>NC_136478.1:51353834-56153834 GCF_902686455.1 Sciurus vulgaris | reverse complement strand
CTGAACCTCTTCTCAACCCAGTGGAAGCCCCTTTCCAGGCCCTAAGGAAAATCCTTCTTCAAGCTCCAGCCCTACTTCTCCCTGACATTACCAGACCCTTCTACCTGTTTGTTTTTGAGAAAAGCGAGTTCAATTCGGGGGTCTTAGGACACATGTTCAGTCCTACCTTTGGCCCAGTGGCATACCTTCAAAAATGTTAGGCACCATGTCTTAGGGTATTTGCTGCAGCATTCGTCTCAACCCAGGAACAAAAAACGTTCCTTTGGGGACTCTCACTGAAGAGCTCTCATCTCATCATCTGTTTGAGCTCCTTACTTACAACGGTCTGCAAACTCTACTGCCCTTTTGGGTGTTAGCTTTGCAAACTACTCTTATTGAGGATTCTTTTGTTTCCTTTAAGACATGCTCTCCTTAAATCCAGTCACCCTCTTACTCCCACCTTCCAGTACACTTGTTTCAGCAACACATAGCTGCCTTGAGATTCTGGAAGTTACTTCCCTGCCCCTCCAATGTTGAGGAGGGGGTCTTACACAACTCTGCATTCATATGATTCACTGATAGGGGATATTTTCTCCATGAAGGAATCTTACAGGCTGGATATGCTGTTGTCTCCCTAGAAAAGGCTGTAGAGTCAGGACCGCTACCTACCAACACCACCAACCAACAGGTGGAACTAATTGCCCTCACCTGTGCATTCACCCTTGCCAAGGGAGAATCCCTCACAATCTACACTAACTCTAAATACACTTTTCACATTATTCTTTCCTATGCCACTATTTGGAAAGAGAGGGGCCTTCTTAACACAAAGGGAAACTCCATCACCAATTCTAGCTACATCCTAAACCTCCTTGAGGCTCTTCACCTCCCAGCAACCGTAGGCCTTGTACATTGCCCAGCTAATCAGACAGATCAATCATTAATTTCTTCAGGAAACAATAAGGCAGATTAGGAGGCTAGAATAGTGGCCCTATAATCCACACCAGCCCATACTATGACTCTTCATGGTCCCTTCCTCCACTGCCTCCCAACAAGGGGATACTTTCCTACCTCCATCGTCTACTTCACCCTGACCTTTCTTCACTCTCACAATTTGTTAAGACTCATTTACAACTATTCTCTGACATTTTGTTTCTGAAAGAACTCTCCTCCACATGTGAAGTTTGTCTACAAACTAATTCTATAGTGATCAGACCCCCCACTTTTCTGACTCACCAGGCCTGTGTGCAATTCCAGGGGCATCTTGATTTAACTCATGCCCACAGTAAGCACATCTATGGTAGGTACATTCTCGGGTGGTCGAAGCCATTCCCACTTCCAATAAAAGGGCACTAACTATCTCTGTTTTTATCCTTCATGAAATCATTTCTCACTTTGGAGTGCCTACCTCCTTTCAGTCAGATAATGGGCCAGAATTCATTTCCCAAGTTTCCCAACAACTTGACAAGGCTCTTGGGGTCCCTTGGCATTTCCACCTTCCCTTTCACCCAAGGTCATTGGGTAAGGTAGAACAAACAAACCAAATGCTTAAAAATGTAAAATATTTCCCCTTTGAGGGTGATGTATGGTTGTCCCATCCTTCTCCTTCAGATAATGCCCCTTCCTTCCCCCTTTCCTTCTCATATATTCATTCCTCTCCTAAACCACATTCAGGCATTTGTATGGGGTTACACCAACTCCTCTCTGCCTAGACCCTTCACTGGTTCCCAGGCTCAATGTCTTCAAAGAGGAGATCAAGTTCTTATTTCTCCTCCTCAGGAGGCTAGAGCCCCTCTGTCTCCTGAATGCAGGGACCCCTGTGGTGATTCTGGCTATGCCTGAGCTGTCAGGGTGTGAGGTTCACAGGGAGGCTACACATTTCTCGGGTTAACCACTATTTGCAATCCACAAATTCCTCTCCAGCTTCTAACCCTCAGGTTTTTTCCAATAAATATTTGGCCACCCCAGGGGGACTCTTTACCTCAGGCTGAAGGCCATCAAGCCCTTCACCCTTCTTCCTGTTCTGGAGGCCAAACGCTAGAACACCAAGGCACCAGATAACTACACCCAGCCATGAGGACTGGACTGCCAGTTACATTCTTGTCTCTTCTGCTATTCACTCTGCTCTTTTTTCTAACTATTGAATTTCTTTTTCCTAATAGATCTGTATTACAGGACTATCAGGACCTTATAAAGGATAAATTGGATCCTGGCTACAAGTGCTCTCCCTAGGGGACTTATCCCATCTCCAACCCCCAGTTACTGCAATGACATTCCCCCCAAAATCAGCTCTATGTCCATGTCCAGCAGGAAGCAGTTTTTGAAGATGGATCTTTACCCATATACCTAGGAGGGATTTTTTTTTTTTTATAAAAACAAAAACAGGGAACTGTAAGGAGCAAGGCTGTAGCCATTTTTCCCCTGATTTTGCCCCCTCCCCTCACAAGTTTTTAATTTAGATTGTTAACTTACTTGTTAGTCACTGGTCCAGCTAGCTGGCAAACTTTCACTATTTAAGAGTAATTTCCCTGCTATTTGCTCTCTTTTCTCTTCCACTCTCACACCCACTCACTCTCATTCTTTCTCTCTCTTTCACCCTTAAGGCAGACACTCTGTCTGCTAATTAAGTTTCTTGTGTGAGTTCCCACATCTGGAGTGGTTTATGGGTGCTTTCACAAATAAGTAATCATTAGGAAAATGCAAATAAAAACTACAAGCAGCCAGTGCCTGCAGTATTCCTGACCCTGGTGCTAGGCCAAAGTTTACTAGTACACCCCCTAGATGTGTGGATGCCAATATGAATCCAAGAACTCTGCTGCTGCTCTGACCTGTCTGTTGTAAGTCAAAAATAGACACACAATAGTAAAACTCAGCAAAGCTATAAATTGGTCTTTTTGGAAAGATGGATAAAATGTAAAGTGAAGGTGGGGTGTTGTAGGGCAATAGAACTTGTGAAAATGATGAAATTAACTTTGAATCCATGGCTCAAGGGCCATAGACACAAAATGAGCATAATTTTTCAGATAATGCAAACCTTTTGGGAGTAAGCACACTTTTAGTTCCAGGGGTACAATGAAGAAAATCCCTACTTCTGTCAAATGACTCTGTTCTTCCCATTCAGTTTCACTGAGATGTAGAATAGCAGCCCTCAGATGGCAGCACCGAGGCATGTTCTAGAGATCTCAATGTCGTCCACCTCTGCCTCCCCAACTTCTCCACTCTACAGCATTCTGTTCCATTGCAAGCTCTTCCACAATCTATTCCCTACCCCTCTTTTTAGAGGTGAATTCAGGACAATTCTCTTCTGCATGAAAATTTCATACTTATAGGATTTCTTCTACTCTGTTCCTGGACCTGTGCTAGATGACATTCTGGGGTTTTGGCCCTAAAATACCTTTTTCGTAGATATATTTTACTCTGTTATTGTGTGAACCTCCCAGATTATCTATTGCTGGATTAACAACCCACCCAAACTTGTAGTGGCTGAAGACAACAACTAGCATTATTCTCCCCCTGGCAGTTTTGACCACTCAGCAGAGCCAAATGGTTCTCACTCGGTGTCTCTCATGTCACTGCAGAGAAATGGTGGCTGAAGCTGGCACCACTGAAGGTCACGACATGCCCAATAACTAGAGACTCCTCCATGGGAAACCAGTGCTCATTTCTTACATTGTTTTCTTTGTTTGCTTTTGAAGTTAGGTGCATAGTTCCTCTGGGCCTGTGTGTCCAGTCACAGTCCTTCTAATACAAACAGAGGGTCTTTTTAATGATAAAGAGTGCTGCCTGATAACACACTCCACCTTCATTTTATTATTTTATTTTATTTTATTTATTTTAACCCAGGAAGGTTCCAAAGAAACAGTATTTCAATAAGATAACCAGAAGCCAACTGAACACGGAGACATGCTAAAATCTGTTGTGAACTTTTTTTCTCCAACACCTCCATGAACCTGGATTAACAGGTTCAATATAAACCACAGGATTTTACTTTTCACAAGATTCAATGAACACTTCTCACGCTAACCAATTGATCTTTTTGTCCATTTTTAAAAGTGTTACAGTATCATTTAAGCGTGAGGTCAAGGGCGAGTTAAAAATGCACCAAAACACAGCTGTATGTCACGTTCATATTCTCTTTCAAAAGCAGAGCTGCCCTCTCTGCTGGTTTTCAAGCCAAAATCCCAGCAGTGAACACTAGGGGGCAGGAACAGATGCTCTGGGAAGCGGGGTCGGGGAGGCTCAGGCCCCAAGTGTGCAGGTGCTTCCTGTAGGGCTAGCGCAGGCGCACGGAGGCAGCAGAGTTTGGCTGCCCAAATTCTAATGCTGTAACAAAAAGAAAGTGCGAGTGTGGCTCTGGAGGTGTGATAAGTGTCAAACATTTCCCTTGGGTGTTGTGGGGCACAATTTAAGAACAAACGGAGCACCACTGAGAATTCCGAATTTGAGTGTCTTTATTAGCTGGCCAATTGACTGTCTCACATAATGCTCAAAATGACTATTGTAAAGGCAAAACTGCAAGAATAATTGCAGCACCATGTAGTTCAGAAGAGACCTGGTTGAAACAGATATTTTGACTACATGAGAGAACAGCTTTGTTTATACATTTTAGGGTCAGTTTTGTTATACATCAGAGCCATAGTCAGGGACGAGGAAGATCCTACTGTACTGTCAACATAAATGCAGCTTCAGGAGGCTGAAAGGAAACCATTATAAGCAACCATACAATGCAATCAGGTCAGAACAAAATGGCATTACTTTGGCTTTTTTCCCATTTCTTTTTAGGGGCCTTCAAATCCTCGATAGGCTTAGGGGCAGATACTGGGTCCTGGGGACCATTATTATTAGGCACTTTTATGTAAGAACATTTTTTTTATAGCCTCTAGCTTTACTTACTTTTGGTAGGGCTGACATAAGTGGACATCTTAAATTCTGTTTTAGAGAAACCACTGTTTTTTTCTTTTTAAATGTCCATGTAGGACTGTGCTCAGGCTGTATTCTCCTGCCAGGTGTTTAAGACCAAGTTGTCCAAAACTGACCTTGTTTCTGTCTACTCTGAAGTCAGCTGAGAATTGTCAGTAATTGCTCTTGGGGACTTGTGACAAGCCTCTTTCTTCCACTAGTGTCATCTGCACTAGGATGGGTCAAGGTCTTGCTGACCAGATGGTTTCCCCTGGAAGCATCAGGGACATTTCCATCTCCAATGACCCTCCTCTTTGTGGAATGTACACTGATCGGCTTCCTGCTCTCTAGTGTCTCCTCTTCATCTCCCTGATCAGCAGATCAGGTGATTCACCCGAGTTGCAGGGTCCAGAGAAGTCCCATTATTCCCTGAGTTCTAGCTGACCTTAGAGGGCAAAGCCCAAAATATGGCCAAAATATGAGTTTTTCCTGGGCCTTTTACTTTCTTGACTGTGGTCTCCCAGTTTTTGGTTTTAATCATCCAGCAAGCCAGTTTCACCAGTCTGAAAGAGGGAGTAAGAGTTTATAACTTTAATATCTGTAGTTTCACGGTTACCCCTTTTATTTAATTGGGGTCAATATGAATACTGGAAGTCAACATAATATCCTATCTGTCCCATAGTTGATGGCTTATTATCTTAAATTAACCCAGGTTGTTTTTTTAGAAGCCGCACCTCTGCAAAACACTAACAGGCAACAGTTTAAAAGTTTGCAAGGAAAATACAATATGGAGTTAACAGAGCAAAAACTTATTTAGTTTGTGTCAAATGACATGAATAAGTACTAACCAAATTTGTTATTTCTATTCAAATCTGAAAGTTTTACTACACATAATTTTAGTTTGGACAACACCAACTTGGCAAAGTGTTTTCCTAAACTTTACATTTAACCAAGTTTAACTTTTTAAATTACAATTTAGAATCCACAGTGTATGGTACCAACAACCATAGGTCTGTGTGGGTTAACGGAAATCAAAGAATAGCCCTAAATATCTTACACATTTAGGAAATAGTGTTAATGATCAGAAATTTACTTAGACAAAGCAAACAGATATAAGACAGGTCTTTAAGCTTTTACATTACTCTCAGACAAGGCTTAGACATAATTCTCAGATACACACATATACCTAGTCATGTATATTACATATATTTTGGGTGTCAACTATATTGTTATAACCTAAATAACAGTTGTTTGTTTAACCAGGTACAAGGTAATCATTTAAGACTTTAAAACAGAAATACATCTTAATTTCTTTAAAACTCAGTTTCCCCAATAATAAAACCTGACAAATACAAGACATTATCTTCATAGGGCAATATCAATCTTTTATATTTTGTTTCATATCACTGTGTTAAAGTTTAGATAAATCTAACTGTGCTAATTATAGCCATTTTAATCACAAACACAAACTTTTTGAAATTTCCCTGTACTCAGACCCTCTTTCACTTACTCAGAACTTTCACTTGCAGATACCTTCTCTTTTCTTTCTAACACAAACCTTATATCTAATTTCCCATAACAAGCTTGACATCTCTTTCCTTTTACATTTAAAATTTGAAAATAATATTTATAAAGTTTTAAGTTTAGACAAATTACTCCATTTTTGTAAAGATGAAATACTTTATGTTGCTTACAGTACTCTAATTGAAACACAAGTGAAACTTTTGGATTCTTTCTTAAATATATATTTTGAAAGAGATCTTATAAATTATCTGTGCATTTAATTTACACAACAAATTTCCTCCCAGGAGAGGGCTGGGCAGTGATGTGCTGCAAGTTTAGCAAGAACTGTTTTTGCCTCAGTGATGAATATCCTCTGGACAAATGAGGTGTCCCATCAGATCTTAAAAGGGAAAATTATTCTCATCCCCAGGTCATAAACTGGCAGTGCTGGAACCCATTGCCACATCCTTTGTGGCCAGCAGTTTCCACCCCCCAGGGGCAAAAGGGGCTGGAAGGCAGATTCTCTTTGGCCCCTTTTTACAGCCCAGGAATCTTTCAACTGGCTGGTGGACTGGGAGCAGAGGCCAGCTGGCACTTTGATGGTGGCCCAGGCAGGCTTCAGTGGTAGGATCATGTTGAGCATTTATTCCACACAACTTCTTCTGGTGTTTGCTGGCCCAGGACTCCACCCCTTAGCCCCATGCTGCTGTCAGGCCAGGTGCTTTCTCACATGGGAGCAGCCATAGTGCCTGGGGTGCTTAGCCCTTGGTGGTCTGAACTGGTGCACCCTTGAAACCCTGTGGGGCACCCAAGACCCAGAGTCCTCAGCAAGAAGTGGCAGGTAGTTTTCCAAACCAGAGGTGCAGGATACAGGAGCAGGTTGGTATAGCTGGAAATGTCCCATCTTATCAGCTGGAGTGCACCTCCACTGGGGCTGCTGGGGGTGGACACTCTGGTAGGGGAGGGAAAGAGGGAAGTCTGAAGACAAGGGACAGGGAATATAACAGACAAACTCTGAGGACAGAATTTATATGGACAGGACAAAACTAACAAAAGACTAGACAAAGAGGAGGACTTTACCAGATGGACAGGACAAAGACATTAACAAAGAGACATTTTTAGGAAAAGTACCCAGAACATATTCAGTCATGCAACAATACAGTGAATTATGCAGTCAGACAAACCCAACACAAACCAGAGCTGATAGGCAAGATTCTTTAAATCAGAAAAACTTGCATATAAAAATTTTTCCTTAGCTTGGACAGTGAAGGGTTCAGGACAGGTGGAGGAGGGGGAGCCTCTACCTCAGGCTCACTCTCTTCTTCCCCTCATTGTTGGTTTCATTCCCAGAGTCAGAAGTCCAGGAGTGTTGGCCCTGAGGGGGCCTAAAGTTTGAGTCAGATAACTGAAGGATTCTTGGCACCAAATAAAACAACAGCATTTTATCATCCTTTGAGATTCCCGCCCCTTTATTTTCATCCTTGTATGTAGAACATACATGAAAGTAGAATTTTAACCCTTGAACAATTGGCCAAGAGAGCAGGAAAAAAATAAACTACAGGGCAATAAACTTCAGTTAGACAAAACAAGACTTATTGGTTCAGGAGAAAAGATGAATCCATCATAAAAACAATTTGAGCTCAGACAAAGACAAAGACTAACAATGACATGGCCATAATTACATATGGAACAACTTTCATAAATATTTTCACACTCACATGTGCACTGAGGAATTTTAACAAACCTTCTCCCCTATTTTGGAGTTCCCCATACTGATGACTTCCCTGCTGGAGTCCCTGATACCTGTGGGCCCACTGCAGGTAGCCCATAGACGGTGATCAAGCTCCATTTCTGTCCTACCAACAGGCCTGACTGAGGTTCCAGAGCCCAGGATTTTACCTTTATCCTGATGATTGTGTAGGTGTTGGACCAACTCTCCAGGGAGTCCAGTGGCAGTTGCTGCTGTGGAGGTGCAAGACCCCAGGAAAAGGAGATCCCCAAACTACAGGGTGGCACCATCTTGTTCAATTTGAGGGCCACCACACACTCCATCACAAGTGACCAACACCATCAGTGGCACAAAGGGCCAGCATGATTTTTGCTTCCTAGTCAGGGAACCAAAGTGATACAAGAAACAGACTGGTCAAGAGGCAGCAAGCAGCACGGCAAGAGTGGGAGAAACCTAACTTTATTTCATGATGGTGGGCCCAGAGGAAAACAAAAATGCCAAATTCTGAGCCCTGATCCATAGTCTCTCACAATATTTATAGGTTACTTTGCATCATCTTAGACCCAGGTCTACCTTTAAGGGCAACAAAAAACCAGAAAAAGATGAACAAACACAAGACAGGTAAGATGCCAAAGACAATGACAAGTGGATATTTCACTCCTGATCTGAGGGTCTGGGCAATATCTTGCCACAATCCCGGACTCGGGAAGTAATGCTGTGTCCAGTTTTCCTTAGAGTTGCTGAAATGGATCTGCCAGAAACAGACTTATGTGTGTCCCCTGGGGTGCAGAAACAGGAGACTTTTGGAGAATTCAGTTCAGTCCTGGGGTGGGGCTGAGCAGCCTGTGGCAGCCTGGGGCTGAGGAACATCTCTCAGGGCCTTCCCTGAAAAGCATCCACTCTGTGGCCTTTCCCCATTGAAGGAATTTTTGGGTCAGTGATGAGTGATGGTTGCCGAGGGGGCTGCAAGAATCCTGCTGGGGCCTCCAAATGTTGTGGGGCACAATTTAAGGAACAGACCAGTCACCATGGAAAAGTCCAAATTTGAAGGTTTTTTATTAGCTGGCCACTGATGGTCTCACACAATGCCCAAAATGGCTATTGGGAGGACAGCACTGAGAATTGGGGTGTAGGGGTTTATAAAGGCAAAACCACAAAAACAACTGAAGCACATGTAGGTTAGAAAAGATGTTGTTGAGACAGACATTTTGATTACATGAGAGAATAGTTTTGATTATACATTTCTGAGTCATTTTGTTACACAGTGGGGCCATAGTCAGGGATGTGGGAAGGCCCTACTGTACTTTCAACATAGATGTGGCTGCAGGAGGCTGAAACATTATAAGCAGGTATACAATGGAGTCAGGTCAGAGCAAAATTACTTACTTAAGTTCTTAATTAGTTACTTAAGTTCTTTTCCCTTTCACTGGGTTTCTGTCCCTGGAGTTACTTGTCCCAAAATGAACTCAGGGAATCACATTGCACCTGGCTTGGCAGTCTACACAGGTCACTAAAGTGCATCCCTTTAGCCTGACAGACTTGTGTTACCCACATGTGTTTCAGAGGCCTTCATGTCCGCCTCAGTCCCCAGTCTGACACTGGAGTCTCCAAGCATTACCCTGCTCTTGAAAACTCCAGCATCTGGAGAATTGCAGCTATGGAGCATCTGCCCTGACTGCAACTACCTGTGCAGGACTCCAACCAGCTCAGTGGCAGCCTGGCTTTGGCTCAGTGACCTTCCAGAGAAGAAGAGGGATGTAAATATCCATAGCTGTCTTCTCCAGGGAAGCTCAGATTAGAGATCCTCGACATTCCTCTGTCTACAGAAGCCAGATGCCACCGTGAGGTTCTCAGCCTCAGGTGAGGTTGCAGCCATTGTCTACAATGTCCATGGTGTCAGTGGAAAATCACCCTAATGTTACAAATCAGGAAAGAGCCTTCCTGCCTCCGTAGTCCTTGCCTGTACTCCCAGCAGCAGAGAAATAGAAGCCTGGTCAGCAATGGAGAAGATATGCAGGTAGGGTCTAGTCAGGGAGACAGAGAGAAAGGAGCCCATATCCTGTCCTATATCAGGCTTCCAGGAAGATAGAATGAAATGCAACTTTATTTATTTACTTACTTCCCACATGTTTTATATGTGCATTATAGTTGTACATATGATGGAATTTGTTGTTACATATTCATACATGCACACAACATGTCAATATAATTTGGTGAAATGCAACTTTTTAAAGTATTTTTTAGTTGTCAATGGATTTTTATTTTATTCATTTTTATGTGGTGCTGAGGATTGAACCCAGTACCCACACATGCTATGACTCCAGCCCATGAAATTTAACTTTTAAATTGAGATTATTGCTTTTACTTTTACATGTTTCTGGACATATTCAAGTTGATCAATTGAGAGTATATGTTAAATAAAAGCAACCAGAAAAAAAATCATGGCATTGGAGCTGACTTTAACCCAAGTTAGGGTGAAACTAGAATTACAGAATAAATTTATGAGGAAAAAGATGTGAAAGCAAGCTACAGGAGAAATTTCTGTTTGGAGAAAGGCCACATTCTAGATGTGGGCAGGAAGAATATAACCTGAGCCAGGAACACATGGTGCCAGGGAATAAGGCAGTGAAAAAGAAAAGGAAAAAATACATATAAAACTCCTAAACCTCATATTGCTCACCATGTGTCAGGGAGCTCAGGAGACAACTGGAAAAGCTCTCAGTGACAACACTGAGTGAATCTTAAGGAAAAAACAAGTGAAGCTTCATTGACTGATAACCCTGGTGTGGTTTGAGTGTTTGTGTACCTCCCAGATGTTGAAACTTAATACCCAATGGAATAGTATTAAGAGGTGGGAACCTTAGGAAGAAATTAGGTTGTCACTCTTCTACCCTCCTGATAGAAATTACTGCTCACATAAAGACAAGGGAGAATCCTGTGGTCACTTTCCCCCTGTTTGCTACAGTTTTGTTCTGAAATGTCCCACAAAGTCCCATGAGTTGATGGCCTGGTCTCAAGTAAGTGGCTCTGTTGGGAGGTGGTTGAAGTTTAAGAGGTTGGGCCTTCTTGTAAAAATTCAAGTCAGTGGAGCATGTCCCTGTAGGTGATATTGGGACTCTGGCCCCTTCCTCCCTTTCCTTCCTGGCTGCCATGAGGTGATTGGCCTCCTTTGCCAGGCACTCCTGCCATCCAGGCTGCCTAATCACAGGCCCCAAAGCAGTGGGGCCACTGACCATGCACTGGAGCCTACAAAACTGTGGGTCAAGGAAGCACGTTCTCTCATGAAGTTGATTTACCTCAGTTATTTGTTAGAGTTGTAAAAAACTGATTAGCATGCACGATAGGAGACACCAGAATTAGGCACCATCTGAGCCAGGTATGGTGGCACATACCTGTAGCCCTAGCTACTCAGGATGTTGAGGGAGAAGGATAACTTGAGCCCAGGAGCCCATGACTAGCCTGGGAAACATAGAAAGACCCCCACTTAAAACAAAACAAAAACAAACAAACAGAAAAACAAGGCAGCACCTCTGAAACCCAGAGAATTCCTCATCAGACATGGAATCTTGCTCATACCTTGATCTTGGACTTGCCACCTCCAGAACCAGGAGAAATAAATTTCTGCTGTTTATAAATTTCCTAGTCTAAAATATTTTGTTATAGCAGAAATGGATTTAGACAAACTCAAAATTTGAAATAAATATGATTGAATCCAGACTGGTATTTATGTGTAAATAAATAAATAGGAAATGACACATTCCCAGTGCAGAAGAATTCTAAGCAATTTATGTAGACATGGCAGCATCAAGGATGGGGGGAATAACTCCAATCCTGATGTGTAGGCTGCAGATAATGTCCTGGTTCCAAAGAGTACAGTATGGAAAGGGGAGAGCAATACTAACTTTACACTAGAGAAAGCTGAAAAATACTCCATCCATGAGGTGATGTGTCATAGTCATCAGTGTTGAGTCAGGTTGCTAGTATGTCTTCTTGCTCTGAGGTGATGAGAATGACGATTTACCTCAGTGGCCTTCCTCTCCCAAACCAACAACTCAAGTGTAATCATGAGAAAAACATCATACAAAATTCAGTATCAGGAACTTCTATAAAATCCCCTACCGGTACTTCACAAATGGTCAAGTCATCAAAAACAAGAAATTCTGAGAAACTGTCACACTCAAAAGGAGGCTGAAAAGATGTGACAATTCAATGAACTTGGTACCCTGAAGAGAGAAGTGTATTAAATAGAAAGAAATTTGAGTAGGACGTGGACTTCAGTTAATAACATTGTATCAATGTTGCCTCATTCATTATATCAAATGTACCACACTAATATAGGTAGTTAATACTAGGGGAAACTGGATTCAGGGAAACTGTGAAGTTTCCTATTTCTCTGTAAATCTAAATTTATTCTAAAACATGAATTGTGGTTTTTAAAGAATATTGAAAATTCCATGCAAGCAGTATTAAAGATAGCCAAAAATTCTTTCTATTTTTCCCAGTGAAAGGTGGAATCTAGTCTACACCTCTTCATTTTTGATTTTTCTGATAGGATGGGTGAGACTGATATTATTTTCATGTCAATGATGTTCTTTCCACAATCAAGGACAGATCATAAGCCTTGTGGCTGCTGCCCAAGATTCTTGGAAAACCCACTCATGAAGCTCGGCTTCCAGCCTGTGAGGAGCCCAAATGGCCCTGTGGAGAGGCCATTGTGGGAGGAACTGAGTCCCCAACCAAATGCCTGGACTGAGCTTCCAAATGAAACCCAGCACCAGCTTCCCAGGAACACAAATGAGCCATGATAGAAGCAAATTCCCCTGGCCCAGTCAGTCCACCCATTACCTTCATGTGAAGGACGTATGAGACTTCCCCACTGATCTGCAAAAATACGTATGTGTGAGGAAAATAAATTATTGTTGTTTTCTTAGACCTTTCATGAAAGAATAAAGATGCATTGTAATTATGTTCCATAGATCAAGATTTTTCAGCAAAATTATTCCATCTAATTTTTAACAGTAATTTCATTTCTCATTAGAATAAAAGACTTTCAATCATTCTAACCAAAATCTTCTTATCTGTTAAGACTTTCGCTATCCAGAGGAAAAGTTGAGATCATGTCTCTGACTCAGGCATGTGGAGAGTTTTGCCAAGTCTCTGGAGTTTTGCCAGCATGAGCTGCTCTCAGGAGAGGCCCAGGCAGCATGGCCTGGGGGGAAGAATGTGATTACTCTGGTGCTAGTAGAAACTGGACCAGTTCAGTCTCTAGAAGTGTATCTGGGTTACACAGGTGTGTGGGACCTGGCCTTCCTGGGCTTCAACACCACCCCCATCCCATGCTGAAATGATAAGCCTGTCTTTGCTCTTACACTTGGTCCAACAGTTAGCCAGTTATCTTGTGGGTGTTAGAGTCATCCTACCTGCACCCCAGAATTCCCATCGACTCTCTCCTTGTGGTTCAGAAAGAATGCCCTAGACCACACTAAAGCCCAGGGATCCTAAATAATAGTACTGAGAAGAGGAGTTTGAAATTGCAGGCTTGAGGAGGCATTAAGATCAACCTGATTGTGTCTGTAATGAGTTTCCAGGATTGCTCTTGTGTTGTTTTTGTTTGTGTTTGGGATAGTGGGCATGCTTTCTTCAGAGGCAGCAGCACCCTCTCTTGTGCTACTGCTGTAAATATCATTTAAAATATTGTGTGTGTGTGTGTGTGTGTGTGTGCGTGCGCGTGTGTGTGTGTTTTACCAGGATTGGACACAGAGTGCTCTACCACTGAGCTACATCCCCAGTAGTTTTTATTTTTATTTTGAAACAGGATCTTTCTAAATTGCCAAGGCAAGTCTTAAACTTGAGACTGACTCTGTCAGCTTCCCAAATAGCTGGGATGATAGAGTGTGCCACTGCACTTGGGTAATTTACAATATTTTTTAACTTACTTTTTTTGAAATTATTTCTGACTTACAAAACAGTTGTGAAGACAGGACAGAGTGTCTTTCACACAACTTCCTCTAAGGTAACATCTAACATAATCCCAATTCAATTCTTGCCCCAAGAAGCAAACATTGACATGATACTATTAATCAACCTATAGGCTTGAATTTAATTTTGTCTTTTGTCCCCTAATGCTTATTTCTTGATCCAGGAACCTGCCTTACTTTTCATTATCATATCTTTTGTTCGCTTCTCTCTGGAATACTGATTTGTGTTTTCATAGTGTCTCTATCTCTTTGGTATCCATCAATCACCCAAATAAACACCAAATTCTTTTCATCTCTTTTAATGATCATACTCCTGCATCTCTGTCCCACAACCAAGTTAGTATTTCTCCTACTCTAAATGAACCCAGGGCCAGGCAAGAAAACTAGCAACTTATGCTCACAGCCCGCCATTGCGACTCAAACTAGTCTGTTTATCTATATCTCTCTCCTGGCCCTACCTTTCCCACAGGAAGCAGTAACAGTTCTGGCCCAACTTTCCCGTCACTCCTGCTTCTGCCTGCTCAGCAAGACCGGTGGTTCCTTATGTGCTCAATAGTCATGCTGGGCCTCTCATCTCTACCAAGCTGAGAAACATTAGGCTTCTTTGAGTGGCATTGTTCTCTCTGAGTGGTCACCCTACAAATTAAAATCCTGTCGGTTTAGATGATACAGGTAGCTCTTCCTCAAGCCTTACCTCTCTGGTAGGCTTTTGAAAGTCTTGCCTGTTGTGTGGAATCTGGTACTGGTGTAGGCTTTAGCAGAACCCATAGGGACACATGCACATTTTTCTTCTTTGTCACACCTGAGAAGTTCCAACTCCATCATTGTTCAGAATAACCACAGCTCTGAAGAGTGAGTTCTACAACTTCCATCCCTACCATTTGCACTTCAGCTGGGAAAATGTCCCAGGTAGAGAGCTTCATTATCCAGGAGCTTACTTTGTGGGTTTCTCGTCTTTTAGAGATTAAGAATATATGATGCCTTTGTCCACCACCTGGGTATAGTGGTCTCAGATTTCCTCTGACTTCTCAGTTGTTAACAGTAGGATGACTAGTTTGGTTCCAGTCACTACACTCAGGGCTGTTTGTGGGAGCCTTGGCACTTAATTTTTAAAGGCTAATTTAGCAGGGTATAGAAGTCTACATAGGTGGGTTTTTATTCTTTTTTATCACTTTAAAAATATAGTTTTATCATATCTGTTGTTAATAAAATTCTCAAAAAGTTGTGCTCATGTCCTTGGTCAGCAGCAGCTTCTGGAATCCTGACTTCACACCACTTTCTTTCATTCCAGTCACCACCATCTGTGGGAAGCCATCCTTATGTAGTAGAATCAGAAGAGGTTGAGCCTCATGACACAGAGGCCTGACTTCTCAGAACTGGCAGAAATGGAGGTCTGTTCCAGATTGCCAGGGTATGTGACATTGTGGGAGTGATTTCCTGTCTGCTTCTATAACAGTTTCCCTAAGAAAGTGGCTCACCTAACTCCACCTCATCCTGTTCATCACAGAAGAAGCCCCTCCCATTCCAGGCCCCTTTATCTGTATGACTATAAGTGAAAGAGGGTTGGGCTACTCCATGTTGTTAGAGGCCAGAACTGGTATGACTAGACCCATCATGCCCATTCTCATTTAAAAAAGTATTGGCTCTTGTGTATTTATTGATTAGACAAGTTTGTGGGTAATTGATTGACTTATAGTGAACATTGTCCTCTGGCAGTTAGCCCTTTTCTCATCCATGTGGGACGTGGCTGAGAGCGTGGCTGAGAGAACCCCACATTTGACACCTGAACGAAGATTGTTTGAGAGAATTTTACAAGAAAAGATTAAAGTAACAGAAGGTGTTGGCCCTTTTCCTATAGGAAGCAAACACAAGTGAATAAGTTAATTAGCAAGAAGGGAAAGGAAATTTAATTGTGTGACTTTAAGCCTGAGAAATTTGCTCTCTACAGGGAGAGAAATAAAAATAAACACATTCAGCTAGGATCAATACATAAACAGAGTGAAAATTCAGTGGAAAGAACACAACTCCTGGAGTTCTTGATATGTAAATGGGGACCTGATTGCTTTAAATACTGAAGACTCCATCAGACATGTCTGTCTGTATCTCTGACTGTATGAGACTGAGACCTAACTTGGCTGAGATAGGTGCAAAAGTTTAGAATTCTGAGAATAAAAGATTGTAATCAGGAATTTGAGGAAAATCTCTTACTTAAGAAGGGGAAATTTGTTGGCGAGTTTCCTAGTTTAAATATGTGTGTTCCTGACATGGCTTCCAGCCCTCCAGAAGCACAGGCTATGTGAATTTTTAATAAACATGCCTAGGAGCACAACTGAAAATGTAGAGCGTTTGGACTGTAATAGAAACTTGCTTTTTTTTGAACAAAGATGTTGATTTATGGACTTTGGGAGGCTTAATCACTGGACTTATAAATGCTATTAAGAACTTTAAATCTAAGAGTCAGAAATATTCATCCTCCACGACCTCTTTGTCTTCTGGGAATATATTTAAAATGTTTTTAGTAGTTAAGCAGTTCCCCATGGACAAAGGGATACTGAAGTGTGGGGGCAAAAATCTCTATTTAGAAAACTGGAGAGCATTCAATGTCAAAGGGGGATGAGTTAGCTCAGGACCTCTGTAATTTGCATTTGAACTGTTCTTCAGATTCTTGCCTCAACTGTAAGGAACTTGGAGACAACATGGCAGAACCACATGGTTTTTGCAAACTCATTTCTAGTCCCTCCTGCCTGCTCCCCTACATTTAAAAACTAACTCTTAATTCTATAGCACAAGAAGAAAAGAAAAATTAAAATCTTAGCGACACTCTTCTAATTCTCTACTCCCTGGAATTTCTGTTCAAACCAGTAATTTTCCCTCAGCTCCTTCCAGATGTCAGTGAAGGCTTACACTGAAATGTAAATGGAAGAAGCCTGCAGGCCCAGGCTACTAGGTCACCACTCTCAACTCAAGGGGAAAAAAAATTCTGAAATTAATAAAAGATGTTCTAATTGTGCTTTTTAACTTTTGTTAAAAAGATGTTCTAATTGTGCTTTTTAACTTTTGTGGGGTGCAACATAAGAACAGACTTATCATCACTGAAAAATCCAAATTTGAGAGTCTTTATTAAGTTGGCAAGCTAACTGTCTCACACAATCCCCCCAAAGTGGCTATTGGGAGAACAGCCTTGACCATAGGGTTGCAGGGGTCTTTATACCATAAATCAGCACATGAATCATAAGTATCTGTTGCCGTGATACAAAATTACAAACTGACATCATGGGATGTGAAATCATCAGCAGAAGGGAAATTGTGTCAAAACGACCTTACTTAGGTAGGAACTGAAGAATGGTTACTAACATCTAAACAATCACTGTTGACATCACTGTGAACATGGTACATTGTTTAGGAAACTAGGAATCAGAAGGAGGAACAATTTTTTTCATTATACAAGAACTGCCATTTCATCATTTTGTATTGCCAAACAAGTAATGCTAAGCAACTGTTGATGGGTACAGAGGTGGGGTGTTCCCATGGGAGAAGCATTTCCTACATAACGTGGAGTCTCAATGTAAAATGGAGTCTGTTTAGTCACCACCCATATAGCCTGGCTTATAACATTTCCATGGAGTGAAATATGTCAACCCGTCACATAATGAATTAATCTTTTGCTTTATAGGGATGGTTTTAATGGTGAATAACAATCATCAGTACAAAAGCCGGCAACCTCAAATATTTTTAAGATTTTTTATATATATCTTAAATTCTTAGACAAATTAAATCAGTGTTTAATGCATGTTTTTTCATTGCTGTGGAGCTCCACTTAAATTATAAAAATATCCTTTTTCTGACTGATCTATAAATGTGTGCACAAAATGACTATATTTACATGATTTTAAAATTTACTGAGGTTGCTTCAGAGACCAGGACAGGGCAGCCAGGGACTTCCCCAAGCAGCCCGGCTCCCTCTGGTGGGAAGTGCCTTTCTAGGCTACCTTCTTGGAGCAGACTGCCCAGTGAGAGCCTTTCTACACAGAGCCAGCCACAAGTCCCCAAGCCAGCGGAGACCTCCAACCTGCAAGCAGCCTCTGGGACCAGGGCAGGGCAGCCAGAGACCTCTCCAGGTCTCTCTCCCTGGAACCAGTAGGGGGCTAGGGGCAGCTTTCTTTGGAAGCACTGCATTATCAAGTTACCCCAAGACTTCAGGCTACAGAAGGCTGGGAGGTGATACACTGGAAATCTACAGGAACACTACAGGGACCAATAGAGGAAATCTGCAATATCAGAGTCCCACTAACATCTGACCAATATGAGAAAACAAGGGAAGAAAATGTCCCAAACAAACCTAGATACTATATCAATAAAACCCAATGACAGCACAGCAGAAGAAATATCAGAAAGGGAGTTCAGAATGTACATAATTAAAACAATCAGGGAAGCAAATGAGAAGATGAAAGAGCAAATGCAGGCATTGAAGGAGGAGATGAAAGAGCAAATGCAGGCACT
The DNA here is from genome assembly GCF_902686455.1 of Sciurus vulgaris. Taxonomy (NCBI): domain Eukaryota; kingdom Metazoa; phylum Chordata; class Mammalia; order Rodentia; family Sciuridae; genus Sciurus; species Sciurus vulgaris. Next base: position 56,135,249 of record NC_136478.1, on the reverse strand, counting down.
AAATGATCGCACCAATCAACAGTTAAAAGAGCAAATATGGGAAGCAAGAGATCATTTCAATGAAGAGTTAGAGATGCTGAAAAAACCAAACAGAAATCCTTGAAATGAAGGAAGCAATAAACCAAGTTAAAAACTCCATAGAAAGCATAACCAATAGGATAGAACACCTGGAAGACAGAACCTCAGATATTGAAGACAAAATACTTAATCTTGAAAACAAAGTTGACCAAATAGAAAAGATGGTAAGAAATCATGAACAGAATCTACAAGAATTATGGGATATCATGAAAAGGCCAAATTTAAGAATTTTTGGGATTGAGGAAGGCTTAGAGAAACAAACCAAAGGAATGAACAATCTATTCAATGAAATAATATCAGAGAATTTCCCAAATCTGAAGAATGAAACGGAAAACCAAGTACAAGAGGCTTATAGGACTCCAAATACACAAAATTACAACAGACCCAATCGAAGGCACATTATTATGAAAATACCTAACATACAAAATAAAGACAGAATTTTAAAGGCCGCGAGAGAAAAGAATCAAATTACATTCAGGGGGAAACCAATAAGAATATCAGCAGATTTTTCAATCCAGACCCTAAAAGCTAGAAGGGCCTGGAACAACATTTACCAAGCCCTGAAAGAAAATGGATGCCAACCAAGAATCTTATACCAAGCAAAACTTACTTTCAGATTTGATGATGAAATAAGATCCTTCCATGATAAACAAAAGCTGAAGGAATTTACAAAAAGAAAGCCAGCATTACAGAACATTCTCAACAAAATATTCCATGAGGAAGAGATGAAAAATCAGCAACAATGCAAATCAGCAACGGGAGGAACTAGCCTAAGGGAATAGCCAAATAAAGCAGAAACAAAATCATGTCAAAAAACAAAAATGAGTCAAATGCCTGGGAATGCAAATCATATCACAATAATAACCCTGAATGTTAATGGCCTGAACTCATCAATCAAAAGACATAGACTGGCAGATTGGATTAAAAACAAAAATCCAACAATATGCTGCCTGCAAGAGACTCATCTCATAGAAAGAGATACCCATAGACTAAAGGTGAAAGGATGGGAAAAAACATACCATGCACATGGACACAGCAAAAAAGCTGGAGTATCCATCCTCATTTCAGATAATGTGGACTTCAAGCCAAACCTAGTCAGAAGGCATAAAGAAGCACATTACATACAGCTTAAGGGAAGCATAAATCAGCAAGATATAACAATCATAAATATCTATGCCCCGAAAATTGGCTCATCCATGTACGTCAAACAAATTCTTCTCAATTCCAGAAATCAAATAGACAGCAACACAATAATACTAGGCGATTTTAACACACCTCTCTCACCACTGGATAGATTGTCCAAACAAAAATTGAATAAAGAAACCAGTGATCTCAATAACACAATCAACAATTTAGACTTAACCAACTTATATAGAATATACCATCCAACAAAGAAGGAATACACTTTCTTCTCAGCAGCACATGGATCCTTCTCTAAAATAGACCATGTTTTATGCCACAAAGCTACTGTTAGCAAATACAAGAAGATAGAGATACTACCTTGTACTCTATCAGATCATAATGGATTGAAATTAGAAATAAATGACAGAATAAAAAACAGAAACTTCTCCAATACTTGGAGATTAAGTAATACACTATTATATGATGAATGGATAACAGAAGACATCAGGAGGGAAATTAAAAAATTCTTAGAAGTAAACGAGAACAAAGACACATCATATCAAAATCTCTGGAACACTATGAAAGCAGTACTTAGAGGAAGATTTATTTCATGGGGTGCATTCAACAAAAGAAGTAGAAATCAACAAATAAACGACTTAACACTACAACTCAAAGCCCTAGAAAAAGAAGAGCAGACCAACACCAAAAGTAGGAGAAGACAGGAAATAGTTAAAATAAGAGCCAAAATCAACGAAATTGAAACAAAAGAAATAATCAGAAAAATTAACAAAATAAATCGTTGGTTCTTTGAAAAAATAAACAAAATTGATAAACCCTTAGCCACACTAACAAAGAGAAAGAGGGAGAAAATTCAAATTACTAAAATTCGGAATGAACAAGGAAATATCACAACAGACACGAGTGAAATACAAAACATAATTAGAAGCTATTTTGAAAATCTATACTCCAACAAAACAGAAAACCTCGAAGACATCAACAAGTTTCTAGAGACATATGAATTACCTAAACTGAATAAGGAGGACATACACAACTTAAATAAATCAATTTCAAGCAATGAAATAGAAGAGGTCATCAAAAGCCTACCAACAAAGAAAAGTCCGGGACCAGATGGGTTCTCAGCTGAGTTCTACAAAACCTTTAAAGAAGAGCTCACTCCAATACTTCTCAAAGTATTCCATAAAATAGAAGAGGAGGGAACCCTCCCAAACTCATTCTATGAAGCCAATATCACCCTGATACCTAAACAAGCCAGAGACACATCGAGGAAAGAAAATTTCAGACCAATATCCTTAATGAACATTGATGCAAAAATTCTCGACAAAATTCTTGCAAATCACATATAAAAATATATTAAAAAGATAGTGCACCACGATCAAGTGGGTTTTATCCCAGGGATGCAAGGTTGGTTCAACATCTGGAAATCAATAAATGTCATTCACCATATCAACAGACTAAAAGTTAAGAATCACATGATTATTTCAATAGATGCAGAAAAAGCATTTGATAAAATACAGCATCCCTTCATGCTCAAAACACTAGAAAAAATAGGGATAGTGGGAGCATTCCTTAACATTGTAAAGGCCATCTACGCTAAGCCCATGGTCAATATCATTCTAAATGGTGAAAAACTGAAAGCATTCCCCCTAAAAACTGGAACAAGGCAGGGATGCCCTCTTTCACCACTTCTATTCAACCTCGTTCTTGAGACTCTAGCCAGAGCAATTAGACAAACCAAAGAAATTAAAGGGATACGAATTGGAAAAGAAGAATTCAAACTATCCCTGTTTGCTGATGACATGATTATATATTTAGAGGAACCAGGAAATTCCACAAGAAAACTCTTAGAACTCATAAGTGAATTCAGTAAAGTCCTAGGTTACAAGATCAATGCTCATAAATCCAATGCATTTTTATACATAAGTGATGAATCTTCAGAAAGAGAAATTAGGAAAACTACCCCATTTACAATAGCATTGAAAAACATAAAATACTTGGGAATCAATCTCACAAAAGAGGTGAAAGACCTCTACAATGAGAACTACAGAACCCTAAAGAAAGAAATGAAAGAAAACCTTAGAAGATGGAAAGATCTCCCATGTTCTTGGATAGGCAGAATTAATATTGACAAAATGGCCATACTACCAAAAGTGCTATACAGATTCAATGTGATTCCAATTAAAATCCCAATGATGTACCTTACAGAAATAGAGCAAGCAATTATGAAATTCATCTGGAAGAATAAGAAACCCAGAATAGCTAAAGCAATCCTCAGTAGAAAGAGCGAAGCAGGGGGTATCGCAATTCCAGATCTTCAACTCTATTACAAAGCAATAGTAACAAAAACAGCATGGTATTGGTACCAAAATAGACAAGTAGATCAATGGTGCAGAATAGAGGACAGGGACACAAACCCAAATAAATACAATTTTCTCATACTAGACAAAGGTGCCAAAAATACGCAATGGAAAAAAGATAGCCTCTTCAACAAATGGTGCTGGGAAAACTGGAAAACCATATGCAACAGAATGAAATTAAACCCATATCTCTCACCCTGCACAAAACTCAACTCAAAATGGATTAAGGACCTTGGAATCAGACCAGAGACCCTGCATCTTATAGAAGAAAAAGTAGGTCCAAACCTTCAACTTGGTGGCTTAGGATCAGACTTCCTTAACAGCACTCCCATAGCACAAGAAATAAAAGCAAGAATCAATAACTGGGATAGATTCAAACTAAAAAGCTTTCTTTCGGCAAAGGAAACTATGAGTAATGTGAAGAGAGAGCCTATAGAGTGGGAGAATATCTTTGCCACTCATACTTCAGATAGAGCGCTAATTTCCAGAATCTGTAAAGAACTTAAAAAACTCTACACCAAGAATACAAATAATCCAATCAACAAATGGGCTAAGGAAATGAACAGACACTTCACAGAAGAAGATCTACAAGCAATCAACAGATATATGAAAAAATGTTCAACATCTCTAGTAATAAGAGAAATGCAAATTAAAACTACCCTAAGATTTCTTCTCACCCCAATTAGAATCGCGATTATCAAGAACAAAAGCAACAATAGGTGTTAGTGAGGATGTGGGGAAAAGGGTACATTCATACATTGCTGGTTGGACTGCAAATTAATGCAGCCACTCTGGAAAGCAGTGTGGAGATTCCTCAGAAAGGTTGGAATGGAACCACCATTTGACCCAGCTATCCCACTCCTTGGCCTATACCCAAAGGACTTAAAATCAGCATAGTACAGAGATACAGCCACATCAATGTTCATAGCTGCTCAATTCACCATAGCCAGATTGTGGAAACAATCTAGATGCCCTTCAGTTGATGAATGGATAAAAAAACTGTGGCATATACATACAATGAAATATTACTCCGCCATGAAGAATGATAAAATTATGGCATTTGCAGGCAAATGGATGAAATTGGAGAATATCATGCTATGTGAGATAAGCCAATCTCAAAAAACTAAAGGACGAATGATCTCACTGACAAGCGGATGAGGACATATAATGGGGGGTAGGAGGGGTTATCATTAGTGTTATGGTTAGGTTTAGGGTTAGGGATAAGGAGGGTGGTAAGAATGGAGGAAGGAAGGAGTGTATAGAGGGAAAAGAGGTGTGGGAGGGGAGGGGGGAAGGGAAAAAAAGTAACAGAATGAATCAAGCAACATTGCCCTTTGTAAATTTATGATTTTTAATAAAAATAAAATAAAATAAAAAAAGTTCACAGGGAAAAAAATTTATTTACAGTTCAATCAGCATGCTCACATTTTAAAATTAAAATAACAATAAATCCATATAACATTAATTCTTGTGAATTAATAATGTTTAATTTATACTGGGTAAACAACTAAAAATAAAAAGCCTTCTTTATAATTATTAATTCACATTTTTCCATATTTCTAGGTGGTCAAACAAATAATAAAATTGGTAAATTCTATAAGATCCATATCTCTTATTTCTAGTGTTTTTTAAAACAGGAAATAAATTTTTAATATTCTTATCTACATTTGATAGCTTGACTTTTGCAATTAAGAGTAAATAAATTTAATTTGAGGTAAATAAAATTAATTATCTAATTTTTTATTACAGGAGATCATTAATTTACAAGGATGCAATGCTAAAAGATTGTCAATTGGAACATTGTCTACTAAATATAAAAAATCAGATACTTTTAACTAAAATATATTTAAACATTAGACATATTTGTAATTTGGTTAATATGAAGGTCTAAAATTCCTTTATTTGCTATGTTCTCACTGAGAACCAAGATATTAGCACTTAAACTATCAAGAATGATATGTAAGTGTCTAAATACATTTTTTTCACCTGATAAAATACAAAACTATAACATGTTGAGTAAATTAAAAAACAGAATTTGTACAAAATCATTTTCAAAAGTTTTACATGTAATTAAATTGTCTATGTGTAATTGAATTGGCTATATATAATTAACACAATCAGCTAAGGTTTTTTATTCTTTACATTCCAAGTTTCTATCATAAAGTCTATTTTCAAATATAGATAAGATCTTTTCACAAACTCCTATTTATTGGGCCTTCTTACTAAAGGACAGAAGAAAAAGAAAATAGTTAAAATATCAATTTCTCGTTCCAATAACATAATTTCTTTTGCCTGTTGAATTTCTGTTATTAAAAGAAACTAATTTCAAAGACATTATGGTTTATACAATTTGGTGAAAAATAACTTAGTTTAAAATATCCCCTCACATTCCAAATTTCAAATTTTTCTTTAAAAGCGAAACTTGATTAATATAAAAACATGGAGCACTGTATTTTAATTAACCATGGTAATTAGTACTGACTTATTATGTTAATTATATCCTTGTTTTCCAAATAAACAAGTCTTTAAATGTAAGATTCAAAGGGACATTTTACCAAGCTGATGCTCTCCAAACTAAAGCTTTTTCACTAACTTTCTTACAAACTTATATAATAACAAATTAATTAAAAAATAATTCTTTTAATATTTTAAAATTAAATCAAAATGTTATACACTTTTTATGTTACTCTTTACATTAACAAGTAAACTTAACCATATTTTTAGAGAACATTCAGGAGACACTGGCCTTATTTAAAGGCTAACAATAGAGATTTTTCAAGATGGCGGCCTAGAGGGTGGCTGCATTTCGTGTTGCTCCAGGACTCAGGATTCAAGAGAGGAGATATTGGGACGCTTGGGACCAACTCAAAGTAGCCGGGTGACTCTCACCCCCTGGGGGGGCATCCCGGATGGGACGGGGGTCCCGGAACGCAGGAAACTTTGTGAAGTAGAACTGCCGGCGAGACGCCCCTCCCCCTGCTGGAGCAGTGAACTCGGATAGCTGGGAGCGCCATAGAGGAGGCCGCTCAGCACAGCGCTGGGACTCGGAGCAGCCACTGGGGCTCCGGCGGCTGCCCCGGGGAGGAGTGGCGGGGAGAACTGTGTGGACTCAGGACACCGGGGCCTGCCCTGAGGAGGAGGAGAGGAGCGTGGCCACTTGGATTCGGAGAGACTGCACCAGAGCTACAGGCGGTTGCCAGAGGAGAAGCTGCGCGGCGAGCTGTTTGGAATCAGAATGACGCTTCTGAACACCGGGGCCTGCCCTGAGGACGAGGAGGAAGAGGAGCGGCCGCTTGGATTCGGGTGACTACACGGGAGCTACAGGCGGTTGCCAGAGAAGGGGCTGCGTGGTGAGCTGTTTGGACTCTGACCACTTCTGAAACCTGGGGCCTGCCCGGAGGAGTAGGAGGAGGAGGAGGAGGAGCGCGGCGGGTCCTTTGGACTCGCAGTGACTGCATTAGCGCTCCAGGCGGCTGCTCAGAGGAGAAGGCGAGTGGTGAGTTGTTTGGTCTTAAAGTGACAGCTCCTGAACACAGGGGGGCTGCCTGGAGGAGAAGCGTGGTGGGACGCTTGGTCTTGAGTGGCCGCATCAGAGCTCCGGGCGGTGCCCAGAGGACCCGTGCAGCGGGTCACGTGGATTCAGAGCCACTCAGAGGGACTGCTCCTGAACACCCGGGGGGTTATCTGGAGAAGGAGGAGGAACGGGGAGGGTCACTTCGACTCGGAGTGATTGATTGCCCCGGGCTACGGGTGGTTGGTGGGAGGAGGAGGCACGAAGTGAGTTTCTTGGACTCCTAGTGACCGCACCGGCATACTGGGCGGCTGTCTGGAGGAAGAGGCCTGTGGCGGGTCTCTGGGACTCAGAGCGATTGTTCGGGGCCACAGGTGGCTGCTCAGAGGAGGGGCCACGCAGCCAGGCGATTAGGTGCAGAACAGGGTCCCAGGATCTAGGAGGCTTCTGGGTGGAAGAGCCGCACAGAGACAGGCTTAGGGCGGAGCGAAGGTTCCAGGCCTATGGGCAAATTCTCTGAGGAGGGGCAGCCTAAGGAGATTCATCTGCGAAGGGTGAGGCTCCCAGGCCCAGGAGGTAGGGCCGGGCCCCTGGAAACTTTGCAGAGGAAGGCAGCCCAGCCCAGGCAGTAGCTGTAAATTGAGGGGAACCTCTAGGAGGAAACTGACCAGCGAGACCTCCCCACTGGGTGAGTCTTCCCTGCCTGGTGAGGTTTCCCCACAAGGACGGTAAAACCAGAGACACAGGCCCAAACAGGCCTTGCCTCAGCCCACAGCCCAGGTCCCCTTTGGATGACCATTGGTCAACAAGTGGAGGCACCTCTGCCCACTAGCAGGGAATATACCCCACCTGAAGGCCACCACTCCTAGAGAGGCAGCTTCCTTGTGGAGCACCGCATTATCAAATTCCTCCAAGACTTCAGCCTACTGAAGGCTAAGAGGGGATATATATAGAAATCTTCAGGGACATTGTAAATCAACAGAGGAAATCTGCAATATCTCAGCGGTCCACTGATATCTGAACAATATGAGAAAAGAAGGAAAGAAAATGCTGCAAACAAATCTAGATGTTACATCAATAAAACCCAATGACAGCATGGCAGAAGAAATGACAGAAAAGGAGTTCAGAATGTACATAATTAAAATGATCAGAGAAGCAAACGATGAGATGAAAGAGCAAATGCAAGCATTGAAAGAACGCACCAATCGACAGTTAAAAGAACAAATACAGGAAGCAAAAGATCATTTCAATAAAGAGTTAGAGATATTGAAAAAAAAACCAAACAGAAATCCTTGACATGAAGGAAACAATAAACCAAATTAAGAACTCCATAGAAAGCATATCCAATAGGATAGAACACCTGGAAGACAGAACCTCAGACATTGAAGACAAAATATTTAACCTTGAAAACAAAGTTGAACAAACAGAGAAGATGGTAAGAAATCATGAACAGAATCTACAAGAACTATGGGATATCATGAAAAGGCCAATTTAAGAATTATTGGGATTGAGGAAGGTCTAGAGAAACAAGCCAAAGGAATGAACAACCTATTCAATGAAATAATATCAGAAAATTTCCCAAATCTGAAGAATGAAATGGAAAATCAAGTTCAAGAGGCTTACAGGACTCCAAATACACAAAATTACAACAGACCCACACCAAGGCACATTATAATGAAAATACCTAACATACAAAATAAAGACAGAATTTTAAAGGCTGTGAGAGAAAAGAACCAAATTACATTCAGGGGGAAACCAATACGCATATCAGCAGATTTTTCAATCCAGACCCTAAAAGCTAGAAGGTCCTGGAACAACATTTTTCAAGCCCTGAAAGAAAATGGATGCCAACCAAGAATCTTATACCCAGCAAAACTTACCTTCAAATTTGACGATGAAATAAAATCCTTCCATGATAAACAAAAGCTAAAAGAATTTACAAAAAGAAAGCCAGCATTACAGAACATTCTCAACAAAATATTCCATGAGGAAGAGATGAAAAACAAAGAAGCAAATCAGCAAAGGGAGGAATTATCCTAAAGGAATTGTCAAATAAAGGAGGAAACAAGTTGTGTCAAACAAATAAATAAACAAAATTTTAAAAATGAACCAAATGACCGGGAAACCAAATCATTTCTCTATAATAACCCTGAATGTTAATGGCCTGAATTCATCAATCAAAAGACATAGACTGGCAGACTGGATTAAAAAGAAAGATCCAACAATATGTTGCCTGCAAGAGACTCACCTCATAGAAAAAGATACCCATAGATTAAAGGTGAAAGGATGGGGAAAAACATACCATGCACATGGACTCAGCAAAAAAGCTGGAGTATCCATCCTCATTTCAGATAATGTGGACTTCAAGCCAAAGTTAGTCAGAAGGGATAAAGAAGGTCATTTCATACTGCTTAAGGGAAGCATAAATCAGCAAGACATAACAATCATAAACATCTATGCCCCAAACAGTGGCTCATCCATGTATGTCAAACAAATCCTTCTCAATTTCAGAAACCAAATAGACCACAACACAATAATACTAGGTGATTTTAACACGCCTCTCTCACCACTGGACAGATCTTCCAGACAAAAATTGAACAAAGAAACCATAGATCTCAACAACACAATCAATAATTTAGACTTAACGGACATTTATAGAATATTCCATCCAACCAAGAGTGAATACACTTTCTTCTCAGCAGCACATGGATCCTTCTCTAAAATAGACCATATATTATGCCACAAAGCTAATGTTAGCAAATACAAGAAGATAGAGACACTAGCATGTATTCTATCAGATCATAATGGATTGAAGTTAGAAATAAATGAAAGAGTAAAACACAGAAGCTACTCCAACATCTGGAGATTAAACAATATGCTATTATATGATGAATGGATAACAGAAGATATTAGGAAGGAAATTAAAAAATTCTTAGAGGTAAGTGAGAACAAAGAAACATCATATCAAAATCTCTGGGACACTATGAAAGCAGTACTTAGAGGGAAATTTATTTCATGGAGCGCATTTAATAAAAGAAGTAAAACTCAACAAATAAACGACCTAACACTACAGCTCAAAGCCTTAGAAAAAGAAGAACAGAACAGCACCAAAAGTAGTAGAAGACAGGAAATAGTTAAACTCAGAGCTGAAATCAATGAAATTGAAACAAAAGAAACAATACAAAAAATTGACAAAATAAATAGTTGGTTCTTCGAAAAAATAAACAAAATTGATAAACCTTTAGCCATACTAACAAAGAGAAGACGAGAGAAAACCCAAATCACTAAAATTCGGAATGAACAAGGAAATATCACAACAGACAGGATGGAAATACAAAACATAATTAGAAGCTATTTTGATAATCTATACTCCAACAAAATAGAAAATTTCGAAGACATCAACAGGTTTCTAGAGACATATGAATTGCCTAAACTGAATGAGGAGGACATAAACAATTTAAATAGACCAATTTCAAGTACTGAAATAGAAGAAGTCATCAAAAGCCTACCAACAAAGAAAAGTCCGGGACCAGATGGGTTCTCAGCCGAGTTCTACAAAACTTTTAAGGAAGAGCTCATTCCAATACTTCTCAAAGTATTCCATAAAATAGAAGAGGAGGGAACCCTCCCAAACTCATTCTATGAAGCCAATATCACACTGATACCTAAACCAGACAGAGACTCATCAAGGAAAGAAAATTTCAGACCAATATCCTTAATGAACATCGACGCAAAAATTCTCAACAAAATTTTAGCAAATCGCATACAAAAACATATTAGAAAGATCGTGCACCATGATCAAGTGGGTTTCATCCCAGGGATGCAAGGTTGGTTCAACATCAGGAAATCAATAAACGTAATTCACCATATTAACAGACTTAAAGTCAAGAATCACATGATTATTTCAATAGATGCAGAAAAAGCATTTGATAAAATACAGCACCCCTTCATGCTCAAAACACTAGAAAAAATAGGGATAGTGGGAACATTCCTTAACATTGTAAAGGCCATTTATGCTAAGCCCATGGCTAATATCATTCTAAATGGTGAAAAACTGAAAGCATTCCCCCTAAAAACTGGAACAAGGCAGGGATGCCCTCTTTGACCACTTCTATTCAATATCGTTCTTGAGACTCTGGCCAGAGCAATTAGACAAACCAAAGAAATTAAAGGGATACGAATTGGAAAAGAAGAACTCAAACTATCCCTGTTTGCTGATGACATGATTATATATTTAGAGGAACCTGGAAATTCCACCAGAAAACTCTTAGAACTCATAAGTGATTTCAGTAAAGTAGCAGGTTACAAGATCAATGCCCATAAATCCAACGCATTTTTATACATAAGTGATGAATCTTCAGAAAGAGAAATTAGGAAAACTACCCCATTCACAATAGCCTCAAGAAAAATAAAATACTTGGGAATCAATCTCACAAAAGAGGTGAAAGACCTCTACAATGAGAACTATACAACACTAAAGAAAGAAATTAAAGAACACCTTAGAAGATGGAAAGATCTCCATGTTCTTGGATAGGAAGAATTAATATTGTCAAAATGGCCATAGTACCTAAAGTGGTATACAAATTCAATGCAATTCCAATTAAAATCCCAATTGTGTACCTTACAGAAATAGAGCAAGCAATTATGAAATTCATCTGGAAGAATAAGAAACCCAGAATAGCTAAAGAAATCCTTAGCAGGAAGAGTGAAACAGGGGGTATTGCAATACCAGATCTTCAACTCTACTACAAAGCAATAGTAACAAAAACGGCATGGTATTGGTACCAAAATAGAAAGGTAGATCAATGGTACAGAATAGAGGACACGGACACAAATCCAAATAAATACAATTTTCTCATACTAGACAAAGGTGCCAAAAATATGCAATGGAGAAAAGATAGCCTCTTCAACAAATGGTGCTGGGAGAATTGGAAATCCATATGCAACAGAATGAAACTAAACCCATATCTCTCACCGTGCACGAAACTAAACTCAAAATGGATTAAGGACCTCGGAATCAGACCAGAGACCCTGCAGATTATAGAAGAAAAAGTAGGTCCAAATCTTCACCTTGTTGGTCTAGGACCAGACTTCCTTAACAGGACTCCCATAGCACAAGAAATAAAAGCTAGAATCAACCACTGGGATAGATTCAAACTAAAAAGCTTTCTCTCAGCAAAGGAAACTATCAGCAATGCGAAGAAAGAGCCTACAGAGTGGGAGAATATCTTTGCCAATCATACTTCAGATAGAGCACTAATCTCCAGAATCTATAAAGAACTCAAAATACTCTACTCCAAGAATTCAAATAGTCCAGTCAACAAATGGGCTAAGGAAATGAATAGACACTTCACAGAAGAAGATGTACAAGCAATCAACAAACATATGGAAAAATGTTCAACATCTCTAGTAATAAGAGAAATGCAAATCAAAACCACCCTAAGATTCCATCTCACCCCAATTAGAATGGCGATTATCAAGAATACGAGCAACAACAGGTGTTGGCGAGGATGTGGGGAGAAAGGTACACTCATACACTGCTGGTGGGGCTGCAAATTAGTGCAGCCACTATGGAAAGCAGTGTGGAGATTCCTTAGAAAACTTGGAATGGAACCACCATTTGACCCAGCTATCCCACTCCTTGGCCTATACCCAAAGGACTTAAAATCTGCATACTACAGAAATACAGCCACATCAATGTTCATAGCTGCTCAATTCACAATAGCCAGACTGTGGAACCAACCTAGATGCCCTTCAATTGATGAGTGGATAAAGAAACTGTGGTATATATATACTATGGAATATTACTCAGTCATAAAGAATGATAAAATTATGGCATTTGCAGGCAAATGGATGAAATTGGAGAATATCATGCTAAGTGAGATAAGCCAATCTCAAAAAGCCAAAGGACGAATGATATCGCTGATAAGTGGAGGATGACACATAATGGGGGTAGAGGGAAGGGTTAGAGTTAGGGTTAGGGAGGGGGGCAAGTATGGAGGAAGGAACTACTGTATAGAGGGTAAAGAGGGGTGGGAGGGGTGGGGGGAAGGGAAAAAATAACAGAATGAATCAAACAACATTGCTCTATGTAAATTTATGATTACACATATGGTATGCCTTTACGCCATGTACAAACAGAGAAACAACATGTATCCCATTTGTTTACAATAAAAAAAAATAAAAAGAACATTCATTAATTTGTCAAAAAAAAAAATAAATAAAGGCTAACAATATGGGGTATAGAAGTATTTTGACACCTTCCCCCAAGAGGGGATGGGAACTCTTGGCTTCTCTGTTTCATGTTTCAGATGTGGTATTAGATTATGCTACTTAATTTATATTAAACCAAACAATTATATATGAAGGTTTTATGAAATAATATTCAGCTAAAGTGACTAAAGACGGTTTCAAGATTAAAGTACCTTTCCTAGATTTTATGAAGAGACCCACTTAACAAAAATTAAGTACAGATAAAAAAAGTTTTTTGAGTTTCTGACAACTATTATTAGCATTTACTAAATAATCTTCTAAACTGCTTTCCATACATAAGCTCAGATATATATATATATATATTTTGCATATTCACTATTATATTGTTAATTTTAAAGCTTATAATATTTAGTTTGCATATAATTAGTATTCTTTCACAACATTACTCGTAATGCCATATTTTTGTCATATAGTTTATTTATCCAAAACCCTATGTTGGATATTTGAATTATTTTTACTACTTTAAAAACAAGGTTATTAAAGATATCCATAAAATTTATCTTTATACATAAAGATTACCTTTCCATAGATCCCTTAAAATATAATTGCTGGACCAATGACATAAATTCTAACACTTTTGAAATAATTTACTAAATCACTACCCTCAAAGATACTACCAAATCTAATATAATAGCTTGACTTAATTTAAAATAATAAGGCATTACCTATACAACAAACATCTCATGAGACTAATTTTCAGGTTCTCTATTGACTCCATTTCATAGCTTTGTAACTCAGCTCACTACTAGAGACCAAATGAAATCACATATTTGGAAAAAAAACTAGGCCTTCTTTTAGTGTAATGCCCTTTTCAGCTCAACAACATTGATTTTAATAATAGGTAACTTTTATTAATTTTCCTGGCCAAATAGTGATATTTATTAAATCACTTCTTAAGGTTTAAATGCTCGTACAGTGTTAGGCCATTGTCTACAATTTAAGATTAATAATGCTCCAGTTTATGGCAATCTTTTTCTACAATTAAAAAATAAAATAAAAAGGGGAAAAGATGCCTCTGTAATCCCACTTAATTTCAAAAAATCTTTTCTAATTATAAATTATATATTGAGTTTAAATTATAAATCATATTAAGAGTTTCTTTGCTGCTGAGTGACACACAAAGCAATAGAATGCACCAGATTTTACAATAGGGAGATCTTAAATCTCAACCACAATGGTGATATGCTATCTTTATTGAGCTCTCAGGTAAGTGAAATATATGGGAAATCTGTTGAGTCCATTTTCCACATCCACCTTTAATGCACTCAATGATGTGAACTGGAGAATCAATCCCAATATTTATTGATGATATTTATATGATGGGGGGTTTTACAGATACTCACATTACACCCATCCTTGTGAGCGGATTTAACTATACTGGCTGCAATGGAAACTTATCTATATGCTGGTCCCATGATAGACGTTCTGGTTGTCCAGGGGTAACCTTTCAGGAAAAGACAGGATAAGGAATACTTAGGCCAGTCAATTATACTGGTCCTTGGAACTTAGGATTGCTTGCTCAAACAGTTATTAGAATGGGACTTTCTCAAATAAAGGCAGTCATTTCTACAAAATATCCACCAATATCTTCCTGCCTTAATTGTTGTACAATAAAATCTGGTGCCTTTCCTAAATGGATAAAATATACAAATGTCTTGTCAATACTACGTAATATCTCTAACGCTGGTGGATATGTTTTTGGATTGAACTTCAAAAATTGATGAAAGACAGTTATGTTGAAATATCTTTCTCTACAAAATTCAAAATCAGAAAGGCCAAACATGGCACTGCCACTATATGTTTCACTTTTCTTAAAAATAATTTACAAACAACAACATTTAATCTAAATTTTGAACACAATGAAAGATCTAAGGAACTAGGCAAATAACCAAGTTGTTTAAAACTATTTTCAGAATACAAAATAAGATTAGATATACAATCAATCTGATTTTTGAAACTTCATGTAATTTGGACTATTCCCTATTTGGATAATACTTTGCACTACCATGTAATAAAGACCAAATTAGAATCCAACAAACTGATATTACACTAGAAAGATGAATAATTCACGTTTGTATTCTAACAGTTATCTCTTATTGGATAATTTGCTTCCCATATAT
This sequence comes from Sciurus vulgaris, assembly GCF_902686455.1. Taxonomy (NCBI): domain Eukaryota; kingdom Metazoa; phylum Chordata; class Mammalia; order Rodentia; family Sciuridae; genus Sciurus; species Sciurus vulgaris. The sequence goes on along the minus strand of NC_136478.1, from coordinate 56,119,770 downwards.
TTTAATGTATTCTTTAGGTTTCTATATGTTACCACATTCATTATATCTAGGGGCATGATTCCTTCTGTTAAGATGCTATGGCCCCTGAAAGTTAAGTATTAATAGGATGATTGAGATCAAATTAAGTGCTTTCACAACTATTATTACAAATAAAAGTAATGAGTCTTTTACTCTCCAATTTAAACAAAATCTTAAATGTCAATGATTATGAGCATGTATGTTGTTACAACTAAATATCATACTTCCCAATGGAACTAAGAAATACTTAAGAATCATCTAATGGACACTTGACATAGTAGTAATAATAGCCTGGAACTTATAAAATCATGTCGCTACATCCAGGATATTTAAAAGGTAGAACTGATCTCATGGATTTCTGATTGACCAAATACTTCCTAAACTGAATGATATGTTATTGGAATAATATTTGCTACTGATTCTTTTTTGTATAATAATAGGCTACCATACTCTCAGAACAAAGAGCCAGAACCTCAAAATAACTGCCCATCATTTGCATTTTAGAAAATAAATAAGGGGAAGATGTGGGAAGTCATCCTTATCTAGTAGAATCAGACTAGTTTGAGTCTCGTGACACAGAGGCCTGACTTCTCAGAACTGGCAGACATGAGGTCTGTCACGGATTGCCAGGGGGTATGTGGCACTGTGGGAGTGGTTCCCTGTCTGCTTCTATGGTAGTTTTCCTAAGAAAATGGCTCGCCTAACTTCACCTCATCCTGTTCACCACAGAAGCCCCTCCCATTTCAGGCCCCTTTACCTGTATGACTATAAATAAAAGTAGGTTGGGCTATTCCATGTTGTTAGAGGTCAGAACTGGTATGACCAGACCCTGTCACATCCCCTCTCATTTAAAAAGAGTATTGCCTCCTGTGTATTTATTGATTAGATAAGTTTATGGGTAACTGATTGGTTTATAACCAACATCATCCTCTGGCAGTTAACCCTTTTCTCATCTGCAAGGGACATGGCCAAGAGACCCCCCCCCATACCCATCTTTCTCTTTTATTTCCACATCTTCTGTGAAGATGTATGTGTTTATTTGCTTATTTGGTGTGGAATTTGCCCAGGTTTGAGATTGCACAGAAGCTGCATAACTAGTGACATAAAAGGAGAACTGGAAGTCAGCCAGAGGGCAGCACTTTGGGGCCTGTGCTGCTCACCGAGTGGGGGATAACTTTTTCAGCCTCCTCTACATCAAGGTGGAGGTGCACTTTTGTGTCCTGCCTCACTGTGTATTGGACTTCTGAATTTACTGACACACTTGTGTGCACTGGATGAGGGAAAACTGTTAGAGGGACCAGTTGAGCTGATACAAAGAAAAGGAAGAGCCAGAGTCATGGTCTTGAGTTTCTGATTCTTAAGAGTCATGGAAACTATATCTCACCTGAGCCAAAAGACCACGGATTTGAGACTGTGGATCACAGCCTGCATGGAGGCTTCCATGTGTTCGAGGCTGTGCTCCATTGGGTAAGTGTCCCAGACCTCTGTGCAGTGCAGTGTGGTGCCATCACCTGGGGTCACCTAGAGATTTAGAACACATCCTACTGACAATTACTTGGGTTTTACCACAATCAACAGTATTTTCAAGTAAAACCTTCAAAACACATCACACCCAAAACAAATGGATCCACCTGCCTTGGTAAGGAGGACACCAGGCCCAGATCTGTCAGGGAGGGACATCCTACTTCCTGGGATGTGACTCTGCTCTTGAGAAGAGCTTTATTTTGACAAAATGTTGGAGAGCTCATGAGCCTAGGCATGTCTGTTGTCATGGGTCAGTGAGGGCAATTCTCCTCGAAAGCTCTGATGTTGCTCTCTGCTCCTGGAACAAAGCCATGCACCCACCACCTCTTGTTTGGGGGACAGTCAATAATATGTGTGGGTTTCCACAGTCCAAGGAGACATTTATCTGGCCTCCTGCTCTGACCAGTGGTGACTGGACAGCTCTCCCTGTGCTCCCTGCAGCCCCAGGACCTGGACTCAGCAACTCTCCTGCAGTCAGAATCCAAGGACAGATGAGAAACCTGCTCTCCAATCCCTAATCATGGCTGAAGTGGTCTCTAGCATGAGGTTGTTACCTTGATGGGAACTGAAATCAGTAAAACACAGAGATGCAGGTACCCATGGCTCTGAGTACTGTGCTTTGCAAAGCCAAGCACACAGTGACCTGAGCCTGAGGGGTGGCCACTCATGCCTGAAGCACCTGTAATTCTTCCTCTTTAAACGAAAATGACTCAGACTGAATCCTGAAGAAACTCTCTGGTTTGTCTCCATATCATTCCCAAAAATTTATCACATGGAAGACCATGGGCATGGCTGCCTAGCCCAGGGAGGAAGATGGAGACCAGCCAAAAGAATCAGTTCTATCAGTAAGTGCACAGCTCTCCTCTCCAGCATTGAAGCCCTCTACCCCTGATATAAACCCCAAACTCTTCCTTATGGAACCATCAAGGCACAATGATGAATAAGAGTTGTATATGCTGAATTTAGCTCACAATTGGCAAGAAAAAAATCAAAAAAGGACCATTCTTTTCAATTTATCACACAGCTAAAACAGACTACATTGCTCTTCATAATTATAAGAAATGGTGCTCAGAGATGATAGTTCTTAAAGCTGAAATGTAAACTGTCCATCTCCATATCCCAGGCCCAGACTCCTCTCTATGCCCCTGCCAAAGAGCAGCTGCCATACATCTTTTTACAATTTTTTTTATTTGTTATAATTGATTACACCTGTCAGTAGAATGCATTTTGACACATTGTACAGAAATGGAGCATAACATCTCATTCCTCTGGGTATATATGGTGCTGTGTCACAAAAGTGGTGTAATCATACATGTATATAGGGTAATAATTTCTGTCTCATTCTATCATCCTTCCAATCCCTACTATCCCACCCCTTTCCTCACTCCTCTCGCACAATCTAAAATTCCTTCATTTTCCCCTACCCACACCCCCACTATGGATCAGCATCTGCTTATCAGAGAAAATATTCAATCTTTGGTGTTTTGGGTCTTTTTTCATGTAGCATGATATTCTCCAACTCCATCCATTTACCAGCAAATACCATAATTTTATTCTTTTTTAAGACTGAGTAATTCTTCATTGGGTATATGTAAAACATTTTCTTTATCCATTCATCTATTGAAGGGCATCTAGGTTGGTTCCATAGTTTATCTATTGTGAATTGAACTGCTAGAAACATTGCTGTGGGTGTGTCACTGTAGTGTGCTGATTTTAAGTCCTTTGGGTATAAACAAAGGAGTGGGACAGCTGGGTCAAATGGTTTTTTCATTCCAAGTTTTCTGAGGAATTCCCACACTGCTTTCCAGAGTGGTTGCACCAATGTGCAGTCCCACCAGCAATATATGAGTGTACCTTTTTTTTCTACATCCTCACCAACACATATTATTGCTTGTATTTTTGATAATTGCCATTATGACTGGAGCAAGATGAAATCTTAGAGAAGTTTTGATTTGCATTTCCCTAATTGCAAGAGATAATGAATATTTTTTCATGTCGATCGATTGTATTTCTTCTTCTGTGAAGTGTCTGTTCAGTTTCTGTCCATCTTTGAATGAGTCTTTTTTCAACTAGAAAAATAAAGAAAGCTGAGTGTGGTGGCACATGCCTATAATCCCAGAAACTGGAAAGACTGGGGCAGGACATGACAAATTCAAGACCAGCCTCAGCAAATTAGAGAAACCCTCAGCCATTAAGCAAGATCCTATTTCAAAATTTATAAAAATAGTAAGTACTGGGGATGCAGCTTAGTAATAAAGTGTCCCTGGGCTCAATCTCAGTATCTACTCTCAAATAAAGAGAGAGGCTCTTTGGGGTTCAGAGAGGCATAGGTGCAGAGCAGGTGGAAGAGAACCTGGGAGGGGAGCTGGGGAGTGGAGAACACAGCACATCCTTTCTCAGGGGGAGCAAGTGCTGAAACCCTCTGCACTGCTCTCTCCATGCTCCCTCCTTCTGGGAGCCCAGCAGGTTCCCAGCTGGTGCCTTCCTTGATGGTGGCAGGAGTACTGTAGCCACAGTTCACGGCTGGGGCCTTTTCCTCAAGGTCATCTGCACCAGGAGATCCCCAAGTTTGGAGGAGCATTTCAAGAAGTGTGGCATTAGGTGGGTTTGCAATCCCAGGTGGGTAAGTGGTGCTGTGGTCTAGTCCACACATCAGCTCTCCATGTGTAATAGATCTGGTTCCCTCACCTGGAAGTTGACCAGCCCTACCCTGGGGTCCATTAGATGTGGGTGGCAGAGAGCAATAGGCTTGATTCTAGTTCTGGGTTTTGTGGGAGCCCCATCCCCAAGCTCAAAATTTTCTCCCTACTATTCATCACCCTTTCCTCACTGGAAACTCTGAGTCTAACCAGAGTTGCAAACCAGCCCTATGGGAAGAGAATGGGTTGGTGATGGTAGACATGTTTCCCACCTGGGCATGTTGTCAGGCAGTTCTGGTGTTCTAAGGCCAGTGTTGTTTGGGGGCTGATCATTCAGGGATCTATGTCCTGAGGGAGTGGGCAGTGTTCCTGGGAGCTGGTCTTGTACTGTCTGAGACCCAGAGATGGGAGGCATGAAGGGATGGTCCTAAAAAGTGAGGGGAGAGTCAAGGAGGGAGTGTTTCCTGGATGGACGGAGGGTGCTCCTGGGACACAGCCACTTTGATGGGCTCTCTTGTTCTCATTATTTCTTTCATGTAGCTCCAACATTCAGTCCCATGCACCCTGCAACATTTCCCAGCACTGACCAAACTCCTGGAAACTGGTTCTGACTGCTTCAGTGGTTTCCCTGAGACCTCACACTTCCCTCTCTGGAGGGAACCCTGAGAATTCTGAATGGGATGTGGACTTTTAGTCAGTGGCAATGTATCAATATTGCTTCATTAATTATAACAATTGTACCTTGTTGATTTAAGAACTTAGTAATAGTGGAAAATAGATTGTTGGTATATGGAAACTGTTATTTGCTTCCTAATTTCTCTATAAAAGTAAAGCTGTACTACAAAATGAATTGAATTTTGAGGTTTCAGTAATGTTCAAGTTTTATTTTGAGTAATGTTAATCACATTGTTTGAAGGAGAAGATCCTATCCCACACAGAATGCAAGACAGTAAAGTGTCCCCATTAAGCTGCTAAAAAATAAATTGAGTGGTGAGAGTACAACAGAGGTCCTATTTACATTCCTATGTTGTCACTGTGGATCACAATCATGCAGCCTCTTCCCAGATTGTAGCTGAACGTCCTGGAAGCTGTTTGACCTTTGAAAAGGTCAAAAATATGAAAACCAATTAAGTCCAGAATTACATGCCTCATTATGTCCACACTCCACCCCCAAATGGCACCAAAGAAAGAGTAACCACCCCCTGAAGACTACTTGTGGTGTATACAAGGTCATGATGGGCTAGGGCAGAAAAAGGTCATGAAGATATTTCTAAAAAAAATCACTTCGAATGAATTTGTACACACCACCAACCACGAGCTTCTCATCTGTTAGGGTTAGAAAACCAATGTGTGACTCCCAGGAAGTCACACTTTATTCATTTACTCAGTGCAGTTTACAAAGTGCCCAAACATTACCAATTCCACTTCCAGGCATTTCTACGTTACAGACAGAGAAAGAGAGACCTGGTAGAGGGGCCACCAAGGACCACTTGTAAACAAGTCTACCACTGAGAAAACCTTTTTTTGGACTCAGGTTCCCTCCATACCTTTGAAATGGTGATGCTTTAAAACCAAATCCTCTTTAACCTGACTTCTAACATGATTTTTAGCAATTCTTGTATTCTAGACATACTGCATTAAAAGGTAAGCTTAATTTTGAAGGTAGCTATGCTGCAAAATAGTTTAAAATTAACAATGGTATAGTATTCATTCCTCTTGAAATTCCTGTCCTACACCAAGTTTGTGACCACTGGCTTTGAAGTTATTGCCATGAAGCAGAGCTGACCATGTCAGCTTGACATCTGGCTTTAGGATCTGTGTGTATCCTAAACCTATCAGGCTGGAGTTGTTCACTTTGACTGAGAAGCATCAGGGTGGATCTGACACTTCAATGCTATTCCAAAGCAGGTGTTTCTTGCTGTACAGGATAGACAGCAGTCTCCAACTTCTTGTTTACCTTCTGATAAATGGAGCCACCAAACTCAGTTCTGTCATTCACATTAGTGTGAAGCTGGAACTTGTCAGTCTTGTAGCCATCTGTGAAGTTGCTCTGGGTCTCTTTGGGACACTACATTCTCAGAATTCATTTGTCAGCCAGCAAACCAGCCCTCTGACCAAGCACCAGAGCACCTCTGTGGAAGTCCCAGGGATGTCAGAGGCCACCCTGGAGCCCAGGTGGATGAGCTCCTGCTTGTATTCTGTCTCAATTTTAGCATGTTTCCCCAGTGTTAGGTGAGAGGGATGAATCAAAGGTCAGTGTCAGCCCAGAGCAAGATGATCTTCCACTATGGCCTCACTGCCTAGGATGTTGGCACTGTCCTGCTTCTCTGTAAGAATCAGGTGATGTTTGTTCACCTGTTACTTGTTTTCCAGGCTGCCAGTCACCTTGGAGGTCTCTCTGTTGGTTGAACCTGAGATTGTAATTCCAATCCATTCTCAGATTTTTTTTTTAAAAGTTGTATCATGCCAAATCCATAGCCCTTGGTGAAGAGGTCTCTGGAACATTTGCCAAGGTCATCGTATGTGGCAGACACAACCGTCTTCTACTCAGAGGTGGTGGCAACAATAGCTGTGGGAGTGCCTTTGTCTATCACAGGGACTGAGGCACAGAGACTGATTATTTACTTTTAATATTGAATTTTCATGTATCTGCTAGATTAATGATGGCCACAAATGCTTCCTATATTTTCCAATGAAGAGTGAAATCTAATTTGCCCCTTGATCCCATAAAATCTGGGGTATCCCTGAAGATTGTGTTGGAAATGATCTGAGTTTCATGTCAATGGCGTGGTTTTCTGTGGGGGTCCTCTCTACCACATCTCACATGGAGGAGAAAAGGGGTAACTGCTGGAGGAGGTTGATGGAGGTATATCACTCAAGTAACCCCAAAATTTATCTACTCAATAAACACACAACAGCCAATACTCTTTTTAAATGAGAGGGGGCATGACAGGTCTGGCCATATCAGCTCTGATCTCTTACAACAACTTTCCCAACTCTTTTTATTTATAGACACAGAGGTAAAGGGGGCCAGGATCAGGAGAAGCTTCTTCCATGATGGAAAGGATAGGATGGAGTTAGGGTAGCCATTCTCTTAAGGGGAAAATTCCAGAAGGAAACAGGGAACTACTCCCTTGCAGTGGCACATACTTCCCAGCAGTTCCTAGAAGTTAGGCCTCGGCATTCTATGACTCAACCGAATCTGATTCTGCTAAATAAGAATGACTTCCCACAGTTTTCCACCATCAAGTCTAATTTCCAAAGTAGACCATAAGATTTGTGACTGCTGGGAAATCTTCTAGGAAAAACTGCCCATAAGCCAGATATAGGGGCAAACCCCTGAAATCCCAGCACCTGGGAGGCCAAGACAGGAGAATGTCAAGTTTGAGGTGAGCTTCTGTAGCTTAGCAAGATGTTATCTCAAAATAAAGAATAAGAAGCACTTGGGGTGCAACTCAGTAGTGAAGAACTCCTAGGTTCAATCCCCAGTACAAAAACAAACAATCAAAAAAATGCTCATGGAGTTCCTCTGTCAGGATGCAAAGAAGACCAAGGAGCCCTGATAAAAGACTCATGTGAGAGAACTAGGGTCCCATTCAAAGGCCTGGCCTAGTCTCTCAAATAGCACTGAGCACCAGCCTCCTGGGAACACAAATGAGCCATTATGGATAAAAATTCCCCAGGCCCCGTCTATTCACCCATTACCATTAAGTGAAAGAGTCTTCCCACAATCTGAGACCTGCCCCAACTATGTGTGTATAAGGAAAAGAAATGAGCATTGTTTTTAAGCCACTAAAAAAGAGGAAATATGGTTTGTAATAATATTTTGCCAATCAAGATTTTTCAATAAAATGATCTTATTTAAATTCTAGTAGTATTTTTGCTTCTCATTACAGAAATGTTTGCCAAGTACCCACAGTTTTCCCAGCATGCACTACGGTCAGGTAAGGCCCAGGCTACATGGATTGTTAGTAGAGACTAGGTGTCCAGTTAGCTTTGACTCACCAAAATACCCAACAAGAACAACTTAGAAAAGGAAAAAATTTGGGGGGACACGTGGTTTCAGAGGACTAGTCCAGAGATAGCTAAGTCCATTGTTCTGGGCCCAAGGTGAAGCAGTACAACGTGGCAGAAGGGCATGGTTGAGGAGTCCTTCTCTATTCATGGCAATCAGAAAGGAGAAAGAGGGAGGGGGAGGGGCAAGGGGCCACATGGAAGATGAACCCTTCCTGGGCACCCCAGAGTGAACTATATCCTCCAATCATGCCCCAACTGCCTACAGTCTGCCCATTTAAACTAGGATGGACTGATAAGGTTACAGCTCTCAGAATCTAATCACTTCACCTCTGATTATTTCTATATTAACACAGGAACTTTAGGGGTACATCTCTATGCAAGCCATAACATTCTGCCCTGGCTCCCAAAGTTTAAATTCATCTAACAATGCAAAGCATCTTGTTCTTTGCCAGGAGCCACAATTTTACTGTTTCGTGATTGCCCTAAGTCCAAGTCCAAAATCTCCTATGAGACTCAAAGTAAACTCTTGACTTATCAAAAGCAAGTCCCATACACACACACACACACACACACACACACACACACACACACACCACACACACAGTGGCACAGGGTAATAATTTCTATTTCAAAGAGAGGAATAGGGTCATAGAAAGACCAAAATAAGACTGAAATGCATGCAGCTGGGCATTTATTTAATAAAGGAGACAGATGTAAGCAAAGGCCTAGATGTCAAGCTTTGTCCTGCATTCATTACCCTTTGGGCATCTGAAGACCTCAGTAAAGTCACTGTTTTTAGCAAAAGCAGCTTTCCAAGTCCATGTTATAATGTATGTACATTTGTTGCAGTATTTTTGGGACAACACTGAAAAATTGGGTACAAACTAAATGACTTTCAAAAGTATCAAATAAAACATCTTACAATTTATCCATATTTTGGAAATCCAGGCAGAAATATTTGTGATCACTTAGGGCTTCAAGGAAGTATGTATGATATTGGGTCTATAAAAAGTAAATGTGCATCCCTCTAAGAATTGGAACAAGACAGGGATGCCCTCTATTCAACATTGTCCTTGAAACTCTAGCCAGAGCAATCAGACGGATGAAAGAAATTAAAGGGATACGAATAGGGAAAGAAGAACTCACACTATCCCTATTGCTGACAACAGAATTCTATATTTATAGGATACAAAAAATTCCACCAGAAAACTTCTAGAACTCATAATGAATTCAGAAAAGTAGCAGGATAAAAAATCAATATCCATAAATCAAATGCATTTCTATACATAAGTGATGGATCCACTGCAAGAGAAATGAGGAAAACTGCCCTGTTCACAGTAGCCTCAACAAACATAAAATAAAATACATGAGAACCAATCTAACAACAGAGATGAAATACCTCTACAACAGAAACTACAGAACATTAAAGAAAGTAATTCAAGAAGCCCTTAGAAGATAGAAATATCTCCCTTTTCTCGGATAGGCAGAATTAATATTGTCAAAATGGCTGTACTTCGAAAAGCGTTATATAGATTTAATGCAAATTCTATTAAAATTACAATGACATTCTTCATAGAAACAGAAAAAGGAATCATGAAATTCATTTGGAAAAATAAGAGACCCAAAATAGCCCAAGGCCATCCTTAGCTAGAAGAGTGAAGCAGGAGGCATCACAATACCAGATCTCAAACTATACTACAGAGCAATAGTAACAAAAGCAGCATGATGTTGGCACTAAAATAGACATGTAGACCAATGGCACAAAATAGAAGACACAGAGACAAGCCCACATAAATATGGTTATCTCATACTAGACAAAGGTGCCAAAAAATATATTGGAGAAAAGATAGCCTCTTCAACACATGGTGCTGGGAAAACTGGAGATCCATATGTAACAAAAAGAAATTAACCTTTATCTCTCACTCTGCACAAAAATCAATTCAAAGTAGATCAAAGACATAGGCACTAGAACAGAGACCCTATGCCTAATAGAAGAAAAAGTAGGCCTAAGTCTTCACCATGTCAGTTTAGGACCTGAATTCCTAACAAGACTTCTAAAGGGCAAGAAGTAAAATGAAGAATCAATAAATTGGATGAATTCAAACTAAAAATCTTCTTCTCAGCCAAGGAAACAAAAGTGTGAAGAGACAGTCTACAGAATGGGAGAAAATCTTTACCACATACACCTGAGATAGAGCACTAATCTCCAGGATATAAAGAACTTAAAAAACTTAACACCAATATATATATATATATATATATATATATATATATATATATATATATGTATGTATATATAAAACTCAATCAAAAGGGGGCAAAGAAACTAAAAAGACACTTCACAGAAAAAGAAATACAGTTGATCAACAAACATGAAAAACTGATCATCATCTCTTGCAATTAGAGAAATGCAAATCAAAACTGCTTTAAGATATCATTTACTCCAATCAGGATGGCAATTCTCAAGAATACCAGCAATAATAAGTGTTCATGAGGATGTGGGGGAAAAGATAAACTCATTTATTGCTGGACTGCAGATTGGTGCAACCACTTTGGAAAGCAGTATGGAGATTCCTCAGAAAACTTGGAATGAACCCACCATTTGACCCAACTATCCCACTCTTCAGTTTATACCCAAATGACTTAAAATAAGCTTACTAAAGTCACACAGTGACAATAATGTTTATAGCAGCTCAATTCACAGTAGTTAAACTATGGAACCAACCTAGATGCCCTTCAACAGACGAATGGATAAAGAAACTGTGATATATTTACATAATGGAATATTACTCAGCCATAAAGAAGAATAAAATTTGCAGGCAAATGAATGGAGTTGGAGAATGACTGTTTAGTCCAAGAAGAAAGATGGAGCCAGGCAGAGAAAAAATTTCATCAGTGGGTGCACAGCTCTCCTACCAGGTTTTGAAGTCCTCAGTTCTCTAAATGACCTTCAACTCTGATTCAGGAGTCAACAAAGAGGAAAAATAAGGAAATAGTGCAGAACTAGTTAACTAACTCCACAATTTGCAAGCAAAATCATCAGGTAAAAAGCATCCCTTTCAACTCAGCACACAATTAAAAAAAGTTTGCATTTGGTATGCTTTACATTTCATTCTATCCTGATGAGAAATGACTCTGAACTCACAGTCTCTAAAGCTTTTCTCTAAGCCTCTTTCAGAGAATGTCAGTTCTGGCTTCCCTAACAAGTGTTTTTTTTTTTTTTTTTATTTCCCATTTGAAAAGACAAAAGGAGAGACATTTTGTAATTGGGGCTCAGAGAGACATAGATGCATTTCAAGAAGGTTGACATTAGGTGTAGTTGTATCCCAGGTGGGTAAAGGGTGCTGTGGTCTAGCTCACACATCAGCTCTCCATGTGTAATAGGTCTGGTTTCCTCACGTGGAGGCTGACCAGCCCTCTCCTGGGGCACATTGGGTAATGTCCTAGATTGCCAGAGAACACCAGGCCTGGCTCCAGTGCTGGGCCTGTGTAGGGACCCCATTCCACAACCACAAATTGCCCCGTTTCTTTTCTCTGTTCAGCACTGGAAATCCCTGTGAGTGTGAGCACAGGTGTGCAAAGAGGCATATCAGCTCTGTGGAAAGAAATGGGGTTGGCGATGGGGATGATTTTCAGTCATCTGTGACTCCCTGTGGCTTCTCAAGCTCACCCTTCCCACAAGCAAGGGGGGAATATCCCCTGACTGAGGGGACAAGCTGAATCCTAAGTCTCTCCAAGTCTTCTTTGATGGGCTCTCTGTTTCTCATTCAGTTGTTTCTTGGAAGCGCCAACATTCAACCCTCACCCTCCACCAGCTCCCAGCTTTGACCAGACTCCTGGGAATTTGATCCTGGATGCATCAGTGAATTTCCCCTCTGGAGAATGTGGGACTGGAACTGGAGAAAAGCAGTAACTAGAGAAAAATTCCCCAAAGCAAAGGAAGAGAGGATCAATGATTGTGGTGCACATTTTTGTGCATAACATCCTGGGGCTGAAGTATTTTGGATTCCATGATTTTTTTTTTCAAAACAAAAAGTATCATGTGATATTTTCACTTAAGATCTGTAAAGGGTGTACCATGGCAGCACTCTGGAAAGAGACACCCAGGATTTTTAGACCACAGTGTATTCTTATTCACTCTGAATAAATAAATGAAAACCATATATAACCTCCACATCTCACACCTATTCTATCAAGACTTTCTGCCAAGCTAGTGAAAGAACAACCTAAGCCTTCCCATTGAGCATCCACTCACACTCTTCCTGGCCCCAGTACAACTCTCCAGGCAACACTGAGCTTCAGGGATAAGTTGCTCATATATTTTTCCATTTGTATATCTCACCAATTTCAATATTTACCCTGCATGTTGCTACTGGTGCTGGTGTCCATGAGCACAATGCATAACCAATGTCTCTACCACATGAGTTACTTAGAACAGTGCCTTTCTCTGTTCAATGTCATGAGGATTTGCTCAGTTTTGCAAGAATCTTTTCACTGTTCAAGTCTCATTTTTCAAATTTCATTCTGAAGTCCTATGGTTCTTTCAGGATTCTGAGTTGCAAACAGGATAAACAGTGTGAATAACATCCAGAAAAGAAAATAATCAAAAGGATATAGAGGAGCCCAGAGAATCAATCAGAAGGCTAGAGAAATGGGTGCACAGTTTACAGCCCTAGCTCTTTATAAAACAAAGTAATTGGTCATACATATGGAGAGATTGCTGTCACTAACAAGCACATGATGTGTTTGTCAGCTTTTCATACCTGTGATGAAAAGACCCAGCAAGAACAACTTGGAGGAGGAAATGTTTATTTGGTTTCATAGTTTCAGAGGTTAAGTTCATAATTGGTCAAATTCATTGCTCTGGGCCCAAGAAGAGACAGAACATCATGGCAGAATTAAGTGATAGAAGAAAGCAGTTCGGGACATGGCAGCCAAGAAACAGAGAGCTTGAGTACAAGAAGCCAGGGATAATTCCCCAAGTACACACCATGAATGACCTACTTCATCCAGCTAAGCCCTACCTGCTCATGGTCAGCACCCATTAATCCATTCAAAAATCTTAATCCACTAAATGGAGTAACCCACTGATTAGGTCAAGACTCTTGTTATCTAATCATTTCACCTTGGAACATTCCTGCATTTTCTACATATGAACTTTCGTGGGACATCATATATCTAAACCACTACATTTCACCCTTGATCCCTAAAGTTTATGCCCATCTCACAATGCAAAATATATGTACTCCACTTCCAGGATTCTCCACAGTCTTAACAGTTCCAGCATTTCCCAAATGTCCAGGTCTGAAATCTCCTTTAAGGCTCAAGGAAAACTCTTGGTTGTGAGTCCCTGTAAAGATCAAAGACAAGGTACAGATCTCCCATATCTGATGGCACAAAGCGAACATTTCCATTTCAAAAGGGAGAAATTGGAGCATAGAAAGAAGGGATGTGACCAAAGCAAGACCAAAATCCTGCTGAAAAACACATCTGTAGCTCCACTTCCAGCATCTGGGGCACACGGCATCACATTGTTGTCTCCAAAGGGCTTGTACAGTTCTGCCCTATGGCCTTGCTGACTGTTGCCCCTATGGCCTCTCTCTCCACTTGTTTTTGCTTGATTTCTGCAGTTTCCTCATCAGACTTTCTGTGTTACTGGCATCCGGTAATCCTGGGGCTCTCCACTGCAGCTCTGGCTTCCTTCTCACATCTTTACTCATCACCCTCTCAGGGGCTTTCTGCAGGGATTCCAATCCTGCTGCATTTGGCCTGACCGCCCAGTTCTTTGAAATCCTGGTGGAAGCTTCCATGACCCTAACTCCATCATCCTGCACTCCTGCAGAGCTAGCTCAGCCCCAGTGACTTACCTTCCTTCTGCTAGGCGTTGAGGGCATCTCAGAAACCTGAAAGTCTGTCTCACCATCAAAGGGCCAGAAGACTTCCAGGGCAGAGAGTTTTAAGAAAGGGAATCAGGGCTTACTCCATGGGCCCACTGTCCAGAGCTTCTTCAGGACTCTGTCCCTGCTTTTCCACACAGTGCTCTGTGGCTCCTCCAGTCATGGTTCAAGCAGGTCCAGTTGAGGCTAGTGCAGTTCTTCCCTTGGTGGCATCTGTGAGGTGCTGGTTCTGCAGGAACACAGAATGCAAGAGCAAAGTAGTCATGGAAGCTTCCACCAAGGTTTTAATGGTAAACCTGGGAAGACAGTGTGAAGTTTTCTGCAGGGGTGGAGGTGCCATAGAAACCCCCCATGGGGCAATGGGAGTGGATCTGCTGCCAGGGCCTCAGACATGCGGAGCAGTCAGCACCATACAGCAATCAAATAGGAAATCCACAGACACCAGTGCACTGCCCAGGAGAGCAGCCATGTGGGCTTCAACAGCAACCCAGGGGTGGCAGGGCTCCCAAGGCCCTTGGACACTGCAGTCTGCACTGGGTGCCAGTCGGGGTGCTTGAGGCTTAGAGTCTGCCCTGTGGATATTTGGTCTTGCTGGGCCTATAACCCCTTTCACTCGTTCATGTCCAGGAGTATTTTGCCCTGTGCCTGTCCTGTCCTTGTATCCTGGAAGCATGGAGCCTTTTGTTTTTCCTTTTGGGAATTTAACCCAGTGCCTTGTGTGTGCTGGGCCAGCTCTCTTGTGCCCAGTCTCATAACTTATTTTATTTTGTTTTGTTTTTTATTGTACAGGGTATCAAGTTTGGGAAGAGCTTGCCTTGAGCCCTTAATGATGCTGGAATGAGTTAAAATTTGGGGACTTTTAAAAATTATTGCATTATAGTTAGACATAATAATGGGGTTCATTTAGATATGATTATACAAGCAAGGACTATAATTGGCTTCATTTCAACACCCAGTACCTCTCCTTTGATTTCCTCTTCCCTCTCTATGTTCCCCTTCCTCCACTCCTATTTATTTATAGTTTTTAAAAATAGGTGCTTCATAGACATACATGACGTTGAAGTTCCATGTGCTGTATCCATACATGCACATAGCATAGCTTGGTCAATTGCATTCCACTGCTCCTCCCTCTCCTCTCTTGTCCCTCCACCTCAATCATCTTTTTCTACTCCACTGATCTCTCTTCTATTTCCATGGGAATTGTCACTGCCTCCTTTCCCCCTCCCCCTAATTTTGATCTAGAGGCATCAAATTAAAAAGCTCTGCACGGCAAAAGAAAGCAACTGAGTGTGAAGAGAGAACCTACTGAATGGGAGAAGATCTTTGCCACCTCTTCCTCAGAGAGGAGTTTAATATCTAGAAAACCAAGAACTCAAAACACTTCATACAACACACAGACACAAAAAATAGTTAATGAGACTATAATTGGAGAGAGGATGCATTACACATGGTGAGGCAGACATAGACCTTGGGAGCCTGGGAAGGGATGCTTTCATTTAGATAGGGCTTGATTGTGTCCCCCAAAGATTTATGTACTGGAATATTAGTCCTCAATGTGGCAATGTTAAGAGGTGGTGGAAACTTCAAGAGCTGGGGCCTTGTATTAGATGATCAAGTCATCAGGACACAGCTTGGAGGGATTAGTGCTTGTCTCATGGGGTGAATTCCCATGAGAGGGGTTTTTTTATAAAATAGTAAGCCTGACCCCATGGATGTCTCTGTCTTCCTGTCTCATGATCACTCTTGCATACACTCCCACATGTGGCCATCTCCCTTGACACCCTCATCAGAGCTGGCCAGATGATACCAACATGCCCTTAGAACTCCAGAACTGTAAGCTAAATGAGCCTCTTTTCATTAGGCATCATCCAGCCTCAGGTATCTTCTTATAGAAGTAGAAAAGGGATTAATTTCCCATTAATATCCCATTTGAGGCCTCCAAAATTGCTTGAGGCAATTTCTGTACTTTCACCCAGCCCTGCTTCTTGCATGCCTTTTAATGAGCAGTTGTCTGAAGGAGATAACTGGAGGGTGGCAGAACTCGTTCTGTGCTTGGCCCCCTTTGCTGACCTGAAATGCTTCTCCAGGTATGTTGGCTGCACCCCAAGCACCTTGGTCCCTGCAGAATTATCCTTCCTTTTCCGCAAAAGCTAGAGTATTCCTGACCTTTTTTTGGAGGCTTCTTCCTGCCTACAGAATTTGAAGCTCTAAAGGCATTTTCATATTTCATTCTTCTCCATCATTTTTCACCCAAGTCAACAGTGTTTTGTTTGTGCAATCATCTTTAACCTGCTAGGCTTTCTGTAAGTTTACTGAGGGGAGTCATCCCACTAGACAGAAACCACACTACACATCTTTTTGATACAAGACCTTCTGTCTATCTTCAGGCCCCTGTGAGGGAAAATGACCTTAAGATTTTTGGGAGATTCCAGGTTGGTCATGCACTCTTGTGCTGAGAGGGTTAGGCAGCCCAAATCCACAGGGACAGGAGACCCTGAACTTCAGACCCTTCTAATCCTCGCCTTCTGTACAGCTTCAAATGACTGTCACTATTTGTCCTTTTAATATCCTTTGTAAACATAACCTGAAGAGAATAGATTCTTAGCACCCTAGAGTTTGGCAGGGAAGGTCTGGGAGATATGCCCTTGAGACACTCAGAGGGCATCCTGCCTTGCTGAAAGGCCCCGTGGGGCGTCCCCTTGGGCATTTCTGAGGTGAGATGGTCTGGGTGTGGTTTGAGAGTGTCCCCCAAGAGCTCACATGCTGGAAACCTGGTCCCACTATGGTGGTGTTGAGGTGGTGGAACCTTTAAGAGGGGGCCTAGTGGCAGGTAGGGTCACTCAGGGTGCTGCCCTTGAAAGGGGCTTAATGTAGTTCTTTGCCCACTCTGGTGACTTCCTGAGGAAGAGGGTTGTTATTATTGTGAAAAGTAAACGGGGCCCCTCTCTCCTGCTTCCTGTCTCACATGTCATCGCTCCCCCTCACAAGAGCCCCCACCCTGAAGCCCTCCACCATGCTGTGTCAGAGGCAGGAAGCCTCATCAGAGCAGGAGACATGGGGCCACCCAGCTGGGAGGGTCAGGCTCCAAAACTCTGAGCTCTAAAATGGCTCCTTTTATTATAAATCACCCAGCTTCAAATGTTTTGTTGTCTCTGAAAATCAAACAGCCTCACCTTGATTTTATGGTTACCAAGACATTTTCTGAAAATTTGGGAAACTTGCCATTAGGGGAGACAGGAGTTTTGAAACTTATTTTTGAAACCAGCAAGTTCTGGCACTTGTATGTATATGCTCTAAAATTGGCCTGGAAACTTAACAGTTTACTTTTATTCCATCTTATATCTCTTTTATTCCTAAATGGGAGTAAAATAAGTTGTTGGACTATTTGGCCTAGAAATATTTTCAACTAACTTCATAAGTTCATTAAGTGTGCTTATCGTTTTCAATATTATGACAAGTGTCATTGTTACTACACTTTACACCAGAATGTAGAGTTTCTTTCTTCTCAGAAAGAAACTTTTTTCTTCTGTTACATTTTCCTCTCTACTCCCAGCTTTCAGCAAGGCAGACCAAGGCCCACCAGCCTTCATGAACATTTCCTTGATAATCTTCTTGTGTCTATGCAGACCTAAGCCAAAACTGTGCTGCAGGTCTCCACACAGGACAGCCCTTCACTGTCTTGTGTCACCTTCTGGCCTGGGAAATGCTGCTTCACTAGTAGCCACCAGAATGTAGTGCCATAAAAGAACACTTTTACTATTTCCATAGGATCTGCAGGTCAGGAGCAATGTGTCTCTGCTCCATGATTTCTGGGGCTTCAGCAGGAAAGACGTGAAGGCTGGGATGACTAAATACCTGGAAGCTGGATGTATCTGGAGGCTCCACAGCACATGTCTGGTCCCTGGGACAGGGAAATGCAACACTCAACACAGCTGGGACTTGATCAAAGCACTCAGATATAGCCTCTCCATGTATTTGGGGCTGCTGCAAGGTTGGGTTCAGAGTGGGAGCCTTGGATGATTCAGCCTGTCCTGGGTTCAAACAGAGAAAGATGAAGTTGCAAGGTTACTCTGTAGAAGGGAATGTGGTATACTAAATATTGTTGAGGTTATCTTTATAAATACACTCCCACATGCTGAGATGGCAGTTCACTTCCCCTGGCCTTACCTCCAAGTCCTTCCTTGTTCTCTCTGCTGCCTTCAACCTTCTTTTACATTTGCCTGTGTGTCTCACAGAGTTCATTGTTCCATTGTTTGACCCTTGAGTCATGTAGACAAAGATGGCCCTGAAACTACAAGTACTATTCCTGTAATGGAAAGAGAGAACCAGCTCTGCTGTGCATTTATC
Organism: Sciurus vulgaris; assembly: GCF_902686455.1. Classification (NCBI taxonomy): domain Eukaryota; kingdom Metazoa; phylum Chordata; class Mammalia; order Rodentia; family Sciuridae; genus Sciurus; species Sciurus vulgaris. The sequence continues at coordinate 56,101,328 of NC_136478.1, read as the reverse complement.
AAATCACCATCAAATCTCTGGGTACTGTTCTATCAGTTTCTGAGAATGGGGAGTGCCTCTGCGACCAGAAAGCAGAGGAGATGCAAAGTTTTGGCAAGTAGACTGGCCTTAGGTGGCATAGATGACTGCATAATCATAAGGGTAATCAGCTTAGATACATCATTTTGATCTACAAAATCACAAGGCAGTTTTCCTGATTATTCTTTCCAAAGATTCATCACTTATGTATAAAAATGCATTGGATTTATGAGCATTGATCTTGTAACCTAGGACTTTACTGAATTCACTTATGAGTTCTAAAAGTTTTCTGGTGGAATTTCCTGGTTCCTCTAAATATATAATCATGTCATCAGCGAACAGGGATAGTTTGAGTTCTTCTTTTCCAATTCGTATCCCTTTAATTTCTTTGGTTTGCCTAATTGCTCTGGCCAAAGTCTCAAGAACGATGTTGAATAAAAGTGGTGAAAGAGGGCATCCCTGCCTTGTTCCAGTTTTTAGGGGGAATGCTTTCAGTTTTTCACCATTTAGAATGATATTAGTCATGGGCTTAGCGTAGATGGCCTTTACAATGTTAAGGAATGTTCCCACAATCCCTATTTTTTCTAGTGTTTTGAGCATGAAGGGGTGCTGTATTTTATCAAATGCTTTTTCTGCATCTATTGAAATAATCATGTGATTCTTGACTTTAAGTCTATTGATATGGTGAATTACATTTATTGATTTCCTGATGTTGAACCAACCTTGCATCCCTGGGATGAAACCCACTTGATCATGGTGCACCATCTTTTTAATATGTTTTTGTATGAGATTTGCTAAAATTTTGTTGAGAATTTTTGCTTCGATGTTCATTGAGGATATTGGTCTGAAATTTTCTTTCCTCGATGTGTCTCTGTCTGGTTTAGGTACCAGTGTGATATTGGCTTCATAGAATGAGTTTGGGAGAGTTCCCTCCTCTTCTATTTTATGGAATACTTTGAGAAGTATTGGAATGAGCTCTTCTTTAAAGGTTTTGTAGAACTCGGCTGAGAACCCATCTGGTCCCAGACTTTTCTTTGTTGGTAGGCTTTTGATGACCTCTTCTATTTCACCGCTTGAATTTGGTCTATTTAAATTGTGTATGTCCTCCTCGTTCAGTTTAGGCAATTCATATGTCTCTAGAAACCTGTTGATGTCTTCAAAATTTCCTATTTTGTTGCAGTATAGATTTTCCAAAGAAATTAAAGGGATACGAATAGGAAAAGAAGAACTCAAACTATCCCTATTTGCTGATGATATAATTATATACTTAGAGGAACCAGGAAATTCCACCAGAAAACTTTTAGAACTCATAAGTGAATTCAGTAAAGTAGCGGGATATAAGATCAATGCACATAAATCTAATGCATTTTTATACATAAGTGATGAATCTTTGGAAAGAATAATTAGGAAAACTACCCCATTCACAATAGCCTTAAAAAAATAAAATACTTGGGAATCAATCTCACAAAAGAGGTGAAAGACCTCTACACTGAGAACTACAGTACACTAAAGAAAGAAATTAAAGAAAACCTTAGAAGATGGAAAGATCTCCCATGTTCTTGGATAGGAAGAATTAATATTGCCAAAATGGTCATACTAACAAAAGTGCTATACAGATTCAATGCAATTCCAATTAAAATCCCAATGACATACCTTACAGAAATAGAGCAAGCAATTATGAAATTCATCTGGAAGAATAAGAAACCCAGAATAGCTAAAGCAATCCTTAGCAGGAAGAGTGAAACAGGGGGTATTGCAATACCAGATCTTCAACTCTACTACAAAGCAATAGTAACAAAAACGGCATGGTATTGGTACCAAAATAGAAAGGTAGATCAATGGTACAGAATAGAGGACACGGACACAAACCCAAATAAATACAATTTTCTCATACTAGACAAAGGTGCCAAAAATATGCAATGGAGAAAAGATAGCCTCTTCAACAAATGGTGCTGGGAGAAGTGGAAATCCATATGCAACAGAATGAAACTAAACCCATATCTCTCACCATGCACGAAACTAAACTCAAAATGGATTAAGGACCTCGGAATCAGACCAGAGACCCTGCAAATTATAGAAGAAAAAGTAGGTCCAGAGCTTCAACATGTTGGCTTAGGACCAGACTTCCTCAATAGGACTCCCATAGCACAAGAAATAAAAGCAAGAATCAATAACTGGGATAGATTCAAACTAAAAAGCTTTCTGTCAGCAAAGGAGACGATCAGCAATGCAAAGAAAGAGCCTACAGAGTCGGAGAAAATCTTTGCCAATCATACTTCAGATAGAGCACTAATCTCCAGAATCTATAAAGAACTCAAAAAACTCTACACCAAGAAGGCAAATAATCCAGTGGACAAATGGGCTAAGGAAATGAATAGACACTTCACAGAAGAAGATCTACAAGAAATCAACAATCATATGGAAAAATGTTCAACATGTCTAGTAATAAGAGAAATGAAATCAAAACCACCCTAAGATTCCATCTCACCTCAATTAGAATGGCGAATATCAAGAATACAAGCAACAACAGGTGTTGGCGAGGATGTGGGGAGAAAGGTACACTCGTACATTGCTGGTGGGGCTGCAAATTAGTGCAGCCACTCTGGAAATCAATGTGGAGATTCCTTAGAAAACTTGGAATGGAACCACCATTTGACCCAGCTATCCCACTCCTTGGCCTATACCCAAAGGACTTAAAATCAGCACACTACAGAGATACAGCCACATCAATGTTCATAGCTGCTCAATTCACAATAGCCAGATTGCGGAACCTACTTAGATGCCCTTCAATTGATGAAAGGATAAAGAAACTGTGGTATATATATACAATGGAATATTACTCAGCCATAAAGAATGATAAAATTATGGCATTTGCAGCAAATGGATGAAATTGGAGAATATCATGCTAAGTGAGATAAGCCAATCTCAAAAAACCAAAGGTCAAATGATATTGCTAATAAGTGGATGAGGACACATAATGGGGGGAGGGAGGGGTTAGTGTTAGGGTTAGAGTTAGGGTTAGGGAGGGGGGAAAGAATGGAGGAAGAAAGGACTGTACAGAGGGAAAAGAGGGGTGGGAGGGGTGGGGGAAGGGAAAAAATAACAGAATGAATCAAACAACATTATGTAAATTTATGATTATGCAAATGGTATGCCTTTATGCCATGTACAAACAGAGAAAGAACGTGTATCCCATTTGTTTACAATAAAACAAACAAAAAAACAAACAAACAAACAAACAAACAAAAGGGCTGGGGATGTAGCTCAATGTTAGAAAACCCCTAGGTTCCATTCCCAGTACTGGGGGATGGGGGAACTGACAAACCTCTAACAAGACTGATAACATAAGGAAGAGAGAGAGCAAATATTGTTATCATCAAAATCATACAGTAAATATCTGTACAGACCCTGCAGACATCAAAAAGATAAGAAGATATCACCACCCACACAATAACACACAAACCTAACAATATAGATGAAATGGAGAAATTCTTTGAAAAACATAAATTGCCATAACTCATTCAACATGAGGTAGATGCTTTGAATATCTCTATAACTATTAAGGAAATCAAATTTGTAATCAAAAGACCTTCAAAAAAGAAATCTCCTAATCCAGATGGTTTTACTGGAGAATTCTACCAAACATTTGAGGAAGAATTAGTAAGAATTCTATACAATCTGTTGCAAAAAATAGAAGAGGAAACACTTCCCAATTCATTTTATGAAACTAGTATTAATTTTATTCACAAACCAAATGGATATTCTGTTATTAACTGAAACCTATATAAATGAAGAGAAGTACCATGTTTATTGACAGGAAGAAATTATTGCAAAGATGGCAATTCTCCATACTGATGTGTTTATTCAGTGCAATTCTAATAAAATCCTAAGACTGCTGTTCATGAAAGGCAATAAAATTGTTCCAGAATAAAAAGCTAAAAATAACTACAGCGGAGCGAATGTACCCTCCCAGACATGAAGATTTACTATGAAGCCATATCAATTAAGATGGAAGGTTTCAGCAATGGTGTACCAAGTTAGCAAATGGAAGGTGCCCAGAACTTAACAATAGGTGGATTGTGGTGTAGATGTGAGGTGTGCCCTGAAAGCTCCTGTGCCAATGCAGTGAAGTGTGTAATTAATTATGAAAGCCATCACCTAATCAGTCCATTCTAATTTGAACAGATGAATTGGGTGGCACCTGAAGGCAGTTGGGGTGTAGCTGTGTGGAATGGGTCACTGGGGGTGTGTCCTAAAAGGGTGCATCTTCCCTGCTGCCCCTTCACCTCTCTGCTTCCCCAGTGTCATGTCCAGACAGCTTCCCTCCACCACATCCTTCTGCCGTGATGTTCTGCCTCACTTTGGACCAACAGCAATGGAGTCTGATGACCATGGCATAAATCTGAAACCGTGAACCAAAACAAATTTTCCCCCCTTAAGTTGTTCTTGTCAGGGGTTTTAGTAACAGGGATGCACTAACACAAGAGAAGTGGCACATGAGAAAAATGAAGGAAGGCAGGATGTCTCTTAAGTGGATTTGGGAAAATAGTCATTCATTTGCAAAAAGGTACTTATACAAAAATGGCCTCAAACAAATGAAGAACTTAAATTTGACATTTTAAAATTGGAAAGCTTAAGATGAAATATTTCTTCAACAATAAAGAAAACACTGATTTTAAAAGAAAAGGTACATAACTTTGCATGAATTTAAGAAACTTTGTTCATTAAAAACCTTAGACAAAACACATAGGAAAGTTTAGAGTGGGTAAATATACTTGAGATCCATACAACAAATGAGGACTTAGTAAAAGAATATCTAAATCCTACAAACCAATAGTGAATTTCAAAGAATTGATAATAAAAATGGGTAAAAGATATGAAAGGGGATTTTACAGATGAGAGAACATATATGTTCATTAGATATATGAAAAAAATTTCAGCATCAGTGTGATAAGGGAAATGCAAATGTCACCTTAATTATACAATTATTTTTATAACTTTTATGATAGAGTACTAAAGTCTGACATTAACCAAATATTAGAGACTATGTAGATCACAGGGTCTCTTATTTACCCTTGATGAGTGAATTATTATTTCAATAACTTTAGAGAACTGTTTGGTATTATTTCAATTTCAACATTCATCTTTAGGATTCAACCTTTCTCTCTTCAGATATTTATCCCAGAAAAAACATCTGCAAATGTAAAAAGACACATAGTTTGCATTCTTCAAACAACAAAAATCTGAAAACATCCAAACTGTCCATTAAGAGGAAAATGGATCAATATACTTTGCATATGTTTAGAGTGTAACATTATAATTTAGTTGATATAAAAGGACTAGTTACATGCAGCAATGAGTGTTAGCAAGAAAGTAAATTAAAAAGGTCAGCCCCCAAATGTTTTCAAAGGATTTAAAACAATTTAAAATGAAAAATAAGCTCCTAAGGATTGCATATTGTCTTGCATTTTGTATTGTGTGTAGGCATTGTCTATTCAAAAAAGAGAGTGAGAGTGGATAGACGTTGGTGCATCTGATAGAGCAGTGTAGCATTACTGTAAAACACTTTGTAAGAGCAGAATTTCCTCCCTTGAATCTTGGACATTGATAGAGTAGAGCATGCTTGCAGATAAAGGTAAAGGAACTTCAAGGAAGAGAGAACTGAATATATACGTGGCAACAATAATTGATGATGGGCAAGTTGAGAATGTGAAAGGAATAGACAGTCAAGACCAAAACGTAGAATTGGCTGGAAGTAGGAACACAACAGTGTATAGGCAACATCTCTGGGAAATTTGTAAGCTGAAGTGAAAGATGTTTTGGTTCTTTGCTTTATTTAAAAAAATAATAATCTATTGGTCTTTTGAGTAATTATTAGAATGATTATTTTACTGTAATACTTTGAAACACTTATTAATTTGTTGTGTTGGAATTATGGGTGCATGCTTTGAAATAATGCAGAAATAAAGTGAAATAATTTTAATATTAAAATTAAAAAAAAATCACAAGGCACAGCTGATTTTGAGGAGACACACTCATCCCTGCCACTAGACCACACATCTTGCTTCAGTTTGACCAAGTCTCAGCCCATTAATCATCACAAAAATGGCACAAAAAAGAGGAAACTTTCAACTTCAGAAGGACATTCAATGTGCACATTCTGCAGGAAAAATTGAGGCTGGAATATGCAGTGCGACTCCACACAGAAAGGAGCTGGAGACCCATGCCTGCTTTCTTTTTTCTTTTTTTTTTTTATTGTAAACAAATGGGATACATGTTGTTTCTCTGTTTGTACATGGCGTAAAGGCATACCATTTGTGTAATCATAAATTTACATAGAGTAATGTTGTTTGATTCATTCTGTTATTTTTTCCCATGCCTGCTTTCTGTCTGCAAGAGGCAGACCTTTTCTGAGTTGCAGTATATTAAAAAATAAAGGCAAAGTGGGGGTACAAAAATGTAGTGTACTTTGAATACCACCCTTTTTTGTACTGGGGATTGAACCCAGGGTCTCTTTACCACTGAACTTAATCCTGAGACCTTTTCATTTTTATTGTGAAGCAGGGTGCTGCTGAATTGCCCAGTCTGGTCTTTATCTTGTGATTCACCTGCCTTGGTCTCTTGGTCACTGGGATTACAGGCATGGATCACAGCACCCAGCTAAGTAGTGCCTTTTGAAAGTGGGCAGTAAGTCTGCTGCCTGGCCTTCATCCTGAACCAAGATGGCAGAGCTCATCATAGTTATGCAGGATGATGATGAGTGATCTGCTTTGCCTGGAGAGAGACACCACTCTGTCTTCCACTGCTCACTGTGTGATTGTAAGGCCCCCAAAAAGGAAACCCCAACTCTGTCCCATGGATGGACGGCAACCCCAATCAACCGCAGGAGGCGTCACTTGATGCAAACCGCAAGAGGTGTTTATTCCAGCGCGCTGGGACCCAACTCGAGGAGTCGAGTCCCTAGCAGAAAATCTTGTAGGTTTATAAAGGCAGAAGCCACACATCGGGAGGGGTCGCACATGAAAGGGAAAAGGGGGACAAAGCTGCCAGGAAATTTCAAAGGGGGTCTGGGTTTGCTGATAACATACAACATGTTTCACAATGTTTTACAACAGGGCGTAGATTCTGGTCAATAGTTTTTGGTAATCCTACTGTTTGAGCACTATCTGGCTATCTGGCTTAATTTACCCTTTTACTCCCTGTTTGGGGCTGATTCCTGAAACAGCTTTAAGGGCTTTGTTCCCGTCACTGGTAGGGAGACCTTAGGGAGTTGAGATAAAACAGACAGCTTAAAAAAAATGTCTATTCTTTCATTTCCCCATTTTCTTTTCTGGCAAGTTCTAATCATGGAACTTCTGTCTCTATATACTCTTCTCCAAAGCTATTTCCTTGGCGGAGGGACTGGTATTGTTGCCTGAGCATTAGTACCTATACAGCACTTACTCTTTCCCTGATGAAGGTGACTAGGCGATTTCAGGCAGGCAAGAGCCCAGGGGGTACCAATTAGCAGCCCCTTGTTTACAGTCCTTGATAAAGAAAAATGTAGACTCTGTAACATAGTACAATACTCTATAACAGTTGTTTAACCATAATTGTATACACCCCAATTTTTAAGACTAATTGTTAGGAAAAAACTTAAATATTTTTAGCTGTCTCACATACATATAACCAACTTAGTTACACACAAACTTGTTGAAACTTGCCCTTTACTTACACAGACTTTCCTAGCACTTACTTAGACCCTCATGTATTTCATCACATAAGCACTTTCTTACCCAGAAACATTTCCTTTTTCCTTTTAGTAAATATATTTCCATACCCAGAATCTTTTATTTTCTCTTTCCTATTTGTTGATCCCTTTTTGTTCACATTCTGAAACAACTCTTATGAAATTTCTGAATTTAGATAAATTACTCTATTTTAATAAGATTAAATATTTTGTTGTTTATAGTATTCTAATTGAAACACAGTTGAAACTTTTGGGACCCTTTGTATATAGAATTGCGCTTGTTAGGACATAACTCTTAGTAACCTTGTTTTTAGTTTAGTGATGACACAAAGCAAGTTTAAACCCTTTTATTTCCCAACCTATGAAAACACCAATAATGTTTAAGTATGATACCCCATGGAATTTAAGGAGTTAAAAGTACTCGATGTTATTTAACAATTAGCATTTTAACTTTGTAAATTAATCAGATGTCTCTACAAACACATTAGAGTAATCCCATAAATGTTAACTCTAATTCACTTATTCAGTAAAAACCAAGATATCAGACAAGTGTCCTGTACAGTATTTGCTGTTTCTTTACTGTTGAAGATAAGTCCTAGAAACAATTGATATTAGACACTTTATTAACATCAGTATTTTATTAGCTTGACCACCTAGAGACGAGTTATTTTCAAAGACATTTTACTTTTATTAGTTTACCCAATTTGAACCTTTTTAAATCACGTGAATTAAAAGTATCTGGATTCATTTTTAAATTTTAATTTTAGGAGCGCTCAGTTTTGATACAGAAAAACATGACATTAGACAGCACAACATACAAATAACACAAAATCAAGGCCTTGTAACTTTATAGGTGAATCTCCATTGCAATGTAACAGATGTTCAAAAACTCTAGTTGAATAAAAATAGAACTGATCAAAAAATCATGAGCTCAAAAAACATATAATTAAAAAAAACAAGAGTCCTGGAAAAATGATACGGCCATTAATTACTTTAGTAAAGTACCATAAAATTTACTTTGCTGGAGTTTTAAAGACTCTTTTTACCTTTTCTTCCCCTGGATTTGAGACCAGTCTCCTACTGAGCCTTTAGGCTTCTTTTATTTATATTTCAATGTAAGCCTTGACTGAGATCTGGAAGGATCTAACAGGTTTTAACAGAAACTTTGTGTCTAAGGCATTTTAGCCATCTCATCAGGACAGGTGGGATGTTAAAGAAAATTATGAGACCTTATTTCCCATTACTTTTGAGACTGAAGCTACTTTGCTAAGTTACCCTTCAGGGCTGCCGGGAGGGGGAGTCCAGAGAAGGAACCTTTGGGGTCCACCCAAGAGTAGCCCGGGCTGAGAACCCTGCAGTTGTTCCAACCCTTCCTCCACCTCCACCACAAACACACAACAGAACCAGATACAGATGGGCGCCAATCTCTGACCACCAATTGAACCCCATCAGCGCCCTTACTGACGGAGACTACCAGGCGTCCCTGGCTCTCCTCCACCCTTAGGGCGTCCCCCAGGGCTGCAACCTGTGGCCCCCCAGGCACGTCTACCGGCCACTGTTCGGCCACTCTCACGAGTCACCCAACGGTTGCCACCGAAACCAAAAGCGCGCTCACAGAACCAGACCAACTAACAAAACACAAGACAAAGACAGACAACTTCGGGGTACCCCTTCTTACCTCCAAGGTCGACTCTGCGGATGAGGGGGGGCCATCTTATCCCGGGCGAGCCCCCAAATGTAAGGCCCCCCAAAAAGGAAACCCCAAACTGTCCCATGGATCAACAGCAACCCCAATCAACCGCAGGAGGCGTCACTTGATGCAAACCGCAAGAGGTGTTTATTCCAGCGCGCTGGGACCCGACTCGAGGAGTCGAGTCCCTAGCAGAAAATCTTGTAGGTTTATAAAGGCAGAGACCACACATCAGGAGGGGTCACACATGAAAGGGAAAAGGGGAACAAAGCTGCCAGGAAATTTCAAAGGGGGTCTGGGTTTGCTGATAACATACAACATGTTTCACAATGTTTTACAACAGGGCATAGATTCTGGTCAATAGTTTCTGGCAATCCTACTGTTTGAGCACTATCTGGCTTTCTGGCTCAATTTACCCTTTTCCTCCCTGTTTGGGGCTGATTCCTGGAACAGCTTTAAGGGCTTTGTTCCCGTCACTGGGAGGGAGACCTTAGGGAGTTGAGATAAAACAGACAGCTTAAAAAATATCCATTCTTTCATGATGTCTTTGAAAAGATTGTGAAACAGGACAGTTGCTGCCTCACTAAAATACCTAACCCTAACTCTAACACTAACACTAACCCTTCCCTCCCCCCCATTATGTGTCATCCTCCACTTATTAGCGATATCATTCGTCCTTTGGCTTTTTGAGATTGGCTTATCTCACTTAGCATGATATTCTCCAATTTCATCCATTTGCCTGCAAATGCCATAATTTTATCATTCTTTATGGCTGAGTAATATTCCATTGTGTATATATATCACAGTTTCTTTATCCACTCATCAATTGAAGGGCATCTAGGTTGGTTCCACAGTCTGGCTATTGTGAATTGAGCAGCTATGAACATCGATGTGGCTGTATCTCTGTAGTATGCTGGTTTTAAGTCCTTTGGGTATAGGCCAAGGAGTGGGATAGCTGGGTCAAATGGAGGGTCCATTCCGAGTTTTCTAAGGAATCTCCACATTGATTTCCAGAGTGGCTGCACTAATTTGCAGTCCCACCAGCAATGTATGAGTGTACCTTTCTCCCCACATCCTCGCCAACACCTGTTGTTGCTTGTATTCTTGATAATTGCCATTCTAATTGGGGTGAGATGAAATCTTAGGGTGGTTTTGATTTGCATTTCTCTTATTACTAGAGATGTTGAACATTTTTCCATATGTTTGTTGATTGCTTGTAGATCTTCTTCTGTGAAGTGTCTATTCATTTCCTTAGCCCATTTGTCGACTGGATTATTTGAATTCTTGGTGTAGAGTTTTTTGAGTTCTTTATAGATTCTGGAGATTAGCGCTCTATCTGAAGTATGATTGGCAAAGATATTCTCCGACTCTGTAGACTCTTTCTTCGCATTGCTGATAGTTTCCTTTGCTGAGAGAAAGCTTTTTAGTTTGAATCTATCCCAGTGGTTGATTCTAGCTTTTATTTCTTGTGCTATGGGAGTCCTGTTAAGGAAGTCTGATCCTAGACCAACAAGGTGAAGATTTGGACCTACTTTTTCTTCTATAAGATGTAGGGTCTCTGGTCTGTTTCCGAGGTCCTTAATCCATTTTGAGTTTAGTTTCATGCATGGTGAGAGATATGGGTTTAGTTTCATTCTGTTGCAGATGGATTTCCAATTCTCCCAGCACCATTTGTTGAAGAGGCTATCTTTTCTCCATTGCATATTTTTGGCACCTTTGTCTACTATGAGAAAATTGTATTTATTTGGGTTTGTGTCTGTGTCCTCTATTCTATACCATTGATCTACCTTTCTATTTTGGTACCAATACCATGCCGTTTTTGTTACTATTGCTTTGTAGTAGAGTTGAAGATCTGGTATTGCAATACCCCCTGTTTCACTCTTCCTGCTAAGGATTGCTTTAGCTATTCTGGGTTTCTTATTCTTCCAGATGAATTTCATAATTGCTTGCTCTATTTCTGTAAGGTACGTCATTGGGATTTTAATTGGAATTGCATTGAATTTGTATAGCACTTTAGGTAGTATGGCCATTTTGACAATGTTAATTCTGCCTATCCAAGAACATGGAAGATCTTTCCATCTTCTAAGGAGTTCTTTAATTTCTTTCTTTAGTGTTCTGTAGTTCTCATTGTAGAGGTCTTTCACCTCTTTTGTGAGATTGATTCCCAAGTATTTTATTTTTTTCGAGGCTATTGTGAATGGGGTAGTTTTCCTAATTTCTCTTTCTGAAGATTCATCACTTATGTATAAAAATGCGTTGGATTTATGAGCATTGATCTTGTAACCTGCTACTTTACTGAATTCACTTATGAGTTCTAAGAGTTTTCTGGTGGAATTTCCAGGTTCCTCTAAATATATAATCATGTCATCAGCGAACAGGGATAGTTTGAGTTCTTCTTTTCCAATTCGTATCCCTTTAATTTCTTTGGTTTGTCTAATTGCTCTGGCCAGAGTCTCAAGAACGATGTTGAATAGAAGTGGTGAAAGAGGGCATCCCTGCCTTGTTCCAGGTTTAGGGGGAATGCTTTCAGTTTTTCACCATTTAGAATGATATTAGCCATGGGCTTAGCATAAATGGCCTTTACAATGTTAAGGAATGTTCCCACTATCCCTATTTTTTCTAGTGTTTTGAGCATGAAGGGGTGCTGTATTTTATCAAATGCTTTTTCTGCATCTATTGAAATAATCATGTGATTCTTGACTTTAAGTCTATTAATATGGTGAATTACATTTATTGATTTCCTGATGTTGAACCAACCTTGCATACCTGGAATGAAGCCCTCTTGATCATGGTGCACTATCTTTTTAATATGTTTTTGTATGCGATTTGCTAAAGTTTTGTTGAGAATTTTTGCGTCGATGTTCATTAAGGATATTGGTCTGAAATTTTCTTTCCTTGATGAGTCTCTGTCTGGTTTAGGTATCAGTGTGATATTGGCTTCATAGAATGAGTTTGGGAGGGTTCCCTCCTCTTCTATTTTATGGAATACTTTGAGAAGTATTGGAATGAGCTCTTCTTTAAAGGTTTTGTAGAACTCGGCTGAGAACCCATCTGGTCCTGGACTTTTCTTTGTTGGTAGGTTTTGATGACTTCTTCTACTTCATTACTTGAAATTGGTCTATTTAAATTGTTTATGTCCTCCTCATTCAGTTTAGGCAATTCATACGTCTCTAGAAACCTGTTGATGTCTTCGAAATTTTCTATTTTGTTGGAGTATAGATTTTCAAAATAGCTTCTAATTATGTTTTGTATTTCAGTCCTGTCTGTTGTGATATTTCCTTGTTCATTCCGAATTTTAGTGATTTGGGTTTTCTCTCGTCTTCTCTTTGTTAGTGTGGCTAAAGGTTTATCAATTTTGTTTATTTTTTCGAAGAACCAACTATTTATTTTGTCAATTTTTTGTATTGTTTCTTTTGTTTCAATTTCATTGATTTCAGCTCTGAGTTGAACTATTTCCTGTCTTCTACTACTTTTGGTGCTGTTCTGTTCTTCTTTTTCTAGGGCTTTGAGCTGTAGTGTTAGGTCGTTTATTTGTTGAGTTTTACTTCTTTTATTAAATGCGCTCCATGAAATAAATTTCCCTCTAAGTACTGCTTTCATAGTGTCCCAGAGATTTTGATATGATGTTTCTTTGTTCTCATTTACCTCTAAGAATTTTTTAATTTCCTTCCTAATATCTTCTGTTATCCATTCATCATATAATAGCATATTGTTTAATCTCCAGATGTTGGAATAGTTTCTGTGTTTTACTCTTTCATTTATTTCTAACTTCAATCCATTATGATGTGATAGAATACATGGTAGTGTCTCTATCTTCTTGTATTTGCTAACATTAGCTTTGTGGCATAATATATGGTCTATTTTAGAGAAGGATCCATGTGCTGCTGAGAAGAAAGTGTATTCGCTCTTGGTTGGATGGTATATTCTATAAATGTCCGTTAAGTCTAAATTATTGATTGTGTTATTGAGATCTATGGTTTCTTTGTTCAATTTTTGTCTGGAAGATCTGTCCAGTGGTGAGAGAGGCGTGTTAAAATCACCTAGTATTATTGTGTTATGGTCTATTTGATTTCTGAAATTGAGAAGGATTTGTTTGACATACATGGATGAGCCACTGTTTGGGGCATAGATGTTTATGATTGTTATATCTTGCTGATTTATGCTTCCCTTAAGCAGTATGAAATGACCTTCTTTATCCCTTCTGACTAACTTTGGCTTGAAGTCCACATTATTGGAAATGAGGATGGATACTCCAGCTTTTTTGCTGAGTCCATGCGCACGGTATGTTTTTCCCCATCCTTCACCTTTAGTCTATGGGTATCTTTTTCTATGAGGTGAGTCTCTTGCAGGCAACATATTGTTGGATCTTTCTTTTTAATCCAATCTGCCAGTCTATGTCTTTTGATTGATGAATTCAGGCCATTAACATTCAGGGTTATTATAGAGGTATAATTTGGTTTCCCGGTCATTTGGTTCATTTTTAAAATTTTATTTATTTATTTGTTTGACACAACTTGTTTCCTCCTTTATTTGACAATTCCTTTAGGATAATTCCTCCCTTTGCTGATTTGCTTCTTTGTTTGTCATCTCTTCCTCATGGAATATTTTGCTGAGAATGTTCTGTAATGCTGGCTTTCTTTTTGTAAATTCTTTTAGCTTTTGTTTATCATGGAAGGATTTTATTTCATCGTCAAATTTGAAGGTAAGTTTTGCTGGGTATAAGATTCTTGGTTGGCATCCATTTTCTTTCAGGGCTTGAAAAATGTTGTTCCAGGCCCTTCTAGCTTTTAGGGTCTCGATTGAAAAGTCTGCTGATATCTGTATTGGTTTCCCCCTGTATGTAATTTGGTTCTTTTCTCTCACAGCCTTTAAAATTCTGTCTTTATTTTGTATGTTAGGTATTTTCATTATAATGTGCCTTGGTGTGGGTCTGTTGTAATTTTGTATATTTGGAGTCCTATAAGCCTCTTGAACTTGATTTTCCATTTCATTCTTCAGATTTGGGAAATTTTCTGATATTATTTCATTGAATAAATTGTTCATTCCTTTGGCTTGTTTCTCTAGGCCTTCCTCAATCCCAATAATTCTTAAATTTGGCCTTTTCATGATATCCCATAGTTCTTGTAGATTCTGTTCATGATTTCTTACCATCTTCTCTGTTTGTTCAACTTTGTTTTCAAGGTTAAATATTTTGTCTTCAATGTGTGAGTTTCTGTCTTTCAGGTGTTCTATCCTATTTTTACGCTTTCTATGGAGTTCTTAATTTGGTTTATTGTTTCCTTCATGTCAAGGATTTCTGTTTGGTTTTTTTTCAATATCTCTAACTCTTTATTGAAATGATCTTTTGCTTCCTGTATTTGCTCTTTTAACTGTCGATTGGTGCGATCATTCAATGCTTGCATTTGCTCTTTCATCTCATCGTTTGCTTCTCTGATCATTTTAATTATGTACATTCTGAACTCCTTTTCTGTCATTTCTTCTGCCATGCTGTCATTGGGTTTTATTGATGTAACATCTAGATTTGTTTGCAGCATTTTCTTTCCTTGTTTTCTTATATTGTTCAGGTATGAGTGGACCACTGAGATATTGCAGATTTCCTCTATTGACTTACAATGTCCCTGAAGATTTCTATATATATCCCCCCTTAGCCTTCAGTAGCCTGAAGTCTTGGAGGAAGTTGATAATGCGGTGCTCCACAAGGAAGCTGCCTCTCTAGGAGTGGTGGCCTTCAGGTGGGGTATAATCCCTGCTAGTGGGCAGAGGTGCCTCCACTTGTTGACAAATGGTCATCCAAAGGGGACCTAGGCTGCGGGCTGAGGCAAGGCCTGTTTGGCCCTGAGACTCTAGTTTTACCGTCCTTGTGGGGAAACCTCACCCGGCAGGGAAGACTCACCCGGTGGGGAGGTCTCGCTGGTCAGTACCCTCCTAGAGGTTCCCCTCAATTTACAGCTACCGCCTGGGCTAGGCTGCCTTCCTCTGCAAAGTTCCCAGGGGCCCAGCCCTACCTCCTGGGCCTGGGAGCCTCACCCTTCGCAGAAGAATCTCCTTAGGCTGCCCCTCCTCAGAGAATCTGCCCGCAGGCCTGGAACCTTCGCTCCGCCCTAAGCCTGTCTCTGTGCGGCTCTTCCACCCAGAAGCCTCCTAGATCCTGGGACCCTGCTCTGCACCTAATCACCTGGCTATGCGGCCCCTCCTCTGAGCAGCCACCTGGGGCCCCGTACAATCGCTCTGAGACCCAGAGACCCGCCACATGCCTCCTCCTCCAGACAGCCACCCAGTATTCTGGTGCAGTCACTAGGAGTCCAAGAATCTCACTGTGTGCCTCCACCTCCCACCAACCACCCGTAGCCCTGGGCAATCAATCACTCTGAGTCGAAGTGACCCTCCCCGTTCCTCCTCCTTCTCCAGATAACCCCCCGAGTGTTCAGGAGCGGTCGCTCTGAGTGGCTCTGAATCCACGTGACCCGCAGCACGGGTCCTCTGAGCAACCGCCCGGAGCTCTGGTGCGGCCACTCAAGACCAAGCGACCCACCACGCTTCTCCAGGCAGCCCCCCTGTGTTCAGGCGCTGTCACTTTAAGTCCAAACAACTCACCACTCGCCTTCTCCTCTGAGCAGCCGCCTGGAGCGCTAATGCAGTCACTGCGAGTCCAAACGACCCGCCGCACTCCTCCTCCTCCTCCTCCTACTCCTCCGGGCAGGCCCTGGGGTTCAGAAGTGGTCTGAGTCCAAACAGCTCGCCACGCAGCCCCTTCTCTGGCAACCGCCTGTAGCTCTGGTGTAGTCACTCTGAATCCAACCAGCCACGCTCCTCTTCCTCCTCCTCATCCTCAGGGCAGGCCCCGGTGTTCAGAAGCAGTCGTTCTGAGTCCAAACAGCTCGCCGCGCAGCTTCTCCTCTGGCAACCGCCTGTAGCTCTGGTGCAGTCACTCCGAATCCACACGGCCACGTTCCTCCTCCTCCTCCTCAGGGCAGGCCCCGGTGTCCTGAGTCCACACAGCTCTCCTCGCCACTCCTCCCCTGGTCATCCGCCGGAGCCCCAGTGGTTGCTCCAAGTCCCAGCACTGTGCCGAGCAGCCTCCCTTTCGGCGCTCCCAGTTGTCCGAGTTCACTGCTCCAGCGGGGGGAGGGGCGTCTCGCCGGCAGCTCTACTTCACAAAGTTTCCTGTGTTCCAGGACCACCGTCCCATCCAGGATGCCTTCCCAACGGGTGAGAGTCACCCGGCTGCTTTGAGTTGGTCCCAAGTGTCTCAATATCTCCTCTTTTGAATCCTGAGTCCTGGAGCAACATGAAATGCAGCCAACCTCTAGGCCGCCATCTTGGAAAACCGACATTGATGTTTTTATATTAACCAAGTTTAGCTTTTAAAGTAAATTTGTAATGTACTACAATATTCTAAAAAGCGGCTGTTTAACCAGAATTGTACAAGCCTCCAATTTTTAAGACTAGTTGTTCTAGAGAATAAAACTTAACAGACATAATGTTAAGCATAAATTTATATTTTAAGAATTATTTATTATTTTGGCATACAAACTGAACTTTGGTTTATATCAGTACATTAATATTTGGCCTTAGAAAAAAACTATTTAATAGTTTTAACCATTGTTTACTCATATATACACACAAACCTCTTAAAATTTACCTTAATTAATACTTTATTTACTTAATTAAACCCGCTTGTTGTTTATGTAGATGTACTACAGTTTTATTTTATCACATGCTTTTTTTTTAGCTAGAAACATTATTTTCTTTTACTAACAATATTTTATATCTAGAACCTTTCAATTTTTTAGTCTGCTCATTCCCTTTTTTAAAAATTTATATTTTGAAACAACCCTTGTAAATTTCTGAATTTATGTAAATTACTCCATTTTAATAAGATGAAATACTTTGTTATTTATAGAACTCTATTTAAATTGTAGTTGAAAATTTTGAACACTTTCTGTAGAATTATACCAGTTGAGACTTTTAGTAACCTTGGTTTTAGTGATGACAAAAAGTAATTATAAACCACTTTTTTATTTATTAATTTATGAAAACACCAATAATGTTGTATGTTACCCTATGGAAATTATGAAGTTAAGAGTACTTGATGTTATATTTAACAGTTTTTTTAACTCTTTAACCCAATTAGATGTCTCTAACAAACACTTCCATGATCAATCCCATATATGTCAAATCTAATTTAGTTATTTTTCAAAAACTAAGATGTCAGAGAAGGGTATTGGGCACCATCAGTAATTTCTTCCTTGTTGAAGAAAAATCTAGAAAGAATAGGTATTAGACATTTTATAAAATTAACATTTTATTAGTTTTTGACCACCTAGAAACAAAACTGTGCTAGTAATTTGAAAGCCATGCTTTTGTTTACCCAATTTAAAAACCTTTTAAATCATGTGAATCAAAGACATTTGGATTCATTTTTTAAATTTTAATTCATGAGCTCATATGTCAATTTTAATACTAAACATACGTAGACATTACAATACACTGGTGTACATATACATAAAGCAAACAGACAAAGACCTTGTAGCTTATTTTTTAAAACCCATTAGATTGAGACTTAACTCTTGCACATTGACCTCTGAATGAAACAGAGCATTAGAAAGACTTTATAGTTGAAAATAGGTCTGATCAAAAAATTAACCTACATCATTTCATTTCTATGGTGTGTGCGATGTGGATTCATACCATTCGTGTAATCATACATGTACATAGGGTAATGATGTCTGCCTCATTTCACCATTTTTCACATCCCCATCCCTCTCATTTCCTTCTACATAATCCAAAGTTCCCCCATTTGTCTCCCACTCCCCACTCCCCAACTTCCATTATTTATCATTCTCCACTTATCAGGGAAAAAAATTCAGCCTTTGGTTTTTTGGGCTTGGCTTATTTCACTTAGCATAATATTCTCCAAGTCCATTCATTTATTTGCAAATGTCATAATATTATTATTCTTTTTGGCTGAAAAAATAAAATATAAAAAAATACTATAAAACTGGAAAATAAACTTTGGAATAAATTTGACAAGATAATATCCTTAAAATAATCAGGTGAAGATTTACATTTTGGTCCAATATAACTATTTGAACTTTTAAAAAAAATTAACCTAGACCCATCAGATCAAAATGATGAACTTAAAAACTAGAATTTTAAAAGTCTTTCTGACCTCCCTCCATTCTGATGTTGTCCCGCTCGTTAGAGACGAAAAGAATGAAGAGAATATAGACAAAGGCCAGGCCCCATCCCTCCATGAAGGAGTTTCAAAAAGAGACAGCAAGGATGCCTGCTTCCATTGGTCTTCTGGGAGAGCCCCCTCAGGTTGGGGTCTTGTTCTAAACTGTTTTTCTGGTCTCTTGGACAGCAGCCATCAGAATTTTATCCTGGCATTGGTGGACCAACTGCAATAGCTGGGAGTTCCTTTTGGCAGTCATTTACATTTCAATGTAAGCTTTAGTGAACATGGTTAAAAAGCATTTTAACCTTTTTATATTTTCCAAATTTGAATATAAGATATTTGATCAGGATGTCTTTGCTGCTCAAAGACAATCGGATGGTCCCCTGATGGGGCTATCTGACCTTGAGAGTTCACCTTTCTCTCTCACAGAATTTAGAGAGAGAAAAGATGTCACAGTGGGTTCCATCATCAGTGGCCCTTGTCAGGAATTCCTGGAAATTGGTCAGTACGTATGAAGGGAGTACATGATGAGCATGAGGGAGACTGAGTCATGTCCACACTCAAGGGCAACACAAAACAGAAAAAGATGAACAAACACAGAACAGGCAAGACACCAAAGACACTGACAAATGGCCACTCCTGATTCCTGACCTGAGGACCTGGGTGACATCTTGCCACAGTCCTGGACTCAGGAAGTAATGCTGCATCCAGCCTTCCTCAGAGTCCCCAGATCCAGCAGAAACAGAGTTATTGGTCCCGGGGTAGGGGGCACAGAAACAGGTGACTCTCAGAGAAGTAAGTTAAGTCCTGGGGCAGGGCTGTGCAGACCATGCAGCTTGGAACTGAGGAAGGTCTCTCAGAGGCCTTCACCTAGGAGCAGTGGTGTGGCCTCACTCCTCTGCAGGAGTTCCCAGGTCAGTGGTGAGCGGTGGCTACACACCAGGCATCAAGGATCTCGCTGGGGCCTCCAATTGTTATGGGGTGTAATTTAGAACAGACCAATCACCACTGAGAAGTCCAAATTTGAGAGTCTTTATTAAGGTGGCTGGCTGACTGTCTCACACAATGCCACAATAACGGCTATTGGGAGAACAGCCCTGACAATAGGGTTGCAGGAGTTTTTATATCCTAAGTCAGTATATCAATCATAAGTGTTTGTTGCAATGATTTAATATTACAAAGTAACATCATGAGATCTGAAATCATTAGCAGAGGGGAAAGTGGGTCAAAATAACCTCACTTAGGTACAAACTAAAGAATGGTTACTAACATGTAAACAATCATTGTTGACATCACCGTTAACATAATACATTGTTTAGGAGAACAGGAATCAAAAAGACTACAATTTTTCATTATACAAGAATTGCCACTTTATCATTTGGTATTCCCAACAAGTCATGCTCAGTAAATGATATACTTAGTACAGAGTGGGGTGTTCCCATGGGAGAAGCATTTCCTATATAACATAGTGTCTCAAAGCAAAATGAAATCTGTTTAGTCATTGCCCATATAACCTGGCCGATAACAATTCCATGGGGTCAAATCTGTCAGCCTGTCACAACACCTGTGGATCACCTTGCTTTCTCTGTCTATACAAGTAATAAACTGACTCTACAGAGGCTGTGCTGGTTTTTTATTAGGAGAATCTATCAGCCCTGATACTTGCTTGACAGCAGGTTCTATGGGACTTTCCATGCAGACATTTCAGTTATAGAGATTAATTCTGCTGATCAACCTTATTATTTTCCTTCACAGTTAGTTCTGTTCACCTGGGGATTTCTCTTTCAGGTGATCATGAACTTCTGGGTTGCCAGCTTAGTCATAAATGTGGATTCAAACTAATTATCTAAGACAGAAATAATCTGTTTTCCAAGAATTGTTTTGTATAAATGAACAGTTGATAGTGGGATGAGGGTGTTCTTTGCAAGGGGCACTCCTGTTGGGGTGCAGGGGTCAGGAGAAGGCATGGCGAGAACCTGACACACAGACACATCTGCAGAAGGAGAGGAGGACAAGGCTGTATGTGTGGCAGATAACTCAAGTATTGCACATCCAGTGTAAGGAGGAGAGGGAGAACAGGCGTCTCTCTGATGCTACAAAGCACTTCTGTGACTCTAATGCTCTTGCCTGACCCCTCCTCCACCGTCCCAGCCTTTTCACTGTGGCTCAGAGGAAACCCCTGGAAAACAGGGTGGGGAGGGGCACACTGTCAGAACACTCCTGGTGATAGCTCCTCACACATAATACTTGTCACATATATAACAGTGGTGGTGACAATAAAATAGTAGAAAGAAACAGATGAGGCAATTTTAGGATAAAGAATTGTGTAAACAAATGGAAGTGCTGCCCTTCCCTCTGTGAGTCTTATCCCAGAGCTCTGTTCCTTTTTTGCTCTCCCTAGCCTCTGCTTTTTCTCTGCTCTATGCTAAAACTTCATAATTCCTCCCAAATACCTGAAGAATTCTCTACAGTTCAGAGGGAGAAGTGGACTGAGTTGCAGGTAAAAGGAGTCCTTGAAACTTCCAGGGTGAGCAGTATGGGAAGCCTAGAAACAGCTGGTTGTTGTGGGTGGTTTGCACACAAAACTGGGTTTCCCCTGGCAGCATTGAAGAGAAAGGCACTTGCCAGAGTCACAATTTTGAAAAAGTTCCCAGGGTAGCATGTGGCAGCCAATTTGAAAACTGATATGTGGTTTCATATGTGGGTTTTTCCTACATGCATATCCCTTGTGCCCAACCCTCCCTAGCAACACTTCCTCTGTTGTAATACAACATGGGAGGGCCCCTCTTTAGATTCCTCCACAGGTGTATCCATACCCTGATATTAGCCACAGTCCAAGGTTCCAGATAGCTGTTCTACTTCTCTGCCTCCCTCTGCTCTGCAGCCTAACCAGAACCATGATGCTCAGAATCTTTGGTAAGGAGACTCCAGCCTTAAGTTGAGCCTAAGCCTTATCTCACCCTTTGTACCTCTGAACCTCGAACTCAGTTCTCTCTTCTGTATTCAGTTCTCAGCTTCCCACCTGGTAATTACCCCTCTGTCTTCCCTGACTTCCCTGCATCCGCTCTGCTCACCTGCAAATGTCAGATGCCTCACTCTTCCCAGAGCCCTCCCTGCATTTCCTCACCTGCCAGCGCAGACCCCAGGACCTGACCCCACAGTCCATCTCAAAGTCCACTCTGAGCGGTGAAGAGCAGTCAAAGCTCAGACACAGCACCCTGTCCCCAGGATGGTGCTCAGACTGCCCCTGCCCAGCATTCTCATTCTCATCCCCTTCTTCTCAGCTGCTGTCTTCCTTGCTGAACTCCTGGGCTCGGGCTCAGGCATCACAGGTGAGGACAGGGGGTGAGGAGATGCCAACTGGGGGGTGGGTATGTCCTTCACTGGCCCTTAAAACTCACTCAGCCCTGATTCTTCCAGATACTGGCCCATGGCTGTGCCAGCCAGCGCCCAGGTGTGGGGACCAGACCTATGACCCCTTGGAGCAGTGTTGTGACAATGACACCATCCTGCCCCTGAATGCAGCCCGGCTGTGTGTCCCCAACTGCATCTTCTATCCCTGCTTCCAGCACTGCTGCCTGGAGTCGCAGGGCTCTCAGAATCAGGCAGTGGTGACATTCAAGGTCCCAGGCATGAAGCCCGACTGCAGGTCCTCCCCCATCTCCAGGATTTGTGCCCAGGTAAGCCTGTGATCCAGCCCAGGCTGGGGGAGGGGCAGCAGGGGACAGAGCTTGGTAGTAGCCTCTTCTGAGGCTCCATCTCCCTTCTCTGAGTGACTCTCCTTCAATTCTGTCTCTTGCCCCTGCCCCCTGCCCCTCTGCTGTCTCCCTTCCTCTTTCTTCAGGAACACACCGAACCAGCCCTCGGCCAGATCTGACTTCATCTAGACCACCCTGGGGAGCAGAATCTGGTATCTAGCCATGCTGAGGTTTTTAATGATTGCTGTGGTCTGAGTGAGTCCCCACGTTCATGTGGTGGAATCTTAATTCTTCAATGCTGGAGTGACTCCTAGAGCTGGGGAGGTTGGGGGTAGGTGGGAGTGTTGAGGTCACAGGGGCAGAGCCATCATGAATGTCTTAGTGCCGTTTTGTGGGGGTGAGTTTTCATTCGAATTTGTTACCTTGAAAGTGGGTTGTTACAAAGCAAGGCTGCTCCTAATGCTCTTTCTACTCTCAATGCATCCATTGCCCTTCCACCTTCCACAGGGAGTTGAGGTAGCATGTGGCCCTCACCAGATGTTGCTGTGTGATCTTGGATTCTCCAGACTCCAGAACCATGAGCTACAATAAACTTCTTTCCTTATAAATTACCCAATTGACAGCATTTTATTATAGCAACAGGAAACAGAACAAGACAACTATATTGCTTACTTTTTGAAGGGCCAATTATTGGGATTGAACTCAGGGCAACCACTAGGCACATTTCCAACCCTATTTTTGCATTTTATTTAGAGACAGGGTCTCAGTTGTTTAGTGCCTCAATGTTGCTGAGGCTGACTTTGAACTCATGATCCTCCTGCCTCAGCCTCCCAAGCCACTAGGATTACAGGTGTGCAACACTGGGCCCAGCCCTATAGCACTTCTTACACCCTTAAATTTCCTAGAAGCTGAAAATAGAAAGCATGTGTTTTTTGAAATGGTATTGGCTTTATTATAGATGTTTTATTAAGCTGCAAAATTCCAGTAACAAAATTTAATTTGCTGAAATTAAATTATTTTATTTTTATTTTGGGAATTTCCACTTTCCTAATGCTGTATAAAAGTATCAAATTCTCACTATTAAATAAGCAAATATTGGGTTCATATAGGAAGTTTTAATCGAGAGAGGGGTTTAGTTATTTACCTATCTCTTCAATTCAGGGTGCCCCAGAAAATCAATCCCATGTCTACCTTAAAAGGAGAAGTTCCCTGGAGCCTTCCTATTTGCTGGTCTTTGCAGCCTGTCTTAATCCATTTTGTGCTGATACTACAAAATGCCTGAGACAGGGTATATTATAAAGAAAAGAGTATTTTAGCTCTCAGTTTTGGAGGTCCAAAGTCCAAGATCAGGCAGCCCTATCTGCTCAGCCTTAGGTGAGGTCTTCTGGCTCACCATGGTGGATGACATCACAGATGGAGGATATACTATAGTGGTTAGTGGTGTGTGCAGAAGAGAGAGGTGACATGGTGAGAGAGGGAGCAAGAGAGCAAGACCAGAGAGCTGAACTTGGTTCAGGTAGCCAACCCAGTCCCATGATACCTAAGCTGCTCCTGCAAGACAGGCATTGATACCTTCCCAGGATGCTTTCCCCATAGCCTAATCACCTCCAGGTAGACTACACCTCTTAAAGGTTCTACCATCCTCAGTACTTCTACACTGGGAATCAAACCCACACACATCATAGCAGAGTCCATGTAACATCTGTCAAGTCAATCACACAATCTTCGAGGAAGCCTCGACTCATCTAATACTTTGGGACAGCAGCAAATTTCTCCCTAATAGGCCAATGGCATAGCAAGC
The DNA here is from genome assembly GCF_902686455.1 of Sciurus vulgaris. Taxonomy (NCBI): domain Eukaryota; kingdom Metazoa; phylum Chordata; class Mammalia; order Rodentia; family Sciuridae; genus Sciurus; species Sciurus vulgaris. Next base: position 56,077,211 of record NC_136478.1, on the reverse strand, counting down.
TGCAGCCTGATAGGGTTGGGGGTTCCAGAAGACTCGGATGGGCAGAGTTCTAGCCCTCCTGACATCCAAGCTAGAAACTGGGGTTCCAACCTGAGCACAACTTTCCAGGATTCTCACTGTAATGTGGTGGGAACCTTGACTCTTAGGTCCAGGGAAAGTTCTCCTTTCCAAGGTTAGGGGGTTTAATATTCTAGGGACCATTTGGAGAAGGTAGGCAGAGTACAGGGCTTTCTACATAATTTGCAAGGCCTAGTGAAAAATGGGGGGGGGCGCTTAGATTAAAAAAATTTCAGGAGAAAGAGATAACATGATCACCTTCATTTGGACATTATACAATTATTCATGTACTTAAACATCATAGAGTAATCTATATATATGTGTAATTTTATTTATTGATTTAGAATTTTAAAGATACTAAGATGTTGAGGATTTTTCCTTTTAATTATTTTATTACTAATAAAACATAGTAGGGAAAGTTATGCTTCAATGAAGTAGACCATTTTTCCTGCTCTTCCCACTAGGTAAATCTAAAAGCCCTGACTATTATAAAACACAGATGAGACTGTGAATGGTGGAGTAAAAAAGGCAGACTGGAGTCTGTGGGTCCAAAGGACACCATGTTGGTGAGTTCCTTGGACCTTGTTTTACAGCATAGATCCAAGACTCAAAACTGAAGACGTCAACAACCCAGAAAGAGTAATGGAAGAACACCAACAAGTCATGTCTGTAAGTCTTCCCTCTAGCCAAAGGACCAGGAAAAGGAAGTCTAACAAGACATGCAATTTTTGGACAATAATGGCTTTACTCCAGCCAAACTTCAGCAAAGGTCAGTGGAAAACCTTTCAATTCATTTACCCGCCCTGCTTCATTTTTCCTGTGAAGGATTGCTTTAGCTATTCTGGGTTTCTTATTCTTCCAGATGAATTTCATGATTGCTTGCTCTATTTCTGTAAGGTACATCATTGGGATTTTAATTGGGATTGCATTGAATCTGTATAGCACTTTTGTTAGTATGGCCATTTTGACAATATTAATTCTGCCTATCCAAGAACATGGGAGATCTTTCCATCTTCTAAGGTGTTCTTTAATTTCTTTCTTTAGTGTTCTGTAGTTCTCATTGTAGAGGTCTTTCACCTCTTTTGTGAGATTGATTCCCAAGTATTTTATTTTTTTCGATGCTATTGTGAATGGGGTAGTTTTCATAATTTCTCTTTCTGAGGATTCATCACTTAGGTATAAAAATGCATTGGATTTATGAGCATTGATCTTGTAACCTGCTACTTTACTGAATTCACTTATGAGTTCTAAAAGTTTTCTGGTGGAATTTCCTGGTTCCTCTAAGTATATAATCATATCATCTGCAAATAGGGATAGTTTGAGTTTTTCTTTTCCTATACGTATTCCTTTAATTTCCTTGGTCTGTCTAATTGCTCTGGCTAGAGTCTCAAGAACGATATTGAATAGGAGTGGTGAAAGAGGGCATCCCTTGTCTTGTTCCAGTTTTTAGGGGGAATGCTTTCAGTTTTTCACCATTTAGAATGATATTAGCCATGGGCTTAGCATAGATGGCCTTTACAATGTTAAGGAAAGTTCCCACCATCCCTATTTTTTCTAGTGTTTTGAGCATGAAGGGGTGCTGCGTTTTATCAAATGCTTTTTCTGCATCTATTGAAATAATCATGTGATTCTTGACTTTAAGTCAATTGATATGGTGAATTACATTTATTGATTTCCGGATGTTGAACCAACCTTGCATCCCTGGGATAAAACCCACTTGATCGTGGTGCACTATCTTTTCAATATATTTTTGTATGCGATTTGCTAAAATTTTATTGAGAATTTTTGCGTCAATGTTCATTAATGATATCGGTCTGAAATTTTCTTTCCTCGATTTGTCTCTGTGTGGTTTGGGTATCAGGGTAATATTGGCTTCATAGAATGAGTTTGTGAGGGTTCCCTCCTCTTCTATTTCATGGAATACTTTGAGAAGTATTGGAATGAGTTCTTCTGTAAAGGTTTTGTAGAACTTGGCTGAGAACCCATCTGGTCCTGGACTTTTATTTGTTGGTAGGCTTTTGATGACCTCTTCTACTTCATTACTTGAAATTGTTCTATTTAAATTGTGTATGTCCTCCTCGTTCAGTTTAGGCAATTCATATGTCTCTAGAAACCTGTTGATGTCTTCGAAATTTTCTATTTTGTTGGAATATAGATTTTCAAAATAGCTTCTAATTATGTTATGTATTTCAATCGTGTCTGTTGTGATATTTCCTTGTTCATTCCAAATTTTAGTGATTTGGGTTTTCTCTCATCTTCTCTTTGTTAGAGTGGCTAAGGGTTTATCAATTTTGTTTATTTTTTCAAAGAACCAACTATTTATTTTGTCAATTTTTGTATTGTTTCTTTTGTTTCAATTTCGTTGATTTCAGCTCTGAGTTTAACTATTTCCTGTCTTCTACTACTTTTGGTGCTGTTCTGTTCTTCTTTTTCTAGGGCTTTGAGCTGTAGTGTTAGGTTGTTTATTTGTTGATTTTTACTTCTTTTATTGAATGCGCTCCATGAAATAAATTTTCCTCTAAGTAGTGTTTTCATAGTGTCGCAGAGCTTTTGATATGATGTTTCTTTGTTCTCATTTACCTCTAAGAATTTTTTAATTTTCTTCCTAATATCTTCTGTTATCCATTCATCATGTAATAGCATATTGTTTAATCTCCAGGTGTTGGAGTAGCTTCTGTTTTTTACTCTTTCATTTATTTCTAACTTCAATCCATTATGATGTGATAGAATACATGGTAGTGTCTCTATCTTCTTGTATTTGCTAACATTAGCTTTGTGGCATAATATATGGTCTATTTTAGAGAAGGATCCATGTGCTGCTGAGAAGAAAGTGTATTCGCTCTTGGTTGGATGGTATATTCTATAAATGCCCGTTAAGTCTAAATTATTGGTTGTGTTATTGAGATCTATGGTATCTTTGTTCAATTTTTGTCTGGAAGATCTGTCGAGTGGTGAGAGAGGTGTGTTAAAATCACCTAGTATTATTGTGTTATGGTCTATTTGGTTTCTGAAATTGAGAAGGATTTGTTTGACATACATGGATGAGCCACTGTTTGGGGCATAGATGTTTATGATTGTTATGTCTTGCTGATTTATGCTTCCCTTAAGCAGTATGGAATGACCTTCTTTATCCCTTCTGACTTAGTTTTGACTTGAAGTCCACATTATCTGAAATGAGGGTGGATACCCCAGCTTTTTTGCTGATTCCATGTGCATGGTATGTTTTTCCCCATCCTTTCACCTTTAGTCTATGGGTATCTCTTTCTATGAGGTGAGTCTCTTGCAGGCAACATATTGTTGGATCTTTCTTTTTGATCCAATCTGCCCGTCTATGTCTTTTGATTGATGAGTTCAGGCCATTAATATTCAGGGTTATTATTGAGATATGATTAGTATTCCTGGTCATTTGGTTCATTTTATTTATTTATTTATTTATTTATTTACTTATTTATTTATTTATTTATTTATTTATTTTGAGATACTTGGTTCTTCCTTTATTTGACAATTCCTTTAGGATAGTTCCTCCCATTGCTGATTTGTTTCTTTGTTTTTCATCTCTTCCTCGTGGAATATTTTGCTGAGAATGTTCTGTAATGCTGGCTTTCTTTTTGTAAATTCTTTTAGCTTTTGTTTATCATGGAAGGATTTTATTTCATCATCAAATTTGAAGGTAAGTTTTGCTGGGTATAAGATTCTTGTTTGGCATCCATTTTCTTTCAGGGCTTGAAAAATGTTGTTCCAGGCCCTTGTAGCTTTTAGGGTCTGGATTGAAAAATCTGCTGATATCCATATTGGTTTCCCCCTGAATGTAATTTGATTCCTCTCTCTTGCGGCCTTTAAAATTCTGTCTTTATTTTGTATGTTAGGTATTTTCATTATAATGTGCCTTGGTGTGGGTTTGTTGTAATTTTGTATATTTGGAGTCCTATAAGCCTCTTGTACTTGATCTTCCATTTCATTCTTCAGATTTGGGAAATTTTCTGATAGTATTTCATTGAATAGATTGTTCATTCCTTTTGTCTGTTTCTCTAAGCCTTCCTCAATCCCAATAATTCTTAAATTTGGCCTTTTCATGATATCCCATAGTTCTTGTAGATTCTGTTCATGATTTCTTACCATCTTCTCTGTTTGTTCAACTTTGTTTTCAAGGTTAAATATTTTATCTTCAATGTCTGAGGTTCTGTCTTCCAGGTGTTCTATCCTATCGGTTATGCTTTCTATGGAGTTCTTAATTTGGTTTATTGTTTCCTTCATTTCAAGGATTTCTGTTTGGTTTTTTTTTCAATATCTCTAGCTCTTTATTGAAATGATCTTTTGCTTCCTGTATTTGCTCTTTTAACTGTCGATTGGTGCGATCATTCAATGACTGCATTTGCTCTTGCATCTCGTCATTTGCTTCCCTGATCATTTTAATTATGTACATTCTGAACTCCCTTTCTGTCATTTCTTCTGCCATGCTTTCGTTGGGTTTCATTGATGTAACATCTAGATTTGTTTGCAGCATTTTCTTTCCTTGTTTTCTCATATTGTTCAGGTATCAGTTGACCGCTGTGATATTGCAGATTTCCTCTATTGAATTATAATATCCCTGAAGATTTCTAGTATATCCCCTCTTAGCCTTCAGTAGCCTGAAGTCTTGGAGGAAGTTGATAGTGCGGTGCTCCACAAGGAAGCTGACTCCCTAGAGGTGGTGGCCTTCCGGTGGGGTATATTCCCTGCTAGTGGGCAGAGGTACCTTCACTTGCTGATGAATGGACATCCAAAGGGGAAGTAGGATGTGGGCTGATGCAAGGCCAGTTTGGGCCTGTGTCTCTGGTCTTACCGTCCTTTTGGGAGAACCTCACCCGACAGGGATGAGTCACCCAGTGGGAAGGTCTCGCTGGTCGGTTCCCCTCCCAGAGGTTCCGTTCAATTCACAACTACTGCCTGGGCTGTGCAGCCTTCTTCTGCAATGTTCCCAGGGACCCGGACCTACGTCCTGGGCCTGGAAGCCTCACCCTTTGCAGACGAATCTCCTTAGGCTGCCTCTCCTCAGAGAAGCTGCCTGCAGTCCTGGAGCCTTTGCTCCGCCCCTCAGTTTGTCTGTGCTGCTCTTCCACCAAGAAGCCGCCTAGGCCCTGGGACCCTGCTCTACACTTAATCGCCTGGATATGCGGCCCCTCCTCTGAGCAGCCACCTGGAGCCCCTTACAGTCGCTCTGAGTCCCAGTGACCCGCCACACGCCTTTTCCTCTGGCAGCCACCTGGTGTTCCCTGCGGTCACTCTAAGTCCAAGTGACCCACCACCTTCTCCACCAGGCAGTCACCCAGAGATCCGGTGCATTCGTCACGAGTCTCAGGAACTCACTGTGCACCTCCTCGTCCCGACTGCCACCCGTAGCCCTGGTGCAGTCACTTTGAGCCCAAGCACCCCGCCGTGCTCCTCCTCCTTCTCCAGACAACACCCCTGTGTTTAGGAGCAGATGCTTTGGGTCCAAACCACTCACCACGCTGTTCCACCAGATAGCCGTCTGGATCCCTGGCGCAGCTGCTCCAAGTCCAAGCGACGGGCCGAGCCCGTATTTCTCCTTCTCCTCTGGGCAGCCCCCTGTGTTCAGGGGTGGTTGCTTTCCGTCCAAACAGCTCACTGAGCACCCTCTCCTTTGGGCAGCCTTTCAGAGCCTGGGTGGGTTGTGCCGAGTCCAAGTGCTGTGGTGAGCAGCCACCTCTCCGATGCTCCCAGTTGTCCACGTTCACTGCTCCAGCGGGGGGAGGGGCGTCTCGCCGGCAGCTCTACTTCACAAAGTTCCCTGCGTTCGGGGCTACCAGGGACGCCTCCCCAATGGGAGACACTCACCCGGCTGCTTTGAGTTGGTCCCAAGTCTCTCTCTGTCTCCTCTTCTTGAGTCCTGAGTCCAGGAACAACACGAAACGCAGCCACCCTCTATTCTGCCATCTTGAATCCCCTAGGTGATGGTTTATTGTCTAAACTCAGCTTGTTTTCTTAGGAGTAGTACATCTAAATGCAAAACACTAATAGGCAACAGATATAAAGTGACTCAAAGCAACCAGACAAGCCAGGTTTTAAAATGGTGGTGCATAGGGTTGGGGCTTGGTGTTTGAGTACTTGCCTAGCATGGGTGAGGCACTGGCTTTGATCCTCAGCATCACATAAAAATAAATAAAGTAATGGCATTCTGTCCATCTACAACTGTATATATATATATAAATGACAGTGCATAGAAGACAGTATGTATTGGTAACCTTTCCTGCTTTAGACCTACATAAGCTCTAATTTTACAAATTTTATATAGCACTTAAACAAAGCTCAACCATTCAGTTCTTATATGTATATATATATCTAGTCACATATATCTAGGATGACAACTATATTGTAATGACCTAAAATAACTGTTGCTTATTTAAACACTTATGGAGTAATTGTTTAAAAGATCTTAAAACAGGTATAAATCTTCGTTATTTTAAGACTTAGGATTTTCCTAATAAAACAACAGTCAGAGGAAATTATCTTAATGAGCATTGGATGTCTCTTTTAACACATATTTACTTAGAAATGTTTCCTTAAGAATTGAATGTTACCCATGAAAACCAAGATATCAGACAAGCCTAGTTATTCTTGCCAAGGAAAAATACTTAAAAGTAACGGATGTTGTACTTTAAACATTTTTAAGAAACTAAAACTTTTTGATTAACTGACCATCTAGAACTATGTGTTTTACTAATTTCAAAGATATCTTTATTTTTACCAATTTAAATTGCTCTTTTGATCAAAGTTTTACGTAAACTAAAGGCATTTGGATCCACTTTTCTTAATTTATGAGCACTTATGTATCAATAAGCTAATTCTGGTACCATGTAAAAAATATATGCTACAAGCATGTATGCAGAAATGATAAGCATGCAGAAATGTACATAAAATAGGAAACAAAGATTTAGTAGCTTTTTACCAGGTACTGAATCTCCACAGGTAGGAGACAAAAAAAAAAAAAAAAAAGATTACACAGTGTCTATCAAGTTTAACCTTTTAGAAATTAAATCTGTCACAGATTTTTATGTGACTTAAACTAAACAGAGGGAGGATCTGGGAAATTGGGAAAATTATGGGTAGCATCTTTCAGCCATGGACACTGAAATCAAGGTTTCAGATGGCCACCTGTCCTCCATGTGGGTCAAATTCACTTCCACCATCACCAATATTTAGAAAAAACTCCAGTTAGAAATAACAATATTTCTGAAAAAAATGATCAGAAAACAATTAATTTAGGAGCACAGCACCAAAGGCAAATAGAAAAACTGAGCTAAAAAATTAGGGTTTTCTAAAAAAAGGAAACAGCCATAATACTCTTTATTTTTTTCCTTTTCTTAAATTTATTTTTATTGTACACTAATGGGATACATACTGTTTCTCTGTTTATACATGAAGTAAAGGCACACCATTTTTGTAGTCATACTTTTACAAAGGATAATAGTGTTTGATTCATTCTGTTATTTTTTCTTCCGCCCACCCCTCCCACCCTCTCTTCCCTCTATACATTTCCTCTTTCCTACATTCCTACCTCCTCCCTACCCCCCACTATGAGTCATCATACACTGATCAGGGAGATCATTCACCTTTGGATTTTTTAGATTGGCTTATCTCACTTAGCATGATATTCTCAAATTTCATCCATTTGCCTGCAAATGCCATAATTTTATTACTCTTTATGGCTGAGTAGTATTCCATTATATATAATTATACCACAGTTTCTTTATCCATTCATCAATTGAAGGGCATCTAGATTGGTTCCACAATCTGGCTACTGTGAATTGAGCAGCTATGAACATTGATGTGGCTACATCTCTGTAGTATGCTGATCTTAAGTCCTTTGGGTATAGGCCAAGGAGTGGGATAGCTGGATCAAATGGAGATTCCATTCCAAGTTTTCTAAGGAATCTCCACACAGCTTTCCATAGTGGCTGCACTAATTTGTAGCCCCACCAGCAATGTATGAGTGTACCTTTCTCCCCACATCCTCGCCAACACCTGTTGTTGCTTATATTCTTGATAATCACCATTCTAATTGGGGTGAGATGGAATCTTATGGTGGTTTTGATTTACATTTCTCTTATTATTAGAGATGTTGAACATGTTTTCATATATCTGTTGATTGTTTGTAGATCTTATTCTATTTCCTTATGACATGATTATATACTTAGAGGAACCAAGAAATTCCACCAGAAAACTTTTAGATCTCATAAGTGAATTCAGTAAAGTAGCAGGATGTAAGATCAATGTTCATAAATCTAATGCATTCTTATACATAAGTGATGAATCTTTGGAAGGAGAAATTAGGAAAACTACCCCATTCAAAATAGCCTCAAAAAAAAAAATGCTTGGGAATCAATCTAACAAAATAGGTGAAAGACCTCTACAATGAGAACTACAGAACACTAAAGAAAGAAATTAAAGAAAACCTTAGAAGATGGAAAGATCTCCCATGTTCTTGGATAGGCAGAATTAATATTGTGAAAATGGCCATACTACCAAAAGTGCTATATAGATTCAATGCAATTCCAATTAAAATCCCTATGACATACCTTAAAGAAATAGAGCAAGCAATCATGAAATTCATCTGGAAAAATAAGAAACCCAGAATAGCTAAAGCAATCCTTTGTGGGAAAAGTGAAGCAGGGGATATCCCAATACCAGAACTTCAACTATACTACAAAACAATAGTAACAAAAATGGCATGGTATTGGTACCAAAATAGACAGGTAGATCAATGGTACAGAACAGAGGACACAGACACAAACCCAAATAAATACAATTTTCTCATACTAGACAAAGGTGCCAAAAATATGCAATAGAGAAAAGATTGCCTGTTCAACAAATGGTACTTGGAATATTGGAAATCCAGAAATTCATATAAATGAATCCAGAATGAAACTAAACCCCTATTTCTCATCATGCACAAACTCAACTCAAAATGTATCAAGGACCTGGGAATCATACCAGAGACCCTGAATATTATAGAAGAAAAAGTAGGTCAAAATCTTCAACATGTCGACTTAGGATCAGACTTCCTCTACAGGACTCCCATAGCACAAGAAATAAAAGCAAGAATCAAGAACTGGGATAGTGTCAAAGTAAAAATCTTTCTCTCAGCAAAGGAAACTATCAGCAATGTGAAGAAAGAGCCTACAGAGTGGGAGAAAATCTTTGCCACTCATACTTCGGATAGAGCACTAATCTCCAGAATCTATAAGGAACTCAAAAAACTCTACACCAAGAGTACAAATAACCCAATCACACTTACTCTTTGGAGGAGCATGTGAAACATCTTCATCGGACCAGAGTGCACTTTTGGGTCAAAGTCGGTCCTTTCCTTTATCTCTGCCTTTTTATAGCATTTAGGTAGGTACATATGGAGAAAGCAGAATCCCAGAGTACAAGAACATTTATAGCAGTTTGGATTTAAATGTGACATCTCTTGGCCTGGGGTTGTGACTCTGTGTGAGGCACTGGGTTTGCACCACATATAAATAAATGAGTAAATGAACAAATAAATGAATAAAACAAAGGTATTAAAAAACCATACCATTTTGAAAATACTTTTTATAAAAGTGACAACTCTTTTCCTTCATCTTAAATTGGTTTGACCAACTGTGTTCATGGAAGTTTAACTATAAAATGGTACTATAAATTATCCTTTCCTTGGGCCATCTCTCTCTATGCCCCAACTTGTATTTGAATCAGACTCGACTACAGAAAAATGTTTTCCCCCAGGTTTTGAGGATCTAAGAATTCCAGTGTATGGGTGCTTGTGCCAGATGGAGAGTTACCTAGCTGAAAGGCAAGTGGGAAGAAGGTTTCCCTTGACATTTCTCCATTATCTGAGGCGGATTGAAGCGTCCCTCCATCCCCTATGGACCTCAAATGGTGGAAGTCAGAAATGAACTGTGGGCATGTCTGAGCCATCACTGAAGCAGAGGTAGGTCCTTTGGGGAACTCTTGGTGCAATTTCACCCATCTGAGATTGCTCTGTTGCTTTGGCAGACGTCCTGCTCAAAGAGAAGTCTGTGATTCTTAGGAATTTACTGGCTCTGACAGCCCTAAGTTCAAATGCAATTCCCAGGAGGTGGAGAGAGAGATACCAGTGCTCCAAATAGTCTCATGGAGCCAACTGCCTGGAGGAAGAAGAATTACTGCACAAGTGATGAGTCCCCAACCAAGTCAACCTCCCCTAGGCTTCTCACTTCTTATACCTTGATGAACCCCTCCTCACCATAAATTCCTTTGGTGCATTTCATTCTAAATAAAGCATTCAAGGGATTTTCCATGTGTTAGGATCAGACCCAGCAAATCTCTTCCACCCATTAATGCCCCCACTTTAAAAAATATATTTCTCATCTTCTGTGTGTATTTATTTTTCCTTTAATTATTTATTTGTTTATTTTTTACAGACTGCATTTTGGTTTATTGTACACAAATGGGGTACATCATTTCCTTTCTATGGTTGTACATGGTGTAGATTCATACCATTCATGTAATCATACATGTACATAGGGTAATAATATCTGTCTCATTACATGATTTTCCATACCCTGCCTTCCTCTCATTTCCTTCTACATAATCTAGTGTTCCTCCATTCTTCTCTCACTCACCACCTCCCTGCCCCCATAATATATCATTCTCCACTTATGAGGGAAAACATTCAACCTTTGGTTTTTTGGGATTGACTTATTTCACTTAGCATGATATTCTCCAACTACATCCATTTACCTGCAAATGCCATAATTTTATTCTCCTTTATGGCTGAATAGTATTCCATTGTGTATACATGCAACTGTTTACTTATGCATTCATCTGATGAATGGCATCTAGGTTGGTTCCACAATCTAGCTATTGTGAACTGAGATGCTGTAAACATTGATGTGGCTGTGTTACTGTAGTATGCTGATTTTAAGTCCTTTGGGTATAAACTGAGGAGTGGGATAGCTGGGTCAAAATGTAGGTCCATTCCAAGTTTTCTGAGGATTCTCCACACTGCTTTCCAGAGTGGCTGCACCAATTTGCAACTCCACCAGCAATGTAAAAGTGTGCCTTTTCTCCCACATTCTTGCCAACATCTATTATTGTTTGTATTCTTGATAATAGCCATTCTAATTGGATTAAGATAAAATATTAGTTGTTTTAATTTGCATTTCTCTAATTACTAGAGATGTTAAACACTTTTTCATATATTTATTAATTGCCTGTAAAGTGTCTGTCCAGTTCCTTGGCCCATTCATTGATTGGGTTCTTTGTATTTTTGGTGTAAAGCTTTGTAAGTTCTTTATAAATTTTAGAGATAAGTGCTCTATCTTAAGTGCATGTGGAAAAGATTTTCTTCCACTCTGTAGGCTCTCTCTTCACATTCTTGATTGTATTTTTTGTTGAGAAAAAGCTTTTAAATTTGAGTCCATTCCATTTATTGATTCTTTCTTTCTTTGATTTTTTGTGCATTGAGGAAGTCTGATCCTAAGCCACAATGATGAATATTTAGGCCTACTTTGTCTTCTATTAGGTGCAGGATCTCTGGTCTAATTCCTATGTCCTTGATCCATTTTGAGTTTTGTGCAGGGTGAGAGATAGAGTTTTAATTTCATTTTACTGCACATGGATTTCCAGTTTTGCCGGCAACATTTGTTGAACAGTCTATCTTTCCTCCATTGTATGTTTTCGGCTCCTTTGTCTAGTATGAGGTGACTGTCTTTATGTGGTTTTGTCTCTGTGTCTTCTGTACCATGCCTGCCTGTCTATTTTGGTGCCAATATCATGCTGTTTTTGTTACTATTGCTCTGTAGTATAATTTAATGTCTGGTATTGTGATACCTCCTGTTTCACTTTTTCTACTCAGGATTGTTTTGGCTATTTGAGTTTTCTTGTTCTTCCAGATGAAGTTCATGATTGCTTTCTCTATTTCTATGAGGAATGTCACTTGACTTTTAATTGGAATTGCATTGAATCTATATAGCACCTTTGGTAGAATGGCCACTTTGACAATATTAATTCTGCCTATCCAAGAACATGGGAGATCTTTCCATCTTCTAAGGTTTTCTTCAATTTCTTTCTTTAATGTTCTGTAGATTTTATTGTAGAGGTCTTTCACCTCTTTTGTTAGATTAATTCTCAAGTATTTTATTTTATTTATTTATTTTTTTTGAGACTACTGTGAATGGAGTGGTTTTCCTAATTTCTCTTTCAGAAGATTCATCACTTATGAATAGAAATGCATTAGATTTACACATATTGATTTTAAATGCTGCTACTTTGCTGAATTCATTTATTAGTTCTAGAAGTTTTCTAGTGGAGTTTTTTTGGATCTTCTAAATATAGGATTATGTCATCAGCAAATAGTGACATTTTCAGTTCTTCTGTTCCCATTTGTACCACTTTCATTTCTTTGGTCTGTCTAATTGCTCTGGCAAGTGTTTCAAGGATGATGTTGAATAGAAGTGGTGAAAGAGGTCATCCCTGCCATGTTTCAGTTTTTAGAGGGAATTCTTTCAGTTTTTCTCCATTTAGAATAATGTTGGTTGTGGGCTTAGAATAGATAGCCTTTACAATGTTGAGGTGTGTTCCTATTATTCCTATTTTTTATAGTGTTTTAAGCATAAAGGGGTGCTGTATTTTATCAAATGCTTTCTCAGCATTTATTGAAATAATCATGTGATTCTTAACTTTAAGCCTATTTATTGATGTGTTTACATTTATTAATTTCCAGATGTTGAATCAACCTTGCATTCTTTGGATAAACTCCACTTGATCATGGTGCACTATCTTTTTAATATATTTTTGTATGTGATTTGCCAGTATTTTGTTAAGGATTTTTGCATCTATGTCCATCAGGGATATTGGTCTAAAGTTTTCTTTCTTTGATGTGTCTCTGTATGGTTTTGGTATCAGAGTGATACTAACCTCATAGAATGAATTTGGAAGGGTTCCCTCCTTTTGTATTTCCTGAAATACTTTGAGGAGTATTGGTATCAGTTCTTCTTTAAAGCTCTTGTAGAATTCTGCTGAGAATCCATGTGGTCCTGGGCTTTTCTTGGTTGGTAGGTTTTTGATGTCTTCTTCTATTTTGGTGCTTGAAATTGATTTGTTTAGATTGTGTACATCTTCCTGATTCAGTTTGGGAGGATCATATGTCTCTAAAAAATTGTCAATGTCTTCGATATTTTCTATTTTGTTGGAGTATAGATTTTCAAAGTAGCTTCTAATTATGTTATGTATTTCAGTGGTGTCTGTCGTGATCTTTCCCTTTTCATCACAAATTCTAGTAATTTGAGTTTTTTCTCTCTTTCTCTTCATTAGTGTGGCTAGGAGCTTATCAATTTTGTTTACTTTTTCAAAGAACCAACTTTTTGTTGTCTTTCATTTTGTTTGTTTTTGTTTTGTCAATTTATTGAATTGTTTCTCTAGTTTCAATTTCATTGATTTCAGCTCTGATTTTACTTATTTCCTGTCTCCTACTATTTTTGGTGTTGATCTGTTCTTCTTTTTCTAGCGCTTTGGCATGTAATGTAGGTCACTTAGTTATTGACTTTTTATTTTTTTGAAGTATGAGCTCAATGCAATGAACTTTCCTCTTAGTACTGCTTTCCTAATGTCCAAGAGATTTTAACTTTCCTTTTGTACAGTAAAGTGGGAAAGTATTTTTATGTTTCACAATGTTAACCTTTAAACAAATCAGTCTCACATTAACTTTTCAAAATATATTTACATTTTTATCCCAGAGTAGAAGGCAACATAAAGTTCAGGTCCAGTTACAGAACATCAAAGGATATAAATAAATCCCCAATAAAATTTGCTATTATTATAAGTTTAAAATTACCAGTACAACTTTAGGTTGGAGAACAACAGCTTGATAAAAAATTTTTTTGAAACCTGTTATTTTAAAGACTTGTGTACCTGCAAGGTATGAACACATTTAACATATAAAGAAGAGTAATTGAATCATAATTACATTGATGCTTTTATATTAACCAAGTTTAGCTTTCAAAGAAAATTTAGACTTTGTAATGTAGTACAACTCTCAAAAATAACCATTGCTGTTTAACCAGAGTTGTACAAACCCCCAATTTTTAAGACTAGTTGCTCTAGAGAATAAAACTTAACAGATGTAATATTGAGTAAATTAATATTTTAAGAATTACTTGTCATTTTAACATATAGACTGAACTTGGTTTATGTCAGTAGATTAATATTTACCTTAGGGAAAAACCTTGAAATGTTTTAACTGTTGTTTACTTATATATACACACAAGCTTTTTAAAATTTACCCTTAATTTACAATTTTTAAATCACTTATTAGACCCGCTTGTTTACTTATATGTATTACAGCTTTTATTTTATCATATAAAAGATTTTTTACCTAGAAACATTTTTTCTTTCACTAAATATATTTTTATATCTAGAATATTTAAATTTTTTACATCTGTTTATCTCCTTTTTTTAAAAAAATTGTACTGTGAAACTACCTTTGTAAATATCTGAATTTAGATAAATTATTCCATTTTAATAAGATGAAATATTTTATTATTTATAGAGCTCTATTTAAAATGTAGTTGAAACTTTTGGACCATTTATAAAGAATTATGCTTGTTGAGGCTTTTAGTAATGTTGTTTTTAGTGATGACACAAAGTAATTTAACATTTTTTATTTATTAATTTATGAAAACACCAATAATGTTTTAAGTATGTTACTGTATGGAATTTAGGGAGTGAAGAGTACTTGATGTTATATTTAACAGTTAGAATTTTAATTCTGTAAACCAATCAGATATCACTAACAAACATTTTCTTCAAGAAAAATGAGGTCATTATGAAAAGAATATCCTGAGATCTCAAGTAATCTAGGTGCACTTGAGAAATTATGAATTTAAAATGGCAAGGACATAAGATCTTGTAGAGGACTGGGTGCAGCTCAGCAGGAGAACATTTGCCTAGCATGGGTGAGACCCCATCCCCAGCACTGCCACAAAAATAAAACAAGGATCTTACAATAGACAGGCATTCTGGGATAGGGCAGAGTTAGGTAAACTTCAAAGGAAAAAGATCTATTTATAGCTCATGTCTATGGAGCAAATTCAGATTACTTGTTTTAAGTCTTATAGCTGAATTTAAGAGATATTTCTTTTATCCTTTGTGCCCTGGGGGAGATTCACATGTAGTTTACACTCCAGCATGATTGAGATACAGCTCTTACCAAAACAGATATCACACGGACAGTAGAGAAACATAGGTAGACGCTTCTTTTGTTTTTGTGGTTTTTTGTTGTTGTTGTTTTTTTTGTTTTGTTTTGTTTGGGTTCAAGGAATCAAACCCAGATGTGCTTTTCCACATCCTCAGCCCTTTTTGTTTTTTATTTTGATACAGGGTCTTACTAAGTTGCTTAGGACCTAAGTTGCTGAGGCTGATTTTGAACTCCCACCCTCCTGCCTCAGCCTCCCAAGTCACTGGGAGGATTCTACTTTTTAATGGTGCTGGGGATTGAACCCATGACCTCGCACATGCTAGGGAAGTGCTCTACCACTGAGCTACAATTCAGTCCCCTCCCTTCATTTTTAGAGACAATATCAGTAAACTCCTTTAAGGTTTCAGAGACTCCTACCAGATCCCAAAGACATTGTCAATAGTCACTTTATTGTCACTTGAATATATACAGCTCAGGGGTTCCCCAGTCACCCCCCCCAAAAAGAGATTTATTAAAATAAAAAATAAATAAATAAATAGGGAGCCATAGAAATTAAAGTGAATTGAGCTGTTTGTTCTTCATAAGTGGAGGAAGCAGAGGAAGAGATTGGAAGTACAGGAGCTTCAAGAATAAGTCATAACGAAGGTAGAAACAGAAGTGCTTGGGTAAATTGAGAGTTCCCATGTTGGGTGCCATAAGAAATGTCACTGGAGGACTCCCTGGAGAGGGGGACCTCAACTCAAGACAAGTGGCTCCTCAGCACCCATGAAGGAAGAGAATTCATGCCTGTCCCAGTCCCAGTTGCTGATACTTTAAAAAAGCAAACAACATTTGAGGGAAGATGTGGGCCCTCTTCAGAGGGAGAGAGCAACCCCTGGTTGTAGGCCATTAACACTTCATAAAGGGACAGGAGCAGGGGGCTGCACCTCCAGTGCAGTGAGGGTGGGGTTACATAGTTCTGCTCAGGTGTCTCCAGCTTGCCCCCCCCCCCTTTTTTTTTTTGCTACTTTTGCAGGTAAGGACAGGCTCATGGAGATGGACTGGCTTGCTGGCAGAATGCTTGTTTTAATTTTCAAAAATACATATACATTTCCTGCATTCTAATGTACTGCTTCTTTTTTTTGTAATTTTAAAATATAAAGTCATGGTCTTGCTGAGTTGCTGAGGACCTCACTTAGTTGCTGAGGCTGGCCTTGAACTGCCATCCTACTGCCTCAGCCTCTCAAGTCACTGTGATGACAGGCCAGTGGGATGTCCTTGTGCCCAGTGCCTGCTTCTTTTTGAGAGTCAGAATATCTTTCCTTTTTTGACAGCCCAATTCAACCTCAGCAGCACTGACATCTCCTGAGGGGGCTTCACTGTGAACAGTGAAGAGTGAATGACAGCATTTATATTCCACGCAATTATACAGAATTCTGTTGGCATATTTGAAGAAAAAACAGAAAGGGAATAGTCCATAATTGCAGGCTATGTCTCCATTTATTAGATCTTTATTTCACCAGTTTTTATACTGTTTGGTTTCTGTTCTGTAAACTTGTGGTGCCAGCTAACAGGGAAGCTACACAGAGAATCCAGGCTGGTGTGAGGAAATCTACACTGTGATTTGTGAAGAATGGGAAGTGCTAATTCTATTTCTGTGCCCAATAGGGAGAATTTAGGCTTTCTGGTATACTTATACTTAAATCTGTCACTTTTAAAAAAGAAGGTTTGTTTTTTAATTTAATTTTTATCTTTTTTATGATTTATTATTGTATCACAACATGCATGCCCTATGTATCTGATTTCTTATAAATGTTTTATGGTTTTTGTTGTTTGTTTTGGTACAGGGGACTGAACCCAGGGTTGAATGACAACTAAGCTACATCCCAGCTCTTTTAATTTTTTTGGTTTAAGACAGGGACTTGCTCCGTTGCCAAGACTGGTCTTGAACTTGAGATCCTCCTGCCTCAGCATCTGGAGTCTCGGGTTACAGATGTGCACCACCCCGTGTGCTCCTCTGTCTGTTAGTCCCACTGTTAGTCTGTGTTTATGATGATTGACTTGATAAAGGTGAAAGGATCTGATGGCTGGAAGCCATGGTCTTACTGGAAATTTGTTTGGTTTGGATGACAGTTATTGGTTTACTGTAAGTTGTTTAATTTGGATATCCTTTGTTTCAAAAACGCTTGTCAGAACATTTTTTTTTGCTAGAATTGAGTCTATTTTCCTCCTGCCACTCCTCCCTTATACAAAGTCATCCTTTCCCTTTTTCATCTCTTTCTCCTGATCCTTGCAACCTGGCCCCTTTTCATATAGGAACTGTATGAGCACCTGATCACAAACAGGCCACAGAGGCCCTTGTTCCTTCAACCCAGCAGGGTGGAGGTGGCACAGGGAACAGTCCAGGATGTGCAGCAGACTCACAGGGAAGCTCCTCAAAAACATGTTCAGAAGGAACCTCACTGGCTCACTAAGAAGACTCATAGTGGTGACTGCCCTGTGTACTGGACCCCATCAGGCCTGTCTTGCCAATGAGCAGCTAAACTTGAGATGGTGGAGGGAGCTAGCCTTGGGGCAAAAGCCTTGGACACAAGCCTCACACACAGTACCTGACTTGATCCAAATCACAAGTTCTGTCAGGCAACTCAGAAGACCCAGGTAGTTTCAGGAGAAGGGGCACCTCCACCAAAAGGAGAAGCAGAAATTCAAGGAAGAAGGAAGCTTTGGAGAAAAACCCCATCTGGTGCTCCAGCTGGTTTGATGTTTGATAATTATGGTGCCTCAAATTGTGAGCACTTACAAAATGGGGAATATTCACTCCCCACACCTCCCCTTCTCTCTTCTCCCAGTGAATTTGTGCAGTTTTAACAACTAAAATCTCCAGAAGAGTGTCTACTATATAATTTTTTTTTCTTAAGGATCATTTTCAGGGTGGTTCCATGCAGAAGTTCAAACATGTGACCTCATCACTATGGAGGCAAGAGTCCTGCTTGAGCATTCAGTTTGACTCCCTGCTTTCCCTAAATTTCTTCTTTACATCAGAGGTGGGACATTTCAAATTCACCATGTATGCTGTGTGACCTCTGAATTTCCTCCAGATAGCAGAAAGGAAGCTAACGTGTCCTGTTTGAGGAACACAGTGTGGGTCTGAAGAGTCTGAGACCCTGGCACCCAGAATTTAAGTTGCATAGGTTAGGGCCCCCACCCCCTGCAGTCCCTGCACCTGGAGTAGTGGAAAGTGCCCCAACACTTGTTGATGGAATGACTTTGCTAGGATAAGCTTTTGGGGAAGTTAAGGCCAGTCCTTTGCTCTGTCCTTTGCATACAGTAAGTGACCAATAAATATTTCTCTAATGAATATATAAAAGTGATTGAGGTTTTGGCAGGAGAGGAAGGATGCAGGAATTATTTAAGGTGATTTTGTCATGTAACCTGATCTTTGGGAATTAGGAGAACATTTAAGGGGTTGATGCTGGGAATTTAAATCAAGAAAAAGTTTCTGAGGGGAAATAAAGATAAGAAAGAAAGTCCTCCTTTCATTCATATTTGTTCATTGAACAAATATCTATTTATTATATACTTTGTGTTGTTTTCTGAGAGGCAGAGTAGCCATGAAAAGAAGATGATTTTAAATACAGCAAGGTACATAATAGAAAGATTTTTAAAATTAGTCATAATCTTCCTTCCCAGACAATCCTCAGTGATATTTAAAAAAACAATGCATGTATAGTTATTACTCCTTACACTTGGGGGATACATTCCAAGACCCCCATTGGATATCTGAAAGCTTGAATGGTACTGAACTACAAATACTCTTGTACCCTATCCCTGTGATAATGTTTAATTTATAAATCAGGCAGCACAATCTCACTCCTATGTTCCTTTTCATAGCCCCCTCACCAGGTTTTCTTTAAACAAAGAGCCAGGGACCCCCAAACACACCTCTCAGTCTCCAGCTGGTCCACCTTCTCCCTTGAGTGTGAATCTACTTTCCTGAATCAACCTGTCTGTGCCTCTGGGTGACACATGCTTACACCATTTTTCCATCAAGTGAGCCAAGCACCCTGCTAGTCCTGAGTCCAGCTCCCCCTTCTCTCTGGGAACTCCTCAGGCCCTTCCCTGGAAATACCTCTCCTCCCATGACAATATTATCCAAAACACTATCTCAAAAACCCTGCCATCTGGGCAGCCCTGCTGCTGAAAACCCAGTCTGCCTGTGTTTGCTTTGACCAAGTGAATATTTTGTTATTGTTTATGTGAGATGCAATTGTATGCCAGGTCACACATCTATATATGGTCATTAGCACTGTTTCCTAAATTTATAAGAAATCTAATGTTGCTTGTTAATTTTGGTCAGTGATGTTAACCTCTACAGACCTGTTAAAGGCAGAGTCACATGGTGATAGTTACTCTTTGGCACCAGGGATTCTGCATTTTACTTCTAATGTAAAAACTATGTTAGTATGTAAAAGACATTTGCGTAACTGTGATGCTAATTGTTAGTGGCTTCTTTGAAAGTTCAAAGTATTTATGTTCCCCAAGTTTACTAAAATGTGCAAGTTTTCTAAAATGCAAAGCTTAGCAGAACATTCTGTGTGTGTGTGTGTGTGTGTGTGTGTGTGTGTGTGTGTGTTATTGGGGATTGAACCCAGGGAACTCTACCACCGAGCCACATCCCAAGCCCTTATTTATGTATTTATGTATTTATTTATTTTGAGATAGGATCTTACTAAATTGCTCAGGGTCTTACTAAACACCGAGGACAGCCTCTAACTTGCCATACTTCTACCTCAGCCAGGTCCTGGTATTACCTGTGCCACCACACCTGTCTTTAGGAGAACACTTTACCAAGTTGGTATCCTCCAAATAAAAATTGTTAGCAATGATGACCTTTTTTGGGCTTGTGTTTGTGTGGTCCTAATTGTTGGACTGCACACTGGGCAGTGCCTGGGGAGGCCTGCAGTGAGGTAAGGTCTCTAAAAGACAGAGGCTATGAGGGAAATGGGGAGGGGCTAGTCACTCCCCTTTTCTCCAGGCCTCAGGAGAGGATCTGAGCAGTGATCCTGGTTGTAAGGTAAAGGAATGGTCTCATAAACACCTGAAGACAGTCACCTGTGCCGGCAGCAGGCATCTATCCTGTATATTAGCCTGTGGGCCCAGCACTGCTGGCATAAATGGAGTAGGCCAAACAACAAAGGAGTAAGTTAGGAATAAAATGGTCAAAGCCTCTCCAAGGAGTCTTCCAAGTTCTTTCTTTGGGATTGAAAAACAGTACCCAGGGCCTTTGCAGCCCTGGGGTTGAACAATCAGCACATTGGGCAGGATTCCAGAGAGAGACTGGTTGACTCAGGGTTCGGAAGTGACGTGGGCTCTGTGGGGAAATCTGGGCTGGCCAGGAGCCTGGATGTGGTTAGAGGTGGCTTCCCTATTGGAGGGGTGGGGACCACCATGTGAGCACAGGGACACCCTGAACACACGAAAGGGGTGTTGCAAGTGTCGGAAGCAGCATCCAGAGTGGTTGCTGTCACAGGGCTGGCAAGGCCTGGCTGCATAGTTAAACTTAGCCACAGACCTGGAGCTAGCCATTCAGTACCACTCCTGGTACAGGAAGAGTCCAAACAGAGAGATGCCTATTCAGAAACAAGAGAGGAGCACCTGCACATCAAGGCATGCTCACAGGCTAACCTGAGGAGACGTGCCGGCCCAGAACCTGCACTAGGGTGATAGCGACTAGTGAGAACTGGGGCCCTTGGACATGGGAGGTGGCAGTGATGACATGGAGGAAGTTGGACCACTAATGTTCCACAAGTGAGAGTCCCAGTCAGCTGCCTGAGGGTCCTCTTGATCTGCTCCCACCAGGAGGGGCATTCACATTCCCCAGGAGACCATGCCCCAGAGCTGGTGGGACTGGGGGACAAGTTCAGGCAGAGATGGAAAACAAGTGCCTGCATGGCCACCCTTCCTGTGGGGACACTGGAGCAGCCTGGATGATGTGGAATGGCCTGGAATTGTCTCAATGACTTCGGTGACTGCTCGCCTGCCTGACACCAGTGGCTTCGCACAGCACAGCTGATGACAGTGGGGTCATGACTAGCTTGGCTGCTTCTTGTCACTCACAATACGTGGTCAAATCCAGGAAGTCTTCCTATACCTGAGGCACTTGCCTGTGCATGGTAACCACAGAGCTGTGGGCAGGACCTTGGGTGAAACTTGCTGTTGATGTGCAGCCCTTCTGGACAGTACACTTACCTAGCCGGGATGAGGGATGCAGGCTCACATGCAAATCTTCTTCCACTTACGGTGCCCTGGTGTCAATTTTACTGAATGTTACCCCCTGCACGTAGGGCAGCCCCTGTGGCCAGCAACGTAAGTGGGTGCAAGTCTAGGGAACAGGAAAGATCCTGGCAGAAAGCAGGAGTCATGATCCAGCAAAACTGAAGGACCTTTCTGAGTGTGTAGAAAAGAGCTGTGCCAGACTTACCAGTAGCACGAGTGGAGGAAAGGAAAATAGATAAAGACCAATATCTCCCTGGCACAGCTGTGGATCAATTGCCAAAGGACCAGAGGCTCCAGCCATTGCCTCTAAGTTAGGAAACCAAAGGGGAGACAGTGGGACAGGGAGCGTGGACTCCTCCTCCAGAAAGAGACAGCGCCACCTCTCCTGCTGGGAGGTGTGAGAAGGTGGAGCCAGTGAGGGGTCTTTGATTCCCTTTATTGTGGGACAAGTAGGGGAAAGGTCAAGGATCAGGGGTCCCAGCCATGCCTCTGCACCAGAGACCAAATATAGAATTGACTACAAATTGGTCATAAAAAATATTCAGAGAGAGACAGGGTGGGTGGACCTTCAGCTGAGGACACTGATGAATGGTGGTCCTGATTATGTTTCAGGCAGGTTACCTGCTGCTGATGGATATGGGAAAATGGCACTGTAGTGCTGACTCTGCAGTGTGGGCACCTGCCACCCACCTTCTACGCCGTGTTCTTAGGTCCCATTCCCCAGCACACTGCAGGTTTTGATGTCTGGTGGGATAAATGCCTAAAATCCACTACGGGGAAGTTTCACTTGCATTGCGGACAGATGTAGCACGTGTGGGCTGTGAAGCTAATATTAAGGGAGCCTGCTAAACACCCCCATTATTCTGCCTGTGGCCACTGAATCATTGCCACCAAAAATATAGCCCCCCCCCCATGGTCATCAAGAGGTAACAGAGACCATAGGTGAATTGGATAGAGTAAATACAGTTCACCCAGCCCACATTACTTTTAACTCCCCTGTGTGGTAGATAAGAAAGCAGGATGGAACTTGGCACATGACAGTGGACTACAGGGAACTGAGTGAAGTGGTCCCTCCACTTTGTGCAGTCATTCCCAAAACCATCTCTCTAGAAGAGCTCGACACCCAGCTGGAACACACCCATACTAATGCCTTCTGTAGCACATACAGAGACCCTGAGAGCCAAGACCTGGCAGCCTTCACATGGGAAAACTGATGAACATCGTGGTCCTAAGCTCTACAAATGAAAAAAATATTTCATTATGTTGCTGACATTCTTCCCTTGGCCAGATCTCTCACTGAGGCTCTGCCCATGCTTCCGACTCACTTTATGCAAGAAGGTGGCTGTGAACCCTGACAAAGTGGGGCCCTGGCTGATGGGTGAAATTCTTGGGACTGTTTGGTCCAGTAGGACAAAGTTGTACCTCAGTTTCCACTTCCCAACACAGTAAAGCAAATATAACCATTTGTTGGACTTCTGGGTTATTGGAGGACTTTCATTCTTTGTCTGGCTCAGTATTGTGACCCCTATATAATTTGTACAGGAGGGGTACAGTATGGGAATGAACTGCCCAGTATACTGAGGCATTTAATCAGACCATAAAACAGGCACAAACCTTTGGGACACTAGACACACTGAAACCTGCTGAATTTACCATCCTGGTCACTTTGGACAGCTTTGGATGGGGCTCATGCTAGTGGACTAAGGGACATAAGACTCCACTGAATCTTGGCCATAGTCACAGAAGGGGTCAGAAGAATGTTGCAGCTTGTAGGAAGATAACTGTGTGTCACTTATGCTGTCTTTCTTCCTACAGAGCCCATCACCAGAGAAGCACTGGTCAAGGTTGTAAAAGTGGCAAAGATAAGATGGCTGGAGAAAGTCCAGCAGAAGAAATTGCCACTTGACTACAATGCAGATTAAAGCTGTCAGGTCATAAGACCATGTGGGCAGCTGTGACGTGATGGAGACTGCCCATGAACATGTCTGGTGCTGCTGCTGCTTGCTAGAATGCTCTTGCCCACTTGCAGTCTGCCTGCAATGACTGGAAGCTATCAGGGACATATCAAGGAAGGTGATCCACTCTTCAGCCATGGCAGAGGACTTCTCCCCTTATCGCAAGGGACAAAATATACAGACTTGTGTGGACAAGTTCCAGGTTTGATGAGTCTTCCCCAGCAAAATAAATCAAAAGTCAACTAGCAAGGGACTGGTCCAGCCCAGTGCCATGTGTGCTTGAGAGTGACTACAGGTGATTGGGAGTGACCAAGGAACCCTCTCATAGGCCATGACATACCACAGTGGGCTCAAGACCAGGGAAAACCATGGATTTCTGACATGCTATACCCAACAGGAGCTGGATTAGGTGAAGGGATGAACAGACTGGAACAAGCCTGGGGACCGACAGGGACTCTGCAGGGATGGGGTGCTCTCCTGCCTGTAGCATGAGGACCCTCAGAAACCCAGACAACCATGGCTGGGGCCTTTTGTATGTCAACTCACCTGGGGCCCCCAGGTTAAGGCTACAGATGGAGGACACTTCCACTGGGAATTTTCTTTTTTTTTTTTTTTTTTGTTTATTTATATATATTTTTAGTTGCAGATGGACACACTATCTTTATATTTTAATTTTTATGTGGTGCTGAGGATCAAACACAATGCTTCACCCATGCAAGGCAAGCACTCTACCTCTCAGCAATAAGCCCAGCCCCCACTGAGCATTTTCTTAAACTAGCCTGGGGCACAAGTGACAACTTCCTGCTGCAGGTTCCTCAAGACTTCGCATTGGAGACAAGGAGCACTGACTGCACTGACTGGTCACAGACTGTACAATTAAGCCCAGTGTGGGTGGTTTGCCATCCTGAACCCTCAGAGAGGCAGAGTAGGTAAACTTCCAAGTGAAGCTTAGTGTGCTGGGAACCTGGCACTCACAGGTCCAGGCAGTGTGGCCCTCCCGTGTCATCACCTGAGAAAGGCCTCCATGGGCTTATTATGGTCTGGGTGCATCACTGAGGTGTTTGGTTCTCTCCATCCCTGAGGGGCAGCAGCTGAACCAGGCCTGACACACCTGCCTGGCAGCCCACCACACAGCTGCTTTACTAACCGAGATCACTGGGCTCCCTGCACCCTGCCTGCTGGAGCTGGATGGCGGTGTTGGTACCTGGCAAACACCCACCACACTCCCCAAGGTCTGCAACAAGGAGCCTTCTCCTGGGCTTGGCTCCGGCCACTCACACCATGGCACCTTGCCAGGCAGACGGACCTTTGGGGTAGCTCAGAACTCGCTGTAACTGCAGCATGTGGGCTTCCGTGGGGAGCCCAACCCACAGAGGGGATGAAATGGACTCAGATAGTACAGAAATGGACGGAAACCGTGCATTGCTTGCTCTTGACTCTGTGTCTAAGCAAACTGTGTGCCCCAGTCGCAGACACTCACCCAGGGACTTGGGCACTTTGTGCTGTTGCTGCAGGGGATGGAGGCAGGTGCCAGGGCCTCTGAGGGACAGGAGTGGCTCATGAGGCACAGAAGGTGGAGGGTTGGGGGAAACACCAGAGTCTCAGAAGGCCTTTTCTCTCATTGAGAGAAGGTCTGAAAGAATGTGAAAGAAAGGACATGGGGAGGGGCAGCAGCATCCCTTTCTCCAGTTCTTAGGAGAGGTTCTAAACAGTGACCCTGGCTGCAAAGTGGAGGGATGCACTCATGAGACATTTGAAGGTCTCACTTGAGCAGGGGACACACCACCTGTCCTGCACAACTCCCAGCTCTTGGGCAGGAGGCGTCCTCCATTGTATCCTGGCTGCCAATGTGGAGAAGTAAGTAATAAAGTGTCCCAAACCTCTCCACAGAGTCATCCAAGTTCTTTCTTTAGGATTGCAAAAGAGTATGCTTGGGGTGTTTGCAGCCCTGGGGTGGAGCAGTAATGAAAGTAGGACCATCAGATGTGAGTAAAGATGAGATGTGCCCAGCACTTGGCCTGCCAAGCAGAGCCACTCTGATGGGCTGTGATCACAGAGGGGGGTGCTATGAAACGATACCTACTTTATTTTGAAAGCATTTCATTGTTTTTGTAAGACAAGAAAGGAGGACACAAAGGCCCCTAAACTTTCAGATCAGGGCCAAGGACAACCCAGTTCTTGTTCAGGAACCATTTGGAAATGAGAATAAAGAACTAGGGTCATTAAAGAAAGCATGACTAATTTGCACCCAGTCCCACTCTTAAACCCATCCCAGCCCCTCTCATCCAGTTCAGGGCAATAGTGAGACTTCCTCATGTCCAATCTGGTCCTCTTTAGGGTCATCTGGGTGTTGGGGATTCTCTGATCTAGTCATGGCCAATCAAGACCCTCCCAGAGCAACTGGTTCAACACCTAGAAGAATGAAAATAGACGCTGATCTCTCACCCTGCACAAAAATCAAATCAAAATTGATCAAAGACCTTGGAATAAGACCAGAAACTATGCAACTCCTGGAAGAAAATGTAGGGTCAACACTCCAACTTTTAGGCACAGGCAATGACTTTTTCAATAGAAGCTCTAAAGCTCAGGAAATAATGCCAAGAGTTAATAAATGGGATGGCATAAAATTAAACAGTTTCTACACAGAAAAAAAAAAAGGGAATGCAAAGAAAGAACCTACAGAATGGGAGAAAATCTTTGCTAGCTACTCTTCTGACATAAAGAACTCAAGAAACTTTACACCAAAAAAGTCAAATAACCCAATAAATAAATGGGCAAATAAACTAAACAGACACTTCTCAAAGAAGGAAAAACAAATACATGAAAAAATGTTCAACATCACTAGCAATTAGGGAAAAGCAGAGAAAAAGTTCACTGAGATCTCATCTTACACCAACCAGAGTGGCGGTCATCAGAATACAAATGATCATAAATGCTGGAGAGGACATGGAGGAAAAGGAACACTTTTACATTGTTGGTGGGTCTGGAAATTAGTACAACCACTATGGGAACCAGTATGGAGGTTTCTCCAAAGACTAGCCATGGAACCACATATGACCCAACCCTGCCACTCCTTGGTTATTTCCCCTGAAGAATGAAAGTCATCTTACTATAGTGATACATGCATAACCATGTTTATAGCAACACAATTCAAAATAGCCAAACGCTGAAACTCTGAAAAAGGTCCTATTTTTATAATGTGTGCATGTATGAATATGTAACAACCAATCCCATATGTGCAACTATAATGTACTGATAACAATATGGAAAAAAACCCTACTAGAGGCATATTTAGGCTTCAAGCTGCATAGAGTCCCTGTTTCAAATCTTCCAACACCCTCCTACCCACTCTGCTTAAGGCTGTTTGAAAAGACTGGGAAATACAAACTGCATCTTAGATAAGGATGAACCAAGCCTGAGTCCACCCCAGCCCTGGCACATCCCACTCCTGTCCACGCCTACCATCTCCATTCCCACTTGTTCATTCATCACCCCTGAAGCACCTCAGTCCCAGCACCACCCTCCACACACCCAGGAGACTCCCTTCCCTGGACTCTTATCTTATCTTTTAGGAGCATCCTTTTGTGTCTTCTCCTTTCCAGATTCCCAACAGCCAGAGACCACTCCCAGAGACATTGCACTCCCTCCAATGACCAAGATCACCAAAGAATCAGTCACAAGCTATCAGTAAAAATTATCCCCAGAACACACCCCAAGAAAAGAGAAGAAAGACCTGCCAGGGAGTTCAGAACCACTTCCTGCAGCAGCTTAGAAGGAGGGATGGGTCAGACTGGTTCTGAAATTCAGGGCAGGCAGGGTACATTCACATCTTTAGAGACCACATGCTCTGAGTATCATTTCCCATCATGATAGAATTCAAAATAAAGCAATATGAAGGCAAATATAATGCTTAATTGTGGTTTATGTTACCAAACCCAGGTTTGGAAGCCCATCACATGGAAAGTCAATGTCAGAGAGATAAGCATTGGGGGAAAAGAAAGCAAGCTTTAAATAAGTGTGCTAGTAACCCAGAAAGGGGACATTAATCTTAATGTCTCAAATTCCCTTTACTCGAGTTTCTATGAAGGTGCTTGTTTGTTTATTTGTTTACTTAGTACTGGGGATTGAACCCAGTGGTGTTTACCTCTGAACTACACCTCGAGTCCTTTTAAAATTTTTTGTGACAGGGTCTCACTAGGTTGCTATGGCCTCAAACTTGAAATCCTCCTTCCCTCCCCAAGAGCTGGGGTTATAGGTGTGCACCTCCACACCTGGCCAGGTATAGGACATTTTAGATGAAGTTCAGGTCAGGAACTATGCACAGGCATCAGTTTTTCCCAGGAGCTTGACTCAGACATCGGGTGCTGACTGGAGCTTGTTAACCCTGTGCTGGCATCCTCTTATCTTGGGTTAAGAGGATCCCATTTTGAGTCAGTTCTCATGGTTACCAGCTGGCTCCTGTAGACAGCTCAGATAAACAAGCAGGATCACGGGAATGCAGGTGAAGGCCATAGCCTGAGAATGGGAAGGGCACAGGAAAGAAGAGAGAGACAAGATGGAACCACTGATGGCAACAGCCTGTTGCACTAACTTGAAAAGGACAAAATTTTCTTGATTTTTTTTTGCCTGCAAATTGTGAACAGAACTTTACCAGATCTGTACTGTTCTTTGTTTGTTTTGTTTTGTTTGCCAGGGATTGAATGCAGGGACAACTAACCATGGAGCCACATCCCCAACCCTTCTACAAATCTATTATTTAGATACAGAGTCTCACTAACTTGCTTAGGGCTTCACTTAGTTCCTGACACTGGCTTTGAACTTCCAATCCTCCTGCCTCAGCCTAGCTAGCTGCTGGGATTACAGGTGTGCACCATGCCTGGCTCTACTTTTTCTTTCTTTTTCCCCCTCCCTTGGTGTTTCCTTAAGCAAGGATTTGGTGGCATCTTAGAGGTGGAAGTTTAAGAACTTCAGGTTCCCAAAGGAGGGATGGTGATTTTCATGATGGAAGACTTAAACCTAGACCACTCCACCACACTCCCTCTACACCTTAGGTCTTGGCTCACAGGATCTTGACAACGTTTTATTATTTTTGAAAGGGACTTTACCTCTTTTGTAAAGATACAAGATTTGGACAGAAAGACTAAAATAATTTGTGAAATGAGAAGCAACATCATCATAACATTTAATTAGAATAATTTTGATGGACAAAACATAACTTTTGGGATAGAAATACAAAGCAGTATTTGTTTTTACACCTTCCTTTTAAATTTGTGGTGCTGGTTGTTCCTCTGTCACTAGATAAAAGTTAGGTCAAATCTCATGAATTTTTCTGGTCACTTTTATTTAACATGTCTTCCCATGATTGATTAAAATATTCAGAAGTACATAAAAGTGGACACAACAAGGTGGATTTAAACATATGCTTTCACTCTCTCTTGAAGTTCTGGCCTGCAGTTAAGTGGAAACCCCCAAACAAGGATCATGTGGCACCTCTTCCTCTTTTTCCCTACCTGAAACTTTAAAGAAGCACCCCCTATGAAGTTTGTGGATGTGGTTTCTGAGTCTACTGTGGTTGCATCTTAGGAAGAGACTCCAGAAGGCGGCAAGATTCTTCCTCAACAGCAGCAAAACTGTTCTACAAGTGCCCCTCAGTCTGGACTTTGCAAATACTTAAAGCTGATTCTCTACCCCAGGAGGGCTTTTGGTTTCGACAGAGAATCATGCATTAGAGTTTCCTTTGATGAGGGCAAGCACATCTCCATTCTGTCTGATAACTCGCCACTTGGAACAGTTCCCAGCCCACAGCCAGGTTGCTGCTCAGCTGGCTGCTGCCACTGCAACCAATGGAGGGCTGCCATTCCCCACAGGTGCAGACATTTCCAGAATGCAGGCTGTGACCTGGAGACTGGTGTTGGAATCAGGTCACAAACGCTGCATTACAAAGATGGACAGTTTGTACTAAAAGGACTGTGCTGGTCACATAGGCCCAAAGGACATGTGTAGTTTGGCCTACAAAATTTAGTATAAGAGGTGTGTGCAGTGGTGCACCCTGTAATTCCATGGATTCAGGAAGCTGAGGCAGGAGGAACACAGGTTTGAGGTCAGCTTCAACAATTACTGAGATCCTCAGTAATTTAGCAAGATCTTGTCTCAAAATAAAAATAAATGGAGAGGATGTGTCTCAGTGGTAATGTGTCCCTGGGTTCAATCTCCAGTACAAAATTAAAAGTAACAAATGAGAGTTGGTTTCACTGGGAGGGAGCTCTTTCTACCAAGTATCACAGTGTGTGTTGGAAGCTCCGCTTATAGGTTGACACAAGATAATGATCGCTGTGATGTATTCCATGGTTGTTTGCTTTGCTAATCTGTACCATAACCCTGAAAAAGCACCAGATTGGAGAGCAACTGAGTGACCTTCAGTGGTGACAGCTTCAGTCACCAGTTCTCTGCAGTGACATGAGAACCCAAGACCCCTGAAAAACAGTTGGCGTGGCTGTGTCCTCAGAACAGTGAGAGATGATGATGTTACTGATTCTGTCTCCAGCCACTATTTGGGGCAGTTAGTTCAACAGATAACCTGAGAGCTTCCACCACACAATGACAGTGTGAATCATATCTACACAAAGGTATTGTAGGACTGAAATCCAGAATGTCATCCAGCACAGGTTCAGGCACAGAGTGGGGGGAATTCTATAAGTACTGTATTTTGGACCAGAAGAAAGTTGTCCTTAAGTCATTTTGGGAAAGATGGACAGGAAAAAAATCATGGAACTGAATCTTATGAGGTTGAGAGGTGAATGGACTTGGAGGTGGACAGAATGAAGAGACGTCTAGGACACGTCTCACTGAGCCCACTTTAGGCTGCTAAATCAACCTGCAAGATCAGAGTCATTTGACAGAGAGGGGAGTTTTCTTCACTGAACTCATAGAACTATGAATGTGCATAATCCCAATATGCTCATGTTATCTGAAAATAATGCTAAACTTTACTCTCCCTTAAGCCAAAGATTCAGAAATATTCTCTTGCCCCTTAATACCCCCAAATTCACTTTCAATTATATCCATCTTTTTTTCAAAAACAATTTGTACCATCACTGGGTTTCTATATTGTATGATTGTTTTATTTATTTATTTATTTATTTTTATTGTAAACAAATGGGATACATGTTGTTTCTCTGTTTGTACATGGCGTAAAGGCATATCATTTGTGTAATCATAAATTTACATAGAGTAATGTTGTTTGATTCATTCTGTTATTTTTTCCCTTCCCCCCACCACTCCCACCCCTCTTTACCCTCTATACAGTACTTCCTTCCTCCATACTTGCCCCCCTCCCTAACCCTAACTCTAACCCTAACACTAACCCTTCCCTCCCCCCCATTATGTGTCATCCTCCACTTATTAGCGATATCATTCGTCCTGTGGCTATTGAGAATGGCTTATCTCACTTAGCATGATATTCTCCAATTTCATCCATTTGCCTGCAAATGCCATAATTTTATCATTCTTTATGACTGAGTAATATTCCATTGTATATATATACCACAGTTTCTTTATCCACTCATCAATTGAAGGGCATCTAGGTTGGTTCCACAGTCTGGCTATTGTGAATTGAGCAGCTATGAACATTGATGTGGCTGTATCTCTGTAGTATGCTGATTTTAAGTCCTTTGGGTATAGGCCAAGGAGTGGGATAGCTGGGTCAAATGGAAGGCCCATTCCAAGTTTTCTAAGGAATCCCACACTGCTTTCCAGAGTGGCTGCACTAATTTGCAGCCCCACCAGCAATGTATGAGTGTACCTTTCTCCCCACATCCTCGCCAACACCTGTTGTTGCTCATATTCTTGATAATCGCCATTCTAATTGGGGTGAGATGGAATCTTAGGGTGGTTTTGATTTGCATTTCTCTTATTACTAGAGACATTGAACATTTTTCCATATGTTTGTTGATTGCTTGTAGATCTTCTTCTGTGAAGTGTCTATTCATTTCCTTAGCCCATTTGTTGACTGGATTATTTGAATTCTTGGAGTAAAGTTTTTTGAGTTCTTTATAGATTCTGGAGATTAGTGCTCTATCTGAAGTATGATTGGCAAAGATATTCTCCCACTCTGTAGGCTCTCTCTTCGCATTGCTGATAGTTTCCTTTGCTGAGAGAAAGCTTTTTAGTTTGAATCTATCCCAGTGGTTGATTCTTGCTTTTATTTCTTGTGCTATGGGAGTCCTGTTGAGGAAGTCTGATCCTAGACCAACAAGGTGAAGATTAGGACCTACTTTTTCTTCTATAATCTGCAGGGTCTCTGGTCTGATTCCGAGGTCCTTAATCCATTTTGAGTTTAGTTTCATGCATGGTGAGAGATATGGGTTTAGTTTCATTCTGTTGCATATGGATTTCCACTTCTCCCAGCACCATTTGTTGAAGAGGCTATCTTTTCTCCATTGCATATTTTTGGCCCCTTTGTCTAGTATGAGAAAATTGTATTTATTTGGGTTTGTGTCCGTGTCCTCTATTCTGTACCATTGATCTACCTTTCTATTTTGGTACCAATACCATGCCGTTTTTGTTACTATTGCTTTGTAGTAGAGTTGAAGATCTGGTATTGCAATACCCCCTGTTTCACTCTTCCTGCTAAGGATTGCTTTAGCTATTCTGGGTTTCATATTCTTCCAGATGAATTTCATAATTGTTTGCTCTATTTCTGTAAGGTATGTCATTGGGATTTTATTTGGAATTGCATTGAATTTGTATAGCACTTTAGGTAGTATGGCCATTTTGACAATGTTAATTCTTCCTATCCAAGAACATGGAAGATCTTTCCATCTTCTAAGGTGTTCTTTAATTTCTTTCTTTAGTGTTGTATAGTTCTCATTGTAGAGGTCTTTCACCTCTTTTGTGAGATTGATTCCCAAGTATTTTATTTTTTTCGAGGCTATTGTGAATGGGGTAGTTTTCCTAATTTCTCTTTCTGAAGATTCATCACTTATGTATAAAAATGCGTTGGATTTATGGGCATTGATTTTGTAACCTGCTACTTTACTGAATTCACTTATGAGTTCTAAGAGTTTTCTGGTGGAATTTCCAGGTTCTTCTAAATATATAATCATGTCATCAGCGAACAGGGATAGTTTGAGTTCTTCTTTCCCAATTCGTATCCCTTTAATTTCTTTGGTTTGTCTAATTGCTCTGGCCAGAGTCTCAAGAACGATGTTGAATAGAAGTGGTGAAAGAGGGCATCCCTGCCTTGTTCCAGTTTTTAGGGGGAATGCTTTCAGTTTTTCACCATTTAGAATGATATTAGCCATGGGCTTAGCATAAATGGCCTTTACAATGTTAAGGAATGTTCCCACTATCCCTATTTTTTCTAGTGTTTTGAGCATGAAGGGGTGCTGTATTTTATCAAATGCTTTTTCTGCATCTATTGAAATAATCATGTGATTCTTGACTTTAAGTCTATTAATATGGTGAATTACGTTTATTGATTTCCTGATGTTGAACCAACCTTGCATACCTGGGATGAAACCCACTTGATCATGGTGCACTATCTTTTTAATATGTTTTTGTATGCAATTTGCTAAAATTTTGTTGAGAATTTTTGCGTCGATGTTCATTAAGGATATTGGTCTGAAATTTTCTTTCCTTGATGAGTCTCTGTCTGGTTTAGGTATCAGGGTGATATTGGCTTCATAGAATGAGTTTGGGAGGGTTCCCTCCTGTTTTATTTTATGGAATACTTTGAGAAGTATTGGAATGAGCTCTTCTTTAAAGGTTTTGTAGAACTCGGCTGAGAACCCATCTGGTCCCAGACTTTTCTTTGTTGGTAGGCTTTTGATGACTTCTTCTATTTCAGTACTTGAAATTGGTCTATTTAAATTGTTTATGTCCTCCTCATTCAGTTTAGGCAATTCATATGTCTCTAGAAACCTGTTGATGCCTTCGAAATTTTCTATTTTGTTGGAGTATAGATTTTCAAAATAGCTTCTAATTATGTTTTGTATTTCAATCCTGTCTGTTGTGATATTTCCTTGTTCATTGCGAATTTTAGTGATTTGGGTTTTCTCTCGTCTTCTCTTTGTTAGTGTGGCTAAAGGTTTATCAATTTTGTTTTTTTTTTCAAAGAACCAACTATTTATTTTGTCAATTTTTTGTATTGTTTCTTTTGTTTCAATTTCATTGATTTCAGCTCTGAGTTTAACTATTTCCTGTCTTCTACTACTTTTGGTGCTGTTCTGCTCTTCTTTTTCTAGGGCTTTGAGCTGTAGTGTTAGGTCATTTATTTGTTGAGTTTTACTTCTTTTATTAAATGCGCTCCATGAAATAAATTTCCCTCTAAGTACTGCTTTCATAGTGTTCCAGAGATTTTGATATGATGTTTCTTTGTTCTCATTTACCTCTAAGAATTTTTTAATTTCCTTCTTAATATCTTCTGTTATCCATTCATCATACAATAGCATATTGTTTAATGTCCAGATGTTGGAATAGTTTCTGTGTTTTACTCTTTCATTTATTTCTAACTTCAATCCATTATGATCTGATAGAATACATGGTAGTGTCTCTATCTTCTTGTATTTGCTAACATTAGCTTTGTGGCATAATATATGGTCTATTTTAGAGAAGGATCCATGTGCTGCTGAGAAGAAAGTGTATTCGCTCTTGGTTGGATGGTATATTCTATAAATGTCTGTTACGTCTAAATGATTGATTGTGTTATTGAGATCTATGGTTTCTTTGTTCAATTTTTGTCTGGAAGATCTGTCCAGTGGTGAGAGAGGCGTGTTAAAATCACCTAGTATTATTGTGTTATGGTCTATTTGGTTTCTGAAATTGAGAAGGATTTGTTTGACATACATGGATGAGCCACTGTTTGGGGCATAGATGTTTATGATTGTTATATCTTGCTGATTTATGCTTCCCTTAAGCAGTATGAAATGACCTTCTTTATCCCTTCTGACTAACTTTGGCTTGAAGTCCACATTATCGGAAATGAGGATGGATACTCCAGCTTTTTTGCTAAGTCCATGTGCATGGTATGTTTTTCCCCATCCTTTCACCTTTAGTCTATGGGTATCTTTTTCTATGAGGTGAGTCTCTTGCAGGCAACATATTGTTGGATCTTTCTTTTTAATCCAGTCTGCCAGTCTATATCTTTTGATTGATGAATTCAGGCCATTAACATTCAGGGTTATTATAGAGAAATGATTTGGTTTCCCGGTCATTTGGTTCATTTTTAAAATTTTATTTATTCATTTGTTTGACACAACTTGTTTTCTCCTTTATTTGACAATTCCTTTAGGATAATTCCTCCCTTTGCTGATTTGCTTCTTTGTTTTTCATCTCTTCCTCATGGAATATTTTGCTGAGAATGTTCTGTAGTGCTGGCTTTCTTTTTGTAAATTCTTTTAGCTTTTGTTTATCATGGAAGGATTTTATTTCATCGTCAAATTTGAAGGTAAATTTTGCTGGGTATAAGATTCTTGGTTGGCATCCATTTTCTTTCAGGCTTGAAAAATGTTGTTCCAGGCCCTTCTAGCTTTTAGGGTCTGGATTGAAAAATCTGCTGATATTCGTATTGTTTTCCCCCTGAATGTAATTTGGTTCTTTTCTCTCACAGCCTTTAAAATTCTGTCTTTATTTTGCATGTTAGGTATTTTCATTATAATGTGCCTTGGTGTGGGTCTGTTGTAATTTTGTGTATTTGGAGTCCTATAAGCCTTTTGTACTTGATTTTCCATTTCATTCTTCAGATTTGGGAAATTTTCTGATATTATTTCATTGAATAGATTGTTCATTCCTTTGGTTTGTTTCTCTAAGCCTTCCTCAATCCCAAAAATTCTTAAATTTGGCCTTTTCATGATATCCCATAGTTTTTGGAGATTCTGTTCATGATTTCTTACCATCTTCTCTCTTTGTTCAACTTTGTTTTCAAGGTTAAATATTTTATCTTCAATGTCTGAGGTTCTGTCTTCCAGGTGTTCTATCCTTTTGGATATGCTTTCTATGGAGTTCTTAATTTGGTTTATTGTTTCCTTCATGTCAAGGATTTCTGTTTGGTTTTGTTTCAATATCTCTAACTCTTTATTGAAATGATCTTTTGCTTCCTGTATTTGCTCTTTTAACTGTCGATTGGTGTGATCATTCAATGCCTGCATTTGCTCTTTCATCTCATCGTTTGCTTCTCTGATCATTTTAATTATGTACATTCTGAACTCCTTTTCTGTCATTTCTTCTGCCATGCTGTCATTGGGTTTTATTAATGTAACATCTAGATTTGTTTGCAGCATTTTCTTTCCTTGTTTTCTCATATTGTTCAGGTATCAGTGGACCGCTGAGATATTGCAGATTTCCTCTATTGACTTACAATGTCCTTGAAGATTTCTATATATATCCCCCCTTAGCCTTCAGTAGGCTGAAGTCTTGGAGGAAGTTGATAATGCGGTGCTCAACAAGGAAGCTGCCTCTCTAGGAGTGGTGGCCTTCAGGTGCTGTATAATCCCTGCTAGTGGGCAGAGGTGCCTCCACTTGTTGACCAATGGTCATCCAAAGGGGACCTAGGCTGCGGGCTGAGGCAAGGCCTGTTTGGGTCTGAGTCTCTGGTTTTACCGTCCTTGTGGGGAAGCCTCATCCGGCAGGAAAGACTCACCCGGTGTGGAGGTCTCACTGGTCAGTTCCCTCCTAGAGGTTCCCCTCAATTTACAGCTACCGCCTGGGCTGGGATGCCTTCGTCTGCAAAGTTCCCAGGGGCCCGGCCCTACCTCCTGGGCCTGGGAGCCTCACCCTTCGCAGATGAATCTCCTTAGGCTGCCCCTCCTCAGAGAATCTGCCCGCAGGCCTGTAACCTTCGCTCCACCCTAAGCCTGTCTCTGTGCGGCTCTTCCACCAAGAAGTCTCCTAGGTCCTGGGACCCTGCTCTGCACCTAATCGCCTGGCTATGCGGCCCCTCCTCTGAGCAGCCACCTGAGGCCCTGTACAATCGCTCTGAGTCCCAGAGACCCGCCACATGCCTCTTCCTCTGGACAGCCGCCCAGTATTCTAGTGCAGTCACTAGGAGTCCAAGAAACTCACTGCATGCCTCCTCCTCCCACCAACCACCCGTAGCCCTGGGCAATCAATCACTCCGAGTCGAAGTGACCCTCCCTGTTCCTCCTCCTTCTCCAGATAACCCCCCGGGTGTTCAGGAGCGATCGCTCTGAGTGGCTCTGAATCCACGTGACCCGCTGCACGGGTCCTCTGGGCAACCGCCCGGAGCTCTGGTGCGGCCACTCAAGACCAAGTGACCCACCACGCTTTTCCTCCAGGCAGCCCCCCTGTGTTCAGGAGCTGTCACTTTAAGTCCAAACAACTCACCACTCGCCTTCTCCTCTGAGCAGCTGCCTGGAGTGCTAATGCAGTCACTGCAAGTCCAAACGACCTGCCGCGCTCCTCCTCCTCTTCCTCCTCCTCCGGGCAGTCCCCGGTGTTCAGAAGTGGTCTGAGTCCAAACAGCTCGCCACGCAGCCCCTCCTCTGACAACCGCCTGCAGCTCTGGTGTAGTCACTCTGAATCCAAGCGGCCGCGCTCCTCTTCCTCCTCCTCGTCCTCAGGGCAGGCCCCGGGGTTCAGAAGCGTCGTTCTGAGTCCAAACAGCTCGCCACGCAGCTTCTCCTCTGTCAACCGCCTGTAGCTCTGGTGTAGTCACTCCAAATCCAAGCGGCCACATTCCTCCTCCTCCTCCCCAGGGCAGGCCCCGGTGTCCTGAGTCCACACAGCTCTCCTCGCCACTCCTCCCCTGGTCATCCGCCGGAGCCCCAGTGGTTGCTCCGAGTCCCAGCGCTGTGCTGAGCGGCCTCCTTTATGGCGCTGCCAGTTGTCCGCGTTCACTGCTCCAGCGGGGGGAGAGGTGTCTCGCCGGCAGCTCTACTTCACAAAGTTCCCTGCGTTCTGGGATCACCGTCCCATCCGGGACGCCTTCCCAACGGGTGAGAGTCACCTGGCTGCTTTGAGTTGGTC
Organism: Sciurus vulgaris; assembly: GCF_902686455.1. Lineage (NCBI taxonomy): Eukaryota > Metazoa > Chordata > Mammalia > Rodentia > Sciuridae > Sciurus > Sciurus vulgaris. The sequence goes on along the minus strand of NC_136478.1, from coordinate 56,039,744 downwards.
CCAAGTCTCTCAATATCTCCTCTTTTGAATCCTGAGTCCTGGAGCAACATGAAATGCAGCCACCCTCTAGGCCGCCATCTTGGATCCCTGTATGATTGTTTTCTACTTCAACCACTAGGTAGTACCAGCAGCATATTTCTTGAATTCATGTTTGCATACACATATAAGAGAAAAAATGGAATTCAGCTTGGTACCAGAATTAAAAATACACGCAGAAAGGAAATATAACCTGTTGGCAATATTACACAAATTGAATGTTTTTCATTCTTGTTAATTTCATTTTGTTTTTTCCTTAGGAAACTTTATTACTATTGCCTATTAGTATTTTGCAGAGATACTGTTTCTAATAGAACAATCTGAGTCAGTATGAGACCATAAGCCATCAGCTATAGGACAGACAGGATATAAGACTGACTTTCAGTACTAATACTGACCTCAATTAAATGGGAGGGTTAACTATAAAATTATAGACATTGAAGTATAAACCTGATGTTCCTAACTTCAAGACTGGTAAAACTGGCCTGCTAGATGTTTAAAACCAAAAGTTGAAGACCAAAGTCAATGAAGTAAAATGGTTAAGGAAAAATGGTCCTTATTTTCATTCTTGCCCTTTAAGATCAGTCAAGATTCAGGGAACAATGGAACCCTTCTAAGGATCCTGCAACTCCAAACTCCAGTGAGTCACCCAAGTTTCTGATCACTGTGATGGTGAGGACCTTAGAGAACAGAAATCCCACCACAAACATTCTGCGTAGAGGAGGGTCCTTGGAGAGGAACTGGTCCCTGATTCTTCCAACAGAAGCTCTTTGTGGGCAGCCAGACCCTGACCCATTCTAGCAGATGACAAAACTGACAGGAGAAAGCTAAAGGAGCCAAGGGGCTTCTCACATGATCCCAAGTGTGATCCTTGACAAATCTCTGCTGACTCTTAACAACAGATAGGAAAAAGGTCAATTTTGGCAAACTTGTTCTTAAAAACCTGCCATAAGAGTATAACCAAAGCACAGTCATACGATGATTTAAAAAAAAAAAAAAAAAAAAAAAAAAAGAAAAGAAAAAAGGACAATTGTCGCTTTGGGTTTTTTGTTTGCTCATTTGTTTTTGTTTTTTAGTACTGGGGATTGCACTCAGGAGTGTTTAACCACTAAGTCACATCCCCAGCCCTTTTAATTTATTTATTTTTATTTAGAGACAGGATATCACTAAGTTGCTTAGGGCCTAAGTTGCTGAGACTGACTTTGAAGTTGTGATCCTCCTGCCTCAGCCTCCCGAGTCACTGGGATTACAGGTGTGTACCACTGTGCCTTGGTTCTTTTAATGTAACTTGAAATGTACATTTATGTCACTCCTGCCAAAAGTAAGTAAAATTGGGAGGTTTTAAAGGAAGGGTTTTCATAAGGAGTGACTGATAAATCTCACAAAAAGCTCTGGCAGAGACACATTTGTTCTGATTCAATTTGAAACCTACAAATCTACCTAACTTCCTACAGAGGAACACTTGATCTGTGTTTCTGTATTTTTTCTTTCTTTCTTTTTTTTTCTTTTTTTTTGCTCGTTTTACAATCTAGACCTTATATTTATTATGAGTTGCTATATAGGCTCCCTTACCAGGGAAAGATGTCAGAATTCCCTTCCCTAAAGACCAATCTGAAAGAGAATATATTCTGGCCATATCCTCCATTTTATCATGATTCAGGTTAAAGGGACTCTGCCCAGACTCCTCCTTTGGGGGGTCACAGTTATTCACTTCCAGCCTGGAATCTTGGCTTTAATCAAGACCTGGATAAAATACAAGCTTCCACTGAGCAGGAGAGGATCCTACCAAGTGCTCTTGACCACCAGCATGGCTATCCCAGTTGATAAAAAGTGGTGAACTCATTACCTTGAGCAGTTCCCACCTCAGAAAGTTAATATGGCTAGGATGGGTGGCAATACCACAGGGTACATGAAAAAAATTAAAGTGAGACCAAAGGGCATAAACAGAAAAAGTGGAAATTTGTGAGAAATAAAAAATCCAGTGATCCATTTTCAGAATAAAATATCTAGCTATTAATGTGAAATAACTGAGCATGTAAAAAATCAGCCAAAGAAGAAATAGAACAAATGGTTACCAGTTAACACCTGCGTGTGACAGATTCACAGCCCTTGACAAACAGGAGCTGAGGGGAGAGGGGCGGTCTAACCAGCAAAGATAAACTTCATAGTGCCAAAAAGCACATGAATCTGAAAAGCTCCCCCACCCCAAGAACAAATGGAGGTGAGAACAGCAAAGGTACATTTTAAAAATTTTATTTTTATTTATTTTTTGATACTGGGAAGTGAATCCAGGGGAATTTTACCACTGACCCACATTCCATATTTTATTTTTTATTTTTTGAAACAGGTCTTGTTTGCCCTTCTTGCCACATCTCCCTGTTCTTATTATATGTTTGACACACAGTGGGCACTTAATATTTTTCCATTGTATTTATCCTCAAATTCTGCATCCTCATGCAACCAACAGCAATAGAAAAGACTTGGGAAGAAACTGTACTCAACATGTACAGACTTTTTCTGGTCCCAGTTCTCAAAATACTACAGCATAAAAACTATTTATATAAGATTTACATTGTGTTGGGTATTATAAGAAAGCTGGACTTAAAATATAAGGGAAGATTGTGTAGGTCATATATAGATACTACAGCATTTTATTTGAACAACTTGAGTACCCACAAATTTTGATATCTAACAGGGTACCAGAACCAATCCTTCAGGGATACAGAGGGATAACCACTAAGAAAAGGGATAGTAAGGGAGTCTAATTTGCTAATTAAATTTTGTCCCTTTGCCCCTGTTGTTGAACACCTATAAAAACTTATATGTGGCATATAAAATGCAAGTATGTCATGACAGAAATATAATTATGATGATAATTATAATACATGTTAATTTTTTACAAAATTAACATAATTATGTTAATTTTTTACAAAATTAACATAATTATGTTAATTTTTTAACATAACATGTAAACTCTAGATTGTTTCCAACTTATTCTAGTCCACCAAGGTTAATGAAATAATCCAAAGATTGAAAACATGGGACTGAATGTGTAAAATCCTCATATCTGTCCCTGTGGTGGCTGTGGGCACCAAAATCTGTGATCAACTGAAGCCTTAACTCCGGTTAGAATCCTCCAGAAAGTCAGACTAGAAACTGTCCCTGTGCAAAGGACAACTGTTCAGGAAGAGAAAAAGCTATGTGACTTTTTTTCATTTTGCATGTGAATGTGGCTACATTTTGAGAAAGGAGCTTCCAACCCAGACTATAGTTAGCTCAGAATCACCACCCACCTTCCATGGCCTGAAATCCACTTGCCCAGGTACCTGCAGGTATTGTTACAGAGGCATGGACTGTAACAATAAAATGGAGGCAGCATAATCAAGTCAGAAGGATTTCAGACATGTCTCTCAGAGTAACAGGTCTGAGTTTGTTGAAGGTTTAGGAAAAGGGAAAGGGGACACTCTCAAGGAACAGAGTGGATCCTCTCAGAGAGGAGGGACAGCTTGCCTCTCCTGCATTACAGTTTTATTGGGAATCCCAGAGACATTTCCAGAGAATCCTGCCTAGGTCCACTTCTTAACTTTTGACTGACAGCTGGATGACATCAGACTTTCAAGTCCCCACTGCCACTGTCACCTTGGCTCAAGTGGACCAGTTCTAATTGGATTATTAACCATAAATTCTAACAGAATTTATGATTAGGAAGACTTATCTCTCTGAGTTTTTGGGATCAGATCTGTAAATAGGGTCAGAAAAATTTCCCCCTCACGGTCACTGGGTCCTTCTTATTGATGCTATTTCAGGCATGCAATTCTCCTTCAGATAATAGAGAGTTTGCTGATATCCTGGCAGGCAGGGCTACAGGTATATTGCTTTTTGGAAGAAAGCATGTGGGCTCAGCACAGTTGGCCCACACTGTGGACTTTGTGTCTCCACCACTTGCATCTGTCTGTGCTTTTTGGAAAAGAAAGCATGTGGGCTCAGCACAGTTGGCCCATATTGTGGACTTTGTGTCTCCACCACTTGCATCTGTCTGTCCCCTATCAGTGCCATGCCCATAATTAGCTCCCACAGCAGAGCTGGACCAACACCGCATGATCCTGCTATCACTGTGGCCATCTTGGAACTCTGCTTCAGTGCCTGGCTGTTGGGTCCCATCCCAAGCCGGCTTTGCCAATGATACATGAGAAAATGATATGCATGTTGTTGCCAGGTGGTGCCTGACTGGCCCCAAAGTCACTGGGTTGGATCTGGGTCTCCAAGGAGGTGAGGTGGCACTGCTGGCAGCCCGGGTGTGGGGAGTCACCCTTGTACTGCATTTCTCAATCCCGGGCAGCAGAGGGCTACCAGCCAGACTTCAAAAAGCGGACTTGAGGAGATTTTCAGGGAGGCTCCTGTGATCACTGGGCCCTGCAGAGGTCTGCTGCCAATATGGCACAGACTTGCCTCCCATTCTGAAATGCCCCTACACGCAGAAACCATGGTTGTGTTAGAACCTTGCAAAAGCAGCCTTCAAGCCCATGGAAAACAACCTACATGACCATGATCTCAAAACCCACATGTCAGATCTGTCACCTACAGAAAACCTAGTGGAAGACTAATAATGTACCGTCCAGCTCTGTGAAGCCCGAAATTAGTGATTTTTTAAGTCAACTAAGAGCAAGTGAAGCTTGAGGGTTTATTTGGGATTTTCCCTATAACACATCCTGGTCCAAATGAATGGCTGCTACTTCCTTACTGACCACTGCTTTAGTCCACTCAAGTCTTTCCTCATTCTGGATAACAGTATGAAGATACTTTATGAGTCAGCTTGGGCTGCCAGAACAAAACACACAGACTGAGTGGCTTCAACAATACACATGTATCATCTTACAGTTTTGGAGAAGGGGGGAGGCCTAGGATCAAGGCATCCATCAGTTCAGTTTCCGGTGAGGGCTCTCTCCCTGGTTTACAGACAGCCACCTTCTCCTGTGGGCTCTCAAAAAAAGCTCTTCAATTTAAAAGGCACATAATAATTGTACATATTTATAGGGAAGAGTGTACTATTTCAATATGGGTATACAATATGTGATGGTCAAGTCAGATACTCCAATTCAACACATGCACAAAAGTACTAGAAATGAATGTTCAGGCTTCCTGTCTTCAGGTACTGATATTAGCAAGACAAGTATTGGTAGAAGGAATCAAATTTATTCAATGTCAGCCTGGAAGAAGATAGAGGTTCTAGGTCCTAAAAGCGGGAGGGAAAAGAGGCAGTGAGGCTGCAGGCAGAGTGAGGTCTCCATCAGCAAGGGCCTCAGTCTTCTTTAAAACCTTGCAATTGACCTTAACCTCCTGGAATCAGCTCCTGCATTTGATCTTCAAACAGACACTCTTCTGCAAGCTAATTGATATGCTCTGTGTTCATTGGCACAATGCATGCTGTTTACCATGAACCATCTAGCTGGAGCTTCTCTTAGAATTTAGAATGGCAGGTAGAAGGGAGGAATTGTTAAGGGACTAGGAAGGAGAATCCCAGGAGTGTTTTTCTGAAGGAGCCTATTATAATAGCATGTAATAAAATGTCAGTGATCAAATGCTAAGTAATTAGCATTTCTATCTCCTCAAATTGTCATGTTCATGTACTGGGAACCTTGAAACTCTTCTCCTCTAATTATACTGGGATGTGTAAGTGTCTGTGCTGGACTACAGTTACCCCACTATGGTATGGAATATTAGAAATCTCCCATAATTCTTTTCCCTCTCCCCTCCATATTAGTCAGCTCTTCCACCACTGTGAACAAAAGACCTGATGAGAACAACATGGAGGACATAACATTTATCTGGGTCTCACAGAGGAAGGGTATGAAGCAGTTCAGGACACAGCAATTACGAAGCAGAGCAAGAATTCCAGTCACAAGGGACAAAATACAAAACCCAAAGGCACAACCCAGTGGCACACCTCCTCCACCAACAACAAATCTGCCTACAATTAAACCTAGTTAATCCATGTCAGTGGGTTAAGCTATTGACTCAATTACACATCTCATAACCTAAATAATTTCACCTCTGAGTGTTCTTGCATTGTCTCACACATGAGCTTTTGGGGGACACCTCAGATATAAAGAATAACATTCCCCATCCTGGCCTGTGCCCTGTCCTATATTCAACTCAACTTCTGTGTGATCACTTTTTTAGCTTTCAGGACACTAAATGTTTTGGGTCAGTGCCCCACCATTATGACATCATTAACCATTTTATTTCATTGATGTCACCAGATGGGGTTTGAGGAGGTCCCAAGAAGGAAAAGGGGACCTCATCTCATCCCTGGAAGGTTCTTGATTTACACAGAAAAGCATTTCAGGACACTTCAAAAGAGACAAAAGCAAAGGCTTATTTGGGAAAGCAAGGAGGTTTACTTAGGAAAACAAATAGTGGAGCAAGATCCACACTCAAAGGCAGAGGGAGGGTGGGTACTTGAGAGCAAGAGGCACTTTTGAGGCCTCAGGTTTTTTCTTCTAAAGGAAACTCTAAATGGTGAGCATGAGGGGTGAGGTACTGTCAGCTTAATAAGCTGAGTCTTTTGATCTTGGAGCACAGAGCATGTCACAGTAGCCTGGCTCTTCTCAGGACCTTTAGGTTAACATTATCTAGTGCTTGGATGTGTTGGAATTAATGGTAGGGGAGAGGGGGTCCAGGGAAACCCAAGGTCTGAAATAAACACTTGGAGCCTAATCAGCTCTATCAGGAGGGCAAGAATTTTACTTCTATGTGTAGAAGGGTGGATAGCAATTAACACCGAGAGCAGGTGCACTGAGCTTTTGTCCCTGATGCAAGTATACTTGACCATTACCCATTGTATGTTGGTTGTGGTCTTCAGTGCATTCTTTGGTGTGGATTACTACTGGGGAGGTACTAACTTTAGAGAGGAGGCTAGGTTGAAAGAAAATGGCAGGCTAGAAAATTAACTAACATGCTGTCTCTTTGGTTTGACAAAAAAAAAAAAAAAAAAAAACAAAAACAAAACAAAAAAAAAAAACAAAAAAAAACCTTGTTTTTCTCTCAGACTCGTTATCATGAGGTCCTTTCCAGCTCAATTGAAGACTCTCTTCTCCTCAGATCTTGATTAAAACCAAGTCATCAAGCAGAAGTGATGAATTGAAAATTCTAGAAGTGGAGGCCAAGCAACAGTTTGTAATAACCATACTGCAAAAACAAAAACAAACAAACAAAAACCCCAGGAACAGTTTAAGTCTGCCTATGTAGGAGGTTAGGAAAACCTGCAAGTCTTAAAATGACACAGGAAAAAAACTCATGCATTAGGTATTCTGTATAAAAACATTTTCTTCCCAGTTTTATTTACTTTTGGGAGTGCTGACAAAAATGTACATCTCTTTGTACATTAAAAGAACTATTTTTGATATATATAATGTGTATATATTATATATATTTGAGAATATTACTCAGCCTTAAAGAAGAATGAAATTATGGCATTTGGTGGATAGAGATAGGTTAAAATTGAATTTATGTCTATCTGTTACTAATTGTTAACTGAGATTCCTCAGGGGATCACTCTCGGGTCTTGCTAATCACATGAGGCTTCCTTTCAAAGCATCAGGGACATTTCCATCTCCAATGACCCTCCTCTTTGAAGAATGTGCACTGGCTGACCTCCTGTTCTCCAGGGTCCTTTTGATTCCCCTGATGTGGAGGTCATGTGACCCAGAGTTGCAAAGCTCTTGGAGAAGGCCCATTGCTCTCTGGGTCATAGCAGCCCTCAGAGGGCAAGAGCCAAATATTGGCTATTTTCCTTTAGTCTTTCAACTTCCTAACTTTGTTTTGGTCTTAACCATCCAACAGGTCAGTTTCACTAGTCTTAAAATGGGAGTACTGGGTTTTAACTTTAATGTTTATAATGCTGCAGTTATTTATACTTTCCACTAAATTGGGGGTCAACATTAGCACTGGAAGTCAGCCTTATATTTTGTCTGCCCTATAGGTTATGGCTTATTTCAAAATTAACTTAGAATCTCCTATTAGAAGGAGTATTTCTTTAAAACACTAACAGTGAAAAGTTATAAAGTTCTATTGGGAAAATACAAAATGAAATTAACAAGACCACAAAGATATTTAGTTTGCATAATAGCTTTGAACCAAGAAACATAATTTCTGTAAGGTCAGATGTGAGTGACCAGATAGAAGTCAGACTGAAAGCAGCTGAACAAGGGGTTTATTGGTGTTTGGCTCTCAGGCAAGATTCACCTGTCCTCCAGGATGAAGGCCAGGGTAGAGGGTCAGGGAATCTGCACATGGTTCCAGTTGGCTGGGGCCTTTATAGTCCAGAATTGGCTAGGGGTCCCACTGAGTGACAAGTGGGTGCGAGGTGCCATTAGGGTTCATCTGCCACCATCTGATTGGTTGTTCTTTGGCATGTGTGGGCTGCCTGATGTTCTACTCCCTCTCAGCCTGAATTCAACCTAATGTTCTGACCTTTTTGGTGATATAGGGCACCCAAGTCCATCTGGCTACTTCCTTATTAGGGAGTGTCATGGGGAAGGAAAGGTTAGAGTGCCGGTTCAGTGGGGAGGCAGCTATAAGGGTGCAGGAGCATTTTGTTGTATGTTACCCTGGCAACCTCGCTTATGTGGCTCCAGGCAAACCTGAGGAGACAGGGAGCAATCATTAGTAAGAATTCTATTACTACTATTGGAGTGAGGATGGGGGTCAGCCAGGTGACAGGAGTGGGGTTCAGCCATCCTGGCCAAGGGTCATTTGACTGTTGTTGCTTCAGTCTTTCACTCAGACGCCTGAGAGTTGTGATGTTTTTCTTAACCAGCCCAGTTTCATTGATGTAGTAGCAGCATTATTCTTTTAGGAACAGACATTTTACCCCTTTGGCCACTATCAGAAGATCCAGCACTCAGCGGTTCTGTAAGGAAACTTGGGCAATAGACATTATTTGTCTTTGTAGGGATGCCAGGGAGGCAGCAGGTGCCTCTACTGTCTCTTGGAGTTGTGTTCTAGCCTTTGGATGGCAGTGACTGCATGACCAAGTCCTCCTGCCCCCAACCAGAAGGCCATGAGTGAGGAGGCTAGGGAGAGACCGACCACCACTGGTCGGAAAACAACCCATTTCACCCTAGGGATGGGATTTTGAGCAAGTCAGATTAATTCCATTTCACTACATAGTGTCAACTGAGGAACCAAAGGTGAGGGACACAGAAAGCAAAGGGCATATTGGAACCTGATATTTTTGTCAGAGTGCAATTACACCAGAAAAAGAATCCTGGAGGAGCAAACACTAGAGAAGAGACCTGTGTGGTTCAGCTGCAAGGTACCGAGGTAGAGGGAGTATCGCAGTAAGCAAAGTTCTCTGAGGAGTTGTGATAAAGGGGAACTCCCTTCAAAGGTGCAGAGGGGGTTCTTTGAGGTGTTGAGGAAGTGTTAAGGGGGGGTACTCATGGGAATGGCTGTTAGGGGGATCCAGTCCAAAACTGCACAGAGAAAGCAATCAGAGGTGTTATTGACTCTGCAAAGATTGAGACATTGAAGAGCTTGATGTATCAAAGCAAGCTATGAGAAAGGATTAGCATGAGGCTGACTGAGTATCTGCATTGAACTGGTATTGAATCTCCTTTTCCTGCTGTTGGATGGTTAGATGAACCTGAGAAACCACCTGAGTATAAACTCTCCAGATTCTAAGTGAAGCCATGGGACAGCTGGCTGTTGGCCCTCTGTAAACTTTACCATCGACCCCCAAGTCCCATATGGGGTTCAGGGGGCTTTGATGTTCATTCTTACCCAGTTATGCTTAGGGAAACGTCCTCTACAGCTGTTGTAAGGGCACCCTCTATATATGGTGGGTTCCATTTTTCAATATGTGTTGGTTTGGTCATAGAAAGCTAACCATACAGGTGAAACAATTGGGTCAGATATAGTTCTTAAATTTTTGAGATCAAAGGTGATTTCCCAGTCACATTGTGTGAAGGAACAGCCTATTTAAGCTAAGATCTTAGAGTTGGAGGTTCCATCCTGCTGCCATGTTTCCTGAGTGTAGAAATGCCATCTGTAGGCTGGGATAGAGGCTTGAGAGAGGTTAATGAGTACTAGGAATAATAAGGGATTGGTGAGAGATTTTGAGTTTGGTGGGTCCCAGCATGGTGTAAGCCCAGCTCTGGATATCTGAGAAGGGTACTTTTTTAAGGTGGGAGACATAGTAGCAAGGGAATGACCCAGAAGTTTGGCCGCCATTGGAGTGGTAAGTATAACAAGTCCAGCAAGGTTGTAGTTATTGAGGATGTAATTCTTGAAGCAAAACAGTGTTGCCTGGTGAAGAGGAACAATAGCCAATTTGGTTTGCGGTCTGCCTGGAGATGAGATTGTGGACAGCGCTGGAAGGGAGGATCTGCTTGTTCCCTTAGGAGTTTGTACAAAAATGTGAGGTAGGGTAGATAAGATGCCAGGGGATGAGGGGTGATTGGGAAGTTTTGGTTGATTAGGAAATGGCACCCATAGAGTAACTTAAAGGGACTGATGCCTGAGGGGGCTCTAGAGGCTGCCCAGAATCAAGCAAGGGCCAATGGAAGGAGATTGAGCCAAGAAAGTATAAATTCAATAGTGAGTGTAGTGAGATTATCCTTGAGAATGCCATTAGCCCTTTCAACCTTACCTGAGGATTGGGGTCGGTAGGGGATATGGAGCCTCCAGGTGATGTTGAGGCTTTTGGAGACTAGTTGAACAACCTGAGAGGTGAAGGTTGGACTATTGTCTGATGGGATGGGTGCAGGAAGTCAATCTGAGAATAATCTGCTCAGGGAGGATGGAGGCAACAATGTCTGCAGTTGCCCTGGGGATGGGGAAGGCTACTTTCCAGCCTGAAAAATTATCAACCAAGGTAAGTAAGTTTAGGCATGTGAGTGAAGTTGATCTGCCAGCCTTCACCTGGCTGATGGCCTCTCATCTGATGTGTTGAGAGCCTGGGTTTGATGCCCCCTTGTGGTGATACTGTGGAGCAGACAAGACAAGCTGAGTGGACCTGCTGGAGAATGGTTCTCATTTTGGAAGATAAAAGAGGGGCTGGAGAAACTGCAAAATAGGCATGGGGCCAATATGAAGAGTTATGAATGCCCATCAATAAGTTGTAAGCTTGCTGCTTAGGAAGGGCAATCTGGTCCCCTGGGAAAATCCACCCATCATCCCTTAAATGGCCACCTGTGTTATTAGGTCCTCCTGTTCATGTGGACAATATTTAGGTTTAATGGTAGAGGGTAGGAATAGGGCAGAGGCTGTTGAGAACTTTGTTGTTAGCCCCCATGCTATAGAGTCTGCCTTGCTATTACCCATGGTTATAGGGTCTGAAGAATTTTGGTGTCCTTGGCAGTGTATGATGGCATCTTCAAATGGCAGCTGAAGTGCCTCCAAGAGCTTACTAATTAGGGAGGTGTTGACCCCTGGTGACACCTTCATGGTTAGGAATCCGTGCTCCTTCCAAATAGCCAAATGTGAGTGAGCAATCAAGAAGGCATATTTGTAATCTGTGTAGATGTTAACCTGTTTACCTTTGGACAGAATTAGGGCCCTAATTAGAGCAAAGAGTTCGGCATTTTGGGAAGTGTTCTCTTCTGGAAGGCAGCTGGTTTCCAGAACTGAGGCAGTGATGGCTACTGTGTAAGTGGCTCTATGGTGTCCATCGGGACCCAGCTCAGAACTGCCATCTACAAAATGGTTAGGTCAGGTTAGGGGAATGGGTAATTGAAGAGGCCTTCACAGGGTGAACTTAGGGCCTCTAGCACCTGTGGACAGGAATGGTTGTTGGTTGAGGGAGGAGGGGACAGTGGGAGAAGTGTAGCAGGGTTGAGAGAAAAGGAAGAACTCTGAGTAATGGTGGGGTTTTCTATAAAGAGGAGATGAAATTCCTGAATCCATGATGGGCTCAGGAATGGAAGGGATTTATGGCTTATGAGATCCTATAGTCGATGGGTGAAGAACACAGTTATTGGTTGGAGTAGGGTGAGCTTTAGGATTTTCTTAGTCAGTTCAGCTGCTGCTGCCAGTGCCCAGAGGCATGATAGCCACCCACAAACAGTAGAATCAAGCTATGGAGAGATGTGCCACCAGTCTGTAGGAAGGTCTGGTTGGTTGCATGAGGAGGCCGGTGGCAACACCTTGTTTTTCATCTGTAAAAAGGTAGAAAGGACAGTTAGGGTTAGGGATAGAGAGTGGGGGAGGATGTGAGAGCATTTCTGAGCTTGTAAAAAATTTACCTATCATTTTGGGGAAGGTGAGGTGCCTATGAGGGGTCTCCTTTGCTGTCTGATGTAGGGGTCTGGCAGGAAGCACAAAGTTAGGGACCCAATGTTTGAAGAAGCCAGCCAAACCCAGGAAGGAGAGAATATAATCTGCCATCTTAGGTGGCTGTAAGTCACGCAGGGCTTGGATTCTGTCATGTGGCTCTTAGAGGTAGGAGTGAGGAATATGCCTAAATATGTGACTGAAGAGGTGGTAAGTTGGACCTTGGTTGGAGAGACCTGATAGCCTCAAGAACCCAGGAAGTTAAAGAGCTGGGCAGTGTGAGTCTGGGAGGCCTTGAGGGATGGGCTACATAGGAGGAGGTTACCCACATATTGCAGAAGTGTGCTATCTCCCAAGGAACAAGTAGCCAAATCCTGAGCCAGGGCTTGCCCAAAAAGGTGGGAATTGTCCCTGAAACCTTGGGGTAAAACTGTCCATGTCAATTGTTGAGACCTAAAGGATGTAGGCTCCTCCTATGTGAAGGCAAAGAGGTAATAGGAGTCAGGGTGAAGAGGAACTGAAGAGGAAGTGTAAATAATGCATCTTTCAGATCCAGGACTGTGAAGTGAGTGGTAGATAGGGGAACATGGGAAAGAAGGGTGTAAGGGTTGGGAACCAGTGGGTGAATGGGAATAACTGCCTCATTAATTAGGTGGAGATCCTGGACCAACTGATAGATCCTTGAGGGTTATGTACTGGCTATATGGGGTGCTACAGGGGGAATCAGTAGGGATGAGTTGTCCCTGAGTAAGTAAATAGTCTATGATGGGTTTAAGTACTTCCCTGTGGGTATGAGAAATAGGAAACTGGGGATGTGAAGGAAATTTAGTTTGAGGCTTTAGTTGGATAAGGACTGATTGTAGTGAGAGGCTATGACTGGCTTGGAGGTGTACCAGACTTGAGGGTTGACCAGGTCTGGGACACTGTAGAATAGGTGGTGTGAGGGTACTAGAGATGTAAGAAACTGAGATAGGAGAAAGTGCGTACTAATAGTGTGCCTGGGAAGAAGTTGTAGGGTGGCTCCTAGGAGTTGGAGAACATCTCTGCCTAGGAGGGGAACTGAACAGGAGGGAATGGCCAGGAAACAGTGTGTAAAACGATGTCCCTCCAGGACCCAGGGCAACCTAGCTCTTCTACTTGGGAAGGAGGGTTTTCCATCAATTCCCATAGTCAAAACCTTGGAAGGAAACAAAGACCAGAGTGATCTGGCAAGACAGAATAGGTAGCCCCCTGTTTCCCAAGAAAAGTTATGGACTTACCCTCTACATGGAGTGTTACCCTGGGCTTGGTGAGGGTGATGGGAGTCTTTGACTCTGGGTTCCCTCAGTCCTCTGTGACTCCAAAAAGCTCAAGGGAAGGGACTGCCTGACTGGTCACACTCTCATGTGGAGGTGCTGGAGAGGGGCCAGTCATAGGACAATCACTCTTTCAGTGTCCTGCATGTTTGCATGTGGGACATGGCCTGGTGGAGGGTCATGGGTTTGGGCATCAATGGGCCCAGTGACATTTGCATCCACACTTGAAGCAAGACCCTGGTGGAGAGGATTTCTGGTCTCCCTTTGAAGCTCTCGCTGGAGCCACAGACCACAGGCAGCTACAAAGGCTTGGAATTAGAGTGTCACCTTTTTCTGTAAACAAGCCTGCCTGATCAATTCCTCTAGGGCATTATAGACTATGAAGGCCATTTTAACCAGATCTTGGATAGGGATTTCAGGGCCCTCCTCAACTCATTTGAGCTTTTCTCTTATATCAGGGGCTGATTGAGAAATAAAGTGGGTTGCTAGCACTGTAGCACCAGAGGGAGATTCAGGGTCCAGTTTAGTACATCTAGTAAGGGTCTCTGTAAGGTGGTTAAGATATAAAGCTGAGTTCTCATCTGGATCCTGGGTAATTTCTCTCAGTTTATCAAAGTTCGCCACCTTATTGGAGACTGCCTGCATGCCTACCATGAGATATTGGACCATGCAAGCACAATAATGGTTGCTCTGATGGCCTTCCTGATAGTCCCAATTTGGTTCAGTTATTGGGACAGCTGCTGCCCCTGTGGGTCAGGTTATGTCTGTTAGGCAGACCTCATCAGCAGGATCCTGTACTGCCTGTTGGATGCGGGCTCATTCATCTGGGGTGAGAGTAGAAGAACGACATGAATGTCATGTCAGGTAAGAGTATAAGTCTGGGAAAGATATCTAAATTCCTTAATATAAGTAAAGGAGTCAGCAGAGAAAGACCCTAGATGCTTCTCAATCTGGGAAAGATCCTGGAGCAAGAATGGGACATGGACTAGCACAATGCCCTCTGCATCAGCTACCTCCTGGAGGGGACAAGGAGTTTCAGGTTGGGTGGTGGGAGGGTCTGATGGGTTTGGTGTGAGTGGTAACGGGGGAGGAGAGAGTTGGGTGGGTGGAGGGCCATTCTGGGGGAGGAGAAAGAGGGGAGGGGAGAGCTTGGAGGATGAGGAGGAGGAGTTATAGCTCTAGGAGGAAGGGGCAGAATTATAGTTGTGGGAACAGGAGAGGAAGAGGAGGGGGAACTCTGACCTGAGTAAGGAGGGTGATGAGGAGAAGGCAGCGCCAAAAGTAGTTCCAGTGGATCAGAAAACATGGAAGAAGAAACAGAAAAACAATGGGGGAGAGGTTTGGGACCAACTCTGACAAGGAAACCAGGGCAATAGAACAGGTAGAACAAAAGAAAGGGCGAACACATAAATCCCCAAAAGCCCGAATAAAAATAAAAATAAAAAGTAATTTTGACCATTTCTATGTCTGGCAACAGTAATTGTCCAAATCAGTGAGGATTTGAAAATCAAAAGTTTCCTCTGGAAGCCATTTTGAGCCATTACCCAAAACGTACTGGGGCCAGGCCACAGTCAAGTAAAAGACCAGCTGTTTATGACTAAGACTTGGGCAAGTACTAATTTAGTGAAATTAAGGTAAAGACAGCCCAAAGGAGTCTTGGGGTCTAGGGAGGATCCAGCATTTCCCATGGCCTTTCAGTATTACCCAGGGGGTGAGCAGGAGCTGAAAGAGGCATCTCAAATTCTCCTCATGTTCACCTGAGGAATGGAAAGTGGGTGAGCCAGAAGCTGAGACATCTCTGCAGCCTTTGGGAGCCCAGAACATAAGGTGGGTCTAGCCTGAGCCTGGAACATCTTCACAGTCTGCCAGTGCCAAAACAGAATGGGCAGGTTTCTGCAGCATGCACAACTTACGGACAGAGACCTGTAGTGAAGGGTAAACTGAGAGGCCAAGGGAGGTAACTTACCGCACTTCTGTTGGTCCAGATGAGGAGAAACATAGCAGTACAGCAACTTCCTGGTTTGTTTGATAAGTGGGTGGACCTCAATCCCAATGGGGGAGACCCAAAGACCTTCCCAGGTCTTGGTACCGAATGTAAGGTCAGATGCAGGTGACCAGATAGGAGTCAGACCAAAAGTGGCTGAAAAGGCTTTATTGGGGTTTGGCTCTCAGGCAAGATTCACCAGTCCTCCAGGATAAAGGCAAGGGTAGAGGGCCCAGGAATCTGCATGTGACTCCAGCTGGCTGGGGACTTTATAGTCTTGAATTGTCTGGGGGGTCCCATGGAGTGACAAGTGGATAAAAGGTGCCATTAGGGTTCATCTGCCAGTGTCTGATTTGTTGTTCTTTGGTGCAAGTGAGCTGCCTGTTCTGCTCCCTCTCTTCCATCCAGCTGAATCCAACCTAATAATTTCTATAATAACACTAATGTATCCTTGCTGTCTATTTTTCTCAACATCATGTTTGAAAGATAGATTTTTGTGTAAACATTAATAGATATGGAAAATGAAAAAATCCCCAAGATAATGTGGCCTGGAGAAATGGAGTGAAAAGAGGGCCATGCACTGACAGCCTTCATCTTCAAAGACAAATGTTTCCCAGGTGCTGGCTGCTGACAGGGAGGAAGCATTTTCTCACACCCAAAGTAACCATTTCTAGGGGCTGTTAATCTCCTTCAACATAAATCCTCTACAGATGCTCCCCACAAACCCCCAACGCCCAAAAGTTCAAATTCCTGAGTGCCCAAGGAAACTGATACATTCACTAGATCACCCCTCAAAATAACCTATACAAACCCCAGTCCCTTTCTTTGATCAGTGGCTCATTTTCCACCAGGAAGATGGGTCCACTGGTGCCATTTCCTCCCTGTATCTCGTGTTCCTGTGTGAAACTTTGTTCCTGAATAAACAGCTGAGATGATTCATGAGGTTTACATCCTGCCTGGTCTTTTTTGTGCTAATAAAGACACTGTGATCTCAAAATAACCAAATTTAATACAAAACTAAGTAAAGGTAAATTATAAAAGATAAGTAAATTTGTAAGAATTTTAGAAAAAGTAAAATTTGTGAAGTGTCTCATGTGATTTAATTGATAAATTTATAGATCTTTCTGGAGAAAAATAAGGATGTAAACAAGTTATAGAATGTCTAAGCTGCAGAAGGCTTAGGGAAGGTAAATATCAAGAAGTTTGCATATGTGATTATATGCACATATAATATGCATATGCAAAAGCTTGGTCCTTGTCCCTTATGCCAATTCAATAATGAGGACACGGGTTTGAGTATTGGTATCAGATCTGCTATTTTGCCACTGCCATTATTCTGCTCCCCCACACCATTTGACAACCCAGATTGTTAGTCCACAAACTTCCTAGCCAGCAATTTGTCCAGATTGTTAATGTGCAAACCTCCTTACCAACCATTGGTCTGTTGTTATTAACCTGTGAAATTCCACTGCTTAAGAATAGCTCCCCCACCATTTTCTCTCTCTCTTTCATCTTGAACTTTAGAACAAGAATATTATTTGACCATACAAAGATATTTTTGCATTCAGAAATATTTCTTTTATCTTCTAATTTTTCTTCAAGCATATTTTTGTATCTATAACTTTCTTTTAGTGTTGAAAATCATTATTCTTTTCTGCTGACAGTTTTTATCCCCCCATCATCACCCAACAAGAGAGGCTAGTTGATTTTCAGGTACTCAGAGTAATGGGCCCAATCAAGGTTCCTTTGATTCAAGAATTACAGGGCATAATCAAATAGAAAATCATGGACCATGCCAATAGCTGTGGTGTCTTTCCAATGCCTGTACCACATAGATTCCAGTCATTACCCCTGACACTTTGTAATGTTTCTTCAGTATGGACTGTGACCAATGTCTTCATCTTGAAGTCATAAGTCCTCAGACTAGTACACCCAAGTGGAAAAGCCTTTCACTAGTTTTCCCCACACGTCAGGAGAGATTTATTTTTTTCCCATTTAAACAAATCTTATTCCTTTAATGAAATGAAATACTTACTCTTTACAGCATTTTAATCAAAACATGGCTGAAATTTTTGTATGCATGTAGAATTACATTGGTTAGAATTTTAATACTTTGTGTAATGGAAAAACCAGACATGATTATAAAATAAAATTCTGAGAACTTTATGATGAAAACCAGTGCTGGGGGAAAGGTTTAACTCCCTTCCCCCCCTGTCAGCCTCTCTTCAAGGAACCTAATTCACCCTGGGTCCCTACCTATAGGATTGTATATAGTTGTCTCAGAGTCTGGCTAATCCCTCTTGAAATGTAAGCACCCCTGTGCCAGGTTTTCAAGGCCAGAGATTTAAGAGATGCATGTAAAAAGAGTTTCTTCTTCCTGTACACTCTGTAGGAATGCAGCTGCATAACTTAATTGCAACACCAAATAACTGTTATCTAAATTATAACCTCTGAGGCTTAGTTCTCAGAAATACAGTTATTAGAGAGGTAAACTCAAGTCATTTTGAATTACTCCTGCCTGGGCTGAAGGTCACTTCATGATAACACTAGCAAAGTGTTTTACTGTCTTTGTTCATAGATACCTGAAGACAGCCTCCTGTCCTGGGGGCAGACATCTATCCTGTATAGTCCTGCAGCCTGTGGGCCCAGCACTGCTGGCATAAATGGAGTAGGCCAAACAACAAAGGAGTAAGTTAGGAATAAAATGGCCAAAGCCTCTCCAAGGAGTCATCCAAGTTCTTTCTTTGGGATTGAAAAACAGTACCTGGTGTTTCAAGATGGCGGCCTAGAGGGTGGCTGCATTTCATGTTGCTCCAGGACTCAGGAGTCAAAAGAGGAGATATTGAGAGACTTGGGACCAACTCAAAGCAGCCGGGTGAGTCTCTCCCATTGGGGAGGCGTCCCGGATGGGGTGGTAGTCCCGGAACGCAGGGAACTTTGTGAAGTAGAGCTGCTGGCGAGATGCCCCTCCCCCCGCTGGAGCAGTGAACTCGGACAACTGGGAGAGTCGGAGAGGAGGCCGCTCAGCACAGTGCTGGGACTCGGAACAACCACTGGGGCTCCGGCGGCTGCCCAGGGGAGGAGCGGCGAGGAGAGCTGTTTGGACACAGAGCGACCACTTCTGAACACTCAGGCCCTGAGGAGGAGGAGGAGTGTGGCCGCTTGGATTCGGAGTGACTACACCAGAGCTACAGGCTGTTGCCAGAGGAGAAGCGGCATGCTGAGCTGTTTGGACTCAGACCACTTCTGAACACCAGGGCCTGCCAAGAGGAGTAGGAGGAGGAGGAGGAGGAGTGCGGCAGGTCATTTGGACTCGCAGTGACTGCATTAGAGCTCCAGGCGGCTGCTCAGAGGAGAAGGCGAGTGGTGAGTTGTTTGGACTTAAAGCGACCGCTCCTGAACACAGGGGGGCTGCCTGGAGGAGGAGCGTGGTGGGTGACTTGGTCTCGAGTGGCTGCACCAGAGGTCCAGGCGGCTGCCCAGAGGAGGTGTGCAGAGGGTCACGTGGATTCAGAGCCACACAGAGCGACCGCTCCTGAACACCCGGGGGGTTACCTGGAGGAGGAGGAGGAACAGGGAGGGTCACTTCGACTCGGAGTGATTGCCCAGGGCTACGGGCAGTTAGTGGGAGGAGGAGGCACACAGTGAGTTGCTCGGACTCCTAGTGAACGCACCGGAATACTGGGTGGCTGTCTGGAGGAAGAGGCATGCGGCGGGTCTCTGGGATGCAGAGCGATTGTACGGGCCCCCAGGTGGCTGCTCAGAGGAGGGGCCGTATAGCCAGGCGATTAGGTGCAGAGCAGGGTCCCAGGATCTAGGAGGCTTCTTGGTGGAAGAGCCGCACAGAGACACGCTTAGGGGTGGAGCAAAGGTTCCAGGACTGCAGGCAGATTCTCTGAGGAGGGGCAGCCTAAGGAGATTCATCTGCGAAGGGTGAGGCTCCCAGGCCCAGGAGGTAGGGCCGGGTCCCTGGGAACTTTACAGAGGAAGGCAGTCCAGCCCAGTTGGTAGCTGTAAATTGAGGGGAACCTCTAGATGGGGAACTGACCAGCGAGACCTCCCCACCGGGTGAGTCTTCCCTGGCAGGTGAGGTTTCCCCACAAGGACGGTAAAACCAGAGACACAGGCCCAACCAGGCCTTGCTTCAGCCCCCAGCCTAGTTCCCCTTTAGATGACCATTGGTCAACAAGTGGAGGCACCTCTGCCCACTAGCAGGGAATATACCCCACCTGAAGGCCACCACCCCTAGAGAGGCAGCTTCTTTGTGGCGCACCACATTATCAACTTCCTCCAAGACTTCAGCCTACAGAAGGCTAAGAGGGGATATATATATAGAAATCTTCAGGGACATTGTAAGTCAATAGAGGAAATCTGCAATATCTCAGCAGTCCACTGATACCTGAATAATATGAGGAAACAAGGAAAGAAAATGCCACAAACAAATCTACATGTTACATCAATAAAACCCAATGAAAGCATGGCAGAAGAAATGACAGAAAAGGAATTCAGAATGTACATAATTAAAATGATCAGGGAAGCAAACGATGAGATGAAAGAGCAAATGCAGGCACTGAATGATGAGATGAAAGAGAAAATGCAGGCATTGAATGATCGCACCAATCGACAGGTAAAAGAGCAAATACAGGAAGCCAAAGATCATTTCAATAAAGAGTTAGAGATATTGAAAAAAAACCAAACAGAAATCATTGACATGAAGGAAACAATAAACCAAATTAAGAACTCCATAGAAAGAATATCCAATAGGATAGAACACCTGGAAGACAGAACCTCAGACATTGAAGATAAAATATTTAACCTTGAAAACAAAGTAGAACAAACAGAGAAGATGGTAAGAAATCATGAACAGAATCTCCAAAAACCATGGGATATCATGAAAAGGCCAAATTTAAGAATTATTGGGATTGAGGAAGGCTTAGAGAAACAAACCAAAGGAATGAACAATCTATTCAATGAAATAATATCAGAAAATTTCCCAAATCTGAAGAATGAAATGGAAAATCAAGTACAAAAGGCTTATAGGACTCCAAATACACAAAATTGCAACAGACCCACACCAAGGCACATTATAATGACAATACCTAACATACAAAATAAAGACAGAATTTTAAAGGCTGTGAGAAAAAGAACCAAATTACATTCAGGGGGAAACCAATACAGATATCAGCAGATTTTTCAATCCAGACCCTAAAAGCTAGAAGGGCCTGGAACAACATTTTTCAATCCCTGAAAGAAAATGAATGCCAACCAAGAATCTTATACCCAGCAAATCTTACCTTCAAATTTGACGATGAAATAAAATCCTTCCATGATAAACAAAAGCTAAAAGAATTTACAAAAAGAAAGCCAGCATTACAGAACATTCTCGGCAAAATATTCCATGAGGAAGAGATGAAAAACAAAGAAGCAAATCAGCAAAGGGAGGAATTATCCTAAAGGATTGTCAAATAAAGGAGGAACCAAGTTGTGTCAAATAAAAAAAATAAATAAAATTTAAAAATGACCCATATGACCGGGAAACCAAATCATATCTCAATAATAACCCTGAATGTTAATGGCCTGAATTCATCAATCAAAAGACATAGACTGGCAGATTGGATTAAAAAGAAGGATCCAACAATATGTTGCCTACAAGAGACTCACCTCATAGAAAAAGATACCCATAGACTAAAGGTGAAAGGATGGGGAAAAACATACCATGCACATGGAATCAGCAAAGAAGCTGCAGTATCCATCCTCATTTCAGAAAATGTGGACTTCAAGCCAAAGTTAGTCAGAAGGAATAAAGAAGGTCATTTCATACTGCTTAAGGGAAGCATAAATCAGCAAAACATAACAATCATAAGCATGTATGCCCCAAACAGTGGCTCATCCACGTATGTCAAACAAATCCTTCTCAATTTCAGAAACCAAATAGACCATAACACAATAATACTAGGTGATTTTAACACGCCTCTCTCACCACTGGACAGATCTTCCAGACAAAAATTGAACAAAGAAACCATAGATCTCAATAACACAATCAATAATTTAGACTTAATGGGCATTTATAGAATATACCATCCAACCAAGAGCGAATACACTTTCTTCTCAGCAGCACATGGATCCTTCTCTAAAATAGACCATATACTATGCCACAAAGCTAATGTTAGCAAATACAAGAAGATAGAGACACTACCTTGTATTCTATCAGATCATAATGGATTGAAGTTAGAAATAAATGAAAGAGTAAAACACAGAAACTATTCCAACATCTGGAGATTAAACAATATGCTATTATATGATGAATGGATAACAGAAGATATTAGGAAGGAAATTAAAAAATTCTTAGAGGTAAATGAGAACAAAGAAACATCATATCAAAATCTCTGGGACACTATGAAAGTAGTACTTAGAGGGAAATTTATTTCATGGAGCGCATTTAATAAAAGAAGTAAAACTCAACAAATAAACCACCTAACACTACAGCTAAAAGCCTAGAAAAGGAAGAACAGACTAGCACCAAAAGTAGTGGAAGACAGGAAATAGTTAAACTCTGAGCTGAAATCAAAGAAATTGAAACAAAAGAAACAATACAAAAAATAGACAAAATAAATAGTTGGTTCTGATAAACCTTTAGCCACACTAACAAAGAGAAGACGAGAGAAAACCCAAATCACTAAAATTCGGAATGAACAAGGAAATATCACAACAGACAGGATTGAAACACAAAACATAATTAGAAGCTATTTTGAAAATCTATACTCCAACAAAATAGAAAATTTCGAAGACATCAACAGGTTTCTAGAGACATATGAATTGCCTAAACTGAACGAGGAGGACATACACAATTTAAATAGACCAATTTCAAGTACTGAAATAGAAGAAGTCTTCAAAAGCCTACCAACAAAGAAAAGTCCGGGACCAGATGGGTTCTCAGCCGAGTTCTACAAAACCTTTAAAGAAGAGCTCATTCCAATACTTCTCATATTGTTCTGGTATGAGTGGACCGCTGAGATATTGCAGATTTCCTCCACCGACTTACAATGTCCCTGAAGATTTCTATATATCCCCTCTTAGCCTTCTGTAGGCTGAAGTCTTGGAGGAAGTTGATAGTGCGGTGCTCCACACAGAACCACCTCTCTAGGGGTGGTGGACTTCAGGTGGGGTATATTCCCTGCTAGTGGGCAGAGGTGCCTCCACTTGTTGACCAATGGTCCTCTAAAGGGGAACTAGGCTGCGGGCTGAGGCAAGGCCTGTTTGGGCCTGTGTCTCTGGTTTTACCATCCTTGTGGGGAAACCTCACCCGGGAGGGAATACTCACCTGGTGGAGATGTCTCGCTGGTCAGTTCCCCATCTAGAGGTTCCCCTCAATTTACAGCTACCACCTGGGCTGGACTGCCTTCCTCTGTAAAGTTCCCAGGGGCCCTGCCCTACCTCCTGGGCCTGGAAGCCTCACCCTTCGCAGATGAATATCTTTAGGCTGCCCCTCCTCAGAGAATCTGCCCGCAGTCCTGGAACCTTCACTCCATCCCTATGCGTGTCTCTGTGCGGCTCTTCCACCAAGAAGCCTCCTAGGTCCTGGGACTCTGCTCTGCACCTAATCACCTGGCTATGCGGCCCCTCCTGTGAGCAGCCACCTGGAGCCCCGTAGAATTGCTCTGAGTCCCAGAGACCCGCTGCATGCCTCTTCCCCCAGACATCCGCCCTGTGTTCCGGTGCGGTCACCAGGAGTCCAAGCAACTCACTGCATGCCTCCTCCTCCCACCAACTGCCCGTAGCCCTGGGCAATTACTCCGAGTCCAAGTGACCCGCCCCATTCCTCCTCCTCCTCCAGGTAACCCCCTGGTTGTTCAGGAGCGGTCGCTCTGAGTGGCTCTGCATCCACGTGACCCACTGCATGCCTCCTCCGGGCAGCCGCCCGGAGCTCTGGTGTGGCCACTCGAGACCAAGTGACCCACCGCGCTCCTCCTCCAGGCAGCCCCCCGGTGTTCAGGAGCGGTCGCTTTGAGTCCAAACAACTCACCAATTGCCTCCTCATCTGAGCAGCCTCCTGGAGCTGTAATGCAGTCACTGTGAGTCCAAATGACTTGCCATGCTCCTCCTCCTCCTCCGGGCAGGCCCCGTGTTCAGGAACAGTCGCTCTGAGTCTGAACACTCGCCACGCCGCTCCTCCTCTGTCTACCGCCTGTAGCTCTGGTATAGTTACTCCGAATTCAAGTGGCCACACTCCTCCTCCCCCTCCTCCGGGCAGGCCCTGGTGTTCAGGGGTGGTCGCTCTGAGTCCACACAGCTCTCCTTGCCGCTCCTCCTCTGGGCAGCTGCCCGGAGCCCCAGTGGTTGCTCCGAGTCCCAGCGCTGTGTCTAGCAGCTTCCTCTACAAGGCTCCCAGTTGTCCGAGTTCACTGCTCCAGTGGGGGGAGGGGTTTCTCGCCAGGCAGCTCTGCTTCACAAAGTTCCCTGCGTTCCGGGACTATCGCCCCATCCGGGACACCTCCCCAATGGGAGAGACTCACCTGGCTGCTTTGAGTTGGTCCCAAGTCTCTCAATATCTCCTGTTTTGAATCCTGAGTCCTGGAGCAACATGAAATGTAGCCACCCTCTAGGCCGCCATCTTGAAACTGTCTACACTGGGATCTTAAAAATGTAAATGAATATTTAAAAGATAATGAGAGCCTGATCTGTTTAAAGTTTATATTATGAAATAGGAAAGCATTATGCCACTTTGCCACACAAAAGGAAAATTAAATGTTCTCTCAGCCTTTCTTTGATTCATGTTTTAGATATAATGTTACATTGTGTTATCTAATGTTCATGTAGATTCAGAAAACAATATATGTGAACTTCTTAAAATGACATTTAAGAAAGAGGCAAAGATCAGAATCAGAATTAGAATACATTCTCTAAAATTTGTTCAGAGCCCCACCTTAACTAAGATAAGGCTCTGCCTCCCACCTCACTGCATGCTAGAATGACTCCACAGTAGGCCAGACTCCAATTCATTTAAAGTTGTGTTCAAAAGATTTATTTTTGTTGCGATCTCATATAGGGGATATAATATATAACTCAGTAAGATTGAAGCTAGCTATCATGGAAGCTGAATATGTTTTTACTCTTGCTAATTTTATTTTGTAAAACTGTTACCTGTTAGATTTTGCAGTGGTTCTTCTTCAGGAACACACAACTTAGGTTAACCTGACATAATAAACCATCACCTGCAGGACAGATAGTATATAATAGTAACTTCAAATAATAATACAGACCTGAGTTAAATAAAATTGTAAATGACTGTAAGGTTATAGACATTAAGGTTAAAATCCAATATTCTTACTTTTAGACTGGTGAAACTGCCTTACTGGATATTTAAGATCAAGTTTAAATCAAGATTAACAAAAAGATCAAGAAAACCAGTTTTTGGCTCTTGCCCTCAGAGTGGGTCTGAACCCAGGGTATGGGAGAAGTTCTCTAAGGAGCTTTGCAACTCTGGGCCGTATGACCTCCTGATCAGGGAGATTAGAGACCCCTTACCCCTGGGGAACAGAAAGCCAATCAGTGCACCTGCTGCAAAGAGGAGGGTCAATGGAAAAGGGAGTCATCCCTAATTCTTCAAAGGGAAGCCACCTCATCAAGAAGACCCTAACTAGCACACACCAGGAGCTAAGAAGCTGCTCTTCAGTTCCCTGAGTGACCCCTTAACAGCAGATAGGAACAAGGTCAATTTGACCAGCTTGGTCTTGAATATTCAGCAAAATAGTTATAAACAAAATAAGCCATAACTAGGTTTAAAAGGAAAGACAATAGTTCCTTTATTGGAACTTAAGATCTACATTTGTGTTAGTCCCACAGACATAATGTCCCCAAATTCTGAGGTTTCCCCCCCACCCTTTGGGAGACTCATATTTATCCCTGCCGAGCAAAATTGCTCCTCAACTGACACTTCACCTCACAACCAAAGCCTACCCATTTCAATAACAGTACACACTAGATGCAGGAGCCCCCACCCAAATTATTCCCTTACTCATAGGACTAAAAACATCCACCAGAATTAACACAGGAGCAGCAGGGTTACAAACCTCTATTCACTATAAGAAATAGACAGCACAGGTTATTGAAGATATCCAATGGGTCACTGATTTGGTACTGACTTTGCAAACTCAATTGAACTCCATGACATCTGTCATTCTACAACCAATCAGGGAAGAATGCCATTTTTATGTAAACCAATCTGGAGTGATGAGAGACAAGGTTAAACAGCTCTAGGACCACCTGGAATATGGAAAATAAGCCTGACCCAGGAGCCTTTTCAAATCTCAAACAGTGATTTTCAATATAATAATTTTAAAATGTTCACCACCTTAATATTTCCTTTCTTAAGGAGTCCTATGTTTTATTGTTTGGACTTATTCAAGTACATTACGGTGCCTCACAAAACACATTAAAGGTGAAAACTGTATGTTACAACAATGTGTCAGAGTATAAGACAAATTGTTGATTCCAAGAGACCAGTAGCCTCCTGGTGCTAGAGGTTTTATCTGAGGGCTAATAGCCGACATTGTTATCTTGGCTGAGATAATCACCTCTGCATCTACTGCAGTAGTGACATTGTACCAGCAGGCACCACAACTCATTTCTTCCAACAATTTAAAAAAAATTTTACTGAGACCTGGTAAACTCAAGTACATATTGCTCAGGGATTTGCTCCTTTTCATAATGTCTCTTTAGGTGTGTTAAAATTACAATTTCAGATTCTGGCCATGGCCCATGCAAGAGAGCCTACTCTTAATAATGAAGTTTGGGACAGTTTAGCTGAAGGAACTTCTTCTTTAAACCCTTTTAAATACTTATCTATACATGTAGCTGAATTAATAATTATAACTGTACTGCTAATTTTATTTGTTATTTTACAAAATTTGTCAAGCATGATAGAAATGATTAAAACATCAGGAAATTATGGTTCCAAAGTTAACCTTGCTTGCAAAGCTTCAGAGGACACAGACTCCTGAAATCATGGATAGTGCACCCTAAAATTAAATGAGGCACAACAGCCTTGATAAGGAAAATAGGGTCCCAACTATTTTACTTGATATGTTCTTGAGGTGTATGATTCCTGGCATTTTAGAAAACAAGTCCTGTTTTGACACTGGAAAATTGTTTTCCTAGCACTAGCAAATTAATTAATGCTCACCTTTCTTATAATAGCCTTTCTTCTCCCTATTCTTAATTTTGTGTAGAAGCAGTTTCAAAATGAAGTAACCTGCCCAGTTCAAACTGCCTCCCAGAACACACCTCTCCGACAGTCACAGCCTGACTTTCTGAAATCACAAAAGTAGGACTCCAAATATAATTACATAAAGGTCCCCTCCCCCACATTTCTCCCCACCAGGGTCTCCATGCTTGGGCTCCAGAACTCTGAAAGTAAGGGTCTCTCCACTTCACCCCTTCTCAGCTCAAAGCAGCCAAATCTGACTCAGCACCCTAATTCTTTCTCTCCTTTCAGAGTCTGGAATGAAGAGTTATGAAAAATAATATTTCTGCAACATAGCCCCCAAAGAAAAGTGGACAGAGGTGTGGCTCAGGAGGAGGGAGGGGAATCTAGCCAAGGAACAATGGACCTTGGGAGGAAGGGGCAGAAACTGAATGCTGGGCCCTAAACCATGACCTTCCCCCATGGCTAATTAGTCCTAAATGGAGGCACAGTAAATACCAATGGGCAAGAATTGAGTACTCATCCCTGGGATCTGGACTCTTTTCTCCCCAGATAACAATGAGTTTTAACCTTTGTACAATCACCTTCATAAATTAAAGTTTTAACCTCTTCAACTAGCCCCTGACAGTCAAGACTGCACATCCCAATAATTACATCATTATACCCTACAAAACCAAACTCTACTGTGTAACTGAGGGCCATTTTCACATCTGGAAAGTGGGCCCAATGGTGCCTGAATCTCCACATGGATAAAGTCTTCTTTGAATCAGTCTAGGTCTGTTCCCATCCTTTTGTGCTTACAAAGAATAACACAAAATTTTATATATAACTTATTCACAACGGGTCACTTTATACAGTTATAAAACATCAAATGATGTGAATAAATATGAATCAAATTTGTTGTGCTTATACAAATCTAAGACTTTTGTTACACATAATTTTAGTTTGGAGAGCACCAACTTGACAAAGTATTTTTCTAAGCTTTACATATAACTAAGTTTAACTTTTTAAAGTACAATTTAGAATACAGGGTGTATGGTAACAATAATCATAGGCATTTACAGGTTAACAAAATCAAAGAATAGCCTTAAATCTCTTAAGTAAAACTGAGTCCCAGGTATTGGGTGGCCTTGCAAACCCCAATCTCACTGGGGCCTCAAAATGTTATGGAATGCATGAGAATCACACACCCCCAATGCATGCTGAGACAAACTGAAAAGGAAAAAGTGTTCTTTAATGAGCAAGTCAGGCAAAGGGTGGCTGGAGGCAGGCTAATGCCTCAAAAACTACCAGCACCTGAGATTTAGAAGTACAGAGTTTATAAAGTTTGGGTAGAGAATAACTGAGGTACATGTAGGTGAGAAAAACCCTGTGGAGACAGATATTTTGATTACATGAGAGAACTGTTTTGATGACACATTTCAGAGTCATTTTGTTATGTATTTGTAACTTCAACCTTCAAGTAAAAGGACATTTTCATTTTAAAATTACCTTCCTTATTAGTCATAGGTTCATCCAACCTTTAAATAAACAGTGTCAAAACTGAATATTATTATTATTTTAATTTCCACTAATGATCCTGTGAACATTTGCTTTGCAACGTTGCAGCAGCTTCAACCAGAGGTTCTAAAGTGTTTGAGAAATTCTCAAAATTTCCTGATATGTTTTATTGCAAAGTACACATGTATGATTTTAAATCAACTTTAGAACAGTATAGTTAAACTTTTAACATTTTAACTGAATATTTGAATGAGGATTGATAAATTGACTTATTCTAGTGTATTGTACCACCACAATCAAGATGGGGAACCTTTACATCACCCCACAAAGTTTCCTGATATTTCATCATAGTCAATCCCCTCTCTCCACCCCAGACTCCAGGAAAATTGATACTTCCCAGTACAGGTTAACATGGTACTGAAGTAAAAGACACATCAACAGGAGAGAAAGCCCAAACAAAAACCTAAGGATTTATAATTAATTGATTCCTGAAAAAGCTGCCAAGAACTCACAGTGGGAAGGACAATCTCATCAACAAATGCTGCTGGGAAAAAACTGGACCGTAATCTCACACCATATACTCAAAATCAAGTCAGAGTGGTTAAAGGGCTCCAATGTAAGACCCAGGGCTGTAAGGAGAAACCATGAGGTAAAGATCCACAACACTGGTCTGGGCAATGATTTTTTTTATAGCACTCCAAATGGACAGGCAACAAAAGCAAATATAGATAAATAAGTTTGCATCATGCTAAAAAAATTCTATACTCTAAAGAATTAGCAAAGTAAAGAGACAACCCATGGATTGGGAGAAATCATTTGCAAATTATGCTGCTAATATGCAGATAATATCCAAAATATTAATAACACAATAGCAATAAAATAACAATCTGGGCCATTTTAATTGGGTTGATATTTTACTTGTTGATAAGTTTAATGAGTTCTTTGTACATTTTTGATAGCTATTTCTTATCAGATATCTTTTGCAAATATTTGTCCTAGTGTGTGACTTGTCTTCCCATTCTCTTCACATTGTCTTTCACAGAACAAACACTTATTTTTAATGATTTACAGCTTCTCAGTCATTTTTTGCATGGATAATATCTTTGGTGTTGTATCTGAACCACATCACCATACCCAATATCATTTAGCACTGCTGGGATAAATGGAGTAACAAAGGAGTGAGTTATGAATAAAATGGTCAAAACCTCTCCAAGGACTCTTCCAAGTTCTTTCTTTGGGATTGAAAAACAGTACACTTTGGCCTTTGCAGTTCTGGGGTTGAACAATTGGCACAATGGGCAGGATCCCAGAGAGAGACTGGTTGACTCAGGAGATGGAAGTGATGTGGGCTTTGTGGGAAAAACTGGATGTGGTTGGAGGTGGCTTCCCTACTGGAGTGTTGGGGACCACAATGTGAGCACAGGGACACCCTAAACACATGAAGAGGGGTGTTGCAAGTGTCAGAAGTAACATCCAAAGTGGTTGCCACTGCAGGGCTGGCAAGGCCTTGCTGTGCTGTTAACCTGAGCCACAGACCTGGAGCTAGCCACTTGGTACTGCTCCCGGTACAGAAAGAGTCTAAACTGAGAGAGAAACCTGTTGAGAACCTACAGAGGAGCATCTTCATGTCAAGGCATGCCCACAGGCTAAACTGAGGAGATGTACCCACTGAGGAACTGCACTAGGGTGTTGATGTCTAGTGAGAAATGGGGCCCTCGGACGTGGGACCCACTCAGAGAGTCCACTAATTCCAGCGACTCAGAAGTGGAGGTGGCGGATGAAGACACGGAGGAAGTCGGACCACTAATGGTCCACAAGTGAGAGCCACAGTAAGCAGCGAGGGACCTCCTGACATAATCCCGTCAGGAAGGTTGTTCACATCCCCCAGAAGACCACAACCCAGAGCCAGTGGGACTGGGGGACAAGTTCAGGCAGAGAATAAAAGCAAGTGCCTGCGTGGCTGCCCCATTTGAGGGACACTGGAGCAGCCTGGATGATGTGGAATGGCCTGGAATTGTCTCAATGACTTCAGTGACTGCTCACCTGCTTGACGCCAGTGGCTCCATGCAGCACCGCTGATGACAGTGGGGTCATGACTAGCTTGGCTGCTTCTTGTCACAATAGGCGGTCAAATCCAGGAGGTCTTCCTAGGCCTTAGGCACCTGCCTGTGTGTGGTAACCACAGGGCTGTGGGCAGGACCTGGAGTGAGACCTGCTATTGATGTGCAGCCCTCCCTGGACCAAACAGTATGCTTCCCCTGATGTGGTGAGGGATGAAGGGTTACAGAGGTCCCCCTTTCCACTTATGATGCCCTGGTGTCAATGTAACCCACTACACATTGGCAGCCTCTGTGCTCAGAATTGTAAGTGAACTTGGGTCTGGGGAGACTGAAAGATCCAGGCAGAAAGCTGGAGTCATGATCCAGCAAAACTGAAGGACCTTTCTGAGTGTCTAGAAAAGAGATGTGCCAGACTTAGCAGCAGCAGGAGTGGAGGAAAGGAAAATAGATAAAGACCTAATGTCACCCTGGTGCAGCTGTAGACCAATTGCCAAAGGACTAGAGGTTCTAGTCATTGCCTGTGAGTTAGGAAACCAAAGGGGAGACAGTGGGACAGGGAGCATGGACTCCTCCTCCAGAAAGAGACAGGCCCCGCCTCTCCTGCTGGTGAAGGTGGAGCCCAGTGAGGGATCCTTGAATCCCTTTATTGTGGGACAAGTAGGGGAAAGGTCAAGGTTCAGAAGTCCCAGCCATGTCTCTGCACCAGAGATCAAATATAGAATTGACTACATATTGGTCTTCAAAAAATATTCAGAGAGAGACAGGGAGGGTGGACATGGAGCTGAGGACATTGATGAATGGTGGTCCTGATTATGTCTCAGGCAGCTTATCTGCTGCTGATGGATATGGGAAAATGACACTGTAGTGCTGACTGTGTAGCATGGGCACCTGCCATGTACATCCTACTCAGTGTTGTTAGTTCCCATTCCCCAGCATACTACAGATGTCGATGTCTGGTGGGATAAATGCCTATAATCCACCACAGGGAAGTTCCACTTGCATTGTCAGGAGATGAAGCACATGTGGGCTGTGAAGTTAATATTAAGAGGAAATGCGAAACACACACTGTTGTTTTGCCTGTGCCTGCTGAACTGTTGCCAACAAAAATATAGCCCCAACCCCAGTGGCCAGTGGCCATCAAGAGGTAACAGAGACCATAGGTGAACCGGATAGAGTAAATACAGTTCACCCAGCTCACAGTCCATTTAACTCCCCTGACTGGTAGGTAAGAAAGCAGGATGGAACTTGGCACATGACAGTGAACTACAGGGAACTGAATGATGCAGTCCCTCCACTTTTTACAGCCATTTCCAACATGGCCACCTTTCCAGAAGAACTAGACACCCAACTGGAACACACCCTTGTGTGGGAGACCTTGCTAATGTCTTTGGTAGCACGAACTGAGCCCCTGAGAGTCAAGACCTGGCAGTCTTCATGGTGGGAAGGTTGATGATGGACATTGTGGTCCTGAGCTCTACAAATAAAAATATTTCATTATGTTGTTGACATTCTTCTCATGGCCAGATCTTTCACTGAGGCTGTGCCCATGCTTCTGACTCAGTTGCGAGGGAGAAGGTGGCTGTGAACCCTGACAAAGTGGGGCTTTAGCTGATGGGTGAAATCCTTGGGACTGTTGGTTCAGTAGGACAAAGTTATAATTCAGTTTCCACTTCCCAACACAGTAGAGCAAATACAACAAGTTATGGGGCTTCTGGGTTATTGAAGGGCTTTCATCCCTCTTCTGGCTCAGTATTGTAACCAGGATACATTCCTAAGGTGTCTGGTTCTCTCCACCCCTGAGGGGAAGCAGCTAGACCAGGCCTGGCATGCTGTGGGGAAGCCCTCTCGGCAGCAGCTGTACTAACAGAGGTCACTGGGCTCCCTGTGCGCTGCCACCTGGAGTTGGATAGCGGTGTTGGCGCCTGGAAAACATCTATCATACTCCCCACAGCTCGGCAACAAGGAGCTTCTCCTGGGCTGGCCCAAGGCCAGGGATGCTGGGCACCTCGTCAGACAGGCAGACCATCCGGGCTGCTCAGACCTTGCTGTGACCACAGCACTGGAGCAGCCTTACCTGGGGAGCTGAATCTGCAGAGGGACCAAATGGACTAGGTTAAACACAAGTGGACAGAAACCCCGCATTGCTTGTGCCACTCAGAGATGCTCACACAGGGATGCAAGCACTTCATGCTGCTACTGTGGGGAATGGAGACAGGTGTCAGAGTCCTGCAAGGGACAGGAGCAGTTCCTGAGGTGCAGAGGGTGGAGAGTTTGGGGAAACACCATTCAGCATCTCAGGAAGTCTCTTCTCTTGCTGAGAGAAGGTCTGAAAGAATGAGGAGGAAGGACATGGGGAGGGGTGGCTGCGTCCCTTTCTCCAGTTCCTAGGAGAGGGTCTAAATGGTGACACAGGCAGGAAAGTGGAGGGAAGCACTCATGAGACATCTGAAGAAAGCCACCTGCACAGGGGGCGCAATCCCTATCCTGTACATCCCACAGGGTGGTCCTCCATTGTATCCCAGCTCTCAACACAGAGAAATAAGTAATAAAATGCTCAAACCTCTTCACGGAGTCTTCCAAATTCTTTCTTTGGGATTGGAAAAGAGTGTGCTTGGGGTGTTTGCAGCCCTGGGGTGGAGCACTGATGATAGTAGGACCATCAGATGTGAGTAAAGATGAGATGCACCCAGCAACCCAGCACTTGGCCTGCCAAGCAGAGCCACTCTGATGATGGAAAGGCAGGGGCTGTGATCACCTAGGGGGCACTCCGAAACCATACCTACTTTATTCTGAAAGCATTTCATTTATTTTTTAAGACAAGAAAGGAAGACCTAAAGGCCCTCCTCTTTCTTAGATTCAGGGCCAAGGACACTCCAATTCTTGTTCAGGAACCACTTTGAAAATGAGTTGAGAACAAGGATCATTCAAAAGCATGACTAATTTGCACTCAGTCCCCTCTTAACTCATCCCAGCTCCTCTCACCCAAGTCAGAGCAAGAGTGAGATTTCCTCAAGTCCAATCTGGTCCTCTTTAGGGTCTTTGGGGAGTTGGGGATTCTTTGATCTGGTTGTGGCCAATCAAGATCCTCCCAGCACAACTGGTTATCCACACCTAGAAGAATGAAACTAGATGCCGATCTCTCACCCTGCACAAAAAACAACTCAAAATTGATCAAAGACCTTGGAATTAGACCAGAAACTCTGCCACTTCTAGAAAAAAAAAGGTAGGGTCAACCCTCCAGCTTTTAGGCACGGACAATGACTTTCTCAATAAGACCCTTAAAGCTCAGGAAATAATGCTAACAGTTAATAAATGGAATGGCATCAAATTAAACAGCTTCCACACAGAAAAAAAAATAGGAATGTGAAGGGAGAATCCACAGAAAGGGAGAAAATATTTGCTAACTACTCTTCTGATAGAGGATTAATATCTAGAATATATAAATAACTCAAGAAACTTTACACCAAAAAAATCAAATAACCAAATGCATAAATGGGCAAATGATCTAAACAGACACTTCTCAAAAGAAGAAAAGCAAATGGCCGATAATTACATGAAAAAGTGTTCAACATCATTAACGATTAGGGAAATGCAGAGCAAAACTACACTGAGATCCCAACTCACACCAGCCAGAGTGGCAGTCATCAAGAACAGAAATGATAAAAAGTGGTGGAGAGGACATGGAGAAAAGGAAACACCTTTGCACTGTTGATGGGATTGCAAATTAGTACAATTGCTATGGGAACAAGTATGTGGTTCCTGCAAAGACTATACATGGAACCACATATGACCCAGCTCTGCCACTCCTCGGTAATTCACCTGAAGAATTAGACCCATCTTACTAAAGCGATACATGCACACCCATGCTTATAGCAACCCAATTCAAAATAGAAAAACTATGAAACCAGCCTAGGCATCATCAATGTATGAATGGACAAGGAAAATGTGATATGTACATGAGTTTTATTAAAATAGATGGGAAGAAGTCACCTGTGCAGGGGACATACTCCTATCTTGTACATTCCCCTATCATTTTAAGTGAAATAAATTAAACTCAGAATGTTAAGGTTATGTTTTCTCTCATAAGGCTGAAAATAGGAAAAAAAGAAAACAAAGGTGAGGGCAGATCTCCTAAAAATCAAAGGGAGATCAGTCTAGGAAAGGATCAAGGGGAGGGAGTCAGGGAGGAGGAGGGAAGTGCTGGGAAGTGATATTGACCAAATTACAGTGTTCTATTGTGTGCATGTATGAATATGTAACAGTCCATCCCATCCGTATATATAACTATAATGCACCAATAAAAATTTGGGAAACATCCCTCCCAGAGGCACATGTAGGCTTCAAGCTTCACTGAGTCCCTGTTTCACCCTCCTACCCACTCTGCTTAAGGCTGTTTGAAAAGACCAGGAAATACAAACTGCATCTTAGATAAGGAAGAACCGAGCCTGAGTCCAGCCCCAGCCCCAGCACAACCCCACTCCTGTCCACACCTACCATCTCCATTCCCACTTGCTCATTCATCACCCCTGCAGCACCTCAGCCCCAGCACCACTCTCCACACACCCACGAGACTCCCTTCCCTGGACTCCTATCTTGTCTTTTAGGAGCATCCCTTTGTGTCTTCACCTTCCTAGTGAAGGACCTCCAAAAAGGAGACCCCGACTCTATCCCTCGGACCGACGGCAACCCCAATCAACCACAGGAGGCGTCACTTGATGCAAACCGCAAGAGGTGTTTATTCCAGCGCGCTGGGACCCGACTCGTGACTCACGCAGGAGTGCAAGGGTCGAGTCCCTAGCAGAAAATCTTACAAGTTTATAAAGGCAGAAAACCACACATCGGGAGGGGTCGCACATGAAAGGGAGAAAAAGGAAAAAAAAAGAAAAATGGGGGAACAAAGCTGCCGGGAAATTCCAAAGGGGGTCTGAGTTGTCTGATAACATACAACATGTTTTACAATGTTTTACAACAGGGCTAGATTCTGGTCAATAGTTTCTGGTAATCCTACTGTTTGAGCACTATTTAGTTATCTGGCTCAATTTACTCTTTTACCCTCTGTTTGGGGCTATTTCCTGGAACAGCTTTAGGGGCTTTTGCTCCCATCACTGGGAGGGTGACCTCAGGGAGTTAAGATAACGGGGAGGGTGGCCTCAGGGAGTTAAGATAACCGGGAGGGTGACCTCAGGGAGTTAAGACAATGGGCGGGAGACCTTAGGGAGTTGAGATAAAACAGCTTAAAAAAAATGTTCATTCTTTAGAACAGCTTATAGCTTAAAAAATGTTCACTCTTTAAAACAGCTTAAAAAAAATGTTCATTCTTTTACTAGGTCCCAGACAAAGACCACACCCAGGGACATTGCACCCTCTCTAATGACCAAGATTCCCAAAGAATAAATCACAAGCTATCAGTCAAAATTATCCCCACAACACACCCCAAGAAAGGAGAAAAAAGACCTGCCAGGGAATTCAGAAATATTTCCTGCTGCAGTTTTGAAAGAGGAATGGGTCAGATTGGCTCTGAAATTCAGGGGCAGGCAGGATACATTCAAGTCTTTAGAGACCACATGCTCTGAGTATCATCTCCCATCATGAAGAATTCAAAATAAAGTAATACAAAGGCAAATATGTTGCTTAGTTGTGGCTTATGTTACCAAAATCAGGTTTGGAAGTCCATCACATGGAAAGTCAATGTCTGAGAGATGAGCATTGGGGAAAAGAAAGTAAGCTTTTATTAAGGGTGCTAGTAAAGGGTTATGGAAAATAATATCCCTGCAACATAGTCCCTAAAGAAAAATGGACAGAGGTGCAGTTCCAGAGGTGGGAGGGGAAACTAGCCAAGGAACAATGGGTCCTGGGGGTAAAGAGGTGGATACTGAATGCTGGACCCTAAATCAAGACCTTCCCCCATGGCTAAGTAGTCCTAAATGGAACCACAGCAAATACCAATGGGCAAGAATTGAGTACTCATCCCTGGGATCTGGACTGTTATCTCCCAAGACAACACAGACAACATTGAGTTTCAACCTTTTAACAACCACCTTCCTAAATTAAAGTTTTAACCTGTTCAACTAGCCCAGTGTGTGAAGACTGCACATACACAGCTCCCAATGATTACATCATTGTGCCTTATAAAACCAAAGTCCCCTCTGAAACTGAGGACCATTTTTTCCCATCCACAAAATGGGCCTCAATGACGTCTGAATCTGCGAAGGAGTAAAGTCTTCTTTGAATCCATCCAAGTCTGCTTCCCATGTTTTTGTGCTTACATTTAGTTTCCCTGACTATGAAATGGGTGCAAGGTAAAATTGACCCTTTTCCCTTATCAGTTCCCCTTCCCCTGCAGTTAAGTTAAAAGGCAGTTGAGACCAGGGGAGTGAAAGTTGAGAGTCTGGCACCCCTATGGTTCTCTGATGTCAGGGTTACCCCAGCCACCCCTTAGGCTATGGTTGGATCCCCAAACTGACTGTGCACACCCTACTGTGCAAAAGGAGACCCTCCAAAACCTCAGAACATGCTTTGGCTGAATGGCTTCTGGTACATGACCCATGACCAACCCCAACACTGGGCCAGGTTTTTGCAGACTAAGCTACATGGACGTTTCAGGGACTTGTATTGAGTCCTTTATTGGTGCTGGAGGCATCTTTTTACTGATCCCCTTCCCACACCCTTCCCATCCTCTTCCTGATTCTTCCCTTCCTGATAGCCTGCAGACCTCAGGACCAGAGACCCTTTTTTTTGCTCCTACATCCTACACCAGCCTTTAAATTCTCCAGAGAGATAAAATTTCATCCTTTCATTCATATCCATCTGTCCATTTTTCCATCCTGTCCTTAGTAGATAGGCAGCCTGTCCTGAGACCCACAACTTTTGGCCCATGGGACCTGAGGGTCCCTCTACCATTGCAATTAGGGTAAAACTTCTGTCTGTCCATTCTCTAGCAGATATTTACCCTGCCCTGAGACACCACCATCTGACTCACAGGACCCCAGGGTTCCCTCCACCATTGAAATTGGGGCAAAGACGTTCCCCCATTTCTCATGGCAGTGTGCAGCTTGGTGTCAGAAAGAATCAGAGAATGCTTTGGTTTCAATCTGACACCCCATTAACCCACCCTCCACAACATGGAAATCAGTCAATCAATTACCTCAAAATCAAAAGCCTCAGTAAGCTCAGCACTCAAATTTGGCCACATGACAAATTAGATAATGTGCACCAATGGCCCAAATATGGAACATTTGATTAAGAAATTCTCCAAAATTTAAAAAGTCATTTATTGAAAAATGGCAAATGAAGTGAGGTCCCAGCCCAAAGTTACATAAAAAGCCATATATCAAGCCCCTATCCTCAACTTAGCTATTGAGCAAAAATTTAACCTGCTTGTCACTGAGAGAGAGAAAAATAACCCTAACCAGCCTAATAGCTGGTGGTAGGTCTCAGTAAGGAGTGTGATATAGCAGCCCCATTCCTCAAAAGTAGTAGGAGATAATGTTTCATAATTGTCTGTATCCAAACCTGAAATGATTACCAACCAGGGGGAAAAGGGCTAAAAAGCCCCAGGCAGCAATTTCTGTCCCCTAGCCTTGCTGAAGCCTGCATTGGAATGAAAGCCAGCAGGGTCAGAGAGGGAGAGGGAAGAAAAAAATGTGTCCATTTTAAAGATCTTCTGGGCTGCAACACAGAAAATGGTTTCAAGACTCTCTCTCTCTCTCTCTCTTACTCTCTCGCTCCCTGCCTCCCTCTCTCTGCCTTTCTTTCTCTCTCTCACTCTCTCATGCTGTTTTATTCAAATAATTAATGACCATTGTCATTTTTTCTTCTAGGACTCTTGTTTCATTTTTCTTAAATGCCATATCTTCTGAGCTCAGAATTTTGCAAAGTTGATATGCTAACAAATATAGCAAAGTACTCTTAACTTCATGAATTCCTTGGGGTGACAGACTTGATAGACTTGAAAGTTGTTTGTGTTTTCATAAATTGGTAAACAAACAGATGTGGTTCTATATACAAAGGAATCCAAAAGTTTTAACTGTTGCAATCAGAGCACTGTAAATAACATAAAGTGTTTATTCTTATTAAAGTGGAATAATTTCTCTGAATTCAAAAATTTCAAGAGTTGTTTCAGAATGTGAACAAAAAGGGGTCAACAGATGGGAAAGGGAAAATAGAAGGTTTTAGGTATAGAAATATATTCGGGAGAAGTAAAAAGAAAATGCTTCTGGGTAAGAAAGTCTTTGTGTGATGAAATACATGAGGGTCTAAGTAAGTGCTAAGAAACTCTGTGTGTAAGTAAAGGGCAAATTTCAAAAAGTTTATGTGTCACTAATTGGTTATATGTATGTGAGACAATCAGTTAAAGCTATTTAAGATTTATCCTAAGGTCAAATACTAATGTGCAGATATAAGCCAAAGTTTACTCCATGCGTTGAACTGACAAGCTCTTCTTAAAAACACTAATTTACTCTTAACATTGTGTTTGTTTTTTAAAAAAAATGGTCTTAAAAAAATTGGCGTTTGTAAAATTATGGCTAAACAACACATTGTCAGAGTATTATGCAACATTACAGAGTCCAAATTTCTCATTAAAAGTTCAACTTGGTTAATATGAAATCATCAGTATGGCATGCTAAATGTGTTCATATCTTCTGGGTATGAGCAGAAAATTTAAAAGAATATTTTCATAATGCTGCTCTTCTCCAAACTAAACTTGTCTGTAATGGTAATTTTAAACTTTAAAGAAGAGGAAATTTTATTAGGAATTTACTTATATCATTTAATGTTCTGTAGGTGTACCTGAACTGTATGTTACTTTCCACACTGAGATAAAAATGTAAATGTATTTCTAAAAGATAGTGAGAGACTGATCTGCTTAATGGTTAATATCATGAAACAGGAATGCATTTTTGCCTCACAGAAGGAAAGTTAAAAGTTCTTTCAGCATTTCCTTGATTCATGTTTTAAATATAATGTTACATTGTGTTAACTAATGTTCATATAGACTCAGGAAAAATATATGTAAACTTTGTAAAATGACATTTAAGAAACAGGTAAAGATCAGCATCAAAATTAGAACACTTAACTAAGATTTGTGAAGAGCCCCCCCGCCATACCTGAAATAATGCTCTGCCTCCCACCTCACAGCATGTTAGAATGACTCCACAGTAGGCCAGACTCTACCTCATTTAAAGTTGTACTCAAAAGATTTATTTTTGTTGTGATCTCAAGTAGGGGATATAATGTATAACTCAGTGAAGGTTCAAGATCGCTATCATGCAAGCTGAGTATGTTTTTACTCTTGCTAATTTCATTTTGTAAAACTATTACCTGTTAATGATTCTTGCAGAGGTACTGCTTCAAGAACACAACCTAGGTTAACTTGAGATAATAAACCATCACCTGCAGGACAGATAGTATATAATGATAACTTCCAATACTAATTCAGGCCTGAGTGAAATAAAAGGGTAAATGACTGTAAGGTTATAGACATTAAAGTTAAAGCCCAGTACTCTTACTTTAAGACTGGTGAGACTGCCTTGCTGGATGTTCAAGATCAAGTTTAAGATCAAGATTAACAC
Source organism: Sciurus vulgaris (assembly GCF_902686455.1). Classification (NCBI taxonomy): domain Eukaryota; kingdom Metazoa; phylum Chordata; class Mammalia; order Rodentia; family Sciuridae; genus Sciurus; species Sciurus vulgaris. The sequence goes on along the minus strand of NC_136478.1, from coordinate 55,999,821 downwards.
AAAAGGGCCAAGATAACCAATATTTAGCTCTTTCCTTCAGAGTTGGCCTTAACCAAGGGAATGGGAGAACTTCTCTGGGAGCTTTGCAAATATGGGCCACATGACCTCCTGATCAGGGAGATTAATGAGACCACTGGAGAACAGTGCTACAAGGAGGAAGGTCATTGGAAAAGGGAGACATCCCTAATGTTTCAAAGGGAAGCCACCTCATCAAGGAGACCATACCTAGCAGATGGCACTAAAGGAGCTAAGAAGCTTCTCTTGAATTCCCCAGGAGTGACCCCTGTGGAAACTCAGCTGACTCTTAACAGCAGATAGGAACAAGGTCAATTTGACCAGCTTAGTCTTGAACTTCTAGCAAAACCAGTTATAACCAAAATACAGTCATAACTGGGTTTAAAAGGGAAGACAATACTTCCTTTATTGGAACTTAAATCCTACACTTGTGTCAGTCCCACAGCCCTGATGCTGATGCCCCTGAATTCTGAGGCTTTTTTCCTTTGGGAGACTCATATTTATCCCTGCCTACCAAAATTACTACTCAAACTGACACTTTACCCCACAATCAAATCCCCTCCATTCCAATAACAGCCCACACCAGAGGAAGGAGTCCCCCCCCAATTATTCCCTTACTCATAGGGCTGAAAACATCCACCAGGATTAGCACAGGAGCAGCAGGGCTAAGAAACACTATTAAATAGCTCTAGGACCACCTGTAATATGGAAAACAATCTGACTCAGGAGGCTTTTCAAATCTCAAACAGTGATTTTCACTATAATAAGCAGAAAATATTACCCACCTTAATATTTCCTGTGTTAAGGAGTCCTATCTCACAGTAGGTGTATTAAAATACCTATATTTTATTGGCTGGACTTATTCAAGTACAATATGAAGCCTCACAAAACATGTTAAATGTGAAAACTGTATGTTACAACAGTATGTCAATCAGAGTACATGATAAAGTTCGGGACAAACTGTTGATTCCAATAGGCCAGTAGCCACCTAGATCCCTCTAAAAGTGCTAGATGTTTTATCTGAGAGCTAATAGCTGAAATATTGGCAACACAAGCACCAGCAGGCAACACAATTCATTTCCTTCAACAATTTCAAAAATTTTACTGTACCTGTCAAACTCAAGTACATATTGATCAGGGACATGATTCTTTTCATAATATCTCTTTGGGTGTGATAAAATTACAATCTCAGGTTCTGGCCATGGCCCATGCAGGAGTGCCTACTCTTAATAATTAGGAAGCTTGGGGCAGTTTAGCTGAAGGAATTTCTTCTCAAAACCCTTTTAAATACTTATGTACACATGTAGCTGGATTACTAGTTATAATGGTACTGTTAATTTTATTCTGTTCTTATTTTACATAATTTGTCAAGCAGGATGGAAATGATTAAAACATCAGTAAATTATGGTTCCAAAGTTCATCTTGCTTGCTATGCTTCAGAGGACTGAGACTCCTGAAATCACGGATAGTGCACCCTAAAATTAAATGTGGCACAACAGGCTTGGTAAGGAAAATAGGGTCCCAACTTATTTACCTGATATGTTCTTGGGGTGTATGTTCCTGGCACTTTAGAAAACATGTCCTGTATCCTGTGTTAACACTGGAAAATTATTTTCCTAGCACTAGCAAATTAATGCTTACTTTCTTATAATAACCTTTCTTCTCCCTATTCTTAATTTTGTGCAGAAGCAGTTTCATAATGAAGTAACCTGCCCAGTTCAAACTGCTTCCCAGAACACACTTTCCCATAGTCTTAGCCTGACTTTCTAAAACCACAAAAGGAGGACTCCAACTATGATGGCCTCAAGGTCCCCTCCCCCCCACTTCTCCCCACCACGGTCTCCATGCTGTGTTCCAGAACTCTGAAAGAAGAAGCCCTCCTGTTTCACCCCTTCTCAGCTCAAATCAGCCAGATCTGACTCAGAACCCCAATTCTTCCTCCTTTCCTAGTTTTAAATGAAGGGATATGGAAAATAATATAATATTCCTGCAACATAGCCCCCAAGGAAAAATGGACAGAGGTGCTGCTCAGGAGAAGGGAGGGGAAACTAGCCAAGGAACAATGGGTTCTGTGGGGAAGGGGCAGATACTGAATGCTGGGCCCTAAACCATGACCTTCCCCCATGACTAAGTAGTCCTAAGTGGAGCAACAGCAAATAATGATGGGCAAGAATTGAGTACTCATCCCTGGGATCTGGTCTCTTATCTCCCCCAACAACACTGAGTTTCAACCTTTTTAGAACCACCTTCCTATATTAAAGGTTTAACCTGTTCAACTAGCCCCAGTGAGTCAAGACTGCATGTACACAGCCCCCAATGATTACATCATTGTACCCTATAAAACCAAAATCCCCTCTGAAACTGAGGATCATTTTTCCCATCTGGAAAATGGGTTTCAATAACATCTGAATCTGTGAAGGAGTAAAGGCTTCTCTCAATCCATTGAAGTCTGCTTGCCATTCTTTTGTGCTTACAAAGAATAACACAAAATTGTATATATAACTTATTGAAAATAGGTTACTTTATCCAGGTATAAAATATCCAATGACATGAATAAATATGAACCAAATTTTTTATGTTTGTACAAATCCAAGACTTTTGTTGAACATAATTTTACTTTGAAGAACACCAACTTGGCAAAGTATTTTTCTAAGTTTTACATTTAACTAGATTTAATCTTTTAAAGTACAATTTAGAATTCAGAGTGTATGGTAACAATAATTATAGTTCTTTATGGGTTAATGAAAATTGAAGAATAGTCAAATCTTTTATACATTTAGTAAACAGTGTTAATGATCAGAATTTGACTTAGTCAAAGATGTAAGATGTCTTTAAACTTTTAAATTACACTTAGACAAGTCTTAGATGTACTTCTCAGATGCATACCTGTACCTAGTGACATATGTTTTGCGTGTCAACTATATTGTTTTAACCTTAATAACAGATGTTTGTTTAACCACTTACAAAGTAATCATTTAAGACTTAAGAAAAAGAACACACCTTAATTTCTTTAAGATTCAGTTTTCCCAAGTAATAAAACCTGCCAAAACCAAGAAATTATTCTTTTTTTTTTATTGTAAACAAATGGGATACATGTTGTTTCTCTGTTTGTACATGGCACAAAGGCATATCATTTGTGTAATCATAAATTTACATAGAGTAATGTTGTTTGATTCATTCTGTAATTTTTTTCCTTCCCCCCATCCCTCCCTCCCCTCTTTACCCTCTATACAGTCTTTCCTTCCTCCATACTTGCCCCCCTACCAAACCCTAACTCTAACCCTAACACTAACCCTTCCCTCCCCCCCATTATGTGTCATCCTCCACTTATTAGCGATATCATTCGTCCTTTGGATTTTTGAGATTGGCTTATCTCACTCAGCATGATATTCTACAGTTTCATCCATTTGCCTGCAAATGCCATAATTTTATCATTCTTTATGGCTGAGTAATATTCCATTGTATATATATACCACAGTTTCTTTATCCACTCATCAATTGAAGGGCATCTAGGTTGGTTCCACAGTCTGGCTATTGTGAATTGAGCAGCTATGAACATTGATCTGGCTGTGTCTCTGTAGTATGCTGATTTTAAGTCCTCTGGGTATAGGCCAAGGAGTGGGATAGCTGGGTCAAATGGAGGGTCCATTCCGAGTTTTCTAAGGAATCTCCACACTGCTTTCCAGAGTGGCTGCACTAATTTGCACCCCCCCCAGCAATGTAAGAGTGTACCTTTCTCCCCACATCCTCGCCAACACCTGTTGTTGCTCGTGTTCTTGATAATCGCCATTCTAATTGGGGTGAGATGGAATCTTAGGGTGGTTTTGATTTGCATTTCTCTTATTACTAGAGATGTTGAACATTTTTCCATATGTTTGTTTATTGCCTGTAGATCTTCTTCTGTGAAGTGTCTATTCATTTCCTTAGCCCATTTGTTGATTGGGTTATTTGTATTCTTCATGTAGAGTTTTTTGAGTTCTTTATAGATTCTGGAGATTAGTGCTCTATCTGAAGTATGATTGGCAAAGATATTCTCCCACTCTGTAGGCTCTTTCTTCGCATTGCTGATAGTTTCCTTTGCTGAGAGAAAGCTTTTTAGTTTGAATCTATCCCAGTGGTTGATTCTTGCTTTTATTTCTTGTGCTATGGGAGTCCTGTTAAGGAAGTCTGATCCTAGACCAACAAGGTGAAGATTTGGACCTACTTTTTCTTCTATAAGATGCAGGGTCTCTGGTCTGATTCCGAGGTCCTTAATCCATTTTGAGTTTAGTTTCCTGCATGGTGAGAGATATGGGTTTAGTTTCATTCTGTTGCATATGGATTTCCAATTCTCCCAGCACCATTTGTTGAAGAGGCTATCTTTCTCCATTGCATATTTTTGGCACCTTTGTCTAGTATGAGAAAATTGTATTTATTTGGGTTTGTGTCCGTGTCCTCTATTCTGTACCATTGATCTACCTTTCTATTTTGGTACCAATACCATGCCGTTTTTGTTACTATTGCTTTGTAGTAGAGTTGAAGATCTGGTATTGCAATACCCCCTGTTTCACTCTTCCTGCTAAGGATTGCTTTAGCTATTCTGGGTTTCTTATTCTTCCAGATGAATTTCATAATTGCTTGCTCTATTTCTGTAAGGTACGTCATTGGGATTTTAATTGGAATTGCATTAAATTTGTATAGCACTTTAGGTAGTATGGACATTTTGACAATATTAATTCTTCCTATCCAAGAACATGGAAGATCTTTCCATCTTCTAAGGTGTTCTTTAATTTCTTTCTTTAGTGTTGTATAGTTCTCATTGTAGAGGTCTTTCACCTCTTTTGTGAGATTGATTCCCAAGTATTTTATTTTTTTCCAGGCTATAGTGAATGGGGTAGTTTTCCTAATTTCTCTTTCCGAAGATTCATCACTTATGTATAAAAATGCGTTGGATTCATGGGCATTGATCTTGTAACCTGCTAATTTACTGAATTCACTTATGAGTTCTAAGAGTTTTCTGGTGGAATTTCCTGGTTCCTCTAAATATATAATCATGCCATCAGCGAACAGGGATAGTTTGAGTTCTTCTTTTCCAATTCGTATCCCTTTAATTTCTTTGGTTTGTCTAATTGCTCTGGCCAGAGTCTCAAGAACGATGTTGAATAGAAGTGTTGAAAGAGGGCATCCCTGCCTTGTTCCAGTTTTTAGGGGGAATGCTTTCAGTTTTTCACCATTTAGAATGATATTAGCCATGGGCTTAGCATAAATGGCCTTTACAATGTTAAGGAATGTTCCCACTATCCCTATTTTTTCTAGTGTTTTGAGCATGAAGGGGTGCTGTATTTTATCAAATGCTTTTTCTGCATCTATTGAAATAATCATGTGATTCTTGACTTTAAGTCTATTAATATGGTGAATTACGTTTATTGATTTCCTGATGTTGAACCAACCTTGCATACCTGGGATGAAGCCCACTTGATCATGGTGCACTATCTTTTTAATATGTTTTTGTATGCGATTTGCTACAATTTTGTTGAGAATTTTTGCATCGATGTTCATTAAGGATATTGGTCTGAAATTTTCTTTCCTTGATGAGTCTCTGTCTGGTTTAGGTATCAGTGTGATATTGGCTTCATAGAATGAGTTTGGGAGGGTTCCCTCCTCTTCTATTTTATGGAATACTTTGAGAAGTATTGGAATGAGCTCTTCTTTAAAGGTTTTGTAGAACTCGGCTGAGAACCCATCTGGTCCCGGGCTTTTCTTTGTTGGTAGGCTTTTGATGACTTCTTCTATTTCAGTACTTGAAATTGGTCTATTTAAATTGTGTGTGTCCTCCTCGTTCAGTTTAGGCAATTCATATGTCTCTAGAAACCTGTTGATGTCATCGAAATTTTCTATTTTGTTGGAGTATAGATTTTCAAAATAGCTTCTAATTATGTTTTGTATTTCAATCCTGTCTGTTGTGATATTTCCTTGTTCATTCCGAATTTTAGTGATTTGGGTTTTCTCTCATCTTCTCTTTGTTAGAGTGGCTAAAGGTTTATCAATTTTGTTTATTTTTTCGAAGAACCAACTATTTATTTTGTCAATTTTTTGTATTGTTTCTTTTGTTTCAATTTCATTGATTTCAGCTCTGAGTTTAACTATTTCCTGTCTTCTACTACTTTTGGCGCTGTTCTGTTCTTCTTTTTCTAGGGCTTTGAGGTGTAGTGTTAGGTCGTTTATTTGTTGAGTTTTACTTCTTTTATTAAATGCGCTCCATGAAATAAATTTCCCTCTAATTACTGCTTTCATAGTGTCCCAGAGATTTTGATATGATGTTTCTTTATTCTCATTTACCTCTAAGAATTTTTTAATTTCCTTCCTAATATCTTCTGTTATCCATTCATCATATAATAGCATATTGTTTAATGTCCAGATGTTGGAATAGTTTCTGTGTTTTACTCTTTCATTTATTTCTAACTTCAATCCATTATGATCTGATAGAATACATGCTAGTGTCTCTATCTTCTTGTATTTGCTACCATTAGCTTTGTGGCATAATATATGGTCTATTTTAGAGAAGGATCCATGTGCTGGTGAGAAGAAAGTGTATTCGCTCTTGGTTGGATGGTATATTCTATAAATGTCCGTTAAGTCTAAATTATTGATTGTGTTATTGAGATCTATGGTTTCTTTGTTCAATTTTTGTCTGGAAGGTCTGTCCAGTGGTGACAGAGGCGTGTTAAAATCACCTAGTATTATTGTGTTATGGTCTATTTGGTTTCTGAAATTGAGAAGGATTTGTTTGACATACATGGATGAGCCACTGTTTGGGGCATAGATGTTTATGATTGTTATATCATGCTGATTCATGCTTCCCTTAAGCAGTATGAAATGACCTTCTTTATCCCTTCTGACTAACTTTGGCTTGAAGTCCACACTATCGGAAATGAGGATGGATACTCCAGCTTTTTTGCTGAGTCCATGTGCATGGTATGTTTTCCCCCATCCTTTCACCTTTAGTCTATGAGTATCTTTTTCTATGAGGTGAGTCTCTTGCAGGCAACATATTGTTGGATCTTTCTTTTTAATCCAATCTGCCAGTCTATGTCTTTTGATTGATGAATTCAGGCCATTAACATTCAGGGTTATTATAGAGATATGATTTGGTTTCCCAGTCATTTGGTTCATTTTTAAAATTTTATTTATTTATTTGTTTGACACAACTTGTTTCCTCCTTTATTTGACAATTCCTTTAGGATAATTCCTCCCTTTGCTGATTTGCTGCTTTGTTTTTCATCTCTTCCTCATGGAATATTTTGCTGAGAATGTTTTGTAATGCTGGCTTTCTTTTTGTAAATTCTTTTAGCTTTTGTTTATCATGGAAGGATTTTATTTCATCGTCAAATTTGAAGGTAAGTTTTGCTGGGTATAAGATTCTTGGTTGGCATCCATTTTCTTTCAGGGCTTGAAAAATGTTGTTCCAGGCCCTTCTAGCTTTTAGGGTCTGGATTGAAAAGTCTGCTGATATCCGTATTGGTTTCCCCCTGAATGTAATTTGGTTCTTTTCTCTCACAACTTTTAAAATTCTGTCTTCATTTTGTATGTTAGGCATTTTCATTATAATGTGCCTTGGTGTGGGTCTGTTGTAATTTTGTGTATTTGAAGTCCTATAAGCCTCTTGAACTTGATTTTCCATTTCATTCTTCAGATTTGGGAAATTTTCTGATATTATTTCATTGAATAAATTGTTCATTCCTTTGGTTTGTTTCTCTAGGCCTTCCTCAATCCCAATAATTCTTAAATTTGGCCTTTTCATGATATCCCATAGTTCTTGTAGATTCTGTTCATGATTTCTTACCATCTTCTCTGTTTGTTCAACTTTGTTTTCAAGGTTAAATATTTTGTCTTCAATGTCTGAGGTTCTGTCTTCCAGGTGTTCTATCCTATTGGATATGCTTTCTATGGAGTTCTTAATTTGGTTTATTGTTTCCTTCATGTCAAGGATTTCTGTTTGGTTTTTTTTCAATATCTCTAACTCTTTATTGAAATGATCTTTTGCTTCCTGTATTTGCTCTTTTAACTGTCGATTGGTGCGATCATTCAATGCTTGCATTTGCTCTTTCATCTCATCGTTTGCTTCTCTGATCATTTTAATTATGTACATTCTGAATTCCTTTTCTGTCATTTCTTCTGCTATGCTGTCATTGGGTTTTATTGATGTAACATCTAGATTTGTTTGCAGCATTTTCTTTCCTTGTTTTCTCATATTGTTCAGGTATCAGTGGACCGCTGAGTTATTGCAGATTTCCTCTATTGACTTACAATGTCCCTGAAGATTTCTATATATATCCCCCCTTAGCCTTCAGTAGGCTGAAGTCTTGGAGGAAGTTGATGATGCGGTGCTCCACAAGGAAGCTGCCTCTCTAGGAGTGGTGGCCTTGAGGTGGGGTATAATCCCTGCTAGTGGGCAGAGGTGCCTCCACTTGTTGACCAATGGTCATCCAAAGGGGACCTAGGCTGTGGGCTGAGGCAAGGCCTGTTTGGGCCTGAGTCTCTAGTTTTACCATCCTTGTGGGGAAACCTCACCCGGCAGGGAAGACTCACCCGGTGTGGAGGTCTCGCTGGTCAGTACCCTCCTAGAGGTTCCCCTCAATTACAGCTACCGCCTGGGCTGGGCTGCCTTCCTCTGCAAAGTTCCCAGGGGCCCGGCCCTACCTCCTGGGTCTGGGAGCCTCACCCTTCGCAGATGAATCTCCTTAGGCTGCCCCTCCTCAGAGAATCTGCCCGCAGGCTTGGAACCTTCGCTCCGCCCTAAGCCTGTCTCTGTGCGGCTCTTCCTTCCAGAAGCCTCCTAGATCCTGGGACCCTGCTCTGCCCCTAATTGCCTGGCTATGCGGCCCCTCCTCTGAGCAGCCACCTGGGGCCCCGTACAATCTCTCTGAGTCCCAGAGACCCGCCACAGGCCTCTTTCTCCAGACAGCCGCCCAGTATTCCGGTGCGGTCACTAGGAGTCCAAGAAACTCACTGCGTGCCTCCACCTCCCACCAACCACCCGTAGCCCTGGGCAATCAATCACTCCGATTCAAAGTGACCCTCCCCGTTCCTCCTCCTTCTCCAGATAACCCCCCGAGTGTTCAGGAGTGGTCGCTCTGAGTGGCTCTGAATCCACGTGACCCGCTGCACGAGTCCTCTGGGCAACCGCCCGGAGCTCTTGGTGAGGCCACTCAAGACCAAGCGACCCACCACGCTTCCCCTCCAGGCAGCCCCCCTGTGTTCAGGCGCTGTCACTTTAAGTCCAAACAACTCACCACTCGCCTTCTCCTCTGAGCAGCCGCCTGGAGCGCTAATGCAGTCACTGCGAGTCCAAACGACCCGCTGCACTCCTCCTCCTCCTCCTCCTCCTCCGGGCAGGCCCCGGGGTTCAGAAGTGGTCTGAGTCCAAACAGCTCGCCACGCAACCCCTCCTCTGGCAACCGCCTGAAGCTCTGGTGTAGTCACCCCGAATCCAAGCGGCCGCGTTCCTCTTCCTCCTCCTCGTCCTCAGGGCAGGTCCCGGGGTTCAGAAGCGTCGTTCTGAGTCCAAACAGTTCGCCACGGAGCTTCTCCTCTGGCAACCGCCTGTAGCTCTGGTGCAGTCACTCCAAATCCAAGCGGCCACGCTCCTCCTCCTCCTCCTCAGGGCAGGCCCAGGTGTCCTGAGTCCACACAGCTCTCCTCGCCACTCCTCCCCTGGGCAGCCGCCGGAGCCCCAGTGGTTGCTCCGAGTCCCAGCGCTGTGCCGAGTGGCCTCCTTTTCGGCGCTCCCAGCTGTCCGAGTTCACTGCTCCAGCGGGGGGAGGGGCGTCTCAACGGCAGCTCTACTTCACAAAGTTTCCTGCATTCCGGGACCACCGTCCCATCCGGGACGCCTCCCCAATGGGAGAGACTCACCCGGCTGCTTTGAGTTGGTCCCACGTGTCTCAATATCTCCTCTTTTGAATCCTGAGTCCTGGAGCAACATGAAATGCAGCCACCCTCTAGGCCACCATCTTGAAACCCCTCAAGAAATTATTCTGATAGGAGCATATCAATGTTTTAGGTTTAGTTTAATATCTGTATATTAAAGATTAAATAAATTTAACTGTGCCAATTATAGCCAACTTAATCACGAACAAAAACTTTTTAAAACTTACCCTTTGAGGAACCTCAGTTTCCAGGTCCCTCATCATCACCCCTCTCCATACTTCTAGCAGCACAAGTTCCATTTGCTTGTCCTCGTTCTTACTATGTGCACACATGCAGGGCGAAGATTACTTTTGCAATGGAAACACTTTCTCATCCCAAAGTCTTTCTGGTTAAAAATGAATTGAGGGAGATCCAAGATGGCGGACTAGAGGGAGGTTGCATTCCTTGTCGCTCCGTAACTCTGGTTTTGAGCAGAGGATATATGTTTCTCGGTGAGGCAATTTTTGCTGCTTATCAATTCCCTGGTGTTTACACCATTTGTGTGCTGCGATGACCTGCAGTCTGCCAGCATATCAACACCTTTTTTGAGTGTAGATTGCTCACTGTCAAGCATCTATCATCCACCATTTGCCTGCCTCTCGCCTGTCCATCACCTGCCTTACCCTTATCCATCACCCAACGCATGAGGTTCACCTCCCGATGGTCTGACCACAGTCAGCAAACTGATTGCCAACCACCAGTGGAGCACCAGCTGCCTGCTATTGCCTGGAAGTTCACTGTAACAGTACCTGCAGGTTTGATTACATGTGGCTGCCACCATTTTGAGACAACAGCCAGGCCCTGTAGGACCCCTGGCTGGACTGCCTGAGCCCCATCTCCAGGATACCTCAGCCCAACAGATCACTCACTGCCTCTGGGGCCCTCACATCAACTGACTGCTCCCTGCCACCAGGACCCCCAGAATAACTGACTGTGCCCTATCACTGGGAACCCAGATTGACTGCACCCAGCCTCCAGGATCCTACAACCACACCAAACACACCGGACCTACAGGACCCCTGAAGGACCAACTGCATCTTATCTCCAGGACCTCCAACTGACCATGTCCACCCCTGAGATGTAGCTCCCCATTTGCCAACACATTTCCAAGCCAGAGTGGCCATCTTGGAAAATCCTGGAAGCTGGAGCTCCTATCTTTAGGTGGGGCAAATCCTATCCTGAGATGCCTGCTGGAGGCTTGAAGCTCATTGTCAGGTACCTCTCATGCATCAGGCTACTGAACACTGGGAGGTTTCATTACTATATGACAGTTATACTGTAGATTTTCTTTTTTCTCATTTTAAAAAAAATTAAGTTCTTATTTCTTTACTTTTCTTGCTCTCTTTTCCTTTTATTTACCTGTTCCCTCAGAGTCTTTCTCTCCCTTTCTTGCATGCTAGCATCTAATTTCTTTTGATTACACTCTCACCCTTTCTATTTTCTAGAACTTCTGTATATTCTTTTCTTATCCAATTAACAGTCACATTCTACATCCCTCTGCATCCTCTTTGTCATCCATTAGAAACTGCAGACCTTATTGCAAATCTGTTTGTTTTACTGAAGATAATATTTGAACTCATTTTGTTTTCTATGACAATTTTGTTATTGTCCCCATAGGGGCCATTTGGTCTAGGATTGCATAGTGTCTGGTTTGGGCATTGCTAATATTGATCTCCCCTTAAAGAAAGGGTTTTGGAAACCTATAGGGCCACTATAAGCCTATAGGGGGAAATCTGCAATACCACAGATCTGCACTGCTAGAGGGAAAGATACATGAACAACATGAAAAAACAAGGAAAGAAAATGATCCAAACGAATCTAGATTCTATATCAATAGAATCCAAAGACAGTATGTTAGAAGAAGTGTCAGAAAAGGACTTCAGATTACACATGATTAAGATGATTCATGAAGCAAAGGATGAGATAAGAGAGCAAATGCAGGCAATGAATGATAATATCAATAAGCTGAAAGAGCACCTGCAGGAAGTCAAAGATCATTTCAACAAAGAGATACAGATTCTCAAAACAAAACAAAACAAAACAAAAAAAAAAAAAACAAAAATCCTTGAAATGAAGGAGACAATAAACCAAATAAAAAACTCAGTGGAAAGCATCACCAAAAGAACAGACCACTTCGAAGACAGAACCTCAGACAATGGAGACAAAATATTTAATCTTGAAAATAAAGCTGCTGAAACAGAGAAGATAGTAAGAAATCCCGAACTGAATCTCCAAGAACTATGGGACATCATGAAAAGACCAAATTTAAGAATTATTGGAATTGAGGAAGGCACAGAGATACAAACCAAAGGAATGAACAACCTATTCAATGAAAAAATATCAGAAAATTTCCCAAACCTGAAGAATGAAATGGAAAATCAAATACAAGAGGCTTACAGAACACCAAATGCACAGAATCACAACAGATCCACACCAAGGCACATTATAATGAAAATGCCTAACATTCAAAATAAAGATAGGATTTTGAAGGCCGCGAGAGAAAAGTATCACATTACATATAGGGGGAGACCAATATGGACAGCTGCAGACTTCTCAACCCAGACTCTAAAAGCTAGAAGGGCCTGGACCAACATATTTCAAACTCTGAAAGAACATGGTTGCCAACCAAGAATCCTATACCCAGTAAAACCAACCTTCAGATTTGAAGATGAAATAAAATCCTTCCATGATAAACAAAAGTTAATGAATTTACAAATAGAATGCCTGCACTACAGAATGTTCTCAACAAAATATTCCATGAGGAGGAAATGAAAAACAACAATGGAGGTCAGCAAAGGGAGGAACTACCTTAAAGAAAAAGCACTCAAAGGAGAAACCAAGCCAACTTAAAAACCAAAAATAAGCCAAATGACTGGGAATACAAATCATATCTCAATAATAACCCTGAATGTTAATGGCCTAAACTCATGAATCAAAAGACATAGATTGGCAGAATGGATAGAAAAGAAAGACCCAACAATATGCTGCCTGCAAGAGACTCATCTCATAGAAAAAGACATCCACAGACTAAAGGTGAAAGGATGGGAAAAAACCTACCACGCACATGGACTCAGTAAAAAAGTGGGGATTTCCATCCTTATATCAGATAAAGTGGACTTCAAGCCAAAGTTAGTCAGAAGGGATAAAGAAGAACATTTCATACTGCTTAAGGGAACCATAAATCAGGAAGACAAAACAATAGTAAATATTTATGCCCCAAACAATGGTGCATCCCTGTACATCAAACAAATCTTTCTCAATTTCAGGAATCAAATAGACCACAACACAATAATTCTGAGTGATTCTAACGCACCGCTGTCACCACTAGATAGATCTTCCAAACAAAATCCAACCAAAGAAACCATAGAACTCAATATCACAATCAATAACCTAGAATTAATAGACATGTATAGAATATTCCATCCATCAATGAGTGGGTTCACTTTCTTCTCAGCAGCACATGGAACCTTCTTGAAAATAGACCATATATTATGCCACAAAGCAGCCCTTAGGAAATGCAAAAAATAGAGATACTGTCTTGTGTTCTATCAGATCATAATGGACTGAGAGTAGAAATCAATGACAAAATAAAAAACAGAAATTACTCCAACACCTGGAGACTAAATATTATTCTATTGAATGAAACATGGATAACAAAAAACATCAGGGAGGAGATTAAAAAATTCTTAGAGGTCAATGAGAACAACGATACAACATATCAAAATCTCTGGGACACTACGAAAGCAGTATGAAGAGGCAAATTCATTGCATGGAGTGCATTCCAGAAAAGAATGAAAAGTCAACAACTAAATGACCTAACATTACAGCTCAAAGCCCTAGAAAAAGAAGAACAGAATAACAGCAAAAGTAGAAGAAGACAGGAAATCATTAAAATCAGAGCTGAAATCAATGAAATTGAAACAAAAGAAACTATTCAAAAAATTGACAAAACGAAAAGTTGGTTCTTTGAGAAAGTAAACAAAATAGACAAACCCTTAGCCACACTAACAAAGAGAAGGAGAGAGAAGACTCAATTTACTAAAATACATGATGCAAAAGGAAATATCACAACAGACACCACTGAGATACAGAACATAATGAGAAGCTACTTGGAAAATCTGTATTCCAACAAAATAGAAAATACCGAAGACATTGACAAATTTCTAGAGACATATTCTCCTCCCAAACTGAACCAGGAGGACATACACAATTTAAACAGATCAATATGAAGCAATGAAATAGAAGAAGCCATTAAAAATCTACCATCCAATAAAAGCCCAAGACCAGACGGATTCTCAGCTGAGTTCTACAAGACCTTCAAAGAAGAACTCATTCCAATACTTCTCAAAGTATTCCAGGAAATAGAAAAGGAGGGTACCCTACCAAACTCATTCTATGAAGCTAATATCACCCTTATACCCAAAGACACATCAAGGAAAGAAAATTTTAGACCAATATCCTTGATGAATATAGATGCAAAGATCCTTAACAAAATATTGGCAAACTGTATCCAAAAACATATTAAGAAAATTGTGCACCACAATCAAGTGGAGTTCATCCCTGGAATGCAAGGATGGTTCTACATTCATAAATCAAAAATGTAATCCATCATGTCAATAGACTTAAGGATAAGAATCATATGGTTATTTCAATTGACTCAGAAAAGGTGTTGGACAAAACACAACACCTCTTCATGCTCAAAACACTAGAAAAAATAGGGATAGTAGGAACATACCTGAACATTGTGAAGACTATTTATGCTAAGCCCAGGGCCAACATCATTCTTAATGGAGAAAAACTGAAACCATTCCCTTTCAAAACGGGAACAAGACAGGGATGTCCTCTTTCACCACTCTATTCAACATTGTCCTCGAAACTCTAGCCAGAGCAATTAGGCAGACCAAAGAAATTAAAGGAATATGAATAGGAAAAGAGGAACTTAAGCTGTCACTATTTGCTGATGACATGATTCTATATTTAGAAGATCCAAAAACCTCCTCCAGAAAACTTCTAGACCTCATCAATGAATTCAGCAAAATAGCAGTCTATAAAATCAAGCATAAATCTAAAGCATTTTTATACGCAAGCAACGAAACAACTGAAAGGGAAATGAGGAAAACAACCCCATTTGCAATAGCCTCAAAAAATAAAAAATAAAATACTTAGGAATCAATCTAACCAAAGAGGTAAAAGATCTCTACAATGAAAACTACAAAACATTGCATAAAGAAATTAAGGAAGACCTTAGAAGATGGAAAGATCTCCCATGTTCTTGGATAGGCAGAATTAATATTGTCAAAATGGCCATACTACCAAAAGTGCTATACAGATTCAGTGCAATTCCAATTAAAATCCCAATGATGTACCTTACAGAAATAGAGCAAGCAATCATGAAATTCATCTGGAAGAATAAGAAACCCAGAATAGCTAAAGCAATCCTTAGCAGGAAGAATGAAACAGGGGGTATCGCAATACCAGAACTTCAACTATACTACCAATCAATAGTAACAAAAATGGCATGGTATTGGCACCAAAATTGGTAGATCAATGGTACAGAATAGAGGACATGGACACAAACCCAAATAAATACAATTTTCTCATACTTGACAAAGGTGTTCAAAAATATGTAAAGGAGAAAAGATAGCCTCTTCAACAAATGGTGCTGGGAAAACTGGAAATCCATATGCAACAGAATGAAACTAAACCCCTATCTCTCACCCTGCACAAAAATCAACTCACAATAGATCAAGGACCTTGAAATCAGACCAGAGACCCTGCATCTTATAGAAGAAAAAGTAGGTCCAAATCTTCAACTTGTTGGTTTAGGATCAGACTTTCTTAACAGGACTCCCATAGCACAAGAAATAAAAGCAAGAATCAATAACTGGGATAGATTCAAACTAAATAGCTTTCTTTCAGCAAAGGAAACTATCAGCAATGTGAAGAGAGAGCCTACAGAGTGGGAGAACATCTCTGCCACTCATACTACAGATAGAGCACTAATTTCCAGAATATATAAGAACTCAAATAACTGTACATGAAGAATACAAACAACTCAATCAACAAATGGGCTAAGGATATGAAAAGACACTTCACAGAAGAAGATCTACAAGCAATCAACAAACATATGGAAAAATGTTCACCATCTTTAGTAAGAAGAGAAATGCAAATCAAAACTACACTAAGATTCCATCTCACCCCAATTAGAATGCTGATTATCAAGAATATAAGCAACAATAGGTGTTGGCGAAGATGTGAGGAAAAAGGTACACTCATACATCGCTGGTGGGGCTTCAAATTAGTGCAGCCACTCTGAAAAACAGTGTGGAGATTCCTTAGAAAACTTGAAATGGACCTACCATTTCACCCAGCTATCTCACTCCTTGGCCTATACCCAAAGGACTTAAAATCTGCATACTACAGAGATACAGCCACATCAATGTTCATAGCTGCTCAATTCACAATAGCCAGACTGTGGAACCAACCTAGATGCCCTTCAACTGATGAATGGATAATGATACTGTGGTTTATGTATACAATGGTATATTACTCAGCTATAAAAAATAATAAAATTTTGGCATTTGCAGGCAAATGGATGAAATTGGAGAATATCATGTTAAGTGAGATAAGCCAATTTCAGAAATCCAAAAGGTGAATGATCTCACTGATAAGCAGATGATGATACATAATGTGGAGGAAGGAGGGACTGTATGGAGGGAAAAGAGAGGTGGGAGGGGTGGGGGGGAAGGAAAAAATAGCAGAATGAATCAAACTTCATTAATCTATGTAAATGCATGAATATGTAAATGGTATGCTGTTACTCCATGTACAAACAGAAACAACATGTATCCCATTTGTTTACAATAAAAATAATTAAAAAAAATTTACTCTTTACCTACTCAGACCCTCTTTCACTTACTCAGAATTTTTTGTCACAAGCCTTCCATCTAATTTCCATCAGAAATCTCCTTATATCTCTTCTTTTAAATTTACAATTTGAAAACAATCTTTATAAATTTAAACTTAGAGCAATTATTCCATTTTAATAAGATGGAATGCTTTATGTAACTGACAGTACTCTAATTGAAACACAGTTGAAATTTTGGACCCTTTCTTAAATTTATATTCTGAAACACCTTATGAATGTTTTCTGTGTATTTAATTTACTCAAAAAATTTCATCCTCGGACAGGGCTGGACAGTGATGGGATGCTATTTGCAAAAATTGTTCTTGCCCCAGTGATGAATAGCCTCTGACCAAATGGTATGCCCTGTCAGAACTTAAAAGGGGAAATTATTCCTGTCCCAGGCCATAAACTGACAGTGGTAGAATCTATTGCCACATCCTGTGTGACCAGCAGCCCCCATATCCCAGGGGAAAAAGGGACTGGAAGGCTGGGCAGAGGCCAGGTTCTCTTTGGCTATTTTTCTACAGACCAGGCCGCTTCAGCACAGGGAGGAGACATGTAGAGCATTTGCCCCGACCACTTGTCCTGGCTGGTCCGTGGCCTGGGACTCTTCCCTCAGCCCCACTTTTGCCAGGCCAGGTGCTTCCTGTAGAGGAGCAGTTGCAGTTTTGTGGCCCCTGATACCTGGGGTGCTTGAACCTTGGTGGTCATTAGTGCCGCATCCCCTGAACTGGCAGGACATGGAGGCTGTAGGGGAGTCCCCTTGGTGCCAGCTCCCTGGGGTTCTGTTTGGTGCCCCAGCCTAGGCCACCTGCACTGGGCAGTGGGCAGTGCTCCTAGTCAGAGGGGAAATTTCCCATCCTAGCAGCTGCCTGTGCCTCCACTGCCCAGGCACCAGGAGCCAGGGGAAAGAGGGACATTTGGAATATCTACAGACAAGGGACAGGACAAATAACAGACAAATTCAGAGGACAAAATTTACATGCACAGGAAAAGACATGACTTAGAGGAGGCGTCTACTGGAACTGTCAACATAACCCCAGAAAGAGGTACGCACTGCTCACATATAGGTGAGAAGGGCAGGGAACCGATCCCTGCAGGGAGTACCCCAGGTAGGTTTCCTGTGGCCACTAAACCAAAATGAACTCTGTGGACAGTCTAGCTCTCCTTCTCTGAACAAGTAACAGAGAGACCAGACAGAACAGACATTGACAAGGAGACATTTTTAAGCAAAGTATTTACCCAGAACTTGTTCAGGCATTTATGCAAAAGTACAGCAAGTTGTTCAGTCCAGCAGCAAGCAGCCAGGCAAAACAAAAGAAAAAAGAAATTTTCCAAGGGAGGCAGAAAACCCAAATCCTCCACTATTGACATTCCAGTAGAACATGAGAGGATTGGGGAAGGTTTTTTTGTCAGGAGCTCCCTTCCCAATGCAAATCCCCTAGAATGGTTAGAAAGACTTGATCCTTTTGGTGTCCAGGAATACAGAAATCACTCCAGACTCAGTGGGAGGCATGGAACCCTGGGATTTCATCAGGGGGTGAAATCCCCTGTCTCTGTTATCTTCCTCACTGACTGGGAAGGTCCTGAGTGAAGCTGAGTCCTAGAGCATGAGGTGACCTTGCAACCCCCAATCTCACTGTGGTCTCCAAATGTTATGGAGTGCATGAGAATTATAATTCAACCCACATGCTGAGCCAAACGGAAAGGGAGAAAGTGTTCTTTAATGAGCATGCCAGGCAAATGGCAGCTGGGAGAAGGCTAATGCTTCAAAGAACTCTTAGCACCTGAACTTTAGAAGTACAGAGTTTATAAAATTTGGGTAGAGAACAATTGAGGCACATGTAGGTCAGAAAGATTCTATTGAGACAGATAATTTGATTACACGAGAGATTTATTTTAATGACACATTTCAGAGTCATTTTGTTATACATCAGGGCCATAGTGAGGGATGACAGTAGGTCCTACATCGATACAGCTTCAGGAGGCTGAAAGGAAAAGATTATAATCAAGCATACAATAGAGTCAGGTCACAACAAAATGACTTTACTTTGGTACTTTTCCATTTCAAGTTTTTGACAATTCTCTGTTGCTATAACAGAATACCTGACATTGGATAATTTATGAAGAATACAGGTTTATTGAAGAGTCTGGCCTTAGCATCTGTGCAGCTTCTGGTGGAACCTCATATGGCATCTACTCATGGGAAAGTGGAAGTGAACTCTGGCAAAGGTGTAAGAGGCAAAGACCCGAGGGGAAGCCTTGCTGTAGAACAGCCAGCTCTTAGTTACTAATCTAGACCTGGAAGAGCAAGTATGCACTCCTGCAGAATAGAGAGCAACACCCCACCTTCTCTGCAGCACTGGGGATTGAACCCAGGGGCACTCTACCACTGAGCAGCATCCCCAACCATTTTTATTTTTTTTAATTTTGAGACAGATCTGTTTTCTGGGTTGGCCTCAAATTGCAATCTTCCTGCCTCAGCGTTACAAATCCCTGGGATTACAGTCATGGTCACTGTGCTGGTTCACACAAATATTAATCCCTCTTAACCACCCACTCACCTCCTAATGTACTCACCTCCTAATGCCCCACAACAGCAGTCAAATTTCAACATGAGTCTCTACCAGCATTATGTATTTGGAAAAATGAAAACCCATACCAAGTGTTCATTGAGGATGACAAAGACTTAGTAACTAACATAAGTCAATAATCCAAAGCATCAGGCAGTAGAATCTCGGGGAAGAGATGGAGAAAGAGAGAGAAAGAATGAAGGAAGAGGTGACTGGAGAAGAAAGGAAATGTAGAAAATGCATTTGTGAAACTGAAAACAGACTTGGAAGCAGCAATTCCTGTGATCACTTGCCAACTGCATGCGGGCTTGCTGGGAGCACCGTGCTTGCATTTTGTGTAGTCGCAAACTCTGGGAGAGGTTGCTGCATTTCTGGTGAGTCATTTTAGCATGAGAACTCTGCGGTTCTGAATGGTGGAATAGGGAAATTCCAAGGCACTCATAGCTTTGCCAGTCTACAAATTGACCCTCAGTCATCGGGTGTTGGGCATATGGCCAGATGATCTCTCATGCAAATGCCAGATGTGCCACGCTCATCTGCAGGGGAACCCAGCTCATGAACATGGGCCAACCCTCCTGCATGGGGTGATGCAGTTCCCAGCATTACATCTCTGTTGGGTCTCTGCTGCACAGTGTTCAGAGAGACCCAGAAGATACAGACTCCTCATCAGCCTCTGGTAACACCCAACACTGTCCAAGAGGAAGAAGGAGTTGAAAGTAGGAAAGAGATGGGAACCAGAGAGGTGATCCGATAGCCTCAGGGCCCAAAGGATGCAGGGCCAGGGCTGCTGTCTCCTCCAGGACATCACCTTTGTGGTTGGATTCTCATGTTGACCACCATAGCAACTCAGGGTTGAAGGCTTTCAGGTTTCTTCAAATGAAGCAGCCAGAGAAGCTAACATCCCAGTCCCCAGTATGCCACTCTGGTGTGTTGGCCATTTGGAATCCAAGGCACTTAAGAAGCAGCAGGTACAAGAGGATCATTTAGACCCTCATTCTGTTTTTTTTTTTTTTTTTTAATATTGGGAAAGGAAAATGCCTCATGAAAAATTCCTCCCTATAAAGTAGCATTCTCAAAATCAAGGGGGAAGGCAGAAGCTGAGGAAAATCTGAGCAAACCAAATATGTTAAACCTGCCCTGATCTTCCCAGTCACTTCTCTATGCAACCCATGGCCTTAGCTTGAGTCCCCTGGCCTGATCACAATCTACTACTTTCAGTTTATGCAATAAGTGTGTGTGTGTGTGTGGGGGGGGTTCTGGGGATTGAACCTGGGGTCTCATGCATGCTAGGCAAACACTGTACCACTGAGCCACATCCCCAGCCCCAGAAATGATTGACTAAGCTTCGTTGGGTCTTCAGGTCCTTTTTAAAATTTATTACTTTAATGTGGTACTGATAATTTAACCCAGGCTGCTCTACCACTGAGGTGCATCCCCTATCCTTTGCTTTTATTTTGAGACAGCATCTTGCTAAGTTGTGCAGGCTGGTCTCCAACATGTGATTCTTCTGCCTTGGCCTCCTGAATTGCTGGGATGACAGCATGCACTTCTGTGTCCAGCCAGTCTTCATTTCCTCAGGAAGGCTCCCCTGCCACGTAAGAATTTGGTTTAAATGAATTTGTGTCTTTTTCTCCTGTTAGTCTGTAGCTATTTAATTCTCAGGCCCAGTAGGGACCATAAGAGGAGGGAGGTGGAGCTTTGCCTCCCTTTCACTGCTTGTTTTTATTTCTGCGCTAACTATATAAATCTGTATTTGGAAATTTCCTCCAAAGTCCCAGATGCTCTGTAGGGCAGAGAAGTCCTAATCAAATCAGTGTGATTTATGAGTAAGAAGGCTAAACTGGGGGGATCTGGGATATTTTTTTATTCATTGTACACAAATGGGGTACAACTCTTGTTTCTCTGGTTGTACACGAAGTAGAGTAGCACCATTTGTATAATCATACATGTACACAGGATAATGATGTTTAAATATATGGAACACTTCATGAATTTGTATGTCATCCTTGTGCAGGGACCATGTTAATCTTCTCTGCATTGTTCTAGTTTTAGTATATGTGCTGCTGAAGGGAGCACAGGACCTGGGGGTTTCATGAATTAATGTGAGGCTGGACTCAAAAATATCCAACCTGACCCCTTGCCTTTAACTGGATAGGTTGATACTACTTCTGTTTATTGCATATAATGACACCTTCTTCATGGACTGTTAAATAAATCCAGTTACAATTCATCAAAATTCCAGCTGGCACTTCTTGGATTATGACTTAGATCTGAAAATGACAAAGATTAGCTAATGGTGGCCCAAGAGAAGGAATGAACATCTTCCAGGGCTCTTAGCCTTCAGATGAGTTCTTGTGTGTGGTCAGCACAGTGCACAGCAGGTGACTAGGTGAACATTGCTCTTACCACTAAGGATAGGGTGTTGCTGAGCTGCTCCTATAATTACAACACAGGACCATTAATCAGACTGCTGGGCAGAGATCTGAGACCCAAGAAATGGTGGTGAGGGGATAGAGTTGCAGACCCTCTTTCCTTGGCCAAAGGCCCAGCCACAGAGCAACTTCCATAAGGGACAGAGGTCAATTGTCACTGGAGGTCTTTAAAGAGACCCAACTTCTTGGCAGAGGTCCACACACAGCTTGAAGAAGACCTCTGCTCTCCTTCAAATTAAGAGCAAAAGGTTTCTGGCTCTGCCTATCCCATGAAGGACAGAACCCAAACATTTCATGGAAATGTCAAAATTTGTCTGAAGCAACCATAAGTAGAATTCAGAAATAAATTTGCCAATTACAAGCAGCTCAGTATAAACCACCAGGTGAGGCTTGTGCTGATTGTCCCAGACGTCCTCAGAGGAACTGTCATCAAGCTGGTTGATCTGCACCTTTGGATACAGAAACAGTCAGAATGGACTTGTTCTGGGAATTCACCTGTCAGAACCCTTACCAGGCCTTCTTGCCATGTGCCCTGTGGCTGCTATTCTCACCAGACTGTGAGACCAGAAAGCAAGAACAGGATGTTTCTGGTTTATTATTTGATCTCCATCACCAAGTTAGGTTTTGAAAAACCCTAGTCAGTAAGGACTTATTTGAAGAGTTATTTCAATAACTGATTTGATAGTCTTTCCATTATTCCTTCATTTGAGATAGAATTCACATATCACACAGTAATTCTTTCCTTTATCTAGTTTATTATTTTATCTCTATTGTCATTTCGGTGTTGACAAATATCAGTCAATAAGGATTTAGTTGATAAATTATTTCAATAAGTCACTTAGTCTTTCCAATATTGCTTCATTAAGCTATCATTCACATACCATAAGTTATCCATTTCATATAAGAATTTAATGGTTTCTTAATTTATCAGAGATTTGTGCAATCATTTTCATTATCTGTTAGCCTTGACAATCACTAATATACTTAGCATCTCTATGGTTTTGTCTATTCCAGTACTTCCTGTGAATGGAGTCATACATGACCCTTTGGAATCTGTGTCTTTTATTTAGCATAATGTTTCAAAAATTCACCAATGTCTCATGTGTCTGGATTTCATTGTGTTTTGTTGCCACATAACCTTTCATGTTTGGATAAACCAAATTTTTTCATAGGTTGAAGAGCTGATGGACATTTTTTGGGTTGTCTCCCCAGGGGACAGATAGGACTCATCTGCTGTGACTAGATCTGTCACCCTGACATGTTTTTATTACTCTTAGACCTGTCCCTTTGCATGCAATTGCTGGGTCACATGGTAACTCCATAAATTCCCGAGAAACTGCAAGGCACAGCCTCAGGTGACATCAGATCCTGGCACACTCACTCGGTGACGTTTGCCACACCTTCTCCCACTCTGTTGGGTGTCATTCCTCAGTTCTTCCCCACATTCTTGTGGTTCTATTGCATAAACTATTCTATCTTGTAACAAGGTTTTCATCTGCTGTCATTTTATTTCTCTTTCAAATGTCCTTTCAGATACACAAATGTTTTGCTTGACATGGGGATAGGTTCTGGGAAAAGTGTCCTTAGGCAGTTAGGTCACTGTGCCAACATGTTAGAGTGCACTCACATGAACTAAAATGTTTACAATGTCATGAGGTGATATAATCTTAGGGTACTAAACTGCTACACTTAGTCTGCTGTTGACAGAAATGTATTCTTGTGCCAGGCATCATAGTGTTGGCCTGTAATCCCAGATGAGACATGAAGATGTGAGTTCAAGGCCAGTCTGGGCACCTTGGGAGACCTGGTCTCAAAAATGGCAGGGGCGGCAGGGAAGCCCTCAGTGGTAGAAATTCACCTAGCACACCCCAGGCCCCGGGCGGGGTGGTATTCCAGGAGCAAGGTGAACTCCCATCCTGGTGGGCTCCACTTGCAGGTGACCTGTGAGGACCTCTGGAGGAAAACCAACATAGTGCAGCCTGTTAGTGTCAGGCCTGACCAAACACTGTCCCTGAAGAGTGGGGCAGGACAGACCAGCAACTTCTGCTGAGGCAGCCTCTTCTCATATTCACAGTGCCTTGAACTTTCACCCCTGTTCAGAATTTGCCCATTCCCATCACCCCTCCTACTGTGAAATAGTCTACTGGCTCTTTTAAATGCCCAACTGAAAACCCCAAAAGAGCAAAAGAAATGCCTGCTTCCCAGGTCAGACCAGCCCCTGAACAGGTTCCCTCAATCTCAGTAAAACCTCTCAACTACCCAAAACCACCCCCTAAACAGGTGTATATCCACACAGGTGCACAAAGGCCTCTCACTCAGCCTGGCCCCTCTCTAGCCTGGGATCCTTGGGCTAGCCTAAGATTCTTGGGTTGACCTGGTCCTGCCCAGTTCCGGCACTCTCCACTCCTCCCTTGCCCAGATCCCACCATCCCCACCACAGCACCCAAAAAGGAATGAGGGAGAGAATAGAGGACTAAACTTGATCCACACAAGCCTTGCTTCTCTGTATCCTAATGGGGAAAGATAACTTAAGCTCTAGTGAAATTTAATGCCAAGTCCAGAGCAGCTGCGGCCAAAGTTGCTGGTTCTGGTGAGGTGCGATGGTGGTTTAGAAAATAAAACACAGATTTTTGAAAATAAATGGCTGGGATCAGGTGGAATGCTGCTCTCTAATGTAGAAGCAGATCTACAATCTTTATTTATATATGTCTCATTATCAAGTTAAAGTCTATGCAAGCATTAATCTTTGTATTCAGGAAAGTTACAGAAAATAGGATATCTCTATAGCTTTTCCACAGTTGCAAATTATAATGTCAGTAATTATGTGTAGCTCTCAAGAAAGTCCACTGTTAAAGGTTACATGGAGTGGGAAGGCTCAGGGGAATCAGAACTGGTGAAACATTGTGGTTGTCTAGCATGAGAATTCCTCTATTCCCAGGAAATGTGTGCCTGAGATCAAGGTCAGAGCTGACAGGACTCTTGCACATCCTCCTCAGGCAGGGCATTTCCACAGCAGCTGAGCATCTTGTGCTGTTGCACAGGAACATTCCCAGGTACCAGGCATGCCACAGCCATGAAGTCATCAGAGACCCCTGATCTGTCACTACTCTGCAATCTTCTATCACAGTTATCCAGTTTAATATGAGCAGATCTTAGGACACATTGGTTAAGAAGAAGGTTGGGGCCAATGTGAGAACACAGGAGTTGAGCTCCATTGTCTGTCAGGGCCCCCTCGCACACTCATTAGGGTCCAGCTGCAGGTCTTCTGAGATTGAGGACTGGCTCCTGTGTCTGAATGGATTCATACCCCCCCACCCCCGAGGCCACCTGAGGACTGCCTCTTCCCCCACAAACTGGTCCCACCTCCTCATGCTCATTTATCATCCCTTTAACTTAGTTCACATCAAGGTCCCACCTGAATCCACCAGTCACTTGGGAGAGAAGTTCTGAGGAGGCTGACTTGAAGTAGGACCTGAATCCTCTTCTGGCCTGAAACCAGCCTCTTTCCCTTCTCCTACCCCTTCGAGGTTCTCCCTATTTCCATTCAGGGCTCAGTGCTTTCTGGTGTCTGTTTACAGAGCACTTTCTGTGTTGATGGTGCTACACAGCATCACAGGAAGCCTTGGATGGCTCTGAGCCCCTGCACTGGGCCCAGAAGACCAAGCCAAAATGGAGCCTCTAGTGCTACAGTTCTTCCTCCTCAAGCAGAAATGACCAGCTGGGCAGTCAGGAGAGTGAGAGACAGCAGGTAACTCCCTAAACAAGCCAGTTGTGACTGGCATGATAAGGACATTCTCTGCTTCCACCTTTACAAAGAAAGTAACTTTGAAATGACTCATCTGCTTTTTGTTCTGTTTCTGCTTTGCTCAGTCCTTATTGTCTAATAAAACAGCCTGTCTTCTCAGTTCACTGGAAAACGCACTATATGTTATAGAATGATGTGTTCCTCAGTTTCAGGAGCCTCTCTACTGAACTCTAAGTGTCTCCAACTTTCCCCACAGTCCTTTGCAGACTGCAGAACTCTGAAAGCCTCCCAAGAGGGACCATATCTCCTGACCCCACAGTTGAAGCCCAGGATAGAATGTAGGAAAACCTCTCAGTAAAAACTGATGTTCTCCAAGTGGACCAGATTATTAGTCAGTGGAATTATTTTCTAAACATAAGAATTCCAGCTCCGATCTAGTTCAGTAGAGGGGAACTTGTTGGAAGGTTGCTGGGGTAGCCCATGAGGCCAATGTGTGTGAGGAGCCATGGGGACCCTCATGACCCACTCTCCACCAGGGCTATTCCACATCTCCCCTGTCTCTTCACCAGTGATCATTACTCAGGAGCAGATGCCCAGATCTCACCTTACAGGCTCCGTCCCAGGAACTGGAGAGGTGGTGTGGAGCGGGACATTCAAAAGTCACAATTTTCTCAAAGTTCATGGGAGAAGAGACAAAGAGAAAGTAAATGGCAAGCCAGTGAATGTTAACTGCAGTCCCTCTGATCAGTGTAAGTTGCATGGGACTGGGGACATTGCTCAGTGGGAGAGTGCTTGCCTGGGTTTGAACCCCAGCAACACACACACACACACACACACACACACACACACACACACACACACACATACGCCTGTGCAATTCTGTGGAAGAAACTCCAGAACCACCCTGAGTTTCTCAAAGTAGTCCCTACCTTGCTACCTTGTGTGTTGAGAGGGGGATGGTGTGTGTTCTGAGAAGAGCCAGCTGTGATCAGGATATAGGGAGAGGGCAAAGGGGTGGCATTTGGGAGGGTTGAGGTGGGTCAGTTCTCAGTCACTGTGTGCCAGGAGGATGGGTACAGTCACTGTATTCCAGCTTCTGTGGAAACTAGTCATCAGAGAATCAGAGGCCAGGTGTGGCATGGACAAGGCTGAGAAAGATGGTCTGTCACCCTAAGGGCAGCCAGTCACCTCTACACACCCTTCCTACCTTTGGAAAATCTCCACCTTCATGTCTATGCTTCTCTGGGGAAACCCCCATCACTCACTCCCAGGCCCAATCCATCTGAGCTGGACCTGCTTCCCCTTGCTCTATGACCTGTGCCCACTTCAGATGCCCAACTGTGTGAGTGGCCAGGGAGGCAGAATGGGTGTGGACATCCTGTTAGGGGACCCACATTGGGTCCAATGGGGGCCACATTTCAAGTCAAAATCACCAATTGGTTCCAGAGGCTCCTATAGTGTGAGCTCTGGTGTGTCCCAGTTGGGGGCAGAGATGCTGTCATGAGCCCAGTTCTTGTGGTGGCTGGTCCCACGGGCAGGAGATGCCTGCTCTTTGCATCATGCTCAGGCCCTGCATTTTTGCCTGTTCTTCGATCTCTCCTGTACCTGATTACACTCCATGTGGGCTGGCAGGGAGCCAAAGGGCGTGCTTGGTATGCCTGGAGAAAAACAGGAAGCTATTACAATTGGCTACATGTATGCTTGAGCTCGTGATTGCTTGACCTTTAACAGGATTGGGTGGACATATCTGATCGAAATTGCTTATGCATGAGACTGCTTATATATAGAGGGTGTTATCTGAATAAAAAAAAAATGCTCCTTCATGACAATCTGAGGTGTACGTGTCTTTATGTCCCGCTGAACGGCGACATTTGGTGGCCCATACGGGGAATGGTGAGTACTCAGGTAAGTAATAAAGGAGAAATTTTTTTACTAGCACAGTCAACTAGCAGTGAACTAGCAGGTTTCCCTATTCAAGGAAACAGTGGCCTTAAGGTACTAACAGAAGGCTCCCCTAGTGAGGAAACTTAACAGAAGGCTGTCCCAAGAGACAGCAAAGGATGTCCTGTAGTAAATGAATGTGTGTAAAGTGTTAGTTGTGTTAATATTTTTGTTACTTTTTCTTGTTTGGTTTCTGTTTGTTGTTGTTGTTGTTGTGATCAGAGAGGCCATATTATAGCCATGGGATCGGAAATTTCATGGATTTGCATGGAAGGCTCTCTTAAGGCATTGTTAAGAGAAAATGGAACTCTGTTAAAGTCTAAAACTGCACGGACATTCCTTAAAACTATAGAAGAAATCTGTCCTTGGTTCTTAGAAGAAGGGCTCCTTACTGTCCCTCAGTGGGAGCGTTTGTGAAAGGACCTCTGTAAACAAAATGAAAAAACGCCTCTCCCTCTTGGTACTTTGCCTATCTGGACATTAGTTCGTTTCTGTCTGACTTCCAAAAAACCAAAATTTCAAGAACAGCTAAGAGAAGGGGAAGAGATATTAGAAACTGTAAACGAAGAACAATCAAGTCGAGCATCTGAAAGAGAAAGTAGATGTTCAGACTCAGAACAGGGATGTGACTCTGAAGAACAGGAACTATATGAGACAGAGCTAGAAAAGAAGTTCTCTCAGTGGCATTTAGCCCCTACCATGCTGTGCCCTCTGGCATATAATCCAGGTCACCACTCTTTTCCAAGTTGTAGGGGCGCATGTACTTGCTGAACAGGGGCGGCCTCAAGACAGTGGGCTGATGTAGAATCTCAATCAGTGTTCCCAATATTCCTGGTCTTTGAAGATCAAAACAATCAGAGATATCATCAAATATTAGATATAAAATTAGTGAAACAGTTAAAAGAGGCAGTTATGTCCTATGGAATACAAGCTACATTTACCATTTCTTTATTAGAGAATGTTGCAAGTCAAAATCTTACTCCGACTGATTGGGGTAATTTAACAAAAGCATATTTATCTGGGGGATAATATCTTATGTGGAAGGTGACCAACCAGGAGTTATGTTCTGATACTGCCCGACATAATGCATTTGCAGGCAATCCTCAATGGAATCTAGACATGCTGACAGGCCAAGGACAATATGAAGGGCAAGGTAATCAGATTAATTTCTACCCTGGTGTGTATCAACAAATTAGTGCTGCTGCTACTAAAGCTTGGAAAAAGTTTTCAAGTGCTGGCGATCTTCAGGGACTGTTATCTAAAGTTATTCAAAGCAACAATGAACCCTATGCCGATTTTGTAGACAGACTGATTCAAACAGCAGGATGTATGTTTGGAGATGTAGACCAGGCTATGCCTTTAGTCAAACAGCTCGCATATGAGCAAGCAAATAAATGATGTAAAGAAGCAATAAGGCCTTGGAAAAACGAAGACCTTGGAGTCTATTTAAAGGCTTGTAGGGATATTAATGAGGCTTTAATTCAAGGTCAGGTGATGGCTGCAGTGCTTGCACAGGGTCTTAGAGACAATGCCAACTCCCACCCAGGCCAACAGTGTTATCGGTGTAAACAATATGGACACATAGAAAAGGACTGCCCCTAGGGTCCTGTGCCAAAATTATATCCCCAATGTAAAAAAGGGAAACACTGGGCAAGTGACTGTAAATCAACTAGAGACAAATATGGTAACCCTTTACCTCCAAAAAATGAGAATCAGAGCCCCCAACCTCCGGGCCCAGAAATATATGGGGCTATCCAGTCTGTACCTCGGACCCACTACCCCTTGACTCCCCAACTAGACAAAAGAGAAAGCACAGGATTGGACCTCTGTGCCTCCGCCAGAGCAGTATTAACTCCAGAGATGGGAGTACAACCAATACCAACTTTGGTTGTCGGCCCATTACCTAAAGGAACAGTGGGACTAGTTCTGTGGAGGAGTTCTTCTGCTTTAAAAGGATTAAATATTGTCCCTGGAGTTATAGACCCTGATTTTATAGGAGAAATAAAAATCCTTGCTTCTTCACCAAGAGGTGTAGCAATAATAGTTCAGGGTGATTGCATAGCACAATTGTTGTTCTTCCCCAGCTGCCATGATCAATATCCATCAAAGAATATTATTAGGGGAAATAAAGGATTAGGTTCTACTGGCCAAAATATGGTCATGTTAACATTGGATTTAAGAGATAGACCTATGACAAAGTTAGTGATAGAAGGCAAAAGTTTTGAGGGCTTATTAGATACTGGGGCTGAAAAAAGTATTATCAAAATTACAGAATGGCCCAAAGCCTGGCCACTTCAACAGGCAGATCAGACTTTAAGGGGATTGGGTATAGCTTCCAATCCTAACAAAAGTGCAGCCATATTAAAATGAAAGGATGAAGAAGGTCATAGTGGTACTGTCCAACCTTTCATCCTTAAACATCTCCTGGTAAACTTGTGGGGGAGAGATATCATGGAACAGATGGATTTACATCTCACATCCAAGATCCCATACTAAAAGCTAATCAAATCCCATATCTAAAAGCTAATCAAATGATGTTAGCCCAAGGACACATATGTGGAAAAGGTCTTGGGAAAAATAGTCAAGGACCTACTTCACCCATTTTAGTTACTCCAAAACAAGATAGAAAGGGATTGGATTTTCATTAGGGGCCATTGAAGCATTTAAAATAACATGGAAATCTGATAAACCTGTCTGGATCCCTCAGTGGCCCCTCTCAAAAGACAAATTAGAAGTGACCCAACAATTGGTTAAAGAACAACTAGAGGCTGGGCACATCAAACCATCCACCTCTCCTTTCAACACACCAATATTCATAATAAAAAAAGGAATCAGGAAAATGGAGGCTATTACATGACCTAAGAGCAGTAAATTCTATAATGGAGCCCATGGGACCTATTCAATTAGGATTACCTACTTTATCGACTATTCCAGTTAATAGGCCCTCCATTGTAGTTGACATAAAAGATTGCTTCTTTTCCATTCCATTACATCCCTCAGACACCAAAAAGTTCACATTTACTGTGCCCTCACTTAATAACAGTTCTCCTAATAAAAGATATGAATGGATAGTTCTCCCACAAGGCATGGCCAATAGCCTCACTATGTGTCAAATATATGTAAATAAGGCCATTGAACCCATACACCTAGCAAACCCTCAACTTTTAATCTATCATTATATGGATGATATTTTGTTAGCTCATAAAGAAAAAACTGTCTTGGAAAATTGTTATAGTTCCTTAATAAAGTCACTAAAAAGTGGGGCTTACATATTGCCTTTGATAAGGCACAAATGACAGACACCAAAAACTTCTTGGGATCTATCATAAATGCAACTATGGTTAAACCCACAAAAATTAATATTTGAGTAGACCAACTTAAGACTTTGAATGACTCTCAAAAGCTATTAGGTGACATTAACTGGATTAGACCTTACCTTCACTTACCCACCTCAAGTTTGGGCCCCCTGTTTGACACTCTTAAAGGTGATTCTGATCCCCTTTCTTTTCTTTTCTTTTTTTTTTAATTTTTAAATGGTTCTTTATTCATAAACTTGATGCAAGTTTACAAAATTTACTGTACATTGCCAAATAAATCTGCAATGAAAAATAAAATCCAAAAAAACAAAGCATGCCAAATGTGCAGCTGTCAATCTGCTAGCTATCAGGATATTAAAGAATTCAATAATGTATTCAAGATTTAGCCTTAGGCTTAAGGAACTTTAATGCCTTTAAGAATTCTGCCTTGTCACTTGTTATCTGAGCAACTGGCAATCAGAGCTTTATATAAATGTAACCAAGTGAGCAAGATAAAGAAAATCTTTATCTACTATCCTAACCAAATTAAAATCAAAAGAAACACAATAATGCATAAGTGCCAAATCTCTTGAATAGGGTTTACAGAGTTAAAAACCAAATCTTAAAGCAAATGCATAAGAAATGCATTTGAACTTTGAAACTGGTTTGTGCAGAAAAAAATGTGCTTCTGGGTTTCTTTTAAAAAGTGCTTAATAACTAGAATTTATTTTTAAATCAAACTTGGGTTTATTAAAAAAAAAACTCTCACCAACCGAACAGGACTGATTCATGTAAGGCAATAAAATGGAGAGTACATTGATTTGATTCAGGTTTTACAAAAGAATTAAGAGATCCTATTAGTCTTTTGGTTGTAAAAGCCATTTTCATGACAACAAAAATTTTAAGAATCTCCAAATCAGGTATCTTTTTGTACTTAACTATATAGCTTTTTGCTCAAGGAAGTCTGTCTTCATGCCAATCACTTTATAAGTTTATTAGTTTACAAATAATTGCAACATCCCGTTAATAAAATGGAAAGGTAAAATGACTTAGTATTTTAAATAACTTCAAGCTCTATATTGTGGCTCTTCTTCGTAAGAAATATTGAACCAACAAGAAGCAGATTCAGCCCAGCAAGACTCTGCTGCCCCAGTGGAAATTACTACTCACAAGCCTTAAGTGGCACTGCCTTACTTTGCTTTGCCTAAAAAGTACAATTCAAGTAAGAGCATACCTTCAGGAAACAGTTCATATCTTCATATAGCCATAAAAAATGTTTAACAATTTAATGAGTAAATTTCCTGTCATTACGTTGGCAACATCATAAAATTGTTTTAGGCCTTAAAAAGGCTGTGGTTTAGAAGACTTAAAATTTTCTAAACCAATATTGAACATTGATTAAACTTTTATTGGCTCTAAATGGAACAGTATTTTGTAAATCCTTGTAACCCATGGACTTAACATAGGAAAGTCACTGCCAAGTCGCAACTGCAGTAACCTGATGTTGACTTGCCTGCTTAAAAGATTTCACTTTTCAAGAAAAAGAGATAAGGAGTGGCCAGTAAGTGTATTTATCAGGAAAATACAGTAAAGGCCCCACTGCTCAATCCAAGATAACTAAAGTGAGCAAAATGAAATGGCTGTAACTTATACTGGATGTCAGTTGACAGATTATCCACTAAAATATCTATTAGCTAACATCTTCGGTACTGCTGTTATAGGGGCACTCAAAGCTTGTATCTGCATGTTGGGAAGATTTTCTTTAAAGCAACATTGGTCCAAACATATGAGAGTCAACATATTTTAGCCATCTTCTTTTGGAGGAGTGTACCAGCCATTTTTCTCATGTATCTGTACAATGGAATTATAGGACTGTTGGGCTCTTGCTAGATTATATTGATTCTTATTTGCTCCAAACTGCACTCTGGCCTTGCCTTTGACTAAGGTGGCATTTATTTGCATGATGACCGATTCTATTGAACAGGCACTGCTCCAGCCCTGTTTTGTGAGAAGTTCCATACATAATGCTCCTCCACCCAACACATACCCTCCTGAGAGAACAGGTAATACCACTCGAACAAATGGAGGATCAAAGGGAAAGTTATCCTTAAAAGAGAAGTTAAGCAAAATGTATTCTATGCCTTCTTTTTCTTTTAAGATCTGAAGATCACTGTGCAACGGACTATCAGGGTCAACCTTCTGCAGTTTAACATGCCAATCATATAAACTGTCATTTATGAGTTCCACTGAATAAATCCCTGTTTTATAACTCTGTGATCTGTATATGTCCCTGAGCTCTTTCATAAGTCTATCTGAAGCTTGCACTGACCCAGACACCGCACCATTTAAATGGTCTTGCCTTTGAGTCTTCCTAATTTTCTCTAATATTGCCAAATTTTCTTTTTCAATTCCTTCATCCTCTGACTTTTTCCCACTAATAGGCTCTTCTTCCTTCATCTCATAATGATCCAAGTCTTCTATATCTTCAGCCATCTCTTCTTCCTCCTCCTCTTCTGAAGTCACTTCTTCTGTTATTCCATTCGAATTGTTGTTCTTAGTATCTTCTAGACGTTCCAGAACCGATGTCAGAGTTGGGTCATCGGAGTCCACAAACCATATTGGTGAAGAAGATGGGTAAGATTCCATGATGTTGCAGTGGAGTGTGAGCGGCGGCTGCGATGAGTGCGGGCTACCCCACGGCGGTACCAGGAACTGGCAGTGCAGTTCGTCCAGCTTCCAGCTGACGATGCGGAATCGCTCATGGTTCTTGTCGAAGATGGACGCCAGGAACTTCAGCTCGGTTTTGAGCCCTGACACTAACATCTTCCCCTCATCTCCGGTGGGAGGGGTGCGGAAGGGGAGCTGGGCCCGGAGCCGCCGTCAGGGCCTCGACCGCCCCGCTGGGTTGGCCGGGCTGTGCTCTTGCGGCTCCGCTTCTCCCCGCTGCCGCGACCCACGTCAGAGCTCGGCTGGAAAAATCTCTGATCCCCTTTCTAAGCGTGTGCTTACCCCTAAGGCTCGAACAGCTCTCAAGCTTGTTGAAACAGCTATGAAAAAGGTTCATCCTGAGCGTATTGACCTAGATAAGCCTTTATCATTCATTGTCTTGGCCACAAATAAGTTACCCACAGGAGTGTTTTGGCAAAAGGGTCCTATTCTATGGATTCACATGAATTATGCCCCTAACAAGGTCTTATCCTTGTTTACTGAATCTGTGGCAGAATTAATCATTAAGGCATTAATAGTATCCCTTTCCACCTTTGGATCACATCCCTCAACCATCACTACTCCATATACTACTGATCAGATACAATATCTTATTAATAATTCAAATTCACGGGCTATAGTCTTTACTAGTACTTCTGCTGTGTTTGACAATCATTTGCCATCTGATCCTCTTCTACAATTTTGGAGTCAGCATCCTATAATTTTCCCTAAAGTCACCCGAAAAGAACCTATTATAGGAGCTACCCTTATATTTACTGATGGATCAAAAAATGGTATGGGTGCTATTACTGTAAATAATGTTACAGAAACATTGCTGTTTAATACTCTATCTGCACAACAAACAGAACTATTAGTAGCTATAGAAGTATTCAGAACCCACCATGAGCCCTTTAATCTATTCTCTGATAGCAAATACATTGTTAATGCTATTCAAAATTTAGAATTAACTGGTCTGCTCTCTGTCTCTTCCACCATCACTAAGTATTTACAATCTTTACAAAAACTTATTTGGGATAGAAAAAGTCCTTTTTTTATTGGGCATGTTTGGGCTCATACTGGCCTTCCAGGTCCTCTAAGTTTACACAATGATTTAACAGACATGGCCACCAGAAACCCACATGTCTTTGATGCACTTGAAAATGCAAAAAATTTTCATTCCAAATTTCACATAAATGCTTCTACTCTACGCTATCAGATTACTAAGACAACAGCTCGGGACATAGTCAAGTATTGTGCTAAATGTGCTATGCTTATTCCTAACCCTTCATTAGGAGTAAATCCAAAAGGGCTTCAGCCCAATCATATTTGGCAAATGGATGTAACTCATTATTCAGAATTTGGAAAACTACAATTCATCCATGTGTTAATAGATACCTTTTCAGGATTTATTATGGCCTCTGCTCATGCTGGAGAAAAAAACCAAAGATGAAATAGCACACTATTTACATTCTTCCTCCATCCTAGGGGTCCCCAAACAAATTAAAACAGATAATGGTCCTGGATATACGTCCCAGGCCTTTAAACAATTTTATTCCACCTTTGGTATTCAACATGTCACAGGAATTCCCTATAATCCTACTGGACAGAGCATTGTTGAGCATGCCCATTTAACACTTAAAAACATGCTTTATAAACAAAAAGGGGGAATAGGGGCATCATACAGATTCCCAAAAGGCAAATTATATGTTGCCTTGTTTATTTTAAAATTTTTAAATCTCAGTTCTGAGGGTCGATCAGCTGCTGACCATCATTCAGAGCCTAATAAAAAACATCTACCTCAAGTGCTCTGGAAGGACATTCTATTGAGACAATGGAAAGGCCCAGATCTGGTATTAATCTGGACCTGAGGATCTGTTTGTGTTTTCCTGCAGGACGCACAATTGCCAATTTGGGTGCCTGAAAGATTGGTCAAGGCTTCCTCAATAGAAAACCAAGAACAACAAGAAGATGTGGAAGTTCCTCCAACTGCTGCTGTTGATGATCCCTCACCATGTTAGTGGAGGAGCCGTGCGTTACCTATGGAGGATAGTAAAGGTGTGGCCTTGCCCTTTGCCCCTTACTAACTCTTCCAATCTATATCCTCCTATTCTTACCACTAATTCCACATTAGGGTTACCTACTGTACCCTTTTCTCCTGACTTGGCACCCTTCCCAAATGGCTCCTACGACTTAGCAGGTTATTTGGGAACCTCCCCCCAAGTTTGACTATGCTAGACCAGTAGTCAGAGAAGGGTAAGATTCATGAAGAGCTCATACCAACCTAAGACAGGGAATGAAGATATAAGCCTCATTTTCCAATGATGGGTAAGGATGTTGCTCTGTCATGGACAACCTAAGACAGGCACAGTCATTTTATAAATGAACAGGGTGAGATGTGGGCTGGCAGGGAGTCAAAGTGCGTGCCTGGTATTCCTGGAGAAAACCAGGAAGCTATTACAGTTGGCTACATGTATGCTTGAGCTTGTGATTGCTTGACCTTTAATGGGATTGGGTGGACATATCTGATTGAAATTGCTTATGCATGAGACTGCTTATATATAGAGGGTGTTATCCAAATAAAAAAAAAAAAAAGCTCCTTCACGACAATCTGAGGTGTACGTGTCTTTATGTCCCGCTGGACAGCAACAACTCTGCACTGCAGGTGACCTCTCCATAGAGCAAATAGAGGTGCCCAGTTGCCCAGCTGTGCTTTGTGGAGCTGGTTGAGAGCCTATTTGTGGACTTAGGCTTAGGATAGAGCAGGCCCTGCCAGGTGATTGCTGGAGGTGCTGGGGACATTACTTTGCTTCTCTGAGTCTCAGATTCCTTCCTTGGAAAGAGAGAAACCAGGACCACTGTCTGATCCATTGTCTGTAGGAATAACCAATCACTCATTTAAAGGTCTGTTAATAAATATTCACCAAGGAGTACCTCGGAGCCCAGAATTCTGATAGGGATACTAAGGACACTGAGGTGAGCCAGCAGCAGGCCCTATCCCAACAGTGGGGGACATGAACCCAGTCTCATGCTGTGATGACTGAGGTCAGGGCTGGTTGTGGAAGCACAGGGTGGGGAACCCCAGGGGACCCTGAGTTACCTGGGTGTGAGAGCTGTTGAGTTGGGCAGGGGCCATCTGAGCTAAGCTCTGACTGTTTAATAAATCTGTGTTCCTGAGAGCAGAAGGCAGGCCAGGGAGAAGAGGCAGGAGGGGTGGCAGAGCTGGGCTTAATGGAGATCAGAAGACTCAGAGTTCATTCTGGGCATCCTGGGCACTGCAGTCAGGTCCCATCTGGGAACAGATGTGGTCAGATGTGTGTGTGGAAAGCAAGACTCAGCATGGTCATTGCCACCTTCCCTGCAGGGAGATGACTGGCATGCCACTTGTCCTGGCAGCACCATTTATCCACCTGCTCTTCTGGTCTTGGTCCTGCAGCTCAGGGAGAAGCAGAGTTTCCAGGCCACAGATGAGGACATGCCTATCGGGATAAGGCCATCCAGCAGGGCTTCAATGATGCAGATTTTTTTAGTTGGAAAGAAAGTAGATTACAAAGTTCAGTTGTGATTACTGTATTTTTAAAATGTGTTCTAATTAGTTATACCTGGCAGTAGAATGCACTTTGACACATGATACATGAATTGAGGGTAACTTCTCATTCTTCTGGTTGCTCATGATGTAGGATCACACCAGTCATGCAGTCACATATACACATAGGTTCATAATATTGAATTCATTCTATTATCCTTCCTACTCCCATACCCCCTCCCTGCATTCCCCTCTGACTAATCCAAAATACCTCTATTCTTCCTTAGTACCCCACCATCTTATTGTGAATTAGTATCTGCATATCAGAGAAAATATTTGACCTTTGGTGTTTGGGGATTGACTTATTATGCTTTGTATAATATTCTCCAGTGTACCTATTTATGGGTGAATGTCATCATTTCATTCTTCTATAAGACTGAGTAATATTCCATTGTGTATACATACCCTATTTTCTTTATCCGTTCTTCTATTGAAGGGCACCTAGGTTGGTTCCATAGTTTAGCTATGGTGAATTGAGCTGCTATAAACATTGACGTGGCTGCGTCACTGTAGAATGCTGATTTTATGTCCTTTGGGTATAAACTAAGGAGTTGGATAGCTGGGTCAAATGATGATTCCATTCCAAGTTTTCTGAGGAATCTCCATACTGCTTTCCATAATAGTTGCACTAATCTGCTGTCCCACCAGCACCAGCAATGTATGAGTGTACCCTTTCCCCAACATTTATTGTTATTGTATACTTGAAAATTACCATTTTGAATGAAGTGAGATGAAATCTTAGAGTAGTTTTGACTTGCTTTTCTATATTTTCTATATTTTTCTATATTTTCAAGGAGATGTTGAACATTTTTCATATATTTACTGATCAATTGTATTTCTTCTGTGAAATGCTTGTTCAGTTATTATTTATTGGGGTATTCGTTTGTGTTAAGTTTTTGAGTTCTTTATATACCCTAGAGATTAATGCTTTATCTAAGGTGCATGTAGTAAAGATTTTCTCCCATTCTGTAGGCTCTCTCTTATGTTCTTGATTGTTTCTTTTGCTGTGAAGAACCTTTTAGTTTGAACCTATCCCATTTATTGATTCTTGATTTTAATTTCTTGTGCCTTAGGGGTCTTGTTAAGGAAATCAGATCCTAAGCTGACATGGTGAAAATTTGGACCCACTTTTCTACTTTTTCTTCTTTCATGTGCAGGGTCTCTGTTCTAGTGACTGCTTTTGATCCACTTAGAGTTGAGTTTTGTGCAGGGTGAGGCATAAGAGTTTAGTTTCATTTTGTTACACATGAATTTTCAGTTCTCCCAGTACCATGTGTTGAATAGGCTATCCTTTCTCCTATGTATGTTTTTGGTGCCTTTATCTAATATGAGATAACTGTAATTATGTGGGTTTGTCTCTGTGTTTTCTATTCTGTTCCATGTCTGCTTTGGCACCAATAACACACCGTTTTGTTATTGTATCTCTGTAGTATATTGAAGGTCTGGTATTGTGATGCCTCCTGCTTCACTTTTCTTGCTAAGGATTGCTTTAACTAGTCTGGGTCTCTTATTTTTCTAAGTAAATTTCATGACTGCCTTTTCTATTTATATGAATAATGTTTTTGGAATTTTAATACTAATTACATTAAATCAGCATAGTACTTTTGGTAGTATGACTGTTTTGACAATATTAATTCTGCCTATTCAGGAGCATGGGAGGTCTTTCCATCTTCTAAGGTCATCTTCAATTTGTTTCTTTAGTGTTCTGTAGTTTTCATTGTAGAGGTCTTTCAACTCTTTTGTTATGTTGATTACCAATTATTTTATTCTTTTGAAGCTATTGTGAATGGGGTAATTTTCCTAATATCTCTTTCAGTAAATTCATCCCTGATGTATAGCAATGTGTTTGATTTATTGATGTTGATTTTATATCCTGTTATATTTTGAATTAATTTATGAGTTATAGAAGTTCTCTGGTGGAATTTTTTGGATCTTCTACTTATATAATCATGTCATTGGCAAATAGTGATAGTTTGAGTTCTTCTTTCACTGTTCATATCACTTTAATTTCTTTGGTCTGTCTAATTGCTTTGGCTAGAGTTTCAAAGATATTGTTGAATAGAAATGGTGAGAGAGGGCATCCCTGCCTTGTTGCAGTGTTTAGGGGGAATGCTTTTAGTTTTTCACCATGTAGAATGATATTGAAAATGGGCTTAGCATAGATTGCCTTTACAATGTTAAAGAATGGTACCAATATCCCTATTTTTTTTCAGTGTTTTGAGAATGAAGGAGTGCTGTATATTATCAAATGCTATTTCTGCATCTATCAAAATAATCATGTGATTCTTGACTTTAAGTCTGTTCATATGGTGAATTACATTTATTGATTTCCAGATGTTGAACCAGCCTTGCATCCTTGGGATAAAACCCACTAGATCGTGGTGCACTCTTTTTATTATATTTTTGTATGCGATTTGCTAGAATTTTGTTGAGAATTTTTGCGACAATGCTCATTAACGATATTGGTCTGGAATTTTCTTTCCTCGATGTGTCTCTGTCTGGTTTAGGTAACAGGGTGATATTGGCTTCGTAGAATGAGTTTAGGAGGGTTCCCTGCTCTTCTATTTCATGGAATACTTTGAGGAGTATTAGAATGAGCTCTTCTTTAAAGGTTTTGAAGAACTTGGCTGAGAACTCATCTGGTCCCAGACTTTTCTTTGTTGGTAGGTTTTTGATGACCTCTTCTATTTCATTACTTGAAATTGATCTATTTAAATTGTGTATGTCCTCCTCACTCAGTTTAGGTAATTCATATGTCTCTAGAAACCTGTTGATGTCTTTGAGATTTTCTGTTTTGTTGGAGTGTAGATTTTCAAAATAGCTTCTAATTATGTTTTGTATTTCAATCCTGTCTATCATGATATTTCCTTGTTCGTTCTGAATTTTAGTTATTTGAGTTTTCTCTCTCCTTCTCTTTGTTAATGTGGCTAAGGGTTTGTCAATTTTGTTTATTTTTTCAAAGAACCATCTTTTTTTGTCAATTTTTTTGATTGCTCCTTTGTTTCAGTTTCATTGATTTCAGCTCTGATTTTAACTATTTCCTGTCTTCTACTACTTCAGTGTTGCTATATTCTTCTTTTTCTAGGGCTATGAGCTATAGTGTTAGATTGTTTATTTGTTGACATTTTCTTCTTCTTCTTCTTCTTCTTCTTCTTCTTCTTCTTCTTCTTCTTCTTTCTTCTTCCAATACTGGGGATCGAACTCAGGTCCTTGTGCTTACGAAACAAACACTCTACCAGCTGATATATCTCCCCAGCCCCGATATTTTCTTCTTTTATTGAATGCACTTCATGAAATAAAGTTTTCTCTAAGAATTGCTTTCATAGTGTCCCAGAGATTTTGATATGATGTATCATTGTTCTCGTTTACCTCTAAAATTTTTTTTATTTCCTCCCTGATGTTTTCTGTTATCCATTCGTCATTCGATAGCATATTATTTAGTCTCCAGGTGTTGGAGTAGTTTCTGTTTTTTATTCTGTCATTTATTTCTAATTTCAATCCATTATGATCTGATATCTGTATATTCTTGTGTTTGCTAACAGTAGTTTTGTGGCATAATATATGGTCTATTTTAGAGAAGGTTCCATGTGCTTCTCAGAAGAAAGTTTAATACTCTTTGTTGGATGGTATATTCTATTAATGTCCAATAAGTCTAAATTATTGATTGTGTTATTGAGATCTAGGGTTTCTTTGTTCAATTTTTGATTGGAAGATTTGTCCAGTGGGGAGAGAGGTGTGTTAAAATCACCTACTCTTATTGTGTTGTGATCTATTCGATTCCTGGAATTGAGAAGAATTTGTTTGATGTACATAGATAAGCCAATATTTGGGGCATAGATATTTATGATTGTTATGTCTTGCTGATTTGTACTTTCCTTAAGCAGTATGAAATGTCCTTCTTTATCCCTTCTGAGTAACTTTGGCTTGAAGTCCACATTATCTGATATGAGGATGGATACTCTGGCTTCTTTGCTGGATCCATGTGCATGGTATGTTTTTTCCCATCCTTTCACCCTTAGTCTATGGTATGTCTTTCTATGAGATGAGTCTCTTGCAGGCAGCATATTGTTGGATCTTTCTTTTTAATCCAATCTGTCAGTCTATGTATTTTGATTGATGAGTTCAGGTCATTAACATTCAGGGTTGTTATTGAGATATGATTTGTATTCCCGGTCATTTGGCTCATTTTTTTTTTTTTTTACATGACTTGGTTTTTCCTTTATTTGGTTATTTTTTAGGGTAGTTCCTCCCTTTGCTGACTTGCATCATTGTTTTTCATCTCTTCCTCATGAAATATTTTGCTGAGAATGTTCTGTAGTGCTGGCTTTCTTTTCGTAAATTCTTTTAGCTTTTGTTTATCATGGAAGGATTTTATTTCTTTGTCTAATCTGAAGGTAAGTTTTGCTGGGTATAAGATTCTTCATTGGCATCTGTTTTCTTTCAGAACTTGAAAAATGTTGTTCCAGGTTCTTCTAGCTTTTAGGGTCTGGGTTGAAAAATCTGCTGATATTCGTATTGGTTTTCCCCTGAATGTAATTTGATTCCTTTCTCTTTCAGCCTTTAAAATTCTGTCTTTATTTTGTACGTTAGGTATTTTCATTATAATGTGCCTTGGTGTGGGTGTGTTGTAATTTTGTATATTTGGCGTCCTATAAGCCTTTTGTACTTGATTTTCCGTTTCATTCTTCAGATTTGGAAAATTTTCTGATATTATTTCATTGAATAG
This sequence comes from Sciurus vulgaris, assembly GCF_902686455.1. Classification (NCBI taxonomy): domain Eukaryota; kingdom Metazoa; phylum Chordata; class Mammalia; order Rodentia; family Sciuridae; genus Sciurus; species Sciurus vulgaris. The sequence goes on along the minus strand of NC_136478.1, from coordinate 55,957,949 downwards.
ATTGTTCATTCCTTTGTTTCTCTGTGCCTTCCTCAATTCCAATAATTCTTAAATTTGAACTTTTCATAATATCCCATAGTTCTTGTAGAATCTGTTCATGCTTTCTTACCATCTTCTCTGTGTGGTCAACTTTGTTTTCAATATTAAATATTTTGTCCTCAATGTCTGAGGTTCTGTCTTCCAGGTGTTCTATCCTATTGGTTATGCTTTCTATGGAGTTTTTACTTTGGTTTATTGTTTCCTTCATTTCAAGGATTTCTGTTTTTTGTTTTTTTTTTTCAGTGTCTTTAACTCTTTATTGAAATGATCTTTTGCTTCTTGTATTTGCTCTTTCAACTCTTGGTATGATCATTCAATGCCTGCATTTGCTCTTTCATCTCCTCATTTGCTTCCTTGTTCATTTTAGTTATGTACATTCTGAACTCCTTTTCTGACATTTCTTCTGCCATGCTGTCATTGGATTTTATTTATGTAGTATCTAGGTTTGTTTGAGATATTTTCTTCCCTTGTTTTCTCATATTGGTCAGGTATCTATCCCTCTAATAGTGAAAGTCTGAGATATTGCAGATTTCCTCTATTATAGTGTTCCTGTAGATTTCCAATATGTCACCTCCTAGCCTTTAGTAGCCTGAAGTTTCAGAAGAACATGATAATGCAGTGTTCCACAAGAAACACACCCTTCTCTGGGTGGTGACCTTCAGGTGGGATATATTCCCTGATAGTGAGCAGAGATTCCTCCACTTGTTGACCAATGGTCAGCCAAAGGGGAACTAGACTGTGGGCTGGAGCATGGATGGTCTGGGCCTGAATCTCTGGTTCTAATGCCCTGGTGGGAAAGTCTTGCCCGGCAGGACTCACCCGGTGGACAAGTGTTGCTGGGCAGCTCTCATCTGAGAAGTTCCCTTCAGTCCAGAAGTACTGCCTGGGCTAGGAAGCCCTCCTCTGTGACATTCCTAGGGGTCTGTACCTTCCTCTTGGGCCAGGGAGCCTCACCCTGTACCAAAGCATCTCGCTGGGTGTCCCCTCCTCTGAAAAGCTGCCTGTGTTCCTGGGACCCTTGCTCTGCTCCTAAGTCTCTCACTGAGTGGCCCTGCTGTACAATGTACCTGGTTGTCTGGGTTCACCGGTCCAGCAGGGGAGTCTTACTGGGCACTTCTACTTCACAAAGTTCCCTGCATTCTGGGACTACTGCCCCATCGGGGAGCCTCACCCAATGGGAGAGACTCACCTAGTAGCTCTGAGTTGGTCTCGAGTCTCTCAATACCTCCTCTTCTTGAATCTTGAGTCCTGGAGTGATTTGAAATGCGGTCAACCTCTAGTCTGCCATCTGGAAACCCCTCTTAATTTATTATTGATATCTAACTTCATTCCACTATAATCTGATAGAATGCAGGTTATTATCTCTATTTTTTTTTTATTTGCAGAGAGTTGCTTTGTAGCATAAGTTATGGTCTGTTTTAGAGAAATATCTGTGTGCTGCAGAGAAGAAAGTGTATTCACTTTTTGAAGAATGAAATAGTCTATATATGTCTAAGTCTAAATTATTGATTGCATTATTTATTTCTGTAGTTTCTTTGTACAGTTTTTGTTTGAAAGATCTATCCAGCAGTGAGAGAACTGTGTTGAAGTCACCCAGTATTATTGTGTCATGGTCTATTTGCTTCTTGAAATTGAGAAGTGTTTGTTTGATATGCATAGATGCTCTATTGTTTGAGCATAAGTATTTATGATTGTTATGTCTTTTTGAGTCATAATTCCCATAAGTAAGATGAAATGTCCTTCCTCCCTTCTGACTAACTTTTCCATACTCATATCAGATAAAGTGACCACTATATTTTTCATGAATCTTTGTGGTTTTATGTATCCCACAGGCCAATGTAAATTTTGTTTTTCTAGTCAATCACAGCATGTTTTTAACCACTTGGGAATACAGAAGCTGTCTCACTACAATTTCAAATAAATGATTAAGTTCTCACATCTTGATTCCACTTGATTTCTTGGGACCATTTCCCAGACTTTTTTTGGGGGTGGGGTGTTTTGTTTTCTACCAAAATAAAGGGTGATGTAGGGCTTGGACTCGAGCTAGGGTGTAGTAGAGAAACACATACTCAGGGAACGATTGGGTGCCCAAGGAGGGAAGAACTCAGAAGACTCTCTTTGGCCCGCATCCTGGTCTCTCAGCTGAGTCAGGAGCTGGGGAAGGAGAGTGGAGGGAGGTCAGGGCAGAGCATAGGGATCTCAAAGGCTGGGATAGTGGAATAGCAGCAGGGCAAGTCAATGTTCTGTAAACACTGAAAGTCCCTGACTCTGCTATCATATTGGGGTCAGGTAGCACTGAGTTCAAATTGTGTCCCTGCCTCTTATCAAGGTGTCAGTCTTTTGGAAACAATGCTGTCCCATCAGCAGACCCTCCAAGTTCCCAACCCTGTTATGTCCACTGTGTGGTGTCTAGGTTCAGGGTATGTCTTCTACAGGAAAGTCCATCTCTGTGAAGAAGGAGAAGGGCCATCTTGGTGGACGCTGGTCCTCGGGTGTTGGGACTTTGCCTCTACCCACAGTTAATGAAGACTCTGGATTTCTAAACTCAGTGAAAATCCTGACCTCTAAAGGCCATTTGTATAATTCTCTCGTTTCACTCCCTAGATCCAGTCAAGACCACCACAGTCCACTTCCCACTGCTGGAAGTGACACAGGCTGGACTGGAACTCAGGTCCTGTGAGCTAGTGCAGGGGCTTCAAACACCACGAACCCAGGCACTTTATGAAGGGAAGGCGGGGCCTGCTCACAGACACCCTTGGGTAGGATCCAGGCCAGAAGTTCCCAGGGCTCCTGGGAGGGGCTGGCAGAGCTGGGCTCCGGGAATGTGAAACCCAGGGGTGCAGTGGACACTGCTCTCAGAGGTTTCCCCAGTGCTTGCCCTTTTCCACAGGAATAGACAGATAAGCCTGTGTCCTGGCAGGCATGGGGTGTTATTTCCATCTGGCCTCAGGAAACCCCTCCTAGGAACTGGCAGAAATGTGGGGAGAACACCAGGTGTGTAGAAGGAGGGGCAGGTGCTTCCCAGAGCACAGAGACACTTCCTCTGCTGACTGAGCAGGAGGAGGCTGTCAGTCCTCTGCTCCAACCATATCATCAGAATTTCAGGGATGGATCCTGCTCTCTGCAAAGGGGCTTCTGTTGATCAAAGCTTAATGATTAGGCCTGACTCCTGCCCTGCTTGGGTCCCCCATGTAATACAGTGAATTAAGAGCCTGGATATCAGAGTGGGGACTGGAGGGCCTCAGGAAGGAAAGGAGAACCATCTGGTGAACTGTTATCCAGGATTCTCATGCCACTTCTGCAGCTTCTATGGCCCTTCAGCAACTCAGAGCTATTTCCTGGCATGATATGCCACAGAAGCTCCTGCCAACCCCACAGTTGTGTCCCCCATAGATTCAGATATACCCAGAACTCCAGCAGTGAGGAAGGGTGGTCTGAGGCTTCCAGGTCCTGCAGATGGGAAGGCCCTAAGGAGGTGGGATGGGTGCCATGTGTCCACCCACCAAGAGAACCCTGATTCTTTTTTTTTTTTGTTGCTGTTACCTTTTGAGAAGGGAAATAAATAGGATTCAGACACAGGGTTGACTGCAAAGTCTCGCTGCTATTCAGTCATGGGCTCTTTGCATCATGGAGCCATGGACTAGCCACCCCTGCTTTCCCACCAGCAATGCCTCAGAGAACCTCCTTCCCTGTCTGATCATCCTCTACTTTCCCACCATGGTATGACTCAGATCCTCTAAGAGACTGGGTAGCATGCCAAGGAGAGCTTAGTGAATTTGCTTCTGATGAATGCTACTTTGGATTTTGCTTTCAAGCAGACACTTAAGAATTGGGTTTTTAATTTTCCACAAGGAGGGAATCATCAATTTCTGTGACAAAGTTTATCAAGGATTGTGTATCTGGATAAACCAGACCAGTCTCCACTGCACACAGGCAGCTCAGCAACATGATCCTACTGTAAACTGAGGACATTTGGAGCCAGCATCACATCAGCTGCAGACATAATCAAAGCAATTGAACTTGTCAGCACTGATGATGATCCCACTGTAAGGTGAGGACATTCAGAGCCAGCAACACATCAGTTGCAGAAATAATCAAAAAAATTGGTCTTGTCAGCACTGACGATGTGGACAGCTCCTCCTGCTGTTTTAAACTCCCTTTTCATATTTTACTGTTTTCTTTTTTTAATTTGGTAAAGTACTCCTTACAAATTCAAGATTTACTACCATAACTGTCTTAATGTGTACAAACATTTCAGGAGCTTGAAGACATCAACAAGTTTCTAGAGACATATGAATTATCAAAACTGAACGAGGAGGACATACACAACTTAAATAAATCAATTTCAAGCAATGAAATAGAAGAGGCATCAAAAACCTACCAACAAAGTAAAGTCCAGGACCAGATGGGTTCTCAGCCGAGTTCTACAAAACCTTTAAAGAAGAGCTCACTCCAATACTTCTCAAAGTATTCCATAAAATAGAAATGGAGGGGACCCTCCCAAACTCATTCTATGAAGCCAATATCACCCTGATACCTAAACCAGACAGAGACACATCGAGGAAAGAAAATTTTAGATCAATATCCTTAATGAACATCGATGCATAAATTCTCAACAAAACTTTAGCAAATCGCATACAAGAATATACTAAAAAGATAGTGCACCAAGATCAAGTGGGTTTTATCCCAGGAATACAAGGTTGGTTCAACATCAGGAAATCAATAAATGTCATTCACCATATCAACAGACTAAAAGTTAAGAATCACACGATTATTTCAATAGTGGCAGAAAAAGCATTCAATAAAATACAGCATCCCTTCATGTTCAAAACACTAGGAAAAATTGGGATTGTGGGAACATACCTTAACATTGTAAAGGCCATCTACCCTAAGTCCATGGCCAATATCATTCTAAATGTTGAAAAACTGAAAGCATTCCTCCTAAAAACTGGAACAAGGCAGGAATGCCCTCTTTCACCACTTCTATTCAACATTGTTCTTGAGACTCTAGCCAGAGCAATTAGACAAACCAAAGAAATTAAAGGGATACGAATTGGAAAAGAGGAACTCAAACTATCCCTGTTCGCTGATGACATGATTATATATTCAGAGGAACCTGGAAATTCCACCAGAAAACTCTTAGAACTCATAAGTGAATTCAGTAAAGTAGCAGGTTACAAGATCAATGCCCATAAATCCAACGCATTTTTATACATAAGTGATGAATCTTCAGAAAGAGAAATTATGAAAACTACCCCATTCACAATAGCCTCGAAAAAAATAAAATACTTGGCAATCAATCTCACAAAAGAGGTGAAAGACCTCTACAATGGGAACTACAGAACACTAAAGAAAGAAATTAAAGAAAAACTTAGACGATGGAAAGATCTCCCATGTTCTTGGATCGGCAGAATTAATATTGTCAAAATGGCCATACTACCTAAAGTGCTATACAGATTCAATGCAATTCCAATTAAAATCCTAATGATGTAACTTACAGAAATAGAGCAAGTAATTATGAAATTCATCTGGAAGAATAAGAAACCCAGAATAGCTAAAGCAATCCTCATTAGAAAGAGCGAAGCAGGGGGTATAGCAATACCAGATCTTCAACTGTATTACAAAATAATAGTAACAAAAACAGCATGGTATTGGCACCAAAATAGGCAGGTAGATCAATGGTACAGAATAGAGGACATGGACACAAACCCAAATAAATACAATTTTCTCATACTAGACAAAGGTGCCAAAAATATGCAATGGAGAAAAGATAGCCTCCTCAACAAATGGTGCTGGGAAAACTGGAAATGCATATGCAACAGAATGAAATTAAACCCCTATTTCTCACCCTGCACAAAACTCAACTCATAATGGATCAAGGACCTAGGAATCAGACCAAAGACCCTGCAGATTATAGAAGAAAAACTAGTTCCAAACCTTCAACATGTTGGCTAAGGGTCAGACTTCCTTAACAGGACTCCCATAGCACAAGAAATAAAAGGAAGAATCAACAACTGGGAGAGATTCAAACTAAATAGCTTTCTCTCAGCAAAGGAAACCATCAGCAATGCGAAGAGAGAGTCTACAGAGTGGGAGAATATCTTTGCCACTCATACTTCAGATAGAGCACTAATTTCCAGAATCTATAAAGAACTCAAAAAACTCTACACCAAGAATACAAATAATTCAATTAACAAATGGGCTAAGGAAATGAACAGACACTTCACAGAAGAAGATGTACAAGCAATCAATAGATATATGAAAAAATGTTCAACATCTCTAGTAATAAGAGAAATGAAAATCAGAACTACCCTAAGATTTAATCTCACCCCAATTAGAATGGCGATTATCAAGAATACAAGCAACGATAGGTGTTGGAGAGGATGTGGGGAAAAAGGTACACTCATACATTGCTGGTGGGGTTTCAAATTAGTGCAGCCACTCTGGAAAGCAGTATGGAGATTCCTCAGAAAGGTTGGAATGGAACCACCATTTGACCCAGCTATCCCACTCCTTGGCCTATATCCAAAGTACTTAAAATCAGCATACTACAGAGATACAGTCACATCAATGTTCATAGCTGCTCAATTCACCATAGCCAGATTGTGGAGCCAACCTAGATGCCCTTCAGTTGATGAATGGATAAAGAATCTGTGGGATATATATACAATGGAATATTACTCTGCCATGAAGAATGATAAAATTTTGGCATTTGCAGGCAAATGGATGAAATTGGAGAATATCATGCTAAGTGAGATAAGCCAATCTCAAAGAACTAAAGGACGAATGATCTCGTTGATAAGCGGATGAGGACATATAATGGGGAGTTGGAGGGGTTAGCATTAGGGTTAGGGTTAGGTTTAGGGTTAGGGATAAGGTTGGTGGTAAGAATCGAGGAAGGATGGACTGTATAGAGGGAAAAGAGGGGTCAGAGGGGTGGGGGGGAAGGGAAGAAAAATAACAGGATGAATCAAACAACATTGCCCTATGTAAATTATGATTTTTAATAAAAAAATGTAGTTAAAAAAAAGAAAGTGTAGATTTGCATCCTTCAACAATTAACTACACATGCCTACTTTCACTTATCTCTATTTTTCTTCATATATTTCATGGTTCTATTTTTCATGTATATTTGTATTTGTTATGTCCTCTTGAATACATTCCCCAGTTTTCATTTGATTATTATTTATGTGAAATATCTTTATCCACACAGAAAAACCTTGGTGGTTCCTCTTGTCTTGGGTTTCTTCTCTGCACCAAGTGTGCAGAGTCGCTGAATCTGTCACCTTTTGCATTAGGGTGTAATTTCCATCTGGCCCCAGGTAGGCTTTCTCAGGTGATGGACAACAGATATGTAGGACATTTCGGGAGGCGTGGGTGGTGGTACATCAGGGCCTCTCCAGTTCCAGAGGCTGATCCTCCCCTAAGTGTGATTGGACTAGGCAGATAACTCTGCTCCACCTGTGCACTGCAAGCTTGCAGGCTGCTATATGCTTCCTGCACTAGGGCCTGAGGTGCTACGAGCTGGTTCAGCAACAGGTCAGATTTCTCCTGCATAAAATGCTCCACAGTAGTTGCTAGAACTGAAGCCAGCTGTTCACCATGGCACATGCCTGTAATTCCAGTGACTTGTGAGGCTGAGGCATGAGGATAGCAAGTTCAAAGCCAGTGTCAGCAACTTAGCATGGCTGTAAGCAACTTAGGAAGACCCTGCCTCAAAATAAAAAATCAAAAGAGCTGGGGATGTGGCTCAATTGGCAAGCACCCCTGGGTTCAATCCTGATATTTAGTAAAGAAACAAACCATCATCATCAACAACCCTTGAGTCAAAAGAAACATCTCAGGCTAAGATCAGTAGAAGGAGCTTCAGTGCAGGCACTGGGGAGATGACCAACCCACTGGTAGGGCCAAGTGTTCTGCCTCCATGCTGAAGTTCCAGAAGTGAGCCATAACCACTGGAATGGATTACCATTATTTTATTAAAATATACAAATGTAATCTAATAGCACACACAATAAAGAGGTAACTAAAATGCCACATTAACCTTATTTTTGAATCCCAGAGGAGAATTTGCATTAAATACCAGACTCGGTATAGGATCCAACCCAGTGGATGCTGGGGTGTCTAAATAACCCTTCTCTTGGTAAGATGTCATATCCTTGAAGAAGCCATGTCATGCCCTCATCTGGTGACCTCCACTCTCACCAGATCTGTGCAAGGACAAGCACCAACATCCTTCTCCCAAAGATCTATTGGCAAAGATTCAGCAATAAGCTTAGCTACTGTGCAGCATTTTATGCAGAATTCTGGGATTTCTTACTGGGGGAGATGAGTCAACATGGAAAACTTTATGACATTAGAGTAAATGTTCAAATGACTAAAGAATGTTGAAGATGAAAGAAAAGGTGACAAGACTCTCTTGAACTCAGTAATCATAACCAGCTTCTGCCCCCAGTGGGTTCAATAACAACACATACCTTTGTGGCTGTATCAGCTAAGGAGAAAATAGAATTTAGTTGTGTTCCTTTCTTTTGTGGGGGCATTGTGGATTGAAACCAGGTGTGCTTTCCCCTGAGCGACATCCACAGCCCTTTTTGTGTTTTATTTTGAGACAGGGTCTTGCTAAATTGCTTAGGTACCTGCCGAATTGCTGAGGCAGGCCTTGAACTTGTGACCATCCTGCCTCAGCCTCCAGAGTTGCTGGGATTTCAGGCATGCACCAACACACCAGGCTGTTTTACTCTTATATATAACACAAATAACTACTTGGACACTGCCAGGTGATTATTTTTTTCAAAGGCATAGCCAGAAGTTTATTTTAGAAAATAAATACATTTTCAAGGAAGAATGGGGCAATCTCAAGAGAGGGAGAGGACTTTGTGGGTAAAGCAAGAGATATGGGTCCAAGGGTCACTCAACCACAGAGCCACATCACCAGAATTATTTTTTTTAAATTTCATTTAGAGACAGGATCTCATTGAGTTACTTAGCACCTCACTTTTGCTGAGGTTGGCTTTGAATTTGCAATCGTCCTGCCTCAACCTCCTGAGTTGTTGGGATTACAGGTGTGTGCCACTGTGCCCAGCTTGAGTGATATTTTTTGAGTGATATTTTTAATGAAACAAATCTTTTCTTGCCTGAAACATAAATACGATCTATATATTTTAGAAAGTATAGAGGGGAAAGGAGAATTCTGCGGTACCCAGGGATGCTGGGGAGGGAGGATTCACCCAAAGTCTGGTGGAGACATGTCTGCAAATTCCAGAGATAGTGATTCTGGATTGTGGGAGGCAGACTATGTGGATCAGGACTGGATCCCTGAACTCTATCTGAAGTGATGCATTCTTATTCTCCAGGAGCTTGGAGGGGGTAGAAAAGCAAAGGTGTAATGAACCAAGAGCTCATACTTGATCACACCTGCCTAGCTAGGTCTTAGCCTGAGGGAAACTTGACTACCTACTAATTAAAATTGGTTCATGTGGCTAAATGTGGGCAGCACTGAAGCAGGGAAGACAGCTTGAGGAACAAGGGAAGGAATTCCAAGGGGGACAAAGGGCAAAGAAACAGAGGGAGCCTGGAGACACTTAGGGGCAGGTTAGCAAGAATTACATCTGATCTCTGAAGACCACACAGTCTCCTTACAGCCCCCTAACCACTCACATTGAGGTCAGATAGATGGAATTAAAAATAGTTAGAAAGGAGACATAGAGGAAGGTCAAGGAAATTTAACTTATTCAGTTTCCACATACCTCCCCAAGCTGATCTCTCTCCCAAGTTTGTCACTCCCAAATTTCTGGGAAGTCTGTAATTCTTAAGGTTACCATAAATTCACCCAATTATGAAAATTACCTTGTACACTATCAACCCACCTACAAATAGATTAAATAAAGAGAGCTGTGACATTTTAAGTTCCCTATAATTTAGAGAACTTCCCAGTGTTATCCACTGATCCAATAATGGAGGCCTTATCAGCCTCAGGATCTAAGGACAGCCAGGCCACCATGAACCATCATAATCCCCAGACTGAGTCTTCCTTGCATACCTTCCTCCACTCTCACTAAATTTTCTATAAAAAAGGAGGTGGGAGCAGGGTGTAGTGTCCACACCTGTAATCCTATTAGCTCAGGAGGCTAAGGCAGGAGGATCATAGGTTCAAAGCCAGACTCAGCAACTTATTGAGGTCCTAAACAACTTAGTGAAACTCTGTCTCAAAATACAAAGACTGGGGATGTGGTTCAGCGGTTTAGTGCCCCTGGGCTCAATTGCTGGTAGGAAAAAAAAAAGAAGAACTGGAGCTCCAAAAATGCACTCTTCCCTCTTGAGATGGCATGCTCTCTCCCTTGAATGTGTATTCCTTGCTTCTGTAAATACATCTCTGTGCTTCAACTGACATGAGCTACAATTCTTTCATACTTTCACAAACTCAGGACCCCATATGTACTGAGCCAAAGTCTCCCTCCGAGAGCTCTTGCTGTGACAACAGGAGTCAGTTTTTGGTAGATGAGTCAGCACTCATTCTGCACCAACCAACTGAGCATGGTATGTGGGTGACTCCTGCCAGGATCCACTGATCCTGGCCCAGATAAGAGGAGCTACCCATGTGACCTGCAGTCTCCAGCAATCATAAATTAATTGTTCCATGTCACACAATGTAGGTATAGTTGATTCCACAGCAGCAGCAGGAAACTGATACACTGTGGGTTTAATGGTTTCTGCAGGCACCTTCTGGTCCCTGCAGAACTCACTAATTTCATATTCACGCCATCATCTGTCATCCCTGGATGTATTCTTAGACCCAGAGTGTGGGACTTCTCAGTTGTCTCTGTTCTCTGGCCAGGAGATGTCACCTGCACAGGAAAAAACGGGACTCTGTCCATGGTGCTGACTGCAGACCCGTCAGGTAGGAAACGTGGACTTCAGTGGATAGGCAAGGAGTGTTGTCTCTTACCAGCCAGTAGTGCTCAGGACAGGTCCCTGGATTTGTTAGTCATTGTACAAATGACAAAATTGCTTGTCAACCCGTATTTCCAAAGTCATTTTCAAGGAGACTTCCACAAATTCCATTTTGCACAGGAGAGTAATTTGCCCTGAGAACACTGCAGTTTCTTTGCTGGATTAAACAAATGCAATCCTCTGTCCCCCACTTCTTTTTTAACCTGGGGAATTGCCCTTAATTAATTCACTCATTCATTAATTCTTCATAAGGTCCTGTGAATTCCTAGTTTTATATGATAAATTTAAATATTTTTTCTCAAGGGGGAATCATAGAATGTGTCAACACATCTTTTGTGCAGCAGGCACAGCAACAGGTGAGTTCTCAAAGGGACACTAGAGGGGACAGAACTGCTGTGGTCCAGGAATCCTGTAGTGGACACCCCTATAATCGAGGTATATAAGTCACAATCTTATCAGTGTGTTTATGTACCCCATTTTCTGCCTTCAATAGGTAAGAAGGTCTCTTATAAGAGCAGGAATCTTGTTTTCCCTTCTTGCCACATGTTCCTGTTCTTAATACATATTTGACACACAGTGGGCACTTACATATTTTTCCTTTGTATTTATCCTCAATTTCTTCATCCTTATGCAACCAACAGCAATAGAAAAGATTCAGGAAGAAACTGCACTGAACAGGTACAGATGTTTTCTGGTCACAATTCTCAAATTACTATTAATTAGTAATTAATTATTATTACTATTGTTATTCACAGCATAACAGCTATTTATTTAATGTTTACATTGTGTTGGTTATTAAAAGAAACCTAGACTTAACATATGAGGGAAGATTTTGTAAGTCATATATAGATACTACAGCATTTTATTCAAAGAACTGGAGCACCCACAGATTTTCGTATGTACCAGGGTACCAGAACCAATTCTTCAGGGATATAGAGGGATAACCACTAAGAAAAGGGATAGTAAGGGAGTCTAGTTTGCTAATTATATAATGCAATTATGTAATGACAGAAATATAATTCTGATAATTATAATACAATGTCACTGTAATATAGAAACTCTAGATTATTTCCAACCTATTTTAATGCACCAATGTTAACTGAAATAATCCAAAGATTGAAAATTTGGAACTGGAGGCATTAAATCATCATATCTGTCCCTGTGGTGGCTGTGGGCACCAAACTCTACGATCAACTGAAGTCTTAACTCCTGCTTGAATCCTCCAGAGAGACTAGAAACTGGATCATTTCCCTGCAGAAAGGACAAATAATCAGGAAGAGGAAGAGCGATGTGACATTTATTCATTTTGCATCCAAGTGTGGGTACATTTTGAGAGAGGAGCTCCCGACCCAGACCATAATTAGCTCAGAGCACCCTCCCATGTGGCCCGGAAGTCTGCTCACCTAGGTATTTGCAGGTACCAAGTTCATGAATTGCTCCCAGGCCAAAGCGGGACCAATGCCATCGGGATCCTGCTGTCATGGCAGCCAGCCTGGAACTTTGCTCAGTGCACCGCTGTTGGGTCCCATCCCATGCCGGCTTTGCTAATGATACTTGAGAAAACGATATGAATGCGGCCACCAGGTGGTGCCAGAGGACTGGCCCGGAGGTCACTGGGTCGGAAATGGGTCTCCAAGCTGGCCAGGGTGCGCTGCTGGCAGCCTGGATGCAGCAGGTTCCCCTTATACCGCCTTTCTCAGCCCCACCCCAAAATTGGGACTTGGGGAAATTTGGAGGGAGGCTCCTGGGATCACTGGGCCCTGTAGAAATCAGCTGCCAGTACTATTACTGAAAGCTTGGTCCTTGACACAATGCCAAATCAATAATGAGGACATGGTTTTGAGAAAAAGGAAAAAGAAGGTTTATTGCATTGCTAGTAAAGGAGAAACACAAGGAACTCTTGTCCCAGAGGCTGTGATTCTGCCCATCAGCGGGACCAGGGGACACTTAAAGAGGTGATTCAAAGACTACTTTCCACGTGTTCTCTTTTGGGGTTGTAATTGGCTTGTTAATTGGGGAGAGAGTCATTTCTGAGATCTTCTGGTGCCATCCCCAAAGTCTGAATTACTTGATTATTGTAATGGACAGATAACTCTGCCTAGAATGGGGAAGAAAAGAATCCCATTTCTTTGAGGTTAGAGAGGTGGAAAGATTAGGGAGAAGCAGAGAGAGGAAGAAAAGAAACATGTCAGTTTTAAAAAATAAGTTGCAAGGGCTTCTATGTTCAAGCATAAAGTGGACCCTCTCACAATATTGGAGGGAACTGCCTGCAACCTCCTGGGCTGGCCCATGAGGGTTTCCTTCTCCAGAAGGGCAGGGAGACACACTTGAGTCCTGCTCCTTAGTTCATCATGTTTTTAAGGTTTATTCATGTTGCTTTTTATTTCAGTGGTTTGTTATTTTTATTTTTATATATTATTAATTCCTTTGACTTTATTTTATCAACCTAATATATCATTGTATTTGAAGTGATTTTCTTATACTTAGCATGCTTTAAAAATTTACTGACAATACTTGTCTGTAATTAGTATAGGTTTGTTCATTTACATTTAATGCAATTATTAATATGTTAAGGCTTAATTCTATCAATTGTTTTGTTTTGTTTTCTGTTTGATTGTAACTAATAGCTTGGTCCTCATCCCAAGGCCAATTCAATAATGAAGACAAGGTTTTGAGAATAAGGAAAGAGAAGTTTTATTGCTTTGGTAGCAAAGGAGAAACAGGGAATCCCTGATCCAAAGGCTGTGATTCTCCTCATCAAGGGGAGCAGGGGTTTTTAAAAAGGTAATTCAGAGAAATGAGATTAAGGAGGAGAGATCAGGGAGGACAACAACAGGGAAAAGATTAGGGAGGAGGAGGTTGGGAAAAAGGACAAAGCATGTAAGTGTTAAAGCAATAGAATATGGTCAAAGCATAAAGTGAACCCCTGTGACATGATCTCTGTATGTCCCTATTTTATTTCTCCTGTCTTCTTTTGGGGACTTCAACATCATTTAGAAGTATGTTTCAGTTTATCTATACCTTTATTTTGGTACTGGGGTGGGGCTAGGGCCTTGTACAAGCTGGCACTACTTCCTCCTCCCTCAGAATCACTTCTGCTCTTGTAAGAGACACTCAAAGATTTGAAGTTGAAGCTTTTTATTCAAAGTGCACAAAAGCAGTGAGTCTCCAACAGCATCAATTTTTACAGTGGGCTTATCAAAGCTGGCCAACTGCTAAAAGCAAAAGAGACGTCACTAGAGGTCTAGGTAGTGGACTAAGACTTTCAGGAAGGTTGAATTTTCTATGAATTACAAAAGACACTGCTGCAAGTGTCCGTGTTTTCAACAAAATCAGCCTTCAAGTCCTGAACAGTAGCCTAGACGACCATTATTATCAAACCACACATATCAGATCTGTTACCTACAGAAAACCTAGTGGGAGACTAATGATGAACTGCCCAGCACTGTGAAATCCCAAATTAGTGATTTTTAAGTCAACTAAGAGCAAGTGAAACTTGAGGGTTTATTTGGGATTTTCCCCATAACCTAACCCTAACCCAAATGAATGGCTGCTGCTTCCTAGCTGACCAGTGCTCTAGTCCACTCGAGTCTTTCCTCATTCTGGATAACATTATGAGTCAGCTTGGGCTGCCAGAACAAAACACATAGACTGGGTGGTTCAACAATAGACATGTATCTTCTCACAGTTCTGGAGAAGGGGAGAGGCCTTGGATCAAGGCGCCATTAGTTCAGTTTCTGGTAAGGGCTCTCTTCCTGGTTTGCAGACAGCCACCTTCTCCTGTGCTCTCAGATACTCTTTTAATTCAAAATTTTTAATTGAAAGATAATTGTACATATTTATAGGGAACAGTGTACTAATTCAATATGTATATACAGTATGTGATGATCAAATAAGATACTCTAATTCAATTCATGCACAAAGTGTACTAGAAACAAATGTTTAGGCTTCCCATCACTCAAGTACAAATATATGCAATAAATTTGTTGGTAGGAGGAATGAAGTACATTCAAAGTCAGCCTAGAAGAAAATAAAGGGGCTCACTCCTCAAAGCAGGAGGGAAAGGAGACAGCGAGGCTGCAGGATGGGCGGGGTCTCCATCAGCAAGGGTGCCAGTCTTCTTCAGAACCTTGAATCGACCTTGACCTCCTTGAATCAGCTCCTGCATTTTCTTTTCAGACAGGTTACTCTTCTGATAGTTAATTGACCTATTTTGTGTTAGTTGATGGCACAATAAATACTTTTCACCATTGAACCATCTAGGTGGAGATTCTGTTTAGATTTTAGAATGGCAGACAGAAGGGAGGAGGAGCCCACTACAATACTATCAAATGATCAAATATAAACCATCAAATGCTCAGTGACTAGTATTTCTATATCCTTAAATGATCATTTCCATGTGCTGGTAAGTTCTGACTTTCCTCCTCTAGTTATTCTGGAATGTGTAAGTAATTGGTGTAGACGAGAACCACTCTATTATGCTATGAAATGTCAGAATTAACCACTCCACTGCCCCTCCCCACACTGTTTTGGAGCCCTTATCATTCTCTCATGTTCCCCCTTCCCCTCTCCTTCCTGGCCCCAGGGTCCTCTATTCTACTCTCCACTTCTATGTGATCAACTGTTTTAACTTCCAGAGTAAAAACAAGTGGTACTTGTCTATGTCAGACTTACTTCAATGAACATAATGTCCTCCAGTTCCATTCATGTTGCCTAAATGACAGAATTTCATTATTTCTTATATGCATGGCATTTTATGTGTATGCAGGGAAGGAAGGAGGTGGGTAGAGGGAGAGAGAGAAGGAGGAGCTCTTTGACTTTTTTGTCTTTGGGACATTGTTGATGAAATCTTGGTCCTTGTCCCTAATGTCAATTCAATAGTGAGAACATGGTTTTGAGAAAAGGAAAAAGAAGTTATTTTGCTTTGCTAGCAAAGGAGAAACACAGGGGACTTCTGTTCCAGAGGCCATGATTCTGCCCACCTGGAGTAATAGGGGGTTTTTATAGAGGTGATTCAAAGCTCCATTTCATATGTGTTCTCTGTCTGGAATGGTAATTCACTTGATAATTAGGGAGATAGTCATTTCTGAGATCTTCTGGCACCATCCCCAATGTCTGGATTACTTCATTCCTTGGTGGGTGTGTACCCAAGGGCAGATAACTCTACCTAGGATGGGGAAGAAAGGTAATTCTGTTACCCCTGAGATTGGGAGTGGGATTAGGGAGCAGCACGGAGAGAGGAAGAGAAAGAATCATGTCCATTTTAAAAATCAGTTGCAGTGGCAGAGCAGTAAGGGCTGTTTAAAACATAAAGTGGTCACTGTTACAACAGTAATAATTTTGGATTAGAATGCCATCCTTAGGATGTCATTTAACCTTAGAACTCACTTTGTCCCACTGTCCTCTATGCATAGCACCTATGAAAACTTAAATATGGCATATAACATAATGATACAACAATAAGAATATAATTTTATTATAATGATATTAAGAGTAAAACAGTAACATGTATAAGCACTACATTATGATTTATGATCTATTTTAATGCACCTGTGTCAATTTTGTTGAAATATTTGCAGAATTGAAAACATAGAACTTCATAGGTTCACTATTTCCTTATAGGCTTCACATCCACTTATAATCATAGTCAGATTCAAGGCTTCAATAAAGGAATTTTAGGAGAGGCACAAACATTCAGTCCATAACCATTTTAGGTTTATAAAGAGTTTGAGTAGAAAATAGATTTCCACTGTGTGTAGATTCAGTAGCTTGCTCAGTTCACCAACTTACACAGAAATGTCACAATTTCCCAGAGGAAAACTGTCAAAAAGCTTTTCCATGTGAGTATACTAGTTCAGGGACTTAGGTTTCTGGATAAAGGCATTGATCAGAGTCCATGCTGAACAGACATAAAAAAGTGTTAAGGCTAATTTTTGAAATCTAGCTGTACAGATGTTAGGAAGGTACCAAAGCTGTTGAGTTTAATCGCCTGTGTACTTTTAGTCCTTAAGTCTGAATTTTGTGTAACCTCTGTTTGTGTCCACCCCCATTTCCACTTTCCTGCCACTCTGGGACAAAGGAGTGCACTGAATGCTTAACTTCACAGGTTGCCTTTACATTTGAAAAAAACCTTATCTGGGGCCCTTTATACTCATTGTCTGATGAGTAACTAGCCTATCTTAATGGGAATGGAAGATGAAAGCTGCCAATCATAAGGAATGGGTAATGGGTTGCAGTATTTTTTAATTACAATCTGGGAACAAAATAGCCTCCCCCTTTTAAGATCTGCAGTATTTGGCCAGGGAATACTTCTGGGTAAAGGTCTCCCTGAGTCCCCATGAATTCAAACACTGGTGTCTTGGCCCTACTAATTTCTGAAGAGAGAGGTCCCTAACAATCTCCATATGGTCCTTCACTAGACAGAGTGCCCTAGATACATAGGCACATAAAGAGAGAGTCTCTGGGTACAGTTGACAGTGGGGAACTCACTTATAGTTGATGGCATTATGATGATGATAAGGGAGACTGGTCAAACAAAAATAATCTGTTCCAACCCCTTGAATGCAATGTCTTGAATGACTGATACTCTCCTGGATAAAATTTATTGTGTAAATTAAATG
Source organism: Sciurus vulgaris (assembly GCF_902686455.1). Taxonomy (NCBI): domain Eukaryota; kingdom Metazoa; phylum Chordata; class Mammalia; order Rodentia; family Sciuridae; genus Sciurus; species Sciurus vulgaris. Next base: position 55,940,337 of record NC_136478.1, on the reverse strand, counting down.
TACAGATAACATTCTCACCCCAAAAGTAACAACTTCATATGCTAATGCCTTCCAGGAAAAGCAAACAGAACCTTCTCTTTTGGAGGTCTACTATGAGTGAGTGAGGCCTTTAGGCCAAAGGGACCCTGAGAAAATGATCAGTGTTATCTTCACCAAGATAGTTTTAGGAAGAAATAACGAGCCAGAGGAAAAAACTAATAACTGCTTAAGAAAGAGACATTTCTTCTCTTCTGGATAGCTGTTTAACTTGTACAATGAGTTAGCTTTGCCAGATATCCTGTTCTGCTTCTTCTGCCTGTTAAACAATCTCACTGATGAGTGCCAATTTTCACAAGACTTGACAGCTATAAAGTAATAAAGTGCGATGTTCATTGCTTTCAGGATTTTTTCTTTGTCAGAGAAACAGATGACTAAAGATCTTGACCAAACTTGATTTTCATGAATAACCTAAATATATGTGACTAGAGATGTGAAACTAAATATGTTTTTCTGAGCCTTATCTAAATGTTCTGTAAAAGTTTATAAAATGAAAGGTCATTTTGGTTTAAGCAGTTAGTGCTATCTTTTATATATTGCATGTGGCATAAAAGGACAACAGTGCCATTTAAAAAACTGATTTTCATCTGACTTAGACTAATTCTAATTATTAACATTGTTCCCTAAATGTATAAGAGATTTAAGGCTATCCTTGATTTTTGCTAGTACTGCTAAACTCTATAAATATCTGTGGATTCTGAATTCTACTGTAAAAATTAAACCTAGTTAATATAAGGACATCTGTGTAATGATGACACTAACCGTTAGTTTTTTTGTATGTTAAGTATACTCATGTTTATTTATAGTATACAAATTTTAAAATACAAAGCTTGAAAGAACACTTTACCAAGCTGGTGTTCTCCAAACTGAAGTTGTCTAAAATGGTAATTTAAAATCTTATAGAAATAATAAATTAAGTTGGAAATTTATTTCATTTCATGTTCTGTAATTGGACCTGTTATCAATAAGATGTATGTAAACTTTCATGTTACTTTTTACACTGGGGTAGAAATTTAAATGTGTTTTTAAAAGAAAACAAGGACTTTGGGTCACTTCTCCTCCACTTTGTCCTCTCTAAGAAGGAAGCAACTTGAAGATGTTGATGCTCATTTTCCCATAAAATTTGAATATAGAAATTGACAGTGGGCAAATGTAACAGTGGTCCACTTGCCCTTTTGAATATAGCTCTGGGGCTTATTTTTAAAATAAGACCATGAGGCACCTTGGAACACCTACCAGAACACACCTGGAAAGTAACCCTTGAAGAGTTCCTTTAAACCCCCCCTGTCCATCCTGATGGAGAGAGTCACAGCATTTGGGATAAGAGTCCCCCGTGTTTCTCCTTTGCTAGCAAAGAAATAAAACTTCTTTTCCCTTCTTTCTCAAAACTGTGTCCTTGTTATTGAATTGGCATTGGGGACAAGGACTGAACTTTTGGCAACAACCAGAGATACCATATCCCAGTGCTGGGTGAGGAAGGTTTAGGGATCTCAGGCAACATCTCTAAGGGTGAACCAGCAGATCTGATACACCCTGGAAAAATCTTGTCTGAGTAAGTTAGTGATGGGAGCACACTGTGCCAGAAATAGATCAAACACATCTGTGTCTTTCCACAATGGATTTATCGAATGATGATAAATTCACAGGCTACACCACTTTCAGTGGTTGATGTTCAGTGAATACTTGTGAGTCACCTGATCATAAGCCAGGCAATCACAGGTTCTTTCATTCCAAACATAGCTTCTAATAACTATGACCCTGGTGACACACATAACTCTTTACACAAATACACATTGCAGAAATTCTAAGAAAGTGTTAGGGTGGTCTCTGTGGCTGAGGAGGTTGAATTGATAACATGGAAATTATAGAGGAGAGACAATGCAGAGTCACCAGAGATGGTCAGACAAGATTCCTGAACTAGTAGAGGAACTTGTTCAGGGAGCAGAACTGTCAGCTCAGAGCTAATTTCAGGTCAGGGTCCTGACAGATGACCATTCCAGAGTGTCAGTTTGGAGTCTTGCCTTGGAGTGGACCACAGGTGGTCATCACATAATGGGCAGGAGAATCCCCGCTATGCAGGGGCCTGAGAAGAGAGATGCACAGATTTTTTGCTGTGAGAAGGATGCTTACTTGTCCCAGTCCAAAGATTGGACCAAGAGACAAAAGGAACAGCAAAAAGTGAGGTTTTACTTTAAAGATGGTATTGTAAGACCAGGTGCCTGGAAGTCAGGGACACACAGATTGGGCACCACAAGTATTTCATGCCCTAGAGGGCAAGATCCCTCCCATCCTCCTGCCCTGGGTGACTTCTTCATCAAAGTCACCTATATTTCACTCTCTCCTATTGGGTTATTTACAGAAATGTCCCTTTAGTTGTTCAACCTCCCTTTGTCTCTTGGGTGGGACAGTTCCCTTGGATTGAAAGCCTTTTGCCACATATACAGCTCATCTCTGTTGGTCAGGTGGGGGAACACTTCCTTTTCCCTCCTGTCTGCCAAGAGGCTGTGACATTTTACATTCTGGTGTAACCTGTTTTCAGCTGTCCATTCTCTAGCTGATTTTCTTACATGAAGGCATTTTATATTTAAACCTAAATATGGTAGTTTGAAAATGGACCACTGGACTTTCTATTTCTCAGAGATACTATAGAGATTTCTTTTTGGCAAGGTTCCTGATGAGTGACCAGGGTCAGGGTGATGCTGTGTCCAGTCTTGGGGCACTCTTCCTTTTGTAGGTCTCAGGTGAGGGGATTGCTTCATATTGTTATCTGGTGTGTTTGACAAACTCAAGGGCCTGGTTTTTCCTGATATGAGTTTGATCTGTCCATGTATTCATGTGCTTCTGCTTAATTCAGTAAGTTCACAGGTGACCATTTTTATTAGCAAGATTAATTAATTTATCCATTTATTCCATTTTACTCCTAGGGTTTTAGAAAAATCTCCCTTGTGACAATTCTCTGAGTTTCTGTTCTATGCTCTCTCTCTCTTTGTCTCTCTCTGTCTCTCTCCATGTGTGTACATGTGTGTATGTATGTGTGCTACATCTTTACCATAGCAGGGATTCTTCTGCCTGTGACAATCATGCATGGTCCACTCCAAGGTGACACTCTGAAACTGCAGCCTGTTGGGACCTTGGCTCGAATAAGTTCTGAGCTCTGACACCTTTGCTCCCTGAACAAGTTCAGTAACCTTATCTGACCACCTCTGGTGACTCTCTGCCTTTGCTCTCAGTTCAGTGTCCTGGGCCCCAGTGGCCACCCTAACCTAAAGTGTGTTGTATGACATGAGTGTTATAGATATTAGTAGTTGAGATTGAAATAAAAGAACCCATAATTCCACAGCTTATGACTATCAGGTGACACTCAAGTATTTGATGAACTACAACCAATGAAAGTGGTGTAGCCTGTGAATTTATTGTTATTCAATCAATTGTGATTGTGGAGAGGCACAAATGTGTCTGGTCTATGTTAATGGGTATAGACCACAACAGGACAGTTCACACCCAACAGCACTCAGAAATAAGCAATGACTTGGTAAGAGTTCAAAACAAGCAGAGTCAGTACACTGGTATGTGGAAAAATTTCCCCATTCTCATGAACTCACTGCCGTCCTGGACTGCTCTGTGCCTGAGAGTGAGTGAAGCTCTGAGCTCTACTTACTCAGTATTGTGGTATGAGGAAGCTGATGGCCTTAAGACACTATGGAACTTCACCCATTAACATGCCACCAGAGCAGGTGACGCTCATTCAAAGGGTCATGAGTCATGAGTTCAACAAGTAGCAGTTTACAAGTCTTCTGGGAAAGTTAACTCAGATTAGGTCCTCTAAATTCATCTCAGACTTCTTTTTAGCTATTGTACACATCCTGAAGCCTACCTCAGTCTCTCCTGATGAGTTGTCTTAGAGAAAGTTGGGTTTCTTCCATATCTTTGGGAAAACTTCTCTCTGTTGCAAAATGCAATAAAACAAGACATTACAAATTACAGACAAGAAGACAAATGAAAGAGTAAGAGCTAGAATTCAGACCACAGGGCAAGGGTTGCTCAAAGGAGAGGTGTAGACATCCAGACTACCCACCTCTTTTCCTCCCCCTGCCTGCCACAGCCAGGGGCAGGGTCCTACCTGCCACAGTCCCTGGGGATGGGGGCTGAGTGGCACTGGGACTTCACACCCAGAGATTTCATCTTCAGAATGAAGTTCTTCTGGGGGCCAAAAGACTCTAGACAGCAGAGCTCAAAGCAGGGCCAGTAGATGCAGTTGAGACCACAGAGCTGAGCGTGCTTGAGGGGCAGGATGGTGTCATCAACATAGCACTGCTCCAAGGGGTTGGAGATCTGGTCTCCACACTGGAGCACTGGTTGGCACAGCCACGGGACAGCAGCTGGAAGAGTCAGAGTTGGGTGGGCTCCAAGGACCTACCCCCATATACAGAGTCACCTCCTCCCTCCTTAACACCCCTGTCCTCACCTGTGCCTCCTTCTAAGTTTGATGAGACCAGGAGTTCAGACATGAAGAAAGCAGTTGAGAATAGAAGGGAAACAAAAGTGATTGTGGGAGTTTAATTGACTTGGTTAGGGGCCACAGGACCATGTCACTGAGCTTCTTGGATGTCTGGTAATCGTTAAGTGGATTTTGAGATGAACTGTGGGTTTGAGTCCTGGGGTCTGGGTTGATAGGTGAGGAAATGCAGACAGGGCTCTTGGTAGCAGGAAGCTGCTGAACTTTGCAGGTAAGCAGAGAGACTGCAGTGTAGTTAGAGATGATGGTGGAGGGGAGGGTTATTAGCAGTGGAAAGCTGAGAACTGAAAAGGGAAGAAAGGATTAAGGCTGAGACTCAGAGGCACCTCAGGGATGCAGTAACACTTAGGCTTGACTTGGGGCTGGAGTCTCCTTACCCAAGAGTCTGAGTACCATAGCTCCAGTGAGACTGTAGAGTAGCAGCAGAGGTGGTTCTGAGGTTGTAGGCGTTGGCATATTTAGGAATTATTGCCATTCCCAGGGGAGGGTTTGCCAGCTTCTATTGCAACAGAGGCTACAGTGTACTGGAAAGTGTGCATGAAGTCATACTTATGTGTAGTACGAAGTCATACATCAGTAAACTGAGCTACTCTGTCTGTCCCCATTGGCTGGCCTCTTCTCAGATCCCCTTGAAATCCCACAGCACATTCTATTGTGGAAGCTTTCAAAGTTGTGACTCTGGAAAGTGCTCTTATTTGAACTTCATTGAGGTTCCAATCCCAGTTTGGAAGAATTCCCAGTCCCTCCCTCATCTGCCTGCAAACCACCCATGGGATGCTGGTTGTTCCTAGGCTTCTCACACTCCTCAATCTGAAAGTTGCAAAGGCTCTTTTAACCCTGGGCTCAGACCATATTGACCTCTTGTTCTGCTCTGTTTACGATTCTTCAGAGTTATTTGGGGGGGATTCCAAAGTTATACCATGATCTGGAAGACCAGGGGCTTTGGAAACTCCCTTAGAGAGTTGGAAAAAAAATAAAAAAGAAGAATGATTGATGAGTCACAGGATAGACCTCTGGGATGGAAAGGCAGTGCCTTTATTTTTGTAGGGTTCTTCATCCATAGAAATGCTCCATCCAGGGCTGAATTTGTGGGTCAGTGGTAGAGCACTTGCCAAACATGTGTGAGGCACTGAGTTTGATTCTCAGCACCACGTACAAATAAATAAAATAAAGGTCCATTAACAACTAAAAAAATATTTAAAAAGAGAAATGCTCCATCCATGTTTCTTAGTATTATTTTATTTTCACCATAATTATTATTTGTGTGATGAGACAATCTAAGGAGCATTAATAAGGCAATCTTCTCCATTTCCTGTTGTTTTCCTCCTCAGCTCACAGTGAAAACTTGAGGATGATTAAGAAGGGATAAGTTAGAAGCATGGAATTGTACAAGTGCATCAATAGTAGGAGAGACTCCCCTTCTGTCCTTTTTAAATTGGATGTGCAATACTTCAGATTGGTATATGCATATCAACTATTATCCCTCCTCTCACTTGGCAAGTGTATGTTTGTGTGTGTTTATGTGTGTCTGTGCCTTCTCCTAGCCAAGGCACACTAACAGAAATTCCACCAGTGATAATGGCCCCGTTACACAGAACCATTGCTATGTAAATAGACCCAGAAGAACTACATTCCTGCATTCAAATTATTTAGTTGAGTTCATGATTCCAAATCAGCAACCCATGAGTTCATAACACATGGGAAAAAAAAAAAACCTTGGTGAAGAGAACTAGTTGTTGAAGAAAATCATACACAATTTCGAGAGGAATTAATCTTGGTATAAATAAAATGTCTGTGTAGAAAAAATCCATTGAACCAATTTTCAAGCAAGAATAAGCCTGATAGATTCTACCAGCAAAACAACACAAAATTTAAAAAAAATCAAACAAGTCCTTTTCAGATTGCAGATCCCAATATTTTATTACTTACATGCATAGCAAAAGCAAGAGTAGCCACCAGAGTGCCAGTACCCTGTGTTCTTGGTGCAGGGTGACACCAAAATGAATGGGACCCAATGACTACAACAATAATAAACATTTTTTTGCCACGCAAAGTTTGCCACACTGTAGCCGAACAGTTTCATGGCCTGCAGCATTGGCCTGAGTGGTGTGTGTAACAAGGACAGACTTCCTGTGACAGCTCCTGAAATAGACACTAATATCAATGACTTTATGGTAGCTGCTCCTGAGCCTCCCAGACTCTTCTGTGCTGGAACAATCAGAGTGCTCCATCCAGAAGTAAATCCTTGCCTGTTTCCCAGTGGATCACCAGGGAACAAGGAGAGCCACTTCACTGAATCTAAAGAAATGCTTGTGGAACTGATCATCATAGACATTAGGAAAGTTTGAGATAAAAATTCATAACACAAATATTAAACATTTACCTATGTTAGCTTGAACATCTGGAAACTGAAAATTTAAAAAGGGTCCCATGAAATACTTTGGCATACGTCCAGTAAAACACAGAGAGGGGGTGTGCAGCTGATGCTCAAAATCAAAGAAAAAATAAATGTTTAAATAAATGGAGATTTAAATTATCTCTGTGTTGTGACTTGTAAGACACAACAGAAATAGTGTTGAGATGTCAGTTTTCCTTAAATTAATCTACAGATTTAACACAACCCCAGTCAAGATCCCAGCAGGAATATTTATTTATTTATTGTTGGTTCTTTTTAGTTATACATGATAGTAGAATCCATTTTGACATGATCATACAAGAATGGAGCATGTCTTCTTTTAATTGTGACCCCAGTATGTCTCCTTCCCATTCCCTCTCTCCATCCCCTGCTCCCTCCCCTCTATTGATCTTTCTGCCATTTACCCATAGTTATTTTTTGAATTGATTTCTTGTGAATGTACATGGTGGTGAGGCTCAAGATGGTGGTGTACTCATTTGTACACAGGAAAGTTAAGAATAGACAGAGGGGAATGAAGGGAAGGGAGAGGGACAGGAAAGGAATTTTTGAAAAATATATACAAAAATTTTAAAATGTGCATGGACAGGTGAGACAAATCAGAACAGGCAAGGCTATAGTAAGGAAGAAAACATTCCAGAAGACTCACACTCCCCAGTTTGAAGAATCAATATAAACCCAGCATCATAAAGAAGGCACAGGTTTGACAAATGGATGGATATATAGACCAACAGATCATGAGATAGACTAGAAATAGACCCAGTTAAGGCTGTGTGACTTTTAAGAAGGAAGCAAGGCATTTCCATGAGAAAATCACAGTCTTTCAATCAATTGTAGTGAGAGAATTAGGCATTCATCTTCCAGGATAAAAATAAAAAATAAAAAAGAAAGAATTTGTAACTACACTTCATATAAAATTTAAATCAGAATTGATTCAAATATAAATGTAAAATTATAACTCTTAAAGGAAACCTTGGAGAAAAAAAAAATCTATGCCTGGAGACATAACATGTAAAATAAAGCATAAAAGCAAACATTGATAAATAGAATTTCAAAAATGTAAAACTTTGGAGAGAAAATATTACCCATCATATATGTGACATAGGACGAGTATCTCAAGTCCTGTGTGAGTTACAAAGTGTATGGGATGGAAAGCTCTCAAAATCAAACAGTAAGAAAAATGAATAGCTCAGTACAGGCGAGAGCAGCACCTTGCCAAAGACGATAACAAGTGGTAAATAAGCACTGGAAGTGTGTGACAACCTGAGTCTCAGGGGACTGAAAATGAAGGCGGCAGTGGACTGCCCCTCAGTTTCTCAATGTGGTTGCCATGGAGAACGTCACAACATTCAGGGAAACATTTTGACTGTTCCTTATAAAATTAAAGACTCAGGGGGTTTTCAAGATGGCGGCCTAGAGGGTGGCTGCATTTCATGTTGCTCCAGGACTCAGGATTCAAAAGAGGAGATATTGAGACGCTTGGGACCAACTCAAAGCAGCCGGGTGACTCTCACCCCCTGGGGAGGCATCCCGGATGGGACGGTGGTCCCGGAACGCAGGAAACTTTGTGAAGTAGAACTGCCGGCGAGACGCCCCTCCCCCCGCTGGAGCAGTGAACTCGGACAGCTGGGAGCGCCCTAAAGGAGGCCGCTCAGCACAGCGCTGGGACTCGGAGCAACAACTGGGGCTCCGGCGGCTGCCCAGGGGAAGAGTGGCGAGGAGAGCTGTGTGGACTCAGGACACCGGGGCCTGCCGTGAGGAGGAGGAGGAGGAGCGTGGCCACTTGGATTTGGAGTGACTGCACCAGAGCTACAGGCGGTTGCCAGAGGAGAAGCTGCGTGGCGAGCTGTTTGGACTCAGAACGACGCTTCTGAACACCGGGGCCTGCCCTGAGGACGAGGAGGAGGAAGAGGAGCGCGGCCGCTTGGATTTGGGGTGACTACACCAGAGCTACAGGCGGTTGCCAGAGAAGGGGCTGCGTGGCGAGCTGTTTGGACTCAGACCACTTCTGAACCCCGGGGCCTGCCCGCAGGAGTAGGAGGAGGAGGAGGAGGAGCGCGGTGGGTCCTTTGGACTCACAGTGACTGCATTATCGCTCCAGGTGGCTGGTCAGAGGAGAAGGCGAGTGGTGAGTTGTTTGGACTTAAAGTGACAGCTCCTGAACACAGGGGGGCTGCCTGGAGGAGAAGCGTGGTGGGACGCTTGGTCTTGAGTGGCCGCACCAGAGCTCCGGGCGGTTGCCCAGAGGACCCATGCTGCGGGTCACGTGGACTCAGAGCCACTCAGAGCGACTGCTCCTGAACACCCCAGGGGTTATCTGGAGAAGGAGGAGGAACGGGGAGGGTCACTTCGACTCGGAGTGATTGATTGCCCAGGGCTACGGGTGGTTGGTGGAGGTGGAGGCACGCAGTGAGTTTCTTGGACTCCTAGTGACCCCACCGGAATACTGGGCGGCTGTCTGGAGGAAGAGGCGTGTGGCGGGTCTCTGGGATTCAGAGCGATTGTACAGGGCCCCAGGTGGCTGCTCAGAGGAGGGGTCGCACAGCCAGGCGATTAGGTGCAGAGCAGGGTCCCAGGATCTAGGAGGCTTCTTGGTGGAAGAGCCGCACAGAGACAGGCTTAGGGTGGAGCGAAGGTTCCAGGCCTGTGGGCAGATTCTCTGAGGAAGGGCAGCCTGAGGAGAGTCATCTGCAAAGGGTGAGGCTCCCAGGCCCAGAAGGTAGGGCCGGGCCCCCGGGAACTTTGCAGAGGAAGGCAGCCCAGCCCAGGCGGTAGCTGTAAATTGAAAAAACCCTCTAGGAGGGAACTGACCAGTGAGACCTCCCCACCGGGTGAATCTTCCCTAGCAGGTGAGGTTTCCCCACAAGGACGGTAAAACCAGAGACTCAGGCCCAAACAGGCCTTGCCTCAGCCCACAGCCTAGGTCCCCTTTGGATGACCATTGGTCAACAAGTGGAGGCACCTCTGCCCACTACCAGGGATTATACCCCACCTGAAGGCCACCACTCCTAGAGAGGCAGCTTCCTTGTGGAGCACTGCATTATCAACTTCCTCCAACACTTCAGCCTACTGAAGGCTAAGGGGGGATATATATAGAAATCTTCAGGGACATTGTACGTCAATAGAGGAAATCTGCAATATCTCAGCGGTCCTCTGATACCTGAACAATATGAGAAAACAAGGAAAGAAAATGCGGCAAACAAATCTAGATGTTACATCAATAAAACCCAGTGACAGCATGGCAGAAGAAATGACAGAAAAGGAGTTCAGAATGTACATAATTAAAATGATCAGAGAAGCAAACGATGAGATGAAAGAGCAAATGCACTCACTGAATGATGAGATGAAAGAGCAAATGCAAGCATTGATTGATCGCACCAATCGACAGGTAAAAGAGCAAATACAGGAAGCAAAAGATCATTTCAATGAAGAGTTAGAGATATTGAAAAAAAACCAAACAGAAATCCTTGACATGAAGGAAACAATAAACCAAATTAAGAACTCCATAGAAAGCATATCCAATAGGATAGAACACCTGGAAGACAGAACCTCAGACATTGAAGACAAAATATTTAACATTGGAAACAAAGTTGAACAAACAGAGAAGATGGTAAGAAATCATGAACAGAATCTACAAGAACTATGGGATATCATGAAAAGGCCAAATGTAAGAATTATTGGGATTGAGGAAGGCCTAGAGAAACAAGCCAAAGGAATGAACAACCTATTCAATGAAATAATATCAGAAAATTTCCCAAATCTGAAGAATGAAATGGAAAATCAAGTTCAAGAGGCTTATAGGACTCCAAATACACAAAATTACAACAGACCCACACCAAGGCACATTATAATGAAAATACCGAACATACAAAATAAAGACAGAATTTTAAAGGCTGTGAGAGAAAAGAACCAAATTACATTCAGGGGGAAACCAATACGCATATCAGCAGATTTTTCAATCGAGACCCTAAAACCTAGAAGGGCCTGGAACAACATTTTTCAAGCCCTGAAAGAAAATGGATGCCAAACAAGAATCTTATACCCAGCAAAACTTACCTTCAAATTTGACGATGAAATAAAATCCTTCCATGATAAACAAAAGCTAAAAGAATTAACAAAAAGAAAGCCAGCATTACAGAACATTCTCAGCAAAATATTCCATGAGGAAGAGATGAAAAACAAAGAAGCAAATCAGCAAAGGGAGGAATTATCCTAAAGGAATTGTCAAATAAAGGAGGAAACAAGTTGTGTCAAACAAATAAATAAATAAAATTTAAAAAATGAACCAAATAACCGGGAAACCAAATCATATCTCTATAATAACCCTGAATGTTAATGGCATGAATTCATCAATCAAAAGACATAGACTGGCAGATTGGATTAAAAAGAAAGATCCAACAATATGTTGCCTGCAAGAGACTCACCTCATAGAAAAATATACCCATAGACTAAAGGTGAAGGGATGGGGAAAAACATACCATGCGCATGGACTCAGCAAAAAAGCTGGAGTATCCATCCTCATTTCAGATAATGTGGACTTCAAGCCAAAGTTAGTCAGAAGGGATAAAGAAGGTCATTTCATACTGCTTAAGGGAAGCATAAATCAGCAAGATATAACAATCATAAACATCTATGCCCCAAACAGTGGCTCATCCATGTATGTCAAACAAATTCTTCTCAATTTCAGAAACCAAATAGACCATAACACAATAATACTAGGTGATTTTAACACGCCTCTCTCACCACTGGACAGATCTTCCAGACAAAAATTGAACAAAGAAACCACAGATCTCAACAACACAATCAATAATTTAGACTTAACGGACATTTATAGAATATACCATCCAACCAAGAGCGAATACACTTTCTTCTCAGCAGCACATGGATCCTTTTCTAAAATAGACCATATATTATGCCACAAAGCTAATGTTAGCAAATACAAGAAGATAGAGACACTAGCATGTATTCTATCAGATCATAATGGATTGAAGTTAGAAATAAATGAAAGAGTAAAACACAGAAACTATTCCAACATCTGGACATTAAACAATATGCTATTATATGATGAATGGATAACAGAAGATATTAGGAAGGAAATTAAAAAATTCTTAGAGGTAAATGAGAACAAAGAAACATCATATCAAAATCTCTGGGACACTATGAAAGCAGTACTTAGAGGGAAATTTATTTCATGGAGCGCATTTAATAAAAGAAGTAAAACTCAACAAATAAACGACCTAACACTACAGCTCAAAGCCCTAGAAAAAGAAGAACAGAACAGCACCAAAAGTAGTAGAAGACAGGAAATAGTTAAACTCAGAGCTGAAATCAATGAAATTGAAACAAAAGAAACAATACAAAAAATTGACAAAATAAATAGTTGGTTCTTCGAAAAAATAAACAAAATTGATAAACCTTTAGCCACACTAACAAAGAGAAGACGAGAGAAAACCCAAATCACTAAAATTCGGAATGAACAAGGAAATATCACAACAGACAGGATTGAAATACAAAACATAATTAGAAGCTATTTTGAAAATCTATACTCCAACAAAATAGAAAATTTTGAAGGCATCAACAGGTTTCTAGAGACATATGAATTGCCTAAACTGAACGAGGAGGACATAAACACTTTAAATAGACCAATTTCAAGTACTGAAATAGAAGAAGTCATCAAAAGCCTACCAACAAAGAAAAGTCCGGGACCAGATGGGTTCTCAGCCGAGTTCTACAAAACCTTTAAAGAAGAGCTCATTTCAATACTTCTCAAAGTATTCCATAAAATAGAAGAGGAGGGAACCCTCCCAAACTCATTCTATGAAGTCAATATCACCCTGATACCTAAACCAGACAGAGACTCATCAAGGAAAGAAAATTTCAGACCAATATCCTTAATAAACATCGATGCAAATATTCTCAACAAAATTTTAGCAAATCGCATACAAAAACATATTAAAAAGATAGTGCACCATGATCAAGTGGGTTTCATCTCAGGGATGCAAGGTTGGTTCAACATCAGGAAATCAATAAACGTAATTCACCACATTAATAGACTTAAAGTCAAGAATCACATGATTATTTCAATAGATGCAGAAAAAGCATTTGATAAAATACAGCACCCCTTCATGCTCAAAACACTAGAAAAAATAGGGATAGTGGGAACATTCCTTTACATTGTAAAGGCCATTTATGCTAAGCCCATGGCTAATATCATTGTAAATGGTGAAAAACTGAAAGCATTCCCCCTAAAAACTGGAACAAGGCAGGGATGCCCTCTTTCACCACTTCTATTCAACATCGTTCTTGAGACTCTGGCCAGAGCAATTAGACAAACCAAAGAGATTAAAGGGATAGGAATTGGGAAAGAAGAACTCAAACTATCCCTGTTCGCTGATGACATGATTATATATAGGGGAACCTGGAAATTCCACCAGAAAACTCTTAGAACTCATAAGAGAATTCAGTAAAGTAGCAGGTTACAAGATCAATGCCCATAAATCCAACGCATTTTTATACATAAGTGATGAATCTTCAGAAAGAGAAATTAGGAAAACTACCCCATTCACAATAGCCTTGAAAAAAATAAAATACTTGGGAATCTATCTCACAAAAGAGGTGAAAGACCTCTACAATGAGAACTATACAACACTAAAGAAAGAAATTAAAGAACACCTTAGAAGATGGAAAGATCTTCCATGTTCTTGGATTGGAAGAATTAATATTGTCAAAATGGCCATACTACCAAAAGTGCTATACAAATTCAATGCAATTCCAATTAAAATCCCAATGATGTACCTTACAGAAATAGAGCAAGCAATTATGAAATTCATCTGGAAGAATAAGGAACCCAGAATAGCTAACGCAATCCTTAGCAGGAAGAGTGAAACAGGGGGTATTGCAATACCAGATCTTCAACTCTACTACAAAGCAATAGTAACAAAAACGGCATGGTATTGGTACCAAAATAGAAAGGTAGATCAATGGTATAGAATAGAGGACACGGACACAAACCCTAATAAATACAATTTTCTCATAGTAGACAAAGGTGCCAAAAATATGCAATGGAGAAAAGATAGCCTCTTCAACAAATGGTGCTGGGAGAATTGGAAATGCATATGCAACAGAATGAAATTAAACCCATATCTCTCACCATGCATGAAACTAAACTCAAAATGGATTAAGGACCTCGGAATCAGACCAGAGACCCTGCAGATTATAGAAGAAAAAGTAGGTCCAGATCTTCAACATGTCGGCTTAGGAACAGACTTCCTCAACAGGACTCCCATAGCACAAGAAATAAAAGCTAGAATCAACCACTGGGATAGATTCAAACTAAAAAGCTTTCTCTCAGCAAAGGAAACTATCAGCAATGCGAAGAAAGAGCCTACAGAATGGGAGAATATCTTTGCCAATCATACTTCACATAGAGCACTAATCTCCAGAATCTATAAAGAACTCAAAAAACTTTATTCCAAGAATTCAAATAATCCAGTCGACAAATGGGCTAAGGAAATGAATAGACACTTCACAGAAGAAGATCTAGAAGCAATCAAGAAACATATGGAAAAATGTTCAACATCTCTAGTAATAAGAGAAATGCAAATCAAAACCACCCTAAGATTCCATCTCACCCCAATTAGAATGGCGATTATCAAGAATACAAGCAACAACAGGTGTTGGTGAGGATGTGGGGAGAAAGGTACACTCATACATTGCTGGTGGGGCTGCAAATTAGTGCAGCCACTCTGGAAAGCAGTGTGGCGATTCCTTAGAAAACTTGGAATGGACCCGCCATTTGACCCAGCTATCCCACTCCTTGGCCTATACCCAAAGGACTTAAAATCAGCATACTACAGAGACACAGCCACATCAATGTTCATAGCTGCTCAATTCACAATAGCCAGACTGTGGAACCAACCTAGATGCCCTTCAATTGATGAATGGATAAAGAAACTGTGGTATATATATACAATGGAATATTACTCAGCCATAAAGAATGATAAAATTATGGCATTTGCAGGCAAATGGATGAAATTGGAGAATATCATGCTAAGTGAGATAAGCCAATCTCAAAAAGCCAAAGGACGAATGATATCGCTAATAAGTGGAGGATGACACATAATGGGGGGGAGGGAAGGGTTAGTGTTAGGGTTAGAGTTAGGGTTAGGGAGGGGGGCAAGTATGGAGGAAGGAAGTACTGTATGGAGAGTAAAGAGGGGTGGGAGGGGTGGGGGGAAGGGAAAAAATAACAGAATGAATCAAACAACATTACTCTATGTAAATTTATGATTACAAAATGGTATGCCTTTACGCCATGTACAAACAGAGAAACAACATGTATCCCATTTGTTTACAATTAAAAAAAAAATAAAAAAAAAATAAAAAATAAATAAATATATTAAAGAAAAAAAAATTAAAGACTCATTTGTGATAGGGACGTTCTCAGAACAAAGGAAAGACAACATGGTGCCATCAGTATCCATGTGCACATTCCACAACTCCACTGCAACTCTACCCTATAAAAACGGAATGCCCAGTCAGAATGTGTATTCCCTCATACGGGAGACAGAGCCAGCAAGTGAGCAGGGACCAACAAAAGGTACAAGGGGCGATGCCTCCTGTGCTCAGGGCTGAGCCTTTGGGCCAGTGCTGGTACTTATAAATGCTGCTTCCTGCTGAACACCCTGTGCCCTATCTCTGCTTGAGAGTCCCACAACACATTTACCACATAACCCAGCACTCACACTCCTGGGCACTTACCTCCAAAAAAGAAAAATTATGTGCCCCCCCAAAAAACGTTTATGACTGGATTATTTGTAATAACCCAAAACTATAAAAAGCACAAATGTCCATCAACAGGTAAACCAATAGTCCCTGGTAGATCCATATGATGGAATATAACTCTGTAATAAAACAACAAAAAATCTATTGACAAAATGAAATTAAACCTATCCTTCACCCTGCAAAAAACTCCATTGTAAGTGGCTCAAGAACTTGGGCATTAGAACAGAGACCCTGAACCTAATTGAAGCAAAAGTAGGCCCAAATTTACATCATGTTGACTTAAAATGTGAATTCTTCAACAAGACTTCTAAAGTTCAAAAAGTAAAATGGAGAATGAATAAATGTTATGAGTTCAAACTAAAAAGTTTGGCAGCAAAGAAAACAATCAAGAACATGAAGAGAGAGCCTGCAGAATGGGAGAAAATCTTTGCCACATGTACTTCAGATAGAGCATTAATCTCCAGGATATATAAAGAACTCAAAAAACTTACCAACAAAACTACAAATAACCCAAGTAATGAATGGGCAAAGGAACTGAATAGGCACTTCACGAAGAAGAAATATGAATGGCCAACAAATATATGAGAAAATATTCAACATCTCTAGCACTTAGAGGAAAGCAAATCAAAAATACACTGAGATTTTTTTTCACTCCAGTTAGAATGGTAATTTCAAGAATACAAGCAACAATAAATGTTGGTGAGAATGTGTGGAAAACGGTACACTCATTCATTGGTGGTGGGATTGCAAATTGATATAACCACTCTGGAAAGCAGTATGGAGATTCCTCATAAAGCTTGGAATGGAACCACCATTTGATCCAAATATCCCACTCCTTAGTATATACCCAAATGAATTAAAATCAACATACTACAGTGACATGGACATATCAAGGTTTATAGTGGCTCCATTCACAATAGCTAAACTATGGAACCAGTCTAGGTGCCCTTCAATTGACGAATGAATAAAGAAACTGTAGTGCATACACACAATGGAATATTACTCAGCCAAAATGAGAAATGAATTTATGGCATTTGCTGGTAAATGAATGGAACTGGAGAATATCATGCTAAGTGAAATAAACCAATATTAGAAAACCAAAGGCCTAATATCCTCTCTAATATGCATATGCTAACTCACAATAAGTGAGAGCAGGGGGCATATAGGGAAGAATAGAAATACCTTGGATTAGACAAAGGGGAATGAAGGGAAGAGAGGGGGGAATGGGAATAGAAAAGATAGTAGAATGAATCAGACATTACTTTCTATGTGCATATATGATTACACAACCAATGTAATTCTACATCATGTACAACTAGAAGAATATGTATAATATGTATAATATGACAAAATTTATTCTACTTTCCTGTATAACTAATTAGAACAAAATTTTTAAAAAGTTATTGATTCAGACAACCTGGATGGATCTCAAAGGCATTGGCTTGGTCAAATATGCCACTATCAAAAGGTAGATATGGTGTGATCTCATTTATACAATATTTCTGGATGGACTAAACTGTAAAGACGGTGAACAGACTGTGGTTTTTAGTGGTTAGGTGTAAGAAGAGGTGTGACCACAGAGAGATTTATGGAATGAAGAAGCCGTTCTGTGAAAAGAGCACATATAAAGCCAGACACACAGGAGGGGACTCAGGAACATGGACTACTGCTATCACAGGTCATTGTCAGTCCCTACCCTCCCACCCACTAGCTTCACACCAGTTCATCTAAGGGAGTGAAGTGAAATTCTGATTTTGTAACATATGGCTTTAGAAATCTTATGCATGGACCTTCAAAGTAGAGCTGCACTCATGTTTAAAAAACATCTCATTCTGGGGACAGTATCTCATACCTATAATCCCCAAAACATTGGAGGTTGAGGCAAGAGAATCACAAGCCTGAGGCCAGCATCAGAAATTAAGTGAGATCCTCAGCAACTCAGTGAGAGCTTGTTGAAAATAAAACTGAAAAAAGAAAAAAAGAACTGGGGATATAACTCAGTAGCTCAGTGGTAAAATGCCCCTAGTTTCATTTCTCAGTACCAAACAAACAAACAAACAAAACCACTTTACCTCCTTCTTTTCCTGCAATAAAGTCATAAAGTTATAATAATACTCTTTGGTACTCAGTCAATTGGCCTCAACGCTCCTCTAAACCATCATTACACAAGGCCACTGGTCTTTCCAATCGTACATGTGCCCTACCCATTCTCTACTTCAAAAGTATGTGATTTCATAACCACTGGGAATAATGGGTCCACAGTCTGCATCAGCCTGTGAGCAGTAAAAGCCTCCTTAGGCCTTAAAAACACAAGCCTATCTCCATTAAGCAAAGGGACTCTTGACCCTTCACTCACTCCTAAAGATAAGGTAGATGCTACTTTTGAACAAGATCATCTATGATTACCTAGGGGCATAATCCTCATGATAAAAAAAAGCCATCTAGGGTTTGATGAGGATGTGCTGTGCAGAGCATGGACTGGAAAGACATGGTCAAAATATGGGAGAGGGATATGTTATCAGTCCAGCAAAGGAGACAAGTTTTACCAATGACCCCCTGGGCACCATCTCCTCTGCAGGATGCAGGCTCCACAGGAAGACAGGTCTATGTCCAAGAATAGTTAGGGTCACAAATTAATGGGTTCACCTATTGGACAGGTGGAAGGAATAACTTAGAATGTAACTGTGGGGTCATCACCATAGAAACTGGACATTAAACTTCTAGGAAAATCTTTAGACTCACTCACCCAAATGGTAACAGAAAATAGAATAGCTCTAGTTTATTTTTTTCCTCAGGAAGATGGAGTAGATGCTCTGGACAACATCTTCTGCAGTTTTTATGATAGTGTGTCTGGACAAATGGAAACTAGTTCTGAGAGCAACTTCACAAGACCCTTAACAACTTAATGAGACCCTGTCTTGAAGTAAAAAATAAGGAAAGGATGAGATGGAGCTCAATGGTAGAGTGCCTCTGGGTTCAATCCTCAGTACTGGTGGTGTGGGTGACAGAAAGATAGACAGATGATAGATAGATAGATGATAGATAGATAGATAGATAGACAGATAGATAAACACAATAAAGAAATTGATGCTGACAAAATTTTACAAAAAGCTATTTGTCTTAAAACTGCTTAACCTGGTCATACAAAATCTAGATGGGAACTTATTAAAGCCTACTTGCCTAACCTCTTGTGGCTGTTCTCACTATTAGGACCTTTGCTTGCTATATTTCTACTCTTATTGTCTGACTCTTGTTTCTTTTTTTCCTTTTCTTTTACTTTCTTTCTTTTTTATCTTTTTCTTTTTTTGTGGGGAGGGTTTGTACATGTAGCTCCTGAGCTAGCTGTTCACACGATGGGATGTTTCCTGGGCACATTTATACATGTTAAGTGTCCCCTCTTATCTTCTTCTTTACCACAAAGGGTTTACCCTGCAGAGATGACAGTGGTCTATCTGCTCATGATGCTGATAACAGTGACAGGCATAATTTAGGTGACATCTCAGTTAACATCTGACGGCAAATGAAAGAGAATACAAAAAGAAAAAGGGAGACAGATCTCAATGGATCAGACAGCTTTATGAAGCAGCGGAGGGGCACAGTTTCAGGAATGAAAATGGTGACTGGCTACAACCAGGGTCTGATTTTTACAGGGTTCAGCAGGGCCAGGTCATGGGGGACTTTGCCAGTTGCTTTTGGTGGGCTTTCTTTTGGTAGGCAGGGGGATTTTGGCAGATAAGGGAGATTGTAACAGGTCAGATTCCTGAGCTCCCCTTTTCCCTGAGGGTGTTGTAAGTCTCCATTTCCTTCAACATCTGCACATTTCACTGATGATGTGTTTTATATAAAGGACACATTTGTTCAGTGCAGAAGGAAAAGGGAACATGTTAAGCTCTTACTCTAGGCTTCCTACTCCATACTGAGTTGAATGCTAACAGCTAAGTACAATGGTTGCTTTTAGTGATTTGGATCCTGCACAATCCCCAATGGGCATTAATGTCAGTAACACTATGTTTTAGTGATATTTGGGAAAATTAGTTGGGGTTGTTAAATGAGCAAGAAGTGAGCCAGTACTTAACTCATTTAAATACTAAACTACAAGTTCCTGTATTCTGAACAATTTCTATGCAGCACATCATTAAATGCAATAGGTTTGCCCCTTGCTGAGTACAGAGCCCATAAGCACAACCAGGAGATAGACGAGGGAGGAAGTTAAAAACTTGTGGTGTGCTGGGCACTTTCTGAGCATGCTCAGTTCTACCTCACCCTTCTTCATATATCTCAGGTGCAAAAATGATGAACCAGAACACCCATCATTTAGGAACATAACGAGCAAAGTTTATTTTAGGTCCCCTAAACGTGGTGGACCATGATTGCCTTGCAATTCTAACTGGCTACTTATAAATTTCTCTAGTGGGCTTCTTACAAAACCTAAAAGAACTTTAGAGGTAGGTTTATAGTTTCTTAAAGGGAAGTGGATTTTCTTTAACCCTAAAAGTTAGGTAATTTTCCCTGAAAGTACCTGCCTAGCAGCTTAATTATTTTATCAGAAGTGGACTCAGTTTTGTAACAATACTGGAAGCTTTCCATATGTACACACATCTTTGATTCTATAAAAAGAAACAATGTTGAGCAAATAAGTGGGAGAATGGCCAACCAGCAGAAGCACAATGAAAGTGGGAAGCCTGAGTCAAATGGGCTCCATCAGTGGGAACCTAGCCCATGGACTCAAGGATCCGGGTGTAAGGGGATGAAGAGATGAGGATGTTGGGAACATGAGGTTAAGAGAATAATTCTCTACAATGAGCCCTGTGCTGACTCCCCACATGCTTTCTTTGTTAAAAGCAATCTGCCTACAGCCCAACCTGATCTGAGAGGATAGGAAATGGCACATTGCTCAACAAACTGAGGCGGGGGTGGAAGGCCTGAAGGCTGGGAGTAGAGAAAGAAAAGACAACAGGTTGCTATAAGCTAACCTCCAGATCCACACTTCCTGGCTCAACCAGTTGCTAACACCTCCCTCTCAAGGTTTCACTTCCCAACAGAAGTGATTAACCCCTGAGCTGCCACTTCCTGCTTGCAGGCATGTACATGGAGTAAAAAAAGAAGATGGAGGGAGATTCTGGGGACCTATAAAAAGCAAGACACACACCCTCCTGAAGGCATGCAGCTCTGGGCCCCCTTCTCTCTGGAGAAGTCTATCTCTCTCCCTCTCTTAAGTAAAACTTGCTTTTTTACCATTGCCTCCACATCTCTCAGGTGTTTATTCTTCAATGGCAGGAGATCTCCAAGAACCATGTTAGCCCAAAAAGACTGGGGAGGACTCAAACTCAGAAATCACCTCAACTGTTTATTCAGGAATAAAGTTTCATACTGGAACAGGGGATGCAGAGATGAAATGGCATTGTAGACCCACTTTCCTGGTGGAAAATGAGCTACTAAACAAAGAAATGGAGTGGGTTTATATATGTTATTTTGAGGGGTGGTCTAGTGAGAATATCAGTTTCCTTGGACACTCAGGAATTTGAACTTTTTGGGATCAGGGACCTGTGGGCAGTGTCTGGAGAGGATTTACTTTGAAGGAGATTAATACCTCCTAGAGACAGTTACTTTAGGGCGGATAAATCACTTTCTCCCCATGTGCAACCGGCACCTGGAGAACATTTGTCTTAGGAATTGAAGACTCTCAGTGCATGGCCTTCTTTTTACTCCCATCTCCCAGGCCAGATTATCTTGGGGATTTTTTCATTTTCCATATCTATTAACTGGTATCACCATCTCACTGGGTTTGGCACCCACCAACATAAGAAATAGAAAAAAGATGAGTAAAGGAAAAATGAACTATTCATACTGCCATTTACTGATGATGAGTTCTGCTCCCTCTAATGTTGAAGTTTGAGCACTAGAAAAGCACTCCAAGGCAAGCATATTAAGCAGGTTTTATTTAAAAGTAGTAATAAAGCAGACTTCTCCCAAGGGGGGGAAGGGGGCCACAACTGATGTTCTAGAATCCCAGGAAGTAAGCACACCCTACATCTTTTACAGGTTAAAGTCTCTTTTATTCTCCAGTTCTCTCCCCCCTTATCTCTCCTTCCTGCCTACTTGATTCTTGAATTTTGCTGGGACAGAGGATATTATCCTACGGTGGTTATTTTCCTGTCCTAGCATGTGAATTCCTTGAGACAGTTGCAATTCTAAGTATTGAAACTGTTGATGGCATAATTAAGCTTTATTCTTTGAGATCTTATAATCTCCATCAGCTATGAAGTTTCAGAGTACCATAATGGCCTTTTGATATTCTTCCTGGGTAGAGGCACATAAAGGATGTCATTTACATACTATAGAACAATTACAGATGTTTTATCTTGAAATGTTGTTAAATCCTTAGCTAGGGTTTGTGCAGAACAGGTGAGGGCCATCTCTATATCCTGAGGCAACACTGTCTAGGTTAGTTGAGATACATTATCTCGTTCCTCAAAGACAAGCAGAAATTACAATTGAAAGTCTAGCATATATAGGAAAAGACAACTTTTAAATCTAACACAGTAAACCTAGCAGCAGTTGTAATTGGAGATAAGAGTGTATGGATTAAGAACTACAGGATGGGAGAAATTACTGCTTATATTCTAAGGGTTTGGACTAGGCAGTTTGCTTTATAACTCCTAAAATGGTGAATTGCCTGGGAGGTTGCAAGGCATTACAAATTTTTGTCAATTTGAATGACCTTTAAGATTTTGAATGATCTTTAATAAGCCCTTTTTCTGGTCTTTATGCTCCCTTTCTGTTTTTTAATCTCTATTACAAAAAATGGAAGATCTAAACTAGAGAAGATCATCTATGGATTGATCAGGGCCATGTGCCAATTTTTGTAATTTCCTCTAAATGCTTGGGCCTGACTGAATGATATATTTATACTTTAAAAGTAGGTGGCCCTCTATGGATTCAGAATGGTGTGTTTCCTTACCTTCCTGAGTCTCTCCATGAAAATAGCAGGACTTTCCTGAAGGCCTCATATAATAGTTTTCCAGGCATCCTACTCATTATTTGAATACCAGTTAGGATAGTTTCTGGGAACTGCCTGTGCTCTAGATGGTTAACAGCATAAATTTTTCCAGGTGAAGTCAAATACCTGACATAAGTTTTGAAACATCAATATATTTATCTGGATCCTCCATAAACATTGCCTAAATTTATTTTTATCTGTCTTAAATTGGAGGGGTCCCCTTGATTTTTCCTCCCTCAGTAGGTGATTCATCAAGGTTTTCTCCTCTCATGGTAGAGACTATTGATGTCAAGTCTGGTAGCATATGAAAGGCACTTTTCTTGATCATTTGTAATTTAGCAGTACGCAGGCTAGTGGTGAACCTGGAAATACTGTTGAGAGAGAAGCTCCCTTCTGATTTAGTAGTATTAGGAATGTCTCCCTAACTTTGAGCTTCCTTACCATCCAGAAAAACTGGTCTTTCACTACCTGGCTTTGCCAAATTTATTTCTGGCCTTCTTTGGCAAAGTGCTAGGGTCCTAGTTTGCCCTGTGCTAGAGACTCTTGGAGGATTCAGACTTAAGGGCATTACTGCTTTTGTCCCTGCCACTATAAACTCCTAGTTATGAAAAAATAATGAGAAAAATAAAAAGGTGTGCATTTTTGCCTATCTTTTTGCCCTGTAGACTAAAGGAATCTCTGGAGGGTGAGGGGACATCTATTGGTTCTTAGGCATATAATGCCCTTTTCTTGGGGGGTCTCATGGGAGGGGTTGATTTTAAATATCTCCTTTTTGCAACTTAAAGAGAACACAGTGAGCACATTTAAGCACAGGAACAGTAATGGGGGAGACTCTAGATAGACTAGTGAAGGCTATCTATGCCAACAAAGGGAACCTGGGCATTTTCCCACTAATCACCCCAGGTCTTAATCCTACAATTTGAATTCCTAATGTCTAATCAGCAAGGGAAGGGGAGCATTCAGGAGGGAGTGGATATGGGGCAGTGTGTGGCCCATAGTGAGACACAGGTAATTGGTGATTTCCCTCAGTGCCATTCATCAATCACCCTTAGGGCAGTCAGGAGGGGGAGTCCAGGGAAGGAATCTTTGGGACCCACCCAAGAGTATCCTGGGCCAGAGAATCCCACAGTTGTTCCAACCCTTCATCCACCTCCTGCCTCCAAGGTAGATAAGGATTAGGGACACTGTGTACTGATGACAACTGTGCTCCAGACATGGACAGAAAAGTAGGAAATGACTTCAGCAGGACCCAACAAGCCTGGTCTGCACAGAGCAGGTGATTGGAAACTCCCTGGGCCAGAAAACTCTCACCTGAGTCTTGAAGGATGGCGGCTGCACCAGCTTCATTTAAATAGCTGATGGGTGCCCATTTTTGCCCTCCAGAAATAAAGAGACATAAAGATGCACCTGAAGCAGATGTGGGGTGCATGGAGAGAGAAGCTTACTTTGACATAGATCTTGGTGGGACCTCCAAATCTGATACCACCGTTTACAGGTTATGAGTTCTGCTCCCTCTAATGTTGAAGTTTGAACACTAGAGAAGCATGCCAAGGTAAGCATATTAAGCAGGTTTTATTTAAAAGTAGTAATAATACACATAAGGGATCCCATGGAAACCACGCTGAACACGGGAAATCACATAAGGGAGTTTATTAAGCAAACAGAGTGTCTCCCTGCAGGATAAGAGAGAAAATGAGAGGAAAAGAGAAAGGAAAGAGAAAGGGCATGCACTAGAGGGAGTGGAAAGTGAGGAGAAAGAAAGTGAGTCAGGGGGAGAGAAAGCAAGAGAGAAAAGATGGCAGTGAAGCTATTTTTAAGAATCCTGCCAGGCTAACAGGGGACCAATAACGGAGAAGGATACTTGCAAGCTGACTGATGAACCAATTGCTACCTAGGATGTTCACAGACTGACAGTAGTTGGGAGGTGGGGAAATGCCTGCAACGGAAAGGGTGGGGAGAGCAGCTTTGTACATTACAATACAGACTTCTCCTGAGGGGGGAAAGAGGGCATGGCTGATGTTCTAGAATCCCAAGAAGTGAGTGCACCCTACATCTTTTATAGGTTAAGTTCTCTTTTGTTCTTCAGTTCTCTCCCCACTTATCTCTCCTTCCTGCCTATGTGACCAGGCCTAGTTTTGCAGGGCCAGGGAAGGGCCAAAGTGATTCATCCAGGCAAGAGCCCAGGGAGCATTAATTAGCAGTTCCTTGCCTGCAGTCCTTGATAAGGTCAGGTAAATTTGGTAATCAATGGGCTCCTGAGATCCTTGACATTCCATTCTTCCAGGGGCAGTCTCCAACTTCTAGAGACAGATATTTTTCATGGCCTCCATTTCCTTGATTTGACCCAATCCCCTATTTCTACACTAACTGCCTGTCCCCAATTCTGTCTTCACTTTGTGCAGTTTGTTCAAACTGGGGAGAGGCAGTTAGGTAGAAGCAGTTACTATTCTTAGAAACAAAAGTTGATGTACATATGTAGATTTAATTGGCCTGAAGAATGAGCAAAAATGGAAGGAAAGCAGAAAACACATATATACAGATTTAGTTAGCCCATGCTAACAGATCAGGCAGGGCAATGTCCATCTCAGTTTCCTTAGGCATGGGAGGGCTTGCATTCTCAGAATGAACAAGTTGTTCATAATTTCAGAGGGCCCCCCAAATCCAGTCTATTTCACTCATAGATCAGGCCCAAAACTCCACCAGTGGAAGAAACTGGAATCAGGCTGGAAGGTGGTAGGAGATACCTGAGCTGAACTCTGAAGAAGAAAGTCACTTCATTGAGGCCCAAGGCAGGTTTCCAAGCAGGGAGCTACAGGTGAGCTGGGGTGGTGGGGTACAGAAGCCTCTTTAGTGTGATGCAAAGAGGGACTGTGTTGGCTGAACAGTGGGAGACCAAAGGGGAGGGGAAGAAGATGCTGAAGTACAGGGCAGGGCCAGGTCATGAAGGGCCTTGAGAGATGCACTTGGGGGTTTTGTTTACACTTTTATGCACTGGGGAGATAGATCATTCATGATTTTAAATGTGAAAACCCATGACCAGGTTTTCCATGTTTTTAATCCATGTTTGAGAAGGGTCTCTATAATTTGCTGAGCCTGGTCTCAGACTTGAAATCTCACCTCAGCCTCTCAAGTATCTGGAATTATAGATGTGACCACACCTGCCTGTCTCACTTTTGACATTTTTAATACATGGAAAACTCAGAAAATGGAAATGAGACCTGGTGTGCAGCTCTTAAGGCAAACAGACGTGTTCCCAACTATTGCCTTTTTGAAGTAGAACAAGTTGCAAGCTATCATTGAGTCTTGATCCCCTCACATATTAACCCTGTAGAATATGCACTCTGATATTTCCTTCCTTTTATGCCATTAATGTCATCATTAATGGGTCTGGGCAATGGTCTAAGGTTTAGTGAGGAGACCTACACATTGTACTGACCCTTGGGTAAGCCAAAGCAAGACTTATGTTGTCTAGTACTTGAGATGAGTATGTCTTCAATAAAAGTTGAGCTTGGTGATGGTGAAGTATTAGAATTTCCAGAAATATTTTATATCACCATAGTGTGATATGTAAATAAACATGTAGACCTGAGATGCCTCCTAAGAGTCTATTCTGCTGAAATTAAATTTTATCCTCTTACTTATGTTATGCAATAACTATTCCCAGCTCTCAGAACAAATATGGGGGAGGTTTGATGATATAGACATTGGTAGGATTGGTTCTCTTTCCCTTGGGGGAAATACCAGCAATTTCTGGGATCCAAACATATGTGTCAGTGATATACTCTGTGAAACACAGGTGGTTGCCGGGCATGGAGTCACATACCTGTAATTCCAGTGGTTCAGTAGACTGAGGTGGGCCTCTCATTCAGAGTGTTTGAATGGCTTATCTCATGGAACCTCCCTTGCACACAATAGGGCTCCCAAGTATCTTAAGATAAGTCTCTCACTCAAGGAAGAGCAAAGGCCCTGTTTCAAAGGAATGTGTAGTATGGTTTTGTCTAATGGAGTGAGACCTCTCCTACAGCAGTCACAGAAACTCAAGCTAGGCAAGTTCTCTACTACTGTGCTAAAGAACCAGACCTATACAAGTATCTTTAAGTACAGATTTCTGATAAACTTAAGATTAAGTGAATATTTCCAGAACTCTGACAAATTGGTGAGTTCATGAAATTACAAATAAAGATAAAACAGTAAAGATTAATTACATGAGGGAGGGGGATTCAAGATGGAAGATTGGAGGAAGGCTGCACTTCCAGCTGCTCATGGCTCAGAGCTCAAACAGTGGGAATACTGCTTCTCAGTGAAGTGGGTAAAAGGAAATTCACTGAAATTCAGCATCACAAAATCAGAGCCTTAAAGACTCAGAAATTTAGTTGAATTGAACAAAGAACAAGAAAGAGTCCACTGGAGAAAAACTGGTTGTGGCAGTGGTGCTGGTTCACTGCAGAGGGGAGGGATAATACAAACAGAGAAAGAAACACAACAGATAAAATTGTCATGGAAAAAACCTGCAGAATAGAAAAGCAGTCTGAAGTCCAGAGCCTGTTCAGTGAGCTGGTTCTTGAAAAGTGCTCTGTTTCTCAACAGGCAAACTGAGACCTGAGGCAAGGAGCCATCTTGAGGAAGTCAGGCTGCAGCCTGCTCCTATAGGAGCCTCAAGATCATAGGAAATGTTGCCATACTGTCCTGGCAAGTCCCTATGTATTGCCTAAGGTGTACCTATGAGCACATCGGTGAAAAAGGCACAGAGATGATTGTACCCAGGGTGACTCAGTAAAACTTACTTGCCTTTGAATCTGGCAGTTCATGTGACCCACTGAAGATGGTTAGGGAGATGAAGAGGTGGGCAGGTAGGCAGGTATGAATACACTCAGGTATTAAACCTGGGAAGGTCATATTCACGGGCAGTAGCATGGCTCCCCAGTAGAATTCTCTGGACGCTCCTGAGATCCAGACTCCAAGCAGAGAATGGCATTCACCCAATTCTAGGGGTTTGTCGTTCTAACCTTTTCATAGCATATACCAGCAGATACCACCCTACGAAGACCATAAGGTCTTATTAGAGTGAAGCCCAACCACCAGAGCTTCCCACTTAGAACCCTGCAGCAGCCCCACCTGTGGAGGACATCCATCTGGTCTGTTACAACACAACTCCAGACAATACTTCCCATCCCATTCCACTGTATACTGGTGATAAGGGAAGTTGAAATCTATTTCAGTCAGCTTTAGTTTCAGGCCACTCAAGCTGTAAGCTTTGTACACAACACATAAAGAGGAAGAGTAACAACCTTCAATCCTTGCTCTAAAGGGGTACATGCCGAAAATAAATGGAAAGAAGGCCTGCTGGTAACAGGCAGTGACCATTTGCCCTGCTGACTGTTTTTTGGTGGAGAAAGAAAATTCTTTCATTTCTCATTAAGAACCTTTTAATTACCCTCACCCCTTCCTTTTGTGTGTGTATTTTTGTTAATTTTTGTTGGACTGATTGGTTCATGGATATATATATATATATATATATTTTTTTTTTTTTTTGGTCTCATTTTAAGGTTTGGATGTGAGGGGTCCCTCAAAAGGTCACGTGTGAGACAATGTAAGAAGGTTCAGAGGAGAAATGATTGGGTTTTGAGAGTCTTAACCTAATCAGTGAATTACTCTGATGGAATTAACTGAGTGGTAACTTGAGGCAGGTAGGTAGTGACTGGAGGAGGTGGGAATTGGGGCATAGCTTTGGGGGGTATATAATATATATATATATATATATATATATATATATATATATATATATATTCATTCCAGTGAAGTCTCTTTCTCTGCTTCCTGCTGATGTGAGCTGCTTTTCTCTGCCACACTCTTCTGCCATGATGTTCTGCCTCACCTTGAGGCCTGAGGAATGGAGCCAGGCTTCTTTGGACCTCTGAAACAGCAAGGACTCAAATAAAGCCTTCCTTCTCCATAATTGTGCTGGTCAGATCATTTAGTCACAGCAGAAAAAAATCTGACTCTGATGGGCTGATAAATCTGGTACCATGAGAATATTATAGGCCAGACTATAAAGGAATTAACTAAACAGACTCCATTTTGCTCTGAGACTTAATGTTATGTGGGAAATAAGTTTTTTCCATGGGAACACCTGGGAACATCCTGCCTCTGTGCCCATCATCAGTTACTTGGTGTGACATATTTAATAATATACAATGGCAACCTCTATCTAGTAAAGAATTGCTCTCTTTTGACCTCTATTTCCCCTAACCCATGTACCGTGAAAGCAGTAATTGTGTAGTTATTAGTAATCATTCCTATCCAATGTACCATGCAAATGGAATTGTGTGGTTATTAATAATCATTCTTTAGGTTGTACCCAGGTGACCCACTCCCTTTTTTGATGATCTCCTGATGTTAGTTTGTAATTTTGAATCTTAGCAAAAGACATTTATGATTAATGTCAATTTTGGTATAAGAACCCCTACAACCCTGTGATCGAGGCTGTTCTCCCAATAGCCATTTTTGGGGCATTGTGTGAGACAGTCAGCTGGCCAGCTTAATAAAGACTCTCAAATTTGGACTTCTCATTGGTGATTGGTCTGTTCTTAAGTTGTGCCCCATAACATGACCAAAACATCTCATTTGGCATTTCTAAATGATTTTTATTTTTCCTTGTCTTTTGGGGTCTAGGGGTTTTTGTTTGTACTTTTTTGTTCTGTTTTGTTTTGCTTCTTTCCCTTGTTTGTCTTCCTGTCTTCTCCCTCTAACAGCCAAGTCTCTTTGTCATTACATTCTCCCATTACTTACTTTAGTTTTTTAATCTATTTTTCCTCCTTCTTTATAGCCATCACGTGTTACATCTCTTCTGCTTTCTCTCTGTTATGATTTTGAACATTTTCAACTTTCTTTTGCCTTCTCATCACATTTCTTTTCTCTTAATGAACAGCATTTTTACCATATTTTATAACTCTCTGGTTGTCATGACTCTGCTCCCATCATTTAGGTAGTTGCAGTTGTTAGTACTGTGGATGGCACAGTTGACACCTGATGTTTACTTTAATGACAGATCTAGTTTACAGTTATCTATTGTTTTTGCTTTTGATAATTACTGACCCCATCATTTCTGTTTTTGTAGTATTTAGTGTTGTAGATGTCATAGAAGGCACAGGGTATTTGTTTTAATGCTGTGCATTGTTTGCATTGGTTATTGCTATTGTTTATTTCCCCCTTTTCTACTGGGGCACTACAAGCTCACAGGGTAGATACTCTGCTGCTGAGCTAGACCCAGTCAAGAGGCAGCATACCTTGTTCTATGCACAAATTATCAAACCTCAAACTTCAGCAATATTTTAATACAAAAAATTAGAGAGACAAAACTCCCAAAACAACCAGACCCCAAGTAGCAATCATGGGAGGGGGCTCCTCCTACTTATGGACATTCACTCCTACAGCAAAAATAGAATTAGGACAAAAACTGTGGCCACCACACCTATGAGGGCTGTAACCCCAGAGCATTCTGGGACATTTTAACAAGAGAAGGCTGTGCCCTTAAAAGATCCACAGATAAGAATGGAAGGGAAATCTATCCCAACAAACATATAAAACCCAACATAGTAATACAATATGAAAAAAGTACCTTCCTAAAGTTCATAATTCACCAGCAATTGACTCCAAAGATATTGAAATACCAGATAAGGAATTCAAAAGAATGTTTATAAAGATGGTCAATGAATTCCCAGAGAATACACACACATAAACAATGGAATGATTTAAGAAAGTCAGTTCAGGATATGAATGAGAAATAAGGAGAGCGAGATACTGAAAAAGAGCCAAACAGAAATCTTGGAAGTGAAAGACACAATAAATCAAATCATGTATTCAATATTAATATAAAATATTAGGGTGAATGTCTCCCTAATAGAGTGGACCATGCTAAAGACAGAATATCAAAGCTGGAAGACAAAAGTGGCATCCTGAATGTTGAGATAATATTAAAGAAAAAAAAGGAACCATTATTGGGATACACGAGAACTCTGGGGCATCATTAAGAGACCAAATGTAAGAATTGTTAGACTCAAATAGGATTGTGAGAGGTGGATTAATGGCACCGATACACTCTTCAGCAAATAATAAACAAAAAAAAAATTGCAGACCTGCCACATCTATTTCCTACCATTCAGACACTTGACATGATTCTGTTGGAGTAGAGGACTCAACACTTGACACGGTTCTGTTGAAAGATCACCCTCCCTCTTGGGGGCCATAGATGTGGCATGTCTCCATGTGTAGTTGCTTTTAATATTAATAATCAATATATCATTAGAAACTCATTGGAAAAACATTGGGAAGATTTTACCATATTGGGACACAAAATAGTACACAATAAAAACTTATTAGTAATACATAGATAAAATATATGAAATAAACAATTGTAGCTATGCTTGAGTTAAAAGGAGCCTGTGATTACTTTAGTATAATGATTTCTAAATATAGATGGATAAAGAGGCATTCCTCTGAGTTTGGATGTGCTGTTTAGCCTTTGTTGCTTTCCTAGTTTTAAGAATTGATTCTAGAGATACTTTACATAATAAAAATATTTAGGTTAGTCATAAATATAATTTGTGTTTTCCTATGTTTAGTCTAATTATTTGAGAAACAAAATAAGATTGTAAGTCTTGTAAGATTGTAGTCTGGCATTAAATGAACTAGAATAGACTAAATATTAACTATAAGTTGATTTATTTGCCCTTTGTTAATAATAGTAAAAGCTTTTCACTGTTAAACACTGGAGTTCATGGTGGGGGTGGTTTCTCAGAAAATCTAGTGACGTGTTTGTTCTGAAGTTTGAAGTTTGGCAGATTGTGGTGCCCTCAGTTTGGCTGGGGGATGGAGTTGTTTTGGTCTGGCTGAGAAATAAGGTTGTTTTGCTCTGGGCTCTCATACAGAGGGAATGTGTACTTTGAGAAGAAGCATAGATTGTACTTTTGAAGGGTTTTCTTATTTTAAACTAATCATAAAATTATATAATCATTACTAAAAAATGTATAAAAAGACTGGCAGAAAAATAAAAATAGAGATTCAGTCTCAGAACACTTGTTGTCTCTGTTTACTGATTCTCCACCATGCCAACCCCTCCCATCCACCTAGCACCCTGATCACTGCTATGGCTGGACTCTGGCACAAACCTTGAGAACAAGATGGATATCCAGATATAGGAGACATTTAGAACCCCAAATAGACAAGATCAAAAAATAACTTTTCTGCCATGCACTTTAATTAAAATGTCTAACACACAGAACAAGAATAGAATTTTAAAATTCTCAAGAGAAAAATGTCAGGTCATATTTAGAGGCAAGCCAATACTTCTGATTTCTTGGCACAAACTCTAAAATTCGGAAAGGACTGAAATGATGTGTTTCAAGTTCTGAAAAAAGAAAGTAACTGTTGACAAAGATTTCTGTATCTAGCAAAATTATCCTCTTTCTATAAGAACACTGAATGTGAGAGGTCTCAACTCTCTGAGCCCCTCCTCTTCTCTTTTCACACTCCCAACCCTCCTACCTCTGCCCTCCTCTTCCAGGTCTCTTCTGGGGAACCCCCAGATGCTGTGTCCCTCCACTATGCCTTTCAGCATTGTTCTCTGGCCTCTACCATTTTTCCCTGCAGGAATGCTATCAGGATGAAATCTGCCAGAACTTGTTAGGACCAGGAGTTTGTGCTCTGATTTGAGCAGAACCTGTTCAGGGCAGAGGAGGAGCAAAACCTGGCTGCAGATTGAGGAGAATTCTGGTCCAGGCTGCCGGGCATCTTGCAAATTCTCCCCCACCCCTCACAGCTGCCTTGCTCAGCCACCTGCTCCTTCCTGCCTACTGTCTGTCTCTTTTGCCATACACAGATACAGGGGTTAAAGCTCAGTTCAGCCCACAGGTTGTCCTTCATTCTGCCCTTCTGAAGGACACATTTTTCAAAGTCAGTTCCCCCATTACATATCCCAAAGTGATCCAACCTCTTCTGAATCTAAGTTGAAGCCAACTTCTGACCACACCTGCCTTCCCAGAGGGTGTCCCTCTAGCCTCAACCCCACTAAGTTCTTTTCCCTACATTTGCAGTATGTGTGGGCATCATCTTGCTCCTGGTTGCAGGCACAGATGGAAGCACAGGTGAGGACAACCTGGAGGGTGGGGACAGGAGGACTCTTGGCCGGGGTCAGAGCCTGCCTGACCACAACTTGGTGATTGCCACTTGTTTCCTTGGGAGAGACACAAACTCTGGGTCTCCCACGCATGACATTTGCTCAGAAATATGGCTGTGTCAGCCGGCACCCAGGTGTGGGGACAGGATCTACAATCCCTTGGAGCAGTGCTGTGACTATGACACCATCCTGCCCCTGAACCAGACGCAGCGCTGTGGCCCCAACTGCACCTTCTGGCCCTGCTTAGAGCTCTGCTGTCCTCAGTCCTTTGGCCGCCACAAGAAGTTTGTTGTGAAGTTGAAGATTCATGGTGAGACGTCTTGGTGTCCCACATCCCCCACCTCCAGAATCTGCAGGAGGTAAGGACTGGCCTTAATCAAGGTAAGACTGGAAGAGGGACTGTGGCAGGGAGGGGAGCTGGGCACTTGGCCCCTGGGGAGGGTGAGCCCTACATCTCCCCAGTCCCCTCCAGGTCTGTATCTCTCCCAGTTGCTCAGTCTCTGCCTCTTTTGTGTCTTGCAGCTGATCTGGTCAACCACACCATCCTTCAGTGTTTCCTCCCTGGAGCCTGGGAACAGGTGGACATTCTAGGATATAAGAGGAATGGGGGGCATGGTTTTGTGAACAGAATTAAAACAACATGTCTCACAAGGTGGTCTGGCTAAGTGTGTTCTCTCCAGACGTCCTCAAGGCAGCTTGCTGAGAAATGATCAAATAGAAAATTTTCCCTAGGAAGGCAGTTAATAGTCAATTTGGTGATAGAGGTAGGGCCAAAGGGTCCTGTGTGATAGCAAATTTGTCCAGCCTTCAAACCCAGTTCTGGAGCTTATGTCTCTGTTATTGTTTGAATGGGAGGTATTCCCCAAAAGCTCATGTATGAGACAATGCAAGAAAGTTTGGAGAAGAAAGGATTGAGTTGTGAGAGTCTTA
This sequence comes from Sciurus vulgaris, assembly GCF_902686455.1. Lineage (NCBI taxonomy): Eukaryota > Metazoa > Chordata > Mammalia > Rodentia > Sciuridae > Sciurus > Sciurus vulgaris. The sequence continues at coordinate 55,906,484 of NC_136478.1, read as the reverse complement.
ACCCAATCAGTGAATTAATCCCACGATGGGATTAATTAAGTGGTAACTGGAGGAGGGCATGGCTTTGAGGGTATTGTGGGGGCATGGCTTTGAGGTATCTGGCAAGTGGAGTCTCTCTCTGCTTCCTAATCATCATGTGAGCTGCTTCCCTTTGCCACACTCTTCTGCCTTGATGTTCTGTCTCACCTTGAGCTCAAAGGAATGGAGCTGGCCTTCTAGGGACTAAGACCTTTGAAACTGTGAGCAATCAAATAAACCTTTTCTCCTTTACAATTGTTCTTGTGCAGTATATCAGTCACAGTAGTGAAAAAGGTGATTAAAACAATCCATTTACCAGGAAATGCCATAATTTTATTTTTATTTATGGTTGAGTAATATTCAATTTTGTACATGAAACACATTTTCTTTATCCATTCATCTGTTGAAGGACATGTAGGTTGATTCCATAGCTTAGCTATTGAGGATTGAGCTGCTATGAACACTGATGCAGCTGTGTTGCTATAGTATGCTGATCTTAAGTCCTTTGGGTATATGCCGAGGAGTGGGATAACTGGGTCAAATGGTGGTTCCATTCCAAGTTCTCTGAGGAATTTTCATACTGCTTTCCTAAGTATTTGCAACAATTTGCAATGTATGAGTGTACATTTTCCCCCACATCCTCATCAACATTTATTGTTATTGGTGTGCTTGATAATTGCCATTCTGACTGGACTGAGATGGAATCTCAGTATAGTTTTATTTTGCATTCTCTAATTTCATCGTGTGTTATATCATGAGAATCTTTTCTGAATTATGGCAGTCTTAAAGAGTGCTAAAAATAAACATTGTTACATAAATCTACACATATTCAGGTGAGGTGTGCAAAGTGTGGGATGCCTGTAGAAAAGGAAGGAACATTTTGTGGAACTTTAGAAAATAATTTTAAACTGCTTATCTTAGGCAGCAGGAGCCCTCTCCCTTCATTACTTCTTTGCTTCAATTTCATCTGGGTGTGAGAAGAATGATATAATCTTGGCATATTCAACTTGCACATTTCTCCTTTTGTAAAAATATTTTATTTGTTGTTGATGAACCTTTATTTATTTATTTGTATGCTGTGTTTAGAATCAAACCCAGTGCCTCACACATGCTAGGCATGTGCTATGGAACTGAGCCACAACCCAGCCCCAACACATTTCCTTTTTTTTTTTAAATCAAACTATTTCTCCAAGTTGGGTGTGGTGGCACACATCTGTAATCCCAGCACCTTGGGAATATGAGGCAGGAAAATAGCACGATTCAGGCCATGTGCAGCAATTTAGCAAGGCTCTGTCTCAAAGTAAAAAATAAAAAGGATCCATCATGTGCCCCTGGGTTCAATCCCCAGTAAAACACACACACACACACACACACACACACACACAGATATTTCTCCAAATATGTTGCTGATCAATCAATTTTTTATGATAAGATTGATAGAATAATAACTAAAGTAAAATCTTTACCAGCAATTGTGTCGGCTCTCAGCTCTTGTGCCTTTGCACCAAGCAAGACAAGGATTCAGTAAAAGTATAGCAAAGCATATAGTGCTAGAAATTCTAGCTAGAGCAATTAGGCAAGAGTAGGAAATAAAAGGAATAAAAATAGGAAAGAAGTAAATTAGTACTCTTTCCAAATGATGTGGTGCTATAGTAAGAAGATACAAAAAGCCTCCTCAAAAGACTACTAGAACTAAAAACCACCTTTAGCAAAGTAGCAAGATGTGAAATCAAATACAAAAATCAATAACTTTCTCATACATCAACAATGAGTCTGTTAAGAAAAAAATGAAACAATTCCATTCAGCATATTTAAAAAAATAAAATAAAATTCCTAGGAATAAATCTAAGCAAGGAGGTGAAAAACATCTATGGCAAAAGCTATAGAACACTGAAGAAAGAAATTGAGGAAGATACAAAAAGATGGACAGATCTCCTGTGTTCATGGATAGGCAGAACTATTATTGTTAAAACGACCATATTACCAAAAGCAATATATAGATTCAATGCAATGCTTCATTTTAAAAGGAAATAATATAAAGTGATTTTTTATTATTAGCATTTTTTGTGATACTGAAGTTTGAACCCAAGAGAATTCTACCATTAGGGTACATCTCCAGTCCCCTTTACTAATTTTATTTAGAGACAGGGTCTCACTAAATTGCCCAGGTTGGCCTTGAATTTGTGATTCTCTTGCCTCAGTCTCTTGAATCACTGGGATTATGCAAAGTAATATTATTAGAAATATCATAATGCCAGTATACATAATCATTTTGATTTATGACTTAGGCTTGAAGGTAACCATCTGAATAAATCAAATATCTAAGGGGAACTGAATGTGGCTTGTAATTGCTGACCTTTTTATATGATGTTACATAGTTGGACTTCAATTTCCCCAGAGGGAGTTACCAATATACAGCATGTAGTATTGCTAATAGCACAGATATTGTCTTATTGGCAATATGCATCAATGTTATCATTTAGTATCCCATAACTAGGCTAATAAAGGGAGTGTAGTATTTTTTTAAAAAAGGACCACAATTATAATTTGAACAAAATGTTGTATTGGGATGTTGTCAAAGTTACCCACAAGGTGGTCAAAAAGATTTCTTAGATTAGGTTCTGCCAAATTACAAATGACAGCTATTTTTTCTCTCTGCTGATGACTTTCCTCATGAAATCAGTATGAGAAACTATGTGCTAATAAATTAGGAAACCAAAAATAAAGTGGATAAATTTTTGGACACATATGCCATGTCTAAATTGAACCTTGAGAACAAACAAAACAAAACAAAACAAAAAAACTTTAATAGGCTATAACAAGTAATGAAATCAAATCATATATACAAGTATATATATCCCAGCAATCAAAAGAGCCAAAGACCCAAAGACCAGATGACTTCACTATACCAAACCTTTAACAAAGGGACTCATACTTTTTGGAGGGACTAGGAATTGAACCCAGAATCTTGCACATCCCAGGCAAGTGTAGTACCTTTGAGTTACATCCCCAATCCAGAATTTTACCAAATTTTTAAAGAAGAATTCTTCTAAATGTCTTCTCTAAATGTTCCAAGTCTTCTCTAAATGTTCCAAAGAGTCTCAAGGAAGATTACCCATCCAAATTCAGTCTGTGAGGCTGGCATTACCCTGATAACAAAAACACTGAGAGGCACACAACAACAAAGGGAACTATAGACCAATATCCCTGACGGAAATGGATGCAAAACCCTCAACAAAGTCCTAGGAAATTCAGTTCAAGAGCACATCAATACACTACATCATACACTACAGTCAAGTTGGTTTCATTCTAGGGATGCAACGATGGTTCAATATATGTATATCAATAAATATAACACATCATGTAAATAGAATGAGGATCAAAATTCTATGATTTGATCTGGGGATGTAACTCAGTTGATAGAGTGCCTACCTAATATGGGTGAGGCCCTGGGTTCAATCCTCAGTAACACACACACACAAAGACACAAACACAATCATATGATCATCTCAGTAATGCAAAAGAGCATTTAGCAAAATTGAATATCCCTTCATGATAAAAGCCCTAGCATATTAGGCATAGAAGGATCATGCCTCCACAAATAATGGGATATGTGACAAACCCACAGCTGATGTCATGTTGTGTGAGGAAAACCCGATAGTTTTCCTCTACGATAAGGAGGAAGATGAGATGTCCACTCTCACTGTTCTTATTCTGTAAAGTACTAGACGTTTTTATCAGAGAAATTGGGCAAGAGAAATAAATAAAAGTCACAGAAACAGGAAAGAGAATGTTAAATCATCCCTGCTTGCAGATGATATGATTCTATATGACTCCACCAAAAGACACTTATAACTGATTAACAAATTCAGGGCAGTAAAGGGATGCAAAGTCAAGACACTAAAATCAGTAGCCCTTTAAATACCAGCAATGAATTCACCAAGGAAAAAGTTGTGAGAGCAATTCCACAGTGGGAAAAAAAAAAAGGAAACAACAAAATACCATGGAATAGATGTAACAAAGGAAGTGAAAGTCACAAACAATGGAAATTGCCAAACACTGATGAAAAAAATTGAAGAGGACACACAAACAAATGAACAGACCTCCCATGCTTATGGATTAGAAGAATTAGTATTACTAAAATGTGCACACTACCTTATAGATTTGATTAACTCCCCAACAAAACATCAATGACATTCTTCATAGAACTAGAAAAAATCCTAAAATACTATGGGCCCAGCCAGGCATGATGGTGCATGCCTGTAATCCCAGTAGCTCAGGAGGCTCAGGCAGAAGGATCACGAGTTCAAAGCCAGTCTCAGCAACTTAGCAAGTCCCTAAGCAACATAGTGAGACCCCATTTCAATATATAAAGGTGGGGGTGTAGTTCAGTGGTTACACCCCACTGGGTTCAATTGCTGGTACAAAAAAATTTTCTTATGGAACCAAAAAAGACCCTGGATATCTAAAGCAATACTAAGCAAAAGAGAAAAAAGTTGGAGGTATTGCAATATTAGTTTTCAAGACATCCTACAGAGGCAAAGGAACCACATGCCAGCATGAACCGGCATATCAGGGGTTATACCATTTATTGCACACCAGATAAATTCCTTCTGAGCAAGAATATTTTCTTTGAGTAGCCCTCACTGAGGCATGCTATTGTAAACTTGGTATTGCAATGACTTCTGACAAGCAAGAAATTCAGTAAGAATTCTTCCCTCTGTCTTTATTTCTTAGTTCTCAACATGTTAACAAGAGTTTACTTTGGGCTTAAGTTCAACTAAATCCAGATAAGCCCTTTCCAACACTATACCAATACCCTTTGCAGAAAGAAGCTACCTGCTCCATAATTACATCTCCCATAAAAGAGCCTTTTTTGCCACAAGTTCATAAAATCATGTAATTCCTTCATCTACAAAGCTATTGAATATTCCCAACAAATTGTTATGGGGCACAACTTAAGAGCAGATTGATCACCACTGAGAAGTCCAAATTTGAGAGTATTTATTAACCTAGCCAGCTGACTGTCTCACACAATGCCCCCAAAAATGGCTATTGGGAGAACAGCCCGACCATAGGGTTGCAGGGGTTCTCCTACCAAAAATCACATCAATCATAAGTGTCTGTTGCTATGATTCAAAATTTCAAACTAACATCATGAGATCATCAACAGAGGGGGAAGTGGGTCAAAATGACCCTTACCTAGGTACAAACTAAAGCATGGTTACTAACATTCGCATAGTCATTGTTCACATGGTACATTGTTTAGGAGCAAAAGGAATCAAAAGAGAGCAATTTTTCTTTACATAGGAAGTATCATTCTATATTATTAAACATGTCACACCAAGTAAATGATGATGGGCACAGAGGTGGGATGTTCCCATGGGAGAAACTTATTTCCTATATAACATGGAGTCTCAGAGCAAAATGAAGTCTGTTTAGTCATTTCCTTTAGAGTCTGGCCTATAACATTCTCATGGAGCCAGATCTGTCATCCCATCACAGTCTTCACTGGTTTTATGTACATAATCAAATCATTGATTCATTAGTAGTGTATAGGTGATTGTAGTGAGTGTGTAACACCATTAGCTTAACAGACTGGATTCTCTCTCTAACATACTTAGTTGAACAGTTTACCAGTTTATGGCTTCATTAAATGTCCCAACATAACCAGGATGAGAGGCCCTGCCATTGTGGTTATTAGAGTAGTTAACCAGGGGGACCAAGAGAACAGATTTTGGTGGAAATTTTTGTCGCTGCCCATGGCAACAATTGCACAGGTATTTATCGGAGGTGGACTGGAAATAAACTACTTCTATTTCTGAGCTGCTTCCTTCCTTGCTTGCTTATTCTCTAGCTTATTGAGGAAAAAGAGGCTTGATTGATTTTAGAGAAAGAGAGGCTTTGAGAGAAAGATAGGCTTTGCTTATAGAGAAAGTTTTAGAGTAAGACAGGCTTCTATGCTTATCAGAGATCTATTTCTTCTTAGAGTTCTGCTGCTTCTTCTCACTGCTGCTTCTTCTCTCTGCTAGCTGCTTCTCCTAACTGCTCTTTGCCTACTGCCCGCTTATATTCCCTCCCGGAGGTGAAGGGCGCCAGTTGAGATCAGGTGAGAAGCCAGCTGCCCTATCACAGCAAAGGTCAAAACAAGCAGGCCCAAGCAGGAGCACTCAGGAACACCTGTGCATGGGTTGTGTGCATGGAATTAATTGAATACAGCCAATGATAAATCACCTGGGTGTGCTTATATTAATCAACCTCCTCACTGCCGATGTGATCAAAATGATCTCTGGCTGGCCGCCAGGCACCATCCCAGTGCAGCCCACATGGCACAGCCCCCAACAATTTTTTTTAACTTTTTCTCACTTTTTTTGAGCCTTTTTAAATAAAAGATAAACTATCATGAATGACATCTGAGAGGTTAGTATAGAAACAACAGATCTTCCCTAAGTTTATACATAATTTTCCATATTTTAAAAAGAGCAAATTTAACCCTCTTTTGTTTTCTAAAACTACCTCAGCATGTGAATCAAGGGAATTTTTAAGTAGCTTACAGGGTGTTTCAAATTTACTTACATTTAGATCTATTTGTCTACTTAAGGTTTTCGAATTTTGGATTCCTATAATGAGTATAGTGGTCCCTATAGCTGTGGAGCCAGTTATATTTACTTCCACTAGGAGGGGAACAAAGAGAGGGGTCACTCATTTAGATATTAGCCCCCTGTGTTCCCTTTATCCCTACCCATCATAATAGTATAAAGAATTTAACCCATTTGGCAATCTCAAAAAGTTGAACTGTTAAGCACGGAGTTATTCCTGATGTAGTACAAGCAAGAGAAAAAACATGTTTAAAAATTTTTCAGTCTTATCTGTAGATGGTGGTTGGGGTCTCTGAGGGCTGTCCATTTTTTCTGTTGTCTTGACTCAGATGTGATGAGTCCATGTTGAGTAAGGTCCCTTCCATTTCAGCCAGGTGTTAGTCCTTTCTGGAACAATTTGATCTAGACATAGTCTTCTGACTGAAATGGGTGGTGGAAATCAGGGGTCTCTTGGGGCTGATTCTCTCATAAGTTGAACCTGTTGGAGAGACTTAACGACAGGTTAGAACAGGAGCAGGTTCTTGGAAAGGGTGGAGGAAGGGCTCTGAAAGCATTAACATTTTAATCTCTAAGAGGTCATTTGCCTCCAACTTTCTGGACCCAAACTGGCCCTTATTTTTATGATTTAATCAAATTTGCCTATCTATACTGACTGTCTTTTGTTGGGGGCTATGCCGTGTGGACGGTGCTGGGATGGTGCCTGACAGCTAGCCAGAGGTTGCTTTGATAACATAGGTGGTGAGGAGGTTGATTAACATAAGCACACCCAAGTGATTTATCATTGGCCGTATTCAATTAAGTCCATGCACACAACGCGTGCACAGGTGTTCCCGAGTGCTTCTGCTTGGGCCTGCTCATTTTAACCTTTGCCATGATAGGGCGGCTGGCTCCTTGCCTGATCTCAATTGGCGTGGCCCCACCCTCCACCTCCTGGAGGGAATATAAGCGGGAAGTAGGTGGAAGGCAAAAAGCAGCAGTAAGCAGAAGAAGCTAGCAGAGAGAAGAAGCAGCTAGCAGAGAAAAGCAGCAGCTAGCAGAGAACAGAACAAGCAGTAAGAAGAAGCAGCTAGGAGAAGCAGCTAGCAGAGAAGTAGCAGCTAGCAGAGAGAAGAAGCAGCTAGCAGTAAGAAGCAGTAGGCAGCAGCAAGAAGGCAGATTGTAGAGCAGAGAACAGAGAATACACCTCTAGGTTGCACCCTTTAGTTCACAGGATGCAGGACACACTACTAAGAAGAAGCAGTGGAACTCTAAGAATAAATAGATCTCTGGTAAGCAAAGAAGCCTCTCTTTCTCTAAAAACTTCCTGATAAGCAAAGTCTATCTTCCTCTAAGCAAAATCTCTTTCTCTCAAAGTCTCTCTTCCTCTATAAATTAGTGAATATAGGAAAAGTAGTTTATTTTCAGTCCACCTCCAATAAATACCCACGCAATTGTTGCTGCGGGTGGTAACAAATATCCGCGGGCAGTGACAGTCTTTTTAGAATTTTTATTATTACCCCTCTAATTTTAGGGACTTTTTATTGCTGTAAGGAAAAAGGGTGATGACCACTCTTGCTGCATCAAGCTGAGAGGGACAATGTGGGGTGGGGCAAGCAGTAAAAAGTTCCTTTTTAGAAATTGTAACTTTGTAGGGGTAAAAGTCTTGTTTTATGAAAGAAACAAAAAAACTATGAGTACAAAATAAATAGCATCTGGAACATGTGAATGAATATCATGAGGCTGATAGAAATTAATAAACTCATACCAGGACATGGAAGAGTTGAGACATTGTTTACATTAAAAGGCCTAACAGAGTCTAACAAGGCTGGAGAGGATAAGGCCTTATTGTAAATCTTAACACTCTTGGAGTTATCAGGAATGTAAATGCACCACTTAGTTAAGTTACTTACTGTCTTCTGATTTTTGTAAAATACCTTTTTATTGGCATGATCTCTTTGTTTTGTAGAGATCCCTTTATTTTATTACTTAGGGTTAGAGAATCATACTAGCAAATATTGATTAAGTCTGCCTGCATCAGAGGTTAGAAAGATCTGTAGGCCTTAAACTGACTAAAACCATCAGGCATTGTTGTCTAAGAATATCTTTGTCACTCTTAGTTTTATGTATTTTTGGGGGGCTAAAACAAGTGTACATATCAAGTTACAATCAAATAACTATTGTTTAGGTTTTAAAATGTCCAGGAATGACTGTGTTTTAGTTTTAATTGTTTTTGCTAGGTGTTTAAGATCAAGCTCATCAAATTGACCTTGTTTCTATCTGCTGTTAAGAGTCATCTGAGTTCCCACAGGGGTCACTCTTGAGGAACTTGAGAGTAGTTTTTTATCTCCTTTAGTGCCATTCGCCTGGTAGTGTCTCCTTGATGAGGTGGCTTCCTATCGAAGTATTAAGGATGTCTCCCTTTTCCAAGGACCCTCTTCTGTAGCAGGTGCACTGACTAGCTTTTCATCATCTAGTGTGGTCTCATCAGTCTCCCTGATCAGAAGGTTGTGTGGCCCAGAGTTGCAAAGCTCCTTAGAGAAGTTCCCTGAGTTTAGGCTGACTCTGAGGGCAAGAGCCAAATATTGATTCTCTTGACTCCTTTACTTTACTCTCAATCTTTAAGTCTTGATCTTAAACATCCATCAATTCAGTTTCACCAGTCATATAGTAAGAGTACTGGGTTTTAATTTTAACATCTATGACTTTATAGTTATTTACCGACTTTTATTAAACTGGGGTCTATGTTATCTGTCCTATAGGTGATGGCTTATTATCTCAAATTAATTGAGATTGTTCTTGATCAGTACCTCTGTAAAACATTAATCAGTCAACAGTTACAGAGTTTACATGGAAAAATACAAAATGGAATTAACAACAGCAAAACATATTTAGTTGTGTAATATCTATCTTAAATTTTGGCTGAGCTATATATCATATCCCCTGTTTGAGATTACAGTAATTTTACAACAAAAAACCAATATTTTGTATATAACTTTAAGTGAACTGAAGTCTGACTTATTTTGGAACCACTGTAACTTGTAGTAAGGTGGGAGGCAGAACCTTATCTCAGGTAAGGTAGGGCTCTTCATAAATATTAGGTAAGTATTCTAGTTCTGAAGCTGATCTTTATATTTTTTAAATATCATTTTATAAAGTTTATATATATATATATTTTACTAAGTTTATATGAATGTTCTTTAACACAGTATGATATTACACCTAAAACATGAATCAAAGAAAGCTGAGAGATCTTTTAACTTTCCTTTTGTGTAGTAAAGTGGCAAAATGTTTTCCTATTTCGTGATATTAACCTTTAAGCAGATCAGGCTCTCATTATCTTTTAGAAATACACTTACATTTTTATCCCAGTGCAGAAGATAACATAAGGTTCAGGTCCAGTTACAGAACACTAAATGATATAAATAAATCCCCAATTAAATTTCTTTCTTATTCTGATAAGTTTAAAATTACCATTACAATTTTAGGTTGAAGAACCCCAGCTTCATAAAATGTTCTTAGAAAGACTTTTATAGACTTTTATACCTGGAAGATATGAACACATTTAATATATAAATAAGAGTAATAGAATCATAATTACATTGATTTTTTTATATTAACCATGTTTCACTTTTAAAGAGTATTTAGACTTTGCAATGTAGTACAATACTCTAAAATAACAGTTGCTGTTTAACCAGAATTGTATAAACCCCCAATTTTTAAGAGTAGTTGCTCTAGAGAATAAAAATTAACAGATACAATGTTAAGTGTAGATTAATGTTTTAAGAATTATTGGTCATTTTAGCATATAGACTGATATTTGCTTTATATCAGGAGAAAACATTGAATAGCTTTAACTATTGTGTCACTTATAAATACACATAAATCTTTTAAAATTTACCCTTAATTTACACATTCTTAATCTCTTTATTAGATCCTCTTGCTGTTTATTGAGCTGTATTACTTACTTTATTTTATCACATAAAGATATTTTCACCTAGAAACATTTTTTGCTAAACATATTTTTATATCTAAAACCTTGTAATGTTTTAAAATTTTAATCAGTTGATTCCTGTTTTTAAAATTTACATTCTGAAATAATCCTTATAAATTTCTGAATTTAGATAAATTACTCCATTTTAATCAGATGAAATACTTTGTTACTTATAGAACTCTATTTAAATATAGTTAAAACTTTTGGACCCTTCATATAGAATAATACCTATTAAGGCATTTAGTAACCATGTTTTCAGTGATAATATAAAGTAAATTTAAATCCTCTTTTTATTTTCCAATTTATGGAAAATAAACATTCCAAAAATGTTTTAAGTATGTTACTCTGTAGAATTTAAGGAGTTAAGAGTACTTGATGCTATATTTAACATCATTTTAACTCTCTAGACAATCAGTTGTCTCTAAAAAACACATCCATGATCAATCCCATATATGTGAAATTTAATTTAGTTATCTTTTTAAAAGCCAAGTTATCAGAGAATTGTATTGAGCCATATCAGTCATTTCTTTCCTGTTGAAGAAATACCTAGAAACAATGGATATTAGACATTTTATAATATTAACATTTTATTATTTTTTTGACCACCTGGAAACAAAACTGTGCTAGTAACTTGAAAGCCATATTTTTGTTTACCCAATTTAAAAACCTTTTAAATCATGTAAATCAAAAGAATTTGGATTCATTTTTTAACATTTTAACTTATGAGCTCATATGTTAATTTTGGTACCAAATATACATAGACATGACAACACTGGTGTACATATACATAAAATAAACCGATGGAAAAGGCCTTATAGCTTATTTCTTAAACCCATTAGATTAAGAATTAACACTTGTAAACTGGCCTTTGAATGAAACAGCATTAAGAAAACTGTATAGTTGGATAAAATAGATCTGATTAAAAATTAATTTAGGCACAACAGATCAAAATTATGAACTAAAAAAATAGAATTTTAGAAGTCTTCTTGGCCTCCATCCTGAGATGAAAAAAATTAAGAGAATATAGACAAAGGTTATGCACTATCCCTCCATGAAGGAGTTTCCCAAAGAGACAGCAAGGGAACTTCTTCCATTGGTCTCCTTGGGAGAGACCCCTCAGGTTGGGGTCTTGTTCTAAACTGGTTTTTATGGTCTCTTGGATAGCAGCCATCAAAACTTTAGCCCGGCATTTTGGTGAACCAACTCCAATAGCTGGAAGTTCCAATTGGCAACAATTTACATTTCAATGTAAGCTTTAGTGAACATGATTAAAACCCTTTTTAATCATCTTTTTTCCAAATTTGACTATAAAACATTTGATCAAGATGTTCAGGCTGCCCAAAGACAATTTGGTGGTCCCCAGAGGGAGCTATCAGACCTTGAATGTTGGTCATTCCCTCTCACAGAATTTAGAGAGGTAAAAGACATTGCAGCAAGTTTCATAGTCACTGGCTCTCTTCTGGAATTCCTGGAAATTAGTTAACATGCACTGGAGGGGAGTATATGACTAACGTGAGGGAGACTGACCCATGCTTACACTTAAGGGCAACAAAAATCAGAAAAGGACAAAGAAACACAGAACAGATAAAACACCAAAGACATGGACAAGTGGCCACTCCAGATTCCTGACCAGAGCTAAGCAATGTCTTGCCAGTGCTGGACTCGGGAAGTAATGCTGTGTCCAACCTTCCTCAGAGTCCCCAGATGCAAATCCACCAGAAACAGGCTTACTTGTCCCCCAGAGTGCAGAAACAGGTGACTCTTAGAGAATTTAGTTCAGTCAGGGGCAGGGTTCCACAGACCATGCAGCCTGGGGCTGAGGAACATCTCTCAGAGGCCTTCCCCTAGGAGCAATGTTGTGGGCTCTCCCATCCACAGGAGTTTCCAGGTTAGTGTTGAGCAGTGGTTACCCACCAGGCAGCGAGGATCTCAATGGGGCCTCCAAATGTTATGGGGCACAACTTAAGACCAGACCAATCACCAGTGAGAAGTCCAAATTTCAGAGTCTTTATTAAGCCAGCCAGCTGACTCTCTCACACAATGTCCCAAAAATGGCTATTGGGAGAATAGCCCCAGCCACAGGGTTGCAAGGGTTCTTCTACCAAAAATCACATCAATCGTAAGTGCCTGTTGCTATGATTCAAAGTTACAAGCTAACATCATGAGATCATCAACAGAGGGGGAAGTGGGTCAAAATGACCCTTACCTAGGTACAAAATAAAGCATGTTTACTAACATCCACATAATCACTGTTCACATGGTACATTGTTTAGGAGCAAAAGGAATCAAAAGAGAGAAATTTTTCTTTACATAGGAAGTATCATTCTATATTATTAAACATGTCACACCAAGTAAATGATGATGGGCACAGAGGTGGGGTGTTTCTATGGGAAAAACTTATTTCCTACATAACATGGAGTCTCAGAGCAAAATGGAGTCTGTTTAGTCACTTTCCTTTAGAGTCTGGCCTATAACATTCTCATGGAGCCAGATCTGTCAGCCCATCACAGTAGGTGCCGCCCTACACCACATCCACGTAGAATGAAAGAGCAGCTGCCTGTCTGGCCTTGTACCTCCTGAGGCAAAGCCCTGACTAACCCTAGGCCAGTGGCTCACCAGGAGAGTCCGGGCCACCTGTGAGTTACTCCCAAGCTTACTTCCCTTCCTTATGGGCCCTGAACCAATGAGAGTTCCTTTGCCCACCAGTGGATACTTCTGCCATTTCCCTGATTGCTAGAGATGTTGAACATGTCAATATTGGTTGGCCATTTGAGTTTCTTCTTTTGATAAATATCTGTTCTATTCTTTTTCCCTTTTATCAATTGAGTTATTTATAAATTATTTTGGTGTTAAGTTTTTGGAGTTCTTATGTATTCTGAATGTTAATCCCTGGTCAGAGAAGAAACTGGCCAAGATTGCCCATTCTGTAGGTCCTCTCTTCCTGCTCTCAATCATCATTTGCTATATAGAAGTTTTTGAATTTGACGCCATTCCACTGCTTGATTCCTGGTTTATTTCTTGAGCTTTGAGGGTCTTGATGAAGAAGTTGGTGCCTGCACCTACATGCTGGAGTGTTGATCCTATGTTTTCTTCTAGCAGTTGAAGAGTTTCTGGTCTGATTACTAAATCCTTGATCCACTTTGAGAAGACTTCTGTGTAGGGTAAGAGAGAGGGATCTAGTTTAATTCTTCTACATATTGATGTCCAGTTTTTCCAGCATCAGTTTTTAAAAAGACTCTTTTCTCCAATTTGTTTTTGGCACCTCTGTCAAGTATCCGATGGCTGTAGGTATATGCTTTTGTCTCTGAGTCTTCTATTATATTCCACAGGTCTCAATATCTGTTTTGATGCTAATACCATGCAGTTTTTGTTACAATAGAGAGCTATAAGTAATATTGTTCCATGTATTATGTCCACAGAACCTAATTAATGCTCCCAGCTGACTGCAATGCCAGGTAACTACAGGAGGTTCACAAGGCTAAATTTAAAGGACATGTTCTTATGTATCTCACTGGAAAGGAAGCTGCAATTACTGTTTTCTTTTGAGTGACAGTACCCTGATACCAAAAAGTAAGCACCCCATGATCTGAACTGTCTAACCTGAGGAATTTGAAAACTCTCCTACACTGCTTTTTTTTTAAATTTTAGTTGTAGATGGACACAATACCTTTATCTTATTTATTTATTTTTATGTGACACTGAGGATGGAACCCAAGGCCCCATGCATGTGAGGTAAGGACTCCACTGCTGAGCGCCAGTCCCAGCCCAAAAACTCTGCTACTCTGTTTAATAAGAGTCTAGCAAAAGACTTGCAAGGGTTACATCTGGATCTAGGAATCCTTTGCAATATGTGGGTGACTTGTTCTTAGCCAGTCCTGACTACCAGCATTGCCTTTCAGACACTATTTCTGTATTAAACCACCTCTCCCCATATGGATATAAGGTGTCCAACAAAAGGGTTTAGCTTTGTAAATAGCAAATCTATCCCAGACTTCAGGGCTGCCAACCGCAGTTTTAATAAATGGCTCTCTCTCAAGGCTACAATGGATTGTGACACCTGGCAGGGTCACCTGTGACACCTGGAGCATAGCCTTTGTATTCCCCCATTAAAAACTAGCTGTGTCCCCTGGCTGTTAGAATAACAGCCTCTGGGACAGAAGTCACTGTGAATTCTCCTTTGCTAATAAAAACTTCTTTTTCCCTTTTCTCCAAACCTTGTTCTTGTTATCGGATCAGCCTCAGGGACAAGGGCGAACACTTTCAGTATCACTTCCCCAAGATGCACCTTCCTGATGTCATCCCTTCAGAGACCCTAGAAGAGTTAAAGGAAAGTAGCAAAAGTTGGAACTTTCATATAAATGAACCTGGAATCACCCAATTCAGTGGCTGCTCATGTTGGATCATGTTGGATTGTGCCACCTTCTACCTCTCCCACTTGTTCTTTGAGAATCACCTGAGAATAATTTACTTAGAGAGTTTGATGGGCTGATCTCAGGTGCAAAAACCTTTTTGGCCAAAAACCAAAAGCTTGCTGATCAACTCAGAACTTCTTCTCTTGATTACTTACATACCTTAGGATGAAGGAATACCAGTTGGTCCTCCCCACACTTGAATTTTTCTGAATATTCTAGCTTGGGCTCTGAAGAGTGCAAGGTAGCCAGCTACCTTCTAATCATACAGGAATGCTTTGGCTCCTTCTCACCTGATTTCAAGTCTCTCCTTCCCAATATTTGCTGCTTCTGTAGTTTGCAGGAGCAGTGTCTCTGGAAATGTTAACACCATTATCAAGTCACTATTTTTTCATTAAGGACTCATCACAGTCATTACCATGGTACAGAAGATGACCTGGGGCCACAGAAACTCCACACAGAGGAATCTGGGCAGAGAATAGTGATGGCCTGATCATCTTAATGCCCATGGTGTGAGGATCCAGAGAGCTCCTTTGTCTAAGTTTCAAGGACAAGTGTGGACATGTGCTTTTCATAGTAACACTGAAAGCTGTCTTGAAAATCAGAATCAGGTCCCATTCCCCGTGTTGGAGATTGAACTGCTGAGAAGCACTGAGGCAGGATCAAAAAGTTTTAATTAAAGGATAGAACAGAGAGAGAAAGAGTCTCCTCTGCAGAACTGGTGCCTGAGTGAGTGAGGGTGTTTTGCCCTTTTAAGGATGTTAGGTCTCCTTTCTCCTTAGGTCCTCTCCTCCTCTTATCTTGCTATGTGACCAGTGCCAGGAGAGGACCTACCCAGGGGTACCTCTCCCTATTTTTCTTGTGTGCCCAGGAAGGCAGGAAGGGAGAAGCCCAGGGTACATTCGTGAACAACTCCTTTCTGGAAGGAGCAGTTTACTGGAGGCAGGTGACCTTGGCAACAGGTTGGTGGAGAGACAAGTGCTCTGGAGTATAAGCATTTTCTTTCTTTCTGAATTGGCTCCCCTCTTCCTGACTGCATCATCCCTTATCTACATCCATTTTGCCCCATCTCAGTATTATGTCAACATCCATTGGAATGTGAGGCACCACTCAGGGGTACAGCCCAAAGAGAGGGTCAGGGCAGAGAAAAGTGCCATCAACAGAAGGACCTGAACAAGTTCAAATGGTCCCAAAGCCTGGGGTGTGATGATCATCCAATGAGGAAAGGACCAAGGACATGCCTTGCTTTCCCTCCTGCCCTGTGTGGAGTCAGGTTGCTGGTGTACATTCATCCCATATTCCCTTCAGACTTCCAGGCAGTTCTTCTCATCCAAGCTTCATTCCCAGTTTCCTGAGAATGGGTGGCGTGGAAGTGGGACTGGGATCTGGGTGTGTGGGGCTGCTTTCTCCTGCCCCAGAATCTGAGAAGACCAACAGCATGAAGATTTATAATGGGCCAGCCTATGAGCTTATCACCAAATGTTAAAAAGAAAACTCTGGGTTTAATTAGATAAAATAAAAGGAAAAATAATATCATTAAAATACAATTATCACCACCCAAACAAATTTTCCAGTATGCTACTGAGAGCTGGGAAGTTAGGGTGTACTCATTTTATTCACTTGGAAGTGTTTTGGGAGGGTTGGTGTTAATTCTTTAAGTGTTTGGTAGAACTCAACTGGGAAGCCAACTTGTCCTGGGATTTTATTTCTGGGTGGTTTTTGATTACCGATTCAGTCTCTTTGCTAGTTGTAGATATGTTTATATTCTTCTGTGTTGTCTTGAGTGAGATTTGGTCATTTGTGTGTGTATAGAAATCATTCAAATTTTCTAGGTTAATAATTGATGTACAATTATTGTTTATATATATGCGCATATATATATATATATATATATATATATATATATATATAATTTTGGTACCAGAAATTTTAACTCAGGTACACTTAACCACTGAGGTACATCCCCAACCCCTTTTAAATTTATAATTTTTTTTTATTGTAAACAAATGGGATACATGTTGTTTCTCTGTTTGTACATGGCGTAAAGGCATACCATTTGTGTAATCATAAATTTACATAGAGCAATGTTGTTTGATTCATTCTGTTATTTTTTCCCTTCCCCCCACCCCTCCCACCCCTCTTTACCCTCTATACAGTACTTCCTTCCTCCATACTTGCCCCCCTCCCTAACCCTAACTCTAACCCTTCCCTCCCCCCCATTATGTGTCATCCTCCACTTATCAGCGATATCATTCGTCCTTTGGCTTTTTGAGATCGGCCTATCTCACTTAGCATGATATTCTCCAGTTTCATCCATTTGCCTGCAAATGTCATAGTTTTATCATTCTTTATGGCTGAGTAATATTCCATTGTATATATATATACCACAGTTTCTTTATCCACTCATCAATTGAAGGGCATCCAAGTTGGTTCCACAGTCTGGCTATTGTGAATTGAGCAGCTATGAACATTGATGTGGCTGTATTTCTGTAGTATGCAGATTTTAAGTCCTTTGGGTATAGGCCAAGGAGTGGGATAGCTGGGTCAAATGGTGGTTCCATTCCAAGTTTTCTAAGGAATCTCCACACTGCTTTCCATAGTGGCTGCACTAATTTGCAGCCCCACCAGCAGTGTATGAGTGTACCTTTCTCCCCACATCCTCGCCAACACCTGTTGTTGCTCGTATTCTTGATAATCGCTATTCTAATTGGGGTGAGATGGAATCTTAGGGTGGTTTTGATTTGCATTTCTCTTATTTCTAGAGATGTTGAACACTTTTCCATATGTTTGTTGATTGCTTGTAGATCTTCTTCTGTGAAGTGTCTATTCATTTCCTTAGCCCATTTGTTGACTGGACTATTTGAATTCTTGGAGTAGAGTTTTTTGAGTTCTTTATAGATTCTGGAGATTAGTGCTCTATCTGAAGTATGATTGGCAAAGATATTCTCCCACTCTGTAGGCTCTTTCTTCGCATTGCTGATAGTTTCCTTTGCTGACAGAAACCTTTTTAGTTTGAATCTATCCCAGTGGTTGATTCTAGTTTTTATTTCTTGTGCTATGGGAGTCCTGTTAAGGAAGTCTGGTCCTAGACCAACAAGGTGAAGATTTGGACCTACTTTTTCTTCTATAATCTGCAGGGTCTCTGGTCTGATTCTGAGGTCCTTAATCCATTTTGAGTTTAGTTTCGTGCATGGTGAGAGATATGGGTTTAGTTTCATTCTGTTGCATATGGATTTCCAATTCTCCCAGCACCATTTGTTGAAGAGGTTATCTTTTCTCCATTGCATATTTTTGGCCCCTTTGTCTAGTATGAGAAAATTGTATTTATTTGGGTTTGTGTCCGTGTCCTCTATTCTGTACCATTGATCTACCTTTCTATTTTGGTACCAATACCATGCCGTTTTTGTTACTATTGCTTTGTAGTAGAGTTGAAGATCTGGTATTGCAATACCCCCTGTTTCACTCTTCCTGCTAAGGATTGCTTTAGCTATTCTGGGTTTCTTATTCTTCCAGATGAATTTCATGATTGCTTGCTCTATTTCTGTAAGGTACACAATTGGGATTTTAATTGGAATTGCATTGAATTTGTACAGCACTTTAGGTAGTATGGCCATTTTGACAATATTAATTCTTCTTATCCAAGAACATGGAAGATCTTTCCATCTTCTAAGGTGTTCTTTAATTTCTTTCTTTAGTGTCGTATAGTTCTCATTGTAGAGGTCTTTCACCTCCTTTGTGAGATTGATTCCCAAGTATTTCATTTTTTTCGAGGCTATTGTGAATGGGGTAGTTTTCCTAATTTCTCTTTCTGAAGATTCATCACTTATGTATAAAAATGCGTTGGATTTATGGGCATTGATCTTGTAACCTGCTACTTTACTGAAATCACTTATGAGTTCTAAGAGTTTTCTGGTGGAATTTCCTGGTTCCTCTAAATATATAATCATGTCATCAGCGAACAGGGATAGTTTGAGTTCTTCTTTTCCAATTCGTATCCCTTTAATTTCTTTGGTTTGTCTAATTGCTCTGGCCAGAGTCTCAAGAACGATGTTGAATAGAAGTGGTTAAAGAGGGCATCCCTGCCTGGTTCCAGTTTTTAGGGGGAATGCTTTCAGTTTCTCACCATTTAGAATGATATTAGCCATGGGCTTAGCATAAATGGCCTTTACA
Organism: Sciurus vulgaris; assembly: GCF_902686455.1. Taxonomy (NCBI): domain Eukaryota; kingdom Metazoa; phylum Chordata; class Mammalia; order Rodentia; family Sciuridae; genus Sciurus; species Sciurus vulgaris. The sequence goes on along the minus strand of NC_136478.1, from coordinate 55,887,318 downwards.
ATGTTAAGGAATGTTCCCATTATCCCTATTTTTTCTAGTGTTTTGAGCATGAAGGGGTGCTGTATTTTATCAAATGCTTTTTCTGCATCTATTGAAATAATCATGTGATTCTTGACTTTAAGTCTATTAATATGGTGAATTACGTTTATTGATTTCCTGATGTTGAACCAACCTTGCATCCCTGGGATGAAACCCACTTGATCATGGTGCACTATCTTTTTAATATGTTTTTGTATGCGATTTGCTAAAATTTTGTTGAGAATTTTTGTGTCGATGTTCATTAAGGATATTGGTCTGAAATTTTCTTTCCTTGATGAGTCTCTGTCTGGTTTAGGTATCAGTGTGATATTGGCTTCATAGAATGAGTTTGGGAGGGTTCCCTCCTCTTCTATTTTATGGAATACTTTGAGAAGTATTGGAATGAGCTCTTCCTTAAAGGTTTTGTAGAACTCGGCTGAGAACCCATCTGGTCCCGGACTTTTCTTTGTTGGTAGGCTTTTGATGACTTCTTCTATTTCAGTACTTGAAATTGGTCTATTTAAATTGTTTATGTCCTCCTCATTCAGTTTAGGCAATTCATATGTCTCTAGAAACCTGTTGATGTCTTTGAAATTTTCTATTTTGTTGGAGTATAGATTTTCAAAATAGCTTCTAATTATGTTTTGTATTTCCATCCTGTCTGTTGTGATATTTCCTTGTTCATTCCGAATTTTAGTGATTTGGGTTTTCTCTCGTCTTCTCTTTGTTAGTGTGGCTAAAGGTTTATCAATTTTGTTTATTTTTTCGAAGAACCAACTATTTATTTTGTCAATTTTTTGTATTGTTTCTTTTGTTTCAATTTCATTGATTTCAGCTCTGAGTTTAACTATTTCCTGTCTTCTACTACTTTTGGTGCTGTTCTGTTCTTCTTTTTCTAGGGCTTTGAGCTGTAGTGTTAGGTTGTTTATTTGTTGAGTTTTACTTCTTTTATTAAATGCGCTCCATGAAATAAATTTTCCTCTAAGTACTGCTTTCATAGTGTCCCAGAGATTTTGATATGATGTTTCTTTGTTCTCATTTACCTCTAAGAATTTTTTAATTTCCTTCCTAATATCTTCTGTTATCCATTCATCATATAATAGCATATTGTTTAATGTCCAGATGTTGGAATAGTTTCTGTGTTTTACTCTTTCATTTATTTCTAACTTCAATCCAGTATGATCTGATAGAATACATGCTAGTGTCTCTATCTTCTTGTATTTGCTAACATTAGCTTTGTGGCATAATATATGGTCTATTTTAGAGAAGGATCCATGTGCTGCTGAGAAGAAAGTGTATTCACTCTTGGTTGGATGGTATATTCTATAAATGTCCGTTACGTCTAAATTATTGATTGTGTTGTTGAGATCTATGGTTTCTTTGTTCAATTTTTGTCTGGAAGATCTGTCCAGTGGTGAGAGCGGCGTGTTAAAATCACCTAGTATTATTGTGTTGTGGTCTATTTGGTTTCTGAAATTGAGAAGGATTTGTTTGACATACATGGATGAGCCACTGTTTGGGGCATAGATGTTTATGATTGTTATATCTTGCTGATTTATGCTTCCCTTAAGCAGTATGAAATGACCTTCTTTATCCCTTCTGACTAACTTTGGCTTGAAGTCCACATTATCTGAAATGAGGATGGATACTCCAGCTTTTTTGCTGAGTCCATGTGCATGGTATGTTTTTCCCCATCCTTTCACCTTTAATCTATGGGTATCTTTTTCTATGAGGTGAATCTCTTGCAGGCAACATATTGTTGGATCTTTCTTTTTAATCCAGTCTGCCAGTCTATGTCTTTTGATTGATGAATTCAGGCCATTAACATTCAGGGTTATTATAGAGAAATGATTTGGTTTCCCGGTCATTTGGTTCATTTTTAAAATTTTGTTTATTTATTTGTTTGACACAACTTGTTTCCTCCTTTATTTGACAATTCCTTTAGGATAATTCCTCCCTTTGCTGATTTGCTTCTTTGTTTTTCATCTCTTCCTCATGGAATATTTTGTTGAGAATGTTCTGTAATGCTGGCTTTCTTTTTGTAAATTCTTTTAGCTTTTGTTTATCATGGAAGGATTTTATTTCATCGTCAAATTTGAAGGTAAGTTTTGCTGGGTATAAGATTCTTGGTTGGCATCCATTTTCTTTCAGGGCTTGAAAAATGTTGTTCCAGGACCTTCTAGCTTTTAGGGTCTGGATTGAAAAATCTGCTGATATGCGTATTGGTTTCCCCCTGAATGTAATTTGGTTCTTTTCTCTCACAGCCTTTAAAATTCTGTCTTTATTTTGTATGTTAGGTATTTTCATTATAATGTGCCTTGGTGTGGGTCTGTTGTAATTTTGTGTATTTGGAGTCCTGTAAGCCTCTTGAACTTGATTTTCCATTTCATTCTTCAGATTTGGGAAATTTTCTGATATTATTTCATTGAATAGGTTGTTCATTCCTTTGGCTTGTTTCTCTAGACCTTCCTCAATCCCAATAATTCTTAAATTTGGCCTTTTCATGATATCCCATAGTTCTTGTAGATTCTGTTCATGATTTCTTACCATCTTCTCTGTTTGTTCAACTTTGTTTTCAAGGTTAAATATTTTGTCTTCAATGTCTGAGGTTCTGTCTTCCAGGTGTTCTATCCTATTGGATATGCTTTCTATGGAGTTCTTAATTTGGTTTATTGTTTCCTTCATGTCAAGGATTTCTGTTTGGTTTTGTTTCAATATCTCTAGCTCTTTATTGAAATGATCTTTTGCTTCCTGTATTTGCTCTTTTAACTGTCGATTGGTGCGATCATTCAATGCTTGCATTTGCTCTTTCATCTCATCGTTTGCTTCTCTAATCATTTTAATTATGTACATTCTGAACTCCTTTTCTGTCATTTCTTCTGCCATGCTGTCTTTGAGTTTTATTGATGTAACATCTAGATTTGTTTGCAGCATTTTCTTTCCTTGTTTTCTCATATTGTTCAGATATCAGTGGACCGCTGAGATATTGCAGATTTCCTCTGTTGATTTACAATGTCCCTGAAGATTTCTATATATATCCCCTCTTAGCCTTCAGTAGGCTGAAGTCTTGGAGAAAGTTGATAATGCGGTGCTCCACAAGGAAGCTGCGTCTCTAGGAGTGGTGGCCTTCAGGTGGGGTATATTCCCTGCTAGTGGGCAGAGGTGCCTCTACTTGTTGACCAATGGTCATCCAAAGGGGACCTAGGCTGTGGGCTGAGGCAAGGCCTGTTTGGGCCTGTGTCTCTGGTTTTACTGTCCTTGTGGGGAAACCTCACCAGGCAGGGAAGACTCACCCAGTGGGGAGGTCTCGTTGGTCAGTTTCCTCCTAGAGGTTCCCCTCAATTTACAGCTACTGCCTGGGCTGGGCTGCCTTCCTCTGTAAAGTTTCCAGGGGCCCGGCCCTACCTCCTGGGCCTGGGAGCCTCACCCTTCGCAGATGAATCTCCTTAGGCTGCCCCTCCTCAGGGAATTTGCCCATAGGCCTGGAACCTTCGCTCCGCCCTAAGCCTGTCTCTGTGCGGCTCTTCCAACAGAAGCCTCCTAGATCCTGGGACCCTGTTCTGCACCTAATCGCCTGGCTGCGTGGCCCCTCCTCTGAGCAGCCACCTGTGGCCCCGAACATTCGCTCTGAGTCCCAGAGACCCGCCACAGGCCTCTTCCTCCGGACAGCCGCCCAGTATGCCGGTGCGGTCACTAGGAGTCCAAGAAACTCACTTCGTGCCTCCTCCTTCCACCAACCACCCGTAGCCCGGGGCAATCAATCACTCCGAGTCGAAGTGACCCTCCCCGTTCCTCCTCCTTCTCCAGATAACCCCCCGGGTGTTCAGGAGCAGTCCCTCTGAGTGGCTCTGAATCCACGTGACCTGCTGCACGGGTCCTCTGGGCACTGCCCGGAGCTCAGGTGCGGCCACTCAAGACCAAGCGTCCCACCACGCTTCTCCTCCAGGCAGCTCCCCTGTGTTCAGGAGCTGTCACTTTAAGACCAAACAACTCACCACTCGCCTTCTCCTCTGAGCAGCCGCCTGGAGTGCTAATGCAGTCACTGCGAGTCCAAAGGACCCGCCGCGCTCCTTCTCCTCCTTCTCCTACTCCTCCGGGCAGGCCCCGGGGTTCAGAAGTGGTCAGAGTCCAAACAGCTCAGCACGCAGCCCCTTCTCTGGCAACCGCCTGTAGCTCTGGTGCAGTCTCTCCGAATCCAAGTGGCCACGCTCCTCTCCTCCTCCTCAGGGCAGGCCCCGGTGTCCTGAGTCCACACAGTTCTCCTCGCCACTCTTCCCCTGGGCAGCCGCCGGAGCCCCAGTGGCTGCTCCGAGTCCCAGCGCTGTGCCGAGCGGCCTCCTTTACGGCGCTCCCAGCTATCCGAGTTCACTGCTCCAGCGGGGGGAGGGCGTCTTGCCGGCAGTTCTACTTCACAAAGTTTCCTGCATTCTGGGACCCCCGTCCCATCCGGGATGCCCCCCCAGGGGGTGAGAGTCACCCAGCTGCTTTGAGTTGGTCCCAAGCGTCTCAATATCTCCTCTTTTGAATCCTGAGTCCTGGAGCAACATGAAATGCAGCCACCCTCTAGGCCGCCATCTTGAAAACCTCTAAGACAGGACCTTGCTAAGATGTGAGGCTGGCTTTGAACTCTTGATCCTCCTCCATCATCTCCTGAGTTGCTAGGAATACAGGTGTGCTTTCCTGCACCCACCTGGGTCATATTCTTTTAACACTATATTTATTTCTGTAAGGCTATTGGTACAGTTTCCACTATCATTTTTAAATTTTATAATTTGAGTTCTCGCTTTAGTCATTCTAACTAAAGGTTTATCAGTACCTCTGATACAGGTAGACAATCAATGTTTGCTAGTATGATCCTCTAGCCCTAAGTAACAAAAATAAAGGGATCTCTACTAAACAAAGAGATCATGCCAATAAAAACCTATTTTAAAAAATTAGATGACAGTAAGTAACTTAACAAAATATTGTGTTTACATCCCTGATAACTCTGATGTGTTAAATATTTACAATTAAGGCCTTAACCTCTCCAGTCTTGTTAGACTTTGTTTGGCCTTTTATGTGAACAATGTCTCAGGTCTTCCACCTCCTGGTAAGAGATTATTAATTTCTATCAGCTTCAAGATATTCATTGACATGTTCCAGATGCGATTTATTTTGTACTCATGGTTTTTTGTTTCTTTCATAAAACAAAACTTTTACCCCTAGAAACACCCAATTTCTAAAAGGGAACTTTTTACTGCTTGCCCCACCCCACATCACCCCTTCTCAGCTCTAGCAGCAAGAGCGGTCATTGCCCTTTTTCCTTACAGCAGTAAAAAGTTCCTAAAATTAGAGGGGTAATAAAAACATTTTAAAAAGACAGTCAATATAGACAGGTAAATTTGGTTAAATCATAAAAATAAGGGCCAGTTTGGGTCCAGAGAAGGTGGAGGCAAATAACCTCTGAGGTATTAAAGTATTAATGCTTTCAGAGCCCTTCCTCCACCCTTACCAAGAACCTGCTCCTGTTCTAACCTGTTGTTAAGTCTCTCCAACAGGTTCAACTTATGAGAGAACCAGCCCCAAGTGACCTCTGATTTCCACCACCCATTTCAGTCAGAAGACTATGTCTACATCAAATTGTTCCAGAGAGGACTAACACCTGGCTGAAATGGAAGGGACCTTACTCAAAACATGGACTCATCACATCTGAGTCAAGACAACAGAAAAAATGGACAGCCCTCAGAGACCCCAACCACCATCTACAGATAAGACTGAAAAAATGTTGAACATGTTTTTTTTCTCTTGCTTAATCTATGTCAGGAATAAATCCATGCTTAGCCCTTCAACTATTTGAGATTACCAAAGGATATAAATTCTGTGTTACTGTTCACCTCATTCTCCAGGTGTACCATTATAATAAAGAGGGAAGAAGAAAACATGAGGGACGAATATCTAAATAAGTGGCCCCTGTTTTAGTTCCCCTCCTAGTGGGAACTAGCAGGCTCCACAGCTTTAGGAACCATTGCCCTGATTACTGCAAACCAGAATTTCAAAACTTTAAGTAGACAAATATATTTGGACTTAAGTGAGTTAGACCTATTGTTTCTATACTAACTACTCAGGTATCAATCATGATAGTTTATCTTTGATTTTAAAAAAAGCTCAAAAAGTGAAAAAAAAGCTAAAAACCTGAGAAAAATTGGTACCAAAATCTGTTCTCTTGGTCCCCCTGGTTAACTACTCTATAACCACAATGGCAGGACCTCTCATCCTAGTTTGTTGGGACTTTTAATCAGACCATAAACTGATATACTGTTCAACTAAGTATGTTAGAGAGAGAATCCAGTCTGTTATGCTAATGGTGTTACACACTCACTACAATCACCTATACACTACTAATGAATCAATGATTTGATTATGTACATAAAACCAGTGGAGACTGTGATGGGCTGACAGATCTGGCTCCATGAGAATGTTATAGGCCAGACTCTAAAGGAAATGACTAAACAGACTTCATTTTGCTCTGAGACTCCATGTTATGTAGGAAATAAGTTTCTCCCATGGGAACACCCCGCCTCTGTACCATCATCAGTTACTTGTTGTGACATGTTTAACAATACAGAATGATAATTCCTATGTAAAGAAAAATTCCTCTCTTTTGATCCCTATTCCTCCTAAACAATGTACCATGTGAACAGTGATTACATGGATGTTAGTAACCATTCTTTAGTTTGTACCTAGGTAAGGGTCATTTTGACCCACTTCCCCCTCTGTTGATGATCTCATGATGCTAGTTTGTAACTTTGAATCATAGCAACAGGCACTTACGATTGATGTGATTTTTGGTAGAAGAACCCTTGCAACCCTGTGGCTGGGGCTATTCTCCCAATAGCCATTTTGTTGGGGCATTGTGTGAGACAGTCAGCCGGTTGACTTAATAAAGACTCTCAAATTTGGACTTCTCAGTGGTAATCGGTCTGTTCTTAAGTTGCACCCCAAAACACTACTAGTCAGTCCAAGTCCTTTTGATTTCAGAGGCAGATGCAAGACTCCATGGCTGCATTGCTCAGTTTCCCAGCAGTCATTTTGTACTGTTTCTTGGCAGAAGAGCCTGCAGCTCTTTTTTCAGCTTGATCCTAATTGGGTGCCCCTTTCCTTTGGGCCTGGACCATCTTTCCCATTTTTTTTTTTTTTTTTTTTAATTTCTGACCATTTCTGGAATCTTCCCACTCTTTTACCTCTCCATGCCTCACAATTGTTGAATTTTTCCTTCTTTTCAATTGAAGAAAACTTTTCTAAACAAGATCACTTTGAAAATGTGATGTTTACCATACACCAGCACCGAACTCCAATTATATCACCAGATGCAACCTGGTGTGCCAAGATGGGCAGAGACAGGGATGCAGGCCCTGCACTGCTCACTTTAGGGTGCTCAGACTCCCTGGCCACCTTCAACTCCTCGAGACCCAGACTTCTGGTCTATTAAAGCAGGGATGATACCCATCTCACAGAGCTCTTGAGAGGCCTCATTGGGAAGAAGCTCTGGATATGACTGCTGTGGTGAGCAGAATAGGAAGAAAATTCTTAGGACTTTTCTAAGCATCAAAAAGTTTACATGAGCCAGGCCTGGTGGTGCACACTTGTCATCTCAGTGGCTGGGGAGATGAGACAGGAAGATCTGAAGTTCAAAGCCAGATTCAGCAAATGTGAGGTGCTAAGCAACTCAGGGAGACCCTCTCTCTAAATAAAATTCAAAATTGGGCTGGGGATGTGGCTCAGTGGTCGAGGGTCCCTGAGTTCAATCCCTGCTGCCCCACACAAAAAGAGAAGGAAAAAGTTTGTGTGACCCCACAGAGATGCATTTCAAAATACTAAGAAATAAGTCGATAATTAAAAATTGGAGAAAATATATTAAAATCACAAAAATAAGCACAAGGTTTTTGCAGGCTTTATTTTATTTTCTTTTTCTTCTTTTCTTCAATATTGGGGATTGGGCCCAGGGTCACTCTGGCACTGAACTACATCTTGTCCTTTTTATTGTTTATTTTGAGACAAGATCTCACTAAGCTGCCCAGGCTAGTCTCAAACTTGTTATCCTCCTGACTCAGCCTCCTGGGTGGCTAGGATTTTAGGTGTGTACCATCATGCTTGGCTTAGTTTATTAATTTATTATTGGTACCAGGGATTGTACCCAGGGGAATTTTATAATAAATATACATGAATATTATTTGTTATATCTCTAGTATATAATAAATATAATAGACTACATTATACTATATTAAATTTACTCTATTAATTATAAATGTGTTATATAATATGTATTTTCTATATTAAATTATAAAATATAATATATTACATTGTATATATTTAATATAGTAAATGTATACTACATATATATTCTGCACATATATTATATTTATACAACATGTATGTACTCTGCTCACTGTGCTGTGCAATAGCCACGTTATGGAAGTTTAAAATGCTGCTTCTAGAACATCTAGTGACTTATCACCTTAATTCATCTTTATTTTCTAGGAATACTGGAAAACATACTGAATGGGCCTCACCCAATTAAAGCTCAAGATTAAAAAAGAATTAAGTGCCTTGTGCAAAAATAAAAAAAAATAGTAAAATTAAAAGCTCAAGATGCTAAAGGTGTCCTATAGAATTCTTGCCTACTTTTAAAACTCCAACCAATGGAATCATACATTTGGCCAGATTGAGTAATTCTATGCCAAGCCAGTATGTAAAAATTATACCAGGTATCATGATGGTTCTTATTTATTTACTCATTTGTTTCTGTTACTGGGGATTAAACCCAGGGGCACTTTACCACTAAGCTACAGCCCCAGCCCATTTTCTTTTGAGACAGGTTCTCACTAAGTTGATGATGCTGGTCTGGAATTTACAATCCTCCTGCCTCAGGTTTCTGGATTACAGGTGTGCACCACCATGTTTGCCTAATTTAATATTATATAAACAAATTAAAGTGGAAAAGCCTTATTAAAAATAAAATTTAAAAGAAAATGAGGTGAGGATTGAGGTTGTGGTTCACTGGCAGAATGTTTACCTGGCATGCATAAGGCCCTAGGTTCAATCTTCAACACCAGAAGAAAAAACTAAAAAGTCATTGATGTGAGTCATAATTTAATTAGCTTGACTTAATCATCACAATTGTTTATATGAATCAAAACATCACATAGTACCCTCATAAATATATGTAACTGTAATTGACAAAAATAATTTAAAAGAAGTAACATGAATGCTTTGAAAAGATTCAGTGTACCTGAATCCTAAAATAAATCTCTCTGATTAGTCACAGGCAAATAAATGCAAACACCTGAGGAAAAACAATTAAAGTTTAAGGTTTTCCATTCAGACTATTTGTAAATCATCTTAACTCTTGGCACATTTTATTAAAAACTACAGGTGGCTAGGTGCAGTGGCACACACCTGTAATCCCAGAGGCTGAGGCTAGGAGGATAGCAAGTTGGAGGCCAGCTGGTGAAAGGTACAGAGACCCTGTTTACAAATAATAATTTTAAAAAGGCCTGGGGATGTAGCTCATTTGTAGAGCGCCCCTGTGTTCAATAGTGAGCACTGCAGGTGTAAGGCAGGGGGTGGGGGCTGGGGGATCCACTTCCTGCTTTGAACATAACCCTTGCTGCTCTGCCACTGAGGCTTATTTTAAAACTGACATTTAGCTCCTGTCTCTTCTCCCTCTTTCTGTCCCTAATCACAGGGGAACAAAAGATTACCATTCTTCCCATCTTGAGCCAAGTTATCTGTCCTTTGGTTCATAAAGGACAGGAAGGAAGGAGTTCAGTCTTTGTAGTTGGCATCTCTGGATCTAAGAAATGTCCAGCTTTGAAATCTACAAATGAATTATGACTCCTGACAGGGCGTGGAGTGTAACTTTGGAATCACCTTTTTGAAAGCCCTCTGTTCTCTCTGACAGGGGGACAAGAGTCCCTTGTTTTTCTCCTTTGCTATCAAAGCAAGATAACTTCTATTCCTCTTTTGCAAAACCTTGTCCAAAACCTACTGTGTTGGCTTTGGGGATAAGAATTGAGGTTTTGGCATCGTGGACCACAGGTTAATCACAAAGAAAAGATTTTGGCATGTGACAAAATGATATGGATATGAGTAATCTAATTCAAAATTAAGAAATCACCCCACTCATAATGTAAGAAATAAACAAAGACCCATCATGACTGCTCAAGTTTCCAGAGCTGGGAGCAGCAGATCCTCCCTGGTTGGCAACAGGGCAAGCAAGCTGTTATACAGGTAGCCTCCTCCTGCACCCAGGAGAGGGCAGAAGTGGGGAGACTATGCAACCTGCAGAGCCACACCCCAAGCAGGGGCTGGAGTGGCTTTGCTCACTCCTCCCTGTGGCTGGCTTCCTTCTGGAGCTCAGTCATCCTGGAACTTTCACAGACCTTGCCCAGGACAGTTGACTTCCAGGGTTGGTGTTCTGTTCTGCCCCTGTGATGAAGAGAACATCTTTAAAACTCAGTTTAATAGCTATCTTCAGATTACTCATGGACATAGAGATCCTTGAACGTTATATCTTAAATATCTGGAGGCAAATATCCCAACTGGTTAGCAGGCTAAAAAATTGGTTACCAAAATTTAAGGACATCTCCCTTGCCAATAAGTTCAAATTACTGGTCATAGATTTACTAAAATCAGGTGTTTCAAAAGGAATTTGGACCAATTTAGCAGGTTTTAAGTTAAAAAATTCTTATCTATAAGTCAATTTAGACCACGCCAACAGAAAATATATAAATATTTAAACATACAGGCACATACAAGAAGACTTCAAAGCTTACATTTATCATTTGCTATTTTTTTTTTCAGTACTGGGGGTTTAACCAAGGGGTGGTTAACCACCAAGTCATAGCCCCAGACTATTTTTTATTTTTAACTTTTGAAACATTGTCTAGTTCAGTTGCCTAGGGCCTTGCTAAATTTCTGAGGCTGGCCTCAAACTTGTGATCTTCCTGCCTCAGGCTCCCAAGTTGCTGGGATTAGAAGTGTGCACAACCATGTTTGGCTCATTTGCTATATTTAAAAGTCAGACTTTTGACCTGATATAAAAATATGTCTGTTCTGCTCCCTTTGGCAATATATAGACTAAAATTGAAACAAAACTGAAAAGATTATCATGGTTCCCAAGCAAGAATGTTTCACAAATTTATGAAGGAGTCCTTATTTCTCTTCATTTATAAAAATAATAATAATAAAAAAAAAACATGTCTACATCTTAAATTTGTGTTTTCCAAGTTGAGGCCTGTAGAAACTGCATCTTAAAGCCAGTGAAGCTTTAATAACCAGTTTCTTTTCAGAGACAGAAAAACATCTTCCACAGATAGAAAAAATTAAAATGCTTTAAAGCTGATAAAATGAAAGTATATTATTTAAGAACAGAGAATCAAAAAAAAAAAAAAAAGAAAAGAAAAGAAAAAAAAAGAGCTCAATATAGACAATATAGAGCAAACTTTTTTCCATTTCTTCCAGAAGCCCATCTGATGATGAAGCCAGGACTGTGGCTCAGGAAGTGTTTGGGGTCAATGAAGTGTGATATTCCTAGGAATCCTCCCCAGTCTCACCACTGGGCTAGACAATCCTCCTCATGTGTCTCAGAAAATCTCCAGACACCAAGGAGTGAGCAGAGTGACTTGAGGATGAGGGTCACTGGGGCCCAAATGTGCACCTTCTGGAAGGTCCCCTCACAGTTTCTTCCAACCCAGGAAGAAGCTGTGCTCTGAACTAGAATCCCCTCTCCTTGTAGATAAGTTTGTTGCTGCAGTCATCCGAGTGAGATCCAATTGAGTTGATTATCAAGTTAATAAACATACAAGCAATTGCCTTAAGACAGCACACACTTGCAGGCATGTGGGCTACATCACAATCAAAGCTCCTCTAAGGAGCTCCCAGACAGAATCAGTGCTTTTCGCTCTCCTAACAGACATCTCCCATACACTCCAGCTCTTTTTGCCTTGTGGTGTGTATTCTAGACTAACTGACTTGGCAAAAATAAAGCCATCTTTTTCTGTCAAAAACAACAACAAAGAAAAACAGCTCAAGAAAGATATCAAAATTAATTCCACAGAAACCCCTAAAAAATCACAAGGAATTGAGAAGAAACAACTCCACACTGTTTTTAGAGAAATCCTGGATTGCTTAGAAAGACCAGGATGACCAGAAAGAAGGGAGATGAGGTCAATGTGCATTGCCAGAAAGACTAGGGGACAACCAAACTATGGCCTCAGAAACCAGAACACATTTTGTCACAGTTGTCTGTCATGTGACATGGCAATAGATTATTGAAGAGATGACACAGATATGGGGGAGACCCTGACATTTTGGGATGGTTGGTCAGGGTCTACCAATCATGGTGGATCTGAATCAATATTTCAGGTGGACATTTGTCCATCCATAGGCAGATCCCAGTCAACCTATCCCTCTTTATGACCCACTGGGAAAATCCCTTTTTTTGCTTTAGTTCCCAGTGAGGTTGAGAAGTACCACTTAAATGATTGCTTAAGATGAAAACCCTATAATAACCAGTATATTTTTTTAAAGGCAGACAGGCAGAAAAAGTAGAGGGTATATCCTCTATTTTATTTCATATTATGGAACACATCTTCATTGTCTAATATATATTTGGACCAAGCCACGGTACAGGAAAAAAATATTTTTCATGAAATTCTCTGTCTTAACATAATCCAGATTTTTAAATGTGTACCTAAGTGGTTAGTTCTCAAGGATAGACAGTGAATTAGCCATATTTTAATTTGCATGCTTCAAAGGTTTCTTGGGGGAAAAATGGGCCTCTATAGGGAAGAGACTCTTGATCTGTCCTATATTCCCCTGAGGCACACTTGGAGCCCCACTAGTATAAGACTTTTTAGCCTGTCCCCTGCTGCCCATCTGACAAGTGACCAGAGGCTCTGGCACAGGGATGCAGCTGAATGAGCCATGCAGTTCATTCCTTAAAAAGATTTTAAGGAAGATCCTGCTTCCTAGCATTCCCAGGAGACCCAGGATCCTTCACTTTTGGGTCTTCAAGAGAAATTAGTTCATTATGAAAATAATATCCCTGTGATCTCAAGTAATTTAGGTGTACTTGAGAAATTATGATTTTTTAAAATGACAAGGGCATAAGATCTTGTAGAAGCCTGGGGTGCAGTTCAGTTGGGAGAGCATTTGCTGAGCATGTGTGAGGCCCCATCCCCAGCATCACCAGAAAAATGAAACAAGGATCTTACAATAGTCAGGCATCCTGGGACAGAGCAGAGTTAGGCAAATTTTAATGGAAAAAGATCTATTTACAGCGCATGTCCAAGGAGAAAATTTAGACCACTTGTTTTAAGTCTTATAGCCAAATTTAAGAGATAATTCTTTTATCCTTTGTGCCCTGGGGTAGACTCACATTAATTCATACTCCAGCATGATTGAGATGCAGCTCTTATAGGAATAGGTACAAGAACAGATAGTAAGAAAACATTTGTAGGTAGAGGCTTCTGTTTTTGTTTGTTTTGTTCTGTTTGGTTTTGGTACAGGGGATCAAACTCAGAGGTGCTTTGCCACTGAGTCAAATCCTCAGCCCCATTTGCTTTATATTTTGAGACAGGGTCTTACTAAGTTGCTTAGGGCCTAAGTCACTGAGGCTGGCTTTGAACTTCCGTCCTCCTGCATCAGCCTCCCGAGCCACTGGGAGGCTTCTGCTTTGTAATGGTGCTGGGGATTGAACCCAGGACCACACACATGCTAGGCAAGTTCTCTACCACTGAGCTACAATCCAGTCCCCTCACTTTGTTTTTAGAGACAAGATCAGTGAGCTACTTTATGGTTTCAGAGATCCCTACCAGATCCCAAGGACACTGCCAACTGTCACCTTGTTGCCACTTGATCAATACAGTCTGGGGTTCCCCAGTCACCCCAAAAGGAGAGTTATAATAAATAAATAAATAAATAAATAAATAAATAAATAAATAAATGAATAACAAATAAATGGGGGGCATAGCAAAGAAAGGAGATTGAGCTCTTCGGTCTTTGTAAGTGAAGGAAGCAGAGGAAGAGATTAGAAGTACAGGAGCTTCAAGAATAAGTCATAATGAAGGTAGCAGCAAAAGAATTTGGATATATTGTGAGCCCCATCTTGGGTGCCAGAAGAAATGTCACTGGAGGAGTCTCTGGAGAGGGGGACCTCAACTCAGGACAAGTGGGTTCTCAGCATCCATGAAGGAAGAGAATTCCAGTAGGTCCCAGTCAGAGTCACTGATATTTTAGAAAAGCAAACAAAATTCCAGGGGGGGGGACAGGGTCCCTCTTAAGAGGAAGACAGCAACCCCTGGGTGCAGGGTGCTAACACCTCAAGGAGAGACGGGAGCAGGGGGCTCTACCTCTGGTGTGTTGAGGGTGGGGTTTCACAGTTCTGCTCTCTTTCTCTCTCTCTCTCTCTTTTGCTGCTTTTGCAGGTAAGGGCAGGCTCATGGAGGTGGACTGGATTTCTGACAGAACGCTTGTTTTAATTTTCAAAAATACATAGTTTTTTTTCTGCATTCCAATGCACTGCTTCTTTTTATATTTTATATAATTGTTTTTGAGACAGGGTCTTGCTGGGTTGCTTAGGGCCTCACTTAGTTTTTGAGACTGGCCTTGAACTTGCCATCCTCCTGCCTCAAGTCTCTCGATTTACTTGGATGATAGGCATGTGTCCCTGTGCACTTGCCATCCTCCTGCCTCAGTCTCTTGATTTATTTGGATGATAGGCATGTGTCCCTGTGCCCAGTGCCTGCTTCTTTTTGAGAGGCAGAATATCTTTCCTTTTCGGATGTCCCATTTCCACCTCAGCAGCACTTACTTCATGAGAGGAAGCTGTACTGTGAACAGTGAAGCATCAACAACAGCGTTTGTATTGCCAAATGGGGAAAAAATTCCATGCCATTCCACAGAATCCTGTTAGCATATTTGAAGAAAAAAAAGTGTCTAGTCTATAATTGCAGGCACTGTCTTCATTTATTATATCTTTATTTCTCCAGTTTTTATACTGTTGTTTGTGTTCTGTAAACTTGTGGTGCCAGGTAACAGGGAAGCTACACAGACAAACCCGGATGGTGCAGAGAAATCTATGCTGTGATTTACCAAAAATGGGAAGTTCTAATTCTATTTCTGTATCCACTAGGGAGAATTTTGGCTTTCTGGTCTACTTATAGGTATAAAACTATCACTGAGAAAAAGATGCTTTATTTTAAAAAGTTACTTTATTTTTTATTTGCTCGAATTAGTTGTACATGCAGTAGAACTATACATTTTGATAGATCATACATAAATGGAGTGTAATTTCTCAGTTTTCTGATTATACATATTGTAGGATCACATCACTCAGCAGTCATACAGGTACATGAGATAATACTGTCTGTTTCACTCTACTATCCTTTCTACCTTGATTTTGATCTTTTTTATGATTTATTATTGACATACAGCATGTATTCCTATGTATCTGAAAGTGCAGACTGATTTTTGTAATTTTATGGTTTTTGTTAATTTATGGTTTTGTAATTTGTATTTTATGGTTTGTGTAATTTTATGTTTTTTGTTATTTGTTTTGGTATGGGGAAATGAACCTAGTGTTAACTGACAACTAAGCTACATTGCAGCCCTTTTGATATTTTGGTTTGAGACAGAACCTCATTAAGTTGCCAAGGCTGTTCTTGAACTTGAGATTCTCCTGCCTGGACATCTGGAGTCTCTGGGGTTACAGATGTGCACCACCCTGTGTGCTCCTCTGTTAGTCCAGCTGTTAGTCTGTGTTTATGATGATTGACTTCATAAAGGCAAAAGGATCTGATGGTCAGCAGTCAGGGTCTTTTTGGCAATTTGTTTTGTTTGGATGACAGTTATTGGTTTACCTGAACTGTTTAATTTGGATATCCTTTGTTCAGAAACCCTTGTCAGAAAATTTTCTTGCTAGAATTGAGTCTTCTTTCCTTCTGCCACTCCTCCCTTATATGAAGTCATCCTTTTCCTTTTTCATCTCTTTCTCCTGATCATTGCACCCTGGCCCCTTTTTATATAGGTACTGTATGAACACCTGATCACAAACAGGCCAGAGAGGTCCTTGTTCCCTTTAACCCAGCAGGATGGAGGTGGCACAGGGAACAGTCCAGGATATGCAGCAGACTCACAGGGAAGTCCCTCAATAACATGCTCACTCCTGGGACAGAAGGAACCTCACTGACTTGCTGGGGAGACCCACAGGGGTGACTGCCCTGTGTACTGGGCCCCACCAGGCCTGTCTTGCAAATGAGCAGATAAATGTGAGACAGGAAGGGAGCTGGCCTTTGAGCAAGAGCTTTGGATGCAAGCCCCACACACAGTATCTGACCTGATCCAAAGCACAAGTTCTGTCATGCAGCTTAGAAGCCCTAGTAGTTTCAAGAGGAGGGGTACCTCCACCAGAAGGAAAAGCAGAAATTCAAGGAAGAAGAAGTGTTTGGAGAAAAGCCCCATCTGGTGTTCCAAGTGGAGTGATATTTGATAATTATGGTGCCTCAATTTGTGAGGACTGACAAAATGGGGAACATTCACTTCCCCTCCCCTTCTCTCTCTCTCTCTCTCTCTCTCTCTCTCTCTCCCATTCCCTGTTTCCACCATACCCTTGTGCCATGAGGTTTCTGCCCTGGAGCAGCTGACCCAGGATGAAGTCTCTGAAACCAGAGCCAAAATTAACTTTTCCTGCCTTAAGTTGTTCATGTCAGGTATTTTGGTCACCAGAATGAAAAACTCAAAATACACATGGGAAAATGATGTATTTTCTGAGTGGGAAAAGCAAGTTACAAAATAAAGCAATATAGAAAAGACAGCACTTTTTTTTTAAGTAAGAAGACACACATGTACATATTCATAGGGAAAAAATCTTCATTTTTAGAAAAAAATGATGATAGGTCACTTAGATTTGGGGAGTGATATTCTAGTGTTATAATAAAATATTTTTATTCTTTTTGGTGCTACTGGGGATTGAACTCAGGGTGGCTCTACCACTGAGTTACGTCCCAAAACTTTTTTGTTTTTCCTTTCATTTTCTTTTTTTAATTATTATTTAATTTTTTAAGTTGTACAGACAGCATTTTGATTCATTGTGCACAATTTTATTTTGAGTAGGGTCTCACTAAGTTGCTTAGGCTGGCCTCAAACTCGTGATCTTCCTGCCTCAGCCTCCTAATTGCTAGAATTACAGGCATGCACTGCTGCACCTAGTTGTAATATGTTTGTATTAAAATTTATAACAGATTGAATGTATCAATCATAATTATTATGAATGAATAAAATTTGTAAAGGATAAAAATAACAAGAAAATATTGCCTGATCCCACCAGCTGGCTCTTGACTTATCATGTTCTCTAAGGTTTCTGTCTGTTCAGCACCCTCACACAATAACTACCAGAAAATTGTTTCCCAGACAAACAGACAGCCTTAAAAATATTGCTCTAACCACAAGGTCAAAGTGGCCCACACCTCTAGTCCCAGACACTTGGAAGGCTGAGGCAGAAAGATCCAAAGTGCAAGACCATCCTCAGCAAATGACCCTGTACCAAGATAAAGAAAAAAGGTGGGGGCTGGGGATGCCCCTGGATTCAATCCCCAGTATCAAAAGGAAAGAAAAAGCTAGAAGCAGCCTGGCACTCAGGCCTGGGGGAAGGCGTGGCAGGTCCACAGTCCTGGTACTTACTGTAAGGTTTTCAAGTCATCATCACCTTCCTCAGCTGAAATCCTGCTGTCTGACTCCTGGGAGGCCAACACCCTTGGCCCTGGGCTGGGTGGGGCTCACACACCACATTCTCCTGAGGGTCCAGACTCCCAGAAGTTTGAATATGTGCAGTGAGAGAGGGCGGCCTCTGACTTCAGTGACTGCCCCTGACTTCCCTGACCACACCAGGCATTCTTGAGGGGCAGAGGCATTTCTGCTTTTCTTAGCCCTGCAGAAAGCATGGCTAGTGATTGACAGGTGGGGCAGGGGCTCTAGCCTACCCTGCATGCACAGGTCAGTCAGCCACCACCTGCAGGACTGCCCTGGAGACCAAGGTACAATCTATACTGAGCTGAGCATGGAACCTGCTTTTACAAATAAGCCTGGTGAATTCGTGCAGTTTTAACAACTAAAATATCCAGGAGAGTGTCTACTATACAATTTTTTTTTCTTAAAGATTATTTTCAGGATTGTTCCATGCAGAGGTTCAAACATGTGACCTCTTCAATATGGTGACAGGAGTCCTGCTCCAGCACTCAGTTTGGCTCCCTGCTCTCCCTGAATTTCTCCTTACATCATTTCAACTTCAACACCTGGATATGCTGTGTGACCTCTGAATTTCCTCCGGGTAGTAGAAAGGATGCTAACATGACCTGTTTGAGGAAGACAGTGTGGATCTGAAGGGGCTGAGACCCTGGCACCCAACCTTAAGTTGCATAGGGCAGGGGCCACCCCCACAGTTCCTGCACCTGGAGTAGTAGAAGGTGCCCCAAGAATTGTTGATGGAAAGACTTCACTAAGACAATCTTTTGGGGAAGTTAATGCCAAACCTTTCCTCTGTACTTTCATTGCAGTAAGTGACCAATAAATATTTCTTTAATGAATGTATAAAAATGAACGAGCTTTAGGCAGGAGAGGAAGGCTGCAGGAATTATGTTCGAGGTGATTCTGTCACTTAACCAGCTCTTTGGGAATTAGAGGATCATTTCAGGTGCTGATGTAGTGAATTTAAATCAAGAAATAGTCTCTGAGGGAAAATAAAGGTAAGAAAGGCTTCCATACTTTCATATTTGTTTGGTCATTGAACAAATGTCTATTTCTTATCTACTATGTGTCAGGTGCCAGGAGGCAGAGTAGCCATGGCAGCAATAGGCTTTGAAAAGAGGTGATTTTAAAAAATACAGCGAGGTGCATAATAGAAATATTTTTTAAATTAGCCATAATCCTTCCCAGACAATCCTCAGTGACATTTAAAAAATAATGCATGTTTAGTCGTTACCTCTTACACTTGTGGGATACATTCCAAGACCCCCACTGGATATCTCAAAGCTTGAATGCTACTGAAATACAAATACTCTTGTACCCTATCCCTGTGATAATGTTTAATTTATAAATTAGGCAGCACAAACAACCTCACTCCTATGTTCCCTTCCATAGTAACCCTCTTCCCAAGGATTTCTTTAAAAGAAGAGCCAGGAACCCCCAAGCACACCTCTCACTCCCAAGCTGGTCCATATTCCCCATTGAGTGTGAATCTACCTTCCTGAATAAACCTGTCTGTGCCCCTTGGTGACACATGGTTACACTATTTTTCCATTGTGTGAGCCAAGCACCCTACTAGTCCTGAGTCCAGTTCCCACTTCTCTCTGGGAACTCCTCAGGACCTTCCCTGAAAATGCCTCTCCTCCCATGACAATACCATCTGAAACACTATCTCAAAACCCTGCCATCTGGGCACCCTGCTGCTGAAAACCCAGTCTGCCTTTGTTGCTTTGAAAAGTGAACATTTTGCTATTATTTATGTGAGATGCAATCGTATGCCAGGTCACAAGTCTACATGTGGTCATTAGCACTGTTTCCTAAATTTAAGATGTCTAATGATGCTCTTTAATTTGGTCAGTGATGTTAACCTCTACAGACCTGTTAAAGGCAGAGTCACATGGTAATAGTTACCCTATGGCACCAGGGATTCTGCATTTTACTTCTAAATTGAAAGCTAGGTTAGTATGTTAAGGACATTTGTGTAACTGTGATGCTAATTGCTACTGTCTTCTTTCAAAGTTCAATGTATTTATGTTCTGCAAGTGTACAAAGTTTCTAAAAAATGAAGCTTAGGAGAACACACTGTGTGTGTATGTGTGTGTGTGTGTGTGTGTGTGTGTGTGTGTTAGTGGGGATTAAACCCAGGGCACTCTACCACCCAGTCACAGCCCTAGCCCCTCCCCTTTTTTCTCCATAGGGTCTTGTGAAGTTGCTTAGGGCCTCATTAAATACTGAGGGCAGCCTCTAACTCGTGATCCTACCTCAGTCACCTGTGGCGCTGTGAGTACAGGCATGTGCCACCCCATCCGGCTTTAGGAGAACACTTTACCAAGCTGGTGTCTTCCAAATAAAAGTTGTTACTAGTGATGACTATTTTGGGCTTCTGTTTGTGTGCTCCTAATTGTTGGACTGAACACTGAGCAGTACCTGGGAAGCCTGCAGTGAGGTAAGGTCTCTAAAAGACAGAGGCCATGGGGGAAATGGGGAGGGGCTGGCCACTCCCCTTGCCTCCAGGCCTCAGGAGAGGATCTGAGCAGTGATCCTGGTTGTGAGGTAAATGAATGGTCTCATAACACCTGAAGACAGCCACCTGTACTGGGGGCAGGTATCTATCCTGTATAGTCTTTGGGCCCAGCACTGCTGGCATAAATGGAGTAGGCCAAACAACAAAGGAGTATGGTAGGAATAAAATAGCCACAGCCTCTGCAAGGACTCTTCCAAGTGCTTTCTTTGGGATTGACAAACAGTACCCTGGGGCTTTTGCAGCCCTGGGGTTGAACAATGGGCACATTGGGCAGGATCCCAGAGAGAGACTGGTTGACTCAGGAGACAAAACTGATGTGGGCTTTTTGGGAAATCCAGGCTGGCCAGAAGCCTGGATGTGGTTGGAGATGGTTTCCCTACTGGAGGGGTGGAAACCACCATGTGAGCACAGGGACACCCTGAACAAACCAAGAGGGGTGTTGAAAGTGTTGGAAGCAGCATCCAAAGTGGTCACTGCTGCAGGGCTGGCAAGGCCCTGCTGTGTCATTAATCTTAGCCACAGACTTGGAGCTACTGTTCCTGGTATAGGAGGAGTCCAAACTGAGAGAGATGCCTGTTCAGAACCTACAGAGGAGCACATGCACTTCAAGGCATGCCCACAGGCTAAACCTGAGGATGAGACAGCCCCGAGCCTGCACTAGGGTGCTGGCAACCGGTGAGAACAGGGGCCCTTGGACGTGGGACCCTCTCAGGGAGTCCACTAGTTTCAGTGACTCAGAAGTGGAGGTGGCAGATGAAGACACTGATGAAGCTGGACCACTAAGTGGGTGACCTGAACTGCTCCCTCCAGGAGGGGTGTTCACATCCCCCAGGAGACCACACCCCAGAGCCGGGGAGACAGGGGGGACGAGTTCAGGCAGAGAATGACGGCAGGTGCCTGCATGGTCACACGTCTGTGGGACACCAGAGCTTCCTGGATGATGTGGAAAGTGGAATTATCTTGAGTGAGCTCAGTGACTGCCCACCTGCCTGATGCCAGCATCTTTACCAATTACCACTGATGACAGCGGGGTCACGACTAGTTTGGCTGCTTCTTGACACTCACAATACGTGACCAAATCCAGAGGTTTTCCTGGGCCTGAGGCATCTTCACATGGGAAGGATGACCATAGACATGGTGGTCCTGAGCTCTACAAATGCAAAACCTTTCATTATGTTGCTGACATTCTTCTCTTGGCCAGATCTCTCACTGAGGCTGAGCCCATGATTCTGACTCACTTGCAAGGGAGAAGGTGGCTGTGAACCCTAACAAAGCAGGGCCCTGGCTGATGGGTGAAATTCTTGGGACTGTTTGGTCCAGTAGGACAAAGTTGTACCTCAGTTTTCACTTTCCAACACAGTAAAGCAAATACAACAATTTGTGGGGCTTCTGCGTTATGGGAAGGCTATCATCCCTCATCTGGCTCAGTATTGAGACTCTGATATGATTTGTACAGGAGGGAAAAACATATGGGACTGGACTGGCCAGTATACTGAGGCATTTAATCAGGCCAGATGAACCGTAAAACAGCCACACATCCTTGGGTCACTAGACACATTGAAACCTGCTGAACTTACCATCCTGGTCACTCTGGACAGCTTTGAATCAGGCTCATGGCAGTGAACTAAAGGACATAAGACCCCACTGAATCTTGGTCATAGGCACAGAAGGGGGAAGAAGATTGTTGTAGCTCATAGAAAGATAACTGTGTGCCACTTCAGCTGTCTTTCTTCCTACAGAGTCCATCACCAGAGAGGCACCGGTCAAGGTTGCACAAGTGGCAAAGATGAGATGGCTGGAGAAAGTCCAGCAGAAGAAATTGTCACTTGGCTACAATGCAGATTAAAGCTGTCAGGTCAAAAGACCATGTGGGCAGCTGTGACATGCTGGAGACTGCCCATGAACAGGTCTGATTCTGCTGCTGTTTGGTAGAATGGTCTTGCCTACCTGCAGTCTGCCTGCAATGACTGGAAGCTGTCAGGAGCATATCAAGCAAGGTGATCCACTCTTCAGCCATGGAAGAGGCCTTCTCCCATTATCACAAGAGACCAAATATGCACTGACTTGTGTGGACGAGTTCCAGGCTTGATGAGAGTCTTCCCCCAAAAAAGAAATCAAAAGGCAACTAGTAAGGGACTGGTCCAGCCCAGTGCCGTATGTGATTGAGAGTGACCACAGGTGATTGAGAGTGACCAGGGAACCTCTCTCACAAGCCATGACATACCACAGTGGAATCAAGACCAGGGCAAACCATGGATTTCTGACCTGCCACATCCAACAGGAGCCGGATTAGCTGGAGGGAGGAACAGCCTGGAACAAGCCTGAGGACTGACAGGGATTCTGCAGAGATGGGGTGCTCTCCTGTCTGCAGCATGAGGACCCTCAGAAGCCTTAACAGCCATGGACTGGGGCCTTTTTTGTGTCATCTCACCAGGGGCCCCCAGGGTTAAGGCTACAGACAGAGGACATGTCCAAGAAGCATTTTCTTTTCATATATATATATATATATATATATATATATATATATATATATATATATATAGTTTTAGATGGACATGATATCTGTATTTTTTTAAAAAATTTTTATATGGTGCTAAGGATCCAACCCAGTGACTCACCCATGTGAGGCAAGTGCTCTACCTCTCAACCACAACCCCAGTCCCACTGAGCATTTTCTCAAACCAGCCTGGGGCACAAGTGACAGCTTCCTGCTGCTGTGTCCTCAAAACGACACACTGGAGACATGAAGCACTGACTAGTCACAGAATGTAAAAGTAAGCCCTGGGCAGGTAGTTTGCCATCCTGAACCCCAGAGAGGGAAAGTGGGCAAACTTCCAAGTGAAGCCTACTGTACTTGGAACCTTGCATTCACAGTTCCAGGTGTTGTGACTCTCCCATGTCATCACCTGAGAAATGCCTGCATGGGCTTATTATGGTCTGGGTGCATCACTGAGGTGTCTGGTTCTCTCCAACCCCAAGGGGCAGCAGCTGAACCAGGCCTGGCACACTGGACGGCAGCCCTCAGGGTCCTGGCTCCCTGCACCCTGTGTCCCAGAGCTGGATGTCATTATTGGTGCATGGCAAACACCCATCACATCACACTCCCCACAGGTCTGCAACAAGGAGTCTTCTCCTGAGCTGTAAGATGGTAAGGGACGCTGCACCCTGCACCAGCCAGAGGGACCTTTGGGGCTGCTCAGAACTGCCGTGTCCATAGCTCGCAGGTGTCCCTGGGGAGCCCAATGCACAGAGGGGACCAAATGGACTCGGATAGAACAGAAGTGGACAGAAACCCTGCATAACTCGCGCTACGACCCCACGTCTAAGCAAACTGTGCACCCCAGTCACAGATGCTCACCCAGGGACTAGGGCGCTTCATGCTTTTGCTGCAGGGATGAAGGTAGGTGCCTGAGCCCAGTGAGGGACAGGAGCGGCTCCCGAGACACGGAAGGTGGAGGGTTGTGGAAAACTCCAGTCAGCGCATCCAAGCGTCTCTTCTCTCGCTGAGAGAAGGTCTAAAAATAGGTGCAGGAGGGACATGGGGGAGAGGCGGCCACGACCCTTTCTCCAGTTCTTAGGAGAGGGTCTAATCAGGGACTGTGGCTGCAAAGTGGAGGGATACACTCATGAGACACCTGGAAAAAGCCACCTGTGCAGGGGGCACGCCACCTGTCCTGTAAAACTCCCAGCTTCTGGGTGGGGGGTTCCTCCAATATATCTCGACTGCCAGGGCAGAGAATTAAGCAATAAAACATCCCATACCTCTCCACGGAGTTTTCCAAGTTCTTGCTTTGGGATTGCAGAAGAGTATGCTTGGGGTGTTTGCAGCCCTGGGGTGGAGCACTGATTATAGTAGGACCATCAGTTGTGAGTAAAGATGAGATGTGCCCAGTAATTGACCTGCCAAGCAGAGCCACTCTGAATGACGGGAAGTCAGGGGCTGTGATCACCAAGGGGGCGCTCCAAAACCATACCTACTTCATCCTGAAAGCATTTCATTTATTTTTTAAGACAAGAAAGGAAGACCAAAAGTCCCCTCCTTCCACTTTTGTACATATTCAGGGCCAAGGACACTCCAATTCTTGTTCAGGAACCAGTTGGAAATGAAAATTGACAACCAGCATCATTAAAGAAAGCATGACTAATTTGCACCCAGTCCCACTCTTAAACCATCCCAGCTCCTCTCATCGAGTTCAAGGGAAGACTGAGATTTCCTCATGTCCAATCTGGTCCTCTTTTTGGTCACCTGGATTTGGGGGTTGTCTTATCTAGTCATGGCCAATCAAAATCCTCCCAGAACTACTGGTTATCCACACCTAGAAGAATAAATCTAGACCCTGATTTCTCACCCTGCACAAAAATCAACTCAAAATTGATCAAAGTCCTTGGAATTAGACCAGAATCTGTGCAACTCCTAGAAAAAAAGATAGGGTCAACACTCCAGCTTTTAGGCACAGGCAATGACTTCTCAATAGGACCTCTAAAGCTCAGGAAATAATGCTAAGAGTTAATGAATGGGACAGCATCGAATTCAACAACTTCTACCCAGAAAAAAATAGAAATGTGAAGGGAGAATCCACAGAAAGGGAGAATACCTTTGCTATCTACTCTTCTGACAGACTATTAATATCTTGCATATGTAAAGAACTCAAGAAACTTTACAACAAAAAATCAAATAACCCAATGAATAAATGGGAAAATGTACTAAACACACACTTGTCAAAAGAAGAAAAGAAAATGGCCAACAAATGCATGCAAAATGTTCAACATCATTAGCAATTAGGGAAATGCAGAGCAAAATTACACTGAGATCTTATCTCATACCAGTCAGAATGGCAGTCATCAGGAATACAAATGATAATAAATGCTGGAGAGGATGTGGAGAAAAAGGAACACTTTTACACTGTTGGTGAAACTGGAAATTAGTACTACAGCTTTGGAAACCAGTATGAATGTTCCTCCAAAGACTAGGCATGGAAACACATGTGACATAGTTTTGCTACTCCTTGGTATTTCCCCTGAAGGATCAAAGTCATCTTACTATAGTGATATATGCAAACCTATGTTGACAGCAACACAATTCACAATAGCCAAACTCTGAAACCAGCCAAGTTGTCCTATTGCTACAAAGTGTGCATGTATAAATATGTAACAACCAATCTCATATATGCAACTATAATGCACCAATAATTTTGTGGGAAAAATCCCTCTCAGAGGCACATGTGGGCTTCAAGCTGCACGGGGTCCCTGTTTCAGATCCTCCAACACCCTCTTACCCACTTTGCTTAAGGTAGTTTGAAAAGATTAGGAAATATAAACTGCATCTTAGATAAGGAAGAACCCAGCCTGAGTCCAGCCCGAGCTCCAGCACATCCCCACTCCTATCCACGCCTACCATCTCCATTCCCTCTTGCTCACTCATCTTTTCTTTTCGGAGCATCTCTTTGTGTCTTCACCTTCCTAATCCCAGGCAGCCAAACACCACTCCCAGGGACATTGCACCCTCTCCAATGACCAAGATTCCCAAAGAATCAGTCACAAGCTATCAGTCAAAATTTCCCCAGAACACACCACAAGAAAGGAGAAGAAAAACCTGCCAGGGAGTTCAGAACCTTTTCCTGCAGCAGCTTAGAAGGAGGGATGGGACAGACTGGCTCTGAAATTCAGGGGCAGGCAGGGTACACTCAAGCCTTTGAGACCACATGCTCTGAGTATTATCTCCCATCATGATGGAATTAAAAATAAAGCAATACAAATGCAAATATGATGCTTAATTGTGGCTTATGTTACCAAACCCAGGTTTGGAAGCCCATCACATGGAAAATCAATGTCTGAGAGACATTCTACAGGAATTGAACATGCTCTACCACTGAGTTACATCACCAGTATTTTTCATTTTTATTTTGAGCCAAGGTCTTCTAAATTGCCAAGGCTAGCCTCAAAATTGAGATCCTCCTACTTCAGTCTCTCAAATAGCTTGGAGTATAGGAGTGTGAAACTGTGTATGGTTCATTTAAAATATTTTTTAAAATTTAATTATTTATTTTTTAATTTTTTACAGACTGCGTTTTGACTCATTGTACACAAATGGGGTACATCATTTCATTTCTATGTCTTAAAATTGTTTCTGACTTACAAAATAGTTGTAATAAGACAGGAGAGAGTGTCTCTCTGTATTTCATATAACATGCAGCATTATACATCATCCCAATTCAATTCTCGACACAGGAAGCTAACATTGACAAGATATTATTAATTAACCTACAAGCTTGAAATTAATTTTTTTAACCCCCAATGCCTATTTCTTGCTCCAGGAGCCTGCATTATTTTTCTTTAACATAATTTTGTCTCCTTACAACTTGGAGAGTGTTTTGTGCTTTCTAAGAGTCTCTATTTATCTCTTTGGTATTCATTAATAACAGAACCCAACTAATCACCAAGACTGTTTACGTCTCTTCTAGATCATCCACATATCAAGCTACATTTCTGCTACTGTAAATCAATCCAGGGCCAGGCAAGAAAACTAGCAACTTATGCTCAGAACCTGCCATTGTTACTCAAACTAATCAGTTTATCTGTTTCTCCCTCATGGCTTTGCCTTTCCCACAGGAAGCAGTAACCACTCTGGCTCAGCTTTCCCCTCACTCCTGCTTCTGTTTCTTCAGCTAGCCTGGTACTTCCCTCATCCCTGCTAGATGTGGTGGGCCTTTCATCTCTAGCAAGCTAAGAAACATTTGGCGTCTTTCAATTTTATTAGCCTCTCTGATTGGTCACCTCCACAGATGAAAATCCTGTGGGTAGAGATGAGACAGGTAGCTATTCCTGAAGTCTTTCCTCTCTGGTAGACTTTGGGTCATCTTGCCTGTTGTATGAAGACTGTTCCTGGTTTGGGACTTTGGAAGAACCCACAGGGACTCCTGAAGCTCACCTCTCACACTTTTCTTCATGTCACATCTTACAGTTTCCAGCTCCAGAATAACCAGAGCTCTGCACACTGTGCTCCCCAATGTCCATCCCTGCCCCTTGCACTTTATCTAGGCAAGTGTCCCAGGGAGACAGCTTGGTTATCTATGATCTTACTTTGTGAGTTTCTCTTCTTTCAGAGGTTGAGAACTTTTGAAACCTTTGTCCACTACCTGGGAGCAGTGGTCTAGTATTTTATCCATTTTCTCAGTTGGTAAAGTAGGAGAACTAGCCTGGTTCTTTGAAGGCTAATTTAGCAGGGTATAGAAGTCTACATTGGTGGTATTTTTTTTTTACCACTTTAAAAATGTGATAGAACCACATCTGTGGTTGACAAGATTCTCCAAAAGTTCTGCTCATGTCCTTTGTCAGTACCAGTTTCCAGAATCTTGATTTCATACCACTTTCTGTCATGCCAGTTACCACCATCTTCCACAATTACTTTCACATCTCAAATTTGATAAAGATTATTTATGCATTTTTGTGTTTATTTGCTTACTTGATGTAAAATTTGCCCAGGTTTGAAACTGGACAGAAACTGCTCAACTAGTGACAAAAGAGGAGAAGTGGAAGGCAGCAAGAAGCTTACCTAAAGAGGGGGTAACTTCTTCAGCCCCTCACAGTCAAGGCAGAGGAACACTTCAGTGTCCTGGCTCACTGTGTTCTGGACTCCTGAACTTGCTGACATACTTATGCATCACTGGATGAGGGAAAGCTGGTAGAGGGGGCAAGCTTAACTGAGACAGAAAACGAAGGAAGAATCAGGATCATGATCTTGAGCTTCTGGTTCTCGAAAGTCATGGAAATTAGATTTCACCTGAACCAAAAGACCACAACTATGAGACTGTGGACCATAGCCTGCATGGAGGCTTGTCACTTGTTCAAGGTTGTGCTCCATTGGGTAAGTGTCCCAGGCCGCTGTGCAGTGCAGTGTGGTGCCATCACCTGGGGTCATCTAGAGATTTAGAGCACTTATCCTACTGACAATGACTTGGGTTTCACCACATATAACAGTATTTTCAAGTCAAACCTTCAAAATACATTACACCCAAAGCAAATGGATCCATCTGCCTTGGTAAGGAGGACTCCAGGCCCAGATGTGTCAGGGAGAGATATCCTGCTTCCTGGGATGTGACTCTACTTTTGAGAGGAGCTTTGTTTTGACAAAATGTCAGAGAGCTGATGAGCCTAGGCATGCCTGTTGTCATGAGTCAGTGAGGGAAGCTGTCCTCGAAACCTGATATTGATCTCTTCCCTAGGAAGGGATTGGATGTTTTGAACTGGTGTGAGATATTTAGGTCAGAAGTTCCTTGGAGACCTGCACATCACACAGCAGTGGGTAACACCTCCAAAGTTAAAGCCTCTGATAAACATCATGGTCACCTTTGTAGTGTTCGGAATGAGTGCACTGGAGCAGAATGGAAACCCTGGCCTCACCACAGTGCAGGCTTCTTCTCAGGTCAAGTAATCAATTAGTTCATTGTTTTGGTTTCTGTGGTTTGTCACTCACATATGGCTTGGTTTGTCTTACATGATTTGCCCCAGAATTCCACTTAAACCTCTGTGACTGACCAAACACACTGATATGTATGTACACAATGAGGTACAAAGATGTTCACTGCAGCATATTTAGGGCA
Source organism: Sciurus vulgaris (assembly GCF_902686455.1). NCBI lineage: Eukaryota > Metazoa > Chordata > Mammalia > Rodentia > Sciuridae > Sciurus > Sciurus vulgaris. Next base: position 55,858,395 of record NC_136478.1, on the reverse strand, counting down.
AGACTGAAAAAAAGGGGAACAAATTAAATAACTTTCAAGATTAAATATTTTGTCTTCAATGTCTGAGATTCTGTCTTCCAGGTGTTCTACCCTATTGTTTATGCTTTCTATGACGTTTTTAACTTGGTTTATTGTTTCCTTCATTTCAAGGATTTCTGTTTTTTTTTGTTTGTTTGTTTTTCAGTATCTCTAACTCTTTATTGAAATGATCTCTTGCTTCCTGTATTTGCTCTTTTAACTGTTGATTGGTGTGAACATTTAATGCCTGCATTTGCTCTATCATCTCCTTCAATGCCTGCATTTGCTCTTTCATCTCCTCATTTGCTTCACTGATCATTTTAATTATGTAGATTCTGAACTCCCTTTCTGACATTTCTTCTGCTGTCCTGTCATTGGGTTTTATTGATATCATATCTAGGTTTGTTTGGGACATTTTCTTCCCTTGTTTACTCATATTGGTCAGATATCAGTGGGACTCTGAGATATTGCAGATTTCCTCTATTGGCTTATAGTGTCCCTGTAGATTTCCAGTATAGCACCTCCCAGCCTTCAGTAGCCTGAAGTCTTGGAGGAACTTGATAATGCAGTGCCTCAGAAGAAAGTTGCCCCTGGCCCACTACTGGTTCCAGGGCTGGGGGCTGGCTCTGTGGGGAAAAGCTCTTACTGGGCAACCTGCTTCAAGAAGCTGGCTGTGGAAGGAGCCTGCCCCCGGAGGCAGCAGGGCTGCTTGGGGAAGTCTCTGGCTGCCCTGCCCTGGTCCCAGAAGCCACCTGCAGGCCAAGGCCCACCTCTGGGTCCGGGGCTTGGAGATGGCTCTGTGTGGAAAAGCTCTCACTGGACAGTTTGTTCCAAGAAGATGGCTGTGGAAGGAGCCTGCTGCGGGAGGGATCAGGGCTGCTTGGGGAAGACTCTAACTGCCTTCCCTGCTCCAAGAAGCTGCCCCTGTCCGGGCCTGCCGCCTGGGCTGAGCTTCACCCAGTGGGAGAGACTCACCCCACAACTCTGTGTTCATCCAAGTCTCTCAATGCTTCCCCTTCTTGAATCCTGGGTTCTGGAGTGATGGGAGATGCAGTTACCCTCTAGTTCACCATCTTGGACCTGTAAGGTTGTAAATTGTTTGCATTGGTTACTGTTATTATTTGTCTCCCCCTTAATGGCAAGGTGCTGGAAACTTTCAGAGACACTATAAGTCTCCAGGCTAGAAACTGTACTGCCCTAGATCCACCTGGCTAGATGGGAAGACACACAATCAGCAGAAAAAAAAAAGAACAACAAAAAAAAACAAGGAAAAAAATCACCCTGAACAAATCAAGATGTGCCAATGATAGAATCCAATGACACCACAGTAGGAGAAGTGTCAGAGAAGAAGTTTAGAATGTCATTGTTAAACTGATCTGTGAAGTAAGTGATGATGTAAGGAGTGAAAGCAGAGAAAAAATTCTGGAGGTACAAGATCACTTCACTTTCTGAAAAGAAATCAAACAGAATTCCTCAAAATAAAGGAATCAACAAACCAAATTTAAAATTCAATGGAAAGTATCACCAACAGACTACACCACTTGGAAGATAGAACCTCAGGCAATGAAGACTAAATATAGTCTTGAAAATAAATTTGACCATGAAGAGATGCTAAAAAACCATGAACAGCACTTCCAATAAGATTGCTGCAGCATGAAAAGACCTAATTTAAGATTTATCAGGAGAGATGAAGGTGCAGAGGTACAAACCCAAGGAATGCATCTTTTCAAAGAAATAATATCAGAAAATTTCCCAAACCTAAAGAATGATATGGAAAATCAGATGCAAGATGCTTATAGGAACCCAAATGTACAAAATTACAAAAGACCCACACCAAGACACATTTTAATGAAAATGCCCAACAAACATAATAAGGACATAATTTTAAAGGCTACAAGAGTAAAATAACAGATAATATTTAGCAGTAAACCAATCTAGACCTCAAGTGATCTCCCAACACAAACTCTCAAAGGAAGGAGGTCTTGAAATAATATATACCAAACTCTCAAAGAAAATGAATATCATCCAAAAATGCTATACCCATCAAAATTAAGCTTCATATTTGAAAATAAAATAAAAACCTTCCATTACAAACAAAAGTTAACTAATTCACAACTAGAAAGCCTGAACTACAGAACTTCCTTGATGAAAGATTCGATGAGGATGAAATGAAAAAAAGAGGGAAAACCAGCAAAGGGAGGAGCTACACTAAAGGAATCATCAATCAGAGGAGAAACTTATTCAAATTAACAACCAAAAGTAAATCAAAGTGATCAGGAGTACAACTTATATCTCAATAATAACCTTGAACATTAGTGTATTTCACTCACCAATCAAAAGATATACAATGGAAGATTGACTTAAAAAACAAGACCCAACAATATGCTGTCTCCAAGAGACTCACCTTAGAGGCAAAAATATCCACAGACTGAAGTTGGAAGGATGGGAAAAACATCACTCACATGGATTGTGTAAACAAGCAGGGGTTTCTATCCTCATATCAGATAAAGTGAACTTCAAACCAAGTTAATCAGAAGGGACAAAGAAGGACATTTCATACTTTTTAAGGGAATTATACAACAAAAGATATAACAATCATAAATATTTATACCCCAAATAATGAAGCATCTATGTACATCAAACAAACCCATCTCAATTGTGAGAAGCAAATGGATCACAACATGATAATACTGGGTGATGGTAACACACCTCTGTCACTAATGGATAGATCCTCAAACAAAAACTTAACAAAGAAACTGTAGAAATATTTAATGTAATCAATAATTTAGACTTAATAGACATTTATGGAATATTTCATCCATCAATGAATGAATACACTTTATTCTCAGCAGCACATGGATCCTTCTCTAAAACAGACATTTTCTTGTGCCACAAAACAACTCTTAGCAAATACAAAAAATTGAGAATCTCCTGCATTCTATCACATCATAATGGAATGAAATTAGATATCAATGATAAAATAAAAAGTAGAAGCTACCCTAACACCTGGAGACTAAATAATACAGTATTGCATGAGGAATGGATAGCAGAAGAAATCATGGAGGAAATAAAAGAAGCTTAGAGATAAATGAAGACACTGATAAAACAAATCAAAATTCTGGGACACTATGAAGGCAGTGTTAAGAAGGAAATTCTTTGCATTGAATTGTTCATGAAAAGAATAGAAAGTCAATGGGTAAATGACCTAACATTACATCTCAAAGTCCTAGAAAAAGAACAAATAAACAATAAGAGCAGGGAAAATAGGAAATAATTAAAATCAGAGCTGAAATGAATGAAATTGAAACAAAAGAAACTATTCAAAACATTGACAAGACACAAAGTTGTTTTTTTAAATAAATAAGATTAATAAACCCTTAGCCACTCTAATGAAGAGAAAGAGAGAGAAAACTCAAATTACTAAAATTCGTGATGAAAAATGAAATACCAGGATGGACACTACTGAAATACAGAAAATAATCAGAAAGTATTTTGAAAATTTATAGTCAAATAAAACAGAAAATCTTGAAGACACCAACAAATATCTAGAGACATAGGACCTACCCAAACTGAATCAGGAGGACATACACAATTTAGACAGATAAATTTCAAACAATGAAATAGAAGATTTCCTTCAAAAGTCTAGCAATTAAGAAGATCCCAGTACCACATGAATTCTCAGTAGAGTTCTACAAGACCTTCAATGATGAATTATCACCAATACTCCTCAAATACTCATCAAATCAGTGAGGAGTATTTCATTTTATAAATGAAATATAAAGAGAGGGAACCCTTTTAAATTCATTCTACGAGGCTAGTATCATCCTGATACCAAAACCAGACAATGACACATCAAGGAAAGGAAACTTCAGACCAATATTCTTGATGAATATAGATGGAAAATTTCTCAATAAAATTCTGGCAAATTGCATATAAAAATATATTAAAAATGTAGTGCATCATGATCAAGTGGGGTTCATTCCAGGAATGAAAGTTTGGTTCGATACATGGAAATGAATAAACATAATTCATCGCATCAATAGACTTAAAGACAAGATTCACATGATTACCTTAATAGATGCAGAAAAAGCATGTGATAAAATACAGCACTTCTTCGTTCTTGAAACACTAGAAAAACTATAGAGATAGTAGGAACATACCTCAACATTATAAAAGCCATATATGCTAAACCTAAGACCAACATCATTTTAATAGAGGAAAATTGAAAGCATTCCCTCTAAAATTGGAAAAAGACTGGGATACCATCTTTCACCACTTTTATTCAATGTCATCCTTGACACTGTAGCCACAGCAATTAGAAGAAAGAAACTAAAGGGATACAAAGAGGAAAAGAAGAACTCACACTATCCCTATTTCCTGACAACAGGATTCTATATTTAGAAGATCCAAAATATTCCACCATAAAACTTCTAGAACTCATAAATGAATTTAGCAAGGTAGCAGGATATAAAATCAATACCAATAAATCAAATGCATTTCTATATATAAGTGATGAATCCACTGCTAGAGAAATGAGGAAAACTACTGCATTCAAAATAGCCTCAAAAAAAAAAAAAAAAAAAACCCTTGGGAATAAATCCAACAAAAGAGGCAAAAGACCTCTACAATGAGAACTACAGAACACAGAACACTAAAGAAAGAAATTGAAGAAGACTTTAGAAGATGGAAAGATCCCCCATTCCCTTGGATAGGCATGATTAACATTGTCAAAATAGCCATACTATCAAAGTATTGTATAATTCAATGCAATTCCTATTAAAATTCCAGTGACATTCTTTATAGAGATAGAATAAGCAATCATGAAATTCATTTAGAAAAAAAGAGACCCAGAATAGCCAAGGCCATCCTTAGCAAGAAAAGTGAAGTAGCAGGCATCACAATACCAGACCTTAAATTATGCCACAGAACCATAGTGACAAAAATGGTATGGTAGTGGCACCAAAACAGAAAACAGACGTGAGTGTTGTGGGGCACAACTTAAGAACGTACTGATCACCACTGAGAAGTCCAAATTTGAGAGTCTTTATTAGCTGGCCAGATGACTATCTCACAAAGCCTAAAATGGTTATCAGAACAGGATGGAGATTAGTGTTGCAGGGATTTTTATACCATAAGTAAAGCATGTTGGTGCACTTAATCATAAGCGACTGTTGCTATGATTTGAAACTACAAATTAACATCGTGAGCTCTAAAATCATAAGCAAAAGGGGAAGTGGGTCAAAATGACCTTAGTCAGATACAAGTTAAAGAATGGTTACTAATATTTAAACAAGTGTTCTCTGGCAGGGTACATTGTCCAAGAAAAATAGCAACCAAAAAGATAATTTTACATTATATAACAATTGCCATTTTGTGTTGCCAAACATGCTATGCTAAGCAACAATTGATGGGCACAGAGGTGGTGTGTCCCCATGGGGGAAAGCATTTCCTACATAGCATGGAGTCTCAGGGTAAAGTGAAGTCTGCTTGGTCATTGCTCATATAGCCTGACCATAACAACAAGGTAAAATATTATATTCTTTACCAATATAAGACACAGAAGATAACCCAAATAAAAACAATATCTCACTCTAGACAGAAACACCAAAAACATACATTGGAGAAAGAATAGCCTCTTCAACAAATGGAGCTGGGAAAAAATGGAAATCCATACGTAGCAAAATGAAATTAAACCCCTATCTCTCACCTTGCACTAAACTCAACTCAAAATGGATCAAGGACTTAGACATTAGAACAGAGACCCTGCACCTACTAGAAGAAAATTTAAGCCCAAATCTACATCGCATATGCTTAGGACCTGATATCCTTAACAAGACTCCTAAAGCACATGAAGTAAAATCAAGAATCAATAAATGGAATGGAATTAAACTAAAAAGCTTCTTCTCAGGAAAGGAAACAATAATGTGAGGAGAGAGCAGAATGGAAGAAAATCTTTACCACATGCACCTCAGAGCACTAATCTCCAGGATATACAAAGAACTCAAAAAACTGAATACCAACAAAAAAACCAAATAATTCAATCAATAAATGGGTTAAGGAACTGAACAGACACTTCAAAGAAGAAAAAATACAACCAGTCAACAAATATATGAAAAATGTTCAACATCTCTAGCAATTAGAAATATACAAATCAAAACTACTGTAAGATTGCATCTCACTCCAGTCAGAATGGCAACTGTCAAGAATACAAGCAACAACAAATATTGGCAAGGATGTGTGGAAAAGGTACACTTATACATTGCTACTGGGGCTGCAAATTGGTGCTACATTTATGGAAAGCAGTATGGAGATTCCTCAGAAAACTTGGAATGGGCTCACCATTTGGCCCAGCTATCCCACTTCTTGGTGTATACCCAAAGGTCTTAAAATCAGCATACTTCAGTGATGCAGCCACATCAATGCTTATAGCAGCTCAATTCACAATAGCTAAGCTATGGAACAACATAGATGCCCTTCAACAGATGAATGGATAAAGAAAAATGTGGTGTGTATGCACAATTTAAGGCTGAATATTACTCAGCCTTAAAGAAGAATAAAATTATGGCATTTGTCAGTAAATAGATGGAACTGGAGAATATTGTGCTAAGCAAAATAAACCAATCCTTAAGAACCAAAGATCATATGTTTTTTCTGATGCACAGATACTAATTCACAATAAGGCAGGGTGGACACTAGGGAAGAATAGAGGTACTTTGGATTAGAAAGAGGGAACTTAATGGAGGAGATGGGGTTTGGGGGTAGTTAGAACAGGAGAATGAATGAGACACTTTTACCCTATGTGCATGTTTAATGACATAACCAGTGTAACTACATCATGTACAACCAGAAGAATGAGAAATTATACTCCATTTATATATAATGTGTCAAAGTGCATTCTACTGTCATGTACAACTAATTAAAACAAATAAAAAAGCTGTACCAGTCCAAAAAAATCTGAATTGTCTCTAATCTGACCAGAAAGTATACTCCTTTACTACAGTAATTATGGCTGTTTCATTTTTAGAATTCCTGTTTTTAAAATGTTCCATATTTTTAACCTCATGGTTTTATAGTACATCCATATTTAGTCCTGTCGGGTTAAATCAATATGTTTTCTCTAATCAGCCTTATTTTATCTCCTATAGAGATTTTTATACTCTGTTCAGAGGTCAATTTTCCAAGGGTTAACTCCCAAACACAGTTAGACATCTCCTTTTATGAAGTCCTAAGAAGGACTTAGACCTACTGATGTTGGGAATAAATCTGATAGCTATTGGGACAAGTGGCCACCTGAACCTTTGATTTTAGTGTCCACCATGGCTGTCAGACTTTACACTTGGAATTTTTATCTGTGCAGGACTGCCATGTATTTAAGTCATGATATGAAAGTCTGATAGGCTCTATTTTAATTTCTAATGGGTTAAATCTAACAGAGGCTTCAGTAAACATCTGTAGTGTTGCCTCCTACTTATATAGATCTACCTACAAAAAGCTGCAAGATCTTTGTTTCCTGTCTGCTTTATATGTGTGCACATCTGTGTATTGTATTGTTTACATATGTACTTGTGTCCATATATCATGAACATGATATCAAAATTGACATATAATTAAATGCTCATAAATCAAGGAGTGGGATAGTTGGGTTAAATGGTGGTTCCATTCCAAGTTTTCTGAGGAATCTCCATACTGCTTTCCATAATGTTTGCACCAATTTGCAGCCCCACCAGCAATGTATGAGCGCATTTTTCCCCACATCCTTGCCAACATTTATTGTTGCTTGTACTCTTGACAGTTGCCATTCTGACTGGAGTGAGATGAAATCTCAGAGAAGTTTTGATTTTCATATTTCTAATTGATAGAGATATTGAACATTTTTTCATGTATTTGTTGAGTGGTCATATTTTTTTATACTTTAAAGTGTCTGTTCAGGGGTCGGGGATTTAGCTCAGTGGCAGAGCTCTTGCCTTGCACGAGCAAGGCCCTGAGTTAGGTCCTCGGCCCTGAAAAAAAAAAAAAAAAGTCTGAAGTGTCTGTTCAGTTCTTAGCCCATTTATTAATTGGGTTATTTATTTATTTATTTATTGGTGTTAAGTTTTTTTCAGTTCTTTGTATATCCTGAAAATTAATGCTATATCTGAGATGCATGTGGGAAAATTTTTCTCCCATTCTGTAGGTTTTCTGTTCATGTTATAAACTCAAGTACTCTTGACATCTTAAATTCTGTATGGTAATATATTTAAAAATTAAATATGTTTTCATAAATTGGTTAATGAAAAAATTGAAGATTGTTTTGTTTCTGTGTCTTCACTAAAAACAAGGTTACTAAGAGCTAATATTTTTTCAGGTGCAATTGTTTATACAAAGAGTACACAATTTCAGTTGGGTTTCAATTAAAGTACCAAAAGAAAAGTTTTTCATTTCCTTCTACATAATGAGAAATGGGGTATGAAAAATGGTGGAATGAGACAGACATCATTACCCTATGTACATGTTTGATTACATGAATGGTATGAATCTACATCATGTACAACCATAGAAATGAAATGATGTACCCCATTTGTGTGCAATGAATCAAAATTCAGTCTGTAAAAACTAAAATGAATAAATAATTAAATGCTTGGGGGAAAAAGTCTATTCTCTCTTTCTCTCTCTCTTTTTTTTTTTTTTTTTTTTTTTTGTGGTACTGGGGATCAAACTCAGGGCCTTATGCTTGCGAGGCAAGCACTCTACCGGCTGAGCTGTCTCCCCAGCCCCTATTCTCTTATTAAAATGGAGTAATTTGTCTAAATTCAGAAATTTTATAAGGATTGTTTTAAAATGTAAATTTATAAAGGGGTCTCAGCTAGGAAAAAGATATAAAAATGTTCTTTGTATATAAATCTATTTTTGTATGGAAAGCAAAAGGAGAAAGAAATGTCTTCTGGATGAAATGTCTTTATATGGTAAAGTAAAAAGTTGTAAAATGTCTAAGAAAGTTACATCAGGTTTGTGCAGGGTAAATTTCAAAAGTTTTTGTGTTACTAAATTGGTTATATGTAATTAACTAAATCAATTAAAGTTATTCAAGGCTTTTTCCTAAGGTCAAATGTTAATGTACTGATATAAGCCAAAGTTTAATCCTGTGTGTGTTAAAGTAATAAGAATTTCTTAAAAGATTAATCAGCTCTTATCTATCAAGCTAATTTCGGTGTCAAGTTTTGTAATTTAGAGAAAATGTTCTTAAAGGAATTAGGGTTTGTACAACTTTGATAAAACAACAACTGTTATTTTAGAGTACAAACATAAAGGGGAAGAAAGGTGTTATCCATCTCCAATGAATCATGCTCTTTTTACTTTAAATTTTAAAATTGTGATGGAGAAGGTTACATTGCAGCTGAGAGGTATTTATTTTCTGACCCCAGCTTATTCAGCAGGAATGGTATGGTGGAAGGACTTGTAGTCAGGAAAATGGAATGGGCTGGATCCAGTAATGATGTGGGGGAATGAACCTCTCTGTATCTTTCCATAAGGTGCTGAAAGGTCAATTTGTGTATCTGAGAAAGCAGTGCATCAACGTGGATCTAACAGCCAGACTCAAACCCCAATTCATTTAGATTATGCAGAGAAAATTGAGGGGGAGGGGTATGAAAAATGTTGGAATGAGACCGACATCATTAGCCTATGTACATGTATGATTACACAAATGGCATGAATCTAAATCATGCACAACCATGGAAATGAAATGAGGTACCCCATTTGTGTACAACAAATCAAAATGCAGTGTGTAAAAATATAAAAAAAATAAAATTAAAAAGAATTTTAAAAAAAGATTAAGGATCACTCCAAAGATAGTGGTTCCAGAGCAACAGCCTCCTCCCACATCTCAGGAGAAAAAAAAAAAAGGCATGTAAAACAAGAAACCAGCAGGAGGCACACTAAGTTCTAATCTCCCGACGTGGGGTCAGATAAAGAAGCTGACAATGGAAGCTCAGATTGTGGCTGAGAGTCAAGGGACCTCTGTGATACCAGCTACCATGTTTATGCAGTGCTGGCAATTGTAGGTTGCTGGGAATATACATTGACAGGAGAAACTTACTGGATGTATTTCCCAGACCCTCCTGTAGTTAGTCCTACTTGCTGAGCAGGTGGATCTATTTCCAGTGTTCACAAACCACTCTACTAGGGTGTGTGTGGGTCAATCTGGTTGCCATATTATTCCCTCTCATTATTTTATTTATATTTATTCTGGGTGTAGTGCTGAGGCCTCTATTTGCCTATTCAGAAAACTGGATGCTTACAAATCCCTGGAAAATAAGACACACTATGGAGGAGGTGTCAGTTTCTGGTTCTTGGGATTTAAAATATAATATGTACACAAATAAGTTTTACATATATATGTCTATACAAGCCATCATTAAAATAGGGTTTCCTAATTCCAGTTATAAGAACTCTATCAAACACCTTCTGCTTCCTTATTACCCTAATTCTACTACCTTAGAACTGAGGATTTTTCCCCAATGTCTAGATTACATTTACTTCCTATAAGACTTAACATTTCCCAGTCTGAGACATATGTCCTGGACTGGTCTCCTAGATGTTAAGTCAGCACATCCTCATAATGAACTTATGATTCCTGGAGGGTTTGTTAGTAGTATCTTGACCAAAAGTTCAGGAGGCATATAGGATTAATGGCATCTAGATGATGCTTTACATTTTGCTCACTAGTGAATTACTAACAGATCTAAGCAGTGGTTGTACCTACCTCTAGCCATGTTATGGTTTGCAGGCATGTGTTTAGTCTCCTTATGTATTATTAACAGGAAATACTAATATCACAAAAATGGACAGTGATCATTATTTTGTGCAGTGAATGAATTGTAATCAATAATTGTGTGACTGGACATAACAAAGATAAAGATAATTTGGTTTTATACTAGCCTTCCTTTCTTATGTGTCCCACTAACATTACAGGTGACTGGTATCAAGGTGGACGGCTGCAATTTCTTAGGATTTCATAATTAGTTAACGCAGCCACACCTTGCTGCAGGTCTTATAGTCTTTGATATTGTTACACTAATTACTTTAATTACTACTGTAATCAGTGCTTCTGTCACTCTGGTGCAGGGAATCCAAACAACCCATTTTGTCACTGCTTTGACACAAAATATTTTAAGAGCCCTCTGAGAGCAGGAGGCTATTGATAATAAACTTCATACTAAGTTTAAATGCTTTAGAGGCCACTGTAATGGGTTTGGATGATCAGAGACAAAGTCTTAATGTCAGGCAACAATTATGATGCCATGTCACTTACCAATTTATTTGCGTAACACCTGTTCCATACAATAGCTCCCAATAGGACTGGAAAAGGACAAAAATGCATCTATTAGGAATTTGGAATCATAACAATGTTAGTCTAGATCTTTTGCAACTACACCATTACATCCAAGCATGCAGGAAACTACACCATTACATTTCAAGTCATGAAGAAAAGATAAATTCTCATGTTATGTCCTGCCAGTTTTGCAGAAAAGCTGTTCAATGACCTAAATGGTTTCAATCCTTGGAATATTCTAAAACATACTGCATGGTATCTCATAGAGTTTGTTTCCTTAGTCTTAATTTTGTGTGGTTTTCTTGCAGTCAGCTGCAAACTCATCTGATCCCAGTTCCAATGCCTTCAAGGAGACATTGGTTACAGTTAAAAAATTTAGAAAGAGGGGGAAGATGTGGAGTGTGAACAAGCTCAGTCATTTGCTGATCCTGCAGTGTCAGCAAAAGCCAAGCCTGAGAAACATTCCTTGCCAAAGGCAAGATTGTGTGAACAGCCTTGACACTCAGCTCTCACATCAGCAGTTGTCAGATGTTCCAGTACAATGGTGTTTCTGGGTACAGCAGGGTAGCAGCGCGATGTTCCTAACACTGTAACTTTCTAGTGCACAAAGAAGCCTCTGGAGAGCTCACAAGCCTTGAACAATTTACAGAGCTTCTGTAGTTAGCTTCCTGATCATGAGACTCTATACAATAAACATGCTGAGGTAGTTTTGGTCACTGTTCTTCCATCAGAGGACAGTGTCCCACCTGGATCCAGGTTTATGTAAAAATGTCTCTGTATTTTTCTTAATCTCCCATCACTGCTCCTCAAGGTCATTTGTTGTTTCTGTCCTGATTGTGTCACAGGTAAGAGTTTAAGATTAAAAAAAAAAGAGTTTAAGATTGCTTTGTTTCTTGGTCTTCGCTAAAAACAAATTTACTAAGAGTTAAATTTCTAACAGGTATAGTTCTATATGCAAAAATACAAAAATTTCAGTTGTGTAAATAACAAAGTATTTTGCCTTATTAAAATTGAATAATCAGAAAAATTCACAAATTTCATGAAGATTGTTTCGGAATGTAAATTTAGAAAAGGGTCAGCAGCTAGGAAAGAGATATGGAAATATAAAAGATTAGAAGGAAAAGAAAATGTTTCTGGATAAGGAAGTCTTTTATATGGTAAAGTAAATAAATTGTCAAGTGTCTAAGTACATTACACCAGGTTTATGGAGGCCATATTAGCAGGGTAGGAAAGTCTACAATTGTTTTAATATTTTTGCTACTATGTCTAAAATGTTATACTAACACGTCTGTGATTAAAACAGAAACTCTCAAAATTTTTGCTCAAGTCAGCAGGTTTCAGGACACTTGATTTCATACTCTGTAATGCCAATCATCACTATTTTCCTCTACTCCCCATTTCCAGTTAAATTAACATTATTTACACCTTCGTGTATTTATTTGCTTATTTGGTGTGCAACTTCCCCAGGTCCTAGGAGATAAGGTATCCAAGTACTGATATAAGGAAAACTGGAAAGCAGAACTAAAGCAGACTTTGGGAAAGTGTGTTGCTTTTGGAGAAAAGAGGTAAGTTTTTCAGCCCCACTGGTCAAGCAGACATGCATTTTGGTATTCACCGTGTACTGAATCCCTGAACTTGACACCATGCCCATGTGCCACTGAATGGAAGGAAGTTTGTGGACAGAGAAAACTGAGCTGATAGAGAGGTGGAGGAAGAACAAGGATCCTTTCCTTGATTCCTGGTTCCTGCAAGTCATGGGAACAGCATCCCACCCAAGCCAACAACCCCAGAGTTAAGACTGGTCAGCAGCCCAATGGCAGGCTGTAATCGTCTTTGGGCTTGTGCTCCACTGGGCAAATATCCCCGACCCCTGCACAGTTCAGCATGGTGCCATCACCTGGGGTTGCTTGGAGCTTTAAGCAATTATTATCAATGACTTCCTTTTTCCTCCAAATAAAAAAAAAATGTTTTAAAACCCTTCCAAACACATAACACTCACCCAGGATAATGGAATCCAACTACTACTCTCTCTTGTCATATGTCTCAATTTAAAAAATGCAATTGCTTGTGTCAAGTTCTACCTAACAGCCCCTTTGGCCTTGCTGGTTGTAGCTCACATGCCCTCTCTCTTGGCATGTTTTGGCTTAATTTCTGCAACTTACTCAGTAGTTGTTCCATGTTACTGACTTCTCCTAATCCTGGGACACTTCACTGCAGCTTTGGCTTCCTTCTCACATCTTTACACATCACCCTACAGATTTTCCATCCCTGCTACATTTGGCCTGGCCTCCCAGGCCTTTGAAATCTTGGTAAAAACCTCCATGACCCCCTAAATCTGCATCCTGCATTCCTGTAGAGCCAACACACCCCTCGTGACTCACTTATCTTCCTTCTGAGGGCATCTTAGAAATCCACTATTCTGTCTCAGAGCAATCAGCAACATGCAGCAACCAAATAGGAAAGCCACACACAACACTGCACCTCCCAGGAGAGCAGCCATGTGAACTTCAACAGCAAAGCCAGGGGTGGCAGGGCTACCTAAGTCCCTTGGACACTGCAGCCTGCACTGGGTACCAATCAGGGAGCTTAAGGCTTGATGTTTGACCTGTGGATATTTGGTCTTTCTTGGGCCTATGAACCTTTTCATTAGTTAATGTCCAGCAGTACTTGACCTTGTGCCTGTCCTGCTCTTGTATCATGGAAGCATGTAACCTTTTCTTTTTCCTTTTTGTTCTGGGAATTGAACCCAGTGCCTGGGCTTCCTGGGCCACCTCTCTACCTCTGAGCTGCACCCATCATGTAACTTGTTTTATTTTAATTTGTTTTATAAATTGTAGATGGACACAACACCATTATTTGATTGAATTATTTTTATGTGGTGCTGAGGATCCAACCCAGTGCCTCCATGTGCTAGGCAAGAACTTTAAAAACCCAGCCCCATGAGTTTTTGTTTGTGTGTTTCATTTTGTTTTGTTTTTCACAGGGTCTCACAGCTGGGAAAGTGTCTTTGAGTCTTGAAGGAGACTTTGAACTTGGGCATTTTAATGATGCTGGAATGAGATAAGATCTGGGATTATTAATTTTCAGTGCATTATAGTTAGACACAACAGTGGGGTTCACTTTGGTATAATTATACAATCATGGACTGTAATGGGCTCCACATCAGCCCCCAGTACCTCCCCTTTTCCTCCCTTCTTCTCTCTCTCCCCCTGTTCCCCTTTCTCCACTCTGCTGTTCTTCTCACTATTTATTTACAGTTTTAAAAATAGGTGCTTTAAAGATATTCATAAAGGCAAAGTCCTGTGTGGTGTAGTCATATATGAACATAGCATAACTTGGTCAATTGCATTCCACTGTCCTCCCTGTTGCACTGCCTCCTCTCCTGTCCTCGATCCCTTTTCTCTACTTCATTGATCTCTCCTCTTTTTTCACAAGATTTCAAAACAACTCTTTTATTTCTTCCAAATTAAAATTAAAAAGATCTACACAGCAAAGAAAAGCAATTAAGAGTGTGAAAAGAGAACCTACTGAATGTGAGATCTTTGTCACCTCCTCAGACAGAGGATTACTATCAAGAGCACATAAAGAACACTATTATTTTAGTCAGCTTTTTTGCTGATGTGACTAAATGATCTGACCAGCACAATTACAGAGGAGGAAAAGTTTCATTTGAGGGCTCACAGTTTCAGAGGTATTAGTCCATAGAAGGCTGGCTCCATTCCTTGGGGCTCCAGGTGATGCAGAACATCATGGAGGAAGAGCATGGCAGAGGGAAGCAGCTCACATCATCAGGAGGGAGAGAGAGAGAGAGAGAGAGAGAGAGAGAGAGAGAGAGGAGAGAGAGAGAGAGAGAGAGTCTACTCTTTAGATACAAAATATATACCCCAAAGCCATGCCCCAATTCCAATCTTCTCCACCCACACCCTACCACTTCAATTAATCCCATTAGGGATTAATTCATTTATTCACTGATTGGGTTAAGACTCTTACAACCCAATCATTTCTCCTCTGGTTCTTCCTGCTTGTCTCACAGGTGAGCTTTTAGGGGACCCTCACATCCAAAAAGTAAAACCTATATACATGTATGATTGCATTACAGGTGTGGACTCAGTATCATGTACAGCCAGAGGAATGATAAGTTATGCTCCCATTTGTGTACAATGTGGTGAAAGTGCATTCTACTGTCATATATGACAAATTAGAACAATAAACAAAAAGAATACACAAACAACTCAAAAAAGCTTCACAGCAAAACCAGTAACAACAAGTACCTAATTGTGTGTCTATGATCATGGAGTGATGCATTATACAATGTGAGACAGACAATAGACCTTGGGATCCTGGGGAGGGGTGCCGTAGTTTGGATATGGTTTGTGTCCCCCAAAGATTTCTGTACTGGAATGTTGGTCCTCAGTGTGGCAATGTTAAGAGGTGGTAGAACCTTCAAGAGCTGGGGTCTCTTATGAGGTGGTAAGGTCGTCAGGACACTGCTTGGAAAGGATTAGTGCTTATCTCATGTGGTGAGTTCCCATGAGAGGGGGTTATTATAAAATAGTGAGCCTGACCCCATGGATGTCTCTGTATTTCTGTCTCATGCATACTCTTGCATACACTCCCACTACATTTGGTCGTCTGCCTTGACGCCCTCATCAGAACTGAGGAGATGCTACCAACATGCCCTTAGACCTCCAGAACTGTAAGCTAAATGAGCCTCTTTTCATTAGGTACCATCCAGCCTCAGGTATCATCTTATAGGAATAGAAATTGGATTAATAGAGGTCACTAATGAAAGATGTAGACAAAATGCAAGAAGAGATGGGTGATGTAATAGATCAATGAATTTTTTTTTTGAAAGGATTAAAAAGAAATACTAATATCAAAAACATTGTGTGAAAATTGTGAGTGAACTTGACTGGGATACAAGATGCCTGAATATTTGGTCAAACATCATTGTGGCTGCTTCTGTGACGATGTTTGGATGAGTCAGCACTTCAGCTAGCAGATGAATAAAGCAGGTAGCTCTCCCTGATGGGAATGGACTCATGCAACCAACCTACAGGAGTAAACAAAAGGCTGGATCTCCTTAGTGGACTGAATCATTGTGTTTCCCAAATTCATGTATTGCAATTCTAACCCTTATGTGATTTTATTAGGGGTGAGGTCTGTGGGGATGATTATGTCATTAAAGTGAAACCCTCATAATTTGGATTAGTGTTCATTAAAGGGAACTCCAGATATCTCTCACCCTCTTTCTGGCGTGTGAGGACACAACTGAAGATGGTGTTCTGCACCTGGAAGAGGGGACCCACCCGAATGTGACCCTTCTGACCTGGCACCTGATCTCAGACATGCAGCCTCCTAAGTGTGAGAAATAAAATTCTGGTGTTTATTTTTTATTTATTTTTTTGGAGACGTTTTCAACTAAAGTGTTTTTAAAATTTCTATTTGTTCTTTTTAGGTATACATGACAGTAGGTGTATTTTGACGTATCGTACATAAATGATCGTTCTTGTGGTTGTACATGGTGTGGAGTTGCACTGGTCATGAATTCATATGTGAACATAGAAAAGTGACGTCTGATTCATTTCTACTGTCTTTCCTATTCCCATTGCCCCCTTTCTTCCCTTCATTCCCCTTTGTCTAGTCCAATGAATTTCCATTTCCATTACATTGTGTGTTAGTATCCACATATGAGAGGAACATTTAGCGTTTGTTTTGGGGGGATTATATATTATATCTCTTAGCATGATAGGTTTCATTTCCATTCATGTAACAGTAAATGCCATAATTTACTCCTGACATTTATAAGCCATGCTGTCTATGGTATATTGTTATAGTAGCCCAAACTGACCAAGATGTCCTCTCCTGAGTAAGAAGAGATAATTCTACCTGCCTCACTGCCTTCAAACTGGGATGTTTGTGTTTGAGTTTTTCACCCCTATTTTCAGACTTGAAGTGGATGGCAGCTCTTCCTGGGTCTGAAGCCTGCTGACCTTCAGACTGGACCTACACCAGGGACTCTCCTACCTGCTGGGCCTTTGAACTTGAACTGGAACTTAACCATTGGTTTTCCTGCATCTGCTGCTCCCTGACTCACCCTGAATCACCCTGAGAACTCTACAAGCTTGTGACAATTTCTGTACATTCAATCAGTCCAGCTTCTTGCATGTGTGCCTTTCAATGAGCTATTGTCCTAAATGGGTAACTGATCGATAGCAGAACTACTTCTGTGCTTGGTCCTCTTCTGCTGACCTGAAATGATTCTCCATGGGCATTGTCTTCACCCCAAGCACACTGGGTCCCTACAGAGTCATTCTTCCTTTTCCAAAAAATCCAGCTTGTGTTTGTTCCTAATTTTGGAGACTTTTCCTGCCTATAGAAATTGATGCTCTTTAGGCATCTTATCACTTATTTTTTCACTATCATTTTCAATGAAGCCAAGAATGCTTTGTTTTGTGTGATTTAACATGCTACACTTTCTGTGATGTTTATTGAGGGGAGTCATCCCACGAGATAGAAACCACATTACACATTTTTTGATATAGGACCTTCTGTCTGTCTTCACCCTCTTTGAGGGACAATGACCTTAAGATTTTTGGGAAATACCAGGTTGTTCATGCAATCTTGTGCTGAGAAGATAAGGCAGCCCAAATCCACAGGGACAGGAGACCTGACCTTCAGACCCTTTTAGACCTCGCCTATGTAATCTTCAAATGACTGTTACTATGTGTCCTTTTAATATCCTTTATAATAATGACCTGAAGAAAATGGATTCTTAGCATCTAGAGTTTGGCAGGGAAGGTCTGAGAGATGTGCCCTTGAGATGCTCAGAGGGCATCCTGCCTTGCTGTAAGGCCCCGCGGGGCATCTCCTTGGATGTTTCTGAGGTGAGATGGTCTGGATATGGTTTGAGTGTGTCTCCCGAGTGCTTGTGTGCTGGAACCTTGGTCCTACTATGATGGTGTAGATGTGGTGATACCTTTAAGAGGGGGACCTAGTAGCAGGTTGAGTCACTCAGGGTGCTGTTCTTGGAAGGGACTACTATAGTTCTTGGCACAACCTTCCCGAGGAAGCAGTTGTTATTTTTGTATAAAGTAAACTGGGCTCCTCCCCCATGCTTCCTGCCTCACTATGTGATTTTCCCTGTCACATGACCCCCACCCTGATGCCCTTCACCATGCTGTGACACAGCAAAGAAGTCTCATCAGAGTTTGGAATTTGGGGCCACCCATCCAGGAGGTTCAGTCTCCAATACATCAAATTCTGAGCTTTAAAAGACTCTTTTCATTGTAAAGCCTCCAGTCTCAGGTGTTTTGTTAAAGCAACCAAAACAGGCCAAGACACAAGGTCTTCAAACAACTCAAACAGCTTCACCTTGACTTCATCTTTAACAAGAAATTTTTCTGCAAATGTGAGAAATATTTCATTAGGAGAGACAAGGTTTTGAAAATGATTTATTTCTTCTAAAATTAGTGAGTGATTTGCACACACAATGAGGGAGAGCCAAGGAATCTATTCCAATGGAGTTTCCCATCAGCAGCATTGAAGCAAATCAGTAGCCAGAGTCACAATTTTGAAAAAGTTTTCATAGTAGCCCGTGACCACCAATTTGAAAACTAATATGTGCTTTTATATATGGGTTTTTCCTATATGTAGATCCTTTGACCCAACCCTTTCCAGCAACAACACTGCCTCCGTTGTAATACGAGATGGGAGGGCCCCACTTTATGTTCCTCCATAGGTGTTTCCGCAACACTTTATAAGCCATAGTCTATCAAGGCAGTTGTGCTGCTGCTCTGCCTTCCACTGCTTCACAACTTAGTTGGAATCATGCTGCTCAGAATCTTTGGTAAGGATTCTCCAGCCCCAGGTTGAGCCTAAGTTTTATCTCACCCCTTTGTCCCTCTGAACCTCAAACTCAGTTCTCTCTTCTGCATTCAGTTCTCAGCTTCCCAGTTGGTAATCACCCCTCTGTCTTCCCTGATTGCCCTGCACCCCCTCTGCCCACGTGCAAATGTCAGAAGCTTCACTCTTTCTAGATCCCTCCCTGCATTTCCTCACCTGCCAGCACAGACCCCAGAACCTGCACCAAGAATTCATCCCAAAATCCACTCTGCCATCACCAGCAACACAAGAAGCTCAGTGACATTGTCTTTGGGTCTCTGATCATGGCCTCTTGGCTACATTCCCAGCATCATTTTCATTTCCCTTCTATCCTCAGATGCTGTCTTCATTTTTGAACTCTTGGGCTCAACATACTCAGGATTCACAGGTGAGAAGAGGTGCAGTGAGGAAGGAGGAGAAAGATGGCTCTGTATGGGGTAGGTACTAGCATGGTCCTTGGAGTCCACCCAAATGTGACTCTTCCAGATGTTGACCCATGGATGTGCCAGCGGGCACGCAGGTGTGGGGACCAGATCTACGACCCCTTGGAGCCGTGGTGTAACGGTGACACCATACTGACCCTGAAATGGACCTTCCTGTGTGGCCCCAACTGCATCTACTGGTCCTGCTTTGAGCTCTGCTGCTCAGAGTCTTTTAGTCCCCAGAAGAAGTTTGTTGTGAGACTGAAAATCCTGGGTGTGAAGTCCCAGTGCCACTCAGCCCCTGTCTCCAGGGACAGTTGCAGGTAAGGACCCTTCCCCTGGTGGTGGCGGGTCCTCCTCTTTTGAGTGACTCTTGCTTTCTTGTCTAATCTCTAGGTCTTAATCAAATCTCTTAATTCTTAATGCTGAGGTAGTCTTCAGACGATGTGCAGTAGCTAAGGAAGCCTGAGATGAACACTGCTGAGGGACCTAGGCTGAGATTATTTTTCAAACATTTGTAATGCAAATTGCTGTTTGTTGAGTCAAGACTGTGCAAGTGGTTAACAGAAAAATAACTTGAGATAATTGCTAGAATATTTGGTTTAACATCTCTGAATTTCCCCAAGCAATGATTATGACTTACATATAACTTAAGATTTTAACTTACTGAACAATATTTTTAAAGATATGAGGAATTAATGCAATTACAAATGTTTATTCCATTTATTATCACCTAATTTATTCATTCTTAACAATTTTCTAAATTGCTCATGGAAATTTTGAGGCATTGAATAAAACTAGTTGACCATCATCTCAATCTATTTCTCTGTCAACTCTTTTCAAAACATGTGTATGTTAGGCAGGCTCTATATAGATAGGGCTTCTCATAGCCTTGTGGCTGAGTTGCAGAAGGAGTGTTCCAAGAACAAGTTCTCTAAATAAGCCCATAGAGAGGAAGTCCTGATGTGTCTTTTTTTAAGTCTCTAGGATGGAAAGGGTGAGTTCATTTGACCCCTTTTTTCTATACTCTGTAACTTACTTGAAATACCTGAAGAGGAACAGGTTGTATTAGCCAGTTTTCTGCTGCTGTGACAAAATGTCTGAGATGACCAACTTATAAGAAGGAAAGGTTCCTTTTGCCCATGGTATTAGTCTGTATTCACTTAGCAACATTTCTTGGGCAGTGAGAGAACAGTACCTCATGGTAGAAGTTTGTGGTGGAGCAGAATACTTACCTCATGGTAACTATGAAGCAAAGAGAAAGAGATAGTAAAGGGACAGGGTCCTAATATCTCCTTCAAGGGAACACTCCCAATGACCTATCATCCATTCATTAAGTTTCCAGGCCATCTTGAAACTCTGCAAGTCTGTCTCCATCAAAGCCCAAGAGGCCTTCCGGGGTATAGCGCTTTCAGGAAAATGTTGTGGGGCTCCTCTTCATGAGCCCACTCCCCAGAGCCACCTTGGAATCCTGCCCCCTACTTTCCTACAAAATGCTCTATATCTGCTCCAGCCATGGTTCAAAAAGGCCCTGGAGTGGCTAGTGCCAGTGCAGTTTTTGGTTGCATGTGTGATGTGTCATTTTGCATGCACACACAGATTTAAAGAGGTAGGGGGTCCTGGAATCTTTTATCAAGATGTTAATTATAAACCTGGGAAGATAGGCAGACATGTGCTGCAGGGGTGGAGGTGCCACAGAAATCCCTCAGTGGTGGAACTATGGGGAGTGGACCTCCTTCCAGGATCCTAGAAATGTAGGGCACTTATTATTGTTTCTAGTCTTGAGGACCATCATTCTGACTGGTGTGATGATATTTCAATGTAGTTTTTGTTTTCTATTGGTTGTTGGTTTTTTGGAGCTTTTTTTGTTTGTTTTGTTTTGTTTTGTTTTGTTTTGTTTTATTTTTGGTACCAGGGATTGAACTCAGGGGCACTCAACCACTGAGCCACATCTCCAACCCTTTTTTTGTATTTTATTTAGAGACAGGGTCTCACCGAGTTGCTTAGTCCCTCATTTTTGCTGAGTCTGGCTTTAAATTTGTGGTCCTCCCACACCACTGGATTACAGGTGTGTGCCACTGCACCTGACTGAGTGTAGTTTTAATTTGCATTTCCTTGATTGCTAATAATGTTGAATATTTTTTCATACATTTGATTGTCATTTGTATTCTTTTGTTAAAAGCAAAACTCTTTTATAATTCACAGATAACATAAATACACAACCTAAAGTAGAAATTTGTACATAACAGTGATGATAATAAATATGGTATTAATTGCTAACACTTTGTGAGCAATCTCCAGTAATGAATATAAGCATTTTTTAATGTATTGATTACTTTTTTGGGGGTGTTTTAATTATACACAATGGTGGGTTTCAATGTGGCATATTCATGCAAATATAAAAACAATTTGATCAATTTCAATAACTAGGACCTCCTTCACCCTCCCTTTGCTTCCTCCTGATTTGTATTTCTTCTTTGGAGAGTGTGTTTAATTCATTTGCCAATTTAATAATTGTTTATTTTTTGGTGTTAAGTGTTTTGAGTTCATTATATATTCTAAATATGACTAGATATTAGTGTTCCGTCAGAAGAGTAGATTAGCAAAATTTTTCTCCCATTCTGTAGGTCATCTCCTCCCATTTTAATTACTTCCTTTTCTGTGCAGAAGCTTTTTAATTTGATTCCATCCCATATATTAATGCTTGCCTGTACCTATATGCAGGAGTGTTGATCCTACATTTTCTTCTAGGAGTTGTATAGATTCTGGTCTATATCAATGACTATATTTTAATTAACTATGGTAATATTACTAACTTGTATGTTAATTGTATCCTTGTTTCCCAGATAAAGAAGTCTCTAAAGTATAAGATTTGAAGGGACATTTTACTAAGATGATGCTCTTTGAACTAAAACTTTTTACAATAATGGTCTCTTACAAACATATAATGATAACAAATTAATTAAAAATTTAATTATGTCATTTTATATTTTTAAATCAAATAAATATACATTATACAATTTTTATGTTACTCTCTACCCTGGGAAGTAAACATCTATATTTCTAAAGGACATTCAAGAGACACTATCTTAAATAAGGTTAGCAATATGGGAATTAGAAATATTTTGACACCTTCACCCAAGAGGGGATAAAAGCTCTCTTCACATGTCTGTTTCATGTTCCACATATGATATTAAATTATATTACATAATTCATATTAATTCAAAAAATTATATATAAAGGTTTTATGAAATGATATTCAAATAAGATGCTAGAGTTGGTTTCAAAATTAAAGTGCCTTACCTAAATTTTGTTAAGAGACCCACTTAAGAAAAATTAAGTACACATAGGGGTCTTTTGAGGTTCTACCACCCACAAATAACTATTATTGACATTTAGTAAATAATCTTCTGAACTGTTTTCCATACATAAGCTTAAAATATACACATATATTGCACATGTAAAATCATAGTTAATTTTAAAACTTGTAAAATAATTTTAAATTGCTCATAATTAGTATTCTTTTACAGTATTATTTTTAATGCCAGATTTTTTATCATATAGTTCACTTATCCAAAAACTCTATGTTGGACATTTAAATTATTTTTGCTACCTTGAAAACAAGGTTATTAAACATATTCATATGGCTATATCTTTATGCTTAAAAATTATTTTTGCATAAATCCCTTCAAATATGATTGCTAGATCAATGACATAAAATTCTAAAACTCTGAATAATTTATTGAATCCCTATCCTGAAAGGTATTACCAATTCTATAGCAACTTAAATTAATTTTTAATAATAAGGGCATTACATATAAGACAAACAAGTCATAAAACTGACTTTCAATATCTATACTGACTCCATTTTACAACTTTGCTGCTCAGCCCACTACTAGAGACAAAATCAAATCACACTTTTGTTAATGAAATTATGTACCCCATTTGTGTACAATGAATCAAAATGTAGTCTGTAAAAAATTAATAGCTAAATTAAAAAAAATCCTTAAAAAAACCAGGCCTTTTTTTCTTTTACTATAATGCCCTCTTCAACTCAATAACATTGACTTTAATAATAGGTAATATTATCAATTTTTCTGGCCAAATAGAAATATTTTATGTCATTTCTTATGGTTTAAATACTTGTACAATACTAGGCCCTTGTCCACAATTTAAGGCTAATGATGCTCAGTTTACATTGCTTTTTTCTACAATTTTGAGAAATAAAAAAGGGGAAACAGAGCCCTATGTAAACCCACATAATTTAAAAAATTTTTCTATAAATTTTGATATTAGGAGTGTCACCACTGCTGAGTGACACATGGAGCAAAGTTTTATAATACCATAGGGGAGAAGCTATATTTGTACATTTCCAAAAAAAGCAAGCTGTGATCATGGAGATAACTAAAGGACCTGACACTTCAGGCTGAAGGGACAGTTCAACAATAAGGAGATCTTTAGTCTCCAATCACAATGTTTGTGGACATTCTAGCTCTATTGAGCTGTCAGGTAAGTGGAATTCTTGGGAAAACTTATTGGGCCCATTTCCCAGATCCACCTTTAATACACCCAGGCATGTGGTCTGAAGAATCAATTCCAGTATTTACTGATGATACTAATACAATGGGAGGTTTTACAGATATTCAGATTACACCCATCCATGTGACTGGACTTAACTATACTGGCCACAATATAAAATTTATCTATATGCTGGTCCCATGATAGACACTCTGGCTGTCTAAAGGCAAGCTTTGAGGAAAAGACTACATAGGGAATGCCTAGGCCAGCCAATCATACTGGTCCTTGGAACTTAAGATTTTATGTTTAAACAGTTATTAAAATGGGACCTTACAAAAAGCCAGTCATTCCTATGATATATCCATCAATATCTTACTGCCTTAATTGTTCTACAGTAGAATCTGGCACCTTTCCTAAATGGATAAAATATACAAATGTCTTGCTATGACAATATAAAATCTGTAAAGTTCATGGCTATGTTTTGGATAGATCTTCAAAAATTAATAAAAGACAGTTACATCAGAATGTCACTTCCCACAGAAGGGTCAAAGCCAGGAAGGCTGAATGTGTCAGCATTGCCACTAAATGTGTTTCACTTTTACTTCATGGTGAAAAGAATTTATAAGCACCCATGTTCAATCTGAATTTTTAATACAATGGAAGATCTAAGAAACTAGGCAAATAGTTGAGTTATTTAAAACTATTTTCAGAATACAAGATTAGCTATAGAATTATTCTAATTGAAACTCCATGCAATTTAGAGTATTTCCTAATATTTGGATATTACCTGGCACTAGTAATAACCATGTAACGAAGTCCAAATTAGAGCCCAATAAACTGATTGGTATTACACTAGAAAGATAAGTAATTTACATTTACATTCTAAAAATTATTTCTTACTTGATGATGATTTGGGTCCTGTATATTTTAATGTATTCTTTTAGACTTCTATCTGTTCCACATTCACTATGTCTGGGGGCATAGTCATTCTGCCAAGATGCTATGGCCCCCAAAAGTTAAGTCTAAATAAAATGACTGAGTGCAAATTAAATGCTTTAACAGCTACTATTACAAGCATCAGTAATGAGCTTTTAGGTCACCAATTTAAACAAAGTCCTAAATGTCATAATGACTGTAAGCATGTCTGTGTTATTACAACCAAACATCATATTTCCCAAAGGGACTAAGGAGATAAGAAGAATCATCTAATGGACACTTGACATAGCAATTATAATAAACCTGGATCTTGTGCAGTTACATCATTACATCCCAGGATATATTCAAAAAGCCTAAATTGATCTCATGGACCCTGCATCTCTAGCTGATCAAATGTTTCATAATTTAAATAGCTTTAATCCTACAAATAGGGTAAAACACTCTATGTGATATATTATTGGAATGATATTTTTCCTACTAATTCTTTTTCATACCATAATAATAGGTTGTCATACCCTCAGAACCACAATCTGGGACCTCAAAGTAGTTGCCCATTATTTACATTTAGGAGAAAAGATGAGATACAGGGAGCCATTCATGACCAGCTATTAAAACCAGGTTGGTCAGCTGACAGACATAGAAATCTGACTTTCAGGAACTGGCAAGCATTGAGACATTGTTCCAGGTTGCCTGAAGTATGTGATATTCCTGCAGTGGTTCACCCCTGGGAATTTGCTGGTCCTGCCGGGATGTCCTAATAGAGAAAAGGACTTCCTTTACTCCACCCCATTCTATTCCTCACAGAAGAAACTCCTCCTGGTCCCCTTTTACCTGTATGACTATCAATAAAGGAAAGGCGGGCTCCATTTTCACATTAGAGCCAGATCTGGCATGGCTCAATCTTCACCTACTCCCTTTGATTTTAAAAAAAGATAATTTTCTCCTGGTTTTATTCTATTAAATAAGTTTCTGAGTGATTAATCTACACCTGGATCATCCCTCCAACAGAAACACTTTCCATCACCCATGATGGATGTGGAAGAAACCCAATACTTAATAAAAGTTTGCTTTCTTTCCCCACAATGCTCAATTCTCAGACATTGACTTTCCATGTGATGGGCTTCCAAACCTGGGTTTGGTAACATAAGCCACAATTAAGCATCATATTTGCATTTGTATTGCTTTTTTTTAAATTTCATCATGATGGGAGATAATACTCAGAGCATGTGGTCTCAAAGGCTTCAGTGAACCCTGCCTGTCCCTGAATTTCAGAGCCAGTTTGTCCCATCACTCCTTCTAAGCTGCTGCAGGAAATGGTTCTGAACTCCCTGGCAGGTCTTTCTTCTCCTTTCTTGTGGTGTGTTCTGGGGAAATTTTGACTGATAGCTTGTGACTGATTCTTTGGGAATCTTGGTCATTGGAGAGGGTGCAATGTCCCTGGGAGTGGTGTTTGGCTGCCTGGGATTAGGAAGGTGAAGGCACAAAGGGATGCTCCCTAAAAGAAAAGATGGGAGTCCAGGCAAGTGAGTTTCCTGGGTGTGTGGAGGGTGGTGCTGGGACTGAGGTGTTGCAGGGGTGATGAATGAGCAAGAGGGAATGGAGATGGTAGGCGTGGATAGGAGTGGGGATGTGCTAGAGCTGGGGCTGGACTCAGGTTGGGTTCTTCCTTATCTAAGATGCAGTTTATATTTCCTAATCTTTTCAAACTACCTTATGCAAAGTGCGTAGGAGGGTGTTGGAGGATCTGAAACAGGGACTCCGTGCAGCTTGAAGCCCACATGTGCCTCTGAGAGGGATTTTTCCCACAAAATTATTGGTGCATTATAGTTGTACATATGGGATTGGTTGTCACATATTTATACATGCACACTTTGTAGAAATAGGACACCTTGGCTGGTTTCAGAGTTTGGCTATTGTGAATTGTGTTGCTGTCAACATAGGTTTGCATATATCACTATAGTAAAATGACTTTGATCCTTCAGGGGAAATACCAAGGAGTAGCAGAACTATGTCACATATGGTTCCATGCCTAGTCTTTGGAGGAACATCCAGACTGGTTTCCATAGCTGTAGTACTAATTTCCAGTTTCACCAACAGTGTAAAATTGTCCCTTTTTCTCCACATCCTCTCCAGCATTTATTATCATTTGTATTCCTGATGACTGCCATTCTGACTGGTGTGAGATGAGACCTCAGTGTAGTTTTCGTTCTGCATTTTCCCTAATTGCTAATGATGTGGAACGTTTTTTCATGCATTTGTTGTACATTTTCTTTTCATCTTTTGAGAAGTGTGTTGTTTAGTTACATTTTCCCCATTTATTCATTGGATTATTTGATGAATAAATGGGAAAATGTTTTTGTCATAAGTTTCTTGAGTTCTTTACATATGCCAAGATATTAATCCTCTGTCAGAAGAGTAGCTAGCAAAGGTTTTTCTCCCCTTCTGTGGATTCCTCCCTTCACATTCCTATTTTTCTCTGTAGAGAAGCTGTTTAATTCGATGCCGTCCCATTTATTAACTCTTAGCATTATTTCCTGAGCTTTAGAGGTCCTATTGAGAAGTCATTGCCTGTGGCTAAAAGCTGGAGTGTTGACCCTACCTGTTTTTCTAGGAGTTGCATAGTTTCCGGTCTAATTCCAAGGACTTTGATCAATTTTGAGTTGATTTTTGTGCAGGGTGAGAAATCAGGGTCTAGATTTATTCTTCTAGGTGTGGATAACCAGTCGTTCCGGGAGGATCTTGATTGGCCATGACTAGATAAGACAACCCCCAAATCCCAGGTGACCCAAAAGAGGGCAAGATTGGGCATGACGAAATCTCCGTCTTACCATGAACTTGATGAGAGGCGCTGGGATGGTTTAAGAGTGGGACTGGGTGCAAATTAGTCATGCTTTCTTTATGATCCTCGTTGTCAATTTTCATTTCCAACTGGTTCCTGAACAAGAATTGGGGTGTCCTTGGCCCTGAATATGTACAAAAGTGGAAAGAGGGGCCTAGTAGGTTTTCCTGTTCTTGTCTTTAAAAATAAATGAAATGCTTTCAGAATGAAGTAGGTATAGTTTTGGAAGCACCTCTTTGGTAATCACAGGCCCCTGACTTCCCGTCATTCAGAGTGGCTCTGCTTGGCAGGTCAATTACTGGGCACATCTCATCTTTACTCACAACTGATGGTCCTACTATAATCAGTGCTCCACCCCCAGGGCTGCAAAACACCCCAAGCATACTCTTCTGCAATCCCAAAGCAAGAACTTGGAATACTCCGTGGAGAGGTTTGTGCTGTTTTATTACTTAATTCTCTGCCTTGGTAGTCAGGATATATTGGAGGAATGCCCCCGCCCACATGCTGGGAGTTTTACAGGACAGGTGGCGTGCCCCCTGTGCAGGTGGGCTTTTCCTCAGATGTCTCATGAGTGTATCCCTCCACTTTGCAGCCACAGTCCCTGATTAGACCTCTCCTAAGAACTGGAGAAATGGACGTGCCGCCCCTCCCCCATGACCCTCCTGCAAACTATTTTCAGACATTCTCTCAGTGAGAGAAGGACGTTCGGAGGCTGCTAACTGGAGTTTTCCACAACCTTCCACCTTCCATGTCTCAGGAGCCACTCCTGCCCCTCACAGGGCTCCGGCACCTGCCATCATCCCTGCAGCAAATGCACCCTCATCCCTGGGTGAGCATCTGTGACCGGGGTGCACAGTTTGCTTAGACGTGGGGTCCTATGGCCAGTGATGCGGGGTTTCTGTCCACTTCTGTTCTATCTGAGTCCATCTGGTCCCCTCTGCAGGTTGGCTCCCCAAGGAAGCCCCCGAGCTGCGGACACGGCAGTTTTGAGCAGCCCCAGAGGTCTTTCTGGCTGGTGCAGGGTGCAGCATCCCTTACCTTCTTACAGCTCATGAGAAGACTCCTTGTTGCAGACCTGTGGGGAGTATGATGGGTGTTTGCCATGCACCAATACTGACATCCAGCTCAGGGAGACAGGGCGCAGGGAGCCCAGGACCTGGATTAATAAAGGAGCCACCCTGAGAGCTGCTGTCCGGTGTGCCAGGCCTGGTTCAGCTGCTGCCCCTTGGGGTTGGAGAGAACCAGACACCTCGGTGATGCACCCAGACCATAATAAGCCCATGCAAGCATTTCTCAGGTGATGACACGGGAGAGTCCCAACCACATTGGGACCTGTGAATGCAAGGTTCCAAGTACAGTAGGCTTCACTTGGACGTTTGCCCACTCTCCCTCTCTGGGGTTCAGGACGGCAAACTACCCGCCCAGGGCTTACTTGTACAGTCCCGACCAGCCAGTGCTTCATGTCTCCAGTGTGTCATTTTGAGGACACAGCCTCAGGAAGTTGTCACTGTGCCCCCAGGCTGGTTTGAGAAAATGCTCAGTGGGACTGGGCTGTGATTGAGAGGTAGAGCACTTGCCTCACATGGTTGAGTCACTGCGTTGGATCCTTAGCACATATAAAAATAAAAATAATAAAGATATCGTGTGTCCATCTAAAACTATATATATATATATGAAAAGAAAATGCTCACTGGAATTTTCCTCTGTCTGTAGCCTTAACCCTGGGGGCCCAGGTGAGGCTGACACAGAAAGGCCCCAGGCCATGGCTGTCAGGTTCTGAGGGTCCTCACGATATAGGCAGGAGAGCACCCCCACCCCTGCAGAGTCCCTGTCAGTCCCCAGGCTTGTTCCAGCCTGTTAATCCCTTCAGCTAATCCAGCTCCTGTTGGATGGTGGCAGGTCAGAAATCCATGGTATGCCCTGGTCTTGAGCCCAGGTGGTATGTCATGGCCTGTGAGAGCGGTTTCCCTGGTCACTCCCAATCACCTGTGTTCACTCTCAATCACACATGGCACTGGGCTGGACCAGTCCCTTACTAGTTTGCCTTTTGATTTCTTTGTTTTTGGGGAAGGCTCTCATCAAGCCTGGAACTCGTCCACACAAATCAGTGCATATTTGGTCTCTTGTGATAATGGCAGAAATCCCTCTGCCATTGGCTGAGGAGGGGATCACCTTGCTTGATATGCCCCTGACAGCTTCCAGTTCATTGCAGGCAGACTGCAGGTAGGCAAGAGCATTCCTACCAAACAGCAGCAGTAACCAGGACCTGTTTCATGGGCAGTCTCCAGCATGGTCACAGCTGCCCACATGGTCTTTTGACCTGACAGCAAATAATCTGCATTGTAGCCAAAGTAACACTTTCTTCTGCTGGACTTTCTCCAGCCATCTCATCTTTCCACTTGTGCAACCTTGACCGGTGCCTCTCTGGTGATGGGCTCTGTAGCAAGAAAGACGGGCCCGAAGTGGCACACAGATATCTTCCATAAGGCACAACAATCTTCTTCCCCCTTCTGTGACAATGACCCAATACACAGTGGGGTCTAATGTCCTTGACCTTCACTGCCATGAGCACGATCCAAAGCTGTCCAGAGTGAACAGGATGGTAAGTTCAGCAGGTTTCAAATGTGTCTAGTGTCCCAAGGATGTGTGGCTGTTTTATGGTTCATCTGGCCTGATTAAATGTAAATTCTTTTAACTTTTCTTTATCATGGAAGGATTTTATTTCATCTTCAAATCTGAAGGTTAGTTTTGCTAGGTATAAGATTCTTGGTTGGCAACCATGTTCTTTCAGACCTTGAAATATATTAGTCCATGCCCTTCTAGTTATTAGAGTCTGGGTTGAGAAATCGCTGCTATCTGTATTGGTCTCCCCCTATATGTAATCTGATGATTTTCTCTTGCGGCCTTCAAAATCCTATCTTTATTTTGAATGTTAGGCACTTTCATTATAATGTGCCTTGGTGTGGATCTGTTGTGATTCTGTGCATTTGGTGTTCTGTAAGCCTCTTGTATTTGATTTTCCATTTCATTCTTCAGGTTTGGGAAATTTTCTGATATTATTTCATTGAATAGGTTGTTCATTCCTTTGGTTTATATCTCTGTGCCTTCCTCAATTCCAATAATTCTTAAATTTGGAATTTGGTCTTTTCATGATGTCCCATAGTTCTTGGAGATTCCGTTCATGATTTCTTACCATCATCTCTGTTTAGGCAGCTTTATTTTCAAGATTAAATATTTTGTCTTCATTGTCTGAGGTTCTGTCTTCCGTGTGGTGTACTCTTTTGGTGATGCTTTCCATTGAGTTTTTTATTTGGTTTTATTGTCTCCTTCATTCAAGGATTTCCATTTTTTTTTTTTTTAGAATCTCTCTCTCTTTGTTGAAATGATCTTTTGCTTCCTGCAGGTGCTCTTTCAGCTTATTGGTATTATCATTCATTGCCTGCATTTTGCTCTTTATCTCATCCTATGCTTTGTGAATCATCATAATCATGTATAATCTGAAGTCCCTTTTTCTGACATTTTCTTCTAACATACTGTCATTGGATCTATTAATATAGTATCTAGATTTGTTTGGATCATTTTCTTCCCTGTTTTTTCATGTTGTTCATGTATCTTCCCTCTGGCAGTCTCAGATCTGGGGGTATTGCAGATTTCTCCTATAGGGTATAGTGGCCCTATAGGTTTCCAAACCCTTTCTTTAAGGGGCGAACAATATTAGCAGTGCCCAAATCAGACACTATGCAATCCCTAGACCAAATAGCCCCTATGGGACCAATAACAAAATTGTCATAGTAAACAAAATGGGTTAAAATATTATCTTCAGTAAACAAACATTTTTGCAATAAGATCTGTAGTTTTCTAATGGAGGACAAAGAGGATGCAGAGGGATGAGAGTGTGGCTTTAATGGGATAAATAAAGAATATACAGAAGTTCTAGAAATAGAAAGGGTGAGAAATGTAATCAAAAGAAATCAGATGTTAGCATGCAAAAAGGGATAAAGAGAGTATGAGGGAACAGGAAACAAAGGAAAAGAGAGCAAGAAAGGTAAAGAAATAAAACTTAAATTTTTTACAAAGAAAAAAAAGAAAATCTACAGTATAACAGTCTATAGTAATGAAACCTCCCAGGTTCAGTAGCTGATGCATGAGAGGTACCTGACAATGAGCTTCAAGCCTCCATCAGGTGTCGCAGGATGGGATAAAGATTGGAGCTACGGCTTCCAGGATTATCCAAGATGGCCACTCTGGCTTCGAAATGTGTTGGCAAATGGGGAGCTGAAGCTCAGGGGTGGACGTGGTCAGCTGGAGGTCCTGGAAATGAGATGCAGTTGGTCCGGCAGGGGTCCTGGAGGTCCGGTGTGATTGGGGTGGTTGTGTTATCCTGGAGGCCGGGTGCAGTCAGTCTGGGGTCCCGGTGATAGGTCACAGTCAGTTGGTTCGGGGGTCCTGGCAGCAGGGAGCAGTCAGTTGATGTGAGGGCCCCAGAGGCAGGGAGTGATTGGTTGGGCTGAGTTATCCTGGAGACGGGGCTCAGTCAGTCCGGCCAGGGTCCTACAGGGCCTGGCTCTTGTCTCAAAATGGCGGCAGCCACGTGTAATCAAACCTGCAGGTACTGTAACAGTGAACTTCCAGGCAACAGCAGGCAGCTGGTACTCCACTGGCAGTTGGCGATTCCCTTTGCTGACTGCTGTCAGACAATTGGGAGGTGAACCTCATGCTTTGGGTGATGGATAGGTGTACAGCAGGTGATGGATAGGTGAGAGGCAGGCAAATGCGGATGATAGATGCCCGACAGTGAGCAATCTGCACTCAAAAATGGCATCGATATGCTGGCAGACTGCCAGGTCATCACAATAGACAAATGGGGTAAAAACCAGGGGATCCATAAGCAGCAAAAACTGCCTCACTGAGAAACAGATATCCTCTGCTTGAAACTAGAGTTACAGAACGACAAGGAATGCAGCCTCCCTCTAGTCCACCATCTTGGATCTGGGGTTTTTATCTTAAGCAATTATTTAAGTGGTAATTCTCAACCTCAATGGGAACTAAAGGAAAAATGGGATTTTTCCCAGAGGGTCATAAAGAGGGATAGGTTGACTGGGATCTGCCTATGGATGGACAATGTCCACCTGAAACATTGATTCAGGCCCACCATGTTGGTAGACCCTGACCAACCATCCCAAAATGTCAGGGCCTCCCCCATATCTGTGTCCTTTCTTCAATAATCTATTGCATGTCACATGACAGACATCTGTGACAAACTTTGTTTTGGTTTCTGAGGCCACCATTTGGCTGTCCCCTAGTCTTTCTGGCAATGCATAGACCCCATTCCCCCTCCTTTCTGGTCATCCCAGACTTTCTAAGCAATCCAGGATTTCTCTAAACAAGTGTGGAGTTGTTTCTTCTCAATTCCCTGGGATTTTTTATGGGTTTCTCTGAAATTAATTTTGATATCTTTCTTGAGCTGCTTTTCTTTGTTGTTGTTTGACAGAAAAAGATGGATTTATTTTTGCCAAGTCAGTTAGTCTAGAATACACACCACAAGGCAAAAGGAGCTGGAGTGTATGGGAAATGTCTGTTAGGAGAGTGAAAAGCACTAATTCTGTCTGGGAGCTCCTTAGAGGAGCTTTGATTGTGATGTAGCCCACATGCCTGCAAGTGTGTGCTGTCTTAAGGCAATTGCTTGTAAGTTTATTAACTTGACAATCAACTCAATTGAATCTCACTTGGATGACTGCAGCAACAAACTTATCTACAAGGAGAGGGGATTCTAGTTCAGAGCACAGCTTCTTCCTGGGTTGGAAGAAATTGTGAGGGGACCTTCCAGAAGGTGCACATTTGGGCCCCAGTGACCCTCATCCTCAAGTCACTCTGCTCACTCCTTGGTGTCTGGGGATTTTCTGAGACATATGAAGAGGATTGTCTAGCCCAGTGGTGAGACTGGGGAGGATTCCTAGGAGCAGCACACTTCATTGACCCCAAACACTTCCTGAACCACAGTCCTGGCTTCATTATCAGATGGGCTTCTGGAAGAAATGGAAAAAAGTTTCCTCTATATTGAGCTCTTTTTTTTTTTTTTTTTTCCTTTTTTGGTCTCTGGTAAATTCACTTCTTTTTCTGATTCTCTTTTCTTAAATTATATACTTTCATTTTATCAGCTTTAAAGCATTTTAATTTTTTCTATCTGTGGAAGATGTCTTTCTGTCTCTGAAAAGAAACTGGTTATCAAAGCTTTGCTGGCTTTAAGATGCAGTTTCTACAGGCCTCGACTTGGAAAAATGCAAATTTAAGATGTACAGGAGATTTCAAGATGGTGGACTAGAGGGTGGCTGCATTTCATGTTGCTGCAGGACTCAGGATTCAAGAAGATGAGGTTTTGCGAGACTTGGAACCAATTAAAAGCCACCAGGTGAGTCTCTCCCACTGGAGATGTGTCCCGGATGAGGTGGTAGTCTAGGAATGCAGGGGAATTTGTGAAGTAGAGTTGCCCAACAAGACACCCCTCCACCCACTGGAGTGGTGTACTTGGAAAACCAGGAGCATTGTAGAGGAGGGACACTCAGCACAATACTTGGAATTGGAGTGACTGTACTGGAACTCCAGGTGGTTGCTCAAAGGAGAACTCACGCAGTGATTCACTTGGACTCCAAGCATCTGCACCAGGTCTCCAGGCTCCTGGTGGCTGCTGAAGGAGGAGGCACACAGTGAGTTGCTTGGACTCAGAGCAACTGCACCAGGACTCCAGGTGGTTGCTCAAAGGAGGGGCCACACAGTCAGACAATTAGTTTCAGAGCATGGTCCCAGGACCCTAGGTGGCTTCTTGGTGGAGGAGCCACACAGAGAGATGCGTAGGGGTGGAGCAAAGTTTCCAGGGCTTCAGGTAGCTTCTCTGAGGAGGGGCAGCCTGAGGAGACTCTTTGGCACAGGGCGGGTGTCCCAGGCCGTGGAAGTAGGTCTGGGCCCCTGGGAACATTGCAGAGGAAGGCTGCCCAGCCCAGGTGGTAGTTGTGGGTTGAGGGGAACTTCTAGAAGGTGAGTTGACCAGCGAGATGTCCCCACTGGGTGAGTGTTCTCTGCTGGGTGAGTCTTTCCCACAAGGATGGTAAAACCAGAGACACAGGCCCAAACAGGCCTTGCCTCAGGCAACAGTCTAGTTCCCCTTTGGATGACCATTGGTCAACAAGTGTAGGTGCCTCTGCACACTAGCAAGGAATATACCCCTACTGAAGGCCACCACCACTAGAGAGGCAAAGTTTTTGTGGAGCACTACATTATCAAATTCCTCTAAGAATTCAGGCTACTGAAGGCTAGGAGCTGATATACTAGAAATCTTCAGGGACAGTATAAGTCAACAGATGAAATCTGCAATGTCTCAGCTGTCCACTGATACCTGAACAATATGAGAAAACAAGGTATGAAAATGCCCCAAACAAATCTAGATGTTACATCAATAAAATCCAAAGACAGGATGGAGGAAGAAATGACAGAAAGGGAGTTCAGAATGTACATAATTAAAATGATCAGGGAAACAAATGGTGAGATGAAAGAACAAATGCATGCTTTGAATGATGAGATGAAAGAGCAAATGCATGCATTAAATGATTGCACCAATCGACAGTTAAAAGAGCATATTACAGGAACCAAAAGATCATTAAAAAGATGTAAAGATATTGAAAAAAAAACTCAAACAAACAGAAATCCTTAGAAAGAAGGAAACAATAAACCAAACTAAAAACTCCAAAGAAAGCATAACCAATAGGATAGAATACCTGGAAAACAGAACCTCAGATATTGAAGAAAAAATATTTAATCTTGAAAAAAAAAGTTGACCAAACAGAGAAGACAGTAAGAAATCATGAACAGAATCTATAAGAATTATGGGATATCATGAAAAGGCCAAATTTAAGAATTATCGGGATTGAGGAAGGCTTAGAACAACAAACCAAAGGAATGAACAGTCTATTCAATGAAATAATATCAGAAAATTCCCCAAATCTGAAGAATGAAATGGAAAACCAAGTACAAGAGGCTTATAGGACTCCAAATATACAAAATTACAACAGACCCACATTAAGGCACATTATTACAAAAATATCTAACATACAAAATAAAGACAGAATTTTAAAGGCTGCGAGAGAAAAGAACCAAATTACATTTGGGGGAAAACAATATGAATGTCAGCAGATTTTTCAATCCAGAGCCTAAAAGCTAGAAGGGCCTGAAACAACATTTTTCAAGCCCTGAACGAAAATGGATGACACCCAAGAATCTTATACCCAGCAAAACTTACCTTCAGATTTGATGATGAAATAAAATCCTTCCATGATAAACAAAAGCTAAAAGAATTTACAAAAAGAAAGCTGGCATTACAGAACATTCTCAGCAAAATATTCCATAAGGAAGAGATGAAATCAATGATGTAAATCAACAAAGGGAGGAACTACCCTAAAGGAACAGGCAAATAAAGGAGAAACCAAGTCATGTCAAAAAAAAAAAAAAAAAAAAAAAAAAAAAGAGCCAAATGACCAGGAATACAAATCATATCTCAATAATAACCCTGAATGTTAATGGCGTGAAATCATCAATCAAAATTCATAGACTTTAAAAAGAAGATCCAAAAATATGTTGCCTGCAAGAGACTCACCGCATAGAACGAGGTAACCACAGACTAAAGGTGAAATGATGGGGAAAAACATACCATGCACATGAACTCAGCAAAAAAGCTGGGGTATCCATCCTCATTTCAGATAATGTGGACTTCACACCAAAGTTAGTCACAAGGAATAAAGAAGGACATATCATACTGCTTAAGGGAAGCATAAATCAGCAAGACATAACAATCATAAACATCTATGCCACAAAAAGTGACTCATTCATGTATGTCAAACAAATCCTTCTCAATTTCAGAAACCAAATAGACCACACACAATAATACTAGGTGATTTTAACACAACTCTCTCACCAATGGACAGATTGTCCAAACAAAAATTGAACAAATAAACCATAGATCTCAATAACACAATCAGTAATTCACTTAACAGACTTTTTAGAATATACCATCCAACAAAGAACGAATACACTTTCTTCTCAGAAGCACATGGATGCTTCTCTAAAATAGACCATATTTTATGCCACAAAGCTACTGTTAGCAAATTCAAGAAGCTAGAGACACTACCATGTATTCTATCAGATCATAATGGATTGAAGTTAGAAATAAATGACAGAGTAAAAAACAGAAACTACTCCAAAACCTGGAGATTAAGTAATACGCTATTGTATGATGAATGGATAACAGAAGATATCAGGAAGAAAATTAAAACAGTCTTAGAGGTAAATGAGGAAAAAGAAACAACATATCAAAATCTCTGGGACACTATGAGGAACTTTTACTTAGTTCTTAGAGGAAAATTTATTTCATAGATTGCATTCAATAAAGGAAGAAAAAAATCAACAAATAAATGACCTAACACTACAGCTCAAAGCCCAAGAAAATGAAGAACAGAGCAACACCAAAAATTAGTAGAAGACCGAAAATAGTTAAAATCAGAGCTGAAACTAATGAAATTGAAACAAAAGGAAAAATTGAAAAAATAGTTTTTCTTTGAAAAAATAAACAAAATTGATAAATCCTTAGCCTCACTAACAAAGAGGAGAGAGAAAACTCAAATTACTAAAATTCAGAATGAACAAGGAAATATCACAACAGACACGAGTGAAATACAAAAACCAATCAGAAGCTATTTTGAAAATCTCTACTCCAACAAAATAGAAAATCTCAAGGACATCAATAGGTTTTTAGAGACATATGAATTATCTAAACTGAATCAGGAGGAGATACACAATTTACATACACCAATTTCAAGTAATGAAATAGAAGAAGTCATCAAAAGCCTACCAAGAAAGAAAAGTCCAGGACCAGATGGGTTCTCAGCCAAGTTCTATGAAACCTTTAAAGAATAGCTCATTCCAATACTTCTCAAATATTTCATGAAATAGAAGAGGAGGGAAACCTCCAAAACTAATTCTATAAAGCCAATATTACCCTGATACATAAACCAGACAGAGACACATCGAGGAAAGAAAATTTCAGACCAATATCCTAAATGAACATCAATGCAAAAGTTCTCAACAAAGATTTAGCAATTCACATACAAAAATATATTAAAATGTTAGTGCACCATGATCAAGTGGGTTTTATCCCAAGGATGCAAGGCTGGTTCAACATTCAGAAATCAATAAATGTAAATCACCATATCAACAGATTTAAAGTCAAGAATCACATGATTATTTCGATAGATGCAGAAAAAGCATTTGATAAAATACAGCACTGCTTCATGATGAAAACACTAGGAAAAATAGGGATAGTGGGAAAATTCCTTAACATTGTAAAGGCTATTTATGCTAAGCCCATGGCTAATATCATTCTAAATGGTGAAAACCGAAAGCATTCTCCCTAAAAACTGGAACAAGGCAGAGATGCCCTCTTTCACCACTTCTATTCAACATCATCCTTGAAACTCCAGCCAGAGCAATTAGGCAGACCAAAGAAATCAAAGGGATACAAATAGGAAAAGAAGAACTCAAACTATCCCTATTTGTTTATGACATGATTATATATTTAGAGGAACCAGGAAATACTATCAGAAAACTTTAAGAACTCATAAGTGAATTCAGTAAAGTAGTAGGATATAAGATCAATGCTCATAAATCTAATGCATTTTTATACATAAGTGATGAATCTTCAGAAAGAGAAGTTAGGAAAACTACCCCATTCACAATAGTCTCGAAAAAAATAAAATACTTGGAAATAAATCTCACAACAGAGGTGAAAGAGCTCTACAATGAGAACTACAGAACACTAAAGAAAGAAATTAAAGAAAACTTTAGAAGATAGAAAGATCTCCCATGTTCTTGGATAGGCAGAATTAATATTGTCAAAATGAACATACTACCAAAAGTGCTATACAGATTCAATGCGATTCCAATTAAAATGCCAATGACATACCTTTCAGAAATAGAGCAAGCAATCATGAAATTCATCTGGAAGAATAAGAAACCCAGAATAGCTAAAGAAATCCTTAGCAGGAAGAGTGAAGCAGGGAGTATTGCAATACCAGATCTCCAACTCTACTACAAAGCAACACTAAAAAACTGGCATTGTATTGGTACCAAAATAGACAGGTAGATCAATGGTACAGACTAGAGGACATGGACACAGACCCAAATAAATACAATTTTCTCATACTAGATTAAGGTGTCAAAAATATGCAATGGAGAAAAGATAGCCTCTTCAACAAATGGTGCTGTGAAAACTGATAATCCATATGCAACAGAATGAAAATAAACCCCTATCTCTCACCCTGCAAAAAAATCAACTCAAAATGGATCAATGACCTTGTAATCAGACCAGACTCCCGACATCTTATAGAAGAAAAACTAGTTCCAAACTTTCAACATGTTGGCTAGGGTCAGACTTCCTTAACAGGACTCCCATAGCACAAGAAATAAAAGGAAGAATCAACAACTGGGAGAGATTCAAACTAAATAGCTTTCTCTCAGAAAAGGAAACTATCAGCAACACGAAGAGAGAGCCTACAGAGTGGAAGAAAATCTTTGTCACTCATACTTCAGATAGAGCACTAATCTCCAGAATCTATAAGGAACTCAAAAAACTCTACACCAAGAATACAAATAACCCAATCAACAAATTGGCCAAGGAAATGAACAGACACTTCACAGAAGAAGATCTAAAAACAATCAACAGATATATGAAAAAATGTTCAACATCTGTAGTAATAAGAGAAATGCAAATCTAAACTACCCTAAGATTCCATCTCACCCCAATTAGAATGGCGATTATCAAGAATAAAACAACAACAGGTGTTGGTGAGGATGTGAGAATAAAAGTGCACTCATACATTGCTGGTGGGGCTGTAAATTAGTGCAGCCACTCTGGAAAGCAGTGTGGAGATTCCTCAGAAAACTTAAAGTGGAACCACCATTTGACCCAGGTATCCACTCCTTGGCCAATACCCAAAGGCCTTAAAATCAGCATACTACAGAGATGCAGCCACAGCAATGTTCATAGCAGTTCAATTCACAATAGCCAGATTGTTGAACCAACCTAGATGCCCTTCAATTTATGAATGGATAAAGACACTGTGGTATATATAAGAATGGAATATTACTCAGTCATAAAGAATAATAAATCATGGCATTTGCAGGCAAATGTGTGAATCGGAGAATATCATGCTAGTGAGATAAGCCAATCTCAAAAATCCAAAGGACAAATGATCCCAGTGATCAGTGGATGATACACATAGTGGGGGTGGGAGGGAGGTAAGAATGGAGGAAGGAAGGAGGAACTGTATAGAGGGAAAAAAGCAGTGGGATGGTGAGGGGAAGGAAAAATAACAGAATGAATCAAACAGGATTATCCTATATAAATTATGAGTACACAAATGGTATGCCTTTGCCTCATGTACAAAAACAGAAACAGTATGTATGCCATTTGTGTACAATAAATATAAATTAAAAAAACGATGTACAGACATGTTTTTTGTTTTTTTTTTCTTTTTATATATGAAGAGAAATATGGACTGCTTCATAAATTTGTGGATCATCCTTGCATAGGAACAATGCTAATCTTTTCTGTTTTGTTCCAATTTTAGTCTTTGGACTGCCAAGGGAGCATAACAGATGTACTTTTATATCAGGTCAAAAGTCTGACTTTTAAAATTATCAAATGAGCCAAGCATGGTTGTGCACACTTCTAATCCCAGCAACATGGGAGGTTGACGTAGGAGGAGGCTACATGTGTACACAGCTTACTTGCTTGCTCTGTTCCTGACCAGGGAGGATCTGCTGCTCCCTGCTCTGGAAACTTGAGTAGTCATGATGGGTCTTTGCTTATTTCTTACATTATGAGTGGGGTGATTTCTTAATTTTGATTTTAGATTCCTCATATCCATATCACTTTATCACATGCCAAAATCTTTTCTTTTGTGATTCACCTGTGGTCCACATGCCAAAGCTTCAGTCCTTGTCCCCTAAGCCGACCCAGTAGGTTTTGGACAAGGTTCTGCAAAAAAAGGAAAAGAAGTTATCTTGCTTGATAGCAAAGGAGAAATACGTGGGACTCCCATCCTGGGGGCTGTGATCTGTCAGAGAGAACAGAGGGCTTTTAAAGAGGTTACACTCTATGATGCCCTGTCAGGAGTCATAATTCATTTGTAGCTTTCAAAGATGACCATTTCTTTGATCCAGAGATGTCATCTACAAAGTCTGTAGTGCTTCCTTTCTGTCCTCTATGAGACAAAGGACAGATAACTTGACTCAGTATGGGAAGAACAGTAATCTTTTGTTGCCCTGTGATTAGGGACAGGGAGAGGGAGAAGAGGCAGGGGCTAAATGTCAGTTTTAAAATAAGCCTCAGTGGAAGAGCAGCAAGGGTTATGTTCAAAGAAGGAAGTGGAACCCCTCAGCCCCCACCCCCTGCCTTATACCTGCAGTGTTCGGTATTGAACCCAGGGACAATCTACAACTGAGTTACATCCCCAGGCCTTTTTAAAATTATTATTTGTAAACAGGGTCTCTGTACCTTTCACCAGCTGGCCTCCAACTTGCTATCCTCCTGCCTCAGTCTCTGGGATTACAGGAGTGTGACAGTGCAACTAGCCACCTGTGGTATTTAATAAAATGTGCCATGAGTTAAGATCATTTCCAAATATTCTGAATGGAAAATCCTAAACTTTAATAAGTTTTTCCTCAGGTGTTTTCATTTATTTGCCTGTGACTAATCAGAGAGATTTATTTTAGGATTCAGGTATGCCGAATCTTTTCAAAGCATTCATGTTAATTCTTTTAAAACATTTTTTTCAATTAAAGTTATATACTTTCATGAGGATTGTTATGGGACGCAACTTAAGAACAGACTGATCAACACTGAGAAGTCCAAATTTCAGTCTTTACTAAGCTGGCCGGCTGACTGTCTCATACAATGCCCCAAAAAATGACTGTTGGGAGAACAGCCCCAGCCACAGGGTTGTAGGCGTTCTTATACCAAAAATTACATTAATCATAAGTGTCTGTTGTTATGATTCAAAATTATGCATTAACACCATGAGAATATCGAGAGAGGGGGAAGTGGGACAAAATGACCCTTACCTAGGTACAAACTAAATAATGGTTACTAACATCCACACAATCACTGTTCACATGGTACATTGTTTAGGAGCAATAGGTGCAGGGGCGCCTGGCAACCCAACCAGTGCTTGACAAGGATCCACTGGGGGAATGATGTTTGCAAGGACTCATCATCCAGGGAGATGCCAGATGTTTGCCTCTGGGCTCTGGTGCTTTTTCTGCATTATGTTTCTTATATTATATTACTCATACTATTCCTTGGTAGTAATCACTGAGGGTGAAGGGAATACTACAGAATTTCCCAATAATATTAATAAAACATTAGGGACTATAACTCCTTCTCAGCCACAACTAGTAAAAAATCTTTTACCACTGTGTGACGTGTCTTCTTCCTGGGGCGCTTGTTATGAACATGTAAGGCAGTACATAAATTTGCCCACAGAACCGTCTGTCTTTCCAACCATGAGTATGCAAAAAGCACCTCCCACAGTAGCTACTAGATATGGACTAGCTTATTTTATTAATGGCAAGCCCTGCTACCCCCCAAAGGCAAGCCCTTAGAGAAGGTAGATATAGATCTCCCCCTGTCTCTTACAGGGTGGTTTAATCCAGATGATGGCTTTGTTTATGTGTGGTGGTAAGGTAAAAGAATAAGGCTTCACAATATTCCTTCCTTCCTACAAAAAATAGGTCACTCCTATAATAAACATTGGTACACAATGCCTTGTTCTGGGAAAAGGAGTTCATAAGACAAGGTAACTTATTTAGTAAAAAAAAAAAAAAAAAAAAAAACTTAGCCATGGGAACCATTGGGACTATTGCCCTCCTGTAACTTAGCAATTTTAGATATTAATCAGATCGACCTAGTAGATATGGTCATGTGAGATTATTTGTCTATCACTTTAGCCGCGAGAATAATAATAGTCTTAGGTCACATAGAGTTTAGATATTAAGGAAATAAACAATGTATAGTTCATTGACTTAGTTAAATATTTGTAATCTGTACGGTTACTGATTTCTCACAATCTTTCGATAAAAACAATTTCTGCCTGTGCTTTGGAAACTTCTTTGATTTTATTAATCATAAGCCTGTCATCATAGCCTGAAGAAAAGTGTATATAAACCCAGCCTTCCCCAGAATAAAGTGGGATTGATTGCACCAGAACTAGAGTCTGTGTCTTTCATTCTCCATCCATCGCCGACTCTGTCTCCCCATGCCCCATTTACCAGTGTGGAACCCATGGACTCCTGCTAGGGCTGGACCCCGGCAAGTGGCACCCAATGTGGGGCCCTCTGGTAAGCCCCGCATTTAATTTCCTTCCTTTTCGAGACAGCTAGGATCCTGCCTGGGGTTCCGTGGACCCCTCGGTAGAGAAGGCCGAGAAAGGATAGGCAGGGATAGAAAGAACAGCTACCATGGGAGGTAGTGAAAGCAAAGAAAGAGCACTATTTATTGATATTACTAAGCACTTATTAACTAAAAGAGGAACGCATGTTGGAACAGCTCAATTAAAAAGATTTTTTCATTTTGTACAAGAATGTGCCCCTTGGTTTCCTGAACAGGGTAACTTAGGTGTTAAAACCTGGAAAAATGTAGACAATGCTATGCATTCGCATCATAGATTATATGGCAATGAAAGAGTCCCTGCTGATGCTTTTGCATTGTGGAGTCTTTTTAGGGACTGTTTAGACCCTAGACATGAAAGTGAACAGCTACGTAAAAGGGTAAGATCACCAGACCAAATGTCAGAAAAGGAGCCTTTGCTGACAGCCTCAGTTAAAAAATATACAGAGGAAATTCAGAGTGAAAGTGAAAGTGAATCAGACGATGATGAAGACGGGGAAAAGGAGAAAGGTCTACCTGATCAGTTCTCCCCGTCTGATGAGGAGGACTTGGAAGAAGCCGCTTTCAGATATCATAATGAGGATCCACCTTTGGTGGCTCCTGTTGTGCCGGCCCTTCCTAAACCCCCAGATAAAATAAAAGGGAAACTCCAAAAGGTAGAATTTCTAGGTGCTGTTAGTGAGGCATAAAAACTCTCAACTAATGATTTAAAACTTTTGTTTGAAATACTAAAGGGTGATTCAGATTCTAACTCAAGTAGACTATTAACTAAAGAAGGAGAACAAGCCTTACAAGTTGTTGAAACTGCAATTCAAAAACATTACTTGCAACAAGTTAATTATAACTTGCCTTGGATTTTTATTGTGCTAAAAACAAAACATACTCCAACAGGTTGTTTATGGCAAAATGATCCACTTGAATGGATACACTTACCAGTATCAGGAAAGAAAATAATTAATGTCTTATCCAAATATGGAGCTTCATTGGTCTTA
Organism: Sciurus vulgaris; assembly: GCF_902686455.1. Lineage (NCBI taxonomy): Eukaryota > Metazoa > Chordata > Mammalia > Rodentia > Sciuridae > Sciurus > Sciurus vulgaris. The sequence goes on along the minus strand of NC_136478.1, from coordinate 55,813,985 downwards.
AAAGCCAGACTTAGAAGCAAAGAACTGTTTGCTTGTGAAATGCATGAGATCATTATTCCATATACTAGGGAACAATATAATCATTTACTTCAGATTGATGATCAATGGACAACAGCTTTTCTTAACTACACAGGAAAAGTTTCTTCTCATTTACCAAATAATCCCTTGTTACATTTTCTAACACTAACAGAAATCATTTTTCCTAGATGGATGTAACAACTCCTATTACTAATGCAACCTTAATATTTACAGATGCATCTTCTAATGGAAAAGCAGTAACAATTATTGATTCTCAATAGGAATCAAAAGAGAGCAATTCTTTACTACATAGGAGTTGCCATTGTATATTATTAAACATGTCACACCAAGTAACTGATGATGGGCACAGAGGCGGGGTGTTCCCATGGGAGAAGCTTATTTCCTACATAACATGGAGTCTCAGAGCAAAATGGAATCTGTTTAGTCATTTCCCTTAGAGTCTGCCCTATAATATTCTCATGGAGCCAGTTCTGTCAGCCCATCACATTCCCCGCCGGTTTTAGGCACATAACCAAATCATTGATTCATTAGGTGATTGCAGTGAGTGCGCAACACCATTAGCTTAACAGACTGGATTCTATCTCTAATATATTTAGTTGAACAGTTTATCAAGCATGGCCTGATTAAAAGTCCCAACATAACTAGGATGAGCGGTTTCATCATCATGGTTATTGGAGTAATTAACCAGGGGGAACAAGAGAACAGATTGTGGTACCAAATTTTCTCAGGTTTTTAGCTTTTTCTTTTTCACTTTTTTGAGCCTTTTGTTTTGTTTTGTTTTGTTTTTTAACTCAAAGATAAACTATCAAGAATGATACCTGAGAGTTTAGTATAGAAACAATAGGTCTCCCTTAAGGCCATGTATAATTTTTTATTTTAAAAACAACAAATTTAACCCTCATTTGTTTTGTAAAACTACCTCAGCAGGTGAATCAAGGGAATTTTCTAAGCAACTTACAGAGTTTTTAACTCACTTAAGCCCAAATCTATTTGTCTACTCAAAGTTTTGACATTCTGGTTTCCAGTAATCAGGGTAGTGGTTCCAATAGCTGCGAAGCACACTATACCTATTCCCACTAGGAGGGGAACAAAGACAGGGGCTGCTTGTTTAGATATTAGTCCCATATGTTTTCTTCTTCCCTCTTTATCATAATAGTACACCAGAATTTATCCTATTTGGTAATCTCAAAAAGTTGAAGGGCTAAGCATGGAGTTATTCCTGACATAGTTCAAGCAAGAGAAAAAACATGTTTAACACCTTTTCAGTCTTATCTTTAGATGGTCGTTGGGGTCTCTGAGGGCTGTCTATTTTTCTGTTGTCTTGACTCAGATGTGATGAATTCATATTGTAAGATTCCTTCCATTTCAGCCAGGTGTTAGTCCTCTCTGGAACAATTTGATGTAGACATAGCCTTCTGACTGAAAAGGGTGGTGGAAATCAGTGGTCTCTTGGGGCTGGTTCTCTCAGAAGTTGAACCTGTTGGACAGACTTAACAACAGGTTAGAACAGGAGCAGGTTCTTGGTAAGGGTGGAGGAAGGGCTCTGAAAGCATTAACAATTTAATCTCTCGGAGGTCATTTGCCTCTAACTTTCTGGACCCAAACTGGCCCTTATTTTTGTGATTTAACCCAATCTGCCTATCTAAATTGATTGTCTTTTAAAATTTTTATTACTACCACTCTCATTTTAGGGACTTTTTACTGCTGTAAGGAAAATGGGCTCTTGCTGATTTGAGCTGAGAGGGGGCAATGTGTGGTGGGGTAAGCAGTAATAAGTTTCTTTCTAGGGGTAAAAGTCTTCTTCTACGAAAGAAACAAAAAACCATGAGTAAAAAATAAATAGCATCTGGAACATGTCAATGAATATCATGAAGCTGATAGACATGAATAATCCCTTACCATGAAGTGGAAGAGCTGAGACATTGTTTACATAAAAAGGCCTAACAGAGTCTAACTAGGCTGGAGAGGATAAGGCCTTAATTGTAAATCTTCAACACTGCCAGAGTTATCAGGAATGTAAACACAACATTTAGTTAAGTTACTTACTGTCATCTGAGTTTTGTAAAAAATCTTTTTATTGGCATGATCTCTTTGTTTAGTAGAGATCCCTTTATTTTTGTTACTCAGAGTTAGAGAATCATACTAGCAAACATTGATTAAGTCTACCTGTATCAGAGGTTAGGAAGATCTGTAGACCTTAAACTGATTAAAAACTTAATCAGAGAAACTGGCAGTTTCTCTTGATCATTATCGGGCATTTTTGTCTAAGAATTTTTTTGTTACCTCGACTTTTACTTATATTGGGGGATAACACAAGTGTAAATCTTAAGTTACATTAAAATAACTATTGTGTAGTTTTTTTTAAATGTCCAGGAATGACTTTGTTTTAGTTTTAACTGTTTTTGCTAGGTGTTTAAGATCAAGCTCATCAAATTGACCTTGTTTCTATATGCTGTTAAGAGTCAGCTGAATTCCCACAGGGGTCACTCTTGGGGAACTTGAGAGCAGCTTCTTAGCTCCTTTAGTGCCATTCACCTGGTAGGGTCTCCTGGATGAGGTGGCTTCCTTTGGAAGCATTAGGGATGGCTCTCTTTCCCAAAGAGCCTCCTCTGCAGCAGGGGCACTGATTGACTTTTCATTCTCTAGTGGTCTCATCAGTTTCCCTGATCAGAAGGTTGTGTGGCCCAGAGTTGCAAAGCTCCATAGAGAAGTTCTCACGTTCCCTTGGTTTAGGCTGACTCTGAAGACAAGGGCCAAATACTGATTCTCTTCACCCCTTTATTTTAATCTCAGTCTTTAAGTTTTGATTTTAAACATCCAGCAAGTCAGTTTCACCAGTCATACAGTAAGAGTACTGGGTTTTAACTTTAATGTCTATGACTTTATAGTTATTTATCAACTTTTATTAAACTGGGGTCTATATTATCTGTCCTATAGGTGATGGCTTATTATCTCAAATTAATTTAGATTGTTCTTGATCAGTACCTGTGTAAAACATTAATCAGTCAACAGTTACAGAGTTTACAAGGAACATACAAAATGGAATTAACAACAGTAAAAATATATTTAGTTGTATAATAGCTCTCTTAAATTTTGGCTGAGCAATATCTTATATCCCCTGTTTGAGGTTACAGCAATTTTATAACAAAATAAATCTTTTCAATATAACTTTAAATGAGCGGAAGTCTGACTTATTTTGGAGCCATTGTAACATGTAGTAAGGTAGGAAGCAGAGCCTTATCTCAGGTAAGGCAGGGCTCTTCATAAATTGTAGGTAATGTAGTCTAGTTCTGAAGCTGATCTTTATCTTTTTAAAATATAATTTTATAAAGTTCACATATATTGTTTCCTAAGTCTCTATTAATATTAATTAACACCGTATGATATTATACCTAAACCATGAATCAAAGAAAGCTGAGAGAGCTTTAAACTTTCCTTTTGTGTAGTAAAGTGGCAAAATGTTTTCCTATTTCATGATATTAACCTTTAAGCAGATCAGACTCTCATTATCTTTTAGAATACATTTACACTTTTATCCCAGTCCAGAAGGTAACATAAGGTTCAGGTCCAGTTATAGAACACTAAACTAAATGATATAAATAAATCCCCAATAACATTTCTTATTTTGATAAGTTTAAATTTATCATTACCACTTTAGGTTGGAGAAGACCAGCTTGATAAAATATTCTTTTCAACCTTTTAAAGACTTGTATACCTGGAAGATATGAACACATTTAATATATAAATAAGAGTAAAGGAATCATAATTGCATTGATGTTTGTATAATAACCATGTTTAACTTTTAAAGAAAATTTAGACTTTGTGAGATAGTACAATACTCTAAAATAACAGTTTCTGTTTAACCAGAATTGTACAAACCCTCAATTTTTAAGACTAGTTGCTTTAGAGAATAAAACTTAACAGACACAATGTTAAGGGTAAATTAATATTTTAAGAATCATTTCTCATTTTAGTGTATAGACTGAACTTTGGTTTATATCAGTACATTAATATCTGACCTTAGGAAAAACCTTGAATAGTTTTAACTGTTGTGTTAGTTATATATACACATAAACCTTTTAAAATTTACCCTTCATTTGCACTTTTTAAATTTTTAATTAGATTTTCTTGCTGTTTACTTAGCTGTATTACAGTTTATTTTATCACATAAAGGTGTTTTTATCTAGAAACATTTTTACTAAATATAATTTTATATGTAAAACCTTCTAATGTTTTAATCTGTTGATCCCCTTTTTTAATATTTATATTCTGAAACAACCCTTAAAAATTTCTGAATTTAGATAAATTACTCCATTTTAATCTGATGAAATTCTTTGTTACTTACAGAACTCTATTTAAATACAGTTGAAACTTTTGGACCCTCTATATAGAATAATACCTGTTAAGACTTTTAGTAACTATGTTTTCAGTGACAACATAAAGTAAATTTAAATCCTTTTTTTGACAATTTATGAAAATAATACAATTGTTTTAAGTATGTTACCCTGTGAAATTTAAGGAGATAAGACTACTTGATGTTATATTTAACAGTTATCATTTTAACTTTTTAAATCAATCAGATATCTCTAACAAACACATCCATGATCGATCCCATACATGTTAAACCTAATTTATTTATGTTTTTTAAGCCAAGATATCAGAGAAGTGTATTGGGCCATAGCAGTCATTTCTTTCCTGTTGAAGAAAAACCTAGAAACAATGGATATTAGACATATTATAAAATTAACATTTTATTTATTTTTTGACCACCTGGAAAAAAAACTGTGTTAGTAACTTTGAAAGCCATATTTTTGTTCACCCAATTTAAAAACCTTTGAAATCATGTAAATCAAAGTACTTGGATCCATATTTTAGAATTTTAATTTTTCAGCTCATATGTCAATTTTGGTACCAAATATATGTAGACATGACAACACACCAGTGTACATATACATAAAATAAACAGATGGACAAAGACCTTGTAGCTTTATTAGATCGAGAGTTAACCCTTGTAAACCGGCCTCTGAATGAAGCACAGCATTAAGAAAACTTTATATTTGGATAAAATAGGTCTGATCAAAAATTAACCTAGTTGCACCAGATTGAAATAATGAATTGAAAAAAAAAACAGAAATGTTAAAAGTCTTTTTGACTTTCATACTGATGTGGTCCCTCTCATCAGAGATGAAAAAGAATTAAGAGAATATAGACAAAGTTTATGCCCTATCCCTTCCTGAAGGAGTTTCCCAAACAGACAACAAGGAAGCTTGCTTCCATTGGTCTCCTTGGGAGAGACCCCTCAGGTTGGGTTCTTGTTCTAAACTGGCTTTCCTGGTCTCTTGGACAGCAGCCATCAAAATTTTAGCCTGGCATTTTGGCGGACCAACTCCAATAGTGGAAGTTTCAATTGGCAGCAGTTTATATTTTAATGTAAACTTTAGTGAACATGGTGAAAAACCTTTTTAACCATTTTCCCTCCAATTTGCCTATAAAACATTAGCTCAAGATGTTCAGGCTGCCCAAAGACAATTTGGTGGTCCCCTGAGGGGGCCATCTGATCTTGAAAGTTGGTCATTCTCTCTCACAGAATTTAGCGAGGGAAAAGACATTGCAGCCAGTTCCGTAGTCACTGACTCTTTTCTGGAATTCCTGGAAATTAGTTAACATGCACTGGAGGGGAGCACTTGACTGACATGAGGGAGACTGACCCATGCTTACACTTAAGGGCAACAAAAAAAGAGAAAAGGACAAACAAACAGAACAGATAAAACACCAAAGATGCAGACAAGTGGCCACTCCAGATTCCTTACCAGAGGGACTGAGCAAAGTCTTGCAAGTCGCGGACTCAGGAAGTAATGCTGCGTCCAGCCTTCCTCAGAGTCCCCAGATGTGGATCTGTGATAAACAGACTTACTAGTCCACCAGGGGTGCAGAAACAGGTGACTCTCTTGGAGAATTTAGTTCAGACCTGGGGTGGGGCTCCATAGGCCGTGCAGCCTGGGGCTCAGGAAGGTCTCTCAGAGGCCTTCCCCAAGGAGCAACCTTGTGGTCTCTCCCCTCCATAGGAGTTTCCAGGTCAGTGGTGAGTGGTGGCTACCTACCAGGCAGCGAGGATCTCGCTGGGGCCTCCAAATGTTATGGGGCACAACTAAAGAACAGACTGATCACCACTGAGAAGTCCAAATTTCAGAGTCTTTATTAAGCAGGTCGGCTGACTGTCTCACACAATGCCCCAAAAAATGACTATTGGGAGAATAGCCCCAACCACAGGGTTGTAGGGGTTCTTATACCAAAATTTACATTAATCATAAGTGTCTGTTGCTATGATTCAAAATTATGCATTAACACCATGAGAACATCGACAGAGGAGGAAGTGGTTCAAAATGACCCTTACCTAGGTACAAACTGAAGAATGGTTGCTAACATCCACACAATCACTGTTCACAAGGTACATTGCTTAGGAGCAATAGGAATGAAAAGAGAGCAATTCTTTACTACATAGGAGTTGCCATTGTATATTATTGAACATGTCACACCAAGTAACTGATGATGGTACAGAGACGGGGTGTTCCCATGGGAGAAGCTTATTTCCTACATAACATGGAGTCGCAGAGCAAAATGGAGTCTGTTTAGTCATTTCCCTTAGAGTCTGGCCCGTAACATTCTCATGGAGCCAATTCTGTCAGCCCATCACGAGGATACTACATGATGTTTAGATTCCTATAAACAATTGTGATGATTAAATCAAGTTAATTAAATTATGACTCATGTCAATTAGTTTTCAGTTTTTCCTTCTGGCATTGAAGATTGAACCCAGGGCCTTATGTGTGTCACATAAACACTCTGCCACTGAACCGCAACCCCAATCCTCACCTCATTTTATTTTAAATTTTATTTTTAATAAGCTCTTCCACTTTAATTTGTTTATATAATATTAAATTAGGCATGCATGGTGGTGCACACCTGTAATCCAGGAACCTGAGGCAGGAGGATTGTAAGTTCCAGATCAGCATAGGCAACTTAATGAGAACCTGTCTCAAAATAAAAAGGGCTGGGGCTGCAGCTTAGTGGTAAAGTGCCCCTGGGTTTAATCCCCAGTAACAAATGATTAAATAAATAAGAACCATCATAATACCTGGTCTAATTTTTACATATTGTCTTGGCATAGAATTACTCAATCTGGCCAAATATATGACTGCATTGGTTAGAATTTTAAAAGTAGGCAAGAATTCTATAGGACATCTTTAGCATCTTGAGCTTTTAATCTTACTATTTTTTTCTTTTTGCATAAGGCACTTAATTCTCTTTTAATCTTGAGTTTTAATTGGGTGAGGCCCATTCAGTATGTTTTCCAGTATTCCTAGAGAATAAAGATGAATTAAGGTTACAGTTGAATCCTCTTAAAAGTCCTTGTAAGAGCCCTTTCTTCTGACTGAGGTGGTTTCCAGTATCTCTTTTCACCATCTTCAGATTTGCTAATGTGTTCTACTCAGAAAAGTGCTCAGCCCACCCTGTATTTTCCAGGTCTCCCACAGCCAAGAGGGTCAAAGCCTTCCTCAAGGTGCTGGTGAGATGCTCTGAGTAGTCCCAGGAGTGGCACAGCCTGGGAATGGTGTCCCCGGTGACTACTCCCTCACAGCTGGATTGGTACAGTCACAGAGTTATACTTGGGAGTGAGCCATTGGCAGTCAAAAGGCCCATGACCCCATGGCAGCCTGACCTTACCACACCTCGTGCTGCTGGAGATAGTTCTGAGGTCCAGCCCAGTTCCTGGAACCTCATCTATTTCTCTATCAAAATTAGCCCTTGCTCAATAGGCTTATGAATAAATTCATAGCTCTTTTGCAACTAAAAAATATATAAAACCTCTCAAGGATCTGAGAGTCATTCCTTGGACATGTCATCATCAAGGAGACTATGCCTGTTTCCCAGGCTCCACAGGACGACAGTATCCTAAGTGTGAGAACTTCCATCTAACAAACCCTGGTGACCTAACCTCACACTAAATAACCTTTGTGATGGGCTGACAGATCTGGGTCCATGAGAATGTTATAGGCCTGACTCTAAGGGAAATGACTAAACAGACTCCATTTTGCTCTGCAACTCCATGTTATGTAGGAAATAAGCTTCTCCCATGGGAACACCCCGTCTCTGTACCATCATCAGTTACTTGGTGTGACATGTTCAATAATATACAATGGCAACTCCTATGTAGTAAAGAATTGCTCTCTTTTCATTCCTATTGCTCCTAAGCAATGTACCTTGTGAACAGTGATTGTGTGGATGTTAGCAACCATTCTTCAGTTTGTACCTAGGTAAGGGTCATTTTGACCCACTTCCCCCTCTGTCGATGATCTCATGTTGTTAATGTGTAATTTCAAATCATAGCAACAGACATTTATGATTGATGTGATTTTTGGTATAAGAACCCCTACAACCCAGTGGTTGGGGCTATTCTCCCAATAGCCACTTTTTGGGGCATTGTTTGAGACAGTCAGCCGGCCAGCTTAATAAAGACTCTCAAATTTGGACTTTTCAGTGGTGATTGGACTGTTTTTATGTTGCACCCCATAACACCTTTGCACTGGACTTCTCTAACTCCGCAGGGCCCCCAGCATCCCCTCCCTTAAGACACCTGAGACAGAATGGAGCCAGCCTCAGCAACTTAGTGAGGCCCTGACTTCCCACACAGGTGTGGTGTGAGGCCCAGCCTAAGTCCCAGCATGATGTAGCCAGGACTGCTGGGAAGCTGGGCTTCCAATGGTGGAGTCACGAGTTCCCTCCATTCTGTTCCTGTCAATTGGGTCTGTCACCCTCTACATCACAGGGACCAGTTCCAGGTCTTACTTATTCCTAAGTAACTGGCTTCAGGTTCTTGCCAGACTCTACAATTTTCCAGCAGGCCGATTCTACTTTCCCCTGGGAACCAGGGTTCTAGTCACCCTCTCCACACAGCCTGGTTCTGTGTCCCCAACTGCAACCTGTGTGGCCCTGCACGATGTCACTGTCCTCTCCAGGCTGTGTGTCCATTTGACTAATATCCCTGGGTTGGGTGTTCTGTGTTCAGCATTCCCAAAACCCTAGGGCAGACATTCCCTCTGCATAAACGGGGTGAGCCTGAGCAAGTACAGCAATATGGGAAAAGCAAGTTCATAAATTAATGTTAAGTCACTAGATGTTCTAGAAGCAGCATTTTAAACTTCTATAACTTGGCTATTGCACAGCACAGTAAGTAGAGTAAATACATGTTGTATAAATATAGTACATGTGTGGTAATATAGTATACTTTTAATATTTTAAATGTATACAGTGTAATGTATTATATTTTATAATTTAATATAGAAAATACATATATAACATATATATAATTGATATAGTAAATTTAATATAGTAAACATATGTAGTCTATTATATTTATGATACATTAGAGATATAACAAATAATATTCATGTATATTTATTATAAACTTCCCCTGGATTCAATCCCTGGTACCAACAATAAATTAATAAACTAAGCCAAGCATGGTGGTGCACACCTAAAACCCTAGCCACTCAGGAGGCTGAGGCAGGAGGATAACAAGTTTGAGACTAGCCTGGGCAACTAGTGAGATCTTGTCTCAAAATAAACAATAAAAAGGACAAGATGTAGTTCAGTGCCAGAGTGACCCTGGGCCCAATACCCAATACTGAAAAAAAGAAGAAAAAGAAAAGAAAAACAAAGCCTGCAAAAGGCTTGTGCATATTTTTGTAATTTTCATATATTTTTCTCCAATTTTTAATTATCTACTTATTTCTTAGTATTTTGAAATGCATCTCTGTGGGGTCATGCAAACTTTTTCCTTCTCTTTTTGTGTGGGGCATCCTGGAGTTAACTCAGGGACCGTGAATCACTGAGCCACATCCCCAGCCCAATTTTGAATTTCATTTAGAGACAGGGTCTCCCTGAGTTGCTTAGCACCTCACATTTGCTGAACCTGGCTTTGAACTTCAGATCTTCCTGTCTCACCTCCCCAGCCACTGAGATGACAGGTGTGCACCACCAGGCCTAGCTCATGTAAACTTTTTGATGCTTAGAAAAGTCCTAAGAATTTTCTTCCTATTCTGCTCATCACAGTAGTCATATCCAGAGCTTCTTCCCAATGAGGCTTCTGAAGAGCTCTGTGAGATGGGTGATATCATCCCTGCTTTAATAGACCAGAAGCCTGGAACTCGAGGATGTGAATGTGGCCTGGGAATTTGAGCACCCTAAAGTGAGCAGTGCAGGGCCAGCATCCCTGTCTCTGCCCATCTTGGCACACCGGGGGGCCGGGGGGCATCTGGTGATGTAATTTGAGCTTGGTGCTGGTGTATGGCAAATATCACATTTTCAAAGTGATCTTGTCTAGAAAAGTTTTCCTTCAATTGTAGAGAAAGAAAAATCAACAATTATGAGACATGGAGAAGGAAAAGAGTGGAAAGATTCCAGAAATGGTCAGAAATAAAAAAATGGGAAAGAGAGTCCAGACCCAAGGAGGAGGGGAACCCAATTAGGAGCAAGCTGAGAAAAGAGCTGCAGGCTCTTCTGCCAAGCTACAGAATAAAATGAGTGCTGGGAAACTGAGCAATGCAGCAGCGGAGTCCTAGCATCTGCCTCAGAAAGCTAAAGGACTTGGACTGACCGGTAGGTTCCGCCCTATATCACACCCACCTAGAATGAAACAGCAGCTGCCTGTCTAGCCTTGTACCTCCTGAGGCAAAGCCCTGACTAACCCTAGGCCAGCGGCTCAGCTGAGAGAGGCCAGGCCACCTGTGAGCTACTCCTAAGCTTACTTCCCTACCTTAAGGACCCAGAACCATGAGAGTTCTTTTGCCCACCAGTGGATTCTTCTGCTTCCTGCCGACATCACTGAACAGGTAAAAGGGTTCCTAGAGTCATATGTACACAAGCAAATACCTCTTGGTCCTACTGGTTCCAGCAGAGAGAGGCCCCATTGACCTCCATATGGCCAGTGTGACCTGGACATGAGGAGAAAACTTCAGGAGGTAGAGGGGCACAAACCCCACGCAGTTCCTAGATGCTGCCTCTAAGGCAGAGAATGCCTGGCTGGAACAGAAAGCCTGATAGGGGCCTCCCTCCCTGGAAGATCAGGAACCACTGCAAGAAAAGGGTCCTACAGGAGCCTTGGGCAGTGGGGAACTAAGGTCGATGGCATCGTGATAATGACAGGGTGACGAATAAGTCTCAACTTTCTGTGCTCCAGCCCCCTGAATGCAACCTGGGAAAACCAAGATTAAGCAGAGCTTTATGTGTGGGTCAGATTATCCCATCCCTCTCCTGGGATGAGACGTCATGAAACTAAAACACACAGCTGGCCTCTTCACTGAACACAGGGACGCCATTCACAAGTGCCAGCAGAAAACTCACTCTGATTCCAGTTTTCACTTGCCAATCAAAAAGAGGAAACTGAGCCTGCTTCGCTGGAGTTCTGCTCAAAAAGCTAGTAAGGTCATTTGGGCTGAAGTGATCCTGGGAAGAGTGATCAGTGTTACTGATACTGGTCTTGGAGATCAGGATTGGGTCTTTAGTCCCCCAGTGTTGAAGATTAAACACCCAAGAAATCACAGGCAAGTGTAGAAAGGAAGTTTTATTTGAGAAAAGGACAGAGATAGATTTCTCCAGAGAGAAGGGGGCCCAGGTTGGGTGCCTGTGGCAGGGTGGGGTCTTGCTTTCTTCTGGACCTCCACACCCAGTTTTCCTTCTCTGAGGATACCTAAGGGCAGGAAGGAGCAGCACAGCAGGTAATTGTGTGTGTTGGGAAATGGAAAATGTGATCTCCGGTTGAGTTAAGTGGGTTGAGTGAGATGAATGGGACAGTGTGATTCCATGGGAGGTTGGCCATTCCCTGTGGTATATTTATATAATGCACAGAACTTGAGTTTGTTAAGTTCATCCCACATTCCATGCCCACCCATTTCCTATCCCTCCTTCCTCCCTCTCAGTCTCCTTCTACTCCACTGACATTCTCTCTGTCTTTAACATATTCAATCTCTTCTTCTTTCCATTATTTTGCTCTAGTTTCCACATGTGAGAGAAAATAATCACCCCTGATTTCCTGAATATGGCTTATTTCTTTTAGCAAGATGTTCTCCATTTCTGCCCATTTACCACCAAATGCCATAATTCCATGTTTTTTTTTAAATGGTTGAGTAAAACTCTGCTGTGTATATGCAACGCATTTTCTTAATTCATCTATTGACAGGCATCTGGGCTGATTCCACAAGTTGGCTCTTATGAATTGCATTGCTAAAAGCATTAATGTGCCTGTATCACTATAATGGGCTGATTTTAGCTCTTTTGAATAAATACCAAGGAGTGAGACATCTGGGTCCTGTGGTGGTTCATTCCTTGTTTTCTGAAACACCTCCACACGCCATTCAGAGTAGCCGTGCTAGTCTGCAGTACCATCACCAATGTACAATGTGTCTTTTCCCCCTCATCCTCACCAGCATTTATTATGATGTGTGTTCTTGAGAGTTGCCATTCTGACTGGAGTGAGGTGAAACCTTTGTGTAGTTTTGATTTGCATTTCCCTGATAGATAGAGATGTTGAACATTTTGTCATATACTGGTTGGCCATTTGAGTTTCCTCTTTTGAGAAATATCTGTTTAATTGTTTTTCCCATTTATTGATTGGGTTATTTATAAATTTTTTTTGGTGTTATGTTTTTTGAGTTCTTTTGTATTCTGGATGTTAAACCCCGGTCAGAGAAGCAGCTGGCCAAGATCTTCTCCCACTCTGTAGGTCCTCTCTTCCTGCTCTCAATCATTTCCTTTGCTGTATAGAAACTTTTGAATTGGACGCCATCCCATTTCTTAATTCCTAGTTTATTTCTTGAGCTTTGGGGCTCTTGATGAGAAAGTTGATGCCTGCACCTACATGCTGGAGTGTTGATCCCATGTTTTCTTCTAGCAGTTGTAGAGTTTCTGTTCTGATTGCTAAGTCCTTGATCCACTTTGAGAAGACTTCTGTGAAGGGTATGAGAGGGATCTAGTTTAATTCTTCTACATACGGATGTCCAGATTTCCCAGCACCAGTCATTAGAAAGACTTTACTCCAAGGTGGTTTTGGCAAATTTGTCAAGTATCTGATGACTGTATGTATGCAGTTTTGTCTCTGAGTCGTTTATATTCCATTGGACTCAATGTCTATTTTGATGGTAATACCATGCAGTTTTTGTTACCATAGAAAGCTGTAAGTAATAATGTTCCATGTATTCTGTCCACAGAATCAAATCAATGCACCCAGCCAACTGCAAGGCCAGGTAACTATAGGAGGTCCACAATGCTAGATTTAAAGAATCTGTTCTTATGTATCTCACTGGAAAGGAAGCCCCAATTACTGTTTTCTTTTGAGTGACAGGACCCTGATACCAAAAAGTAAGCACCCCATGATCTGGACTATCTAACCTGAGGAGTTTACAAACTCTCCTACTCTGTTTTTCTAAATAAAATTCTAGTTGTAGATGGACACAATGCCTTTATCTTATTTATTTATTTTTATGTGGTACAGAGGATGAAACCCAGGTACCCAAATGGGAGGCAAGGGTTACACTGCTGAGCCCCAGTCCTAAAACTCTGCTACTTTGTTTAATGAGAGTCTAGCAAAAGACTTGCAAGGGTTACAGCTGGATCTAGCAATCCTTTGCCATATGTGAATGACTTGCTCTTATCCAGTCCTGACTGCAAACAGTGCCTTTCAGACACTGTTGCTGTATTAAACCACCTCTCCCCATGTGGATATAAGGTGTCCAAAAGAAAAGTTCAGCTTTGTAAATAGCAAGCCCCCTATCTCAGACTTCAGGGCTGCCAACTGTAGATTTAATAAGTGGCTCTCTCTCAAGGCTACAATGGATTGTGACTCCTGGCAGGGTCACCTGTGACACCTGGAGCATAGCCTTTGTACTCCCCCCTTAAAAACTAGCTGTGTCCCCTGGCTGTTAGAATGACATCCTCTGGGACAGAAGTCACTGTATATTCTCCTTTGCTAATAAAAACATCTTTTTCCTTTCTCTCCAAACCTTGTTCTTGTTATCGGATCAGCCTCAGGGACAAGGGCGAACATATTCAGTATCACTTCCCCAAGATACACCTTCCTGATGTCATCCCTTCAGAGACCCTAGAAGAGTTAAAGGAAAGTAGCAAAAGTTGGAACTTTCATATAAATGAACCTGGAATCACCCAATTCAGTGGCTAGGCATGTTGGATCATGTTGGATCAGGCCACCCTCAGTCTCTCCCACTTCTTCTTTGAGAATCACCTGAACATAATTTCCTTAGAAGACTTTGATGGTCTGATCTCAGGTGCAAAAACATTTTTGGCCAAAACCAAAAGCTTGCTGAATGACTCAGAGCTTCTTCCCTTGATTACTCACTTACCTCAGGATGAAGGAATACTAGTTGGTCCTGCCCCACACTAGGGTTTTTTCCAAATTTTCTAGCTCAGGCACTGAAGAGCGCAAGGTGGCCAGCTACCTTCTAATCATACAGGAATGCTTTGGCTCCTTCTCACCTGGTTTCAAGTCTCTCCTTCCCAATATTTGCTGTTTCTATAGTTTGCAGGAGCAATGTCTCTGGAAATATCAATGCCATTATCAAGTCACTTTTTTTTTTTTTTTTTTCATTAAGGACTCATCACAGCATTACTGAAAGAATGGACATTTTTTTAAGCTGTCTCTTTTATCTCAACTCCCTAAGGTCTCCCTCCCAGTGACGGGAACAAAGCCCTTAAAGCTGTTCCAGGAATCAGCCCCAAACAGGGAGTAAAAGGGTAAATTGAGCCAGATAGCCAGATAGTGCTCAAACAGTAGGATTACCAGAAACTATTGACCAGAATCTACGCCCTGCTGTAAAACATTGTGAAACATGTTGTATGTTATCAGCAAACCCAGACCCCCTTTGAAATTTCCCGGCAGCTTTGTCCCCCTTTTCCCTTTCATGTGCGACCCCTCCCGATGTGTGGTCTCTGCCTTTATAAACCTACAAGATTTTCTGCTAGGGACTCGACTCCTTGAGTTGGGTCCCAGCGCGCTGGAATAAACACCTCTTGCGGTTTGCATCAAGTGACGCCTCCTGCGGTTGATTGGGGTTGCCGTGGATCCATGGGACAGAGTTGGGGTTTCCTTTTTGGGGGCCTTACATTACCATGGTACAGAAGATGACCTGGGCCACAGAAACTCCACACAGAGGAATCTGGGCAGAGAATAGTGATGGTCTGATCATCATAATGCCTGTGGTGTGAGGATCCAGAGAGCTCCTTTGTCTAAGTTTCAAGGACAAGTGTGGACATGTGCTTTTCAGAGTAACACTGAAAGCTGTCTTGAAAATCAGAATCAGGTCCCATTCCCCAGTGTTGAAGATCGAACACCTGAGAAACGCTGAAGCAGGAGCAAAAAGTTTTAATTAAAGGATAGAACAGAGAGAGAAGCAGGCTCCTCTGGAGAGGGTGGGGACAAGAATTTGTGCCTGAAGGAGTGGGAGTGTCTTGCCCCTTTATGGATTTTAGGTATCCTTTCTTCTCAGGTCCCCTCTTCCTCTTATCTTGCTATGTGACCAAAGACAGGAGAGGACCTACCCAGGGGTACCTCTCCCTATTTTCCCAAGAAGGCCGGAGGGCAGATGCTCCGGGGACATTCGAAGCCAGAATTAAGGATAGGTAGTGTAGAAATAGTGGATCTGGTCAAATCGAGGAAACAAAGCCATGAAGCCACCTGCCTCTGGAAGTTGGAGACTGTCCCTGGAAGAATGGAATGTCAAGGATCTCTGGAGCCCATTGATTACCAAATTTACCTGCCTTTATCAAGGACTGCAAGCATGGAGCTGCTAATTAATGCCCCCTGGACCCTTACCTGCCTGAATCACCTTGGCTCTCCCCCTGACCATTGCTTCTCACTTTATGCAATACCAAACCATCCTAGTCACTGTAGGCAGGAAGGGGAGAGATAATGGGGGAGAAAACTGGAGAACAAAAGAGATTTTAACCTGTAAAAGATGTAGGGTGATCTCACTTCTTGGGACTTTAGAACATCAGCCATGGCCCCCTTCTTCCTCCCAGGAGAAGCCTGTATTATTACCTTTAAATAAAACCTGCTTAATATGCTTGCCTTGACGTGCTTCTCTAGTGTTCAAACTTCACCATTAAAGGGAGCAGAACTCGTCACCGGTAAATGGCGGTATCTCATTCATGAACAACTCCTTGTTGGAGGAAGTGTTCCCTGGAGGTAGGTGACCTTGGCAACAGGTTAGAGGAGTGGGAAGTGCTCTGGAGGCATTTTCTTTTCTCTTGAATCCACCTCCGACCTCCATCTTCCTCACTGGGTCATCCGTTTCTACATCCATTTTGCCCCACGTCAGTATTATGTCAACAGCCATTGGAGTGTGAGGCACCACTCAGAGATGTAGCCCAGACAGAAAGAGGGTCAGTGCAGAGGAAAGCGCCAAGGACAGAAGGACCTGGACAAGTTCAAATGGTCCCAAAGCCTGGGGGTGGTGATCCTCCTATGAGGAAAGGACTAAGGATGTGCCTGGCTTTCCATTCTGCCCTGTGTGGGGTCAGTTTGTGGGTGTACATTCACCCCATCTTCCCTCCAGCCTGCCAGACAGCTCTTCCCATCCAAGCTTTGCTCCCAGCTTTCCAGCACAGGTGGCATGGAAGTGGGACTGGGGTCTTGATGTGTGGGGCTGCTTTCTCCTGCCCTGGAATCTGAGAAGACCAACAGCACAAAGTTTTCTAATGAGCCAGCCTATTAGCTTATTACCAAACTTTGAAAACTCTGGGTTTGATTAGATAAAAATACAAAGGAAAAATAATATCTTTGAAATATAAGCATTACCCCCTCAAACAAGCTTTCCAGGATGCTACTGAGAGCTGGGAAGTTAGGGTGTACTCATTTTTCCCCCTTGGAAGTGTTTTGGGAGGATTGGTGTTAATTCTTTAAGTGTTTGGTAGAACTCACTGGGGAAGCTGACTGGTCCTGGGATTTTCTTTTCTGGGTGTTTTTTGATTACAGATTCAGTCTCTTTGCTAGTTGTAGATATGTTTATATTCTTCTGTGTTGCCTTGAGTGAGATTTGGTGGTTTGTGTATGTATAGAAATCATTCCATTTCTCTGGGTTATTAATTTGTTGATGTACAATTGGTGGTGTGATATATATATATATAATTTTACAAAGGATATTATTATAGTGTTGGAAAGGACTTATCTGGATTTAGTTAAACTTAAGCCCAAAGTAAACTTGTTAACATGTTGAGAACAAAGGAATAAAAACTGAGGGAAGAATTTCATATTGAATTTCTCGCTTGTCAGAAGTCATTGCCATACCAAGTTTACAATAGCATGCCTCAGTGAGGGCTACTCCAAGAAAATATTCTTGTTCATAAGGAATTTATCTGGTGTGCAATAAATGGTATAAGCCCTGATATGCCAGTGCATGCTGGCATTTCATTCCTTTGCCTCTGAAGGATGTCTTGAAAACTAATATTGCAATGCCTCCAACTTTGTTCTCTTTTGCCTAAGATTGCTTTAGAGATCCAGGGTCTCTTTCAGTTCCCTAAGAAATTTTTTTGGTACTGCATGATTGAACCCAGTGGGGTTTAACCACTTAACTACATCCCCACCCTTTTATATTTTGAGGCAGTGTTTCACTATGTTGCTTAGGGTCTTGCTAAGTTGCTGAGGCTTGCTTTGAACTTGTGATCCTCCTGCCTCAGCCTCCTGAGCTGCTGGGATTACAGGCATGCACCACCATGCCTGGCTGGTTCCATAAGCATTTTAGAATTTTTTCTACATCTATGAAGGATGTCACTGGTGTTTTGATGGGGAGTTAATCAAATGTATAAATGTCTTTAGGTAGTATGCACATATTAGTAATATTAATTATTCTAATCCATAAGCATGGGAAGTCTTTCCTTTTGTTTGTGTGTCCTCTTCAATTGTTTTCATCAGTGTTTGGCAATTTCCACTGTACATGACTTTCACTTCCTTGTTTACATCTCTTCCGTGGTATTTTGTGTTGTTCCCTTTTTTTCCCCCCAGAATGTGATTGCGTTTTTGACTTTTTCTTTGGCGAATTCACTGCTGGTATATTTAAAGGGCTACTGATTTTGTTGTGTTGATTTTGCATCCCTCTACTGCCCTGAATATGCTAATCGGTTATAAGGGTCTTTTGGTAGAGTCACATAGAATCATATCATCTGCAAGCAGGGATGATTTAATTTTTTTGTTTGTGTGACTTTCATTTATTTCTCTTGCATAATTTCTCTGATTAAAATGTCTAGTACTTTACAGAATAAGAGCAGTGAGAGTGGACACCCCATCTTCCTCCTTATCATAGAGGAAATCTATCAGGTTTTCTTCATGCAGCATGATGTCAACTTGGGTTTGTCACATGTCCCTTTATTTGTGGAGGCATGATCCTTCTATGCCTAATTTGCTAAAGCTTTTATCATGAAGGGATGTTCAATTTTGCTAAATGTTTTTCTGCATTTATTGAGGTGATCATATGATTGTGTGTGTGTGTGTGTGTGTGTGTGTGTGTGTGTTACTTATGATTGAACCCAGGGCCTCACCCATGCTAGATTAACACTCTGTCAACTGAGTTACTCCAACAGAACAAATCATTTGATTTTGATCTTCATTCTAATTCTATGATGTGTTATATTTATTGATTTACATTTATTGAACCATTCTTGCATCCCTGGAATGAAACCAACTTGATCATACTATATGATCTTACTGATGTGGTCTTGAACTGAATTTGCTAGGATTTTGTTGAGGGTTTTGCATCCATTTACATCAGTGATATTGGTCTATAGTTTCCTTCATCATTGTGTACATATCAGGGTTTTTGTTATCAGAGAAATGCTAGCCTCACAGACTAATTTGGATGGGTTACCTTCCTTTCAATTCTTTGGAACAGTTAGAGAATACTTGGTGTTAATTCTTCTTTAAAAATTTGGTAAAATTCTGAACTTGGGATGTAACTCAGAGGTAGTACACTTGCCTGGTATGTGCAAGATTCTGGGTTCAATCCATAGTACCTCCAAAAAAAAGTTCCTTTGTTAAAGGTTTGGTAAAATGAAGCCATCTGGCATTTGGGTCTTTGGCTCTTTGGGTTGTAAGGATATATATGATTCAATTTCATTACTTGTTATAGTCTCTTAAAGTTTTTTTGTTTTCTTTTTTTGTTTAAGTTTTTTTTTTGTTTGTTTGTTTGTTTGTTTTTGTCCTGATGTTTCAATTTTGGCTTGCCATATGTGTCCAGAAACTTATCCATTTCTTTTTGGTTTTCTAATTTACTAGCACATAGTTTTTCATTCTGATCTCATGAGGAAAGTCATTAGCAGAGAGAAAAAGTAGCTACTGCCGGTAATTTGGCAGAACCTAACCTAAGAAATCTTTTTGACTACCTTGCAGGTAACTTTGACAATTTCACTAATACAATATTTTGTTCAAACTTATACTAGTGGGTCCTTTTTAATACTTTGCTCTCTTTATTTAACCTAGTTATGGGATAATAAGTGATAACATTGATAAATATTACCAACAAGACAATGTCTGTGCTATTATCAATACAACATGCTATTTACATGTAACTCCCTCTGGGGAAATTGAAGCCCAACTATGTAACATCATATAACAAGGTGGGCAATTAAAAGCCTCATTCAGTTCCCCTTGGGCATTTGATTTATTCAGATGGTTGCCTTCAAGCCTCAGTCATAAATCACCATGATTATGTATACTGGTATTATGGTATTTCTATTAATATTACTTTGCATAATCCCAGTGATTCAAGAAGCTGAGGAGGGAGAATCATAAATTCAAGGCCAGCCTGGGTAATTTAGTGAGACCCTGTCTCTAAAATTAGTAATGGGGACTGGAGATGTAGCCTAGTGATAGAATGTCCCTGAGTTCAAACCTCAGTATCACAAAAATGCAAATAATCAAAATATCACTTTATCGTATTTCCTTTTAAAACGAAGCACCAGTTTTCTGTCAGATCTCTGCAGAAATACAACTCTGCATGAGTATGGTTTGCCTCACACTTTGAGACAACAACCAGCAACTATGGAACAGACATGATTTAGTTTAGCAATGAAATCCAGAGGAACCAGGCCTGATAGTTCTCATTTTGGTCTCCGTGTTACTCAAATGTGAGTAAAAGGATCTTGACATTGACTTCCAGCCATTAACTTCTCCCCAGTGCCACATGGAATGTGACCAACTAACTGGGACATGTCTATCCCAGCAATAGGAACATGGACAGTCTACCTAATATTAGGGAGCAAGTGGACATAAGCCATGTGAACATGGAGTTTAAAGGGTTAATTCTGTGGACTGAGCCTAAATACTCTCAGCATGTCTTTCTCTGAAGCAGCTCATACAAATTTCAGCCAAGTCATGGTTTACAAAGTACCAATATGTTAATTCTCTGTTGGAGTGTAGCTAGCAAAGATTTTCTCCATTCTGTAGTTTCTCTTGTCACTTTTTTTTTTGTTTAAGGGAATTATATTATTTATTTATTTATTATTTTTACAGACTGCATTTTGATTCATTGTACATGAATGGGGTTCATCACTTTGTATGGTTGTACACGATGTAGATTCATACCATTCATGTAAACATACATGTACATAGGGTAATGATATCTGTCTCATTCCACTATTTTTCATACCCCCTCCCTCTTATTTCCTTCTACATAATCTAAATTCCTCCATTCTTCTCTCACTCCCCACCACTTCATTCCCATTATATATCATCCATTTATCAGGGAAAACATTTGGCCTTTGGATATTTGTGATTGGCTTATTTCACCTACCATGATATTCTCCAATTCCATCCATTCCCTTTGCTGTGTAAAAGCTTTGAAATTTGATGCCACCCTATTGACTAACTGTTAGCATTAATTCCCGAGTTTTGGGGTCCTATATGCTGGAGTGTTGACCCTACATTTTTCTTTAGCAGTTGCATAGCTTCCAATCTAATTCCTAGGTCTTCAATCCATTTTGTTTTTATGCCTGTACCATGCAGTTTCTGTTAGTATAGCTCTGCAGTCAGGCATTGTGGTGCCTATAGCACTTCGTTTTTCACTTAGAATTACTTAGGCTATTCTGAGCCTTTAATTCTTCCAAATGAATTTTAGGACTGATTTTTCTAGTTCGGTGAAGAACTCAATTCACATTTTGCTGGGGATTGCATTGAATCTATGTATCTTTTGGTAGTATGGCCATTTTAACAATAATAGTTCTGCCTATCCATGAACACAGGAGATCTGTCCATCTTTTTGTGTCTTCTTCAATTTCTTTCTTCAATGTTCTATAGATTTTGCTGTAGAGGTTTTTCACCTCCTTGCTTAGATTTACTCCAAGGTATTTTACTTTTTAAAGTATGCTGAGTGGAATTGTTTTATTTTTTCTTAACAGACTCATTGTTTATGAAATAAGAAAGTTTATGAATAAGAAAGTTATTGATTTTTGTAGTCGATTTTGCCTCTTGCTATTTTGCTAAATGTGGTTGTTAGTTCTAGCAGTCTTTTGGGGAAGCTTTTTGTACCTTCTAAGTATAGCATCACATCATCTGCAAAGAGTACTAATTTACTTCTTCGTTCCTATTTTTATTCCTTTTATTTCCTTCTCTTGCCTAATTGCTCTAGCAAGAATTTCTAGCACTATATGCTTTGCTATACTTTTACTAAATCCTTGTCTTGCTTGGTGCAAAGGCACAAGAACTGAGAGAACAACACAATTGTTGGTAAAGACTTTACTTCAGGTATTATCCTAACACTGTTAGCACAAATTGATTGATCAGCAACATTTTTGGAGAAACATCTGTGTGTGTGTGTGTGTGTGTGTGTGTGTGTGTGTGTGTGTGTGCAGTACTGGGGATTGAACCCAGGCACACTTCATCAATGATCCACATCACTGGATCCTTCTTATTTTTTACTTTGAGAGACAGGGCCTTGCTAAATTGCTGAATGTGGCCTGAAACTTGCCATTTTCCTGCCTCATACTCCCAAGGTGCTTGGATTACAGAGGTGTGCCACCACACCCAGCTTGGAGAAACATTTTGATTAACAAAAAAAGAAAAAAAAGGGAAATGTGTTGGGGCTGGGGCTGTGGCTCAGTGGTAGAGCACTTGCCTATCATGTGTGAGGCACTGGGTTTGATTCTCAACACAGCATACAAATAAATAAATAAAGGTTCATCAACAACAACAAAAATATTTTTTAAGAAAGGAGAAATGTGAAAGTTGAAGATGCCAAGATGATATCATTCTTCTCACACCCAGATGAAATTGAAGCAAGGAAGTAATGAAGGAAGGGACTCAAGCTACCTAAGATAAGCAGTTTTAAATTATTTTCAAAAGTTCCACAAAATGTTCCTTCCTTTTCTACAGGCATCCCACACTTTGCACACCTCACCTGAATATGCATAGATTTATATAACAACGTTTATTTCTAGCACTCTTTAAGACTGCCATAATTCAGAAAAGATTCCCATGACAGAACACAAGCTGAAATTAGAGAATTCAAATTAAAACTACACTGAGATTCCATCTCAGTCCAGTCAGAATGGCAATTATCAAGAATACAAGTAACAATAATTACTGATGAAGATGTGGGGGAAAAGTTACACTCATACATTGCAAATTGGGGCAAACACTCTGGAAAGCAGTATGGAAATTCCTCACAGAACTTGGAATGGAACCACCATTTGACCCAGTTATCCCACTCCTCGGCCTATACCCAAAGGACTTAAGATTAGCATACTATAGTGACACAGCCACATCAGTGTTCATAGCAGCTCAATCCACAATCGCTAAGCAATAGAATCAACCTATGTGTCCTTCAACAGATGAATGGATAAAGAAAATGTGGTATATATACACAATTGAATATTACTCAGCCATGAATAAAAAATAAAATTATGGTATTTCCTGGTAAATGGATCATTTTAATCAGCGTTTTCACTGCTGTGATTAATATACTGCACCAGAACAAATGTAAAGGAGGAAAAGTTTATTTGACTGCTCACAGTTTCATAGGTCTTAGTCCTTAGAAGGCCAGCTCCATTCCATGAGGCTCAAGTGAGGCAGAACATCAAGGCAGAAGAGTGTGGCAAAGGGAAGCAGCTCACATGATGATCAGGAAACAGAGAGAGACTCCATCTGACAGATTCCCCAAAGCCACACCCCCACAATACCCTCAAAGCCATGCCCTCCTCCAGTTACCACTTAGTTAATCCCATCCTGGGATTAATTCACTGACTGGGTTAAGACTCTCACAACCCAATCATTTCTTCTCCAAACTTTCTTGCATTGCCTCACAAGTGAGCTTTTGGGGGACATCTCCCATCCAAACCATAACAGAAGAGACATAAGCTCCAGAACTGGGTTTGAAGGCTGGACAAATTCGCTATCACTCAGGACCCTGTGGCCCTACCTCTATCACCAAATTGACTAATAACTGCCTTCCTAGGGAAAATTTCCTATTTGATCATTTTGCAGCAAGCTGCCTTGCGGACGTCTGGAGAGAACACACTTAGCCAGACCACCTTGTGAGACATGTTGTTTTAATGCCATTCACAGAACCATGCCCCCCATTCCACTTATATCCTAAAATGCATCCTGTCCACATGTTCCCAGGCTCCAGGGAGGAAACACTGAAGGACAGTGTGGTTGGCCAGATCAGCTGCAAGACACGAAAGAGGCAGAGACTGAGCTACTGGGAGAGATACAGACCTGGAGGGGGCTGGGGAGATGTAGGGCTCACCCTCCCCAGGGGCCAAGTGCCCAGCTCCCCTCCCTGCCACAGTTCCTCTTCCAGTCTTACCTTGATTAAGGCAGGTACTTACCTCCTGCAGATCCTGGAGGTAGGAGACTCAGGACACTATGATGTCTCACCATGAATCTTCAACTTCACAACAAACTTCTTGTGGTGGCCAAAGGACTGAGGAGAGCAGAGCTCAAAGCAAGGGCAGTAAGTACAAGTGGGGCCACAGTGCTGCGTCCAGTTCAGGGGCAGGATGGTGTCATAGTCACAGCACTGCTCCAAGAGGTTGTAGATCCTGTCCCCACACCTGGGTGCCGGCTGACACAGCCATAGTTCTGAGCAAATGTGATGTGTGGGAGACCCAGAGTTTGTGTCTCTCCCAAGGAAACAGGTGACAATCACCAGGTTGTGGTCCCAGGCAGGCTCTGACCCCGGCCAAGAGTCCTCCTGTCCCCACCCTCCAGGTTGTCTTTACCTGTGCTTCCATCTGTGCCTGCAACCAGGGGCAAGACGATGCCCACACATACTGCAATGGTGGGGAAAAGAACTTAGTGGGGTTGGGGCTAGAGGACACCCTCTGGGAAGGCAGGTGTGGTAGGAAGTTGGCTTCAACTTAGATTCAGAAGAGGTTGGAGCACTTTGGGATATATAATGGAGGAACTGACCTTGCAGAATGTGTCCCTGAGAAGGGACTGAAAGCAGGATAGCCATGGGCTGAGCTGAGCTTTAGCTGGACTATTTGTGTACTGCAGAAGGAACAGAAGGGAGATGAAGGAATTCTTTCCACATAGGCAGGAACAGGTGGCTGAGTAAGGCAGCTATGCAGGGTGGGGCAGGGTGAGACTGATTTTACGAAATGGCTGCCAGAGTCCTCCTCACTCTGCCACCAGTCTTTGTTCCCCCTCTGCCCTGAACAGAGGTTCCACTCAAATCAGAGCACACACTCTTGGCGCTAATGAGTTCTGACAGGTCTCATCCTGATGGGATGCATGCAGGGTAAAATGGCAGGGCCAGAAAACAATCAGGGAGGTTACTGAAAGGCATCGTGGAGGGACACAGCATGTGGGGGGTCCCCAGAAAAGGTCTGAAATGTGGAAGGCAGAGGTGTGAGGGTCAGGAGTGTGAAGAGAGAAGAGGAGGGGCTCAGAGAGCAGGAGAAGAGACGGATGAGGCGAGGGGAGGAAAAGGCGGGAAGAGTCAGGCATGCTGGGAACACCTGTAGCCCAGCTCCTTGGAGGATGGAGGCAGGGAGATGACAAGCGTGAGTCTACCCCTGAGCAACCTGGCAGGCTCTAGGGCTGGGGTTGTGGTTCAGGGGTAGAGCACTTGTCTAGAACATGCATGTCCCTGGCTTCAATTCCCACTTCCATGGGGGAACAGGCAGGAGAGGGAGAGAGAGGAAAAAAGAAAAGAGAAAAGGGAAAGAGGGAGAAATGAGCAGGGATGGGGAGAGATGGAGAGGTGGGGAGAGACACAGGAGGAGAGCAGGGGTGGAGGCAGAGTGGAGATGAGAGGAAAAGGAAGTGTTGGGAGACACCTGGGAGGAGGGGAGAACCAGGGAGGAGGCAGGGGAAACAGGAGGCATCTGGGTGTAGGAAAGAAGGCAGGGGAGAGGAGAGAGCAACAGCAGCAGGGAAGAGAGGGGGAAGACCAGGGGAGAGAGAGAGAGCAGAGGAGAAGAAGGCCAAGCAGCAGGGCTGCAGCCATCTGGGCAGTGCTGGCTGTGGGGTGGGGGTCTCTGAAGGGCAGAGTTAGAGTTAGGTCCACAGGAGGGTGAGGGCCTGAGCAGCCAGGCCTGGGCTGGGCCAGGTCCCCTTACCTAGCATGCAATCTCTGGTCTTCATATGGCCAATTCCAGCTTCATGCTGCAAGGATGACTCAGAGCTCAAGAGAACTCAGAGAAGAAAGGCAGCGCATTCATAGATGAGAGGGGGAGGATGAGAGGTGGAGATTGATTCCTTTGAGAAAAAGGTAACACAGGACCAACCAGTGCTGTCACGAAAGAGTGGAAGAGAGTACAGAGATCCTCTCAGGCAACCCCTCAGTACCACCTCTGAGACAGGAGCAGCCTGGCTGTAATCACCACGCTGTTGCAATAGGTTTCATTTTCCAACATGGCCCAGGAACATTTGCATGGTGTTCAGATGGCCAGCGAAGCAGGTGGGCAGGTGCAAGACAGGGCAGCGATGGAGGGGGAGGGTGGGAAGGAGTGTGAGGCCAGTAAACAGGTGGCAGGTAACCATCAAGCCACATCCCCAGCTCTTTTTATTTTTTATTTTGAGACAGAGTCTTACTAAGTTGCGTACAGTCTCATAAAGTTGCTGAGGCTCGTTTTGAACTTGTGATCCTGCTGCCTTGGCCCCCTGAGCTGCTGGGATTATAAGCATGAGCCATGGCAACAGGTACAATATTTAAAATGCAAAATGCAAATGAAACCAACAAGACAATAACAAAGGCAGTTTCCATAACAAAGGTAGTTTCCATAACTGTCTTGAGCCATGACATAAGCTTGAAAGTAACCATCTGAATAAGTAAAATGTCCACGAGGAACTGGGTGAGATCTGTTACTCATCCAGCCTGTTCTCTGATGTTTTTGCAGGTGGGCCTCAATTTCCCAGAAGTAGTTGCCTAGACATTGACTGTAGTGCTGCTAATAGCACATTATCTTATTTAACTAAATTGATAATCTGCAGCAAAATTATCATTTGATAGCTCATGATTGGGTTGAATGAAGAGCAGCACTATAATCCAGTAATAGCAGATTATAGTTTTTCCTTGGAAAGGTAATTGTTTTTCCTCTAGTAATACCAATTTTTACCAAATATAGTTAAAAATCTTTTTTCAGAATCAGTTTAGTTTGGGCTTGATTATTTACATAAGTGTAGCAAGAAGAGCGATTTGCCTTACAGCACTGTCAGATTTAGAAACATTTTGAGCTTAGGAAGCCAAACTAAGGTAGAGTTTAGGTTTTCGCCTGCAGTACCCACTTTCTTGAGGTCCCAGGGTCTGCCAGGAGATGACAATTATATTCACTCACTGTAAGGCTGGGAATCCACAGTGTACAGTGGCTCATACCTGTAATCCCAGCAACTTGGGAGGCAGGAGGATCACATATTTGAGGCCAGGCTCAGTGACTTGGCAAGACCCTGTCTCAAAATAAGAACATTTAAAAGGCTTTGAAAATAGCTCAATGGTAAAGCATCCCTGGGTTCAATCCCTTGTAAAAAAAAAAAAAGTAAAAACAAAAATATTTAGGTAAAAAACTGTCTTAAATAAGAGACATAAAAATTTACAAGTTTTGTCAATTCATTTGTTCTCATGTGATTTTCTTTTTCCATACTTTTATTGATGCCTATATTTCCACCTAATGGTGGAATTTATTGTTAGTAGTCATACATTCACACACTATAACTATGTAATTTGGTCAATATCATTCCACTTGCCCTCCACTCTTCTGTCCTCCTGATCCCATCCCTCTATTCTACTGATATGCCTTCAATTTTCATGAGACCTCTCCCCCACCAACTTTATCTGCCTTTTCCCTTTCTAGCTTCCATATGTGAAGGAAAATCCACAACCTTGACTTTTGAAGTTTGACTTATTTTGATTAACATGACGTTTCCTGCCAATGATGTAACTTCCCTTTCCTTTATGACTGAATAATACTCCATTCTGTATGTACACCACATTTTTCTTATACATTCACCCATTGATGGACACCTAGGCGAGTCTCATAGTTTCACTCTTGTGAATTGAATTGTTCAGCCATAAAAGTGGGTATGCATTTATTGCTATACTATGACTGACCTTAATTCTTTTTTTCCATTCTTTTTTTATTTAGCTTTTAATTGTTTACAAACTGCATTTTGACTCATTGTACACAAATGGGGTACATCATTTCATTTCTATGGTTGTACACAAAATAGATTCAATCCATTCGTGTAGTCATACATGTACATAGGGTAATGATGTCTGTTTCATTCCATCATTTTTTAGACACCCTCCCTCTCATTTTCTTCTACATATTCTAAAGTTCCTCCATTCTTCTCTCATTCCCCATCTCTCCACCCCCATTATATATCATTCTCCACTTATCAGGGAAAACATTCAGTGTTTGTATTTTTGGGTTTGGCTTATTTCACTTAGCATGATATTCTCTAATTCCATCTATTTATTTGCAAATGCCATGTGAATGTTGTTAATTTGTGTATGGAACAGGGTATCCTGCCTCCTCCCTGACTGGGTCTACCTCAGCAGCAGAGTATCTACCCTGTGAGTTTGTAGTGTCCCAGTAAATTACCAGTGCCTCAGAGAAAAGGGGGAAATAAGCAATAGCAATAACCAATGCAAAGAATGCACAGCATTAAAATAAATACCCTGTACCTGCTATGATATCTACAACACTAAATACTACAAAAACAGAAATAATGGGGTCAGTAATTATCAAAAGCAAAAACAGTAGATAAATGTAAAGTAGATCTGTTGTTAAAGTAAACAACAGGCGTCCACTGTGCCATCCACAGTACTAATAACTGCAAGCACCTCAGTGATGGAAGCAGAGTTATGGCAACCAGACAGTTATAATATATGGTAAAGATGCTGTTCTTTAAGAGAGAAGGAATGTGATGAGAAGG
The DNA here is from genome assembly GCF_902686455.1 of Sciurus vulgaris. Taxonomy (NCBI): domain Eukaryota; kingdom Metazoa; phylum Chordata; class Mammalia; order Rodentia; family Sciuridae; genus Sciurus; species Sciurus vulgaris. Next base: position 55,785,508 of record NC_136478.1, on the reverse strand, counting down.
CAAAAGAAATTTAGGAATGTTCACAATGTTAACAGAGAGAAAGCAGAAGAGATGTAACATGTGATGGCAGAAGACAGGAAAGACAAATAAACAAGAGAAGCAAGCAAAACAAAACAGAACAAAAAAGTACAAACAAACACCCCAATCCCCAAAAGACAAGGAAAAAAACAATCATTTAGAAATGCTAAATATGAGATGTTTTGGTCAGATTTTTCTCTGCTGTGACTAAATGATCTTACCAGCACAATTATGGAAGAGGAAAAGTTTATTTGAGGGCTCACAGTTTCAGAGGTCTGAGTCCACAGAAGGCTGGCTCCATTCCTCAGGGCTTCAGGTGAGGTTGAATATCATGGCAGAAGAGTGTGGCAGAGGAAAGCAGCTTGCATCATCAGGAAGCAGAGAAAGAGACTCCAATGGAATATAGGTGTATTGTTGTCTGGAGTTTCATTGTAACAGACCAGATGGATGTCCTCCCCAGGTGGGGCTGCTGCAGGTTCTAAGTGGGAAGCTCTGGTGTCTGGGCTTCACTCTAATAAGACCTTACAGCCTTTGTTGGGGGTTATCTGCTGTGAAAAGGGTAGATCAACACACTCGTAGGGTTGGGTGGATGCCAATCTCTGCTGGGAGTCTGGATCTCAGGAGACTTTAGAGAATTATACAGGTGAGTCATGCCACTGCCCATGAATATGGCCTTCCCAGGTTTAATCCTTGAGTGTATTCATGCCTGCCCACCTGCCCTCCTCTTCAGTTTCCCAACCATCTTCAGTGGGTCACATGAACTGCCAGACTCCATTGCTGTCTTGAGTCCCCCTGGGTACAATATTATCCGTGCCTCTTTCACTCATGTTCTGATAGGTACATCTCAGGTCACACATAGGTCACACATCTCAGGTCATACTTGCCAGGACAGTATGGCAACATTTGCTATGATCTTTGAGGTTCCTGTAGCAGTAGGCTGCCACCTGGTCTCCTCAAGATGGCTCCTTGCCTCAGCTCTCAGTTTTCCAGTTGAGAAACACAGAGCACTTTTCAGGAACCAGCTCACTGTGCAGCCTCTGGAGCTCAGGCTGCTTTTCTGGTATACAGGTTTTTTCCTTGTCAGTTTTGTCTGTTGTATTTCTTTCTCTGTTAGTATCATCCCTCCCCTCTGCAGTGAACCAGCACCACTGCCACAGCCAGCTTTTCTATGGTGGACTCTATCTTGTTCTTTGTCCAATTCACCTAAATTTCTGAGTCTCTAAAGCTCTGATTTTGTGATGCTGAACTTCAGTGAATTTCCTTTCACCCACCTCACTGAGAAGCAGTATTCCCACTGCTTGAGCCCTGAGTCATGAGCAGCTGGAAGTGCAGCCTTCCTCCAATCTGCCATCTTGAATCCCCTTTCCTCATGTAATTAATCTTTACTGTTTTATCTTTATTTGTAATGTCATGAACTCACAAGTTTGTCAGAGTTCTGGAGATATCCACTTAGTCCAATGATCATAAGGTTATCACAAATCTGCCCTTAAATGTACTTGTTTGGGACTGGTTCTATAGCACAATAGTAGAAGGAACCCTAGCATGAGTTTCTGCGACTTTGCTGGTAGGACAGGGCTCACTCTTTAGACAAAACCATACTACACATTCCTTTGAAACAGGGCCTTTGCTCTACCTTGAAAGAGAGAGACTTAAATCGTAAGATACTTTGAAGCCCTATGTGAGCAAGGGAGGTTCCATGAGAGAAGCCATTAAATATTATAAGAAGTATAGTTACAGATTATTTATTTATTTATTTAGTTTTTTTGTCCTGGCACGTGAATGCCTAATTCTCTCACCACCATTGATTGAAAGACTGTGATTTCCCTATGGAATTGCCTTGCTGCCTTGTTAAAAGTCACATGGACTTAAGTGGGTCTATTTCTGGTCTGTCTCATCATCTGTTGGTCTATATGTCCATCTATTTGTCAAATATGTGCCTTCTTTATGATTATGGATTTATATTGATTCTACAAACTGGGGAGTGTGAGTCGTGTGAGTCTTCCGGACTATTGTTCTTTTCCTTACTATATACATATATATATATATATATATATATATATATTTATATATATATATATATATATTTTTTTTTTTTGCAGTGCTGGGGATCAAACCCAGGGCCTTGTGCTTGCAAGGCAAGCACTCTACCAACTGAGCTACATCCCAGCCCCTTACTATATTTTTGTCAGTTCTGATTTATCTCACCTGTCCATGCACATTGAAAAATAAGTTTGTATGTATTTTTAAAAATTTCCTTTCCTATCACCCTCCCTTCCCTTCATTCCCCTCTGTCTACTCTTACTTTCCTGTGTACACATGAGTACACCACCATCATGAACCTCCCCACCATGTACATCCATGAGAAATCAATTAAAAAAATAACTATGGGTAAATGGTAGAAAGATCAATAGAGGGGAGGGAGCAGGGGGTAGAGAGAGGGAATGGGGAGGGGACATACTGGGGTCAGAGTTAGAAGAAGATATACTGCATGCTTGTATGATCATGTCAAAATGGATTCTACTGTCATGTATAACTAAAAAGAACCAATAATAAATAAAGATTCCTGCTGGGATCTTGACTGGGGTTGGTAAGTCTATAGATTAATTTAAAGAGAACTGACATCTCAACTCTATTTCTGTTGTATCTTCCAAATCACAAAAGAGAGATGATTTAAATCTCCACTGAATCATTTTGTGTTTGATTTTGAGCATGTGCTACCCCTTCTGTGTGTTTTACTGGACATATACCAAAGTATTTCATGGGACTGTTTTTAAAATTTCAGTTTCCAGATGTTCAAGCTAAAATAGGTAAATATTTAATATTTGTGTTTTGAATTTTTATCTTACAACCTTCCTAATGCCTATTATGATCACTTCCAGGAGCTTTTCTTTATATTCAGGTAAATGACTCCCCTTGTTCCCTGGTGATCTCGTGCATTCACTGGAAAAAATAAGTGAGGATTAAGTTCAGCTGGTATACATCTGGGTGGAGCATTCTCATTGTTCCAGCACAGAAGAGTCTGGCAGACTCAGGAGCAGCTTCTGTAAGGTCATTGATATTTGTTTCTATTTCAGGAGCTGTCACAGGAATTCTCTCCTTATCACCCACACCTATGTTTTGTAATTAAGTCTGAGGCTTTCTGTCTCACCTCACTTAGGCTAATGCTGCAGGCCATGAAACTGTTTAGCTATAGTGTGGAAAACTACCTTACAAAAAACTTTTCTTTACTGTTGTAGTCATTGGGTCTATTTTATTTTGGTGTTACAATGCACCACGGACACAGGGATCTGGCACCTGTGACTAGTCTTGCTTTTGCAGAATCTGGAATCTAAAAAAGGGCTTGTTGAAATTATTTAAAATTTTGTTTTGTTTTACTGGTCGAATCTATCAGACTGACTCTTGCTTGAAAATTGGTTTGATGTAATTTTTCTTTGCTGGGGTCCAGCCCTAGCAGCAGTCAGGTGTCTGAGGTGGATGGGAGGCATCGGGACAGTGGAGAAACAGCACACAGAGACACCAAGTGTTCTGAAGCTGAGTCTGAAACTTTATTGTTCACAGAGTCTTTTTGTATGTTTTTTTCCTTTAGTATTGATTACATCATTTCATGGTTAATACAAGGAAATGTTAAGTAAAAAATCTTCAAGAGTATAATTAATGAACTTATTCAATAAACATGTTTTTACTGTATGATAGGTTAAAAAGAAAAACAGTTCCCAGCAAGGTAGAGGCCACCATGCTCTGTTTAGTTTACATTTCCCTGAAAGAATATGATGTTAAGTTTCTGTAGGAGTTACCCCTTCCAAAAACTCTAGTTATTAACAGTGGAATGTTTTTTGTTATTAGTAACAGAGAATAGAGGAATCAGCTTCTTGTTAATATTTATTCTACTTCATGTACTCAATGATGGACTAAAACTGTAACTAGACATAGGAAGAATACAAATTGTACCTATGATTAACCTATTTATTTATTAACTGGGAAAAATATCCTTAAACTTAATCATAAACACTAAGAAAGCAATGAAGACCAAACACCACATCAAAGCTCAGAGGAATACTCTCATATACTTATATATAACTTTTAGAGAATTTGTATACTAAAAGAAATCACAGGCTCCTTACAAATTTGAGCAAATCATAATTGCTTAATTATAATTTCATCTAAGTATTAATATTAAACTTTGTTGTATGTTATTTTGTGTCCCAGCACCATGAAATCTCCCCAGTATTCACTATAATCTGAATCTAAGGATATATTGATTATTAGCATTAAAAGCAAGTGCACATGGAGACACACCTATGGCCCCCAAGAAGGAGGATGATCTTTCAACAGAAAGGTGTCAAGTGTTGAATCCTCTACTCCAACAGAACTGTGTCAAGTGTTGGAGTGGCAGGAAACAGATGCAGCATTTCTTCATTGATATTTTATTTATACTGATTAATTCTAGAAATTGTGTATGATTTTCCTCCACAGTTAGTTCCCTTCACCTTCACAGTTAGTTAGTTCACTTTTCATTTGTTAAGGATTTGTGGGCTGTGGACTTGGAGTTATGAAATCAACTAATTAACTTAGGACACAGGAATGTAATTCTTCTCTGTTTTCCTAGACGTTTATCTGTGTAAGTGGGGTGGGGCTATCATCACGGGTGGGATTCCTGTTCGGATGCATGGGCAAGGAGAAGGTGGACACGCACAAACACACACACACACACACACACACACACACACACACAGACAAATGAGAGGAGGTATAATAATTGATATGCATGTACCAATATGAAGTATTGCACATCCAATTTAAGAGAGGACAGAAGGGGTTTTCTCCCACTGAGGTTGCATTTGTACAGTTCCATGTTCTACCTTATCCCTCTTTAACCATCCTAAAGTTGTCACTGTAAGCTGGGGAGGAAAGCAAGAGAAAATGGAGAAGCACACCATACTACTGCTCCATATGTTGCCTCATCACACAAATAATGATTGATGGTGACAATAAAAAGTGCTAAGAAACATGGATGGAGCATTTCTTTGGATGAGAAACCTCATGAAAAATAAAGGCACTGCCTTTCCATCTGATCTATGAATCCCAGAGGTCTATCCTGTGACTGACTGGTCCTTTTTGTTTGCTCGTTTGTTTTGTACAGTCAAGAGGAGTTTCCAAAGCCTTCAGATTTTCAAAGTCTTCTAGATCATGATACAACTTTTTATTTCCCCCAAAATAACTCTGAAGAATTATACAGAATAGATCGGGAGATGAATGTGGTCTGAGTCTGGGTTAGAATAGCCTTTGCAACTTGCAGGTTGAGGAGGGCCACAGCCTAGGAACAACCAGTGGCCCATGGGTGGTTTGCACAGAGATGAGGGAGGGCCTGGGGATTCTTCCAAATTTTGGTTGGACCCTCATGAGTGTCAATACAGGGCGCAGAGTCACAACTTTGAAAGTTCCCACTATAGCACGTGCCTTGGGATTTCGATAGCATGTGCCTTGGGATTTCAAGGGGGATTTTTGAGAGGAGGGCAGCCAATGGGGGCAGACAGAGCAGCTCAATTCACTGGTGTGTGGCTTTATCATACACATAAGTATGACTTCGTGCACCACCCTTTCCGGTACACTGTGCCCTCTGTTGCAAAAGGAGCAGGCAAGCCCTCCCCTGGGAACGGCACAGAATTCCTATATAAGCCACAGCTCACAAGCCCCAAACCAGTTCTGCTGCTGCTCCACCACCTGCTGCTCCCCAGCCTCAATGTATCTATGGTACTCAGACACTTGGGTAAGGAGACTCCAGCCCCAAGTCAAGCCTAAGTGTTACTGCATCCTTGGGGTGCCTCTGAGTCTCAGCTTTATTCCTTTCTTACTTTTCAGTTCTCAGCTTTCCACTGCTAATAACCCTCCCTTCCCCCATCATCTCTGACTGCACTGCAGTCTCTCTGCCAACCTGCAAAGTTCAGCAGCTTCCCTCTTCCAAGGGCCCTCCTGCATGTCCTCACCTATCGACCCAGACTCCAGGACTCAAACCCACAATTCATCTCAAAACCCACTCAGCCATTACCAGCAATCCAAGAAGCTCAGTGACATGGTCCCTGTGACATCTGACCATGGCAAGTCAGCTAAATTCCCAGCATCACTTTCATTTCCCTTCTGTTCTCAGTTGCTGTCTTCATGTTTGAACTCCTGGTCTCATCAGGCTCAGAAGGAGTCACAGGTGAGAACAGGGGCATTAAGGAGGGAGGAGGTGACTCTGCATGGGGGCAGGTCCTTGGAGCCCACCCAACTCTGACTCTTCCAGCTGCTGCCCCATGGCTGTGCCAGCCAGTGCCTCGGTGTGGAGACCGGATCTACAACCCCTTGGAGCAGTGCTGTGTTGATGACACTATACTGCCCCTCAAGCGGACCCAACTCTGTGGCCTCAACTGCATCTACTGGCCCTGCTTTGAGCTCTGCTGTCCTCAGTCCTTTGGCCCCCAGAAGAACTTCATTCTGAAGCTGAAAGTTCTGGGTGTGAAGTCCCAGTGCCACTCAGCCCCCATCTCCAGGGACTGTGGCAGGTAGGACCCTGCCCCTGGTTGTGGCAGGCAGGGGCAGGGAAGGAGGAGGGAAGTCTGGATGTCTACACCTCTCCTTTGAGCATCCCTTGCCCTGTGGTCTGACCTCTAGCTCGTTCTCAAATCTTTTCATTAGTCTTCTTGTCTGTGATTTGTAATTACTTGTTTTCTTCCTTTTTGCAACAGAGAGATGTTTTCCCAAAGATATGGAAGAAACCCAACTTTCTCTAATACTACTCACCAGGAGAGACTGAGGTAGGCTTCAGGATGTGTACAATAGCTAAAAAGAAGTCCGAGATGAATTTAGAGGACCTAATCTGAGTAAATTTTCCCAGAGAACTTGTAAACTGCTACTTATTGACTCATGACCCTTTGAATGAGAGTCACCTGTTTTGGTGGCATGTTAATGGGTGAAGTTCCATAGTGTCTTAAGGCCATCAGCTTCCTCATACCGCAATTCTGAGTAAGGAGAGTTCAGAGCTTCACTCACTCTCAGATACAGAGTAGTCCAGGAGGGCAGTGAGTTCATGGGAATGGGGACATTTTTCCATGTACAAGTGTACCGACTCTGTGTGTTTTGAACTCTTACCAAGTCATTGTTCATTTCTGGGTGCTGTGGAGTGTGAGGTCTCCTGTTGTGGCCTATGCCATTAACACAGACCGGACACATTTGTGTCTCTCCACCATCAGAATTGATTAACAATAAATTCCCAGGCTATACCACTTTCAGTGGTTGTAGTTCATCAAATACCTGAGGGTCACCCGATAGTCATAAGCTGGGGAATCACAGGTTCTTTTATTTCAATCTCAACTACTAATATCTATAAAACTCATGTCATACAACACACTTTAGGTTAGGGTGGCCACTGGGGCCCAGGAGACTGAACTGAGAGCAAAGGCAGAGAGTCACCAGAGGTGGTCAGATAAGGTTACTGAACTCGTTCAGGGAGCAAATGTGTCAGAGCTCAGAACTTATTCTCGGCCAAGGTCCCAACAGGCTGCAGTTTCAGAGTGTCACCTTGGAGTGGACCATGTATGATTGTCACAGGCAGGAGAAACCATGCTATGGTAAAGTCATAGCCTGCGTACACACACACACACACACACACACACACAGATAGAGAGACAGCATAGAACAGAGATTCAGAGATTTGTCACTATGGAGATTTTTTTTTTAAAAACCTAGGGGTAAATGGAATAAATGGATAAATTAATTAATCATGCTAATAAAAATGACCACCTATGAACTTACTGAATTAATCAGAAGTACACGGATACATGGGGAAATCAAACTCATATCAGTAAAAACCAGGCCCACGAGTTTATAAAACACATCGGACCACAATATGAAACAATCACCTCACCTGAGACCCATAAAAGGAGTAATACCCCAAGACTGAACACGGCAGTACCCTGACCCTCGTCACTCAAAAGGAACCTTGCCAAAAAATCTCCATGGCAACTGTGAGGTGAAGAAAGTATGGTGCTCCATTTTCAAAATATAGTATTTAGCTTTAAATATGAAATGCCTTGGGATGTAAGAAAGGCAGCTAGAGAATGGACAGCTAAAACAGGTTACACGAGAATGTAAACAGTCGCAGTCTCTTGATAGACAGGAGGGGAGAAGGAAGCGTTCCCCACACTGACCAACAGAGCTGAGCTGTTTATGTGCCAAAAGACCCTCAATCCAAGGGGACTTTTCCACCCAAGAGACAAAGGGAGGTGGGTAAACTGAAGGGACACCTCGTTAAATAACCCAATAGGAGAGAGTGAAACCTAGGTGGTGTTGGGGAAGATGGCGCCCGTGGCACTCAGCCCAGGAGGTTGTGAGGGATCTTGCCCTCTAGGGTTTCCAGGTTGCATCAGACCTGCTGGCACACCCTTAGAGATGTTGTCCAAATGTTGCTGGTGTGTCCCTGACTACCAAGCACCTGGTCTTGCAAGACAATCATTAAAGTAAAGCCTCACTTTTTGCTGTTCCTTGTGTCTCTTGGTCCATCTTTGGACTGGGACAGGTGAGCATCCTTCTCACAGCAACGAGTCTGTGCATCTCTCTTCTCAGGCCCCTGCATAGTGGGGATTCTCCTGCCCGTGATGTGATGACCACCCATGGCCCACTCGAAGACAAGACTCCAAACTGACACTCTGGAATGGCCTTCTGTCAGGACCCTGGTCTGGAATTAGCTCTGAGCTGACAGTTCAGCTCCCTGAACAAGTTCCTCACTGGTTCAAGAATTCTGTCTGACCATCTGTGGTGACTCTGCCTTGTCTCTGTTCTCTAATTCCTATGTTCTCAGTTCAACCTCCTCAGTCCCAGAGGCTGCCCTAGCACTTTCTTAGGCTTTCTGCAGTGTGTATTGGTGTAAAAAGTGATATGTGTCCTGAGCTTTTAGAAGCTATGATTGGAATGAAAGAACCTGTGATTGCCTGGCTCATGATGTTCAAATGACCCTCAAGTATTCACTGAACATCAACTGCTGAAAGTGATGTAGCCTGTGAATTTATCATCATTCAATAAATCCTGACTTTGTGCAAAGATACAGATGTGTTTGGTCTGTTTCTGGCACAGCTTGCTAACATCAGTAATGTACCCAGAAGAGATTTTTCCAGGTTGCATCAGACCTGCTGGTGCACCCTTAGAGATGTTGTCCAAGAGATTCCTAAATCTTCCTCACCCAGCACTGGGAAAGGGGATTTCTGGTTGTTGCTAAAATCTCAGTCCTTGTCTCCAATGCCAATTCAAAAAGGAGGATCTGGTTTTGAGAAAGAAAAAAGAAGTTTTATTTATTTGCTAGCAAAGGAGAAATACAGAGACTACTGCCCAAAAGCTGTGACTCTCCCCATCAGATGGGATAGGGGAGTTTTAAAGGAGCTCTTCAAGGGTTACATTCCAGGTGTGCCCCGACAGGAGTCCCAAGGTGCCCTGAAACTGCGTTAACATTCACTTGTTAACTTGGAATAGTCATCTTCCACGTCCTCAGCAGGCATCTCTTTCCTGTGGTGCATGGATAGCTCAAGGTAATCTTGTCCCCTGCCCCCTAGGTTAGGGAGGGGGAGAGGGAGAAGAGGAAAAGGAAATCTTGTCCCTTTTAAAAATAAGCCTCAGAGATATATTCAAAAGGGCAAGAGGACCACTGTTACATTTCCCCACTGTCAATTTCTACATTCCATTTTTGATGAAAAATGGGCACCAACATCTCCAAGCTGCTTCCTGATAAGAGAGGACAAATTTGAGGGGGAGTGACCCAAAGTCCTTGTTTTCTGTTAGGTGGGGCCTGGACATTTAGGGGTTTTCAGCATCACAGCAGTCCAGAGGTCCAAGGTGGCAGTTGGAAGGTGACTGATCAAGGTATACACAGGGCAAGGTTCATGCTAGCACAACAATAAATGACAGTAAAGCATTAATTTTTTTGGTAAACAATTAATACATAACAATTAGTATTTCAGCCGGTTTCTGAAAGAGGACAAACTTGTGTTTTTATAGTCCTTTGTGATAGTTATTAGGCATTTTATAAAACAATCCTTCCTTTACAGCTTCCAGCTCTACTTCCTTTTGGTAAGGCTGACACAAGTGTACATCTTAAGTTATATAATTTAAAAAACTATTTTTTTTTCTTTTTAATTGTCCATATAGGACTGTCCTCAGGCTATATTCTCCTGACAGGTGTTTAAGACCAACCTGATCAAAACTGACCTTGTTTCTATCTACTCTTAAGGGTCAGCTGAGATTCCTCAGAGATCACTCTTGAGGACATGTGTAAAGACTCATGGTTCCTTTATTTTTCCTCTAACAGTGGTACCATGTGCAGGATGGGTCAGGTCTGGGTCTTGATGACCATATGGGGCTTCTCTTGGATGCATCAGGGACATTTCTTTCTCCAGTGACCCTCCTCTTTGCAGAATGGGCACCAGCAGTGGGCTGTTCTCTAGGGTCCTCTCAATCTTCCTGATTAGCAGAAGGGTGACTCACTGATTTTCAGAGCCCTTAGAGGGGACCCTCCTGTCATTCTCTGGGTTCTCACTGAACTTAGAAGGCAAGGATCAAATATTGTCAGCTCTTTCCTTGAAACTTTTACTTCCTTGACTTTGGTCTCCAAGGTTTTGGTTTTAAACACCCAGCATGTCAGTTTCATCAGTCTTAAGGAGGAAATAACAAGTTATAACTTCAATATCTATAATTCTACAGTCATTTGCCCCTTCTATTTAATTGGAGTCTGTATTAGTACTGGAAGTTAGCCTTACATCTTGTCTGTCCTCTATAGACGATGGTCTAAATCTCATATTAACTCTGGTTGTTATATAGGAAGTTACACTTCTGTAAGGCACTAACAGATAACAGTTAAGGTTTACAAGGAAAATACAAAATGAAATTAACTATAGAAAAAACACAATCAGTTTGTAAAATAGCTATGGTCCAAGAAACATAAATTTTTATGATTCCAATCTTATTTATATGATATCTTCTGTGTATTTTGAGGTCACAGTAATCTTTACAACCAAAATTGATCTTTTGAACGCAACTTTAACTGAGCTTAAGTCTAGCCTATTTGGAAGTCATTCTAACATGGAGTAAAGTGAGAGGCTGAGCTTTATCTCAGATATAGTGGGGCTCATTCCAAATAACAATACAACATTACAACTGAAACATGAATCAAAGAAAAGCTAAGAAAGATTTTGTGATGGTAAAACCAGACGTGGTTGTGAAATGAAATTACATAACCATTATGGTAAGAGTCCAGTGCCTGTGGAAGGGGTGAGTTCCCCTCCCCTCTCTCAGTCTTTCTGCAGGAAGCCTCATTAACCATGGGTCCCTACCTTTTAGATTGTCAATAACTGCCCTAAGAGTCTGACTTCTCCCTCATGAAATGTAAGAGATGTCTGTGGAAAGAGCTGTTTCTTCTTATCTGTTCTGTGAGCATGCTTTATGTTAGAGACCCTGCATAAGGTCTTTAGCTGAATAGACTAGGAATTATTTTTAAAAAGAGGGAAAAGTACCAATTATAGGATGGGTCTAAGGTGACATCAAATAACCTATAAATATTGTGAGAAACTGTGGATCAGGGCTCAGAATTTGGACTTTTTGTTTTCCTCTGGGCCTGTCAGTGTGAAATAAAGCTTGAAGTTCTTCTCCTCTCCAAGTGCTGCTTGCTGCTTCCGGACCAGTCTGTTTCCTGCAACACTCTTGACCCTTTTTTTTGTGGGAAAGTGGCAAAATTTTTGCAAGTTTTACAATTCCACCTTTAAACAGATCAGGCTCTCATTATCTTTTTAAAATACATTTAAATTTCTACCCCAGTGTAAAAAGGAACATAAAATATTACATATCTTAATGATAATAGGTCAAGTTACAGAACATTAAATGATATAAATTTCCAATTTAATTTATTATTTCTTGAAGATTTAAAATTACCACGTAAGACAATTTATTTTGGAGAACATCAGCTTGGTGAAGTGCTCTTCCAAGCTTTCTATCTTAAAATTTGTATAGTAGAAGAACATGAGTATACTTAATAGAAAAAAAAAAACTAATAATGTCACTATTACACAGCTGTCCTCATATTCAGTAGGTTTAATTTTCACAGTAAAATTTCAGAATCCACAGATATTTATAGGTTTGCAGAGTTTAGCAGTACTAGCAAAAATCAAGGATAGCCTTAAATCTCTTTTACATTTGGGGAACAATGTTAATAATTAGAATTAGCCTAAGTCAAAGCAGAGAGATGAAAATTGTTTTTTTAAAAGGCAGTGTTGCCCTTTTATGCCAGATGCAATGTATAAAAGATAGCACTTATTGCTTAAACTGAAATGACCTTTCATGTTATAAACTTTTAGAGAACATTTAGATAAGGCTCAGACAAACATATTTGGTTTAGATGTATTCATATCTCTAGTCATGTATATTTAGGTTATTCATGAAAATCAAGCCTGGTCAAGATCTTCAGTCATCTGTTTCTCTGACAAAGGAAAATCCTAAAAGCAATGGATATCACACTTTATTACTTTATAGGTGTCAAGTCTTGTGCAAATTGGCACTCATCAGTGTGAGATTGTTTAACAGGCAGAAGAGGCAGAGCAGGATACCTGGCTAAGCTGACTCATTGTACAAGTTAAACAGCTGCCCAGAAGAGAAGGAATGCCTCTTTCTTAAGCGGTTATTAGTTTTTCCTCTGAGTCACATTATTTGCTCCTAAAGCAATCTTGGTGAGGATGACACTGGCCACTTTCTCAGGGTCCCTTTAGCCTAAAGACCTCACTCACTCCTAGTAGACCTCCAGCAGAGCAGGTTCTGTTTGCTTTTCCTGGAAGGCACTTGCAAATGAAGCAGTTTTTGTTAAGCATTTCAGTCCACTCTTTTGTCCCAGAGTGGCAGGAAAATGGAAATGGAGGTGCACCCAAATGGAGGTTACAAAAACTTCAGACTTAAGGACTAAAAGCACACAGCCAAATAGAAATTCATGAGCCAAGCCAACAACCTTGGTACCTTCCCAACATCTGTGCAGCATAGATTCCAACAATTAGCCTTAAGGCTTTTTTATATCTGTTCATCATGGACTCTGATCAATGTCTTTATCCAGAAGCCTAAGTTCCTGAACGAGTATACTCAAGTGGAAAAGCTTTCTGGCAGTTTCCCCCTCACATCACAGGGAGTCCATCTTTTCTCCTCTCATTTAAAACTATTTTTTAAAAATTTTATCCTCTGTCACCATCCATGGATTACATTCTTTGAACCCACGTGACAAGAACCCAGAAAGAAAATCAATGAGGTGTATGGCTCACATAGATTTCATTTATCTGCAGAAGCAGAAAACTGAGCCCTGTTCTCAAACCCCAATTTTTTTTACATGGGCAATGAGTGGCTAGAAAGCAGGGTAGAGGCCAAGTTCTCTTTGCCCATTTCTCTAACAGACAAGGCAGCTCTCTTGGCATTTTCTTTTTTCTCCTTTACCACAGGACTGGTGTTCCTGACCCACAGCAGGATGATCTGCAGCTGCCTGGGGCCAGGCTGAGAAGTAGTACTCAAACTGTCAGCACCAGATTGAAGAGAAAAAAAAAGTTTTCTTTTTTATCCTCTGTTGCTCTATTGCTAAACTCACACATTAGAGGGAGCACCATTTTGCATCCAATTTATTTTTTGCCTATTAAGACTCATTATATAATTGCATACATTCCTGTACATACAGAGACTTTCACTTTTTAAAATCTCTGACAGACAGCCAACTGCAAGATTGTATGATAATTCAGGATACTCTTCAAAGACCAGAAAACATTTTTTATCTTAGGTTTGTACTTTTAGGTGACCAATGCAGCCAAGATATTTCCCAAGAAACAATCTATAGAATTAACACAGTATTGCCTATGTCTTAAGGGGCCATAAACAAATGTAAACAAATGACAAACAAACAGAGAGTCTCCCCAAACCATGGAAAACAGACAGGAACCTTTAAAACAGACATACCGGATGGGAAAAATTCCCCCCAAGTTTCCAACTCCAGCTTAACCATTTCATTTACACCACAGATGTCCCCATGAAAAGGTACCAGATATTCCCATCAAGGGGAAGCAGATGTGTAGAACCAAGGGTCCAGTGTGCCCACCAGGGGAGCTTACCAAATGGCCAAGGTGTCGAGAATTTACTGCGTTCAGTTTTCTTTTTCTTTCAAAGTAGACCAAGATGGAGCAGTCCTTACAGTGCAGGGAAGGAAGGGGGAATTTCCCAGAGCAAAAGGGACTTCAGCAGCTGCTGGGAATCCCTCAGTCTCTCCCTTTACTTACGGGAACAGCTCCTCTGTTTTGACCCAAGGCACACTCGCTCTCTCCTAACTTTCCAGTAGTCAGCTTTCAAAAGCTCACTTTACATCCTCAGCATGGAAGTGTGGTTACTTGGAGAATCAGGCCTGCCCAAGAAAGACAGAATGAAGCTGCTTTCAGGACCCACCTGACATACTAAATTTTTTGCCAAAACTTGGTTCTTGTCCCCAATGCCAATTCAATAACTAGGACATGGTGTTGAGAAAAAGGAAAAGAAAGTTGCATTTCTTTGCTAGCAAAGGAGAAACACAGGGGACTCCTGTCCCAAAGGCTGTGATTCTGCCCACTAGGAGGGATGGGTGGGGGGTTGGTAAAAGGGCTCTTCAAGGGTTTCTTTTCAGGTGTGCTCTGGTAGGGGGTTCCAGGGCACCTCCAGGATGGGTTAGTATTCCATTATTTATTTGGGAGATAGTCATCTCCCAGATCCTCAGCAGGCATCTCCTTCCTGTGGAGCACACATAGCTCAGGGTAATCTTTTTCCCTGCTCCCAGGTTAGGGAGTGGGAGAGGGAGAAGTGGAAAAGGAAAACATTTTCCTTTAAAAACTAAGCCTCAGACCTATATTCAAAGGGCAAATCACCACTGTTACATGGTGACTATCACTTGACTGTATGGGTCACAGAACGCCACTTCAGGAACATGAATCTCCCTCACCTCAGATGTGACACTTCTGTGGAAGTTGGTGAGTAGAGCATGCTACTGAAAACACACAGAGTCGAACTCTTGTAAGAACCCACAAAAACCATACTGGACATGAGATTTGAAATAAGAGGGTTTATTAAGCAGACAGAGTGTCTCCCTGCAGGGTCAGAGAGAAAATGAGAGATAAAGAGAGAGAGCACGTGCAAGAAAGAGTGTGAAAAGTGAGGAGGAGAGTGAAAGAAAGTGAGTAGGAGAGAGAAAGCATGAGAAAAGATGATGGGGAAGTTATCCTTAAGCAGTTTAATTCCACCAGGCTCACAGGAAACCAATAACGGAGAAGGACACTTGCAAGCTGACTGATGAACCAATAACTAGCTAGAATGTTCACAGACTGACAAGTAGTCAGGAGGTGGGGAAATGGCTGCAATGGAAAGGGCAGGGAAGCAGCTTTATACTCTAATCCATTCCCCCTTTTCTGTTTTTATAAGAAAATCTTTTGTTTTCCAGTTCTTCCTCGCCACCCCCTTATCTCTCCTTCCTGCCTAAGTTACTAGGGCTGGTTTTGCAGATGAGATGTAAAAAGTGCATTCTCCCAGGGGCAGTCTTCAACTTCCAGACTTCCAGAGGCAGATGGCTTTCATGGACTTCATTTCCTCCATTTGACTGATCCTGTATTTCTACACTAATTGCCTGTCCCCAATTCTGGCTTCATTATCTCCTCTAATTTTAGGGACTCCTTTACTGCTGTAGGAAAAGTTGGGGGAATGACCACTCTGGCTTCTTCGAGCTGGAAGGGGGCAGGGTGGGGCAATCAGTTTGGAGTTCCCTTTTTAGAAATCAGGTCAAACGAAGAGTCCATGGTAGAAGTCTGGTTGGGGAAGAGCAGGTTGTAAAGGCATCTGGGGGTGGGTGCTTCTATGAAAGAAGAACAAAAAGACATGAGTACTCCCCTTTTTGGGATAGAGCTGAGAAAGGTGGTATGAGGGGGACCACCTGCATCTAGGCTGCCAGCAGTGTGCCCTGGCCTCCTTGGAGACCCAGATCCAACCCGTGACCTGGGGGGCCAGTCCTCAGGCGCCACCTGGTGGCCACATTCATATGGTTTTCTCAAGTGTCATTAGCAAAGTCGGCCTAGGATGGAACACAACAGCAGTCTACCAAGCAAAGTTCCAGGATAGCTGCAGTGACAGCAGGATCATGCTGGCGTTGGTCCTGCACTGGCCCGGGAGCAATTTATGGACTTGGTATCTGCAAATGCCTGGGTGAGCGGACTTCTGGATCACATGGGAGGGTGCTCTGAGCTAACTATGGTCTTGGGTGTGAGCTCCTCTCTCTCAAAATGTATCCACTTTTGGATGCAAAGTGAATAAAAGTCACATCACTTTCCTCTTTCTGATTATTTGTCCTTTCTGCAGGGAAATGATCCAGTTTCTAGTCTTTCAGGAGGATTCAAGCAGGAGTTAAGACTTCAATTGATCATAGAATTTGGTGCCCACGGCCTCCACAGGGACAGATATGAGGATTTAATGCATTCAGTTCCAAAGTTTCAATCTTTGGATTATTTCAGTTAACATTGGTGTATTAAAATAGGTTGGAAATAATATAGAGTTTATATATTACAGTAAAATTGTATTATAATTATCATAGCATAATTATATTTCTGTCATTACATAATTGCATTATATATGTGCCACATATAAGTTTTATAGGTGTTCCACAACAGGGGCAATGGGACAAAATTTAATTAGCAAATTAGACTCCCTTTCTATCCCTTCTCTTAGTGGTTATCCCTCTATATCTCTGAAGGATTGGTTCTGGTACCCTGGTAGATGCCAAAATCTGTGGGTGCTCAAGTTCTTCGAATAAAAATGCTGTAGTATCTATTTATGACCTACACAATCTTCCATCATCTTTCAAGTCTAGATTTCTTATAATGCCCAACACAATGTGAACATTAGATAAATAGCTGTTATGCTATAATATTTTGAGAACTGTGACCAGAAAAATCTGTACATGTTCAGTGCAGTTTCTTCCTGAGTCCTTTCTATTGCTGTTGGTTGCATGAGGATGAAGAATTGAGGATAAATACAACAGAAAAATATATAAGTGTCCACTGTGTGTCAAGTATGTATTAAGAACAGAGCTATGTGGCAAAAAGGGAAAACAAGGTTCCTGCTCTTACATGAGACCTTCTTACCTGTGGAAGGCAGAAAATGGGGTGTATAAACACATTGATAAGATTGTGACTTATATTCCTTGATTATAGGGGTGTCCACTACAGGATTCCTGGACCACACCAGTTCTGTCCCCTCTAGTTTCCTTTTGAGCACTCACCTGTTGCTGTGCCTGCTGCACAGATGTGGGGACATGTTCTATGATTACCCCTTGAGAAACCATATTTAAATTTATCATATAAAACTAGGAATTCACAGGAGCTTATGAAGAATCAGTGAAGAAGCAAATGAATTAAGGGCAATTTCCCAGGTTAAGAACGAAATGGGGGGTAGAGGATTATGTTTGTTTAATCCAGCAAAGAGACTGCATGTTCTCAGGGAAAATTCCTATCTTGTGTGAAATGGAATTTGTGGAAGTCTCATTGACAATGACTTTGGAAATATGGATTGACAAGCAACTTTGTCATTAGAACAATGACTAACAAATTGAGGGAGCTGTCCTGAGCACTACAGGCTGGTGAGAGACAACACTCCTTGCCTATCCACTGAAGTTGATGTTTCCAACATGACAGGTCTGTGGTCAGCACCACGGACAGAGCCTTGTTCATTCCCCTGCAGTGGCATCTCCTGGCCAGAGAAAGGAGACAACTGAGAAGTTCTTCACTCTGGGTCTAAAGAATATGTCCAAGGATGACAGATTATGGGATGAATATAAAATTAATGAGTTCTGCAGGGACCAGAAGGTGCAGAAACCATTAAATGCATAGGGTGTCAGTTTCTTACTAGTGCTGTAGAATCAACTATTCTCACATTGTGTGGAATGGAGCAATCAACTTCATGATTGCTGGAGACCACAGGCCATATGGATAGCTCTGCTTAACTGGACCGGGATTAGTGGATCTTGGCAGGAATCACCCACATACCATGCTCAGTTGGTGGGTGCAGAATGGATGCTGACTTATCTACCAAAAACTCACTCAAGTTGTCTCAGAGGGAGACCTTGACTCAAGAGGACACATGGGATTCTGAGTATGTGAAAGTATGAAAGAATTTTAGCTCATGTCAGTTGAAGTACAGAGATGTATTTAGGGAAGCAAGGAATACAAATTCAAGGGCGAGAGCAGGCCATCACAAGAGGAAAGAGTGCTTTTTTGGAGTCCCCAGCTCTCTCTCTTTTTTTTTTTTTCCTATCAGCAATTGAACCCAGGGGCTACTGGGTTAAAGCACTGAACCACATTCCCAGCTTTTTTATTTTGAGACCGAGTTTTGCTAAGTTGGCTTAGGACCTTGCTAAGTTGCTGAGGCTGGCTTTGAACCTATGATCCTCCTGCCTTAGCCTTCTGAGCTAATGGGATTACAGGTGTCACCACAACACCCTGCTTCCAGCTCCTTTTATAAAGAAAAGTTAGTGAGAGTGTAGGAAGGTATGCAAGGATGACATCGGTCTGGGGATTGTGATGGTTCATGGTGGCCTGGTTGTCCTCAGAATCCTTAGGCTGATAAGGCCTCCATTATTGGATCAGTGAATAATACTTGGACATTCCATAAATTGTAGGTTTCATAAAATGTCACATCTCTCTTTATTTAATCTATTTGTAGGTGGGTTGATAGTGCACAAGGTAACGTTCGTAAGTGGGTGATTTTATGGTAACCTTAAGATTTACAGACCTCCCAGAAATTTGGGAGTGACAGACCTGGGAGAGAGACCAGGTTGGGGAGGTATGTGGAAATTGAATAAAAAATTATATTTCCTTGCCCTTCCTCTATGTCTTCTTTCTACCTGTTTTTTAATTCCATGTATCTGACCCTCAATGTGAGTGGTTAGGGGGCTCTCAGCAGACTGTGGGGTCTTCAGAGATCACATGTAACTCTTACTAACATGCCCCTAAGTGTCTCCAGGCTCCATCTGTTTCACCAGCATTTGTTCCCTTTGGAATTCCTCCTCTTGTTCCTGATGCTGTCTTGCCTGGGTTCAGCGCTGCCCACATTTAGCTCACCAACCAATTTTAATTAGTAGGGAGTCAAGTTTCCCTCTGGCTGAGACCTAGCTAGGTAGGTGAGATCAAGTATGAGCTCTTGGTTCATTACACCTTTGCTTTTCTATCCGCTCCAGGTTCCTGGAGAACAAGAATGCATCACTTCACACAGAGCTCAGGGATCCAGTCCTGGTCCACATAATCTGCCCCCCTCAATCCAGAATCACTATCTCTGGAATATACAGACATGTCTCCACCTGAATTTGGGTAAATCCTCCCACACCAGCATCCCTTGGTAGTGCAGAATTCTCCTTTCCTCTCTGTATTTCCTAACATATATAGATTATATTTAAGTTTTGGGCAAGAAAATATTTGTTTCATTAAAAATAACACTCAAAAAATATCACACAGGGCTGGGGAGATAACTCAGTTGGTAGAGTGCTTGCCTTGCAAGCACAAGGCCCTGGGTTCAATCCCCAGCACCACAATAAATAAATAAATAAATAAATATATTTTAAAAAATATCATATGAGCCAGGCACAGTGGTGCACACTTGCAATCCCATCAACATGGGAGGTTGAGGCAGGAGGATTACAAATTCAAAGCCAGCCTCAGCAAAAGTGAGGTGTTAAGTAACTCAATGAGATCCTGTCTCTAAAGAAAATACAAAAATAATTCTGGTCGTGTGACTCTGTGATGAGTGCCCCTTGCACACATATTTCTTGCTTTTAGCCACAAACTCCTTTCCCTCTCTGAGATTGCCCCATTTTCCTTGAACATGTATTTATTTCCTAAATAAACTTCCATCTGTGCCTTTAAATAAAATAATCACCTGACAGGGTCCAAGTAGTTATTTATGTTATATATAAGAATAAAACAGCCTGATGTGGTGGTGCCTGTCTGCAATCCCAGCGACTCTGCAGCTTAAGGCAGGATGGTCACAACTTCAAGGCCTGCCTCAGCAATTCAGCAGGGAAATAAGCAATTTAGAAAGACCCTGTATCAAAATAAAAACAAAAAGGGCTGGGGATTTAGCTCAGTGGGCAAGCACCCCTGATTCAAATCCAGAATGCCCCTGCAAAAAAAAAAAAAAAAAAGAAAAAAGAGAAAAAAAACTAAATTTTGTTTTCTCCTTAGCTGATACAGCCAGAAAGGTATGTGTTGTTATTGAACCCACTGAGGCAGAAGCTGGTTATGATTACCGAGTTCAAGAGACCATGTCACATATTCTTCCCTCTTCTATATCCTTTTGTCATTTGAATATTTACTCTAATGTCACGAAGTTTTCCATGGTGACTCATCTCCCCCAGTAAGAAATCCCAGAATCCAGTTAAGTTTATTGTTGAATGTTTGCTGATGGATGTTTGGGAGGACGATGTTGGTGCTTGTCCTTGCACAGATCTGGTGAGAGTGAAGGTCACCAGACAAGGGTCTGACATGACTTCTTCAAGGACATGACATCTCACCAAGAGAAGGGTTATTTAGACACCCCAGCAGCCTCTGGGGTGGATCCTATACCAAGTGGACTATCTAATGCAAATTCTCATTTGGGATTCAAAAGTAAGATTAATGTGGCATTTTAGTTACCTCTTTATTGTGGGTGCTAATTAGATTACATTTGTATATTTAATGAAATAAAGGCAAACCATTTCAGTGGTTATGGGTCACTTCTGGACTTCTGGAACTTCAGCATGGAGAAAGCACAAGTGGCCCTGTCAGTGGGTTGGTCAGCTTCCCAGTCCCTGCACTGAAGCTCCTTCTACTGATTTTAGTCTGAGATGTTTCTTTTGGATGAAGGGTTGGTGTTAATGATGATGGTTTGTTTGTTTGTTTTTTAAATACCAGAAAAATTGAACCCAGGGCGCTTGCCAATTGAGCCACATCCCCAGTCCTTTTTATTTTTTATTTTGAGGCAGGGTCTTCCTAAGTTGCTTACAGCCTTGCTAAGTTGCTGAGACTGGCTTTGAACTTGCCATCCTCATGCCTCAGCCTCACAAGTCACTGGAATTACAGGCATGTGCCATGGTGACAAGCTTGCTTCAATTCTAGCAAATACTGTGCAGCATTTTAAGCAGGAGGAATCTGTTCTGATGCTGAACCAGCTCTTAGCTCCTAAGGCCCTGGTGCAGGAAGCATTTAGAAGCCTGCAAGCTTTCAGTGCTCAGGTGGAGCAGAGTTATTTGCCGAGTCCAATCACATCTGAGGGAGGAACAGCCTCTGTCACAGAAGAGGCCCTGATGTACCACCACTCACGCCTCCTGAAATGCCCTCCATATCTGTTATCCATCACCTGGGAAAGGCTCCCTGGGGCCATATGGAAATTATACCCTAATTCAAAAAGTGACAGATTCAGGCTCCCTGCACTCTTGGTGCAGGGAAGAAACCCCTGACTAGAGGAAGCGCCAAGGTTTCTCTGTGTGGAAAAATATATTTCACATAAATAATAATCAAATGACAACTAGGGAATATATTTAAGAGCGAATAACCATTACAAGCATATATGAACAACAGGACCATGAAATATATGAAGAAAAAGAGAGATAAGTGAAAGTAGACATGTATAGTTAGTTGTTGGAGAATGCAAATCTACACTTTCAATAATAGATAGAATATCTAGGTAGAAGATCAAGAGAGGATTTGAAAATATTAGAACTAACAGACATATAAAAAACACTCCATTCAGCAACAGGAGATAGAGGTTGTCTTCAGATACACATGGAACATTGTCCAGGATCAACCAGAACTTGATAAGTTTAAAATCTTAAAGATGTACCAATAATATCTGAACACAAAAGAACCAGAAATCAATAAAGGAGGAAAATAAAGAAAATTAAAAATTCATGGAAATCAAACAACCAAAGACCAAAGATTTCAAAAGAGAAATTGTAAAGTGCTATAAGATGAATGAAGAGGAAAACAGTGTACAGAACCTTCAGAGATGCAGATAACAGTACGTTGAGGAAAAAGTATACTGTAAATTTAAAATATTTTTTAAAAAAGAAATTTTTCAAATCATTATCCTAAATTTACACTTTCAGTAACCAGAAAAGGATATTTAAACTAAACCCACTGAAAAAGAACAAGATGTTCAGGAAAGCAGGCAATGGGTCTCAACTAAGACCTGATTCAAAGGTGAGACCACACCAGGAGTATTAATGGGCACCATTGAGGCTTACTTCAAATATAAAAGAACCCAAGGCTCACCTTGGGAACACTGCAGCCAACTCCTTTGTCCCAGATAGGCAGGGAAAATGGAAGTTGGGAGTGTACTCAGGTGGGAGTTAGGGGAAGGATTAAAACTCAGGTAAAGAACACAGCCAATGGTCTTGATTTTTTTTATCAGGGCCTGTTTAACAAAGTTTTCTCCATGCTCTACCCAAAACCATATAAGCCCCGAAGCTAGCACACCAAAATGGGATTGCTTGCTATCTGACCCCCTCCCATAACTCAGGAATTCTCTCTCTTCTCACTTAAATAAATCCTACTCCATTTACTCTTCCCTTCTGTTATTGTCTGTGGATTTTATTTTTTGCATTTATGACACAAGATACCAGAAGAAAATTGGTAAAGCAGGGAATACACTCTCATCTCAAAACTCCAGTTTCATCATAGCTAGAAGGAAATATTAAAGAGTAGAGAAGAGATAAATGAAATAAATAAAAAGCAATAGACCCAAAGGTTCAGTCTTTGGAAATATCAAGAAAATTGACAAATCTCTAGAAAGATTGAAGGGGGAATTCAAGTTTAATAAAATCAGAAGTGAATATAGAGATATTATACTTGCCCTTACAGAAATAAAGAGGGTACTAAGAGAATGTGATGCACATGTGACAAATTAGATAAAAAGCAGCCTCACCGTTCCTGAGTAAATTAGACATGGAATCATCATATGAACAAGCAATCTCACTCCTGGATATGTACCCAAAATAAATAAAAGCAAAAACATGTGCTAACTGCTGCTGAAATGTATGTACAATTAAGACAGTTACAGTGGTAAATGCTGAATTTTTTAGGAGTAGTTTACCAAAAAAAAAAAAAAAAAAAAAAAAAGTAAAACATGACGAGGGAGTTCAAAAGAGCAGGAGGAGCTGTCCACATTGTCAGTCCTGACAAGTCCAATTGCTTTGATTATTTCTTCAGCTGAAGTGATGCTGGCTCTGAATGTCCTCACCTAACAGAGGAATTGTGGTGCCAAGCTGCTTGTGTGCAGTGGAGGCTGGTCTGGTTTATCCAGATACACAGTCCTTGATAAACTTGGTCACAGAAATTGATCATTCCCTCCTTGTAGACAGTCTAAAACCACAACAGGGAACCAATTCTCAAGTGTCTGCCTTAAAATCAAATCCAAAGTAGCTTTCATCATAGGCACATCCACACAGGTCTCCTTGGCTTGCTACCCAGTTAATTAGAGGATCTGAGTCATACCATGGTGGGAAAGTAGAGGATAATCAGACAGGGAGGGAGGCTCTCTGAGACTTTGCTGGTGGGAAAGCAGGGCTGCCTAGTCCATGGCTCCATGATAGAAAGAGCCCATGACTGAATAGTAGTGAGTCTTTGGGGTCAACACTGTGTCTGAATCCTGTTTCTTTCCCTTCTGAAAATGTAAAAAAAAAATATCAGGATTCTCTTGGGATTCCATATAAATTTGAGGATGAATTTGTACATTTTGTTTTTGGTCAGGGAATACCAGTGTAGCTGACTACAGCCTTGGGATACAGAAAATTTCCAGGTGCTGACATCTAAACTTAAAGCTAGAGAATGAAGATGATCCACACAGAGTTTGGAGAGGATCATAAAAGAGCAGTGGTATCTGAACCCAGCAGCATGAGCAGGTTCACAGGACAAAGAAAGAGATGGAGGCACAGAAAATAGGGAGAGCATGATGAGGTCTGCCCCTGGGGATGATGGAGGCTGAGATAAGGGAGGAATGTGTCTTTTGATAAGGAGCTCTATAAAGGAGGGTGAGGGGGAGCCACAGAGGGTGTGCAGGTCTTGGTGGGTGGACACCTGGGGCCCATCCACATCCTCAGGGCCTTCCCATCTGCAGGACCTGGAAACCTCAGACCACCCTTCCTCACTGATGGGGTTCTGGGTGTATCTGAAGCTCTGGGCAGCACAGCTGTGGGGTTGGCAGGAGCTTCTGTGGCATCTCATGCCAGGAAATAGTTGAGTTGCTGAAGGGCCATAGAAACTGCAGAAGTGGCACCAGGATCCTGGATCACAGCACAGCAAATGGTTCTGCTGTCTTTCCTGAGGCCCCTCCAGCCCCTGCCTCTGATATTCAGGCTCTTTATTCACTGTATTACATGGGGGACCCAAGAAGGGCAAGAGTCAAGCCTGATCATTAAGCTTTGGTGAACAGAAGCCCCTTTGCAGAGAGCAGGGTTCATCCTAGAAGTCCTGGTGATGTGGTCGGAGCACAGGACTGACAGCTTCCTTCTGCTTAGCCAGCAGAGGAGGGGCCTCCGTGCTCTGGGAAGCACCTGCCCCTCCTTCTGCACACCTGGCGTTCTCCCCACATTCCTGACAGTTCCTAGGAGGAGCTTCCCGAGGCCAGATGGAAATAACAGCCCAAGCCTGCCAGGACAGACTCATCTGTCTATTCCTGTGGAAAAGGGCAAGCCCTGGGGAAGCCTCTGAGAGCAGGAAGTGCCCACCTCCCCCTGGGCTTCACATTCCAGGAGTCCAGCTCTGCCAGCCCCTCCCAGGAGCCCTGGGAACCTCTGACCTGGATTCTACCCAGGGGTGTCTGTGAGCAGGCCCTGCCTGCCCTTCCCAAGGAAGCTGGGACAGTGGTGTTTGGAACCCCTGGAATGTAGCTCAGAAGACCTGGGTCCCAGTCCAGCCTGTGTCACTACCAGCAGTGGGATGTGGAGCGTGTGAGTCTAGACTGGATCTAGGGAGTGAAACAGGAGAATTAAGCAAATGGCCTTTAGAGGTCAGGATTTAGCACTGACTTTAGCAATCCAGAGTCTTTATTAACTGTGGGTAGAGTCCCAACACCTGAGGACTGGCTTCCACCAGGATGGCCCTTCTCTTGCTTCACAGAGATGGACATTACTGTAGAAGGCAGACCGTGGGCATTGACACCACACAGTGGACAGAACAGGGTTGGGGACTTGGAGGGTCTTCTGGTGGGACAGCGTTTTGTCCAAAAGACTTAGACACCTTGATAAGAAGCAGGGACGGAATTTGTACTCAGAGCTACCTGACCCCAATATGATGGCAGAGTCAGGGACATTCAGTGTTCACAGAACCCTGGACTGGCCCTTCTGCTATTCCACCATCCCAGCCTGTGAGTACCCTGTGCTCTGTCCTGACCTCCCTCCAGCTCCTGACTCAGCTGAGAGACCAGGATGCAGGCCAAAGAGAATCTTCTGAGTTCTTCCCTCCTTGAAGACCCTACCTTGCCCTAGGAGTGTGCTTCTCTACTACACCCTAGCTCAAATCCAAGCCCTACATCACCCTTTATTTTGGTAGAAAACAAAACACCTCTCCCCAAAATGTCTGAGGAATGGCCCCAAGAAAATGAAGTCAAACCAAGTTGCAAAAACTAATCATATTTTTGAAATTGTGATGAGACAGCTTCTGTATTCCCAAGTGGTTAAAAACATACTATAACTGAGTGGTAAAACAAAATTTACATTGGCCTGTGAGATCCATAAAGCCACAAAGACTCACGAAAAATATAGAGGTCACTTTATCTGATATGAGTATGGAAAATTAATCAGAAGGGAGGAAGGACATTTTATATTCCTTAAGGGAATTATGCATCATCAAGACATAACAATCTTAAATACGCTGCAAACAATAGAGCATCTATGTATATCAAACAAACACTCCTCAATTTCAATAAGCAAATAGGACATGGCACAATAATACTGGGTGACTTCAACACAGCTCTCTCACTTCTGGATAGATCTTTCAAACAAACACTTTACAAAAAAACTGTAGAACTAAATAATGCAATCAATAATTTAGACTTAACAGACATATATAGACTATTTCATCCATCAAAAAGTGAATACACTTTCTTCTCTGCAACACACAGATCCTTCTCTAAAATAGACCATGTGTTATGCCACAAAACAACTCTCTTCAAATACAAAATAGAGATAATAATCTGCATTCTATTAGATTAAAATGGAATAAAATTAGATATCAATAATAAATTAAAAATTGGAAGCCACTCTAACATATGTTGACTAAATAATACACTAATGAATGATGAATGGAGTAGAAGAAATCAGAGATGATATAAAAAAATTTTTTAAAGGTAAATGAGAATAGTGATACAACATATCAAAATCTCTCAGACACTACAAAGGCAGTGCTAGGAGGAAAGCATTGAACTCATTCATTAAAAGAACAGAAAGTCAATGAATAAATGACCTAAGATTACATCTCAAACTCCTAGAAAAAGAGCAAGAAATACGAAGAACACCCATAGCAGTCAGAAGAAAGAAATAATTAAAATCAAGAGAATGAAAATAAATGAACTTGAAACAAACAAATAAAGAAATTGAATAAAACAGAAAGTTGGTTCCTTTGTAAAGTAAGATAAAATTGATAAACTCTAGTCACCCTAACAAAGATAAAGAGAAAATTAACTAAATTACTAAAATGGTGATGAAAAAGGAAATATCACAACAGAAACTACTGAAAATACAGATGAGAATCAGAATCTATTTTGAAAAAATTATGCTCCAATAACATAGAAAATCTTGAAGACATAGACAAATTTCTGGAGACATATGACCTACCCAAACTGAATCAAGAGTACACACACAATTTAAACATGTCAATGTCAAACAACAGCAATGAAATAGAAGATGCCATAAAAAATCCTACCAACCAAGAAAACCTCAGGACCAGATGGATTCTCAGTTGAGTTCTACAAGACCTACAAAGAAGAATAACACCAAATTATTCCACAATATAGAAAAGGAGGGAACACTTCCAAATTCATTCTATGAGGCTAGTATCATCCTGATACCAAAATGAGATAAAAAAACATCAAGGAAAGAAAATGTTGAGAACTGATGTTCATCACTGATGAATATAGATGCAAAAATTCTCAATAAAATTCTGGCAAATTGCATATAGAATTATATTTAAAGATAGTTCTCCACAATTAAGAAGGTTTCATCCCAGGGATGTAAGTTTTGTTCAATATACAGAAATAAAAAAAATGTAATTCATTACATCAATAGATTTAAGGAAAAGAATCATATGACATCTCATCAGATGCAGAGAGAGGATTTGACAAAATACAGCACCCATTAATGTTCAAAACACTAGAAAAAACTAGGAATAGTAGGAACATACCTTAACATTATAAAAGCCATCTGTGCTATGCCCAGGGCTAACATCATTTTAAATGAAGAAAAATTGAAAGCATTTCCTCTAAAACCTGGAACAAGACAAGGATGCCCTCTTTCACCACTTCTATTCAATATTATCATTGAAACTGTAGCCAAATATTAGAATTGAAACTGTAGCCAAAGCAATTAGACAAAAGAAAGAAATTAAAGGGATATGAATAGGAAAAGAACTCAAATTATCACTATTTTCCAATTATGTGATTCTATATATAGAAGATTCAAAAAATTTCACCAGAGAACTTCTAGAATTCATAAATGAATTCAGCAAAGTAGCAGGATATAAAACCAACACCCATAAAAAAAAACAAATTCCTACATATCAGTGATGAATTTACTGAGAGAGATATTAAGAAAACTACCCCATTCACAATAGCCTCAAAAGAATAAAATAATTGGGAATCAACATAACAAAAGAGTTGAAAGACCTCTACAATGGAAACTACAGAACACTAAAGAAAGAAATTGAGATGACCTTAGAAGTTGGAAGACATCCCAAGCTCCTGGATAGGCAGAATTGATATTGTAATACAATATCAATCATACTACAGTCATACTACGAAAAATACTGTACAGATTTAATGCAATTCCTACTGAAATTCCAAAAACATTATTCATATAAATAGAAAAGTCAGTCATGAAATTCATTTGGAAAAAATAAGAGACGCAGAATAGTTAAAGCAATCCTTAGGAAGAAAAGGGAAGCAGGAGACATCAAATTCCCAGATCTTCAATTATACTACAGAGATATAATAACAAAATGGTGTGTTATTGGTGCCAAAACAGACATGGAACAGAATAGAAAACACAGACAAACCCACATAAATATGGTTATCTCATACTAGACAAAGGCCCCAAAAACATACATTGGAGAAAAGAAAGCCTATTCAACACATGGTACTGGGAGAACTGAAAATCCATGTGTAACAAAATGAAACTAAACTCCTATGTCTCATCCTGCACAAAACTCAACTCTAAGAACAGAGACTTTGTACCTGATAGAAGAAAAAGTAGAAAAGTGGGCCCAAATCTTCACCATGTCAGCTTAGGATCTGACTTCCGTAACAAGATTCCTATATCACAAGAAGGAAAATAAAGAATCAATAAGTGGGATAGATTCAAACTAAAAGGTTCTTCCCAGCAAAAGAAACAATCAAGAACATAAGAGAGAGCCTACAGAATGGGAGAAAATCTTTACTACATACATCTGAGATAGAACATTAATCTCTAGGATATATAAAGAACTCAAAAACATGGGCCCTCTTGGGAGGCTTTCAGAGTTCAGCAGTCTGCAAAGGACTGTGGGGAAAGTTGGAGACACTTAGAGTTCAGTGGAGAGGCTCCTGAAACTGAGGAACACATCATTCTATAACATATAGTGTGTTTTCCAGTGAACTGAGAAGACAGGCTGTTTTTATAGACAACAAGGACTGAGCAAAGCAGAAACAGTACAAAAAGCAGACGAGTCTTTTCAAAGTTACTTCCTGTGTAAAAGTGGAAGCAGAGAGTGTCCTTCTCATGCCAGTTATGACTGGCTTGTTTAGGGAGTGACCTGCAATCTCTCACTCTCCCAACTGCCCAGCTGGTCATTTCTGCTTGAGGAGGAAGAACCTTAGCACGAGTGACTCCATTTTGGCTTGGTCGGCTGGGCCCAATGCAGGGGCTCAGAGCCAACCAAGGCGTCCTGTGATGCCATGTAGCACCATCAACACAGAAAGTGCTCTGTAGACAGACACAAGAAAGCACTGAGCCTGAACGGAAACATGGAGGACCTTGAAGGGCTGGGAGAGGGGAAAGGGCTGGTCCTCAGGCTTCAGGAGGATATGAGTCTCACTTCAAGTAAGCCTCCTCAGAACTCCTCTCCTGGGGGACAGGTGGACTCAGGTGTGACCTTGATGTGAACTAAGTAAAAGGGAAGATTAATGAGCATGAGGAGGTGGGATGGGGCTGTGGGGCAAGAGGCAGTCCTCATGTGGCCTGAGGGGTGGGAGGAATCCATTCAGACAAAGGAGCCGGTCCTCAATCGTGGAAGTCCTGCAGTTGGGCCCTAGTGAGTGTCCAAGGGGGGCCCTAATGGACCATGGTGCTTGACTCTTGGGTTCTCAAGTTGTCCCAACCTTGTTCTTAAGCAATGTGTTCTGACTAAGATCTACTCGTATTAAACTGAACTGTGACAGAGGATTGGAGAGCAGTGACTGAGATTGGGGGTCTCTGATGACCTCACGGCTGTGGCATGTCTGGTGCCTGGGAATGTTCCTGTGCAATAGCACAGGATGCTCAGCTGCTGTGGCAATGCCCTGCACGAGGAGGATGTGCAAGAGTCCTGTCGGCTCTGACCTTGATCTCAGGCACACAGCTCCTGGGAATAGAGGAATTCTCATGCTAGACAACCACAATGTTTCACCAGTTCTGCTTCCCCTGAGCCTTCCTACTCCAAGTAACTTTTAACAGTGGACTTCTTGAGAGCACCACATAGCTCCTAAAATTGCAATTTTGAACTGCGGATTACAACTGTGGAAAAGTTACATTGATACCCCTAGTTTCTGTAACTTTCCTGAATACAAAAGATTAATGCTTGCATAGTCTTTAACTTGATAATGAGACATATACAATAAAGATTGTAGATATGCTTCTCCATGATAGAGCAGCATTCCACCTGATCCCAGCCATTTATCTTCAAAATCTGTGTTTTACTTTCTAACTCCCCATTGCACCTCACAAGAATGAGGAAATTTGGCTGCAGCTGCCCTGGACTTGGCATTAAATTTCACTAGAGCTTAAGTTATCTTTCCCAGTTGGCACACAGAGAAGCAAGGCTTGTGTGGGATCAAGTTTTAGACCTCTAATCTTTTCTCCCTTCCTTTTGGGTGCTTTGGTGAAGATGGTGGGATCTGGGCAAGGGAGGAGTGGAGAGTGCCGGAATTGGGCAGGACCAGGTCAACCCAAGGATCCCAGGCTAGAGAGGGGCGAGGCTGAGTGAGAGGCCTCTGTGCACCTGAACTGATGTTCAGCTGTTGGTGGGGGATTTGGGGTAGTTGAGAGGTTTCACGGAGATTGAGAGAACCTGTTCAGGGGCTGGTCTGACCTGGGAAACAAGCATTTCTCCTGCTCTTTTGGGGTTTTCAGTTGGGAATTTAAAAGAGTCAGTAGGCTATTTCACAGTAGGAGGGGTGATGGGAATGGGCAAATTCTGAGCAGGGGTGAAAGTTCAAGGCACTCTGAATATGAGAAGAGGCTGCCTCAGCAGAAGTCGCTGGTCTGTCCTGCCCCACTCTTCAGGGACAGTGATGGGTCAGGCCTGACACTAACAGGCTGCACCATGTTGGTTTTCCTCCAGAGGTCCTCGCAGCAAGCTGCAGGTGGAGCCCACCAGGATGGGAGTTCATCTTGCTCTTGGAATACCACCTCCCCAGGGGCCTAGGGTGTGCTAATTAAGTGTCTACCACTGAGTGCTTCCTCTTCACCCCTGCCAATTTTGAGACCGGGTCTCCCAAGATGCCCAGGCTGGCCTTGAACTCACATCTTCCTGTCTTAGCTGGGATTATGGGCCCACGCTATGGCACCTGGCACAAGAATACATTTCTGTCAACAGCAGACTGAGTGTAGCAGTTTAGTACCCTAAGATTATATCACCTCATGACACTGTACACATTTTAGTTCATGTGAGTGCACTCTAACATGTTGGCACAGTGACCTAACTGCCTAAGGACACTTTTCCAGAACCTATCCCCATGTCAAGGAAAACATTTGTGTATCTGAAAGCACATTTGAAAGAGAAATAGAATGACAGCAGATGAAAACCTTGTTACAAGATAGAATAGTTTATGCAATAGAACCACAAGAATGTGGGGAAGAACTGAGGAATGACACCCAACACGAGTGGGAGAAGGTGTGGCAAAGTCCACCGAGTGATTGTGCCAGGATCTGATGTCCTGAGGCTGTGCCTTTGCAGTTCCTCAGGAATTTACAGAGTTACCATGTGACCCAGAAATTGCATGCAAAGGGACAGGTCTAAGAGTAATAAAAACACGTCAGGGTGACAGATCTAGTCACAGCAGATGAGTTCTATCTGTCCCCTGGGGAGACAACCCAAAAAATGTCCATCAGCTCTTCAACCTATGAAAAAATTTGGTTTATCCAAACATGAAAGGTTACTTGGCAACAAAACACAATGAAATCCAGACATGTGAGACATTGAGGAATTTTTGAAACATTATGCTAAGTAAAAGACACAGATTCAAAAGGGTCATGTATGACTCCATTCACATGAAGTACTGGAATAGACAAAACCATAGAGATGCTAATTATATCAGTGATTGTCAAGGCTAAGGGGTAAAGAAAATGATTGCACAAATCTCTGAATAAATTAAGAAACCATTAAATGCTCACATTAAATGGATAACTTATGGTATGTAGATGATAACTCAATGAAGCAATATTGGAAAGACTAAGTCACTTATTGAAATAATTCATCAAATAAATCCTTACTGACTGATATTTGTCAACACTGAGTTGACAATGGAGATAAAATAATAAACTAGATAAAGGAAAGAATAACTGTATGGTATCTGAGTTCTATCTCAAATAAAACAGGATTGGAAAGACTGTCAATTCAGTTATTGAAATAACTCTTTAAATATGTCCATACTGACTAGGGTTTTTCAAAACCTAACTTGGAGATGAAGATCAAATAATAAACCAGAAAACATCCTGTTCTTGCTTTCTGGTCTCGCCAGTCTGGTGAGGATGGCAGCCACAGGGCACATGGCAAGAAGGCCTGATAAGGGTTTCTGACAGGTGGATTTCCTGCACAAGTCCATTCAGTTTGTTTCTGGATCCAAAGGTGCAGATCAACCAACTTTATCAAGTTCTTCTGAGGACGTCTGGGACGATCAGCACAAGCCTCAAAGAGCTGCTTGTAGTTGGCAAATTATTTCTGAATTCTACTTATGATTGCTTCAGATAAATTTCGACACTTCCATTCAATGTCTGGGTTCTGTTCTTCATGGGAAAGGCAGAGCCAGAAACCTTTTGCTCTTAATTTGAAGGAGAGCAGAGGTCTTCTTCAGGCAGTGTGTGGACCTCAGCCAAAAAGTTGGGTCTCTTTAAAGTCCTCCAGTGACAAGTGACCTCTGTCCCTTATGGAAGTTGCTGTCTGGCTGGGCCTTTGGCCAAGGAAAGAGAGTCTAAACCTCCATCTCCTCAGCACCATTTCTTGGATCTCAGATCCCTGCCCATCTGGGAATGGTCCCTGGTTGTAATTATAGGAGCAGCTCAGCAACTCCCTGTCTTTAGCAGTAAGAGTGGTGTTCATCTTGTCACCTGCTGTGCCCTGTGCTGATCACACACAAAAACTCATCTGAAGACTAAGAGCCCTGGCAGATGTTCATTCCTGCTCCTGGGCCACCATTAATCTTCGTCATTTTCAAATTGAAGTCATAATCCTAGACTGGCATTTTGATGCAATATACCTGACTTTCACAATCCATGAAGGAAGTGTCATTATAGGCAATAAACCGAAATAGTATCAACCTATCCAGTTTAAAGGCAAGGGGTCAGGTTGTGTATTTTTGAGTCCAGACCTACATTTATTGATAAAACCCTCAGGTCCTGTGCTCTCTTTGGCAGCACATATACTAATATTAGAATGATGCAGAGAAATTTAACATGGCCTCTGCACAAGGATGACATGCAAATTCATGAAGCAGTCCATATTTTTAAACATCATTACCCTATGTACATGTATGATTACACAAATGTTGCAACTCTATTTCATATACAACCAGAGCAACAACAGTTGTACCCCGTTTGTGTACAATGAATCAAAAAAAAAAAAAAAAACAAAACCCAGGTCCCCCCAGTTCAGCCTTTTTAATCATAAATCAAAGACTTGATTAGGACTCCTCTGCCCTACAGAGCATCTGGGACTTTGGAGGTAATTTCCAAATACAGATTCATGTAGTTAGCACAGAATAAAATGAGCAGTGGAGGGGAGGCAAAGCTCCACCTCTCTCCTCTTAGGGCCCCTGCTGGGCCTGGGAATTAACTTGCCACAGGCAGCCTAACAGGAGAAAGAACACAAATTATTTAATCCAAATTCTTATGTGGCATGGGAGCCTTTCTGAGGAAATGAAGACCCACTGGACTCAGAGGTGCATGCTGTGATCCCAGCATTTCAGGAGGCCAAGGCAGAAAGATCACAAGCCTGGGCAACTTAGCAAGACTCTGCCTCAAAATAAAAGCAAAAGGATAGGGGATGCAGCTCAATGGTAGAGCAGCCTGGGTTAAATCATCAGTACCACATAAAAATAAAAAAAAATTTGAAAAGGACCTGAAGACCCAAAAGAAGCTTAGTCAATCATTTCTGGGACTGAGGAATTAGCTCAGTGGTACAGGTTTTGCCTTGCACCTAGCATGCATGAGATCCTAGGTTCATTCCCCAGAGTCACACACACAAACACACACACACACACACACACACACACACACACACACACACACACACTTATTGCATAAACCAGAAGTAGTAGATTGTGATCAGGCCAGGGGCCTTGAGCTAAGGCCATGGATTCCATAGAGAAGTGACTGGGAAGATCAGGGTAGGCTTAACATGTTTGGTTTGCTCAAATTTTCCTCAGTTTCTGCTTTTCA
This sequence comes from Sciurus vulgaris, assembly GCF_902686455.1. Lineage (NCBI taxonomy): Eukaryota > Metazoa > Chordata > Mammalia > Rodentia > Sciuridae > Sciurus > Sciurus vulgaris. The sequence goes on along the minus strand of NC_136478.1, from coordinate 55,751,319 downwards.
TCTTTGATTCTGAGAATGTTACTTTACAGGGAGGAATCTTTCTTGAGGCATTTTCTTTTCCCAATATAAAAAAGAAAACAGAGTGAGGGCCCAAATGGTCCTCTTGTACCTGCTGCTTCTTAAGCACCTTGGATTCCAAATAGTCAACACACCAGAGTGGCATACCAGAGACTGACATGGTAACTCCTCTGACTGATTCATTTGAACAAACATAAAAGCCATCCATCCTGCACTGAAGCAACATGAAAAGCCAAATCCAAAGCTGCTGTTCCAGAGGAGACAGCCACCCTGGACCTGCATCCCTTGGGTCCTGAGGCTATCGGGCCACCTCTCTGGTTCCCATCTCTCTCCCACTTTCAACTCCTTCTACCCCATGGACTGCATGGGTGTTACCAGAGGTTGATGAGGAGTGTGTAACCTCTGGGTCTCTCTGAACCCTGCACAGCAGAGACCCAACAGAGGCGTAATGCTGGGGACTGCATCTCCCCAGGCAGGAGAGTCCGCCCACAGACATGAGCTCAGTACCCTGCAGAAGAGCATGGCACCTCTGGCATGAGCATGGGAGATCATCTGACCACACACCCAACACCAGATGACTGAGGGTCAGTTTGTAGAATGCGAAAGCTACAAGTGCCTTGGAATTTCCCTTTTCCACCCTTCAGAACCCCAGAGAGCTCATGCTAAAACGACTCACCAGAAATGCAGTAACCTCTCCCGAGCTCCAGTCTACACAAAATGCAAGCACAGTGCTCCCAGGAAGCCCACATGCGGCTGGCGAGGGATCACAGGAAGTGCTGCTTCCGGGTCCATCTTCAGTTTCACAAATGCATTTTCCACATTCTTTTCTTCTCTAGCCACCTCTTCCTTCATCCTTTCTCTCTCTTTCTCCATCTCTTCCCTGAGATTCCACTGGCGGTTGCTTTGGTTTGTTGACGTACATTAGTTACTAAGTCTTTGTCATCTTGGTATGGATGACACTTGGGATGGGTTTTCATTTTTCCAGACATGTGATGCTGGTAGAGACTCATGTTGAAATTCGACTGCTGTTTTGGGGGCATCAGGAGGTGAGTCCTTTAAGAGGTCAGTGGATGGTTAAGAGGGATTAATGTATGTGTGAACCAGCACAGTGACCATGACTGTAATCCCAGGGATTTGGGAGACTGAGGCAGGAAGATTGGAATTCGAGACCAGCCTAGAAAGCATATCTGTCTCAAAATAAAACAAACAAATAAATAAAAATGACTGAGGATGCCACTCAGTGGTAGAGCACCATGGGTTCAATAGTGCTGCAGAGAGGGTGGGGGGATTGCTGTCTATTCTTCAGGAGTGCATACTTGCTGTTGCAGGTCTGGATTAGTTAATAAGAGCTGGCTGTTATACAGCAAGGCTGCCCCTCGGGTCTTGCCTCTTTCACCCCTGCCAGAGTACACTTCCACTTTCCCATGAATAGATGTCATATGAGGTTCCACCAGAAGCTGCACAGATGCTAAGGCCAGACTCATCAATAAACCTGTATTCTTCATAAATCTCCCAGCATCAGATATTCTGTTATAGCAAGAGAGAATTCCCAAAAACTTGAAATTGAAAAGAACCAGAGTAAGATGCCATTTCTGGTGACCTGACTCTATTGTATACCTGCTTATAATCTTTTCCTTTCAGCCTCCTGAAGCTGTATCAATGCAGGACCTTTCCTCATCCCTGACTATGGCCCTGATATACAACAAAATGACTCTGAATTGTGTCATCAAACAATTCTCTCATGTAATCAAACTGTCTGTCTCAACAGGATCTTCCTGACCTACATGTGCCTCAATTGTTCTCTACCCAAATTTTATAAACCCTGTACTTCTAAAGATCAGGTGCCAGGAGTTCTTTGAGGCATTAGCCTGCTCCCAGGCACCACTTGCCTGGCATGCTCATTAAAGAACACTTTCTCCCATTCAGTTTGTCTCAGCATGCAGAGTGATTTGTAATTCTCATGCATTCCATAACATTTGGAGACCCCAGTAAGATTGGGGGTTGCAAGGTCACCCCATGCTCTGGGACTCAGCTTCACTCGGGACCTTCCCAGTCAGTAAGGAAGATGACCGGGTGGTGCCCCCCTGATGAAATCCCAGTGTTCCATGCCTCCCACTGAGTCTGGAGTGACTGATGTATTCCTGGACACCAAAAGGATCAGGTCCTTCTAACCATTGTATGATGTTTGGTGGGAGGAAGATCCTGAAGAGGAATCTTCCCCAGTTCTCTCATGTTCTACTGGGATGCCAATAGTGGAGGATTTGGGTTTTCTGACTCCCTTGGGAAATTTGGTTTGGTTTTGTTTTGCCTGGCTGCTTGCTGCTGGACTGTGCAACATGCTGTATTGTTGCATGAATGACTGAACAAGTTCTGGATAGATACTTTGCTTAAAAATGTCTCCTTGTCAATGTCTTTGTCCTCTCTGGTCTCTCTGTTAGTGGTTCAGAGGAAAGGAGAGCTAGACTGTCCACAGAGCTCACTTTGGTTTAGTGGCCACAGGAAGCTGACCTGGGGTACTCCCTGCAGGGATCGGTTCCCTGCCCTCCTCGCCTGTATATGAGCAGAGTGGACCTCTTTCTGGGGTTATATTGACAGTTCCAGTAGACGCCTCCTCTAAGTCTTGTCTTTTCCTGTGCATGTAAATTCTGTGCTCTAAGTTTGTCTGATATTTGTCCTGTCCCTTGTCTGTAGATGTCCCAAATGTCCCTCTTTCCCCTGGCTGCTGGTGCCTGGGTAGTGGAGGCACAGGCAGTTGTTAGGATGGGAAATTTCCAGCCCCTGATCCATCCCCTGTGGCTTGGAGCACTGTCCACTGCCTAGTGCTGGCGGCCTAGGCTGGGGCACCACACAGAACCCCAGGGTGATGGCACCAAGGGGATTCCCCTGCAGCCTCCCTGGCCTGCCAGTTCTGGGCATGTAGCACTGCTGACCACCAAGGTTTAAGCACCCCATGTACCAGGGACCACAAGGCTGCAGCTGCTACTCTGTAGGAAGCACCTGGCCTGGCAGCAGTGGGGATGAGGGCAGAGTCCCAGGCCATGGGCCACCCAGGACAAGTGGTTGAGGACAAATGCTCCACATACAACCCAGCTCTGCTATAGAAAAATGGCCAGAGAACCTGGCCTCTGCCCTGCCTTTTGCCCCTGGACGGGGGTGGAGACTGCTGGTCATGCAGGATGTGGCAATAGGTTCCAGCACTGTTAGTTTATGACATGGTGACAGGAATAATCTCCCCTTTCAAGTTCTGACAGGACATCCCATTTGGCCAGAGGCTATTCATCACTGAGGCAAAAACATATTTTGCTAAAATAGCATCACATCAGTGTGCAGCCCTCTCCTGGGATGAAATTTGTTGAGTAAATTAAATACACAGAAAACATTCATAAGGTCTGTTTCAGAATATAAATTTAAGAAAGGGTCCAAAAGTTTCAACTGTGTTTCATTTAGAGTACTATCAGTTACATAAAGTATTCCAGCTTGTTAAAATGGAGTAATTGGTCTAAGTTTAAATTTATAAATATTGTTTTCAAATTATAAATTTAAAAGAAGAGACATATGGAGGTTTGTGATAGGAATTAGATGGAAGGCTTGTGACAAAAATTTCTGAGTAAGTGAAAGAGGGTCTGAGTAGGTAAAGGGTAAATTTTTAAAAGTTTGTGTTTGTGATTAAATTGGCTATAATTAGCACAGTTAAATTTATTTAATGTTTAGTACTGATATGAAACTAAATCTAAAACATTGATATGCTCCTATCAGAATAATTTTTTGTATTTGGCAGGTTTTATTACTTGGGGTAACTGCATCTTAAAGAAATTAAGGTGTGTTCCTGTTCTAAAGTCTTAAATGATTACTTTGTAACTGATTAGACAAACGTGTTATTCAGGTTAGAACAATATTGTTGACACCCAAAATATATGTGACTAGGTACAGGTATGCATCTGAGAACTATATCTAAGCCTTGTCTAAGTTTTATGTGAAAGTTTAAAGACATCTTCTATCTTTGACTAAGTCAATTTCTGATCATTAACACTGTTTACTAAATGTATAAAGATTTAAGACTATTCTTTGATTTTCATTAACCCATAAAGACCTGTGATAATTGTTATCATACACTCTGAATTCTAAATTGTACTTTAAAAAGTTAAACTTAGTTAAATATAAAGCTTAGAAAAATACTTTGCCAAGGTGGTGTTCTTCACACTAAAATTATGTGTAATGAAAGTCGTAGATTTGTACTAACATAAAAAACGTGGTTCATATTTATTCATGTCATTTGATGTTTTATACCTGGATAAAGTAACCTCTTTTCAAGAAGTTATATATACGGTTTTGTGTTATTCTTTGTAAGTGCAAAGATGGGAAGTTGACTTCAGTGGATTCAGAGAAGCCTTTATTCCTTTGCAGATTCACACGTCATTGAGAGCCATTTTCCAGATGGGAAAAATGGCCCTCAGTTTCAGAGGGGATTTTGGTTTTATAGGGTACAGTGATGAAATCATTGGGAGCTGTGTACGCGCAGTCTTGACACTCAGGGGCTAGCTGAACAGGTTAAAACTTTTATTTAGGAAAGTAGTTGTAAAAAGTTTGAGACTCAGTTTTGTTGGGGGAGATAAGAGTCCAGATCCCAGGGATGAGTACTCAATTCTTGCCCATTGGTATTAGCTGTGGTTCCATTTAGGACTACTAAGCTATGGGGGAAGGTCATGGTTTATGGCCCAGCATTCAATATCGTCCCCTTTCCCCCCTGGCCCATTGTTCCTTGGCTAGTTTCCCATCCCTCCTCCTGAGAAGTACCTCTCTCCATTTTTCTTTGGGGGATATGTTGCAGGAATATTATTTTCCAGAACACTTCATTCCAAACTCTGAAATGGAAGAAAGAATTGGTGTGCTGAGTCAGATATGGCTGCTTCCAGGTGAGAAGGGTTCCTTCTTTCAGAGTGCTGGAACCCAGCATGGAGACCCTGGTGGGGAAGGGGACCGTGAGGTCATCATAGTTGGAGTATTCTTTTTGTGGTTTTAGAAAGTCAGGCTGAGACTGTGGGAGAGGTGTGTTCTAGGAGGCAGTTTGAATTGGCCAGGTTATCACATTAAGAAACTGCTTCTGCCCAAAATTAAGAATAGGAAGAAGAAAGGTTATTATAAGAAAGATGAGCATTAATTTGTGAGTGCTAGGAAAACAGTTTTCCTGTGTTAAAACAGGACATGTTTTCTAAAATGCCAGGAATCATACACCTCAAGAACATATAAGGTAATGCCTTTCTTTCTGGAGGAGGAGTCCATGCTCCCTGTCCCACTGTCTCCCCCTTGGTTTCCTAACTCAGAGGCAATGGATGGAGCCTCTGGTCTTTTGGTATTGGTCCACAGCTGTGCCAGGGTGACCTTAGATCTTTATCTATTTTCCTTTCCTCCACTCCTGCTGCTGGTAAGTCTAGCACAACTCTTTCCTGGACACTTAGAAAGGTCCTTCAGTTTTGCTGGGTCATGACTCCTGCTTTCTGCCAGGAACTCTCCATCTCCCCAGACCCAAGCTCACTTATGGTACTAGTCAAAGGAGCTGCCTATGTGTGGTGGGTAACATTGACACCAGGGCATCATAAGTGGACAGAGGGGCCTTGTGTGACCCTGCATCCCTCATCCTGGCAGGGGAAGTGTGTACACTTTGGTCCTGGGAGGGCTGCACATCAATAGCAGGTTTCACTCCAGGACCTGCCCACAGCCCTGTGGTTACCACACACAGGCAGGTGCCCAAGGCCTAGGAAGACCTCCTGGATTTGGCCACATACTGTGAGTGACAAGAAGCAGCCAAGCTAGTCATGACCCCACTGTCATCAGGGGTGCTGCATGAAGACTCTGGGGTCAGGCAGATGAGCAGTCACTGAAGTCATGGAGACGATTTCAGGGCATTCCACATCATCGGGGCAGCTCCAGTGTCCCTCGGGCAGGGTGACCACACAGGCACATGCTTTCATTCTCTGCCTGAACTTGGCCCCCCGTCCCACCAGTTCTGGGGCATGGTGCCCTGGGGGATGTGAACACCCCTCCTGGCAGGAGCAGATCAGGAAGCCCCTCAGGCAGTTGACTGGGGCTCTCATTTGTGGAATTTAGTGGTCCAGCTTCCTCCAAGTCTTCATCGGCCACCTCCACTTCCAAGTCACTTGAACTAGTGGACTCCCTGTGCTGCTCCCACGTCTGAGGGTCCCTGTTCTCACTAGTCGTCACCACCCTAGAGCAGGCTCTAGGCTGGCACGTCTCCTCAGGTTAACCTGTAGGCATGACCTGAAGTGCAGATGCTCCTCTCTAGGTTCTGAACAGGCGTCTCTCTCAGTTTGGACTCTTCCTGTACCGGGAGCAGTAATGAGTGGCTAACTCCAGGTCTGTGGCTAAGCTTAAGGATACAGTGGGCCTTGCCAACCCTGCAGCAGTGACCACTTTGGATGCTGCTTCCTACACTTGCAGTACTCCTCTTCGTGTGTTCAGAGTGTCTCTGTGCTCACGTGGTGGTCCCCACCCCTCCAATAATGAAGCCACCTCAAACCACATCCAGGGTCCTGGTCAGCCCAGATTTTCCCACAAAGCCCATGTCTCTTCTGTCTCCTGACTCATCCAGTCTCTCTCTGGGATCCTGCCCAATGTGCCAATTGTTCAACCCCAGGGCTGCAAAGGCCCCAGGGTACTATTTTTCAATCCCAAAAAAGAACTTGGAAGAGTCTTTGGAGAGGCTGTGGCCATTTTATTCCTAAGTTATTCCCTTGTTGTTTGGCTTACTCCATTTAGGGCAGCAGTGCTGGACCCACAGGCTGCAGGACTATACAGGAGGGATACCCGCCTCCAGTACGGGTGGCTTTCTTCAGGTGTTATGAGTCCATTCCTTTACCTCACAACCAGGATCACTGCTCAGATCCTCTCCTGAGGCCTGGAGACAAGGGGAGTGGCCAGGTCCTCCCCTTCCCTCATGGCCTCTGTCTTTTAGAGACCTTACCTCACTGCAGGCTTCCCCAGGCACTGCCCAGTGTTCAGTCCAACAATTAGGAGCACACAAAGAGAAGCCCAAAAAAGGTCATCCTTACTACAAATTTTTAATTGAAGGACACCAGCTTGGTCAATTTTTCTCTAAAGCAGGCGAGGTGGCACAGGTAATCCCAGGACCTGGCTGAGGTAGATGGATGTCTAGTTAGAGGTTGTCCTCAGCATTTAGTGAAGCCCTAAGCAATTTAGCAAGACCCTATCTTAAAATTTAAAGAAAATAAAAAGGTCTGGGGATGTGACTTGTTGGTAGAGTTCCCTGCATTTAATCGCCAGTAGCACACACACACACACACACACACCACACACACACACACAGTGTTCTCCTAAGCTTTGCATTTTAGAAAGTTAGTATACTTGGGGACCATAAATACAATGAATTTTCAAAGAAGCCAGTAATAATTAGCATCCCCTTTACACAAAAGTCCTTTACATATTAACCTAGCTTTCACTTTTGAAGTAAAATGTAGAATCCCTGGTGCCCTAGGATAATTATCATCATGTGACTCTCAGACCTGTACAGGTTAACATCACTGACCAGAATTAAAGAGCAACATTAGACATCTTATAAATTTAGGAAGTAGTGCTAATGACCACATATAGACATGTGACCTGGCATATGATTGCATGTCACATAAACGATAACAAAATGTTCACTAGGTCAAAGCAACAGAGGCAGACTGGGGTTTCAGTGTAAGCACTGTCTAGGTGACAGGGGTTTTGAGATATTATTTCAGATAGTATTGTGTTGGGAGGAGAGGTATTTCCATGGAAGGGCCTGAGGAACTCCAAGAGACCAGGGGGAACTCAGGACAAGCAGGGTGCTTGACTCACACAATGGAAAAATAGTGTAAGCATGTGTCATCCAGAGGCCAGACAAATTGATTCAGGAAAGTAGATTCACATTCAAGGGAGAAGGTGGACCAGCCGGAGAGCGAGATGTGTGTTTGGGGGGTTCCTGGCTCTTCTTTTAAAGAAAACCTGGAGAGGGGGGCTATGGAAAGGAATATAAGAGTGAGGTTGTTTGTGCTGCCTAATTTATAAGTGAAACATTATCACAGGGATAGGGTACAAGAGTATTTGTAGTTCAGTACAATTCAAGCTTTTAGATATCCAATGGGGGTATTGGAATGTACCCCCAAGTGTAAGGGGTAATGACTATATGTGCATTATTTTTTAAATGTCACTGAGGATAGTTTGGGTAGGAAGATTATGGCAATTTTAAAAGTCATCCTATTGTGTACATTACAGTATTTTTAAAAATAATCTCTTTTCAAAGCATATTGCTACCATGGCTACTCTGCTTCCTGGCACCTGAGACATAGTAGATAATAAATAGACATTTGTTCAATGAACAAACAAATATGAAAGTATGGAAGCCTTTATTCTTACCTTTATTTCCCCTCAGAGACAAGTTCTTGATTTAAATTCATGGCATTGGCCCCTTAAATGCTCCCTTAATACCCAAAGAGCAGGTTCAGTGACAAAATCACCTTAATCATAATTCCTGCAGCCTTCTTCTCCTGCCAAAAGCTGAACCATTTTTGTACATTCATTAAACAAATATTTATTGGTCACTTACTGCATGCAAAGGACAGAGCAAAGGACTGGTATTAACTTCCCCAAAAGATTGTCCTAAGAAGTAATTCCATCAACAAGTGTTGGGGCACCTTCCACTACTCCAGGTGCAGGGTCTGCAGGGGTGGCCCCTGCCCTATGCAACTTAAGGTTGGGTGCCAGGTCTCAGCCCCTTCAGACCCACACTCTCTTCCTGAAACAGGTCATGTTAGCATCCTTTCTACTATCTGGGGGAAATTCGGAGGTCACACAGCATACCTACATGATGAATTTGAAATGTCCCTCCTGTAATGCAAAGGAGAAATTCTGGGAAAGCAGGGAGCCTAACTGAGTGCTGGAGCAGGACTCCTGCTGCTCTAGTGAAGAGGTCACTTGCTTGAAATCTGCATGGAACCACCCTGAAAGTAATCCTTAAGAACAACAGCAAAAAATTATATAGTAGACACTCTCCTGGAGATTTTAGTTGATAAAACTGCACAAATTCACTGGGCTTCTTTGTAAAAGCAGGTTCTATGCTCAGATCAATACAAATTGTACCTTGGTCTCCACAACAGTCCCTCAGGTCCTGGGTGGTGGCTGACTGAGCATGCAGGGATGGCTAGGACCCCTGCCCCACCTGTCAATCACTAGTCTGGCTGTCCCTGTCCCCAGGGTTAAGAAAAGCATAAATGCCTCCACCCCTCAAGAATGCTGAGTATGACAAGGGGAGACTGAGGTAGTCAACAAACAGAGGCCACCCTCTCTTACTGCACATCTTCAAACTACAGGGAGTCCCAACACTCAGAAAAATGTGTTGCATGAGCCCCACCAAGTCCACAGTCAAGGGCGTTGACCTCCCAGAGGATTCCAGTTGAGGAAGGTGATAATGACATGAAGAACCTTACAGTAAGTACCAGGACTGCGGGTCTGCCAAGACTACCCCAGGCCTGAGTCCAAACTGCATCTAATTTTTTCTTTTCTTTTGTTACTGGGGATTGAACCTAAGGACATCTCCAGCCCTTTGTATTTTTTATTTTAGGACAGGGTCAGTTGCTGAGGCTGGTCTTGCACTTTGGATCCTTCTGCTTTAGCCTCCCAAGTCACTGGGATTACAGGTGTGAGCACCTGTGTCTGGTTTACATCTCCTACTTTAAAAAGATAAACCTGTTTGTCTTTCTTACTTCCTTTCCTTTCTTACTTTGTCTTACTCTGTTTCCCAGGCTGGCCTCCAACTCCTGGATTCGAGGGATCCTCCTGACTCAGCCTCTAGTCTGGGACTAAAGGCATGGGCCACTTGGACCTAGTTTCAAAAAGTGATGTTTTTAAGGCTGTCTTGTTGCCTGGGAAACAAGGTTCTGATAGCTATTGTGTGAGGGTGCAGAACAGACAGAAACCTTAGAGCACATGACAACAGTCAAGAGCCAGCTGGTGGGATCAGTCAATATTTTCTTGTTATTAATTTTATCTTTTACAAATTTTATTTGTTCATATTAATTATAATTGATATGTTACAATCTCTTATAAATTTTGAAATAAACATATTACCACAAGGTGAAACAGTGCATGCCTTTAATCCTAGCAATTTAGGAGGCTGGGGCAAGATCACATGTTTGAGGCCATTCTAAGTAATTTAGTGAGACCCTGTCTCAAAATAAAATTGTGTACAATGAATCAAAATGCAGTCTGAAAAATTTTTAAAAAATAGTAAAGAAAAGAAAAATAAAAAGGTTTTGGATGTAGCTCAGTTTTAGAGCACCCCTGAGTTCAATTCCCAGTGCCACTAAAAAGAATAAAATTATTTTAGTATAATATTAGAAAATCACTTCCGAAATCTAAGAAACCTATAATCTCATTTTTTAAAATTGAGGGTATTTTTCCCTATAAATATGTACATATGTAACTCTTCACTTTATAAAAAAATTTTATCTTTTCTATGTTGTTTTATTGTGTAGCTTGTTTTTCTCACTCAGAATATACATCATTTTCCCATGTGTATTTGTGAGTTTTTCATTCCGGTGACCAAAATACCTGACAGAAACAACTTAAGGGAGGAAAAGTTAATTTTGGCTCTGGTTTCAGAGACCTCAGCCCAGGATCGGCTGCTCTAAGGAAGAAACCTCATGGTGCAAGGGCATGGAGGAGGAAAGCAGATGGTAACAGGGGAGAGAGAGAGAGAGAGAGAGAGAGAGAGAGAGAGAGAGAGAGAGAGAGAGAGAGAGAGAGAGAGAAGAGAAGAGAAGAGAAGAGAAGAGAAGAGAAGAGAAGAGAAGAGAAGAGAAGAGAAGAGAAGAGAAGAGAAGAGAAGAGAAGAGAAGAGAAGAGAAGTGAAGAGAAGAGAAGAGAAGAGAAGGAGAGGATGGAATGAATGTTCCCCATTTTGTAAGTGCTCGCAGATTGAGGCACCATAATTATCAAATGTCACACCAGCTGGAGCACCAGATGGGGCTCTTCTCCAAACACTTCTCCTTCCTTGAGTTTCTGCTTCTCCTTCTGTTGGAGGTGCCTCTTGTCCTGAAGCTGCCCTGAGGCTTCTGAGCTACCTGATGGATCTTGTGGCTTGGATCAGGTCAGGTCCTGTGTGTGGGGCTTGCATCTGAGGTTTTAGCCCCAGGTCAGGTCCTTCCCCATCCTCATGTTTATCTGCTCATTTTCAAGACATCCTAATGGGGTCCAGTACACAGGGAACTCACCCTTCTGGGTCTTCCCAGTGAGCCAGTGAGGTTCCTTTTGACCCAAGAGTGAGCATGTTATTGTGGGGCCTCCCTGTGAGTCTGCTGCACATCCTGGGTTGTTCCCTGTTCCACCTCCACCCTGCTGCATGAAGGAAACTAGGGCCTCTGTGGCCTGTTTGTGATCAGGTGCTCATACAGTTCCTATATTAAAAGGGGTCAAGTTGCAAGGATCAGGAGAAAGAGATGAAAAAGGAAAAGGGTGACTTCATATAAGGGAGGAGTGGCAGGAAGAAAAAAGAATTCTAGCAAAAAAAATAATGATCTGACAAGGGTTTTTGAAACAAAGGATATCCAAATTAAAGAGCTCAGGGTAAACCAATAACTGTCATTCAAACAAAATAAATTTCCAGTAAGACTGTGGTTCCTATCCATCAGAGCACTGTTGCTCCTAGATGAAGGTCTCTGAGAGGTGTTCCTCAACATCAGGCTGTATGGTTTGTGGAGTCCCGCCCCAGGACTTAACTAAATTCTCCAAGAGTCACCTGTTTCTGCACCTGCAGAGGGAGTTAAGTCTCTTTCTGGTGGATTCCTATCTGGGGACTCTGAGAAAGGCTACATGCAGCGTTACTTCCTGAGTCCAGGACTGTGGCAAGATGTCGCCCAAACCCTCAGGTCAGGAATCAGGAATGGCCACTTGTCATTGTCTTCGGCATCTTACCTGTTCTGTGTTTGTTCATCTTTTTCTATTTTTTGTTTCTCTTGAGTGTGGACATGGTCAGTCTTCCTCATGTTCATCATGTACCCCCTTCAATCACATTGACCAATTTCCAGGAATTCCTGACAAGGGCTGCTGACTTCAGGACCTGGTATGACTTCTTTTCTCTCTCTAAATTCTGCCAAGGAGAATGACCAACATTTGAGGTCAGATGGGTCCCTCAGGGGACCACCAAGTTGTCTTTGGGCAGCCTGGACATCCTGACCAAATGTCTTATATTCAAATTTGGAAAAAAAACGGTTAAAAAGGTTTTCAACCATGTTCACTAAAGCTTACATTGAAATGTAAACTGCTGCCAACAGGAACTCCTAACTATTGGATTTGGTTCACCAAAAGGCCAGGCTAAAATTTTGATGGCCGCTGTCCAAGAGACCAGAAAATCCAGTTTAGAACAAGACCCCAACCTGGGGGGCTCTCCCAGGAGACCAATGGAAGCAGCTCCCTTGCTGTATCTTTATGAAACACCTTCAGGGAGGGATGGGACATAACCTTTGCCTATATTCTCTTAACCCTTTTCATCTCTGATGAGCAGGACCACATCAGGATGGAGGCCAGAAAGACTTTTAAAATTCTAGATTTTAAGTTCTTCATTTTGATCTGATGGGCCTAGGTTAATTTTTTGATCAGAGATATTTTATTCAACTATAAAGTCTTTCTAAAGTTCTGTTTTGTTCAGAGACCAGTGTGCAAGGGTTAACTCTCAATCTAAAGGGTTTTCAAAAATAAGCTACTAGCCCTTTGTCTGTTTATTTTTTGTATCTATACACTGGTGTATTTTCATGACTACATATGTTTGGTACCAAAATTGATATATGAGCCCCTAAATTAAAATTTAAAAAATGGATCCAAATGCTTTTGATTCACATGATTTAAAGGGTTTTTAAGTTGGGTAAACAAAAGTATGGTTTCAAGTTACCAACAGTTTTATTTCTAGGTGGTCAAAATTAATGTTATTTTTATAAAATGTCTAATATCCATTGTTTTTTAGACTTTTCTTCAACAATGAGGAAATGACTGATGCTGCCCAATGTCCTTCTCTGATATCTTGGTTTAAAAAAAAAAAACTAAATTAGATTTGACATATATGGGATTAATCATGGATGTTTGTTAGAGACCTCTGATTGGTTTACAGAGTTAAAATGCTAACTCCTAAATATAACATCAGGTAGTCTTAACTCCTTAAATTCCATTGGGTAAAATACTTAAAGCATTATTGGTGTTTTCATAAATTAATAAATTAAAAAAGTGTAAAATTACTTTGTGTCATCACTAAAAACAGTGTTACTGAAACCCTCAACAAATATAATTATATATAAGTGGTCCAAATTTTTCAACCACATTTTAAATAAAGTTCTATAAATAACATAACATATTTCATCTTATTAAAATGAAATAATTTATCTAAATTCAGAAATTTACAAGGGTTGTTTCAGAGTACATTTTTAAAAAGGGGATCAACAGATTAAAAAATTAAGAGATTCTTGACATAAAAATATATTACTAAAAGAAAAAAAATTTTCTAGGTTAAAAAAGTCTTTATGAGATAAAATAAAACTGTAATACACTAAGTAAACAACAGAGTCTAATAAGTGATTAAAAATTAAATTAAGGGTAAATTTTTAAAAGTTTGTGTTTATATATAAGTAAACAACAGTTTTAAAACTGTCCAAGTTTTTCCCTAAGGTCAATATTAATATACTGATATAAACCAAGTTCAGTCTATATGGTAAAATGACAAATAATTCTTAAAAATATTAATTTACTCAACATTTGTCTGTTAAGTTTTATTCTCTAGGGCAATTAGTCTTAAAATTGGGAGTTTTTTACAACTCTGGTTAAATAGCAACTGTTATTTTAGAGTGTTGTGCTATATTATAAAGTCTAAATTTTCTTTGAAAGCTGAACTCGGTTAATATGAAATGATCAATGTAATTATGATTCTGTTACTCTTCTTTATATGTTAAATGTGTTCATATCTTCCAGGCATACAAGCCTTTAAAATAAACAGTTTCAAACAACATTTTATCAAGCTGGTGTTCTCCAACCTAAGGTTGTAATGTAATTTTAATCTTATAAGAATAGCAAATTTCATCATTTAATCTTCTGTAACTGGGCCTGAATTGTATGTCATCTTCTACACTGGGATAAAATGTTGAATGTAAATATATTTTTAAAAGTTAATGAGAGACTGATTTGTTTAAAGGTTAATGTTATGAAACGTAAAAACATTTTGCTACTTTACTACATAAAAGGAAAGTTAAAAGCTCTGTCTGCTTTCTTTTTTTGAAAATAACTAATTAATTAATTAATTTTTAATTTACAGACTGCATTTTGATTCATTGTACACAAATGGGGTACATCATTTCATTTCTACGGTTGCACACAATGTAAATTTATACCATTCATGTAATCATACATGTACATAGGGTAATGATGTCTGTTTCAATTCACCATCTTTCATACCCTGCCCCACACCCTCTTATTCCCTCTATACAATCTAAAGTTCCTTCATCTCTTCTTACCCCCTATCTTCCCATCTCTATTATGTATCATCATCCACTTATCAGGGGAAAATATTTGGCCTTTGGTTTTGGGGGATTGGCTTATTTCACTTAGCATGATATTCTCCAATTCCATCCATTTATCTGCAAATGTCATAATATTATTCTTCTCCATAACTGAATAATATTCCATTGTGTATATATACCACAGTTTCTTTATTCATTTCTCTGTTGAAGGGCACGTAGGTTGTGTACACAATCTAGCTATTGTGAATTGAGCTGCTATAAACATTAATGTTGATTCATTAGTGTAGTATGCTGATTTTAAGTCCTTTGTGTATGAACCCAGGAGTGGGATAACCAGGAAGGTGGGTTCATTTCAAGTTTATGTGGAATTTCCTTACTGCTTTCCCGAGTGGCTGCACCAATTTCAACTCTGCCAGCAATGTACAAGTTTGCCTTTTTCCCTACATTTATGCCCACATCTATTATTGCTTATGTTCCTGATAATAGCCATTCTAATTGGAGTAAGATAAAATCTTAGAGTTGTTAGAATTTGCATTTCTCTAATTACTAGAGATGTTGAACACTTTTTCATATATTTATTAATCATCTGTATATTTTCTTCTGTATAATGTCTGTCCAGTTTCTTGGCCTATTCATTGACTGGGTTCTTTGTATTTTTGGTGTAAAGTTTTGTTTTGTAAGTTCTTTAAAATTTTGGAGAGTAGTGTTGTATCTGAAGTGCTTGTGGAAAAGGTTTTCTCCCACTCTGTAGGCTCTCTTTTCACATTATGAATTGTATCCTTTGCTGATTAAAAGCTTTTTAGTTTGAATCCTTCCCACTTATTGATTTTTGCTTTGATTTCTTATGCTTTGGGAGTCTTGTTAAAAATGTCTTGCCCTAAACCAACATGATGGTTTGGGCCTACTTTTTCTTCTCTTTGGAGCAAGGTCTCTTGATACTTTTTGAGTTAGTTTTGTGTAGGGTGAGAGATAGAGGTTTAATTTCATTTTACTACATATGGATTTCTAGTTTTCCCGGCACCATTTGTTGAACAGGCATCTTCACTGCATTGTATGTTTTTGACTCCTTTGTCTAGTATGAGGTAACTGTATTTATGTGGGTTCATCTCTTTGTCTTCTATTCTGTACCATTGCTCTGCCTGTCTATATTGGTGTCAATATCATGCGATTTTTCTTTCTAGTGCTTTGTAGTATAGTTTAAGTTCTGGTATTGTGATACCTCCTGCTTCACTCTTTCTGTACAGGATTGCTTTGGCTTTTCGAGTTCTCTTATTTCTCCAGATGAATTTCATAATTACTTACTCGTTTTCTATGAGGAACATCATTGGGATTTTAATTGGAATTGCATTGAATCTGTACAGTGCCTTTGGTAGAATGACCATTTTGACAATATTAATTCTGCCTATCCAGTACATGGGAGATCTTGCCATCTTTTAAGATTTTCATTAATTTCTTTCTTTAGTGTTCTGTAGTTTTCATTGTAGAGGTCTTTCACTTATTTTGTTATATAAATTCTCAAGTTTTTTTTTTTCTTGAGGCTATTGTGAATGGAGTAGTTTTCCTAATTTCTCTTTCAGAAGATTCATCACTTATGAATAGAAATGCACTAGATTTATGTTCAGCTTCCTTTGATTCATGTTTTAGATGTAATATCATATTTTGTTAACTAACATTGATATAGACAGGAAACAATATATGTAAATTTTGAAAAAATGATACTTAAAAAGAAGACAAAGATCAGCTTCAGAACTAGGTCACTTTATCTAAGATTTGTGAAGAACCCTGACTTACCTGAGATAAGTCTCTGCCTTCCACCTTACTACATGTTAGAGTGGCTCAAAGATAAGCCAGACGTCAGCTCATTATATTCAAAAGATTTTTTTGTTGTAAAATTACTGCGATTTCAAACGGGGGATACAATGTATAGCTCAGCCAACATTTAAGACAGATATGACACAATTAAATATGTTTTTACTATTGTTAATTGCATGTTGTATTTTTCTTGTAAACTCTATAACTGTTGCCTGTTAATGTTTTTTCAGAGAGACTGCTTCAAGAACAATCTGAATTAATTTGAGATAATAAACCATCACCTATAGGACAGAAAATATAAACTCCATTAAATAAAAGTGAGTAAATGACTGTAAAGTCATAGACATTAAAGTTAAATCCCAGTACAGACTGGTGAGACTGGCTTGCTGGCTGTTTAAGATCAAGACTTAAAGATTGAGATTAAAATAAATGTTGAAGAACAAAAATATTTGGCTCTTGCCATCAGAGTAATTGTGAACCCAGGGAGCAACAGAACTTCTCTAAGGAGCTTTACACTCTGGACCAACGACCTCCTGACCAGGGAGATTAATGAGAACCACTAGAGAATAAAAAGTCAATCAGTGCACCTCCTGCAGAGGGGATCGTTGGATAAGGGAGAAATCCCTAATGCTTCCAAAAGAAGTCACCTCATCAAGGAGACCCTGCCTGGGGAATGGCACTGAAGGTGCTAAGAAGCTGCTCCCAAGTTCCCCATGAGCGACCCCTGTGGGAACTTAACTGACTCTTCAAAACAGACAGAAACAGGTTAATTTGACCAACATGATTGTGAACATCTAGCAAAACAGTTAAAACTAAAATATAGCCATTCTTGGACAATGTAACTTAAGATGCACACTTTTGTTAGCCTCCCCAAATTAAGTAAGACTACCGGTGACAAAGAGAAGATTCTTAGATAAAAATTTCTGATAACTATCCAGAAAAACCGCCAGAGTTATAAGTTTTTAGTCAGTTTAAGACCTATAGACCTTCCTAATCTCCTATACGGTTAGGCTTAATGTTTGCTTGTATAATTCTCTGGCCCTAAGTAACAAAAATATAAAAATTGCTACTAAACACAGGTTATACCAATAAAAGGATATTTTACAAAAGTAAGACAACTTTAAGTAACTTAAGTAAATATTGTAGTAACATTCCTGATAACTCCAACAATGTTAGAGATTTACAAATAAAGGTCTTATCCTGTTCAAATTTGTTAGGCTTTGTTAGGCCTTTGTTATGACTTGTTAAGAGGACAGTGTCTCAGCTCTTCCACATCCTGTTTAGAGATTATTAATTTCCATCATCCTTATGATACTCATTGACATGTCACAGATGCTATTTATTTTGTACTTTTTTTTGTTTGTTTCTCTTGTACAACAAGACTTTTACCTCTAGATAGACCCAAATTCCAAAAGGGGACTCCAAATTGCTCACCCCACCCAACAATGTCCCTTCTCAGCTCAATGCAGCAAGTGCCCTTTTACCCTACAGCAGTAAAAAGTCTCTAAAATTAGAGAAGAAATAAAATTACAGCTAGTGTAGATAGGTAATTGCATCAAAGCACAAAATGGAGGCTGATATGGTTCTGGAAAGCTGGAAATGACTTCTGAGAGATTAAA
Source organism: Sciurus vulgaris (assembly GCF_902686455.1). NCBI lineage: Eukaryota > Metazoa > Chordata > Mammalia > Rodentia > Sciuridae > Sciurus > Sciurus vulgaris. The sequence goes on along the minus strand of NC_136478.1, from coordinate 55,733,315 downwards.
ATGTTAATGCTTCCAGAGCCCTTTTCTCCACCTTTACCAAAATAACTTGATCCTGCTCCAACCTGTTGTTAAGTCTCTCCAACAGATTCATCTTATGAGAGATGGAGCCCCAAGACATCACTGATTTCCAACACCCCATTCCAGCCAGGAGACTATATCTACATCAAATACTCCAGAAAAATGACTAACACCCAATGGAAATGGAGGGGACCTACCTCACAACATGGATTCATCACATCTGAGTCAAGACATCAGAAAAAATGGGCAGCCCTCAGATACCCCCCAACCACCCCCTAAACATAAGACTGAAAAATATGAATCATGTTTTTCTCTCCTTAGACTATGTTATAGGGTCCAAGCTACTAAAGCAACATATTCCATTGGTCAAATTAATGTATACACATGACCACTACAACCCCTTACCTAATTTAAAAGATAAATCAAGGATTCTTGCACCCTTCTTGTGATACTCAGGACTTCCTCAGGCCCATATGACAACCATCTTGTGGCCCCTGAGGGAACATGGTTTATTTTTATGTCAGGAGTAACTCCATGCCTGGCCCTTCGACTTTTAGAGATTACCAAATGGGATGAATTTTGTGTTACTCTTCACATCATTCCCCAAGTGTACTATTATGATATGGAGGGAAAAAATGAACATCTGGGCTAATACTTTGATCTAAATAAGTGGCCTTATTTAGTGGTCTTAGTTCTCCTCCTGTTGGGATTAGGCATAGCTGGCTCCACTGCACTCATTACAGGAGACAAAATTTCAAAACCTTAAGTGGACAAATGGATCTAAACTTAAGGAAATTAAGAACTCTGTAAGCCACTTGGAAAATTACCTTGACTCACTTGCTGAGGTAATTTTATAAAACAGTTGAGATTGGCTTATCTCACTTAACATGATATTCTCCAATTTCATCCATTTGCCTGCAAATGTCATAATTTTATTATTCTTAAAAAAAAAAAAAAAAAAAAAAAAAAAAAAACCTCAAACATTTAATTGGTTCAGGTAGAATCTGACCCCAAAATTAAGGTGTTGAAGAGGACAGAAACAGTATGAAGCCAGAGATGCCAAGTCATTTATCCTGTCCCAGTTACCATGGGACATCTGTAGGTCCAAGTCACAAGTGAAAGGACAATGGGTTAACAAGGCTGCAGCCTTTTCTCCCCTGCTGTTTTGCTGCTGTCATTATTCTGCCTCCCCCACACCATTTTACAACCTAGATTGCTAGCCCATGAACTTCCTAGTCAGTCATTGGTCCAGATTGTTAGTAGCCCATGAAATTCCACTTCTTAAGGATAGTTCCTGTGCCATTTCATCCCCCCCACCCTCTCTCACCCTGCATGCAGACACTCTGCTCGTCCACTTAATAAGATCTCTCACATTAGTTCCCGTGTCTGGAGTGGTTTTCTGGCTGCTTTCAACAAATCAGTGTTTTCAGCAAGAGTGGATCTTGGGTGCCTTAAGCACAGACTAGGCGACCCCCATGTCCAGGGAGTGATCCACCACCAAGCTAGTGGAAGACTAATAATGTATTGCTCAGCTCTGTGACCTCCAAAATGAATGATTTTTAAGTGAAGGAAACCAACAATTTACTTAAAAATGAAACTATAGGGATCCAAAGAAGGTAGAAGATCAGCTCAGAGGGTAGACGTGTTTAATTGAATCAAAAGTGAAAGTGATTTTAAAGTATCAGAAACACGAGATTCATGGAGATGATGAATTTGTTTTGAACTTAGAAAAGGACAGCAATGACCATGTCAAGTGGCCAAAGTTTGACCCAATCACATAGTTAGGTTGTGAATAAGTTTTCTGGGTTGATTCCATCTGTTAACAATTGCTCTACCTCAGGATACCATCAGGTTCATCAACGCTTATAAAATTTAAATTTGTTTACAAGGTATCTTTCAAACAAACCATTATGTTACTCTCAAAAAAAGTGAAACTATAGTGTTTATTTAGTTATTTCCTTGGTGAAATCTTGAAGGACCTTCTGTAATAACCATTCATTACACACTATTCAATTTGGAACAAAATTTCCCTTATTTGAAAAGAAGTAGTTTATGCTGTATTTATTTCCATGACACCTGCAGCTTCTTTGAGATTGTGAGTCCCTGGGGTAATGATCCCCAGCTTGTGCTAATAGACCAGCCCAGTGACAGGAATGACACAGGTATTTGATGAATGAATGAGATCACTGGCAGAAAGCTAAGTTTCCTCTCTAGTTACATGTTAGAAGTTTTCTCCAAGCTCCTCTTGAACTACTTACTTAGTATATTCCATCTAAATAAATGGCACTCCTCATGCTCTGGATTCTTAGAAGAAGATGAAAAAAAAAAAAGAGTCATCATTTTGTCAGCTTTGCATCACTATGACTAAAATAACTGACAAGAAAAAGTCAGAGGAGGAAAGATTTAATTTGACTCAGGGTTTCAGATGGTTCAGCACACAACTGGATCCAAGGCAGCTGTGGAAGGGAGTGGTACAGAAAGCTATCAGCTAATGTGAGGGAGAAGCAGAGAAAGAGGAAGGGGCCAGAGAAAAGACAAACCCTTCTGGGGCATGCGCCAGGGACCCACTTCCTCCAGCTGGGCCCCACCTCCCAGCAGTCCATTCATCCGTCTTTGGACTAATACCCTGATGAGGTTGGGACCAGGCACAAGGGATTGATAGTGTAGATAATGGATAGTTGGGTCGGGAAGATGGGGGCTAATTCAAAAGGAAATAAAATGCCAGTACCACCAGGGCACTTCCCTCTCCTCATAACCTGCTACCAAGGCTACCTCTGTCTCCAGGGACTTGCTCCTCCCAATGCAAGGAGTTGTTAATGAGCACCCCAAGGGTGGCCCTTTCCTGTCTTTTGGCCACAGTAGGCAAGATAAGAGGAGGAGGGGCCATGAGAAGAAAGGAAACCTAAAATTTATAAAGAGGCAGAACGCCCAGCCTGCCTTGGGCACCATCTCTGGGCTCCCTCCTGTCTGGAGGAGTCTCATTCTCTCCCATATTTCTTAAATACGATTTACTTTCTGTGCTTTCTGTTTCTCAGGTGTTTGGTCTTTAACACCAGGGAAACACGGACCCGACCCTGATTTTTAGGACTGGTGTCAAGGTCCAGCCCTTATGCTCTGATCACCTCCCAGAGCTCCACCTCTGAGCACATGGATCTCTGGGGAATTTCCTTTGCAATACTTCTCTTGTTAAGTGACTCATACCCGACAGGTCCTTAAGTTCTTTTCTGCAATGTGGTCATGAACTTGAGGGTCCTAGCAGAGGTCTCCTCCACTCCCGGAGACCACTTCAGACCAATTTTTCCTGAAACCTGTTGATGAAAATGTACATTCCCCCTGCCCGTTCTTGGCAGCTTTGTCAAAAAATCAATGAACTACACATCCCTGGTTTTGTTTGGGCTTTATATCCTGTTCCCATTAGTTGATGAGACTGGTTTTACTCAAGTACCATATTAATCTATCGTGAGAATTATCAAATGTGTGTTTTCCTGGAGTCTGGGGTGAGAGAGGAGATTGACTATGATGAAACATAAAGGAACTCCATCTTGATTGTGGTGGCACATTACTCTGGTACAGGTCAATTTATCAATGCTTATTTAAATGTTCAGTTAAAATGTTAAAAGTTAAACTATACCTTAATAAAGTTGACTTAAAATCATATATGTGTACTTTGCAATAAAGCAAAGCATATCAGGAAATTATGAGAATTCTTGAGGAGCTTAGATCCTCTGGTTGAAACTGCTACAAATGTTCACAGAGTCAGAAATGGAAATTAAAATAATAATAATAATAATCAGATTTAACACTTTTCATATAGTTTGGATGAATCTATTACTAAAAAAAGGTAATTTTAAAATGAAAATTTCCTTGTAATTGAAAGTTGAAGTTACAGATAATCTTTTAGTTTTTCTTTTTTGGAACCAGGGATTGAACTCAGGGGCACTTGACCACTAAACCACATCCCCAGCCCTATTCTGTATTTTATTTAGAGACAGGGTTTCATTGAGTTGATTAGCTCCTTGCTTTTGTTGAGAATAGCTTTGAACTCACAATCCTCCTGCCTCAGTCTCCTGAGCTGCTGGAATTATAGGTGTGTGCCACTGTACTCAGCAATCTTTAGTATTTTTTACTTTTGTTTTTGAAACAGACTGTTCTTATGCTGAACAGATAGGCCTGAACACCTGGATTTAAGCAATCCTCCTGCCTCAATCTCCCAAGTAGTTGGGACGGTGGTGTAGGCACCCTAGTGCTTCACTTGCAAATATTTCAAATTACATACAAATTATGCAACCACTTTAGTTTCTTGCACAATCTCCACAAGTTACCATAGATTTCAGATAAAACATTAAAATACCATTATATATAAGTATATATAAAATATACTTAATAAAATATATATAATAAGATATATATATTATAAAAATAAATTCCAAATTATATCTATCTTTACATATATATATGTGGCACAAGTATACATTTTGAAATAGTCCCAAAATTCATTTGGAAGAATAAAAGACCCAGAACATCCAAAGCAATTCTAAGCCAAAAAAGCAATGATGGAGTTATTGCAACACCTGATTTCAAGTTATCCTACAGCGCTTTGGTCACAAAAACTGCACAGTGCTCGCATGAAAACAGGCATCAGTGGTACAGAGTAGACAACACAGAGATAAACCCATACATCTACAGTCATCTGACACTTGACAAAGGTGCCATAAACATACATTGGAGAAAAGAGCTTTTGACTATTGTGAATCATGCTGCTATAAATCTGGGTATGTGTATATCACTGTAGTAAGATGACTTCATTTCTTCTTAAGCCTCTGGGATTACAGGCCCCCACCTATAATCCTAGGGGTTTGGGAGGCTGAGGAAGGAGCATTGCAAGTTCAAAGTCAGCCTCAGCAACTTGGAGAGGCCCTAAGCAACTTAGGGAGACCCTGTTTCTAAATAAAAAGTAAAAAGAGCTGGGGATGTGGTTAAATGCTCCTGGGTTAAATTCCAAGAACAAAGAAAGAAAAGAAAGAAAGAAAGAAAGAAAGAAAGAAAGAAAGAAAGAAAGAAAGAAAGAAAGAAAGAAAGAAAGGTAGGTCGGTAATGGGAAAAAAGGTTATCCTTATGTCAAAGAATGAAACTAGATCCTTATCTCTCACCCTAAACAAAAATCATCTCAAATGGACAGAAAAGACCTAGGAATAGACCAAAACCTATGCAACTCCTAGAAGAAAACTTAGGGTTGACAATCCAGCAGAATTTCTCAGTTCTTTCTTATTGAGAAAGGCAATGACTTTCTCAATAAGACCCCTAACGTTTGGGAAATAATGCCAAGAGTTAAGATACAGGATGGCATAAAATTAAAATGCTTCTGCATAGCAAAGGGAAAAATTTAGAATGTGAGAAGAGAAATGCAGAATGGGAGAAAATCTTTGCTAGCTTCTCTTCTGACAGAGGATTAATATCTACAATAAAGAACTCCAAAAACTTTACATCAAAAAAAAAATCAAACAACCCAGTTAATAAATGGGCAAAGGAATTAGACACTTCTCAAAAGAATAAATACAAATGACCAACAAACATATGAAAAAAGGTTCAACATCATTAGCTAGTAGGGAAATGCAATTGAAAACTATACTTAGATTTCATCTCACATCAGTCAGGATGGCAGACAGCAAGTACAAATAATAACAAATACTGGAGAAGATGTGGAGGAAAAGGAACTCTTATACTGTTGGTGGAATTATTAATTAGTACAAACACTATGGGAATCAGTATGATTTCCTGAAAAGACTAGGCATAGAGCCACCATATGGTCCAGCTATCCCACTTCTCAAAGTTGATCCCAAAGAATTTAAGTCATCTTACTATAGTGATATTTGCATACTCAGGTTTATAGCAGCACAATTCACAATAGCCAAACTATGGAACCAGCCTAGGTGTCCATAAATGGATGAACAAAGAAAATGTGATATATGGACACAATAGAGTTTTTACAGCCATAAAGAAAAATGAAATTATGTCATTTGCAGGAAATTGAATGGAAGGAACATTATCAGTCTGTTACAGGGGAAGCACAGATCCAAGAAACATATTTGGAATCTTGGCAAGTGGAAAGAAGATACTCAGGTCACAGTCCACTCTGCTGGGTCCCTGTTCACCACAGGGCAATCAGGAATCCATTCACTATATCTTAACTCTACATAGGAGTCCATGATATTAGAACCTTGGCCACCAAACGCTACATGCTGCTTGGTGGCCACAAGCTCCTCCTGTGTACTAGAGTCAATGCATCTCTTACCTTTGGAATATCCTGCCAACTTCGTTCATTGTCAGGGTGGAGGCCCAGACCTAGCAAACACATTTGGGATTCTGGCAGGTGGGAGAAGATGCAATATGCAGTTGGTTTAATAGAAATGCTTTATTCAGAGGTGGCAGTAGTCTTTAACCAGCCCCTTTCTCCAGCTTTAACCCCCTGCCAGTTCCATGTACCTCCGTAGATCTTTTTCATAGGCCTTTTTTATTTGCAGGCCAGACAAAGAAGGTATATGGCCAACAGGTTACATCGATTGGTGCATGCTCACAAGCCTGTGTTTATGACTTTGAGCACATATGCTGAATCAGTGTTTATGACCTTGATTATGCACTAAAAACATAGCCCACTGGAAGTCTTGGTTAGGGAGCCTAACTATGACCATTTGGGACTTCCATGTACAGCCCCAGGGATCTGTTTAGAGTAATGGAAAATGGATGAATACCAGGGAGATTCAGATTTACACCTTGAAGGCAAGTAAGTGTGGGAAGTTCTCCACTGGTCGTTGCTGAGGTTTGGCTGGAGTAAAGCCATTATTGTTTCTTGAACATGTAGGTAATTCACTAAATCCCTCTCTCCATTCAAACTTCCCTATGAACCCTATATCTGCTTCCTTAATAGTCAAGATTAGGTACTTCCATATGGCCCAGCAAAATAGGAATTTCCAAAAATAAAATAAAAGAATAATTTAGTTTCAATAGATTAAGTTTTGTTAACAGAATTTTGTAGCTTAAAAAACCATCTATAAACAATTTCAAAAAACACAAGTTTTCTGTTTTCAGTTTCTAGGAAATTTAAGGGTATAAGAAGTGATATGGTTACCTTGGTTTGTTTTCTGTTGCTGTAACAAAATGCCCAAGATTGGGAAGTTTATAAGGAAAGAAGTTTATTCTGGCTCATGGTTCTGGAGTCTGGAAAGTACAAGTTCACACAGCAACAACTGCTGAGGGCCACATGCCACCTCAACTCCCTGTGGAAGACAGAAGGTCAGTGGGTGCAGTGAGAGTAGAAAGAGCATGAAGAGCAGCCTTGTTATAACAACCTGCTCTCAAAGTAATGAATCTGGGGAGAAGGAGAACTCACTCCTATCAGACGTCACTGAGACATTCACGCGGGCTCCACCCCTGTGACCTCAACACTGGCACCTGCTCCCAACCTCCCCTTCTCTAGGAGTTACTTCAGCATTGAAGAATTAAGATTCCACCACATGATCTTGGGGGACTCACTCAGACCACAGAAATCATCAAAAACCTCAGCATGGCTAGATACCAGATTCTGCTCCCCAGGGTGGTGGGGATGAAGTCAGATCTGGCCGAGGGCTGGCTGGGTGGTGTTCCTGCAGAAAGAGGAAGGGAGACAGCAGAGGGGCAGGGGGAGGGAGAGGGGGAGGGACAGAGACAGAGGGAATTGAGGGAGTCACATGCTTATTCAGGGATGGGAGATGGAGTCTCAACAGGGGCTGCAACCAAGCTCTGTCCCCTGCTGCCCCTCCCCCAGCCTGGGCTGGATCACAGGCTTACCTGGGCACATGTCCTGGAGATGGGGGAGGACCTGCAGTCGGGCTTCATGCCTGGGACCTTGAATGTCACCACTGCCTGATTCTGAGAGCCCTGGGACTCCAGGCAGCAGTGCTGGAAGCAGGGATAGAAGATGCAGTTGGGGACACACAGCCGGGTTGTATTCAGGGGCAGGATGGTGTCATTGTCACAGCACTGCTCCAAGGGGTCGTAGGTCTGGTCCCCACACCTGGGCGCTGGCTGGCACAGCCATGGGCCAGTATCTGGAAGAGTCAGAGCTGGGTGGGCTCCAAGGGCCAGTGTAGGACCCCCCACCAGGGGCACCTCCTCACCCCCTGTCCTCACCTGTGAATCCCTCTGAGTCTGACCTCAGGAGTCCAACGATGAAGACAGAAACTGAGAATAGAGGGAAACGAAAGTGAGGCTGGGAGTGTAGCCAGGTCCTGCTCAAGGGTCCCAGGGTGATGTCACTGAGCTGCTTCTTCTTTGGTTGCTGGTAATGGCTGAGTGGATTTTAGGTCCTGGGCTCTGTGCTGGCAAGTGAGGAAATGCAGGGAGGGGTCTGGGAAGAGTGAAGCCTCTGAAATTTGCAGGAGGGCAGAAAGGGTGCAGGGAAGTCAGGGAAGACAGGGGGGTGATCCCCAGGTGGGAAGCTGAGAACTGAATATAGAAGAGAGAACTGAGTTCGAGGTTCAGAGGGACAAAGGGGTGTGAGAACACTCAAGCTCAACTTGGGGCTGGAGGCTCCTTACCAAAGATTCTGAGCAGCATGGTTCTGGTTTGGCTGTGGAGCAGAGGGAGGCAGAGCAGCAGCACAGCTATCTAGGACCTTGATCTGTGGCTTATAAAGGGTTATGGAAACATCTAGAGAGGAACCTACAGCAGGACATTCCCATCTTGCATCACAACAGAGCAGTGCTGTTGCTGGAAGGGTTGGGCACAAGGATCTGCGTGGTAGGGAAAACCCACAGATGAAACCACATATTAGTTTTCACATTGGTTGACACATCCTATCCTGGAAACTTTTTCAAACTTGTGACTCTGGTTATTGCTTCTTTTTCAATGCTGCTGACAGAATCCCAGTTTTGTGTGCACGCCACCCACCAGCAACTGGCTGTTTCTAGGTTTCCCATTCTCCTCATCTTGGAAGTTTCAATATGAACAGGAGGGAGAGCAGAAGCTAGGGAGAACAAAAAAGGAACAGAGAGACATAAGACAGAGCTCTGGGATTCACAGAGAGAAGGGCAGTGCCTTTATTTGTTTGCTGAAGTTTTGGCCTAAAAATGCCCCACTCCTGTTTCTTACTCTTATTACATTGTCACCATCACTATTGTGTGTGTGATGAGCTGTCCCAGGAATATTCTGACTGTGGCCTCATCACCCTGTATTCCAAGGGCTTCCTCTGAGTCACAGTGAAAAGGCTGGGAGAGTGAAGGAGGGGTCGGGCAGAAGCCTTACAGTCACAGTAGTGCTTTAAGACATCAGGGAGAACCCTGTTCTCCACCTCCTCTCTAAATGAGGTAGAAAGTCTCCTACCTCCCCCACTGGTGGGGTAGTAAGGAGAGACTTCCTTGTGACACTCTCCTGAAATGGATGCAGATGACAATGACTTTGCCTTACATTGATCTATGGATTTAGCACAACTCTAATCAAGAGTCCCAGCAGGAAAATTTGTAAATACAAACCAGTGAATTCTAAAATGTGTATAGAATCAAGCCAGAGCAGGCAGAACTATGCTGAAAAAGAAAAAAAAATATTTGAGTACTTGCACTCCCTGATTTTAAGAATTATCATGACACCATCTTCAAAAGACAGTACTAACTACTGGAAAATGGATGGACATATAGATCAACAGACCATGAGAGACCAGAAATAGACCTACCCAATTATGGTTATTTATTTATTTATTTATTTATTTATTTATTTATTTATTTATTTATTTATTTATTTAATTTATTAGGTATGGGGAATTGAACCCAGTAGCACTTAACCACTGAGCTATATTCCCAGCCCTTTTTTATTCTTTTCTATTGAGAAGGTTATGACAAATTGCTTAGTGTCTCACTAAGTTCCTGAGGATGGCTTTGAATTTGCAATCCTCTTGCCTCAGTCTCCTGAGTCTCTGGAATTCTAGGCATGCTCTGCCATACCCTCCTGGCCATTTGATTTTTGACAAATGTCCAAAGACAATTTGTTGAGGAAAGCATTGTCTTCTCCCTGAGTAGTGGCGGAAGAATGAGGCATACCTGTACCAGAAAAAATTTAAATATACTTCATACTTTCTATAAAATTGAAATCAGAATGGATCGACTATGAAATGAAGAACTATAAATTCTGTAAGAAAATAATGGAGAAAACATTTGTGGCCTGGAGATGTGACATCTAAATCACAGTGCATAAAGGAAAATATTAATAAATAGAACTTCATCAAAACTTAAAACTTTTTGGGGAAAATATTTGCCCATCCCATATCTGACATGGGATTAGTATCTCAAGCATGCAAATATATGGAAAGTATATATCCAGCATATATGAGTATCTGCAAAGTTCTCAAAACTAAGAAGGAAGAAGAAAAACTCAGTACAGGTGAGAGCAGTACCTTACCAAAGAAGATACACAGGTAGCAAAAGAGCACTTGAAAAGTGTTTGACATCATGAGACTTTAGAGTTCTGAATATAAAGAATGCAATGAATGACCACCTCTTGTCCACTATAAGGGGGAAAAATTTTTAAACACTGGTGGGAATGCAGAATGGTACAGTGTTCTAGAAAACATGTTGACAGTTTCTTATAAACCCAGCCGGGTGTGTGGGTGCACCAGGTGTAAATGCATGCCTGTAATTCAGTGTCTTAGGAAGCTGAGGGGTTGGGAGCCATGAATGAATTGTGGGCACGTGTGAGCCATCTCTAAGTGGAGGTGTGCCATTCAGAGAGCTTCCAGTGTAATCTCACTGATCTAAGACCACATCTTTGCCTTGGCAACATCCTGCTCAGAGAGAATTCTGTGATACCACTGTAGTTATTGGTTCAAACGGCCCTAGGCTCAAATGAACTCCCTGGAGGTACAGAGAGATACCAGTGCCCCATCTAGCCTTGAGGCAACAGCTGCCTGGAGGAGGAAGTGATAGTCTCTTCCTCTCACCACCTCTCCCTTCCTGTTTACCTGGAAGAACCCTTCCTCATCATAAATTCCTTTAATGTGTTCTATAAATAAAGCTTGGTCGACTTTATCCCTTTGTTAGGATCAGACCCATCAGGTCTCTTCCACCCATCAAACCCTCACTTTAAATATATTTCTTGTGTATTTTGTTTTTATTTCTCAGTACTACTTTTTCAGCCTTTTATTTCCAGCCAGCCCACACCTCTGGTGGTTCCTTATTTTCTCACCATGCAGGTCACTGTGAGACTGAGGCAGGAGGATCTCAAGTTCAAAGCCAGCCTCAGCAACTTAGCAAGGCCCTGAGCAACTTAGTGAGACCCCGTCTCTAAACAAAAATAAAAAGGGCTGGGATGTTGCTCAGTGGTTAAGTGCCCCTGGATTCAATTCCCAGTACCAAACAAACCCCCCTTTCCAAAAGAAAACAAAACCCACCAAAAAGTTACCTTCCCATAAAAAAAGTTTATGAATATTCATAGCAGTTTTATTTTTAATAATTGGAAAATGGAACCACTGCAAATGTCCATCAAGAGATGAGTGTGTAGACAACCCATGGAACTCAAAGGCAAACTCAATAAATGGAGAACAAAGGACCTGAAATTCTGATGGAAGATTATGTACAGTGTAATCTACTTATAGAATATTCCTGGATGGGCCAAACTGTAAAGATGGAGAACAGATTGTTGTTTCCAGGGGTTAGTAGAGGTGATCACAAAAGGGACATCATGGGTGAACTTTTAAGGGTGAAGAGATTGTTCTGTGAAGAGTGAACATTAGGGAGCCTGAGAAACAGGAGGGGCTTCAGGAAAGTGGATGCCTGCTATTGCTGCTAGCTGTGGGTCCCTAACCCCCACCAGCAGCCTCACACAACCAGAACATCCAAGGGAGTGAAGTGAAATTCTCTCTGGTTTTGCAGCATGTGGGTATTCTTCACTGCACAAATTTCTACTGTAAAAAATATTTTCTGAGAAAACTTGGCAATGCTAAGTCAAATAAAGTTATCTTCATGAAAATATTTACAGGGCACAGTAGAAACAGCTGGGCGGAGGCATGCCAGCTGCTCCCCTGCTGGGGTGTTTCTGGACTTGTTCCTACCTACTGACTCCTCCGCTTCTTTCCTCTCATGCTCCTGAGGGTTTACCCTGGAAAGGTCCCAGTGGTGTTTCTGCTATGGTGCTGATAATTTAGATCTTATAGCTGGGGTTGTGGCTCAGTGGTAAAACATCTACCTAGCAGTGTGAGGTACTGGGTTTGATCCTCTGCACCACTTAAAAATTAATAAAATAAGGGTATTTTGTCTGTATACATATGAAAACATGGACACATTTTTATTCACAATGTATCTTCCTATAGGACATGTTGGTTTCAGTGTAGAAGGAACAGGTCATGTTTTCCAGCTCTTTTTAAAAAATATTTTTTAGATGTTGATAGAGCTTTATTTTATTCATTAATTTATATGTGGTGCTGAGGATCAAATCCAGTGCCTCACACTTGCCAAGCAAGTGCTCTACCTCTGAGCCACAACCCTTTCTGTTCTTGTAGAGTGCTGTTTATCACACATATGGATATCCATATGGATTGTTATGGGGTGCAACTTAAGAACAGACCGATCACCACTGAGAAGTCCAAATTTGAGAGTCTTTATTAAGCCGGTCAGCTGACTGTCTCACACAATGTCCCCAAAAATGGCTATTGGGGGAAAAGCCCCGACCACAGGGTTGTAGGGGTTCTTATACCAAAAATCCACATTAATCATAAGTGTCTGTTGCTGTGATGCAAAATTACACATTAACATCATGAGATCATCGACAGAGGGGGAAGTGGGTCAAAATGACCCTTATGTAGGTACAAACTAAAGAATGGTTGCTAACATCCACACAATCACTGTTCACATGGTATGTTGTTTAGGAGCAATAGGAATCAAAGGAGAGCAATTCTTCACTACATAGGAGTTGCTGTTGTATTTTATTAAATATGTCACAGTAAGTAACTGATGATGGGCACAGAGGCGGGGTGTTCCCATGGGAGAAACTTATTTCCTACATAACATGGAGTCTCAGAGCAAAATGAAGTCTGTTTAGTCATTTCCCTTAGGGTCAGGCCTATAACATTCTCATGGAGCCAGATCTGTCAGCCCATCACATGGATATCAAGTCAGATCTCAACATCTAAGTACAGTAGTTGTCTCCAGTGCTTTATATCATGTAACAACCCCCAATGGGCCTTTATGTGGCTTTTTAAGACTAGTTTTTTGATATTTGGGGAAATTGCATGGAGTTGCTGAGTGAGCTAGAAGTAATAGCCTATATATCCTGAAGACTTTCTATTCAACATGTTACTAGAAAAGGATTCTATTTGATGGCAATTCATAAGGATTATGCCCGAAATTTTCAATTTTCATGATGTTTACAAATGTATTTACTTTATTTGATGCTTATAAATCCTGACATGAAAACAAATCAGTTTTTCATGGAGTTTGAAGAGGAAACAAAAGCTCAGAGAGGTTAAGCACTTTGAGAACAACCCCACAGCTTGTGTTAGAGCTGAGACTCAAGAACCATGAAAAGGAATTGTGAACACATTAGAGGAAACTATGAGGTGACTAAAGCCAGGAACTAGGAACAGCATCAGTCTGTGGGGAGTGTCATGGGCGTTGCACTACAAGGAGGAAGGGAGACTCATTTTCAATTAGTAAAAATCATGTACTGGAGGTTTTCTGTATCTACACGTCTTTGATAAGAAGAGTGGGGGAATACACATGAGTCCTATGGGTGCAAAGCAGGTGCATCACTGCACCAGAGTGGAAAACGAAGCAGGTGAGGATGGTGGGAAGGGGTGCCTGAGTGAAGCCTGAGGAGAGCAAAGTCACTCAGGTGAGGGGCCAGGCAGGGATGAAAGCTGGCACATGGAGGCCTGGTTGGGCAGGTGTAGAAAGTTACTGTTGGACTGATGGGGAGAGTTGGGGAGGAGGAGGTGCTGGAGGACACGCAGGGCCAGGTCCTGGCGGGTGTCAACTAGAGCTGGTACAGAGTCATTCAGCAACTCTGAACTGTAAAAACCCATAATGAGATCTGCAGCCTGGACACAGTGGCACATGTATGTAATGCTAGTGGCTCAGGAGGCTGAGGCAGGAGGATCGTGAGTTCAAAGCCAGCCTCAGCAAAAATGAGGTGCTAAGCAACTCAGTGAGAACCTGTCTCTAAACAAAATACAAAATAGGACTGGGGATGTGACTCAGTGATTTGGTGCCCCTGAGTTCAATCCCTGGTACCCACATTCCCCCCCAAAAATAGATTTGTATTCTTCCCAAAGCAAGTCCCACTTCTGCCATTCTGGGATGTCTTCGCCCCACACACTTGGGACGAAGGCTGAGAGGTACTTTACTGGGCACCATGCCCTGGGCTCTTTTATTACCTTCTTTACAGATTTATTCATTTTGAAATAAATGTTGGCTTGTGGGTGTTGGGGGCAAATCTCCATGTCCTCTTTCATTTCCACACATGTTGCCATGAGACCGTGACTGTCCTCCTGTTCCACAGTCTTTTCAAGGATGTCAAGTAGTGAGCAGTAGAAGACAGAGTTAGTGTCTCCCTCCAGGGCAAAGCAGAGCACTGGTCAGCGTCCTGCATCACTAGGATGCCCTCTGATATCTTCCTACCTGACAAAGGCCAGGCAGGTTTATTGCCTACTATCAAAAAGGTGCTACTAACCTGGGCACAGTGGTGCATGCCTGTGATCCCAGTGACTGGGCAGACCGAGGCAAGAGGGTTGCAAGTTGAAGGCCAGCCTGGGCAATTCAGCAGCACCCTGTTTCAAAATGAAAATGAAAAGGTCTAGGGGTGCAGTTCAGTGGTAAAGAGTCCCTGGGTTTTGTCCCCTGTACAAAACAGGTGACATTTATAATATACTCCATTTTACACCCCTGATTTGTCTTTTTCAATATATGGCAACTCAGAAATGGTCTACCTCTTGCAGAAAACAGATATGGGTTTCCAGCTCCTGTCTGTGTGGGATGTACTTCATATTCCAGCCTCAATTTCCCCTGTAGAATATGCACATTGAATATCGCATGTCCTTCTGTAGTTGGAGGGGTGGGGACTGTGAATTGAACTCAGGGTACTTGACCACTGAGCCTCATCCCTAGTCCTATTTTATATTTTATTTAGATACAGGATCTCACTGAGTTGCTTAATGCCTCCCTGTTGCTGAGGCAGCTTTGTACTCACAATCCTCCTGTCTCAGCCTTCTGAGCTGCTGGGATTACAAGTGTGGGCCACCATACCTGGTCAGGTTTCTCTCTCTTTTGTGCTGTTTTTGCTATGATTAATGGGCCTGGGCTTTGGTCTAAGGGTCAACTGGCCCATTGGGCTGAGACTTGGCCTAACTGAAGAAAGACATCTGGTCTAGTGTTGGGAATGAGTGTGTCCCCTCAGGAAAAGCCGTACCTGGTGACTTTGTAGATCAAAACAATGTGTCTAAGCTGCTTACCCTTGTTAACATGCAAATATCCAAACCACTCTAGGCCACCCTACTGTCTGGAAATTTTATCTCCTTTGCAGTTTTGTGGCAGAGGCACACCCAGTTCTCAGAAATAGAACACTGCACAGAGGCTTGATGGTGATTTGATAAATGCACAGCAGAGCTGGTTCTCTCTTTCCATTACAGGAACAGCACTGGTAGTTTCAGGGCCATCCTAGTCTATGTAAGTCAAGGCCAAGCAATGAATAATGCTCTCTGAGAGACACACAGGTAAATCTAAAAGAAGGTTTCTTGGGAGTGGTGATTTGAATTACAGTCTCTGATTCTCAGGTGACAGAAGCATGCCTCTGCTGGGAACTCCTGGTACAAAGGCATGAGTTGAGACTGCCCCTTTGCTATGGTGACTTCCTGTTCAAAGGAGGTTCCGGACTTGCCGTAGGATGATCAGCCTTGACACTGAACTCAGACAGCAGCTACTGGGGGTAGATAATCATGAGCAAAAAACAATAATCATAATTGTATGACTTCCTAGAACTTTGTCCTTCAGCCTGCTTACTTTGAAGAAACTTTCTCACAAAGAAGCCCTTTTGATGTTTGAACCTATATAATAAACATACTGAGCTAGCTCTGGGTCATCCATCCCTCATCAGGGAGTGAAGAAACACTGGGTCTCAGCTTTTTCTCTATGTGTGTCTGTTTGTATTTTCTCTACTTCCCATTGCCCCTTGCAAGGCTTTCTGAATTAACAGCCATCCAGGTTGTGGCAAAGGTTGAAGATGGCAGAGACAACAAGGAAGGACTCAGAGGTAAGGCCAGGGGAAGTGAAATGCCATCTCACTGTATTGGAATGTATCCACAAAGTGGATTCCAGTGAGATTTACTACACCACATTCCCTTCTACAGGTGACCTTGGCACCCCAGCTTCCTCTGCTGGAACCCAGGCCCAGGCTGAATCATCCAGGGCTCTCACTCAGAACTCAGCCTTGCAGCAGCTTCAGGCACATAGAGCGGCCTCATCTGAGTGCCTTGAGACCCAACTGCACTGAACATTGTGTCTCCCTGTCCCAGGGGCCAGACGTGTGCAATGGAGCCCCCAGATAATTCCAGCTCCAGGTATTGAGTCACCTCAGCCTTCACATCTTTCCTGCTGAAGCCCCAAAAATCATGGAGCAGAGACACATTATTGCTGACCCACAGATACTTTATGCCACTACACTCTGGTGGCTACTAGTGAAGCAGCATTTCCCTAGGACCAAAAGTGGCACATGGCCAAGAAGAGCTGCAGCACACAGTTTTGGCTTGGTCCGCAAACAGTAGAAGACTGTGGAGGAAATGCTCATGAAGCCTGGAGGGCCTTGGTCTGACTTGGTGGAAGCTTGGATAAGAGGGGAAGCAGTAAAGAAAACTTGAAAAGAAAGGAAATCATTACATGCTTGTGGAAAGTTCCGTAAAAACGACACTCATTATAGTATTGAAAATAATAAACATACCTAATGAAAACATGGAGTCAGTTGAAAATATTTCTAGGCAGAGTGTTCTGTATAAAAATTTATTTTAGCCACATTTAGTAAGAAGAAAGATGTAAGATGGAATAAAAAGAAAATGTCCAGTTTCCAGGTTAATTTTTAGAGCATATACATAGAAGTGTCAGAACTTCCTAGATTCAAAAATAAAACAGTTTCCAAACTCCTGTCTCTCCTAATGGCAAGTTTCTCAAATTTTTTGAAACTTTCTCATTAAAGATGGAATCACAGTGAGGCTGTTTGTGTTTTTTGAAGTCCTTGTGACTTAGTTTGGTTTTGGTTGCTCTAACAGAACAGCTGAGTGTTGGTGCGTTATAAGGAAAAGAGGTTTTATAAGCTCAGAGTTTTGGAGGCTAAACCTCCCAGATGGGTAGCCTCATATCCCAAGTTCTGATGAGGCTTCCCAGCTCTGTCACTCATGGTGGAGGGCATCAGGGTGGTGTTCACCTGATGGGGAAAGGACACATGTGAGACAGGAAGTGGGAGAGAGGGTCCAGCCTATATTTTACAAAAATACCAACCTGTTTCTCAGAACTCAGCAGGGTTGGCCAAGAACTACATCCTTCTGAGGACAGTACCCTGAGTGAACCAAAGATTCCACCATCTAAACACCTCCACAGTGGGACCAAGAATTCAGCACATGAGCTCTTGGAAGACACAATCAAACCATATCCAGACCATCACACCTCAGAAATGTACAAGGGGATGCCCCACAGAACCTTTTAGCAAGAGAGGATGCACTCTGAGTTTCTCAAGGGCATATCATGCAGATCTTCCCTGCCAAACTGGGTGCTGAGAATCTATTGTGTTTATATTTAATAAACACAATAGATTTAATATATTGTACTTTTTAAAATAATTCAAGTTACTTATAAAGAAGTTCTGTTTAATCTGGGTAGACAGATACAATTAAGAAGTATTAATTAATAGTCAAAATGGCCGTACTACCAAAAGTGCTATACAGATTCAATGCAATTCCAATTAAAATCCCAATAAAGTATGTCACAGAAATAGAGCAAGCAATCATGAAATTCATCTGGAAGAATAAGAAACCCAAAATAGCTAAAGCAATCTTTAGCAGGAAGAGTGAAGCAGGGGGTATCACAATACCAGAACTTCAACTATAATACAAAGCAATAGTAACAAAAACAGTATGGTATTGGTACAAAAATAGAGAGGTACATCAATGGTATAGAATAGAGGACATGGACACAAACTCAAATAAATACAATTTTCTCACACTAGAAAAAGGTGCCAAAAATATGCAATGGAGAAAAGATAGTCTGTTCAACAAATGGTGCTGGGAAAACTGGAAAAGCATATGCAGCAGAATGAAACTAAACCCTTATCTCTCACCCTGCACAAAACTCAACTCAAAATGGATCAAGGATCTCAGAATCAGACCAGAGACCCTTCACCTTAGAGAAGAAAAAGTAGGTCCAAATCTTCAACATGTCTGCTTAGAATCA
Organism: Sciurus vulgaris; assembly: GCF_902686455.1. NCBI lineage: Eukaryota > Metazoa > Chordata > Mammalia > Rodentia > Sciuridae > Sciurus > Sciurus vulgaris. The sequence continues at coordinate 55,714,848 of NC_136478.1, read as the reverse complement.
GACTTCCTTAACAGGACTCGCATAGCACAAGAAATAAAAGCAAAAATCAGTAACTGGGATAGATTCAATTTAAAAAGCTTTCTCTCAGCAAAGGAAACTATCAGCAATGTGAAGAGAGAGCCTACAGAGTGGGAGAAAATCTTTGCCACTCATACTTCAGATAGAGCACTAATCTCCAGAATCTATAAAGAACTCAAAAATCTCTACACCAAGAATACAAACAATCCAGTCAGCAAATGGGCTAAGGAAATGAACAGACACTTCAGAGAAGAAGATCTACAAGCAATCAACAGATATATGAAAAAATGTTCAACATCTCTAGTAATAAGAGAAATGCAAATCAAAACTACCCTAAGATTCCATCTCACCCCAATTAGAATGGCGATTATTGAGAATTCAAGCAACAACAGGTGTTGACGAGGATGTGGGGGAAAAGGTATACTCATACATTGCTGGTGGGGATGCGAATTAGTGAAACCACTCTGGAAAGCATTGTGGAAATTCCTCAGAAAGCTTGGAATGGAACCACGGTTTGACCCAACTATCCCACTCTTCAGCCTATACCCAAAGTATTTAAAATCAGCATACTACAGAGATGCAGCCACATCAATGTTCATAGCTGCTCAATTCACAATAGCCAGATTGTGGAACCCACGTAGATGCCCTTGAATTGATGAATGGAATATTACTCAGCCATGAAGAATAATAAAATTATGGCATTTGCGGGCAAATGGATGAAATTGGAGGATATCATATTAAATGAGATAAGCCAATCTCAACAAACCAAAGGATGAATGATCTCACTGATAAGTGAATGATGACACATAATGGGGGGTGGGAGGGGGGCAACAATGGAGGAAGGATGGAGTGTATAGAGGGAAAAGAGGGGTGGAAGGGGTGGGGGGAAGGAAAAAAATAACAGAGTGAATCAAACACCATTATCCTTTGTAAATGCATGATTACACAAATGGTATGCCTTTACTTCATGTACAGAGAAACATGTGTCCCATTTGTTTACAATAAAAAAAATCATAAAAAAAACTCCAGAGATCTCTCACCCTCTTTCTGCTATGTGAGTTTACAACTAAAATTCTTGTTGTACTCCCAGAGCAGGGGACGCACCAGAATGTGACTCTTCTGACCTGGCACCTGATCTCAGACATACACCCTCCAAAGTGTGAGAAATAAACTTCTGATTTTTATAAGCTGCACACCCTATGGTACTATATTACTGTAGCCCAAACTGACCAAGACACCCTGTCTCAAGTAGAAGAGAATTCCATCTGCCTGACTGCTTTCAAACTGGCACATTGGTGGTGGTGTTTTCCCCCTATTTTCACACTCAAATGGATGGCAGCTCTTCCTGGGCCTCAAGCATGCTGCCCTTCACTGGAGCTGCACCAGGGACTCTCCTGACTGTCAGGTCCTTGAACTTGGACTGGAACTAGCCATTGGTTCTCCTGCATCTCCTGTGCACTGACTCACTCTGAATGTTTGTTCTTTAGCCACCATCCAGGTTCAGGTATCTTCTTATAGGAATAGAAAAGGGATTAATTTCCCATTAATATCCCATTTGAGGCCTCCTAAATTGCTTGAGGCAATTTCTGTACTTTCACCCAGCCCTGCTTCTTGCATGCCTTTTAATGAGCAGTTGTCTGAAGGAGATAACTGGAGGGTGGCAGAACTCGTTCTGTGCTTGGCCCCCTTTGCTGACCTGAAATGCTTCTCCAGGTATGTTGGCTGCACCCCAAGCACCTTGGTCCCTGCAGAATTATCCTTCCTTTTCCACAAAAGCTAGAGTATTCCTGACCTTTTTTTGGAGGCTTATTCCTGCCTACAGAATTTGAAGCTCTAAAGGCATCTTCATATTTCATTCTTCTAGATCATTTTTCACCCAAGTCAACAGTGTTTTGTTTTGTGCAATTATCTTTAACCTGCTAGGCTTTCTGTAAGTTTACTGAGGGGAGTCATCCCACTAGACAGAAACCACGCTACACATCTTTTTGATACAAGACCTTCTGTCTATCTTCAGGCCCCTGTGAGGGAAAATGACCTTAAGATTTTTGGGAGATTCCAGGTTGGTCATGCACTCTTGTGCTGAGAGGGTTAGGCAGCCCAAATCCACAGGGACAGGAGACCCTGAACTTCAGACCCTTCTAATCCTCGCCTTCTGTACAGCTTCAAATGACTGTCACTATGTGTCCTTTTAATATCCTTTGTAAACATAACCTGAAGAGAATAGATTCTTAGCACTCTAGAGTTTGGCAGGGAAGGTCTGGGAGATAAGCCCTTGAGATACTCAGAGGGCATCCTGCCTTGCTGAAAGGCCCCGTGGGGCGTCCCCTTGGGCATTTCTGAGGTGAGATGGTCTGGGTGTGGTTTGAGAGTGTCCCCCAAGAGCTCACATGCTGGAAACCTGGTCCCACTATGGTGGTGTTGAGGTGGTGGAACCTTTAAGAGGGGGCCTAGTGGCAGGTAGGGTCACTCAGGGTGCTGCCCTTGAAAGGGACTAATGTACTTCTTTGCCCACTCTGGTGACTTCCTGAGGAAGAGGGTTGTTATTATTGTAAAAAGTAAACGGGGCCCCTCTCTCCTGCTTCCTGTCTCACATGTCATCTCTGCCCATCACATGAGCCCCCACCCTGAAGCCCTCCACCATGCTGTGTCAGAGGCAGGAAGCCTCATCAGAGCAGGAGACATGGGGCCACCCAGCTGGGAGGGTCAGGCTCCAAAACTTTGAGCTCTAAAATGGCTCCTTTTATTATAAATCACCCAGTTTCAGATGCTTTGTTAGAGCAACAAAAACAGACCAAGACATTAGGTCTCCCAAAATCAAATAGCCTCACCTTGATTTTACGGTTACCAAGACATTTTCAGAAAATTTGAGAAACTTGCCATTAGGAGAGACAGGAGTTTTGAAACTTTTATTTTTGAATCCAGCAAGTTCTGGCACCTGTATATATATGCTCTAAAATTGGCCTGGAAACTGGATATTTTATTTTTATTCCATCTTACATTTCTGTTCTTCCTAAGTGGAACTAAAATAAATAAATTGTTGGATTATTTTGCCTATAAATATTTTCAACTAACTCCATGAGTTCATTAGGTATGCTTATTGTTTTCAATAATGTGACAAGTGACATTGTTACTACACTTACCACAAGAATGTAGAGTTTCTTTCTTCTCAGGTTTCCATTACAGTTTTCCCTCTTCTTCCAGCTTTCAGTAAGTCATACTGAGGCCCACCAGCCTTCATGAACCTTTCCTTCATAATCCTCTTGTGTCTATGCAGACCTAAGCCAAAACTGTGCTGCAGGTCTCCACACAGGGCTGCACTTCACAGCCACATGCCACCTTCTGGCTTAGGAAAATGCTGCTTCACTAGTATCCACCAGAGTGTAGTGGCAAAAAAGAACACTTTTACTATTTCCATGAAATCTGCAGGTCAGGAGCAATGTGTCTCTGCTCCATGATTTCTGGGGTTTCAGCAGGAAAGATACAAAGGCTGGGATGACTAAATACCTGGAAGCTGGATGTATCTGGAGGCTCCATTGTGCATGTCTGGGCCCTGGGACAGGGAGATGCAACACTCAGAATAGCTGGGACTTGGTCTAAGCACTCAGATATAGCCTTTCTACGTGTCTGGGGCTGCTGCAAGATTGGGTTCTGAGTGGGAGCCTTGGATGATTCAGCCTGGGCCTGGATTCCAATAGAGGAAGGTGAGGTGGTAAGGTCATTCTGCAGGAGGGAATGTGGTATAATAAATGTTGTAGGGGTCCTCTTTTAAATACACTCCCACATGCTGAGATGGCACTTCACTTCCCTTGGTCTTACCTCCAAGTCTTTTCTTGTTCTCTCTGCCATCTTCAAACATCTTTAAGATTTGCCTGTGCATCTCACAGAGTGCATTGTTCCATTGTTTGACCCTGAGTTCTGCAGACAAGAATGTCCCTGAAACTACAAATACTGTTCTTGTAATGGAAAGAGAGAACCAGCTCTGCTGCGCATTTATCAATTCACCATTAAGTCTCTGTGCACTCTTCCATCAGTTTCTGAGAACAGGGAGTGCCTCTGCCACCCAACAGCAGAGGAGATGCAGTTTTGGCGAGTAGACTGGCCTTGGGTGGCACAGATGGCTGCATATTTATAAGAGTAAACAGCTTAGATACATCAATTTGATCTAAAAAATCACAAGGTACAGCTGCTTTTGAGGAGACACACTCATCCCTGCCACTAGATCACACTTCTTGCTTCAGTTTGAACAAGTCTGAGTGCAAAGGGCTGGGCTCAAGTCCAGGACCATTTATCTTTGCAAATATACCACAAAATAGAGGGAAATCTTACCTGCAGATGGATGTTCAATGTGCACACTCTGCAGGGAAATCGAGGCTGGAATATACAGTGCAACTCCTCACAGACAGGAGCTGGAAACCCATATCTGTTTTCTGTCTGCAAAAGGCAGACCTTTTCTGAGTTGCAGTATATTAAAAAATAAAGGCAAAGTGGGGGCACAAAAATGTAGAGTACTTTGAATACCACCGTTTTTTTCATACTGGGGATGAAACCCAGGGGATCTTTACCACTGAATTGCATCCCAAGATCTTTTCATTGTTATTGTGAAACAGAGTTCTGCTGAATTTCCCAGTCTGGTGTTGATCTTGTGATCCCCTGCCTCTGTCTCCTGGTCACTGGGATTACAGGCATGGGCCATGGCATCCAGTTAAGTAGTGCCTTTTGATGTGGGCCCTAAGTCTGCTGCCTGGCCTTCATCCTGGCGGAAGATGGCAGAGGGTATCATAGTTGTATAGGATGATGTCGAGTGATCTGCTTTCCTCGAGGGAGACACTACTCTGTCTTCCACTACTCACTGTGTGATGTCTTTGAAAAGACAGTGGAACAGGACAGTCGCTGCCTCACAGCAATACATGTGGAAATGCAAAAGGTCATAGAGGTTTGCCTCTGACATCCACAAGCCAACATTTATTTAAAAATGAATAACTGTGTAAAGAAGATAACAACAGTGCACAGGGTGTGGTGCCAGGAAAAGTGCCTCGCAGCCATGATAGACTTAGTCCTGAGTGTGTGGTATGAAGATGCCCCAGGATGGCAGAAGTGGGATCTGGAGAATGTAGATCTCATTATGGGTTTTCACAGCTCAGAGTTGCTGAGGACTCCCCATCAGCCCTGGTGACATCCTCCAGGACCTGGCCCTGCATGTCCTCCGGCATCTACTCCCCTCCCTGACAGACCCCCATCAACCCAACAGTTACTTCCTACATTGCTCCAAACAGCCCGTTCTGTTCCAGCTTAGTTGCCTATTCCTGCTTGCTGCCCTTCCTTGCCCTTCACCTAAGTGACTCTGTTCTCCTGGGCTCCTCTCAGGCTTCTCCTGCCCACCGTCCTTGCCTGCTCCAGTTGCCCTCTCTGGTGCAGTGATTCATCTACTCAGCCTCATAGGACTCATGCTTATGCCCTCACTGTGCTTATCATGACAGCAGGTGACACTTCTGATTTTTTGCTCAACCTGGATCCTTTTGACATTATGAATCACATGCACAGGTAAGGAAAACCTCCAGTACATGATTTTTGCTAATTAAAAATGAAAGTCTTCCTTCATCCTTGTCTTGCAATCCCCATGACACTCTCCAGAGACTGATGCTCTTCCTCGTTCCTGGATTTAGTAACTTCATAGTTTCAAGTAATGTTCTCACAATTCCTTTTCGTGGCTCTTGGGGTTCAACTCTACGAAAAGCTGTGGGATTTGTTTCAAAGTACTTAACCTCTCTAAGCTCCCATTTCCTCTTCAAACTCAATAAAATAATGATGTGTGCTCATGTTAGGATCTATAAGCATCAAAAAAGGTAAATATATTTGTAAACACCATGAAAATTGAACTCTCCAGGCATATTCCTTATGAATTGCTACCAAATTGAATTCTTTTCTGGTAACATTTTGGGTAGAAATTTTTCAGGACATAGGATTTTATATGCTATTACTTCTATCTCATTTAGCAACTCCAAACAATTTCCCCAAATATCACAAAACTAGTCTTATAATGCCACATAAAAGTCCATAAGGGGTTAAAGACTGATATAAAGCACTGGAGACAATTTAAATGTTAAGATTTGACTCAATATTGTGCCTAGATGTCTAATGGACAGCATTCTACAAGAGCAGGAAAACATGACCTCTTCCTTGTACTCTGAAAACAATGTGTCCTGTAGGAAGATATGTTGTAAATGAAATGTGTCAATATTACCTATTCCAGGATCTAAATTATCAGCAGCATAGCAGACAGGCCACCAGGACCTATCCAGGGCAAACTCTCAGGAGCATGAAAGGGAAGAAGTGAGAGGAGTCAGGAGGTAGGAACAAGCCCAGAAACATGCCAGCAGGGCAGCAGCTGACAAGCTTCCTGCCCATCTGGTGTACTGTAAAGATTTCCATGCAGATAACATCATTTGACTTAGCATTGCCATGTTTCCACAGAAAATGCTTTTGTAGTAGAAATTGATGCAGTGAAGAATACCCAGCCACTGCAAAATCAGAGATAATTTCACTGACTCTGTTGGATGTCCTGGTTGTGTGATGCTGCTGGGTGGGAGGAGGAACCCACAGCTAGTGCAACAGCATGCGTCCATGTGCCTGAAGCTGCTCCTGTTTCTCAGGCTGTCTAATGTTGTCTCTTCACAGAACAGCCCTTCACTCTAAAAGGCTTCCCAATAATGTCTTTTTTGTGATCACCTCCTACTAACCCCTGAAAACCACAGTCTGTTCTCCATCTTTGTATGGAGTTTGGCCCATCGAGGAATATTCTATAAGTGGATTACACTATACATAATCTTTCATCAGGATTTGAGACACTTTGGTCTCCATTTATTGAGTTTGCCTTTGAGATCCATGGGCTGTCTATGCACTCATCTGCTGATGGACATTTGCAGTGGTTCCTGTGTCTAATTATTAAGAATAAAAGTGCTGTAAATGTTCATGTACTTTTTCATGGGGAGGTAACTTTTTGGTGGTTTTTTAAAGTTTTGTCCTGTTTTTCTGTTTTGAGGGGGTTTGTTTGTTTGTTTGTTTGTTACTGGGATTTGATCCCGGGGACATATAACCATTGAGCCACATGCCCAGCCCTTGTTATTTTTTTTTTTCTTTTGAGACACAGTCTCACTAAATTGCTCAGGGTCTTGCTAAGACTCTGAGGCTGGCTTTGAACTAAAGGTCCTCTTGCCTCAGCCTCTTTAGCCACTGGGATCAGAGGCATGCATGTCATTGTCACTTGTATCCATTTAAGGAGAATGTTACAAGGAAGTCTTTCCTTACCACCCAACCAGTGGGGGAAGTAGGAGACTTTCTAACTCGGCCCACTCATGGCTCAGCTGCAGGGTGTAAAACTGCCAGCCTGCAGCACAGTGTTGCTGATGTGATGATGAAGTGTCTGTCACCCTCACTGCAGTCAGGGGGACCCTTTGGTTTGAGTATCATCCTGTGCATGAGGAGCTGGCACTGTTATGGGGCAAAACTTAAGAACAGACCTATTACCACTGAGAAGTCCAAATTTGAGTCTTTTTTAAGCCGGCCAGCTGACTATCTCACACAGAGTAGGGGTATTCCCAAGGGAGGATCATTGCCTACCTAACGTGGAGTCTCAGAGCAAAATGGAGTCTGTTTAGTCATTGTCCATATAGCCTGGCCTACAACTTTTCCATGGAGTCAAATCTTTCAGTCCATCACATTCCCCACTGGTTTTATGTACGTAATCAAATCATTGATTTATTATTAGTGTAGAAGTGATGGTAGTGTGTACATAACACCATTAGTTTAACAGATTGGATTCTTTCTCTAACATATGTAGTTAAACAGTTTGTCATGCATGGTCCAATTAAAAGCCCCAACATAACTAGGATGAGAGGTCCCGTCATCGTGGTTACTAGAGTATTTAACCAGGGGGACCAAGAGGACAGATTTGGGTACAAATTTACCTTAAGTTTTTGACTTTTCCTCCCTTTTTTTGAGTCTTATCCTAATCAAAGATAAACTATCACGAATGACACTTGAGTGGTTAGTATAGAAACACTACGTCTCCCCTAAGGCCGTACATAATCCTCCTTACTTTAGTAACAGCAAAGTTAACCCTCTTCTGTTTTATAAAACTACCTCAACAGGTGAGTAAAGGGAATTTTCTAAGCAGCTTATGGAGTTTTAATTTTGCTTATGTTTGGATTTATTTGTCCACTTAAGGTTTTGACATTTTGGTCTCCTGCAATGAGTGGAGCAGTCCCTACACAGTGCAGCCAGTTATATGTAGTCCAACTAGGAGGGGAACTAAGAAAGGGGACACTCTCTTAGATCAATGTATTAGCTCCAGATGTTCCTCTTCTCCCTCCCCAACCTAATAGTGCACCTGGGGAATGATGTGAACAGTAACACAGAATTCATCCCATTTGGTGATCTCAAAAAGTTGAAGGGCCAGGCATGGAGTTACTCCTGATGTACAAATAAACCATGTTTCCTCAGGGGCCACAAGATGATTGTCATATGGGCCTGAGGAAGTCCCAAGTACCACAGTAGAGGTATAAGAATCACTGATTTATCTTTTAAATTAGGTAAGAGGTTGTAGTGGCCATTCATATGCATTAATTTGACCAACAAAATATGTTGTTTTAGTAGCTCAGGTCTTATACTCCAAGCAAAAGAAAAAAGCATGATTAACATTTTTCCGTCTCATCTTTAAAGGGTTCTTGGGGTCTCTGAGGGTTGTTCATTCTTCTGTTGTCTTGACTCAGATGTGATGAATTGATATTGCGAATAAGGTCCCCTTCATTTCAGCCAGGTGTTATTCCTTTTTTCTGGAACTATTTGACAAAGATGTAGTCTCCTGGCTGGAATGGGTGTTGGAAATCAGTGATCTCTTGGGGCTGAACCTGTTGGAGAGACTTAACAACAGGTTTGAACAGGAGCAGGTTATCTTGCTAAGGATGGAGAAAAGGCTCTGGAAGCGTTAACATTTTAAATTCTCTGAAGTCATTTGTCTCCAATTTTTTGGACCAAACTGGCCTTTATTTTTGTGATTCAACCCAATTACCTACCTATATTGACTGTGTTTTTAATTTTTTTATTACCCCTCTAATTTTAGGAACTTCTTACTGCTGAAAGGAAAAATGGCAATGACTGCTGTTGCTGCTTAAAGCTGAGAGGGGGAAATATAGGATGGGGCAAGCAGTTTGGAGTCCCTTTTTAGAAATTGGGTCTTTGTAGGGATATGAGTCTGGTTCTATGAAAGAAAAAAATCATGAGTACAAAATAAATAGCATCTGGAACATGTCAATGAATACCATGAAGATGATAGAAATGAATAATCTCTTACCAGAAGGTGGAACAACTGAGATGTTGTTCCCACAACAAGGCCTAAGAATGCCTAACTAGGCTGGAGAGGATAAGGTCTTTATTTGTAGATCTTTATCACTGTTGGAGTGATCAGGAATGTAAACACAGCACTTAGTTAAGTTACCTAATGTCATCTGATTTTTGTAAAATATCTTTTTATTGGTGTGCTCCTCTCTTTGTTTAATAGAGATCCTTTTATTTTTGTTACTGAGGGTTAGAAAATCATACTAGCAAACATTGATTAAGTCTACCTTATAGGAGGTTAGAAAAATCTTTAGGTCTTAAACTGATTAAAAACTTATAACTGGCAGTTTGTCTTGATAATTATCTGGCATGTTTGTCTAAGAATCTTTTTTGTTTCCTCCAGTTTTATTTATTTTGGGGGGCTAAATAAAGTGGCCTCTTTAGTGGCATTCATTAGGTAGAGTCTCCTTGATGAGGTGGCTTCCTCTGAAAGCATTAGGAGTGTCTCCTTTTACAATGACCATCCTCCACATCAGGTGTGCTGATTGGCTTTTTATTTTCTAGTGGTCTCATCAATCTCCCTGATCAGAAGTCGTGTGGTCCAGAGTTGTAAAACTTCTTAGAGAAGTTCTCTTGTTCCCTGGGTTCAGACTGACTCTGAGGGCAAGAGTCAAGTATTGGTTTTTTTGGACCCTTTATTTAATCTCAATCTTTAAGTCTTGATCTTAAAATCCAGCAAGCCAGGCTCAGTAAACCAGTCATAGAGTAAGAGTACTGGGCTTAATATCTATGACTTTATAGTCATCAACTTGTTTTATTTAATTGGGGTCTATATTATCTGTCCTATAGGTGATGGCTTATTATCTCAAATTAAATCAGATTGTTTGTTCTTGAAGCTGTACCTCTGGAAAACATTAATCTGGAAACTGTTATAGAGTTTACAAGGAAAATACAAAATGGAATGAACAACAGTAAAAACATATTTAGTTGTGTAATAGCTATCTTAAATTTTGGCTGAGCTATACATTATATCACCTGTTTGGGATCACAGTAATTTTACAGCAAAAAAAAAAAACAAAAACAATCTTTTGAATATAACTTTAAATGAGCTGAAGTCTGGCTTATTTTGGAGTCACTCTAACATGTAGTGAGGTGGAAGGCAGAACCTTATCTCAAGTAAGGCAGGGCTCTTCATATATCTTAGGTAAAATCTTCTTAGCCTGGAGCTGATCTTTGTCTTCTTTTTTGAATATCAATTTACAAAGTTCACATATATTGTTTTCTAAATCTACATAAATTTTAGTTAACAGAATATGATATTTTACATCTAAAATATGAATCACATAAAGTTGAGAGAGATTTTAACTTTCCTTTTGTGTAGTAAATTGGAAAAAAGTTGTTTGACAACATTGACCTTTAAACAAATCAGTCTCTCAGTAACTTTTAGAAATACATTTGTATTTTTATCCCAGTGTAGAAGGTAACATAAGGTTCAGTTCCAATTATAGAACATTAAATGATATAAATATAACTTCCATAAAATTTGCTATTCTTATAAGATTAAAATTACCATTACAACATTAGTTTGGACAACACCAGCTTGATAAAATGTTCTTTTAAACTTTTATTTTAAAGACTTGTATACATGGAAGATATGACCCATATCTACTCATATTATATTGAGTAACAGAATCATAATTACATTGATGTTTTTATATTAAACGAGTTTAGTTTTTGAAGAAAATATGTAATGTAATACAATACTCTAAAAGTTGTTTGTTTAACCAGAGTTGTACAAATCCCCAATTTTTAAGACTAAATGTTCTAGAGAATAAAACTTAACAGACATAATGTTAGGAGTAAATTAATATTTTAAGAATTTTTTGTTATTTCAGCATATAAACTGAACTTTGGTTTATATCAGTATATTAAGTTTTGGCCTTAGAAAAATCCACTTAATAGTTTTAACTGTTGTTTATTCATGTATACACACGAACTTCTTAAAATTTACCCTAATTTATACTTTTTAGCTAGTTAATTAGACCCTCTTGTTGTTTACTTAGATGTATTACAGTTTTATTTTATCACATAAAGACATTTTTAACTAGAAACATTATTTTCTTTTACTAAATATAGTTTTATATCTAGAACCTTTCAAATTTTTAAACTGCTGATCCCCTTTTTAAAAAATTTATATTTTGAAACAACCCTTGTAAATTTCTGAATTAAGGTAAATTACTCCATTTTAATAAGATGAAACACTTTGTTATTTATAGAACTCTATTTAAATTATAGTTGAAAATTTTGAACACTTTATGTAGAATTATACCACTTGAGACTTTTAGTAACCTTGGTTTTAGTTATGACACAAAGTAATTATAAACCCCTTCTTTATTTATTAATTCACAAAAACACCAATATAATGCTGTAAATTTGTTACCCTATGGAAATTATGGAGTTAAGAGTATTTGATGTTATATTTAGCAGTTAGCATTTTAACTCTCTAATCCAGTTAGATGTCTCTAACAAACACTTCCATGATCAATCCCATATATGTCAAATCTAATTTAGTTATTTTTCAAAAATCAAGGTATCAAAGAAGGGTATTGGGCAGCATCAGTCATTTCTTCCCAGTTGAAGAAAAATCTAGAAACAATGGGTATTAGACATTTTATAACATTAACATTTTATTATTTTTGACCGCCTAGAAACAAAACTGTGCTAGTAATTTGAATGCCATATTTTTGTTTACCCAATTTAAAAAACTTTTAAATCATGTGAATCAAAGGCATTTGGATCCATTTTTTAAATTTTAATTTATGAGCTCATATGTCAATTTTGGTACCAAATATATGTAGACATTACAACACACTGGTGTACATATACATAAAGCAAACAGATAGACAAAGGCCTTGTAGCTTATTTTTAAAAACCCATTAAATTGAGATGTAACCCTTGCACATTGGCCTCTGAATGAAACAGAGGATTAGAAAGACTTCATAGCTGAAAATAGGTCTGATCAAAAAATTAACCTACATCATTTCGTTTCTATGGTTGTACATGATGTAAATTCATACTATTCATACATACTTATTCATACTATTCACACATACATGTACATAGGGTAGTGATGTCTGTGTCACTCCACCATTTTTCACACCACCCTTTCTCTCATTTCCCTCTACATAATCCAAAGTTCCCCCATTCTTCTCTCACTCCAACCCCCAAACCCCATTATATATCATTCTCCACTTATCAGGGTAAACATTTAGCCTTAGGTTTTTTTGGGCTTGGCTTAATTCACTTAGCATGATATTCTCTAATTTCATTCATTCATTTATTTCTAAATGCCCTAATACTATTTTTCTTTATGGCTTAAAAAAATTCAAAGATAAATAAAAAAGAAAAAAAGTGCTATAAAACTGGAAAATAAACTATGGAATAAATTTGATAAGATAATATCCTTAAAATAATCACATGAAAGTTTACATTTTGGTCCAATACAATTATTTGAACTTTGAAGAAAATTGACCTAGGCCCAACAGATCAAAATGATGAACTTAAAAACTAGAATTTTAAAAGTCCTTCTGACCTCCATCCTGATGTGGTCCCGCTCATCATAGATGAAAAGAATTAAGAGAATATAGACAAAGGCCATGCCCCATCCCTCCCTGAAAGAATTTCCCAAAGAGACAGCAAGGGAGCTGCTTCCATTGGTCTCCTGGGAGAGCCTCCTCAGGTTGGGGTCTTGTTCTAAACTGTTTTTCTGGTCTCTTGGATAGCACCCATCAAAATTTTAGCCTGGCATTTTGGTGGGCCACCTACAATAGTTGGGAGTTCCTGTTGGCAGTCATTTACATTTCAATGTAAGCTTTAGTGAATATGGTTAAAAATCTTTTTAAACTTTTTATTTTTTCCAAATTTGAATATAAGACCTTTGATCAAGATGTCCAGGCTGCCCAAAGACAATTTGGTGGTCCCCTGATGGGGTCATCTTAACTTCAAAGTTGACCATTCTCACAGAATTTAGAGAGAGAAAAGATATCACAGCAGATCCCGTTGTCAGTGGCCCTTGTCAGGAATTCCTGGGAGTACAGGATGAGCATGAGGGAGGCTGACCCATGTCCACACTCAAGGGCAACAAAAAACAGAAAACAATGAACAAACACAGAACAGGTAAGACACCAAAGATAATGACAAGTGGCCACTCCTGATTCCTGACCTGAGGGCCTGGGCAATATCTTGCCACAGTCCTGGACTTGGGAAGTAATGCTATGTTCAGCCTTCCTCAGAGTCCCCAGATACGACCTGGCAGAAACGGACTTACCAGTCCCAGGGGCAGGGAGGGAGCGCAGAAACAGGTGACTCTCAGAGAATTTAGTTAAGTCCTGGGGTGGGGCTGTGCAGACCATGCAGCCTGGGGCTGAGGAACATCTCTCAGAGGCCTTCACCTAGGAGCAACAGTGCAGCCTCAATCCTCAGCAGGAGTCTCCAGGTCAGCGGTGAGCAGTGGCTATCCATCAGGCATCAAGGATCTCACTGGGGCCTCCAATTGTTATGCAGCACAACTTAAGAACAGACCAATCACCACTGAGTAGTCCAAATTTGAGACTCTTTATTAAGCTGGCTGGCTGACTGTCTCACACAATGTCACAATAATGTCTATTGGAAGAACACCCCTGACAATAGGGTTGCAGGGTTTTTTAATACCCTAAGTCAGTATATGAATCATAAGTGTCTGTTGCTATGATTTAAAATAAAAAACTAACATCATGAGATCTGAAATATTTAGCAGAGGGGGAAGTGGGTCAAAATGACCTCACTTAGGTACAAAGTAAAGAATGTTACTAACATGTAAACAATCATTGTTGACGTCACTGTTAACATGGTACATTGTTTAGAAGAACAGGAATCACACAATTTTTTTATTATACAAGAATTACCACTTTCTCATTTTGTATTGCCAAACAGGTCATGCTAAGTAACTGATGTACTTAGTACAGAGGTTGGGCATTCCGATGGGAGAAGCATTTCCTATATAACATGGAGTCTCAGAGCAAAACGGAGTCTGTTTTGTCATTGCCCATATAGCCTGGCCTATAACTTTTCCATGGGGTCAAATCTGTCAACTTGTCACAACACCTGTGGCTCACCTTGCTTTCTGTCTACACAAGTAATAAACTCTGACTCTACAGAGGCCATGCTGGTTTTTTACTGGCAGAATCTACCAGCACTGATTCTTGCTGGACAGCAGGTTCTGTGGGAACTTCCACGAAGACACTTCAGTCATAGAGAAGAATTCTCCTGCTGATCAACCTTATTATTTTCCTCCACACTTAGTTCTGTTCACCTGGGGATTTCTCTCTCTCTCTCTCTCTCTCTCTCTCTCTCTCTCTCTCTCTCTCTCTCTCTCTCTCTCTCTCTCTCTCTCTCTTTTTGTGGTGCTGGGGATTGAACCCAGGGCCTTGTGATTACAAGGCCAGCATTCTACCAACTGAGCTATCTCCGCAGCCCAGGGATTTCTCTTTCATGTGATCATGAACTGCTGGGTTGCCATCTCAAAGTCATAAATGTGGCTTCAACTAATTAGCTAAGACAGAAATGATCTGTTTTACCAGAATTGTTTTGTATAAATAAGCATTTGGCAGTGGGATGAGGGTGTTTTTTTCAAGAGGCACTCCTGTTGGGGTGCAGGGACCAGGAGAAGGCATGGTGAGAACCTGACACAGAGACATCTGCAGAAGGAAAGGTGGGTGAGGCTGCATGTGTGGCAGATAACTCAAGTACTGCACATAGAGTTTAAGGTGGAGGAGGAGGAACAGGGGTCTCCCTGATGCTACAAAGCACTTCTGTGACTCTAATGCTTTTGCCTGATCCCTCCTCCACCCTCCCAGGCTTTTCACTGTGGCTCAGAGGAAACCCCTGGAAAACAGGGTGGGGAGGGGCACACTGTCAGAACACTCCTGGTGATAGCTCCTCACACATAATACTTGTCACATATATAACAGTGGTGGTGACAATAAAATAGTAGTAAGAAACAGATGAGGCAATGTTAGGATAAAGAATTGTGTAAACAAATGAAAGTGCTGCCCTTCCCTCTGTGAGTCTTATCCCAGAGCTCTGTTCCTTTTTTGCTCTCCCTAGCCTCTGCTTTTTCTCTGTTCTATGCTAAAACTTCATAATTCCTCCCAAATACCTGAAGAATTCTCTACAGTTCAGAGGGAGAAGTGGACTGAGTTGCAGGTAAAAGGAGTCCTTGAAACTTCCAGGGTGAGCAGTACGGGAAGCCTAGAAACAGCTGGTTGTTGGTGGGTGGTTTGCACACAAAACTGGGTTTCCCCTGGCAGCATTGAAGAGAAAGGCACTTGCCAGAGTCACAATTTTGAAAAAGTTCCCAGGGTAGCATGTGGCAGCCAATTTGAAAACTGATATGTGGTTTCATATGTGGGTTTTTCCTACATGCATATCCTTTGTGCCCAACCCTCCCTAGCAACACTTCCTCTGTTGTAATACAACATGGGAGGGCCCCTCTTTAGATTCCTCCACAGGTGTATCCATACCCTGATATTAGCCACAGTCCAGGGTTCCAGATAGCTGTTCTACTTCTCTGCCTCCCTCTGCTCTGCAGCCTAACCAGAACCATGCTGCTCAGAATCTTTGGTAAGGAGACTCCAGCCTTAAGTTGAGCCTAAGCCTTATCTCACCCTTTGTACCTCTGAACCTCGAACTCAGTTCTCTCTTCTGTATTCAGTTCTCAGCTTCCCACCTGGTAATTGTCCCGCTGTCTTCCCTGACTTCCCTGCATCCTCTCTGCTCACCTGCAAATGTCAGATGCCTCACTCTTCCCAGAGCCCTCCCTGCATTTCCTCACCTGCCAGCGCAGACCCCAGGACCTGACCCCACAGTCCATCTCAAAGTCCACTCTGAGTGTGAAGAGCAGTCAAAGCTCAGAGACAGCACCCTGTCCCCAGGACGGTGCTCAGACTGCCCCTGCCCAGCATTCTCATTCTCATCCCCTTCTTCTCAGCTGCTGTCTTCCTTGCTGAACTCCTGGGCTTGGGCTCAGGCGTCACAGGTGAGAACGGGTGTGGTGAGGAGAGGATGCCTCTGGTGGTGGGAGGTTGTGCTCTACACTGGCCCTTGAAGGCCGCTCAGCTCTGACTCTTCCAGATACTGGCCCATGGCTGTGCCAGCCAGCGCCCAGGTGTGGGGACCAGACCTACGACCCCTTGGAGCAGTGCTGTGACAATGACACCATCCTGCCCCTGAATGCAGCCCGGCTGTGTGTCCCCAACTGCATCTTCTATTCCTGCTTCCAGCACTGCTGCCTGGAGTCACAGGGCTCTCAGCACCAGACAGTGGTGACATTCAAGGTCCCAGGCATGAAGCCTGACTGCAGGTCCTCCCCCATCTCCAGGATTTGTGCCAGTTAAGTATAATTGTGGAACCAACCTAGATGTTCTTCAATTGGTGAATGGATAAAGAAACTGTGGTATATATATACAATGGAATATTACTCCACCATAAAGAATGATAAAATGATGGCATTTGCAGGCAAATGGTTGAAATTGGAGAATATCATGCTAAGTGAGATAAGGCAATCTCAAAATCCAAAGGACGAATGATCTCGCTGATAAGCAGATGATGACACATAATGGGGGGTGGGAGGGGTTAGCGTTAGGGTTAGGGTTAGGTTTAGGGTTAGGGTTAGGGAGGGTGGTAAGAATGGAGGAAGGAAGGACTGTATAGAGGGAAAAGAGGGGTGGGAGGGCTGGGGGAGAAGGAAATAAATAACAATGAATCAAACAACATTATCCTATGTAAATTTATGATTACACAAATGATATGCCTTTACTCCATGTACAAACAGAGAAACAACATGTATCCCATTTGTTTACAAGAAAAAAAAAAAGAAAAAAAAAGCATGTGATTCTAGCCCAGGCTGCGGGGAGGCAGCAGGAAGGGACAGACCAAAACTGGCATGCATTCTCCCAGTTGGACATGATTTATCTGTACCATTATCTGTAACTGCTTTGTCCTTTCATCTGTGGGTGTCTTCTCACCAACACCATTGTGAAATGGGCACACATCTATGCCAGAGTAGCAAACACCTCTCCCTGCTGGGTATGCACTAAAATGCCTGTGATTTTTACCACCAGACTACCCTGGTGAATTCAGACTATAGCTCTGGACAATTGAATGTGCCTGGAAAAGCCTTTTATTGCCATCTGAATATGGATGAAACTGGCAATGGTTTTTAGTAATCCTAGGTGGTGGGGCTTGTCTTCTGGTTGTATGATGTTACAGCTTGTATTGTTTTTGTGGCCTCTGAATGTGGGGCTTTGCTCTCCTCACTAAGGGAACATTGTGGAAGATGTCAAACATGTAGATTGTATGGTGAGGGATCCTATGGTGCAGATCATAAGACAGTCCTCAAATGGCTGGAGTTAGGCTCCTTTGCCAAGACCTCCAGCAGGCTATGTTTTTATTGTGTACTCGAGGTCATAAACACTGGCTTGTGAGCATGTGTCCACTGATGTAACCTGTTGTTAGTGTGCCTTCCTTGTCTGGCCTGCATATTAAATCAGCCTATGGAAAAGACTAGGGACTACATGGAACTGGCTGGGGGCTGAAGTTGGAGCTGGGGACTGGCTACTGCTACTGCTGCCTCTTAATAAAACATGTCTACTATCCCCAACTATGTCTTCTATCTTCTTCCACTTGCTGAGATTCTGAATCTGTCTCCTGGGTCTGAGCCGCCTGCCCCAACAGGGTGGTAATGTTCTTTCCATCAATTTTCCTGCAAGTGACATAATTTCATTTTCTTTATTGCTGAATAAAACTACACTGTGTATTTATACCACATTTTCTTTGTCCATTCATCTTTTTACAGACACCTAGGCTGGTTCCATAGTTTGGCTATTTTGAATTGTGCTGCTATAAATATGGATATGCATGTATCATTATAGTATGATCACTTAGATTCTTTAGGATAAATACTGAGAGGTGGTATACATGGGTCTTATGGTGATTCCATGCCTAGTCTTTCAAGGAAACTGCATACTAATTCCCCTAGTAGTTGGACTAGTTAACAACCCCACCAACAGTGTAAAACCATTCCTTTTTATCTACATCTTCTCCAGAATTTATTATTTGTATCCTTGATGACTACCATTCTGGTTGGTGTGAGATGAAATCTCAGTGTAGTTTTGATTTGCATTTTCCTAATTGCTAATGATATTGCACAGCTTTTCATATATTTGTTGGTCATCTGTATTTCTTCTTTTAAGAAGTGTCTAATTCCTTTGCCCATGTATTGATTGGGTTATTTGATTTTTGGCCTAAAGTTTTTTAAAGTCTTATATGTCCTAGAAATTAATCCTCTCTCAGAAGGGTACTGGCAAACATTTTATCCCATTGAGTAGTTACTGTCTTAACATTACTAATTGTTTTCTTTGCTGTGCAGAAGCATTTTAATTTGATGCCATCCTGTATGTTGACTCTTGGCATTATTTTCTGAACACAGGGGTACTATTGGGAAAGCCATTGCCTGTGCCTACCTGCTGGAGTGTTGACCCTAAGTTTTCTTCTTAGAGTTGCATAAGTTCTGGTCTATTCCTAGGTCTTTATCCATTTGAGTTAATTTTTGTTTAGGATGAGAGATAAGGGACTAGTTTAATTATTCTACATATGGTAAACCGGTTTCCAAATACCTTTTTTTTTTCTTTGTACCAGGGATTGAACTCAGGGGGCACTTAACCACTAAGTCACATCACAACCCTTTTTCATTTTTTATTTTGAGACAGGGTCTTGCTAAATTGCTTAGGACCTCACTAAGTTGCTGAGGCTGATCTTGAACTCCTCAGCCTTCCAAGCTGCGGGGATTACAGGTGCAAGTCACTGTGTCCAGCTCCAGTGCCATTTTTTTTAAAAAGGCTATCTTTCCTTCAATGTGTTTTGGGCATCTTTTTCAAGTATTATATGACTGTAGATGTATGGGTTTATCTCTATGTTTTCTATTCTGTATCACTGATCTATGTGCTGATTTTTATGCCAACACCTTACAGTTTTCTATTCTGTATCACTGATCTATGTGCTGATTTTTATGCCAACACCTTACAATTTTGTTACTAATGCTCTGTAGTATAATTTGAAGTCAGGTGTTATTGAATGAGCATTGATAAATTGGCTTAAATTTGCTTTGACTCTTCTGAGTCTTTTATTCTTCCAATGTATTTAAGAATTGTTTCCAAATTAAAAATTAGGACTGTTTTGCCAGATTATATGTATATAGATTTATATGTGTAGATATATAATTTTTACATATTAAAATATTAAATATGAATTTATATATTAAATATATTTTATACATAATATATTTTTATATATGTTTATATATAATGGTATTTTAAAGTCTTATCTGAAATCTACAGCAACTTGTGGAGATTATGCAAGAAACCAAAGTGATTTTATAATTTGTATGCAATTTGAAATATTATTTGCAAGGCAAACATTGGAAAATGAAGCATTGGGGTGCCCACATTCATAGTCCCAGTTAGTTGGGAGACTGAGGTAAGAGAATTGCTTGGGCCCAGGGGTTCAGGTCAATCTAGGCAGCAAAACAACACCCTGTCTCAAAAATAACAACAACAACAAAAACTAAAAGATTATTTTCTTCATATTTGTAATTTCAACCTTCATTTATAAGGAAATTTTTATTTTACAATTATCTTCCTTATTGGTCATAGGTTCATTCAACCTTTACATTAAAACTGTGTCAAATCTGAATATTATTATTATTATTTTAATTTTCATTAATGACCCTGTGAACATTTGCTCTGCAATGTTGCAGCTGCTTCAATCAGAGGTTCAATGTTTTTGAAGAATTCTAAAAATTTCCTGATATGTTTCATTGCAAAGTACACATGTATGATTTTAAATCAACTTTATTATGGTATGGTTAAACTTTCAATATTTTAACTGAATATTTGAATGAGCATTGATAAATTGACTTATACCAGTGTACTGTACCACCACAATCAAGATGGGGAACTTTTACATCACCCCACAAAGTTTCTTGATGTTTCATCATAGTGAATCCTCTCTCTACCCTAGACTCCAGGAAAATTGATACTTCCCACTACAGGTTAACATGGTACTGAAGTAAAAGACATATCAACTCATGAACAGGATAGAAAGCCCAAACAAAAACCCAAGAATTTACAATCCATTGATTCCTGAAAAAGCTGCCAAGAATGCACAGGGGGAAAGACAATCTCATCAACAAATGCTGCTGGGAAAAACTGGACCTTTATCTCACACCATATACTCAAAATCGACTCACAATGGTTAAAGGACTCCATTGTAAAACCCAGGGCTGTAAGGAGAAAACATGTGAGAAAGTAAGTTTTGCTGGTTATAAGATTCTTGGTTGGCATCCATTTTCTTTCAGGGCTTGGTAAATGTTGTTCCAGGCCCTTCTAGCATTTAGGGTCTGGATTGAAAAATCTGCTGATATTCTTATTGGTTTCGTCCTGAATGTAATTTGATTCTTTTCTCTCGTGGCCTTTAAAATTCTGTCTTTATTTTGTATGTTAGGTGTTTTCAAAATAATGTGCCTTCTTGTGGGTCTGTTGTAATTTTGTATATTTGGAGTCCTATAAGCCTCTTGTACTTGGTTTTCCATTTCATTCTTCAGATTTGGGAAATTTTCTGATATTATTTCATTGAATAGATTGTTCATTCCTTTGGTTTGTTTCTCTAAGCCTTCCTCAATTCCAATAAGTCTGAAGTTTGGCCTTTTCATGATATCCCATAATTCTTGTAGACTCTATTCATGATTTCTCACCATCTTTTCTGTTTGGTCAACTTTGTTTCCAAGATTAAATATTTTGTCTTCAATATCTGAGGTTCTGTCTTCCAGGTGTTCTATCCTGGTTATGCTTTCTATGGAGTTTTTAACTTGGTTTATTGTTTCCTTCATTTCAAGGATTTCTGTTTGTTTGTTTGTTTTTTTCAGTATCTCTAACTCTTTATTGAAACGATCTCTTGCTTCCCGTACTTGCCCTTTTAACTGTTGATTGGTGTGATCATTTAATGCCTGCATTTGCTCTTTCATCTCCTCCTTCAATGCCTGCATTTGCTCTCTCATCTCCTCATTTGCTTCCCTGATTGTTTTAATTATGTACATTCTGAACTCCCTTTCTGACATTTCTTCTGCTGTGCTGTCATTGGGTTTTATTGATATAGTACATAGGTTTGTTTGGGACTTTTTCTTCCCTTGTTTTCTCATATTGGTCAGATGTCAGTGGGACTTTGTGATATTGCAGAATTCTTCTATTGGCTTATATTGTCTCTGTAGAATTCCAGTGTATCACCTTCCTGGCTTCAGTAGCCTGAAGTCTTGGAGTAACTTGATAATGCAGTACTTCCAAGGAAAGCTGCCCCTAGCCCGCTACTGGTTCCAGGACTTGGAGCTGGCTCTTTGTGGAAAGGTTCTCACTGAGGGGGTCTGCTCCGAGAAGCTAACCTGGAAAGGCACTTCCCGCCGGAGGGGTCTGGGCTGTGGGCTGCTTGCAGAGGTCCCTGGCTGCCCTGTCCTGGTCCCTGAAGCAACCTGCAGGCAGGAACTCACCACCCTGGTTCAGGGACTTGAAGCTTGGTTCTGTGCAGAAAGGCTCTCACTGGGGAGCCTGCTCCAAGATGCTGGAGAATCTGGCCCTGTGGGAGGAGCCCACTGCCAGAGTGCGCAGGGCTGCCTGTGGAGGACTCTAGCTGCTCTGCCCTACTCTAATAAACCACCCAAATCCGGGCCTGCCGCCCGGGCAGAACTTCACCGGGTGGGGGAGACTCACCCCGTGGCTCTATTTTAGTCCAAGTCTCTCAATGCCTCCCCTTCTTGGATCCTGGCTTCTGGAGCAACTAGAGATGCAGTCACCCTCTAGTCCGCCACCTTGTATTGCCCTGTTGTGGTTTTTGATTGTCTACAAAGAGGGAATCATCACTTTCTGTGACCAAATTTATCAAGGACTGGTTATCTGGATAAACCAGCCCAGTCTCCACTGCACACAAGCAGCTCGGCACCACAATCCCACTGTAAGGTGAGGACATTCAGAGTCAGCATCACATCAGCTGCAGAAATAATCAAAGCAATTGTACTTGTCAGCACTGACGATGTGGACAGCTCCTCCTGCTCTTTTAAACTCCCCTGTCATGTTTTACTGTTTTTTTTTTTTTTTTCAATTTCATAAAATACTCCTAACAAATTCAAGGTTTACTACTGTAGATGTATTAATGTATCCATATAATACAGTAGCAGTTAGCACTTGTTTTTTCTTTAATTTCTTTTGGGTACATATCCAGGAGTGAGATTGCTTGTTCATATGGTGATTCCATGTCTAATTTACTGAGGAACAGAGAGGCTGTTTTCTATCTAATTTGTCACATGTGTATCACATTCTCTTAGTACCCTCTTTATTTCTGTAAGGACAATTCTAATATCTCTATATTCACTTTTGATTTTGTTAAATTTGAATCCCTCTTCAATCTTCCTAGAGATTTTTCAGTTTTCTTGATATTTCCAAAGACTCAAACTTTGGGTCTATTGTTTTTTACTTATTTCACTTTTCCCTTCTCTATTCTTTAACATTTCCTTCTAGCTATGATGAAACTGGAGTTTTGAGATGAGAGTGGATTCCTTGCTTTACCAGTTTTCTTCTGGGTTCTTGTCTCATAAATGTGAATAAGAAAATCCATGGACAATAACAGAAGGGACAAGTAAATGGAGGAGGATTTATTTAAGTGAGAAGGAAGAGAATTACTGAGTTTTGGGAGGGGACCAGATAGCAAGCAAACCCATTTTGCTGTACTAGCTTAGGGGCTTATCTGGTTTTAGGTAGAGCATGGAGCAAAGCATTGTAGATTGGGCATTGAAAAAGCATCAAGGCCATTGGTTGTGTTCTTTACCTGAGTTTAAATTCTTCCTCTAACTCCCACCTGAGTACACTCCCACCTTCCATTTTCCCTGCCTCTCTGGGGCAAAGGAGTTGACTGGAGTGTTCCCAAGGTGAGCCTTGGGGTCTTTTATATTTGAAGTAAGCCTCAATGGTGCCCATTAATACTCCTGATGTTGTCTCAACTTTGAATCAATCCTTAGTTGGGGCCCACTGCCTGCTTTCCTGACCATCTTATTCTTCTTCAATGGGTTTAGTTTAAATATACTTTTCTGGTTCTTGAAAGTGTAAATTTAGGATAATGATTTGAAAAATAATTTTTAAAAATATCTTAAATTTACAGCATACTTTTCCCTTGAAATACTGTTATTCTGCATCCCTGAATCTTCTGTACACTGTGTTTTCCTCTTCATTTTTCTCCTAGTATTTTACAATTTCTCTTTTGAAATCTTCTTTGCCCTTTGGTTGTTTCATTGGCATGAATTTTAAATTTTCTTTATTTTCTTCATTTATTGATTTCTGGTTCTATTATGTTCAGAGCAGATTATTGGTATAACTTCAAGTTTTAAACTTATCAAGATCTGGTTGATCCTGGACAATGTTCCGTGTGTACCTGAGGAGAACCTGTATCTGCTATTGCTGAGTGGAGTGTTCTTTATATGTCTCTTAGGTCTAATATTTTCCAGTCCTCTGTTGATCTTCTACCTAGTTACTCTGTGTATTATTGAAAGTGTACATTTGCATTCTCCAACAACTAACTACACATGTCCACCTTCACTTATCTCTATTTTTATTCATATATTTCATGGTCCTATTGTTCATATATGTTTGTAATTTTTATGCCCTCTTAAATATATTCCCTAGTTGTCATTTGATTGTTATTTATGTGAAATATATTTTTCCACACAGAGAAACCTTGGTGCTTCCTCTTGTCAGGGGCTTCTTCTCTGCACCAAGAGTGCAGGGAGCCTGAATCTGTCACTTTTTGCATTAGGGTATAATTTCCATATGGCCCCAGGGAACCTTTCCCAGGTGATGGACAACATATGTAGGGCAGTTCAGGAGGCATGGGTGGTTGGTACTTCAGGGCCTCTCCAGTTCCAGAGGCTGCTCCTCCTCCAGGTGTGATTGGACTAGGCAGATAACTCTGCTCCACCTGTGCACTGCAAGCTTGCAGGCTGTTATATGCTTCCTGCATCAGGGCCTTAGGTGCTAAGAGCTGGTTCAGAGACAGGTCAGATTTCTCCTGCATAAAATGTTGTGCAGTAGTTGCTAGAACTGAAGCAAGGCACGTGCTGTAATTCCAGTGACTTGTGAGGCTGAGGCATGAGGATGGCAAGTTCAAAGCCAGTCTCAGCAACTTAGCAAGGCTGTAAGCAACTTAGGAAGACCCTGCCTCAAAATTAAAGATAAAAAGGGCTGGGGATGTGGCTCAATTGGCAAGCATCCCTGGGTTCAATTCCTGGTATTTAAAAAATCAAACCATCATCATCAACAACCCTTCAGCCTTCTTTTGGCATCTCAGACTAAGATCAGTAGAAGGAACTTCATTGCAGGCACTGGGGAGCTGACCAACCCACTGACAGGGCCACTTGTGCTTTCTCCATGCTGAAGTTCCAGAAGTGACCCATAACCATTGGAATGGTTTGCCTTTATTTCATTAAAATATACAAATGTAATCTAATTAGCACCCACAGTAAAGAGGTAACTCAAATGCCACATTAATCTTACTTTTGAATCCCAAAGGAGAATTTCTATTAGATACCAGACTTGGTATAGGATCCACCACAGAGGCTGCTGGGGTGTCTAAATAACCCTTCTCTTGGTGAGATGTCATGTCCTTGAAGAAGTCATGACAGGCCCTCGTCTGGAGATCTCAACTCTCACCAGATCTGTGCAAGGACAAGCACCAATATCCTCCTCCCAAAGATCCATCTACAAACATTCAGCAATAAACTTAGCTGGATTCTAGAATTTCTTACTGGGGGAGATGAGTTAACATGGAAAACTTTATGACATTAGTGTAAATATTGAAATGCCTAAACAATATTGAAGATGAAAGACAATGTGACATGGCTCTCTTGAACTCAGTAATCATAACCAGCTTCTGCCCCCAGTGGGTTTTATAGCAATACATACCTTTGTGACTGTATCAGCTAAGGAGAAAACAGAATTTAGTTTCATTCTTTTTATTTTCTTTTTTTTGAGGGGGCATTGTGGATTGAAACCAGGGGTGCTTGCCCACTGAACTACATCCCCAGCCCTTTTTGTGTTTTATTTTGAGACAGTGTCTTGCTAAATTGCTTAGAGCCCTGCTGAATTGCTGAGGCAGGCCTTAAACTTGTGACCATCCTTCCTCAGCCTCCAAAGTTGCTGGGATTGCAGGCAGGCACCACCAGATCTGGCTGTTTTATTCTTATGTATAACACAAATAACTACTTGGACCCTGTCAGGTGATTATTTTATTCAAAGTCATAGATGGAAGTTTATTTTGGAAAATAAATACATGTTCAAGGAAGAATAGGGCAATCTCAAGAGAGGGAGAGGAGTTTGTGGCTAAAAGCAAGAAATATGTGTGCAAGAGGCACTCAATCACAGAGTCACATGTCCAGAATTATTTTTTTTTATTTTCTTTAGAGACAGGATCTCATTGAGTTACTTAACACCTCACTTTTGAAGAGGCTGGCTTTGAATTTGCAATCCTCCTGCCTCAACCTTCTGAGTTGCTTGGATTACAGGTGTGTGCCACTGTGCCTGGATTGAGTTATATTTTTGAGTGATATTTTTAATGAAACAAATACTTTCTTGCTCAAAACATAAATATGATCTATATATGTCAGGAAGTATAGAGGGGAAGGGAGAATTCCGCAGTACCCAGGGATGCTGGGGAGGGAGGATTTGCCCAAAGTTTGGTGGAGATGTGTCTGTATATTCCAAAGATAGTAATTCTGGATTGTGGGGGGCAGACTATGTGGACCAGGACTGGAGCCCTGAGCTCTGTGTGAAGTGATGCATTCTTGTTCTCCAGCAGCTTGGAGCAGGTAGAAAAGAAAGGTGGAACCAAGAGCTCACACTTGATCTCACCTACCTAGCTAGGTCTCAGCCAGAGGGAAACTTGACTACTTACGAATTAAAATTTATTGGTGAGGCTAAATGTGGGCAGAACTGAACCCAGGAAAGACAGTTTCAGGAACAAGAGATGGAATTCCAAAGGGGACAAAAGGTGGAGAAACAGATGGAGCCTGGAGACACTTAGGGGCAGGTTAGCAAGAGTTACATCTGATCTCTGAAGACCCCACAGTCTGCTTAGGGCCCCCTAAGCACTCACATTGAGGTCATATAGATGGAATTAAAAATTGGTAGTAAGGAGACATAGAGGAAGGTCAAGGAAATATAACTTATTCAGTTTCTACATATCTCCCAAAGTTGGTCTCTCTCTCAGGTATGTCACTCCCAAATTTCTGGGAAGTCTGTAAATTTTAAGGTTACCATTAATTCACCCACTTATGAAAATTTTCTTGCGCACTATCAATCAACCTACAAATAGATTAAATAGAGATGTGCCATTTTAAGTTCCCTATAATTTAGGGAACTTCCCAGTGTTATCCACTGATCCAGTAATGGAGACCTTATCAGCCTAAGGATCCTGAGGACAACCAGTTCACCATGAACCATCACAATTCCCAGACTGATGTCTTCCTTGCATACCTTCCTACACTCTCACTAAATTTTCTTTAAAAAAGGAGGTGGGAGCAGGGTGTCATGGCCACACCTGTAATCCTATTACAGGAGGCTAAGGGAGGAACGCCAGCCTTAGCAACTTAGTGAGGTCCTAAACAACTTAGTGAAACCCTGTTTAAAAATAAAAAAACTGGGGATGAGACTCAGTGGTTTAGTGCCCCTGGGTTTCATTGCTGGTAGGAAAAAAAAGAAAAAGAGCTGGGGACTCCAAAAATGCACTATTTTCTCTTGAGATGGCCTGTTCTCTCCCTTGAATGTGTATTCCTTGCTTCCCTAAGTATATGTCTGTGCTTCAACTGACATGAGCTAAAATTCTTTCATACTTTCACATGCTCAGGACCCCATGTGTCCTGAGTCAAGGTCTCCCCCTGAGAGCTCTTGCTGTGACAACATGAGTGAGTTTTCGGTAGATGAATCAGCACCCATTCTGTGCCCACCAACTGAGCATGATACGTGGGTGACTCCTCCCATGATCCACTGATCCTGACCCAGATAAGCAGAGCTACCCAGGTGGCCTGTGGTCTCCAGCAATCATAAAGTTAATTGTTCCATTGGACACAATGTAGGAATAGTTGATTCTGTAGCAGCAGCAGGAAACTGACACCCTGTGTGTTTAATGGTTTCTACACCTTCTGATTTCTGCAGAACTCACTAATTTCATATTCATCCCATAATCTGTCATCCCTGGATGTATTCTTAGACCTAGAGTGGGGGACTTCTCAGTTGTCTCCATTCTCTGGCCAGGAGATGCCACTGCAGGGGAATGAACAGGGCTCTGTCCGTGGTGCTGACCACAGACCTGGAAACGTGGACTTCAGTGGATAGGCAAGGAGTGTTGTCTCTTACCAGCCAGTAGTGCTCAGGACAGGTCCCTGGATTTGTTAGTCATTGTTCAAATGACAAAATTGCTTGTCAACTCATATTTTCAAGGAGCCTTCCACAAATTCCATTTAACACAGGATAGGAGTTTGCCCTGAGAATACTGAAGTTTCTTTGCTGGATTAAACAAACATAATCCTCTGCCCCCCACTTCATTCTTAACCTGGGAAATTGACCTTAATTCAATCATTTATTCACTGATATTTCATAAGGTCCTGTGAATTTCTAGTTTTATGTGATATATTTAAATATTGTTTCTTAAGGAGGAATCATAGAACATGTCTGCACATCTTCTGTGCAGCAGACACAGAAACAGGTGAGTTTTCAAAGGGACACTAGAGGGTACAGAACTGGTATGGTGCAGGAATCCTGTAGTGGACACCCCTATAATCAAGGTATACAATTCACAGTCTTATCAGTGTGTTTTATATTCCCCATTTTCCGCCTTTCATAGGTAAGAAGGTCTCATGTAAGAGCAGGAATCTTGTTTTCCCTTTGTGCCACATAGCTCTGTTCTTAATACATATTTGACACACAGTGGGCACTTATATATTTTTCTGTTGTATTTTTCCTCAATTCTTCATCCTCATGCAACCAACAGCAATAGAAAGGACTCAGGAAGAAAATGCACTGGACATGTACAGATTTTTCTGGTCACAGTTCTCAAAATACTATAGTATAACAGCTATTTATCTAATGTTCACATTGTGTCGGGCATTATAAGAAATCTAGACTTAAAAGATGAGGAAAGATTGTGTAGGTCATAAATAGATACTACAACATTTTATTTGAAGAACTTGAGCACCCACAGATTTTGGCATCTACCAGGGTACCAGAACCAATCCTTCAGGGATACAGAGGGATAACCACTAAGAGAAGGGATAGAAAGGGAGTCTAATTTGCTAATTAAATTTTGTCCCATTGCCCCTGTTGTGGAACACCTATAAAAACTTGTATGTGTCACATGTAATGCAATTATGTAATGACAGAAATATAATTATGCTATGATAATTATAATACAATTTTACTGTAATATATAAACTCTATATTATTTCCAACCTATTTTAATACACCAATGTTAACTGAAATAATCCAAAGATTGAAACTTTGGAACTGAATGCATTAAATCCTCATATCTGTCCCTGTGGAGGCCGTGGGCACCAAATTCTATGATCAATTGAAGTCTTAACTCCTGCTTGAATCCTCCTGAAAGACTAGAAACTGGATCATTTCCCTGCAGAAAGGACAAATAATCAGAAAGAGGAAAAGCGATGTGACTTTTATTCACTTTGCATCCAAAAGTGGATACATTTTGAGAGAGAGGAGCTCACACCCAAGACCATAGTTAGCTCAGAGCACCCTCCCATGTGATCCAGAAGTCCGCTCACCCAGGCATTTGCAGGTACCAAGTCCATAAATTGCTCCCGGGCCAGTGGGGGACCAACACCGACACGATCCTGCTGTCACTGTGTCCATCTTGGAACTCAGCTTGATGCGCCGCTTTGAGGTGCCATCTCAGGCCGGCTTTGCTAATGATACTTGAGAAAACGATATGAATGTGGCCACCAGGTGGCGCCTGAGGACTGGCCCCGAGGTCACTGGGTCGATTCTGGGTCTCCAAGGTGGCCAGGGCGCACCGCTGGCAGCCTGGGGGTTCTCCTCATACCACCTTTCTCAGCCCCATCCCAAAAAAAGGAACTTGGGGAAATTTGTGGCGTGTCTCCTGTGATCACTGGGCCCTGTATAAGTCAGCTGCCAGAATTGTTACTGAAAGCTTGGTCCTTGTCCCAGTGTCAATCCAATAATGAGGACAGGGTTTTCAGAAAAAGGAGAAAGAACATTTATTGCATTGCTAGCAAGGGAGAAACACAAGGGACTCCTATCCCAGAGGCTGTGATTCTGCCCATCAGGGGGAACAGGGGACAAGCAAAGACTACTTTCCACATGTTCTCTGTTGGGGTTGTAATTGGCTTGTTAATTGGGGAAAGAGTTGTTTTTGAGATCTTCTGGTGCCATCAAAGTCTGAATTACTTTATTATTGTGGTGGGTGTGTACTCAGGGACTCTGCCTAGGATGGGGAGGAAAAGTAATCCTGTTTCCCTAAGGTTAGGGACGTGGGGAGATTAGGGAGAAGCAGGGAGAAAGGATGAGAAAAGAAATGTCTGTTTTATAAATAAGTTGCAAGGACTACTATGTTCAAGCACAAAGTGGACACTGTCACAATATGGGACAGACTTTCCTGCCACCTCCCTGGCTGGCACATGAGGTTCTCCTTCTTCAGCAGGGATTCACATAGACATTAATGGGCACCAGAAGGAAGAGAATCCTGATCGTGACCCCCTCTCTGGACTTCTCAGGCAGGCACAGCTTGGTCCTGCCTTCAAATGCCTGATAAAAGTTTTCCAAGGGGACTATGGCAGCTGCAGGACCTGGGGAGATGGGCTCCAGAAGGGCTGATTGGGGACCCATTACTCTGGGCACAAGGGGAGGCAGAAGATTGTCCCAGAAGCACCTGGTGGAGGAAAGCAGCACCAGTCAAGGCAAGGGGAGCAGAGAGAACAGGGAGGAAGAAGCCAGGGGAGGGAGATAAAATCCCCAGCAACCGACTTTCTCCAGCTGCACCCCACCCACATACAGTTACACCTAGTACCCTTTCAAATTATTAATTGATCAAATGGGCAAATCCATAAATTAAGTATCAAATCTCACGTCAGATCTGTTACCTACAGAAAACCTAGTGGGAGACTAATGATGAACTGCCCAGCACAGTGAAATCCCAAATTAGTGATTTTTATGTCAACTAAGAGCAAGTGTAGCTTGAGGATTTATTTGGGATTTTCCCTATAACCTATCCTGGCCCAAATAAATGGCTGCTGCTTCCTTACTGACCACTGCTTTAGTTCACTTGAGTCTTTCCTCTTTCTGGATAACATTATGAAGATACATTATGAGTCAGCTTGGGCTGCCAGAACAAAACACACAGACTGGGTGACTTTAACAGTAGACATATAACTTCTTACAGTTCTGGAGAAGGGGAGAGGCCTCAGATCAATGCTTCCATCAGTTCAGATTCTGGTGAGGGTTCTCTTCCTGGTTTGCAGAAAGTCACCTTCTCCTGTGTGCTCTCAAGGACTCCTTTTAATTTAAAAATTTTAATTGGCAGATAATTGTACATATTTATAGGGAACAGTGTACTAATTCCATATGCATATACAGTATGTGATGATCAAATCAGATACTATAATTCGATTCATGCACAAAGTGTACTGGAAATAAATGTTCAGGCTTCCCATCACTCAGATAACCATATATGCAATAAAGATGTTGGTAGGAGGAATAAAGTATATTCAAAGTCAGTCTGGAAGAAAATAAAGGGGTCTGCTCCTCAAAGCAGGAGGGAAAAGATACAGTGAGGCTTCAGGATGGGTGGGGTCTCCATCAGCAAGTGTTCCAGTCTTCTTCAGAACTTTTAATTAACCTTCACCTCCTTGGATAGCTTCTGCATTTTCTTTTCAGACAGACAAGTTACTCTTCTGACAGTTATTTGACCTGTTTTGTGTTTTTGATGGCACAATAAATACTATTCACCATTGAACCATCTGGGTTATGATTGTTTAGACTTTAGAATGACAGAAGGGAGGAGTAGCCCACTGCAATATTATCAAATGATCAAATATAGACCATCAAATGCTAAGTGACTAAGCATTTCTGTGTCCTCAAATGATCATTTCTATGTGCTGAGAAGGTCTGACTTTGCTCCTCTAGCTATTCTGGAATGTGTAAGCAATTGGTGGACACAAGAGTCAGCCTATTATGTTATAAAATGTCAGAACTAACTACCCCACTAACCCTATTCACACTGTTTTGAAATCCTTTTCCATTCTCTCATGCTCCCTCTTCCTCTCTCCTTCTTGGCTCCAGAGTCCTCTATTCTACTCTCCACTTCTATGTGGCCAACTGTTTTAAATTCTAGAGTAAAAACAAGTGGTATTTGTCTGTGTCAGACTTACTTCAATGAACATAATGTCCTCCAGTTCCATCCATGTTGCCTAAATGTCAGAATTTCATTATTTCTTATATGCATGGCATTTTATGTGCATGAAGTGAATGAAGGAGAGGGAAAGAGGGAGGAATAGAGGGAGAGAGATAGAGGAGCTCTTCAGCATTTCTTCTCATTGGGGCACTGTTGCTGAAATCTTGACCTTGTCCCCCATGCCAATTCAATAGTGAGGACAAGGTTTTGATAAAAAGGAAAAGAAGCTTTATTGCTTTGCTAGCAAAGGAGAAACACAGGGACCTCTGTTTGAGAAGCTTTTAGTTTTGTCATCAGCAGGAACAGGGGTGCTTTTATAGAGGTGATTCGAAGGTTCCATTCCACATGTGTTCTCTATATGGAGTGGTAATTCACTCATTAATTGGGGAGATAGTCATTTCTGAGATCTTCTGGCACCAACCCCAAAGTCTGGATTACTTAATTCCTATGGTGATTGTGTACCCAAAGAGAGATAAAGTTATCTAGGATGGGAAGAAAGGTAATCCTGTTACCCCTGAGATTTGGGTTGGGAAGATTAGGAAGCAGCAGGGGTAGGGGAAGAGAAAGAAGCATGGCCATTTTAAAAATCAGTTGCAATGGCAGAGCAGCAAGGGCTGTATTCAAAGCATAAAGTGGCCACTGTTACAACAGTAATCATTTTGGATTATAGTGCCATCTTTATGATCTCATTTAACCTTAGAACTCACTTTGTCCTATTGTTCTCTATGCATAGCACCTATGTAAGTTTTAATATGGTATGTAATATATAACATAATGACAGAACAATGAGAATATAATATTTTATAATGATATTAAGAGTAAAGCAGTAACATATATAAGCACTACATAATGCTTTACAACCTATTTTATGCACCTGTGTCGATTTTGTTGAAATCTTTGCAGAATTGGAAATGTGGAATTTCATGTGTTCAGTATTTCCTTATAGGCCCCACATCCAGTTTTAACTGTACTTGGGTTCAAGGCTTCAATAAAGGAATCTGGGAGAGGCATAAACATTCAGACCATAACCATTTTAGGTTTATATAAATCTTGAATATAAAACAGAGCTCCACTCTGTGTGGTTTCTGGTATGTGGTCTGCTCACCAACTTTCACAGAAGTGTCACAGTTTCCCAGGGGGAAACTGTCAGAATGCTTTTCCATGTGAAAAGGCCTAGTTCAGGGACTTAGGCTTCTGCATAAAGGCATTGATCACAGTCCATGCTGAAGAGATATCAAAAAATATTAAGGCTAATTTTTGAAATCTATGTTGGGAAGGTACCAAGGCTGTTGGCTTGACCCATGACTTTTTATTTGGCTGTGCACTTTTTTTCCTTAAGTCTGAATTTTGTGTAACCTCCATTCGCATCCACCCCCATTTCCATTTTCCTGCCACTATGGGACAAAGGAGTAAACTGAAATGCTTAACCTCATAGGGTTGTCTTTACCCTTGAAAAAAATCTTATCTGGGTCCCATTACACTTACTCTTTGATGAGTAACTAGTGTATCTTAATGGGGATGGAAGATGAAAGCTGCCAATGATAAGAAATGGGGCAGTGGGTTCCAGTATTATTTAATTACAATCTGGAAACAAAATAGCCTCCCCTTTTTAAGATTTTTTCCTATTTGGCCAGGGGATACTTCGAGGAAATGTCCTCCCTGAGTCCCCATGAATTCAAACACTGGTGTCTTAGCACTACTGATTTCTGAAGAGAAGGTCTCTAACAATCTCCATATGGTCCTTTATTAGACAGAGTGCCCTAGATATGTAGGCATATAAAGAGAGAGAGTCTCTGGGTACAGTTGACAGTGGGGAACTCACTTAAAGTTGATGGCATTATGATGATGATGAGGGAGACTGATCAAACATATATAACCCATGTTCCAACCCCTTGAATGCAATGTCTTGAATAACTGATACTCTCCTGGATAAAATTTATTGTGTAAATTAAATGTACAGACAACATTCTCACCCAAAATGTAATGATTTCATATGCAAGTGCCTTCCAGGAAAAACAAACAGAACCTGCTCTGCTAGAGGTCTACTATGAGTGAGTGAGGTCTTTAGGTCAAAGAGACCCTGAGAAAGTGATCATTGTTATCTTAACCAAGATAGTTTTAGGAGAAAATAACTTGCCCCAGAGGAAAAAAATAATAACCCCTTAAGAAAGAGGCAATCTTCTCTCCTAGACAGCTGTTTAACTTGTACATTGTGTCAGTCTTTGCCAGATATCCTACTCTGCCTCTTCTTCATATTAAAATGTGTCACACTGATGAATACTAATTTTTGCAAGACTTAAGAGTTATAAAACATAAAAGTGTGATGTCCATTGCTTTTAGGATTTTTCTTTGCCAGAGAAAGAGATGACTTAAGAAAGATCTTGATCAGGCTTAATTTTCATGAATAACCTAATTATACATGACTAGAGATATGTATACATCTGAGACTAAATATGTATATCTGAGTCTTATCTAAATATTCCATAAAAGTTTATAAAATGAAAAGTAATTTCAGTTTAAGCAATAAGTGCTATCTTTTATACATTGCATCTGGCATAAAAGGGCAACATTACCATTTAAAAAGTTGATTTTCATCTCCCTGCTTTGACTTAGACTAATTCTAATTATTAACATTGTTCCCTAAATGTATAAGAGATTTAAGGCTATCCTTGATTTTTGATAGTGCTGCTTAAATCTGCAAGTCTATAAATATATGTGGGTTCTGAATTTACTGTAAAAATTAAACCTAGTTAATATAGGACATCTTTGTAATGGTGACACTATTAGTTTTTTGTATGTTAAGTATGATCATGTTTATTTCTAGTGTACAAATTTTAAAATATAAAGCTTGGAAGAGCACTTCATCTAAAGTTGGTGTTCTACAAATTAAGTTGTCAAAATGGTAATTTAAAATCTTCTAGGAATAATATATTGAACTGGAAGTCTATATCATACAATGTTATGTAACTGAACCTGTTATTAATAAGATATATGTAAAATTTTATGTTACTTTTTACACTGGGGTCAAAATTTAAATGTGTTTTTAAAAGAGAACAAGGACTTTGAGTCACTTCCCCTCAACTTTGTCCTCTCTCATCATGAAGGAGGTTGAAGACGTTGATGCTCATTTTTCCATAGAAATGGAATGTAGAAATTGAGAGTGGGGAAATGTAACAGTGGTCACTTTCCCTTTTGAATATAGCTCTGGGGCTTGTTTTTAAAATAAGGCCATGAGGCACCCTGGAACCCCTACCAGAACACACCTGGAAATTAACACTAGAAGAGTTCCTTTAACCTCCCCCCCTTCCCTTCCTGATTGGAAAAGTCACAGCATTTGGGAAAAGAGTCCCCTTGTTTCTCCTTTCCTATCAAAGAAATAAAACTTTTTTTTTCTTTCTCAAAACTGTATTCTCGTTATTGAATTGGCATTGGGGACAAAGACCGAGATTTTGGCCACAATCAGAAATACCCTTTCCCAGTGCTGGGTGAGGAAGATTTAGGAATCTCTTGGACAGCATCTCTAAGGGTGAACCAGCAGGTCTGATCCTTCCTGGAAAAATTTTGTCTGGGTAAGTTAGTCATGGGAGAAAACTGCAATAAACAGATCAAATACATCTGTGTCTTTCTACAATGTCAGGATTTGTTGAATGATAAAACATTCACAGGCTACAACACTTTCAGCAGTTGATGTTCAGTGAATACTTGTGGGTCACCTGATAGTCATAAGCCAGGCAATCACAGGTTCTTTCATTCCAAATGTAGCTTCTAAGAACCATGACCCTCAGGACACAGATCACTCTTTACACAAATACATATTGAAGAAAGCATAAGAAAGTGCTAGGGTGGCCTCTGGGGATGAGGAGGTTGAACTGAGAACATGGGAAGCCAGAGAGCAGAGACAATGCAGAGTCACCAGAGATGGTCAGACAAGATTCCTGAACCAGTAGAGGAACTTGTTCAGGAAGCAGAACTATCAGCTCAGAGCAAATTCCAGACCAGGTTCCTGACAGATGACCATTTCAGAGTGTCAGTTTGGAGTCTTGCCTTGGAATAGGCCATGGGTGGTCATCACATCATGGGCAGGAGGAGCCCCACTATGCAGGGGCCTGAGGACAGAACTGCAGAGATTCACTGCTGTGAGAAAGATACTCACCTGTCCCAGCCAAAAGAATGGGCCGAGACACAAGGAACAGCAAAATGTGAGACATTACTTTAAAGACAGTCTTGCAAAACCAGGTTCCTGGTGGTCAGGGACACACAGATTGGACACCATTAGCATTTCCTGCCCTAGAGGGCAAGGTCCCTCCCATCCTCCTTGGCTGAGTGCCTTGGGTGCCATCTTACCCAACACCACCTATGTTTCACTCTCTCCTACTGGGTTATTTAAAGAAATGTCCCTTTAGTTGTCCCACTTCCCTTTGTCTCTTGGGTGAGAGAGTCCCCCTTGGATTGAGTGCCTTTTGGCACATACACACCTCAACTTTGTTGGTCAGGTGGGGGAAATGCTTCCTTTTGTCCTTCTGTCTGTCAAGAGGGTGTGACTGTTTACATTCTGGTGTAACCTGTTTGTAGCTGTCCATTCTTTAGCTCCCTTTCCTAAATTGAAGGCATTTTATATTTAAAGCTAAATACTATATTTTGAAAGTAGACCACCAAACTTTCTATTTTTCACAGTTGCTATGGAGATTTGTTTTTTGTAAACAAATGGGATACATGTTGTTTCTCTGTTTCTACATGGTGTAAAGGCATACCATTTGTGTAATCATAAATTTACATAGGGTATTCTTGTTTGATTCATTCTGTTATTTTTTCCCTTCCCCCCCACCCCTCCCACCCCTCTTTTCCCTCTATACAGACCTTCCTTCCTCCATTCTTGCCCCCTCCCTAACCCTAACTCTAACCCTAACACTAACCCCTCCCTTTTTTTTTTTTTTTCAAGGTTCTTGATGAGTGACCAGGGTCAGGGTGCTGCTGTGTCCTCTCTTGGGACACTCCTCCTTTTATGGGTCTCAGGCGAGGGGATTGCTTCATATTGTGGTCCAGTGTGTTTGACAAACTCGTGGCCCTGTGTTTTCCTCATATAAGTTTGATCTGCCCATCTATCCATGTGCTTCTGACTAATTCAGTAAGTTCACAGGTGGCCATTTTTATTAGCATGATTAATTAATTTATCCATTTATTCCATTTACTAATAGGGTTTTAGAAAAATCTCCATAGTGACAAATCTCTCTTTGTTCTATGGTCTCTCTCTCTCTCTCTCTCTCTCTCTCTCTCTCTCTCTCTCTCTCTCTCTTCATATGTGTATGTGTGCATGCCTACTACTGCCTTACAATAGCAGGGATTCTTCTACCTGTGACAATCTTGCATAGTCCACTCCAAGGTGACACTCTGACTCAGAGGCACCTCAGGGATGCAATAACACTTAGACATGAGTTGGGGCTGGAGTCTCCTTACCAAAGAGTCTGAGCACCATAGTTCCAGTGAGGCTGTAGAGCAGAAGCAGAGCTGAGGTTGTAGGCTCTGGCTTATATAGGAATTCTGTGCCATTCCCAGTGGAGGTCTTTCCAGCTCCTATTGCAACAGAGGGTGCATTGTACTGGACAGGGAGGTGCATGAAGTCATACTTACATGTAGTACAAAGTCATACATCAGTGAACTGAGCTGCTCTGTCTTTCCCCATTGGCTGGTCTCTTCTCAGATTCCCCTTGAAATCCCACAGCACATGCTACTATGGAAATGTTCAAAGTTGTGACTCTGGAAAGTGCTCTTATTTGAACCTCATTGAGGTTCCAATCCCAGTTTGGAAGAATCCCCAGGCCCCCCTTATCTGCCTGCAAACCACCCTAGGCTATTCCTAGGCTTCTTGCTCTCCTCAACCTGCAAGTTGCAAAGACTCTTTTAAACCTGAGCTCAGTCCATATCCACCTCCTGTTCTGCTCTGCTTACAATTCTTCAGAGTTATTTGGGGGAAATTCCAAAATTATAGCATGATCTGGAAGACCTGGGGCTTTGGAAACTCCTTTAGAGAGTCAATAAATAAATAAATAAAAAGGATCAATGAGTCACAGGATAGACCTCTGGGATGGAAGTGCAGTGTCTTTATTTCTATAAGGTTCTTTATCCAAAGAAATGCTCCATCCAAGGCTGGATTTGTGGCTCAGTGGTAGAGCACTTGTCCAACATGTGTGAGACACTGGGTTTGATTCTCAGCACTGCATACAAATAAATAAAATAAAGGTCCATTAACAACTAAAAAAATATTTAAAAAAAGAGAAATTCTCCATCCATGTTTCTTAGTATTATTTTATTTTCACCGTAGTTAATATTTGTGTGATGAGACAATTTATGGAGCATTAATAATGCAATCTTCTGGTCTCAGCCTTAATTCTTTCTTCCCTTTTCAGTTCTCAGATTTGCACTACTAATAACCCTCCCCTCCCCCATCATCTCTGACTGCACTGCAGTCTCTCAGCTCACCTGCAAAGTTCAGCAGCTTCCTGCTTCCAAGGGCCCTCTCTACATTTCCTCACCTATCAACCCAGACCCCATGACTCAAACCCACAGTTCATCCCAAAACCCACTCAGCCATTAACAGACATCCAAGAAGCTCAGTGACATTGTCCTGTGGCCCCTGACAATAGCAAGTCAGTTAAACTCCCAGCATCACTTTTGTTTCCCTTCTGTTCTCAGCTGCTGTCTTCATGTCACAACTCCTGAGCTCATCAGACTTAGAAGGAGGCACAGGTGAGAACAGGGGTGGTGAGGAGCGGGGAGGTGACTCTGTGGATGGGAGTGGGTCCTTTGAGCCCACCCAACTCTTACTCTTCCAGCTGCTGCCCCGTGGTTGTGCCAGCCTGTGCTCCAGTGTGGAGACCAGATCTACAACCCCTTGGAGCAATGCTGTGTTGACAACACCATCCTGCCCCTGAAGCGAACCCAACTCTGTGGCCTCAACTGCATCTACTGGCCCTGCTTTGAACTCTGCTGTCCCGAGTCCTTTGGCCCCCGGAAGAATCAAATTCTGAAGATGAAAGCTCTGGGTGTGAAGTCCCAGTGCCACTCAGCATCCATCGCCAGGGACTGTGGCAGTTAGGACCCTGCTCCTGGCTGTGGCAGGCGGGGGGAGGGAAGGAGGAGGACAGTCTGGATGTCTACACCTCTCCTTTGAGCAACCCTTACCCTGTGGTATGACCTCTAGCTCTTTCTCAAATCTTTTCATTAGCCTTCTTGTCTGTAATTTGTAATTTCTTGTTTTATCCCATTTTGAAACAGAGAGATGTTTCCCAAATATATGGAAGAAACCCAACTTTCTCTAAGACAACTCACCAGGAGAGATTGAGGTAGGCTTCAGAATCTGTACAATAGCTAAAAAGAAGTCCAAGATGAACTTAGAGGACCTAATCTGAGTTAACTTTCCCAGAGAACTTGTAAACTGCTACTTGTTGACTCGCAACCCTTTGAATGAGAGCCACCTGCTCTGTGGCATGTTAATGGGTGAAGTTCCATAGTGTCTTAAGGCCACCAGCTTCCTTGTACCACAATACTGAGTAAGTTCAGCTAGAGCTTCACTCACTCTCAGGCACAGAGCAGTCCAAGAGGGCAGTGAGTTCATGGGAATGGGGATATTTTTCCACATACAAGTGTACTGACTCTGCTTGTTTTGAACTCTTACCACGTCATTGCTTTCTTCTGGGTGCTGTTGGGTGTGAACTGTCCTGTTTTGGTCTATGCCATTAACACAGACCAGACACATTTGTGCCTCTCCACCATCACAATTGATTGAATAACAATAAATTCACAGGCTACACCACTTTCAGTGGTTGTAGTTCATCAAATTCTTGAGGGTCACGTGATAGTCATAAGCTGGGGAATCACAGGTTCTTTTATTTCAATCTCAACTACTAAAATCTATAACACTCATGTCACACAACACACTTTAGGTTAGAGTGGCCATTGGAGCCCAGGAGACTGAACTGAGAGCAAAGGCAGAGAGTCACCAGAGGTGGTCAGATAAGGTTACTGAACTTGTTCAGGGAGCAAAGCTGTAAGAGCTCAGAAGTTATTCTGCGTCAGGTCCCAACAGGCTGAAGTTTCCTGTTGTTTTCCTTTCTGCTCACAGTGAAAACTTGAGGATGATTAAGAAGGGATAAGTTAGAAGCATGGAATTGTACAAGTGCATCCATAGTAGGAGAGACTCCCTTTCTGTCCTCTCTTAAATTGAATGTTCAATACTCCATATTGGTATATGCATATCAACTATTATCCCTCCTCTCACTTGGCAAGTGTATGTTTGTGTGTGTATGTGTGTCTGTGCCTTCTCCTGGCCAAGGCACACTAACAGAAATTCCACCGGTGATGATGGCCCCGTTACACAGAACCATTGCTATGTAAACAGACCCAGAAGAACTACATTCCTGCATTCAAATTATTTAGTTGAGTTCATGATTCCAAGTAAGCAACCCATGAGTCCATAATACATGGAAAAAAAAAAACCTTGGTGAAGGGAACTAGTTGTAGAAGAAAATCATACACAATTTCTAGAGGAATTAATCTTGGTATAAATAAAATGTCTGTGTAGAAAAAATCCACTAAACCAATTATCAAACAGGAGTAAGCCTGATAGATTCTACCAGCAAAACAACACAAAATTAAAAAAAAATCCAACAAGCCCTTTTTAGATTGCAGATCACAATATTTTATTACTTACATGCATAGCAAAAGCAAGACTAGACTAACCACTACGGTGCCAGTACCCTGTGTCCTTGGTGCAGGGTGACACCAAAATGAAAGGGACCAAATGACTACAACAATAATGAACAATACTTTGCCATATAGAGTTTGCCACACTGGAGCTGAACAGTGTCATGGCCTGCAGCATTGGCCTAAGTGGGGTGAGACAGAAAGTCTCAACCTGTAGGTGTGTGTAACAAGGAGAGACTTCCTTGTGATAGTCCTCCTGAAATAGACACTAATATCAATGACTTTAGGGAAGCTGCTCCTGAGCCTCCCAGACTCTTCTGTGCTGGAACAATCAGAGTGCTCCATCCAGAAGTAAATCAGCTAAGGTTAATCCTTGCTTATGTTTCCCATTGGATGCACAAGATCACCAGGGAATGAGGGGAGTCATTTCCCCGAACCTAAAGAAAATCTTGTGGAAATGATCGTCATAGGCATTAGAAAGGTTGTAAGATAAAAATTCAAGACACAAATATTAAACATTTACCTATTTTAGCTTGAACATCTGGAAACTGAAAATTTAAAAAGGGTCCCATAAAATACTTTGGCATATGTCCAGTAAAACACAGAGAGGGGTTGTGCAGCTGATTCACAAAATCAAAGACAAAATAAATAAATGGAGATTTAAATCATCCTTGTGTTGTGATTTGGAAGACACAACAGAAATAGAGTTGAGGTGTCAGTTTTCCTTAAATTAATCTATAGATTTAACACAACCGCAGTCAAGATCCCAGTAGAAATATGTATTTATTTATTATTGGTTCTTTTTAGTTATACATGACAGTAGAATCCGTTTTGACATGATCATACAAGAATGGAGCATATTTTCTTCTAATTCTGACCCCAGTACCTCTCCTTCCCATTTCTTGTCTCCATTCCCTGCTCCCTCCCCTCTATTGATCTGTCTGCCATTTACCCATAGTTATTTTTTGAATTGATTTCTTATGGATGTACATGGTGGTGAGGTTCACAATGGGGGTGTACTCATTTGTACACAGGAAAGTTAGAATTGACAGACGGGAATGAAGGGAATGGGGGACAGAAAAGGAATTTTTAAAAAATATATACAACCTTATTTTAAAATGTACATTGACAGGTGAGACAAATCAGAACAGGCAAGACTATAGTAAGGAAAAAAAATTCCAGAAGACTCACACTCCCCAGTTTGATGAATCAATATAAAACCACCATCATAAAGAAGGCCCACATTTGACAAATGGATGGACATATAGACCAACAGATCATGAGATAGACCAGAAATAGACCCAGTTAAGTCCATGTGACTTTTAACAAGGCAGCAAGGCACTTCCATGGGGAAATCACAGTCTCTCAATCAATGGTAGTGAGAAAATTAGGCATTCGTCTTCCAGGACAAAATAAATAAATAATTAAATAAAGAATCTGTAACTACACTTCATATAAAACTTAAATCAGAATTGATCCAAATATAAATGTGAAACTATGACTCTTGAAGAAAACCTTGGAGAAAAAAAGTCTGTGCCTGGAGACATAACATGTAAAATAAAGCATAAAAGCAAACATTGATAAATAGAATTTCAAAAATGTAAAACTTTGGGGAGAAAATATTACCCACCATATATGCGACATAGGACGAGTATCTCAAGTCCTGTGTGAGTTACAAAGTGTATGGGATAGAAAGCTCTCAAAATCAAACAATAAGAAAACCAAACAGCTCAGTACAGGCGAGAGCAGCACCTTGCAAAAGACGATAACAAGTGGTAAATAAGCACTGGAAGTGTGTGACAACCTGAGTCACAGGGGACTGAAAATGAAGGCGGCAGTGGACTGTCCCTCAGTTTCTCAATGTGGTTGCCATGGAGAACGTCACAACATTCAGGGAAACATTTTGACTGTTCCTTATAAAACTAAAGACTCATTTGTGATAAGGACGTTCTCAGAACAAAGGAAAGACAACATGGTGCCATCAGTATCCATGTGCACATTCCACAACTCCACTGCAACTCTACCCTATAAAAATGGAATGCCCAGTCAGAATGTGTATTCCTTCATATGGGAGACAGAGCCAGCAAGTGAGCAGGGACCAACAAAAGGTACAAGGGGCGATGCCTCCTGTGTTTGGGGCTCAGCCTTTGGGCCAGTGCTGGTACTTATAAATGCTGCTTCCTGCTGAAAACCCTGTGCCCTATCTCTGCTTGAGAGTCCCACAACACATTTACCATGTAACCCAGCACCACACTCCTGGGCACTTACCTCTCAAAAAGAAAAATTATGTGCCCCCCCCCAACAAATGTTTATGAGTGTTTTATTTGTAATAACCCCAAAGTATAAAAAGCACAAATGTCCATCAACAGGTAAACCAATAGGCCCTGGTAGATCCATACGATGGAATATGACTCTGTAATAAAACAACAACCACAAAAAAACTATTGACAAAATGAAATTAAACCTATCATTTACCCTGCACAAAACTCCACTGTAAGTGGGTCAAGAACTTGGGCATTAGAACAGAGACCCTGAACCTAATTGAAGCAAAAGTAGGCCCAAATTTACATCATGTTGACTTAAAATGTGAATTCTTCAACAAGACTTCTAAAGTTCAAAAAGTAAAATGGAGAATGAATAAATGGTATGAGTTCAAACTAAAAAGTTTGGCAGCAAAGAAAACAATCAAGAACATAAGGAGAGAGCCTGCAGAATGGAAGAAAATCCTTGCCACATGTACTTCAGATAGACCATTAATCTCCAGGATATATAAAGAACTCAAAAAACTTACCAACAAAACTACAAATAACCCAAGTCATGAATGGGCAAAGGAACTGAATAGGCACTTCACGAAGAAGAAATGTGAATGGCCAACAAATATATGAGAAAATATTCAACATCTCTAGCACTTAGAGGAAAGCAAATAAAAAATACACTGAGATTTTATTTTACTCCAGTCAGAATGTTAATTTCAAGAATACAAGCAACAGTAAATGTTGGTGAGGACGTGTGGAAAGAGGTACACTCATTCATTGGTGGTGGGATTGCAAATTGATGTAACCACTCTGGAAAGAAGTATGGAGATTCCTCATAAAAGCTGGAATGGAACCACCATTT
Source organism: Sciurus vulgaris (assembly GCF_902686455.1). Classification (NCBI taxonomy): domain Eukaryota; kingdom Metazoa; phylum Chordata; class Mammalia; order Rodentia; family Sciuridae; genus Sciurus; species Sciurus vulgaris. Next base: position 55,671,075 of record NC_136478.1, on the reverse strand, counting down.
GATCCAATTATTCCACTCCTTAGCACATACCCAAATTAATTAAAATCAACATACTATAGTGACACAGACATATCAATGTTTATAGTGGCTCCATTCACAATAGCTAAACTAGGGAACCAGTCTAGATGCCCTTCAATAGAAGAATGAATAAAGACAATGGAATATTACTCAGCCATAATGAGAAATAAAATTATGGCATTTGCTGGTAAATGAATAGAACTGGAGAATATCATGCTAAGTGAAAAAGCCAACTAGAAAAACAAGGCCTAATATCCTCTCTAATATGCATATGCTAACTCACAAAGAGTGAGAGCAGGGGCACACAGGGAAGAATAGAAATACCTTGGATTAGACAAAGGGGAATGAGGGAAAGGAGTGGGAATGGGAATAGGAAAGATAGAATGAATCAGACTTTATTTTCTACATGCATATATGATTACACAACCAATGTAATTCTACATCATGTACAACTAGAAGAATATGTATAATACGTATGATGTGTCAAAATTCATTCTACTTTCCTGTATAAGTAATTAGGACAAAATTTTTCAAAAGGTTATTGATTCAGACAACCTGGATGGATCTCAAAGGCATTGGCTTGCTCAAATAAGCCACTATCAAAAGGTAGATATGGTGTGATCTCATTTATACAATATTCCTGGATGGGCCAACTGTGAAGACGGTGAACAGATTGTGGTTTTTAGTGGTTAGGTGTAAGGAGAGGAGTGACCACAAAGAGATTTATGGAATGAAGAAGCCATTCTGTGAAAAGTGCACATAAAAGCCAGACACACAGGAGGGGACTCAGGAACATGGACTACTGCTATCACAGGTCAGTGTCAGTCCCTACCCTTCCACCCACTACCCTCACACCAGTTCATCTAAGGGAGTGAAGTAAAATTCTGATTTTGGAACATATGGCTTTAGAAATCTTATGCATGGACCTTCAAAGTAGAGCTGCACTCATGTTTAAAAAACGTCTAGTTCTGGGGACAGTATCTCATACCTATAATCCCAACAACATTGGAGGCTGAGGCAGGAGAATCACAAGCCTGAGGCCAGCATCAGAAATTAAGTGAGATCCTCAGCAACTCAGTGAGAGCTTATTGAAAATAAAAATTGGAAAAAGAAAAAAGGAACTGGGGATATAACTCAGTAGCTTAGTGGTAAAATGCCCCTAGTTTCAATTCTCAGTATCAAACAAACAAACAAACAAACAAACAAACAAAACCACTCTACCTCCATCTTTTCCTGCAATAAATTTACAGACTCCAGTTATAATAATACTCTTTGGTACTCGGTCAAATGGCCTCAACGCTCCTCTAAACCATCATTACACAAGGCCACTGGTCTTTCCAATCGTACATGTGCCCTACCCATTCTCTACTTCAAAAGTATGTGATTTCATAACCACTGGGAATAATGGGTCCACAGTCTGCATCATCCCGTGAGCAGCAAAAGCCTCCTTGGGCCTCCTTAAAAACACAAGCCTATCTCCATTAAGCAAAGGGACTCTTGATCCTTCCTTCACTCACTCCTAAAGATAAGGTAGATGCTACTTTTGAACAAAATCACCTATGCTTACCTAGGGGCATAATCCTCATGATAAAAAAGGAAGTCATCTAGGGATGTCTGAGGATGTGCTGTGCAGAGCATGGATTGGAAAGACATGGTCAGAATATGGGAGAGGGATATGTTATCAGTCCAGCTGGCTCAGGAAGATGGAGTAGATGCTCTGGACAACATCTCTTGCAGTTTTTATCCTGGTGTGTCTGGACAAATAGAAACTAGTTCTGAGAGCAACTTCACAAGACCCTTAACAAGTTAATGAGACCCTGTCTTGAAGTAAAAAATAAGGAAAGGATGAGATGGAGCTCAATGGTAGAGGCCTCTGGGTTCAATCCTCAGTACTGGTGGTGTGGGTGACAGAAAGATAGACAGATGATAGATAGATAGATAGATAGATAGATAGATAGATAGATAGATAGATAGATAGTTAGACAGATGATAGATAAACAAAAGAAAGAAATTGATGCTAACAAAATTTTACAAAAAGCTATTTGTCTTAAAACTACTTAACCAGGTAATACAAAGTCTAGATGGGAACTTATTAAAGCCTACTTGCCTAACCTCTCCTGGCTATTACTACTATTAGGACTACTATTAGTACTATTAGCAATACATTGCTTACTGTATTTCTGCTCTTCTTGTCTGACACTTGCTTCTTTTTCTCCTTTTCTTTTTCTTTTTCTTTTTCTTTTTTCTTTTTCTTTTTTTTTTTTTTTTTTTTTGCAGTACTGGGGATCGAACTCAGGGCCTTGTGCTTGCAAGGCAAGCACTCTACCAGCTGAGCTATCTCCCCAGCCCCTTTTTTCTTTTTATGGGAGGGTTTGTACATGTGGTTGCTGAGCCAGCTGTTCACTTGATGGGATGTTTCCCGGGCTCATTTATACATGCTAAGTGTCCACTCTTATCTTCTTCATTACCCCAAAGGGTTTACCCTGCAGAGATGACAGTGGCCTATCTGCTGATGGTACTGATAACAGTGACAGGCATGATTTAGGTGACATCTCAATTAACATCTAAAAACAAATGAAAGAGAATACAAAAAGAAAAAGACAGGGGACAGATCTCAATGGATCAGTCAGCTTTATTAAGCAGTGGAGGGGCGAAGTTTCAGGAGGGAAGATGGTGACTAGCTACAACCAGGGTCTGAGTTTTACAGGGTTCAACAGAGCCAGGTCATGGGAAAGCTTTTGGTGGGCTTTCTTTTGGCAGGCAGGGGGATTTTGGCAGATAAGGGAGATTGTAACAGGTCAGATTCCTGAGCTCCCCTTTTCCCTGAGGGTGTTGTAAGTCTCCATGTCCTTCAACATCTGCACATTTCACTGATGATGTGTTTTATATAAAGGACACATTTGTTCAGTGCAGAAGGAAAAGGGAACATTTTAAGCTCTTACTCTAGGCTTCCTACTCCATATTGAGTTGAATGCTAACAGCTAAGTATACTGGTTGCTTTTAGTGATTTGGATCCTGCACAATCCCCAATGGGCATTAATGTCACTAACACTATGTTTTAGTGATATTTGGGAAAATTAGTTGGGGTTGTTAAATGAGCAAGAAGTGAGCCAGTACTTAACTCATTTAAATACTAAACTACAAGTTCCTGTGTTCTGAACAACTCCTATGCAGCATGTCATTGAATGCAACAGGTTTGCCTCTTGCTGGGTATAGAGCCCATAAGCACAACCAGGAGATGGAGGAGGGAAAAGGTTTAAAATTTATGGTGGGCTGGGCACTTTTTGAGCATGCCCAGTTCTACTTCACCCTTCTTCGTATATCTCAGGTTCAAAATTTATGAACCAGAACACCCATCGTTTAGGAATATAATGAGCAAAGTTTATTTTAGGTCCCCTAAAAGTGGTAGACCATGATTGCCTTGCAATTCTAACTGGCTACTTATAAATTTCTCAAGTGGGCCTCTTACAAAACATAAAGGAACTTTAGAGGTAGGTTTAAAGTTACTTAAAGGAAAGTGTATTTTCTTTAACCCTAAAAGTTAGGTAATTTTTCCTGAAAGTACCTACCTGTCAGCTTAATGATTTTATCAGAAATGGAATCAGTTTGGTAACAATACTGGAAGTTTTCCATATGTACACACATCTTTGATTCTATAAAAAGAAACAATGTTGAGCAAATAAGTGGGAGAATGGCCAACCAGCAGAAGCACAATGAAAGTGGGAAGCCTGAGTCAAATGGGCTCCATCAGTGGGAACCTAGCCCATGGACTCAAGGATCCGGGTGTAAGGGGATGAATAGATGAGGATTTGGGAACATGAGGTTAAGAGAATAATTCTCTACAATGAGCCCTGTGCTGACTTCCATATGCTTTCTTTGTTAAAAGCAATCTGCCTACAGCCCAACCTGACCTGAGAGGATAGGAAATGGCACATTGCTCAACAAACTGAGGCGGGGGTGGAAGGCCTGAAGGCTGGGAGTAGACAAAGAAAAGACAGCAGGTTGCTATCAGCTAACCTCCAGATCCACACTTCCTGGCTCAACCAGTTGCTAACACCTCCCTCTCAAGGTTTCACTTCCCAACAGAAGTGATTAACCCCTGAGCTGCCACTTCCTGCTTGCAGGCATGTACATGGAGTAAAAAAAGAAGATGGAGGGAGATTCTAGAGACCTATAAAAAGCAAGACACACACCCTCCTGAAGGCACGCAGCTCTGGGCCCCCTTCTCTCTGGAGAAGTCTATCTCTCTCCCTCTCTTAAGTAAAACTTGCTTTTTTACCATTGCCTCCACATCTCTCAGGTGTTTATTCTTCAATGGCAGGAGATCTCCAAGAACCATGTTAGCCCAAAAAGACTGGGGAGGACTCAAACTCAGAAATCACCTCAGCTGTTTATTCAGGAATAAAGTTTCATACTGGAACAGGGGATGCAGAGATGAAATGGCATTGTAGACCCACTTTCCTGGTGGAAAATGAGCTACTAAACAAAGAAATGGAGTGGGTTTATATATGTTATTTTGAGGGGTGGTCTAGTGAGCATATCAGTTTCCTTGGACACTCAGGAATTTGAACTTTTTGGGATCAGGGACCTGTGGGCAGTGTCTGGAGAGGATTTACTTTGAAGGAGATTAATACCTCCTAGAGACAGTTACTTTAGGGCGGATAAATCACTTTCTCCCCATGTGCAACCGGCACCTGGAGAACATTTGTCTTAGGAATTGAAGGCTCTCAGTGCATGGCCTTCTTTTTACTCCCATTTCCCAGGCCATATTATCTTGGGGATTTTTTCATTTTCCATACCTATTAACTGATATCACCATCTCACTGGGTTTGGCACCCACCAGCATAAGAAATAGGAAAAAGATGAATAAAGGAAAAATGAACTTTTGATACTGCCATTTGCTGATGATGAGTTCTGCTCCCTCTAATGTTGAAGTTTGAACACTAGAGAAGCATGCCAAGGCAAGCATATTAAGCAGATTTTATTTAAAAGTAGTAAAAAAACAAACTTCTCCTGAGGGGGGAAGGGGGCTATGGCTGATGTTCTAGAATCCCAATGTGAGCACACCCTACATCTTTTATAGGTTAAAGTCTCTTGTTCTCCAGTTCTCTCCACCCTTATCTCTCCTTCCTGCCTACTTGACTCTTTTGAATTTTGCTGGGACAAAGGATATTGTCCTACAGTGGTTATTTTCCTGTCCTAGCATGTGGATTCCTTAAGACAGTTGCAATTCTAAGTATTGAACCTTTTGATGGCATAATTAAGCTTTATTCTTTGAGATCTTATAACCCTTATCAGCTAAGAAGTTTAGGAACTCTGTAATGGCCTTTGGATATTCCTCCTGGGTGAAGGCACATAAAGGATGTCATTTACATACTGTAGAACAATTACAGATGTTTTATCTTGGAATGTTGTTAAATCCTTAGCTAGGGTTAGTCCAGAACAGGTGAGGGCCATCCCTAAATCCTGAGGCAACACTGTCTAGGTTAGTTGACATACATTACCTGGTTCCTCAAAGACAAACAGAAATTGCAATTGAAAGTCTAGCATATATAGGAAAAGCCAACTTTTAAATCTAACACAGCAAACCTAGCAGCAGTTGTAATCCAAGATAAGCATGTATGGATTAAGAACTACAGGGTGAGGGAAATTACTGCTTCATTATTCTTAGGTGTGGACTAGGCAGTTTGCTTTATAACTCCTAAAATGGTGAATTGCCTGGGTTGCTGCAAGGCATTACAAGTTTTTGTCATTTTGAATGACCTTTAAGATTTTGAATGATCTTTCATAAGCCCTTTTTCTGGTCTTTATGCTCTCTTTCTTTTTTCTTTTTTTATCTCTATTACAAAACATGGAAGATCTAAACTAGAGAAGATCATCTATGGATTGATCAGGGCCATGTGCCAATTTTTGTAATTTTCTCTAAATGCTCGGGACTGACTGAATGATAAATTTATACTTTAAAAGTAAGTGGCCCTGTATGGATTCAGGATGGTGTGTTTCCTTGCGTTCCTGAGTCTCTCCATGAAAATAGCAGGACTTTCCTGAAGGCCTCATATAATAGTTTTCCAGGCATCCTACTCATTATTTGAACATCAGTTAGGATGGTTTCTGGAAACGGCCTGTGCTCTAGATGGTTAACAGCATAATTTTTTCCAGGTGAAGTCAAATACCTGGCATAAGTTTTGAAACATCAATATATTTATCTGGATCCTCCATAAATATCCCCTAAATTTATTTTTATCTGTCTTAAATTGGAGGGTGTAATATAAAGCCAATACTCTGCCTCCCAACCACTTGTCAATCTGCGCTCTGCCCGCCTCTTACGTCACAGGAATTTCCGACTTACTGTTGCCGCCATTTTCCTGCTTCCCACGTTTCATCCTAACATGCTAGATAGCTATTGGTTCATCAGTCCAATGAACTTGCAAGTATTCTCCTCCACTATTGGTTCCTTCCAGCCTGCAAGGTTCCAATATCTGGGAGAAGCCACATGCCATCTTTCTCAATTTTCCTTTCTTTTCACCCTGAGCAGATGTGTTAGTCGTCCGCATAATAAAGTCTCTTGCATGAGACCTCATGTCTGTGGTGCATTTTCCTGGGAGCTATTGGCGAGCCGCAACTGAGACAAGCGAGCAGAGCAGCGCAGCGGGAGTGTGCAGCGGCGGCTGGAATTGCCGCCACAGGTCCCAAGCTGAGTTGCATTTTTCCCTTACAGAGGGGTCCCCTTGATTTTTCTCCCTCAGTAGGTGTTTCCTCAAGGTTTTCTCCTCTCATGGTAGAGACTATTGATGTCAAGTCTGGTAACATATGAAAGGCACATTTCTTGATCATTTGTAATTTAACAGTACGCAGGCTAGTGATGAACCTGGAAATACTGTTGAGAGAGAAGCTCCCTTATGAGTTAGAAGTATGAGGAACGTCTCCCTAAATTTGAGCTTCCTTACCATCCAGAAAAACTGGTGTTTCACTACCTGGCTTTGCCAAATTTATTTCTGGCCTTCTTTGGCAAAGTTCTAGGGTCCTAGTTTGCCCTGTGCTAGAGACTCTTGGAGGATTCAGACTTAAGGGCATTACTGTTTTTGTCCCTCCCACTATAAACTCCTAGTTATGAAAAAAAGATGACAAAAGTAAAAAGGTGTGCATTTTTTCCTATCTTTTTGCCCTGTAGACTAAAGGAATTTCTGGAGGGTGAGGGGACATCTATTGGTTCTTAGGCATATAATGCCCTTTTCTTGGAGGGTCTCATGGGAGGGGTTGATTTTAAATATCTCCCTCTTGCAGCTTAAAGAGAACACAGTGAGCACATTTAAGCACAGGAACAGTAATGGGGAGACTCTAGATAGACTAGTGAAGGCTATCTATGCCAACAAAGGGAACCTGGGCATTTTCTCACTAATCACCCCAGGTCTTAATCCTAAAATTTGAATTCCTAATGTCAATTCAACATGGGAAGGGGAGCATCCAGGAGGGAGTGGATATGGGGCAGTGTGTGGCCCATAGTGAGACAAAGGTAATTGGTGCTTTCCCTCAGTGCCATTCATCAACCAATCACCCTTAGGGCAGTCGGGAGGGGGAGTCCAGGGAAGGACTCTTTGGGACCCACCCAAAAGTAGCCTGGGCCAGAGAACCCCACAGTTGTTCCAACCCTTCATCTGCCTCCCACATCCAACATCCAAGGTAGATCAGGACTAGGGACAATGGGTACTGATGACAACTGTGCTCCAGACCAGGATAGAAAAGTAGGAAATGTCTTCAGAGGACCCAAAATGCCTAGTCTGCACATAGCAGGTGATTGGAAACTCCATGGGACAGGAAAACCTCACCTGAGTCTTGAAGGATGGTGGCTGCACCAGCTGCATTTAAGTAGCTGACAGGTGCCCATTTTTGCCTTCCAGAAATAAAGAGACAGAAAGATGCACCTCAAGCAGATATGGGGTGCATGGAGAGAGAAGCTTACTTTGACATAGATCTTGGTGGGACCTCCAAATCTGATACCACCATTTGCAGGTGACGAGTTCTGCTCCCTCTAATGTTGAAGTTTGAACACTAGAGAAGCATGCCAAGGCAAGCATATTAAGCAGGTTTTATTTAAAAGTAGTAATAATACAGACTTCTCCTGAGGGGGAGAAGGAGGCATGGCTGATGTTCTAGAATCCCAAGAAATGAGTGCATCCTACATCTTTTATAGGTTAAGTTTTTTTTTATTCTTCAGTTCTCTCCCCACTTATCTCTCCTGCCTGCCTTACTGACTAGGCCTGGTTTTGCAGGGCAGGGGAACGACCAAAGTGATTCATCCAGGCAAGGGACCAGGGGGCATTAATTAGCAGCTCCTTGCCTTCAGTCCTTGATAAGGGCAGGTAAATTTGGTAATCAGTGGGCTCCTGAGATCCTTGACATTCCATTCTCCCAGGGAAAGTCTCCAACTTCTAGAGACACATATTTTTCATGGCCTCCATTTCCTTGATTTGACCCAATCCCCTATTTCTGTACTAACTGCCTGTCCCCAATTCTGTCTTCACTTTGGGCAGTTTGTTCAAACTGGGGAGAGGCAGTTAGGTAGAAGAAGTTACTGTTTTTAGAAACAAAAGTTGATGCACATATGTAGATTTAATTGGCCTGAAGAATGGGCAAAAATGGAAGGAAAGCAGGAAACACATATATGCAGATTTAGTTAGCCCATGCTAACAGATCAGGCAGGGCAATGTCTATCTCAGTTTCCTTAGGCATTGGAGGACTTGCATTCTCAGAATGAACAAGTTGTTCATAATTTCAGAGGGCCCCCCAAATCCAGTCTATTTCACTCATAGATCAGGCTCATAACTCCACCAGTGGAAGAAACTGGAATCAGGCTGGAAGGTGGTAGAAGATACCTGAGCTGAACTCTGAAGAAGAAAGTCACTTTGTTGAGGCCCAAGGCAGGTTTCCAAGCAGGGAGCTATAGGTGAGCTGGGGTGGTGGGGTACAGAAGCCTCTTTAGTGTGATGCAAAGAGGGACTGTGTTGGCTGAACAGTGGGAGACCAACAGGGGAGGGGAAGAAGATGCTGGAGTACAGGGCAGGGCCAGTTCATGAAGGACCTTGAGGGATGCACTGGGAAGTTTTATTTCCACTTTTATGCACTGGGGAGATAGATCATTCATGATTTTAAACTGTGAAAACCCTTGACCAGGTTTTCCATGTTTTTAATCCATGTTTGAGAAGGGTCTCTATAATTTGCTAAGTCTGGTCTCAGACTTGAAATCCTCTCATCTCAGCCTCTCAAGTATCTGGAATCGTAGATGTGACCACACCTGCCTGTCTCACTTTTGACATTTTTAATATATGGAAAACTCAGAAAATGGAAATGAGACCTGGTGTGCAGCTCTTAAAGCAAACAGATGTCTTCCCAATTATTGCCTTTTTGAAGTAGAGCAAATTGCAAGCTAACTTTGAGTCTTGATCCCCTCACATATTAATCCTATAGAATATGCACTTTGATACTTCCTTCCTTTTATGCCATTAATGTCATCATTAATGGGTCTGGGCAATGGTCTAAGGTTTAGTGAGGAGACCTACACATTGTACTGACCCTTGGGTAAGCCAAAGCAAGACTTATGTTGTCTATTACTTGAGATGAGTATGTCTTCAATAAAAGTTGAGCTTGGTGATGGTGAAGTATTAGAATTTCCAGAAATATTTTATATCACCATAGTGTGACATGTAAATAAACATGTAGACCTCAGATGCCTCCTAAGAGTCTATTCTGCTGAAATTAAATTTCATCCTCTTACTTATGTTATGCAATAACTATTCCCAGATCTCAGAACAAATATGGGGGAGGTTTGATGATATAGACATTGGTAGGATTGGTTCTCTTTCCCTTGGGGGAAATACCAGCAATTTCTGGGATCCAAACATATGTGTCAGTGATATACTCTGTGAAACACAGGTGGTTGCCGGGCATGGAGTCACATACCTGTAATTCCAGTGGTTCAGTAGACTGAGGTGGGCCTCTCATTCAGAGTGTTTGAATGGCTTATCTCATGGAACCTCCCTTGCACACAATAGGGCTCCCAAGTATCTTAAGATAAGTCTCTCACTCAAGGAAGAGCAAAGGCCCTGTTTCAAAGGAATGTGTAGTATGGTTTTGTCTAATGGAGTGAGACCTCTCCTACAGCAGAGTCACAGAAACTCAAGTGAGGCAAGTCCTCTACTACTGTGCTAACGAACCAGCCCTAAACAAGTATCTTTATGTGCAGATTTCTGATAACCTTCAGATCAGTGGCCTAAGTAAATATTTCCAGAAGTCTGACAAACTGGTGAGTTCATGATATTACAAATAAAGATAAAACAGTAATGATTAATTACATGAGGAACGGGGATTCAAGATGGCAGATTGAAGGAAGGCTGCACTTCCAGCTGCTCATGGCTCAGGGATCAAGCAGTGAAAATACTGCTTTTCAGTGAAGTGGGTGAAAGAGGAAATTCATTGAAATTCAGCATCACAAAATCAGAGCCTTAGAGACTCAGAAATTTAGGTGAATTGAACAAAGAACAAGAAAGAGTCCACCATAGAAAAGCTGGCTGTGGCAGTGGTGCTGGTTCACTGCAGAGGGGAGGGGTGATACTAACAGAGAAAGAAATACAACAGACGAAATTGGCATGGAAAAAAACTGTAGATCAGAAAAGCAGTCTGAAATCGAGGCTGCGCAGTGAGCTGGTTCTTGAAAAGTGTTCTGTTTCTCAACAGGAAAACTTAGACCTGAGGCAAGGAGCCATCTTGAGGAGGTCAGACTGCAGCCTGCTGCTACAAGAGCCTCAAAATCATAGCAAATGTTGCCATACTGTCCTGGAAAGTACCTATGTATGGCCTAAGGTGTACCTATCAGCAAATTAGTGAAAGAGGCACAGAGAAGATTGTACCCAGGGTGACTCAGTAAAACTTACTTGCCTTTGAATCTGGCAGTTCATGTGACCCACTGAAGATGGTTAGGGAGATGAAGAGGTGGGCGGGTGGGCAGGTATGAATACACTCAGGTATTAAACCTGGGAAGGTCATATTCATTGGCAGTAGCATGGCTCCCCAGTAGAATTCTCTGGAGGCCTCTGAGATCCAGACTCACAGCAAAGATTGACATTCACCCAATTCTAGGCATGTTTTGATCTAACCTTTTCACAGCACATACCAGCAGATACCACCCAACAAAGACCATAGGTCTTATTAGAGTGAAGCCCCAACCACCAGAGCTCCCCACTTAGAACCCTGCAGCAGCCCCACCGGTGGAGGACATCCATCTGGTCTGTTACAACAAAACTCCAGACAACAATACTTCCCATCTCATCCCACTATCTTCTGGTGAGAAGAGAAGTTGAAATCTATTCAATCAGCTTTGGTTTTAGGCCACTCAAGCTGTAAGCTTGGTATATAACATATAAAGAAGAAGAGTAACAACCTTCAACCCTTGCTCTAAAGGGGTACATGCCCAAAACAAATGGAAAAAAGGCCTGTTGGTAACAGGCAATGACAATTCACCCTGTTGACTGTTTCTTGGTGGAGAAAGAAAATTCTTTAATTTTTCATTAATAAACTTTTAATCCCTCCCCCCTTTTTGTGTGTATTTTTGCTGGACTGATTGGTTCATGGATATATATATATATATATATATATATATATATATATATATTTTTTTTTTTTTTTTTTTTTTTGGGTGCTGGGGATCGAACCCAGGGCCTTGTGCTTACAAGACAAGCACTCTACCGACTGAGCTATCTCCCCAGCAGGATATATATATATTTTTTTTTTTTGGTCTCATTTTAAGGTTTGGATGTGAGGGGTCCCTCAAAAGATCACATGTGAGACAATGTAAGAAGGTTCAGAGGAGAAATGATTGGGTTTTGAGAGTCTTAACCTAATCAGTGAATTACTCTGATGGGATTAACTGAGTGGTAACTTGAGGCAGGTAGGTTGTGACTGAAGGAGGTGGGAATTAGGGCATAGCTTTGTGGTGTATATATTCCAGTGGAGTCTCTTTCTCTGCTTCCTGATGATGTGAGCTGCTTTTCTCTGCTACACTCTTCTGCCATGATGTTCTGCCTCACCTCGAGCCCTGCGGAATGGAGCCAGGCTTCTGTGGACTCAGACCTCTGAAACTGCGAGCACTCAAATAAACCTTTCCTCCTTCATAATTGTGCTGGTCAGATCATTTAGTCACAGCTGAGAAAAACCTGACTGCAAAGGGCTGGTAAATCTGGTACAATGAGAATACTATAGGCCAGACTATAAGGGATTTAACTGAATAGACTCCATTTTGCTCTTAGACTCCATGTTATGTGGGAAATAATTTTCTCCCATGGGAACACCGCCCTCTGTACCCATCATAAGTTACTTGATGTGACATGTTTAATAATATACAATGGCAACTCCTAAGTAGTGAAGAATTGCTCTCTTTTGACCTCTATTGCCCCTAACCAATGTACTGTGAAAGCAGTAATCATGTAGTTATTAGTAATCATTCCTAACCAATGTACCAAGTAAATGGAATTGTGTGGTTATTAATAATCATTCTTTAGGTTGTACCCAGGTGACCCACTCCCTTTTTTGATGATCTCTTGGTGTTAGTTTGTAATTTTGAATCTTAGGAACAGACATTTATGATTAATGTAAATTTTGGTATAAGAACCTCTTCAACCCTGTGATTGGGGCTGTTCTCCCAATAGCCATTTTTGGGGCATTGTGTGAGACAGTCAGCCAGCTTAATAAAGACTCTCAAATTTGGACTTATCAGTAGTGATTGGTCTGTTCTTAAGTTGCACCCCACAACATGACCAAAATATCTCATTTGGCATTTCTAAATGATTGCTATTTTTCCTTGTCTTTTGGGAGCTAGGGGTTTTTGTTTGTACTTTTTTGTTCTGTTTTGTTTTGCTTCTTTCTCTTATTTTTCTTCCCTGTCTTCTCCCTCTAACAGCCAGGTCTCTTGTCCTCACTTTCTCCCGTTACTTACTTTACTTTTTAAATCTATTTTTCCTCCTTCTTTGTAGCCATCACGTGTTACATCTCTTCTGCTTCCTCTCTGTTAACATTTTAAACATGCTCAACTTTCTTTTGCCTTCTCATCACTTTTCTTTTCTCTTAATGAACAATGTTTTTACCACATATTATAACGATCTGGTTGCTATGACTCTGCTCCCACCACTCAGGCTGCTGCAGTTATTAGTAGTGTGGATGGCACAGGCACATGGATGCCTGTTGTTTACTTTAGCAACAGATCTACTTTACAGTTATGTATTGTTTTTGCTTTTGATAATTATTGACCCCATCCTTTCTGTTTTTGTAGTATTTAGTGTTGTAGATATCATAGCAGGTACAGGGTATTTATTTTAATGCTGTGCATTGTTTGCATTGGTTATTGCTATTGCTTATTTTCCCCTTTTCTGTGAGGAGCTGGTAATATACTTGGGACACTACAAGCTCACAGGGTAGATACTCTGCTGCTGAGCAAGACCCAGTCAAGAGGCAGCATACCTTGTTCTATACAAAAATTAACAACCCTCAAACTTCAGTAATATTTTAATACAAAGAATTAGAGAGACAAAACCCCCAAAACAACCAGACCCCAGGTATCAATCACTAGAGGGGGCCCTTTCTACTCATAGGCATTCAGTCCTACAGCAAAAATAGAATTAGAACAAAAACTGTGGGCACCACATCTATGAGGGTTGAAACCCCAGAGCATTCTGGGACATTTTAACAAGAGAAGGCTGTGCCCTTAAAAGATCCACAGATAAGAATGGAAGGGAAATCTATCCCAATGAACATTTAAAAGACAACTCAGTAATACAATATAAAAAAAATGTACCTTCCTAAAGTTCATAACTCACCAACAATTTACTCCAAAGATATTGAAATACCAGATAAGGAATTCAAAAGAATCTTTATAAAAATGGTCAATGAATTTCCAGACAATACACACACAAAAACAACTGAATGATTTAAGAAAGTCAGTTCAGGATATGAATGAGAAATTCAATAATGAGAGTGAGATACTGAAAAAGAGCCAAACAGAAATCTTGGAAGTGAAAGACACAATAAATCAAATAATGTATTCAATATTAATATAAAATATTAGGGTGAATGTCTCCCTAATATAGTGGACCATGCTAAAGACAGAATATCAAAGCTGGAAGACAAAAGTGGCATCCTTGAATGTTCAGAGAGTAGTAAAGAAAAAAGGAACCATTATCGGGATACACAAGAACTCTGGGACATCATTAAGAAACCAATTTAAGAATTGTTAGACTCAAATAGGATTTTGAGATGTGGGTTAATGGCACCAATACCCTCTTCAGCAAATAATAAACAAAAAAATTCCCAAACCTGCTTCATCTATTTCTTACTGCTCTGACACTTGACACGGTTCTGTTGAAAGATTATCCTCTCTCTTGATGGCCATAGGTGTGGCATGTCTCCATGTGTAGTTGATTTTTAATATTAATAATCAATATATCATTAGAAAGTTATTGGAAAAACATTGGGAAGATTTTATTGTATTGGGACACACAATAGTACACAATAAAAATTTAGTAGTAATACATAGATAAAATATATGAAAATAAACATGCTATGCTCGAATTAAAAGGAGCCTGTGATTACTTTAGTATAATAATTTCTAAATATAGATGGATGAAGAGGCACTCCTCTGAGCTTGGATACAGTATTTATCCTTTTTGCTTTCCTCATTTTAATAATTGATTCTAGAGATACTTTACATAATAAAAATATTTAGGTTAGTCATTAACATAATTTGTGTTTTTCCTATGTTTAGTCTAATTCTTTGAGAATAAAAATAAGATTGTAGTCTGCCATTAAATGAAATAGAATAGACTAAATATTAACTATAAGTTGATTTATTTGCCCTTTGTTAATAATAGTAAAAGCTTTTCACTGTTAAACACTGGAGTTCATGGTGGGGGTGGTTTCTCAGAAAATCTAGTGACATGTTTGTTCTGAAGTTTGAAGTTTGGCAGATTGTGGTGGCCTCAGTTTGGCTGGGGGATGGGGTAGTTTTGGTCTGGCTGGGAAATAAGGTTGTTTTGCTCTCAGCTCTTATACAGAGGGAATGCGTACTTTGAGAAGAAGCAGAGATAGTACTTTTGAAGGTTTTTCTTCTTTTAAACTAACCATAAAATTATATAATCATTACTAGAGAAAAAAATGTATAAAAAGACTGGCAGAAAAATAAAGATAGAGATTCAGCCTCACAACACTTGGTGTCTCTGCTACTTCTCCACCATGTCAATGCCTTCCATCCATCTAGGACCCCCAACCACTGCTAGGACTGGACCCTGGCACAAACCTTGAGAACAAGATGGACATCCAGATATAGGAGACATTTAGAACCCCAAATAGACAAGATCAAAAAATAACTTTTCTGCCATGCACTTTAATTAAAATGTCTAACACACAGAACAAGAATAGAATTTTAAAATTCTCAAGAGAAAAATGTCAGGTCATATTTAGAGGCAAGCCAATACTTCTGATTTCTTGGCACAAACTCTAAAATCCAGAAGGGATTGAAATGGATGTAGTTCCAAGTTCTGAAAGAAAGTAACTGTCAACCGAGATTTCTATATCTAGCAAAGTTATCCTTCAGAATCAAAGAAAAATAAAAAATTTACAAGGTGAGCAGAAACTAAAAAAATTCATGTCTACTAAGCTGGTGCTACAGAAGATAGATAAATACTATATACAGAAGATATAGAACACAAACCCCAGAGCTCACAAAAGGACAAATATCATTTGAAGAGCACATAAGCAAATGAAGAAACAGGACAAAATTAAACATTATAAATGTTTAATCAAACATATTTAATCAAAAAACACAAATCAAAATGGAAGGAATTAATAAATATCTTTTTATAACAACACTGAATGTGAGAAGTCTCAACTGTCCAATTAAAACACATAGGTTGGCAGAATGGAGGAAAAAACAAGACCCAGTTTTATGTCGTTTGCAAGAGAATCACTTCACAGGCAAAGGCAGCCACAGACTGAAAGTGAAAGGATGGAAACTGATACACCATGCAAATGAAGCACCCAAACAAGCAGAAGTAATTACTCTTACATTTGACAAAGCAGACTTCAAGTCAAAACTAATTACAATACAGAATACATAGAAAACTCAAAAACCTCAAGACCCAAATGCCAAATAACCCAATCTTTAAATGGGTAAATTAACTAAATAGACATTTCTCAAAGGAAATATTACAAATGGCCAAAAAGCATGTGAAAAAAAATATTTCGCATCATTGGCAATCAGGTACATGCAAATCAAAGCTACACTTCCATCTCACCACAGTTAGAATGGCAGTCATCAAGAAAATAAGCAATAATAATTACTGGAGATGATGTGGAGAGAAAAGAGCACTTTTACACTATTGATAGCATTGTAAATTGGTATAATCACTATAGAAATCAGTATGGAGGTCCTCAAGAGACTAGAAATGGAATCACCACATGACCCAGCTATATCTCTCCTCAGTATTTATTCTAAGGAATAAAAGTCAGCCATACTACAGCAATAAATGCATACCCACTTTTATAGCAGAATAATTCACAAGAGCCAAACTATGAGAGCAGCCTAGGTGTCCGTCAGTGTGTGAATGGATAAGAAAAATGTGGTGTACATATGGAATGGAGTTTTATTTAGTCATAAAGAAAAGGGAAATTACATAATTGGCAGGAAAATAGATAGAAGTTGAGAACATTTTGTTAATTGAAATAAGCCAAACTCCAGAAGTCAAGGGTTGTGGATTTTCCTTAACATGTTGAAGCTAGAAAGGGAAAAGGCAGATAAAAGTGGTGGGGGACAGATCTCATGAAAATTGAAGGCATATCAGTAGAATAGAAGGATGGGACCAGGAGGAAGGAAGAGGGGAGGAAAGAGGAATGATATTGGCCAAATTAGACAGTTAAAGTGTGTGAATTTTTGAATAGTAACAATAAATTCCACCATTAGGTGCAACTATAAGCAGCAATTAAAGTATGGAAAAGAAAATCCCATGAGACTAAATAAATTGACAAAACATAAATTTTTATATCTCTTATTTAAGACAGTTTACCTAATTATTTTTGTTTTTACTTCTTTTTTCAGTACAAGGGATTAAACCCAGGGATGCTTTACCATTGGGCAACATTTCTAGCCTTGTTAAATTTTCTTATTTTAAGACAGGGTCTTGCCAAGTTGCTGAGGCTGGCCTCAAATATGTGATCCCCCTGCCTCAGTCTCCCAAATTGCTGGGATTACAGGTATGAGCCACTGTACACTGTGGATTCCCAACCTTTTAGTGAGTGAATAAAATTGTCATACCCTGGCAGACCCTGGAACCTCAAGAAAGGGGGTACTGCAGGTGAAAACCTAAACTCTACCTTAGTTTGGCTTCCTAACCTCAAAATGTTTCTAAATCTGAGAGTGCTATGAGGCAAATCACTTATCTTGTTGCACTTATGTAAATAATCAAGTCCAAACTAAACTGATTCTGAAAAAGATTTTTAAGTGTATTTGGTAAAAATTGATATTACTGTAGAGGAAAAACAATTACATTTCTAAGGAAAAACTATAATCTGCTATTATTGGATAGTAGTGCTACTCTTCATTCAACCCAATCATGAGCTATCAAATGATAATTTTGCCGCAGGTTATCAATTTATTTAAATAAGATAATGTGCTATTAGCAGAACTATATTCAATACCTAGGCAACTACTTCTGGGGAAATTGAGGCCTATCTGCAAGACATCAGAGAACAGGCTGGATGAGTAACAGATCTCATCCAGTTCCCCTTTGGCATTTTACTTATTCAGATGGTTACTTTCAAGGTTAGGTCATGGCTCAAGACAGTTATGGAAACTGGCTTTTTTATTGTCTTGGTTTTGTTTACATTTTGCATTTTAAATACTGTACCTGTTGCCAGGTGCTGTGGCTCATGCTTATAATCCCAACAGTTTGGGAGGCCAAAGCAGGAGGATCACAAGTTCAAAACCAGCCTCAGCAACTTAACAAAGCCCTAAGCAACTTAGTAAAACTCTGTCTCAAAATAAAAAGAGCTGAGAATGTGGCTTGGTGGTTACGCACCTCTTGGTTCAATCCATAATGCCAAAAATAGAAAAAAAAAATTGTACCTTTTGCCTGACAAAATTCAACAGAAGTACAACTCCTAACAAAATTGTTTGGCACTGCACTGTGAAATGACGGTCCTCACCTACAGAGCAGTTAGAACTGAACTTGAAAATGGACTCTGGGAAAACAGCCTGAGAACCACTCCCACCTTGTGACTCAAGTGCAGATAAAAGGATTTGACGCTGACCCCTAAACCGGTCCATCAGTCCCCACTGGCAGGCCTGACTCACCTGCCACCTGTCCACTAGCTTCATGCTCCTTCCTACCCTCCCCCCTTGCCTCGCTGCACTGCCTTGCACCTGCCCACCTGCTTTGCTGGTCATCTGGACATGATGCAAATGTTCCTGGAGCAAGTTTGAAAATGAAACCTATTTCAACAGCATGGTGATTACTGCCAGGCTGCTCCTGTCTTCATAGAGAGGCAGTAAGGAACGGTTACCTGGGAGGTTCTCTGTACTCTCTGCCATTCTTAAGTGGCATCACTGGTTGGTCCAGTGCTACTTTTATCTCAAAGTAATCAATCTCCACCTCTCATCCTCCCCCTCTCATCTATGAATGTGCTGTCTTTCTTCTCCAAGTTCTCTTGAGCTCTGAGCAATCCTTGCAGCATGAAGCTGGAATTGTCCATATGAAGACCAGAGATTGCATGCTAGGTAAGGGGGACCCAGCCCAGCCCAGGCCTGGCTGCTCAGGCCCTCCCCGTCCTGCAGACCTAACTCTAACTCTGCCCTTCAGAGACCCCACCTCACAGCCAGCACTGCCCGGATGACTGCAGCCCTGCTGCTTGGCCTTCCTCTCCTCTGCTGTCTCTCCCTCCCCTGGTCTTCTCTGTCTTTTCCCTGCTGTTGTTGCTCTCTCCTCTCCCCTGCCTTTTTTCCTACACCCAGATGCCTCCCATGTCGCCTGCCTCCTCCCTGGCTCTCCCCTTCTCTCAGGTGTCTCTGAGACACTTCCTTTTCCTCTCCTTTCTGCCCTCCCTCCACCTCTGCTTGCCTCCTGAGTCTCTCCCCACCTCTTCCCATCTCTGCTCATTTCTCCCTCTTTCCCTTTTCTCTTTTCTTTTTTTCCTCTCTCTCCCACCCCTTCCCCCCAGTACTGGGAATTGAAGCTGGGGACATGCACATGCTGACAAGTGCTCTACCCCTGCACCATGTCCCCAGCCCTAGAGTCTTCTCAGGCTGCCTGGGGAAGACTCATGCTTGTCATCTCTCTGCCTCCATTTTCCCAGGAGCTAGGACACAAGTATGCCCAGCATGCCCGGCTCTTCCTGCCTTTTCCTCCCCTGGCCTCATCGGTCTCTTCTCCTGCTCTCTGAGACCCTCCTCTTCTCTCTTCACACTCCTGACCCTCCCACCTCTGCTCTCCTCTTTCCAGGCCTCTTCAAGGGACTCCCCTCGAGATGCTGTGTCCCTCCACTATGCCTTTCAGCAATCTCCCAGATTGTTCTCTGGCCCCTGCTGTTTTACACCTGCACATATCGCATAAGGATGAGAACTGTTAGAACTCTTTAGTGACAAGAGTGTGTGCTCTGATTTGAGTGGAACTTCTGTTCAGGACACAGGGGGAGTAAAGGCTGGCTGCAGAGTGAAGAGGACTCCAGTCCAGGCTGCCAGTCATTTTGCAAAGTCAGCCTTACCCTGCCCCACCCCGCATAGCTACCTTGCTCAATCACTTGCTCCTTTCTGCCTACTGTCTGTCCCTTCTGCAGTAGACAGATAGAGGAGTTAAAGCTCAGCTCAACCCTCAGGCTTTCCTGCTTTCTGTCCCTTCTCAGAGATACATTTTCCATTATATATCCCAAAGATCTCCAAGGTCTTCTGAGTCTAAGTTGAAGCCAACTTCCGACCACACATGCCTTCCCAGAGGGTGTCCCTCTAGCCCCACACCACTAAGTTCTTTTCCCCACCATTGCAGTTTGTGTGGGCATCATCTTGCTCCTGGTTGCAGGCACAGATGGAAGCACAGGTAAAGACAACCTGGAGGGAGGGGAAAGGAACCCTCTTGGCAGGGGTAAGAGCCTGCCTGTGGCCACCACTTGGTGATTGCTATCTGTTTCCTGGGGAGAGACACAAACTCTGGGTCTCCCATGCATCACATTTGCTCAGAACTATGGCTGTGCCAGCCGGCACCCAGGTGTGGGGACAGGATCTACAACCCCTTGGAGCAGTGCTGTGACTATGACACCATCCTGCCCCTGAACCGGACGCAGCGCTGTGGCCCCAAATGCATCTTCTGGCCCTGCTTAGAGCTCTGCTGTCCTCAGTCCTTTGGCCACCACAAGGAGTTTGTTGTGAAGTTGAAGATTCATGGTGAGACGTCTTGGTGTCCCACGTCTCCCACCTCCAGGATCTGCAGGAGGTAAGGACCTGCCTTAATCAAGGTAAGACTGGAAGAGGGACTGTGGCAGGGAGGGGAGCTGGGCACTCAGCCCCTGGGGAGGGTGAGCCCTACATCTCCCCAGCCCCCTCCAGGTCTGTATCTCTCCCAGTAGCTCAGTCTCTGCCTCTTTTGTGTCTTGCAGCTGATCTGGGCAACCACACCATCCTTCAGTGTTTCTTCCCTAGAGCCTGGGAACAGATCGACAGGATGCATTCTAGGATATAAGTGGAATGGGGGGCATGGTTCTGTGAACAGCATTAAAACAACATGTCTCACAAGGTGGTCTGGCTAAGTGTGTTCTCTCCAGACGTCCGCAAGGCAGCTTGCTGCAAAATGATCAAATAGGAAATTTTCCCTAGGAAGGCAGCTAATAGTTAATTTGGTGATGGAGGTAGGGCCACAGGATCCTGTGTGATAGTGAATTTGTCCAGCCTTCAAACCCAGTTCTGGAGCTTATGTCTCTTCTGTTATGGTTTGGATGGGAGATGTCCCCCAAAAGCTCACTTGTGAGACAATGCAAGAAAGTGTGGAGAAGAAATGATTGGGTTGTGAGAGTCTTAACCCAGTCAGTGAATTAATCCCAGGATGGGATTAACTAGGTGGTAACTGGAGGAGTTGGGGTATTGTAGGGGCATGGCCTTGAGGTATCTGGTAAGTGGAGTCTCTCTCTGCTTCCTGATCATCATGTGAGCTGCTTCCCTTTGCCACACTCTTCTGCCTTGATGTTCTGCCTCAACTTGAGTCCCAAGGAATGGAACTGGCCTTCTATGGACTATGTCTGTGGAACTGTGAGCATTCAAATAAACCTTTCCTCCTCTACATTTGTTCTGGTGGGGTATGTTAGTCACAGCAGTGAAAAAGCTGATTAAAATGATCCATTTACCAGGAAATACCATAATTTTATTTTTATTTATGGCTGAGTAATATATATATATATATATATATATATATATATATATATAGTGTATATATAGTACATTTTCTTTATCCATTCATCTGTTGAAGTACATGTAGGTTGATTCCATAGCTTAGCTATTGTGGATTGAGCTGCTATGAACACTGATGTGGCTGTGTCACTACAGTATGCTGATCTTAAGTCCTTTGGGTATATGCTGAGGAGTGGGATAATTGAGTCAAATGGTGGTTCCATTCCAAATTCTCTGAGGAATTTCCTTACTGCTTTCCAGAGTGTTTGCACTAATTTGCAATGTATGAGTGTACCTTTTCCCCCACATCTTCATCAACATTTATTGTTAATTGTATTCTTGATAATTGCCATTCTGACTGGACTGAGATGGAATCTCAGTGTAGTTTTAATTTGAATTCTCTAATTTCAGCTTGTGTTCTGTCATGGGAATCTTTTCTGAAATATGGCAGTCTTAAAGAGTGCTAAAAATAAACTTCATTACATAAATCTATGCTTATGGAGGTGAGGTGGTCAAAGTGTGGGACACCTGTAGAAAAGGAAGAAACTTTTTGTGGAACTTTAGAAAGTAATTTTAAACTGCTTATCTTAGGTAGCTTGAGCCTCACCTTTCATTACTTCCTGACTTCAACTTCATCTGGGTGTGAGAAGAATGATATCATCTGGGTATCATCAACTTTCCATTTCCCCATTTAAAAAAAATATTTTTGTTGTTGTTGATGAACTTTTATTTATTTGTAGGCAGTGCTAAAAATTGAATCCAGAGCCTCACACATGGTAGGCAAGTGCTCTACCACTGAGCCACAAGCCCAGCCCCAACATATTACCCTTTTTTTTGAATCAAAATATTTCTCTAAGCTGGATGTGGTGGCACACATGTGTAATACTGACACCTTGGGAGTCTGAGGCAGGAGGATAGCAAGTTTTAGGCCATGTTCAGCAATTTAGCACAGCCCTATCTCAAAATAAAAAAATAAAAAGGAACAGGGAAGTGGATCAATGATAAAGTGCCCCTGGCTTCAATCCCTAGTACCCCCCCCACACACACGCATGCACACACACAGATATTTCTCCAAAAGTATTGTTGATCAATCACTCTTTTGCTGAAAACAGAGATAGGATAATTACTAAAATAAGATCTTTACCAGCAATTGTGTTGTGCGCTCAGCTCTTGTGCATTTGCACCAAGAAAGACATGGATTTAGTAAAAGTATAGCAAAGTGGATAATGCTAGAAATTCTTGTCAGAGCAATTAGGCAAGACAAGGAAAAAAAAGAAATAAAAATAGGAAAGAAGAAGTAAATTAGTACTCTTTGCAGGTGATGTGATGCTATACTTAGAAGGTACAAAACACTTCCCCAAAAGACTGCTAGAACTAACAAACATTTATCAAAGTAGCACGATGGAAAATCAAATACAAAAATCAATAACTTTCTTATAAATCAACAATGAATATGTCAAGAAAAAATGAAACAATTCTATTCGGTATACTTAAAAAATAAAATAAAATAAAATACCTAGAAGTAAATCTAAGCAAGGAGGTGAGAAACCTCTACAGCAAAATCTATAGAACCCTGAAGAAAGAAATTGAAGAAGACACAAAAAGATGGACAGATTTCCCGTGTTCATGGATAGGCAGAATTATTATTGTTAAAATGGCCATACTATCAAAAGCAATATATAGATCCAATGCAATCCCCAGAAAAATATGGATTGAGTTCTTCACCGAACTAGAAAAATCAGTCCTAAAATTCATTTGGAAGAATAAAAGGCTCAGAATAGCCAAAGCAATCCTAAGTGAAAAAAGCAGTGCTGGAGGCATCACAATATCTGACTCTAATTACACTGCAGAGCTATAGTTAGAAAAACTGCAGGGTATAGGCATAAAAACAGATGCATAGACCAGGGGTACAGAATAGGAGACATAGAGACAACCCACACAGATATAATCATCTGACCCTTGACAAAGATGACAAAAACATACATTGGAGAAAAGAGTCTTTTAAACAAAAAGTGCTGGGAAAACTGGATATCATATATAGAAGAATGAAACTAGACACTTTTTTGATACAAAATTCACTCAGAATGGATTGAAGACCTAGGAATTAGACCAGTAGCTATGCAACTGCTAAAGAAAAATGTAGGGTCAACACTCCAGCATATAGGACCCTAAAACTCAGGAATTAATGCCAACAGTTAGTAAATAGGATGGTATCAAATTTAAAAGCTTTTACACAGCAAAGGGAATGTATGGAATTGGAGAATATCTTGGTAGGTGAAATAAACCAATTCCAAATAATAAAAGGCCAAATGTTTTCCCTGATAAGTGGATGATATATAATGGGGGCGAAGTGGTGGGGAGTGAGAGAAGAATGGAGGAACTTTATGTAGAAGAAAATGAGAGGGAGGGGGTATAAAAAATCGTGGAATGAGACAGATATCATTACCCTATGTACATGTATATTTACATGAATGGTATGAATCTACATCGTGCACAACCACAGAAACAACGTGATGTACCCCATTTGCATATAATGAATCAAAATGCAGTCTGTAAAATAAATAAATAAATAAATAAATAGATAGATAGATAGATAGATAGATAGATAAAATAGAATTCCTTAAAAAAAAAAAAAAGAAAGTGAAGAGAGAAACTACAGAATGGAGAAAATCTTTGGTAGCTACACTCTGACAGAGGATTAACATATTGGTACTTTTTTAAATGATGGCTGGGTTGAACTTTGTGTGAGCTGCTTCAAAGAAAGACATGCTGAGAGTATTTATACTCAGTCCCCAGAATTAACCCTTTAAATTCCATGTTTACATGGCTCACGTCCACCTGCTATCTAACATTAGCTAGACTGTGTCCCTGTTGCTGGGATAGACATGTCCCAGTTTGGTCACATTCCATGTGGGACTGGGGAGAAGTTAATGGCTGGAAGTCAATGTCAAGATCCTTTTACTCACATCTGAGCAACAGATAGGTCAGAATGAGAACTATCAGGCCTGGTTCATCTGTATTTCATTGCTAAACTAAATCTTGTCTGTTTCATAGTTGCTGGCTGTCATTTCAAAGTGTGAGGAAAACCATAATTGTGCAGAGTTGTATTTCTGCAGAGATCTGACAAAAACAGGTGCTTCATTTTAAAAGGAAATAATATAAAGTGATATTTTTATTATTAGCATTTTTTGTGATACTGAGGTTTGAACCCAGGGGCATTCTGCCACTAGGCCACATTTTCAGTCCCCTTCACTAATTTTAGAGACAGGGTCTCACTATATTGCCCAGACTGGCCTTGAATTTGTGATTCTCCCACTTCAGCTTCTTGAGTCACTGGGATTATGCAAAGTAATATTAATAGAAATTCCATAATGCCAGTATACATAATCATTTTGATTTATGACTTAGGCTTGAAGTTAACCATCTGAATAAATCAAATACCCAAGGGAAACTGAATGAGGCTTGTAATTGTTGACTTTGTTATATAATGTTACAAAGTTGGGCTTCAATTTCCCCAGATGAAGTTACCTAAAAACAGCATGTTGTATTGATAATAGCACAGACATTGTCTTATTGGTAATATTCATCAATGTTATCATTTATTACCCTATAACTAGGCTAAATAAAGAGAGTGAAGTATTAAAAAAAGGACCCACTTGTATAATTTTGAACAAAATGCTGTTGTATTAATGATGTTGTCAAAGTTACCTGCAAGGTTGTCGAAAAGATTTCTTACGTTAGGTTCTATCCACAGTAGCTATTTTTGCCTCTCTGCTAATGACTTTCCTCATGAGATCAATATGAAAAACTCTGTGCTAATAAATTAGAAAACCAAAAAGAAATGGATAAGTTTCTGGACACATATGGCAAGCCATAATTGAAACATCAGGACAATAAAACAAAAGCAAACAAACAAAAACAGAAAACAACAAAAAATCTTTAAGAGACTATAAAGTAATGAAATTGAATCATATATTTCCCAACAACTGAAAGAGCCAAAGACCCAAAGACCAGATGGCTACATTTTGCCAAACTTTTAACAAAGAAAGTAACTTGGTTTTGGAGGTAACTAGGGTTTGAACCCAGAATCTTCCACACACCAGGCAAGTGTACTACCTGAGTTACACCCCCAGTTCAGAATTTTACCAAATTTTTAAAGAAGAATTAACACCAAGTCTTCTCTAACTGTTCCAAAGAACTGAAAGAAAGGTAACCTGTCCAAATTCAGTCTGTGAGGCTGGCATTACCCTGATACCAAAAACCCTGAGAAGTACACAACAACATAGGAAACTATAGACCAATATCCCTGATGGAAAGGGATGCAAAACCAACAACAAAATCCTAGCAAATTCAGTTCAACAGCACATCAGTGTGTTCATACACTTCAGCCAAGTTGGTTTCATTCCAGGGATGTAAGTGAAGCCAGAATTGGGGACAAGCAATTAGTGCAGAAATAGGGGATTGAGTCAAATCAAGGAAATGGAGGCTATGAAAGCCATCTGCCTCTGGAAGTTGGAGACTGCCTCTGGGAGAATGGAATGTCAAGGATCTCAGGAGCCCATTGATTACCATTTACCTGCCCTTATGAAGGACTACAGGCAGGGAGCGGCCAATTAATGCTTTCTGGGCCCTTGCCTGCTGAGTCACTTTTGTCCTGCCCTGCCCCAACAATTTCTCACTTTTTATATCTCACCTGCAAAACCAGGGTAGTCACGTAGGCAGGAAGAAGAGATAAGGAGGGAGAGAACTGGAGAACAAAAGAGACCTTAACCTATAAAAGATATAGGGTGTGCCCACTTCTTGGGATTCTAGAACATCATCCATGGCCCCCTTTTCCCCCTCGGGAGAAGTCTGTATTGTTACTACTTCTAAATAAAACCTGCTTAATATGCTTGCCTTGGCATGCTTCTCTAGTGTTCAAATTTCAACATTAGAGGAAGCAGAACTTGTCACCGGTAAATGGTGGTATCACAAGAATGGTTCAATATATGTAAATCAATAAATATAACACGTTGAGTAAATTGAATGAGGATCAAAATCATATGATTTGATCTGGGGGTGTAACTCAGTTGATAGAGTACTAACCTAGTATAGGTATGGCCCTGGGTTCAGTCATCAATAACACACACACACACACACACACACACACACACACACACACACACTCATATGATTATCTCAATAAATGCAAAATCCACTGAGTAAAATTGCATTTTCCATGTTGAGGCCTGGAGAAACTGCATCTTAAAGCCAGCGAAGCTTAAATAACCAGTTTCTTTTCAGAGACAGAAAAAACATGTTCAACAGATAGAAACAAATTAAAATGCTTTAAAGCTGATAAAATGAAAGTATATAATTTAAGAACAGAGAATCAAAAAAAAAGAAGTAAATTTACCAGAGACCAAAAAAGAAAAAGAAAAAGAAAAAAAAAAAAAAGAGCTCAAAGT
Source organism: Sciurus vulgaris (assembly GCF_902686455.1). Taxonomy (NCBI): domain Eukaryota; kingdom Metazoa; phylum Chordata; class Mammalia; order Rodentia; family Sciuridae; genus Sciurus; species Sciurus vulgaris. Next base: position 55,644,147 of record NC_136478.1, on the reverse strand, counting down.
AGAGCAAATTTTTTTTCCATTTCTTCTAGAAGGCCATCTGATGATGAAGCCAGGACTGTGGCTCAGGAAGTGTTTGGGGTCAATGAAGTGTGCTGTTCCTAGGAATCCTCCCCAGTCTCACCCCCTGGGCTGGACAATACTCCTCACATGTCTCAGAAAATTTCCAGATATCAAGGAGTGAGCAGAGTGGCTCAAGGGTGAGGGTCACTGGGGCCCAAATGTGCACCTTCCATAAGGTCCCCCCCAGAGTTCCTTCCAATCCAGGAAGAAGTTGTGCTCTGAAATAGAATTCCCTCTCTTCGTAGGTAAATATGTTGCTGCAGTCATCCAAGTGAGATCTAGTTGAGTTGATTGTCAAGTTAATAAACATGCAAGCAGTTGCTGTAAGCCAGCACACACTTGCATGGTTGTGGGCCACGTTGCAATCAAAGTTCCTCTAAGGGACTCCCGGATAGAGTTAGTGCTTTTCGCTCTCCTAACAGACATCTCCCAAACACCCCATCTCTTTATGCCTTGTGGTGTCTATTCTAGACAAACTGACCTGTCAAAAATAAAGCCATCTTTTTCTGTCAAACAACAACAACAAAGAAAAACAGGTCAAGAAAGATATCAAAATTAATTTCAGAAATCCCTAAAAAATCCAAAAGAATTGAGAAGAAACAACTCCACACTGGTTTTAGAGAAATCCTGGATTGCTTAGAAAGCCCTATATGACCACAAAGAGAGGGAATGGGGTCAATATGCATTGCCAAAAAGACTAGGGGACAACCAAACTGTGGCCTCAGAAACCAGAACAGAGTTTGTCAAGATGTCTGTCATGTGACATGACAATATATTATAGAATAGAGGACACAGACATGGGGGAGGCCTTACAGTTGGGGATGGCTTGTCAGGGTCTACCTCTCATGGTAGACCTGAATCAATGATTCAGGTGGACACTTGACAGATCCCAGTCAATTTATCCCCCTCTTTATAACCCTCTAGGAAGATCCCATTTTGACCTTTAGTTCCAAGTGATGTTGAGAATTACACTTAAATAATTGTTTAAGATAAAAACACTTGAATAACTAGTTTTTTTTTTAAGGCAGTCATGTATAAAAAGCAGAGAGTATTTTCTCTATTTTTTCTCCTATTTATGGGACACCTCTTCATTGTCTAATATACATTTGGACCAAGTCATGGTACAGGAAAGAATTATTTTTCTTTAAATTCTCTGCCTTATATAATCCGGATTATTTAATATGTACCTAAGGGGTCAGTTCTCAAGGATAGACAGTAAATTAGTCATATTTTAGTTTGCATGCTGCAAAGGTTTCTCAGGGGAAAAATAGGTCTCTATAGGGAACACACTCTTGGTCTGTCCCATATTCCCCTGAGTTATACTTGGAGCCTCCACCAGGATCAGACTTTTTAGTCTGTCCCCTGCTGACCATCTGACCAGTGGCCAGGAGGCTCTGACATAGGGACGCAGCTGAGTGAGCCATGTGACTCATTCCTTAAAGAGATTCTAAGGAAGATCCTGCTTCTAAGCATTCCCAGGAGGCCAGGATCATCCACTTTTGGTTCTTCAAGAAAAATGAAGTCATTATGAAAAGAATATCCCTGTGATCTCAAGTAATCTAGGTGCACTTGAAAAGTTATGATTTTTAAAATAGCAAGGACATAAGATCTTCTATTGGGCTGGGGTATGGCTCAGTGGGAGAGCATATTCCTGGCATGTGTGAGGCCCCATCCCCAGCATCACCACAAAAATAAAACAAGGATCTTACAATAGACAGGCATTCTGGGAGAAAGCGGAGTTAGGCAAACTTCAATGGAAAAAATCCATTTACAGTCCAAGTCTAAGAAGCAACTTTAAATCACTTATTTTAAGTCTTATAGCTGAATTTAAGAGATACTTCTTTTATTCTTTGTGCCCTGGGGTAGATTCACATGTAGTTTACACTCCACCATGATTGAGATACAGCTCTTATAAGAATGGGTATCACAGACAGTAGAGAAACATAGGCATAGGCTTCTTCTTTTGTTTGTTTTGTTTTGGTATCGGGGATCAAACCCAGAGGTGCTTTGCCACTGAGTCAAATCCTCAGCCCTTTTTACTTTTTATTTTGAGACAGGGTCTTACTAAGTTGTTTAGGGCCTAAGTCATGAGGCTGGCTTTGATCTCCCATCCCCCTGCCTCAGCCTCCTGAGCCACTTGGAGGCTTCTACTTTTTTAAAGATGCTGGGGATTGAACCTAGGACCTCGCATATGCTAGGCAAGTGCTCTACCACTGAGCTACAATCCAGTCCCCTCCCTTCTTTTTTTAGAGACAAAATCAGTGAACTACTTTATGGTTTCAGAAACTCCTACCAGATCCCAAGGACACTGTCAACTGTCACCTTAGTGCCACTTGAATCAATACAGTTCAGGGGTTCCCCAGTTACCCAAAAAGGAGAGTTATAATAAATAAATAAATGAATGAGTAACAAATAAATGGGGAGCCATAGCAAATAAAGTGGATTGAGCTCTTCGGTCTTCGTAAGTGGAGGAAGCAGAGGAAGAGATTAGAAGTACAGGAGCTTCAAGAATAAGTCATAATGAAGGTAGCAGCAAAAGAATTTGGGTAAATTGTGAGCCCCACGTTGGGTGCCAGAAGAAATGTCACTGGAGGAGTCCCTGGAGAGGGGGACCTCAACTTAGAACAAGTGGGGTCCTCAGCACCCATGAAGGAAGAGAATTCCAGCATGTCCTAGTCAGAGTCTCTGATATTTTAGAAAAGCAAACAAGGTTCCAGGGAGGACAGGGGCCCTCTTAAGAGGGAGACAGCAACCCCTGGGTGCAGGGTGTTAACACCTCATAGAGGGACGGGAGCAGGGGGCTGTGCCTCCAGTGCAGGGAGGGTGGGGTTACACAGTTCTGCACTCTCACTGTTTTTTTTTTTTTTTTTTTTTTGCTGCTTTTGCAGGTAAGGGCAGGCCTGTGGAAATGGGCTGGGTTTGTGACAGAACGCTTGTTTTAATTTTCAAAAATACATAGGTTTTTCCTGCATTCAAATGCACCACTTCTTTTCATTTTTTATATAATTGTTTTTGAGACAGGGTCTCACTGAGTTGCTTAGGGCTTCACTTAGTTGCTGAGGCTGGCCTTGAACTTGCCATCCTCCTGCCTCAGTCTCTCACGTCACTGGGATGACAGGCATGTATCCCTGTGCCCAGTGCCTGCTTCTTTTTGAGAGGCAGAATATCTTTCCTTTTCTGATGCCCCAATTCCACCTCAGCAGCACTGACATCCATGAGGCAGCTGCACTGTGAATGGTGAAGAGTAAACAGCAGCATTTCTATTGCCAGACAGGGAAAAATTCCCACGTGATTCTACAGAATCCTGTTAGCATATTTGAAGAAAAAAAAAGTGTCTACTCCATAATTGCAGGCTCTGTCTCCATTCATTAGGTCTTTATTTCACCCATTTTTAAACTGGTAAATTTGTGTTCTATAAACTTGTGGTGCCAGCTAACAGGGAAGCTACACAGACAAACCAGGCTGGCACAGAGAAATCTATGCTGTGATTTACCAAGAATGGAAAGTGATAATTCTATTTCTGTACCCACCAGGGAGCATTTTGGTTTTCTGTTCTACTTATAGCTATATACCTATCACTAAGAAAATGATGCTTTATTTTTAAAGGTTGCTTTATTTTTTATTTGCTCGAATTAGTTGTACATGCAGTAGAATTATATGTTTTGATAGATCATACATAAGTGGAGTGTAATTTCTCATTTTTTGTATTATACATATTGTAGGATCACATTGATCAGCAGTCATATAGATACAGGAGGTACTAATGTCTGTTTCACTCTATTATCCTTTCTACCCTGATTTTAACCTTTTTTATGATTTATTATTGATATACAGCATGCATGGCCTATGTATCTGAAAGTGTACTGATTTTTGCAATTTTATGGATTTTGTTATTTTATGATTTTGTAATTTGTATTTTATGGTTTGTGAAATTTTATGGTTTTTATTATTTGTTTTGGTATGGGGGACTGAACCCAGGGTTGAATGACAACTAAGCTACATCCTATCTTTTTTGATTTTTTGGTTTGAGACAGGGACTTGCTCAGTTGCCAAGGATGGTTTTGACCTTGAGTTTCTCCTGCCAGGACATCTGCTGTCTCTGGGGTTATAGACGTGCACCCTGTCATGTGCTCCTCTGTCTGTTAGTCCCGCTGTTAGACTGTGTTTATGATGATTGACTGGATAAAGGGAGAAGGATCTGATGGCTGGCAGCCACGGTCTTACTGGAAATTTGTTTTGTTTGGATGACAGTTATTGGTTAACAGTAAATTGTTTAATTTGGATATCTTTTGTTTCAAAAATGCTTGTCAGGACATTTTCCTCCTAGAATTGAGTCTTTTTTCCTCCTGCCACTCCTCCCTTATATAAAGTCATCCATTTACTTTTTCATCTTTTTCTTCTGATCATTGCAACCTGGCTGCTTTTCATATAGAAATGGTATGAGCACTTGATCACAAATAGGTCACAGAGGTCCTTGTTCCCTTCAACTGAGCAGGGTGGAGGTGGCACAGGGAACAACCCAGAATGTGCAGCAGACTCACAGGGGAGCCCTTCCCTCATTAACATGCTCACTCCTGGGTCAGAAGGAACCTCACTGGCTCCCTAGAAGAACCATAGGGACGACTGCCCTGCACACTGGGCCCCATTAGGCCTGTCTTGTGAATCAGTAGATAAATGTGAAACAGGGAGGGAGCTGGTCTTTGGGTGAAAGCCTTGGACACAAGCCCCACACAGGACCTGACCTGATCCAAACCACAAGTTCTGTCAGGCAGCTCAGAAGCCCCTGGCAGCTTCAGAAGAAGGGGCACCTCCACCAAAATGAGAAGCAGAAATTCAAGGAAGAAGGAAGCTTTGGAGAAAAGCTCCATCTGGTGCTCCAGCTGGTTTGATGTTTGATCATTATAGTGCCTCAATTTGTGAGCACTTACAAAATGGGGAACATTCACTCCCCTTCCCCTCCCTCCCTCTCTCACCCCCTCTCTGTCTGTCGCTCTCTTTCCCCTTCCCTATTTCCATATACTGAGAAGCTTTCCTCCACCATGCCCTTGTTCTATGAAGTTTCTGCCTTGAAGCCAATGACCCTGGGCTGGAGCCTCTAAAACCAGAGCCAAAATGATCTTTTTCTTCCTTAAGTTGTTTATGTTAGGTGTTTTGGTCACTGGAATGAGAAGCTGGCTAGTACACATGGAAAATGATGTATTTTCTGAGTGGGAAAAGCAAGCTACACAATAAAACAATATAGAAAAGACAGCATTTTTTTAAATAAAGAGATACACATTACATATTCACAGGGGAAAAAAATCCTGAATTTTAGAAAATGAGATTATAGGTTTCTTAGATTTGTGGAGTGATAGTCTAATATTATACTAAAATAATTTTATTCTTTTTAGTGGCACTGGGGATTGAACTCAGGGTTGCTCTAACCCTGAGCTATGTCCCAAAACATTTTTATTTTTCTTTTCTTTATTATTTTTTAAAAATTTTTTAAAGACTGCATTTTGATTCATTGTACATAATTTTATTTTGAGACAGGGTCTCACTAATTTACTGAGGCTGGCCTCAAACGTGATCTTCTTGCCTCTGCCTCCTAAATTGCTAGGATTACAGATAAGCACTGCTGCACCTAGTTGTAATATGTTTATATTAAAATTTATCACAGATGGCAATGTATAAATTATAATTAATATGAACAAATAAGATTTGTAAAGGATAAAAGTAATAACAAGAAAATATTGCCAGTTCCCAGCAGCTGGCTCTTGACTGTTGTCATGATCTCTAAGGTTTCTGTCTGTTCTGCACCCTCACACAATAGCTACCAGAACATTGTTTCCCAGACAACCAGACAGCCTTAAAACTATTGCTTTTAGCAACTAGGTCCAAGTGGCCCATGCCTCTAGTCTCTAGTCTCAGACTAGAGACTGAGACAGGAGGATCTCTTGAGTCCAGGAGTTGGAAGCCAGCCTGGACAACAGAGTGAGACAAAAGAAGAAAGAAATGGAAGGAAGGAAGACAAACGGGTTTGTGTTTTTAAATGAGATGTAAACCAGACACAGTTGCTCACACCTATAATCCCAGCAACTTGGAAGACTGAGGCAGAAGGATCCAAAATGCCAGACCAGCCTCAGCAAATAACTCTGTCCCAAAACAAAAAAATAAAAAGGGCTGGGGATGTCCCTGTGTTCAATCCCCAATACCAAAAGGAAAGAAAAAATTAGAAGCAGCCTGGCACTCAGGCCTGGGTGAAGGCATGGAGGGTCCACAGTCCTGGTACTTACTGTAAGGTTCTTCAAGTCATCATCACATTCCTCGGCTGGAATCCTGCTGTCTGACACCTGGGAGGCCAACATCCTTGACCTTGGGCATGGTGGGGCTCATGCAACACATTCTCCTGAGATTTGGGACTCCCTGCAGTTTGAAGATGTGTAGTGAAAGGGGGCAGCCTCTGACTTCAGTGACTGCATTGGCCTCCCCTGGCCACACTCAGCATTCTTGAAGGGTGGAGGCATTTCTGCTTTTCTTAACTCTGGGGATAGAGACAGCCAGACTACTGATTGACAGATACGGCAGGGGCTCTAGCCATCCCTGCATGTGCAGGTCAGTCAGCCACTACTCAGGACCTGCAGGACTCTCATGGAGGACAAGGTACAATCTGTATTGATCTGAGCATAGAACCAGTAAATTTGTACAGTTTTAACAACTAAAATCTCCAGGAGAATATCTTCTATATAATTATTTTTTCCTTAAGGATTATTTTTCAGGGTGGTTCCATGCAGAGGTTCAAGCATGTGACCTCTTCTCTATGGTGGCAGGAGTCTTGCTCCAGCATTCAGTTTGGTTCCCTGCTTTCCCCAAATTTCTCCTTTACATCAGAGGTGGGACATTTCAACTTCAACATGTGGATGTGCTGTGTGACCTCTGAATTTCCCCCAGATAGGAGAAAGGATGCTAACATGATCTGTTTGAGGAAGACACTGTGGGTCTGAAGGGGCTGAGATCCTGGCACCCAGACTTTAAAATGTGTAGGGCAGGGGCCACCCCCACAGTCCCTGCACCTGGAGTAGTGGAAAGTGCCCCAACACTTGTTGCCAGAATGACTTCTTAGGACAATCTTTTGGGGAAGTTAATACCAGCCCTTTGCTCTGTCCTTTGCATACAGTAAGTGACCAGTGAATATTTCTTTAATGAATGTACAAAAGTTGTTCATCTTTTGGGAAGAGAAGGTCTGCAGGAATTATGTTTAAGGTGATTTTGTCACTTACCTTGCTCTTTGTTTATTAGGGGAGCATTTGTGGGACCAATGCCATGAATTTAAATCAAGAAATTGTCTCTGATGGGAAATAAAGGTAAGAATAAAGCTTCCATACTTTCATATTTGTTTGTTTGTTGATAAATGTCTATTTATTATCTACTATGTGTCAGGTGCCAGGAAGCAGAGTACCATGGTAGCAATAGGCTTAGAAAAGAGATGATTTTAAAAAATACAGTAACATACATAATAAGAAGATTTTTTAAATTAGTCATAATCTTCCTTCTCAAACAGTCCTCAGTGAGATTTTAAAAATAATACACATATAGTCTTTACCTCTTACACTTCAGGGATACATTCCAAGACCTCCACTGGATATGTGAAAGCTTGAGTGGTACTGAACTACAAATACTCTTGTACCCTATCCCTGTGATAATGTTTAATTTATAAATTAGTCAGCACAAATAGCCTCACTACTTTGTTCCTTTCCATAGTCCCCCTCACAAGGGTTTCTTTAAAAGAAGAGCCAGGAACTCCCCAAACACACCTCTTACTCTCCAGCTGGTCCACCTTCTCCATTGAATGTGAATCTACTTTCCTGCATCAACCTGTCTGGGCCTCCGGGTGACACATGCTTACACTATTTTTCCATCGTGTGAGCCAAGCACCCGGCTAGTCCTGAATCCAGTTCCCCCTTCTCTCTGGGAACTCCTCAGGACCTTCCCTGAAAATACCTCTCCTCCCATGACAATATTATCTGAAACACTTTCTCAAAAACCCTGCTATCTGGGCAACCCTGCTGCTGAAAACCCAGTCTGCCTCTGTTCCTTTGACTGAGTGAATATTTTGTTATTGTTTATATGAGATGCAATCGTATGCCAGGTCGCACATCTACATGTGGTCATTAGCAGTGATTCCTAAGTTTATAAGATGTCTAATGTTGCTTGATAATTCTGGTCAGTGATGTTATCCTGTACAGATCTGTTAAATGCAGAGTCACATGATGATACTTACCCTAAGGCACCAGGGATTCTGCATTTTACTTCAAAAGTGAAAGCTAGGTTAGTATGTAAAGGACTTTTGTGCAACTGTGATGCTAATTGTTACTGGCTTCTTTGAAATTTCATGGTATTTATGATCCCCAAGTGTACTAACTTTCTAAAATGCAAAGCTTGAGAGAATACACCCGTGTGTGTATCTGTGTGTACTTGCACTACTGGGGATTGAACCCTGAACACTCTACCACTGAGCCAGATACACAGCCCTTTTTTTCCTTTTTAATTTTGAGATAAGGCCTTGCTAAAATGCTCAGGGCCTCACTAAATGCTGATGGCAGCATCTAACTTGCCATCCTTCTACCTCAGCTGGATCCTGGGATTACCTGAGCCACCAAAGTTTTTGGAGAACACTTTACCAAGCTGGTGGCCTTCAAATAAAAATTGTTACTAAAGACAACCTTTTTGGGGGTTGTGTTTGTGTGCTCCTAATTGTTGGACTGAACACTGGGCAGTACCTGGGAAGCCTACAGTGAGGTAAGGTCTCTAAAAGACAGAGACCATGAGGGAAATGGGGAGGGGATGGCAAACCCCTTGCCTCCAGGCCTCAGAAGAGGATCTGAGTAGTGATTCTGGTTTTAAGGTAAAGGAATGGACTCATAACACCTGTGGTGGAGGCAGGCAACTGTGCTGTATAGTCCCACAGCATGTGAACCCAGCACTGCTGGCATAAATGGAGTAGGCAAACAACAAAGCAGTAAGTTAGGAATAAAATGGCCAAAGCCTCTTCAAGGACTCTTCCAAGTTCTTTCTTTGAGATTGAAAAACAGTACCCAGGACCTTTGCAGCCCTGGGGTTGAAGAATGGGCACTGTTGGCAGGATCCCAGAGAGAGACTGGTTGACTCAGGAGATGGAAGCAACACGGACTTTGTGGGGAAATCTGGGCTGGCCAGGAGCCTGGATGTGGTTGGAGTTGGCTTCACTATTGGAGCGGTGGGGACCACTGTGTGAGCACAGGGACACCTTTAACGCAGAGGGGTGCTGCAAATGTCAGAAGCAGCATCCAAAGTGGTTGTTGCCGCAGGGCTGGCAAGGCCCTGCTGTGTCTCTAAGCTTAGCCACAGACCTGGTGCTAGCCACTCAGTACTGCTCCCAGTACAGGAAGAGTCCAAACTGAGAGAGATGCCTGTTCAGAACAGAGGAGCATCTGCACGTCAAGGCATGCCCACAGGCTAACCTGAGGAGACATGCTTGCCCAGAGCCTGCATTAGGGTGCTAGTGACTAGTGAGAACAGGAACCCTCGGAATGGGAACAGCACAGGGAGTCCACTAGGTCCAGTGACTCAGAAGTGGAGGTGTTGGATGAAGACATGGAGGAAACTGGACCACTAAGGGTCCACAAGTGGGAGTCCCAGCCAGCTGCCTGAGGGGCCTGCTGATCTGCTCCTGCCAGGAGGGGTGTTCACATCCCCCAGGAGACCAGGCCCCAGAGCTGGAGGGACTGGGGGCCAAGTCCAGGCAGAGAATGAAAGCAAGTGCCTGCGTGACCACCCCGCCTGAGGGACACTGGAGCTGCCCCGATGATGTGGAATGGTGTGGAATTGTCTTGGTGACTTCAGTGACTGCTCACCAGCCTGATGCCAAGGACTTCACACAGTGCTGCTGACAGCAGTGGGGTCATGACTAGCTTGGCTGCTTCTTGTTACTCACAATATGTGGCCAAATCCAGGAGGTCTTTCTGGTCCTGAGGCACCTGCCTGTGCATGGTAACCTCAGAGATGTGGGCAGGAACTGGAGTGAAACCTGCCGTTGATATGCAGCCCTCCCAGGACCAGAAATATCCTTCCCCTGCCACGACAAGGGATGCAGGGTCACAGGCAGCCCCTCCATCCACTTACAGTGCCCTGGTGTCAATATTACCCGCCGCACGTAGGGCAGCCCCTGTGACCAGCAACCGTAACTGGGCAATGGTCTGGGAAGACAGAAAGATCCCGGAATTGCCACCATAGTGCACTGTGGACCAATTGCCAAAGGACCAGAAGCTCCAGCCATTGCCTTTAAGTAAGAAAACCAAAGGGGAGACAGTGGGACAGGGAGCATGGACTCCTCCTCCAGAAAGAGGCAGGCACCGCCTCTCCTGCTGGGAGGTGTGATAAAGGTGGAGCCCACTAAGGGGTCCTTGATTCCCTTTATTGTGGGACAAGTAGGGTAAAGGTCAAGGTTCAGAGGACCAAGTCATGCCTCTGCACCAGAGACCAAATATAGAATCGACTACATATTGGTCTTTAAAAAATATTCAGAGAGAGACAGAGAGGGTGAACTCAGGAGCTGAGCAGACATGTGTGCTGTGAAGCTAATATTATGGGGACCTGCTAAACACTCCCTGTTGTTTTGCCTGTGCCCACTGAATCATCACCACCAAAAATATAGTCCCCTCCCCCATGGACATCAAGAGGTAACAGAGACCATAGGGGAACTCCATAGAATAAATAGAGATCACCCAGCCCTCAGTCTTTTTAACTCCCCCGAGTGGTAGGTAAGAAAGCAGGATGGAACTTGGCACATGACAGTGGACTACAGGGAACTGAATGAAGCAGTCCCTCCACTTTGTGCAGCCATTGCCAACACAGCCAACTCTCTAGAAGAGCTCAACACCCAGCTGGAACACACCCTTGTGTGAGAGACCTTGCTAATGCCTTCTGTAGCATATATATAGAGCCCCTGAGAGCCAAGACCTGGCAGCCTTCACGTGGGAAAACTGATGAACATCGTGGTCCCAAGCTCTACAAATAAAAAATATCTCATTATGTTGCTGGCATTCTTATCACAGTCAAATCTCTCACTGAGGCTGTGCCCATGCTTCTGACTCACTTGCAAGGCAGAAGCTAACTGAGAACCCTGACAAAGTGGAGCCCTGACTGTGAAATTCCTGGGACTCTTAGGTCCAATAGGATAAAGTTATACCTCACTTTCCACTTGTCAACTCAGTAAAGCAAATACAACAATTTGTGGGACTTCTGAGTAATTGGAGGGCTTTCATGCCTCGTCTGACTTAGCATTGTGACTATATGATTTGTACAGGAGTCAGACAATATGGGACTGGCCTGGCCAGTATACTGAGGCATTTAATCAGACCATAATACAGGCGCAAACCCTTGGGACACTAGACACTTTGGAAACTGCTGAACTTACCATCCCAGTCACTCTGGACAGCTTTGGATGGGGCTCCTGGCAGTGGATTAAGAGACATAAGATCTTGATCACTGGATCTTGGTCACAGGCACAGAAGAGGGAATAAGAATGTTGTAGCTCGTAAGAAGATAACTGTGTGCCACTTAGCCCATCACCAGAGAGGCACCAGTCAAGGTTGTACAAGTGGCAAAGATGAGATGACTGGAGAAAGTCCAGCAGAAGAAATTGCCACTTGGCTACAATGCAGATTAAAGTTGTCAGGTTGGAAGACCATGTGGGCAGCTGTGACATGCTGAAGACTGCCCATGAACATTTCTGGTGCTGCTGCTGCTTGCTAGAATAGTCTTGCCTACCTGAAGTCTGTCTGCAATGAATGGAAGCTGTCAGAGACATCAAGGAAGGTGATCCACTCTTCAGTCATGGCAGAGGCCTTCTCCCACTATCACAAGGGACCAAATATGCACTGACTTGTGTGGACGAGTTCCAGGCTTGATGAGAGCTTTCCCCAGCAAAATAAATCAGAAGTCAACTAGTAAGGGACTGGTCCAGCCCAGTGCCATGTGTGCTTGAGAGTGACCACAGGTGATTGGGAGTGACTAAGGAACCCTCTCATAGGCCATGACATACCACAGTGGGCTCAAGACCAGGGAAAACCATGGATTTTTGACCTGCCACACCCAACAGGAGCTGGATTAGCTGAAGGGAGGAAGTCTGGAAGAAGCCTGGGGACTGACAAGGACTCTGCAGGGGTGGGGTGCTCTCCTTCCTGTAGCATGAGGACATTCAGAAGCCTTGACAGCCATGGTCTGGGGCCCTTTCTGTGTCAGCTCACCTGGCACCCCCAGGGTTAAGGCTACAGATAGAGGACACTTCTATTGAGCATTTTCTTTTTTTTTTTCTTTTTCTTTTTATATATTTTTAGTTGTAGATGGACACAATAGAGATATTTTAAATGTTTATGTGTTGCTGAAGATCCAACCCAGTGCCTCACCCCTGCAAGGCAAGCGCTCTACCACTCCTCCACAACCCCAGCCCCCAGTGAGCATTTTGTTAAACCAGCCTGGGGCACAAGGGACAACATCCTGATGTGGGTTCCTCAAGAGGTTGCATTGGAGACAAGGAGCACTGGCTGGTCATGGACTGTACAAGTAAGCCTGGGTGGGCAGTTTGCTGTTCTGAACCCCCAGACAGGCAGAGTGGGTAAACTTCCAAGTGAAGCCTAGTGTGCTGGGAACCCGGTACTCACTGGTCTAGGCAGTGTGACCCTCCCATGTCATCACCGGAGAAATGCCTGCATGGGGTTATTATGGTCTGGGTGCATCCCTGAGGAGTCTGGTTCTCCCCATTCCCATTTTTTTTTACATTGTATTTTATTTTATTTTATTTTATTTTATTTTTTAAAATAATTCTTTTTTTATTGTAAACAAATGGGATACATGTTGTTTCTGTTTGTAGATGGAGTAACACCATACCATTTGCATATTCATACATTTACATAGGGTAATGCTGTTTGATTCATTCCATGATTTTTTTACTTCCCCCCCCACCCCTCCCACCTCTCTTTTCCCTCTATACAGTCCCTCCCTCCTCCATTCTTGCCCCCCTCCCACCTCCCATTACATGTCATCATCTGCTTATCAGTGACATCATTCATCTTTTGGATTTTTTAGATTGGCTTATCTCACTTAGCATGATATTCTCCAATTTCATCCATTTGCCTGCAAATGCCATAATTTTATTATTCCTTATCCCTGAGTAATATTCCATTGTATATATATATATCACAGTTTCTTTATCCATTCATCAATTGAAAGGCATCTAGGTTGGTTCCATAGTCTGGCTATTGTGAATTGAGCAGCTATGAACATTGATGTGGCTGTATCTCTGTAGTGTGCTGATTTTAAGTCCTTTGGGTATAGGCCAAGGAGTGGGATAGCTGGGTCAAATGGTAGGTCCATTCCAAGTTTTCTAAGGAATCTCCACACTGCTTTCCAGAGTGGCTGCACTAATTTGCAGCCCCACCAGGAATGTATGAGTGTACCTTTTCCACACATCCTCTCCAACACCTATTGTTGCTTGTATTCTTGATAATCGCCATTCTAATTGGGGTGAGATGGAATCTTAGGGGAGTTTTGATTTGCATTTCTCTTATTACTAAAGATGGTGACAATTTTTTCATATGTTTGTTGATTGCTTGTAGATCTTCTTCAGTGACATGTCTGTTCATTTCCTTAGCCCATTTGTTGATTGGGTTATTTGTATTCTTGGTGTAGAGTTTTTTGAGTTCTTTATATATTCTGGAAATTAGTGCTCTATCTGAAGTATGAGTGAAGAAGATATTCTCCCACTCTGTCGGCTCTCTCTTCGCATTGCTGATAGTTTCCTTTGCTGAGAGAAAGCTATTTAGTTTGAATCTATCCCAGCTGTTGATTCTTGCTTTTATTTCTTGTGCTATGGGAGTCCTGTTAAGGAAGTCTGATCCTAAGCCAACAAGGTGAAGATTTGGACCTACTTTTTCTTCTATAAGATGCAGGGTCTCTGGTCTGATTTCAAGGTCCTTGATCCATTGTGAGTTGAGTTTTGTGCAGGGTGAGAGATAGGGGTTTAGTTTCATTCTGTTGCATATGGATTTCCAGTTTTCCCAGCACCAATTTCTCCATTGCATACTTTTGGCACCTTTGTCTAGTATGAGAAAATTTTATTTATTTTGGTTTGTGTCCATGTCCTCTATTCTGTACCATTGATCTACCTGTCTATTTTGGTGCCAATACCATGCTGTTTTTGTTACTATTGTTTTGTAGTATAGCTGAAGTTCTGGTATTGCGATACCCCCTGTTTCATTCTTCCTGCTAAGGATTACTTTAGCTATTCTGGTTTTCTTATTCTTCCAGATGAATTTCATGATTGCTTGCTCTATTTCTGTACGGTACATCATTGGGATTTTAATTGGAATTGCATTGAATCTGTATAGCACTTTTGGTAGTATGGCCATTTTGACAATATTAATTCTGCCTATCCAAGAACATGGGAGAACTTTCCATCTTCTAAGGTCTTCCTTAATTTCTTTCTTCAATGTTTTGTAGTTTTCATCATAGAAATCTTTTACCTCTTTGGTTAGATGGATGCCCAAGTATTTTATTTTTTTTGAGGCTATTGCAAATGGAGTTGTTTTCCTCATTTCCCTTTCAGCTGTTCGTCGCTTGCATATAAAAATGCTTTAGATTTATGCGTGTTGATTTTATAGCTTGCTATTTTGCTGAATTCATTGATGAGGTTTAGAAGTTTTCTGGAGGAGGTTTTTGGATCCTCTAAATATAGAATCATGTCATCAGCAAATAGTGACAGCTTAAGTTCCTCTTTTCCTATTTGTATCCCTTTATTTTCTTTTGTCTGCCTAATTGCTCTGGTTAGTGTTTCGAGGACAATGTTGAATAGAAGTGGTAAAAGAGGACATCCCTGTCTTGTTCCGGTCTTTAAAAGGAATGGTTTCAGTTTTTCTCCATTAAGAATGATGTTGGGCATGGGCTTATCATAAATAGCCTTTACAATGTTCAGGTATGTCCCTACTATCCCTATTTTTTCTAGAGTTTTGAGCATGAACGGGTGTTGTATTTTGTCGAATGCTTTTTCTGCGTCAATTGAAATAACCATATGATTCTTATCCTTAAGTCTATTGACATGATGGATTACGTTTATTGATTTACGAATGTTGAACCATCCTTGCATTCCAGGGATGAACCCCACTTGATCGTGGTGTACAATTTTCTTAATATGTTTTTGGATACGGTTTGCCAATATTTTGTTAAGGATCTTTGCATCTATATTCATCAAGGATATTGGTCTAAAATTTTCTTTCCTTCATGTGTCTTTTCCTGGTTTGGGTATGAGGGTGATGTTAGCTTCATAGAATGAGTTTGGTAGGGTATCCTCCTTTTCTATTTCCTGGAATACTTTGAGAAGTATTGGAATGGGTTCTTTGTTGAAGGTCTTGTAGAACTCAGCTGAGAATCCGTCTGGTCCTGGGCTTTCCTTGGATGGTACATTTTTAATGGCTTCTTCTATTTCATTGCTTGGTATTGATCTGTTTAAATTGTGTATGTCCTCCTGGTTCAGTTTGGGAGGAGCATGTGTCTCTAGAAATTTGTCAATGTCTTCTGTACTTTTTATTTTGTTGGAATACAGATTTTCAAAGTAGCTTCTCATTATGTTCTGTATCTCAGTGGTGTCTGCGTGATATTTTCTTTTGCATTATGTATTTCAGTAATTTGAGTCTTCTCTCTCCTTCTTTGTTAAGGTGGCTAAGGGTTTTTCTATTTTGTCTACTTTCTCAAAGAACCAACTTTTTGTTTTGTCAATTTTTTTAATTGTTTCTTTTGTTTCAATTTCATTGATTTCAGCTCTGATTTTAATACTGAGTCCATGTGTGTGGTAGTCTTTTTTACTGAGTCCATGTGTGTGGTAGGTTTTTTCCCATCCTTTCACCTTTAGTCTTTGGATGTCTTTTTCTATGAGATGAGTCTCTTGCAGGCAGCATATTGTTGGGTCTTTCTTTTTAATCCATTCTGCCAGTCTGTGTCTTTTGATTGATGAGTTTAGGCCATTAACATTCAGGGTTATTATTGAGAAATAATTTGTATTCCCAGTCATTTGGCTTATTTTTGGTTTTTAAGTTGGCTTGCTTTCTCCTTTGAGTGGTTTTTCTCTAAGGTAGTTCCTCCCTTTGCTGACCTCCATTGTTGTTTTTCATTTCCTCCTCATGGAATATTTTGTTGAGAACATTCTGTAGTGCAGGCTTTCTATTTGTAAATTCTTTTAACTTTTGTTTATCATGGAAGGATATTATTTCATCTTCAAATCTGAAGGTTAGTTTTGCTGGGTATAGGATTCTTAGTTGGCAACCATGTTCTTTCAGAGCTTGAAATATGTTGGTCCAGGCCCTTCTAGCTTTTAGAGTCTGGGTTGAGAAGTCGGCTGCTATCCATATTCATCTCCCCCTATATGTAATCTGATGCTTTTCTCTCGCGGCCTTCAAAATCCTATCTTTATTTTGATTGTTAGGCATTTTCATTATAATGTGTCTTGGTGTGGATCTGCTGTGATTCTGTGCATTTGGTGTTCTGTAAGCCTCTTGTATTTGATTTTCCATTTCATTCTTCAGGTTTCGGAAATTTTCTGATATTATTTCATTGAATTTTCTGATATTATTTCATTGTTCATTCCTTTGGTTTGTATCTCTGTGCCTTCCTCAATCCCAATAATTCTTAAATTTCGTCTTTTCATGATGTCCCATAGTTCTTGGAGATTCTGTTTATGATTTCTTACCATTTTCTCTGTTTGGGCAACTTTATTTTCAAGATTAAATATTTTGTCTTCATTATCTGAGGTTCTGTCTTCCACGTGGTCTAGTCTGTTGGTGATGCTTTCCATTGAGTTATTTGGTTTATTGTCTCCTTCATTTCAAGAATTTCTGTTTGGTTTTTTTTTTTTTTTTAGAATCTCTATCTCTTTTTTGAAATGATCTTTTGCTTCCTTCAGATACTCTTTCAGCTTTTTGGTATTATCATTCATTGCCTGCATTTGCTCTCTTATCTCATCCTTTGCTTCGCGAATCATCTTAATCGTGTATAATCTGAAGTCCTTTCTGACATTTCTCGTAACATACTGTCATTGGATTCTATTACTATTGAATCTAGATTTGTTTGGATCATTTTCTTCCCTTGTTTTTTCATGTTGTTCATGTATCTTCCCCTCCAGCAGTGCAGATCTGGGCTATTGAAGATTTCCCCCCTATAGGCTTATAGTGGCCCTATCGGTTTCCAAAACCCTTTCTTTAAGAGGAGAGCAATATTAGCAGTGCCCAAATCAGACACTATGCAATCCTAGACCAAATAGCCCCTATGGGGACAATAACAAAATTGTCATAGTAAACAAAATGGGTTAAAATATTATCTTCAGTAAAACAAACAGGTTTGCAATAAGATCTGTAGTTTCTAATGGAGGACAAAGAGGATGCAGAGGGATGTAGAATGTGGCTGTTAATGGGATAAATAAACAATATACAGAAGTTCTAGAAAATAGAAAGGGTGAGAATATAATCAAAAGAAATCAGATGTTAGCATGCAAAAAGGGGATAAAGAGAGTCTGAGGGAACAAGTAAACAAAAGGAAAAGAGAGAAAAAAAAGTAAAGAAAAAAAATTAAATTTTTTACAAAGAAAAAAAAGAAAATCTGTATAACAGTCATATAGTAATGAAACCTCCCAGTGTTCAGTAGCCTGATGCATGAGAGGTACCTGACAATGAGCTTCAAGCCTCCAGCAGGCGTCGCAGGATGGGATTTGCCCCACCCAAAGATCGGAGCTCCGGCTTCCAGGATTATCCAAGATGGCTGCTCTGACTTCGAAATGTGTTGGCAAATGGGGAGCTGCAGCTCAGGGGTGGATGTGATTAGCTGGAGGTCCTGGAGATGGGATACAGTTGGTCCTGCAGGGGTCCTGCAGGTCTCGTGTGTTTAGTGTGGTTGCAGGATCCTGGAGGCCAGGTGCAATCAGTCCGTCTGGGGTCCCGGTGATAGTGTGCTGTCAGTTGGTCTGGGGGTCCTGGCAGTTGGGAGCAGTCAGTCGATGTGAGGGCCCCAGAGGCAGGGAGTGATCGGTCGGGCTGAGGGATCCTGGAGATGGGGCTCAGTCAGTCCAGCCAGGGTTCCTACAGGGCCTGGCTGTTGTCTCAAAATGGTGGCAGCCACATGTAATCAAACCTGTAGGGACTGTAAGAGTGAACTTCCAGGCAGCAGCAGGCAGCTGGTGCTCCACTGGCAGTTGGCGATCAGTTTGCTGACTGTTGTTGGACCATCGGGAGGTGAACCTCGAGCGTTGGGTGATGGATAGGAGTAAGCAGGCGATGGACAGACGAGAGGCAGGCAAATGGCGGATGATAGACGCCTGACAGTGAGCAATCTGCTCTCAAAAGAGGCGTCGATACGCTGGCAGACTGCAGGTCATCACAGCAGACAAATGGGTAAACACCAGGGGATCGATAAGCAGCAAAAACTGCCTCACCAAGAAACAGATATCCTCCGCTTGAATCCGGCGTTACGGAGCGACAAGGAATGCAGCCTCCCTCTAGTCCGCCATCTTCGGGATATCTCTCCATTCCCAAGGGGCAGCTGCTAACTAGGCCTGGCACACCTGCCCTGCAGCCCTCAGGTCCCTGGGCTCTCTGAGAGCTGCTTCTAGGAGATGGATGGATTGGTGCCTGGCAAACACCCATCACACTCCGCACAGGTCTGCAAAAAGGAGCCTTTTCCTGGGCTTGGCCACAGTCACCGATGCTGCACACCTCACCAGCCAGACAGACCGTCAGGGCTGCTCAGAACTCACTGCAACCTCAGCACGTGGGCTTCCCTGGGGAGCCAAACCCACAGAAGGGACCAAGTGGACTTGGATAGAACAGAAATAGATGGAAACTCTGCATCACTCACACTATGACCCCGTGTCTAAGCAAACTGTGAGCCCCAGTCCCAGACACCCAGGGTCTCGGGTGCCTCGTGCTGCTGCTGCGGGGGATGGAGGCAGGTGCTGGAGACTGTGAGGGACAGGAGTGGCTCCTGAGGCACAGACAGTGGAGAGATGGGGGAAACACCAGTCTGTGTCTTGGAAAGCCTCTTCTCTCGCTGAGAGAAGGTCTGAAAAAATGTGGAAGGAGGGACATGGGGAGGAGTGGCTGTGTCCCTTTCTCCAGCTCTAAGGAGAGGGTCTAAACAGTGACCCTGGCTGCAAAGTGGAAGAATGCACTCATGAGAAATCTGAAAAAAGTCACCTGCACAGGGTGCATGCCACCTGTCCTGTACATCCCTCAGCTGGTGGGCGGGGGGCAATCATCCATTGTATCCTGGCTGCCAATGCAGAGCACTTTAAAACATCCCACACCTCTCCACTGAGTCATCCAAGTTCTTTCATTGGGATTGCAAAAGAGTATGCTTGGGGTGTTTGCAGCCCTGGGGTGAAGCACTGATTATAGTAGGAACATCAGTTGTGAGTAAAGATGAGTAAAGCAGAGCCACTCTGATGATGGAAAGGCAGGGGCTGTGATCACCTAGGGGGCGCTCTGAAACCATATCTACTTTATTTTGAAAGCATTTCATTTATTTTTCAAGACAAGAAAGGAAGACAAAAAGACCCCTCCATTTTCATACAGATTCAGGGCCAAGTGCCGGGGACCAGCCCTAGCAGCAGAGTCCAAGGGTCCCTAATGGCCTGAAATGTAAAAGCCCCCGAAAGATTAGGCGGCGCAGCGTCGGCGATGGACAGCAAACCACACGGACTCGGGTCAGTGTTGGAATGCTGACAACTTTATTGAACTCCTTTACAGCTTATATACCCTTGCTCCCACTTCTTTAAAAGTTTCAATAGATAACAGAAGTTAGGTTGTAAAATCAGCCAACTGGTGCCACCTGACACTTAACATTTTTCCGTAATGGGCTCTTCTTGACCCGAAACCTACAGAACATGCTGACGCACATTTTTCTTTAAGATTTAACCTTTACCTAAAGCTAACAACAACATCACAAAACATGTTGCTTCAGAATGTTCAGCGTTCCCCATAGGAAAATTAGTGTTTAGTGTAATCAATTGAACTTATTTTGTTGGAAATGATTTGAATTGTTTGTGTTCCTACCATCCCTCAACTGAGAAGCTTTATTGAGCATAATCACTCACTGTAGTAAGGTGAGCTTCCATTAGAAAAACAAGAAAGGGAAAAAGTCAATATTTTAAAGAAGGGGCTCCGGCTTTACTCAACTTACGACGAGTCCTTGCCAGCGTCTTCCAAGGAAGGCCTTAGCAGAGCCCAACTTACGACGAGTCCTTGCCAACATCTTCCAGAGGAAGTTTCCAACCTCTGGCATGGGCTGTTATCCACCAGGCACATTCCCTTGGCATGAGTTCTATATGCCGGGCGCCCCCGCAGTTCCCCCTTTTTTGTTTTGAAGATCAAAAAGACCTCTTTGAATTTGAAGGCCCTTAATAGCCCTTGTTAAGAGTCGAAGGATGACTGGAAGACAAAGAATCATCATAAAAATGCAAAATCCAATTAAAGCAAATTGTAGAATAGTGTTAAAAAGGGTACTATCAGTAATAGTTTTCTTAATATTGGTAAAAATATCCATGGGAAGGTTGGCATCTGGAGCAACAGCAAGATGTGCTTGACTCAATCTTTTATTTTTTGTTGCAAATCTAAGATATCCGGAGCTAAATTAGTATTATTCCATATACCTTTAAGATGATTTTTGCCTATGAGTAACAGGCGCCACAAAAGGAGGATAATCCTCATTATGATATCTAAAAGCAGCCTCCTCCAAATCTTCCTGATCTGAGGGTGACAATTGATCGGGATCATTACCTTCCTGAATTTCCTCATCATCAGTCTCATTAGTATCACGATTCTCATCCTGTGCACCTTGATTATTTTCAGCTGAAACTGCTATAACCTGATTATTGGCTGGCTCCTGATCACTAGATGGAGATAACAATAATTTTCGTTCCAATTGCTCTGCAGGTGGTTTTGTATCAAAACAATCTCTAAATAAACCCCATAATGCAAAAGCATCCTTAGGAACTCTCTCATTTCCATATAACTTATAATAACTTTTCATATCATGGCCGACCTGTTTCCATATTTTTAAATCAAGAGCGCCTCCGTCTGGAAACCATGGTGAACATTCTTGTATAAACTGAAAAAAATGACGTAATTGTGTAGAACTTACTGTAACACCTCTTTTCTTTAACAAATGCTTTGCTATATCAAGAAATAAAGTTCTCTCTTTAGATTCTGTATTACCCATCCTATCCAATCCCTGCCCTTTCTTTCTCAGTCTCTGTTACTGAGGGGACCGTGGCTCCCCGGGCAGTATCCTAGCTGCCAACCGCCTGAAAAGAAAAGAAAAGAACAAAAGAAAAGAGTAAGACATTTACCAATAAGGTCCCTGTTCGGGCGCCAAACTGCCGGGGACCAGCCCTAGCAGCAGAGTCCAAGGGTCCCTAATGGCCTGAAATGTAAAAGCCCCCGAAAGATTAGGCGGTGCAGCGTTGGCGATGGACAGCAAACCACACGGACTCGGGTCAGTGTTGGAATGCTGACAACTTTATTGAACTCCTTTACAGCTTATATACCCTTGCTCCCACTTCTTTAAAAGTTTCAATAGATAACAGAAGTTAGGTTGTAAAATCAGCCAACTGGTGCCACCTGACACTTAACATTTTTCCGTAATGGGCTCTTCTTGACCCGAAACCTACAGAACATGCTGACGCACATTTTTCTTTAAGATTTAACCTTTACCTAAAGCTAACAACAACATCACAAAACATGTTGCTTCAGAATGTTCAGCGTTCCCCATAGGAAAATTAGTGTTTAGTGTAATCAATTGAACTTATTTTGTTGGAAATGATTTGAATTGTTTGTGTTCCTACCATCCCTCAACTGAGAAGCTTTATTGAGCATAATCACTCACTGTAGTAAGGTGAGCTTCCATTAGAAAAACAAGAAAGGGAAAAAGTCAATATTTTAAAGAAGGGGCTCCGGCTTTACTCAACTTATGACGAGTCCTTGCCAGCGTCTTCCAGGGAAAGCCTTAGCAGAGCCCAACTTACGACGAGTCCTTGCCAACATCTTCCAGAGGAAGTTTCCAACCTCTGGCATGGACTGTTATCCGCTAGGCACATTCCCTTGGCATGAGTTCTATACGCCAGGCGCCCCCGCAGCCAAGGACACCCCAATTCTTGTTCAGGAACCAGTTGGAAATGAAAATAAAGAACTAGGGTCATTAAAGGAAGCATGACTAATTTGCACCCAGTCCCACTCTTAAAACCATCACAGCTCCTCTCATCCAGTTCAGGGTAAGAGTAAGATTTCCTCATGTTCAATCTGGTCCTCCTAAGGGTCATCTGGGAGTTGGGGATTCTCTAATCTAGTTGTGGCCAATCAAGACCCTCCCAGAACAACTAACTTGTTATCCACACCTAGAAAAAGGAAAATAGACCCTGATTTCTCACCCTGCATAAAAAATCAACTCATAATCAATCAAAGACCTTGGAATTAGACCAGACACTATGCATCTCCTAGAAAAAAAAAGTAGGGTCAACACTCCAGCTTTCAGGCAATGACTTTCTCAATAGAACCTCTAAAGCACAGGAAATAATGCCAAGAGGTAATAAATGGGATGGCATCGAATTAAACTGTTTGTACACAGGAAAAAAAAAATAGGAATGTGAAAGGATAACCCACAGAATGGGAGAAAATCTTTGCTAGCTACTCTTCTGACAGAGAATTAAAATCTAGAATATTCAAAGAACTCGAGAAACTTTACACCAAAAAAAATCAAATAACCCAATGAATAAACAGGCAAATGAACTAAACAGACACTTCTCAATGAAAGAAAAGCAAATGACCAACAAATACATAAAAAAATGTTCAACACCTTAGCAATTAGGAAAATGCAGAGCAAAACTACACTGAGATCCCTTCTCACACCAGCCAGAGTGGCAGTCATCAAGAACACAAATGATAATAGATGCTGGAGAGGATGTGGAGGAAAAGGAACAATTTTACACTTTTGGTAGAATTGGAAATTAGTACAACCACTACGGAAACCAGTATGGAGGTTCCTCCAAAGACTAGGCATGGAACCACATGTGACCAGCTCTGCCACTCCTTGGTATTTCCCCTGAAGAATTAAAGTCATATTACTATAGTGATACACGCACACCCATGTTTACAGCAGCACAATTCAAAATAGTCAAACACTGAAACCAGCCTAGGTATCTTATTGTTACAATATGTGCATGTATGAATATGTAACAACCAATCCCATATGTACAACTATAATGCACCAATAAAAATGTGGAAAAACCCTCCCAGAGGCACATGTAGCCTTCAAGCTGCACTGAGTCCCAGTTTCGAATCCTCCAACACCCTCCCCCACTCTGCTTAAGCCTGTTTGAAAAGACTGGGAAGTACAAATTGCACCTTAGATAAGGAAGAACCTAGCCTGAGTTCAACCCCAGCCCCGGCACATCCCCACTCCTGTCCACACCTACCATTTTCATTCCCACTTGCTCATTCATCACCCCTGTAGCACCTAAGTCACAGCACCACCACCCCCCACACCCAGGAGACTCCCTTCCCTGGACTCTCGTCTTGCCTTTTAGGAGCATCCCTTTGTTTCTTCTCCTTTCCAGGTTCCCAACAGCCAAAGATCACTACCAGGGATATTTCATCCCCTCCAATGACCAAGATCCCCAAGCTATCTGTCAAAATAATCCCCAGAACACACCCATATAAAAGAAAAGACCTGCCAGGGACTTCAGAACCATTTCCTGCATCAGTTTAGGAAGGATGGGTCAGGCTGGTTCTGAAATTCAGGGGCAGGCAGATACATTCACATCTATAGAGACCACATGCTCTGAGTATCATTTCCCATGATGATAGAATTGAAAATAAAGCAATATGAAGGCAAATATAATGCTTCATTTTGGTTTATGTTACCAAACTCAGGTTTAGAAGCCCATCACATGGAAAGTCAATATCTGAGAGAAGAGCATTGGGGGAAAAGAAAGCAAGTTTTTATTAAGAGTGCTAGCAACCCAGAAAGGGGGCAGATTAATGTACAAGTTCCTTTTACTTGAGTTTCTGTGAAGTTGCTTGTCTGTTTGTTTATTTACTTCGTATGGGGGATTGAATCCAGTGGTGCTTTACCACTGAGCTACAACCCCAGTTCTTTTTACATTTTTTGAGACAGGGTCTCACTAAGTTGCTATGACCTCAAATTTGAAATCCTCCTGCGCTTCCCAGGACCCGGGATTATAGGTGTGCACCTCCACACCTGCCCAGGTATAGGATATTTTAGATGAAGTTCAGGCCAGGAACTATGCACAGGCATCAGTTTTTCCCAGGAGCTTGACTCAGACATCAGGCGCTGACTGGAGCTGGTTAACCCTGTGCTGGCATCCTCTTATCTTGGGTTAAGAGGATCCCATTTTGAGTCAGTTCTCATGGTTAGCAGCTGGCTCCTGGTGCCAGCTCAGGAAAACAAGCAGGATCACAGGAATGCAAGTGAAGGCCATAGCCTGAGAATGGGAAGGGCACAGGAGAGACAAGAAAGACAAGATGGAACCACTGATGGCAACAGGCTATTGCACTTACTTGAAAAGGACAAATTTTTTCTTGAGTTTTTTTTTTTTTTTTTTTTTTTGCCTGCAAATTGTGGACAAAACTTTATCAGATCTCTACTGTTTTTTGTTTGTTTTGTTTTGTTTGCAGGGATTGAATGCAGGGACACCTATCCACGGAGCCACATCCCCAGCACTTTTTTAAAATTTATTATTTAGATACAGAGTCTCCCTAACTTGCTTAGGACTTCTCTTAGTTCATGACACTGACTTTGAACTTCCAATTCTCCTGCTTCAGCCTCCCTAGCTGCTGGGATTACAGTTGTGTACCACCAGGTCCAGCTCTACTCTTTCTTTCTTTGTCCCCCTCCCTTGCTGTTCCCTTAAGCAAGGATTTGGTGACATCTTAGAGGTGAGAGGTTAAGGACTTCCCAAAGGAGGGATGGTGATTTTCATGATGGAAGACTTAAACCTAGACCACTCCACCACACTCCCTCTATGCCTTAGGTCTTGGCTCACAGGATCTTGACAACTTTTTATTTTTTTGAAAGGGACTTTAGCTCTTTTTTAAAGATACAAGATTTGGACTAAAATACTTTGTGAAATGAGAAGCAACATCATCATAAAATTCAAAGAGAATCATTTTGATGAACAAAGCATGACTTTAGGGATACAAAACCAGAGCAGTTTTTGTTTTTACACCTTCCTTTTAAATTTGTGGTGCTGGATGTTTTTCTGTCACTAGATAAAAGTTAGGTCAAATCTCATGAATTTTTCTGGTCACTTTTATTTAACATGTCTTCCCATGATCAATTAAAATGTTCAGAAGTACATAAAAGTGGACACAACAAGGTGGATTTAAACTTATGCTTTCACTCTCTCTCCAAGTTCTGACCTGCAACCAAGTGGAAACCCCAACACAAGGAAGGATGTGGCACCTCTTATTCTTTTTCCCCACCTGGAACTTTTATGAAGTGCCCCCTATGAAGTTTGTGGATGTGGTTTCTGAGTCTACTGTGGTTGCATCTCAGGAAGTCTCCAGAAGGAGATAAGGTTCTTCCTTCACAGCAGCAAAACTGTTCTAGCAGTGCCCCTTTGACTGGACTTTGGAAATACTTAAAGCTGATTCTCTACCACACGTTGGATTTTGATTTCTTCAGAGAATCGTGCATCTGGAGCTTCCTTTGATGAGGGTAAACACATCTCCATTCTGTCTGATATTTTCCGCCCACAGCTACTTGGAACAGTTCCTGACCCACAGCCAGACTGCTGCTGAGCTGGCTGCTGCCACTGCAACCAATGGAGGGCTGCAGTTCTCCCCAGGTCAGACATTTCCAGAGCCCAGGCTGCGACCTGGAGACTGGTGTCAGTCTCAGGACACGCATGCCCGGATCCTCGCAGGTGTGACTCAGTCGGGCTCAAGCTGTCTCCTGTCCACCAGGAGGGTTGCACTTAAGTGACCTGCACAAGCTATAAAACCAGGTGCGCAGCGGTGGATACAACTCTTCAGTCCCATTTTCAGGTCGGGGAACTCCATGGGCTGACGCCTAAGGGGCCAATCGCGACGACTTGTCTCACCTCCGCTGCAGTAGCAATTTCTTTACATGACAGCATCACAATCTTGACAACCCTGCTCGAGCACCGTTGTACAGCACCTGCGCACTCGGGGCCTGAGCGCCTCCCTCCCCGGAGAGCCTCTCCTGCCACCTAGTGTTCACGGCGGGGAGGCCGGCTCGAAAACCCGCGGAGACCGCGAACGACGCTATGAACGTTACCTATGGCTGTGTCTGGGATACTTTAAACTCACCCTTGACCCCACGGTTGAACAATACTATAACATTTATGGAAACTGATCAAAAACAAACAAACAAACAAACAAACAAACAAAAAAAAAAAAAAAAAAAAAACCGAGACCAGTCGGTTAGTGTGAAGGGTCCGTTTCCATTGATGCCTCTGGATAGCAGGATCCTGATGGTTTATTTAAACTTGTTTATCCAAGTTCTTGGAGATGTTGGAGAAAGGTTGACAACAGATCTTAGCCTTTCTTCGTGGTCAACTGGCCTGAAGTGATCTTATCTCAATACTGTTTCTTTGGATCCATTCTGGGTTAAAATAAAATAAATGTGTCCTCTATTACAAGCAGCATTCATTATCATTACAAAGACGGTTTGTACTAAAAGGACTGTGACGGACACATAGGCACAAAGGACATGTGTAGCTTGGTCTTCAAAATTCAGTATAAGAGGCGGCACGGTCGTGCACCCTGTATTTCCAGGATTCAGGAGGCTGAGGCAGGAGGAACACAGGTTTGAGGTCAGTTTCAACAATTACTGAGATCCTAAATAATTTGGCAAGATCTTGTCTCAAAATAAAAATAACTGGAGGGGATGTGTCTCAGTGGTAATGTGTCCCTGGGTTCAATCTCCAGTACAAAAATAAAAGTAAGAAATGAGAGTTGGTCTCACTGGGAGGGGGCTCTTGCTACACATCTTGCATCACAGTGTGTGTTGGAAGCTCCATCAACAGGTTGACAAAAGATAATGGTCCCTGTGCTGTATTTCATGGTCGTTTGTTGGGCTAATCTCCTCTATAACCCTGAGAAAAGCATCAGATTGGAGAGCAACTGAGTGAGCTTCAGCCTTAGTCACCAGTTCTCTGTAGTGATATGAGACCCCCAGACCCCTGAGAACCAGTTGGCATGACTGTGTTCTTAGAACTGGGAGAGATGTTGATGTTACTGATTCTGTGTCCAGACACTATGTGGGGCAGTTTGTTCAACAGATAACCTGAGAGCTTCCACCACACAGTGACAGTATGAATCATGTCTACACAAAGGTATTGTAGGGCTGAAAAGCCAGAATGTCATCCAGCACAGGTCCAGGCACAGAGTGGGAGGAATTCTATAAGTACTGTACTTTGGAGCAGAAGAGAGTTTTCCTTAAGTCATCTTGGGAAAGATGGACAGGAAAACAATTGTGGAACTGAATCTTATGAGATGGAGAGGTGGATGGACTTGGAGGTGGACAGAATTAAGAGACATCTAGGACACATCTCACTGAGCCCACTTTAGGCTGCTAAATCAACCCATAAGATCAGAGTCATTTGACAGAGAGGGGTTTTCTTCATTGAATTCTTAGAACTATGAATATGCATAATTCCAACATGCTCATGTTATCTGAAAAGTGTGGTTAACTTTTCTCTGCTGTCCCTTAAGCCAAAGATTCAGAAATACCATTGCCCCTCATTATACCCAAATTTATTTTCAATTATATCCATCTTTTTTCAAAGACAGTTTGTACCTTTGCTGGGTTTCTCTATTGTATTATTGCATTCTACTTGAAACCACTAGGTAGTACCAGCAGCATATTTCTTGGATTCATACTGGCATTCACATATAAGAGAAAAAATGGAATTTGGCTTGGCACCAGAGTTCAAAATACACACAGGAAGGAAATATAACCTGTTGGCAATATTACACAAACTGAATGTTTTTCATTCTTGTTAATTTTATTTTGTATTTTACTTATGGAAGTGTATTAATATGGCCTACTAGTGTTTTTCAGAAAAACTGTTTCTAATAGAACAATCTGAGTTAATATGAGACAATAAGCCATCAGCTATAGGACAGACAGGATGTAAGAC
This sequence comes from Sciurus vulgaris, assembly GCF_902686455.1. Taxonomy (NCBI): domain Eukaryota; kingdom Metazoa; phylum Chordata; class Mammalia; order Rodentia; family Sciuridae; genus Sciurus; species Sciurus vulgaris. Next base: position 55,615,850 of record NC_136478.1, on the reverse strand, counting down.
TGACTTTCAGTACTAATACTGACCTCAAATAAATGGAAGGGGTAACTATAAAATTATAGACATTGAAGTATAAGCCCAATACTCCTAACTTCAAGACTGGTAAAACTGGCCTGCTGGATATTTAAAACCAAAAGTTGAAGACCAAAGTCAAAGAAGTAAATGGCTAAGGAAAAAATAGTCCTTATTTTGACTCTTGCCCTTAAGATCAGTCAAGATTCAGGGAACAATGGAAGCTTTCTAAGGATCCTGCAACTCCAAACCCCAGTGAATCTCCCAACTTCCTGATCATTGTGATGGTGAAGACCTTAGAGAACAGAAATCCCACCATGAACATTCTGCATACAGGAAGGTCCTTGGAGAGGGAAAGATCCCTGATGCTTCCAAGGAAAGCACTATGTGGGCAGCCAGACTCTGACCCATTCTAGCAGATGGCACAACCAGTAGGAGAAAACTGAAGGAGCCAAGGGGCTTCTCACATGATCCCAAGTGTGATTCCTGACAAATCTCAGCTGACTCTTAACAACAGATAGAAAAAAGGTCAATTTTGGCCAACTAGGTCTTAACCACCTGGCAGGAGAGTGTAACAAAAGTGCAGTCATACGTGGGCATTTAAAAAAAAAGAAAAAGAAAAAAGGCCAATGGTTGCTTTGGGTTTTTTGTTTACTTGTTTGTTTTTTAGTACTGTTGATTAAACTCAGGAGTGTTTACCCACTCAGCCATATCCCCAGCCCTTTTTAATTTTTTTTTTTTTTTAAGAGATAGGGTCTCACTAAGTTGCTTAGGGCCTAAGTTGATGAGACTGACTTTGAACTTGTGATCATCCTGCCTCAGCCTCCCGAGTCACTGGGATTACAGGTGTGTACCACTGGTGCCTTGGTTCTTTTAATGTAACTTGAAATGTACATTTGTGTCAGTCCTGCCAAAAGTAAGTAAAATGGGGAGGTTTTAAAGGAAGGGTTTTCATAAGGAGTGCCTGATAAATCTCACAAAAAGCTCTTTCAGAGACACATTTGTTCTGAATTAATTTGAAACCTACAAATCTACCTAACTTCCTACATAGGGACACTTGATCTGTCTTTCTGTATTTTTTATTTTTTGTAATGGTTTGACAATCTAGCCCTTAAATTTATTATGAGCTGCTACATAGTCTACCTTACCAGGGAAAGTCTGCAGAATTCCCTGCCTGGAAACTAAAGGCCAATCTGAAAGAGAATATATTCTGGCCATATCCTCCATTTTATCATCCTTCAGGTTAAAGGGACTCTTTGCCCAGACCCCCTTTGGGGGTCACAATTGTTCATATCCAGCCTGGCAGTTTGGTTTTAATCAAGACCTGGATAAAATACAAGCTTCTGCTGAGCAGGAAAGGATCACACTAAATGCTCTTGACCACCGGCATGGCTATCCAAGCTGCTAAAGAGAGGTGAACTCATTACCTTGAGCAGTTTCCACCTCAAAACATTAATATGGCTAGGATGGGTGGCAATACCACAGGATACAGAGAAAAAAATTAAAATGAAACCAAAGGGCATAAAAAAGAAAGAGTGGAACCTTGTGAGAAATAGAAAATCTGGTGATCCTTTTTCAGAATAAAATATTTAGCTATTAATGTGAAATTACTTAGCATGTAAAAAATCATTCAAAGAAGAAATAGAACAAATGGTTACCAGCAGTTAACACCTGAATGTGCTGGATTCGCAGCCCTTGATAAACAGGAGCTGAGGGGGAAAGGGGCGGCCTAACCAGCAAAGATAAACTTAATAGTGCCAATAATCACACGATCCCAAAAGGACCCCCACCCCTAAACAAATGGAGATGAGAACAACAAAGGTACATTTTTAAATTTTATTTTCATTTATTTTTTGGTACTGGGAATTGAACCCAGGGACATTTAACCACTGAGTCACATTCTCTTTTTTATTATTTATTTTTTTGAGACAGGTCTTGTTTGCCCTTCTTGCCACATGTCCCTGTTCTTATTATATGTTTGACACACAGTGGGCACTTAATATTTTTCCATTGTATTTATCTTCAAATTCTGTATTCTCATGCAACCAACAGCAATAGAAAAGACTCAGGAAGAAACTGTAGTGAATATGTACAGACTTCTTCTGGTCCCAATTCTCAAAATGCTGCAACATAACAGCTATTTATATAACATTTACACTGTGTTGGGTATTAAAAGAAATCTAGACTTAAAATATAAAGGAAGGTTGTGTAGGTCATATACTGATACTACAGCATTTTATTTGAAAAACTCAAGCACCCACAGATTTTGCTTTCTACCAGGGCACCAGAAGCAATTCTTCAAGGATACAGAGGGATAACCACTAAGAGAAGGGATAGTAAGGGAGTCTAATTTGCTAATTAAATTTCATCCCTTTCCCCCTGTTTTGGAACACCTATAAAAATTATATGTGGCATATATAATGTAATTATGTCATGATGTAAATATAATTATGCTATGATAATTATTAGACTAATATTAATGTAATACATAAGTTCTAGATTATTTCAAATTTATTTTAATCCACTAATGTTAATGAAATAATCCAAAGATTGAAAACTTGGGACTTAATGTGTAAAATCCTCACATCTGTCCCTGTGGTGGCTGTGGACACCAAAATCTATGATCAACTGAAGCCTTAATTCCTGTTTGAATCCTCCGGAAAGTCAGACTAGAAACTGGATGGTTTCCCTGTGCAAAGGACAACTGATCAGGAAGAGGAAAAGCGATGTGACTTTTATTCATTTTGCATGTGAATGTGGCTACATTTTGAGAGAGGGAGGTCCTGATCCAGATCATAGCTCAGAATCATCACCCCCCTCCCATGACCTGAAATCCACTTGACCAGGTACCTGCAGGTATTGTTACAGAGGTAGTGCCAGTAACAATAAAACGGAGGCAGTGTGAAGATGCCCTTCACACCTCTACTCTGGTGATCAAGTCAGAAAGACTTCAGACATGTCCCTCAGAGTAATAGGTCTGAGTTTGTTGAAAGTTTAGGAAAAGGGACACTCTCAAGCAAGAGAGTGGGTTCTCTCATAGAGGAGGGACAGCATGCCTCTCCTGCATTACAGTTTTATTGGGAATCCCAAAGACCTTCACAGAGAGTCCTACCCTGGTCCACTTCTTGACTTTTGACTGACAGCAGGATGATATCAAACTTTCAAATCCCCACTGACATGACAACTCTAGGTCACCTAGGCCCATGCAGACCAGTTCTAACTGGATTATTAACCATAAATTCTAACAGATTTTATGATTAGGAAGAATTATCTCTCTGAGTTTTGGGGATCAGATCTGTAAAAAGGGTCAGAAAAGTTTCCCCCTTCAGGGTCACTTGGTCCCTCTTACTGATACTATTTCAGCATGCATTTCTCCTTCAGAAAATAGAGAGTTTTCTGAGGAATGGACATATCCTGGCCAGGGAGGGCTGCAGGTACATTGTTTTCTGGAAGAGAAAGCATGTGGGCTCAGCAAAGTTGACCCACATTATGGACTTATTCTCTTAATTTTGTGTCTCCACCACTTGCATCTGTCTGTCCCCTATCAGTGCCATGCGCATAATTAGCTCCCATAGCAGAGCTGGACCAACGCCACATGATCCTGCCCATCACTGCAGCCATCCTGGAACTCTGCTTCAGTGTCTGGTTGTTGGGGCCCATCTCAAACCGGCTTTGCCAAAGATACATGAGAAAATGATATAAATGTGGCCGCCAGGTGGCGCCTGACTGGCCCCGAAGTCACTGTGTCGGATCTGGGTCTCCAAAGATGCGAGGTTGCACTGCGGGCAGCCCTGACTCGGAGAGCCATCCTGATACTGTATTTCTCAGCCCCAGGCAGTGGGAGAGCTACCAGCCAGACCTCAAAAAGGAGACTTGGGGAAATTTGCAGGGAGGCTCCTGTGATCACTGGGCCCTTCAGAGGTCAGCTGCCAGTAGAGACAAACTTGCCTCCCATTCTGAAATGCCCCTACACTCAGAAACCATGGTTGTTTTAGAACCTTGCAAAAACAGCCCTCAAGCCCCTGGAAACCAACCTATACGACCATTATGACAAAACCCACCTGTCAGATCTGATACCTACAGAAAACCTAGTGGAAGACTAATAATGTACTGCTCAGTTCTATGAAAACCCAAATTAGTGATTTTTAAGTCAACTAAGGGCAAGTGAAGCTTGAGGGTTTATTTGGAATTTTCCTCATAACACATCCTAGTCCAAATAAATGGCTGCTACTTCCTTACTGACCACTCAAGTCTTTTCTCATTCTGGATAACATTATGAAGATACATTATGAGTCAGCTTGGGCTGCCAGAACAAAACATCACAGACTGGGTGGCTTCAACAATAGACATGTATCTTCTTACAGTTCTGGAGAAGGGGGGAGGCCTTGGATCACGGCATCCATCAGTTCAGTTTCTGGTGAGGGCTCTCTTCCTGGTTTGCAGACAGCCATCTTCTCCCGTGTACTCTCAAAACAACAACAAAAAAAGTTTTTTAATTTAAAAATTTTAATTGGCACAAAATAATTGTATGTATTTATAGGGAACAGTGTACTATTTCTACATGGGTAAACAGTAAGTGATGATCAAGTCAGATGCTCTAATTCAACACATGCACAAAGTGTACTAGAAATGAATGTTGAGGTTTCCCATCTTTCAGGTACTGATATTTGCAAGACAGGTATTGGTAGAAGGAATCAAGTTTAGCCAAAGTCAGCCTGGAAGAAGATAGAGGCACTAGGTCCTCAAAGCAGGAAGGAAAAGAGGCAGCAACGCTGCAGGCTGATTGGAGTCTCAGTCAGCAAGGGCCTCAGTCTTCTTCAGATCCTTGCAACTGACCTTGACCTCCTGGAATCAGCTCCTGCATTTGATCTTCAAACAGACACTCTTTTGCAAGCTAATTGATATGCTTTGTGTACATTGACACAATAAATGCTGTTTACCATGAACTGTCTAGGTGGAGCCTCTCTTATGATTTAGAATGGCAGGCAGAAGGGAGGAATCTTTAAGGGACTAGGAAAGAGAAGCCCTGGACAGTTCTGAAGAAGCCTATTATAATAGTGTGTAACAATCAAATATCAGTGATCAAATGCTAAGTGATTAGCATTTCTATCTCCTCAAATTGTCATTTTCTTGTGCTAGGAACCTTGAAACTCTACTTCTCTAATTATTCTGGAATGTGTAAGTATCTGTGGTAAACTAGAGTTACCCCACTCTGCTATGGAACATTAGAAATCTCCCACAACTGTTTTCCCTTTCCACTCCATATTAGTTAGCTTTTCCACCACTGTGAACAAAAAACCTGATGAGAACAACATGAAGGAAATAACATTTATTTGGGGCTCATGAAGGAAGGGTATGAAGCAGTTCAGAACACAGCAATTAGGAAGCAGAGAGCAAGAATTCCACTCACCAGGGACAAAATACAAAACCCAAAGGCACAACCCAGTGACACACCTCCTCCACCAACAACACATCTGCCTACAATAAAACCTAGTTAATCCATATCACTGTGTTAAGCTATCGACTCAATTAAACATCTAACAACCTAATAATTTCACCTCTGAATGTTCTTGCATTGTCTCACACATGAGCTTTTGGGGAGCACCTCAGATATATACCATAACATTCCCCATTCTGGCCTGGGTCCTGTCCTATATTCAACTCTACTTCTGTGTGAACACTTTTTTAACTTTCAGGACACTAAGTGGTTTGGATCGGTGCCCCATCCTTATGATATCATTTACCCATTTTGTCTCACTGATGTTGCCAGATGGAGTCTGAGGAGGTCCCAAGAAGGAAAAGGGGACCTCAACTCATCCCTGGAACGTTCTTGATTTACACAGAAAAGCATTTCAGGACACTTAAAAAGTGGCAAAAGCAAAGATTGATTTGGGAGAGCAAGGAGGTTTACTTAGGAAAACAAACAGTGAAGCAGGATCCACACTCAAAGCATAGGAAGGATGGGTGCCTGAGAGCAAGAGGCACTTTTGAGGCCTCAGGTTTTTTCTTCTAAAGGAAACTCTAAATGGTGAGCATGAGGGGTGAGGTACTGTCAGCTTAATAAGCTGAGTCTTTTGATTTTGGAGCACAGAGCATGTCACAGTAGCCTGGCTCTTCTCAGGACCTTTAGGTTGACATTATCTAGTTTAGTGCTTGAAAGTGTTGGAATTAATGGTGGGGGAGGGGTCCTAGGAAACCCAAGGGCTGAAATAAACACTTGGAGCCTAATCAGGTCTGTCAGGGGGGCAAGAATTTTATTTCTACGTGCAGAAGGGTGGATAGCAATCAACACCAAAAGCAGGTGCACTGAACTTTTGTCCCTGATGCAAGGGTAGTTGGCCATTGCCCATTGTCCATTGGTTGGGGTCCTCGGCACAATCTTTGGTGGGGATTACTACTGGGGAGGTACTAACTTTAGAGAGGTGACTGGGTTGCAAGAACATGACAGCCCAGAAAGTTAACTAAAATGCAGTCTCTGGTTTGACACAAAAGACTTGTTTTTCTCTCAGATTGCTATCAACAGAGGTGTGGTAAGAAATCACTTACTCAAAAGTGAGTGGGCAAGGCAAACCTTTACTCTACCAGAAAAGGGCACCACCAGAACCTGGCTGGCAAGTCCTGGCACCTGGGTGAGCAAATCCGCCTACCTATATGTCTACCCTGCTGCAGCTCTGTCCTTCACTCTGATTGAAAGAGTTCCGAGTTACAATTTATGCAATTGGCTAATTTAATAATTAGGGTGGGCAAAAGGGAGGGGCTACATTTGGATCAAATAAGGGTGAATATTCTGAGAATGGACACCACACTTTCTATTTCTCACAAATCCCCCCTTTTTATTTTAATTCCTTTTGGTTTTATTTTCATTGCACCCTTGGGTAGTGTCATCTCTCCTAGGTATAAACTTTCTGAGGTGGAAATTACACCTGGTATTGAGTTTTTGCCTTTCTAGCAGTTCAGATAGCCATCCCAGTGATCGGGAGCACTTGGTAAGGTCCTTTCCAGCTCAGCTGAAGATTGTATTCTCCCCAGGTCTTGATTAAAACCAAGTCATCAAGCAGAAGTGATGAATTGCAAATTCTAGAAGCAGAGTCTGAGCATCAGTTTATAATAATCACACTGCAAAAAAAAAAAAAAAAAATTCCAGGAACAGTTAAAGTCTGCCTGTGAAGGAGGTTAAGAAGATTTGGAGGTCTTAAACTGACAAAGAAAAACTCATGCATTAGGTGTTCTGTATAAAAACCTTTTCTTCACAGTTTAATTTACTTTTGGGAGTGCTGACAAAAGTGTACATCTCTTTGTACATTAAAAGAACTATTGTTTTATATATTTTTTCGAGAATATTACTCAGCCTTAAAGAAGAATGGAATTATGACATTTACTGGTAAATGGATGGAAGTTGGTCAAAATTGAATTTATGTCTATCTATTACTAATTGTTAACTGAGATTCTTCAGGGGATCACTCTTGGTATCTTTTAAGAAGCCTCTTAGCTTCTTTATTTCCATCTGCCAGGATGGGTCAGAGTCTTGCTAACCACATGTGGCTTCCCTTTAAAGCATCAGGGACATTTTCATCTCCAATGACCCTCCTATTTGAAGAATGAGCACTGACTGACCTCCCGTTCTCCAGGGTCCTTTTGATCCCCCTGATCAGGAGGTCATGTGACCCAGAGTTCCAAAGTCCTTAGAGAAGACTTATTGTTCCCTGGAACCTAGCTGCCCTCAGAGGGCAAGATCCAAATATTGGCCATTTTCCTTTAGTCCTTTAATTTCCTAAATTTGTTTTGGTCTTAAACATCCAACAGGTCAGTTTCACTAGTCTTAAAGTGGGAGTACTGGGTTTTAACTTTAATGTTTATAATGTTACAGTTATTTATCCTTTCTGTTTAATTGGGGGTCACCAGTAGCACTGGAAGTCAGCCTTATATTTTGTCTGTCTTATAGGTTATGGCTTATTTCAAAATTAACTTACAGTGTCCTGTTAGGAGTATTTCTTCAAAACACTAATAGGGAAAAGTTATAAAGTTCTATTAGGAAAAATATGAAATAAAGTTAATAAGATCACAAAGATATATAGTTTGTATAATAGCTTTAAACCAATAAACATAATATCTGTAAGGTCAGATATGAGTGTTCAGATAGGAGTCAGACCAAAATTGGCTGAACAAGGCTTTATTGGGGTTTGTCTCTCAGGAAACATTCACCAGTCCTCCAGGGTGAAGACCAGGGTAGAGGGCCAGGGAATCTGCATGTGACTCTGGTTGGCTGGGGCCTTTATAGTCTAGAATGGCTAGGGTCACACTAAGTGACAAGTGGGTGCAAGGTGCCATTAGGGTTCATCTGCCACCATTTGATTGGTTTTTCTTTGGCATGCATGGGCTGCTTGATGTTTTGCTCTCTCTCAGCCATCCACCTGAATCCAACCTAACATTCCAATGTTTTTGGTAATATTGGGCACCCAAGTCCATCTGGCTACTTCCTGCTTATTAGGGGATGTCATGGGGAAGGAAAGGTTAGCGTGCCGGTATGGTAGGGAGGTAGCTATAAGGGTGCAGGAGCATTTTGCTGTATGTTACCCTGGAAACCTTGCTTATGTGGCTCCAGGCAAACCTGAGGAGACAGGGAACAATCATCAGTAAGAATCCTATTACAAATATTGGAGTGAGGATGGGGGTCATCCAAGTGACAAGAGTAGGGTTTAGCCATCCTGGCCAAGGGTTGTTTGATTGTTTTTGCTTCAGTCTTTCACTCAGATGCCTGAGAGTTTCAACATTTTTCTCAACCAGCCCGCTTTCATTGATGTAGTAGCACCATTCTTCTTTTAGGAACAGACATGTTACCCCTTTGTCCACTATCAGGAGATGCAACGCTCAGCGATTCTGTAAGAAAACTTGGGAAATAGATATTATTTGTCTTTGTAGGGATGCCAAGGAGGCAGCAGATGCCTCTACTGCCTCCTGAAGTTGCTAGTCTAGCCTTTGAGTGGCAGTGACTGCATAACCAAGTCCTCCTGCCCCCAACCCAGAGGCCATGAGTGAGGATACTAGGGAGAGTTTCACCACCACTGGTAGGAAAACAGTCCATTTCACCCTAGGGATGGGATTTTGAGCAAGTCATATTAATTCCGTTTCACTATATAGTGTCAACTGAGGAACTAAAGGGGAGGGCACACAGAAAGCAAAAGGCATATTGGAACCTAATTGTTTTGTCAGAGTACAATTCAGCAGAAAAAGAATCCTGGAGAAGCAAACATTGGAGAAGAGACCTGTATGGTTCAGTTGTAAGGCACTGAGGTAGAGGAACTGTAGCAGTAAGCAAAGTTCTCTGAGGAGTTGTGATAAAGGGGAACTCCCTACAAAGGTGAAGAGGGGGGTTCTTTGAGGTGTTGAGGAAGTGTTAAGAGGGATATTCATGGGAACAGCTGTTAGGGGGATCTGATCCAAACCTGCACAGAGAAAGCAATCTGAGGTGTTATTGACTCTGGAGAGATTGAGACATTAAAGAGCTTGATGTATCAAAGCAAGCCATGAGAAAGGATTAACATGAGGCTGACTGAGTAGCTGCACTGAGCTGGCATTGGATCTCCTTTTCTGCTCCTGGATGGTTGGTGAACCTGAGGAACCACCTGAGTATAACCTCTCCAGATTGTATGTAAAGCCATGGGACAGCTGGCTGTTGGCCCTCTGTAAACTTTACCATCGACCCACAAGGCCCATTTTGGGGTCCAGGGATCTTTGATGTTGATTTTTATTGCTTTTTCCCAGTTACGCTTACGGAAATGTCTTCTACAGCTATTGTGGGGGCACCCTTCATACATGGTGGGCTCTGTTTTGCAGTATGTGTTGGTTTGGTCATATAGAAAGCTAACCATACAGGTAAAACAATAAGGGACAGATATAGTTTTAAAATTTTTGAGATCAAGGGTGATTTCCTGGTCACATTCTATGGGGGAACAGTCTTCTTCTGCTACGATCTTAGAGTGGGAGGTTCCATCCTGCTGCCATGTTTCCTGAGTGTAGAAATGCCATGGGATAGAGGTTTGAGAGAGGTTAATGAGTAGTAGGAATGCTAAGGAATTGGTGAGAGATTTTGAGTTTGGTGGTTCCCAGCAGGGTGGAAGCCCAGGACTGGATAGCTGAGAATGTCACTCTTTTAAAGTGTGAGACAAGGTACCAAGGGAGTGACCCTGAAGTTAAGCCACTGCTGGGATGGTAAGAATAACTATGTGAGGTCCAGTCCAGTGAGGTTGTAGTGATTAAGGATGTAATTCTTGAAACAAAAAAGTGTCACCTGGTGAAGAGGAATGGTAGCCAATTTGGTTTGTGGTCTGGCTGGAGATGAGATTGTGTACAGCGCTGGAAGGCAGTGGTCTGTGTGTTCCCTTAGGAGTTTGTACAAAAGTGTGAGGTAGGGTAGATAAGATGCCAGGAGAGGAGGAGTGATTGGGAAGTTTTGGTTGATTAGGAAAGGGCACTCATAGAGTAGTTCAAAGGGGCTGAGGTGTGAGGATGCTCTAGGGGCTGTCCAGATTCAGGCAAGGACTAATGGAAGGAGATTGGGCCAGGAAAGTCTAAGTTCAATTGTGAGTTTAGTGAGATGATCCTTGAGAATGCCCTTTCAACATTATGTGAGGATTGGGGTTGGTAGGGGATGTGGAGCCTCCAGGTGATGTTGAGGCTTTTGGAGGCTAGTTGAACAGCCTAAGAGGTGAAGGCTGGACCATTGTCTGACTGGATGGTGCAGGAAGTTTGACTCTGGGAATAATCTGCTCAATGAGGATGGAGGCAATAATGTCTGCAGTTTCCCTAGGATGGGGAAGGCTTCTATCCAGCCTGAAAAAGTATCAACCAAGGAAAGTAAGTAACGGAGATTTTCATGTCTAGGCATGTGGGTGAAGTCTTTGCCTGACTGATGGCCTCTTTAATATGATGTGCTGGGAGCCTGGGTTTGATGCCCCCTTGTGGGGATACTGTGGAGCAGACAGGGCAAGTGGAGTGGACCTGCTGGAGAATGGTTCTCATTTCTGGAAGATAAAAGAGGTGCTTGTAGCCAATATGAAGAGTATGAATATCCATCTATAAGTTGTAAGTCTGATGTTAAGGAAGGGCAATCTGGTCCCCCAAGAAGGTCCACCCATCATTCCTGAAATGGCTGCCCTGGGTTATTAGGTCCTCCTGTTCATATGGAGAATATTTAGGTTTAATGGTTCTGGGTAGGAATAGGGCAGAGGCTGTTGAGAACTTTGTTGTTAGCCCACATGCTATAGAGTCCACCTTGCTATTACCCATGATTATAGGGTCTGAAGAATTTTGGTGTCCATGGCAGTGTATGATGGCATTGGGATGGCAGCTGAAGTGTCTCCAAGAGTTTAGAAATTAGGGATGTGTTCACCACTAGTGACACCATCATGGTTAGGAATCCATGCTCCTTCCAAATAGCCAAATGTGAGTGATCAATCAAGAAGACCTATTTGAAATCTGTGTATATATTAACCTGTTTACCTTTGGACAGAATTAGGGCCCTAATCAGAGCAAAGAGTTCAGCTTTCAGGGAAGTGGTTTCTTCTGGAAGGCAGCTGGCTTCCAGAAATGAGGCAGTAGTGACTACTAAGTGGTTTGAAGGCATTCATTGGGACCCAGCACAGAACTGCCATCTACAAAAATGGTTAGATCAGGTTAGGGAAGTGGGTAATCAAAGAGGCTTTCACAGGGTGAATGTAGGGCCTCTAGCTCCTGTGGACAGGAATGGCTGATAGTTGAGGGAGGAGGGGACAGTGGTTGAAGTGTAGCAGAATTGAGAGAAGAAGAAAATAGAGTAATGGTGGGGTTATCAATAAAGAGGAGATGGAATTCCTGAATCCATTATGGGCTCAGGAGTGGAAGGGATTTATGGCTTATGAGGTCCTGTAGTTGATGGGTAAAGAACACAGTTATTGGTTGGAGTAGGGTGAGTTTTAAGGTTTTCTTAGTTCAGTTGCTGCTGCCAGTGCCCAGAGGCATGATAGCCACCCACAAATAGTAGAATCAAACCACTTGGAGAGATAAGCCACCATCCGTAGGAGGTCTGGTTGGTTGCATGAGGAGGCCAGTGGCAACACCCTGTTTTTCATCTGTAAAAAGGTAGAAAGGGTGGTTAGGGTTAGGGAGAGAAAGAGTGGGGGGATGTGAGATCATCCCTGAGCTTATAAAAAGAGTTAGCTATCATTTTCAGGGAGGCGAGGGGCCCATGAGGGGTCTCCTTTGCTTTCTCATTTAGGGGTCTGGCAAGAAGTGCAAAGTTAGGGACCCAATGTTTGAAGAAGCCAGCCAAACCCAGGAAGGAGAGAATATAATCTGCCACCTTAGGTGGCTGTAAGTCATGGAGGGCTTGTATTCTGTCTGTTGTAAAGGTCTTAGAGATAAGATTGAGAAGTATTCCTAAATATGTGACTGAAGAGATGGTAAGCTGGACCTTGGTTGGAGAGACCTGATAGCCTCAAGAACCCAGGAAGTTAAAGAGCTTGGCAGTGTGAGTCTGGGAGGCCTTGATGGATGGGCTACATAGGAGGAGGTCACCCACATATTGTAGGAGTGTGCTATCTCCCAAGGAACGAGTAGACAAATCCTGAGCCAGGGCTTGCCCAAGATGTGGGGACTGTCCCTGAAGCCTTGGGGTAAAACTGTCCATGTCAGTTGTTGAGACTTAAAGGATGTAGGATCCTCCCATGTGAAGCCAAAGGGGTAATAGGAGTGAGGGTGAAGAGGAACTGAAGAGGAAATTTAAAGAATGCATCTTTGAAATCCAGGACTGTGAAGTGAGTGGTAGACAGAGGAACATGGGAAAGAAGGATGTAAGGGTTGGGAACAACTGGGTGAATGGAAATAACTGCCTCGTTAATTAGGTGGAGATCCTGAACCAAGCGGTAGTTCCCTGAGGGTTATGTATTGGCAATATGGGGGTGCTACAGGAGAAATCAGTAGAGATGAGGAGTTCCTGAGTAAGCAAACAGTCTATGATGGGTTCAAGTCCTTTCCCATGAGTATGAGAAATAGGAAACTGGGGATGTGAAGGAAATTTAGTTTGATATTTTAGTTGGATAAGGACTGACTTGTAGAGAGAGGATATAACTGTCTTGGAGGTGTCCCAGACTTGGGGGTTGACCAGGTCTGGGGCAATGTAGGGTAGGTGGTGTGAGGGTGCTAGAGAATGTACAAAAAAGAGATAGTAGAAGATGAGTATTAATAGTGTGCCTGGGAAGAAGTCGTAGGGTGACTCGTAGGAGTTGGAGAACATCTCTGCCTAGGAGGGAAGCCGAACAGGAGGGAAGGACCAGGAAAGAGTGTGTAAAAGGTTGTCCCTCCAGGGCACATGGTAACCTAGCTCTTCTGATTGGGAAAGATGGTTTCCCATCAATTCCCATAACTGAATCCTGGGAAGGAAACAAAGGCCCAGAGTGGGCCAGCAATACAGAATAGGTAATCCCCGTGTCCCCAAGGAAAGGTATGGATTTACCCTCTACCAGGAGCATTACCCTGGGCTTGATGAGGGTGATGGGAGTCCTTGACTCCGGGTTCCTTCAGTCCTCTGTGAATCCCAAAAGCTCAAGGGAAGGGACTGCCTGGCTGGTCACGCCCATGTGTGGGGAGGGGCCAGTCATAGGGCAATCACTCTTACAATGGCCTGCTTGTTTGCAGGTGGAACATGGCCTGGTGGGGGGTCATGGGCTTGGGCATCGATGGGCCCAGTGACCTTCACATCACACTTGAAGCAAGCCCCTGGCCAAGAGGATTGTTGGTCCCCCTTTGAAGCTCTTGCTGGAGCCACAGACCACAGGGCAGCTACCAAGGCTTGGGATTAAAGTGTCTTTCTCTTGGGCATTATAGACTATGAAGGTCATTTTAACCAGATCTCAGATAGGGGTTTGAGGGTCCTCCTCAGCTTGTTTGAGCTTTTCTCTTATATCAGGAGCCAATTGAGAAATAAAATGGGTTGCTAGCACTGTAGCCCCAGAGGGAGATTCAGGGTCCAGTTTAGCACATCTAGTAAGGGTCTCTGTAAGGTGGTTAAGATATAAAGATGAGTTCTCATCTGGATCCTGGGTAATTTCCCTCAGTTTATCAAAGTTCACCTTATTAGAGACTGTCTGCATGCCTACTATGAGGTATTAGACCATGCAAACACAATAACGGTATCCCTCCTGGCCTCTCTGATAGTAGCAATTTGGTACAGTTATTGGGACTGCTGCTGCCCTGGTGGGTAAGGTTATGTCCATTAGGTGGACCTCATCAGCATGATCCTATACTGCCTGTTGGATGCAGGCTCATTCATCTGGGGTGAGAGTGGAAGAAAGAATGACATGAATGTCATGCCAGGTAAGATTATAAGTCTGGGAAAGATATCTAAATTCCTAAATATAGATAGAGGACTCAGCAGAGAAAGAACCTAGATGCTGCTCAATATGGGAAGGATCCTGAAGTGAGAATGGGACATGGACTAGCACAATGTCCTATGCATCAGCTACCTCCTGTAGGGGACAAATAGTTCCAGGTTGGGGGTGGGAGGGTCTGATGGGTTTGGTGTGAGTGGTAACAGGGGAGGAGAGAGTTGAGTGGGTGGAGGGACAGTGGGTGGAGGGACATTCTGGAGGAGGAGAAAGAAAGGGCTTGGAGGAGGAGGAGGAGCTATAGTTCTCTGAGGAAGAGGCAGAGTTCTCAGCATCACATAAAAAATGAATAATTAAATAAATAAATAAATAAATAAATAAATAAATAAAAATAAATAAATAAATGCATTTTTCCATCCACAACCAAAAGTATTTTTAAAAAAAGAAAAGAAAGAGTAATCTCCCACATTAACAATTGAATTACAGTTCCTCCACCAGAAACACCTGGATGGAGTCCTTGAATGTCTTCTTTGTAAACCTTTTTTTTTCTCCCTGAACACAGAATTATAGCCTGTAGGAGTGGAATCTTCTGTACCTTTCCCTGGTCAAAGTAATAATCCTTCATTTTTCCCTTACTTAAAATCATGTCCCCATCAATTCATGGGGGACAAAAATCAAGGTTTTGGTTACTTGATCACCTAGGAAATCATGGGGTTAGTAATTTTAATGGCATCATTACTCTTAACAATTTAAATTGGTCCTTTTTATTAACGTTTTATTTAAGTAATGTGAACTGAAAGACATTTATATCTATTCATTAAATTTATGAGTACTCATTGATCTATAAGTCAAATTAAACACCATGTATGTGATATAGACACAAGCACATATGTAGACCCATGATGTACAATACACAGGTGTGCATATATACATAAAACAGACAGAAAACAAATATCTTATAGCTTTTTAGCAGGTTCTAGGTCTCCACAGGTGGATGACAACAGCTACAGATGTCTACTAAAGTCTCTCTTAGTTTAACCTTTAAGTTTCTCTTAACTTTAGAAATTAAAGCAGAACCTATCACAGAGTTTTACAGTATGACCTAGAAGTGAAAAGGACGTGTGCATTTTGGAACATTAGGAATAGTCTGCCAGTCATGGTGGATGCTGAAATCAGAGATTTCAGCCCCAATCTTCCATGGGGCTGATTTATTCCCAATATTACCATTGTTTATTCCTTGCTCAGGACATTTTAAAGGTAAAGATTTGGACACATGGCCTCTTTCCATTGTTCTTCCCTGTCCCTAGCCCTAGGAGTTTTATTCCCTATTTTTGGTGAGTTCTTGTAATTGAGTTTCCCCTTGTGCATTTAGTTTTTCATCCCCCACATGTTTAATTCTCCTTATTGGGGATTTCTTACACATCTTGGGCTCGCGTATGCTCAAGCCTGCCTAACAGGGATTTCTTGAATTACTTCCCATCCCATTTTTCTGGGTGCAATCTTGTGTTTCTGAGTTACATACAACACTTTTGGTAAGGGCTGACCATCAAAGAGTCCTTTTCCCTGAAGCTGGAGAATAGATTTTCTCACTTTGGTCTATCATAGAATTGCTTGGTCACAGTGGTATTTGCCTGGGCCCTTTTCCTGCATTGCTGATCCATTTTTTATCCTTTTTGGACTTTGGGTCCCTTTGTTGGCCTCAAGGATGGTAATTTCCTTCCCCATTCTGAGGTCACCCACATGCAGTGGGATATGTCTCCTCTGAGAAGAAATATCCCCACAACCCATAGGTGAGGTATGGAACCTCATGTTGGGCAACAAAATTGTTATAAATAAGGAGGTGCTGCAAGAAATCAAACAAATGCTCAAAAGTGAGTGGGCAAGGCAGATCTTTTGCCAGAAGGGGCTGCCACCAGAACCTGGTTGGCTGTCCCCCTGCTTATATGTCTAACCTAACAGAATGCTGCCCTTCACTCTGATGGAGGAGGTCAAGGTTAAAATCTATGTGATTGGCTAATTTTAGAATTAAGGTGGGCAAAAGGGAAGGGCTATAAGTAGATCAAATTAAGGCTCAGTATTCTGAAAATGGACCACCAGAATTTATCTTGCTATTTCTCACAGACTACACCCACATCGTTTTTTGTTGTTATTATTCTTCTTAGATACACATGTCAGTAGAGTATATTCTGACACATTATACATACAAGGAGTATAACTTATTCTAATTAGGATCCCATTCTTGTGGTTGTAGATGATGTGGAGTTACACTTGTCATGTATTCACATATGAATATAGGAAAGTTATGTCTGATTCATTTTACTGTCTCTCATATTCATTCTCCCTCCCTTCCCTCATCCCCCTTTGTCTACTTCAATGAACTTTTATTCTTCTCTCCCTCCATATTGTGTGTTACCATCTGCACATCAGACAGAATATTTAGCCTATGAGATTTGGGAATTGGCTTATTTCACTTAGCATGATAGTCTTCAGATCCATCCATTTACTGGCTAAAGTCATAAAGTCATTTTTTATGCTGACTAATATTCTATTGTGTATATATGCCACATTTTCTTTATCTATTTATCTGTTGAAGATCACCTAGGTTGGTTCTATAGTTAGCTGATGTGAATTTAGTTTCTGGAAACATTGATGTGGTTGTGTCACTTGTAGTATACTGATTTTAAGTCCTTGGGTACACATTGGGGATTGAAATAACTGGGTCAAATGGTTCTACTCCAAGTTTTCCAAGGAATATCCATACTGCTTTCCATGTCATTGCACCCATTTGCAGTTCCACCAACAATGTATGAATGTACATTTCCCCCCATTTTCACAAGCATTTATTGTTACATGTATTCATAATTGTCATTCTGACTGGAGTGAGATGGAATCTCATTTTAATTTGTTTTTGTTTCTTGGTTTTTTTTTTTTTTTTTTTTTTTGGTACCGGCAATTGAACTCAGGGGTGCTCAGCTACTGAGCCAGACACCCAGTCCTATTTTGTATTTTATTCAGAGACGGGGTCTCACTGAGTTACTTAGCACCTTGTATTTGCTGAGGCTGGCTTTGAACTCACAATCCTCCTGCCTCAACCTCCAGAGCTGCTAGGATTACAGGTGTGCACCACCATGCCAGGCTCAGTGTAGTTTTAATTTGCATTTCTTTAATTGCAAGAAAAGTTGAATATCTTTTCATATATTTGTTGATCATTCATGTTGATCATTTTGTATTTCTTCTGTGAAGTTCCTCTTGAGTTCCTTTGCCCAATCTTTTCTGGGAAAGTAAGAAAAATATATCTAAGGAAGAATGTGGGCCATCTTGAGTGTGAGAAGCTTTTGGGATGAAGGAAGGACTACACATTCAAGGAGAATGTAGGCTAACTTCCAGATGAAAAGACAAGAACCTCTTGGTACAAGGTTAATATTTACAGAGGGACAGTAGTACTGGGTGGACTAGAGGTGGAGCCAGGGTGCAGTAATGTAGTTTTGTGCCAGTTTTTCTAGGGTGCTTGCACATTGCCCTCATGTTACTTTTTGTAGGCAAGGACATGGGCCAGGGGTGTAGGGTCAAGGTCACAGGGTGAATTGAATGGGAATGCATGTTTGAATTCCAAAGGTTCATGGATGCTTCTCTTCTTGGACTTGGTATAAATTTCCTTTTCTGTAACCCCAAATTCCTATTTTTTCCATAGAAATATTAGGTAACAGGGATCCCACTTTATGCTTTAAATATAAATCTTGCTGTTTAACAACTGGTGGCTTGTTTTAAAACCTACATGTTTTTATTTTCTTTCTTATTCTATTATCCCTTCCACAATCACAGGGGAAGCAAAATTAACATTCTTCCTGTCCTACTAAGCTGAGTTATCTGCCCTTCAGTTCACTGTATACAAGAATAATAAAACTCCAGAACTGGAACCTTTGATGGATATCTATTAGATGTATTGATAAAGGCACTTAGAAAACATTCCTTGTACTCCACTCATTAAAGCCCTGTGTTCCCCAGGGCAGTTGTAATGGCAGCGTCTGTGACATGAATCTATTTCTAGCAAAGCAGTAAAATGTTTTCCTTTTGCTCAAAGCCTTGTCCTCCTTATTAAATTTATAGGGACAAGGACCAAACTTCCAGTATTGAGTAAAAAATTAGAGTTCCAAACCCAAAATTTCCCGTATGGATGAAGAGTGCATTAAAGTGTCCAACTTAATGAAGTTCAAGACAAATTAAATATAGCAAACAAAACAAACCAAAATGGTAGGAAACAAACATCTATCCACAAAATGCTGAATATAAATGATAACAACTCTCCAATTAAAAGACATAGATTGACCGGATGAATTTTAAGAAAAAAATATCCTACAATATGCTGTTTACAGAAGACTCATCTGATAGGCAAATACATTCACAGGCTGAAAGTAAAAGGATGGAAAATATATTACATGAAAATGGTATCCAAAAGCAAGTGGTAGAAGCAATATTTTTTATATCTGACAAAACAGTTTTCAAGCAAAACTTAATCAAAGCCATCAAAGATAGTTTCCTGGTAAATATATATGCCCCACAGGTCAGAGTATCTAATTACATAAAAAGTATTTTTTGACATTAAATACTGAATAAAATCCAATATAATAATGCTGGTTGATTTCAACACACCATTATCACCAATAGAGAGGTCATCCAAAGATGAAATCAATAAGGATATTTTCAATCTAAGGGACCTAATAGACATCTACAGAATATTTCAACACAAACAGCTTAATTTACCTTCTTCTCAGCATCTCACAACACATTTTCCAAAATACACCATATTCTAAGTCACAATATTAATTGTAGCAAATACAAAAAATTGATATAATATTGTATACCCTATCAAATCATAATGGAATAAAATTAGAAATCAAGAGCATGAAAAATAATACAAATCACATAAACACATAACTGTAAAGTGAAGAATGCATCAAAGAAGAAATCAAGAAATTCTAATCAAAATATATGACAGTCTGAAAACAATTCTAATGGAACAATTTAAAGCAGTTACTGTGTTATTACATTTTAAAAAAACAGATATATCCGAAATAAATAATTTAACATTACACCTCAAGGCCTCAGGAAAGGAAGAACAAACTAATTTCAAAATCAATAGAAGACAGGAAATAATTAATATCAGAGCCATAATGAATGAGATTGAGAATTTAAAAAACCACAGAATCAATGCAACAAATAATGGTTCTTCAAAAATATCAATAAAATTGGGAAACCCTTAGTCAAACTTACCAAAAGAAAAAGAAGACCCAAATCTACACAATTAGAGATAAAGACAGACACATTATCACAGACACTTCTAAAGTCCAGAGAATCATTAGAAAGCATTTTGAAGGTGTATATTAAAATAACCTTGAAAATATAAAGACATTTACAAATTTCTAGACACACATGAGCTGTCCAAATTGAACAAGAAATATATAGAAAACCTAAACAGAAAAATATCAAGTAATGAAATTGAAAGAGCCTGTAAAAGCCTTTCAATGAAGAAATGTCTAGGAGTAGATGAATTCCCAGCTGAGTTCTACCAAACTTTTAAGAAGAACTAACACCAGTCTTTCTCAAATTATTCCATGAAATTGAAACATAGCAGGATATACGAGTAACATTCATAAATTAGTAGCTTTCCTGCACTCCAATAGTGATTCTGCTGAGAAAGAAATCAGGAAAACTATTTCATTCAAAATACCCTCAATAAAATAAAATAAAATAAAATACTTGGGAATCAATCTAACTAAGGAAGTGAAAGAGCTGTCCATTAAAAATTTGAGAACCCTGAAGAAAGAAATTGAAGATCTTGGAAGATGGAAAGACCTCCCATGATCATGGATAAGCAAAAACAATGTTGTCAAAATGGTCATATTACCAGAAGTACTGTATAGATTCAATGAAATTCCCATGAAACTAACAATGACATGTTTCACAGAACTAGAAAAAACAGTCCTAAAAATCATTTTGAAGAATAAGAGACCCAAAAGAACAGAAGAAATTTTGAGCAAGAAGAGCAATGCACAGGCATCACAATACCTGGTCTCAAATAATACAACAGAGCTATAGTAACAAAAACAGCATGGTATTGGTAGCAAAACAGACACAAAGACCAATGGAAGACTCAGAGACAAACCCAAATGCTTACCGTCATCTGATATTTGACAAAGGTGCCAAAAACATACATTGAAGAAAAGACAGCATTTTAAACCAATGGTGCTGGGGAAACTGAATATTCCTATCTAGAAGTTTGAAAGTACATACCTGTCACTCATCCTGCACAAAAGTCAGTTCAAAGTGTATCAAAGACTTAGGAATCAGTCCAAATACTTTGCAACTTCTAGAAGAAACCTGGGATCAACATTCCATCATACTGATGCAGGCACCAACTTCCTTAACAAGATATCTAAAGTTCAAGAAATAAAACCAATAATCAACAAGTGGGGTGGCATCAAATTAAAAAGCTTCTGCACTGCAAAGAAAACACTTAAGAGCATGAAAAGTCTACAGAATGGGAGAAGTAGTTTTGTAGCTACTCCTCTGACAGGGAATTAACATCCAGATTATATAAGGAACCCAAAAATTTTGACACCAAAAAACCTAGTAATCCAATGGGCAAATTAACTAGGCACACATTACTCAAAAGAGGAAAAACAAATGGTATACATATATGAAAAAAAGTGTTTGACCTCTCTAGAAATCAAGGAAAGGCAAATTGAAACTGTAAGCTTGGGAGCATGGTTAGTGGCCAAATAAAATCAGACAAAACACAGCCGAAGCAAGCTTTATTGGAATTTGGCTCTCAGGTGAAATTCCCAGACCCCTGGGGTACAGGTCAGGTAGGGACCCAGAGAAAATTGCATGTGGCCCCAGCTGCCCAGGGTCTTTATAGCGTGGAATGGGTGGGGCTCCTGCTGAGTGACAGGAGGATGTTAAGGGTCAGTGGAGTTTTCCTGTCCACTTGATTGGTCACCTCATGGCATGCTGCCCTTTGTCTCAGTTTCTCCACTCTGCCTCCTACAGTCGCCCAAATTCCGACCTAACACCCCGACCTTTTTGGCGATATAGGGCACCGGAGTCCATCTGGCTACTTCCTGCATGTTAGGGGGTATCGTGGGGGAAAAAGGTTCAGATTCTAGGTCGGTGGGGAGGCAGCTATAAGAGTGTAGGAGCATCTGGTTGTATGTCACCCTGGCAACCTCACTCATGCAGTTCCAGGCAAACCTGAGAAGACAGGGAACAATCATTAGCAGAAATCCTATCACAAATAGGGGAGTAAGTGTAGGGGTCATCCAGGTGACAAGAGTGGAGTTCAGCCATCCTGGCCAGGGGTCATTTGATTCTTCTTGCTTCAGCCATCTGAGAGTTTCGACGTTGCTTATCCATTAGAGCAATTTCATTGATGCAGCAATAACATTCTCTTAAGAAGAGGCATGTTCCCCCTTTGTTTGCTGTCAGATCTAGTGCTCAAAGTTTCTGCAAGAAAACTTGAGCAGTAAATGTTATTCATCTTTGCAGGGTTGTCACAGGGGCAGCAGATGCCTCTACTGCTTTCCAGAGTTGCTGTTCTAGTCTTTAGGTGGCAGTGACTGCATAACCAAATCCTCTTGTTGGTATGACCTGTGTTTAGTAGCGATCTCTATAGTTATGTGACTTAGGGCTAGAGCCAAATACTGGTTTTCATGGCCTCTGTATTTAATCTCAATCTATAAATTTGATCTTAACCATCTAGCAAGCCAGTCTCACCAGTCATAATGTAAGAATGCTGGGCTATAACTTCAGTGTCTATGACTTTACAGTTATTCTCCCCCTTATATCTAATTGGGGTCTATGTTATGTGTCCTATAGGTGATGGCTTGCTATGTCAAGTTAATTTACAGTGTTTGCTCTTGAAGTAGTACTTCTGAAAAAAATTAATCAAGCAACAGTTAGAGTTTACAAGGAAAATACAAAATGGAATCACCAACAGTAAAGCATTCAATTTGTGCAATAGCTATCTTGAACTTTGACTGTTATTCATTATAATATTTACAACAATCCTCAGACTTTTGAACACAACTTTAAATGAGTTAAAGTCTGGTTTACTTTGGGGCCATTCTATCATGCAGCAGGGTTGTGAGGCAGAGCCTTATTTCAGGTAAAGCAGAGTTCTTCACAACACACAGATTTTTGAAGATTAAGCTGAGATCAGATGGAGCTCTGTTCTCTTATGGAAATGCAATTCTAAAGAGTTACATCAGCAATCTTCATTTATATATGTCTTATTATCAGGTTAAAGGTTATGTAAGCATTGTTCTTTGTTTTCAGGAAGGTTACAGAGACTAGGACATCTACATAACTTTTTCACAGCTGCAAAATGCAATGTTAGGAGCTCTGTGTGGCTCTCAAGAAAGTCCACTGTCCAAAGTTACTGTAAGGTGGGCAGAAACCAGACAGTGGAGCTGAGGAAACACTGGTTATATAGCAAAATAACTCCTTCCTGCCCAAGAGCTGTGTGCCTGAGATCAATGTCAGAGCTGATAGGACTCTTGCACAGAGCGTCCCCAGAGAGGGTACTGCCACAGCAGTTAGGCATCTTGTGACCCTGCACAGGAACACTCCCAGGCACCAGGAATGTCACAGCCATGAGGTCATCAGAGATCAAAATCTCAGTCACTGTTGTCCCATTTTTGCTATTGTGCATCACACTCTTTCTTAAATGTCATCTTAAGAAGTTTATAAAGAATAAAATTTAACAGACCCAATGTCAAGGGCAAATTACTGTTTTTAAAGGAATCCTTGTCATTTTGACATATAGAGTAAACTTTGGTTTATATTGGAACATTAGTATTTGACCTTAGGAAAAACCTTAAATAGCTTTGACTTATTGTCTCACATACATATAACCTACTTAGTTACATGCAAAAGTGTTGAAATTTACCCTTTACTTACACAGACTTTCTTACACTTACTTTGACCCTCATATATTTCATCACATAAGAATTTTCTTACCCAGAAACATTCTTTTCCCTTTTACTGAATACATTTTTTATTCTTTGCTTACACAGACTTTCTTAGCACTTACATTAGACCCTCATATATTTCATCACACAAGAATTTTCTTACCTAGAAACATTTTTTTCTTCTATTGAATACATTTCCATGCTTAGAACTTTTTGTTTTTGTTCCTATCTGGTGAGCACTTTGTGGTGAAAAATCCATGCCCCTTCCATATAACCCAATGTGAGTGAGCAATCAAGAAGGCATATTTGGAATCTGTGTAGATGTTGACCTGTTTACCTTTGGATAAAATTAGAGTCCTGATCAGAGCAAAGAGTTTGGCCTTTCAGGAGTGGCTCCTTCTGGAAGGCAATTGGTTTCCAGACCTAAGGCAGTGGTGACACTGTGTAAGCAGCTCTACAGTGTCCATCTGTAGCCAGCACAGAACTGCCATCTACAAAAATGGTTAGGTCAGGTGATGGGAGTGGGTAATTGAAGAGGCCTTCATGAGGTGAACATAGCACCTCTAGCACCTGTGGGAGTGGAAGGGATTTATGACTTAAGAGGTCCTGCAGTCGATGAGTTGAAAACACAGTTATTGGTTGGAGTGAGATGAGTTTTAGAGCTTCCTTAGTTAATTCAGCTGCCGCCACCAGTGCTCAGAAACATGGTAGCCACCCATGAACTGTGGAATCGAGCTTCTTGGAGAGATATGCCACCATTCTGTAAGAAGGTCCAGTTGGTTGCACGAGGAGGCCAGTGGCAACACCCTATTTTTCATCCATGAAGAGGTGGAAAGAATGGTTAGGGTTGGGAAAAGAGAGAGCAGGGGAGGACATGAGAGCATCTCTGAGCTTTTGAAAGAGTTAGCTATCATCTTGGGAGAGCTAAGGGGCCCATGTGGACTCTCCTTTCCTGCCTGATATAGGGGTTTGGCAAGGAGGGCAAACTTAGGGACCCAGTGTCTGATAAAAACCAGCCAAACCCAGGAAGGAGAGAATGTAATCTGCCATTTCTGGTGGCTGTAAGTCATGCAGGGCTTGGATTCTGTCTATTGTGAGACTCATAGAGGTAGGAGTGAGGAATATGCCCAAATATGTGACTGAAGGGGTGGTGAGCTGGGCTTTGGCTGGAGAGACTCTATAGCCTTGAGACCCCAGGAAGTTAAGAAGCTGGGCACTGTGAGTCTGGGAGGCCTTGAGGGATGGGCTGCATAGGAGGAGGTGCTGCATATTGTAGGAGTGTGCTATCTCCCAAGTCACAAGTAGCCAAATCCTGAGCTAAGCCTTGCCCGAAAAGGTGGGGGTCATTCTGGAAGCCTTGGGGTAAAACTGTCCATGACAGCTGTTGAAAAAAAGGATGTAGGATCCACCCATGTGAAGGCAAAGAGGAAATAGGAGTCAGGGTAAAGGGGAACTATAAAGAACATGTCTTTGAGATCCAGGACTGTGAAGTGGGTGGTAGAAGAGGAAATGTGGGGTAGGACCTTCAAAAAGGAGACCCCAACTCTGTCCCACAGATCAACAGCCACCCCAATCAACCTCAGGAGGCATCACTTGATGCAAACCGCAAGAGGCTTTTATTCCAGTGCTCTGGGACCCAACTCGTGACTCATGCAGGAGTTGAGGAGTCAAGTGCCTAGCAGAAAATCTTACAAGTTTATAAAGGCAGAAACCACACATCGGGAGGAGTCACACATGAAAGGGAATAAAAGGAAAAAAAGGGGAACAAAGCCACTGGGAAATTCCAAAGGGGGTCTGAGTTGGCTGATAACATACAACATGTTTCACAATGTTTTACAACAGGGCATAGATTCTGGTCAATAGTTTCTGGTAATCTTACTGTCTGAACACTATCTGGCTATCTGGCTCAATTTACTCTTTTACTCTCTGTTTGGGGCTGTTTCCTGGAACAGCTTTAAGGGCTTTGTTCCCATTACAGGGAGCAAGACCTTAGGGAGTTGAGATAAAACAGCTTAAAAAAAATGTCCATTCTTTCAGTGGGAAAGAAGGGTGTAAGTGTTAGGAACCACTTGGTGGATGGGAATAACTGCCTCATTAATTAGACAGAGATCCTGGACCAAACAATAGGTTCCTGAGGGTTTATGTACTGTCAATATGCGGGTGTTACAAGGGGAGTCACTGGGGATAAGGAGTCCCTGAGTAAGCAACCATTCTATAATGGGTTTAAAGCCTACCCTGTGAGTACAGGAAATTGGAAACTGGGGACATGAAGGAAATTTAGTTTGAGGTTTCAGTTGGATAATAACTGGCTTATGGGAAGCTATGACTGACTTAGAAGTTTCCCAGACTTGGGGATTGACAAGGGCTGGGGGCAATGGTAGGGAAGGTAGTGTAGGGGCACCTATAGAATGTACAAAACAGAGATAGGAGAAGGTAAGCACTAGCAGTGTGCCTGGGAAGAAGCTGTAGGTTGACTCCTAGGAGTTGGAGAACATCTCTTCCTAGGAGGGGGATTGGAAAGAAGGAAATAACTAGGAATGAATGTGTAAAAGGATGTCCCTCCAGGGAACAGGCTAATCTAGCTGTTCTGCTTGGGAAGGAAGGTTTTATGTCAATTCCCATAATTGAAACCTGGGAAGAAAATAAAGGCTCAGAGTGGACAGGCAAGACACAATAGGTAGTCCCCATGTCCACAAGGAAAGTTATGGAATTACCCGCTACCTGGAGCTTTACCCTGGGCTCGGGGAGAGTGATGGGAATCCTCAAGTCCAGGCTTCTTCAGTCTTCTGCAAATCCCAAAAGCTCATGGGAAGGGACCACCTGGCTGTCCACACCCCTGTGTAGAGGCACTAGGGAGGGATTGGCCATAGGGCAGTCACTCTTCCAGTGTTCTGATTGTTTGCAGGTGGAACATGGCCTGGTGGGGTCTGTGGGTTTGGACATTGAAAAGCCCAGTGACCTTCACGTCCACACTTGAAGGAAGTCCCTGGTGGAGATGATTGCTGGTCCCCCTTTGAAACTCTTGCTGGAGCTGCAGGCCACAGGGCATCTACCAAGACTTGGGATTGGAGTGTCACCTTTTTCTGTAAATGAGCTTGCCTGGCCAATTCTGCTGATTCCTCTCAGGCATTATAGACTTTGAAGGCCATTTTTACCAGATCTCAGATAGGGGTTTGAGGGCCCTCCTCGGCTCATTTGAACTTTTTTACTTATATCAGAGGCTGATTGAGAAATAAAGTGGGTTGCTAGCACTGTAGCCCCAGAGGGAGATTCAGGGTCCAGTTTAGTATATCTAGTAACTCTGTAAGGCAATTAAGAAACAGACCTGAAGTCTCATCTGCATTCTGGGTAATTTTCCTCAGTTTATCAAAGTTTACCACCTTATTGGAGACTGCTTGCATGCCTGCTATGAGATATTAGACCATAAAAGCACAATAATGGTGGCCTTGCCATCCTTCCTAATAGTTCAGTTTGGTTCGATTACTGGAACCACTGATGCTCCTGTGGGTAAAGTTATGTCCGTTAAATGGGCTTGGACAGAGTGACCCTGTGCTGCCTGTTGGATATGTGCTCATTCATCTGGAGTGAGAGTGGAAGAAAGAATAACATGAACATCATACCAGGTGAGACTATAAGTTTAGGAAAGATATTTAAATTCCTTAATATAAGTAGAGGAATCAGCAGAGAAAGACCCTAAACATTTCTCAGTCTGGGAAAGGTTCTAGAGTGAGAATGGAACATGAACCCACACAATGCCTTCTGTACCAGCTACTTCCCAGAGAGGACAAAGAAGCTTTGGGTTAGACAGTGAGAGGGTCTAATGAGATCACATGTCAGCACTAACAGGGGAGGAGGGAACAGACTGGGCAGAAGGACATTCTGGAGAGGAAGTGGGAGGGATCTGAGGAGGAAGCAGAGGAGGAACTGCATCCACAGGAGGAGGGGACAGATTTGCAGGAGGAGAACAGGAAGAGGAGGTGAAATTCTGGGCAGAGCATGGAGGGGAGCAGGGCTTGGGACCACCCCAGGGAGAACTTGGGTGGTGGAACAGGTAGAAAAAGGGGTGGTGCAAGCACCAAATTCCAAAATGAAAAGCTTGAGAATGGTTGAGAGTGCCCTTTGGTGGCCATCTTGAGCCATTATCCAGAATATACTGAGGCCAGGCCACCGTCAAATAAAAAACTTGTTGTTTATGGCTTAAGTCTTGCGGGAGTCCCACTTTAGTAAAATTACAGTGGAGACAGCCCAAAGGAGTTTTGGGGTCCAATGAGCTACCCCTATTTCCCATTAGCCTTCCAACTTTACCCAGATAGGTATGCAGAAGCAAAAAAAGGCATCCCAATTTCAGTTCGTGCACACCGGAAAAATGGCAGATGGGCCAAAACCAAAACATCTTTCAAATTTTGGGGGTCCAGGATGGTATAATTGGGGGGCTCCCTGGGGGCCTGGACATTTCCACAATTACCAGAGCCCAAATGGAACAGACCCCTTGTGGAATGGAGGGTAAAAATTGGAATAGCAAATGGGAAAAAATCCCTAGGGAACTTACACCAATCTGATGACAGATAAATAGAAACAGGATGGAGCAGAACAAAACAAAATTGAGTGGAACAGAATGGAATCTCCTGTTTCTTCTGAGGGAAGGGGTCAACCTCAAACCTGATGGGGGAAGCCTGAAAACCTTCCTGAGTTTTAGCACAAAATGTGACTTCGGGGGCACGGTTAGCAGCCAAATAAAATCGGACAGAAAGTGGCCGAAGCAAGCTTTATTGGAATTTGACTCTCGGGTGAAATTCCCAGACCTTCAGAGTACAGGTCAGGTAGGGACCCTGAGAAAATCATGCATGGCACCAGTTGCCCAGGGTCTTTATAGATCAGAATGGGCGGGTGTCCTGCTGAGTGACAGGTGGATGTTAAGGGTCAGTGGAGTTTTCCTGTCCACTTGATTGGTCACCATTTGGTGTGCTGTCCTTTGTCTCAGTTGCTCCACTCTCCCTCCTACAGTTGCCCAAATTCTGATCTAACAGAAACTACTCTAAGATATTATCTCACTCCAATCAGAATGGAAATTATAAAAAGTGGTGGTGAGGATGTAGGGAAAAGCATTCACTCATACATTTTTCATAGTACTTCAGATTAGTACACCACTCTGAAGGCAGTTTGGAGATTCCTTATTGTGGGGAGTCATTCTTATTTGGCAGAATTAGACTAGGTTGAGCAATGGGACACAGGTCTGGTTTTTAGGAACTGCAGGGTAGCATGCGGTGCTACCTGGGAATGGTTCCCTGTCTCCTTCTGGAATTTTCCCCTTAAGAAAATGGCACACATAACTCCACCCTATTCTGTTCTTCACAGAAAAAGCTTCCCCCTTTTACCTGTATATCATAAATCAAAGAGAGTTGGGTGGGTTGCTGTAAGAGGCCAGAGCTTGTATGATCAGAACCATCATGCCTCCTCTCATTTAAAAAGAGTTTTGGCTCTTGTGTGTTTATTTTTTGTTATTGTTGTTCAATAAAGACATATATTTCATCTTCATTAATAAACTATTTCTGCTAGTCACACATGCAGTATTAGTAAAATACCTTCACTTTTACTTGCAATGTGGGACAAACAGTTAACAAGAGATATGAATTTTTTATCTTTTACTGAAAGGATTTTTTACAC
Organism: Sciurus vulgaris; assembly: GCF_902686455.1. NCBI lineage: Eukaryota > Metazoa > Chordata > Mammalia > Rodentia > Sciuridae > Sciurus > Sciurus vulgaris. Next base: position 55,586,848 of record NC_136478.1, on the reverse strand, counting down.
AGATGACTACACTTATAAGAGTTACAGTTTAGTTTCATGAGTTTCATTTTTTTAATTGTTTTTTATTATTTTTTTATTTAGCTTCTAATTTTTTAACAGACTACATTTTGATTCATTGTACACAAATGGGGTACATCATTTCGTTTCTATGTTTGTACACGATGTAGACTCATACCATTTGTGTAATCATACATGTACACAGGATAATGATGTCTGTCTCATTCTACCATTTTTCATAACCCCCTCCTCCATTTCCTTATACATATTCTAAAGTTCCCCCATTATTCTCTCATTCCCCATACCTCTCCTCCATTATATATCATTGCCCCCTTATCAGGGCAAACATTTGGTCTTTGGTGTTTTGGGCTTCACTTATTTCACTTAGCATGATATTCTCCAGTTCCATCCATTTATCTGCAAATGCCACAATCAAGAATGTGAAGTGAGAGCCTACAGAGTGGGAGAAAATCTTTTCCACATGTACTTCAGAGAGAGCACTTATCTCCAAAATTTATAAAGAACTTACAAACTTTACACCAAAAATACAAAGAATCCAATCAATAAATGGGCCAAGGAACTGGACAGACACTTTACAGAAGAAGACACACAGGCAATTAATCAATATATTAAAAAGTGTTCAACATCACTAGGAATTAGAGAAATGCAAATTAAAACAACTTTAAGATTTCATCTAACTCCAATTAGAATGGCTGTTATCAAGAACACAAACAATAATAGATGTTGGCAAGGATGTGGGGGAAAAGGCACACTTTTACATTGCTGGTGGAGTTTTGAATTGGTGCAGCCACTCTGGAAAGCAGTATGGAGAATCCTCAGAAAACTTAGAATAGACCCACATTTTGACCCAGGTATCCCACTCTTCAGTTTATACCCAAACAACTTAAAATAAGCAAACTACAGTAACACAGCCACATCAATATTTATAGCAGCTCAGTTCACAATAGCTAGATTGTGGAACCAACCTAGATGCCCTTCAACAGATCAATAAACTCTGGTATATATACACAATGGAATACTATTCAGCCACAAAGAATAATAATATTATGGCATTTGCAAATAAATGGATGGAATTGTGTGTTTATGGAGTAAATAAGTTTTTGGGGGAATAGAGTGATATACAGCCAACATCATCCTCCAGCAGTTAACACTTTTCTCATCCAAACTGGACATAGTAAAGAATACCCCCACATTTGGCACCCAGACAGCGACTGTTTGAGAGGATTTTAGAAGAAAGAAGAAAGGTAGGGATGTCAGTCACTTTCTGTGGGAAGTGTGCACATGTGAATAAGTATAGTAGTAAGAAAGGAAAGGGAATATAATTGTGTGACATTAAGCCTGGGGAATTTGCTCTCTACAGAGAGAGACATAAAAATAAGTCTATTCAGCTCTATTCAATACTTACCCAAAGTGAAAATTCAAAGGGAAGGACACAACTCCTACAGTTCTTGAAATGGAAATGGAGACCTGGTCACTGTGAATACTGCAGACTTGAAAAGGCAGGTCTGCCTGCATCTGTGACTGTATGAAACTAAGAACTAACTTGGCTTATGTAGGTGCAAAAGTTTAGAATCCAGAGAAGAAAACATCCTAATCAGGAATTCGGAGAAAATCTGTAATTTAAGACTGGAAAATTACTCAGTGGGTTTCCTAGTTTAAATACGTGTGTTCCTGCCAAGGTTCCCAGCCCTCCAGAAACAGCATGGTCTCTGCTCCCTGGTGGGAAGGGAAAAGCCTACTAAAAAAGCACAGCTACTCCCTGCTCAGGCATGGCTTTTCCCTGCTCAGGCAGAGCCCCTCAGTACTAATCCTCTTGACAGAGGGGATTGGAAGCCCAATGACAGGCTATGGGAATTTAGTTTGGACTGTAATAGTTTGCTTTTATTTGGACCAAGATGTTGATTTGTGGTTTTTGGAAGATTTGAGCAAGAGTCTCAGAAATGCTGTTAAGAGCTTTAGATCTAAGAGTCAGAAATGCTCGTTCTCCAGGACCTCTTTGTCTTCTGGGGAAATGGTGGTTGATAAAATAAAAGAAAAGAAAATATTCAGAAACTATCCCCAAACCTGTTTCTATGGACTGAGACTCACCTGATAGTCAGGGTGAAGTTTCTATTCAAAGAATGGAGAGCATTCAGATGTAGAGGAAGATGAGTTAACATGGGACTTCTGTAATTTACATTTGAAAGATCCTGCTCCAGTTCACATTACATTGGAAATGTTTATCAGTTCAGGACAATTTGCTGATTTGGGACAACAACTGACTTATGGCTTGCAAACTTATGCACAAATATGTGCATATGCACAAAGAGGATGGAGAGAATTACCTGTTTGTCACTGAGAGAAAAATAACCCTAAAAATCTTCACCCAAAACTGATGGAGAGAGAGTCATGAATGTCTTAGATCAATAGCCAATGGCATATCTCAGTAAGAAGTTTAGCATAGTAACTTCTTTCTCAAAAGTAATGGGAAATAAGGTCTCATAATTTTCTTTGACATCCAAACCTGTCCTAAAAATAAGAAATGGTTAAAACACCCTCTGTATCAAGTTTTTGCTGGGACTTCTAATTTTTGTTTTAGTTCCTTACAGATCTCAGAAAGTACATTGAAATGCAAATGGGACACCTGCAGACTGACTAGGACACAGACCCAAGAGAAGGAAATGATTTTTTTTTTCTGAAGTTGATAAAAGATGTTCTAATTGTGCTTTTTGGTGGATTAATCTTTTACTTCTGAGGGATCATTTTAATGGTGAATAACAATCATCAGAACGAAAACAGGCAATGTGAATTATTCTGAAGTATTTTTATTATATCTTTAATTCTTAGACAAATTAAATCAATGTTTAATACATGTTTGTTCATTGTTGTGGAGCTTCACTTACAATAAATTATAAAAACTTCCTTTTTTTGACTGATCTATAAATGTATGCATACAATAACTATATTTACATTTCAAGACTTACAGTTCAAGGAGCATGCTTACATTTTAAAATTAAAATAAAAATGGATCTATACAAATTTTAATTCATGTGAATTAATAAGATTTAATATACATTGGGTAAACAACTAAAAATTAAAATGTTTTCCTTATACTTATTAACTCACATTTTTCAAGATAAAAAGCTTTCTTGGGGGCAGAGGAATAGCTCAGTTGGAGGGGGTGCTTGCTTTGCATGCACAATGCCCTGGGTTCAATTCCTGGCATCACAAAAAAAAAAAAAAAAAGAAAGAAAAAAGACTTCTTAATTAATTCACATCTTTCTAGTGGTCAAATAAATAATAAAATTACTGAATTCTATAATATTTAAGATTTATATCCCTTATTTATAATGACATTTTTAACAGGAAAGAAATTATTATTGTTATTATTTACATTTGTTTGATATCTTGACTTTTACAATTAAGAATAAATAAATTTAATTTGAGGTAAATAAAAATAATTAAGCTTTTATTACAGGAGATAATTAATTCATTTACAAGAAAGGGATGCTAAAAGATTGTTGACTGAAACATCATCTACTAAATATAAAAACAACAGATACTTTAAATTAAAATACATTGAAACATTAAGCATATTTGTAATTTGCTTAATAAAAAGAAGGTCTGAAATTCCTTTATTCTCTGTGTTCTCATTGAGAACCAAGATATTTTAACTATCAGGTGTGATATGTGTCTAAAAAAATTTTATATTTCACCTGATAAAATGGAAGACTATAATACGTTGCATAGATTAAACCAAAATTTGTACACAATAATTTTCAAAAGATTTACATAGAATTACATTGGCTATACATAATTGACTATGTATATAATTAAATTGACTGTATATAATTACTACAATCAGTTAAGATTATCACAAAGGCTGTTTCCAATATAGAGGAGATCTTTTCACAAACCTCTATTGAGAATGAAGCTAGTATGCTAAGTTCCTTACTGAGATGTGCCATTGGATATTGACTTCATTTGTCCATGGCTGGCTATGGACCTTCTAACCAAAGAATGGAAGAAAAAATACTTAAAACATTAATTTCTCATTCTAATAAAATGACTTCTTATGCCTGTTGAATTTCTAATATAAAAAAGTCTAATTTCAAAGACATTATGGATTCTACAATTTGGTTAAGTAATAACTCTTACTTTAAAATGCCACTTTCCATTCCAAATTTTAAATTTCTCTTTAAAAGTCAAATTTGATTAATATGAAAACATCAAAGGATATATTTTAATTAACCATGGTAATTAGTTCTTATTATGTTTGTAAGAAAAATGCTACTCAGCTCAGGTCCCAAGGCAGCTCAGACCCTTAAATCCAGGGGAGCAGATGCTCTGGGTGCCCGGTCTGAGTCACAGTCCAGCAACAGCACCCAGAAAGCCACACTGGACATCAGAACTCACACAAGAGATTTTATTAGGTGGAGGACTAGAGCGTCCACACAGGCTGGGGGTCCCACAGGAGTGGCCAATTATTGGTTGGAAGAAACCTGTGGATTAGAAGCTGGAGAGGGGTTAGTGGATTGAGAATAGAGCTTAACCCAAGAAATGTGCAGCCATCCTGGTAAATCTTGTACCTTGACAGCCATTGGCATGGCCAGGATCACCGTATGGGTCCCTGCCATTTGGAGACAGAGGAACTGTAGCCTCCTGAGGAGGAGATTGTAATATAAAGCAGATACTCCACCTCCCCACCACCTGTCAATCTGCGCTTTGCCCGCCTCTTACGTTACAGGAATTTCCAGCCTCCCCACCACCTGTCAATCTGTACTCTGCCCACCTCTTACGTTACAGGAATTTCCAGCTTATGCTGTCACCATTTTCCTGCTTCCCACATTATGTCCTAACATGCTCAATAGCTATTGGTTCATCAGTCAGCTTGCAAGTATTCTCCTCCGCTATTGGTTCCTTCCAGCCCGCAAGATTCCAATATCTGGGAGAAGCCACACGCCATCTCTCTCTTTTTTCCTTTCTTTTTGCCCTGAGTGGACGTGTTAGTCATCTGCATAATAAAGTCTCTTGCGTGAGACCTCGTGTCTGCGGTGCATTTTTCTGGGAACTATTGGCAAGCCGAGTGAGCGGGCAGCAGTTCAGCGAGATCATGCAGCGATGGCTAATCGCCATGGCTCCCAAGCTGCCTTACATCTGGTACCAAAATCTGGGATGGGTCCTTCTGCTAATGAAGCAAGTGGAATCCTATCCAAATGCCCCAGTGCCCACGGATACAGGCTCACCTTCCGTTTACTTGGACGCCCAGTTTTCTGCATGCAACACCGGACTCCAAATTGGAGAGTTCCCCTTAGGCAGGTCCCCTAGACCACTTAAACACATTTCTGCTGACCTGAGAAGCGACTGTTGAGTATTCAGGCTGCTGAGGTATGGGGGTACCCCTAGCCATGACTTTCAAAGTTACAGTTGGTCCCTATAGTGGTCTTATTTGCCAGGTGGATTCCTGATTTTATGGTGCTGATATTCTCTCTCAGGGTTTGAGGCTTATTTTCTCGTCCTGCTTGAGATCCTGGCCAGGTCCTCAAACTCTCTCAGCTAATGCCTGGTAGACACTGGTACTGTGTGATGACCAGGCCTGTGTACTACCTTCTCATTGCCTAACATGTGGTCGTGGGATGACCGATCACTAACTTAGGCGTCTCTCAGTCTTCGCCATGGGATCCAGGACTTCCACCCTGGCAAACTTACCCCTGAGATGTTTATTAAACAATCTCAAACACCTTCACCTGTTCCCTGAATTAGAGCTAAACTGTCTTTTAGATAGTAAATCAGAATGGTCTATTTATGACACCCTAAATTCTAGTTTTATACTAGGTATAATTATATGCATAATTATACTAGTTATAATTAATTACATATGTGGGCAACCTGGTGAACGGAAAGAGACTTTTCCCCTTCGTGTTTTTCCTTTCTTTCATGTTAAACTTAATCTCTGTTCTCCCTAACAACCCGAACATGTTCTCTTGGCTTCTCCTCCCCCTTTTAACCCTTCTTTCTCTTCTGAGTTTGATCCAGCTGATGAATCATCTCCTTACAGGCCTCCTACTATAGAAGCCCCTGTTCATTCCTCTCCTTTGCCTCATTCTGTTTCTCCTTCCACTCCTCCACTCAGCCCACCAAGTCCTCCCACCATGCGCGGTCTCGTGCACATGTCCCAGCTCCTTTATGGGAGGTAGCTGGTGCAGAGGGAGTAATCAGAGTCCATGTCCCCTTTCCACTGTCTGATCTGTCCCAAATAGAGAAGTGGCTAGGCTCCTTCACCACCAACCCTGCAACCTTCATTAAGGAATTTCAGTACCTTACCCAGTCTTATAACTTTACCGGGCATGACATTTACATGATCATGTCCAACACCCTAACCCCTGAGGAATGCAGGAGAGTTTGGGAACAGGTGCGTAATGATGCAAATGAGATTCATCAATGGACCCCAACCCACCCCATTGGGGCTAAAGCTGTACCAGATAGGGAGCTCCTATGGAACTATAATACCAAGGCTGGGTGTCTACAGTGGGATAGGTTTCAAACCTGCATCCTTGCAGGTCTATGAAAGACTGCTATTAAACCCATTATCTATGACAAACTTCAGGAAGTAATACAGGACAGAGATGAAAACCCATCAGCATTTCTAAGCCGCCTTACAGAAGCCATGCTCAGATACACTAACCAGGATCCTGAAACCCCAGAGGGACGGCAGCTACTTATGACTTATTACTTTTTCCAAAGTTACCCTGACATAAAGGTTAAATTGAGGCAGTTGGATAGGGGGCCTCTTACCCCACAGCCACAGGTTCTAGCAGTGGCATTCAAGGTTTATAACAGAAGGGAAGAAAAAAAAAACAAAAATTAAAATACCAAATGCTGGCCAAAGCCTTTCCGCCAGATAGACCTGCCCAACTGTCCACCGCTAGGGGAGCCCAAACTCCCAGAAGACCTCCAAGCTCATGCCTCAATTGTGGGTAAGAGGGCCACTGGGCACGAGCCTGCCCCAACCCCCAGCAGCCCCCAAGTTCTTGTCCAAAATGCCACCAACTGGGACATTGGGCATTGGATTGCCCTGGTGCTCAGAGAAGTGCCAGGTCATCCTTGGCCCCTCCCTCCAGTGACTTGCTGGGATTGGCAATGGATAAATGAAGGGACCTGGGACTTCTGCACCTGACAACCATCACCACTCAGGAGCCCCAGGTGACCCTTATGGTGGCAGGCAGGCAGATCCCTTTCCTTATAGACACTGGATCCACCTTATCAGTGCTGCAGGAGTTTTGGGGACCCACTTCCCCTGCCAAATCCTCTATTGTCAGGGTAGAGGTAAAACCATATAACCCCTTACAAACCCCTCCAATAAGCTTCCATATAAGACAAATTGGCTTTACTCATTTCTTTTTAATAATTCCTTCATGTCCCATTCCCCTTCTGGGAAGGGACATCCTAACCAAATTGGGTGCCTCTATTTCCTTCTCACCCACCATGCGCCTCAGACAAGACTCCTCTGCTATTCCCCTCCTTATGACTCTACAGAAATATACAGCTCAAACAGAGTCCTCATATCCCCTTCCTCCCTCCCTGGTTGACCCCAAGGTCTGGGACACTCGTATACCCTCTGTAGCTAAATGCTCACCTGTACTCATTCATCTAAAGGACCCAACACCCTACCAAGCCCAGGCCCAATATCCCCTTCTCTGAAGGAGCCTTATAGGACTTCAATCAATCATCCAGGATTTAAGGCAGAAAGGCTTCCTGCGCCCTGCAAACTCACCTTATAACACTCCCATCCTGGCTGTTAGGAAACTTAATGGATCTTACTCTCTAGTGCAAGACCTCCACATCATTAACTCAGCAGTGGTCCCCACCTTTCCCATTGTGTCCAATCCCTACACCCTGCTTTCTTCTATCTCTTCTTCCACCACATACTTTTCAGTGCTAGATTTGAAGGATGCATTTTTTTACTGTTCCACTTCACCCTGATTCACAGGATCTCTTTGCTTTTACTTGGACTGACCCTTTCACTCGAGTTTCTTCTCAGCTGACCTGGACAGTTCTCCAACAGGGTTTCCGAGACAGCCCCCATCTCTTTGGCCAAACACTTTCTCAGGATCTTGTCTCTCTCACATTCATTTCCTCCCTTCTCTTATAGTATGTTGATGATCTTCTTTTATGTAGTCCCTCTCTTGAGGACTCCCAAAGGGACAAAATTAAGATTTTTAACTTTCTGGCTGGCAGGGGTTACAGGGTTTCTCCAGCAAAAGTGCAACTTTCCCAGCCTTGGGTTGTTTACTTAGGTGTCAGCCTCTCACCTGGATTTAAGGTCATCACTGTAGAGAGAAAAGCATTAATACAGGACATGCCCACTCTATCCACCAAGGAAGAAATCCTTTCCTTTTTGGGATTAGCAGGATATTTTAAAATCCTGGGTCCCCAATTTTTCCATCCTGGCAGCTTCCCTATATGAGGCTTCAAAGGGTACTTCCACTGAACCTCTCCTCAACACAGTGAAAGCTCCTTTCCAGATCTTAAGGAAAGCCCTTCTTCAAGCCCCAGCCCTACACCTCCCTGACTTAACCAAACTATTCTACCTGTTTGTCTCTGAGAAAAGTGGGTTCACCCTGGGGGTCTTAGGACACATGTTTGGTCCCACTTTTTGACCAGTAGCATACCCTGTCAAAGAGGTTAGACCCCAGTATAAGGGGCTGGGCGCCATGTCTTAGAGTATTAGCAGCAGCATTTGTCTTGATTCAGGAATCAAAGAAGCTTTCTTTTAGGGCTACCACTGAAGTGCTCTCACCTCATTATCTGTCTAAGCTTCTTACTTATAAAGGTCTGCAAATGCTACCACTCTGTCCAGTGTTGGTTTTGCAAACTGCTCTTATCGAGGACTCTTCCATTTCCTTTAAAACATGCTCTCCTTTAAATCCAGCCACCCTTTTACCCCTGCCTTCCAACATACATGCTTCTGCAACCCATAGCTGCCTTGAGACCCTGGAGGAGTTACTCCCCTACCCCTCTAACATCCAGGAAGGGGCTCTACGCAACCCTACTTTCATATGGTTCACTGATGGAAGCTCTTTTCTCCATAAAGGGATCTGACAAGCTGGATATGCCATTGTCTCTCTTAAAAAGGTGATAGAGTCGGGACCACTACCCAACAACACCACCAACCAACAGGCAGAACTAATTGCCCTAACCCGCACATTCACCCTCGCAAAGGAAGAATCCCTCACAGTCTACACTGACTCCAAATATGCTTTTCACATTATCCTCTCTCGTGCTGCTATCTGGAAAGAGAGAGGCCTTCTTACTACAAAAGGAAACTCCATCACCAACTCTAGTTACATTCTAAAACTCCTTGAGGCTGTTCGCTCTCAGCAACTATAGGCCTTGTACATTGCAGAGCCCATCAAACAAATCAATCACTCATCTCTTCAAGTAATAACAAGGCAGATGAGGAAGCTAAAAGGGCTGCCCTCTCATCCATGCCAGCCTCTACTATGGCTCTCCATGATCCTTTACCTCCACCACCCCCCAACAGGGAAATACTTTCCTAACTCCATCGTCTGTATCACCCCAACCTTTCTTCACCCTTACAATTTGTTAAAACTCATCTGCAACTGTCCTCCTCTGATATCTCATTTCTGAAGGAACTCTCCTCCACATGTGAAGTTTGCCTGCAAACAAATCCTACAGCTGTCAGGCCCCCCATTTTTCCAACTCACCAAGCCCGTGGAACCATTCCAGGGGTAGACTGGCAACTTGATTTCACACACATGCCCACAGTAAGAAAATCTAAATACCTATTGGTTATGATAGACACCTTCTTGGGATGGATTGAAGCCATCCCCACCTCCAACAAAAGGGCAATAACTGTCTCTACCTTCATCCTTCATGAAATCATTCCTCGCTTTGGAGTGCCTACTTCCTTCCAGTCAGATAATGGACCTGAATTCATTTCCCAAGTCACCCAACAACTTGCCAAGGCTCTCAGAGTCCCTTGGCATTTCCACATTCCCTTTCACCCAAAGTCATCAGGCAAAGTAGAAAGAGCAAACCGAACTCTTAAAAATGTTTTAACCAAGCTCTCTTTGGAACTTCACCTCGACTGGGTTAAACTCCTGCCCCTTCCTCTTCTGTGTCTTTGTTCACTCCCAAAGAAACCAACTAATATTTCCCCTTTTGAGCTAATGTACTGCCATCCCATCCTGCCCCCTGGGATAGTGCCCCTTCCTTCCCTTCTTCCTTCTCAAATATCCATTCCTCTCCTAAATCACATTTGAGCATTTCTATGGGGTTATGCTGACTCCGCCCTACCTAAACCTTTATCTGGCCTCCTTACCCAACCTCTTCAAATAGGAGACCAAGTTCTTATTTCTCCTCCTCAGGAGGCTACAATCCCTCTATCTCCCAAGTGGCAGGGATGCCATACAGTGATCCTGGGCATGCCAACAGTTGTCAAGGTACAAAATCTACCAGGATGGCTACACATTTCTTGGGTTAAGCTCTATTCATGGTCCACTAACCCCTCTCCAGCTCCTAATCCACAGGCTTCTTCCAGCTGATACTCGGCCACTCCTGTGGGACCCCTTCATCTCAGACTGAAGATCATGAAGCCCTCCACCCTTTCTCCCATTCCAAAAATTGGGAACCAGACAACTGAAACACCAGACAACCACACCCAGCCATGAGGTCTGGATTCCTGTTTATAATTTTCCTAACCACTGAATTTTTTTCCAATAGAATGCCAGCCGAAAAAGGGGAGCCCCCTGTCTTTTACTTCCATGTCAACTAATCAGCTTGTATTACAGAAATATCAGAATCTAATCAGAATATCAGAGCCCAGCTACAGGTGTGCCCCCAGAGGAACTATCAAGTCCCCAACTCTTCCTGCCATGATGATCTCTCCCCTAAATCAGCTCTACATCCACACTCAGCAGGAAGTAATTACAGAAGACTGCCCTTCATCCATGTACCCAAAAAGATTTTTTTTTATAAAATCAAAAATGGGGGAATGTAATATAAAGCCAATACTCCGCCTCCCCACCACCTGTCAATCTGCGCTCTGCCTGCCTCTTACGCTACAGGAATTTCCGGCTTATGCTGTCACCATTTTCCTGCTTCCTACGTTACGTCCTAACATGCTAAATAGCTATTGGTTCATCAGTCAGCTTGCAAGTATTCTCCTCTGCTATTGGTTCTTTCCTGCCCACAAGATTCCAATATCTGAGAGAAGCCACACGCCATCTCTCTCTTTTTTCCTTTCTTTTTGCCCTGAGCAGATGTGTTAGTCATCTGCATAATAAAATCTCTTGCGTGAGACCTCATGTCTGTGGTGAATTTTTCTGGGAGCTATTGGTGAGCCGAGCAAGTGGGCAACAGTTCAGGGGGATCATGCAGCGGCGACTAATCGCCGCAGCTCCCAAGCTGCCTTACAGAGATATAAGAACTTGGTCTCCTATTTGAAGAGGTTGAGCAAGGGGGCCAGACAAAGGTTTGGGTAGGGAAGAGTCAGCATAACCCCATAGAAATGCTCTAATATGGTTTAGGAGAGGAATAGATATATGAGAAAAAGAAGGGAAGGAAGGGGCATGATCCCAGGGGGTAGGATGGGACCACCATACATCAGCTCAAAAGAGAAAATATTAGGTGATTTCTTTGGGAGTGAGTGATGATGCAGAAGAGCAAGGGGCAGGAGTTTATCCCAGTCAAGGAGAAGTTCTAAAGAGAACTTGGTTAAGACAGTTTTAAGAGTTCAGTTTGCTCTTTCTACTTTGCCTGATGACTTTGGGTGAAAGGGAATGTGGACATGCCAAGGGACTCCAAGAGCCTTGGCAATTGTTGGCAAACTTGGGAAATGAATTCAGGTCCATTATCTGACTGGAAGGAAGTAGGCACTCCAAAGGGAGGAATGATTTCATGAAGGATGAAGGTAGAGAGAGTTATGCCCTCTTGTTGGAGGTGGGATGGCTTCAACTCATCCCAAGAAGGTGTCTACCATAACCAACAGGTATTTAGACTTTCTTACTGTGGGCATGTGAGTGAAATCAAGTTGCCAGTCTACCCCTGGAATAGTTTCATGGGCTTGGTGAGTAGGAAAAGTGGGGGGGGGGGGTCCGACAACTGTAGGATTTGTTTGCAGGCAAACTTCACATGTGGAGGAGAGATCCTTCAGAAATGAGATATCAGTGGAGGATAGTTGCAGATGAGTCTTAGCGAATTGTAAGAGTGAAGAAAGGTTGGAGTGGAACAAATGGTGGAGGTAGGAAAGTATATCCCTGTTGGGGGATGGTGGAGGTAAGGGATCATGGAGAGTTATATTGGGGGCTGGCATGGACAACAGGGCAGCACTTTTAGCCTCCTCATCTGCCTCATTATTGCCTGAAGAGATGAATGATTGTTCTGTCTGATGGGCTCTGCAATGTACAAGGGCTATAGTTGCTGGGAGGTGAACAACCTCAAGGAGGTTTAGGGTGAGTTGGTAATAGAGTGCCCTTTGGTGGTAAGAAGGCCCCCCTCTTTCCAAATAGCAGCATGGGAAAGGATAATGTGAAAAGAATATTTGGAGTCCATGTAAATTGTGAGGGATTCTCCCTTTGCAAGGGTGAATTTGCAGGTGAGGATTATTAGTTTTGCCTGTTGGTTGGTCATGTTGTTAGGTAGTGGTTCTGACTCTATGACCTTTTCCAGAGAGACAATGGCATATCCAGCTCATTGGATCCCTTCATGGAGAAAAGAGCTTCCATCAGTGAACCATATGAAAGTAGGGTAGTGTAAGGCCACTTCCTGAACATTGAAGGGACAAGGGAGTAACTCCTCCAGGGTCTCAAGGCAGCTATGGGTTGCAGAAGCATGTATGTCAGAAGGCAGGGGTAAGAAGGTGACTGGATTTAAAGGAGAGCATGTCTTAAAGGAAATGGAAGAGTTCTCAATAAGAGCAGTTTGCAAGGCTAAGACCCAACAGGATGGTAGAGTTTGCAGACCATTATAAGTAAGAAGCTCAGACAGATGATGAGGTGAGAGCACTTCAGTGGTAGCCCCAAAGGAAAGCTTCTTTGATTCCTGGATTAAGACAAATGCTTAATACTTTAAGACACGGTGCCCAGCCTCTTATGGTGGGGTCTAACCTCTTTGACAGATATGCTACTGGTCTAAAGGTGGGACCAAACATGTGTCCTACGACCCCCAGAGCAAACCCACTTTTCTCAGAGACAAACAGGTAGAATGGTCTGGTTATGTCAGGGAGGCGTAGGTCTGGGGCTTGAAAAAGGGCTTTCCTTAGAGTCTCGAAAGGGGCTTCCACTGTGATGAGGAGAGGTTCAGTGGGAGCAGCCCTTTGAAGCTTCATGTAAGGGAGCTGCCAGGATGGAAAAATTAGGATCCAGGATTGTAAATATCCTGCTAACCCCAAAAAGGAAAGGACTTCTTCCTTGATGGATGGAGTGGGCATGTCCTACAGCAATGCTTTTCTCTCTACAGTGATGGCCTTAAATCCAGGTGAGAGACTAACTCCTAAGTAAATAACCTGAGGCTGGGAAAGTTGCACCTTTGCTGGGGAGACCCTATAATTCCTGTCAGCCAGAAAATTTAGAAGCTTAACCATGTCTCTTTGGGAGTCCTTAAGAGAGGGACTACATAGAAGAAGATCATCAACATACTGTAAGAGAGAAGAGAAAATGAATGTGAGAGAGGCAAGATCATGAGACAGTGTTTGGCCAAAGAAGTGAGGGTTGTCTCAGAATCCCTGTGGGAGAACTGTCCAGGTCAGCTGAGAAGAAACTTGGGTGAGAGGGTCAGTTCAGGTAAAAGAAAAGAGATCCTGTGAATCAGGGTGAAATGGGACAGTGAAAAACCACATCCTTCAAATCTAGCACTAAAAAGTATGTAGTGGAGGAAGGAATAGAGGAAAGCAGGGTGTAAGGATTGAACACAATGGGAAAGATGAGTACCACTGCTGAGTTAATGATGTGGAGGTCTTGCATTAAATGGCAAGATCCATTAGGCTTCCTAACAGCCAGGATGGGAGTGTTATAAGGTGAGTTTGCAGGGCGCAGGAAGCCTTTCTGCCTTAAATCCTGGATGATTGGTTGAAGTCTTAAGAGGCTCTTTTGGGGAAGGGGATATTGGGCCTGGGATGGATAGGATGTTGGGTCCTTCAGGTGAATGAGTACAGGTGAGCATTTAGCTACAGAATGTGCGTGAGTGTCCCAGACCTTGGAGTCAACCAGTGAGGGAAGAAGGGGATATGAAGACTCAGGTTGAGTTGTATATTCCTGTAATGTGATAAGGAGAGGAATAGCAGAGGAGTCTTGGCTGAGGCGCATGGTATGTGAGAAGGAAATAGAGGCACCCAATTTGGTTAGGATGACCCTTCCCAGAAGGGGAATGGGACACGTAGGAATTATCAAAAAGAAATGAGTAAAGTCAATTTGTCCTATATGGCAACTTATTGGAGGGGTTTGTATGGAGTTATATGGTTTTCCATATACCCTGACAATAGAGGATTTGGCAAGGTAAGTGGGTCCCCCAAACTCCCACAGCACAGAGAAAGTGGCTCCAGAATCTATAAGAAAGGGAGCTGCCTGCCTGCAACCATAAGGGTCTCCTGGTGTTCCTGAGCAGTGATGGTCATCTGGTGTAGAAGTCCCAGGCCCCTTCATTCATCCACTGTCAATTCCAGTAAGTCACTGGGGAGAGGGAGCGAGGGTGGCCTGGCACTTGTCTAAGCACCAGGGAAATCCACTGCCCAATATCTCGGTTGGTGGCATTTTAGACAAGGACCTCGGGGCTGCCAGGGGTTGGGACAGGCTTGTGCCCAGTGGCTCTCTTGCCCACACTTTAGGCATGGGCCTGGAGATCTTTTGGGAGATTGGGCACCCCTAGCAGTGGCCAGTTGGGCAGGTCTAGCTGGCTGAATAGCTTTGGCCAGAATTTGGCATTAAATTTTTGTTTTGTTTCTTCTCTTCTGTTATAAACCTTGAATGCTACTGCTAGAACCTCTGCCTGTGGGGTAAGGGACCCCCTATTGAACTGCCTCAATTTAGCCTTTATGTCTGGGTAACTTTGGGAAAAATAGTAAGTCATAAGCAGTTGCCATCCCTCCGGAATTTCAGGGTCCTGGTTAGTATACTTGAGCATGGCCTCTGTGAGGTGACACAGAAATGTGGATGGGTTTTCAGTTCTGTCCTGTATTACTTCCTGAAGTTTATCATAGCTCAGGGGTTTAATGGCAGCCTTTCAGAGACCTGAAAGGATGCAGGTTTGAAACTCATCCTGCCGCAGACGCCCAGTCCCCATGTTATAGTCCCACTGGGGCTCCCTATCTGGTACTGTTTCGGCCCCAATGCGGTGGGTCAGGGTCAATTGGCGAATCTCATCTGCATAATTGTGTGCCAGTTCCCAGACTCTCCTGTGCTCCTCAGGGGTCAGGGTGTTGGACATGTCATGCCAGGTAAGTTCATAAGACTGGTTAATGTCCTGAAATTCCTTACTGAAGTTTGCAGGCTTGGAGGTGAAAGAGCCTAGCCACTTCTCTGTTTGGGAAAGATCAGACAATGAGAAAGGAACATGGACTCTTATTACTCCCTCCACACCAGCCACCTCCCATAAGGGGGCTAAAACACGTGCATGGGACCATGTGGTGGGAGGACTGGGTGGGCTGAATGAGGGAGCAGAAGCAGAAACAGAAATGAGGCAAAGGAGATGAAATGAGCAGAGGTTTCTCCAGCAGGAGACCTGTAAGGGGGTGATCCATCAGCCAGATCAAAGTCAGAGGAGGAGGGGGGATTAAAAGTGGGAGGTGAAGACACAAGAAGGTGTTCAAATTTGTGGGGAAAGCAAAGATCAAGTTTAGCATGTAAGAAAGAAAAAGGCTTGAAGATAAAAAATCTCTTTCCATTTGCCCACTCACTCACAGAAGTTGTACAAGTTCCTTAAAATATTGGGATCCAGGGTGCCATAAATTGCCCATTCTGATTTATTATCTAAATGATAGTCTGGCCAGACATCATTACACAAGTAAATAAGTTTTTCTGGCTCTAAATTAGGGATCAGGTGAAGGTGCTTGAGATTGTCTAGTAAACATCCCAAGGGTGAGTCTGCTGGGATGGAGGTCCTAGATCCAATGGTGGAGACTGAGAAGCACCTAAGTCAGTGTTCGAGGCATCCCAAGAACACAGATTAGGTGACTACGAGAAGGCAGCACAAAGATGTGGTCATCACACAAGCATCAGTGTGTGCCAGGCAAGAGCTGAGAGAGTTGAGGACCTGACATCAGGATTTTCAGAAGAGTGAGCGAGTAGAGGAGTCTCAACCCTGAGAGAGAATCTCCACCATAAAATTAGGAACCCATCCAGCAGTTAAGACTGACAAAGAGGGCCAGCCATAACTATAAAAGCCGTGGCTTGGTGTACCCCCACCCCTCAGCTGCCTCAAGGGCCCCGGACACTCAACGGTCAATTCTCAGGTTGGCAGAGGAGAGTTTAAGTCAGCCTAGGGGAACTTACCTAAGGGAACTCACCAATCTGAAGTTTGGTGTTGGATGCAGAGCTGAGTGTCCGGACAAAAGGAAGGTGAGGCTGTGTCCAGGGTCACTGGAGCATCAGATGTGGTTCCACTTGCCTAAGAGGCAGTGGAAGATCCCATCCAAGTCATGGCACCAATGCAAGAAAAATGTGGCTCAGCTCAGGTCCTAAGGCAGTTCAGACCCTTAAATGCAGGGGAGCAGGTGTTCTGGGTGCCCGGTCTGAGTCGCAGTCCAGCAACAGCATCCAGAAAGCCACTCCGGATATGGGAACTCACACAAGAGATTTTATTAGGAAGATGACTAGAGCATCTGCTTGGGCTGGAAGGAAGGAAAAGAAGAGGAATGGCATGGGAGCTTCTCCCAGATATTGGAATCTCCCAGGCTGGCAGGAACCAATAGTGGAGAAGAATACTTGGAAGCTGACTGATGAACCAATGGCTAGTTAGGATGTTCACAGACTGACAAGCTAGGTGGTAACTTGGGAGGTGGGGAAATGACTGCAGTGTAAATGGTGGGGGAGGAACTTTATATTATAATGTTAAGTATATTATTGTTTTCCAGTTATAAAAGTCTAAAACATTAGATTTACAGGGACATGTTATTAAGCTGATGCTCCTCAAACTAAAACTTTTTCAATAATGGTCTCTTGCAAACTTCTATAATAATAACAAATTAATTAAAAAATTAGCCATATTATTAGCCATATTATTTAATGCTTTAAAATTAAATAAAAATAAGATATACACTTTTATATTACTCTCTACACTAAGAAGTAAACTTAGCTATATTGTTTAGAGAACATTCAAGGGATACTGACTTATTAGAAGTCTAACAATATGGGATATGGAAGCATTTTGACACCTTCCCCTAAGAGGGGATGAAAACTCTTGGCCTTCTGTTTCATGTTTTCAGATGTGATATTAGACTATGCTGCTTAATTTATATTAATCCAAAGAATTATATATGGAAGTTTTATAAAATAATATTCAGATTAAGAGGCTAAAGATGGTTTCAAGATTAAAGTACTTTCCCTAGATTTTGTCAAGAGACCTACTTAAGAAAAAATAAGTATACACAAAATGAAATTTTTGAGGTTATAACAACTATTATTAACACTTATTAAATCTTCTAAACTGCTTTCCATACTTAAGCTCAGAGATACACATATTTTTTTTTGTTTGTTTTTTGTTTGTTTGTTTGTTTGTTTTTTGGTGGTGCTGGGGAATCGAACCCAGGGCCTTGTGCTTGCAAGGCAAGCACTCTACCAACTGAGCTATCTCCCCCACCCCATATTTTGTACATACAGAAATATATTGTTCATTTTTAAGCTTATAACATTATTTCAGATTGCCCATAATTACTATTCTTTTACAACATTACTTTTAATGCCAGGTTTTTGTCACATAGTTCATTTATTCAAAACCTTACTTTGGACATTTGGATTAGTTTTCCTACTTTAAAAACAAGGTTATTAAAGATTTTCATAAAACTATATCTTTGTACATAGAGGTTGTCTTTCCATAAGATCCCGTCAAATACAATTGTAAGATTCTAAGATTTTTAATTTATTGAATAGCTATCCTGACAGACACAACCAATTCTAATATAATAGCTTAAATTAATTTAGAATAATAAGGCCATTACCTATAAACACACAGACTTGAGATTAATCAATGTACTGATTGCATATTTATATTTTTTAACTCAGCCTGCTCTTAGAGACAAGATCAAATCCTATATTTGGTGGAAACTGGACCTTTTATCTTTTACTTTAATGCCCTTTTCAACTTAACAATATTGACCTTAATAATAGGTAACTTTTATTAATCCTTCTGGCCAAATAGAAATCTTTATTCAGTCACTTCTTACGGTTTAAATATTTGTATAATGCTAGGGCATTGTCTACAATTTATGGTTAATTATGCTCCAGTTTATAGTGATCTTTTTCTACAAAATAAATAAAAATAAAAAGGGGGAAACAGATCCCTATGTAAGTCCACTTAATGTCAAAAGCTATTGTCTAAAAATTATGATATTAGGAGTTTCAACACTGCTGAGTGACACATGGAGCAATGACATGCACCAGATTTTACAATAAGGAGATCTTAAATCTCCAATAACAATATTTATATGCTAGCTCTATTGAGCTCTCAATAAAATACATGGGAAATCTGTTGGGCCCATTTACCAGATACACCTTTAATATATCCAATGATGTGGACTGGAGAATCAATCCCAATGTTTGCTGATAATATTCATATAATGGAAGGTTTTACAGTCACATTATACATCCATCAATGTGACTGGATTTGACTATACTGGCTGCAATGGAAACTTATCCATATGCTGGTCCCCTTATAGAAACTGGTTGTCTACATGTAACCTTTAATAAAAAGACACGATAAGGAATACTTAACCAGCCAATTATACTGGCCCTTGGAACTTAGGCCAGTTGTTTGTATGTTCAAACAGTTATTAGAAAGGGAATTTCTCATATATGTAGTGTATAAAGCTGCTCCCCACCCCATCAGGTGCAGTCATTGTCCCCACCTCCCAAACACTCATCAATCTGTGAACATCCTAGCTAGCTATTGGTTCATCAGTCAGCTTGCAAGTATCCTTCTCCAATATTGGTCCCCTGTTAGCCTGGCGGAATTCAACTGTTTTACTGTAGCTTCCCCACCATCTTTTCCATTCTTCTGTCTGTCCTACACACTTTTCTCTATCCTTCTGGCTTTCCCCTCTCTCTAGTGTGCACCCTTTCTTTTCCTTTCTCTTTTCCTCTCATTTTCTCTCTTACCCTGCAGGGAGACACTGTTTGCTTAATAAATTCCCTTATGTGATTTCTGGTGTCTGGCGTGGTATCGTGGAAATTCCCTTACAGTGGTACTGTGACTCAGATGGGATCTTCCACTGTCTCTTAAGAGAATGGAACCCCATCTGACGCCCCAGTGCCCCGGACACGTCTCCACCTTCCATTCTGCACAGTCGTTCTGCTCTGCATTTATCACTGGACTTCAGGTTGGTGAGTAGGCCAGTTCCCCTAGGCTGATTTATAATTACAGCAGGCCCCTATAGTTGGTCTTATCTGCCAGGTGGGTTTCTGATTTTATGGTGGAAATCTCTCTCAGGGTTGAGGCTCATCTCATAATCCCATTCACACTCAAAAACCCTGATATCAGGTCCTCAACTCTTCTCGGCTTTTCCCTGGCCCACATGGATGTTTGTGTGATGACACCTTCTCCTCTCCAGTCAACTACTCTGTGGCCTCGGGACGCCAGGGCACAGAATTGGCTGTATCAGTCCTCACCATGGAATCTGGGTCCTCCAATCTGGCAGATTCCACCCTGGGAACCCTTCACCCGACCCCCGGTACTTAAAGCCATCAAAATCCGTTTGTGTAATGGCACACAGCTTCCGTGAGTGAGTGGGCAGATGGAAAGGGATCTTCCAGTCTCTTCTTTCTTGTTTCTAGGCTCTTTCTGCAGGTTCAAGCACCTCCAGACTCTGCTTCTCCATCTTCCCCTGCTCCCCCAGGTAATATAAGCAGCCCCATTCACCAAGTAGTGGGAGATAATTGTTTAACAATTTTTTGCATCTAAGCCTAAATTAATTACTAACCAGGAAAAAGAGCTAATAGGACCTAAGCATCAAGTTTCTGCTAGAACATTTTAGCCCCTTTCAGATTCAGATCTCAGTCAAGGCTTACATTGAAATGTAAATGGAGGAAGGTGCAGCGGGAGATCAGTCTCAAACCCAAAGAAAAAAAGTGTCCATTTTAAATTTCTCCTGGGCTACAACTCAGAATACTTTTCTCCATTTCACTTTTTCTTTCCTTCTCATTTTCTCATGCTTTAATTAATAACCATTATCATTTTTCTTCTAGGACTTTTGTTTTTCTTAAACACTATATTTTTGAGCTCACAATTTTGATCCTACATACCTAGGTTAATAATTTTTTATCAGTTCTTTTGATCCAACTCTAGAGTAATTTTTGAACATCCGTTACATTGCAATGGAGATAAGTATTACAAGGCCTTTGCTTTTGTGTTTAAATATAAGTGTACATAAAAATTAAAATTTTAAAAATGGATCCAATATTTTTAATTCATGTGATTTAAAGAGGTTCAATTTAAATTGGGTAAACTAATAGAAGTAAAATGTCCTTAAAATTAACTCACAAGTCTCTAGGAGATCAAACTAATAAAATTTTGATGTTTATAAAATGTCTAACATTAATTTTTCTAGGACTTTTCTTCAACAGGAAAGAGATGGCAAATACTGTTAGTACACTTGTCTGATATCTTGGTTTTTCTACAACAAGATGAGTGAATAATTTGACATGTATGGGATTACTCAAATGTGTTTGTTAGCGACATCTGATTAATTTATAAAGTTATTCCTTGGAGTAACATACTTAAAAACATTATTCTTTGTATATTAAATGTGTTCATATTTTCTAGGTATACAAGCCTTTAAAGCAGAAAATTTATCAAGCTGCTATTCTCCAAATTAAACTTGTCTGTAATGGTAAACCTATCATTTAATGTTCTATTGTAGGACCTGTCATCAATAGGGTATATGTAAAATTTGTTAAATGTATTTCTAAAAGTTATTGAGAGGACAGTTGAAAGCTCTCTCAGCTTTTCTTTAATGCATACGTACATATATAAACGTTGCTGACATAACTCTTTAGATCTGCATTTCTATCAGAGAACAGAGTTCCATCTGATCTCAGCTTAATCTTCAAAATCTGTGTTTATAAACCTTTATTTCCTAATATTTTCTTTGCCCCTCACTGAACTTGAGAATTTGGTCATGATGGTCATAGCAAAAGAGGAAAAATTACCTTTAGGAAAAGCCCCGCCTTACCTGAGATAAGGCTGTGCCTCACAACTCTGCTGCATGTCAGAATGGCTCCAAAGTAAGCCAGACTTTAACTCATTTAAAGTTGTGCTCAAAAGTCTGATGTTTGTTGTAAAGATTACTGTGATCTCAAACGGGAACTCAGCCAAAATTAAAGATAGCTATTGCACAAACTGAATGTTTTACTGTTGATGATTCCATTTTGTATTTTCCTTGTAAACTCTAATTGTTACCTGATCAATATTTTGCAGAAGTACTGCTTCAAGAGCGAACATCATAAATTAACTTGGAATAGTAAGCCATCAGCTATAGGACAGATAATGTAAACCCCAATTATATAAAAGAGGGTAAATAACTGGAAAGTTATAGACATTGAAGTTAAAGCCCAGTACTCTTGCTTTATGACTGGTGAGACTGACTTGCTTGATGGTTAAGATCAAACTTAGAGATTGAGATTAAATACAGAGGTCAAGAAAAGTCCATATTTGGGTCTTGCCCTCAAAGTCATCCTGAACCCAGGGAACAAGAGGACTTCTCCAAGGATCTTTGCAACTCTGGGACACACAACCTCCTGACCAAAGAGATTGATGAGACCACTAGAGGAAAATCCACTCATTGCACCTGCTGCAGAGGAGGGTCATGGAAAAAGGGAGACACCCCTAATGCTTCCAAGGGGACCCACCTCATCAAGAAGACCCTGCCTAACCAATGGCACTAATGGAGCTAAGAAGCTGCTCTTAAGTTCTCTATGAGTAACCCCTGTGGGAACTCAGCTGACTCTTTAACAGACAGGAATAGGTCACTTTGACCAGCTTGATCTTAAACATGTAACAAAATAGTTAAAACCAAAATATAGCCATTCTTGGGCATTTAAAAGAAATAATACTTAAATATAACTTAAGATGTACACTTGTGTTAGCCCACTAGAATAAAGACTAAAAGCTACAAAAGAGAGATTCTTAGGCAAATGTGCCTAATAACTATCAAGAGAAACTGCCAGAGTCAGAAGTTTTTAGTCAGTTTAAGGCCTACAGACACAGGTAGGCTTAATATACATTTGCTAGTATCTCTACTAAATGTTGTGTTTACATTCCTGATAACCTAGACAATGTTAAAGTTCCCAAATAAAGGCCTTGTCCTCTCCAGCCTTTGCTAGGCCTTGTTATGGGAACAACTTCTCAGTTCTTCCACCCCCTGGTGAGGAATTATGGACTTCTGTCATCTTTATGATATGCATTGGCATGTTCCAGATTCTGCAACATTTATATGGTATCAATCTCATTTCAGTACTCATGTCTTTTTGTTCTTCTCTCATAGAAGCACCCATCCCCAGATGCCTTTACAACCTGCTATTCTCAACCGGACTTCTACCATGAACCCCTCAATTGACCTGATTTCTAAAAAGGGAACTCCAAACTGCTTGCCCCACACTGCCCCCTTCCAGCTCAAAGAAGCCAGATCGGTCATCATTCTCTTTTCCCTACAGCAGTGAAGGAGTTCCTAGAATTAGAGGGGTAAATGAAGTCAGAATTGGGGACAGGCAGTTAGTGTAGAAATAGGGGATCAGTGAAATCAAGGAAATGAAGTCCATGAAAACCATCTGCCTTTGGAAGTCTGGAAGGAGAATGGACTTTTTATATCTCACCTGCAAAACCAACCCCAATCACTTAGGCAGGAAGGAGAGAGAAGGCTTCAAAAAGAACTGGAGAGCAAAAGATTTTCTGATAAAAAAAGAAATGGGGGAATGTAATGTATAAAGCTCCTCCCCCACCCATCAGGTGCAGTCATCATCCCCGCCTCCCAACCACTTGTCATTCTGTGAACATCCTAGCTAGATATTGGTTCATCAGTCAGCTTGCAAGTATCCTTCTCCGATATTGGTCCCCTGTTAGCCTGGCAGAATTCAACTGTTTTACTGTAGCTTCCCCGCCATCTTTTCCATTCTTCTGTCTGTTCTACACACTTTTCTCTATCCTCCTGGCTTTCTCCTCTCTCTAGCATGCACCCTTTCTTTTCCTTTCTCTTTTCCTCTCATTTTCTCTCTTACCCTGCAGGGAGACACTGTTTGCTTAATAAATTCCCTTATGTGATTTCCCATGTCTGGTGTGGTTTCGTGGAAATTTCCTTACAATATAAAGCTAGTCATTTCTATGAAATATCCACCAATATCTTACTGCCTTTATTGTTCTGCAATAGAATCTGGTGCCTTCCCTAAGTGGATAAAATATACAAATGTCTTGCCAATGTTACATCTTATCTCTAAAAGTGGTGGGTATGCTTTTGGATTGACCTTCAAAAATCAATGAAAGACAGTTATATCAATATATTTTCCTCTAGAAGTTTCAAAGCCAGCAAGGCCTAACGTAGCAACATTGCCACTGAATGTTTCAGTTTTACTTAAATGGAATTTACAAGCAACCATGTTTCCTCTAAATCTTTAATGCTATAAAAGATCTAAGGAACTAGGTAAATAATTGAGTTATTTTAAAACTATTTTTACTATACAAAACAAGATTAAATATACACATTTTGAGACAACAGCCAGGCCCCATAGAACCCCTGCCTGGACTGACTGAGCCCCGTCTCCAGGATCCCTCAGCCCGACCGACCACTCCCTGCCTCTGGGGCCCTCACATCAACTGACTGCTCCCAACTTCCAGGACCACCAGACCAACTGACTGTGCTCTATCACAGGGACCCCAAACCGACTGATTGCAACCAACCTCCAGGATCCCACAACTACACCAAACAAACCAGACCTCCAGGACCCCTGCCGGACCAACCACATCCCATCTCCAGGACCTCCAGCTGACCACGTCCACCCCTGAGCTGCAGCTCCCCATTTGCCAACACATTTCAAAGCCAGAGCGGCCATCTTGGATAAGCCTGGAAGCCATAGCTCCAATCTTTGCATGGGGCAAATCCCATCCCATCCCTGCTGGAGGCTTGAAACTCATTGTCAGGTACCTCTCATGCATCAGGCTACTGAACACTGGGAGGTTTCATTAGTATGTGACTGTTATACAGTAGATTTTCTTTTTTCTCCTTTTTAAAAATATTGTTTTTATTTCTTTACTTTTCTTGCTTTCTTTTCCTTTTGTTTACTTGTTCCCTCAGAGTCTCTTTCTTCCTTTTTTGCATGCTAACATCCGATTTCTTTTAATTACACTCTCACCCTTTCTGTTTTCTAGAACTTCTGTATATTATTTTCTTATCCCATTAACAGCCACATTCTACATCCCTCTGCATCCCCTTTGTCCTCCATTAGAAACTGCAGACCTTATTGCAAACCTGTTTGTTTTACTGAAGATAATATTTGAACTCATTTTGTTTATTATGACAATTTTGTTATTGTCCTCATAGGGGCTATTTGGTCTACTATTGCATAATGTCTTATTTGGGCACTGCTAATATTGATCTCCTCTTAAAGAAAGAAACCTATAGGGCCACTATAAGCCTATAAGGGGAAATCTGCACTACCCCAGATCTGCACTGCTAGAGGGGGAGATATATGAACAACATGAAAGACTAAATATACAATCATTCTTATTTTTGAAAGTCCATGTAACTTGAAATATTCTCTGGATATTTGCACTGCTGGTAACCATGTAATGGAGAACAAATTGGAATTCAGTGAAAAGATTCATTTTACACTAAAGGGATGAATAATTCACATTATATTCTAATAGTTATTTCTTTGATGATAATTTGGTTCATATATATTTTAATGTATTCTTCTAGGTTTCTAATTGTCCCCACATTCATTATACCTAGGGGCATGATTCCTTCTGTTAAGATGTTGGCCTCTGAAAATTAAGTATTAATAGAAAGATTGAGATTAACTTGAATGCTTTAATAGCAACTAATTCCAATATTACTGATTAACATTTTTCTCTCAGATTTAAACAAAGGCTTAAATGCCATAATAATTGTAAGCATGTAGGTTGTTAAAACTAAATATCATACTTCCCAATGGGACTAAGAGATAATTAAGTATTGTCTAATGGAAATTTGACATGGCAGTAATAATAGCCTGAATCTTGTAAAATCATATCACCTCATTCAGGATATTCATAAGATAGAATGGACCTCATGAACTCTGCATTCCTGGTTCATTAGATATTTCCTAAGTTGAATGGTCTTGGAATAATATGTTTGCTACTAATACTTTTTGTATTGTGATAATAGGTTACCATACCATCAGAACCAAGAGTGGGGACCTCAGAGCAGCACTCAGAACCAAGATTTGGAGCTTCAACAAAACTGCCCAACATTTGCATTTTAAAATATTAAAAAGGGGGAGATGTAGGAAGCCATTCTTATTTAGCAGAATCAGACTAGATTAAGTCATGTGATGCAGAGTCCTGGCTTCTAGGAACTGCCGGGTGGCATGTGGTGCTGTGAGGGAGTGGTTCCCTGTCTCCTGGAATTATCCCTTAAGAGAATGTCTCTCCTAACTCCACCCTATCCTGTCCATCAAAGAAGAGGCTCCTCCCAGTCCTTGCCCCTTTCACCTGTATATTATAAATAAAAGAGAGTCAGTGGATTGTGGTAAGAGGTCAGAGGTGGTGCACCCTCTCATTAAAAAGAGTATTGGCTCTTGTGTGTTTATTGAGTAGATAAGTTTTTTGGGTAATTAGGTGATATACACTCAGCATCCTCCTCCAACAGTTGGCCCTTTCCTCCTCCACATGGGACATGGCAGAGAGGACCTCCACATCTCATGAGACTAGGAATGGAACCACCATATGATACAGATATTCCACTCCTTGGTATTTATTCAAAAGAACTAAAGTTGGCATAGTACAGCAGTATGGCAAATCAATATTACAGCAGCACAATTCATAATAGCCAAGTTATAAAACCAGCTCTGATGATCATCAACAGATGAAAAAAGACAATGAATTATATGTACACAAAGGAGTTTTGCTCAGCCATAAAGAGGAATGAAATTATGGAATGTGCCAAAAAATATGGGTGGAACAAGAGAGTTTCATGCTAAGTGAAATGAAGCAGACTCAGTCAAGGATCAAATATTTTCTGTCATATGCAGAAGCTAGAGCAAAATGATGAAAAGTAAAGGTGTGAGGTCTGATATAATGATAAGGGGAATGTCAATGGACTAGAAGAAAGAGATGAGAGGGAGAAAGGATGATCAGGAAAGGGGAGGAAATGTGGAATGAATTTAACAAAAACCAATGCTATGTGCATATGTAAATATACCCCAGTGAGTTGTACCTTTCTGTATATTTATAAAGCAATAACCAGAAATAAATAAATGAATGAAAAGAGGACGAGTAAAGTAAAAGAAGGAGAATATGGGCAGGTAGGAGAGGAGAGGAAAGGGGGAGGGGTCATTAGAGATTGAAATGAGATAAATCAAATTTCATGCATATATGATTTTATCAAAATGATCCCAACTTCTATCTATGAATACAATGAATTTTTTAAAAATATAGCTCCACTTGTATCTTTTCAGGTGCTTCCTCTGATCACTAATGTAAGGTCAGATGCAGGTAGCCAAAAAAGAAGTCAAATCAAAAACATCTGAACAAAGCTTTATTGGGATCAGCTCTCAGGCAAAATTTGCAAGCCCTCCAGGGTGAAGGCCAGGGTGGAAGACTGGGGAATCCATGCTGTGATCCCAATGGGTTGGAGTTTTGTAGTCTGGAATAGGTGGAGGAAGTCTTGAGGGTTTAATGTTCCTCTGGGGTGGCTAAGGGACTCCGTTGATTGAGGGACTGTCACAAGACACCACTGGGGTTTATCTGCCAGTGTCTGATTGTTTGTTCTTTGGCACAAGCAGGCTGCCTGATATTCTACTGTGGCTGCCTTGCTCCCTCCTACCTAGGCACCTGAATCCAACCTAACAACTAACTTCCATGAAAATTGTCACCTCTGAGGCAAAGTTTCTGTAACTTTTACAGCCAACTGACAGCTATGAGAAATCCTCTTTCCAATGCCAAACAGTAGAAGACTTAATGACATCTCTTGGACAATGTCTCTAAGTTTACATAAACAAGTATCATCCATCCTGGAAAATCTGTTTGTTAGATTCTTAAAAATATATTATTTCAACAATAAAAATCCACAAATATTTAACAACAAAAGAAAATGTATGCACACATGAAAAAATAAGAGTACCCTCTCTTCCTCCCTGGTATAACTAAGTAAAACTTAGTGAGGGTGGTAAATTAAAATGGAGTGACAGGAAGACAACAGACTAATGAATAAGAGATGGGGCAGACAAGAGAACCCTATGATGTTAATAAGAGTGAGACTTCCATTCCAACACAACAATGGAAACTACACAGAGTTCTATGAAATGAAAGGATTAATTACACTCACAGATCTTAAAAGGGAGGCCCAGCATGCCAAGAGGGCCAAGATCATGACAGAAGAATGAAAGCAAAACAAGTATTTGTGTGCAGTTGTATTTCTTGAGAAATAGACGGGGTAACTGCAACACATGGGATGCTTTCTCACTGGATAATTTCCTTTCCCCCTCCCATTCTCCATCTTTCTCTCTCTCACCCTCTCCCTCTGCCTCTCCTTCTCCTTCTCCTTCATTTTGTTACTCTGTTGACCCCAGGGGAACTTTACCACGGAATATCCCCAATTCTTTTCATTTTTATTTATATTTTGAGACAAGATCTTTCTAGGTTACTAAGGCTGGTCTTGAACTTACAATCATCCTGCCTCAGTCTCCTGAGTCCCTGGGATACAGGCATATAACACCACACATAGATCATTGGATAATTTCAATGTAAGAGCATCAACAAGGAAGGTAAGTGTTATGTCACTGCAGCAAAAAATATTAAAACAGAAATTAGTACCAAGTGTGGGAACATTGCTGTGACTACCTGATCATGTCATTCAAAAGCTTTTGGAGTTTTTTTTGGAATAGGTTGGAGAAATTTTGAGTTGTATAGTAGTGCACACTGTAAATGCATTAGAGTGTTGTAAGCAGAGCTTAATGGCCAATTCTGGTGAAAGCTCAGAAGACCAAAAAGCCAATAGTACTGTGGACAGTGAAGAGAAGAATCAAGAGGGTTTTGAGGAAAAAGAGGACACTATTGGTAATTGGACTAAAGGCCATTGAAGTTATGTTCTGGATGAGAAACTGTCTGCATTTTGCCCATGTCCTGAGACTTTCTATGTGTCTGATCTTAAAAATGATGAACTTCTTAATCTGGCAAAGAAATATATAGGCAGAATAGCTTTCAGGTGGTGGCATGGATATTGCTGGTGACTTCTAGCCAAGTTTATTGTGATTTTCAAGATCTGAAAGAAGAACAGAAAGATTTGAAAGCTGTTGGAATCCATGTATAAATTGTGGGTTTGTTTGGGCGAACATAAGGCAGAGAGGCTACTTTTCTGGAAACTCCTGGTGGAATTCCTCAGTTTAAGAAAGCCTAAATCATGCTCGTGCCCTGCCTTATCTCACAGCCATAGGTTAAAAGGCAGCCACCCAGAGACGGGCATAACCTTCCAAGTTTCAAACAACTTATTTTCCCCATCTTTATCCTGTTTTCTTTAAGAAGTCTGACACACTGAAACCCTTTTATGGGTTTCACAATAAATAAAGCATTCAGGGCTTTTCCCTTTTTAGCATCAGATCCATCAGATTTCTTCCACCTGTAATGCCCATGCTTTTAATATATATAATTCTTGTCTTTTGTGTTTATTTCTTAATATTACTTCCTACTCTTGATTTCCAGCAGGCTAACACCTTCAATGGTTACCTTCTCCCTCCCCATGCATGTCGTGAGCAGAAAACACCTTGGCCTTGAAGGGCAGGAGAAAAATAGGGGCTAAGAAAATTGTAGTTGTTAAAGACATTACTTCCACTAACAAAAAGCTAAAGACTTTGACCAGAGACAATAAGAAATATGGCCTAAGGGCATCTCACATGCTGGAAAGACCATATCCATCTCAGGCTCAAGGGAGTAAAACTAAGAATTCTCTTTTTTTTATTATAAACAAATGGGATACATGTTATTTCTCTGTTTGTACATTGATTAAAGGCATACCATTTGTATAATCATAAATTTACATAGGGTAATGTTGTTTGATTCATTCTGTTATTTTTCCCTTCCCCCTACCCCTCCCACCCCTCTTTACCCTCTATACAGTACTTCCTTCCTCCATTCTTACCACCCTCCCTAACCCTAACCCTAAACCTAACCCTAACCCTAACGCTAACACCTCCCACCCCTCTTTTCCCTCTATACACTCCTTCCTTCCTCCATTCTTGCCCCCTCCCTAACCCTAACCCTAAACCTAACCCTACCCTTATACTAAAGCCTCCCACACCCCATTATGTGTCATCATCTGCTTATCAGTGAGACCATTCGTCCTTTGGTTTTTTGAGATGGGCTTATCTCACTTAGCATGATATTCTCCAATTTCATCCATTTGCCTGAAAATGCCATAATTTATCATTCTTCATGGCTGAGTAATATTCCATTATGTGTATATATATATATATATATATATATATACCACAGTTTCTTTATACATTCATCAATTGAAGGATATCTAGGTTGGCTCCACAATGTGATATTGTAAATTGAGCAGCTATGAACATTGATGTGGCTGTATCTCTGTAGTATGCTGATATTAAGTCCTTGGGGTATAGGCCAAGGAGTGGGATAGCTCGGTCAAATGCTAGTTCCATTCCAAGTTTTCTGAAGACTCTCCATAATGCTTTCCAGAGTGGCTGCACTAATTTGCAACCCCACCAGGAATGTATGAGTGTACCTTTTTCCCCCATCCTTGCCAACACATATTGTTGCTTGTATTCTTGATAATGGCCATTCTAATTGGGGTGAGATGGAATCTTAGGGGAGTTTTGATTTGCATTTCTCTTATTTCTAGAAATATTGAACATTTTTTCATATATCTGTTCATTGCTTGTAGATCTTCTCCTGTGAAGTGTCTGTTCATTTCCTTAGCCCATTTGTTGATGGGATTTTTTGTATTCTTTGTGTAGAGTTTTTTGAGTTCTATATAGATTCTGGAAATTACTGCTCTATCTGAAGTATGAGTGGCAAAGATTTTTCTTCCACTCTGTAGGCTCTCTCTTCACATTACTGACAGATTCCCTTGCTGAGAGAAAGCTTTTCAGTTTAAATCTATCCCAGTTGTTGATTCTTGCTTTTATTTCTTGTGCTATGGGAGTTCTGTTGAGGAAGTCTGATCCTAAGCTGATGTGTTGAAGATTTGGACCTACTTATTCTTCTATAAGATGCAGGGTCTCTGTTCTGATTTCAAGGTCCATTGAAGTTTGATCCATTGTGAGTTGATTTTTGTGCAGGGTGAGAGATAGGGGTTTAGTTTCATTCTGTTGCATATGGTTTTCCAGTTCTCCCAGCACCATTTGTTGAAGAGGCTATCTTTTCTCCGTTGCATATTTTTGGGCCCATTTTCTAATATGAGAAAATTGTATTTATTTGAGCTTGTGTCTGTGTTCTCTATTCTGTACCATTGATGTACCTGTCTATTTTTGTACCAATACCATTGCTCTTTTTTTATGACTGCTTTGTAGTAGAGTTGAAGATCTGGTATTGCAATACCCACTGCTTCGCTCTTTCTGCTAAGGATTGCTTTAACTATCCTGGGTTTCTTATTCTTCCAGATGAATTTTATAATTACTTGCTCTATTTCTGTAAGGTACATCATTGGGATTTTAATTGGATTTGCATTGAATATGTATAGCACTTTTGGTAGTATGGCCTTTTTGACAATATTAATTCTGCCTATCCAAGAACATGGGAGATCTTTCCATCTTCTAAGGTTTTCTTTAATTTCTTTTCTTAGTGTTCTGTAGTTCTCATTGTAGAGGTCTTTCACCTCTTTTGTGAGATTGATTCACAAGTATATTATTTTTTTCAAGGCTATTGTGAATGTGGTAGTTTCCTAACTTCTCTTTCTGAGGATTCATCACTTATGTATAAAAATGCATTGGATTTATGAGCATTGATCTTGTAACCTGCTACTTCACTGAATTCACGTATGAGTTCTAAAAGTTTTCTGGTGGAGTTTCCAGGTTCCTCTAAATATATAATCATGTCATCAGCAAACAGGGGTAGTTTGAGTTCTGCTTTTCCTATTCATATCCCTTTAATTTCTTTGTTGGGTCTAGTTGCTCTGGCTAGAGTTTCAAGAGTGATGTTGAATAGAAGTGGTGAAAGAGGACATCCCTGCCTTGTTCCAGTTTTTAGGGGGAATGCTTTCAGTTTTTCACCATTTAGAATGATATTGGCCATGGGCGTAGCGTAGATAGTCTTTGCAATGTTAAGGAATGTTCCCACTATTTCTATTTTTTCTAGTATTTTGAGCATGAAGGGATGCTGTATTTTATCAAATGCTTTTTCTTCATCTATCAAAACAATCACGTGATTCTTAACTTTAAGTCTGTTGATATGGTGAATGAGATTTATTGACTTCTGCATGTTGAACCAACCTTGCATCCCTGGGATAAAACCCACTTGATCGTGGTGCACTATTTTTTTTTTTTTTATTGTAAACAAATGGGATACATGTTGTTTCTCTGTTTGTACATGGCGTAAAGGCATACCATTTGTGTAATCATAAATTTACATAGAGCAATGTTGTTTGATTCATTCTGTTATTTTTTCCCTTCCCCCCACCCCTCCCACCCCTCTTTACCCTCTATACAGTAGTGTGCACTATCTTTTTAATATTTTTGTATGCAATTCGCTAAAGTTTTGTTGAGAATTTTCGCGTCGATGTTCATTAAGGATATTGCTCTGAGATTTTCTTTCCTCGATGTGTCTCAATGGTTTAGGTATCAGGGTGATATTGGCTTCATAGAATGAGTTTGGGAGGGTTCCCTCCTCTTCTATTTCATGGAATACTTTGAGGAGTATTGGAATGAACTCTTCTTTAAAGGTTTTGTAGAACATGACTGAGAACCCATCTTGGTCCCGGACTTTTCTTCGTTGGTAGGCTTTTGATGACCTCTTCTATTTCATTGCTTGAAATTGATTTATTTAGTTGTGTATGTCCTCCTCGTTCAGTTTAGGTAATTCATATGTCTCTAGAAACTTGTTGATGTCTTTGAGGTTTTCTGTTTTGATGGAGTATAGATTTTCAAAACAGCTTCTAATTATGTTTTGTATTTCACTCATGTCTGTTGTGTTATTTTCTTGTTCATTCCGAATTTTAGTAATTTGAGTTTTCTCTCTTTCACTCTGTTAGTGTGGCTAAGGCTTTATCAATTTTGTTTATTTTTTCAAAGAACCAACTATTTATTTTGTTAATTTTTCCGATTGCTTCTTTTGTTTCAATTTCATTGATTTCGGCTCTCATTTTAACTATTTCCTGTCTTCTACTACTTTTGGTGCTGGTCTGCTCCTCTTTTTCTAGGGCTTTGAGCTGTAGTGTTAAGTCGTTTATTTGTTGATTTTTACTTCTTTTGTTGAATGCACCCCATGAAATATATCTTCCTCTAGTGTCCCAGAGATTTTGATATGATATGTCTTTGTTCTCATTTACTTTTGAGAATTTTTACTTCCCTTCTGATGTCTTCTGTTATCTATTCATCATATAATAGTGTATTATTTATTCTCCAGGTGTCGGAGAATTTTATGTTTTTTATTCTGTCATTTATTTCTAATTTCAATCCATTATGATCTGATGGAATACAAGGTAGTATCTCTATCTCCTTGTGTTTGCTAACAGTATCTTTGTGGCATAAAATATGGTCTATTTTAGAGAAGGATCCATGTGCTGCTGAGAAGAAAGGGTATTCATTCTTTGTTGGATGGTATATTCTATATCTGTCTGTTAAGTCTAAATCGTTGATTGTGTTATTGAGATCTATGGTTTCTTTATTCATTTTTTGTTTGGAAGATCTATCCAGTAGTGAGAGAGGTATGTTAAAATCGCCTAGTATTATTGTGTTGTGGTCTATTTGATTTCTGGAATTGAGAAGGATTTGTTTGACATAATGGATGAGCCACTGTTTGGGGCATAGATATTTATGATTGTTATGTCTTGCTGACTTATTCTTCCCTTAAGCAGTATGAAATGTACTTCTTTATCCCTTCTTACTAACTTTGGCTTGAAGTCCACATTATCTGAAATGAGGATGGATACTCCAGCTTTTTTGCTGTGTCCGTGTGCATGGTATGTTTTTTCCCATCCTTTCACCTTTAGTCTGTGGTTATCTCTTTGTATGAGATGAGTCTCTTGCAAGCAGCGTATTGTTTGATTTTTCTTTTTAATCCAATATGCCAGTCTATGTCTTTTGATTGGTGAGTTCTGGCCATTAACATTCAGGGTTATTATTGTGATATGATTTATATTCCCAGTCATTTGACTCATTTTTTGTTTTTTTGACATGATTGGTTTCTCCTTTATTTGGCTATTACTTTAGATTAGTTCTTCCTGTTGCTGATTTGCATCATTGTTTTTCATCTCTTCCTCATGGAATATTTTGCTGAGAATGTTCTGTAATGGCAGCTTTATTTTTGTAGATTCTTTTAGCTTTTGTTTATCATGGAAGGATTTCATTTCATCGTCAAATGTGAAGGCAAGTTTTGCTGGGTATAAGATTTTTGGTTGTCATCCATTTTCTCTCAGGGCTTGGTAAATATTGTTCCAGGCCGTTCTGGCTTTTAGGGTCTGGATTGAAAAAATCTGCTGATATTCTTATTGGTTTCACCCTGAATGTAATTTGATTCTTTTCTTTCACAGCCTTTAAAAGTCTGTCTTTATTTTGTATGTTAGATATTTTCATAATAATGTGACTTGGTGTGGGTCTGTTTTAATTTTGTATATTTGGAGTCCTATAAGCCTATTGTACCTGGTTTTCCATTTCATTCTTCTGATTTGGGAAATTTTCTGATATTATTTCCTTGAATGGATTGTTCATTCCTTTGGTTTGTTTCTCTGAGCCTTCCTCAATCCCAATAATTCTTAAATTTGACCTTTTCATGATATCCCATAATTCTTATAGATTCTATTCATGATTTCATACCATCTTCTCTGTTTGGTCAACTTTGTTTCCAAGATTAAATATTTTGTCTTTAATGTCTGAGGCTCTGTCTTCCAGGTGTTCTATCCTATTGGTTATGCTTTCCA
Organism: Sciurus vulgaris; assembly: GCF_902686455.1. Classification (NCBI taxonomy): domain Eukaryota; kingdom Metazoa; phylum Chordata; class Mammalia; order Rodentia; family Sciuridae; genus Sciurus; species Sciurus vulgaris. Next base: position 55,552,344 of record NC_136478.1, on the reverse strand, counting down.
TGAAGTTATTAACTTTGTTTATTGTTTCCTTCATTTCAAGGATTTCTGTTTGTTTTTTTCAGCATCTCTAACTCTTTATTGAAATGATCTTTTGCTTCCCATATTTGCTCTTTTAACTGTTAATTGGCGCGATCATTTAATGCCTGCGTTTGCTCTTTCCTCTCCTCTTTTACCGCCGTGATTGTTTAAATTATGTGCATTCTCAACTCCCTTTCTGACATTTTTTCTGTTGTGCTGTCATTGAGTTTTATTGATATAGTATCTAGGTTTGCTTGGGACATTTTCTTCCCTTGTTTTCTCATATTGGTCAGATATCAGTGGTACTCTGAGATATTGCAGATTTCCTCTGTTGGCTTACAGTGTCCCTGTAGATTTCCAGTATATCACCTTCCAGCCTTCAGTAGCCTGAAGTCTTGGAGGAACTTGATAATGCAGTGCTTCCAAAGAAAGCTGCCCCTAGCCCACTACTGGGTCCAGGTCTGGGGTCTGGTTCTGCATGGAAATCCTCTCCCTGGGCAGTCCTGCTCCTAGAAGCTGGCTATAGACAGGGCCTGCCACCACCTGAGGGAGCCAGGCTGCTCAGAGAAAGCCTCTCCCTGTCCTGCCTTGGTCCCAGAAGCCACCTGTGGGCCAGGGCCCGCCACTGGGTTCAGGGATTGGGGTTGGCTCTGTGCAGAAAAGCCCTCACTGGGCAGGTCTGCTCCACGAAGCTGGCTGTGGATCGCGCTTGACATGGGAGGGAGCAGGCTACTTGAAGAAGTCTCTCACTGCCCTGCCCTGGTCCCAGAATCCGCCTGTGGGCCAGGGCCTGCCGCTGGGTCCAGGGCTTGGGGTTGGCTCTGTGTAGAAAAGCTCTCACTGGGTGGGCCTGCTCTGAGGAGCTGGCTGTAGATTGTGCCTGCCCCCAGAGGGAGCAGGGCTGCTTGGGGAAGTCTCTTGCTGCCCTGTCCTGGTCCCAGAAACCACGTGTGGGCCAGGGCTTGGGGTTGGCTCTGTGCAGAAAAGCTCTCACTGGGTGGGCCTGCTCCAAGAAGCTGGCTGTGGATCAGGCCTGCTTGGGGAAGTCTCCTGCTGTCCTGACCTGCTCCAAGAAGCTGCCCCTTGTCCGGGCCTCCTGCCCAGGCCAAGCTTTACCCAGTGGGACTCACCCCGCGGCTGTATGTTGGTCTGAGTCTCTCAATACCTCCCCTTCTTGAATCCCGAGTTCTGGAATGATGGGAGATACAGTCACCCTCTAGTCCGCCATCTTGGATCCAAGAATTCTCTTGATAAGAGACCAGTGGGGCACACTTCTTGCCCAAGGATCTACAAATTTTTCAATATGCTTGCTCAACTAGGCACTCAAAGACTGCTGCAGCCAGGGTCCTGGGAGGTTTGGCTACTGCTCTAGATGGCAGTAGACATTGATGTCAACCATGTGGTGCTGGTTCTGCAGGAATGCATGAAGCCAGAGCTGCAGTAGAGACCCTTGAGATTAAGAAAGGTCAGTAGCATGGAACATTTCCTGAGGAAGACTACAAGAATTAAGCAGAAACAAGGAACAGAATAGCCACTAGAGCTGCAACCAGTAAGATCACAGGGGTGGAGCTACTTGGACTTTAGAGAGAATATCACCATGACATGTGCCCCAGGTGCTGCACATGCAGCTACAGGACTTGTTTGCCCAGGTGAATTTTGGTCTTGCTTTGATCCTGTCCCTTCTTTCCAAGTCCCTATTTTTGTGAATGTAAAAGTTTACTCTGTACCTTTAAATGCTGAATACTTGTATATCACTTTTGATTTTTATAGTAACTCATGGTACCAGTTTTCCCTGAGTCTCACAGACTTTGGACTTGAACTTTTGTGCAATCTTGGAACTATTAAGGTTATGGGGACCCTTGGAAATGGACTAAATTGTGTTGCATTGTGAAGTGAGCATGAGTTTTTAGGAGCCAGGGCAGAATGTTATGGTTTGGATGTGAGGTGTTCACAAAAGCTCATATGTGAGATGATGCAAGAAGGTTCAAAGGACAAATGACTAGGTTGTGAAAGTCTTAAATCAATCGGTGCATTAATCCCCTGATGGGATTAACCAAGTGGTAACTAAATGGGTAGGGTATGGCTGGAGGAGGTGGCGGCTTGACTTTGGGGTATATATTTTGTATCTGGTGAGTAGAGACCTCTCTCTCTGTTTCCTGATCATCATATGAGCTGCTTTCTTCTGCCACACTCTTCAGTCATGATGTTCTACCTCACCTCAAGCTCCAAGGAATGAAGCCTGCAGTCTATGGATTGAGACCTCTGAAACCGTGAGCTACCCAAATAAAATTCCTTCCTTAAAATTGCTCTTGTTAGGTCTTTTAGTCACAGTGGGGAAAAAAAGCTGGCTAAAACAGGAAGAAAAAGGCAAAGTCATCAAGAGATTTTTCACTTAAACACGTTGGGAATGAACACTCAGGTAAAATTTGAAAACAAGATGAAAATGTACAGTTGTAGATGAAAATTGTCCCCCTTATACTTAGATGATTACCAGATCAGTCCCCTACTGTACTCTATCAATAATCTAAGAGTCTACCACTAGGTCCCACATCTCAAAGTTCCACCCATTCCCAATAGCACCACCCTGTGAACCACATCAACATATGGACCTTTGGAGGATGCTTAGGCAGACCATAGCTCATACAATCAGAGGGTGGCTCTGCCATTCAGAGATTCATCAAATCATCAAACAGCAGATCACAATATAGGTATATTTGAAAAATTAACTGGCAATTAGTTTAAGTCCCTCGAAGGTGAAGGCTACCTCAGTCTCTTCTGGGAAGTTGCCTTAGTGAAAGATGGTTGTCTTCTATATCTTCTTTGAGCAAATATCTCTCTGCTACAAAGAAGGAAAAAACAAGAAATTATGACTCACAGACAAGAAGATTAATTAAAAGATTTGAACTAGATGTGGTGGTGCACTCCTGTAATCCTAGCAGCTTGGGTGGAGGATCACAAGTTCAAAGCCAGCTTCAGCCACTTACTGAGGCTCTAAGCAACTTAACAAGACCCCAACTCTAAATAAAATAAAAAAGGGCTAGAGTGGTTGCATCAATTTGCCATCCCACCAGCAATGTATTGCAACCACTCTGGAAAGCAGTATGGAGATTCCTCAGAAAACTTGGAATAGAACCACCATTTGACCCAACGATATACTCCTCTCTATATAACCAAGGGACTTAAAATCAGCATACTATAGTGACACAGTCACATCAATGTTTTTAGCAGTTCAAATCACACTAGCTAAGCTATAGAACCAACCTAAGTGTCCTTCAACAGATGAATGTTTGTTTTTTTTTAAATGTGTTATATATACACAATGGAATATAACTGAGTCATAAAGAGTAATGAAGTTATGGCACTGACTGATAAATGGATGGAATAGGAGACTGCCATGCTAAGTGAAATGAGACAGTCCCAAAAACACAAGTTTGAATATTCTCTCTGATAAGTGGATGTTAACACACAATAAGAAGGGGCAGGGAAGAATAGAAGTTCATTGGATTAGACAAGAAGGAATGAAGAGAAGGGAGGAGACATGGGTTTAGGAAAGACAGTGGAAGGAATTGGACATAACTTAACTTAACATAACATAACATACCAGTGAAACTGCATCATGTTCAACCACAAGAATGGGATCCTAATACTGTCATCTATATCTAAAAAGAACAAATAAAAAATAACAAAACACACAAAAACTAAACTGGGGGGAAAAGGGGCTAGTACTTTGGCTGAGTGGCTAAGCACCCATGGTACAAAAAAAAAAAAAAAAAAAAGAAAAAGAAAAAGAAAAAAAAAGATTGGGTAAGAGATTGGGACCTCAGGACAAAGGTTTTTCAAAATGTGAAGTACAGACATTCAGACTTGTTTCCCCACCCTCCACAGCCAGGGTCAGGGCTCTTACCTGCCACAGTCCCTGGAGATGGGGGCTGAGTGGCACTGGGACTTCACACCCAGGACTTTCAGCCTCACAACAAACTTCTTCTGGGGACTAAAAGACTCTGGACAGCAGAACTCAAAGCAGGGCCAGTAGATGCAGTTGGGGCCACACAGGCGGGTACGGTTCAGGGGCAGGATGGTGTCATCGTCACAGCACTGCTCCAAGGGGTTGTAGATTCGGTCCCCACACCAGGGCACTGGCTGGCACAGCAACAGGCCACTATCTGGAAGAGTCAGGTTGAGTGGGTTCCAAGGACCAGCCTAGTACCCACCCCATCCACAGAACCACCTCCTCCCTCCTCACCCCCCTGTTCTCACCTGTGAGTCCTGAGCATGTTGAGTCCAGAAGTGAAGGTATGAAGAGAAAAGCTGAGAATAGAAGGGTAATAAATGTGATGCTGGGATCACAGTAGCCAACTGGCTGTAATCAGGGACCAAAAATGATGTTACTGAGCTTCTTGGGTTGCTGGTAATGGCTGAGTGGATTTTGAGACTGACTGTGGAGTCAGGTCAGGGCTGGCAGGTGAGGAAATGCAGGGAGGGCTCTGGGAAAAGTGAACCCTCTGAAATTTTCAGGTGGGCAGAGAAGGTGCAGGGAAGTCAGGAAGGACAGTGGGGTGATTACCAGGTGGGAAGCTGAGAACTGAACACAGAAGAGAGAACTGAGTTTGAGGTTCAGAGGGACAAAGGGGTAAGAGAATGCTCAGGCTCAACGTGGGGCTGGACCCTCCTTACCAAAGATTCTGAGCAGCATGGTTCTGGTTAGGTAGTGGAGCAGAGGGAGGCAGAGCAGCCGAAAAACCAGGTCAACTGGGACCTTGATCTGTGCCTTATAAAGGGTTATGAAGACACCTAGGGAGGAATCTGAAGGGGGGACCTCCCATCACATACTATCCGGATGCAATGCTGTCCATGGGAAGGGTTGGGCACAAAGGATCTGCATGTAGGAAACACCCACAGATGAAAGCACATACCAGTTTTCAAATTGATTAAAGTGCCCTATTTTTCATTGCTACTGAGTGGAACCTGAGATTTGTGTGCAAGTCCCCATCAACCACTGGCTGTTTCTAGGCTTCCCTTTCTATCCACCCTGGAAGTTTCAAGGCATCTCAGCCCTGCATCTCAGTCTACCTCCCCACCTGAAATGTGAAGAATTCTTCAGATATTAGGGAGGAATTATGGAATTTCAGCATGGACTAGAGGAAGAACAGAGTCTTGGGAGAACAAAAGAGGAACGGAGTCATAGGACAGAGCAGAGGGAGGGTCAGTGCTTTTATTTGTACAATTCCTTGTCCTAGAAATGCACCATCCATGTTTCATACCACTATTTTATTGTCACCATCACTATCACATGTGTGATGTGCAATATTCTGGCAGTGTGGCCCTCCCCACCCTGATTTCCAGGGACTTCCTCTGAGTCACAGTGAAAAGGCTGGGAGGGTGGAGGAGAGGTCTGGCAGAAGCTTTAGAGTCACTGAAGGATTTTGTAACATCAGGGAGATTTCTGTTCCTCCTCCTTCTCTCTAAACAAGGTGTGCAGTACTTGAGTTATCTGCTGCACATATGGCCCCACCCTCCTCTCCTCCTGCAGATGTGTCTGTGTGGGTGTCAGGTTCTTGCCATGCCTTCTCCTGGCCCCTGCACCCCAACAGGAGTGCTGCTTGTAAAGACCACCCTCATCCCACTGCCACACCCTCATTTACACAAAACTGCTCTAGAAAAAAAGATCATTTCCATCTTAGCTAATTAAATTGATGCCACATTCATGACTGAGCAGCAACCCAGAAATTCAAGACCCCATAAAATAGAAATCCTGGGAGAACAAAATGGTGGAGGAAAATAATAGGAGTGATCCATAGGAGAATTAATCTCTATAACTGAAACATCTGAAAATCTCATGGAATCTACTGTGAGGTAAAAATCAGGACTGATAGATACTTCCAGGAAAAAACAACAACAACAAAAACAAGACTTTTTTGGAGTCAGACAGTTCTATTACTTGCATAGACAAAGCAAGGTGAGCCACAGGTGCCAGCTCCCTATGTCCCTTGCCACGATGACAATTAATAAATGGAGTCCACTGACTGAAAAAAGAAAATTAGAGACTGTGACCAGGCCAAGAACACCTGCTGCAGCTACACAACTTCACAGCCTTCAGCTCTCTCCTCAGGGGCTGAGCTGGAAAACCTCAGACCTCATCATCCATGCTGGTGGGTGGCCAGCAGAGGCTTCCTTGTGGCAGCCTCTTTAGAAGAGATGAAAATGACAATGACCTTGCAGTAGCTCTTGTGCCCCCATGGTTCATGTGGACACATGCAGGACGACCAGGGAACAAGGGGAGACATGGCCCTAACCCACAGAAAATCTCCTGGAACTGATCACTGAAATGAGGGTGGATGAAAGATGCAAGGTCAGTACCCAAACTCAGGAATTCTCTACCCTAGCTTGGACAGCTGGAAACTGACAATGAAAAACACTGCCAGGTACAACCCCCCATGAAATACTTAGGCAGGAGTCTGATAAAACATGTAGAGGATGTGTGGATGGAAGAGCACCTAAACTAATGCCAGAAATCAAACATGAATCCAATGGAGGATTTAAAAAAAATCACCATGTTATGGTTTGAGAGACTCAAGGGAAATAGAATTAAGAATGAACAGTTGTGGCCCAAGCCAGAGGGAAAAAGAATCTGTAAGGGTACCTCATACTTTATATAAAATTCATATCAGGATGAATCCAAATATACAATGCAACCTGGATGTGTTGGCACACGCCAGTAATCTCAGCTACTTAGGAGGCTGAGACAGGAGGATCACAAGTTCAAGGACAGCTTCAGCAACTTAACCAGACCCTGTCTCAAAATAAAATAAAAAGGCTGGTGATGTAGCTCCGTGGTAGAGTACTTGCCTCCTATACATGAGATCCCAGGTTCAAAAGGGGAGAAAAAAAAGAAGAGAGAACACTTCCAAACTTAAAAATAAATAAATAAATAAATAGATAAATAGATAAATAAATAAATAAATAAGACATTTATAAATAGAATTTGTCAAAACTCATTTTTCTGTGGGGTGCAATATTGGTCCATCTCATATTTAACACAGGATTTCTATGCTGAGCATGCATATATGTGGAAGTATGTATCCAGTGTTTGCTAGTATCTGAAAAGTTCTCAAAAAGTAAACAGAAAACAAACAACTCAGTACAAGTAAGAGCAGCACCTAACCAAACAGGAGATATAGGTACCAATAAGCACTTGAAAAGTGTTCAACATCATGAGTCCTTAGGGGACTGAAAAGAAGACCACGAGGAACTATTACCTCACGCTTAGTATAAGGGGAACATTTTTTACAGTAGTGGTGGAAATGAGAAATGGAACCAGCACTCTGGGAAAGAGTTTGGGAGTTTCTTATAATGAAACCTTCACTCACCTCATGACCCATCTCTCACTGTCCTGGACACTCACCCCAGTGACACAAAAACATGTTTCCACAAAAAAGCACAAGAATGTTCATGGCAGTTTTACTGGTAATAAAGCCAAATGGAAAACAACACAAATATCTATCAATGGGTGAATTGATGGACAAGCTGATGTATCTATACAACCCAGCAATAAAAGGGAAAAAAAAACCAACCTATCAATAGAGGCCTGGTAACTACATGGATGGATCTCCAAGACAGAGAAGCCAGAATTGAGGACAGGCAGTTAGTGTAGAACAGGGAATCCAGTGGAATTGAGAAATGGAGGCCGTCTGAGTCCTGGAAGTGGGAGACCACCCTGGGAGAAAGGAAAGTCAATGTCCCCAGAGCCCTTTGATCACCAAGTTTACCTGCCCCTTCCCAAGAGGCTGTGGGCAGGAAATTGCTAATTACTACCCCCTGGGCCCCTCCTGCCTGGGTCACTCCACTTGGCCCTGCCCCTGCCCATCTGCTTCTCACATTTTGCCATCTCACAGACATCTCCTGGACCTGTAGTCACATAGGCAGGAAGGAGAGAGATAAGGAGGAGAGAGCAGGAGATTCTAGTCTATAAAAAGTGCAGGGCACGCTGAATTCTTGGGATTCCAGAACACCAGCCATGGCCCCCTTCAGTGTTACTACCTATAAATAAGATCTGCTCCATATGTTTGCCTCAGCATGCTTCTCTGGTGTTAATCTTCAATATCTGAGGAAGCAGAACTTGTCACCCATAAATGACAGCATCAACATTATGGGTGGAGAAAGAAGTAGCTCTTGGACAGGCAAAAGTGCAAGGATGGAGAACTGATCGTGGTTTCCAGGGATTAGAAAGAAGTGACCACCAAAGGGACATAAGGGAGAGTTTTGGGGTGAAGGAGCTGTCCTGTGAGAGACTTTAGAGAGCCTGAGAAACAGGAGGGGCTTCAGGAATGTGGACGCCTACTGTTGCAGTAGCTGTGAGTCCCCCTGCTCCACCCAGCAGCCTCACACAACCAGGACATCGAAGGGAGTCAGTGAAATTCTCTCTGATTTTGCAGTGTGTGGGTATTCTTCAATGCATCTATTTCTACTATAAGAACATTTTCCAACCTGGGGATATGACTCAGTTATACCCCCATGTGTATACAGTTCAGTTATATGCCTCACATGCACAGGGCCCTGAGTTCAAGCCCAGCACCACAAAAAAAAAAAAAAAAAAAAAAAAAAAAAAAAAAAAAAAAAAAATTTCCCCTGTGGAAACATGGCAATACTAAGTCAAACAAAGTTATCTTGTGAAAAATCTTCACAGGGCATGTGTAGAAACCAGCTAGGCAGGAGGCATGTCAGGGGCTCTCCTGCAGGGCTGTTTCTGGGCTTGTTCCTACCTGCTGATTCCTCAGCTTCTTCCCTCTCATGCTCCTGAGGGCCTTTCCTGGATAGGTGCCAGTGGTGTGTCAGCTATGGTGCTGATAATTTAGATCTTCAGTAAGACTGGCACAATTCTTTTACAGTGTATCTTGCTACAGGGCACTGTGGTTTCAGTGAAGAAGAAACAGGTCATATTTTCTGCTCTTGCAGAGTGTTCTTCATTAGACTTCCATGTGGATATCGAGTCAAATCTCAACACCTTAGTACAGTAGTTGTCTCCAGTGCTTCATATCATGCAGCAACCCCTGATGGGCTTTTCTGTGGTTTTCTAAGACTAGTTTTGTGACATTAGGGGAAATTGTTATGGGCTGCTAAAAGAGATAGAAGTAATAGCATACAAGTTCCTATGTCCTGAAAAATCTCTATACAAACATGTTACCAGAAATGCATTTCATATGGTAGCAATTCAAAGGAATATGCCTGGATATTCATGTTTACAAATATTTTATTTGATGTTTATAATCCCACCATGGGCACATATCACTATATCATTGACTTTGTAGAGGAAATAGAAGCTCAGAGAGGTTAAGTAGTTTATTAAAAATCCCACAGCTTGTGTTAGAGCTGAGCCCCAAGAACCACAAAAGGAATCATGAAGTTAAAGCCAGAAACTAGGAACAGCATCATTCTCTGGGAGTGTCGTGGGGGTTGCAATACAAAGAGGGAGGGAGACTTTCATTTTTAATTGGTAAAAATTACGAACTGGAATCTTTCTTATCTATACATGTCTTTTTCTAAATTAAAAATCATAAATTTACATAAGGCAATGTTGTTTGATTCATTGTTATTTTTTCCCTTCACCCCACCCCTCCCACCCCTCTTTTCCCTCTATACAGTCCTTCCTTCCTCCATTCTTACCACCCTCCTTATCCCTAACCCTAAACCTAATCCTAACCCTAACACTAACACCTCCCTTCCCCCATTATATGTCCTCATCTGCTTATCAGCGAGATCATTCGTCCTTTAGTTTTTTGAGATTGGCTTATCTCACTTAGCATGATGTTCTCCAATTTCATCCATTTGCCTACAAATGCCATAATTTTATCATTCTTCATGGCGGAGTAATATTCCATTGTATATATATGACACAGTTTCTTTATCCATTCATCAACTGAAGGGCATGTAGGTTGGTTCCACAATCTGGCTATGGTGAATTGAGCAGCTATGAACATTGATGTGGCTGTATATCTGTAGTATCCTTATTTTTAGTCCTTTGGGTATAGGCCAAGGAGTGGAATAGCTGGGTCAAATGATGGTTCCATTCCAAGCTTTCTGAGGGGTGAGATGAAATCTTAGGGGAGTTTTGATTTGCATTTCTCCTATTACTAGAGATGTTGAACATTTTTTCATATATTTGTTGATTGCTTGTACATCTTCTTCTGTGAAGTTTCTGTTCATTTCCTTAGGCGATTTTTTGATAGGATTATTTGTATTCTTGGTATAGAGCTTTTTGAGTTCTTTATAGATTCTGGAAATTAGCGCTCTATCTGGAGTGGCAAAGATATTCTCCCACTCTGTAGGCTCTCTCTTCACATTACTGATAGTTCCTTGCTGAGAGAAAGCTTTGTAGTTTGAATCTATCCCAGTTGTTGATTCTTGCTTTTATTTCTTGTGCTATGGGAGTCCTGTTAAGGAAGTCTGATCCTAAGCCAACAAGTTAAAGGTTTGGACCTACTTTTTCTTTTATAAGATGCAGGGTCTCTGGTCTGATTCTGAGGTCCTTGATCCATTTTGAGTTGAGTTTTGTGCAGGGTGAGAGATAAGGGTTTAATTTCATTCTGTTGCATATGGTTTTCCAGTTCTCCCAGCACCATTTGTTGAAGAGGCTATCTTTTTTTCATTGCATATTTTTGGCACTTTTGTCTAGTATGAGAAAATTGTATTTATTTGGGTTTGTGTCCATGTCCTCTATTCTGTACCATTGATCTACCTGTCTATTTTGGTACCAATATCATGCCATTTTTGTTACTATTGCTTCGTAGTAGAGTTGAAGGTCTGTTATTGTGATACCCCCTGCTTCGCTCTTTCTACTGAGGATTGCTTTAGCTATTCTGGGTTTCTTATTCTTGCAGATGAATTTCATAATTGCTTGTTCTTTTTCTGTAAGGTACATCATTGGTATTTTAATTGGAATTGCATTGAATCTGTATAGCACTTTTGGAAGTATGGCCATTTTGACAATATTAATTCTGCCTATTCAAGAACATGGGAGATCTTTCCATCTTCTAAGGTTTTCTTTAATTTCTTTCTTTAGTGTTGTATAGTTCTCATTGTAGAGGTCTTTCACCTCTTTTGTGAGATTGATTGCCAAGTATTTTATTTTTTTTCAAGGCGATTGTGAATGGGGTAGTTTTCCTAATTTCTCTTTCTGAGGATTCATCACTTATGTATAAAAATGCATTGGATTTATGAGCATTGATCTTGTAACCTGCTACTTCACTGAATTCACTTATGAGTTCTAAGAGTTTTCTGGTGGAATTTCCAGGTTCCCCTAAATATATAATCATGTCGTCAGCAAATAGGGATAGTTTGAGCTCTTCTTTTCCAATTCGTATCCATTTAATTTCTTTGGTTTGTCTAATTGCTGTGACTAGAGTCTCAAGAACAATGTTAAATAGAAGTGGTGAAAGAGGGCATCCCTGCCTTGTTCCAGTTTGTAGGGGGAATGCTTTCAGTTTTTCACCATTTAGAATGATATTGGTCATGGGCTTAGCATAGATGGCCTTTATAATGTTAAGGAATGTTCCCACTACCCCAATTTTCTCTAGTGTTTTGAGCATGAAGGGATGCTGTATTTTATCAAATGCTTTTCCTGCATCTATTGAAATAATCATGTGATTCTTAACTTTTAGTCTGTTGATACGGTGAATGACATTTATTGATTGCCTGATGTTGAACCAACCTTGCGTCCCTGGGATAAAACCCACTTGATCGTGGAGCATTATCTTTTTAATATATTTTTGTATGCAATTTGCTAAAATTTTGTTGAGAATTTTTGCATCGATGTTCATGAAGGTTATTGGTCTGAAATTTTCTTTCCTCGATGAGACTCTGTCTGGTTTAGGTATCAGGGTGATATTGGCTTCATAGAATGAGTTTGGGAGCGTTCCCTCCTCTTCTATTTTATGGAACACTTTGAGAAGTAGTGGAATGAGCTCTTCCTTAAAAGTTTTGTAGAACTCGGCTGAGAACCCATCTGGTCCCGGACTTTTCTTTGTTGGTAGGCTTTTGATGACCTCTTCTATTTCATTGCTTGAAATTGATTTATTTAAGTTGTGTATGTCCTCCTCGTTCAGTTTAGGTAATTCATATGTCTCTAGAAACTTGTTGATGTCTTCGAGGTTTTCTATTTGTTGGAGTATAGATTTTCAAAATAGCTTCTAATTATGTTCTGTATTTCACTCCTGTGTGTTGTGTTATAACCTTGTTCATTCCGAATTTTAGTAATTTGAGTTTTCTCTCTTTCTCTCTGTTAGTGTGGCTAAGGGTTTATCAATTTTGTTTATTTTTTCAAAGAACCAACTATTTATTTTGTTAATTTTTCTGATTGCTTCTTTTGTTTCAATTTCATTGATTTCGGCTCTGATTTTAACTATTTCCTGTCTTCTACTACTTTTGGTGCTGGTCTGCTCCTCTTTTTCTAGGGCTTTGAGCTGTAGTGTTAAGTCATTTATTTGTTGATTTCTACTTCTTTTGTTGAATGCGCCCCGTGAAAAAATCTTCCTCTCAGTACTGCTTTCATAGTGTCCCAGAGATTTTGATATGATGTGTCTTTATTCTCATTTACTTCTAAGAATTTTTTTATTTCCCTCCTGATGTCTTCTGTTATCCATTCATCATATAATAGTGTATTACTTAATCTCTGGGTATTGGAGCCAATGTTCAGGGCATAGGTATATATGATTGTTATGTCTTGGTGATTTTTGCTTCCCTTAAGCAGTATGTAATGTCCTTCTTTATCCCTTCTGACTAGTTTGGGCTTGAAGACCACATTATCTGAAATGAGGATGAATACTCCAGTTTTTTTGCCTTGTCCGTGTGCATGGTATGTTTTTTCCCATCCTTTCACCTTAGTCTATGGGTATCTCTTTCTAGGAGATGAGTCTCTTGCAGGCAGCATATTGTTGGATTTTTCTTTTTAATCGAATCGGCCAGTCTATGTCTTTTGATTGATGAGTTCAGGCCATTAACATTCAGGGTTATTATTGTGATATGATTTGTATTCCCAGTCATTTCACTCATTTTTGTTTTTTGACATGATTGGTTTCTCCTTTATTTGGCTATTCCTTTAGGCTAGTTCCTCCCATTGCTGATTTGCATCATTGATTTTCATCTCTTCCTCATGGAATATTTTGCTGAGAATGTTTTGTAATGCCAGCTTTCTTTTTGTAAATTCCTTTAGCTTTTGTTTATCATGGAAGGATCTTGTTTCATCGTCAAATCTGAAAGTAAGTTTCGCTGGGTATACAATTCTTGGTTGGCATCCGTTTTCTTTCCAGGCTTGTTGAGTGTTGTTCCAGGCTCTTCTAGCTTTTACGGTCTGGATTGAAAAATCTCCTGATATCCGTATTGGTTTCCCCCTGAATGTAATTTGATTCTTTCCTTTGCAGCCTTTAAAATTCTGTCTTTATTTTGTATGTTAGGTATTTTCATCATAATGTGCCTTGGGGTGGGTCTATTGTAATTTTGTATATTTGGAGTCCTATAAGCCTCTTGTACTTGGATTTCCATTTCATTCTTCAGATTTGGGAAATTTTCTGATATTATTTCATTGATTAAATTGTTCATTCCTTTGGTTTGTTTCTCTAAGCCTTCCTCAATCCCAATAATTCTTAAATTTGTCCTTTTCATGATATCCCATAATTCTTGTAGATTCTTTTCATGATTTCTTACCATCTTTTCTGTTTGTTCAACTTTGTTTTCAAGATTAAATATTTTGTCTTCAATATCTGAGGTTCTGTCTTCCAGGTGTTCTATCCTATTGGTTATGCTTTCTATGAAGTTTTTAACTTGATTTATTGTTTCTTTCATTTCAAGGATTTCTGTTTGGTTTTTTTTTTTCAGCATCTCTAACTCTTTATTGAAATGATCTTTTGCTTCCCATATTTGCTCTTTTAACTGTTGATTGGTGCAATCATTTAATGCCTGCATTTGCTCTTTCATCTCCTCCTTCAATGCCTGCATTTCTCTTTCATCTCCTCATTTGTTTCCCTGATTGTTTAATTATGTGCATTCTGAACTCCCTTTCTGACATTTCTTCTGCTGTGTTGTCATTGGGTTTTATTGATATAGTATCTAGGTTTGTTTGGGACATTTTTTTCCCTTGTTTTCTTATATTGGTCAGATGTCAGTGGGACTCTGTGATATTGCATATTTCCTCTATTGGCTTATAGTGTCCCTGTAGATTTCTAGTGTATCACCTCCCAGCCTTCAGTAGCCTGAAGTCTTGGAGTAACTTGATAGTGCAGTGCTTTTGAAGAAAGCTGCCCCTAGCCCACTACTGGTTCCAGGGCTTGGAGCTGGCTCTGTGTGGAAAGGCTCTCACTGGGGGGCCTGCTCCAAGAAGCTGGCTGTGTTGGAGGAGCCCACTGCCTGAGTGCCCAGGGCTGCCTGGAGAAGAGTCTAGCTGCCCTGCCCTACTCTAATAAGCCACCCAAATCTGGGCCTTTCGCCCGGGCCAAGCCTCACTGGGTGGGGGACACTCACCCCGTGGCTCTATTTTAGTCTGAGTCTCTCAATGCCTCCCCTTCTTGAATCCTGGGTTCTGGAGCGACTGGAGATGCAGTCACCCTCTAGTCCGCCATCTTGGATTGCCCCGTGGAAAAAGACTGCGGTCGGAGGGGACAGGTCCACTTGAAGAGGTCTCTGGCTGCCCTGCCCTGGTCCCAGAGGCTGCTTGTGGGTCGGAGGTCTCCACTGGCTTTGGGACTTGTGGCTGGCTCTGTGTAGAAAGGCTCTCACTGAGCGGTCTGCTCCGAGAAACTAGCCTAGAAAGGCGCTTCCTGCCGAAGGGAGCTGGGCTGCTTGGGAAAGTCCCTGGCTGCCCTCTCCTGGTCTCTGAAGCAACCTGCGGGTGGGCCTGAGCTTGCTGCGTGCTGGCTCAGGGACTTGGAGCTGGTTCTGTGTAGAAAGGCTCTCTCTGGGGGCCTGCTCCGAGAAGCTGGAGAATCTGGCCCTGTGGGAGAAGCCCACCGCCGGAGTGCTCAGGGCTGCCTGGGGGAGACTCTAGCTGCCCTGCCCTACTCTAATAGGTCGCCCAAATCCGGGCCTGCCGCCTGGGCCGAGCTTCACCGGGTGGGGGAGACTCACCCCGTGGTTCTATTTTCGTCCGAGTCTCTCAATGCCTCCCCTTATTGAATCCTGGATTCTGGAGCCACTGGAGATGCAGTCACCCTCTAGTCTGCCATCTTGGATCACCTATACATGTCTTTAATAATATGTAAATAATCAAAATGAACAAACAAGCAGGAGTGTCACAGGCTGTCACAATAAGCACAGTGAGATGTAAGCATGAGTCCCTATGGGTGCACAGCAGGCATGTAAAACTGCACCAGAGATTCACTGGGAACAGGCTAGTATGGTGGGCAGGAGATGCCTGAGTGGAGCCTGGGGAGAGCAGTCACTCAGGAGAAAGGCCAGGGAGGCCTGCAAGCAGAGACTGGAAGCTGAGCTGGGACAGGGAGGCCTGGATGGGGGTGATGTAGGAAGTGACTGTTTTATTGATGGGGGGGTAGCAGGGAGGGGAGTAACATGCGGGAGGTCACACATGGTCAGGTAGTCCGCAGGTTGTCACCTAGGGCTGTGGGGATTCATTGGCAACTCTGAGTTGTGAAACACATAATGAGATCTGTATTCTTCCACTCCTGCCATGCTGGGATGTCTTCACCCCACACTCTGGGGACCCTCAGTCTTCAGGGCTATGAGGCACTTGTCCCAGCACCAAACCCGTGCACTGTTTTTACTTTCTTTGTGGATTTATTTGTTTTCAAATCAGTATTGGCTTGTGGGCATCAGAGGCAAATACTCCATGGCCTCTTGCATTTCCACACATATTGCAGTGAGGCAGTGACTGTCTCCTGGTTCCTCAGTCTTTTCAACGATGTTGCTAGTGAGCAGTGGAAGACAGAAAGTGTCTCCCTACCACAGCAAAGCAGAGCACTGCTTGATATTGATGATGATACCTCTCTGCCATCTTCCTCCAATGAAGTTTCAGGCAGGTTTACTGCCCAATTTCAAAAGGCACTACTCACCTGGGAGCCGTGGTCATGCCTATAATTGTAGTGACCGAGACTGAGGCAGGGGAGGATCACAAATTCAAGGCCCAGTCTGGGCAATTCAGCAACACCCTGCTTCAAGACAAAAATAAAAAGTCTGGGGTGAAGTTCAGTGATAAAAAGCCCCTGGGTTCAATTCCCATTATGAAAGAAATAAAAGGTGGCATTTAAAGCACAGTCCATCTTCATACCCCTGATTTGCCTTTATTGTTTCAATATATAGCAACTCAGAAATGGTCTACATTCTGTTCCTGTCTGTATGGGGTTGCACTGCATATTCCAGCCTTGATTTCCCCTGCAGAATGTATACATTGAATGTCCTTATACAGCTGAGATTCCCCTGTTTTGTTTTGTTGTTTTTTTGGTTTTTGTTTCTTATTTTATTGGAGGTGCGGGTTTGGTGCTGTTTTTGCCATGATTAATGGGCCTGGATTTGGTCTAAGAATCAACAGAGAGCCTATCCCATTGGGCTGAGACTTTGCCAAACTGAAGCAAGACATGTGGGCTAGTGCTGGGGATGAGAGTGTCCCCTCGATAATAGCTGTGCTTGGGGGTTTTGTAGATCAAAATGACACTTTTAAGCTGTTTACCCTAAAAAACATGCAGGTGTCCACACCACTCAAGGCCACTGTACTGTCTGGAAATTTGAGTCTCCTGTGCAGTTGAATGGCAGAGGCACTCCCTGTTCTCAGAAACGGTGAGAACATGCCAAAAGGTTGATGGAGATTTCATAAACACACATCAGAGCTGTTTCTCTCTTTCCATTACAGGATCAGCACCTGTAGTTTCAGGGCCAACCTGGACGAGGCATACAGGCCAAGCAATGAACAATGCACTCCATGAGACACACAGGCAAAGCTAAAGGAAGGTTGAAGATGGCAGAGAGAGCAAGGAAGGACTCAGAAGTAAGGCCAGGGGAAGTGAAGTGCTATCTCACTGTGTCAAAATGTATTCACAAAGAGGATCCCAGTGAGATTAGTCTGAGGGACACTAGAAGATTGTGGAAGGAAATGTCATGTGGGCTGGAGGGGCCTTGGTCTGACTTGGTGGAAGCTGAGAGAAGAAGGGAAACTGTAATGGAAATCTGAGAAGAAAGGAGCTCAACATACTGTGCAAGGTTCAGTAACAATGATACCTGTTATTTGAAAATAATACATAATGAACTCATGCATTTGGTTGAAATATTTCTAGACAGAATTCTAACAATTTATTTTAGCCACATTGAGACAGAACAGAGGTATAAGATGGAATAAAAGTAAAATGTCCAGTTTTCAGGCAAAATTTTTAGAGCATATACATAGAAGTGCCAGATCTTTCTGGATTCAGAAAATAAAAAAGGTTCAAAATTCCTGTCTCTTCTAATGGAACATTTCTGAAATTTTCAGAAAATTTTTTGTTAAAGATGAAATCACGGTGAGTTTCTTTGGATTTCTTGAAGAACTTCTGTCTTTGTTTTGGGTTGCTCTAACAAAACACCTGAGGCTGGGTGCTTTATAAGGAAAAGAGGCTTTTTAAAGCCCAGAGTTTTGAAGTTCAGAGACTGAACTTTCTGGATTGAGGGGCCCATGTCCCCATATCTAATGGGGCTTCCCGGCTATGTCACAGCATGGTGGAGGGGATCAGGGTGAGGGCTCATGTGAGCAGGAGAGATCACACGTGAGACAGGAAGCAGGAGACAGGGGTCCAGTTTCCTTTTTACAAAAGTAACAACCCATTTTCTCAGACAGTCACAAGTATATTTTAAGAACTACATTAATCCCTTCTGAGGACAGCACCCTGAGTGCTGCCCTATTAAAGCTTCTGCTTTGTCAACACCACCCTCAATGGGGCCAAGATTCCAGCACGTGAGTTCTCAGGGGACACACTCAAACCATATTCAGATCATCCACCTCAGAAATGCCCAAGGGGATGCCCCACAGGACCTTTCTCCAAGACAGGTTGCCCTCTGAGTATCTGAAGGGCATATCTCCCAGACCTTCCCTGTCAAACTCTAGGGTGCTAAGAATCTACTGTTTTGTTGTTATTTATGAGGTTATTATGGAGAATATTAAAAGGACACAGAAAAATAGCCATTTGAAGCCATACAGAAGGTGAGGTCTAGAAGGGTCCTATCCCTGTGGATTTGAGCCACCTTACCCTCTCAACACAAGATTGCACCACCTACCTGGAATCTCCCACAGAAACTTAAGGTCCCTCCCAGGGGCCTGACAATAGAGAGAAGGTCCTATATCAAAAGGATGTGCAGTGTGGTTTCTCTATAGTGGGATGACTCCCCTCGGTAAACACAGAGAAGCCATAGCATGTTAAAGGTAATTGTAGTAAGCAAAGCAGTGTTGACTGGTGAAAAATGACAGTGAGAATATAAGTGAGAGGATTCCTACAGAGCATTAGATTCTATAGGCAAGAAAAAGTCTCCAAAATTAGGAAGAAACAGAAGCTGGATCTTATGGAAAAGAAAGGATGACTCTGTAGGGACTGAGGGTGCTTGGGGTGGAGCCAACATACATGGAGAAGTATTAACAGCCAGCAGAAAGAGACTAAGTACAGAACCAGTGCTGCCGCCTGTCACTTATCCAACCAGGACAACTGCTCCTTGAAAGGCACACAAGAACCTGGGCTGGTTGAAAGTACAGAAAGGGTCTCATGCAATTGTGGAGGCCTCCAGACCCAAGATTCATGGTGAGTCAGTGAGCAGGAAATGCAGGAGAACCAGTGGTTTAGCCCATAGACTGACAAGCAGAAGTGTCCCTGGTGTAGGTCCAGTCTGAAGACAAACAGGCTTGCAGCCCAGGAAGAACTGCCATCCACTTTGAGTCTGAAGATGGGGGAAAACACCACCACCAATGTCCCAGTTTGGAGACAAGAAGGTGGAATTCTCTCTTACTCAAGCAAGGGTTTCTTGGTCCGTTTGTGCTACTATAACAAAGTGCCATAGACTGGGTGACTTATAAACATCAGGAGTAAATTATGGCATTTGCCAGTAAATGGATGGAACTAGATACTAACATGTGAAGTGAAATAAGCCAATTCCAAAAACACAAAAGCTGAATGTTCTCTCTGATATATGTATACTAACATACTAGAAGGGATGGGGAGGGAAGAATAGAAGTTCATTGCATTATACAAAGGAGAATGAAGGGAAGGGAGGAGGCAATGGAATATGAAAGACAGTGGATTGAATCAAACATAACTTTCCTATGTTCATATATGAATACATGACCAGTGTAACTCCAAGCCATATACAACCACAAGAATAGGTAGTTATTCTCCATGTTTATATGTCAACATACATCCTACTGTCATGTATAACTAAAAATAAAAAAATAAAAAATTTTAAAGACTTTAGTTGAACACCCCCAAATAAAATAAATAAATAAAAACAACATCAGAAGTTTATTTTTCACACTTTCTTGGCTGCATGTCTGAGATCTGGTGCCAGGTCAGAAGGGTCACGTTCTGCTGAGGTCCCCTTCCAGGTGCACACCACCAACTTTAGTCATATCCTCACATGGCAGAAAGGGAGTAGAGATTTCTGGAGTCCCTCTTTATGAGCACTAATCTAAATTATGAGGGCTCCACCTTCATGACCTAATCACCACCAAAGACCCCCAACTCCAAATACCATCATGTTGGGGTTAGAATTGCAGCAAAGCAGCAAATGAATCTGGGGAGACACAATCACTCAGTTCATTAAGGAGATCCAGCCTTTGTTTACTCCTTCGGATGGTTGAGTGAGGTCCATCCACATCAAGGAAGTCTTCCTGTTTTATTCATCTGCTAGTTTAAATGCTAACTCATCCAAAGCTTCCTCAAAGATACAGACACAATAATGATTGACCAAACACCTGGGCACCTCATAGCTCAGTCAAGTTCACTCATAAGTTTAACTTTCACACAATGTTTTTGCCATCTAGCATTTCTTTTTAATCTTTCAAAAAATTTTATTGCTCTACTACCATCACCAATCTCTTCTTGCAGGTTGTCTACCTATTCCATTAGTGACCCATATTAATCTCCTTTCTATTATTATAACAAGATACTTGAGACTGGATGAGGCCTAATGAAAGGAGGCTCATTTAGCTGACAGTTCTGGAGGTCTAAGGGCATGTTTGTTGTACCTGCTCAGTTCTGATGAGGGCATCATCACAGATGGTGGAAGTATACAAAAGAGTATGCATGAGACAGGAAGACAGAGATGACCATGGAGTCAGGCTCACTATTTTAAATATCCTGCTCTCATGAGAACTCACTCACCCCATGAGATAAGCACTAATCCCTTCCAAGCTGTGTCCTAATGTCCTAACCACCTCACATTAGGTCCCAATTCTTGAAAGTTCCATCAACTCTAAACATTGTCACCTTGAGGACCAAACTTCCAACACATAAGTCTTTGGGGACACAATCAAGTCATATCCAAACTAAAGCATCCCTCCCCAGGCTCCCAAGATCTATGTCTGTCTCACCATGGGTCACAGTCCTATTGATTGGATATCTGAGGATTGTTGTTCTTTTGGTGTGAAGTGTTTTGGGTTCTTTATGTTTCCTAGATATTAATCCCCTATCTGAGGAATAGGTGACAAAGGTCTCCCATTCAATAATTTCTCCCTTCATACCCTTAATTGCTTTCCTTTATGTGCAGTTTTTTAACTTGATGTGTCTAGACAAAATAAGCAGATGAAAAGGAGGCAGTGATAATTTCCATGAAAACAGAAGAGTGATCAGTGGAGTAGAGAAAGGGGACTGAGAGGGAGAGTAAGGAAGAGTGGAATGCAATTGACCAAGCTATTCTATGTGCATGTATGAATACACCATACTGAACTTCACCTTCACGTATATATATAAAGCACACTTAAAAAAATAATCAATAAATGGAAAGAGAACAAGCAGAGTGAAAGAAGTGAAATGGGGAAGGAAGAGGAGAACATAACAGGAGGTACTGGAGGCTGAAATGGAGCCAATCATACTCCATGCTTTTATAATTATATCAAAATGAACCCCATTATTATGTCTATCTATAATGCAGTAATAAAAAAGTCCCCAAATTTGAACTCATTCCAGTATCAATAAAAAGCCAAATTCAAAGACTCATTCAAGACTCAAGGCAAATTCTAACCAACTGTGAGCTCATCTAATATAAAAACAAAATAAAAAATAAACAAATCAATTTACAAGCTGGGTGCAGCTTTGAGGTAGACAGCTGGCACACCAAGCACAAGGCACTGGGTTCAGTTTCCTGAACAAAGAGTAAAACCAAAAAAAAAAAAAAAAAGTTACATGCTTCCAAGATACAAGGGCAGAACAAGCACAGGGTAAAATATTCCTGGACATTAACCACTGAAAGGGGTCATAGGCACCAGCATAGTTGAGACACTAAGCCTCAAGCTCCCTGATTGGCAACCCGTGCAGACTGTAGTGTCCAAGGGCCTTGGACAGCGCTGCCAGCCCTGGGTGACTGCTCAAGCCTACATGTCTGCTGTGCTGGGCAGTGCAGTGATGTCTGTGGCTTTCCTATTTAGTGGCTGTATGATGCCATTTGTTCTGCATGTCTGAGGTCCTGGCAGCAGATCCACTCCCATAGCTCCACCAGGCATTTCCCCATGGGGACTTTCTATGGCACCCCCACCCCTGAAGCAAACTCCTGACAGTCTCCCCAAGTTTACCGCTAAAATCTTGGCATGAGCTGCCATGACCTCTTCACTCTTCCATTCTGTGTGCCTGCAGAACCAGCACCTCACAGATGCACCAAGGGCTGCACTGGCACTAGCCTCACCTGGGTCTGCTTGAATCATGGCTAGAGGAGCCACAGAGCACTGTGTGGGAAAGCAGGGGGCAGAGATCCAAGCAGGCACTGGACAGTGGGTCCATGGAGAAAGCCCTGAACCCCTTTCCCAAAGCTTTCTGCCCTGGAAGGCCTGTGGAGCTTTGATGATGAGACAGACTTTCAGGTTTCTTAGATGCCCTCAGAGCCTTGTGGGGATGAGGTGGTTCTGCATGCTGGAGTTAGGGGTCATGGAGTCTTCCACCAGGATTTCAAAGGAAGGCCTGAGAGGCCAGACCATGTGCAGCAGGGTTGGAATCCTTGCAGACAGCCCTTGAGATCTTGGTGTGTGAGGATGTGAGAAGGAAGTCAAAATTCCAGTGGGGACTCCCAGTAACATGGAACATGTGCTGAGGAAGCTGCAGGAATGAAGCAGAAGCAAGCCAAGAGAGAGGCCGTGTGGGCTACAGTGAGCAAGGCCCTAGGGGCAGAACTACACAAGCCCTTTGGAGAGAACATCATGATGCCATGTGCCCCTGATGCTGGATATGGAGCTATGGATGTGTTTGCCCAGCTGAATTTTGGTCTTGATTTGGTCCCACCCCTTCTTTCTGTGCTCCTGTTTCTCCTTTTTGGAATGGAAATATTCACTTTGTGCCATGATATATGGGAGATCTGTACCTTGTGATTGATCTTTACAAGGATTCACAGCCAAGAGTTTGCTTGAGCCTTAGTGAATGTGGACTTGTTGGCAATGTGAAAGTGTTAAGATTGTGGAGACTACAGGAAGTGGACAGCTTTAGTCAGCTTTAGTTGCTGTTACTAAAGGACCCAAAAAGAACAACTGTAGAGCAAGAAAGTTTATTTGAGGACTCACAGATCCAGAGGTCTTAATCCATGGAGGCTGGCCACTTTCCTTGGGGTTTGAAGTGAGGCTGAACATCCTGGCTGCCTTGTGTGGTGGGGGGAGCAGCTCACTTCATGGTCAGGAAACAGAGTCCACTCGCCAGATACAGATATGTACCCAAAGCCACACTCCCATTTCCACCTTCTCCAGTCACACCCACCACTTCAGTTACCACTCAGTTAATCCCTGTCAGGGGCTCAAATCACTGATTGGGTTAAAACCCTTACAATCCAGTCATTTCTCCTATGAACCTTCTTGCATTGTCTCACATGAGAGTTTTGGGGACATCTCACATCCAAACCATAACATGGACTAAATATATTTTGCATTCTGAGATGGGCATGAGCTTTAGTGGGCCAGGGTGAAATGTTATGGTTTGGATACATGGGGTCCCATGAAAGCTCATATGTAAAAAAAGCAGGACTGTTCAAAGATGAAATGAGTAGATAATGAGAGTCTTAACCTAAATAGTTGATTAATTCATTTGATGAATAAGGATTTTGAATGTATTAATGGGTGGTAGTCATAGGCAGGTGGGGTTGGGCTGGATGAAGTAGGTCATTCATGGTGGGTTCTTGAGGAATTATCCCTGGCTCCTTACACTCAAGCTCTCTCTGCTTCCTGGCTGCCATGTCCTGAACTGCTTTCTTCTATCAAGCATTTCTACTATGATGTTGTGCCTCATCTTGGGCTCAGAGCAATGGAGTTGTCCAACCATGAACTGAACCTCTGAAACCATGAACCAAAATAAACTTTTTCTCATTCAGATTGTTCTTGCTGGGTCATTTGGTCACAGCTATGAGAAGATGACTAACACACCATGTGCTTATTCATTGCAGTAGTCTCTCCCTATTTATAATCATTTACTTTTTTTCACAAAGAGGGCTGCAAACTGTGAACCCATTTCTATAGCCTTCTGATTGATTCTCTGAACTCCTCTATATTTTTTCAATTAATTTCTTTTCTGGACTTTTTTCTGTGTGTGCTGGGGATTGAAACAGGTGTTTGTGCATATGAGGCAAGAACTAGGCCAACTGAGCTACCATCCCAGCCCCCTCTATTCTGGATGTTATTTATCCCAATTGCGATTCAGATTCCTGAAGGAGACATAGGACTTCAGATGAAATTGAAAGTGTTTCAGACTTGAGCAGTGAAAAGACTCTTGCAAAACTCAGAAAACCATTATGGGATGTTTAATAAGAAAAAGCACTGTCATAAATGACTCGTGGTACATTGTTCATACATTGTGCTCATGAACACAAGCACCAGTAGCTACATGTGGTGTAAATATTGAAATTGATGAGGATATACAAATGAAGAAAGAGATGAGCAACTCATTCCTGGACCTCAGTGTCACCTGCAGAGCTGTGCTGGGGTCAGGCAGGGTATGAATGGGTGTACCGTGGGAAGGCTTTTGTGGTTCTTTTATTAGTTTGGTAGAAAGTCTTGCTTGAATAGGTGTGAGAATTGGAGGCTATGTGTGACTTAAATTTATTCTTTCAGAGTGAATATTTATACACTGTGCTCTAGAAATATTAGGTATCTCTATTCGGAGTGCTTCCCTGATATCCCTTCTGCAGATCTTAAGTGAAACCGTCACATGGTGTTCCTGAAAACCAAAATCACGGATTCCAAAAGGCTTCAGCCCCAGGATGCTGTGTGCAGAAATGAGGACCACAGTCACTTCTCCTCTCCTTCTTGGCTCTAGGGGATTGTGGTAGTCCTTGCTTTTCTCCAGTTCCTGTCCCACATTCTCTATGGGGGTAAATGTGAGGTCTCAGAAGACTCATCAATGCAGCCAGGAACCAGATTCCAGGAGTTCACTTAAAGCTGGGAGCTAGAGGAGAATGTGGGGTTGAATGTTGGAGCTTCCAAGAAACAAAGGAATGAGAAAAAGAGACCCCATCAAATTAGCCTTAGAGAGACCTAGCGTTGAGCATGCTCCCTTCAGCCAGGGGAATTTCCCTCTTTCTTTGTGGGAAAGATGAGCTTGTGAAGCTACAGGGAACCACAACCCAACAACTCCTTGAAAACCTGAAACCCAAGTTCAATAAACACCTGGCATCATCTCTCAGGGAGATTCCCACATTAACATAGGTCTGCTAGTTGTATGTGAATTTCAAATAAGATAAAAATCTCCAGTGTAAGCTCATGTCAAATGTTGTACCCAAAGTACTCCAAATATGGATTCATTTTTTATCTGAATATAAAATGCATCTGGGCTTCTGCTGTGGTTTGGGTGTGGTTTTCCTCCAAAGGGTCCACTCATGGGAGTCTTTGTCCTCAGGGTGGTGATATTGGGAGGTTGTGGAAAATCAAAGAGATGGAGCCTCATAGGAGGTCCCTAGGTCACTGGTGCTGTGCCCATGGGAGGGATTAAGTGATGTCCCCTGGATTTCTCTTTTGTTCTCTTTACAAGTTTATTGCAAAAGTCCAAACCTGACCCCATCCAGTTTTCTGGCTTCCTGTCTCAAGATGTGATCATTTATACCCACACACATAATCTCTTGTGACTATCTATGATGGTGTGATGCTATGAGGGCCCTCCCCAGAGCTGAATTGATGCAATTCATACATTTGAATCTCCAAAACTGCAAGCTTAATCAACTTTCCTTCACAAGTTGTCTTAGCTATTCCACTATGATGATGAATGCTGACTGGTAAAGCATCCTGTGCTTTTATTTCTGGAATTTGGCAAACTGAACAAGAAGCACCTGACTCCAGTGTCCATGACATGCCCCTCCACTTCCTTGCAGATTTGAGGTCAAGGAATCCCAGTGCTCCTTCAATGAACCTGTTTAAATTAGGGCTGTGTCAGAGAACACTTAAGAAAGCATGACTTACTTCTAGCTTATCACACTCTTACCAACATCCCAGCTCAAGTCCAGTTCAGGGCCAGAGTGAGATTTCCTCATGTGCAATCTGATCCTCTTTAGAGTGCAGAATTCTCTGATCCAGCTGTGGGAAGTCAGAGAACATCACAGAGGTATATGTGGCTTCAAGCTTCACCCAGCCATGAAACACTCCCTTCCCTGGACTATGATCTTTTCTCTTAGGCGTGTTCTCTGTGTCTTCACTTTCCTGATTCCAGGCAGTCCAAGGCCAGTCCTAGGGACACTTCCCCCTTCCTGATCACCAAGATCCCAAAATAATCAGTCTCAAACTTACACTGGGCTTTAGGCAGAACCAGAACTAATGTAGGACATTCCCCTGAAGGAAACAGATAAACCAGGTGCAGTGGCACACACCCGTAATCCCAGTGGCTTGGAAGGCTGAGGCATGTGGATCATGAGTTCAAGGACAGCCTGGGCAACTTAATGAGCTCCTAAGCAACTCAGTGAGACCATGCCTCTAAATAAAATATGAAAAGGTGTGATCAGGCAGCCTGGGTTCAATCCATGATACAAAAAGAAAAAAGAAAAAAAAAAACACGACTGAAAATCGGTCCCATCACCACCCCCTTTCTTTCCACAGAGCTCTTTTGTTTTCTTGCACACCTGTGCTCACACTCAGGGATTTCTGGTGATGAATAAGGAAGAGGGAGGAGGTGATTTGCGATTGTGGGATGGGGCTCCTATAGAAGCCCAGCACTGGAGCCAGGCCTGGTGTTCTCTGCCACTTGAGGACATTACCCAAAGTACCCCAGGAGAGGGCTGGCCAGCCTCCAGGTGAGGGAACCAGATCTATTACACATGGAAAGCTGATGTGTGGGATAGACCATGCACCTTTGCCCACCTAGAGGCACAACTGCAACTAATGCCACGCTTCTAGAAATCCTCCTCCAGATTTGTGGGTCTCCTTTGGCAGATGACTTAGGGGAAAATCTCATGTGTCAGCTGTGACTTCAGGACTCCTTCCACCATCAAGGAAGACACCACTTAGGATGTCTGTTGGGCTCAGGAAGGATGGAGCATGGAGAGAGGAGTAGGGAGTGTTCCAGCACCTGCCTTTCCTAAGAGAGGACCTGCTGTGTTCCCCACCCCCAGTTCCCCTCCCAGGTTCTCTTCCACCTGCTCTGCATCTGTGTCTCCATGAAGCCCAACTACAAAAGTCTCTCCTTTTGTCTTTTCAGATTAAAAACCTTGTCAGAGAAGCCAGAACTGACATTCTCTGGAAGAGGCTTACAGAGAAGCCTGTAGTCCTAGGCTATGGACATGCGCAGGCTATACTACAGCTATAGAGACTGTGAGTTTGGAGTCATTTCTCAACAGGATAGAATGAAATGTAAAGTAGAACAAATGCAAACATGATGTTTTCATTGTGTTCTGAGTTGAAAGAGATGCTTTTTACTAGATGATTTTGCTTGCAATGTGTGGACATAGTTAACTAGTTTGGCACGGCACCGTTTTCTTATTTTTTTCTGCTTTGCTGACTCTCGAATCAAGGATTTGAAGTTCATTTAGAGTACTGAGGGCATTAAAGCCCTCTGGCTGTTCACCTGGTGATGAATTTTTTTTTTCTCTAGCTGGATCCATCTTCCTTTCTGTACCAGTCATTCCTATGGATTTCCCTTTGATAAACAGTGGTGAAAGATTTGGATTCTAAAGATAGACTTGGGTAAAGATCCAGCATTATAGGTGCTTAAAGTATGTGTGGCCACCCCTCAGCCTAAGGTCACTGCATGTGTGGCTTTGCGAGGTGCAGCACACAGAGCACTATCTCTTTGTTTTACAGACTTCAGTTCCCACCAAGGTAACAACCTCATACTAAAGACCACTTCAGCCATGACTAGGGATTGGAGAGCATGTTTCTGTTCTGTCCTTGGATTCTGGCTGCAGGAGGGGTGTTGACTCCAGGGCCTGGGACTGCAGGGAGCACATGCAGAGCTGTCCAGTCAGCACTGCTCAGAGCAGAAAGCCATATAAATGCCTCCATGGACTGGGGAAACCCATGCACACTATTGACTGTCCTCAGACAAGAGGTGGGGAGTGAGGGACTTTGTTCAAGGGCCCACCCCAGGATCAGGCACTGCCAGTGCTTAGAGAATGCCCTGTCCCTTCCCTACATTCTTTCCATCTGGTCCTTTGTTGCTGAAGTCATTTGCTGTATATCCACTCATTCTCTGTGATCCTTCTCTGTATATTTCAATTTTTAAGCATCACTTAAAGTAATTATACAGATAATGAGGGAGAATAGATTGGGGACCCTTCTCCAGGCCCCACTCCACCTGGATTAGCAGAGCTGACACAAGATTAAGGGTCTACCTTCATCCCATCCCTCTAAGTTATCAGAAGATCAAGCCTTTCCCCAATTATAAACAGTAAGATCCTCTTTTCCATCTGGGTGTGGCGACATGCTCCTCTAATAACAGTGACTCAGGAGGCTGAGGCAGGAGGATTGCAAGTTCAAAGCCAGCCTCAGCAATTTAGCGAGGACCTGTTCAAATTAGAAAGACACTGTCTCAAAGCATAAAAAGGGCTGGGGATGTGGGTCAGTGATAAAGTGCCCCTGAGTTCAATTCCCAGTACCAAACAAACAAAACAACAGACAAACAAACATTTTTTACACAGTGAGGGCTGGTTCTCATAACATGCCATCCCCTCCCAGAGGTAATTGCATTTACAGGGTGAAGTTTTTATTTTTCCATAAATTCTGCATAGTCAAATACATATGTATACATACAGACTACACATTTGCTTTTTGTAAGTAGACTATCATACATACCTCCTCGAAACCCTAAGTGATCACAGGTATTTCTGCCTGACTCTCCATCATAGGTATAAATTGTAATTTTTTTCATTTGGCCCTTTTGAAAGTCATTTAGTTTGCACCCAATTTTTCCATCTTTTCCTAAAAATGCTGCAACAGATGTACAACTTTATAGCATGGAGTTGGAAAACTGCTTTTGCTAAAAACAGTGATTTTACTCAGGTCTGCAGATGCCCAAAGGGTAACTAAAGCAGGATAAAGCTTGGCATCTTGGCCTTTGCTTACATCTGTCTCCTTTATTAAATGAAACTTCAGGTCATTTCCTTGCTCAACTCTGCACAGAGTTGTGTCAATCATTTCGAAGAGTTAACCTAAAACAAATAACACCGAGGTTTATCAGCCTTAGATTTACCTAACTTCTCATCTCCTTCAAATTTGTAGATTTGCAACATCCTGTTTCAGATGCCTGGAGTGACCCTGGAAGACTCCAGTCACTGTCCTACACATCCTACAAGCAGGAAGCAGACCCACCCCTAAAACACAGGAGCAATCATCTACTGGAAACTGAATTGCCTTTTTCAGGATCACAGGTCTGATGGATAAACATTGTGAGTGACCACTTGGGCAGGATTGCTTTCTTATGCAGACTTCAAACCCCTGCACAATTCTTCCTCCATTTAACCCTAAAACTCCTGTCAGGAACCAGAACCTGAAGACAGGACTGAGATACTTGATCTCATTTTGCTTCCCACATGGCCAATGTTGATTGAACACCTTTTCGTGTTCTTCACTATCACCTTTCTGTTTTTTTTTTTTTTCTTTGTCTTTTCTTTTTTTTTTGGTGGTGGGTAGCTGGACCTGAATTTTTTGGAACCCCCAGAATCAGATCCCTGATCTAGACTCTGGTAACAGCATCTTGTGTGTACGTCTTTGTGCAAACATCAGAGCTTTCACTCAGTCACAACAGTGGAATTGGAAATCGTGATGCAACTTGTGCAGGACAGATGAGCCACATGAGAAGAAAAAAATAATTGCTAACAGAGAAGGAACAATGGCATGTCTAGATTTGATCCTATAAATTTAGTGCATTTGGAATGGCTGTGATAAAATTTACTAACTCCAAACACTGCACAAGACATTCATGTTAATCCGAGATTTATTCCTGGAGATGTCACTTGAAGTTGTGCCATGGTGCAGGTCCTGGAGAACTTGTAACTTAACTGCCTCACACCAATGTTTATCACTTCAAGAAAAGAATTAATATAAAATGTCAAGGTGATCCACTGTCACTAAATCATGAAAAGAGAGAGTCATTCAAAATATACCTCCTCTCAAAAAGGGATGCATGACTTGTGGATTGGAACTCTTATGCCCTCCTTTGCAGGGCTAGGCCTAAATACTCCTTATCAAGGCAGTTAGATTCCATTATTCTGGGTGAGTGTGATGTGCTTGAAGGGTTTTAAAAAATGTTTTTTTCTATTTGGAGGGAAAAAGAAGTCATTGGTAATGGGATAAATCATCTGAAACTCCAGGGAACCCCAAATGATGGCACCATGCAGCACTCTGCAGAGGTTGATAATATTTACCCAGGGGAGCAGAGGCCCAAACAAGATTACACTCTGCATTTGAGTTGGCACAAAGTCTTTTTTCATTTGGGTACCCAGGATTGAACTCAGGGGCACTCAACCACTAAGTCACATCCCCATTCCTGTTTTGTATTTTATTTAGAAACGGTCTCGACAGCTGGGAGCGCCGTAAAGGAGGCCGCTCGGCACAGCGCTGGGACTCGGAGCAGCCACTGGGGCTCCGGCGGCTGCCCAGGGGAAGAGTGGCGAGGAGAACTGTGTGGACTCAGGACACCGGGGCCTGCCCTGAGGAGGAGGAGAGGAGCGTGGCCACTTGGATTCGGAGAGACTGCACCAGAGCTACAGGTGGTTGCAAGAGGAGAAGCTGCGCGGCGAGCTGTTTGGAATCAGAACGACGCTTCTGAACACCGGGGCCTGCCCTGAGGACAAGGAGGAAGAGGAGCGGCCGCTTGGATTCGGGTGACTACACCAGAGCTACAGGCGGTTGCCAGAGAAGGGGCTGCGTGGCGAGCTGTCTGGACTCTGACCACTTCTGAACCCCGGGGCCTGCCCGGAGGAGTAGGAGAAGGAGGAGGAGGAGTGCGGCGGGTCCTTTGGACTCGCAGTGACTGCATTAGCGCTCCAGGCGGCTGCTCAGAGGAGAAGGCGAGTGGTGAGTTGTTTGGTCTTAAAGTGACAGCTCCTGAACACAGGGGGGCTGCCTGGAGGAGAAGCGTGGTGGGACGCTTGGTCTCGAGTGGCCGCACCTGAGCTCCGGGCGGTGCCCAGAGGACCCGTGCAGCAGGTCACGTGGATTCAGAGCCACTCAGAGGGACTGCTCCTGAACACCCGGGGGGTTATCTGGAGAAGGAGGAGGAACGGGGAGGGTCACTTCGACTCGGAGTGATTGATGGCCCCGGGCTACGGGTGGTTGGTGGGAGGAGGAGGCACGAAGTTGAGTTTCTTGGACTCCTAGTGACACGCACCGGCAATACTGGGCGGCTGTCTGGAGGAAGAGGCCTGTGGCGGGTCTCTGGGACTCAGAGCGATTGTTCGGGGCCACAGGTGGCCTACTCAGAGGAGGGGCCACGCAGCCAGGCGATTAGGTGCAGAGCAGGGTCCCAGGATCTAGGAGGCTTCTGGGTGGAAGAGCCGCACAGAGACAGGCTTAGGGCGGAGCGAAGGTTCCAGGCCTGTGGGCAAATTATCTGAGGAGGGGCAGCCTAAGGAGATTCATCTGCGAAGGGTGAGGCTCCCAGGCCCAGGAGGTAGGGCCGGGCCCCTGGAAACTTTGCAGAGGAAGGCAGCCCAGCCCAGGCAGTAGCTGTAAATTGAGGGGAACCTCTAGGAGGAAACTGACCAGCGAGACCTCCCCACTGGGTGAGTCTTCCCTGCCTGGTGAGGTTTCCCCACAAGGACGGTAAAACCAGAGACACAGGCCCAAACAGGCCTTGCCTCAGCCCACAGCCTAGGTCCCCTTTGGATGACCATTGGTCAACAAGTGGAGGCACCTCTGCCCACTAGCAGGGAATATACCCCACCTGAAGGCCACCACTCCTAGAGAGGCAGCTTCCTTGTGGAGCACCGCATTATCAACTTCCTCCAAGACTTCAGCCTACTGAAGGCTAAGAAGGGATATATATAGAAATCTTCAGGGACATTGTAAATCAACAGAGGAAATCTGCAATATCTCAGCGGTCCACTGATACCTGAACAATATGAGAAAACAAGGAAAGAAAATGCTGCAAACAAATCTAGATGTTACATCAATAAAACCCAATGACAGCATGGCAGAAGAAATGACAGAAAAGGAGTTCAGAATGTACATAATTAAAATGATCAGAGAAGCAAATGATGAGATGAAAGAGCAAATGCAAGCATTGAATGATCGCACCATCGACAGTTAAAAAGAGCAAATACAGGAAGCAAAAGAATCATTTCAATAAAGAGTTAGAGATATTGAAAAAAAACCAAACAGAAATCCTTGACATGAAGGAAACAATAAACCAAATTAAGAACTCCATAGAAAGCATATTCAATAGGATAGAACACCTGGAAGACAGAACCTCAGACATTGAAGACAAAATATTTAACCTTGAAAACAAAGTTAAACAAACAGAGAAGATGGTAAGAAATCATGAACAGAATCTACAAGAACTATGGGATATCATGAAAAGGCCAAATTTAAGAATTATTGGGATTCAGGAAGGTCTAGAGAAACAAGCCAAAGGAATGAACAACCTATTCAATGAAATAATATCAGAAAATTTCCCAAATCTGAAGAATGAAATGGAAAATCAAGTTCAAGAGGCTTATAGGACTCCAAATACACAAAATTACAACAGACCCACACCAAGGCACATTATAATGAAAATACCTAACATACAAAATAAAGACAGAATTTTAAAGGCTGTGAGAGAAAAGAACCAAATTACATTCAGGGGGAACCAATACGCATATCAGCAGATTTTTCAATCCAGACCCTAAAAGCTAGAAGGGCCTGGAACAACATTTTTCAAGCCCTGAAAGAAAATGGATGCCAACCAAGAATCTTATACCCAGCAAAACTTACCTTCAAATTTGACGATGAAATAAAATCCTTCCATGATAAACAAAAGCTAAAAGAATTTACAAAAAGAAAGCCAGCATTAAAGAACCTTCTCAACAAAATATTCCATGAGGAAGAGATGAAAAACAAAGAAGCAAATCAGCAAAGGGAGGAATTATCCTAAAGGAATTGTCAAATAAAGGAGGAAACAAGTTGTGTCAAACAAATAAATAAACAAAATTTTAAAAATGAACCAAATGACCGGGAAACCAAATCATTTCTCTATAATAACCCTGAATGTTAATGGCCTGAATTCATCAATCAAAAGACACAGACTGGCAGATTGGGTAAAAAGAAAAATCCAACAATATGTTGCCTGCAAGAGACTCACCTCATAGAAAAAGATACCCATAGACTAAAGGTGAAAGGATAGGGAAAAACATACCATGCACATGGACTCAGCAAAAAAGCTGGAGTATCCATCCTCA
Source organism: Sciurus vulgaris (assembly GCF_902686455.1). Classification (NCBI taxonomy): domain Eukaryota; kingdom Metazoa; phylum Chordata; class Mammalia; order Rodentia; family Sciuridae; genus Sciurus; species Sciurus vulgaris. Next base: position 55,519,335 of record NC_136478.1, on the reverse strand, counting down.
TTTCCGATAATGTGGACTTCAAGCCAAAGATAGTCAGAAGGGATAAAGAAGGACATTTCATACTGCTTAAGGGAAGCATAAATCAGCAAGATATAACAATCATAAACATCTATGCCCCAAACAGTGGCTCATCTATGTATGTCAAACAAATCCTTCTCAATTTCAGAAACCAAATAGACCACAACACAATAATACTAGGTGATTTTAACACGCCGCTCTCACCACTGGACAGATCTTCCAGACAAAAATTGAACAAAGAAACCATAGATCTCAATAACACAATCAATAATTTAGACTTAATGGACTTTTATAGAATATACCATCCAACCAAGCGTAAATACACTTTCTTCTCAGCAGCACATGGATCCTTATCTAAATAGACCATATATTATGCCACAAAGCTAATGTTAGCAAATACAAGAAGATAGAGACACTAGCATGTATTCTATCAGATCATAATGTATTGAAGTTAGAAATAATGAAAGAGTAAAAACACAGAAACTATTGCAACATCTGGAGATTAAATAATATGCTATTATATGATGAATGGATAACAGAAGATATTAGGAAGGAATTAAAAAATTCTTAGAGGTAAATGAGAACAAAGAAACATCATATCAAAATCTCTGGGACACTATGAAAGCAGTACTTAGAGGGAAATTTATTTCATGGAGCGCATTTAATAAAAGAAGTAAAACTCAACAGATAAACGACCTAACACTACAGCTCAAGCCCTAGAAAAAAGAAGAACAGAACAGCACCAAAAGTAGTAGAAGACAGGAAATAGTTAAACTCAGAGCTGAAATCAATGAAATTGAAACAAAAGAAACAATACAAAAATTGACAAAATAAATAGTTGGTTTCTTCGAAAAAATAAACAAAATTGATAAACCTTTAGCCACACTAACTAAGAGAAGACGAGAGAAAACCCAAATCACTAAAATTCGGAATGAACAAGGAAATATCACAACAGACAGGATGGAAATACAAAACATAATTAGAAGCTATTTTGAAAATCTATACTCCAACAAAATAGAAAATTTCGAAGACATCAACAGGTTTCTAGAGACATATGAATTGCCTAAACTGAATGAGGAGGACAAAAACAATTTAAATAGACCAATTTCAAGTACTGAAATAGAAGAAGTCATCAAAAGCCTACCAACAAAGAAAAGTCCGGGACCAGATGGGTTCTCAGCCGAGTTCTACAAAACCTTTAAGGAAGAGCTCATTCCAATACTTCTCAAAGTATTCCATAAAATAGAAGAGGAGGGAACCCTCCCAAACTCATTCTATGAAGCCAATATCACACTGATACCTAAACCAGACAGAGACTCATCAAGGAAAGAAAATTTCAGACCAATATCCTTAATGAACATTGACGCAAAAATTCTCAACAAAATTTTAGCAAATCGCATACAAAAACATATTAAAAAGATAGTGCACCATGATCAAGTGGGTTTCATCCCAGGGATGCAAGGTTGGTTCAACATCAGGAAATCAATAAACGTAATTCACCATATTAATAGACTTAAGTCAAGAATCACATGATTATTTCAATAGATGCAGAAAAAGCATTTGATAAAATACAGCACCCCTTCATGCTCAAAACACTAGAAAAAATAGGGATAGTGGGAACATTCCTTAACATTGTAAAGGCCATTTATGCTAAGCCCATGGCTAATATCATTCTAAATGGTGAAAAACTGAAAGCATTCCCCCTAAAAACTGGAACAAGGCAGGGATGCCCTCTTTCACCACTTCTATTCAACATCATTCTTGAGACTCTGGCCAGAGCAATTAGACAACCAAAGAAATTAAAGGGATACGAATTGGAAAAGAAGAACTCAAACTATCCCTGTTCGCTGATGACATGATTATATATTTAGAGGAACCTGGAAATTCCACCAGAAAACTCTTAGAACTCATAAGTGATTTCAGTAAAGTAGCAGGTTACAAGATCAATGCCCATAAATCCAACGCATTTTTATACATAAGTGATGAATCTTCAGAAAGAGAAATTAGGAAAACTACCCCATTCACAATAGCCTCGAAAAAAATAAAATACTTGGTAGTCAATCTCACAAAAGAGGTGAAAGACCTCTACAATGAGATCTACAGAACACTAAAGAAAGAAATTAAAGAACACCTTAGAAGATGGAAAGATCTTCCATGTTCTTGGATAGGAAGAATTAATATTGTCAAAATGGCCATACTACCTAAAGTGCTATACAAATTCAATGCAATTCCAATTAAAAATCCCAATGACGTACCTTACAGAAATAGAGCAAGCAATTATGAAATTCATCTGGAAGAATAAGAAACCCAGAATAGCTAAAGCAATCCTTAGCAGGAAGAGTGAAACAGGGGGTATTGCAATACCAGTCTTCAACTCTACTACAAAGCAATAGTAACAAAAACGGCATGGTATTGGTACCAAAAATAGAAAGGTAGATCTATGGTACAGAATAGAGGACACGGACACAAACCCAAATAAATACAATTTTCTCATACTAGACAAAGGGGCCAAAAATATGCAATGGAGAAAAGATAGCCTCTTCAACAAATGGTGCTGGGAGAATTGGAAATCCATATGCAACAGAATGAAACTAAACCCATATCTCTCACCATGCACGAAACTAAACTCAAAATGGATTAAGGACCTCGGAATCAGACCAGAGACCCTGCAGATTATAGAAGAAAAAGTAGGTCCAAATCTTCACCTTGTTGGTCTAGGACCAGACTTCCTTAACAGGACTCCCATAGCACAAGAAATTAAGCTAGAATCAACCACTGGGATAGATTCAAACTAAAAAGCTTTCTCTCAGCAAAGGAAACTATCAGCAATGCGAAGAAAGAGCCTACAGAGTGGGAGAATATCTTTGCCAATCATACTTCAGATAGAGCACTAATCTCCAGAATCTATAAAGAACTCAAAAAACTCTACTCCAAGAATTCAAATAGTCCAGTCAACAAATGGGCTAAGGAAATGAATAGACACTTCACAGAAGAAGATCTACAAGCAATCAACAAACATATGGAAAAATGTTCAACATCTCTAGTAATAAGAGAAATGCAAATCAAAACCACCCTAAGATTCCATCTCACCCCAATTAGAATGGCGATTATCAAGAATATGAGCAACACAGGTGTTGGCGAGGATGTGGGGAGAAAGGTACACTCATACATTGCTGGTGGGGCTGCAAATTAGTGCAGCCACTCTGGAAAGCAGTGTGGAGATTCCTTAGAAAACTTGGAATGGAACCACCATTTGACCCAGCTATCCCACTCCTTGGCCTATACCCAAAGGACTTAAAATCTGCATACTACAGAGATACAGCCACATCAATGTTCATAGCTGCTCAATTCACAATAGCCAGACTGTGGAACCAACCTAGATGCCCTTCAATTGATGAGTGGATAAAGAAACTGTGGTATATATATACAATTGAATATTACTCAGCCATAAAGAATGATAAAATTATGACAGTTGCAGGCAAATGGATGAAATTGGAGAATATCATGCTAAGTGAGATAGGCCGATCTCAAAAAGCCAAAGGACGAATGATATCGCTGATAAGTGGAGGATGACACATAATGGGGGGGAGGGAAGGGTTAGAGTTAGGGTTAGGGAGGGGGGCAAGTATGGAGGAAGGAACTACTGTATAGAGGGTAAAGAGGGGTGGGAGGGGTGGGGGGAAGGGAAAAAATAACAGAATGAATCAAACAACATTGCTCTATGTAATTTTATGATTACACAAATGGTATGCCTTTACGCCATGTACAAACAGAGAAGCAACATGTATCCCATTTGTTTACAATAAAAAAAAAAAAGAAACAGGGTCTCAGTGAGTCACTTAGTGCTTTGCTTTTGCTGAGGCTGTCTTTGAAATTGTGATCCTCCTGCCTCAGCATCCCAAGTTGCTGGGATTATAGGCATGTGCCACCATTCTTGGCTGCTGCCCAATCTTAACACTGGGTTGTTGGCTTGGGTGGGATTCAGATTCCATGACTTGTAGGAACCAGGAATCAAGGATGTGATCCTTGTTCCTCCTCCACCTCTCTATCAGCTCAGTTTCCATCATCCTCATACTTCCTTATGGGCATGGTATCAAGTTCAAAGTTTCAGTACACAGTGAACCAGAATACCAAAGTTCATGTCTCCTTGACCATGGGGGGCTGAAAAAGTTGCTGAGTAAGAAGAGTCTGTGGTCAGTAATCAGAAATGATGGGCCCCAGTCGAGGTCTCACTTAAATGCAGACCACACCAGAAGGCTAACACATAGAAATATGAAGGGATACCTTAAATGTAAAAGGCCATGAGGCTCACTTCAGTTAAAATTCCTGGCTAGCTCCTTTGTCCCAGAAGAAAGAAAATGGGAAGGGGGAATGAACCAGGTGGGAGTTACAGGATGGATAAAAACTCAGAATAACTGACACAGCTGATACTTTTTCAATGCCTCTTTAACATAGATTTTGCTCCATGCTATACCCCAACCATATAAGACCCAAAACTAGCACACCAAATGGATTTTTCTGCTATCAGACCTTTCCCACATGCCAGAATTCCTCTCTACTCATTTAAATAAATTCTATTCCTTTTGCTCTTTCCTTCCATTATTATCCATGAATTTTGTTCTTCTAATTGATAAACAAAAATACAGAAGGAAAGTGACAAAGGGGAATCTAGTCTCATTTCAAAACTCTAGTATCATCCCTCTTCTCTACAAAAGCTGCACGCTTTCCCATGGCCTCTTTCTGCTTTCCAATTTTTCTTTTACATCACTACTTGGCACCTTCTCTTCAATATAGGACCACACCAAATAAGTAAATAAATACACAAATACATAAATAATTTTCATTTAGCTGGAGATGGGGAAGTAGAAGAGGAAAATAGTGGTGAGTTGCATTACAGAGAAAGTGGTGTGAAATCAGGTGTCCTGAAACCTGCTGACCAAGGACATGAGAGAAATTTTTGAGAATTTTCTTTTTAAAGTAATGTAGGATTCTGGACTGGATTCTGCAGCAGTAAGTAGCCATTAGGGAACAAATGACAAAATTAAAATGAAGTCTGTACATTAGTTAATAGCATTGTGTCCATGTTAATATTCCAGTTTGGAAAACTGAATTAGTATTATGTAAGAAAGATGTTACATTGAGGGAAATTGTGTGAAAAATACATAGAAGTTTCATTCTTCTTCACAATTATTTTGAAGTCTGAAATTATTTAAAAATAGCAAACTAGAAAATATTTTACATGACATATCACAATTATCATGACCATTCCCCAAAGATAAAATCAAGAAGTGCTTTGTACCAATTTATGCCTGAAATTACAATCATAAACTCCTCCTCTTCTTTGTATTATGTATCTAGATTCCCTGGACTGTGGCATGGTCCAGGGGATTCTTTGGAACCCTGGTGCTCAGTTATAATACTCTACCACTTGCAACACAGCTGGCCAATTGTTGGGTGAGATGTAAGAGCCAAGTCATGCTGACCATTTCAGAATGTGATGGGCATGTTGTGGAAACCCACGAGGGCAGTGTCCCGACTACCACATGTAACCCACATAAACCACTAAAGACTGAACAGGTCCAGTGGTATGGTTTACCTATTAAGTATACCCCCCACCCTCTGCCTATCTCATGTTAATGCAGGGATGCTTGGAGGGAAATGCTTGGAGTGTGAGAACTGTAACCTAATTAGTCCATCCTAGTTTGAATAGATGGCTGGGTTGGTTACCTGTAGGCAGGTGGGGTGAGCTTGGAAAAGGTGAGTAACTAGGAGTGACCTGGAAAGTTTCATCTTTCCTCTTGCACATATCCCCCTGCCCTTTGTTTTCTGGCTGCTATGAATGGAGCAGTGCTTCTTTATCAGCATCTCCTACCATTTTGTGCTACTATATCTTGAGCCCAGAAAAATGGAGCCAGCAATGTATTGGCCAACAACTCTGAAATCATGAGCTCTAAAAACCTTTTCTTCCTCTAGGTTGTTCTTTTTGAGTATTTTGGTTAAACCAACACAAAGCTTACTAAAATAGAAGTTGGTACCAGGAGTGGGGCTACTGCTGTAACTAGCCTGACCATGTGGTTCCAAAGCCTTTGGAAACAGATTGCAGGGGGAATTTGAGAAAAGTCAGGCTGGAAAAGCTTTAGAATGCTGGAAGCAGAACTTAATAGTGATTGTGGTAGAAACTCAGAGGGACAGAATGCCAACAGGAATGCAATCTTTGCTCATGAGGTTTCAGAGGGAAATGAGGACTCTCCTGGGAATTGGGCTAGAGGCCATTCATGCTACATTCTGGCAAAGAGGCTATCTACAACATGACCATGTCCTGAGATTTTCAGTGTGGCTGAATATATTAGTGGTGAACTGGTTAATCTGGTGGAGGAAATTTCATGGCAGCACAACATACAGTCAGGAGCATGGATGTTGCTGGTGGTTTTTATCCAGGTATACTCTGAGGGTCAGGAGAAGAAAGCAAGGCTAAAGAATGTTTAAGACTTGCAGTTTGACCACAAAATGACTTGTCAAATTAGGATTGAGGAAGGTGTACTTTGCTAAAGAGATTATGTTCTAAACATTCTTTGTGGAAATAGGGAAGAGGATGGGACCTGTTTTCTCACTTATATATTGGTACTATTTTTGTTTCATCCCGTCTTTCTATGCCCCTATTACTCTCTTTGGGATTGAGAATGTTTACCCTGTGCCACTGTATATTGGATATATATATATACATATATATATGTATATATATATAACTTGCTTTTAATATTTACAGAGACTCACAGCCAAGAATTTTCCTTGAGTCTTAGAGGAGATTTTGAACTTGGACTTCTGGGCAATGGTGGAACGTTAAGACTAAGTGACTCTTGGAGTTGCATTTTGCATTGTGAGATGGACATGAACATTTGGAGGTCAGGGAAGAATATTATGGTTTGAATAAATGTGTACCCCTAAAGCTTCTGTGTTAATGCAGAAATATTCAAAGGTGAAATTATAGATTCTGATATTTGTAAGCTAATCATCCTAATTTAAATGAACAGACTATAGGCAGATGGGGTATGCTTGGGGGAGAAGGGTGACTTGGGGTGCCCTAGAAGGGTTCATCTTCATTGTGACACCTCCCCCTCCCTCCTCTCTCTCTGCTTTCTGACTGCCATCAAGGGAGAAGCATTCCTGTACCATGCCCTTCCTCCATGATGTAGTTCTTTACCTTGGGCCCAGAACAATGGACTTGGCCACCTCTAGACTAGATCTCTGAAGCCATGAGGACTGCCCCCCCCAAAAAAATCTTTTCTTCTCTAAGTTGTTTTTGTCAGGTATTTTGGTTACAGTGACTCAAAGCTGACCAAACATCCAGTCTCTACTAAGAGTCCATGTTTCCTGGACCTTACCTGTCCACAACACAACCTGGGAAAACTGCAGGGACTTGGCAAACATTTCTGTAAAACAAATGTACTATTAGCATTTAATTTATCATATTGGTGAAAAATCTTGATGGTCAAATATCATTACAAACCACATTTCCTCTTTACTTGTGGCTTAAAAATCATTACAAACCACATTTCCTCTTTACTTGTGGCTTAAAAAACACTCATTTCTTTTCCTTACATGCAAATTTGGGCAGGTCTCAGATTGTGTCTCTTTCATGTAATGGTAATAGGTGAACAGACTTGGCCTGGAGAATTTTCATCCAGAATGACTCATTTGTGTTCCTGGAAAATGGTGCTGAGTGCTATCTGGGAGCCTAGGCCAGGCCTTTGACTGGGGCCCTATTTCCCCACATGGACCTTTTGACAGGGCTCCTTAGTCTTCTTTGCAGAACAACAGATGAGCTCCATGAGCAATTTAAAAATATTGTTTGTTTTTGTACTGGGGATTAAACCCAGGGGTACTTTACCACTGAGCTGCACCCACAGTCCTTTTTATTCTTTATTTTGAGATAGCATCTCTCTAAGTTACAAAGCCTCACCTCAAACTCTCCATTCTCCTGCTTTAGCCTCCCAAAGTGCTGGGATTTCAGGTGTGTTCAACTGTATCTGACTCATGGGCAAGTTTTCCTAGAAGCTTGTGCAGTAGCCACAAAGCTTATGGTCTACTTTGGAAATTAGCCTTGATGGTGGAAAACTATATTATTGACATGATACTCAGATAATTTCCAACACAGTCTTCAGGCCAACCTCAGATATAATGGGATTAGGGGAAAATTAGAATTCACTCTTGATTGGGAAAAACAGGAAGCATTTGTTGATATCTTTCATTTACTATATACATGGAAATTCAATATTGAAAATAAATAATATTCAGACTCTGTGCCTCAGCCCCTGTAGTAGTCAATACCACTCCCCCAACTCTTGTTGCCACCACTTCTGAGTAAAAGACTACTGCATCTGCCACATATGATGATCTTGGCAAATGTTCTAGGGACATCTTCACCAAGGGCTATGGATTTGGCTTCATAAAACTATTTTTTTGTTTTCAAAACAAAATCTGAGAATGCATTGGAATTACAACCTCAGGATCGATCAACTCAAACCCCCAAAGTGATAGGCAGTCTGGAAAGAAAGTACAGGTGGACAAACAATACCTGATGTGTATAGAGAAGCAGGACAGTGACAACATACTACACAGGAAGGCAACAGTGAGGCCACAGTGCTCCTGGACTGACACTACCTTTGATTCATCCCTCTCACCTAACACTGGGGGAAACATGCTAAAATTGAGACAAGATACAAGCAGGAGCATGTCCACCTGGGCTACAGGGTGGCCTCTGACATCCCTAGGCCTTCCACAGAGGTGCTCTGGTGTTGGGACAGAGAGCTGCCTTGCTGACTGACAAATGAATTCTGAGATGGCATTGTCCCAAGGGACACAGAGCAACTTCCCAGTTGGTTACAAGACTGTCAAGTTCCAGCTTCACACTAATGTGAATGACAGAACCGAGTTTGGTGGCTCCATTTATCAGAAGGTAAACAAGAAGTTGGAGACCACCATCTATCTCACCTGGACAGCAGGAAACACATGCTTTGAAATAGCAACAAACTGTCTGATCCATCCTGATCCCTGCTTCTCAGCCAAAGTGAAAAACTCCAGCCTGATTGTTTTAGTAAACATCCAGATCCTAAATCCAGGTGTCAAGCTGACATTGTTGGCTCTGTTGGATGGCAAGAACTTCAAGGCCAGTGGTCACAAACTTGGTCTAGGACTGGACTTTCAAGCAGAAATGAATACTGTACCATCATTAATTTTAATTATTTTGCAATATAGCTACCTTCAGAATTTAGTGTGCCTTTTAATGCTATATGTATGGGATACAAGAGTTGATAAAAATCATGTTAGACCTCAGTCAAAGAGGATTCATCTTTAAAGTATTACCATTTCAGAGTATAGAAGGAACCCAAGTCAAAAAATCCTTTCAGTTGTAGAACTGTGTGTAAGAGTCCTTAGTGGACCCTCTACATATTCTCTGTCTCTTCTCCTCTCTTCTCCTCTCTTCTCTTCTCTTCTCTTCTCTTCTCTTCTCTTCTCTTCTCTTCTCTTCTCTTCTCTTCTCTTCTCTCTCTCTCTCTCAACTTAGAAATGCCTGGAAGTGGAAACTGGTAATGTCTGGGCACTTTGTAAACTGCACTGAGTAAATGAATGAAGTGTGACTTACTGAGAGTCACACACTGGCTTTCTAACCCTAATGGATGAGAAACTCGTGCTTGGTGGTGTGTACAAGCTCATCCGAAGGGACTTTTTTAGAAAGATCTTCATGACCTTTTTCTGCCCTAGTCCATCATGACCTTGTTTATACCACAAGTAGACTTCCGGGGGTAGTTCTCTTTCTTTTGTGCCATTTTGGGGTGGAGTGTGGGTGTGATGAAGCATGTAATTCCAGACGTCATTTCCTTTCATGTTTTTTGGCCTTTTCAACAGTGTATGAAACAGCTTCCTGTAGCTCCAGCTACAATCTGAAAGAGGCTGCGTGATTGTGATCCACAGTGACAACACTAGGAATCTACGCTGGACCTCTGTTGTACTCTTTCCACTCAATTTATTTTTCAGCAGTTTCATGGGGACAATTTACATTCTTCCATTTTGTGTGGAATTGGATCCTCCCCTTCAAATAATGTAATTAACATCACTTAAAACTTGAACATTATTGAAACCTTTAAAAATTCAATTCATTTTTAAAAACAGCTTTATGTTTATAGAGAAATTAGGAAACACAGCAGTCCATATACCTCCAATCTATTTTCCACTATTATTGTGTTCTTAAATCAGCATGGTAGTTTTTTATACTTAATGAAGCAATATTGACACATTGCTATTTACTAAAGCCCACACCCCATTCAGAATTCTGAGGGTTGCTCTCCAGAGAGGGAAATGGGAGGTCTCAGGGGAACAATTGAGGCAGTCAGAACCAGTTTCCAGGAGTTTGGTCAATGTCCATAGATGATGTGGGGTGTGTGGGACTGAATGTCGGACCTGGCATGAAACAAATGAATGAGAACCAGAGAGTCCAACAAAGTGGCTATGTCCCAGGGCCACCCTCCACCCAGCCAGGAAACACTCCCTCCCTGACTCTCCCCTCACTTTTTAGGAGCTTCCTTTCCTGCCTTCCCATCTCTGGATCTCAGACAGTGCAAGACCATTCCCAGGAACACTGCCCACTCCCTGAGGACCTAGATCTCCAAACGATCACCACCCAAACAACACTGGCCTTAGAACATCAGAACTACCTTACAACATGCCCAGGTGGGAAACATGATCACAAATAAGCCCCATCACCAACCCATTCTTCCCCAATAGGGCTGATTTGCAACCCTGCTCACCTGTGCTTAGACTCGGGGAGTTTTCAGTGAATAAAGGATGATGAATAAGGAGGAAGGAATTTGTGGGGGTTGGGGCTCCCATGTAGCCCAGAACTACAGTCACACCTGTTGCCCCCCATGTCTAATGTATCCCTGGGGAGGCTGGCCAGCTTTCAGGTGAGGGAACCAGATCTATTACACATGGAGAGTTTTTGTGTGGACTAGACCTCAGTACAATTTACCCACCTGGGTACAACCACACCTAATGCCACATTTCTGGAAAGGCTCCTCCAGAATCATAGGTCTCCAGGGTCAGATGACTTAGAGACAAAAGGTCCCAGCTGTGAACTGTGACTGCCGCACTCACTCCATTCACCATCAAGGAAAGAACTAGCTTGGAAGCCTGCTAGGCTAGGCTCCAGGAAGGAGGGAGCATGGAGAGAGCAGAGGGGAGGATTCTGGCACTTGCCCCTTCTGAGAGAGGACCTGCTACATTCCCCACCCTCCAGCTCCCCTCCCAGGTTCTCTTCCACCTGCTCTGTATCTGTGTCTCTCTGAATCTCAATTTCAGAAAGTCTCTCTCTTTATTGAAAAGTGGATACTGGGGATTGAGCTTAGGGGCTATTTACCCCTAAGCTACATCCCCAGTACTTTCTACTTTTTATTTTGCAATAGGATCTCTCTAAGTTACTGAGACTCATTTTGAACTTGAGATCCTTCTGCTTCACCCACCCCAGTTCCTGGGATTACAGGCATGCACCATCATTCCTGGTTCTCTTTATCTTTCCAGATTAAAAATAAAGACTCATCCAGGATGTGCAGCAGATACTCTTTGGCAGGGGCTTAAAGAGGAGTCTGGGCCTGTGATATCGAGATGAGCAGTTAACATTGCAGCTTAGGAACTTACAGCTCTGAGAATCATTTCTTATAATTATGAAGAGCAAGTTAAAGTGGTCCAATTGTTTTAATTTTGTGATAAACTGAAAGGAATGGTCCTCCCTTGACTTTACTTCTTTCCAATTGTGGGATAAGTTCAGCAAATAGAAACTGTTTCATTATTCATCATCCTGCCTTGAGGATTCCCTAAGAAATGGTTTAGGGTTTGTTGGGAGTCGAGGGATCTGATGCCCAAGAGAAGGTTTGTGCACTCACTGATAGAATTGAATTTTCTGGCTGGTCTCCAACTTCCTCCCTGGGCTAGGTCGGGGAGAAATCTGCAGCCAAACCCAGGAGTTTGTTCAGTATTCAGCCTGAGGCTTTAGTTTTTATTTAAGGAGGAAGTGTTACAAGTGCCTCAGGTGTGTGTGGCCATCCTTCAACCTCAGTCCACTGTGTGCTTGGTTTTGCAAGTCACAACCCTCAGAGCCCTGGGGACCTAAATCTCTTTTCTTTACTGACCCCAGTTCCCAACAAGGTGAAAACCTCATGCTAGAGACCACTTCAGCCATGATTAGGGATTGGAGAGCATGTTTCTGTTCTGTCCTTGGATTCTGGCTGCAGGAGGGGTGATGAGTCCAGGTCCTGGGGCTGCATGGAGCACAGGAGGAACTGTCCAGTCAGCACTGCTCAGAGCAGGCCAGATAAAAGCGTCCCTGGACTGTGGAAACCCATGCACATTATTGACTGTTCCCAGACAAGAGGTGGGGGTGCATGGTTTTGTTCCAGGACCCAACCCAGAAGCCAGTGCTAAGAGAAGAATGTCCTGACCTCTCCCTACATTCCCTCCACTTTGTCCTTCTGTTGATGAAATCATTTTCTCTCTCTCCCACCCTTTGTGATTCTTCTCTGTCATTTTGACATTTTTTAAATTTTCAAATACACTTGAACACCAATAGAGATAATGTAGCCATGTACTATATTGAAAAACACTCATCTACTGACACAGCAAGTGTTGGGCATCCTCATCCCACATCCTCTCTTCCCAGAGGAGATTTCATGGGCAGGGCAGCATTTGCATTCTCCTCTGTATTCTGAATACCTGCATGCATATAATCACCTGTACATACAGTTTCACATTCCCCTTCATGTATAAAGGATAATATAATATTCTCTTGAAATGCTACAAGACTAAAGATATTTCTTAGGGTTGCCAGATTTGCATTTTATGAATAAATTGTAAAATATTTTATTTGATCATTTTGTAATTATTTAATTTGTTCCCTTTTTTTCTGTATTGCCCTAAAAATGCTGCAATGACTATCTCCTTAACATTTTTTAATTTGTTTTAATGGTTTATATATGATAATAGAATGCATTTTGACACATTGTACACAAATGGAGCACAACTTGTCATCCTCTGATTGCACATGGTGCAGAGTAGCACTAGTAGTCTAATCATAGATGTATATAGGGTAATAATGTCTGTCTCATTCTACCATCCTTCCCATCCCCACTGCACCACCCCACCCTTCGCTCCCCTATCCATAATCCAAAGTTCCTTCATTCTTCCCTAAACACCCCCCATGAATCAAAATCCATTTATTGGAGAAAACATTTGGCCTTTTGGGGGGGATTTGCTTATTCCTCTTAGCATGATATTCTTTAGTGTAGAGATTTCAGGCCAGTAATTACACAAAGGAGTGAAAGTCCTTCAAGTGAGCAAACTCCTCAGGACAATAAGGCCTTCTTTTTGGAATACAAACACTCTGCAACTCTTCTGTCTTTGAGGTCTGGAGACATTGTCTTATTATTAAAAAAAAAAAACCAAAAAACCTTTGGTACTGAGGAGAAAAAGAGTTATATGATCTCCACATGTGCAAAGCTAACTGTACTATGTAACCTAATGCAACTTGATATGACCCTGGAATAGATAATAAAACTGAACTGGCTTTCCCATGGGAGGCACTTCTTGCTATACACCATCCTGTGTACTTGCCTCTTTATTTGCTATCCCCTTAACATTTACAGCTGGACCCAAATTAACATTTACACTCTAGTTCCATCTATTTACCTGCAAACACCATAATTTCATTCTTCCTTAAGGCTGAGTAGTATTCCATTGTGTTTATGTACCACATTTTATTGATTCATTCCTGTGGGCATCTAGGTTGGTTCCATAGTTTAGCTATTGTGAATTCAGCTGCTATAAACATTGATGTGTCTGTGTCACTGTAGTGTGCTGATTTTAAGTCCTTTGGATATATAGAGAGGAGTGGGATAACTGGGTCAAATGGTGATTCCTTTCCAAGTTTTCTGAGGAATCTCCATACTGCTTTCTACAGTGGTTGCACCAAGCTGCAGTCTCATCAGCAATGTATGCATGTACCCTTTTCCCCACATCCTTTCCAACACTTATAGTTACTTGTATTCTTAATAATTACCAATGTGACTGAAGTGAGATGAAATCTTAGAGTAGTTTTGATTTGCTTTTCTCTAATTGCAAAGGATGATGAACATTTTTTCATATTTGTTGATTGATTGTATTTCTTCTTCTGTGAAGTATCTGTTCAGTTCCTTAGCACATTTATTGATTGGGGTATTTGATTTGTTGTTGTTGTTGTTAAGTTTATTGAGCTCTTTATATATCCTAGAGATTAGTGCTCTATCTGCAGTGGATGTAACAAAGATTTTCTCCCATGCTCTAGGCTCTGTCTTCACATTATTGATTGTTTACTTTGCTGTGAAGAAGTTTTTTCAGTTGAGTCCATCCCATTTATTGATTCTTTCTCACCTCTGCTTTAGGAGTCTTCTTAAGGAAGTCAGATCCTAAACTGACATGATAAAGATTTGGGCCTACTTTTTCTTCTATTAGGTACAGGGTCTCTGTTCTTGTGCCTAAGTCTTGGATCCACTTTGAGTTGATTTCTGTGAAGGGTGAGAGATAGAGGTTTAAGTTCTTTTTGCTACATAGGAATTTCCAGGATTCCCAGCACCATTGGTTGACTAGGCTATCTTTTCTCCAATGTATGTTTTTGGCACCTTTGTCTAGTATGAGATAACCATATTTATGTGGGTTTGTCTCTGTGTCTTCTATTCTGTACCATTAGCTTATGTGTCTGTTTGGTGCCAATATCCTGAATTTCTTGTTACTGTAGCTCTGTGGTTTAGTTTAAGTTCTGGTATTGTGATTCCTCCTGTTTCACTCTTCTTGCTAAGGATTGCTTTGGATATTCTGGGTCTCTTATTTTTCCAAATGAATTTCATGATTGCTTTTTCTAGTTCCATGAAGAATGTCATTAGAATTTTAATAGGAATTGCCTTGAACCTGTATGAAACTTTTGGTAGTATGGACATTTTGACAATATTAATTCTGCCTATCCAAGTACGAGAGACACCTTTCATCTTGTAAGGTCTTCTTCAATTTCTTTCTGTAGTTTTCATTATATGTCTTTAACCACTTTTGCTAGATTGATTCATAAGTATTTTTTTTTATTTTTTGATGCTATTGTGAATGGGGGTGTGTCCCTAATTTCTCTTTCAGTGGATTCAATGCTTATGTATAGGAATGCATTTGATTTATGGGTATTTGTGGGGGGCCATCCTTATTTAGCAGAATCAGAGTAGGTTGAGCCACAGGACACAGAAGTCTGGTTTGTAGGAACAGGCTACCATGGAGGAATGTCCCAGAATGCCAGGAAGCATGTGTCACTGTGTGGGAGTGGTTCCCTGTCTGCTTCTGATGATATTTCCCCTGAGAAAATGGCTCCCGTAACTGCACATCATCCTGTTCATCACAGAAGAAGCCCCTCCCATTCCAGGCTCCTTTACCTGTGTGACTATAAAATAAAAGAGAGTTGAGCTACCTCATGTTTTTAGAGACCAGAACTGGTATGGCCAGACCCATCATTCCCCACCTCTCATTTAAAAATAATATTGGGTCTTGAGTGTTTATTGATTAGATAAGTTTATGGGTAATTGATGGATTTATAGTCAACATTGTCCTTTGGCAGTTAACCCTTTTCTCATCCACATAGAACATGACTGAGAGACCTCTACAGGTATTGATTTTGTATCCCGCTACTTTGCTGAATTCACTTATTTGTTCAAGACATTTTCTGGTGGGATTTTTGAGATCTTCTAAATATAGAATCATATCATTGGCAAATAGTGATAGTTTGAGTTCTTCTTTTCCTACTAATATCCCTTTAACTTCTTTTGTCTGTCTGATTGCTCTGGCTAGTGTTTCAAGGATGATGTTGAATGGAAGTAGTGAAACAGGTTATCCCTGTCTTGTTCCAGTTTTAGAGGAAATGCTTTCAATTTTTCTTCATTAAGAATGATGTTGCCCTTGGACTTAACATAGATAGATTTTACAATGTTGAGGTATGTTCCTACTATTCCTAGTTTTTCAAGTGTTTTGATCATGAAGGTGTGCTGTACTTTTTTAAAGACAACTGCTGTACGATCTCATTAGCTGCTAGGTAAAATTTTTTAAAGTAATTTTTAGATGTTGATAGATTTTTATTTTAATAATTTATTTATATGTGGTTCTCAGAATCGAACCCAGTGATTCACTCATGCAAAGCAAGTGCTGTACCACTGATTCACAACCCCAGCTCAAGGGGTTGCTGTATTTTGTCAAATGCTTTTTCTGCATCTACTGAGATAATCATATGATTCTTGTCTTTAAGTCTATTGATGTGATATATTACATTCATTGATTTCCATATGTTGAACCAACCTTACATTCCAGGGATGAACCTCAATTGATCATGGTGCACTTTTTTAATATGTGTTTGAATGTGATTCACCAGAATTTTATTGAGAATTTTTTGCATCTATGTTCATCAGGGATATTCATCTAGAGATTTTTTCCTTGATGTGTCTTTTTCTAGTTTTGGTATCATCTACCTTCATAGAATGAGTTAAGAAGGATTCTCTCCTTTTCTGTTTCATGGAATAATTTGAGGAGCATTTGTGTTAATTCTCCTTTGAAGGTCTTATAGAACTAACTGAGAATCTGTCTGGTCCTGAGCTTTTATTGGTTGGTAGACTTTTGATGGTGTATTCTATTGGGGGCTGTGCCATGTTGGCAGCCCCGGGATGGCACCTGATCACATCAGCAGTGAGGAGGTTAATTGGCATGAGCACACTTAGGTGATTTTATCGTCCATGCACACAATGTATGTGCATGTGTTCTTGAGCACTAATTGCTGCTAGGAGCATCTCGCCTAATCTTTGCGTAAGAGGTGTGGCCCTGCTCTCCGCCTCCTGGAGCTGATATAAGCGTAGGTGGAGTGAGACAGAAAAACAGCAGCCAGAGGGAAAAACACGTGGCAGCAGCTAGTAGGGAAAAGCGGTGGCAGCAGCCAGAAGAGAGAACACAGCAGCTAGTAGGGACGGACAGCAGCCATTAGCAGAAAAGCAGTAGAAGAAGACTCAAACACGAAAACAGCTAGGAAATGCGTGATGGCAGCTAGTAGGGAAAAGTGGCACAGCAGCTAGCAGGCAGCGGCGGAAGGCAGATCGCAGAACAGAGAACTGAGATGCATCACTAAACCACCTCAGGTAGATGTACCCTTAGTTCACAGGATGCAGGACGCACCAGTGGGAAGCAGCAGAACTTAAGTGAGGCATAGCAAGTCTCTCTCCCTCTAAGCTCTAAGAAAAGCCTGTCCTTCTCTCAAGGTCTCTCTGAAGCAAAGTCTCTTTCTCTCTGATAAGCAAAGTCTCTCTCTCTCTCCTCTCAAGGCAAGTAAACCTCATTTCCTCTATCCTCTATAAACAAACAAGCAAGAAAGCAGTGCACTAAAGAGAAAGATAGAAGTGCCTCAGTTTCCACTCCACCACCCATAAGACCCATGCAAGTTGTTGCTGCAGGTGGTAACAAACATCCATGGATTTTGGAACCGCAAAGAGCCAGCAACAAGTGGTGGCCCGTACGGGAAATGGGGAGCATGTGGGGAAGGAAAATTAGCAACAACCTTACAGGAAAAAAAGGGAAATCTGCATGGTGGGGACACTGAGGAACCTCATAGGAATAGGGCAAGGGAAAATTCAAGATCCGCCTCCGGGAATAGATACAGCAGGGAAAGTAGGAACCTCACAGAAGTCTCTTCCCAGAGCAGTTTAAGGGCGAGGGATAGTAAAAAGAAATAATGTTGATCAAAAACTAAAGGTCACAAAGGACACGACAGTGAAGTGCAAAAATGTGTGTATTTGTGTTGTTTGTGTTTAAAACTAAAACAAGTCACGTAAAATAAGTCAAGAAAATTTAAAGTAGTATACAGGAAGCTGGGTCGAAGAGGGCTCAGATACAGGGAGCTGGGTAAAGCAACCCCCAGCAGAGCTGGGTCGAAGAGGGCCCAGGTACAGGGTGCTGGGCAAAGCAACCCCCAGTGGAGAGGCCCTAAATACAGGGAGCTGGGTAAAGTAACCGACAGTGGACTGGCCAGGTATTATTAAAATAAGATTTTGTGTGTTTTTTGTTTGTCAAGAGTTCATGTCTTTGATCAGAATGGATGATAAAGGAGCTCCCGAATGTGTGTGTTTTGTATTGTTTGTGTATTTGTGCTACTGTTAGTGTGGCCTTTGTACAGTGAAGGATAAATTCAGAAATATGAAGTCAGTTTGAAGGTATAATTCAAAAGGAGGCATGAAAAATATATTACAAGAAGAAGTGTTGGGAGAGACTAAAAAGGAAGTTAGCTGGGGTAACCAAACACTGGGGAAGAACTAGAAAATAAGGAAACCACTGTAAGAGCAGAAATAAGTCCAGGGTTTATAGAGGAAAAGTTGCTCAATGTGCCACAAGGGGATCTTCATAAACAGGATCTAATAGCAACAGAAAAGAACTGTTAAAGAAAACAAAGTGAGGGATAATGTATGGTAGTGACTTAGAAAACAATTACTCAGAAAGCTTAAGAACAAGGGGAAAATGTAGGAGAAAGCTAAACCTAATACAAAGAACCCCAAAAAGGAATAACTAAATGGTAGTGAAAACTTAAGAGCAAGGGAAAAAGGAGAGAGCTGAATCTAATACAAAGAACTTAAAGGGGCAGTTACAACTGATTGGAAAAAGCTATGCAGAGCAGTGTTATCTGGAGGACAATCTCTAGTTGGAGAGCTCAGTGGCAAGAAATAGCTGTTGAAACTGCTTGCAGAAATGTAGTAGCAAGGTTTCCTGGTGGAAATGTTGGAATGCTAGTAGGAGAAGGCTAATATGCTTCAATAGATACTCAAAATCTATATGATCCTGGAGTTTATGCACATATATACAGCAGCAAAGAGACAATGCCCTAACAAAAGAAAAGCCAAGAGATAACTATAGTAAAAATCTGTTACATCTTGTGCCCCAGGCCTCTGCCCAAAGTGCAGAAAGGGAAAACATTGGGCTAACAAGTGCAAATTAGTTACTGATGTTGAGGGCAAGATGTTACCAAATCATTTAAGAAACAAGGCACAGAACTCTTCAACTCAAGGCTCACAAAATGGAAGCAGTTGTCATAGCCCTTGTAGAGTTTGGGGAGTAACAGATCGTTTTGCTGATAGTGATTGCATCACTCGGGCAATTCCTAAATTGGAATTGGTTGGACCCATAGCCCTCATGAGCTGATTTAGTCACACAGATGATTTTCATCTTTTTCTCAGTAAAGCAAGCTGCTTATTTTCATCCTGTGTAACTCACTTTCTAATCACTCATGTTGATACCTCACCTTTAAGGAGGGTTTATAAGTAAAGGGAAGTGCACTGACTAGAAGGTTAATGGAGTTAATATTGAAAAATGTAGAGAGGGTAAAACAATTGTTTTTTCAGCACAGTTTGGCACCAGATTTTGGGGATTTTAGGTTTTACACTAGTGGGCTTGGGTGTGCTTGTGTTAATTCTATCTTACATCTCAAAGCCAGTCAACAGGCTTATGTCATCATAAAATAGGCCATGGCCACCCTTGAAGCAGAACAATCTCCCAGTATATGGCTTGGTGTGCTGGATCGGTAGTCAAAGATGGGTAAGATTCATGGGGAGCTCATACCAACCAAAGACAGGGTTCTGACGCCTGGAGGTCAGAATTCCGATGACGGGTAAGGATGTTGCTCTGCCGTGGACAACCTAAGACAGACACGTTCCCTGCTAGCTTTCTTTTCATTGTATATAAAAAAGGGGGAATTGTTGGGGGCTGTGCCATGTAGGCGGTGCCGGGATGGCGCCTGATCGCATCGGCAGCGAGGAGGTTAATTGACATAAGCACACTCAGGTGATTTTATCGTCCATGCACACAATGTATGTGCATGTGTTCTTGAGCACTAATTGCCTGCTAGGAGCATCTCGCCTAATCTTTGCATAAGAGGTGTGGCCCTGCTCTCCACCTCCTGGAGGTGATATAAGCATAGGCGGAGTGAGACAGAAAAACAGCAGCCAGAGAGAAAAACATGCGACAGCAGCTAGTAGGGAAAAGCGGCAGCAGCAGCCAGAAGAAAGAACACAGCAGCTAGTAGGGACGGACAGCAGCCATTAGCAGAAAAGCAGTAGAAGAAGACTCAAACACAAAAAAAGCTAGGAAACACGCGACAGCAGCTAGTAGGGAAAAGTGGCACAGCAGCTAGCAGGCAGCAGCGGAAGGCAGATCGCAGAACGGAGAACTGAGACATATCACTAAACCACCTTAGGTAGACGTACCCTTAGTTCACAGGATGCAGGATGCACCAGTGGGAAGCAGCAGAACTTAAGTGAGGCGTAGCAAGTCTCTCTTCCTCTAAGCTCTAAGAAAAGCCTGTCCTTCTCTCAAGGTCTCTCTTAAGCAAAGTCTCTTTCTCTCTGATAAGCAAAGTCTCTCTCTCTCTCCTCTCAAAGCAAGTAAACCTCATTTCCTCTATCCTCTATAAACAAACAAGCAAGAAAGCAGTGCACTAAAGAGAAAGATAGAAGTGCCTCAGTTTCCACTCCACCACCCATAAGACCCATGCAAGTTGTTGCTGCAGGTGGTGACAAATATCCATAGATTTTGGAACCGCAAAGAGCCAGCAACAGTATTCTATTTCATTGCTCAAAACTGACATGCTTAAATTGCATATGACCTCCTGCTTCAGTTAGGGTGGATTGTATGCCTCTAGAAATTTGTTGATGTCTTTGAGATTTTCTCCTTTATTTGAGTATAAATTTTCAAAACATTATCTAATTATCTTCTATATTGCAGTAGTGTCCATCATGATATTTCCTTTCATATAATAAATTTTAGTCATTTGAATTTCTTTCTCTTTTTGTTAGTGTGGCTAAGGATTTATCAATTCTCTTTAGTTTTTCAAAGAACCAACTTTTTGTTTTGTCAATTCTTTGAATTGTTTCTTTTGTTTCAATATCAATGATTTTAGTTATGATTTTAATTATTTCCTGTCTTCTGTTGCTTTTGATAGTGATTTGTTCTTCTTTTACTATGGCTTTGAGATGTAATGTTAGGTGGTTTATTTGTTGAGTTTTTATTCTTTAGCGTATGAGGTCAATGCAATGAAATTTCCTCTTAGCATTTCATAGAGAGATTTTGATATGTTGTATCAGTGTTCTCATTTACCTCTAATTATTTTTTTTAGTTCCACTCTGATTTCTTCTTTTATACATTCATCATTCAATATCATGCTATTTAGTCCTCAGTTGTTGAGTTAACTTCTATTTGTTATTGTATGATTTTTTTCTAGTTTCATTCCATTATGATCTGATAGGATGCAGGGTATTATTTCTATTATTTTGTGTATACTGAGTTGCTTTTTGGCATAACATATGGTGTGTTTTAGAGAGGGATCCATATGCTGATGAGAAAACTGTGTATTTGCTTGATGATGGATGAAATATTCTATATGCGTCTGTTAAGTCTAAATCGTTCATTTAATTCATTTAATTTTATAGCTTCTTTGTTTATTTTTTGTTTGGAATATCTATCCAGTGGTGAGAGTGTTGTGTTAAAGTTTAATTCTTGTAATTGAGAAGGGTTCATTTGATATACATAGATGCTTGGTTGTTTGGGGCATATATAGTTATGATTGTTATGACTTATTGATGCATGATCTCCTTAAGTAGTGTGAAACCACCCTAAGATTCCATCTCACCCCAATTAGAATGGCGATTATCCAGAATACGAGCAACAACAGGTGTTGGCGAGGATGTGGGGAGAAAGGTACACTCATACACTGCTGGTGGGGCTGCAAATTAGTGCAGCCACTATGGAAAGCAGTGTGGAGATTCCTTAGAAAACTTGGAATGGAACCACCATTTGACCCAGCTATCCCACTCCTTGGCCTATACCCAAAGGACTTAAAATCTGCATACTACAGAAATACAGCCACATCAATGTTCATAGCTGCTCAATTCACAATAGCCAGACTGTGGAACCAACCTAGATGCCCTTCAATTGATGAGTGGATAAAGAAACGGTGGTATATATATACTATGGAATATTACTCAGCCATAAAGAATGATAAAATTATGACATTTGCAGGCAAATGGATGAAATTGGAGAATATCATGCTAAGTGAGATAAGCCAATCTCAAAAAGCCAAAGGACGAATGATATCGCTAATAAGTGGAGGTTGACACATAATGGGGGGGAGGGAAGGGTTAGAGTTAGGGTTAGGGAGGGGGGCAAGTATGGAGGAAGGAACTACTGTATAGAGGGTAAAGAGGGGTGGGAGGGGTGGGGGGAAGGGAAAAAAATAACAGAATGAATCAAACAACATTGCTCTATGTAAATTTATGATTACACAAATGGTATGCCTTTACGCCATGTACAAACAGAGAAACAACATGTATCCCATTTGTTTACAATAAAAAAAAAAAGAAAAAAAAAAAAGTAGTGTGAAATGTCATTCTTTGTCCCTTTTTTTTTTTTTTTTTACTGCTCCACTCAATATAAGGGAAACTTTATTCAGGTCCCATACATGGGGCTTGGGAAGGAGGCCACCCTTTGGGGAAAGGAGTCAGCAAGGGGTATTATTTGACATTCTTCTTAGAGCAGAGGTTGTTTGTGTGGCCACACTTCTTGCAACAGTTGACAGCATGGGGGTACAGGTGGGCTTAACACTTGAAAAAGATCTTGTCACTGTTGTACTTCTGGGCAAGCTGGTGCAGAAAAGGCTCAGTGATGCCACCTCACAGGCGAAGCACATAGTGCAGGGTGGACTCTTTCTGGGAGTTGTAATCTGAGAGAGTGGGGCCATCTTCCAGATATTTGTCCACAAAAATAAGATACTACTTGTCAGGTGGGATGCCCTCCTTGTCTTGAATTTTGTCTTTCACATTTTTGATGGTGTCACTGGGCTCAACCTCAAGGGTGATGGTATTGCCTGTCAGGGTCTTCACAAAGATCTGCATCTCTGCATCTGCCACTCAGGAGCATTGTTGAAGAGCAAAAGGACGGCAGATCCAGAAAACTCCAATTCCTCTTCATCTCTTCTGACTAATTTTGGTTTGAAGTCCACTTTGATATGAGGATGAAAACCCCTGCTTGTTAATGCAGTACATGTGAGTGATGTGTTTTCCCAATCTTTCACCTTCATTTAGTTATTGACTTCCTATTCTTTTCTTGAATGCACTCCATGCAATAAGTTTTCCTCTTAGTACTGTTTTCATAGTGTCTCAGAGATTTTGATATGTTGTATCATCATTCTCATTTACCTCTAAGAATTTTTTAATCTCCTCCCAAATGTTCTCTGTTATCCATGCTTCATTCAATAGCATATTATTTAGTCTCCAGGTGTTGGAGTAATTTCTGTTTTTTATTTTGTCATTGATTTCTAATTTTATTCCATTATGATCTGATAGAACACAAGGTAGTATCAATATTTTTTTTTGCATTTATTAAGGGCTGCTTTGTGGCATAGCATATGCTCTATTTTAGAGAAGATTCTATGTGCTGCTGAGAAGAAATGTATGTGCTCATTGATGGATGAAATATTCTATATATGTCTGCTAAGTCTCAGTTATTGATTGCGTTATTGAGATCTATGGTTTCTGTCCGGGTCTTAAGCCCCTTGCTCTTCTCAACCAGCAACAAGGGAAGGGAATACTCCCCAACAGAGCCATACCAGGATAGGTAGAGCCAACTGATCACCCGCATGCAGCCCTCCGAGCAGAGGACAATCAGATGCGTCAGGGAGACCAGTCACAGCAGGAACTCATTTATTGAGGAAATCACACAGCTTTTATGTAGGGTGGGGTCTAGGTGGGAACCAATCAGCTTAAATGTCAGCAAGGCAGGGGGGTTCACGCAGGTGAGAGTCCCATAGGACTGTATGGCAAGCACGAGCTGATCACGTTTGTGGAACTGTTGTTAACCAATCCCTGACGGAGGTCCAATTTATCATCATTAACCTTTGAAACTGCCTTTGAGGCCTTGATTTTGCTCACTCGCCAGGGAGTAAGGAGTCAGCCTGAGTTAGTTAACTTGTCATTAGTCCCAACAGTTTCTATTTTTATTTTTTGTTTGGAAGACCTATCCAGTGGTGACAGTGGTGTGTAAAAGTCACCCAGAATTATTGTGTTGTGGTCTATTTGATTCCTGGAATTGAGAAAGATTTGTTTCATGTACATGGATCCACCATCGTTTGGGCCATAAATATTTGCCATTGTTATGTCTTCCTGATTTATGGTTCCCTTATGTAGTATTAAACATCTTTCTTTATCCCTTCTAACTTTGACTTAAAGTCCAATTTATCTGAAATAAGGATGGGAACCCCTGCTTTTTTAGTGAGTCCATGTGTGTGGTAGATTTTTTCCCATCCTTTCATCTTTAGTCTTTGGATGTCCTATCTATGAGATGAGTCTCTTGAGGGCAGCATATTGTTGGGTCTTTTTTTTTTAAATCAAATCTGCCAGTCTATGTCTTTTGATGGATGAGGTTAGGCCATTAATATTAAGGATTATTATTGATATATGATTTGTATTCCCAGACGTTTTGGTTTATTTTTGTTTTTTTAACCTGGAACCTCTCAGGTGTGGCATGAAAAAAAGTGAGCAGAGGTGAGCCATATGAGTCCAAAGGGGTCTGCCAAAGTTCCACACAAGAACCAGGCTCCACACAACAGGCAAGACCATGAAAAGCCTACCAGAGAAGAAAGACTTGGGGAAGAGTTACATGTCAATCTGTACAGTGACTACTCAGAGAGACCAATGTCATTGAATGTAGTCTCGTGTTTCTCAGCTTGCTAGAGATGAGAGCCCCAACATGTCTAGCAGGCACATGGGAAAGCACCAGGCTTACTGAGGAGGCAGATGCAGGAGTGCGGGGAAAGTTGTGCCAGATCTATTACTGCTTCCTGTGGGAAAGGCAGGGCCAAGAGGGAGATACACCTAAACTGGCTAGTTTGAGTAGCACCAGCAGGCTAGGGGGCATAAGTTGATATTTTCTGCTGCCTGGTCCTGAGTTATGTAGAGTAGGAAAAACATTAGTTTTGTGTGCAGGACATAGATCTGTGAGCAGATCATAGGAGAGAGGTAAACAGTTTGGGTGATTTTTTGAGTCCTATAATTAATGGATACCAAAGAGATAAATAAAGACTCCTTAAAAACATAAATCACTCTTCCCATTGGAAGAAAACAAAAGTTATGACACTGAAAAGTAATGCATGTTCCTGGAGCAAGAAATAGACATTAGGGGACAAATGAAAAAATTAAATTCAAACCTATAGGTGAGTTGATAGTATCATGTCAATGTTAGCTTCCTGTGTTGAGAATTAAATTGTGAGTAAGATGTTCCATGAGAGGAAGCTGTGTGAAAGGCAGACACTGCCCTGTCTTCAAGACTGTTTTGTAACTCAGAAATGATTTCAAAATAGTAAGTTAGAAAATATTTTAAATGAGCCAAGTGCAGTGGCATACTCCTGTCATCCCATCTATTTGGGAAGCTGAGACAGTAGATCTCAAGTATGAGGCTAACCTTGGTGATTTAGAGAGACCCAGCCTCAAAATAAAAATAAAAAGAACTGGGGATGTAACTCAGTGGTAGAGCACGCTGATTCCAATCCCAATAAATCACACACCCACACACACACACGGAAAATATTTTAAATGATATAATGATAGGATAAGAGAGGCTGCTACTGCCTTTGAATAAATCATGCCCACTATTCCAATACACAAGCAAACAAAAATAGACCCAGAGAAATCCTGGAAATTCAATAAGCCACAATCAGGGTGCCCTAAATGCCTCCACAAGCCTGAAGTTGCAATTACAAATGTCTCTTCTCAGTGCTATTTTCTAGGCCCTCTGGGCTTTTGTGTGGTCTAGGGCATTCTTTGTGAGTCATAGGAGAGAGTTCATGGGACTTCTGGGGCATGAGTATAATGGCTGTACAACCACAAGATAACATGTCCATTGTGGGACCAAGTGTAAGACCAAAGGCAGGCAGACCATTTCAGAATGGGAAGGGTGTTGTGTTGAAGCCAGAGAGGCAAAGTCCCACCCACACTATTGAACCCAGAAAAACCTCTAGAAATTGGACTGTTCCAGTTTCTACTAGCACTAGAGTAACCACATTCCTCCCCCCACCAGGTCATGCTGCCTGCGCCTCTCCTGATTGGCAGCACATGCTGGTAAAACTCCAGAGACTTGGCAAACCACTTAATGACTCTGAGTCAGAGTCATTACATCAACTTCTCCTCTGGACAGTGGAAGTCTTAACAGAGAGAAAGATTTTGGTAAGAATGATTGAAAGCCTTTTTAATAATGAGAAATGAAATTCCTATTAATATTTAAATTAATTCCTATTAATTCCTATTAATATTTAAAAAGAATCATTTCCCTGAAAACATTGATTTATGGAATGTAATTACAAAGCATATTTCTTCTTTCATGACAGGTCTGAAAAACAAAAATCACTTAATTTTCCTCACACATATGTGTTTCCACAGCTCAGTGGGAAATCTCATGTGTCCTTCACACATGATAATGGGTGGACTGACTGGGCCTGGAGGATTTGCTTCCAAAAGGGCTCATTTGTGTTCCTGGGAAGCTAGTGCTGGGTGTCATTTGGGAGCTCAGTCCAGGCATTTGGCTGGGGCCACAGTTCCTTCTACATGTGTCTCTCATCAGGGCTATGTGGGCTTCCTCACAGTCATGAGCAAGTTTTCCAAGAATCATAAGCAGTAGCCACAGGCTTATGATCTGTCCTTGATTGTGGAAAGAACATCACTGACATGAAAATTATTTCACTTTCATGCCATTTATCAGGAAAATCCAGAAGTAAGAGGCAGGGACTAGATTCCACCTTTCATTGGGAAAAATACAAAGAATTTGTAGCTCTCTTGAATGTACTGCATACATGGAATTTTCAATACTTTTTAAAATCAAAATTCAGTTTTTAGAATTGTTTTAGATTTACAGAAAAATAGAAAACTCTACAAGCTTACATACTTCCTGATTCCAGTTTCCCCCAGTATTAACTACTTACATTTGTGTGGTACCTTTGAAATAATTAGTGAGGCACAATTCCTACAGCATTACTAACTGAAGTTCAGGGTCTATTCAAATTCCTTCATTTCCATCTAATGTACTTCTCTGCTGAGGGTACCACATCTGCATTGGGTTGTCAAGTCTCTTCAGCCTCCTCTTGACTGTGACAGTTCTCAGATTTTCCTTGGTTCTGAGACTTGACAATTTTGAGAAGTACAGGTAAGGCATTTTATAGAAGGTCTGGTATTGGAATCTATGTGAGGTTTCTCTCATTAGTACTCTTGCCTCCTTGGTTGGGGGAGGAAGTCCATAGAGGTAAATTACCAAGCTCATCACTTCAGAGCAACTTGACTCACAAATGATTACTGTGACAATGATCAAAACACAGACAGAGCATTCTTTAGATTTCTCTAGTGTAAAGTTACTCTTTCTCTTCCATTTACATACTGTACCCTTTGGAACCAGGGCATTATTTATAGCATACACATCAGGAATGGAGTTGTTCTCCCCATCCTTGAAAATGCTGTTTCCACATAAATTCCTTAGAATTCTTCTGCACTGGGGATGTGCCATTTCCTATTTATTTACTTATGCACACATACAAACATACATACCAGTCTGGATTCAAGCATATTTATTTCAAAGGTTGGACTTGTCTTAGTCCATTCCTGCTATAGCAAAATACCTTACACTGGGTTCTCTATAAACAACAGAAATATTCTCCTGGTTCTGGCAGTGGCAAGTTCAAGATCATGGTACCAGCCGGATTCCATGTCTGGTGAGAGCTGCTCTGGGCTTCAGAGGTGGTGCCTTATTTTGATTTGTTTTGAAATGGAATCTTCCTATGTTTCCCAGGCTAGTCTTGGATTCCTGGGCTCAAGTGATGCTCCTGCCTCAACCTCCTGAGTAGTTGGGTCTACAGGTGTGTGCCACCACCTGTACACCATCTACAGATGGTGCCTGGCTATGGTGGCTCATACGGTGCATGTTAGTCAGTTTTTTTATAACTGTAATACATACCAGAAGTAAATCAACTTCATGAGAGAATGTGCTTCCTTGGACCACACTTTTGTAGGCTCCAGTCCATGGTCAGTTGGTCCCCCAGCTCTGGGGTCTGTGATGAGGCAGTGTGGATGGCAGGAGTGCCTGGCAAAGGAGGCCACTCATCCCATGGCCACCAGAAAATTAAGGGAGGAGGGGGTCAGTGTCCCCTTGTCACCTACAGGGACATGACCCCACACACCTGAATGCCCACAAGCAGACCCAAACTCTTACAGTTCAACCACCTCCCAACAGACACACATACTTGAGACCAAGCCATTAACTCATGGTAC
The DNA here is from genome assembly GCF_902686455.1 of Sciurus vulgaris. Lineage (NCBI taxonomy): Eukaryota > Metazoa > Chordata > Mammalia > Rodentia > Sciuridae > Sciurus > Sciurus vulgaris. Next base: position 55,490,884 of record NC_136478.1, on the reverse strand, counting down.
TTTGGGGACATTTCAGAACAAAACTACAGCACAGTAAACAGGGGAAAGGTGACTGCAGACTCCCTCATTCCCTTTATACAAGCAGTAATTTCTATCAGGATGATGGAAGAGTGACAACCTAATCTCCTCCTAGTTCCCACCTCTTGATACTGTTGCACTGGGGGTTAAGTTTCAACACCTTCTGGGAGGGACACAAACATTCAAACCACACCAGGGTTATCAGCCAGTATCACTGAACTTGTTTTTGCCTTAATGGTTCCAGTGTTGTCACTGAGTTTTTATAGTTGGTTCCTGAGCCCCCTGACACACAGTGATCAATGTGGGTTTTATGAGTTGTATACATACTTTTTTTTCACTGCCTTTTTTCCTGGCACCCCATGTCCCTGGCTCAGGTTGTATGCTTCCCACCCATGGCCAGAATCTCACATTTCTCCAAAGGTCTGCAGCTTGCTTTCACATATTTTCCCTTATAAACTTACTCTGTGATTCTAGTTCATCATTGTTCAATAAATACTCTCTCTTGATGAACTTAATATTTCCAGAAATATATAAAAGTGTGAAAAATAGTCTTAGTTTTAAAAGTTACATTTTGAGGAGATCCAAGATGGTGGACTAGAGGGAGGCTGTGTTCCTTGTTGTTCCATAACTTGGGTTTCAAGCAGAGGACATCTGTTTCTTGGTGAGGCAGTTTTTGCTGCTTATGGATCCCCCACTCTTTACCCCATTTGTCAACTGCAATCACCTGCAGTCTGCCAACATATTGACTATTTGAGTCCAGATTTCTCACTGACTGGTGCCTATCATCCACCATTTGCCTGCCTCTTGCCTGTTCATCACCTGCCTTTCACCTACCTATCACCCACCACCTAAAGTTCACCTCCTGATCACCAACAGCAGTCAACAGACCAACCACAGACTGCAAGTAGAACACCAACTGCCTGCTCTTGCCTGAAAGTCCACTGTCACAGTACCTGCAGGTTTGGTTACACGTGGTTGCTGCCATTTTGAGACAACAGTCAGGACCTGTAGGATCCCTGACCAGACTGACTGAGCCTCATCTCCAGGACCCCTCAGCTTGACCAGCCACTCCCTGCCTCCAGGACCCCCAGACCAACTGACTGCGCCCTGCCACCAGGATACGTCAACCAGACTGACCAAATCGCACCTCCAGGACCCATGACCTACTAAGAGCACCCCACCTCCAGGATCTCCAGCTAACCACCCCCACACCCCAAGCTGCAGATCCCCATTTGCCAACACATTTGAAAGCCAGAATGGCCATCTTGGATTATCCTGGTAGCAGTCATTCCCATCTTTAAGACTCCTGCTGGAGACTGGAAACTCATTGTCAGGTGCCTCTCATATATTAGGCTACAGAAGACTGGAAGGTTTGAATACTATATGGCTGTTAGAGTGTAGATTTTTTTCTTTTTTCTCCTTTTTGAAACTTTTTAAAGTTTTTATTTATTTACTTTTCTTGCTATTTTCCTTTTGTTTACCTATTTCCTCAGAGTCTCTCTCTCCCTATTCTCATACTAACAACCAACTTCTTTTGATTATATTTTCACTCTTTCTATGATCTAGAACTTGTATATAATCTTTTCTTATTCCATTAACAGCTACATACAATACCGCTCCCTATCCTCTTTGTCTGCCATTAGAAACTGCACACATTGTTGCAAATCTATTTCTTATACAGTAGATAATAATTGAACTCATTATTTTTATTATGATAATATTGTTAACATCCTCATAGGGGCTATTTGGTTTAGGGTTGCATATTGTCTGTACTGTGTGCTGCTAATATTGATCACACCCTTAAAGAAAAGGTTTTGGAAACCTACAGGGTTACTATGGGTGGAAACAGCAATACCCCAGATCTGCACTGCAAGAAGGGAAAATATATGAACAACATAAAAAAAAAGGGAAGAAAATGATCCAAACAACTCCAGATTCTATATTAATAGAATCCAGTGTCAGCATGGTAGAAGAACTTTCAGAAAAGGAGTTCAGAATATACATAATTAAAATGATTCATGAAGCAAAGAATGAGATAAAAGAGCCAATGCAGTCAATGAATGATCACTCAAATAAGCAGTTGAAAGAGCAACTGCAGGAACCAAAAGATCATTTCAACAAAGAGGTAGAGATTCTAAAAAAAAAAAAAAAAAAAAAAAAAAAAAAAAAAACCAGAAATTTTTGAAATAAAGGAAACAAGAAACCAAATGAAAATTTCAATGGAAAGCATCACCAACAGACTAGATCACTTGGAAGACAGGACCTCAGACAATGAAGACAAAATATTTAACTTGAAAATAAAGTTGATCAAACAGAGAAGATGGTAAGAAATCATGAACAGAACCTCCAAGAACTATGGAACATCATAAAAAAGTTCAAATTTAAGAATTATTAGAGATCCAAGATGGCGGACTAGAGGGTGACTGAATCTCCCATCGCTCCAGAGCTCAGGATTCAAGAAGGGGATGTATTGAGAGACTCGGACCAACATAGAGCCCTGGGGTAAGTCTCTCCCACTGGGTGAAGCTTGGCCCAGGCGGCAGGCATGGACAGTGGGCAGCTTCACGGAGCAGGGCAGGGCAGCGAAAGTCTTCCCCAGGCAGCCCTGCTCCCTCTGGTTGGAGGTGTGATCCACAGCCAGCTTCTTAGAGCAGGCCAACCCAATGAGAGCATTTCCATACAGAGCCAACCCAAGAACTGGACCGGACAGCAGGCCCCGGACAGCAGGCGGCTTCTGGAACCAGGGCAGGACAGCAGAGGCATTCATGAACAGCCCAGTTACATCGGGTGGCGGCAGGCCCTGTCTACAGCCAGCTTCTCAGAGCAGGCTGACCCAGTGAGAGGATTTCCATGCAGAACCAGACCCCGCCCTGGACCCAGGGCTAGAGGCAGCGTTCTTCAGAAGCACTGCATTATCAAGTTCCTACAAGACTTCAGGCTACTGAAGGCTGGGAGGTGATATACTGGAAATCTACAGGGATACTATAAGCCAACAGAGGAAATCTGCAATATCTCAGAGTCCCATTGATATCTGACCAATATGAAAAAACAAGGGAAGAAAATGTCCCAAACAAACCTAGATACTATATCAATAAAACCCAATAACAGCACAGCAGAAGAAATGTCAGAAAGGGAGTATAGAATGTACATAATTAAAACAATCAGGGAAGCAAATTAGGAGATGAAAGAGCAAATACAGGCATTGAAGGATGAGATGAAAGAGCAAATACAGGCATTAAATGATCGCACCAATCAACAGTTAAAAGTGCAAATACGGGAAGCAAAAATCATTTCAATAAAGAGTTAGAGATGCTGAAAAAAACAAACAGAAATCCTTGAAATGAAGGAAACAATAAACCAAGTTAAAAACTCCATAGAAAGCATAACCAATAGGATAGAACACCTGGAAGACAGAACCTCAGACATAGAAGACAAAATATATAATACTGAAAACAAAATTGACCAAACAGAGAAGATGGTAAGAAATCATGAATAGAATCTACAAGAATTATGGGATATCATGAAAAGGACAAATTTAAAAATTACTGGGATTGAGGAAGGCTTAGAGAAACAAACCAAAGGAATGAACAATCTATTCAATAAAATATATCAGAAAATTTCCCAAATCTGAAAAATGAAATGGAAAACCAGGTACAAGAGGCTTATAGGACTCCAAATATATAAAATTACTACAGAACCACACCAAGGCACATTATTATGAAAATACCTAACATACAAAATAAAGACAGAATTTTAAAGGCTGCAAGAGAAAAGAATCAAATTACATTCAGGGGGAAACCAATAAGAATATCAGATTTTTCAATGCAGACCCTAAAAGCTAGAAGAACATTTACCAAGCCCTGGAAGAAAATGGATGCAAACCAAGAATCTTATTCCCAGCAAACTTTACTTTCATATTTGATGATGAAATAAAATCCTTCCATGATAAACAAAAGCTAAAAGAATTTACAAAAAGAAAGCCAGCATTACAGAACATTCTCAGCAAAATATTCCATGAGGAAGAGATGAAAACAATGATGCAAATCAGCAACAGGAGGAACCAGCCTAAAGGAATACCCAAATAAAGGAGAAACCAAATCATGTCAAAATACAAAAATTAGTCAAATGACTGAGAATACAAATCATATCACAATAATAACCCTGAATGTTAATGGCCTGAACTCATCAATCAAAAGACATAGACTGGCAGATTGGATTAAAAAGAAAAATCCAACAATATGCAGCCTGCAAGAGACTAATCTCATAGAAAGAGATACCCACAGGCTAAAGATGAAAGGATGGGGAAAAACATACCATGAACACGGACGCAGCAAAAAAGCCAGAGTATCCATCTTCATATCCAATAATGTGGACTTCAAGCCAAAACTAGTCAGAAAGGATAAAGAAGGACATGTCATACTGCGTAAGGGAAGCATAAATCAGCAAGACATAACAATCATAAATATCTATGCCCCAAACATTGGCTCATCCATGTACATCAAACAAATCCTTCTCAATTCCAGAAATCAAATAGACCACAGTACAATAATACTAGGTGATTTTAACACACCTCTCTCACCACTGGATAGATATTCCAAACAAAAATTGAATAAAGAAATCATAGATCTCAATAACACAATCAACAATTTAGACTTAACAACATATATAGAATTTACCATCCAAAATAGAACGAATACACTTTCTGCTCAGCAACACATGGATCCTTCCCTAAACTAGACCATATTTTATGCCACAAAGCTACTGTTAGCAAATACAAGAAGATAGAGGTACTACTATGTATTCCATCAGATCGTAATGGATTGAAATTAGAAATAAATGACAGAATACAAAACAGAAATTTCTCCAATACCTGGAGATTAAATAATACACTATTATATGATGAATGGATAACAAAAGACAACAGGAGGGAAATCAAAAAAATTCTTAGAAGTAAACAAGAACAAAGACACATCATATGAAAATCTGTGGGACACTATGAAAGCAGTATTAGAGGAAGATATATTTCATTGAGAACATTCAACAACAGAAGTAAAAATCAACAAATAAATGACTTAACATTACAGGACAAAGCCATAGAAAAAGAAGAAGAGACCAACATCAAAAGTGGTAGAAGACAGGAAATAGTTTAAATCAGAGCTGAAATCAATGAAATTGAAACAAAAGAAACAATAGAAAAAGTTGACAAAATAAACAGTTGGTTCTATGAAAAAATAAACAAAATTGATAAACCCTTAGCCACACTAAAGGAGAGAAAGTGAGAAAATTCAAATTACTAAAATTCGGAATGAACAAGGAAATAACACAACAGACATGAGTGAAATACAAAACATAATTAGAAGGTATTTTGAAAATCTATACTCCAATAAAACAGAAAACCTTGAAGACATCAATAAGTTTCTAGAGACTTATGAATTACCTAAACTGAACCAGGAGGACATACACAACTTAAATAAATCAATTTGAAGCAATGAAATAGAAGAAGTCATCAAAAGCCTACCAAAAACGAAAAGTCTGGGACCAGATGGGTTCTCAGCCAAGTTCTACAAAACCTTTAAAGAAGAGATCATTCCAATACTGCTCAAAGTATTCCATGTAATAGAAGAGGAGGGAACCCTCCCAAACTCATTCTAAGAAGCCAATATCATCCTAATACCTAATCCAGATGGAGACACACCAAGAAAAGAACATTTCAGACCAATATCCTTAATAAACATTGATGCAAAAATTCTCAACAAAATTTTAGTGAATCGCATACAAAAATATATTTAAAAGATAGTGCACCACAATCAAATGGATTTTATGCCAGGGATGCAAGGTTGGTTCAACATCTGGAAATCAATAAATGTCATTCACCATATCAACAGACTTAAAGTTAAGAATCACATGATTATTTCAATAGATGCAGAAAAAGCATTCAATAAAATACAGCAATGCTTCATGCTCAAAACACTAGAAAAAAATAGGGATAGTGGGACCATTCCTTAACATTGTAAAGGCCATTTATGCTTAGCCCATGACCAATATCATTCTAAATGGTGAAAAACTGAAAGCAATCCCCCTAAAACCTGGAACAAGGCAGGGATGCCCTCTTTCACCACTTCTATTCAACATCGTCCTTGAAACTCTAGCCAGAGCAATTAGACAAACCAAAGAAATTAAAGGGATACAAATAGGAAAAGAAGAACTCAAACTATCCCTGTTCACTGATGACATGATTCTGTATTTAGAAGAACCTGGAAATTCAACCAGAAAACTTTTAGAACTCATAAGTGAATTCAGTAAAGTAGCAGGTTACAAGATCAATGCTCATAGATCCAAGGCATTTTTATACATAAGTGATGAATCTTCAGAAAGAGAAGTTAGGAAAACTACCTCATTCACAATAGCCTTGAAAAAAATAAAATACTTGAGAATCAATATCACAGAAGAGGTGAAAGACCTCTACAATGAGAACTACAGAACACTAAAGAAAGAAATTAAAGAAAACCTTAGAAGATGGAAAGATCTCCCATGTTCTTGGATAGGCAGAATTAATATTGTCAAAATGACCATACTATCAAAAGTGCTATACACATTCAATGCAATTCCAATTAAAATTCCAATGATGTACCATACAAAAATAGAGCAAGCAATCATTAAATTCATTTGGAAGAATAAGAAACCCAGAATAGATAAAGCAATCCTTAGCAGGAAGAGCGAAACAGGGAGTATCGCAATACCAGATCTTCAACTATACTACAAAGCCATAGTAACAAAAACAGCATGGTACTGGTACCAAAATAGATAGGTAGATCAATGGTACAGAATAGAGGATATGGACACAAACCCAAATAAATACAATTTTCTCATACTAGACAAAGGTGCCAAAAATATGCAATGGAGAAAGGATAGCCTCTTCAACAAATGGTTCTGGGAAAACTGGAAATCCATTTGCAGCGGAATGAAATTAATCCTCTCTCTCTCTCTCTCTCTCTCATCCTGCATAAAAATCAACTCTAAATGGATCAGGGAGCTCGCAATCAGACCAGAGACCCAGCATTTGTAGAAGAAAAATGTAGGTCCACATCTTCAACTTGTTGGCTTAGGATCAGACTTCCTTAACAGGACTCCCATAGCACAAGAAATAAAAGCAAGAATCAATAACTGGGATGGGTTTAAACTAAAAAGCTTTCTCTCAGCAAAGGAAACTATCAGCAATGTGAAGAGATAGCCTACAGAGTGGGAGAGAAATCTTTGCCTCTCATACTTCAGATAGAGGACTAATTTCCAGAATAATAAAGAACTCAAAAAACTCTACACAAAGAATACAAATAACCCAATCAACAAATGGGCTAAGGAAATGAACAGACACTTCACAGAAGAATATCTACAAGCAATCAACAGATATATGAAAAAATGTTCAATATCTCTAGTAATAAGAGAAATGCAGATCAGAACTACCCTAAGATTCCATCTCACCCCAATTAGAATGGTGATTATCAAGAACACATGCAACAATAGTTGTAGGCGAGGATGTAGGGAAAAAGGTACACTCATATATTGCTGGTGGTGTTCCAAATTAGAGCATCCATTCTGGAAAGCAGTATGGAGATTCCTCAGAACGATTGGAATAGAAACATCATTTGACCCAGCTATTCCACTCCTCGGCCCATAACCAAGGGACTTGGAATCAGCATGTGCAGAGATACAGCCACATCAATGTTCATAGGTGCTCAATTCACAATAGCCAGATTGTGGAACCAACCTAGATGTCCTTCAATTGATGAATGAATTAAGAAACTGTGATATAGATATATATAGATATATATAGATATGGATATATATATATATAGATATATATACAATGGAATATTACTCAGCCATAAAGAATGATAAAATTATGGCATTTGCAGGCAAATGAATGAAATTGGAGAATATCATGCTAAGTGAGTTAAGCCAATCTCAAAAAACCAAAGGACGAATAATCTCACTGATAAGCAGATGATGACACATAATGTGGGGTGGGAGGGGGCAAGAATGGAGGAAGGAAGGACTGTATAGAGGAAAAAGAGGGGTGGGAGGGGTGGGGAGTAGGGAAAAAATAACAGAATGAATCAAACAACATTACCCTATGTAAATTTATGATTACACAAATGGTATGCTTTTACTCCATGTACAAACAGAAACAACACGTATCCCATTTGTTTACAATAAAAAAAAGAAATAAAGTAGTTGAAGGATAAAAAAAAGAATAATGTTGCACTCAGTATTTTGTGCAGATAAGAAATTATATGAGATTTGAGGTTAGCAGTGGAGGGAAGATCTAAAGATCCCAGGGTACTGGATGGATAAAGTGGAAAGTTGGGGACACAAAGTGGACAGCCAAAAGGTCAGTGCCAGGGATCTGGCACCAGCACTCTAGCTGCTGCACACCAAGGCCTCTGCTCCAAGGCTTGGCTGACTGGTAAGCCTGGTTTAGATCCTTCTGGCACTGAAAAGTACTCTTCTCTGAAATCACCATCAATGAATCAATCATCCAGGAAGTGTTGGGGTAAAACATCAAATGATTTAATAAAACAAAAAAATAAGAATTATCAGGAATGAGGAAGGCACAGAGAAACAAACCAAAGGAATGAACAACTTATTCAATGAAATAATATTAGAAAATTTCCCAAATATGAAGAATGAAATGGAAACTCAAATACAAGAGGCTTACAGAAAACCAAATGCACAAAATCACAACAGATCCACACCAAGGCACATTATAATAAAAGTGCCTAACATACAAAATAAAGATAGGATTTTGAAGGCAGTGAGAGAAAAGCATCAGACTGCACATAGTGGGAAAGCATAGAGATATCACCAGATTTCTCAGCCCAGACCCTAAAATTTAGAAGGGCCTAGAACAACATTATTTCACGCTCTGAAAGAACATGGTTTCCAACCAAGAATCCTATACTCAGCAAAACTAACCTTCAGAATTAAAGATGAAATAAAATCCTTCCATGATAAACAAAACTTAAAAGAATTTACAAATAGAAAGCCTGCACTACAGAATATTTCAACAAAATATTCCATGAGGAGGAAATGAAAAACAACAATATAGGTCAGCAAAGGGAGGAACTGCCTTAAAGGAAAAACCAATCAAAGGAGAAACCAAGCCAAGTTAAAAACCAAAAATAAGCCCAAATGACTGGGAATACAAATCATATCTCAATAATAGTCCTGAACGTTAATGGCCTAAACTTATCAAACAAATTTACAGACTGGCTGATTGGATTAAAAAGAAAGACCCAAGAATATGCTGCCCTCAAGAGACTCAGCTCATCGATAATGACGACCACAAACTAAAGATGAAAGGATGGGGAAAAACCTTCCATGCACATGGTCTCAGTAAAAAAGCAGGGATTTCCATCTTTATCAGATAAATTGGGCTTCAAGTCAAAGTTAGACAGATGGGATAAAGGACATTTCATACTGCTTAAGGGAACCATAAATCAGGAAGACATAATGATAATAAATAGTTATGATCCAAACAATGATGTATCCATGTACATAAAACAAATTCTTCTCAATTCCAGGAATCAAGTAGACCACAGTACAATAATTCTGGGTGACTTTTACACTCTGCTGTCACCACAGGATAGATCTTCCAAAGAAAAACTAAAAAAAAAAAGAAACCATAGATCTCAATAACACAATCAATTACCTAGACTTAACAGACATATATAGACTATCCCATCCACCAATGAGCACATACCTTTCTTCTCAGCAGCACATGGAACCTTCTCTAAAATAGACCACATGTTATGCTACAAAGCAGCCCTTAGTAAATGCAAAAAAAAAAAATTGATACTACCTTAGGTTCTATCAGATTGTAATGGAATGAAATTAGAAATCAATGTCAAAATAAAAAACAAGAATTATTCCATTAATAATATGCTATTGAATGAAGCATTCATAACAGAAAAATTTGGGAGGAGATACAAAAAATTCTTAGAGATAAATGAGAATGATGATACAACATATCAAAATCTGTAGGACACTATTAAAGCAGTACTAAGAGGAAAATTCATTACATGGAGTGCATTCAAGAAAAGAATAAAAAGTCAAAAACTAAATGACCTAACATTACAGCTCAAAGCCCTAGAAAAAGAACAGAACAATACCAAAAGTAGTAGAAGACAGGAAAATCAGAACTGAAATCAATGAAATTGAAACAAAAGAAACAATTCAAAAAATTGACAAAACAAAATTTTGGTTCTTTGAAACAGTAAACAAAATAGACAAACCCTTAGCCACACTAACAAGAAGAAGAAAGAAAACTCACATTACTAAAATTCATGATGAAAAAGGAAATACCACAACAGACACCCCTGAAATACATAATATAATGAGAAGTTACTTTGAAAATCTATATGCCAACAAAATAGAAAATACTGAAGACATTGACAAATTTCTAGAGACATATCATTCTCCCAAACTGAAACAGGAGGACATACACAATTTAAACAGATAAATATCAAGCAATGAAATAGAAGAAACCATCAAAAGCCTAACAACCAAAAAAAGCCCAGGACCAGACAGATTCTCAGCCAAGTTCTACAATAACTTCAAAGAAGAACACTTTCCACTACTTCTCAAAGTATTCCAGGAAATAGAAAAGGAGGGAACCTTACAAAACTCATTCTATGAAGTTAATATCACCCTCATACACAAACCAGACAAAGACACATCAAGGAAAGAAAATTGTAGACCAATATCTCTAATGATATTCATCTAAAATGAATATAGATGCAAAAATCCTTAATATAATCCTGGCAAACCACATCCAAAACTATATTAAGAAGATAGTTCACCATGATCAAGTGGGGTTCATCCCAGGAATGCAAGGTTGGTTCAACATTCAGAAATCAATAAATGTAACTCATCACATCAATAGATTTAAGGTTAAGAATCATATGGTTATTTCAATTGATGCAGAGAAGGCACTGGACAAAATACAACACCCCTTCATGCTCAAAACACCAGAAAAAACAGAGATAGTAGGAACATACCTCAACATTGTGAATGCTATTTATGCTAAGCCCACAGTCAACATTATTCTTAATTTAGAAAAACAGAAAGCATTCCCTTTAAAAACTAGAACCAGAAAGGGATGCCCTCTTTCACCACTTCTATTCAACATCATCCTTGAAATTCTAGCCAGAGCAATTAGGCAAACTAAAGAAATTAAAGGGATACAAATAGGAAAAAAGAAACTCAGGCTGTTACTATTTGCTGATGACGTGATTCTATATTTAGAGGATTCAAAAAACTCCGCCAGAAAACTTCTAGACCTCATAAATGAATTCAGGAAAGTAGCAGTATATAAAAACAACACACATAAATCTAAAACATTTTCATACATACGTGATGAAACACCTGAAAGGAAATTAGGAAAATAACTCAATTCGCAATAGACTAAAAAAAAAAAAAAAAAAATTGGGAATCAATCTAACCAAAGAGGTGAAAGATCTCTACAATGAAAACTACAGAATATTAAAGAAAGAAATGGAAGAAGACCTTAGAAGATAGAAAGATCTCCCATGTTCTTGGATAGGCAGAAATAATATCAAAATGGCCATTCTTTCAAAGGTGCTATACAGATTTAATGCAATTCCCATTAAAATCCCTATGACATTTCTCATAGAAACCAAAAAAAGCAATCATGAAATTCATCTGGAAGAACAAAAGACCCAGAATAGCCAAAGCAATCCTGGGCAGGAAGAGTGATGCAGGAGGTATCAGTGTACCAGACTTTAAACTCTGCTATAGAGCAATAGTAACAAAAACAGCATGGGACTGGCACCAAAATAGATAGGTAGACCAATGGTACCGAATGGGAGACATGGAGACATACCCACATAAGTACAGTAACCTCATACTAGACCAAGGTGTCAAAAACTTACAATGGAGAAAAGATAGCCTCTTCACCAAATGGTGATGGCAAAACTGGAAATTCATATGCAATAAAATGAAATTAAACCCCTATCTCCCACCCTGTACTCAACTCAAAATGGATCAAGGATCTAAGAATTATGCCAGAGACCCTTCACCAAATAGAAGAAAAAGTAGGTCCGAATCTCCATTACATTGACATAGGACCAAACTTCCTTAACAAGACCCCCATTGCACAAGAAATAAGCAGCAAGAATCAATACATGGAATAGATTCAAACTAAAAGCTCTTTTCTCAGCACAGGAAACAATCAATAATGTGAAAAGAGGCCTACAGAGTGGGAGAAAATCTTTTCCACACACCCTTCAGTCAGAGCACTCATCTCCAAAGTTTGTAAAGAACTTAAAACCCAAAATACAAAGAACCCAATCAATAAATGGGCTAGGGAAATGGGCAGACACTTCACAGAAGAAGATATATAGGTGATCAACAAATATATGAAAAAGTGCTCATCATCCCTAGTAATCAGAGAAATGCAAATTAAAACCATCCTAAGATTTCATCGAACTCCAATTAGAATGGCTATTATCAAGAACACAAGGAATAATAAGTGTTGGTGTGGATGTAGAGGAAAAGGCATACTCATACATTGCTGGTGGAGTTGAAAATTGGTGCAGTTACTCTGGAAAGCAGTATGGAGATTCTCAGAGAACTTGGAATGGACCCACTATTAGACCCAGCTATCCCTCACTCCTCAGCTTATACAGTTTATACCCAAAGGATTTAAATCAGCATACTGCAGTGATGCAGTCACATCAATGTTCATAGCAGCTCAATTCACAATAGCTAGATTGTGGAACCAACCTAGATGTCCTTCAATTGACAAAAGGATAAAGAAACTGTGGTATATATACCCAGTGTAATATTACTCAGCCATAAAGAAGAATAAAATTATGGCATTTGCTGCTAAATGGATGAAGTTGGAAAATATCATGCTAAGTGAAACAGGCCAAGCCCAAAAAACCAAAGGCCAAATGTTTTCTCCGATAAGCGCATGACACTATATAATGAGGGGATGGGGGAAGAGAAGAATGAAGGATCTTTCGATGGTGTAGAGGAAAATGGGGTGGGAGGGGTTGGGGGACAGAAAGATAGTAGAATGAAACAGACAGTATTACCCTATGTATATGTATGATTACATGAATGGTGTGAATCTACATTGTGAACAACCATAGAAAAGAAAGATTGTACCCCATTTGTGTACAGTGAAGCAAAATGCAGTCTGTAAAAATAAATGTCTTTTTAAAAAGTTGCATTTTGCCAAGTTATATTGCTATATTGTGTGCATGTACAAATATGTACCAACAAAGCCCAACACTATGTACAGCTAGAATGCACCAATGATGTCCGGAGCCAGCAGGTCACGCGCCTTGGCTCATGGTCACGCCCCCTGCCTTGCCTCATGCTGAGCTAAGATGGCACCTGCCAATTGCTGGTGGGGCGTGCCATTACCTGTTTACACACCTGTCAGACTATACCAGGTGCATCAGACTAGATTGCGTGGTGCTTCATGATTGGACAACTACACTTCCTTATTGGAGTTCTGGCGTGAGACTAGTCTTGCCTTCACGCGCTTTACTCTGATTGGTTTCTGTACTTTATATTAACTGTGTTTATTCTGCTAATAAACGAGACTTGATCAGGCTTTTGTCTTGTCTCCATTTCTCTTGTCTCTTGTCTCTCTCAATCCCAGCACCCCCTCCAGGTACCCGTTGATGTCCTGCGGGCCGGGACAAGTGGCGCCCAACGGTGTGGCTTTGGATACGGGGGAATTCGCGAGGGAAGTGGCGTGTAAGTGTTCAGCGGAAGAAGAAGAAAAAAAAAAAGTGAAAGTCAGTTCAACAAAGTTCGCCACAGGAGCCTGCCGGCCGTTCTTAAAGGTACAGTAGCACCTAAGTATGGGTCAAGAATTAAGTAAGCATAAAGTTTTTGTTAAGCAATTAAAAGAAGCTTTAAAGACACGGAGAGTAAAGGTTAAGAGTAATGATCATTTTAAGTTTTTTGACCTTATTAAGGACACCTGTCCGTGGTTCTCACAAGAAGGAAGCATTAAATAAGAAGTTGGAATAAGGTGGGAGATGCTTTGGGAGATTTTCACAGAACGTTTGGCTCAGATAAAGTTCCTATTACAGCTTTTGCTTACTGGAGTCTCATAAAGGAACTTTTAGAACATACAACAAATAATTCTGATATAGCAGCAGCAGTTACTCAGACAGAGGACATTTTAAAAGCAGCATCAAAACAGGATCTTCAGGAAGAGCCCTCTGAGGAAAAGGGAGAGGTAGATCTTATTTCCCTTGAGAGTGAAGATGAGAAAGTTACAAGTCCTTTTCCAGATGTAGGCAGCACAGATGTTAAAAAGAAAACTCAATATCAGAACGAAGCTCCACCTAAAATTTATCCTTCATTGACTCATTTTAAAGACCCTTCAAATGAGAATAAAATAGATGATGAGGACGTTGATTTGGACCTCATAAATGAGGAAGCCTCAAAATATCCTAATCCTGACTGCCCGCTTAAACAAGGACAGTCCATTTTCTCATATCCACCTCTCTATCGCACACACTCTGCTCCTATGGCAATGGCAGTGATAGATCCAAAGAAGACCTTAAAGAAAAAATTAAACATTTGGAGGAACAAATAAATCTAGAGGAACAATACCAAGCTCTGATTACCAGGTTACAAAAATTAAAGACAGGCAATGAATCAGTGCCCAGTCCTGATGGATTTAAAAGGGATATTTGCCCTCAAATTCTATCTGGACAACAGTGTCCAAGAGGAGGAGTTCCCTGAATCAACAGGGATTTAAAACCCCCTCCACTAAGTGCTTTCCCTGTTACTGAGACAAGGGATAACCAGGGACAACCCTGGAGGCACCACACTGGCTTTGATTTTACTATCATAAAAGAATTAAAAACTGCTGTTTCTCAGTATGGAGCTACAGTGCCATACATCCTTGCTATTTTAGACTCCATAGCAGAAAATTGGTTAACACCACAGGATTGGAATACTTTAGTTAGAGCCACCCTGACTGGAGGTGACTTCTTGCTTTGGAAGTCTGAATATTTTGAAAATTGCAAAGAGACAGCTAAAAGAAATCAACAAGCAGGAAATGGGTGGACTTTTGATATGCTCACTGGAGTAGGTGATTATGAAACCACAGACAATCAGATGCAGTATGACCCTGGAGCGTATGCTCAGATACAGGCAGCAGCCACTAAGGCCTGGAGAAAATTGCCTGTTAAGGTAGACATCAGCATGTCTCTTACAGGAGTCAAACAAGGCCCTGATGAGCCCTTTGCTGACTTTGTTCACAGACTTATAACAACGGCTGGTTGTATTTTTGGCAGTTCTGATGCAGGTCTTGACTATGTCAAGCAACTTGCTTATGAAAATGCCAATCCTGCATGCCAAGCTGCTATAAGACCATAAAGAAAGAAGACAGATTTAACAGGATATATTCATCTGTGCTCAGATATAGGACCTTCTTATCAACAGGGCTTAGCAATGGCAGCCGCTTTTAGTGGACAGACAGTGAGGGACTTTCTTAATAATAAAGACAAAAACAAAAGGGCCTGTTTCAAATGTGGCAAGGGTGGACACTTTGCCAAAGACTGCAGATCAGATTTACAAAAAACTCTTGAGGCCAAAATACCTGGTCTCTGCCCTAGGTGCAAGAGAGGAAAACATTGGGCTAATGAATGCAAGTCCAAAAGAGACAATCAGGGAAATCCCCTTCCCCCACATCAGGGAAATGGGAGGAGGGGCCAGCCTCAGGCCCCAAAACAAGCATATGGGGCGATCAGTTTCATTCCAACCAACAGCAGCAACAACAATCCATTTCAGACCTCAGTAGAGCAACCCCAGGGAGCGCAGGATTGGACCTCAGTTCCACCTCCCATGTCGTATTAACTCCTGACATGGGCCCTCAAGCCTTGAATACTGCAATTTTTGACCCATTGCCCTCAGGTTATTTTGGCTTAATTTTAGGAAGAAGTAGTTCTACCATGAAAGGTTTACAAGTACTCCCAGGAGTTGTAGATCAAGATTTCTTGGGAGAAATTAAGATCATGGCTAAAACAGATAACAACATTATTACTGTTACTCAGGGAGAAAGAATAGCACAGCTGATACTGTTACCATTAGTTCCAACCAAACACCCAGTTCAAAATCCTAGGAGAGGAAATGGAAGTTTTGGATCCTCTAATGTATATTGGGTACAACACATAACTGATCAAAAACCTTCTTTGACCTTATGGCTAGATGGCAAGTCATTTACAGGTCTAATAGATACAGGAGCAGATGTGACCATAATTAAACAAGAGGATTGGCCTTCTTCTTGGCCTACCACAGAAATTATGACTAATCTTAGGGGTATTGGTCAAAGTACAAATCCAAAGAAGAGTTCTAAATACCTCACTTGGAGAGACAAAGAAAACAACACAGGTCTCATTAAGCCTTGTATCATACCTCATTTGCCTGTTAATTTGTGGGGAAGAGACCTATTATCTCAGATGAATCATGTGCAGCCCCAATGAAACGGTAGCTGCCCAAATGCTATCTCAGGGATATACACCAGGAAAAGGGCTAGGAAAGGCCAAAAATGGTATTTTACATCCCATTCCTAATGTAGGACAGATTGACAGAAAAGGCTTGGGAAATTTTTGATTTCGGCCATTGACATGCCTGCACCCCAACTGTGTGCAGATCCAATAACTTGGAAATCAGATGAACCAGTTTGGGTTGATCAATGGCCGCTAACTTCTGAAAAACTTGAAGCTGCTCCAATGTTAGTGCAGGAACAGCTAACAGCTGGACATATCATAGAGAGTAATTCTCCTTGGAATACTCCTATATTTGTAATTAAGAAAAAATCTGCTAAATGGAGATTACTACAAGACTTAAGGGCTGACAATGTCACTATGGTGCTCATGGAAGCCCTGCAACCAGGGCTGCCATCTCCTGTAGCCATCCCTCAAGGATATTTTAAGGTAATTATTGACCTCAAAGACTGTTTTTTTAATATCCCTCTACATGTAGATGGTCAAAAAAGATTTGCTTTTAGTCTACCATCAATAAATTTTAGAGAACCTATGAAAAAATATCAGTGGAAGGTATTGCCACAAGGAATGGCTAATAGTCCAACCTTATGCCAAAAATTTGTTGCTCATGCCTTACAGCCTATTAGAGATTCTTGGAAACAAATATATATTATTCATTATATGGATAATATACTCATAGCAGGACAATCAGGAGAACAGGTATTACTATGTCTCACACAACTTAAACAGCAGCTGACTGCAGTAGGACTACAAATTGCTCCAGAAAAAGTTCAGCTACAAGACCCTTATACTTACCTAGGTTTCCTGCTCAATGGGCCTAGGATTATTAATCAAAAGGCAACAATCAGGAGAGATCATTTAAATACACTTAATGACTTCCAGAAGCTTCTAGGTGATATAAATTGGCTTCAACCATATCTTAAATTAACCACAGGGGTGTTAAAACCATTGTTTGAGATATTAAAAGGAGACCCTAATCCACAATCATCCAGGACTATATCTCCTGATGCATTAGCTGCTCTTAAAGAGGTGGAGGATGCTATTGCAGGTCAATTTGTTACCAATATTGATTATTCTCATCCCTTAATGCTCATTATATTTAATACTTCCATCACTCCAATGGGTCTTTTCTGGCAAGATAATCCTATTATGTGGATTCATCTTCCTTCCTCACCCAAAAAAGTGCTATTGCCTTATTATGATGCAGTAGCTGATCTGATTATCATGGGGAGAGAAGATTCTAGAAAATATTTTGGAATAGAGCCATATAAGATTATTCAATCCTACACCCGATCTCAGGTCAATTGGCTGTTACAAAATACTGACACCTGGCCTATAGCTTGTGCCTCATTCACAGGTGATATAGATAATCATTATCCACCAAATAAATTGGTTCAGTTTTGCAAACTACATCCTTTTGTGTTCCCTCGTATTATTAGAAGGGAGCCTTTACACAATGCTCTTGTCTTTACTGATGGGTCATCCACAGGAACAGCTGCTTACACCTTCCTTGATAGAACTGTCACTTTCCAGACAAAATGTACCTCTGCCCAACTTGTTGAATTACAGGCTCTTATTGCAGTTTTATCTGCCTTTCCCAATCAACCCCTTAATATCTACACAGACAGTGCCTATTTAGTGCACTCAGTGCCACTCCTTGAAACTGTCTCTCAGATCAGACATGTTTCTAAAACAGCATCACTGTTCCTTCAGTGTCAGACACTCATCCATAATAGAGGGGAGCCTTTGTTTATTGGACACATCAGAGCTCACTCTGGCCTTCCAGGGCCATTAGTTAAGGGCAACAGAATTGCTGACACAGCCACCAAAATGGTTGCAGTAGTTTTTTCAGATAATATTAAGCAAGCTCAAGGCACTCATAACCTACATCATTTAAATGCCCACTCTCTTAGGTTACTCTATAAAATCACTAGGGAACAAGCAAGGCAAATAGTAAAAGGCTGTACCACATGTGCTACTCATCTACCGGTTCCACATCTAGGAGTTAATCCTAAAGGCCTTGTTCCTAACATGGTGTGGTAAATGGATGTTACCCATTTTTTAGAGTTTCGTAATCTAAAATATATTCATGTTTGCATAGATACATTTAGTGGATTTATATCGGCTACACTTCAGGCTGGAGAAGCAATGAAACATGTAATTGTCCATCTATTACATTGTTTCTCAGGCTTGGGCTTATCTAAACAAATTAAAACAGATAACGGCCCTGGATATACAGCAAAAACCCTCCAAACATTTTGTGAAAAATTACAAATTCAACATGTCACCAGAATTCCTTATAATCCTCAAGGCCAAGGAATGGTTGAGAGAGCACATCTCTCTCTTAAAACTACTATTGATAAAATAAAAAAGGGGGAATGGTACCCAATCAAGGGTTCTCCTCATAATATACTCAATCATGCTTTACTCATTCTCAATTTTTTTAAAAAATGGATGATCATGGGAAATCTGCCACTGATCATTTCTGGCACCCAGAATCTCAAAAGCATTTTGCCATGGTAAAATGGAAAGATCCATTGGATGGTTCATGGCATGGTCCAGACCCAGTCTTGATCTGGGGTTGAGGTTCAGTCTGCATCTTCTCTCAAAATGCTGATGGAGCCAGATGGCTGCCAGAGCACCTTGTATGCCAAGTTAATGAAGTTACCTCCTCCAGGGGTAAAAATCATCCCTGAGAGTCTTTTCTTTTCCTTCCACAGGAATGAACAAAACATTGCTTCTCTGAATGACGGCTGCCTGTTCACTGCTCTCCTACAGCCATGCAGGGTTTGAGGACCCTGATAAGGCTCATGAGTATTTACTGGAGCTCAAAAACAAACCATGTAAGTGTGAGGGAGGATTTATAATGAGTACTGATGAGGCAAGTTATAAGCCGTCATACATCGGTAATCTCCCGAAACAATGCATAGAGATAGATTGTGGCAGTCACATCGCATTTTGCACGACACGTACACTGTGGTACTGTATCGAAAAACCACAGATTATTCCCTCAGTTAATGGCAAATATGCACCTTGTTCGTGCACGACCTTTCACACTTCCTCCCATAGCTCTTGTTATTCCTCAGCTCAGACCTGTTCTTCAGGAAACAAAACCTGTTTTACCACTACCTTAATAAAGTGCCATCCAGGATCAACTGGAGGGGATTGGTCTAATAACCCTGGAAAATTAAGTGTTGCCTCATGTCCTGCAGACCTAGTGGGGAAAACAGTTTGCTGATCTACTATGGCACCCCTACATGTGTCTGATGGAGGAGGCCCCCAAGATTATAATAGAGCCAAGCAAGTCCATGAAAAAATTCAATGGATGTACGAGGAACTGCATCCCAGTCTGTTATATCACCCACTAGCATTACCCAACCACAGACCTTCTGAGCTAGGCCCTGCCACATATGATATCCTTGAGGCCACTCACACCTTGCTTAATCGGTCCAACTCTCCCTTGACTGTAGATTGTTGGCTTTGCCTTCAGCTAGGATATCCTGTTCCACTAGCTATCCCAATTGATTATAGAAATAACTCTGCTACCAACCTCACAGTGATAAGTTATAAGACTATGACCAATCTTGATGCGTCTTGGTCCAGTTTTGCTGGTAGAAATTGCTTACCGACTCCACCATTTCTAGTACAGCCATTCATGTACTCCAATACTACTTGCTTTTTTCACCTGGCTATAATAACACCTGGGATTTAGATGTAGGGACTATAACCTTTAGTGGTTGTTCTGAGACATTCAATCTTTCACAGCCATTGTGCCCCCCTAATGGCACTGTGTTTGTTTGTGGAGGTAATAAGACTTTTACTCAACTGCCTATCAACTGGACTGGTCTATGTGTCTTAGCTGCCTTACTCCCAGATGTAGACATTATTCCAGGAGATGAGCCTGTCCCTATACCAACAACTGACTACATTACAGGGCGACCTAAACGTGCTGTCACTTTCATTCCTCTACTTGCAGGACTTGGAATAACTACAGCAGTGGCCTCGGGTACTGCTGGTTTGGGGGTCTCTCTTAATCAATATACTAAATTATCCAGACAATTGATTTCTGATGTACAGATACTCTCAAGCACCATACAAGATCTTCAAGATCAGGTAGATTCCTTGGCAGAAGTGGTCCTACAAAATAGAAGAGGTTTAGACCTTCTAACTTGCCGAACAGGGAGGCATTTGTTTGGCTTTGCAGGAGAAGTGCTGCTTCTATGCCAACAAGTCAGGAATCGTTAAGGACAAGATCAAACAGCTGCAAGAAGACCTAGAAAAATGCCAATGAGCACTGGCTGATAATCCACTATGGACTGGATTCAGTGGACTCCTTCCCTATCTCCTTCCCTTCTTAGGTCCCCTCCTTTGCTTGCTGCTAGTCATATCTATAGGTCCTTTGATATTCAACAAGATTATGGCTTTCATCAAAGCTCAAATTGAGGCTATACAGGCAAAACCTATTCAGGTTCATTACCATCGGCTGGAGATGATGGATTGTGATGGTGCAACATTTGATCAATATTAGATCGTAATAGACCATCACCCCTGTGCGCTGAACTGGTCAGCCAATGACGGGTAAGATTCGTGGGAGTGCATACCAACCTAAGAGAGGAAATGAGGGCAAGAGCCTCATTATCCAATGACGGGTAAGGATGCTGCTCTGGCACGGATAACCTAAGACAGGCACAGTTCCCGAGGGATTGTCACTCCAGCTCTATAAAATAAAAAAGGGGGACCTGTCCGGAGCCGGCAGGTCACACGCCCTGCCTTGCTTCAAGGTCACGCACCTTGGCTCATGGTCAGGCGCTTTGACTCATGGTCACGCCCCCTGCCTTGCCTCATGCTGAGCTAAGATGGCACCTGCCAATTGCTGGTGGGGCGTGCCATTACCTGTTTACACACCTGTCAGACTATACCAGGTGCATCAGACTAGATTGCGTGGTGCTTCATGATTGGACAACTACACTTCCTTATTGGAGTTCTGGCGTGAGACTAGTCTTGCCTTCTCGCGCTTTACTCTGATTGGTTTCTGTAGTTTATATTAACTGTATTTATTCCTCTAATAAACGAGACTTGATCAGGCTTTTGTCTTGACTCCATTTCTCGTGTCTCTTGTCTCTCTCAATCCCAGCACCCCCCTCCAGGTACCCGTTGATGTCCTGCAGGCCGGGACAAATGAAAAAGTGGATTTTAAAAAATAAATAAAGTTACATTTCATTCTATCTTCCCAGAAGCTTGATATAGGACAGGACATGGGTGCCTTTCTCTCTGTCTCCCCAACCTGTGAATCTTCTCCATTGACCTGGCTTCTATTTCTCTGCTGCTGGGAGCACAGGCAGGGAGGATGGAGGCAGGAAGTCTCCTCTCTAATTTGTAACATTAGGGTGATCATCCACTGACACTGTGGACATTGTAGACATGTAAGGCTGAGAACCTCGTGGTGGCATGTGGGTTCTGCAGACACGGGAGCGTCAAGGATCTCTCATCTGAACTTCCCTTCAGATTCACACCCTTCATCCTCTCCTGAAGGTCCCTCAGCCAAAGCCAGGCTGCCACTGAGCTGGCTGGAGTCCTGCACATGTAGGTTCAGCTGGAGCAGAGGCGCTGGGGCTGCATTTCTCCAGGTGCTGGGTTTCCAAATACAGTGCGTGACTTGGAATCTCCGGTGCCAGGCTGGGGATGGAGGCAGACATGAAAACCCCCTGAACCACATGTGTGTACTTTGGCTCTCTGAGTCTTACTGGGGTGCATGCTGTCTCCAGTCCTCAGGAGGATGCACTTTAGTAACCTGCGCAGGCTGCAAAACCAGAAGCACTGCGATTCTCTCAGCTCCAGTTTCAAGGCGGGGAGCTCCTGTTTCGACAGCGGGATGACATCCAAGGGGAAGGGTGCCCACTTTTCAAACCTCCAAGGGCCGCACTCGCAATTTCTTTATGTGACAGCATTGGAATTTTGGCAGGGAGTGAAGTTCCTCAGCCCCTTGGGCCCAAGCAAGCCCTACAGTAGGCACCTGCGCACTCGGGGTCTGCACCTCCCTCCCTCCCTTCCCAGTGCAACTTTTGCTGCCCCCTAGTGGTCACTTCTGGGGTTTAGACTTGAAAAACCTGGGAGAGGACGGCTCTTCTGAGAGAATGTGAATGTGACATACAGCTCTTTGATCCATTTTTAACTCGCCCTTGACCCCACGCTTAAATGATTCCGTAACATTTATGAAAAAGGATAAAAGCCCCACACTTAGAGTGGGAAGGGTCCATTGATGTCTGTGGAAAGTAATGCCCTGTCATTTATACAGGAGGTGGAGGGGAAAAATTTAAACTTGGAGTTGGAGGGGAAAAATTCGCAACAGATTATAGCATCTCTCCGCGATCAGTTGACTTCAGGTTATCTTATCCCAACGCAGTTTCTTTGGAACCATCCTGGGTTAAAATAAAATAAACAAAATTTTAAAAAGGCAGAGTGTTTTATCAGGCAGCATTCTTTATCATTGAAAAGACTCTCCATTTGGATTCATATTGGCATTCACAAACAGAGGGGGGAAAGTTCATTTTGACTTGGCACCAAGGCTCAGGGATGCTGTACAAGGTGCAGACCTTGATCTGGGCTTCAAGGCCACGTGGAGACTGGGGACCATGGTGGGGCACTGGCTGGGGTGCACCCATCTCAGGCATAGTGCCGTGTGACTGGTCCTGGGACCTGGGCCTGGCATAGGGACCAAGTCTAGAGGGCCCATGAACAGTGGGTGGTGGTGGTGGTAGAGAGATATGGCTGGAGGTGAGCTGAACTGAGTTCAGAATGACTCCTGAATGATTACAGTTTCAGGATTATTACATTACAGGCTTGCATTATTACATTTTAATAAAACGTTCTGTTGAAGAAGATGGAAAAAAGGAGAGAATGTGAAGAAACAATCATTCTAGATTTGCTATAAGTAATGTACATTAATAGAGCTTCTCCCCAGAAAAGGTTCCAATGTCTATTGAAGTATACAGTGAGTCACTTTTTGACTCAAGTTTAGGTATTGTAAATATATTTTAGTCCTAGACACAGGCACACTTCTGTATGCTGATGGTGTTAGTCAACTTTTCATCTCGGTGATAGAAATATCTGACTTAAACAAATTATAGGAGGAAAAGTTTATTTTGACTCCTGGTTTCAGAGGTTTCAGACCATGGTGGGCTGGCCCACTGCTCTGAGCCTGAGGTCAGGAAGGACGTCGTGGAGCCTGGCAGAGGAGAGTTGCTTAACTCATGGTAGCCAGGGAGCCACAGGGAAGGCCTGGGGACAAAACATGCCCTTCCAGAGCATGCCCCCAGGGACCTACTTCCTCCATGTAGGGTCCACCTCACAGTGCTTTGTCCACCTACCAATGGATTAATCCACTGATGATGTCAGAGCACTCAAGACGCAATCATCTCCTGAAAGCCCCACCTCTGACCTTGCTGCATTTCGAATGAAGATTTCAACACATGAGTCTTCAGGGGATGCTTCATATCCAAACCGCAACACTGCTCTTTATTATGACATTGCTTACACTAGTAAAAGATTGGAAACAATATAAATGGGGGAAGGTGAGTGTGATTAAACAGAATGAGAATGCTCTTGTTCATAAATACATGATGCAAAAAATTTTAATGAAGAAAAGAAATTGGGAGAAGATCACTTTAGGTCAACTTAGCCCCATGGAGAAGGGACTGCTGTGAACCATTTTTACCGACATCCCTATGAGTTTTACAAGCTACTTTTAAAAGACTACCAGGATCAGTAGTATCCACAGGGGCATAGATGGCCACCTCACATCCTGATTTATTTTTTCTTTTATGGTCCAATGAGTTTCTGCAATCCTTTTCCATGGTGGGAAACTGTGCATCATGTAAACCTTAGCATCTTAACCATTTTTACAGTTTCATTCAATGAGGTTAAATATATCACAAGGTTGAGCAACCATCATGTCCATCTGCCTCCAAACTTTTTCATCATCCCAAATAAAATTTGCTGATTTTAGATGCCCCATACAAGGGAGATCATAAAACGTGTCTAGCTTATTTCATTTAGCATGGTGCTTTCAAGGCTAACAGAATTGGAGTATGCATCCTTGAGTTCATGGACATGGGTTGTGGCCACCTTTGGGCTATTACAGACAACTACCAAAGCCAATATGAGCATTTACATACAAGTATCTATTACGTACCTATTGTCAATTATTTGGGGTATATATCCAGGATTATAATTGCTGGGTTACTTGATAATTTTTTAAATTTTTTGAGGAAATTGTTTTCTACAGCAATGAAACCTTTTTTTCTTTTTATTGGTTCTTTTTAGTTATATATAATGTTAGGATTCAACTGGATGTAATTTAAAAGCATGGGATATCATTTGCTCTACTCAGTTCCCAGCACTTCCCTTTTCCCTCTGCTCCTCTCTCGCCCTATTCCCTTCCCTCTACTCTGTCTTTCTGCTATTAAGTAAGTGCTTTGTGGATATGCATGCTTGTAAGAGTCACAGTGGTGTATTCATATATGTGCACAGGAAAGTCATGTCTGCTTTGTTCCACTAAATTGAACCATTTTTTGCATTTGGACTACCAACACACGAGTTTCCAGTTCCTGATATCCTTGCCAACTCTTGTTGTTTGTTTAATTATTTTGTCTCAGCCACCCAAATTGAGAGAAGTGTTATTTCCTTGTGGTTTTAATTTGCATTTCCCTAATGATTAATGAAGTTCAGCATGTTTTCATGTGGTTATTGTCCATTTGTATTTTCCCCCATTGGATTAATGTCTATTCTTGTCCTTCATCTAATTGTAAATTGGGTGCTCCTTATTGAGTTGTAAGAGTTTATTACATATTCTGGGTATTATTTTCTTATCTGACATGTTGTTAGCAAATATTCTCTCCCATTCTGTGGACTGTCTTTTCTAAAGCTTCTTATATAGGTTATATTACCATTTAATTTTCGGATCAAAGGCACAGTTTGCGTGTACCCAACATAATACTCTATCACTTTAATACTCTCAGGCCTGGCATGATAGCTCATACCTGTGATCCTCCCATGTGGGGAGCCTGAGGATGGAGGATCACAAGTTCCAGAACAATCTCAGCAACTTAGCAAACACCTCAGCAATTTAGAGAGGCCTGTGTCAAAATATAAAAATGAAAAGAGAGTTGGGCATGTAACTCAGTGGTAAAGAGCCCCTTGTTGAATCCCCAATACAAGCAAAAACAAAACAACAACAAAAAACTTCAAAATGTGTCCACCACTCTCTGTGTTTTTCAGCGACATCCCTGTATTCTCCCCAAGGTGGCAGCAGGCAACTGCTCAGAGTACACAGTGACTCCCAGACTTCCAATGCTCAGGTGCTTCCAGTGGAGCTCACTCACGCAGCGCTTCTGCGCACAGCGGGTGGATGGCCAAGTTTCTGACTGTCACCTCCTTGTGTCACTATTCAGTAGCTGCTGCTGCCTCCGGATGCCCTGGACGCTGCAGGAACCGTGACTGAGGCAGTCCTCTCGCTATGACTAGGATTTGGTGGCCTCAGTTCTGTACCAACTAGCACTGTGGCTGTCTTCCTGAGTGTCAGGCTGTCCAAGTTCCTAGCCTTGAAAATGGAGGCCAGCGAATTGTAGCCTACGTGCAGGTCACTTAGGCGCATCCACCGAGTGGATTGAACCTCCTTAACCTGGGTGAGAGCCAGGACATACCTGGGAGGAGCAGAACGTGGTGTCCGCTTCCATCCCGTCTGCCTTCCAGCCCCACCCCGGAGTTGCCTGGCAGCACGCAGCCTGCGCTTGAAAACCCCAGCACTTGGGAGCCCAGCAGCGGAGGAGGATCAGCTCCAGCTGCACCTACGTGTGCACCGCGCCCGCCAGCTCTGGGACAGCTAGTCTTTGGCTGTGGAACTTTCGGAGTGGACGAGGGATGTGAATGGATGTGTACGAAATGGAGATCTCAGTGCTCTGACCTGCAGGGAAGCTCAGATGAGAGGTCCTGGGCATTCCCATCTCTGCTGAAGCAGGATGCCACCGTGAGGTTCTCAACCTTACCGTGTCTGCAACTTCCATGGTTTTAGCGGAATATCTTCCTTGAAATCACCCAGAAACCACTCCAGACGCGGAAACTCACGCTGGGAACTCACGCTGGAGATTTTATTAAGCTGACAGGCAGAGTGTCTGCACACAGGGAGGGAGGGAGGGAGAGAGAGAGGGAGGGAGGGAGGGAGGGAGAGAGAGAGAGAGAGAGAGAGAGAGAGAGAGAGAGAGAGAGAGAGAGAGAGAGAGAGAGAGAGAGAGAGAGAAACAGGGAAGGGTGGAGCTGTTCTTAAGTAGTGGAATTTCCAGGGCTAATAACAACGGACCAATGGTTGGCGAGGAGGTTTGTGGGCTAACAATCTGGATTGTAAAGTGGTGTGGGGGAGGCAGAATAATGGCAGCAGCAAAATAGCAGATCTTATGCCAATAGTACTAATGTTACAAATCAACAAGCCTTACAAGTTTTCCTGCCTCTCTTGTCCCTGCCTGTGCCCCAGTAGCAGAGGAATTCCAGCCAGATCAGCAACAGAGAAGATGCTCAAGTAGACTCTAGCTGGGGAGACAGAGAAAGGCGCCTGAACCCTGTCCTGGCTACAGGCTTCCAGGAAGGTAGACTGAAATGTAACTTTTTAATGAAGATTAGGTGTTTCTGGACATTTCAAGCTGATCTGTGAGAATATATGTTAAATAAAAGTGACCAGAAAAATTCATGTGATTCGTCCTGATTTTTCTCTAAGTCAGGAAGAAATTAGAATCACAGAATGTTTTAAAAGAGGAAAGATATGTGAAAGCAAGCTGTTCTTAGAGAAACATCTGATTCTAGGTGTGGGTTAGGAAGCATACAACCTGAGCTTGGAGCACATAGAGTTAGGTAATAAGGAAGTGAAAAAAAATAATCATTACAAAAATGCTAAAACCCACATTGGTCATGATGTGTTGGAGCTCCAATGAGCAGCACAGTAAAAATTAGGTCAGTGATATTGGATAACTGTGGTGTGGTTTGAACATTTATGTCCCTCCCTGTTGAGGTCTGAGACTTAATCATCAATCCAATAGTATTAAGAAATAGGAATCTTAGGAGGTGACTAGGTCCTGACTCTTTAATAAAATTTGTGCTTCTATAAAAGGACAAGAAGTCTCTTTGTCCCTGTTTTCCCTTTGTGTGTGTGAGTGCACAGCAAGCAGACCCCATGATGTAAGCAAAGAGCAGCCCTCACCATACTTGGGATATGCTGCCACCTTGTTCTAGGACTCTTCAGCCTCCAGAACTGGGAGAAGTAAATTTTTGTTGTTTAAAAATGACCCAGTCTAAGGCACTTTGTTATAGCAGGGACAGACTAAAACAAACCCCCAAATAAAACTATCACTGAGTTCCTACTGTAGTCATTCATATCTGTGTATTCCACATTCATGGATTGCATTAACTATAGATCAAAAATATTTTAAAGTGCTGTGCCTATACTGAACACAGACAGATGTTTGGTTGTCATTTCTTAAGTAATAAAGTGCAACAACTATTTCACAGCACTTATATAGCACTTATAACAGTTACTGTTATAGTTTGGATATGACCCCCCCCCCAAACCTCTTGTGTGAGACAATGCAAGAAGTTTCAGAGGAGAAATTATTGGGGTGTGAGGGTCTTAACCCAGTCAGTGAATTAATCCATAATGGGATTAAATGGTAACTGGAGGCAGGTGAGGTGTGGCTAGAGGAAGTGGTTAATTGGGGGTTTGGCTATGGTATATATATTTTATATCTGGAGAATGGAGACTCTCTCCACTTTCTGATCACCATAATATGACTGCTTCCCTCCACCACCTTCTCCTACCATGATGTTCAGCCTCAACTTGAGCCTTGAGGAATGGAACCAGCCTTCTATGGACTAAGACCTCTGAAACTGTGAGCCCTCAAATAAACTTTCCCTCCTTTACAATTGTTCTGGTCAGATGCTTTAGTCACAGAGGTAAAAAAGCTGACTAAAAGAGTTACATAGATAATCTTGACAAAAAGTATACAGGAGGCTGTGCATATGTTCTAGGCAAAAACTATGCCATTGGATATGATACTTGAACACCCTTGAATTCTGTTATCTCCAGGGATTCCTAGAGCCGTTCCCCTGGGATACTAAGGGACAACTGTACTGGTATAAATAAATGACTGTATAAATAAATGAGAAGAAAGAGACACACCTCCAATGCAGTCACCTCAAGGATGGAGAGAGCAATTCCATGCTCTTTGAAGTATGAGCTCTAAATAAAACTTGGTTCTCAAGAGTACCATTTGGGCAGATAAAGAATGTTATTGAAAAAACCTGAAAATTATTGCAGCAACCAGGTGATCAATTTCATCATCATCATCATCATCATCATAATTATCATAAAGTATGTTAAAAGGATATATTCTTTTTTTTAACCAGGGTTTGAACCCAGGGGTTGCTTAACCACTGAGCCACATCCTCAGTCCTTTTAAAAGAATATTTTACTTAGAGACAGGTTCTCACTAAGTTGCTTAGGACCTCACTAAGTAGCTAAGGCTGGCTTTGAACTCATAATTCTCCTGCCTCAGCCTCCCTTCCTAAATTGTTGGGATTACAGGAATGTGCCCAGCTTGAAAGGCTGTATTCTTGATGCAATAGAAATGACACATTCTGTCTGTGGCCTTCCTCCCCCAAATCAATAACCCCTGTCTAATTGTGGAAAAAAAAATCAAACAAATCCCAAGACAGGCATGTTCTACAAAACAGCTTGCTGGTACTACTGGAAACATCAAATCAAGGAAAGTCTGAGAATCTGTCAGAGTTTAGAGATTGAAGAAACTCAAAAACTAAGTGCAATGTCATGCCCTGGAACAGAAAAAGACATTAGGTTACAATGAGGAGATCTGAACAACCTGAGTCTTTAGTTCATAAACATGCTTGAAGATGTTTCATTAATTTTAACATGTATCCTAACCTTAACTTTAGTTCTTCTGCTAACACCGTGGAAGTTGCAGACACGTAACTTTGAGAACCTCATGGTGGCACCTGCTTCAGCCGAGACAGGAATACCGAGGACCTCTCATCTGTCCTTCCCTGCAGGTCAGAGCACTGCTATCTCCATTTTGTGTGGATATTCACACCCCTCGTCCACTCCGAACGTTCCACAGCCAAAGACTGGCTGTCCCAGAGCTGGCGGGCACGGTGCACATGTAGGTGCAGCTGGAGCTGATCCGCGGCCACTGCGGCGCTCCCAAGAGCAGGGGTTTCCAAGCGCAGGCTGCATGTGGCCAGGCAACTCCGGTGTGGCGCTGAAGAGCAGGTGGGGGTCGGAAGTGGACACCAAATTCTGCTCCTCACAGGTGTGTCCTGGCACCTAGCCAGGCTAAGGAGGTTCATGCTCTCTCCAATCCACTTGGTGGATGCTCCTAAGTGACTTGCAGGTAGGCTACAATTCGCTGGACTCCATTTTCGAGGCTAGGAACTTAGCCTTACACTCAGGAAGACCACAGCAGCACTACATGGCACAGCACTGAGACCACCAAATCCCAGTCACATCAAGAGGATTGCCTCAGTCACTGTTCCAGCAGCATCCAGGGCGTCCGGAGGCAGCAGCAGCTACTGAATAGTGACACAAAGACAGCGCCAGAAACTTGGCCATCCACCCCCTCTGCGCTGAAGCGCTGCGCGAGCGAGCTCTACCTGAAGCGCCTGCGCATTGCAAGTCTGTGCGTCACTGTGGACTCTGAGCAGTCGCCTACTGTCGCCTGCTGCCACCTGGGGGAGAATACAGGGATGTTACCAAAACACCCCAAAGAATGGTGGACACATTTTGAAGTTTTTTGTTGTTTCTTTTTTTGCTTGTATTGGGGATTCAACAAGGGGCGTTTAACCACTGAGCCACATCCCCAGGTCTTGTTTTTTTTTTTTTTTTTTAAGTTGTTGATGGACCTTTATTTTACTTATTTATTTTTATGTGGTGCTGAGGATTGAACCCAGTGCCTCACATATGCTAGGCAAGTGATCTACCACTGAACCACCTCCCCAACTCTCTTTTTGTTTTTATATTTTTGACACAGGCCTCACTAAATTGCCAAGGTGTTTGCTAAGTTTGCTGAGGTCGTTGTGGAAATTGTGATCCTCCAGTCTCAGCCGCCCCACATGGGAGGATCACAGGTATGAGCTACCATGCCAGGCTTGAGGGTATTAAAGTGATAGAGTATTATGTTGGGAACATGCAAATTGTGACTTTGATCCGAAAATTAAATGGTATTATAACCTATATAAGAAACTTTGCAAAAGATAGCCCACAGAATGGGAGAGAATATTTGCTAACAATATACCACATAAGAAATTTATGCCCAGAATATATAAGGAACCCTTACAACTCAAAAAGGAGCACCCAATTTACAATTAGATGAAGGACAAGAATAGACATTAATCCAATAGGGGAAAATACAAATAGACAATAAATACATGACAACATTCTGGACATCATTAATCATTGGGGAAATGCAATTCAAAACTACAAGCAGGTCACTTCCTCCCCAGTTCTCCATTTGGTTGGTGGGGTCCCATGCTGGTTCAACATGCATATGGAGAAGTATTATTTCTGTTCGGGGCCTATCTACCCCTGCCATGGCATGATGCTCATCCACAATGAGTGCAAGGTATTCAGATTCTGTAAATACAAATGCCATGAGAACTTTAAGTTGAAGCACAATCCTCACAAAGTCAGGTGGACTAAAGCATTTCAGAAAGCAAATGGTAAAGAACTTAACACTGGATAATTCATTTGAATTTGAAAAAGGTAGAAATGATCCTGTCAAATACCATCAAGAACTATGCAATAAAACTATTGATGCAATGAAGAGAGTTAAAGAAATCAAAAAGAAACACCAAGAAATATTTATAATGAAAAGATTGAAGAAAAATAAAGTGCTAAGAAAGTTCAGGATATTAAAGAAGTCAAGCGAAACATCCATCTTATCTGAACCCTTCTCGCAGGCAAAGGAAAACAGCTTTAAGAAAAAAAAAATGGTACAGCAGTTATAACAGGATGTGGATATGGAGGATGCTTCTTAAAATTCTCAATCTCTGTAACCATTTCTATACATACATTTGAAAATCTCCTTTGGAGACTTAGAACTTAATTTTAAATTACTGATTTTTATATATGGTCACTGAAGTGAAATGTGATTACAAATATTTTTCTCTCATGCTGCTATTTGCACAGCATCAGATTATGGATGTTAGATTGCTCCTCAGCAATGTCATCATCGATAGACGTGTTTATGTAATGTAGATCATGAAAACTCTGCTTATAAATGCACAAGTGAATTGTGGACAGAGTGGTCATGCTTTTTGGATAATGGCCCTTGACAGCATTTATGTAATAACTAATTATAAAAATTTATGGCCTGTGATATATAAAATAAAATTTTTTCTTTGCAGTAAAATGTTCCCTTTATTTTGTTAGAGAAGGGAGGATACAGAAAGGAAGTAATAATTTGTATGACAATCTCAAAATCATTTATATTTATTGTATTTTTTGTTTTGATTTATTAGCTTAAAGGAGAATAATGGCATAATATGATGAAACATAGTTATGTTGGGCTATTTTGACCTGGTTTACCTGTTCTTGGCAGGTATTTGTGGGTGTTTCCACGGAGAGCTGAATAATCTTTACTTGAAATGGCACTGTATTATTTCTGCTTTAGAGAATTCTCATTTCTAATTTGTGATTCCTATTAGAACAAGGTACCTCCTTCTCCCGCTGCCTACCAATGGTCTAGAAGCAAAGAAATCCCAGTATCTTTTAAATTTTGTTGTGTAGTTTTCTCCCTTTTTTTTAAAGACAAGTTCCTAATTGTTATGGGAGATAGAATTTATGGGTATAACATCTGCCCATTATTTGTACATAAAATAAAAACATTTTTCAGTGAGTGCCTACACATTATTTAAAGGTACTAAACAAAGTATGTTTTTAGTTGGAAAAAATTACCTTTCTCTACACATACTACTTAATTAGTAGATATAGTTAAAGAGAAATATATGCTTAGTTAAAAAAAAAAAAAAAAAAAAAAAAAAAACACTAGGAGCAGCCAGTGACCAGAGTGCCCCTGAAACCTGGTGCTGAGTCAATGTCCACTTTTCCCCCTTGGTCTGTGAAAACCAATATGAATCCAAAAAATCTACTGCTGCTCTGACCTGGCAGTTGTAAGTAGAAAATAAATACACAATAGAAAATCTCAGCAAAGCTACAGATTGGTTCTTTGGAAACATTGATAAAATATAAAGTGAAATTGAGTGACTCAACCTACGTTACCAAACTCTTGGTCCAGCAAAGGGTGAAGAGGGATTGGAAAACAAAGATTCACAAACACAGATTTTGAAGATTAAGCTGAGATTAGGTGGAGCTCTGCTCTCAGGTGGAGATGCAGCTCTAAAGAGTTACACCAGCAATCTTTATTTATATAAGTCTCATTATCAGGTTAAAGGCTATTCAACCATTATTCTTTGTATTCAGGAACGTAACAGAAATTAGGGAATCTATGTAGCTTATCCACAGTTTCAAAGTGCAATGTTAGGAACTTTTTGTAGCTCTCAGAAAGTCCACTGTTAAAAGTTACTGTAGGGACTCTGCAACTGCAGCCAGAGCTGGAGCCACCCAGTTGCCGCAGGACTGGGGCTACTGGGGTCTGGACAGGGGTTGCTATGATCTGATTCATCCTCATCCACAACCAGGCAGGCAAGACGCACCTGGCAAAGTGGTGCATGCAATTTGATGATGACAAGAAGCAGAAGTTGATAGAGGAAGTGCACACCATGGTCACTGAGATGCCAAGCACATCAACTTTGTGGAGTTCAGAACTCTAAGATCATTTATCAATACTACACTGGCCTGCACATCTGCCTCTGTGTGGACATCAATGACAACAACCTGGCCTATCTGGAGGCCATCAACAAATTTGTGGAGATCTTGAATGAGTATTTCCACAATGTCTGTGAACTGGACCTGGTGTTCAACTTCTACAAGATTTACAGGGTCGTTGACAAGATGATCCTGGCTGGCAAAATCCATGAGACCAGACAGAGGAAGGAGCTGAAGCAGATTCTGATACTGCAGTCTCTGGAGTGAATGACACTCACTCGCCACCTCAGACACACCTGCCCACACCCAGCCAGGCCTTTGCCCCACCACACAGCCCCCTCCCTCAGCTGTCCTGGAGAAAGGGATCCAGCTGGTTCTGAGCCACAAGAAAGGACACTGCACTCCACTGCCTCTGGGCCTGCTGTGGGCAGAGGTCACATTCTGTGCCCCAAGTAACCACTCTGTTATTGTGTGATGCTATGAGCATGTGTGGACCTCCCAATAAACCCATGGTCCTCCTGGAAAAAAAGTTACTGTAAAGTGGGCAGGAACCAGAGAAGCAGAGCTGGTGAGATATTGTGGTTGTCTAGCATGAGAACATTATTCCCACCCAGGAGCTGTGTGCCTGAGATCAAGGTCAAAGCTGACAGGATTCTTGCACAGAGCCTCCTCATGCAGGGCATTGCCACAGCAGCTGAGCATCCTATTCCCTTACACAGAAACATCCCAGGCACTAGGCATGCCACAGCCATGAGGTCATTAGAGACCCCCAATCTCAGTCACTACTCTCCCATCTTATGCCACCACTCTCCACATCTCTCCCTTTTACATTTTTTAAATGTAAGTGATGGGTTAAGATTTGGAGTCATTGGATTTCTTCTCAGAAGATTTAGCATCCTATTTTTATAAAACAAAAGGAATTAGTAGCAAAGATATAATTCAAAAAATGTACCATACTGTATGTTTTAACAATTTCCAGGGATTAAAGCCATTTAGGTCACTCATTATTTATTTAGGAAGCCATGCAGCTTCCACAGAATCAATTTTAATTTCTTGAATGCCCTGCATATAATGACATAACTCCATAAGATCCTGGATACGTTATTTCTTTGCTAAATGCCCATCAAATGACTTTTAACTTTCTCACAACCCCATTGAGAAGCATTATATTTTGATGCTGTGACACAAAAATATCTTTAGTTAACATGGCAGTGGAGCTTTATTCTACATTTAAGAGTGGCAATTTCATTTCCTATATTAATAACT
The DNA here is from genome assembly GCF_902686455.1 of Sciurus vulgaris. Classification (NCBI taxonomy): domain Eukaryota; kingdom Metazoa; phylum Chordata; class Mammalia; order Rodentia; family Sciuridae; genus Sciurus; species Sciurus vulgaris. The sequence continues at coordinate 55,456,159 of NC_136478.1, read as the reverse complement.
CTAGCTTCTAGAGCATCTAATTTTGCCTATAACTTATCATAAATTTAGCCTGATTCTACAAAGCTTTAGAAGTATTCTGAGCTAAATCATTAGCAAATTGAGCATTCTTTATGCTTTTGGATAAAACTATAGCAGCAGTCACAACAGAAACTAAAGTAGCTATTAAGGTGACTACTTCAATTATAACAAGGCATGACAGTGGATATCTAACTGGCCAAGATTCTGCTGTAGAACATGAACTCCAGTATTGGAATACAACGCTCTGAATTATTAACTGGAGTCATAATAAAAGAAGATCATCTTAACACAAGTGTTCCTTGTCATCTATTATACATAGTAATACAATTACTCAAATTACAGCTATAACAAATTACATGATAATTTTCTCTTATCCTGTTTATTTTTGTATTTCCTGTAATTAAAACATAAGGGGATTGTACAGAGACTCACAGCCATAACAAGGAGCCACTTTACAATCCTTATTTACAAAATCAGAAAGGGGAGTGTAGTAAAGTTAATAAAATCTAGGGCAGCTATTAAATGCCAAAGATCCCTTTGTATGTCACCACGACTGAAGGTCAGAAAGTTACTTATAAATCCTCTGGGGGTCATATATTTTATATAATTTTATATATAAGTTCTTCTCATCAACTTTGTGAGACCAATCCAAAATATATTCATCACTGCCATAGATATTATGACATACTGGCCAAATGTTGGCACACTCCATCCATTTAGGAATGGCATCCAATTCTGTAGTAGTATGATTAGGACAGTAAGTTATTGGTGGATGTACCATGGGAAACATGATTATGTCATCAGGCAGTCCCATTTTTAGTTACATCCCAGGGGCCAGTGAGTTGGGCTACCTTGGCTCCTCCCCCATAGGCTGTCTTATCTCCTGGGGTCTCCTTTAAACAGCTGGTATTGTCATTGTGAGACCATCTCCCACTGTATCCAATATAATTCAATCCATCTGAATGGACAGGTGTAATGTGTTTGTCTGAAAATCATTTGTCAATATTGGAATAGATTCTCCAGTCCAATTACTGGGTGTACTAAGGGTGGATCTGGAAAGTAAGTCCAGTAAATCTACCCATAAACTCTACTTACCTGCTCGCTTAATAAAGCCAGCATGGCCACAAGCATTGTGGCAGAAGACTTTGTATTTCCCTGTTGATTTACCATCTGTTCTGCCTGGTATGTCAGATTCTTCTGTAGTCCCCATGTTGGCCAACCAGACTTCTGGGTTCAATGAGTTCTCTTCTTCTTACCCAACATCTCTTTCTTGGTGGGTACTAGGATCAACACTTATGGTATGAGCTTCAATTGTTTGAACTGTGGTCGGGGTATGACCTGCACTTTCTGCAAAGATACAAGCAGACCTCTACCCCACATGATCACTGAATCTCATCCATTCCATTGTCCTGTTTGTAAGTCTTTCCTCCAGACCAGACCTGTTGAGCCAACTGTTGTATGAACCACATGTTGCTCTGCTGCCATGGGACCTTCAGCCTCATAGTTCAGAAAATTTAATATAAAAATAGCATGATTTAAACAATTTTGTGAGCTTCTATTTCCCCCCTTTTTGTTTTTGTAACAGTAACTTTAGAGATCAATGAGCTTGCTCTACAATTGCCTGGCCTTGAGGATTATAAGGAATGCAAATTCAGTGTTCAATATGATATTGATCACAAAATTGTTGAAAAGAAAAACTAGTATAAGTTGAAGTATTATTATCAGTTTTAATTTGTAATGGACAGCACACCACAACAAAAGCAGCCAAACAGTGGGAAATAACTTGATGTGAATTTTTTACTGCCAGGAAAATTAGTAAAAGTTACCTGGAAGGCAAGTAGGGATTGTCAAAGTTGATGTAGGTATTAAACAGAAAAGGGCACTCAGTTTTTGTCTTTAACAAAATTATGAAATGGAGTTAAAGATTTTGGAGGAGACTAGACAAGGTGGAGCCATTTAAAAACTTTTGAAGACTGCCATACAACCCCTGTAGTGTATGAGAAATAGAAAATATCAACACATGTATAGGCTCCTATAAATTAATTTTAGTAAGTTTTGCAGTTGTGATAGCAGCTTCACCTTTCATTAAGGCAGCCATTGCTTCTGTAGTATGCTGTTGAGGAGAGGCCAGAGAAGGGTCTCCACATAATGGATCAATAAAGGCCTCAAATCTTCAGTAGATAATGGTAAGCCCTAACCAGTTAAAATTTTCCAGTAACTTTTGGAAATCATTGAGAATATGTAAAACATCACCTGTAATTTGTAAGTTTTGTGGAAGAATCAAGTGTTCTACAATTACGCTGTCCAAATATAAAAAAGAAAGGTCTTTTGTATGTTTGTAAGGAACTAATAGACAATAGTTATAAAGTTTACAAGGAAAATACAAAATGAAATTTAACAAGAGTAAAAACATATTTAGATTGTTCAATTGCTATGAGCTGATAAACATGATTTTTTGTAATCCCAAACCTTTATTTAGCTGTATTTTATATTTCTTGTGTATTTTAAGATTATAGTAGGGTTTCAAGATGGCGGACTAGAGGGTGACTGCATCTCCTGTAGCTCCAGAACTGAGGATTAAAGAAGGGGAAGTATTGAGAGACTCAGATCAACTCAGAGATGCTGACTCAGTCATTCCCACTGGGTGAAGCTTGGCTTGGGGAGCAGGCTGGGACAGTGGGCAGCTTCTTGGAGCAGGTCAGAGTGGTGAGAGGCTTTCCCCAGCAGCCCAGCTCCATCTGGTGGCAAGCCCAGTCCACAGCCAGCTACTCGGAGCAGATCCACCCAGGGAGAGACTTTCTGAGCACACCCATCTCCGAGTCCCGCACCCAGCAGCAGGTCCCAGTCCTTAGACAGCTTCTTGAACCAGGGCAGGGTGGCAAGAGGCTTTACCAAGCAGCCCGGCTCCTTCCAGTGGCAGGCTCGGTCCACAGCCAGCTTCACGGAGCAGATCTGCCCAAGGAGAGGCTTTCCACACACACACACAGCAACCAACAGCGGGCCCCAGTCCAGTCCGCAGGCAGCTTCTCTGACAAGGCAGGGGTTCCAGAGGCTTTCCAGAGAAGCCCAGTTCCATCGAATGGAAGGCCCAGTCCACAGTCAGCTTCTCCAAGCAGGCCCACCTAGTGAGAGGCTTTCTGAGCACACCCAGCTCCCAGCTCTGCACCCAGTGGCAGGCCAGGGGCAGCTTTCTTCCGAAGCACTGTATTATAAAGTTCCTCCAAGATCTCAGGCTACTGAAGGCTAGGAGGTGATATACTAGACTTACCTAAACCGAACCAGGAAGACATACACAACTTAAATAGATTAATTTCAAGTAATGAAATAGAAGAAGTCATCAAAAGCCTACCAACAAATAGAAGTCCAGGACCAGATGGGTTCTCAGCCGAGTTCTACAAAACATTTAAAGAAGAGCTCATTCCAATATTCCTCAAAGTATTCCATGAAACAGAAGAGGAGGGAAGCCTCCCAAACTCATTCTATGAAGCCAATATCATCCTGACACCTAAACCAGGCAGAGACCCATTGAGGAAAGAAAATTACAGACCAATATACTTAATGAACATTGATGCAATAATTCTCAACAAAATTTTAGCAAATCATATACAAAAATATATTTAAAAGATAGTGCACCATGATCAAGTGGGTTTAATCACAGGGATGCAAGGTTGGTTCAACATTCGGGAATCAGTAAACGTATCATCATATCAAAAGTCTTAAAGTTAAGAATCACATGATTATTTTGTTAGATGCAGAAAAAACATTTGATAAAATAGAGCATCCCTTCATGCTCAAAACACCAGAATAAAAAGAGATAGTGGAAATGTCCCTTAACATTGTAAAGGCCATCTACACTAAGCCCATGACCAATATCATTCTAAATAGTGAAAAACCGAAAGCATTCCCCCTAAAAACTGGAACAAGGCAAGGGTGCCCTCTTTCAGCATTTCTATTCAACATTGTCCTTGAAACTCTAGCCAGAGCAATTAGACCAAGGAAATTAAAGGGATACGAATAGGAAAATAAGAACTCAAACTATCCCTGTTCGCTGATGACATGATTATATATTTAGAGGAACTGGAAAATTCCACCAGAAAACTTTTAGAACTCATAAGTGAATTCAGTAAAGTAGCAGGATATAAGATCAATGCTCATAAATCCAATGCATTTTTATACATGTGATGAAACTTTAGAAAGTGAAGTTAGGAAAACTACCCCATTCACAATAGCCTTGAAAAAAATAAAATACTTGGCAATCAATCTAACCAAAGAGGTAAAAGATCTCTACAATGAGAACTACAGAACACTAAAGAAAGAAATTAAAGAAAACCTTAGAAGATGGAAATATCTCCCATGTTCTTGGATAGGCAGAATTAATATTGTCAAAATAGCCATACTACCAAAAGTGCTATACACATTCAATGCAATTCCAATTAAAATCCCAAAGACGTACCTTACAGAAATAGAACAAGCAATCATGAAATTCATCTGGAAGAATATGAAACCCAGAATAGCTAAAGCAATCCTTAGCAGGAAGAGTAAAGCAGGGATATCACAATACCAGAACTTCAACTATAATACAAAGCAATAGTAACAAAAACGGCATGGTATTGGTACCAAAATAGAAAGGTAGATCGATGGTTGAGAATAGAGGACATGGACACAAACCCAAATAAATACAATTTTCTCATACTAGACAAAGGGGCCAAAAATATGCAATGGAGAAAAGATAGCTTCTTCAACAAATGGTGCTGGGAAAACTGGAAATCCATATGAGGCAAAATGAAACTAAACCCCTTTCTTGAACCCTGCACAAAAATCAACTCAAAATGGAACAAGGACCTCAGAATCAGACCAGAGACCCTCATCTTATAGAAGAAAAATAGGTCCCAATCTTCAACATGTCGGCCCAGGATCAGACTTCCTTAACAGGACTCCCATAGCACAAGAAATAAAAGCAATAATCAATAACTGGGATAGATTCAAACTAAGTAGCTTTCTCTCAGCAAAGGAAACTATCAGCAATGGGAAGAGAGCTCCTACAGAGTGGGAGAAAATCTTTGCCACTCATACTTCAGATAGAGCACTAATGTCCAGAATCTATAAGCAACTCAAAAAACTCTACACCAAGAACACAAATAATCCAATCAACAAATGGGCTAAGGAAATGAAGAGACACTTCCCAGAAGAATATCTATAAGCAATCAACAGACATATTCAAAAATGTTCAACTTATCTAATAATAAGAAAAGTGAAAATCAAAACTACCCTAATATTCCATCTCACCCCAATTATAATGGTGATTATCAAGAATGCAAGCAACAATAGGTATTGGCGAGGATGTGGGGGAAAAGGTACACTCATACATTGCTGGTGGGGTTGCAAATTAGTGCTGCCAATCTGGAAAGCAGTGTGGAGATTCCTCAGAAAGGAATCCCACTCCTTGACCTATACCCAAAGCCCTGAAATTAGCATACTACGGAGATACAGCCACATCAATGTTCATAGCTGCTCAATTCACAATAGCCAGATTGTGGAACCAACCTAGATGCCCTTCAATTGATGAATGTATAAAGAAACTGTGGTGTGTGTGTGTATATATATATATATATATATATATATATATATATACACAATGGAATATTACTCAGCCATAAAGAATAATTAAATAATGTCATTTGCAGGCAAATGGATAAAATTGGAGAATATCATACTAAGTGAGATAAGCCAATCTCAAAAAACCAAAGGAAAAATGATCTCGCTGATAAGTGGATGATGACACATAATGGGGGGCAAGGGGCAAGAATAGAGGAACGAGGCACTGTATCAAGGGAAAAGAGGGGTGGGAGGGTTGGGGGGATAGGAAAAAATAACAGAATGAATCAAACAATATCACCCTATATAAATGTATGATTACACAAATGATATGCCTTTAATCCATGTACAAACAGAGAAGCAACATGTATTCCATTTGTTTACAATAAAAATAAATTAGAAAAAAGATTATAGTAATTTTTATGACAAAAAAATTTCTTTTGAACCTAACTTTAAGTGAAATTTAATGGTTAACTTAACATGGAATAAAGTGAGAGGCAGAGTCTTAAGTCAAGTGAGGTGTGACCTCTTGACAAATCTTAGATAAGGTATTTTATTTCTGAAATTAATCTTTAATCTCTTTCTTAAATATTATTTTATAATGTTTTAATACATCATTTTCAGTCCATATGAATGAGTTAACATAATTTTATATTACATCTGAAATATGAATTAAAAGGCAAGAGAGCTTTTAATACTCTTGTGCAAAAAGGGAATAATGTGTTTACATCCCATATTATCAAACTTTAATAAACCAGGTTCTCCTTATTATCTATTAAAATATATTTAAGTTTACCTCTCAGTGTAGAGAGTAACACAAAATTTTATAATTTATGACAAATTATTTCTATCGCATTACAAAATGTTAAATCACATAATTTCTTAACTAAATTTGTTATTTTTATAATAGAACACTACTACAGAGAACATCAGCTTTGTAAAATGTTCTCCGAAACCTTATATTTTAAAGACTTCATATAAATACTTCTAGAACACAAAGAAACCATTTAACAGCACTGCTGTTTTTATATTAACCAAGTTTAACTTTTGAAGAAAAATTTAGAATCTGGAATGTAGCATAATACTCTAAAATAATAGTTATTGTTTAACCAGAGTTGGACAAACAATAGTTTTTATAAAGACTGGTTTATCTATTTATTGATTTATTTTAATAAGACTTCAGAGGCATAAGAAATTATCTTAATAAGTAGGAGCAAATTAATGTTTTAAGAAATATTTATTACTTTAACATATAGAGGATTAAACTTCAGTTCACATCAGAACATGAATATTTTACCTGTGTCTGGAGAAGAGGTCACCTTTACAAAACTACAACTGACACAAATCTTTTTGTCACTTACACAAACTTTTCTGTCAAGTACTCAGACCTTATATCTGTTTCCCTTCACAAATTTTATCTATTTCCTAGCCATTGATCCCTTTTTAAATTCACATTCTGAAATAATCCTTATGCAATTTCTGAATTTGTTCTAATTACTCCTCTCAATAAGATGAAATAATTTATGCTATTTACAGTGCTTTAATTAAAACACAACTGAAGGTTTGGGGCCCTTTGCATGTAGAATTGCACCTGTTAGAACTTTAACTCAGTAATTTTGCTTTAGTTAAGACCCATAAACAAAGCAATCCTAAACTCCTTTTTAAATTTATCCATTAAAAAATAAATTTATGAAGATTAATTTCATTTGTTAAATAGAATTTACTCATTTAACTGTAAATAAAAATATCAGACAATGTAGTTAGCACTATTAACCATCTCTTAATAAGAAGAAAAATTTAGAAAAAATGGATATTACATCACATTATGGACATCTGATAAAAATCAACACTGTAATAATTGTCTGACCACCTAGAAAAAACTTGTGAGTTAGAATTTTAAAGACAACTTTATTTTATCTGATTTTTTATTTAAATTATTTAGATCCATATCTTTACTTAAATTTTAATTGTTGAGCACTCATTTGTCTAAGTGCCAATTTTGATACCATGTACATAATATATAGACCCAACAACACAATTCACATGTGTACACACATACACAAAACAGACAAGAATCAAAGATTTTGTAAATTTTTGTAAGTGAAGCTCCACAGGTAGGAGGTAATGTTATTGATGTATATTAAATCCTCTATTAGATTTAACCTATTATAAATTAATATAGACCTCATCATACTTTAATATTATGACTTAAATATAGGATAGGTCTGTCCAATTAGAAATGCCAGGAATAAAATCTAACAACTATGAAGGACATTGGAATCAAAGGTTTCAGGTAACCAGCTATTTGTCCTTGATGGTTATCAAACTCATTCTCAACATCACCAAGTCGATGTCCTCCTTACAATTTATTAAAAAAGAATTTTTGAATGTATTTAAAAGTTAACCCTGGAGAAGTTGGCTTCTGAACAAAGAGTAAAAACCTTAATAGTTACATAAAATAATACTGATCAGAAAAATACATTAATGTGTAGAATTTTAAAAAACCAGAGTTTACTACAAAAAAAAAAAATTAGATGGCTGCAATACTCACATCTTCTTCATGTCAGAGTGTACTTTTAGCTCAGAGACAGCTCAGATATCTAAACAATGTGGAAGTCTGTGAAGTCCTCAGGAAAAAAAGAAGAAATTTTAGCAAAAGGAAGTTTGTACATTCAGAATCTCACTTTTCTCTTTCTGTGCTGTAGATTTAGAGAGGAACTGGTTAAGAAAGCCAGCTGAAAACAGATAAGATAGCCAGTAAGTCATTTGAATTTTAAAAGGGACACTATTTTTCTTATGTCTTAACTAGTTTTTCATAAGCCTTGTAAATCCTGCAGGCTGGGTAATTTACATTTTTAAACATAACCTTGGACAGATAGAAATCCAGCAGAAACTAAGAGGTAAAGAAACCTGCCATAATTATTTTTTTTTCTTTTGTAAGACTCTTCTCTTAAAGAATGGTGTCATAGTTTATATTCTCTCTAAAGAGCCCTTGTTTTCTCTTTTGTTCCTCAAGCTGCAAGCATAACTTTAAGAAGAGTGCCAGTCGCCCATGTCTTTACATTTACCACTCCTTCTAAAGGGAACCAGGGGCAAGTTTTAGTAATTATGTTTACAAATTGCAAACGCTGTGTGCTTCTCATAGCACTACCTCTATTCTTAAGCATATCTCTAAGGACAGACATGTAATGACCCATTCTTTAGATTCGGTATTTCCTACACTTCACACCTGACTCTGACTCACTCCCCCAACCTCCTTACCTTGAGGAGGTGTTTCTATGGCAGGCCTCTGGGAGTATCTCCTCTAATGGCTAAAGAAGTTCCCCTGTGTCTGGATCAGCACAGGCCACCAACCACCATGACCAGAGTGACCAAACTCTCGGGTCTGGCAAGATTTGAAGGAGGATTGGAAAATAAAGATTCACAAACACAGATTTTGCCAATTAAGCTGGGATTAGGTGAGCTGTGCTCTCTGATGGAGATGCAGATCTAAAGAGTTACATCAGCAATCATTCCTTAGATGTCTCATTATCAGGTTAAAGACTATGCAACCATTATTCTTTGTATTTAGGAAAGTAACAGAAATTAGGACATCTATGTAGCTTTTCCACAGTTGCAAAGTGCAATGTTAGAAGCTTTGTGCAGGTCTCTAGGAGGTCCATTGTTTAAAGTTACTGTGAAGTGGGCAGGCTCAGGAGAAGCAGAGCTGGTGAATATTGTAGTTGTCTAGCATAAGAATTCCTTCCCTCCTTCCCAGGAGCTGTGTGCCTGAGATCAAGATCAGAGCTGCAAGACTCTTGCACAACCTCCGCATGCAGGGCATTGCCACAGCAGCTGAGCATCCTGTGCCCTTGCACAGGAACATTCCCAGGCACCAGGCATGCCACAGCTGTGAGGTCATCAGAGACCCCCGATCTCAGTCACTGATCTCCACAGTTGAGGGTGTTGTGAGGCAGTAGAACTTGTGGGAATGAGAAAATTCTACATGGGAATTAACTCTTAATCCATGCCTTAAGGGCCAGTAGATGCAAAACGAGCATAATTTTTCAGATATTGCAAACCTTTGAGGAGTAAGCACATTTTTAGTTCCAGGGACACAATGAAGAAATCCCTACTTCTGCCAAATGACTCTGATCTTGCAGTCTGGTTTCCCCAAAATGTTATAGTATCGGCCTTCAAATGGGAGCACTAAGGCATGTTCTAGAGATCTCAGTGTTGTCCATCTCTGTCTCCCCAACTTCTCCACTCTGTAAGATTCTTCTTTATGGCAAACTCTTCCACAAATTATTCCCTACCCGTTTTTCCAGAGGTGGATTTAGGACAATTCTCTTTAGCACCAAAATACCATATTTATTGAATTCCTTCTACTCTGTTTCTGGACCTGTGCTGGATGACTTTCTGGATTTTCAGCCCTAAAATACTGTGGTGTAGATATAATTCATACTGTCATTTTGTGGTGGAAGTTCTCAGGTTTTTAACTGCCATTTTAACAAACCACCCCCACAATGTAGTGACTGGAGGCAGCAACAGTAACATTATTCTCCCTTCTCACAGTTCCCAGGACTCACCTGAGCCAACTGGTTCTCACTTGGGGTCTCTCATGTCACTGCAGAGAAATGGTGGCTGAGGCTGGTAACACTGAAGGTCACTCAGTCATGCTCATATCTGGTGCCTTCGCAGGGTTATAGTGCAGACTAGCCCAGCAAACAACTGTCCAATGCACACAGGATCCATTAGCTGGTATCAGCCCTTAAGATTCCAACACACACTGCAGTGACAAAAGACTCCTCCCAGGGAATCCAGAGCTCATTTCTTACACTGTGTTCTGAAGTCCAAGTTGCACAGGTACCCTGGGGCTGTGTGTGTGCTCACAGTCCATTTTCGTATAGAGCATCTTTTCAATGATAAAGGATGCTGCCTGGTAACACATTCCACCTTCATTTCATTTTACTATATTTTATTTTAACCTTAGGATAGTTCCAAAGAAACAGTGCTGGGATAAGATAACCTGAAGCAAACCGACCACGGAGATGTTAAAATCTGTTGTGAACTTTTTCTCCAACACCTCCATGAACTTGTACTAACAAATTTATGTAAACCACAGGAAATTACTTTCTAGGGGCATCAATGAACAGTTCCCACTCTAAGCAATTAGTCTGGGGCTTTTATCCTTTGTGTGTGTGTTTGTGTGTGTGTGTGTGTGTGTGTGTGTGTGTGTGTGTGTGTTACAGTATCACTTAAGCATGAGGTCAAGGGCAAGTTAAAAATGGATCAAAGAGCTGTATGTCACATTCACATTCTCTCAGAAGAGCGGCCCTCTCCCTGGTTTTCAAGTCGAAACGCCAGCAGTGACCACTAGGGGGCAGCAAAAGATGCTCTGGGAAGGGAGAAAGACGCAGACCCCTTGTGCACAGGAGCCTACTGTAGGGCTTGTTTGGGCCCACGGGGCTGAGGGATTTCACTGCCTGCCAAAATTCCAATGCTGTCACATAAAGAAATTGCGAGTGTGGCCCTGGGGGTGTGAAAAGTGGCCACCCTTCCCCTTGGATGTGGGCCTGCTATGGAAACTGAAGCTCCCTGTCTCGAAACTGGAGCTCAGAGAATCTCAGCGCCCCTGGTTTTGCAGCTTGAGCAGGTGACTAAAGTGCATTCTTCTGAGGACTGGAGACAGCGTGCACCCCCTTAGACTCATAGAACCAAATTACACACGTGTGGTTCCGGGGCCTTCATGTTTACCTCCCCCTCTAGCCTGGCACCTGAGTCTCCAGGCTGTGCCCTGCATTTTAAACCCAGCACCTGGAGAACTGCAGCTGCAGAGCACAATTGCTCCAGCTGAACCTACCTGTGCAGGGCTCCGGTCAGTTCAGTGGCAGCCTGGCTTTGGCTTAGGGACCTTCCAGAGAGGACGAGGAGTGTGAGTAGCCATTGCTGTCTTCTCCAGGGAAGCTCAGATGAGAGATCCTTGGCAGTCTGGTGTCTGCAGAAGCCAGATGCCACAGCAAGGTTCTCAGCCTTACATGTCTGCAATGTCCACGGTGTCAGTGGACGATCACCCTAATGTTACAAATCAGGGAGGAGTCTTCCTGCCTCCATCCTCCCTGCCTGTGCTGCCAGCAGCAGAGAAATAGAAGCCAGGTCAACGGAGAAGATTCACAGGTTGGGGAGACAGAGAGAAAGGCGACCATGTCCTGTTTTATGTCAAGCTTCAAGAAAGATAGAATGACATGTTGTAGGTAATGTCCCACAGGCATACTTGGCAGCAGTCACAGAGCCAATGGTGTGAGTAAAGGGCCACCACTCAGGCTGAATTGGAACGCCATCCAGTGGACTTGTGATTCTTGCCTGTATCCTTGGGAACATCTGTGATAAGCAGAGTTAATGACCTTTTCATTGGTGATACACAAGGAGCCTCCCCTCATGTAAGCAACTGCATAGTCTATGTAAACAAAAGCTTGGTGCACAATAAACGGATTTTGATTTACCACCACCTCAAGCGAGTCCCCAGTGTCTGTGTGTAGGTGACACAATGGCCCTCATCCATCCAAGGCAGAAACCCTGTTCAATGAGATGTAACTTTATTTATTTATTTTTTACACTCCACAATTTTTATTGGTGCATTATAGTTGTACATAATGATGGGATTTCTTGTTACATATTCATACATGCACACAATATAGCAATATATCTTGGCAAAATGTAACTTTTAAATTAAAATCATTGTTTTCACATTTATATATTTCTGAAAATTTAGGTTCATCAAGTGAGAATATTTATTGAACATTAACAAACTAGAATCACAGAATAATCGTATAAGAGAAAATATGTGAAAGAAAGTTGCAGGACCTTTGGAGAAATGTGAGATTTGGCTGTGTGTGGGAAGCATACAACCTGAGCCAGGGACATGGGGTGCCAGGAAATAAGGCAGTGAAAAAAGCATACATATAAAACTCATAACACCCACCTTGATCACCATGTGTTCAGTTGCTCAGGAGCCAACTGGAAAAGCTCTCAGTGACAACACTGGATCCATTAAGGCAAAAACAAGTTCAATGATATTGGCTGATAACCCTGGTGTGGTTTGAATGTTTGTGTCCCTCCCAGAAAAGTGTTGAAAGTTAACGCCCAGTGCAACAGTATCAAGATGTGGGAACTAGGAAGAGATTAGGTTGTTACACTTCCATCCTCCTGATAGAAACTACTGCTTGTATAAAGGGAATGAGGGAGTCTGCAGTCACCTCTCCCCTGTTTACTCTGCTGTAGTTTTGTTCTGAAATGTCCCCCAAAGTCCCATGAGTTAATGGCTTGGTCCCAAGTGTGTGTCTCTGTTGGGAGGTGGTTGAACTTTAAGAGGTGGGGCCTACTCATGAGCATTAAGGTCAGTGGGGTTGTGTCCCTGTAGGTGACTCTGAGACACTGACCCCTTCCTCCCTTAATTTCCTGGTTGAGTGGCCTCCTTTGCCAGGCACTCCCACCATCCAGTCTGCCTCATCACAGGCCCCAGAGCATTGGGGCTCACTGACCATGAACTGGAGCCTATAAAACTGTGGGTCCAGGAACCACATTCTCTCATGAAGTTGATTTACCTCCAGTATTTGTTCCAGTTACAAAAAACTGACTAATATGCACCATGAGAGACCACAGCCAGGCACCATCTGAGCCAGGTATGGTGGCACACACCTGCAGCCTCAGCTACTCAGGAGGTTGAGGCAGGAGGATCACTTGAGCCCAGGAGTCCATGACTAGCCTGGGAAACATAAAAAGACCCCCATTTAAAAAATCAAAACAATGCAACTCCTCTGATGCAGTTCTCGCCAGACATGGAATCTCGCTGGTACCTCAATCTTGGACTTGCCACTGCCAGAACCAGGAAAAGTAAATTTCTATTGGTTATAAAGTACCCAGTGTAAGGTATTTTGCTATAGCAGGAATGGACTAAGACAAACCCAATGTTTGAAATAAATATGCTTGAATCCAGACTGTTATGTATGTTTGTATGTGTGCATATGTAAATAAACAGGAAATGGCACATCCCCAGTGCAGAAAAATTCTAAGCAGTTGTGGACACAGCATCCTCAAGGATGGGGAGAATAACTCCAATCCTGATGTGTATGCTACAAATAATGCCCTGGTTTCAAAGAGCACAGTATGTAAAGGGGAGAGAAATAGCAAGTTTACACTAGAGAAATCTAAAGAATACTCCATCTGTGTGGTGATCGGTGTCACAGTAATCAGTTGTGAGCCACCGTTGCTCTGAGGTGATGAGCATGGTGATTTACCTCTGTGACCTTCCTCCCCCAAACCAAGGACTCAAGAGTACTCATGAGAAAAACCTCACACAGATTCCAATACCAGTACCTTCTATAAAATGCCTCACCTGTATTTTTCAAAACTGTCAAGTCTCAGAACCAAGGAAAATCTAAGAACTGTCACAGTCAAGAGGAGGCTGAAGAGAGTTGACAACCCAATGCAGATGTGGTACCCTCAACAGAGAAGGGCACTAGATGGAAATGAAGGAATGTGAATAGGCCCTGGACTCCAGTTAGTAATGCTGTAGGAATTGTGCCTCACTAATTCTTTCAAATGTACCACACAAATGTAAGTAGTTAATACTGGAGGAATCTGGAATCAGGAAGTATGTAACCTTTGTAGAGTTTCCTATTTTTCTATGAATCTAAAACAATTCTAAAAACTGAATTTTGGTTTTAAAAAATATTGAAAATTCCATGTATGCAGTAAATTCAAGATGGCTACAAATTCTCTGTATTTCTCCCAATGAAAGGTGGAGTCTATTCCCTGCCTCTTACTTCTGGATTTTTCTCATAGAATGGGGTGAAAGTGAAATGATTTTCATGTGAGTGATGTTCTTTCCAAAATCAAGGACAGATCATAAGCCTGTGGCTGCTGCTCATGATTCTTGGAAAACTTGCTCATGGCTGTGAGGAAGCCCACATAGCCCAGATGAGAGGACCATGTAGGAGGAACTGTGGCTCCAGCCAAATGCCTGGACTGAGCTCCCAAATGACACCAAGCATCAGCATCCCAGGAACACAAATGAGCCCTTCTGGAAGCAAATCCTCCAGGCCCAGTCAGTCCACCCATTACCTCTGTATGAAGGACACATGAGCCTTCCCCACGGAGCTGTGGAAACACATATGTGTGAGGAAAACTAAATGATTGTTGCTTTTTAGACCTGTCATGAAAGAAGAAAGATACTTTGTAATTACACTCCATAAATCAGTGTTTTCAAGGAAATTATTCTATTTAAATATTAATAGGAATTTTATTTCTCATTATAAAAAAGGCTTTCAATCATTCTGACCAAAATCTTTCTCTTTGTTAAGACTTCCACTGTCCAAAGGAGAAACGGAGATCATGACTCTGACTCAGGGTCATTGAGAGTTTTGCCCAAGACTCTGGAGTTTTCCCAACATGAGCTACTCTAAGGAGAGGCCCAGGCATCATGACCTGGGGGGATTAATGTGGTTACTCTGCTGCCAGTAGAAACTGGACCACTTCAGTTTCTAGATGTTTATCTGGGTGCCGTAGTGTATGTGGGACTTCGCCTCCATGGGCTTTAATACCACTCCCATCCCATGCTGAACTGGTCTGCCTGTCTTTGCTCTTACACTTGGTCCAACATTTAGCCAGTTATCTTGTGGGTGTAGAGTCATCCTACCTGTGCCCCAGAATTCCCATGAACTCTCTCCTACAGCTCAGAAAGAATGGCCTAGACCACATTAAAGCCCAGATAGCCTAGGCAATAGTACTGAGAAGAGGCATTTGTAACTGCAACTTCAGGCTTGAGGAGGCATTTAAGACACCCTGATTGTGTCTTTAGTGAATTTCCAGGGTTGCTCTTGGTCTATTTTTCTTTGTTTGTGTTTTAGAATAGTGGACATTCTTTATCAAAGGCAGTAGCAGCCTCTCTTGTGCTATTGTCATATCATTTAAAATATTTTCTGTGTGTGTGTGTGTGTGTGTGTGTGTGTGTTACTGGGATTGGAATCAGGGGTGCTCTACCACTGAGCTACATCCCCAGCCCTTTTTATTTTATTTTGAGGCAGAGCCTCTCTAAATCACCAAGATTAGCCTCATACTTGAGATCTATTGCCTTCCTAAATAGCTCGGTTGACAGGAGTGTGCCACTGCACTTGGCTCATTTAAAATATTTTCCAATTTACTATTTTGAAGTCATTTCAAACTTACAAAACAGTCATGAAGACAGGACATTGTCTGCCTTTCACACAGCTTCCTCTCAAGCAACATCTTACTTAATCCCAAATCAATTCTCAACACAGGAAGCTGACATGGATATCAACTCACCTATAGAGTTGAATTTAGTTTTCTCATTTGTCCCCTAATGGCTAATTCTTGCTTCAGGAACATGCATTACTTTTCAATATCATAAATTTTATTCCCTTCTAACTGGAAGAGTGATTTATGTTTTCACAGAGTCTCTATTTATCTCTTTGGTATCCATTAATTATAAGACCTAAATAATCACCCAAACTGTTTACCTCTCTCCTAGGATCTGCTCACAGATCTATGTCCCACACACTAACCTAGTATTTTCACTACTCTAAATAAACCCAAGACCAGGCAGCAGAAAATAACAACTTGTCCTCATAGCCTGCTTTTGCTACTCAAACTAGCCAGTTTAGCTGTGTCTCCCACCTGGCCCTGCCTTTCCCACAGGAAGCAGTAACAACTCTGGCCCAGCTTTCCCCTCACTCCTGCTTCTGCCTTCTCAGCATGCCTGATGCATCCTCACATGCCTGTTAGACATCTCTAGCAAGCTAAGAAACAAGAGACTACATTCAATGGCGTTGGTCTCTCTGAGTGGCCACTCTGCAGATTTAAATTCTGTGGGTAGAGATGAGACAGGTAGTGCATCCCCAAGACTTACCTATCTCATATGCTTTTGATGGTCTTGCCTGTTGTGTGGAGCCTGGTCCTGGTGTGGAATTCTTGCAGAACCCCATGGACTTCTGGGCTCACCTATGATCACTTTCTTCATACCACACTTGAGACGTTCCAGCTCCACCATTGTCCTGAATAACCACAGCTCTGCAGACTATGATCCTCCACTTCCATCCCTGCCACTTACACTTCAGCTGGGAAAGTATCCCAGGTAGTGGTCATCCAGGAATCTCTTTGTGAGTTTCTCTTCTTTCAGAGATTGAGAACTATGATGAATTTGTTTACTACCTGGGAGCAGTGGTCTCATTTTTCATCTGTCTTCTCAGTTGTTAACAACAGGATAACTAGTCAGGCTTCAGTCACCACCCTCAGGAATATATGTTGGAGCTTTGGTACTTAATTTTTGAAGGCTAATTTATCAGGATATAGAAGTCTACATTAGTGGGGCTTTTTATCACTTTAAATATGTGACTCAATCACATCTGTGGTTAACAAGATTCTCAAAAAGTTCTCATGTTTTTGATCAGCAGCAGCAGTTTCTGGAATCCTGACTTCACACCACTTACTGTCATGCAGTCACCACCATCTTTCTCTTTTACTTCCACATCTCCTGTTCTATGATGATTATTTATGCATTTGTGTGTTTATTTGCTTATTTGTTGTAAAATTTTCCCGGGTTTGAGATTGAACAGAAGCAGCCCAACTAGTGACATAAGTGGACTATTAGTAGTTCATAAGTTAGTTTTTTCATTTGTTCCCTAATGGCTAATTCTTGCTCTAGAAACATGCATTACTTTTCAATATCATAACTTTTATTCCCTTCTAACTGGAAGAGTGATTTATGTTTTTACAGAGTCTCTATTTATCTCTTTGGTATCCATTAATTATAAGACCTAAATAATCACCCAAACTGTTTACCTCTGTCCTAGGATCTGCTCACAGATCTACTACCGTGAACTTGCTGATATACTTGTGTGCACTGGATGATGGATCACCAGTAGAGAGGACAAGTTGAGCTGATTCAGACATGCAAAGGAAGAGCCAGGATCTTGGGACTGAGTCTCTGGTTCTTCAGGGTCATGGAATTCAGATCTCACCTGAGCCACAGACTCCAGCTTTGAGACTGTAGGCCACAGACTGCATGGAGGTTGCCACTTGTTTGAGGCTGTGTTCATTGTGGAAATGTCCCAGTCCCCTGTGAAGTGCAGTGTGGTGCCATCACCTGAAGTCACCCAGAGATTTAGAACACTATCCTACTGACAATGACTGTTTTTCACCCAATACAAAAGTATTTTTAAGCAAAACCTCCAAAACACATCTCACTCACCCAAAAGAAATGGATCCATCTGCCTTATTATGGAAGACTTCAGGCCCTGTCAGGGAGGGAATTGGTACAGGGTGATCCCACTTTCTGGGTTGTGACTCTTCTCTTGAAAGGAGCTTTATTTTGACAAAATGTTGGAGAGCACATGAGCCCAGGCATGTCTGTTGCGATAGGTCAATGAGGGCAACTGTCCTTGAAACCTCCAATGTTGATCTCTGTTTCCTAGGAAAGGACTGGATGTTTTGACCTGCTGTGAAGCATTTAGGACTGAAGATCCCTGCACATCACACAGCAGTGGGTAACAGCTCCAGAGTAAAGTATCTGATGAAATCATGGTCACCTTTGTAGTGTTTGGAGTGAGTGCATCAGAGCAGAATGGAAACCCTGGCCTCACCACAGTGCAGGCTTCTTCTCATGTGAAGTAATCAGTTGGTTCATTGTTTGTTTCCATGGTTTATCAATCACATGTGGCTTGGTCTGTCCTACACAACTTGCATCAGAATTCTCACCTATACCTCTGTGGGTGACAAAATACACTAATGTGTACACAAAGATTTGCAAAGATATTCACTGCAGAGGGGATCCAAAATGGCAGACTAGAGGAAAGCTGCATTCCTTATGTCTTCATCACCCAGGATTTAAGCAGAGGAAATACTGTTTCTCTTTGAGGTAGTTGCTGCTGGCCACCGACCTCCAATGGTATACCCCCCACATTCATCTGCCACAATCACCTACTATCTACCAGCAATTAGCCTGCCTTTTGAGTGCAGATTGCTTGCTGTCCACTGCTTATCATTCACCATTTGCCCATTTGCCCACCTCTTACCCTCCCATCACCCACCTTTCATCTGCCCATCACCCATTGCCCAAGGTCCATCTGCTGATCATTTGCTGCTTGCCTGCAGACCACCCACAGACCACCATCATATCACCTGCTGCCTGCTGTTGCCTGTAAGTCTGTTAACCAAACCACAGGTTTAGTTACATGTGGCCACTTCCATCTTGGGACAACAGCCAGAGCCTACAGTTTTGCAGCTGCCATTGTTTCCATCTTAGATAACAGCCACATCGATCTGGGGACACAGGCCAGGATGTGGAGATATATTGGTGTACCTGTAGTTCTGGTCTGCATCTGAGGTCTTTCTGCTTAGGGTGGTAGTGTTTGCCATCTGATTGCCTCTTTGCAGGGTTACTCCTCTGTGTGAATGGATCCTTGGTGGTCTCTCTGCACATTGAAAGGGCATGGAGATCTTGGGACTTCATCAAGGCAGGGACTGTGGAAGCTGAAGCCCAGGTCCATCAGATTGCGCTGGGTTTCCATGGACTACTCTGGGTCTGGCAAGCCTGTGGAAAGCCAGAAACTAGGGGCAGTTCCTTGTGGTGAGCACAGGTTGGACTAACTGTAGAAAACTGGACTTTCTCCAATTCATTGAGTCCTGAAGTGTGCAGGGACAGAAGGGGCTGGATAAAATTGGTGGGAATACTGGAAGAGGGTGTGAGGGCATCTTTCTGTCAGCTAACCTACCCAAGCAGTCCAGCACCCACTAGACTGGAGTTAACATCACACTTCAGACAACTCCACCTACTGGTGGAAAAGGGAAGCTGAGAAAAATTTTGCAGCCTACAGAAGCAATCATTTAATATTCCATTGAAATTTTTCTTTTTCTTTTTTTTTCCTGTCACCCTCTCTCACACACCTCTACCATCTTTGAATCCACATATTTTTCATGTATTGATTTATTGAGGAATAAATAATTCATGTCTGAATAGTATATTACAGTTTTGTTGTGTATTCTTATATTTTTACTTTTAAAAATCTGTATATATATATATATATATATATATATATATATATATATATATTCTGTCAACTGTTTCCTTGGATTCTGTTTCTTACTTCTCTCATACTAACAGTCAACCTCTATTAATTCCTCCCTCACTCTTACTATAAATTTTACAACTGTCTTCTCTTCTTCTCCCTCATAAACATCACATCTTACACTTCTTCTGTTCCCTCATTGTCCATCATTTGAAATGGTAAACCCTTTTAGCAAACTTACTGTTTATATTGTAGACAATAATTGAACACTTCATAATTGTCCATTGTGACAAAACTGGAAATGCCTTAATAGGAGCCATTTGAGTAAAGGTGGTATTGTTTGCTCTTAATATTGGTCTCCCCCTTAAAGATGAAGTACCGGAGGCCTTCAGGGACACTATAAGACTATAGGGTAGATATTGTACTGTATCAGATCCACACAACTAAATGAGAAGACACAAAAACAACATGAAAAAACAATGGAACAAAATGCCTCAAACAAACCAAGATGTTCCAATAATAGAATCCAAAGACAACACAATAGAAGAAATGTCAGAGAAAGAGTTTAGAAATTACATAGATTGATCTTTGAAATAAAGGATGGAATTGGAGAGAAAATACAGGAAGTAGAAGATCACTTCAATAAAGAGGCACAGTTTATAAAAGGAATCAAGCAAAAATCCTCAAAATGAAAGAAACAATAAACCAAATTAAAATTTCAATGGAAAGTATCAGCAACAGACTAGATCACTTGGAAGACAGAATCTCAGACAATGAAGACAAAACATTCACTCCTGAAAACAAAGTCAACCATACAGAGAAGATGGTAAGAAACCATGAACAGAACTTCCAAGGAATATGGGTTAACCCAAAAAGACCAAATTTAAGGTTTATCAGAATAGATGAAGGCAAAAAGATACAAACCAAAGAAATGCACAAGTCTTTTAATGACATGATATCAGAAAACTTCGCAAATCTAAAGAATAAAATAAAAAAATCAACTTCAAGAGGCTGACAGGACCCCAAATGTACAAAGTTATAGCAGACACACATAAGGACACAGTATAATGAGAATGACTATCATACAGAATAAAGATACAATTTTAAAGACTGTGAGAGAAAAAAATCAGAAAACATATAGGGGGAAACCAATTCAGATTTCACCTAATTTCTCAACTCAAACCATTAATGCCAGGAGGTCCTGAAATAACATATATCAAGCTCTGAAAGAAAATGGATGCCAAACGAGAATTTAAATCCAGCAAAATGAAACTTCAGATTTGAAGAAGAAATAAAAACATTCCATGATAAACAAAAGTTAAAATAATTCATGACTAGAAAGCCTGCACTACAGGACATTCTCAGCAAAATATTCCATGAGAGGAAATGAGAAAAAAATAAAAAAACAGTGAAAACAAGCAAAGAGAGGAACTACACTAAAGTAAAGATCTATCAAAGGAGAAACCAAGTCAAGTTAAAAAATCAAAACTAAACCAAAAAGACCGGGAATACAAATCATATCTCAATAATAACCCTGAACATTAATGGCCAAAACTCATCAACCAAAACACATAAACTGGCAGAATGGATTATATGCTGCCTTCAGAGACTCACCTCATAGATAAGGACATCCACAGACTAAATGAGAAAGGATGGGGAAAAGCCTACCACACACACGGATTCAGTAAAAAAGTGGGGGTTTCCATCCTTATTTTAGATAAAGTGGACTTCAAGCCGAAGTTAGAAGGGATAAAGAAGGACATTTCATACTGCTTAAGGGAAGCATACATCAGGATAATATAATGATCATAAATGTTTATGCTAGTCAAGCACTCCACCAACTGTACTATACCCCAACTGTTTTTTTCTTCCATTGAAAAATTTTGGTTTTTTCTACACTTTTCCTGCTCTCTCTAATTTCCTTGTTTACATGTTTCCTCAGAATTTTTTTCTTCCTTTTCTCATGCTAACAACCATCTTCTTTTGATTACACTTTCACTCTTTCTATGATGTAGAACTACTAATGCTCTTTTCCTATCACACTAACACTTACATCCTATACCCTTCTCCCTCTGCTTCATCCTCCATTAGAAACTGAAGACCTTATTGCAAATCTATTTGTTATACTATAGATAAAAATTGAACTCATTCTATTTATTGTGACAATATTATTAACATCTTCATAGGGGCAATTGGGTTTAGGGTTGCATATTGTCTGTACTGGGCACTGCTAATATTGATCTCCCCTTAAAGAAAAGGTTTTGGAAACCTATATGGTCACTATAAGCCTATGGGTGGAAACAGCAATACCCCAGATCTACACTGCTAGAGGGGAAGAAATGTAAAGAACATGAAACAAGGGAAGAAAATGATCCAAACAAACCTAGATTCTATATTAATAGAATCCAGTGACAGCATGGTAGAAGAAATGTCAGAATAGGATTTCAGAATATATATAATTAAAATGATTCATGAAGCAAAGAATGAGATATGCGAGCAAATGCAGGCAATGAATGATCACTCCAATATGCAGTTAAAAGAGCAACTACAGAAAGCAAAAGATCATTTCAATAAAGAGGTAGAGATTCTCAAAAGAAAAACAATCAGAAATCCTTGAAATGAAGGAAACAATAAACCAAATAAAAACACAATGGAAAGCATTGCCAACAGACTAGATCACTTGGAAGACAGAACCACAGACAATGAAGACAAAATATTTAATCCTGAAAATAAAGTTGACCAAACAGAGAAGATGGTAAGAAATCATGCACAGAACCTCCAAGAACTGTGGGACATCATGAAAAGACCAAATTTAAGAATTATCAGACTTGAGGAAGGCACAGAGATACAAACCAAAAGAATGAACAACCTATTCAATGAAATAATATCAGAAAATTTCCCAAACCTGAAGAATAAAATGGAAAATCAACTATAAGAGGCTTACAGAACACCAAATGCACAAAATCACAACACATCCACATGAAGGCGCATCATAATGAAAATGCCTAACATACAAAATAAAGATAGAATTTTGAAGGCAGTGAGAGAAAACATCAGATTACATATAGGAGGAAACCAATACAGATAGCACCAGATTTCTCAGCCCAGACCCTAAAAGCTAGAAGGGCCTGGAACAACATGAAAGAAGATGGTTGCCAACCAAGAATCCTATACCCAGCTAAACTAACCTTCAGATTTGAAGACAAAATAAAATCCTTCCATGATAAACAAAGGAAAAGAATTTACAAATAGAAAGCCTGCACTACAGAATATTCTCAAAAAAAATTCCATGAGGAGGAAATAAAAACCAACAATGTAGGTCAGCATTTAAGGAACTACCTTAAAGGAAACACCAATCAAAGGAGAAACCAAGTCAAGTTAAACCAAAAATAAGCCCAAAAGACTGGGAATACAAATCATATCTCAATAATAACCCTGAACATTAATGGCCTAAACTCATCAATCAAAAGACATAGACTGGCAGATTGGATTAAAAAGAAAGACCCAAAAATATGCTACCTTCAAGAGACTCACCTCGTAGATAAGGACATCCACAGACTAAAGGTGAAAGGATGGGAAACCATACCATGCACACAGACTCAGTAAAAAAGTGGGGGTTTCCATCCTTATTTTAGATAAAGTGGACTTCAAGCCAAAGTTAGAAGAGATAAAGAAGGACATTTCATACTGCTAAAGGGAACTATACATCAGGAAGACATAATGATCGTAAATAGTTATGGCCCAAACAATGGTGAATCCATTTACATTGACTAAATCCTTCCAAATTCCAGGAACCAGGTAGACCACAACACAATAATTCTGGGTGGCTTTTACACAATTTTGTCACCATTGGATAGAGCTTACAAAGAAACACTAAACAAAGAAACCATAGAACTCAATAACACAATCAATAATTTATACTTAACAGATATATATAGAATATTTTATCCATCAAAGAGCACATACACTTTCTTCTCAGCAGCACATGGAAACTTCTCTAAAATAGATCATATGTTATGCCACAAAGTAAAACATTAGTAAGTGCAAAAAAATAGGGACACACTACATTGTGTTTATCAGATCATAAGGGAATGAAATTAGAAATCAATGACAAAATAAAAAACAGAAATTACTCCAACACCTGGAGACTAAATAATATGCTATTGAAGGAAGCATGGATAACAGAAATATCAGGGATGAGATAAAAAAAATTCTTACAGGTAAATGAGAATGATGATACAACATATCAAAATGTCTGAGACACCATGAAAGCAGTACTAAAAGGAAAATTCATTGCATGGAGAACATTCAAGAAAAGAATAAAAAGTGAACAACCAAATGAAGGTGGAAGGTTGGAAAAACATAACTCACATGAACTGTGTAAACAAGCAGTTGTTCCCATCCTTATATCAGAGTGGACTTCTAACAAGTTAGTCAGAAGGGAAAAAGAATGACATTTCATACTGCTTAAGGAAATCATACATCAACGAAACATAACAATCATAACCATATATGCTCAAAACAATGAAGCATATATGTACATCAAACAAACCCTTCTCAATTTCAAGAATCAAATAGACAACAACACAATAATACTTGGTGACTTTAACACACCTCTGTCAGCACTGAACAGATCTTAGAAACAAAAACTAAACAAAGAAGCTTTAAAATTAAAATTAAATAATACAATCAATGATTTAGATTTAATAGACGTCTATAGAATATTTCATCCACCATCAAGCAAATACACTTTCTTCTCAGTACATGACTCCTTCTCTAAAATACACCATATGTTATGCCACAAAGCAGCTCTCAGACATACAAAATAATAGAAATACTACCCTGCATTCTATCAGATCATAATGGAATGAAGCTAGAAATCAATGAAACCAAAAAACAGTAGAAGACACTCCAACAGCTGAAGACTAAATAGCATGCTATTGAATGATGAATGGATAAAAGAAGAAGTCAGGGTGGAAATCAAAAATAATTACAGGTAAATGAGAACACAGATACAACATATCAAAATCTCTGGAATGCTATGAAGGCAGTGCTAACAGGAAAGTTCATTGTTTTGACCTCATACACTGAAAGAATAAAAAGTCAACAAATAAGTGACCTAATGTTACATCTCAAAGCCCTAATAAATATGTACAAATCACCATCAAAAGCAGCAGAAGACAGGAGATAATTAAAATCAGAGCTAAAATCATTGATATTAAAACAAAAGAAACAATTCAAAAAATTGACAAAACAAAAAGTAGGTCCTTTGAAAAACTAAAGAAAATTGATAAACCATTAGCCAAACTAACAAAAAGAGAGAGAAAATTCAAATTACTAAATTTTTGATATAAAAGGAAGTATTATGATGGACACTACTGCAATATAGAAGGTAATTAGATAATGTTTTGAGAATTTATACTAAATAAAAGAGAAAATCTCAAAGATATCAACAAATTTCTAGAGGCATACAATCTACCCAAATGGAAGCAGGGCTTCATATGCAATTTAAACGTGTCAATTTTGAGCAATGAAAGAATACACCATCAAAAGCCTACCAACCAAGAAAAGCCCAGGACCAGATGGATTCTCAGTTGAGTTCTACAAGACCTTCAAAGAAGAATTAACACCAGTTCTCCTCAAATTATTCCATGAAACAGAAAAGTAGAGAATCCTTCAAACTCATTCTGTGAAGGTAGTATCACCCTGATACCAAAGCCAGTCAAAGGCACATCAACAAAAATAACTCTCGACCAATATCCTTAATGAACATAGATGCAAACATTCTCAAAAAAAATCTGGCAAATCACATACAAACACATATTAAAAAGATAGTGCACCATGATCAAGTGGGGTTCATCCCTGGAATGCAAGGTTGGTTCAAAATACAGACATCAATGATTGTAACACATCACATCAATACACTTAACGTCAAGAATCATATGATTATCTCAATAGATGCAGAGAAAGCATTTGACAAAATACAGCAACCCCTGGAGCTGGGGTTGTGAATCAGTGGTAGAGAGCTTGCCTAGCATGTGTGAGGCACTGGGTTTAATTCTCAGAACCACATATAAATAAAGAAATAAAATAAAATTCCATCAATGTCTAAAAAAACATTTTAAAAAATCTTCTTGCCTACCAACTAGCAAAATTGTACAGTAGTTGTCTTTAAAACAAAATACAGCACCCCTTCATGTTGAAAACACTAGAAAAACTAGGGATATTAGAAACATACCTCCACATTGTAAAAGCTATCTATGCTAACTCCAAGGCCAAAATCATTCTAAATGGAGAAACATCGAAAGCATTTCCTCTAAAACTGAAACAAGACAGGGATAACCTCTTTCACTGCTTCCATTCAGCATAATCCTTGAAATTCTAGCCAGAGATTTCAGACAGGCAAAAGAAATTAAAGGAATATGAATAGGAAAAGAAGAACTCAAACTATAACTATTTGCCAATGACATGATTCTATATTTAGAAAATACAAAAATTCCACCAGAAAGCATCTAGTAAATGAATTCAGCAAAGTAGAAGGATATAAAATCAATACCTGTGAGGGGTCTCTAGCCACGTTTCACATGGATGAGAGAAGGGTTGACTGCCAAAGGACAATGTTGACTACAAATAAATCAATTACCCATAAACTTATCTAATCAATAAACACAAAAGAGCCAATACTCTTTTTAAGTGAGAGGTTGCATGATGGCTTCGGCCATACCAGTTCTGTCCTCTAACAACATGGGGTAGCCCAACTATCTTTTGATTTGCAGACACACAGACAAATGGGCCCAGAGTGGGAGGGCTTCTTCTGTGATGAACAGGATGATGTGGAGTTAGGGGAGTCATTTTCTCAGGGAAACTATCACAGAACCAGGCAGGGAACTATTCCCACACAATGACATGTGCGCCCCAGCAATCTGGGACATTCATCTGTGGTGACCAGTTCCTACAAACCAGACCACTGTGTCCCATGGCTCAACCTAGTCTGATTATGCTAAATAAGGATGGCCCCCCACAAATACCTGTAAATCCAATGCATTCCTATACATAAGCATTGAATCCACTGCAAGAGAAATTAGGGAAACTACTCCATTCACAATAACCTCAAAAAATAAAAGAATACTTAGGAATCAATCTAACAAAAGAGGTTAAATACCTCTATAATAAAAACTACAGAAAGAAATTGAAGAAGACCTTACAAGATGAAAGGTCTCCCCTGTACTTATACAAGCAGAATTAATATTGTCAAAATGGTCATACTACCCAAAGTATCATACAGATTCAAGGCAATTCCTATTAAAATTCCAATGACATTCTTCATGGAACTAGAAATAGCAATCATGAAATATATTTGGAAAAATAAGAGATGCAGAATAGCCAAGGTAATCCTAAGCAAGGAGTGTGAAGCAGGAGGCATCACAATACCAGACCTTAAACTACACTACAGAGCTACAGTAGCAAAAGAAGTCATGGTTTTGGCACCAAATAGACATGTAGACCAATGGTACAGATAGAAGACACAGAGACAAACCCACATAAATACAGTTATCTCATACTAGACAAAGGTGCCAAAAACTTACATTGGAGAAAAGATGGCCTAGTCAACAAATGGTGCTGGGAAAACTGGAAATCCATATGTAACAAAATGAACTTAAACCTCTATCTCTCACCCTGCACAGAAATCAATTCAAAGTGGATCAGAGACTTAGGCACAAGAACATACACTCTGCACCTAATAGAAGAAAAAGTAGGTCCAAATTGTTATCATGTCGGCTTAGGATCTGACTTCCTTAAGAAGACTCCTAAAGCACAGGAAGTGAAATTAAGAATCAATAAATGGGATGAATTCAAATGAAAAATCTTCACAACAAAATAAACAATCAACAATGTGAAGAGAAAGCCTACAGAAAAAGAGAAAATCCTTATCACATGCACCACAGATAGAGATCTAATCTCCAGGATATATAAAGAACTTAATAAACTTAACAACAAAAAAACCAAATAGCCCAATCAATAAATGGGCTAAGGAACTGAACAGATGCTTCACAGAAGAAGAAATACAATCAATTGACAAAGATGAAAAAATGTTCATCTCTTGCAATTAGAGAAAAGCAAATCAAAACTATTCTAAGATTTCATCTCACTTCAGTCAGAATGGCAACTATTAAGAATACAAGTAACAATAAGTGTTGGCAAGGATGTGGGGCAAAGGGTACATGCATACATTGCTGATGAGGCTGCAGATTGGTGCAACCATTATGGAAAGCAGTATGGAGATTCCTCAGAAACCTTGGAAAGGAATCACAATTTGACCTAGTTATCCCACTTCTCAGTTTATACCCATGGACTTAAAATCAGCACACTACAGTGACACAGCCACATCAATGTTTATAGCAGCTCAATTCACAATAGCTAAACTATGGAACCAACCTACATGCCCACAGGCATGAATAAATAAAATGTGGTACATAAACACGATGGAATACTACTCAGCCTTGATGAAGAATAACATTATGGTGTTTGCAGGTAAATGGATGGAACTAGAGTGTAAATGTTAATTGGGGTCCGGAAATAAAGGTTAAGGGGAAAGAAAATAAAGAGGCAAGCACACAGAATGGTGTATAGCAAGAAGAGGCTCCTGTGGGAAATCCAGTTCAGTTCAGTTTTATTATCTATACCAGGGTCATATCAAGTTACACTAGGTTATACAGTGCAGTTAGTTTTGCACATGTGCAGATCACATAACTTGCTTGCTTCTCAGAGTCCACTAATTTCAAATGTTTTTATAATAAGACAATGTCTCCAGGTCTCAAGGAGAGAGGAGTTGCAGAGTGATTCTAAGCCATTCAAACAGAAGGCCGTATTGTCCTGAGGAGTTTGCTCACTCAAAGGACTTTCACTACTCTGTACCTTTACTGGCCTGAAACCTCTGTAACTCCCCTTTTTTGTGTACTATGGCCTTTTGAACAGACATGATTTGTATTTTGTTAAGGAAGGTGCAGAAAGAAAGCAAGACAGACATTGACAGAAACATGCACAGCAAAATATGGCTAGTATCAATAAACATCCCCCAGTGAAAAGCTGCTTGAACCATGTAAAACTTGGTAGCCCTGAGGTTAATCAATCTAATGAATCACAACCTCCATCATCTTGTTGCACCTTCTTTACTCTGTCTTGAAGATGATCCAATCCCTTTAAATGGGATTACTCTCATCAGTTAAATTGAAGCAACACATATTTTTAAATTCCTAGTATCCCTTATGATGTAACAATATCAAAAAATCAATAGCACCCTATTATCACAATCACTTGATGGATACAATTTTTCAGAAGAATTAACAATTTCCACTAAGTGGATGCAAATATTATAATTAGTGTGGGAAGTCAAAGATGGAGCAGTTTTCTGTGCAGGGGTGCCACCAACAGGGATACAACAACAGAGAAATACCACAATAATAGCCACAATATTTGTGAATGTTGGGTAAGTTTTGCAAGCAGAGTTGTAACCAAATATTCCAGGGTACATTCTAAACCCATCTGAGCTAGAAATTATTGAGCCAATGTTGTTAAACTATTTATATCCCCCAAGTCACTAGATGATTAGGAGACCGGGATTCCCTTGGGTCTCTTGATTTTGTTGGAGATTCCTTGTCAGATGTGTGTACCAGATTGCTGGGGCAGGGTATGTGGAACTGTGGGAGTGGTTCCTTCCCTCTTTATATGATAGTTTCCCTGAGAAAACTGGTTCCCCTAACTCCACCTCATCCTGTTCATCAGAAGAAACCCCTCCTGTACCAGGCCCCTTTACCTCTGTGTCTAAAAATAAAAGAGAGTTGGGGAACTCCATATTGTTAGAGGCCAGAGCTAGTATGCCCAGACCCATCACACCCCCTCTCATTTAAAAAGAGTATTGGCTCTTGTTCATTTATTGACTAGATAAGTTTATGATTAATTGATTGATTTATAGCCAGCAATGTCCTCTGGCAGTTAACCATTTTCTCATCCATGCAGGATGTGGCTGAGAAATCCCCACTCCCCATGTAATTAAGGGTGCAGGGTCCCACTATATCCTATCTGGTGGAACTCAGTATTTCACATAAATCTTTGGTAGTGGTTGTTAGGGGTAAAGTGCCTGTCCAAGGCAGAGGATCAGCAATGTGTAGAATGTGTATTATCTTCATACTGCACATTAAGAACATGTATTTTGAACAAGACAATATTGAGGGCATCATTAACATGAGCAAGCCTAGGTCCCCTTTTTTGTTTTTGTTTTAAAAGGCATGTTTTAACCATGTGATGTTCATGTTCAATGAAGGCCTGTCCAGTAGGACTGTGAGGGATTTCATGGGTTAGAATTATATTCCATTGGTTACAAAACTGAGCAAAGGCACTAGAAGAATAAGCAGGAGCATTGTCAATTTTTAAATGATGAGGTTTACACATGGTGGCAATGCAAAGGAGCAAATGAGGGGTACAGGCTGGGACCTTGTCTGACTGATGTGCACTGGTCTGTACAAAGCCTGAGGATGTATCTGTAGTAACATGTAAAAAGGAATATGTATGAAAAGAAGGAAAATGAGTTACATCCATCTATCAGAGAGTAGTAGAGTATAAACCTCGAGCGTTTACAGTTTCCCAAGTAGGGGAATGGAAGTGTGCAATGAGAGCAATTATTAATGATGAAATGGGCCTGTTGAGAGGAAATAGAAAAGGTTTTCATTAAGGAACAGTCATTTTGATGAAAAAAAATTGTGCAATGGCACCACATCAGAAAAGAGTATAAAGTGATTTTACAGCAGCATCAGCATGAGCATTTCGTTCAGTGAGTGGTCCAGGAATCTTGGTGTGGCTACATATGTGAGCAAGAAATACTTTAGCTGTACAATCCTGTAGTGTAAAAGAGATTGAAGAGTGATAAACAGAGATAATGAATTAGAGTCCAAATGAGGTGAGAAAATTGCAGAGGAAATGAGGCATCAGTTTGGCTATACACTGAGAATCTGTAATGATGTTTAGGACAGTGGGAAACATGCAAAGAGCAGCTAATTCTGCTCACTGAGGAGAAGCTTGAGACAATATGTAATAAGCACTCATTTTTTATCAGTGAATATAGATACCACACCCATTTTTTCCTCCATCAGTATAGACAGTAATCCCACTGGAAAGTGGAATGGAGGAGATTAGAGAAGAAGGACTGTGAGAGATGACACAATAAGAAAACGTGTTCATCTGGAGGTGCATGGAAAGCAATAGGAGCTAAAAATCAGTTAAGACAACTTGATAAAATGAAGAAGATTGTAAATACTCTAAGTGTAAAGTCTTTCCATAAGTAAGATAAAGTACATGAATATCTGTTCCTGTAAAAGATAAAATACGATTGCAAACATCTGAGATTAATTGAGCTTACATATCAGCATAAGAGAGCACATTTCTTCCTGAAAAGTGAGGAGAATATAACCACTCTATTATGTACAAGTATTGATTAAAAATGGCAACAACTGTAGCAAAGGCATAAGTCTTTCCTGTAAAGATTATTAGCAATAAAGGAACATTGAGCATTGGGAGTGTGTCTATAAGAACTGTAGATAATTTTTTACTAACATGTTGAAGAGCTTCAGTTAGTTCAGGAGTTAACTGGAAAAAACTGATGGGATTCTGTTGCTGTTTCAACAGTTGAAAAAAGATGACAGCCTATCAGTAGTTAAAGAAATATATTGTCAGGCCCAAATTAAATGTCCTAAAAATTATTGCAAATGAACTCAGGAATATTTCGAAGAAAGAGTCAATCTGGAAATGTAAGGAATGGAATTACATTGAAGTATTCTATGTCCTAAATATAATAAGGAGTTGTTGAATTTTTTCTGTGGCCACATGGAGACCCGATTGTAATAGAATGTGTTGTAAAATCTCTTCTGTAAGTATTGGCCCAGCAATCAATATATTATCCTTATAATGATAAACAAGAATATGTTGAAATAATTGTTGGAAAGGCAGAAGAGCGTTATTCACAAAATGTTGCCATAATGTAGGGCTATTTAACATACCTTGAGAAAGAACTTTCCACTGATATCTATCAGCAGGCTTATGATGATTGAAAACAGGAACTGTGAAGCCAAATTTCTCCCAATCATCAGAAAAGGAAGAAATAGTTAAAAAAAAAAAGTATTTTAGGTCTATGAAATAAGGAAAAATTCTGAGGAATAAGATTAGTGTTAGCCAATCCATACTGAAGTGGACCCATTAGTTGTACACATTTTTAAATTTCTCTTAAATCTTGTAATAATCTCCATGTCCCTGATTTTTCTTTATGGTAAAAATGGGCATATTCCATTGACTGGTAGAAGGTTTGATATGTCCCAATTGTCACTGTTCTTGAATGAACATCTCTGTGGCTGCCACCTTCTCTTTAGACAATGGCCATTGTTCTACCCAGACAGGAGTGGTGACCTTTCATTTTAATGGCAATGTGGTCAGGTCCACAGAGGCCCCTATAAAAATGGGACTCCACAGACATTTGTAACTTGTGTAAGATGTCTCTGCCCCATATAGGAAAGGGAACTGCCAAAATATACAGTTGAATCTCAATAATAACTTACTGTGGGCTGGAAGGGGCAGAGCATAACCATAGAGAGATTTTTCATTATTGCCTCCTGTGCCCCAAACTGTGATGGCCCTCTGTAAGGGCCATGTATGAGGGCCACATTTAGACAAGTATAACTGTAACATTAGCACTGGTGTCCAATAACCCTGTGATTGACTGTTCACTTAAACAAAGAAGGTAAACTTTGGTCCATTTTCAGTAATAGGTAAACATGCTCCAATAAAAGTGGACCCAATCCTGTAGTCCCTCTTTCATTAGGAGCTATAGGGAAGTAATATAAGGAATGACAATTAATTGCGCTATGGAGGATCCCTTGGGGAGATTTAAAGTCATATTAGAGCAAACTTGAATGTATATAACACTAGCATAATCAGAATCAATTACTCCAGTAATTATAAATTTTCCTTCTTTAGCATTGCAGGAATGGTCAAAATTGAACCAATGGTATCTTTGTGTAGAAGTCCTTGAATTTGGGTAGCAATTTTACAAACTTTCCCTGGGAGACATATTTGAGCATCCTCAGCAGTAATCAAATTTATCCCTGTATTTCCCTTAGTGGCATGGAAGGATTTGTTGAAGGAGCTTCTGTTTGAATCCAAAACATTTGTGCAGTAGACATTTGCATTTGCAGGTGAAAAGGGTTCCTCCTCCTTTGGCCCTGGGTCAGGAGGCTACCCATAATTGGGTTTCCCAACATGTCTATTTTAGATCTGCATTGATTAGCCCAATGAAATCCTTTATCACAGATTGGACATTTTTATTGGGTCATTTTTGTGGCCAATTTTAATCTTACAATTCTATTTTTGCAGTGCTAGGGATTGAATGCAAGGCCAAGAGCTCACCAACTGAACTATATCCTCAGCCCTCTTACAATCCTGTTGAAGATGGCCAGGTTTTTTTTTTTTTTATAATTGTAACAAAGTTTATCACAGAGCTTGAAAGTAGCAGTCAGTAAACCTGCTTTATGACTTTCAGTTTCAACATTCTGACATACTTTTATTAAATCAGAAATCGTAGTGTCCACTTTATGGCAAGTGGATTTCATTACTTCCTTAAAATCATGGTTGACATTTTTGTAAGCTAGTTGTTTACTCAGAGTATTGGAAGCTTCCAAATTGTCTATTTGTCTTCCAATAGCTTTATTCAATTGAGTAAGAAAATTAATATAAGGCTCCCCTGAGGCTTGCTGAATTATAGCAAAGGACTCCTCCATGCTTTACAAACTAAGGTTCAAATCTGGGCAATGGCAGCTCTGTGTAACTGAGCTTATTGTAATGTAGTCTTTGACCCATGCCAAACAAGTCATCATAATCAATATTAACATTTCCCTGAGTAGTATCCTCAGCTTGAACAGGGCTAAATCACAGTATTCTTGTAAAAACACTGTAGTTTGGGCAAGAGAAGTAACCATTTCACCAATGCATCTCTATCATATTGAGCATGAAATTGCTATTAATTCCACTCTCCAACATTGTCCTTCTTAATACTTTAAACTCATCAAAAGGCAATTGTTCATGTTCTGACTGATTGCCATTATTTAATCTAATGTGACTGACAGTCAAGCTCTGAGTTTCTCCCTCTGCACCTTCTTGACTGAAACATTCAGATAAACAATACTGGACTTGGAGAGGAAAAGGAGGAAAGGAAGGAGGAGGAGGTGACTGAGGAAAAAACTTCAGTTGTAGAGACTACCAGATAAGTTCGTGACTCTGTCAGGGCTATTTTTGAGATAGCATCTTGACACAAATACCAAGAATGTAACACAGGTATAGGAGCCCACAGTTCCTTGTGAAATTTTTTACCTATGTCTTCCCAATCTTTGGGTCTCAAGGACCCACTCTCCATATACCATGGACAGCAAGCAAGAATCCATTTCAGACAGCAAAGCAGCAAGTTCAGCATTACTTACAGAATGCTTAGCCTTATGAAACAACTAGGAAAGTTCAGCCTGATGCCGATGTTGAGTGTCAGATAGGGAATTTCCCATAGCTCCACAGTGGGATCAGTACCAAGGGATGAGTGATGCATCAAAGCCTATTCTAGAGAGTAAGCTATTCCCTTCTCCTATCAATGCACTTACAAGGGTCCCTACTCAGGGTACCACCTGTAAAGGTGAATTGGGGTTGAGCTGTAAGAATTAAGGGGAGAGCAAATAAAGATGCAAGAACACAGGATGGTGTGTAGCAAGAAGTGGATCCTGTGCAAAAGACAGTTCAGTTTTATTATCTATTCCAGGGTCATCCCAAGTTACCTAGGTTACATGCTGCAGTTAGCTTTTCACATGAGCAGATCTCATAACTTGCTTGCTCCTCAGAGTCCACTACTACCAAAGGTTTTTATAAGATGACAATGTCTCCAGGCCTCAAAGAAAGAGGAGCTGCAGAGTATTTCTAATCCAAACAGAAAGCTTTATTTTCCTAAGGAGTTTGCTCACTCAAAGGACTTTCACTTCTTTGTATATTGACTGGTGTGAAACCTCTATACTAAAGAGTATCATGCTAAGAGGAATAAGCAAATCCCAAAAACAAAGGCCAAATGTTTCTCTGATAAGCAGGTGCGATCCATAGTGGGGGGTGGTTAGGGAAGAATGAAGAAACTTTGGATTATGCACAGGGGAGTGAGGGGTGGAGTGAGGCAGTGGGGATGGGAAGGATAGTAGAATGAGACAGACATTAGTACCCTATATACATGTGTGATTACACTACTGATGTGACTCCACACCACATACCACCAGAGGAATGAGAAGTGGTGCTCCATTTGTGTACAATGTGTCAAAATTCATTCTATTATCAAATATAACCCATTAGAACAAATAAAAAAAATTTAAGAAGATAGTAATTGCAACATTTTAGGGCAAGACAGAAAAAAGGGAACAAATTAAATGATTTCAAAATGGTCAAATTAAATATATTATAATTTATTCAAAAATGCAAATCTGGCAACCCTAAGATATATCTGTAGTCTTGTAGCATTTCAAGAGAATAATATAGTATCCATTTTACATAAAGGGAAATGTGAACTCTATGTACTGGTGTTTATATGCAGGCAGCTATTCTGAATACAGAGGAGAATGCAGACGCTGCCCTTCCCATGAAATCTCCTCTGGGAAGAGAGGACATGTGATGAGGATGACCATCCATTGCCATGTCAGCAGATGAGTGTTTTTTTAATATAGTACAGGACTACATAATCTCTATTGGTGTTCAATGGTATTTGAAGATTGAAAAAAAAAAAAAAAAAAATTACAGAGAAGAATCACAGATGGTGGGAAGAGAGAGAAAATGATTTCATCAACAGAAGAATCAGATGGAGGGAATGTAGGGATAGGTCAGGACATTCTGCTCTTAGCACTAGCAGTGCCTGGCTTCTGGGTTGGGCCATGGAAGCAAATCAGGCATCCCCACCTCTTCTCTGGGAATAATCAATAATGTGCATGAGTTTCAAAAGTCCAAGTAAGCTTTTATCTGGCCTCCTTCTCTGAGCACTGCCGACTGGACACCTCCCCCTGTGGTCCCTGCAGCCCGAGGACCTGGAATCAGCACACCTCCTGCAACCAGAATCCAAGGACAGATGAGAAATGTGCTCTCCAATCCCTAATCATGGCTGAAGTGGTCTCTAGCATGAGGTTATTACTTTGATGGGAACTGAGATCAGTAAAGAAAAGAGATTCAGGTCCCAAGGGCTCTGAGAGTTTTGACTTGCAAAACCAATCACACAGTGCACTGAGGCTGAGGGATGGACACATGCCTGAGGCACCTGTAACACTTCCTCCTTAAACAAAAACAAATGCCTCAGGCTGCATCCTAAACAAACTCTGGGGTTTGGCTCCAGAACTTTCTCCAAACTTTATCACATGGAAGACCATGGGTATGGCTGCCTAACCCAGGGACAAAGATGGAAATGAGCCAGAAAAATCAATTCCATCAGTGAGTACACAGCCCTGCTCTCAGGCACCTGAGCCCTCAACTCCCAACAAACCCTAAGCTCTTCCTTAGGGAATCCTCAAGGCAGGATAATGAATAAGGAAAGAGTTTCTATATGCTGAACTTATCCCACAATCAGCAAGAAGTAAAGTCAAGGAAAGACAATTCTTTGCAGTTTACAACAAAGTTAAAAAAAAATTGGACCACCTTACCTTGCTCTTCATAATCATAAGAAATGATGCTCAGAGCTGGAAATTCCTAAAACTGCAATGTAAACTGCCCATCCCCATATCCCAGGCCCAGAATCCTCTCTAAGCCCCTGCCAAAGAGCATCTGCTGCACATTCTGGATGAATCCTTTCTTTAATCTGTAAAAATGAAGAGAACCAGTCATGGTGGTGCATGCCTGTAATCCAAGGAACTGGGGTGGCTGAGGCAGGAGGATCTCAAGTTCAAGACCAGTCTCAGCAACTTAGAGAGATCCTGTTGCAAAATAAAAAGTAGAAAGCACTGGGGATGTAGCTTAGAGGTAAAGAGCCCCTGGGTTCAATCCCTAGTATCCATATTCCAATAGAGAGTCTTTCCGAAATTGGGATTCAGAGAGACACAGATGCAGAGCAGGTGGAAGAGAACCTGGGAGGGGAACTGGAGGTTGGGGAACACAGCAGCAGGTCCTCTCTCAGGAAGGGCAGGTGCTGAAACCCTCCCTGCCACTCTCCCCATGCTCCCTCCTTCCTGGAGCCCAGCAGGCTTCCCAGCTCGTTCTTTCCTTGATGGTGGAAGGAGTGGTGCAGTCACAGTTTACAGCTGGGACATTTTGTCTCTAAGTCATCTGTCCCGGGAGACTTACAAATCTGGAGGAGCATTTCCAGAAGTGTGGCATTAGATGTGGTTGTACCCCAAGTGGGTAATTTGTGCTGAGGTCTAGTCCACACATCAGCTCTACATGTGTAATAGACCTGGTTTCCTCACCTGGAAGCTGGCCAGTCCTCCCCAGGGATACATTATATGTGGGGGCAGAGAGAAACAGGCTTGACTGTAGTTCTGGGCTATGTGGGAGCTCCATCCCTTCACAAATTCCCTCCTACCTATTCATTAACCTTTCCTCACTGGAAACTCCCTGAGTCTAACCACAGGTGGGAAGGGTTGCAAATCAGCCCCATGGGGGAAGAATGGGTTGGTATGGGGCTGATTTGTAGGTGTGTTTCCCGCCTGGGCATGTTGTAAGGTAGTTCTGGAGATCTAAGGCTAGTGTTGTTTGGGGTGTGATCATTTGGGGATCTAGGTCCTCAGGGAGTGGGCAGTGTTCCTGGGAACTGGTCTTGTGCTGTCTGAGATCCAGAGATGGGAAGGCAGGAAAGGATGCTCCTAAAAAGTGAGGGGAGAGTCAGTGAGGGAGTGTTTCCTGGCTGGGTGGAGGACACAGCCACTCTGATGGACTCTCTGGTTCTCATTCACTTGTTTCATGCCAGGTCCAACACTAAGCACCACACACCACCCAACAGCTCTGAGCATTGACCAAACTCCTGGAAATTGTTTCTGACTGCCTCAACTGTACCCCTGAGACCTCCCACTTCCCTCTCTGGAGTGCAACTGAGAATTCTGAATGGAGTGTGGGCTTTAGTAAGTAGAAATGTGCCAGTATTGCTTCATTAAGTATAACACACTACCACACTGATCTAAGAACATAATAATAGTGGAAAAATGATTGGAGGTATATGGAAACTGTTATTTGTTTCCTCATTTCTCTATAAACGTAAAGCTGTTTTTAAAAATTAATTGAATTTTTAAAGGTTTCCATAATGTTCAAGTTTTTTAAGTGATGTTAATTATATTATTTGAAGGGGAGGATCCAATTCCACACAAAATGGAAGACTGTATAAAGTGTCCCCATGAAACTGTTAAAAAATAAATTGAGTGGTGAGAGTACAACAGAGGTCCAGTGTAGATTTCTAGTGTTGTCACTGTGGATCACAATCATGAAGCCTCTCCCCAGACTGTAGCTGGAGCTCCTGGAAGCTGTTTCACACACTGTTGAAAAGGCCAAAAAACATGAAAAGGAATGAAGTCTGGAATTACATGCTTCATTACATCCACACTCCACCCCAAAATGGCTCAAAAGAAAAAGCAACCACCCCCTGAAGACTACTTGTGGTGTTAACAAGGTCATGATGGACTAGGGCAGAGAAAGGTCATGAAGATATGTCTAAGCAATGTACCTTTGGATGTGCTTTTACACACCACCAGGCACAAGCCTCTCATCCATTAAGGTTAGGAAGCCATGTGTGACTCCCAGGAAGTCACACTTCATTCATTTACTCAGTGCAGTTTGCAAAGTGCCCAGACATTACCACATTACCAGCTTCCACTTCCAGGCATTTCTAAGTTAAGAGAGAGAGAGAGAGAGAGAGAGAGACAGAGAGACAGAGAGACAGAGAGACAGAGAGAATCTGTAGATGGGCCACCAAAGTCTCTTACACACAAATCTACAGCTGAAAGGACTTTATTATGAACTTGGGTTCATCTATATTTCTGAAATGGTAATACTTTAAAGATACATCCTCTTTAACTTATGTCTAACATGATTTTTACCAATTCTTGTATCCCATACATATAGCATTAAAAGGTACACTAAATTCTGAAGGCAGCTATGCTGCAAAATAGTTTAAAATTAATGATGTTACAGTATTCATTCCTGCTTGAAATTCTAGTCCTAGACCAAGTTTGTGAACAGTGGCTTTGAAGTTCTTGCCATCCAGCAGAGCTGACCATGTCAGTTTGACACCTGGCTTTAGGATCTGGATGTATCATAAACCTATCAGGCTGGAGTTGTTCACTTTGGCTGTGAAGTGGTCATCAGGGTGGATCTGGTATTTTGTTCCTATTCCAAAGCAAGTGTTTTATACCGTCCAGGAGAGGTAGTTGGTCTCCAACGTCTTGTTTACCTTCTGATAAATGGAGCCACCAAACTTGGTTCTCTCATTCACATTAGTGAGAAACCAGAAATAATCAGTCTTGTTGCCAACTGTGAAGTAGTTCTGGGTGGCTTGGAACACTTCAGTCTCAGAATTCATTTGTCAGTTAGCCAGACAGCCCTCTGAGCACCAGAGTGCCTCTGTGGAAGGTTCAGGGATGTTATCAGCCACCTTGAAGCCCAGGTGGATGAGCTCCTGCTCGTATCCTGTCTCAATTTTAACATGTTTCCCACAGTGTTAGGTGAGAGGGATGAATCAAAGGTCAGTGTCAGCCCGGAGAAAGATGATCTTCCACCATGGTCTCACTGCCTAGTATGTTGTCACCATCCTGCTTCTCTGTAAATGTCAGGTGTTGTTTGTCCACCAGTACTTGCTTTCCAGGCTGCCTGTCACTTTGGGGTCTCTGTATTGGCTGATCCTCCAATTGTAATTCCAATCCATTCTCAGATTTTGTTTTGAAAAAAAAAATTGTATCAAGCTAAATCCATAACGATTGGAGAAGTTGTCCCTGAAACATTTGCCAAGATCATAGTATGTGGCAGACACAACCATCCTCAACTCAGAGGTGGTGGCAACAAGAGCTGTGGGAGTGCTATTGGCTACTACAGGCACAAGATTGTATATTGTTTATTTTAATAATAAATTTAAATGTATCTGGTTGATGAAAGATGGCCCCAAATGCTTCCTATTTTTCCCAATGAAGAGTGAAAACTAATTTTCCCCCCACCCTGTTAAATCTGGGGTTTCCCTGATGATTGTGTTGCAAATAATCAATGACATCGTTTTCCATCATCAAGACTAATTTTCAAAGTAGACCATAAGTTTTGTGTCTACTACACTAGCTTCTATGAAAACTTCCCAAGAGTCAGATACAGTTGAACACACCTGAAATTCCAGCATTTTGGGAGGCTAAGGCAGGAGAATAGAGCATTTGAGGTGAGGCTCAGTCACTTAGTGGGATGTTATCTCAAAATAAACAATAAAAAGTGCTGTGGGTGAAGCTCAGTGGTAAAGTATCCCTGGGTTTCATCTCTAGTACAAAAACAAACATTTTTTTAAAATTGCTCATGGAGTTAGTCTGTCGGTCTGCAAAGAAGACCAAGGAGCCCTGTCCAAAGGCCCATGTGAGAGAACTAGGGCCCCAGTCAAAGGTCTTTTCTAGTCTCCCAAATAGCACTCAGCACCACTTCACAGGAACACAGATGAGCCATTCTGGGTGAAAATTCTCTAGGCCAAGTTTGTTCACCTATTACCATATCATGAAGGAGACATCATCTGAGACCTGCCCCAATTTGTGTGTAAGGAAAAGAAATGAGTGGTTTTTAAGCCCTGATAAACAGGAAATGTGGTTTGTAATGATATTTGGAAATCAAGATTTTTCAACAATATGATCTATTTAAATGCTAATAGTAATTTTGTTTTACACAAATGTTTGCAAAGTTCCTGCAGTTTTCCCAGCATGTGTTGTGGTCAGGTAAGGTCCAGGCAACATGGACTCTTAGTAGAGACTGGATGTTTGGTCAGCTTTAAGTCACTGTAACCAAAATTCCCAATACAAATAACTTAGAAAAGGAAACCTTTTGGGGTTCGGGGCCTCATGGTTTCAGAAATCTAGACTAGAGATGGCTAAGTCCATTGTTCTGGGCCCAAGGTGAAGGACTACAACATGTAGGAAGGGTATGGTGCAGGAATGCTTCTCCCTTAATGGCAGCCAGAAAGGAGTGGGGGGGGGCACACTGAAGATGAACCCTTTCAGGGCGCCCCAAGTGACCCATCTCCTCCAAGAATGCCCCATTTGCCTATAGTCTGTCCATTTAAATTAGAATGGACAGATTATAGCTATCTGAATCTAATAATTTCACCTCTAAATATTTCTGCATTAACACAGGAGCATTAGGTGTACAGATTTATTCAAACCATAACATTCTGCCCTGACCCCCAAATGTTCATGTCCATCTCACAATGAAAAATGCATTTTGTTCACCTCCAAGTCACTTAGTCTTAACAGTTCCACCATTGCCCAGAAGTCCAAGTTCAAAATCTCCTCTAAGACTCAAGGAAAACTCTTTGCTGCAAGACTCCATAAATATTAAAAGCAAGTTTACAATTATATATATAGCAAGTTTACACACACACACACACACACACACACACACACACATATATATATATATATATATATATCCAATATACATTAGAACAGGGTAAACATTCTGATTCCGAAAGAGAGGAATAGTGGCATAGAAAAAAGGGATGAAACCAAAATAGGACCAAAATGCAAGTGAGAAAACAGGTCCCATCCTCTGCCCTAATTCCACCTTCCTCGATCCTAGTTTGACAAGTTCTTTTCTGGTCAAACTGCAAGGGTTTTTTTTGTGTGTTTTTTGTTTTTTTGTTTGTTTTTTGTTTTTTTGTTTTGTTTTGTTTTGTTTTTTTTGCGGTGCTGGGGATTGAATTTAGGGCCTTGTGTCTGCAAGGCAAGCACTCTACCAACTGACCTATCTCCCCAAACTGCAAGTTTTAAACATCCTTTAGCCTTGCTTTCTTCTCCTGATCCTCACAATACACCTGGCTAAAAACTGCCAGCAATATCCATGCTACTGACTGTATGTTGTGCTCCCATGAAATTTTCTCCACCAGATTAACTAGTTCACCACTACTCTATTCAGCCACACCAAAAATCTCAGGACATGGTCATGTTGTAGATAGCCTCTTTGCCAGAATGTAACATGAATGGCCTCTAGTCCAATTCCCAGGAGAGTCCTCATTTCTCTCTGAAATCTCATGAGCAAAGATTGCATTCCTGTTGGCATTCTGTCCCTCTGAGTTTCCACCAGAATCACTATTAAGTTCTGCTTCCAGCATTCTAAAGCTTTTCCAGCCTGACTTATCTCAAATTCCCCCTGCAAACTGTTTCCAAAGGCTTCAGATCCATATGATCAGGCTAGTGACAGCAATAGCCCTGCTCCTGGTACCAACTTCTGTTTTAGTAAGCTTTGTGCTGTTGTAACCAAAATACCCAGCAAGAACAACTTAGAGAAAGAAAAGTTTCTTTTGAGCTCTTGATTTCAGAGGTCTTGGCCAATACATAGCTGACTCCATTGCTATGGAGTCAGCTCTCCCTGTGCTCCCTACAGCCCCAGGGCCAGAACTCAGAAAACCTTCTGCACCCAGAATCCAAGAACAAAACAGAAATGTGCTCTCCAATTCCTAATCATGGCTGAAGTGGTCTCTAGCATGAGACCCTGGTGGGAAGGGAAGTCAGTAAACCAAAGAGACAGTGCTCTGTATGCTGTGCCTTGCAAAGTCATGCATGCAGTGGCCTGAGGCT
This sequence comes from Sciurus vulgaris, assembly GCF_902686455.1. Classification (NCBI taxonomy): domain Eukaryota; kingdom Metazoa; phylum Chordata; class Mammalia; order Rodentia; family Sciuridae; genus Sciurus; species Sciurus vulgaris. The sequence continues at coordinate 55,413,648 of NC_136478.1, read as the reverse complement.
GAGGGGTGGTCACACATGCCTAAAGCACCTATAATGTTGAATCCCCAGCCAAGTCTGCCTTTAGAATCCAGATCTTTCCCCACTGTTTATCAGAGGGAAGGCCATGGGCATGCCTGGTCCAGAAAGAAAGACAGATCCAGCCAGAGGAAAAAAAAATTCATCATCATGTGAACAGCGAGAGGGCTTTAGTACCCTCAGTACTCTAAATGAACTTCAACTCTTTGACTCAGGAGTGAGCAAAGCAGAAGAAAATAAGGAAACAGTGCAGAACTAGTTACCTAAGTCCACACTTCACAAGCAAAATCACCAAGTAAAAAGCATCTCTTTAGACTGAGCACACAATTAAAACATCATGTTTGCATTTGGTCTACTGTACATTTCATTCTATCCTGATGAGAAATTACTCCAAACTCAGTCTCTACAACTGTAGTTTAGCCTACCCATGTCCATAGCCTAGGACTATGGCTTCTCTGCAAACCTCTTCCAGAGAACATGAGCTCTGGCTTCTTTGACAAAATTTTCCTTTTCTTAATCTGAAAAGACAAAAGGAGAGACATTTTGCAATTGGGGTTCATGGAAACACAGATGCAGAGAAAGTGGAAGAGAACCTGAGAGGGGAGCTGAGGGTGGAAAACACAGCAGGTCCTCTCTCAGGAGGTGCAGAGGCTGAATTTCTCCTGACTGCTCTCTCCATGCGCCTTCCCTCCTTGAGTCCAGTAGATTTCCCAACTGGTGCCTTCCTTGATGTGGAAGGATGCCTGCAGTCACAGCTGACACCTGGGATTTTTTCCCCTAAGTCATCAGCCAAAGGAGACCCACAAATCTGGAGGAGCATTTCTAGAAGTGTGGCATTAGATGCAGTTGTTCCCCAGGTGGGCAAAGGTGCATGGTCTATTCCACACAGCAGCCCTCCATGTGTAATAGATCTGGTTCCCTCATCTGGAGGCTGTTCAGCCCTCTCCTGAGGTAATTTGGGTTATGTCCTCAAGTGGCACAGAACACCAGGCCTGGCTCCAGTGCTGGGCTTCTGTAATAGACCCATTCCACAACCACAAATCACCTCCTCCTTCTTCCTTATTCATCACTGGAAATTCCTAAGTGTGGTCACAGGTGTGCAAGAAAATAAACCAGCTCTGTGGAAAGGAAGAGGGGTAGTGATGGGGCTGATTTTCAGTTATTTTTTTTTTCTTTATCTTATTTTGGTATCACAGATTGAACCAAGAGCTGCCTAATCACAACTTTTTATATTTTATTTAGAGATAGGTTCTCACTGAGTTGCTCAGGAAATCATTAAGTTGCCCAGGGTGTCCTTGAACTCATGATCCACATGCCTCAGCCTCCCCAGCCACTGGGATTTCAGGTGTGTGTAACTGCACCTGGTTTATCTGTTTCCTTCAGGGGAATGTCCTACCTTAGTTCTGGTTCTTCCTGAAGCCCAGTGTAAGTTTGAGACTGATTCTTTTGGGATATTGGTGATCAGGAAGGAGGAAGTGTAGGACTGGCCTTGGACTGTATGGAACCAGGAAAGTGAAGACACAAAGAACATGCCAAAAAGAGAAGATTAGAATCCAGGGAAGGGAGTATTTCATGGCTGGGTGTAGCTTGAAGCCACGTATGCCTCTGTGATGTTCTCTGACTTCCCATGGCTGGATCAGAAAATTCCACACTCTAAAGAGGACCAGATTTCACATGAGGAAATCTCACTCTGGCTTTGAAATGGACTTGAGCTGGGATGGTGCTAAGAGTGTGATAAGCTAGAAATAATTCATGCTTTCTTAAGTGTTCCTCTGCCACATCCATAATTTAAACAGCTTCCTTGAAGGAGATCTGGGGTTCCTTGATCTCAAATCTGCAAGGAATTGGAGGGGAATTTCATGGACACCAGAGCAAGGAGCTGCTTGTTGAGTTTGCCAAATTCCAGTTATAAAAGGACACTTTACTAGTCAGCATTCATCATCATAATGGAATAGCTAAGACCACTTGTGAAGGAAAGTTTATTAAGCTTGCATTTTTGGAGACTCAGATGTATGGATTGCATCAATTCAGCTCTGGAGAAGGCCATCATGGTCATCATAGGTAGTCACAAGGGAGTACCTGTGGGTATAAATGATCACATTTCCAGACAGGAAATCAGAGGGTTGGATGGGGCCAGCTTTGAATTTTTGCAATAATATTGTAAAGACAACAACCAAGAAATCCAGGGGACCTCCCTTAATCCCTCCCATGAGCACAGCACCAGTGACCTAGGGACCTTCTATGAAGCTCCATCTTTTTGGTTTTCCACAACCTCCCAATACCACCACCCTGAGGACAAAGCTTTCCATGAGTGGACCCTTTAGAGAAAAACCACACCCAAACCACAGCAGAAGCCCAGATATATTTGATATTCAGATAAATAATGAATCCATTTTTGGAGTACTTTGGGTACAACATTTGATGGGTGCTTACACTGAAGATTTTTATCTTCTTATGTGCAATTCACATTCAACTAGCAGACCTATTTTAATGTAGGAATTCTCCTTGAGAGATGATGCCAGGTGTTTATTGAACTTGGGTTTCAGGTTTTCAAGGAGTTGTTGGGTTGTGGTTCCCTGTGGCCTCACAAGCTCATCCTTCTCACAAGGCAAGAGGGAAAATCCCCTGACTGAAGGGAGCATGCTCAGTGCTAGGTCTCTCCAAGTATAATTTCATGGGGTCTCTTGTTCTCATTCCTATGTTTCTTGGAAGCTCCAACATTCAACCCCACATCCTCCTGTAGCTCCCAGCTTTAAGTGAACTCCTGGAACTCCTGGTTCCTGGCTGCATCAATGAGTCTTCTGAGACCTCACATTTCTTCCCATGGAGAATGTGGGACAGGAACTGGAGAAAAGCAATGGCTGCCACAATCCTCCAGAGCCAAGAGAGAGAGGAGCAGTGATTGTGTTCCTCATTTCTGCACACAGCATACTGGGGCTGAAGCCTTTTGGAATCCATAATTTTTTGGTTTTTGGGAAGACCTTGTAATGCTTTCACTTAAGATCTGCAGAGGAGATATCAGGGCAGCACTGCTAAAAGAGATATGCGGTATTTCTGGAGCATAGTGTATAAATATTCACTCTGAAAGAATAAATTAAAGTCTTACATAGCCTCCAATTCTCATGCCTATTCTATCAAGACTTTCTGCCAAACTAATAAAAGAACCACAGAAGACTTCCCATGGAGCATCCATTCATACTCTGCCTGTCCACAGCACAGCTCTGAAGGTTACACTGAGGTCCAGGAATGAGTTGCTTAACTCTTTCTTCATATGCATATCCTCACCAATTTCAATATTTACACTGCGTGTTCTGACTGGTGCTTGTGTTCATGAGCACAATGCTTGACCAATGTCTGTACTATTAGTCATTTATGACAGTACTTTTTCCTATTAAACATCCCATAAGGGTTTTCTGAGTTTTCCAAGAGTCTATTCACTGCTCAAGTCTGAAACACTTTCGATTTCATCATAAGTCCTATGACTCCCTTAGGAGTCTGTATTGCAATCAGGATAAATAACAACCAGAAGAGTAGGCTGGGGTTGTAGCTCAGTTGGTAGAGTGCTTACCTCACATGCACAAAGCCCTGGGTTCAATCTCCAGCACCAAAAAATCCAGAAAAGAAATTCATTGAAAGGTTATAGAGGAGCCCAGAGAATCAATCGGAAGGCTACACAAATGGGTCCACACTTTACAGCCCTTTTTATAAAATGAAAGTAAATGTTTATAAATAGGGAGAGACTGCTGCGATGGACAAGCATATGGTGTGTTAGTCACCTTCTCATACCTGTGACCAAATGACCCAGCAAGAACAACCTGAAAAAGGAAAAGTTTATTTTGGTTCACAGTTTCAGAGGTTCAGTTCTGGTTGGACAACTCCATTGCTCTGGGCCCAAGATGAGGTAGAACATCATGGTAGAAGTCCTTGATAGAAGAAAGCAGGTGAGGACATGGCAACCCAGAAGCAGAGAGAGCATGAGTGGAAGGAGCCAGGGATAATTCCCAAAGAACACACCACGAATGAACTACTTCATCAAGCCAAGCCCTACCTGCCTGTGGTTATCACCCATTAATACATTCAAAATCGTTATTCATCAAATGAATTAATCAACTATTTGGGTTAAGAATCTCATTATCTACTCATTTCATCTTGGAATAGTCCTTCTTTTTGTACATATGTGCTTTCATGGGGCCCCATATATGCAAACCATAACATTTCACCCTGGCCCTCTAAAGCTCATGCCCATCTCAGAATGCAAAATATATTTAGTCCATGTTATGGTTTTGATGTGAGAAGTCCCCTAAAAGCTCTCATGTAAGACAATGTAAGAAGGCTCAGAGGAGAAATGACTGGGTTGTAAGGGTTCTAACCCAATCAGTGATTTGACCACCCAATAGAGATTAACTGAGTGGTAATTGAAGTGGTGGGTGTGATTGGAGGAGGTAGAAATTGGAGTTGGGCTTTGGGTACATATCTGCTTCTGACAAGTGGACTCTGCTTCCTGACCATGATGTGAACTGTTTCCCTCCACCACAGAAGGCAGCCAGGATGTTCAGCCTCACTTCAAACCCCAAGGAATGAGGCCAGCCTCCAAGGACTAAGACCACTGGATCTGTGAGTCCTCAAATAAACTTTCTTGCTCTACAGTTGTGCATGTTGGGTCCTTTAGTCACAAAAACTAAAGCTGACCAAATCTGTCCACTTCCAGGACTCTCCACAGTCTTAACAGTTTCAGCATTGTCAACAAGTCCACAGTCACTAAGGCTCAAGGCAAACTCTTGACTGTGAATCCCTGTAAAGATCAAGCACAAGGTACAGATCTCCCATATATCATGGCACAAAGTGAATATTTCCATTCCAAAAGGGAGAAATAGGAGCAAAGAAAGAAGAGATGGGAAAAAAGGAAGACCAAAATCCAGCTGGGCAAACACATGAATAACTCCATATCCAGCATCAGGGGCACATCGCAGTATGAGGTTCTCTATAAAGGGCCTGTGTTGTTCTGCCCCTATGGCCTTGCTGACCATAGTCACATGGCCTCTCTCTTGGCTTGCTTCTGTTTGATTCCTGAAGCTTCCTCAACAGATGTTTCATGTTACTGGGAGTCCCCACTGCAACTTTGACTTCCTTCTCCCATCCTCACACATCAACATCTCAAGGGCTCTCTGCAGGGATTCCAAATCCTGCTGCACTTGGCCTGGCCTCTCAGACCTTCCTTTGAAATCCTGGTGGAAGACTCCATGACCCCTAACTCCAGCATGCAGAACCACCTCATCCCCATGAGGCTTTGAGGGCACCTAGAACCCTGCAGGTCTGTCTCATCATCAAAGGTCCACAGGCCTTCCAGGGAAGAGAGCTTTGGGAAAAGGGCTCAGGGCTTTCTCCAAGGACCCACTGTCCAGGGCCTCCTTGGGACTCTGCCCCTGCTTTCCCACACAGTGCTATGTGGCTGCTCCATCCATAGTTCAAGCAGGCCCAGGTGAGGCCAGTGCCAGTGCAGTCCTTGGTGGCATCTGTGAGGTACTGGTTCTGCAGGCACACAGAATGCAAGAGTGAGGAGATCATGGCAGCTCCCACCAAGGTTTTAGTGGTAAACCTGGTAAGACAGTCTATAGTTTGCTGCAGGGATGGGGGTGCCATAGAAATCCCCCAATGGGGCAATGACTGGTGCAGCAATGGGAGTGGATCTGCTGCCAGGACCTCAGACATGCAGAGCAATGGGCATCATGCAGCAACCAAATAGGAAAGCCATAGACACCACTGCACTGCACAGGATAGTAGCCATGTGGACTTGAACACCAAAGTCAAGGTTGGGAGGGCTGCCCAAGTCCCTTGAACACCACAGTCTGCACTGGGTGCCAATCAGGGATCTTGAGGCTTAGTGTCTGCCCTGTGGATATTTGATCTCTCCAGAGCCTTTCACTGGTTAATGTCCAGGGGTATTTTACCCTGTGCCTGTCCTGCCCTTATATCTTGGAAACATGGAACATTTTTTGGTTTTACTCTTTGTTCTGGGAATTAAACCCAGTGCCTTCTGCTTGCTGGACCACTTCTCAACCTCAGAGCTGCACCCAGCCCTGTGACTTGATTTTATTTTGTTTTTTTATGCTCAAAGCTAGAAAGAGTTTACCTTGAGTCTTGAATAAGGCTTTGAACTTGGTCTTTTTAATGATGCTGGGATGAGTTAAAATTGGGGGACTTTTTAAATTACTGCATTATAGTTAGACATAATAATGGGGTTCATTTTATATAATTATACAAGTATAGACTATAATTGGCTCCATTTCAGTCCCCAGTACCTCCCCTTTTTCTCCTTTCTTCCCTCTCCCTGTCCCCCTTCCTCCACCCTGCTGCTCTTCCTTCCATTAATTTGCGGTAGCTTTTCAAAATAAGGGCTTTACAGATATACATGAATGTGAAGTTTAGTGTGGTGTATCCATACACGCACACAGCATAGCTTGGTCAATTGAATCACACTTCCTTCCTCTCCTAATCCCTTCTCCCTCCCCCTCAAACCCCTTTCTCTACTCCTCTGATCTCTGTTCTATATTCCTAGGAATAGTCACTGCCTCCTCCCTCCCCCAGTTTTGATGTACATGCATCAAATTAAAAAATTCTGCACAGCAAAGGAAAGCAATTAACAGTGCAAAGAGAGAACCTACTGAAGGGGAGATCTTTGCCATCTATTCCTCAGACAGGGGATTAATATCTAGAACACATAAAGGACCCAAAACACTTTACACCAAAAATAAATAAATAAAATACCCAGTTACTGGGACTATGATCATGGAGAGAAAGCATTACACATGGTGAGGCAGACATAGACCTTGGGAGTCTGGGGAGGAATGCTTTAGATTGGATATGGCTTGATTGTGTCCCCCAAAGATTTATGTACTGGAAGGTTGGTCCTCAGTGTGGCAATGTAAACAGGTGGTGGAAACTTCAAGATCTGGGACCTTGTATGAGGTGGTTAGGTCATCAGGACACTGCTTGGAAGGGATTAGTGCTTGTCTCCTGGGGTGAGTGAGTTCTCCTGAGAAGGGGTTATTATAAAATAGTGAGCCTGACTCCATGGTCATCTCTGTCTCCCTGTCTCATACATGGTCTTGCATACACTCCCATCACATGTGACCATCTGCCTTGACACCCTTCTCAGAGCTGAACAGGTGCTACCAACATGCCCTTAGAGCTCCAGAACTGTAAGCTAAATGATCCTCTTTTCGTTAGGCATCATCCAGCTTCAGGATGCATTCCATAAGGTGGTAAGGATCTTCTCCTATTCGATAGGTTCTCTCTTTATAGTCTTATAGGAATTGAAAAGGATCAATTAGATCTCTAAGGGAATAGGTAGACAACATGCAACAACAAATGGGCAAGATAGTGGGATGATGGAAAACCTCAGAAGGAATACAAAGGAAATTCTAGATGTCAAAAGCATTGTGTAATAATTAAATTTATGTGTCAACTTGACTGAGCTATGAGGTACCCAGATGTTTGGTCAAATATTATTGTGGCTGTCTCTGTGAGGATGTTTTGGATGAGTTAGCACTTAAGCTGCAGATGAATAAAGCAGGCAGCCCTCCCTGATGTGGATGGACCTCACCCAACTACCTGAAGGAGTATAGGAAAGGTTGAATCTCCTTAGTGGACTGAACAATTGTGCCTTCCCAGATTCATGTGCTGCAATCCTAACCCCAATGCAATGGTATTAGGTGGTAGGTTTTTGGTGGTGATTACATCACGAAGGTGGAGCTCTCATGGTTGGCATTAGTGCTCATCAAAACGAACTCCAGAGATCTCTCACCCTCTTTCTGTCTGTGAGGATAAAACTGAAGATGATGATGTGCACCTGGAAGAGGGACTCACTAGAATATGACCCTTCTAACCTGGCACCTGATCTCAGACATACAGCCTCCAAAGTGTGAGAAATAACCTTCTGATATTTATAAGACACCCAGTCTGTGGTAATTTTCTAAGGTATCCCAAACTGACCACAACACCTGAGTGACTGTCTCCTAAATGGGATATTGGTGGTGGTGTTTTCTCCCTATCTTCAGATTTGAAGTGGATGGCAACTCTTCCCTGGGCCTCAAGCCTGCTACCCTTCAGACTGGCCATACACAAGGGACCCTCCTGACTATTGGGCCCTTGGACTTGGTCTAGAACCAGCCATGGTTCTCCTGAATCTCCTACTGTCCAATGCACCCTGATTCTAGGATCTAGAGACCTCCACAATTGCATGAGGCGATCTTTGTAGTTTCACCCAGTTCAAATTCTTGCATGCCTTATCTGAGCAGTTGTCCTAAAAGGATAAATGACAGATAGCAGCACTGGTTCTGGACTTGGCCCCCTTCTGCTAACTGTTAATGCTTCTCTATGTACATTGGATCCAACCCAAGCACCCTTGGTCCCTACAGAGTAATCCTTCCTTTTCCATAAGAGTTAGCTTCTGTCTCTTCCTATTTTTGGAGACTCCTTCGTGCCTATAGAATCTGATGCTCTGTAGGCATCTTCTCACTTATTTTCTCACTGTCATTTTTCACCAGAGTCAACACTGCTTTGTTTACTACAGTTGCCTTTAACATGCTATGACTTCTGTGTGTTTACTGAGGGGAATCATCCCACTAGAGAGAAACCACACTACACATCTTTTAGATACAGGGCCTTCTCTCTATCTTCAGCACCCTGGGAGGGACAATGACATTAAGATTCTTTGGGAGATTCCAGGTTGGTCATGCAATCTTGTGCTGAGAGGGTAAGGCAGCCCAAATCCACTGTGGCAGGAGACCCTGAACTTGGGACCCTTCTAGTCCTCGCCTTCTGTACAGCTTCAAATGGCTCTTAATCTGTGTCCTCTTAATGTCCTTTGTAATAGTAACCTGATGAACACAGATTCTTAGCACCCTAGAGTTTGACAGGGAAGGTCTGGTATATATGCCCTTGAGATGCTCAGAGGGCATCCTGTCTTACTGAAAGGCCCCATGGGGCATCCCCTTGGATATTTCTGATGTGTGATGATCTGAATATGATTTGAGTGTGTCCCCCACATACTCATGTGCTAGAAGCTTGGTCCCACAGTGAAAGTGTTGAGGTGGTGGAAGGCCCACCCTGGTGACTTCCTGAGAAAGCAGGGTTTTTTTTATAAAATGTAAGCTGGGTCTGGGGTTGTGGCTCAGTGGTGTAGCACTTGCCTAGCAAGTGTGAGGCACTGGGTTCAATTTTCAGCACCACATGTAAAAACAATGAATAAAAATAAAGGTCCATCGACAACTAAAAAAAGATATCAAAAAATAATTTTAAAAAATAAGCTGGGCCCCTCTCTCCTGCTTCACGTCTCACCATGTGACCTCTACCCCTCACATGAACACCTCTACCATGCTGACACAGCCAGGAAGCCTCATCAGAGCTGGAGATATGGGGTTGTCCCCAATATCTCCAATTTTAAAGCTCCCAAACTCTGAGCTTTAAAAAGCCTCTTTTCCTTATAAAGCACCCAGCCTCAGGGATTTTGTTAGAGCAATGAAAACAGACTAAGACATGAGATTGTCAAGAAAAACTCAAATAGCATCACCTTGATCTGATCTTTAAAATGATTTTCTGAAAATTTGAGAAACTTGCCATTAGGAGATACAGGAGTTTTAAAAGTTTTATATTAAAATAAAGCAAGTTCTGGTACTTCTATATGTATGCTCTAAAATTGGCCTGGAAACTGGATATATTTTTATTCCATCTTATATCTCTGTTCTATGCCCTGCCTAGAAACATTCTCAACTAACTCCATAAGTTCATTAGGTATGTTTATTATTTGAAATACTATAACAAGTGTCATAGTTACTGAACTTTCCACCAGCACATAATGAGCTCCTTTCTTCTCAGATTTCCTTTGCAGTTTCCCCTCTTCTCCCAACTTCCACCAAGTCAGACCAAGGCCCCTACAACGTTCATGAATATTTCCTCTACAGTCTTCTCGTGTCTGCAGACCAGGAAAAAACTGTGTGCTGCAGCTCTTCATGGCCACATGCCAATATCTGTGCTAGGAAAATGCTGCTTCACTAGTAGCCACCAGAGTGTAGTGGCATAAAGGAACAATTTTACTATTTCCACACTATCTGGAGTCAAGAGCAATATGTCTCTGCTCCATGATTTCTGAGGCTTCAGCAGGAAAGACACAAAGATTGGAGTGACTCAATACCTGGAAGCTGGAAGTTTCTGGAGGCTCCACTGCACATGTATGGCCCCTGGGACAAGGAGAAGAAATGCTCAGTGCAGCTGGGACTCAGGGCCCTCAGATGTGGCCTCTCAGTGTTTGGGGCTGCTGCAAGGCTGGATTCTGAGTGGAGCCCTGGATGACTCAGCCTGGACCTGGGTTCCAGCAGAGGAAGGTGAGGGTGCCAAGGTCACCTGCAGTAGGGAATGTGGTGTAGTAAATCTCACTGGGATCCTCCTAGTGAATACATTCTGACACATGGAGATGGCAGTTCACTTCCCCTGGCCTTACCTCCGAGCCCTTCCTTGTTCTCTCTGCTGTCTTCAAACTTCCTTTAGGTTTGCCTGTGTGTCTCACAGAGAGCATTGTTCATTGCTTGGCCTTGATGCCTAGACCAGGATAGTCCTGAAACTACAGGTGCTGATCCTGTAAAGGAAAGATAGATCCAGTTCTGTTGTGGGTTTATGAAATCACCATCAAGCCTCCAGGCATGTTCTCTCTGTTTCTGAGAACAGGGAGTGCCTCTGCCACCCAACTGCACAGGAGACTCAAATTTCCAGACAGTAGAGTGGCCCTGAGTGGTGTGGATACCTGCATGGTTTTTAAGGTAAACATCATAAAATGTAGTTTTGATCTACAAAATCCCTAGGCACAGCTCTTATCAAGGGGACACACTCATCCCCAGCACTAGCCCACATGTCTTGCTTCAGTTTGGCCAAGTCTCAGCCCAATGGACCAGGCTCCCAGTTGACCCTTAGACCAAATCCAGGCCCACTAATCATGGCAAAAACAGCACCAAAGAAAAAAAAAACCAGGGAAATATCAGCTGTGGAAGGACATTCAATGTACACATTCTCACATTCTACAGGGTTGCAGGGGAAATAAAGACTGGACTATGCAGTGCAACTCCACACAGACAGGAGCCATATCTGTTTTCCATGAGAAGCAGACAATTTATGAGTTGCCATATATTGAAAAATAAAGGCAAGACAGGGGTATGAAGATGGGGTGTACTTTAAATGCCACCTCTTTTTTTTTAATGGGAATTGAACCCAGGGGCTCTTTACCAATGAACTGCACCCCAGATATTTTTATTTTTATCTTTGAACTATGCTGCTGAATTGCCCAGGCTGGCCTTGAACTTGTGATCCTCCTGCTTCGGTCTCCTGGTATCTGGGGTTATAGGCATGGGCCATGGTACCCAGCTAAGTAGTGCCTTTTGAAAGTGAGCAGTAAGTCTGCTACCTGGCCTTTGTCCTGGAGGAAGATGGCAGAGGCATCATAGTTATGCAGGACGCTGACCAGTGCTCTGCTTTGCCCTGGAGGGAGACACTTTCCATCTTCCACTGCTCACTATGCGACATCCTTGAAAAGACTGTGGAACAGGAGAACAGTCACTGCCTCACTGCAATATGTATGGAAATGCAAGAGGCCATGGAGATTTGCCTCTGATGCCCATAAGCCAACACTGATTTCAAAAATGAATAAATCCACAAAGAAAGTAATAACAGTGCACAGCACATGGTACTGGGACAAGTGCCTCACAGCCCTGATGACTGATGGTCCCCAGTGTGTGGGGTAAAGATGCCCTAGGATGACAGAAGTGGGACCTGCTTTTGGAAGAATGCAGATCTCATTATATGTTTTCACAACTCAGATTTGCTGATGACTCCCCACCAGCCCTAGGTGACACCTTCCAGGACCTGGTCTTGTGTGTCCTCCAGCACCTACTCCCCTCCCTGCCACTCCCCATCAACCCAACAGTCACTTGCTACATCACCCCAACTAGGCCTCCATGTCCTGGCTCAGCCACCTGTCCCTGCTTGCAGGCCTCCCTGGCCCTTCACTTGAGTGACTGCTCTCCCCAGGCTCCACTTGGGCACCTCCTGCCCACCATCCTAGCCTGTTCCCATTGCCCTCTCTGGTTCATTTATGTGCCTGCTCTGCACCCATAGGACTCAAGCTAACATCCTCAGTGAGCTGATCGTGACACCCTGTGATGCTCCTGCTTGTTAGTTCAACCTGGATTTTAAAATATTTAAAAAAAATATATATACATATATATATATTATTAAAGACATGCATAGATAAGAAAAATTTCAGGATGTAATTGTTATATATTAAAAATGAAAGTCTCCCTCCCTCCTTGTATTGCAACCCCCACTGACACTCCCCAGAGACTGATGCTCTTCCTAGTTTCTGGCTTTAGTAACTTCATAATTCCTTTTTGTGGTTCTTGGGGCTCAGCTCTAACATAAGCTGTGGGATGTTAATTAACTTCTAAACTTCCTTTTCCTCTCCAAAGTCAATGAAATAATGATATGTGCCCATGTCAGGATTTATAAACATCAAATAAAATATTTGTAAACATCATGAAAATTGAAATCTCCAGGCATATTCCTTATGAGTTGCCACCAAATCAAATCCTTTTCTGGTAACATGTTGTATAGAGATTTTTTCAGGAAATAGGAGCTTATATGCTATTATTTCTATCTCTTTTAGTAACTACAAGCAATTTCCCAAATATCACAAAACTAGTCTTATAAAACCACAGAAGAGCCCACCAGGGGTTGCTGCATGGTAAGAAGCACTGGAGACAACTACTGTACTACGGTGTTGAGATTTGACTTGATATCCACATGGAACTCTAATGAACAGCACTCTACAATAGCAGAAAATATGACCTGTTTCTTCCATGGTGTCCTGTAGCAAGATATATTGTAAATGAAATGTGCCAATCTTACCGAAGATCTAAATTATCAGCACCACAGCAAACTTACCATTGGCACCTATCCAGAGTAGCCCTCGGGGGCATGAGAAGGAAGAAGCTGAGGAGTCAGCAGGTAGGAACAAGCCCAGAAACAGCTCCACAGGACAGCCCCTGACATGCCTCCTGCCCAGCAGGTTTCGAAATGTGCACTGAGAAGATTTTTCACAAGATAATTTGTTTGACTTAGTATTTCCATGTTTCCACAGGGGGAAAAAATTTTTGTGATTTTGTGATTGAACCCAGGGCCTTGTGCATGTGAGGCATATAACTGAGCTGTACACATATGGGGACATAACAGAGCTATATCCCCAACTGGAAAATCTTTTTATAGTAGAAATCAATGCAGTGAAGAATACACACACACTGCAAAATCAGGGAGAATTTCACTGACTCCCTTGGATGTGCTGGTTGTGTGAAGCTTCTGGGTGGGGAGAGAGACCCACAGCTACTGCAACAGCAGGTGTCCATGTTCCTGAAGCCCCTCCTGTTTCTCAGGCTCTCTAATGTTGTCTCTCACAGGACGGCTCCTTCACCCCCAAAACTCTCTCCTATGTTCATTTTGTGGTCCCTTCATAGTAACCCCTGGAAACCACAGTCTGTTCTCCATCCTTGCAGTTTGGCCTGTCCAAGAATATTAGGTAAGTGATTGACACCAAGTGTAGTCTTTAGAGAGCAACTTCTTTCTCCACCCACAATGTTGATACTGCTGTTTATGGGTGATGAGCTTTGCTCCCTCAGATGTTGAAGATTAACACCAGAGAAGCAAGCCAAGGCAAACATATGGAGCAGATCTGATTTATAGGTAGTAACACAGACTGCTCCCAGGAGAAAGAAGGGGGCCATGACTGGTGTTCTGGAATCCCAAGAACTGAGCATGTCCTGTGCTTTTTATAGATTAGAATCTCCTGCTCACTGCCCCCTAATCTCTCTCCTTCCTGCCTATGTGACTACAAGCCCAGGAGATGTCTGTGAGATGGCAAAATGTGAAAAGCAGATGGGCAGTGGGCAGGGCCAAGTGGAGTGACCCAGGCAGGAGGAGCCCAGGGGACAGTAATTAGCAATTCCCTGCCCACAGCCCTTTGGGAGGGAGCAAGTGACCTTGGTAATCGAAGGGCTCTGGGGACATTGACTTTCCTTTCTCCCAGGGTGGTCTCCCATTTCCAGGACTCAGACGGCCTCCACTCCTCAACTCCACTGATTTCCCTATTCTACACTAACTGCTTGTCCTCAATTCTGGCTTCTCTGTCTTGGAAATCCATCCACATCATTACCAGGTCTCTATTGATAAGGTTTTTTTTTTTTTTTTTTCCTTTTATTGCTGGGTTGTATAGATACATCAGCTTGTCCATTGATTCACCTGTTGATAGATATTTGTGTTGTTTTCCATTTGGTGTTATTACCAGTAAAACTGCCATGAACATTCTTGTGCTTTTTTGTGGGAACAAGTTTTTGTTTCTCCGGGATGAATGTCCAGGACTTTGAGAGATGGGTCATGTGGTGAGTGAAGGTTCATTATAAGAAACTGCCAGTCCATTTCTCATTTCCACCTCTATTGTTAAAAATGTTCTCTTTATACTAGGTGTGAGGTGGTCATTCCTTGTGGTCTTATTTTTAGTCCCCTAAGAACTCATGATGTCAAACAATTCTCAAGTGCTCATTGCTACCTGTTAGGTAGGAATTCTGGTGACTGTAGTGGGCACAGCGGAGCAACTGAGACAAAGGACAGTGCACCAAATGGTGACCGATCAAGTGGGCTGGGATACTCCACTGACATGTAACATCCACCTGTCACTCAGCAGGACCCCCTCCCATTCAGACCTATAAAGACCCTGGGTAGCCGGGGCCATGCTCAATTTTCTCCAGCTTCTGTACCCAGATTTGGTGCTGAAACCCGGGAGGGGTTTTCCGGCTCCCCTCCCAGGGTTGAGGCACACCCCCTGCTGCAGAAGAACCAGATTCTGTTCTGTTCTGCTCAGCTCTGCTCCGTTCTGCTCCATCCCATTTCTCTTTATCTGGTGTCAGATTGGGGTAAGTTAGGGTTTTTTTCCCATTTGCAGTTCCAATTTCCCTCCATTCCACAGGGATTTTATCTGTTCGTGCATGCCATAGATACCCCCGCCGTTCCATTTGGGCTCTGGTCACAGGGAACTCTGTTTCATACATTCTCTAGCACCCCCACACCATCTACCCTACCATTGCCCCCAGACCTGGTTAACCCCCAAGTCTAGGATACTTCCAAGTCAGTCATAACCTTCCACCACAAGCCAGTCTTTATCCAACTGAAACCTCATGCTAAGTTTCCTTCACATCCTCAGTCTCCAATTTCCCATACTCACAGGGAAGGACTTAAACCCATTATAAACTGGTTGCTTACTCAGGGACTCCTTATCCCTACTGACTCCCCTTGTAACACCCCCATATTGCCAGTACATAAACCCTCAGGAACTTATCACTTGGTCCAGGACCTGCATCTAATTAATGAGGCAGTTATTCCCATCCCCTAGAGGTTCCTAATCCTTACAACCTTCTTTCCCACATCCCCCCTTCTACCACCAACTTCATAGTTCTGGATCTTTACAGTTTCCCTTCACCTCACCCCTATTACATCTGATCCTTCACATGGGAGGATCCTACATCCTTTAGGTCTCAACAGCTGACATGGACAGTTTTATCCCAAGGCTTCTGGGACAGTCCTCGCCTTTTGGGGCAAGACTTAACTCAGGATTTCGCTACTTGTGACTTGGGAGATAACACACTCCTACCTCTAAAAGTCCCACAACAGACAGAAACCAAGCCCTGTGTGACTTACACCCACCAGAAATGGCAGATTACATTCTCTCCTTCCTGGGTTTGGCTGGTTTTATCAGACACTGGATCCCTAATTTTGCATTCCTTGCCAAACCCCTATATCAGGCAGCAAAGGAGACTCCACATGGGCCCCTTACCTCCCCCAAGATGATAGCTAAATATTTTTACAAGCTCAGGGATGCTCTTACATCCTTCCCTGCTCTCTCTCTTCCCAACCCTAACCGTCCTTTCCACCTCTTCATAGATGTAAAATAGGGTGTTGCCACTGGCCTCCTCATGCAACCAATGAACCTTCTTACAGACCGGTGGCATATCTCTCCAGGCAGCTTGATTCCATGGTTTGTGTGTGGCTACCATGTCTTGAGCACTGGCGGCAGCAGCTGAATTAACTAAGGAAGCTCTAAAACTCACTATACTCCAACCAATAACTGTTTTCCACCCATCAACTGCAGGACCTCTTAAGCCATGAATCCCTTCCACTCCCACAGGTGCTACAGGCACTACATTCACCTCAAGAATGCCTCTTCAATTACCCACTCCCCTAACTAACTTAACCATTTTTGTAGATGGCAGTTCTGTGCTGGGTCCCAATAGGTACCGTAGAGCCACTTATGAAGTTGTCACCAATGCCTCAGTTCTAGAAGCCAATTGCCTTCATAAAGCAACCAGTTCCCAAAAGGTCAAACTCTTTGCTCTGATTAGGACTCCAATTCCATCCAAAGGTAAACAGGTTAACATCTACACAGATTCCAAATATGCCTTCTTGATTGCTCACTCACATTGGGCTATATGGAAGTAGTGTGGATTTTTCACCACAAAGTGCTCACCAGATAGGAAAGAAAAACAGAAGGTTCTAAATATGGGGATATATTCAGTAGAAGGGAAAATAATGTTTCTGGGTAAGAAAGTTCTTGTGTAATGGAATATATGAGGGTCATAGTAAGTGCTAAGGAAGTCTGTGTAAGTAAAGGGCAAATTTCAACAAGTTTGCATATAACTAAGTTGGTTATATGTATATGAGACAATCAGTTAAAACTATTTAAGGTTTTTCTTAAGGTCAAATACTAATGTACTGGTCATCTATATGTTAAAATGACATTGTGTCTGTTAGGTTTTATTCTTTATAAGCTTCTTAAAATGACACTTAAGAAAGAGTGTGATGCACAATAGCAAAAAATGGGACAATGGTGACTGATATTGGTCTCTGATGACCTCATGGCTGTGGCCTGGTGCCTGGGAGTGTTCCTGTGCAAGATGCCTAACTGCTGTGGCAGTACCCTCACTGGGGAAGCTCTGTGCAGGAGTCCTATCAGCTCTGACATTGATCTCAGGCACACAGCTCTTGGGAAGGAAAGAATTTTTTGCCAGATAACCAGTGTTTCCTCAGCTCCTTTCTCTGGCTCCTGCCTGCCTTACAGAAACTTTGGACAGTGGACTTTCTTGAGAGCTACACAGAGCTCCTAACATTGCACTTTGTGGCTATGAAAATTACATAGATATCCTAGTCTCTGTAACTTTCCTGAAAACAAAAAATAATCCTTACATAATATATAACCTGATAATAAGACATATATAAATAAAGATTGCTGACATAACTGTTTAGATCTGCATTTCCATCAGACAACAGACCTCCATCTGATCTCAGCTTAATCTTCAAACTCTGTGTTTTGTGAAAATCCCTGCCTGACCTGAAATAAGGCTCTGCCTTACCCTGCTGCATGTTGGAATGGCTCCAAAGTAAGCCAGACTTTAATTCATTTAAAGTTGTGTTCAAAAGTTTGATATTTGTTGTAAAGATTACTGTGATCTTAAACAGGGGATATAATGAATAACGCAGCCAAAATTCAAAATAGCTATGACACAAACTGGATGTTTTACTGTTGGTGACTCCATTTTGTGTTTTCCTTGTAAACTCTATAACTGTTGCCTAATTAATTTTTTTGCAGAAGTACTGCTTCAAGAGCAAACACTGAATTAACATGAAATAGTAAGGCATCACCAATAGGACAGATAATCTAAACCCCAATTAGATAAAAGGGGGTGAATAACTGTACAGTCTTAGTGAAGTTAAAGCCCAGCACTAATGGAGCTAAGAAGTTGCTCTTAAGTTCTCTGCGAGTGACCCCTGTGGGAACTCAGCCGATTCTTAACAGACAGGAACAGGTCAATTTGACCAGCTTGATCTTAGACATCTAACAAAACAGTTAAAACTAAAATATAGCCATTCTTGGGCATTTAAAAAAATAATAGTTTGATGCAACTTAAGATGTACACTTGTGTTAACCCCCCTAGAATAAATAAAGTCTGGAAGCTACAAGAGAGAAATTCTTAGGCAGATGTACCTGCTAACTATCAAGAGAAACTGCCAGAATCAGGAGATTTTAGTCAGTGTAAGACCTACAGATCCTCCTAAACTACATAGATACACTTAATCTATGCTTGCTAGTATGATTACCTAGCACTAAGTCACAAAAAATATAGAGATCTCTACTAAACACAGGTTATACCAACAAGAGAACTTGGTCATGCAGTCACTGCCACCCAAAAGCTAGAACAGCAACTCCAGAAGGCAGAATGTTGTTGCTACATGAATGAAACCAGTCTAATGGAAAAGTGAGATCAAAACTCTCAGATGTCTAAATAAAAGGCTGAAGCAAGAAAAATCAAATGACCCCTGGCCAGGATGGCTGAACTCCACTCTTGCCACCTGGCTGACCACTACCCTTACTCCCCTATTTGTGATAAGATTTCTGCTAATCATTACTCCCTGTCTTCTCAGGTTTGCCCGGAACCACATGAGAATGGTTGCCAGGGTGACATACAACCAGATGCTCCTACACTCCTATAGCAGCCTCACCGCCGACCTAGAACCTGAATCTTTTTCTCTCCATTACACCCCCTAACAAGCAGGAAGTAGCCAGATGGACTCCAGTGCCCTATATCACCAAAAAGGTCAGGATGTTAGGTCGGAATTTGGGCGGCTGTAGGGGGCACAGCAACTGAGATGAAGGACAGTGCACCAAATGGTGACCAATCAAGTGGGCTGGAAAATTCCACTGATCCTTAACATCCACCTGTCACTCAGCAGGACCCCCACCCATTCTGGGCTATAAAGACCCTGGGTAGCGGGGGCCACACTTGATTTTCTCTGGCTCCTGTACCCTGGGGGTCTGAGAATTTTTCCCGAGAGCCAAATTTCAATAAAGCTTACTTCAGCTGCTTTCTGTCTGATTTTCTTTGGCTGCTAACCGTGCCCTGAGTTTACACTACCTATTTATCCTGTTTGGTTAGGTGCTGCTCTTACTTGTACTGAGTTGTTTGTTTTCTGTTTACTTTTGAGAACTTTTTAGACACTTGTAAACACTGGATATATAATTCCACATCATACATGCATGCTCAGCATAGAAATCCTATATGAAATATGAGATGGACAAATAATGCCCCCCCCAAAAAAAAATTAGTCCTGACAGAATTCTGTTTATCAACATCTGCTTTATTTATTTATTTATTTTTAAGTTTGAAAGTGTTCTCTCCTCTTCTTTTTTTCCCCTTTGAACCTGGGATATCATGTATAGGAGGCAAATATTCTATTACTGAGCTACATTCCAGGCTTTTTATTTTATTTTGAGACAGGGTCTGGCTAAGTTTCTGAGGCTGGCCTGGAACTTGTGATCCTCCTGCCTCAGCCTCCTAAGTAGCTGAGATTACTGGCATGTACCAACACATCCAGGTTGCATTTTATATTTGGATCCATCCTGATATAATTTTTATATAAAGTGTGAGGTACCCTTACAGATTCTTTAGCCCCCTGGCAAGGGCCACTACTGCTCATTCTTAATTCAGTTTCCCTTGAGTCTTCTAAATCATAACATTTAACATTTAGTTCATGTTTGATTTCTCGCATCAGTCATAGGTGCTCCTCCACCCACATGTCCTCTATGTGTTTTAACAGACTCAGACCTGAGTATTTCATGGGGGGTTGTACCTGGCAGTGTTTTTCAAATGTCAATTTCCAGCTGTTCAAGCTAGGGTAGAGAATTCCTGAGTTTGGGTACTGACCTTTCTTCTTTCATCCACCCTCATTTCAGTGATCAGTTCCAGGAGCTTTTCTGTGGTTTTAGGGCAACAATTCCCCTTTTCCCTGGTGGTCCTGCATGTCTCCACCTGAGCCATGGGGGCATGAAAGCTGCTGCATGGTCATTGTCATTTTCATCTCCTCTAAAGAGGCTGCCACAAGAAGACCTCTGCTGGTCGCCCACCAGCATGGATTATGAGGTCTAAGGCTTTCCAGCTCAGCCCCTGAGGAGAGAGCTGCAGGCTGTGAAGTTGTGTAGCTGCAACAGGCTTTCGTGGCCTGGCCACAGTGTCTGATTTTTCTTGTTTCCCTTTGATTTTTGGTCCCATTGATTGATTGTCTTCCTGGGCAAGAAACATAGGGAGCTGGGTCCTGTGGCTCACCTTGCTTTGTCTATGCAAGTAATAGAACTGTCTGATTTTTAAAAAATTGCTTTTATTGTTCTTTGTTTTCTGTTTTTTTTTTTGTTTTGTTTTGTTTTGTTTTCTGGAAGAATCTATAAGCCCTGATTTTTGCTTGACAGTAGAGTCCATGAGATTTTCAGATGTTTCAGTTATAGAGATTAATTCTTCTACTGATCACCTTATTATTTTCCTCCACAGTTTTGTTCACCCAGGATTTCTTTTTCATGGTGTCCTGAATTTCTGGGTTGCTGCTCAGAGTTATGAATGTGGCATCAAGTTAATTAGCTAAGATGGAAATGATCTATTTTCCCAGAGCAGTTTTGTATAAATGAGTGTGTGGCAGTGGGATGAGGGTGGTTTTTACAAGCAGCACTCCTGTTGGGGTGCAGGGGCCAGGAGAAGGCATGGCAAGAATCTGACACCCATACAGACACATATGCAGAAGGAGAGTTGGCAAGGCCATATGTGTGGCAGATAATTCAAGTACTGCACATCCAGTTTAGAGAGAAGGAGGAGGAACAGGGGTCTCCCTGATGTTGAAAAAGGCCTTATGTGACTCTAAAGCTTCTGCCTGACCCCTCCTCCACCCTCCCAGCCTTTTCACTGTGACTCAGAGGAAACTCCTGGAAATCAGGGTGGGGAGGGCCACACTGTCAGAACACTGCAGTGTCAGTGACAGCTCAGCTCTTCACACACATAATACTCATCACATATATGATAGTGGTGGTGGCAATAAAATAATGGTATTAAACATGGATGGGGCATTTCTACAACAAGGATTGTACAAATAAAGTCACTGCCCTTCCCTCTGCTCTGGGAATTCCAGAGTTCTGACCTATGATTCTGTTCCTTTTTTGTTCTCCCAAGACTCTGTTGTTCCTCTAGTCCATGCTGAAACTCCATAATTCCTCCCTAATACATGAAGAATTCTTCACATTTCATGAGGGGAGGTAGACTAAGATGCAGGACTGAGATGCCTTGAAACTTACAGGGTGGAGAGAATGGGAAGCCTAGAAACAGCCAGTGGTTGATGGGGGCTTGCACACAAAACTCAGTTCCCCTGAGCAGCAATGAAAAAAAGGGCACTTTCCAGGGTAGCATATGGTAATCAGTTTGGAAACTGGTATGTGCTTTCATCTGTGGTTGTTTCCTACATGCAGATGATTTGTTCCCAACCCTTCCCAGGGACAGCACTGCATCTGGATAATATGAGATGGGAGGGCCCCACTTTAATTCTTCCCTAGCTGCTTCCATAACCCTTTATAAGCCACAGATCAAGGTCCCAGATGGCTGTGCTGCTGCTCTGCCTCCCTCTGCTCCACAGCCAAACCAGAACCATGCTGCTCAGAATCTTTGGTAAGGAGGCTTCAGCCCCAAGTTGAGCCTGAATGTTCTCTCACCCCTTTGTCCCTCTGAACCTTGAAGTCAGTTCTCTCTTCTGTATTCAGTTCTCAGCTTCCCACCTGGTGATCACCCCCCTGTCTTCCCTGACTGCTCTACACCCTCTTTCCCCACCTGAAAATTTCAGAGGGTTCACTTTTCCCAGACCCCTCCCTACATTTCCTCACTTGCCAGCACAGAGCCCAGGACCTAAAATCCACTCAGCCATTACCAGCAACCAAAGAAGAAGCAGTTCAGTGACATCACCCTGGGACCCTTGAGCATGACCTGGCTACACTCCCAGCCTCACTTTCATTTCCCTCTATTCTCAGTTTCTGTCTTCATAGTTGGACTCCTGAGGTAGACTCAGAAGGATTCACAGGTGAGGACAGGGACAGTGAGGAGATGCCACTGGTGGGGGGGTCCTACACTGGCCCTTGGAGCCCCCCCAGCTCTGACTCTTCTAGATACTGGCCCATGGCTGTGCTAGCCAGCGCCCAGGTGTGGGGACCAGACCTATGACCCTTTGGAGCAGTGCTGTGACAATGACACCATCCTGCCCCTGAATGCAGCCCGGTTGTGTGTCCCCAACTGCATCTTCTATCCCTGCTTCCAGCACTGCTGCCTGGAATCCCAGGGCTCTCAGCATCAGGCAGTGGTGACATTCAAGGTCCCAGGCATGAAGCCTGACTGTAGGTCCTCCCCCATCTCCAGGATTTGTGCCCAGGTAAGCCTGTGATCCAGCCCAGGCTGGGGGAGGGGCAGCAGGGGACAGAGCTTGGTTGCAGCCCCTGTTGAGATTCCATCTCCCATCCCTGAATAAGCATGTGACTCCCCCAATTCCCTGTGTCTCTTGTCCCTTCACCTCACCCCTATCTCTCTGCTGTCTCCCTTTCTCTTTATGCAGGAACACCACCCAACCAGCCCTTGGTCAGATCTGACTTCATCTAGACAAGTCTGAAGAGCAGATCCTGGTATCTAGTAATCAGTCATGCTGAGGTTTCTAATTATTGCTATGGTTTGAGTGAGTCCTCCAAGTTCATGTGGAAGAATGCTAATTTATTTTGGGGGCGCACGGTGCTGGGGATTGAACCCAGGGTCTTAAGCACTCTACCAACTGGGCTATCTCCCCTGCCTGGGAATCTTAATTCTTCAATGCTGGAGTGACTCCTAGAGATGGGGAGGATGGGAGTAGGTGGGAGTGTTGAGGTCACAGGGGCAGACATCATGAATGTCTTAGTGCCGTCTGGTAGGAGCAAGTTCTACTCCCCAGATTTGTTACCTTGAGAGCAGGTTGTTATAACAAGGCTGCTCCTCATGCTCTTTCTACTCTCACTACATGCACTGCCCTTCTGTCTTCCACAGGGAGTTGAGTGGCATGGAGCCCTAGACAGATGTTACCAAGTGATCTTGAACTTTCCAGACTCCAGAACCATGAGTCAGAATAAAGTTCTTTCCTTATAAATTATTCAATCTAGGTCATTTTATTATGGCAACAGAAAACAGAACAAGACAACTATATTGCTTCTTTTTATCGGAGCCAGGTACTGGGGATTGAACTCAGTGGCACTCAAACACTGAGCCATATCTCCAGCCCTATTTTCACATTTCATTTAGAGACAGTGTCTCACTTTTCCTGAGGCTGGCCTTGAACTCATGATCTTCCTGCCTCAGCTTCCCGAGCAGCTGGGATTACAGGCATGCAATACTGGCCCAGCCCTATAGCACTTCTTATATCCTTAAATTTCCTATGAGATGAAAACAGAAAGCATGTGTTTCTTGAAGTGGTATTGGCTTCATTATGGATTTTTTTATGGTAATTTTATTAAACCACAAAATTCTAGTAACAAAATGTAATTTATTGGAAGGAAATTATTCTTTTATTTTCTTCTGGGAATTCCCACCTTGGTGATGCTGTATAAAAGTAACAAATCCTCACTATTAAATAAGAAGGTATTGGGTTCATAGAGGAAATTTTAATGGAGACAGGTGTTTAATTTGAGAATTATCTACATCTTCAATTCAGGGTTCCCCAGAAAATCAATCCCATATCTACCTTAAAAGGAGAAATTACCTGGAGCCTTCCCATTTGCTCTTCTTTGCAGCCTGTCTTAGTCTGTTTTGTGATGATACAACAAAATACCTGAGATGGGGTACATTATAAAGAAAAGAGTATTTTAGCTCACAGTTTTGGAGGTCCAAAGGTCAAGACCAGGAAACCCTATCTGCTCAGTCTTAGGTGAGGTCTTCTAGCTCACCATGGTGGATGACATCAAAGATGGCGCACATACTATAGTGGTTAGTGGTGTGTGCAGAAGAGAGAGGTCACACGGTGAGAGAGGAAGCAAGAGAGCAAGACAATAGAGCTGAACTTGGTTCAGATAACCAACCTAGTCCCATGATACCTAAGCTGTTTTTGCAAGACAGGCATTGATACCTTCCCAGGGTGCTTTCCCCCATGGCTTAATCACCTCTGGGTAGACTCCACTTCTTAAAGGGTCTACCATCCTTAGTACTTTTACACTGGAAACCAAACCTTCAGCCCATAAGCTTTTGAGGGAAAAAATCATAACCAAACCATGGCAGAGCCCATCTAACACGTGTCAAGTCAACCACACAATCCTCAAGGAAGTCTCAACTCATCTGATAATTGGGCAAGCAGCAAATTTCTCCCTAAACAGGCCAATGGCATAGCATGCTGAAGCCTGATAGGACTGGGGGTTCCAAAAGGCTGGGATGGGCCAAGTTCTAGCCCTTCTGACACCCATGCTGGGAAACTGGGGTTCCATCCTGAGCACAACTTTCAGGATTCTCACTCTAATATAGTGGGGACCTTGAGCTCTTGCGTCCAGGGAAAGTTCTTTCCAAGGTTAGGGGGTTTTATGTTCTAGGGAACATTTAGAGAAGGTAGACAGAGCCTTCTACATAATTTGCAGGGCCTAGTGCAAAATGGGTGAGCTTAGTTCAAAAAATTCAGGAAAAAGAGATAACACAATTACCTTCATTTGAACATCATACAGTTGTTCATGTATTTAAACACCACAGAGTAATATATATACATCTGTAATTTTATGTATTGATTTAAAATTTTAAAGATACTAAGATGTTGAGAATATTTCTTTTTAATTATTTTATTACTAACAAAACATAGTAGGGAAAGTTATGCTTCAATGGATTAGCCCATTTTTCCTGCTCTTCCTGCTAGGTAAATCTAAAAGCCCTGACTATTGTAAAACAAAGATAAGACTGTGAATGGTGGAGTGAAAAAGGCAGACTGAAGTCCTCAGGTCCAAAGGACAATATGTTGGTGAGTTCCTGGACCTTCTTTGACATCATAGGTCCAAGACTCACAACTGAAAATGTCAACAACCCAGAAAGAGGAATGGAAGAACACCAATAAGGCATGTCTCAAAGTTCTCCCTCTAGCCACAGGACCAGGACAAGGGAAGTCTAACAAGACATGCAATTTTGGGACAATAATGGCTTTACTCCAGCCAAACTTCAGCAAAGTTCAGTGGAAAACCTTTCAACTCACCTGCCAGCAAGAAGTTACTTCAAATACCCCTTGTCTTCATCCATATTTCTGTTACTATAGCAACATCCCTGAGGCTTTTAATGTATAAAGAAAAGAGGCTCATGTGGCTCACAGTTCTGGAGGCTTGAGGTCATGGCACTAGCCTCTGATTGCCTCTGGTGTAGGCCTCATGGTGCATCACAATGACAGGAGGGCATGTGACAGGAGAGATCACATCCTAGACAGGAAACCAAAGCACAGCTGGGTTCCCATGAGAACTACATTCACCCCTTCAAATGGCACACCCCAATAATCCAGAGACCTCACCCTAGGCCCCACTACCATGTCCTACACTGCCAAACTCACAGTGCCAGTGAGGGGTGATGGGTGATGGGGGATTAGAAAAGAAAGTCTCTTACCTGGGATCAAGTGGAATGCTGCTCTTTGGTGGAGAAGCAGATGTAAAGAGTCATGCCAGCAATTTTTATTTATATATGTCTCATTATCAGTTTAAAGACTATGCAACCATTATTCTTTGTACTCAGGAAAATTACAGAAACTAGAAACAACTCTACAACTTTTCCACAGTTGCAGTGTGCAATGTTAGGAGCTTTTTGTAGAGCTCAAGGGGGTCCATTGCTTAAAGTTACTGTTAAGAAGGCAAGCTCAGGAAAAGCAGAGCTGGCGAAATGTTGTGGTTGTCTAGCATGAGAATTCTTCTATCCCTGGGAGCTATGTGCCTGAGATCAAGGTCGAAGCTGATAAGGTTCTTGCACAGAGCCTCTTTGGGCAGAGTGTTAACACAGCAGCTGAGCATCCTGTGCCCTGTCTTGAACATTACCAAGTAGCAGGCATGCCACAGCCATGAGGTCATCAGAGACCCCCAATCCCAGGCACTGCTCTCTCATCCTGGGTCACCGCTCTCCACACCCCACCTCCTAAGGGTTCCAACACCTCTTAACAGTCTTACACTGAGGACCAAGTTTTCAACCCCTGAGCCCTTGGGAGGCAAATCACATTCAAACCACAGCACCCACATGGATGCTGTCAGAGAAGAACAGGGGTGGGCTGGGAAAGACATTCTGTCAGGCAGTGACAAGGCTTCCCTCCACCGATTTATCTGCTGTAAAAATATTTAATTCATGTTATATCTTGGATTATAAATTTCTTTTAAAAATTATAAAAATTTTATAATTAAAATTTTATATAAAAAATATAATTTATTTTGTACTATGGAGTGATTTCAGGGGCACTTAACTAGTGGGTAACATCCCCAGCCCTTTTTTTGTATTTTATTTAGAGACAGGGTCTCACCGAGTTACTTAAGTCCTTGCTAAATTGCTGAATCTGGCTTTGAACTCATGATTCTCCTGCCTCAGCCTTCCAAACTGTTGGGATTACAGGCATGTGCCATTACTTCCAGCAAAATTTTTTGGAATTATAATTTTTTTCTTTTTTCTTTGTTGTTGTTTTTTTTTTTTTTTTTTTCTTTTATTAGGTATTTAACCCAAGGGCACTTAAGCACTGAGCCACATCCCCAATCCATTACTTTGTTTTGTTTTGTTTTGTCTTTTGTTTGTTTGTTTGCCTTTGATACAGGGTCTTGCTCTATTGAGGGCTTTGATCCTCCTGCCTCAGCATCCTGAGCTGCTGGGATTTTAGGTGTGCACCACCATAGCTGGCTAAGAATTTTTTTTTATCTTACATCTGAACAAATATATTGTGTCATCAAAATGTAGACTTTCAAAAATCTTAATTTTTGACTTATACAAAAAATGAAAAATCACCAAAAATATTTACATTTAATATTTGGAATTATCTTTTCAATTATGACTGGGGCTACTGAGATTATTTTACAGAATGACAACTCTCTGGTAAATTTCTTTCTTATGCTAGATGTTTTCTCTTTAATTGAAAAATTACTCAATAACTTTTAAGTACATGCACTAATTTTAAAGGACTAGTGTTTTAAAACATATGTACATTGTTAACATCAGTAAAACTACCACTCATGTCAAGATACAGAGCATTTTTTGCATGAATGTCATATTATTTCTTACATAATCTTTCTTAAATATTACATCCTATAATGTATGTTTAGCAAACATGAAATATTTTGTTAGAGTCAGGCACAATGCTGCACACCTATAGTTCCAGCTACTTGGAGGCTGGGAAAGGAGGATTTCTTAAGTCCAGGATTTCAAGGAAAACCTGGGGAACATTATGAAACTGTCCAAGAAATATCTATTTTGTTATATCTTTGAATTTTACCTGATAAAAATGTTGCTCTTAAATTCTGTGGACTGACATGATTTCCATTATCATAAAAGCTTTAATCTTTCATTTGATACAAATGTGCATATCAAATTGAGTTTGGGTTTTTGTTGTTGTTTTGTTTTGTTTTGTTCTGGGCACCACAGATTGATCCCAGGGGTGTTTAACCACTGAACCATGTCCCCAGCCCTTTCTTTTTATTTTGCTACATTTTTGAGGCTGACCTTAAACTTGTGGTCCTCTTGCTTCAGCCTCCTGAGTCACTGGGATGACACACCTGTCCCATCATGCCAGGCTCAATCGAGATATTTCTAATAAACATATTTAACCAGTTTCTGAGTATGATAACTCACTGTATCTCTGTTGATACATTTTATTCTCATCCTAATGCTTCCTTTCTCTTTTCATTTTCATATTGTTTTTGACTTTTTACCTCTTTTTCTCCAATCCAAAAAAATTAGAATGAATGTATATTGTACTCTTGTCTGTACACTTACCTCAATGTTAAATTGACTCAGTGAACTATTATATGATGCAATGAGAGTTTTTCCAATGTAGCACATAAAACAAGTTTTAATCCACCCCTCTTCAATTGCTGATATGGGAGTTTTCTTTTCAGACTATTATATTAACATTATGGACAAACATGTTAGATCTTTTTCATCTATAAACATACAGAAAAAGAACACTGTAGCAGTTGTCTTTCAATTTTTTTTAGATTAAGAATAACTTTATTATGCTTGTCCTGTTTAGAGTGGCAAAGTCTTTTCATTTTACTCTTGTTTAGCTTAGAAACACACAGTACTACTTGGAAAACTTACATATATATATAAAACCAATATTGGTATTTTGATGTTTAATCTCAAATCTACTATAATATGTGAAGATCAAGCAAGAAACCAAAAATGGTTTCATAATTTGAATGTAATTTAAATACTATTTGAAAGTGAGGCATTGGGGTGCCCATACCCATACTCCCAGCTACCTGGAAGGGTGAGGAAGGAGAATGCTTGGGCCCAAGAATTCAGGTCAACCTGGACAACATAGTTACACCAGGGGGGTTGGGGGTAAGAGAAGAAGGGAGGAACTTTACATTCAATAGAGGAAAATGAGAGGGAGGAGGGTATGAAAAATGGTGTACTGAGACAGACGTCATTACCCTATGTACATGTATGATTACACAAGTGGTGTAAATCTATGTCATGCACAACCATAGAAATGAAATGATGTACCCCATTTGTGTACAATGAATCAAAATGCAATCTGTAAAAATAAAAGAAAGAAAGGAAGGAAGAAAAGAAGGAAGGAAGGAAGGAAGGAAGAAAAAGAAAGGAAGAAAGAAAGAAAAAAAGAATTTTAGGAAAAGATTACTTACATTATTTCTGTACCTCCAATTATAAGGAAAATTTCATTTTAAAACTACCTACCTTACTGGTAGTAGTGAAACCAGAGTTGCTCTGCTTCTGCTGGCAGGTGGCATCTGCACAAGCTGCAGACCTCTGCAGCTGAGGAGTGTCACAGCTCTTAATGACAGGCCATGCCCTCCAATGTTGCAGCAGACCCCAGCAGCTCACCATCCATTTCTTCTTTTTGGATTCTTGTCTTGGGGTTTCAAAGAATGAAATCCACAGACCAGGATAAGTGAGTATAAGAGAGGATTTATTGAAGAAGAGGAACAGAAGTCAGCAGGGAAGGAGGGGACCCAAGAGGGCTTTGCATTTGAGTGTGTTAGTCTAGGGACTTATATAGCACTTGGGTCAATGTTACTGTTCCAAACTTGCACTAATCAACGTTTTGCCCCAAACTATACTAATTAGGTTTTGGGAAAGTACTAAATGCTATTGACTAGCCCTGCAATCCCATTCAGGGTGCTCTACTTCCATTTTCCTGCTGCCACAGAAAGCGGGAGATTGCAGTCAATGGATCCTGCATGCTTAGGACTTCCAGAGCTGCAACACTGCATGAAGTGGGTTCCTGCACCAGTGTCCTCACTGGTCAGTGTGCCTTGACTCGCCTTGGTACTGGCCTGCAAGGTCTTAGGCCTGTGCTGGCATGGTGGCCTCCATGTGACCATAGGCCATGCTCCAGACCCTGGGCTGCTGCTCTGCTGATCTACCCCTCCTCCACTCTGTTACTGCTCTCAGCAGAGACCAATGGGCTGGCTGCACAACTTGGTGGCCTGGGAGCCATGTCATTCCCCACTCTGAAGAAGTGTTTATAACAGTTTCCTAACTGGGGGAAAGGATGATGATCACTCTGGCTGCTTCAAACTGAAAAGGAGTATTGACAGGAAACAGGACTTAGGGTCTTCTTACAGAGGCCTACCTAAGGGCCCCCAGTGGAGTGGAAGCTTGGATTTGGATTCCGTTTGTAAGGCTATTTGTAGCTTTGGCATCTCACACATCAGGGCAGTCCAGAGATCCATGGTGGTGGTTGGCAGATGACCACATGCAGCATACATAGGGAAGAGATCATATTAAGACAGCAATAAGCAAGACAGAAACACATTTTCTGTAAAGAATTAGCACAAAACCAATTTATTAGCCAGTCTCTGAAAACCATGAAGATGAGTAGATTATTAAGGTTTAAGGTGGGGTCTATTATATCACCAATTTATGATTGGAGGCCATTTAAGACTTCAGAAAAAATACTGTGGGCATGTCTGAGCCAACTCTAAAGCAGAGGTAGGCCCTTTGGAGAACTCTTGGTGCAATTTCGCCCATCTGAGATTGCTCTGTTGCTTTGACAGACGTCCTGCTCAAAGAGAAGTCTGTGATTCTGAGGAACTTATTGGCTCTGACAGCCCTAGATTCAAACATAATTCCTAGGAGGTGGAGAGAAATACCAGTTCCCCAACTAGTCTCTTGGAGCCAACTGCCTGGAGAAGGAAGAATTACAAGTGATGAGTCCCCAGTCAAGCAATCACCCCTAGACTCCTCGCTTCTTATACCTTGCAGAACCCCTTCTCAACATAAATTCCTTTGGTGCATTTCATTCTAAATAAAGCACTCATGGGATTTTCTGTTTCTTAGGATCATACTCAACAAGTCTATTCCACCCATTAATGCCCCCACTTTAAAAAATATATTTCTCATCTTCTGTGTTTATTTCTTATTACTACTTTTCAGACTTTTTATTTCCAGCTGGCCCACACCTCCAAGTATTACTTATTCCCTACCCGCACAGGCTGTGGCTGAGACTCAAGGCTGTTGGTGACACCCCTTGAGACCTGCTAGTTAGACTAGTTGCTGTTACCAATACAAAATACCTAAAGCTTCCTATGATCTTTATTTTTTTTTCTTTTTTATTTATTGTAAACAATGGGATACATGTTGTTTCTCTGCTTGTACATGGCATAAAGGCATACCATTTGTGTAATCATAAATTTACATAGAGTAATGTTGTTTGATTCATTCTGTTATTTTTCCCTTCCCCCCACCCCTCCCACCCCTCTTTACCCTCTATACAGTACTTCCTTCCTCCATA
The DNA here is from genome assembly GCF_902686455.1 of Sciurus vulgaris. Taxonomy (NCBI): domain Eukaryota; kingdom Metazoa; phylum Chordata; class Mammalia; order Rodentia; family Sciuridae; genus Sciurus; species Sciurus vulgaris. The sequence goes on along the minus strand of NC_136478.1, from coordinate 55,382,715 downwards.
CTTGCCCCCCTCCCTAACCCTAACTCTAAACCTAACACTAACCCATCCCTCCCCCCAATTATGTGTCATCCTCCACTTATTAGCGATATCATTCGTCCTTTGGCTTTTTTAGATTGGCTTATCTCACTTAGCATGATATTCTTCAATTTCATCCATTTGCCTGCAAATGCCATAATTTTATCATTCTTTATGGCTGAGTAATATTCCATTGTATATATATACCACAGTTTCTTTATCTACTCATCAATTGAAGGGCATCTATGTTGGTTCCACAGTCTGGCTATTGTGAATTGAGCAGCTATGAACATTGATGTGGCTGTATCTCTGTAGTATGCTGATTTTAAGTCCTTTGGGTATAGGCCAAGGAGTGGGATAGCTAGGTCAAATGGAGGGTCCATTCCAAGTTTTCTAAGGAATCTCCGCACTGCTTTCCAGAGTGGCTGCACTAATTTGCAACCCCACCAGCAATGTATGAGTGTACCTTTCTCCCCACATCCTCGCCAACACCTGTTGTTGCTTGTATTCTTGATAATCGCCATTCTAATGGGGGTGAGATGGAATCTTAGGGTGGTTTTGATTTGCATTTCTCTTATTACTAGAGATGTTGAACATTTTTCCATATGTTTGTTGATTGCTTGTAGATCTTCTTCTGTGAAGTGTCTATTCATTTCCTTAGCCCATTTGTCTACTGGATTATTTGAATTCTTGGAGTAGAGTTTTTTGAGTTCTTTATAGATTCTGGAGATTAGTGCTCTATCTGAAGTATGATTGGCAAAGATATTCTCCCACTCTGTAGGCTCTTTCTTCGCATTGCTGATAGTTTCCTTTGCTGAGAGAAAGCTTTTTAGTTTGAATCTATCCCAGTGGTTGATTCTAGCATTTATTTCTTGTGCTATGGGAGTCCTGTTAAGGAAGTCTGATCCTAGACCAAAAAGGTGAAGATTTGGACCTACTTTTTCTTCTATAATCTGCAGGGCGGTTGCCAGAGGAGGGGCTGCGTGGTGAGCTGTTTGGACTCAAACCGCTTCTGAACCCCGGGGCCTGCCCGGAGGAGTAGGAGGAGGAGGAGGAGGAGCGCGGCGGGTCGTTTGGACTCGCAGTGACTGCATTAGCACTCCAGGCGGCTGCTCAGAGGAGAAGGCGAGTGGTGAGGTGTTTGGACTTAAAGTGACCACTCCTGAACACAGGGGGCTGCCTGGAGGGGAAGCGTGGTGGGTTGCTTGGTCTTGAGTGGCCGCACCAGAGCTCCGGGCGGTTGCCCAGGGGACGCGTGCAGCGGGTCACGTGGATTCAGAGCGTGGTGGGTTGCTTGGTCTTGAGTGGCCGCACCAGAGCTCCGGGCGGTTGCCCAGAGGACGCGTGCAGCGGGTCACGTGGATTCAGAGCCACTCAGAGCGACCGCTCCTGAACACCCGGGGGGGTTATCTGGAGAAGGAGGAGGAACGGAGAGGGTCACTTTGACTCGGAGTGATTGATTGCCCAGGGCTACGGGTGGTTGGTGGGAAGTGGAGGCACGCAGTGAGTTTCTTGGACTCCTAGTGACCGCACTGGAATACTGGGTGGCAGTCTGGAGGAAGAGGCGTGTGGCGGGTCTCTGGGACTCAGAGCGATTGAACGGGGCCCCAGGTGGCTGCTCAGAGGAGGGGCCGCATAGCCAGGCGATTAGGTGCAGAGCAGGGTCCCAGGATCTAGGAGGCTTCTTGGTGGAAGAGTCGCACAGAGACAGGCTTAGGGTGGAGCGAAGGTTCCAGGCCTGTGGGCAGATTCTTTGAGGAGGGGCAGCCTAAGGAGATTCATCTGCGAAGGGTGAGGCTCCCAGGCCCAGGAGGTAGGGCTGGGCCCCTGGAAACTTTGCAGAGGAAGGCAGCCCAGCCCAGGCGGTAGCTGTAAATTGAGGGGAACCTCTAGGAGGGAACTGACCAGTGAGACCTCCCCACTGGGTGAGTCTTCCCTGCCGGGTGAGGTTTCCCCACAAGGACGGTAAAACCAGAGACACAGGCCCAAACAGGCCTTGCCTCAGCCCGCAGCCTAGGTCCCCTTTGGATGACCATTGGTCAACAAGTGGAGGCACCTCTGCCCACTAGCAGAGATTATACCCCACCTGAAGGCCACCACTCCTAGAGAGGCAGCTTCCTTGTGGAGCACCGCATCATCAACTTCCTCCAAGACTTCAGCCTACTGAAGGCTAAGAGGGGATATATATAGAAATCTTCCGGGACACTGTAAGTCAATAGAGGAAATCTGCAATATCTCAGCGGTCCACTGATACCTGAACAATATGAGAAAACAAGGAAAGAAAATGCTGCAAACAAATCTAGATGTTACATCAATAAAACCCAATGACAGCATGGCAGAAGAAATGACAGAAAAGGAGTTCAGAATGTACATAATTAAAATGATCAGAGAAGCAAACGATGAGATGAAAGAGCAAATGCATGCACTGAATGATGAGATGAAAGAGCAAATGCAAGCATTGAATGATCGCACCAATTGACAATTAAAAGAGCAAATACAGGAAGCAAAAGATCATTTCAATAAAGAGTTAGAGATATTGAAAAAAAAACAAACAGAAATCCTTGACATGAAGGAAACAATAAACCAAATTAAGAACTCCTATGATCTTTAAACTGTGAGCAATCATGTATTGAGGCTGTTGGTTGGTTTAGCCACTCTTGCCAACACAAAATACTCAGTTTCCAAAAGACTGTGCAGCCAGGCAGGGGAGGGATTTCAAGGTTGGGGGGACAGTCAGGGAGCATGTCTGATATGCCACTGGGAAAGTGACCACTCAGGAACTGAGGAAGACCTGGCCAACCCAGCCAGGGAACCTTGTCTTTATTGGGCTAATGTTCAGCAACTGGCTAGGCCACACCAGAGCCTTTCCTTGAGGCTGTCACTCTTCTCTGGTCAGGAGAATGGCCTCTTCAAGCTCCCCACTGGATCCAAAGTAAGGTACCATTTTTTACCTTCTTCTGTGTCTTCTGCACCTGGCACGGTGCCTGAACTCAAGGTAAATGCTTAAAAAATCCTGATGGAATTGAATTGAATTGAATTGGATCAGAACTGAATGCAAATAGAGAAGTGGAGCAGGACAGGGAGGAATGGGATTATCTGGACCCAGCTCAGAGAAGCCTCTATAAAGATGTCATGATGGAGAATTATGGGCACCTGGTCTCACTGGATGTTTTGAACAGATATAAGGATGAAGAACCAACTGAAAATCAAGAAATTGAGGAAGAAGTGGAGCCACAGTGTGTAATAGTAACAAGAATCAAAAGTGAAATTGACCAGGATTCCATGGGTAGAGAAACTTTGAACTTGTTGGTAGGTTAGGTAAACAGACAGGAATTTTCTTATGGGAAATACCACAAGAATCTTTGACCAAGGAACAGAAAATCATCAGAGGAAACACTAACACTATCCATAAGAAACAAAACTCAGAAGAAAACTGCCATAAATGTGAAGAATGTGGAAAGGGTTTTGTTCACAAGGCCCATTTCATTCAACATCAAAGGTTCCATACTGGTGAGAAACCTTTTCAGTGCAATGAAGGTGGGAAGAGTTTCAGCTGCAGTTCATTTGTTATTGAACATCAGAGAATTCTCACTGGGGAAAGGCTCTATGAGTTCAATCACTGTGGAAAAACATTTAGGGTGAGCTCAACCCTTACTAGACATCAGAGAATCTACCCTGAAGAAATACCCTACCAGTGTAATCAATGCAAACAGAGCTTCAGCCAGAGAAGGAGTCTTGTTAAGCATCAGAGGATTCATACAGGTGAGAAACCCCACACCTTATTGAGCATCAGAGAGAAACCCTATCACTGTACCAAATGTAAGAAAAGCTTTAGCCAAAATTCATTGGTTAGTGAACTTCAGAGAATCCACACTAGGGAGAGATCCCATAAATGTGGTGAATGTGGGAAAGCCATTAGATTTAGTACTTATCTTATACAATACCAAAATATTCACATTGGTGAGAAAACTTTTCTTTGTAAAGAATGTGGGAAAAGCTTCAGTCAGAGCTCATTCCTTATTGAACATCAGAGGATCCACACTGGTGGACAGCCTCATCAGTGCAAAGAGTGTGGGAAAAGTTTCAGTCAGCTTTGCAATCTTACTCATCATCAGAGACTTCACGCAGGAGACAAACCTCTTAAATGTGAGGAGCATGGAAAAGCCTTTAGTAGAAGCTCAGGTCTTATTCAGCATAAGAGAATCAAAACCAAAGAGAAGACTTATTCATACACTTAAATTAAGGACACTTTTGATCCAAATTGCAGTCTCATTATATAGCTGGAAATCTACCCTAAGAAAAAATCTAACAAATGTGATAAACATGGGAAAAACTTTTAGTGTTAGCACTCATCTGCTACATCATCAAGGAATCCACATTGGCAAAAAGCCCGATCTGTGTACTGTTTGTGGGAAAAGCTTTAGTCAGAGTTTATTTCTCACAGAACACCCAAGAATCCACACTGGTGAGAGATGCTATCTAAGCAGACAGTGTGGCAAAAGCTTCAGTTAACTTTGTGATTTTATTCAACATCAAGGTGTTCACACAGATAATAAGCCCCATAAACCTATGGAATGTGTAAAAAGCTTTACCCAGAACTCAGTCTGGTTTCACACCAGAGAACACACACAGGAGAGAAACCTGACAAGTGTGAGAAGTGTGACAAAAGTTTCAGTCAATGGCAAACCCTCGTCAACCATTAGAAGATCCACACAGTGGTGAAAACCCAAGAAACCTGTGAATGTGATGCTTGTGATGAAGACTTTATTGCCATATTTCTCCTATTTAGTGACTTGTCTTACCTACATGACAATTTCTTTACATGACAGCATCACAATCTTGGCAGCCATGCTCAGTCATCCCCGTGTGTCTGCTCGAGCACTGTTGTATGTGCCTGCACACTCGGGGCCTGTGCCCCTTCCTCCCCAGAGCAGGTGGGGAACACTAGTGTTCCACCTAGTGTTCACTGCAGGGAGAACTGGATGACACTATGAACATGACCTACGGCTGTGTCTTGGGTATTTTAAACTCATCCTTGACTCAACAGTTGAACAATACTATGACATTTATGGAAACTGGCCAAAAAAAAAAAAAAATGAGACCAGTCAGTTAGTGTGAAGGGTCCATTTCCATTGATGCCTCTGGATAGCAGGATCCTAATGGTTTACATTAAACGTGTTTATTCAAGTTCTTGGAGGTGTTGGAGAGAGGTTGACAACAGATCTTAGCCTTTATTCATGGTCAATTGGCCTCAATTGATCTTATCTCAATACTGTTTCTTTGAAACCACCCTGGGTTAAAATAAAATAAATGTCATGTATTATCAGGCAGAATTCATGATCATTACAAAGATGGACGGTTTGTACTAAAAGGACTGTGAAGGACACATAGGCCCAAAGGACATGTGTAGCTTGGTCTACAAAATTCAGTATAAGAGGCAGGTGCAGTAGTGCATCCTGTAATTCCACAGATTCAGGAGGCTGAGGCAGGAGGAACACAGGTTTGAGGTCAGCTTCAACAATTAGTGAGATCTTCTATAATTTGGCAAAAGTTTGTCTCAAAACAAAAATAAATGGAGGGGATGAGTCTCAGTGATAATGTGTCCCTGGGTTCAAACTCCAGTATGAAAATAAAAAGTAAGAAATGAGAGTTGGTCTCACTGGGAGGGGGCTCTTGCTACACATCTTGCATCACAGTGTGTGTTGGAAGCTCCACCTACAGGTTGACAAAAGATAATGGTCCCTGTGCTGTATTCCATGGTCATTTGTTGGGCTAATCTGCACAATAACCCTGAAAGGGCATTAGATTGGAGAGCAACTTAGTGAGCTTCAGTGGTGACATCCTCAGTCACCAGTTCTCTGTAGTGACATGAAACCTTAAGACCCCTGAGAACCATCTGGCGTGACTGTGTGTCCTTAGAACTGTTGAGAGGTGATGATGTTACTAATGCTGTGTCCTGTCACTATTTGAGGCAGTTTATTCAACAGATAACCTGAGAGCTTCCACCACACAGTGACAGTATAAATCATGTCTACACAAAGGTATTGTAGGGCTGAAAAGCCAGAATGTCATCCAGCACAGGTCCAGGCACAGAGTGGGGGGAATTCTATAAGTACTGTATTTTGGAGCAGAAGAGAGTTGTCCTTGAGTCATCTTGGGAAAGATGGACAGGAAAAAAAATCATTGAACTGAATCTTATGAGGTGGAGAGGTGGATGGACTTGGAGGTGGACATAATTAAGAGATGTCTAGAATATGTCTCACTGAGCCCACTTTAGGCTGCTAAATCAATTTGCAAGATGAGTCTTTTGAAAGAGATGGGAGTTTTCTTCATTGAACTCATACAACTATGAATGTGCATAATCCCAATATGCTCCTGTTATCTGAAAAGTATGCTTAACTTTTCTCTACTATCCCTTAAGCCAAAGATTCAGAAATATTCTCTTGCCCCGCAATACCCCCAAATTTACTTTCAGTTATATCCATCTTTTTCAAAGACAGTTTGTACCATCACTGGGTTTCTTTATTGTATGATTGTTTTCTACTTCAACCACTAGGTAGTACCAGTAGCATATTTCTTGGATTCATGTTGGCATTCACATATAAGAGAAAAAATGGAATATGACTTGGCACCAGTGTTAAAAATACACACAGGAAAGAAATATAACCTGTTGGAAATATTACACAAACTGAATGTTTTTCATTCTTGTTAAATTCATTTTGTATTTTCCTTATGGAACTTTATTACTATTGCCTATTAGTGTTTTGCAGAAAAACTGTTTCTAATAGAACAATCTGAGTTATTATGAGACAATAAGCCATCCTCTATAGGACAGACAGGATATAAGACTGACTTTCAGTACTAATACTGACTTCAATTAAATGGAAGGGGGGGGTAAATATAAAATTATAGACGTTGAAGTGTAAACCCAATACTCATAACTTCAAGACAGGTAAAACTGGACTACTGGATGTTTAAAACCAAAAGTTGAAGACCAAAGTCAAAGAAGTAAAATGGATATGGAAAAAACAGTCAATATTTTGATTCTTGCCCTTAAGATCAGTCAAGATTCAGGGAATGATGAAACTCTTCTAAGGATCCTGCAACTCCCAACCTCAGTGAGTCACCCAACTTCATGATCACTCTGATGGCAAAGACCTTAGAGAACAGAAATCCCACCATGAACATTCTGCTTAGAGGAGGGTCCTTGGAGAGGGAAAGATCCCTGATGCTTCCAAGGGAAGCTATATGTGGGCAGCAAGACCCTGACCCATTCTAGCAGATGGCACAACCAGTAGGAGAAAGCTAAAGGAGCCAAGGGGCTTCTCACATGATCCCAAGTGTGATCCCTGACAAATCTCAGCTGACTCTTAACAACAGATAGGAAAAAGGTCTGTTTTGGCCAACTAGGTCTTAAACACCTGGCAGGAGAGTATAACCAAAGCACAGTCATATGTGGACATTAAAGAAAAAGAAAAAGAAAAAAGGACAATGGTAGCTTTGGGTTTTTTGTTTTCTCATTTGTTTTTAGTACTGGGGATTGAGTTCAGGAGTGTTTAACCACTGAGCCACATTCCCAGCCCTTTTTATTTTATTTTTTTTAATTTAGGGACAGGGTCACTCCAAGTTGCTTAGGGCCTAAGATGCTGAGACTGACTTTGAACTTGTGATCCTCCTGTCTCAGCCTCCCGAGTCACTGGGATTACAGGTGTGTACCACTGTGCCTTGGTTTTTTAATGTAACTTGAAATGTAGATTTGTGTCAGTCCTGCTAAGTGTAAGTAAAATGGAGAGATTTTAAAGGAAGGGTTTTTCATAAGGAGTACCTGACAAATGTCACAGAAAGCTGTGTCAGAGACACGTTTGTTCTGAATTAATTTGAAACCCATTCATCTACCTAACTTCCTACATAGGGAGACTTGATCCATGTTTCTGTATTTTTTTCTTTTTTGTAATGCTTTGACAATCTAGCCCTTATATTTATTATGAGCTACTATATAGTCTACCTTACCAGGGAAAGTCTGCAGAATTCCCTGCCCTGGAAACTAAAGGCCAATCTGAAAGAGAATATATTCTGGCCATATCCTCCATTTTATCATCCTTCAGGTTAAATGGACCAATCCTTCAGGGATACAGAGGTATAACCACTAAGAGAAGGAATACTAAGAGAGTCTAATTTGCTAATTAAATTTTGTCGGGCTGGGGAGATAGCTCAGTCGGTAGAGTGCTTGCCTTGTAAGCACAAGGCCCTGGGTTCAATCCCCAGCACCCAAAAAAAAAAAAAAAAATTTGTCCCTTTTCCCCTGTTGTGGAACACCTGTAAAAAATTATCTGTGGCATATATAATGCAATTATGTAATGACATAAATATAATTATGCTATGATAAGTATAATATAATAATATTAATGTAATACATAAACTCTAGATTATTTCCAACTTATTTCAATCCACCAATGTTAATGAAATAATTCAAAGATTGAAAACTTGGGGCTTAATGTGTAAAATCCTCATATCTGTCTCCATAGTGGCTATGGGCACCAAAATCTATGATCAACTGAAGCCTTAATTCATGTTTGAATCCTCTAGAAAGTCAGACTAGAAACTGGATGGTTTCCCTGTGCAAAGGACAACTGATCAGGAAGAGGAAAAGAAATGTGACATTTATTCATTTTGCATGTGAATGTAGCTACATTTTGAGAGAGGGAGGTCCTGATCCAGATCATAGCTCAGAATCATCACCCCCCTCCCATGACCTGAAATCCACTTGACCAGGTACCTGCAGGTATTGTTACAGAGGTAGGGCCAGTAACAATAAAACTGAGGCAGCATGATTCAGTCAGAAAGATTTCAGATATGTGCCTCAGAGTATCAGGTCTGAGTTTATAGAAGGTTTAGGAAAATGGAAAGGGAACACTCTCAAGGAAGAGAGTGGGTCCCCTCAGAGAGGAAGAACAGTGTGCCTCTCCTGCATTACAGTTTTATTGGGAATCCCAGAGACATTTACAGAGAGTCCTGCCCAGGTCCACTTCTTGACTTTTGACTGACAGCTGGATGACATCAGACTTTCAAGTCCCCACTGACATGACAGCTCTAGGTCACCTAGGCCCATGCAGACCAGTTCTAATTGGATTATTAACCATAAATTCTGACAGATTTTATGATTAGTAAGAATTATCTCTCTGAGTTTTTGGGATCAGATCTGTAAAAAGGGTCAGAAAACTTTCCCCTTCAGGGTCACTTGGTCCCTCTTACTGATGCTATTTCAGGCATGCATTTCTTCTTCAGAAAATAGAGAGTTTTCTGAGGAATGGACATATCCTGGCCAGGGAGGGCTACAGGTACATTGCTTTTTGGAAAAGAAATCATGTGAGCTCAGCACAGTTGGCCCATATTATGGACTTATTCTCTTAACTTTTTGTCTCCACCATTTGCATCTGTCTGTCACCTATCAGTGTCATGCCCATAATTAGCTCCCACAGCAGAGCTGGACCAACGCCACATGATCCTGCCATCACTGCAGCCATCCTGGAACTCTGCTTCAGTAGATGCCTGTTCGGTCCCATTGCAAGCCAGCTCTGCCAATGATACATGAGAAAACCATATGAATGTGGCCAGCAGGTGGCCAGTGACCCTGAGGTCACTGGGTCATATCTGGGTCTCCAAAGAGGCAACATGGCACTACTGGCAGCCCTGACTCTGAGTGCCACCCTTGTACTGCATTCCTCAGCCCCAGGTAGTGGAGGGCTACCAGCCAGACCTCAAAAAGGGGACTTAGGAAATTTGCAAGGAGGTTCCTATGATCACTGAGCCCTGCAGAGATCACGTGCCAGTAGAGATAGACTTGCCTCCCATTCTGAATCACCCCTACAGGCAGAAACCACAGTTGTGTTAGAACCTTGCAAAAGCGGCCTTCAAGCCCATGAAAAGCAACCTACACAACCATTATCTCAAAACACACCTGTCAGATCTATTATCTACAGAAACCTAGTGGGTGACTAATAATGTACTGCCCAGTTCTGTGAAACCCCAAATCAGTGATTTTTAAGTCAACTAAGGGCAAGTGAAGATTGAGGGTTTATTTGGAATTTTCCCCATAACACATCCTAGTCCAAATAAATGGCTGCTACTTCCTTACTGACCACTCAAGTCTTTCCTCATTCTGAATAACATTATGAAGATACTTTATGAGCCAGCTTGGGCTGCCAGAATAAAACATCACAGACTGGGTGGCTTCAACAATAGACATGTATCTTCTTACAGTTCTGCAGAAGGGGGGAGGCCTTGAATCACGGCGTCCATCAGTTCAGTTTCTGGTGATGGCTCTCTTCCTGGTTTGCAGACAGTTACCTTCTCCTGTGTTTTCTCAAAAAGAAAAGGTTTTTAATTTAAAAATTTTAATTGGCACAAAATAATTGTACATATTCTTAGGGAACAGTGTACTATTTCAATATGGGTACAAAGTATGTGATGATCAAGTCAGATACTCTAATTCACCACATGCACAAAGTGTACTGGAAATGAATGTTGAGGCTTCTCATCATTCAGGTACTGATACTTGCAAGTCAGGTATCAGTAGAAGGAATCAAGTTAACTAAGTCAACCTGGAAGAAGATAGAGGTGCTAGGTCCTCAGAGTGGGAGGGAAAAGAGGCAGCAAGGCTGCAGGCTGAGTGGGGTCTCTGTCAGCAAGGGCCTCAGTCTTTTTCAGAACCTTGAAACTGACCTTAACCTCCTGGGATCAGTTTCTGCCTTTGGTCTTCAAACATTCACTCTTCTGCCAGCTAATTGATATGCTTTGTGTACATTGACACAATAAATGCTGTTTACCATGAACTGTCTAGGTGGAGCCTCTCTTAGAATTTAAAATGGGGGCAGAAGGGAGAATGTCTAAGGGGCTAGGAAAGAGAAGCTCAAGACAGTTCTGAAGGAGCCTTTTATAATAGTGTATAACAATCAAATATCAGTGATCAAATGCTAAGTGATTAGCATTTCTATCTCCTCAAATTGTCATTTTCATGTGCTAGGAACCTTGAAACCCTACTTCTCTAATTATTCTGGAATGTGTAAGTATCTGTGGTAGACTAGAATTACCTCACTCTGCTATGGATCATTAGAAATATCCCACAACTGTTTTCCCTCTCCCCTCCATATTAGTCAGCTTTTCCACCACTGTGAACAAAAGATCTGATGAGAACAACATGGAAGACAACGTTTATTTGGGGCTCATGGAGGAAGTGTAGGAAGCAGTTCAGGACACAGCACTTAGGAAGCAGAGAGCAAGAATTCCACTCACCAGGGAAAAAATACAAAACCCAAAGGCACAACCCAGTGACACACCTACTCCACCAACAACACATCTGCCTACAATTACACCTAGTAAATCCATATCACTGGGTTAAGCTATTGACTCAATTACATGTCTCATAACCTAATAATTTCACCTCTGAATGTTCTTGCATTGTCTCATACATGAGCTTTTGGGGGACACCTCAGATATATACCATAACATTCCCCATTCTGGCCTGTGTCCTGTCCCATATTCAACTCACACTTCTTTAACTTTCAGGACACTAAATGTTTTGGGTCAGTGCCCCAACCTTATGCCATCATTTACTCATTCTATCTCATTGATGTTGCCAGATGGGGTCTGAGGATGTCACAAGAAGGAAAAGGGGACCTCAACTCATCCCTGGAAGGTTCTTGATTTACAGAGAAGAGCATATCAGAACACTTAAAAGTGGCAAAAGCCATGGCCAAAATCAGAGTGACTATACCAGAGCTACAGGTGGTTGCCAGAGGAGGAGCTGTGCAGCGAGCTGTTTGGACTCAGAGCAACGGCTCCTGAATGCCAGGGCCTGCCCTGAGGAGGAGGAGGAGGAACACGCGGGTCACTTGAACTCAAAGTGACTGCACCAGAGCGACAGTGAGTTGCCAGAGAAGGAGCTGCATGGCGAGCTATTTGGACTCAAAAAGACTGCTTCTGAGCACTGGGGGGCTGCCAGGAGGAGAAGGAGGAGTGCGGCAGGTCACTTGGACTTGCAGTGACTGCATCAGAGCTCCAGGTGGCTGCTCAGAGGAGAAGGCGAGTGGTGAGTTGTTTGGACTCAAAGCGACCACTCCTGAACACGAGGGGGCTGCCTGGAGGAGGTGTGCAATGGGTCACTTGGACTCAGAGCGACTCAGAGTGACCACTCCTGAACACCCGGGGGGCTACCTGGAGGAGGAGGAGGAACGGGGTGGGTCACTTGGACTTGGAGTGACTGCCCAGGGCTATGGGCAGTTGACAGGAGGAAGAGGCATGCAGTGAGTTGCTTGGACTCCTAGTGACGGCACCGGAACAGCAGGCGGCTGTCTGGAGGAAGAGGCATGCGGCGGGTCGCTGGGGCTTGGAACGATTGTACGGGGCTCCAGGTGGCTGTTCAGAGGAGGGGCCTCATAGCCAGGCGATTAGGTGCAGAGCAGGGTCCCAGGACCTAGGAGGCTTCTGGGTGGAAGAGCCACACAGAGACATGCTTAGGGGTGGAGCAAAGGTTCCAGGACTGTGGGCAGATTCTCTGAGGAGAGGCAGCCTAAGGAGACTCATCTGCGAAGGGTGAGGCTCCCAGGCCCAGAAGGTAGGTCTGGGCCCCTGGGAACATTGCAGAGGAAGGCAGCCCAGCCCAGGCAGTAGTTGTAGATTGAGGGGAACCTCTAGGAGGGGAACTGACCAGCGAGACCTCCCCACCAGGTGAGTCTTCCCTGCCAGGTGAGGTTTTCCCACAAGGACGGTAAAACCAGAGACACAGGCCCAAACAGGCCTTGCCTCAGCCCACAGCCTAGTTCCCCTTTGGATGACCATTGGTCAACAAGTGGAGGCACCTCTGCCCACTAGCAGGGAATATACCCCACCTGAAGGCCACCAGTTCTAGAGAGGCAGCTTCCTTGTGGAGCACCGCACTATCAACTTCCTCCAAGACTTCAGCCTACTGAAGGCTAAGAGGGGATATACTAGAAATCTTCAGGGACATTATAAGTCAATAGAGAAAATCTGCAATACCTCAGTGGTCCACTGATACCAGAACAATATGAGAAAACAAGGGAAGAAAATGCCCCAAACAAATCTAGATGTTACATTAATAAATCCCAATGACAGCATGGCAGAAGAAATGACAGAAAAGGAGTTCAGAATGTACATAATTAAAATGATCAGGGAAGCAATTGATGAGATGAAAGAGCAAATGCATGCACTGAATGATGAGATGAAAGAGTAAATGTAGGCATTGAATGATCGCACCAATTGACAGTTAAAAGAACAAATACAGGAAGCAAAAGTTCATTTCAATAAAGAGTTAGAAATATTGAAAAGAAACCAAACAGAAATCCTTGAAATTAAGGAAATAATAAACCAAATTAAGAACTCCATAGAAAGCATATCCAATAGGAAGACAGAACCTCAGACATTGAAGACAAAATATTTAACCTTGAAAACAATGTTGACCGAACAGAGAAGATGGTAAGAAATCATGAACAGAATCTCCAAGAACTATGGGATATCATGAAAAGGCCAAATTTAAGAATTATTGGGATTGTGGAAGGCTTAGAGTTACAAACCAAAGGAATGAACAATCTATTCAATGAAATAATATCAGAAAATTTCCCAAATCTGAAGAATGAAATGGAAAATCAAGTTCAAGAGGCTTATAGGACTCCAAATACACAAAATTACATTACAGAGAAAGTGGTATCAAATCAGGTGTCCTGAAACCTGCTGACCAAGGACATGAGCAGAAATTTTTGAGAGTTTTCTTTTTAAAGTAATGCAGGATTCTAGATTGGATTCTGCAGCAGAAAGTAGACATTAGGGAACAAATGACAAAATTAAAATGAAGTCTGTACCTTAGTTAATAGCATTCTGTCCATTTTAATATTCCAGTTTGGAGAACTGAGTTAGAATTATGTAAGTAAGATGTTACATTTGAAGAACCAGGAGGGCACCGTCTGTGCCAGACATTCTTCGCTGAGAGTCTCTGTAGTTTCCTGCTTCAACGGTGCTTGGACAGAACCAGCGCTTGACCCCCACACTGGCCAGCCACTCAGAGACAGCAGCCCTTCGCCACCTCCTCACAGTGCCCTTGGACCACCCCAAGATCTCCACAGCTGCTCCAGCTACCCACAGCGGCCACATCTCTCCTCAGCCACCTGCCAGAACTACCACCACATCCCCCTCTCAAGTGTGCCAGAACTACCACCAGGACTCAGAGGCCGCCATCAACTGCCAGATAAATCTGGAACTCTATGCCTCCTAGATCTACATGTCTATGTCTTACTACTCTGATGGTGATGATTTAACTTTGAAGAACTTTGCCAAATACTTTCTTCACCCATCTCATGAGGAGAGGGAGCATGCTGAGAAACTGATGAAGCTGCAGAACCAACGAGTTGGCTGGATCTTCCTTCAGAATACCAAGAAGCCAGACCATGATTGGGACAGTGTGCAACATGGAGTGGAATGTGCTTTGCACTTGGAGAAAGGTGTGAATCAGTCACTTCTGGAACTTCACAAACTGACCACTGATGAAAAGGACCCCCACTTGTGTGACTTCATTGAGACTCAATAACTGAATGTACAGTTGCAATACCTCAAAGAATTGGGTAACCATGTAGCCAACTTGCACAAGATGGGAGCCCTAGAATCTGGCATGGCAGAGTATCTCCTTGACAAGCACACCCTGGGAGATAGTGATAATAAGAGTTAAATCTTAGGCTGACTTCCCATAGCTATGGAAGTGAATTCCCTGGTCACCAAGGCAGTGCATGCATGTTGGGGTTACCTTCACCTTTTCTATAAATTGTGCCAAAACATCCACTTACATTTTTTAATTTGTACCATTCCTTCAAATAAAGAAATTTGAAGCCTCCCCCCCCAAAAAAAAAGTTGTTACATTGGGGGAAATTGTGTGAAAGATACATAGTGTAATGTATAAAGCTGCTCCCCCGCCCATCAGGTACAGCCATTTTGCCCACTTCCCAACCACTTGTCAATCCGTGAACATCCTAGCTAGCTATTGATTCATCAGTCAGCTTGCAAGTATCCTTCTCCGATATCGGTGTCCTGTTAGCCTGGCGGAATTCAACTCTTTTACTGTAGCTTCCCTGCCATCTTTTTCCATTCTTCTTCTGTCTGTCCTACTCACTTTTCTCTATCCTTCTGGCTTTCCACTCTCTCTAGTGTGTGCCCTTTCTTTTCCTTTCTATTTTCCTCTCATTTTCTCTCTTACCCTGAAGGGAGACACTCTGATTGCTTAATAAATTCCCTTAAGTGATTTCCCATGTCCGGCATGGTTTCATGGGATTTCCTTACATCTGGTGCTGTGACTTGGGATGGGTCCTTCCACTGTCACGAGTGGAACCTCATCTGATGCCCTAGTGCCCCCGGACATGGCTCCACCTTCCATTCACCTGGTCACTCTGCTCTGCATTTATCACCAGACTTCAGGTTGGGGAGTACGCCAGTTTATCTGCTGGGTGGATTCCTGATTTTGTGGTGGACATCTCTCTCAGGGTTGAGGCTCATCTCATTCACACTCGAAAAACCTGATATCAGTTCCTCAACTCTTCTTGGCTTTTGCCTGGCCCCACATGCTTGTGTGATGACAATCAATGTGCTGCCCCTCATCTCCAGCCCAGTACTCTGGCCTCAGGATGCCCTGGCCACAGACTTGGCTGCATCAGCCCCCACCATGGAATCTGGGTCCTCCAATCTGGCAGATTCCACCCTGGGAACAATTCACCCAACCCCCGACTTAAAGCCATCAATATCCATTTGTGTAATGGCACACAGCTTCCGTGAGTGAGCAGGCAGATGGAAAGGGATTCCTTATTTTCAGCTCTTTTCTGTCTCACTTCTTGGCTCTTCCTGCAGGCTCAAGCACCTCCAGACCCTGCTTCTCCATCTTTCCCTGCTTCCCCACATAATATAAGCAGCTCCATTCACCAAGTGTGGAAGATAATTGTTTAACAATTTTCTGCATCCAAACCTAAATTAATTACTAACCAGTGAAAGAGTTAAAAGGATGTAAGCATCAAACTTCTTCTAGAACATTATAGCCCCTTTCAGATTCAGATCTCAGTCAAGGCTTACATTGAAATGTAAATGGGGAAGGCACTGTGGGAAACCAGTCTCAAGCCCAAGGAAAAAAGTGTCCATTTTAAATTTCTCCTGGGCTACAACTCAGAATACTTTTCTCCCTTTCAGTTTTCTTTCCTTCTCATTTTCTCATGCTTTAATGAATAACCATTATCATTTTTCTTCTAGGATTTTGTTTTTCTTCAATGCTATATTTTTGAGCTCACAATTTTGATCCTACATACCTAGATTAATGATTTTTATCACTTCTTTTTATCCAACTCTAGAGTTATTTTTGAACATCCATTACATTGCAATCTGCATTGCAATTGCAAGGCCTTTGCTTTTGTGTTAAACATAAGTGCACATAAAAATTAAAATTTTAAAAATGGATCCAAATATTTTTAATTCACATGATTTTAAGAGGTTCAATTTAGATAGAGTGTCAGCCCCAGGCTCTTTCCACAGAGCGATCAAAGATGGCAGACTAAAGGGTGACTGCATCTCCTGTCGCTCCAGAACACAGGACTCAAGAAAGGAAGGCATTGAGAGACTAGGACTAAAATAGAGCCACGGGGTGAGTCTCCCCACTGGGTGAAGCTTGGCCTGGATGGCAGGCCCGGATAGGGGCGGCTTATCAGAGCACGGCAGGGCAGCTAGAGTCTTCCCCAGGTAGCCCTGCTCCCTCCGGCAGTGGAATCCTCCCACATGGCCAGCTTCTCAGAGCAGACCCCCTAGTGAGAGCCTGTCTGCACAGAACCAGCTCCAACTTCTGGAGCCAGTGGCAAGCTCCGGCCCACAGGCAGCTTCAGGGTCCAGGACAGGGGAGCCAGGGACTTCCCCAAGCAGTCCTGCTCCCTCTGGGGGCAGACTTTTTTCATGGCCAGCTTCTCAGAGCAGACCGCCCAGTGAGAGCCTTTATGCACAGAGGCACCTCCAAGCCCTGGAAACAGTAGTGGCTAGGGGCAGCTTTCTTTGGAAGCACTGCATTATTAAGTTCCTCCAAGACTTCAAGCTACTGAAGGCTGGGAGGTGATACACTGGAAATCTACAGGGACACTATAAGCCAACAGAGGAAATCTGCAATATCTCAGAGTCCCACTGACATCTGACCAATATGAGAAAACAAGGGAAGAAAATGTCCCAAACAAACCTAGATACTATATCAATAAAACCCAATAACAGCACAGCAGAAGAAATGTCAGAAAGGGAGTTCAGAATGTACATAATTAAAACAATCAGGGAAGCAAATTAGGAGATGAAAGACTAAATGTAGGCATTGAAGGAGGAGATGAAAGAGCAAATGCAGGCATTAAATGATTGCACCAATTAACAGTTAAAAAAGCAAATACGGAGAGCAAGAGACCATTTCAATAAAGAGTTAGAGATACTGAAAAAAAAAAAACAGAAATCCATGAGATGAAGGAAGAAATAAACCAAGTTACAACTCCATAGAAAGCATAACCAATAGGATAGAACACCTGGAAGACAGAACCTCAGATACTGAAGACAAAATATTTAATCTTGAAAACAAAGTTGACCAAACAGAGAAGATGGTAAGAAATAATGAACGGAATCTACAAGAATTATGGGATATCATGAAAAAGCCAAATTTAAGAATTATTGGGATTGAGGAAGGCTTAGAGAAACAAACCAAAGAAATTAACAATCTAATCTATTCAATGAAATAATATCAGAAAATTTCCCAAATCTGAAGAATGAAATGGAAAACCAAGTACAAGAGGCTTATAGGACTCCAAATATACAAAAGTACAACAGACCCACACCAAGGCACATTATAATGAAAATACCTAACATACAAAATAAAGACAGAATTTTAAAGGCTGCAAAGGAAAGAATCAAATTACATTCAGGCAGAAACCAATAAGAATATCAGGAGAATTTTCAATCCAGACCCTAAAATCTAGAAGGGCCTGGAAAAACATTTACCAAGCCCTGAAAGAAAAGGGATGCCAACCAAGAATCTTATACCCAGCCAAACTTACTTTCAGATTTGATGATGAAATAAGATACTTCCATGATAAACAAAAGCTAAAGGAATTTACAAAAAGAAAGCCAGCGTTACAGAACATTCTCACCAAAATATTCCATGAGGAAGAGATGAAAAACAATGATGCAAATCAGCAACAGGAGGAACTAGCCTAAAGGAATAGCCAAATAAAGGAGAATCCAAATCATATCAAAAAACAAAAACGAGTCAAATGACGGGAATACAAATCATATCACAATAATAACCCTGCATGTTAATGGCCTGAACTCAGCAATCAAAAGACATAGACTAGTAGATTGGATTAAAAATAAATATCCAACAACATGCTGTCTGCAAGAGACTCATCTCATAGAAAGAGATACCCATAGACTAAAAGTGAAAGGATGGGAAAAAACATACCATGCACACAGACACAGCAATAAAGCTGGAGTATTCATCCTCATTTCAGATAATGTGGACTTCAAGCCAAAATTAGTCAGAAGGTAAAAAGAAAGACATTACATACTGCTTAAGGGAAGCATAAATCAGCAAGATATGACAACCATAAACATCTATGCCCCAAACACTGGCTCATCCATGTACATCAAACAAATCCTTCTCAATTTCAGAAATCAAATAGACCACAACACAATAATACTAGGTGATTATAACACACCTCTCTCACCACTGGATAGATATTCCAAACAAAAATTGAATACAGAAAACATAAATCTCAAAAACACAATCAACACTTTAGACTTAATGGACATATATAAAATATACCATCCAACAAATAATGAATACACTTTCTTCTCAGCAGCACATGGATCCTTCTCTAAAATAGACCATATTTTATGCCACAAAGCTACTGTTGGCAAATACAAGAAGATAGAGATACTACCTTGTATTCTATGAGATCATAATGGATTGAAATTAGAAATAAATGACAGAATAAAAAACAGAAACATCTCCAATACCTGGAGATTAAATAATACACTATTATATGATGAATGGATAACAAAAGACATCAGTAGGGAAATAAAAATATTATTACAAGTAAATGACAACAGAATATAGGACATGGACACAAACCCAAATAAATAAAATTTTCTAATACTAGACAAAGGGGCCAAAAATATGCAATGGAGAAAATTTACCATCTTCAACAAATGGTGCTGGGACAACTGGAAATCCATATGCAACAGAATGAAACTAAACTCCTATCCCTCTGCACAAAACTCAACTCACAATGGATCAAGGACCTTGAAATCAGACCAGAGACCTGGCATCTTATAGAAGAAAAAGTAGGTCCAAATCTTCACCTTGTTGGCTTAGGATCAGACTTCCTTAAAAGGACTCCCATAGCACAAGAAATAAAAGCAAGAATCAATAACTGGGATAGATTCAAACCAAATAGCTTTCTCTCAGCAAAGGAAACTATCAGCAATGCGAAGAGAGAACCTACAGAGTGGGAGAATATCTTTGCCACTCATAATTCAGATAGAGCACTAATTTCCAGAATATATAAAGAACTCAAAAACGCTACACCAAGAATACAAATAACCCAATCAACAAATGGTCTAAGGATATGAACAGACACTTCACAGAAGAAGATATACAAGACAAACATATGAAAAAGTGTTCACCATCTTTAGTAATAAGAGACATGCATCTCAAAACTACAATTAGATTCCATCTCACCACAATTAGAATGGCGATTGTCAAGAACACAAGCAACAATAGGTGTTGGCGAGGATGTGGGGAAAAAGGTACACTCATACATTGCTGGTGGGGCTGCAAATTAGTGCAGCCACTCTGGAAAGCAGGGTGGAGACTCCTTAGAAAACTAGGAATGGACCCAACATTTGACCCAGCTATCCCACTCCTTGGCCTATATCCAAAGGACTTAAAATCAGCATACTACAGAGATACAACCACATGAATGTTCATAGCTGCTCAATTTACAATAGTCAGACTATGGAACCAACCTACATGCCCTTCAATTGATGAATGGATGAAGAAACTGTGGTATATATATATATATATATATATATATATATATATATATATATATAAAACATGGAATATTACTCTGCAATGAGAATGATAAAATTATGGCATTTGCAGGCAAATGGATGAAATTGTAAAATCTCTCACCCTGCACAAAATTCAACTCAAAATGTATCAAGGACCTCAGAATCAGGCCAGAGACCCTGCATCTTATAGAAGAAAAAGTAGGTCCAAATCTTCAACTTGTTGGCTTAGGATCAGACTTCCTTAACAGGACTCCCATAGCACAAGAAATAACAGCAAGAATCAATAACTGGGATAGATTCAAACTAAAAAGCTTTCTCTCAGCAAAGGAAACTATCAGTAATGTGAAGAGAGAGCCTACAGAGTGGGAGAACATCTTTGCTTCTCATACTTCAGATAGAGTGCTAATCTCCAGAATATATAAAGAACTCAAAAAACGCTACACCAAGAATGCAAATAATCCAATCAACAAATGGGCTAAGGAAATGAACAGACACTTCACAGAAGATGTACAAACAATCAACAAACATATGAAAAAATGTTCAACATCTCTAGTAATAAGATAAATGCAAATCAAAACTACTCTAAGATTTCATCTCACCCCAATTAGAATGTTGATTATCAAGAACACAAGCAACAATAGATGTTGTCAAGGATGTGGGGAAAAAGGTACACTCATACATTGCTGGTGGGGTTGCAAATTAGTGCAGCCACTCTGGAAACCAGTATGGAGATTCCTCAGAAATCTTGGAATGGAACCACCATTTGACCCAGCTATACCACTCCTTAGCTTATACCCAAAGGACTTAAAATCAGCATACTACAGAGATACAGGCATATCAATGTTCACTGCTGCTCAATTCACAATAGACAGATTGTGAAAGGAACCTAGATGTCCTTCAATTGATGAATGGATAAAGAAACTGTGGCATATATATACAATTGAATATTACTCCACCGTGAAGAATGATAAAATTATGGCATTTGCAGGCAAATGGATGAAATTGGAGAATATCATATTAAGTGAGATAAGCTAATCTCAAAAAACTAAAGGATGAATGATCTCGCCAATAAGTGGATGAGGACATATAATGGGTGGTGGGAGGCATTCACGTTAGGGGGTTGGGGTTAGGTTTAGGGTGAGGGTTAAGGAGGGTGGTAAGAATGGAGTTAGGAAGGACGGTATAGAGCAAAAAGAGGGGTGAGGGGGTGGGGGCGAAGGGAAAAAATAACAGAATGAATCCAACAACATTACCCTATGTAAATTTATGATTACAAAAAAAAAAAAGACAACCCTGAAAAAAAAAAAAAAGAGTTCAATTTAAATTGGGTAAACTAATAGAAGTAAAATGTCCATAAAATTAACTCACAAATCTCTAGGTGGTCAAACTACCAAAATGTTGATGTTTAAATATGTCTAACATCAATTTTTCTAGGACTTTTCTTCAACAGGAAAGAAACGGCAAATACTGTTGTTACACTTGTCTGATATCTTGGTTTTTCTACAATAAGATGAGTGAATTAGAGTCGACGTGTATGGGATTACTCAAATGTGTTTGTTAGAGACATTTGATTAGTATATAAAGTTATTCCATGGAGTAACATAGTTAAAACATTATTCTTTGCATATTAAATGTGTTCTTATTTTCCAGGTATACAAGCCTTTAAAGCAGAAAATTTATCAAGCTGCTGTTCTCCAAATTAAACTTGTCTGTAATGGTAAACCTATCATTTAATGTTCTTTGTATATTGTTATCAATAGGGCATATGTAAAATTTGTTAATGTTCATATAGACTCAGGAGTCAATATATGTAAACTTCTTAAAATGACATTTAAGAAAGAGTGTAATACACAGTAGCAAAAATGGAACAACAGGGACTGAAATTGGGGTCTCTTATGACCTCATGGCTGTGGCATGCCTGGTGCCTGGGAGTGCTCCTGTGCAGGTGCACAAGATGCCTAACTGCTGTGGCAGTACATTGATCTCAGGCACACAGCTCTTTGGCAGGAAGGAATTCTTTTGCTAGATAATCAGTGTTTCATCAGCTCCCTTCTCTGGTTCCTGCCCACCTTATAGTAACATTGGAACCTAACATTGCACATATATAAAGATTGCTGACATAACTCTTTAGATCCACATTTCCATCAGAGAACAGAGCTCCAACTGATCTCAGCTTAATCTTCAAAATCTGTGTTTAAAACCCTTTATTTTCTAATAATCCTTTGCTCCTCACTGAAAAGCCCCACGTTACCTGAGATAAGGCTCTGCCTCACAACCCTGCTACATATTACAATGGCTCCAAAGTAAGCCTGACTTTAACTCATTTAAAGTTGTGTTCAAAAGTTTGATATTTGTTGTAAAGATTACTGTGATCTCAAACAGGAACTCAGCCAAACTTCAAGATAGCTATTGTGCAAACTGAATGTTTTACTGGTGGTGATTCCATTTTGTATTTTCCTTGTAAACTCTAATTGTTGCCTGATCAATATTTTGCAGAAGTATTGCTTCAAGAGCGAACATTATAAATTAACTTGGAATAGTAAGCCATCACCTATAGAACAGATAATGTAAACCCCAATTGGATAAAAGGGAGTAAATAACTATAAAGTTATGGACATTGAAGCTAAAGCCCAGTACTCTTACTTTATGACTGGTGGGACTGACTTGCTTGATGGTTAAGATCAAACTTAGAGATTGAGATTAAATACAGAGGTCAAGAAAAGCCCATATTTGGGTCTTGCCCTCAAAGTCATCCTGAACCCAGGGAACAAGAGGACTTCTCCAAGGAGTTGAAACTCTGGGTCACACAACCTCCTGACCAAGGAGATTGATGAGACCACTAGAGGATGAAAAATCACTCAGGACATCTGCTGCAGAGAAGGGTCATGGAAAAAAGGAGAGATCCCTGGTGCTTTCAAGAAAAGCCACCTCATGGAGGAGACCCTGCCTGACCAATGGCACTGGTGGAGCTAAGAAGTTGCTCTTAAGTTCTCTATGAGTGACCCCTGTGGGAACTCAACTGACTTTAACAAACAGGAACAGGTCACTTTGACCAGCTTGATCTTAAACACCTAGCAAAACAGTTAAAACCAAAATATAGCCATTCTTGGGCATTTAAAAGAAATAATACTTAAATGTAACTTAAGATGTACACTTGTGTTAGCCCACTAGAACAAAGACTAAAAGCTACAAAAGAGAGATTCTTAGGCAAATGTGCCTGATAACTATCAAGAGAAACTGCCAGAGTCAGACGTTTTTAGTCAGTTTAAGGCCTACAGACACAGGTAGGCTTAATCTATGTTTGCTAGTATCTCTACTAAATGTTGTGTTTACATTTCTGTAACCTAGACAATGTTAAAGTTCCCAAATAAAGGCCTTGTCCTCTCCAGCCTTTGCTAGGCCTTGTTATGGGAACAACTTCTCAGCTCTTCCACCCCCTGGTGAGGAATTATTGACTTCTGTCATCTTTATGATATGCATTGGCATGTTCCAGATTCTGCAACATTTATATTGCATCAATCTCACTTCAGTACTCATACTCATGTCTTTTTGTTCTTCTCTCATAGAAGCATCCATCCCCAGATGCCTTTTCAACCTGCTCTTCCCAACCGGACCTCTACTATGAACCCCTCAATTGACCCGATTTCTAAAATGAGAACTCCAAACTGCTTGCCCCACTCTGCCCCCTTCCAGCTCAAAGAAGCCAGATAAGACATCACCCCTTTTCCCTACAGCAGTGAAGGAGTTCCTAGAATAGAGGGGTAAATGAAGTCAGAATTGGGGACAGGCAGTTAGTGTAGAAATAGGGGATCAGTCAAGTCGAGGAAATGAAGTCCATGAAAAGCATCTGCCTTTGGAAATCTGGAAGGAGAATGGACTTTTTACATCTCACCTGCAAAACCAACCCCAGTCACTTGGGCAGGAAGGAGAGAGAAGGCTTCAAAAAGAACTGGAGAGCAAAATATTTTCTTATAAAAAAAGAAATGGGGATATGTAATGTATAAAGCTGCTCCTTCGCCCATCAGGTACAGCCATATTGCCCACCTCCCAACCACTAGTCAATCCGTGAACATCCTAGCTAGCTATTGGTTCATCAGTCAGCTTGCAAGTATCCTTCTCTGATATTGGTCCTGTTAGCCTGGTGGAATTCAACTCTTTTACTGTAGCTTCCCTGCCATCTTTTTCCATTCTTCTGTCTGTCCTACTCACTTTTCTCTATCCTTCTGGCTTTCCACTCTCTCTAGCATGCACCCTTTCTTTTCCTTTCCATTTTCCTCTCATTTTTCTCTCTTACACTGCAGGGAGACACTCTGCTTAATAAATTCCCTTATGTGATTTCCCATGTCCAGCGTGGTTTCATGGGATTTCCTTACACATAGATGTTTTGTTCTTCACAATTATTTGAAGTCTGAAACTATTTAAAAATAGTAAGCTCGAAAATACTTTACATGACACATACCACAATTTTCATGACCATTCCCCAAAGATATAATCAAGAAGCCCATTGGGCCACCTCATTGGGAGAAATACTAAGTCTTGGCTAGCAGCTGTGAATATCTCAAGTGTGTAAGGAAAACTTTCACACATTCATTCCCATCAGGAATACCTATGGAGAGGAGCATTCTGTTCTTGTCACTTAGGAAAGTAAACAATGCCCCCCAAGTATACCTACAGTTACCAAGGGAACCTGTATAGGGGCCTGATGGTCTGATCCCCCATGGCACAGAGTGAGTGGCTTAAAAGTCTATAAAATGTTTGGTTTCTCCTGTAATAAATGAGTTTGCAGGTTACTTGCCACAAGCCTGCTTTTACCCAACTCCTGGAGTCTGGGTCATGACTCCATCAGATCTTACCTGTGCCTGAGTTAGCCTGGCACACCCTATATTTGGTGCTAACATGCCTTATAACTCAAAGTTCCTCAGTATTGGTGAGTTTGCCCTGATTCCTGATTTGGTAAGAGCCCCTCCATGTTCTGTGTGTTGAAGGTCCTGTGAGGGTAAGCACAGGACCCCTCTCCTCCCCTTTATTCCCTGTTTGTCCTAATTGTCCTAATCCCCAAGAAAAGGCACACACCACTGCTGAATCAAGTTACATGCCCCCCCCCAGCAGCCCTACTTTCCCCTTTGTTTCTTCCAGCGAGTTCACATAAGGGATTGATCCCCCCAAATTCAGAACCAGGTCTCCCTCTGTGGGTATTTTTACCGGAGACATCATGCAGGACACACAGCTGTGACATAATGACTCACAGAAGTTCCCCCATGAAGAACCAAAATATTTCAGATCCTAAACACTTATCTTTATGTCTGAAGATAGGCTCCCTTTGTCTTCCCACTGGGCCCCTATTTTAGGCTTAGGAATACTCAGTGCAGGTTGCCTCACAGTCATCTCTCTGTTTTGGAGAGATTTGTTTACACTAATCCGCAACTCAACACCACCCTTTCAGGGGACTCCACTCCTTAACACTGGGAAGCCTCCCTCCTACACAGAGAACTCCACAGCTCCCTGCTTTAAAGGTGTGTCTCATGCAGCATGGGCTTAAGGTGAAACCAAAAAAATCTAAACTGTTTTGGGGATGAATCAGTAATCATCGCACCATGGATCAGCCCCAAGAACATTTGGGATCCCCAAATTTGGATGAGGGTTCTATACCTAGCTAGAAAAATAGAGAAGTTCATGATGGCTACTCCCCACTGGCAACATTCATTCCTATTCTCCTAGTGAATATTGCCAACCTTCAGGGCTCCTCAGCAGAAGATATTAAAAATCACAATGATTCTCTAGATGACAAGAACATGATTTTGCAAACCTCCACTTCAAGAGTTGTGACCTCTGAGGAGGAGGAGACAGATGTGGATACTGACAAAGGCCACGCGCAGAGTAACAAAGGCCTCCTGCCAAGTAATAAGAACCTCCTGCCATCTGCCTCTCCCCCTCTGTACCCTTGGAGTGAATTGCCCTCTCCCACCTCCTCCAGAGTTCTCTCCAGAGTTCTCTCCTCCAAGCAGGAAACTTTAAAAGGATCTTCTTTTTCTCCCAAGAATCCATTTGCAGTGTACCCCATCAATTTGGGTCTGGACAGGAATGAAAGGCCTTGGATCCCCACCCCATTTCCAGACCTTGCCCTTCTTAGGAAGGCATCTCAGGATTCTGGTCCTGACTCCCCTTACTTTGAAGAAGTACTTAACCAATGATCAGCTAATCTTAAAACTCCCTCCGATTGGATTTCTGTCCTCAAGGCCTGTTTAACTTGCCTATGATTTTTGCAATATAAAGCGTCCTATGACAAGGAATGAGAACAAACAGCATGAGATAATTTGGCTTATAATATCCCCTTAACGTTGGACATTCTTGCTGGGCATGGGAATTATATTAGCCCACAAGCCCAGTTGCAAATTGGTAACCTTGTGTTTCTCAACCAAGTTAAAAGCTTGGCCATAAAAGTCTTAAAAAACTTTACATTGCTAAAAGCAGATGAACTACTTAGAAATTTAATACAATCCTCTACTGAATGGTTTCCTGACTTCTTGTCATGGGTTACAGAGGCCATAGTAAAGAGAGTTCCATCTGGCCCCTTGATAGAACAATTGGCTTGGGAAGGGGCAAATACTGAAACAAAAAATGCCACAGCCCCTGTCAAAAATGAGTCAATCTCAAAATAGGTTAAGCTACGAAGGAGATTACTGCTACAGAAGGCCCCATTCTTGCACTAGTTGCTGCAATCAATAAATCGACCCTTCAGCATGGAGAAAAATTCTCGCATGACAAGCTGGGGCCTATATGCTGGGATTGTAGTAAAAAAGGACATGTAGCAAAACATTGTCCATGAGATAATAGGCCTTCAAAACCAAAAACTCCTTCCCCTAAATGTAAACAAGGATATCATTGGGCAAACAATTACAAAAGAAACAATTTAAACTTAAAAGGGGGCAACCCTCAGCCTCACAAGTAAGAGGGTCCACTACACATCCCCAGGTGCACTAGACATTGCCAATCCTGGACAAAAAAACCTTGAATGACAATCCACTTATACAGAGTTCTCATTAAGGGTCTAGTGGTTGTGGGAGCAGATATTACCATCATTGACTCTGGTGCCACCTCAAAAATGCAATGGAAAACAATAGCTTGTGCTAACATTCAAGGAGTGGCTGGTCTCCAACCCACTCATCAAGTGTCCTCCTCTGTGATTTGGCAAGAATTTGGTGGTGAAAAGGGCACTTTTTGCCCCCTAATCACTGATGTTCCCAACACTTTATGGGGACATGATTTATTAGGAATGATGGATACTGTTTTGACAACAGACAATAAGGCCTTCTGTGATTAGATAATGGTACATGACAAAATAGGTCTTTTGGGCACACAGCCTCTCCAATTCTAAAGTCCATTGTTCTGCCTCTCCCCAAACCCATTTCCATACAGTGGACACCCAAGATGATATATTGGTAGAACAGTGGCCTTTCTAGAACCTAAACTTACCATACTAAAAATGCTGGTGGAAGAACAGTTAAAACTCAGGCACATAGAGCCTTCCACTAGCCCCCATAATACTCCTGTCTTTGTCATCCCAAAAATAAATGGTAAACATAGACTCTTGCAAGACCTTAGACCTATTAATAAACACATGAAAAAGATGGGATCCTTTCAATCAGGACTCCCCCACCCTGCTAGTATTCCAAACAATTATCATATAATTAACATTGACATAAAAGATTGTTTTTTTCTCAATTCCTATTGCACAACAAAACAAACCATATTTCACTTTCAGTTTGGGAACCTAACACTGGGATCCCAGCACAAAGGTACCAATGGACAGTACTGCCCCAAGGAATGAAGAATAGCTCCCCTATGTGTCAACACTTTGTTTCACATGCAACCAGGCCTCTCATTAAGCAATGTTTAATAATGCACTATATGGATGATATCTTACTTGCCCATAGAGATAGTGCCACATTATTAACTTGCCTTAACTAATTTTTAGCCAACCTCACTACATTGGGGTTACATGTGGTAACTGACAAAGTTCAGCACCAACCACCCTTTGAGTTTCAGGATATAAAATTTCATCAAAAATTAGGCCCTTCAGACCAACTATACTTATAAAACCTAAATATACCATAAATAAATTGCAACGGCTTTGTGGACATGTTAATTGACTCAAATCCTTTCTGTCCATCTCTCAAAAGGTCTTGACCCCTTTGCTCCACTTGCTCAGGCAAGACTCCTGCACTTCAAAGAAAATTACCCTAACTCCACAAGCCCTGCAAACAGTTAATCACATCAATAACTGTCTTGCTGACCTTCAAACACAATGCTATGATAAAAGCCATCCCCTGCTAGGGATTGTCTTATTGTCCCCAGGGGCACCCCTTGGTGTCATTTGGCAGCAGATGGTCCTCTGTTCTGGGTACATCTAGTGTGGAGTCACTGCCACAGAATCACCAGCAGACTGGAAGGCTTAAGATAAGATATTATCATTATAAGGTCTTCAATGCTGAGCCAGATACTCTGGTACTTCCATTAATACAAGTTGAAATCTTATACCTCATACAGAACAACACTCAATTCCAAACCTTAATCTCTGACTTTCCAGGACAATTAGATAATCACCTTCCTCCTAACAAGATGCTTCACATGCTACAATCCCTAGATATTTCTCCTTCAAAAATGACTTCCCTTCCTCACAACCCATAGCTAGTTCCCTATGTGCATTTACTGATTTCAATAAGCAAAAGTTTGGGGTACTTATAAAAACAGTAAATGAACCAGACATCACATATCTAGAAAACCATACAGGGTCTGTTCAACTAGGTGAATTGAGGACTGTAACTCAAGTATTTCTTCTATACCCTGAAACCCCCATTAATATATTTCCTGACAGCAAATACACTGTACAAGTGGCAAAAGCACTCCCTTTTTCTGTGTTCAGACTGACCAATAAACTCATTGATCAAGCCCTCCACACCTTAAAGGAACTTACTGAAAGCAGACAATTTTCATGGTATAGTACCCATGTACGATCCCACACAAATCTGCCAGGGATCATTGCTCAGGGTAATGATAAAATAGACAAACTTATCTCATGTTACTCCATTTCATTGAGTGCTTTAGAGAAAAGCATGCATACTACATACTAAGTTTCACATGTCAGTTAGCAATTTGAAGGTTTTGTTTCCTGAACTCACTTTAGCACAATGTAAACACATGGTGCAAGCTTGTAAACACTGTGCCCCTATGGCATCATTTGATCCCTTACAACCTCAAGGAGTTAATCCTAGAGGCCTATCCCATAACAAACTCTGCCAGATGGATGTTACCTATATTCCTTCATTTGGCATATTAAAATATGTGCATGTCATTTAGGACACATATTCCAAGCTCACTTTTGCTATTGCACAGTCTGGAGAAAAAACCTCAAAAGTAATAAAAGCTATAAAAATGGCTGTTAATGATGGGAGTTTCTTAGGCCATAAAAACTGATAATGGGCCTGCCTACACCTCTTCCAGCTTCCAACAGTTCTTAACATCATGGGGTATCTCCCACACAACTGGCATTCCATATAATCCACAAGGGCAAGGACCGATCATACATTAAAGGAAACATTGCAAAACCAGAAGGACATTCATATATGCCTGGACCCTAACCTCACACTCACACACATTCTATTTACACTTAATTTTCTCACATTGATAGCAATGGAGTGAGCCCTGCATATAAACATTGGGACTCCTTTCCTTCCCTGACCCCCTTACAACTGGTACACTGGAAAGACTCACTCACAGGCATATGGCAAGCAAGGACCACACCCTCTTATCACCCAGGGATGAGGGTTTGCTTGTGTTTTCCCAGAGTCCACTCCTAACCCCATTTGGATACCAGCCAGAAATGTCAAGCCAGGCACAACTAGCCAAATTCCAAAGATTAAGCCTATCAGAAAAGAAACAATGCCAACATCCCACATATCAGAGAGCCCACAGATAACATGGGGTGACATAAAGACATTAGCCACCCAAGCCACGGAGATTTCACTATCCTAGGACCATAGCCCAGGCACTCTATTCTTACTCATATGTGCTATTATAACTGCTAACTTTCAGGTAAGTACTGCACAGGTAATTTCCGTCCCCCCACCTTTGGACACTTGTTCATCAACCCCCGTACTTCAGATTGTCCATAATTGGGCTCCTTCTTTTCCTAGGTCTTCCACTGTGCCAAATGCCCCAACAAAGTCATCCATTAACATCAGCATTGATATAAAGAATTCTCTAAGTGTCTTGCTTATATACACAACTTTTACAAATACATCACTTCATACTGATGATCATATCCAATTCAATTATCCGAGTAATGGAGGTGACTTTCCACAGTATTGCTGGACTAATAACATCCTTTGTCTCCTGAATGACATAGAATCCCTAGAAAGATGCAAGGTGCACGAATTAAGTCACCAAAAGGCCAACAAATCAGGCCTTGGTGGTCCTACACTGGCTAATCCCACTTACTTTCAGGGACAGCTAGGCAATATTGAGGAGACAGATCTCTATCCAGATGTCCCCAATAACACAATGAAGCCCCCCAATCCCCAATGTACCCTTCCTGATTGCTCCAAACCTAACACACTTAATTACCCTCCACCTCATGTTCTATGCCATGGACCCTACATAACTGGAATTAGTGGAACACTGACTTATCATAATGCAGCCATTCCTGTGGTCTTCACTGATCTATCATGATTCATCTGCAGTCACAGTATTTCACGTTGAGACTGATAATGCTAGTAACCCCTTTGGCATGAAAAACCTATGTAACAAGTACACTTGCACAGACCTTTCTCCTCTGAAATTCCTGAATGCCACTGCATATGAAGATAAGGCCATTACCACTGGCAAGATAAAGTGTTTGTACATCTTCAGTTTTATGGAAAACTGCCACTTCTTTGCCCAGATGCTCCAAGCAGCTCTGCAGCAGCTTCTCTTATGGAAAACCGCAGCTTCTCACTCTTACGGCCCAACCAGCGGGACAAAAGACACTTACACTTCAGAGGTTCATGAAGCAGCTTCCCATTTATTCAGATAACACACCCTCAATATATAAGCATAAGCAATTGTAACCAGATATGTCCATCCAATCCTTTTAAAGGTCAAGCAATCACTCGCTCAAGCATACATGTAAAGTATGTCTGTCCACATGCTAGGCTGCTGAACTGATTATCATACAGCCAATTGTAAATGCATTCTGCCCTTCTCCAGGCATAATCAGGATGCCGTTTGCTCTCTGCCAATCGCCATCTTTAGATGCACATGATTTAACCCTGGGCCCTGGGTTTTGCCCACCAAAACTCCCCCTTTCTGTTTATAAAAGGGTCTGTGCCTGTCTTAGGTTGTCCACGGCAGAGCAACATCCTTACCCATCATTGGACAATGAGGCTCTAGCCCTCATTTCCTGTCTTAGGTTGGTATGAGCTCCCCATGAATCTTACCCGTCATTGGCTACTGGTCCAGCATATTTAACCAGACTTGGGGGGATGGGCCAGCATCAATTGCCACAAGAACTTGATGAATAATGGCTGTTTCTCTGCGCAGATGGATATGCATTTTGTATATGCACAGGACAGATACAACACACAAAAGACCTCCCCTGGACAAAAACCCAAACCATTCTTTTCCCCATAGAACAGCAGACTGCAGAAATGTGGCCAAATGTTGTAAAAATAGGAGGATATAGAATAGAGGAATTGGTAAGGGGTACAGTATAGGGCCACATCTTCACTATCTCCCATAGTTCACACAAGTCTCTTTCATTAATTCGGCGAGAATTCGCCAGCACCATCAGCGGGAGAAGCCTCCTCATCTTCTTCCTGTTTTGGGGTCTCTGTTGAGGCCTTGACCAATCTCTCCAGCTCCCAAATTGGTGGTTGTGCATCCTGTGGGAAAACACAAACAGACCCTCAGGTCCAGATTAATACCGGTTCTGGGCCTTTCCATTGTCCTGATAGAATGTCCTTCCAGAGCACTTGAGGTAGATGCTTTTTATTAGGCTCTGAATGATGGTCAGAAGCTGATCAGCCCTCAGAATCAAGATTTTAAAAATTTAAAATGAACAGGACAACAGACAATTTGTCTTTTGGGGATCTGTATGATGCCCCTATTCCCCCTTTGTTTATAAAGCATGTTTTTAAGCGTTAAATGGGCATGCACAACAATGCTTTGTCCAGTAGGGTTATAGGAAATTCCTGTGACATCTTGAATACCAAAGGTGAAACAAAATTGTTTAAAGGTCTGGGACATATATCCAGGACCATTATCTGTTTTAATTTGTTTTGGAACTCCTAGGATGGAGAAAGAGTGTAAACAGTGATTATTATATCTTTGGTTTTTTCTCCAGTAAGAACAGAGGCCATAATAAATCCTGAAAAGGTATCAATAGACACATGAATGAATTGTAGTTTTCCAAATTCCGAATAATGAGTTACATCCATTTGCCAAATATGATTGGGCTGAAGCCCATTCAGATTTACTCCTAACGAGGGGTTAGGAATAAATGTAACACATTTAGCAAAAGACTTGACTATGTCTCGAGCTGTTGCCTTAATAATTTTATAGCGTGTGTGTAGAGTGGAAGCATTTACATGAAATTTGGAATGAAAAGTTTTTGCATTTTCAAGCATATTAAAGACGTGTGGGTCTCTGGTGGTCATGTCTGTTAAATCATTGTGTAAACTTAAAGGACCTGGAAGGCCAGTATGAGCCCGAACATGCCCAATAAAAACAGGATTTTTTCTGTCCGAAATAAATTTTTGTAAACTTTCCAAATATTTAGTAATAGTGGAGGTGAGGGAAATCATACCAGTTATTTCTAAATTTTGAATTAACAACGTATTTGCTATCAGAGAATAGGTTAAAAGGCTCATGGTGGGTTTTGAATACTTCTATAACTACTAATAATTCCATTTGTTGTGCAGATAGAGTATTAAACAGCAATGTTTCTGTAACATTATCTATAGTAATAGCACCCGTACCCTACTTTGATCCATAATTAAATATAAGGGTAGCTCCTGTGTCTCGTCCAGTGAGTACAATGAAGACTCAGCTCTCAGATGAAGTTTTAAGGTCTTTATTTTTATGGGAGAGCTTCTGAGCCAAGTGCCTGGTTCTTCTTCCTCCTCCATCACCACCGTCTTCTTCTTCTTCTTCCTCTTGTCATGCAGCTCTCTCTTTCCTTCTTTTCTCTCGTGCAGCTGCTGCTTCTCTCTTCTTCTTCTCTCATCACGCAGCTGCTGCCTGCCTCTGCCATGCAAAGTATGCAGCTTTTATGGGATGTAACAGGTCAGGCGTTTGGCTCGTGGAGACTTAATGGTGGGTAATGAGGACATGTACTGATCACGAGCTAAGCACGGACGCGGAGGAGATCAGTCAGCCAATTAGAAAGCACTTCCTTAAATTTGTTTTTCTTTGCAGTTGGGCTTCTCGGCGCCATCTTAGGGTGAGGCCAGCTACCACTGCAGGCCCTACAGGGCAGCAGTCTCCAACATCTCCCCCTTTCTGTTTTATTAATGGGCTTAGGATCAGGTCATCATGATAGCTCATGTGGCGAGCACCATCCTTACCCGTCATCGGAATTCTGACCTCCAGGCATCAGAACCCTGTCTTAGGTTGGTATGGGCCCCCATGAGCCTATCTGTGACTCTGGATCCCCAGGATCATGCCTGTCTTAGGTTGCATAACAGCAGAACATATTCTTACCCATCATTGGTATCTCACCCATCTTGGGATGAGGACCTGTCTTAGGTTGATATATGTCTCTGTTTGCTTACCCGTCATTGGCTACCGATCCAGCATTTTTAGCCACACCTGGGGAGATGTGCCAGTTTCAAGCACCATAAGTGCCATTTTGATGGTCTGACATTCTCCCTGTTGTTGGTGTCTTACATGCATAAGGCATTGGATCATTAGTCCAAATCCCAGTACCATAAGTGTTCCAAGAGCCATGCTGTCTGCCCATGTTTCAGTCTCTAATCCTAATTGAGTGGTAAGGTCCTCAGGAGTATAAGATCAGTATGCCAGCCTTTAAGAGGGCATCGATAACCTTTTGTGTTTGTAAAGCTGAGGCGGCTCTTTCAGCTATATTATTGACAGCTTGTGCTACTGGTATTGTAGTAGCTAATGCTGTCACTGCTGCCGCAGCTGCAGCAGCAGACACAGCCACTGCTGTAACCACTGCTGTTGTAATGCCGAAGTCTCTTTTGTTTCTAAACAAAGTCATAGGCAGCTCTTCATCAGTTATGGAGACTGGTAGAGGCAAGAAAGTAGGAACACGCATAATCACTGCAACAGAAAACTGGGAGGCATTCCAACATTGTGAAAGGAAACAAGTTACGTTAGCATCAGAACAATTTAGGACAGTAGTACCATGGTTAGTTAATAGAAACATGAAAGGGGATCACACACAAACTGGAGTGGGAGAAAAGGTTAT
Organism: Sciurus vulgaris; assembly: GCF_902686455.1. Classification (NCBI taxonomy): domain Eukaryota; kingdom Metazoa; phylum Chordata; class Mammalia; order Rodentia; family Sciuridae; genus Sciurus; species Sciurus vulgaris. Next base: position 55,348,103 of record NC_136478.1, on the reverse strand, counting down.
GCTTCCATTACAGGTAAGAGACTGAGTAGCAGATAGGAAAGAAGAATTGTCCCAATTAGAGGAGTTCCACTGGCACAATTTATGTTCCGCTCCCAGAAGGCTGAAAAATGACTGTATATTAGTATATCCTTTTGTGTTAGAAAGGAGAAGCCAGTTATAAGGATTGACATGTTTCATTCCTAACTGAACATCATCCTGGTAAAGAAAAAGACATAGCATTAAAAGAACGGTCTGTGAATCAAAGGGAATTGCAGGCAATCCTGTCGAAGCATTGGTACTAAAAATAGGTGGAAGAATAGAAGAGGTATTAGTTAATGGTAAAGGATGACGATGTCTTAGATGCGGGTCTTGTTAATCTCTCTGGGATCCATACTGGTGTTTTTTCACCCTGCGGGAAAACACATATGGAGCCTTGACTCCAGAATAACACTGGATCCAGGCCTCTCCATTGTCCATTGAGTACATCCTTCCATTGAACAAGGACCTTTGGAGCCGCTGTAGGATTTTCGTGTCTATCTGTGGCTGTTTTTCCATCTTTGTCCAAATTTAGAAAATTTAAAGTAAATAATGCTATGTTTAGTTTATCTCTAGGAGACCTGTATGTGTCTCCTATTCCCCCTTTTTGTTTATTTAAAACAGCCTTTACTGTTTGATTGGCTCTTTCAATGATTCCTTGTCCCATAGGATTGTATGGAATTCCAGTGGAATGGGAAATATCAAAGGTACTTAAGAAATTTTTAAATGATGCAGAAATATATGCAGGCCCATTGTCTGTCTTACATTGTTTAGGCTTTCCCCAAGTTGCAAAGGCCTGTAAGCAATGTGATATTACGTCTTTTATTTTTTCTCCACTATGTAATGAAGCAAATATAACCCCTGAGTAGGTATCAATAGTTACATGAACAAATTTGAGATTTCCAAACTCTGGAATATGTGTTACATCCATTTGCCATAGATGGTTGGGCAGTAGGCCTTTTGGATTAATGCTATTATTAGGTGAATTTATGTATGTTACACAATTATTACAGTTTTTTACAATGGTTCGGGCTTGTTCTTTGGTTATATTGAATTTTATTTGTAAGGTTTTAGAATTTACATAAAATTTACTATGGAAGTTTTGTGCTTCTTCTATTATAGAAAAAACGTGAGGATCCCTTGTGGCTAGATCAGCTATATTATTGCCCTGTGTTAACGGACCTGGCAAGTCTGTGTGAACTCTTAAATGTCCTATGTAGAATGGCTCTGTTCTACTCCAAATGAGTTTTTGTAATGCTAAGAGTATGTTGGATATGGTGGAATTTTTGTTGATTAAACAGGCGTTTTCCAGTTATTGAACTGCATTAACAGCATAATGGCTATCCGACAGAATATTTACAGGAACTTTATGAAAATCTTTTAATGTTTGTTCTATTGTTAATAATTCTATTTGCTGTGCAGAAGCCTTTGGAAAAAGAAATGTTTGTACCTTGTCTTTATGAAAATATGCTCCAGTACCATTATTGGAACCATCAGTAAACACTACCACTGCTTGTCTTATAGGTTCCCTTTTTGTAATTTTTATTTGAATCACCGGATTTCTTAGATAAAATTGTATATATGGATGTTTTGGATAATGATTGTCAAATTGGGCAGCAGTTGTGAACATAAGAATTGCCCAATCATTGTTATTATTACTTAAGTAAGAAATTTGTTCTGAATTATATGGGGTTATTATCTTATCTGGAGATTTTCCAAATACTATGATGGCTGATTTTAATGCCTTGAATATTATTTGTGCCATTGCTTCAGGATAAGAAACTATTGTTTTTCCTGGAAAGTAGGGTAAATGTATCCACATTAAAGGTCCTGTTGCCAGAGGACTCCTGTAGGGACTAAATTGTTTGGAAGTACTATGAGTGATAGAGATGCCGACAGATCTATAAGATCAATCTGTGCTTCATCTAGTCTTTTTTGTACTACATCTAGGGTTTTTCTAGCTTCCTCTATAAGTTTTCTGGGTGAAGAAGGATGAGCATCTCCCTTTAAGATATTAAATAATGGTCCTAAATCTTGAGTAGTTAATCTAAGGTAGGGCCTTATCCAATTAATATCACCTAATAACTTTTGAAAATCATTTAAGGTATTAAGATGGTCGAGTCTAAGAGAAGTTTTTAGGGGTGTAATGATTGTGCTGTTTATTTTAGTGCCTAAAAAGTCTTGAACTTGTTGTCTTTGTATCTTTTCAGGTGCTATAAGTCCTCTGGTCTTTAAATGACTGATTAGATCAGTAAATACCTTATCTAGTATTGTTTGTTCTGGGTGGCAAATTAATACATCATCCATATAATGGTATATAATTATATCTGGATACTTATTTCTGATTGGTATTAAAGCACTATTTATGTAAATTTGACATTGGGTTGGACTATTGGCCATCCCTTGGGGTAGGACTTTCCATTCATATCTGGCATCAGGCTGTCCATGATTAATGAAGGGGACCATAAAAGCAAACTTTTCTATGTCATCAGGGTGGAGAGGAATAGAGAAAAAACAATTTTTTATATCTAATATTATTGATTTCCAGTCCTTTGGTAATGCTGATAAGACTGGTAGGCCCAACTGAATTGGCCCCATGGATTGCATTATGGCATTGATGGCTCTTAGGTCATGTAATAATCACCATTTACCTGATTTCTTTTTTATAAGAAATATGGGGGTATTCCAAGGTGATGTGGAGGGCCTTATATGCCCTGCCTCTAATTGTTCTTGTACTAATTCCTGGGCTGCTTTAAGTTTTTCTGTATTTAGTGGCCACTGAGGGACCCAGATTGGTTTTTCTATATTCCATTTTATTTTAATTATTTCATCAGTGGCCCCGAGGAAAAACCCAATCACTGTCTATCACCTTTTTGTTTAATTGATATTGGTTCCGTTATGCCTTGTTCATTGATTCCTAAGCCCTTTCCCCACTGTGCCCTTGTTTTATCATTATGTTTTGTGCTTGTTCACTGTATATTCCTTCTGTGGTTATTTTCATCCACATTTGAATTAAAATATCTCTACCCCATAGTGTCACTGGGATTTGTTCTAAGACATATGGTTGGAAAAGTCCTTCTTGACCTTCTGGGCTTTTCCATTGTAGCCACATGGAGCTCTTTTTTGGTTCTGTGGCAATACCAAATCCTCTCAATGTTTGATTTGCCTTTCGTGCAGGCCAATCCTTTGGCCAGTCTTTTTCTGCTATGATAATTTTGTCTGCTCCTGTGTCTAACAATCCATTTATAATTTTTCCTTTTACAATTAATTCTAACATAGGTCTGTTTTTTAGTTCCATAGTAAGGCAGGCCAAATCAATACCTGTAGATCCCATACCCTTATCTCCCCTAAAATGTTGTTGTGACGGGAATGAGCCATGAAGACTAGGTAGTATACAAAGCTGAGCTATTCGGTCTCCCAGAGAAATGGATATAATGCCCTGAGGTGATGAAGCAAGCACTTTAATTTCTCCTGTATAATCTTGATCTACGATTCCTAGAACTATCATTAATCCTTTAAGTGCACAGGAGCTTCTGCCTAATAATAGTCCCATGGTGTTCTCAGGTAGGGGACCCTTAAATTCAACAGGTATGACTTGTACTCCCATTTCTGGTGTTAGTATTGCTTTGGTGGTAGAACAGAGGTCCAGTCCTGCACTTCCTGGTGTTTCTCTCCTTGGTCTGTCACTGGATAATGTGTCCTGGCCACTTTTTGAATCACCCCATACATTTGTGCCAGGCCCTGGGGTTGTGAGCCCCGTCCCTCGTTTTTTTAACTTCCACGAGGAAGGATAGGGTTACCATCTACATTTATCATAGATCTACATTCACTGGCCCAATGATATCCCTTTCTACATCTTGGACAGATTCCAGGTTTAGGCCTTCTCTGGGGTCTGTCTTGATGTTTTAACTGGGGACATTGTTTTCTAAAGTGTCCTTGTTGTTTACAATAGAAACATGATCCTGGAGGTCCTCCTCTCTTAAAGTTTAGCCTTTGCATTCCTTGTGTTCTTTTTTCCTGTTTCTCTTTTTTCTCCTCTAAAATGTCTTCTCCTTTTTCTAGCGTATCTTTAAATGTTGGCCTCGGGTTAGTTAAGCACCCGCAAATCAACGTCCAAATTGCACTTGTGCCAACCGGTAATGGTTCTACTTTCTTCCTCTTTCTTAAATCCTCTCCTAAGTGATCCATCCCACTGTGGTATATTTAAGAGTCCCTCATCTAAAAACCATGGCGCAGCTTCTTCTACTGTTCTGAGGAAAAGCCTCACAGTCTTTGTTTTTAGAGGTGTTCCACTTGCTTTTAATAAGTCTCTAAGCGGACCCTCCATTCTGACCCGTGATGTTTCGCCGCCCATATTCTAAAGCTTTAAATGCTAACCACACTACAATGCTAAGCCACACTAAAGCAACTAAAAACAATAGTGCTCTGCAACAATACAATGCGACCAAAGACGTGAACTCTCGACAAACAACAAACACACAAAATCTTATTATTTTAATACCTGGCCAGTCTGCCGGGGGTTACTTTACCCAGCTCCTGTACCTGGGGGTTAGTTTACCCAGCTTCCTGTATACTGCTTTAACTTGTCTTAACTTATTTTACTTGACTTGTTTACTTTTAACAGCTGCTTTACCTGCATATTACTTACCTCTTTTGTGGTGGTGCAAGGGGTCCCAGGTTTCAGCACCACTTGTCTCGTCCAGCAAGTACAATGAAGACTCGGCTCTCAGATGAAGTTTTAAGGTCTTTATTTTTATGGGAGAGCTTCTGAGCTGAGTGCCTGGTTCTTCTTCCTCCTCCACCGCCACCATCTTCTTCTTCCTCTCGTCGCGCAGCTCTCTCTCTCCTTCTTTTCTCTCGTGCAGCTGCTGCTTCTCTCTTCTTCTTCTCTCGTCACACAGCTGCTGCCTGCCTCCACCGTGCAAAGTACGCAGTTTTATGGGATGTAACAGACAATCACCTAACAGGTCAGGCATTTGGCTCATGGAGACTTAATAGTGGGTAATGAGGACAAGTACTGATCACAAGCTAAGCACGGATGCGGAGGAGATCAGTCAGCCAATTAGAAAGCACTTCCTTAAAGTTGTTTTTCTTTGTGGTTGGGCTTCTCAGTGCCATCTTAGGGTGAGGTCAGCTACCACTGCGGGCCCTAAAGGACAGCAGTCTCCAACATCCTGTAATAGGTTCTTTTTGGGTGACTTTAGGAAAAATTATAGGATGTTGTCTCCAAAACTGGAGAAGAGGATCAGATGGCAAATGATTGTCAAACACAGCAGAAGTACTAGTAAAGACTACAGCCCATGAATTTGAATTATTAATAAGATATTGTATCTGATCAGTAGTATATAGAGCAGTGATAGTTGAGGCATGTGATCCAAAGGTGGAAAGGGATACTTTTAATGCCTTAAGGATTAATTCTGCCACAGATTCAGTAAACAAGGCTAAGACCTTGTTAGGGGCATAATTCATGTGTACCCATAGAATAGGACCCTTTTGCCAAAACACTCCTGTGGATAACTTATTTGTGGCCAAGACAATGAATGATAAAGGCTTAGTTAGGTCAATACAATCAAGATGAGCCTTTTCAATAGCTGTTTCAACAAGCTTGAGAGCTGTTCAAGCCTTAGGGGTAAGCACTCACTTAGAAAGAGGGTCAGAATCACCTTTAAGAATATCAAACAGGGGTCCCAATCTTGAGGTGGGTAAATGAAGGTAAGGTCTAATCCAATTAATATCACCCAAAAGTTTTTGAAAAAAATTTAAAGTTCTAAGCTCATCCACCTGAACGGTAATTTTTGCGGGTTTAACCATAGTTTGATTTATGATAGATCCCAGGAAGTTTTTGGTGTCTGTGATTTGTATTTCATTAATGGCAATATGTAAGCCCCATCTTTCAAGTGACTTTAGTAAGGAATTATAACATTGCTCTAAGACAGGTTTTTCCTTATGAGCTAGCAAAATATCATCCATATAATGATAGATTAAAAGTTGAGGGTTTGCTAAGCATATAGGTTCAGTAGCCTTGCCTACATATATTTGACACATGGTAGGGCTATTGGCCATGACTTATGGGAGGACTATCCATTCATATCTTTTATTAGGAGGGCTATTATTAAGTGAGAGCACAGTAAATGCGAATTTTTTGGTGTCTGAAGGATGTAACGGAATGGAAAAGAAACAATCTTTTATGTCAATTACAATGGAGGGCCAATTAACTGGGATAGTCGGTAAAGTAGGTAATCCTAATTGAATACGTCCCATGGGCTCCATTATAAAATTCACTGCTCTTAGGTCATGTAAGAGCCTCCATTTTCCTGATTTCTTTTTTATTATAAATATTGGTGTGTTGAAAGGAGAGGTGGATGGTTTCACATGTCCGGCCTCCAGTTGTTCGTTAACCAATTGCTGGGCCGCTTCTAATTTGTCTTTTGAGAGGGGCCACTGAGGGACCCAGACAGGTTTCCATGTTATTTTAATTGTTTCAGTGGCCCCTAATGAAAATCCAATCCCTTTCTATCTTGTTTTGGAGTAACTAAAATGGGTGAAGTAGGTCCTTGACTATTTTTCCCAAGACCTTTTCCCCATATGTGTTCTTGGGCTAACATCATTTGATTAGCTTTTGGATTATCATATGGAATCTATGATGTGAGATATAAATCCATCTGTTCCATGATATCTCTCCCCCATAAGTTTAGCGGGAGATGTTCAAGGACATAAGGTTGGACAACACCACTATGACCTTCTTTATCCTTCCATTTTAATGTGGCTGCACTCTTGTTAGGGTTGGAAGGTATACCCAATCCTCTTAAAGTCTGATCTGCCTGTTGAAGTGGCCAGGCTTTGGGCCATTCTGTAATTTTGATAATACTTTTGTCAGCCCCAGTATCTAATAAGCCCTCAAAACTTTTGCCTTCTATCACTAACTTTGTCATAGGCCTATCTTTTAAACCCCATGTTAACATGACCATATTTTGGCCAGTAGAACCTAACCCTTTATTTCCCCTAATAATATTTTTTGATGGATATTGATAATAGCAACTGGGTAAGACCAACAATGGTGCTATGCAATCACCCTGAGCTATTATTGCTATACCTCTTGGTGAAGAAGCAAGGATTTTTATTTCTCCCATAAAATCATGGTCTATAACCCCAGGGACAATATTTAATCCTTTTAAAGCAGAAGAACTCTTCCCCAGAACTAGTTCCACTGTTCCTTTAGGTAATGGACTGACAGCCGAAGTTGGTATTGGCTGTACTCCCATCTCTGGAGTTAATACAGCTCTGGCAGAGACACAGAGGTCCAATCCTGCACTTCCTCTTGTTTGTCTAATAGGGGAGTCAAGGGGTAATGGGTCCAAGGCACAGACTGGACAGCCCCATATATTTGTGGGCCCCAAGGCCAGGGGCCCTAATTCCCATTTTTTGGAGGTAAAGGGTTACCATCTTTGTCTCTAGTTGATTTATAGTCACTTGCCCAGTGTTTCCCCTTTTTACATCGTGGACATAGTTTTGGCACAGAACCTTGGGTGCAGTCCTTTTTCATGTGTCCAAATTGTTTACATTGATAACACTGTTGGCCTGGGTGGAAACTGGTATTATCTCTAAGACCCTGTGCAAATGCTGCAGCCATCACCTGACCTTGAATAAAAGTCTCATTAATATCCCTACAGGCCTTTAAGTAGGCTCCAAGGTCTTTGCTTTTCCAAGGTCTTAGTGCCTCTTTATACTGTCTATTTGCCTGTTCATAAGCAAGCTGTTTGACTAAGGGCATCACCTGGTCCACATCTCCAAATATACGTCCTACTGTTTGAATCAATCTGTCTACAAAATCAGCATAGGGTTCATTATGACCTTGAATAACTTTAGATAACTGTCCTTGAAGATCGCCAGCACCTGAAAGCGTTCTCCAAGCTTTAGTGGCAGCAGCACTAATTTGTTGATACACACCAGGGTGGAAATTAATCTGGTTACCTTGCCCTTCATATGGTCCTTGGCCTGTCAGCATGTTTAGATTCCACTGAGGATTGCCCGCAACTGCATTGCAGCGGGCAGTATCAGAACATAACTCCTGGTTAGCCACCTTCCACATGAGATATTGTTCCCCAGATAAACATGCCTTTGCTAAATTACTCCAATTAGTCAGAGTAAGATTTTGACTTGCAACATTCTCTAATAAAGAAATGATAAATGCAGCTTGTACTTCATAGGACGTAACTGCCTCTTTTAATTGTTTCACTAATTTTATATCTAATATTTGATGATATCTCTGATATCAAATATCAAATATTTGATATTTGAAGATCAAATTTTCAAATATCTTCAAATACTGGGAGTATTGGGAACACTGATCGAGATTCTACATCAGCCCACTGTCTGGGGGCCTCCCCTGTGCAGCAAGTACATGAGCCTTTACAACTTGAAAAAGAGTGATGATCTGGATTATATGCCAGAGGGCGTGGCGTGGTAGGGGTTAGATGCCACTGAGGTAACTTCTTTTCCGGCTCTGTCTCAGATTGGTCCTGTTCCTCAGAGTCTGAACATCTACTTTTTCTTTCAGAAGCTTGATTTGATTGTTCTTTTTCTACATTTTCTGATATCTTTTCCCCTTCTCTTAACTGTTTTTGAGATTTTGATTTTTTGGAAGTCAGACAAAAACGAACTAATGTACACATCGCTATAACAACAACAAACAGAAACCAAACAAGAAAAGGTAACACAAACAGCAATTTACACATATTTGTTATGGGACGTCCTTTGCTGTCTCTTGGGACAGCCTTTCAATATATTCTCTCTCTAGGAGAATCTTCCATTAATAATCCCTCTCTAGGGGACCCTTCCATTAAAACCTTAAGGTAACCATCTCCTCAAATAGGGAAACCTTCTCATTAATTATGCTAGCAAAACTGTCTTTTATATATCTGAGCACTCACCAATTCCCAGTTCGATCCTCGTTTGATCCCAATCCGGACCACCACTTACGGAAAACCGCCGCTTCTTTGCCCAGCTGCTCCAAGCGGCTCCACAGCCACTTCTCTTACAGAAAACCACGGCTTCTCGCTCTTACGGCCCGACCAGCGGGATGAAAGACACATACACTTCTGAGGTTCATGAAGCAGCTTCCCGTTTATTTAGATAACACACCCTCAATATATAAGCAGTCTCATGCATAAGCAATTGTAACCAGATATGTCCATCCAATCCTGTTAAAGGTCAAGCAATCACTCGCTCAAGCATACATGTAAAGTATCTGTCCATGCGCTAGGCAGTTGAACTGATTATCATACAGCCAATTGTAAACGCGTTCTGCCCTTCTCCAGGCATAATCAGGAGGCTGTTTGCTCTCTGTCAGTCACCATCTTTAGATGCACATGATTTAACCCTGGGCCCCGGGTTTCGCCCACCACACAGTTTCATATTATTCAAGTTTCAAACTTCAATTTGACTACCCTCACAGGTAGCATGATTAACTGCACACAATTAAGCTGTGTTCTTTCTAACCATCTGGATATTAATATCCCACTTCATATCATGGTTCATAACCTTTCATTTCTGTATAGGATGGTTACTGACATGGATCTAATGCTCCCTATCGCATTAACAGAATCACTCATCATGACCATTAACTGGATCCCGCAGATGACGAGACTTCAGAATCTCTGTCCCCATAACTGCTGCCTTGATTTTCTCCACCACTGCTACACCTGCCTCCACTGCTGCCTTAATCCAGTCTGGATCCACCGCTGTTGCCCTTCACCAAACTATACACTCCTCCTCTGATTTGTTCTATGGCCTTACATCATTAGCCACACTTACCTTTGATGGCATCCACAATTTACAAGTCCAAACAGACATACAACAACAGCAAATAGATTATTTAATAGTAACAAAAATTTTTTGGTGTGCCATTATCATTCAGCCTTCATCTGTTTGTATAACAGATGTTACTGTTCATAAACTTACACATGACAGAGATTTACCTGAGCAACAACTGAAGGCTGAATGGTCACAAAAATTTCTCAATGTAACATGCCTCATTGAACAGGAAATCACAAACATGAGAAAAATCAGGGTTAATCAATTTGATACAACTACAATACAACAAATATGGTCAAAGCTAAAAAACATGCTGAATCCTACAAATCTGATAATATTAGGGCTAGCCTGTATACTCTTTCTTATAATTCTTGCAGTTCTTAAATGGACAGCTGACAAATTGTTGGGCCAGATGTAAGAGCCAAGGCATCATGATCATTTCAGAATGTGATGGGCATGTTGTGGAAACCCAGGAAGGCAATGTCCTGGCTACCACATGTAAGCCACATAAACTAGTGGTATGGTTTGCCTATTATGTATACCTTCCACACTCTGCCAGGTATCATGTTAATGCAGGGATGCTTGGAGGTGAAATCACTGGAGTGTAAGAACTGTAACCTAATAAGTCCATCCTAGTTTGAATAAATGGCTGTGGTGGTAACTGTAGGCAGGTGGGTTGTGGATGGAAAAGATGAGTTATTAGGTATGTCCTGGGAGGATTCATCTTTTCTCTTGCCCTTTTCCCATTTCCCTCTGCTTCCTGGCTGCTATGAATGGAGCAGTGCTCCTTCATAAGCCCCTCTCACCATTTTGCACCCCCACATCTTGGGCCTGGGCCAATGGAGTCAACCATGAATTGGCTAAGATCTCTGAAATCATGAACTCCAAAGAAACTTTTCTTCCTATAAGTTGTTCTTTTTGGATATTTTAGTTATAGCAACACAAAGCTTACTAAAACAGAAGTTGGTACCAGGAATGGGGCTATTTCACTAACTAGCCTGACCATGTGGTTCCAGAGATTTTGGAAATAGTTTGCAGGGGATAAATCAGGCCGGCAAAGCTTTAGAATGTTGGAAGCAGAACTTAATAGTGATTCTGGTGGAAACTCAGAAGGACAGAATGCCAACAGGAATGCAATCTTTGCCCATGAGGTTTCAGAGGGAAATGAGGACTCCTGTGGGAATTGGACTAGAGGCCATTCATGTTACATTCTGGCAAAGAGGCTATCTATAACATGACCATGTCCTGAGATTTTCAGTGTGGCTGAATATAATAGTGGTGAACTAGTTATTCTGGTGGAGGAAATTTTATGGCTGCACAACATACAGTCAGTAGCATGGATATTGCTGGCAGTTTTTAGCCAGGTATACTGTGACGATCAGGAGAAGAAAGCAAGGCTAAAGGATATGTAATACTTGCAGTTTGACCAGGAAAGGACTTGTCAAACTAGGATCAAGGAAGGTGTAGTTTACTAAAGAGATTATGTTCTATTTTTTCTTTGTGGAATTAGGGCAGAGGATGGGACTTGTTTTCTCACTTGCTTTTTGGTCCTAAATTGGTTTCATCCTTCTTTCTATGCCCCTATTCCTCTCTTTGGGAATAAGAATGTTTACCCTGTGCCACTGTATATTGTATAACTTTCTTTTAATATTTACAGAGTCTCACAGCCAAGAGTTTTCATTGAGTTTAGAGGAGATTTTGAACTGGGACTTCTGGGCAATGATGGAACTGTTAAGAGTAAGTGACTTTTGGAGATGAACAAAATGCATTTTGCATTGTGAGATGGACATGAACATTTGCAGATCAGGGCAAAATGTTATGGTTTGAATAAAGGTGTACCTCCAAAGCTCCTGTGTTAATGCAGAAATATTCAGAGGTGAAATTATTAGATTCTGATAGCTGTAACCTCATTAGTCCATCCTAATTTAAATGGACAGACTATAGGCAGATGGGACATGCTTGGAGGAGGCGCATCACTTGGGAAGGGTTCGCTTCAGTGTGGCCCCTCTCCTCTCTTCTCTCTCTCCTCTCTCTCTCTCTCTCTCTCTCTCTCTCTCTCTCTCTCTCTCTCTCTCTCTCTCTCTCTCTCTCTCTGCTTTCTGGCTGCCATCAAGGGAGAAGCATTCCTGCACCATGCACTTCCTTCATGATGTAGTCCTTCACCTTGGGCCCAGAACAATGGACTTGGACATATCTAGACTAGATCTCTGAAATCAAGAAGGCCCCTACCCCCAAAACAGTTTCCTGCTCTTAGTTGGTTTTGTTGGGTAGTTTGGTTACAGGAACTCAAAGCTGACCATACGTTCAGTCTCTACTAAGAGTCCATGTTGCCTGGACTTACCTGACCACAACCCATGCTGGAAAAACTGCAGGGACTTGGCAAACATTCCTGTAAAGCAAAATTACTATTAGCATGTAAATAGATCAAATTGCTGAAAAGTCTTGACTGCCAAACATCATTACAAACCACATTTCCTATTTATTTATGTCTTAAAAACCACTTATTCCTTTTCCTTACACACAAATTGGAGCAGGTCTCAGATTGGGGAGGCTCATGTCTCTTTCATGTAATGGTAATAGGTGAACAGACATAGCCTGGAGAATTTTCATCCAGAATGGCTCAGGTGTGTTCCTGGGAAGTGGTGCTGAGTGCTATTTGGGAGCCTAGGCCAGGCCTTTGGCTGGGGCCCTAGTTCTCCCACATGGGCCTTTTGACAGGGCTCCTTGTTCCTCTTTGCAGACCAACAGATGAGCTCCATGAGCAATTTTTTTTAATTGTTTGTTTTTATACTGGGGATTGAACCCAGGGATACTTTACCACTGAGCTGCACCCAAAGCCCCTTTTTATTCCTTATTTTGAGATAGCATCTCACTACATTACTGAACCTCACCTCAAACTCTCCATTATCCTGCGTTAGCCTCCCAAGGTGCTGGGATTTCAGGTGTGTGCCACTGTATCTGACTCATAGGCAAGTTTTCCTAGAAGCTTGTGCAGTAGCCACAAAGCTTATGATCTATTTTGGAAATTAGCCTTGATGGTGGAAAACCACACCATTGACATGAAACTCAGATCATTTCCAACACAATCTTCAGGGCAACCCCAGATTTAATGGGGTCAGGTAACATATTAGAATTCACTCTTCATTGGGAAAAACAGGAAGCATCTACCAGATACATGGAAATTCAATATTAAAGTAAACAATATTCAGTCTTGTGCCTCAGCCCCTGTGGTATCAATGACACTCCCACAGCTCCTGTTGCCATCACCTCTGAGTAGAAGATGGTTGTGTCTCCACATACAATCTTCTTGGCAAATGTTCCAGGGACGTCTTCTCCAACAGCTATGGATTTGGTTTGATACAGTTTTGTTTTTCAAAACAAAATCTGAGAATGGATTGGAATTACAATCTTAGGATCAGTCAACACAGATCCCCAAAGAGACAGGTGGCCTGGAAAGCAAGTACAGGTGAACAAACACCACCTGACATTACAGAGAAGCAGGACAGTGACAACATCATAAGTAGTGAGGCCACAGTGGAAGATCATCTTGCTCCTGGACTGACACTGACCTTCAATTCATCCCTCTCACCTAACACTGGGGAAACATGCTGAAATCGAGACAGGATATGAGTGAGCAGGAGCATGTTCACCTGGGCTGCAGGGTGGCCTCTGATATGCCTAGGCCCTCCACAGAGGCACTCTGGTGTTGAACCTGGCTGACTAACAAATGAATTCTGAGACTGCAGTGTCCCAAGTGACCCAGCGCAACTTCCCAGTTGGCTATAAGACATGAGTTCCAGCTTCACACTAATGTGAATAACAGAACCAAGTTTGGTGGCTCCATTTATCAGAAGGTAAACAAGAAGTTGGAGACTGCCATCTATCTCTCCTGGACAGCAGGAAACGCCTGCTTTGGAATAGCATTGAGGTGTTGGATCCACCTGATGTCTGCTCCTCAGCCAAAGTGAACAACTCCAGCCTGATAGGTTTATGATACACCCAGATCCTAAAGCAAGGTGTCAAACCTACATGGTCAGCTCTGCTGGATGGCAAGAACTTCAAATCCAGTGGTCACAAACATGGTCTAGGACTGGAATTTCAAGAAGAATTGAATACTGTACCATCATTACTTTTAAACTATTTTGCAGCATAGCTACCTACAGAATTTAGTGTTCATTTTAATGCTCTATATTGGGATACAAAAATTCATAAAAATCATATAGACCTCAGTCAAAAAAGATTCATCTTTAAAGTATTATCATTTCAGAGGTACAGAGGGTACCCAAGTACATAAAAATTTCTTTCAGTTCTAGACTTGTGTGACCCCTCTACAGATTCTCTCCTCTCTCTCTCTCTCTCTCTCTCTCTCTCTCTCTCTCTCTCTCTCTCTCTCTCTCTCTCTCTCAACTAAGAAATTCCTGGAAGTGGAAGCTGGTAATGTCTGGGCATTTTGTGAACTGCACTGAGTAAATGAATGAAGTGTGACTTCCTGGGAGTCACACACTGGCTTCCTAACCCTAATGGATAAGACACTAAAGCTTGGTGGTATGTAAAAACTCATCCCAAGGGACTATGCTTAGACAGATCTTCATGACCTGTTTCTGCCCTAGTCCATCATGACCTTGTTTACACCACAAGTAGTTTTCAGGGAGCGGTTGCTCTTTCTTTGGTGGCATTTTGGGGTGGAGTATGGTTGTAATGAAGCATGTAATTCCAGACTTCATTCCTTTTCATGTTTTTTGGCCTTTTCAACAATGGATGAAACAGCTTCCAGGAGCTCCAGCTACAATCTGGGAAGGGACTGCATGATTGTGACCCAGTGACAACACTAGGAATCTACACTGGACCTCTGTTGTACTCTCACCACTCAATTTATTTTTAGCAGTTTCATGGGGACAGTTTTCAGTCTTTCATTTTCTGTGGAATTGGATCCTCTCCTTCAAATAATGTAATTAACATCACTTAAAACTTGAACGTTATGGAAACCTTTAAAAATTCAATTAATTTTTAAAAACAGCTTTAAGTTTATAGAGAAATTAGGAAACAAATAACAGTCCATACACCTCCAATCTATTTTCTACTATTATTGTGTTCTTAAATCAGGGTGGTAGTTTTTTATCTTTAATGAAGGAATATTGATACATTCCTACTTACTAAAGCTCACACCCCTTTAAGAATTCTCAGCGTTGATCTCCAGAGAGGAAAATGGGAGGTCTCAGGGGCA
Source organism: Sciurus vulgaris (assembly GCF_902686455.1). Lineage (NCBI taxonomy): Eukaryota > Metazoa > Chordata > Mammalia > Rodentia > Sciuridae > Sciurus > Sciurus vulgaris. The sequence continues at coordinate 55,333,051 of NC_136478.1, read as the reverse complement.
ATGATTATCTTTTAAATTTTTTTTATTTGTTCTAATTGATTATACATGATAATAGAATGCATTTTGACACTTTGTACACAAATGGAGCACAACTTCTCATTCCTTTGGTTGTACATGATGCAGAGTCACATCAGTCACATGTATGTAGAGTAATAATATCTGTATTGTTCTACTGTCCTTCCCATACCCACTGCCCCACCCCACCTCTCACTTCCCTCTGCATACTCCAAAGTTCCTACATTCTTCCCTACCCATCCGCCACCATTTATAAGCATCTGCTTATCAGAGAAAACATTCAGCCTTTGTTTTTGGGGATTCGCTTATTCCTCTTAGCATTATATTCTCTAGAGCATAGATTTTTCAGTGCAGTCAATGTACAAAGGAGTGAAAGTACTTCAAGTGAGGAAACTCCTTAGTACAATAATGCCTTCTGTTTGAATGACTGAGAAACACTCTGCAATTCCTCTGTCCTTGAGATCTAGTGACATTGTCTTATTATAAAAACCTTTGGTACTAGTGGACTCTAAGGAGCAAGCAATTTATGTGTTCTGCACATGTGCAAAGCTAACCACACTATGTAACCTAGTTAACATGGTATGACCCTGGAATAGATAATAAAACTGAACTGGCTTTCCCATGGGAGACACTTCTTGCTGTACACCATCCTGTGTGCTTGCCTCTTTATTTAATCTCCCCTTAACCTTTACAACTCCACCCCAATTCACCTTTACAGCTGGCACCCTGATCAGGGACTCTTGTGGATGTGTTGATGGGAGAAGGAGATAGTTTACTGCCTGGAACAGGCTTTGATGCATTGCTCATCCCCTGGTACTGATCTCACTGATAAGCTATGGAAAATTCCCAATCTGATGCTCAACATCATCATCACATTGAACTTTCCTAATTGTTTTGAAAGGCTAAACGTTCTGTAAATAATGCTGAACTACTGCTTCCCTGTCTGAAATAGATTCTTGCTGTCCATGGTATCTGGAGAATGAGTCATTAAGATCCAAAGATTGAGAAGACATAGGTAAAAAGTTTCATGAGGAATTATGCCTGTGTTATATGCTTGTGTCAATATGCTATCTCAAAAATAACTTTGACAGAGCCACAAACTTGTCTGGTATTCCCTACAACTGAAGATTTCTCATTCATCTATTCCTCCTTCCCCTCCTCCTTTTTCTCTCCAAGTCCAGACTTGTTTATCTGAATGTCTCACTTAGCTGCAGAGGGACAAACTCAGGTCTTGGCTGTCCACCCAATAGATTAAATAATGACAATCAGCCAGAATATGAACAATTTCCTTTTGCTGTGTTTGGATAATTAAGAACCACAATGTTGGAGAGTGGAATTAATAGTAATTTCATGCTGAATATGATAGAGAGGCATTGGTGAAATGGTTACTTCTCCTGCCCAAAATACAGTGTTTTTACAAGAATACTCTAATTAAGCCATCTTCAAGTTGAGGATACTGTTCAGGGGATTGTTAATATTGATTATGATGACTTGTTTTTGTGGGTCAAAGAGGGACATTACAATAAGCTCAGTTACCCACAGCTGCCATTGCCCAGATTAGAACTTTAGTTTGTAAAGCATGGAGGAGTCCATTACTATATATAATTCAGCAAGCCTCAGGGGAACCTCTTATTAATTTTCTTAACAGATTGACTAAAGTTATTAGAAGACAAATAGACAATTTGGAGGTTGCCAATATTCTGAGCAATATAGCTTACAAAAATGTCAACCATGATTGTAAGGAAGTAATGAAATCTTTTTACCATGAAGTGGATACTACACTTTCTGATTTAATAAAAGTATGTCAGAATGTTGGAACTGAAAGTCATACAGCAGGTTTACTGACTGCTGCTTTCAAACCCCCTGATGAATTTTTTTACAATTATAAAAAATACCTGGCCATCTTCAAAAGGATTGTAAGAGGGCTGGGGATATAGCTCAGTTGGTAGTGTGCTTGCACAAGGCCCTGTGTTCAATTCCCAGCACTGCAAACAAAATTGTAAGATTTAAGAAAGGGCCACAAAAATGACTCAATCAGAATGTCCAATCTGTCATAAAGAATTTCATTTGTCTAATCAATGCATATCTGAAACAGACAGGTTGGGAAACCCAATAATGGGTAGCCTCCTGACCCAGGGCCAAAGGAGGAGGAACCCTTTTTACCTGAAAATGCACATATCTCTTTCACAAATGTTTCAGACTCAAACAAAAGATCCTTCAACAAATCCGTCCATGCCACTAGAGAAAACACAGGGATACATTCGATTATTGCTGAGGATGCTCAAATACATCTCCCTGGGGAAGATTGTAAAATTGCTACCCAAATTCAAGGGTTTCTACCCAAAAATAACATTGGTTTAATTTTGCACACTCCCACAGTGATAAAGAAAGAAAATTTATAATTCCTGGAATAATTGATTCTGATTATGCTAGTGTTATATACATTCAAGTTTGGTCTCATATGCTTTTAAATCTCCCCAATGGATCCTCCATAGCTCAATTAATTGTCATTCCTTATATTACTGTCCAACAACTCCTCAATGAAAGAGGGAATACAGGATTTGGGTCCACTTTTATTGGAGCATGTTTACCTATTACTGAAAATGGACCAAGTTATCCCTTTGTTTAAATGAACAATCAATCACAGGGTTATTGTAACTGCTAATGTTACAGTAATACTTGTCTCAATGTGGCCTCATACATGACGTTACAAAGGGCCACTACGGTTTGGGCACAGGAGGCAATAATGAACAGGTGTCTGAATGCTCTCTGTGGTTATGCTCTGCCCTTTCCAACCCATGGCATGTTTTGACTCAGATTAAACTTTATATTGTGGCAGTTCCCTTTCCTGTATGAGGCAGAGACATTTTACACAAGTTACAAATGTTTCTGGAGTCACATTTTTATAGGGACCTCTGCAGATCTGACCACTTTATCATTAAAATGGAAGGTCACCACTCCTGTCTGGGTAGAACAATGGCCATTGTCAAAGGAGAAGGTGGCAGCTGCAGAGGTGCTCATTCATCAAAAGTGACAGTTGGGACATATCAAACCATCTACCAGTCCATGGAATATTCCCATTTTTACCATAAAGAAAAAATCAGGGAAATGATTTTATTACAAGATTTAAGAGAAATTTTAAAAATGTATACAACTAATGGGTCTACTTCAGTATGGATCGCCTAACACTTATCTAATTCCTCTTGATTTTTCCTTATTTCATAGGCCTAAAAGACTATTATTTATTTATTTATTTATTTATCTATGTATGTATTTATTTGTTGTTCTATTCCTCCATTTTCTGATGATTGAGAAGAATTTGCCTTCACAGTTTCTGATTTCAGTCATCATAAGACTGCTGATAGATATCAGTGGACAGTTCTTCCTAAAGGTGTGTTAATAGCCCCACATTATATCAACAACTTGTGAATATGCTCTTCAATCTTTCCAGCAATTATTCCCACATATTCCTGCTTATCATTATATGGATGATATTTTGATCACTGGGTCAATACTTACAGAAAAGACTTTAACTAAATTATAACACATTCTATTACAATCTGGACTCCAAGTGGCCAGAGAAAAAACTCAACAACAACTCCTTACTAAATATTTAGGACATAAAATACTCCAATATTATTCCATTCCTTATATTCCCAAATTGATTCTTTCTTCCAATTTTCCTGAATTCTTTTGCAATAATTATTGGGACAATATATTTCTTTACTGATAGACTGTGGCCTGTTTTTCAGGTATTGAAAAAGCAACATAATCACACCAGTTTTTTCCAGTTAACTCCTGCACTGACTACAGTTCCTCAACATGGTAATAAAAATTATCTACAGTTCTTATAGACAGACTCCCAATTCTCAGTGTTCCTTTATCGCTAATAATCTTTACAGGAAAATCTTATGCCTCTGATACAGTTGTTGCCATTTTTAATCAAGACTTGTACATAATAGAGTGGTTATATTCTCCTCACTTTTCAGGAAGAACTGTTCTTTCTCATCCTAATATGTAAGCTCAATTGATCTCAGATGTTTGCAATCATATTTTATCTTTTACAGGAACAGATATTCATATAATTTATATTACTTATGGAAATACTTTACACTTACAGTATTTACAACTTTCTGCATTTTATCAAGCTGTCTTAACTGATTTTTAGCTTCTATTGCTTTCCATGCACCTGCAGATGAATACCATTCCTTATTGTGTCAATCCCCTCGCAGTCCTCCTTCTATAATATTGTCCATTCCACTTTACAGTGGGATTATTGTCTATACTAATGGAGGGAAAAAATGGGGTGTGGTATCTCTATTCATTGATAATTTACAACTGGTTAATACACATTACCTCAAGCTTCTCCTCAGCGAGCAGAATTAGCTGCAATTATTTTGGCTCTTTGTATGTTTCCCACTGCCCTAAACATCATTACAGGTTCTCAGTGTGTAGCCAAACTGATGCCTCATATTTCCTCTACAATTTTCTCACCTCAAATGAACTCTAATTCATTATCCCTGTTTATCACTCTTCAATCTCTTTTACAGGATTGTACATCTCCAGTATTTCTTGCTCACATACACAGCCACACAAAGATTCCTGGACCACTCACTGAAGGAAATGCTTATGCTGATGCTGCTGTAAAATCACTTTTTCCTCTCTTTTCTGTTGCCGTGCAATTGCACAATTTTTTCCATAAAAATGCTCATTCCTTAATAAAAAACTTTTCTCTTTCCTCTCAGTAGGCCCATATCATCATTAATAATTGCTCTCATTGCACACCATTTTGCTCTCCTACTTGGGAAACTGTAAACCATCAAGGGTTGCAATCTAATACCCGCTGACAGAGGGATGTAACTCATTTCCCTCCTTTTCATACCTCTTCCTTTTTACATGTTGCCATAGATACATCTTCAGACTTTGTATTGGCCAGTGCACATCATTCAGAGAAGGTCCCAGTCTGTACCTCTCATGTTCTCCTTTGCATTGTCACCCTGTGTAAACCTCATTGTTTAAAACTTAACAATGCCCCTGCTTATACTTCTAGTACCTTTGCTCAGTTTTGTAATCAATGGAATATAATTCTAACCCATGAAATTCCTCACAATCCTACTGGATAGGTCTTCATTGAACATACACATCACACACTTAAAACATGACTTTAAAAAGGGGGGGGGGCTAGGCTTGCTCATGTTAATGATGCCCTCTCTATTGTCTTGTTCAAAATAGATGTTCTTAATGTACAGTATGAAGATAATGCTGGACAGTACTGGTCCTCTGCCTTGGACAGGAACTTTATCCCTAAGGAACCACTACCAAAGATTTATGTGAAATACTGAGTTCCACCAGATCTGATATAGTGGGACTCTGCACCCTTAATTAAATGGCACATGGGGGTTTCTCATCCACATCCTGTATACATGAGAAAAGGGTTGACTGACAAAGGACAATGCTGGCTATAAATCAACCAATTACCCATAAACTCATCTACTCAATAAACACAAAAGAGCCAATACACTTTTTAACTGAGAGGGGATGTGATGGGTCTCACCATACTAGCTCTGGCCTCTAACAATGTGGAGTAGCCCAACTCTCTTTTATTTATAGACACAGAGATAAAAGGGCCCAGTACAGGAGGGGTTTCTTCTGTGATGAAAAGGATGGGGTGGAGTTAGGGGAGCAAATTTTCTCAGGGAAAATATCATATAACCAGGCAGGAAACCACTCCCACAGTGCCACATCCCCACAGCAATCTGGGACAGATCTCCATGTCTGCCAGTTCTGAAAAGTCAGGCCTCTGTGTCAGGAGGCTCCATCTCATCTGATTCTGCTAGATAAGAATGGCTTCCCACAATGGGTGAAGGGATATGATTCTGTTCTTATTCCTACAGGTCCTGAATTCCTGCCAGGTGTGTGAGACACGACAATCATCATGAGTTGGCATCAAGGACTTCACAATGTGTCAAATTCCATCTGAACCTGGATGAAGAGGACCCTGATTCAAAGAAGGAACCTCCGACAAGAACAAGAGACCTGAGGAACCCCTGGTCTTCTAATCATCTAGTGACTTGGGGGATATAAAGAGTTTAACAACATCTGCTCAACAATTCTAGCTCAGATGGGTGTAGTATGTACCCTGCTTATTTGGCTACAACTCTATTTGCAAAAATTACCCAAAATTCACAAGTATTGTGGCTATTATTGTGGTATTTCTCTGTTGTAGTATCCCTGTTGGTGGCACCGTTGTACAGAAAGCTGTTCCATTTTTCACTGCCCACATTTAATATAATATTTGCATCCACTTATTGGAAATTGTTAATTCTTCTGAAAAATTGTATCCATCAAGCTATTGTGATAGTAGGGCTGCTATTGATTATTCATGTTGTTACATCGTAAGGGATGCTAGGAATTTATTATGTGTTGTTTCAATTTAACTGATAAGAGTAATCCCATTCAAAGAGATTGGATCATCTTAAAGACAGAGTAAAGAAGGTGCAACAACATGATGGAGGTTGGGATTTATTAGATTGGTTAACTTCATGGCTACCAGATTTTACATGGATCAAACAGCTTTTCATTGGGGATGTTTATTGATACTAGCATAGTTTGCTGTGCTTGTTTTTGTCAATGCCTGCCTTGCTTTCTCCTTCCACCTTCCTTAAGCAAAAGACAAATCATGTCTCTTCAAAAGGCCACAGGACACAAAGAGGGGAATTACAGAGGTTTCAGGCCAGTCAATGTACAGAAAAGGGAAAGTCCTTTGATTGAGCAAACTCCTCAGGACAATAGTGCCTTCTGTTTAAATGGTTTAGAAACACTCTGCAACTTCTCTCTTCTTGAGGCCTGGAGACATTGTCTTATTATAAAAATTTTGGTACTAGTGGACTCTGAGAAGCAAGCAAGGTATGTGGTCTGCACATGTGCAAAAGTAACTGCACTATGTAACCTAGTGTAACTAGATATGACCCTGGAATAGATAATAAAACTGAACTGGCTTTCCCATGGGAACTACTTCTTGCTACACACCATCCTGTGTGCTTGCCTCTTTATTTTCTCTCACCTTAACCTTTATAGCTGGACTCCAATTAACTTTTACACTCTGGTTTCATCCATTTACCTGCAAACATCATAATTTCATTCTTCATTAAAGCTGAGTAGTATTCAATTGTGTTTATGTAACTCATTTTATTTATTCATTACTGTGGGCATCTAGGTTGGTTCCATAGTTTAGCTAATGTGAAATGACCTACTATAAACATTGATCTGGCTGTGTCACTGTAGTGTGCTGATTTTAAGTCCTTTAGGTATATACAGAGGAGTGGGATAACTCGGTCAAATGGTGGTACCTTTCCAAGTTTTCTGAGGAATCTCCATACTACTTTCTTGTGTGTGTGTGTGTGTGTGTGTGTGTGTGTGTGTGTGTGTGTGTGTGTGTTTTAAACTCATTTTCAATATTCTGGTTGCCTAAGTACATGAATAGACATAAGAGAACTCAGGTTTCAAAAAAATCAAGGTCAACAGAAGTTAATTCTTTTTTTTTTTTTTTCCATGTTCCTATTTATTAACCCACACCCAGAGAATTTAAATTTTATCAGCTCTGGGATCATCTTAACACAGTCAATTTTGTGTGTGTGTACATATAGACAAATAACTGACATTTATTTAATTCTAATAAAACACAACACATTGTACTAAACGCCTTATACCTGTTGACTCAGTTAAGTATTTTGGTACTCCTATGGCACATATACCTCTTATACTCGTTTTATTTATTTTTTTATTTGTTTTAATTAAAAATAATAAATTTATATAGGGCAATGTTGTTTGATTCATTCTGTTATTTTCCCCTTCCCCCCACCCCTCCCACTCCTCTTTTCCCTCTATACAGTCCTTCCTTCCTCCATTCTTACCCCCCTCCTTATCCCTACCCTAAACCTAACCCTAACCCAAACACTAATCCCTCCTACACTCCCTTATATGTCCTCATCTGCTTACCAGCGAGATCATTCATCCTTTAGTTTTTTGAGATTGGCTTATCTCACTTAGTATGATATCCTCCAAATGCCATAATTTTATCATTCTTCATAGCGGAGTAATATTCCATTGTATATATATATACCATAGTTTCTTTATCCATTCATCAACTGAAGGACATCTAGGTTGGTTCCACAATCTGGCTATACTGAATTGAGCAGCCATGAACATTGATGTGGCTATATCTCTGTAGTATGCTGATTTTAAGTCCTTTGGGTATAGGCCAAGGAGTGGGATAGCTGGGTCAAATGCTGGTTCCATTCCAAGCTTTCTGAGGAATCTCCATACTGCTTTCCAGAGTGGCTGCACTAATTTGCAGCCCCACCAGCAATGTATGAGTGTACCTTTTTCCCCACATCCTTGCCAACACCTCTTGTTGCTTGTGTTCTTGATAATTGCCATTCTAATTGGAGTGAGATGAAATCGTAGGGTACTTTTGATTTGCATTTCTGTTATTACTAGAGATGTTGAACACTTTTTCATATACCAGTTGATTGCTTGTACATCTTCTTCTGTGAAGTGTCTGTTCATTTCCTTAGCCCATTTGTTGATTGGATTATTTGTATCCTTGGTGTAGAGTTTTTTGAGTTCTTTATAGATTCTGGAAATTAGTGCTCTATCTGAAGTATGAGTGGCAAAGATATTCTCCCACTCTGTAGGCTCTTCCTTCGCATTGCTGATACTTTCTGTTGCTGAGAGAAACCTTTTTAGTTTGAATCTATCCCAGTGGTTGATTCTAGCTTTTATTTCTTGTGCTATGGGAGTCCTGTTAAGGAAGTCTGATCCTAAGCCAACAAGTTGAAGGTTTGGACCTACATTTTCTTCTATAATCTGCAGGGTCTTTGGTCTGATTCCGAGGTCCTTGATCCATTTTGAGTAGAGTTTGGTGCAGGGTGAGAGATAGGGGTTTTGTTTCATTCTGTTACATATGGATTTCCAGTTTTCCCAGCACCATTTGTTGAAGAGGCTATCTTTTCTCCATTGCATATTTTTGGCACCTTTGTCTAGTATGAGAAAATTGTATTTATTTGGGTTTGTGTCCATGTCCTCTATTCTGTACCATTGATCTACCTGTCTATTTTGATGCCAATACTATGCAATTTTTGTTATTATTGCTTTGTAATAGAGTTGAAGATCTGGTATTGTGATACTCCCTGCTTCGCTCTTTCTACTAAGGATTGTTTTAGCTATTCTGGGTTTCTTATTCTTCCAGATGAATTTCATAATTGCTTGCTCTATTTCTGTAAGGTACACCATTGGGATTTTATTTGGAATTGCATTGAATTTGTATAGCACTTTTGGTAGTATGGCCATTTTGACAATATTAATTCTTCCTATCCAAGAACATGGGAGATCTTTCCATCTTCTAAGGTTTTCTTTAATTTCTTTCTTTCGTGTTCTATAGTTCTCATGTAGAGGTCTTTCACCTCTTATTGAGATTGATTCCCAAGTATTATATTTTTTTCAATGCTATTGTGAAAGGGGTAGTTTTCCTAATTTCTCTTTATGAAGATTCATCACTTATGTATAAAAATGCATTGGATTTATGAACATTGATCTTGTAACCTGCTACTTTACTGAATTCATTTATGAGTTCTAAGAGTTTTCTGGTGGAATTTCCAGGTTCCTCTAAATATATAATCATGTCATCAGCAAACAGGGATAGTTTGAGTTCCTCTTTTCCAATTCGTATCCCTTTAATTTCTTTGGTTTGTCTAATTGCTCTGGCTAGAGTCTCAAGAACGATATTGAATAGAAGTAGTGAAAGAGGGTATCCCTGTCTTGTTCCAGTTATTAGGGGGAATGCTTTCAGTATTTCACCATTTAGAATGATATTGGCCATGGGCTTAGCGTAGATGGCCTTTACGATGTTAAGGAAAGTTCCCACTACCCCAATTTTATCTAGTGTTTTGAGCATGAAGGATGCTGTATTTTATCAAATGCTTTTTCTGCATCTGTTGAAATAATCATGTGATTCTTAACTTTTAGTCTGTTGATATGGTGAATGACATTTATTGATTTCCGGATGTTGAACCAACCTTGCATCCCGGGGATAAAACCCACATCGTGTATACTATCTTTTCAATATATTTTTGTATGCGATTTGCTAAAATTTTGTTGAGAATTTTTGCATCGATGTTCATTAAGGTTATTGGTCTGAAATTTTCTTTCCTTGATGTGTCTCTGTCTGGTTTAGGTATCAGGGTAATTTTGGCTTCATAGAATGAGTTTGGGAGGGTTCCCTCCTCTTCTATTTTATGGAACACTTTGAGAAGTATTGGAATGAGCTCTTCTTTAAAGGTTTTGTAGAACTCGACTGAGAACCCATCTGGTCCTGGACTTTTCTTTGTTGGTAGGCTTTTGATGACCTCTTCTATTTCATTGCTTGAAATTGATTTATTTAAGTTGTGTATGTCCTCCTCGTTCACCTTAGGTAATTCATATGTCTCTAGAAACTTGTTGATGTCTTCAAGGTTTTCTGTTTTGTTGGAGTATAGATTTTCAAAATAGCTTCTAATTATGTTTTGTATTTCACTGGTGTCTGTTGTGATATTTCCTTGTTCATTCCGAATTTTAGTAATTTGAGTTTTCTCCCTCTTTCTCTTTGTTAGTGTGGCTAAGGGTCTATCAATTTTGTTTATTTTTTCAAAGAACCAACTATTTATTTTGTTAATTTTTCCAATTGTTCATTTGTTTCAAACTATTGTTGGTGTTGGTCTGCTCTTCTTTTTCTAGGTCTTTGAGCTGTAATGTTAAGTCGTTTATTTGTTGCTTTTTACTTCTTTTTTTGAATGAGCCCCAAGAAATAAATCATCCTCTAAGTACTGCTTTCATAGTGTCCCAGAGATTTTAATATGATGTGTCTTTGTTCTTGTTTACTTCTAAGAATTTTTTTTATTTTCCTCCTGATGTCTTCTCTTATCCATTCATCATATAATAGTGTATTATTTAATCTCCAGGTATTGGAGAAGTTTCTGTTTTTTATTCTGTCATTTATTTCCAATTTCAATCCATTATGATCTGATAGAATACAAGGTAGTATCTCTATCTTCTTGTATTTGCTAACAGTAGCTTTGTGGCATAAGACATGATCTATTTTAGAGAAGGATCCATGTGCTGCTGAGAAGAAGGTGTATTCGTTCATTGTTGGATGGTATATTCTATATAAGTCGGTTAGGTCTAAATTGTTGATTGTGTTATTGAGATCTATGGTTTCTTTATTCAATTTTTGTTTGTATGATCTATTCAGCTGTGAGAGAGATGTGTTAAAATCGCATAGTATCATTGTGTTGTGGTCTATTTGATTTCTGGAATTAAGAAGGATTTGTTTGATGTATATGGATGAGCCAATGTTGGGGCATAGATGTTTATGATTGTTATGTCTTGCTGATTTATGCTTCCCTTAAGCAGTATGTAATGTCCTTCTTTATCCCTTCTGAGTAGTTTTGGCTTGAAGTCCACATTATCTGAAATGAGGATGGATATTCCAGCTTTTTTGCTATGTCCGTGAGCATGGTATGTTTTTTCCCATCCTTTCCCCTTTAGTCTATGGGTATCTCTTTCTATGAGATGAGTCTCTTGCAGCAAATTGTTGGATTTTTCTTTTTAATCCATTCTGCCAGTCTATGTCTTTTGATTGATGAATTCAGGCCATTAACATTCAGGGTTATTATTCTGATATGATTGTATTCCCAGTCATTTGACTCACTTTTGTTTTGTGACATGATTTGGCTTCCCCTTTATTTGGCTATTCCGTTAGGCTAGTTCCTCCCATTGCTGATTTGCCTCGTTGTTTTTCATCTCTTCCTCATGGAATATTTTGGTGAGAATGTTCTGCAATGCTGGCTTTCTTTTTGTAAATTCCTTTAGCTTTTGTTTATCATGGAAGGATCTTATTTCATCATCAAATCTGAAAGTAAGTTTTGCTGGGTATAGGATTCTTGGTGGACATCCATTTTCTTTCAGGGCTTGGTAAATGTTGTTCCAGGCCCTTCTAGCTTTTGGGGTCTGGATTGAAAATTCTGCTGATATTCTTATTGGTTTCCACCTGAATGTAATTTGATTCTTTTCTCTTGCAGCCTTTAAAATTCTGTCTTTATTTTGTATGTTAGGCATTTTCATTATATTGTGCCTTGGTGTGGGTCTGTTGTAATTTTGTATATTTGGAGTCCTATAAGCCTCTTGTACTTGGTTTTCCATTTCATTCTTCAGATTTGGGAAATTTTCTGATATTATTTCATTGAATAGATTGTTCATTCCTTTGGTTTATTTCTCTAAGCCTTCCTCAATCCCAATAATTCTTAAATTTGGCCTTTTCATGATATTCTATAATTCTTGTAGATTCTGTTCATGATTTCTTACCATCTTTTCTGTTTGGTCAACTTTGTTTTCAAGATTAAATATTTTGTCTTCAATATCTGACTTTCTATGGAGTTTTTAACTTGGTTCATTGTTTCCTTCATTTCAAGGATTTCTGTCTGTTTTTTTTTTTAATATCTCTAACTCTTTATTGAAATGATCTCTTGTTTTCCATATTTGCTCCTTTAACTGTTCATTGGTGCAACCATTTAATGCCTGCATTTGCTTTTTCATCTCCTTGTTCGCTTCCCTGATTGTTTTAATTATGTACATTCTGAACTCCCTTTCTGACATTTTTTCTGCTGTGCTGTCATTGGGTTTTATTAATATACTATCTAGGTTTTTTTGGGACATTTTCTTCACTTGTTTTCTCATATTGATCAGATGTCAGTGGGACTTTGTGATATTTCAAAATTCTTCTATTGGCTTATATTGTCCCTGTAGATTTCCAGTGTATCACCTTCCTGCCTTCAGTAGCCTGAAATCTTGGAGTAACTTGATAATGCAGTGCTTCCAAGGAAATCTGCTGTACGCCTGCTACTGGTTCCAGGACTTGGACCTGGCTCTGTGTGGAAAGGCTCTCAATGGGAGGTCTGCTCCAAGAAGTTAGCCTGGAAAGGTGCTTCCCGCCGGAGGGGGCCGGGCTGCAGGCTGCTTGGGGAAATCCCTGGCTGCCCTCTCCTGGTCCCTGAAGCAACCTGCGGGCAGGAACTCACCACCCTGGTTCAGGGACTTGAAGCTTGGTTCTGTGCAGAAAGACTCTCACTGGGGTGCCTGCTCTGAGATGCTGGAGAATCTGGCCCTGTGGGAGGATCCCAACACGGGTGTGGGCAGGGCCACCTGGGGAGGGCTCTTGTTGTTTTGCCTTACTCTAATAAGCCACCCAAATCTGGGCCTGCCACCTGGGCAGTGCTTCACCACTTCACCAGGTGGGGAAGACTCACCCCGAGGCTCTATTTTAGTCCGAGTCTCTCAATGTCTCCCCTTCTTGAATCCTGGGATCTGGAGTTACTGGAGATGCAGTCACCCTCTATTCCACCATCTTGGGTCACGCCGTGGAAAAAGCCTGCGGCTGGAGGACCAGGGGTCAGGTCCGCCTGGAGAAGTCTCTGGTTGCCTTGCCCTGGTCCCAGAGGCTGCTTGCAGGCTGGAGGTCACCGCTGGCTTGGGGACTTGTGGCTGGCTCTGTGTGGAAAGTCTCTCGCTGGGTGGACTGCTCCAAGAAGCTAGCCTGGAAAGACGCTTCCCGCTGGAGGGGGCCGGGCTGCGGGCTTCTTGGGGAAATCCCTGGCTGCCCTGTCCTGGTCCCTGAAGCAACCTGGGGGCAGGAACTCACCGCCCTGGTTCAGGGAACTGAAGCTTGGTTCTGTGCAGAAAGGCTCCCACTTGGGGGGGCTGCTCCGAGATGCTGGAGAATTTGGCCCTGTGGAAGGAGTCCACCTCCGGAGTCTCCATACTACTTTCCACAGAGGTTGCACCAATATGCAGTCTCATCAGCAATGTATGGACATACAATTTTGCCCACATACTTGCCAACACTTATAGTTACATGATTACTTAATAATTAACAATCTGACTAAAGTGAGATGAAAACTTAGAGTAGTTTTGATTTGCTTTTCTGTAATTATAAGAGATGATGAATATGTTTTCATGTTTGTTGATTGCATTTCTTCTGTGAATTATCTGTTCAGTCCCTTAGGCCATTTATTGATTGCACTATTTGTCTTCTTGTTGTTGTTAGGTTTATTGAGTTCTTTATATATCCTAGAGATTAGTGCTTTTTCTGCAGTGGGTGTGATAAAGATTTTCTCCCATTCTGTAGGCTCTCTCTTCACATTATTGATTGTTTACTTTGCTGAGAAGAAGTTTTTCTTCATTTGACCATCCCATTTACTGATTCTTAATTTCACTTCTTGTGTTTTAGAAATCTTCTTAAGGAAGTCAGATCCTAAGCTGACATGACAAAGAGTTGGGCCTAATCTTTCTTCTATTAGGTGCAGGGTCTCTGTTCTCATGCCTAAGTCTTTGATCCACTTTGAATTGATTTCTGTACAGAGTGAGAGATAGAAGTTTAAGTTCATTTTGTTACATATGAATTTCCACTTGTCTCAGCACCATTCGTTGACTAGACTATCTTTTCTCGACTGTTTTTGGCACCGATGTCTAGTATGAGATAACCACATTTACGTGGGTTTGTCTGTGTCTTCTGTTCTGTACCATTGGTCTACATGTCTACTTGCTGCCAATACCATGACTTTCTTGTTACTGTAGCTCTGTAGTATAGTTTAAGTTATGGTATTGTGTGTGATTCCTCCTGCTTCACTCTTCTTGCTAAGGATTGCTTTGTTTATTCTAGGTCTCTTATTTTTCCAAATGAATTGCATGATTGCTATTTCCATTTTTTTATTTTAACTTATTTTTATTATAAACAAATGGGATACAAGTTGTTTCTCTGTTTGTACATGGAGTAAAGGCATACCATTTGTGTAATCATAAATTTATGTGCTGCATTGGAAAAACTGTTATTGCATTATATAATAGTTCACTGAGTCAATTTAACATTGAGGTAAGTGTACAGACAGAAGTACAATGTATATTCATTCCAATATTTTTTGGATTAGAGAAGAGGTAAAAAGTCAAAAACAATGTGAAAATGAAAACAGAAAGGAAGCTTTAGGATGAGCACACAATATATCAACAGAGATACAGTGAGTTATCATACTTAGAAACTGGTTAAATATGTTTATTAGATAGGTCCCAATTGAGTCTGGCATGATGGGACATGTCTGTAATCCCAGTGACTCAGGAGGCTGAAGCAAGAGGACCACGAGTTTAAGGCCAGCCTCAAAATTTAGCAAAATAAAAAGAAAGGGCCGGGGATATGTTTCAGAGGTTCAGCACCCCTGGGATCAATCTGTGGTGCCCAAAATAAAACAAAACAAAACAACAACAAAAACCCATACTCCATTGGATATGCACATTTGTATCAAATGAAGGATTAAAGCTTTTATAATAATGGAAACCATGTCACTCCACAGAATTTAAGAGCAAACATTTTATCAGCTAGAATTCAAGAATATAACAAAATAGATATTTCTGGGACAGTTTCATAATATTCCCCAGGTTGTCCTTGAAATCCTGGGCTTAAGCAATCCTCCTGTCCCAGCCTCCAAGTAGCTGGGACTATAGGTGTGCAGCATTGTTCCTGACTCTAACAAAATATTTCATGTTTACTAAACATACAATATAGGATGTAACATTCAAGAAACATTATATGAGAAATAATATGACTTCATACAAAAAATGCTCCATATCTTGACATGAGTGGTAGTTTTACTGATGTTAACAATGTACATATGTTTTAAAACACTATACCTTTAAAATTAGTGCATGTACTTAAGTTATTGAGTAATTTTTCAATTAAAGAGAAAACATCTAGCATAAGAAGGAAATTTACCATAGTGTTGTCATTTTATAAAATATATCCAGTTGCCCTAGTTATATAATTGAAAAGATAATTCCAAATATTAAATGTAAATATTTTTTGGTGATTTTTCATTTTTGTATGTCAAAAATTAAGATTTTTGAAAGTCTACATTTGATGACACAATATATTCGTACAGATGTAAGAAAGAAAAAAATTCTTAGCCAGCTATGATGGTGCACACCTAAAATCCCAGCAGCTCAGGAGGATGAGGCAGGAAGATCAAAGCCCACAATATTGCAAGACCCTATATCAAAGCCAAACAAACAAAACAAAAGACAAACAAAACAAAACAAATTAGTGTATTTGGGATGTGGCTCAGTGCTTAAATGCCTGTGGGTTAAACACCTAATACAAGAAATAAAAAAGGCAAAGATAAAAGAAAAAATTTTTAATTCCAAAAAATTTTCCTGAAAGTAATATCACATGCCTGTAATCCCAACAGTTTGGGAGGCTGAGGCAGGAGAATCAGGAGTTCAAAGCCAGATTCAACAACTTAGCAAGGACCTAAGTAACTCGGTGAGACCCTATCTCTAAATAAAATACAAACAAAGGGCTGGGGATGTTACTTGCTAGTTAAGTGCCCCTGAATTCACTCCCTAGTACAAAAAAATTTATATTTTTTAAAAAATAATTTAATTATAAATTTTTTATAATTTTTAAAAGAAATTTATAATCCAAGATATAACATGAATTAAATATTTTTACAGCAGATAAATCGGTGGAGGGAAGCCTTGTCACTGCCTGACAGAATGTCTTTCCCAGGCCACCCTTGTTCTTCTCTGACAGCATCCATGCAGGTGCTGTGGGTTGAATGTGATTTGCCTTCCAAGGGCTCAGGGGTTGAAAACTTGATCCACAGTGTAAGACTGTTAAGAGGTGGTGGAACCTTTGGAGGTGGGGTGTGGAGAGCAGTGACCCAGGATGAGAGAGCAGTGCCTGGGATTGGGGGTCTCTGATGACCTCATGGCTGTGGCGTGCCTGCTGCTTGGGAATGGTTCAGAGCAAGGGCACAGGATGCTCAGCTGCTGTGTTAACACTGCCCAAAGAGGCTCTGCACAAGAACCTTATCAGCTTCGACCTTGATCTCAGGCACATAGCTCCCAGGGATAGAAGAATCCTCAAGCTAGGCAACGACAACATTTCACCGGCTCTGCTTCTCCTGAGCTTGCCTTCTAAACAGTAACTTTAAACAATGGACCCCCTTGAGCTCTACAAAAAGCTCCTAACATTTCACATTGCAACTGTGGAAAAGTTGTATAGATGTTTCGAGTTTCTGTGACTATTCTGAGTACAAAGAATAATGGTTGCATAGTCTTTAACCTGATAATGAGACATATATAAATAAAATTGCTGGCATGACTCTTTACATCTGCTTCTCCACCAGAGAGCAGCACTCCACTTGATCCCAGCTATTCATTTTCACAATCTTTGTGAGTCTTTCTTTTCTAATCCCTCATCACCCATCACCCCTCACTGGCACTGTGAGTTTGGCAGTGTAGGACATGGCAGTGGGGCCTAGGGTGAGGTCTCTGGATTATTGGTGTGTGCCATTGGAAAGGGTGGATGTGGTTCTCATGGGACCCCAGCTGTGCTTTGGTTTCCTGTCTAGGCTGTGGTCTCTCCTGTCACATGCCCTCCTGTCATTGTGATGCACCATGAGGTCTACACCAGAGGCAAGCAGAGGCTGGTGCCATGACCTCAAGCCTCCAGAACTGTGAGCCACATGAGCCTCTTTTCTTTATACATTAAAAGCCTCAGGGATGTTGCTATAGTAACAGAAATATGGATGAAGACAAGGGGATTTGGAGTAACTTCTTGCAGGCAGGTGAGTTGAAAGGTTTTCCACTGACCTTTGCTGAAGTTTGGCTGGAGTAAAGCCATTATTGTCCCAAAATTGCATGTCTTGTTAGACTTCCCTTGTCCTGGTCCTGTGGCTAGAGGGAGGACTTACAGACATGACTTGTTGGTGTTCTTCCATTACTCTTTCTGGGTTGTTGACATCTTCAGTTCTGAGTCTTGGATCTATGATGTAAAAGAAATTCCAGGAACTCACCAACATACTGTCTTTTGGACCTGAGGACTGCAGTCTGCCTTTTTCACACCACCATTCACAGTCTCATCTGTGTTTTATAATAGTCAGGGCTTCTAGATTTACCTAGTGGGAAGAGCAGGAAAAATGGTCTACTCCATTAAAGCATAACTTTCCCTACTCTGTTGTATTAGTAATAAAAATAATTAAAAGGAGAAATCCTCAACATCTTAGTATCTTTCAAAATTTAAATTAATACATAAAATTATACACACATATATAGATTACTGTGTGATGTTTACATATATGAACAATTGAATAATGTTCACATGAAGGCAATTGTGTTACCTCCTTTTCCTGAATTTTTGAACTAAGCTTACCCATTTTGCACTAGGCCCTGCAAATTATGTAGAAGGCCCTGTACTCTGCCTACTTTCTCCAAATGGACCCTAGAATATTAAACCCCCTAACCTTGGATAGGTGAAGTTTCCCTGGACCTAAGAGCTCAAGGTCCCCACTACATTAGTGTGAGAATCCTGGAAAGTTGTGCTCAAGTTGGAACCCCAGTTTCCCAGCATGGGTGTCAGAAGGGCTAGACTCTGCTCATCCCAGCTTTCTGGAACCCCCAACCCTATCACGCTGCAGCAAGCTATGCCATTGGCTTGTTAGGGAGAAATTTGCTCCTTCCCCAAATATTAGATGAGTCGAGGCTTCCTTGAGGATTGTGTGATTGACTTGACAGATTTTAGATCGGCTCTGCTATGGTTTGGGTTTGATTTGTCCCCCCAAATGTTCATGGACTGGAGGCTTGGTCTCCAGTGTAAAAGTACTGAGGATAGTAGAACGTTTAAGAGGTGTAGTCTACCTGGATGTGATTAGGCCATTGGGCAAGCATCCTGGGAAGGGATCAATGCCTGTCTTGCAGGAGCAGCTTAGGTATCATGGGAATGGATTGGCTACCTGAACCAAGATCATCTCTGTTGTCTTGCTCTCTTGCTTCTTCTCTCACCATGTGACTTCTCTCTAACCACTATCATACACGGTCCATCTGTGATGTCATCCACCATGGTAAGCTAGAAGAACTCACCTAAGGCTGAGCAGATAGAACTGCCTGATCTTGGACTTTGGGCCTCCAAAATGGTGAGCTAAAATACCCTTTTCTTTATAATGTACCCCATCTCAGGTATTTTGTTTTATCAGCACAAAATAGACTAAGACAGGCTGCAAAGACCAGAAAATGGTAAGTCTCCAGGGAAATTCTCCTTTAAAGATATATATGGGATTGATTTTCTGGGGATCCTGAATTGAAGATGTAGATAATACACTGATTGAACCTCTCTCTCCATCAAAATTTCCTCTATGAACCCAATATCTTCTTATTTAATATAGAGGATTTGGTACTTTTATACAGCATCAGCAAGGTGGGAATTCCCAAAAAGAAATAAAAGGATAATTAAGTTTCAATAAATTAAGTTTTGTTACTAGAATTTGGTGGTTAAATAAAACATCTATAATGAAGCCAATAACTTTTCAAAAAAACAAATGTTTTCTGTTTCCTCTCATAGGAAATTTAAGGATGTAAGAAGTGCTATAGGGTTGGGCCAGTGTTGCACACCTGTAATCCCAGCTGCTCAGGAGGTTGAGGCAGGAGGATCATGAGTTGAAAGCCAGCCTCAGCAAAAGTGAGACCCTGTCTCTAAATAAAATGCAAGACTAGGGCTGGAGACGTGGTTCCATGTTTGAGTGCCCCTGAGTTTAATCCTCGTATCTTGGCTCTGATAAAAAAAAGTGATATAGTTGTCTTGTTCTGTTTTCTGTTGCTATAATAAAATGCCCTAGATTGAGTAATTAATAAGGAAAGAAGTTTATTCTGACTCATGGTTCTGGAGTCTAGAAAGTTCAAGATCACATGGTACCATCTTGGTGAGGGTCCCATGCTACCTGAACTACTGTGGAAGGTACAAGGGCAGTGAATGCATTGAGAGTAGAAAGAGCATGAAGAGCAGCCTTGTTATAACAACCCACTCTTAAGATCATGAATTGGGGAGAAGGAGAAATCACTCCTACCAGACGGCACTAGACATTCATGAGGGCTCTACCCCTGTGACCTCAACACTCCCACCTACTCCCAACCTCCCCTTCTCTAGGAGTCACTCCAGCATTGAAGAATTAAGATTCCTGGGCTAGGGATATAGCCCAGTTGGTAAGAGTGCTTAAGGCCCTGGGTTCAATCCCTAGCTGTCCAAAACAAAAAACAAAAAGAAAACAAATTAGCATACCCACTGAACTTGGGGGACTCACTCAGACCATAGCATAATTAAACACCTCAGCATGGCTGATTACTAGATATCTGATTCTGCTCTCCCAGATTGTCTGGATGAAGTCATATTTGGCTGAAGGGTGGTTGGGTGGTGTTCCTGAAGAAAGAGGAATGGAGATATCACAGGGGCAGGGGAAGGGGGAGGGGGAGGGACAAGAGACAGAGGGAATTGGGGGAGCCACATGCTTATTCAGGGATGGGAGGTGGAGCCTCAACAGGGGCTGCAACCAAGCTCTGTCCCCTGCTGCCCCTCCCCCAGCCTGGGCTGGATCACAGGCTTACCTGGGCACATGTCCTGGAGAGGGGGGAGGACCTGCAGCTCAGGCTTCATGCCTGGGACCTTGAATGTCACCACTGCCTCATTGCTGAGAGCCCTGGGACTACCGGGCAGCAGTGCTGGAAGCAGGGATAGAAGATGCAGTTGGGGACACACAGCCGGGTTGTATTCAGGGGCAGGATGTTGTCATGTCACAGCACTGCTCCAAGGGGTCATAGGTCTGGTCCCCCACACCTGGGCGCTGGCTGGCACAGCCATGGGCCAGTATCTGGAAGAGTCAGAGCTGGGTGGGCTCCAAGGGCCAGTGTAGTGACCCCCACCAGGGGCACCTCCTCACCCCCTGTCCTCACCTGTGAATCCCTCTGAGTCTGACCTCAGGAGTCCAATGATGAAGACAGAAACTGAGAATAGAGGGAAATGAAAGTGAGGCTGGGAGTGTAGCCAGGTCATGCTCAAGGGTTCCAGGGCGATGTCACTGAGCTGCTTCTTCCTGGGTTGCTGGTAATGGCTGAGTGGACTTTAGGTGCTGGGGTTTGTGCTGGCAGGTGAGGAAATGCAAGGAGTGGTCTGGGAAGAGTGAAGCCTCTGAAATTTTCAGGTGGGGAAAGAGGGTGCAGAGCAGTCAGGGAAGACAGGGAGGTGATCCCCAGGTGTGAAGCTGAGAACTGAATACAGAAGAGAGAACTGACTTCAAGGTTCAGAGGGACAAAGGGGTGAGAGAACACTCAGGCTCAACTTGGAATCTCCTTACCAAACATTCTGAGCAGCATGGTTCTGGTTAAGCTGCAGAGCAGAGGGAAGGAGAGCAGCAGAACAACCATCTGCGACCTTGATCTGTGGCTTATAAAGGGATCACAGAATGCCTAGGGAGGAATCTAAAGAGGAACCCTCCCATCTCATATTATCCAAATGCAGTGCCATCCCTGGGAAGGGTTGGGCAAAGGAGCTGCGTGTAGGAAACAACCACAGATAAAAGTAACATACCAGTTTGCAAATGGATTACCACATGCTACCCTGGAAACATGCCCTTTTCTTCATTGCTGCTGAGGGAAACCCATGTTTGTGTGTATACCCCACCCACTACTGGCTGTTTCTGGGCTTCCCATTCTCACCACCCTGGATGTTCAGGGCATCTCAGTCCTGCATCTCAGTCTACTTCCCCATCTGAAGAATTCTTCAGGTATTAGGAGGAATTATGGAGTTTCAACATGGACTAGAGGAAAAACAATCTCAGGAGTACAACAACAGAACAGAGTCATAGGACAGAGCTCTGGGGTTTCCAGAGCAGAGGGAAGGGCAGTGCCTTTATTGTACAATTCCTTGTCCTAGAAATGCCCCATCCATGTTTAATACCATATTTTATTGTCATCACCACTATTATACATGTGATGAGTATTATGTGTGTGAGCGAGCTGAGCTGTCACCTGGAGTGTTCTGACAGTGTGTCCCTCCCGACCCTGATTTCCAAGGGTGTCCTCTGAGTCACAGTGAAAAGGCTGAGAGGGTGGAGAAAGGGTCAGGCAGAAGCTTTAGATTCACAGAAGGGCTTTGTAACATCAGAGAGACCCCTGTTCCTCCTCCTCTTGAACCAGATGTGCAATACTTGAGTTATCCCCACACATATGGCCTCACCCTGCTCTCCTTCTGTGTATTTGTCTGTGTGGGTCAGGTACTCGCCATGCCTTCTCCTGGCCCTACACACCCCACAGGAGTGCTGCTTGTAAGATCACCCATCCCTTTGCCACACACTCATTTATACAATCTGCTCTGGGACAACAGATCATTTCCATCTTAGCTAATTAACTTGATGCCACATTCATGACTCTGAGCAGCAACCCAGAAACTCAAGACTCCATGAAAGAGAAATACTGGGGGGAAACAAATCTGTGGAGGAAAATAACAAGGTGATCCACAGAAAAATTAATCTCTATAACTGAAAGATCTGAAAATCTCATGGAATCTACTGTCAAGCAAGAATCAGGGCTGATAGATTCTTTCAGAAAGAAAAAAGAACAATGACAAAAGCAAATATCTTTTTGAATCAGACAGTTGTATTACTTGCATAGACAAAGCAAAGTGAGCCACAGATCCCAGTTCCCTTGTCCCTTGCCCAGGATGACCAATCAATCAATGGGGCCAAAAATCAATGGGAATCAAGAAAATCAGAGACTGTGGCCAGGCCAGAACACCTTCTGCAGCTGCACAACTTCACAGCCTGCCACTCTCTCCTCAGGGGCTGAGCTGGAAATCCTCATACCTCATCATACCCGCTGGCAGGTGGCCAGCAAGGCCTCCTTGTGGCAACCTCTTTAAACAAGATGAAAATGACAATGACCATGCAGCAGCTCTCCTGACACCATGGCTCAGGTGGAGACATGCAGAACCACTAGGGAACAAGGGGAGTCATTGAACCTAAACCCACAGGAAAGTTCCTGGAACTGATCACTGAAATGAGGGTGGATGAAAGATGCAAGATCAGTCCCCAAACTCAGGGATTCTCTACCCTAGCTTGAACAGCTGGAAAACTGACATTTGAAAAACTCTGCAGGTACAACCCCCATGAAATACTCAGGTAGGAGTCTGATAAAACATGTAGAGGATGTAGGAGTGGAGGAGTGCATATGACTTATGCCAGAAATCAAAAGTAAACTGGAAGGAGGTTTCTTTCTTTCTTTTTTTTTTTTAAACCCATTATGTTATGATTTAGAAGACATCAAGGGAAATAGAATTAAGAATGAACAGTTGTGGCCCATGCCAGGGGGCTAAAGAATGTGTAAGTGTACCTCACACTTTATATAAAAATTTATATAAGGATGGATCCAAATATAAAATGCAACCTGGATGTGTTCACACACACCAGTAATCTCAGCTACTTAGGAGGCTGAGGCAGGAGGATCACAAGTTCTAGGCCAGCCTCAGCAACTTAGCCAGACCCTGTCTCAAAATAAAATAAAAAGCCTGGGATGTAGCTCAGTGGTAGAATATTTGCCTCCTATACATGAGATCACGGGTTCAAAAGGAAAAAAAAGAAAAAAGAAGAAGAGTAGAGAACACTTCCAAACTTAAAAATAAATATATAAATAAAGCAAACAGACATTGATAAATGGAACTCTGTCAAAACTCATTTTTTGGGGGGCACAATATTCTTCCACATCATATTTAACACAGGATTTCTATGCTGAGCATGCATGTATGTGGAATTATATTTCCAATGTTTACAAGTATCTGAAAAGTTCTCAAAAATAAACAGAAAACAAATAACTCAGTATAACTAAGAGTAGCACCTAACCAAACAGGATATATAGGTAGCAATAAGCATTTGAAATGTGTTCATAATCGTGAGTCCTTAGGGGACAGAAAATAAGACCATGAGGAATGACCACCTAAACCTAGATAAAGGGAACATTTTTAACATAAAGGTGGAAATGGAACCAGCACTCTGGGAAAGAGTTTGGCAGTTTCTTATAAACCTTCACTCATCACATGACCCATCTCTCACCGTCCTGGACATTCATCCTAGTGAAACAAAAACTTGTTCCCACAAAAAATCACAAGAATGTTCATGGCAGTTTTAGTGGTAATAATGCCAAATGGAAAACAACACAAATATCTATTAACGGGGGAATTTGTAAGCTTGGGGGCAGGGCTAGGTGGCCAAATAAAATTGGACAGAAAGCGGCTGAAGCAAGCTTTATTGGAATTTGGCTCTTGAGTGAAATTTCCAGCCCCCAGGGTATAGGTTCAGGGTAGGGAGCAGGAGAAAAAGCCCATGGCCCCGCCTGCCCAGGGTCTTATATAGACCAGAATGGGTGGGGGGTCCTGCTGAGTGACAAGTGCACATAAGGGTCATGGGAGCTTTCCTGCCTATTTGGTCATGGTTTTGGCTCACTGCCCTCTGCTCAGTGGTTCTGCTCTCACTCATATAGTCACTTCATTTCTGACCTAACATCCTGAACTTTTTGGTGATATAAGGCACAGGAGTCCTTCTGGCTACTTCCTGCACGTTAGGGGGTGTCATGGGGAAAGAAAGGTTCGGTTCTAGGTCAGTGGGGAGGCGGCTCTAAGAGTATAGGAGCATCTGGTTTGTATGTCACCCTGGCAACCTATCTCATGTGGTTTCGGAAAACCTGAGAAGACAGAGAGCAATCATTAGCAGAAATCCTATCACAAAAAGGGAGTAAGGGTAGCAGTCAGTCAGGGTGACATGTATGGACTTCAGCCATCCTGGCCAGGGTTCATTTGACTCTTCTTGCTTCAGCGTTTCATTTAGATGTCTGAGAGCTTTGACCATTTTTTTCCATTAGACGGTTTCATTGATGCAGCAACAACATTCTACTCTTAGAAGAGAAATTCTCCCCCTTCATCTGCCATCAGATCTAGTGCTCAATAGTTATGCAAGGAAACTTGCGCAATAAATGTATTCATCTTTTTAGGGATGTCAGGGGGTCAGCAGGTGCCTCCACTGCCTTCTGGAGTTTCGGTTCCAGCTTTTGGTGGCAGTTGACTGCATGACCAAGTCTCCTTGTTGGTATACCTGTGTTAGTAGAGATCTCTTATATTCTGTGACTTAGGGTTAGATAATCATGCTAGCAAGTTAGATTTAAGCCTACCTGTGTAGCTTAGGAGGATCTGTAGGTCTAAAACTGACTAAAAAACTCCTGATTCTGACAGTTTTCTCTTGATAATCCACAGGTACATCTGCCTAAAAATCTCTCTTGTAGCTTCCAGTCTTTATTTATCCTAGGGGGGCTAAACAAGTGTACATATTAGGTTGCATTAACTATTATTTCTTTTAAATGCTCAAGAATGTCTACATTTTGGTTTTAACAGTTTTGCTAGTGTTTTAAGACCAAGCTGGTTAAATTGACCTGTTCCTGTCTGTTAAAGTTGGCTGAGTTCCCACAGGAATCACTCGTAGGGAACTTAAGAGCAGCTTCTTAGCTCCGTTAATGTTGTCTTTAGGAAGGGTCTCTGCAACGAGGTGGCTTCCCTTGGGAGTATCAGGGACGTCTCCCTTTTCAAAGACCCTCCTCTGCAGCAAGTGCCTGATTGGCTTTTTATCCTCCAGTGGGCTCATCAATCTCCCTGATCAGGAAGTTGTGTGGCCCAGAGTTGCAAAGTTCCTTAGAGAAGTTCTCTTGTTCCCTGATTGGGCTGACTCCCAGGGCAAGAGCCAAATACTATATTTTCTTGGGCCTCTGTAATTTAATCTCAATTTCTAAGTGTTGATCTTAACCATCCATCAAGTTAGTCTCCACCAGTCATAAAGTAAGTGTACTGGCTTTAATTCAATGTCTATGACTTTATAGTTTATTCACCCCCTTTTATCTAATGGGGTCTATATTATCTGTCCTATAGGTGATGGCTTCCTATTTCAATTAAGTTAAGGTTTTTTGCTCTTGAAGCAGCACTTCTCCAAAATTTAATCAGGCAACAGTTATAGAGGTTACAAGGAAAATACAAAATGGAATCACCAACAGTAAAACATTCAGTTTGTGCAGCAGCTATCTTGAATTTTGGCAGAGTTATTCATTATAACCCCCATTTGAAATCACAGTAATCTTTACA
Organism: Sciurus vulgaris; assembly: GCF_902686455.1. NCBI lineage: Eukaryota > Metazoa > Chordata > Mammalia > Rodentia > Sciuridae > Sciurus > Sciurus vulgaris. The sequence goes on along the minus strand of NC_136478.1, from coordinate 55,306,959 downwards.
TCAAACTTTTGAACACAACTTTAAATAAGTTAAAGTCTGGCTTACTTTGGAGCCATTCTAACATGCAGCAAGGCTAGTGGCCAAATAAATCAGACAGAAAGCGGCTGATGCAAGCTTTATTGGAATTTGGCTCTCGAGTGAAATTTCCAGACCCCAGGGTACAGGTCAGTGTAGGGAGCAGGAGAAAATAGTAACATGTCCCAGCTGCCCAGGGTCTTAAGAGGCCAGAATGGGTGGGGGGGTCCTATTGAGTGACAGGTAGAGGTAAGGGTCAAGGAAGTTTCATGCTTGTTTCATTGGTCATGGTTTTGGCTCACTGCCCTCTGCCTGAGTGGCTCTGTTCTCACTCATATAGTCACTCAAATTCTGACCTAAACAGAATTGATGGACAAGCTGATGTATCTATACATCCAGCAATAAAAGGGGGGGAAAAACCCCTATCAATGGAGGCCTTGGTAGTGACATGGATGGATCTCCAAGACAAAGAAGCCAGAAATGAGGACAGGCAGGTTAGTAGGTAGAACAGGGAATCCAGTGGAATTGAGGAATGGAGGCCGTCTGAGTCCTGGAAGTGGGAGACCACCCTGGGAGAAAAGAAAGTCAATGTCCCCAGAGCCCTTTGATCACCAAGGTCACCTGCCCCCTCCCAAAGGGCTGTGGGCAGGGAATTGTTAATTACTGTCCCCTGGGCTCCTCCTGCCTGGGTCACCCCACTTGGCCCCGTCCCTGCCCATCTGCTTCTCACATTTTGCCATCTCACAAACATCTCCTGGGCCTGTAGACACATAGGCAGGAAGGACAGAGATTAGGGGCAGAGAGCAGGAGATTCTAGTCTATAAAAGCACAGGGCACACTCAATCCTTGGATTCCAGAACACCAGCCATGGTCCCCTTCTTTCTCCTGGGAGAAATCTGTGGTACTACCTATAATAAGATCTGCTCTGTATGTTTACCTCAGCATACTTCTCTGGTGTTAATCTTTGACATCTGAGAGAGCAGAACTCATCACCCATAAACAGCACTATTGACATTATGGGTGGAAAAAGAAGTCACTCTCTAAAGAATGAACTTGGTGCCAATCACTTACCTAATATTCTTGGACAGACCAACTTCAAGGATGGAGAACAAACAGTGGTTTCCAGGGGATTAGTAGGAAGTGGCCACAAAAGAGATATAAGAGAGAGTTTTGGGGGTAAAGGCGCAGTCCTGTGAGAGACAATGTTAGAGAGTTTGAGAAACAGAAGGGGCTTCAGGAACGTGGACACCTGCTGTTGTGTTAGCTGTGGTCCCTCCCTTCACCCAGCAGCCTCATACAACCAGGACATCCAAGGGTGTCAGTGAAATTCTCTCTGATTTTGCAGAGTGTGAGCATTCTTCAATGCATCTATTTCTACTACAAAAACATTTTCTGGTTGGGGATATAGCTCAAATAGCTCAGTTATATCCCCATATATGTACAGCTTAGTTATATGCCTCACAGCACAAAGCCCTGGGTTCATTCCCAAGCACCACAATTTTGTTTTCCCCTGTGGAAAACAGGGCTGGTACTAAGACAAACTAAGTTATCTTGTGAAAAATTTTCACAGGTGCATGTGTAGAAACCAGCTGGGCAGGAGGCATGTCAGGGGCTCTCCTGCAGGACTGTTTCTTGGCTTGTTTCTATCTGCTCTCCTTGTCTTCTTCACGCTCATGTCCCTGAGGGTTTGCCCTGGATAGGTGCCAGTTGTGTGTCTGTTATGGTGTGATGATTAGATCTAGGTAAAACTGGCACATTTTATTTACAATGTATCTTGCTACAGGGCACCGTGGTTTCAGTGTAGAAGAAACAGGTCATATTTTCTGCTCTTGTAGAGTGCTGTTCATTAGACTTCCATGTGCATATCAAGTCAAATCTCAACACCTTAGTACAGTAGTTGTCTCCAGTGCTTCATATCATGCAACAACCCCTGATGGGTTCTTCTGTGGTTTTCTAAGACTAGTTTTGTAATATTTGGGGAAATTGGTTGTGGTTGATAAAAGAGATAGAATTAATAGCATATAAGCTTCTATGTTCTGAAAAATCTCTATACAACATGTTTACCAGAAAAGAATTTGATTTGGTAGCAATTCATAAGGAATATGTCTAGAGATTCCAATTTTCATGCTGTTTACAAATATTTATTTGATGTTTATAAATCCTGACAAGGACACATATCACTATTTCATTGACTTTGGAGAGGAAATGGAAGCTCAGAGAGGTTAAGTACTTTAATAAAAATCCCACAGCTTGTGTTAGAGCAGAGAGCCCCAAGAACCACAAAAGGAATTATGAAGTTATAAAGCCAGAAACTGGGAACAGCATCAGTATCTGGGGAGTGTCAGTGGGGGGGTTGCAAAACAGGAGGGAGGGAGACTTTCATTTTTTAATTGATAAGAATTACATACTGGAAGTTTTCTTTTCTAGGCATGTCTTAATAATTTTTTTTTAAAAATTTCAGGTTGAACAAACAAGCAGGAGCATCATAGGCTGTCACAATGAGCACAGTGAGGATGTAAGCATGAGTCCTATGGGTGCGGAGCAGGCACATAACGAACCAGAGCGGTCACTGGGAACAGGCTAGGATGGTGGGTAGGAGATGCCTGAGTGGAGTCGGGGCAGAGCAAACTACTCAGGTGAAGGGCCAGGGAGGCCTGCAAGCAGGGATGGAGGCTGAGCTGGGAAACAGAGGCCTGGTTGGGGCAATGTAGGAAGTGACTGTTGGGGCTGATGGGGGGGGTGGAGGTGAGGGGGAGTAGGTGCTGGAGGAGACACACAGGGCCAGGTCCTGGAGGGTGTCACCTAGGGCTGGTGGGGAGTCATCAGCAACTCTGAGTTGTGAAAACTTTATAATGAGATCTGCATTCTTCCAAAGGCAGGTCCACTTCTGCCATTCTGGGGTGTCTTCACCCCACACCGTGGGGGACCATCAATCATCAGGGCTGCAAGGTACTTGTCCCAAACCATGCCCTGCACCACTGTTATTACTTTGTGGATTTATTCATTTTGAAATCGTATTGGCTTTGTGCATTGGAGGCAAATCTCCATGGCCTCTTGCATTTCCACACATATTGCTGTGAGGCAGTGACTGTCCTCCTGTTCCTCAGTCTTTACAAGGACATGGCATAGTGAGCAGTGGAAGACAGAAAGTGTCCCCTCCAGGGCAATGCTGAGCACTGGTCAGCGTTCCCTGCATAACTATGATGCCCTCTGCCATCTTCCTCCAGGACAAAGGCCAGGCTGCAGAGCTTACTGCCCACTTTCAAAAGGCACTATTTAGGCTGGGTGTTGTGGCCCATACCTCTAATCCCAGATACTGGGAGTCTCAGGCAGGAGGATCTTGAGTTCAAGGCCAGCCTGAGAAATTCAGCAGCAGTTTCAAGATAAATATTAAAAAGTTCTGGGGTACAGTTCAGTGGTAAGGAGCCCCTGGGTTCAATCCCCATTAAAAAAATTTAAGTACACTCCATCTTCATACCCCACCATTACATTTATTTTCCAATATACAGCAACTCAGAAATAGTCTGCTTCTCATAGAAAACAGATAAGGGTTTCAACTTTTGTCTGTGTGGAGTTGCACTGCATATTCCAGCCTTGATTTCCCCTGCAGAAGTGTACATTAAATGTCCTCCACAGCTGATATTTCCTTGTTCCTCCTGCTTTGGTGCTGTTTTTGCCATGATTAATGGGTTTGGATTTGTTCTAAGTGTCAACTGGGGGGCCTGGCCCATTGAGTTGAGACTTGGACAAACTGAAGCAAGACATGTCAGCTGTTGTTGGGGTTGAGTGTGTCCTCTCAATAACAGCTATGCCTGGGGATTTTGTAGATCAAAAATGGTGTGTTTAGGATGTTTACCCTAAAAAAACATGCAGGTATCCACACCACTCAAGGTAACTCTTCTGTCTGGAAATTTGAGTCTCCTGTGCATTTGGGTGGCAGAGGCACTCTCTGTTCTCAGAAACAGATGAGACCATGCCAGAAGCTTGATGGTGACTTTGTAAGTGCCTGGCAAAACTCATTCTCTCTCCCATTACACAATCAGCACCTGTAAGTTGTCAGGGCCATCCTAGACTATGTGCAAGCAGGGTCAAGCAATGAACAATGCACTCTGTGTGACACACAGGGAAGCCTAACGGAAGGTTGAAAATGGCAGAGAGAACAAGGAAGGACTCAGAGGTAAGGCCAGGGGAAGTGAAGTACCATCTCACTGTGTCAGAATGTATTCACAAGAAGGAACCCAATGGTATTTACTACACCACATTCCCTTCTGCAGGTGACCTTGGCACCCAACCTACCTCTGCTAGAATCTAGGTCCAGGCTGAGTCATCCAGGGCTCCACTCAGAACCCACCCTTGCAGCAGCCCCAGGCACTGAGAGGCCACATCTGAGGGCCCTGAGTCCCAGCTGCACTGGGCATTGCATCTCCCTATCCCAGGCGCCAGACTTGTGCAGTGGAGTCCCCAAATACTTCTAGCTCCCAGGTATTGAGTCACCCCAGTCTTCATGTCTTACCTGCTGAAGACTCAGAAATCATGGAGCAGAGACACATTGTTCTTGACTCCAGATAGCATGGAAATAGTAAAATTGTTCCTTTATGCCACTACACTCTGGTGGCTACTAGTGAAGCAGCATTTCCCTAGGACAGAAAGTTGGCACATTGCCATGAAGAGCTGCAGCACACAGTTTGACTTGGTCGCAGACACTAGATGACTGCAGAGGAAATGCTCAAGAAGGCTGGTAGTACACTTGGTCCAACATGTGGAAGCTGGGAGATAATGGGAAACCGCAAGGAAATCTGATAAGAAGAGCTCATTATTGCTGGTGGAAAGTTTGGTAATATGACACTTGTTATAGTGGTTTCTAATAATAAACATACCTATGAACTCAATGGATTATTTTGAGAATGTTTCTAGGCAGGGCAGAGAATAGTGACATAGATGATAAAAAAAAATCCAGTTTCCAGGTCAGTCTTACAGCATACACATAGACGTACCAGAACTTGCTTGATTCTACTGTAAAAAATCAAAACTCCTGTCTCTCCTATGGGAAGTTTCTCAATTTCAGAATAAATTCGTTGCAAAGATCAGATCAAAGTGATGCTCTCTGAGTTTTTTTTTTTTCTGACAACCTCATGTCTTAGTCTGTTTTTGTTGCTCTAACAAAATACCTGAGGCTGGGTGATTTATAAGGAAAAGAGGCCTTCTAAAACTCAGGGTTTGGGAGGTTGAACCATCCAGATGGATGGCCCCATGTCTCCAGCTCTGATGAGTCTTCCTGGCTGTGTCATAGCATGATAGAGGGCAATGTGGCTGCTCATGCGAGGGGGAGAGGTCACATGGTGAGACAGGAAGTAGGAGAGAGGAGCCCAGCTTATTTTTTTAAATTTTTTTTGAAATTTTTTTAGTTGTTGATGGACCTATCTTTTCATTCATTTATTTTACTTATTTATTTATACATGGTGCTGAGAATTGAACCCAGTGCTTTATACATGCTAGGTAAGCACTCTACCACTGAGCCACAGCTCCAGTTTCAGCTTACATTTTATAAAAATAACAACCTGTTTTCTCAGGAAGTCACCAAAGTGGGCCTTCTACCACCTCAACACCTTCACTATGAGACCAACTTTCCAGCATGTGAGTATGTGGGGGACACACTCAAACCATATTCCAGATCATCACACCTCAAAAATATCCAAGGGGATGCCCCACAGGGCCTTTCAGCAAGACAGGATGCCTTCTGAGCATCGTCAAGGGCATATCTCCCAGACCTTCCCTGTCAACTCTAGGGTGCTAAGAATCTATGTTCATCAGGTTATTATTACAAAAGGGACCTTAAGAGGACCAGATTAAGAGCCTTTGAAGCTGTAACAGAAGGTGAGGACTAGAAGGGTCCCAGTCAGGGTCTCCTCCACAGTGGATTTGGCTGATTAACCCTCTCAGCACAAGATTGCAATGAGCCAACCTGGAATCTCCCAAATAATCTTAAGGTCATTGTCCTCCCAGGGGGCTGAAGATAGAGAGAGATCCTGTATCAAAATATGTGTAGTGTGGTTTCTCTCCTAGTGGGATACTCCTCTCAGTAAACATCACGGAAGTCATAGCATGTCAAAGGTAATTGTAGTAAACAAAGCAGTGTTGACTCTGGTGGAAAATGACAGTTAGAAAATAAGTGAGAAGATGCCTACAGAGCATCAGATTCTATAGGCACGAAGGAGTCTCCAAAAATAGGAAGAGACAGAAGCTAGATCTTACAGAAAAGGATGGATGACTCTGTAGGGACCAAAGATGCTTGGGGTGGAGCTAATGTACAAAGAGAAGCATTAAAAGTCAGCAGAAGGGGGCCAAGTCCAGAACCAGTGCTGATATCTGTCACTTATCCTTTTAGGACAACTGCTCATATAAGGCATGCAAGAAGCTGGACTGGGTGAATGTATAGAGATTGCCTCATGCAATTGTGGAGGTCTCCAGACCCAAGTCTCAGGGTGCCTTGGGAATAGGAGATCCAGGAGAACCATGGCTGGTTCTAGTCCAAGTCCAAGGGCCCAGTAGTCAGGAGGGTCCATGGTGTAGGTCCAGTCTGAACTGCAGCAGACTTGAGGCCCAGAAAGAGCTGTCATACACTTCAATTCTGAAGATAGGGGGAAAACACCACCAACTGTCTGAGTTTGGAGACAGTCACTCAGTTTTAATTCTCTTACTCAACCAAGGGTATATTGGTCAGTTTGGGATGCCATAGCAAAGTACCACAGACTGGGTGTCTTATAAATATCAGAAGGTTATTTCTCACACTTTGGAGCCTGTATTTCTGAGATCAGGTGCCAGGTCAGAAGGGTCACATTCTAGTGAGTCCCTCTTCCAGGTGCACACCATCATCTTCAGTTTTATCCTCACAGGCAGAAAGAGGGTGAGAGATCTCTGGAGTTCCTTTTGATGGGCACTAATGCCAATCACAAGAGTTCCACCTTCATGATGCAATCACCACCAAAGACCCCGCCTCCTAGTACCATCGCTTAGGGGTTGGGACTGCAGCACATGAATCTGGGAAGACACAATAATTCAGTCCATTAAGGAGATCCAGCCTTTCATATACTTCAGGTGGTTGGAAGAGGTCTATCTGCATCAGGAAGGACTACCTGCTTTATTCATCTGCAGCTTAGGTGCTAACTCATCCAAAACATCCTCACAGAGACAGCCACAATAATATTTGAGCAAACATCTGGGCGCCTCATAGCTCAGTCAAGATGACGCACAAATTTAACTATTACACAATGTTTTTGACATCTAGCATTTCTTTTGTATTCCTTGTGAGGATTTCCATCACCCCACTACCTTGCCCATTTGTTCTTGCATGTTGTCTACCTATTCCATTAGAGATATATATTGATCCGTTTTCAATTCCTATAAGAATATGAAGAGAGAACCTATCCAATAGGAGAAGATCCTTACCACCTTATAGAATGGCAAGTGGAATGCATCCTGAGGCTGGATGATGCCTAATGAAAAGCAGATCATTTAGTTTACAGTTCTGAAGGTTTCAGAGAATGTTAGTAGCACCTGTTCAGCTCTGATAAGGGTGTCAAGGCAGATGGTCACATGTGGGGGGAGTGTATGCAAGAGTATGCATGAGACAGAAAGACAGAGATGACCATGGGGTCAGGCTCACTATTTTATAATACCTCCCTCTCATGAGAATCACTCATCCTAGGAGACAAGCACTAATCCCTTCCAAGCAATGTCCTGATGACCTAACCACCTCATACAAGGTCCCAGCTCTTGAAGTTTCCACCACCTCTTAGCATTACCACACTGAGGACCAACCTTCCAGTACATAAATCTTTGGGAGACACAATCAAGCCATATCCAAACTAAAGCTTCCCTCCCCAGACTCCCAAGGTCTATGTCTGTCTCACCATGTGTAATGCATTCTCTCTATGATCATAGTCCCATTAACTGGCTTTTTTTTTTTTTTTTTTTTTTGACGTGAAGTGTTTTGGGTCCTTTATGTGTTCAAGATATTAATCCCCTGCCTGAGGAATAGGTGGCAAAGATCTTCTCACATTCAGTAGGTTCTCTCTTTGCACTCTTAATTGCTTTCCTTTCTTGTGCAGAATTTTTTAATTTGATGCGTCTAGATCAAAATTGGGTGTGGGGGAGGAGGCAGTGACAGTTCCCTTGAAAACAGAAGAAATTGAGTGGAGTAGAGAAAGGGGATTGAGGGGGGAGGAAGGAGGGATGGGGAGAGAGAAAGAGTGGAATGCAAGCTATGCTATATGAATGTATGGATACACCACACTGAACTTCACCTTCATGAATATCTATAAAGCACCTATTTTTAAAATGTACTACAAATTAATGGAAGGAAGACAAGCAGAGTGGAGGAAGGGGAACAGGAGGAGGGAATAGGAGCGCAAAAGGGGAGGTACTGGGGGCTGAAATGGAGCCAGTTATAGCCTTTGCTTATATAATTATGTCAAAATGAACCCCATTATTATGTCTAACTATAATGCAGTAATTTAAAAAGTCCCTCAATTTTAATTCATTCCAGCATCAATACAAATCCCAAGCTCAAAGCCGCATTCAAGACTCAAGGTAAACTCTTCCCACCTTTGAGTGTAAACAAATAAAATAAAATCAAGTCACAGGGCTGGGTGCAACTCTGAGGTGAAGAGGTGGCCCAGGAAGAACAAGGAACTGGGTTTTATACCCAGAACAAAGAGTAAAACCAAAAAAAGGTACATGCTTCCAAAATACAAGGATAGAACAGGCACAGTGTAAAATTCTCCTGGACATTAACCAGTGAAAGGGGTCCATAGGCTTCAGAAAGACTAAATATCTACAGAGCAGACACTAAGCCTCAAGCTCCCTGATTGGCATCCAGTGCAGACTGCAGTGTCCAAGGGCCTTGGGCAGCCCTGCCACCCCTGACTTTGCTGTTCAAGTCAACATGGCTACTATCATGGGCAGTGCAGTGATGTCTGTGGATTTCCTATTTGGTCCCTGCATGGTGCCCACTGCTCTGCATGTCTGAGGTCCTGGCAGCAGATCCACTCCCATGGCTCCACAAGGCATTGTCCCATGGGGTTTTCTATGGCACCCCCACCCCCGCAGCAAACTTCAGACTGTCTTCCCAAGTTTACCATTAAAACCTTGGTGGAAGTTGCCATGACCTCCTCACTCTTGCATTGTGTGCCTGCAGAACCAGCACCTCACAGATGTCACCAAGGGCTGCAGTGGCACTAGCCTCACCTGGGCCTCCTTGAACTATGGATGGAGCAGCCACAGAGCACTGTGTGGGAAAGCAGGGGCAGAGTCCCAAGGAGGCCCTGGAAAGTAAGTCCATGGAGAAAGTCCTGAGCTCCTTTCCCAAAATGATCTGCCTTGGAAGGCCTGTGGACTTTTGATGGTGAGATAAACTTGCAGGTTTCTAGATGCCCTCAATGTCTCATGGGGGTGAGGTGGTTGCACATGCTGCTGTTAGGGGTCATGTAGTCTTCCACCAGAATTTCAAAGGAGGGCCTGAGAGGCCAGGCCAAGTGCAGCAGGGTTGGAATCCCTGCAGACAGCCCTTGAGATGTTGATGTTTGAGGATGTGAGAAGGAAGCCAAAGTTGCAGTGGGGGTTCCCTTGGGGAATTGTACATGGCTCCTTGTAATAAACCCCCTCTGCTTCCTTGCTGCCATGTCCTGAACTGCTTTCTTCTATCAAGCACTTCTACCATGATGTTCTTCTCTTCTTGGGCCCAGAGCAATGGAGTTGGTCAACATTAACTGATCCTCTGAAACTGTGAACCAAAATAAACTTTCCCCTTCCAGGTTGTTCTTGCTGGGTCATTTGGTCACAGCTATGAGAAGCTGACTAACACACCATATGCTTGTCTATCACAGCAGTCTCTCCCTATTTATAATCAGCTACTTTGTTTTATAAAGAGGGTTGTAGAGGGTAAGCCCATTTATCTAGCTTTCTGATTTATTCTCTGGCTCCTTTATATTCTTTCAATGAATTTCTTTTCTAGATATTTTTGTGTGTGCCGGTGATTGAACCCCAGGCTTTTGCATGTGAGTCAAGCACTCTACCAACTGAGCTACAACCCCTGCCACCCCTTTTCTTGATGTTATCTATCCTGATTGCAAATCAGATTCCTGAAGGAGTCATGGGTCTTCAGATGAAATTGAAAATGTTTCAGACTTGAGCAGTGAAAAACCTCTTGCAAAATGTTCAACATCTCTAGTAATAAGAGAAATGCAAATCAAAACCACCCTAAGATTCCATCTCACCCCAATTAGAATGGCGATTATCAAAAATACAAGCAACAGGTGTTGGCGAGGATGTGGGGAGAAAGGTACACCCATACATTGCTGGTGGGGCTGCAAATTAGTGCAGCCACTCTGGAAAGCAGTGTGGAGATTCCTTAGAAAACTTGGAATGGACCCTCCATTTGACCCAGCTATCCCACTCCTTGGCCTATACCCAAAGGACTTAAAATCAGCATACTACAGAGATACAACCACATCAATGTTCATAGCTGCTCAATTCACAACAGCCAGACTATGGAACCAACCTAGATGCCCTTCAATTGATGAGTAGATAAAGAAACTGTGGTATATATACACAATGGAATATTACTCAGCCATAAAGAATGACAAAATTATGGCATTTGCAGGCAAATGGATGAAATTGGAGAATATCATGCTAAGTGAGATAAGCCAATCTCAAAAAGCCAAAGGACGAATGATATCGCTAATAAGTGGAGGATGACACATAAAGGGGGGGAGGGAAGGGTTAATGTTAGGATTAGAGTTAGGGTTAGGGAGGGGGGCAAGTATGGAGGAAGAAAGTACTGTATAGAGGGTAAAGAGGGGTGGGAGGGGTGGGGGGAAGGGAAAAAATAACAGAATGAATCAAACAACATTACTGTATGTAAATTTATGATTACACAAATGGTATGCCTTTACGCCATGTACAAACAGAGAAACAACATGTATCCCATTTGTTTACATAAAAAAAAAAATCAGAAAACCTTTGTGGGATGTTTAATAAGAAAAAGTACTGTCATTAATGACTCATGTGGTAGAGACATTGGTGATGCATTGTGCTCAGGAACACAAGCACCAGTCACAATGTGCAGTGTAAACATTGAAACTGGTGAGGATATACATATGAAGAAAGAGATGAGCAACTAATTCCTTGACCTCAGTGTCACCTGACAAGCTGTGCTGGGGTCAGGCAGAGTGTGAATGGATGCTCCATGGGAGGGCATCAGTGGTTCTTTTACTAGTTTGTCAAAAAGTCTTGATAGAATAGGCATGAGAATTGGAGGCTATGTACAACTTTAACTTATTCTTTCAGAGTGAATATTTCTGCACTGTGCTCCATAAATACTGGGTATCTCTTTCGGAGGTGCTGCCCTGATATCCCCTCTGCAGATCTTAAGTGAAAGCATCACATGATCTTCCAGAAAACCAAAAAATCACGGATTCTGAAAGGATTCAGCCCCAGATGCTGTGCACAGATATGAGGACCACAGTCACTGCTCCTCTCTCTCGGTACTGGGTAATTGGGGTATCCATTGGTTTTCTCCGGTTCCTGTCCCACATCCTCCATGGTAGGAAATGTGAGGTCTCGGAAGACTCATGATGCAGCCAGGAACCAGTTTCCAGGAGTTTGTTTAAAGCTGGGAGCTGGTGGGGGGTGGGGGTTGAATGTTGGAGCTTCCAAGAAACATAGGAATAAGAACAAGAGACTCCATCAAATTAGCCTTGGAGAGACCTAGTGCTGAGCATGCTCACTTCAGTCAACGGATATTCCCTCTTGCCTTGTGGGAAGGATGAGCTTGTGAAGACACAGGGAACCACAACCCAACTCCATGAAAACCTGAAACCCAAGTTCAATAAACATCTGGCATCATCTCCCAAGGAGAATTCCCACATTAACATAGGTCTGCTAGTTGTATGTGAATTTCAAATCAGAAGACAAAAATTTTCAGTGTAAGCACCTGTCAAATGTTTTACCCAAAGTTCTCCAAAATTGGATTCATTATTTATCTGACTATCAAATGTATCTGGGCTTCTGCTGTGGTTTTGGTGTGGTTTTACTCCAAAGGGTCCACTCGTGAGAGGCTTTGTCCTCAGGGTGGTAGTATTGGGAGGTTGTGGAAAACCAAAGAGAGAGAGCCTCATAGGAGGTCGCTAGGTCACTGGATCTGTGCCCATGTTAGGGATTAACGTCGGTACCCTGGATTTCATGGTTGTTTTCTTTACAATCTATTGCAAAAGTCCAAACTTGGCCCCATCCAACCCTCTGGCTTCCTGTCTAGAAATGTGATCATTTATACCCACACATACTCCCTTGTGACTATCTATGATGGTGTGATGCTATGAGGGCCCTCCCCAGAGCTGAATTGATGCAAGCCATACGTTTGAATCTCCAAAACTGCAAGCCTAATCAACTCTCCTTCACAAGTTGTCTTAGGTATTCCATTATGATAATGAATGCTGACTAGTAAAGTGTCCTTTTATTTCTGGAATTTGGCAACCTTAACAAGCAGCATGGCTCCAGTGTCCATGACATCCCCCTCCACTTCTTTGCACATTTGAGGTCAAGGAATCTCAGTGCTCCTTCAAAAACCTGTTTAAATTAGGGCTGTGTCAGAGGAACACTTCAGAAAGCATGAATTATTTCTAGATTATCACACTCTTACCACCATCCCAGCTCAAGTCCAGTTCAAGGGCAGAGTGAGATTTCCTCACATGCAATCTGGTCCTCTTTAGAATTGGAACTCTCTGATCTGGCCGTGGGAATCATAGAACATCACAGAGGCACATGTGGCTTCAAGCTGCACCCACCATGAAACACTTCATTCCCTGGATTCTGATATTGTGTCTTAGGAGTGTTCTCTGTGTCTTCATTTTCTTCATTAAAGGCAGTCCAAGGCCAGTCCTAGGGACACTTCCTCTGTCCTGATAACCAAGATCTCAAAGAATGAGTGTTAACCTAACACTGGGCTTTAGGCAGAACCAAAACTAATGTTGGACATTCCCATGAAGGAAACAGATAAGCCAGGTGCAGTGGCACACACCTGAAATCCCAGTGGCTCCAGAGGCTGAGGCAGGTGGATCATGAGTTCAAGGACAGCCTTGGCAACTTAATGAGCTCCTGAGCAACTCAGTGAGACCATGTCTCTAAATAAAATATGAAAAGGTGTGATTAGGCAGCCCTGGGTTCAATCCATGATACCAAAAAACAGAAGAAGAAGAAGAAGAAGAAGAAGAAGAAGAAGAAGAAGAAGAAGAAGGAGAAGAAGAAGAAGAAGAAGGAGGAGGAGGAGGAGGAGGAGGAGGAGGAGGAGGAGGGGGAGGGGGGGGGGGGGAGGAGGAGGGGGGGGGGAGGAGGAGGAGGAGGACGAGGAGGAGGAGGAGGACGAGGAGGAGGAGGAGAAGGAGGAGGGAGGAGGAGGAGGAGGAGGAGGAGGGGGGAGGAGGGGAGGAGGAGGGGAGGAGGAGGAGGAGGACAAGGAGGGAGGAGGAGGACGAGGAGGAGGAGGACGAGGAGGAGGGGGAGGAGGAGGAGGAGGAGGGGAGGAGGAGGAGGACGAGGAGGGAGGAGGAGGACGAGGAGGAGGAGGAGGAGGAGGAGGAGGAGAAGGAGGAGGAGGAGAAGGAGGAGGAGGAGGAGAAGGAGGAGGAGGAGGAGGAGGAGGAGAAGAAGAGAGGAGAAGAAGAAGAAGAAGAAGAAGAAGAAATGATTGAAAATGAGCCCCATCACCACCCCCTTCCTTTCCACAGAGCTGGTTGTTTCCTTGCACACCCGTGCTCATACTTAGAGATTTCCAGTGATGAATAGGGAAGAGTGAGGAGGCAAATCCATCCCCCAACCACAGCAGAAGTCCAAATACATTTGATAATCAAATAAATAATAAATCCAATTTGGAGCACTTTGTGTAAAACGTTTGACAGGTACTTAGACTGAACATTTTTATCTTCTTATTTGAAATTCACATACAACTAGCAGACCTATGTTAATGTAGGGATCTCCTTGAGAGATGGTGCCAGAAGACCAGCATTGGACCCAGGCCTGGTGTTCTCTGCCACTTGAGGACATTACCCAAAGTACCCAAGGAGAGGGCTGGCCAGCAACCAGGTGAGGGAACCAGATCTATGACACATGGAAAGCTGATGTGTGGAATAGACCACGCACTCTTTGCCCACCTGGGGGCACAACTGCACCTAATGCACACATCTAGAAATGCTCCTCCAGATTTGTGGGTCTCCTTTGGCAGATGACTTAGAGAAAAACGTCCCAGATGTCAGCTATGACTGCAGCACTCCTTCCACCATCAAGGAAGGCACCAGCTGGGAAGCCTGCTGGGCTCCAGAAAGGAGGGAGCATGGAGAGAGCAGTGGGGAGGGTTTCAGCACCTGCACCTCCTGAGAGAGGACCTGCTGTGTTCCCACCCTCCAGCTCCTCCCAGGTTCTCTTCCACCTGCTCTGCATCTGTTCTGAACACCAATTGCTAAATTCTCTCTTTTTTTCAGATTAAAAAGAAAACCTTGTCAGATAAACCAGAGCTGATGTTCTCTGGAAGAGGCTTACAGAGAAGCCTGTAGTCTAGTCTCTGGACACGGGCAGGCTACACTACAGCTGTGGAGACTGTGAGTTTGGAGTCAATTCTATTAGGATAGAATGAAATGTAAAGTAGATCAAATGCAAAAGGGATTACTTAATAGCTTGTGTCTATGTTAATATTCCAGTTTGGAGAACTGAATTAGTATTATGTATGTAAGATGTGCCTTGGGGGAAATTGTGTAAAAGAACATAGAAGTTTTTCTTCTTCACAATTCTATTGAAGTCTGAATTATTTAAAAATAGTAAGCTGGAAAATATTTTACATGACACATATTACAATTATCATGACCATTTCCCAAGGATAATCAAGAAGCCCTTTGGACCACCTCATGCCTAAAATTACAATCAAAAACTCCTCCTCTTCTTTGTACTACATATCTAGGCTCCCTGGGCTTTGGCATGGTCTAGGGGATTCTTTGGAACTCTGGTGCTCAGTTAAAATACTCTAGCACCTGCAATACAGCTGACCAATTGTTGGGTTAGATGTAAGAGCAAAGGCATGCTGATCATTTCAGAATATAATGGGCATGTTGTGGAAACCAGGGAGGCAATGTCCTCACTGCAACATGTAACCCACATAAACCACTAAAGCCTGAACAGGTCCAGTGGTATGGTTTGCCTATTATATATACCCCTGCCCTCTGCCAATCTCATTTAATGCAGGGATGCTTGGAGGTGAAATGATTGGAGTATGAGAACTGTAACCTAATTAGTTATACTAATTTGAACAAATGCCTGGGGTGTTTTACCTGTAGGAAGGTGGTATGAGCTTGGAAAGAGGTGAGTCATTAGGTGTGTCCTGGGAGGATGGATAATTAAGAACCACAATGTTGGAGAGTGGAATTAATAGTAATTTCATGCTGAATATGATAGAGAGGCATTGGTGAAATGGTTACTTCTCCTGCCCAAAATACAGTGTTTTTACAAGAATACTCTAATTAAGCCATCTTCAAGTTGAGGATACTGTTCAGGGGATTGTTAATATGATTATGGACTTGTTTTTGTGGGTCAAAGAGGGACTTACAATAAGCTCAGTTACCCACAGCTGCCATGCCCAGATTAGAACTTTAGTTTGTAAAGCATGGAGGAGTCCATACTATATATAATTCAGCAAGCCTCAGGGGAACCTCTTATAATTTTCTTAACAGATTGACTAAAGTTATTAGAAGACAAATAGACAATTTGGAGGTTGCCAATATTCTGAGCAATATAGCTTACAAAAATGTCAACCATAGTGATGTAAGGAAGTAATGAAATCTTTTTACCATGAAGTGGATACTACACTTTCTGATTTAAAAAAGTATGTCAGAATGTTGGAACTGAAAGTCATACAGCAGGTTTACTGACTGCTGCTTTCAAGCCCCCTGATGAATTTTTTTACAATTATAAAAAATACCTGGCCATCTTCAAAAGGATTGTAAGAGGGCTGGGGATATAGCTCAGTTGGTAGTGTGCTTGCACAAGGCCCTGTGTTCAATTCCCAGCACTGCAAACAAAATTGTAAGATTTAAGAAAGGGCCACAAAAATGACTCAATCAGAATGTCCAATCTGTCATAAAGAATTTCATTTGTCTAATCAATGCATATCTGAAACAGACAGGTTGGGAAACCCAATAATGGGTAGCCTCCTGACCCAGGGCCAAAGGAGGAGGAACCCTTTTTACCTGAAAATGCACATATCTCTTTCACAAATGTTTCAGACTCAAACAAAAGATCCTTCAACAAATCCGTCCATGCCACTAGAGAAAACACAGGGATACATTCGATTATTGCTGAGGATGCTCAAATACATCTCCCGGGGAAGATTGTAAAATTGCTACCCAAATTCAAGGGTTTCTACCCAAAAATAACATTGGTTTAATTTTGCACACTCCCACAGTGATAAAGAAAGAAAATTTATAATTCCTGGAATAATTGATTCTGATTATGCTAGTGTTATATACATTCAAGTTTGGTCTCATATGCTTTTAAATCTCCCCAATGGATCCTCCATAGCTCAATTAATTGTCATTCCTTATATTACTGTCCAACAACTCCTCAATGAAAGAGGGAATACAGGATTTGGGTCCACTTTTATTGGAGCATGTTTACCTATTACTGAAAATGGACCAAGTTATCCCTTTGTTTAAATGAACAATCAATCACAGGGTTATTGTAACTGCTAATGTTACAGTAATACTTGTCTCAATGTGGCCTCATACATGACGTTACAAAGGGCCACTACGGTTTGGGCACAGGAGGCAATAATGAACAGGTGTCTGAATGCTCTCTGTGGTTATGCTCTGCCCTTTCCAACCCATGGCATGTTTTGACTCAGATTAAACTTTATATTGTGGCAGTTCCCTTTCCTGTATGAGGCAGAGACATTTTACACAAGTTACAAATGTTTCTGGAGTCACATTTTTATAGGGACCTCTGCAGATCTGACCACTTTATCATTAAAATGGAAGGTCACCACTCCTGTCTGGGTAGAACAATGGCCATTGTCAAAGGAGAAGGTGGCAGCTGCAGAGGTGCTCATTCATCAAAAGTGACAGTTGGGACATATCAAACCATCTACCAGTCCATGGAATATTCCCATTTTTACCATAAAGAAAAAATCAGGGAAATGATTTTATTACAAGATTTAAGAGAAATTTTAAAAATGTATACAACTAATGGGTCTACTTCAGTATGGATCGCCTAACACTTATCTAATTCCTCTTGATTTTTCCTTATTTCATAGGCCTAAAAGACTATTATTTATTTATTTATCTATGTATGTATTTATTTGTTGCTATTCCTCCATTTTCTGATGATTGAGAAGAATTTGCCTTCACAGTTTCTGATTTCAGTCATCATAAGACTGCTGATAGATATCAGTGGACAGTTCTTCCTAAAGGTGTGTTAATAGCCCCACATTATATCAACAACTTGTGAATATGCTCTTCAATCTTTCCAGCAATTATTCCCACATATTCCTGCTTATCATTATATGGATGATATTTTGATCACTGGGTCAATACTTACAGAAAAGACTTTAACTAAATTATAACACATTCTATTACAATCTGGACTCCAAGTGGCCAGAGAAAAAACTCAACAACAACTCCTTACTAAATATTTAGGACATAAAATACTCCAATATTATTCCATTCCTTATATTCCCAAATTGATTCTTTCTTCCAATTTTCCTGAATTCTTTTGCAATAATTATTGGGACAATATATTTCTTTACTGATAGACTGTGGCCTGTTTTTCAGGTATTGAAAAAGCAACATAATCACACCAGTTTTTTCCAGTTAACTCCTGCACTGACTACAGTTCCTCAACATGGTAATAAAAATTATCTACAGTTCTTATAGACAGACTCCCAATTCTCAGTGTTCCTTTATCGCTAATAATCTTTACAGGAAAATCTTATGCCTCTGATACAGTTGTTGCCATTTTTAATCAAGACTTGTACATAATAGAGTGGTTATATTCTCCTCACTTTTCAGGAAGAACTGTTCTTTCTCATCCTAATATGTAAGCTCAATTGATCTCAGATGTTTGCAATCATATTTTATCTTTTACAGGAACAGATATTCATATAATTATATTACTTATGGAAATACTTTACACTTACAGTATTTACAACTTTCTGCATTTTATCAAGCTGTCTTAACTGATTTTTAGCTTCTATTGCTTTCCATGCACCTGCAGATGAATACCATTCCTTATTGTGTCAATCCCTCGCAGTCCTCCTTCTATAATATTGTCCATTCCACTTTACAGTGGGATTATTGTCTATACTAATGGAGGGAAAAAATGGGGTGTGGTATCTCTATTCATTGATAATTTACAACTGGTTAATACACATTACCTCAAGCTTCTCCTCAGCGAGCAGAATTAGCTGCAATTATTTTGGCTCTTTGTATGTTTCCCACTGCCCTAAACATCATTACAGGTTCTCAGTGTGTAGCCAAACTGATGCCTCATATTTCCTCTACAATTTTCTCACCTCAAATGAACTCTAATTCATTATCCCTGTTTATCACTCTTCAATCTTTTACAGGATTGTACATCTCCAGTATTTCTTGCTCACATACACAGCCACACAAAGATTCCTGGACCACTCACTGAAGGAAATGCTTATGCTGATGCTGCTGTAAAATCACTTTTTCCTCTCTTTTCTGTTGCCGTGCAATTGCACAATTTTTTCCATAAAAATGCTCATTCCTTAATAAAAAACTTTTCTCTTTCCTCTCAGTAGGCCCATTCATCATTAATTGCTCTCATTGCACACCATTTTGCTCTCCTACTTGGGAAACTGTAAACCATCAAGGGTTGCAATCTAATACCCGCTGACAGAGGGATGTAACTCATTTCCTTTTCATACCTCTTCCTTTTTACATGTTGCCATAGATACATCTTCAGACTTTGTATTGGCCAGTGCACATCATTCAGAGAAGGTCCCAGTCTGTACCTCTCATGTTCTCCTTTGCATTGTCACCCTGTGTAAACCTCATTGTTTAAAACTTAACAATGCCCCTGCTTATACTTCTAGTACCTTTGCTCAGTTTTGTAATCAATGGAATATAATTCTAACCCATGAAATTCCTCACAATCCTACTGGATAGGTCTTCATTGAACATACACATCACACACTTAAAACATGACTTTAAAAAGGGGGGGGGGCTAGGCTTGCTCATGTTAATGATGCCCTCTCTATTGTCTTGTTCAAAATAGATGTTCTTAATGTACAGTATGAAGATAATGCTGGACAGTACTGGTCCTCTGCCTTGGACAGGAACTTTATCCCTAAGGAACCACTACCAAAGATTTATGTGAAATACTGAGTTCCACCAGATCTGATATAGTGGGACTCTGCACCCTTAATTAAATGGCACATGGGGGTTTCTCATCCACATCCTGTATACATGAGAAAAGGGTTGACTGACAAAGGACAATGCTGGCTATAAATCAACCAATTACCCATAAACTCATCTACTCAATAAACACAAAAGAGCCAATACACTTTTTAACTGAGAGGGGATGTGATGGGTCTCACCATACTAGCTCTGGCCTCTAACAATGTGGAGTAGCCCAACTCTCTTTTATTTATAGACACAGAGATAAAAGGGCCCAGTACAGGAGGGGTTTCTTCTGTGATGAAAGGATGGGGTGGAGTTAGGGGAGCAAATTTTCTCAGGGAAAATATCATAACCAGGCAGGAAACCACTCCCACAGTGCCACATCCCCACAGCAATCTGGGACAGATCTCCATGTCTGCCAGTTCTGAAAAGTCAGGCCTCTGTGTCAGGAGGCTCCATCTCATCTGATTCTGCTAGATAAGAATGGCTTCCCACAATGGGTGAAGGGATATGATTCTGTTCTTATTCCTACAGGTCCTGAATTCCTGCCAGGTGTGTGAGACACGACAATCATCATGAGTTGGCATCAAGGACTTCACAATGTGTCAAATTCCATCTGAACCTGGATGAAGAGGACCCTGATTCAAAGAAGGAACCTCCGACAAGAACAAGAGACCTGAGGAACCCCTGGTCTTCTAATCATCTAGTGACTTGGGGGATATAAAGAGTTTAACAACATCTGCTCAACAATTCTAGCTCAGATGGGTGTAGTATGTACCCTGCTTATTTGGCTACAACTCTATTTGCAAAAATTACCCAAAATTCACAAGTATTGTGGCTATTATTGTGGTATTTCTCTGTTGTAGTATCCCTGTTGGTGCACCGTTGTACAGAAAAGCTGTTCCATTTTCACTGCCCACATTTAATATAATATTTGCATCCACTTATGGAAATTGTTAATTCTTCTGAAAACTTGTATCCATCAAGCTATTGTGATAGTAGGGCTGCTATTGATTATTCTGTTGTTACATCGTAAGGGATGCTAGGAATTTAT
Organism: Sciurus vulgaris; assembly: GCF_902686455.1. NCBI lineage: Eukaryota > Metazoa > Chordata > Mammalia > Rodentia > Sciuridae > Sciurus > Sciurus vulgaris. The sequence goes on along the minus strand of NC_136478.1, from coordinate 55,286,433 downwards.
TATGTGTTGTTTCAATTTAACTGATAAGAGTAATCCCATTCAAAGAGATTGGATCATCTTAAAGACAGAGTAAAGAAGGTGCAACAACATGATGGAGGTTGGGATTTATTAGATTGGTTAACTTCATGGCTACCAGATTTTACATGGATCAAACAGCTTTTCATTGGGGATGTTTATGATACTAGCATAGTTTGCTGTGCTGTTTTTGTCCATGCCTGCCTTGCTTTCTCCTTCCACCTTCCTTAAGCAAAAGACAAATCATGTCTCTTCAAAAGGCCACAGGACACAAGAGGGGAATTACAGAGGTTTCAGGCCAGTCAATGTACAGAAAAGGGAAAGTCCTTTGATTGAGCAAACTCCTCAGGACAATAGTGCCTCATTCTGTTTAAATGGTTTAGAAACACTCGGCAACTTCTCTCTTCTTGAGGCCTGGAGACATTGTCTTATTATAAAATTTTGGTACTAGTGGACTCTGAGAAGCAAGCAAGGTATGTGGTCTGCACATTGCAAAAGTAACTGCACTATGTAACCTAGTGTAACTAGATATGACCCTGGAATAGATAATAAAACTGAACTGGCTTTCCCATGGGAACTACTTCTTGCTACACACCATCCTGTGTGCTTGCCTCTTTATTTTCTCTCACCTTAACCTTTATAGCTGGACTCCAATTAACTTTTACACTCTGGTTTCATCCATTTACCTGCAAACATCATAATTTCATTCTTCATTAAGCTGAGTAGTATTCAATTGTGTTTATGTAACTCATTTTATTTATTCATTACTGTGGGCATCTAGGTTGGGTTTCCATAGTTTAGCTAATGTGAAATGACCTACTATAAACATGATCTGGCTGTGTCACTGTAGTGTGCTGATTTTAAGTCCTTTAGGTATATACAGAGGAGTGGGATAACTCGGTCAAATGGTGGTACCTTTCCAAGTTTTCTGAGGAATCTCCATACTACTTTCTGTGTGTGTGTGTGTGTGGTGTGTGTGTGGTGTGTGTGTGTGTGTGTGTGTTTTTAAACTCAGTTTCAATATTCTGGTTGCCTAAGTACATGAATAGACATAAGAGAACTCAGGTTTCAAAAAAATCAATGTCAACAGAAGTTAATTCTTTTTTTTTTTTTTCCATGTTCCTATTTATTAACCCACACCCAGAGAATTTAAATTTTATCAGCTCTGGGATCATCTTAACACAGTCAATTTTTGTGTGTGTACATATAGACAAATAACTGACATTTATTTAATTCTAATAAAAACACAACACATTGTACTAAACGCCTATACCTGTTGACTCAGTTAAGTATTTGGTACTCCTATGGCACATATACCTCTTATACTCGTTTTATTTATTTTTTATTTGTTTTAATTAAAAATAATAAATTTATATAGGGCAATGTTGTTTGATTCATTCTGTTATTTTCCCCTTCCCCCACCCCTCCCACTCCTCTTTTCCCTCTATACAGTCCTTCCTTCCTCCATTCTTACCCCCCTCCTTATCCCTACCCTAAACCTAACCCTAACCCAAACACTAATCCCTCCTACACTCCCTTATATGTCCTCATCTGCTTACCAGCGAGATCATTCATCCTTTAGTTTTTTGAGATTGGCTTATCTCACTTAGTATGATATCCTCCAAATGCCATAAGTTTTATCATTCTTCATAGCGGAGTAATTATTCCATTGTATATATATAACCATAGTTTCTTTATCCATTCATCAACTGAAGGACATCTAGGTTGGTTCCACAATCGGGCTATACTGAATTGAGCAGCCATGAACATTGATGTGGCTATATCTCTGTAGTATGCTGATTTAAGTCCTTTGGGTATAGGCCAAGGAGTGGGATAGCTGGGTCAAATGCTGGTTCCATTCCAAGCTTTCTGAGGAATCTCCATACTGCTTCCAGAGTGGCTGCACTAATTTGCAGCCCCACCAGCAATGTATGAGTGTACCTTTTCCCCACATCCTTGCCAACACCTCTTGTTGCTTGTGTTCTTGATAATTGCCATTCTAATTGGAGTGAGATGAAATCGTAGGGTACTTTTGATTTGCATTTCTGTTATTACTAGAGATGTTGACACTTTTCATATACCAGTTGATTGCTTGTACATCTTCTTCTGTGAAGTGTCTGTTCATTTCCTTAGCCCATTTGTTGATTGGATTATTTGTATCCTTGGTGTAGAGTTTTTTGAGTTCTTTATAGATTCTGGAAATTAGTGCTCTATCTGAAGTATGAGTGGCAAAGATATTCTCCCACTCTGTAGGCTCTTCCTTCGCATTGCTGATACTTTCTGTTGCTGAGAGAAACCTTTTTAGTTTGAATCTATCCCAGTGGTTGATTCTAGCTTTATTTCTTGTGCTATGGGAGTCCTGTTAAGGAAGTCTGATCCTAAGCCAACAAGTTGAAGGTTTGGACCTACATTTTCTTCTATAATCTGCAGGGTCCTTTGGTCTGATTCCGAGGTCCTTGATCCATTTTGAGTAGAGTTTGGTGCAGGGTGAGAGATAGGGGTTTTGTTTCATTCTGTTACATATGGATTTCCAGTTTTCCCAGCACCATTTGTTGAAGAGGCTATCTTTCTCCATTGCATATTTTTGGCACCTTTGTCTAGTATGAGAAAATTGTATTTATTGGGTTTGTGTCCATGTCCTCTATTCTGTACCATTGATCTACCTGTCTATTTTGATGCCAATACTATGCAATTTTTGTTATTATTGCTTTGTAATAGAGTGAAGATCTGGTATTGTGATACTCCCTGCTTCGCTCTTTCTACTAAGGATTGTTTTAGCTATTCTGGGTTTCTTATTCTTCCAGATGAATTTCATAATTGCTTGCTCTATTTCTGTAAGGTACACCATTGGGATTTTATTTGGAATTGCATTGAATTTGTATAGCACTTTTGGTAGTATGGCCATTTTGACAATATAATTCTTCCTATCCAAGAACATGGGAGATCTTTCCATCTTCTAAGGTTTTCTTTAATTTCTTCTTTCGTGTTCTATAGTTCTCATGTAGAGGTCTTTCACCCTCTTATTGAGATTGATTCCCAAGTATTATATTTTTTCAATGCTATTGTGAAAGGGGTAGTTTTCCTAATTTCTCTTTATGAAGATTCATCACTTATGTATAAAAATGCATTGGATTTCTGAGCATTGATCTTGTCACCTGCTACTTTACTGAATTCATTTATGAGTTCTAAGAGTTTTCTGGTGGAATTTCCAGTTTCCTCTAAATATATAATCATGTCTTCAGCAAACAGGGATAGTTTGTGTTCCTCTTTTCCAATTCGTATCCCTTTCATTTGTTTGGTTTATCTAATTGCTCTGGCTAGAGTCTCAAGAATGATGTTGAATAGAACTGGTGAAAGAGGGTATCCCTGTCTTGTTCCAGTTATTAGGGGAATGCTTTCAGTATTTCACCATTTAGAATGATATTGGCCATGGGCTTAGCGTAGATGGCCTTTACGATGTTAAGGAAAGTTCCCACTACCCCAATTTATCTAGTGTTTTGAGCATGAAGGATGCTGTATTTTATCAAATGCTTTTTCTGCATCTGTTGAAATAATCATGTGATTCTTAACTTTTAGTCTGTTGATATGGTGAATGACATTTATTGATTTCCGGATGTTGAACCAACCTTGCATCCCGGGGATAAAACCCCACATCGTGTATACTATCTTTTTAATATATTTTTGTGTGTGATTGCTAAAATTTTGTTGAGAATTTCTGTATTGATGTTCAAAAGGTTATTGGTCTGAAATTTTCTTCCCTTGTTGTGTCTCTGTCTGGTTTATGTATCAGGGTAATTTGGCTTCATAGAATGAGTTTGGGAGGGTTCCCTCCTCTTCTATTTTATGGAACACTTTGAGAAGTATTGGAATGAGCTCTTCTTTAAGGTTTGTAGAACTCGACTGAGAACCCATCTGGTCCTGGACTTTTCTTTGTTGGTAGGCTTTTGATGACCTCTTCTATTTCATTGCTTGAAATTGATTTATTTAAGTTGTGTATGTCCTCCTCGTTCACCTTAGGTAATTCTATGTCTCTAGAAACTTGTTGATGTCTTCAAGGTTTTCTGTTTTGTTGGAGTATAGATTTTCAAAATAGCTTCTAATTATGTTTTGTATTTCACTGGTGTCTGTTGTGATATTTCCTTGTTCATTCCGAATTTTAGTAATTTGAGTTTTCTCCCTCTTTCTCTTTGTTAGTGTGGCTAAGGGTCTATCAATTTTGTTTATTTTTCAAAGAACCAACTATTTATTTTGTTAATTTTTTCCAATTGTTCATTTGTTTCAAACTATTGTTGGTGTTGGTCTGCTCTTCTTTTTCTAGGTCTTTGAGCTGTAATGTTAAGTCGTTTATTTGTTGCTTTTTACTTCTTTTTTTGAATGAGCCCCAAGAAATAAATCATCCTCTAAGTACTGCTTTCATAGTGTCCCAGAGATTTTAATATGATGTGTCTTTGTTCTTGTTTACTTCTAAGAATTTTTTTATTTCCTCCTGATGTCTTCTCTTATCCATTCATCATATAATAGTGTATTATTTAATCTCCAGGTATTGGAGAAGTTTCTGTTTTTATTCTGTCATTTATTTCCAATTTCAATCCATTATGATCTGATAGAATACAAGGTAGTATCTCTATCTTCTTGTATTTGCTAACAGTAGCTTTGTGGCATAAGACATGATCTATTTTAGAGAAGGATCCATGTGCTGCTGAGAAGAAGGTGTATTCGTTCAGTGTGGATGGTATATTCTATATAAGTCGGTTAGGTCTAAATGTTGATTGTGTTATTGAGATCTATGGTTTCTTTATTCAATTTTGTTTGTATGATCTATTCAGCTGTGAGAGAGATGTGTTAAAATCGCCATAGTATCATTGTGTTTGTGGTCTATTTGATTTCTGGAATTAAGAAGGATTTGTTTGATGTATATGGATGAGCCAATGTTGGGGCATAGATGTTATGATTGTTATGTCTTGCTGATTTATGCTTTCCCTTAAGCAGTATGTAATGTCCTTCTTTATCCTTCTGAGTAGTTTTGGCTTTGAAGTCCACATTATCTGAAATGAGGATGGATATTCCAGCTTTTTTGCTATGTCCGTGAGCATGGTATGTTTTTTCCCATCCTTTCCCCTTTAGTCTATGGGTATTCTCTTTCTATGAGATGAGTCTCTTGCAGCAAATTGTTGGATTTTCTTTTTATCCATTCTGCCAGTCTATGTCTTTTGATTGATGAATTCAGGCCATTAACATTCAGGGTTATTATTCTGATATGATTGTATCCCAGTCATTTGACTCACTTTTGTTTTGTGACATGATTTGGCTTCCCCCTTATTTGGCTATTCCGTTAGGCTAGTTCCTCCCATTGCTGATTTGCCTCGTTGTTTTTCATCTCTTCCTCATGGGAATATTTTGGTGAGAATGTTCTGCAATGCTGGCTTTCTTTTTGTAAATTCCTTAGCTTTTGTTATCATGGAAGGATCTTATTCATCATCAAATCTGAAAGTAAGTTTTGCTGGGTATAGGATTCTTGGTGGACATCCATTTTCTTTCAGGGCTTGGTAAATGTTGTTCCAGGCCCTTCTAGCTTTTGGGGTCTGGATTGAAAATCTGCTGATATTCTTATTGGTTTCCACCTGAATGTAATTGATTCTTTTCTCTTGCAGCCTTTAAAATTCTGTCTTTATTTGTATGTTAGGCATTTTCATTATATTGTGCCTTGGTGTGGGTCTGTTGTATTTTGTATATTTGGAGTCCTATAAGCCTCTTGTACTTGGTGTTTCCATTCATTCTTCAGATTTGGGAAATTTTCTGATATTATTTCATTGAATAGATTGTTCATTCCTTTGGTTTATTTCTCTAAGCCTTCCTCAATCCCCAATAATTCTTAAATTTGGCCTTTTCATGATATTCTATAATTCTTGTAGATTCTGTTCATGATTTCTTACCATCTTTTCTGTTTGGTCAACTTTGTTTTCAAGATTAAATATTTTGTCTTCAATATCTGACTTTCTATGGAGTTTTTAACTTGGTTCATTGTTTCCTTCATTTCAAGGATTTCTGTCTGTTTTTTTTTTAATATCTCTAACTCTTTATTGAAATGATCTCTTGTTTTTCCATATTTGCTCCTTTAACTGTTCATTGGTGCAACCATTAATGCCTGCATTTGCTTTTTCATCTCCTTGTTCGCTTCCCTGATTGTTTTAATTATGTACATTCTGAACTCCCTTTCTGACATTTTTTCTGCTGTGCTGTCATTGGGTTTTATTAATATACTATCTAGGTTTTTTTGGGACATTTTCTTCACTTGTTTTCTCATATTGATCAGATGTCAGTGGGACTTTGTGATATTTCAAAATTCTTCTATTGGCTTATATTGTCCCTGTAGATTTCCAGTGTATCACCTTCCTGCCTTCAGTAGCCTGAAATCTTGGAGTAACTTGATAATGCAGTGCTTCCAAGGAAATCTGCTGTTAGCCTGCTACTGGTTCCAGGACTTGGACCTGGCTCTGTGTGGAAAGGCTCTCAATGGGAGGTCTGCTCCAAGAAGTTAGCCTGGAAAGGTGCTTCCCGCCGGAGGGGGCCGGGCTGCAGGCTGCTTGGGGAAATCCCTGGCTGCCCTCTCCTGGTCCCTGAAGCAACCTGCGGGCAGGAACTCACCACCCTGGTTCAGGGACTTGAAGCTTGGTTCTGTGCAGAAAGACTCTCACTGGGGTGCCTGCTCTGAGATGCTGGAGAATCTGGCCCTGTGGGAGGATCCCAACACGGGTGTGGGCAGGGCCACCTGGGGAGGGCTCTTGTGTTTTGCCTTACTCTAATAAGCCACCCAAATCTGGGCCTGCCACCTGGGCAGTGCTTCACCACTTCACCAGGTGGGGAAGACTCACCCCGAGGCTCTATTTTAGTCCGAGTCTCTCAATGTCTCCCCTTCTTGAATCCTGGGATCTGGAGTTACTGGAGATGCAGTCACCCTCTATTCCACCATCTTGGGTCACGCCGTGGAAAAAGCCTGCGGCTGGAGGACCAGGGGTCAGGTCCGCCTGGAGAAGTCTCTGGTTGCCTTGCCCTGGTCCCAGAGGCTGCTTGCAGGCTGGAGGTCACCGCTGGCTTGGGGACTTGTGGCTGGCTCTGTGTGGAAAGTCTCTCGCTGGGTGGACTGCTCCAAGAAGCTAGCCTGGAAAGACGCTTCCCGCTGGAGGGGGCCGGGCTGCGGGCTTCTTGGGGAAATCCCTGGCTGCCCTGTCCCTGGTCCCTGAAGCAACCTTGGGGCAGGAACTCACCGCCCTGGTTCAGGGAACTGAAGCTTGGTTCTGTGCAGAAAGGCTCCCACTTGGGGGGCTGCTCCGAGATGCTGGAGAATTTGGCCCTGTGGAAGGAGTCCACCTCCGGAGTCTCCATACTACTTTCCACAGAGGTTGCACCAATATGCAGTCTCATCAGCAATGTATGGACATACAATTTTGCCCACATACTTGCCAACACTTATAGTTACATGATTACTTAATAATTAACAATCTGACTAAAGTGAGATGAAAACTTAGAGTAGTTTTGATTTGCTTTTCTGTAATTATAAGAGATGATGAATATGTTTCATGTTTGTTGATTGCATTTCTTCTGTGAATTATCTGTTCAGTCCCTTAGGCCATTTATTGATTGCACTATTTGTCTTCTTGTTGTTGTTAGGTTTATTGAGTTCTTTATATATCCTAGAGATTAGTGCTTTTTCTGCAGTGGGTGTGATAAAGATTTTCTCCATTCTGTAGGCTCTCTCTTCACATTATTGATTGTTTACTTTGCTGAGAAGAAGTTTTTCTTCATTTGACCATCCCATTTACTGATTCTTAATTTCACTTCTTGTGTTTTAGAAATCTTCTTAAGGAAGTCAGATCCTAAGCTGACATGACAAAGAGTTGGGCCTAATCTTTCTTCTATTAGGTGCAGGGTCTCTGTTCTCATGCCTAAGTCTTTGATCCACTTTGAATTGATTTCTGTACAGAGTGAGAGATAGAAGTTTAAGTTCATTTTGTTACATATGAATTTCCACTTGTCTCAGCACCATTCGTTGACTAGACTATCTTTTCTCGACTGTTTTTGGCACCGATGTCTAGTATGAGATAACCACATTTACGTGGGTTTGTCTGTGTCTTCTGTTCTGTACCATTGGTCTACATGTCTACTTGCTGCCAATACCATGACTTTCTTGTTACTGTAGCTCTGTAGTATAGTTAAGTTATGGTATTGTGTGTGATTCCTCCTGCTTCACTCTTCTTGCTAAGGATTGCTTTGTTTATTCTAGGTCTCTTATTTTTCCAAATGAATTGCATGATTGCTATTTCCATTTTTTTATTTTAACTTATTTTTATTATAAACAAATGGGATACAAGTTGTTTCTCTGTTTGTACATGGAGTAAAGGCATACCATTTGTGTAATCATAAATTTATGTGCTGCATTGGAAAAACTGTTATTGCATTATATATAGTTCACTGAGTCAATTTAACATTGAGGTAAGTGTACAGACAGAAGTACAATGTATATTCATTCCAATATTTTTTGGATTAGAGAAGAGGTAAAAAGTCAAAAACAATGTGAAAATGAAAACAGAAAGGAAGCTTTAGGATGAGCACACAATATATCAACAGAGATACAGTGAGTTATCATACTTAGAAACTGGTTAAATATGTTTATTAGATAGGTCCCAATTGAGTCTGGCATGATGGGACATGTCTGTAATCCCAGTGACTCAGGAGGCTGAAGCAAGAGGACCACGAGTTTAAGGCCAGCCTCAAAATTTAGCAAATAAAAAGAAAGGGCCGGGGATATGTTTCAGAGGTTCAGCACCCCTGGGATCAATCTGTGGTGCCCAAAATAAAACAAAACAAAACACAACAAAAACCCATACTCCATTGGATATGCACATTTGTATCAAATGAAGGATTAAAGCTTTTATAATAATGGAAACCATGTCACTCCACAGAATTTAAGAGCAAACATTTTATCAGCTAGAATTCAAGAATATAACAAATAGATATTTCTGGGACAGTTTCATAATATTCCCCAGGTTGTCCTTGAAATCCTGGGCTTAAGCAATCCTCCTGTCCCAGCCTCCAAGTAGCTGGGACTATAGGTGTGCAGCATTGTTCCTGACTCTAACAAAATATTTCATGTTTACTAAACATACAATATAGGATGTAACATTCAAGAAACATTATATGAGAAATAATATGACTTCATACAAAAAAATGCTCCATATCTTGACATGAGTGGTAGTTTTACTGATGTTAACAATGTACATATGTTTTAAAACACTATACCTTTAAAATTAGTGCATGTACTTAAGTTATTGAGTAATTTTTCAATTAAAGAGAAAACATCTAGCATAAGAAGGAAATTTACCATAGTGTTGTCATTTTATAAAATATATCCAGTTGCCCTAGTTATATAATTGAAAAGATAATTCCAAATATTAAATGTAAATATTTTTTGGTGATTTTTCATTTTTGTATGTCAAAAATTAAGATTTTTGAAAGTCTACATTTTGATGACACAATATATTCGTACAGATGTAAGAAAGAAAAAAATTCTTAGCCAGCTATGATGGTGCACACCTAAAATCCCAGCAGCTCAGGAGGATGAGGCAGGAAGATCAAAGCCCACAATATTGCAAGACCCTATATCAAAGCCAAACAAACAAAACAAAAGACAAACAAAACAAAACAAATTAGTGTATTTGGGATGTGGCTCAGTGCTTAAATGCCTGTGGGTTAAACACCTAATACAAGAAATAAAAAAGGCAAAGATAAAAGAAAAAATTTTTAATTCCAAAAAATTTTCCTGAAAGTAATATCACATGCCTGTAATCCCAACAGTTTGGGAGGCTGAGGCAGGAGAATCAGGAGTTCAAAGCCAGATTCAACAACTTAGCAAGGACCTAAGTAACTCGGTGAGACCCTATCTCTAAATAAAATACAAACAAAGGGCTGGGGATGTTACTTGCTAGTTAAGTGCCCCTGAATTCACTCCCTAGTACAAAAAAATTTATATTTTTTAAAAAAATAATTTAATTATAAATTTTTTATAATTTTTAAAAGAAATTTATAATCCAAGATATAACATGAATTAAATATTTTTACAGCAGATAAATCGGTGGAGGGAAGCCTTGTCACTGCCTGACAGAATGTCTTTCCCAGGCCACCCTTGTTCTTCTCTGACAGCATCCATGCAGGTGCTGTGGGTTGAATGTGATTTGCCTTCCAAGGGCTCAGGGGTTGAAAACTTGATCCACAGTGTAAGACTGTTAAGAGGTGGTGGAACCTTTGGAGGTGGGGTGTGGAGAGCAGTGACCCAGGATGAGAGAGCAGTGCCTGGGATTGGGGGTCTCTGATGACCTCATGGCTGTGGCGTGCCTGCTGCTTGGGAATGGTTCAGAGCAAGGGCACAGGATGCTCAGCTGCTGTGTTAACACTGCCCAAAGAGGCTCTGCACAAGAACCTTATCAGCTTCGACCTTGATCTCAGGCACATAGCTCCCAGGGATAGAAGAATCCTCAAGCTAGGCAACGACAACATTTCACCGGCTCTGCTTCTCCTGAGCTTGCCTTCTAAACAGTAACTTTAAACAATGGACCCCCTTGAGCTCTACAAAAAGCTCCTAACATTTCACATTGCAACTGTGGAAAAGTTGTATAGATGTTTCGAGTTTCTGTGACTATTCTGAGTACAAAGAATAATGGTTGCATAGTCTTTAACCTGATAATGAGACATATATAAATAAAATTGCTGGCATGACTCTTTACATCTGCTTCTCCACCAGAGAGCAGCACTCCACTTGATCCCAGCTATTCATTTTCACAATCTTTGTGAGTCTTTCTTTTCTAATCCCTCATCACCCATCACCCCTCACTGGCACTGTGAGTTTGGCAGTGTAGGACATGGCAGTGGGGCCTAGGGTGAGGTCTCTGGATTATTGGTGTGTGCCATTGGAAAGGGTGGATGTGGTTCTCATGGGACCCCAGCTGTGCTTTGGTTTCCTGTCTAGGCTGTGGTCTCTCCTGTCACATGCCCTCCTGTCATTGTGATGCACCATGAGGTCTACACCAGAGGCAAGCAGAGGCTGGTGCCATGACCTCAAGCCTCCAGAACTGTGAGCCACATGAGCCTCTTTTCTTTATACATTAAAAGCCTCAGGGATGTTGCTATAGTAACAGAAATATGGATGAAGACAAGGGGATTTGGAGTAACTTCTTGCAGGCAGGTGAGTTGAAAGGTTTTCCACTGACCTTTGCTGAAGTTTGGCTGGAGTAAAGCCATTATTGTCCCAAAATTGCATGTCTTGTTAGACTTCCCTTGTCCTGGTCCTGTGGCTAGAGGGAGGACTTACAGACATGACTTGTTGGTGTTCTTCCATTACTCTTTCTGGGTTGTTGACATCTTCAGTTCTGAGTCTTGGATCTATGATGTAAAAGAAATTCCAGGAACTCACCAACATACTGTCTTTTGGACCTGAGGACTGCAGTCTGCCTTTTTCACACCACCATTCACAGTCTCATCTGTGTTTTATAATAGTCAGGGCTTCTAGATTTACCTAGTGGGAAGAGCAGGAAAAATGGTCTACTCCATTAAAGCATAACTTTCCCTACTCTGTTGTATTAGTAATAAAAATAATTAAAAGGAGAAATCCTCAACATCTTAGTATCTTTCAAAATTTAAATTAATACATAAAATTATACACACATATATAGATTACTGTGTGATGTTTACATATATGAACAATTGAATAATGTTCACATGAAGGCAATTGTGTTACCTCCTTTTCCTGAATTTTTGAACTAAGCTTACCCATTTTGCACTAGGCCCTGCAAATTATGTAGAAGGCCCTGTACTCTGCCTACTTTCTCCAAATGGACCCTAGAATATTAAACCCCCTAACCTTGGATAGGTGAAGTTTCCCTGGACCTAAGAGCTCAAGGTCCCCACTACATTAGTGTGAGAATCCTGGAAAGTTGTGCTCAAGTTGGAACCCCAGTTTCCCAGCATGGGTGTCAGAAGGGCTAGACTCTGCTCATCCCAGCTTTCTGGAACCCCCAACCCTATCACGCTGCAGCAAGCTATGCCATTGGCTTGTTAGGGAGAAATTTGCTCCTTCCCCAAATATTAGATGAGTCGAGGCTTCCTTGCGGATTGTGTGATTGACTTGACAGATTTTAGATCGGCTCTGCTATGGTTTGGGTTTGATTTGTCCCCCCAAATGTTCATGGACTGGAGGCTTGGTCTCCAGTGTAAAAGTACTGAGGATAGTAGAACGTTTAAGAGGTGTAGTCTACCTGGATGTGATTAGGCCATTGGGCAAGCATCCTGGGAAGGGATCAATGCCTGTCTTGCAGGAGCAGCTTAGGTATCATGGGAATGGATTGGCTACCTGAACCAAGATCATCTCTGTTGTCTTGCTCTCTTGCTTCTTCTCTCACCATGTGACTTCTCTCTAACCACTATCATACACGGTCCATCTGTGATGTCATCCACCATGGTAAGCTAGAAGAACTCACCTAAGGCTGAGCAGATAGAACTGCCTGATCTTGGACTTTGGGCCTCCAAAATGGTGAGCTAAAATACCCTTTTCTTTATAATGTACCCCATCTCAGGTATTTTGTTTTATCAGCACAAAATAGACTAAGACAGGCTGCAAAGACCAGAAAATGGTAAGTCTCCAGGGAAATTCTCCTTTAAAGATATATATGGGATTGATTTTCTGGGGATCCTGAATTGAAGATGTAGATAATACACTGATTGAACCTCTCTCTCCATCAAAATTTCCTCTATGAACCCAATATCTTCTTATTTAATATAGAGGATTTGGTACTTTTATACAGCATCAGCAAGGTGGGAATTCCCAAAAAGAAAATAAAAGGATAATTAAGTTTCAATAAATTAAGTTTTGTTACTAGAATTTTGTGGTTAAATAAAACATCTATAATGAAGCCAATAACTTTTCAAAAAACAAATGTTTTCTGTTTCCTCTCATAGGAAATTTAAGGATGTAAGAAGTGCTATAGGGTTGGGCCAGTGTTGCACACCTGTAATCCCAGCTGCTCAGGAGGTTGAGGCAGGAGGATCATGAGTTGAAAGCCAGCCTCAGCAAAAGTGAGACCCTGTCTCTAAATAAAATGCAAGACTAGGGCTGGAGACGTGGTTCCATGTTTGAGTGCCCCTGAGTTTAATCCTCAGTATCTGGCTCTGATAAAAAAAAGTGATATAGTTGTCTTGTTCTGTTTTCTGTTGCTATAATAAAATGCCCTAGATTGAGTAATTAATAAGGAAAGAAGTTTATTCTGACTCATGGTTCTGGAGTCTAGAAAGTTCAAGATCACATGGTACCATCTGGTGAGGGTCCCATGCTACCTGAACTACTGTGGAAGGTACAAGGGCAGTGAATGCATTGAGAGTAGAAAGAGCATGAAGAGCAGCCTTGTTATAACAACCCACTCTTAAGATCATGAATCTGGGGAGAAGGAGAAATCACTCCTACCAGACGGCACTAAGACATTCATGAGGGCTCTACCCCTGTGACCTCAACACTCCCACCTACTCCCAACCTCCCCTTCTCTAGGAGTCACTCCAGCATTGAAGAATTAAGATTCCTGGGCTAGGGATATAGCCCAGTTGGTAAGAGTGCTTAAGGCCCTGGGTTCAATCCCTAGCATGTCCAAAACAAAAAACAAAAAGAAAACAAATTAGCATACCCACTGAACTTGGGGGACTCACTCAGACCATAGCAATAATTAAACACCTCAGCATGGCTGATTACTAGATATCTGATTCTGCTCTCCCAGATTGTCTGGATGAAGTCATATTTGGCTGAAGGGTGGTTGGGTGGTGTTCCTGAAGAAAGAGGAATGGAGATATCACAGGGGCAGGGGAAGGGGGAGGGGGAGGGACAAGAGACAGAGGGAATTGGGGGAGCCACATGCTTATTCAGGGATGGGAGGTGGAGCCTCAACAGGGGCTGCAACCAAGCTCTGTCCCCTGCTGCCCCTCCCCCAGCCTGGGCTGGATCACAGGCTTACCTGGGCACATGTCCTGGAGATGGGGGAGGACCTGCAGTCAGGCTTCATGCCTGGGACCTTGAATGTCACCACTGCCTCATGCTGAGAGCCCTGGGACTCCGGGCAGCAGTGCTGGAAGCAGGGATAGAAGATGCAGTTGGGGACACACAGCCGGGTTGTATTCAGGGGCAGGATGTTGTCATTGTCACAGCACTGCTCCAAGGGGTCATAGGTCTGGTCCCCACACCTGGGCGCTGGCTGGCACAGCCATGGGCCAGTATCTGGAAGAGTCAGAGCTGGGTGGGCTCCAAGGGCCAGTGTAGGACCCCCCACCAGGGGCACCTCCTCACCCCCTGTCCTCACCTGTGAATCCCTCTGAGTCTGACCTCAGGAGTCCAATGATGAAGACAGAAACTGAGAATAGAGGGAAATGAAAGTGAGGCTGGGAGTGTAGCCAGGTCATGCTCAAGGGTTCCAGGGCGATGTCACTGAGCTGCTTCTTCCTGGGTTGCTGGTAATGGCTGAGTGGACTTTAGGTGCTGGGTTTTGTGCTGGCAGGTGAGGAAATGCAAGGAGTGGTCTGGGAAGAGTGAAGCCTCTGAAATTTTCAGGTGGGGAAAGAGGGTGCAGAGCAGTCAGGGAAGACAGGGAGGTGATCCCCAGGTGTGAAGCTGAGAACTGAATACAGAAGAGAGAACTGACTTCAAGGTTCAGAGGGACAAAGGGGTGAGAGAACACTCAGGCTCAACTTGGAATCTCCTTACCAAACATTCTGAGCAGCATGGTTCTGGTTAAGCTGCAGAGCAGAGGGAAGGAGAGCAGCAGAACAACCATCTGCGACCTTGATCTGTGGCTTATAAAGGGATCACAGAAATGCCTAGGGAGGAATCTAAAGAGGAACCCTCCCATCTCATATTATCCAAATGCAGTGCCATCCCTGGGAAGGGTTGGGCAAAGGATCTGCGTGTAGGAAACAACCACAGATAAAAGTACATACCAGTTTGCAAATGGATTACCACATGCTACCCTGGAAAATGCCCTTTTCTTCATTGCTGCTGAGGGAAACCCATGTTTGTGTGTATACCCCACCCACTACTGGCTGTTTCTGGGCTTCCCATTCTCACCACCCTGGATGTTTCAGGGCATCTCAGTCCTGCATCTCAGTCTACTTCCCCATCTGAAGAATTCTTCAGGTATTAGGAGGAATTATGGAGTTTCAACATGGACTAGAGGAAAAACAATCTCAGGAGTACAACAACAGAACAGAGTCATAGGACAGAGCTCTGGGGTTTCCAGAGCAGAGGGAAGGGCAGTGCCTTTATTTGTACAATTCCTTGTCCTAGAAATGCCCCATCCATGTTTAATACCATTATTTTATTGTCATCACCACTATTATACATGTGATGAGTATTATGTGTGTGAGGAGCTGAGCTGTCACCTGGAGTGTTCTGACAGTGTGTCCCTCCCGACCCTGATTTCCAAGGGTGTCCTCTGAGTCACAGTGAAAAGGCTGAGAGGGTGGAGAAAGGGTCAGGCAGAAGCTTTAGATTCACAGAAGGGCTTTGTAACATCAGAGAGACCCCTGTTCCTCCTCCTCTTGAACCAGATGTGCAATACTTGAGTTATCTCCCACACATATGGCCTCACCCTGCTCTCCTTCTGTGTATGTGTCTGTGTGGGTCAGGTACTCGCCATGCCTTCTCCTGGGCCCTACACCCCCACAGGAGTGCTGCTTGTAAAGATCACCCACATCCCATTGCCACACACTCATTTATACAAATCTGCTCTGGGACAACAGATCATTTCCATCTTAGCTAATTAACTTGATGCCACATTCATGACTCTGAGCAGCAACCCAGAAACTCAAGACTCCATGAAAGAGAAATACTGGGGGAACAAATCTGTGGAGGAAAATAACAAGGTGATCCACAGAAAAATTAATCTCTATAACTGAAAGATCTGAAAATCTCATGGAATCTACTGTCAAGCAAGAATCAGGGCTGATAGATTCTTTCAGAAAGAAAAAAGAACAATGACAAAAGCAAATATCTTTTTGAATCAGACAGTTGTATTACTTGCATAGACAAAGCAAAGTGAGCCACAGATCCCAGTTCCCTTTGTCCCTTGCCCAGGATGACAATCAATCAATGGGGCCAAAAATCAATGGGAATCAAGAAAATCAGAGACTGTGGCCAGGCCAAGAACACCTGCTGCAGCTGCACAACTTCACAGCCTGCCACTCTCTCCTCAGGGGCTGAGCTGGAAATCCTCATACCTCATCATACCCGCTGGCAGGTGGCCAGCAAGGCCTCCTTGTGGCAACCTCTTTAAACAAGATGAAAATGACAATGACCATGCAGCAGCTCTCCTGACACCATGGCTCAGGTGGAGACATGCAGAACCACTAGGGAACAAGGGGAGTCATTGACCTAAACCCACAGGAAAGTTCCTGGAACTGATCACTGAAATGAGGGTGGATGAAAGATGCAAGATCAGTCCCCAAACTCAGGGATTCTCTACCCTAGCTTGAACAGCTGGAAACTGACATTTGAAAAACTCTGCCAGGTACAACCCCCATGAAATACTCAGGTAGGAGTCTGATAAAACATGTAGAGGATGTAGGAGTGGAGGAGTGCATATGACTTATGCCAGAAATCAAAAGTAAACTGGAAGGAGGTTTCTTTCTTTCTTTTTTTTTTTTAAACCCATTATGTTATGATTTAGAAGACTCAAGGGAAATAGAATTAAGAATGAACAGTTGTGGCCCATGCCAGGGGGCTAAAGAATGTGTAAGTGTACCTCACACTTTATATAAAATTTATATAAGGATGGATCCAAATATAAAATGCAACCTGGATGTGTTCACACACACCAGTAATCTCAGCTACTTAGGAGGCTGAGGCAGGAGGATCACAAGTTCTAGGCCAGCCTCAGCAACTTAGCCAGACCCTGTCTCAAAATAAAATAAAAAGCCTGGGGATGTAGCTCAGTGGTAGAATATTTGCCTCCTATACATGAGATCACGGGTTCAAAAGGAAAAAAAGAAAAAAAGAAGAAGAGTAGAGAACACTTCCAAACTTAAAAATAAATATATAAATAAAGCAAACAGACATTGATAAATGGAACTCTGTCAAAACTCATTTTTTGGGGGGCACAATATTCTTCCACATCATATTTAACACAGGATTTCTATGCTGAGCATGCATGTATGTGGAATTATATTTCCAATGTTTACAAGTATCTGAAAAGTTCTCAAAAATAAACAGAAAACAAATAACTCAGTATAACTAAGAGTAGCACCTAACCAAACAGGATATATAGGTAGCAATAAGCATTTGAAATGTGTTCATAATCGTGAGTCCTTAGGGGACAGAAAATAAGACCATGAGGAATGACCACCTAACACCTAGTAAAGGGAACATTTTTAACAATAAAGGTGGAAATGGAACCAGCACTCTGGGAAAGAGTTTGGCAGTTTCTTATAAACCTTCACTCATCACATGACCCATCTCTCACCGTCCTGGACATTCATCCTAGTGAAACAAAAACTTGTTCCCACAAAAAATCACAAGAATGTTCATGGCAGTTTTAGTGGTAATAATGCCAAATGGAAAACAACACAAATATCTATTAACGGGGGAATTTGTAAGCTTGGGGGCAGGGCTAGTGGCCAAATAAAATTGGACAGAAAGCGGCTGAAGCAAGCTTTATTGGAATTTGGCTCTTGAGTGAAATTTCCAGCCCCCAGGGTATAGGTCAGGGTAGGGAGCAGGAGAAAAAGCCCATGGCCCCGCCTGCCCAGGGTCTTTATAGACCAGAATGGGTGGGGGGTCCTGCTGAGTGACAAGTGCACATAAGGGTCATGGGAGCTTTCCTGCCTATTTGGTCATGGTTTTGGCTCACTGCCCTCTGCCTCAGTGGTTCTGCTCTCACTCATATAGTCACTCAATTTCTGACCTAACATCCTGAACTTTTTGGTGATATAAGGCACAGGAGTCCTTCTGGCTACTTCCTGCACGTTAGGGGGTGTCATGGGGGAAAGAAAGGTTCGGGTTCTAGGTCAGTGGGGAGGCGGCTCTAAGAGTATAGGAGCATCTGGTTGTATGTCACCCTGGCAACCTATCTCATGTGGTTTCGGAAAACCTGAGAAGACAGAGAGCAATCATTAGCAGAAATCCTATCACAAAAAGGGGAGTAAGGGTAGCAGTCAGTCAGGTGACATGTATGGACTTCAGCCATCCTGGCCAGGGTTCATTTGACTCTTCTTGCTTCAGCTTTTCATTTAGATGTCTGAGAGCTTTGACATTTTTTTCCATTAGACGGGTTTCATTGATGCAGCAACAACATTCTACTCTTAGGAAGAGAAATTCTCCCCCTTCATCTGCCATCAGATCTAGTGCTCAATAGTTATGCAAGGAAACTTGAGCAATAAATGTTATTCATCTTTTTAGGGATGTCAGGGGGTCAGCAGGTGCCTCCACTGCCTTCTGGAGTTTCTGTTCCAGCTTTTGGGTGGCAGTTGACTGCATGACCAAGTCCTCTTGTTGGTATAACCTGTGTTTAGTAGAGATCTCTATATTTCTGTGACTTAGGGTTAGATAATCATGCTAGCAAGTATAGATTAAGCCTACCTGTGTAGCTTAGGAGGATCTGTAGGTCTAAAACTGACTAAAAACTCCTGATTCTGACAGTTTCTCTTGATAATCCACAGGTACATCTGCCTAAAAATCTCTCTTGTAGCTTCCAGTCTTTATTTATCCTAGGGGGGCTAACACAAGTGTACATATTAGGTTGCATTTAACTATTATTTCTTTTAAATGCTCAAGAATGTCTACATTTTGGTTTTAACAGTTTTGCTAGGTGTTTAAGACCAAGCTGGTTAAATTGACCTGTTCCTGTCTGTTAAAAGTTGGCTGAGTTCCCACAGGAATCACTCGTAGGGAACTTAAGAGCAGCTTCTTAGCTCCGTTAATGTTGTCTTAGGAAGGGTCTCTGCAACGAGGTGGCTTCCCTTGGGAGTATCAGGGACGTCTCCCTTTTCCAAAGACCCTCCTCTGCAGCAAGTGCACTGATTGGCTTTTTATCCTCCAGTGGGCTCATCAATCTCCCTGATCAGGAAGTTGTGTGGCCCAGAGTTGCAAAGTTCCTTAGAGAAGTTCTCTTGTTCCCTGATTGGGCTGACTCCCAGGGCAAGAGCCAAATACTATATTTTCTTGGCCTCTGTATTTAATCTCAATTTCTAAGTTTGATCTTAACCATCCATCAAGTTAGTCTCACCAGTCATAAAGTAAGTGTACTGGGCTTTAATTTCAATGTCTATGACTTTATAGTTATTCACCCCCTTTTATCTAATTGGGGTCTATATTATCTGTCCTATAGGTGATGGCTTCCTATTTCAAATTAATTTAAGGTTTTTGCTCTTGAAGCAGCACTTCTCCAAAAATTTAATCAGGCAACAGTTATAGAGTTTACAAGGAAAATACAAAATGGAATCACCAACAGTAAAACATTCAGTTTGTGCAGCAGCTATCTTGAATTTTGGCAGAGTTATTCATTATAACCCCCATTTGAAATCACAGTAATCTTTACATCAAACTTTTGAACACAACTTTAAATAAGTTAAAGTCTGGCTTACTTTGGAGCCATTCTAACATGCAGCAAGGCTAGTGGCCAAATAAAATCAGACAGAAAGCGGCTGATGCAAGCTTTATTGGAATTTGGCTCTCGAGTGAAATTTCCAGACCCCAGGGTACAGGTCAGTGTAGGGAGCAGGAGAAAATAGTACATGTCCCCAGCTGCCCAGGGTCTTTATAGGCCAGAATGGGTGGGGGGGTCCTATTGAGTGACAGGTAGAGGTAAGGGTCAAGGAAGTTTTCATGCTTGTTTCATTGGTCATGGTTTTGGCTCACTGCCCTCTGCCTGAGTGGCTCTGTTCTCACTCATATAGTCACTCAAATTCTGACCTAACAGAATTGATGGACAAGCTGATGTATCTATACATCCCAGCAATAAAAGGGGGGGAAAAAACCCTATCAATGGAGGCCTGGTAGTGACATGGATGGATCTCCAAGACAAAGAAGCCAGAAATGAGGACAGGCAGTTAGTGTAGAACAGGGAATCCAGTGGAATTGAGGAATGGAGGCCGTCTGAGTCCTGGAAGTGGGAGACCACCCTGGGAGAAAAGAAAGTCAATGTCCCCAGAGCCCTTTGATCACCAAGGTCACCTGCCCCCTCCCAAAGGGCTGTGGGCAGGGAATTGTTAATTACTGTCCCCTGGGCTCCTCCTGCCTGGGTCACCCCACTTGGCCCCGTCCCTGCCCATCTGCTTCTCACATTTTGCCATCTCACAAACATCTCCTGGGCCTGTAGACACATAGGCAGGAAGGACAGAGATTAGGGGGCAGAGAGCAGGAGATTCTAGTCTATAAAAGCACAGGGCACACTCAATCCTTGGGATTCCAGAACACCAGCCATGGTCCCCTTCTTTCTCCTGGGAGAAATCTGTGGTACTACCTATAAATAAGATCTGCTCTGTATGTTTACCTCAGCATACTTCTCTGGTGTTAATCTTTGACATCTGAGAGAGCAGAACTCATCACCCATAAACAGCACTATTGACATTATGGGTGGAAAAAGAAGTCACTCTCTAAAGAATGAACTTGGTGCCAATCACTTACCTAATATTCTTGGACAGACCAAACTTCAAGGATGGAGAACAAACAGTGGTTTCCAGGGGATAGTAGGAAGTGGCCACAAAAGAGATATAAGAGAGAGTTTTGGGGGTAAAGGCGCAGTCCTGTGAGAGACAATGTTAGAGAGTTTGAGAAACAGAAGGGGCTTCAGGAACGTGGACACCTGCTGTTGTGTTAGCTGTGGGTCCCTCCCCTTCACCCAGCAGCCTCATACAACCAGGACATCCAAGGGTGTCAGTGAAATTCTCTCTGATTTTGCAGAGTGTGAGCATTCTTCAATGCATCTATTTCTACTACAAAAACATTTTCTGGTTGGGGATATAGCTCAAATAGCTCAGTTATATCCCCATATATGTACAGCTTAGTTATATGCCTCACAGCACAAAGCCCTGGGTTCATTCCCAGCACCACAATTTTGTTTTCCCCTGTGGAAACATGGCGGTACTAAGACAAACTAAGTTATCTTGTGAAAAATTTTCACAGTGCATGTGTAGAAACCAGCTGGGCAGGAGGCATGTCAGGGGCTCTCCTGCAGGACTGTTTCTTGGCTTGTTTCTATCTGCTCTCCTTGTCTTCTTCACGCTCATGTCCCTGAGGGTTTGCCCTGGATAGGTGCCAGTTGTGTGTCTGTTATGGTGCTGATGATTTAGATCTAGGTAAAACTGGCACATTTTATTTACAATGTATCTTGCTACAGGGCACCGTGGTTTCAGTGTAGAAGAAACAGGTCATATTTTCTGCTCTTGTAGAGTGCTGTTCATTAGACTTCCATGTGCATATCAAGTCAAATCTCAACACCTTAGTACAGTAGTTGTCTCCAGTGCTTCATATCATGCAACAACCCCTGATGGGTTCTTCTGTGGTTTTCTAAGACTAGTTTTGTAATATTTGGGGAAATTGGTTGTGGTTGATAAAAGAGATAGAATTAATAGCATATAAGCTTCTATGTTCTGAAAAATCTCTATACAACATGTTTACCAGAAAAGAATTTGATTTGGTAGCAATTCATAAGGAATATGTCTAGAGATTCCAATTTTCATGCTGTTTACAAATATTTTATTTGATGTTTATAAATCCTGACAAGGACACATATCACTATTTCATTGACTTTGGAGAGGAAATGGAAGCTCAGAGAGGTTAAGTACTTTAATAAAAATCCCACAGCTTGTGTTAGAGCAGAGCCCCAAGAACCACAAAAGGAATTATGAAGTTATAAAGCCAGAAACTGGGAACAGCATCAGTATCTGGGGAGTGTCAGTGGGGGGTTGCAAAACAAGGAGGGAGGGAGACTTTCATTTTTAATTGATAAGAATTACATACTGGAAGTTTTCTTTTCTAGGCATGTCTTTAATAATTTTTTTTAAAAAATTTCAGGTTGAACAAACAAGCAGGAGCATCATAGGCTGTCACAATGAGCACAGTGAGGATGTAAGCATGAGTCCTATGGGTGCAGAGCAGGCACATAACTGAACCAGAGCGGTCACTGGGAACAGGCTAGGATGGTGGGTAGGAGATGCCTGAGTGGAGTCGGGGCAGAGCAACTACTCAGGTGAAGGGCCAGGGAGGCCTGCAAGCAGGGATGGAGGCTGAGCTGGGAAACAGAGGCCTGGTTGGGGCAATGTAGGAAGTGACTGTTGGGCTGATGGGGGGGTGGAAGGGAGGGGAGTAGGTGCTGGAGGACACACAGGGCCAGGTCCTGGAGGGTGTCACCTAGGGCTGGTGGGGAGTCATCAGCAACTCTGAGTTGTGAAAACTTATAATGAGATCTGCATTCTTCCAAAGGCAGGTCCACTTCTGCCATGCTGGGGTGTCTTCACCCCACACCGTGGGGACCATCAATCATCAGGGCTGCAAGGTACTTGTCCCAAACCATGCCCTGCACACTGTTATTACTTTGTGGATTTATTCATTTTGAAATCAGTATTGGCTTTGTGCATTGGAGGCAAATCTCCATGGCCTCTTGCATTTCCACACATATTGCTGTGAGGCAGTGACTGTCCTCCTGTTCCTCAGTCTTTACAAGGACATGGCATAGTGAGCAGTGGAAGACAGAAAGTGTCCCCTCCAGGGCAATGCTGAGCACTGGTCAGCGTCCTGCATAACTATGATGCCCTCTGCCATCTTCCTCCAGGACAAAGGCCAGGCTGCAGAGCTTACTGCCCACTTTCAAAAGGCACTATTTAGCTGGGTGTTGTGGCCCATACCTCTAATCCCAGATACTGGGAGTCTCAGGCAGGAGGATCTTGAGTTCAAGGCCAGCCTGAGAAATTCAGCAGCAGTTTCAAGATAAATATTAAAAGTTCTGGGGTACAGTTCAGTGGTAAGGAGCCCCTGGGTTCAATCCCCATTAAAAAAAATTTTAAGTACACTCCATCTTCATACCCCACCATTACATTTATTTTCCAATATACAGCAACTCAGAAATAGTCTGCTTCTCATAGAAAACAGATAAGGGTTTCAACTTTTGTCTGTGTGGAGTTGCACTGCATATTCCAGCCTTGATTTCCCCTGCAGAATGTGTACATTAAATGTCCTTCCACAGCTGATATTTCCTTGTTCCCTCCTGCTTTGGTGCTGTTTTTGCCATGATTAATGGGTTTGGATTTGTTCTAAGTGTCAACTGGGGGCCTGGCCCATTGAGTTGAGACTTGGACAAACTGAAGCAAGACATGTCAGCTGTTGTTGGGGTTGAGTGTGTCCTCTCAATAACAGCTATGCCTGGGGATTTTGTAGATCAAAATGGTGTGTTTAGGATGTTTACCCTAAAAAACATGCAGGTATCCACACCACTCAAGGTAACTCTTCTGTCTGGAAATTTGAGTCTCCTGTGCATTTGGGTGGCAGAGGCACTCTCTGTTCTCAGAAACAGAGAGAACATGCCAGAAGCTTGATGGTGACTTTGTAAGTGCCTGGCAAAACTCATTCTCTCTCCATTACACAATCAGCACCTGTAGTTTCAGGGCCATCCTAGACTATGTGCAGCAGGGTCAAGCAATGAACAATGCACTCTGTGTGACACACAGGGAAGCCTAACGGAAGGTTGAAAATGGCAGAGAGAACAAGGAAGGACTCAGAGGTAAGGCCAGGGGAAGTGAAGTACCATCTCACTGTGTCAGAATGTATTCACAAGAAGGAACCCAATGGTATTTACTACACCACATTCCCTTCTGCAGGTGACCTTGGCACCCAACCTACCTCTGCTAGAATCTAGGTCCAGGCTGAGTCATCCAGGGCTCCACTCAGAACCCACCCTTGCAGCAGCCCCAGGCACTGAGAGGCCACATCTGAGGGCCCTGAGTCCCAGCTGCACTGGGCATTGCATCTCCCTATCCCAGGCGCCAGACTTGTGCAGTGGAGTCCCCAAATACTTCTAGCTCCCAGGTATTGAGTCACCCCAGTCTTCATGTCTTACCTGCTGAAGACTCAGAAATCATGGAGCAGAGACACATTGTTCTTGACTCCAGATAGCATGGAAATAGTAAAATTGTTCCTTTATGCCACTACACTCTGGTGGCTACTAGTGAAGCAGCATTTCCCTAGGACAGAAAGTGGCACATGGCCATGAAGAGCTGCAGCACACAGTTTTGACTTGGTCTGCAGACACTAGATGACTGCAGAGGAAATGCTCAAGAAGGCTGGTAGTACCTTGGTCCAACATGGTGGAAGCTGGGAGATAATGGGAAACCGCAAAGGAAATCTGATAAGAAGAGCTCATTATGTGCTGGTGGAAAGTTTGGTAACTATGACACTTGTTATAGTGTTTCTAATAATAAACATACCTAATGAACTCATGGAATTATTTGAGAATGTTTCTAGGCAGGGCAGAGAATAGTGACATAAGATGATAAAAAAAAAATCCAGTTTCCAGGTCAGTCTTACAGCATACACATAGAAGTACCAGAACTTGCTTGATTCTACTGTAAAAAAATCAAAACTCCTGTCTCTCCTAATGGGAAGTTTCTCAAATTTTCAGAAAATTCTTTGCAAGATCAGATCAAAGTGATGCTCTCTGAGTTTTTTTTTTTTCCTTGACAACCTCATGTCTTAGTCTGTTTTTGTTGCTCTAACAAAATACCTGAGGCTGGGTGATTTATAAGGAAAAGAGGCCTTCTAAAACTCAGGGTTTGGGAGGTTGAACCATCCAGATGGATGGCCCCATGTCTCCAGCTCTGATGAGTCTTCCTGGCTGTGTCATAGCATGATAGAGGGCAATGTGGCTGCTCATGCGAGGGGGAGAGGTCACATGGTGAGACAGGAAGTAGGAGAGAGGAGCCCAGCTTATTTTTTTAAATTATTTTTTGAAATTTTTTTAGTTGTTGATGGACCTATCTTTTCATTCATTTATTTTACTTATTTATTTATACATGGTGCTGAGAATTGAACCCAGTGCTTTATACATGCTAGGTAAGCACTCTACCACTGAGCCACAGCTCCAGTTTCAGCTTACATTTTATAAAAATAACAACCTGTTTTCTCAGGAAGTCACCAAAGTGGGCCTTCTACCACCTCAACACCTTCACTATGAGACCAACTTTCCAGCATGTGAGTATGTGGGGGACACACTCAAACCATATTCAGATCATCACACCTCAAAAATATCCAAGGGGATGCCCCACAGGGCCTTTCAGCAAGACAGGATGCCTTCTGAGCATCTCAAGGGCATATCTCCCAGACCTTCCCTGTCAAACTCTAGGGTGCTAAGAATCTATGTTCATCAGGTTATTATTACAAAGGACATTAAGAGGACACAGATTAAGAGCCATTTGAAGCTGTACAGAAGGTGAGGACTAGAAGGGTCCCAAGTTCAGGGTCTCCTGCCACAGTGGATTTGGGCTGATTAACCCTCTCAGCACAAGATTGCATGACCAACCTGGAATCTCCCAAATAATCTTAAGGTCATTGTCCCTCCCAGGGGGCTGAAGATAGAGAGAAGATCCTGTATCAAAATTATGTGTAGTGTGGTTTCTCTCTAGTGGGATGACTCCTCTCAGTAAACATCACGGAAGTCATAGCATGTCAAAGGTAATTGTAGTAAACAAAGCAGTGTTGACTCTGGTGGAAAATGACAGTTAGAAAATAAGTGAGAAGATGCCTACAGAGCATCAGATTCTATAGGCACGAAGGAGTCTCCAAAAATAGGAAGAGACAGAAGCTAGATCTTACAGAAAAGGATGGATGACTCTGTAGGGACCAAAGATGCTTGGGGTGGAGCTAATGTACAAAGAGAAGCATTAAAAGTCAGCAGAAGGGGGCCAAGTCCAGAACCAGTGCTGATATCTGTCACTTATCCTTTTAGGACAACTGCTCATATAAGGCATGCAAGAAGCTGGACTGGGTGAATGTATAGAGATTGCCTCATGCAATTGTGGAGGTCTCCAGACCCAAGTCTCAGGGTGCCTTGGGAATAGGAGATCCAGGAGAACCATGGCTGGTTCTAGTCCAAGTCCAAGGGCCCAGTAGTCAGGAGGGTCCATGGTGTAGGTCCAGTCTGAACTGCAGCAGACTTGAGGCCCAGAAAGAGCTGTCATACACTTCAATTCTGAAGATAGGGGGAAAACACCACCACTACTGTCTGAGTTTGGAGACAGTCACTCAGTTTTAATTCTCTTACTCAACCAAGGGTATATTGGTCAGTTTGGGATGCCATAGCAAAGTACCACAGACTGGGTGTCTTATAAATATCAGAAGGTTATTTCTCACACTTTGGAGCCTGTATTTCTGAGATCAGGTGCCAGGTCAGAAGGGTCACATTCTAGTGAGTCCCTCTTCCAGGTGCACACCATCATCTTCAGTTTTATCCTCACAGGCAGAAAGAGGGTGAGAGATCTCTGGAGTTCCTTTTGATGGGCACTAATGCCAATCACAAGAGTTCCACCTTCATGATGCAATCACCACCAAAGACCCCGCCTCCTAGTACCATCGCTTAGGGGTTGGGACTGCAGCACATGAATCTGGGAAGACACAATAATTCAGTCCATTAAGGAGATCCAGCCTTTCATATACTTCAGGTGGTTGGAAGAGGTCTATCTGCATCAGGAAGGACTACCTGCTTTATTCATCTGCAGCTTAGGTGCTAACTCATCCAAAACATCCTCACAGAGACAGCCACAATAATATTTGAGCAAACATCTGGGCGCCTCATAGCTCAGTCAAGATGACGCACAAATTTAACTATTACACAATGTTTTTGACATCTAGCATTTCTTTTGTATTCCTTGTGAGGATTTCCATCACCCCACTACCTTGCCCATTTGTTCTTGCATGTTGTCTACCTATTCCATTAGAGATATATATTGATCCGTTTTCAATTCCTATAAGAATATGAAGAGAGAACCTATCCAATAGGAGAAGATCCTTACCACCTTATAGAATGGCAAGTGGAATGCATCCTGAGGCTGGATGATGCCTAATGAAAAGCAGATCATTTAGTTTACAGTTCTGAAGGTTTCAGAGAATGTTAGTAGCACCTGTTCAGCTCTGATAAGGGTGTCAAGGCAGATGGTCACATGTGGGGGGAGTGTATGCAAGAGTATGCATGAGACAGAAAGACAGAGATGACCATGGGGTCAGGCTCACTATTTTATAATACCTCCCTCTCATGAGAATCACTCATCCTAGGAGACAAGCACTAATCCCTTCCAAGCAATGTCCTGATGACCTAACCACCTCATACAAGGTCCCAGCTCTTGAAGTTTCCACCACCTCTTAGCATTACCACACTGAGGACCAACCTTCCAGTACATAAATCTTTGGGAGACACAATCAAGCCATATCCAAACTAAAGCTTCCCTCCCCAGACTCCCAAGGTCTATGTCTGTCTCACCATGTGTAATGCATTCTCTCTATGATCATAGTCCCATTAACTGGCTTTTTTTTTTTTTTTTTTTTTTTGACGTGAAGTGTTTTGGGTCCTTTATGTGTTCAAGATATTAATCCCCTGCCTGAGGAATAGGTGGCAAAGATCTTCTCACATTCAGTAGGTTCTCTCTTTGCACTCTTAATTGCTTTCCTTTCTTGTGCAGAATTTTTTAATTTGATGCGTCTAGATCAAAATTGGGTGTGGGGGAGGAGGCAGTGACAGTTCCCTTGAAAACAGAAGAAATTGAGTGGAGTAGAGAAAGGGGATTGAGGGGGGAGGAAGGAGGGATGGGGAGAGAGAAAGAGTGGAATGCAAGCTATGCTATATGAATGTATGGATACACCACACTGAACTTCACCTTCATGAATATCTATAAAGCACCTATTTTTAAAATGTACTACAAATTAATGGAAGGAAGACAAGCAGAGTGGAGGAAGGGGAACAGGAGGAGGGAATAGGAGCGCAAAAGGGGAGGTACTGGGGGCTGAAATGGAGCCAGTTATAGCCTTTGCTTATATAATTATGTCAAAATGAACCCCATTATTATGTCTAACTATAATGCAGTAATTTAAAAAGTCCCTCAATTTTAATTCATTCCAGCATCAATACAAATCCCAAGCTCAAAGCCGCATTCAAGACTCAAGGTAAACTCTTCCCACCTTTGAGTGTAAACAAATAAAATAAAATCAAGTCACAGGGCTGGGTGCAACTCTGAGGTGAAGAGGTGGCCCAGGAAGAACAAGGAACTGGGTTTTATACCCAGAACAAAGAGTAAAACCAAAAAAAGGTACATGCTTCCAAAATACAAGGATAGAACAGGCACAGTGTAAAATTCTCCTGGACATTAACCAGTGAAAGGGGTCCATAGGCTTCAGAAAGACTAAATATCTACAGAGCAGACACTAAGCCTCAAGCTCCCTGATTGGCATCCAGTGCAGACTGCAGTGTCCAAGGGCCTTGGGCAGCCCTGCCACCCCTGACTTTGCTGTTCAAGTCAACATGGCTACTATCATGGGCAGTGCAGTGATGTCTGTGGATTTCCTATTTGGTCCCTGCATGGTGCCCACTGCTCTGCATGTCTGAGGTCCTGGCAGCAGATCCACTCCCATGGCTCCACAAGGCATTGTCCCATGGGGTTTTCTATGGCACCCCCACCCCCGCAGCAAACTTCAGACTGTCTTCCCAAGTTTACCATTAAAACCTTGGTGGAAGTTGCCATGACCTCCTCACTCTTGCATTGTGTGCCTGCAGAACCAGCACCTCACAGATGTCACCAAGGGCTGCAGTGGCACTAGCCTCACCTGGGCCTCCTTGAACTATGGATGGAGCAGCCACAGAGCACTGTGTGGGAAAGCAGGGGCAGAGTCCCAAGGAGGCCCTGGAAAGTAAGTCCATGGAGAAAGTCCTGAGCTCCTTTCCCAAAATGATCTGCCTTGGAAGGCCTGTGGACTTTTGATGGTGAGATAAACTTGCAGGTTTCTAGATGCCCTCAATGTCTCATGGGGGTGAGGTGGTTGCACATGCTGCTGTTAGGGGTCATGTAGTCTTCCACCAGAATTTCAAAGGAGGGCCTGAGAGGCCAGGCCAAGTGCAGCAGGGTTGGAATCCCTGCAGACAGCCCTTGAGATGTTGATGTTTGAGGATGTGAGAAGGAAGCCAAAGTTGCAGTGGGGGTTCCCTTGGGGAATTGTACATGGCTCCTTGTAATAAACCCCCTCTGCTTCCTTGCTGCCATGTCCTGAACTGCTTTCTTCTATCAAGCACTTCTACCATGATGTTCTGTCTCTTCTTGGGCCCAGAGCAATGGAGTTGGTCAACATTAACTGATCCTCTGAAACTGTGAACCAAAATAAACTTTCCCCTTCCAGGTTGTTCTTGCTGGGTCATTTGGTCACAGCTATGAGAAGCTGACTAACACACCATATGCTTGTCTATCACAGCAGTCTCTCCCTATTTATAATCAGCTACTTTGTTTTATAAAGAGGGTTGTAGAGGGTAAGCCCATTTATCTAGCTTTCTGATTTATTCTCTGGCTCCTTTATATTCTTTCAATGAATTTCTTTTCTAGATATTTTTGTGTGTGCCGGTGATTGAACCCCAGGCTTTTGCATGTGAGTCAAGCACTCTACCAACTGAGCTACAACCCCTGCCACCCCTTTTCTTGATGTTATCTATCCTGATTGCAAATCAGATTCCTGAAGGAGTCATGGGTCTTCAGATGAAATTGAAAATGTTTCAGACTTGAGCAGTGAAAAACCTCTTGCAAAATGTTCAACATCTCTAGTAATAAGAGAAATGCAAATCAAAACCACCCTAAGATTCCATCTCACCCCAATTAGAATGGCGATTATCAAAAATACAAGCAACAGGTGTTGGCGAGGATGTGGGGAGAAAGGTACACCCATACATTGCTGGTGGGGCTGCAAATTAGTGCAGCCACTCTGGAAAGCAGTGTGGAGATTCCTTAGAAAACTTGGAATGGACCCTCCATTTGACCCAGCTATCCCACTCCTTGGCCTATACCCAAAGGACTTAAAATCAGCATACTACAGAGATACAACCACATCAATGTTCATAGCTGCTCAATTCACAACAGCCAGACTATGGAACCAACCTAGATGCCCTTCAATTGATGAGTAGATAAAGAAACTGTGGTATATATACACAATGGAATATTACTCAGCCATAAAGAATGACAAAATTATGGCATTTGCAGGCAAATGGATGAAATTGGAGAATATCATGCTAAGTGAGATAAGCCAATCTCAAAAAGCCAAAGGACGAATGATATCGCTAATAAGTGGAGGATGACACATAAAGGGGGGGAGGGAAGGGTTAATGTTAGGGTTAGAGTTAGGGTTAGGGAGGGGGGCAAGTATGGAGGAAGAAAGTACTGTATAGAGGGTAAAGAGGGGTGGGAGGGGTGGGGGGAAGGGAAAAAATAACAGAATGAATCAAACAACATTACTGTATGTAAATTTATGATTACACAAATGGTATGCCTTTACGCCATGTACAAACAGAGAAACAACATGTATCCCATTTGTTTACAATAAAAAAAAAATCAGAAAACCTTTGTGGGATGTTTAATAAGAAAAAGTACTGTCATTAATGACTCATGTGGTAGAGACATTGGTGATGCATTGTGCTCAGGAACACAAGCACCAGTCACAATGTGCAGTGTAAACATTGAAACTGGTGAGGATATACATATGAAGAAAGAGATGAGCAACTAATTCCTTGACCTCAGTGTCACCTGACAAGCTGTGCTGGGGTCAGGCAGAGTGTGAATGGATGCTCCATGGGAGGGCATCAGTGGTTCTTTTACTAGTTTGTCAAAAAGTCTTGATAGAATAGGCATGAGAATTGGAGGCTATGTACAACTTTAACTTATTCTTTCAGAGTGAATATTTCTGCACTGTGCTCCATAAATACTGGGTATCTCTTTCGGAGGTGCTGCCCTGATATCCCCTCTGCAGATCTTAAGTGAAAGCATCACATGATCTTCCAGAAAACCAAAAAATCACGGATTCTGAAAGGATTCAGCCCCAGATGCTGTGCACAGATATGAGGACCACAGTCACTGCTCCTCTCTCTCGGTACTGGGTAATTGGGGTATCCATTGGTTTTCTCCGGTTCCTGTCCCACATCCTCCATGGTAGGAAATGTGAGGTCTCGGAAGACTCATGATGCAGCCAGGAACCAGTTTCCAGGAGTTTGTTTAAAGCTGGGAGCTGGTGGGGGGTGTGGGGTTGAATGTTGGAGCTTCCAAGAAACATAGGAATAAGAACAAGAGACTCCATCAAATTAGCCTTGGAGAGACCTAGTGCTGAGCATGCTCACTTCAGTCAACGGATATTCCCTCTTGCCTTGTGGGAAGGATGAGCTTGTGAAGACACAGGGAACCACAACCCAACTCCATGAAAACCTGAAACCCAAGTTCAATAAACATCTGGCATCATCTCCCAAGGAGAATTCCCACATTAACATAGGTCTGCTAGTTGTATGTGAATTTCAAATCAGAAGACAAAAATTTTCAGTGTAAGCACCTGTCAAATGTTTTACCCAAAGTTCTCCAAAATTGGATTCATTATTTATCTGACTATCAAATGTATCTGGGCTTCTGCTGTGGTTTTGGTGTGGTTTTACTCCAAAGGGTCCACTCGTGAGAGGCTTTGTCCTCAGGGTGGTAGTATTGGGAGGTTGTGGAAAACCAAAGAGAGAGAGCCTCATAGGAGGTCGCTAGGTCACTGGATCTGTGCCCATGTTAGGGATTAACGTCGGTACCCTGGATTTCATGGTTGTTTTCTTTACAAATCTATTGCAAAAGTCCAAACTTGGCCCCATCCAACCCTCTGGCTTCCTGTCTAGAAATGTGATCATTTATACCCACACATACTCCCTTGTGACTATCTATGATGGTGTGATGCTATGAGGGCCCTCCCCAGAGCTGAATTGATGCAAGCCATACGTTTGAATCTCCAAAACTGCAAGCCTAATCAACTCTCCTTCACAAGTTGTCTTAGGTATTCCATTATGATAATGAATGCTGACTAGTAAAGTGTCCTTTTATTTCTGGAATTTGGCAACCTTAACAAGCAGCATCTGGCTCCAGTGTCCATGACATCCCCCTCCACTTCTTTGCACATTTGAGGTCAAGGAATCTCAGTGCTCCTTCAAAAACCTGTTTAAATTAGGGCTGTGTCAGAGGAACACTTCAGAAAGCATGAATTATTTCTAGATTATCACACTCTTACCACCATCCCAGCTCAAGTCCAGTTCAAGGGCAGAGTGAGATTTCCTCACATGCAATCTGGTCCTCTTTAGAATTGGAACTCTCTGATCTGGCCGTGGGAATCATAGAACATCACAGAGGCACATGTGGCTTCAAGCTGCACCCACCATGAAACACTTCATTCCCTGGATTCTGATATTGTGTCTTAGGAGTGTTCTCTGTGTCTTCATTTTCTTCATTAAAGGCAGTCCAAGGCCAGTCCTAGGGACACTTCCTCTGTCCTGATAACCAAGATCTCAAAGAATGAGTGTTAACCTAACACTGGGCTTTAGGCAGAACCAAAACTAATGTTGGACATTCCCATGAAGGAAACAGATAAGCCAGGTGCAGTGGCACACACCTGAAATCCCAGTGGCTCCAGAGGCTGAGGCAGGTGGATCATGAGTTCAAGGACAGCCTTGGCAACTTAATGAGCTCCTGAGCAACTCAGTGAGACCATGTCTCTAAATAAAATATGAAAAGGTGTGATTAGGCAGCCCTGGGTTCAATCCATGATACCAAAAAAGAGAAGAAGAAGAAGAAGAAGAAGAAGAAGAAGGAGGAGGAGGAGGAGGAAGAAGGAGAAGGAGAAGAAGAAGAAGAAGAAGAAGAAGAAGAAGGAGGAGGAGGAGGAGGAGGAGGAGGAGGAGGAGGAGGAGGAGGAGGGGAGGAGGAGGAGGAGGAGGGGAGGAGGAGGAGGAGGACGAGGAGGAGGAGGACGAGGAGGAGGAGGAGAAGGAGGAGGAGGAGGAGGAGGAGGAGGGGGGGGGGGGGGGGGGAGGGGGGGAGGAGGAGGAGGACAAGGAGGGAGGAGGAGGACGAGGAGGAGGAGGACGAGGAGGAGGGGGAGGAGGAGGAGGAGGAGGGGAGGAGGAGGAGGAGGACGAGGAGGGAGGAGGAGGACGAGGAGGAGGAGGACGAGGAGGAGGAGGAGAAGGAGGAGGAGGAGAAGGAGGAGGAGGAGGAGAAGGAGGAGGAGGAGGAGGAGGAGGAGAAGAAGAAGAAGGAGAAGAAGAAGAAGAAGAAGAAATGATTGAAAATGAGCCCCATCACCACCCCCTTCCTTTCCACAGAGCTGGTTTGTTTCCTTGCACACCCGTGCTCATACTTAGAGATTTCCAGTGATGAATAGGGAAGAGTGAGGAGGCAAATCCATCCCCCAACCACAGCAGAAGTCCAAATACATTTGATAATCAAATAAATAATAAATCCAATTTGGAGCACTTTGTGTAAAACGTTTGACAGGTACTTAGACTGAACATTTTTATCTTCTTATTTGAAATTCACATACAACTAGCAGACCTATGTTAATGTAGGGATTCTCCTTGAGAGATGGTGCCAGAAGACCAGCATTGGACCCAGGCCTGGTGTTCTCTGCCACTTGAGGACATTACCCAAAGTACCCAAGGAGAGGGCTGGCCAGCAACCAGGTGAGGGAACCAGATCTATGACACATGGAAAGCTGATGTGTGGAATAGACCACGCACTCTTTGCCCACCTGGGGGCACAACTGCACCTAATGCCACACATCTAGAAATGCTCCTCCAGATTTGTGGGTCTCCTTTGGCAGATGACTTAGAGAAAAACGTCCCAGATGTCAGCTATGACTGCAGCACTCCTTCCACCATCAAGGAAGGCACCAGCTGGGAAGCCTGCTGGGCTCCAGAAAGGAGGGAGCATGGAGAGAGCAGTGGGGAGGGTTTCAGCACCTGCACCTCCTGAGAGAGGACCTGCTGTGTTCCCCACCCTCCAGCTCTCCTCCCAGGTTCTCTTCCACCTGCTCTGCATCTGTGTCTCTGAACACCAATTGCTAAAATTCTCTCCTTTTGTCTTTTCAGATTAAAAAGAAAACCTTGTCAGATAAACCAGAGCTGATGTTCTCTGGAAGAGGCTTACAGAGAAGCCTGTAGTCTAGTCTCTGGACACGGGCAGGCTACACTACAGCTGTGGAGACTGTGAGTTTGGAGTCAATTCTTATTAGGATAGAATGAAATGTAAAGTAGATCAAATGCAAAAGGGATTACTTAATAGCCTTGTGTCTATGTTAATATTCCAGTTTGGAGAACTGAATTAGTATTATGTATGTAAGATGTTGCCTTGGGGGAAATTGTGTAAAAGACACATAGAAGTTTTGTTCTTCTTCACAATTCTATTGAAGTCTGAATTTATTTAAAAATAGTAAGCTGGAAAATATTTTACATGACACATATTACAATTATCATGACCATTTCCCAAGGATATAATCAAGAAGCCCTTTGGACCACCTCATGCCTAAAATTACAATCAAAAACTCCTCCTCTTCTTTGTACTACATATCTAGGCTCCCTGGGCTTTGGCATGGTCTAGGGGATTCTTTGGAACTCTGGTGCTCAGTTAAAATACTCTAGCACCTGCAATACAGCTGACCAATTGTTGGGTTAGATGTAAGAGCAAAGGCATGCTGATCATTTCAGAATATAATGGGCATGTTGTGGAAACCAGGGAGGCAATGTCCTCACTGCAACATGTAACCCACATAAACCACTAAAGCCTGAACAGGTCCAGTGGTATGGTTTGCCTATTATATATACCCCTGCCCTCTGCCAATCTCATGTTAATGCAGGGATGCTTGGAGGTGAAATGATTGGAGTATGAGAACTGTAACCTAATTAGTTTATACTAATTTGAACAAATGCCTGGGGTGTTTTACCTGTAGGAAGGTGGTATGAGCTTGGAAGAGGTGAGTCATTAGGTGTGTCCTGGGAGAATTCACGTTTCCTCTTGCCCTTTTTCCCCTTTCCTCTGCTGGCTGCTATGAATGGAGCAGTGCTCCTTTATCAGCACCTCCTACCATATTGTGCTCCCACATCTTGGGCCCGGAGCACTGGAGTCAGGCATGTATTGGCTGAGACCTCTGAAATCATGAGTTCCAAATAAACTTTTCTTCCTATAAGCTGTTCTTGTTAGATATTTTGGTTACAGCAACACAAAGCTTACTAAAATAGAAGTTGGTACCAGGAGTGGGGCTATTGCTCTAACTAGCCTGACCATGTGGTTTCAAAGCATTTGGAGACAGATTGCAGGGGCAGTTTGTCATAAGTCAGGCTGAAAAATCTTTATAATGCTGGAAGAAGAACTTAATAGTGATTCTGGTGGAAACTCAGAGGGACAGAATGCCAACAGGAATGCAATCTTTGCTCATGAGGTTTCATAGGGAAAGGACAACTCTCCGGGGAATTGGGCTAGAGGCCATTCATGTTACATTCTGGCAAAGAGGCTATCTACAACATGACTGTGTCCTGAGATTTTCACTGTGGCTGAATATAGTAGTGGTGAACTAGTTAATCTGTTGGAGGAAATTTCATGGCAGCACAACATACAGTCAGTAGCATGGATATTGCTGGCAATTTTTATCCAGGTGTTCTGTGAGGATTAGGAGAAGAAAGCAAGGCTAAAGGATGTTTAAGACTTACAGTTTGACCAGAAAAGGACTTGTCAAACTAGGATCAAGGAAGGTGTACATTTCTAAAGAGATTATGACATATACATTCTTTGTGGAATTAGGGCACAGGATGGGACCTGTCTTCTCACTTGCATTTTGGTTCTTTTTTGGTTTCATCCCTTCTTTCTATGTCCCTATTCCTCTTTGGGAATGAGAATGTTCACCCTGTGCCACTATATATTGGATATATATATATATATATATATATATATATATATATATATATGTGTGTGTGTATATATATATATATATATGTATGTATATATATATATGACTTGCTTTTAATACTTACAGAGTCTTGCAGCCAAGAGTATTCCTTGAATTGTAGAGGAGATTTCAAACTTGGACTTCTGGGCAATGGTGGAATTGTTAAGACGAAGTGACTCTTGGAGATGAACAGAATGCATTTTGCATTGTGAGATGGAAATGAACTTTTGGAGGTCAGGGGGGAATGTTTGTTATGGTTTGAATAAACATGTACCCCTAAAGCCCGGATGTTAATGCAGAAATATTCAGGTGTGAAATTATTAGATTCTGATAGTGGTAACCTAATCATCCTAATTTAAATGGACAGACTATAGGCAGATGGGGCATGCTTGGAGGAGATGGGTCACTGGGGGTTCCTTGGAAAGGTTCATCTTCAGTGAGGCCCCTCCTCCTCCCCTCTATCTCTCTGCTTTCTGACTGCCATCAACAGAGAAGCATTCCTGCACCACGCTCTTCCTCCATGATGCAGTCCTTCACCTTGTGCCCAGAATAATGGACTTAGCAATCTCCAGACTAGATGTCTGAAACCATGAGTGCCCCCGCACCCAAAATTTTTCTTCTCTAAGTTGTTTGTGTTGGGTATTTTGGTTACAGGGACTCAAAGCTGACCAAACACCCAGTCTCTACTAAGATTACATGTTTCCTGGACCTTAACTGATCTCAACACATGCTGGGAAAACTGCAGGGACTTGGCAAATATTTCTGTAAAGCAAATTTACTATTAGTGTGTAAATAAATCATATTGATAAAAATTCTTGATTGCCAAACATCATTACAAACCACTTTTGCTCTTTATTTGTGGCTTAAAAACCACTCATTTCTTTTCCTTACACACAAATTGGGGCAGGTCTCAGATTGGGAAAGCTCATATCTCTTTCATGTAATTGTAATAGGTGAAAAGACTTGGCCTGGAGAATTTTCATCCAGAATGGCTCACTTGTGTTCCTGGGAAGTGGTGCTGAGTGCTATTTGGGAGCCTAGGCCAGGCCTTTGACTGGGGCCCTAGTTCTCCCACATGGGCCTTTTGACAGGGCTCCTTGGTCTTCTTTGCAGACTGACAGATGAGCTCCATGAGCAATTTTTAAAAATGATGTTTGTTTTTGTACTGGGGATTGAACCCAGGGATACTTCACCACTGAACTGTACCCACAGCCCTCTTTATAGTTTATTTTGAGATAGCATCTCTCTAAGTTACTGATCCTGACTTCAAACTCTTCATTATCCTGCCTTAGCCTCCCAAAGTGCTGGGATTTCAGGTATGTGCCACTGTATCTGATTTGTGGGCAAGTTTTCCTGGAAGCTTGTGCAGCAGCCACAAAGCTTATGGGCTACTTTGGAAATTAGCCTTGATGGTGGAAAACCAAGCCTTCAACATGAAACTCAGATCATTTCCAACACAATCCTCAGGGAAATCCAAGATTTAGTGGGTTCAGGGGACAAATTAGAATTCAATCTTCATTGGGAAAAACAGGAAAGATTTGTGGCCATCTTTCATCTACCAGATACATGGAAATTCAATAATAAAGTTAACAATATTCGGTCTTGTGCCTCAGCCCCTGTGGCACATTGGCACTCCCACAGCTCCTGTTGCCACCACCTTTGAGTTGAAGGCAGTTGTGTCTCCCACATACGATGATCTTGGCAAATGGTCCAGGAATGTCTTCAACCAGGACTGTGGATTTGGCTTGATACAACTTTTTTTTCAAAACAAAATCTGAGAATGGATTGGAATTGCAATCTCAGGATCATCCTACACAGAGACCCCAAAGAGACAGGTGGCCTGGAAAGCAAGTACAGGTGAACAAACAACACCTGATGTTTACAGAGAAGCAGGACAGTGATGACATCCTAGGCAGTGAGGCCATGGTGGAAGATCATCTTCCTCCTGGACTGACCTTTGATTCATCCCTCTCATCTAACACTGGGGAAAATATGATAAAATCAAGACAGGATATGAGCAGGAATACTCCACCTGGGCTGCAGGGTGGCCTCCAACACCCCTGAGCCTTCACAGAGGCATCTGGTGTTGGGCCAGAGGGCTGTTAGTTGGCTGACAAATCAATTCTGAGACTGCAGTATCCCAAGAGACCCAGAGCAACATCACAGATGGCTACAAGACTGACAATTTCCAGCTTCACACTAATGTGAATCATAGAACTGAGTTTGCTGGCTCAGTTTATTAGAAGGTAAACAAGAAGTAGGAGACTGCCATCTATCTCTCCTGGACAGGAGGAAATACCTGCTTTGGAATAGCAGCAAAATATCAGATTCAGCCTGAAGCCTGCTTCTCAGCCAAAATGAATAACTCCAGCCTGATAGGTTTAGGATACACAGAGGTCCTAAGGCCAGGTGTCAAGCTGACCTGGTCAGCTCTGCTTGATGGCAAGAACTTCAAAGCCAGTTGTCAAACTTGGTCTAGGACTGGAATTTCAGGCAGAAATGAATACTGTAAAATGGTTAATTAT
Organism: Sciurus vulgaris; assembly: GCF_902686455.1. NCBI lineage: Eukaryota > Metazoa > Chordata > Mammalia > Rodentia > Sciuridae > Sciurus > Sciurus vulgaris. The sequence goes on along the minus strand of NC_136478.1, from coordinate 55,247,856 downwards.
TAACTATTTTGCAGCATAGCTACCTTCAAAATTTAGTGCACATTTTAATGCTATATGTATGAGATCAAGAATTGGTAAAAATCGTGTTAGACCTCAGTCTAAGAGAATTCATCTTTAAAGTATTACCATTTCAGAGTATAGAGGGAAATGAGGTTCAAAAAAAGTCCTTTCAGTTGTAGATTTGTGTGTTAGAGGCCTTGGTGTCCCTCTACAGATTCTCTCTCTCTCTCTCTCTCTCTCTCTCTCTCTCTCTCTCTCTCTCTCTCTCTCTCTCTCTCTCTCTCTCTCTCTCTCAACATAGAAATGCCTGGAAGTGGAAGCTGGTAATGTCTGGGCACTTTGTAAACTGCACTGAGTAAATGAATGTACTGTGAGTTCCTGGGAGTCACACACTGGCTTCCTAACCCTAATGGATGAGATGCTCATGGTTGGTGGTGTGTACAAATTCATCCCAAGAGACTTTACTCGGACATATCTTCATGAACTTTTTCTGCCCTAGTGCATCATGACCTTCTTTATACCACAAGCAGTCTTCAGGAGTGCAGGTTGCTTATTATTTTGTGCCACTTTGGGGTGGAGTGTGGATGGAATGAAGCATGTAATTCCAGACTTCATTCCTTTTTGTGTTTTTTTGCCTTTTCAACAGTGTATGAAACAGCTTCCAGGAGCTCCAGCTACAATCTGGGAAGGGGCTGCATGATTGTGATCCACAGTGACAACACTAGGAATCTACACTGGACCTCTGTTACACTCTCACCACTCAATTTATTTTTTAACAGTTTCATGGGGACACTTCATACAGTCTTCCATTTTGTGTGCAATTGGACCCTCCCCTTCAAATAATGTAATTAACATCACTTAAAAGTTGAACATTATGGAAACCTTTAAAAATTCAATTAATTTTTAAAAACAGCTTTAAGTTTATAGAGAAATGAGGAAACAAATAACAGTCCATACACCTCCAATCTATTTTCCACTATTATTATGTTCTTAAATCAGCATGGTAGTATGTTATACATAATGAAGCAATATTCACACATTGCTACTTACTAAAGCCCATACCCCATTCAGAATTCTCAGGGTTGCTCTCCAGAAAGGGAAATGGGAGGTCTCAGGGGAACAACTGAGGCAGTCAGAACCAGTTTCCAGGACTTTGGGCAATGGTGGGAATTGTGGGGCTGGAGGGGAGGGTGCTGAATGTTGTACGTGGCATAAAACAAATAAAAGAGAACTAGAGAGCCCATCATAATGTCTGTGTCCCAGGGCCACCCTCCACCCAGGCAGGAAACACTCCCCCCTGACTCTCCCCTCACTTCTTAGGAGCTTCCTTTCCTGCCTTCCCATCTCTGGATCTCAGACAGTGCAAGACCAGTTCCCAGGAACACTGCCCACTCCCTGAGGACCTAGATCCCCAAATGATAGTCCCCAAACAACACTGGCCTTAGATCTCCAGAACTACCTTACAACATGCCATGGCAGGAAACACTTCTACAAATCAGGCCCATCGCCAATCCATTCATCCCCCATGGGGCTTATTTGCAACCCTTCCCACCTGTGCTTAGACTCATGGAGTTTCCAGTGAGGAGAGGGTAATTAATAGGGAGGAAAGAATTTGTGGGGGGATTGGTCTCCACAGCCCAGAACTATAGTCAAGTCTGTTGTTCTCTGCCCCCCACATCTAATGGATCCCTGGGGAGCGCTGGCCGCCTTCCAGTATTACACATGGAGGACTGATGTGTGGAAAAGACCTCAGCACACTTTACCCACCAACACCACACCTAATGCCACACTTCTAGAAATGCTCTTCCAGATTCATAGGTCTCCTGGGAAAAATGAGTTAGAGGCAAAATGTCCCAGCTGTGAACTGTGACTGCAGCACTCCTTCCACCATCAAGGAAAGAACAAGCTGTGAAGCCTGCTGGGCTCCAGGAAGGAGGGAGCATGGAAAGAGTGGCAGAGAGGGTTTCTGCACCTGCCCCTCCTGAGAGAGGAACTGCTGTGTCCCCCACCTTCCAGCTTCTTTCCCAGGTTCTCATCCACCTGCTCTGCATCTGTGTTTCTCTGAATCCCAATTTCAGAAAGCCTCTCACTTTATTGGAAAGCAGATACTGGGGATTGAAGCCAGGGGCTCTTTGCACCTAAGCTACATCCCCATTGTTTTCTACTTTTTATTTTCTAATAGGATCTCTCTAAGTTGCTGAGGTTGGTCTTGAACTTGAGATCCCCTGCCTCAGCTGCCCCAGTGCCTGGGATTACAGGCATGCACCATCATGCCTGGCTCTCTTTATCTTTCCAGATTAAAGAAAAAGATTCATCCAGGATGTGCAGCAGATGCTCTTTGTCAGGGCTTAGAGAGGAGTCTGGGTCTGGGGATGGGTAGTTTACATTGTGGCTTTAGAAACTTCCAGCACTGAGCATCATTTCTTATAATTATGAAGAGCAAGGTAAGGTGGTCCAATTGTTTTAACTGTGATAAACTGAAAAGAATGGTCTTTCCTTGACTTGACTTCTTGCAGATTGTAGAATAAGTTCAGTGTATAGGGACTCTTTCCTTATTCATCATTCTGCCTTGAGGATTCCCTAAGGAAGAGTTTAGGGTTTTGGGGGAGTCAAGAAATCTGAAACCTGAGAGGAGGACTGTGCACTCACTGATAGAATTTATTTTTCTGGCTGGTCTCCATCTTTCTCCCTGGGCTAGACAGCCAAGCCCATGATCTTCCATGTGATAAAGTTTGGGGAAAATTTTGTAGCCAAACCCTAGAGTTTGTTCAGGAAGCAGCCTGAGGTATTTGTTTTTGTTTAAAGAGGAAGTATTACAGGTGCCTCAGATGCAAGTGGCCATCCCTAAGCCTTAGGCCACTGTGTGCTTAGCTTTGCAGGGCACAGCACTCAGCCCTGGGGGCCCTGGACTGTCCCCAGAGGGGACAAGAGGGTGGTGGGTGCATGGCTTTTTCCCAGGGCCCACCCCAGAGACCAGGCACTGCCAGTGCTAAGAGCTGAGTGCCCTGACTTCTCCGTATGTTCCCCCCATCTGGCCCTTCTGTTGATGAAATCATTTTCTCTCTCTCCCCACCCTCTGTAATTCTTCTCAGCCATTTTCACATTTTTCTCAATATTCAACTACACTTGAACACCAATAGAGAGAATGTAGGCCTGTATTATATTGAAAAACACTCATCTGCTGACATGGCAAGGGCTATTCATCCTTATCACATGTGCTTTCTCCCCAGAGGAGATTTCATGGGTAGGGCAGCATTTGCATTCTCCTCTGTATTCTGAATAGCTGCCTGCATATAAACACGTATACATACAGTTCACATTTCCCTTTATGTAAAAGGGATAATGTAATATTCTCTTGAAATGCTACAAGACTACAGATGTTTCTTAGGGTTACCAGATTTGCATTTTATGAATAAATTTTAATTTATTTCATTTGATCATTTTGAAACCATTTTATCTGTTCCTTTTATTCTGTCTTGCCCTAAAAATGATGAAATGATTATCTTTTAAATTTTTTTTATTTGTTCTAATTGATTATACATGATAATAGAATGCATTTTGACACTTTGTACACAAATGGAGCACAACTTCTCATTTTCTGGTTGTACACGATGCAGAGTCACATCAGAGTCACAGGTATATAGGGTAATAATGTCTGTATTGTTCTACCATCCTTCCCATACCCACTGCCCCACCCCACCTCTCACTTCCCTCTGCATACTCCAAAGTTCCTTCATTCTTCCCTGCCCATCCCCCACCATGTATAAGCATCTGCTTATCAGAGAAAACATTCAGCCTTTGTTTTTTGGGGGGATTCGCTTATTCCTCTTAGCATTATATTCTCTAGAGCATAGATTTTTCAGTGCAGTCAATGTACAGAGGAGCGAAAGTTCTTCAAGTGAGCAAACTCTTCAGTACAATAAGACCTTCTGTTTGAATGACTCAGAAACACTCTGCAATTCCTCTGTCCTTGAGATCTAGTGACATTGTCTTATTATAAAAACCTTTGATACTAGTGGACTCGGCCAGCAAGCAATTTATGTGGTCTGCACATGTGCAAAGCTAACCACACTATGTAACCTAGTTAACATGGTATGACCCTGGAATAGATAATAAAACTGAACTGGCTTTCCCATGGGAGACACTTCTTGCTGTACACCATCCTGTGTGCTTGCCTCTTTATTTAATCTCCCCTTAACCTTTATAGCTCCACCCCAATTCACCTTTACAGCTGGCACCCTGATCAGGGACACTTGTGGGTGTGTTGATGGGAGAAGGAGATAGTTTACTGCCTGGAACAGGCTTTGATGTATTGCTCATCCCCTGGTACTGATTTCACTAATAAGCTATGGAAAATTCCCGATCTGATGCTCAACATCATCAGGCTAAACTTTCCTAATTGTTTTGAAAGGCTAAACATTCTGTAAATAATGCTGAACTACTGCTTCCCTGTCTGAAATAGATTCTTGCTGTCCATGGTATCTGGAGAATGAGTCATTAAGACCCAAAGATTGAGAAGACATAGGTAGAAAGTTTCATGAGGAACTATACCTGTGTTATATGCTTAGTATTTGTGTCAAGATGCTCTCTAAAAATAACCTTGACAGAGCCACAAAATTCTCTGATAGTCTCTATAACTGAAGATTTTTCTCATTCACCTCTTCCTCCTTCCCCTCCTCCTTTTTCTCTCCAAGTCCAGTCTTTTTTATCGGAATGTCTCACTCAGTCAGCTGCAGAGGGAGAAACTCAGATCTTGGCTGTCTGCCCCATAGATCAAGTAATGAAAATCAGCCAGAATATGAACAATTGCCTTGTGCTGTGTTTAAAGAATTAAAAAGGACAATGGTGGAGAGTGGAATTAATAATAATTTTATGCTCAAAGTGATAGAGAGGCATTGGTGAAATGGTTACTTCTCCTGTCCAAAATACAGTGTTTTTACAAGAATATTCTAATTAAGTCCATCTTCAAGTTGAGGATACTGTTCAGGGGATTGTTAATATTGATTATGATGACTTGTTTGGTGTGGGTCAAAGAGGGACATTACAGTAAGCTCAGTTACCCACAGCTGCTATTGCCCAGATTAGAACTTTAGTTTGTAAAGCATGGAGGAATCCTTTACTATAATTCACCAAGCCTCAGGGGAACCTTTTATTAATTTTGTTAACAGATTAACTAAAGTTATTAGAAGACAAACAGACAATTTGGAGGTTGCCAATATTCTGAGCATTCTAGCTTACAAACATGTTGACCACAATTGTAAGGAAGTAATGAAATCTATTTACCAAGAAGTGGATACTACAATTTCTGATTTAATAAAAGTATGTCACAATGTTGGAACTGAAAGTCGTACATCAGGTTTACTGACCACTGCTTTCAAGCACCCTGATGAATTTTTTTACAATTATAAAAGTACCTGGCCATCTTCTAAAGGATTGTAAGAGGGCTGGGGATATAACTCAGGTGGTAGAGTGCTTGCACAAGACCCTGCTTTCAATTCCCAGCACTGCAAAAAAAAATTGTAAGATTTAAGAAAGGGCCACAAAAATGACCCAATCAGAATGTCCAATCTGTCATAAAGAATTTCATTGGGCTAATCAATGCAGATCTAAAACAGACATGTTGGGAAACCCAATTATGGGTAGCCTCCTGACCAGGGCCAAAGGAGGAGAAACCTTTTTTACCTGAAAATGCATATATCTCTTTCACAAATGTTTCAGACTCAAACAAAAGATCCTTCAACAAATCCGTCCATGCCACTAGAGAAAACACAGGGATACATTCAATTATTGCTGAGGATGCTCAATTACGTCTCCCTGGGGAAGTTTATAAAATTGCTACCCAAATTCAAGGATTTCTACCAAAGATACCATTGGTTTAATTTTGCACACTCCCACAGTGATAAAGAAGGAAAATTTATAATTCCTGGAATAATTGATTCTGATTATGCTAGTTTTATATACATTCAAGTTTGGTCTCATATGCCTTTAAATCTCCCCAATGGATCCTCCATAGCTCAATTAATTGTCATTCCTTATATTACTGTCCAACAACTCCTCAATGAAAGAGGGAATACAGGATTTGGGTCCACTTTTATTGAAGCATGTTTACCTATTACTGAAAATGGACCAAGTTAACCCTTTGTTTAAATGAACAGTCAATCACAGGGTTATTGTAATTGCTAATGTTACAGTAATACTTGTCTCAATGTGGCCTTGTACATGACCATTACAAAGGGCCACTACGGTTTGGGGCACAGGAGGCAATAATGAACAGGTGTCTGAAGGCTCTCTGTGGTTATGCTCTGCCCTTTCCAACCCATGGCAAGTTTTGACTCAGATTAAACTTTATATTGTGGCAGTTCCCTTTCCTGTATGAGGCAGAGACATCTAACACAAGTTACAAATATCTGTGGAGTTGTCTTTTGTTAGGGTCCTCTGAGAATCCAACCACCTTGCCATTAAAATAGAAGGCCATCACTCCTGTCTGGGTAGAACAATGGCCATTATCAAAGGAGAAGGTGGCAGCTGCAGAGGTGCTCATTCATCAACAGTGACAATTGGGACATATCAAACCATCTACCAGTCCATGGAATATTCCCATCTTTACCATAAAGAAAAAGTCAGGGAAATGGGATTATTACAAGATTTAAAAGAAATTTTTAAAATGTATACAACTAATGGGCCCACATCAGTATGGATTGCGTAACACTAATCTAATTCCTCTGGATTTTTCCTTATTTCATAGGCCTAAAAGATTTTATTTATTTATTTATTTATTTATTTATTGTTCTATTCCCCCCTTTCCTGATGATTGAGAAGAATTTGCCTTCACAGTTCCTGATTTCAGTCATCATAAGACTGCTGATAGATATCAGTGGACAGTTTTTCCTCAAGGTATGTTAACTAGCCCCACATTATATCAACAACTTGTGAATATGCTCTTCAATCTTTCCAACAATTATTCCCACATGTTCTTGCTTATCATTATATGGATGATATTTTGATCGCTGGGCCAATACTTACAGAAAAGACTTTAACTAAATTACAACACATTCTATTACAATCTGGCCTCCATGTGGCCAGAGAAAAACTCAGCAACAGCTCCTTATTAAATATTTAGGACATAAAATACTCCAATATTATTCCACTTCTTACATTGCCAAATTGATTCTTTCTTCCAAATTTTCCTGAGTTCATTTCCAATAAATTTTAGTACTATACATTTCTTTACTAATAGACTGTTGCCAGTTTTTCAGTTGTTGAAAAAGCAACATAATCCTACCAGATTTTTCCAGTTAACTCCTGCACTTACTGCAGTTCCTCAACATGCTAATAAAAATTATCTACAGTTCTTATAGAAAGACTCCCAGTTCTTGGTGTTCCTTTATCGCTAATAATCTTTACAGGAAAGTCTTATGCCTCTGTTACAGTTGTTGCCATTTTTAATCAAGACTTGTACATAATAAAGTGGTTATATTCTCCTCACTTTTCAGGAAGAACTGTTCTTTCTCATCCTAATATGTAAGCTCAATTGATTCAGATGTTTGCAATCGTATTTTATCTTTTATACGAACAGATATTCATGTAATTTATATTACTTACGGAAAGACTTTACACTTACAGTATTTACAATTTTCTTCATTTTATCAAGCTGTCCTAACTGATTTTTAGCTCCTATTGCTTTCCATGCACCTCCAGATGAACACCATTCCTTATTGTGTCAATTCTCTCATGGTCCTTCTTCTATAGTATTGTCCATTCCACTTTACAGTGGGATTATTGTCTATACTAATTGAGGAAAAAATGGGGTGTGGTATCTCTATTCATTGATAATTTACAACTGGTTAATACACATTACCTCAAGCTTCTCCTCAGTGAGCAGAATTAGCTGCAATTATTTTGGCTCTTTGTATGTTTCCCACTGCCCTAAACATCATTACAGGTTCTCAGTGTGTAGCCAAACTGATGCCTCATATTTCCTCTACAATTTTCTCACCTCAAATGAACTCTAATTCATTATCCCTGTTTATCACTCTTCAATTTTTTTTACAGGATTGTACATCTCCAGTATTTCTTGCTCACATACACAGCCACACAAAGATTCCTGGACCACTCACTGAAGAAAATGCTTATGCTGATGCTGCTGTAAAATCACTTTTTCCTCTCTTTTCTGTTGCCATGCAATTGCACAATTTTTTTCCATCAAAATGCTCATTCCTTAATGAAAACATTTTCTATTTTCTCTCAGCAGTCCCGTTTCATCATTAATAACTGCTCTCATTGCATACCCTTTCATTCCCCTATTTGGGAAACTAAACCATCAAGGGTTGCATCTAATACATTCTGAAAGAGGAATGTAACTCATTTCCCTCCTTTTCATACCTCTTACTTTGTACATGTTGCCATAGATACATCCTCAGACTTTGTATTGGCCAGTGCACATCATTCAGAGAAGGTCCCAGTCTGTACCTATCATGTGCTCCTTTGCATTGTCACCATGTGTAAACCTCATTGTTTAAAACCTAACAATGCCCCTGCTTATACTTCTAGTACCTTTGCTCAGTTTTGTAATGAATAGAATATAATTCTAACCCATGAAATTCCTCACAATCCTACTGGGTAGGCCTTCATTGAACATACACATCACACACTTAAAACATGACTTTAATAAAAAGTGGGGGGGACCTAGACTTACTCATGTTAATGATACCCTCAATATTGCTTGTTCAAAATTGCTTGTTCAAAATAGATGTTCTTAACGTACAGTATGAAGATAATACACAGTGCTGGTCCTCTGCCGTTGACAGGCACTTTATCCCTAAGGAACCACTACCAAAGATTTATGTGAAATACTGAGTTCCACCAGATCTGATATAGTGGGACTCTGCACCCTTAATTACATGGGACATGGGGGTTTCTCATCCACAACCTGCATACATGAGAAAAGGGTTAACTGCCAAAGGACAATGCTGGCTATAAATCAATCAATTACCCATAAACTTATCTATTCAATAAACACACAAGAGCCAATACACTTTTTAACTGAGAGGGGATGTGATGGGTCTCACCATACTAGCTATGGCCTCTAACAATATGGAGTAGCCCAACTCTCTTTTATTTACACAGAGGTAAAAGGGCCCAGTACAGGAGGGGTTTCTTCTGTGATGAAAAGGATGGGGTGGAGTTAGGGGAGCAAATTTTCTCAGGGAAACTATCATACGACCAGGCAGGAAACCACTCCCACATTGCCACATCCCCACAGCAATCTGGGACAGATCTCCATGTCTGCCAGTTCTGAAAAGTCAGGCCTCTGTGTCAGGAGGCTCCATCTCATCTGATTGTGCTAGATAAGAATGGCTTCCCACAATGGGTGAAGGGATATGATTCTGTTCTTATTCCTACAGGTCCTGAATTCCTGCCAGGTGTGTGAGACACGACAATCATCATGAGTTGGCATCAAGGACTTCACAATGTGTCAAATTCCATCTGAACCTGGATGAAGAGGACCCTGATTCAAGGAAGGAAACTCTGACAAGAACAAGAGACCTGAGGGACCCCTGGTCTTCTAATCATCTAGTGACTTGGGGGATATAAAGAGTTTAACAACATCTGCTCAACAATTCTAGCTCAGATAGGTGTAGTATGTGCCCTGGAATATTTGGCTACAACTCTATTTGCAAAAATTACCCAAAATTCACAAGTATTGTGGCTATTATTGTGGTATTTCTCTGTTGTAGTATCCCTGTTGGTGGCACCATTATACAGGAAACTGTTCCCTCTTTCACTGCCCACACTTAATATAATATTTGCATCCACTTAGTGGAAATTGTTAATTCTTCTGAAAAATTGTATCCATCAAGCTATTGTGATAGAAGGGCTGCTATTGATTATTCATGTTTTTACATAATAAGGGATGATAGGAATTTAATATGTGTTGTTTCAATTTAACTGATAAGAGTAATCCCATTCAAAGAGATTGGATCATCTTAAAGACAGTAAAGAAGGTGCAACAATATGATGGAGGTTGGGATTTATTAGATTGGTTAACTTCAAGGCTACCAAATTTTACATGGATCAAACAGCTTTTCATTGGGGATGTTTATTGATACTAGCATAGTTTGCTGTGCTTGTTTTTGTCAACGCCCGTCTTGCTTTCTCCTTCCACCTTCCTTAAGCAAAAGACAAGTCATGTCTCTTCAAAAGGCCACAGGACACAAAGAGGGGAGTTACAGAGGTTTCAGGCCAGTCAATGTACAGAAAAGGGAAAGTCCTTTGATTGAGCAAACTCCTCGGGACAATAGTGCCTTCTGTTTAAATGGTTTAGAAACACTCTGCAACTTCTCTCTTCTTGAGGCCTGGAGACGTTGTCTTATTATAAAAACATTTGTACTATTGTACTCTGACGAGCAAGCAAATTATGTGGTCTACACATGCACAAAATTAAGTGCACTATGTAACCTAGTGTAACTAGATATGACCCTGGAATATATAATAAAACTGAACTGGCTTTCCCACGGGAACCACTTCTTGCTACACACCATCCTGTGTGCTTGCCTCTTTATTTTCTCTCACCTTAAACATTATAGCTGGACCCCAATTAACATTTATACTCTAGTTTCATCCATTTACCTGCAAACATCATAATTTCATTCTTCATTAAGGCTGAGTAGTATCTATTGTGTTTATATAACTCATTTTATTTATTCTTTCCTGTGGGCATCTAGGCTCCATAGTTTGGCTATTGTGAATTGAGCTGTTATAAACATTGATGTGGCTGTGTCACTGTAGTGTGCTGATTTTGAGTCCTTTAGGTATATACAGAGGAGTGGGATAATTGGGTCAAATGGTGGTACCTCTCCATGTTTTCTGAGGAATCTCCATACTACTTTCCACAGAGGTTGCTCCAATATGCAGTCTCATCAGCAATGTATGGACATACAATTTTGCCCACATTCTTGCCAACACTTATAGTTACTTGATTACTTAATAATTAACAATCTGACTAAAGTGAGATGAAAACTTAGAGTAGTTTTGTTTTGCTTTTCTGTAATTATAAGAGATGATGAATATGTTTTCATGTTTGTTGATTGATTGTATTTCTTCTATGAATTATCTGTTCAGTTCCTTATCCCATTTATTGATTGCACTATTTGTCTTGTTGTTGTTGTTAAGTATATTGAGTTCTTTATATATCCTAGTGATTAGTGCTCTTTCTGCAGTGGATGTGATAAAGATTTTCTCCCATTCTGTAGGCTCTCTCTTCACATTATTGGTTGTGCACTTTGCTGTGAAGAAGTTTTTTTTGTTGTTGTTGTTTTTTGTTTTTGTTTTTTTTTTTTCATTTGACCATCCCATTTACTGATTCTTAATTTCACTTCTTGTGTTTTAGGAGTCTTCTTGAGGAAGTCAGATCCTAAGCTGACATGACAAAGATTTGGGCCTAATCTTTCTTCTATTAGGTGCAGGGTCTCTCTGTTCTCATGCCTAACTCTTTGATCCACTTTGAATTGATTTCTGTACAGGGTGAGAGATAGAAGTTTATGTTCATTTTGTTACATATGAATTTCCAGTTTTCCCAGCACCATTCATTGACTAGACTATCTTTTCTACAATGTATGATTTTGGCACATATGTCTAGTATGAGATAACCATATTTATGTGGGTTTGTCTGTGTCTTCTGTTCTGTACCATTGGTCTACATGTCTACTTGCTGCCAATACCATGACTTTTTTGTTACTGTAGCTCTGTAGTGTAGTTTAAGGTCTGCTATTATGATTCCTCCTGCTTCACTCTTCTTGCGAAGGATTGCTTTGTCTATTCTGGGTCTCTTATTTTTCCAAATGAATTGCATGATTGCTATTTCTACTTTTTTATTTTAATTTACTTTTATTGTAAACAAATGGGATACAAGTTGTTTCTCTGTTTGTACATGGAGTAAAGTCATACCATTTGTGTAATCATAAATTTATATATGGTAATGATGTTTGATTCATTCTGTTAATTTTTCCTTCCCCTTCACCCCTACCAGCCCTCTTTTCCCTCTATACAGTCCCTCCTTCCTCCATTCTTGCCTCCCTTTTACCCCCCATTATGTGTCATCATTCACTTATCAGTGTGATCATTCATCCTTTGGTTTTTGAGATTGGCTTATATCACATAGCATGATATTCTCCAATATCATCCATTTGCCTACAAATGCCATAATTTTATTATTCTTTATAGCTGAGTAATATTCCATTGTATATATATACCACAGTTTCTTTATCCATTCATCAATTGAAGGACATCTAGGTTTGTTCCACAGTGTGCTATTGTGAATTGAGCAGCTATGAACATTGATGTGGCTGCATCTCTGTAGTATGCTGATTTTAAGACCTTTGGGTATAGGCCGAGGAGTGGGATAGCTGGGTCAAATGTTGGGCCATTCCAAGTGTTCTAAGAAATCTCCACACAGCTTTCCAGAGTGACTGCACTAATTTACAGCCCCACCAGCAATGTATGAGTGTACCTTTTTCCCCACATCCTCTCCAACACGTATTGTTGCTTGTATTCTTGATAATTGTCATTCTAATTGGAGTGAGATGGAATCTTAGTGTAGTTTGATTTGCATTTCTCTTATAACTAAAATTGGTAAACATTTTTTCATATGTTTGTTGATTGCTTGTAGATCTTCTTCTGTGAAGTGTCTGTTCATATCCTAGCTCATTTGTTGATTGGTTTATCTGTATTCTCGGTGTAGAGTTTTTTGAGTTCTTTATATATTCTGGAAATTAGTGCTCATCTGAAGTATGAGTGGCAAAGATATTCTCCCACGCTGTAGGCTCTCTCTTCTCATTGCTGATAGTTTCCTTTGCTGAGAGAGAGCTTTTTAGTTTGAATCTATCCCAGTTATTGATTCTTGCTTTTATTTCTTGTGCTATGGGAGTCCTGTTATGGAAGTCTGATCCTAAGCCAACGAGTTGAAGATTTGGCCTACTTTTATTCTGTAAGATGCAAGGTCTCTGGTCTGATTTCAAGGTCCTTGATCCATTGTGAGTTGAGTTTTGTGCAGGGTGAGAAATAGGGGTTTAGTTTCATTCTGTTGCATATGGATTTCCAGTTTTCCCAGCACCATTTGTTGAAGAGGCTATCTTTTCTCCATTGCATATTTTTGGCCCCTTTGTCTAGTATGAGAAAATTGTATTTATTTGGTTTTGTGTCCATATCCTCTATTCTGTACTATTGATCTACCTGTCGATTTTGGTGCCCATACCATGCCATTTTTGTTACTCTTGCTTTGTAGTATAATTGAAGTTCTGGTATTGTGATACCCCCTGTTTCATTCTTCCTGCTAAGGATTGCTTTAGCTATTCTGGGTTTCTTATTCTTCCAGATGAATTTCATGATTGCTTGCTCTATTTCCGTAAGTTACATCAATGGGATATTAATTGGAATTGCATTGAATCTGCATAGCACTTTTGGTAGTATGGCCATTTTGACAATATTAATTCTGCCTATCCAAGAACATGGGAGATCTTTCCATCTTCTAAGGTCTTCCTCAATTTCTTTCTTCAATGTTTTGTAGTTTTCATTGTAGAGATCTTTTACCTCTTTTGTGAGATAGATTCCCAAGTTTTTTGTTTGTTTGTTTGTTTGTTTTGAGGCTATTGCAAATGGAGTTGTTATCCTCATTTCCCTTTCAGCTGCTTCATGGCTTGCGTATAAAAATGCTTTAGATTTATGTGTTGATTTTATAGCCTGCTATTTTGCTGAATTCATTGATGAGGTCTAGAAGTTTTCTGGAGGAGTTTTTGGGTCCTCTAAATATAGAATCATGTCATCTGCAAATAGTGACAGGTTACGTTCCTCTTTTCCTATTTGTATCCTTTTAATTTCTTTAGTCTGCCTAATTGCTCTGGCTAGAGTTTCGAGGAAAACGTTGAATAGAAGTGGTGAAAGAGGATATCCCTGTCTTGTGCCCATTTTTAAAGGGAATCATTTCAGTTTTTCTCCATTAAGATTGATGGGGAGGGAAGGGTTAGAGTTAGGGTTAGGGAGGGGGGCAAGTATGGAGGAAGGAACTACTGTATAGAGGGTAAAGAGGGGTGGGAGGGGTGGGGGGAAGGGAAAAAAATAACAGAATGAATCAAACAACATTGCTCTATGTAAATTTATGATTACACAAATGGTATGCCTTTACGCCATGTACAGAGAAACAACATGTATCCCATTTGTTTACAATAAAAAAAAAAAAAAAAAAAGTTGAAAAAAAAAAAAAAAAAAATAAATTGTGAAAAAAAAAAAAAAAAAAAGATTGATGTTGGCCATGGGCTTAGCATGAATACCCTTTACAATGTTCAGGTATGTTCCTACTATCCCTATTTTTTCTAGTGTTTTGAGCATGAAGGGGTATTGTATTTTGTCGAACACTTTTTCTGCATCAATTGACATAATCATATGATTCTTATCCTTAAGTCTATTGACATGATGGATTATGTTTATTGATTTACAGATGTCAAACCATCCTTGTATTCTAGGGATGAACCCCACTTGATCGTGGTGCACGATTTTCTTAATATATATTTGGATACAGTTTGCCAATATTTTGTTAAGGATCTTTGCATCTATATTCATCAAGGATATTGGTCTAAAATTTTCTTTCCTTGATATTTCTTTTCCTGGTTTGGGTATGAGGGTGATATTAGCTTCATAGAATGAGTATGGTAGGTACCCTCCTTTTCTATTTCCTGGAATACTTTGAGAAATATTGGAATGTGTTCTTCTTTGAAGGTCTTGTAGAACTCAGCTGAGAATCTCTCTGGTCCTGGGCTTTTCTTGATGATAGGTTTTTAATGGCTTCTTCTATTTCATTGCTTGATATTGATCTGTTTAAATTGTGTATGTCCTCCTGGTTCAGTTTGGGAGAGCATATGTCTCTAACAATTTGTCAATGTCTTCGGTAGTTTCTATTTTGTTGGAATATAGATTTTCAAAGTAGTTTCTCATTATGTTCTGTATCTCAGTGGTGTCTATCGTGATATTTCCTTTTTCATCACGAATTTTAGTAATTCAAGTTTTCTCTTTCCTTCTCTTTGTTAGTGTGGCTAAGGGTTTTTGTTTGGAAGATATATCTAGTGGAGACAGCAGTGCATTAAGTCACCCAGAATTATTGTGTTGTGGTCTATGTGATTCCTGAAATTGAGAAGGATTCCTGAAATGGAGAAGGGATGCAACATTGTTTGGGGCATAAATATTTACTATCATTATATCTTCCTCATTTATGGTTCCCTTAAGCAATATGAAATGTCCTTCTTTATCCTTCTGACTAACTTTGGCTTGAAATCCACTTTATCTGATATAAGGATGGAAACCCCTGCTTTTTTTACTGAGTCCATGTACATGGTAGTTTTTTTCCCATCCTTTCACCTTTAGTCTGTGGATGTCTTTTTCTATGAGATGTCTCTCTTGCAGGCAGCATATTTTTGGGTCTTTCTTTTTAATCCATTCTGCCAGTCTATGTCTTTTGATTGATGAGTTTATGCCAATAATGTTCAGGGTTATTATTGAGATATTATTTGCATTCCCAGTCATTTGGCTTATTTTTGTTTTTTAAATTGGCTTGATTTCTCCTTTGAGTGGTTTATCTCTAAGGTAGTTCCTCCTTTTGCAGAACTACATTTGTGTTTTTCATTTTCTCCTCATGGAAGATTTTGTTGAGAACATTTTGTAGCGCAGGCTTTCTATTTATAAATTCTTTTAACATTTGTTTATCATGGAAGGATTTTATTTCATCTTCAAATCTGTAGGTTAGTTTTGCTGGGTATAGGATTCTTGGTTGACATCCATTTTCAGAGCTTGAAATGTGTTTATCCAGGCCCTTCTTGCTTTTAGAGTCTGGGTTGAGAAGTAGGCTGCTATCCGTATTGGTCTCCCCCTATATATAATCTGATGTTTCTCTTGCAGCCTTCAAAATCCTAACTTTAATTTGAATATTAAGCATTTTCATTATAATGGACCTTGGTTTGGACCTGTTGTGATTTTGTGCATTTGGTGTTCTGTAAGCTTCTTGTATTTGATTTTCCATTTCATTCTTCAGGTTTGGAAAATTTTCTGATATTATTTCATTGAATAGGTTGTTCATTCCTTTGGTTTGTATATCTGTGCCTTGCTCAATCCTGATAATTCTTACATTTGGTCTTCTCACGATGTCCCATAGTTCCTGGAGATTCTGTTCATGATTTCTTACCATCTTCTCTGTTTGGGCAACTTTATTTTCAAGATTAAATATTTTGTCTTCATTGTCTGAGGTTCTGTCTTCCAAGTGGTCTAATCTTTTGGTAATGCTTTCCATTGAGTTTTTTATTTGGTTCCTTGTTTCCTTCCTTTCAAGGATTACCATTTTTGTTTGTTTGTTTGTTTGTTTGTTTTTGAGAATCTCTATCTCTTTATTGAAATGATTTTTTGCTTCCTGCAGTTGCTCTTTCAGCTTATTGGTATTATTATTCATTGCCTGCATTTGCTCTCTTATCTCATTCTTTGCTTTGCAAATCATCTTAATCATGTATAATCTGAAGTCCTTTTCTGACATTTCTTCTAACATACCATCATTGGATTCTATTACTATAGAATCTAGATTTGTTTGGATCATTTTCTTCCCTTGTTTTTTTCATTTTTCATGTATCTTCTCCTCCAGCAGTGCAGATCTGAGGTATTGCAGATTTCCCCCTATAGGCTTATAGTGGCCCTATAGGTTTCTAAAATTCTTTCTTTTAAGGGGAGATCAATATTAGCAGTGACCAATTCAAACAGGATGCAATCCTAAACCAAATAGCCCCTATGAGGACAATAACAAAATTGTCATAATAAATAGAATGAGTTCAAATATTATCTTCAGTAAAACAAACTGATTTGCAATAAGGTCTGCAGTTTCTAATGGAGGACAAAGAGGATGCAGAGGGATGTAGATTGTGGCTGTTAATGGGATAAGAAAATAATATACAGAAGTTCTAGATAATAGAAAGTGTGAGAATGTAATCAAAAGAAATTGGATGTTAGCATGCAAAAAAGGGAGAAAGAGACTGAGGGAACAGGTAAACAAAAGGAAAAGAGAGCAAGAAGTAAAGAAATAAAAACAATTTTTTTTCAATAAGGAGAAAAAAGAATCTACAGTATAACTGTCATATAGTAATGAAATCTCCCAGTCTTCAGTAGCCTGATGCAAGAGAGATACCTGACAATGAGCTTCAGGCCTCCAGCAGGCATCTCAGGATGGAATTTGGCCCACCTGAAGATCAGAGCTATGGCTTCCAGGATTATCCAAGTTGGCTGCTCTGGCTTCCAAATGTGTTGGCAAATGGGGAGCTGCAGCTCAGGCTCTGGATGTGGTCAGCTGGAGGTGCTTGAGGTGGGATACAGTTGGTCAGGCAGGGGTCCTGGAAGTCGGGTGTGTTTGGTGTGGTTGTGGGATCCTGGAGGCTGGGTGCAATCAGTTGGCCTGGGGTCCCAGTGATAGGGTGCAGTCAGTTAGTCTGGGGGTCCTGGCGGCAGGGAGCAGTCAGTCGATGTGAGGGCCCCAGAGGCAGGGAGTGATTGGTCGGGCTGAGGGATCCTGGAGACAGGGCTCAGTCAGTCTGGCCAGGGGTCCTACAGGGCCTGGCTGTTGTCTCAAAATGGTGGCAGCCATGTGTAATCAAACCTGCAGGTAATGTAACAGTGAAATTCCAGGCAACAGCAGGCAGCTGGTGCTCCACCTGTGGTCGGCAGTCATTTTGTTGACTGTTGTCGGATGATCGGGAGGTGAACCTCATGCATTGGGTAATGGATAGGTGTAAGGCAGGCGATGGACAGACAAGAGGCAGGCAAATGGTGGATGATAGGTGCCTGACAGTGAGCAATCTGCACTCAAAAAAGGGCGTCGATTTGCTGGCAGATTGCAGGTGATAACAGCAGATAAATGGGGAAAACAGCAGGGGATCAATAAGTAGCAAAAACTGCCTCACCAAGAAACAGATATCCTCTGCTTGAAACTGGAGTTATGGAGTAACAAGGAATGCAGCCTCCCTCTAGTCCACCATCTTGGATCTGAGCATGATTGCTATTTCTAGTTCCATGAAGAATGTCATTGGAATTTTAATGGAAATTGCCTTGAGTCTGTATGAGACTTTTGGTAGTATGGCCATTTTGACAATATTAATTCTGCCCATCCAAGAACAAGGGAAATCTTTCATCTTGTACGGTTTTCTCCAATTTCTTTCTGTAGTTTCATCATAGAAGTTTTTAACCTCTTTTGTTATATTGATTCCTAAGTTGCTTTTTTTTTTTTTTTTTTGAGGCTATTGTGAATGGGGGAGTGTCCCTAATTTCTCTCAGTGGATTCAATTCTTATGTATAGGAATGCATTTTATTTATAGGTATTTGTGGAGAGCCATCCTTATGTAGCAGAATCAGACTAGGTTGAGTCATGGGACACAGAGGTCTGGTTTATAGAGACTGGATACCATAGAGGAATGTCCCAGAATGCCAGGAGGCATGTGTCACAGTGTGGGAGTGTTTCCCTGTCTGGTTCTATGATAGTTTCCCTGAGAAAATGGCTCCCCTAACTCCACATCATCCTGTTCATCATGGAAGAAGCCCCTCCCATTCCAGGTCCCTTTACTTGTGTGACTATAAAATAAAAGAGAGTTGGCTACCCCATGTTGTTAGAGGCCAGAACTGGTATGGCCAGACCCATCACACTCCCTCTCATTTAAAAAGAATATTGGCTCTTGTGTGTTTATTGATTAGATAAGTTTATGGGTAATTGATGGATTTATAACCAACATTGTATTTTGGTAGATAACCCTTTTCTCATCCACATGGAATGTAACTGAGAGACGCCCACAGGTATTGATTTTATATCCTGCTAATTTGCTGAATTCATTTATTTGTTCTAGACAATTTCTTGTGAAATTTTTTGGATATTCTAAATATAGAATCATATCATTGGCAAATAGTGATGGTTTGAGTTCTTTTCCTATTCCTATCCCTTTAATTTCTTTTGTCTATCTGATTGCTCTGGCTAGAGTTTCAAGGATGATGTTGAATGGAAATAGTGAAAGAGGTTATCCCTGTCTTGTTCCAGTTTTAGAGGAAATGCTTTCAATTTTTCTCCATTTAGAATGATGTTGGTCTTGGACTTAGCATAGATAGCTTTTACAATGTTGAGGAATGTTCCTACCATGCCTAGTTTTTTGAGTGTTTTGAGCATGAAGTGGTGCTGTGTTTTTTTTAAAGACAACTGCTGTACAATGCCATTAGTTGTTAGGTAAGATTTTTTTTTAAAAATACTTTTTAGATGTTGATAGGCTTTTATTTTATTCATTTATTTATATGTGGTTCAGAGAATCAAACCCAATGCCTCACTCATTGAGGCAAGCACTCTACCACTGATTCAAAACCCCAGCTCCAGGGGTTGCTGTATTTTGTCAAATACTTTTTCTGCATCTATTGAGATAATCATATGATTCTTGTCTATAAGTCTATTGATGAAATATATTTCCTTCATTGATTTCCATATATTGAACCAACCTTCCATTCCAGGGATGAACCTCACTTGATCATGGTGCACTTTTTTTAACATGTGTTTTTATGTGATTCACCAGAATTTTATTGAGAACTTTTTGCATCTATATTGATCAGGGATATTGGTCTAGAGTTTTTTCCTTGATGTGTCTTTGTCTGGTTTTGGTATCAGGGTGTTACTACCTTCATAGAATGAGTTCAGAAGGGTTCTCTCATTCTCTGTTTCATGGAATAATTTGAGGAGAATTGGTGTTAATTCTTCTTTGAAGGTCTTGTAAAACTGAGAATCCATCTGGTCATGGGCTTTTCTTGGTTGGTAGGCTTTTGATGGTGTATTCTATTTCATTGCTCAAAATTGACAAGTTTAAATTGCATATGAACTCCTGCTTCAGTTTGGGTTGATTGTATGCCTCTAGAAATTTGTCGATGTCTTTGAGATTTTTCTCCTTTATTTGAGTATAAATTTTCAAAACATTATCTAATTATCTTCTGTATAGCAGTAGTGTTCATCATGGTATTTCCTTTTGTATCATAAATTTTAGTAATTTGAATTTCCTCTCTTTTTTTTTAGTATGGCTTAGGGTCTATCAATTCTCTTTAGTTTTTCCAAGAACAAATTTTTTGTTTTGTCAATTCTTTGAATTGTTTCTTTTGCTTCAATATCAATGATTTCAGCTCTGATTTTAATTATTTCCTGTCTTATGCTGCTTTTGGTGGTGATTTGTTCTTCTTTTACGAGGACTTTGAAATATAATGTTAGGTCATTTATATGTTGATTTTTTTATTCTTGGAATGTATGAGGTCAATGCAATGAACATTCCTCTTAGCACTGCCTTCATAGTGCCTCAGAGATTTTGATATGTTGTATTGGTGTTCTCATTTACTTCTAATTATTATATATATAATTATATATATTAAAATATAAAATTACATATATATATGTAATTTTTAGTTTTAGGTGGACATAGTACCTTTATTTTACCTTATGTGGTGCTGAGTATGGAATCTAGGGCCTCACACATACTAGGTGAGTGCTCTACCACTGAACCACAACCACAGCCCCTCTAATTATTTTTTATTTCCACTCTGATTTCTTCTTTTAACCATTCATCATTCAATACCATGCTATTTAGTCTTTAGTTGTTGGAGTAGATTCTATTTTTAATGTGTGATTGCTTTCTAGCTTCATTCCATTATGATCTGATAGGATGCAGGGTAGTATGTCTATTATTTTTTATGTGCTGAGAGTTGCTTTGTGGCATAACATGTGGTGTGTTTTAGAGAAGGATCCATGTGATGATCAGAAGAAAGTGTATTTGCTTGATGATGGATGAAATATTCTGTATGAGTCTGTTAAGTCTAAATCATTTATTGTATTATTTAATTTATAGCTTCTTTGTTTAGTTTTTGTTTGGAAGCTCTATCCAGTGCTGACAGAGTTCTGTTAAAGTCACCAAATATTATTGTGTTGTTGTCTATTTGATTCTTGAAATTGAGAAGGGTTTGTTTGATGTACATAGATGCTTGATTGCTTGGGGCATATATAGTTATGATTGTTATGACTTGTTGATGTATGATTCCCTTTAAGCAGGATGAAATGTCATTCTTTGTCCCTTCTTTTTTTTTTTTTTTTAACTGTTCCACTCAATGTAACGGAAACTTTATTGAGGTCCCAAGGCCATACATGGGGCTTGGGAAGGAGGCTACCCTTTGGGGAAAGGAGCCGGCAAGGGGTCTTATTTGACCTTTTCCTTAGGGCAGAGATTGTTAGTGTGGCCACACTTATTGTGATAGTTGACAGCATGGGGTTGCAGGCAGGCATAACACTAGCAAAAGATCATCTTGTCACAGTTGTACTTCTGGGCAAGCTGGTGCAGGGAAGGCTCAGTGATGCCAGTTCGCAGGTGAAGCACCAAGTGCAGGGTGGATTCTTTCTGGATGTTGTAATCTGAGAGAGAGGGGCCATCCTCCAGCTGTTTGCCCACAAAAATCAGACACTACTGGTCAGGTGGGATGCTCTCTTTGTCTTAAATTTGGGCTTTGACATTCTCGATGGTGTCAGTGGGCTCGACCTCAAGGGTGATGGCCTTGCCCGTCAGGGTCTTCACAAAGATCTACATATCTGTATCTGTCACTCAGGAGCCTCATTGAAGAGAAAGAGGGCAGTGGAACCAGGAATCTCCAATTCCCCTTTGTCCCTTCTGACTAATTTTGTTTTCAAATCCACTTTTATATGAGGATGAAAACCCCTGCTTGTTTATGCAGTCCATGTGAGTAATGTGTTCTCCCAATCTTTCACCTTCATTTATTTGTTGACCTTTTATTGATTTCTTGAATGTGTTTCATGCAATAAATTTTCCTCCTAGTACTACTTTCACACTGTCCCAGAGATTTTGATATGTTGTACCATCATTCTCATTTAGCATTAAGAATTGTTTTATATCTTCCCTGATATTTTCTGCTACCCATGCTTCATTCAATAGCATATTATTTAGTCTCCAGGTATTGGAGTAGTTTCTGTTTTTTATTTGTCATTTATTTCTAATTTTTTTCCATTATGATCTGATAGAACACAAGGAAGTATTCCTTTTTTATTTTATTGCGTTTACTAAGAACTGCTTTGTGGCATAACATATTGTCTATTTTAGAGAAGGTTCTAAAAACCTGCTGAAAAGAAATATATGTGCTTTGTGATGGATGAAATATTCTATATATATCTGTTAAGTCTGTTATTGATTGTGTTATTGAGTTGTATGGTTTCTTTGTTTAGTTTTTGTTTGTGAGATCTATCCAGTGGTGAAAGCAGTGTGTAAAAGTCACCCAGAATTATTGTGTTGTGGTCTATTTGATTCCTAGAATTGAGAAGGATTTGTTTGATGTACATGGATGCACCATTGTTTGGGCCATAAGTATTTACAATCACTATGTCTTCCTGATTTATGGTTCCCTTAAGCAGTATGAAATGTCCTTCTTTATCCCTTCTTTTTTTTTTATTGTAAACAAATGGGATACATGTTGTTTCTCTGTTTGTACATGGCGTAACGGCATACCATTTGTGTAATCATAAATTTACATAGAGTAATGTTGTTTGATTCATTCTGTTATTTTTCCCTTCCCCCCACCCCTTCCACCCCTCTTTATCCTCTATACAGTACTTCCTTCCTCCATACTTGCCCCCCTCCCTAACCCTAAATCTAACCCTAACACTAACCCTTCCCTCCCCCCCATTATGTGTCATCCTCCACTTATTAGCGATATCATTTGTACTTTGGCTTTTTGAGTTTGGCTTATCTCACTTAGCATGATATTCTCCAATTTCATCCATTTGCCTGCAAATGCCATAATTTTATCATTCTTTATTGCTGAGTAATATTCCATTGTATATACATACCACAGTTTCTTTATCCACTCATCAGCTGAAGGGCATCTAGGTTGGTTCCACAGTCTGGCTATTGTGAATTGAGCAGCTATGAACATTGATGTGGCTGTATCTCTGTAGTATGCTGATTTTAAGTCCTTTGGGTATAGGCCAAGGAGTGGGATAGCTGGGTCAAATGGAGGGTCCATTCCAAGTTTTCTAAGGAATCTCCACACTGCTTTCCAGAGTGGCTGCATGAATTTGCAGCCCCACCAGCAATGTATGAGTGTACCTTTCTCCCCACATCCGCGCCAACACCTGTTGTTGCTCATATTCTTGATAATCGCCATTCTAATGGGGGTGAGATGGAATCTTAGGGTGGTTTTGATTTACATTTCTCTTATTACTAGAGATGTTGAACATTTTTCCATATGTTTGTTCATTGCTTGTAAATCATCTTCTGTGAAGTGTCTATTCATTTCCTTAGCCCATTTGTCGATTGGATTATTTGAATTCATGGAGTAGAGTTTTTTGAGTTCTTTATAGATTCTGGAGATTAGTGCTCTATCTGAAGTATGATTGGCAAAGATATTCTCCCACTCTATAGGCTCTTTCTTCGCATTGCTGATAGTTTCCTTTGCTGAGAGAAAGCTTTTTAGTTTGAATCTATCCCAGTGGCTGATTCTAGCTTTTATTTCTTGTGCTATGGGAGTCCTGTTAAGGAAGTCTGATCCTAGACCAACAAGGTGAAGATTTGGACCTACTTTTTCTTCTATAATCTGCAGGGTCTCTGGTCTGATTCCGAGGTCCTTAATCCATTTTGAGTTTAGTTTCGTGCATGGTGAGAGATAAGTGTTTAGTTTCATTCTGTTGCATATGGATTTCCAATTCTCCCAGCACCATTTGTTGAAGAGGCTATCTTTTCTCCATTACATATTTTTGGCCCCTTTGTCTACTATGAGAAAATTGTATTTATTTGGGTTTGTGTCCATGTCCTCTATTCTGTACCATTGATCTACCTTTCTATTTTGGTACCAATACCATGCCGTTTTTGTTACTATTGCTTTGTAGTAGAGTTGAAGATCTGGTATTGCAATACCCCCTGTTTCACTCTTCCTGCTAAGGATTGCTTTAGCTATTCTGGGTTTCTTATTCTTCCAAATGAATTTCATAATTGCTTGCTCTATTTCTGTAAGGTACATCATTGGGATTTCATTGGAATTGCATTGAATTTGTATAGCACTTTAGGTAGTATGGCCATTTTGACAATATTAATTCTTCCTATCCAAGAACATGGAAGATCTTTCCATCTTCTAAGGTGTTCTTTATTTCTTTCTTTAGTGTTTTATAGTTCTCATTGTAGAGGTCTTTCATCTCTTTTGTGAGATTGATTCCCAAGTATTTTATTTTTTTCGAGGCTATTGTGAATGGGGTAGTTTTCCTAATTTCTCTTTCTGAAGATTCATCACTTATGTATAAAAATGCATTGGATTTATTGGCATTGATCTTGTAACCTGCTACTTTACTGAATTCACTTATGAGTTCAAAGAGTTTTCTGGTGGAATTTCCAGGTTCCTCTAAATATATAATCATATCATCAGCGAACAGGGATTTTTTGAGTTCTTCTTTTCCAATTCGTATCCCTTTAATTTCTTTGATTTGTCTAATTGCTCTGGCCAGAGTCTCAAGAACGATGTTGAATAGAAATGGTGAAAGAGGGCATCCCTGCCTTGTGCCAGTTTTTAGGGGGAATGCTTTCAGTTTTTCACCATTTAGAATGATATTGGCCATGGGCTTAACATAAATGGCTTTTACAATGTTAAGGAATGTTCCCACTATCCCTATTTTTTCTAGTGTTTTGAGCATGAAGGGGTGCTGTATTTTATCAAATGCTTTTTCTGCATCTATTGAAATAATCATGTGATTCTTGACTTTAAGTCTATTAATATGGTGAATTACGTTTATTGATTTCCTGATGTTGAACCAACCTTGCATCCCTGGGATGAAACCCACTTGATCATGGTGCACTATCTTTTTAATATGTTTTTGTATGCAATTTGCTAAAATTTTGTTGAGAATCTCTGCATTGATGTTCATTAAGGATATTGGTCTGAAATTTTCTTTCCTTGATGAGTCTCTGTCTGGTTTAGGTATCAGTGTGATATTGGCTTCATAGAATGAGTTTGGGAGGGTTCCCTCCTCTTCTATTTTATGGAATACTTTGAGAAGTATTGGAATGAGCTCTTCTTTAAAGGTTTTGTAGAACTTGGCTGAGAACCCATCTGGTCCCGGACTTTTCTTTGTTAGTAGGCTTTTGATGACTTCTTCTATTTCAGTACTTGAAATTGGTCTATTTAAGTTGTTTATGTCCTCCTCATTCAGTTTAGGCAATTCATATGTCTATAGAAACCTGTCGATGTCTTCGAAATTTTCTATTTTGTTGGAGTATAGATTTTCAAAATAGCTTCTAATTATGTTTTGTTTCAATCCTGTCTGTTGTGATATTTCCTTGTTCATTCCGAATTGTAGTGATTTGGGTTTTCTCTCGTCTTCTGTTTGTTAGTGTGGCTAAAGGTTTATCAATTTTGTTTATTTTTTCGAAGAACCAACTATTTATTTTGTCAATTTTTTGTATTGTTCTTTTGTTTCAATTTCATTGATTCCAGCTCTGAGTTTAACTATTTCCTGTCTTCTACTACTTTTGGTGCTGGTCTGTTCTTCTTTTTCTAGGGCTTTGAGCTGTAGTGTTAGGTCGTTTATTTGTTGAGTTTTACTTCTTTTATTAAATGCGCTCCATGAAATAAATTTCCCTCTAAGTACTGCTTTCATAGTGTCCCAGAGATTTTGATATGATGTTTCTTTGTTCTCATTTACCTCTAAGAATTTTTTAATTTCCTTCCTAATATCTTCTGTTATCCATTCATCATATAATAGCATATTGTTTAATCTCCAGATGTTGGAATAGTTTCTGTGTTTTACTCTTTCATTTATTTCTAACTTCAATCCATTGTGATCTGATAGAATACATGGTAGTGCTCTATCTTCTTGTATTTGCTAACATTAGCTTTGTGGCATAATATATGGTCTATTTTAGAGAAGGATCCATGTGCTGCTGAGAAGAAAGTGTATTCGCTCTTGGTTGGATGGTATATTCTATAAATGTCCGTTAAGTCTAAATTATTGATTGTGTTATTGAGATCTATGGTTTCTTTGTTCAATTTTTGTCTGGAAGATCTGTCCAGTGGTGAGAGAGGCGTGTTAAAATCACCTAGTATTATTGTGTTATGGTCTATTTGGTTTCTGAAATTGAGAAGGATTTGTTTGACATACATGGATGAGCCACTGTTTGGGGCATAGATGTTTATGATTGTTATATCTTGCTGATTTATGCTTCCCTTAAGCAGTATGAAATGACCTTCTTTATCCCTTCTGACTAACTTTGGCTTGAAGTCCACTTTATGTGAAATAAGGCTGGATACCCTTGTTTTTGAACTGAGTTCATGTGCATGGTAGGTTTTTCCCATCCTTTAC
This sequence comes from Sciurus vulgaris, assembly GCF_902686455.1. Taxonomy (NCBI): domain Eukaryota; kingdom Metazoa; phylum Chordata; class Mammalia; order Rodentia; family Sciuridae; genus Sciurus; species Sciurus vulgaris. The sequence goes on along the minus strand of NC_136478.1, from coordinate 55,221,428 downwards.
TCTTTAGTCTGTGGATGTCCTATCTATGAGATGAGTCTCTTGACGGCAGCATATTTTTGGATCTTTCTTTTGAATGAAATCTGCCAATATATGTTTTTTGATTGATGAGTTTAGACCATTAAAATTCAGGATTATCATTCATATATGATTTTTGTTCCCAGACATTTGGTTTATTTTTTATTTTTTATCTTAACTTAGTTTCTAATTTGATTGATCTTTCTTTAGTGTAGTTCCTCTCTTTCCTGTTTTTCATTGTTTTATTTTTTATGTCCTCCTCATGGAATATATTGATGAAAATGTTCTCCTGTGCAGGCTTCCTACTTATGAATTATTTTAACTTTTGTTTATCATGAATGGTTTATATTTCTTCAAATCTGAAGTTGAATTTTGCTGGATATAAATTCTCAGTTGTCATCCATTTTCTTTCAGAGCTTGATATATGTTATTCCAGGATGTCCTCACATTGAGGGTCTCGGTTGAGAATTTAGGTAAAATCTGAACTGGCATCTCCATACACGTTATCTGAATTTTTCTCTCAAAGCTTTTAAAATTCTGTCTTTATGCATATGTTGGACATTTTTCTTGTACTGTGTCCTGATGTGGATCTGCTATAATTTTGTACATTTTGGGTCCTGTAAGCCAGTTGTTGTTGGTTCTTTTACATTTTATTCTATAGATGTGGGGAAGTTTCCAATATTATGTCATTGACAAAATTGTACATTCTTTTGGTTTGTATCTCCTTGCCTTCATCTATTCTGATAAATCTTAAATTTGGTCTTTTCAGGTTATCCCATATTCCTTGGAAGTTCTGTTCATGGTTTCTTACCATCTTCTCTGTATACTTGATTTTATTTTCAAGAGTGTAATTTTGTCTTCATTGACTGAGGTTTTGACTTCCAACTGATCTAGTCTGTTGCTGATAGTTTCCATTGAATTTTTAATTTGGTTTATTGTTTCCTTTATTACGAGGATTTTTGCTTGATTCATTTTATAACCTCTGCCTCTTTATTGAAGTGATATTTCACCTACTGTATTTTCTCTCCAATACCATCCTTTCTTTCAAAGATCAATCTATGTATTCTCTAAATTCCTTCTCTGACATTTCTTCTACTGTGTTGCCTATGGATTCTATTGTTGGAACATATTGGTTTGTTTGAGGCATTTTGTTCCATTGTTTTTTTATGTTGTTTTTGTGTCTGCTCATCTATTGGTATGGATCTAATGCAGTACAATTTCTACCCTGTTGTCTTATAGAGTCCTGAAGGCTTCTGGTACTCACCTTTAAGGAGAAGACCAATATTAACAGTATTCAATGCAAACAATATACCATCTCTAACCAAATGGCCCCTATTAAGGGATATACAGTCTTGTCACAATGGACAATTATGAAGTGTTCAATTATTGTCTACAATATAAACAGTAAGTTTGCTGAATGGGTTTATCATTTCAAATTATGGAAAATGAGGGAACAGAAGTAGTGTAAGATGTGATGTTTTTGAGGGAGAAAGAGAGAAGATATATGTAAAAATATATAGTAAGTGTGAAGAAGGAATTAATAGAGGTTGACTGTTACTATGAGAGAAGTGAGAAAGAGAATCCTGGGAAACAGGTAAGAGAAAATATATATACAGATTTTAAACAGTAAAAGTATAAGAACACACAACAAAACTGTAATATACTATTCAGACATGCCATTCCTCAATAAATTGAAGCATGAAAAAAATTGGATTCAAAGATGGTAGAGGTGTGTGACAGAGGGTGACAACAAAAATAAATAAAAAAGGAAAATTTCAATGGAATAGTGAATGAGTGCTTCTGTCAGATTTCAAAAATTTTCTCAGCTTCCCTTTTCCACTGATAGATGGGGTTGTCTGAAGTTTGATGTCAGCTCCAGTCTAGTGGGTGCTGGACTGCTTGGGTAGGTGAACTGATAGAAAGATGCCTTCACTCCCTCTTCCAGTATTCCCACCAATTTTATCCAGTCCCTTCTGCCCCTATACACTTCAGGAATCAATGAACTGGAGAGAGTCCAGTTTTCTACAGTTAGTCCAACCTGTATTCACCACAGGGAACTTCCCCTACTCTATGGCTTTCCAAAAGCTTGTCAAACCCAGACTAGCCCATGGAAACCCAGCTGCAATTTGATGGACATGAGCTTTAGCTTTCACAGGCCCTGACTTGCTGCAGTCTCAAGATATCAATGCCTTTACAACTTGCAGAGAGACCACAAAGGATGGACTCACACAGAGAAGTGACCCTGTAAAGAGGTAGCCAGATGGCAACCACTATCACCCTGAGAAAAAAGACCTCAGGTGCAACCAGAACTGCAGGTACCCCAACCTATATCCAGACCCTGGCCTGTGTTTCCAGATCAAGGTGGCTGTGCCCTAACATGAAAGCAATGGCAGCTGCAAACCTGTGCACTCTGGCTGGTGTCCCAAGATGGCAGTGTTCACATGTAACAAAACCTGCAGATACTGTGACAACAGACTAACAGGCAACAGTGGACAGCAGGTGATCCAAAGGTGGTCTGTGAGTGATCTGCAGCCTAATAGAAGATGATCAGTAGGTGGACCTTGTGCAGTGGATCATAGGCAGGTGAAAGGTGGGTGATGGGCAGGTAAGAGGTGGGCAAATGGGCAAGTGGCAGATGATAAGCAATGGTCATTATGCAATCTGCACTCAAAAGGCAGCCTATATGTGGAAGACAGCAGTTGAATTTGGCAGACAAATGGGTTGAAATATCAAGGATCAGTGGCCAGCAATGACTGCCTCACAGAGAAACAGTATTTCCTCTGCTTAAATCCTGAATGATGGAGAGACAAGGAATGTAGGTTCCCTCTAGTCCACCATCTTGGATCCCCTCTGCAGTGAATATCTTTGCAAATCTTTGTGTACTCATTAGTGTGTTTTGTCACCCACAGAGGTATAAGTGAGAATTCTGATGAAAAATTGTGTAGGACAGACCAAACCACATGTGAGTGATAAACCACTGAAACCAAAACAATGAACCAATTGATTACTTCACATGAGAAGAAGCCTGCACTGTGGTGAGGCCAGGGTTTCCATTCTGCTCCAATGCACTCACTACAAACATGACCATGATGTATCAGAGATTTACTATGGAGTTGTTACCCACTGCTGTGTGATGTGCAGTTTCCAGGGACCATGTGACCTAAATGCCTCACACCAGGTCAAAACATACAATCCCTTCCTATGAAACAGAGAGCAACATCCAAAGTTTCAAGGAGAACTGCCCTCACTGACCCATGGCAAAAGACATGCCAGGGTTCATAAGCTCTCCAATACTTTGTCAAAATAAAGCTCCTTTCACAAGCAGAGTCACAGCCCAGAAAGAGGGAACACCCTGTACATATTACTTCCATTACAGGGCCTGAAGTCTTCCATACCAAAGCAGATGGATCCATTTGTTTGGGTGAGTGAGATGTGTTTTGGAGGTTTTGCTTACAAATACATTTGTATTGGGGGAAAAACAGTCATTTTCAGTAAGATGGTGTTCTAAATCTCTGGGTGACCTCAGGTGATGGCACCACACTGCACTCCACAGAAGCCAGGGACATTGACCCAATGAACATAGCCTCAAAGAAATGGCAACCTCCATGCAGTCAGTGACCTACAGTCTCAAAGCTGGGGTCTATGGCTCAGGTGAGAACTGAGTTCCATGACTCTCAAGAACCAGAGACTCAAGCCCAAGATCCTGACACTGTGTTCAAATCAGCTCAACTCATCCCCTCTGCCAGTGACCCATTATCCAGTGCACACAATTATGTCAGCAAGTTCAGGGGTCCAGGTCACAGTGAATCAGAACACTGGTGTGCACCTCCACCTTGACAGTGAGGGGCTGAGGAAGTTACCCCTTACTAGGTGAGCAGTGCATGCCCCAAAGGGCTGCCCTCTGGCTGCCTTCCAGTTCTCTTACATTACTAGTTGGGCTGCTCCTGTGCAATCTCAAACCTGGGCAAACTTTACAACAAATAAGAAAATAAACACACACATGCATAAATAATCTTCATAGAATGGAAGATGTGGAAATAAAAGAGGAAGATTGTGGTGACTGGCACTAGTGGTGTGAAATCAGGATTCCAGGAGCTGCTGCTGACTGAGGACATGAAAACTTTTGGGGAATACTTTTAACCACAGATGTGATTGAATCAAAAAGTTAAAATGATAAAAGGCCCACTAATGTAGACTTCTATATCCTGCTAAATTAGCCTTCAAAAATTAAGTACCAAGGCTCCAACATACATCTCTGAAGGTGGTGACTGGAACCAGACTAGTTATTCTGTGGTTAACAATTGAGAAGACAGATGAAAACTGAGACCACAGCTCTCAGGCAGTGGACAAAGGCATCATAATTCTCAATTTCTGAAAGAAGAGAAACTCACAAAGTGAGCTCCTGGATGACCAAGCTCTCTTCCTGGGATACTTTCCCAGCTGAAGTGCTAGCGGCAGGGATGGAAGTTGAGGAGCATAGTCTTCAGAGATGTGGTTATTCAGGACATTAGTGGAGCTGGAACCAGTTGGGTGTGGCATGAAGAAAAGTGAGCTGAGGTGAGCCATAGTAGTCCACAGGGTTCTGCCAAAGTTCTACACCAGAACCAGGCTCCACACAACAGGAAAGGTCATCAAAAGCCTACCAGAGAGGAACGACTTGGGAAAATGCTTCCTGTCAATCAGTAGAATGACCACTCAGAGAGACCAATACCATTGAATAAAGTCTCATGTTTCTCAGCTTGCTAGAGATGAGAGCCCCAGTATGTCTATCAGGCAAATGGGGATGTACCAGGCATGCTGAGGAAGCAAAAGCAGGAGTGAGGGGAAAGCTGGGCCAGATCTGTTACTGATTCCTGTGGGAAAGGTGGGGCCAGGAGGGAGATACAGCTAAACTGGCTAGTTTGAGTAGCAACAGCAGGCTATGGGGCACAAGTTGTTATTTTTTGCTGCCTGGTATGAAAAGAACTAGCTTGGTGTGTGGGACATAGATCAGTGAGCAGATCACAGGAGAGCGGTAAACAGTTTGGGTGATTATTTGGGTCCTATAATTAATGGATACCAAAGAGATGAATAGTAAACACATAAAGCACTCTTCCACTTGGAAGGGAATAAAAGCTATGATATTGAAAATTAATGCATGTTCCTGGAGCAAGAAATAGACACTATGGGACAAGTGAGGAAATTAAGTTCAACTCTGTAGGTGAGTTGATACTATCATGTCCATGTTAGCTTCCTGTGTTGAGAATTAAATTTGGATTATGTAAGAAGTTGCATGTGAGGAAGCTGTGTGAAAGGCAGACACTATGACAGCTTTATAAGTCTGACATCACTTCAAAATAGTAAGTTAGAAAATATTTTAAATGAGCCAAGTGCAGTGGCACACTTCTGTCATCCCAGTTATTTGGGAAACTGAGAGAGTAGATCTCAAGTATGAGGCTAACCTTGGCAATTTAGAGAGACTGTGCCTCAAAATAAAAATAAAAAGGACTGAGGATGTAGCTCAGTGGCAGAGCACCCTGGTTCGAATCCCAATAAAACACACACACACACACACACACACACACACACACATACACAAAGAAAATGTTTTAAATGATACAACAGGAGCACAGGAGATGTTGCTTCTGCCTATGAATAAAGAATGTCCACTATCCTGAAACACAAACAAACAAAAATAGACCAAGAGCAATCCAGGAAATTCACTAAAGACAAATCAGGGTGCCCTAAATGCCTCCCCAAGTCTGAAGCTGCAATTACAAATGCCTCTTCACATTACTATTGTCTAGGCACCATGGGCTTTAGTGTAGCCTAGGGCATTCTTTCTGAGGCAGAGGAGAGAGTTCATGGGAATTCTGGGGCACAGGTAGGATAGCTCTACCACCCACAAGATAAGTGGCTAACTGTTGAACCAAGTGTAAGAGCAAAGACAGGCCAACCATTTCATCATGGGAAGGGTGTGGTGTTGAAGCCCAAGGAAGCAAAGTCCCATCCACCTTATTGAACCTAGAAAAAACTCTAGAGACTGAACTGGTCCAGTTTCTACTGCCACCAGAGTAACCACATTCCTACCCCCTCCCAGTCCATGGTCCCTGGGCTTCTCCTGAGAGCAGTTCATGCTGGGAAAACTCCAGAGACTTGGCAAAGCTCTCCACACTCCTGAGTCAGAGTCATAATCCAACTTCTCCCCTGGACAGTGGATGTCTTAACACAGAGAAAGATTTCGGTCAGGATGATTGAAGCCTTTTTTATAATGAGAAATGAAATTTCTATTATTATTTAAATAGAATCATTTCCCTAAAAACATTGACCTATGGAATATAATTACAAAGCATCTTTCTTCATTTATGACAGGCCTAAAAAGCAACAATCATTTAATTTTCCTCACACATATGTGTTTCCACAGCTCAGTTGGGAAGGCTCATGTGTCCTTCATCAGAGGTAATGGGTGGAATGACTGGACCTGGAGGATTTGTTTCCAGAAGGGCTCATTTGTGTTCCTGGAAAGCTGGTGCTGGGTGTCATTTGGGAACTCAGTCCAGGCATTTGACTGGAGCCACAGTTCTGCCTACATGGGCCTCTCATTGGGGCTATATGGGCTTCCTCACAGCCATGAGCAAGTTTCCCAAGATCATGAGCAGTAGCCACAAGGCTTATGGTCTGTCCTTGATTGTGGAAAGAACATAAAAAACATGAAAATCATGTTCCTTTCACCGCATTCTATCAGAAAAATCCAGAAGTAAGAGGCAGGGACTAGATTCTACCTTTCATTGGGAAAAATACAAAGAATTTGTAGCTCCCTTGAATCTACCACATATGTGGGATTTTCAGTACTTTTTAAAACAAAAATTCAGATTTTAGAATTGTTTTAGATTTACAGAAAAAAATAGGATACTATACAAAGGTTACATACTTCTTGATTCCAGTTTCCCCCAGTATTAACTACTTACATTTGTGTGGTACATTTGATATAATTAGTGCAGCACAATTCCTACAGCATTACTAACTAAAGTCCAGGGCCTATTTGAATTCAATCATTTCCACCTAGTGCCCTTCTCTGTTGAGGATACCACATCTGTATTGTGTTGTCAAGTCTCTTCAGCCTCCTCTTGACTATGACAGTTTTCAGATTTTCCTTGGTTCTGAAACTTGACAGTTTTGAGAAGTACAGGAAAGGCATTTTATAGAAGGTCCTGGTATTGGAATCTAGGCGAGGTTTTTCTCATGAGTACTCTTGAGTAATTGGTTTGGGGAAGGAAGTTCACAGAGGTACATTGCCACACTCATCACCTCAGAGCAACACGGCTCACAACTGATTACTGTGACACTGATCACCACACAGATGGAGTATTCTTTAGATCTCTCTAGTGTAAAGTTACTCTTTCTCTCTCCTTTACATACTGTGCTCTTTGGAATCATGGCATTATTTGCAGCATACACATCAGGAATAGAGTTATTTTTCCCAATATTGAGGATGCTGTGTCCACATAAACTTCTTAGACTTCTTCTGCACTGGGGATGTGCCATTTCCTATTTATTTACTTATGCACACATACAAACATACATACCAGTATGGATACAAGCATATTTATTTCAAACATTGGGTTTCTGTTAGTCCATTCCTGCTATAGCAAAATACCTTACACTGGGTTCTTTATAAACAACAGAAATTTATTTCTCCTGGTTCTGGCAGTGGCAAGTCCAAGATCAAGGTACCAGCAAGAGTCCATATCTGCTGGGAGCTGCTCTAGGCTTCAGAGGTGGTTCCTTGTTTTGATCTGTTTTGAAATTGTGTCTTCTATGTTTCCCAGGCTAATCTTGAACTCCTGGGCTCAAGTGATCCTCCTGTCTCAACCTTCTGAGTAGCTGAAGCTACAGGTGTGTGCCACAATATCTGACTCAGATGGTTCCTGGCTGTGGTCTCTCATGGTGCATGTTAGTCAGTTTTTATAACTGTAACCAATACCAGAGGTTAATCAACTTCATGAGAAAATGTGGTTCCCTGACCCACAGTTTTGTAGGCTCCAGTGCATGGTCCGTGGGCTCCAATTCTCTGGTGCCTGTGATGAGGCAGCCTGGATGGCAGGAGTGCCTGGCAAAGGAGGCCACTCACCTCATGGCAGCCATGAAATTAAGGGAGGAGGGGGCCTGGAACCCAGTGTCACCTACAGGGACACGACCGCACTACCTGAATTCCCAGAAGTAGGCCCAACCTCTTATAGTTAACCACCTCCCAACAGTGACAAACACTTGGGACCAAGCCATTAACTCATGGGACTTTGTGGGACATTTCAGAACAAAACTACAGCAGAGTAAACAGGGGAAAACTGACTATAGACTCCCTCATTCCCTTTATGTGAGCAGTAGTTTCTATCAGGAGGATGGAGTGTGACAACATAATCTCTTCCTAGTTTTCTCCTCTTGGTACTGTTACACTGGGGGTTAAGTTTCAACACCTTTCTTGGAGGGACACAAACATTCAAACCACACCAGGGTTATCAGCCCTTATCACTTAACTTGTTTTTGCCTAATGGTTCCAGTATTGTCACTTAGAGCTTTCCCAGTTGGCTCCAGAGCACCTGGACACATGGTGATCAATGTGGGTTTTATGAGCTTTATATGTATGCTTTTTTTTCACTGCCTTATTTTCTGGCAACCCATGTCCCTGGCTCAGGTTGTACGCTTCCCACCCACGCCCAGAATCTCACATTTCTCCAAAGGACCTGCAGCTTTCTGTCATATATTTTCCCTCATAAACTTATTCTGTGATTCTAGTTCATTAATGTTCAACAAATATTCTCACTTGATGAACTTAATATTTCCAGAAATATGTAAAAGTGAAAACAATAATCTTAATTTAAAAGTTACATTTTGAGGAGATCAAAGATGGCAGACTAGAGGGAGTCTGTGTTCCTTGTTGCTCCATAACTCAGGTTTCAAACAGAGGATATCTGTTTCTTGGTGAGGCAAGTTTTTCTGCTTATTGATCCCCTGCTGTTTACTCCATTTGTCTACTGTGATCACTTGTAGTCTGCCTGCATATTGACTACTTTTTGAGTGCAGACTGCTCACTGACTGGTGCCTATCATCTGTCATTTGCCTGCCTCTTGTCTGTCCATCACCTCCCTTTCACCTACACATCACCCACCATCAAAGGTTCACCTGCTGATCACTGACAGCAGCCAGCAGACTGACCACAGACAGCCAGTGGAGCACCAGCTCCCTGCTGTTGCCTAGAAGTCCACTGTCACAGTACCTGCAGGTTTGGTTACACGTGGCTGCTGACATTTTGAGACAACAGCCAGGACCTGTAGGACCCCAGGCTGGATTGACTGAGCCCCATCTAGAGGACCCCTCAGCCCGACCAACCACTACCTGCCCCCAGGACCCCCAGACTTATTGTGCCCTGCCACCAGGATCTCTCAACAAGATTGACCACACTCCACCTCCAGGGTCCCTGACCAACCAACTGCGCTCTGCTCCTAGAATCTCTAGATGACCACTCCCACACCCCAAGCTTCAGCTCCCCATTTGCCAAAACATTTGAAAGCCAGAGTGACCATCTTGGATTATGCTGGAAGCAGTACTTTCCATCTTTAGGAGGGGAAAATCCCATCCTGAGATGCCTGCTGGAGACTGGAAGCTTTTTGTCAGGTGCCTCTCATACATCAGGCTACTGAAGACTGGGAGGTTTGAATACTATATGACTGTTATAGTGTAGATTTTTTTTCTTTTTTTCTCCTTTTTGAAACTTTTTGTTTTTATTTACTTACATTTCTCACTCTATTTTCCTTCTGTTTACCTGTTTCCTCAGAGTCCCTTTCTCCCTTTTCTCATGTTAACAACCAATTTCTTATGATTACAGTTTCACACTTTCTACAATCTAGAACTACTTTATGCTCTTTTCTTATCCCATTAACATCTACATCCAACACCCCTACCCATCCTCTATGTCCTCCATTAGAAACTGAAGACCTTATTGAAAATCTATTTGTTATAATGTAGATAATAATTGAATTCATTCTGTTTATTATGACAATATTTTTAATGTCCTCATAGGGGCTATTTGGTTTAGGGTTGCATATTGTCTGCACTGGGCATTGATAATATTGATCTCCCTCTTAAAAAGTAAAAGTTTTGGAAACCTATAGGGTCACTATAAGCCTATGGGTGGAAACAGTAATACCCCAGATCTGCACTGCTAGAGGGGAAGATACATGAACAATATGAAAAAACAAGGGAAGAAAATGATCCAAACAAACCTAGATTGTATATTAATAGAATCCAGAGATAGCATGGTAGATGAAATGTCAGAACAGGAGGTCAGAGTATACATACTTAAAATGATTCAGGAAGGAAAGAATGAGATAAGAGAGCAAATGCAGGCAATGAATGATCACTCCAATAAGCAGTTGAAAGAGCAACTACAGGAAGCAAAAGATCATTTCAACAAAGAGATAGAGATTCTCAAAAAAACCCAAACAGAAATCATTGAAATGAAGGAAACAATGAACCAAATGAAAAACTCAATGGAATGCATAACCAACAGAATAGATCACTTGGAAGACAGAACCTCAGACAATGAAGACAAAATAATTAATCTTGAAAAGAAGTTGACCAAACAGAGAAGATGGTAGAAATAATGAACAGAACCTCCAAGAACTATGGAAGATCATGAAAAGACCAAATTTAAGAATTATTGGGATTGAGGAAGGCACAGAGATACAAACCAAAGGAATGAACAACTTATTCAGTGCAATAATATGAGAAAATTTCCCAAACCTGAAGAATAAAATGGAAAATCAAATACAAGAAGCTTACAGAACACCAAATGCACAATATCACAACAGATCCACACCAAGGCACATCATAATGAAAATTCCTAACATACAAAATAAGATAGGATTTTGAAGGCAGTGAGAGAAAAGCATCAGATTACATATAGGGGAAAACCAATACAGATATCATCAGATTTCTCTCAGTCCAGACCCTAAAAGCTAGAAGGGCCTGGAACAACATATTTCAAGCTCTGAAAGAGCATGGTTGCCAACCAAGAATCCTATACCCAGCAAGCCTAACCTTCATATTTGAAGACAAATTAAAATCTTTCCATGATAAACAAAAGTTAAAAGAATTTAGAAATAGAAAGCCTGCACTACAGAATATTCTTAACAAAATAATCCATGAGGAGAAAAGGAAAAACAACCATATAGGTCAGCAAAGGGAGGAAAGACATTAAAGGAAAAACCAATCAAAGGAGAAACCAAGTCAAGTTAAAAACCAAAAGTAAGCCCAAATGACTGGTAATACAAATCATATTTCCATAATATCCCTGGAGGATAATGACCTAAACTCATCAATCAAAAGACATACCTTGGCAGATTGGACTAAAAAGAAGGGCACAAAAATATGCTGCCCTCAAGAGACTCATCTCATAGATAAGGATGTCCACAGACTTAAAGGTGAAAGGATGGGAAAAAACCTACAATGCACATGGACTCAGTAAAAAAGCAAGGGTTTCCATCCTTATTTCAGATAAAGTGGACTTCAAGAGAAAGTTAGTCTAAAAGGATTCAGAAGGACATTTCATATTGCTTAAGGGAACTTTAAATCAGGAAGGCGTAAGAATCATAGATATTTATGGCCCAAACAACAGAGCATCCATGTACATCAAACAATTTCTTCTCACTTCCAGGAATCAAATAGACCAGAACACAATAATTCTGGGTGACTTTCACACACTGCTTTCACCACTGGATAGATCTTCCAAACAAAATATAAACAAAGATACCATAGAACTCAATAACATAATTAATAACTTAGACTTAATATATATAGAACATCCCATCCTTCAAATAGTGAATACTCCTTCTTCTCAGCAGCACATGGAGCCTTCTCTAAAATAGACCATATGTTATGCCACAAAGTAGTCCTCAGTAAGTGCAAAAAACGAGAGATGCTACCTTGTGTTCTATCAGATCATAATGTAATGAAATTAGAAATCAAAGACAAAATAAAAAACAGAAATTACTCCAACACCTGGAGACTAAATAATATGCTATTGAATGAAGCATGGATAACAGAAAACATAAGGAGATAAAAAATTTCTTAAGGGTAAATGAGAATGATGGTAAGACACATCAAAATATCTGGGACACTAAGAAAGCAGTACTAACAGGAAAATTCATTGCATGGAGCACATTCAAGAAAAGAATAAAAAGTCAACAACTAAATGACCTAACATTACAGCTCAGAGTCCTAGATAAAGAAGAACATAATGACACCAATAGTACTAGAAGACAGGAAATAAAAAATCAGAACAAAAATCAATGAACTTGAAAAAAAGAAACAACTCATATAATTAACAAAACAAAAAGTTGGTTCTTTGAAAAAGTAAACAAAATAGACAAACCCCTTAGCCACACTAACAAGGAGAAGAAGAAAGAAAACTCAAATTACTAAAATTTGTGATGAAAAAGGAAATATCACAAAAGACACCACTGCAATACATAACGTAATGAGAAATTACTTTGAAAATCTTTATCTCAACTAAATAGAAAATATTGAAGACATCGACAAATTTCTAGAGACATATCATTCTCCCATACTGAACAAGGAGGACATACACAATTTAAACAGATCAATATTAAGCAATGAAATAGAAGAAATCATCAAAAACATACCCACCAAGAAAAGCCCAGGACCAGACTGATTCTCAGCCAAGTTCTACAAGACCATCAAAGAAGAACCGATTCCACTACTTCTCAAAGTATTCCAGGAAATAGAAAAGGAGGGAACCTTACCAAACTCATTCTTTGAAGCTAATATCACCCTCATTCCCAAACCAGGCGAAGAAACATCAAGGAAAGAAAATTGTAGACCAATATCTCTAATGAATATAGATGAAAAATCCTTAACTTAATCCTGGAAAACCACATCCAAAAACATACTAAGAAGGTAGTGCACCACGATCAAGTGTGGTTCATCCTGGGAATACAAGATTGGTTCAACATCCAGAAATCAATAAATGTAATTCATCACATCAATAGACTTAAGGTTAAGAATCATATGGTCATTTCACTTGATTCAGAGAAAGTGTTTGACAAAATACAACACCCCTTTATGCTCAAAACACTAGAAAAAGTAGGGATAGTAGGAACATACATCAACATTGTGAAGTCTATGTATACTAAGCCAATGGCCAACATCATTCTTAATGGAGAAAAACTGAAAGCATTCCCTTTAAAAACTGGAACAAGTCAGGGATGCCCTCCTTCACCACTTCTGTTCAACACTGACCTTGAAATACTAGCCAAAGCAATGAGACAGACTAAAGAAATTAAAGGATAGAGAGACACCCCTCCCCCAGCTGGAGCAGTGAACTCGGACAACTGGGAGCGCCGTAAAGGAGGCCGCTCAGCACAGCGCTGGGACTTGGAGCAACCACTGGGGCTCTGGCGGCTGCCCAGGGGAGGAGTGGCGAGGAGAGTTGTGTGGACTCAGAACATGGGGGCCTGCCCTGAGGAGGAGGAGGAGGAACGTGGCCGCTTGGATTTGGAGTGACTGCACCAGAGCTACAGGCGGTTGCCAGAGGAGAAGCTCCGAGGTGAGATGTTTGGACTCAGAACGACTGCTTCTGAACACCAGGGCCTGCCCTGAGGATGAGGAGGAGGAAGAGGAGCGCGGCCACTTGGATTTAGAGTGACTACACCAGAGCTACAGGTGGTTGCCAGAGGAGGGGCTGTGTGGCGAGCTGTTTGGACTCAGACCACTTCTGAACACCGGGCCCTGCCCAGAGGAGTAGGAGGAGGAGGAGGAGGAGCGCGGCGGTTTGTTTGGACTCGCAGTGACTGCATTAGCACTCCAGGCGGCTGCTCAGAGGAGAAGGCGAGTGGTAAGTTGTTTGGACTTAAAGTGACAGCTCCTGAACACAGGGGGGCTGCCTGGAGGAGAAGCATGGTGGGTCGCTTGGTCTTGAGTGGCCGCACCAGAGCTCCGGGCGGTTGCCCAGAGGACCCGTGCAGCGGGTCACATGGATTTAGAGCGACCGCTCCTGAACACCCGGGGGGTTATCTGGAGAAGGAGGAGGAACGGGGAGGGTCACTTTGACTCAGAGTGATTGATTTCCCAGGGCTACAGGTAGTTGGTGGGAGGAGGAGGCACGCAGTGAGTTTCCTGGACTCCTAGTGACCGCACCGGAATACTGGGCGGCTGTCTGGAGGAAGAGGCGTGTGGCGGATCTCTGGGACTCAGAGCGATTGTACGGGGCCCCAGGTGGCTGCTCAGAGGAGGGGCCGCATAGCCAGGTCATTAGGTGCAGAGCAGGGTCCCAGGATCTAGGAGGCTTCTTGGTGCAAGAGCCGCACAGAGACAGGCTTAGGGTGGAGCGAAGGTTCCAGGACTGCAGGCAGATTCTCTGAGGAGGGGCAGCGTAAGGAGATTCATCTGCGAAGGGTGAGGCTCCCTGGCCCAGGAGGTAGGGCTGGGCCCCTGGGAACTTTGCAGAGGAAGGCAGCCCAGCCCAGGCAATAGCTGTAAATTGAGAGGAACCTCTAGGAGGGAAATGACCAGCGAGACCTCTGCACCGGGTGAGTCTTCCCTGCCGGGTAACGTTTCCCCACAAGGACGGTAAAACCAGAGACTCAGGCCCAAACAGGCCTTGCCTCAGCCCGCAGCCTAGGTCCCCTTTGGATGACCATTGGTCAACAAGTGGAGGCACCTCTGCCCACTAGCAGGGATTACACCCCACCTGAAGGCCACCACTCCTAGAGAGGCAGCTTCCTTGTGGAGCACCGCATTATCAACTTCCTCCAAGACTTCAGCCTACTGAAGGCTAAGAGGGGATATATACAGAAATCTTCAGGGACATTGTAAGTCAATAGAGGAAATCTGCAATATCTCAGCGGTCCACTGATACCTGAACAACATGAGAAAACAAGGAAAGAAAATGCTGCAAACAAATCTAGATGTTACATCAATAAAACCCAATGACAGCATGGCAGAAGAAATGACAGAAAAGGAGTTCAGAATGTACATAATTAAAATGATCAGAGAAGCAAACGATGAGATGAAAGAGCAAATGCATGCACTGAATGATGAGATGAAAGAGCAAATGCAAGCATTGAATGATCAAACCAATCGACAATTAAAACAGCAAAACAGGAAGCAAAAGATCATTTCAATAAAGAGTTAGAGATATTGAAAAAAAACCAAACAGAAATCCTTGACATGAAGGAAACAATAAACCAAATTAAGAAATCCATAGAAAGCATATCCAATAGGATAGAACACCTGGAAGACAGAACCTCAGACATGAATACAAAATATTTAACCTTGAAAACAAAGTTGAACAAACAGAGAAGATGGTAAGATCATGAACAGAATCTACAAGAACTATGGGATATCATGAAAAGGTCAAATTTAAGAATTATTGGGATTGAGGAAGGCCTAGAGAAACAAGCCAAAGGAATGAACAATTTATTCAATGAAATAATATCAGAAAATTTCCCAAATCTGAAGAATGAAATGGAAAATCAAGTTCAAGAGGCTTATAGGACTCCAAATACACAAAATTACAACAGACCCACACCAAGGCACATTTTAATGAAAATACCTAACCTACAAAATAAAGACAGAATTTTAAAGGCTGTGAGAGAAAAGAACCAAATTACATTCAGGGGGAAACCAATACGGATATCAGCAGATTTTTCAATGCAGACCCTAAAAGCTAGAAGGGCCTGCAACAACATTTTTCAAGCCCGGAAAGAAAATGGATGCCAACCAAGATCTTATACCCAGCAAAACTTACCTTCAAATTTGATGATGAAATAAAATCCTTCCATGACAAACAAAAGCTAAAAGAATTTACAAAAAGAAAGCCAGCATTACAGAACATTCTCAGCAAAATATTCCATGAGGAAGAGATGAAAAACAAAGAAGCAAATCAGCAAAGGGAGGAATTATCCTAAAGGAATTGTCAAATAAAGGAGGAAAAAAGTTGTGTCAAACAAATAAATAAATAAAATTTTAAAAATGAACCAAATGACTGGGAAACCAAATCATATCTCTATAATAACCCTGAATGTTAATGGCCTGAATTCATCAATCAAAAGACACAGACTGGCAGATTGGGTAAAAAGAAAGATCCAACAATATGTTGCCTGCAAGAGACTCACCTCATAGAAAAAGATACCCATAGACTAAAGGTGAAAGGATGGGGAAAAACATACCATGCACATGGACTCAGCAAAAAAGCTGGAGTATCCATCCTCATTTCAGATAATGTGGACTTCAAGCCAAAGTTAGTCAGAAGGGATAAAGAAGGTCATTTCATATTGCTTAAGGGAAGCATAAATCAGCAAGATATAACAATCATAAACATCTATGCCCCAAACAGTGGCTCATCCATGTATGTCAAACAAATCCTTCTCAATTTCAGAAACCAAATAGACCATAACACAATAATACTAGGTGATTTTAACACGCCTCTCTCACCACTGGACAGATCTTCCAGACAAAAATTGAACTAAGAAACCATAGATCTCAATAACATAATCAATAATTTAGACTTAACGGACAGTATAGAATATACCATCCAACCACAGAGCGAATACACTTTCTTCTCAGCAGCACATGGATCCTTCTCTAAAATAGACCATATATTATGCCACAAAGCTAATGTTAGCAAATACAAGAAGATAGATACACTACCATGTATTCCATCAGATCATAATGGATTGAAGTTAGAAATAAATGAAAGAGTAAAACACAGAAACTATTTCAACATCTGGAGATTAAACAATATGCTATTATATGATGAATGGATAACAGAAGATATTAGGAAGGAAATTAAAAAATTCTTAGAGGTAAATGAGAACAAAGAAACATCATATCAAAATCTCTGGGACACTATGAAAGCAGTACTTAGAGGGAAATTTATTTCATGGAGCGCATTTAATAAAAGAAGTAAAACTCAACAAATAAACGACCTAACACTACAGCTCAAAGCCCTAGAAAAAGAAGAACAGACCAGCACCAAAAGTAGTAGAAGACAGGAAATCAATGAAATTGAAACAAAAGAAACAATACAAAAAATTGACAAAATAAATAGTTGGTTCTTCGAAAAAATAAACAAAATTGATAAACCTTTAGCCACACTAACAAACAGAAGATGAGAGAAAACCCAAATCACTACAATTCGGAATGAACAAGGAAATATCACAACAGACAGGATTGAAACAAAACATAATTAGAAGCTATTTTGAAAATCTATACTCCAACAAAATAGAAAATTTCGAAGATATCAACAGGTTTCTAGAGACATATGAATTGCCTAAACTGAACGAGGAGGACATAAACAATTTAAATAGACCAATTTCAAGTACTGAAATAGAAGAAGTCATCAAAAGCCTACTAACAAAGAAAAGTCCGGGACCAGATGGGTTCTCAGCCGAGTTCTACAAAACCTTTAAAGAAGAGCTCATTCCAATACTTCTCAAAGTATTCCATAAAACAGAAGAGGAGGGAACCCTCCCAAACTCATTCTATGAAGCCAATATCACACTGATACCTAAACCAGACAGAGACTCATCAAGGAAAGAAAATTTCAGACCAATATCCTTAATGAACATCAATGCAGAGATTCTCAACAAAATTTTAGCAAATTGCATACAAAAACATATTAAAAAGATAGTGCACCATGATCAAGTGGGTTTCATCCCAGGGATGCAAGGTTGGTTCAACATCAGGAAATCAATAAACGTAATTCACCATATTAATAGACTTAAAGTCAAGAATCACATGATTATTTCAATAGATGCAGAAAAAGCATTTGATAAAATACAGCACCCCTTCATGCTCAAAACACTAGAAAAAATAGGGATAGTGGGAACATTCCTTAACATTGTAAAGGCCATTTATGCTAAGCCCATGGCCAATATCATTCTAAATGGTGAAAAACTGAAAGCATTCCCCCTAAAAACTGGAGCAAGGCAGGGATGCCCTCTTTCACCACTTCTATTCAAAATCGTTCTTGAGACTCTGGCCAGAGCAATTAGACAAACCAAAGAAATTAAAGGGATACGAATTGGAAAAGAAGAACTCAAATTATCCCTGTTTGCTGATGACATGATTATATATTTAGAGGAACTTGGAAATTCCACTAGAAAACTCTTAGAACTCATAAGTGAATTCAGTAAAGTAGCAGGTTAGAAGATCAATGCCCATAAATCCAACGCATTTTTATACATAAGTGATGAATCTTCAGAAAGAGAAATTAGGAAAACTACCCCATTCACAATAGCCTCGAAAAAAATAAAATACTTGGAAATCAATCTCACAAAAGAGGTGAAAGACCTCTACAATGAGAACTATACAACACTAAAGAAAGAAATTAAAGAACACCTTAGAAGATGGAAAGATCTTCCATGTTCTTGGATAGGAAGAATTAATATTGTCAAAATGGCCATACTACCTAAAGTGCTATACAAATTCAATGCAATTCCAATTCAAATCCCAATGACGTACCTTACAGAAATAGAGCAAGCAATTATAAAATTCATCTGGAAGAATAAGAAACCCAGAATAGCTAAAGCAATCCTTAGCAGGAAGAGTGAAACAGGGGGTATAACAATACCAGATCTTCAACTCTACTACAAAGCAATAGTAACAAAAACGGCATGGTATTGGTACCAAAATAGAAAGGTAGATCAATGGTACAGAATAGAGGACACGGACACAGACCCAAATAAATACAATTTTCTCATACTAGACAAAGGTGCCAAAAATTTGCAATGGAGAAAAGATAGCCTCTTCAACAAATGGTGCTGGGAGAATTGGAAATCCATATGCAACAGAATGAAACTAAACACTTATCTCTCACCATGCACGAAACTAAACTCAAAATGGATTAAGGACCTCAGAATCAGACCAGAGATCCTGCAGATGATAGAAGAAAAAGTAGGTCCAGATCTTCAACATGTCGGCTTAGGACCAGACTTCCTTAACAGGACTCCCATAGCACAAAAAATAAAAACTAGAATCAGCCACTGGGATAGATTCAAACTAAAAAACTTTCTCTCAGCAAAGGAAACTATCAGCAATGTGAAGAAAGAGCCTACAGAGTGGGAGAATATCTTTGCCAATCATACTTCAGATAGAGCACTAATCTCCAGAATCTATAAAGAACTCAAAAAACTCTACTACAAGAATTCAAATAATCCAGTCGACAAATGGGCTAAGGAAATGAATAGACACTTCACAGAAGAAGATCTACAAGCAATCAACAAACATATGGAAAAATGTTCAACATCTCTAGTAATAAGAGAAATGCAAATCAAAACCACCCTAAGATTCCATCTCACCCCCGTTAGAATGGTGATTATCAAGAATATAAGCAACAACAGGTGTTGGCGAGGATGTGGGGAGAAAAGTACACTCATACATTGCTGGTGGGGTTGCAAATTAGTGCAGCCACTCTGGAAAGCAGTGTGGAGATTCCTTAGAAAACTTGGAATTGACCCTCCATTTGACCCAGCTATCCCACTCCTTGGCCTATACCCAAAAGGCTTAAAATCAGCATACTACAGAGATACAGCCACATCAATGTTCATAGCTACTCAATTCACAATAGCCAGACTGTGGAACCAACCTAGATGCCCTTCAACTGATGAGTGGATAAAGGAACTGTGGTATATATATACAATGGAATATTACTCAGCCATAAAGAATGATAAAATTATGGCATTTGCAGGCAAATGGATGAAATTGGAGAATATCATGCTAAGTGAGATAAGCCAATCTCAAAAAGCCAAAGGACGAATGATATCACTAATAAGTGGATAATGACACATAATGGGGGGAGGGAATGGTTAGTGTTAGGGTTAGAGTTAGGGTTAGGGAGGGGGGCAAGTATGGAGGAAGGAAGTACTGTATAGAGGGTAAAGAGGGGTGGGGGGGAAGGGAAAAATAACAGAATGACTCAAAAAACATTACTCTATGTAAATTTATGATTACACAAATGGTATGCCTTTATGCCATGTACAGAGAAACAACATGTATCCCATTTGTTTACAATAAAAAAAAAGAAATTAAAGGATACAAATAAGAAAAAAAGAACTCAACTATTTGCTGATGACATGATTCTATATCTAGAGAATCCAAAAAACTCCATCAGAAAACTCCTAGACCTCATAAATGAATTCAGGATAATAGCAGGTTATAAAATCAACACGCATGAATCTAAAGCAATTTTATACATATGCAATGAAACATCTGAAAGGGAAATGAGGAATACAACTCCATTTGCAATAGCCTCAAAAAAAAAAAAAACCTTGCGAATCAATCTGAAGAGGTGAAAGATCTCTACAATGAAAACTACAGAACATTAGAGAAAGAAATAGAAGAAGACCTTAGAAGTTGGAAAGATCTCCTGTGTTCTTGGATAGGCAGATTTAATATTATCAAAATGGCCATACTTTCAAAGGTGCTATACAGATTTAACACAATTCCAATTAAAATCCCTATGACACTTGTCATAGAAACAGAAAAAGCAATCATGAAATTCATCTGGAAGAACAAAAGACCCAGAAGAGCCAAAGCAATCCTGGGCAGGAAGAGTGATGCAGGAGGTATCACAATACCAGATTTTAAACTCCACTGTAGAGCAATAGTAACAAAAATGGCATGATATTGGCACCAAAATAGACAGGTGGACCAATGGTACAAGATGGAAGACACGGAGACATACCCACATAAGTACAGTTATCTCATTAGACAAAGTTGCCAAAAACTTACAATGGAGAAAAAGATATCCTCTGCACCAAATGGTGATGGCAAAACTGGAAATTCATATGCAATAAAATGAATTTAAACCCCTGTCTCCCACCCTGTACAAAACTCAACTCAAAATGGATCAAGGATCTAGGAATTAGGCCCGAGACCCTTCACCAAACAGATGCAAAAGTAGGTCCAAATCTCCATTACTTTGGCATAGGACCAGACCTCCTTAACAAGACCCCTATAGCACAAGAAATAATAAGCAAGAATAAACAAATGGAATAGGTTCAAACTAAAAAGTATCTTCTCAGCACAGGAAACAATCAATAATGTGAAAACAGAGCCTATAGAGTGGGAGAAAATCTTTTCCACCCACACTTTAGACAGAGCACTAATCTCCAAAGTTTGTAAAGAACTTTAAAAACTTTACACCCAAAATACAAAGAATCCAATCAATAAATGAGCTAAGGAAATGGGCAGACACTTCACAGAAGAAGATATACAGATGATCAACAAATATATGAAAAAGTGCTCATCATCCCTAGTAATCAGAGAAATGCAAATTAAAACCACCCTAAGATTTCATCTAACTCCAATTAGAATGGCTATTATCAAGAACATGAGAAATAATATGTGTTGGTGTGGATGTGGGGAAAAAAGCACACTCATACATTGCTGGTGGAGTTGCAAATTGGTGCAGCCACTTGGAAAAGCAGTATGGAGATTCCTCAGAAATCATGGAATGGACCCACCATTTGACCCAGCTATCCCACTCCTCAGTTTATACCCAAAGGACTTAAAATCAGCGTACTATAGTGATGCAGCCACATCAATGTTCATAGCAGCTCATTTCACAATAGCTAGACTGTGAAACCAACCAAGAAGCCCTTCAATTGACAAATGGATATAGAAACTCTGTTATATATACACAGTAGTATATTATTCAGCCATAAGGAAGAATAAATTTATGGCATTTGCTGGTAAATGGATGAAGTTGGAAAATATCATGCTAAGTGAAATAGGCCAAACCCCCAAAAAAACCAAAGGCCGAATGTTTCCTCTGATGAGTGCATGACAATATATAATGAGGGGGGTTGAGGGGAAGAGAATAATGAAGGAAACTTGGATGGTGTCATGGAAAATGGGGTGGGAGGGGTTGGGAAACAGAAAGTAGAAAGAAACAAACAGTATCATCCTATGTATATGTATGATTACATGAATAGTGTGAATCTACATTGAATACAACCATAGAAATGAAAAGTTGTACCCCATTTGTATACAATGAAACAAAATAGTCTGTAAAATTTTTAAAATTTTAATAAAAAAGTTACATTTTGCCAAGTTACATTGCTATATTGTGTGCATGTACAAATATGTAGCAACAAATCCCATCACTATGTACTGCTAGAATTCAACAATTAAAAATAGCGGATTTTTAAAAATAAATAGTTACATTTCATTCTATTTTCCTCTAAACTTGACATAGGACAGGATATGGGCACCTTTCTTTCTGTCTCCCCAACCTGTGCATCTTCTCCGTTGACCTGACTTCTATTTCTCTGCTGCTGGGAGCACAGGCAGGGAGGACAGGAGGGCTCCTTCCTGATTTGTAACATTAGGGTGATTGTCCACTGATACCATGGACATCAAAGACATGTAAGGCTGAGAACCTAGCGGTGGCCTCTGGCTTCTGCAGACACAAGAATGCCAAGAATCTCTCATCTGAGCTTACCTGGAGAAGACAGCAATGGCTATTCACACCCTTTGTCCTCTCCGGTAGGTCCCTGAGCCAAAACCAGGCTGCCACTGAGCTGGCTGGAATCCTGCACACGTAGGTGCAGCTGGAGCAGATGCACCCCATGGCTGCAGTTCTCCAGAAACTCGGTTTACAAACGCAGGGTGCGGCCTGCAGACTCCAGTGCCAAGCTGGGGGGCGGAGGCGGACAGGAAGGCTCCCAAACCACACGTGTGTACTTTGGCTCTCTGAGTCTAAGGGGGTGCACGCTGTCTCCAGTCCTCAGGAGGATGCGCTTTAGTGACCTGAGCAGGCTGTGATTCTCTGATCTCCAGTTTCGAGGTGGGGAGCTCCAGTTTCGACTGCAGGCAGACATCCAAGGGGACCGGTGGCCACTTTTCACACCTCCACGGCCACGCTCGCAATTTCTTTACATGACAGCATTGGAATTTTGGCAGGTAGTGAAATCCCTCAGCCCCCTGGGCCCAAGCAAGCCCTACTGTCGGCGCCTGCGCACTCGGGGTCTGCGCCTCCCTCCCTCCCTTCCCAGAGCATCTTTTGCTGCCCCCTAGTGGTCACTGCTGGGGTTTCGACCTGAAAACCCAGGGGGAGGGCGGCTCTTCTGAGAGAATGTGAATGTGACATACAGCTGTATGATCCATTTTTAACTCGCCCTTGACCTCACGCTTAAATGATTCTGTAACACTTATGAAAAAGGATAAAAGCTTCACACTTAGAGTGCGCGAAGAGTCCATTGGTGCCTGTGGAAAGTAAGACCCTGTCATTTATACAAAACTTCGAGGTGGAGGGAAAATGTTCACCAAAGATTGTAGCATCTCTTTGTGGTCAGTTGACTTCAGGTTATCTTATCCCAACACTATTTCTTTGGAACCATCCTGGGTTAAAATAAAATAAACAAAACAAAATAAAGGCGGAGTGTGTTATCAGGCAGTATTCTTTATCATTAAAAAATTCCTGTATTTGGATTCATATTGGCATTCACAGACCAAGGGGGAAAAGTGGATTTTGACTTGGCACCAAGGCTCAGGGATGCTTCAGGAGGTGCAGACTGTGATCTGGGCTTCAAGGCCACGTGGAGACTGGGGGACCATGGTGGGGCACTGGCTGGGGTGCACCCATCTCAGGCATAGTGCTGTGTGACTGGTCCTGGGACCTGGGCCTGGCATAGGGACCAAGTCTAGAGGACCCATGAACAGTGGGGTGGTGGAGGTGGAGAGGCATGGCTGTGGGGGAGCTGAACTGAGTTCAGAATGACTCCTGAATGATTACAGGTCCAGGATTATTACATTACAGGCTTGCATTATTACATTTTAATAATAAGTCTTGTTGAAGAAGATGGAAAAAAGGAAAGAACGTGAAGAAACAGTCATTCTAGATTTGCTGCAAGTAAATATACATGACTTTTCTCCCTAGAAAAGTTTTCCAATGTCTATTGAAGTATACAGCAAGTCACTTTTTGACTCAGGGATAGATATTGTAAATATATTTTAGTCCTAGAGACATAGGTACACTTCTGTATACTGATGGTGTTAGTCAGTTTTTCATCTTGGTGATAAAAATATCTGACTTAAACAAGTGATAGGAGGAAAGGTTTATTTTGGCTCCTGGTTTCAGAGGTTTCCGACCATGGTGGGCTGGCCCACTGCTCTGAGCCTGAGATCAGGAAGGACATCATGGAGCCTGGCAGGGAGAGTTGCTTATCTCATGGTAGCCAGGGAGCCACAGGGAGGGCCTGGGGACAAAATATGCCCTTCCAGGCATGTCTCTAGTGACCAACTTCCTCCGCGTAGGGTCCAGCTCCCAGAGGTCTGTTCACCTACCAATGGATTAATCCACTGATGACGTCAGAGCACTCAAGACGCAATCATTTCCTGAAAGCCCCACCTCTGACCTTGTTGCGTCTCGAATGAAGACTTCAACACATGAGTCTTCAGGGGACACTTCATATCCAAACCACAACACTCTTCTGTATGATGACATTGCCTACAGTAGTAAAAGATTGGAAACGATATAAACGGGGGAGGTGAGTGTGATTAAACAGATTGGAATGCTGTTGTTCATAAAAACATGATGCAATAATTTTTAATGAAGAAAAGAAATTGGGAGAAGATCACTTCAGGTCAACTTAGTCCCATGGAGAAGGGGCTGCTGTGAACCATTTTTACCGACATCCCCACGCGCTTGAACAAGCTACTTTTAACAGACGACCAGGATCATAGATGTTCAACTCACATCCTGATTTGTTTTTTGTTGTTGTTGTTGTTGTTGTTGTTGTTGTTTTGTTTTGTTTTTTGGTCCGACGAGTTTCTGCAACTTTTTTTCATTGTGGGAAAATGTGCATCATGTAAACCTTAGCATCTTAACCATTTTTACAGTTCCATTTGATGAGGTTAAGTACATCACAAGGTTCAGCAACCATCATGTCCATCTGCCTCCAAACTTTTTCATCATCCCAAACAAAATTTGCCAATTTTAGATGCCCCATACAAGGGAGATCATAAAATGTGTCTAATTAGCATGATGCTTTCAAAGTTCACAGAATTGGAGTATGCATCCTTGAGTCCATGGACATGGGTTGTTGCCACCTTTGGGTTATTACAGATAATGCTGCCAAAACTGATATAAGCATTTACATACAAGTATCTATTAAGTGTCTATTGTCAATTTGGGGGGATATATATCCAGGATTATAATTGCTGGGTTACATGATAATTTTGTTCAATTTTTTGAGGAAATCATTTTCCACATCAACAAAACCATTTAACCATTTTTCTTTTTATTGATTCTTTTTAGTTATATATAATGTTAGGATTCATCTTGATGTAATTTAAAAGAATGGAATATCATTTGCTCTATTCAGTCCCCAGCACTTCTCCTTTCCCTCTGCTCCTCTCTCGTCCTCTTCCTTTCCCTCTACTCAGTATTTCTACTATTAAGTTAGTGCTTTGTGGATATACATGCTTCTGAGATTCACTGTGGTGTATTCATATATGTGCACAGGAAAGTCAGGTCTGCTTTGTTCCACAGAACTGAACCATTTTTTTGTATTTGTACTAGCAACACACGGGTTTCCAGTTCCTGCATATCATTACCAACTCTTGTTGTTTATTTATTTTGTCACAGCCACCCTAATTGAAGAAGTGCTATTTCCTTGTAGTTTCAATTTGCATTTCCCTAATGATTAATGATGTCCAGCATGTTTTCATGTGGTTATTATCTATTCGTGTTTTCCCCCATTGGATCAATATCTATTCTTGACCTTCATCTAATTGTAAACTGGGTGCTCCTTATTGAGTTGTAAGAGTTCCTTACATATTCTGGGTATTAATTTCTTATCTGATATATTGTTAGCAAATATTCTCTCTCATTCTGTGGGTTGTTTTTTCCAAAGCTTCTTATATAGGTTATAATACCATTTAATTTTGGGATCAAAGGCACAGTTTGCATGTTCCCAGCATAATAGTCTATCACTTTAATACTCTCAAGCCTGGCATCGTAGCTCACACCTGTGATCCTCCCATCTGGGGAGGCTGAGGCTGGAGGACCACAAGTTACAGAACAACCTCAACAACTTAGCAAACACCTCAGCAATTTAGTGAGGCCTTGTGTCAAAATACAAAAATAAAAAGAGAGTTGGGGATGTGACTCACTGGTAATGCACCCCTTGTTTAATCCCCAATGCAAGGAAAAAAAAAAAAAAAACAAACTTAAATGTGTCCACCACTCTCTGGGGTGTTTGGGGTGTTTTGATGACATCTCTGTATTCTCCCACAGGTGTCAGCAAGCGGCTGCTCAGAGTATGGCAGTGACTCCCAGACTTGCAATGTGCAGGCCCCTCAGATAGAGGTCCCTTGAGCAGTGCTTCAGCACAGAGGGGATGGATGGCCGAGTTTCTGATGCTGTCACCTTGTTGTGTCACTATTCAGTAGCTGCTGCTGCCTCTGAATGCCCTGCAAGATGCCAGAACAGTGACTGATGCAGTCCTCTCCATATGACTGGGATTTGGTGGTGTCAGTGCTGTGCCAACTAGCACTGTGGCTGTCTTCCTGAGTGTCAGGCTGTTCAAGTTCCTAGCCTTGAAAATGGAGTCCAGCGGATTGTAGCCTACCTGCAAGTCACTTAGGTGTATCCACCAAGTGGATTGGAGACAGCATGAACCTCCTGACTCAGCGTGAACCTGAGAGCCAGGACACACCTGTGAGGATCAGGACGTGCATGTGTGCTTCCATCGCAGCCTGCCTACAGGCCAGCATGGGAGTTGCCTGGCAGCACACAGCCTGTGCTTGGAAACCCCAGCTCTTGGGAGCCCCGCAGCAGTGGTAGATGAGTTCCAGCTGGGCCCACGTGTGCACCGCACCGCGCCCGCCAGCTCTGCAACAGCCAGTCTTTGACTGTGGAACTTTCGGAGTGGAGGAGGGATGTGAACATCCACATGAAATGGAGATATCAGTGCTCTGACCTGCAGGGAAGCTCAGATGAGAGGTCCTGGGCATTCCTGACTCTGCTGAAGCAGGTGCCACGTTGAGGTTCTCAACCTTACGTGTCTGCAACTTCCATGGTGTTAGTGGAAGATCATACTAAAGTTAAGGTTATGATACATGTTAAAATTAATGAAACCATCTTCAAGCATGGTTATGAACTAAAGACTCAAGTTGTTCAGATCTCCTCATTGTAACCTAATGTCTTTTTCTGTTCCAGAGCATGAATTGCACTTAGTTTTAGAGTTTCCTCAATCTCTAAACTCTGACAGATTCACAGACTTTTGTTGATTTGATGTTTCCAGTACTACCAGCAAGCTGTTTTGTAGAACATGCCTGACTCGCAATTTGTTTTCTTTTTTTTTTTTTCCATAATTAGACAGGGTTTATTGATTTGGGGGAGGAAGGCCACAGACAGAAAGTGTCCTTTCTATTGCATCAGTCTTTCCAGCTGGGTGCATTCTGTAATCCCTGCAACTTGGAAAAGGAGGCTGAGGCGGGAGGTTTGTGAGTTCAAAGCCAGTCTCAGCTACTTAGTGAGGTCCTAAGCAACTGAGTGAGAACCTGTCTTTAAGTAAAATATTTTTTAAGAGGACTGAGGATGTGACTCAGTGGTTAAGCAACCCTTGGGTTCAATCCCTGGTACACACACACACACACACACACACACACACACACACACAAAGAATACATCCTTTTAACATACTTTATGATGATTACGATGATGATGATGAAATTGATCACCTGACTGATGCAATAATTTTCAACAAAATTTCAGGTAGGCTATAATTCGCTGGACTCCATTTTCAAGGCTAGGAACTTGGACAGCCTGACACTCAGAAAGACCAACACAGTGCTAGTTGGCACGGCACTGAGGCCACCAAATCCCAGTCATATGAAGAAGACTGCTTCAGTCACGGCTCCAGCAGTGTGCAGGGCATTCAGAGGCAGCAGCAGTGTCAGAAACTTGGTCATCCATCCCCTCTATGTGGAAGCTCTGTGCGAGGGAGCGCTACCTGAAGCACCTGCATGTTACAGGTCTGCGCCGAAAAACCCCAAAGAGTGGTGTACACATTTTGATGTTTTTTGTTGTTTTGTTTTTGCTTGTATTGGGGATTCAAGAAGAGGTGCTTTATCACTGAGACACATCCCCAGCTCTTTTTTTTTTTTTAATTTTTTTAAGTTGTTGATGGACCTTTATTTTACTGATTTATTTTTATGTGGTTCCGAGGATTGAACCCAGTGCCTTGCAAGTACTCTACCACTGAGCCACATCCCCAACCCTCTTTTTATTTTTATATTTTGACACAAGGCCTTGCTAAATTGCTGAGGTGTTTGCTAAGTTGTTGAGGTTGTTCTGTAACTTGTGGTCCTCCAGCCTCAGCCTCTCCAGATGGGAGGATCACAGGTATGAGCTACGATGCCAGGCTTGAGAATATTAAAGTGATAGAGTATTATGCTGGGAACATGCAAACTGTGCCTTTGATCCCAAAATTAAATGGTATTATAACCTATATAAGAAGCTTTGGAAAAGACAGCCCACAAAATGGGAGAGAATATTTCCTAACAATGTATCAGATAAGAAATTAATACGGAGAATATATAAGAAAATCTTACAACTCAATAAAGAACACCAAATTTACAATTAGATGAAGGTCAAGAATAGACATTAATACAATGGGGGAAAATACAAATAGACAATAACCACATGAAAACATGCTGGACATCATTAATCATTAGGGAAATGCAAATAAAAAGTATAAGTGGGTCACTTCCTCCCCAGTTCACTGTTTGGTTGGTGAGGTCCCACGCATGTTCAATATGCACATGGAGAAGTGTTATATCTGTTCAGGGTCGATCTACCCCTGCAGCATGATGCTCTTCCACAATGATTGCAAGGTTTTCAGATTCTGTAAATCCAAATGTCATGAGAACTTTAAAAAGAAGTGCAATCCTCACAAGGTCAGGTGGATTAAAGCATTCCAGAAAGCAACTGTTAAAGAACAGTGGATAATTCATTTGAATTGGAAAAATGTAGAAATGAACCTGTCAAATACCAGTGAGATTATGGAACAAAACTGTTGAAGGAATGAAGAGATTTGAAGACATCAGAAAGAAACACGAAGCAAAATTTATAATGAACAGATTGAAGTGCTACAGAAAGTTCAGGATATTAAAGATGTCAAACAAAACATCCATCTTATCCAAGCCCCTCTTGCAGGCAAGGAAAGCAGCTGGAAGAAAAATGGTACAGCAGTTACAACAGGGTGTGGACATAGAGGATATTTCTTAAAAATCTCAATCTCTGTAACCATCTCTATGTACATTTGAAATTCTCCTTTGGATACTTGGAACATAATTCTAAATTACTGATTTTTATATATGATCACTGAAGTAAAAGGTGATTACAAATACTTTTCTCCTCTGCTGCTATTTGCAAAGCATCAGATTATGGATATTACATTGCACCTCAGCAATGTCATCATTGATAGATGTGCTTATTTATGTAAATCATGAGAACTCTGGTTATAAATACACACACAGATTGTGGACAGAAAGGTCATGCTTTGTGGACAATGGCATTTGACAGCATTTATGTAATAACTAATTACAAAAATTCATGGCCGGTGACATATAAAATAAAACTTTTTCTTTGCAGGAAAATATTCCCTTTATTATGTTATAGAAGGGAGGATACAAAAAGGACCAAAAATGTACCGTACTGTATGTTTTAACATATTCCAGGGATTAAAATCATTTAGGTCATTAATTATTTGTTTAGCAAGCCATGTGGGATCCACAGAATCAATTTGATTTTCTTGAATGTCCTGGATATAATGATGTAACTCCATAAGATCCAGGTTATTGTTATTTCTTTGCTAAATGACCATCAAATTATTTTTAACTTTCTCACAAGCCCATTGAGAAGCATTATATTTTGATGCTGTGACACAAACATATCTGTAGTTTGCATGGCAGTGGAACTTTTGTCTAAATTTAAAAGTGGCAATTTCATTTCCTATATTAATAACTCTAGCTTCCAAAGCATTTAATTTTGACTCTAACTTATCATCAATATTAACCTGATTCTGCAAACCTTTAGAAGTATTCTGAGCTAAATCATTAACAAATTGAGCATTCTGTATGCTTTTGGATAAAGCTATAGCAGCAGTCATAACAGAAACTAAAGTAGCTATTAAGGTGACTACTTTGATTATAATATGGCACAACAGTGTCTATCTAACTGGACAGGATTCTGCCATAGAATATGAACTCCAGTATTGGAATACAAGGCTCTGAAATATTAGCTGGAGTCATCATAAAAGAAGATCACCTTAACACAAGTGCTCTTTGTCATCTATTATATATAGTAATACAATTAGTCAAATTACAGTTATAACAAGTTACATGATACTTTTCTCTTATCCTGTTTATATTTATATTTTCAGTAATTAAAATGTAAGGAGATTTGTACACAGGCTCACAAGCCATAACTAGGAGCAACTTTACAATCCTTATTTACTAGATCAAGTAGGGGAGTGTTGGTAAGTTAACAAAATCTAGTATGGTTATCAAATGCCAAAGATCCCTTTGTATGTCACCACTACTGAAGGTCAGAAAATTACTTATAAATCCTCCAGGGGTCATATTTTTATATACTTTTTTATATAAGTGCTTCTCATAAACATTGTGGGACCAACCCAAAATATATTCATCATTGCCATAGATATTATGACATACAGGCCAATTGTTATCATACTCCATCCATTTAGGAATGGTATCCAATTCTGTAGAAGTATGATTAGGACAGTAAGGTATTGGTGAATGTACCATGGGAAATATGGTTATGTCATTAGGCAGTCCCATTTTTAGTTACATCCCAGAGTTGGGCTACCTGAGCTCCCCTATATGCTGTCTTATCTTCTGGGGCCACTTTTAAATAGCTGGTATTGTCATTGTGGGACCAACTCCCACTGTATCCAGTATAATTCAATCTGAATAGAGAGGTGTAATGTGTTTATCTGAAAATCATTTGTAAATATTGGAATAGATTCTCCAATCCAATTACTGGGTGTACTAAGGGTGGATCTGGAAAGTAAATCCAGTAAATTTCCCCATAAACTCTATTTACCTGATAACTTAATAAAGCCAGCATGGCCACAAGCATTGTGGCAGAAGACTTTGTATTTCCCTGTTGATTTACCATCTGTTCAGCCTGGTAGATCAGATTCCTCTATAGTCCCCATGTTGGCTGACCAGCCTTCTGGTGTCAGCAAGTTCTCTTCTTCTTCTTCCCCAACATCTCTTTCTTGGTGGGTACCAGAATCAACACTTCTGGTATGAGCTCCAACCTTTTGAACTGTGGTTGGAGTATGAACTGCACTTTCTGGAAAGATACAAGCATGACCTCTACCCCACATAATCACTGGATCTGGTACATTCCATTGTCCTGTTTGTAAGTCTTTCCTCCAGACCAGCCATGTTGAGCATACTGTTATATGAGCCTCATGTTGCTCTGCTGCCATGGGACCTTCAACATCACAGTTCAAAAAATTTAATATATAAAGAGCATGATTTAAACAATTTTGTGAGGTTCTATTTCCCTCTTTTTGTTTTTGTAATAGTAACTTTAGAGATAAATAAGCTTGCTCTACAAT
Source organism: Sciurus vulgaris (assembly GCF_902686455.1). Taxonomy (NCBI): domain Eukaryota; kingdom Metazoa; phylum Chordata; class Mammalia; order Rodentia; family Sciuridae; genus Sciurus; species Sciurus vulgaris. The sequence continues at coordinate 55,189,749 of NC_136478.1, read as the reverse complement.
AGCCTGGCCTTGAGAATTATAAGGAATGCAAATTCAGTGTTCAATATGATAAGGATCACAAAATTGTTGAACAGATAAACTAGTATAAGTTGGAGCATTATTATCAGTTTTAATTGGCAATGGACAGCACAGCACAGCAAAAGCAGCCAAACAGTGGGAAATAACTTGATGTGAACTTTTTGCTGGCCAGGAAAATTAGTAAAAGTCACCTGGAAGACAAGTAGAGATTGTCAATGTTAACATAGGCATTAAATGGAAAAGGGCACCATAATGAAAGAGGGCTCAGTTTTTGTCTTTAACAAAATTATGAAATGAGTTAAAGATTTTGGAGGAGACTAGACAAGGTGGAGCCATTTAAAAACTTCTGAAGACTGCCATATGACCCCGGTAGGTTATGAGAAATAGAAAACATCAACACATGTATAGGCTCCTGTAAATTAATTTTAGTAAGTTGTGCAGTCATGATAGCAGTTTCAATACTCATTAAGGCCACCATTGCTTCTGTAGTAAGTTGTTGAGCAGAGGCCAGAGAAGGGTCGCCACATAATATATCAATAAAGGCCTCAAATCTGCAGTAGATAATTGTAAGCCCTAACCAGTTAAAATCTTCTGGTAACTTTTGGAAATCATTGAGTATATGTAAAACATCACCTATAATTTGTAAGTTTTGTGGAAGAATCAAGTGTGCTATAATTAGGATGTCCAAATATAAAAAGGAAAGGTCTTTTGTATTTTTGTAAGGAACTAATAGACAATAGTTATAAAGTTTACAAGAAAAATACAAAATGAAATTTAACAAGAGTAAAAACATTTAGATTGTACAATTGCTATAAGCTGATAAACATGATTTTTTGTAATCCCAAACCTTTATTTAGCTATATATTATATTTCTTGTGTATTTTAAGATTATAGTAATTTTTATAACAAAAAATCTTTCTTTTGAACCTACCTTTAAGTGAAATTTAGTGGTTAACTTAACATGGAATAAGGTGAGAAGTGAGGTGTGACCTCTTGACAAATCTTAAATAAGTATTTTATTTCTGAAACTAATCTTTAATATCTTTCTTAAATATTATTTTATAAAGTTTTAATACATCATTTTGAGCCCATATGAATCAGTTAACATAATTTAACATTACATTTGAAATATGAATTAAAAAGGCAAGAAAGCTTTTAATACTCTTGTGCAAAAATGGAAAAATGTGCTTACATCCCATTTTATTAAACTTTAATAAACCAGGTTCTCCTTATTTTGTATGAAAAATATATATATTTAAGTTTACCTCTTAGTGCAGAGAGTAACACAAATTTTTATAATTCATGACAAATTATTTTTATCTCATTACAAAATGTTAAATCACATAATTTCTTAAGTAAATTTGTAATTTTTATAATAGACCACTATTATGGAGAGCATCAGCTTTGTAAAATGTTCTCCTAAACCTTTAAAGAATTTATATGAATACTTAGAATACAAAGAAACAAGTTAACAGCACTAATGCTTTTATATTAACCAAGTTTAAATTTTGAAGAAAAATTTAGAATCTGGAATATAGCATAATACTCTAAAATAATAGTTATTGTTTAACCAGAGTTGGAAAAACAATAATTTTTATAATGATTGGTTTATCTATTTATTGATTTATTTTAATAAGACTTCACAGGCATAAGAAATTATCTTGATAATTAGGAGCAAATTAATGTTTTAAGAAACATTTATTACTTTAACATATGGAAAATTAAACTTTGGTTCACATCAGAACATGAATATTGTACCTGTATCTGGAGAAGAGGTCACCTTTACAAATCTATAACTGACACAAAATTTTTTGTCACTTACACAATTTTTTCTGTCATGTACTCAGAACTTCTTGTCATGTATTCAGACCTTCTATCTCTTTCTCTTCACAAATCTTATATCACTTTCCTAGTCATTGATCCCTTTTTAAATTCACATTCTGAAACAATTCTTATGAAAATTCTCAATTTGTTCCAATTACTCCTCTCAATAAGACGAAATACTTTATGCTGTGTACAGTGCTTCAATTGAAACACAATTCAAGCTTTTTGGACCCTTTGCATATAGAATTACACCTGTTAGAACTTTAACTCAGTAATTTTGCTTTAGTAAAGAACGAGAAACAAAGCAATCCCAACCTCCTCTTTAAATTTATCCATTAAGAAAACACATTTATGAAGATTAATTCCATTTAGTTAAATTTAATTTAATTTTATTTTAACTGCAAAATAAAAATATCAGACAAACATGGTTAGCAGTATTAACCTTCTCTTGATTGTTGAAGGAAAATTCTAGAATCAATGACTATTACATCACATTATAGACATTTTATAGAAATCAACAGTGTATTGTCTGACCACTTAGAAAAACTTGTGAGTTAGAATTTTAAAGACACCTTTATTATCTGATTATTTGATTTGCATTAAATTATTTGGATCCATCTCTTTACTTAAATTTTAATTGTTGAGCACTCATTTGTCTAAGTGCCAATTTTGATTCCATGTACATAATTCATAGATCCAACAACACAATTCACAGGTGTGCACACATACAAAAACAGACAAGAAACAAAGATTTTGTACATTTTTGTAAGTGAAGCTCCACAGGTAGGAGGTAATGTTATTGATGTGTATTAAATCCTCTATTAGATTTAACCTATTTTAAATTAAAATAGAGCCCATCAGAATTTAATATTATGACTTAAATACAGGATAGGTCTGTCCAATTGTAAATGCCAGGTACAAAATCTAACAACCATGAAGGACATTGGAATCAAAGGTTTCAGGTAACCAGCTATTTGTCCTTGATAGTTATCAAGCTCATTCCCAACATCACCAAATCGATGTCCTCCTTACAATTTATTAAAAAAGAATTTTTGAACATATTTAAAAGTTAACCCTGGAGAAACTGGCTTCTGAACAAAGAGTGTAAAATCCTTAATAGTTAGATAAAATAATACTGATCAAAAAGTACATTAATATGAAGAATTTTTAAAAACCGGATTTTCTATTTTAAAAAATTACATGGCCACAATACTAACATCTTATTCAGGCCAGAATGTACCTTTAGCTCAGATAAGAGACAATTGTCAGATATCTAAACAATATGGAAGACTGTGAAGTCCTCAGGGGGAAAAAGAAGAAGAAATTTTAGCAAAAGAATGGACATTCAGAATCTTTCACTTTTCTCTTTCTGTGTTGTAGATTTAGAGATAAACTGGTTAAGAAAATCAGCTAAAACAGATAAGATAGCCAGTCAAGTCATTGGAATTTAAAAAGGGACACTTTTTCCTTAAGTCTTAACTGGTTTTTCATAAGCCTTGTAAATCCTGCAGGCTGGGTAATTTACATTTCTAAATATAAGTCTAGGAGGGATAGAGATCCAGTAGAAACAAAGAGGTAAGGAAAACTGCTGTAATTATTTTTTCTTTTGTAAGACTATTCTCTTAAAGCATGGTGTCATAGTTTATATTCTCTCTAGAGAGACCTTGTTTTCTATTTTGTTCCCCAAGCTGCAAGCATAACTTTAAGAAGGGTGCCAGTCAACCATGTCTTTACATTTTCTGCTCCTCCTTTGGGAACCAGGGGCAAGTTTTAGTAATAAAGTTCACAAATTGCAACAGCTTTGAGCTTCTAACAGCACTACCTCTATTCTTAAGCATATCTCTAAGGACAGACCCTTTCTGTGGATCCTGTATTTCCCACACTTTACACCTGACTCTGACTCTGACTCACTCCCCCAACCTCCTTACCTTGAGGAGGTGCTTCTATGGCAGGCTTCTGGGAGCATCTCCTCTTCTAATGGCTGAGGAAGTTCCCCTGTGTCTGGATCAGCACGGGCCACCAACCACCATGACCAGAGCTACCAAACTCTCGGGTCTGGCAAGGGTTGAAGGGAGATTGGAAAATAAAGTTTCACAAACACAGATTTTGCAGATTAAGCTGGGATCACTTGAGCTGCACTCTCTGATGGAGATGCAGATATAAGTAGGTAAACCAGCAATCTTTACTTATATATGTCTCATTATCAGGTTAAAGATTATGCAACCATTATTCTTTGTATTTAGGAAAGTTACAGAAATTAGGACACCTATGTAGTGTTTCCACAGTTGCAAAGTGCAATGTTAGGAGCTTTGTGTAGGTCTCAAGGAGGTCCATTGTTTAAAGTTACTGTGAAATGGGCAGGCTCAGGTGAAGCAGAGCTGATAAAATATTGTAGTTGAATTATATAAGAATTCCTTCCTTCCTTCCCAGGAGCTGCGTGCCTGAGATCAAGGTCAGAGCTGGCAGGACTCTTGCACAACCTCCTCATGCAGGGCATTGCCACAGCAGCAGAGCACCCTGTGCCTTGCATAGAAACATTCCCAGGCACCAGGTATGCCACAGCCATGAGGTCATCAGAGACACCCCCCCCATCTCAGTCACTGCTCTTCCATCCTCTGTCACTGCTCTCCACAGCTGAGGGTGTAGTGAGGCAATAGAACTTGTGGGAATGAGAAAATTATACATGGGAATTAACTCTGAATCCATGCCTTAAGTGCCAGTAGATGCAAGATGAGCATTTGTCAGATATTGCAAATCTTTGAGGAGTAAGCACACTTTTAGTTCCAGGGGCACAATGAAGAAAATCCCTACTTCTGCCAAATGACTCTGATCTTGCAGTCTGTGTTCACAAAAGTGTCATAGTATCGGCCTTCAAATGGGAGCACTGACGCATGTTCTAGAGATCTCAGTGTTGACCATCTCTGTCTCCCCAACTTCTCCACTGCTTTATGGCAAACTCTTCCACAAATTATTCCCTACCCATTTTTCCAGAGATGGATTCAGGATTATTCTCTTTAGCACCAAAATACCATATTTATTGAATTCCTTCTACTCTGATTCTGGACCTGTGCTGGATGACTTTCTGGATTTTCAGCCCTAAAATACCTTGATGTAGATATAATTCATACTGTCATTTTGTGGTGGAAGTTCTCAGGTTTTCAACTGCTACTTTAACAAACCACCCCACAATGTAGTGACTAGAGGCAGCAACAATAACGTTGTTCTCCCTTCTCACAGTTCCCAGGACTCACCTGAGCCAACTGGTTCTCACTTGGGGTCCCTCATGTCACTGCAGAGAAATGGTGGCTGAGGCTGGTAACACTGACGGTCACTCAGTCACGCTCATATCTGGTGCCTTGGCAGGATTATAGTGCAGATTAGCTGAGCAAACAACCATCCAATGCACACAGGAACCATTAGCTGGTATCAGTCCTTAAGATTCCAACACATGCTGCAGTGACAAAAGACTCCTACCGGGAATCCAGCGCTCATTTCTTACAGTTTTTTGAAGTCCAAGATGCACAGGTACCCTGGGGCTGTGTGTGTACTCACAGTCCATATTTGTATAGAGGATCTTTTCAATGATAAAGGATGCTGCCTGATAACACACTCCACCTTCATTTCATTTTACTTTATTTTATTTTAACCTTAGGATGGTACCAAAGAAACAGTGTTGGGATAAGATAAATTGAAGCTAACTGACCACGGAGATGTTAAACATCTGTTGTGAACTTTTTCTCCAACACCTCCATGAACTTGGATTAACAAAATTAATGTAAACCACAGGAAATTATTTTCTATGGGCATCAAAGAACCGTTCCCACTCTAAGCAATTAGTCTGGGACTTTTATCCTTTGTGTGTGTGTGTGTGTGTGTGTGTGTGTGTGTGTGTGTGTGTGTGTTACAGTATCATTTAAGTTTGAGGTCAAGGGAGAGTTAAAAATGGATCAAACCGCTGTATGTCACATTCACCTTCTCTCAGAAGAGCCGCCCTCTCCCTGGTTTTCAGGTCAAAACCCCAGCAGTGAACACTAGGGGGCAGCAAAAGATGCTCTGGGAAGGGAGGAAGGCACAGACCCTGAGTGTGCAGGCACCTACTGTAGGGCTTATTTGAGACCATGGGGCTGAGGGAGTTCACTCCCTGCCAAAATTCCAATGCTGTCACTGAGTGCGGCCCTGAAAGTTTGAAAAGTGGCCACCCGTCCCCTTGGATGTCAGCCCGCGATCGAAACTGGAGCTGCCCACCTCGAAACTGGAGCTCAGAAAATCGCTGCTCCCCTTGTTTTGCATCCTGTGTAGGTCACTAAAGTGCATCCTCCTGAGGAATGGAGACAGCGTGCACCCCCTTAGACTCAGAGAACTAAATTACACACGTGTGATTCGGGGACCTTCATGTCCACCTCTGCCCCCAGCCTGGACCAGAGACTCCAGGCCACACCCTGCATTTGGAAACCCAGCACCTGGAGAACTACAGCAGCGGGGTGCATCTGCTCCAGCTGCACCTAGGTGTGCAGGGACCCAGTCAGCTCATTGGCAGCCTGGCTTTGGCTCAGGAACCATTCGGAGAGGACGAGGAGTGTGAATAGCCATTGCTATCTTCTCCAGGGAAGCTCAGATAAGAGATCCTTGGCACTCCAGTGTCTGCAGAAGCCAGAGGCCATTGTGAGGTTCTTAGCCTTACCTGTCTGTGACATCCACAGTGTCAGTGGACCATCACCCTAATACAAATCAGAAAGGAGCCTTCCTGCCTCCGTCCTCCCTGCCTGTGCTCCCAGCAGAAGAGAAATAGAAGCCAGGTCAATGGAGAAGATGCACAGTTTGGGGAGACAGAGAGAAAGGTGCCCGTATCTTGTCCTACATCTGTCCTATAGCTGTCCTACAGCTTTGGGAAGACAGAATGAAATGTTGTAGGTAATGTCCCACAGGCATACTTGGCAGCAGTCACTGAGTCAATGATGTGAGCCAAGGCCCATCACTCAGACTGGATTGGAACACAATCCAGTGGACTTCCAATGCTTGCCAGTAGCCTCTGGAACATCCACCATAAGCGGAGTTAATGACCTTTTGATTGGTTGATGCAGAAGGAGCCTCCCCTCACGTAAGCAGCTGCATTGTCTATGTTACTAAAACCCTGATGCACAATAAATGGATTTTGCTTCACCACAACCTCGAGCAAGTCCCAAGTGTTGTATGTCACTGACACCGTGGCCCTCACACACCTGCAAGGCAGAAACCCAATTCAAAAAAAAAAAATAACTTTATTTATTTCATTTTTACACTCCATATTTTTTATTGGTGCATTATAGTTGTACATAATGATGGGATTTGTTGTTACATATTTGTAAATGCACACAATATAACACTATAACTTGGCAAAATGTAACTTTTAAATTAAGATCATTGTTTTCAATTTTATATATTTCTGAAAACATTAAGTTCATCAAGTGAGAATATTTATTGAACATTAACAAACGAGAATCACAGAATAAGTTTATAAGGGAAAATATATGAAAGCAAGCTGCAGGACCTTTGGTGAAATGTGAGATACTGGCTGTGGGTGGGAAGCATACAACCTGAGCCAGAGACATGGGGTACCAGGAAATAAGGCAGTGAAAAAAGCGTACATGTAAAACTCATAAAATCCACATTAATCACCATGTGTCCAGGAGCTCAGGAGCCAACTGGAAAAGCTCTCAGTGACAACACTGGAACCATTAAGGCAAAAACAAGTTAAGTGATATTGGCTAATAACCCTGGTGTGGTTTGAATGTTTATGTCCCTTCCAGAAAGGTGTTAAAACTTAACCCCAGTGCAACAGTATCAAGAGGTACTTAGGAACCTTAGGAAGAGTTTAGGTTGTCACTCTTCCACCCCACCTATAGAAACTATTGCTCACATAAAGGGAATGAGGGAGTCTGCAGTCATTTTTCCCCTGTTGATTCTGATGTAGTTTTGTTCTGAAATGTCCCACAAAGTCCCATGAGTTAATGGCTTGGTCCCAAGTGTGTGTCTCTGTTGGGAGGTGGTTAACTATAAGAGGTTGGGCCTACTTCTGGGAATTCAGGTAGTGGGGTCGTGTCCCTGTAGGTGACACTGGGTTCCTGGCCCCTTTCTCCCTTAACTTCATGGCTGCCATGAGGTGAGTGGCCTCCTTTGCCAGGTACTCCTGCCATCCAGGCTGCCTCATCACAGGCACCAGAGTAGTGGGGCCCACAGACCATGAACTGGAGCCTACAAAATGGTGGGTCCAGGAAGAACATTCTCTCATGAAGTTGATTAACCTCTGGTATTGGTTACAGTTATAAAAAACTGACTAACATGCACCCTGTGAGACACCATAGCCAGGCACCGTCTGAGTCAGATATTGTGGCACACACCTATATCCTCAGCTACTCAGGAGGTTGAGACAGGAGGATCACTTAAGCCCAGGAGTTCAATACTAGCCTGGGAAACATAGAAGACACAATTTCAAAACAAATCAAAACAAGGAACCACCTCTGAAGCCCAGAGCAGCTCTTACCAGACATGGACTCTTGCTGGTACCTTGATCTTGGACTTGCCACTGCCAGAACCAGGAGAAATAAATTTCTGTTGTTTATAAAGTACCCAGTGTAAGGTGTTTTGCTACAGCAGGAATGGACTAACAGAAACCCAAAGTTTGAAATAAATATGCTTGAATCCATACTGGTATGTATGTTTGTATGTGTGCATAAGTAAATAAATAGGAAATGGCACATCCCCAGAAGCAGTCTAGCAGTTTATGTGGACAAGCATCCTCAAGGATGGGGAGAATAACTCCATTCCTGATGTGTATGCTGCAACTAATGCCCTGGTTGCAAAGAGCACAGTATATAAAGGGGAGAGAAAAAGTAACTTTACACTAGAGAAATCTAAAGAATGCTCCATCTGTGTGGTGATCAATGTCACAGTAATCAGTTTTGAGCCATATTGCCCTGTGGTGATGAGCATGCAATTTACCTCTGGGACCTTCCTCCCCCAAATCAATGACTCAAGCATACTCATGAGAAAAACCTCACCTAGATTCCAATACCAGGACCATCTATAAAATGCCTTACCTGTACTTTTCAAAACTTTCAAGTCTCAGAACCAAGGAAAATCTGAGAACTGTCAGTCAAGAGGAGGCTGAAGAGACTTGACAACAAAATGCAGATGTGGTACCCTCAGCAGAGAAAGGCACTAGGTGGAAATGAAGGAATTTGAATAGGCCCTGGACTTCAGTTAGTAATGCTATAGGAATTGTGCCTCACTAATTATATCAAATGTACCACACAAATGTAAGTAGTTAATACTGGGGTAAACTGGAATCAGGAAATATGTAATCTTTGTATAGTTTCCTATTTTTCTATAAATCTAAAACAATTCTAAAAACTGAATTTTTGTTTTAAAAAGTATTGAAAATTCCACATATGTGGTAGATTCAAGGGAGCTACAAATTCTTTGTATTTTTCCCAATGAAAGGTGGAATCTAGTCCTTGCCTCTTACTTCTGCTGGATTTTTCTGATAGAATGCGGTCGAAGTAACATGATTTTCATGTTATTTATGTTATTTCCACAATCAAGGACAGATCATAAGCCTTGAGGCTACTGCTCATGATTCTTCAAAACTTGCTCGTGGCTGTGAGGAAGCCCAATAGCCCTGACAAGAGGCCCATGTAGGCGGAACCGTGGCTCCAGCCAAATGCCTGGACTGAGTTCCCAAATGACTCCCAGCACCAGCTTCCCAGGAACACAAATGAGACCTTCTGAAAGCAAATTCTCCAAGCCCAGTCAATCTACCCATTACCATGTCTGAAGGACACATGAGCCTTCCCCACTGAACTGTGGAAACACATGTGTGTGAGGAAAACTAAATGATTGTTGCTTTTTAGACCTGTCGTGAAAGAAGAAAGATGCTTTGTAATTACATTCTAGAAATCAATTTTTTCAGGGAAATGATTCTATTTACACATCAATAGAAATTTCATTTCTTATTATAAAAAAGGCTTTCAATCATTCTGACCAAAATCTTTCTCTCTGTTAAGACTTCCACGGTCCAGAGGAGAAGTGGAGATCATTACTCTGACTCAGGGTCAATGAGAGGTTTGCCAAGTCTCTGGAGTTTTTCCAACATGAGCTGCTCTCAGGAGAGGCCCAGACAGCATGACCTGGGGGGAGGAATGTGGTTACTCTGGTGTTAGTAGAAACTGGACCAGTTGAGTCTCTAGAGTTTTTTCTGGGTTCCATAGGGTGTATGGGACTTTGCTCCCTGGGCTTCAACACCACATCCATCCCATGCTGAAATGGTCAATCAATCTTTGCTCTTACACTTGGCCCAACATTTAGCCAGTTATCTTGTGGGTGGTAGAGTCATCCTACCTGTGCCCCAGAGTTCCCATGAACTCTCTCCTATGGCTCACAAAGAATGGTCTAGACCACACTAGAGCCTAGGGAGCCTAGACAATAGTAATGTGAAGAGGCATTTGTAATTGCAACTTCAGACTTGGGGAGGCATTTAGGGCACCTTGATTTGTCTTTAGTGAATTTCCTGGATTGTTCTTGGTCTATTTTTGTTTGTTTGTGTTTGGAGATAGTGGACCTTCTTTATTCAAAAGCAGTAGCAGACTCTCTTGTGCTATTTATTGTTGTATCATTTAAAATATTTTGTTCTGTGTGTGTGTGTGTGTGTGTGTGTGTGTGTGTTTGTGTGTGTGTGTGTGTTTTATTGGGATTGGAACCAGGGTGCTCTAACACTGAGCTACATCCCCAGTCTTTCTGATTTCATTTTTTCATTTTGAGGCGCAGTCTCTCTAAATTGCCAAGGTTAGCCTCATACTTGAGACCTAACCCAAACCTAGTTTTCCAAACAGCTGGTCTGACAGGAGTGTGCCACTGCACTTGGCTCATTTAAAATATTTTCTAATTTACTGTTTTGAAGTCATCAGACTTACAGAACTGTCATGAAGACAGGACAGTGTCTGCCTTTCACACTGTTTTCTCTCATGCAACATCTTACTTAATCCCAATTCAATTCTCATCACAGGAAGCTAACATGAACATGACACTACCAACTCACCTATAGAGTTTGAACTTAGTTTTCTCTTTTGTCCCCTAATGTCTATTTCTTGCTCCAGGAACATGCATTACTTTTCAATATCATAACTTTTATTCCCTTCAAACTGGAAGAGTGATGTATATTTTTACAGAGTCTCTATCTCTTTGGTATCCATTAATTATAGGACCCAAATAATTACCCAAACTGTTTACCTCCCTTCTACAATCTGCTCACAGATCTACAGCCCACACACCAAGCTAGTATTTTTCCTACTCTAAATAAACCCAGGACCAGGCAGCAGAAAATGGCAACTTATGCCCTATAGCCTGCTTTTGCTACTCAAACTAGCCAATTTAGCTGTATCTCCTTCCTGGCCCTGCCTTTCCCACAGGAAGCAGTATCAACTCTGGCCCAACTTTCCCCTAACTCCTGCTTCTGCCTCCTCAGCATACCTGGTGCATCCCCATGTGCCTGCTAGCTGTGCCAGGGCTCTCATCTCTTGCAAGCAAAGAAACGTGAGACTACATCCAATGGCATTGGTCTCTCTGGTCACTCTACAGATTAAAATCCTGTGGGTAGAGATGAGACAGGTAGCTCTTCCCCAAGCATTACCTCTCTTGGTCTGGTCCTTGTGTGGAATTTTGGCAGAACGCCATGGACTGCTGGGCTCACCTCAGCTCACTTTTCTTCATGCCACGCCTGAGAGGTTCCAGCTCTACCACTGTCCAAAATAACCACAGCTCTGCAGACTGTGCTCCTCAACTTCCATCCCTGCTACTTGCAGTTCAGCTGGGAAAGTATCCCAGGCAGAGAGCTTGGTCATCCAGGAGCTCACTTTGTGAGTTTCTCTTCTTTCAAATTGAGAATGTATGATGCCTTTGTGCACTACCTGAGATCAGTGGTCTCAGTTTTAAGCAGTCTTCTCAGTTGTTAACAACAGCATAAGTAGTCTGGTTCCAGTCACTGCCCTCAGGGATGTATGTTGGAGCCTTGGTACTTAATTTTTCAATGCTAATTTAGCAGTATATAAAAGTCTACATTAGTGGGGTTTTTATCACTTTAAAAATGTGATTTGATCACATCTGTAGTTAACAAGATTCTCAAAAAGTTCTCATGTCCTTCTGGACATGAGACAAGCAGCAGCTTCTGGAATCCTGACTTCACACAACTTTCTGTCATGCCAGTCACCACTATCTTTCTCTTTTACTTCCATGTCTCCTGTTATATGAAGATTATTTATGCATTTGTGTGTTTATTTTCTTATTTGTTGTAAAGTTTGCTGAGGTTTGATATTGCACAGAAGCAGCCCAACTAGTAACATAAGAGGAAAACTGGAAGGCAGCTTGAGGGCAGCCCTTTGGGGCTTGTGTTGATCACCTAGTGAGGGATAACTTCCTCAGCCCCTCAAGGTCAAAATGAAGATGCATGCCAGTGTTCTTGTTCACTGTGTACTGGACCCCTGAACTTGCTGACATGCTTGTGTGCATTGGATGATAGGTCACTGGCAGAGGGGATGAGTTGAGCTGATTTGGACAAGCAAAGGAAGAGCCAGGATCTTGGACTTGAGTCTCTGGTTCTTGAAAGTCATGGAATTCAGATCTCACCTGAGCCACAGACCCCAGCTTTGAGACTGTAAGTCACAGACTGCATGGAGGTTGCCACTTGTTTGAGGCTGTGTTCATTGGGTAAATGTCCTATGCCTATGTGAAGTACAGTGTGGTGTCATCACCTGAAGTCACCCAGAGATTTAGAACACTATCTCACTGACAATTACTGTTTTTCACCAAGTACAAAAGTATTTTTAAGAAAACCTCCAAAACACATCTCACTCACCCAGAGGAAATGGATCCATCTGCCTTGGTATGGAAGACTTCAGGCCCTGTAAGGGAGAGAGTTGGTACAGGGTGATGCCTCTTTCTGGGATGTGACTCTGCTCTTGAAAGGAGTTTTATTTTGACAAAATGTTGAAGAGCACATGAGCCCAGGCATGTCTATTGCCATAGGTAATGAGGACAGCTCGCTTTGAAACCTCCGATGTTGATCTCTGTTCCCTAGGAAGGGACCGGATGTTTTGACGGGTGTGAGGTATTTAGGTCAGAAGGTCCCTGGAACTTACACATCACGCAGCAGTGGGTTACAACTCCAAAGTAAAGTCTTTGATAAATATTATGGTCATGTTTGTAGTGTTTGGAGTGAGTGCATTGGGGCAGAATGGAAATCCTGGCCTCACCACAGTGCAGGATTCTTCTCATGTGAGTTAATCAATTGGGTCATTGTTTTGGTTTCAGTGGTTTATCACTCACATGTGGCTTGGTCTGTCCTACATGATTTTCATCAGAATTCTCACTTATACCTCTGTGAGTGACAAAACACACTAATGAGTACACAAAGATTTGCAAAGATATTCATTGAAGAGGGAATCCAAGATGGTGGACTAGAGGGAAGCTACATTCCTTGTCTCTTCATCAGTCAGTATTTAATCAGGGGAAATATTGTTTCTCGGTGAGGCAGTTTGCTGCTGTCCACTGATCCCCAATGGTTTACCCCCTGCATTCATCTGTCACAATCACCTGCTGTATACCAGCAATTAACCTGCCTTTTGAGTGCAGATTGCTTGCTGACCACTGCTTATCATACACTTTTTGCCCATTTGCCCACCTCTTACCCTCCCATCACCCACCTTTCATCTGCCCATCACCCATTGCCCAAGGTCCACCTGCTGATCATCTGGTTTTTGCCTGCAGACAACCCACACATCGGATTTGCTTACATGTGGCCACTGCCATCTTGGGACACCATCCAGAGCCTAAAGATTTGCAGCTGCCATTGTTTCCATCTTAGGTAACAGCCTTCTCAATCTAGGTGACAGGCCAGGACTTGGAGATATGTTGTGGTGCCTGTAGTTCTGGTTGCACCTGAGGTCTTTCTGCTCAAGGTGGTAGTGGTTGCCATCTGGCTACCTCTTTACAGGGTCACTTCTCTGTGTGAATGGATCCTTAGTGGTCTCTCTGCAAGTTGAAAGGGCATTGAATTGAAATCTTGGGACTTAAGCATGGCAGGGCCTGCGGAAGCTGAAGCCAATGTCCATCAGCCTGCAGCTGGGTTTCTGTGGGCTAGCCTGGGTCTAACAAGTCTGTGGAAAGCTGTAGACTAGGGGCAGTTCCCTACAGTGAGCACAGGTTGAACTAACTGGAGAAAACTGAACTTTCTTTAGTTCATTGAGTGCTGAAGTGTGCAGGGACAGAAAGGGCTGGATAAAATTGGTGGGAATACTGGAAGAGGGTGTAAGGGCCTCTTTCTATCACCTCACATACCCAAGAAGTCCAGCACCCAACATACTGGAGATAACATCAAACTTCAGACAACCCCACCTATTGGTGGAGAAGGAAAGCTGAGAAAATTTTTGCAGCCTAGAAGCAATCATTTAATTTTCCATTGAAATTTTCCTTTTTTATTTCTTCTGTTGTCATCCTCTCTCACACACCTCTACCATCTTTAAATCCAAATTTTTTCATGCAAAAATTTATTGAGGAATGGTATGTCTGAATAGTATATTACAGTTTTGTTGTGTATTCTTATATTTTTACTTTTTAAAATCTGTATATATATTTTTTTTCTCTCAACTGTTTCCCTGGATTCTCTTTCTCACTTCTCTCATACTAACAGTCAACCTCTATTAATTCCTCCCTCACTCTTACTATAAATTTTACAACTGGCTTCTCTTCTTCTCCCTCATAAACATCACATCTTACACTACTTCTGTTCCCTATTGTCCATCATTTAAAATGGTAAACACTTTTAGCAAACTTATGGTTTATATTGTAGACAATAATTGAACACTTCATAATTGTCCATTGTGACAAGACTGTAAATCCCTTAATAGGAGCCATTTGGTTAGAGGTGGTGTATTGTTTGCATTGAATACTGTTAATATTGGTTTCCCCCTCAAAGGTGAGTACCAGAAGCCTTCAGGAATCTATAAGACAACAGGGTAGAAATTGTACTGCATTAGATCCATACCAATAGATGAGCAGACACAAAAACAACATAAAAAAACAATGGAACAAAATGCCTCAAACAAACCAATATGTTCCAACAATAGAATCCATAGGCAACACAGTAGAAGAAATGTCAGAGAAGGAATTTAGAGAATACATAGATTGATCTTTGAAAGAAAGGATGGTATCGGAGAGAAAATACAGGAGGTGAAATATCACTTCAATAAAGAGGCAGAGGTTATGAAATGAATCAAGCAAAAATCCTCATAATAAAGGAAACAATAAACCAAATTAAAAATTCAATGGAAAGTATCAGCAGTACACAGACTGATCAGTTGGAACACAGAACCTGAGACAATGAGGACAAACGATACACTCTTGAAAATAAAGTCAACTCTACAGAGAAGACGGTAAGAAATCATGAACAGAACTTCCAAGGAATATGGGATAACCTGAAAAGACCAAATTTAAGATTTATCAGAATAGATGAAGGCAAGGAGATAAAAACCAAAGGAATGCACAATTCTTTTAATGACATGATATCAGAAAATTTCCCAAATCTAAAGAAAAAAATGGAAAAAATCAACTACAAGAGTCTGACAGGACCCCAAATGTACAAAATTACAGCAGACCCACATAAGGACACACTATAATGAGAATGACGAACATACAAAATAAAGATAGAATTTAAAGGCTGCAAGAGAAAAAAAATTATATAACATATAGGGGGAAACCAAATCAGATTTCACCTGATTTCTCAACCCAGACCATCAATGCCAGGAGGTCCTGGAATAACATAAATCAAGCTCTGAAAGAAAATGGATGCCAACCAAGAATTTATATCCAGCAACATAAAACTTCAGATTTGAAAAAGAAATAAAAACATTCCATGATAAACAAAAGTTAACATAATTCATGACTAGAAAGCCTGCACTACAGGACATTCTCAGCAAAATATTCCATGAGAGGAAATGAGAAAAAAATTAAAAAACAGTGAAAAGAAGCAAAGAGAGGAACTACACTGAAGTAAAGATCTATCAAAGGAGAAACCAAGTCAAGTTAAAAAATCAAAACTAAACCAAAAAGACCGGGAATACAAATCATATCTCAATAATAACCCTGAATGTTAATGGCCTAAACTCATCAATCAAAAGACATAGACTGGTGAATCAGATTATATGGTGCCTTCAAAAGACTCACCTCATAGATAAGGACATCCACAGACTAAAGGTGAAAGGATGGGAAAAAACCTACCATGCACACAGACTCAGTAAAAAAGTGGGGGTTTCCATCCTTATTTTATATAAAGTGGACTTCAAGCTAAAGTTTGAAGGGATAAATAGGTACATTTTATACTGCTTAAGGGAACCATAAATCAGGAAAATATAATTATAAATATTTATACTAGTCAAGCACTCCACTAACAGGGCTATACCCCATCTGCGTTTTCTTATTTTTGAAAATTTTTGGCTTTTTTTCTTTACTTTTCTTGATCTATTTTCCTTCTCTTTACCTCTTTCTTCAGAATCTCATTCTTCCTTTTCTCATGCTAACAACCAACTTCTTTTGATTACATTTTAACACTTTCTATGATCTAGGACTACTATATACTCTTTTCCTATCCCACTAACAGTTACATCAAATAACCCTCTTCCTTCACTTCATCCTCCATTAGAAACAGAAGTCCTTATTGAAAATCTATTTGTTATACTATGGATAAAAATTGAACTCATTCTGTTTATTGTGACAATGTTGTTAACATCTTCATACGGGCTATTTGGCTTAGGGTTGCATATTATCTGTACTGGCTGCTGCTAATATTGATCTCTCCCTTAAATAAAAGGTTTTTGGAAACCTACGGAGTCACTATAAGCCTATGGGTGGAAACAGTAATACCCCAGATCTGCATGGCTAGAGGGGAAGATATGTAAACAACATGAAAAAAACAAGGGAAGAAAATGATCCAAACAACCTAGATTCTATATTAATAGAATCCAGAGACAGCATGGTAGAAGAAATATCAAAAAAGGAGTTCAGAATATACATAATTAAAATGATACATAAAGCAAAGAATGAGATAAGAGAGCAAATGCAGGCAATGAATGATCACTCCAATAAGCAGTTGAAAGAGCAACTACAGGAAGCAAAAGATCATTCAACAGAGGTAGCGATTCTCAAAAAAAAAAAAAAAAAAAAAAAAAAAGAAATCCTTGAAATGAAGGAAACAATGAACCCAATGAAAAACTCAATGGAAAGCATCACCAACAGACTAGATCACTTGGAAGACAGAACCTCAGACAATGAAGACAAAATATTTAATCTTGAAAATAAAGTTGCCCAAACAGAGAAGATGGTAAGAAATCATGAATGAAACCTCTAAGAGCAATGGGACATCATGAAAAGACCAAATTTAAAAATTTCAGGATTGAGCAAGGCACAGAGATACAAACCAAAGGAATGAACAACTTATTCAATGGAATAATATGAGAGAATTTCCCAAACCTGAAGAATAAAATGGAAAATCAAATACAAGAGGCTTACAGAACACCAAATGCACAGAATCACAAAAGATCTGCACCAAGGCACATCATAATGAAAATGCCTAACATACAAGATAAAGATAGAATTTTGAAGGCAATGAGAGAAAAGCATCAGATTACATACAGGAGGAAACCAATATGGATATCACCAGATTTCTCAGCCCAAATCCTAAAAGTTAGAAGGGCCTGGAACAACATAGTTCAAGCTCTGAAAGAACATGGTTTTCAACCAAGAATCCTATAAGCAGCAAACCTAACCTTCTAATTTGAAGACAAAATAAAATCCTTCCATGATAAACAAAAGTTAAAAGAATTTACAAATAGAAAACCTGCACTACAGAATATTCTTGGCAAAATATTCCATGAGGAGGAAATGAAAAACAACCATGTAGGTCAGCAAAGGGAGAAACTACCTTAAAGGAAACACCAATCAAAGGAGAAAGCAAGTCAAGTTAAACCAAAAATAAGCCCAAATGACTGGGAATACAAATAATTTCTCAGTAATAGCCCTGAACATTAATGGCTTAAATTCATCAATCAAAAGACATAGACTGGCAGATTGGATTAAAAAGAAAGACCCACAAATATGCTACTTTCAAGAGACTCACCTCATAGATAAGGACATCCACAGACTGAAGTTGAAAGGATGGGGAAAAAACTTACCATGCACACGGACTTAGTAAAAAAGTGGGGGTTTCCATCCTTATTTTAGATAAAGTGGACTTCAAGCCAAAGTTATTCAAAAGGGATAAGAAAGACATTTCATACTGCTTAAGGGAACCATAAATCAGGAAGACATAATGATTATAAATATGTATGCCCAAACAACAGTGCATTCATGTACATCAAACAAATCCTTCTCAATTCCAGAAATCAAATAGACCACAACACAATAATTCTGCTGTCACCACTGGATAGGTCTTACAAACAAAAACAAAACAAAGAAACCATAGAACTCAATAACACAATCAATAACTTAGACTTAATTGACATATAGAATATTTCATCCATCAAAGAGCACATACACTTTCTTCTCAGGAGCACATAGAAACTTCTCTACAATAGACCCTATGTTATGTCACAAAGTATCCCTTAGTAAGTGCAAAAAATAGAGATACTTCCTTGTGTTCTATCATATCATAATGAAATGAAATTAGCAATCAATGACAAAATAAAAAAGGAAATTACCCCAACACCTGGAGACTAAATAACATGCTATTGAATGAAGCATGGATAACAGAAAGTAAGAGGGAGGAGATACAAAAATTCTTACAGGTAAATGAGAATGATGAAACTATATATCAAAATCTCTGGGACACTATGAAAGCAGTACTAAGAGGAGAATTCATTGCATGGAGCACATTCAAGAAAAGAATAAAAAGTCAACAGCTAAGTGAAGTGAAAGATTAGAAAAACACATCACTCACATGAACTGTGTAAACAAGCAGTGGTTTCCATCCTTATATCAAATTGGACTTCTAACTGAAGTTAGTCATAAAGGAAAAAGAATGACATATCATACTGCTTAAGGAAATAATACAACAACACATAAAATCATAACTATATATGCTCAAAACAATGAAGCATACATGTATATCAAATAAACCCTTCTCAATTTCAAGAATCAAATAGACAACAACACAATAACACTTGGTGACTTTAACACACCTCTGTCAGCACTGAATAGATCTTCCAAACAAAAACTAAACAAAGAAGCTATAAAATTAAAATTAAATTATACAATCAATAATTTAAATTTAACAGACATGTATAGAATATTTCATCCATCATCAAGCAAATACACTTTCTTCTCAGTACATGGATCCTTCTCTAAATTTGTGGTTCCCTGTCTGATTATATGATATTTTCCCTGAGAAAATTGGCTCCCCTTACTCCACTCCATCCTGTTCATCACAGAAGAAACCCTTCCTGGAATGAACCCCTTTACCTCTGTATCTATAAATAAAGGAGATTTGGGCTACTCCATATTGTTAGAGGCCAGAGCTGGTATGGCCAGACCCATCACACCCCCTGTCATTTAAAATGATTACTAGTTCTTGTGTATTTATTGACTAGATAAGTTTATGGATAATTTATTGATTTATAGCCAGCATTATCCTCTGACAGTTAACCCTTTTCTCATCCATTCAGGATGTGGCTGAGAAATCCCCACACCCCATGTAATTAAGGGTGTAGGTCCCAGTATATAGGATCTGGTAGAACTTGGAATTTCACATAAATCTTTGGTAGTGGTTCCTTAGGAATAAAGTGTCCATCCAAGGCAGAGGACCAGCAATGTGTATTATCTTCATACTGTACATTAAGAGTATCTATTTTGAACAAGACAATATTGAGGGCATCATTAACATGAGCAAGCCTAGGTCCCCCTTTTCTTCTTAAGTCATGTTTTAAGCATATGATGTGCATGTTCAATCAATGAAGGCCTGTCCAGTAGAATTGTGAGGGATTTCATGAGTTAGAACCATATTCCATTGATTACAAAACTGAGAACATGCACTAGAAGTATAAGCAGGGGCATTGTTAGGTTTTAAACAATGAGGTTTACACGTGGTGGAAATGCAAAGGAGCACATGAGAGGTACAGGCTGGGACCTTGTCTGAATGATGTGCACTGGCCCATACAAAGTCTGAGGATGTATTTATGGTAACATGTGAAAAGGAATAGGTATGTAAAGGAGGGGAATGTGTTACATCCATCTGTTAGAGTATTAGAGAGTAAACTTCATGGGTTTACAAATTCCTGAGTAGGGGAACAAAACGGTGTGCAATGAGAGCAATTATTAATGATGAAATGGAACTGCTGAGAGGAAATAGAAAAATGTTTTCATTAAGGAATGAGCATTTTGATGGAAAAAAATTGTGCAATTGCACTGCATCAGAAGAAAGAGGAAAAAGTGATTTTACAGCAGCATTAGATGAGCATTTCCTTCAGTGAGTGGTCCAGGAATCTTAGTGTGGCTGTGTATGTGAGCAAAATATACTGGAGCTGTACAATCCTGTAAAAGAGATTGAAGAGTGATAAACAGTGATAATGAATTAGAGTCCAAATGAGGTGAGAAAATTGCAGAGGAAATATGAGGCATCAGTTTGGCTATACACTGAGAATCTGTAATGATGTTTAGGGCAGTGGGAAACATACAAAGAGCCAAAATAATTGCAATTAATTCTGCTCGCTGAGGAGAAGCTTGAGGTAATGTGTAATAAACAGTCATTTTATATCAGTGAATATAGGTACCACACCCCATTATTTCCTCCATCAGTGTAGACAGCAATCCCACTGGAAAGTGGAATGGAGGAGATTATAGAAGAAGGAGCCTGACAGACGTGAAACAATAAGGAAAGGTGTTCATCTGGAGGTGCATGGAAAGCAATAGGAGCTAAAAATCAGTTAGGGCAGCTTGATAAAATGAAGAAAATTGTAAATACTGTAAGTGTAAAGTCTTTCCATAAGTAATATAAAGTACATGAATATCTGTTCCTGTAAAAGATAAAATATGATTGCAAACATCTGAGATTAATTGAGCTTACATATCAGCATAAGAAAAAACAGTTCTTCCTCAAAAGTGAGGAGAATATAACCACTCTTTTTATGTACAAGTCTTGATTTAAAATGGCAACAACTGTATCAAAGGCATAAGGCTTTCCTGTAAAGATTATTAGCGATAAAGGAACACTGAGAGTTGGGAGTCTGTCTATAAGGACTGTAGACAATTTTTTATTAGCATGTTGAGGAACTGCAGTCAGTGCAGGAGTTAACTGGAAAAAACTGGTGGGATTATGTTGCTTTTTCAACAACTGAAAGAAAGGCAACAGCCTATCAGTAGTTAAAGAAATATATTCTCAGGCAAAATTTAAGTGTCCTAAAAATTATTGCAAATGAACTCAGGAAAATTTGGAAGAAAGAGTCAATTTGGGAATATATGGAATGGAATAATTTTGGAATATTATATGTCCTAAATAATTAATAAGGAGTTGTTGATTTTTTTCTGTGGCCACATGGAGGCCAGATTGTAATAGAATGTGTTGTAATTTAGTTAGTCTCTTCTGTAAGTATTAGCCAAGTGATCAAACTATCATTCATATAATGATAAACAAGAATATGTGGAAATAATTGTTTGAAAGGTGGAAGTGCCTTATTCACAAAATGTTGACATAATGTGTGGCTATTTAACATACCTTGAGGAAGAACAGTCCACTGATATCTATCAGCAGACTTGTGATGATGGAAAACAGAAACTGTGAAGGCAATTTTTTCCCGATCATCAGGAAAGAGAGGAATAGTAAAAAAAAAAAAAAAAAAAAAAAAAAAAACCTTTTAGGCCTATGAAATAAGGAAAAATCCCAAGAAATTAGATTAATGTTAGGCAATCCATACTGAAGTGGACTCATTAGTTGTATACATTTTTAAAATTTCTCTTAAATCTTGTAATAATCTCCATGTCCCTGAGTTTTTTCTTTTTGGTAAAAATGGGCATAGTCCATGGACTGGTAGAAGGTTCAATATGTCCCAATTGTAACTGTTCTTGATCCAGCACCTCTGCAGCTGCCACCTTCTTTTTGACAATGGCCATTGTTCTACCCAGACAGGAGTGGTGACCTTCCATTTTAATGGCAAGGTGGTTGGATTCTCAGAGTACCCTATAAAACCGCAACTCCACAGACATTTGTAACTTGTGTAAGATGTCTTTGCCCCATACAGAAAGGGAACTGCCACAATGTACAGTTGAATCTGAGTAATAACTTGCTGTGGGCTGGGAGAGGCAGAGCATAACCACAGAGAGCTTTTAGACACCTGTTCATTATTGCGTCCTGTGCCCCAAACCTTTGTAAGTGTCATATACGAGGCCACATTGAGACAGGTAAAAGTGTAACATTAGCATTGGTGTCCAATAACCCTGTGATTGACTGTTCATTTATATAAGGGGTTAGTTTGATCCATTTTCAGTAATAGGTAAACATGCTCCAATAAAAGTGGACCCAAATCCTGTATTCCCCTCTTTCATTGAGAAGTTGTTGGACAGTAATATAAGGAATGACAATTAATTGAGCTATGGAGGATCCCTTGAGGAGATTTAAAGGCATATGAGACCAAATTTGAATGTACATAACACTAGCATAATCAGAATCAATTTTTCCAGGAATTATAAATTTTCCTTCTTTAGTACTGTAGGGTGTGAAAAATTAAACCAATAGTATCTTTGGGTAGAAATTCTTGAATTTGGGTAGCAATTTTACAAACTTCCTCAGTGAGACATATTTGAGTATCCTCAGCAGTAGTTGAATTCACATGTGTTCCCTCTAGTGGCATGGAAGAACTTTTTTGAAGGAGGTTCTGTTTGAATCTGAAACATTTGTGCAGGAGACATTTGCATTTGCAGGTGAAAAGAATTCCTCCTCATTTGACCCTGGGTGAGGAGGTTACGTGTAATTGGGTTTCCCAACATGTCTGTTTTAGATCTGCATTGATAAGCCCAATGAAATCCATTATGACAGATTGGACATTTCTGATTGGGTCATTTGTGACCCTTTTATTAATTTTACAATTTTTATTTGCAGTGTTGGGGATTGAACCCAGGGCCTTGTGCTTGCAAGGCAAGCACTCTACCAACTGAGCTATATCCCCAGCCCTCTTACAATCCTTTTCAAGATGGCCAGGTTTTATTTTATAATTGTAAAAAAGTTTATCAGGGGATTTGAAAGCAGCAGTCAGTAAACCTGCTTTATGACTTTCAGTTCCAACATTGTGACATACTTTTATTAAATCAGAAAGCGTACTATCCACTTTATGGTAAATAGATTTCGTTACTTCCTTATAATCGTGGTTGACACTTTTGTAAGCTAGTTGTTTGCTCAGAATATTGGAAGCTTCCAAATTGTCTATTTGTCTTCCAATAGCTTTAAACAATCAGTTAGCAAAATTAATATAAGGCTCCCGTGGGGCTTGCTGAATTATAGCAAAGTACTCCACCATGCTTTACAAACTAAGGTTCTAATCTGGGCAATGGCAGCTGTGGGTAACTGAGCTTATTATAATGTCCCTCTTTGACCCACAAAAAAACAGTCTTCATAATCAATATTAACATTTCCATGAACAGTATCCTCAGCTTGAACATGGGCTTAATAAGAGTATTCTTTAAAAACACTGTATTTGGGGCAGGAGAATGCAAATGCTGCCCTGCCCATGAAATCTCCTCTGTGGAAAGAGGATGTGGTATGAGGATGCCCAGCCTTCCATGTCAGCAGATCAGTATATTTCAATACAGTTCATTCCAACATTATCTGTATTGATGTTCAAGTGTATTTGAAGATTGAAAAAAAAAAGTGAAAATGACGAAGAAGAATCACAGAGGGTGGGGAGAGAGAGAAATGATTTCATCAACAGAAGTACCAAAAAGAGAACATATGGAGAGGTCAGGGCACTCAGCTCTTAGCACTGGCAGTCCTGGCCCCTGGGGTGGGCCCTGGAACAAAGCCATGCACCCACCAAAATCTTGTCCTCTCTGGGGACAGTCAATAATGTTCATGGGTTTCCACAGTCCAGGGAGGCATTTGTCGGGCCTCCTGCTCTGAGAAGTGCTGACTGGACAGCTCTCCCTGTGCTCCCAGCAGCCCCTGGGTATGGACTCAGCACCCTTCCTGCAGCCAGAATCCAAGGACAAATGAAAAATCTGCTCTCAAATTTCTAATCATGGCTGAAGTGGTGTCCAGCATGAGGTTGTTACCTTGATGGGAACTGAGTTCGGTAAAGAATAGAGTTTCAGGTCCCCAGATCTCTGAGAACTGTGACTTGCAAAGCCACGCACATAATTCCTGGGGTGGCTGAGGAAGGAGGCAGGAGGATCTCAAGTTCAAGACCAGTCTCGGCAACTTAGAGAGATCCTATTGCAAAATAAAAAGTAGAAAGCACTGGGGATATCACTTAGGGGTAAAAAGCCCCTGGGTTCAATTCCCAGTATCCACTTTCCAATAAAGAGAGAAGCTTTCTGAAATTAGGATTCAGAGAGACACAGATGCAGAGCAGGTGGAAGAGAACCTGGGAGGGGAGCTGGAGGGTGGGGGACACAGCAGGTCCTCTCTCAGGAGTGGTAGGTGCTGAAACCCTCACCACTGCTCTCTCCATGCTCCCTCCTTCCTGGAGCCCAGCAGGCTTCTCAGCTGGTTCTTATTCAAACCATAACATTCCTCACTGACCCCCAAATGTTCATGTCAATCTCACAATGCAAAATGAATTCTGTTCATCTCCAAGAGTCACTTAGTCTTAACAGTTCCACCATTGCCCAGAAGTCCAAGTTCAAAATCTCCTCTAAAACTCAAGGAAAACTCTTGGCTGTGAGACTCTATAAATATTAAAATCAAGTTATACAATATACAGTGGCAAAAGGTAAATATTCTCATTCCCAAAGAGAGGAATAAGGGCATAGAAAGAAGAGATGAAACCAAAATAGAACCAAAATGCAAGTGAGAAAACAGGTCCCATCCTCTGCCCTAATTCTACAAAGAAAAACTAGAACATAATCTCTTTAGTAAACTACACCTTCCTTGATCCTAATTTCACAAGTTCTTTTCTGGTCAAACTGCAAGTCTTAAACATCCTTTAGCCTTGCTTTCTTCTCCTGATCCTCACAGTGCACCTGGCTAAAAACTGTCAGCAATATCCATGCTACTGACTGATGTTGTGCTGCCATGAAATTTCCTCCACCATATTAACCAGTTCACCACTATTATATCCAGTCACACTCAAAATCTCAGGACATGGTCATGTTGTAGATAGCCTCTTTGCCCAATGTATGTAACATGAACGGCCTCTAGCCCAATTCCCAGGGGAGTCCTCATTTCCCTCCGAAACCTCATGAGCAAAGATTGCATTCCTGTTGGCATTCTGTCCCTCTGAGTCTCCACCAGAATCACTATTAAGTTCTGCTTTCAGCATTATAAAGCCTTTCCAGCCTGACATATCCCAAACTCCCCCTGCAAACTGTTTCCAAAGGCTTTGGAACCACGTAGGTAGGTTAGTTACAGCAATAGTCCCACTCCTGGTACCTTCTGTTTTAATAAGCTTTGTGTTACTGTAACCAAAATACCAAACAAGAATCACTTAGAGGAAGAAAAGCTTCTTTGGAGCTTATAATTTCAGAGGTCTCAGCCAATACATGGATAAATCCATTGCTTTGGGCCCAAGATGTGGGTCCACACAATGGTGAGTGGAGCTGATCAAGGATCACTGCTTCATTCATAGCAGCCAGGAAACAGTAGGAAGAGGGAAAAGGGCAAGAGGAAAGATGAGTCCTCCCAGGCCACACCTAATTATTGGGGGCTGTGCCATGCGGACGGTGCCAGAACGGCACCTGATCACATCAGCAGCGAGGAGGTTAATTGACATAAGCACACTCAGGTGATTTATCATCCACGCACACAATGCATGCACATGTGTTCTCGAGCACTCCTAATCGTGCCTGCTCAGACATCTAGCATCTTGCTTAATCTTTGCATAAGAGGCATGGCCCTGCTCTCGGCCTCCTGGAGATAATATAAGCTGACCATAGCAGAAAGAGCAACAGCAAAGCAGCAGCTAGCAGCAAGAGGCAGAGAGAAGCCACTAGCAGAAAGGAAGAAGAAAAGGCAGCAAGTGAGGCAGCAGTTAGCAGAAAGAAGCAGTGAGATGCCATTAGCAGAAAGGAAGAAGAAGCGGCAAGCAGATAGAAGCAGCAAGTAGGGGCAGTGGCGGAAGGCAGATCACAGAGCACAGAACTGAGAACACATCTTAGGTTGCAGATCACAGATTGCAGTAAGCAGGATGCATCACTAAAGCACCTTAGGTAGATGCACCCTTAGTTCACAGGATGCAGGACACACCTTAAGAAGCAGCAGAAAACTAAGAAGATATACATATCTCTGAAAGTGTAGTTCTCTCTCTTAAGCAAAGCCTTTCTCTCTCTCCTCTCAAAGCAAGTAAGCCTCATTTTCTCTATCCTCAATGAAAAAGCAAGTAAGGAAGCAGCTCAGAGATAGAAGTAGCTCAGTTTCCAGTCCACCATCCATAAGACCCGTGCAAATTGTTGCTGCAGGCAGTGACAAATATCCGCGGATTTGGTACTGCAAAGAGTCAGTGACATATGGTAGCCTGTATGGGGAGGGAAATTCATAACAACCTTACAGGGAAAAAGGAAATCAGCATGGTGGGGAAAGTAAACTGAAGAAGTCTGTCTCTGGGAATAGGTATGGCAGGGAAAGTAAGAACCTCGCAGGAGTTTCTGGCCAGAGCGGTTTAAGGGCAAGGGATAGTTAAAGATCACAAAGGGCATAACAGTGAAATGCGTACTACTGTTAGTGTGGCCTTTGTCTCACATATTCAAACTCTAACAGAAATAAGCCCAGGCTTCATAGAAGAAAAGCTGCTCAGTATGCCACAGGGGGATCTTCATAAACAGGATCTAATAGCAACAGAAAAGGAGTAGCTGGCCAGATAAGGTTCACAGAAAGCGACTGAGTTTAAGGTTCACAGAAAAGTGAGTGAGTTTGAGGTTCACAGAAAAGCAACGAAGAGGCCATGACTCAGAAAATTTAAGAACAAGGGAAAAAGGAAAGAGCTAAATCTAATACAAAGAACCCCCAAAAGGAATAACCAAGTGGTAGTGAAAACTTAAGAACAAGGGAAAAAAGGTAGGAGAAATCTAAACCTAATACAAAGAGCTTCAAAATTTGTAGAACCTGCCCATATTTGAGGACCAAAATAAAGATACCATCAATCATTAGAAAAAATTTAAAGAGGCAGTTAAGACTAAAACAGCTATGCAGAGCAGTGTTATCTGGAGGACAATGTCTAATTGGAGAGCTCAGTGGCAAGAAATAGCTGTTGAAACTGCTTGCAGAAATGCAGTAGCAAGGTAGAAAATAGAAGGCTAATATGCTTCAATAGATATTCAAAATCAATATGATCCTGGAGTGTATGCACAGATACATACAGCAGCAAAGAGACAATACCCTAACAAAAGACAAGTGATGACTATAGGAAAATCTGTTACACCTTGTGCCCCAGGTCTTTGCCCAAAGTGCAGAAAAGGAAAACATTGGGTTAATAAGTGCAAATTAGTTACTGTTGTTGAGGGAAAGATGTTGCCAAATCATTTAAGAAACAGGGCACAGAACTCTTCAACTCAAGGCCCACAAAATGGAAGCAGTTGTCATAGCCCTTGTAGAGTTTGGGGAGTAACAGATCCTTTTTATGATAGTGATTGCATCACTCGGGCAAATCCCACATTGGAATTGGTCGGACCCATAGCCCCTCATAAGCTGATTTAGCCACAGATGATTTTAATCTTTTTCTAACTCACTTCTAATTCCTCATGTTGATACCTCACCTTTAAGGAGGGTTTATAAGTAAAGGGAAGTGCACTGACCAGAAGGTTAATGGAGTTAATATTAAAAATGTAGAGAGGGTGAAACGATAGTTTTTTCAGCAGTTTGGCACCAAATTTGGGGGATTTTTAGGTTTTACACTAATAGGCTTGGGTGTGCTTGTGTTAATTCTATCCTACATCTACAAATGCCTCAAACCCAGTCAACAGGCTTATGTCATCATAAAACAGGCCATGGCCACCCTTGAAGCAGAACAATCTCCCAGTGTATGGCTTAGTATGCTGGATCGGTAGTCAAAGATGGGTAAGATTCATGGGGAGCTCATATGTTGCTCGGTTGTGGACAACCTAAGACAGGCACGATCCTTGCCAGCTTTCTTTTCATTTTATATAAAGAATGGGGAATTATTGGGGGCTGTGCCATGCGAATGGCACCAGAACGGCGCCTGATCACATCGGCAGCAAGGAGGTTAATTGACATAAGCACACTCAGGTGATTTATCATCCACGCACACAATGCATGCACATGTGTTCCCGAGCACTCCTAATCATGCCTGCTTGGACATCTAGTGTCTTGCTTAATCTTTGCATAAGAGGCATGGCCCTGCTCTCTGCCTCCTGGAGGTGATATAAGCTGACAATAGCAGAAAGCATGACAGCAAAGCAGCAGCTAGCAGCAAGAGGTGGAGAGAAGCCACTATCAGAAAGGAAGAAGAAAAGGCAGCAAGTGAGGCAGCAGCTAGCAGAAAGAAGTGGCGAGATGCCATTAGCAGAAAAAAAAGAAGAAGCGGCAAGCAGATAGAAGCAGTGAGTAGGGGCAGCAGCAGAAGGCAGATCACAGAGCACAGAACTGAGAACACATCTTTAGGTTGCAGATCACAGATCGCAGTAAGCAGGATGCATCACTAAAGCACCTTAGGTAGATGCACCCTTAGTTCACAGGATGCAGGACACACCTTTAAGAAGCAGCAGAAAACTAAGAAGATATACATATCTCTGAAAGTGTAAGACTCTCTCTTAAGCAAAGCCTTTCTCTCTCTCCTCTCAAAGCAAGTAAGCCTCATTTTCTCTATCCTCAGTGAACAAGCAAGTAAGGAAGCAGCTCAGATAGAAGTAGCTCAGTTTCCAGTCCACCATCCATAAGAGTCGTGCAAATTGTTGCTGCAGGCAGTGGCAAATATCCGCGGATTTGGTACTGCAAAGAGCCAGTGACACCTAATGACTCTTTTTTTCCATCCACATCCCACCTTCCTACAGTTATCACCCCAGCCATCTAGTCAGACTAGGATGGACTAATTAGGTTACAGTTCTCACACTCCAGTGATTTCACCTCCAAGCATCCCTGCATTAATATGAGATACAACAGAGGGCAGGGGCTATACATAATAGGCACACCATACCACTGGACCTGTTCAGTCTTTAGTGGTTTATGTGAGTTACATGTGGCAGTCAGGACATTCCCTCCCTGGGTTTCCACAAGATGCCCATCACATTCTGAAATGATCAGCATGCCTTGGCTCTTACATCTGGCCCAACAATTGGTCAGCTGTGTTGTGGGTGGTAGTGTCATTTTACCTGGGCCTCAGGGTTCCACATAATCCCCTGAACCATACCAAAGCCCAGGCAGCCTAGATACATAGCAAAGAGAAAAGGAGGAGTTTATGATTGTAATTACAGGCATGAGGTGGCCCAAAGGGCTTCTTGATTGTATCTCTGGGGAATGGTCATGATAATTGTGATATGCATCATATAAAATATTTTCCAGCTTACTATTTTTAAATAAATTCAGACTTCAAAAGAATTGTGAAGAAGAATAAAATGTCTATGTATCTTTCACACAATTTCCCCCAATGTAACATCTTACTTACATAATCCTAATTCAGTTCTCCAAACTGGAATATTAACATGGACACAAGGATATTAACTAATGCACAGACTTCATTTTAATTTTGTCATTTGTTCCCTAATGTCTACTTCCTGCTGCAGATCTGGTCCAGAATCCTGCATTACTTTACAAAGAAAACTCCCAAATTTCTGCTCCTGTCCTTGCTCAGCAGGTTTCAGAACACCTGATTTCACACCACTTTCTCTGTAAGGCAAATCACCACTATTTTCCTCTTCTACTTCCCCATCTCTGGTTAAATGAAAATTGTCTATGTATTTGTGTATTTATTTGCTTGTTTGGTGTGGTCCTAGATTGAAGAGAAGGTGCCAAGTAGTGATGTAAGAGAAAAATTGGAAAGCAGAAGGAGGGCGTTGGAAAGTGTGTCACTTTTGTAGAGAAAAGGGATGATACCAGAGCTTTGAAATGAGACTAGATCCCCCTTTGCCAATTTCCTTCTGAATTCTTGTTCCTCAATCTGAAGAACAAAAGTCATGAATAATAATGGAAGGAACGAGCTAAAGGAACAGGACTTATTTTAAAAAAGAGAGCCAGTGACTATGGAACCAGCTGCAAAGTCTTTTCTCTCTCTGCATTCTGTGAGAGAGAATGACCAACTTTCCAGGTCAGATGGCCCCCTCCGGGGACCACCAAATCGTCTTTGGGCAGCCTGAACATCTTGATCAAATGTTTTAGTCAAATTTGGAAAAAAAAAATGGTTAAAAAGGTTTTTAACCATGTTCACTAAAGCTTACATTAAAATATAAACAGCTGCCAATAGGAAATTCCAACTGTCGGACTTGGTCCACCAAAATGCCAGGCTAAAATTTTGATAGCTGCTATCCAAGAAACCAGGATAATCAGTTTAGAACAAGACCCCAACCTGAGGGGCTGTCCCAGGGAGACCAATGGAAGCAAGCTCTCTTGCTATCTCTTCAGGAAACTCCTTCAGGGAGGGATAGGGCATAACCTTTATCAATATTTTCTTAATACCTTTTCATCTCTGATGAGAGGGACCATATCAGGATGGAGGCCAAAAAGACTTTAGAATTCTATTTTTTTGAGTTCATAATTTTGATCTGGTGTGCCTAAGTTAATTTTTGATCAGACCTATCTTATCCAACTACAAAGTTTTCTTAATGTTCTGTTTCATTCAGAGGACAGTTTACAAGGGTTAACTCTCAATCTAATGGGTTTTTAAAAATAAGCTATAAGGCCTTTGTCCATCTGTTTATTTTATGTATATGTACACAGGTATATTGTCATGTCTACATATATTTGGTATCAAAATTGACATGTGAGCTCATAAATTAAAATTTTAAAAAGTGGATCCAAATACTTTTGATTCACATGATTGAAAAGGTTTTAAATTGGGTAAATGAAAATATGGCATTGAAGTTACTAAAACAGTTTGTTTCTAGGTGGTCAAAAATAAATAAAGTGTTAATTTTATAAAATGTCTAATATCCATCATTTCTAGATTTTTCTTCAACAGGAAAGAAATGACTGATATGGCTCAATACAATTCTCTGATATCTTGGTTTTTCAAAAAAATAACTAAATTAGATTTAACATATATGGGATTGATCATGGATGTGTTTGTTAGAGACATCTGATTGGTTTAGAGAGTTAAAATGCTAACTGTTAAATATAACATCAAGTACTCTTAACTCCTTAAATTCCACAGGGTAACATACTCAAAACATTTTTGGTGTTTTCATAAATTGGTAAATAAAAAAAGGATTCAAATTTACTTTATCACTGAAAACATGGTTACTAAAAGTCTTAACAGGTATTATTCTATACAAAAGGTTCAAAAATTTCAACTGTATTTAAATAGACTTCTGTAGGTAACAAAGTATTTCACTGGATTAAACTGGAGTAATTTATCTAAATTCAGATATTTATAAGTGTTGTTTCAGAATGTAAATTTTAAAAAAGGGGATCAACAGATTAAAACATTACAACTTTTAAATATAAAAATATATTTAGTAAAAATGTTTCTAGATAAAAAAGTCTTTATGTGATAAAATAAGACTGTAATACATCTAAGTAAACAACAAGAGTGTCTAAGTGATTAAAAACATGCTAATTAAGAGTAAAATTTAAACGGTTTATGTGTATATATAAGTAACACAACAGATAAAACAATTCAAGGTTTTTCCTAAGGTCAAATATTAATGTACTGATATAAACCAAAGTTCAGTCTACATGCTGAAATGAGCAATAATTCTTAAAATATTAATTTACTCTTAATATTATGTCTGTTCAGTTTTATTTCTAGAGCAACTAGTCTTAAAAATTGGAGGTTTTTACAACTTTGATTAGACAGCAACTGTTAGAGTATTGTACTACATTACAAAGTCTAATTTTTTTAAAAGCTAAACATGGTTAATATAAAAAGCAATATAATTATGATTCTATTACTCTTTTTCATACATTAAATGTGTTCATATCTTCCAGGTATACAAGTCTTTAAAAGGTTTAAAAGAATATTTTATCAAGCTGGTGTTTTCCAACCTAAAGTTGTAATGGTAAATTTAAACTTATCAAAATAAGACATATTATTGGGGATTTATTTATATTGTTTAGAGTTCCATAGCTGAACCTGAAGCTTATGTTACCTTTTGCCCTGGGAAAAAAAATGTAAATGTATTTCTAAAAGATAATAAGAGTATAATCTCTTTAAAGGTTAATATCATGACACAGAAAAACATTTTGCCATTTTACTAGACAAAAAGTAAGTTAAATCTCTCTCAGTTTTCTTTGATTCATGTGTAATATCATACTATTAATTAACATTTATATAGACTTAGGAAACAATATATGTAAACTTTATAAAATGATATTTAAAAACATAAAGATCAGCTTCAGAACTATACCACTTTACCTAAGATTTATGAAGAGCCCTACCTTACCTGAGATAAGATTCTGCCTCCCACCTTACTACATGTTACAGTGGCTCCAAAATAGGTCAGACTTCAGCTCACTTAAAGTTATATTCAAAAGATTTTTTTTGTAGTAAAATAACTGTGATCTCAAACACGGGATATAATATGTAGCTCAGTCAGAATTTAAGATAGCTATTATACAACTAATATGTTTTTCCTATTGTTAATTCCATTTTGTATTTTCCTTGTAAACTCTGTAACTGTTGACTGATTGTTTTACAGAGGTACTGCTTCAAGAACAATCTAAATTAATTTGAGATAATAAGCCATCACCTATAGGACAGATAATATAGACCCCAGGTTAATAAAAGTTGGTAAATAACTATAAAGTCATAGATATTAAAGTTAAAACCCAGTACTCTTTTTTAAATTTTTTTTTAATTTTTTATTGTAAACAAATGGGATACATGTTGTTTGTCTGTTTGTACATGGGTTAAAGGCATACCATTTGTATAATTATAAATTTACATATGGTAATGTTGTTTGATTCATTCTATTATTTTTCCCTTCCCCCCACCCCTCCCACCCCTCCCACCCCTCTTTTCCCTCTATACAGTCCTTCCTTCCTCCATTCTTGCCCCCCTCCCTAACCCTAACCCTAACACTAACCCCTCCCACCCCCCCTTATTTGTCATCATCCACTTATCAGCGAGATCATTCGTCCTTTAGTTTTTTGAGACTGGCTTATCTCACTTAGCATGATGTTCTCCAATTTCATCCATTTGCCTGAAAATGCCATTTTATTATTCTTTATAGCTGAGTAATATTCCATTGTATATATATACCACAGTTTCTTTATCCACTCATCAATGGAACGGCATCTAGGTTGGTTCCACAATCTGGCTATTGTGAAATGAGCAGCTCTGAACATTGTTGTGGCTGTATCACTGTAGTAAGCTGATTTTAAGTCCTTTGGGTATAGGCCAAGGAGTGGGATAGCTGGGTCAAATGGTGGTTCCATTCCAAGTTTTCTAAGGAATCTCCACACTGCATTCCAGAGTGGATGCACTAATTTGCAGTCCTACCAGCAATATATGAGTGTACCTCTTTCCCCACATCCTCGTCAACACCTGTTGTTGCTTGTATTCTTGATAATCACCATTCTAATTGGGGTGAGATGGAATCTTAGGGTGGTTTTGATTTGCATTTCTCTTATTACTAGAGATGTTGAACATTTTTTCATATGTTTGTTGATCGCTTGTACACCTTCTTCTGTGAAGTGTCTGTTCATTTCCTTAGCCCATTTGTCGACTGGATTATTTGTATTCTTGGTGTAGAGTTTTTTGAGTTCTTTATAGATTCTGGAGATTAGTGCTCTATTGGCAAAGATATTCTCCCACTCTGTAGGCTCTTTCTTCACATTGATGATAGTTTCCTTTGCTGAGAGAAAGCTTTTTAGTTTGAATCTATCCCAGTTATTGATTCTTGCTTTCATTTTTTGTGCTATGGGAGTCCTGTTAAGGAAGTCTGGTCCTAGGCCAACATGTTGAAGATGTGAACCTACTTTTTCTTCTATAATCTGCAGAGTCTCTGGTCCGATTCCAAGGTCCTTAATCAGTTTTGAGTTGAGTTTTGTGCAGGGTGAGAGATATGGGTTTAGTTTCATTCTGTTGCATATGGATTTCCAGTTTTCCCAGCACCACTTGTTGAAGAGGCTATCTTTTCTCCATTGCATATTTTTGGCACCTTTGTCTAGTATGAGAAAATTGTATTTATTTGGTAAAACACAGTACTCTTAATGTATGACTGGTGAAACTAACTTGCTGGGTGTTTAAGATCAAAACTTAAAGATTAAAGTTAAAATAAAGGGGTCAAGAGAATCAATATTTGGCTCTTGCCCTCAGAGTCAGACTAAACCCAGGGAACAAGAAAACTTCTCTAAGGAGCTTTGCAACTCTGGGCCACACAAACTTCCAATCAGGGAGACTGATGATACCACTAGAGGATGAGAAGCCAGTCAATGCACCTGCTGCAGAGGAGGGTCCTTGGGAAAGGGAGACATCCCTAATGCTTCCAAAAGGAGCCACCTCATCAAGGAAACCCTACCAGGTGAATGGCACTAAAGGAGCTAAGACGCTGCTCTCAAGTTCCCCAAGAGTGACCCCTGTGGGAACTCAGCTGACTCTTAACAGCAGATAGGAACAAGGTCAATTTGACCAGCTTGATCTTAAACACCTAGCAAAAACAGTTAAAACTAAAACAAAGTCATTCCTGGACATTTTTTAAAAACTAAACAATAGCTATTTTTAATGTAACTTGAGATGTGCACTTGTGTTAGTCCCCCCAAAATAAGTAAACTAAAAGTGACACAAAGATTCTTAGACAAAAATGCCTGATAATTATCAAAAGAAAATGCCAGAGTTGTAAGTTTTTAGTCATTTTAAGGCCTACAGGTCTTTCTATCCTCTGATACAGGTAGACTTAATCAATGTTTGCTAATATGATTCTCTAATCCTAAGTAACAAAAATAAAGGGATCTCTACTAAACAAAGAGATCATGCCAATAAAAGATAATTTAGAAAAATCAGATGACAGTAATAACTTAAGTAAATGTTGTGTTTACATTCCTGATAACTCCAACAGTGCTAAGATTTACAATTAAGGCCTTATCATCTCCAGCCTTGTTAGACTTTGTTAGTCCTTTTTATGTAAATGATATCTCAGCTTTTCCTCCTCCTGGTAAGAGATTATTGATTGCTATCAGCTTCATGATATTCACTGACATGTTCCAGATGCTAT
The DNA here is from genome assembly GCF_902686455.1 of Sciurus vulgaris. NCBI lineage: Eukaryota > Metazoa > Chordata > Mammalia > Rodentia > Sciuridae > Sciurus > Sciurus vulgaris. The sequence continues at coordinate 55,154,370 of NC_136478.1, read as the reverse complement.
TTATTTTGTACTCATTTTTTTTTGTTTGTTTCTTTCATGAAACAAGACTTTTTCCCTTTTCGAGATGAGGAGAATGGGAAACTTAGAAACAGACAGTTGTTGGTGGGTGGTGTGCACACAAAACTGGGGTTCCCCCAGCAGCAATGAAAAAGAAGCACCAGAGTCACAAATTTGAAAAAGTTTCCAGGATAGGATGTGTCAGTCAATTTGAAAACTGATATGTGGTTTCATCTGTGGGTTTTTCCTACATGCAGATTCTTGTGCCCAACCCTTCCCAGCAATAGCACTGCATCTGTGATAATATGAGATGGGAGGGTTCTTCTTTAGATTCCTCCCTAGGCATTTATCTGATCCCTTTATAAGCCACAGCCCAAGCTCCCAGATAGTTGTGTTGCTGCTCTACCTCCCTCTGCTCCACAGCCTAACCAGAACCATGCTGTTCCGAATGTTTGGTAAGGAGACTCCAGCCCCAAGTTGAGTCTTTGTACCTCTGAACCTCGATTCTCTCTTCTGTATACTCATCCCCTGTCACCTCTGACTGCACCCTCTCTTCCCACCTGCAAATTTCAGAAGCTTCACTCTTCTCAGACCCCTCCTTGCATTTCCTCATCAGCCACTGAGACCCCAGGACCGGGCCCCAAAGTCCACTCTAAGTGGTGAGTCAAAGCTCAGAGACCTCACCCTGCACTTCAGCCTGGTGCTCAGACTGCCCCTTCCCAGCATTCTCATTCTCATTCACATTTCTCAGCTGCTGTCTTCCTTGCTGAACTCCTGGGCTCATCAGACTCAAATGGAGTCACAGGTGAGAATTGGTGTGGTGAGGAGGAGATGCTGCTGAGGTGGAGGGCATGTCCTACACTGGCCCTTCAAACCTGCTCATCCATGACTCTTCCAGATACTGACCTTCTGCTGTGCCAGCCAGCGCCCAGGTGTGGCGACCAGACCTACAACCCCTTGGAGCAGTGTTGTGACAATGACTCCATCCTGCCCCTGAATGCAACCCGGCTGTGTGTCCCCAACTGTATCTTCTATCCCTGCTTCCAGCACTGCTGCCTGAAGTTCCGGGGTTCTCAGAATCAGGCAGTGGTGACATTCAAGGTCCCAGGCATGAAGCCTGACTGCAGGTCCTCCCCCATCTCCAGGATTTGTGCCCAGGTAAGCCTGTGATCCAGCCCAGGCTGGGGGAGGGGCAGCAGGGGACAGAGCTTGGTTGAAGTCCCTGTTGAGGCTCCACCTCCCATCCCTGAGTAAGCATGTGACTCCCTCAATTCCTTCTGTCTTTCTCCTCCTCCTTCCCCTCCCCCTGCCCCTCTGCTGTCTCCCTTCCTCTTTCTGCAGGAACACCACCCAACCAGCCCTCAGCCAGATCTGACTTCATCCAGACCACCCTGGGGAGCAGAATCTGGTATCAAGTAATCGGCCATGCTGCAGGTTTTAATTATTGCTATGGTCTGAGTGAGTCCCCCACGTTCATGTGGTGGAATCTTAACTCTTCAATGCTGAGTGACTTTTAGAAATGGAGGAGGTTGGGGGTAGGTGGGAGTGTTGAGATCACTGGAGGTGGAGCCATCATGAATGTCTTAGTGCCGTCTGGTAGGAGTGAGTTCTCTTTCTCACCAGATTTGTAACCTTGAGAGTAGGTTGTTTATAACAAGGCTGCTCCTCACACTCTTTCAACTGTCAATGTACCCACTTGTCCTTTCATCTCAGCTCCAATAAGGAGTTGAGGTAGCATTGGCCCTCTCCAGATGTTGGTGTGTGAACTTTCCAGACTCCAGAACCATGAACCAGAGTAAACATCTTTCCTTTTAATTTACCCAATCTCAGGCATTTTGTTATAGCAAAATAGAAAACAGAATGAGAGAAGTATATAACCTTTTTTTGGACATTTAATATGTATTTTTTTATTTTTTATTTTTACAGACACATTGTTTCATTGTACACAAATGGGGTACAACTTTTCATTTCTATGGTTGTACATGTTGCAGATTCACACCATACATGTAATCATACATATACATAGGTAGTGATGTTGTTCACTTTCCTTCTCCCTGCCCCCTCCCCCTCTCATTTCCTATAAAAATGAGAAAGCACATTTTTTTGAAGTTGTTTATAGATATTTTATTAAAGTTTCAAAATTCTCATAATAAAATTAAATTTATTCAACTAAGTTATTCTCTTATTTTCTTTTCAGGAAATCCTACCTTACTGGTGCCATATAAAAGTACCTAATCTTGACTATTAAGTAATCAGATATTAGGTTCATGGGGGAAATTTTGAGGGAAAAAGGAGTTTAGTGAATTACCTACATCTTCAATTCAGTGTCCCCCAGAAAAATCAATACCATATCTTCCTTAAAAGAAGTTCTCTGGAGCCTTCCCTGTATATCTCAGCAAGGACCTGATACAACAAAATACCTGAGACTGGGTACATTATAAAGAAAAGAGTACATTAGCCACAGTTTTGGAGGCCCAAAGTTCAAGATCAGGCAGCCCTATCTGCTCAGCCTTAGGTGAGGTCTTCTGGCTCACCAAGGTGAATGACATCACAGATGGAGCATGTACAATAGTGGTTAGAGGTGTGTGCAGAAGAGAGAGGTCCCATGGTGAGAGAGGAAGCAAGAGAGCAAGACCACAGAGCTGAACTTGGTTTATAACAGCCCACTCCATGGGTAGCCAACCTAATCCCATGATACTTAAGTTACTCCTGCAAGACAGGCATTGATCCCTTCCCAGAATGCTTTCCCCCAAGGCCTAATCACCTCCAGGTAGACTCCACCTCTTAAAGGTTCTACCATTCTGAGTACTTTTACACTGGAGGCCAAGCCTCCAGTCCATGAGCTATTGGGGGGACAAATCATACCCAAACCATAGCAGAGCCCATCTAACACCTGTCAATCACACAATCCTCAAGGAAGACTCAACTCATCTGATACTTAGGGGGAGCAGCAAATTCCTTCCCTAACAAGTCAATGGCATAGCATGCTACAGCCTGATAGAACTTGGGCTTCCAGAAGGTCAGGATTGGCAGAGTCTAGGCCTCCTGACACCCATACTGGGAAAGAGGGGCTCCAACCTGAGCACAATTTTCCAGGATTCTCACTGTAATGTGGTGGGAACCTTGAGTTCTTGGATCCAGGAAAAGAAAAGTCCTTCCTTCCAAGATCAGGGGATTTTATATTCTAGGTACCATCTGGTCACAAAGTGTGAGGAAAGTACTCAGAGTACAGGGCTTTCTACATAATCTGCAGGACCCTGTGCAAAATGGGGCTCAGTTCAAAATATCAAGAAATATAGATGTGATTACCCTGGTTTGAATATTATACAATTGTTCATGTATTTAAGCATCACACAATAATCTCTAAATATGTATAATTTTATGTATTGAATAAAAAATTTAAAGGTATTAAAATATTGAGTTTTTTCCTTTTAATTATTTTGTTAGTCATAATCCATAGTAGAGAAATGTCTGCTTCAGTGGAGTAGACCATTTTTCCTGCTCTTCCTGGTAGGTAAGTCTAAAAACCCTGACTACTATAAAACAAAGATAAGAGTGTGAATGGTGCAGCAAAAAAGGCAGACTGGAGTCTTCAAGTCCAAAGGATAAAGTGTTGGTGAATTTCTGGACTTTCTTTTACATCATTTGTCTAAGACTTGGAACTAAAGATGTCAACAACCCAGAAGAGTAATGGAAGAACACCAACAAGGCATGTCCGAAAGTCCTCCCTCTAGTCAAAGGACCAGGACAAGGGAAGTCTAACAAGACATGCAATTTTTGGATAATAATGTCTTTACTCCAGCCAAACTTCAGCAAAGGTCAGTGGAAAACCTTTCAACTCACCTGCCTGCAAGAAGTTACTCCAAATCCCCCTTGTCTTCATCCATATTTCTGTTACTATAGCAACATACCTGAGGCTTTTAATGTATAAAGAAAAAAGATGCTCATGTGGCTCACAGTTCTGGAGGCTTGAGGTCATGGCACCAGCATCTGCTTGCCTCTAGTGTAAGCCTCATGGTGCATCACAATGACAGGAGGGCATGTGACAGGAGAGATCACATCCTAGACAGGAAACAAAAGCACAGCTGGGGTCCCACGAGAACTACATCCACCCTTTCCAAAGGTACACCCCAATAATCCAGAGACTTCCCCCTAGGCCCCACCTCTTAACAGCCTTATTCTGAGAAACAAGTTTTCAACCCATGAGCCCTTGGAAGGCAAATCACATTCACAACACAGCACTCCTTATGGATGCTGTCAGAACAAGGGGTGGGCTGGGAATGACATTCTGTCAGGCAGTGAGTGAAAAGGCTTCCCCCCACAAATTTATCTGCTGTAAAAATATGTATTCATGTTACATCTTGTTTTACAAATTTTATTTAAAAATTATAAACAATTTTAAATTAAATTAATTTTAAGATTAATTTTTATAAATACTATAAAATTAATTTTTTTTCAGTTTTTTTCTTTATCCAAGGGATACTTAAGCACTGTGCCATATCACCAGCCAGTTTCTTTTGTTTTTATGTTTTTGTTTTTGTTTGTTTGTTTGATTGCTTGTTTTTGAGATAGGTTCTTGCTAAGTTCCTGGTTTTGAATTTATGATCCTCCTGCCTCAGTCTTCTGAGTTGCTGGGATTACATGTGTGCACCACCATGTCTGACTAAGATTTCTTTTTCTATCTTACATCTCTACAAATTTATTGTGTCATCAAAATGTATACTTTTAAAAGATTAATTTTCAACTTATACAAAAGTGAAAAATCAACAAAATGTTTACATTTAATTTTTAGAATTATCTTTTCAATTATGTAACTGTTATGGGGCTACTGAGAGTATTTTATAATCTGACAACTCTGTGGTAAATTTCTTTCTTTTCCTATGTGTCTTCTCTTGAACTGAAAGATTACTCAATAAATTTTAAGTACATGCACTAATTTTAAGTGTATAGTGCTTTTAAATATATGCATTGCTTGCATCAGTAAAACTAGCACACCAAGATACGGAGCATTTGTTTTGCATGACTATCATGTTATTTTTCACATAAAGTTTCTTAAATGTTACATCCTATATTGTATATTTAGTAAACATGAATTATTTTGTTGGAATGCTGCATACCTGTAGTCCCGGCTACTTGGAGGTTGGGACATAAAGATTGCTGGAACCCAGGATTTTAAGGACAACCTGGGGAACATTATGATACTGTCCCCAAAATATATATTTTATTATATTCTTGAATTCTGCCTAATAAAAATGTTGCTCTTTACTTCTGTGGACTTATGGTTTTCCACACCATAAAAATAGTTATCCTTCATTTAATACCAATGTGCATATCCAATTGAGTTTGGTTTTTGTTGTTTTGCTTTGTTTTGTTTTTAGGGCCAGAGATTGATCCCAGGAGAACTAAACCACTGAACCACATCCCAGCCCTTTCTTTTTATCTTGAGACAGGGTCTTGCTAGATTGTTGAGACTGACCTGAAACTTGTGGTACCCTTGCATCAGCCTCCTGAGTCACTGGGATTACAGACGTATGCCATCACACTGGGCTCAATCAGAATTTTTTTCAAAGTTCCTCCATTTATCCCTTCCCCCCTGACCATTATGGATCAGCATCCCCATATCAGAGAAAACATTTAACCTTTGATTTTTTGGGATTGGATTATTTCACTTAGCATGATATTCTCCAACTCCGTCCATTTACCAGCAAATGCCATAATTTTCTTCTTCTTTCATACTTTGTAATATTCCATTGTGTATATATGCCACAGTTTCTCTATCCATTCATCTATTGAAGGACATCTAGATTGGTTCCATAGCTTAGCTATTGTGAATTGAGCCACTGTAAATAATGATGTGCATACATCACTGTAGTTTGCTGATTTTATATCTTTTGTGTGTAAACCAAGGAGTAGGATAACTAGGTCAAATGGTGGTCTCATTCCAAGTTTTCTGAGGAATCTCCATACTGTTTGCCAGAGTGGTTGCACTAATTTGCATTCCCACCAGCAATGTATGAGTGTACCTTTTTTTCCCACATTCTCAGCAGTATTTATTGTTGCTTGTATTCTTGATAATTGCCATTCTGACTGGAGTGAGATGATATCTTACAGTAGTTTTGATTTGTATTTCTCTAATGACTACAGATGTTGAACATTTTTTCATATATTTGTTGATCTTCTTCTGTGAAGTGACTGCTCAATTCCTTAATCTATTTATTGATTGGGTTATTTGTTTGGTGTTTTTTTCTGTTCTTTATGTATCCTGGAGATTATTGCTCTTTCTGTTGTATATGTGGTAAAGATTTTCTCCCACTCCATAGACTCTTTCTTAATGTTATTGATTGTTTCCTTTGCTGAGAAGAATGTTTTTTGTTTGAATCCATCCTATTTATTGATTCTTGATTTTATTTGTTGCACTTTTAGGAGTCTTGTTAAGAAAATCAGATCCTAAGCTGACATGGTGAAAATTTGGGCCTACTTTTTCTTCCAGTTGGTGAAGGGTCTCTGGTCTAATTCCTAGATTATTGATCCACTTTGAGTTGAGTTTTGTGCAGGATGAGAGATAGGGATTTAATTTTATTTTCCTGCATATGGATTTCCAGTATTCCCAGCATCATTTGTTGGAGAGGCTATCTTTCTCCAATGTATGTTTTTGACACCTATGTCTAGTATGAGATAACTGCATTTGTGTGGGGTTTTCTCTGTGTCTTCTATTCTGTAACATTGGTCTACCTGTCTATTTTGGTGGCAATACCATGCTGTTTTTGTGAAGAAGGAGGCATTACAATACCAGACCTTAAACTATACTACAGAGCTATAGTAATAAAAATGGCATGGTACTGTGATCTTCTTAATAAGGATATTTAACCAGTTTCTAAGTATGATAACTCACTGTATCTCTGTCAATCTGTGTTGTGCTCATCTTAATGCTTCCTTGTATTTTCTTTTGCTACATTGTTTTTGACTTTTTACCACTTGATCTCTAATCCAAAAAAAAAATTGGAATGAATGCATATTCTAGCTAGATTTTCAAGATGGCAAAATAGAGGAGGTCATTTTCCTGACAGCTTTGTGGTGTGAAACCAAGAAAGCAGACAAGCATCTTCTCCAAAAGGTGAATGAACACAAAAAGTGGAGAGGTGGAGTACTTTACTGGAATTCAAAACTGGACATTCAAAGCAGATCAGGGACTTAGGAGGACGGATATAATAAAACAAGAAAAAATCCCCAGCAACACAACCACTGCCTCAGCCAGGCCAGAAGCTCCAGCCAGAGAAATCCCTCCATGAACAAAGTGGAGGGAAAAGGGAATTAAAGGAACTCACATTTCTGGGAGGCCTGAGGCATGTCTCATTATGGAGCATTTAGAGATCAAGGGCATTACCTACCAAACCTGAAAGACCTACTGCACGATATCCACGTGCAGGGAAAGAAGCCACCATCTCTCCAGGTGGTGGACTGAGGACAAGGGAAGGAACTAGTGTGCAGTCGTGGCATGGAAGCTGGCAGCTGAGGAAGCTGATTCCTGACAAACCTGAGTTTGGCTCGAAATACAGACTCAGAAAACACACACTGCACAACATAGAGTGTGCTTCAATCACCAGGAGAAAATTAAACATGGAGAAAGGTTTACACAGGGGGCAACTGGTCAGGGAAACCCACCCAACTCTATCCCTTCCCTTCCAGTCCAGCTGCTTGCAGGACTGGCTGAGAAAAATGCATCTGGCCAGGAATTCAAAAGGGCAGAGACAGAAGAGATTGATTGGAGACTGAACCCAAGACCAGGAAACATGAGGTCTAAAGATGATGTAGGGGACTAAGAATTGGCTCCCCCACCAAATGAGTGGAACCCAGGGGAGATTCTCTGGGGTGAAGTCCTCCAGCATGGACCAGCTAGTAGTGGACACTGGAGGTGAGCTGATTTAAAATCTCCAGACCAATTAGCATTCAGGAAAGAGCCTGGATTCACCTAAGCCTAAACCGTACCTCCAGGAATTCCACCTATGGGATTACCTCTCTCACTCCAGCAATCCAGAGGGTGGAGCACCACACCCCAGAAGACCCCACCTAACACTGCTGAGAGGAGAAGCTGGGAACATTTTGTACTCCAATGGAAAGAATTCCTTAACTTTTCATCAAGAACTTATTTTGTTTTTCTATTTTGTGTGTTTGTTTACTCTTTTTCTCTGTTTGATTGTGAACTTAGTGGTACGTGGACATTTATACATACTTATATATATGGGTTTTTTTCTCATTTCTAGTATTTTTTACTTCATCTTCTCTTCTCACTCATAATCATCACATCCTGTATCACTTCTGCTCTCTCCTTGCCCACCATTGGAAATTGTCAACCATTTTGCAAACTTCCTATTTATATTCTAGGCAATAACTGATCATATCATTTCTTTTTACTGTGATAATTAACATTGTAGACATCATAGAAGTAACTATTTGGTTTAATGCTCTATATTGTTTGAATTGGTTGTTATTATTTATCTCCCCCTAAATACCAAGGATTTTGAAACCTTCAAGGACACTATAATTCAAAAGGGAGAAACTCTACTGTTTCAGAGTTAATACTGCTAATGGGTAGACACATAAACAACATGAAAAAGCAAGGAAACAAATCACTCCAAACAAAGATATTCCAATAACAGAATCCATCAACATCACAGTGGAAGAAATGTCAGAGAAGTGGTTTAGAATGTACATAAACGGACATGCAAAGTAAATGATGGTGTAAGGAATGAAATCAATAAAATCAGAGAGAAAATACAGGAAGTAAAAGATCACTTCAATAATGAGGTACAGATTCTGGAGTACCCAGAGCAGAAATTCTCAAGATGGAGGAAGCAATAAACCAAATTTAAAATTCAAAAGAAATTATAACCAACAGACTACAACACTTGTAAGACAGAACCTCAGGCAGTAAAGACAAAATATATAATCTTGAAAATGCAGTTAATCACAGAGAGAAGATGTTAAGAAACCATGAAAAGAACTTTCAGGAACTATGGAATAAACTGAAAAGACAAAATTTACAATTAATCAGGGTAGAGGAAAGCACAGAGATACAAACTAAAGGTGTGCACAATATTTTCAATGAAATAATATCAGAAAATTTCCCAAACCTAAAGAATAAAATGGAAAAATCAAATACAAAAGGCTTACAGGACCCCTAATATAAAAAATTACAACAGACCCCCACCAAGACACACTATAATGATGATTACTAACATACAGAATAAGGGTAGAATTTTAAAGGCTGTGAGAAAAAACATCAGATTATATATAGGGGCACCAAATCAAGTCTGAGCTGATTTCTCAACCCAGAACCTCAAAGTTAGGAGGTCCTGGAATAACATATACCAAGCTCTGAAGGAAAATGGATGCCAAACAAGAATCCAATATTGAGCAAAATTAAGCTTCAGATTTGGAGATGAAATAAAAACCTTCCATGATAAACAAAGTTAAAAGAATTGGCAACTAGAAAGCCTACATTACAGAACATTCTCAACAAAATATTCCATGAAGATTAAATGGAAGGAAATCCAAAAAGGGATGAAATACATTAAAGGAATAGTCAATCAAAGGAGAAACTAATTCAAATTAAAAACTAGAAATAAGCCAAAATTACTGGGAATACATATATCTCAATAATAACTTTGAAGGTTAATGGCCTAAACTTATCAGTCAAAAGACATAAACTGGCAGATTAGATTAAAAAATAAGACCTAACAAGTCTCTAAGAGACTTACCTCATAGGCAAAGACATCCACAGATTGCAAGTGAAAGGTTGGGAAAAACATACCACTCACATGGATCACCTAATTAAGCAGGGAATTCCATCCTCATATCAGATAAAGTGTACTTCGAGCCAGAATTAATCAGAAGGGATAAAGAAGGATGTTTCATACTTCTTAAGGGAATCATACATCAACAAGATATAACAATCATAAATATGTATGCCCCAGACAATGAAGCATCTGTGTACATAAAACAAACCTTTCTCAATTTCAAGAAGCAAATAGACCACAACACAATAATACTGGGTAACTTTAACACACCTATCTTTCATGACTGGATAGAGCCTCCAAATAAAAACTAAATAAATAAACTATAGAACTAAATAACATAATCAATAATTTAGATTTAACAGACACATATAGAATATTTTATCCATCAGTGACTAAATACACTTTCTTCTCAGCAGCACACAGATTGTTCTATAAAATAGGACATATCTTATGCCACAAAGAAACTCTCAGCAAATACCAAAACATAGAGATAATACCCTGCATTCTATCAGATAGAATAAAAATAGAAACACTCTAACACCTGGAGATTAAATAATACACTATTGAATGACCAATGATTAGCAGAAGAAATCAGGGAGGAAATAAAAAAATACTTAGAGGTAAATGAGAATACTAGTACAACATATCAAAATCTCTGTAACACTCTGAAGCGAGTGCTAAGAAGAAAGTTCATTGCATTGAGCTCATTCCTTAAAAGAATAAAAAGTCAAAAAATAAATGACCTAACATTACATCTCAAAGCCCTAGAAAAAGAACAAATCGAAACCAAAAGCAGAAAACAGGAAATAATTAAAATCAGAACTGAAATCAATGAAATTGAAACAAAAGAAACAATACAAAAAACTGAAAAAACAAAAAGTTGGTTCTTTGAGAAAGAAAATAATATTGATAAACCATTAACCACACTAATGAAGAGAGAAAACACAAATTACTATAAATTGTGATAAAAAAGGAAATATCATGAAGGACACTACTGAAATACAGAAGATAATCAGAAATGACTTTGAAAATTTATACTCCAATAAAATAGAAAATCTTGAATACTTTGACAAATTTCTACAAGAATATAACCTACCCCAAATGAATCAGGAGGACATACACAATTTAAACAGGTCAGTTTCAAGAAATTAAATAGGAGATGCCCTCAAAAACCTACCAATGAAGAAAGTCCCAGAACCACATGTATTCTCAGTCAAGTTCTACAAGACCTGCAAAGAAAAATTAACACCAATACTCCTCAAAGTATTCCATAATATAAAAAGGAGGAAATCCTTCCAAATCATTCTGTGAGGCTAGTATCACCCTTATATCAAAAACAGATAAAACACATCAAGGAAAGAAAACTTCAGAACAATATCCCTGATGAGCATAGATGCAAAAATTCTCAAAATTCTGGCAAATCACGTACAAAAACATGTTGAAAAGATAGTGCACCACGATCATGTGGGGTTCCTCCCAGGGATGCAAGGTTGGTTCAACATACAGAAATCAATAAATATATTTCATCACATCAAAAATGTAAAGACAAGAATCATGATTATCTCAATAGATGCAGAAAAAGCATTTGACAAAATATAGCACTCCTTCATGTTGAAAACACTGGAAAAACTAGGCATAGTAGGATCAGTCCTCAACATTGTAAAAGCTATGTATGCTAAACCCAAGGCCAACATCATTCTAAATGGAGAAAAATTGAAAGCATTCCCTCTAAGAACTGGAACAAGACAAGGATGATGACTTTCACCACTTTTATCCAACATAGTTCTGGAAAATCTAGTCAGAGCAAATTAGACAGAAGAAAGAAATTAAGGGATATGAATAGGAAAAGAAGAACTCAAGCTATTGCTATTTGCCAGTGACATAATTCTATATTTAGAAGATCCAAAAAATCCACCAAAAAACTTCTAGAACTAATAAATGAATTCAGCAAAGTAGTAGCATGTAAAATTAACACCCATAAATCAATTGTGTTCCTATACATCAGCGATGAAACCACTGAAAGAAAAAATAGAAAAGCTACTCCATTCACAATAGCCTCAGAAAAATGAAATATTTGGCAATCAATCTAACAAAAGATGCAAAATCCTCTACATGAAAACTACAGAACAGTAAAGAAAGAAATTAAAGAAGACCTTAGAAGATGGAAAGACCTCTTTTTCTCTTGAATAAGCAGAATTAATATTGTCAAAATGACCATTCTACCAAAAACATTTATGCAGATTTAATGCAATTCCTATTAAAAACCCAATGCCAGTTTTCCATAGAAATAGAAGAAGCAATCATGAAATTCATTTGGAAAAATAAGATACCCAGAGTAGATGAAGCAATCCTTAACAAATGTGAAACAGGAGGCATCACAATATCAGACCTTAAATTATACTACAGAGCAATAGTAACAAAACAGCATGGTATTGTAACCAAAATAGACAGGTAGACCAGTGGTGCAGAATAGAAGGCACAAAGACAAACCCAGATAAATACAGTTAACTTACTTAGACAAAGGCCCCAAAAATATTCTTTGGAGAAAAGGTAGCCTCTTCAACAAATTTGACTGAAAAAACTGGAAATCCACATGTAACAAAATGAAATTAAAACTCTATCTTTCACCCTGCATAAAAATCAACTCAAAGTGGATGAAGGACTTAGGCACTAGAACAGAGACCCTGAACATAATATAATAAAAAGCAGCCCCAAAACTTCATCATGTTGGCTTAGGACCTGACTTCCTTTGCAACACTCCTAAAGTACAAGAAATAAAATCAAGAATCAATAAATATCATGAATTCAAAGTAAAAAGCTTCTTCACAGAAAAGGATACGATCAATAACACGAAGAGAGAGCCTACAGAATGGGAGAAAATCTTTATCACAAACACATCAGATAGAGCACTAATCTCCAGAACATATAAAGAACTCAAAAAACTGAACACCAAATAACCCAATCAACAAATGGGCTAAGGAAGAGAACAGATACTTCACAGATGAAGAAATACAATTGACCAATAAATATATGAAAAAATGTTCAACAACTCTGGTAATTAGAGAAATGCATTTTGAGACTACACTGAGATCCATCTAACTCCAGTCAGAATGACAATGATCAAGATATAAGTAACAATAAATGTTGGGGAGGATGTGGGGGGAAAGGCACACTCATACATTGCCAAAGGTACTGCAGATTGGTGTAACCACTCTGGAAAGCAGTGTGGAGATTCCTTAGAAAACTTGGAAAGGAACCACCATTTGACCCAGCTATCCCATTCCTCACTTTATACTCAAAGGACTTAAAATCAGCATACTACAGTGATGCAGCTACATCAATGTTTATAGCAGCTCAATTCACAATAGCTAAGCCTTGAAACCAACATAAGTGTCCTTCAACAGATGAATGGATAAAGAAAATGTGTTACATATACACATGGAATATTACTCAGCCTTAAAGAATGACATTATGGCATTTGCAGGTAAATGGATGGAATTGGAGAAGATCATGCTAAGTGAAATAAGCCAATCCCACAAAACTAAATGCTGAATGTTTTCTCTGATAAGTGAATGCTTGTCCATAGTGGGGGGTGGGTAGGGAAGAAGGAAGGAACTTTGAATTATGCAGAGGGGAATGAGGGGAAGGGTGGGATGGGTGGGGATGAGAAGGATGGTAGATTTAGACAGAAATTATTACCCTATGTACATGTATGGAAAAAATTTTATCACCATCAAAAAATATTAATGAAAAAATAAATAAAAGTTTTTTAAAAAGAAAATACATATTGACCAACAGGGAAAAAAAGAATGAAATCCACAGACCAGGATGAGTGAGTATAAGAGAGAGTATAAGAGGGTATAAGAGTGAGTATAAGAGAGTATGAAGAACAGAAACAGAAGTCCAGCAGGGCAGGAGGGGACCCAAGAGGGTTTCCCATCTCAGTGTGCTAGCACTTGGGTCAAACTTATTTTTTCAAACTTATTCTAATAAAAGCTTGGAAAAGTATAATGCTATTGGCACAAAATTATGCTAATTAGGTTTTAGAAAAGTGCTAAATGCTATTGATTAGCCCTGCAATCCCATTCAGGGATCCTTACTTCCATTTTCTCACTGCTCCTCAGGAAGCTGGATGTTTCAGTCAGAGGATCGTGTATGCTTAGGCGTTCCAGAGCTTCAGCAGTGCATGGAGTGGGTTCCTGCATCAGTGTTCTCACTGGCCAGTGTGCCTTGGCTCACCTCAGTACTGGCCTACAGGGCCTTAGGCCTGTGCTGAGAGGGTGGCCTCCTCATGAACACAGGCCATGCTTCAGCACCCCTGGGCTGCTGCCTGCCTCTCCACCCCTCCTCCAAACTGTTGCTGCTCTCAGCAGAGACTAGTGGGCTGGCTGCACAACTTGGTGGCCTGGGAGCCATGTCATTCCCCACTCTGAAGAAGTGTTTATAACAGTTTCCTAACTGGGGGAAAGGATGATGGCATCTCTGGCTGCTTCAAAATGAAAAGGAGTGTTGGCAGGAGACAGGACTTAGGGTCTTCTTACAGAGGCCTACCTAAGGGCCCCCAGTGGGGTAGGAGCTTGGATTTGGATTCCATTCATAAGGCTATTTGTAGCTTTGGCATCTCACACATCAGGGCAGTCCAGAGATCCATGGTGGCAGTTGGCAGATGACCACATGGGTCATACATAGGGAAGAGATCATATTAAGACAGCAATAAGCAAGACAGTAACACATTTTCTGCAAAGAATTAGCACAACAGCAAGTTGTTAGCCAGTCCCTGAAAACCATGAAAATGAGTAGTTTATTAAGGCTTAAGGTGGAGTCTAACATGCCAGTGATTCTGGTACCATGTAAACAATATATGCTACAAGCATATATGCAAACATGATAAATATGTAGAAATACACATAAAACAGGAAACAAAGGTTTAGCAACTTTTTACCAGGTACTGAATCTCCACAGGTAGAAAAAAAAAAGAATTACACAGTGTCTATCAAAGTTAACCCTTTAGAAATAAACAGACTCTGTCACCAATGTTTACATTATGCCTTAAACTCAGGGAGGACCTGGGAAATTGAGGATATTAGGAGTAGAGTCTGTCAGCTATAATGGTGGTCAAATTCACTTGCACTATCACCACTATTAAAAAAAATTCCTATTAGACAAAACAATATTTCTGAAAAAAAGATCAGAAAAAAAACTAATTTAGCTGCATAAAACCAAAGACAAATAGAAAAACTGAGCTGAAAAAAAGAGGGTTTTCTAAAAAGAGGAAACAGCCATAAATACTCTTGAAAGGAGCATATGAAACATATTTATCAGATCAGAGTGCACTTTTGGATCAAAGTCAGCCCTTTCATTTTGTGGAGGCCATTTAAGACTTCAGAAACATTAATGGAGTTGTTAGAAACATATACACACCATTTAGTTTGTGTAATGTCTAAGGTATTCATTTGAGCAATAAAGATATCTAATCTTTACAACCTGATGCTTGTAAAAGCTTTTTCATTAGTGTCACCTATTTGGTAGAGGGATCTCCTTCAGCCTCATCAGGTAGGGCTTCCTTGGAAAAGTAGATTTCATGCGTCATATTACATCTTTTTGAGGAGTACTTGTTGGGGCTAAATTATCATACCAGTGAAAATCACATTGAGTTTATCTAAGTAAGAGGTTAGAAAGATTTGTAGCATTCTTTAGAATGCCCCTTTCTGTACCATTTAGGTAGGAACTTAATGCAAAAGCAGAATCCCAGAGTACAAGAAAGTTTATAACAGTTTGGATTTAAAAGCAAAACCTCTTGGGCTGAAATTGTGGCTCAGTGGTAAGCACTTGCCTGGCACCCGTGAGGCACTGGGTTCAACCTCAGCACCACATATAAATAAGTAAATAAAACAAAGGTATAAAAAAATACCATTATAAAATACTTTTTTAAAAAGTGACACCTCTTTTCTTTGGTCTTAAATTGGTTTGAGCAATTCTATTCATGCAAGTCTAATTATAAAATGGTGTTACAGTTTATCCTTTCCTTGGCTATCTCTCTCTATGTTCCAACTTGTATTTGAATCAGATTGAGTACAGAAAAAATTTTCCCCCAGGGTTTGAGAATCAAAGGAATCCCAGTGTATGAGTGCTTGTGGCAGATGGATAGTTACCTACCTGAAAGATAAGTGGAAGGTGTCCCTTGGCATTTCTCCATTATCTGAAGCAGATTGAATGTCCCTCCATCCCCTATGGACCTCAAATGTTGGAAGCCAGGAATGAACAGTGGGCATGTCTGAGCCAACTCTAAAGCAGAGGTAGGCCCTTGGAGAACTCTTGGTGCAATTTCGCCCATCTTGAGATTGCTCTGTTGCTTTGGCAGACGTCCTGTAAAAAGAGAAGTCTGTGATTCTGAGGAATTTATTGACTCCAACAGCCGAAGGCTCAAGCACAATTCCTGGAAGGTGGAGAGAGATACCAGTGCCCCAACTAGTCTCATGGAGCCAACTGCCTGGAGGAAGAAGAATTACTGCACAAGTGATAAGTCCCCAATCAAGTCAATCTCCCCTAGGCTTCTTGCTTCTTGATACCTTGAAGAACCCCTCTCCTCACCATAAATTCCTTTGGTGTATTTCACTATAAATAAAGCATTCACAGGATTTTCCATTTGTTAGGATCATACCCAGCAGGTCTCTTCCACCCGATAATGCCCCACTTTGAAAAATTTATTTCTCATCTTTTGTATTTATTTCTTAATACTACTTTTCAGACATTTTATATCCAGCCAGCCCACACCTCCAATGATTACTTATTCCCTCCATAAACAGGCTGTGGCTGAGACTCAAGGCTGCTGCTGACATCCCTTGAGACCTGCTAGTTAGACTAGTTGCTCTTTCCAACACAAAATACTTAAAGATTCCTTGATGTTCAAAATGTGAACAATCATGTATTGAGGACGGCTGGTTGGATTAGTCACTCTTTTCAACACAAAGTACTCAGTTTCCAAAAGACTGTGCAGCAAGGCAGGGGAGAGGATTCAAGGTTGAGGGGCAGCCAGGAAGCACATCTGATAGGCCACTGGGGAATTGACCACTCAGGGACTGAGGCAGGACCTAGCTTACCCAGTCAGGGAACATTGGCTTCATTGGGTCTAACTTCCAGGAGCTGACTAGGCCTCAACAAAGCCTGTCTATGAGACTATCATTCTTCTCTGGCCAGGAAAAGCCTCCACTGGAGCCAAAGACAAGGCACCATTTTTAACCTTCTTCTGTGTCTTCTGCACCTGGCACAGTGCCTGAACTTAAGGCTTAATGAATCTTATGGAATTGAATTGAATTGAATTGAATTGAATTGAACAATTCAATTTGTAACAAGCAAATGCAAATAGAAATTGGAGCAGGATGGCAAGGAGTGGGATTATCTGAACCCAGCTCAGAGAATCCTCTATAAAGATGTCATGATGGAGAATAATGGGAATCTGGTCTCACTGGATGTTTTGAATGGAGATAAGGATGAAGAACCAACTGTAAAACAAGAAATTAAAGAAATTGAGAAAGAAGTGAAGCCATAGGATGTAATAGTTACAAGAATTAAAAGTGAAATTGACCAGGACCCCATGGGTAGAGAAACCTTTGAAATTCTTGGTAAGTTAGATAAACAGAAAAGAATATTCTTATGGGAAATATCACAGGAATCTTTGATATAAAATTCTGCGAATGCTTTATTTATAGTGAAGTGCACCAAAGGAATTTATGGTGAGAAGGGATTCTTCAAGGTATCAAGAACCAAGAAGCCTAGGAGAGATTTTCTTGATTGGGGACTTATCGCTTGTGCAGTAAAGACATTCTTTCATAGAAATCTGTTCTGACACAGGAACAGAAAATAGTCAGAGGAAACACTAATATTATCCATAAGAAAGAAAACTCAGAAGAAAATTGCCGTAAATATGAGGAATGTGGAAAGACCTTTAGCCAGAACAAGAGAAAACACCCAGGAGGAGAAACCTGACAAATGTGACAAGTGTGACAAAAGTTTCAGTTAACAGCACAGCCTTGTCAACCATTAGAAGATCCATGCAGAGGTGAAAACCCAAGGAACCCATGAATGTAATGCTTGGGGTGAAGCCTTCATTTGCCATGTTTCTCTTATTCAGCATCAAAAATTGCATGCTACATGGATGCAGGAAATGTAGAGAAATACGTAGGCTCAGTTTAATTTGAGACTAGCTACCCAAGTGCAGTTTTAGTGTGGCTCAATATGGGTCAGACTTTCTGATAAAGCATGTTGTCAGGGGCTTCAGGCAAATGGTTTCTAAAGGTCTTGTGAGTAGTGGACACACGCCCATGGGCAACTGGCTTCTATGACTCTGTATTCATGATCATGGAAAAAGACTCACTAGTTTATCTAAGCACCCTTAACAAATCTTTCAGCAGAGAGGTTGAACCCAGGTGTGGAACATGGAGGTGCTCTGAAGACAAAGTTGAATGAGTGCCAGGGAACTGGGAGCAGCTGACTTAGAAAATCACTGAGAATAATCACACAGGAATCTTTTGCCCCCATCTCATGTGGTCCTTCAATTCCATTATGTTTGGCTGTGCATGCCAAAGCCTAGTGATTAGCATATGTGAGTTGTCAAACAACACCTAGTTGATTTTGAGACCAGTATACAAAGTTTTTGTCATTTGTTTCAGGAAGCTAATAGTTCAGCATGCGAGTTAATGAAAGGCTGTTACAGTGTCTGGCTATTCTCACTAAGTGAGTGAACCATTAAGTTCAGATGTAATGGTCATGTGAGTAACTAACAAACCTAGCCTCACAAAGGTGTTACCAAGCAATCTTTGGGACTGCCTTTTTTCCCACCAAGATGGACCTAAAACAGTGGAAGAAGATAGCTCTTCTTTTGTGCTGTCCCATCTGTAAGAGATATTTGTAATACTATATGAATAAGTTTATTCCTGCACAACTGAGAGCATGTGAAAGTGTACATATTTTGAATATCAAGAATTGGAAATTAAAAGACTTCAAGTTTGTGCTAGGAAGATAGAGACATTTTGGCTTTGTAGATTTTGCATGCAATGTAAAAATGCTTATTTCTGTCTCTAGAGCTTTCACTGGTTAATGACTTTTTTATAAACATGTTAAGTCATTGTATTAATCATTAAAACCAGTTTTGTTTAAAAAAAAATGCAAAGCATCTGTTATCTCCTATGATCCTCAAAACATGAGTGACCATGTATGGAGGCCTGAATAGGATTTGAGCTGATTGGATTAACTGTCCTTACCAGCACATGACTCAAAATCTCTTTTCTTTGTGTCATTTTCCTCTTAAAAGGAGAAACCCTAGTTTCTTTGGATTTATTTGTACTGTTTACCCCCAAATATGGAGGCACTTATAGGTGGGGTTGTGTGTCCTGAAGGAACTCGGTCATTATGCTAAGGACAATAAGGGAGAGACATGTTCCTGAAGGTCATGTGCCCTGGAAAAGCTTTTAACTTTCCCAGATGTTTGTATTTACAGTACCAGTTTTGGGGGAAAAATAATACTTCATGTGATTTTTGATCTTAAATCATTTGAGAGTGTTCAGATTTTGTTTTTTCTTTGATAGGTTTAAAAGCATTCAAAGGCAAACTTGGCAAGGTTTGGAACCTAGGGAATGGGACTCTTTGTGAGTGTGAGCACACCTGGGACAAGGGTGGGGTTTGGGTCCTAAAAAGAGCTCCAGGACTTGAATTTTCCCAATTAATTTATCTATGGATTCTACTTAAACAATTGAGATTCAGAAAACAGAGTCTACATGGGTTCTGAAGCACACATAAGAGGAGAGGGAAAAAGAGACCCCTTGATCACACTCAGGATTAGTGGGTTGCCTCTTTCCCAAAGACCTCAGATCAGACTAAGACCTCGTGTCAGGATCCAGAACACACTGGGTGAGGGAACCCTCCACCATCAGGCAAGTCAGTCGGAAAGTGAAAGAAACAAGAAGACACTTGAACTGACCTGTCAACTGGGTTCATGTTCTACAGACAGAAGCTGAAGCAGATCCAGACCAACATTCCTCCATCAGAGAGGAAGGGGATTGAGCAAGCCTCCTCCAGTAAGCCTGTCACCCATGTCTTTAGACTGGGGACTGTGCTACCTGCTTTAAACTGGCCCTATGTGCTGGTATTTAGTAAAATATTTTTCAAACAGGAGTATAGAACTCTGGGGGGGAAAAGCAATAGTTTTGTTGGTCCATTTCACTCACCTTTTCAATAAGCCCCATGTTGGACACAAGATGAAGCCAGAGTTTCTCTGCTTCTGCTGGCAGGTGGGTCTGCACAAGCTACAAGACCCTCCTCATGGGGGCCATGCCCTCCATTGTTGAAGCAGCCCCCAGCAGCTTACCATTCATTTATTCTTCCTGGATGCTTATGAATTCAAAGAATGAAATCCACATAGGATGAGTGAGTGTAACTACAGGATTTATTGAAAAATTGAAATGGGAACAGAAGTCTGTCAGGGCAAGAGGGGACTCAGTAGGGTTGCTGGCTGAGTGTGCTAGTCTAGGGGTTTATACAGCACCTGGGTCAACACTATTGGTCTAAACTTATGCTAATTGGAGTTTAGAAATGTATAACGCTATTGATCCAAAATATTGCTAATTAGGGTTTGGGAAAGTGCTAAACACTATTGGTTAGCCCTGCAATCCCAGTCAGGTCTGCCCCACTGCTATTTTCCCACTGCTTGTCAGGAAGCATAAGGTTGCAGTGAGCAGACTGGCAGATGCTGCACACTTGGAATTTCCAGATATTCAGTGCTGTATGGAGTGGGCTCCCCATCAGGTGTCTTCACCAGGCCAGTGGGATGGTTTAGGATGACAGGTCCATGCACCTTGGATCACTTTGGCACTGACCCAACAGGACTTCAGCCAGTGCCCATCACCTGGGCTCAAGTCCACAAAGGGTGCTGCTCTGCTGCTCCACCACTCCACCATTCTGCTGCTGCTTCTTGGCAGGGACCAGAGGGCTGGAAGCACAACTTGATGGTCTGGGAGCCATGTCAATAGATTCATCCAAACTTTATATGAAAACAGTGTCAATCTTATTATTATCATTATTATTATTAATTTTTATTTTCATTTCTGACCCTATGAACCTTTGCTTTGCAATGTGGCAGCAGCTTCATTCACATGTTTTAAACTCCTTGAAATTCTCCTAATTTTTTGTTATGTTTTATTGCGAAGATCACATGTATGGTTTTAAATCAACTTTATTAAGGTATGGTTTAACTTTAACATTTTAGCTGAATGCTTGAATGAGCATTAATAAATTGACATATACTAGTGTAATGTACCACCACAATCAAGATGGAGACTTTACATCATCCCATCTTGTGTTTTATCATAGTCAATTCCATCTCTCCATCCCAGACTCCTGGATTTATACATTTGATACTTCTCACTATAGATTAACATGGTACTGAAGTAAAAGACACATCAACCAATGAAACAGGATAGAAAGTCCAAAAAAAATCCAAGGATTTATAATTCATTGATTTTTATTTTACAAAGCTGCCAAGAACATACAGGGGTAAAGGACAGTCTCATGAACAAGTGCTACTGGAAAAGCTGAACCATTATCTCACACCATACACTCAAAATCAACTCACAATGGATAAAAGATTCCAATGTAAGACCCAGGGCTGTAAGGAGGAAACAGGGGAAAGAGCCAAAACACTGATATTGAGATAGGGATTTAGGAAAAAGAGAGAGAAATGTTGAATCTTAAAGGAAACACCCACCTGCCATTGAGATGTACAAAGCACAGTTGTAAATCTTGGGCTGCCTGTCCTTAGCCCTTGTGAAATGGGGGGAATACATAAGCACAGGGAAAACTGGCATGAAATTGTGCAGCTCCACCCTGGATCTACCTCAGTCCAGCCCTGATACAGCCCCTCCATAAATATCAAACCCCCAGACCACTCAAGAGTGCGCCTCACTCTTGAGACAGCTCTATTCTTCCTTGAATGGGTATTGACCTTCCTAAATAAACCTCTGTCTATGCCTTTGTCTCACTTGTGCTAAAATTCTTTTCTGTCAAGTATACTAAGAACCCTACTGGTCCTGAGTTGACCTTCTCTTCTGGGAACTCCTCAGACCTTTCTCTGGAGATATATCTTCTCTGTAACAGTCTAGGCTATGTTTTTGGATGGTACTCCAAAAGGATAAGCAACAAAAGCAAAAATAGACAAGTGAGTTTGCATCACACTAAAAAACATTTAAAACTATAAGGGAAAGAATTAGCAGAGTGAGAAAACAACCCACAGATTGAGAAAAAAATACTTGTAAATTATGCTTTTAATAAACAGATGTAAAAGGAAATTGTGAAAGGAATACAACTCAATATCAAGAAAAAATAACTCATTTTTAATTGGGTTGATTTTTTGCTTATTTATGAGTTTTAAGAGTTCTTTGCATATTTTTGATAACTCTTCCTTATATGTCTTTTGTAAATGTGTTCCCTAATCTGTGGCTTGTCTTCCCATGCTCTTGACATGCTCTTTCACAGACCAGAACACATTTTTATGTATTTATCTATTTATTTATTTATTTATTTATTTATTTATTTATTTATTTATTTATTTATTTTTGGTACCAGAGATTGAACCCAGGGGTGCTTAACCACTTAACCACATCCCCAGTTCTTTTTTTTTAATATTTCATTAGAGATAGGATCTTGCTAAACTTCTAAGTGCCTCCCTAAGTCCCCAAGACTTGCCTTGAACTTGAAATCCTCCTGCCTCAGCCTTCCAAGTCACTGGGATTACAGGCATGTGTCACCTGATAGAGCCAGGATACTTATTTTTAATATGTCTAGCTTCTCAGTCATTTCTTGCATGGATCATGTCCTTGGTGTTGTATCTAAAAGTCATTGCCATACCCAATATCATCTAGGTTTCTGCCTATGCTGCCTGGCAGGAGTTGTATAGTTTTTCATTTTATATTTAGAACTATTATCCATTTTGAGGTAATTTTTATGAAGGATAGTGGGGCTATGCCTAGATTCATTGTCTTCCATGATGACCACTTGTTCTACCACAATTTGTTGAAAAGACTACTGTTGTTCCATTATATTTTCTTTGTTCTTTTCTCAAAGATCAGTTGACTATTTATGTGGGTATATTTCTGGACACTTTTACATTCCATTAGTCTATTTGTCTCTTTTTTCACCCTTATCACACTTCACTGATTACACTCTTTACAATAAGTCTTGAAATCAGAAAGTGTCAATTCTCTATTCTCCAATATTGTGTTGACTATTCTGAATCTCTTGCATCTCCATAATAAACCTTACAATCAGTTTGTCAATATTGACAAAATAACTTGCTGAACTTTTGACTAGAATTTGCATTGAGGCTATAGATCAAGTCAGGAATAACTATTATCTTGGTAATATTGATCATTCCTATCCATGAACATGGGATATTTCTCCATTTACTTACTTCTTCTTTACTTTTGTTCTTCAGAGTTTTGCAGTATTCCTCAGTAGATATTATGTATGTTTGGTTAGATTATTTAAAAGATATTTTATTTTGGGGAGTGCTAATATAAATTGTATTGTTTTTTATTTCAAATTGTACTAGTCTGTAGGGAATTAATTGTCTTTTCACTACTAAATTTGTATTCTACAACCTTGATATAAACTAAACTTCTTAGTTCCAGGAAGGTTTTTCTGGGATATTTGTTTGTTTGTTTGTTAATTCTGCTTAATTTTCTACATGCAAAATCATATCATCTGTGAAAAATACAGTTCTATTTCTTCCTTCCCTGGGGAACATTCAAGATTCAAATTATAGCACTTGTTCCCAGAAGATTCACACCTATATTGCAATGCAACATGCATTTGGTCAATTTCCAAAGGGAAACACCCATCCTGAAGTTTTGACTGTTCATTCATTGCTCAAAAGGCCAATCCCAAATTCTCCTCTGAGACTGAAGACAAACTCAGCTGTGAGTTCCTGTAAAAGTCAAAAGGTGACATTCATCCAAGGTACAATGGTGGGACACACAGAGGGTAAACATTCCCATTTCAAAAGTGAGAATAGAAAGAAGGGTTTGGAACAAAGTAAGACCAAAAATCAGATCAAGCAGTGAATCTCCATACTCCACATCTGCCCTCAGAGGCATACTGCTCTATGTTAAAGTCCGAGAGCAGTCCGAGAGCAGAGGCTCAACTATAGGGGTCCCAACAAATAGGGTGTGGTCACTAACCCTAAGCTCTACATAGAAAAAGTAGAGGAAAAAATAGAAAAGAAACTTTATTTAGTGTATCTATGCCAGAAAGACAAAGTGACCTGCACCCTTAGCTCTTTCTTTCAGAGGTTGGCAACAACATTAGGGCAATATAGAAAGGAGGATGCGGGCAAGTGTTGGGGCTCTGTGTAGCTAGAAGTTTTGTATAGCTGAAAAAGCAAGTAATCTTTGTCAGGCATATCTAGTTCATCATTATGCCCCAATTGGTGGGGCCTGGGTTCATCCTGGGACAAGAAGAAATTTTCTGTTGCCTATAGGAGTGGTCTCCACACATCACAAGAATCTTATCAATCTGACTCATTGTTCCTGGAATCCAAAGTGACTGAAAGCAAAGGAAACAGAGGAAAAAAGGCAGAGATGCCAAAATTTATATCCTTCATCTTTTTGACTACACAATGGAAATATTCAGGCCCAAGTGAAGAGTCTAAGGTGTAATGCAGCAGGAAGTGTATTCCAAGGGTTGGCAAAGGCTTTTTCCCATGGGTTTGCAGGTTTCAGGCTAAATGGTCACTCTCCTGAGCTGGCTTTTGTCTGCAGGCATCCCACATTCCTGACATTTCTCTCCCTGAGGTCTCCAGTGCAGCCTCAGCTTCACTCTCACAGCTCCACCCATCACCCAGTTGGGGAGACTTGCAGGGACTCCCACTCTGGGGTACACTGCCCCACTGCCAAGGCTTTCCTTTGAAAGCTCAGTGGAAGCTTCCATGACTGTTGCATTCTGCAGGCCTGAAAAACCAGCATCACAGACACTGGACAACACCAAGTTCTGATGCTAGTGGGAGCTGAACCTGGGTCCACTTAACTCACAATGCAATGGCCTGTGGATTCCTGGCTCTCTAAACATGAAGAAACAAATCCCTAGGTGCTTTCAGTTGTGCTAGGGCTCTTTTCTCTGAAAACTCGGCCCTGAAAAGTCTTTCGAACAAATTTGCATTTCTACACTTGCAGTTGTGATGAGTGGAGTGGCCCTGCAGATTCCTGAAATGGCCTCCAGCATCCTTCCCCTTTTCCCAAGGTAAAGCACTTTCCTTTTTATTGATGCTAGCAACCAAACCCTCCCCTCCTTGACAACACCTTTAAACATGCTCCTTTTCTGGAAAAATGAAAAGTTTCCCAAATCTTTCTATTCTATTCCTTTTTGCTTTAAAATTTTCTGTAAATTTGTCTAAAAGCAGCCAGTAATATTCATGAATGAACAATTTACTGATTTGAAATTTTCTTCAACAGATAAATTTATTCATAAACATTAAGCTCGGCCTCCTACAAAGTCTCAGGGAATGGACAAATGCAATCAGATTTTTTGCAATAGTGTGGCAAGGAAGGCCTCTAGTCCCTCTTCCATCTGAAACCTCATCAGCATAGTCTTTATTGTCCACATTCTTATTGGCAATCTGTTCTTCTGAACCCTCACCAAGATTGCCTAGTAAGCTTATTTGTAGCATTCTAGACTTTTTCTAGACTGCTCCTCAAACTTTCCAAACTCCTCCTGCAAAAGAAAGGTTCTCCCACATCATTAGGTATATGACAATGGCAAAGACCATCCCAGTTTTTAGTACAAATTTTCTGTTAACGTTCCATTACTGTAACAAATATCTAACACAACCAACTTATAAAAATATTTAGTTTGGTTGAGTTTTGGAGGTCTCATAACACAACTGCTTTGTTCAATTACTTTTGGGTTTGTTGTGAGACAACACATCATGGCAGAGCAGAATGGCTCACCTTGTAGCTGGGATATGAAAGAGAAAGAAACTGGAGACTCACAATTCCCTTTGAGGTGATGCCACCAATGACCTCCCACTGGCACTGTTAACAGTTCCACCACCTCCCAATAATGCCAAAATGAGATCAATCCTTTAGCACATGGGCCTTTGGGAAACATTCCAGATCAAAACTCTAAATACAGGATAGAGGCACATATGTATAAGTGCACTTCAGGCAGGGTTGGAATGTAACTATGGTCCATTTAATGCTTTGAATACATCCACTGCTGCTCTGCTTCAGCAAGTTCTGTTTTAAATGGATATGTTTCTTCCTCTTCCTCTCTCCTACTCCTCCCTAGTCTCTCTCCCTCTCTAATCAGGGGAAACAGGATTACCTTTATTCTTCATTATAGGCAGATTTATCTCTCCCTGAGTACATACTCACCATAGGAATGAAGTAATCCAGACTTTGGAGATGGCACCAGAAAATCTCAGAAATAACCATCTCCCAAATTAACAAGGGAATTACACTCCAACAGAGTACATGTGGAATGGAGCCTTTGAGTTGCCTCTTTAAAAGTCACCTGTTTTAGCTAATGAGAATAAAATCACAGCCTCTGGAACAGGAATCCCCAATGTTTGTCCTTTGCTAACAAAGCAATAAACTTTCTTTTTCCTTTTTCTCAAAATCAAGTCCTCATTATCACATTGGCACTGGAAACAAGGACCCAGTTTTCAGAAGGAACAGTCTCACGTCCTTCCTGGAGACTTAAGCTCCACAACAAACATCCTCTGGATGCCAAGTGCCCACAACAGCAGGACTCAATATGTAACCATGTAGAGATCCAAGGAGGTCTCCAAGAGCAGAGGCCCCCACTGCTCAGAAAGAAGCTGTTAAGCTCTTGCCATTTGGGGGTCTGAGTTGATCTCCAGGAGTGAAGGAGACCTCTGCTAGGACCCTCCAAGTTCATGACCACGTTGCAAAGAAGAACTTAAGGACCTGTCGGGTATGAGTCACTTAACAAGAGAAGTATTGCAAAGGAAATTCCCCAGAGACCCATGTGCTCAGAGGTGGAGCTCTGGGAAATGATCAGAACATAAGGGCTGGACCTTGACACCAGTCTTGAAAATGAGGGTCAGGTCCATGATTTCCCAGTGTTAAAAATAAAACACCTGAGAAACACTGAGGCAAGCACAGAAAGTAAATTTTATTTAAAAAATACTGGAGAGAAAGACTCTTCCAGACAGGAGATAGCCCAGAGCTGGTACCCAAGGGAGTCTGGGTGTTCTGCCTCTTTATAAAATTTAGGTTTTGTTTCTTCTCATGCCTCTCATCCTCTTATCTTGCCTACTGTGAACAAAAGACAGGAAAGGGCCACCCAGGGGGTGCTCATTAACAAATTCTGCATTGGGAGGAGCAAGTCCCTGGAGACACATGTAACCTTGGTAACAGGTTGTGGGGAAGGGAAATGCTCTGGTGGTCCTGGTATATTATTTCCTTTTAAATTAGCCCCCATCTTCCTGACCCAGTCATCCATTATCTACACTATCTATCCTTTGTGCTGTTCCCAACATCATCAGGGTATTAGTCCACTGATGGATGAATGGACTACTGGGAGGTGGGGCCCAGCTGGAGGAAGTGGGTCCCAGGGGCATGCCCCAGAAGGGTTTGTCTTTTCTCTGGCCCCTTCCTCTTTCTCTGCTTCCCCCTCCCATGAGCTGATAGCTTTCTCTACCACCCCCTTCCACAGCTGCCTTGGATCCAGTTGTGTGCTGAACTATCTGAAACCCTGAGTCAAATAAATTTTTCTTCCTCTGACTTGTTCTTGTCAGGTGTTTTAGTCACAGTAATGCAAAGCTGATGAACATGATGACTCTCTTTTTTATTCTTCTAAGAATCCAGGACATTAGTGTGCCATTTATTTACGTGGAAAATACCAAGTAAGTAGTTCAAGAGGAACCAGGAGCAAAACTTCTAAACTGTAACTGGAGAAACAGCTTAGCTTTCTGGTGGTGATCTCATTCATTCATCAAATATCTGTGTCATTCCTGTCACTGGGCTGGTCTATAAACACGAACTTGGGATCATTACCCCAAGGACTCACAACCTCGAAGGAGCTACAGATGTCATGGAAATAAATACAGCATAAACTATTTCTTTTTAAATAAGGCAAATTATGTTCCAAATTGAATAATGTGTAAAGAAAGGTTATTACAGGTGGTCCTTGAAGGTGTCGCCTAGGAAAAACTTAAACATACCCTATAGTTCCACTTTTTTTGAGAGTAACATAATGATTATATTGAAAGATACCTGTAAACAAATTTAAATTTTAAGAGTTGATGAGCCTGATGGTATCCTGAGGTAGAGCAATTGTTAACAGATGGAATCAACTCAGAAAAGTTACTTAGGACTTAAATATGTGATTGGGTCAAACTTTGGCCACTTGATATAGTCATTGCTGTCCTTTTCTAAGTTCAAAAAGAACTTATTTTCTCCACAAATCTTATATTTCTGATATTTTAAAATCACTTTCCCTTTTGATTCAATTAAACACCTCTACCCTCTGAGCTAATCTTCTTCCTTCTTTGAATCTCTATAGTTTCACTTTTTAAATAAATTGTTGGTTTCATTGACTTGAAAATCATTCATTTTGGAGGTCACAGAGCTGAGCAATACAATATTAGTCTTCCAATAGCTTGGTGGTGGATCACTCCCTGGACATGGGGGTCGCCTAGCCTGTGCTTCAGGCACTCAAGATCCACTCTTGCTGAAAACACTGATTTGTTGAAAGCAGCAAGAAAATCACTCCAGACATGGGAACTAACGTGAGAGATCTTATTAAGTGGACTGGCAGAGTGTCTGCCTGCAGGGTGAGAGAGAGAGAGAGAGAGAGAGAGAGAGAGAGAGAGAAAATGAAATGGCAGGGGAGCTATTCTTAAGAAGTGGAATTTCATGGGCTACTAACAATCTGGACCAGTGACTGACTAGGAATTTCATGGGATAGCAATCTAGGTTGTAAAATGGTTTGGGGGAGGCAGAATAATGACAATGTAAGGCCCCCAAAAAGGAAACCCCAACTCTGTCCCACGGATTGACAGCAACCCCAATCAACCGCAGGAGGCGTCACTTGATGCAAACCGCAAGAAGCTTTTATTCCAGCGTGCTGGGACCCAACTCGTGACTCACGCAGGAGTCGAGGAGTCGAGTCCCGAGCAAAAAATCTTGTAGGTTTATAAAGGCAGAAACCACACATCGGGAGGGGTTGCACATGAAAGGGAAAAGGGGAACAAAGATGCCAGGAAATTTCAAAAGGGGTCTGAGTTTGCTGATAACATACAACATGTTTCACAATGTTTTACAACAGGGCGTAGATTCTGGTCAACAGTTTCTGGTAATCTTATATCATATATATCTTAACTGTCTGAATACTATCTTGCTCCAATTACTCTTTTACTCTCTGTTTGGGGCTGTTTTCTGGAACAGCTTTAAGGGCTTTGTTCCCATCACTGGGAGGGAGACCTTAGGGAGTTGAGATAAAATAGCTTTAAAAAATGTCCATTCTTTCAACAGCAGCAAAACAGCAGGGGAGAAGTGACTGCAGCCTTGTTAACCCATTGTCCCTTCACTTGTGAGTTGGACCTACAGATGTCCCATGGTAACTGGGACAGGATAAATGACTTGTCATATCTGGCTTCATACTGTTTCTGTCCTCTTCAATGCCTTAACTTTGAGGTCAGATTCTACCTGAACCAATTAAATGTTTGAGAAATCTGTTTTGTCAAAACTATAATGTAGGGTTCACTTGACCTAAACATGCCTCCTTTTCTCCCTTTCCCTCTTCCTCTCTCTCTCTCCCACACACATACACTTTTCACACACACACACACATCCTTCCCCTCTTCAAAGAAAAAGACACCAGAAGCCCTGACCAAAACATGCCAATGAAAGGAGTATCCACAGAGTTCCTGGAAGTTCTCTGCCTATTCCCAGAAAAGACAAGAGTATTCCTCCCCTTTCTCAGCCTGTCCCTCTCCCTCACTATTCCTATCCTTCATCTGTAGCCCTCAATCCCCTGAGGTTGAGAAACTTTTTGTGAGCAAAGCTCCCTCTTCATTCTTGACCACTGAATAGTCTTCTTCCCTCAGTACTGGGAACTGTACCCATGGGTGATATTGAGCCCCAGCCCCAGATCTTTTATATTTTCTTTGGGACAGTGTCTCTCCAAGTTAATTACTTCCTCACTAAGTTACTGAGGCTAGCCTTAAATGTGCAATCCTTCTGCCTCAGTCTCCTGAGTCAATAGGATTACAGGTATGTGCCATCACACTGGACTTAAATACAGCCTTACTTTACCCCATCACTCATCTCTCAGACGCTGGTCTTTCCGAGGGATGAACCTCCAAACCTGGCCTCAGTAATAAAGCCACCCTGCCTCCTTTATGTCTCTTCCTTGAATCCAGCATAATTAATTTTATAGGCCAGAAGTTGCTCTTGACAGGCACTCACCTGTAATCCCAGCAGCTCAGGAGGCTGATGCAGGAGAATTGAAGTTCAAGGCCAGACCAGACAACTTATCCAGACCCTTTCTTGAAGGATATGGAAAAACAACCCCCAGGGAGAAAAGGAGAACAATGAGTTTGAGGGAGAGAAGGAAAGTAAAGGGCTCTGAACTTTCACCATTTCCCAGCAACAACAAGCTCTGAACCTTCACAATTTCCTATTCTATAGTTATTTCCCTGACTACCCAACTGACACATTCTGCTATGATTAAGTATATATGGTTAATTCTCTACAAATTCTTATTTGATTATTAAGTCTCACTTAACCCTATAAAAATCAAACCTGTTGTAAACAGGTGCCCTAAAAATGTGCCCCTCCACTATTTAATAAAGCATCATCGCTGGTCCTTCAAGGTCTATCTCTATTTCTTTTACTTTTGCTTTTATTTTTCAAAATAAGAAAATGAAAAAGGGCTGGGGGTGTGACTCAGTGATTGAGCACCCCTGGGTTCAATCCCTTGTACCAAAAGGAGGAGGAGGAGGAGGAGACAAAGGCAAAGGTGAAGAAGCAGCAGCAGCACAGGCCCTCTCTCTCTCTCTCTCCCTGTCTCCTTCTCTCCCTCTCTCCCGCCCCCCTCTCTCTCATATCAGAAAAATATACAATAAGAAACATGGATGAAACTCCAATGTCAGGAAAGGACCATAAAAATTTTTATAAAATCAAACAACATAAGAGGATAAAATAAAATAAAATGTGACAAATTACTAGAAATGCTCAAGTTTCACTTTTGGTTCAAGGTCAGGAGCTGCAGCCCAGGTATCCCAAGAGATGTCTGTGTAGATCCAGGTTCAAAGTCAACCCCAAAAACCCCTAGGGTGACTGATTCTGATGACTCAGCCTGAGGGGCTTGGACAGTTGGGCTGCCCCTGACTCATGTGAACCTATCCTGTGTTTGCAACCAAGAGTGAGGGAGGCCTGGAGGAGGGGGCTGCTCTCTGCAGCACCTGAGGACACAGGACAAATGACAAAGCTGTCTAAAGGAAAGCAGCCACAGGAATGAATGACTTAAGTCACTCCAGCCAAAGGGCGGGCTTTTCCACTGCCCCAGCCACTGACCCTAGGAAGAGTCCAGAAGTGTTATGGGGCACAATCTAAGAACAGACCCATCACCACTGAGAAGTCCAAATTTGAGAGTCTTTATTAGGCACTCAGATCACTGCCTCAAACAATGCCCCAAAAATGGTTATTGGGAGAACAGCTCTGATCATAGGGTTGCGGGGGGTTTTATACCATAAGTCAGTACATCAATCATAAGTGTCTGTTGCTATGATTTAAAATTATAAACTAACATCATGGGATCTGAAATTATTAGAAGAAAGGGTAAGTGGGTCAAAATAACCTTTCTTAGTTACAAATTAAAGAATGGTTACTAACATCTAGACAATCTCTGTTGATATCACTGTTGACACAGTATACTGTTTAGGAAAAATAAGAATCAAAAAGAGAACAATTTTTCATTATATAAGAATTGCCATTTTATGTTGCCAAACATGTCATGCTAAGCAACTGATGATGGGTACAGAGGTGGGGTGTTCCCATGGGAGAAGCATTTCCTACATAACATGGAATCTCAAGGTAAAATGGAGTTTGTTTAGTCATGGCCCTTATAGTATGGCCTATAATATTTCCATGGAATAAAATATGTTAAACTGTCGCATTCTCCACTGGTTTTATGTATATAATGAAATCATTGATTTATCATTAGTTTAGAGGTTATGGTAGTAGGTGTGTAACACCATTAGTTTAACAGATTGCATTCTTTTTCAACATAATTAAGAAGTTTATCAAGTATGGCCCAATTAAAAGCCCCAACATAACTAGGATGAGAGCTCCCACCATCATGGTTATTAAAGTAGTTAACCAGGGGAACCAAGAGAACAGATTTTGGAACCAATTTGCCTCAGGCTTTCAGATTTTCCACCCTTTTCTTGAGGCTCTTCCTAATTCAAGATAAACTATCACAAATAACACCTGAGTGGTTAGTATAGAAAAAAAAAAAAAAAAAACAGATGGAGATCCAAGGTGGCGGACTAGAGGGAGGCTGCGTTCCTTGTCGCTCCGTGATGCCAGATTCAAGCAGAGGATATCTGTCTCTCGGTGAGGCAGTTTTTGCTGCTTATCGATCCCCTGATGTTTACCCCATTAGTCTGCTGTGATGACCTGCAGTCTGCCAGCATATTGACGCCATTTTTGAAAGCAGATTGCTCACTGTCAGGTGTCTATCATCCACCATTTGCCTGCCTCTTGCCTGTCCATCGCCTACCTTACCCCTATCCATCACGCAATGCTCGAGGTTCACCACCCGATCGGTCGACAGCTGCCAGAAGACTGACTGCAGACCGCCAGTGGAGCACCAGCTGCCTGCATTTGACTGGAAGTTCACTGTCACAGTACCTGCAGGTTTGATTACATGTGGCGGCTGCCATTTTGAGACAACATCCAGGCCCTGTAGGACCTCTGGCCGGACTGACTGAGCCCCATCTCCAGGATCCCTCAGCCCGACTGACCACTCCCTGCCTCTGGGGCCCCCACATCAAATGACTGCTCCCTGCTGCCAGGACCCCCAGACCAACTGACTGAGCCCTATCACCGGGAACCCAGACCGACTGATTGCACCTGACCTCCAGGATCCCACAAGCACATCAAACGCACTGGACCCCCAGGACCCCTGCCGGACCAACTGCATCCCATCTCCAGGACCACCAGCTGACCACGTCCACCCCTGAACTTCAACTCCCTATTTGCCAACACATTTCAAAGCCAGAGCGGCCACCTTGGATAATCGTGGAAGCCTTAGCTCTGATCTTCGGGTGGGGCAAATCTCATCCTGAGACGCCTGCTGGAGGCTTGAAGCTCATTGTCAGGTACCTCTCATGCATCAGGCTCCTGAACACTGGGAGGTTTCATTAGTATATGACTGTTATACAGTAGATTTTCTTTTTTCTCCTTTTTTAAAAAAATTTAAGTTTTTATTTCTTTACTTTCTTGCTTTCTTTTACTTTTGTTTACCTGTTTCCTCAGAGTCTCTTTCTCCCTTTTTTTGCATGCTAACATCTGATTCATTTTGATTACACTCTCACCTTTCTATTTTCTAGAACTTCTGTACATTCTTTTCTTATCCCATTAACAGCCATATTCTACATCTCTCTGCATCCTCTTTGTCCTCCATTAGAAACTGCAGACCTTATTGCAAACCTCTTTGTTTTACCAAACATAAAATTTGAACTCATTTTGTTTATTATGACAATTTTGTTATTGTCCCCATAGGGGCTATTTGGTCTAGGATTGCATAGTGTCTGATTTGGGCACTGCTAATATTGATCTCCCCTTAAAGAAAGGGTTTTGGAAACCTATGGGGCCACTACAAGCCTATAGGGGGAAATCTGCAATACCCCAGATCTGCAGCGCTAGAGGGGAAGATACATGAACAACATGAAAAAACAAGGGAAGGAAATGACCCAAACAAATCTAGATTCTATAGTAATAGAATCTGATGACAGTATGTTAGCAGAAATGTCATAAAAGAACTTCAGATTATACATGATTAAGATGATTCGTGAAGCAAAGGATGAGATAAGAGAGCAAATGCAGGCAATGAATGATAATACAAATAAGCTGAAAGAGCACCTCCAGGAAGCAAAAGATGACTTTAAAAAAAAAAAAAAAAAAAAAAAACCGAAAATCCTTGAAATGAAGGAGACAATAAACCAAATAAAAAACTCAATGGAAAGCATCATCAACACACTAGACCACTTGGAAGACAGAACCTCAGAAAACAAAGACAAAATATTTAATCTTGAATATAAAGTAGCCCAAACAGAGAAGATGGTAAGAAATCATGAACAGAATCTCCAAGAACTTTGGGACAGAATGAAAAGACCAAATTTAAGAATTATTGGGATTGAGGAAGGCACAGAGATACAAACCAAAGGAATGAACAACCTATTCAATGAAATAATATCAGAAAATTTCCCAAACCTGAAAGAATGAAATTGAAAATAAAATACAAGAGGTTTACAGAACAACAAATGCACAGAATCACAACAGATCCACACCAAGGCACATTATAATGAAAATGTCTAACATTCAAAATAAAGATAGGACATTGAAGGCCGCAAGAGAAAAGCATGAGATTACATATAGGGGGAGACCAATATGGATAGCAGCTGACTTCTCAACCCAGACTCTAAAAGCTAGAAGGGCCTGGACCAACATATTTCAAGCTCTGAAAGAACATGGTTGCCAACCAAGAATCCTATACCCAGCAAAACTAACCTTCAAATTTGAAGATGAAATAAAATCCTTCCATGATAAACAAAAGTTAAAAGAATTTACAAATAGAAAGCCTGCACTACAGAATGTTCTCAACAAAATGTTCCGTGAGGAGGAAATGAAAAACAACAATGGAGGTCAGCAAAGGGAGGAACTACCTTAGAGAAAAACCACTCAAAGGAGAAATCAAGCCAACTTAAAAACCAAAAATAAGCCAAATGACTGGGAATACAAATCACTTCTCAATAATAACCCTGAACATTAATGGCCTAAACTCCTCAATCAAAAGGCATAGACTGACAGAATGGATTAAAAAGAAAGACCCAAGAATATGCTGCCTGCAAGAGACTCATCTCATAGAAAAAGACATCCAAAGACTAAAGGTGAAAGGATGAGAAAAAACCTACCACGCACATGGATTCAGTAAAAAAGCGGGGATTTCCATCCTCATATCAGATGAAGTGGACTTCAAGCCAAAGTTAGTCAGAAGGCATAAAGAAGGACATTTCATACTGCTTAAGGGAACCATAAATCAGGAAGACATAATGATAGTAAATATTTATGCCCCAAACAATGGTACATCCCTGTACATCAAACAAATCCTTCTCAATTTCAAGAATCACATAGACCACAACACAATAATTCTGGGCGACTTTAACGCACTGCTGTCACCACTACATAGAACTTCCAAACAAAATCCAACCAAAGAAACCATAGAATTTAATAACACAATCAATAATCTAGACTTATATAGAACATTCCATCCATCAACGAGCAGATACACTTTCTTCTCAGCAGCACATGGAACCTTCTCAAAAATAGACCATGTGTTATGCCACAAAGCAGCCCTTAGGAAATGCAAAAAAATAGAGATACTGCCTTGTGTTCTCTCAGATCATAATGGACTGAGAGTAGAAATCAATGAAAAAATAAAAAACAGAAATTACCCCAACACCCGGAGACTAAATAATATGCTATTGAATGAAACATGGACAACAAAAAACATAAGGGAGGAGATTAAAAAATTCTTAGACGTCAAGGAGAATGATGGTACAACATATCAAAATCTCCGGGACACTACAAAAGTGGTAATAAGAGGAAAATTCATTGCATGGAGCGCATTCCAGAAAATAATTAAGAGTCAACAATTAAATGACCTAACATTACAGCTCAAAGCCCTAGAAGAAGAAGAACAGAATAACAGCAAAAGTAGTAGAAGACAGGAAATAATTAAAATCAGAGCTGAAATCAATGAAATTGAAACAAAAGAAACTATTCAAAAAATTGACATAACAAAAAGTTGGTTCTTTGAGACAGTAAACAAAATAGATAAACCCTTAGCCACACTAACAAGGAGAAAGAGAGAGAACACTCAAATTACTAAAATACATGATGCAAAAGGAAATATCACAACAGACACCACTGAGATACAGAACATAAAGAGAAGCTACTTTGAAAATCTGTATTCCAACAAAATAGAAAGTAACGAAGACATTGACAAATTTCTAGAGACATATGCTCCTCCCAAACTGAACCAGGAGGACATACAGGATCTAAACAGATCAATATGAAGCAATGAAATAGAAGAAGCCATTAAAAATCTACCATCCAAGAAAAGCCCAGGAACAGATGGATTCTCAGCTGAGTTTTACAAGACCTTCAAAGAAGAACTCATTCCAATACTTCTCAAAGTATTCCAAGAAATATTAAAGGAGGGTACCCTACTGAACTCATTCTATGAAGCTAATATCACCCTCATACCCAAACCAGGAAAAGACACATCAAGGAAAGAAAATTTTAGACCAATACCCTTGATTAATATACATGCAAAGATCCTTAACAAAATATTGGCAAACCGTATCCAAAAACATATTAAGAAAATTGTGCACCACAATCAAGTGGGGATCATTCCTGGAATGCAAGGATGGTTCAACATTCATAAATCAATAAACTTAATCCATCATGTCAATAGACTTAAGGATAAGAATCATATGATTATGTCAATTGATGCAGAAAAAGCATTTGACAAATTACAACACCCCTTCATGCTCAAAACACTAGAAAAAATAGGGAGAGTAGGAACATACCTGAACATTGTAAAGGCTATTTATGCTAAGCCCATGGCCAACATCATTCTTAATGGAGAAAAACTGAAACCACTCCCTTTAAAAATGGGAACAAGGCAGGGATGTCCTCTTTCACCACTTCTATTCAACACTGTCCTCGAAACTCTAGCCAGAGCAATTAGGCAGACTAAAGAAATTAAAGGGATACGAATAGGAAAAGAGGAACTTTAGCTGTCACTATTTGAGGATGACATGATTCTATATTTAGAGGATCCAAAAACCTCCTCCAGAAAACTTCTACACCTCATCAGTGAATTCAGCAAAATAGCAGGCTATAAAATCAACACACATAAATCTACAGCATTTTTATTCGCAAGCCACGAAACAGCTGAAAGGGAAATGAGGAAAACAACTCCATTTGCAATAGCCTCAAAAAAAATAAAATACTTGGGCATCAATCTAACCAAAGAGGTAAAAGATCTCTACAATGAAAACTACAAAACAGTGAAGAAAGAAAATGAGGAAGACCTTAGAAGATGGAAAGATCTCCCATGTTCTTGGATAGGCAGAATTAATACTCTCAAAATGGCCATACTACCAAAAGTGCTATACACATTCAATGAAATTCCACTTAAAATCCCAATGATGTACCTCACAGAAATAGAGCAAGCAATCATGAAATTCATCTGGAGACTAAGAAACCCAGAATAGCTAAAGCAATCCTTAGAAGGAAGAATGAAAGAGGGGGTATCACAATACAAGAAATTCAACTATACTACAAAGCAATAGTAACAAAAAAAGCATGGTATTGGCACCAAAATAGACAGATAGATCAATGGTACAGAATAGAGGACACAGACACAAACCCAATTAAATACAATTTTCTTTTTTTTATTTTTTTTTATTATAAACAAATGGGATACATGTTGTTTCTCTGTTTGTACATGGTGTAAAGGCATACCATTAGTGTAATCATAAATTTACATGGAGTAATGTTATTTGATTCATTCTGTTATTTTTTCCCTTCCCCCCACCCCTCCCACCCCTCTTTTCCCTTTATACAGTCCATCCTTCCTCCATACATGCCCCCCTCCCTAACCCTAACTGTAATCCTAACACTAACCCCTCCCTCCCCCCATTATGTGTCATCATCCACTTATTAGCAAAATCATTCATCCTTTGGCTTTTTGAGATTGGATTATCTCACTTAGCATGATATTCTCCAATTTCATCCATTTGCCTGCAAATGCCATAATTTTATCATTCTTTATGGCTGAGTAATATTCCATTGTATATATATACCACAGTTTATACATTCATCAATTGAAGGACATCTAGGTTGGTTCCACAGTCTGGCTATTGTGAATTGAGCAGCTATGAACATTGATGTGGCTGTATCTCTGTAGTAGGCTGATTTTAAGTCCTTTGGGTATAGGCCAAGGAGTGGGATAGCTGGGTCAAATGGTGGTTCCATTCCAAGTTTTCTAAGGAATCTCCACGCTACTTTCCAGAGTGGCTGCACTAATTTGCAGCCCCACCAGCAATGTATGAGTGTACCTCTTTCCCCACATCCTCGCCAACACCTGTTGTTGCTTGTGTTCTTGATAATCGCCATCCTAATTGGAGTGAGATGGAATCTTAGGGTGGTTTTGATTTGCATTTCTCTTATTACTAGAGATGTTGAACATTTTTCCATATGTTTGTTGCTTGCTTGTAGATCTTCTTCTGTGAAGTGTCTGTTCATATCCTTAGCCCATTTGTCGACAGGATTATTTGTATTCTTGGAGTAGAGTTTTTTGGGTTCTTTATAGATTCTGGAGATTAGTGCTCTATCTGAAGTATGATTGGCAAAGATATTCTCCCACTCTGTAGGCTCTTTCTTCGCATTGCTGATAGTTTCCTTTGCTGAGAGAAAGCTTTTTAGTTCGAATCTATCCCAGTTATTGATTCTTCCTTTTATTTCTTGTGCTATGGGAGTCCTGTTAAGGAAGTCTGGTCCTAAGCCGACATGTTGAAGATCTGGACCTACTTTTTCTTCTACAATCTGCAGAGTCTCTGGTCTGATTCCGAGGTCCTTAATCCATTTTGAGTTTAGTTTCATGCATGGTGAGAGATATGGGTTTAGTTTCATTCTGTTGCATATGGATTTCCAATTCTCCCAGCACCATTTTTTGAAGAGGCTGTCTTTTCTCCATTGCATGTTTTTGGCACCTTTGTCTAGTATGAGAAAATTTTATTTATTTGGGTTTGTGTCCGTGTCCTCTATTCTGTACCATTGATCTATCTTTCTATTTTGGTACTAATACCATGCCGTTTTTGTTACTATTGCTTTGTAGTAGAGTTGAAGATCTGGTATTGCAATACCCCCTGTTTCACTCTTCCTGCTAAGGATTGCTTTAGCTATTCTGGGTTTCTTATTCTTCCAGATGAATTTCATAATTGCTTGCTCTATTTCTGTAAGGTACATCATTGGGATTTTAATTGGAATTGCATTGAATTTGTATAGCACTTTAGGTAGTATGGCCATTTTGACAATATTAATTCTTCCTATCCAAGAACATGGAAGATCTTTCCATCTTCTAAGGTGTTCTTTAATTTCTTTCTTTAGACTTCTGTAGTTCTCATTGTAGAGGTCTTTCACCTCTTTTGTGAGATTGATTCCCAAGTATTTTTTTTTTCGAGGCTATTGTGAATGGGGTAGTTTTCCTAATTTCTCTTTCTGAAAATTCATTACTTATGTATAAAAATGCATTGGATTTATGGGCATTGATCTTGTAACCTGCTACTTTACTGAATTCACTTATGAGTTCTAAGATTTTTCTGGTGGAATTTCCAGGTTCCTCTAAATATATAATCATGTCATCAGCGAACAGGGATAGTTTGAGTTCTTCTTTTCCAATTCGTATCCCTTTAATTTCTTTGGTTTGTTTAATTGCTCTGGCTAGAGTCTCAAGAATGATGTTGAATAAAAGTGGTGAAAGAGGGCATCCCTGCCTTGTTCCAGTTTTTAAGGGGAATGCTTTCAGTTTTTCACCATTTAGAATAATATTAGCCATGGGCTTAGCATAAATGGCCTTTACAATGTTAAGGAATGTTCCCACTATCCCTATTTTTTCGAGTGTTTTGAGCATGAAGGGGTGCTGTATTTTATTAAATGCTTTTTCTGCATCGATTGAAATAATCATGTGATTCTTGACTTTAAGTCTATTGATATGGTGAATTACATTTATTGATTTCCAGATGTTGAACCAACGTTGCATCCCTGGGATTAAACCCACTTGATCATGGGTTTTTAATATGTTTTTGTATGCAATTTGCTAAAATTTTGTTGAGAATTTCTGCATCGATGTTCATTAAGGATATTGGTCTGAAATTTTCTTTCCTTGATGAGTCTCTGTCTGGTTTAGTATCAGTGTGATATTGGCTTCATAGAATGAGTTTGGGAGGGTTCCCTCCTCTTCTATTTTATGGAAAACTTGAGAAGTATTGGAATGAGCTCTTCTTTAAAGGTTTTGTAGAACTCGGCTGAGAACCCATCTGGTCCTGGACTTTTCTTTGTTGGTAGGCTTTTGATGACTTCTTCTATTTCAGTACTTGAAATTGGTCTATTTAAATTGTGTATGTACTCCTCATTCAGTTTAGGCAATTCACATGTCTCTAGAAACCTGTTGATGTCTTCGAAATTTTCTATTTTGTTGGAGTATAGATTTTCAAAATAGCTTCTAATTATGTTTTGTTTCAATCCTGTCTGTTGTGATATTTCCTTGTTCATTCCAAATTTTAGTGATTTGGGTTTTCTCTCATCTTCTCTTTGTTAGTGTGGCTCAGGGTTTATCAATTTTGTTTATTTTTCCGAAGAGCCAACTATTTATTTTGTCAATTTTTTGTATTGTTTCTTTTGTTTCAGTTTCATTGATTTCAGCTCTGAGTTTAACTATTTCCTGTCTTCTACTACTTTTGATGCTGGTCTGTTCTTCTTTTTCTAAGGCTTTGAGCTGTAGTGTTAGGTCATTTATTTGTTGAGTTTTACTTCTTTTATTAAATGTGCTCCATGAAATAAATTTCCCTCTAAGCACTGCTTTCATAGTGTCCCAGAGATTTTGATATGATGTTTCTTTGTTCTCATTTACATCAAAGAATTTTTTTTAATTTCCTTCCTAATATCTTCTGTTATCCATTCATCTTATAATAGCATATTGTTTAATCTCCAGATGTTGGAATAGTTTCTGTTTTACTGTTTTATTTATTTCTAACTTCAATCCATTATGATCTGATAGAATACAAGGTAGTGTCTCTATCTTCTTGTATTTGCTAACATTCGCTTTGTGGCATAATATATGGTCTATTTTAGAGAAGGATCCATGTGCTGCTGAGAAGAAAGTGTATTCGCTCTTGGTTAGATGGTATATTCTATAAATTTCCGTTAAGTCTAAATTATTGATTGTGTTATTGAGATCTATGGTTTCTTTGTTCAATTTTTGTCTGGAAGATCTGTCCAGTGTTGAGAGAGGCATGTTAAAATCACCAAGTATTATTGTGTTATAGTCTATTTGGTTTCAGAAATTGAGAAGGATTTGTTTGACATACATGGATGAGCCATTGTTTGGGGCATAGATGTTTATGATTGTTATATCTTGCTGATTTATGCTTCCCTTAAGCAATATGAAATGACCTTCTTTATCCCTTCTGACTAACTTTGGCTTGAAGTCCACATTATCTGAAATGAGGATGGATACTCCAGCTTTTTTGCTGAGTCCATGTGCATGGTATGTTTTTCCCCATCCTTTCACCTTTAGTCTATGGGTATCTTTTTCTATGAGGTGAGTCTCTTGTAGGCAACATATTGTTGGATCCTTCTTTTTAATCCAATCTGCCAGTCTATGTCTTTAGATTGATGAATTCAGGCCATTAACATTCAGGGTTATTATAGAGATATGATTTGGTTTCCCGGTCATATGGTTCATTTTTTAAATTTTATTTATTTATTTATTTGACACTACTTGGTTCCTCCTTTATTTGACAATTCCTTTAAGATAATTCCTCCCTTTGCGGATTTGCTTCTTTGTTTTTCATCTCTTCCTCATGGAATATTTTGCTGAGAATGTTCTGTAATGCTGGCTTTCTTTTTGTAAATTCTTTTAGCTTTTATTTATCATAGAAGGATTTTATTTCATCGTCAAATTTGAAGGTAAGTTTTGCTGGGTATAAGATTCTTGGTTGGCATCCATTTTCTTTCAGGGCTTGAAAAATGTTGTTCCAGGCCCTTCTGGATTTTATGGTCTGCATTGAAAAATCTGTTGATATCCGTATTGGTTTCCCCCTGAATGTAATTTGGTTCTTTTTTCTCACAGCTTTTAAAATTCTGTCTTTATTTTGTATGTTAGGTATTTTCATTATAATGTGCCTTGGTGTGGGTCTGTTGTAATTTTGTGTATTTGGAGTCCTATAAGCCTCTTGAACTTGATTTTCCATTTCATTCTTCAGATTTGGGAAATTTTCTGATATTATTTCATTGAACAGATTGTTCATTCCTTTGGTTTGTTTCTCTAGGCCTTCCTCAATCCCAATAATTCTTAAATTTGGCCTTTTCATGATATCCCATAGTTCTTGTAGATTCTGTTCATGATTTCTTACCATCTTCTCTGTTTGTTCAACTTTGTTTTCAAGGTTAAATATTTTATCTTCAATGTCTGAGGTTCTGTCTTCCAGGTGTTCTATCCTACTGGATATGCTTTCTATGGAGTTCTTAATTTGGTTTATTGTTTCCTTCATGTCAAGGATTTCTGTTTGGTTTTTTTTCAGCATCTCTAACTCTTTATTGAAGTGATTTTTGCTTCCTGTGTTTGCTCTTTTAACTGTGAATTGGTGGGATCATTCAATGTCTCCATTTGCTCTTTCATCTCATCATTCAGTGTGTGCATTTGCTCTTTCATCTCATCATTTGCTTCCCCGATCATTTTAATTATGTACATTCTGAACTACTTTTCTGTCATTTCTTCTGCCATGCTGTCATTGGGTTTTATTGATGTAACATCTAGATTTGTTTGCAGCATTTTCTTTCCTTGTTTTCTCATATTGTTCAGGTATCAGTGGACCACTGAGATATTGCAGATTTCCTCTATTGAGTTACAATGTCCTTGACGAATTCTATATATATCCCCTCTTAGCCTTCAGTAGGCTGAAGTCTTGGAGGAAGTTGATAATGCGGTGCTCCACAAGGAAGCTGCCTCTCTAGGACTGGTGGCTTTCAGGTGGGGTATATTCCCTGCTAGTGGGCAGAGGTGCCTCCACTTGTTGACCAATGGTCATCCAAAGGGGAACTAGGCTCCGGGCTGAGGCAAGGTCTGTTTGGGCCTGTGTCTCTGGTTTTACTGTCCTTTTGGGGAAACCTCACCCGGCAGGGAATACTGTCTCGCTGGTCAGTTCCCCTCCTAGAGGTTCCCCTCAATTTACAGCTACCTCCTGGGCTGGGCTGCCTTCCTCTGCAAAGTTCCCAGGGGCCCAGCCCTACATCCTGGGCCTGGGAGCCTCACCCTTCACATATGAATCTCCTTAGGCTGCCTGTCCTCAGAGAATCTACCCGCAGTCCTGGAACCTTCACTGCCCCCCTAAGCGTGTCTCTGTGCGGCTCTTCCACCAAAACCTCCTAGATCCTGGGACCCTGCTCTGCACCTAATCGCCTGGCTATGCGGCCACTCCTCTGAGCAGCCACCTGGGTCCCGTACAATTGCTCTGAGTCCGGAGACCTGCCGCACGCCTCTTCCTCCAGACAGCCGCCCGGTGTTCTGGTGCAGTCACTAGGAGTCCAAGCAACTCACTGCGTGCCTCCTCCTCCCACCAACCGCCCGCAGCCCTGGGCAATCACTCCGAGTTGAAGTGACCCACCCCGTTCCTCCTCCTTCTCCAGGTAACCCCCTGGGTGTTCAGGAGTGGTCGCTCTTAGTGGCTCTGAATCCATGTGACCCGCTGCACGCCTCCTCTGTGCAGCCGCCCGGAGTTCGGGTGCGGCCACTCGAGACCAAGTGACCCACCGTGCTCCTCCTCCAGGCAGCCCCGTGTTCTGGAGCGGTCGCTTTAAGTGCAAACAACTCACCAATCACCTCCTCCTCTGAGCTGCTGCCTGGAGCTCTAATGCAGTCACTGCAAGTCCAAATGATCCGCTGCGCTCCTCCTCCTCCTCAGGGCAGGCCCCGGTGTTCACAAGTGGTCTGAGTTCAAACAGCTCGCCACGCAGCTCCTCCTCTGGCAACCGCCTGTAGCTCTGGTATAGTCACTCCGAATCCAAGCGACCGCACTCCTCCTCCTCCTCCTCCTCCTCCTCAGGGCAGTCCCTGGTGTTCAGAAGTGGACGCTGTGGGTCCAACCAGCTTGCCGCACAGCTCCTCCTCTGGCAACCACCTGTAGCTCTGGTATAGTCACTCTGAATCCAAGCGGCCACGCTCCTCCTCCTCCTCCTCAGGGCAGTCCCCGGTGTTCTGAGTTCACACAGCTCTCCTCGCAGCTCCCCCCTTGGGCAGCCACCGAAGCCCCAGTGGTTGCTCCAAGTCCCAGCGCTGTGCTGAGTGGCCTCCTCTCCGATGTTCCCAGTTGTCCGAGTTCACTGCTCCAGCAGGGGGAGGGGCGTCTCACCGGGCAGCTCTACTTCACAAAGTTCCCTGCGTTCTGGGACTACCGCCCCATCCAGGAAGCCTCCCCAACAGGAGAGACTCACCGGCTGCTTTGAGTTGGTCCCAAGTCTCTCAATATCTCCTCTTTTGAATCCTGAGTCCTGGAACAACATGAAATGCAGCCACCCTCTTGGCCACCATCTTGAAACCTCCTCAGGATCCAATTTTCTAATACTAGACAAAGGTGCGAAAAATATGCAATGGAGAAAAGATAGCCTCTTCAACAAATGGTGCTGGGAAAACTGGAAATCCATATGCAACAGAATGAAACTAAACCCCTATCTCTCACCATGCACAAAACTCAACTCAAAATGGATCAAGGGTCTTGAAATCAGACCACAGACCCTGCATCTTATAGAAGAAAAAGTAGGTCCACATCTTCACCT
This sequence comes from Sciurus vulgaris, assembly GCF_902686455.1. Taxonomy (NCBI): domain Eukaryota; kingdom Metazoa; phylum Chordata; class Mammalia; order Rodentia; family Sciuridae; genus Sciurus; species Sciurus vulgaris. The sequence goes on along the minus strand of NC_136478.1, from coordinate 55,109,651 downwards.
TGTTGGCTTAGGATCAGACTTCCTTAACAGGACTCCCATAGCACAAGAAATAAAAGCAAGAATCAATAACTGGGATAGATTCAAACTAAATAGCTTTCTCTCAGCAAAGGAAACTATCAGCAATGCGAAAAGAGAGCCTACAGACTGGGAAAGTATCTTTGCCACTCATACTTCAGATAGAGCACTAATTTCCAGAATATATAAAGAACTCAAAAAACTCTACACCAAGAATACAAATGACCCAATCAACAAATGGGCTAAGGAAATGAACAGACACTTCACAGAAGAAGATCTACAAGCATTCAACAGATATATGAAAAAATGTTCAACATCTTTAGTAATAAGAGAAATGCAAATCAGAACTACAATAAGATTCCATCTCACTCCAATTAGAATGGCGATTATCAAGAATACAAGCAACCATAGGTTTTGGAGAGGATATGGGGAAAAAGGTACACTCATACACTGCTGGTGGGACTGCAAATTAGTGCAGCCACTCTGACAGCAGTGTGGAGATTCCTTACAAAACTTGGAATGGACCTACCATTTGACCCAGCTATCCCACTCCTTGGCCTATACCCAAAGGACTTAAAATCAGCCTACTACAGAGATACAGCCACATCAATGTTCATAGCTGCTCAATTCACAATAGCCAGACTGTGGAACCAACCTAGATGCCCTTCAATTGATGAATGGATAAAGAAACTGTGCCATATATATATATATATATATATATATATATATATATATATATATAATGGAATATTACTCAGCTATAAAGAATAATAAAATTATGGCGTTTGCAGGCAAATGGATGAAATTGGGAATATCATGTTAAGTGAGTTAAGCCAATCTCAAAAATCCAAAAGAGGAATGATCTCACTGATAAGTGGATGATGACACTTAATGGGGGGTGGAAGGGGGACAAGAATGGAAGAAGGAAGGACTGTATAGAGGGAAAAGAGAGGTGGGAGGGGTGGGGTGGAAGGAAATAATAATGGAATGAATCAAACATCATTACTCTATGTAAATATGTGAATATGCAAATGGTATTCTGTTACTCCATGTACAAACTGAAACAACATGTATCCCATTTGTTTACAATAAAAATAAATTAAAAAAAAAAAAGAAAATCCACATCATGTACAATCATGGAATTTGAATGTTATATTCCATGTATGTATAATATGACAAAATATACTGTACTGTCATGTATATCTAAAAGAAAAAATAAAAATAAATAAATTGGAAAAAAAATCTCAACTAAGGCCATACATAATCCTCCTTATTTTAGGAACAGCAAATTTCACCCTCTTCTGTTTTGTAAAACTTCCTCAGCAAGTGAGTCAAGCAAATTTTCTAAGAGGCTTACAGAGTTTTTAATTTGCTTAAGTTTAGATCTATTTGTCCACTTAAGTTTTTGAAATTTTGTCTCCTGTAATGAGTGCAGTTGTCCCTACAGCACTGGAGGCAGTTATACCTAACCCCACTGGGAGGAGAACCAAGACAGATGCCACTCATTTAGATCAAATTTTTAGCCCCAGATATTCATGTTTTCCCTCCCCATGATAATAGTACTCCTGGGGAATAATGTGAACAGTAACACAGAATTCATCCCATTTGGCAATCTTGAAAAGTTGAAGGGACAGGCACAGAGTTACTCCTGACATACAAATAAACCATGTTCCCCTCAGGGGCCACAAGATGGTTATCATATGGGCCTGAGGAAGTCTCAAGTACCACAGTAAGGGTGCAAAAATCCTTGATTTGTCTTTTAAATTAGGTAAAGTGTTGTAGTGGTCATGCATATACGTTAATTTGACCAATGAAATATGTTGCTTTAGTAGCTCAGGCCCTATAACATAATCAAAGCAAGAAAAAAATGATTAATATTTTTTAGTCTTATCTTTAGAGGATGGCTGGGGTCTCTGCGGGCTGCCCACTTTTTCTGATGTCTTGACTCAGATGTGATGAATCCATGTTAGTTCCCCTCCATTTCAGCTGGGTGTTGGTCCTTTTTTCTCAAACTATTTGACATAGATATAGTCTCCCATTGGAATGGGGTGTTGGAAATCAGTGTTGTCTTGGGGATCATTCTCTCATAAGATGAACCTGTTGGAGAGACGTAACAGGTTGGAGCAGGAGCAAGTTATCTTGCTAACGGTGGAGGAAAGAGCTCTGGAAGCATTAATATTTTAATCTCTCAGAAGTCATTTTCAGGGAAAAGTGGGGCTGAGGGTGGGGGAGAATGGCAGTTGCGGCGCTGGTTCCCGGGAGCTGTGGTCCAGCCAGAACTGCGGAGGAGGCGTTTGGGAAAGCGGCCGGCCGGACCCCTTCCCTCCGTTACCCCCGCCCCAGTTGAGAGGCACCGCGGCGAGTCCCAGGACCCTCCTCCGCGCTTCCTCTGGCTTTTGCCCCCGTCCCGGAAGATGGGCCTGCTCTCCCGCAGCCTTGCGTCGCTGCCGCTCTGAGGACTTGAAGGACATCTATGATAATAGTCTTCAGTAAATCAAACTTCTTCAAGAATTCTGTGAAGGAACCAAGTAGAATTTTCTTACATCATGACTTAGTCTGAATGCAAGAACAAGAAATAGGTTGTATCTGTAAATATAATGAAGGGCTGTGTATAAACACTGACCCTGACACAATTCTAATGAGCATTTTAGACATGAGTTTACACTGGCAAATGGGTTCAGATCGAGATCTTCAATCTTCTGCTTCATCTGTGAGCTTGCCTTCTGTCAAAAAGGCACCCAAAAAAAGAATTTCAATTGGCTCTCTGTTTCGAAGGAAAAAGGATAACAAATGTAAATCAAGGGAGCTAAATGGCGGGGTGGATGGAATTGCAAGTATTGAAAGTATACATTCTGAAATGTGTACTGATAAGAACTCCATTCTCTCTACAAATACCTCTTCTGACAATGGATTAACTTCTATCAACAAACAAATTGGAGACTTTATAGAGTTCCCTTTGTGCCTTTTGAGGCATTCTAAAGACAGATTTCCTGATTTAATGACTTGTCATCATAGATCTTGTGTGGATTGCTTACGACAATACCTAAAGATAGAAATCTCTGAAAGTAAAGTTAATATCAGTTGCCCAGAATGTACTGAATGGTTTAATCCCCATGACATTCATTTGATATTAAGTGATGATGTCTGGATGGAAAAATATGAAGAATTTATGCTTAGTCAGTGGCTTGTTGCAGATCCTGATTGTAGGTGGTGTCCAGGTCCAGCTGTGGTTATGCTGTGATAGCATTTGGATGTGCCAGCTGTCCAAAATTAACTTGTGGATGAGAAGGCTGTGGAACAAAATTTTGCTACTACTATAAACAGATTTGGCATCCCAACCAGACCTGTGATGCTGCTAGACAGGAGAGACCCCAGAGTTTACGTCTGAGAACTATTCGTTCTTCATCCATTAGTTACAGTCAAGAGTCTGTAGCAGCAGCTGATGGTATAAAGCCATGTCCACGATGTGCTGCTTATATAATAAAGATGAATGATGGGAGCTGCAATCACATGACGTGTGCTGTCTGTGGTTGTGAGTTTTGTTGGTTGTGTAGGAAAGAAACCTCTGATTTACTTTATCTAAGTCCATCAGGATGTACTTTTGGGGGGGGAAAAACCCTGGAGTCGAAAGAAGAAAATCTTGTGGCAGCTGGGAACCCTTGTTGGTGCTCCTGTAGGAATTGCTTTATAGCTGGTATTGCTATCCCAGCAATGATTATCGGAATTCCTGTATATGTGGGCCATTCACAATCATTACGAAGGCAAAGATGTTTCAAAGCACAAACAGAATCTGGCCATAGCAGGTGGTGTAACATTGTCTGTAATAGTATCTCCAATAGTAGCTGCTGTGACTGTAGGTATTGGTGTTCCCATTATGTTAGCTTATGTCTATGGCATTGTTCCAATTTCTCTCTGCCGAAGTGGAGGTTGTGAAGTCTCAACAAGCAATGGAAAAGGAGTCAGGATTGAATTTGATGATGAAAATTATATAAATGTTGGTGGAACTAACACAGCTGTAGACACAACGTCAGTGGCAGAAGCAAGACACAACCCTAGCATAGGGGAGGGAAGTGTCGGTGGTCTGACTGGCAGTTTGAGTGCAAGTGGAAGCCACATGGATCAAATTGGAGCCATTCGAGACAACCTGAGTGAAACAGCTAGCACCATGGCACTAGCTGGAGCTAGTATAACGGGAAGTCTGTCAGGAAGTGCCATGGTCAACTGTTTTAACCAGTTGGAAGTACAAGCAAATGTGCAGAAAGAATAGTACAGTCTAAGTGGAGAATCTGGTACAGTCAGCTTGGGAACAGTTAGTGATAATGCCAGCACCAAAGCAGTGGCAGGATCCATTCTGAATTCCTACATCCCATTGGACAAGGAAGGCAACAGTATGGAGGTGCAAGTAGATATTGAATCAAAACCATCGAAATTCAGACACAACAGTGGAAGCAGTAGTGTGGACGATGGCAGCGGCGCCCGAACCCATGCCGGTGGTTCATCCAGTGGCTTGCCTGAAAGTAAATCTTGTGCCACCAAGTGGTCCAAAGAAGCAACTGCAGGAAAAAAAATCAAAAAGTGGGAAACTGAGAAAAAAGGGTAACATGAAGATAAATGAGACCAGAGAGGACATGGACACACAGTTGTTAGAACAACAGAGCACGAACTCATGTGAATTTGAGGCTCCAACCCTCAGTGACAGTATGCCATCTGTAGCTGATTCGCACTCTAGTTATTTTTCTGAATTTAGTTGTTCTGATCTAGAAAGCATGAAAACTTCCTGTAGTCATGGTTCCAGTGATCATCATGCCCGATTTGCTACTGTTAACATTCTTCCTGAGGTAGAAAATGACCGCTTGGAGAATTCTCCACATCAGTGTAGCATTTCTCTGCTTACTAAAACTGCTTCATGTTCAGAAGTTCCACAACTGAATCAGACAGCTGAAGAACATGGTAACAATGGAATAAAACCTAATGTTGATTTATATTTTGGTGATGCACTAAAAGAAACAAATAACAACCACTCACATCAGACAATGAAATTAAAAGTTGCAATTCAGACTGAAATTTAGGCCCATAAATGCTGCAAAACTGTTACCACTGAACAACCTTGTTGGGAGCTGGTTGAACTATATGTGACTACTTTTAAGTTGCAAGTTACTAGGAAAAGCTAGATTTCAAATCATAATGCAGATAACATTTTCTGTGTTCAGCAAAGCATTGTGTTTCATGTGAATCTTAATTACCAAACTATGAAATGAAAGCTTTAAAAGTGCATTACTATAAGAATAATAAATCTTAAGAGCAAAGCATGTTTTGTGTGCTTGTCACAAAACATTGCTTGATGCACATACCTGTGTATTTAGATAGAAATTTGGCTTAATTTATAATCAATATAAAATACTAATGCAGTTCTACAGCTTTCTTATGAAGTAAACTTGAGGCTTAGGAATCAGTGGTTAGTGATATTTTATTGAAACCACTAAGGGATACTGTTCAAAAGAACTTGGCAGGTTATTCTCGATACATAATACTCTTTGTAACATTTCTGTTCATAACTGGGCTTGAATTTCATTTTTTTCTTCATATGCAATGTGAATATATAAAGCTTAATGCAGCCCATTTGCAACCATTTGGATACTTAGACACTTTGAGCAAGATTGTGGCAGTTTTTGCACAACTTTGAAATAGAAACACCTGGTACTCTATATCTCTTATTGTTGATGCCATTTGAGAAGAAAAATGTAAAGGTAGGTAATTAAGTGTACTGGCAACAAATATATGACTGCAAAATAAAATCCCATTAGGTTATAAGTATCACAAAAATGTCCCCTTTTACTAAGGGGCAATTTGCACCCCATTGATTCTTGGTGCCTTTGGGATAGACTGGGTTTTAAGGGCCTAGTTATTTGAGGATTTTACTGTGTTGTTTTCCATACTGTCCTCTTTAGTCACCTTGGATTATATAGAAAAATACAGGAAATAGATAAACATGAATGTGATTAATAACAATGCTGAATAAGTATTAGCCTACCAAAGACACACTCAGGCTTTAGTGAATAGCTTCACATAACCTCAGTTTTTAACACATGTATCTTTTCCAATGATGATAACAAAGCACTGGTGCAGAGCTTATACCAAGTACAAAAGGTCTGTGTATGATTGGCTTTATTTCCTTTTGTTTATGGAAGATGTACAACTGACATAAGCAGAAGTCGGCCATAATACTGCCTGTACTGTTAACTTCTTGTATAATTCACTTAAATAAAACAGGTTAACTCAATGATAGCAGTTACAAAGTTCCATCTTATGCGTTCTTTTAAGTATTACCATTATGGTGCTACTGAGCATTTCCTTTTGATAAAAAGGAAAAATGTCATGGGCTTAGGTCTTCTTCCATCACTTTTCCTCACCAGGTCCATTAATATGCTTATAACACTAGTGCCATTTATTTTATTTGATAATGCTTATTAATGGTATTTGTATATTTGTTTGGATTCCAGTTTTGTTCAATGAGTGTGTAAACTGCATATGTGAAATAAATGTAAATACTAATGTTACTGCCAAAAAATAAAAAATAAAAATAAGTCATTTCCAACTTTCCAGACCCAAATCACCCTCCATTTTGTGTTTTGACACAATTACCCATCTACACTAGCTGTAATTTTATTTCCCCTCTAGTTTTAGGGATTTTTACTGCTGTAGGGTTAAAGGGCAATGACTGCTCTTGCTGCATTGAGCTGAGAAGGGACAATGTGGGGTGGGGCAAGCAATTTGGAGTCCCCTTTTAGAATTTGGGTCTATCTAGAGGTAAAAGTCTGGTTCTATGAGAGAAAATAAATGAGTACAAAATAAATAGCACCTGGAATATGTCAATGAGTATCATAAGGATGATAGAAATTAATAATTTCTTAATGGAAGGTGGAAGAGCTGAGATGTAGTCCCCATAACAAGGCCTAATAAAGCCTAACAAATTTGAAGAGGATAAGACCCTTATTTGTAAATCTCTTATCAGGAATGTAACTACAATATTTAGTTAAGTTACTTAAAGTTCTCTGATTTTTGTGAAATATCCTTTTATTGGTATAACCTGTGTTTAGTAGCAATTTTTATATTTTTGTTACTGAGGGCTAGAGAATCATACTAGCAAACATTGATTAAGCCTACCTGTGTAGGAGATTAGGAAAGTCTGTAAGCCTTATACTGACTGAAAACTTATAACTTATAACAGTTTTTCTTGACAGTTATCAGGAATTTTTTTCTAAGAATATTCTCTTTGTCACCTCTGGTCTTAATTATTTTAGGGGGCTAACACAAGTGTACATCTTAAGTTACATTGAACTATGACGTATTTTAAATGTCCAAGAATGACTATATTTTAGTTTTAACTATTTTGCTAGATGTTCACAGTCAAATTAACCTGTTCCTGTCTGTTGTTAAGAGTCAGCTGAGTTCCCACAGGGGTCACTCATGGGGAACTCGAGAGCAGCTTCTTAGCCCCCTTATTGCCATTCCCTAGGTAGGGTCTCCTTGATGAGGTGACTTCTTCTGGAAGCATTAGGGGTGTCTCCTTTTCCAATGACCCCCTCTGCAGCAGGTACACTGATTGACTTTTTATTCTCTAGTGGTCTTATAAAACCCCTGGTCAGGAGATGATGTGGCCCAGAGTTGTAAAACTCCTTAGAGAAGTTCTCTTGTTCCCTGGGTTCAGACTGACTCTGAGGGCAAGAGCCAAATATTGATTTTCTTGGAACCTTTATTTTAATCTCAATTTTAAGTCTTGATCTTAAACATCCAGCAAGCCAGTCTCACCAGTCATACAGAAAGAGTATTGGGCTTTAACTTTCATGTCTATAACTTTGAAGTCATTTACCCACTTTTATTTAATTGGGGTCTATATTTTCTGTCCTATAGGTGATGGCTTATTATCTCAAATTAATTCAGGTTGTTTGTTCTTGAAGCAGTACCTCTGCAAAACATTAATCAGGCAACAGTTATAGAATTCACAAGGAAAATACAACAGTAAAAACATATGTAGTTGTGTAATAGTTATCTTAAATTTTGGCCGAGCTATACATTATATCCCCTGTTTGAGATCACAGTAATTTTACAACAACAACAAAAAAATGAGCTGAAGTCTGGTTTATTTTGGAGTCACTCTAACATGTAGTAAGGTGGGAGGTGGAGCCTTATATCAGGTAAGACAGGGTTCTTCACAAGTCTTAGATAAAGTAATCTAGTACTGAAGCTGATCTTTGTCTTCTTTTTAAGTATTATTTTTCAAATTTACATATATTGTTTCTTAAGTCTGTATCAATGTTAGTTAACACAATATGATATCACATCTAAAACATGAATAAAAGAAAGCTGAGCTTAAATCTAGTGCATTTCTATTCATAAGTGATGAATCTTCTGAAAGAGAAATTAGGAAAACTACTCCATTCACAATAGCCTCAAAAAAAGAACTTGAGAATTTATATAATAAAAGAGGTGAAAGACTTCTACAGTGAAAACTACAGAACACAAAAGAAAGAAATGAAACCCTTAAAAGATAGCAAGATCTCCCATGTACTTGGATAGGCAGAATTAATATTGTCAAAATGGCCATTCTGCCAAAGAAACTATACAGATTCAATGAAATTTCAATTAAAATCCCAATGATGTTCCTCATAGAAATAGAGAAAGCAATCATGAAATTTATCTGGGAAAATAAGAGACCTTGAATAGCCAAAGCAATCCTGTGCAGAAAGAGTGAAGCAAGAGGTATCACAATACCTGAACTTAAACTATACTACAGAGTAATAGAAACAAAAATGGCATGATATTGGCACCAAAATAGACAGGCAGACCAATGGTACAGAATAGAAGATGAAGAGATGAATCCACATAAATACAGTTACCTCATACTAGACAAAGGAGTCAAACACATGCAATGCAGTGAAGATAGCCTATTCAACAAATGGTGCTGGGAAAACTAGAAATCCATATGTAGTAAAATGATATTAAACCTCTGTGTCTCACCCTGCACAAAACTCAACTCAAAATGGACCAAGGACCTAGGATTAGACCAGAGACCCTGCACCAAAGAGAGGAAAAAGTAGGCCCAAATCTTCATCATGTTGGTTTAGGACAAGACTTTTTTAACAAGACTCCCAAGCACAAGAAATCAAATCAAGAATTAATAAATGGTAGGGATTCTAACTAAAAAGCTTTTTATTAGCAAAGGATACAATCCATAATGTGAAAAGAGAGCCTAAAGAGTGGGAGAACATCTTTTCCTCAAGCACTTCAGATACAACCCTAAACTCCAAAATTTATAAAGAACTTACAAAACTGTACACCAAAAATACAAAGAACCCAGTCAATCAATGGGCCAAGAAACTGAACAATTTACAGAAGAAAATATACAGATGATTAACAAATATATGAAAAAGTGTTCAACATCTCTAGTAATTAGAAAAATGCAAATTCAAACAACTCTAAGATTTTATCTTACTCTAATTAGAATGGCTATTATCAAGAACACAAGCAATAAGAGATGTTGGCATGGATGTTGGGAAAAGGCACACTTGTACATTGCTGGCGGAGTTGAAATTAGTGCAGCCACTCAGGAAAGCAGTATGGAAATTCCACAAAAAAAAAAAAAAAAAAAAAAACTTGAAATGAACCCACCTTTTGACCTAGTTACCCCACTCCTGGGTTTATTCCCAAAGAACTTAAAATTAGCATACTACAGTAATGAATTAACATCAAAGTTTATAGCAGCTCAGTTCACAATAGCTAGATTGTGAAACCAAACTAGATGCCCTTCATCAGAGAAATGGATAAAGAAACTGTGGTATATATACACAATGGAATATTATTCAGTCATAGAGAAGAATAATATTATGGCATTTGCATATAAATGGATGGAATTGGAGAATATCATGCTAAGTGAAATAAGCCAATCCCAAACACCAAAGGCCAAATATTTCCCTTATAAGTGGATGATGATACATAATGAAGGTGGGAAGATAGGGGGTAAGAGAAGAATGGAGGAACTTTAGATGGCATAAAGGGAAATAAGAGGGGGTGGGGACAGGGGTATGAAAGATGGTGGAATGAAACAGACATCATTACCCTATGTACATATATGATTATATGAATGGTATGAATCTACAGCATGTCAACCATAGAAATGAAATGATGTACCCCATTTGTGTACAATGAATCAAAATGTAATCTGTAAAAATAAAAAATTAATTAATTAATTTTACAAAAGAGAGATGAGAAAGCTTTTAACTTTCCTTTTATGTAGTAAAGGAGCAAACTTTTTTTACATTTCACCACATTAACCTTTAAACAAATCAGTCTCTCATTAACTTTTAAAAATATATTTACATCTTTATTCCAGTAACATACAGTTTAGGTGCAGTTATAGAACTTTTAATGGTATGAATAAATCCCCAATAAAATTTGCTAGTCTTATAAGATTAAAATTACCATTACAATGTTAGGTTATAGAACACCAGCTTGATAAAATGTTTTTTGAACCCTTTTATTTTAAATACTTGTATACCTGAAAGGTATGAACACATTTAACATATAAAGAAGAGTAATAGAATCATAATTATATTGGTGTTTTCATATTAACCAAGTTTAGCTTTCAAAGAAAATTTAGAATTTGTAATGTAGTACAACGTTTGAAAATAACAGTTGCTTTTTCATAAGAGTTGTAAGAAACCCCAATTTTTAACACTAGTTGCTCTAGAGAATAAAATCTTAACATACACAATGTAGAGTAAATTAATATTTTAAGAACTATTTGTCATTTTAGCATATAGACTGAAAATGGTTTATAACAGGACATTAATATTTGACCTTAGGGGGAAACCTTGGATAGTTTTAACTGTTGTTTATTATATATACACACAAACTTTTTAAAATTTACCCTTAACTTACTTTTTTAAGTACTTATTAGACCCTTTTGTTGTTTACTTAGTGTACTATAGTTTTATTTTATCACTTAAAGACTTCTTACTTAGAAACATTTTTTCTTTTAGTAAATATATTTTTAGATCCAGAATCTTTTAATTTTTTAATCTGTTGATTCTCTTTTTAAAAAAATATACTCTGAAGTCATCCTTGTAAATTTCTGAATTTAGATAAATTATTTCATTTTAATAAGATGAAATATATTATTTATAGAACTTTATTTAAAATATGGTTGAAAATTTTGGACCATTTATATAGAATTATACTTGTTGAGCTTTTTAGTAACATTGTTTATAGTGATGACACAAACTGATTTTACACTTTTTTATTTATTAATTTATGAAAACACCAATAATGGTTTAAATATGTTACCCCATGGAATTTAAGAAGTTAATAGTACCTGCTGTTATATTTAGGAGTTAGTATTTTAACTCTGTAAACCAATCAGGTGTTTCTAACAAACAGATCCATGATTAATCCCATATATGACAAATCTAATTTAGTTTAAAAAAAAAAACAAGATATCAGAGAAGGGTATTGGGCAGCATCACTCATTTCTTCCCTGTTGAAGAAAAATCTAAAAACAATGGACATTAGACATTTTATAAAAATAACATTATTTTTGGACCACCTAGAAGCAAATTAGTAACTTGACACCATACTTTTGTTTACCCAATTTAAAAACCTTTTAAATCATGTATATCAAAGGCATTTGATCCACTTTTTAAATTTTAATTTAGGGGCCGATATATCAATTTTGGTACCAAATGTATGTAGACATGACAATACACCAGTGTACAGATACATAAAATAAACAGAAAAAGGCCTTGTAGCTTATTTTTAAAACCCCATTAGATGGAGAGTTAACCCTTGAACATTGGCCTCTGAACAAAACAGAATATTAGAAAGACTTTATAGTTGAATAAAATAAGTCTGATCAAAAAATTAACTTAGGCCCAAAAGATCAAAAAGATGAATTTAAAAAGTAGAATTTTAAAAGTCTTTCTGGCCTCCATCCTGATGTGGTCCTGCTCATCAGAGATGAAAAAAGTTTAGAGAATATAGACAAAGACCATGCCCCATCCCTCCCTGAGGAGGTTTCCCAAAGAGACAGCAAGGGAGCTGCTTCCATTGGTCTCCTGGGAGAGCCCCTTCAGGTTGAGGTCTTCTTCTAAAATGGTTTTTCTGGTCTCTTAAAATTTTAGCCATGCATTTTGGTGAACCAACTCCAATAGTTGGGAGTTGGTAGCAGTTTATATTTTAATGTAAGCTTTAGTGAACATGGTTAAAAACCTTCTTAATAATTTTTTTTCCAAATTTGAATATCAGACATTTGATCAGGATGTCCAGGATACCCAAAGACAACTTGGTGGTCCCCTGCGGGGGCTGTCCAACCTTGAAAGTTGACCATTCATTCTCCAAGAATTTAGAGAGAGAAAAAATGTCATACCAGGTCCTGAAGTCAGCAGACCTTCTCTGGTATTCCTGGATATTGGTCAATATGCATTGAAGGGGGTACATGACAAACATGAGGGAGACTGACCATGTGCACACTCAAGGGCAACAAAAAACAGAAAAAGATGAACAAACACATAAAGGTAAGAAGCCAAAGATACTGACAAGTGACCATTCCTTATTCCTGACCTGAGGATCTGGGCAACGTCTTGCCACAGTCCTGTACTCAGGAAGTCATGCTGCGTCCAGCCTTCCTCAGAGTCCCCTGATATGGATCCACCAGAAACAGACTTACCTGTGTCCCCCTGAGGGTGAAGAAACAGGTAACTCTCAGAGAATTTAGTTAAGTCCTGGGGTTGGGCTCCACAAACCCTGCAGCCTGGGGCTGAGGAATGTCTCTCAGAGACCTTAATCTAGGAGAAACAGTGCAGCCTCTGATGGCTACAAACCACAGTCTTATTGGAAATTTATTTTGTTTGAATGACAGTTGTTGGTTTACACTGAGCTGTTTAATTTGGATATCCTTTGTTTCAAAAACACTTGTCAGAACTTTTTTTTACTAGAATTGAGTCTTTTTCCTCCTGCCACTCCTCCCTTATACAAAGTCATCCTTTTCCTTTTTCATCTTTTTATCCTGATCATTACAACCTGGCCCCTTTTAATATAGGAACTGTATGAGCACCTGATCACAAACAGGCCACAGAGGCCCTTGTTCCTTCAACCAGCAGGGTGGAGGTGGCACAGGGAACAGTCCAGAATGTGTAGCAGACAGACAGGGAAGCTGCTCATTAATATGCTCACACCTGGGTCAGAAGAAACCTCACTGGCTTGATGGGAAGACCGATAGGGATGACTGCCCTGTGTACTGGACCCCATAAGGATGTCTTGCAATTGAGCAAATAAATGTGAAATGGGGGAGGGAGCTGGTCTTGGGCAAAAGCCTTGGATGCAAGCCCCACACACAGTACCTGACCTGATCCAAACCACAAGATCCATCAGGTAGCTCAGAAACCCCAGGCAGTTTCAGGAGAAGGGACACCTCCACAAGAAGGAGAAGCAGAAATTCAAGGAAGGAAAAGTCTCTGGAGAAAAGCCCCATCTGGTGCTCCAGCGGGTGTGATGCTGATAATTATGGTGCCTCAATTTGCAAGTACTTACAAAATGGGGAACATTCACTCCCCCCATCCTCTTCCCTGTTTTCATATTCTGAGCAGCTTTCCTCCACCATGCCCTTGTGCCATGAGGTTTCCACCTTGGAGCAGGTGACCCTGGGCTGAAGCCTCTGAAACCAGAGCCAAAATTAACTTTTCCTCCCTTGAGTTGTTTATGTCAGGTATTTTGGTCATCAGAATGAAAAGCTCACTAATACACATGGGAAAATGATGTATTTTCTGAGTGGGAAAAGCAAGCTACACAATAAAATAATATATAAAAGACAGCATTTTTTTAAGTAAAAGATACACATGCACATATTTAGAGGGGAAAAAAACTCATTTTTGGAAAATGAGATTATAGATCACTTAGATTTGGGGAGCGATATTCTAGTATTATAATAAAATATTTTTATTCTTTTTTGTGGTACTTGGGATTGAACTCAGGGATGCTCTACCACTGAGATACATTTCAAACCTTTTTATTTTTCTTTTCTTTTTTCTTTCTTTATTTTTTTTTTCATTTTTTAGATAGCTTCCAGTCATTGCAGGCAGATTGCAAGTAGGCAAGACCATTCTAGCAAGCAACAGCAGCATCAGACACATTCATGGGCAGTCCCCAGCATGTCACAGTTGCCCGCATGGTCTTTCAACCTGACATCTTTAATCTGCATTATAGCCAAGTGGCAATTTCTTCTGATGGGCTTTCTCCAGCCATCTTATCTTTGCCACTTGTACAACTTGTGAATTGGATAGAGTAAATATAGTTCAACCAATCCACAGTACTTTTAACTGCCCTGTGTGGTAGGTTAGAAAACAGGATGAAATTTGGTACGTGACAGTGTACTACAGGGAAATGAATGAAGGGGTCCCTCCACTTTGTGCAGCCAGTCCCAAAAAAGCCACCTTTCCAGAAGAAATTCACCCTCAGCTGGAACACACCCTTGTCTGGGAGAACTTGCTAATGCCTTTGGTAGCACATATAGAGCCCCTGAGAGTCAAGGCCTGGGAGCCTTCACATGGGAAGGCTGATGATGGACATCATGGTCCTGAGCTCTACAAATGAAAACCATTTCATTATGTTGCTGACATACGTCCCTTGGCCAGATCTCTCACTGAGGCTGAGCCCATGCTTCTGACTCACTTGCAAGTGAGAAGGTGGCTGTGAACTCTAACAGAGCAGGACCCTGGCTGATGGGTGAAATTCTTGGGACTGTTTGGTCCAGTAGGACAAAATTGTACCTCAGTTTCCACTTCCCAACACAGTAAAGCAAATATAACAATTTGTTGGGCTTCTGGGTTATTGGAGGGCTTTCATTCTTTGTCTGGCTCAGTATTGTGGCCCCTATATAATTTGCACAGGAGGGGGACAATAGGGGACTGAACTGGACAGTATACTGAGGCATTTAATCAGACCATAAAACAGGAACAAATATTTGGGACACTAGACACATTGAAACCTGCTGAATTTACCATCCTGGTCACTCTGGACAGCTTTGGATGGGGCTCTTGGTAGTGGATTAAGGGACATAAGACCCCACTGGATCTTGGTCATAGTTCAGAAGGGGGCAGAAGAATGTTGCAGCTTGTAGGAGGATAACTGTGTGCCACTTAGGCTGTCTTTCTTGCTACAGAGTCCATCACCAGAGAGGCACCGGTCAAGGTTGTAAAAGTGGCAAAGATAAGATGGCTGGAGAAAGCCCAGCAGAAGAAATTGCCACTTGGCTACAATGCAGATTAAAGCTGTCAGGTCAAAAGACCATGTGGGCAGCTGTGACAATGGTGGAACTGCCCATGAACAGGTCTGAAGCTTCTGTTGCTTGCTAGAATGGTCATGCCTACATACAGTCTGCCTGCAATGACTGGAAGCTATCAGGGGCATATCAAGCAAGGTGATCCACCCTTCAGCCATGGCAGAGGCCTTCTCCCACTATCACAAGGGACCAAATATGCACTGACTTGTGTGGATGAGTTCCAGGCTTGATGAGAGCCTTCCCCAGCAAAAGAAATCAAAACTCAACTAGTAAGGGACTGGTCCAGCCCAGTGTCATGTGTGATTGAGAGTGACCACAGGTGATTGGGAGTGACCAAGGAACTCTCTCATAGGCCAGAACATACCACAGTGGGCTCAATACTAGGGCAAACCATGGATTTCTGACCTGCCACACCCAACAGGAGCTGGATTAGTTGAAGGGATGAACAGGCTGGAAGCAGCTTGGGTACTGACAGCAACTCTGCAGGGGTGGGGTGCTCTACTGTTTGCAGCATGAGAACCCTCAGAAGCCCAGACAGCCATTGCCTGGGGCCCTTTCTGTGTCAGCTCACCTGGGGCCCCCAGGGTGGTTAAGGCTACAGACAGAGGACACTTCCACTGGGCATTTTCTTTTTCTCTTTTATTTATATATATATACATATATAATATATATATGTATATATATAATATATATATATATATATTAGTTGTAGATGGACACAATATCTTTAGACTTTTGTTTTTATCTGGTGCTGATGATTGAACACAGTGCTTCACTCATGCGAGGCACTCTACCTCTTGGCCACAACCCCAGCCCCCACTGAGCATTTTCTTAAACCAGACTGGGGCACAAGTGACAACTTCCTGCTGCAGGCTCCTCAAGATGGTGCATTGGAGACAAGGTGCACCGACTGCACTGACTGGTCACAGACTGTACAAGTAAGCCCTGGGTGGGGGGTTTGCCATCCTGAACCCCTAGAGACGCAAAGTGGGTACACTTCCAAGTGAAGCCTAGTGTGCTGGGTACCTGGCACTCACAAGTCCAGGCAGTGTGACACTCCCATGTCATCACTCAAGAAATGCCTGCATGGGCTTGTTATGGTCTGGGTGCATCACCGAGGTGGTTCTCTCCATCCCCGAGGGGTAGCTGCTGAACCAGGCCTGATACACCTGCCCAGCTGCCCACTGTGCAGCTGCTTTACTAACCAAGATCCCTGGGCTCCCTGTGTGCTGCCACCCTATTGTCAATATGCTCATGTTATCTGAAAATTATGCTTAACTTTTATCTACTGTCCCTTAAGCCAAAGATTCAGAAATATTCTGTTGCCCCTCAATACTCCCAATTCACTTTCAATTATATCCATGTGTTTTCAAAGACAGTTTGTACCATTGCTGGGTTTCTCTGTTGTATGATTGTTTTCTACTTCAACCACTAGGAAGTACCAGCAGCATATTTCTTGGATTAATGTTGGTGTATAAGAGAAAAAATGGAATTCCACTTGGCACCAGAGTTCAAATACACACAGGAAAGAAATATAACCTGTTAGAAATATTACATAAACTGAATGTTTTTAATTCTTGTTAATTTCATTTTGTATTTTCCTTAGGAAAATTTATTATTATTGCCTATTAGTGTTTTGTGGAAATACAGTTCTTAATAGAACAATCTGAGATAATATGAGACAATAAGCCATCAGCTATAGGACAGACAGTGTATAAGACTGAGTTCCAGTACAATTACTGACCTCAATTAAATGGAAAGGGTAACTATAAAATTATAGACATTGAAGTGTAAACCCGATACTCCTAACTTCAAGACTGGTAAAACTGACCTGCTGGATGTTTAAAACCAAAAGTTGAAGACCAAAGTCAAAGAAGTAAAATGGCTAAGGAAAAAATAGTCCTTATTTTGACTCTTGCCCTCTAAGATCAGTCAAGATTCAGAGAATGATGGAACCCTTCTGAGGATCCTGCAACTCCAAACCCCATTGAGTCACCCAAGTTTCTGATCACTGTGATGGTGAAGACCTTAGAGAACAGAAATCCCACCATGAACATTGTGCATAGAGGAGGGTCCTTGGAGAGGGAAAGATCCCTGATGCTTCCAAGGGAAGCTATATGTGGGCAGCAAGACCCTGACCCATTCTAGCAGATGGCACAACCAGTAGGAGAAAGCTAAAGGAGCCAGGGGGCTTCTCACATGATCCCAAGTGTGATCCCTGACAAATCTCAGCTGACTCTTAACAACAGATAGGAAAAAGGTCACTTTTGGCCACCTTGGTCTTAAACACCTGGCAGGAGAGTATAACCAAAGCACAGACATACGTGGACATTAAAAACAAGAAAAAGAAAAAAGGACAATGGTTGCTTTGGGTTTTTTGTTTGCTTGTTTGTTTTTTAGAACTGGGGTTTAAACTCAGGAGTGTTTAACCACCAAGCCACATCCCAAGCCCTTTTTATTTATTATTTTTTATTTAGAGACTGGGTCTCACCAAGTGGCTTAGAGCCTAAGTTGCTGAGACTGACTTTGAACTTGTGATCCTCCTGAGTCAGTGGGATTACAGGTGTGTACCACTGTGCCTTGGTTCTTTTTTTTATTATTTTATAGGAAATATGTTTATTAATGATCATTTCAATTCAAAAATACTGCTTTTTCAAGGCTGGTCCATCATATGCTGTCTCTTTGGAAATATGAAATATACCTTAAAATTAAGAGCCATTTTAATAGTAACACTGAAACTTCTGAATAGTGATACAGGAATTTCCAACAATGAAATAAGGCTCCCGAACTTACCATTAAAACAAAGAAGCATTTCCAGTGAGAAGAAGTAGGAACCCACACAGAAAATCTAACAGAGCACATGTTGCAAAATGAGATCAGGAAACTATATCCCACCCTTATTCTGAATATGTTCTATGATGGTGCAAAGCATGGATGGCCTGTGAAGGGCTCAGAGATGTAATTGCTTTTGTCTGAAGAATGTGTACTCTGAGAATGGGACACATGGTACCTTCAGGCAGGCCCCAAAGTCAACTGTGTTCTAACTTCTTCTCAATGAAATGATGTCCAGAGGTATCAAGGAGCAAACAGGCATGGACGTATTTAGCTTTGACCTTTGAGTAGATGTAACACCAGCTCTTCATCCTCTGCTAAAGACAGGCCTGTATCCAAAGGCTGTAAGATTTCTCACTTGGTCTTCTTTCTATGATGACTTGTTGGTCCCACATCTTCTACTTCACTGTTGTTCCTTTTCTTCATTCCCTGCTTCTTCTTGGTATCACTAATTTTATTTTCCATTTCTTCACTATCTGATTCTTCGGAGATTCTGTATTTATCTGGATCTGAAAGTATGCTCGGATCAAATCCATCATCATCATCATCACTCCAATCCAGAAAGGCTTCCTCTTCCTCTTGGGTCTTTGCTTGTCTCTTGTTGGCTTCTCGTCTGGCTTCCCTTTCTTTCAGTCTCTTCTCCCGATGCTTTGCCTTAATTTTCTTCCTATATTCTTCTTTGTCAAATCTGTCCTCTTCCTGAAGCCTTTCCTTTACTTTATTTAAGTTGATACCACCAGTGTCATCATCTTCCTCAGTGTCATTCATGATAGATTTCTGCATCCGTGGCCACTGCTGAACCAACTCCCCTTCATCAGTAAATGTTATTTTCTTATTCACTTTAAAATTTCTCTTCATTACTTTTTTTGCTTCTGCAACTTTAGTTACTTTTTTCTTGACACCAGATTTGGAAGGTTCTTTCTTCTGTAACACTTTATTCTCTGAAAGATTCAACCCAAACACATTGCACCGTTTCACCGTAAGGAAATTACTATCAGGCCCATCTTCTTCCTCGTCATCTCTGTCCAAGAACTGCACAGAAACTTCTTTGACCTGTGTCTCCGTGTTGGAATCAGACTGAGTTTGAGACTCTTTTGCTTTTCCCAGTTTCTCTTCCATTTCTTCATCCTTTTCCTCCTCTTCACTAATATTGCTAGCCAGTCTATTCTCTGTTCCTTCTAGTCTTTTCCCACCTTTCTGAAGAATGGACATTTTCTCATTGAAATAGGCTCTAAATTCTTCCACCTCATCACTGGTGAGAGAAGGAGCCCTGGGCTCAGTTACCACATTGCCTTGACTCTTCACCAATTCTTTGGTAGGCTGTTTCTGAATTTTCTGAAGAAATCTTACCCGTGGTGCCACAGCAAGACCAAGAGACAGTGCATACTCAGGAATAGGTAACTTGTTCACATCAAATACTTCTTTATCCTTCATAAGATATACTGAACGTATATAGGAGACAAAACATCTTTGAGCTCTTTCTTTTAAATCTTGATCTTGGGCTAAAAAGGATTCCAATTTTTTCTGGACATCTATAAGTTTTTCTGGATTTATTTTTATTTCCTTCACAGGTACTTTCTTCTGGAGAAGTTGCTGTACCATCCCTTTTTCTTCAGAGGAAAGCAAAATTAATAAAGCTTCACCATCCTCTTTGTACCTGGCAGTTGTACCTGCTCTGTGAAATATACGTGTTGGCATCCTCTGGACAATCAAACTGAAGAACCCAATTTACAGCCGGAAAATCCAACCCCCTGGCTGCAATATCGGTAGCAAAGAGTACTGCAGCTCTCTTGTGAACAAATTCATTATAGACCTCCATTCTTCTCATCTGTTGCTGTCGACCATGGAGAGCAAGGATAGAAATACTAGGGCGAAGACGGCAAAAAACTCGGTATAGGTACTGAACCTCTTTGCAACTAGAGAAAAACACAATACTCTTCTTCTCCAGACGACTTCTCAAAAAGGAATACAGCACACTTATTTTTTGCTGCAGCTCACAAACTATGTAGTTCTGTTCCAAAGTAGCAGGGGTACTGTATTTTGCTTTTTCATGAACCCACACATACTCAGGGTCTTTCAAGCTCAAATGTGCAAGGTCCTTTACAGATTTGGTTTGTGTTGCTGAGAAAAGTAAAGTCTGACGTTTCTTGGGAAGATTTTCAATAATAGCATTCATGGTATCAGCAAAGCCCATATCCAATATTCTATCTGCTTCATCAAGAACTAACATTTGGAGATTGGTGGCATGGAAACATATTGTTTCATCCATGTGTTGAAGAAGTCGACCTGGTGTGCAAACGAATATATTTATGTTGTTGATCCTCTCAGCTTCATGTTTCAGATCCTTTCCACCAATGATGAGACCAGCTGAGAAGTCATGATTCTTTCCTACTTTTCAGAGAACCTCAAAGGTCTGATAGGCCAGTTCTCGTGTAAGTGATATTATCAGAACACCCAGCCCATCAGTTGAGGTCCACTGCAGATGGTATAAGGCTGCAGATGGTATAAGGACAAGAAAAGCCAAAGTCTTGCCAGATCCAGTTTTGGCAGCTCCAAGCACATCTTTACCTTGCAAAGCCAACCCAATGGTCTGCTTCTGTATCTCAGTTACCAAGCAGTACTGAGCTTCTTGCAACCCTTTCAATGTTTTTTTAGACAAGGGGAAATCTGAAAATCTTGTAATTTCATTTACGTTTATCTTCTCATAGTTCTGTACTAGGCGGCTGATGCCTTCACATTCAACCTGCCTCTCTGGCTTCTTCAGCTGCTTCATCAACTGCTTCTTTTGGTTCTGCCTATGACTGTGTTTCTTCTTCCAGCCATTGAAGCTCCGCACGGGGTCGTGTCAGGCTCTCTGACTCAGAGAGTCAGCAGTTTTGCCCATCCTGGCTATGGCGACAGCCCGGACAGTGCTCAAACAGGAGACCCCTAAGGCCAGGCAGAGGTGCGGCAGGGTTCACCTGGTTCTTTTAATGTAACTTGAAATGTACATTTGTGTCAGTCTTGCCAAAAGTAGTAAAATGGGGGAGGTTTAAAGGAATGGTTTTCATAAGGAGTGCCTGATGAATCTCACAAAAAGTTCTGTCAGAGACATGTTTGTTCTGAATCAATTTGACACCTACAAATCTATCTAACATCCTACATAGGGAGACTTGATCTGTGTCTCTGTATTTCTTCTTCTTCTTCTTTTTTTTTTTTTTTTTTTTTTTTTTTTTTTTTTTGCTGGTTTGAAAATCTAGCCCTTATATTTATTATGAGCTGCTATATAGGCTCACATACCAGGGAAAGACTGCAGAATTCCCTTCCCTGGAAACTAAAGGCCAATTTGAAAGAGAATATATTCTGGCCATATCCTGAGATATGTCTCCATTTTATCATCCCTCGGGTTAAAGGGACTGTTGGCACAGACTCCTCCTTTGGGGGTCACAATTATTCACTTCCAGCCTGGCACCTTGTTTTTAATCAAGACCTGGATAAAATACAAGCTTCTGCTGAGCAGGAAAGGATCGTACTAAGTGCTCTTGACCACTGCCATGGCTACCCAAGCTGCTAAAAAAAGGTGACCTCATTACCTTGAGCAGTTTCCACCTCAGAATGTTAATATTTCTAGGATGGGTGGCAATACCACAGGACTCAGAAACAAAAATTAAAATAAGACCAAAGGGCATAAAAAGAAAAAGTGGAAACCTGTGAGAAAGAAAATTCGGTGATCCATTTCCAAAATAAAGTATTTAGCTATTAATGTGAAATTACTGAGCATGTAAAAAATAAGCCAAAGAGGAAATAGAACAAATGGTTACCAGCAGATAACACCTGAGTGTGCCAGATTCACAGCCCTTGAAAAACAGGAGCTGAGGGGAGAGGGGTGGTCTAACCAGCAAAGATAAACTTCATAGTGCCAAAAAGCACATGATCCCAAAAGGCACCCCCACCCCAGAACAAATGGAGGTGAGAACAACAAAGATACAATTGTAAAATTTTATTTTTATTTATTTTTTGGTACTGAAAATTGAACCCAGGCGCATTTTACCACTGAGCCACATTCCCTTTTTTATTTTTTTATTTTTTTGAGACAGGTCTTTTTTGCCCTTCTTGCCATATGTCCCTGTTCTTATTATATGTTTGACACACTGTGGGCACTTAATATTTTTCCATTGTATTTATCCTCAAATTCTGCATCCTCATGCAACCAACAGCAATAGAAAAGACTCAAGAAGAAATTGTACTGAACATTACAGAATTTTTCTGGTCCCAATTCTCAAAATACCACAGCATAACAACTATTTATATAACATTTACATTGTGTTGGGTATTATAAGAAACCTAGACTTAAAATATAAGGGAGGATTGTGTAGGTCATATATAGATACTACTGCATTTTATTTGAAGAACTTGAGCACCCACAGATTTTGGTATCTACCAGGGTACCAGAACCAATCCTTCAGGGATACAGAGGGGTAACCACTAAGAGAAGGGATAGTAAGGGAGTCTAATTTGCTAATTAAATTTTGTCCCTTTGCTTCTGTTGTGGAAAACCTATAAAAACTTATATGTGGCATATATAATGCAATTATGTCATTACAGAAATATAATTATGCTATGATAATTATAATATAATAATATTAATGTATTATATAAACTCTAGATTATTTCCAACTTATTTTAATCCACCAATGTTAATGAAATTGATACCGCCGTTTACCAGTGACGAGTTCTGCTCCTTCTAATGTTGAAGATTGAACACTAGAGAAGCACGTCAAGGCAAGCATATTAAGCAGGTTTTATTTAAAGGTAATAATACAGACTTCTCCCGGGAGGAAGAAGGGGGCCATGGCTGATGTTCTAAAATCCCCAGAAGTGAGAGCACCCTACATCTTTTATAGGTTAAAGTCTCTTTTGTTCTCCAGTTCTCTCCCCCCTTATCTCTCCTTCCTGCCTACCTGACTAGGCCTGGTTTCGCATAAAGTGAGAAGCCATGGGCAGGGGGAGGGCCAAGGTGATTCTGACAGGCAAGGGCACAGGGGGCATTAATTAGCAACTTTCTGCCTGTGGTCTCTGACAAGGGCAGGTAAATTTGGTTATCAATGGGCTCTGCAGGTCCTTGATATTCCATTCTCCCAGGGTAGTCTCCAAATTCCAGAGGAAGATGGCTTTTATGGCTTCCATTTCCTCAATTTGACCCAATCCCCTATTTCTACACTAAACCTGTCCTTAATTCTGGCTTCAAAATTATCCAAAGATTGAAAACTTGGGACTGAATGTGTAATATCCTCATATCTGTACCTGTGCTGGCTGTGGGCACCAAAATCTATGATCAACTGAAGACTTAAATCCTGTTTGAATCCTCCAGAAAGTCAGACTAGAAACTGGATGGTTTCCCTGTGCACAGGACAACTGATCAGGAAGAGGGAAAGTGATGTGACTTTTATTCATTTTGCATGTGAATGTGGCTACATTTTGAGAGAGGAGCTCCTGACCCAGACCATAGTTAGCTCAGAATCACCACCCACCTTCCATGGTGTAATGTATAAAGCTGCTTCCCCGCCCTTTCTGTTGCAGACATTTTCACCACCTCCCAACCACTTGTCAATCTGTGAACATCCTAGCTTGCTATTGGTTCATCATTCAGCTTCCAAGTATCCTTCTCCGATATTGGTCCTCTGTTAGCCTGGCGGAATTCAACTGTTTGCTATAGCCACCCCACCATCTTCTCTTATTCTATTTCTGACTCTCCTCCTCACTTTCTCTATCCTCCTGGCTTTCACACTTTCTCTAGCATGCGCCCTTTCTTTTTCCCTTTCTTTTCCTCTCATTTCTCTCTTACCCTACAGGGAGACGCTCTGTTTGCTTAATAAATTCCCTTATGTGATTTCCCTTGTCTGGCATGGTTTCATGGGATTTCCTTACACATGGCCTGAAATCCACTTGCCCAGGTACCTGCAGGGATTGTTACAGAGGTAGGGCCTGTAACAATAAAACTGAGGCAGCATGATCAAGTCAGAAAGAGATCAGACATGTCCCTCAGAGTAACAGGTCTACATTTGTTGAAGGTTTAGGAAAAAGGAAAGGGAACACTCTCAAGGAAGAGAGTGGGTCCTCTCAGAGAGGAGGGACAGCATGCCTCTCCCTTATTACAGTTTTATTGGGAATCCCAGAGACCTTTCCATGGAGTCCTGCCCAGGTCCACTTCTTGACTTTTGACTCACAGCAGGATGACATCAGACTTCCAAGTCCCCACTGCCATGACAACTCTGCATCACCTAAGCCCATGCATACCAGTTCTAACTGGATTATTAACCATAAATTCTAACAGATTTTATGATTAGGAAGAATTATCTCTCTGAGTTTTTGGGCTCAGATCTGTAAAATGTGTCAGAAAACTTTCCCCCTTCAGGGTCACTTGGTCCCTCTTACTGATGCTATTTCAGGCATGCATTTCTCCTTCAGATAATAGAGAGTTTGCTGAGGAATGGACATATCCTGACCAGGCAGGGCTGCAGGTACATTGCTTTTTGGAAAAGAAAGCATGTGATCTCAGCACAGTCGGCCCACATTATGGACTTATTCTCTTAACTTTGTGTCTCCACCACTTGCATCTCTCTGTCCCCTATCAGTGCCATGCCTATAATTAGCTCCCACAGCAGAGCTCCACCAGTGCCACATGATCCTGTCATCACTGCATCCATCCTGGATCTCTTCTCCAGCATCCTGCTGTTGGATCCCATCACTAAACCCCTATCTCTCACCCTGCACAAAACTCAATTCAAAATGGATCAAGGACCTTGAAATCAGACCAGAGACCCTGCAAATTATAGAAGAAAAAGTAGGTCCACATCTTCACCTTGTTGGCTTAGGATCAGACTTCCTTAACAGGACTCCCATAGCACAAGAAATAAAAGCAAGAATCAATAACTGGGATAGATTCAAACTAAATAGCTTTCTTTCAGCAAAGGAAACTATCAGCAATGTGAAGAGAGAGCCTACAGAGTGGGAGAATATCTTTGCCAATCATACTTCAGATAGAGCACTAATTTTCAGAATATATAAAGAATTCAAAAAACTCTACACCGAGAATACAAATAACCCAATCGACAAATGGGCTCAGAATATGAACAGACACTTCACAGAAGAAGATCTACAAGCAATCAACAAACATATGAAAAAATGTTCACCATCTTTAGTAATAAGAGAAATGTAAATCAAAACTACACTGATTCCATCTCACCCCAATTAGAATGGTGAATATAAGAATACAAGCAACAATAGGTGTTGGAGAGGATGTGAGAAAAAAGGTACACTCATACATTGCTGGTGGGGCTGCAAATTATTGCAGCCACTCTGGAAAGCAGTGTGGAGATTCCTTAGAAAACTTGGAATGGACCTACCATTTGACCCAGCTATCCCACTCCTTGGCCTATACCCAAAGGACTTGAAATCAGCATACTACAGAGATACAGCCACATCAATGTTCATAGCTGCTCAATTCACAATAGCTAGACTGTGGAACCAACCTAGATGCCCTTCAATTGATGAATGGATAAAGAAACTGTGGTATATATATACACAATGGAATATTATTCCACTATAAAGAATAATAAAATTATGGCATTTGCAGGCAAATGGATGAAATTGGAGAATATCACGTTAAGTGAGATAAGCCAATCTCAAAAATCCAAATGACGAATGATCTCACTTATAAGCAGATGATGACAAGAATGGAGGAAGGAGGGACTTTATAGAGGGAAAAGAGAGGTGTGAAGGGTGGGGGGGAGGAAAAAAATAACAGAATTAATCAAACATCATTACTCTATGTAAATGTATGAATATGTAAATGGTATGCTGTTACTTCATGTACAAAGAGAAACAACATGTATTCCATTTGTTTAAAATAAAAATAAATTTAAAATAATAATAATAATAATAATAAAATTACCAAATTCTATAATATTTAAGATTTATATCCCTTGTTTCTAATGGCTTTTTTAACAGGAAAGAAATTATTATTGTTATTATTTACATTTGTTTGATATCTTGACTTTTGCAATTAAGAATAAATAAATTTAATTTGAGGTAAATGAAATTAATCTTTTATTAAATGAGATCATTAATTCACTTACAGGAAAAGGATACTAAAAGATTGTTTATTGGAACATGTACTAAATATGAAAACATCAGATACTTTTAACTACAACACATTTAAACATTGAATATATTTGTAATTTGCCTAATATAAAGAAGGTCTAAAATTCCTTTATTCTCTGTGTTCTCATTGAGAACCAAGATATTTTAACTCTCAGGTGTGATATGTGTCTTAAAAAAATTATTTTTCACCCTGTAATGTATAAAGCTGCTCCCCTGCCCACCAGATACAGCCATTTTGCCCACCTCCCAGCCAATTGTCAATCTGTGAACATCCTTGCTAGCTATTGGTTCATCAGTCAGCTTGCAAGTATTCATCTCCAATACTGGTTCCCTGTTAGCCCAGCAGAATTCAACTGTTTTACTGTAGCTTCCCCGCCATCTTTTTTCCATTCTTCTGTCTGTCCTACACACTTTTCTCTATCCTCCTGGTTTTCCACTCTCTCTAGCATGCGCCCTTTCTTTTCCTTTCTCTTTTCCTCTAATTTTCTCTCTTAACCTGCAGGGAGACACTGTTTGCTTAATAAATTCCCTTATGTGATTTCCCGTGTCCGGTGTGGTTCTGTGGAAATTCCTTACATTTGTGCCGAAACCCGGGATGGGATCTTCCACTGTCTCTTAAGGGAGTGGAACCCCATCTAACAACCCAGTGTCCCCAGATACAGCTCCACCTTCCATTCTGCCGGGTTGCTCTGCTCTGCATTTATCACCGGACTTCAGGTTGGTGAATACACCGGTTTATCTGCTGGGTGGATTCCTAATTTTATGGTGGAGATCTCTCTCAGGGTTGAGGCTCATCTCATGCTCACACACTCCTCCTTGAAAATCCTGATATCAGGTCCTCAGCTCTTCCTGGCTTTTGCCTGGTCTACATGGATGTTTGTGTGATGACACCTTCTATGTGCCGCCTTTTCGTCTCCAGTCTACTACTCTGTGGCCTTGGAACGCTGGGGCACAAACTCAGCTGTATCAGTCCCCACCATGGAATCTGGGTCCTCCAATCTGGCAGATTCCACTCTGGGAACCCTTCACCTGACCCCCGGTACTTAAAGCCATCAAAATCCGTTTGTGTAATGGCACACAGCTTCCATGAGTGAGCAGGCAGATGGAAAGGGATTCCTTATTTTCAAATCATTTCTTTCTCACTTTTAGCTCTCCCTGCAGGCTCAAGCATCTCCAAACCTAAATTAAAAGGACCTAAGCATCAAGTTTCTCCTAGAACATATTAGCCCCTTTCAGATTCAGATCTCAGTCAAGGGTTACACTGAAATGTAAATGAAGAAAGGCGCAGTAGGACACCAGTTTCAAACCCAAGAAAAAAAATGTCCATTTTAAATTTCTCCTGGGCTACAAGTCAGAATACTTTTCTCCCTTTCAACTTTTCTCTCCTTCTTATTTTCTCTTGCTTTAATTAATAACCATTATCATTTTTCTTCTAGGCCTTTTGTTTTTCTTAAATGCTATATTTTTGAGCTCACAATTTTGATCCTACATACCTGGGTTAATGATTTTTGATCCAACTCTAGAGTTATTTTTGAACATCCATTACATTGCAATGGAGATAAGTATCACAAGGCCTTTGCTTTTGTGTTAAATATAAGCATGCATAAAAATCAAAATTTTAAAAATGGATTCAAATATTTTTAATTCATGTGATTTAAAGAGGTTCAATTTAAATTGAGTAAGCTAATAGAAGTAAAATGTCCTTAAAATTAACTGTCAAGGGTTTTCAAGATGGCGGCCTAGAGGGTGGCTGCATTTCATGTTGCTCCAGGACTCAGGATTCAAAAGAGGAGATATTGAGAGACTTGGGACCAACTCAAAGCAGCTGGGTGAGTCTCTCACATTAGGGGCAGTAGTCCGGGAACGCACGGAACTTTGTGTAGTAGAGCTGCCTGGCGAGACACCCCTCCCACCGCTGGAGCAGTGAACTCGGACAACTGGGAGAATCGTAGAGGAGGCCGCTCAGCACAGCGCTTGGACTCGGAGCAACCACGGGGGCTCTGGGTGGCTGCCCAGAGGAGGAGCTGTAAGGAGAGCTGTTTGGACTCAGAGCAACCACTCCTGAACACCGGGGCCTGCCCAGAAGAGGAGGAGGAGAGCGTGGCTGCTTGGATTTGGAGTGACTATACCAAAGCTATGGGTGCTTGCCAGAGGAGGAGCCACGTGGTGAGCTGTTTGGACTCAAAGCGACCGTTCCTGAACACCGGGGGGCTGCCTGGAGGAGAAGCACGGTGGGTCACTTGGTCTCAAGTGGCCACATCAGAGCTCGGGGCGGCATGCAGCAGGTCACGTGGGCTCAGAGCAACTCAGAGTGACCGCTCCTGAACACCTGGGGGGCTACCTGGAGGAGGAGGAGGAATGGGGCGGGTCACTTGGACTTGGAGTGACTGCCCAGGGCTACAGGTGGTTGGCGGGAGGAGGAGGCATGCAGTGAGTTGCTTGGGCTCCTAGTGATCACACTGGGACACTGGGTGGGTGTCTGGAGGAAGAGGCATGCGGTGGGTCGCTGGGATTCGGAGCGATTGTACGGGGCTCCAGCTGGCTGCTCAGAGGAGGGGCTGCATAGCCACGTGATTAGGTGCAGAGCAGGGTCCCAAGACCTAGGAGGCTTCTTGGTGGAAGAGCCGCACACAGACACGCTTAGGGGCGGAGCAAAGGTTCCAGGACTGCGGGCAGATTCTCTGAGGACAGGCAGCCTAAGGAGACTTGTCTGTGAAGGGTGAGGCACCCAGGCCCAGGAGGTAGGTCCAGGCCCCTGGGAATGTTGCAGAGGAAGGCAGCCCAGCCCAGACAGTAGTTGTAGATTGAGGGGAACCTCTAGGAGGGGAATTGACCAGCGAGACCTCCCCACCAGGTGAGTCTTCCCTGCCGGGTGATGTTTTCCCACAAAGATGGTAAAACCAGAGACACAGGCCCAAACAGGCCTTGCCTCAGCCTGTAACCTAGTACCCCTTTGGATGACCATTGCTCAACAAGTGGAGGCACCTCTGCCCACTAGCAGGGAATATACCCCACCTGAAGGCCAACACCCCTAGAGAGGCAGCTTCCTTGTGGAGCACCACGCTATCAAATTCCTCCAAGACTTCAGTCTACTGAAGGCTAAGAGGGGATATACTAGAAATCTTCAGGGATATTATAAGTCAATAGAGGAAATCTGCAATATCTCAGCGGTCCACTGACACCTGAACAATATGAGAAAACAAGGGAAGAAAATGCCCCAAACAAATCTAAATGTTACATCAATAAAACCGAATGACAGCATGGCAGAAGAAATGACAGAAAAGTAGTTCAGAATGTACATAATTAAAATGATCAGGGAAACAAACAACGAGATGGAAGAGCAAATGCAGGCACTGAATGATGAGATGAAAGAGCAAATGCAGGCATTAAATGATCGCACCAATCGACAGTTAAAAGAACAAATACAGGAAGCAAAAGATCATTTCAATAAAGAGTTAGAGATATTGAAAAAAAAACATAAATCCTTGAAATGAAGGAAACAATAAACCAAATTAAGAACTCCATAGAAAGCATATCCAGTAGGATAGAACACATGGAAGACAGAACCTCAGACATTGAAGACAAAATATTTAACCTTGAAAACAAAGTTGAACAAAAGGAGAAGATGGTAAGAAATCATGAACAGAATCTACAAGAACTATGGGATATCATGAAAAGGCCAAATTTAAGAATTATTGGGATTGAGGAAGGCTTAGAGAAACAAACCAAAGGAATGAACAATCTATTCTATGAAATAATATCAGAAAATTTCCCAAATATGAAGAATGAAATGGAAAATCGAGTTCAAGAGGCTTATAGGACTCCAAATACACAAAATTACAACAGACTCACACCAAGGCACATTATAATGAAAATACCTAACATACAAAATAGAGACAGAATTTTAAAGGCTGTGAGAGAAAAGAACCAAATTACATTCAGGGGGAAACCAATACGGATATCAGCAGATTTTTCAATCCAGACCCTAAAAGCTAGAAGGGCCTGGAAGAACATTTTTCAAGCCCTGAAAGAAAATGGATGCCAACCAAGAATCTTATACCCAGCAAAACTTACCTTCAAATTTGACGATGAAACAAAATCCTTCCATGATAAACAAAAGCTAAAAGAATTTACAAAAAGAAAGCCAGCATTAGAGAACATTCTCAGCAAAATATTCCATGAGGAAGAGATGAAAAACAAAGAAGCAAATCAGCAAAGGGAGGAAATATCCTAAAGGAATTATCAAATAAAGGAGGAACCAAGTCATGTCAAATAAATAAATAAATAAATAATGAATAAATAAATAAATAAATAAAATTTTTAAAATGAACCAAGTGACCGGGAAACCAAATCATATCTCAATAATAACCCTGAATAATAATGGACTGGATTCATCAATCAAAAGACATAGACAGGCAGATTGGATTAAAAAGAAAGATCCAACAATATGTTGCCTGCAAGAGACTCACCTCATGGAAAAGATACTCATAGACTAAAGGGGAAAGGATGGGAAAAAACATACCATGCACATGGACTCAGCAAAAAAGCTGGAGTATCCATCGTCATTTCAGATAATGTGGACTTCAAGCCAAAGTTAGTCAGAAGGGATAAAGAAGGACATTTCATACTGCTTAAGGGAAGCATAAATCAGCAAGATATAACAATCATAAACATCTATGCCCCAAACAGTGGCTCATCCATGTATGTCAAACAAATCCTTCTCAATTTCAAAAACCAAATAGACCATAACACAATAATACTAGGTGATTTTAACACACTTCTCTCACCACTGAACAGGTCTTCCAAACAAAAATAGAACAAAGAAACCATAGATCTCAATAACACAATCAATAACTTAGACATAATGGACATTTATAGAATATACCATTCAATCAAGAGCGAATGCACTTTCTTCTCAGCAGCACATGGATCCTTCTCTAAAATAGACCATATATTATGCCACAAAGCTAACATTAGCAAATACAAGAAGATAGAGACACTACCTTGTATTCTATCACATCATAATGGATTGAAGTTAGAAATAAATGAAAGAGTAAAAAACAAACTATTCCAACACCTGGAGAATAAACAATATGCTATTATATGATGAATGGATAACAGAAGATATTAGGAAGGAAATTTAAAAATTCTTAGAGGTAAATGAGAACAAAGAAACATCATATCTAAATCTCTGGGACACAATGAAAGCAGTACTTAGAGGGAAATTTATTTCATGGAGCACATTTAATAAAAGAAGTAAAACTCAACAAATAAACGACCTAAAACTACAGCTCAAAGCCCGAGAAAAAGAAGAACAGACAAACACCAAAAGTAGTAGAAGACAGGAAATAGTTAAACTCAGAGCGGAAATCAACGAAACTGAAACAAAAGAAACAATACAAAAAATTGACAAAATAAGTAGTTGGTTCGTTGAAAAAATAAACAAAATTGATAAACCTTTAGCCACACTAACAAAGAGAAGATGAGAGAAAACGCAAATGACTAAAATTTGGAAGGAACAAGGAAATATCACAACAGACACGAGTGAAATACAAAACATAATTAGAAGCTATTTTGAAAATCTATACTCCAACAAAATAGAAAATTTTGAAGACATCAAAAGGTTTCTAGAGACATATGAATTGCCTAAACTGAACAAGGGGGACATACACAATTTAAATAGACGAATTTCAAGTAATGAAATAGAAGGGGCCATCAAAAGCCTACCAACAAAGAAAAGTCTGGGACCAGATGGGTTCTCAGCCGAGTTCTACAAAACCTTTAAAGAAGAGCTCATTCCAATACTTCTCAAAGTATTCCATAAAATAGAAGAGGAGGGAACCCTCCCAAACTCATTCTATGAAGCCAATATCACCCTGATACCTAAACCAGACAGAGACACATCTAGGAAAGAAAATTTCAGACCAATATCCTTAATGAACATCGACGCAAAAATTCTCAACAAAATTTTAGCAAATCGCATACAAAAACATATTAAACAGATAGTGCACCATGATCAAGTGGGTTTCATCCCAGGGATGCAAGGTTGGTTCAACTTCAGGAAATCAATAAATGTAATTCACCATATCAATAGACTTAAAGTCAAGAATCACTTGATTATTTCAATAAATGCAGAAAAAGCATTTGATAAAATACAGCATACCTTCATGCTCAAAACACTAGAAAAAATAGGGATTATGTGAACATTCCTTAACATTGTAAAGGCCATTTATGCTAAGCCGATGGCTAATATTCTAAATGGTGAAAAACTGAAAGCATTCCCCCTAAAAACTGGAACAAGGCAGGGATGCCCTCTTTCACCACTTCTATTCAATATCCTACTTGAAACTCTACCAGAGCAATTAGACAAACCAAAGATATTAAAGGGATACAAATAGGAAAAGAAGAACTCAAATTATTCCTATTTGCTGATGATATGATTATATACTTAGAGGAACCAGGAAATTCCACCAGAAAACTTTTAGAACTCATAAGTGAATTCAGTAGAGTAGCAGTTTACAAGATCAATGCACATAAATCTAATGCATTTTTATACATAAGTAATGAATCTTTGGAAAGAATAATCAGGAAAACTACCCCACTCACAATAGCCTTGAAAAAAATAAAATACTTGGGAATCAATCTCACAAAAGAGGTGAAAGACCTCTACAATGAGAACTACAGAACACTAAAGAAAGAAATTAAAGAAAACCTTAGGAGATGGAAAGGTCTCCCATGTTCTTGGATAGGCAGAATTAATATTGTCAAAATGGCCATACTACCTAAAGTGCTATACACATTCAATGCAATTCCAATTAAAATCCCAATGATGTACCTTACAGAAATAGAGCAAGCAGTCATGAAATTCATCTGGAAGAATAAGAAACCCAGAATAGCTAAAGCAATACTTAGCAGGAAGAGTGAAACAGGGAGTATCGCAATACCAGATCTTCAACTCTATTACAAAGCAATAGTAACAAAAATGGCATGGTATTGGTACCAAAATAGAAAGGTAGATCAATGGTACAGAATAGAGGACATGGACACAAACCCAAATAAATAAAATTTTCTCATACTAGACAAAGGTGCCAAAAATATGCAATGGAGAAAAGATAGCCTCTTCAACAAATGGTGCTGGGAGAATTGGAAATCCATATGCAACATAATGAAACTAAACCCAAATCTCTCACCATGCACGAAACTAAACACAAAATAGATCAAGGACCTTGGAATCAGACCGGAGACCCTGCATCTTATAGAAGAAAAAGTAGGTCCAGATCTTCAACATGTCGGCTTAGGACCAGACTTCCTCAACAGGACTCCCATACCACAAGAAATAAAAGCAAAAATCAACAACTGGGATAGATTCAAAGTAAAAAGCTTTCTCTCAGCAAAGGAAACTATCAGCAATGCGAAGAAAGAGCCTACAGAGTAGGAGAATATCTTTGCCAATCATACTTCAGATAGAGCATTAATCTCCAGAATCTATAAAGAACTCAAAAAACTCTACACCAAGAATGCAAATAATCCAATTGACAAATGGGCTAAGGAAATGAATAGACACTTCACAGAAGAAGATCTACAAGCAATCAACAAACATATGGAAAAATGTTCAACATCTCTAGTAATAAGAGAAATGCAAATTAAAACCACCCTAAGATTCCATCTCACCCCAATTAGAATGGCGATTATCAAGAACACAAGCAACAACAGGTGTTGGCGAGGATATGGGGGAAAAGGTACACTCATACATTGCTGGTGGGGCTGCAAATTAGTGCAGCCACTCTGGAAAGCAGTGTGGAGATTCCTTAGAAAACTTGGAATGGAACCACCACTTGACCCAGCTATCCCACTCCTTGGCCTATACCCAAAGGACTTAAAATCAGCATACTACAGAGATACAGCCACATCAATGTTCATTGCTGTTCAATTCACAATAGCCAGATTGTGGAACCAACCTAGATGTCCTTCAATTGCTGAATGGATAAAGAAACTGTGGTATATATACACAATGGAATATTACTCAGCCATAAAGAATGATAAAATTATGGCATTTGCAGGCAAATGGATGAAATTGGAGAATATCATTCTATGTGAGATAAGCCAACCTCAGAAAACCAAAGGTCAAATGATATTGCTAATATGTGGATGAGGACACATAATGGGGGGAGGGAGGTGTTAGTGTTAGGGTTAGAGTTAGGGTTAGGGAGGGGGGCAAGAATGGAGGAAGGAAGGACTGTATAGAGGGAAAGGAGGTGGGAGGGGTGGGGGGAAGGGAAAAAATGACAGAATGAATCAAACAACATTACCATATGTAAATCTATGATTACACAAATGGTATGCCTTTACGCCATGTACAAACAGAGAAACAACATGTATCCCATTTGTTTACAATAAAAAAAAAGAAAATTAACTCACAAGTCTCTAGGTGGTCACACTAATAAAATGTTGATGTTTATAAAATGTCTAACATCAATTTTTCTAGGACTTTTCTTCAACAGGAAAGAGATGGCAAGTTCTGTTGGTACACTTGTCTGATATCTTGGTTTTTCTACAATAAGCGACCTGTATGGGATTACTCAGATGTGTTTGTTAGAGACATCTAATTAATTTATAACATTATTCCATGGAGTAACATACTTAAAAACATTATTCTTTGTATATTATATGTGTTCATCTTTTCCAGGTATACAAGCCTTTAAAGCAGAAAATTTATTAAGCTGCTGTTCTCCAAATTTAACTTGTCTGTAATGGTAATCCTATTATTTAATGTTCTATTATAGAACCTGTCATCAATAGGGCATATGTAAAATGACATTTAAGAAAGAGTGTAATGTGCAGTAAGTAGCAAAAATGGAACAACAGTGACTGAAATTGGGGTCTCTGATGACCTCATGGCTGTGTCTAAATAACACTGGTTATTTAGCAAAAGAATTCCTTCCTGCCCAAGAGGTGTGTGCCTGAGATCAATGTACTGCCACAGCAGTTAGGCATCTTGTGCACCTGCACAGGAGCGCTCCCAGGCACCAGGCATGCCACAGCCATGAGGTCATCAGAGTCCCCAATCTCAGTCACTGTCGTCCCATTTTTACTACTGCTCATTACACTCTTTCTTAAATGTCATTTTAAGAAGTTTACATATATTGACTCCTGAGTCTATATGAACATTAGTTAACACAATTTAACATTATATCTAAAACATGAATTAAAGAAGGGCTGAGAGAGCTTTTAAGTTTCCTTTTGTGTGGCAAAGTGGTAAAATGCTTTCATGCTTAACCTTTAAACAAATTAGGCTCTTAATAACTTTTAGAAATACATTTAACAAATATTACATATACCCTATTGATGACAGGTCCTATAATAGAACATTAAATGATAAGTTTAAAATTACCATTACAGAAAAGTTTAATTTGGAGAATAGCAGCTTGATAAATTTTCTGCTTTAAAGGCATGTATACCTGGAAAATATGAACACATTTAATACACAATGAATAATGTTTTTAAGTATGTTACTCCATGGAATAACTTTGTAAGTTAATTAGATGTCTCTAACAAACACATTTGAGTAATCCCATACATGTCAACTCTAATTCGCTCATCTTATTGTAAAAAAACCAAGATATCAGACAAGTGCACCAACAGTATTTGCCGTATCTTTCCTGTTGAAGAAAAGTCCTAGAAAAATTGATGTTAGACATTTTATAAACATCAACATTTTATTAGTGTGACCACCTAGAGACTTGTGAGTTAATTTTAAAGACATTTTACTACTATTAGTTTACCCAATTTAAATTGAACCTTTTAAATCACGTGAATTAAAAGTATTTGGATCCATTTTTTTCTTCTTATTTTTATATGCACTTATATTTAATACAAAAGTAAAGGCCTTGTAATGTTTATCTCCATTGCAATGTAACAAATGTTCAAAAATAACTCTAGAGTTGGATAAAAAGAATTGATAAAAAATCATTAACCCAGGTATGTAGGATCAAAATTGTGAGCTCAAAAATATAGCATTTAAGAAAAACAAGAGTCCTAGAAGAAAAATGATAATGGCCATTAATTATAGCATGAGAAAATGGGAAAGAGAAGAGCACAGAGAAAAGGAAAAGGGAGAGATGAAGTGTTGTGTTGTGGCCCAGGAGAAATTTAAAATGGACACTTTTTTTTTTTCCTTGGATTTGAGACTGGTCTCCCATCGAGCATTCTGGCTTCCTCCATTTACATTCCAGTGTAAGCCTTGACTCAGATCTGAAAGCAGCTAACAGTTCATACTCCTTACTGGGACATGCCACTGATGGTTGGGCTGGTTACTCACTCCACACTGGCATATGTGGGACCTCGTGCCAGGAGGACTAGGTGGGCAGGGCCAGGGAATGGAAGCAAAAACAGAATGGGGAAAAAGAGATGGAGAAGCAGGGGAAGATGGAGAAGCAGGGTCTGGAGGCACCCAAGCCTGCAGGAAGAGCCAAGAAGCAAGAAAGAAGAAACTTGAAGATAAGGAATCCCTTTCCATCTGCCTGCTCACTCATGGAAGCTGTGTGCCATTACACAAATGAATTTTGATGGCTTTAAGTCGGGGTCGGGCGAAGGGTTCCCAGGGTTGAGTCTGCCAGATTGGAGGACCTAGATCCCATGGTGGGGACTGATACAGCCGAGTCTGTGGCCAGAGCGTATGTGGCCATTTTGATGGGTACTCTGGCCAAATATAAGCTGAAAGTCAGGCAAAGGTTCCCAGGGTTGAATCTGCCAGATTGGAGGACCCAGATTTCATGGTGGGGACTGATACAGCTGAGTCTGTGCCCCGGCATTCTGAGGCCACAGACTAGTCAACTGGAGACAAGAAAGCGGCACACAGATGGTGTTATCACACAAACATCAATGTGGGGCCAGGCAAAAGCCGAGAAGAGTTGAGGACCTGATATCAGGGTTTTCAATTGTGAATGCGAATATGAGATGAGCCTCAACCCTGAGAGAGAATCTCCACCATAAAATCAGGAATCCACCCAGCAGATAGGACCAACTATAGGGGCCAGCCATAACTATGAAAGTTGTGACTGGGGGTACCCCCACCCGAGGGTCCTGGATAAATGAGCCTAGGGGAACCAGCCTAGAGGACTCACCAATCTGAAGTCTGGTGATGAATGCAGAGGAGAGCCTCCGGGCAGAATGGAAGGTGGGGCTGGGTCCCAGGGGCACTGAGGCTCAGATGGGGTTCCACTAGCTTAAGAGACAGTGGAAGATCCCATCCCGAGTTGCAGCACCAATGTAAGGGATCCATGGAAACCACACCGGACACAGGAAATCACATAAGGGAGTTTATTAAACAAACAGAGTGTCTCCCTGCAGGGTAAGAGAGAAAATGAGAGGAAAAGAAAGAGAATGAGAAAGGGCATGCTACAGAGAGTGTGAAAGGCAGGAGGATAGAGAAAGTGAAGAGGAGAGAGAGAAGGATGAGAAAAGATGGTGGGGTAACTATTGTGAAGCAGTTGAATTGCGCCGGGCTAAAAGGGGACCAATAATGGAGAAGGATACTTGCAAGCTGACTGATGAACCAATAGCTAGCTAGGATGTTCACAGACTGACAGTAGTTGGGAGGTGGGGAAAATGGCTGCACAGGAAAGGTCAGAGGGAGCAGCTTTGTACATTACACTGAGACTTTCTGTGAGGCTGATTTTAAAAAATGATGAACTTCTTAATCTGGCAAGGAAATATATAGGCAGCATAGATTTCAGGTGGTGGTGTGAATATTGCTGATGGCTTCTAGTCAAGTTTATTGTGATATTCAAGAGCTGAAAGAAGAGCAGAAAGATTTGAAAGCTGTTGGAAACCATGTATAAACTGTGGGTTTGTTTGGCCCAACATAAGGCAGAGAGGCTACTTTTCTGGGAACTCCTGATGGAATTCCCCAGTTTGAGAAAGCCTAAATCATGCTGGTGCCCTGCCTTAGCTCAAAGTCCTAGGTTCAAAGGCAGTCACCCAGAGATGGGCATAACCTACCAAGTTCCAAACAACTTAATTTCCCCATCTTTATCCTGTTTTCCTCAAGAAGTCTGCCACACTGAAACTCTTTTATGTGTTTCACTATCAATAAACCATTCATTGCTTTTCCCTTTGTTAGGATCTGAGGCGTCAGAATTCTTCCACCTCTAATGCTCCTGCTTTTAATATATAAAATTCTTGTATTTCATGTTTCTTTTTTCTATTGTAAACAAATGTGATACGTGTTGTTTCTCTGTTTGTACATGGAGCCAAGGCATACCATTTGTGTAATCACAAATTTACACAGGGTAATGTTGTTTGATTCATTCTGTTATTTTTTACTCCCCCCCACCACTCCCACCCCTCATTTCTCTCTATAACTGTCCTTCCTTCCTCCATTCTTGCCCCCCTCCTTAACCCTAACCCTAAACATAACCCTAAACCTAATGCTAACCCCTCCCACCCCCCATTATATGTCAACATCCACTTAGCAGCGAGATCATTCATCCTTTAGTTTTTTTGAGATTGGCTTATCTCCCTTAGCATGATATTCTCCAGTTTCATCCATTTGCCTGCAAATGCCATAATTTTATTATTCTTTATGGTGGAGTAATATTCCATTGCATATATATGCCACAGTTCCTTTATCCACTCATCAATTGAAGGACATCTAGGTTGGTTCCACAATCTGGCTATGGTGAATTGAGCAGCAATGAACATTGATGTGGCTGTATCTCTGTAGTATGCTGATTTTAAGTACTTTGGGTATAGGCCGAGGAGTGGGATAGCTGGGTCAAATGGTTCAATTCCAAGCTTTCTGAGGAATCTCCACACTGCTTTCCAGAGTGGCTGCACTAATTTGCAACCCCACCAGCAATGTATGAGTGTACCTTTTTCCCCACATCCTCGCCAACACCTATTGTTGCTTGTGTTCTTTTTTTTTTTTTTAACAGTTTCAGAAGTTTTTATTTTATAGTTGTTTGGAAATATTTTTTGAGGCATGTAATGCAGCAGAACATCATGGTGGGGAACTTATGATAGAATAAAGCTGCTCAAGACATGGTGGGATAGGAAACAGAAAAAAGAGAAGGAGAAAGAGAGGTCCTCATATACCCTTTAAGGCACACCTCCCATGACCTGACTTCCTTCTACTTGATTCTACCTCCTTAAGGTTTTACCATCTCCCAATACCACCACAGGCAGGATATTAAACCTTTAAAACATGACCTTCGGAGGCATTTAAGATTGATACCATTGCACCATGTTCAACTTTCTCCCACCCTTTATTCTTATTTTCATTCCCACATACTCCTGTGCTGCTACATTGTCTTATCTTCCCTCATCAAGTTCTTTACTCCTTCAATACTTTTATTTCAAGGAATCATTTAAGTGATCTGCTAATATGTAACTGATAACCAAGAGTGATGACATTGTGAAATAGGCTGTTTAGGATTGAATTTATGGTAAGAATTTCAGACAGAATGACAAAGAAAAGTGAGTTATTTAACAAGAGTGGAGACATAGTATTGGAGGTAAAGAGAGTGATTCCAATCAAATTATAATATTAGATTTATCTGGATATTTAACAATAGCAAAGGGAGGGAAAGGTATTAATTATTATTTTGGCCTGTAGAAAGGGATAGATTAAATTTAAGCACTACAATTACAAAAGGCTCTTTAAATTGTTTTCTTCTTTTTCTTTCCAGCACACTACATGAGAAATAAATTTTCTCTGTTATTGTTATTGCTCTGTAATTTATGCAATTCTTCCTGACAGGTTCTAAATGCCATCTATTTTCATGTACTGTGTTAGCAGCAGTTGCTGCATTTTGGTATGGAATATACACTTTTTGGTGGGCAATATACCTTCCGAACACAAAAGAGTTTGACAAGCACACTTTAAGGAAGATTTTTTTTAAAAATGCACATTATATTCTCCTCATAATGTGTTAGAGATCCTGAAAATTTACTCATGTTGTGATAGGAGGAAATAAGAGTTTAAAAATAGTGTCAGCCCCTCCTCCTTTTCTTTTATTTATATATATATTTTTTTATTAATTTTTTTAATTAAAAATCATAAATTTACATAGGGTAATATTGTTTGACTCATTCTGCTATATTTTCCCTTCCCCCCGACCCCTCCCACCCCACTTTACCCTCTATACAGTCCTTCCTTCCTCCATTCTTACCACCCTCCATATCCCTAACCCTAAACCTAACCCTAACCCTAACACTAACCCCTCCTACCCCCCATTATATGTCTTCATCCTTTTATCAGCGAGATCATTCATCCTTTAGTTTTTTGAGATTGGCTTATCTCACTTAGCATATTTTCCAATTTCATCCATTTGCCTGCAAATGCCATAATTTTATTATTCTTCAATGTGGAGTAATATTCCACTGTATATATATGGCACAGTTTCTTTATAAATTCATCAACTGAAGGGCATCTAGGTTGGTTCCACAATCTGGCTATGGTGAATTCAGCAGCAATGAACATTGATGTGGCTGTATCTCTGTAGTATGCTGATTTTAAGTCCTTTGAGTATAGGCCAAGGAGTGGGATAGCTGGGTCAAATGGTGGTTCCATTCCAAGCTTTCTGAGGAATCTCCATACTGCTTTCCAGAGTGGCTGCACTAATTTGCAGCGCCACCAGCAATGTATGAGTGTACCTTTCTCCCCAATCCTCGCCAACACCTATTGTTGCTTGTGTTCTTGATAATCACCATTGATTGGGGTGAGATGAAATCTTAGTGTAGTTTTGATTTGCCTTTCTCTTATTACTAGAGATATTGAACATTTTTTCATATATCTGTTGATTGTTTGTACATCTTCTTCTGTGAAGTGTCTGTTAATTTCCTTAGCCCATTTGTTGATTGGATTATTTGTATTCTTGGTGTAGAGTTTTTTGAGTTCTTTATATATTTTGGAAATTAGCACTCTATCTGAAGTATGAGTGGCAAAGATATCTCCCACTCTGTAGGCTCTCTCTTCACATTACTGATAGTTTCCTTTGCTGAGAGAAAGCTGTTTAGTTTGAATCTATCCCAGTCATTGATTCTTGTTTTTATTTCTTGGGCTATGGGAGCCTTGTTAAGGAAGTCTGTCCCTTCTTTTCATGTCCCTATTTTTGTGAATGTAAATGTTTACTCTGTACCTTTAAGTACTGAATACTTGTAAATCACTTTTGATTTTTATTGGAGCTCATGGTGCCAGTTTGCCCTGAGTCTCACAGACTTTGGACTTGATCTTCTGGGTAATGTTGGAACTATTAAGGTTATGGGGACCCTGGGAAGTGGACTAAATTGTTTTGCATTGTGAAATGAGCATGACCTTTTAGGAGCCAGGGAAGAATTTTATGGTTTGGATGTGAGGTGTCCCCAAAAGCTCATGTGTGAGATGATGAAAAAAGGTTTAGAGGACAAATAATTAGCCTTAAATTGGTGCATTAATCCCCTGATGGGATTAACCAAGTGGTAACTGAATGAGAAGGGTATGGCTGGAGGAGGTGGGGCACTGGGGGCTTGACTTTGGGGTATATATTTTGTATCTGGTGAGTAGAGACCTCTCTGTGTTTCCTGATCATTATATGAGCTGCTTCCCTCTGCCACACTCTTGCCATGATATTCTGCCTCACCTCGAGCTCCAAGGAATGGGGCCTATAGTCTATGGATTGAGACCTCTGACACAGTGAGCCACCCAAATAAACTTCCTCCCTTAAAATTGTTCTTGTTAGGTCTTTTAGTCACAGAGGTAAAAAAAAATAAAAATAAAAGCTGGCTAAAACAAGAAGAAAAGGGCAAAGTCATCAAGAGGCTTTTCACTTAAACACATTGGGAATGAACACTCAGGTAAAAGTTCAAAACAAGCTGAAAATGTACGGCTGTAAATGGAAATTGTCCCCCTTATACTAGATGATTACCAATTCAGCCCCCTACTGGACTCTATCAGTAACCTGAGAGTCTCCCACTAGGTCCCACATCTCAGAGTTCCACCCCTTCCCCATAGCACCACCCTACGAACCACATGAACATATGGACCTTTGGAGGACGCTTAGGTAAACCATAGCTCATACAATCAGAGGGTGGCTCTGCCATTCAGAGACCCATCAAATCAACAAACAACAGATTTTAAAAACATGCATATTTGAAAAATTAACTGGCAATTAGTTTAAGTCCCTCAAAGGTGAA
This sequence comes from Sciurus vulgaris, assembly GCF_902686455.1. NCBI lineage: Eukaryota > Metazoa > Chordata > Mammalia > Rodentia > Sciuridae > Sciurus > Sciurus vulgaris. Next base: position 55,067,158 of record NC_136478.1, on the reverse strand, counting down.
GGCTACCTCAGTCTCTTCTGGGAAGTTGCCTTAGTGAAAGATGGTTGTCTTCTATATCTTCTTTGAGCAAACATCTCTCTGCTACAAACAAGGAAAAAACAAGAAATTATGACTCATAGACAAGAAGATGAATGAAAATATTTGAGCCAGATGTGGTGGTACATGCCTATAATCCTAGCAGCTTGGGAGGAGGATTGCAAGTTCTAAGCCAGCCTCAGCCACTTAGTGAGGCCCTAAGCAACTTAAAAAGACCCCATCTCCAAATAAAATAAAAACAAGCTAAAGGGCTAAAGTAGTTACACCAATTTGCCATCCCACCAGCAATGTATTGGTTGAATCACTCTGGAAAGCAGTATGGAGATTCCTCAGAAAACTTGGAATAGAAGTACATTTGACCCAACTATATGTTCTTCTCTATATACCCAAAGGACTTAAAATCAGCATACTATAGTGACACTATATATATATCAGTAACATCAATGTTTATACCAGTACAAATCACAGTAGCTAAGCTACAGAACTAACCTAAGTGTCCTTCAACAGATGAATGTTTTTTTTTTTTAAATGTGGTATATATACACAATGGAATATAACTGAGTCCTAAAGAGGAATGAAGTTATGGCATTGGCTGGTAAAAGGATGGAAGTGGAGACTGCCATGCTCAGTGAAATAAGCCAGTCCCCAAAACCCCAGGTTGAATATTCCCTCTGATAAGTGGATGTTAACACACAATAAGTGGGGGGAAGAATAGAAGTTCATTGAATTAGACAAGAAGGAATGAAGGGAAGGGAGGAGGTATGACATTAGGAAAGATAGTGGAATGGATTGGACATAATATTTCTGTGTTCATATATGAATCCATGACCAGTGAAACTGCATCATGTTCAACAACAAGAATTGGATTCTAATACTGTCATGTATATCTAAAGAGAACAATTAAAAATAACAAAACACACAAAACTAAACTGAGGGAAATAAGGGCTAGGAATTTGGTTCAGTGGCCAAGCAAACATGGTACAAGAAAAAGACTGGGTAAGCAATTAGACCATAAGAAAAAGGTTTTTCAAAATGTGAGGTATAGACATTCAGACTGTTGTTTCCCCACCCCCCACAGCCAGCGGTAGAGCTCTTACCTGCCACAGTCCCTGGAGATGGGGGCTGAGTGGCACTGGGACTTCACACCCAGGACCTTCAGCCTCACAACAAACTTCTTCTGGGGACTAAAAGACTCTGGACAGCAGAGCTCAAAGCAGGGCCAGTAGATGCAGCTGGGGCCACACAGGCGGGTACGATTCAGGGGCAGGATGGTGTCATCGTCACAGCACTGCTCCAAGGGGTTGTAGATTCGGTCCCCACACCAGGGCACTGGCTGGCACAGCAATGGGCCAGCATCTGGAAGAGTCAGGTTGGGTGGGTTCCAAGGACCAGCCTAGGACCCACCCTCCACAGAGCCACCTCCTGCCTCCTCACCCCCCCGTTCTCACCTGTGAGTCCTGAGCATGTTGAGTCCAGGAGTGAAGATATGAAGAGAAAAGCTGAGAATAGAAGGGAAACAAATGTGATGCTGGGATCACAGTAGCCAACTGGCTGTAATCAGGGGCCTAAAAAATGATGTTACTGGGCTTCTTGGGTTGCTGGTAATGGCTGAGTGGATTTTGAGACTGACTGTGGAGTCAGGTCAGGGCTGGCAGGTGAGGAAATGCAGGGAGGGCTCTGGGAAAAGTGAAGCCTCTGAAATTTGCAGGAGGGCACAGAGGGTGCAGGGCAGTCAGGGAAGACAGGGGGGTGATCACCAGGTGGGAAGCTGAGAATTGAATACAGAAGAGAGAACTGACTTCAAGGTTCAGAGGGACAAAGGGGTGAGAGAACACTCAGGCTCACTTGGGACTGGAGTCTCCTTACCAAAGATTCTGAGCAGCATGGTTCTGGTTAGGCTACGGAGCAGAGGGAGGCAGAGCAGCAGCACAACCATCTGGGACCTTAATCTATGGCTAATAAAGGGTTATGGAAACATCTAGGGAGGAATCTAAAGGGGGACCCTCCCATCTCACATTATCCAGATGCAGTGCTGTCCCTGGGAAGGGTTGGGCAGAGGATCTGCATGTAGGAAACACCCACAGATGAGCGCACATACTAGTTTTCAAATTGATTGCCACATGCTACTCTGGAAAGTGCCCTTTTTTTTTCATTGCTGCTGAGGGGAACCCAAGTTTTGTGTGCAAACCCCCATCAACTACTGGCTGTTTCTAGGCTTCCCATTCTCCCCACCCTGAAAGTTTCAAGGCATTTCAGCCCTGCATCTCAGTCTGCCTCCTCATCCAAAATGTGAAGAATTCTTCAGGTATTACGAGGAATTATGGAGTTTCAGCATGGACTAGAGGAAGAACAGAGTCTCAGGAGAACAAAAGAGGAACAGAGTCATAGGACAGAGCTCTGGGGTTCCCTGAGCAGAGGGAAGGGCAGCACCTTTATTTATACAATTCCTTGTCCTAGAAATGCCCCATCCATGTTTCATACCATTATTTTATTGTCACCACCACTATTATACATGTGATGAGTATTATGTGTGTGAGGAGCTGAGCTGTCACCTGGAGTGTTCTGACAGTGTGCCCCTCCCCACCCTGATTTCCAGGGGCTTCCTCTGAGTCACAGTGAAAAGGCTGGGAAGGTGGAGGAGGGGTCAGGCAGAAGCTTTAGAGTCACTGAAGGATTTTGTAGCATCAGGGAGCCCCCTGTTCCTCCTCCTCCTCTCTAAACCAGATGTGCAGTACTTGAGTTATCTGCCACGCATACAGCCTCGCTCTCGTCTCCTTCTGCATATGTGTCCATGTGGGTGTCAGGTTCTTGCCATGCCTTCTCCTGGCCCCTGCACCCCAACAGGAGTGCTGCTAGTAAAGACCACCCTCATCCCACTGCCACACACTAGTTTATACACAACTGCTCTGGGAAAACAGATCATTTCTGTCTTAGCTAATTAACTTGATGCCACATTCATGACTCTGAGCAGCAACCCAGAAATTCAAGACCCCACGAAAGAGAAATCCTGGGTGAACAAAACTGTGGAGGAAAATAATAAGAGCAATCAGTAGAAGAATTGGTCTCTATAATTGAAACATCTGAACATCTCATGGAATCTACTGTCAGGCAAAAATCAGGACTGATAGACTCTTCCAGAAAAAAAAAAAAAAAAAAAAAAAAAAAAAAAAAAAAAGAACAACAACAAAAGCAAGCCTTTTTTTGAATCAGGCATTCTATTTCTTGCATAGACAAACAAACAAGGTGAGCCACAGGTCCCAGCTCCCTATGTCCCTTGCCCAGGAGGACAATCAATCAATGGAGCCCAGTGACTGAAACAAGAAAATCAGAGACTGTGGCCAGGCCAAGAACACCTGCTGCAGCTGCACAACTTCACAGCCTGCAGCTCTCTCCTCAGAGGCTGAGCTGGAAAGCCTCAGACCTCATCAACACCCACTGGTGGGCCTCCAGCAAAGGCTTCCCTGTGGCAGCCTCTTTAGAAGAGATGAAAATGACAATGACCATGCAGCAGCTCTCCTGACACCATGGCTCAGGTGGAGACATGCAGGACCACCAGGGAACAAGGGGAGTCGTTGCCCTAAACCCACATGAAAGTTCCTGGAACTGATCACTGAAATGAGGGTGGATGAAAGATGCAAGGTCAGTCCCCAAACTCAGGAATTCTCTACCCTAGCTTGGACAGCTGGAAACTGACATTTGAAAAACACTGTGAAGTACAACACCCAATGAAATACTTACGTAGGAGTCTGATAAAACATGTAGAGAATGTGTGGGTGGAGGAGGACCTATGACTGATGCCAGAAATCAAAGGTAAACTGAATGGAGGTTGTTTTTAAAAAAACCATTATGTTATGATTTTGGAGACTCAAGGGAAATAGAATTAAGAATGAACAGTTGTGGCCCATGCCAGGGGGCAAAAGAATCTGTAAGTGTACCTCACACTTTATATAAAATTCATATCAGGATAGATCCAAATATAAAATGCAACCTGGATGTGTTGGCACATGCCAGTAATCTCAGCTACTTAGGAGGCTGAGGCAGGAGGATCACAAGTTCCAGGCCAACCTAAGCAACTTAGCCTGACCCTGTCTCAAAATAAAATAAAATGACTGGAAATATAGCTCAGTGGTAGATTATTTGCCTCCTATACATGAGATCCCAGGTTCAAAGGGAGGGAAAAAAAGAAGAGGAGAGAACATTTCCAAACTTAAAAATAAATAAATAAAGTAAGCAGACATTGATAAATAGAATTCTGTCAAAACTCATTTTTTGAGGGGCGCATTATTTGTCCATCTCATATTTAATATAGAATTTCTATGCTGAGCATGCATGTATGATGTGGAATTATATATCCAGTGTTTTCAAGTATCTGAAAAGTTCTCAAAAGTAAACAGAAAACAAACAACTCAGTACAAGTAAGAGCAGCACCTAATCAAACAGGAGATATAGGTACCAATAAGCACTTGAAAAGTGTTCAACATCATGAGTCCTTAGGGGACTGAAAATAAGACCACGAGGAACTATTACCTCACACCTAGTATAAGGGGAACAATTTTTATAATAGTGGTGGAAATGAGAAATGGAACCAGCACTCTGGGTAACAGTTTGGCAGTTTCTTATAATGAACCTTCACTCACCACTTAACCCATCTCTCACCGTCCTGGACATTCATCCCAGCAACACAAAAACTTGTTCCCACAAAGAAGCACTAGAATGTTCATGGCAGTTTTACTGGGAATAAAGCCAAATGGAAAACAACACAAATATCCATCAACAGGTGAATTGATGGACAAGCTGATGTATCTATACAACCCAGCAATAAAAGGAAATAAAAACCCTATCAATGGAGGCCTGGTAGTGACATGGATGGATCTCCAAGACAGTGAAGCCAGAATTGAGGACTGGCAGTTAGTGTAGAACAGGGAATCTAGTGGAATTGGGGAATGGAGGCCGTCTGAGTCCTGGAAGTGGGAGACCACCCTGGGAGAAAGGAAAGTCAATGTCCCCAGAGCCCTTTGATCACCAAGGTCACCTGCCCCTCCCAGAGGGCTGTGGGCAGGGGATTGATAATTACTGCCCCCTGGGCCCCTCCTGCCTGGGTCACTCCACTTGGCCCTGCCCCTGCCCATCTGCTTCTCACATTTTGCCATCTCACAGACATCTCCTGGGCCTGTAGACACATAGGCAGGAAGGAGAGAGATAAGCAGGGAGAGAGCAGGAGATTCTAATCTATAAAAAGCACAGGGCATGCCCAGAACACCAGTCATGGCCCCCTTCTTTCTCCTGGGAGCAGTCTGTGTTACTACCTATAAATCAGATCTGCTCCCTATGTTTGCCTTGGCTTGCTTCTCTGGTGTTAATCTTCAACATCTGAGAGAGCAGAACTCCTCACCCATAAGCAGCAGTATCAACACTATGGGTGGAGAAAGAAGTCACTCTCTAAAGACTGCACTTGGTATCAATCACTTACCTAATATTCTTGGATAGGCCAAACTGCAAGGATGGAGAACAGACTGTGGTTTCCAGGGATTAATAAGAAGTGACCACAAAAGGGACATAGGGGAGAGTTTTGGGAGTGAAGGAGCTGTCCTGTGAGAGACAATGTTAGAGAGCCTGAGAAATAAGAGGGGCTTCAGGAATGTGGACACCTGCTGTTGTGGTAGCTGTGGGTCCCCTCCCTTCACCCAGCAGCCTCACACAACCAGGACAACCAAGGGAGTCAGTGAAATTCTCTCTGATTTTGCAGTGTGTGGGTATTCTTCACTGCATCAATTTCTACTATAAAAACATTTTCTGGCCCGGGGATATAGCTCAGTCCCCATATGTATACAACTCAGTTATATGCCTCACATGCACAGGGCCCCGGGTTCAATCCCAACACCACAAAAAAATTTTTCCCCCTGTTGAAACATGGCAATACTAAGTCAAACAAAGTTATCTTGTGAAAACTTTTCACAGTGCACATGTAGAAACCAGCCAGGCAGGAGACATGTTAGGGGCTCTCTTCGGGGGTGTTTCTCGGCTTATTCCTACCTGCTGACTCCTCAGCTTCTTCCCTCTCATACCCCTGAGGGCTTACCCTGGATAGGTGCCAGTGGTATGTCTGGTATGGTGCTGATGATTTAGAACTTCAGTGAGGTTGGCACATTTCATTCACAGTGTATCTTGCTACAGGGCATGGTGGTTTCAGTGCAGAAGAAACAGGTCATATTTTCTGCTCTTACAGAGTCCTCTTCATTAGACTTCCATGTGGATATTGAGTCAAATCTCAACACCTTAGTACAGTTGTTGTCTCCAGTGCTTCATATCATGCAGCAACCCCTGATGGGCTCTTCTGTGGTTTTCTAAGAGTAGTTTTGTGAAATTTGGAGAAATTGCTTGGGATTACCAAAAGAGATAAAAGTAATAGCATGTAAGCTCCTATGTCCTGAAAAATCTCTACAACATGTTACCAGAAAAGGATTTGATTTGGTAGCAATTCATAAGGAACATGCCTGGAGATTCCAATTTTCATGATGTTTACAAATATTTTATTTGATGTTTATAAATCCAGACCTGGGCATATATCATTATTTCATTGACTTTGGAGAGGAAATGGAAGCTCAGAGAGGTCAAGTACTTTAATAAAAATTTCACAGTTTGTGTTAGAGCTGAGCCCCAAGAACCACAAAAAGGAATTGTGAAGTTACTAAGGCCAGAAACTAGGAAGAGCATCAGTCTCTGGGGAGTGTCAGTGGGGGTTGCAATACAAGGAGGGAGGGAGACTTTCATTTTTAATTGGTAACAATTACATCCTGGAATTTTTCTTATCTATGCATGTCTTTAATAATATTTTTAAAATCCAGGTTGAACAAACAAGCAGGAGTGTCACAGGCTGTCATGATAATCACAGTGAGGGCATAAGCATGAGTCCTATGGGTACAGAGCAGGCACGTAAGTGAACGAGAGAGGGCACCAGAAACAGGCTATGATGGTGGGCAGGAGATGCCTGAGTGGAGCCTGGGGAGAGCAGTCACTCAGGTGAAGGGCCAGGGAGGCCTGCAAGCAGGGACGGGAGGCTGAGCTGGGACGGGGAAGCCTGGTTGGGGCAATGTAGGAAGTGACTGTTGTGTTTATGGGGGGGTGGCAGGGAGGGGAGTAGGTGCTGGAGGACACACAGGGCCAGGTCCTGGAAGGTGTCACCTAGGGCTGGTGGGGAGTCACAAATCTGAGTTGTGAAAACTCATAATGAGATCTGCATTCTTCCAAAAGCAGATCCCACTTCCGCCATGCTGGGGCATCTTTTCCCCACACACTGGGGACCCTCAGTCTTCAGGGCTGTGAGGCACTTGTCCCAGCACCACACCCTGTGCACTGTTTTTACTTTCTTTGTGGATTTATTCATTTTGAAATCAGTGTTGGCTTGTGGGCATCAGAGGCAAATCTCCGTGGCCTCTTGCATTTCCACACGTATTGCAGTGAAGCAGTGACTGTCCTCGTGTTCCACAGTCTTTTCAAGGATGTCGCATAGTGAGCAGTGGAAGACAGAAAGTGTCTCCCTCCAGGGCAAAGCAGAGCACTGCTTAATAATGATGATGATACCCTCTGCTATCTTCCTCCAGAATGAAGGTCAGGCAGGTTACTGCCCACTTTCAAAAGGCACTACTTAACTGGGTGCCATGGCCCATGCCTGTAATAACAGTGACCAGGGACCACACATTCAAGGCCAGTCTGGGCATTTCAACAGTACCCTGTTTCAAAATAAAAATAAAAAGATCTTGGGTGCAATTCAGTGGTAAATAGCCCCTGGGTTCAATCCCCACTACAATAAATGAAAGGTGGCATTTAAAGTACACTCCTTCTTTATACCTCTGACTTGCCTTTATTTATTCAATTAGCAACTCAGAAATGGTCTACCTTTCATTCCTGTCTGTGTGGGGTTGCACTGAATACTCCAGCTTTGATTTCCCCCTGCAGAATTTGCACATGGAATGTCCTTCCACAGCTGAGATTTCCCTGTTTTGTTTTGCTGTTTTTTTTTTTTGGGGGGGGGGGTGGGGGGTTGGTACTGTTTTTGCCTGGATTAATGGGCCTGGATTTGGTCTAAGGGTCAACTGGGAGCCTGGCCCATTGGGCTGAGAGTTGGCCAAACTGAAGGAAGACATGTGGGCTGGGGATGAGTGTGTCCCCTCGATAAGAGCTGTGCCTGGGGGTTTTGTAGATCAAAACATGTTTAAGCTGTTTGCCTTTGTAAGCATGCAGGTGTCCATGCCACTCAGGGCCACTCTGCTGTCTGAAAATTTGAGTCTCCTGTGCAGTTGGGTGGCAGAGGCACTCCCTATTCTCAGAAACAGAGAGAACATTCCAGGAGACTTGGTGGTGATTTCATAAACACACAGCAGAGCTGGTTCTCTCTTTCCTTTACAGGATCAGCACCTGTAGTTTCAGGGCCATCCTAGTCTACCTGCATCAGGGACAAGCAATGAACAATGCACTCTATGAGACACACAGGCAAACCTAAAGGAAGGTTGAAGATGGCAGAGAGAACGAGGCAGGTCTTGGAGGTAAGGCCAGGGGAAGTGAAGTGCCATATCTGTGTATCAGAATGTATTCACAAGGAGGATCCCAGTGAGATTTATTGCACCACATTCCCTTCTGCAGGTGACCTTGGCACCCCACCTTCCTCTGCTAGAACCTAGGTCCAGGCTGAGTCGTCCAGGGCTCCCACTCAGAACCCAGCCTTGCAGCAGCCCCAGGCACATGGAGAGGTCACATCTGAGGGCCCTGAGTCCCAGCTGTATGAATCATTGTGTCTCCTTGTTCAGGGGCCAGACTTGTGCAGTGGAGCCTCCAGATACTTCCAGCTCCCAGGTATTGAGTCTCCCAGCCTTCATGTCTTTCCTGATGAAGCCTCAGAAATCATGGAGCAGAAACACATTGTTCTTGACTCCAGATAGCATGGAAATAGTAAAATTGTTCCTTTATGTCACTACACGCTGGTGGCTAACAGTGAAGCAGTATTTCCCTAGGACAGAATGTGGCATGTGGCCATGAAGAGCTGCCCTGTGTGGAGACCTGCAGCACAGTTTTAGCTTGGTCTGCAGACACAAGAAGACTGTGGAGGAAATGTTCATTAGGACTGGAGGGACCTTGGTCTGACTCGGTGGAAGCTGGGAGAAGAGGGGAAACTGCAAAGGAAACCTGAGAAGAAAGGAGCGCAACATACTAGTGTGAAGTTCAGGAACAATGACACCTGTTATAATTTTGAAAATAAAACATAATGAACTTATGAATTTGGTTGAAAATATTTCTAGAATGAGTATTCTAACAATTCATTTATTTTAACCACATTTAGAAAGAACAGAGGTATAAGATTGAATAAAATGAAAATGTCCAGTTTCCAGGCAAATTTTAGAGCATATACATAGAAGTGCCAGAACTTTCTGGATTCAGAAATAAAAGAGTATCAAAATTCCTATCTCTTCTAATGGAACATTTCTGATATTTTCAGAACATATTTTGTTAAAGATGAAATCACGGTGAGGTTGTTTGAGTTTCTTGAAGACCTTCTGTTTGTTTTGTGTTGCTCTAACAAAACACCTGAGACTGGGGACTTTATAAGGAAAAGAGCCTTTTTAAAGCTCAGAGTTTTGGAGCCTGAACTTCCTGGATGGATGGGCCCATGTCCCCATCTCTGATGGGGCTTCCTGGCTATGTCACAGCATGGTGGAGGGCATTAGGGAGGGGGCTCATGTGAAGGGGAGAGACCACACGTGAGACAGGAAGCAGGAGACAGGGGTCCAATTTCCTTTTTAAAAAAGTAACAACCATTCTCTCAGATGGTCACAAGTATATTTTAAGAACTACATTAATCCCTTTTGAGGACAGCACCCTGAGTGATCCAACCTGCCACTAGGCCCACCTCTTAAAGCTTCCACTATGCCAACACCACCCACAGTAGGACCAAGGTTCCAGCACATGAGATCTCAGGGGACACACTCAAACTATTCAGATCATCACACCTCAGAAATGTCCAAGGGGGATGCCCCACAGGACCTTTCTCCAAGACAGGTTGCCCTCTGAGTGTCTGAAGGGCATATCTCCCAGACCTTCCCTGTCAAACTCTAGGGTGCTAACAATCTATTGTTTTGTTGTTGTTTATGAGGTTATTATGGAGGATATTAAAAGGACACAGATAAATAGCCATTTGAAGCCATACAGATGGTGAGGTCTAGATAGGTCACATCCCTGTGGATTGAGCTGCCTTTGCCTCTCAGCACAAGATTGCACCACCTACCTGGAATCTCCCAAAGAATCTTAAGGTCATTGTTCCTTACAGGGGGCTGAAGATGGAGAGAAGGTCCTGTATCAAAAAGATGTGTAGTGTGGTTTCTGTCTAGTGGGCTGACTCCCCTCAGTAAACACAAAGAAACCATAGCATGTTAAAGGTAATTGTAGTGAACAAAGCAGTGTGGACTCTGGTGAAAAATGACAGTGAGAATATAAGTGAGAAGATGCCTACAGAGCACCAGATTCTATAGGCAGGAAGAAGTCTCCAAAAATAGAAAGAAACAGAAGCTGGATCTTATAGAAAAGGAAGGATGACTTTGCAGGGACCAAGGGTGCTTGGGGTGGAGCCAACATACATGGAGAAGCATTAACAGTCAGCAGAAGGGGTCCAAGTCCAGAACCAGTGCTGCTGCCTGTCACTTATCCATCCAGGACAACTGCTCCTTGAAAGGCACACAAGAGCCTTGGCTTGGTTGAAAGTACAGAAAGGGCCTCATGCAATTGTGGAGGCCTCCAGACCCAAGATTCAGGGTGAGTAAGTGAGCAGGAAATGCAGGAGAACCAATGGTCTAGTTCTAGTCCAAGTCCAAAGGCTGACAATCAAAAGGGTCCCTGGTGTAGGTCCAGTCTGAAGACAAACAGGCTTTCAGCCCAGGAAGAGCTGCCACCCACTTCAAGTCTGAAGATGGGGGAACACACCACCAAAAATGTCCCACTTGGAGACTGTCACTCAGGTGGAATTCTCTCTTACTCAAGCAAGGGTGTTTTTGTCAGTTTGTGCTACTATAACAAAGTACCATAGACTGGGTGGCTTATAAACATCAGGAGTAAATTATGGCATTTTCCAGATTTTCCAGTAAATGGATGGAACTAGCGACTAACATGCAAAGTGAAATAAGCCAAATCCAAAAAAAAAAGGCCAAATGTTCCTAGAGAAGTTCTTTGCATTAGACAAAAAAGAATGAAGGGAAGGGAGGAAGAAACGGAATAGGAAAGACAGTGGATTGAATCAAATATAACTTTCCTATGTTCATATATGGACGCATGACCAGTGTAACTCCAAACCACATACAACCACAACTACATGGGTAGTTATTCTCCATGTATACATAATACGTCAAAATACATTCTACTCTCATGTATAACTAAAAATATAAAAATAAAATAAAAAATTTTAAAGACTTGAGTTGAACCCCCAAAATATAAATAAATAAAAATAAGAATAACATCAGAGGTTTATTTTTCACACTTTGTTGGCTGTATGATCAGGTGCCAGGTCAGAAGGGTCACCTTCTGGGGAGGTCCCCTTCCAGGTGCACACCACCACCTTCAGTCATAACCTCACATGGCAGAAAGAGAGTAGAGATTTCTGGAGTCCCTCTTTATGAGCACTAATCCAAATTATGAGGGCTCCACCTTCATGACCTAATCATCGCCAAAGACCCCCACCTCCTGACACCATCATGTTGGGGTTAGAATTGCAGCATATGAATCTGAGGAGACACAATCATTCAGTCCATTAAGGAGATCCAGCCTTTTGTTTACTCCCTCAGATGGTTGAGAGAGGACCAATCACGTGAAGGAAGGCTTCCTGTTTTATTCATCTGCTAACTTAAGTGCCAACTCATCCAAAGCTTCCTCACAGAAACAGACACAATAATGTTTGACCAAACATCTGGGCACCTCATAGCTCAGTCAAGTTCACTCATAAGTTTAACTGTCACACAATGTTTTTGCCATCTAGCAGTTCTTTTTAATCCTTCAAAAAATTTATTGCTCTACTAACATCACCAATCTCTTCTTGCAGGTTGTCTACCTATTCCATTAGTGACCTATATTAATCTCCTCTCTATTATTATAATGAGATACTTGAGACTGGATGATGCCTCATGAAAAGAGTCTCATTTAGCTAACAGTTCTGGTGGTCTAAGGGCATGTTTGTTGTACCTGCTCAGTTCTGATGAGGGCATTATTGCAGATGGTCACATGTGGTGGAAGTGTACGCAAGGTATGCATGAGACAGGAAGACAGAGATGACTATGGGATCAGGCTCACTATTTTATAATATCCTGCTCTCATGAGAACTCACTCACCCCATGAGACAAGCACTAATTCCTTCCAAGCATTTTCCTAATGACCTAACCACCTCATACAAGTTCCCAGCTCTTGAAGGTTCCACCACCTCTCAACATTGCCACACTGAGGACCAACCTTCCAGCACATAAGTTTTTGGGGAAACAATCAAGTCATATCCAAATTAAACATCTCTCCCCAGGCTCCCAAGGTCTATGTCTGTCTCACCATATGTCATAGTATGATTAATTGGGTATTTGGGGTTTGTTGTTGCTGTTGTTGTTGTTGTTTTGGTGTGAAGTGTTTTGGATTCTTTAAGTTTTATAGATATTAATCCCTTTCTGAGGAATAGGTGGCAAAGGTCTACTTCCATTCAGTAGATTCTCTCTTCATACTCTTAATTGCTTTCATTTCTGTGCAGTTTTTTAAATTGATGTGACTAGACCAAAATAAGCAAGTGAAAAGGAGGCATTGATAATTTTCATGAAAATAGAAGAGCAATCAGTGGAGTAGAGCAAGGGGATTGAGAGGGAGAGGAAGGAACAGTAGAAAGCAATTGACCAATCTATGCTATGTGCGTGAACTTCACCTTCACGTATATCTATAAAGCACATATTTTTTAAAACAAATAACAAATAAATGGAAAGAGAACAAGCAGAGTGGAGGAAGTGAAATGGGGAGGGAAGAGGAGAGCATAAGAAGAGGTACTGGATGCTGAAATGGAGCCAATTATAGTTCATGCTTCTATAATTATATCAAAATGAACCACATTATTATGTCTAAATAATGCAGTAATAAAAAAGTCCCCAAATTCAAACTCATCCAAGTATCATTAAAAAGCCAAATTCAAAGCCTCATTCAAAACTCAAGGCAAATCTTTCCCAGCAGTGAGCCCCTGTAATATAAAAAATAAAAATTAAAAAAAATCAAGTTACAAGCTGAATGCAGCATTGAGGTAGAGAACTGACCCAGAAAGCACAAGGCACTGGGTTCAATTTCCACAACGAAGAGTAAAACCAAAAAAAAAAAAAAGTTACATGCTTCCAAGATACAAGGGGAAGGACAAGCACAGGGTAAAATACTCCTGGACATTAACCAGTGAAAGGGGTTATAGGCCCCAGCATAGGGCACACAATAAGACTTAAGCTCCCTGATTGGCACCTGGTGCAGACTGCAATGTCCAAGGGCCTTGGGCAGCCCTGCAACCCCTGCGTTGCTGTTCAAGCCCACATGGCTGCTCTCCTGGGCAGTGCAGTGATGTCGGTGGATTTCCTATTTGGTCACTGAATGGTGCCCATTGCTCTGCATGTCTGAGGTCCTGGCAGCAGATCCACTCCCATGTCTCCACCAGGCATTGCCCCATGGGGGATTTCTATGGCACCCCCACCGCTGCAGCAAACTCCAGACTGTCTTCCCAGGTTTACCATTACAACCTTGGCGTGAGCTGCCATGACCTCTTCACTGTTCCATTCTGTGTGCCTGCAGAACCAGCACCTCACAGATGCACCAAGGGCTGCAGTGGCACTAGCCTCACCTGGGCCTGTTTCAACCATGGCTGGAGCAGCCACAGAGCACTGTGTGGGAAAGCAGAGGCAGCGTCCCAAGAAGGCCCTGGACAGTGGGTTCATGGGGAAAGCCCTGAGCCCCTTTCCCAAAGCTCTCTGCCCTGAAAGGCCTGTGGAGCTTTGATGGTGAGACAGACTTGCAGGTTTCTTAGATGCCCTCAGTCTCATGGTGGTGAGGTGGTTCTGCATGCTGGATTTAGGGGTCATGGAGTCTTCCACCAGGATTTCAAAGGAAGGTCTGAGAGGCCAGGCCTTGTGCAGCAGGGTTGGAATCCCTGCAGAGAGCCCTTGAGATGTTGATGTGTGAGAATATGAGAAGGAAGCCAAAGTTCCAGTGGGGACTCCTAGTAACATGGAACATCTGCCCAGGAAGCTTCAAGAATCAGGCAAAAGCAAGCCAAGATAGAGGCCATGTGGGCTACAGTCAGCAAGGCCATAAAGACAGAACCACATAAGCCCTGTGGAGCCTCATGATGCCATGTGCCCCTGGTGCTGGATATGAAGCTATGGATGTGTTTGCCCAACTGGATTTTGGTCTTGCTTGGGTCCCACCCCTTCTTTCTGTGCTGCTGTTTCTCCCTTTTGGAATGGAAATATTCACTTCATGCCATGATATATGTGAGATCTGTACCTTGTGCTTGATCTTTACAGGGATTCACAGTCATGAGTTTACCTTGAGCCTTATTGAACACGGACTTGTTGGCAATGCAGAAACTGTTAAGACTGTGGAGAGTCCTGGAAGTGGACAGCTTTAGTCAACTTTAGTTGCTGTGACTAAAGGACCCAACAAGAACAGCTGGAGACCAAGAAAGTGTATTTGAGGTCTCACAGATCCATAGATCTTAGTCCATGGGGGCTGGTCTCATTCCTTGGGGCTTGAGGTAAGGCTGAACATCCTGGCTGCCTTGTGTGGTGGAGGGAAGCAGCTCACATCATGGTCAGGAAGCAGAGTCGACTCACCAAATGCAGATATGTACCCAAAACAACACTTCCATTTCAACCTCCTCCAGTCACACCCACCATTCCAGTTACCACTCAGTTAATCCCTATCAGGGAGTTAAATCATTGATTGGGTTAAAACCCTTACAACCCAGTCATTTCTCCTCTGAACCTTCTTCCATTGTCTCACATAAGAGCTTTGGGGGGACATCTCACATCCAAACCATAACATGGACTAAATATATTTTGCATTCTGAGATGGGTATGAGCTTTAGGGGGTCAGGGTGAAATATAATGGTTTGGATATATGGGGTCCCATAAAAGCTAATATGTACAAAAAGCAGACTGTTCCAAGATGAAATGAGTAGATAATGAGTCTTAACCTAAATAAGTTGATTAATTCATTTGGTGAATAAAGATTTTGAATGTATTAATGGGTGGTAATCATAGGCAGGTAGGGTTGGGCTATATGAAGTAGGTCATTATTGTTGTGTTCTTGGGGAATTATCCCTGGCTCCTTCCACTCAAGGTCTCTGCTTCCTGGCTGCCATGTCCTGAACTGCTTTCTTCTATCAAGCACTTCTACCATGATGTTCTGTCTCTTCTTGGACCAGAGCAATGGAGTTGGCCAACCATGAACTGAAACTCTGAAACTGTGAACCAAAATATACTTTCCCCTTCCAGGTTGTTCTTGCTGGGTCATTTGGTCACAGCTATGGCAAGCTGAATAACACACAATATGCTTGTCCATCACAGCAGTCCCTCTGTATTTATAATCAATTACTTTGTTTTATAAAGCAGACTGTAAACTATGGACCCATTTGTCTAGACTTCTGATTGATTCTCTGGGCTCCTCTATATCCTTTCAATGAATTTCTTTTCTGGATTTTTTTTGCGTGTGCTGGGGATTGAACTCAGGACTTTGTGCATGTGAGGCAAGCACTCTGCCAATTGAGCTACAATCCCAGGTCCATCTTTTCTGAATGTTATTTATCCTGATTGCAATTCAGATTCCTGAAGGAGACACAGAAATTCAGATGAAATTGAAAAGTTTTGAGACTTGAGCAATGAAAAGACTCTTGCAACCTCAGAAAACCCTTATGGGATATTTAATAGGAAAAAGCACTGTCATAAATGACTTGAGGTACAGACATTGGTCATGCATTCTGCTCATGAACACAAGCACCGGTCACAATATGCTGTGTAAATATTGAAATTGATGAGGATATACAAATGAATAAAGAGATAAATAACTCATCCCTGGACCACAGTGTCACCTGCAGAGCTGTGCTGGGGTCAGGCAGAGTGTGAATCAATGCTCCATGGGAAGGCTTCTGTAGTTCTTTTACTAGTTTGGCAGAAAGTCTTGACAGAATAGGCATGAGAATTGGAGGCTATGTATGACTTTAATTTATTCTTTCAGAGTGAATATTTGTACACTGTGCTCCAAAAATACTGGGTATCTCTTTCAGGAGTGCTGCCCTGATATCCCCTCAATAGACCTTATGTGAAAGCATCACATGGTCTTCCTGAAAACAAAAAATCATGGATTCCAGAGGCTTCAGCCCCAGGATGCTGTGTGCAGACATGAGGACCACAGTCACTGCTCCTCTCTCTCTTGACTCTATGGTAACCATGGCTTTTCTCCAGTTCCTGTCCCACATTCTCCATGAGGGGAAATGTGAAGTCTCAGAAGACTCATTGATGCAGCCAGGAACCAGTTTCCAGGAGTTTGTTTAAAGCTGTGAGCTGGTGGAGGGTGTGGGGTTGAATGTTGGAACTTCCAAGAAACATAGGAATGAGAACAAGAGAACCCACCAAATTAGCCTTGGAGAGACCTAGTGCTGAGCATGTTCCCTTCAGCCAGGGGATCTTCCCTCTTGCCTTGTGGGAAGGTTGAGCTTGTGAAGCCACAGGGAACCACAACCAGAAACTCCTTGAAAACATGAAACCCAAGTTCAATAAACACCTGGCACCATCTCTCAAGGAGAAATTCCCTCATTAACACAGGTCTACTATTTGTATGTGAATTTCAAATAAGAAGATAAAAATCTTCAGTGTAAGCACCTGTCAAATGCTGTACCCAAAGTACTCCAAAAATGATTTTATTATTTATCTGAATATCAAATGTATCTGGGCTTCTGCTGTGGTTTGGGTGTGGTTTTTTTCTCCAAAGGGTTCACTCATGGGAGGCTTTGTCCTCAGGGTGGTGGTATTGGGAGGTTGTGGAAAACCAAAGAGATGGAGCCTCATAGGAGGTCCCTAGGTCACTGGGGCTGTGCCCATGGGAGGGATTAAGGGGAGTACACTGGATTTCATGGTTGTTCTCTTTAGAAGTTTATTGCAAAAGTCCAAACCTGGCCCCATCCAGTTCTCTGGGTTTCTGTCTAGAAATGTGACCATTTATACACACACATACTCCCTTGTGAGTATCTATGATGGTGTGATGCTATGAGGGCCCTCCCCAGAGCTGAGCTGATGCAATTCATACATTTGAACCTCCAAATCTGCAAGCTTAATCAACTTTCCTCCACAAGTTTTCCTAGGTATTCCATTATGATGATGAATGCTGACTAGCAAAGTGTCCTGGGCTTTTATTTCTGGAATTTGGAAAATTCAACAAGAAGCATCTGGCTCCAGTGTCCATGAAATGACCCTCCACTTCCTTGTGAATATGAGGTCAAGGAACCCCAGTGCTACTTCAAGGAACCTCTTTAAATTAGGGCTGTGGCAGAAGAACACTTAAGAAAGCATGAATTATTTCTAGCCTGTCACACTCTTACCACCATCCCAGATCAAGTCCAGTTCAGGGCCAGAGTTAGATTTCCTCATGTGCAATCTGGTCCTCTTTAGAGTGTGGAATTCTCTGATCTGGCCGTGGAAATCAGAGAACATCACAGAGGCACATGTGGCTTCAAGCTGCACCCACCCATGAAACACTCCCTTCCCTGGATTTTCATCTTGTCTTTTAGGTGTGTTCTCTGTGTCTTCACTTTACCGGTTCCATACAGTCCAAGGCCAGTCCTAGGGACAACTTCCTCTATCCTGATCACCAAGATCCCAAAAGAATCAGTCTCAAAGTTACACTGGGCTTTAGGCAGAACCAGAAGTAATGTAGGACATTCCCCATGAAGGAAACAGATAAACCAGGTGCTGTGGCACACACCTGTAATTCCAGTGGCTCGGGAGACTGAGGCATGTGGATCATGAGTTCAAGGACAGCCTGAGCAACTTAATGAGCTCCTGAGCAACTCAGTGAGACCTTGTCTCTAAATAAAATATAAAAAGGTGTGATTAGGCAGCCCTGGTTTCAATCTGTGATACCAAAAAAAAGAAAAAGGGAAAAAAAGAAACATGACTGAAAATCGGCCCCATCACCACCCCCTTTCCTTTCTACAAAGCTGGTTTGTTTTCTTGCACACCTGTGCTCACACTCAGGGATTTCTGGTGATGAATAAGGAAGAGGGAGGAGGTGATTTGCGATTGTGGGATGGGGCTCCTACAGAAGCCCAGCACTGGAGCCAGGCCTGGTGTTCTCTGCCACTTGAGGACAATACCCAAAGTACCCCAGGAGAGGGCTGGCCAGTCTCCAGGTGAGGGAACCAGATCTATTACACATGGAAAGCTGATGTGTGGAATAGACCATGCACCCTTTGCCCACCTGGGGGCACAACTGCACCTAATGCCACACATCTAGAAATGCTCCTCCAGATTTGTGGGTCTCCTTTGGCAGAAGACTTAAGGGAAAAAAGTCCCAGATGTCAGCTGTGACTGCAAGACTCCTTCCACCACCAAGGAAGGCACAAGCTGGGAAGTCTGCTGGGCTCCAGGAAGGAGGGAGCATGGAGAGAGCAGCAGGGAGGGTTTCAGCACATGCACCTCCTGAGAGAGGACCTGCTGTGTTCCCCACCCTCCAGCTCCCCTCCCAGGTTCTCTTCCACCTGCTCTGCATCTTTGTATCTCTGAACCCAAATTACAAAAAGTCTCTCCTTTTGCTTTTCAGATTTAAAAAAGAAACAATCTTGTCAGAGAAGCCAGAGCTGATGTTCTCTGGAAGAGCCTTACAGAGAAGCCTGTAGTCCTAGGCTATGGACATGGGCAGACAGCTTTAGAGACTGTGAGTTTGGAGTCATTTCTCATCAGGATAGAATGAAATGTAAACCAGAACAAATACAAACATGATGTTTTAATTGTTCGCTTAGTTGAAAGAGATGATTTTTACTTGATGATTTTGCTTGCAAATTATGGACTTAGTTAACTAGGTCTGCACTGTTTCCTTATTTTTTTCTGCTTTACTGACTCCTGAATCAAAGAATTGAAGTTCATTTAGAGTACTGAGGGCATTAAAGCCCTCTGGCTGTTCACCTGATGATGAATTTTTTTCTCTAGCTGGATCTGTCTTCCTTTCTGGAGCAGTCATGCCCATGGCCTTCCCTTTGATAAACAGTGGGGAAAGATCTGGATCCTAAAGACAGACTTGGGTGAGGATCCAGCATTATAGGTGCTTCAGGCATGTGGCCCTCAGCCTCAGGCCACTGCATGCATGCCTTTGCAAGGCACAGCACACAGAGCACTGTCTCTTTGCTTTAATGACTTCAGTTCCCACCAAGGTAACAACCTCATGCTAGAGACTGCATCAGCCTTGACTAGGGATTGGAGAGCACATTTCTGTTCTGTCCTTGGATTCTGGCTGCAGGAGGGGTACTGAGTCCAGGCTCTGGGGCTGCAGGGAGCACAGGGAGAGCTTTCTAGTCAGCACTGCTCAGAGCAGGAGGCCAGATAAATGCCTCTCTGGACTGGGGAAACCCATGCACATTATTGACTGTCCCCAGACAAGAGAAGGGGGTGAAGGGCTTTGTTCCAGGTCCCACCCCAGGATCAGGCACTGCCAGTGCTAAGAGCAGAATCCCCTGCCCCTTTATCACTTTCTTTCCATCTGGTCCTTTTTGCTGAGGTCATTTGATGTATGTCTGCTCATTCTCTGTGATCCTTCTCTGTATTTTTAAATTTTGAAACATTACTTAAGCTAATTATACAGATAATGAGGAAGAATAGATTAGGGACCCTTGTCCAGACCCCACTCCATCTGGATTAGCAGAGCTGACACAAGGCTAAGGATCTACCTTCATCCTGTCCCTCTCAGTTATCAGAAGAGCATGCTTTCCCTCAGTTATAAACAGCAAGATCCTGTTTTCCATATGGGTTTGTAATCTCAGTGACTCAGGAGGCTGAGGCAGGAGGACTGCAACTTCAAACACAACCTCAGCAATTTAGCAAGGCCCTGTTCAATTTAGGGAGACCCTGTCTCAAAATAAAACATAAAAAGAGGTGGAGATGTGGCTCAGTGATAAAGTGCTCCTGGGCTCAAGTCCCAGTACCAAAAAAAATCAAAACAACAGACAGACAAACATGTTTTCCAAAATATTTCCCTACCATTCCAAGGAGTATGCAGAGATCCCCAAACTTGACCTATAGTGTCTGGAGGGAACAGTCCCCTACTTAAGATCTCATACATATTCCTTCTATCTTATTCATCCAGTATAATACCTAGGAACAAACATTTGGTAAAAGCACAAGAGCTATTATGGACAGAGCATGGGAATCTGTTGATCATCCCACATGTAGCATGAACCACTCCTAGTGAAAAGCTCATCAAAGGTGAACGAAGTGCATAGAAGCCCATATCCCCTCTGAGTGAGCAGGCAGATGTCTATGTCATGCTCCTGCAATCAGAGTCCAGCTTATCTCCCTCCAATAAACTCTCTCAACTGCTTTCCTTTGTCCTGGTGAATTCTTCTTACTCCCCACCCCACACTATACCAGCAACCATCTAAAGGTCCTGTGACAGACAATGTAGGAATGTATTTTATGAAAATACATTGAGAACTAGAGCTTACACAGTGAGGGCTGTTCCTCATCACATGCCCTCCCCTCCCCAGAGATAACTGCATTTACAGGGTGAAGTTTGTATTTTTCCATAAATTCTGCATAGTTGAATACATATGTGTACATACAGACTACATATTTGCTTTTTATAGGTAGACTATCATACATACCTCCTCTAAACCCTAAGTGATCACAGGTACTTCTGCCTGGTTCTCCATAATAGGGATAAATTGTAATTTATTTCATTTGACCCTTTTGAAAGTCATTTAGTTTGTACCACATTTTTCAGTCTTTTCCTAAAAATGCTGCAACAGATGTACATACATTATAACATGGACTTGGAAAGCAGCTTTTGCTACGAACAGTGAGTTTGCTCAGCTCTGATGATGCCCAAAGGGCAACTAAAGCAGGATAAAGCTTGGCATCTTGGCCTTTAGCTTACATCTGTCTCCTTTATTAGATGAAACTTTGGATCATTTCCTTGCTCAGCACTGCACAGTGTCATGGCAATCATTTTTGGAGAGGTCACCTAAAAAAAATAATACGAGGTTTATCAGTCTCAGATTTACCTAACTTCTCAACCTCCTTCAAGATTTGCAGATTTTCAGCATCCTGTTTCAGAGGCCTGGAGTGTCCCTGGAAAATTCCTGTCACTGTCCTACACTTCCTACAGCAGGAGGCAGACCCACCCCCCAAAAACAGAAGCAATCATCTATTGGAAACTTAATTGCTGCTTTCAGGATCACAGGTCTGATATATAAACACTGTGAGTGACCAACGTGGGCAGGACTGCTTATTTACGCAGACTTCACACCGCTGCACAATTCTTTCTCCATTTAACCCTAAAAACTCCTGTCAGCAACCTGAAGACAGGGCTGAGATGCTCGATCTCATTTTGCCTTCCTAACACGGTCATGTTGATTGAACATCTTTTCCTGTTCTTCACTATCACCTTTTCTATTTGTTTCTTGGAGTGAGTGGCTGGACCTGATGTGATGGCACTCCCAGAATCAGGTCCCTGATCTAGGACTCTAGTAACAGCATCTTGGGTGTACGACTTTGTGCACACATCACAGGGTTCAGTCAGTCACAACAGTGGAAGTGGAAATCGTGATGCAACTTGTGCAGGACAGATTGAGCCACATGAAAAAATAAACAAATTGTTAACAAGAAGAATGAACAATGGCATGTCCAGGATTTTGATTCTATGAATTTAAATGCATTTGGAATGGCTGTGAATAAAATTTACTAACTCCAAATGCTCCACAAGACAGTCATGTTAATAAGAGGTTTATTCCTGGAGAAGTCACTTGAAGTTGCGTAATGATGCAGATCCTGGGGCACTCGTAACTTAACTGCCTCACACAAATGTTCATCACTTCGAGGGGAGAATAATTAATATAAGATGTCAAGGTGCACCATGTTCACTAAATCATGACAAGAGAGAGTTATTCAAAACATACCTCCTCTCAAAAAGGGATGCACGGCTTGTGGGTTGGAACTCTTATGCCCTCCCTTGCAGGGCTAGGCCTAAATACTCCTTATCAAGGCAGTTGGATTCCATTTATTCTGGGTGAGTGTGATGTGCTTTGAAGGGTTTTAAAAATGTTTTTATATTTGGAGGAAAAAAGTCATTGGTAATGGGATAAATCATCTGAAACTCCAGGGAACCCCATGTGATGGCACCACGCTGCACTCTGCAGAGGTCGATAATATTTACCCAGGGGAGCACAGGCCCAAACAAGGGTGGTTACCTGTAGGGAGGTGGAGTAGCCTGGAAAAGATGAGTCATTAGGTGTGGCCTGGGAGGATTCATCTTTTCTCTTGCCCTTTTCCCCCTTCCCTCTGTTTCCTGGCTGCTATGAATGGAGAAGTGCTCCTTTGTCAGCACCTCCTACCATTTTGTGCTCCCACATCTTGGGCCCAGAGCAATGGAGTCAGCCATGTATTGGCTGAGACCTCTGAAATCATGAGCTCCAAACAAACTTATCTTCCTCTAAGTTGTTCTTGTTGGATAGTTTGGTTACAACATCACAAAGCTTACTAAAATAGAAGTTGGTACCAGGAGTGAGGATATTGCTCTCACTAGCCTGACCATGTGGTTCCAAAGCCGTTGGAAACAGATTGCAGGGGGAGTTTGGGATAAGTCAGGTTGGAAAATCTTTAGAATGCTGGAAGCAGAACTTAATAGTGACTCTGGTGGAAACTCAGAGGGACAGAATGCCAACAGGAATGCAATCTTTGTTCATGAGGTTTCAGAGGGAAATGAGGACTCTCCTGGAAATTGGGCTAGAGGCCATTCATGCTACATTCTGGCAAATAGGCTATCTACAACATGACCATGTCCTGAGATTATCAGTGTGGCTGAATATATTAGTGATGAACTACTTAATCTGTTGGAGGAAATTTCATGACAGCACATCATACAGTCAGTAGCATGGATATTGCTGGCAGTTTTTATCCAGGTGTACTGTGAGGATCAGGAGAAGAAAGCAGGGCTAAAGGATGTTTAAGACTTGCACTTCGAGTAGAAAAGGACTTGTCAGTTTAGGATCGAGGAAGTTGTACTTTACTAAAGAGATTGTGTCCTAGACATTCTTTGTGGAATTAGGGCAGAAGATGGGACCTGTTTCTTTGTTGCATTTTGGTCCTACTTTGGTTTCATCCCATCTTTCTATGCCCCTATTCCTCTCTTTGGGAATGAGAATGTTTACCCTTTGCCACTGTATATGTGTATATATATATATATATATATATATATAAAACTTGCTTAAAATATTTACAGAGTATCGCAGCCAAGAGTTTTCCTTGAGTCTTAAAGGAGATTTTGAACTTGGACTTCTGGGCAATGGTGGAATTGTTAAGACTAAGTGACTCTTGGAGATGAACAGAATGCATATTGCATTGTGACATGGACATGAACTTTTGGAGGTCAGGACAGAATGTTATGGTTTGAATAAAGGTGTACCCCTAAGTTCCTGTGTTAATGCAGAAATATTCAGAGGTGAAATTATTAGATTCTGATATAGGTTAAATGGACAGACTGTAGGCAGATGGGGCATGCTTGGAGGGGATGGATCACTTGGGGTGCCCTGGAAGGGTTCATCTTCAGTGTGGCCCCTCCCCCTCTCCTCTCTCTCTCTCTCTCTCTCTCTCTCTCTCTCTCTCTCTCTCTCTCTCTCTCTCTCTCTCTCTCTTTCTCTCTCTGCATTCTGGCTGCCATCAACAGAGAAGCATTCCTGTACCACGCCCTTCCTCCCTGATGCGGTCCTGCACCTTGGGCCCAGAACAATGGACTTAGTCATCTCTAGATGAGATCTCTGAAACCATGAGGCCCCGCACACCCAAAAAACTTCCTTCCCTAAGTTGTTTGCGTCGGGTATTTTGGTTACAGTAACTCAAAGCTGACCAAACATCCAGTCTGTACTAACAGTCCGTGTTATCTGGACCTTACCTAACCACAACACATGCTGGGAATACAGCAGGGACCTGGAAAACATTTCTGTAAATCAAAATTACTATTAGCATTTAAATAGATCACATTGCTGAAAAATCTTGATTGCCAAATATCATTATGAACCACATTTCCTCCTTATTAGTGGCTTAAAAAACACACATTTCTTTTCTTTACACACAAATTGGAACAGGTCTCAGATTGTGTCTCTTTCATGTAATTCTAATAGGTGGACAGACTTGGCCTGCAGAATGGCTCATTTGTGTTCCTGGGAAGTGGTGCTAAGTACTATTTGGGAGTCTAGACCAGGTCTTTGACTGGGACCCTAGTTCTCTCACATGGGCCTGTTTTTTTTTTTAATTTAGCTTTTAATTTTTTATAGACTGCATTTTGATTCATTGTACACAAATGGGGTACATAATTTCATTTCTATGGTTGTACACAATGTAGATTCAGACCATTCGTGTAATCATACATGTACATAGGGTAATGATGTCTCTCATTCCACCTCCCTCTCATTTTCTTCTACATATTCTAAAGTTCCCCCATTATTCTCTCATTCCCCATCCCCACCCACTATATATATCATCCTCCACATGTCAGGGAAAACTTTCGGCCTTTGGTTTTGGGGCTTGGCTTATTTCACTTAGCATAATATTCTCCAGTTCCATCCACTTATTTGCAAATGCCATAATATTACTCTTCTTTATGGCTGAATAGTATTCCATTGTGTATATATACCAGAGTTTCTTTATCCATTCATCTGTTGAAGGGCATCTGGGTTGGTTCCACAATCTAGCTATTGTGAACTGAGCTGCTATAAACATTGATGTGGCTGTGTACTGTAGTTTGCTGATTTTAGGTCCTTTGGCTATAAATCGAGAAGTGGGATAACTGGGTAAATAGGTGGGTCCATTTCAAGTTTTCTGAGGAATCTCCATACTGCTTTCCAGAGTGGCTGCACCAATTTGCAACTACACCAGCAATGTAAAAGTGTGCCTTTTCCCCCACATCCATGCCAACATCTATTATTGTTTGTGTTCTTGATAAAAGCCATTCTAATTGGAGTAAGATGAAAACTTAGAGTTGTTTTAATTTCCATTTCTCTAATTACTAGAGATGTTGAACACTTTTTCGTATATTTATTAATTGCCTGTGTGTCTTCTTCTGTAAAGTGTCTGTCCAGTTCCTTGGCCCATTTATTGATTGGGTTCTTTGTATTTTTGTTGTAAAGTTTTGTAAGTTCTTTATAAATTTTGGAGATAAGTGCTCTATTTGAAGTGCATTTCAAAAAGATTTTCTCCCACTCTGTAGGCCCTCTCTTCACATTCTTGATTGTATCCTTTGCTGAGAAAAAGCTTTTTAGTTTGAGTCCATCCCATTTATTGATTCTTGCTTTGATTTCTTGTGCTTTGGGAGTCTTGTTGAGGAAGTCTGATCCTGAGCCAACATGATGAAGATTCAAGCCACTTTGTCTTCTATTAGGTGCAGGGTCTCTGGTCTAATTCCTATGTCTTTGATCATTTTGAGTTGAGTTTTTTGCAGGGTAAGAGGTAGAGGTTTAATTTCATTTTACTGCATATGGATTTCCAGTTTTGCCAGCACCATTTGTTGAACAGGCTATCTTTTCTCCATTGTATGTTTTTGGTTCCTTTGTCTAGTATGAGGTGACTGTATTTATGTGGTTTTGTCTCTGTGTCTTTTATTCTGTACCATTGGTCTGCCTGTCTATTTTGGTGCCAATACCATGATGTTTTTGTTACTATTGCTCTGTAGTATAGTTTAATTTCTGGTATTGTTTTACCTTCTGTTTCACTTGTTCTATTCAGGATTGTTTTGGCTATTCAAGTTCTCTTGTTCTTCCAGATGAAGTTCATGACTGCTTTCTCTATTTCTATGAGGAATGTCATTAGGATTCCATTGAATCTGTATAGTGTCTTTGGTAGTATGGCCATTTTGTCAATGTTAATTCTGCCTATCCAAGAACATGGGAGATCTTTCCATCTTCTAAGGTTTTCTTCAATTTCTTTCTTTAATGTTCTGTAGTTTTCATTGTAGAGGTCTTTCACCTCTTTTGTTAGATTCATTCCCAAGTATTTTTTTTTTTTGAGGCTACTGTGAATGGAGTGGTTTTCCTAATTTCTCTGTCAGAGGATTCATCACTTATGAATAGAAATGCATTAGACAGACACTATTGAAATACATAACATAATTCGAAGCTACTTTGAAAATCTATACTCCAACAAAATAGAAAATATCAAAGTTATCATAAATTTTTAGAGACATATGATCCTCCCAAACTGAATCGGGAACATGTACACAATCAAAACAGATCAATTTCAAGCACTGAAATAGAAGAAGCCATCAAAAGCCTACCAACCGAGAAAAACCCAGGACCAGATGGATTCTCAGCTGAATTCTACAAGACCTTTAAAGAAGAAGTGATACCAATACTCCTCAAAGTATTTCAGGAAATAGAAAAGGAGGGAACACTTCCAAATTCATTCTATTAAGGCTAGTATCACTCTGATACCAAAACCAGACAAAGACACGTCAAAGAAAGAAAACTTTAGACCAATAGCCCTGATGAACATAGATGCAAAAATCCTTAACAAAATACTGGTAAATCTCATACAAAAATACATTATAGAGATAGTGCACCATGATCAAATGGGGTTTATCCCAGGGATGCAAGGTTGGTTCAACATCCAGAAATCAGTAAATGTAACCACATCAATAGACTTAAAGTTAAGAATCACATGATTATTTCAATTGATGCTGAGAAAGCATTTGATAAAATACAGCACCCCTTCATGCTTAAAACACTAGAAAAAATAGGAATAGTAGAAACATACCTCAACATTGTAAAGGCTATCTATGCTAAGCCCATGGCCAACATCATTCTTCTTCTTTTTTTTTTTTTTTTTTTTTTTTTTTTTGTGGTACTGGGGATCGAACTCAGGGCCTTGTGCTTTCGAGACAAGCACTCTACCAGCTGAGCTATCTCCCCAGCCCGCCAACATCATTCTTAATGGTGAAAACTGAAAGCATTTCCTCTAAAAACTGGAACAAGACAGAGATGCCCTCTTTCACCACGTCTATTTAACATCATCCTTGAAACACTTGCCAGAGCAATTAGACAGACCAAAGAAACTAAAGGGATACAAATAGGAAAAGAAGAACTAAAGCTGTCACTATTTGCTGATGACATGATTCTGTATTTACAGGATCCAAAAAATTCCATTAGAAAACTTCTAGAACTAATAAATGAATTCAGCAAAGTAGCAGGATATAAAATCAATGTGCATAAGTCTAAAGCATTTTTATCCACATGGGCCTTTTGACAAGTCTCCTTGGTCTTTTTTGCAGACCAACAGATGAACTTCATGAGCAATTTAAAAACTTATTTGTTTTCATACTAGGGATTGAACCCAGGGATACTTTACCACTGAGCTTCACCCACAGCCCTTTTTATTCTTTATTTTGAGATAACATCCCACTAAGTCACTGAAGCTCACCTGAAACTCATCATTCTCCTGCCTTAGACTCCCAAGGTGCTGGGATTTCAGGAATGTGCAGCTATGTCTGACTCGGGGGCAAGTTTTCCTAGAAGCTTGTGCAGTAGCCACAAATCTTATGATCTACTTTGGAAATTAGACTTGATGGTAGAAAACCATGCCATTCACATGAAACTCAGATCATTTCCAACACAGTCATCAGGGCAACCTCAGATTTAATGGGTTCAGGGGACAATTAGAATTCACTCCTCATTGGGAAAAACAGGAAGCATTTGTGGCCATCTTTCATCTACCAGATACATGGAAATTCAATATTAAAGTAAACAATATTCAGTCTTGTGCTTCAGCCCCTGTGGTACCATTGGCACTCCCACAGCTCCTGTTGCCACCACCTCTGAGTAGAAGATGGTTGTGTCTGCCACATACGATGATCTTGGCAAATGGTCCAGGAACGTCTTCACCCAGGACTGTGGATTTGGCTTGATACAATTTTTATTTTCAAAACACAATCTGAGAATTTATTGGCATTACAATCTCAGAATCAGTCAACACAGACCCCCAAAGTGACAGGCAGCCTGGAAAGCAAGTACAGGTGGACAAACACCACCTGACATTTACAGAGAAGCAGGACAGTGACAACATCCTAGGCAGAGAGGCCATGGTGGAAGATCATCTTGCTCCTGGACTGACACTGACCTTTGATTCATCCCTCTCACCTAACACTGGGGAAACATGCTGAAATCAAGACAGGATATGAGCAGGAGCACATCCACCTGGGCTGAAGGGTGGCCTCTGACATCCCTGGGCCTTCCACAGAGGCATCGGGTGCTGGATCAGAAGGCTGTGTGACTGACTGACAAATGAATTCTGAGACTGCAGTGTTCCAAGGGACCAGAACTACTTCCCAGTTGGCTACAAGGCTGACAAGTTCCAGCTTCACACTAATGTAAATGACAGAGCTGAGTTTGGTGGCTCCATTTATCAGAAGGTAAACAAGAATTTGGATACCAACTTCTATCTCACCTGGACAGCAGGAAAGGCCTGCTTTGGAATAGCAGCAAATTATCAGATTCACCCTGAAGCCTGCTTCTCAGCCAAAGTGAACAACTCCAGCCTGATAGGTTTAGAATACACCCAGATCCTAAAGTCAGGTGTCAAGCTGACATGGTCAGCTCTGCTGGATGGCAAGTAGATTAAACCCAGTGGTCACAAATTTGGTCTAGGACTAGAAGTTCAAACAGAAATGAATACTATACCTTCATTAATTTTAAATTATTTTGCACCATAGCTACCTTCAGAATTTAGTGTACCTTATAATGCTATATGTATGGGATACAAGAATTGGTAAAAATCATGTTAGACCTCAGTCAAAGAGGATTCATCTTTAAAGTATTACCATTTCACAGGTATAGAGGAAACCCAAGTCCATAAAATTTCCTTTCAGCTGTAGATTTGTGTGTAAGAGGCCTTGATGCCCCCCACTATAGATAATAGGTCTCTCTCTCTCTCTCTCTCTCTCTCTCTCTCTCTCTCTCTCTCTCTCTCTCTCTCTCTCTCTCAACTTAGAAATGCCTGGAAGTGGAGTCTGGTAATATATGGGCACTTTGTAAATGGCTCTGAGTAAATGAATGTAGTGTGACTTCCTGGGAGTCACACACTGTCTTCCTAACCCTAATGGATGAGATGCTCGTGCTTGGTGGTGTGTACAAACTCATCCGCAGGGACTTTGCATGGACTTATCTTCATGACCTTTTTCTGCTCTAATGCATCATGACCTTGTTTACACCACAAGTAGGCTTCAGGGTGTGGTTGATCTTTATTTTGTGCCATTTTGGGGTGGAGTGTGGATGTAATGAAGCATGTAATTTCAGACTTCATTCCTTTTCATTTTTTTTTGGCCTTTTCAACAGTGTACAAAACAGCTTCTAGGAGCTCCAGCTACAATCTAGGAAGAGGCTGCATGATTGTGATCCACAGGGACAACACTAGGAATCTACACTAGACCTCTGTTGTACTCTCACCACTCAATTTATTTTTTAGTATTTTCATGGGGACACTTTACAGTCTTCCATTGTGTGTGGAATTGGATCTGTCCCTTCAAATAATGTAATTAACACTACTTAAAACTTGAACATTATTGAAACCTTTAAAAATTCAGTTCATTTTTAAAAACAGCTTTAAGTTTATAGAGAAATTAGGAAACAAATAACAGTTTCCATATACATCCAATCTATTTTTCACTATTATTATGTTCTTAAATCAGCATGGTAGTATGTTATACATAATGAAGCAATATTCACACATTGCTACTTACTAAAGCCCATACCCCATTTAGAATTCTCAGGGTTGCTCTCCAGAGAGGGAAATGGGAGGTCTCAGGGGAATGGTTTTGGCAGTCAGAACCAGTTTCCAGGAGTTTGGTCAATGCCCGGAGGTGCTGGGGTGTGCGTAGGGCTGAAAGTTGGACCTGGCATGAGGCAGATGAATGAGAACCAGAGAGTCCAACAAAGTGGCTGTATCCCAGGGCCACCCTCCACCCAGCCACGAAACACTCCCTCCCTGACTCTCCTCTCACTTTTTCAGAGAATTCTTTCCTGCCTTCCCAGCTCTGGATCTCAGACAACACAAGCCAGGTCCCAGGAACTCTGCCCACTCCCCAAGGACTTAGATCCCCAAATGATCAGCCCCCAAAGACCACTGGTCTTCGAACACCAGAACTACCTTACCACATGCCCAGGCAGGAATCACAATCACAAATCAGCCCCATCACCAACTCATTCTTCCCCAACAGGGCTGATTTGCAACCCTGCCTACCTATGCTTAGATTCAGGGAGTTTCCAGTGAGGAAAGGTTAATTAACAGGGAGAAGAGAATTTGTGGAGCAATGGGGTTCACACATAGATCAGAACTACAGTCAAGCCTGTTTTTCTTTGCCCCCACCCACATCTAATGTATCCCTGGGGAGGACTGGCCAGCTTCCAGGTGAAGAAACCAGATCTATTGCACATAGAGAGCAAATGTGTGGACTAGACCTCAGCACACATTACCCACCTGTGGTTCAACCACACCTAATGCCACACTTCTAGAAATGCTCCTCCAGATTCATAGGTCTCCTGGGACAGATGACTTAGAGGCAAAAGATCCCAGCTGTGGACTATGACTGCAGCACTCCTTCCACCACCAAGGAAGGAACCAGCTGGGAAATCTGCTGGGCTCCAGGAAGGAGGGAGCATGGAGAGAGCAGTGGGGAGGGTTTCTGCACCTGCCCCTCCTGAGAGAGGACCTGCTGTGTCCCCCACCCCACAGGACCCCTCCCAGGTTCTCTTCCACGTGCTTTTCATCTGTGTCTCTCTGAATCCCAATTTCAGAAAGCCTCTCTCTTTATTGGAAAATGGATACTGGGGATTGAACCCAGGGGCTCTTTACCCCTAAGCTACATCCCAGGTCCTTTCTACTTTTTATTTTGCAATAGGATCTCTCTAAGTTGCTGAGGTTGGTCTTGAACTTGAGATCTCCTACCTCAGCCACCCCAGTTCCTGGGATTATAGGCATTCACCATCATGCTTGGTTCTCTTTATCTTTCCAGATTAAAAAAAAAAAAAAAAAAAAAAAAAGACTCATCCAGGATATGCAGCACATGCTCTTTGTCAGGAGCTTAGAGAGGAGTCTGGGCCTGGGATATGGGGATGGGCAGTTTACATTGCAGCTTTAGGAACATCCAACTCTGAGCATCATTTCTTATAATTATGAAGAACAAGGTAAGGTGGTCCAATTGTTTAACTGTGTGATAAACTGAAAAGAATGGTCTTCCTTTGACTTTACTTCTTGCTGACTGTGGAATAAGTTCAGCATGTAGGAATTCTTTCCTTATTCATCATCCTGGCTTGAGGATTCCCCAAGGAAGAGCTTAGGGTTTCTTGGGAGTTAAAGGATCCAATGTCCAAGAGGAGGGCTGTGCACTCAATGATAGAGTTGATTTTTCTGGCTGGTCTCCATCTTTCTCCCTTGGATAGGAAGCCTTGCCCATGGTCTTCCACATGATAAAGTTTGGGGAATAATCTGGAGACAAACCCTAGAGTTTGTTTAGGATGCAGCCTGAGGCACTTGTTTTTGTTTAAGGAGGAAGCATTACAGGTGCCTCAGGTGTGTGTGGTCATCCCTCAGCCTCAGTCCACTGTGTGCATGACTTTGCAAGTCACAGCAGCTCTCAGAGACCTGGGGATCCAAATTGCTTTACTTTATCCACTTCAGTTTCCATCAAGTTAAAAACTTCATGGCAGTGACCACTTCAGCCATGAATAACAATTGGAGAGCATGTTTCTGTCCTGGCCTTGGATTCTGGCTGAAGGAGGGGTGCTGAGTGTAGGGCCTGGGGCTGCAGGGAGCACAGGGAGAGCTATCCAGTCAGCACTGCTCAGAGCAGGAGACCAGATAAATGCCTCCCTGGACTGGGGAAACCCATGCACATTGTTGACTCTTCCCAGAGGGGACAAGATGTTGGTGTGTGCATGACTTTGTTCCAGGGCCCACCACAGGGACCAGGCACTGCCAGTGCTAAGAGTGAAATGCCCTGACCTCTCCCTATGTTCCCTCCATCTGCTCCTTCTGTTGATGAAATAATTTTCTCTCTCTCCCCACCCTCTGTGATTCTTCTCTGTCATGTTGACTTTTTTTATATCTTCAAATACACTTGAACACCAATAGAGATAATGTAGGTATGTATTATATTGAAAAACACTCATCTGCTGACACGCCAAGGACTGGTCCTCCTCAGCCCACGTCCTCCCTCCCCAGAGGAGATTTCATGGGCAGGGCAGCGTTTGCATTCTCCTCTGTATTCTGAATAGCCACATGCATCACATGCATATAAACACCTGTACATACAGTTCACATTTCCCTTTATGTAAAAGGATAATATGATATTCTCTTGAAATGCTACAAGACTACTGATATTTCTTAGTGTTCCCAGATTTGCATTTCATGAATAAATTGTAATATATTTCATTTGATCATTTTGAAATCATTTAACTTGTTCCATTTTTTCTGCCTTGCCCTAAAAATGCTGCAATGATTATCTTTTAAAATTGTTTTTATTTGTTCTAATTGGTTATACATGACAGTAGAATGCATTTTGACACATTGTACACAAATGGAGCACAACTTCTCATTCCTTTGGTTGTACATGGTGCAGAGTCACACCAGTAGTGTAATCATACATGTATATAGAGTAATAATGTCTGTCTCATTCTATTACCCTTCCCATCCCCACCCCTCACTCCCCTCTGCGTGATCCAAAGTTCCTTCATTCTTCCTTACCCACCCCCTACAGTGGATCAAACTCCATTTATCAGAGAAAACATTTGGCCTTTGTATTTTGGGGATTCACTTTTACCCCTTAGCATGATATTCTTTAGTACATAGGTTTCAGGCCAGTCAATATAGTAGTGAAAATCCTTTGAGTGAGAAAACCCCTCAGGACAATAAGGCCTTCTGTTTGGATTGGAAATACTCTGCAACTCCTCTTTCCTTGAGGCCTGGAGACATTGTCATATTATAAAAACCTTTGGTACTAGTGGACTCTGAGGAGCAAGCAAGTTATGTGATCTACACATGTGCAAAACTAACTGCACTATGTAAACTAATGCAACCTGATATGACCCTGGAATGGATAATAAAACTGAACTGGCTTTCCCATGGGAGCCACTTCTTGCTATACACCATTCTGTGTACTTGCCTTTTTATTTGCTCTCCCCTTAGCCTTTACAGCTGGACCCCAATTAACGTTTACACTCTAGTTCCATCCATTTACCTGCAAATGCCATAATTTCATTATTGTTTATGTTCCACATTTTATTGATTCATTCCTCTAAGCATCTAGGTTGATTCCATAGTTTAGCTGTTGTGAATTGAGCTGCTATAAACATTGATGTGACTGTGTCTCTGTAGTATGCTGATTTTAAGTCCTTTGGGTATACAGAGAGGAGCGGGAAAACCGGGTCAAATGATGGTTCCTTTCCAAGCTTTCTAAGAAATCTCCATACTGCTTTCCACAGTGGTTGCACTAATCTGCAGTCTCATTAGCAATGTGTGCCTGTACCCTTTTCCCCACATCCTTGCCAACACTTATAGTTACTTCTATTCTTAATAATTACCAACCTGACTGAAGTGAGATGAAATCTTAGAGTAGTTTTGATTTGTTTTTCTCTAATTGCAAAAGATGATGAACATTTTTTCATGTTTGTTGACTGATTGTATTTCTTCTTCTGGGAAGTATCTGTTCAGTTCCTTAACACATTTTTGATTGGGCTATTTGTTTTTTTTTTGTTGTTGTTGTTGTTGTTGTTGTTGTTGTTGTTGTTAAGTTTATTGAGTTTTTTATATATCCTAGATATTAGTGCTCTATCTGCACTGGATGTGATAAAGATTTTCTCCCATTCTGTAGTCTCTCTCTTCACATTATTGATTGTTTACTTTGCTGTGAAGAAGTTTTTTCATTTGAATCCATTCCATTTATTGATTTTTTTCACTTCTGCTTTAGGAGTCTTCTTAAGGAAGTCAGATCCTAAGCTGACATGATAAAGATTTGGACCTACTTTTTCTTCTAATAGGTGCAGGGTCTCTGTTCTCATGCCTAAATCTTGGATCCACTTTGAGTTGATTTCTGTGCAGGGTGATAGAGGTTTAAGTGCATTTTGCTACATATGAATTTCCAGTTTTCCCAACACCATTTGTTGACTAGGCTATCTCTTATACAATGTATGATTTTGGCACCTTTGTCTAGTATGAGATAACCATATTTATTTGCATTTGTCTCTGCATCCCTGTGTCTTTCATCTGTATCATTGGTCTACATGTCTATTTGGTGCCAATACCATGAATTTTTTTGTTACTGTAGCACTTTAGTGTAGTTTAAGGTCTGGTATTGTGATGCCTCCTGCTTCACTCTTCTTGCTAAGGATTGCTTTGGCTATTATGGGTCTCTTGTTTTTCCAAATGAATTTCATGATTGCTCTTTCCAGTTCCACAAAGAATGTCATTAGAATTTTAATAGTAATTGCCTTGAATCTGTATGACACTTTTGGTAGTATGGCCATTTTGACAATATTAATTCTGCCTATCCAAGAACAAGGGAGATCTTTCTTCTTATAAGGTCTTCTTCAGTTTCTTTCTGAAATTTTCATTATAGAGGTCTTTAACCTCTTTTGTTATATTGATTCCTAATTTTTTTTTATTTTTTGAGGCTATTGTGAATGGGGTAGTGTCCCTAATTTCTCTTTCAGTGGATTCAATGCTTATGTATAGGAATGCATCTGATTTATGGGTATTTGTGGGGAGCCATCCTCATTTAGCAGAATCAGACTAGGTTGAGCCATGGGACACAGAAGTCTGGTTTGTAGGAACTGTCTACCATGGAGGAATGTCCCAGAATGCCAGGAAGCATGTGTCACTGTGTGGGAGTGGTTCCCTGTCTGGTTCTATGATAGTTCCCCTGAGAAAATGGCTCCCTTAACTCCACATCATCCTGTTCATCACAGAAGAAGACCCTCCCATTCCAGGCCACTTTACCTGTGTGACTATAAAATAAAAAAGAGTTGGCTACCCCATGTTGTTAGAGGGCAGAACTTGTATGGCCAGACCCATCACACCCCCTCTCATTTCAAAGAATATTGGCTCTTGTGTGTTTATTGATTAGATAAGTTTATAGGTAATTGATGGATTTATAGCCAACATTGTCCTTTGGCAGTTAACCCTTTTCTCATCCACATGGAACATGTCTGAGAGAACCCCACAGGTACTGATTTTATATCCTGCTACTTTGCTGAATTCATTTATTTGTTCTAGACATTTTCTGGTGGAATTTTTTGGTTTTTCTAAATATAGAATCATGTCATCAGCAAATAGTGATAGTTTGAGTTCTTCTTTTCCTATTCATATCTCTTTAATTTCTTTTCTCTGATTGCTCTGGCTAGAGTTTCAAGGATGATGTTGAATGGAAGTAGTGAAAGAGGTTATCCCTGTCTTGTTCCAGTTTTAGAGGAAATGCTTTCAATTTTTCTCCATTTAGAATGATGTTGGCCTTGGACTTAGCATAGACAGCTTTTACAATGTTGAGGTATGTTCCTACTATCCCTAGCTTTTCTAGTGTTTTGATCATGAAGGGTTGCTGTATGCTTTCTTAAAGACAACTACTGTACAATCCCATTAGTTGCTAGGTAAGATTTTTCTAAATACTTTTTAGATGTTGATAGATTTATTTTATTTACTTATTTATTTGTGGTTCAGTGCCTCACTCATGCAAGGCAAGCGCTCTACCACTGATTCACAGCATCAGCATCAGGGATTGCTGTATTTTGTCAAATACTTTTTCTGCATCTATTGAGATAACCATATGAGTATTATCTTTAAGTCTATTAATGTGATGTATCACATTCATTGATTTCCATATGTTGAACCAACCTTGCATTCCAGGGATGAACCTCACTTGATCATGGTGCACTTTTTTAATATGTGTTTGTATGTGATTCACCAGAATTTTTATTGAGAATTTTTTGCATCTATGTTCATCAGGGATATTGGTCTAGAGTTTTTTTCCTTCATGTGTCTTTGTCTGGTTTTGGTGTCAGGGTGATACTACCTTCATAGAATGAGTTCAGAAGGGTTCTCTCCTCTTCTGTTTCATGGAATAATTTGAGGAGAATTGGTGTTAATTCTTCTTTGAAGGTCTTGTAGAACTCAACTGAGAATCCATCTGGTCCTGGGCTTTTCTTGATTGGTAGGCTTTTGATGGTGTATTCTATTTCATTGCTCAAAATTTACATGTTTAAATTGCATATGAACACCTACTTCAATTTAGGAAGATTGTATGCCTGTAGAAATTTGTTGATGTCTTTGAAATTTTCTCCTTTATTTGAGTATAAATTTCCAAAACATTACCTAATTATCTTATATATTGCCATAGTGTCCATCATGATATTTCCTTCAATATCATAAATTTTAGTAGTTTGAATTTCCTATCTCTTTTTGTTAGTATGGCTAAGGGTTTATCAATTCTCTAGTTTTTCAAAGAACTAACTTTTTGTTTTGTCAATTTTTTGAATTGTTTCTTTTGTTTCAATATCAATGATTTTAGCTCTGATTTTAATTATTTCCTGTCTTCTACTGCTTTTGATGGTGATTTGTTCTTCTTTTTCTAGGGCTTTAAGATGTAATGCTAGGTCATTTATTTGTTGATTTTTTATTCTTTTAATGTATGAGGTCAATGCAATGAACTTTCCTTTTAGCTCTGCCTTCATAGTGTCCCAGAGGTTCTGATATGTTGTATCTGTGTTCTCATGTACCTCTAATTATTATATATATATATTTAGTTTTAGGTGGACATAGTACCTTTATTTTGTTTTTATGTGGTGCTGAGGATGGAACCTAGGGCCTCACCACTGCTAGGTGAGTGCTCTACCATTAAGCCACAACCCCAACCCCTCTAATTATTTTTTATTTCCACTCTGATTTCTTCTTTTATCCATTCATCATTCAATAGCATGCTATTTAGTCTTCAGCTGTTGTAGTAGCCTCTATTTTTTATTGTATGATTGATTTCTAGCTTCATTCCATTATGATCTGTTAGGATGCAGGGTAGTATTTCTATTATTTTGTATGTGCTGAGAGTTGCTTTGTGGCATAACATGTGGTGTGTTTTAGAGAAGGATCCATGTGCTGATGAGAAGAAAGTGTATTTGCTTGATGATAGATGAAATATTCTGTATGAGTCTGTTAAGTCTAAATCATTTATTATATTTTTTAATTTTATAGCTTCTTTGTTTAGTTTTTGTTTGGAAGACCTATCAACTGCTGACAGAGTTATGTTAAAGTCACCAAGGATTATTGTGTTGTTGTCTATTTGATTCTTGTAATTGGGAAGGGTTTGTTTGATGTACATACATGCTTGATTGTTTGGGGTATATATAGTCATGATTGTTGTGACTCATTGAGGTGTGATTCCCTTAAGCAGAATGAAATGTCATTCTTTGTCCCTTCTTTTTTTTGTTTGACTGCTCCAGGCAATGTAAGGAAAACTTTATTGAGATCCCAAGGCCAGACAAGGGGCTTGGAAGGAGGCCACCCTTTTGGGAAGGAGCCAGCAAGGGGTTTTATTTGACCCTTATCTTAAGGCAGAGGTTATTGGTGTGGCCACACTTCTTCTTGAGACAGTTGACAGCACGGGGGTGCAGACAGGCATAACACTTGCAAAAGATCATCTTGTCACAGTTGTGCTTCTGGGCAAGCTGGAGCAGGGAAGGCTCAGTGATGCCACCTCACAAGTGAGGTGACAAGTGCAGGGTGGACCCTTCTTGGATGTGGTAATCTGAGAGAGTGGGGACATCCTCCAACTGTTTGCCCACAAAAATCAGACACTACTGGTCAGGTGGTATGCCCTCCTTGTCTTGAATTTCGGCTTTGACCTTCTCAATGGTATCACTGGGCTTGACCTCAAGGGTGATGACCTTGCCCATCAGGGTCTTCACAAAGATCCGCATCTCTACATCTGCTGCTTGGGAGCCTTGTTGAAGAGGGCAGCAGAACCAGAAACCTCTGATTCCACTTTACCCCTTCTGACTAATTTTGGTTTGAAGTCCACTTTGACATGAGTATGAAAACCCCTGCTTGTTTATGCAGTCCATGTGAGTCATGTGTTCTCCCAATCTTTCACCTTAATTGAGTTGTTGACTTTTTATTCTTTCCTTGAATGAACCCCATGCAACAAATTTTCCTCTTAGTATGCTTTCATAGAGTCCCAGAGATTTTGATATGTTATATCATCATTCTCATTTAGTCTAAGAATTTTTTATCTCCTCCCTGATGCTTTCTGTTATCCATGCTTCCTTCAATAGCATATTATTTAGTCTCCAGATGTTGGAGTAATTTCTGGTTTTTATTTTGTCATTAATTTCTAATTTCATTCCATTACGATCTGATGGAACACAAGGGAGTATATCTATTTTTTTGCACTTACTAAGGGCTGCTTCGTGGCATAACATATGGTCTATTTTACAGAAGGCTCCATGTGCTGCTGAGAAGAAAGTGTATTTGCTTGTTGATGGATGGAATGTTCTATATATGTCTGTTAAGTCTAAGTTATTGATTATGTTATTGAGGTTTATGGTTTCTTTGTTTAGTTTTTGTTTGGAAGATCTCCAGTGGTGACAGCAGTGTGTTAAAGTCACCCAGAATTATTGTGTTGTGGTCTATTTGATTCCTGGAATTGAGAAGAATTTGTTTGATGTACATGGATGCACCATTGTTTGGGCCATAAATATTTATGATTGTTATGTCTTCCTGATTTAAGCAGTACGAAATGTCCTTCTTTATCCCTTTTGAATAACTTTGGCTTGAAGTCCACTTTATCTGAAATAAGGATGGAAACCCCTGCCTTTATACTGAGTCCATTTGTGTGTGGTAGGTTTTTCCCATATTTTCATCTTTAGTCTGTGGGTGTCCTATCTATGAGATGAATCTCTTGAAGGCAGCATATTGTTGGGTCTTTCTTTTTCATCCCATCTGCCAGTCTATGTCTTTTGATTGATGAGTTTAGGCCATTAATGTTCAGGGTTATTATTGATATATGATTTGTATTCCCAGACTCTTGGTTTATTTTGTTTTTTTAACTTAACTTAGTTTCTCCTCTGATTGATATTTTCTTTAGTGTAATTCCTCTTTCCTGGTTTTCATTATTTTTTTTTCATGTCCTCCTTATGGGATATTTTGCTGAGAATGTTCTGTTGTGCAGGCTTTCTAGTTGTGAATTATTTAACTTTGGCTTATCATGGAAGGTTTTTATTTCTTCAAATCTGAAGTTTAATTTTGCTGTATATAAATTCTTAGTTGGCATCCATTTTCTTTTAGAGCTTGATATATGTTATTCCAGGATGTCCCCACATTGAGGGTCTGGGTTGGGAAATCAGGTGAAATCTGAATTGGTATCCCCATACATGTTATCTGAATTTTTCTCTCACAGCCTTTAAAATTCTCTCTTTATTCTGTATGCCAGTCATTCTCATTTCTTATGTCCTGATGTGGGTCTGCTTAATTTTGTACATTTGGGGTACTGTAAGCCTCTTGTAGTTGATTCTTTTACTTTTTTTTCTTTAGATTTGGGGAAATTTCCAATATTATGTCATTGAAAGAATTGTGCATTTCTTTGGTTTGTATCTCCTTGCCTTCATCTATTCTGATAAATCTAAAATTTTCTCTTTAGCCCATATTTCTTGGAAGTTCTGTTCATGGTTTCTTACCATCTTCTCTGTATAGTTGACTTTATTTTCAAGAGTGTATATTTTGTCTTCATTGTCTGAGGTTCTGTCTTCCAACAGATCTAGTCTGTTGCTGACACTTTCCATTGAATTTTTAATTTGGTTTATTGTTTCCTTCAGCTTGAGGATTTTTGCTTGATTACTTTTATAACCTGTGCCTCTTTATTGAAGTGATCTTCCACTTCCTGTATTTTCTCTCTAATACCATCCTTTATTTCAAAGATCAATCTATGTATTTTCTAAACTTCTTCTCTGACTTTCTTCTACTGTGTTTTCAATGGATTCTATTTTTGGAACACCTTGTTGTTTTGCAGCATTTTGTTTCATTGCTTTTTCAGGTTGTTTTTGTGTCTGCTCATCTAGTGGTATGGAGCTGATGCACTACAATTTCTACCCTGTTGTCTTATAGTGTCCCTGAAGTCTTCTGGTACTCAACTTTAAGGGGGAGACCAATATTAACAGCACCAAATGCAAATGATATGCCACCTCTACCCAAATGACACGTATGAAGGCATTTCCAGTTTTGTCACAGTGGACAATTATGAAGTGTTCAATCATTGTCTGCAATATAAACAGTAAGTTTGCTAAAAGGGTTTCCCATTTCAAATGATTGACAATGAGGGAACAGAAGTATAAGATGTGATGTTTATGAGGGAGAAGGAGAAAAGATAGATGTAAACATTTATAGTAAGAGTGAGGGAGGAATCAATAGAGGTCAGCTGTTAGTATGAAAGAAGTGAGAAAGAGAATCCATGGCAGGGAGAGAAAAGCATCAAATTACATATAGGGGAAACCAATACAGATATCACCAGATTTCTCAGCCCAGACCCTAAAGCTAGAAGGGCCTGGAATGATGTATTTCAAGCTCTGAAAGTACATGGTTGCCAACCAAGAATTCTATACCCAACAAACCTAACCTTCAGATTTGAAGACAAATTAAAATCTTTCCATGATAAACAAAATTAAAAGAATTTAAAATTGGAATCCTATGCTACAGAATATTCTCAACAAAATATTCCATGAGCAGGAAATGAAAAACAACAATGTAGGTCAGCAAAGGGAAGAAATACCTTTAAGGAAAATCCACT
The DNA here is from genome assembly GCF_902686455.1 of Sciurus vulgaris. Classification (NCBI taxonomy): domain Eukaryota; kingdom Metazoa; phylum Chordata; class Mammalia; order Rodentia; family Sciuridae; genus Sciurus; species Sciurus vulgaris. The sequence goes on along the minus strand of NC_136478.1, from coordinate 55,026,025 downwards.
CAAAGGAGAAACCAAGTCAGGTTAAAAACCAAAAATAAGCCCAAATGACTGGGAACACAAATCATATGTCAGTAATGTTCCTGAAGGAAAATGTCCTACAATCATCAATCAAAAGACAGAGACTGACAGATTGGATTAAAAAGAAAGACCCAACAATATGCTGCCCTCAAGAGACTCATCTCATAGATAAGGAGGTCCACAGACTAAAGATGAAAGGATGGGGAAAAACCCTACCACGCACATGGACTCATTAAAAAAGCGGGGGTTTCCATCCTTATTTCAGATAAAGTGGACTTCAAGCCAAAGTTAGTCAGAAGGGATAAAGAAGGACATTTCATACTGCTTAAGGGAACCATAAATCAGGAAGACATAACAATCATAAATATTTTTGACCCAAACAACAGTGCATCCATGTACATCAAAAAAATTCTTCTCAATTCCAGGAATCAAATAGACAACAACACAATAATTCTGGGTGATTTTTACACACTGTTTTCACCACTGGATAGGTCTTTCAAACAAAAACTAAACAAAGATACCACAGAACTCAATAACACAATCAATAACTTAGACTTAACAGACATATATAGAATATCCCATCCATCAAAGAGTGAGTACACTTTCTTCTCAGCAGCACATGGAGCCTTCTGTAAAATAGACCATAAGTTATGCCACAAAGCAACCCTCAGTAAGTACCAAAAAATGGAGATGCTACCTTGTGTTCTATCAGATCATAATGGAATGAAATTAGAAATCAATGACAAAATAAAAAACAGAAATTACTCCAACACCTGGAGACTAAATAATATGCTATTGAAGGAAGCATGGATAACAGAAAACATATGAGAGGAGATAAAAATTTCATAAGGGTAAATGAGAATGATGATAAAACAAATCAAAATCTCTGGGACACTATGAAAGCAGTACTAAGAGGAGAGTTCATTGCATGGAGTGCATTCAAGAAGAGAATAAAAAGTCAACAACTAAATGACCTAACATTACATCTCAAAGGCCTAGAAAAAGAAGAACAGAACAACACCAAAAGTACTAGAAGACAGGAAATAATAAAAATCAGAACTGAACTCAATGAAATTGAAAAAAAAACAATTCGAATAATTGACAAAACAAAAAGTTGGTTCATTGAAAAAGTAAGCAAAATAGAAAAACTCTTAGCACACTAAAAAGGAGAAGAAAGAAAACTGAAATTACTAAAATTTGTGATGAAAAAGGAAATATCACAACAGACTCCACTGCAATACATAACATGAGAAGTTACTTTGAAAATCTATACATCAACAAAATAAAAAATACTGAAGACATTGACAAATTCCTGAGACATCATTCTCCCATACTGAACCAGAAGGACATACACAGTTTAAACAGATCAATATCAAGCAATGAAATAGAAGAAACCATCAAAAGCCTACCCACCAAGAAAAGCCCAGGACCAGACCAATTCTCAGCCAAGTTCTACAAGACCTTCAAAGAAGAACACATTCCACTACTTCTCAAAGTATTCCAGGAAATATAAAAGGAGGAAACCCTACCAAACTCATTCCATGAAGCTAATATCACCCTCATGCCCAAACCAGGCAAAGTAACATCAAGGAAAGAAAATTGTAGACCAATATCTCTAATAAATATAGATGAGAAATCCTGGAAAACCCATCCAAAAACATATTAAGAAGATAGTGCACCATGATCAAGTGGGGTTCATCCCAGGAATGCAAGGTTGGTTCAACATCCAGAAATCAATAAATGTAATTCATCACATCAATAGACTTAAGGTTAAGAATCATATGGTTATTTCAATTCACTTTCTCAGCAGAAAGTGTTCAACAAAATACAACACCCCTTCATATGCAAAACACTAGAAAAAATAGGGATAGTAGGAACAAACATCAACATTGTGAAGGCCAACATTATCTTTTTTTTTTTTTTTTTTTATTGTAAACAAATGGGATACATGTTGTTTCTCTGTTTGTACATGGCGTAAAGGCATACCATTTGTGTAATCATAAATTTACATAGAGCAATGTTGTTTGATTCATTGTGTTATTTTTTTCCCTTCCCCCCACCCCTCCCACCCCTCTTTACCCTCTATACAGTAGTTCCTTCCTCTATACTTGCCCCCCTCCCTAACCCTAACTCTAACCCTTCCCTCCCCCCCATTATGTGTCAACCTCCACTTATTAGCGATATCATTCGTCCTTTGGCTTTTTGAGATTGGCTTATCTCACTTAGCATGATATTCTCCAATTTCATCCATTTGCCTGCAAATGTCATAATTTTATCATTCTTTATGGCTGAGTAATATTCCATAGTATATATATACCACAGTTTCTTTATCCACTCATCAATTGAAGGGCATCTAGGTTGGTTCCACAGTCTGGCTATTGTGAATTGAGCAGCTATGAACATTGATGTGGCTGTATTTCTGTAGTATGCAGATTTTAAGTCCTTTGGGTATAGGCCAAGGAGTGGGATAGCTGGGTCAAATGGTGGTTCCATTCCAAGTTTTCTAAGGAATCTCCACACTGCTTTCCATAGCGGCTGCACTAATTTGCAGCCCCACCAGCAGTGTATGAGTGTACCTTTCTCCCCACATCCTCGCCAACACCTGTTGTTGCTCGTATTCTTGATAATCGCCATTCTAATTGGGGTGAGATGGAACCTTAGGGTGGTTTTGATTTGCATTTCTCTTATTACTAGAGATGTTGAACATTTTTCCATATGTTTGTTGATTGCTTGTAGATCTTCTTCTGTGAAGTGTCTATTCATTTCCTTAGCCCATTTGTTGACTGGACTGTTTGAATTCTTGGAGTAGAGTTTTTTGAGTTCTTTATAGATTCTGGAGATTAGTGCTCTATCTGAAGTATGATTGGCAAAGATATTCTCCCACTCTGTAGGCTCTTTCTTCGCATTGCTGATAGTTTCCTTTGCTGAGAGAAAGCTTTTTAGTTTGAATCTATCCCAGTGGTTGATTCTAGCTTTTATTTCTTGTGCTATGGGAGTCCTGTTAAGGAAGTCTGGTCCTAGACCAACAAGATGAAGATTTGGACCTACTTTTTCTTCTATAATCTGCAGGGTCTCTGGTCTGATTCCGAGGTCCTTAATCCATTTTGAGTTTAGTTTCGTGCATGGTGAGAGATATGGGTTTAGTTTCATTCTGTTGCATATGGATTTCCAATTCTCCCAGCACCATTTGTTGAAGAGGCTATCTTTTCTCCATTGCATATTTTTGGCCCCTTTGTCTAGTATGAGAAAATTGTATTTATTTGGGTTTGTGTCCGTGTCCTCTATTCTGTACCATTGATCTACCTTTCTATTTTGGTACCAATACCATGCCGTTTTTGTTACTATTGCTTTGTAGTAGAGTTGAAGATCTGGTATTGCAATACCCCCTGTTTCACTCTTCCTGCTAAGGATTGCTTTAGCTATTCTGGGTTTCTTATTCTTCCAGATGAATTTCATAATTGCCTGCTCTATTTCTGTAAGGTACGTCATTGGGATTTTAATTGGAATTGCATTGAATTTGTATAGCACTTTAGGTACTATGGCCATTTTGACAATATTAATTCTTCCTATCCAAGAACATGGAAGATCTTTCCATCTTCTAAGGTGTTCTTTAATTTCTTTCTTTAGTGTTGTATAGTTCTCATTGTAGAGGTCTTTCACCTCTTTTGTGAGATTGATTCCCAAGTATTTTATTTTTTTCGAGGCTATTGTGAATGGGGTAGTTTTCCTAATTTCTCGTTCTGAAGATTCATCACTTATGTATAAAAATGCGTTGGATTTATGGGCATTGATCTTGTAACCTGCTACTTTACTGAAATCACTTATGAGTTCTAAGAGTTTTCTGGTGGAATTTCCAGGTTCCTCTAAATATATAATCATGTCATCAGCGAACAGGGATAGTTTGAGTTCTTCTTTTCCAATTCGTATCCCTTTAATTTCTTTGGTTTGTCTAATTGCTCTGGCCAGAGTCTCAAGAACGATGTTGAATAGAAGTGGTGAAAGAGGGCATCCCTGCCTTGTTCCAGTTTTTAGGGGGAATGCTTTCAGCCTTTTCACCATTTAGAATGATATTAGCCATGGGCTTAGCATAAATGGCCTTTACAATATTAAGGAATGTTCCCACTATCCCTATTTGTTCTAGTGTTTTGAGCATGAAGGGGTGCTGTATTTTATCAAATGCTTTTTCTGCGTCTATTGAAATAATCATGTGATTCTTGACTTTAAGTCTATTAATATGGTGAATTACGTTTATTGATTTCCTGATGTTGAACCAACCTTGCATCCCTGGGATGAAACCCACTTGATCATGGTGCACTATCTTTTTAATATGTTTTTGTATGCGATTTGCTAAAATTTTGTTGAGAATTTTTGCGTCGATGTTCATTAAGGATATTGGTCTGAAATTTTCTTTCCTTGATGAGTCTCTGTCTGGTTTAGGTATCAGTGTGATATTGGCTTCATAGAATGAGTTTGGGAGGGTTCCCTCCTCTTCTATTTTATGGAATACTTTGAGAAGTATTGGAATGAGCTCTTCCTTAAAGGTTTTGTAGAACTCGGCTGAGAACCCATCTGGTCCCGGACTTTTCTTTGTTGGTAGGCTTTTGATGACTTCTTCTATTTCAGTACTTGAAATTGGTCTATTTAAATTGTTTATGTCCTCCTCATTCAGTTTAGGCAATTCATATGTCTCTAGAAACCTGTTGATGTCTTCGAAATTTTCTATTTTGTTGGAGTATAGATTTTCAAAATAGCTTCTAATTATGTTTTGTATTTCCATCCTGTCTGTAGTGATATTTCCTTGTTCATTCCGAATTTTAGTGATTTGGGTTTTCTCTCGTCTTCTCTTTGTTAGTGTGGCTAAAGGTTTATCAATTTTGTTTATTTTTTCGAAGAACCAACTATTTATTTTGTCAATTTTTTGTATTGTTTCTTTTGTTTCAATTTCATTGATTTCAGCTCTGAGTTTAACAATTTCCTGTCTTCTACTACTTTTGGTGCTGTTCTGTTCTTCTTTTTCTAAGGCTTTGAGCTGTAGTGTTAGGTTGTTTATTTGTTGAGTTTTACTTCTTTTATTAAATGCGCTCCATGAAATAAATTTCCCTCTAAGTACTGCTTTCATAGTGTCCCAGAGGTTTTGATATGATGTTTCTTTGTTCTCATTTACCTCTAAGAATTTTTTAATTTCCTTCTTAATATCTTCTGTTATCCATTCATCATATAATAGCATATTGTTTAACCTCCAGATGTTGGAATAGTTTCTGTGTTTTACTCTTTCATTTATTTCTAACTTCAATCCATTATGATCTGATAGAATACATGCTAGTGTCTCTATCTTCTTGTATTTGCTAACATTAGCTTTGTGGCATAATATATGGATCCATGTGCTGCTGAGAAGAAAGTGTATTCACTCTTGGTTGGATGGAATATTCTATAAATGTCCGTTAAGTCTAAATTATTGATTGTGTTGTTGAGATCTATGGTTTCTTTGCTCAATTTTTGTCTGGAAGATCTGTCCAGTGGTGAGAGCGGCGTGTTAAAATCACCTAGTATTATTGTGCTGTGGTCTATTTGGTTTCTGAAATTGAGAAGGATTTGTTTGACATACATAGATGAGCCACTGTTTGGGGCATAGATGTTTATGATTGTTATATCTTGCTGATTTATGCTTCCCTTAAGCAGTATGAAATAACCTTCTTTATCCCTTCTGACTAACTTTGGCTTGAAGTCCACATTATCGGAAATGAGGATGGATACTCCAGCTTTTTTGCTGAGTCCATGTGCATGGTATGTTTTTCCCCATCCTTTCACCTTTAATCTATGGGTATCTTTTTCTATGAGGTGAGTCTCTTGCAGGCAACATATTGTTGGATCTTTCTTTTTAATCCAGTCTGCCAGTCTATGTCTTTTGATTGATGAATTCAGGCCATTAACGTTCAGGGTTATTATAGAGAAATGATTTGGTTTCCCGGTCATTTGGTTCATTTTTAAAATTTTGTTTATTTATTTGTTTGACACAACTTGTTTCCTCCTTTATTTGACAATTCCTTTAGGATAATTCCTCCCTTTGCTGATTTGCTTCTTTGTTTTTCATCTCTTCCTCATGGAATATTTTGTTGAGAATGTTCTGTAATGCTGGCTTTCTTTTTGTAAATTCTTTTAGCTTTTGTTTATCATGGAAGGATTTTATTTCATCGTCAAATTTGAAGGTAAGTTTTGCTGGGTATAAGATTCTTGGTTGGCATCCATTTTCTTTCAGGGCTTGAAAAATGTTGTTCCAGGACCTTCTAGCTTTTAGGGTCTGGATTGAAAAATCTGCTGATATGCGTATTGGTTTCCCCCTGAATGTAATTTGGTTCTTTTCTCTCACAGCCTTTAAAATTCTGTCTTTATTTTGTATGTTAGGTATTTTCATTATAATGTGCCTTGGTGTGGGTCTGTTGTAATTTTGTGTATTTGGAGTCCTGTAAGCCTCTTGAACTTGATTTTCCATTTCATTCTTCAGATTTGGGAAATTTTCTGATATTATTTCATTGAATAGGTTGTTCATTCCTTTGGCTTGTTTCTCTAGGCCTTCCTCAATCCCAATAATTCTTAAATTTGGCCTTTTCATGATATCCCATAGTTCTTGTAGATTCTGTTCATGATTTCTTACCATCTTCTCTGTTTGTTCAGCTTTGTTTTCAAGGTTAAATATTTTGTCTTCAATGTCTGAGGTTCTGTCTTCCAGGTGTTCTATCCTATTGGATATGCTTTCTATGGAGTTCTTAATTTGGTTTATTGTTTCCTTCATGTCAAGGATTTCTGTTTGGTTTTTTTTCAATATCTCTAACTCTTTATTGAAATGATCTTTTGCTTCCTGTATTTGCTCTTTTAACTGTCGATTGGTGCGATCAATCAATGCTTGCATTTGCTCTTTCATCTCATCATTCAATGCTTGCATTTGCTCTTTCATCTCCTCGTTTGCTTCTCTGATCATTTTAATTATGTACATTCTGAACTCCTTTTCTGTCATTTCTTCTGCCATGCTGTCATTGGGTTTTATTGATGTAACATCTAGATTTGTTTGCAGCATTTTCTTTCCTTGTTTTCTCATGTTGTTCAGATATCAGTGGACCGCTGAGATATTGCAGATTTCCTCTGTTGATTTACAATGACCCTGAAGATTTCTATATATATCCCCTCTTAGCCTTCAGTAGGCTGAAGTCTTGGAGGAGGTTGATAATGCGGTGCTCCACAAGGAAGCTGCCTCTCTAGGAGTGGTGGCCTTCAGGTGGGGTATATTCCCTGCTAGTGGGCAGAGGTGCCTCCACTTGTTGACCAATGGTCATCCAAAGGGGACCTAGGCTGTGGGCTGAGGCAAGGCCTGTTTGGGCCTGAGCCTCTGGTTTTACCGTCCTTGTGGGAAACCTCACCCAGCAGGGAAGACTCACCCGGTGGGGAGGTCTCGCTGGTCAGTTTCCTCCTAGAGGTTCCCCTCAATTTACATCTACTGCCTGGGCTGGGCTGCCTTCCTCTGCAAAGTTTCCAGGGGCCCGGCCCTACCTCCTGGGCCTGGGAGCCTCACCCTTCGCAGATGAATCTCCTTAGGCTGCCCCTCCTCAGAGAATTTGCCCATAGGCCTGGAACCTTCGCTCCGCCCTAAGCCTGTCTCTGTGCGGCTCTTCCACCCAGAAGCCTCCTAGATCCTGGGACCCTGTTCTGCACCTAATCGCCTGGCTGCGTGGCCCCTCCTCTGAGCAGCCACCTGTGGCCCCGAACAATCGCTCTGAGTCTCAGAGACCCGCCACAGGCCTCTTCCTCCAGACAGCTGCCCAGTATGCCGGTGCGGTCACTAGGAGTCCAAGAAACTCACTTCGTGCCTCCTCCTCCCACCAACCACCCGTAGCCCGGGGCAATCAATCACTCCGAGTCGAAGTGACCCTGCCCGTTCCTCCTCCTTCTCCAGATAACCCCCCGGGTGTTCAGGAGCAGTCCCTCTGAGTGGCTCTGAATCCACGTGACCCGCTGCACGGGTCCTCTGGGCCACCGCCCGGAGCTCTGGTGTGGTCCCTCAAGACCAAGCGTCCCACCACGCTTCTCCTCCAGGCAGCCCCCCTGTGTTCAGGAGCTGTCACTTTAAGACCAAATAACTCACCACTCGCCTTCTCCTCTGAGCAGCCGCCTGGAGCGCTAATGCAGTCACTGCGAGTCCAAAGGACCCGCCGCGCTCCTTCTCCTCCTTCTCCTACTCCTCCGGGCAGGCCCCGGGGTTCAGAAGTGGTCAGGGTCCAAACAGCTCGCCACGCAGCCCCTTCTCTGGCAACCGCCTGTAGTTCCCGTATAGTCGCCCGAATCCAAGCGGCTGCTCCTCTTCCTCCTCGTCCTCAGGGCAGGCCCCGGGGTTCAGAAGCGTCGTTCTGATTCCAAACAGCTCGCCGCGCGGCTTCTCCTCTGGCAACCGCCTGCAGCTCTGGCGCAGTCTCTCCGAATCCAAGTGGCCACGCTCCTCTCCTCCTCCTCAGGGCAGGCCCCGGTGTCCTGAGTCCACACAGTTCTCCCCGCCTCTCCTCCCCCGGGCAGCCGCCGGAGCCCCAGTGGCTGCTCCGAGTCCCAGCGCTGTGCCCACCGGCCTCCTCTATGGCGCTCCAGCGGGGGGAGGGGCGTCTCGCCGGCAGTTCTACTTCACAAAGTTTCCTGCGTTCCGGGACCCCCGTCCCATCCGGGATGCCCCCCCAGGGGGTGAGAGTCACCCGGCTACTTTGAGTTGGTCCCAAGCGTCTCAATATCTCCTCTCTTGAATCCTGAGTTCTGGAGCAACACGTAATGCAGCCACCCTCTAGGCCGCCATCTTGAAAACCTCCCCAACATTATCTTAATGGAGAAAAACTGAAAGCATTCCCTTTAAAAATGGGAACAAGACAGGGATGCCTTCTTTCACCACTTCTATTCAACATTGTCCTTGAAACACTAGTCTGAGAAATGAGACAGACCAAAGAAATTAAAGGGATACAAATAGGAAAAAAGGACCTCAAGCTGTCACTATTTGCAGATGACATGATTCTATATTTAGAAGATCTAAAAAACTCCACCAGAAAACTTCTAGACCTCATAAATGAATTCAGGAAAATAACAGGATATAAAATCAACATGCATAAATCTAAAGCATTTTTATACATAAGCGATGAAATATCTGAAAGGGAAATGAGGAAAACAACTCCATTCACAATAGCCTCAAAAAATAAAATACTTGGGAATCAATCTGACCAAAGAGGTGAAAGATCTCTACAATGAAAACTACAGAACATTAGAGAAAGAAATGGAAGAAGACCTTAGAAGTTGGAAAGATCTCCTGTGTTCTTGGATAGGTAGAATTAATATTATCAAAATAGCCATACTTTCAAAGGTGCTATACAGATTTAACACAATTCCAATTAAAATCCCTATGACAGTTCTCATAGAAACCAAAAAAGCAATCATGAAATTCATCTGGAAAAACAAAAGACCCAGAATAGCCAAAGCAATCCTGGGCAGGAAGAGTGATACAGGAGGTATCACAACTTTAAACTCTTCTATAGAGCAATAGTAACAAAAATGGCATGATATCAGCACCAAAATAGACAGGTGTATCAATGGTACAGGATAGAAGACACGGAGACATATCCACATAAGTACAGTTATCTCATATTAGACAAAGGTGCAGAAAACTTTCAATGGAGAAAAGATAGCCTCTTCACCAAATGGTGATGGCAAAACTGGGAATTCATATGCAATAAAATGAAACTAAACCCCAATCTCCCACCCTGTACAAAACTCAACTCAAAATGGATCAAGGATCTAGGAATTAGGCCCGAGACCCTTCACAAAATAGAAGAAAAAGTAGGTCCAAATCTCCATTACGTTGGCATAGGACCAGACTTCCCTAACAAGACCTCCATAGCACAAGAAATAAAAAGCAAGAATCAATAAATGGAATAGATTCAAACTAAAAAGATTTTTCTCAGCACAGGAAACAATCAATCATGTGAAAAGAGAGCCTACAGAGTGGGAGAAAATCTTTTCCGCACACACTTCAGACAGAGCACTCATCTCCAAAGTTTGTAAAGAACTTAAAAAACTTTACACCCAAAATACAAAGAACCCAATCAATAAATGGGCTAAGGAAATGGGCAGACACTTCACAGAAGAAGATATACAGGTGATCAACAAATATATGAAAAAGTGCCCATCATCCCTAGTAATTAGAGAAGTGCAAATTAAACCCACCCTAAGATTTCATCTAACTCCAATGGCTATTATCGAGAACACAAGCAATAATAAGTGTTGGTGTGGATGTGGGGGGAAAGGCACACTCATACATTGCTGGTGGAGTTACAAATAGGTGCAGCCACTCTGGAAAGCAGTATGGAGATTCCTCAGAAAGCTTGGAATGGACCCACCATTTGACCCAGCTATCCCACTTCTCGGTTTATACCCAAAGGACTTAAAATCAGCATACTATAGTGATGCAGCCACATCAATGTTCATAGCAGCTCAATTCACAATAGCTAGATTGTGGAACCAACCAAGATGCCCTTCAATTGACAAATGGATAAAGAAACTGTGCTATATATACACAGTGAAATATTACTCAGTCATAAAGAAGAATAAAATTATGGCATTTGCTCGTAAATGGATGAAGTTGGAAAATATCATGCTAACTGAAACAGGCCAAACCCGAAAAACCAAAGGCCGAATGTGTTCTCTGATGAGTACATGACAATATATAATGAGGCGGGGTGGGGGTAAGAGAAGAATGAAAGAACTTTGGGCAGTGTCATGGAAAATGGGGTGGGAGTGGTTGGGGGGACAGAAAGATAGTAGAAGGAAACAGACAGTATTAACTTATGTATATGTATGATTACATGAATGGTGTGAATCTACAGAGAAATGAAAAGTTGTACCCCATTTGTGTACAATGAATCAAAATGCAATCTGTAAAAATAAAAAAGATTTTAATAAAAAAGTTACTTTTTGCCAAGTTATATTGCTATATTGTGTGCATGTACAAATATGTAGCAATGAATCCCATCATTATGTACAGCTAGAAAGCACCAATTAAAAAAAGTGGATTTTAAAAAATAAATAGTTACATTTCATTCTATCTTCCTCAAGCTTGACATAGGACAGGATATGGGCACCTTTCTCTCTGTCTCCCCAACCTGCGCATCTTCTCCGTTGACCTGGCTTCTATTTCTCTGCTGCTGGGAGCACAGGCAGGGAGGACGGAGGCAGGAAGGTTCCTCCCTGATTTGTAACATTAGGGTGATCGTCCACTGACACCGTGGACAACGCAGACATGTAAGGCTGAGAACCTTGCGGTGGCATCTGGCTTCTGCAGACACCAGAGTGCCAAGGATCCCCCATCTGAGCATCACTGGAGAAGACAGCAATGGCTATTCATATCCCTCGTCCTCTCCGGAAGGTACCTAAGGCAAAGCCGGGCTGCCGCTGAGCTGACTGGAGCCCTGCACAGGGTAAATGCAGCTGGAGCAGATGCACCCCGCGGCTGCAGTTCTCCAGGAACTCGGAATACAAACGCAAGGCGGACTGGAGACTCTGGTGCCAGGCTGGGGACGGTGACGAACATGAAGGCTCCCGAACCACACGTGTGTAATTTGGCTCTCTGAGTCTAAGGTGGTGCACGCTGTCTCCAGTCCTCAGGAGGATGCGCTTTAGTGACCTGAGCAGGCTGCGATCCTCTGAGCTCCAGGTTCGAGGTGGGGAGCTCCAGTTTCGACCACGGGCAACATCCAAGGGGACGGGTGGCCACTTTTCACACCTCCAGGGACGCACTCGCAATTTCTTTAGGGACAGCATTGGAATTTTGGCAGGCAGTGAACTCCCTCAGCCCCCTGGGCCCAAACAAGCCCTACAATAGGCGCCTGCGCGCTCGGGGTCTGTCCTCCCTCCCTTCCCAGAGCATCTTTTGCTGCCCCCTAGTGTTCACTGCTGGGGTTTCCGACTTGAAAAAACAGGGAGAGGGCGGCTCTTCTGGGAGAATGTGAATGTGACATACAGCTGTTTGATCCATTTTTAACTCGCCCTTGACCTCACGCTTAAATGATTCCATAACACTTATGAAAAAGGATAAAAGCCCCACACTTAGAGTGCAAAGAGTCCATTGGTGCCTGTGGAAAGTAAGACCCTGTCATTTATACTAAACTTGGAGGTGGAGGGAAAATGTTCACAACAGATTTTAGCATCTCTCTGCAGTCATTTGATTTCAAGGTTATCTTATCCCAACATTGTTTCTTTGGAATCATCCTGGGTTAAAATAAAATATACAAAATAAAGGCGGAGTATTGCAGGCAGCATTCTTTATCATTAAAAAGACTCTATTTGGATTCATATTGACATTCACAGACTGAGGGGGAAAGTGGATTTGACTTGGCATCAAAGCTCAGGGATGCTCCTGGAGGTGCAGACTGTGATCTGGGCTTCAAGGCCACGTGGAGACTGGGGGACCATGGTGGGGCACTGGCTGGGGTGCATCCATCTCAGGCATAGTGCAGTGTGGCTGGTTCTGGGAACTGGGCCTGGCATAGGGACCAAGTCTAGACTCCTGAATGATTACAGGTCCAGGATTATTACATTACAGGCTTGCATTATGACATTTTAATAAAAAGTCCTGTCGAAGAAGATGGAAAAAATGAGAGAATGTGAAGAAACAGTCATTCTAGATTTGCTATAAGTAATGCACGTGACTTTTCTCCCTAGAAAAGTTTTCCAATGTCTATTGAAGTATACAGTGAGTCACTTTTTGACTCAGAGATAAGTATTGTATATATATTTTAGTCCTAGAGACATAGGCACACCTCTGTATGCTGATAGTGTTAGTCAACATTTCATCTTGGTGATAAAAATATTTGACTTAAACAAATTATAGGAAAATTTTATTCTGGCTCCTGGTTTCAGAGGTTTCAGACCACGGTGGGCTGGCCCCATTGCTCTGAGCCTGAGATCAGGAAGGATGTCGTGGAGCATGGCAGAGGAGAGTTGCTTATCTCATGGTAGCCAGGGAGCTACAGGGAGGGCCTGGGGACAAAACATGCCCTTCCAGAGCATGCCCCCAGGGACCTACTTCATCCTCCTATGATCCACCACTTCCCAGTGGTCTGTCCACCTACCAACGGATTAATCCACTGATGACGTCAGAGCACTCAAGATGCAATCATCTCCTGAAAGCCTCACCTCTGACCTTGCTGCATTTCGAATGAAGACTTCAACACATGAGTCTTCAGGGGATGCTTCATATCCAAACCACAACACTGCTCTTTATTATGACATTGCCTACAGTAGTAAAAAATTGGAAATGATCTAAACGGGGGAGGTGAGTCTGATTAAACAGATTGCTAATGCTGTTGTTCATAAAAACATGATGCAATAATTTTTAATAAAGAAAAGAAATTGGGAGAAGATCACTTCAGGTCAACTTAGCCCCATGGAGAAGGGGCTGCTGTGAACCATTTTTACCGACATCCCCACGAGCTTGAACAAGCTACTTTTAACAGACGACCAGGATCAATAGTACCCACAGGGGCATAGATGGCCACCTCACATCCTGATTTTTTTCTTTTTTGGTCCGATGAGTTTCTGCAATCCTTCTTCATTGTGGGAAAATGTGCATCACGTAAACCTTAGCATCTTAACCATTTTTACAGTTCCATTGGGTGAGCTCAAGTACATCACAAGGTTGAGCAACCATCATGTCCATCTGCCTCCAAACTTTTTCATCATCCCAAATAAAATTTGCCAATTTTAGATGCCCCATACATGTGAGGTCATAAAACGTGTCTAGCTTATTTCATTTAGCATGATGCTTTCAAGGTTCACAGAATTGGAGTAGCATCCTTGAGTTCATGGACATGGGTTGTGGCCACCTTTGGGCTATTACAGACAATTACCAAAGCTGATATGAGCATTTACATACAAGTATCTATTAAGTGCCTACTGTCAATTATTTGGGGTATATATCCAAGGTTATAAATGCTGGATTGCTTGATAATTTTGTTTAATTTTTTCAGGAAATTGTTTTCCACAACAATGAAACCATTTAACCATTTTTCTTCTTATTGGTTCTTTTTAGTTATATATAATGTTAGGATTCATCTTGATGTGATTTAAAAGCATGGAATATCATTTGCTCTATTCTGTACCCAGCACTTCCCCTTACCCTCTGCTCCTCTCTCACCCTGTTCCCTTCCCTTTATTCTTTCTGCTATTAAGTTAGTGTTTTGTGGATATACATGATTGTGATATTCACTGTGGAGTATTCACATATGTGAAGAGAAAGTCACGTCTGCTTTGTTCCACTGAACTGAACCACTTTTTATATTTGGACTAGCAACACGCGGGTTTCCAGTTCCTGATATCCATGCCAACTCTTGTTGTTTTATTTATTTTGTCACAGCCACCCTAATTGAGAGAAGTGCTATGTCCTTGTAGTTTTGATTTGCATTTCCCTAATGATTAATCATGTCCAGCATGTTTTCATGTGGTTATTGTCTATTTGTATTTTCCCCCATTGGATTAATGTCTGTTCTTGACCTTCATCTAATTGTAAATTGGGTGCTCCTTATTGAATTGTAAGAGTTCCTTGTATATTCTGGGTATTAATTTCTCATCTGATATATTGTTAGCAAATATTCTCTCCCATTCTGTGGGCTATCTTCTGCAAAGTTTCTTATATAGGTTATAATACCATTTAATTTTGGGATCAAAAGCACAGTTTGTGTGTACCCAACATAATATTCTATTACTTTAATACGCTCAAGCCTGGCATGGTAGCTCATACCTGTGATCCTCCCATCTGGGGAGGCTGAGGATGGAGGATCACAAGTTCCAGAACAACCTCAGCAAACTTAGCAAACACCTCGGCAGTTTAGCGAGGCCTGTGTCAAAATATAAAAATAAAAAGAGGGTTGGGGATGCGGCTCAATGGTAAAGCGCCCTTTGTTGAATCCCCAATACAAGCAAAAAAAGAAACAACAAAAAACTTCAAAATGCGTCCACCACTCTCTGGGTTTTCGGCGACATCCCTGTATTCTCCCCAAAGTGGCAGCAGGCGACTGCTCAGAGTCCGCAGTGACTCCCAGACTTGCAATGCGCAGGCGCTTCAGGTAGAGCTCGCTCGCGCAGCGCTTTCGTGCACAGGGGATGAATGGCCAAGTTTCTGACGCTGTCACCTCCTTGTTTCACTATTCAGTAGCTGCTGCCTACGAACGTCCTGGACGCTGCCGGAACCGTGACTGAGGCAGTCCTCTCGATATGACTGGGATTTGGTGGCCTCAGTGCCGTGCCCACTAGCACTGTGGTGGTCTTCCTGAGTGTCAGGCTGTCCAAGTTCCTAGCCTTGAAAATGGAGTCCAGAGAATTGTAGCCTACCTGCAGGTCACTTAGGTGCATCCACTGAGTGGATTGGAGACAGCGTGAACCTCCTTAACCTGAGAGCCAGGACACACCTGCGATGATCAGAATGTGAGTGTCCGCTTCCGACCCCAGCCTGCTCTCCAGCGCCACACCGGAGTTGCCTGGCAGCACGCAGCCTGCGCTTGGAAACCCCAGCACTTGGGAGCCCCGCAGCCGAGGCGGATCAGCTCCAGCTGCACCTACGTGTGCACCGCGCCCACCAGCACTGGGACAGCCAGTCTTTGGCTGTGGAACTTTCGGAGTGGACGAGGGATGTGAACATCCACAGGAAATGGAGATCTCAGTGCTCTGACCTGCAGGGAAGCTCAGAGGAGAGGTCTTGGGAATTCCCGTCTCTGCTGAAGCAGGTGCCACCGTGAGGTTCTCAATCTTAAGTGTCTGCAACTTCCACGGTTTTAGCGGAATATCTTCCTTGAAAACACCCAGAAACCACTCCAGGCGCGGTAACTCACGCTACAGATTTTATTAAGCTGACAGGCAGAGTGTCTGCACACAGGGAGAGGAGGGAGGGAGGGAAGGAGGGAGGGAGGGAGAGAGAGAGAGAGAGAGAGAGAGAGAGAGAGAGAGAGAGAGAGAGAGAGAGAGAGAGAGAGAACAGGGAAGGGGGGGAGCTATTCTTAAGTAGTAGAATTTCGAGGGCTAATTACAACGAACCAATGGTTGGCTAAAAGGTTTGTGGGCTAACAATCTGGATTGTAAAGTGGTGTGGGGGAGGCAGAATAATGGCAGCAGCAAAATAGCAGATCTTATGCCAATAGTCCTAATGTTACAAATCAACAAGCCTTACAAGTCTTCCTGTCTCTCTCGTCCCTGCCTGTGCCCCAGCAGCAGAGGAATTCCAGCCAGATCAGCAACTGAGAGGATGCTCAAGTACAGTCTAGCTGGGGAGACAGAGAAAGGCACCTGAATCCTGCCCTGACTACAGGCTTCCAGGAAGATAGACTGAAATGTAACTTTTTAATGAAGATTAGGTGTTTCTGGACATTTCAAGCTGATCCATGAGTATATATGTTAAATAAAAGTGACCAGAAAAATTCATGTGATTTGTCCTGACTTTTCTCTAAGTCAGGAAGAAATTAGAATCACAGAATAAATTTAAAAGAGGAAAGACGTGTGAAAGCAAGCTGTTCTTGGAGAAACATCTGATTCTAGGTGTGGGTTAGGAAGCATACAACCTGAGCCTGGAGCATGTAGTGCCAGTAATAAGGAAGTGAAAAAAGATAATTATTACAAAAATGCTAAAACCCACATTGGTCATGATGTGTTGGAGCTCCAATGGGCAGCACAGTAAAAATTAGGTCAGTGATATTGGATAACTGCGGTGTGATTTGAACATTTATGTCCCTCCCTGTTGAGGTCTGAGACTTAATCATCAATCCAATAGTACTAAGAAATGGGAACCTTAGGAGGTGACTAGGTGCTGACTCTTTAATAAAATTTGTGCTTCTATAAAAGGACAAGAAATCTCTTTGTCCCTTTTTTCCCCTTTATGTGTGTGAGCGCACAGCAAGCAGATCCCATGGTGTAAGCAGAGAGCAGCCCTCACCATACTTGGGATATGCTGCCACATTGTTCTTGGACTCTTCAGCCTCCAGAACTGGGAGAAGTAAATTTTTGTTGTTTAAAAATGACCCAGTGTAAGGCACTTTGTTATAGCAGGGACAGACTAACACAAACCCCCAAATAAAACTGACTATCAGTGAGTTCCTACTGTAGTCATTCATATCTGTGTGTTCCACATTCATGGGTTGCATTAACTATAAATCAAAAATATTTTAAAGTGCTGTGCCTATACTAAACACAAACAGATGTTTGGTTGTCATTTCCTAAGTAATAAAGTGTAACAACTATTTCACAGCACATATTGTATTAGTTACTGTTATAGTTTGGATATGAGGTGACCCCCGCCCAAGCCTATTGTGTGAGACAATGCAAGAAGGTTCAGAGGAGAAATTATTGGGGTGTGAGGGTCTTAACCCAGTCAGTGAATTAATCCATAATGGGATTAAATGGTAACTGGAGGCAGGTGGGGTGTGGCTGGAGGAAGTGGTTAATTGGGGTTGTGGCTATGGATTATATATTTTATATCTGGAGAGTGGAGAACCTCTCTGCTTTCTGATCACCATGGCATGACTGCTTCCCTCCACCACTTTCTCCTACCATGATGTTCAGCCTCAACTTGAGCCTTGAGGAATGAAACCAGCCTTCTATGGACTAAGACCTCTGAAACTGTGAGCCCTCAAATAAACTTTCCCTCCTCTACAATTGTTCTGGTCAGATGCTTTAGTCACAGTGGTGAAAAAGCTGACTAAAAGAGTTACATAGGTAATCTAGAGAAAAAGTATACAGGAGGCTGTGCAAAGGTTCTAAGCAAACATTATGCCACTGTATATGATACTTGAATATCCTTGAATTCTTTATCTCCAGGGATT
The DNA here is from genome assembly GCF_902686455.1 of Sciurus vulgaris. NCBI lineage: Eukaryota > Metazoa > Chordata > Mammalia > Rodentia > Sciuridae > Sciurus > Sciurus vulgaris. The sequence continues at coordinate 55,008,128 of NC_136478.1, read as the reverse complement.
CCTAGAGACGTTCCCCTGGGATACTAAGGGACAACTGTACTGGTATAAATAAATGATTGTATAAATAAATGAGAAGGAAGAGACACACCTCCAATGCAGTCACCTCAAGGATGGAGAGAGCAATTCCGTACTCTTTGAAGTGTGAACTCTAAATAAAACTTGGTTCTCAAGAGTACCATTTGGGCAGATAAAGAATGTTACATTGGAAAAACCTGAAAATTATTGCATTAGTCAGGTGATCAATTTCATCATCATAATCATAATCATAAAGTATATTGAAAGAACATATTCTTTTTTGTACTAGGGATTGCTTAACCACTGAGCCACATCCTCAATCCTTTTTAAAAATATTTTACTTAGAGACAAGTTCTCACTAAGTTGCTTAGGACCTCACTAAGTAGCTGAGATTGGCTTTGAACTCACAAACCTCTTGCCTCAGCCTCCGTTTCTAAACTGCTGGGATTACAGGAATGCACCCAGCTTGAAAGGCTGTATTCATATGCAATAGAAATGACACTTTCTGTCTGTGGCCTTCCTCCCCCAAATCAATAACCCCTGTCTAATCATGGAAACAATATCAAACAAATCCCAGACACAGTTCTACAAAACAGCTTGCTGGTAGTACTGGAAACATCAAATCAAGGAAAGTCTGAGAATCTGTCACAGTTGAGAGACTGAGGAAACTCAAAAACTAAGTGCAATGTCATGTCCTGGCACAGAAAAAGACCTTAGGTTACAATGAGGAGATCTGAACAAACCGAGTCTTTAGTTCATAACCATGCTTGAAGATGGTTTCATTAATTTTAACACGTATCATAACCTGAACTGTAGTATGATCTGCTAACACCGTGGAAGCTGCACACTTGTAAGTTGAGAACCTCACGGTGGCACCTGCTTCAGCAGAGTCAGGAATGCCCAGGACCTCTCCTCTGAGCTTCCCTGCAGGTCAGAGCACTGAGATCTCCATTTCCTGTGGATGTTCACATCCCTCGTCCACTCCGAAAGTTCCACACCAAAGACTGGCTGTCCCAGTGCTGGCGGGCGCGGTGCACACGTAGGTGCAGCTGGAGCTGATCCGCCTCGGCTGCAGGGCTCCCAAGTGCTGGGGTTTCCAAGCGCAGGCTGCGTGCTGCCAGGCAACTCCAGGGGTGGGGCTGGAGGGCAGACGGGACGGAAGCGGACACCACGTCCTGCTCCTCCCAGATGTGTCCTGGCTCTCACCCAGGTTAAGGAGGTTCACGCTGTCTCCAATCCACTCAGTGGATGCGCCTAAGTGACTTGCAGGTAGGCTACAATTCGCTGAACTCCATTTTCAAGGCTAGGAACTTGGACAGCCTGACACTCAGGAAGACAGCCACAGCGCTAGATGGTACAGAACTGAGGCCACCAAATCCTAGTCATATCGAGAGGACTGCCTCAGTCACGGTTCCTGCAGCGTCCAGGGCATCCGGAGGCGGCAGCAGCTACTGAATAGTGACACAAGGAGGTGACAGTCAGAAACTTGGCCATCCACCCGCTCTGCGCGGAAGCGCTGCGCCAGCGAGCTCCACCTGAAGCGCCTGCGCATTGCAAGTCTGGGAGTCACTGTGGACTCTGAGCAGTCGCCTGCTGCCACCTTGGGGAGAATACAGGGATGTCGCCGAAAACCCAGAGAGTGGTGGACGCATTTTGAAGTTTTTTGTTGTTTCTTTTTTTTGCTTGTATTGCGGTTTCAACAAAGGGCGCTTTACTACTGAGCCACATCCCCAGCTTTTTTTTTTTTTTTTAAGTTGTTGCTGGAACTTTATTTTACTTATTTATTTTTATGTAGTGCTAAGGATTGAACCCAGTGCCTCACACATGCTAGGCAAGAGCTCTACCACTGAGCCATGTCCCCAACCCTCTTTTTATTTTTATATTTTGACACAGGCCTCGCTAAATTGCTAAGGTGTTTGCTAAGTTGCTGAGATTGTTCTGGAACTTGTGATCCTCCAGCCTCAGCCTCCCCACATGGGAGGATCACAGGTATGAGCTTCCATGCCAGGCTTGAGAGTATTAAAGTGATAGAGTATTATGTTGGGTACACGCAAACTGTGCCTTTGATCCCAAAATTAAATGGTATTATAACCTATATAAAAAGCTTTGGGAAAGACAGCCCACAGAATGGGAAAGAATATTTGCTAACAATATACCAGATAAGAAATTAATACCCAGAATATGTAACAAACTCTTACAGCTCAATAAGGAACACCCAACTTACAATTAGATGAAGGTCAAGAACAGACATTAATCCAATGGGGGAAAATACGAATAGACAATAATCACATGAAAACTTGCTAGACATCATTAATCATTAGGGAAACGCAAATAAAAACTACAAGCAGGTCACTTCCTCCCCAGTTCACCCCAATTTGGCTGGTGGGGTCCCACGCAGGTTCAACATGTGTATAGAGAAGTGTTATTTCTGTTTGGGGCCCATTTACCCCTGCCACAGCATGATGTTCATCCACGATTATTTCAAGGTATTCAGATTCTGTAAATCCAAATGTCATGAGAACTTTAAAACTAAGCACAATCCTTGCAAGGTCAGGTGGACTAAAACATTCTGGAAAGCAACTGGTAAAGAACTTAACAGTGCCTATCCAAGAACATGGGAGAACTTTCCATCTTCTAAGGTTTTCTTTAATTTCTTTCTTTAGTGTTCTGTAGTTCTCATTGTAGAGGTCTTTCACCTCTTTTGTGAGATTGATTCCCAAATATTTTATTTTTTTCAAGGCTATTGTGAGTGGGGTGATTTTCCTAACTTCTCTCTCTAAAGATTCATCACAGAGGGGTGAGAGGGGTGGGAGGGGTGGGGGGAAGGGAAAAAATAACAATGAATCAAACAACATTGTTATATGTAAATTTATGATTACACAAATGGTATGCCTTTACGTCATGTACAAACAGAGAAGCAACATGTATCCCATTTGTTTACAATAAAAAAAAAAGAAAAAAAGAAAAAAAAAGAAAAGATATCAGTTTCTAATTAAAGGGAAAAAAACAGAAAAAAGTGTTTAAAAATAGGTATTTTTGGTACTCTACTTCCTGACACTTATTTCAACTCTATTGCTTTGTATTTTAAATGGTGATTATATTCTGAATAAAATAAATGGGTGTTTCAGAATACAAAAATAAATAAATAAATAAAATAAAGATTCATCACTTATATATAAAAAGGCATTAGATTTATAAGCGATGATCTTATATCCTGCTACTTTACTGAATTCACTTATGAGTTCTAAAAGTTTTCTGGTGGAATTTCCCAGTTACTCTGAATATATAATCATGTCATCAGTGCACAGGGATAGTTTGAGTTCTTCTTTTCCTATTCATATCCCTTTAATTTTTTTGGTCTGTCTAATTGCTCAGGCTAGAGTTTCAAGGACAAAGTTGAATAGAAGTGAGAGAGGGCATCCCTGCCTTGTTCCAGTTTTTAGGGGAAATGCTTTCAGTTTTTCACCATTTAGAATGATATTGGCCATGGACTTAGCATAGATGGCTTTTACAAATATGTACCTCACAGAAATAGAGCAAGCAATCATGAAATTCATCTGGAAGAATAAGAAACCCAGGATAGCTAAAGCAATACTTAGCAGGAAGAGTGAAGCAGTGGGTATCACAATACCAGAACTTTAACTATACTACAAAGCAATAGTAACAAAAATGGTATTGTTACCAAAATAGACAGGTAGATCCCTCGGAATCAGACTGGAGACTCTTCACCTTACAGAAGAAAAAGCAGGTCCAAATCTTCAATACGTTGGCTTAGGATCAGACTTCCTTAACAGGACTCCCATAGCACAAGAAATAAAAGCAAGAATCAATAACTGGGATACATTCAAACTAAAAAACTTTCTCTCAGCAAAGGAAACTATCAGTAATGTGAAGAGAGAGCCTACAGAATGGGAGAATATCTTTGCCACTCATACTTCAGATAGAGCGCTAATTTCCAGAATATATAAAGAATTCAAAAAACTCTACACAAAGACTACAAATAACCCAATCAACAAATGGGCTAAGGAAATGAATAGACACTTCACAGAAGAAGATCTACAAGTAATCAACAGATATATTTAAAAATGTTCAACATCTCTAGTAACAAGAGAAATGCAAATCAAAACTCCCCTAAGATTCCATCTCACCCCAATTAGAATGGCAATTATCAAATATACAAGCAACAATAGATGTTGGTGAGGATGTGGGGGGAAAAGGTACACTCATACATTTCTACAATTGTCTAATTGTTGCAAATTAGAGCAGCCACTCTGGAAAGCAGTGTGGAGATTCCTTAGAAAACTTGGAATGGAAAATCATTTGATCCAGCTATCCCACTCCTTGGCCTATACCCAAAGGACTTAAAAATCAGCATACTACAGAGATGCAGCCACATCAATGTTCATAGCTGCTCAATTCACAATAGCCAGATTGTGGAACCAACCTAGATGTCCTTCAATTGATGATAAAGAAACTGTGATATATATATCACATTATATATATATATATATATATATATCACATTATATATATAATGGAATACTACTCAGCCATAAAAAATAATGAAATTATGGCACTTGCAGGCAAATGGATGAAATTGGACAATATCATGCTAAGTGAGATAAGCCAATCTCAAAAAAACAAAGGATGAATGATCTCGCTGACAAGCAGATGATGTCACATAATGGGGGTGGAAGGGGACAAGAATGGAGGAAGGAGGGACTGTATAGAGGGAAAAGAGGGGAGGGAGGGGTGAGGGGAAGGAAAAATAACAGAATGAATCAAACACCATTACCCTAGGTAAATGCATGGTTACACAAATGGTATGCTGTTACTCCATGTACAAACAGAGAAATGAGATGTATCGTATTTGTTTACAATAAAAATAAATTTTAAAAAAAGAACTTAACAGTGGATAATTCATTTGAATTTGAAAAATATAGAAATGAACCTGTCAAATACCAGCAAGAACTATGCAATAAAACTATTGATGCAATGAAGAGAGTTGAAGAAATCAAAAAGAAATACCAAGCAAAATTTATAATGAACAGATTGAAGAAAAATAAAGTGCTAAGAAAGTTCAGGATATTAAAGAAGTCAAGCGAAACATCCATCTTATCCGAGCCCTTCTCGCAGGCAAAGGAAAACAGCTGGAAGAAAAAATGGTACAGCAGTTACAACAGGATGTGGACATGGATGTTTCTTAAAAATCTCGATCTCTGTAACCATTTCTATGTGTACATTTGAAAATCTCCTTTGGAGACTTAGAACTTAACTGTAAATTACTGATTTTTATATATGGTCAATGAAGTGAAAGGTAATTACAAATACTTTTCTCCTATGCTGCTATTTGCACAGCATCAGATTATGGATGTTAGATTGCACCTCAGCAACATCATGATTGATAGAGGTTTTATGTAATGTAAATCAAGAAAATTCTGCTTATAAATGCACAAGTGGATTGTGGACAGAGTGGTCATGCTTTTTGGATAATGGCACTTGACAGCATTTATGTAATAACTAATTACAAAAATTCATGGCCAGTGATATATAAAATAAAATTTTTTCTTTGGAGCAAAATGTTCCCTTTATTATGTTAGAAAAGGTATGATGCAACAAGGAAATAAGAATTTGTATGACAATCTCAAAATCATTTATTTTTATTATAGTATTTTTTGTTTTGATTTATTAGCTTAAAGGAGCATAATGGCATAATACGATGAAACAGTTACGCTGGGTTATTTCGACCTGGTTTACCTGTTCTTGGCAGGTATTCATGGGTGTTTCCAAGGAGAGCTGAATAATCTTTACTTGAAACGGCACTGTATTATTTCTGCTTTAGAAAATTCTCATTTCTAATTTGTGATTCCTGTTAGAGCAAGCTCCCTCCCTCTCCCCCGACCTAGCAATGATCTAGAAGCAAAGAAATCCCAATATCTTTTAAATTTTGTTGTGTAGTTTTCTTCCTTTTTTAAAGACAGGTTCCTAATTGTTATGGAAGAGAGAATTTATGGGTATAACATCTGCCCATTATTTGTACATAAAATAAAAACATTTTTCAGTGAGTGCCTACTTATGACTTAAAGGTACTAAACAAAGTATGTTTTAGTTGGAAAAAATTAACTTTCTCTACACATACTACTTAATTAAGATATATATATATATATAAAGAGAAATATATGTTTAGTTAAAAAAAAAATAAACTACAGCAGCCAGTGCCCAGTGTCCCTGAAACCTGGTGCTGAGTCAAAGTCCACTTTTCCCCCTCGGTCTGTGAATGCCAATATGAATCCAAAAAATCTACTGCTGCTCTGACCTGGCAGTTGTAAGTAGAAAATAGATATGCAATAGAAAATCTCAGCAAAGCTACAGATTGGTTCTTTGGAGACATTGATAAAATATAAAGTGAAGTTGAGTGACTCAACCTGTGTGACCAAACTCTTGGTCCAGCAAGGGGTAAATGGGGATTGGAAAACAAAGATTCACAAACACAGATTTTGAGGATTAAGCTGGGATTAGGTGGAGCTCTGCTCTCAGGTCTAAAGAGTTATACCAGCAATCTTTATTTACATATGCCTCATTATCAGGTTAAAGGCTATTCAACCATTAATCTTTGTAGTCAGGAAAGTTACAGAAATTAGGACATCTATGTAGTTTTTCCACAGTTGCAATCCATGGTTGCAAAGTGCAATGTTAGGAGCTTTGTGTAGCTCTCAAGAAAGTGCATTGTTAAAAGTTGCCATCGGAGCCACCCAGCTGCTGCAGGACCGGGGATGCTGGGGTCCAGTCAGGGGTCACCAGGCAGGCAAGACATGCCTGGCCAAGTGGTACATGCAGTTTGATGATGATGAGAAGCAGAAGCTGATAGAGGAAGTGCACACCATGGTCACTGTTTGAGATGCCAAGCACACCAACTTTGTGGAGTTCCAGAACTTTAAGATCACTTACCGATGCTACACTAGCCTGTACTTCTGCATCTGCATGGAAGTCAATGACAATAACCTTGCCTATCTGGAGGCCATCCACAACTTTATGGAGGTCTTCAATGAGTATTTCCACAATATCCGTGAACAGGACATGGTGTTCAACTTCTACAAGGTTTACAGGGTCATGGACAAGAGATTCCTGATCAACAAAATCAGCAAGACCAGCCAGAGGAAGGAGCTGAAGCAGCTGCTGATGCTCCAGTCTCTAGATTGAAGTTTACCCACCCACCACCTCAGACTTGCCTGCCTGCTCCCCGCCAGGCCTGCAGCCCACCACGCAGCTCCTTCCCTCACCTGCCCTGGAGAAAGGAATTCAGTTGAGTCTGAGCCACAAGGAAGGAAACTGCACCCCACTGCCTCTCGGCCTGCTGTGGGCAGAGGCCACATTCTGTGCCCCAAGTAACAACGCTGTTGTTATGTGATGCTGTGAGCATGTATGGACCCCCCAGTAAACCTGTGGTCCTCCTGGAAAAAAAGTTACTGTAATGTAGTCAGGAACCAGAGAAGCAGAGCTGGTGAGACATTGTGGTTGTCTAGAATGAGAGCCTCTATTCTCAGGAGCTATGTGCCTGAGTTCAAGGTCAGAGCTGACAGGACTCTTGCACAGCCTCCCCAGGTAGGCCATTGCCACAGCAGCTGAGCATCCTGTGCTATTGCACAGGAACGTTCCCAGGTACCAGGCATGCCACAGCCATGAGGTCATCAGAGACCCCCAATCTCAGTCACTGCTCTCCCATCCTTGGTTGCCACTCTCCACATCTCTCCCTTTTATATTTTTTAAATGTAAGTGATGGGTTAAGACTTGGAGTCATTGGATTTCTTCTTAGAAGATTCAGCATCCTATTATTATCAGAAGAGATTATTAGCAAAAATAAAATTCCAAAAATGTACCATACTGTATGTTTTAACATATTCCAGGGATTAAAGTCATTTAGGTCATTAATTATTTGTTTAGCAAGCCATGCCAGATCCACAGAATCAATTTGACTTTCTTGAATGTCCTGGATATAATGATGTAACTCCATAAGATACAGGTTATTGTTATTTCTTTGCTAAATGACCATCAAATTATTTTTAACTTTCTCACAACCCCATTGAGAAGCATTATATTTTGATGCTGTGACACAAACATATCTGTAGTTAGCATGACAGTGGAGCTTTTGTCTAAATTTAAGAGTGGCAATTTCAATTCCTATATTATTAACTCTAGCTTCATTTCCTACATTAATAATAATTTTGACTCTAACTTATTATCAATAGTAACCTGATTCTGCAAAGCTTTAGAAGTATTCTGAGCTAAATCATTAATAAATTGAGCATTCTGTATGTTTTTGGATAAAGCTATAGCAGCAGTCATAACAGAAACTAAAGTAGCTATTAAGGTGACTACTTTGATTATAATATGGCATGATGGTGTCTATCTAACTGGGCAGGATTCTGCTGTAGAACATGAACTCCAGTATTGGAATACAAGGCTCTGAAATATTAGCTGGAGTCATCATAAAAGAAGATCACCTTAACACAAGTCCTCTTTTCATCTATTATACATAGTAATACAATTAGTCAAATAACAGTTATAACAAGTTACATGATACTTTTCTCTTATCCTGTTTATCTTTATATTTCCAGTAATTAAAATGTAAGGGGATTTGTACACAAGCTCACAAGCCATAACAAGGAGCCACTTTACAATCCTTATTTATAAGATCAAGTAGGTGAGTGCTAGTAAAGTTAACAAAATCTAGGGTGGCTATCAAATGCCAAAGATCTCGTTGTATGTCACCACCACTGAAGGTCAGAAAATTACTTATAAATCCTCCAGGGGTCATATTTTTTATATACTTTTTTATATAAGTGCTTCTCATCAACGTTGTGAGACCAATCCAAAATATATTCATCACTGTCATAGATATTATAACATACTGGCCAATTGTTGGCACACTCCATCCATTTAGGAATGGCATCCAATTCTGCAGAAGTATGATTAGGACAGTAAGGTATTGGTAGATGTATCATGAGAAACATGGTTATGTCATCAGGCAGTCCCATTTTAGTTACATCCCAGGAGCCAGTGTGTTGGGCTACCTTGGTTCCCACTCCCCCGTATGCTGTCTTATCTTCTGGGGTCTCTTTTAAACAGCTGGTATTATCATTGTGGGACCAACTCCCACTGTATCCAGTATAATTCAATCCATCTGAATGGACAGGTGTAATGTGTTTGTCTGAAAATCATTTGTAAATATTGGAATAGATTCTCCAGTCCAATTACTGGGTGTACTAAGGGTGGATCTGGAAAGTAAGTCCAGTAAATTTCCCCATGACCTCTAATTACCTGATAGCTTAATAAAGCCAGCATGGCCACAAGCATTGTGGCAGAAGACTTTGTATTTCCCTGTTGATTTACCATCTGTTCAGCCTGGTAGATCAGATTCCTCTATAGTCCCCATGTTGGCTGACCAGCCTTCTGGTGTCAGCAAGTTCTCTTCTTCTTCTTCCCCAACATCTCTTTCTTGGTGGGTACCAGGATCAACATTTCTGGTGTGAGCTTCAATCATTTGAACTGTGGTTGGAGTATGAACTGCAATTTCTGGAAAGACACAAGCATGACCTCTACCCCACATAATTACTGAATCTCATCCATTCTATTGTCCTGTTTGTAAGTCTTTCCTCCAGACCAGACCTGTTGAGCCTACTGTTATATGAGCCACATGTTGCTCTGCTGCCATGGGACCTTCAGCCTCACAGTTCAGAAAATTTAATATAAAAAGAGCATGATTTAAACAATTTTGTGGGCTTCTATTTCCACCTTTTTGTTTTTGCAACAGTAACTTTAGAGATAAATGAACTCGCTCTACAATTGCCTGGCCTTGAGGATTATAAGGAATGCAAATTCAGTGTTCAATATGATATTGATCACAAAATTGTTGAAAAGATAAACTAGTATAAGCTGGCGCTTTATTATCAGTTTTAATTTGCAATGGACAGCCCAGCACAGCAAAAGCAGCCAAACGGTGGGAAATAACTTGATGTGAATTTTTTACTGGCCAGGAAAATTAGTAAAAGTCACCTAGAAGGCAAATAGGCATTGTCAAAGTTGATGTAGGCATTAAACTGAAAAGGGCACCATAATGAAAGAGGGCTCAGTATTTGTCTTTAACAAAATTATGAAATGGAGTTAAAGATTCTGGAGGAGACTAGGCAAGGTGGAGCCATTTAAAATTTTGAAGACTGCCATATGACCCCTGTAGGGTATGAGAGATAGAAAACATCAACACATGTATAGGCTCCTGTAATATAATTTCAGTAAGTTGTGCAGTCACGATAGCAGTTTCAACTTTGATTAAGGCTGCCATTGCTTCTGTAGTATGCTGTTGAGGAGAGGCCAGAGAAGGGTCTCCACATAATGTATCAATAAAGGCCTCAAATCTGCAGTAGATAATTGTAAGCTAGGCCCTAACCAGTTAAAATCTTCTGGTAACTTTTGGAAATCATTGAGAATATGTAAAACATCACCTGTAATTTGTAAGTTTTGTGGAAGAATCAAGTGTTCTATAATTAGGCTGTCCAAATATAAAAAGGAAAGGTCTTTTGTATTTTTGTAAGGAACTAATAGACAGTAGTTATAAAGTTTACAAGGAAAATACAAAATGAAATTTAACAAGAGTAAAAACATATTTAGATTGTATAATTGCTATGAGCTGATAAACATGATTTTTTGTAATCCCAAACCTTTATTTAGCTATATATTATGTTTCTTGTGTATCTTAAGATTATAGTAATTATTATAACAAAAGAATCTTTCTTTTGAACCTAACTTTAAGTGAAATTTAGTGGTTAACTTAACATGGAATAAGGTGAGAGGTAGAGTCTTAACTCAAGTGAGGTGTGACCTCTTGACAAATCTTAGATAAGGTATTTTATTTCTGAAACTAATCTTTAATCTCTTTCTTAAATATTATTTTATAAAGTTTTAATATATCATTTGGAGTACATATGAATCAGTTAACATAATTTAACATTACATCTGAAATATGAATTTAAAAGGCAAGAGAACTTTTAATACTCTTTCGTGCAAAAATGGAAAAATGTGTTTACATCCCATATTATCAAACTTCAATAAACCAGGTTCTCCTTATTGTCTATTAAAAATATATTTAGGGGTGGGGATACAGCTCAGTTGGTAGAGTGCTTGCCTTGCATGCACAAAGCCCTGGGTTCAATCCCCAGCACCAGAAAAAAAATATATATATATATATTTATATATATATTTTTTTTATTATAATAATTACTTTTTTATAATAATTACTATAATCTTATATATTATATATATTTTTTTTAAATCTATATAAATCTATATATATATTTGTTTAAGTTTACCTCTCAGTGTACAGAGTAACACAAAATTTTATAATTTATGACAAATTATTTTTATCTCATTACAAAATGTTAAATCACATAATTTCTTAACTAAATTTGTTATTTTTATAATAGACCACTATTACAGAGAACATCAGCTTTGTAAAATGTTCTCCTAAACCTTCTATTTTAAAGACTTTATATGAATACTTTTAGAATACAAAGAAAAAAGCTAACAGCACTGATGTTTTTGTATTAACCAAGTTTAACTTTTGAAGAAAAATTTAGAATCTGGACTGTAGCATAATACTCTAAAATAATAGTTATTGTCTAACCAGAATTGGACAAATAATTTTTATAAAGACTGGTTTTCTATTTATTGATTTATTTTTAATAAGACTTCACAGGCATAAGAAATTATCTTAATAAGTAAGAGCAAATTAATGATTTAAGAAATATTTATTACTTTAAAATATAGAGGATTAAACTTTGGTTCACATCAGAACATGAATATTTTATCAGGACATGAATATTTTACATGTGTCTGGAGAAGAGGTCACCTCTACAAAACTACAACTGACACAAATCTTTTTGTCACTTACACAAACTTTCCTGTCATGTAATCAGAACTTCTTGTCATGTACTCAGACCTTCTATCTCTTTCCCTTCACAAATCTTATACCTCTTTCCTAGCCATGGTTCCCTTTTTAAATTCACATTCTGAAACAATCCTTATGAACTTTCTGAATTTGTTCCAATTACTCCTCTCAATAAGATGAAATACTTTATGCTGTTTACAGTGCTTTAATTGAAACACAACTGAAGCTTTTTGGACCCTTTGCATATAGAATTGCACCTGTTAGAACTTTAACTCAGTAATTTTGCTTTAGTAAAGACCCAGAAACAAAGCAATCCTAAATGCCTTTTTAAATTTATCCATTTAAAAAAACACATTTATGATTAATTCCTTTTATGTTAAATATAATTTACTCATTTAACTGTAAAATAAAAATATCAGACAAATGTGGTTAGTAGTATTAACCATCTCTTTCCTGTCAAAGAAAAATTCTAGAAGCAAGGGAAATTACATCACATTATAGACATCTTATAAAAATCAACACTGTATTAATTGTTTGATCACCTAGAAAAAACTTGTGAGTTAGAATTTTAAAGACGTCTTTATTTTTATCTGATTATTTGATTTGAATTAAATTATTTGGAACCATATCTTAAATTTTAATTGTTGAGCACTCATTTTTCTAAGTGCCAATTTTGATTCCATGTACATAATACATAGATCCAACAACAAAATCCACAGTTGTGCACAAATACAAAAAGCAGACAAGAAACAAAGATTTTGTAAATTTTTGTAAGTGAAGCTCCACAGGTAGGAGGTAATGTTATTGATGTATATTAAATCCTCTATTAGATTTAACCTATTATAAATTAAAATAGAGCCCATCAGAATTTAATATTATGACTTAAATATAGGACAGGTCTGTTCAATTGGAAATGCCAGGTACAAAATCTAACAACTATGAAGGACATTGGAATCAAAGGTTTAAGGTAACCAGCTATTTGTCCTTGATAGTTATCAAGCTCATTCCCAACATCACCATGTTGATGTCCTCCTTAGGATTTATTAAAAAAGAATTTTTGAATGTATTTAAAAGTTAACCCTGGAGAAGTTGGCTTGTGAACAAAGAGTGTAAAAACCTTAATAGTTAGATAAAATAATACTGATCAAAAAGTACATTAATATGTAGAATTTTTTAAAACCGGAGTTTTCTATTTAAAAAAATTACATGGCCACAATATTAACATCTTCTTCAGCCCAGAGTGTACTTTTCACTCAGATAAGAGACAATTCAGATATCTAAACAATGTGGAAGTCTGTGAAGTCCTCAGGAGAAAAAAAAGAAGAAATTTTAGCAAAAGAAAGCTTGTATATTCAGAATCTTTCACTTTTCTCTTTCTGTGCTGTAGATTTAGAGAGGAACTGGTTAAGAAAACCAGCTAAAAACAGATAAGATAGCCAGTCAAGTCATTGGAATTTAAAAAGGGACACTTTTTCCTTATGTCTTAACTGGTTTTTCATAAGCCTTGTAAATCCTGCAGGCTGGGTAACTTGCATTTTTAAATATAAGACTAAGAGGGATAGAGATCCAGTAGAAACTAAGAGGTAAGGAAAACTGCTGTAATCATTTTTCCTTTTGTAAGACTCTTCTCTTAAAGCATGGTGTCATAGTTTATACTCTCTCTAAAGAGCCCTTGTTTTCTCTTTTGTTCCTCAAGCTACAAGCATAACTTTAAGCAGGGTGCCAGTCAACCATGTCTTCACATTTACCACTCCTTCTAAGGGAACCAGGGGCAAGTTTTAGTAATAAAGTTTACAAATTGCAACAGCTGTCCACTTCTAACAAACTACCTCTATTCTTAAAGCATATCTCTAAGGACAGACACGTGATGACCCTTTCTGTGGATCCTGTATTTCCCACATTTTACACCTGACTTTGACTCACTCCCCCTACCCCCTTACCTTGAGGAGGTGCTTATGTGTCCCACCTCTGGGAGCATCTCCTCTAATGGCTGAGGAAATTCCCCTGTGTCTGGATCAGCATGGGCCACCAACCACCATGACCAGAGTGACCAAACTCTCTGGTCTGGCAAGGGTTGAAGGAGGATTGGAAAATAAAGATTCACAAACACAGATTTTGCCAATTAAGCCGGGATTAGGTGAGCTGTGCTCTGTGATGGAGATGCAGATCTAAAGAGTTACACCAGCAATCATTCCTTAGATGTCTCATTATCAGGTTAAAGACTATGCAACCATTATTCTTTGTATTTAGGAAAGTAACAGAAATTAGGACATCTATGTAGCTTTTCCACAGTGGCAAAGTGCAATGTTAGGAGCTTTGTGCAGGTCTCAAGGAGGTCCATTGTTTAAAGTTACTGTGAAGTGGACAGGCTCAGGAGAAGCAGAGCTGATGAATATTGTAGTTGTCTAGCATAAGAATTCCTTCCTTCCCAGGAGCTGCGTGCCTGAGATCAAGGTCAGGGCTGGCAGGACTCTTGCACAACCTCCTCATGCAGGGCATTGCCACAGCAGCTGAGCATCCTGTGCCCTTGCACAGGAACATTCCCAGGCACCAGGCATGCCACAGCCATGAGGTCATCAGAGACCCCCGACTTCAGTCACTGCTCTCCCATCCTCTGTCACTGCTCTCCACAGTTGAGGGTGTTGTGAGGCAATAGAACTTGTGGGAATGAGAAAATTCTACATGGGAATTAACTCTGAATCCATGCCTTAAGGGCCAGTAGATGCGAGACGAGCATAATTTTTCAGATATTGCAAACCTTTGAGGATTAAGTACATTTTTAGTTCCAGGGGCACAATGAAGAAAATCCCTACTTCTGACAAATGACTCTGATCTTGCAGTCTGTGTTCACCGATGTGTTAGCGTATCAGCCTTCAAATGGGAGCACTGAGGTAAGTTCTAGAGATCGCAATGTCATCCACCTCTGTCTCCCCAACTTCTCCACTCTGTAAGATTCTGCTTTATGACAGACTCTTCCACAAATTATTCCCTACCCATTTTTCCAGAGATGGATTCAGGACAATTCTCTCTAGCACCAAAATACCATATTTATTGAATTCCTTCTACTCTGTTTCTGGACCTGTGCTGGATGACTTTCTGGATTTTCAGCCCTAAAATACCTTGGTATAGATATAATTCATACTGTTACTTTTTGGTGGAAGTTCTCAAGTTATCAACTGCTATGTTCACAAACCACCCCAAAATGTAGTGACTGGAGGCAGCAACAATAACGTTATTCTCCCCTCTCACAGTTCCCAGGACTCAGCTGAGCCAACTTGTTCTCACTTGGAGTGTCCCATGTCACTGCAGAGAAATGGTGGCTGAGGCTGGTAACACTGAAGGTCACTCAGTCACGCTCATATCTGGTGCCTTGGCAGGGTTACGGTGCAAATTAGCCCCGCAAACAACTGTCCAATGCACACAGGATCTATTAGCTGGTATCAGCCCTTAAGATTCCAACACACGCTGCAGTGACAAAAGACTCCTCCCAGGGAATCCAGAGCTCATTTCTTACAGTGTTTTCTGAAGTCCAAGTTGCACAGGTACCCTGGGGCTGTGTGTGTACTCACAGTCCATATTAGTATTGATGATCTTTTTAATGATAACAGATGCTGCCTGATAACACACTCCACCTTCATTTCATTTTACTTTATTTTAACCTTAGGATGGTTCCAAAGAAACATCTAACCACGGAGATGTTAAAATCTGTTGTGAACGTTTTCTCCAACACTTCCATGAACTTGGATTAACAAAATTAATGTAAACCACAGGAAATTACTTTCTATGGGCATCAATGAACTATTCCCACACTAAGCAATTAGTCTGGGGCTTTTATCCTTTCTATATTTGTGTGTGTGTGTGTGTGTGTGTGTGTGTGTGTGTGTGTGTGTGTGTGTGTGTGTGTTACAGAATCATTTAAGCGTGAGGTCAAGGGCGAGTTAAAAATGGATCAAACAGCTGTATGTCACATTCACATTCTCTCAGAAGAGCCGCCCTCCTCCTGGGTTTTCAAGGCGAAACCCCAGCAGTGAACACAAGGGGGCAGCAAAAGATGCTCTGGGAAGGGAGGGAGGACAGACCCCGAGCTCGCAGGCGCCTACTGTAGGGCTTGCTTGGGCCCCGGGGCTGAGGGAGTTCACTGCCTGCCAAAATTCCAATGCTGTCGCTAAAGAAATTGCGAGTGCGTCCCTGGAGGTGTGAAAAGTTGGCACCCGTCCCCTTGGATGTCGGCCCGCGGTCGAAACTGGAGCTCCCCACCTCGAAACTGGAGCTCAGAGGGTCGCAGCGCCACTGGTTTTGCAGCCTACGCAAGTCACTAAAGTGCTTCCCCCTGAGAATTGGAGACAGCGTGCACGCCCTTAAATTCAGAGAACCAAAGTACACACGTGTGGTTGGGGGGCCTTCATGTCCGCCTCCGCCCCCAGCCTGGCACCAGAGACTCCAGGCCGCGCCCTGGGTTTGCAAACCCAGCACCTGGAGAACTGCAGCCGCCAGGCGCATCTGCTCCAGCTGCACCTACCTGTGCAGGGCCCCAGCCATCTCAGTGGCAGCCTGGCTTTGGCTCAGGGACCTTCTGGAGACAAGGAGGGGTATGAATAACCATTGCTGTCTTCTCCAGGGACGCTCAGATGAGAGATCCTTGGCATTCCGGTGTCTGCAGAAGCCAGATGCCACCGCAAGGTTCTCAGCCTTACCTGTCTGCGATGTCCACGGTATCAGTGGATGATCACCCTAATGTTAAAAATCAGGGAGGAACCTTCCTGCCTCCGTCCTCCCTGCCTGTGCTCCCAGCAGCAGAGAAATAGAAGCCAGGTCAACGGAGAAGATGCACAGGTTGGGGAGACAGAGAGAAAGGCGCCCATGATCTAGCTTATGTCAAGCTTCGGGGAAGATAGAATGAAATATTGTAGGTAATGTCCCACAGGCATACTTGGAAGCAGTCACTGAGTCAATGGTGTGAGCAAAGGCCCACCACTCAGGCTGTACTGGAACGCCATCCAGTGGACTTGTGATGCTTGCCTGTGGCCTTGAAACACCCGCGATAAGCGGAGTTAATGACTTTTTCATGGGCTGATGCAGAAAAAGCCTCCCCTCAGGTAAGCAGCTGCATAGTCTATGTAACCAAAATCTTGGTGCACAATAAACAGGTTTTGCTTCACCACCACCTCGAGCAAGTTCCCGGTGTCTGTATGTAGGTGACATCGTGGCCCTCACCCCTCCAAGGCAGAAACCCTGTTCAATAAAGTATAACTTTATTTTTGCAGTACACATTTTTTATTGGTGCATGATACTTGTATGTAATGATGGAATTTGTTGTTACATATTCATACATGCACACAATATAGCAATATAACTTGGCAAAGTGTAACTTTTAAATTAAGATTATTGTTTCCACTTCTATATATTTCTGAATATATTAAGTTCATCAAGTGAGAATATTTATTGAATATTAATGAACTAGAATCCCAGAATAAATTTATAAGGGAAAATATGTGAAAGCAAGCTGCAGGGCCTTTGGAGAAATGTGAGATTCTGGCTGTGGGTGGGAAGCATACAACCTGATCCAGGGACATGGGGTGCCAGGAAATTAGACAGTGAAGAAAGCATACATATAAAACTCATAACACCCACATTGATCACCGCATATCTGGGGGCTCAGGAGCCCACTGGCAAAGCTCTCAGTGACAAAACTGGAGCCATTAAGGCAAAAACAAGTTCAGTGATATTGGCTGATAACCCTGATGTGGTTTGAATGTTTGTGTCCCTCCCAGAAGGTGTTGAAACTTAACCCCCAGTGCAACAGTATCGAGGTGGGAACTAGGAAGAGATTAGGTTGTCACTCTTCCACCCTCCTGATAGAAACTACTGCTTGTATAAAGGGAATGAGGGAGTCTGCAGTCACCTTTCCACTGTTTACTCTGGTAGTTTTGTTCTGAAATGTCCCCCAAAGTCCCATGGTTAATGGCTTGGTCCCAAGTGTGTGTCTCTGTTGGCATGTGGTTGAACTTTAAGAAGTGGGGCCTACTCGTGGGCATTCAGGTCATTGGGGTCGTGTCCCTGTAAGTGACACTGATACCCTGACCCCTTTCTCCTTAATTTCTTGGCTGCCATGGGATGAGTGGCCTCCTTAGCCAGGCACTCCTGCCATCCAGGCTGCCTCATCACAGTGGGGCCTACTGACCATGAACTGGAGCCTACAAAACGGTGGGTCCAAGAAGCACATTCTCTCATGAAGTTGATTTACTTCTGGTATTTGTTACAGTTATAAAAAACTGACTAACATGCACCATGAGAGACCACAGCCAGGCACCATCTGAGCCAGGTATGGTGGCACATACCTGCAGCCTCAGCTACTCAGGAGGTTGAGGCAGGAGCATCACTGAGCCCAGGAGTCCAAGACTAGCCTAAGAAACATAGAAAGACACCATTTCAAAACAATTCAAAACAAGGCACCACCTCTGAAGCCCAGAGCAACTCTCACCAGACATGGAATCTGGCTGATACCTTGATCATGGACTTGCCACTGCCAGAACCAGGAGAAATAAATTTCTGTTGTTTATAAAGTACCCAGTGTAAGGTATTTTGCTACAGCAGGAATGGACTAAGAAAAACCCAACATTTGAAATAAATATGCTTGAATCCAGACTGGTATGTATGTTTGTATGTGTGCATAAGTAAATAAATAGGAAATGGCACATCCCCAGTGCAGAAGAATTCTAAGCAGTTTATGTGGACACAGCATCCTCAAGGATGGGGAGAACAACTCCATTCCTGACATGTAGCTGCATAATGCCCTGGTTCCAAAGAGCACAGTATGTAAAGAGGAGAGAAAGAGTAACATTACACTAGAGAAACCTAAAGAATACTCTATCTGTGTGGTGATCAGTGTCACAGTAATCAGTTGTGAGCCACGTTGCTCTGAAGTGATGAGCCTGGCAATTTACCTCTGTGGCCTTCCTCCCCCATCCAAGGACACAAGAGTACTAATGAGAGACACCTCACACAGATTCCAGTACCAGGACCTTCTATAAAATGCCTTACCTGTACTTCTCAAAACTGTCTAGTCTCAGAACCAAGGAAAATCTGAGAACTGTCACAGTCAAGAGGAGGCTGAAGAGACTTGACAACCCAATGGAGATGTGGTACCCTCAACAGAGAAGGGCACTAGGTGGAAATGAAGGAATTTGAATAGGCACTGGACTCCAGTTAGTAATGCTGTAGGAATTGTGCCTCACTAATTCTTTCAAATGTACCACACAAATGTAAGTAGTTAATACTGGGGGAAACTGGAATCAGGAAGTATGTAATCTTTGTATAGTTTCCTATTTTTCTGTAAATCTAAAACTATCCTAAAAACTGAATTTTGGTTTTAAAAAAATTAAAAATTCCATGTATGCAGTAGATTCAAGATAGTTACAAATTCTTTGTATTTTTACCAATGAAAGGTGGAATCTAGTCCCTGCCTCTTACCTCTAGATTTTTCTCATAGAATGGGGTGAAAGTGAAATTATTTTCATGTCAGTGATGTTCTTTCCACAATCAAGGACAGACCATAAGCCTTGTGGCTACTGCTCATGATTCTTGGAAAATTTGCTCATGGCTGTGAGGAAGCCCACATAGCTCTGAGGAGCGGCTCATGTAGGAGGAACTGTGGCCCCAGCCAAATGCCTGGGCTGAGCTCCCAAATAACGCTCACCACCAGCTTCCCAGGAACACAAATGAGCCCTTCTGGAAACAAATCTTCCAGGTCCAGTCAGTCCACCCATTACCTCTGATGAAGGACACATGAGCCTTCCCAACTGAGCTGTGGAAACACATATGTGTGAGGAAAATTAAATGATTGTTGCTTTTTAGACCTGTCATGAAAGAAGAAAGATGCTTTGAAATTACACTTCATAAATCAGTGTTTTCAGGGAAATGATTCTATTTAATTATTAATAGGAATTTCATTTCTCATTATAAAAAAGGCTTTCAATCATTCTGACCAAAATCTTTCTCTCTGTTAAGACTTCCACTGTCCAAAGGAGAAGTGGAGAACATGACTCTGACTCAGGAGTGTTGAGAGTTTTGCCAAGTCTCTAGAATTTTCCCAGCATGAGCTGCTCTCAGGAGAAGCCAGGCAGCATGACCCCGAGGGAGGAATGTGGTTATGCTGGTGCTAGTAGAAACTGGACCAGTCCATCCTCTAGAGGTTTAACTTGATGCCATAATGTGTGTGGGACTTTGCCTCCCTGGGCTTCAACAACACACCCTTCCCATGCTGAAATGGTTTGTCTGTCTTTGCTCTTACACTTGGTCCAACAGTTAGCCACTTATCTTGTGGGTATAGAGTCATCCTACCTGTGCCCCAGAATTCCCATGAACTCTCTCCTACAGCTCAGAAAGAATGGCCTAGACCACATAAAAGCCCAGGAAGCCTAGCCAATAGTACTGAGAAAAGGTATTTGTAATTGCAACTTCAGGCTTGCAGAGGCACTTCGGGCACACTGACTGTGTGTTTAGTGAATTTCCGCAATTGCTCTTAGCCTAATTTTCTTTGTGTTTTAGATAGTAGACATTCTTTATTCAAAGGCAGTAGCAGTCTCTCTTGTGCTATTGTTGTATCATTTAAAATATTTACCACTGAGACACATAACATAATGAGGAGCTACTTAGAAAATCTGTATTCCAACAAAATAGAAACTACTGAAGACATTGACAAATTTCTAGATACATATGCTACTCCTAAACTGAACAGGGAGGACAAATATAATTTACAAAGATCAATATCAAGCAATGAAATAGAAGAAACCATTAAAAACCTACCATCCAACAAAAGCCCAGGACCAGACAGATTCTCAGCTGAGTTATACAAGACCTTCAAAGAAACACTCATTCCAACACTTCTCAAAGTATTCCAGGAAATAGAAAAGGAAGGTACCCTACCATACTCATTCTATGAAGCTAATATCACCCTCATACCCAAACCAGGAAAAGACACATCAAGGAAAGAAAATTTTAGACCAATATCCTTGATGAATATAGATGCAAAGATCCTGAACAAAATATTGGCAAACCATGTCCAAAAACATATTAAGAAAATTGTGCACCACCATCAAGTGGGGTTCATCCCTTGAATGCAAGGATGGTTTAACATCCATAAATCAATAAACATAATCCATCATATCAGTAGTTTAAGGATAAGAATCATATGGTTATTTCAATTGATGCAGAAAAAGCATTCAACAAAATACAACACCCCTTCATGCTCAAAACTCTAGAAAAAATAGGGATAGTAGGAACATACCTGAACATTGTAAAGGCTATTTAGCTAAGCCCATGGCCAACATCATTCTTAATGGAGAAAAACTGAAACCATTCCCTTTAAAAATGGGAACAAGACAGGGATATCCTCCTTCACCACTTCTTTTCAACATTGTTCTTGAAATACTAGCCACAGCAATTAGACAGACTAAAGAAATTAAAGGGATATGAATAGGAAAAGAGGAACTTAAGGTCTCACTATTTGCTGATGACATGATTCTATATTTAGAGGATCCAAAAAACTCCTCCAGAAAACTTCTAGACCTCAAAAATGAATTCAGCAAAATAGCAGGCTATAAAATCAACATGCATAAATCTAAAGCATTTTTATTCACAAGCAGTGAAACATCTGAAAGGGAAATGAGAAAAACAACTCCATTTGCAATAGCCTCAAAAAATAAAATAAAATACTTGGGAATCAATCTAACTAAAGAGGTAAAATCCCTACAATGAAAACTACAACACATTGAAGAAAGAAATTGAGGAAGACCTTAGAAGATGGAAAGATCTCCCATGTTCTTGGACAGGCAGAATTAATATTGTCAAAATGGCCATACTACCAAAAGTGCTATACAGATTCAATGCAATTCCAATTAAAATCCCAATGACATACCTTACAGAAATAGAGCAAGCAATCATGAAATTCATCTGGAAGAATAAGAAACCCAGAAGAGCTAAAGCAACTCTTAGCAGGAAGAGTGAAGCAGGGGGTATAGCAATACCAAAACTTCAACCATACTACAAAGCAATAGTAAGAAAAATGGCATGGTATTGGTACCAAAAGAGTCAGGTAGACCAATGGTACAGAATAGAGGACGTGGACACAAACCCAAATAAATACAATTTTATCATACTAGACAAAGGTGCCAAAAATATGCAATGGAGAAAAGATAGCCTCTTTAACAAATGGTACTGGGAAAACTGGAAATCCATATGCAACAGAATGAAACTAAACCCCTATCTCTCACCCTCCACAAAACTCAACTCACAATGGATCAAGGACCTTGGAATCAGACCAGAGACCCTGCATCTTATAGAAGAAAAAGTAGGTCCAAATCTTCAACATGTCGGCTTAGGATCAGACTTCCTTAAGAGGACTCCCATAGCACAAGAAATAAAAGCAAGAATCAATAACTGGCATAGATTCAAACTAAATAGCTTTCTCTCAGCAAAGGACACTACCAGCAATGTGAAGAGAGAGCCTACAGAGTGGGAGAAAATCTTTTCTACTCATACTTCAGATAGAGCACTAATTTCCAGAATATATGAAGAACTCAAAAAGGCAGTCACGGAGCAAGCTTGCAGGTGAGTCAGGCCACCTATATCACGGAGGTAGGTGGCGGGAAGCAAACCGCCCAGCCAGCAGGCCAAGGACAGACATCATATCTGAGCGACCCTGACCCCTGCACCTAGGTTGGTGCCATCACTGGTTGGTCGTAGTCCAGAGCAAAGTTGCTGGTGAATCAGACCACTTGCATGGCAGAGGTAGCAGGTGGGCACCGAACCCACCTGCCTTGCAGAGGTGGGCGGCGAGTAGCCAACCCACCCAACCACCAGGCCAAAGACAGACGCCATCGCTGAACATCCCCTGCTAGACCACCAGGCCAAGGTTTGTTGCCATCACGGAGTTACCCAGAGGCTTCTTTATAGGCTGGTGCAGGCATATTGAATTACTCCTGAGGGTGTGGTCATCATCATTAGAAGGGCAACTCCCTTCCTCAGACACCTACAGGAGGCTAGAGGACCTTTGACAGGACCCAAGAGTCAAGAAGAGGAGGTATTGAGAGACTTGGGACCAGCTCAGAGCCATTGGGGAATATACCCCACCTGAAGGCAACCACCCCTAGAAGGCCAGCTTCCTAGTGGAGCACCGCATTATCAAGTTCCTCCAAGACTTCAAGCTACTGAAGACTAAGAGGTGAGTTACTGGAAACCTACAGAGACAATATTAGTCAATAGAGAAAATCTGCATTATCCCAGTTTCACTGTTCGAGGGGTAGACACCTGAACAATATGAGAACACAAGGGAAGAAAATGTCCCAAACAAACCCAGATGGTATAGCAATAAAATCCAATGACGGCATGGAAGAAGGAATGTCAGAAAGAGAGTCCAGAATGTATATAATCAAAATGATCAGGGAAGCAAATGAGGAGATGAAAGAGCAAATGCAGGCATTGAAGGATGAGATGAAAGGGCAAATGCAGGCATTGTATGATCGCACCAATTGACAGTTAAGAGAGTAAATACAGGAAGCAAAAGATCATTTCAATAAAGAGTTAGAGATAATGAAAAAAAAAACAGAAATCCTTGAAATGAAGGAAACAATAAACCAAATTAAAAACTCCATAGAAAGCATAACCAAGAGGATAGAACACCTGGAAGACAGAACTTCAGATATCAAAGAAAAAATATTTAATCTTGAAAGCAAAGTTGACCAAACAGAGAAGATGGTAAGAAATCATGAACAGAATCTACAAGAACTATGGGATATCACAAAAAGGCCAAATTTAAGAATTATCAGGATTGAGGAAGGCTTAGAGAAGCAAACCAAAGAAATTAACAATCTATTCAATGAAATAATATCAGAAAATTTCCCAAATTTGATGAATGAAATGGAAAATCAAGTACAAGAGGCTTATAGGACCCCAAATACAAAAAATTATAATAGACCCACACCAAGGCACATTATAATGAAAATACCTAACATACAGAATAAAGATAGAATTTTAAAGGCTGTGAGAGAGAAGACTCAAATTACATTCAGGGGGAAACCAATACGGATAAAAGCAGATTTTTCAATCCAGACCCTAAAAACTAGAAGGGCCTGGAACAACATTTTTCAAACTCTGAAAGAAAATGGATGCCAACCAAGAATCTTATACCCAGCAAAACTTACCTTCAGATTTGATGATGAAACAAAATCCTTCCATGATAAAGAAAATCTAAAATAATTTACAAAAAGAAGCCAGCATTACAGAATATTCTCAGCAAAATATTCCATGAGGAAGAGATGAAAAACAACTATGTAAATCAGCACAGGGGGCACTACCCTAAAGGAACAACCAAATAAAGGAGAAATCAAGTCATGTCAAAACAAAAAAAAAAAAAAATGAGCCAAATGACCAGGGATACAAATCATATCACAATAATAACCCTGAATGTTAATGGCCTAAACTCATCAATCAAAAGACATAGACTGGCAGATTGGATTAAAACGAAAGATCCAACAATATACTGCCTGCAAGAGACTCATCTCATAGAAAGAGATACCCACAGACTAAAGATGAAAGGATGGGGGAAAACATACCATGCACATGGACACAGCAAAAATGCCAGAGTATCCATTCTCATTTCAGATAATGTGGACTTCAAGCCAAAGACAGCCAGAAGGGATAAAGAAGGACATTTCATACTGCTTAAGGGAAGCATAAATCAGCAAGACATAGCAATCATAAATATCTGTGCCCCAAACAGTGGCTCATTCACATACATCAAACAAATCCTTCTCAATGCCAGAAATCAAATAGACCACAACACAATAATACTAGGTGATGTTAACACACCTCTCTCACCACTGGACAGATCCTCAAAACAAAACTTGAACAAAGAAACCATAGATCTCAATAACACAATCAACAATTTAGACTTAACAACATATATAGAATTTACCATCCAACAAAGAGCAAATACACTTTCTTCTCAGCAGCACATGGATCCTTCTCTAAAATAGACCATATATTATGCCACAAAGCTACTGTTAGCAAATACAAGAAGATAGAGATAATACCTTGTAATCTATCAGATCATAATGGATTAAAATTAGAAATTAATGACAGAGTAAAACCAGAAACTACTCCAACACCTGGAGATTAAATAATACATTATTGTATGATGAATGGATAACAGAAGATATCAGGAAGGAAATTAAAACATTCTTAGAGGTAAATGAGAACAAAGAAACAACATATCAAAATCTCTGGGACACTATGAAAGCAGTTCTTAGAGGAAAATTTATTTTATAGAGTGCATTCAATAAAAGAAGAAAAATCAACAAATAAATGACCTAGCACTACAGCTCAAAGCCATAGAAAAAGAAGAACAGAGCAACACCAAAATAGTAGAAGACAGGAGATAGTTAAAATCAGAGCTGAAACCAACAAAATTGAAACAAAAGAAACAATAGAAAAAATTGACAAAATAAATAGCTGGTTCTTTGAAAAAATAAACAAAATTGATAAACCCTTAGCCACACTAACAAAGAGAAGAGAGAAAACCCAAATTACTAAAATTCAGAATGAACAAGGAAATATCACTACAAACATGAATGAAATAAAAAATGTAATCAGAAGCTATTTTGAAAATCTATACTCCAACAAAATAGAAAATTTCGAAGACATCAACAGGTTTCTAGAGACATATGAATTACCTAAACTGAACCAGGAGGACATACACAATTTAAATAGATCAATTTCAAGTACTGAAATAGAAGAAGTCATCAAAAGCCTACCAACAAAAAAAAGTCTGGGACAAGATGGGTTCTCAGCTGAGTTTTCAAAACCTTTAAAGAAGAGCTCATTCCAATACTTCTCAAAGTATTTCATGAAATAGAAGAGGAGGGAAGCCTCCCAAATTCATTCTATGAAGCCAATATCACCCTGATACCTAAACCAGACAGAGACACATCGAGGAAAGAAAATTTCAGACCAATATCCTTAATGAGCATTGATGCAAAAATTCTCAATAAAATCTTAGTAAATCGCATATGAAAATATATCAAAAAGATAGTGCACCACGATCAAGTGGATTTTATCCCAGGGATGCAAGGTTGGTTCAACATCTGGAAATCAATAAATGTCATTCACCATATCAACAGAGTTAAAGCCAAGAATTACATGATTATTTCAACAGATGCAGAAAAAGCATTTGATGAAATGCAGCATCCCTTCATGCTAAAAAACACTGGAAAAAATAGGGATAGTGGGAGCATTTCTTAACATTGTCAAGGCCATCTATGTGAAGCCCATGGCCAAAATCATTCTAAGTGGTGAAAAACTGAAAGCATTCCCCCTAAAAACTGAAACAAGGCAGGGATACCCTCTTTCACCACTTCTATTTAACATTGTACTCCAAACTCTACCAGAGAAATTAGACAGACCAAGGAAATTAAAGGGATACGAATAGGAAAAGAAGAACTCAAAGTATCCCTATTTGCTGATGACATGATTATGTATTTAGAGGAACCAGAAAATTCCACCAGAAAACTTTTAGAACTCATAAGTAAATTCAGTAAAGTAACAGGATATAAGATTAATGATCATAAATCCAATGCATTTTTATACATAAGTGATGAATCTTCAAAAAGAGAAGTTAGGAAAACTACCACATTCACAATAGCTTCAAAAAAATAAAATACTTGGGAATCAATCTCACAAAAGGGGTGAAAGACCTCTACAATGAGAACAACAGAACACTAAAGAAATAAATTAAAGACAACCTTAGAAGATGGAAAGATCTCCCATGTTTTTGGATAGGCCGAATTAATATTGTCAAAATGGCCATACTACCAAAAGTGCTATACACATTCAATGCAATTACAATTAAAATCCCAATGACATACCTTACAGAAATAGAGCAAGCAATCATGAAATTCATCTGGAAGAATAAGAAACCCAGAAGAGCTAAAGCAATCCTTAGCAGGAAGAGTGAAGCAGAGGGTATAGCAATACCAGAACTTCAACCATACTACAAAGCAATAGTAAGAAAAATGGCATGGTATTGGTACCAAAAGAGTCAGGTAGACCAATGGTACAGAATAGAGGACATGGACACAAACCCAAATAAATACAATTTTATCATACTAGACAAAGGTGCCAAAAATATGCAATGGAGAAAAGATGGCCTCTTCAACAAATGGTGCTGGGAAAACTGGAAATCCACATGCAATATAATGAAACTAAACCCCTATCCCTCACCCCGCACAAAACTCAACTCACAATGGATCAAGGACCTTGAAATCAGACCAGAGACCCTGCATCTTATAGAAGGAAAAGTAGTTCCAAATCTTCAACTTGTTGGCTTAGGTCAGACTTCCTTAAGAGGACTCCCATAGCACAAGAAATAAAAGCAAGAATCAATAACTGGGATAGATTCAAACTAAATAGCTTCTTCTCAGCAAAGGAAACTATCAGCAATGCGAAGAGAGAGCCTACAGAGTGGGAGAAAATCTTTTCTACTCATACTTCAGATAGAGCACTAATTTCCAGAATATATAAAGAACTCAAAAAACTCTACACCAAGAA
This sequence comes from Sciurus vulgaris, assembly GCF_902686455.1. Lineage (NCBI taxonomy): Eukaryota > Metazoa > Chordata > Mammalia > Rodentia > Sciuridae > Sciurus > Sciurus vulgaris. Next base: position 54,980,569 of record NC_136478.1, on the reverse strand, counting down.
TACAAATAACCCAATCAACAAATGGGCTAAGGATATGAACAGACACTTCACAGAAGATCTACAAGCAATCAACAAACATATGAAAAAAATGTTCACCATCTTTAGTAATAAGAGAAATGCAAATCAAAACTACACTAAGATTCCATCTCACCCCAATTAGAATGGTGATTATCAAGAATACAAGCAACAATAGGTGTTGGAGAGGATGTGGGGAAAAAGGTACACTCATACATTGCTGGTGGGACTGCAAATTAGTGCAGCCACTCTGGTAAGCAGTGTGGAGATTCCTCAGAAAATTTGGAATGGACCCACCATTTAACCCAGCTATCCCACTCCTCGGCCTATACCCAAAGGATTTAAAATCAGCATACTACAAAGATACAGCCACATCAATGTTCATAGCTGCTCAATTCACAATAGCCAGACTGTTGAACCAACCTAGATGTCCTTCAATTGATGACTGGATAAAGAAACTGTATATATATATATATATATATATATATATATATATATATATATATACACCATGGAATATTACTCAGCCATAAAGGAGAAGAAAATTATGGCATTTGCAGGCAAATGGATGAAATTGGAGAATATCATGCTAAGTGAGATAAACCAATATCAAAAATCCAAAGGACGAATGATCTCACTGATAAGCAGATGATGACACATAATGGGGTGTTAGAGGGGGGCAAGAATGGAGAAAGGAGGGACTGTATAGAGGGAAAAGAGGGGTGGGAGGGGTGGGGGGGAGGAAAAATTACAGAATGAATCAAAGATCATTACCCTATGTAAATATATGATTATGCAAATGGTATGCTGTTACTCCATGTACAAACAGAAACAACATGTATCTCATTTGTTTATAATAAAAATAAATTTAAAAAACTGTAGATAATTTTTTATTAGCAGGTTGATGAGCTGCAGTCAGTGCAGTAGTTAACTGGAAAAAAATCATGGGATTATGTTGCTTTTCAACAGTTGAAAAAAAGGTGACAGCCTATCAGTTGTTAATGAAATATATTGTCAGACCCAATATAAGTGTCCTAAAAATTATTGCATATGAACTCAGGAAAATTTGGAAGAAAGAGTCAGTCTGGGAATATAAGGGATGGAATAACATTGGAGTATTTTATGTCCTAAATAATTAATAAGGTGTTGTTGTTGAATTTTTTCTGTGGCCACAAGGAAGCCAGATTGTAATAGAATGTGTTGTAATTTAAAGTCTCTTCTGTAAGTATTGGCCCAGCAATCAAAATATCATCCATATAATCATAAACAAGAATATGTGGAAATAATTGTTGGAAAGGCAGAAGAGCAGTATTCACAAAATGTTGACATAACGTGGGGCTATTTAACATACCTTGAAGAACAACTTTCCACTGATATCTATCAGCAGGCTTATGATAATTGAAAACAGGAACTGTGAAGGCAAATTTTTCCCAATCATTAAGAAAGGGAGGAATAGTAAAAAAAAAAAAAAAAAAAAAAAAAAAAAAAAAAGTCTAGTGTTAGGCAATCTATACTGAAGTGGACCCATTAGTTGTATATATTTTTAAAATTTCTCTTAAATCTTGTAATAATCTCCATGTCCCTGATTTTTTCTTTATGGTAAAAATGGGCATATTCCATGGACTGGTAGAAGGTTTGATATGTCCCAATTGTCACTGTTGATGAATGAGCACCTCTGCAGCTGCCACCTCCTCCTTTGACAATGGCCATTGCTCTACACAGACAGGAGTGGTGGCCTTCCATTTTAATGGCAAGGCGGTTGGATTCTCAGAGTACCCTATAAAACCGCAACTCCACAGACATTTGTAACTTGTGTAAGATGTCTCTGCCCCATACAGGAAAGGGAACTGCCACAATGTACAGTTGAATCTGAGTAATAACTTGCTGTGGGCTGGGAGAGGCAGAGCATAACCATACAGAGCTTTTAAATACCTGTTCATTATTGCCTCCTGTGTCCCAAACCAGAGTGACCCTTTGTAAGGGTCATGTACAAGGCCACATTGAGACAGATATAACTGTAACATTGGCACTGGTATCCAATAACCCTGTGATTGACTATTCATTTAAGCAAAGGGTTAACTTTGGACCATTTTCAGTAATATTTAAACATGCTCCAGTAAAAGTGAACCAAAATCCTATATTTCCTCATTCATTTAGGATTTGTCAGACAGTAATATAAGGAATGACAATTAATTGAGCTATGGAGGATCCCTTGGGGAGATTTAAAGGCATATGAGACCAAACTTGAATGTTTATAACACTAGCATAATCAGAATTGATTACTCCAGGAATTATAAATTTTCCTTCTTTAGCACTGTGGGAGTGTGCAAAATTAAACTAATGGTATCTTTGGGTAGAAGTCCTTGAATTTGGGTAGCAATTTCACAAACTTCCTCAGGGAGATATATTTGAGAATCATCAGCAGTAATTGAATTTATCCATGTTTCCTCTAGTGGCATGGAAGGATTTGTTGAAGGAGTTTCTGCTTGAAACTGAAACAGGATACATTTGCATTTGCAGGTGAAAAGAGTTCCTCCTCCTTTGGCCCTGGGTCAGGAGGCTACCCGTAATTGGGTTTCTCAACATGTCTGTTTTAGATCTGCATTGATTAGTCCAGTAAAATCCATTATGACAGATTGGACATTTCTGATTGGGTCATTTTTGTGACCCTTTTATTAATCTTACTTTTTTTTTTTTTTTTTTTTTTGCAGTGCTGGGGATTGAACCCAGGGCCTTGTGCTTGCAAGGGAAGCACTCTACCAACTGAGCTATATCCCCAGCCCTTTAACAATCCTTTTGAAAATGGCCAGGTTTTTTTTTTTATAATTGTAACAAAGTTTATCAGGGGATTTGAAAGCAGTGGTCAGTAAACCTGCTTTATGACTTTCAGTTTCAACATTCTGACATAATTTTATTAAATCAGAAAGTGTTGTACTACTTTATGGTAAATAGATTTCATTACTTCCTTACAATCATGGTTAACATTTTTGTAAGCTAGTTGTTTGCTCAGAATATTGGAAGCTTCCAAATTGTCTATTTGTCTTCCAATAGCTTTAGACAATCAGTTAAGAAAATTAATATAAGGTTCCCCTGAGGCTTGCTGAATTATAGCAAAGGATTCCTCCATGCTTTACAAACTAATGTTCTAATCTGGGCAAAGGCAGCTGTGGGTAACTGAGCTTATTGTAATGTCCCTCTTTGACCCACAAAAAACAAGTCATCATAATCAATATTAACATTTCCCTGAGCAGTATCCTCAGCTTGAACATGGGCTTAATCAGAGTATTCTTGTAAAAACACTGTACTTTGGGCAGAAGAAGTTACCATTTCACCAATGCCTCTCTATCATATTGAGCGTGAAATTACTATTAATTCCACTCTCCAGCATTGTCCTTCTTAATTCTTTAAACACAGCAAAAGGCAATTGTTCATATTCTGGCTGATTACCTTTATTTAATCTAATGTGGCAGACAGCCAATATCTGAGTTTCTTCCTCCTCACATTCCTGCCTGAGACATTCAGATAAATAAGACTGGACTTGGAGAGGATAAGGAGGAGGGAAAGAAGGAGGAGGTGACTGAGAAAAAACTTCAGTTGCAGAGACTACCAGAGAAGTTTGTGACTCTGTCAAGGCTATTTTTGAGAGAGCATCTTGACACAAATACCAAGCATGTAACACAGGTATAGGAGCCCTCTGTTCCTCATGAAATTTTTTTACCTATGTCTTCCAAATCTTTGAGTCTCAAAGACCCACTCTCCAGATACCATGGGCAGCAAGAATCTACTTCAGAAGCAAAGCAGCAAGTTCTGCATTACTTACAGAATGTTTAGACTTACAAAACAAGTAGGAAAGTTCAGCCCAAAGACGACATTGAGCATCAGATAGGGAATTTCCCATAGCTCCTCAGTAGGATCAGTACCAGTGAATGAGCAATGTGTCAAAGCCTGTTCCAGGCAGTAAGCTATCCCCTTCTCCCATCAACACACCCACAAGGGTCCCAGCTCAGGGCACCAGCTGTAAAGGTGAAATGGGGTCCAGCTGTAAAGTTAAGGGGAAAGCAAATAAAGAGGCAAGCACACAGGATGTTGTATAGCAAGAAGTGGCTCCTGTGGGAAAGTTTTATTATCTATTCCAGGGTCATCCCAAGTTACCTAGATTATATAGTGCAGTTAGCTTTGCACATGTGCAGACCACATAACTTGTTTGCTCCTCAGAGTCCACTAGTACCAAAGGTTCTTATAATAAGACAATGTCTCCAGGCCTCAAGGACAGAGGACTTGCAGAGTGTTTCTAATCCATTCAAACAGAAGGCCTTATTGTCCTGAGGAGCTTGCTCACTCAAAGGACTTTTACTCCTCTGTACATTGACTGACCTGAAACCTCTATACTAGAGAGTATCATGCTAAGAGGAATAAGTGAATCCCCCCCCCAAAAAAAAAAACAATGTTTTCTCTGACAAATGGATTTTGATTCCTAGTGGGGGGTGGGTAGGGAAAAATGAAGGAAGTTTGGGTTATGCAGAGGGGAGTGAGGGGTGGGGTGGGGCAGTGGGGATGGAAATGATGGTTGAACGAGACAGACATTATTACCCTATATACATGTATGATTACACTACTGGTGTGACTCTGCACCTTGTACGATCAGAGGAATGAGAAGTTGTGCCCCATTTGTGTACAATGTGTCAAAATGCATTCTACTGTCATGTATAACCAATTAGAACAAATAAAAACAATTTTAAAAGATAATCATTGCAGCATTTTTAGGGCAATACAGAAAAAAGGGAACAAATTAAATGATTTCAAAATGATCAAATGAAATAAATGACAATTTATTCATAAAATGCAAATCTGGCAACCCTAAGAAATATCTGTAGTCTTGTAGCATTTCAAGAGAATGTTATATTATCCTTTATACATGAAGGGGAATGTGAACTCTATGTACAGGTGTTTATATGCAGGCAGCTATTCAGAATACAGAGGAGAATTCAAATGCTGCCCTGCCCATGAAATCTATTCTGGGGAAAGAGGACATGGGATGGTGATCACCAGCCCTTGGTGTGTCAGCAGATGAGTGTTTTTCAATATACTTCATTCCTACATTATCTCTATTAGTGTTCAAGTGTATTTGAAGAAAACACTTGATATTGTTTAATATTGAAAAAAGTGAAAATGACAGAGAAAAAATCACAGAGAGTGGGGAGAGAGAGAAAACGATTTCATCAACAGAAGGACCAGATGGAGGGAACATAGGGAGAGACAGGGTATTCTCCTCTTAGCAGTGCCTGGTCCCCGGGGTAGGCCCTGAAACAAAACTATGCACCCACCAACTTCTTGTCCCCTCCGGGGAGAGTCAATAATGTGCATGGGTTTCCACAATCCAAGGAGGCATTTATCTGACCTCCTGCCCTGAGCAGTGCTGCAGCCTCAGAACTCGGCACCCCTCCTGCAGGCAGAATCCAAGAACAGATGAGAAACCTGCTCTCCAATCCATAATCATGGCTGAAGTAGTCTCTAGCATGAGGTTGTTACCTTGATGGGAACTGAGGTCAGTATAGAAAAGAGATTCAGGTCCCCAGGGCTCTGAGTGCTGTTTCTTGCAAAGCCAAGCACACAGTAGCCTGAGGCTGAGGGATGGCCACACACACCTGAGGCACCTGTAACACTTCCTCCTTAAACAAAAACAAATGCCTCAGGCTGCATCCAGAACAAACTCTAGGGTTTGGCTCCAGATTTTTCCCCAAACTTTATCACATGGAAGACCATGAGCAAGGCTGCCTAGCCCAGGGAGGAAGATGGAGACCAGCCAGAAAAATAAATTCTATGAGTGAGTGCACAGCCCTCCTCTCAGGCATCAGATCTCTCTACTCCTAACATACCCTAAGCTCTTCCTTAGGAAATCCTCAAGGCAAGATGATGAATAAGGAAAGAGTTCCTATATGCTAAACTTATCCCACAATCAGCAAGAAGTAAAGTCAAGGAAAGACCATTCTTTTCAGTTTACCACACAGTTAAAACAATTGGACCACCTTACCTTGCTCTTCAAATTAAAAGAAATGATGCTCAGAGCTGGAAGTTCCTAAAGCTGCAATGTAAACTGCCCATCCCCATATCCCAGGCCCAGACTCCTCTCTAAGCCCCTGCCAAAGAGCATCTGCTGCACATCCTGGATGAGTCTTTTTTTTAATCTGGAAGGATAAAGAGAGCCAGGCATGATGGTGCATGCCTGTAATCCCAGGAACTGAGGTGGCTGAGGCAGGAGGATCTCAATTTCAAGACCAACCTCAGCAATTTAGAGAGATCCTATTGCAAAATAAAAAGTAGAAAGGACTGGGGTAAAGAGGCCCTGGGTTCAGTCCCCAGTATCCACTTTCCAATAAAGAAAGAGGCTTTCTGAAATTGGGATTCTGAGAGACACAGATGCAGAGCAGCTCTCTCCATGCTCCCTCCTTCCTGGAGCCCAGCAGGCTTCCCAGCTGGTTCTTTCCTCAATGGTGGAAGGAGTGCTGCAGTCACAGTCCACAGCTGGGACATTTTGTCTCTAAGTCATCTGTCCCAGGAGACTTGTGCATCTGGAGGAGCATTTCTAGAAGTGTGGCATTAGGTGTGGTTGTACCCCACGTGGGTAAAATGTACTGAGTTCTAGTCCACACATCAGCTCTCCATATGTAATAGATCTGGTTCCTTCACCTGGAAGCTGGCCAGTCCTCCCCAGGGATGCATTAGATGTGTGTGGCAGAAAGCAACTGGCTTGACTGTAGTTCTGGGCTATGTGGGAGTCCAATCCCCCACAAATTTCCTCCTCCCTATTCATCATCCTTTAGTCACTAGAAACTCCCTGAGTCTAACCACAGGTGGGCAGGGTTGCAAATCAGCCATGGGGGGAAATAATGGGTTAGTATGGGGCTGATTTGTAGGCGTGTTTCCTGCCTAAGCATGTTGTAAGGTAGTTCTGGAGATCTAAGGACGGTGTTGTTTGGGGTGAGATCATTTGGAGAGCTAGGTCCTCAGGGAGTGGGCAGCGTTCCTGGGAACTGGTCTTGTGCAGTCTGAGATCCAGAGATGGGAAGGCAGGAAAGGATGCTCCTAAAAAGTGAGGGGAGAGTCAGGGAGGGAGTGTTTCTTGGCTGGGTGGAGGGTGGCCCTGGGACACAGCCACATTGGTGGGCTCTCTAATTCTCATTTACTTGTTTCATGCCAGGTCCAACATTCAGCCCCACACACCACCCAACAGCTCCAGGCATTGTTAAAACTCCTGGAAACTGGTTCTGACTCCCTCAATTGTTTCCCTGAGACCTCCCATTTCCCTCTCTGGAGAGCAACCCTGAGAATTCTGAAGCAGGTGTGGGCTATAAGTATCAATGTGTCAATATTTCTTCATTAAGTATAACAAACTAACATGCTTATATAAGAATATAATAATAGTGGAAAATAGATTGGAGGTATATGGAAACTTATTTGTTTCATAATTTCTCTATAAACTTAAAACTGTTTTTAAAAATGAATTAAATTTTTAAAGGTTTCATTAATGTTCAAGTTTTAAGTGATGTTAATTACATTATTTAAAGGGGAAGATCCAATTCCACACACAATGGAAGACTGTAGAGTATCCCCATGAAACTGCTAAAAAATAAATTGAGTGGTGAGAGTACAACAGAGGTCCAGTGTAGATTCCTAGTGTTATCACTATGGATCACAATCACACAGCCTCTTCCCAGATTGTAGCTGGAGCTCCTAGAAGCTGTTTCATATACTGTTGAAAAGGCAAAAAAACATGAAAAGGAATGAAGTCTGGAATTACATGCTTCATTACATCCACACTTCACCCCAAAATGGCAAAAAATAAAGAGCAACCACCCCCTGAAGACTATTTGTGGTATAAAAAAGGTCATGATGCACTAGGGCAGAAAAAGGTCATGAAGATATGTCTAAGCAAAGTCCCTTCAGATGTGTTTGTACACACCACCAACCACGAGCATCTCATCCATTAGAGTTAGGAAACCAGTGTGTGAATCCCAGGAAGTCACACTTCATTCATTTACTCAGTGCAGTTTACAAAGTGCCCAGACATTACCAGCTTCCACTTCCAGGCATTTCTATGTTAAGAGAGGAAGAGAGACAGAGACAGAGTAGTGAGAGAGAGAGAGAGAGAGAGAGAGAGAGAGAGAGAGAGAGAGAGAGAGAGAGAGAGAATCTGTAGAGGGACATCAAGGCCTCTTACACACAAATTTACAACTGAAAGGACTTTTTATGAACCTCGGTTCCCTCTATACCTCTGAAATGGTAATACTTTAAAGCTGAATCCTCATTGACCTGAGGTCTAACATGATTTTTTTTTTTGTAACAGATGTTGACAATGTATTTTAAAGTCTCATCAGTAGACTTTGAACAGGTGAGGAAAGAATCTCCAAAATTGAAGATCAATCAATAGAAATTACACAAATAGAAAAACAAAGCAACAAAAAAGGGAAAATTTATGAATAAGCTTCTACAAGTGTGAAAATTTATCAAGTAGGATAATACATGTATAGTTGAAATCCCATAAGGAGAAAGCAAAACTGGGGAGAAAAACATTGGAAAAAATAACCATCAACAATTTTCCAAAATTATGACTGAACCATAGATCAAATAAGCTCATAGAACACCAAGAAAATATAGAACAAGACAAAAACCAATAAACTAAGCCAGAAAACACCTAGGTATGTCATATCCAAACTGTCATATCCAGTATGGATAAAATCTAGAAAGTAGACAAAAACAGGCAAAATAAAACAGCAATAACAAAGAAAAATACCTACAAAAGAAAAAAAAAAGAGAATTACAGAAGACTTCTCTTCAGAAACTATGCATGCCAGAAGAAAATGGAGTGACATCTTTAAGTGTAGGTTGGGGAGAGGACTGTTATTGTAGATAATATTTTTCATTTTAATTTATTTTTATTATAAACAAATGGGATACATGTTCTGTTTGTACATGGAGTAACAGCATACCATTTGTGTAATCATACATTTACATAGGGTAATAGTGTTTGATTCATTCTGCTATTTTTTCCTTCCCCCCACCCCTCCCACCACTCTTTTACCTCTATACAGTCCCTCCTTCCTCCATTCTTGCCCCCCTCTAACCCCCCATTATGTGTCATCATCTGCTTATCAGAGAGATCATTCATCCTTTGGTTTTTTGAGATTGGCTTATCTCACTTAGCATGATATTCTCCAATTTCATCCATTTGCCTGCAAATGCCATAATTTTATTATTCTTTATGGCTGAGTAATATTCCATTGTGTATGTATACCACAGTTTCTTTATCCATTCATCAATTGAAGGACATCTAGGTTGGTTCCACAATCTGGCTATTGTGAATTGAGCAGCTATGAACATTGATGTGGCTGTATCTCTGTAGTATGCTGATTTTAAGTCCTTTGGGTATAGGCCAAGTAGTGGGCTAGCTGGGTCAAATGGTGGGTCCATTCCAAGTTTTCTAAGGAATCTCCACACTGCTTTCCAGAGTGGCTGCACTAATTTGCAGTCCCACCAGCAATGTATGAGTGTACCTTTTTCCCCACATCCTCTCCAACACCTATTGTTGCTTGTATTCTTGATAATCGCCATTCTAATTGGGGTGAGATGGAATCTTAGTGTAGTTTTGATTTGCATTTCTCTTATTACTAAAGATGGTGAACATTTTTTCATATGTTTGTTGATTGCTTGTAGATCTTCTGTGAAATGTCTGTTCATATCCTTAGCCCATTTGTTGATTGGGTTATTTGTATTCTTGGTGTAGAGTTTTTTGAGTTCTTTATATATTCTGCAAATTAGTGCTCTATCTGAAGTATGAGTGGCAAAGATATTCTCCCACTCTGTAAGCTCTCTCTTCACATTGCTGATTTTTACCAATTCTTGTATCCCATACATATAGCATTAAAAGGTACACTAAATTCTGAAGGTAGCTATGCTGCAAAATAGTTTATAATTACCCATTTTACAGTATTTGTTTCTGCTTGAAATTCCAGTCCTAGACCAAGTTTCTGACCACTGGCTTTGAAATTCTTGCCATCCAGCAGAGCTGACCATACCAACTTTACACCCAACTTTAGGATCTCGGTGTATCTTAAACCTATCAAGCTGGAGTTGTTCACTTTGGCTGAGAAGCAGGCTTCAGGGTGGATCTGATAATCTGCTGCTATTCCAAAGCAGGTCTTTCCTCCTGTCCAGGAGAGATAGATGGTGGTCTCCTACTTCTTGTTTACCTTCTAATAAATGGAGCCACTAAACTTGGTTCTATCATTCACATTAGTGTGAAGCTGGAACTTGTCAGTCCTGTAGACATCTGTGATGTTGCTCTGGGCCTCTTGGGATACTGCAGTCTCAGAATTCATTAGTCAGTCAACCAACAACCCTCTGGCCCAACACCAGATGCCTCTGTGGAAGGCTCAGGGATGTCAGAAGTCACCCTGCAGCCCAGGTGGATGTGCTCCTGCTCATATCCTCTCTTGATTTCAGCATGTTTCCCCAGTGTTAGGTGAGCAGGATGAATCAAAGGTCAGTGTCAGTCCAGGAGCAAGATGATCTTCCACCTTGGCTTCACTACCTAGGGTGTTGTCACTGTCCTGCTTCTGTGTAAACATCAGGTGTTGTTTGTCTGCCTGTACTTGCTTTCCAGGCCGCCTGTCTCTTTGGGGTCTCTGTGTTGGCTGATCCTGAGATTCCAATCCATTCTCAGATTTTGTTTTGAAAAAAAGTTGTATCAAGCCAAATCCACAGTCCTGGGCGAAGATGTCCCTGGACCATTTGCCAAGATCATCGTGTGTGACAGACACAACCATCTTCTACTCAGAGGTGGTGGCAACAGGAGCTGTGGGAGTGCCAATGGTACCACAGGGGCTGAGGCACAAGACCGAATATTGTTTATTTTAATATTGAATTTCCATGTGTCTGGTAAATGAAAGATGGCCACAAATGCTTCCTGTTTTTCCCAATGAAGAGTGAATTCTAATTTGTCCCATGACCCCACTAAATCTGGGATTTCCCTGAGTATTATGTTGGAAATGATCTGAGTTTCATGTCAATGGCATGGTTTTCCACCATCAAAGCTAATTTCTAAAGTAGATCATAAGCTTTGTGGCCACTGCACAAGCTTCTAGGAAAACCTGTCCATGAACCAGATACAGTGGCACACACCTGAAATCCCTTGGGAGGCTAAGGCAGGAGAATGGAGTGTTTGAGGTGAAGTTCAGTAACTTAGAGAGATGCTATCTCAAAATAAAGAATAAAAATGGCTGTGGGTGAAGCTCAGTGGTAAAGTACCCCTGGGTTCAATCCCCAGTACAAAAACAAACATTTTTTTTTAAATTGCTCATGGAGCTCATCTGTCAGTCTGCAAAGAAGATCAAGGAGCCCTGTCAAAAGGCCCATGTGGGAGACATAGGGCCCCAGTCAAAAGGCCTGGCCTAGGCTCCCAAATAGCACTCAGCACCACTTCCCAGGAACACAAATGAGCCATTCTGGATGAAAATTCTCCAGGCCAAGTCTGTTCACCTATTACCATTACATGAAAGAGACATGAGCCTTTCCAATCTGAGACCTGCCCCAATTTGTGTGTAAGAAAAGAAATGAGTGATTTTTAAGCCACAAGTAAAGAGCAAATGTGGTTTGTAATGATTTTTGGCAATCAATATTTTTGAGCAATATGATCTATTTAAATACTAATAGTAATTTTGCTTTACAGAAAAGTTTGCGAAGTCCCTGCAGTTTTCCCAGCATGTGTTGCAGTCAGGTAAGATCCAGGAAACATGGACTCTTAGTAGAGACTGCATGTTTGGTCAGCTTTGAGTCCCTGTAACCAAAATACCCAAAACAAACAAGTTAAAGAAGAAAAATTTTTCAGATGGGGGACCTCGTGGTTTCAGAGATCTAGTCTGGAGATGGCTAAGTCCATTGTTCTGGACCCAAGGTGAAGAACTACATCATGGAGGAAGAGCATGGTGCAGGAATGCTTCTCTGTTGATGGCAGTCAGAAAGCAGAGAGAGAGAGGGGTGGGGGAGGGGCCACATTGAAGATGAACCTCTTCAAGGAACCCCCAGTGACCCATCTCCTCCAAGCATGCCCCATCTGCCTATAGTCTGTCCATTTAAATTAGGATGATTAGGTTACCACTATCAGAATGTAATAATTTTACCTCTGAATATTTCTGCATTAACACAGCGGCTTTAGGGGCACACATTTATTCAAACCATAACATTCTCCCTTGACCTCTAAAAAGTTCATGTCCATCTCACAATGCAAAATGAATTCTTCTCATCTCCAAGAGTCAGTCTTAACAGTTCCACCATTCACCCCGGATGTCCAAGTTCAAAATCTCCCCTACAACTCAAGGAAAACTCTTGGCTACAAGACTCTGTAAATATTAAAAGCAAGTTATATAAGTTTTATATATATATAATATATATATAGTTTTATATATATTTTATATATATAAAATAAGTTTTATATATATAGGATATATATATATATATATATATATCCAATATACAATGGCACAGGGTAAACATTCTCATTCCCAAAGAGAGTAATAAGGGCATAGAAAGAAGGATGAAACCAAAAGAGGACCAAAATTAAGTGAGAAAGCAGGTCCCATCCTCTGCCCTAATTCCACAAAGAACATCTAGGTCATAATCTCTTTAGAAAAGTACACCTTCCTCGATCCTAGTTTGACAAGTCCTTTTCTGGTCAAATTGCATGTTTAAACATCCTTTAGCCTTGCTTTCTTCTGATCCTCACAGTACAACTGGCTAAAAACTGCCAGCAACATCCATGCTACTGACTGTATGTTGTGCTGCCATGAAATTTCTTCCACCAGATTAACTAGTTCACCACTATTCTGTTCAGCCACACTGAATATCTCAGGACATGGTCATGTTGTAGATAGCCTCTTTGCCTGATTGTAACATGAATGGCCTCTAGCCCAGTTCCCAGGAGAGTCCTCATTTCCCTCTGAAACCTCATGAGCAAAGATTGCATTCCTGTTGGCATTCTGTCCCCCTGAGTTTCCACCACAATCACTTTAAGTTCTTCTTCCAACATTCTAAAGTTTTTTCAGCCTGACTTAACCCAAACTCCCCCTGCAATCTGTTTCCAAAGGTTTTGGAAGCACATGATCAGGCTACTTAGAGCAATAGCCCCACTCCTGGTACCACCTTCTATTTTAGTAAGTTTTGCATTGCTGTAACCAAAATATCTAACAAGAACGGCTTATAGGAAGAAAAGTTTATTTGGAGCTCATGATTTCAGAGGTCTTGGCCTATACATGACTGACTCCTTTGGCCTGGGCCCAAGATGTGGGAGAAGAAAATGGTGGGAAGTGCTGATAATGAAGCACTTCTCCATTCATAGCAGCCAAGAAACAGAGGGAAGGGGGAAAAGGGCAAGAGGAAAGATGAATCCTCCCAGGCCACACCTAATGACTCATCTTCTCCAAGCTCAACCCACCTCCCTACAGGCAAGCACCCCAGCCATCTATTCAAACTAGGTTGGACTAATTAGGTTACAGTTCTCACACTCCAAGCATTTCACCTCCAAGCATCCCTGAATTGACATGAGATTTGGCAGAGGGTGGGGGGTACACATAATAGGCAAACCATAACATTGGACGTGTTCAGTCTTTAGTGGTTTATGTGGGTTACATGTGGTAATCAGGACATTTTCTCCCTATGTTTCCACAACATGCCCATCACATTCTGAAATGATCAGCATGCCTTGGCTCTTACATCTGGACCAACAAGTGGTCAGCTGTGTTGCAGGTGGTAGAGTATTTTAACTGAGCATGATGGTTCCAAAGAATCCCCTGGACCATGCCAAAGTCCAGGGAACCTAGATACAAAGCACAGAGAAGAGGAGGAGTTTATGATTGCAATTTTAGGCATGAGGTGGCCCAAACGGCTTCTTCATATCTTTGGGGAATGGTCATGAAAATTGTGAATGTAAAATATTTTCTAGCTTACTATTTTCAAATAATTTCAGGTGTCATACGAATTATGAATAACAAAACTTCTATTTATCTTTCACACAATTCCCCCCAATGTAACATCTTACTTACATAATCCTAATACATTCCTCCAAACTGGAATTTGATTGCACCCCACCTCCAGGATCCTGCAACCACACCAAACACACCCTACTTCCAGGACCCCTGCCTGACCAACCATACCCTGCCTCCAGGACCTCCAGCTGACCATGTCCACACCCTGAGCTGCGGCTCCCCATTTGCCAACACATTTATAAACCAGAGTGGCCATCTTGGATAATCCTGGAAGCCATAGCTCTGATCTTTAGGTGGGGCAAATCCCATCCTGAGATGCCTGATGGAGACTTGAAACTCATTTTCAGGTACCTCTCATGCATCAGGCTACTGAAGACTAAGAGGTTTCAATACTATATGACTGTTAATAGTATAGATTTTCTTTTTTCTCCTTATTGAACAATTTTAAGTTTTTATTTCTTACTTTTCTTGCTCTATTTTCCTTTTGTTTGCCTGTTCCCTCAGTGTCTTTCTCCCCTTTTAGCATGCTAACAACCAATTTCTTTTGATCATACTCTTGCCCTTTCTATTATCCAGAACTTCTGTATATTCTTTTCTTATCCAATTAACAGCTACATCCTACATCCCTCTGCATCCCCTTTGTCCTCCATTAGAAACTACAGAACTTATTGAAAATTTGTTTGTTATACTGAAGATAATATTTGAACTTATTTCGTTTATTATGACAGTATTGTTAGTGTCCTCATAGGAGCAATTTGGTCTAGGATTGCATATTGTCTGAATTAGAAACTGCTAATATTGATCTCCCCATTAAAGAAAATGTTTAGGAAACCTATAGGGCCACTATAAGCCTATGGGGGGATCTGCAATACCCCAGATCTGCACTGCTAGAGGTGAAGACACATCAACAACATGAAAAAACAAGGGAAGAAAATGATCCAAACAAATCTAGAGTCTATATTAATAAAATCCAATGACAGAATGGTAGAAGAAATGTCAGCAATGGAATTCAGATTACACATGATTAAGATGATTTGTGAAGTAAAGGATGAGATAAGAGAGCAAATGCAGGCAATGAATGATAATACAAATAAGCAGTTGAAAGAGCAACTCCAGGAAGCAAAACATCATTTCAAAAAGAGATTGAGATTCTCAAAAAAAATGGAAATCTTTGAAATTAAGGAAACAATAAACCAAATAAAAATCTCAATGGAAGGCATCACCAAAAGACTAGACCACGTGGAAGACAGAACCTCAGACAATGAAGACAAAATATTTAATCTTTAAAATAAAGTTGTCCAAACAGAGAAGAAAGCAAGGAATATGAACAGAATCTCCAAGAACTATGGGACATCATGAAAAGACCAAATTTAAGAATTATTGGGATTGAAGAAGGTACAGAGATATGAACCAAAGGAGTGAACAACCTATTTGATGAAATAATATCAGAAAATTTCCCAAGCCTGAAGAATGAAATGGAAAATCAATTACAAGAGGCCTACAGAACACCAAATGCACAAAATCACAACAGATCCACATCAAGGCACATTATAATGAAAATGCCTAACATTCAAAATAAAGATAGGATTTTGAAGGCCGCGAGAGAAAAGCATCAGATTACATATAAGGGGAAACAATATGGATATCAGCAGACTTCTCAACCCAGACTCTAAAAGCTAGAAGGGCCTTGAACAACATATTTCAAGCTCTGAAAGAACATGGTTGCCAACCAAGAATCCTATACCCAGCAAAACTAATCTTCAGATTTGAAGATGAAATAAAATCCTTCCATGATAAACAACAGTAAAAAGAATTCACAAATAGAAATCCTGCACTACAGAACATTCTCAACAAAATATTCCATGAGGAGGAAATGAAAAACAACAATGGAGGTCAGCAAAGGGAGGAACTCCTTTAAAGAAAAATCCACACAAAGGAGAATCCAAGCCAAGTTAAAAACCAAAAATAAGCCCAAATGACTGGGAATATAAATCATATCTCAATAATAACCCTGAACGTTAATGACCTAAACTCATCAATCAAAAGACAGAGACTGGAAGAATGGATTTTAAAAAAGACCCAACAATATGCTGCCTGAAAGAGGGTCATCTCATAGAAAAAGATATCCACAGACTAAAGGTGAAAGGATGGGAAAAAACCTACCATGCACATGGACTCAGGGAAAAAAGTGGGGGTTTCCATCCTTATATCAGATAAAGTGGATTTCAAGCCATAGTTAGTCAGAAGGTATAAAGAAGGACATTTCATACTGCTTAAGGGAAACATAAATCAGGAAGACATAACGATCATAAATATTTATGCCCCAAACAACAGTGCATCCCTGTACATCAAACAAATCTTTCTGGATTCCATGAATCAAACAGACCACAACACAATAATTCTGGGTGACTTTAACCCATGGCTGTCACCACTGGATAGATCTCACAAACAAAAACCAAAAAAAGAAACCATAGAACTCAATAACACAATCAATAACCTAGACTTAACAGACATATATAGAATATTCCATCCATCAACAACCAAATTCACTTTCTTCTCAGCAGCACATGGAACCTTCTCAAAAATAGACCATATGTTATACCACAAAGCAGCTGTTAGGAAATGCAAAAAAATAGAGATACTGCCTTGTGTTCTATCAGATCATAATGGACTGAGAGTAGAAATCAATGACAAAATAAAAAACAGAAATTACTCCAACACCTGAAGACTAAATAATATACTATTGAATGAAACATGGATAACAAAAAACATCAGGGAGGAGATAAAAAATTCTTAGAGGTCAAAGAGAACAATGATGCAACATATCAAAATCTCTGGGGCACTATAAAAGCAGTACTAAGAGGAAAATTCATTGCATGGAGCACATTCAAGAGAAGAATGAAAAGTCAACAACTAAATGACCTAACATTACAGCTCAAAGCCCTAGAAAAAGAAGAACAGAATAACAGCAAAAGTAGTAGAAGACAGTAAATAATTAATATCAGAGCTGAAATCAATGAATTTGAAACAAGAGAAACAATTCAAAAAATTGACAAAATAAAAAGTTGATTCTTTGAAAAAGTAAACAAAATAGACAAACCCTTAGTCACACTAACAAACAGAAGGAGAGTGAAAACTCAAATTACTAAAATTCATGATGAAAAGGGAAATATCATGATGGACACCACTGAGATACATAATGAGTAGCTACTTTGAAAATCTGTATTCCAACAAAATAGAAACTACTGAAGACATTGACAAATTTCTAGATACATATGCTCCTACCAATCTGAACCAGGAGGACATACACAATTTAAACAGATCAATATCAAGCAATGAAATAGAAGAAGCCATTAAAAACCTACCATCCAACAAAAGCCCAGGACCAGACAGATTCTCAGCTGAGTTCTACAAGACCTTCAAAGAAGAACTCATTCCAACACTTCTCAAAGTATTCCAGGAAATAGAAAAGGAGGGTACCCTACCAAACTCATTCTATGAAGCTAATATCACCCTCATACCCAAACCAGGAAAAGACACATCAAGGGAAGAAAATTTTAGACCAATATCCTTGATGAATATAGATGCAAAGATCCTTAACAAAATACTGGCAAACCATGTCCAAAAACATATTAAGAAAATTGTGCACCACCATCAAGTGGGGTTCATCCCTGGAATGCAAGGGTGGTTTAACATCCGTAAATCAATAAACATAATCCATCATGTCAATAGACTTAAGGATAAGGCTCATATGATTATTTCAATTGATGCAGGAAAAGCGTTTGACAAAATACAACACCCCTTCATGCTCAAAACTCTAGAAAAAATAGGGATAGTAGGAACATACCTGAACATTGTAAAGGCTATTTATGCTAAGCCCATGGCCAACATCATTCTTAATGGAGAAAAACTGAAACCATTCCCTTTAAAAATGGGAACAAGACAGGGATGTCCTCTTTCGCCACTTCTATTCAACATTGTTCTTGAAATACTAGCCAGAGGAATTAGACAGACTAAAGAAATTAAAGGGATAAGAACAGGAAAAGAGGAAATTAAGCTGTCACTATTTGCTGATGACATGATTCTGTATTTAGAGGATCCAAAAAACTCCTCCAGAAAACTTCTAGACCTCAAAAATGAATTCAGCAAAATAGCACACTATAAAATCAACACACATAAATAGAAAGCATTTTTATACACACAGCAATGAAATATCTGAAAGGGAAATGAGAAAAACAACTCCATTTGCAATAGCCTCAAAAAATAAAATAAAATACTTGGGTATCAATCTAATCAAAGAGGTAAAAGATCTCTACAATGAAAACTACAAAACATTGAAGAAAGAAATTGAGGAAGACCTTAGAAGATGGAAAGATCTCCCATGTTCTTGGATAGGCAGAATTAATATTGTCAAAATGGCCATACTACCAAAAGTGCTATACACATTCAATGCAATTCCAATTAATATCCCAATGACATACCTTACAGAAATAGAGCAAGCAATCATGAAATTCATCTGGAAGAATAAGAAACCCAGAAGAGCTAAAGCAACCCTTAGCAGGAAGAGTGAAGCAGGGGGTATAGCAATACCAAAACTTCAACCATACTACAAAGCAATAGTAACAAAAACAGCATGGTATTGGCACCAAAATAGACAGGCAGATCAATGGTACAGAATAGAGGACATGGACACAAACTCAAATGAATACAATTTTCTCATACTAGACAAAGGTGCCAAAAATATGCAATGGAGAAAAGATAGCCTCTTCAACAAATGGTGCTGGGAAAACTGGAAATCCATATGCAGCAGGATGAAACTAAACCCCTATCTCTCACCCTCCACAAAACTCAACTCAAAATGGATCAAGGCCCTTGGGATCAGACCAAGGGAAGAGACCCTTCATCTTTTTTGTTTGTTTCTTTGTTTAAGAAAAGTTTTACTAATGTGTCAGTATTTCAGCAAAGTTATTGCAATGGGTTTAAAAGGCAGAGACACACACTGAAAAAGGCTACAAATTAACAAAGTTTTATACAATTAAAATATTACACAGACCTATGGGATTTGAGTAACTACCACATCCAGAAAAGAAATTACATCTGAAAGGTTAAATCCAGTATTAGCACCGACAATATCTCTGAAAGTAAAACTTTTAACTGCTTCATTCTCACCTAATATATTTCATAACTTTCTCCCAAATTCAGTGCTCTCAAACCCAGAAAAGAATGAAAGGCTTTAAGAAACCCAAACACTAGGAACACAGAGACAAAAGAAGAGTTAGAAATATTGATTCAGACTTGAGAGTTTGACTTTGAAGTCACTTAACTTACTTGAACCAATCAAGATTTTTGTGCGCTGAATACTGTATGAGGAATCTATAAATCATAAAGTTGCCAGTATGGTTGAAAATTAGCAATATACAGTATTATGCCTATCAATTTTTTTCTCATAAGTTATATTTATAACAAAACTATAATTAACATATTTACTATACTTGCTTATTACACATTCAGGAATATATGTGTTTGATGGTTTAGCATCCACTTTATTATGCCTACTTATTTGTGTAATGAACAAGCAACACATATCACATCTTTCCAACATTCAAGGTAATGCAATAATAATATAAAAGTCTCCAAAGAAAATAACTGAAAATTGTATTCAATACTGCTTTAATTAGGTATAATTGCTATAATAAAACAAATAACAATATACAGTATTTTTTTCAATGAGCTTCAGTTTGAAAACTGAATAACAGAAATCAATCTTAAGACTTGAATCATGGCAAAACTGGTAGTTCTTTGAAATCTGGGAAATGCATTAGCATAACCACAGACAGTCTATCCCTCACCTGGAAAAAAGTCTTTTAATAATTTTGGGGAATGCGACTGAACATTGGCTAAAATATAAACTCGTTGAAGTCTAAAGCCACCTGGAAAACTGGCCCAAGGAATGAAGAGAATTCATGGTACTGGTGGCAGGTAAGAAATAAAATTTTGCATTGGGCTGACCAACTGCGTATTTTGTTAAATCACTTTGAATTTTAAAATGTGAAATGCTTCATTGTGTTTTCTCAGAAATTAATCAAAAGATTACAGAGTGCTACACAATTTAGAGGCACAAAGTGGATGCTGAGCGACTAGAGGTCACTCCAGGTGTGGAATTTTTGAAAGTTAGTCCTTGGAGTAAATGGTACCGTTGCTCTGGCAGCAGATACAAAAGAATGATGCTCTGGAGAGGAGGTAGGGACTCTGATCAGACAGTGGGCAGATGAGGGTCCCAGCTGGAGGTGGGATCTTTAATTTTATGGTTTATCTTCCACTGCTCATGCCTCTGTCTTCATAAATGGAACTCAAAGTCCTCTCTCAATAGGGTCTGTCAGAAGGAGGCCCTGGGGAGCATATATCTTCTCATTCTGTTCTTGAATATATTTGGAGACTTTCTTCAGAATCTTCTCATAATGAGTCTCCATGTATAAGATGGTATATGCTGTTAAACAAGCCAAGCAGCCTTCAAGATACAATTGGCCTCCAAGTTTCTCTGCTTCTGCATAAAGGTTATTTAGAGTTTGAACTGTCTCTTCAAACTGTTGCCTATCAATCCAGTTTTCCAGCTCCACAGGGAACTTGGTCTGGAACTGGCAGTGTGTGCCACTGCTGTAGTCTCCTTGAATGAATACCTTCCCAGACAACAGCGCCTGCTATGGCCTCATGGAGAAGACAGGACCGGCTGCGCCACCTCTCCTGCCCTCCAGGTGCTGTTGCACCACTTTTGCCATCACTTACGTTCTGACCCCTTCATCTTATAGAAGAAAAAGCAGGTCCAAATCTTCACCTTGTTGGCTTAGGATCAGACTTCCTTAACAGGACTCCCATAGCACAAGAAATAAAAGCAAGAATCAATAACTGGGATAGATTCAAACTAAAAAGCTTTCTCTCAGCAAAGGAAACTATCAGCAATGTGAAGAGAGAGCCTACAGAGTGGGAGAAAATCTTTGCCAATCATACTTCAGATAGAGCACTAATTTCCAGAATATATAAAGAACTCAAAAAACTCTACACCAAGAATGCAAATAATCCAATCAACAAATGGGCTAAGGAAATGAACAGACACTTCACAAAAGAAGATCTACAAACAATCAACAGATATATGAAAAAATGCTCAACATCTCTAGTAATGTCAAGGACCATCTTGGACAAGATGGCACCTGGCAGTGAGCCAAAGGGCACTGGCTACCAAAATAAGGAAGTACCCAAAAAGGCTGCTTGCTTACTAGTTCCTTGGAGACTTATGACATGTTAACACCAAGCTCAAGGATTGGCTATCTAATATCATGCCACGCGTGGACAGCTCGTGATTTATATAGTGTTATGCTGGCATTCCTCTGCATGCTCTCCTGCATGAGAGAAAGCTTTGCTATAATTGACTGATAAGCTAGGAGCCTGGGGGAGGAGAGAGGGAGAGAGAAGAAGAAGGAAGATAGGGAGAGAACAAAGGAGACAGAGAGACAGGGAGGACGCAATAAATCTCGTCAAACTAAAGATTAGTGGTGTCTCCTTTCTCCGTGCCAGTTCCGCTGGATGGAACAAGTGGTGGCCCAAACGGAGAACTTCTTTCTCCTTCTGCAGCCTCCCAGGTAAGTAACTTAAGGTAAGCTATAGGAAAACTAAGTAACTTAAGGTAAGCTATAGGAAAACTGTAGGATAACCTCCCAGAAATCTCTGGCCAGAGTGTATAAGGGGGAGGTCACATAACCCCAGTGGAGGGGTCACATAACCCCAGGAAAGGGGTCACATAACCCCGGTGGAGGGGTCACATAACCCCAGCAGAGGGGTCACATAACTCCGGTGGAAGGGGTCACATAACCCCAGCAGAGGGGTCACATAACCCCGGTGGAAGGGGTCACATATCCCCAGTGGAGGGGTCACGTAACTCCAGAACAGGGTCACAAATGTCCAGAAATCAAATGATAAGAATCATACAAGATGTGCTTAAGGCTAATGGGACTGCCATAAAACAATCTACTGTAGCAGCATATGTAACCACACTGGCCAAGGTTAGTCCTTGGTTTTTGGAAGAGGGAGTCCTAAATATTTCACAATGGGAACTTCATAAAGAGGATTTTATCAAAGCAGGAAAGCAATCCCCGTTACCTAGAGGTACATTTCCCATGTGGCAGCTCATTAAGGAATGTCTAACATCTGAGAAAGGCAGAATAAAAACTTTAGTAGAAGAAGGAAATATGTGTTTGGAAGAGATAAAGGAACAACTAAGTGTAACTTCTCAAAAAGAGGAAGAAGAGGAGGAGGGGCTTACTGGGGAGGAATCAGAAAGAGCATCAGGGACATGGTTGCCCCCATCAGTTATGTCAGGAAGGAATACCAATCCCTTCCTGGAGGCAGGAGCTCCCCCGCAGGCAGCCTGCCCCCTACATTCCCCAAGGTACCCCTGGGAGGAGTTAGCTCATGCCATAAATCGGATGGGTTTTTCACTGCAGGGAGAAAACCCCCCTTAAGGAAACCTCAGCAGTCCCACAGTTCTTCCTGTGCTAGAGGACCAAAATAGACAAAGATGCCACCAACCTCTGGATTTCAAAACAGTAAAAAATTTAAGGAGGCAGTGGGTGCATACGGTCCACAGGCCCCATTTACAATTAGTATGTTGGAATCAGTAGCGGGGCTAAATCTAGTGCTGGAAGATTGGAAAAGGCTATGTGAAGCTGTACTATCGGGGGGGCAGTGCCTAGTGTGGAAAACTGCATGGCAGGAAGCCTCATTAGAAACGGCATGCCATAACGCTGCCGCAGGGTTTCCCCAAAGAAATGTAGAAATGCTAACAGGAGAAGGAAACTATGAAGGTATTCAACAGCAGATTATTTATGATCCTGGGGTGTACGCACAAATTGCTGCTGCTGCCACTAAAGCCTGGAAATTAATTCAAGGGAGAGGAGATTTACAGGGACAGTTGTCCAAGGTGATTCAGGGAAGTAACGAACCATTTGCAGATTTTGTTGATAGATTAATCCAAACTGCTGCTAGAGTGTTTGGAGATTCAGAACAAGCAATGCCCTTGATGAAACAATTAGCTTATGAGCAAGCAAATAAATGGTGGAAAGAAGACCATGAAAAAATAAAGATTTAAGTACCTATATAAAGGTCTGCAGGAATATCAATGATGCAGTCATTACAGGACAAGTAAAAGCTGCTGCTCTTCATGGGCCAAATCAGGGGCCATCAAGATCTAAAGGAATAACATGCTTTAAGTGTATACAAGAAGGGCACTTCAGAAAAGACTGCCCTGAAGGACCCACAGATCTAGAGCCCAGGGGAATACCTAACACTGGAGAACAACAAGGGGCAAATCAACCTGACCCAGGTCTATGTCCCCGGTGCCAAAAAGGAAGGCACTGGGCGAAATACTGTACATCAAGATCTGAGAGCCATAAATTCCAGTATGCAGATTATGGGCCCGGTGCAACTGGTCTCCCCTCATTAGCTGCTATTCCAAAACATTATCATATCATCTCTATAGACATAAAAAATTGTTTCTTTTCCATTCCTGTTCATCCCAAGGATAGTCCTCGATTTGCCTTTTTCCATTCTTTCTTTAAATAATGATGGGCCTAATACAGATACCAATGGGTGGTCCTTCCCCAGGGAATGGCAAATAGTCCCACTATGTGTTGAATATATGTTGGCAAGGCTATATCACAGATTAGACAAAATTGTAAAGAACTTTATTGTCTCCCTTATATGGATGATATTCTTTTGGCTCATAGGGAACAGGAGACTTTATTAGGGGTATTTGACAATATTATTAAGACCCTAGGAAAATGGGGATTACATGTGGCCCCAGAAAATGTGCAAACCCGCAGCCCTATTACCTTTCTAGGACATCAAATATTAGATACCTGTGTTAGGCCACAAAAAATTCAATTAGCCACAAAAAAGCTTAAGACTCTAAATGATTTCCAAAAATTATTAGGTGATATAAATTGGATAAGGCCAAATTTGGGAATCACCACTGGTCAACTTAAGCCTGTTTGATATTTTCCAAGGAGATTCAGACCCTACATCTCCCAGAAATTTAACTCCTGAAGGTTGAAAAGCCTTGAGGTTAGTAGAACAAGCT
This sequence comes from Sciurus vulgaris, assembly GCF_902686455.1. NCBI lineage: Eukaryota > Metazoa > Chordata > Mammalia > Rodentia > Sciuridae > Sciurus > Sciurus vulgaris. The sequence goes on along the minus strand of NC_136478.1, from coordinate 54,956,389 downwards.
TTACAAAATGCTCATAGTGATAGAGTTGATCTATCCTTGCCTTTTAATCTCATAGTATTAGATTCTGAATATACTCCTACAGGTCTATTGTGGCAGACTGGACCCCTGATATGGATCCACTTGCCAGTGTCCCCCAAAAATGTTGTTTCCCCGTATCCTGTGATGGTGGCAAATCTAGTTGCATTAGGACTTAAGACAGCTTTGAACTTGCAATCCTCCTACCTCAGCCTCCTGAGTCACTGAGATTACAGAAGTGTGTCACCACCCAGATGGAAAACAGGATCTTGCTGTTTATAATTGAGGAAAGGCTTGCTCTTCTGATAACTGCAAGGGAGAGGATGATGGTAAATCCTTAGCCTTGTGTCAGCTCTGTTAATCAAGGTGGAGTGGGGCCTGGACAAAGGCCCCTAATCTGTTCTCCCTCATTATCTGTATACTTACTTTAATTGATGCTTAAAAATTGAAAAATACAGAGAATGAGCAGACATACAGCAAATGACCTCAGCAACAAAGGACCAGAAGGAGAGAAAATGGGGAAGGGGCATCTGCTCTTAGCACTGGCAGTGCATGGTCCTGGGGTGGGACCTGGAACAAAGTCCCTCACCCCCAACCTCTTGTCTGGGGACACTCAATAATGTGCATGGGCTTCCCAGTCCAGGGAGGCATTTATCTGGCCTCCTGCTCTGAGCAGTGCTGACAGGACAGCTCTCCCTGTGCTCCCTGCAGCCCCAGGGCCTGGACTCAGCACCCCTCCTGCAGCCAGAATCCAAGGCCAGGACAGAAACATGCTCTCCAATCCCTAGTCATGGCTGAAGCAGTCTCTAGCATGAGGTTGTTACCTTGGTGGGAACTGAAGTCATTAAAGCAAAGAGACAGTGCTCTGTGTGCTGTGCCTTGCAAAGGCATGCATGCAGTGGCCTGAGGCTGAGGGGTGGCCACACATGCCCGAAGCACCTATAATGCTGGATCCCCACCCAAGTCTGTCTTTAGGATCCAGATCTTTCCCCACTGTTTATCAAAGGGAAGTCCATGCACATGACTGGTCCAGAAAGGAAGATGGATCCAGCCAGAGAAAAAAATTCATCATCAGGTGAACAGCCAGAGGGCTTTAAAGCCCTCAGTACTCTAAATGAACTTCAACTCTTTGACTTGGGAGTCAGCAAAGCAGAAAAAAATAAGGAAACAGTACAGAACTAGTTAACTAAGTCCACACTTTGCAAGCAAATCATCAAGTGAAAATCATCTCTTTCAACTCAGCAAACAATTAAAACATCATGTTTGCATTTGGTCTAGTTTACATTTCATTCTATCCTGATGAGAAATGACTCCAAACTCACAGTCTCTAAAGCTGTCTGCCCATGTCCATAGCCTAGGACTACAGGCTTCTCTGTAATGTTCTTCCAGAGAACATCAGCTCTGGCTTCTCTGACAAGCTTTTTTTTTTTTTTTTTTATCTGAAAAGACAAAAGGAGAGACTTTTCGCAATTGGGTTTCAGAGACACAGAGACAGAGCAGATGGAAGAGAACCTGGGAGGGGAGCTGGAGGGTGGGGAACACAGCAGGTCCTCTCTCAGGAGGTGCAGGTGCTGAAACCCTCCCTGCTGCTCTCTCCATGCTCCCTCCTTCCTAAGCTCAGCAGACTTCCCAGCTGGTGCCTTCCTTAATGGAGGTGGAAGGAGTCTTGCAGTCACAGCTGACATCTGGGACTTTTTTCCCTTAAGTCTTCTGTCAAAGGAGACCCACAAATCTGGAGGAGCATTTCTAGATGTGTGGCATTAGGTGCAGTTGTGCCCCCAGGTGGGCAAAAGGTGCATGGTCTATTCCACACATCAGCTTTCCATGTGTCATAGATCTGGTTCCCTCACCTGGAGGCTGGCCAGCCCTCTCCTGGGGTACTTTGGGTAATGTCCTCAAGTGGCAGAGAACACCAGGCCTGGCTCCAGTGCTGGGCTTCTGGTACTATCTCTCAAGGAGAATTCCCACATTAACATAGGTCTGCTAGTTGTATGTGAATTTCAAATAAGATAAAAATCTTCAGTGTAAGCACCTGTCAAATGTTTTACCCCAAGTGCTTCAAAAATGGATTCATTATTTATCTGAATATCAAATGTATCTGGGCTTCTTCTGTGGTTGGGGTGTGGAATCGCCTCCTCCCTCTTCCCTATTCATCACCAGAAATCCCTGAGTGTGAGCACGGGTGTACAAGAAAACAAACCAGCTGTGTGGAAAGGAAAGGAGGTGGTGATGGGGCTGGTATTCAGTTATGTTTCTTCTTTTTTTTTTTTTTTTTTTTTTTTTTTGGTATCATAGATTGAACCCAGGGCTGCCTGATCACACCTTTTCATATTTTATTTAGAGACATGGTCTCACTGAGTTGCTCAGGAGCTCATTAATTTGCCCAGGCTGTCCTTGAACTCATGACCCACCTGCCTCAGCCTCCCCAGCCACTGGGATTTCAGGTGTGTGCCACTGCACCTGGCTTATCTGTTTTCTTCAGGGGAATGTCCTACCTTAGTTCTGGTTCTGCCTAAAGCCCAGTGTAAGTTTGAGACTGATTCTTCTGGGATCCTGGTGATCAGGAAGGAGGAAGTGTCCCTAGGACTGGCCTTGGACTACCTGGAACTAGGAACAGGTCCCTTGAAGGAGCACTGGGGTTCCTTGACCTCAAATCTACAAGGAAGTGGAGGGGAATTTCATGGACACTGGAGCCAGGTGCTGATCATTGAGTTTGCCAAATTCCAGAAATAAAAGGACACTTTACTAGTAAGCATTCATTATCATAATGGAATACCTAAGACAACTTGTGAAGGAAAGTTGATTTAGCTTGCAGTTTTGGTGATTCAAATGTATGGATTGCATCAATTTGGCTCTGGGGAGGGGCCTTATGGCCATCGTAGATAGTCACAATGGAGTACGTGAGGGTATAAATGATCACATTTTCAGACAGGAAGCCAGAGGGCTGGATGGGGCCAGTTTGGGACTTTTGCAATAAACTTGTAAAGAGAACAACCATGAAATCTAGGGGACCTCCCTTAACCCCTACCATGGAAACAGCCCCAGTGACCTAGGGACCTCCTATGAGGCTCCATCTCTTTGGTTTTCCACAACCTCCCAATACCACCACCCTGAGGACAAAGCCTCCCATGAGTGGACCTTTTGAAGAAAATCTACACCCCAACCACAGCAGAAGCACAGATATATTTGACATTCAGATAAATAATGAATCCATTTTTGGAGCATTTTGGGTAAAACATTTGACAGGTGCTTACACTGAAGATTTTTATCTTCTTTAAAATTCACATACAACTAGCATACCTATGTTAATGTGGAAATTCTCCTTGAGAGATGGTGCCAGGTGTTTATTGAACTTGGGTTTCAGGTTTTCAAGGAGTTGGGTTGTGGTTCACTGTGGTTTCACAAGCTCATCCTTCCCACAAGGCAAGAGGGAAGATCCCCTGGCTGAAGGGAGCATGCTCATCGTTAGGTCTCTCCAAGGCTAATTTGGTGGGGTCTCTTGTTCTCATTCCTATGTTTCTTGGAAGCTCCAACATTCAACCCCACACCCTCCTCCAGCTCCCAGTTTTAAACGAACTCCTGGAAACTGGTTCCTGGCTGCATCAATGAGTCTTCTGAGACCTCACATTTCCCTCCACAGAGAACGTGGGACAGGAACTGGAGAAAAACAATGGCTGCCACAATCCCCCAGAGCCAAGAGAGAGAGGAGCAGTGATTGTGGTCCTCATTTCTGCACACAGCATCCTGGGGCTGAAGCCTCTGGAATCCATGATTTTTTGGTCTTCAGGAAGACCATGTGATGCTTTCATTTAAGATCTGCAGAGGGGTATCAGGGAAGCACTCCAAAAAGAGATACCCAGTATTTCTGAAGTACAGTGTAAAAATATTCACTCTGAAAGAATAAATTAAAGTCATACAGAGCCTCCAATTCTCACACCTATTCTCTCAAGAATTTCTGCCAAACTAGTAAAAGAACCACTGAAGCCTTCCCATGGAGCATCCATCCACTCTCTGCCTGACCCCAGCACAGCTCTCCGGGTGACCCTGAGTTCCAGGGATGAGTTGCTCATCTCTGTCTTCATTTGTATATCCTCACAAATTTCAATATTTACAATTCATGTTGCTACTGGTACTTGACTTCATGAGCACAATGTGTGACCAATGTCTGTACCACATGACTCATTTATGACAGTACTTTTTCCTGTTAAACATCCCATAAGGGTTTTCTCAGTTGTGCAAGAGTCTTTTCACTGCTCAAGTCTGAAACATTTTCAATTTCATCTGAAGTCATATGACTCCTTCAGGACTCTGAATTGCAATCAGGATAAATAACATCCAGAAAAGAGGGGGCTGGGGTTGTAGCTCAGTTGGCAGAGTGCTTGTCTCACATGCACAAAGCCCTGCATCTGGTGAGTGGACTCTACTTCCTTACCATGATGTGAGCTGCTTACCTCCACCACACATGGAAGCCAGGATGTTCAGCCTCACCTCAAGCCCCAAGGAATGAGTCCAGCCTCCATGGACTAAGACCTTTGGATCTGTGAGTCCTCAAACTTTCTTTCTCTACAGCTATTCTTGCTGGGTCCTTTAGTCACAGCAACTAAATCTGACTAAAGCCGCCCACTCTCCACAGTCTTAACAGTTTCAGCATTGCCAACAAGTCCACGTTCACTAAGACTCAAGGCAAACTCATGGCTGTGAATCCCTGTAAAGATCAGGCACGAGGTACATATTTCCCATATATCATGGCACAAAGTGAATATTCCCATTCCAAAAGGGAGAAACAGGAGCACAGAAAGAAGGGGTGGGACCAACGGAAGACCAAAATTCAGCTGGGCAAAAACGTCCATAGCTCCATATCCAACCTTGAGGGCACATGGCAGTCATGATGTTCTCTCCAAAGGGCTTGTGTAGTTCTGCCCCTAGGGCCTTGCTCACTGTAGCCACATGGCCTCTCTCTTGACTTGCTTCTGCTTCATTCCTGCAGCTTCCTCAGCACATGTTCCATGTTACTTGGTGTTCCCACTGGAACTTTGGCTTCCTTCTCACATCCTCACACACCAATATCTCAAGGGCTCTCTGCAGGTATTCCAACCCTGCTGCACTTGGCCTGGCCTCTCAGGCCTTCCTTTGAAATCCTGGTGGAAGACTCCATGACCCCTAACTCCAGCATGCACAACCACCTCACCCCCATGAGACTTTGAGGGCTTCTAAGAAACCTGCAAGTCTGTCTCACCATCAAAGCTCCACAGGCCTTCCAGGGCAGAGAGCTTTGGGAAAGGAGCTCAGGGCTTTCCCCATGGACCCACTGTCCAGCGCCTCCTTGCTTTCCCACACAGTGCTCTGTGGCTGTTCCCGCTATGGTTGAAGCAGGCCCAGGTGAGGCTGGTGCCACTGCAGCCCTTGGTGGCATCTGTGAGGTGCTGGTTCTGCAGGCACACAGAATGCAAGAATGAAGAGGTCATGGCAGCTCACACCAAGGTTGTAATGGTAAACCTGGAAAGGCAGTCTGGAGTTTGCTGCAGGGGTGGGGGTGCCATAGAAATCCCCCCATGGGGCAATGCCTGTTGGAGCCATGGGAGTGGATCTGCTGCCCAGACATCAGACATGCAGAGCAATGGGCACCATTCAGTGACCAAATAGGAAATCCACCGACATCACTGCACTGCCCAGGAGAGCAGCCATGTGGGCTTGAACAGCAACCCAGGGGTGGCAGGGCTGCCCAAGGCTCTTGAACACTGCAGTCTGCACTGGATGCCAATCAGGGAGCTTGAGGCTTAGTGTCTGCCCTGTGGATATTTGGTCTCTCTGAAGCTATGGACCCCTTTCACTGGTTAATGTCCAGGACTATTTTACCCTGTGCCTGTCCTGCCCTTGTATCTTGGAAGCATGTGATTTTTTTTTTTTTTTTTTTTTTTTTTTTTTTCTTTGTTGTGGGAATTGAACCCAGTGCCATGTACTTACTGGTCCATCTCTCCACCTCGGAGTTGCACTCAGCCCTGTGACTTGATTTTTTTTTTTTTTTTTTTTTTTTTTTGCTCGAAGCTGGGAAGAGTTTACCTTGAATCTTGAATGAGGCTTTGAACTTGGGCTTTTTAATGATGTTGAAATGAATTAAAATTGGGGGACTTTTTATTACTGCATTATAGTTAGACATAATAATGGGGTTCATTTTGATATAATTATATAAGCATAGACTATAATTGGCTCCATTTCAGTCTTCAGTACCTCCCCTGCCTATAGAATCTGATGCTCTCTAGGCATCTTCTCACTTATTTTTTCACTGTCATTTTCCACCAGAGTCAACACTGCTTTGTTTACTACAGTTGCCTTTAACATGCTATGACTTCCATGATATTTACTGAGAGGAGTCATCCCACTAGAGAGAAACCACACTATACATCTCTTTGATACAGGACCTTCTCTCTATCTTCAGCCCCCTGGGAGGGACAATGACATTAAGATTCTTTGGGAGATTCCAGGTTGGTCATGCAATCTTGTGCTGAGAGGGTTAGGCAGCCCAAATCCACTGGGGCAGGAGACCCTGATCTTGGGACCCTTCTAGTCCTCGCCTTCTGTACAGCTTCAAATGGCTCTTAATCTGTGTCCTCTTAATGTCCTTTGTAATAATAACCTGATGAACATAGATTCTTAGCACCCTAGAGTTTGACAGGGAAGGTCTGGGAGATATGTCCTTGAGATGCTCAGAGGGCATCCTGTCTTGCTGAAAGGCCCTGTGGGGCATCCCCTTGGATATTTCTCAGGTGTGACAATCTGAATATGGTTTGAGTGTGTCCCCCACATACTCACGAGCTGAAACCTTGGTCCCACAGCAAAGGTGTTGAGGTGGTAGAAGGCCCACCCTGGTGACTTCCTGAGAGAGCAGGTTGTTTTATTTATAAAATGTAAGTTGGGGGTTGGGGTTGTGGCTCAGCCATTGCCTAGCACGTGTGAGGCACTGGGTTCAATTCTCATCACCACATATAAACAAATGAATGAAAAGAAAGGTCCATCGACCACTAAAAAAAAAAAATCAAGAAATAATTTTAAAAAATAAGCTGGGCCCCTCTCTCCTGCTTCCTGTCTTACCATGTGACCTCTCCCCCTTGCATGAGCACCCATATGCCCTCTACCATGCTGTGACACAGCCAGGAAGCCTCGTCAGAGCTGGAGACATGGGACCATCCATCTGGATGGTTCAGCCTCCCAAACTCTGAGTTTTAAAAAGCCTCTTTTCCTTATAAAGCACCCAGTCTTGGGTGTTTTGTTAGAGCAACAAAAACAGACTAAGACATGAGTTTGTCAAAAAACTCAAACAGCATCACCTTGATCTGATCTTTAAAAGAATTTTCTGAAACTTTGAGAAACTTCCCATTAGGAGAGACAGGAGTTTTGAAATTTTTATATTTGAATCAAGCAAGTTCTGGCATTTCTATGTATATGCTCTAAAATTAGCCTGGAAACTGGACATTTTTTTATTCCATCTTATATCTCTGTTCTATGCCCTGCCTACAAATATTCTCAACTAACTCCATGAGTTCATTAGGTATGTTTATTATTTGAAATACTATAACAAGTGTCATAGTTACTGAACTTTCCACCAGCACATAATGAACTCCTTTCTACTCAGGTTTCCTTTGCAGTGTCCCCTCTTCTCCTAGCATCCACCAATTCAGACTAAAGCCCCTCCAGCCTTCGTGAACATTTCCTCCACAGTCTTTTAGTATCTGCAGACCAAACCAAAACTGTGCTGCAGATCTTCACGGCCACTTGCCACTTTCTGTCCTAGGGAAATGCTTCTTCACTAGTAGCCACCAGAGTGTAGTGGCATAAAGGAACAATTTTACTATTTCCATGCTATCTGGAGTCAAGAACAATGTGTCTCTGCTCCATGATTTCTGAGGCTTCAGCAGGAAAGACATGAAGGCTGGAGTGACTCAATGCCTGGGAGCTGGAAGTATCTGGAGGCTCCACTGCACACATCTGGCCCCTGGGACAGGGAGAAGTGCTGCTCAGCGCAGCTGGGACTCAGGGCCCTCAGATGTGGCCTCTCAGTGCCTGGGGTTGCTGCAATGCTGGATTCCAAATAGGAACCCTGGATGATTCAGCCTGGGTCTGGATTCCAGCAGAGGAAGGTGGGGATGCCAAGGTCACCTGCAGTAGGGAATGTGGTGTAGTAAATCTCACTGGGATCCTCCTAGTGAATACATTCTGACACATGGAGATGGCACTTCACTTCCCCTGGCCTTACCTCCAAGCCCTTCCTTGTTCTCTCTGCCATCTTCAACCTTCCTTTAGGCTTGCCTGTGTGTCTCACAGAGAGCATTGTTCATTGCTTGGCCCTGAGGCCAAGACCAGGATGGCCCTGAAACTACAAGTGCTGATCCTGTAATGGAAAGAGAGAACCAGCTCTGCTGTGTGTTCATGAAATCACCACCAAGTCTTCGGGCATGTTCTATCAGCTTCTGAGAATGGGGAGTGCCTCTGCCACCCAACTGCACAGGAGACTCAAATTTCTAGACAGTAGAGTGGCCTTGAATGGCATGGATACCTGCATGGCTTTTAGGGTAAACATCTTTAACATGTTGTTTAGATCTGCAAAACCCCCAGGCACAGCTCTTATTGATGGGACACACTTACCTCCAGAACTAGCCCACATGTCTTCCTTCAGTTTGTCCAACTCTCAGCCCAATGGGCCAGGCTCCCAGTTGACCCTTAGACCAAATCCAGGCCCATTAATCATGGCAAAAACAACAACACCAAAAAAAAAAAGGAAATCTTAGCTGTGGAAGGACATTCAATATACACATTCTGCAGGGGAAATCAAGGCTGGAACATGCAGTGCAACTCCACACAGACAGGAGCTGAAACCTATATCTGTTTTCCATGAGAAGCAGACCATTTCTGAGTAGCCATATATTGAAAAATAAAGCAGATCATTTCTGAGTTGCCATATATTGAAAAATAAAGGCAAGGCAGGGGTATGAAGATGGAGCATACTTTAAATGCTAACTCTTTTTTAATGGGGATTGAACCCAGGGGCTCTTTACCACTGAACTGTACCCCAGAACTGTACTTTTATCTTGAAACTGTGCTGCTGGCTCAGGCTGGCCTTGAACTTGTGATCCTCCTGCCTCAGTCTCCCAGTATCTGGGGTTACAGGCATGGGCCATGGTACCCAGCTGAGTAGTGCCTTTTGAAAGTGGGCAGTAAGTCTGCAGCCTAGCCTTCGTCCTGCAGGAAGATGGCAGAGGGCATCATAGTTATGCAGGATGCTGACCAGTGCTCTGCTTTGCCATGGAGGGAGACACTTTCTGTCTTCCACTGCTCACTATGTGACGTCCTTGAAAAGACTGTGGAACAGGAGGACAGTCACTGCCTCACTGCAATATGTGTGGAAATGCAAGAGGCCATGGAGATATTCCTCCAATGCCCACAAGCCAACACTGATTTCAAAATGAATAAATCCACAAAGTAATAACAGTGCACAGGGCATGGTGCTGGGACAAGTGCCTTGCAGCTCTGATGACTGAGGGTCCCCAGTGTGTGGGGTGAAGATGCCCTAGGATGGCAGAAGTGGGACCTGCCTTTGGAAGAATGCAGATCTCATTATGTGTTTTCACAACTCAGAGTTGCCGATGACTCCCCACCAGCCCTAGGTGACACCCTCCAGGACCTGGCCTTGTATATCCTCCAGCACCTACTCCCCTCCCTGCTACCCGCCCCCCATCAGCCCAACAGTCACTTCCTACATTGCTCAATCAGGCCTCTGTGTCCCAGCTCAGCCTTACATCCCTGCTTTCAGGCATCCCTGGCCCTTCACCCGAGTGACTGCTCTCCCCAGGCTCTGCTCAGGCATCTCCTACCCACCATCTTAGCCTGTTCCCAGTGACCTCTCTGGTTCAGTTATGTGCCTGCTCTGCACCCATAGGACTCATGCTTACATCCTCACTGTGCTTATCGTGACAGTCTGTGATGCTCCTGCTTGTTTGTTCAACCTGGATTTTAAAAATATTATTAAAGACATGCATAGATAAGAAAAATTCCAGGATGTAATTGTTACCAATTAAAAATGAAAGTCTCCCTCCCTCCTTGTATTGCAACCCCCACTGACACTACCCAGAGACTGATGCTCTTCCTAGTTTCTGGCCTTAGTAACTTCACAATTCCTTTTTGTGGTTCTTGGGGCTCAGCTCTAACACAAGCTGTGGGATTTTTATTAAAGTAATTAACCTCTCTGAGCTTCCATTTCCTCTCCAAAGTCAATGAAATAGTGATATGTGCCCATGGTGGCATTTATAAACATCAAATAAAATATTTGTAAACATCATGAAAATTGGAATCTCCAGGCATATTCCTTGTGAATTGCTACCAAATCAAATCCTTTTCTGGTAACATGTTGTATAAAGATTTTTCAGGACATAGGAGCTTATATGCTATTACTTCTATCTCTTTTAGCAACCCCAAGCAATTTCCCCAAATGTCATAAAACTAGTCTTAGAAATCCACCTAAAAGCCCATCAGGGGTTGCTGCATGATGTGAAGCACTGGAGACAACTACTATACTAAGGTGTTGAGATTTGACTCAATATCCACGTGGAAGTCTAATAAACAACACTCTACAATAGCAGAAAATATGACCTGTTTCTTCTACACTGAAACCACGGTGCCCTGTAGCAAGATACATTGTAAATAAAATGTGCCAGTTGTACCTAGATCTAAATCATCAGCACCATAGCTGACACACCACTGGCACCTATCCAGGGTAAGCCCTCAGGAGCAAGGGAGGGAAGAAGCTGAGGAGTCAGCAGGTAGGAACAAGCCCAGAAACACCCCTGCAGGAGAGCCCCTGACATGCCTCCCGCCCAGCTGGTTTCTACATGTGCACTGTGAAGATTTTTCACAAGATAACTTTGTTTGACTTAGTATTGCCATGTTTCCACAGGGAGGGGGAAATTTTTTGTGGTGCTGGGATTGAACCGAGGACCTTGTGCATATGGGACATATAACTGAACTGTATACATATGGGGATATAACTGAGATATATCCCCAGCAGGAAAATGTTTTTATAGTAGAAATTGATGCATTGAAGAATACCCACACTATGCAAAATCAGAGAGAACTTCACTGATTCCCTTAGATTTCCTGGTTTTGTGAGGCCTCTGGGTGGAGGGGAGGGACCCACAGCTACCACAACAGCAGGTGTCCACATTCCTGAAGCCCCTCCTGTTTCTCAGGCTCTCTAATGTTGTCTCTCACAGGACGGCTCCTTCACCCCGCAAAACTCTCTCCTATATCTCTTTTGTGGTCACTTCCTACTAACCCCTGGAAAGCACAGTCTGTTCTCCATCCTTGCAGTTTGACCTGTCCAAGAATATTAGGTAAGTGATTGACACCAAGTGCAGTCTTTAGAGAGTGACTTCTTTCTCCACCCATAGTGTTGATACTGCTGTTCATGGGTGATGAGTTCTGCTCTCTCAGATGTTGAAGATTAACACCAGAGAAGCAAGCCAAGGCAAACATACGGAGCAGATCTGATTTACAGGTAATAACATAGACTTCTCCCAGCAGAAAGATGGGAGCCATGGCTAGTGTTCTGGAATCCCAAGAATTGAGTGTGCCCTGTGCTTTTTATAGATTAGAATCTCCTGCTCTCTGCCCCCTAATCTCTGTCCTTCCTGCCTATGTGACTACAGGCCCAGGAGATGTCTGTGAGATGGCAAAATGTGAGAAGCAGATGGGCAGGGGCAGGGCCAAGTGGAGTGACCCAGGCAGGAGGAGCCCAGGGGACAGTAATTATCAATTCCCTGCCCACAGCCCTCTGGGAGGGGGCAGGTGACCTTGGTGATCAAAGGGCTCTGGGGACATTGACTTTCCTTTCTCCCAGGGTGGTCTCCTACTTCCAGGACTCAGACGGCCTCCATTCCTCAATTCCACTGGATTCCCTGTTCTACACTAACTGCCTGTCCTCAATTCTGGCCTCTCTGTCTTGGAGATCCATCCATGTCACTACCAGGCCTCCATTGATAGGGTTTTTTTTCCCCCTTTTATTGCTGGGATGTATAGATACATCAGCTTGTCCATCAATTCTGTTAGGTCAGAATTTGAGTGACTATATGAGTGAGAACAGAGCCACTGAGGCAGAGGGCAGTGAGCCAAAACCACGACCAATCAAACAGGCATGAAAACTCCCCTGACCCTTACCTCCACCTGTCACTCAGTAGGACCCTTCGCCCATTCTGGTCTATAAAGACCCTGGGCAGCCAGGAACATGTGCTATTTTCTCCTGCTCCCAACCCTGACCTGTATCCCGGGGGATGGGAATTTCACCCGAGAGCCAAATTCCAATAAAGCTTGCTTCAGCTGCTTTCTGTTCAATTTTATTTGGCCACTACACATGCCCCTGAGCTTACATTTGGTGCCAAGACCCGAGAGGGTTTTTGGGCTTCCCCCATCAGGGTTGAGGTCCACATCCTCCCTCAGAGGAACCAGGAGATTCAGTTCCACTCAGCTCTGCTCCATTCCACTCCATCCAGTTTCCCTTTATCCGGCAACAAACAGGGTAAGTTTCCCAGGGGTTTTACCATTTGCCTTTCCAATCTTTACCATCTGATTCACACGGGATCCGTCTGTTGCACACACCACAGATCCTCACCCCCATTCTATGTGGACACTGGTAGCTGTGGAGATGTCCTAGCCTCCAGTTAGCCCCCTGTTTATTCCATTCCAGACCCCCAAAACTCAAAAGATGTTTTGACTTTTGGCCTATCTACTATTATTCAAGTGTACACAAGCTAAAATTAGGATGCCTTTTTCTACTTCTGTGTAACCAACTGGGTAAAGCTGGATGGCTAATGGGAAATATCAGCAGCTCATTCGACCCCAATACTCTTCTGGGCTGTCTCTACCATAATTTCACTAAACTGGGACTTCCCCAAGACTTACAGCATAAACAGCTAGTTTTTATTCGACCATGGCCTGGCCTCAGTATGTTTTAAATAATGGCTCAAGATGGCCACCAAAGGGCACTCAGGACCATTTGCAAGCTTTTCTTTTTGGAATTTGGCACCGCGCCCTGCCCATTCTTCTACCTGTTTCACCACCCAAGTTCTCCTCACTGGGGCCAGTCCCAAACCCGACCCCCTCCATGCTCTGGCCAGAATTCCCACCCTTCTTCCTGTCCTCCTCTGGCAAACCTGCCCCCTCTTCCTGTGGATGCATCCCCTTCCTCTTCCTCCTCAGAGCCCTTCCTCCGCCTAACCCAGAGCTTCTTTCTCCTATGGTGTAGCTGGTGCAGAGGGCATTGTGCAAATCCAAGTTCCTTTCTTACTCCAGAATCTTTCCCAGATTGAGAACCATTTAGGGTCTTTCTCTGCTGACTCCTTTATTATACTAAAGAAATTAGGTATCTTTCCCAGACGTATGATAGCACTTAGCATGTCTTTCTTCTGTTCTTACCACAGAGTAATGACCCTGCATCCGAAAGGCACCACAAGATCTTACTGACCAAGTCCACCTAATGGACATGACTATCCCCACAGGTGAAAAAAAAAAAGCCTTTTACCACAACTCCAACAAAGTAATAATTAATAGCCACGTCATTTTTCCAGGACTCTTGTTTTGTTTTTGTTTTGTTTTTTTTCTTAAATTCTATATTTCTTGAGCTCATAACATTGATGCTTTAATCAGTCCTATTTTTATTGAACTGAAGTTTTTGAGTATTTGTTACATTGCAATGGAAATCTCACCTTTAAAAACTACAAGGCCTGGAGAGATCCAAGATGGAGGACTAGAGGGAAGCTGTATTCCTTGTCACTCTGTAACTCTGGTTTCAAGCAGAAGATATCTGCTTCTTGTTTCACCTCCCAATCGTCTGTCAGCAGACAGAAAACTGATCGCCAACTGCCAGTGGAGTGCCAACTGCCTGCTGTTGCCTGGAAGTTCACTGTTACAGTACCTGCAGGTTTGGTTACACGTGGCTTCCACCATTTTGAGACAACAGCCGGGTCCCATAGGACCCCCTGGCTGGAAAGACTGAGCCCGTCTCCAGGATCCCTCAGCCCAACCGATCACTCCCTGCCTCCAGGGCCCTCACATTGACTGACTGCTCCCTGCTGCTAGGACCCAGGACCAACTGACTGTGCCTACCACCGAAACCCCAGACTGACTGATTGCACCCTGCCTCCGGGATTATGCAACCACGCCAAACACACCCCACCTCCAGGACCCCTGCCTGACCAACCGCACCTCGCCTCCAGGACCTCCAGCCAACCATGACCACACCCCGAGCTGCAGCTCCCCAATTGCCAACATTTTGGAAGCCAGAACAGCCATCTTGGATAATCCTGGAAGCTGTATCTCCCATCTTTAGGTGGGGAAAATCCCATCCTGAGATGCCTGCTAGAGACTTGAGCTCATTTTCAGGTACCTCTCATGCAACAGGCTACTGAAGACTGGGAGGTTTCAATACTATATGACTGCTATAGTGTAGATTTTCTTTTTTTCTCCTTATTGAAAAATTTAAGTTTTTACTTCTTTATTTTTCCTGCTCTCTTTTACATTTGTTTACCTGTTCCCTCAGAGTCTCTTTCTCCCTTTGGCATGCTAACAATCAATTTCTTTTGATTATACTCTCACCCTTTCTATTATCTCAAACTTCTGTGTATTCTTTTCTTACCCCACTGACAGCTACACCCTACATCCCTCTGCATCCTCTTTCTCCTCCATTACAAACTCCAGAACTTATTGCAAATCTATTTGTTATACTGATGATAAGAATTGAACTCATTCTGTTTATTATGACAATATTGTTAATGTCCTCATAGGAGCTATTTGGTCTAGAATTGCATACTGTCTGAACTCTGCACTACTAATATTGATATCCCCCTAGAAAAGGTTTAGGAAACCTATAGGGCCACTATAAGCCTATAGGGGGGAATCTGCAATACCCCAGATCTGCACTGCTAGAGAGGAAGATACGTGAACAACATGAAAAAACAAGGGAAGAAAATGATCCAAACAAATCTAGATTCTATATTAATAGAATCCAGTGACAGTATGGTAGAAGAAATGTCAGAAAAGGACTTCAGATTATACATGATTCAGATGATTCATGAAGTAAAGGATGAGAGAGAAAATGCAGGCAATGAATAATAATACCAATAAGCAGTTGAAAGAGCAATTTCAGGAAGCAAAAGATCATTTAAACAAAGAGATAGAGATTCTCAAAAAAAAAAAAAAAACAGAAATCCTTGAAATGAAGGAAACAATAAACCAAATAAAATCTCAATGGAAAGCATCACCAAAAGACTAGACCATGTGGAAGACAGAACCTCAGACAATGAAGACAAAATATTTAGTCTTGAAAATAAAGTTTCCCAAACAGAGAAAATGGTAAGAAATCATGAACAGAATCTCCAAGAACTATGGGACATCATGAAAAGACCAAATTTAAGAATTATTGGGATTGAAGAAGGTACCAAAGGAATGAACAACCTATTTGATGAAATAATATCAGAAAATTTCCCAAGCCTGAAGAATGAAATGGAAAATCAATTACAAGAGGCCTACAGAACACCAAATGCACAAAATCACAACAGATCCACACCAAGGCACATTATAATGAAAATGCCTAACATTCAAAATAAAGATAGGATTTTGAAGGCCATGAGAGAAAAGCATCAGATTACATATAAGGGGAAACAATATGGATATCAGCAGACTTCTCAACCCAGACTCTAAAAGCTAGAAGGGCCTGGACCAACATATTTCAAGCTCTGAAAGAACATGGTTGCCAACCAAGAATCCTATACCCAGCAAAACTAACCTTCAGATTTGAAGATGAAATAAAATCCTTCCATGATAAACAACAGTAAAAAGAATTCACAAATAGAAATCCTGCACTACAGAATATTCTCAACAAAATATTCCATGAGGAGGAAATGAAAAACAACAATGGAGGTCAGCAAAGGGAGGAACTCCTTTAAAGAAAAATCCACACAAAGGAGAATCCAAGCCAAGTTAAAAACCAAAAATAAGACCAAAAGACTGGGAATACAAGTCATATCTCAATAATAGCCCTGAACGTTAATGGCCTAAACTCATCAATCAAAAGACATAGACTGGCAGAATGGATTAAAAATATGCTGCCTGCAAGAGACTCATCTCATAGAAAAAGACATCCACAGACTAAAAATGAAAAGAAGTGAAAAACCATATCACACACATAGACTCAGTAAAAATGTGGGGGTTTCCATCCTTATATCAGATAAAGTGGACTTCAAGCCAAAGCTAATTAGAAAGGATAAGAAGGGCATTTCATACTGTTTAAGGGAACCATAAATCAGGAAGACATAACGATTGTAAATATTTATGCCCCAAACAATGTTGTATCCCTGTACATCAAACAAATCCTTCTCAATTCCAAGAATCACATGGACCACAACACAATAATTCTGGGTGACCTTAACACACCACTGTCACCACAGGATAGACCTTCAAAACAAAAACCAAAGAAACCATAGAACCCAATAACACAATCAATAACCTAGACTTAATAGACATATATAGAATATTACATCCTTCAACAAGCAAATTCACTTTCTTCTCAGCAGCACATGGAACCTTCTCGAAAATAGACCATATATTATGCCATGAAGCAGCCCTTAGGAAATGCAAAAAAAATAGAGATACTGCCTTGTGTTCTATCAGATCATAATGGAATGAGAGTAGAAATCAATGACAAAATTAAAAACATACATTACTCCAACACCTGGAGACTAAATAATATGCTATTGAATGAACCATGGATAACAGAAAACATCAGGGAAGAGATAAAAAAATTCTTAGAGGTCAATGAGAACATTGATACAACATATCAAAATCTCTGGGACACAATGAAAGTGGTACTAGGAGGAAAATTCATTGCAAAGAGTGCATTCAGGAAGAGAATGAAAAGTCAACAACTAAATGACCTAACATTACAGCTCAAAGCCCCAGAAAAAGAAGAACAGAATAACAGCAAAAGTAGTAGAGACAGGAAATAATTAAAATCAGAGTTCAAATTAATGAAATTGAAACAAAAGAAACAATTCAAAAAATTACAAAACAAAAAGTTGGTTCTTTGAAAAAGTAAACAAAATAGACAAACCCATAGCCACACTAACAAGTAGAAGAGAGAAAACTCAAATTATTAAAATTCAAGATGAAAAAGGAAATATCACAACAGATACCACTGAGATACAGAACATAATGAGAAGTTACTATGAAAATCTGTATTCCAACAAAATAGAAACTACCGAAGACATTGACAAATTTCTAGGACATATGCTCCTCCCAATCTGAACCAGGAGGACATACACAATTTAAATAGATCAATATCAAGCAATGAAATAGAAGAAGCCATTAAAAACCTACCATCCAACAAAAGCCCAGGACCAGACAGATTCTCAGCTGAGTTATACAAGACCTTCAAAGAAGAACTCATTCCAACACTTCTCAAAGTATTCCAGGAAATAGAAAAGGAGGGTACCCTACCATACTCATTCTACAAAGCTAATATCACCCTCATACCCAAACCAGGAAAAGACACATCAAGGAAAGAAAATTTTAGACCAATATCCTTGATGAATATAGATGCAAAGATCCTTAACAAAATACTGACAAACCGTGTCCAAAAACATATTAAGAAAATTGTGCACCACCATCAAGTGGGGATCATCCCTGGAATGCAAGGATGGTTTAACATCCGTAAATCAATAAACATAATCCATCATGTCAATAGACTTAAGGATAAGACTCATATGGTTATTTCAATTGATGCAGAAAAAGCGTTTGACAAAATACAACACCCCTTCATGCTCAAAACTCTAGAAAAAATAGGGATAGTAGGAACATACCTGAACATTGTAAAGGCTATTTATGATAAGCCCATGGCCAACATCATTCTTAATGGAGAAAAGCTGAAAGCATTCCTTTTAAATATGGGAACAAGACAGGATGTCCTCTTTCACCACTTCTATTCAACATTGTTCTTGAAATACTAGCCAGAGCAATTAGACAGACTAAAGAAATTAAAGGGATACAAATAGGAAAAGAGGAACTTAAGCTGTCACTATTTGCTGATGACATGATTCTATATTTAGAGGATCCAAAAAACTCCTCCAGAAAATTTCTATATCTTTGCCACTCATACTTCAGATAAAGCACTAATTTCCAGAATATATAAAGAACTCAAAAAAACTCTACCTCATCAATGAATTCAGCAAAATAGCAGGCTATAAAATCAATACACATAAATCTAAAGCATTTTTATTCATAAGTGATGAAACATCTGAAAGGGAAATGAGGAAAACAACTCCATTTGCAATAGCCTCAAAAAAAAATAAAATACTTGGGAATCAATCTATTGAAAGAGGTAAAAGTTCTCTACAATGAAAACTACAAAACATTGAAGAAAGAAATTGAGGAAGACCTTAGAAGGTGGAAAGATCTCCTATGTTCTTGGATAGGCAGAATTAATATTGTCAAAATGGCCATACTACCAAAAGTGCTATACAGATTCAATGCAATTCCAATTAAAATCCCAATGACGTACCTCACAGAAATAGAGCAAGTAATCATGAAATTCATCTGGAAGAATAAGAAACCCAGAAGAGCTAAAGCAACCCTTAGCAGAAAGAGTGAAGCAGGGGGTATCACAATACCAGAACTTCAACCATGCTACAAAGCAATAGTAAGAAATATGGCATGGTATTGTAACCACAATAGACAGGTAGGTCAGTGGTACAGAATAGAGGACATGGACACAAACCCAAATAAATACAATTTTCTCATACTAGACAAAGGTGCCAAAAATATGCAATGAAGAAAGGATAGCCTCTTCAACAAATGGTGCTGGGAAAACTGGAAATCCATATGCAATATAATGAAACTAAACCCCTATCTCTCACCCTGCACAAAACTCAACTCAAAATGGATCAAGGACCTCAGAATCAGACCAGAGACCCTTCACCTTATAGAAGAAAAAGTAGGTCCAAATCTTCAACATGCGAGCTTAGGATCAGACTTCTTTAACAGGGCTTCCATAGCCCAAGAAACAAAAGCAAGAATCAATAACTGGGAGAGATTCAAACTAAATAGCTTTCTCTCACCAAAGGAAACTATCAGCAATGTGAATAGACAACCTACAGAGTGGGAGAATATCTTTGCCACTCATACTTCAGATAGAGCACTAATTTCCAGAATATATAAAGAACTCAAAAAACTCTACACCAAGAATACAAACAACCCAGTCAATAAAAGGGTTAAGGAAATGAACAGACACTTCACAGAAGAAGATCTAAAAGCAATCAACAGATATATGAAAAATGTTCAATATCTCTAGTAATAAGAGAAATGCAAATCAAAACTCCCCTAAGATTCCATCTCACCCCAATTAGAATGACGATTATTGAGAATTCAAGCAACAACAGGTGTTGAAGAGGATGTGGGGACAGAGGTACACTCATACATTGCTGGTGGGGTTGCAAATTAGTGCAGCCACTCTGGAAAGCAGTGTGGAGATTCCTCAGAAAGCTTAGAATGGAACCGCCATTTGACCCAGCTATCCCACTACTTGGCCTATACCCAAAGGACTTAAAATCAGCATACTACAGAGATACAGCCACATCAATGTTCATAGCTGCTCAATTCACAATAGCCAGACTGTGGAACCAACCTAGATGTCCTTCAATTGATGAATGGATAAAGAAACTGTGGTATGTATATACAATGGAATATTACTCAGCCATAAAGAATAATAAAATTATGACATTTGCAGACAAATGGATGAAATTGGAGAATATCATGCTAAGTGAGTTAAGCCAATCTCAAAAAACCAAAGGACAAATGATCTTTCTGATAAGCGGATGATGACACATAATGGGGGGTCAGGGGGGCAAGAATGGACGAAGGAGGGACTGTATAGAGGGAAAAGAGGGGTGGGAGGGGTGGGGGAGAAGGAAAAAATAACAGAATGAATCAAACACCATTACCCTTTGTAAATGTATGATTACACAAATGGTATGCCTTATGTACAAACAGAGAAACAACATGTATCCTATTTGTTTACAATAAAAATAAATTTAACAAAATAACTGCAAGGACTTTATTTTGTGTTATGTGTATATTGTGTTGTCTGTCCATTTTGTGTCCAAAAATTGTGTACATGATATCATGAGTTACCTCACAAGTCTCCAGGTAGTCAAGTCTAAAAATGTTAATTAATATTAATCATTCGTTTCTAGAACTTTTCTCCAACAGAAAAGAGACCACAAATACTGTTCAATATAGCTACCTGATATCTTGGTTTTCACAGTAAAATAAGGATTTGACATGTGTAGGATTACTCAAATGTGTTTCTTGGAAACATCTAATTAATTTACAAGGTGTTTCCACTGGTCTCCTTTTGCAACAAACTGGACCTTCCTAGAGACTGGTGGCATATCTCTCCAGGCAGCTTGATTCTTCCATTTGTGGGTGGCTACCATGTCTCCGAGCACTGGCAGCAATAGCTGAATTAACTAAGGAAGCTGTAAAATTCACCCTACTCCAACAAATATCTGTGTTCTCCATCCATCAACTCCAGGACCTCTCAAGCCATAAATCCCTTCCACTCCTGAGCTGATCATGGATTCAAGAATTTCACCTCCTTTTTATACAAAACCTAACCATTACTCTCTGTTCTTCTCTCAATCCTCTAAATTTCTCCCACTGTCCCCACCTCCCTCAACTATCAGCCATTCCTGTCCACAGATGCTACAGGCCCTACAGTAACCTCATGAAGACTTCTTTGATTACCCACTTCCCTCACCCGAACTAACCATTTTTGTAGATGGCAGTGCTGTGCTGGGTACAGATGGACATAGAGCTGCTTACATAGTGGTCACCACCGCCTCAGTTCTGGAAGCCAGAAGGGACCACTTCCCAAAAGTCTGAACTCTTTGCTCTGATCGGGGCTCTAGTTCTATCCAAAGGTAAACTGGTTAACATCTACACAGATTAAGAATATACCTTCTTGATTGCTCACTCACATTCAGCTATTTGGAAGGAGCATGGATTTCTCACCACAAAGGGGTCACCAGATAGGAAAGAAAAACAGAAGGTTATAAGCATGGGAATATATTCAGTAGAAGGGAAAAGAAAAATTTCTGGGTAAGAATGTCTTTGTGTGATAAAATACTTGAGGATGTAAGTAAGCACTAAGAAAGTCTGTATGTAAGTAAAGGGCAAATTTCAACAAGTTTGCATGTAACTAAGTTGGTTTTATGTACTTGAGACAATCAGTTAAAGCTATTTAAGGTTTTCCTAAGCAGAATTATAAATACTAATGTACTGATATAAACCAAAGTTTAATCTATATGTTAAAATGACAAGGATTCCTTTTTTTTATATATATTTTGGTAAATTATTTATTCAACCTCTTCTTTAGGTTCTCAAGGTGTTCCATATTAACATCTTGTAATGCAAGTACCACTGCTCTACACAAGGAAGGATTAAATGAAATAGTCATCAGACAGCACAAATCTATTAGATCTCTTTGACATTTCTGCAAACCTTCTTGGAACTTTTGGTATTTAAGAGGATCCTTTTTTAACTGTTTCATTTCTGGTCCTGAAAATCCTATCAAACTAGTAAGTATTTCATCTACAAACTCTACATCTAGGTATGCAGTACCATCAGAAACCTTTGCAGTAATATTCCAAATGCCACCAGAACTTGAGAGATTTTCAGTTAAAGTTACAATAAATGCTCTGATTTTCACTGTAGTAACTTCCTTTGGTTTGTTAGCCATTGGAACAGACAAATAGATAAACGGTGGCGAATACAAATCCATGCCAGCAGAAAGATCAGAGCTAGTCTCTGATGATCTTAAAGAACAAGACTGTAAATGGAAACCATTTTCACTAGAAGTTTGTGAGGTTTTTTTTGGATACATCATTAACCAGCTCTCTATTTAATATTTTGTCATTTAAGGAATATTTATCTGAACTGTTGATGATTTGTTTTATTCTATAATCTGTCTCTGAATTTTTATCTTTACTTGTAAAATCATGGGCTAAGGGCACATTACAATGATCTGAAAAAACACTATTGTTTTGGTCTCTAGCAGATGGACAACCAAAACACCTATCTTCATGAGTCCTTTGTTCAGATAAATGTTCTCCATTCCATTTACTATTTTCTTGTTTGTAAATCAAAGAAAAATCATTCAGAGTATTAGGTTTATGTGAAAATCTCTCTATGCTTTTATCTTTGTTTCTGTTCAAAGTCAATGTCTGCAATTCTCTAGCTTCCATTTGTTCTTTCTGGACAGTTTCTTCTAAAAGCAAGGCCTCCTCCAATGAAAAGTCATCTAATTCCCCATCAGTGACATGCACAGATTGGTCTGGTGGTTTCTCCTCTGGTCTTGGAGAAACAAATCCTGGCTCAATATCTGATTGTCTTGTGGGAATAGTATTTGAGGAACTACCTGTGTTGAAACATCTTTCAAAGGAGGTGTCATTATTTGTTGCAAGTTCATCATTTTCATCAAGACTTGCCAAAAGTTCCTCATCAGAAGGTCCTAATGCAGGATCTAGAACATCTGTAACTCTGGGAATGCTCTGGTTTGAATTATTTGATATGACTGAAACAATGGGATCCGGTTCCCCAATTAATCTTACAAGTACTTTTTCTTGCGTATATTCTTCTAAAAGAGCATCTACTTCACCTCCTAACACCTTTTCATTTTCTGGTTTCAATAAGAGGACACCAAGATGGAAAGAAATGTTTCCATAAATCAAAATTTTTGTACCTGGAGGAAGATCACTATGAAGAGCAGGTACACACTGGTATTGCATTCCCTGTAGTTGTACAATTCCATCGGTTAGCTGCAGCATCAACATCCGTGAAGACTTTGCTTCCCAAGGTTTGGGGGTAACTTGTGTTTCAGCTGTAACTAGATCATTCATTGTATTCTTTCCTCTCAACTTCTGTATCTGGGAATATGCAGGCTGACTTACATCAACCAAGGAATTAATCTGTAGAGCATAAAATCCATTCAATTCTCCTTTTGGAAGTTCTAAAATGCCATCAGGTAAAAGAGGGTATTCCAAATCTCTCAGATCAGTAAGTAGCCATTGCTCGAACACTTGTTTGTTTATCTGTGCCTGACTCATAGTAACATTATTATTTTCTTCTTGGATCCAGTTAATACAAGCTTCCAGCCACATTAGAGGTACTTTAACATGCCATGTAGCTAATAGCCAGGTTTCAACTCTTGAAGCAATACCAGTTACACTCATTTCTTTTAAATAAGAGATACTATGTCTCTGTTACCTATTAAAAGATACTGCCAAATTGGATAAACCAAATCCAGTTGAATTCTTCATCTAAAACAATGTGAGACCTAAAACAAAACTGGGCGTTCCACCTTCCTGGTGCAACAGCAGATCCAAGGATTCCTTTAAAAACACTAATTTGCTCTTGACATTGTGTCTGTTTTATTCTTTATAAACTTCTCAAAATGACATTTAAGAGTGTGAATGGCAATAGTGGAAAATGGAACAAGAGTGACTGAGATTGGGGTCTCTGATGATCCCATGGCTGTGATATGCCTGGTGCCTGGGAGTGTTCCTGTGCAGGGGCACAAGATGCCTAACTGCCATGGCAGTACCCTCCCTGGGGAGGCTCTGTGCAGCTCTGACATTGATTTCAGGCACACAGCTGTTTGGCAGGAAGGAATTATTTTGCTAGATAACCATAGTGTTTCCTCAGCTCCCTTCTCTGGTTCCTGCCCACCTTACAGTAATTTGGACAGTGAACTTTCTTGAGAGCTACACAGAGCTCCTAATAATGCACTTTGCAGCTGTGAAAAAGTTATTTAGATGTCCTAGTCTCTGTAACTTTCATGAAAGTGAAGAATAATGCTTACATAGTCTTTATACTGATAATAAGACATATATAAATAAAGATTGCTGATGTAACTCTTTAGATATATGTTTCCATCAGAGAACAGAGCTCCATCTGATCCCAGCTTAATCCTCAAAATCTGTGTTTATAAAACTTTATTTTCTAATCCTTCTTTGCCCCTCACTGATATTGAGAATTTGGTAATGCTGGTCATGGCAAAAGAGGCAAAAATCAGTTTCAGAATTATAACATTTTACCTAAGTTTTGTGAAGAGCCCCACCTTACCTAAGATAAGGCTCTGCCTCAAACCCTGCTGCATGTAAGAATGGGTCCAAAGTAAGCCAGACTTTAACTTATTTAAAGTTGTGTTCAAAAGTTTGATGTTTGTTGTAAAGATTACTGTGATCTCAAACAGGGGCTATGATGAATAACTCAGCCAAAATTCAAGATAGCTGTTGCACAAATTGAATGTTTTACTGTTGGTGATTCCATTTTGTATTTTCCTTGTAAACTCTATAATTGTTGCCTGATTAATTTTTGCAGAAGTACTGCTTCAAGAGCAAAAACCATAAATTGACTTGAAATAGGAAGCCATCACCTAAAGGACAGATAATGTAGACCCCCAACTAGATAAAAAGGGGGTGAATAACTGTAAAGTCATAGACATTGAAATTAAAGCCCAGTACGCTTACTTTATGACTGGTGAGACTAACTTGCTGGATGGTTAAGATCAAACTTAGAAATTGAGATTAAATACAGAGGCCAAAGAAAACCAGTATTTGGCTCTTGCCCTGAGAGTTAGCCTTAATCCAGAGAACAAGAGAACTTCTCTAAGGAGCTTTGCAACTCTGCACCACACGACCTCCCAATTGGGGATATTGATGAGACCACTGGAGGATGAAAAGCCAATCAGTGCACCTGCTGCAGAGGAGGGCCATTGGAAAAAGGAGACATCCCTGATGCTTCCAAGGGAAGCCACCTCACCAAGGAAACCCTGCCTGATGGACAACACTAATGGAGCTAAGAAGCTGTTCTTAAGTTCCCTATGAGTGACCCTTGTGGGAATTCAGCTGACTCTTTACAGGCAGGAACAGGTCAATTTAACCAGCTTGGTCTTAAACACCTAGAAAAACAGTTAAAACTGAAATATAGACATTCTTGAGCATTTAAAAGAAACAATAGTTAAATGCAACCTAAGATGTACACTTGTGTTAGCCCCCCTAGGATAAATAAAGACTGGAAGCTACAAGAGAGATTTTTTAGGCAGATGTACCTGCAAATTATCAAGAGGAACTGTCAGAATCAGGAGTTTTTGGTCAGTTTCAGGCCTACAGATCCTCCTAAACTATGCAGGTAGGCTTAATCTATGCTTGCTAGTATGATTATCTAGCCCTAGGTCACAGAACTATAGAGATCTCTACTAAACACAGGTTATACCAACAAGAGGACTTGGTCATGCAGTCACTGCCACCCAAAAGCTGGAACAGAAACTCCAGAAGGCAGTAGAGGCATCTGCTGCCCCCCTGGCATCCCTACAAAGATGAATAACATTTATTGCTCAAGTTTCCTTGCAGAGCCGTCAAGCACTGGATCTGACAAAGGGAGAACATGCCTCTTCCTAAGAGAAGAATGTTGTTGCTGCACCAATGAAACCAATCTAATGGAAAAGCAACATCGAAACTCTCAGAGGTCTAAATGAAAGACTGAGGCAAGAAGAATCAAATGACCCCTGGCCAGGATGGCTGAACTCCACTCTTGTCACCTGGCTGACCACTACCCTTACTCCCCTATTTCTGATAGGATTTCTGCTAATGCTTGCTCCCTGTCTTCTGAGGTTTGCCTGGAACCACATGAGTGAGGTTGCCAGGGTGATATACAACCAGATGCTCCTACACTCTTATAGCCCCCTCCCCACTGTCCTAGAACTCGAACCTTTCTTTCCCCACAACACCCTCTAACATGCAGGAAGTAGCCGGATGGACTCAGGCGCCCTATAGCACCAAAAAGGTCAGGATGTTAAGTCAGAATTTGAGCGACTATTTGAGCGAGAGCAGAGCCACTGAGGCAGAGGGCAGTGAGCCAAAACCACAACCAATCAAACAGGCAGGAAAACTCCATTGACCCTTACCTCCACCTGTCACTCAGCAGGACCCCCCACCCATTCCAACCTATAAAGATCCTGGGCAGCTGGGGACACATGCAATTTTCTCTAGCTCCCTACCCTGACCTGTACCCCAGGAGCTGGGAATTTTGCCTGAGAGCCAAATTCCAATAAAGCTTGTTTCGGCCACTTTCTGTCTGATTTTATTTGGCCACTGAGCTTACAAATTCACCTGTTAATAGATATTTGTGTTGTGTTCCATTTGGCATTATTACCACTAAAACTCCCATGAACATTCTTGTGCTTTTTTGTGGGAACAAGTTTTTGTTTCACTGCGATGAATGTCCAGGACTGTGAGAGATGGGTCATGTGATGAGTGAAGGTTTCATTATAAGAAACTGCCAAACTCTTTCCCAGAGTGCTGGTTCCATTTCTCATTTCCACCACTATTGTAAAAAATGTTCTCTTTATACTTGGTGTGAGGTGGTAGTTCCTCGTGGTCTTATTTTTAGTCCTCTAAGGACTCAAGATGTTGAACACTTTTCAAGTATTTATTGCTACCTTTATCTCCTGTTTGGTTAGATGCTGCTCTTAGTTGTACTGAGTTGTTTGTTTTCTGTTTACTTTTGAGAACTTTTCAGATACTTGTAAACACTAGATGTGTACTTCCACATACATGCATGCTCAGCACAGAAATCCTATGTTAAATATGAGATGGACAAATATGATGCCAGCCCCAAAAAAATGAGTTTTGGCAGAATTCTTTTTAGCAATATCTGCTTGCTTTATTTATTTATTTATTTTTAAGTTTGAAAGTGTTCTGTCCTCTTCTTTTTTTTTTTTTTTTTTTTTTTTTTTTTTTTTTTTTTTTTTTTTTTTTTTTTTTCTTTTGAACCTGGGATCTCATGTATAGGAGGCAAATACTCTACAACTGAGCTACATCCCCAGCCTTCATTTTTATTTTGAGACAGGGTCTGGCAAAGTTGCTGAGGCTGTCTTAGAACTTGTGATCCTCCTGCCTCAGCCTCCTAAATAGCTGAGATTACTGGTGTGTGCCAACACTTCCAGGTTGCATTTTATATTTGGATCTATCCTGATATGAATTTTATATAAAGTGTGAGGTACACTTACAGATTATTTTGCCCCCTGGCATGGGCCACCTCTGTTCATTCTTATTTCTATTTCCCCTGAGTCTTCAAAATCATAACATAATGGGTTTAAAAAAAAAAAAAAGGAAGAAAGAAACCTCCTTTCAGTTCACGTTTGATTTCTGGCATCAGTCATAGGCGCTCCTCCACCCACATGTCCTCTACGTGTTTTATCAGACTCCTACCTGAGTATTTCATGGGGGTTGTACCTGGCAGAGTTTTTCAAATGTCAGTTTCCAGCTGTCCAAGCTAGGGTAGAGAATTTCTGAGTTTGGGGACTGACCTTGCATCTTTCTTCCACCCTCATTTCAGTGATCAGTTCCAGGAGCTTTTCTGTGGGTTTAGGACAATGACTCCCCTTGTTCCCTGGTGGTCCTGCATGTCTCCACCTGAGCCATGGTGTCAGGAGAGCTGCTGCATGGTCATTGTCTTCATCTCTTCTAAAGAGGCTGCCACAAGAGACCTCTGCTGGCCACCCACCAGCGGGTATGATGAGGTCTGGGGCTTTCCAGCTCAGCCCCTGAGGAGAAAGCGGCAGGCTGTGAAGTTGTGCAGCTGCAGCAGGTGTTCTTGGCCTGGCCACAGTCTCTGATTTTCTTGTTTCTCATTGATTTTTGTCCCCATTGATTGATTGTCATCTTGGGCAAGGGACATAGAGAGCTGGCATCTGTGGCTCACCTTGCTTTGTCTATGCAAGTAATAGAACTGTCTGATTCAAAAAAAAAAAAAAAGGCTTGCTTTTGTTGTTCTTTGTTTTTTTTTTTTTTGTTTTTTGTTTTTTGTTTTTTGTTTTTTTTTTCTGGAAGAATCTATCAGCCCTGATTCTTGCTTGACAGTAGGTTTCATGAGATTTTCAGATGTTTCAGTTATAGAGATTAATTCTTCTACTGATCACCTTAGTAGTTTCCTCCACAGTTTTGTTCACCCGGTATTTCTCTTTCATGGGGTCATGAATTTCTGGGTTGCTGCTCAAGTCATGAACGTAGCATCAAGTTAATTAGCTAAGATGGAAATGATCTTATTTTACTGAGCAGTTTTGTATAAACGAGTGTGTGGCAGTGGGATGAGGTGGTCTTCACAAGCAGCACTCCTGTTGGTGTGCAGGGCCCAGGAGACGGCATGGCAAGAACCTGACCCACACAGACACATATGCAAGAGGAGACGAGGGCGAGGCTGTATGCATGGCAGATAACTCAAGTACTGCACATCTGGTTTAGAGAGGAGGAGGAGGAACAGGGGTCTCCCTGATGTTACAAAGCCCTTCTGTGACTCTAAAGCTTCTGCCTGACCCCTCCTCCACCTTCCCAGCCTTTTCACTGTGACTCAGAGGAAGCCCCTGGAAATCAGGGTGGGGAGGGGCACACTGTCAGAACACTCCAGGTGACAGCTCAGCTCCTCACACACATAATACTCATCACATGTATAATAGTGGTGGTGACAATAAAATAATGGTATGAAACATGGATGGGGCATTTCTAGGACAAGGAATTTTACAAATAAAGGCACTGCCCTTCCCTCTGCTCAGGGAACCCCAGAGCTCTGTCCTATGACTCTATTCCTCTTTTGTTCTCCTGAGACTCTGTTCTTCCTCTAGCCCATGCTGAAACTCCATAATTCCTCCCTAATAACCGAAGAATTCTTCACATTTCCGGTGGGGAGGTAGACTTATATGAAGGACTGAGATGCCTTGAAACTTCCAGGGTGAGGAGGATGGGAAGCCTAGAAAAAGCCAGTAGTTGATGGGGGTTTGCACACAAAACTCAGGTTCCCCTCAGCGGCAATGAAAAAAGGGACACTTTCCAGGGTAGGATGTGGTAATCAGTTTGAAAACTGGTATGTGCTTTCATCTGTGAGTGTTTCCTACATGCAGATCCTTTGTGCCCAACCCTTCCCAGGAACAGCACTGCATCTGCAATAATATGAAATGGGAGGAGCCCCACTTCAGATTCCTCCCTAAGTGTTTCCATACACTTTATAAGCCACAGATTAAGGTCCCAGATGGTTGTGCTGCTGCTCTGCCTCCCTCTGCTCCACAGCCTAACCAGAACCATGCTGCTCAGAATCTTTGGTAAGGAGACTCCAAGTTAAGCCTGAGTGTTCTCACACCCCTTTGTCCCTCTGAACCTCAAACTCAGTTCTCTCTTCTGTATTCAGTTCTCAGTTTCCCACCTGGGGATCACCCCCACTGTCTTCCCTGACTTCCCTGCACCCATTCTGCTCACCTATAAATTTCAGAGGCTTCACTCTTCCCAGACCCCTCCCTGCATTTCCTCACTTGCCAGCACAGAGCCCAGGACCTAAAATCCACTCAGCCATTACCAGCAACCCAAGAAGCAGCTCAGTGACATCACCCTGGGACCCTTGAGCAGGACCTGGCTACACTCCCAGCCTCACTTTTGTTTCCCTCTATTCTCAGTTTCTGTCTTCATTGTTGGACTCCTGAGGTCAGACTCAGAGGGATTCACAGGTGAGGACAGGGGGTGAGGAGGTGCCACTGGTGGGGGGTCCTACACTGGCCCTTGGAGCCCACCCAGCTCTGACTCTTCCAGTTACTGGCCCATGGCTGTGCCAGCCAGCACCCAGGTGTGGGGACCAGACCTACAACCCCTTGGAGCAGTGCTGTGACAATGACACCATCCTGCCCCTGAATGCAACCCAGCTGTGTGTCCCCAACTGCATCTTCTATCCCTGCTTCCAGCACTGCTGCCTGGAGTCGCAGGGCTCTCAGAATCAGGCAGTGGTGACATTCAAGGTCCCAGGCATGAAGCCCGACTGCAGGTCCTCCCCCATCTCCAGGATTTGTGCCCAGGTAAGCCTGTGATCCAGCCCAGGCTGGGGGAGGGGCAGCAGGGGACAG
The DNA here is from genome assembly GCF_902686455.1 of Sciurus vulgaris. Classification (NCBI taxonomy): domain Eukaryota; kingdom Metazoa; phylum Chordata; class Mammalia; order Rodentia; family Sciuridae; genus Sciurus; species Sciurus vulgaris. Next base: position 54,926,337 of record NC_136478.1, on the reverse strand, counting down.
AGCTTGGTTGCAGCCCCTGTTGAGACTCCATCTCCCATCCCTAAATAAGCATGTGACTCCCCCAATTCCCTCTGTCTCTTGTCCCTTCCTCTCACCCCTGTCTCTCTGCTGTCTCCCTTTCTCTTTATGCAGGAACACCACCCAACCAGCCCTTGGTCAGATCTGACTTCATCTAGACAAGCCTGAGGAGCAGAATCTGGTATCTAGTAATCAGCCATGCTGAGGTTTTTAATTATTGCTATGGTTTGAGTGAGTCCTCCAAGTTCATGTGGTAGAATGCTAATTTATTTTTGGGGGGGCACAGTGCTGGGGATTGAACCCAGGGTCTTAAGAGAATAAACTTCTTTCCTTATAAATTATTCAATCTAGGGCATTTTATTATAGCAACAGAAAACAGAACAAGACAACTATATCACTTCTTTTTAGCAGAACCAGGTCCTGGGGATTGAACTCAGGGGCACTCAAACACTGAACCACGTCTCCAGCCCTAGTTTTGCTTTTTATTTAGAGGCAGGGTCTCACTTTTCCTGAGGCTGGCTTTGAACTCACAATCCTCCTGCCTCAGCCTCCTGACCAGCTAGGATTACAAGGCATGCAACACTGGCCCACCCCTATATCACTTCTTACACCCTTAAATTTCCTATGAGATGAAAACAGAAAGCATGTGTTTTTGAAATGGTATTGACTTCATTATAGATGCTTTATTAAGCCACAAAATTCTAGTAACAAAACTTAATTTATTGAAACTTAATTATTCTTTTATTTTGTTTTTGGGAATTTCCACCTTGCTGTTGCTGTATAAAAGTACCAAATCAAAAAAAAAAAAAAAAAGTACCAAATCAGATATTGGGTTCATACAGGAAATTTTTTTCTTGGAGAGAGGGGTTTAATTAGTGAATTATCTACATCTTCAATTCAGGGTCCCCCAGAAAATCAATCCCATATCTACCTTAAAAGGAGAAGTTCCTGGAGATTTCCCATATGCTGGTCTTTGCAGCCTGTCTTAGTCTATTTTGTGCTGATACAACAAAATGCCTGAGACAGAGTACATTATAAAGAAAAGAGTATTTTAGCTAACAGTTTTGGAGGCCCAAAGTTCAAGATCAGGCAGCCCTATCTGCTCAGCCTTAGGTGAGGTCTTCTGGCTCACCATGGTGGATGACATCACAGATGGACCATATACTATAGTGGTTAGTGGTGTGTGCAGAAGAGAGAGGTAACATGGTGAGAGAGGAAGCAAGAGAGCAAGACAACAGAGCTGAACTTGGTTCAGGTAGCCAACCCAGTCCCATAATACCTGAGCTGCTCCTGCAAGACAGTCATTGATCCCTTCCCAGGATGTTTTCCCCATGGCCTAATCACCTCCAGGTAGACTACACCTCTTAAAGGTTCTACCATCCTCAGTACTTTTACACTGGAGACCAAGCCTCCAGTCCATGAAATTTTGGGGGGACAAATTGTACCCAAACCATAGCAGAGACCATCTAACACCTGTCAAGTCAACCACACAATCCTCAGGGAAGCCTCAACTCATCTGATAATTCGGGGGAAGAGCAAATTTCTCCCTAACAAGCCAATGGCATAGCATGCTGCAGCCTGGTAAAGGATTGGGGGATCCAGAAGGCTGGGATGGGCAGAGTCTAGCCCTTCTGACACCCATCCTGGGAAACTGGGGTTCCAACCTGAGCACAACTTTCCAGGATTCTCACTCTAATGTAGTGGGAATCTTGAGCTCTTGAGTCCAGGGAAAGTTCTCCTTTTCAAGGTTAGGGGGGTTTATGTTCTAGGGACCATTTGGAGAAGGTAGGCAGAGTACAGGGCCTTCTACATAATTTGCACAGCCTAGTGCAAAATGGGTGAGCTTAGTTCAAACAATTCAGGAAAAAGAGATAACATGATTACCTACATTTGAACATTATACAATCATTCATGTATTTAAACATCACACAGTAATATATATATATGTGTGTGTGTGTGTGTGTGTGTGTGTGTGTAATTTTATGTATTTATTTAAAATTTTAAAGATACTACATTGTTGAGGATTTCTCCTTTTAATTATTTCATTACTAATAAAACATAGTAGGGAAAGTTATGCTTCAATGGAGTAGACCATTTTTCCTGATCTTCCCGCTAGGTAAATCTAAAAGCCCTGACTACTATAACACAAAGATGAGACTGTGAATGGTGGAGTGAAAAAGGCAGACTGCAGTCCTCGGGTCCTCAGGTCCAAAGGACAAAGTGTTGGTGAGTAACTGGACTTTGTTTTACATCATAGGTCCAAGACTCAGAACTGAAGACATCAACAACCCAGAAAGAGTAATGGAAGAACACCAACAAGGCGTGTCCAAAAGTTCTCCCTCTAGCCAAAGGACCAGGACAAGGGAAGTCTAACAAGACATGCAATTTTTGGACAATAATGTCTTTACTCCAGCCAAACTTCAGCAAAGGTCAGTGGAAAACCTTTCAACTCACCTGCCGGCAAGAAGTTACTCCAAATCCCCTTGTCTTCATCCATATTTCTGTTACTATAGCAACATCCCTGAGGCTTTTAATGTATAAAGAAAAGAGGCTCATGTGGCTCACAGTTCTGGAGGCTTGAGGTCATGGCACCAGCCTCTGCTTGCCTCTAGTGTAAGCCTCATGGTGCATCACAATGACAGGAGGGCATGTGACAGGAGAGACCACAGCCTAGACAGGAAACCAAAGCACAGCTGGGTTCCCACGAGAACTACATCCACCCCTTCCAAAGGCACACCCCAATAATCCAGGGACCTCCCACTAGGCCCCATTGCCATGTCCTACACTGCCAAACTCACAGTGCCAGTGAGGGATGATGGGAGATTAGAAAAGAAAGACTCACAGAGACTGTAAAAATAAATAGCTGGGATCAAGTGGAGTGCTGCTCTCTGGTGGAGAAGCAGATGTAAAGACTCACGACAGCAATCTTTATTTATATATGTCTCATTATCAGGTTAAAGACTATGCAACCATTATTCTTTGTACTCAGGAAAGTTACAGAAACTAGAAACATCTATACAGCTTTTACATAGTTGCAGTGTGCAATGTTAGGAGCTTTTTGTAGAGCTCAAGGGGGTCCATAGTTTAAAGTTACTGTTAAGAAGGCAAGCTCAGGAAAAGCAGAGCTGGTGAAATGTTGTGGTTGTCTAGCTTGAGAATTCTTCTATCCCTGGGAGCTGTGTGCCTGAGATCAAGGTCGAAGCTGATAAGGTTCTTGGGCAGAGCCTCTTTGGGCAGAGTGTTAACACAGCAGCTGAGCATCCTGTGCCCTGTGTTGAACATTCCCAAGTAGCAGATACACCACAGCCATGAGGTCATCAGAGACCCCCAATCTCAGGCACTGCTCTCCACACCCCACCTCCTAAAGGTTCCACCACCTCTTAACAGTCTTACACTGAGGACCAAGTTTTCAACCCCTGAGCCCTTGGAAGGCAAATCACATTCAAACCACAGCACCTGCATGGATGCTGTCAGAGAAGAACAGGGGTGGGCTGGGAAAGACATTCTGTCAGGCAGTGACAAGGCTTCCCTCCACCGATTTATCTGCTGTAAAAATATTTAATTCATGTTATATCTTGGATTATAAATTTCTCTTAAAAATTATAAAAATTTTATAATTAAATTATTTTTTATAAAAAATATAAACTTTTTTGTACTAGGGAGTGAATTCAGGGGCACTTAACTAGTGAGTAACATCCCCAGCCCTTTTTTGGAATTTTATTTAGAGACAGGGTCTCACTGAGTTACTTAGGTCCTTGCTAAGTTGCTGAGGCTGGTTTTAAACTCACGATTCTCCTGCCTCAGCCTCCCAAAATGCTGGGATTGCAGGCATGTGCCATTAATTACAGTAAAATTTTTTGGAATTATAATTTTTTTTCTTTTTTTTTTTTTTTCCTTGTATTAGGTATTTAACCCATGGGCACTTAAGCACTGAGCCACATCCCCAATCCATTACTTTTTTGTTTTGTTTTGTTTTGTTTTGTCTTGTCTTTTGTTTTGTTTGTTTGTTTGACTTTGATACAGGATCTTGCTATATTTCTGGCTTTGATCCTCCTGCCTCAGGCTCCTGAGCTGCTGGGATTATAGGTGTGCACCACCATAGCTGGCTAAGAATTTTTTTCTATCTTACATCTGTACAAATATATTGTGTCATCAAAATGTACACTTTCAAAATTCTTTTTTTTCAACTTATACAAAAAAATGAAAAATCACCAAAAAATATTTACATTTAATATTTGGAATTATCTTTTCAATTATATGACTGGGGCTACTGAGATTATTTTACAGAATGACAACACTGTGGTAAATTTCTTTCTTATGCTAGATGTTTTCTCTTTAATTGAAAAATTACTCAATAACTTTTAAGTACATGCACTAATTTTAAAGGTATAGTGTTTTAAAGTATATGTACATTGTTAACATCAGTAAAACTACCACTCATGTCAAGATACAGAGCATTTTTTGCATGAATGTCATATTATTTCTCATGTAATATTTCTTAAATGTTACAACCTATATTGTATGTTTAGTAAACATGAAATATTTTGTTAGAGTCAGGCACAATGCTGCACACCTGTAGTCCCAGCTACTTGGAGGCTGGGACAGGAGGATTGCTTGAGCCCAGGATTTCAAGGACAACCTGAGGAACATTATGAAACTGTCCCAGAAATATCTATTTTGTTATACTCTTGAATTCTACCTGTCAAAAATGTTGCTCTTAAATTCTGTGGAATGACATGATTTCCATTATCATAAAAGCTTTAATCCTTCATTTGATACAAATGTGCATATCCAATTGAGTTTGGGTTTTTGTTGTTTTGTTTTGTTTTGTGTACCACAGATTGATCCCAGGGGTGATTAACCACTGAACCATATCCCCAGCCCTTTCTTTTTATTTTGAGAGAGGGTCTTGCGAAATTGTTGAGGCTGGCCTTAAACTTGTGGTCCTCGTGCTTCAGCCTCCTGAGTCACTGGGATTACAGACATGACCCATCATGCCAGGCTCAATTGGGATTTTTCTAATAAAGATATTTAACCAGTTTCTGAGTATGATAACTCACTGTATCTCTGTTGATACATTTTGTGCTCATCCTAATCCTTCCTTGCTGTTTTCATTTTCATGTTGTTTTTGACTTTTTTTTTTTTTTTCCGGTACTGGGGATTGAACTCAGGGCCTTGTGCTTGCTAGACAAGCACTCTACCAGCTGAGCTATCTCCCCAGCCCTGTTTTTTACTTTTTACCTCTTCTTCTCCAATCCAAAAAAATTGGAATGAATATGTATTGTACTTTTGTCTGTACACTTACCTCAATGTTAAATTGACTCAGTGAACTATTATATGATGCAATAATGGTTTTTCCAATGTAGCACATAAAACAAGGTTTTATCCACCCCTCTACAACCAGTGATATGGAAGTTTTCTTTTCAGACTATTAGATTAACATTATGGAGAAACATGTTAGTTCTTCAATTTTTATCAGATTAAGAATAATTATGCTTGTCCTGTTCAGAGTGGCAAACTCCATTCATTTTACTCTTGTTTAGCTTGGGAGCACACAATACTACATGCAAAACTTATATATATATAACCAGTATTGATATTTTGATGTTTAATCTCAAATCTACTGTAATATGTGAAGATCATGCAAGAAACCAAAAATGGTTTCATAATTTGTATGTAATTTTAAATCCTTTTTGCAAGTCAAGCACTGGGCTGCCCATACCTATAGTCCCAGCTACCTGGAAGGGTGAGGAAGGAGAATGCTTGGGCCCAAGAATTCAGGTCAACCTGGACAACATAGTTACACCAGGGGGGTTGGGGGTGAGAGAAGAAGGGAGGAACTTTAGATTTCATAGAGAAAAATGAGAGGGAGGAGGGTATGAAAAATGGTGTACTGAGACAGACATCATTACCCTATGTACATGTATGATTACACAAGTGGTGTAAATCTATGTCATGCACAACCATAGAAATGAAATGATGTACCCCATTTGTGTACAATGAATCAAAATGCAATCTGTAAAAATAAAAGAAAGGAAGGAAGGAAGGAAGGAAGGAAGAGAAAGAAAGAAAGAAAGAAAGAAAGAAAGAAAGAAAGAAAGAAAGAAAGAAAAGAATTTAAAAAAAAAAGATTACTTACTTCATTTCTGTACCTCCAATTATAAGGAAAATTTCATTTTAAAACTACCTTCCTTACTGGTAGTAGTGAAACCAGAGTTGCTCTGCTTCTTCTGGCAGGTGGCATCTGCACAAGCTGCAGACTTCTGCAGCTGAGAAGTGTCGCAGCTCTTAATGACAGGCCATGCCCTCCAATGTTGCAGCAGACCCCAGCAGCTCACCATTCATTTTTTTTCTTTTTGGATTCTTGTCTTGGGATTTCAAAGACTGAAATCCACAGACCAGGATGAGTGAGTATAAGAGAGGATTTATTGAAGAAGAGGAACAAAAGCCAGCAGGGCAGGAGGGGACCCAAGAGGGCTTCCCATTTGAGTGTGTTAGTCTAGGGATTCACTTGGGTTAATGTTACTGTTCCAAACTTGCACTAATCAATGTTTGGAAGAGTATCATGCTATTGGCCCAAAATTATGCTAATTAGGTTTTGGAAAAGTGCTAAATGCTATTGATTAGCCCTGCAATCCCATTCAGGGTGCTCTACTTCCATTTTCCTGCTGCCTCAGAAAGCCGGAGATTGCAGTCAGTGGATCCTGCATGCTTAGGACTTCCAGAGCTGCAACACTGCATGAAGTAGGTTCCTGCATCAGTGTCCTCACTGGTCAGTGTGCCTTGGCTCACCTTGGTACTGGCCTGCAGGGTCTTAGGCCTGTGCTGGCATGATGGCCTCCATGTGACCATAGGCCATGCTCCAGACCCTGGGCTGCTGCTGTGCTGATCCACTCCTCCTCCACTCTGTTGCTGCTCTCAGCAGAGACAGTGTGCTGGCTGCACAACTTGGTGGCTTGGGAGCCATGTCATTCCCCACTCTGAAGAAGTGTTTATAACAGTTTCCTAACTGGGGGAAAGGATGATGATCACTCTGGCTGCTTCAAACTGAAAAGGAGTATTGACAGGAAACAGGACTTAGGGTCTTCTTACAGAGGCCTACCTAAGGGCCCCCAGTGAGGTGGGAGCTTGGATTTGGATTCCATTTATAAGGCTATTTGTAGCTTGGCATCTCACACATGAGGGCAATCCAGAGAGCCATGGTGGTGGTTGGCAGATCACCACATGCACCATACATAGGGAAGAGATCATGTGAAGACAGCAATAAGCAAGACAGTAACACATCTTCTGTAAAGAACTAGCACAAAAGCAATTTATTAGTAAGTCCCTGAAAACCATGAAGATGAGTAGTTTATTAAGGTTTAAGGTGGGGTCTAATATATCGCCAATTTATGAGTGGAGGCCATTTAATCTTTAGAAACATTAGCAGAGTTGTTAGAAACATACACACCATTTAGTTTGTATGACGTCTTAGGTATCCACTTGAGCAATAAATATATCTATTCTTTACCACCTGATACTCGTAAAACAGGTTTTTCATTAGTGTCACCTGTTTGGTAGAGGGATCTCCTTCAGCTTCATCAGGTAGGGATTCCTTGGAAAAGTAGGTTACAGCTTTCATGTGTCATATTACATCTTTTTGAGGAGCACTTGTTGGGGCTAAATTATCATACCAGTGAAAATCAGATTGGGTTTATCTATGTAGGAAGTTAGACAGATTTGTAGGTCTTGCCAGGGTGGTGGCACACGCCTGTAATCCCAGCAGTTTGGGAGGCTGAGGCAGGAGGATTTCAAGTTCAAAGCCAGCCTCAGCAAAAGCAAGGCACTAAGCAACTCAGTGAGACCCTGTCTCTAATTAAATACAAAATAAGGCTGGGGGTGTGGTTCATTGGTCAAGTGCCCCTGAGTTCAATCCCCAGTACCCAGGAAAAAAAAAAAGGAAAAAGAAAGATTCGTAGGTCTTGAGTTGACTAGTTGACTTAGAAGAAACTTGTGACTCTGGCAGAGCCTTTCATGGTAATTATCAGGCATTCCTGTATAAGGAGCCCTTTATAACCTCCCAGTTATGCTTACTTTTTTGAGAACTGACACAAGTGTATGTCTAAAGTTACAAAGTCTTCCTTGAATGACTGTGCTTTAGATTACGCCCTCCTGCCAGGTGTTTAGGACCAAGTTGGCCAAAATTGACCTTGTTTCTATCTACTCTTAAAAGTCAGCTGAGATTCCTCAGAGATCACTCTTGGGAACTCGTGAGAGGCCTCTTGGCTTCTTCATCTTTCCTCTACAAGTCTTACCATCTGCCAGGATGGATGGGGGTCTCGCTGACCATGTGTGGCTTCCCTTGGAAGCATCAGGGATCTTTCTCTTTCCACTGACCCTCCTCTTTGTGGAATGGACTGCAACAGGTTGGCTTCCTGTTTTCTAGGGTCCTCTTGAGCCTCCTGATCGGCAGGTTGGGTGACTCAGAGTCACAGGGCCCTTAGTGAAGTCCTATCATTACCCAAGTTCTGGCTGACCTTAGAGGGCAAGGGCCAAAATATTGGCTGTTTTTTCTGAGCCCTTTTACTGCCTTGATTTTAGTCTCCAAGTTAAGTTTTAAACATCCAGAAGGGCAGTTCCACCCATCTTACAGTGGGGGCAATGGGTTTTGAATTTCTGGAAGTCAGCATTTGGTACTGGAAGAAAGACAGACATATCTATCTCTCCTGTAGGTGATAATTTATTGTCTAAACTCGGCTTCTTTTCTTAGGAGTAGTACACCTAAGTGCAAAACACTAATAGGCAACAGATACAAAGTTACTCAAAGCAACCAGATATAAGCCGGGTTTTAAAATGGCAGTGCATAGGGCTGGGGCTTGGTGATAGAGCACTTGACTAGCACATGTGAGGCACTGGCTTCGATCCTCAGCACCACATAAAAATAAATAAAATAAAAACATTCTGTCCCTCTACAACTATATATATAATATATATTAAATATATATATATAATGTGTGTATATATATAGTCACATATATCTATGGTGTCAACTATATTGTAATAATCTAAAAATAATAGTTGCTTATTTAACCACTTATGGAGTAATTGTTTAAAAGACCTTAAAACAAGTATAAACCTTTTTTCTTTTAAGACTTAGGATTTTCCTAATAAAACCTAACAGAGACAAGAAATTATCTTAATGAGCATTAGAGGTCTCTTTTAACACACACTTACTTAGAAAGGTTTCATTAGGAATTGTATATTACCCATGAAAACCAAGATATCAGAAAAGCCTAATTATTCCTGCCAATGAAAAATTCTTTAAAGCAATGGGCACTGCACTTTAAACATTTTACAGAAACCAAAGCTTTCTTAATTAACTGACCACCTAAAAAATGTGTTTTACTAATTTCAAAGATATCTTTACTTTTACCAATTTATTTTGATCAAAGTTTCACATAAACTAAAGGCATTTGGATCCACTTTTCTTAATCTATGAGCACTTATGTATCAATAAGCCAGTTCTGGTACCATGTAACAATATATGCTACAAGCATGTATGAAGACATGATAAGTATGCAGAAATGTACATAAAACAGGAAACAAAGGTTTAGTGGCTTTTTACTAAGTACTGGATCTCCACAGGTAGGAAACAAAAAAAAAAGATCACACAGTGTCTATCAAATTTAACCCTTTAGAAAGTAAATCTGTCACAGATTTTTACATTATGACTTAAACTATACAGAGGGAGGACCTGGGAAATTGGGAATATTAGGAGTGGAGTCTTTCAGCAATGGTGGACACTGAAATCAAGGATTCAGATGGCCACCTGACCTCCATGGGGGTCAAATTCACTTCCACCATCACTATTAAAAAAAAAAAACTCCAGTTAAGACAAAACAATATTTCTGAAAAAAACTGATCAGAAAACAATTAATTTAGGTGCACAGAACCAAAAGCAAGTAGAAAAACTGAGCTGAAAAAAGGGGGTTTTCTAAAAAGAGGGAACAGCCATAATTACTCTTTAAAAGAGCATGTGGAAGATCTTTATCAGACCAGAGTACAATTTTGGGTCAAAGTCAGCCCTTTCCCTTTGTCTCCCCCTTTATATAGCATTTAGGTAGGAGCATACTGAGAAAGCAAATCCCAGAGTACAAAAAAGTTTATAGCAGTTCGAATTTAAAAGTGACACCTCTTGGCTGGCATTGTGGCTCAGTGGTAGTGCCTGCTTGCCTAGCATGTGTGAGGCACTGGGTTTGATCCTCAGCACTGCATATAAATCAATGAATCAATGAATAAATAAATGAATAAATCAAAGGGTATTAAAAAAACCATACCTTTTAAAAGATACTTTTTTAAAAAGTGACACCTCTTTTCCTTGGTCTTTAATTGGTTTGAGCAACTCTGTTCATGCAAGACTAACTATAAAATGGTACTATAATTTATCCTTTCCTTGGGCCATCTCTCTCTGTGTTCCAACTTGTATTTGAATCAGACTTGATTACAGAAAAATGTTTTCCCCCAGTATTTGAGAATCAAAGGAATCCCAGTGTATGAGTGCTTGTGCCAGATGGAGAATTACCTAACTGAAAGACAAGTGGGAAGGTGACCCTTGGCATTTCTCCATTATCCAAAACAGATTGAAGTATCCCTCCATCCCCTATCGACCTCAAATGTTGGAAGCCAGGAGTGAACTGTGGGCATGTCTGAGCCAACTCTAAAGCAGAGGTAGGCCCTTTGGAGAACTCTTGGTGCAATTTCACCCATCTGAGATTGCTCTGTTGCTTTGGCAGACTTCCTGCTCAAAGAGAAGTCTGTGATTCTGAGGAAGTTATTGGCTCCAACAGCCCTAGGTTCAAACACAATTCCCAGCAGGTAGAGAGAGATACTAGTGTCCCAACTAGTCTCATGGAGCCAGCTGCCTGGAGGAGGAAGAATTACCGCACAAGTGATAAGTCCCCAATCAAGTCAATCTCCCCTAGGCTTCTCACTTCTTTTACCTTGAAGAACTCCTTCTCACCATGAATTCCTTTGGTGCATTTCATTCTAAATAAAGCATTCATGGGATTTTCCATTTGTTATGATCATACCTTGCAGGTCTCTTCCACCCATTAATGTCCCCACTTTAAAAAATGTATTTCTCATCTTCTGTGTTTATTTCTTAATACTACTTTTCAGACTTTTTCTTTTCAGCTGGCCCACACCTCCAAGGATTACTTGTTCCCTCCCCCCACAGGCAGTGGCTGAGACTCAAGGCTGTTGGTGACATCCCTTGAGTTAGACTAGTTGCTGTTACCAACACAAAATACCTAAAACTTCCTGTGATCTTCAAACTGTGAGCAATCATATATTGAGGCCTGCTGGTTGGATTAGTCACTCTTGCCAACACAAAGTACTCAGTTTCCAAAAGACTGTGCAGCCAGGTAGGAGAGGGAATTCAAGGTTGAGGGGACAGTCAGGGAGCACATCTGATATGCCACTGGGGTAGTGACCACTCAGGGACTGAGGCAGGACCTGGCCGACCCAGCCAGGGAACCTTGTCTTCATTGGGCCTAATGTCCAGCAGCTGGCTAGGCCTCACCAGAGCCTTTCCTTGAGACCATCACTCTTCTCTGGCCAGGAGAATGGCCTCCCCATGCCCCTCTCTGGAACCAAAGGTAAGGCACCATTTTTTACCTTCTTCTGTGTCTTCTGCACCTGGCACGGTACCTGGACCCAAAGTAGATGCTTAAAAAACCTGATGGAATTGAATTGAATTGAATTGAATTGAATGAGTCACAAGTGAATGCAAATAGAGAATTGGAGCAGGACAAGGAGGAGTGGGATTATCTGGACCCAGTTCAGAGAAACCTCTATAAAGATGTCATGATGGAGAATTATGGGAACCTGGTCTCACTGGATGTTTTGAACAGAGATAAGGATGAAGAATCAACTGAAAAACAAGAAATTAAAGAAATTGAGGAAGAAGTGGAGTCACAGGGTGTAATAGTTACAAGAATCACAAGTGAAATTGACCAGGACCCCATGGGTAGAGAAACCTTTGAACTTGTGGTAAGTTAGACAAACAGAGAGGAATCTTCTTATGGGAAATACCACAGGAATCTTTGACCCAAGAACAGAATAATCAGAGGAAACAATAATACTATCCATAAGAAACAAAACTCAGAAGAAAAATGACATAAATATGAAGAATGTGGAAAGGGTTTTGTTCACAAAGCCCATTTCATTCAACATCAAAGAGTCCATACTGGCGAGAAACCTTTTCAATGCAATGAAGGTGGGAAGAGTTTCAGCTGCAGTTCATTTGTTATTGAACATCAAAGAATTCACACTGGGGAAAGGCCCTATGAATGTAATTACTGTGGGAAAACCTTTAGGGTAAGCTCAACCCTTACTAGACATCAGAGAAGCCACGCAGGAGAAAGACCCTACCAGTGTAATCAATGCAAACAGAGCTTCAGCCAGAGAAGGATCAGAGGATTCATACAAGTGAGAAACCCCACACCTTATTGAGCATCAGAGAGAAATCCTATCACTGTACCAAATGTAAGAAAAGCTTTAGCCAAAATTCATTGCTCCTTGAACATCACAGATTTCACACTGGGGAAAGACCCCATAAATGTGGTGAATGTGGGAAAGCCTTTAGATTAAGTTCATACCTTATACAATGCCAAAAAATTCACACTGGTGAAAAACCTTTTCTTTGTAGAGAATGTGGGAAAAGCTTCAGTCAGAGCTCATTCCTTATTGAACATCAGAGGATCCACACTGGTGAACAGCCTTATCAGTGCAAAGAGTGTGGGAAAAGTTTCAGTCAGCTTTGCAATCTTACAAATCATCAGAGACTTCACACAGGAGACAAACCTCTTAAATGTGAGGAGTGTGGAAAAGTCTTTAGTAGAAGCTCAGGTCTTATTCAGCATCAGAGAATCCACACCAGAGAGAAGACTTATCCACACAGTGAAACTAAGGACATTTTGATCCAAATTGCAGTCTTGTTATACAGCTGGAGGTCTACCCTAAGGAAAAATCTTACAAATGTGATGAATGTGGGAAAACTTTAAGTGTTAGCGCTCATCTGGTACATCATCAAAGAATCCACATTGGCAAAAAGCCCTATCTGTGTACTATTTGTGGGAAAAGCTTTAGTCGGAGTTCATTCCTCACAGAACACCAAAGAATCCACACTGGTGATAGATCCTATCTCTGCAGCCAGTGTGGCAAAAGCTTCAGTTAACTTTGTGATTTTATTCAACCTCAAGGTGTTCACACAGGTAATAAGCCCCATAAACACATGGAATGTGGAAAGGCCCTTAGCCAGAACTCAGTCTGGTTCCACACCGGAGAACACACACAGGAGAGAAACTGACAAGTGTGACAAAAATTTCAGTCAACAGCACAACCTTGTCAATCATCAGAAGATCCACAGAGAGGTGAAAACCCAAGAAATCCACAAATGTGATGCTTGTGATGAAGCCTTCGATTTCCATATTTCTCCTATTTGGCATCAAAAATTGCATGCTGCATGGATACAGGAAATGTAGAGAAATAAGTAGGCTCAGTTTAATTTGAGACTAGCTACCCAAGTGCAGTTTTAGTGTGGCTCAATATGGGTCAGATTTTCTGATAAAGCAAGTTGTCCTGGGCTTCAGGCGAATGGTTTCTAAAGGTCCTGTGAGTAGTGGACACACGCCCATGGGCAACTGACTTCTATGACTTTGTTTTCATGATCATGAACAAAGACTCACTAGTTTATCTAAGCACCTTTTAACAAATCTTTCAGCAGAAACGTTGAACCCAGGTGTGGAACATGGAGGTGCTCTGAAGACAAAGTTGAATAAGTGCCAGGGAACTGGGAGCAGCTGACTTAGAAAATCACTGAGAATAACCACTCAAAGAATCTTTTGCCCCCATCTCATGTGGTCCTTCAATTCCATTATGTTTGGCTGTGCATGCCAAAGCCTAGCGATTAGCATATATGAGTTGTCAAACAACGCCCAGATGATTTTGAGACCAGTATACAAAGTTTTTGTCATTTGTTTCAGGAAGCTAATTGTTCAGCATGCGAGTTAATGAAAGGCTGTTACAGTGCCTGGTTATTCCCTGGTCATTGAAGTGAGTGAACCATTAAGTTCACATGTAAAGGTCATGTGAGTAACTAACAAACCTAAAATTGGAAAGGTGTTACCAAGCAATCTTTGGGAGTGCATTTTTTCACACCAAGATGGGCCTAAAACAGTGAAAGAAGATAGCTCTTCTTTTGTGCTGTCCCATCTGTAAGAGATATTTGTAATACTACATGAATAAGCTTATTCCTGAACAACCAGGAGCATGTGAAAGTGTACATATTTTGATTACCAAGAATTGGAAATAAAAAGACCTGGATTTATGATAGGAAGCTAGAGATATTTTGCTATTGCTTTGGGTTTTATGGCATCTAGATTTTGCATGTAATGTAAAAATTCTTATTTCTGGCTCTAGAGCTTCCCCTAGTTAATGATTGTTTTATAAACCTGTTAAGTCATCATTTTAATCATTAAAGCCAGTTTTGTTTTAAAAAAAAAAATGCTCAGTTTCTGCTATCTCCTGTGATCCTCAAAACATGAGTGACCGTGTACTGAGGACTAACTAGGATTTGGGCTTATTGGATTACCTGCACTTACTAACACGTGACTCAAAATCTGTTTACTGTGTGTCATTCTCCTCTTAAAAGGAGAAACCCTGATTTGTTTGGGTTTATTTGTACTGTTTACCCCCAACTATGGAGGCACTTATAGGTGGGGTGGTGCGTCCTGAAGGAACTCAGTCATTGTGCTAAGGGAGAGGTGTGTTCCTGAAGGTCATGTGCACTAGACAAGTTTTGAACTTTTTCAGATGTTTGTATTTACAGTATCAGTTTGGGGAAAAAAATAATACTTCATTTAATTTTTGTAAATAGTTTATCTAAATCACTTGTACGTGTTCAGATTTTGGTTTTTCTCTGATAGGTTTAAAAGCATTAAAAGGGAAACTGGCAGGGCTGGAAACCTAGGGAATGGGATTCTCTTTGTGAGTGTGAGCACACCTGGAACAAGAGTGTTGTTTGGGTCCGAAAAAGCACTCCAGGACTTGAATTTTCCCAATTACTTCATCCATGGATCCTACTTAAACAATTGAGATTTAGAAAACAGGGACTACATAGATTATGAAGCACACATAAGAGGAGAGGGGAAAAGAGACCCCTTTGCTCACACTCAGGAGATTAGTGGGTTGCCTCTTTCCCAAAGACCTCGGATCAGACTAAGACCTTGTCTCAGGTCCAGAACACACTGGGTGAGGGAACCCTCCATATCAGGCAAGTCAGTCGGAAAGCAAAAGAAACAAGCAGACACTTGTTTGAACTGACCTGTCAGCCTGGTTCATGTTCTGCAGACAGAAGCTGAAGCAGATCCTGACCAACATTTCCTCCATCAGAGAGGAAGGGGATTGAGCAAGCCTCCTCCAGTCAGCCTGTCACCCATGTCTTTAGACTGGGGACTGTGCTATCTGCTTTTAACTGGCCCTAGGTGCCTGGTATTTAATCAAATATTTTTCTAACAGGAGTATAGAACTCTGGGGGGAAAAGCAATAGTTCTGTTGGTCCATTTCACTCACCTTTCCAATAAACCCCATGTTGGGCACCAAAGATGAAGCCTCAGTTGCTCTGCTTCTGCTGGCAGGTGGGTCTGCACAAGCAGCAAGCCCCTGCCACTGAGAAATGGGTCCTGATGGGGGGCCATGCCCTCCAGTGTTGAAACAGCCCCCATCAGCTCACCATCAATTTCTTCTTCCTGGATTTTTGTGAATCCAAAGAATGAAATCCACATAGCAGGATGAGTGAGTGTAACTACAGGATTCGTTGAAGAATTGAAACAGGAACAGAAGTCTGGCAGGGTAAGAGGGGACCCAGTAGGGTTTCTGGCTGAGTGTGCTAGTCTAGGGGTTTATAAGCACCTGGGTCAACACTATTGGTCCAAACTTAGGCTAATTAGAGTTTAGAAATGTATAATGCTATTGATCCAAAATGTTGCTAGTTAGGGTTTGGGAAAGTGCTAAACACTATTGGTTGCCCTGCAATCCCAGTCAGGTCTGCCCCACGCCATTTTCCCACTGCTTGTCAGGAAACATGAGGTTGCAGTGAGCAGATTGGCAGATGGTGCACACTTAGGGTTTCCACAGCTTCAGCACTGCATGGAGTGGGCTCCCCATCAGGTGTCCTCACCAAGCCAGCCAGGTGGTTCAGGATGACAGGTCCATGCACCTTGGCTCACTTTACACTGACGAACAGGACTGCAGCCAGTGCCCATTGCCTGGGCTCAAGCCCACCCAGGGTGCTGCTCTGCTGCTCCACCACTCCACCATTCTGCTGCTGCTTCTCAACAGGGACCAGAGGGCTGGAAGCACAACTTTGTGGTCTGGGAGTCATGTCAATAGATTCATCCAAACTTTATATGAAAACAGAGTCAAATCTGGTTATTATCATTACTATTATTATTAATTTTCATTTTCACTTCTGACCCTATGGACATTTCCTTTGTGATGTTGCAGCAACTTCATCCACAGGTTCTAAACTTCTTGAAGAATCCTCCTAATTTCCTGATATGTTTTATTGCAAAGTAAGCATGTATGATTTTAAATCAGCTTTATTAAGGTATAGTTTAACTTTAACATTTTAACTGAATGCTTGAATGAGCATTAATAAATTATATATACCAGTGGAATGTACCACCACAATCAAGATGCAGACTTTACATCATCCCAAAATGTTCTCTTGTGTTTTATCATAGTCAATCCCATCTCTTCACCCCAGACTCCTGAACTCACATGTTTGATACTTCTCACTATAGATTAACATGGTACTGGAATAAATGACATCAACTAATGAAACAGGATAGAAAGCCCAAAAAATATATCCAAAGATTTATAATTCATTGATTTTTTTACAAAGCTGCCAAGAACACACAGGGGGAAAGGACAGTCTCATGAACAAATGCTGCTGGAAAAGCTAACCCTTATCTCACACCATACACTCAAAATCAAGGCACGATGGATAAAGGACTTCAGTGTAAGACCCGGGGCTGGAAACACAGGGGAAAGATCCACAACACTGATATTGAGATAGAGTTTTAGGGAAAAGAGAGAGAAATGCTGAACCTTAAAGGAAACACCCACACGCCATTGAGATGTAGAAAGCACAGTCGTAAACCTCCGGCTGCCTGTCCTTAGCCCTTGCCCTTGTGAAATGAGGGAAATACACAAGCACAGGGAAAACTTGTTGGGGGCTGTGCCACGTTGACCGTGCCAGGGTGGCGCCTGATCACATTGGCAGCGAGGAGGTTAATTGACATAAGCACACTCAGGTGATTTATCGTCCACGCACACAGTGTATGCGCATGTGTTCTCAAGCACTCCTAATTGTGCCTGCTCGGACATCTAGCGTCTTGCTAATCTTTGCATAAGAGGCGTGGCCCTGCTCTCCGCCTCCTAGAGGTGATATAAGCATAAGCAAAACGAGACAGCATGGAAGCAGCAAAACACACGCAGCAGCAGCCAGAAGAAAGGAAGTGGCTAGCCGATAGAAGCAGCGAGTAGGGGCAGCGGCGGAAGGCAGATCGCAGAATGGAGAACTGAGATGCATCACTAAAGCACCTTAGGTAGACACACCCTTAGTTCACAGGATGCAGGATGCACCAGTAAGAAGAAGCAGACCTTAAGTGAGGCGTGGCAAGTCTCTCTTCCTCTAAGCTCTAAGCAAAGCCTGTCCTTCTCTCAAAGTCTCTCTTAAGCAAAGTCTCTTTCTCTCTGATAAGCAAAGTCTCTCTCTCTCTCTCCTCTCAAAGCAAGTAAACCTCATTTCCTCTATCCTCTATAAACAAGCAAGAAAGCAGTGCACTAAAGAGAAAGATAGAAGTAGCTCAGTTTCCAGTCCACCACCCATAAGACCCGTGCAAGTTGTTGCTGCAAGCAGTGACAAATATCCACGGATTTTGTACTGCAAAGAGCCAGCGACAAAAACTGGCATGAAATTGTGCAGCTCCACCCTGGATCTACCTCAGTCCAGCCCCTGATACAGCCCCTCCATAAATATTAAACCCCCAGACCACTCAAGAGTGTGCCTCACTCTTGAGACAGCTGTATTCTCCCTTGAATGGGTATCAACCTTCCTAAATAAACCTCTGTCTATGCCTTTGTCTAGCTTGTGTTAAAATTCTTTTCTGTCATGTGTGCTAAGAACCCTACTCATCCTGAATTGACCTCTTCTGGGAACTCCTCAGACTTTTCTCTGGAGACATCTCTTCTCTGTGACAGTCTGGGCTATGTTTTTGGATAGTACTCCAAAAGGTCAGGTAACAAAAGCAAAAACAGAGATGTGAGTTTGCATCACACTAAAAAAAAATTAAAAACTATAAAGGAAAGAATTAGCAGAATGAAAAAACAACCCACAGATTGGGAGAAAATATTTGCAAATTATGCTTCTAATAAACAGATATAAAAGGAACTTAACTCAATAGCAAGAAAAAATAACTCATTTTTAATTGGGTTGATTTTTTTGCTTAGTGATGAGTTTTAAGAGTTCTTTGCATATTTTTGATAGCTCTTCCTTATGTGTCTTTTGTAAGTGTGTTTCCTAATCTGTGGCTTATATTCCCATTCTCTTGACATCCTCTTTCACAGACCAGAACACATTGTTATTTTGGTACCAGAGATTGAACCCAGGAGTGCTTAACCACTGAGCCACATCCCCAGCTTTTTTTATACATATCTTATTAGAGACAGGGTCTCACTGAATTGCTAAGTGCCTCACTAAGTTGCCAAGACTTACTTTGAACTTGAAACCCTCCTGCCTCAACCTTCCAAGTCACTGGGATTATAGGCATGTGCCACCTGACCCAGCCAGGACACTAATTTTTAATGGGGTCCAGCTTCTCAGTCATTTCTTACATGGATCACGTTCCACTTTGAGAAAAAGGAAAAAGAACTCAGTAAAGTCACAAACTCAGGCCATCTGGTAAATTCACCAGTGTGCACACTGAGACCCTTGATTCCACACATCTGGTTCCTCTTTATGGGGACATCTGAGGTGCCACTCATGTAGAAGTCATGGTTAAGCAGGACTCAAGAACTTAAAAGATATATTTACTCCCCTCTGATCTATTCTAGGTTCTCACCTGTTTGTTGGTCTTGGGTTTTGGACTTCCCTCTGGTTGTCTGTCTGTGTTTTTGTTTTGTTTGTGTCTGTTACTGCCCCTTTTAAGACATGGCCTGCACTGCACTGATCCTATAGGCAGTCTCTTGGGAAAGAGCTTGGTTGGTCAATTTAAAAGTTCCCATCTGTCAGCCATGGTTTTGGGGCTCCTCTCTGGTTGTCTGTCTGTTTTTTTGTTTCTTGTTTTTTACAATCTTGCAATTGGAGTTGGTCTGTCAGAGGTACAGTGAGTTGAAGAAAGGGCTATCTATGGGGATAAGACTGTAAGATAAAGTTTTACTCTAACACTCTGGCTTTTAAATAGCTTTCTGGATAATTATACAATCTTGCATTTGGAGTTGGTCAGTCAAAGATAAAGAAAGTGAAAGAAATCTATATGTGCAGATCTGTCTGCTTTAAAGGTTCTTGTCTATCATCCCTGGTTTCAGTGATCCATGTCTGTTTTTTAGCTTCTTTTACTGGACCTTTAAAACATGGGCCATGCTGCATTGATGGTCTTTTGAGCAGAGAGATCTTGGCTGAATGGGCCATGTATATGTCTGTCTGTCTAAGAGACAGTTTACTGTAACACAATCTGGCCTTTGAATGGTTTTTCTGGATTGTTACACAATCTTGAAGTTGGAGTTGTATGAAAGAGATGACGTTCGTACAGGTTTTTATGCAGTTACATGATAAGGGGTCTAAATAATCAGGCTCTAAGTTGAAAGTGCCTAAAGGCACTGCCTCTGCTGTGTAAGGATCACAGGACACTAGAAGAAAGGGTTAAAAAGATTTGAATCCTTTAAGCCCACTGCAGGTACTCCCCGCACTGTTTCTCAGCCTGGCCCCAGGTGGCCACAGATCATCTCACTGTGGATCAAGGACACTAGGCCTAAGCTGGGGGGAAAAAAAATTCCAGAAAAGCTACCTGAACTGGAGAAAAATAGCCAAAGAGAACATGGCCTCTGCCCTGCCTGCCAGTCCCTTTTGCCCAGGGTGGGTGGAGGCTACTGACCACAAAGGATGTGGCAATAGGTTCCAGCACTGTCAGTTTATCACGTGGGGACAGGAATAGTCTCCCCTTTAAGATCTGACAGGCTACCCCACTTGTGCAGGAGATATCCATCGCTGGAGCAAAGCAATTCTTGCTACAACAGTATCCCATCAAACTGAATGCCTAGGGAGACTGGCAGAAAAAATAACTGCTCCCAGAAAAGAAAAAGATGGAAATTAAGGCCAACCATGTTTTGTAGGCAACCTCTGCAAAGGGATCTTCAAGGAAGCCTAAAGAAAAGGATGGAAAGGGCCTCCTCCATTGCATGTCAATATGCCTAGTATAAGAAAGGGTCCAAAAGAGCCTCTGGGTACAGTTGACAATGGGGAACTCAAAGTTGATGGCATTGTGATAATGATAAGAAAGAAAGGTCAGGCTCAAAAATATCCTGTGCTCCACCCCCTTGAATGCAACTTAGGAGAAAAAAAGATTAAGGTACAGTTTTTGTATATGGCAGATTTTCCAACCCTTTCCTGGGATGAAATTTTTTGTGCAAACTAAATGCACAGATAACATTCATAAGGATTGTTTTTAAATATGAATTTAAGAAAGGGTCCAAAACTAGAGAATATAAAATAAATTTATAGGTATGGAAATATGCTTTAGTGCAGAAAATTAGAAGGTAAAAGAAATGTTTCTGGATGAGAAAGTATTTTGTCTGGTAAAGTAATATTCTTGCACTAAAGTCCAAGATGAAAGAGAACAAAACTAAGGATGTAAACAAGTTGTCAATGTCTAAGTAAGTCACAAAAGATTTGCAGAAGGCAAATCTCAAAAAGTTGGTTTGTGATTAAATTTGCTATAATTAGCAGTCAGTCCAGGTTATCTGAACTTTAATGTACTGATATGAAGCAAAGTCTGAAACATTGATCTGCTCTTATCTATCAAGATAATTTTCTCATATCTGTTAGGTTTCATTACTTAGGAAAACTAAGTCTTAAAAGAATTAGGGTTTGTACCTGTTTTAAAGTCTTTTTAATGATGCTTTGTAACTGGTTAAATAAACAACTTATTTTAGGTTATTGCAATATAGTTAACACCCTAAATATATGTGACTTTGTTGTGGAAACGACAAGACAGCACTCAGAAAGTAGGAGAAACCAAGCTTTATTTTATACCAGTGAACCCAGAGGAGATTAGCACTCCAAAAGTCTGAGCCCTTATCCACAGTTTCTCACAATATTTATACATTATTTGAAGTAATCTTAGACCCGTCTATCACTGGAACTTTTTCCTCTGAAGGCCTGTGCAGGGTCTCTAACATAGAGCATGCTCACAGAACAAATTAGGAGATAAGGCTCTTTCCACAGACATCTATTTCATTTCAGGAGGGAAGAGTCAGACTCTTAGGGCAGTTATTGACAATGCAAAAGGTAGGGACCCATGGTTAATTAGGCTTCCTGGAGAAAGGCTAAGAGAGGGAAGGGGAACTGACTCCTCCTCAGGCATTGGACTCTTACCATAATGTTTTTGTAATTTCATTTCACAACCAGGTCTGGTTTTGCCATCACAACTTGGTATATGTATGCATCTGAGAACTATATTTGTCTAAGCCTTGTCTATCGTGTAAACATTTGTAAAATGAAAGTCTATGTAAGTTTACCAGACCAGCAAGATAAACAATAAGTACTCTCTTTTACACATGGTATCTGACATAGAAGGGTCACACTGCCTTTAGAAGACCTGTCTTATATATGTTTGTTTTTACTGTCTATTTCTGATCATTAGCACCATTTCATAAATGTATGACAGATTTAATGCTATCCTTTGATTTTTGCTAACCCATGCAGACCTGTGATTTTTGTTACCATACACTATGAATTCTAAATGGTACTTTAAAAGTTCAACTTAGTTAAATGTAAGCTTAGGGGAGAGCCCCTTTACCAAGTTGGTGTTCTTCAAACCAAAATTATAAGTAGCAATAGTCTCAGATTTGTATAGAAATAAAAAATTGGGTTGGTTTTTATTCTTCTAAGAATCACAGAGCAAGAGAAGTATTGCAAAGGGAATTCCCCAGAGACCCATGTGCTCAGAGGTGGAGCTTTGGGAGGTGATCAGAGCATAAGGGCTGGACCTTGACACCAGTCTTGAAAATCAGGGTCGGTCAGTGTTTCCCGGTGTTAAAGACCAAACACCTGAGAAACACTGAGGCAATCACAGAAGGTAAATTGTATTTAAGAAATATGGGAGAGAATGAGACTCCTCCAGACAGGAGGGAGCCCAGAGCTGGTGCCCAAGGCAGGCTGGGTGTTCTGCCTCTTTATAAATTTTAGGTTTCCTTTCTTCTCATGGCCTTTCCTCCTCTTATCTTGCCTGCTGTGACCAAAAGACAGGAAAGGGCCACCCCAGGGGTTCTCATTAACAGCTCCTTGCATTGGGAGGAGCAAGTCCCTGGAGGCAGAGGTAACCTTGGTAACAGGTTGTGAGGAGGGGGAAGTGCCCTGGTGGTATCGGCTTTGTGTTTCTTTTTGAATTAGCCTCCATCTTCCTGATCCAATCATCCCTTATCTACACTGATATCTGTCCTTTGCCCTCCACTGATGGATGAAATGGACTACTGGGAGGTGGGGCCCAGCTGGAGGAAGTGGGTCCCTGGGACATGCCCCGGAAGGGTTTGCCTTTTCTCTGGCCCCTTCCTCTTTCTCTGCTTCCCCCTCCCATGAGCTGATAGCTTTCTCTATCACCCCCTTCCACAGCTGCCTTGGAGCCAGTTGTGTGCTGAACCATCTGAAACCCTGAGTCAAACAAATCTTTCCTCCTCTGACTTGTTCTTGTCAGGAATTTTAGTCACAGTAATGCTGACAAACACGATGACTCTCTCTTTTTTTTCTTCTTCTAAGAACTCAGGGCATGAGAGTGATATTGCCGTTTACCGGTGACGAGTTCTGCATCCTCAGGTGTTAAAGTATAACATCAGAGAAGCACGCCCAGGCAAGCATATTCAGCAGGTTTTATTTAAAGGTAATACAGACTTCTCCCAGGAGAGAGAAGGGGGTCATGGCTGATGTGCTAGAGTACCAAGAAGTGAGCACACCCTAAGGTCTCTTTTGTTCTCCAGTTCTCTCCCCTCTTATCTCTCCTTCCTGCCTAAGTGACTAAGCCTGGTTTAGCAGGTGAGCAGCAGATGGCAGGGGGAGGGCCAAAGTGATTCAGGCAGTTAAGGGCCCAGGGGACATTAATGAGCAGCTTCCTGCCTGCAGTCCTTGATAAGCACAGGTAAATTAGGTAATCAATGAGCTCTGGAGGTCCTTGACATTCCATTCTCCCAGGGGCAGTCTCCAACTTCCAGATGCAGGTAGCTTTCATAGCCTCCTTTTCCTCAATTTGACCAGATCCCCTAGTGTCCCCTAATCTGGGTACTCTAACTGCCTGTCCCCAATTCTGGCTTCAATACCAAGTAAGTAGTTAAAGAGGAGCCTGGAGAAAAACTTCTAAAGTGTAGCTAGAGAACAGAGACAGTTTAGCTTTCTGGTGTGGGTCTCATTCATTCACCAAACACCTGGGTCCTTCGTCACTGGGCTGGTGTGTAAGCACAGACTGGGGATCATTACCCAAGGACTCGCCATCTCGAAGGAGCTACAGATGTCATGGAAATACATACAGCATAAACTATTTCTTTTCAAATAAGGGAAATTATGTTCCAAATTGAATAATGTGCAATGAAAGTTTATTACAGCAGGTCCTTGAAGGTGTCACCAAGGAAAAACCTAAATAAACCCTATAGTTTCTTTTTTTTTTTTTTTTTTTTTTTTTAAGAGTAATGTAAGCTCGAGGGCAGGGGCTGGTGGCCAAACAAAAGCTGACAGAAACGGCTGAAGCAAACCTTTTTTGGAATTTGGCTCTCTGGAGAAATTCCCAGCCCCCAAGGGGTATAGGTCAGGATGGAAAGCCAGAGAAAATTGCACATGGCCCCAGCTGCCCAGGGTCTTTATAGGCCAGAATAGGCGGGCGTCCTGCTGAGTGATAGGTGGACGTAAGTGTCAGTGAGGTTTATCTGCGTTTGATTGGTCACTCCATGGCACGCTGCTCTCTCCCAGTAGCAATTTAAGTCCCAACCTAACAAGTAACATAATGATTTATTTGAAAGAAACCTTGTAAACAAATTTAGATTTTATAAGAGTTGATGAACCCGACTGTATCCTGAGGTAGAGTAATTGTTAACAGATGGAATCAACCCAGAAAAGTTACTTAGGACTTCAATGTGTGATTGGGCCAAACTTAGGCCATTTGAGATACTCATTGCTGTCCTTTTCTAAGTTCAAAAACAATTTAACATCTCCACAAATCTTGTGTTTCTGACACTTTAAAATCACTTTCCCTTTTGATTCAATTAAACACCTCTACCCTCTGAACTGATCTTCTTTCTTCTTTGGATCCCTATAGTTTCACTTTTTAATTGTGGTTTCATTGACTTAAAAATCACTCATTTTGGAGGTCACAGAGCCAGGCAATACAGTATTAGTCTCCCGCTAGCTTGGTGGTGGATCACTCCTGGGACATGTGGGTCAGGACGGTCACCTAGGCTAAACTTCAGGCACCCAAGTCCACTCTTGCTGAAAACACTGGCTTGTCACTTGGACCTACTGATGTCCCATGGTGACTGGGCAGGATAAATGACTTGGCATCTCTGTCTTCATACTGTGTCTGTCTCCTTCAGTGCCTTAACTTTTGGGTCAGATTCTACCCATTAAATGTTTGAGAATTTTTTTTGCCACAACTATAATGTAGGGATGGCTTGACCTAAATGTGCCTCCTTCTCTCCCTCTCCCTCTCCCTTTCCCTCTCCCTCTCCCTTTCTCTCCCTCTCTCCCACACACATACACCCTTCACACACACATCCTTCCCCTCTTCAAAGAAAAAGACACCAGTGAAAGGAGTGTAAACAGGTAGCCACGGAGTTCCTGGAAGCTCTCTGCCCGTTCCCAGAAAAGACAAGAGTATTCCTCCCCTTTCTCAGTCCATCCCTCTCCTTCAATATTCCTATCCTACATCTGTAGCCCTCAATCTGCTGAGGTTGAGAAACTTTTTTTGTGAGCAAAGCTCCCTCTTCATTTTGACCACTGAATAAAGCCTTCTTCCCCCAGTACTGGGGATTGAACCCAGGGGTGCTAACCACTGAGACCCAGCCCCAGATCTTTTATATTTTTTTGGAGACAGGGTCTCGCCACATTGCTTACAGCCTGGCTAAGTTGCTGAGGCCAGCCTCAAACTTGCAATCCTCCTGCCTCAGTCTCCTGAGTCAATAGGATTGCAGGCATGCGCCATCACACCAGGTTTAAATAAAGCCTTTCTTTCCCCCAACACTCATCTCTCAGACACTGATCTTTTCAAGGAATAAGCCTCCAAATCTGGCCTCAGTAACCACCCTGCCTCCTTTATTCCTTTTCCTGGAATCCAGCATAATTAATTTTGTAGGCCAGAAGCTGCTCTTGACAGGTACTTTCCAATCCCAGCAGCTCAGGAGGCTGAGGTAGGAGGATTGCAAGTTCAAGGTCATAATGGACAACTTAGCCAGATCCTTTCTTGAAGGATATGGAAAAACAACTCCAGGGAGAAAAGGAGAACAATCGGCCCCAGGGAGAGAAGGAAAGTAATGGGCTCTGGACTTTCAACATTTCTCAGCTACAACAGGTTCTGAACCTTCAGTTTCCTGTGCTACAGCTATTCCCCTGACTGCCCAACCCACACATTCTGCTATGATTAAGTGTCTATGATTAAGTCTCTGCACATTCTGCTGTGATGATTCAGTCTCACTTAACCATATAACAATCAATCCTGTTGTAACCAGGTGCCATGTTCCTCCTGAAAACGTGCCCCTTCGCTACTTAATAAAGCATCATCGCTGGTCCTTCAAGCTCTATCTCCATTTCTTTTACTTTTGCTTTCATTTCTCAAAATAAGAAAATAAAATAAAAAGGGCTGGGGGTGTGGCTCAGTGGTTAAGCACCCCTGGGTTCAATCCCCAGTACCAACAGGAGGAGGAGGAGGAGGAGACAAAGGCAAAGGTGAAGCCACAGCACAGGTGCGCTCGCGCTCTCTCTCTCTCTCTCTCTCTCTCTCTCTCTCTCTCTCTCTCTCTCTCTCTCTCTCACTCACTCTATTTCATCAGGAGAAGAAAATACAATTAAAAAATTTGGATGAAACTCCAATGTCAGAAAAAGCACATAAAAACAATTTGTAAAATCAAACGATGTAAGTGGACAAGATAAAGTGAAACATGACAAATCACTGGAAGTGTTCAAGTTGCACTTTTGGGTCAAGGTCAGAAGCTGCAGCCAGGGTATCCCAAGAGGTGGCTGTGAAGACCCAGGTTCAGAGTTAACCCCCAAAACCTCTAGTGTGACTGACTCTGGTGACTCAGCCTAAGGTGCTGGGCTGCCTCTGACTCATGTGAACCTGTCCTGTGTTTGCAACCAAGAGTGAGGCAGGCCTGGAGGAGGGGCTGCTCTCTGCAGCACCTGAGAACACAGACTGATGACACAGCTGTCTGAAGGAAAGCAGCCACAGGAATGAATGGCTTAAGTCACTCAGTCAAAGGGCGGGCTTCCCACTGCCCCAGCCACAGACCCTAGGAAGGCTCCAGAGAGCTGCTGATCCCCACTCCTGCCCACCCAGGTGATAGTAGCTGCTTGCTCTGCACCTGCCTGGGAGAGGCTTCAGCCGCAGACCCTGATGACTCAAAGTCAACCCCAACCATTAGGACATCTTCCAATAAATATCCAAGTGGAATAGTTGACACAGAAATGGCATAATGTAAAGTGGGAATCAGCAAAACTTGAAACGTAAGGGATGGGGTGTATCTCAGTAGTAAAATGCTGACTAGCAAGTCTGAGGGCCTGGGTTACACCCTGAACATCAAAAGGAAAAAAAGGGGAGGGAGGAAGGAAGGGTAAGAGAGTAAAAAGGAGGGAAGAAGGAAGAAAAAATAAAAATACTTGAATGTAAATTTCAAATATTTCCTATCTAATCAAAATTTGAGATTGGGAGCTGGAAAGCAGCTGAATAGGAAAGCCCCCTCCATGTGCAGAGGAGAGGGAGCCAGAGGGAGGGACAAATATTATTCTCTGTTATGTGGATAAATATAGACATGTTCTTTAAATAAACTTTTGAATTTTTAAAGAGGGTGTAATAAAAACTGACATAACAACTTCCAAACACCCAAATTTGGAGAAACAAAGAATTAAAAGAGCAAGCTAGATCATTTCAGCAAAAATAGGTAAACAAGATAGGTACAAGAGTTCACGCCTGTAATCCCAGCACCTCAGGAGGCTGAGGCTGAAGGATCACAAATTCCAGGCCAGTCTCAGCAACTTAGTGAGGCCCTAAGAAAATTAGAGAGACCCCCATCTTAAAATAAAATACAAAAAAGGGCTGGGGATGAGGGTCAGTGGTTAAGCACCTCTGGGTTCAATTCCTGGGACAAAAAAAGGGGGGGAGGGGGGGTCTTATCTCTGTTGCTCTTTCTTTGCCACAAACACTGACATTCACAGGTTCCAGGTCAGGATGTAGCTATCTTTGGGGAAACCGTGTTTCGGCCTGCCACAGCTTTTTGAAAATACAATAAATTCAACAGTCCTAATCTACTGGAAGATTGAAACATAAAAATAGTTTTAAAAAAAAAAAAAGTCTAATTTACAGAATATCAAAGGGCAAAAGAATTTGGCAAGAGGGTTGACCTTAAGTGGGGCCTGTTCCAGTGGCCCAGCAAGATCATCACAGTCGTGGTCTCTTTCTGCATCTTCTCTGCCTTCTGAAGTGCTGATCACACTAATTTTGGCTTCCATTATGGTTGAAAACAGGCCTCTAGAAGCTTCCATGATTGTAGGCTTCCTCCAAGGGTGCTTCCTCCCATGTTCTGTGCTGCACAACTGCCAGAATGAGCTCTCAAAAATGCAAAGTGAAAAAAAAAAAAAAAAAAAACTGCCAAGTGAACCAGGCTTCCCGGTGCACGCCTGTAATCCCAGAGGCTGGGGAGGCTGAGGAGGCTGAGGCAGGAGGATCACAAGTTCAAATTCAGTCTCAGCAACTTGGCGGGACCCTGTCTCAAAACACAAAAAGGGCTTGGGACGTAGCTCAGTGGATAAATGCCCCTGGTGGGAAAAAGAAAAAAAAAAAAAAAAGCAAAGTGAAGCACCCCACTTCCTGAAATGCTCTTCCATGGCTCCCTGGGGCCCACAGCATGAAGTCCAGACCCTTATAATGCCCGACAAGCCCGGGGCGGTCTGGCCCTGCTGTCCTGGCCAGCCTCCTCGCTCCCCACGCACCCCCACCCTTTGCGTCCCAGCAACGCCAATCTTCCTACCTTCCTTCCAGACACACCTGCCTCTTCTCTTCTCCGTGCCTTCGCTCACGCTGGGGCATCTGCTGAGCTCCCTCCTCTCCTCATCGGGCTCCTGGACCTACAGGGTCAGACAGCTCTGAGGGATTGAAATACTGTGTAACTCTGGACATCATCATAAAACCCAGTAACTCTCCGCTCTGGGTATTTCATACTACAATTCTTAATAGTGCTGATAGGAGCAGACTACTCCCCCGGAGAGGCGGACTCTCAGGAACATCACAGAATCCGACCCCGCGAGGCTGAGGTTGCTCTATGGACCTGCAGGTGTTGGACCGAGCCTGCGAGGACGGACTAGTGACAACTGCGCGCTCTGGCGGTGGAAAGAGGGAACTGCAGGGACCCACGAGGCGTCTTTTCCCCGACGAGCAGAGCCCAAGCTCAAGGTCAGAGTTAATAACTGATGATCCCTAGGAGCTTGTCACCTCAGGTACCACGCTAATCTGGTCATCCACGTGAAATATGGTACATTTGGTTCTTTTAATAGTTACAAGGTTTTTTTCATTTATTGCCTGTCTTCCCCCAGTACCTGTGAATACAGAAATTTCTGTACACATCCCTAGCACCTACAACAGGTAGGTGGAACACACAGTAGTTGCTCAATAAATAACATGGAATGGAATAGAATTCACATCAATTCTGCCCTTAAACTCAAACCTGAGTCTCTCCCCACAGGGCAAGGAGTCCATACGAGCAAGCAGGTGTGCCAGTCCCTGTTTCTGGATCTCCAGATCACGGAATTCCCCAGACAGGAGCCCCAAGCCTCCTTCCGGAACCTGCACAAGCCTCTTCCCCGAATTCATGGTGCACGAAAGTCAAGCGTGACTCCTAAATCCAAGGGGCACCTGTCTCTGGGGCTATGCCAGAGACATCCGTGTCCAAGAATTCTGAATGCCAACCAATTCTGCTAGCCTCTGGCTCTTCTAAGGAAATTAAAAAGGTGCTGCCTGCAGGGTGTGGGGCTGGGAGCACCTTGTGAGAGAGTTTGCCTGAGTTAGCTCAGGTAAGGGCAGGCAGAAGGGCAGATGAAGAGGGAGAAAGAAACAGTGTTTATGATCTGTGTTCCCACATTGCTGGGAAAAGAGCTGACAGATGGTGGCCAGGTGATTCAACAAAAGCTCCCGACTTCCCTCCTCCTACCCCAACTCCCCAGAGTAAGCCATGGGCTTCGACAGAAAAGGCAATTCAGAAACCGTGCTGTCCACGATCGTTGGGTGTGGGCTGTTGACTGGCACCTGTCTCTCGGCTTTGTCTTTTTGAAGGTGTTTGGTGCAGGGCATAGATCAGAGTCGTTTAGCAGCTGTTACCTTGATGTGTAGGTTTCACTGCATGAAGCCATTACCTGTGTTCCCTGTACTCTTGCCAGGAGCCCACAGACAAGGGGCAGCCCTGATGCCTTGTGGGGAGGGACTATCACTAAGTCCCAATGTGCAGATGGAGAAACTGAGAACAGATCCGTGTGTAATCCACCTGCACAGATCACCATGTAGGATGTCCGCTAGGGACCGGGGATATAATGGTGAGGGGGCAAATGGCAGTTCCCTTCCTTATCTTTAAATGGGACAGTGATACACCCGGGACTATCTGAGACAGTCTTGCCTGTGCCTATTGGCCCAGAATAGATCTTCATAGCTCCCCCCTTTGCTCTCCAATGTTGGCGTTTGGATGATGAATGAAATGACGACCTTACTTATAGACATCATTGTAAACTAGGAAAGACAGAAATTGGCCAAAGAAGAAAACAGGCAAATAAAAAGCTACAGTTGTGATAAGTACAAAAGAGATGAAATGGTGTGGAGAAAGCAGAGGGGTTTTTTTTTCCTACTCTGACATACTGGAAAGAAGAATGTCCCCTTGAGGAGACAACATGGAAGGAACATAGGTGGCAACTGGGGTGGGGGAGGAGGAGGAGAGCAGTCCAGGCTTAGGGACAGCAGAGAAAAAAATCAAGATGCCACCTTGTAAATGCCATCTTCATTTAATCTTATTTCTATCATTTTTTTTAATGGTCTGAAACTGTATTTTGAAGAAACGATGGCTGAAAATTCCCCAAAGTGGCAAAAGACATAAATGTACAGATTAAAGCAGCTCAATAAACTCCAGAGGCCACTCAAAGAAATCCACATCAAAACAACACAGTGAAGCTTCCAGAAATTAAAAACACTGCTCTCAAAATAATGTTTCCAATAATAACCTTCACAATTTCAATTAAATATGTTATACACAAAGATGTCATTTGGCTTGGGTCAAGAGAAAAACAGTGAAGGACAAGTGTTTCAAAGTCTCTTCAAGTTTTTCACAATCTAATATGCAATGTCAGTGCAAGTTTACAATTAAGTCTTATTATGGTATAAAAAAACTAAGGTACAAACTACAAACAACTGAGGTAAATCCTTATAAATAAACACTCTCAGGTAACTCAGATAGGTTAAAAATGACTGGACACATCAAAGGTCTCTTCTGTTCACTCCCTTCTGAGCTGTAGGCCCTGACCTTGGAATGCACTTGATTCTCAGTAGGGGACATCTCACTAAGCAAGGTCTGCCGGTCAGGAGTGGCAGGGCCCCTGGGCAGCATTCCTTGGCTTCGGTCCCAATGGTGCCTTCATGGAGCAAGCGCAGTGCTGCTGCTGGCTGTGAGCACTTAGCTGAGCTGTTGTCTCCATCAGCACTCACAGGGAGCTCTCCCCAGTTCTTTCCATCTCCCTCCTTTGTATCCATAGCTAAAGGCCGAAGGACAACCTTTGTTCCTCCACCATTCTCACCCTAGAGGATGAATTCATTGTGAATCCCCATCTCTAACTTCTACCCCTGCAACTTACCACTGATCTCTGTAGGACTCCATCCCCTTGGCATGACGAGATGCCCCTTCCCCGCCCCCACCCTGGCACACCCTATTTCTCTCTCAAGCTGGTAGTTTACATACATGTTAGACATAAACTTCCCCTTCACACGCCCTCCATTAGGACATCTTAAACCATGTAAACCCCCTTTAGCAGTCTGGTGAGCTATGTCCACATTGACGATGACCTTTTTAACAGTCACTTTCTCTGTGGTCCTCGCAGCAAGTCCAGGAAACTCCATGAGTCCACCCTGATGCGCATTCACCCAGTGTGAATCCTCTTCTGTTTGCCGAGGGCTGGGTGCTGACTGAGGGCCGCTGCGTGTTCCTTCCTTCCCCCTCCAGCATGCGTTTTCTGGTGCTGAGAAAGGGAGGAGCTCTGGCTGAAGGCCTTCCCGCAGTCCTTGCACTTGTAGGGTTTCTCTCCAGAGTGAGTCCTCTGATGACGGATGAGCGCCGAGCGGTCACTGAAGGCTTTGGCGCAGTCGGTGCATTTGTAGGGCTTCTCCCCGGTGTGAGTCCTCTGGTGCTGGGTCAGGGCGGAACAGTAGCCAAAGGCCTTGCCACACTGGCCGCACTCGTAGGGCCTCTCGCCGGTGTGGACGATGTGATGGCGGGTGAGGGCTGAGCGGTGGCTGAAGGCCTTGCCGCACTCGTGGCAGCTGTAGGGCTTCTCCCCGGTGTGGACTCCCTGGTGCAGGGTGAGGTGGATGCTCTGGCTGAAGGCCTTGCCGCACTCCTGACACTCGTAGGGCTTTTCTCCCGTGTGGATCCTCTGATGCAGGACAAAAGCCGAGTAGTAACTGAAGGCTTTGTCACACTCGTCGCACTTCCAAGGTTTCTTCCCTGCACACATCCTCTCATGTCTAAGTGTATCTGAATTTCGTTTCAAGTTCTTTTTAAATGAATCAAAGTTATGAAATCTCTCTTCTTGTTGTTGGACCAGCAATGACCGCCGACTCAGATTCCTTCTAAATTCATCACACTGGTAGCTTCTCTCTCCAGAAAGTTTCTTCTGAGTGACGACTTCTTGAATCAAAGGTTTCTCATGGTTTTCCTGCTGACTCTCTAAAGAGTCTTCATGTCCACTGGAACCTTCCTTTGGAAATCTTTCTATCAACACCCCAGGCGCTGATTCCTCTTCAGCAAAGTCCTTCTCTGGAGTTAGCTCCTTGCTTTCTGGAATGGTCTCCCAGTCATGCTATGCTGCCTCTGCTGGATAACAGAAAGGCAAGGTATCAATTTAGAGTCACCGGCCTAAGACTGGAAAAACGCAGCACCATCCGGGACTGGCTGCTTTGGAGGCTTCTCTCCCCAGCTCCTCCCTACACTCCAGCTGAGAGATCACAGCAGGCTTGGAAATCGGAAGTCCCAGCAGGACCAGACTGCGATGCTTCTCAGGCCTATCTCCTGGAGCGGCAGCCAGCTGCCCCCACTGGGTGAGAGCCTCAGCCACATCCCTGATCCTCAGCCATTCCTGTGACCCAGGAGTCAGCAGCATGTCAGTCACACCATTTTCTTTTGGCTCTGCAGCACTGGCAAGGTTTGGGACCTCAGAAAAGGACCCTCGGTCCCCGGGCTCCATGGCGACTGCCTCCCGGGCCCGCGCCGGGACGGCCGCCGGGGGGAAGGCCCGGGGCCCCGACCCCCGCCGTCTTTCTTCCGGGCACGCGGACTCGGACGGACTCGCTCTTAGCCCTCCTCCAAGCCGGGTCGGGCCTCTCGCCCGACACGGAGGAAGCGGGGATCGGCGACAATGGCATCTAAGAGCCGCCGCGCCGAGCATCGCCGGCCCTATCATTTTTTATACAACAAAGAAAACAAATGTTTTTACTAACTACAGGAGAATTTGAGTTTTCACACAAGCTAAATTAATGATGATATATTAAGTAATGGCTAGTGAGTTAGACATTTTAAAATTCAACTTTCCAAAACATACAGGAAGTAAATCTAATTTCCTCTTATCAAAAAAGTACACAAGTAATATAGACTCAGAAATAAAAGCAAAATATAACAATTACCCATTGAAGCTGCAGTAAACGCCTATAAGGCATGTTTCCTTTTAGGTTGACAAAATACAGAATAAATAAAACTCTAACAAGGGAAGACTTCACCCCACCTGGCCAATATTTATGTTCTTAGTACCTATGAGGAATCTGATAATCAAATGTCCCTGTCTTTTTACAGCTTGCTCGGTGTTTTGTAATCTAAAAGCCAAGGTACAAAGTTCCTGATTTCTCAAGTTTCCCCTATTTAGAATTTGTACAGGGTATGTAAAAAGTCCCCCATAGATAGATACATGCCATGTCCAACATAGAAAAACTTACAGTTCCAGCGAGGGGTGATGGGGGATTAGAAAAATAAAGATTCACAAATGTAGATTTTGAAGATAAATAGCTAGGATCAGGTAGAGTGCTGCTCTCTGGTGGAGAAGCAGATGTAAAGAGTTACACCAGCAATCTTTATTTATATATGTCTCATCATCAGGTTAAAGACTATGCAGCCATTATTCTTTGTATTCAGGAAAGTCACAGACACTAGGACGCATCTATGCAGCTTTTCCACAGTTGCAATCCACAGTTCCAGAGTGCAATGTTAGGAGCTTTGTGAAGCTCTCAAGAAAGTCCATTGTTAAACTTTACTGTAAAGCAGGCAGGAACCAAAGAAGTGGAGCTGGTGAAACATTGTGGTTGTCTAGCATAAGAATTCCTTCCTTCCCTCCTTCCCAGGAGCTGTGTGCCTGAGATCAAGGCCAGAGCTGGCAGGACTCTTGCACAGCCTCCCCAGGCAGGGCATTGCCACAGCAGCTGAGCATCCTGTGCCCTTGCACAGAAGCATTCCCAGGCACCAGGCATGCCACAGCCATGAGGTCATCAGAGACCCCTGATCTCAGTCACTGCTCTCCCATCCTCTGAACCACTCTCCACAGATACCGGGTAGACAATACATGTTCAAGGGTTATCAAGGACGGGGTGGCTGGGGGTCTCAGACACAACTGTGGTAAGAGCAGTCCATGCTGTCAGACGTGGTGGGGAGCTTGGGGCTTATTCCAAAGATCATGAGAAACCACAAGAGAATGTGACTCATTTTGAGGGTGATCTTCAGAAAAGACCTGACCAGATCTGAGCTTTGGCCTCACAGGGCAAGAGTGCATGCTAGGAGACCACTAAGAGGCAGGGAGAGAAATCCAAGGGGGAGGAGATGGTGACGGGACAGAGTGGAGGAAGTGTGACATACAGAAGCAGTCCAATGCCCAGGACATTTAGGAGGTAACAGCAACATGACTTGAGGGTGGAGTGCATATGCATTTAGTCATCCAGTAACTATTTATTGAGCACCTGCTGTATGCTGAGCATTGTTTTGGGTGCTAGATACAACAGGAGAAGGAACAGGGGATGATGGAGGAAGGTGCTCAGATTTATGGCTTCTGTAACAGACAGATGGTGATATCATCCCCTTGTACAGGGACCCCTGAAAGAGAACTAATTGGAAGAAGAAAATCACCAGCCATCTTCTTCTGGAGGTGTCTGTGGAATGTCAAGTAGGCAGGTGGATATACAGACCCAGAACTCAGCAGAGGCTAGACATTAAAACCTCAGAGTTGGGAGGCATGATGGCACATGCCTGTAATCCCAGTGGCTCGGGAGGCTGAGACAAGATGATCTCAAGTCCAAGACCAGTCTCAACAACTTAGTGAGACCCTCAGCAACTTAGTGAGACTCTATCTCAAAAAAAAAGGGGGGGGGGGGCTGGGGATATGGCTCAGTGGTAAAGCACTCCTGGGTTAAATCTTCCAGTTCCAAAAAATTAAAAATAAATCTCAGAGTCATCAGCATCTCAGTGGTAGCTGAAGTCAGAATGTAGCAGAAGAGTATATGATCCAGGGCAGAAGAATGAGCCCAAAAGAAAGAAAGAAGGAAAAAAAAAAAAAAAAAAAAAGACCAGCCACAGAAGCAGAAGGAAAACCAAGACAGTCTTGGGTCACAGAAGCTAAGAGAAGTGAACATTTCAAGGAGGAAGTGGTCAACTATATGAAATGTTGCCCAAGGTCATCCAGCTAATAAGTGGTAGGAATGAAATTTAAAACAAGGCCTGGCTATATAATAAATGATGCTGGAGTAAATGGTCACCATTCAGAAACAAAGTTAGACCCCTACCTCACACCACATGGAAATGTAAATGAGAGCAAAGTTCTAAAAGTAAAACACAGAATAATGATATTTCTAAAACACAAAAGGTTTTACAATTTTGGTGTGAAAAAGTCTTCTTAAGGCAAGACAGGAAACAAAGAAATCTGACTGATTTGAGGGAAAGAACTGATTGGAGGGAAAGAACTGACAGACAATCCAACAGGAAAATGATTAAGAGATGAATGAACAGTTCAGAAAACATGGATGCAAATAGCCATAAATGTATTTAAAAGACAAATATCTCTCTAATGTTGAAGTGGTAACGCATGTATAAACTGTTTACATTGCTGGGGGGAAAAACACAAAACCCTTTTGGGGTTGGCATTTTGCAGCATGGATAAAAATGTTACATGTGTTCTATTTGCTGATTTAGGTGCTCATACATGGGGGGATTTACTTTGTGAAAATTAATTGACCTCTGCAATCTATTAATTCTATTGTCTATAAACTCTATTCTACTAAGTCTGTAGGAAGTGCACTTATACACTTGTCTATATGTACATTATTCTTTATTGTTTCTTATTGGGGGGGGGGGGGTACCAGGGAGTGAACTCAGGGGCACTCAACCACTGGGCCACATCCCCAGCCATATTTTGTATTTTATTTGGAGACAGGGTCTCACTGAGTTGCTTAGCGCCTCACTTTTGCTGAGGTTGCCTTTGAACTCAAGATCCTCCTGCTTCAGCCTCCCAAACCGCTGGGATTACAGGCATGTGCCACTAAACTGGCTCTTTATTGCTTCTAAAAAGAGCTGATACACATAAAACATACTTTCCTAACAACTCCATAATCTTAGTTATGGGATTATTTGTTTCACAAATTGAATATAATAAGACAACCAGCATCTGCATGTCAGAGTTACTTTAAATTAGGTAGAGGGTAGTGAAGGGAGGGAAGGGGTATGGGGTAGGAAGGATAGTAGAGTAAAACAGACAGTATTACCTCATGCACATATATGACTGCATGACTGATATGAACTTTCAATATGTACAATCAGAAAAATGAGAAATTATACTCCATTTATGTATGGTTTATCAAAATGTAAAAATTCACTCTATTGTCATGTATAACTAATTAGAACAAATAAAAAAATTTAAAGATAAACAGGTATTTTTAATGGGCAATGGATACAAACTGGTAACTGACAGAAGGGCAAATCCAAAGGCACAGCACACAGAAATTACTCCGTCTCCTGAGTGGTCATACAAATGTCAGTTGAAGTTCCCGACAGATATCACTTTATGTCTATTTAAGAAATTTAAGAAATGACAGCACCCGCTTCTGGGGTGGTGGGGATGAGAAGGCATCAATAAAAAAAAATCAGTGGTGGAAATATGAATTGTTAATAGCCTTTTGGGGAAAGCAATGTGGTAAAATCTATTAAATGTGTACTTTTGACTTAACAAGTCTGTCTCCATAGCGTTTCTATGAGTGCTCCAGTGTACAGGGACACTTTGTGCAACACAAGGCAGGAAGAGGACCAGAAAGCCTTCCAAAAAAAGAGTTCATCAGCAATGCTTCACCACGAAACACTATGCAGCTGTAGAAGGAATTCATGAGCAAAGGCTGCTTTGCCCTGGAGAGGTACACATGAAATGCCAGGTGACAAAAGGTAAACTGAGGCTGGACATGGTGGCACACACCTATCATCCTCCCAGCGACTGGGGGAGCTGAGGCAAGAGGATCAAAAGTTCAAGACCAGCCTCAGCAACTTAGCCTGACCCTGTCTCAAAATAAAAAATTAAAAAGGGCTCAGGATGTGGCTCAGTGGGTAAGTACTCCTGGGTTCAATCTCCACTACCTCAAAAAAGGGGGGAAGCTAATGCATTCAATTCCAATTTTGTTGTTTTTCATGCCCTTATATAAGTGGAATTGATTTAGAACTCCCTGTCTGGAGGCAGGAAGCCAGGGTTCCAACCCTGGCTTCGCCATCTCCCCCATGTGTAACCCACCATGCCTGTTTCCTCAACTGTAAAAGATGGTAAAATAGCATGTACCTCCCAAGCCTCTTGTGACCATGTGACAATCTCTGTGGGGCTTAGAGTTGTCATGCTTGGAGTTGCCTGGAGTGTCACTTCGGTGGTATCATGAGTGTGAGTATACTTTACATGAACATGAAAAACGTGGAAGAAAACGTACACGCACCCCACGTCCTCATTGGGGACCTCAGGTGTGCTGAGCGGGAGGAGGCAATTAACCTTCACAGGATTCAGTTTGTTACAACTAGTTTGTTCAGTTTGTTACAACTAGTATGTGATTCTTAAAACTTTTTTTTAAGGTACAGGGACCGGGGGTTGAAGGCAGAGGCCCTCTACCACTGAGCTACACCCCCAGCCCTTTTTATTTTATGTTGAGACAGGGTCACACTAAGTTGCTGAGGCTGGCTGCAAAAGCAGCTGGGATCCTCCTGTCTCAGCTCCCCAAGTTGCTGGGATTACAGATGGCACTTTGTAAACTGTAAAGATTAGCTAAAGTGGAAGGAAAAGAGGAAGAAGAAGCCAGACACTCTGCCCCAAATTTCCCAAGTGCTCTAGGAAGGCCTGGGAAGGAAAGCCCTCTTCCCCACAGATCTGAACCCACTCAGTGGCCCAGGCAAGTGGCTGCTCCTTTCTGGTCTCAGCTGACTTCTCTTCAGAATGGAGCTGCTAGTGGCACCCATGAAAGTCATGGTGCTTATGACCAAGGGCAGACCTGAGTTTGAGTCCTGATGAAGTTCATGTGTCACCGTGTACCAGACATCTAAGGGCCCTATCCTGGTCAACCCATTGAATTCCCCAAACTTCTCAGCTGAGAACCTCACCTTATCATCCCCACATTGCAGACGGGAAAAAGTGAGGCACAGAAAGATGAAGTCACTTGCCAGGGCTCACACACTAGAAAGTGCCCAGAGTTCCAAGGTGGGCAACTTGGTCCTGAATTCCAGTTCTGGACCACTGGGCTCTAGGGCCTGCCTGCGTGTCTTGGTGATTGTCCCTCTTCCAACCTCATTTTACTCAGTTGTGACCCTGGTTTCCCACGACTCACCTCCAATTTGCTGCAAGAGTTAAATGCACCTCTGGACTTGTGAGAAGTGTTTTTAAAATGGAACCTTTGTTAGCTCAGTCCCTGCAGGAAGGGGGAGATGTGCCAATGCCCTGGGCCCCTCTCCGTCCTGTGCAAGTTCCTGGTAAGTTATCCAATACCCCCACTGAGAGGAGACACAAAGGCTGGCAGGGATCCAGCCCCAAGCAAAGCGCCCCAGGGCCTGTGCGCCCTTCCCCACCTGACCCAGACTCACCACTGACCACACCGCATCCTGTTCGGCCCTACCAGAGGAGGAAGTTGAAACTGGGGTCCCATGTGATTGGCCCAGGAAGTCCCGCCGGGGTGTGAAGCAAGCGCTTCCCTGCTGCTGTGCTCCAGCAGATAAAGGTGGCCCCGCCAGCTGCGCCGCTCCTAGCCAACTCTGCGCGCCCTGCCGTCATGTCCCACCCCTGCGCGTTGCTCGCCTGGGCCCTCCTCGCCCTCATCGGACTCGAAACAGCTCAAAGT
This sequence comes from Sciurus vulgaris, assembly GCF_902686455.1. Classification (NCBI taxonomy): domain Eukaryota; kingdom Metazoa; phylum Chordata; class Mammalia; order Rodentia; family Sciuridae; genus Sciurus; species Sciurus vulgaris. The sequence goes on along the minus strand of NC_136478.1, from coordinate 54,887,182 downwards.
AAAGAAACCCCAGCCTGCTGCGGCCCCATCGTGTCCCGGAGCGAGTGGGGGGCCCTGCCATCCGAGTGCTCCCAGCGCCTAAGCCAGCCGGTGCGCTATGTGGTGATATCGCACACCGCGGGCAGCAACTGCGACACCCCGGCCTCGTGCCGGCAGCAGGCCCAGAACGTGCAGCACTACCATGCGCGCACGCGGGGCTGGTGCGACGTGGCCTACAAGTGAGTGCGGAGGGAGGCAAGGCTGAACTGGGGACCACAGGGGGCAGGGGTGCAGTCGCGAGCCAGCAGACCTGCTCTTAGTTACAGTTCTGGAGCCACCTGGCTGACACCTCCGCAGCTCACTGGAGCTCGCAGGGTTGTGGTTTCTCCCCAGGGTCACGGCCCAGGGCTGGGCAGGTAGCTGCAGGCAGCAGCAGAAGCTCTGAGGACCTCAAGTCCAAGCTCTGCTCCCCAGAGGCGCGGGCAGACAATCTCACACACCAGACATCCTCTACACCATGAAGGAATCCCTTCACCATGCTGGCGCCTTGTCAGGAGGCTCGAGTGCAAGGCCAGGTCCCAGTATCAGCTGGGCTTAGTGCTGCCTGAGACCCAGGGCAGGTCCCTTCCCAGCGGGGACAGGTCCTCTCCACTTCAGCTCCCCAACTCTTTAGTCAACCGGCTTGCGCGGCAAGCACTTAGGCTGCTCAACCTAGCATGTTGCAGGAGCCCAAAATTCATGCGCTACTGACGTTGAGCACATACTGTGTGCCGGGCAGTGTGCAGAAGCTGGAGCCAGACCCCCCTCCGGGGCCTTTAGAAGGCTGGCGGAAGGAAAGGCGTCCCTGGGCAGTGGCTTTGAGGTGGCTCTGGGATGAGGGAGCTGAGGGAAGCTGCAGTGAGTGTGTGTGTGTGTGGGGGGGGGGGGGGCAAATGCTGTGAATCCAGGTAAGCAGGTCACACCTGAAAGCCGCAGTGGCTGGATATGCTGGAAGGGGCCTGTGGTCAGTGAGGACTTTGGTTTTCACTCTGAGATGGGAGCCATGGGGGCACCTAAAAAACAGGATGTGGGCAGGCTTCCTCGGGCTGCTGTGAGGGAAACAGACCATCCAAGAGGGCGGATTCAGGGCAGCAGGTGGGGTAAATCAGCCTGCGGGAGGGATGGGCGTGGCCGTCAGCTCCTTTAAGTGGTGGGGCGGGGGCTCACACAAAGACCCCCCAGAGAGAGGGTACACTGCAACCCCATAGGTTCTCAGGCCAAGGTGAGCATCTGAATCCGGCAATGCAGCTCCCCAGGCCCCACCCTGGAGCCTGTTCCAACAGATCCCACTCAGAAGTCTAGGAGCCACAAGGATACCCCCAGCCCTTCCCACTTGAGATTTTATCAATTGAGGATCCAACTTCAAGATTCTGTTTCCAAGGGTCAGGGGCTTAGATCCTAAGTGTTTCCTGAGGTCAGGAAGCTAAGCCAGGGCTACAGCCTCTGGTCTAAATGGCCTTTTAAAACAGCACACGCTGACACCTGCTCCTCGGATTTGAGGGTTCGGCATCTGATTCTCATGTTCTGAACACCCCTCCCTTGCCATACCTATCATGTTCTCTCTCAGCCTGTTTCCCCACCTGGAAATCGGGATTTTCACTGTACCCACCTGATGGTGGTTGAGGTTTAAATTAGATGCATCCAGGGAATAAACACAGAGCCCCAACCACAGGAACAGTGCCGGGGATGGACAGGGCCATCACTGGCTCAGTCCCCACAGCTGGCATCATTAGGGTATTTCTAGTCTTCCCAAAGGCAGATTCTATGAGCTGGCTTCCTAAATGGCAGACCCAGGACTTGGATTCAGAAGTTCCAACATTCTGTGTATCCTCAGTGACTCTGTGACCCAGAGAGCTGAGTCCACAGATACTGCAGCTCCAGGGTGCGATCTTCCAGTTAATTCCAAGGTGCCAGTCATACTCACTCAGTCAAGACATGTTGAATGAGTGAATCTTAAGGATCTTCTGCCAGGATTGAAACCCCAAGGAGACAGATGTGATCCAAACCCTTGAGTCCCCGATTCTGAGGGGCAAGTGCCTCTAAGGCATGACCTTGTGCAAATCATGTGGCTTTCTGAGTCTTTGCCCCTCAGCTTAACATGGGGAAGACTAGGGTACCCACCTCAGAGGGTGGTCCTGTGAGGATTCAGTAAAGTAAGGGTTCATCAAATCCAAAAGGGAGGCAAGAGACAGCAAGGAACAAGAGCATGTGGGCGGGCATCCGGAGACCTGGGTAAAACTCTGGCTCTGCCTGACTGTGACCTTGGACAGGAGAGCCCACCTCTCTAATCCTCTCTTAGTGACATGGGATGGCAGTGACCCATAGGCAGTAGGGGGATTTAAAAAAAAAAAGATACACAGAGAGCTGTGCTTGGCATGTGGCAGAGGCCACATTGTTCTTGTGGAAAATCAGACAGTGAAGAGAGGACTACTGGAAATCGCTCATGCTGTGGCAGTAACAGGGTGGGGAGGCCCTTCCTCCTCCTTAAGGTGAACCCTCCGCGCAGCTTCCTGATTGGAGAAGATGGGCTCGTATATGAGGGCCGTGGCTGGAACATCAAGGGCGACCACACAGGCCCCACCTGGAACCCCATATCCATTGGCATCACCTTCATGGGCAACTACATGGGTGAGTGACTGTCCTGGAGGCTGGGATGGGCTCAGGGGTGGAGCAGGAGGTGGGTGGTGGCTGAAAGGTTATGCCATTTACAAGTTCTGTGACCTCGGGCAAAGGATTCCACTTCCAGAGCCTCATCTCCTCTTTAAATAACAGTGGGAGCAGCTGGGGCAGGAATGAGGATTATCTGCATAATTTCTTGGGCCAGTCCAGATGTGAGCCAGACTATCAGCATGGCTATCAGCATGGGCAGAACACAGAGGAGGGAGAATAAGCGATGATCTTGGCAGTCAGTGCTTACTAAGCCTCCCAGGCACGTTCCTTGGGTTTTACATAAAGTAGCTGTCATTACTGTCGCCTTTCACGGAGGAGCAAACAGGCACAGAGAGCAGTTAAGACCAGTGCAGGGGGCGCAATTTACCCCTACTTCATACTAGACTACTTCTGCCCTTTAAGGGAGCCCCAGCCTAACTTCTGCATCTGTCCCTCCAGAGCGGGTGCCCCCACCACGGGCCATCCGGGCAGCCAAGAGTCTGCTGGCCTGCGGTGTGACTCTAGGAGCCCTGAGACCCGACTATGAGATCAAAGGACACCGGGATGTGCAGCAGACACTCTCTCCGGGTGACCAGCTCTATGCAGTCATCCAGAATTGGCCACACTACCGCGAGTGAGGCCCTGCTTGTCAGCCCCCCACCCCATGCCTCTCTCCCCAAAAGCTGGAAAAACCCCTGCCTCCTCCTCCTCCTTCAAAAAAGATGAGGGCTAGGGATGTAGCTCAGTGCAAGCACAAGGCCTTGGGTTCAATCCCCAGCACCGCAAAAAAAAAAAAAAAAAAAAAAAAAAGGATTTATGGGCTGGGGTTGTGGCTCAGTGGTAGAGTGCTTCCCTAGCATGTATGAGACACTGGGTTCGATTCTCAGCATCACATAAATATAAATAAATAAAAATAAAATAAAGGTATTGTGTCCTTCTACAACTAAAAAAAAATTTTTTTTAAAAAGATGCAGCTTGAGAGGCTGAGGCAGGAGGATCACAAGTTCAAGGCCAGCCTGGACAACTTAGTGAGATTCTGTCTCAAAAGAAAATAAAAAGGACTGGGGATGTAGCTCAGTGGTAGAGCACCCCTGGGTTCAATCCCCAGTACCACCATATAAAATAAATACAGCTCCAACTGTGTTCCTGAACTGGCCCCACCACATGCCCTGCTCCTCCCTCCCACAAGGTCCCAGCATCACCCTTCCTCCCAGCACTCTGTCCTCGATGGTGCTCAGAACCCAGAGGCCCCGACCCTGAACCAAGACCCCGGAGATCCCAGCTCAGAAGCAACATCACAGCTCAGAACCCAGAGGTCTCAGGTCAGAGCCCAGGAATCAGCACCAAGTAGGCCCAGATGTCACCACGAGCAGCTCAGAGGGCTCCCCAGGCAGTAGAGCATGCTGCAAGACACCCCTTTCCCACCACACAGCCAAAGACATCCTGTGCAGAACGTCTGCTTGAACTCCTTTGCAGCCAGACTGCTCACGCGCACTCCTCAGGTCTCCCCTTACACTGCTTGAGAGAATGCAGAAGTTCTTCCTGAGCCTGAACCCCCATATGCCTCCCAGACATGCCCAGAAATACCCACAGATCCCAATTACACCCCCATCCTCCCCCTTTCTCTTCACTCCACCCCCACCCTTCAGTTATAAGTTGAGGGATCCCAAGGACAAACAAGTTTATTTACAAAACACACATACCCTATCTCCCAGCATGCACTGCCTGAAGAGCGGGTGGGGTCAGAGCCTCACAAACCTAAGACCAGGAGCACCTGAAGGGGTGGAGTCTGGGCGGGCTGGAAGGCTACCCTGGTCCTGCCCCCACACCATACCCACTGGGGAGTCAGGGTGGAGGGGCAGTACCACTGCTCCATGGTCATGACCGGGTGTCCAGTCGGTTCATGTACTCTTGCAAGGCCTTCAGGCGGGCATCTATTTCAGCCATGTCAGCCGCCTGGTGGTCCGAGCTGTACTCTGTGAGAGCAGGCATGGATGTGGGGGGCTGTGAAGGGCCTGCAGCTACAGGGAGCTCCGGCCCACACACTTCCTCAGTACCATCCCTGCAGGATCTGGGGCTGGTGGGCTCACCTTTGATGGGGACCCAGCCCCCTGAATTGGTCAGGTGTCTCCGATGATTGCTGTGTTCCTGAGGGGTGGACTTCTGGTGATGCGAAAACAAGAGAGGGGGTCAGGCACCTTCCCTTTGTTCTTGCCCCGCTCCCCAAAGTCCCACTGGAATTTCTGAAACCAAGGGGAAATAAGGGCTGAAGCCTACTGGGCACTCATTACACCAAAATATCCTGCTCTGTGGACATAAGAACCCTCTGAGGGGATGCCATTACCATCCCTGAGTAACCACAGAGAAACTGCAACCCAGAGAGGCTTAAAAGTACTTTCAGTCATACAGGTAAAAGGAGCCAGACTTGAAGACCTGGCAGTTTAAGCCTAGATCCTATGTCCCCCACTATTCCCCTCTCCAATCTCATAAGGGCAAAGCACCCTATTTTTCTGAGGCCTTTCAGAGTCACCTCTACAACCTGATCCCCAGGATGGCATCATGAGAAAACGGGACATCTGGTTTCCAGGAGTTTAAGGTTAATCATTTCTCTTCCTCCAAGGCCTGGGAGAGACACTCACCGTATTGGACCCACTCCAGGGTGTAGGACTGGGTGGTTTTCCACGGCCGCGGCAGCGAAGGCTGAGAGAGGAGGGTAATCAGGGACCAATGCACAGTCCTTGCTACCGTCCACCTGCCCCTCCTTTGTAGATTCAAGACCCCCCCGCCTCCATCAGCCATTTCCCTGCAAAAGGTCTCCAGTCTCCCCAAACACCCTTGCAAGATGATCCTACCCCGATCCAAGTTTTACCCTCTGGAGAGTGACTCAGAGAAATCTTCGAACTCGCTGCAGGAACTGGCTGAGGAGCAGCGGCTGCGGAAACTGTCCACTAGAGTGAGGGGCAGGAGTGAGTCTCCTGCAGTCACCAGCCCCGCCCAGCCCCGCCCGCAGGCTCCAGGCCCGTTACCCGAAGAGCTGCGGTTCCGGGAACGGTTAGCTGCATCCCCACGGCCAGTCACGGCAGCGGGGGGTCGGGTCTGGCGAGACCATGAGATAGAAGGGCCATCCCCGCTCCCTCCACTACCCAATCGGTTCCGCTGCTGCTGCTGCTGTCGCCTAAAAAAACCCGGGAGGAGACGACCCGCTGTGTGCCCAACTAATGCGGGACCGGCATTGCTGCACCAGAGCAGATGACCCACCTGAGGTACCGTGGCCTGGGAGCGGAAAAAGCTTGCGGGGACACAGAGCAAGTGGGGGGCGGGGGGAAACAAGTAAGCAGTCCAGTAAGGTGTGAGGAGAGGGGTCAGGTGGGAAGTGGGAACTGGCAGGGGTAAGGTGAGACCTGCAGCAGGTGACAGGAGATGGAGACTGACGGGAGGCGGGGCACCGGTGTCAAGGGAGCAGGCACAGGCTGGGGAATCGCTGCGGGGCAGGGGTAAGGGCGGGGAAGAGGGAATACGCACTAACTTCATTCTGATCTCTTTCTGCTTCTTCTCCTTGGCTTTCACAAAGGCGGTGGGGTCGAAACGTGTCACACGACCACCTATGACAGTGTGGGCAAGAGGAGGGAGGAGGCTGGATCACAGGATCAGGCTTTCACGATGCTTGTCTTCCTCCTCCCCCAAGGCAGGGCAGGATGGGTAGAGACCTGTGGGCGAAGGCGAGGGGCGCGCCGGCCTGCCTCGACCCCGGATCCCATGGCCGCTCTCCCGGGATGAGGAGCGGGCGGCGCCGCGGCCACGAGACGTGGAGCGCTCCCGGGACGTCGAAGCCCGGCCTTCCCGGGCAGTGGGAGGCACTGCGGGTGAAGTCCTCCTCCTGAGAGCACAGGATCCGCTATCAGTTCCCGCAGGCCATGACACCCCAACCTTCTTCTCTGAACCCTCAGGCCCGTCCCCCATCAACTCCTGAGCGTTCACGCTGAGGCCTGACTCTCCCGGACACCCTGCCCTACGCTCCGCCCCTCTCCCAATCCCACAGGACCCCTCCAAAACCCTGTCATTTCCCTGCATACCATTCACAACTCTTTTGCCCAGGTCTCCCACAGACCCCTGGAAACCCTTCCTAACGTTCCTCCACCCACCCCTATAAATGCTGGCGATCTAGATTCCACATGTGGGCCACACCTGGTCGCTCAACACAATCCCTTGGCGCCGCCGACGCTCCCGCCCCTATCTCCAGGCACAGCCTCAAGTCCCGCCCATCTCCCACAGGCCCCGCCCACCACTCCCACAGGTATTCGGAATCCCTAGGCCCCACGAACTTCATTAGGACCCGCCTTCCTGCCCAGCCACGCCCACCATCAGCTCCGCCTATCCCCTCCCTCCTGCCTCAGACTCCACCCCCTCCAGGCCCCACCCAACCCTGGCCAGGGTTCCTCACCCCCTTTTGTACAAGGCCAGCTCGCAGTTCAGCGTCTTCAACCGGGCGCGCAGGCTCCGCTCCGACGCCTTCACCTCCTCCAGCTGCAGGAAGTGAAAGGGGACGCCGTGGTCCACAATGAGGCCCGCGTCCGCTCCCTGCGGGCCGTACCCGCCGGCCATCCGGCCACCCGGCCCCCTCACCTCCTTGGCAAGGCGGCGGCAGTCCTGGCTGCGACGGCCCGTTGCCCAGTGACCCAGTCCGCGCTCTTGCCGCAGCTCTAGCTCCAGGCCGCGCACCAGCCCGCGCAGCGCCTCTGCCTCCTGTCGCGCCGCTCGCCCGGCCAGCGCCTCCTCGCGTGACCGGCCCAGCTGGGCTTCCAGCTCCCTCTTCTCAGATGCCAGACGAGACACCCTGCGGGGAGCGGGCTGTAAGGGCTTAAGGCGCACGCCCCTACATCCCCACTCCTCCACCAGGGCTGGGCATGGCCAAACATTTCACCTCCCCACGAAGAGGGATCCCGTCAGTCCCAGCTGCCCCCGCAGTGAGGTGGTGAAAGTGGTCATCTCCGTGGGGGAAGGGACACGGTCATATCACCCTCATTCATCCCATAAGGAGGACAGGAGCCCATCTCTCCCTCCCTCCCTCTCTCTCTCTCTCTCTCTCTCTCTCACACACACACACACACACACACACACACACACACAAACACACACATCCACCCAACCCACCGCACCCCACCCCACCCCAGAGGGATGTGAACACAGCCCTGCGTTCTGGTTTGAAAAGTTTCATCCATCTGGCCATCTCCACACCATGAAAGCCTGGCCCTGAGTCCTCGCTCTGGCCTCCAGGGCCTTCCCAACCAGGTCTTCCCGCCGGCCACTCACCAGGATTCTATGAAATGCAAATCCAATCAGGTCACTACAGTGATCAAAACCCTTCCTTGAGAAAATGACATACGCATAAGGCTCTTTGCTGTGGCTCTACTTATAATAACAGCAAAAGAGCAGAAATAACCAAAATGCACATCAACAGAACTAGCTGAATTTCTAAGGTACTTCCAGTTGAGTGCTAACTGTGGAAAGGAATGAATGAGGAAGACCTGTCCCCAGGTGATCACCATGATACAGTGTAAATCAGCACCCAACAGTGGGTTCAAGTCCCTTTTTGAAAAAGAAGGAAATTAAAATTATATATATGATCATATTTTCAAGATAGAATAAATAAAAAGCTTAAAATGGGGAAGAGCTGACTGGGATGTAACCCGAGGGAAGGGCACTTGCCTAGCAAGTGTGAGGCCCTGGGTTCAATTCCCACCACCACAAATAAATAAATAAGGCAGGGGGAGGGGTAATTATCCATGGAAGAGGGAGAAACACAGAAGAGGAACAGGACCTCTCTGAGTATAACCCCCTTTTCAGCTCTGACTCTGGAACTATGAAAATATTGTATATAAAGAGTTACAAGCTCTGTTGCCCAAGCTGGTCTCAAACTCCTGGGTCATTTCAAAATGATGCGGGAGCCAACATGGAAGGTTCCTACCAGCCAAAGACAAGACAATATCTACATCAAAAAGAATAAATGCAATGAATGGATGTGTGATAGGCTGAAGAGTGCCCGTGCCCACACACACACACACACACACACCCGCCAAAATATATCCCTGTCCTTTTCCCTGAAATGTGTGAGTGTTACCTGATATGGCAAAAAGGCACTTTATGACTCTGATAAATTAAGGATCTTGAGGTGAGAAGATTATCCTGAATTATCAGGTTGGGCCCTAAATATAATCCCAAGTATCCTGATTCAGTCTGAGAAATTAGACACAGAAAAGGAAAGGACAATGTGACCACAGAGGCAGAGACTGGACTGAGGTGGACACAAGCCAAAGAATGTCAGGAGACACCAGGAGCTGGAAGAGGCAACAACAGATTCTCCCAGGTGTCTCTGGAGGGGGCACAGCCCTGCCAATGTCTTGATCTCAGTCCAGTGAAAGTGGTTCCAGACAGCTGGCTTCCAGAACTGGGAGAGAACAAATTTCTGTTATTTTAAAGCCACCAATTTTGTGGAACTTTGTCACAGCAGCCATAGGAAACCAACACAAGATCAATTATGTTACAGTTCATAGAGTTTATAACCATACAAGAACAGAACTCACTGATCTCATGGTGAATGAGATGGAATAACACATTATTCTGAGGAAAGTTAAATAAAAGAAAGTTAAGCATTAATCATACCTCTCCTGTACAAAATGTACCTGGGGGAAGTCAAATACTTGACAGAATCTTTTCTTTATAGAAAACCTACAGCTAACAAAAACAGAAAGAACTATGGAATTAGAGCACCATTTACGAACCCCTAGTGAAAAATAAATACAGCCAGCAATCATCAATATCTATCAAAGATACACATTAATTCAGTTGTTCTCATTCTGCCTGAAAATTAAAATCAATTAGGAAGATGAAACATTCAGATGAACTCATTTTTGGCAAAATGTTGAATTTCCCCTTTGTGATCCAAAAGGCTGGGGCGCCACCTTGTGGCCATTATGGAAAGTGCATGCACGCACACACACACCCCTACCCAGGAAAGAACTGAGCATGAAGCTTCTTCCTGCTTCCCACCCTGACCTCTCCACTGTGGCTTTTCTCCCTCCCCATCCAGCAGTGTGTACAGCCACAGTTCTCCCAGCCCGGTAAGCTCCCATTCCTGACAAAAGAGAGGGTCAGTCTTCTCTGTGTGCACTTAGCGCTCAGTACTGGGCTAGCAGCTGCCAATAGTGCACACCAGCTGGGGAGGGGAAGGGACCATGGCACTGATCTAAGGTCTAGCCTGGCCATATATCATTCACTGTATGACCTGGAGAAAGTTCCCTAACTTCTCTGGGACTCTAAAAGGAGGACAGCAGTGCCCATCTGTCTACCTTGTCAGGAAGCGTTGAGGATAAAATGAATTCACCATAAAGCATTGAGCAGAATCCCTGGCACACAGGTAAATGCACAATAAACACAGTCACTGGTACCATTATTATTATTACATCATATTTCCACCAACACACGGACTCTGCATGTGCTGTTCCCTCTGCCTGGAACACTCTGCCCAAGTAGTCCTAACCACCCCAGACCTGTCAGGTCCCGGCCCTCCTCACCCATCTCTGCTTCGGGAGACCACCTAGGTGGTTATGTGATTAGCATTCACTTGCACTGGGCCACGCACCATGTGAGGGGTAGGGAGGAGCCAGAGACACTTGGTGATAGAGGACTCCAGTGACTCAGCCTGCCTGCCCACCGGCCGCTCCCTCAGTCAACAGGACCCTCCACACACATTCTGAGTCTTCACTGTGGCAGACAGCTCTGTCTCCCTCACTGGCTGGAAGTTCAGGAGGGAAGGGCCAGGACTGTCCCCAGCACAAGGCAATACAAGGCAGGCACAGAGGAGGAGCTCAGGATGAACAGGGTAGATGAGGGATGGCTGTCCCCCACCCTGATCCCTGGCCGCCCACCCCTCTTAGACTCACTGCTCCCGCAGGTGCCAGATCTCAGTCTCCCGGGTTTCCCGAGTGTCCTGGCCGTCCAGCCCTCGAAGGCGGCCCAGCTCCTCCTTCAGCGAGCGGATGATGCCCTGCAGGACCACAGGGTCGGGCTTGCCCTGGTACGGGAGGGGCAGCGGGTAGTGAATCCTGAGGAGGGGATTAGAACCAGGGCATCTCAGAGGCCAAGCAACCGCCCAAGGGTGAGCCCAGGTTCCGAGAGCCAGAGTCAAAACACAACCCACACCCCACACCCCGCCAGCAGCTTGGGCCCAGCCTTGCCCCCGCCCCACACACAGCCACCCCTAGGGGCCTCTCACAGAGTAACCCGGAGGCCACAGGGACCGAGAGCCCTGGAGCAGCCTCAAGCAACTCCTGCTGCAGGCGCTGGCGGAGTGGACATGCAACCAGCCACACACAGTGAGAGGTCTCGTTGGCCTGACCTGGTCACCCCTTGGCTGGCGAAAGGACTGCAGCTTGGATAACTGCCCCACCATCTCTGATTCACAGGGGACTGGCCCCTTCCCACTAGAACATCCAGCAGCCATGACCAAGTGGGGCAGACACTGCCCTCCACTGCTCCCGGGTCCCGTCTTGCTGTCTGCCTCCCGTTAGAAAGGCCACAAAGCCAGGCAGGCATTTTCCCAACAATCCTCTATATTTGCTGGCCAAATATTATGGGAAATCTGTTAGGAGTCTGTGGCAATATTTTTGTTTTCCAGATAAACTATAAGATTCAATTAGCAAACATAGCCCTGTCCCTTTTCTTCCTGCTTTGACACAGATGCAATGCCTGGAGATACAGCCGTTATTTTGTGACCATGAAGAGATAAATATGAGGTCAAAATGTCAACACCTTAAGTATGACAAAGAACAAAAATAAAAACTGCCTGAGTTCCTAATGGAACTGTTGACTCGTAGTCACCTAGACATTTTGTTATGTGATAAACTATTGCTTGTTTAAAGCACTAGCAATGGAGCCAGCCACAATGGTGTATGCCGGTAATCCCAGTGACTTGTAAGGCTGAGGCAGGATAGCCAGTTCAAAGCCAGCCTCAACAACTTAGAGAGACCTGGCCTTAAAATTAAATAAAAAGGGCTATGAATGTAGTTCAATGGTAAAGCACCTCTGGGTTCAATCCCCAGTATTTCAAAATAAATAAATAAACAAGCACTAGTGATGGTTATTCTGCTACTTGTAGCCAAACAATAATAAATGATATAAACCCTGACTCCAAAGGCAAGGCTTAAATAACATCCCCACATTACCCTGGCTCCAAAGGGTTCTTTCCCCACTCCTGCCCACCAGCCTGGGCCCAGAGCCAGCCCCTCATGCCCACCTGTCAAACTCCACGGAATAGATAAGGATCAGGTAGCGCTTGGAGTTGAGCTGGGTCGATCTCGGGGCCAAGGTGCCCGGACGGCCCCCCAGCTTGCGGTTCCTCAGGGACTCCAGGTCTGTGTAGGTCAGGAGGTCTAGGGTGACAGACTCACTGCTCTATTGGAGAGGAAGGAAGAAGCTGCCCCAGGGCTGACAGGGCCACCCCAGAGCACACAACCCACACTCCAGGACCACCCTGCCCCGGGCTGCTGGGCTTCCCTGCACTGAGGCTGCCAGTCAGGAGATCCCGGATCTGGGGATGCGCATAGGATGTGACCAGAGAGAGATTGCAAGGAACATTCATGCTCAACCAGGGGGGACAGCTTAGGCCTGTGGCTCTCTAAGTGTTGTCTGCAGGCCCCTGGGGACCCTCTCAGGGAGCCCAGGAGGCCAAAACTACTTTCATAAAAATGTAAAGACTTGGAATGCCTTTTTACTGCATTGATGCTCACACAATGATGCAAAGGCACCGCTGGCTTTGTAAAACTGCCGCGCCAATGGCACCAGCAGTTCCAGCCTTCCTCGTGCTGGGCAGTGACCCGTGAGTACCCACCAGTCTCCTCACTAATCTGTACAAGAAAATGGGCAGGACCACCAAGTGCCCCTGCTGCATACCAAAGCCTGACAGTGGCCTCCAGAAAGCACCTGTGCAACCAAGTTTTGAGCCAAATTAGCCACTTTTTCATGGAACAATATTTTCACTTGAAAGAAGTGACAGACAAAAGAATGGTTCTGCAGAGCGGGGCGCTCGGCAGGCATTTCCTCCAAAATGAATGCAGTGAGCTGTCTCTTCAAGGAAGAGAGCATCCCAATTGTTGCCAATGATCAACTTCAAGTTTTGCACTTGAATTAGAATTAGAATTTTGGAAAACTTGCACCTGCCACTCTGCTTGATGGCTTTCCCCTGTTCCAAGACTCACCTGGTTAGATCAGTGGGGATGTTACTAAATGTCACTCCTGCCTTTGGATAATGAAATGGGTCAACTCTTGAAAGATCTGTGCAACTCGATGAACCAATGTTTTCCAAACGACCAATGCATGATGTTACAAACTCATGCAGGGAGAAAAGAACCACAGAAGTGCAAGATGCATTCCTGGGTTTGATGGGGGCTGGGGGGTTCTTTGGTTTGGGCTTTATTTTTCTGCAGCACTGGAGACCAAACCCAGGGCCTCCCGCATGTTACTTGAGCACTATGCCCCTGAGCTACATCCCCAGCCCCAATTAACAGGTCTGAATCTTTTTAAAGCAACAGTATAAGTTCACTGAAGAAATTTCAGATTCCGCACTGCAACTAACCTTCAAGAAACTACACTTGTCTGGTTTTAGTGCAAAGATGAATAATCACAATTATTTGAAAAAACTATTAAAGTACTCCCTTTTCTAACTATGTAGTGTGTAAGGCAGGATTTTTCTACATATTCTTCAACCAAAACATAGCACAACAGACTAAATGCAGAAGCATATGAGAATCCAGAATTTTCTATTATTAAGCCAGACATTAAACGGATTTGCAAAAATGTAAAACAATTTTTGTTTTAGAAAATTTATTTTTCATTAAAATAATATAGGTTAACATAACAGATTCACTATTGCTATTTTTAAATGAACTAATAAACACCTTTAAATTTTTGTTTGAACTCCTAATGGCAAATAAATATTAATAGATATAATCTACATAAACAAAAGCTCTTTGGTGTCCTCCACAGTTTTTAAAAGTATAAAGGGGTCATGAGACCAGTTTGAGAACCACTGGGTTGTATACATCATGATGCATGTGTACAATACTAAGCAACTACTAACAAGGATGATAAATTCAAAAACTGATAATAATAAAAAATTGTACCTGTACACCTGTTACGATTAGCTAATGTTTTACACACAGTAACTCATTTAATCTTTGCAATATTATGAAATGGGAACTACTATTATTCCCACTTTATAGACACTGAGGGGAAATGACTGGCTAAATTTCCATCTAGGAAGTGGCAGTAATAAGTCTGAATTCAAAGAAAAGTGTTACAGCCTGGGTGAAGAATAAAAAGGGAATTTATAAAGGACTTGGAGTCACACTTAAATATCTTCAGTTTTATGAGGGCATATTTTATCTATAATCAGAGAAAGAATATAGTTTATAATTTTAAAAATAATATCTAAATACCCCTGAATCCTAAGTTCTAACCTGCTCTTTTGCTTTTACTTGGTATAAATTTTTTTCAATCACCTATCTCTCTGACTAGAAGGCCAGCAGCAGAGACCTGGTCCCCTGGGCTCACTACTGTACCTCCGGTGTCTGAGACAGTGCCAGGGAACACTGTAGGTGCTCAGCAGAGGAAATGAACACTCTTACACTCACTGATGGGACTAAATTCCCATGAAACATCGTTGGGCGTAGAATGCCTTGGAAAATACATCAACTTGTTGTTCATCACAGATCTGCCCATGCGGAGGTGGGGGGAGGGAAAGAAATGAGGAAACGGCCAGAGTGACTTTCACCAGAGTATTAACAAGAGTGAGAGTTAGCAGCAGGGTGATTTTCACGTTCTTCTTTATATTCCTGTGACCTGAATTTTCTACCTAAGAATAACTATCCTTAGAATCAGAAAAGCCGCTTACATTGAGAAAGAAAAGGCCCTGTCCCTTCAATGAAGAAGGCAAAGGGTCATGCAAACATCACATGGGCATGGACCCCAGGAACCTACCCCTGCCCCTCAACCCTGGTCCCTACCTGGGTGAGTGCTGACTCCAGCATGTTACAGAAGATGTTGAACTGCTTGAAGTTCCCTGTCTTGTGAGTCAAATCTTCGATGACTGGTGGGGGAAAAAAGTCCCTCTTGATATCTGACCACCCGCCCAACCCAAGGGCAATACATCCAAGCTCTTTGACTCTACCCAGCTTGGGTGCTTCTGGCCTGAGGAACAAGGCCTACACCCTCCCCACCTCGGACAGCTCTGATCAGACAGAAGAGGCAGGCAAGCCAACTCTGGTGGACTTCATCTTTGGGGGAAGCTGGCACCAGGGGATGGGTGCCCACCCCAGGAAGGCACACTCACAGCTGGCATCGAACTCGCCACGCCACTGGTCAGCCGTCATCCGGTCCTCCACCTCCAGCTCCAGCACCTGCCCAGAAACCACCACCCGCACAGCATGCTCCACACCCCGGAAGACATAGTCCACCTGCAGGCCAGAGGGTTGGTCCATGGCCAGGGTCACTGGAGAGAAGGATGAGACAAGAGACCCAGAGGGGCTGAGAGGCCAGACTCTTGAGTGTGAAGACCAGGATTCATATCCTGGACTCACCATTTACCAGCTGTGGCACCTTGGGAAAATGAGTCCACTTCTCTGAGCCTCAGTTTCCTCATCTGGAAAATGGGCTTAACTGTGGCCCCTATCTCACAGCGTTATGAGGATTAAACTGGACAACACACATAAAAGCTCTAAGAACTCTGTCCCACATTACTGTGCTCAACACAAGCTGACTAGCAGGAACAGATGATACCCACAGGACAGTCGGGACCAGGACTACTAATTATTACTCATTCATTCATTTATTCAGCAAACATTTGTGGAAAAAAATCAAACTGGAGAGGGGAACAGGGATTATGGGGGTTGGGCAGGTCAGAAAAGGTCACTCAGAGTAGTTGACATTTGAGCAGAGATCTGAGGCAGGTGAAGGAACCAGCCACATAGCTATCTGGAGAAAATGCACCACATCCAGGGAACAGCCAGCTCCATATATTATGGATGATATACTGAAAACATGCACACTGATTTAATCATTGATTTTATTAATTGATTATTAATTAATTAATCTGCTGAAGCAGATTAATCTGCTCCTAGCCAATAGAGCTACGACTCTTACATTAGGTCTACAAAGAGCAGCTATAACTCTTGCATTAGTCTACAAAGAGCGAGCTGGAGGAGGCTCCCAGGCCTCTGCCCTCTACCCAGAGTCCAGGGGGTAGTTCAGAATGGGAGCCTGGGCTGCCTGAGTTCCCATCTAGGTCCTGCCTGCACATAAGCAAGTTAGTCACTCTCTCCCTGAGCCAGAATTCCAGCCATGAAGAAGAGGCATCCAGGTGTTGGGGATGTGATAAGAAACCAGGATGTCCGCCCCTGTGGGGTGGACAGCAGATGTATAAAAATGCCACTGGTGGAGAGTGGGGCCAGTGATGGGGAAGGGGCTGCTCTGTAGCTAAAATGGCCAGGGGAGGCCTCTCTGAGCAAAGGCCAGAGGAGGAAAGCGGGAGGAAGATGGCTATCAGAGGAAGACTGTCCAGGCAGAGGGAAGAGCCAGGCAAAGGCTCCAGGTGGTCTTCAACAGGGAGGTCGGAAGACTGGAAGAGCAGACAGGGGAGGGGGCGAGTGATAAGATCTGAGATGTCACAGGTGGCCAGACATGATCACACAGGCCTCGCCTCCTTGGCTGGTGTAAGGATTCAATGAATGAAATGTGTTGAAATCTTTGGCGAAATTCAGCAGTGCCTGACACACAGCAAGCATTCCATGCATACTAACATTGTCATCATCATTGCTATTATTATCTTCTTGTTGTTTCTGAGCTTAAGAGAGACATATAGACAAGTTTATTCCTTACAGTTAACCCAGAATGCAGATGGGAAACTGAGGTTCAGCAAGTAAAGGGGCTCAAATCCTGGGGACCACCACTGCTCCAAAGTCAGTCACCAATCCAGACCATGAGGGCCCCTCCAATGCCTGGTACCCTCTCCCCACCACCTCGAGTCCTCACACTTCCCCCAGGAAGTTCTTCCTGGAGTCTAACAGCAGACAAGATAATGCGGGGGGGGGGGGGGGGGGGAGATAAGCCCTGAAATTCTAGGTCGGTGAACCTTTTTAGAGTCCTCAGGCCTTTGAGAATCCAATGAAATTTCTGAACACTTCCCTTATAAGCAAACCTTTTGCAGGTAATTTCAGGGGCTCCCAGAATACCACACCCTAGGCCCATCCACACATTCCCTTTCCCAGAGGTCCAAGGACAACTGGTCCTGATAGGCACCTCTGTCTCTAGATCGGAGCTCTTAACTTTATTTGGGGAAAGAGCCTCTAGTGCTTTTTGTAAGGGCTCATGACATTCTGGGAGTCTCTTTCCCCAGAAAACTCAGACTCCAGATATTGTGCTTTTATCTTCTGGTGGTTCAAGGGTCTGGCGCTAAGGCTCCCTCATCTCCCTGCAAGCACATCGCTGCACAGTTCAACATAGTCCTCATTCCTGACCCTTAATGCGGTGCCTGGCAGCGCAGGCCCCACCCCAACGGGAGTCCTAGACCCCACCCACAGACCCCGCCCCTCAGACTCCCTGAGCCAATCAGCTGCCGCGCCGTCCCAGTTACCAAGGCACCGGAGGTTACCAAGGCGTTGGTGGAACCCGCGGAACACCTGAGAAGCCACGCAGCATCACCGCCCCCATCCGTGGTACCTGAGAGGAAGGGGCCTGCCACACGCCACCCCTACCGCCAACCTGGCCCAGCCCTCCTTTCCCTGCTCCACGGCCTAAACCCCCCATTCTCACCCCGCGACAGCAGCGGCCCCTTTCCGTGCTCAACTGCCCTAATGTCCTTAGCGCCCACCCTGTCACCGCGGTTCCAGACTCAGCCTCGGAACAATCTGCCTGAATGCAACTGTCTCCTACACAACACACCTCCCTCCCCTATGCCCAGCCCCTCCCGGAGGCCAAAGTGTCCTCAGCGGCTGAAGGCATAAATCTCACACTTCGGCCAGCTCGAAACCCTCTCCCCTGAAGACCACGGGATTCTAGCTCCGCTTCCCCCTCTCTCCGCAGAATCTCGCTCCCTCCATATTCCAGCCCTGCCCCCTTGTGCTGTTCCCCAGAAACCAGTCCCCTCTCCCCTCCAAAGTCTCCTATGTACATCTGTCTCTCACAGACTGGGGGGAGTGAGGGAACAGTCACACTGCTTCTCCCTCCACCGGTCCCCCCTCCATCTTCCTAGGGTTCCCCGCATATCCTACCTGAATTCTGCCTCCCCCCCAAGTTATTCCACCAGGCTTCTGCCCGCATATTTATTCAAGGTACTACTCCACACAAACCCACTTTTAGCCTGTATTTCATCGTCCCCATATTTCACCTGGATTCCTCCCAAATTGCATGCAAATCCCCTTCTCCACCGCACACATTACACACCTCTCTTCCCTTCGGAGAGCCTTCTCAGAACACCCCCGCCCCCATCGATGGGATCCCCGGGCCCTGAGCATGCTCCCCCCTCCAGCCCCACCCTGTCCCTCTACCTGCAGCTTCCATCTTCGCTCTGTGACCAGTGGCCCATCCTGGTTGTTGATTTCATTCCAGTCCCAAGGTTCTCCCAGCTTCTCTTCTCCGCCTCAGCCTCCTGACCCTGCATCCCAGCGGCGCCTCCAAGGCCCCGCCCTCACTAACTCCTGACGTCACCACCCCAACCCTGCAGGCGTGTGGGCACCCCAGCACCTCATTCTGGCCCACACATCAGACCCCAGTGTCCAGGCTTCATGACATCAAAGCTCCAGCTCACACAGTTTCCCAGTCCCCAGCCCTCTTGCCCCCTCCTTCACTAAGGTGACCCCTTCTCCTTTCCAGTGTTACATCACCGCCTCTGGCTCCTCCTCCCAACCTGCACCTCCCAGCTCACAGATTTCACAGCCCTCATCCAGGGCCTTAGCTGCGAGCCCTCCTCACTGGCTCCCCAGAGACAAATCCACAGGACCACTTTCCACACCAAACATGGGCAAACCCCAATCCCTGGCAGCCACCCCTCCATGGCCCAGCCAGGGCCCAGCCAGGGCCTCCCTGGTTTCTCCAATGCAGTGCCCACACACTGTGGCCTGCCCTGGCTTAGATAAGGACCAAAGATGCTTATCAACCCAGGGACTCACTTAATTCTGCTCTCCGGCAGATTTTATAACCATCCCCCTTTTTAGAGCATAAAGCTGAGGCTTGCCTGGGACCCCACAGTGAGGGAGCACCCATCCCCTCCTATTCATTATCCAGCCGCCCTTCCCTGATCACCTCCTCTTTCCTCCCGGAACTCTGCTCCTTTCTGTCTCATCACTAACCCAAATGTGGCCTCATCGTACCCGCTGCAGGCTGGGGATTCCTGGGTTCAGACCCCAGCTCCTCCCCTTAACCCAGTGTGATCTTGGGCAAGATACTTGCCATCTCTGTGCCTTTCCCCCATCAGTACAGGGAGACAAGTGCTCCTGCCTCATAGGATTGTGGAGATTTAGTTAGTGCATACATGGTGCTTCTGGTGCCTGGCCCCTGAATGTTACCAGTGTGATCTGCTGATTAGGTAACAGACCCGGAGTGTCATCTCGATCATTCTTATATCGTCTGCACCCTGCACCCTGGCCTGGCATAGATCAGGGGCTGCTTGTCAATTTGATGGGAGATGCCAGGGAACAGGACAGAGGTCTGTGGATACAGCCAAGGTCTTCTCCCCTCAGCTCACTCCCAATCACTCTCCCAGGCTCAGTTCCAAGGCCCCCTCCTTCAGGAAGCCCTCTCTCACTCCATTCTGGAGAGTAGGGGAGCAGTCACACTGTCTGTATCACCAGTGTCCTGCCACCCCAGTCTGACCCTGCCCAGCAGGGGACTGGCCACAGAGGAAGAGCTTGATGATGAGTGGAGCAGCCTCACTCCAGCCCAGGCTCTGAACAGGCCTGGTCAGATGAGGGTTGAGGGCTGTGAGACCTCAGCATGATCTCCGGCCCTTGTGGAAATGCAGGCTCCTGGACCTGGTCCCCACCCTGCAGAAGCACAATCTCTAGGGTGAGCCCAGGAATCTGCATTTCCTATAAGCTCCTTCAGACTCTAAAGTTAAGACTCTCTGCCCTTGGGAATCACAATGAACCCAGTGTGTTACCCGACCCCCACTACCAGACACAAGACCCTCCCAATTCAGCAACCCTGCCCCATACCCAGGGAGACCAGAGGAAGGGTGGTAATGGTGGCATTATAGAAGTAACAGTGTTTACACACCTACATGCTCTTCCAGGAGCTACCTGGAGCCAAACACTCCAGTGGGCAAGTCTGAGAAGCCCAATGGACATAGACAGATAATCACTGTCATGCAGTGGTGTTACAGAGAAGAAGAAAAAAAAAAAGCCAGGTGTAGTAGGGAGGACCAGGAAGTGACAGGAAGTTTCCTAGCCTGAGGAGTCAGCAAGGGCCTGTCTGTGAGATTGACATCTGAATAAAGGCCTGAAGGAGGGGAGGGAGAAGCCATGTAGACATGGGGGGCCTGGTCCAGGTGGAGGGGATGGGGAGCACAAAGGTCCTTGGTGGCAATGTATTTGCTATGTCCAAAGGACAGTGAGGAAGCCAGGGTGGGGCAGGGGAGCTGGGAAGGGTAGGAATTGAGGGGAGGGTGGAGGAGGAAGCTGGATTGCTTGGGGGCCTGGTGGGGACTTTTGCTGAGTGAGGTGGAAGCCAGGAGGGGGCCTGAACAGAAGAATGACATGATCTGATATTTGTTTCAAACAGGCTCTCTTGCCTTTGGGGGTCAAGGCCAGATGCAGGGAGCCCAGTGAGGAGGCCAACAGAACAGGTAAAGCCAAAGATGGCTTGCACCACAATGGCAGCCAGGGTGATAGTGAACAGTAGGATCCTGGATGAGATCCAGTGATGGGCAGACAATGTATGTGGGTGACAGAAAAGGAGGGAGCAGCAGGCAAATTCAAGGTGACATCAGCTGGGTTTGAAGGCCAGAGGGGGTAAACAACAAGTTTGGTTTGGGACAATTTTCAGTCTGGATGTCAGCTGGACTTCCAAGTACAGCACAGTGGGCCATGGAATATATGAGCCTGGAGTCCAGGGCAGAGGTCCAGACTGGAAAATGACACCTGAAAGTTATCACCAGGGAAAGAGGATGAGGCTACTAGGTGAGTGGTATAGATGGAGAGGAGGCAAGTCCTTCTCAGGATGATGAAACTAAGGCGCAGAAGGTTAAACAACCCGCCCAAAGCCAGTGTGATGTTCAGCAGCAGGGTCAGCAGCAGAGCCAGGATTCAAACCCCAGCAATCAGACGACAGAGCTCAATCTTAACCTCTGGTGGGGCTTGTTAGAAAGTGTAAGAGTTCATGCAGAGGCTCGGTATAGCTCAGGGGTAGAGCACTTGCCTAGCGCGTGCACTACCCTGAATTCCACCCCAGAACGGTCGGAAGAAAAGTTAATGCACATAGTAAACGCTACATGTGTGACGGGCTTCATATCTCGCCAAAGCACACGCACGTCCCTAGATGGCTCCCTCCTCCCTCAACGTTGTTTCTTCCAAGCCCTCCACCCAAATCAAAGTTTCTAACCCATCACAGAGAACCGGTCCTCCCATCCACTCTGCGCTGTAGTAATGCTCTGCCTTAAAACCTCTCATTAAATCGCAAGGCTGTAGTTCGGGGGGACTCTACATTCCACCACCTGCCGTCTCCTGCATTACAATCCCCCCTTTAAACAGCCTCCCGTGATACACACAGCCGACTCACCTACTAACTTCTGCCCCGCAAGCCCTCATTCAAGAGCCTACCGGGTTAAAGGGCACCCCCTGCCGATTCCCACACCGCCGGGTCAGCTGCCCGCCGCAGTCCCCTCTCCCGAAACCCCTCCCCCGCGAGATCGCCGCCCCAGCCCGCGCATCCGCCGCGCCCGCCGCCGCTCACCTTCTCCGCGGACACCCCTGCTCGCGAGCGGTTCAACTGCCGAAGCACAGGCCCCGCCTCAGGATCCGGCCCTCTCACTCCGGATTGGCCCTAGCTTGCCCTCAGCCAAGTTTCCTATAGTCAATGAACACGTCAATCACTCTGTCCCGCCCCCGGAGAGACCCCTCCCACTCAAAGCTTACGATTGGTCAACTTCGAAAAGGTGTTCCTAAATGAGTTTTGGGAGAACCCCCCATCGTCTGTCTCATGCCAAATCACTACTGGTTAATGCTGCTGTCAATCATATAAAAGGGTTGTTCCCTGAAGTAGGGTCGAGGGAGGATCCCGGAAGTAGCCTCTTGGTTCCGCCCACCACGCCTGCAGCGGGGTAGGCCACGCCCACGTGAAGGGGAGGTCTTGTAGGAGAGCGTCGAGTGTGCATGCGCACAGGAAGATCTTGGTCGCAGGTCCGGAAGCTGCGGGAGTGTGCCCGGGGATACATGGGTTGGTGTTTCTCTTCGCTCAGTGCGTTTTGCAGGCCTTGTCTTACTCAAAGTCTATAAGAACCCGGCAAAGTCAGCATTATTATGACCTCCCTTTAACCACTAAGGAAACAGGCTCAGAGAGGTACAGCTACTATCCCAGATCACATGGCTTGTGAATGACCCCTATTTCAAGCCAGTGAGTCATCAACAGAGAGGATTCAATTATGGAATTGAGGGGGCGGGCCCTCTTTAAAAGAATACAAAATCACAAACTGGATATGAATATGAAAATTCACATAGAATGTGAAATAATAAATCACATACTTAAAAGAGCTGAAAAATAGCACAAACATTGCAAAATCCCAAACAATAACGTAATGTTTTTATTAATTTACTGCCTGACACACCTCTAAGATGTTTTTTTCTAATTTTTGAGCTGCATACACATTTCATAATAGCCTTATCTACAGTGAAAAGAGAAGAATTAACTGCCTCTTACTTGACTGATGGAACTTTTGTTATTATTATAACTTAGAAAAAGTTCCAGCTTCACAAATCAATATTGGTGATCTCATCTGAATTTTTTGGAAAACTTTCATAAAGTTTCATTCATATGTTAGCTGCATAGTTTGGAAAATGTTTTCACAAACCAGCTTCTGGCTCAGTCGTTTCAATTCTTGACTCACTTCTCTTATACAAGAGCTTCTAGAGCAGGCCACTGGAGGACACATTGAATGCCACACCAGACTGGCTTGGCACCTGGTGTTTGTTTTCTAAATGGCACTGAAGATTGAATCCAGGGGCATTCTACCACTGAGCAACATCCTCTTCCCCTACCCACACCTTTTTTTTTTTTTTTTTAATAAATTTTGAGACTGCATCTTGCTAAATTGCTGAGGTTGGCCTTGAACTTGGAGTCCTTCTGCCTCAGCTTCCCAAATCACTGCAATTGCAGGTGTGGGTCACATGCCTGGTCCCTAAAGAAATATTAGTGCGTTCTTAGAAGCCATTCCTACACCAAGATGAGCTAGGTTATTCAATTATCTGTCCCAGGCTACTCCAACACCACCCCTGGCAAAAGAATGCACAACAAAGGGAAAGTACTCTGGGAAAAGACAGTGGTCTTAACCAATTGAACTTTAAATACCTCCTCTTTGCAAATTTTACAAGAACATCAGACTACAGGAACATACTGCCAGGGTCTCTCTAAGGGCCTTGGAAGAGCCCAAGCAAATCAGGGGCCCTGAAGCTTGAATGAGCTTTACTCTAAAACTACTCCTAAATGCCAGTAATCATGCATTAATTGAGTGTTTACTATGTTCAGGGGCTATGCCATATGCCATGGAAAAGCACAATACAGTCCTGATACTGCCACCAACTGGTCATGGAGCCCCTTCCCCTCCCTAGGTATGAGTTTTCTCACCTGCAAATTGAATATTGCTAAAAATCTAACATTTAGGGTTATTACACATCCAAGATATAAAGTTCACAAAATAGACCAGTTAATACCGTGATCTCTGCTCTCAGAGAAATGCAGGATCCAGACCTTCCTGTGACCAGTTGGGGGACTTCCCCCAAGTCACATCTCTCCTGTGATATTTCCTTTCTTTGTCTGCAGGTGGATTTTGATTCATTTATTCATCATGCATTCCTCAGCACCTACTATGTTCCAGGCACTCTTTCTGGGTGGTGAACACAGAATTAGTGAACAAAGAGAAAAGGTCCATGCCCTAGTAAAAGGGAGAGAAATAATAACAAACGAAAAATAAATGTCAGATGGTGAGTGCTACAGAGAAAATGAAGCAAAGAGGACAGGATGACTGGGGAAGGTGACTCAGAGAAACTGACTTAGAAGCAGAGATCTGAAGGAAGTGAATGAATGACCAGCAGAGAATGACCCTCGAGCCAGCAATTCCACTTCTAGATCTATCCCCAAGAAAATTGAAAACAGGTGTTCAAATAATTAGTCATACATGAGTTTTCATGGAACATTATTCACAATAGCCAAAATGTGGAAACAACCCAAGAGTCCATGAATAAATAAACACAATGTGGTATATCTATACAATGGGATAGTATTCAGCCATAAAAAGGAATGAAGTTCTGATACACACTATGGCATGGATGAACCATGAAAACACTATGCAAAGTGAAAGAAGTCGGATGCAAAGGGCCACATAGTCCATGATTCCATTCACATGAAATGTCCAGAATAGACAAGTCCAGAGAGGCAGGAAGTGATGTCAGGCACTGGCCAGAAGAAGGAGCAAGGAATCACTGTTAACGGGTGTGGGGCTCCTTTGAGATGACAACGACATTTTGGAACTAGATAAGAGGTAACAATTGAACAGCATTATGAACATACTATTGTACACTTCAAAGTGGTTAATTTTATGTTATGTGGATTTCGTCTCAATAAAAAAATTTTAAGCAAAAGATAAAAGAATAATTCGAATGAGAGATGATGGTGGCTTTTACGAGGGCGGCAGCCGAGGAGGTGGTGAAAGTGGTTAGAATCTGCATATATTCTGAAGGTAGGGCTGACAGGATTTGCTGATGGATTGGGTGTTGGGAGAGAGAAAGAAAGAGAGGAGTCAAAAAGGATTCCAAAGTTTTTGATCAGAGAAGCAACTGCTAAGATGAAGTTTCCATTTATGGAGATTCAATGAATGGGAGGTGGAGCGTAGGGATTAGGAGTGTGACGCTGGACTTGTGGAGGCACTGATAGACTTCCGGGTGGAAGCACTGAGGGAAGAGGTGATAGGTGGGTCTGGACCCTGGGGTGAGGTCCAGCTTAGAGACTGGATGGACAGAGAGATGATAGATAGATAGATAGATAGATAGATAGATAGATAGATAGATAGATAGATAGATAGATAGATAGATAGATAGATTGATAGATTGATAGATAGATAGATAGATGGATGATAGATAGATTGGTAGGTGGATCCATCCATCTGGGAGTTTATCACCAAAAGACTGAAGAGGACCAAGCACAGACACCAAGACTCTCCAGTATTTAAAGACTCTTAAGTATGAAAGAGAAAACTGCAAAGGAACAGCCACTAAGCAGGGTGGGAAATGATCAGAAAGGCATGTCCTGGATGCCAGGGGGGAATAAGCCAAGAAGCAGGCGTGACCATTAAGATGTGGAGTGTTGGAATCACATCAGGGCAGATCACTGGACTGTCAGACTGAGCCACATTGAGGTCACCAATAACCTCATAGAGAGTGGATTTGGCCAAGTGGCAGAGCCAAAGCCTGACTGGAGTTGTTCTCAAAAGATTGGGAGAAGAGGAATGAAGATGTTAGTAGATACCTTTTCTGAGGGTTTTGTTGTAAAGGGCTGCAGAACACAAGCTGGAGCTAGACACAGAGGGCTAAACACACGTGCTTGTATTAGAGCCTGTTTGTTTGGTTTTTTATTTGGTACCAGAGAGTGAACCCAGGGGTGCTTAATCACTGAGCCACCTTACCGAGCCCTTTTTATTTTTTTTATTTTGAAACATAAATTGGGGTCCTGCTAAGTTACTTAGGACCTCCCTAAGTTTCTGAGGCTGGCCTCGAACTTCAGATCCTCCTGTCTCAGCCTCCTGAGTCACTGGGACTACAGGTCTGCACCATGTACAGGTCAGCCCCATGAGAATGATCCAGGGAAGAGGGGACAATTAGTAGTGCAGGAGAGAGAGGGAAGACTTGCTTGACCGGTGTTCCTGGGCAGGCCAGTGCACATGTGTGGAAGCTGGCCTTGGCCGAGAGACCCCAGCTGGCAGCAGGGCAGGCAGACAGTTGGCCACAGGTGCAAGCTGGTGGGGGGACCTGGGGAAGTTTTCTACTGATGGCTTCTCTCCTCTCTGGGCACTGGGAAGGGTCCAGGGTGAGAGGGAGGATGGCCGGTGGGGGAGGCGCAGGCGTGAAGTACATTTGCAGGAGGCTGGGGGCGGGAGGCCAGGCAGCCCCCAGGCTGGCCGATAGTGAGATCATGGTGAGTCTGGCTTCACTCTTCTCCAGCTGCATTCAGCAGCTGCAGGTGCACAGAGAGTGGAGAGTTCAGCAAACTGGAGCCCTGGGAACGGGGTCATGGTAGCCAGGAGCGCCGGGAAGGAAAGCAGCAGAGATAATTCGAAGTGTGTGGACCTGGGAAATGGGTCTCTGGCAATCCAACCTTGTCCTTTTATAGACAGGAAAACAGAGGCCCAGAACCCTTCCAGGATTTAAACACTCTACCATGATTTTTTTATGTAAGGTGCTATTATTGTTATGCTTGTAAAATGTTCCAGTAGCTGCTGGGTGTTTTGGTGAGCTAACTGATCCCAGCTACTCAGGAGGCTGAGGAAGGAGGATTGCTTGAGCCTATGAATTCAAAGTATCTTCTAATTTGTTCATCCTAATCCTGCACAGAATTTCTCTTCCAAGATTGGCTGTGTGTCCTCTTGAACACATTTTGATGTTTCTTCTGACACCACCTGGAGGTAACCTCCCAAGTAGAAAAACAATATCATGGGTTACCAGCACCCCATAAACATTTGTGTTTTGACTGATTGTGTTTCTTTGGCTGAAATTCACTCACTCCTTCATTCATTCACTCATTCATATCAAGGTCCCAGAAAGTCAACCCCAGGCATGATACATTCCTAGGAAAGGCTCTGCCACTAAGCCCCGTTCCCACCCTTGGGAGGTTAGCAGTTCTAGGTAAAGAAGTTTCCATGCTGGGTGCGGAGGCACATGCCTGGAATCCCAGCGAAGGCTGAGGCAGGAGGATCAAAAGTTCAAAGGCAGCTTCAGCAATGGTGAGGTGCTAAACAACTCAGCGAGACCCCGTCTCTAAATTAAAAATACAAAATAGGGCTGGAGATGTGGCTCAGTGGATGACTGCCCCTGAGTTCAATCTCCCACATAAAAAAAAAAAAAAGTTTCCAGCTTCCCAACAATGCTAAACTCGGGAAAGATGGCCCAAGGTGCACAGCCTGAGCTGTGTAGCAAGACTCTGTCTCAACAACAATAACAAAAATGTTTCAATAGCTCAGTTGATTGTAAGGTTTGCAAAGGCAGTCTGCAAACATGCCCCCAACCCCTCTGAGTCACCTTGCTGCAGCTGGGATAACAGAGAGCACTCAGTAAGCCCTAGGTGCTTTCCTGAACCGTCTACAAGAGGCTCTGAGCCTGTCAGCCTGGGTTCAAATCCCAGTTCTGCTTCCTACACACAGCTTCTCCATGGGTCAGTTTTCTCATCTGAAAAATGGGGCAGTAATAGCAGCAGATCCTTGTAGTGTTCCTGGAAGGAATAAATGAGTCAATATGTGCACAGTGTTTGGCACGGTGGCTACCATGCAGCAGGCACCTGACGGGCGGTGCTGTTATCATTGCAGTGCATGATGAAGGTTGGGGGCAGAGAGGCACCAGGAGGATCCCTGTCCTACTGTGAGAGGGAGTGAAATATCAAAGTGTTAGCTTTCAGAGTCTCACACGGAGCTGGGCACAGTGGTGCAAACCTGTAATTCCAGCAACTCAGGAGGCTGAAGCAGGAGGATCACAAGTTTGAGACCAGCCTCAGCCACTTAGTAAGTCCCTTGGCAACTTGGTGAGACCCTGTCTCAAAATAAATAAAATAATTTTATTTATTTGGGGGTGTGGCTCAGTGGTAGAGCACCCTTGGATTCAATCTCCTCCCCGCCCCACCCCAAAAAGTCTTACACAAATGCATGCACACACACACACACACGTGTGCAAACACACACACACTCACACACACAAAACCTGTTAATTTGCAATAATTCTAGATGGAGATGAAGACTAAAGAAGCCAGAGGAACTAAACTGACCTACAAAAGAAAGTACATAAGCCGATCCTTTCATACTTTCCACATCCACCATACTGGCAAAAATTAGCATGAGGGCACCATGTTTTGAAGGAGTCTTTGGAAGAGTGGACCCTTCAGCAGTGATGGAAGGAAATCAAATAGGCACATCCTTGCTGAGTACAATTGAGCAATGCTTTAAGACATTAAATAAAGAATACCTGATGAGCCAGGCCTGGTGGCACACCCCTGGACTCCCAGCAACTCTGGAGGCTGAGGCAGGAGAATCACAAGTTCAAAGTCAGCCTCAGGGCTGGGGAGATAGCTCAGTTGGTAGAGTGCTTGCCTTGTAAGCATAAGGCCCTGGGTTCGATCCCCAGCACCAAAAAAAAAAAAAAAAAAAATCAACCTCAACAACTTAGTGAGGCCCTAAGCAACTTAGCAAGACCCTGTCTCAAAATAAAAGTTTAAAAGGGCTGGGGATGTGGCTCATTGGTTACTTGTCCTTGGTTCAATCCCTGGTACCAAGGAAAAAAAATATGCCTGATGACCCAATTATCCTACCCTACAGACAGCCTGTTACTGAGGTAGGTATGGATGAGGGTACACACTGAAGTGTGTACAGTAGTACAGGTAGTATGGAGTTGGAAAGAACTAGACGTTTGTATTAGGACTGGAAGAGTGGAATGTGGAATAAGCATGGAATACAATACAACAGTGTAAAGAGGAATAAGGTAACACGGGTGCGGTGCTCAGTAACTGCCCAATGCCGTGTGTTTTCAGATGCCACCTTGCAGCAATTTCATGAAAAGGGGACTACAATTTTAAACTCCCGTTTTATAAATGAGGAAACTGAAGCCCAGAGAGGTTAAGTCACTTGTCCAAGGTCATTCAACTGGTGAGCAGTGGAACTGGAGCTTGAACGGAGGCAGTCTCTCAAGAGTCCAGAAAACTCACTCACCTTGAACTGAAAACAAGCATGCCACACAGACACCTCTCCAAAGGCAAAGACACAGAGAGAGAGAGAGAGAGAAAGAGAGAGAGAGAGAGAGAGAGAGAGGTTTGTAGCTCAATGACATTGTCTTACAAATTTAGCACACATAAAACAAAACTAAGATAATGCATGAGGCATGTATTTTTTTTTTTTTTTTTTTTTTTTGGTCCCAGGGATTGAAACCAGGGTTGCTTAACCACTGAGCTACATCATACATCTCTAGCCCTTTATTTTTTATTTTGAGACAGGGTCTCACTAAGTTACTGAGGCTGATCTTGAACTTGTGATCCTCCTGCCTCAGACTCCTGAGTTGCTGGGATTACAGATGCACACCATTGTGCCCTGCATGGATTTGTTTTTGGGGGGTTACCAGGGATTGAACCTGGGGTGCTTAACCACTGGGCCACATCCCAGTCCATTTTATATTTTATTTAGAGATGGGGTCTCGCCAAGTTGCTTAGGGCCTTGCTAAACTGCTGAGGTTGGCTTTGAACTTGTGATCCTCCTGCCTCAGGCTTCAGAGCCGCTGGGATTACAGGCATGTGCCACCATGACCAGCCCCTGCATGGATCTTAATAAAAGAATAGAAGATTGGAAAGTCAAAGATTAAGCTCATTAGAGCGGGTGCCTATTGGGGGCAGATGAAGGGGAGGAATTACTAAAATTAAATTCCACCAAAGATGATCGCACAGAACCAGCACAAGTCTACACTCTACAGGTTCTCAGCAAAGTAAGCAGCAAGATCCCCAAGGAAGGCGGGCACCCTGGACTGAGGGGGCCGGTGCCTGAGAAAGAGGCAGCAGCTGCGCTCTCGAATCAGCCTTCTCGCGCCTGAGTTTCCCCGTCCATACCGTCTGCACAGTCACACCGTGTGGAAAGATGCACAGGAAACTCCTTCCTCCACAGAGGAGGCAAGAGGCAGAGCAGGTGCCTCTGATCAGAGACGCCTGCACTCCCGTGTTCTGCAGCTCTGTCCACAACGGTCAAGGTGTCAGCCGGGGTGTCCGTCAGCAAACCAAGGGACACAGGAAATAGGCTGCATGCGCACCATAGAATGCTATTCAGTGGTTTTCCAAAATAATGAAATCCTGAAAACATGGTGCATATATATACATACATATACATGCATACAGTGGAATGTTATTCAGTGACTTAAAAAAGAATGGAATCCTGTTCTCAGAAGTTTAAAAAGTTGATCTGGAAGAAGAAGAGAGTGGACTAGTGATTACTAGGGGCTGCGAGGGGAAGGGGATTGGGGAGAGAAGGAGGCTGGATAACAGTTACCTACGAGGAATAAGTTCTGTTCTACAGCACAGTGGAGCGATTATAGTTCACAATGACCTATTACACACACACACACACACCATCACACAGACTGGGGGTTGAACCCAGGGGTGCTCTACCACTGAGCCACATCCCCAGCTCTTTTTATTTTTTTATTTTGACTTGCTGAGGCCAGCCTCATACTTGCAATCCTCCTGCCTCAGCCTCCTGAGGCTGGGATTATAGGCATTTGCCACGGTGCCCAGCTACCTATTATATATTTTATGAAGAACAGAAGACAGGAGTTCAAGGTCTCTGAACAGAAAGAAATGACGAGAAGATGGGAATGCTAATTATCCTGATTTGATCATTGCATATCGCATACATGTATGTCTTCAATATGTACAATTATGTGTTAATTGGAAGGAAAAAAAGGGCTGGAGGTATAGCTCAGTGGAGCATTTAACTAGCACGCGTTGAGGCCTTGGGTTCCATCCCAGCACCAAAAGAAAGTGGGGGGGAGGGAAAGAAAAGAAATAGAGCAATATAAATTGCTTCTCTATGTTTTTACAAAAACTCCAACTTTATTTCTTTTGAACACAACGCAGCATACAGTGTGACTTCCCTTTGAAAAGGAAGCCCCTGGCTGCTGGTTGGGAGGGTGGGTGAGGTTGAAATGGGGAGCAGAGGAAGAAAGTCAGGTTGAGGTGGAAGGGGATGGAGCCCCAGTGGTGGTGGGGGAGCTGGAGAGCAGGGGTCTCATTCAGAGCCTAAAGGTCCAGCAGAAAGGGTCTGCTGTGGGGGTCAGGGGATGGGGTTTCAAGGGCAGCAGCAAGGTTCATGGCCTGAGCAACCAGAAGAATTTGGAATTGGTCCCAGAAGCAGGAGGGAATCACAGGAAGATGTTGAGGCTGGGGCGGGGGTAGGGACTGGGTCAGATGCCAAAATCACCAAGGTGGCAGCCAGCACCAGAAGCCCAGGCCCGAGAGACAAGAGATGGGGAAGATTCTCGGCCCAGCTCAGTCCCCGAACTCACTGTGGGATCCTGGGCAAAATCAGACCCTCTCTGGGACTCTAGGTCCCTGTCCTATGAAAAGGCCGTTAGACCCCCAAAAGACCTCTCAAAGCTGAGGCATTTTTGCTCCAAGTTTTTCTGCCTCAAATGTCCCCGGGATCAGGTAAGACCCAGCCAGCATGCAGGATGCAACCTCCTCTCCCCAGCCTCCTCCTCAAAGCCCACCCTGGCACCCCTGGGCCTAGGAGCCTGGAGGACGGTGACAAAACCAGACAGTACCAGCTGGCCACCAGGAGCCCTGAGAGGTTCTCCCCACCTGCACCACCACCTCTCATCCCGGCCCAGCCACTGCCCCTCGCACCTGGATGGCCCAAGTCACCTCCCTGCTGGGTGCCTTTACTTACATCTGTCACTGCCCCTGATCCTGCTCTCCACGTGGAGGCAGAAGGATCTTGCCATCTAAGTCAGCTCGCATCCTTCCTCTGCTCAAAAGCCTTCCATGGCGCCTGCTTAGAGGCAAATCTGTCTTCATGGTGGCTTCTTATCACATCCCTGCATCTCCCCTCCTCCCACTGGGACAGGGTTGGTGGTGGTACAGGCAAAGAAGCCCAGAACCTGCGCTGGCCCCATCCCAGCTCCCAGTCTGACCCCTCTCCCTCCATTGCCCCTACGATGCCTAAGTCACTCCCTGCTTGGAATCCTTCAGTGACCACAGGGTTCACCATGTGTCAACTCCACACCAGTTGGTTACAACAGGTTAGTGGGCTGTGAGATCAACCAGCATTTTTTAATAGAAAAGAAGAGATTAGCATTTGAGCACGTAGGGTAGAGACAGCATAGACCAAGGTACAGAGGAAGTCCCCTTTAGGGAAACTTGTGTTCCTTCTATATGCATTGCCCAGCGATGGAAATGCATTTCTTACTGCAAGTCAAAAAAGTTTGCAAAACCCTGCACCACACGGTCCTGGCTCTGCCTCTCCTAAATCCTGTGGACTGAGTGGATGGATGATATTAATAGCAGTTCCAATTTATCTCTTTGCCGAAACCCATGCCAAGTGGCTTTGTGTGCTTCTGCTGGTGGACTCCTCGCCACATCCCGAGCACGGCTATAATTCCCTTTGGACAGATGGTGAGACTGAGGCTCCGATTGGAGGCACACTATGCCTGAGGTCACGAGCCTGGGAAGGCAGGGTTTCCAGTCCTCGCCAGCCTTTCTCCTGAGCCTGAGCACCGGAAGCCCGCCCACTTGGCCGCTGGTCCCGCCCCTCCTGCTCTGCTCCCCACCTACCGGGAGCACTGTCCTCAGAACCCCTAGGGGCAAGCTGCCTCATGGGTCCAACAGCCCAACCAACAATGCCATTCCAATTCCCATTTTGCAGGCTTGAAAACCGAGGCCTTTCATACCAGAAAACAAAAGCTGAAAAGTATGTCCAAGAATTCACCCTTCTTATCACCCTTCTCCAAACTCCCCTCTTTCAGAGGCAGGAGAGAGAAATGGCTAAGAATGTTTCTTTAACACCTGGGTTCCTAGCTGTGTGACTGTAGGCAAACCCTCTAGGCCTCAGTTTCCTTTTCTGCAAAATGGGGATGATAGCAGTAACCTACCCGTAAGGTCATGCTTATGTCTTAAGTAATAAGTTAGAACATATACAAAAACAGTGGCCACCTCTTCCTCAGAGGGGGTATCTTCCCAACAACCCAATGCAAATGGACTACTATTTGGTCCCCAACTTTGTCACAGAAGAAGGAAGTCCCCTTGCCTTAGTTCACAAAGCTAGAAAGTGGGAAGGTCAGAATTTGGTTGTAGATCTGTCTGGACTTTTAGCCACCACGTCACAACAGTACTTTAAGGAATATGAGTGTCAACAGCAATGTTTTCCAAATTAAGGGATGTGAGACTCAGAAAGGGTGAGGATGCGCCCAAGTCACACAGCCTGTAAATGGCAGAGCCAGGATTCAAGCTCGGTCTCGTGTGTGCCCAGGTGCAGGCTGACCTTCACTGCAGTGAGCCCCTCCATACCGCACTGAGGGTGCAGAGCAAAGAGCAGGTGGAGGCTCCCCTCTCCCAGCCTGGTCTGGGTCTCTGTGTCCCTGGCTCTGGCCTCTATCCAACCTAGGGTGGCTGCTCCCCCGAAAGCCTTGGGATGGGGGGAGTGGGGTGGCAGAGATGAAAGCAGAGGGTGCAACCCCCTTCCCCTGCCTCTGATTGGGGCCCTGCAATCCCCCAGGATTTGGTGCTTGGAAAGCTGACGTTGGGTTGCTATGGTGATGGGTTTGGGGCGGTTGCCATGGCAGCGGAACTAGCCTAGGTTTAAAAATATCTAGGAGGAGGTTTGTGTTTGTGTGTGAGTGTGAGTGCGTGACCGACCGTGCTGTTGTGTGTGTCCAAACGGGAGGATTGGATCAGGGTGGGTGGGGCCGGTCCTACAGGCATGATGCGGGAGGGGAGCGCAGAGCCACACACAGCCCTCCAAGCGTGTGTGTGTGTGTGTGTGTGTGTGTGTGTGTCACTGAATGGCCCGAGAGATCCAATCATTGTGTGTTAGACTAGGTATTAAATGTGTGTGATCAACGCATGATCGAGGCTGTTCATCAGTCTATACGGCTCATGTCACTAACATGTATGTCTTATGTAACTTAGCGCGTGTCTTGTGGCTTTGATCACGTAATATAACTTTTCAGTGTTTGTGGGCCACTGAATTGTGGTGAATCTTGAACACGTACGCCTGGGTATTATTTGTGACTGCCTTGATATTAGATTTGCATCTATTCATGTGTGAGAGCTCGTGTGGTGGCTTTGGAGCCGCACGACTGAATGTGCATCCGAGGTGAGTGTGGGTACGTGTGCATGTGGATGTGTGCGTGTGTGCACAGTGGCTATCTCCTGGGAGTGTTCATGCATCAGTGTGCTTGTGTGAAACTGTGTTGAGTCCATGCACCTGTGTATCCACAGCAGGGCCTGTGAGAATGTGAGAGGGACCTTCGCCCCCAACTCCATGGATCCTGGAATACTGGATACCTGTGTGGTGTGAGCCTCCACCTAAAAGGGCCTAAGGTGTAGATCTCAGCCTGACCTCAGTACCTCCCTGCATCCCTCTCGCCTCTTCCCCGTCTCCATGACAACCAGCTCCTCAGCTCCCTCCAGGAAGATAGAGGGGGAGGATCCAGACTGCAGTGGACCACAACCCCCTCCCATCCCCCTTGGCTCCAGGGACAATGGGGGGGAGGGGACAGATGGGCAGCCACCCCATCCACCCCAGGCCATCTGCTCCCCCCCCCCATTCTGGGGACCTGAGAGCGTAGCAGGGGAGGGGCAGGTGGAATGAAGCAGATCCCAATGCCACGGACCCCCACAGCTGCCACAATTACTCTCGCTCAGGCCCCCTCTGAGTCTAACCTTGCCTCTGGCCAAACTAGGAAGGAAGGAATCCTTGGAGACCAGGAATCTAGGAGAAGGTAATTCATGTATCAGAGAACACAGACTACTATCAATGATCTCATTCCAAAGAAGAACCCCCTGCTTCCAATGACTTCAGCCTCTGAACTTAAGCTTGTCCTCTGTTGAAATTCCGATTTTCCTTCTGTCCAGCTGTGTGCCTCTGAACAAGTCACACTCCATGTCACCAAGGCTTCCACTTTATCATCTAAAAAATCAGAATTTCTTAACTGACCTGAATGGTAATACTCTACAAGGGCCAAGACTGTTTTGTTCCCTGTAGTATCCTGGTGTCTCACCCGTTAGCAGCTGGCCCACAAGTACTGTGGATGGAAGTGAGGCAGTTGTGTACCAGCCTCAGGACTATAACTGTTTTAACTCAGGGGCTCACTGAATTCAGTTCTCTGGGGCCATGTAGCAACCTTGTGTTGATTCTACATGAGATTGACTGAAGGTTTGAAAGGGAATTTCCATGCTGTCGGGTTAGGAGACACCGAAAAACTAAATGTACTTTGTCCAAGTGAGGTCAGGTCTCTTAGACTCAGTTTCCTCACCTGTAAAATGGGAGTAATAAAAGTCCTTCACAAAATTGTTTGCACTGGGATTAAATGGGATAACGTCTATGAAGTGCTTACTTACTTAGAACCAGTCCTGGTACATAATATATGCTCAAGAAACGCTCATTGAAGGTGAGGGTGGAGAAGGCAGTGGAGGTGCACAGGGTCCTTATTATATCTTGTGGGGGAAGTCGGGTCCCTCTCTCCCCCGCCGTGAGGGGCGTGGCCAACCCAGAGGGACGTGGTCCAGGCTTCAAGAGTGGACCAATGGGGGCGCCGAAGGGCGTGGCCCTGACCGGCATGGGCGTGACCTCGCGCGGGTGGGAGGGGCCAGGCCGCTGTGGGAGCCTCCGGGAAGAAGATGCTCGGGCCAGCAGCCACCGCCAGCCCAGTCGCCGCTGCCACCCGCGCCCGCCGCCCCCGGGGCCCCCACTAGCGGCAGCCTCCGCCTCCCACCTCCGGCCCCCCGCCCCGAGCAGGGCCTGGGGGGCTCGGCCCTCCGCCCCGGGCAGCAAAGAAAGGGGGGTCCTGTCCCCCCAGTGGCGCGGCCAGTCCCCGGCCTCCGTGATCTTGAGAGAGACCCCACCCCTCAGTTCTCTCCGGGCTCTGTCGGAGACCCCCTCCGCCCTCCCATCCTGCTCACATCCGCTCCCAGGCTCTGTCAGCCCCCCAGAAGCAGCTCCCTCCCTCCTCCCCTCTCCGGGGTTCCCCCTCCCCCATCCCTCCGCCGCCCCCTCCCCCTCCCACATCCCCTTCCCTCCCCCTCCCCCGTCCCCCGTCCCCCGCCCCCCCACCATGAGGATGATGGCCGCCGGCGCGGTGCACGGCCTCTTCACGGCCTCCGCGGCCCCGCAGCCGCCGCCGCCCCCGCCGCCGCCGCCGCCGCAACCCCAGCCTCCCCAGCAGCCGTCGCCGCCGCCACAGCAGCCGCCGCCGCCGCCGCCGCAGCCGCCGCAGCAGCAGCAGCCGCCGCCCCAGGCCCCCCCCATGGAGCCCGAGGCCCCGGATTCCCGCAAGAGGCCCCTCGAAACGCCCCCCGAGGTGGTCTGCACCAAGCGCAGCAACACGGGAGGTGAGCGAGGGCTGCGGCGGGCGCGGGCGCGGGCGGGGGCCCGCCTTTCTCTGTCCGCCCCCCTCCCCTGGCAGGTGCACGGCTCTGCGGAGGGAGGGGCGCCCTCCCCATGGCGGGGGGCAGGGGTGGGAGGAGGCCGGACCCCCTCCTCCTCTCGCCGCGGCCGGGCGGGAGCTTTGTCTTCGAGGAGAGGGGTTGGGGGGAGGGGGGGGCGAGTGTCCTTGGGGGGGCGCGGAGGATGGGGGCGTGGGTGCCCCCGGGAGGGTGTCTGCGTGTCCTTGAGGGGTGTGTGATGTGACCCTTGCGGGGCAGGGGTGTTTCCCGGCTTGCGCGTCCTGGCGGGGGGAGGGGAAGGAGTAAAGGAGGCCTATGGACCCGGAGCTTCCCAGCCTCGCTCCCTGGGGATGTCCCGAGCAAGGGCTGTCCCCAAGGGAGGGACGTGTGGGCCACAGGGATTGTGCGTGGGGACAGGCGAGGTGGGTGTGTTGGGTGACATAGAGGAAAGGCGGGTGTGTAAAGCTGGGTGGGAGAACGTGAGTCTAGGACAGGTGTGTTTGTGTGGGTCTGTGTGGGCCCTGCAAGGCCTGAATGTGTGACATCAGGTATGATGGGATAGAAGGTGTGTGTGTGTGTGTGTGTGTGTGTGTGTGTGTGTGTGCAAGAAACAGGACTAAATAAGGAGGACGGGGCTCCATGATTGAGACCCTCAAGGAGCATACGTGACAAGGGAAGGTGCATGCTTGTCACCCCAGAGGGGCCATGGTGGACTGTGACACATGAGAGAGGGTGTGTGTGACAAGCAAGGGGGTGTGTGGGGGACGCGGAATGCGGTGGCCCTGGGCGTGAGCCAGGAGAGGCTGTGTGGACCAAGGGAGCGGGTTCCGTGTGAGATACAGCATGCACAGGCGGGTGGGACCAGAAGCTGGTGAGGGGATGTGACAAGAAAGGGGTGTGGGTGTGACTCCGGAGAGTCTGTGGCTGGGTCTGACACATGGAGGTGTGCAACAGTGACATCAGAGGGGGTGTGTGCGACAGGGGAAGGTGGGTGTGTGAGGAGGGAGAGGCCAGGCTGTGGGTGAAACCACGAGGGTGTGTAAGGAGGACAGGGATTGATGGTTCCCAAGGAACAGGGGAGGTGTGCGTGACACCCTGGGGGCAAGGTGTGCGTGTGCATGCAACAGGGAAGGGTGTGTGTGAAACGGCTGGTGTGTGACCCCACAGATGTGGGGCGATTCTGTGTGTGTGACAAGGAACGGCATGCGCGTGCGTGTGTGCATAAGGTAACAAGGTTTGATGCCACAGAGGTGTGTCTGTGAGACAAGAAGGGCCCTTCCTGTGCATGCCCGGGGCAACGTGTGGACCAAGCTGGGTATGAAGTACTCACCTCGCTGGCGGGGGATGCAGAGCTTTCGGGGTGCTCAGCCCAGCACTCCAGCTCCCTGTAAAGAGGGAGACCCCAGAGCAGACAAGCCCCACCCCGCGGTCACCTTGGCCAAAATCTCCACTTCCCCTGGCCTTTTCCTCCGGATGAGAAAGGGATGGCCTCTGGCAGAGTGCGCCCTTCCCTCTGCCTGGCTCCAGGGTGGGTGGGGTAGGGGCCTCCCACCTCCTCCCCTAGATGAATAGCAGCCTGTCCATCCAGGTAGGACAGGAATCAGGGACCCCCTCGGTGCCTGGGAGGGTGTCCAGCAGAAATTGGAGGAAAGGGAAGTTGGGGGAAGGGTGGAGGGAGTTTCCTGTCCTTCTTCCTGCACCCCCACCCCCAGCACACACATGAATGTGTCCCCGCCAACTTCCTTCCCTTCTTCCTGCCCCACTGCCATTCCCAGTCCTAGAGAGATCGGGGACCTCCTAGGCCTGGCTGACCCAGCTGTTTCTTGGGGTGAGGGCTTCCACCCTTGTCTTAATGGCTCCGCAGCAGAACATAGCACTACGGCTGCTGCTGCTGGAGACTGTCACCTCCACCTACATGGCACCTACTATGAGCAGGCTCTGAGCAGGGGTGAACTTCTCAATAGCACCCTTGGGCTGGAGATGTGGCTCAGTGGGACAGCCCAGGCTGTGCCAGGCCCCGGGTTCAATCCCTCGCACTGGAAAAGCAAACAAAAGAACCCTCGGGAGACATGCTTTGAACTACTTTTTTTACAGATGAGGAAAAGTGAGGTTCAGCAAAATGCAACCACTTGCCCAAGGTCACACAGCTCCTAAGCCCTGGGCTGCTGGTTTCCTGGCACACGTAGTTACCCCCTGTGCTATCCTGCATCCCTCACCAGTGGTGAAACTACAATGAGGGAGTTCATTGGAGGGACCCTCCCCTCCAGGCTTCCTCCAGTTGGAGCACCCTGGGGAAACTGAGGCCAGGAGAGGGAAAGAGATGGCCCTCCATTGATGGAAATACTCAAGAGCCGGGCAAGCGAAGGTCTAGGGCTTTGACCTCAAAACTGAAGATTCCTTTCAATAATGGACCTTAATAACTGGCAGGCCGGGTCAACCCCTCCTCTTTTCCAAGTAACCCTAGTGATGATGTAATCATAGTTACCAATATTATTAATACCTTACATGGAATTTCATTTACTTCTCCCAATGCTTTATGATGTGATAATAATAATAATAATAATAATAAATTATTAGTAATAGCTAAATTATAGTAATGGTGCTGAAATGTGCCAGGAAGTATTATGGAATGTGCCTAACACGGATCATTAAATCCTTACTGTTCTATTACAGAAAGGTGACGTGCCTTGCTCATGTCAGTTAATAGAGGCAGAGTCGTGATTTGAACTTGGGAGACTGGCTCCATGGTGTGGCTAGACGCGATAGTGAACCGTGTGTTCAGATAGGGAAACTGAGGCTTGTGGTGGTGAGGAGTTTCTAGAGTGTCAGAGCAAGTAGTGGCAGACTGGACAGAGCCAGCTCTTGCCCTTGGTGCCAGCCTGTCCCTCCTGCTTGTTTCTGGGGTTGGGTGGGAGAAACAGAGGAGATGGTGGCTGTTCTGACTGACTTCTTGGCACTAGTCTGGTTGACAGACACCGTGGGGAGGAAGGGGGGGCATAAAGGCAAGAGGGCTCAGTGAAGAGGCTGGATGGAAACCCAGTCAGGCAGTCCAGAGAAAGAAAAGACCCCTTCTGGCGGGACATTCATAAAGAGTGTCCCCTAAGTACAGATCATAACTCCCCATGACCTGACTGCATTCCAACCTCCGTTGCTTCCCTGGCCACCAAAATACAGAAGGAAAAAAAAAAACACACTCCTGTCTTTTACCCCTAACACAGCATGCAGCAGCCAGGTCTCACCTCTCATATTCTTAAACCCAAAGACAGTGTACCCAGGGCAGGGCCCGAATGAGCCCTTTCAAGGTTCAGATCTTGTCACTGTTAAGTGCTTGGCAGGGAACTCTCAGGATAGTGATTTTGTTGCTCTGAGCCTCAGTTTCCCCGTGTGGAAAATGGGGACAGTAAGGCTGACCTCCCTGGTGGTCGAGTGCGTTCAGTGAGATCGTGCAGGTCAAGGGCAGGGCACACGGCATGGCGGGTGGTAGTTGCTCTGGAAACAGCCATGTTCTCATCAGTGTCATCAAGAATGGGATGATATCCTTTTTTTTGTCATCCAGTAGAGGTTCACCCCAAGGAGATCGTACCCCTGCACCCTTCTCTCTGTTGGCCACAGCCGCAGCTCTAGCCGCCATCCCACCCTTCCGCTTCCCATCCCTACAGAAGCGCCCTCACGTTGTTCTGGTTTCTCACACAAACAAGCACACCATCCTTTACAGAGAGAATCATCACTCCACACCACGCCCTCGCCATCTCGTCTTCCACCAGTGACATCCCCACATGCTCCCAGTGACAACGCCAGCCTCACACCCCAGCCCCCTCATAACTGTCGAACACGCCAACTCTCCCATTCCCAACCCCCAAGCAACAGCGGGTACCTAGAACAGCACCCCAACTTTGTTCCCTCTGGATGGATTGCCACCAGAAACAACCCCTTCCTGACCTCAGCCTTGGGCTCCACTTTGTCCTTAGTGACCCCCACAGGTCCAAGCCCCCTCACAGAGTCAACTCTGTGGCATTCATACTATGACACCCCAAGCTCTTGGGTGGGCTGACACTATTTGTGGGTGAGAGGAGCACTGATGGATTTTTTGGAAGCCTCCAGAAGCATCCCAGAGGGAGGTAGGCACGAGGGGAGGAGGCCAGAGACTCAGCGACTCGGGGAAAGGCAGCCCAGCCTCCTCCCAAGGTGAAAATGCTCCAGATTGCAGCAGGAGGGAGATGGGCTCACCCGGGAGATGAAGCTGTCATCTGCAGGCTGCCAGTCACTGTCAGTGGGTCACAGGAGCCGTCCGGACCCCAAGGGAAGGGATGAGAGAGGGCTGGGAGTAGGTGGGGTGGAGTTCTGGCATCTAGATTCTGCCTCCGCAGAAGGAAGAACTTTCTCACAGGCAGAGAAAGTTCAGACTCGGTGGTTGCAACAGGGTAGGAGCCAGTGATGTCTGGGGACTCCCGAGTTCAGCTGAGGTCACGTCCCTGCCCTTGCTACAAGGAAGGCTGGGAAACAGAGGCTTGGCCTCTCCCCAGCAGAGGTGGGACTCAGATGGCAGGAAACACCCCCAAACAGGAAGGATGTACGGACGATTCTAGAAAGGACCAGAAGTAGACTGATGTCCACGGTGGGGACTCTGGGACTTGGAGTTCTGAGCTTCTGCGGGCAGAAGGTCTCAGCTCATCCCTCTCCATTGCAGACCTAGAAAGAGGTCAAGGAAGGAGAGCAGGGACAGGGTGTCCCTTGTGTCAGTGAGAGGACATTTCTCCAAGAAGCAGGGGAAGCCTGGGCTGGCCCCCCAGGTGGAGAGGTGATGGAAGAAGTGGGGTCTCCCTCCCAACAGAAGCCCCAAGTCTGCCAGGAGTTCCCCCCTTTCTAGAGCACTCTGTGCTGAGCACTGTGAGGACACTTGGCTTGTGTTCATGAAGTGGATAATAATAATAATGATAATAATGATTTCTGACATTTCTCAAGCGCTCCGTGTGCCCCGATCATCCTGGTCCTTTGCATCTCATAACTTGGTGAATCACAAGCCTGAACAGTAATGCCATCACCTTCTCCATTTTATGGATGGGGAAGCGGGGGCCAAAAGAGGTGAGGAAACTTGCCAGAAGACGTACAGCCATCAGTGACAAAATCCACACGGCGTCTAGGGTGATGTCTGCTGCTTCATCCAGTCTCAGACAAAGCTCCAGGGAAAATGAGAGAGGAAGCAGAGAATGGGGAGGGGTACCCCAGTTTTCTTCAGAGGTGAATGCCTTCCGCCCTCAGGAGAGAAGTGGGGAGATTGAAGGAGGACTGGTGAGCAATTCCCTCCCCTTTTTTCTGAGCCTTCCAGAGATAAGGAAACCCACCTCTGTGACAGGTATAGGGGCAGAGAGGGGACACCTCTGTGAGCCCTGGGAAGAAAGTAGAACCAGGAGG
Source organism: Sciurus vulgaris (assembly GCF_902686455.1). Classification (NCBI taxonomy): domain Eukaryota; kingdom Metazoa; phylum Chordata; class Mammalia; order Rodentia; family Sciuridae; genus Sciurus; species Sciurus vulgaris. Next base: position 54,845,455 of record NC_136478.1, on the reverse strand, counting down.
GGTCAGGATGATGGATGGGAAGGCACCCTAGGGGGTAAATTACCTAATAGGCTTCATGTTCTCATCAGGCAGTTTTAACAAGGATTGCCTTGGGCTCAGGGGACCCCCTCCCCATGCCTGCGAGTCCACATCCAGCCCCTCTTTCCTCACGGTCCCGTCCTAGACATTTCAGGGAACCCAGAACCTTCACTCTGAAGGGACCAGGTGGAGATGGGCAGGACTCCCAGCGCCTACTCTGTGCCCTGCTTTATACTAGAGTTCTTCTCCTCCTCCTCCTCCCCCACCTTCCTTCGTCCTCCTCTTCCTCTTCTTTCTCTGAAGTGCTGGGGTGGAACCCAGGCAGGCAAATGCTCTGCCACTGAGTCGTACCCCAGACCCAACATTGGGATTTCATGTGAACCACTGAAAATGGGCTTTTTCTACTTAAAAGAAAAGGGTGTTTTTTAATTAGGGGATTGCTTGAGGCCTTATGTTTTAAAAAGCAGAGTGACCTGATCCCCCTTCCTTTTCCCAGTGTTTATGTATACCTACTATGTGTTTGTACACTGCCCAAGTCCCTGGGACACAGGGATGAGCTCTATTCATGTGGTTCACACTGGACTTCTGTGATAAATTGCTCAGACAGGAAACAGGGGTCTTTCTCATCCTCGAGGTTCAAGGAAAGCTTCCAAGAAGCAACATTTGAGTGAGGTCCTAAAGGACAAGAAGGAGATGGGCATGTTGGGCAAGAGGATGTGCAAAGGCCCTGGGGTGGGAGGGAGCAGTGAATGTTTGAGGAACAACAAGAGACAGTGAGTCTGGTGCCTGTAGAGGGAGATGAGGGAATGAAGTTGAAAAGGTGGGAGGGGCTGAAACACAGTGCCTTCTACTGAGAGGGCTCCAGAATTTCTACCCTGGGAGAACAAGGGGCAACAGTTTGGTTAGACAGTAAGAGAGGTTAGGACTTGCTTGGAGGCTGCATTAATGAAGTGCCATAAGCACAGCCAACTGGTCTATAAGAAAAAAGACCGAAGCCCCACCAACCGTTGGCACCACTTCTAGATCTTTGAGGCTGACATGGAATCATGGTGGGAGGGGAGGATGTTAAGCAAGGACATACCAGGACAGAACCAATTGGATTTAATAACCTGGCAACAGTCTTGGTGCCCTTGGGCGGGCGCCGTCACACCTCCACGCCCCTCTGTGCCTCAGCTTCCTCTGGTGTAGAAGAGGAGCTCTTTCTGTGCTGCTCACTGGGAGGCTGTGAGGGACGGATTAGACCAGGCTTGTGAAGCACTGGTCGAACAGCCAGGGTTTGGAGCATGTCCAGCGCTGGCCCTCCTCCACCTCCCACCCAGCAGTCTGACCACTGTCACCTCCTGCCCGTACCACGGCGCTCACCTCCTCTCAGGACACGCAGCTCTTTGCTCTTGCTTCTCACATCCCTCCTGAGGCTCCCACCTCACTTGGAGTAAAAGCCACAGCGGTGGTCCCCAAGCTCCGACACTCCCTTCCAGCCCCTCTGCTCTCACTTCTCCCATCAGCCCCCAGTCAGACTTGGCCCCCCTTTCTCTTCCTCCAACAGCCCATGCACTGTGTGACCCCAGGGCCTTTGCAACTTGCTCACCCACCACATAGCCACATGGTCCTGTCCCCTCCTCCAGAGCCTTATGGTTCGAAACACAGACTGGGGCCAGGTTGAGTCCAGACCTCAGCTCTGCCCACCTCCTCTCTCTCTGAGCTTCAGCCATATCTTCGCCTTTGTTTCTGCATCTGTAGAATGGGTTTTTAAATAGTACCTCCCCCATGAAACCAGGGTAAAAGTCAAAAAGGACTGGTATTTGTAGGGGACCTGGAGCAGAGCGTGGTGCATACCAGGTGCTGCGGCAGCGTGTGATGAATAAGGAATGCCACGCTCTTGAGAAGGCTTTCCTGGCCTCCGTCTCCGACATCGCAGCCCACGACACCCTCCTGTCCCCTTTCCCTGCCTCTTGAACTCTTAGTACTTACTACCATTTTACATGAAACAGAGTCTGTCTCCCCCTCCTGTGAGCTCTCAGCTAAATCACGGAAACTCTTTTGGCCTTATTCGCCTGCAAAATCAGGGGCTGTTTCCCCAAACCGTTGCTCAGGATCTACTCGTTGAATGAATGAATGAATGAATGAATGAATGGAGATTGTGCTCAGCGTTCTTTCCTTCACTGCTGCCTTCCCGGTTTTGCACCTATGTGTCCCTGTGCTCTCCTCTGGCCACCCATGCTGGGGCCTCCCTGGAAGTGACTCTCCTCCACCCTGTGTGCTCCTGCAGAGGAAGGTGAATACTTCCTGAAGGTGCTCATCCCCAGCTACGCGGCCGGCTCCATTATTGGCAAGGGCGGGCAGACCATCGTGCAGCTGCAGAAGGAGACCGGAGCCACCATCAAGCTGTCCAAGTCCAAAGACTTCTACCCTGGTGAGCCCTGGCCCAGGCAGAGACCTGGGCCTCCCTCTCTTCCTCCTTCCCTTCCACCTGGGCCCTGGATGAGGCTACCCCAGGGACTGGGAGAGGGATGGGGGGCCTTCCCTCCCTCCCCCTAAGGGGACAGAGCTGCCCCAGCCCAAGCGGCCTGGCCTGAGCAGATGGGGGTGGGGGCAGGGCTAGACAATGGGCCTGCTGCATATTCATGGACTCATTTGCATGATGTGCTGGCAGATGTGTCCCTTCCCACACACCTGCCCCCTCGGGTCAGTTGGAGGAGCTAGGGCGGGAGGGAGGCAGGTGCCAGGGTGTCCCTCGGGGCTCGGGGCCAGCCGTCTGTGTTGCCGTACCCCGGCTCTTTCCCTTTGGATTTCTGTCACCCCATCTTGCCCCATCTTGGTTTCACTGGCTTCTCCCTCTGGGTTACTCCTGATGTGTCTCTTCCTCCTGTTCCTGCATCTCTCATTCGCCTCCGCCTCTCTCTGCCTCCTCTTGCCCCTCTTTGTGCCTCTCTCGGGATCTGTCTGTATGTCCCCTCTCCTGTCCTTTGAGGCTGAGTCCCTTCTGTGTGTCCTTCTGCCTGCCCTCCCCTTTCTATCCTCCCGCCTCCCCTTTTCCTTTCTCTCCACCTCTGAGTCGCCCCCTTTCTTCCTCTCCCTCTCAGAACTCTGCATTCATCCACTCAGCTGATGCTTAGCAACACCTGCCATGGGGTCTTTCTCTGCCTTGTCCCCTCATCCCCTCTCTGGCTTCTACTCCTGCTTGCCCACCTCTCCCTTTATATTTCTTTTTCCTAAATCTCAGCTCCTTCACACTTTCTTCTTCCTCGCTCCCAACCCAGCCCCTTCTCTGCCTCCACTCTGTTTCCATCTCTGTGCCCGAAACCGTACACTTTTTAAGGTTCCTCCACTTTCTCTAAAACCCCTCAGTATCTCTCACCCCTCCATGTCTCCCTCCCAAGGCCAGTGTCTGAGCTTCAACATCTAGGAATCTAGGGGAGGCCCCCAAATTACATCTTTAGTCCAGCGCTGGTTCTAGTTCACTCCTAATCCCCTTGGATTTTTTTAGGTCAAACAGCAGAGATGGAGCGCAGGGTCAGGACACCTTCATTTCCCCCCCCCCCCCCCCCGCACCTCCCTGCATCCCTCCCTCCCAGTTCACTAAGCAGCTTTGGCAGAGAGTTTAGAGAAAAATCTAGTGGCCCAAGTACAGCATCCCCTTTTCTCTTCCGCCCTGGCCCAGTTTCCTTGCACCTCTCTAACCTGGAAGATGTAGATAAGACTTCTGCTTAGGATAGTCATCTGAGGACACTTGGTTCCTTGCCCCCTGGGTTGCATTCTGTGACACAATGTCATCCGCTCCCAACTCAGTGACCTGCCCCACAAGCTGCTAAGAAACCCAGAAAATGGGACAGGTCTTGGTTCTCTGAGACCAACCACTACGCAGATGGGCAGCATGAACCAGGGTCTCTCCACAGCCCCTGGACGAGCAGCCAGCCCCACTTCCAAGCTGGAACATCCAAATCATACAGCCTGTGCCAGCTCTGGCCTCAGAGATGCAGGACCCAGCTTCCTACAGTCTCAAGAATTTTCTGGGATCCACAGAAAATAGAGATGCTACTGCATGAGATAAAAAGCATTTTTCCCTCCATTTCTGGGGAAGATCCTTTCATTGATTCGTTCAACAAACATCCTCTGAGCACCCCCTCTATGCCCTGGGCTGGACAGAGACAGGGGACACAGTGAAACTGAAGCATCCCAGCCTTGCTTTCTTGGACCTCATGGTAGTCAGGGAGACAGCCCATACCAGTAACAACCCAGAATATCCAGGGCTGGAATGGAGAAGCCCAGGGAGGTGAGGAAGGGAAGTCCAGACAGATAAGTGAGCTATGAGCTAGGTAAAGAGCAGGGAAGGACACTCCAGGAAGGAAAAAACTCCACGTTTAAAGCTGAGAAGTTTGTTGTGTGTTGTGGCCGAGGCATAGAGAACAAGTGAGAAACGACAGTGGAAAAGCTGAGAGGGTCCTCTGGGCCTCACAGTTTCACACACAGACACACAGACAAACCGACAGGCACACACACACACACCAAAACCCTGCACTTGTGTCTGGCAGAACACACAAAGGGCATCCCCTTCTTGAAAATGGATCCCAACACTCCAGATTCAATCCTTTCCATTCATGGAGAAACAGATCCAGAAATAAGCAGGTATCTGCCAAGGCCTCCCAGACTCCTCACCAGTCAGACATCCCAAGTGAAAACAGCTTCTCATGTTGAGCACCTGGACCTTAACTTCTGGGGGAAAAGCACAGACTCACACCGCTGATTGTTTTCATAATTTTTATTAATTTATAATGTGCTTGCATCAAAGAACAAAATCTTAAGTGCCTCCTTAAATTCATACATATTCTTTCTCAATGTTAAAAACAAAAACAAAACTGCAGTCATTTATTCCCCCAACACATACACATAGAGCTAATCACTCACGAACCCCAAATTCAGCACAGGGTAGCATAGTGATTAAGAGCACAGACTCTGAAGCCAGATATCTGGGTTCAAAACCTAATTGTTCCGAGTGAACGTGGACAAGATCCAAACCCTCTCTGTGCCTCAGTGTCCTCAGCAGGAAATTGGGGAGAAGAATACTGCCTACCTTGTATTCTAAGTGGATAAATACATGCAAAGGGCTTAAAATGGTACCTGGTGCTTAGTGTTACATAATCGCCAGCTGTTACTATGGGCTTTTTTTCAGGGTTTAACTGGGCCCCCTGAAAAACCCCTCGGACCTCAGGTTAAGGACTACAGGGGTGGGAGGTCACAGTCACCAAGTTGGAAGGAAGCCTGGCCACTGCAGTCAGGCTCTCCCTGGGGCCTCCTGGGGCTTCCCCCTCCCCTCTGTCCCCTGCTCCATCCCAGTTCCAGCCCGACCCACACCCTTTCCTATTTACACCCAGACAGAGGCAGCCTGCACGCTGACTCACCCTGGCTCAGACCAAGCTATTGTTCTGGGGCGGAGGGAGTAAGAGTGAGGATCGTGCCCCAAAGGGGGTGGGGGCTTTCAGCTACACAAGTGACCCACAGACAGTGACACCCAGGCACATGGCAAGGTTGGCATGCCAGGCTGAGCAATGGCAGGCGAGAGTTCAGGGTCACAGCACCAGCACCCTGCACCAAAGTGCTGGCCAGACAATGGCACTTGCTGCCAAGTGTCCCAGACACACAGACTCGGAGCCTGGCATACCTTCAAGAGCTTTTTCAAATCCAGGGAGCTAACTGGGTCCTGCAGATGGAGCCCACAACCCCAGGGAGACTGACCCTCACACTTCACCCATCGAACACGCCCGGCTCGCTCAGACATTCACGCGCTCACACAGTCACAGTCGAGGCTTCTTTGTCTGGCGGTGGTACATACACTGGGACGCACGACCGCACAGGCACATCTGTATCCCAAGTCTCACCTGAGCCAGCCTTCTCTCCCTCTGTCTCTCCTCGTGCTCACACGTGCCAGTCAGAGGGTCATGTGCCTAGAGACACATGCCACACACCAGGCATCCAGAGTGTCTGTGATCACCGGAGATGTGTGACATCTTTCTCTTGCTCATACGGATGCAGACACACCCACCACCAATGAGGGGCACAGTCATCGTACAGCCTCAGTGTCGCTTCGTGACATTCTTTGTTTCTTTCTCTCACACACTTCGCTCAATCTTACAAACCATGTACAGATCATCACAGCGACACCAGTCTTTCCTACACACACAGGGGTGCACACGGGCCCAGTACCAGAAGAAATTACTGCGTCTCCTAGTCTGTTTCTATGGAAGCCTCTCCTGTTCTTTCTCTTATACACACAAACACCAGTTCAGGTGATCTAGCCTGTCCTGCCCAAGAACACACAAGCACACACAACACCCACCCCAGGTACACACACACATGTAGTCACAATGTCACCCAGAGTCTCTCTCCACACACATATACCTCAATGCCACCCAGCTTCTCTTTCCCCTGAGCCCTACCCAGAACACACAGAAGCGAGAAGGATGCCCAGGTCAGAACTGCAGCCAGAAGCTGGAGGACGTCCAGCAAACAAAGTCACCCACTCCCCTTTCCCAGTCCCTCAGTCTCCACTGCTCCAAGAGTTGCCTTTGACCCACACCCCTGTCCACACCCCTGCCCTCCCCCACCCCTCAGCCCTCCATCTGGTGGGTCCAGGCAGGCACTCAGGCCTCTCTTCTGCCTCCCCCATCCCCCAACCCTTCCCCATCCTCTCCAAAAGCCCAGAGGCCTGCGCTGCAGGCTTTCAGGGGTTGCCATGGCAACGGGGCCTCGTCCCTCATCCCCCTGGGGGTGGGCTGAGGACCTGGCCAGCCAGACCGATAAGGGGGTTCCAGTTACTGTGGCAACCACTGCAGGCCTGAGCGCTCCGCTTCTAGAAGGAGGGGGGGCCATGAGTGAATGGTTGCCAAAGCAACCAGGGAGCCCGCAAGAACTGGGAAGAGGCAGCTGAGCCCTGTCTCCCCTGCCCAGGGCTGCCGTGGGCATCGCAAAGCACTTAAGCATCATTCTTCCATCCCCCGGGGTTGTTTTAGGGGAGGGAGATAAAGTGTAGATTATAAAACAAGGATTCCATTCATTCTCCCAGCTACCCATCGTGGCCTGGGTATCCATGCCAGCTTGCCCAGACTCACTGTATGGCCCAGAAACAATCAGGTCCACTCCCTGGACCTCAGTTGTCCCCTCCATTAAATGGGGCCTGTCTCTCAGGAATGTCCCCATTCCTGTCTGATGAGTGTGCCCTCTCTCTCCCTTGCTCAACAGGAACCACAGAGCGGGTATGCCTAGTACAGGGCACAGCAGAGGCCTTGAATGCTGTGCACAGCTTTATTGCCGAGAAGGTCCGAGAAATCCCTCAAGCGATGACCAAGCCTGAGGTGGTCAACATCCTTCAACCCCAAACCACGATGAACCCCGACAGAGCCAAGCAGGTCAGCTGGGGTAGAGCGGGCTGCTGTAAAGCTGGTGAGGTTCAGGAGGCAACATTCCTCCCAGATGCCTGCGCAAGGGTTCGATTGGGACAATTCCCATTAAAAAGTTTATCAAATACATGCTAGTGTTTCATATTATTAGGGAGTCAGCGCTGATAGTCTAGAAAGGAATCCAGACCACTTGGAGCGGGCTTGTTTCAGAAGGAGTAAAGGCCTAGGGAGAATTTGGCCGGGATCTTCCCACTCATCCACCCTTCCTGAGATTCTCTAGATCCTTCTCTCCCACCTCATCCCATTGTCTCTCTGAGCAACCTGCCTCCGACTTCCTGTACTCACCGGAAGTGACCTCAGTGGCAGCTCATTCCAATAAAGTTTAGAAATGACCTCTTATTCTCTCTCCCCCATAATTACCGTTATGGGGGCAGATTTGGTGCTTCGTTAGCGAGAGTCGGGGCGGGTCCCTGTCCCACTCTGCCCTCTCTAGGAAGGGATGGGAGCGGGGAGGGCCACGCCCCTGCGTTGCCTCAGTTACCGGGAAGCGGTGGCGTAGGGGCGTGGCAGGGAGCGAGCCAATCGCTTCCCGAGCCTCTCTGGTTGCCATGACGACGATCCGCCTCGGACAGGTGGACTCGGGGCAACGCCCTTAGTTGTGGTCCTGAAGCCGAGCGGACAAGGGGAGGAGGAACGCCGGATAGCTGCGCGCGCTCCGCGTTCTCTCTGCCCTCCTCACCCCGTGTGCACACGCACCTAGTGCAAAGGAGGAGAGAAGCCCTGCGCGGGCGGGCGCGCCGCCTCTGGGAGTTCCTTCAAGTCCGCCTAGAAAGTAAAGACGAAGACCAGGGATCTGGAATTCTTGGGTCCTGGCATTAACCTGAGGTGGGGGAGACCATGAACCTGAGTTCCCTCAAGCTCGTGGGGACATGGCGGGCGGAGAGCTCTGGAGGAGCGTTGCTGGGTGGATCGCTCCCCAAAAAGGACAGCGGGCTTGGGGCGCGGAGCGCGGCCGCTGTCCTTGGTGCTGAAGTGGCTCTGCTCCTCAGGCCCTGCTCGGCCTCTCCTGAATCCCTTCCCGCCCGCAGAGCACAGCTTGCTATCCACAGCTTACACAGGCGAGAGGATTGCCCCTGCCCTCCGCCTTGATCGTGGCCACAAGGGACTCAGGGTTCATCGAGAGTTTGTGGATGTTGCAGGGAAAATGGGGTCAGCACCATCTGTGCCTCAGCCTTCCAGCGCCTCCCCCTAATCCACAGGAACTCGCACAGCGGAGTCGAGAGGTTACAGAACCAGGATTTATCCTCTGCCTTATTATTCGATGCTTCCAAAGAATGAGAGAGATAATGACTGAAGACTCCAACTCCGGAGTTAGATATTGAATTGAGTTCTACTCTTTCTTCCTTCCTACTCGTGTGACCTTGGGCAAGACTTGATTTCTCCATGTGTGGTTTTTCTCATTTGTAAACTGAGATTCATTATGGTGCCTACTTAAGGGTGGTGGTTAATGTTCTTGATGCTTGAAAAGTACTTAGCATGTATTCCTACAGCATCGAAATTTCTCCAAAAAAATCCTTTGCCATTGTTATGCCTATGGGACTTTTGAGTCAGAAGATAATGTCTACTCCTTTTCTGCCTTTGACCTGCTGTCTTGCTCAGGGCCCCCTGCCCTCCTGTAGGCCTCAGTTTCTCTTTCTTTACACTGTAGTATGTGGATAAAACCAGGAGTTATAAACTAAAATGCCTCCAAGAAAGGGAACATAAGATATTAAGGATCATGGACCTCTGAAGGGGGAGCAGTTACTACTCAATTCCACTTTGTCCATTCCTGTCCTTGGGGAACATGGACAAAGCATTTCTATGTCCTCCAAACTTCTCAAGAGATAACCACAAATCTTTGATTTTCAACTGATTTTAAAAGACACTATGAAGGTCAAAGAAAATATGGTTGTAAGCTGACTATGACCTTAGGACTACCAGTTTACTGCCTCTGGGCTGAACCAGTTGTTCTCAGCCCTAGCATCCAGATTCCAAAGCCCTAGCCTAGAACCACTGGATCAGAATTTCTGATAAGACCTGGGATCCAATCCTGGCTCTACTACTCACTCCTGTGTCACCTTGCACAATTTACTTAACCTTTTTGTGCCTCCATTTCCCAGTCTAGAAAATGTGATAATAATAGTGCCTACCTCATTGTGCAGATTAAGTTAATTACTATTCAAAAACAATTTTAGAAAAGTTCCTACCAAATGCTAAGTCCTGTGTCATCTGCTGCTGCTATTAGTATTTGAAATTTTCCATGGGATTGCAAATCCTAGGGAAGATAGTCTGTGTTCTGCCTGCCTTTAAGCCTCCTGAAGTTTTGTGACCGTGATTTCAAGACTCTAGGCTTCTGTTATTATTCTGATTCTACTGTTCTCACATTCTGGGACTCCCAAGTTTTGTGGATCTGTACCTGTGCTGTCTCTAAGATGCCATGATACTACAATTCAGGGTCTATCATGAAGGCAGCTACCACTTTCTTGGGACTTCCCATGTGCCAAGTATTGAGAAGCCACTTTTTGTTGCTGAATCTTCTCAATAATTATACGGGGGAGCTGTGGTTATGCTACTGTTGGACATGAGGAAATTGAGGCACAGAGAGGTGAAAGCATTTGCCTAAGGTCACACAGGTATAAATAACCAACTAGGATTTGGACCTCACTTTGTTGAGAAAACAGCAATCACAGTTAACATTGACTGAATGATTACCTTGGAGCAGGCCACCCATATTTTCCATACCTCCAAAAGAAACATTTCTGCGAGGGGCTAGGGATCAAACCCACAGCCTTGCACATACCCAGAGCCTTGGTGAGTGTTCTACCACTGAGCTACATCCCAAGCCAAAAAGAAACCTCAATACCCTAAACTGGCATCCCTCAACCTTCCTCCTCTCCAGCTAACCCTTTCTCTGTCCTTAAGCTTCCACTAATGTACTTTCTCTGGCTGTAGATTTGCCTATTCCAGACACCCATGTAAATAGAATCATAGACTGTAAGGTCAACCATCACCACCATCTAATTCCAGAATGTCTCCATCATCCCCAAAAGAAACCCCATTCCTGTTAGCAATCACCCCCAATCCTTCTCTCCCATCACCTGGCAACCAAGAATCTATCTTTTGTCCTTGTGGGGTTGCAAAATTCTGGACATTCTTGTGATTAGAATCCTATGTAGCCTTTGTGACTGGTTTCTTTCACTTAGCATAATGCTTTCCAGATCCATCCTTGCTGCAGTATGGATTATATCAGCACTTCATTTAAATTTATTGCCAAATAATATTCCATTGTATGGATATACCACACTTTTTTTAATCCCATGAGACCTTTTTAAATACAGGAGAAATAAAATGAAGGTTATTTGTTATAAAATAAGATTAACTTCCACTGGAGGGGCTGGGGAGATAGCTCAGCTGGTAGAGTGCTTGCCTTGCAAGCACAAGGCCCTGAGTTCGATCCCCGGTACCGCAAAAAAAAAAAAAAAAAAAAAAAAAAAAAAAAAAAAAAAAAAAAAAAATTCCACAGGAACCACAGTAGAAGATGTAATGAAATAGTCACAGCTCACACCCAGACACAGCCAAGTGGTGCAGCTACAGAGACAAAGTGATGTGACATGCAGTCCTGGAGACTTAAATGATCCAAGTGGCATTCCTACTGATGTCAGGGTGTTCTAACATGATGGACCCCTCCCTTGGTAAATTTCAGAACTAAGCAATCTCCCTTCAATTTACTGACAATTTCCATAGCTCAAAAATACTTAGCATGTATCATGGGGTTCTGTTCTGGACCCAGAGATTTATAAACAGGCATTTCGCCAGCACAAATGTCCAATAAGATATTCAAAAGTAGTCACATAAGACCTGGGACAGTTCTTCCTTGTGGGAAAATGACCTTCAGCTGTGGGCTGCAGACACTGAGGGCCCTGCCCACTGAATGTCCCCATCTGCCCCCAGTCCTTGTAAACTAAAATTGCGCCTCACAAATTGCCCAATCCTCCTCTGCCACTGGCTTGCAGGTGGAAAGGGGAGGCAGAGGTGCGAGCTTTGGAGATGGTTGTAGGGAGTGGAGAATCCACAAATCTAAGGGGACATGGGAAAGATTTTTGAGAAGGAGAAATGTCCAGGCATCTCTTCGAGGTGGCTAGGGATGTACCTGGGTGGTAGAACACTGCCTGATTACTGTCCCCAACAAAAGAAAGAAAGGAAGGGAGGGAAGAAAGGAAGGAGAAAGCAATGTTCTTGGAGATATGAAAGGGATTCTGGGTTTTAAAATATCCCCATGGAATCGAAGTTGACCAGATTTGCAGCTGCTCGAGTAGGCAGGTAGCTGAGGGATAAGCTGCCCTGCAGCTGAAAAAGGAGCCACTGTCCTCAAATGAGAGGCCTCCTTTGTAACTCTGCCTTCTCAGACCTAAGGCTTTATGTTATCTTAATTTTACAGATAAAACAACTGTGTTTGTAACCTAGGGCTGCCATAATGAAATACCCAAGACTATGAAGTCTTCCTTGTGTGCTTGTGTCCTAGTCTTCTGAAGACACCAGTCAGTGAATAAGGGACCACTTATTCATTTTCACTTAATTACCTCTTTAAAAACCCTGTCTCCAAAGCAGTCACATTCTGAAGTACTACGGGTTAGGATTTTGACATAAGAATTTGCAGGGGGAGGGGAAGACACAGTTCCATCCAGAACAACAACTCAAAGGTTAAGTGAGGAGACTGTGTCATAGAGTGGGGAACACAGTCGACCAGGAAGCCCAGAGGCTGGACTCCAACTCCTTCACTATCTGGATGACCTTAGGGCAAGTCCCTTTACCTCCAAGCCTCAAGTGACTCACTTGTAAATTGAGACTTGAAGCCTTTCCACCAGACATCAAAGTACTCAATGACAGAAGGCGGGGTCACAGTGCAAGGTGGGTGCAGGATCCTGGCAGGCCCCCCGCTGGGTCAGCCATTAAGCTTTTAGATGCAGATATAAGGGAGGTAGTTGGGGTCCCAGTGATATGGGACAGGGTGGCTGAGGAGCTACTGAGAGAACCTGGAATCCCAGTTATTCATTCACCAACTGTTGTGGAAATATTTCAGTATTTTAAACAACCAGTAGGACCATATTGGTACCTATCAAGTGGGCTTGCTGGGGTTGGGTTTGTGGCTTACCACAAGTGAGACACGGGTTGATTACCCTCACCACAGCGGGGATCGGGACGGGTTGGAGGCTTGGCCTTAGACACTAGAAAAGAATGCGAGGAAGGAGGGGACTGCCCCGGGCTCCAGTACCACCATAAAGACCCTCCATCTTTTCCCCCACACAGGCCAAGCTGATCGTCCCGAACAGCACTGCGGGCCTGATCATCGGCAAGGGGGGCGCAACGGTGAAAGCCGTCATGGAACAGTCGGGTGCGTGGGTGCAGCTGTCGCAGAAGCCCGAGGGCATCAACCTTCAGGAGCGCGTGGTGACGGTCAGCGGCGAACCGGAGCAGGTGCACAAGGCTGTGAGCGCCATCGTGCAGAAGGTACAGGAAGACCCCCAGAGCAGCAGCTGCCTCAACATCAGCTACGCCAACGTGGCTGGTCCCGTGGCCAACTCCAATCCCACCGGCTCGCCGTACGCCAGCCCAGCTGATGTGCTGCCGGCTGCGGCCGCTGCCTCCGCCGCCGCCGCCTCCGGCCTGCTGGGTCCCGCGGGGCTGGCGGGCGTGGGAGCCTTTCCCGCCGCCCTGCCTGCCTTCTCAGGCACCGACCTGCTGGCCATCAGCACGGCGCTTAACACGCTGGCCAGTTACGGCTACAATACCAACTCCCTGGGCCTGGGCCTCAACTCGGCCGCAGCCTCCGGCGTCCTGGCCGCAGTGGCCGCGGGTGCCAACCCTGCCGCCGCCGCCGCAGCCAACCTCCTGGCATCCTACGCGGGTGAGGCCGGGGCCGGGCCAGCCGGAGGGGCCGCCCCGCCGCCGCCGCCGCCACCCGGATCCCTGGGGTCCTTTGCATTGGCCGCGGCCGCCAATGGCTACCTCGGGGCCGGGGCAGGTGGCGGTGCGGGTGGAGGAGGTGGCCCGCTGGTGGCCGCTGCAGCTGCGGCAGGGGCGGCTGGGGGCTTCCTGACGGCAGAGAAGTTAGCCGCTGAGAGTGCCAAGGAGCTGGTGGAAATTGCGGTGCCTGAGAACCTGGTGGGAGCCATCCTGGGCAAGGGGGGCAAGACGTTGGTGGAGTACCAGGAGCTGACAGGCGCCCGCATCCAGATCTCCAAGAAGGGCGAGTTCCTGCCAGGCACGCGGAACCGGCGGGTCACCATCACGGGCAGCCCCGCGGCCACGCAAGCCGCTCAATACCTCATCAGCCAGCGGGTCACCTACGAGCAGGGGGTGAGGGCCTCAAACCCCCAGAAAGTGGGATGAGGCCTGTGGTGTGTGCGCCCACCCTTCTCCCTCCTCCACCTTCTCCTCCTCCCCTCCCCCTCCCCCAGCTCCTGACCTCAGCTTGGTGTAGTCCTGCTCCTCTCGGGATGGGGCTGGGGTAGGCCTGACTGCACCCTCCCCTCTGGTAGTCATAGGCAGGATTGAGCGATGGCTGGGGCGGGGGCTCAGAAGCCCCCGCCCCAGCCCTGAGCTGATCCCTCCCCCTCCCTGTGCTTGACTGGGCCTGACCCTCCTCTCCCAGGGCCCAGGTCTGTGTGATATCTGTATATATTGCATTTTGTTGATTTTAATAGAAAACAAAGCGTTATTTTCTCTTTCTTTCCCTCCTATTTTTCTTTTTTCTCCTTTTCTCTTTTTTTCTTTTCTTTTTCTTTTATTTTTTTGGTAAGGACTTCCCCCCCTTTATAACTTTTTGTTTCCATATGGGAGGAGGGAAGGGAGCCTCTGGGTCACTTGGAATGAGGGGCCTTCCCAAAACACAACAGCCCGCCTCTCTGCTTTCAGTTCTAGATCCCAGGGAATTGATGGGAGTAGAGGTGGCCAAGGTGTCTGAGCGGAAATGGGGCAGGGACCCCAGAGATCCCAGACTTCCTCAGCTACTCTGCCCGCACTGGAGTTGCCCCTCCTGGGTGGGATTTTTACTTTTTGGTTGTCAGGTTGAACCGGCGCAGGGATGGTGCTGGGGAAGGAGGCCAGCTCTGGGGTTGGGCCAGTCCTGTGAGATTGTGAGAGGCTGGAAAACCTTGCTGTGGCATCTTTGTGGCTTTTCCTTGAGTAATGGGAATAAGGGTCCCTGCTGTGATGTTGCTGAGTCAAGTACTTTCTGGGGTGATTCTGGGCACTCCATAAGATGTCACAGGAAGCAGTTCCCCAGAAATCATTTCCTGTGATGATGAGAGACGAGTACTTCTTATGAGGTCTCAGTGAGCCCTTTCTTGAAGGTCACTTCAGCAATATCAGGGGGTATGAACTTCCTATGGAGTCTCAAGGTCATTTCCTGTGATGTCATTGGGATGCAGCATGCACTTCCTGTTTTGGATAGTGGCTAGTCCTTGACCTTCCTTCTCCACCTACACCTCTCTTTGGTGGGTGTTGGCCTGGGAAGAGAATAAAGGGTGGGACTTGGATCCACTCTGGAAGATTCTGAGGAGGAAAAAAAAAAGAATACCATCAGGGTCATCTCCATCCAAACACACCAAGACTATGAATTCTCCTGGCAGGGAGAGGTGGGAGATGGACCTAGTGAAAACCATTGTTCAAGACCCCCTATTCCCACCCTTGCCCTCTGTGTGCATGCCTGTGTCTGTGTGGCTTTGTTTTGTTGACTGGTGAGCCATGTGTACAGTGGCTCTGTCAGGCCAGCGTGGCCCTGTGTAGTTCAGTAAGCCGCCATGGTAGGGTCTCTCGGGCCAGAGGCTTCACGTGCTCGGATGGTTTTGACTGACCTGGTGGCTTCCAGCAAGCTGGCATATTTGGAGGTGTCTAATGGATCAGAATGTTTTGGTGCACTCACCTTGGACACTGAGAAACTAGAATATTCTAATGGAGTCTGACAGGCTGGGCAGCCCTGACAGTTGTTTCAGGAGTGGCTTGCTTAGCACCACGGCTGCAGTCAGCTCTAAGGACCCGTCAGTGAACTGAGATGTCAGATCCTGACAACCCTATAGACTAGGACAGCTGAGACCCACTCTACCCTCCTCCACCTGCCCCTCCCCCTTGGAGACCTCCACCTCCTCCAACCCAAAGCAGGGCCCTCTGCGCTCTGGTTCCATCATCAGCATCTCTGGGGGAGAGGCACCCCATGTCTGCTCTCTCCCGCATCTGTCCCCCTCCTAGGTCTTCCAGACCCCTCTCTTCTCCATGGCTTTGGGGGAATCTGGCCTCCTCATCTCTCTCCTTTAAAAAGGTGGGAAGAAAAGCCACAGAGACAATTCCTACCCCCTAAAGCCTGGAAGGCCCCTATCCCCCGCTAGAGAGCCACCCCCAAATCAAAATGTGAAAATCCCTAGAAAGCAATAGCCTTCGAGGTACCTTGCACTGAATTTCCCACCCCAGCCCTTCCACCCAACAGGAGGCTGGAACTTGGGCACTGGGGTGACTTTCTCCATGCCCTCACCATCTCCAAGGTGAAGGGCAAACCCCATTTCCTCCACCTCCACCTCCCACCTCCTATCGCTGCTGCCCCCACCCCTAATCTCCAGACTGAGCCCAGATGGAGATCCGAGTGCCAAAACAATTCTTGACATAACTTTGTACATATCTTCTACAGTTGGGGGCTGCCGGGGTTGGAGGTGGGGCCCACTCGGCGGGCCACTGCTCCCCTCCATGTCTCAAGAGACCTTACAGTATTTCACAGTATCTCCACCCACACGTGGGTATTACAGTATCTAGCTGGAACATCCCCCATGAGCCCCCAGGCCCTGGTGAGCAGGGGAGAGAGCCAGGGAGAGGTGAAGTAAGGTCCAGGCATGGGGGGGTGGGATAAAAAGCTCATTTTCATATAATTTGCATCCTCAGCTTGGCTGCCCCTGCTTTCTATGAACTCATTCGCTGGAGTCTGGGTTCCATTCAGCAGGGTCCAGAACTCCTCTCACACAGACATGGCTCTGGAGGCTGGGCCTCCTGAAAAGTGTTCCCTTGGGTATCTGTGTGACAAACGCCATCCCCATTCATATTTCTTGGGGACCCCCTACCCCACAAGCCAGGGCTATCTGAAAGGTAGTTTGCTAGCTTGGTGAGCTAGTTCACTCACCATGTTGGTGAGTGGGGAGCCACACATCTTTCCCCATTTTACCCTGGGAAATTCACTCCACCATCTTCCCCATCCCTTGAAAGTCCCTTCTGCAATCTGACCTCAATCTTTTGTGCTGCAGTTTGTCCAGAGGGGACACAGATGCGGGGTCAGAAATGGAGTTTATTGGAAAACCCACTGCCTCTTTACCCCACCCCCTTCCCTGTTAGCCAATCAGAAATTCTGAATGGCCTCCTTGCACCCTGCTCTTCAGCACCCTGTAGGTGCTTAATAAGTGTTTGCTGCATTGAATTGTCTCCCTATTCCTTCTCATTTGCCCTCTGGTTTCCAGAACATTCGCCTCTCTTTCTCTTGCTCCCTATGGTCTTCTCTTTTTTTCTCCTTGTGGCTCCCGTTGTCCTCTGTCCTGTCTCTATCTTTGCCTGTGTCCGTCTTCCCCCTCTCCTCAACTCCCAACTTACTCTCCCCTAGTTTCCCCATTAAAAAAAAAAAAAAAAAAGTGCCAAACTTCCTTGGAACTGAGCCGCTCTGGGGGGGGAGAGGACCTTGGGTAGAGGAAGGAAGCGGGGACCACCCCTCTTTGAGGAGGCCCCTAAGAGGCATTGAAAAAGTCTGTGGACACTGAGCTAAATTGGGTCCCCCTTCCTCATCCCTCTTGCCCTGAATTTTTCTTAGAATCTTTATAAGAAAAAAAAGAAAAAAAAAAAAAAAAAAAAAGAAAGAAAAAAAAATCCTCTCCTTTTCAGCTAACCCCTATCTTTTTGGATCCCCCCAAATTCCACCAGCCGGGGAGAACCCCACTTGTCTCTTTCTGGGTAAATTTATAGAATTCTGGGAGGGGGAGACAAGTTCAGCCCCTCCTCTGCTGGCCCAAGGGGCGGTCCCAACTGCATGCGGAGAAGGACCTCAAAGCACTTATGAGAACAAGGGGTTCCATGTGCCAAATTCACCTCCTTCATCCCCCTCCTCAGGGGACTTTGAGCCGACCTGCCCAGCCATCTTCTGCCCTGTCCCAGCCATCTCTACATGGGCGAGGAGGCTTCACTGCAATAATTAGTAGGGCAGGGAACAGAAGGCAACACCTCTGTCATCCTTATCTGCCCTGACCCCAGCCCTGGACTCGTAGGTGGGAATTCTGGGTATCTCGATGGAGCTTTCGTGAAGAGTCGATGTATAGATGGTGGGGGACCTATGCTTGGAACATTAGGGTGCCGCTCTTCTCCGAGCGGTGTTTCTTCTCCCATCTTGACTACCAATCCTTCGGTGTCCCCGTTCTGTTTCTCCCGCCTATTCCTCCCTCCCGAACCCTCCTTCTTTCCTTGTTTCTCATTGGTCGCCAACTGTTTGGGAAACGAGAGGAGGTCCCCCGCATGGATTACTGCTGTTTTCAAGACCGGGATTAGAGGTGGTGATAGACGGAGAGTGAGCGATGAGGATGGCAATTAGGGCGTCCAGGCTGCCGACGCGGGCACAGCTGTCGGGACAGCACGGCGGGCCTTCGCTGTTCGACGCGCACCTGCCCGGCGCCGTCCGAACCGAGGCCGGCTGTCGCCAAAACCTAACTGGACGTCACGGTGGGGAGAAGGGGATCGCGATGCCTAAGCTGGGGCACGGCGGGCCGAGGACCCCGGTGCACGCTGTCGTGGAGTCTCGACACCCAGCCCTGCTATCGCGATCCCTCTCCGTCGCAGTCAGCGGTCTCGATACCTCGGAAGACAGGGTTTCTCGCCGCCGCGCCGCTGCGGGTGTGTACGGTCCGTCGGTCTCCGCGCCCTCCGCCAGTCGCCTAGGGCATTGCTGGGTGGCAGGAAGAGAGATGGGAAAAGTCTCTGTCGGGGATGGTGGTGGTGAAGGCTGCCGGTTTTTAACCCCTTCTCAGCCAGTCCAGGACACTCTTGTCTCCCAGAAATAACTGGGGGAGACCGCCTAACCCCCCTCCCTGACCCTTCCCCCCCACCCTACCCCCATCCCCCAAAACCACCAACCTCTCATCTTCTAAGTGACTCCATCACCACTGGCCACCGGAACCTGCGGCCTCATTGCTCCAGCCCGCCCCACTCGACCGTCAGACTCGCTCATCGAACTCTTTTTAATTAACCCTTTCTGTGTTCATCCCACGGAAAACTGTGTGTCCGGCAGGGGGGAAGCGGGGAGCTAGGGGCAGTTGCTACCTTTCCTCCATCTCCTCCCACCGCCCATGCCTCCCCACCCGCACCCCATCCCATGCCCCACCCCCATCCCTCACCCCTAGGGTCCGCCCCGCCCTGGGGATGGAGATCCTCTTGAAGAATCTTTGCTGTTTGGCTTTGTCCCTTTAAAAGGCGGGTCCAGGGACGTGGCCTCCCTCCCGCGGAGTGCTCACTCTGGCCCCACTCCTCCCCTCGCCCCTACACGCTCCCCACGCCTTCATTGTAAATAGTCGCTTTTGTACTGGGTTTGAGCCAGGGGACGTGGGGAGTCATTTTTATTTTCTTTGTGTTGGCATCTCAGGCCACTGGAGGCATGGCCCACATCCCAGTTCTATTTGGGAGAATCCCAAGGTGTGTCCCCTTACCCGTCCCCAGTGCGCTGGAATTCAAGATATCAGTATTTGTCCTAGAGGGCTGGGGTGCATGGCTCCCCTGGCCAGGAGGAGGGAGAGGTATAAAAGGGTGCAGTCTGACCGGATGGCTCCATTTTCCCTATCTATGAAATGGGCTCTTTCCCCAGGCTCCCTGCGGAGCTTCGTTGAGCTAACAGTGGAGTCAGAGTTTGGTTTCTCTCCCCCTTTCCTCGGTTGGGGATGGGGTAGGAAGAGCATGGGGGAGGGGAGGGCTGCCTTTGGAGAACTGATAAGTCAGTGTAGGACCTAAAGTTAGCCTTGTCCCAGGCTTGTTCTCTCTTTTGGAAAATTGGGGGGGGGGGGGGGGGGCCTGGACCTATATGGTCCCTTGGTTCTCCCCATTCCTCACATTAAAGGCCCAAGTCCCAGACTGGCCCCTGCCTGCTGCCCTGCCCCTACATTCCGTTTCTGGGAATGTGGCCATGCCTCCTGTGCCTCCATCCCGCCCCTCTAACCGATTCCTCCATCCTCTGCGACCAGCGCCGCCGTCCACTTCCTCCCCGCCACCTCCAGAAGCTCCTGGCTGGGGCCCACCGCCCTCTCCTCTTCCTCCCCCCATTGCCATGCCTGGGCCATGCCCAACCCACCCACCCACCCACCCCCAGTGTCCGTCGTGTGACCTAGTGCACCATGTATTAGCTTCCATGGCCCTCCTCCCGCCCCCACCACACCCCCTTCCCCTCCCCCTTCTCCCTCGGCGACTTCACCTTTTTTTGCCGCGATAAACGCCATCTCAGCATCTGTGTCTAATGTTGTCTTTTTTGCTTGACATCACACACTCCTTCTTAACCCATCCCCTCCCTCTCCCTCCTCCCTGCACCTCCACCCTCATCCTCAATCTTTCCCCTCTTCCCCAGGGCTCTGGGCATCTAGGGGAGGAGGGCGGTGGGGGGCGGGGGACCCCTGAGGACGGTCCCGCCGGGAGGCGGGAGGGGTGATCATTCTCCCTGGACTGGATAAGAGTCCAGAGCAAACGTGGTTGAGGGGGCCATTGCTCAAGCTGTAGCTTCCAGGGTTTCCAAGTCCAGTCAGGAGAACCATCACCACCCACACACACCACCACAGTCCCCCAGAAGGCTCCTGCACACAGGGCACTGCAAATACACAGCCTCAAGTAGAATCAGGATAGCCTGGGGTCAAGGGACTGGAGTCAGTGAGATCCAGATTGAGATTCCAGTGTTGCCATGTTACCTTGAGACCTTGCCCCTCTGTGCCTCCACATCCCCCTCTGCAAAATGGGGATTTTACAAAAATCACCATTATTTCCTCATCACATGGTTTATGCTTGGATTCAATACATCATGGATTAAAAAAAAAAAAAAAAAAAAAAAAAAAAAAAAAAAAAAAAATTATCAAGCACCCAGTATGCAGAAGGCACTGTTCTAGATGCCAGAGATGAACAAAACTGACCCAAATATCTCTAAGAGTATACATTTTATTGGATCTGGAAGTTCTGCCTTGGCAGAGAACTTGGGACATGAAACAGATTCAGGGATTGCCAACCATCAGCCAGAGGGCAGCTCTGGCAAACAGTCTGTTCATAATCCCTGAACAATGTTTTGTGAATTTGTCACCAGCATTTAAACATTGAAAGATTTCTCCTGAAATTGTGGGTTGTAAGACCCTCTTGAGAAATTTGACATGGCATTGTTATTTCAACGGCCACCTGGCCATAACGGGCCTGGGGCAGCCACTGCTCATCCCCAGGACAGGCAGCCTCTGCCCCTTCCAGACCTGCACTGTTCATTCATGGTACATGCTTGCCCCTAGGCGGATTGGAGTTTGCAGCCCCTAAGTAAATGCTTAATGCTAATATCCTTACATTAGGAGGTATCAGCAATGCAGCTGGGCAGGCGATGTCGTGCCAAGCAGGAGGAAGGCTAAGTATGAAATGGAGACCAAAGAAACTTGCAAAGGTTGTGTGGCGTGGAGCCAGATGCTCAGGTTCTTGTGTGACCCAGAGTATCTCCCATCCTCCCTTTGGGTCACAATCTCCACATGTAGAAAAAGCTCCCACCCTACAAAGCTGTGCTTACTTTCTGGAATATTCTAGAAGGATTCCATGTGTGAATCACCCCATCAGCACCTGACAGAGAAACTATCCAGCACATGGTTGTCATCAGAGACTCCTCCAACTGAAAAATAATAATAACACAAGTCTGGAGGATAGAAGCCAAGAAAGGGGGGTGAGAGGAAAAAGGACTAAAGATTGGATAAAGTATAAAAAGCAAGAGCAATGAGAGAAAGAAGAGTAGAAGCAGAAACAAGCACCCTGCTGCTTGGGAAGTGTTGATGCACTCACTTGTTCATTCAACCAACAGACATTTATTGAGCACTTACTGTATAAGGTAGGATGATAATCATGACAAGACAGACCTCTTATATTTACAATCCACAAACCATAGCCCCCCAACTTTCAGTATGTAGTAGGTCTTCAAAAGTCTACCATCCTGTGAGCCCCAGGCACCTCTGGTCCTAGCCTGTGACTCTCAAGTATTGCCTGGGATTCAGAAATATTGCCAAGCTGGGCCAATTCTGGAGGAGTAGAGAAATTTTCCATTGGAAGGGATGTAGCAGGGGTAGTTTCTGTTCTGCTGTATGACTTTGGGAAACTGTCATGACCTCTCTGACCCGGGATTTGTATGGAAAAATGAGGTCAGGATGAAGGTAAGTTATGGGGGATTGATTTCCCTGAACCTTCTCTCGTCGGGGTGAGGTCATAGAGGCAGAGGTGGGAGGCCTCTAGAAGACAGAGGAAGAAAGAAGACTGAGAGGTTGCCTGGAAGAAAGAGACAAACTGGAGGGTGGCAGGGAGGAGGGAGCAGAGGACCCAGGTAAGGACTAGGTCATTAAAAGAGACCAGAGAACAGGGGTGGTGGAGATGAAGTGGAAGAGAGGCAGAGGCAGGAAAGAGATGGACATGAGGTGCCAAATTTAGCAAATTAAAAAAAAAAAAAAAAAAAACAGTATGTCCAGTAAATTTTGAATTACAGGTTTAAAAAATAATTTTTAAAGTATATGTATGACTCATGCAATATTGGGGCCATACTTATACTAAAATATTAGTTGTCATTTATCTAGACCTCCTATGTAGCTGAGTGTCCTGAACTTTACCTCTGCAGAGGAGAACAAAGAGAAATATAGGAGTAAACAGTGCCTGGAGAAAGGGTCAGAGGAGCTCCCTGGTGAGCCTAGCTTATCGCCCCTGACTCTGCCATCCATCTCCCCAACCCACCAACCCTGCTCTCTTTGTCCCTCAGTGTCCTGTCTCTATGTCCCTAAGTCCCTTTTTCCCTCAGTCTCTCTTCTTGCAGTCTTGCTGTCTTCCCTCCATTACTCTTAGTTCCTCAGCCTCCACTCCCCTGGGATCTGCCTCCCACCTCGAAAGTGGTTGAGTCTTTGTTCTCATCCTCCCAAGGTGTCAAGGGGAGACAGTCCTTAAGGAAAATCCTGAGAGCAAGTGGTGGAGAGGGGTGCCATGCACAAACACCCACTCCTCAGTCCAGGACTAGACGTTGAGAAAAAGATGCATTCCTCCATAAGAATGCACCATCAGCAGGCCCAGCTGGAGATTCTGGAGCCAGGGACCTCGCCATAGCCCCTGTGCTCTCTGCCTTCACAGGCTCCTCTCTACCGCTCCAACATTCGGGAGGTTTCAGGGCTCTGGCCCCTGCACTTGCCTCTGCATCTCCCCCTCTGCCTCGGCTTATCTTCTGTATTTCTCTGGGTCGTCCTCTTTCCATCCCTTTGCCCCCTGCCTCTCTGTCCCACTGCATCTCTGCAAGCTTCTCTCTGTCTCTTCTGGGGATGGGATCTGCGTGCCTTCCCTGTCTCTGCCGTGTGTGCGTTTCTCTCTGCCTGTGTGCCCATCAGTGGCAGCAAGCACCATCCACTTGGGACCAATGTAAGCAGAAAGGGACTTACTAAGGGGCACAGAATCTCTCAGGAAAAAAATTAAAAAGACTCTAGGTTGAGCCTCCAGGGTACTTTGAACTCCAGAACCCAAAAAGGACCACCCAGGAGAACTGCAGGTCCTCCTGCACGATCAGGAAGCCGGTCATTGGCTCCACAGCCTGGTCGGGATCACACTGGAACAGTGACAGCCTCAGGAATGCCTCTCTCCCGGCTCACCCAGGTTAGAAATTCAAGCTTCCCACGAAGGCCTCTGATTGGTGTAATTAAACTCCACCCCCCCCCCAGCCACACGGCATTCTGGGAAACGTAGTTTTAGCCTTCCAGGCTCTGCAGTCGCAAGGAAATGCTGTTAGAAGAGTGGTAGAGTTAAGGAAGGGGTCTCTTTTTTCCCCATTATTGCAAGCACTCTCTCCGTGCCCATCTCTATTTCTGTGCGAGTGTTTCTCACTTTCAGTCTTTCTTTTCTAACCTTCTCCATCCTCTTTCTCGGTCACAGTCTATATGACCAGTGCCAACCCTTGTAGTCCTGTGCCTCACCCTTATCCTCATCCACAGTTCCAGCTCCACTATTCAGGAGATCTCCCTCTTGATCTCACCCCACTGCCAGCTGAACCCAAGACTCAGAGCCACAAGAGAGAAGAGGAGGGAGAGGGAAGAGTTGGGTACCTCTGGTTCTGTAGAGAAGCCAGGAAGGGGACCCACACTTTGGTTTCTCACCTGCTCGCCCTGCAGGTGAGGAGATCCAGCACTGAATTGTGAACTGCAAGAGTCAGGTGAGTTCCTGGAGTGACAGCTGGAGTGGCTGCTCGGGTGGATGGTGGTTTGGGTTTGGGAGTGAGCAGGGACCTTAGTCGGCCAGATGTAAATGACCATTCCATCTGCTCCCTGAAAGCTGTGGCTGCCTCCACACGCCCCCCTGCCCTTTCCACTGTTCCTTCTTCACCTGGTGATCTTAGAACTGCAGGGAAAGGGAGCCGCATCCTTCTCAGGAAGTATGTAGTTGTTCGAAAATATTAATCAAGCGCCTACTCTGCCATGTGCTGTTTCAGATGCTAAGGGTGCACCAGAGACAACAGATTTCTCCGTCCTGAGGAGCTTATGCTCTACTGGGGAAAATAACAACAAAATCAATAAATGAACCACACAGTACACTAGATGATAGTACATGTTATGAAGAAAAATGATCCAGAGAAGTCAATAGAGTGCTGAAATAGAAACTCCCAATACAGTGGACAGGAAAGGCTTTGCTGAGAGTGTGACACATGATAAAGACTTGAAGGAAGGGTGGGGATGAGCAAGTGATATCTGGGGAATGAGCATTCCAGGCAAGGATAACAGCAAGTGCAAAGACCCTGGGGTGGAATGTGCATGGAATATGTGTGGGACAGGAAGGAGGCAAAAGTGGTTGAGGCAGAGTGAGCAAGGGAGAGACTGGAGGAAATGAAGTCAGAAAGGGGAACACATTATTGAGAGTTTTGGGTGCCAATGTAGAACTTTGAATTTTTACTCTGAAACAGGAACCACAAAAGGGTTCTGAGCAGAGAGCTGTGCCTCAGGTTTCAACAGGATCCCTTTGACTGTTGTATGGGGAGCAGTCTGGAAGAGATGGGGGCTAAGAGAGTGGAGTGAACAGGGAGCCCAGTGAGAAGGTGACTGCCGTACTCCAGGCAGATGAGAGTGGCTGGACCAGACAGGGAGCTGGGAAGGTGGAGAGGAAGTGTCAGCTTCTGCTAGTCTGAAGGCAGCATTGACAGTGTTTGCTGGCGGATGAGGTGTGGTGTGAGAAACAGAAGAGACATTACTCAAGTCACATGGAACTCTTAAGACTGGATCTTGGTTCTGATTTGCTTTAGAAATTAAGAATCAGGCTAAGACCAAAATTAAGGATCAGTAGCAACCAGTATTGGCATGGGGTTGAAGACTGGGTTAAGATTCAGGCAAGAGAGCCAGGAACAGTGGTGCACACCTGTAATGCCAGCTCCTTGGGAGACTGAGGCAGGAGGATCATGAGTTCAGAGCCAGTCTGGGCAATTTAGCGAGACTCCATCCTTAAAAACAATTTTTTTTTTTTTTCAGATAAAGACTAGCC
Source organism: Sciurus vulgaris (assembly GCF_902686455.1). Taxonomy (NCBI): domain Eukaryota; kingdom Metazoa; phylum Chordata; class Mammalia; order Rodentia; family Sciuridae; genus Sciurus; species Sciurus vulgaris. The sequence continues at coordinate 54,820,235 of NC_136478.1, read as the reverse complement.
TTGGTGTTTGGGTTATGGCACATTTAAGTAAGGGATCAAGCTAAATGAAGATTAGGTATAGAGTTAAGTCCCTCATTATAACTAGAATCCAAGTGAAGACTAAGATTATGGCTAAGGTCAATGCTGGATTTGACTCTAGGACTGGACTGAGAGTTTGGGATCGAGGTCAGGGTGAATCTCTAGTCAGGGCCAGGGTAAAGTTTAGGCTTGGACTAGAACTTAATCAGTTAAGGGTTTCCTCAGGGCCAGGGTCATTAAAGATAGAATTAGGCCAAGAACAAGAACAGGCCATAGGCTTAATGCTAGGAACAAGGACAGTCAGTTAGGTTTATGAAGAAACGGGGTTACGGATGTAGCTGAGGACAGTCAGGTTAGGCCAAAGGTAGGGTTAAGACTAGGATTAGGGTAGGAAGATCTTTTAAGTGTTAACTACTTCTCTCAGGGCCTGGATTGGGTTAAGGTTGTGGATTAGTTGAGACAAATGTAAGTTAGAGGTGAGGGAAGGGTTGGGCGTTTTAGTGTTGGCGTCTTGCCAGCTTTCTGAATGGACTATAGCTTCAGTGTGAGATCAAGTAAGGTAACATTAGCTGCTGTAACAAATAAGTCCTGACCTCTCCATAGCAACAGTAGGTTCATTCCTGCCTACACAACATAGAGTGTGCCTGCACAGGACAGGCCCATATTTTGTCTGCACCATTGTCAACACAGGCTGCCCAACAAAGGGGAAGGCAAAAGTGCAGTACCTTCTGACTGTCAGCTCAGAAGTGACACTGATGTCACCTCTGTTAACCTTCCACTTGAAAACATGGCCTTTCCCAGCAATGCGGAAAGTGGCTTTGGGGTGGTGAGAGGGGGATTAACAGTCCTGGAGTCAATGGGCACAAATAAGGCTTGACAAGTACTTAATGTTGGAGTTAGGAGACTGAGAAGGAAACACTGCCAAAGGCCCAGAGAGATGGCAGAGAGAGGGAGAAAGCAGAGGAAATAAGAGACAGAGAGCAGACCACATGAAGATGGGAGGAGAAGTCCCAAGAGAGAAGGGAACAAGGACCCAGACAAAAGGGGGACAGAGACCAAAGAAGGGACCATAGAGACCCAGAAGAAAGAGCAAGAGCGAGAGAGACAAAGACAGAGACAGAGAAAGGGGAAGGTGGAGAACCAGAGAAAAGATTAGAGACTAAGGGGCTAGTTGTGGTGGAGCAGGCCTGTAACCCCAGCAACTGGAGAGGCTGAGGCAGGAGGACCACAAGTTCAAGATCAGCCTCAGCAACTCAGCAAGGCCCCAAGCAACTTAGTGAGACCCTGTCTCAAAATAAAAAATACCCAGCACAGTGGGAAAAAAAAAAAAAAAAAATAGGGCTGGGGATGTGGCTCAGTGGTAGGGAGCCCCCAGATTCGAACCCCAGTAAAAAAAAAAAAAAAAAAAAAAAAAGCCACTAAGTGGGTGGAGAAAGTGGATAGAGAGCCAGATGGGAGGGTGAGGGCAGACACCAAATGAACCAAAACTAAATCCAGGAATTCAGGAAGAGGCGACTGGAGGCCAGCCATAAGCCCCTTCGTGTCCCTCTCACCTGGGCCACTCTTCACCTCTCTTCATTTGGTGACGCCGACCCCTCCCTGGGTGGTTATGAGTGACACCTTCATGTAATTCATCTTATTTCCATAGACGAAGTGTCATTTTCTCTTTCATTACCTTCAATTTTTTTGTTTGTTTGTGCTTTGTATCCTAAAGACAAGGCGGGGAGACCTACTCAATCCCGACAACCTGCTTATTTAAACAAACACCACCACTAAACCGAACCCTTTTCTCTCTTGCAATAGAACCCGGGGGCTGGGTACAACCTTGAAGGTAAAGGTAGTGAAAGTCTGGTGAGGGAGATCCCCACATCGCCCCAGGAGCCTGTCTGCCCACCAGAAGGTCCATCCCTGGAGATGCTTCGTAAAGACAGCTCACTCACTGACAAAGGGGGTTCAAGTGGGCAGAAGCCTCAGGGTCACGAGACTCTAGCAGCTGCCCGCGCCCCTCCCTAGCCAGGATCTGAGATTGGTGTGGCCCTGGGGCAAGATGTACCACCACAACGCCCCCGGCTGGCAAATAAAGCCCAAGCCCGGCACTGAGCCGGGATGTCGGGGAGCTGAACCCCGGCAGGCAGGCGGAGCCAGACCTTGCTGGGAGGCGGAGGGGGTCGACCCCGGGCGAGGAGGCGCAGCCTTCATTGGATGGATTTGGACCCGCCCAGTCCAGAAATTGACAGGAAGGCGTAACTTAACGTTCTTATGCCTGGGATTGGAGGGCAGCTGGGGGCGTGGCTATAGGACTGTGGGCGTGTCCTTCAGGACAGGGAAGTTGCTAGCGCTCTGGGATTGGAGGGCTGAGTAGGGAGTGTGGTTAAGAGAACCCTGAGTTTGAGCAGGGGTCGCAGTAGAATGCTAGGGGTAATCGTGCAACTAGTCCTGGGAACGAAGATCTGGAAAGTATCCAAGAGTACAGGATGGCAAACAACATCTGATGGGCATACAGTGAGGGAGGCTGATGGCCTCTTACTTGGCACACGCTGCAGAATGGCACACAAAAGGACGCCCCTGGTGAGCTCCTCGCTGTAAGCTGGGCTTTATGCCTCACACCTACTGTGCACCATCTCCTTGAATTCTCAGAATGCTCTGAGATAGAAACTATGAAATAGAAAACGGATTATCTTCATTTTACAGACAAGGAAAAAAGACACAGACACTAAGTAGCTTCCCCAAAGTCACATAGCTAGTAGGACACAAGCTAGGAAGTTGAAGCCATGCATCCTCCTACCCAAGCCTATGCTCTGATATTAATCAAGACTCAAATACTCCCATGGACCCCAGGAGACGGTGGTAATAACACTGTGCACAAGCAGACGAGCCCTGACCAGATGACCCTCTCCCTCCCCAAGCTACCTTACCAGCTGTGGGATCCCAAGCCTGGGGAGTAATGACCGATCCAACAGATATTCCCTGCTTTGCCCATCCTTCCTGGCAGAATTAGGGCCAATAACCAACCAGAGCTTCTGGCCGCTGGGCATCATATGCCCTGGGGAGACCCTGGACCTGTGTTAGGGGGGGTCTTTGACCCTGAGATTGAGTTAACTGTGGCATGAGTCCTGGCCAATAGCTAAGAAAGAAAACTCCAGGTTTGTCTCCCTGCCTTTGTCACTGGTTCCCTGTACAATCCTGGGAAAAGCAACTAGTCTCTCTGGTTCTTAGTTTTCGCATCTGTATAATGGGGATCATCTTCGAGTTGTGAGGACTGAGTTCCCTGCTTACAGAGTCCTCAGAATAGAGCCTGACAAAGACTTAAGGGATCTGTAGGTGTTAATTATTATTTCTAGGTGTGACTCAGCTTACCTAAGGGGCACAGACGAAACCGGAGAGTCTGAACTTAAATATTAAAGTGAATGCCCTATACCAAGTAGGGTGGCGCACTGCTGTAATCTCAACAACTCAGGAGGCTGAGGCAGGAGGATCACAAGTTTGAGGCCAGACTTAGTAATTCAGCAGGATCTTAAGCAACTTTGCAAGACCCTGTCTCAAAACAAAATATAAAGGATTGGGGAATGTAGCTCAGTGGTAAAGAAGGCCCTGGGTTCAATCCCCAGTACATGCATGCATACATACATACATATATAATGTGGATGCCCTGCAATCTCACATGAACTTGCATGTGTTCACATACAGGTTCTATTAGATTCCCCTTAGGGCCCCCCAAATAGTGAGAGAACCACTCATCTCTCTGCACAGCAAATGTAAAAGGAACTTCCATCATGTCATTCTCCCTCCTCCCAGTGATCCTCCCACCCCACATCCTGCCAGTGACTTTCAGAGTAAAATCCCCACTACCCACCATGGTGTGCCGAGTCCCACTCTGTGAACCAGCTCATCAGCCTGACAGTGAGGGAACCGGGTCTCAGCCTCACTTCCTCCCGCCCAGCCCCTGGCCCTCTCTGCTCATCATAATTGTGTTTGACCTCAGGGACCTTTTGCATTTGCTTTCCCCCTTCTTTCCAATTTAAGACACCCCTAACAACACGGGTGTTCCTTGGACATCCCCCTAGAGTAGCCACACCCCCTACTTCATCCTGTTTGCAGTCTTAGTAGCACTTCCTGTCCGCGTGGACCAGGGGCTGTCCTAGACACAGGTGCAGCTGAAGACGGGCAAAGCCTGCGTCCTTGGGGAGCTCACACTTTGAACCTCCAATTATTCACTTACTTGCTCATCTGTTGTTCTCCTTCCCTGCCCACTGCCCAGCTCCATCGCCTCTGAAAGTTTGCTCCAAGAGAGCAAGAGCATTCCCCTAACGGGTGACCTTTCTAATTTATTAAAGTGCATCCTAAACAGGATCTTCACATCATCTCAAAGTGCTAAGATGCTGCACTTTTTAATTACAAAAGGCAGAAGGCACTGTTCAGGGTGCTGAGGTTTTCTGGATGCCACCTTAACCCAGGGATCGAACTTAGCATCACCAATAATGAGGCAACCTGACCTCATGTCCCTGATGGGACACCCACACACCCAATATCAGGACAGGATATAATTGCCCAGTAACTATGCACTTAAAATTGCCCAAAAAAAATAAATAAATAAATAAAATTGCCCAAAATGTGCATACTAAAACTAATCATAAGGAGAAGTCTACAAAATATGTGGCTTATTCTTTAAAAAAAAAAAATAGATCAAGATCATGAGCCAGGAGGTGGCACATGCCTGTAATCCCAGCAACTTGGGAGGCTGAGGCAGGAGGATTGCAAGTTTGAGGCCAGCCTCAACAACTTAGCAAGGCCCTAAGCAAGTTAGTGAGACACTGTCTCAAAATTTAAAAAAAAGCGGGGGGGAGGGGTGCTGGGGATGTGGCTCAGTGGTTAAGTGCCCTTCAGTTCAATACCCAGTGCAAAAAAAAAAAAAAATCCTTAAAGAACAAAAGACGGGGGGTCGGGGGTGGAAACTGCTCTAGATTAAAAAAAACTGAAGAGACATTATAACTAGACTTGAATTGGATACTGGATTTAGAAAAAAAAAACAAAATATTGCCACAAAAAAATGATTGTAGCTTGGGTCCCTCGGTTTAATACCAGTACCAAAAAAAAAAAAAAAAGACAATAATTGGGACAATTTGATGTTGAGCTGCATATTTGGTGACACTACTCTATCCATGTGAAACTCCCCATATTGGATCGTCCTAGTGCAGCTGTGTAGGAGAATGTACCTCTTGTTAGGAGATGGGTACATGCTGAAATATTTGTCCTGGAGTCTGGAACTTTCAATCCATTCAACCAAATAATATCTACAGGATATGTAGATACACAATTATGTATAAATATTGCATTATTTATATATTTACATAGCTAAATAGAGCTAGATAGAGACACACACATGAGAGCAAACATGAGCATAACTTCCGTGTTACGATTTTTCTGTAAGTTTTAATTTTTATCGAACTGAAAGGCTGGTGGAGGGAGGGTAATGAATCAAGGCTGCCCGCCCTCTGAAGGTGGCCTGGGGTTGGGCCTCAGGCCATAAAGGTGCCAAATGGTATGAGAGGGATGTATTTTTCCGGACAGGTGGACACAGCTTTCATTCGATTCTCAAATAAGCTCAAGTCTCAAGAATGTTGGAGGTGGAGCTGGGACTGTGGATCAGCGGTAGAGCGCTCGCCTAGCTTGCATGAGGCACTGGGTTTGATCCTCAGCACCACATAAAAATAAATAAAATAAAGGTACTGTGTCCATTTACAACGAAAAATATTTTTAAAAAAAGAATATTGGACACCCTCCATGAAGTGCATCTCACCTGGGGAGCATGGACTTTAAATAAGTCAGGTCAGGATCCCCTGAAGTTGTTCACAAAAATCTTGGTAGAATAAGTAAGGCCCTGGGTTCAATCCCAGCATCAACCAACAAACAAAATTGAGGTGTTGGCTATGGTCGGGGTCTTCATTGTCTCTCCAAAACACATGTTGAAACCTCATTCTCAGTGCTACAGTATTAAGAGGTGGAGCCTCAGGAAGGTGAGTAGGCCACAAAGGGCACCCTGATAGATGGGATTAGGGCCCTTAGAAGAGGACTTAGGGAGAGGGTTCTTCCTGTTTGCCTTCTGCCGTCTGCTGTTTGAGGATACAGCATTTTAAGGTGCCACCTTGGAAGCAAAGACTGGACCCTCACCAGACATTGAGCCTGCCAAGGCCTCCATCTTGGACCTCCAGCTTCCAGAACTGTGAAAATAAATTTCTTCTGTTTCTAAATAATCCACTCTCTGGTATTTTGTTATCACAGCAGAAATGAACCAAGAGGCCACAAATGCTTCTAGGAAGCAGATCCATAACTTTGGAAGAAAATTCTGAATAGAGGACTCCCCTCTGCAAAAAAATACGCCAGCTCCCGGGAGGGTTATGCCTGATTACCTGGCAGAAAGTCAGAAGAAAACATTAGAACGTGGCTTCTGTTTACTTTCATCTGGAAAGGATGTAGATTTACAATGTACATAAAATATCCGTTAAGGAAAAAATATATTTACACTTGTAAACAAACATGCCTCATAGTGAAAATTCACTGATGCCATGGAGATTATAAGACAACTGAGGAAATATGAAGAGTTAACATTTAAATATTGATAACATAAATGTTGATAACATAAATATTGATAACATTTTAGTTAATTTTTAGGTATAATGTTATATTATTTTTATAGTGTTGAAATTATCTTTGTATGTGTGGTACTGGCGACTGAACCCAAGGGTTCTCTACCACCAGTCATTTTTATTTTTTATACAGAATTTCACTAAGTTACTGAGGCTGGCCTCAAACTTGCAATCCTCCTGCCTCAGACTCCTGAGTCACTGGGATTACCTGGCTCGGAGTAGGCCTTTGAATTTCCTCTTTTTTTCCATTCACACCTTGGTTGTTTGGTACAAGAAGCTTGGCTTTCTGCTTTTCTTAGCTTTAGACATGTCTTCCTCATTAAATTTAATAATTTCTAGCTTTTGATTAAAGTGAGAGAAGTGTGATTCTTCCTTTCATTTGAAAATTTAAGAGGTCACTATAGGTCACTGAAGTTAATTGGCTTCAATTTCAATATTGCTGTGTTTCAGTAACTAGGCAGGCCCAAGAAAAAGGGAGAGGTGGAATAAAGCCAACCAAGAAGCAGTCAGAACAGAGTATTTTTTCCTTGCAGTACTGGGGATTGAACTCAGAGGCGCTCTGCCTCTGAGCTACATCCTCAGAGCCTTTTATTTTGAAACAGGTCTCCTTAAATCGCCAAGGCCGGCCTCCAACTTGCCATCCTCCTGCTACAGCCTACAAAGTTGCTGGGACTATGGCATGCACCACCACGCCAGGCTATATAATCTTACTGTTTTCAAGTAACATAATGAAGTAAGGATGCTTCTAAATTTACGATGCGTTTACATCCTAATAAACCCCATTGTAAATTGAAAGCGCTCTAAATCCAAAATGCATTTAATAAACATAGCCTCTGGTACATCATAGCTCAGCAACACTGCACTGTAAAGAGGGGGTCTTTGCCCCTCGTGGTCCAAGTCTAAGTGGGACAGCAGCTCTCTGCTGCTACCCAGCATTACTGGAGTGTCCTGCATATAGCTCTAGTCCGGGAAAAGATCCAATTCGAGTACAGATTCTCCTGAATATGTATGGCCTTGGCACCAACATAAAGTCAAAAAATTGTCAGCTAAAGCATCGGTAGGTCTGGGACCAGGTGTATTTATGGTCGAAATGACATTATGTCTGGGGTCCGTTTAAATAGCCTGGCAGAGGAGGCAGAGTGGTGGAGACAGAGATAAAATAAGATTAGTTGGTCACAGTGGGAGCTGAGTGATCTGTATGTGAGGGTTCGCTACTTTATTTTTTTCTCTACTTTCTTGTATGTGTTAGTCTGCCTGTGCTACCATCACAGAATACTGCAGACCAGGTGGCTTACATCATAAAAAGTTATTCTATCCTCACAGTTGTGGAGGCTGGAAGTCCAAAGTCAAGGTTCTGACCAATTGATATCTGGTGAAGGCTTCTCCTGGCTTGCAGAGGGCCCTTCTGGTCCTTGTGGGGCCTAGTTTCTCTATTGGGGACATATGGACAGGGAGAAAGAGCCCTCTGGTGTCTCTCCTTTTTATAAGGGCACCCATCTTATCAGATTAGGGCCCATCCCTATAGCCTCCTTTAACCCTAATTGCCTCTCCTAAAGCCTCAGCTCCAAAAACCATGACCCTGGAGTCCAGGGCTTCAGCACATGGTGACTTTCAGGAGGGACAAAATTTAGTCCATACCAAGGCATGATCCTACAGTTTTGTAAGATGTTACTGTTGAGAGAAACCAAGTGAAGGCACACGGGGTCTCTGGTATTTCTATCACCTGCATGTGACCAGAGTTCTTTCCAAATAACAAGTTTAATTAAAAGAAAGCACTGATGGGTTTGGCCTGGGCTGGGCTGGGCGGCTGGAGCCGGGCTCAGCCCAGGGGACCCTGATGGCTGCGGTGTTTCTGGTAACGCTTTATGAATACTCGCCGCTTTTCTATATCGCAGTGGTCTTTACCTGCTTCATCGTGACCACCGGCCTGGTACTAGGATGGTTTGGTTGGGATGTTCCAGTAATTCTGAGAAATTCAGAAGAGACCCAGTTCAACACAAGAGTTTTCAAAAAGCAAATGAGACAAGTCAAGAATCCTTTTGGCTTAGAGATCACTAATCCATCTACAGCTTCAATTACAAATTTCCATGGTATCAGTAATTCATATTCCTGATAAGACTTATAAACTTTCCTGCAGAATATTGTATCAATATTTACTTCTGGCTCAAGGTCAATTTCATGATCTGAAGCAACTTTTCATGTCTGCAAATAATAATTCAACTTCCTCCGGCAATCCCTCTGTGGAAGAAAAAAACACAGACCAAAGTTTGTTGGAAAAGGCTGGACTGTCTGAAAGTGAAGTGGAGCTGTCTGAAGAGAACAGCAAGGACTGTGTGGTTTGCCAGAACGGAAGTGTGAACGGGGTGCTCTTGCCATGCAGGCACACCTGCCTGTGCGACGGCTGTGTCAAGTATTTTCAGCAGTGCCCAATGTGTAGGCAGTTTGTGCAGGAATCTTTTGCACTTTGCAGTCAGAAAGAGCAAGATAAAGACAAACTGAAAACTCTTTGAAGATGTTGTTACAACTACTAAAGTACACTTTCTACCTAAGATGCAGAAATTTGTGTTCTTAGAATTCATCGTAACATGGAATCTACAGTATTGACCATCAAAGAAAATTCTATTTTAACTTCTTATTTGTACCGTACATGGATGATGAAAATTAATTATTCCTTCCTGCTTAGTATGGTGAACATTGGAATATGATCTATGTTAATACATAAAAATTCATTTAACTCTTGAGAAGAATGTAAACATTTGGCCTTTTATCTACTAGAAGATTTCATATAATGTTGATTAGAAAAATCATTCTGAAAAGCAACCTATCCGAAATTTGAGGTGGTAAAAGTCTCAGGATTGCTATTTTCTCTTTGATGTAATCTGGAGTGAAATTAGGAAAAATTAGGAATTAGAAAGGGCTTTGCACTTTAAATCTTTCCTTGATATATGCTTTTATAAATGCCATCTATTTGGTTTCTAATTTCTCTTATCATCATAGTTACCAAACACAAGTCTTTTTAAAATATAGGATTCTTAAACCATAAATGCAAAATATAGTTATTGATGCAAAATATAACTATATTGCAAAATATAGTTATTGTTCTCAGTGTATCACAAATTAAAATGATACTCATCTAAAGGAGGAAGATATATAAAACCTGGGTAATAGAGTTTTTCTGAGATAATTAAATTTATTAGCTTATTTGTCAAATGTGATTAGACTAATAGAATATGCTCTACCAGGGAAGCTTTGTGGACTCTCAATGCCTTAACTTAGATTTCCTCCGGCATGGCAAATCTATCCAAAACTGGAAGAATTTTGGAGCTAGAAAAAGCAGTAAAAGAACAAATACCTGTATTTTTTGTAGTGTATTTTGATTCCAAATAAACCTAGTATTCCTCTGAATAAAAAAAAAAGAAAAGAAAAGAAAGCACTGATGAAAAAAAACCAGCAAACACCTATAACGTTTACAAGTAAACAGTGTAGAAGAATAAACAAAAGGTGGCAGACCTTCAAGAGCATGGTTCAATTAAAGTATCATGGCCTTCAGAGTTAAGGTCCAGGGCCTGGCCAGGACAGGAAGTGGAAAGAAAGACTCCACACCAAGTTGGGACCCCAGAGTGCTTTCCCCTGAGGGCAAAATTTGACCCCGTCCCCAACTCCAGGGGCAGCAGCCTCAACACTGGGCAGAACAGGAGAAGGAAGGGAAGTTCCCAAGAAGTCATGGCCTTAGCATGACCCAGGGACACATCGACAACATTGCAACAGATAAGTGGGTGATTCCAGAGAGAGCAAGCCAAAACCAGGTCTGAGGAGGCTCTAACCGAAAGTGTGATGGGGAGGCTGGCCAAAGCCAACACAGCCTCTGGAGGTGGCAGGTCCACGTCAAGCCTCCGGGAAATCCCACAGTTAAATGTAAAGGTCAACTGTCACTCAGCCAAGATAATCAGGCCACAAGGAAATATAACACCACCAAGCACCAGAAAAACAGAACAGGTGTTTTCAGACTCTTCCATACTGGAAAGATCTGACACCAATTTTAGCACGGTTATGGTTCCCACGTGGGAGTGCAGACATCAGACACCTGAAAACAGCTGCCAGGAACAGGAAACTAGAAAGAGTGACCTGGGTTCGGGGGGTTGTTGTAGTGATGCTGGAGATGGAACCCCAGGCCACACACGTGCTGAGCACTAAGCTACACCCCAGCCTGATGTTCATGATGTTCATCTTTTAAAAGAACCAACTAGAACTTCTAAAAATGAATAAATAACCCCTGAAATTTAAAACTCAACAGGTATGTTTAGCAATGGAGTAGACACAATGGAAGAGAGAATTAGTAAACAGCATGGGAGGACAGAAGAAATCATTCAGGATATATCACCAAGAGCCCAAAGAAAGAGGCTAAGAGGCTGGATGGTGTTAAGGAAATGTCCAGCAGGGCTGGGGAGACTGCTCAGCTGGTAGAGTGTTTGCCTCGCAAGCAGAAGACCCTGAGTTTGATCCCCAGTACCACAAAGAAAAAAAAAAAAAAGGAAATGTCCAACACACAGGCAAAGAGCAGCCCTAGAGGGAAGAGAGAGGGGATGCAAAGAGTTGAAAAATCTCCAGACCCAAAAAAAAAAAAAAAGCCTTAACTTGAACAACTCATAGTAAAACGACTGTAGGTAGCCAGGGAAAATAGGCTCCCTTCATCCCTTCAGTAAAAGAATCCCATTAGGCCGAAGGGGACTTCTCAATATGCTGCCCACCATGACCAGGCGTGGTAGCACATGCCTGTAATCCCAGCAGTTTCGGAGGCTGCAGCAGAGGATCTCAAATTCAAGATCAGCCTCAGCAACTTAGTGAGGTCCTAAGCAACTTAATGAGACCCTGTCTCAAAATGAAATATAAAAAAGGGCTGGGGATGTGACTCAGTGGATAAGCACCCCTGGTTCAATTCTTGGTACAAAAAGTCACAAGGATGCGAAACGAAACCTTCAATGTGCTGGAAAAACAGAACTTCTTTTGGAAGTTCTGGAGATAGACCCCACGACCTCACATATGCTAGGCAAGCGCTCTACCACTGAGCCACATCCCCAGCCATTTTCATTTTATTTTGAGACAGGATCTTGCTAAATTGCCCATACTAGTCTCCAACTTTCTATCCTCCTGCCTCAGTCTACCAAGTTACAGGGATTGCAGGTGGACACCACTGCACCCAGCTTCTTTTTTTTTTTTTTAATGGTACTGGAGATTGAACCTGGGGCCTCACGCATGCTAGAGAAGTATTCTGCACTGAGTTATGTCCACAGCCCCATGGAACTGCTAATGTTGACTTTTATACCCTGCAAAAATAACTTTTAAGCATGTACATGGTATTAGTTTGTTAGAGTTGCCATAACAAAATACCACAGACTGGATGACTTAAACAACAGATACTTAACCTTCTCACAGTTTTAGAGTCTAAAAATCCAAGATCAAGGCGTCAGAAGGTTCATTTCTTCTGTGGCCTCTCTGGTTGGCATGCAGATGGCTGCCTTCACCCTGTGTGCTCACATGGGCTTTCCTCTGCACAGTCTGTTTCCTTGTAATTTACTTGTCTTATAAGGACACTGGTTGGACTGGATTAGGGCTCACCCTAACTTCAAATTACCTCTTTTAACAGCCCCATCTCCAAATCGTTCACTTTCTGAGGTACTGGATATGAGGGATTCAACAGGGCTGGGGATGTAGCTCAGTTGGTAGGGTGCTTGCCTTGCATGTCCAAGGCCTTGAGTTCAATCCCCAGCACCCCCGAAAAAGGGGGGATTTGACATATGAATTTGGGGATTAGGGGACACAATTCAGCTCAGAACACATTTCTTTTTTTTTTTTTTTTTTCCTTTTTTCTCCCCACACATACATATATGTTTATTCATTTATTTTTAGTACCAGGGATTGAACCCAGGGGTGCTTAACCACTGAGTCACACCCCCAGTCCTTTTTTAAATTTTTAAAATTTGTTCTAATTAGTTGTACATGACAGTAAATGCACTTATATATTTTGATAGATTACACATAAATGAGATATAATCTCTCATTTTTCTGATTGTACATATTGCAGGATCACATCACTCATGCAGTCATACATGTACATGAGGTAATACTGTCTGCTTCACTCTACTATCATCCACACACGTTTTCATATTTCATTGAATGTAATAAAATTTCAATTCACTTAACATAAAGTAAAATATTTCAGACCACAAAACAGAGTTTATCACCATCAGATCTTCACTACAGAAAATTATAAAGGTTATATGTAGGCAGATGGCAAGTATGACATCAAATAGAAGCTTCCAGAAAGAAGGAAGAATGAAGAAAAGGGTCAATACACAGGAAATGTAAGAAAACATTTTTTTCACTTGCAATAGTAACATTAGCTGGGCACGGTGGTGCACAACTGCAGTCCCAACTACTCCGGAGGTTGAGGCAGGAGGATTTCCTTAAACCCAGGAAGTTGTTTCCTTCCTCCCTCCCTCCCTTCCTTCCTTCCTGCCTTCCTTCCTTCCTGATACTGGTGATTGAACCACCCAGAGGCACTTCACCACTGAGCTCCATCCCCAGTCCTTTTTATTTTTTATTTTGAGACAGTCTCCCTAAGTTGCTCAGGCTGACCTCCAATTTATGAATCTACTGTCTCAGCCTCTCAAGTCACTGGGATTACAGGCATGCATCACGGTGCCCAGCAAGTGCAGGAATTCAAAGCCATCCTGAGGAATACAGCAAGACCCCATCTTGAAAATTAGTTAATTAAAAAACAGTTACATCTAGTGAGGAAATAACATAGAAGAAAACAAACTTAAAATTCCAAACCTCAGTATCATATGAGTTGAAAAGAGATTAAATGAGTTTAAGGTGTTCTAAGGTCTTTTTATCATCCAGGAATAGGTAAAGTTTTAAAAAACGAACTTCTACATGAAAACTATACATTTGTAATTCCTCAAACCCCTAGAAGGATAGAATCATTTATAACTTTTAACCTGGTGCAGGTTGTGGGATTTAGTGATTTTTTTTTAAAAACCCAAACAAATAAAAAGAGACAAAAGGTCGGGGATGTAGCTCAGTGGTAGAGCACTTGCCTAGCATGCACAAGGCCATGGGTACCATCCCCAGTTCTGAAAAAACAAAAAGAGACAAGAAACATATATCAGCACATGCCTATAATCCCAGTGGCTCAGAAGCCTGGGGCAAGAGGATCGCTAGTTCAAAGCCAGCCTCAGCAACTTAGCGAGGCCCTAAGCAACTTAGCAAGACCCTGTCTCTAAATAGAATATATAAAAAGGGCTGGTGATGTGGCTCAGTGTAAGTGCCCAGGGTTCAATCCCCTGGACCAAAAAAAGAAAAGAAACATATTTCAGGAAGGGCAAATAAAAGTATAAAATAAAACAATATGTATTTAACCTCAAATATATTAGTAGTTACACAAAATATAAATGAATAAATACTTTAGGTAAAAGACAAGGACTGTTGTGGAATTTTTAAATAAGCTAGATCACTGGATACATATCTGGGTATAAATGATAGATTCTATTTTCTTAAAACTTTTTATTTTGAAATAATTTCAGGTTTGCAGAAGATTTGAAAAAATCCTGTAGAGTTCCCACATATCCTCATTCTGCTTCTTCTAATTTTAACATGTCATATAACCATGCTGTTTATCAAAACTCTGAAATTCACATCTGAAATGAAACTACAAAGTTTTTTCAGATCTTCACCAGTTTTTCCAATAAATTCCTTTTTCTGTTGAACCCAGGATACACATTTCATTTAGTTTTCATCTCTCCTTTGGCTCCTCCAACTTGTAACAGTTTCTTAGTCTTTCCTTGTTTTCCATGACCCTGAGACTGTTGAAGAGTACACTGTTACAGATGGTTTTTGTTGTTGTTTTGTTTTGGTACTGGGGATTGAACCCAGGGATGCTTAACCACTGAGCAACATCCCCAGCCCTTTTATGTTTTTTTATTTAGAGACAAAGTTGCTTAAGAGCCTCCCTAAATTGCTAAGACTGGCTTTGAATTTGAGATCCTCCTGCCTCAGCCTCCCGAGGCGCTAGGATTACATGCGTGTACCACCACACTCCACACAGGCTGTATTTTGTAGAATATCCCCCCGTTTGAGTCTGTCTGATCATTTCTCATCGAGACTGAAATTACAGATTGGAGAGAAAACATGAAAAAGCTAAAGTGTTAGCCAGGCACGGTGGGGCATGCCTGTAACCCCAGCAGCTCTGGAGGCTGAGACAGGAGGATCTAGAGTGCAAAGCCAGCCTCAGCAATTTAGCGAGGCCCTAAGCAACTCAGCAAGACCCTGTCTCAAAACAAATATTTAAATTCTGCAGTGTCATTTTCATCTATCATACAGAGCTACATAGCATGAACTCAGAGGGCCTAGCACCTTGATGGCTTGGTTAAGGTGGTGCCTGCCGGTTCAAGTTGCTATTTAGTTTCCCCTTCCACACTCTAAATTAGTCCTTAAATAAACAAATAATAGCTCTGCTAGCAATCAGAAGACTGCGTTGGACCCCAGCAGCATAAAAACAAATAACAGTAGGACTGACAAAAACATTAGATCTGGGTACTTCAAGAGAGAAGGCTTGGGCACACGCCTGTAATTCCATGGGAGGCTGAGGAGGACTGCAAGGTCAAAGCCAGCCTCAGCAACTTAGCAAGGCACTAAGCAGCTCAGTGAGACCCTGTCTCTAAATAAAATATAAAACAGGTCTGGGGATGTGGCCCACTGGTCAAGGGCCCCTGGGTTCAATCTCCTGCATCAAAGAGAGAGAGAGAGAGAGAGATGAGCTAAGTCTGGGGGTGTAGGTCAGTGGCAGAGTGCCATGGGTAAGCCCTAGGATCAACCACAGCATCCCCTGCCGAACACACACACACACACACACATGCATACAGTGAATCACCAGAATCAGGAGAAGCCGAGTTTCAATCTCAACCAAATACATCGCCTCCGTTGTCCCCATTTCCACTTCACTTACTTAATTTTGCTGTCCAGGACCTCTGGGTGGTTGCAATGAAGCAGAAAGTAGTTCAAAATAAGGCTTACTCAGAGGAGGAGAGCCGGCCTTGGTAGGAGGCTGGGAGTGCCTGGTGGGGTGGCTAGTCCCCACCTCACCCTCCCCTCTCCTGCCCTAGATTTGGTCTCCTTCAATTTTCCAAAGGAGGTTTCTCTGAGTGCCCAGCCCAGTGCAGAGCAGTTCTGGGGACAGTCATGACCAACGTACTACCGGCTCTGTCCTCAAGGGGCTCTTAGTCTTGTGGGGGAAGACAGACTGGTCCCCAGATGGTGACAGCCTGAAGACCAGGTGGGCTTCCTGGAGGATGGGAAGGGACAACCCAGCTGGTACTTGAAGAACAGTGGGAATCAGTGAGCAGAAGGGGCATATATGCAAGAAACAGAAAGGGCAGGAAGTTGGAAGTGTTTCTAAAGCTCAGAAAGGACCAGGGTCCTCTCTCACTTACAAACCTTCTTTGGCTCCCCAGTGCCCTCTTCAGTATATAGTCCAAAGTCTGCAGCTTGACATTCATACATTTGCTCATTTGTTCAGCATTCACTTTCTGTAGACTGACAGTGGGGAGCTACCCAGGCCCTGTGCTGGGGACAAAGCAGTACCAAGAAATCCCAGCCCAGACCCGAGTACATAAGAACTGGGGATGGGATCACAATTACAAACTCCCAGCCCATCTGAGTAAAGTGGGTGTGCAGGCAGATGCACACACACCAGCATTCTTCACAGGCATCCCAGGAGATTTGGACACAGACACTGGTTTAAATCCCAGCTTGTGATCTTGTGTCACTTGAGCCAAGTGACATCACCTCTCAAGCCTCAATTTCCTCATTTGGAAAACAGGAGTAATTTTCTTCCTTTATACCCTCTCCCCCAACTCCCTGTTCAATCTCCAAACCACACTGGCCCCCTTGCTGACCCCTGAACACGCTCGCCTCTGCAAAGCTCCTCTCCAGTCCTTTAAGATTTTCCTCCAGTGTCATCTCCTCCACGAGGCCTCCCCTCTCCACTGTCATTCTATTCCTTTATTTTTTCCTCCATAGCTCAGCCTGACATACTATACCTCGTCTGCCTATATTATTTGCTACATAACTCAACTCTGAGGGGGCAGGGATTTTTGCCTGCTGTTCATGGGTGTATCTTCAGCACCTCTAAAAATGCTAGACACATTTCAGGCATTCAGTAAATATTTGTTGAATGAGCAAATATTTTTCCATCGCTCTGTACCCACCAGGACCTCCATCTCTCCATTTAGGGCTCTTCAGTAAACTATTAGGAGAGAATACAATTAAAAATAACAGCCAAGGTAGGTGGTGCATTCCTGTAATCCTAGGGACTCAGGAGGCTGAAGGGGGGGGGGGGGTGGCAAGTTCAAGGCCAGCCTGGGAAATTTAGGGAGACCCTGTCTCAAAATAAAATAAATAAAAAGGACTGGGATGTAAAGTGTCCTTGGGTTCAATCTCCAGTACCTAAAAATAAAGTTAGTTAATGCTCATTACCTACCTATTCTAATGTCCTGTCATCCTCAGAGAAGTCTCCTAATGGGATCTACAATAATCTTCCTTTTTTGAGAAATGGGGGAAACAGACCCATTGGGCCGGCATCACTTGCTCTGAACCCTGAAAGTGGAAGCAGCGGAGCCAGGACGGGACCCAGCCCCATGGCTGCAGCGTCCACATGCATGTCCCCACACTGAGTAACACCTTACTCTTGTTTTCTCTCTTCTGCAGCTGCTCTCTCCTGGTTCACTGAGTGTGGAAGTGTCCCTCCTCTCTCTACAGCCCTGGGCTAAGATGAACCAAGAGTCCAGCATAGTCTCGCACAATTTTAATCCCCGCGGCTGGGGAGGCTGAGGCATGAAGATCTCAAGTTCAAAGCCCGCCTCCGCAACTCAGCAAGGCCCAAAACAACTCAGTCAGATCCTGTCTCTAAATAAAATATAAAAAGACAGGGGGGCTGGGGTTGTGGCTCAGTGGTAGAGCGCTTGCCTGGCATGTGTGAGGCACTGGGTCCGATTCACAGCACCGCATATAAATGAATGAATAAAATAAAGGTCCATCTACATCTAAAAGATATATTTTATAAAGGAAAGAAAGAACAAAACGGATCGATGCCATCAATGAAGAACGTCCTCTCTTGGCCTCAGTGTTTTCCTCTGTACAACGGGACTATTAGAGGACTACAAGGCTGTCCCAATGAGACTGCACAGACCAGCGTGCAACAGCGACAAGGACAATAACCATGAGGACCACGTCTGTGGTCTTCGGCTCCCGTCTGGGTCTCTGCAAGCCCTGGCTGCCTGGTTCTCTCTCCCTCCTCCCAGGATTTCTACCCGAGCCCCTCCCACGCGTCTCTGGGCCCCCGCGTGTTCCGCGGGCGTCGAGGGGGCGAGAGGGAAACTCGCAAGTAAACAGCCCGCGGGGGGCGGCGGGGCGGCGCCCGGGCGGGGGCGGGGCAGACAGGCGGGAGCAACAGAGTCCTGGAAGAAAACAAGGGGCGGGGGGCGCAGGATCCGGGATTCCCCAAACAACACGTGGGGCCTCGAACCGGCCCCCTGCCTCCCCTCGGTCTTCCCATCACCGCTGCAGCCGTGGTCGCTGGGTCGCACGGCCAAGCAGCTCAACCCTGAGCTAAAAAGGTCACTGGTGTGACCTGAAACCAAGTGCTTGGCACAGGGCCCCCACGCCTGTCCCGGTCCCCTTCCTTCTACCTCGCCGCAGACCACGGTCTCTTCCTTCAAGGACATCTTCGTGACCGAGAGATCTGTTCTCTCTTCTGAAAAGCTCTGCAGTTCAGATTCCGCTCCCCTTCCTGGTGTCCTACCTCAGTCTGTGCCTGTACCTGGCAGGTCCCTCCGAGCTCTGCTCCTGGCCCTCCATCACTTAGATTTGGCTCATAGTAGGCTCACAGTGGGCAGGAGGGACAGACAGCCTTGGCTCCAGTCCACCACTTACTGACCATATATGACTTGGGACGAGCTCTCTGTGCAATCGGACTTTTAATAGACCCTCCTTCACAGGTCTGGGGAAGGAACTGGCCCAGAGGAGACGTCCAGCAAGGAAGTCCTAGGCTTACGGCATTAATTGAGTCTGAATCACCATCGCCAACGTTTCATAACACCTTCCACAGGTCAGGCTCTGCGCTAGGGACTTTTTTTTTTTTTTTTTACATTTTTTAGTTGTCAATGGACCTTATTATCTATTTATATTTTCATCTGGTGCCGAGGCTTGAACCCAGTGCCTCACACATGCTAGGCAAGCGCTCTACCACTGAGCTACAACCCCAGCCCTGCTTTAGCGACTTTATGACCACAGTAGCAGTCCGTGCTCTGAGGCAGGTGCTGACGTCATCTTTGAACAGAAGAGGAAACTGAGGCTGTGCAAGGTTAAATAATCCGCCGTTCATAGCTGCAGGTAGTAGAGCAGATTTGAACTTGGGCTGCTTACTGAGCACTAATTTATTTATATATATATATATATATATTATTTAGTTTTCCATGGACCTTTATGTTTATTTATTTATATGTGGTGCTGAGAATCGAACCCAGTGCCTCACACATGCTAGACAAATGCTCTACCACTGAGCCACAAGCCCAGCCCACTGAGCACTTACTGATGCTGCTGTCTGTCCCTTCCCCAAACTGTGGGAGATTTGTGCTCAATTCACTGCCAGGGTGCTCTGCTACTTCAGACATCAATTCCCAGTGTCCCTGGTGTTAAGATATAGGTGTCTATCCCAGCTCTGCCACTTCCCTGCTGTGTGACCTTAAGTACATTCCTTGAGTCTCTTTTTCTCCTTTATAAAATGTAAACTATCATACCACCTTGATATTCAAAGAGATCATGTGTACTGAGCACTGTAGTATGTACCCAATAAATATCCATTGAACAATTATCTCCTTCTGGGTCTGAAGGTGTGGCTCAGTGATAAAGTGCATGCTCAGCATGGTCCAGGCCCTATGTGTACACACACACACACACACACACACACACACACACACACACACACAGAGTGTTTGGGAATATAACTCAGTGGTAGAATACCTACCTAGCATGCCCAAGGCCCTGGATTCCATCCTGAGCATAGCAGGAGGGAAAAAGTGACTTCTACTTTAGGTTTTAAGAGGTTTAAGAAGGACTTGCCTTGGAGTTCTATAGACCCAGTTCTGCCAATTGCATGCTGTGTGACTATGAGTCAGTGAGGTTCCCCTTCTGAGCTTCAGCTACTCATCAATAAAACAGGATCATAACTGTCTCCCTCATGGAGTTACCGTGAGGATTAAGTCAGATCAAGCAGGTAACTGTGCCTCACAGTGTCTGGCTCAGAGTGAGGGGCTGTTAGGAAGAATGGGAATGGGCAGAGGGGAGTGAAGGGAGGGGAGGGGTAATGAGGGTAGGAATGATAGAATAAATCAGGTATTATGACCCTATGTGCATAGATGACTACAAGACCCGCGGGATTCTACGTCATGTACAACCGGAAGAATGAGAAATTATACTCCACTTATGCATGTTGTGTCAAAGTTCATTCAACTGTCATGGATAACTAATGAGAACAAATAATTTTTTTTAAAGTTAAATTTTTAAAAAAAGAGAACTTTAAGAAAAAAGCCAATGTGCTGGGGAAATACTGGGGGTTGAATTGGAGCAAACTACATTTTATCCTTGTATGATTATGTCAAAATGAACCCCCATATTATGTCTGTCTATAATGAAATAATAAAACATTTAAAAGTCAAAAAAAGAAAAAGAAAGAAAGAATAGGAATAGCTCTAAAGTGTACAGAGGGAGCAGCCCCTCCAGCCTTGGAGCAAGGAGGATGGGGGAGGGCATTTATATTCAGACATCAAAATGGAACCGACAGGGAAACTGAGGCCCAGGGAGTGGAAGGGCCTTTCTGGAGACCACAGAGCACTTTGGAGGTGGAGGGACCAGGGGTATGACCTCCTTGGGCCTCTGTGGGAGACCACAATCAAATGGGGGTCATAGGCCAGGAGTGGGCCCTTTAAATCCTAAGCTCCACCTTTGCTTAGAAGGGTCTCTAGGGAGTATAAAAGGGGGTGCAGCTCTATTGCTGCACAAAACAGCTGCTGCTCTTGCCCACTGGCCCCAGGTCCAGCCCTGCTCCGGCTGTCCACTGCCATGGAACTGCCACCCTTTGACATGTGGAAGGACTACCTCAACCTGAGCCAGGTGGTGCTGACGCTGATCCAGAGCCAGAGAGAAAGGTTGGAGGCTGAGAGGCTTGAGGAGCAGGGACCTGGCCCCCAGCTGGGGCGGGATCAGGGGCTGGGGGCTGCCCTCTGCAACTTCTGCAAGCACAACGGGGAGTCCCGCCATGTCTACTCCTCACACCAGCTGAAGACAGCGGAGGGCGTGGTGGTGTGTCCCATCCTGAGGCACTACGTGTGTCCCCTGTGCGGAGCCACAGGTGGCCAGGCCCACACTCTCAAGTATTGCCCGCTCAACGGCAGCCAGCAGTCCCTCTACCGCCGCAGTGGTCGCAACTCAGCAGGCCGCAAGGTCAAGCGCTGAGGACCATGAGGTGCCCACCACCCGCACCCCTGACTGTCCCTCCTGGATCAGTCCCTACCAAGTCCCTAAACCCTCCCTTCCACTCACACCACCCTCTGGGATGCCTTGCCCCCAGCACTCCATCCCTGCTGGATCCCCAAATGACGGAGGCTTCTGGCAGCCAGGCTGGCCTGTCCAGGGAGCCCTGCTCTATGGACCACACACCCCTGCGGCTGCCTCTGGGCCACAGGTCACAGATCTTCAGTCCTCCTGAGGCCTGCTGGCATCACTAGCCCTGCTCCTTTGACTTCTCAGTCCCGTTCCTCGGGGAACTCTTGGATCCTTAGCCCCACAGGACCCCGCGTGCTCTGCCAAGCTGACCTCAGAATTTGGAGTGGTGAACAAGGCTGGCCCTGACGCTCCCACCTGAGAACCTGAGGACGGAGGCCGGCTGGACACTGCCTCTCGCCGTCAGCGCTTGCAGACCTCGGACTCACATGGACCACGCATGTTCATCCCTCCCTGCCTTCAGCATCCCACGTCAGGAGCGAGCAGGGGAGGGGACCACCGGGAGGGGCCCTGCATCTTCTCAGGCTTACCTGGGAGCAGCCTGGGGCAAGCAGACACCCTTCGGCTCCCTCCTTGTTCTTCATCCCACTCCACCACTGTCCCCAGCCCCAGGTCCCCCGTGGATCCTTTCCTCTCCGCCACCTCCTCCCCACCCCCAAATCATAAGAGTTGGCTGTTTTTCCTCCTCCAACAGTTAAATCGGTAAAGCTCCCACAGGAAAGGGGTCTTTGTGCCCGGATGGGAATGGCAACTGCCTAGGTTTTATTTTAAGGGCAAAAGAGTGAGCCCTGGTCAGATTTTAAGTTGGTTGCCTTTTGGCTCAGAGTGGAGGACCTGGGCCTTGAGTGCTGGCGAATAAAGGGCGTTTGACTTATCTCTGAAGTCCCTGTGTGTTTCTGCCGTCTCTGCTGGCCCTGCCCTGGAGGCTGGGAGAGGGTGCTCAGGAGCTGTACTTGCCCCAAATCCCAGGAAGTAGGAGGTGGGATGGGAAGGGGTGCAGGGTTCCTCTCCAGCTCTGTCCCCACACGTCCTCCAACACAAGTCTTGTGAACTGGTTCCCAGTTTCCTCCCCGTCCTCCACCTTGACCCCAGATTCCCTTTCCGTGCCCTGTCTGGGGGTTCTCCTCCCACCCTGCGAGACTTGATTTTTTGGTAGTTCTTAAAACTTTGGGCTCCCAGACCTCCCTGGAGAGCTACTGAAACATATGTTCCCTCCCAGGAAACACACCCACACACACCTGCACAAAATGCTTTATGTAGTATCACGCAGTTTATATTCCATTGTTCCACAGTTATTTATTGGGCACCTATGAGGTGCCACTGTTCCAGGCACTGGGGAAATGGGTGATCAAAACAGACAAGGACCCTGCCCTCGTGGAGTTGACATTCTGGTGGAGGGTGCTTATGGTCAATCAATATATAAAACAATGTTAAGAGGGCGAGAAGTCCAGTGAAAGAGAACAAGGCACGGTAGCGGGTGGAAGTGAAGAAAGTGGGTGATCAGGTGGGGGTGACATCTGAGTAGAGTCCAAACGAAAGGAGGAAATGGCAGAGTATCTGGAGGAAGGGCATTCCTGGTAGGGGGAGAGCAAATTCAAAGGTCCTGAGGTGGGACGGGGAATCTGGTGTGTTTGCAGAAGGTCCAGGAAGCTGGCTAAGAGAGAAAATCAGAGGGGCTGGGGAGATAGCTCAGTTGGTAGAGTGCTCGCCTCACAAGCACAAGGCCCTGGGTTCAATCCCCAGCACCAAAAAAAAAAAAAAAAAAAAAAAAAAAAAAAATCAGAGAGGAGGATGGGGTGGGGCAGGAGAGAGTTCAGGATGTCACCGACCCTGTGGAGAACCTGGCCTTTATTGTTCACTCTTAAGACTCTCAAATTCACCCGTGGACTCTCTGGATTCTTCACTCAAGCACTAGTTACAGAGAGAACCAAAGACCCTAGGTAAGGGCCTCCACTCACAAGGTTCTTTTCTGAAATATGTAGCTCTACCCACAAGAGCCTGACTCCCAGGGGACACCAAACAGTGGGGAAAAAATAAAAGAAGCCCCAACTTCAGAGCTGGGGTGCTGAGGTGGGGCAGAGTGAGCCCTACACAAGAGCACCCAAGGCTGGGGCTGTAGCTCAGTGGTAGAGCACTCGCCTAGCATGTGTGAGGCACTGGGTTCCATCCTCAGCACCACAATACCAAAATAAAGGTATTGTGTCCATCTACAACTAAAAAATACTGAATTTTTTTTTTAAAAAGAGCACTTATCAGGGAGCACTTATCATGTCCCTCAATGTGCCCCTAACTCACATTTAGGGTGCATTGGACAGGAGGCCAGTGGCCTCTCAACTGGGTGACAGGGCTTAATGACCACATGGGGACAGCAGTTATGAAAGCAAAGGGTGATATCCTCAGTACTCATGAGAACTACTCAGTACTTAGTACCCAGAACTACTCGTACTCAGTTCTCAGGAAAATACTCAGGACTGAGGGGAGTGGGGTGCATTTCAGACCTGGAAAAGTGAGAAAGGGCAGATGCTGAGGTCAGTTGGGGAAGCGGGAGGGTACAAAGTGTCTGGCACATCCAAGGTGAAGTTCCTGGAGGCTGCTGGACACCCAGGAGGGGCTCAGAGGCAAGGGCTAGAGTCAGACAAACCATGACCATCAGAGTTTTTTGTGATGAATTAAGTCACTTATTCAACAGCTAATTAAGTGGCAGAACTAGAACTGAGGATGCTCAGGGGGCTGAGGGACCAAGACTTGAGCCTCTCCACCCAGACTTCCAGGGGACGTGCAGCACCCCGGGCTCTCCCCAGGGGCCCAGCGATTCAGCTCCTAGGGCTGCTGTAACAAAGTGCCACAAACCCAGAGGTTCAAAACAAAAGAAATGGCCAGCACTACGGCAGATGTCATCCCAGAGACTCAAGTTCAAGGCCAGCCTCAGCAAATCTGTGAGATCCTCAGCAACTAAGTAACCCTGTCTCAAAAGAAAAAAATAAAAGGTCTGGAGATGTAGCTCAGCAGTCCAACGCCCTTGGGATCAATTTCCAGTGAGAGAAAAAAGAAACCAACCAACCAACTAACCAAGAGAAATGGACAGTCTGGTTCTGGAGGCTGGGCACCCGACGTGGGCAGGACCTCACTCCTTCCAGAGGCTCTAGTGGAGGATCTTGCTGGAGGCCTCCCGCTTCCACTAGCCCTGGCCCTTCCTTGGCTTGAGGCTGCACTGCTCCCGCCTCGGCCTCTCAGCCCTCCGCCCTCTGAGCACCCCTTTCCTTCCATGAACACTTGTTGTTTGGGATCAAGGGCTGGCCCTACTGCAGCATGACCTCACCTTAACTAATGACATTTCCAATGACCCAATTTCCAGATAAAGTCACATAGTGAAGGACTGGGGGTTGGGATGTCAACGACTTGTTGGGACACAAGCAGTAACAGCCATCACACTCCGTGAGCAGCTCACGCTTACCATATCCTAAGTGAAACCATACTAGGCTAGGGACCTGGGTGTCCCCTACACGTCTCTTCCCCTCCTTCTCAGACTGTCTCTCTAGTTCATTCCCAACCATGCCACTGTCTCTGCCCTGATCTAGTCTCTCTTCCCTGTCCCAGTTCCCTCCTTGCCCCTGCCCCAGGCTTCCCCTGACTGTCCAGTCCTCTGGCCCTCTCCCAACACTCAGCCTGTCCTTCCCTGCTCAGAACCCTGCTTACAGCTCATGTTTAAACTCCTTTAAAACATTGCCCATAAGGCCCCTGTGGACCCTGATCCCATGGACACATGGTGGGACTTCATCTAAAACCAGCTGGCCACTGCCCAGAAAAGCATGACCAGAGAAAAACCACCACAGGGCCTGCCTCACTTCAGTTTCGTCCCCAGCAATCTCAGGTTGGCTCTACTTGCCGACATATCCCTGTTCCCAATGAGACACTGACAACTCCCAAATTTATATCTCTTTTCCCCTAACCCAGCACCTCCCTGTCACCCTTGACCCTGCTTCCTACTCTACCAAGAGCACAACAGAGAAGGTTCATGTGCTCCTGACAGTACATTTCTCCCTGTGCTGCATCCCCCTCCCCTGTCACTGAAGGACCCAACCTCTTAGACCCTTCCACTTGTGCTCTGGGTCCCACCCAGGTACCAGGTCAAGGAGCTGCGCCTGCTCCCTGAGTAACCTCTCTTAGTCTGATGGGCTTAATTGCTCCAGCTGTCCTCCCCTCTCGGCAGCCTCCGTCTCCTGCCTTCTGGCACAGAGACGTACTGTCAGATCTCCTATATCAAATAAGCCTCAAGTTCCTATTTGGAACATATTTGTGTCTTCCATCAGTGATTTTATTATTTAAAAGCATGATGCTAAAGTGCTATGCACAGTAGCATGAAACAGACAGTATTACCCTATATATATGTATGATTACATGAATGGTGTGAATCTACATTGTGTACAACCATAGAACTGAAAAGTTGTACCCCATTTGTGTACAATGAATCAAAATGTGTCTGTAAAAATAAAAAATATTTTAATAAAAAAACATAAATAAATAAATAAGCCTCAAGTGACCCCACATCCCCTTCCAGATACGACCCATGTCTCTGCTTGAAAGCTAGAAAGGACTGTCTTCACTGGCTCTCTGAACCCTCTCTTGAACACATCACTCAAGATGTCACCCTCACCACACCAGCAAAAAATGCTTCCCACCCCCCCTTCAGGTCTGGGGATTGAACCCAGGGGTGCTCTACCACCCACAGAGCTACAATCCCAGTCTTCCTTTTTTTTCTTTTTTTTCTTTTTTTTTAAGTTTCAAGACAGGGTCTTGCTAGCCTCAAACTTGTCATCTTCCTGCATCAGCCTCCTGAGTGGATAGTTACAGAAGTGCATCACTGTGCCCAGCCAAAACACTCTTCAAGATTAGATAACAGGACTGGGAAAGACAGCTCAGTGGAAAGGCACTTACCTAGCTTGTGTGTGGTCCTGAATTTGATCCCAGCACTACCAATGAATAAAGATAGATTACTGACAATTTCCATACTGCTAGCTCTGGCGGCCAGTTCTCAGTTTTCATTGGACTTAGCCTCTGGGCAGCATCTGGCACCCAGAGACTTTCCTTCCTCCTTGAATTCACGCTTCACTTGGCCTCTGGGCCACCACACAGCCCTCCTCCTCCTTGGTATCTTGGCTGATTCCTGCCCTTACCCTCCACATAGAAATTCCCCAGTCTCAGGCTTCAGAACTCTTTTCTATTGACACCTGCTTCCTTAGTAACCCCTCCTAGTTCTACAGAATTAAATGTCACTTATTCACTGACAACTCCCAAATTTATATCTAAAGCCTTGGGGATCTCCGTCCCCAAGTCCAAACTCAAAATATCTAACATTCATTCTTAACTAAGGTGCAACTTGAGTTTGAGCAAACTTGAACTCTTCATCATCTTGAAGCCCTGCTCATCCTCACATCTGGAAGCTCCATCCTTTCCCTTACTCAAGCCAAAGACACTAGAGTCACTTTGTCTCTTCCCCTTCTCTCACATCCGTATCCAATTCCACATCCAGGGATACAACCCTGGTTGGAGCCAGTCATTACCACGTCCCACCTGAACCACTGCCAGCACCTCCTCACTGGGCACCCATCTTCCACCCTCACTCCCTCATGTCAGCCCCCCACCCAGGAATCCCATGAATGCCTGGGTCAGAGCACATCTTCCTCTACATGGCTCTCATCTCACACACAATAATTGCCCCACATGATCTGGTCCTCTTTACACCAGCTCCACTGGCCTCTTCAGTGCTGCTTGTGGAACACAGCACACACGGGCTCATCTCTGGCTGCACTAGCTTCCCCACTTCCTTCAGGTCTCAATTCAATCGCCACCTACTCAGCAAGGCCTTTACTACCCACCTTATTTTAAAATTACAGGGACTAGGGGAGGAGCTCCGTGGTGGAGCCCTTGCCTAGCACGTGTGAAGCCCTGAGTTCCATCACCAGCACTGCGGAAAAACAAAAACAAAATTATAGACATCCGCCCCCGCACAGACACCTCCATCCTCAATCCCCTTTCCTGCTTCCATTTTCCTCATAATACTTACCACCTTCTCACCTATACATCTTATCATCTGTTTCTCCTAACTAAAAATGAGCTCCATAAGAGAGTAGGGAGTTTTGTCTTTTCTGTTCATCACAACTGGAACTATGTGAGCTGCTCATAAAACATTTGTTGAATAGATGAATAGAGTCCTCTTTGCTGAATGACCCTGAGGACTCCTGCAGGATGCTAAACAAAAATTTTCAGCGGAATTAACTCCCTTATCCTGTCATCCAGTTCATCCAACCTGTCGGTGCTCCAGATTCATTCCCGTCTCCACGCTGTCGCATAAAGCGGGCCCGCACCACGATCAACCTCCCAGCCCGGCAGCCAAGATACTCTTCCCTCTGATCTCCCTCTCCAAGTCATGACGTAAATGTGCGAACAGGGGGCCTCCCAGCGTGATTGGGAGGTTGGTGGGTTGCTATGGTTACTGCATCCGCCGGAGGCGGAATATCCCCAGGGTGCCCCGCCTCAACCCGTAGGAGGGAGATAGTTCGCAGCTGCTGAGGACAGGGGCGGGTATGGGTGGCCCTATCGAGGTCTCCTAATGCCACCCCCACGCCACCTACGCAGTTGTCATGGAGACGAAGTGCTTCCCACCCTTTTCAGCTCGGCCTCCCTCCCCTTTCTCCAACAGAGACTTTTGCGTAGTTAGAAGGCAGAGTGGGCTGGAAAACTGTCGAAAAGCAGAGGCGCCGCTCGGTCCTAGCGCTGTCTCCAGCAGTTCCCATTCTCTAAGGATTGCTACGTCTGCGCTGCGACCAAGTCCCGAGTACCAAAACCCGCGGGGAACGAGGAATGCGCATGCGCGCAACGGAAGTCTGAGCGTGCGCAGTGTGGTACTGGGAGGCTAATGGACCTAGCTCAGCGCTAAACTTGCGGCTGCGCAACTGCAGCCTGCTGGTCAAGCCCGCTAGAGGGCAATTGTGCGCTTGCGCCGTGTTGGGGAATTGAGAATGAATCCCAGGCTGTGAGGTTGTCGGGGCCGACTGGTGCTAGGCGCGCGTGCGCCTTGGTTCTCGGCGCGGCCGGGGGCGGGGCCCAAGAGAGGGGAGGGAGACGGGCGGGGGGAGGGAAGAGGCCGCAGACGCCCGAGCCCTGACCCACCGGCAGGCAGGGGCTGCGGCGGCGCCGGTGAGTGACCCGCGGTCCGACTCGGTCCCCACCCTCCGCGACCCTCACTCTTTCTGAAGTCCCAAATAGCCTCCGCTGCCCCTTCTGGTCTCGGACCCCCGCTATGTCCGGAGGTCCCCTCAATTCCTGACAATCCCAGCGCCCCCATAATCCCCGCAGACCGTAATCCCTAATATTTTATCGTCCCAGCCCTGTCACTGACCCATGAGCCCCCATCTCTCCGCTGTTTTCTGACATATCTTCTCAGGGCCCCATCTCATGGGTCGTACAGACGCCCCACTGCCCTCGGAACCCCCAGAGCTCCCCTCCGCTCTAGATGTCCTCTTCTTGCTGCATAGTCCCTTCAGCTTCTCCTTATCCCCATGCTTCTTCGACCCCCGAGACATCCGCATTCTCCTTCCCTTTGCTCTTCTCCTGTGCCCCCGTTCTCCTCTAACTCCTGCAGACACCTCCTCTCCTTCCACTTTTCTTTATTTCCCTCCATCCCTCCAGACCCTCCCCCAATTTCCACCAACTCCTTGGCGAGGTACTCTGCGCCGCGAGAAGCACAGAATGAGCGCTCAGCCGGCGTCAGCTATCAGTAGGCACTTCTGACTGCCTGCCCCCCGCAGCCCGCCGTGCCCGCCCCCGCCCCCACCCCTGCCCAGGGGACTTAGGAGCCCGTGTCGGGGCGGCGCGGGGACACCGAGCCCCGGCCAGCGCTGTACGCCCTTTGCCCGCAGCGCCGGCGCCCCCCATGCGCCAGGCGGCCGGACAGCGGCGTCGGGGGGCGCCATGGCCTCAGCGGCGGCGGGCGAAGCGGAGGAAACCACCCGGCTGCGCAAGCCGCGCTTCTCTTTCGAAGAGAACCAGATCCTGATTCGGGAGGTGCGCGCTCACTACCCGCAGCTCTACGGCGCGCAGAGCCGTCGGGTTAGCGTGGCGGAGCGGCGGCGCGTGTGGGACGGCATAGCCGCCAAGATCAACGGCATCACCAGTTGGAAGCGCACGGGCCAAGAGGTGCAGAAGCGCTGGAACGACTTCAAGCGCCGCACCAAGGAGAAGCTGGCCCGCGTGCCGCACTCCACGCAGGGCGCCGGGCCCGCCGCTGAGGACGCCTTCTCCGCGGAGGAGGAAACCATTTTTGCCATCCTGGGTCCCGGTGTGGCGGGACCAGGGGCTGGTGCCACGCCAGAGGAGCCCCCTGCAGCCGCCTCCTCACAGCCACCCGCCTCCTCACAGCCGCCCGCCCCTAGCGCCTGTGTCCAACGCTATGTGTTGTCAGAGGACCGCAGGGAGGACCGACGGGCAGGTGAGTTCCTTCACCATCGCCTTAGCAAATGCAAAGCCACACGATCTGTGCCTTGCGTGGTTCCAAGTCCTTTATGTGGCTAAGCAGATTCTCACTACAACTCTGGGAAACGGGTACAGATATCCCCATTATACAGCTGGAAAAATTAAGCTCAGAAAAATGAAATGACTTGCTTCAGGTCCCACAGCTAGTGACTGCCAGAGTCAAGAATAGAACCAGATCTCCGAGACCTGGCTTGAGGCCATCCCGGGGATCATCTCTGCACAGGCAGGATTTCATTAAACGCATCCTAGGGTAGTGATTCTGGAGGCAGACTGTCTCCAGATAGGGTGTCAATCACAACTTTGCCACTCAACTGTGACATCCCAGAAGTCACTGCATGCCACTTTCTGCATCTGTACATCACTTTCTGCATCTGTAAAATGAAGATAAAAATAGACTCCACCTTCAAGGGTTGCCGGGAACACTAAGTGAGTTAATTTGGGCAAATTGCTTTGTGCAGGGTCTGCTAACACTCATGGTTAGCCCTCGGTGTGATAGTTAATGCTGGGAAGTACATGCTATTTTCACCATTTTATAAGTCAAAGACTGGAGAAGTCTGGTAACTTTCTCAAGGTCATGCCTCCAGTAGAGGTATGGAGAGCTGGGTACAGAGACTTACTTCCTGCTTAGCCTTGACTCTGGATTATCATTTCTTCTCCATTCCTGAACACCTGCCCTGTGCTAGATGGTGTGGCACCTCAGTAACTGGGACAACTGAGGGAAACAGTGATGGCTCTAAGTGATGGGACTGGCTGAGGCAGGGGAACCCAGGGATTGTGGGAGCCCAGAGGGAACACCAGGCCCAGCTGGGGGTTGGGGGGATGGAGGAGGAGGTGTGAGGGCTGAGACACAGTAAGCATGAAGAAGCCTGAGTGTTGAACAGGCCTGTAATCCCAGCAGCCCTGAGGCTGAGGCAGCACGATTGCAAGTTCAAAGCCAGTCTCACAATCTAGTCAGGTCCTAAGGAACTTAGCCAGACCCTGTATCAAAATAAACAAAGAAGGGCTGTGGGTGTGACTGAGTGGTTAAGTACCTCTGGGTTCAATCCCTGGTACCAAAAAGAAAGAAAGAAACAAAATGAAGAAGAGTAGGGAAAGTATTCCTGATACAGGGAACAGCATATGCTAATAGAGGCTTATTCTTCCACCCAAGGTCACACAGCAAGTAAAGAGAATGGGAACTCAGCACAGGTGTGGGTCCCAACTCCCAGTCCACACAGTCAACCACTGGGCTCCATTGCCCAGCAACAACAGTAATTGATATTTATCAAGTTACTGAGAGTTAATGGGTATGCCAGAATCTGATTACACATGGCTTGTAAGTCAAGGTCAGGACTTTGGACTTCATCTTATAGGAATTTCAGAGTCATGAGATTGTCGTAAGCGGGAAAGAGACACAAGCACTTGGAACCATTCTCAGTTTGACTCAAACCTTGATGTTTTTGTAAAATGGCCCCATTGAACTAGAGCACAGAGGACAAACTTACCTTTTCACAAGTTATACAGGGACTTTATTAATTTTTTGGTTCAATAAGTACTTATTGAGAACCTCTTCCAAGGCAAGGCAGTGTTGCAGGTGCTGGGAATACTGTGGATAATAAGACAAATTCCCTTCCCTCTTGGGGCTGACATTGTAGTTGGGGGAATCAGGCCATGAACAAGTAGTCCTCAAAGCAGATCATATGCCAGGACATGATAAAAACTAAGAAGAAAAATACAACATATTAAGAAGGTAGTAAGTGGTAGAAGGAGGTGGTATAGGCAGGGTGGTCCCAGAGGGCTTCTCAGAGGTGGTAAAAGGAAGCAGAGACCTGAATGGAAGAGTGAGCCTAGCAGAGGGTTTCCAGCTAGAGGAAGCAGTGTGTGTGAAGTCCCCGAGGCAGGTGCGGGCTGCAGCACCCATGGTTTGACGCCTACACTATATAAAACTGGTAAGTGGAGAACCGCTCAGGTTAAAGGACAGAAACAGGGCCTGGGGCAGCCCAGGGCAACCCGATGCATCTTTGTTGACATTGGAGAAAGAACTAAGAATAGATGAATGAAATAGGGCACGTGTATGTGTAAGCCACGTAGCTGGGTGTGGTGCTGCCCTCCTGTAGCCCCAGCAACGGGGAGACCGAGGTGTGAGGATCGCCAGTTCAAAGCCAGCCTCAGCAACTTAGCGGAGACCTTATCTTTTCATGTAAAATAAACAAAAAGGACTAAGGAGGTACCTCAGTGGTAAAGCACCCCTGGGTTCAATCCTCAGTACCAAAAGAAAACAACAAACTAAGGATCATTTATTTCTGACATAATGGTTGAAAGAATTACAGCATTGAAAACTTACTACGTGGGACTGGGCCTGTGGCTCAGTGGTAGAGCACTTGCCTGGCACATGTAAGGCTGGGTTCCATCCTCAGCACCGCATGAAAATAAATAAATAAAAGGTATTGGGTCCACCTACAACTAAAAAAAAATAATAGAAAATAAGTTAAAAATTTCCTGTATGCCTGTCACTGTCCTAAATCCTGTACCTGTGTGGCTCCACGGATCCCTGTGGTGGCCCTCAGAAAGATGTTCTAGTATTTTAGTCCCCTATTTAAACATGTGCTCAATTACAGATGGGAAAACTGGGGCCCCAAAGTTACACATAAATATGATTTTAACTCCCATAGCATCCCCTCCATGACTCCTGGGAGCCCTGTGGGCCTGAAGGCTGGGTCACTTTCCATCCCTTTTTATTCAATAGACTAGAAAAGTTGTGTTTCCAAGGGTCACATTTTCCACACTCCTTGTGAGGAAGACCTGACACCACACCTACCCCAGAGTCGCAGCCCCTGCCAAGCAGCAGTTCAGAGCGCAGGCTCTGGAGCTAGCCTGGATCCAGACCCCTCTTCTGCTGCTCTGGGACCCCACTCTGGTCCTCAGGTCACCTCATCTGTAGAATGGGGTGACAGTGAGAGGATCCACCTGGACAGTGGCAGGGAGGACTTGGTGAAGGCTGTGTCAATGACCGTCAGCT
This sequence comes from Sciurus vulgaris, assembly GCF_902686455.1. Classification (NCBI taxonomy): domain Eukaryota; kingdom Metazoa; phylum Chordata; class Mammalia; order Rodentia; family Sciuridae; genus Sciurus; species Sciurus vulgaris. The sequence goes on along the minus strand of NC_136478.1, from coordinate 54,787,424 downwards.
CCAACATCTCTCCCACCTTCCCGGGCTGGCTGGTCCAGGGGCTGGGCCCCCAGCACTCGAGGCAGGAGGTGGCTGGTGGTTTGGGGGAGACTAGGACCTTCTGATCTGGCCAGGGAGGTGAAGGCAGCTTCCCAAGGAGGGAACATCTGAACTGGGCAAGCAGTGGTGCCAGGCCAGGCGGGGGTGCGACGCTGGGGGAGGGAAGAGCTGAGACCTTGTCCCCACAGGAAGGGGCTGGACTTGCCCTGTGGGTGCTGGGGAGCTGGGAGATGTTGCCACAAGAACCTGAGGCCTGCGGCCCCAGCCCCATCAGTGCTAACTCTGGAGGTCACAGTTTTTTTCTCATTTAAAGAAAAAAAAATTGCTACTAGAGGTGATTCTAGGTGCTGGGTAAATAGCAATGAGCAAAATGGAACTGACCTTAGGAGGAGATAGACAACAGAGATGATCTGCATGCAGAGGAGGTGCATGCTGGGAGAAAACCAGCTAGGGCTCAGAGGGAGAAAAGGGAAGAATGGTGGCTACTCTGTATGATGGTCAAGGAAGATTAGCCCCAGGAATCCAGGAGCCTGCATTTGGGCCTGGAGGAGGTGAGGAAGGAAGCCAGCCAGGGGTCTGGGGAAAAGTCCTCCCAGGCCAGGGCATCAGCAAGTGCAAAGGCCCTGAGGCAGGAGGAGGCTGAGTGTTTGAGGGTCAGCAAGAGCCCAGAATATCTGCAGCCAGTGAGGAAGGCAGAAGGGGAGGGGAGGAGATGAGGTCAGAGAGGCAATGGGGACTGACAGTGCAGGCCATGGGGCCTCAAAAACTTCGCTTTTATCCTAAGTGGGATGCGAGTCTCAGGAGGGTTTGAGCAGAGAAAGGACAGTATCTGGCTTGTATTTTTTAGAAGAGCTTTATTGAGATGTAATTCCCATAGCATCCAACCCAGACAATTCAGTGGCTTTTAGTGTATTCAGAGTTGTACAGCCATCACCACAATCAATTTGAGAGCATTTTCATCATTCCAAAAAGAAATCCTGCACCTCTAAGGCACTTAACCCATCTCCCTCCAGCCCTAGGCAAACACCAATCTACTGTCTCTAGAGATTGGCCTGTTCTGGACATTTCATGTAAATGGAATCATGCAATCCAAGGTTCTGTGTGACTGGTTTCTTTCCTGTTGCCCGATTGAATTTTGGTTGAACCCCTCCGGCTGCTGGTGGAGAAGAGGCAGGAGTGGAAACTGGGGGACCAGTAAGGAGGCAAGCACAGTCCTCCAGATGGGAGGGGACAGTGGTTGGAGCAGGGTGGGGGCCATGGTGATAGAGGAGGTTGGATGTTGGATTTAACTTGAAGGTAGAGCCAGTGGTATTTGAATACGAATGGTGTCTTGAGAGAGAGAGAAAGGCGGTCAAGGTGTTTGGTTCCTGCAGCTGGAAGGATGGAGCTGCCGTCAGCAGTGAGGTGGGTGGTGGAGGAAGGAGAGGTGGGGGAGGGTCAAAAGCTTAGCTGTCAGCAGGAACATTGGCGGCATTAGGTGGTCCAGTTCACTGCTAGAGACACTGGAAAGCAGAGTCTGGGGCTCAGGGCAGAAGCTCGGGCTGGCCCCAGAACCTGGGAGCCTCTGGGTACAGATGGTTCAAGTTCATGAGTATGAATGAGATCCCAGGGAAGTGGAGACCCAAGAAGAACTGAAAAATCCTGACCTCCTAGTTTGAGAGAGGCTTCAGAAACCCCCCTGCCCCCAGTGCTGGAGCACTTCTGTCCCAGGTCCCACCTCCCCAGGGTCTAGCAGTGCAGCCTGAGAGCTGTGGGGCAGTGTGCAGATGGCCTACAACCTGGTAGAAGATGGGAGTTACCTGGCCCCAAAGAGGGCTTGCAGGGCCCTCCTCCTGCTAAGCTGACACAGGCCTGACAGTTGAACGTACTGACTCTCCCCGGGGTACCAAGACTGACCTGTCATGGGCTTTATTTGTTTTATTATTATTATTATTTTGGAACCAGTGATTGAACCCAGGGGCACTTAACCACTGAGCCACACCCCCAGTCCTTTTTATCTATTATTTTGAGACAGGATCTCACTAATTGATTAGGGTCTTGCTAAGTTGCTGAGGCTAGCTTTGAACTCACAATTCTCAGGCCTCAGCCTCCTGAGCCTCAGGGATTATAGATGTGCTCCACCTCGCTATTGCCGAGGCTGGCTCTGAATTTGTGAACCTCCTGCCTCAGCCTCTGGAGTCACTGGGATTACAGGCAAGCGCCACCTCAACTGGCCTGACTTTGGTTTTAAAGGGTTTAAAGGATCTTTTGGGCCACGGTGAGAGAGATGAAGGAACTAGGGACAAGGAGGGTCATGCATACCTTACCTGCATGTCTTTCTCTACAGATACACCAGCCCACAGCAAGGGGGGCTCCAGCAGCCCGGAGCCCTGGGCCCGGCCCTCCTGCACTCCCCAGGAAGGGGGCTGCCCACGGTCCAAGGAGCGTGAGTCCCCGCCCCCTCCGGCCCTGCAGACAGTGCAGCTGCCCCGCCTGGCCTTGTCTCCACCACCCTCAGCCCCTCCACCGCCACCCCTGCCACTGGCCCAAGTGGCACCCTCATCTCCCAGCCCCCCGCCCCCTCCTCGGCCTCCTCCCGCGCCCTCAGCCGCAGACCCCTCCCTGGACTTCCTGCGGGCCCAGCAGGAGACTGCCAATGCCATCCGGGAGCTGGCTGGCACCCTTCGGCAGGGACTGGCCAAACTGAGCGAGGCCCTCAGCGCCCTGCTACCCCTTCTGCCAGGAACCCCAGTCGATCCGCTTCCCCCGCCGCCGCCCCCGCCCCCGCCCACACCTCCCAGGCCTTTGCTGCCCCCGCCTGCCCCCAAGGTGGAAGCAACCCCAGAACCCGTGTCTGTGGTGGCTGCTGTCGTGGATGGGGCTGTGGTGGCCGCCAGGGGAGTAATCATAGCCCCTAGGAGCGAGGAGGGGGCGTCCCGGCCGACCCCAGCCCCACTCCCTCCGCACGACTCCCCCCCACACAAGAGGAGGAAAGGCTTCCCTTCGCGGAAGAGGCGGGGCCGGTGGAAATCTCCGTGAACTCTGCCACTGCCCGCGCTCTGCCTGCGCCCCTTCTCCCCAGCTTGGCGCGGCGGAGAGCGGCGATGCTCCTGCCCCTCCCCGCCGCGCCCTGGCTCCCTGCTCCAGGGGGGGTGAGCACCCCACTCCCTGTGCTAGTTAGTGCCTGATTCTCTGGGGGGCCTCCTCGGTAGGCTCCCCAGCCCCTTTCTCTGGTACAATGCTGTCTGCCTGGCTGCCTCCCTTAGCCCTGACTTCTAAGCCATCGATTTGATGTTATTTATTATATTGCCCTTTGTGGGTTGGGGTGGGGGGAACCTCTCGGGTCCGCACATCCCCTCTGCCCTAACAATTCCTGTTCTTGACTTGAAGAGAATTGACCCGTGGGGGCCTCCCCAACCCAGACTTTGGAGGGGTGGAAGTTGCTAGACAAATCAGAATATGGATGACAAAGGATGTAGCTATCTGTACCCTAAGGAGAGGAGGGCGGAGTTCTGACGGGAGAGGTGCAGGTTGGGCCCTGCGCCTCTCATTGCGTCTCTGACCTCTGGAGCTCAGCCCCCTCCTTGCTCCTCAGTGGTGACAAGATATCAATAAACTTATTTTTCATACAATTACCTGAGGCTGTGTCTGAGACAGGCCTGAGATTCCCGCACCTCCAGCCACCCGCCCCCTCCCGGGGCAGGCCACACCCCCTCCAAGTTGGAGGCAGGTGGTTGGTTTTCCAGTCTGTTCCCACCTCCCCACTTTAAAGCCATCAAGTTCTGCGTTCAAATTAAATCTGCCAAATCCTTCAGATACCAGCCTAAACTAAGCCCCTCGAGGAGTGTCCTGGATCCCCGCTCCCCAAGGCAGAGATGGGTCTGCTTCCTGAACTCTCTGTCTCCTGTGGTTCTTCATGATACGTCTGAGTGAACGCAGGCCTTATCTGTTTATCACATGGCCCCCAGAATTTCAGAAAAACCGGAAGTTTTTTTTTTTTTTTTTTTTTTGTTTTTTGTTTTTTTTTTTTTTTGCGGGGGTGGGGGTTGTTTTTTGGTCTTTGTTTTGGTGCAGGGGATTGAACCCAGAGGCATTTAACCACTGAGTCACATCCCCAGCCCTTTTATTTATTTATTATTTTTATTTATTTATCTACTTTTTGAGACAGGGTTGAACTTGCGATCCTCCTGCCTCAGCCTCTGGAATTACAGAGCCACTGGGATCATGGTGTGTAACACCATGCCCATCTTGGAACAGGTTCTCTTGTACTACTTGCTGCAGGGTCTGGTAGCAAAGTAAATATTAACCATACACTGGACGCAGGCCTGGTTTGCCCAGGCCAGCTGTTAACCAAAAGCCTCCATTATCCTCCTCTGTAAAATGGACATAAAGATGTAAGAAACTTTACTTTCTATAATTAGGTTGTATTCATCCTTCAGGTCTCAGCTCAAATATTACCTCAGGAAAGGTTTTCCTGACACCAGTTAAATTTAATGTCTCTCTCCAGCACCAGACTGAACTTTATCAGGCTAGGAAATGAACCTGTTTCACTCCTTCCTGTGTCCCTAGCATTGCCCACAACAGAAGAGCAGTGGAATATTTGAAGTAATGTACAGCTTATAAACAAAAACTTCTACTTAAGACATTTTTTTTTTTTCTTCTTTTTCTGCCATGGTGAGAATGGAACTTGGGGTCTTGGGCTTGCTAAGCCCTGAGCAATAGCCCCAGCCACGTGGCACTATTCTATGCCAGCCCCCAAGCCAAGTACATGCATGTTTGCATTTCAACCTGAAAGAATGCAAGGAAGAACAGACTCTAGAGATCTCCATTACCAGCCCTGAGAAGCTTGTGCAATGTTACGGCTGGTCACAGGCCAGTTGGTCCCACCTGAAGCCTGAATCTGGGTTGAACTCAGCTCCCACTAGTACCTTTTTTTTTTTTTTTTTTTTTTTTTTTTTTTTTTTTGATACAGGGCTTGAACCCAGAGGCACTTAACCACTGAGCCACATCTCCAGTCCCCCCCCCCCCCCCCCCCAGTTCTTTTTATCCTTTTTATGGTTGATTGGTTGGTTTAGTTGGTTGGTTTTTGAGTTTTTGAGACAGGGTCTTGCTAAGTTACTCAGTTGCTGAGGTGAAGCTGGCTTTGAACTTGCAGTTTTTATTATTTTGAAACAGAGCCTTACTAAGTTGCTGAGACTGGCCTTAAACTTGCCATCCTCCTGCCTCAATCTCCCAAATAGCTGGGATTACTGGCATGGACCACCATACCTAGCACAGAAGCAATTTTGGAGCTGGTTGTGGTGGTACATGCCTGTAATCCCAGCAACTTGGGAAGCTGAGACAGGAGGATAAAAAATTCAAGACCAACCTCAGCAACTCAGTGAGGTCCTGTCTCAAAATAAAAAAATAAAAAGAACTGGGGATATTTCTCTGTTTAAGCACCCCTAGGTTAAGTCTCCCACCCCCCAAAAGAAACTTGGGGAACATGAAGGGCCATTTTTAATGGTTCTGTAATTTTAATTGATTTTTAAAAAACAGTCCACAGAGCTATGCTGCTGTCTGCCTCATCAGAGCTAAGCGATGCTGGCATCGTGCCCTTGATTAAGGAGGGTTCTTAAATGAACTCCACAGCTGAATTTTTCTGACTAGTTTCTCATGAATAATACCTACAAAAAAATATTTTTAATTTCAGATTTAATCAGTATTTATGCAAAAGGTCTTGTGTTGAAAGGTAGAGCCACAAGATAAAAGCAGCTTGGATGGCTGCCTCACACAGCAGGACAGCGACCTGGAGGTCGCCACGACTCCCCCATAAGTTTGCAAGAAAAAGAAGTAAACTTACTGTGTTTAAAAAAAAGAAGTCGGGAGGATAAAGGGCTGAGGGTGTAAGGACTTAAGCATGAGGCCAAGGATTCCATCCCTAGCACCAAAAAAATAAAACACAGCTAGTACAACCTGTAATTATGAACGTAATATTCCTTAGGATGAGGGGAAAATGGGTAATCTCCCGCCCCGCCCCTCCAACCAGGGAGAAAAAAGTGTTAATAGAGTTGATAGGTGATTGCAAAACAACTTTGGACAGCACAAAATTCGAGCAGCTGTAGTTGCGAGGTGCTGGGAGCAGAGGCGGCAGGCGGACTCTTGAAGTTGAAAAACACTCGTGAATGCAGACTGGCAAGTCATCCACATATTTTTGAGCACAAAACACGGACCCCGGCCCAGCAAGAGAAAGGAACTCATGTGAGTTAGAATCCCGCATCGCCCCTCCTCAAAGTCTGTCCTCCCACGGCTTCCAACGCCCGGGAGAGAGAACATGGGGGTCCTCAAAGCCTGGCTGGGCCCACCAGGTAGTGGGCACTCAAGATTGGGGAAAGGTGGTCTGGCGCTTGCACTCCCCGCAGCAGCCTCCCTTTGCTCGCCAACTCTCGGCCCCCATCTCGACACATGGGGCTGCAAAGGAGGGTAAAGGTAACCCAAACCCGAAATACCGAGAGCACGGAGAGAGTCCCAGAAAGTTGGGGGGGAGGGGGGGCAGCGAGAATAGCAAAAGGCCTCCCCCAACCTTCCAGACAGAGGAAGTGCGTCATTCGGCCGCCCCGCAGAGCATTTTGGGAATAGTAGTGAAATTGGAGGGGTGGAGCCGAGAAGCCGGCAGTGTAACCCTTTGGTGACCAAAGCGTGCAGGCAGAGTTGGAACAGTATTGGAGGGCGCTCGGTCACCCCTCTCCAACAGTTCGGAAAACTGAGGCAGGCATTATGCCCGAAAGCCTTTAGCCCTCTCCTTCTGTGGCCCGCCCTAGAGGCTGATATTTAGGATTCTGGGAGAAGTCACAGTGCCAAGTATACACACCCCCCCAGTTGCCTGCTTCCCATCCCCTGCCCTAAACCATCCAATCAGGACCTTTTCGCTCCGCCCCAGGCGCTGCTGCTTTCTTAATCCGTCATTGGCCTTCTTTTGATGGGCGGGGAAACGGAGGCTCAGCAAGGGCAAGTCTTTGGTCTAAAGCTGCACAGCAAGTCAAAGCAGAAATGGGTTGCCCCGCAGCCTGTCCACCTTCTGCAGTTTCTGAATCCGTGGTAGCTCTGATCACTCGTATTAAATCCTCACGACCCTGTGCTCGAGCTGCTGTTAGCCCGCGGAATTCTCCGCTGGGTGGCTAGGAATAGTGAGGATTGTTAGGCGAGAGGCAACGAGCCCCCGCTGCTGCCCGCTGTCCCCTTTAAGAGCCGGCCCGGCGGGACTACGTTTCCCAGAAGGCTTTGCCTGCGCGTTATGTAACTTTCCCTGCGAAGCGGCCTCTGGGGCAGAAGGAGGAGGTGGAGGCGGCGGCGGCCGTTGCAGCGGCGGCGACGAGAGCGGCGGGAGCCCGAGGCGGCGGCGCCCGCGGCCCATCGCGGGGCCCGAGCTGTGCGCCTCGGCTGCAGCCCGGACCGAGTGGGGGCGCCGACGAGCCTCTATCTGCCTTTTCAAGGGAGGCGGGAGTGAGGAAAAAGGCTTAGGGCCCAGGGGGCGGGGAAGGGGGGCCGGGCCTGGATCCGGCGGGGAGGCCGAGCCGGAGGCCGGACTGTGGCTCGCGCGGTCCCGGGAACGCGGATCGAACGTTGGCGGCGCGGATCGAACGTCGGCGGCGGGTGGAAGGCGGGGGCCAGGCGGCGCGCGCGCGGGGACCATGGCGTCAGTGCAGGCGTCCCGCCGCCAGTGGTGCTACCTGTGCGACCTGCCCAAGATGCCATGGGCCATGGTGTGGGACTTCAGCGAGGCGGTGTGCCGCGGCTGCGTGAATTTCGAGGGCGCGGACCGCATCGAGCTGCTCATCGACGCCGCCCGCCAGCTCAAGCGCAGCCACGTGCTCCCGGAGGGCCGCTCGCCCGGGCCCCCGGCGCTCAAGCACCCAACCTCCAAGGACCTGGCTGTGGCCGCCGCGCAGGGGCCCCAGCTACCGCCCCCGCAGGCCCAGCCCCAGCCGTCGGGGACCGGCAGCGGCGTCTCAGGCCCGGACCGCTATGACAGAGCCACATCGTCGGGCCGCCTCCCGCTGCCCTCGCCAGCCCTGGAGTACACCCTAGGGTCCCGCCTGGCCAATGGGCTGGGCCGAGAGGAGGCCGTGGCGGAAGGGGCGCGCAGGGCCTTGCTTGGCTCAATGCCCAGCTTGATGCCCCCTGGGCTGCTGGCAGCTGCGGTGTCTGGCCTGGGAGGCCGAGGCCTGACGCTGGCGCCCGGCTTGAGTCCTGCCCGTCCACTTTTCGGCTCCGATTTCGAGAAGGAGAAGCAGCAGAGGAATGCAGACTGCCTGGCAGAACTGAACGAGGCTATGCGGGGCCGGGCAGAGGAGTGGCATGGGCGTCCCAAAGCTGTGCGGGAACAGCTACTGGCGCTGTCTGCCTGTGCCCCCTTCAATGTCCGCTTCAAGAAAGATCACGGGCTGGTGGGCCGGGTTTTCGCCTTTGATGCTACTGCCCGCCCACCAGGATACGAGTTCGAGCTGAAGCTTTTCACCGAATACCCCTGTGGTTCTGGCAATGTGTACGCGGGGGTCCTGGCCGTGGCTCGCCAGATGTTCCACGATGCTCTGCGGGAGCCTGGCAAGGCCCTGGCCTCCTCTGGCTTCAAGTACCTCGAATATGAACGCCGTCATGGCTCAGGCGAATGGCGCCAGCTAGGCGAGCTGCTCACTGATGGTGTCCGCAGTTTCCGCGAGCCCGCCCCGGCGGAGGCCCTGCCCCAGCAGTACCCAGAGCCGGCCCCTGCAGCTCTGTGTGGCCCACCTCCGCGAGCCCCATCCCGGAACCTGGCACCCACGCCGCGCCGCCGCAAGGCCTCCCCTGAGCCCGAGGGCGAGGCCGCTGGGAAGATGACCACGGAGGAGCAGCAGCAGCGACACTGGGTGGCACCTGGCGGGCCATATTCTGCTGAGACCCCTGGTGTGCCCTCACCCATTGCCGCCCTGAAGAATGTGGCGGAGGCCCTGGGCCACTCACCCAAGGACCCTGGTGGAGGTGGAGGCCCTGTGCGTGCAGGGGGCGCTAGTCCCGCAGCCTCCTCCACTGCCCAGCCACCGACCCAGCATCGCCTAGTGGCCCGCAACGGTGAGGCAGAAGTCAGTCCCACAGCGGGGGCTGAAGCCGTCAGCGGGGGTGGTAGTGGCACAGGGGCGACCCCTGGAGCTCCCCTTTGCTGTACCCTGTGCCGAGAGCGCCTGGAAGACACCCACTTCGTCCAGTGCCCCTCGGTGCCCGGACACAAGTTCTGCTTTCCCTGCTCTCGGGAGTTCATCAAGGCGCAGGGCCCGGCTGGGGAGGTGTACTGCCCCAGTGGAGACAAGTGCCCGCTGGTGGGTTCCTCCGTCCCCTGGGCCTTCATGCAGGGCGAGATCGCCACCATTCTTGCTGGAGACATCAAGGTCAAGAAAGAACGGGACCCCTAGGCCACCACTGCCTCCAGGCTACTGCTCCCTCCCCCCTTGCCACCCACCGCAACTGCGGATAAATTATTCCCTCCCCCACCCAACCCATGCCACCCCCAACTGTGTACATACCCCCTTCCTCTGCCCAGATGGGTCCCCTGGGGTAGATGCATTGTGGGTGGGGGGACAAAGCTTGTGGCTCCTGTCAGAGGGGGTGTTTGGGGTTCCTTGGCCCCTCCAATTTCCCTCTCCCCTCCTTGGCTTGGCTTTGCTGCTGCTTGTAGTTGGGGAGAGGTGTCCGCCCCTCCTTGAGGAGGGGCCTCCTGAAAACTCGCTCTTTATAAACGAAGCAAAAGCATTTTATTGCCCCCTCTCCCACCCCGTTCCCCTTCAATAAACCGAAAGATGGTTTTTTTTTTTTTTTTTTTTTTTTTTTTTTCCCTTCCTTTCTTGGTCCTTTTAGTTGTGTGGGATGCTGCGCCCCCTTTGGGACCGAACTGATCCTGCAGGGAAAAGTACGTTGCGTTGTAACCTCCAGGTGGCGCCCTTCGCCCAGGCGGGCCGCTAGTATGCCTTAATTGCTGTTCTAACGCTGGTCAAAAACTAGCCATCGGCCCGTTTTCCAGATGACAACTGAGGTTCAGAGAGGGGGCGGCTTTTCCATGGGAACCACAGACAAACTCGTAGCAGGTTAGCCTTCCGTAGCCGGCCTACATAACCTACCCAGAATATGGTGCCCTCGAAGGCTGGGGAGAGGCAGCGGGAGGCTTCTTGGAGGGAACAGGCAGTTAAGAGAATTGAGGGTAGACCGCTAGCGGGACTGCCGGAGCAAAAAGTAAACAGATACCTGGCGGGCGTTTGGGAAACCTGAACTGGTATCCTCATCTCCAGGAGATGAGCCCTGGCGACGACCCTAGAACACTGTCACGGACAGGGTAAGAGACATCCACCCCACCCCCGCGCCGCGGTTGCCTGTGATGTTCGCGGCCTTGTCCCGCACCTGTCCTGGTGACTGATCATTAACCAGGACTTCCTGCTCGCTGGCGTCACGGGGCGGGGCCTAAGCGTGCTGCGGCAAAGCAGGAGTTAAAGCGAGAAGGCGGCCCCAGGAGCCCAGTCGTCCCCTTCTCTGACGACCTGCCCGGACCCTTAGGTGACAGTTCCAGGAAGGTTGAATGCTGAGCCAAAAAGGCCGGCGGATGAATGGACAGAGGTGGAGAATGGTCGCACCCTTCCCACTGCGCTGTGCTCAGGCAACGCAGGCCCACGGGTCCCTTCAGATCTGGGACCCCAAGTGTCACCTAAATCCCAAGAAGCCTAACATACTGACCTGTCCTCTGGGATCACAGGGGTCCCACCCACGCCTGCAGACCAACCGTCCTAACTCCCAAATACTACGAATCCTGTGGCTTCCTCCACATCTGGAGGACCCATCCCCCTATCCATCAACTTTCAGGTGCTCTGCCACCCCTGGCACTGCCAGTCTGGGCTCTGGGCAGGGCTGGGAAAGCCACCCCTGATTAAATACTCTAGGTGATAAGCAAGGGAGATGCTGGATGGAGCTCCAGACCTGGGCTCCCCTCCTGGGACAGTCTGTGGCCTCCATGCCCCAGCTCCACAGATCCAATTGCTGGGTGCCTCCCCTCCCCCAGATCCTCAGGACAGGAGGCCTCCAGACACCTGGTCCTCATGCCCCAGGAAGGGGCTGAAGAGCTGTGGAGAACACCTGGTCCTTTAAGAGCAGCTGGTAGGTGGGTGGGGGGCAGGGGAGTCACCCCCAGCCTGGCTGGTGTGTATTCTAGATAGAGGCCGGGTTAACCATTAACAGCCTCGGGCCTGACCTGTGGGTGTGGGGGCTGGGCCAGTCCCCCTTCCCCCAGTGCTGGGGTGGGGCCAGGGTGGTGGGTTCTGGGTTTAATTGAGAATCAGTGAGTAGGTGAAGAGACACCCAGGCAAAGACACAAAGAGACAAGGAGACGTAGGAGCCAGAGACACAGAGACGGAGAGATGGGAGAGAGCCTCTGAGATGTAGGACATGAGGCAGAAACGGAGAGACAGATGCTCAGAAATGAACGAAGTGGAGAAATGTCCAGATAGGTCGAGAGAGACCTATGTGGAGATGAGATGCCAAGAACAGAGACCTAGGAGGGGCGAGACGCAGAGTGGATGGGAGCTGGGGTGTGGTTCCGTGGCAGGGCGCCTGCCTGGCATCAGGTCGGCCCTGGTCCCATCCCCAGAACTACCAACCAACGAACAAAAAATCAAATGTGAGACGAACCAGGGCAAGGCCCAGACTGGCGCTAAGACCTCCTCAGACCCCAGAGTGCCCTGAAAGAGGGGGACCGGGGCTGGGGAGGAGGGTGGGCTGGCCTGCTCTGGGCATTTGGGCCATCCTTCCCCCTCCTCATCCTCAGCTGACACCTCCTCCACGTCGCCCTCTCCGACTCCCAAGCAGCACTAGGTGCCATTTCTGGGCTCCCACAGCACCTGTGCTTCCAGCCTAACCCCGTTCATTCTGCCCATCACTCTCTGGCACCTGGACGGTAAGCCTCCTAAGGGCAGGGTTGGGGCTGTGTCCCCAGCGACACCCAGCACAGGGCTGGGGAGCTGGATCATTGATGAATGTGCTTCTCTCCCTCAACAAATGTTCATTCCCATCCACGGCGTGACGAGCCCTGGAGCAGGTGCTGTGGGCACAGCAGGAAGCGGAATGCAGCCCCCCTTCTCCTGGAGACACAGACAGGCCCCTAAAACATAAGAGCCTAAGAAGGAAAGAGAACCCAGGGAGGGGGGAAGGGTGATGGAGGGCTGTTGGAGGAGGAGCGCAGGGAAGGGAGATGACTCCAAGAACAGAAGGATCAAGCCAGGGGAAAGCTTCCTGGATAGTGACACAAAGGCCCTGAGGTAGTTTGTCCTGGAAGTGGTCAGATGGCCAGAGCATCTACTGCATAGGGGAAGGTCATAGGAAACGAGATCAGAGGGATCGTGGGGGAGACGCAGGAGCGGTGACTCTGATAATAACTTTGGATTTCCTTTTAATAGGAGCAGGTGGAAAGTTTCAAACAGAGGCTAAAGGGATGGAGCAAATGAGACAGAAATGGCCAAGACTCGATCAGGACTGGCATAGGTCTCTGTCCAGTGCTCCACAGAGGGCCTAGCACGTGCCCCATGACCAGGTGCACATGAGTGAATGAGACCCGAAGTGATAGAGAAGAATTCACATGTGTCCAGGTGGATGGACTCACAGACCCCCAGGGAGAGGCCAGTTAAGGACCTGGGGACACCCAGGGACAGCAGATGCAGACAGACAGCAGCCCAACTGAAGAGTCCCATTCCTTCCAGAATCCTCCACACCCAGAAAGCTTCCCAGGAGCTGGAAACCACCCCCCGGGCCTCCCTGCCCGCCTCACCGTGGCGTGCCCACTCACACCTCGGGCAGAGGAAGCTGGCAGGCCCCACAGGAACCTTTCTGTGCGGGGGGAGTGTAGGCACAGGCGGCAGGGACGAAGGGAGAGGAGTGGCAAGCAGGCGGGCAGCGGGCAGTGGCTACACAAAGGCCCCAGTGTCTGCCCCTCCTGCCCCGGTACAGATATAAATAATATGTGCATATACCTTTATATATACCCGTGGGCTGGGGCGGGAGGCTGGGGCCGCACACTCCCCTAAGGCCTTGGCATGGCGGAGTCTGCCCCTGTGGGGCTGGGGGCTCAGAGCCCCACAGAGATAGTGGCCAAGAGCAAGAGACTCAGCTAAGAGAGAAAGCTAACGGAAAAGGGGCCGAGCCTGGGGGTCCAACAGGGCCCTGCGCTGGGAGGAACTGATTCCACTGGAGGCGCAGCCGAGAAACAGAATTCACTGGAGAGAGAAAAGGACGCAGGGAGAGGGACGGAGACAAAATGAAGACAAGGGCCATCCCAGAGAAAGGCAGAGCTACAGAGAAACCTGGCGAGAGAAATTTCGTAGGGACAGAAAGAAACAGGGAGGTCAGAGACACCAGAGAGAGGGACAGACACCAGGCTGAGGTCAAGGCGAGGACTTAGGGATACTGGTGCCCAAGGGCAGGGGGCAGCCAGGACACGTCTCCAGTGTGGGGCATGGTCTGTAGACTGTGGTCCAGCCCAGCCCAGCCCAGAGCAGGCAGAGGGGCAGGGAGCGGGGCAGAGGGGGGTGGCCTTGGTGCCGGATCCTGGTGTTTACCTGGGGCAGGCACTGCAAACAGGCGCCTGGCCGGGCCACGGCAGCAAGGGTGGGATGGGCTGGGCCCCAGCCCTGGCACCAGTGGGCCCGACACGCCCACCTGTGGCCTGGGTGGTGAGTAACACCCACAGTGACACCTGGGTAGATGGTGACACATAGCAGAGGACAGACAAGTGACACACAGTGACAGATATAGGCAGACCCACAGTGACAGACACAGAAGACCATGACGGGCAGAGCAGAGACAGACACGTGAACACAGTGACCCCTACGTAAACCCGGTGATGGACACCCACACACAGGAGAGGTACACTTCAGGGAATAACAGAAGCCCACAGACACCCGACGCCCCCACACACGTGAATCCCGGGGAAAAATGCGGCAACCCACACACGCTGCTGGCTTCCCATGGCAGGTGTGGCAGGCAGTGGGGGTGACCACCACAGAGGGCTGGGGACCCGGGCCCTGTTGTCCTGCTGTTGTCCCTCCCGTTCTCCAGAGCAGCTGTGGCTCTAGACACTGACTCTGGGCCAGACCACCTGGGGTCTGCTGACATACCACTCATGGCTGTGTGACCCTGGGCAAGTCACTTCTCCCCTCTGTGCCTCACTTTTGCCAATGATAAACGGGGGGGAGGGTTGAAAGGGATCGGATCAATCAGTTCTCATGATGCTGGACACGTGGTAACCCTAGTAGGCACCCACCACAGGTATCAAGCCCAGGGGTGCCTTACCACTGAGATACAGCTCTACCCAGGCTCTATTTCTTTAATTTTTTACTTATTAATTTATTTATTTGGTACCAGGAATCGAGCCCAAGGGCACTTAACCACTGAGCCACATCCCCACCCCCTTCTATTTTTAATTTTGAGATAGGGCCTCACTAAGTTGCTGAGGCTGACTTTGAACCTTTGATCCTCCTGCCTCAGCCTCCCAGGCTACATACCTGCAGCCCGGTGTCCCAGGCCCTCTCTATTTAATTTTTGTTTTTTTGAAACCTGGTCTTGCTAAATTCCTAGGCTGGTCTTGGATCCTCCTGCCTCAGCCTCCCCAATAGCTGGGATTACAGGCTGGCCGTCCACCAGCCCTAGTAGCTTTTAATTATTATATATTATCATCAGTGTCCTCATTGTCTCAAACCTTCTGATGTAAGGACAGCCCTCTGCCCACAGGGACCCTGCCTTAGCCTCTGTTTCCCCACCCCAGGGCCCCTCCCTTGGACTGTGTCACCTCAGGCCCACAGCCCAGGCTCGGCTGTGTCCCCATGGCTACCCCTGCATCCCTCATCCCTGGCGTCCTCCTGTCTGTCCATGGGTCCCACGTCGCACCGTGGTACTTTTCCACGCTGGACATCAGCCGGCTGTCCCTGGGTGGGGGTCACACCTGCCCACGCCAGGCGAGCCGGTGGCCACCAGACACCCTGAGGGATGGCCCCACCTTCCCCTAAGGACCCTACAACAACACCCCGCCCCTCCGGCCACCTGAGGTCCCTCCTGGGGCGGCCTGAGGCCCGAGCCTGGGGACAGGAAGCCCCAGGCCTGGCCGCCCTGAAAGCCTCTTTCAGCCTGGGCCTCCTCCCGCCACCACCGACTCCTCCCGCGGAATAATATTTGGGCTGTTGGCCGGGGGGCGGGGGCCAGATCCGGAGGCCGCCGGGGAGAGGCCAGAAACCGCAGGGCTTCCTGCCTCGGGCCGCCGACTCCGGAGAGACCCCCAGGCCCGAGGGAGGGGGCGGGTGCCGGGGAGACTGAGGGCCTTTCTCTCGGCCCCAGTTGTTTTTTCCAGGAACCAGGAGGAATTCCCCGGCCTGCCCAGGACAGCAGGGCTGGTGGACGGCTGACGGGGTGCCAGCACGGCAGGGGGCGGGGGTGACACGCAGCCGGCCAGGCGGGCACAGCGACAGAAATAGAGGGCCTGGCCTGCGAGGTGGCAGGTAGAGAGAGGCGGAAACTCTCGGAGCTGGGAGGAGGAGGGAGGCTAGGGAAGAGAGTCCAGAGAGCCAGAGAAAGATTGCAGGAGAGGAACCCCAAGAGAAAGGAAGAGCCAGAGACCCAGGGAAGCAAGAATGAGAGAAAGAGCGGGAGAAGAGTGGGGCAGAGTGACATTGAGACACAGGAGAAAGGTGAGAACAGGGAGACATCAGGAGCAGCATTCAGTCACTCACACAGGTGGCCAGAGCCCTTGGTCTTTGAATGACAGAATAACTGGCTGACTGAATAAATGAATGAGTGGTCAAGGTGACCAGAGAGCCGGTGCCACCAAGAAAGGCAAAAGCAAAATGAGGATAAGACACTGTCAAAACCAGGCACAGTGGCACACACCTGTAATCCCAGCAGCTCAGGAGGCTGAGGCAGGAGGATTGCAAATTTGTGGCCAGCCTCAGCAACTTAGCTTAGCGAGACCCTGTTTCAAAATAAAAATTAAAAGGGGCAGAGGATGTGGCACAGTAGTAGAGCACCCCTAGGTTCAAACCCAGTACCACACACACACAAAAGACTAACCTGTCCCTCTGCCTCAGCCCTGCTGAATGACTGTGGCCCAGACCCTTGCCATTCTGGGCCTCAGTTTCCACAATGACAGGAGGGGTGTGAAGTCCAGAACTGTGTTTCTGAGACAGCCTCGCCTTGGGAAGCCCTGGAGCAGAGATGGCCAGACCCCAATTCCTGAAAGGAGGACCCAGCTCCTCCCCTACACACCCACCTGCCGGCAAAAGTGCTGGACACTCCAGACAAACCTCTGCACAGGCTCACACACAAACACAGCATGACAGGCACAGTAAAGACAGGAATCTCACACACACACACACACACACACACTTTCTTTCAAACAGACATAAACTGACCCCCTGCGATGCACAGGACACACAGTGACAGGCAGACCCACAACACAGATGCCATCAGACACACGCTCAGACACTCACACGTACATATTCTTGGAGGCAGTAGATAGGCAAAGGGACCTGCAGGTGAGAGTGTGAGGCCCAGGGAAAGATGTACGAAGAGAACCACAAACACAAAATAATAAAGACGCACACATGAGTCTGATGTTGTGACACCCAGAGTACGCACAGACACATAAACCCACACAATGGAGGGCTACAAGCAAGGGGAGAGCTGCAGCAGCCACAGGAACCCAACAGGCAGCCAGGCTCTGTAATCTCAGGGCTCATGCACACTGATACCCTCCAACACGCCCAGGGCCTCCCGTTTAACACCTCCGCTAACCTTTACCCCAACCCTAGCTTAACCAGAACTTAAGTGCCCCTAGCTCCCCAAGCCTCAGAGCTAAAGTTGTGTGTCTGGGAAGTGGGGGCAGGGAGATGGCCTTGGTCACTGCAGAGCCACCTCCCCCTGCTGCTCTGGCCCCACTGCTGCGGGGGCTGCTATCTATGAACAAACTATCCTTGGGGTCAGGGACAGCAAAGAGCCAAAGGTCAGGTCAATGCCTCCCTCAGCCCTTCCCCCAGAGGGAGCCAGCTCAGGGGGCAGGAAGGAGAGGGCACAGGGGAACAGAAACTCAGGTGTTCCAGCTCTGCAGGGCCCACCAAGGAAAAGAGACATTCAGTAAGAGGCAGACATGGTGACTTTAATGGTCACACAGCCAGTATCCCGCTTCCCAGGCAAGAACTAGACTTCAGTAGAAATTCCCCACACCCTGACCAGCCCTTTCTGATGTCTCCTGGACCAGGGTGGGGGATGAGCTTCAGAGAAAACCAAGGAGTCTTCTCTCCATCCCCCACCCAACTTGCACCAAAGAGACAACAACCACGTGGTGCACGCGGGGCTGGGGCGGTCATCCTGGTGCACAACGGCATGCTCATAATGTCTCCTGGCCAACAGGGTAAACATCCAAGCACCCAGTGGGCCAAAAGAGATGCCATGCAGGATGGTGGCCAAGGATACCATAAAAGAAGTTATCACAGCCTCAAAAGGGCCAAATATGCCATTGAAATGATATCACCACGGTGCCCAAAGTGTCCATCAAAATGTCCATCATAGCATCCAAAGGGCCAACCAAGATGGCGTCCCAGATGGCGGCCATCAAAGCATCCAACAGATCAACAGATAACATCAGTCAGCATGGCAGTCTCCGCAGTACCCTATGGGCCCACCAAGATGTCCATGGAAGTTATCACAGTGCCCAGTGGATCATCACAGTAAGTAATAGACCAAACAGGGTGTTAACCAATGGGACAGAGTGTCACCAGAAGGATCAGGCCCAAGAGCCTGCTGGCGTGAGCCACAGCCATACCCCACCACCATGTTCCCATCCCCCTGCTAGGATGCGTTGAGCAGAGATCGGGCATAGAGGCCCTGGTAGTACACCCCAGGCTCCCCACTCTCAGCCCCGTAGCCCCCAAACCCCACGTCCAGTTTGGGAGGTGCTGGTGTCTGTTCCGACATCAGGTTGTTGATGGAGAAGGGGTGGTTGAAGTTGTAGGGCGCGTCCAGCTTCAGCTCCCCAGGGAGCTCCAGGCCGGTGAAATAGGGTGTGGAGGAAGGGGGTGAGCCACAGTCCAGAGCCCCCACATCCTCCCCACCCTGGGCCTCTGGCTCGGCGGGTGGAGGCTGGGGCTGGGGGGGGGAGGCCACTGTGGCAGCAGGGGCGGTGGGGGTGGCAGTGGCGGTGCCATTCCTGGCAGCAGCGGCCCCACCGCTCCCTTTCTTCGCCTTCTCCTCCAGCTTGAAGCGCTTCTGGCGGCGCAGGTAACAGCCGTTCTCAAACATGTTGCCGGAGCTGGGGTGCAGGGCCCAGTAGGAGCCCTTGCCCGGCTTGTCTGGAGAGCGCGCCACCTTGACGAAGCAGTCGTTGAAGGACAGAGAGTGGCGGATAGAGTTCTGCCAGCGCTGCTGGTTCTCCCGGTAGTAAGGGAAGAGGTCCATGATCCACTGGTAGATCTCGCTCAGGGTCAGCATCTTGCCTGGGGCCTGCTGGATGGCCATGGTGATGAGCGAGATGTAGGAATATGGCGGCTTGGCATGGGCCAGGGGCCGCCGGTACCCCTTCGGCATCTCTTTCCCATGCACCAGCCCAGGTCCCGGGGCTCCGTACCCTGAGCTGCTGCCTCCGCCACCACTGGCACCCAGGCCTGGGAAGGTAGGCCCCAGGGGCGCGGCAGGAGCTGGGGGCGCAAGGGGTCCTGAGGGCAGTGGGGAGGCAGGAAGCCCTCCAGGGGGGTAGGGAGAGCTCAGAGGGTTCAGGGTCATGTAGGAGTTGAGAGGGGCCATGGTGGGCACTGGGGTCACTGGAGAGTAGACCTGCAGAGAGAGAAAGGGATACGGGGAAGGGTTAGCAGGTCTCCATTCTGCCAGTCAGCAAGGACCCCAGGACCTTTGTGTGCCTGTCCACCCCCTATAAAATCCCCTTCCGTCATCATCTCCCTCTGAAGACAGCTGTTTCAAAGTCTCTTCCCGCTCCCTGCACACCAACTCTGTGCCCGCCCGGCACCAACGCTCCCATATAACCAAGGGCATGTTGGAAGAGGTTCTCAAAGTGTGGTCTGGGACACTCTGGGGAAACCTAAAACCTTTCAGGGGTACCTTTTGGGTGTCCATGAGGTCAAAACCATGTTCAAAATCATGCTATTATCAGGCTTTTTCCCTTTCTTTCTCATGGTTGTACAGTGGACTTTTCCAGAAGGTTCGTGGCAAGTGATACTGCAAAACCTCGAAGGTAGAAGCAGCTGCGAGACTCCAGCTCTTCTGTCAAGCCGGCCTTAATTTGCAAAAATGTAAAACAGTGCCACTTGTCTCACTAAGGTTTTGAGATATAGTAATTTTAATAAAAACATGTTATTTGTATTAACAACTGATTGTTAATGTAAGTTGACTTAATATATATATATATATATAAAAAAACTCTTCATTTTAATTTTGAATATGGTAACTATCAATAGACATAACCCCAATCAGAATCTGAACCCCAATTTCTGTCTTCAGTAACTTTTTTTTTGGTATGGTGTTAGAGATGGACCCAAGGGCCTCAAACATGCTAGGCAAGCCTTCTACCACTTCTTATCATCTTTGGTAATTTTTAAGAGTGTAGAGATGTCCTGAAACCAAATAAGATCAGTTTTTTTTTTTTTTTTTTTTTTTGAAAAAAAAATCTCTGTAGAAACTGTCAAAAATTGCCAGTGCCGAGTATATTTCAATTGCCAATGGCAATTATTTTGGGAAAAGTTTTCAATTAGGAATTATCAATAATCACACCTCAGATGAATGTCATTGGTTATGATACTGCCACTGCACAAAGATTGCAAAATTAATTTTTTGACTTGAAAAAACTGAGAAATTTATCAAAATGAACTAAGACAATTGAGAAACTGATTTACCTAATAAATTTGCAGTTTTCACTTTTAATAAGTACTTAATACAAACCACTAATAATCTAATCATCTGTATAGCTCTTTATTAGTCTTTTAAGTTATAAAATTACAGGTTTTTTTTTTTTTTTTTTTTTTTTTGCTTTTTGAGAAGTCTCACTATGTTGCCCAGGCTGGCCCTGTTCTCCTGGGCTCAAGTGATTCTTCTGCTTCAGTCTCCCAAGTAGCTGGGACTACAGGCACCCATCACCATGTCAGTTTAAAAATTACTGTTTTTATAGATCAAAAGCAAGATAAGCAGGCATGGCTGTGCTCGTCTGTAATTCCAGCAGCTCGAAAGCCCAAGGCAGGAGAATGGTGAGTTCAAAGCCAGCCTCAGCAACTTGGTGAGACCCTGTCTCACAATAAAAAAATAAAAAGGGCCAAGGATGTGGCTCAGTAGTTAAGTACCCCTGGATTAAATTCCCAGTACTCAGCCCCACTCCAAAAAAAGGATCAGAAATCACATTTTACCTAACATATGTATTTCTTTGTAACATCAAATCTAACACTTCACTGTAAGCTATAGCATTATTTTATATATCGGTATAAATGCAAAAAGGAACAAAAAACACACCACATAGTTAAAAATCACTAGATATCATCGATTATAAAACATGGCCTTTTTCAGAAATGTTTAAATGGGGAAAAAGTGCACCTTAGCTCAATGCAATATGGTAGACATTGCTGCGTATCTCAAAATCACCCTGTAGCCAAGCACGTTGGCACACTCCTGCAATCCCAGGGACTCAGCAGGCTGAAGCTGGAGGATGGCAAGTTCAAAGCCAGCCTCAGCAATTTATCAAGGCCCTGAGCAACTTAGTGAGATCCTGTCTCAGAATAAAAAAATAAAAAGGCCTGGGGATGTGGCTTAGTGGTTAAGCCCCTCTGGGTTCAATTCCCGGCACCAAATCAAAATCACTGTCTACATATTCATTCAATGATCCATTCGACCTGTAGTTACTAGCCACCTCTGTGCCAGGCACTGCTCCAAGTACTTCACTGTCAGCTCCTTGAATCCCTATAACCATACTATGGGGGAGGTGCTGTTAGGATGCTCTGAGCATCTACAGAGAGAGCTGAACAAGCTGAAGTCCAGACCTGTGTCCTGGATCTTGCTATAAAATCAGAGAGCAAGGGCTGGAGACGTGGCTCATGGTAAAGTGCTTGAGGCCCTGGGCTTGATTTCTAGCACCTCAAAAAAAAAAAAAAAAAAAAAAAAAAAAAAAAAAAAAAAAACAGAAAGAAAGAAAATAGCTGGGGTTGTGGCTCAGTAGTACAGCGCTTGCCTAGCACACATGAGGCATTGGATTTAATCCTCAACACCTCATAAAAATAAATAAGTAAAATAAAGGTATTAAGGTATTGTGTTCATCTACAATTTAAAACAATTTTAAAATTTAAAATAAAAAATAAAATAAATAGAAAAGCAGAGATGGGGACAGCTGGAGGTGCCTGCCCTCATGGAGCCGAGAGTCCAGGAAGACCGTGAACATACTGTGTGCTAGACGGTGGCTTCCCTTCTCTCCGCACCCACCCCACTCAGCTCACCCTGTCTTCTATCCTCTCTCCCTCAATCCTCCATCTGCCTCGTTTGCCCTGCTCCGTCCCCCGCTGGGGGTCTCAGGGCACTGAGGTGCTGCTAGAGCTCTGGTCAGAGCCACCTTGGCAGTGGGTTAGTTGAAGCCATCTGGATCCTGCCAGTCCCAAGGTCCAGAAAGAAAAGGGACCTGCCAAGGCCACTGCAGGGACAGGTGGCAACCAACCCCAGGTCTGAGTTCCAGTGGGGATCCCTCCCTCTGTCTCTGTCTCTTGGCATCTCCGTTGGCCATTGCCATCTGTGTGTCTGTCCGTTTTCCTCTGTCTTGGTGTAAGCGTATTCCTTTTCCTTCCTGTGTCTCTCTAGACCCTCCATTTTCTTTCCCTGTCTCTGTTGTCTCCTCCCTGTGGTCCACCCCGTCTACCTACCCCCCACCTCCCTCACCAGCTCCTCCCCCCCTCCCTCCTCCCAGCCCACCCCACTCCTCCGCAGCACATCTCTGCATCTGTCTGTCTTCCTTCCCTCGACATCTGTCTTCACATTGAACTTGGAGACACTGCCTCCCCTTGTCCACGCACTGGCCTCCCCAGGTGGGCTGTTTCTGCCCTCCCGAGAATAAGGGAAGAGATGAGGGGGAAAGGTGATGGACTCAGGTGGATCCACAGGGTTTCTAAATCTCCCTGAGCCCCACCCCAGTCAGGCTCTCTGGGACCCCAGGGCCCTCCTTTTTTGGCTCACTATCTACCCGGAAGTCCTCCTTGAGGTCTGACCTCAAGCACTCCAGCTGCTCTAATCCACCCTAGGCTTTCCCACGCCTGTGACTGGGAAGAACCCCTAGCATCCGGGTCTGAACCGGATCTCCCCCTACAGGGTGGGGCTGAGATTGGGGGGAAGCCCTCAGGGGACCTGCACCCCCACCCAGGAGGCTGCAATTTCTCCCCTTTCATTTCCTTATTGTTTCTGGGGAAGGGTGTGACTGGGAGCAGAGGGAGGCAGTGGGAAACTAGAAGCCCAGTTTTCAGTCCCTGACCCAACCAGGACCCCAGCACTTTGGGAGGCTTCATATTTCCCACCTCTAAAAATGGGGGAGCAACTGGATCAGCTGATCTGTGAACCTTGGACCAGTGGGGACATCCCAGGGTCATAACTTTCCAAATTCCAGACAGCAACCCACAGGCCTGCACAGTGTTTACATCACCCGGAAGGAGGGTGCAGGGGCGAGAGGTGGTCTGGGGACCCTCGGCTTTGTGGCTGCCTGAGTCTAGGTGTCTCTCTCTCCATTGTTCTGACCCCAGAGGACAAAGGGCATCTGCCTGATGGAAAGGCCAAGGAGACCCTCTGACGGTAGGTCCCAACCCATTTCCAGTCCCCCGCACCTGCACTCTTCCAAAATACACCCCCAAATGCTGATCACTCCCAGGCTGTCCAGTTTCTGACAGTTTCCACACAGATTGTTCCCTAAACTCGGATCCATTCAGACTATGACTCCTCTTGTCTAGACACCCCCCTCAACATCTTACGATGTGCTCCAGAACATTAATTTGTAGTTGGTCACCTTAAATCCTCTGTTCAGTCTTAGAGCTCTCCAAGGATGTCCCCATCATCTGGGACCTCCACCTCTCACCCTGGTCTCTGCTTTCCCCATCACAAAACTGATACCTCCGGCCACCAGCCTCCACTTCTCAACGCTCCCAGTCCCTTCCCTGTCAGCCCTGCCCCAACCCAAGTGCACCTCACACCTCCCGAGACCCAGGACTGGCCCCTCCTGGGAACCATGCCAAGCCCCGCAAGCCTGGGGATCCAGGAATCCCACTCAACAGTTTCAAATCCCAGCCCAGTGTTCCCTATAACCACTAGATCTTGACTTCTTGCAAACCATTCCAGCCCCACACACGACTACCTCCCCAATCTCACAATCTCCATTATAGAGCAAGTGAGCAAAGCAGGAGTCCTGCAGCAAGAGGAATATGGGCTAGATTTGGGGAAGGACTTTCCATTGGTTTAGGTTGAGGGAAGTAGGATATGCCCCCAGCCCCTACTCTGGGAAGCCTTGTCTGAAGTGGGGCTCGATGGGGGACTTTAGGAATGCCTGGAGGCTGCTGGCTGGGGGAGTGAAGAGGGGCACAGTTCGAAATCCTCCAGCCTCTGATTTGGGGAAGCCCTGCCAAGGGTCATGGATGGGGACACAGGGTGAAGACTGTCTACCTGTCCTGCAGATGCTGATGGCCACATCACTTGCTGTTGAGTCCCCAGTGTTGATGAGGTCTGGTGCTGGTCTATCTAGGCCACCTGTTATTTCAGACTCCCCAAATGAAACTTCACCTGGAGAGAACTTCTAGCTCTTAGCCCTGAGCACCACCAAGCCCAGTTTCTGACCCTTTCTTAGACTACCAGCTGACTTACCCCTGAACCTCAGCTCTGATTTCCACTCCCATCTTCAACACTGTATTCTAGCCCTGGCTCCCTTCCACCTCAGACTTCCCTTAATGGTGACCCCCTCCTCTATCTCTTCTTCCCTATCTTTCCCCCTTCTCTTTGAACCCCATTTCCTGAAATCCTCCTGCTATGTCGCCTACCCTGGGGCTCTGATTCCTACCTTAGGTTTGTTCCTTTTAATCCCTTGGATCGGAGGGCCCAACAGCTGGCCCTCACGTTTAAGATGCGACCTACCCTTGCCTAAATTTTCCTCCCATCTACGCCCTTGCCTAAAGGGCGCTCTCTAGTCTTGTCCCGGGTCCCTAACTCCCACACTTGGCTCCGCGTCCCTAGCTCCTTGGCTCCCCAGCTAGATTCCTTGAGCCCCCTTAGCACACACCACGGTCCCTGCCCGCCTTTAGCCCGCCGGATACCTGCCCCCCACTTCCCGCTCCGCCGTCCCCGAGGACACACCTCGCCCGCCTCCGGGTAGTAGCTCCACTCAGCCAGGTCATGGGCCTCCATCTTCACCGAGCCCAGCATCCCCCGGTCCTGCGCCCCCACCCGCCCCGGCTCCGGCCCGGGGGAACCGAGTGCTCGGGTTCTCTCGGCGCCCGCCCGTCCGACCGCCCGGGGTCCCGCCGTCCCGGACGCCGCGGGAGGCGGCCACGCTTTATAGCCGGGACACCCCCGCCCTCGCCCGCCCCGGGCTGCCCTCCCGCCTCCCCGAGGGCGGCGCGCTCGGACTGGGGCGCCCCCTGCGGGATCGCCGGGAGACCGACCTCGGGCGTCGGGAGTCGCAGCCCTGGGATCTGAGAGCCAGAGATGGATGAAGAGGGAGGGAGCTACGCGCGGGAGGCACTGCGGTTACTAAGGACCGGAGGACAGAACCGCCCAGGAGCGCCCTTCCACCCCAGGGGGCGTCAGCGGCTCGACCTGGGAAAGTGAAAAGCCAGAGCCCGGCGTGTTCGACGCGGAGGAAAGGAAAGCTGGGGCGCTATGGCCTGGCGAGGGACCCGTGTGCCATTCCATTATAAGGACCTGTCAGGGTCTCCCCACATTCCAAGTGGGCCGCCAGGACCACCGCGGCTTCCGACGGCTGGAAGTACTTCGGACTGTGAACAGGGTCAGGACCAAGGATGGAGAGGCTCAGGGCCTCTGCTTAGACCCTATCAGGGCAACAGACCACCTCAAGACCCACGAGCTTTGCCCACGGGTCTCCCCACTCGAACACCAGCCAGCCGTCCAGGACTCCGGAGCTCCGCGAACTCCATTTCCCAGAAGCCTCTACTCCCGCTTTCCGCCCAGCGCCTCTGCCAGGGACTACATTTCCCAGAAGCATGGCGCCCGAAAGCAGGAAATGGAGGCCGTCCGGGAGGAGGATGGGGGAGGGCGGAAGGCCGCCCGCGAGGCACGAGGTGGAGGCGGGGGCGGGCCGCGGACTGAACTCCATTTCCCGGCGGTCCCGCGTGTGGGGCGCGTGCGTAGTGTCACGGCGGCGGGCGGAAGATGGCGGTGGCGGCGTCTGCGAAGAGGCGCTGCTGAGGGGGCGCGAGGGGTACGGAGGCCGGAGCCGCGGTGAGCGGGAGGCGGCATGAGGGCCGGGGGACGAAGGGAGGAGGGGCCCAGGAGAGGCAGGGGCGCGGGCGGTGGGAGGCCCCCTGCGAGGAGAGGGCGCAGCGGCATTCGGGGCCCCCGTTTCTGCCCCTGCTCAGGACCCTTCCTTGGCTCCCTAGTGCCCTGAGGGTAAAGTTCCAACGTGGGCCCGCAGGCTCGGCTACCTGTCGACCTCCACTCTCTGCCTTCGCTCATCCCCCGCCAGCGCAGCTGCACTGGCTCTCGGCTCCTCAAACTCGCCCTGCGCCTTCCCGCTCAGGGTTTTTGCACAGTCTGTCTGCTCTGCCCGCAACATCCTGTTACCCTTTCTGCCTGGCTAACTCCCATTCATCCTTCGGGTCTGGGCACCGACGTCACTTCCTCTGCGAAATCCACCTTTCCCGCCCTCCATCCCGAAATCCGCCTGTTCAGTGTTCTCATAGGCCTCTGGTCCTTTCCTTCTTGTCACGTGTGGTCTGATTTGTTGTTAGACCTTTATTTGTGAGCTCTTTGGTTATGTCTGTGACCATGGGCTCCCTGAGCACAGGGACGAGTGTGTCTCAGCCGGCGCTGAGTTCTCAGCACAGTGGCCTCCACACTGGCAACGCCCAGTAAATGTTATTGAATGAATGAAAAGTACTCCTGGAGCCACTCCGGAATAACAGGGAGGTAGTCCTATTCCCACGTGAGAGCAGGGCAGTCCACTCCGTAAGGAGTACACTGGTAGAGAGGGGAACCCCTGGTATTGGTCATAATAGCTAAAACTACAAACATCCCAAATGTTCTTCAGTAGGAAGACTGGCCCCAAATCCCGAGATACATCTGCAAATAAAGTACTATGCAACTGTAAAAGGGAACATGGGAGAAAAGAAAAAGGAATGAGGAAAATATATATTGCTAGAATGGTCTCCAACATATATTAAGTGAAAAGAACATGGAAAGTAGTGGTTATTGTACAGTATACAGTCGGTCTTTTATCCTGGGTCCCACATCTGTGGATTCAACCAAGATCCAATTGAAAATATTTGGGGGGAAAAGTTGCAACTGTTCTGAACATGCATAGACTTCTTTTTTCTTGGCATACTCAACAATTTACATAGCATTTACCTTGTATCACATACTGTAAATAGTCTGGAGATGATTTAACGTATATAAGTGAATGGGTGTAGGTTATACGCAAATACTGTGCCATTTTATATAAGGGACTTGAGAATCCATGGATTTTGGTATCCAAGGCGGGGGTAGAGCCAATCCCCCTGGGAAGTGGGGAGGGACTATATATATATATGTAGATTGGGAAGTGGGGAGGGACTAGATAGATAGATAGATAGATATAGATATAGATATATTTAAAAAACAGCAACTAATGGGTAAACCAAAAAGCAAAGGGAGGAGAAATTGATGAAAGAATTTGGTGGAGGGCTGGGGTTGTGGCTCAGTGGTAGAGCACTTGCCTAGCACGTGTGAGGCACTGGGTTCCATCCTCAGCACCACATATAAATAAATTGAATAAAATAAAGGTACATCAACAACTAAAAAAATTTTTTTTAAATTTTTTAAATAATTACACTCAGCAGGTAGTAAATGTTCTTTAAATATTAGCTGTAAATTTTAAGTATTCTAGAGCCAAAGGGCAGAAATACTGAGCCCAGCAATTGGGGTCCTTTGGCAGGAATGTCGATTCATCCCGCAGGTATTTATTGAACATCTACTAGGTGTCAAGCACTGTTCCAGGCTGGGGATGTGGGAGGTGAGCAAACACCCACAAGTCTCTGTCCTCTTAGAACTTGTTGACATGTCATGTGTTGATGATGATAACTGCCATGGAGCAAAATAAAGTGACAAAGGTGGGGGGTTGACTTTGAAGTAGGGTGGTCAGGAAAGGATTCTCTGCAGACATTTGAGTGGAGACCTAAAGGAAATGAGGGGGTTGGTGGCAACAGCTGGGAAGGAAAGACATGAAGCCTTTGAGGAAGGGGTGTGTGTGGCATGCTCAGGACGTTGAGGACAGAGGTGGGAGAGGCCCTGTCTCTTCAGACCTCGTAGACCTTGGTGGGGACTTTGGTTTTCACTGAGAAAGAGATGGACATAACAGGCAACAGGGAAGTTAGGGGGAGCTCTTGATATCGTAGACACCTGCTGGGAATGGCTACTGGGGGCAATGTGTTGTGTTTCTTTTTGAGACCGGGTCACACTGTGTTGCCCAGGTGGGTCTTGAATTCCTGAGCTCGAGTGACCCTCCTGTACCAGAGTACCTGGAACTACACGTATGTGCCACCATGCCCAGCAAATTTCTGTTTTGTTTCTCTTTCTTCATCTGTGTACACATCTGTTTCTTTGATGAAAGGGGAGCGGCCTGGCAAGCCCTATCTTCCCCTGGGTTGGTTTTCACATCATGTGTGCATCCTCTGTCAGTGCAGAGATTTTCCTCATTTCCTTTGTCTTTTGTTCCTTTCTAGAGCTGCATAGTCTTTTTATTAAGCGAGTGGATGGTCATTATTTTCAGCCAGTCTCCCCAAGTGAGAGCACATGGTTTGCTTCTCGCATTTTGCTATTGCAAATAGCACTGAAGTGGATGGATATCTGTGATTGCTATCCACATGAAATCATCTCACGTTTTGCAGCATGAGTTTGAAAGATGCTACAGACTTCCCCTCATTTTTCAGAACAGTCCCATAGAACTCCAGAGACTGACTGAAGCACGATGGCTGTCAGCAGTCTTCTCTGATGTGGTGAGTCCCTGCTGTGTGCTGGGCTCTCAGTTCCTCAGAGCCGTGTTAGAAAGTTTGCTCTGGTGTCTAGTCCAGAGTACAGCCCAGATGGAGAGGCAGGAGGCAGAGATCAGTGAGGTGGCTGCTGTACGTTCATTTAGTCATCATTTAGCATTTGTTTGTGGTCAGCCTGCTGGGGGTAAAGTGCTGGACTTGAGGCTTAGAGTCCCCCTTCTGACTGGGAGACCGCCCTCCCCCACATGACACCTGTGCACACATACATGAGCCAGAGAGACCAGCCCTGGGGGAGAGGGGAAGGCTGGCTGACTGGGAAGGACAGTCAAGCCCTTTATATTGGGATGAGAGTCTGTCCCAACCCTTGTGCAAGGGCCTAGAGCTCAAGCCAACCCCTTCTTTTACAGAGAGTACCTGACAGCAGCCATGGCAAGTGGCAGTGGGGACAGTGTCACCCGCCGGAGCGTGGCATCACAGTTTTTCACACAAGAGGAGGGGCCAGGCATTGATGGCATGACCACCTCAGAGAGGGTGAGTGCGGCAGAGGGCTGCAAGTGGGCAGGCACAGTTCTGGCCTCTGGTCGACATGCCCCCGGCGATGCCCTGGGAGTCAAGGGACCGGCAGAGCCAGCTTCATCCCGCCTCTCCCCTCCCTCCAGGTGGTGGATCTCTTGAACCAGGCAGCACTGATCACCAACGACTCAAAGATCACAGTGCTCAAGCAGGTGAGGGCAGGGTCCTGGTGGGGCGGGACAGGAGTGGGGAGCTGGGAGCCTGTGGAGTGAGAACTGTAGAGCTCACCTCGCGAACGCCTGCCAGGAGCTCTGCTGGGCCACACGCTCCCATTCAGTTCTCTCCGAAGCCCCACGGAGTGGGGGTGTCACTGCACACAGAGAGCAGAACCGAAGTCCACGTGGTCAGCAGGCTGCTCTGCTGCTGTCTAGCTGAGCTGGTGCAGTCCCGAGTTTTGCTCTTCGTCTTTGCCTTTCCTTTCTACCAGGGTTCAGTCTGGTGGGGAAGACGTGCCTGTCACCAGGCCATTGTGGCCAGAGTAGTCAGGGCTGGCCAGGAATCTCCTGGCCTAGGGACAGCTGGGGGTGGGGGTCAGGAAGGGCCTTCTGGAAGAGGGGACATCTGAGCCAAGCCCTGGAGGATGGAGTGGCAAGAGGCACACCAGTGAGAGGGAGAGGGTGTGGTGACAAGGGCACAGAGGTGAGCAAAAGGCAGAGGAGGGCATAAGCTTGGGGGCTGGGCATGGAGCAGAACAGGAGGCGGTTGAAGTCCAGAGATTGTGGGGTCAGGTTGCCTATGTAAGAACCTCAGTTCTGCTTCTGGCTCAGTGTGACCTTGGAGAACCAGTGCCACTTCTGAGGTAGAGCCAGTGCTGACAGCAGCATGGTCGTGGGGCCACTTACCCACAGTACCTCAAACCCCGGGAGTGAGGCCCTGCACCAGCTCTGGACTGGGAAATCCATGGGAAGGGCTTAATCTAAAGAGCTGGGCAGGTGTGAGGGTCTTGGAAATGGGTTCTCACGATCATAGGATGCTTGCTAAATGGTGGCAGTGTGGAGTGGGGGGAGCTGTCAGTCAGGGGAGGCAGTCCAGACCTCAGGAAGGTCGAGCCTGGCACCCACTTCCTTCAACTCCTGTGCCTCACGTCCTCACCACCTACCTACCAGGCCCTGCACCTTGTGGGCTCCTGCGGAAGCCTCCCAGCAACCCTGTGAGCTGAAGGTTAAGGGCTCATTTTACAGAGTAGCTGACTGAAGCTCAGGAGGGGTGGCCAGTTTCCCAGGATCTGGGTAGTGAGTGGCAGAGCTGGTAATTGAACTGTTTTCCCCCCTACTTCTATATACAAGGATTGGATCCTGATTTGTAGGTCTGACCTTCCTTCCCGCCCCAATCTCTTTCCAGGTCCAGGAGCTGATCATCAACAAAGACCCCACACTGCTGGACAACTTCCTGGATGTGAGACGACCTGAACGGGCCTGGGTGAGGGGAGGGGTCTGCTGGCCCCTGCGCACCTTCCTGACTTCTCTCTGACATTGCAGGAGATCATCGCTTTCCAAGCAGACAAGTCGATAGAAGTGCGAAAATTTGTCATTGGTTTCATCGAGGAGGCATGGTATGGGCGGCATGGGGGGCATTCCTGGTGGCATTAGCCTGTTGGGCTCTTAGTCTGGCACCTGCCCTGGGGTCCTGCCCTCTGCTTCCTGGACGCATTCTCCCTCCCGTGTATGCTTATTCACTAACAAATACCTAATAAGATGGCACCTCGGGGACCGTCCATGATTCCTCAGGCACCTCACGCGTCACGTTCCCATCATGAGTGGGGGCTGTCTCCCTGCTTTCAGAGTGCATGCCGCGGCAGCTGGTCATTTTCAGCCACTCCCTCTGCCCTGGGCCATGCTACCATTCCCTACTGCCCAGATTACTTCACTGGCCTTCTTTCTGGCTCCTGTTTACTGGTTGACTCTCCCCCCCCCCCTCTTTTAATTGAAATGAAATTCATACAACAAAAATTTAGCTATTTTAATATATTATTATATACTATTTTCTTCTTAAGAGACAGGGTCTCACTGTTCTCCAGGCTGGCCCTGAACTCCAGGGCTCAGCGACACGCCTACCTCAGTTTCTACAGTAGCTGGGACTACAGGTACACAGCCTCACACCTGGCCTTACCATCTGAAAGTGAGCCGTTCAGTAGCATCTAGTTCCACAGCCTCTCACCCCCCAACCCCCAGGGGAAGCACCCCTCTCATTCCCTAGAGCGACCCTGCTGAAATGGAAATCGGGTGTCATCACTGCCTGGCTTCCAGAACCGCTCTCAGACCCCCCTGCCCACTCTCTCACTGAGGTTAAAGCCCAACTCTTCACCTGGCCCCATCTCCCTCCTCGCCCTCCATCTCCCTCTCTGCTCCTCAGAAAACATTGGGGAGTGTTGAGTCTGTCCACTCACTGTGCCCACTAGGGACCCTGGGCCCCAGGTGGACACATGGTGTGCTCTTCCCTGGGTCTCTCTCAGAAAGCCCTTCCTGCCCCCTCCTGTGCTGCACTTTGTGGCGTTCCCCACCAGTTGAAATTACCTCAGTAATTTCCTTGCCCACAAAAACATCAGCTTCACAAGGACAGGACTTGACACTTCTGTCTTATTGAACACTGTATCTCCAGGACCTGCCTGAAACAGGGTTGGAGCCAGCAGAGACTGTATTTGTAGAACAAGTGAATGAATTTTATCGAAACTAATCACAGGATACTTCTGCCTGCACACTATTAGGTCTTTCCCTAATTTTTGCCTCTTCTTATGGAAAGGGAAGCAGACTCTGAATGGTAAAGCGACTTGTTGCAGTTGAGTCATTTACTCATTGAATCATTAGGTGTTTACTTGATGCTTTGTGACTAGAAGGAAATGAAATAGCCCAGATGAGTGTTTTCTGATTGCCAGGCACTGTTCTAGATGCTGGACCTACTTCAGTACTTGATCCTCAGCATGACACTTTGGGTCAGTTACTTGACTAATTTAATTGAATAGAAAACTGAGGTTTGGAGAGGTGAAATGAGTTTTCTTAAGGTCACAGCTGGTTTCTATCACAACTGGAATTTTAGCCTGTATGTGACATCAGAACCCAAATTGTGTTTCCCCTTTTACTGGGAGAATTTATAAATTTTTTGAGTTTACAAAAATTTAATTGTTCAGCAAGTATGTGCCATGCATTTGCTGTGGACCAGGCATTCGTGTCAGGCTGTTGAAATCCAGTAGTGAGCACGACCAGGTATGGCTCCTGCCTCTGCGGAGCTGAAAGTCTTTTTTTTTTTTTAATACTGATTTGATTAACATTTAATTTCACATTGTAATGTGTACTGTAAGAATTACATGTATGTGCTGAGCATTAATGGTTGGCCTTAAATTCCTTTATTGACCAGTTGCTTGAGGCCTTTTGTTCTTTATGTTAACAAAGGTGACCCTGCTGTTACTCAGAAGTAGGATAGGGTCCCCACTTAAATAAACAAAGCTAATGATTGTATAAAAGGAAGTGATTTAAGTAACATGGATGGTTGGTATTTAGCAAATGCTTTCCAGGGGTCAGGTTCTAAGCACTTAATTGTTGCAATTTTTACAACCGTGTACCCGAAGTAAGATAAAGCCACATTCACACAGTTGTCTTTCTCTATTGCTTTCATGTGAAAAGCAGGGCCTTAAGAGGGTAAAGGAGAGGGTGTTGTGGGACCAACCAAGATAGAGGGTTCAGGGGCAGCTCAAACCTGCCCCTGAACCCTCGTTCTAAGCTAGATGCAGACAAAGCAGGTGTAGTCCTTGACCCAGCCCCCTCCATTCCTGTTCCCTGAGAGTTCCTTTTCTGCCTGGATACCAGGTTCCCAGAACCTGCCCTAACACCACCTTGACCTTGAGCCTTTTCCTCCGCCCTCCAGCAAACGGGACATTGAGTTACTGCTGAAGCTGATTGCAAATCTCAACATGCTCTTGAGGGATGAGAATGTGAATGTGGTGAAGAAGGCCATCCTCACCATGACCCAGCTCTACAAGGTGGCCCTGCAGGTGAGAGCTCTCTCCCCACCCAGCAGCTTCCCATCTGACAGTCTCATCATAGACAATCTTTTGAGCTTCAAATCAGGTTCAGACCACATTCTTCATGGTCAAAGTGTGCTGTTGGTCTGTGGGACCAGACAACAAGGGGATCTGATGTTGTCTATTGGGTCAGGAAATTGCCATGAACCCATCCTTATTTCTACCAATCTATTCATTTATTCATAAAGCAAACATTCCCCAAGCACCTCCTACCTGCCATCCCTGTGCTAAATAATGTAGGGTCACAGGAGTGACCAAATACTCCTCAAGTGCCTTCACAGTACTCAACTCAGTGAGGGAGCCAGGCACTGATGGAAGAGTCACAGGAACATTGATTCGGGGCTGGGATATGGAGAGGACACACTAGCATACTGTTCACTGGTGTCCATGAAATGAATGAAGCCGCTTTACCACTGCTACCCTGAGGTCAGCGTTGCTACTCCTTTGTTTTCCGTAGGATCCCAGACCATCACGGGGTTATTGCCATGAATCATACCTGGGCAGGGCCAGACAGGGTCCTGTCCTCAGCATCACCTGACACTGAGCTGGGAACAGTCGGAACTCTGTTAACTGGATGAATATTCTCGTCATTCACAGGTCTCTAGGAGTAATGCAGGGTGCCGGTGATTGATGTGTTGTCCCTCTCTGTCTTTTTCTTCTATCTCTCCCTGGCAGTGGATGGTGAAGTCACGTGTCATCAGTGATCTGCAGGAAGCCTGTTGGGACATGGTGTCTGCCATGGCTGGAGACATCATCTTACTGCTAGACTCTGACAATGATGGAATACGGACCCACGCCATCAAGTTTGTGGAGGGCCTCATTGTCACCCTGTCACCCCGCATGGCTGACTCAGAGGTACCCCGACGCCAGGAGCATGACATCAGTCTGGACCGCATCCCTCGAGACCACCCCTACATCCAGTACAGTGAGTGGCGCCCGTCCTCTGCTGCCCTCGTGCACACTGGCGCCCTTCCCACCTCCCCTTGCCTTTGTTTTAATGAGGTTTTTGGGTTTTTTGTTTGTTTGTTTGTTTTTAGTACATGGACACAGTACCTTTGTTTTATTCATTTATTTTTTTGTGGTGCTGAGGATGGAACCCAGTGCCTCACACATGCCACTCAGCCCAAGCCCCAACCCCTTGCCTTTGCTTTAATTTCTGAAACAACATAATGCAGCAGCTCAAAGTCCTGAGACTCGGCTTCAGTCCTGACTTCGCCACATGCTTGTGTGACTGAGCAAGTTGCTCCTCTGAACTGTCCTTTCCTGTCTTGCACAGGCTTGTAGTGAGGTTCTGTGAGAATGCAAGCTAATAAATCCCAGTTGTTTCATGGTTTTCTTTTTTTTTAATGTTTTGTTTTAGTTATAGGTGGACACAGTACCTTTATTTTTATGTGGTGCTAAGAATCCAACTCAGTGCCTCATACATGCTAGGTGAGCACTCCACCACTGAGCCACAGCCCCAGCCCCTGTGGTTTTCTTAATCAAATTATAAAAGTAGTACATACCTGTGCTGTAGGTGGCAAGCAATACGGACAGGAGGTGTGGAGGAATAGCCTCCCTGGGAAGAGTGTGGCTTCCTTCCAGACCACTTCCGTGGACGCCGTGTCTGCTGTGTTTGTTTGCTTTTTGCTTTGCAAAAGCAAGACCATGCTTCATATTTTCTGCTGAAAGACATTAGAGTGTCATGGCTTGTGTTTTGAATCTCAGCTCTTCCCTTGCACAAATGACTTATTCTTTCTTTCTCTGAGCCTTTTTCCTTGTTGCTAAACTGGGGACCATTATTATGGCATCTACTTTAGGTTCGAGGTCTGAGATTTGGTAAGATAGTATGACTGGCATCAGAGCATTCCACCAGTGTTACTATTCTGTGTATCATTTAACAACCTCTAAACAATACGAGTGACATCCTTCCCTACCAAAACCACGTTCACATGCTCCCCAGTATTCTATGGTGTGGTGGCCTCATGTTATGACAAGCAGTTCTCTGTCATCAACATTTACATTGTGTTTTATTCACTATTTCAAATAATATGGAATTCATTGTGTTTACCTACCAAACTTTTAAGCATTAAGTATTAGGGACTGGATTAAGGACAGTGTTGCTACAAGAAACTTGAACTCTTTGTTTATGTATGTATATGTATTTGACAGTGTAGTTCTCTTTGGGAGAGGTACTAAG
The DNA here is from genome assembly GCF_902686455.1 of Sciurus vulgaris. Classification (NCBI taxonomy): domain Eukaryota; kingdom Metazoa; phylum Chordata; class Mammalia; order Rodentia; family Sciuridae; genus Sciurus; species Sciurus vulgaris. The sequence goes on along the minus strand of NC_136478.1, from coordinate 54,752,401 downwards.
GATTGAGATGTGACTCGGGTGATTAACCACTGAGCCACATCTCCAGCCCTTTTTTATTTTTTAGTTATAAATGGATACAGTACCTTTATTTTGTTTACTTACTATGTGGTGCTGAGTATCACACATGGCTAAGCAAGTGCGCTACCACTGAGCTGTAGCCCCAACCCTTATTTTTTTGGGGGGGGGCAATTAGGGAGGGTACCGGGGATTGAACTCAGGGGCACTAGGCCACTGAGCCACATCCCTAGCCTTATTTTGTATTTTATTTAGAGACAGGGTCTCACTGAGTCACATAGCACCTCACTGTTGTTGCCAAGGCTGAATTTGGACTCAAGATCCTCCTGCTTCAATCTCCCGAGCCTCTGGGATTATAGGTTTTCCACTGTGCCAGCTTAGTTTTTATTTTGAGGCAGGGTCTTGCAAACTTACCTAGGGCCTCACTAAATTGCTGAGCCTGGCCTTGAACTCAGGATCCTCCCTCCTGCCTCAGCCTCCTGAGCCACTAGGATTACAGTCATGTGCCACTGTGCCCAACAACAATGTAGTTCTTGTAATCAGTTTCCTATGGATGGATATTTAAAATTATTTCTGGTCTTCTGCTCTTCCAATCCTATGCTTTTAACGTTCTCAAAACTTAATTTTTATTCTTAATAATAGTCTCATAGGCCAGACGTGGTGGTGCCCAACTGTTCAGGAGGCTAAGGCAGGAGGATTATAAGTTTGAGGACAGCCTGGGCAATTTAGCAAGATCCTATCTCAATATTTTAAAAATAAAATAAAATAAAAATAAGGCTGGGGGTGTAGCTCAGTGGTGGAACACCCATGACTCTAAATTTTCTTTCTCCTGTTATCTGGACATCTGAGTATCAGGACCCAGACTTCCTTTAAATCCCAGGAGGTTCTCTCTTCAAAGGGCTGGGAGAGGGAACCCTGCTAACAGTTTTCTCCTTTTCCTCAGATGTGCTATGGGAAGAGGGCAAGGCAGCCTTGGAGCAGCTGCTCAAGTTCATGGTGCACCCTGCCATCTCCTCCATCAACCTGACCACTGCACTGGGCTCCCTCGCCAACATCGCCCGCCAAAGACCCATGTTCATGTCTGAGGTGATCCAGGCCTATGAAACCCTGCATGGTAAGTTGAGCCCCTCCCTCACCTCCCCACTGGTCACACTGCCCTTGCCTCAGGAGATATGAGCTAGCTAGTCGCTGTAGCCAGCTTGGGCACAGAGAGGGGGGTCTGGGTATTAGATAGGAATCTTTAGCATCTGGCAGAAACCTGGTTGCAAACTGATTGTAAGGACTAGGGATGTCACTTATTAGTAGGGCACTGAGTAGCTGGGTCCCCAGCACTGCCAAATTGAAAAAAAAAGAAACCCAAACTGACTTTAATATCAAAATGCATGCAAGCGAAATGATGTAATGTCTATTCTAGCCTTTCCCTCTGCCCTCCATAAAGGGAGGCGAGATGTTCTAAAACCAGCAAAATGTTTGTTGATGGGTGCATAGAAATGGAGAATATTTTCTCTGCTTTTCTACACAGATAAAAACTTGAAAGTCTGGGCTTGAATCACGAGTATGTGCAGATCATGGATTAGTCCCTCTTCATCTTTTGTCTCTTATCTTCTCCGTGTTGATTTCCTTCTCTGGGTCTTTCCTTGGGGTAGTGAAGAAGGTACCCCATAGCTTCAGGCTTCCGTTCCAACCACTTAGCAACTGCCGGGGAAACAGAGTGTCCCCTTACCCATCATTCCAGCAAAAGTCCAAGGACCGGTGCTCATTGTTTCTGATTGGCTGAGCAGAAATTACGAGCCTATCTCTGAACCAATCACAGTAGCCAGGGGAATGCAGTGTTCTCAGTGGCCCCAGTTCTCACTCGCCCTTGGATGGAGGATGGAGACGAGGTGGTCTCCTCAAAGAGGAATGGGAGTGTTGTTGGCTGAGGAAGGGACAGTGGATACTGGGCAGGCAAAATTACAGGCATCCTCTTTTGCACTGGAGCAGGGGAGACTGGTTCATCAAGGTGACCAGCAGGTGTCAGAAGGGGAGTTTGTGGAAGTGAAGGTGGCACTTATAGCCCTACACAGGGGAAGGATTTGGAATGGAGACCAGGGAAGGAGGGATCTGAGACTTCATGTTTAATAAAGTGGAGGTTGTGTTTTCCTCTGTCAAAGGGACTAGTATTAATGGAAGCCTCTCAAGGGTTTTATGCATCAGTCTGTAAGGGGAAAGCCACACGCTAGATCGCAGGGCACAGCACTTTCCTAGGAGTCACCTGCAAGACCACTGGCCAAGTTTGGGGCTGGGCCTTGAGACTAGCAGGACTCCTGGAGATCTGTCCACAGGCCAAGCTCCTGCCTTTCTTCTCACAGCCAACCTCCCCCCAACGCTGGCCAAATCGCAGGTGAGCAGTGTGCGCAAGAACCTCAAGTTGCACCTGTTGAGTGTGCTGAAGCACCCAGCCTCCTTGGAGTTCCAGGCCCAAATCACCACCCTGCTGGTGGACCTGGGCACACCTCAGGCTGAGATTGCCCGCAACATGCCCAGCAGCAAGGATGCCCGCAAGCGGCCCCGAGATGACTCGGACTCCACACTCAAGAAGATGAAGTTGGGTGAGCTGAGGCTGGGACCTGGTAGAAGGGGATTGTGGGACACATTCTGTTTAAAAGGTTCAGTTATTTACATTAAACTATTTAATTTGCATTAATATCATGAGGTATGTAATATAATGGCATATAAGTGAAAGGAATAAAATGAAAATAATTTCCATCTTATCTCTTTCCCTAAACATAATTGCTCCTCACATGTGAACACTTAGATTTTCTTCAGGAAGTACTTTATATGTGTAGGGTACTCCTTTCCTTTGTTTTACATATACGTACATTTTCTTTTTGAAGATTTTTTCCTTTGGTTTTTCTTTTTTTTTTTCTTCCCTACTAAGGATTGAACCCAGGAATGCTCTAACTCTGAGTTATGACATCAGCCCTTTTTATTTTATTTTTTTAATCTTTTTTTTAATTATTTGTTTATTTTTTTAGTTGTAGATGGACACAATACCTTTTTTTTTGTTTATTCTTATGCAGTTCTGAGGATCGAACCCAGCGCCTTACATGGCGCATCAGGCGTGTGCTCTACCACTGAGCCACAGCCACAGCCCCTATTTTTTTTTAAATTGAGACAGTCTCACTGAGTTGCTTAGGCTGACCTTGAACTTTGTGCTCCTCCTGCCTCAGGCTCCTGAATCACCAGGATTACAGGTTCTTTTTGAAGTAATGCAGGGCAGGGGCTACTGGGGATGAACCCAGGGTGTCATGCATACTAAGCAATTGCTCTGCCACTGAGCTTCACCCCAGCCTTCTTTTGGAAATAATTTTTAATGGTTATATTATTTATCAATAGTGTCAGCTATGGCAACCTTCCTTAACACCAAATTAAAAAAAAAAAAAAAATCATTGCTTGTTTCTAGAACATACATGAAAGATTCTTCTTTTTTCATGTTAAAAAATAAGGAAATTTGGTAAAAGGAGTGATTTGTGAATCCAGGTAGTTTTTCCATAATTAGACATAGGCAGCATCTGTACAGCAGTCTGCACATATGTCCCACCATAGGTCAGGTCCCAAGGTAGAATTGCTGGGGAATGGTGTCTGGTCTGTTAAAGCTACTTTCAACTCATGGAGTTTATTTTTCTGTTTTTTTTTTTTTTTTTTTAATTTGTTTTGAAATACTTTAAGCTTAAAGACAAGTCACAGAAACAGTATTGAAAATTCCTGTGAATGCCTCAAGAGACATTAACCATGCATTACTTTAGATGGCAGGTCCCCTTTATTTTAATCTTTTGCATCTGTTCCTCAGCCCCCCTTGGACTTTGTGACATTGACATTGGGAAGAAGAGTTCAGGAAGGTGGTTTGATAAACTGTCCTGTCATTGAGCTTGTGCTCTTTTACCTCATGACGGGATTCAGGTCATGCACCCTTGGCAGGGATGCTAGGGAAGCCATACCCTGGCCTCCGCTTATGGGACCTGGAAGCACATGGTGGCAGTTTGTCTCGTTAGTCATAATGTTAACTTTGTTTATTTGGTTAAGGTGGTGCGCACCAGGTTTCTAGTGTCAGGGACGGTTCTTCAGCTTCATCTGGGCTAGATGGCACACACCTGTAATCCCAGTGACTCTGGAGGCTGAGGCAAGAGGATGGCAAGTTCAAGGCCAACCTGGGCAAAAATTAGCAAGACACTGTCAAAATTAAAAGAGCTGGGGACATAACTCAAAGATAGAGTGCTTGCTTAGCAAGTGTGAAGCCTGTGTTCAATCCCTAGTACCACAAAAAAAAAAGTACCATTTTTCCCTTTGTAAATAATTACCGGGGAAGATATTTGAACCTGTAAATACGTTTTCCTCTTCAAACTTTCACCTAGTAGTTATAATATCCACGGACACTTGCCTGAATCTATGACGGCTTGTACTATTTACAAAAAGATCTTCCTTCAACATTCGTTAGTTGGCATTCTCCTCTAAGGAAGAATTTTCTCTTGGTCTTCACAGTTTATTATCAGTAGGGATGCGTGGGTTCTTCTTTTCTAGGTTATAATGTATTGTCATTGTTATTTATTTTGTTGCTCAAATTTCCTCATGCTTAGCCAGCTGGCTTCTATCTCCTTTTAATGTGTCCAGTAACTCTTTTTGAGCATTTCTTACCTTCTAGCGTCACAAGATGTTTTAGAGGTATCTGGTATTTTTCCAGAACAGTCATTCCTTTGAGTTCTGGTTTCTTTTAAGGAGGGAATAGTTTCAGAAATCAAAATCTGAGCACTGGATGTGCCGTTGCTGCTGGGTGGACTTGACAGCCATTGCCAGGCTGTTTCCAAACAGCATAGCAGCGTATGCTATCCCCGCAGTGCCTGGGCACCTGTTACCTACAAATCACCAGCCTTGGGCATTCTGTAAACCCAAGGGGCACAAATGGTGTCCTTGGTTTGGATTTGCGTCCTGGCCTGTGTTGGAGCCAGGCTCTGCATCTTGTGCTTGTTGGTCATCTGCCTTTCTGCTGAGTGCCCATAGTTTTTGCTCATTTTTTCCTAGGTTGTCTAACCTGTGGTTGAATTATTATCCTGTTATAAACTGTTAACACAGCTGCATTAACACTTTATCATGTTCTTTTTTTTTTTTTTTTTGGCAGTGCTGGGGATCGAACCCAGGGCCTTGTGCTTGCGAGGCGAGCACTCTACCGACTGAGCTATCTCCCCAGCCCCACTTTATCATGTTCTTGCCATACATTTTTATAAATATAAATTCAAGGAGCATCTTTGTGACAGAAAACTCTTCGTCTGTGGTTCAGATTATTGGTTTCTTTCCCTGGGGCTGGGACTATTGTCCTTTGTCCAGCCAGCCTGCAGCCGTCTGTACCATGAGTGCTGCAGGGAATTCCCTGTACAGTTGACCTTAGTGTGAGTTTTTAGGGTAGCTACCTACAAGTGGAATTGCTGTGTCAACAAGGCGTGCACATTTAAAATTTTGATCTATGTCACATGCTTTTCCAGAGGCCACGTGTTTACATTTTCACACTCGACATCCCCTCTAACGACTGTTACTGCTAACCATTCAATTTTTTTGTTACTCATCTAGGCAAAAAATGACATCTTACCAGGTTTGGGGGCTTTGTTTTCTGTATTTTCCTCATTCCTGAGGAAGTTGAATACTATTTCAAAGATATGGTAATTATTTGTAAATAATAAACCTCTGAAATTATTAGTTGACCTTTTTGTTAATATTGGCTTCTCTGGGGGATGTGTAGCTCACCTAGTGCACTGCAAAACTAATAATAAATAATATTGTCTTCTTGGAACTTAGTGAGATCAGGTAGGGTGTTTGGCTTATTCCCATTTCCCAGATGAGAACTGAGACCCAGAAAGAGGCAGGCTGTTGCCAGGCTCTTGTGGTGGAGGTAGGGCTATAGCCTCAGTCCTCACCCACTGTGCACTGCTGAGGCCGAGGCTGAGGCTGAGGCTGGTGGAGGGGAGCCACCTGGGCTCCATGCCACTGCTCTCTCCAGAGCCCAATCTTGTTCTCCCCTATCTCAGAGCCTAACCTGGGGGAAGATGATGAAGACAAGGACTTGGAGCCTGGCCCATCAGGGACCTCAAAGGCCTCAGCCCAGATCTCAGGCCAGTCGGACACAGACATCACAGCTGAATTCCTACAACCTCTGCTGACACCTGACAATGTGGCCAATCTGGTAAGGGTGGTAGTCTGTTTTCCCGGGGTGAGGAGGGAGGATGTTCCAGTCCTTCCTCTGCCCCACACCACACTGACCACCTCCTCTAGATGGCACCAGAGGGGTGGTCCAGCAGGCCCTCCCTCCCTTTGTAGACCTCATCCCTACTCCTTCAGGAGGTCACTTGTCACCACCACTCAACAGACCCTCTTTAGATGCTTGAGTCCCTGTATCGACCCACTCACCCTGGTCACTGTCCTCTCCTCTTCAAAGGGAGGGTCTGCTGGCTGTAGAGCCAGGGTGGGTAATTGCATTGTTGGCTGTGTGACTGGGGCTGGCTTCCTCTGACACCCTCAGGGACTGAACTCCCCTGGAGCAGGCACAGGTCCATCTTAGGCACTGCATTTCCTAGCTTCCTGGGCATGGGACCAGCGCTTGTTGAGTTAGTGCTTAAGGAAAGGCTCCCTCCGGGCACCCTGCAGGTCCTCATCAGCATGGTGTACTTGCCTGAGACCATGCCTGCCTCCTTCCAAGCCATCTACACCCCTGTGGAGTCAGCAGGCACTGAAGCCCAGATCAAGCACCTGGCTCGGCTCATGGCCACACAGATGACAGCTGCCGGACTAGGCCCAGGTGAGTGTCACATGGAGGCCAGCACTTGGCACTGAGCATCTCCTGGTGGTGATGCATAGGAAGGGTTGTGTGCCATTTAAAATGTGAGTAATCATGGACACCTTAAGTAGAATGAGTACTCAGTATTTTTAGGCTCTGGGCTTTAAAATCCAGCAGACCTGGATTTGAGATCCAAATTGAACCAGATCAGATCATTCACTTAATAGTTCTGTGCCTTTTGTTGGGTTCTTTAACCTCACTGAGCCTCAGAGTTTTACCCTACTTCAATAAAACTGTGTGTGTGTGTGTGTGTGTGTGTGTGTGTGTGTGTGTGTGTGTGTGTGTGTGTGTGTGTGGTGCTGGGGATTGAACCCAGGGCCTCGTGCTTACAAGATAAGCACTCTACCAACTGAGCTATACCCCCAGCCCTTCAATAGAACTTTTGAAAAATAAGTTGTACAGCAAAATGTACAATTCTGAAGTGTACAACTAAGTGAATTTTCATAGGGAAAACACCAGGGTAATCAACACCTGGATCAAGGTGGCCATTTCCATCACTCTAGAAAGTTCCTTGGATCCATTCCAGTTCCACTTGGAGCCACTTACCTCCAGAGACACCACTGTTCTGAGGTCTGCTCCTTGAATAGTTTTGCCTCTTTTGAATTTCATGTAAGTGGAATCACAGAGGCCTGACTTTTGCTCACTATTAGGTTTTCTAGATTGATCCATGCTATTGTGTGAACCCATACTTTACTATCATTGTTCAGTAGTCTTCTCTCTTGTGAGTACATTGCCATGGGTCTTCCACTCTCCTGGTGCTGGGCCTGTAGCTTGTTTCCACATTTTACCCACCATGAGTAAAGCCACTCTGAACGTTTGTGTCATCTTTGGATGTGCACACACATGCTGCCTTCTGTCTTGAGCATATACCAAGTAGTGGAGTTGTGGGGTCGCAGGTTAGGGTGTTACCAGTGCTATTGAGAACTGCTTGTCACGCTTCTAAAGTGACTGTACCATCTGATATGCCCATGCCCCCAGCAATAAATGGCATTCCTAGGTTAAGCCTCAGTTTATTGTTTCCTTCATTTTAAGGACTTCTGGTTTTTTTGTTTGTTTGTTTTGAGAATCTCATCTCTTTGTTGAAATGATCTTTTGCTTCCTGCAGTTACTCTTTCAACTGCTTATTGGAGTGATCATTCATTGCCTGCATTTGCTCTCTTATCTCATCCTTTGCTTCACAAATCATTTTAATTATGTATATTCTGAACTCCTTTTCTGACATTTCTTCTACCATGCTGTCACTGGATTCCATTAATATAGAATCTAGGTTTGTTTAGAACATTTTCTTCTCTTGTCTTTTCATGTTGTTCACGTATTTTCCCCTCTAGCAGTGCAGATCTGGGATATTGCAATTTCCCCCCCCTTATAGTGACCCTGTACAGGCTTTCATAACCTTTTTTTTTAAGGGGAGAATCAATATTAGTAGCACCCAAAGGCTGGGGAGATAGCTCAGTTGGTAGAGTGCTTGCCTTGCAAGCATGAGGCCCTGGGTTCAATCCCCAGCACTGGAAAAAAAAAAAAAAAAAAAAATATATATATATATATATTAGTAGCACCAGTACAGACAATATGCAGCCCTAAACCAAACAGCCCCTATGAAGATGTTAACAATATTGTCATAATAAACAGAGAGGATGAGTTCAATTATTATCTACAGTATAACAAAGAGATTTGCAATAAGGTCTGCAGTTTCCAGTGGAGAACAAAGAGAATGGGGAGCCATGTAGATTGTAACTGTTAATGGGATAGAAAAAGAGTTTATAGAAATTCTAGATCATAGAAAGAGTGAAAGGGGGGCTGGGGAGATAGCTCAGCCGGTAGAGGGCTTGCCTTGTAAGTACAAGGCCCTGGGTTTGATCCCCAGTACCCCCCCCCCAAAAAAAAAAAGAAAGAGTGAAAGCATAATCAAAAGAAGTTGATTATTAGCATGAGAAAAGGGATAGAGAGACTGTGAGGAAACAGGTAAACAAAAGGAAAATAGAGCAAGAAAAATAAAGAAATAAAAACTTTAAATTTTTCAAAGAGGAGGGAAAAAAAAATCTACACTGTAACAGTCATATACTACTCAGACTTCACAGTCTTCAGTAGCCTGATGCACAAGAGGTACCTGACAATTAGCTTCCAGTCTCCAGCAGGATGGGATTTGCCCCACCTAAAGATGGGAGCTTCTGTTTCCAGGATAACCCAAGATGGCCACGCTGGCTTCCAAACATGTTGGCAAATGGGGAGCTGCAGCTTGGCATGGGGGTGGTCAGGCCGAGGGTCCTGGAGGCAGGGTGCAGTTGCTCAGGCAGGGGTCCTGGAGACGGGGTGTGGTTAGTCTGGTTGAGGGATCCTGAAGGTGGAGCACTGTCAATTGGGCCAAGGGTCCTGCACTGCAGGTCCTGGATGTTGTTTCAAAATGGCGGCAGCCGCATGTAACCAAACCTGCAGGTACTGTGACAGTGAACTTCCAGGCCACAGTAGGCAGCTTGCGATCCGCTGGCATTCTGCGGGAGGTCTGCAGGCTACTGGCAGACAAGCAACAGGTGGACCTCTGGCAGTGGGTGATGAGTAGGTGAAAGGCAGGCGATGAGCAGGCAAGAGGCAGGCAAATGGGCAAATGGTGGATGATAGGCAGCAGTCAGTGAGCAATCTGCACTCAAAAAGTATTCCATATGCTGGCAGAAATTGTAAGAGGTCTTAGTCCATCCACTGCTTGCTCCATTCCTCAGGGCTCCAGGTAAGGCAGAAAATTATGACCCAAGACTGTGGCAGAGGGATTCAGCTTACATGGTGATCAGGAAGCAGAGAAAGGGCAAGCCTCGGATTATATTGCAAAATGGGGATAAAAGGAGCAGGTTTCAGCAGGGAGTCTCGTGTACAAGGTGCAGCCTGGAGCCGAGCACCCTGAGGAGCTGGGCGTGCATAGGCAGGTCTGACATACTGGGCGCCCATTCACTGTCCCCTCAGGTGTGGAGCAGACCAAACAGTGTAAGGAGGAGCCCAAGGAAGAGAAGGTGGTGAAGCCAGAGAGTGTCCTGATCAAGAGGCGCCTGTCGGCTCAGGGCCAAGCCATCTCTGTTGTGGGCTCTCTGAGCTCCATGTCCCCGTTGGAGGAGGAGGTGCCGCAGGCCAAGAGGAGGCCAGAGCCCATCATCCCTGTTACACAGCCCCGGTGAGCACTTGTCTAGGAGCTAGGGCAGGGTGGGAGCCTCTGACTCCAACCAGTGCCTTGACCACGAAGCCTTTGTGTTTTCTGTAAAGATGTGGGAGAATAGTGTCTTTCTCATAACAACCAAGGGGGAATAGTGTCAGCCGGTGATGACAGTCAGGAAACGAGGGACACAGACAACTTGGGATGATGGCAGTCGTGTTGAAAGCAATCTCATGATCCTAGCATGTGGCAATGGCTGCTGGCTGTCACCCTTGTCCTGTCTTCACCTTCCTCACATGTGGACCTCAAAATCTAGCTGCTTGCTCGCTGCTGAGTGGGACGTCCCACCCTCTAGGCTCTCTGCCCCTTCCCCACTCCCTCCTTGCATCACACCTACAGCAGGTCCCCTTTGAAGACTCTGTACTTGCTCTTTCTCTACCCAGGAAGCCACCAGGCTTGGTGTCTGGTGCTCAGGTCTCCAGTCACATGTGGTCTCCTCACAGGAGCCTTCCCTAAGCAGAACGCAGTGGCGCTATCTCCCGCTCCTTCCCCTTGCCCTGCTGGGCCTCCCCATGACTCATGGGGAGTTTAGATGCAGCATGAAGGACAGGTGGCCTGCCTACTTCCTGAGGTAGGGAGCGTCAACAGATGGGTCAATGGAAAGGATGCTCCAAGTCACTGTCTCTGTCCCTACTCTCCTGCACAGACTGGCAGGTGCCAGTGGGCGCAAGAAGATCTTCCGTTTGAGTGACGTGCTAAAGCCCTTGACAGATGCCCAGGTTGAAGCCATGAAGCTGGGTGCTGTGAAGCGGATCCTGCGGGCTGAGAAGGCTGTAGCCTGCAGTGGAGCCGCCCAGGTGTGCCCTGTCCCCAGCCTGTCCTTCAGCCCTCTCCCCAAGGGCCCACCTCAGATCCCAATGAAAAATCTACCCAGGGTCCAGCCTCCTGGCCGCAGACCCCAGCTCTGCTTCTCCCAACTGTGCCTCCAGCCCCTCTTTACCCTGGCAGCCCTGCACAGGTGACAAGGTGACAAACCCGCACACACGTTCTTCCCCAGCCCCAGGGTCAGGAGTGGGACTGCGCCATGGTCCTGGTCCTTTGTGACTGTTAACACTCTTAAGAGTGGTTTACTACCAGGCACACCTTGTTTCACATCGGTTCTGCCGCTTGCTGCTGCTGTTGCCCCATTAAGCAACCATTTCGCATTCTTTGAAGTTGGTTTCTAATTAGGCAGTAGTGTGTGGACACACGCTATTAAAAAAACACTCCAACAGCGGGGGTGTGGCTCAGGGGCAGAGCGCTTGCCTGGCAGTCTCAGGGCCCTGGGTTCTATCCCCAGCACAACCAAACAAAACAAAGTGTTTCCCGGCAGTACAGTATAATATAGTCTTCCTTGGCCGTCACCTGCATCCTGTCCCCTTCCCAGAGGTGACTGCCCAATTTAGGAGCGTCTTTCCAGATCTTTCTCTGTGCTCCTAATCACCCAGATACTTGTGCTAGCTCAGGTTTCCCTGGTGCCACTTGTTGCTTTGTTGCTTTCCCTCCTCCACCTGCCACACAGATGGGACCCTGCTGGGCATGGAGCCTTCAGCTTGCCTTCCTTCACACTGTGCCTGCACTGTGGGCTCCAAGTCCAGGTGGGAGGAGCCACTGGGTGTGATCATGGGGTGCCGGGGGACCCGTTGCACACCATCATGCTTGTGCATTGTTTCACCAGGTGCGCATCAAGATCCTAGCCAGCCTGGTGACACAATTTGACTCAGGCCTGAAGGCCGAGGTCCTATCCTTCATCCTGGAGGATGTGCGGGCCCGCCTGGACCTGGCCTTTGCTTGGCTCTACCAGGAGTACAATGCCTACCTGGCAGCAGGTCCCTCGGGCACCCTGGACAAGTATGAGGACTGCCTCATCCGCCTGCTCTCTGGCCTGCAGGAGAAACCGGACCAGAAGGATGGGTGAGGGGACAGCCCTGTGCCCTCCTGACCCCTTCCTGTGCCCTGCTTTCCTTTCCTTCTTCACCACCACCTGCACCAGCCCCGTGCCCACCTGCATTTCCCTTTCCCCGTCTCCACCTGCGAGCACTCAACTTTGAGTGTGGGGTCTGGCTGTGCCCAGCTCTGCCACGTGCTCCCAGTGGCCTCTGGCACTTACCTCTGGGCCTGCTTTTTACCTTTCTTCCTTCCTATTCTTGGCCTCCACTTTGTCATCCACACGGCGGCTCTGGTGACACCGTGTGATGTGAATGCTCTCTGGTTACCTCCCCTCTAAGAACCTTCCATGTTTGTCCATTGCTCTTGGGGTAAAATACAGCCTCCTGAGCCTCCTGGCCTAGGAGTCTTGGCGTCTTCCAGCCCCTATCAACCTCTTTAGCCTTCTTCTGCCACACACCCCCAAACTTCAGCCATTGTGATTTTTTTTTTTTTTTTTTTTTTTTTTTTTTTTTTTTTTTTTGGTGCTGGGGATAGAATCCAGGGCCTCGTGCTTGCAAGGCAAGCACTCTACCGACTGAGCTATCTCCCCAGCCATTCTGATCTTCTGCCTGTTCCTTGATGTGCCGAGCTCAGGGGCCCCTGTCGTCCACTCTTCCTGGAATATCTCCCCCCCGCCCCCCACTCTTCATGTGGCTGCTCCTCATCTGCCATCATTGACCCAAACGTTATCTCAGGGTGGCCCTGTGTGACTCCCACATTTAAAGTAACAGTGCCTTCACCTGCTCCCCGTCGATCCCTCCCATTGTGGAATTAAATGAGTGGAGTTAGGAATCCCCATTTGACAAAAGGGAGAAACTGAGTTTCAGAGAGTCTGTGCCCAGGTCAGCCAGCTGGCAGCTTTTGAGCTGTGGCCTGTTTGCATCCAAAGCTCTGGAACCAGCTTTGGGCCACTGGAAAGCAGGTGACCTCCCCTCTGCAGCTCCCCCTGTGCCTCCTTTGGCAGGATCTTCACCAAGGTGGTGCTGGAGGCACCGCTTATCACCGAGAGTGCCCTGGAGGTGATTCGCAAGTACTGTGAGGACGAGGTGAGGCAAGCGGCTGTGGTGTAGCAGGGACCTGCATGTGCAGCCCAGTTGGGGACAGGGCCCGCCTCAGGTCTGAAGGGCACAGAGCCCTGATGGCAGGGCTGGCATGAGGGGCCTAGTCTCTGGGCCTGATCTGGGGGAGGCAAGGGACAGATTCCAAAGGCACACAGTCATGGACGGAGCTCTGGTCCCCTCCCTCCTGCCACAGAGCCGCACCTATCTGGGCATGTCCACCCTTCGGGATCTGATCTTCAAGCGCCCATCCCGCCAGTTCCAGTACCTGCATGTCCTCCTGGACCTCAGCTCCCACGAGAAGGACAAGGTGATTCTCGTACCACACTGGGCTGTGCTCAGTTGGCTGTGTGGAGGCCTTCCCTTGTCCCCAGTGAGCAGCCCAGCCCAGTGGCATGAAGCCACTGAGAAACAAGGGATGCCACTTGTCCCTGCAGAATATGCTGTCCCCGCCCTCGCACTCCACCTGCGTTGATGAGCTTAAACACTTCTTGGGGGATTTTTTGGTACCAGGGATCGAACCCAGGGGCGCTTAACCACTGAGCCACATCCCCAGACCTTTTTATTTTTTATTTTGAGACAGGGTCTCACTGAGTTGCTTAGGGCCTTGCTAAGTTGCTGAGGATGGCTTCAAAGTAGCGATCCTCCTGCCTTAGCCTCCCAAGTCACTGGGATTACAGGCAAGCGCCACTATGCCTGGCATGAACTCCTCTTAAGGCCTGAACGCTGGAACCTGACTAGTTGAGAAGCCAGTGTGACACAGGCAGTGAGGACATAGCCTGGAGCCAAGCAGCATGTGGTTGTGGGAGCCCTGGATGGGGCGGTGGGAGAGGTGGATAGGCTCCTGCGGGAAGGAGTGTATCCTGAGGCCTGGCTGTGAGGAGGGCAGTATGCTCTAGACAGGGGCCTGATGGGCATGTGCAGCGACTGATCAGGGCCCTTGACCCAGCCCTGTGCAGCCTGATGGCCTGGGAGGGCCCTTCACTCAGCACACCCCCGCTGTACTTTGCCTGGCTTGTGCTGTCGCTCGGAGCAAAGCGGTGCTCATGGCTCCTGGCAGATGGTGTCTGAGTGAAACAGACTGAGCCAGTGGCAGGCTTTCCAGGCAGTGGGGAGCCTAATGTGCCAAGTCGCAAAGCCAGAGAGACTTGGCAGGGAGCGTCACTTTTGAGGAACCGAGGAAAGCTCGGGCTGCGTGGAATGGTGAACCAGGCGAGGCCATGAGACCAACCGGCATGCAGGTGGAAGAGAGGTGGCAGTGCAGCAGCTGGGAGGGGCGCCTCCCCTAGCTGGCCTTGGGCCTTGGCCCGGGTCCCCGCCTTGCTGGCCACTCCTCACGCTGGGCTTGTTTTCACCCTGGTGCTGCTGAGAAGAGCGTCTGGGCCTCCCCTCTCTGTGCCCCCGGCACCTTTATCACACCCCTCTCCTCAGGTGCGTTCCCAGGCCCTGCTGTTCATCAAGCGCATGTACGAGAAGGAGCAGCTGCGCGAGTATGTGGAGAAGTTCGCCCTCAACTACCTGCAGCTCTTGGTTCACCCCAACCCACCATCTGTGCTGTTTGGAGCTGACAAGGACACAGGTGTGGTACAGGCTCATCAGATGCATATTGAGCCCTGTCCAGCCTGCTAGGGAAGACACTCAAAGTGGCAGGAATGGCCCGGCCGGGAAAGCTAGCCGGGAGCCCAGGGGCCCAGGTGAAGAGGGTACCTGGCCTGAGGGGTTGGAGATATCCAAGGACAAGGACAGCTAGGCACTTCCCTAGAGGATCTGCTTCCCAGTGCTGGCTAGGTCCCTAGCAAAGTGCCAGGTCCTCAGAATTAGGAAAACCTGGGCCCCAAGTACATAGATCCTTTCCTGGGAAGGTCAGGAGCTCTGGCGGAAGCACAGGAGACCAGGCCCAGCCTGGGTGCAGGGAAGCATGTGAGCCCCAAGGGTGAGTAGGTGTGAGAAGAGGAGCCAGTGGTACAAAGACCCAGAAGGGAGGACCCTTGGGGACCACATGGTTGGCAGAGAGTGTGCAGTAGGTGGCAGAGACTGCCAGGCCAGGAGCTGGGGGCTTTTCCTGAGGCCACAGGGCAGTCTTCGCAGGACTGGAAGAGGGACAGGGTTAGATTGCACTTGTTTTTTTAAATCATCTTTAGTTGTAGATGGACACAATACCTTTATTTTATATATTATTTTTATGTGGTGCTGAGGATTGAACCCAGTGCCTCACACGTTAGGCAAGTGCTCCACCACTGAGCTGCAGCCCCAGCCCCCAGATTGCACTTCAGAAAGATGTTTCTAGCTGCCTTAGCTTCATGGTCAGAGGAGGCTGGAGGCAGGAGTCCGGGCCACCCCACTTCCCTAGAGGATCTGCTTCCCAGTGCTGGCTCCCTTCTCTGCCTTTCTCCCACTGACCTGGTCTCTGAGAAGGGACAGACACTGGGGGCAGGGTTGGGTGAAGTCTGATACCTGGACCTACCCTGCCAGAGGTGGCTGCGCCCTGGACCGAGGAGACCGTGAAGCAGTGTCTGTACCTCTACCTGGCCCTCCTGCCCCAGAACCACAAGCTGATCCATGAGCTGGCAGCCGTGTACACAGAGGCCATCGCTGACATCAAGCGGACGGTGCTAAGGGTCATTGAGCAGCCGGTGAGGCCCCTGAGCCCACCAGGTTATGCCCACCCTCCCTGCAGGGCCGAGTCCCCAATGGTAGCTCTTGCCAGCTGTCTCCACCTTAGCGTGGGCTAAGCACACAGGGCTGTCACCAGGGCCTACAGCTCAGTGGCCTGTGGGTTGTCCATATATCACCCATCAGTTTGCAGGAAGACAGGAGGACCCACAGTGCAGAGCCTGAAGTTGGACAGATCGGGGTTCATGGTCTACCTCTTCCTTTCTCAGCGTGACCTTGGGCCCTGTGAAAACAAGGGGCGTGCTCCAGTCTTCCAGGCAGTCTGAACATGGGCACATCACATCTGTGCCACTGTCACCATTTACAAGCTAGCCTTCCTCTGCATTGCTGCTGGAAATCTTAAGTTGTCATTGCATAAAGATGTCCCTCCTGCCCTTCTCCTGGAGCCACAGAGCTGCACATGCGAAGCAGCTCCATGGCAGGCAGCTTGCAGTCTGCCCTCCAGTTTGCAGCGAGATTTGAAATGATTTTCCTGATCTCATCTCTGCCCCAGGCTTTTAAATGGGCATGTTTCTAACAGAAACAAAGGGAGAAAGACCAGTGTGCTCATTCCCACACACCCGCCTCCAGTGTGGTCGTGCTTCCCTGTAAAGCAGGGATAACGTACTTCCTGTCTGAAGCAGGAGTTTATGCCCATGCCCAAGGTGAGCCAGCTGTAGTTTGCAGGAAAGAGCCCACCGTGCTCCCAGCACCTGGTTTCCTTCATGGCCATAAATGTTTTCGAGCAAAGGGGAGCCTGAGCCCTGGGGACGCTCTCCCCGAGGAGTCAGCGCACAGGCTAAATTTGAGGTAGTGGAGGAGGAGGACGGTATTGCAGAGGCCAGGGAGCTGGAGCAGGTCCCAGTTGAGACTAGGAAGAGCCTGGTATTTCTGACCTCCACTCCTGCCCCCATCCCCAGAGGCCCTGCCCAAGCTCAACTTCATGGCTAGTTCTCACTCCTGTTCCCAGAATTCCCCCAAGCCCCTCCCACGAAGCCCCGGCCTCCCTGAGCTCCCACCCTGGTCAGGCTTCGCGATCTCTGCTTCTAGATTCGAGGAATGGGCATGAACTCACCAGAGCTGCTCCTGCTGGTGGAAAACTGCCCCAAGGGCGCGGAGACGCTCGTCACGCGATGTCTGCACAGCCTCACAGATAAAGGTGCCTGGGACCCCATCTTTGACCATGCTTTCCCCTCCCGGGCTTTCCCACATCTTCCCAGCCCTGGGGGTCAGGGCTGCTGGTCCCCAAATGACTGTACCTCGTGGATCTTTCCTGTCCTGGGGCCCTGGCTTCCCTGTTCCGAGCAGGATAGTGCTGGTTGCCTGTGATCCACCAGGACAGTGGGTCCTTGCTGGGTGGTTGAGCTGCCCCTTACACGTGTGCACACGCCTGTGATTCCTGTCTCTGGTGCCCACCTTCACCTGTCTTCGCCACCCCAACTCTCCTTCCTGCTTGTCCCCGTCTGCAGTGCCACCCTCCCCAGAACTGGTGAAGCGGGTCCGGGACCTCTACCACAAGCGGCTGCCCGACGTCCGCTTCCTCATCCCAGTGCTCAATGGGCTGGAGAAGGTACAGCGCGGGCTGTCCAGCTGTTCCCTGCCAGCATGTGGCGAGATAGGGAGGGAGGGCAGAGGCTGGAAGGTGAGGTGGGAACGCAGCTGGGCCCTGTGTGAGGAGCCAGGAGCACTGTGCCAGGGCTCCTGCCTCAAGCAGCTCACATCCCCTCAGCCTCAGGACTGCAGTGGCAACCCACCTGTACGCCCTGGTCCTGAGGCCACGCGGGACTGCAGACGCTGGTGCCCGACCCGTGGGGAGCACCTCCTCCAGTGCTGCAGCCCTGACGGGGTCTCGCCTGTGTGTGTGGGACCTCGTGCCGAGGGTGGCGCGCTCTGTCTGCGTTTGCAGGGGCAGTCGGCAGCTGAGTGGTGGTGGGGGGCAAATCTGGGGGCTGGAGCCCTCCCCAGGGCCAGCAGGCAGGGCCTGTTGGGGAAGGGGGTGCATCTGACGGTGCCCACCCACCTCCCCTGTAGAAGGAGGTGATCCAGGCCCTGCCCAAGCTCATCAAACTCAACCCCATCGTGGTGAAGGAGGTCTTCAATCGCCTGCTGGGCACCCAGCACGGTAGGTGACACCCCTCCCAGCCTCCCTCCCCCAGGAGGTCCCCTCAGGTGGGCAGGAAGGGCCTGCAGGGTGCCTGGGAGGGCGTGTCGCCTTCCGGGAGAGGCACCTACTTGTGCTGCTTCCTGTGGTGCTGCGGCCTTGGTCTCAGCGGGCGCGGTGCTCCCAGGCCAAAGACTCAGTCCCTCCTCAGATCTAAATCCTACAAGCAGTGGGCCAGGGGTGTTGTGTCTGTCGTGGTCAAAAATGAAAAGTAAAACTTTCAAGACAGAAAAACTACCACGTAATGTAGAATGGGTCCCTTGCCCCCTCCCCATGGCCAGAAAACATGCACCTGCTGGCTTCACGCCCAGGAGGGCCTGGGCTGTCCACACAGCAGCAGCAAGGCCACCTGCACATACAGCCACGTCCCCCTCCGGCTCTGTGCCACTGTGGATGACTCGGGCCACTTGGGGTTGTGATCTTTGCCTGCCCTGCCCTGTCCTGCAGATATCCATGGACATCTGTCCCATGCCGGAGCCAGTGCTGGGAGCCAACCATGGGCACCCCAGCCTGCCTTCAGGGCCACAGCTGAAGGAGAAGCAGCCCTGCCGCACTAAAGAGGCCTAATGAGGGCGCAGGGCGGGCAGAGGCCTCTGCTCCATCCAGTCCGCCTGCTCTAGTTCTGCTCCCCGCCCCTGTGAAGCAGGCACATCTTCATTCACCACTTCCTGGTCTGGGGGGCTCGGAGCCACATCTTCACTTAGGCCCCCGCTGTCTCCCCACTGCTCCCACCCACTGCAGGTGAGGGGAACTCTGCCTTGTCTCCCTTGAACCCTGGAGAGCTCCTGATTGCATTACACAATATCGACTCGGTGAAGTGCGACATGAAGTCCATCATCAAAGGTGAGGGGCCCTCCCCACTTGGGTGGCCAGCCTGCAGACTGGGTGCAGAGTCTGTCGTCCCACACTGGCTGGCATCTGCCCCACTGAACACTGCCCCTTGCAGCCCACCTCCAAGCTGAGACCCCTGCAGTCCCCTGCGTCCCACCTTTTTGGTTTCCATGTAAGACCTGGTGAACCTACCTTTGCCACATGGACTGGAGGAAGCAGGGCCCACAGGAAGCAGTGGTCAGAGGCATGGGGCAGAGCAGACTTGGGCTCCAGGCACCTTTTGGCTCAAGTAGATGCCAGGCCTGAGACGAGGCAGGAGAGCACCTCTGTGACCAGGAGGTTGGCGGCAAACTGGCCGGCTCTCTGTGCTTGGCCCCCAGTGCTCTCTGTTCCCCCAGCTCGCACTCTGAGCCAGGCTCTCCTCAGCACCCACGGCCTGCTTCTGTTGAGGCCATCGTGTTACCTGGTAAGGATGTAAACTTTCACTTTGTAAACACGAAACAGTTCCAGGGAGGTTAAGTAACCTGCTCGGGGCCACACAGCAGCTAGGCAGTGTGACAGAAAGCAGAATCTGAACTAAAGTGGACCTGAGTTAAAGGTGGTACCTGCACACACCTGGTTGCTCAGGAGAGCCCCCTGAGGAGGCTGCTCACCCCCAGCTCTCCCCAAAGCCCCTCCACTCCCTCTTCCCATGAGGTTTCTGGGTCAGGAGCTGTCCTTGCCCATGGAAGTGGAGTCCCTGCCTGTCCCCCTCTCTACTCTGAAGACAACTGTCCTTTGACTCCCCTCATCTCAGGTCTGGGGGCCTTACTTCTGAGCTGCTTCGTTCATGTTCTGACGTGAAGCAGCTTCTTCAGCGCTCTTTCCTAGCCTCCCTCAGCAAGTGCTCTCAGAAACCCCTAAGGCAGGAGAGGAACTTATGAAACATGAAACTGGGGAGGCACCAAGGCCTCTAGAGGAAGAGCAGTGTGGAGGCCACGGTCCAGGAGTGCAGGCAGCACCTCCTTGGCGTGCCCCCGCACCCTGCTTTTTTTGCAGGACTAGGGATGGAACCCAGGCCTCATGCATGCTAAGCACATGCTACACCCACCCCTCCTTGGCCCCTTTGATGTACTGAGGAAAGTTCTGACCCGTTCCCAAGGGCACCATGTTCACATAGATTGTAGACAGTTTGAGGGGATCGGCAAACTCCACTGTACCCACTAAGACTGTCCTTGGACTTAGAGGCCCTGACCGGCCCAGGCCTGTGGTGTTAGGTGGAGCAGTCGTGGCCCAGGGAGGACAAGGGCCTTGCTGGAGGCCATGTAGGTGGCCAGCAGCCAGGGCCCTGGAGGCTTCATCAGGGCCTGCCCTTCTCACCCCCACCTTTTTCTTCCTGGCCTCTCAGGCCTGCACATGACCCCCATTCCTGCTGAGTCCTAACACCCAGTCCACAAGCCCAACCAGACCCCCTACCACCGCAAGACCCAGACGGAGAAATCCAGTCTTTGCCTGTGACACTGGCACCCCAGTGCCCTGCCATTCAGCACCCCCCCACACACACTGACCTCTAGTGGAACAGCAGTGGGGGGGGACAGGTCATGGCCCAGGAGGGGTCTTCAGACTCCTTGAACATCTGGTTTGGGGGATGGGGGTGTGATGGGAATGGAACCCAAGGCCTCACATGCTCAGCAAGTGTCTCCCTCAAACTAGACCCACCCCCAGTGATTTGCTTCAGCACCTTGGCTCCGCCCTGTCCTGGCTGATGCTGGGGACATGCAGAGAAGGCAACAGACCCAGCCCTGTCATCCAGGGTTCAGAGTGCAGAGAGGGGGGTACACCTTCCTGGGACAGTCACAATTCAGAGGACAGGACTGACAGGGTAGCCAGGAGGAACTGTCTGATCCAGCTTGGCTGTGGGACTTCAGAGAGGTCTTCCTGATGGAGGAAGTAGCCCACTGAGACCAGGAACCCCTACCTGGCAGTAGGGGTGAAGCAGCCCAGAGCTGCACCAGCCACCCTGACACCACCAAGCTGATCTGGCCTATGAATAAGGGAGGGGGCCGGGCCAAGAGGTGACTTCAGACTAGCCGTGGGGAACCTGCCCTGGCTGCCCACATGGAGGCTTCCAGGAATCAGTGGTAATCTGACTAGGGCCTCTGCAGGGGAGGTCAGGTTTGAGCTTGCAGGAGAACCCCTCAAGCTGCTATATGGAGAGTATATTAGATCCTGAGTGGGCAGCCCTGGAGGAGGTTGGACAAAAGTTGGGGGTGGGTCAGGGTTCTGGAGGCCTCAGGCAGCAGAGCAGGTTGGACCCATGGCCCCTGGTCATGGGAACAAAGAATAGGTGCCTCCTCAGTTTCTGGCAGGTCCTGGGGTGCACATTCCTGCCCCTTCAGCCTTCTTCCCCAGACTCTCTTCCTGTAGGACCCTCTCCTCCTCTGGGCCCCGCTATTCCTCATAGGATCGCCCCACCCCCGTTCTCCACTAGCCTCTCAAGGATTGGGGGTCCTCTCTTCTGTCTCAATAAAGACTTCCTGGTTGACAGATTCACATGGCAAGTGGTGTTTGGGGAAGGTGGGCTTCAGAGGCAGCTCCTGGGTCTCCCTATTAGCACAGGGGAGTGGGTGCTGCCACCACTCCTGCAGGGTGCAGACCCCAAGGCCGGCCTTTCTGACTCCTTGCACTGGGGGACTCATTGTGATATGTCCCAGCCCCAGTCCTCATCTTGTTCCTCCTTTCCCTGATAACCTACCATGCCTCATTCATGCCCAGGCTTGGTGTCCCTCGTCGTCCCAGCACCAGCACAGACCCTTATGCTCCTGACCAGCCTGGTGGAGGGCCACCTGTCCTCTCTGGAGAAGCTTATGGAAATCAGTAGCCACCATTCCACATTCCTGTCAAGTTGAATTGGGCCCTTGGCCTTAGGGGTTTCCTGGCTCAGCCTCTCCCGGAGCTGTCCTCAAAGGGGCCAAGGTGTCCCCAGTGTGCCTGGCATGTTGCATCCAGGAGTGGGACATGTCTTCTCCCTTGTACTAGGCCCCCAGGCTCCCCAAGGGCCGGGCTGAAATGTGCCCTCAGGAAGGGGCCTTCCCCTGGGACCTGGGAGCTCCAGGACGTCAGGGCAGCTCCTGTCCTCACACTGGCAGCAGGGCTGAGGCTCTCCGAGGGTGGTGGCACTCCCACCCCCCAGGGGTGGCTGGGCAAAGAGGACAGGCCCACTCTCCGCCTCCTCGCAGCCACCAACCTGTGCTTTGCGGAGCGGAACGTGTACACGTCGGAGGTGCTGGCCGTGGTGATGCAGCAGCTGATGGAGCAGAGCCCCCTGCCCATGCTGCTCATGAGGACCGTCATCCAGTCCCTGACCATGTACCCCCGCCTGGGGGGCTTCGTCATGAACATCTTGTCCCGCCTCATCATGAAGCAGGTAACCCGCCCTTGGCTGTCCAGCCCTGGCCCGAGACTGCAGAGGCCACCTGAGCCCTCCTCCCCCAGGAGGGAGCCTGGCAGAGCAAGCCCTTCAGACCCCTTGCTCTGCCTCCTGCCAAGAAGGCACAGTGCTCCAGGAGCCTGGGACTCAGAAGCCACAGGGTGGTGAGTGAGGGCAGCTGGGTGGAAGGAACAGCATAGGCCTCGGGTGCACCCCAGCAGGGATGTGGCCATGCTCACCCCCGAGCACTGCACCTGGCCAAGATGCATACCAGAGCTGGAAGATGGTCCAGTTTTCAATAGACTAGAAATTAGAGCTTTTAGATATTCCAAGCTGGGCATGGCGGTACGTGCCTGTAATCCCAGTGCCTCCAGAGACTGAAACGAGCATCGCAAATATGAGGCCAGCCTCAGCAACTCAGCAAGACCCTATCTCAAAAAAAAAAAAAAAAAAAAAGGTCTGCAGTATAGCTGAGTGGTAGAGCACCCCTAGGTTCAGTCAGTCCCCAGTACCAAAGAAAAGAAGTAATGACCCCAAAAAGTCCTGCCTGCAAGCCCCACATGGAGTAGCACAGAGACTACCACTTTGCAGCATCTGGCCTAGAGGCTCAATGCAGAATCAGACTGGGGTTCAAATTTGGTTTCTGCCCCCGACCTTCTGTTACCCTGGATAAGTCCCTGCATTTTGCCTTAACAAGGCTAATGTCGCTCTGTCGCCCTCTGGAGGCTGCTGGGAGAATAACATGAGACCCTGCTCCCGGAGCCCTTAGCTTGGACTGACAGGGGAGAGCTGGGGGAGGGGGTCTCAGTGTTCTTTCCCAAGTTGCCTTCATGTTCCAGCTGCCAGGAGTGGGAAGGCAAAGTCCTCCAGAGGGGAAGTCAGAGCTGTATGTAGCCCGGTGGGATTTGGGCCCTGGTCTTGGCAAGGTCTTTCCCCCGTTCCTCTGGGTGGCCCCTCCCAACAGCTCCCTCCCTGCCTGGTCCAGGTGTGGAAGTATCCCAAAGTGTGGGAGGGCTTCATCAAGTGCTGCCAACGAACCAAGCCCCAGAGCTTCCAGGTCATCCTGCAGCTGCCACCCCAGCAGCTGGGAGCTGTCTTTGACAAGTGCCCAGAGCTCCGGGAGCCCCTGCTGGCCCACGTGCGCTCCTTCACCCCCCACCAGGTACCCCAGGGTGTGGGCAGGTAGCTCCAGGGGGGGGCGGGATGACAGGGGTGCAAGGGAAGCCCTGCTCTGCCACAGAACACCAGGGACTCTAGAGGGATTTGGGGTATCCAAGAGGGGTCTCCAAGCCAGAGTTTTCCACAGCGCCCCCTCCTGCTTTTCACCTAGCAAGCACACATCCCCAACTCCATCATGACCATCCTGGAGGCCAGTGGCAAGCAGGAGCCGGAGGCCAAGGAGGCACCTGCAGGGCCCCTGGAAGAGGTGAGGGTCTTGCTGCCCACCAGTCTGGATTCCCCAACCCTCCATTGTCAATCCAAGCTAGCAAAAGCGTGCCACCTCCTCCCCCGCTGAGAGGTCCCGGCTGCTAAGCTACCTGTATCTAAGCAGCTGCCCCTACTGAAAGAGGGTGTGGCCCTCTCAGTTGCCCGATGCTACCTGCGCCCACGATGAAAAGCTCCTGGCCTGTGCACCCTTCTAGCTTTCCGCAGCAGGGTGATCTCTGGCTCTACCCCATCCTCTGCGGGCACCCTTCCTGAGCTTCTGTGTGCCCCCCCAACCTCCAGGACGACCTGGAGCCCCTGGCTCTGGCCCCCGCCCCGGCCCCTCGACCCCCTCAGGACCTCATCGGCCTGCGGCTGGCCCAGGAGAAGGCCTTAAAGCGGCAGCTGGAAGAGGAACAAAAGCTGAAGCCCGGAGGAGCGGGAGCCCCCGTCGCGTCTTCGTCCTCTTCCTCAGCCCGACCTGGTCCTGCCCCGGCGGAGGAAGCCATGGATTTCCGGGAGGAGGGGCCCGAGTGCGAGACCCCGGCCATCTTCATCAGCATGGACGACGACTCCGGGCTGACCGAGGCCGCACTCCTGGACTCTAGTCTTGAGGGACCCTTGCCTAAGGTAGGGGTGACGATCCGAGATGCAATGGAAGAATCAAAGCCCTGGGGTGAAGTGTGTGCCAAGTCTGGGGGTGGAGGCGACGAAGTCTTGGAGGTGCGACCGCGCTCTTGACGTGCTGCCCCTTGCTTTCTGCCACCAGGAGGCAGCAGCGGGCGGGCTGACCTCAAAGGAGGAGCGGAGCCCTCAGACCCTCGCCCCTACCGGGGAAGACGCCGTGAAGACCCCCAGCCCGGCCGCCGAGGAAGCGGGGGAGCCGGAGACCAAGGGGAACAGCTGACGGGACGTGGGGGGCGGGGCGGGGCGGGCCGGCGGGTGCTTTGCCTTAAAAACAATAAAGGAAACGGTCTGGGCGCCGGTGCCTTCCACTCTCCGCCGCCATGTGGGGGCCTGTAGCCCGTGGCTCCGCGCCTGCAGCCGGCAGGAAGCCCCTGGTGCTGGTTGCGCCTGCGCAGACTACGCTCGCGGCGCGCGTCCCGTGCCATCCCCGGTAACGGCCCACCCCTCGGGTCCTTGGAGGCCGGTGCGGCGCAGCGGGGCGTGTGCCCGCGGGCGACTGGTCCGGCCTTCCTGTCTGCAAGGCTTCCTCCTAGTCATCCGTGCTGCCTTTCGAGCCATGGGGGACTCACCGCCCAACCCCGAAGCCCCTTCCCAGCAGCAGTCCTCGAGCCGGAGGAGCTCCCAGGTCTCAGAGCGGCAGCGCAGCCGGGAGCCCTCGCAGTCCCAGGCGGCATTCCCCGACGAGGGGCAGCAGGTCCTGCTGGGCCAGCAGCGGGGCAGTCGGAGCAGTCGGCTCAGTCAGGATTTCCGGGCGAGCCAGATCAACCTCCGCTGGTCACAGGGGGGCAACCTGCCTGAGGATGAGAACTTGCCCATGTTCCAGGCGGAGGAAGGCGGAATGGGCGGCATGGAGTACCAGCCCATGAGTGCGGGCTTTCCCGTGGAGTTCCAGACGCAGACTTACCTGGATGAAAGTGGGACCCAGGCGGGCGAACAAACCACCAGCCTAATGCAGCAGCTGCAGCGGCTGCAGCAGGGCCAAGGCGGCTTCTTCCAGCAACTGGAATCCCCCACCTACCCCGGGGCCAACGTCTTGGGCCAGTTCAGCATGTACCAGAGAGATGACCCACAGTTCATGCAAAACATAGAACATGGCCCTTACCTAAGGGATGACCCTGCCCTGCATTTCTCACCCTCGGAGCTGGGCTTCATGAATTTCGGCACGGAGATGCCCGAGCCCGAGCCTCGGGAGCTGGCGGTGCAGAACGCCAAGGCCTACTTGCTGCAGACCAGCATCAATTGCGACCTCAGCCTGTGAGAAGTGGCCAGGAGCCAGGGGTGGGGGTGGGAGGGGCCTGCCTCGGCTCTGGGGTCTAAAGAGTCAAGCAGGGTTGTCCTCGCCCAAAACCACTGACCCCTCCACGCTTTAACAACTAGAAGTTGGGGCAGATGGTAGCCAGCACATTGACCACACACTCTCCAGCACTCCTCACAATAATATCTAGTGCGCACAGCCGCCTTTAGCGCAGCGCCGTCCCTGTTCCACAGAGGAGATTGAACCAGAGAAGTTAGGTTGATTGTCCAAGATTGCTCAGTTAGGGTGCAGCAGAGCCAGGATTCCAAAACAAGTGATTTGACTTCTGAGACCGGGTTCTTATCCACGGAATTTCCCTGCGCTTAGCAGTACACCTCTCTGACTCCATTAGATACTCATAAAGCTCACATTCTAGAGAGATGGACAATAAACAGTAAAGATGGTAAGGTGATGGTAAAGGCAAGGTGTAGGGACAGGGTGTATGTTGATCAGGGGCCTGGAGGAGGGGATGGAGAGCACTCCAGATACCGGCAGGGAAAGTGGTCCATGAATGGGACACAGAAAATGCGAAGGCCTGGAGGCTTGCTGTGTGTGAGAAACACACAAGAAGATGTTTTTGGAACTAAGGGAGGAAAAAAAAAGATTAGGAGGAAATGAGGTTGATGAACTAATGGGTCTTGCTGAAGCAGAAAGCCGATTCCACCCATCCTGTGCTCAGAACCTCCTCTGGTCCCCATTGCCCTCAGTAGGAAATTCAGGTGTGGTCCTCACTACAGCCTTCAAGGTCCTGTCCACTCCAAAGTTCATTTCTACTCACTACCCCCTCTTACCTCAGACCCTAGAATCCAGTCAAAATTAACTTCTTAGTGTTCCACCAACAAATCTCAACTCTAGGAAGCTTCAAGTTTCCTTCCTGAAAATCCCTGGCCAGTCTCACCTCTTCTTACCCTTCCCAACTTCACTGAGGGCCCGTCTCCCTCCACCACATTCAAGGCTGCTAACAAATTGGTTTCCACACAGCAGGAGCTTAAACTGATGCTTTGAAATCAGACCGACTGAGTTTCAGATGCTGACCATGCCACCATTGTGTGACCTCCTGACCTCAACTTTCCTAAACCTTAGTTTCCTAGTCTGGAATGTGGGGATCATAGCTGTTGTGCAAATGCAACATTTCTCTCAAGTGCCCATAGTCGTGCCTGGCTTACAAGAATGGAAGCCATTACAATGCTACCATCACTCTGTCCTTCTGGAATCCCACAACTCCCCTCTCTACTCCAGTCACACAAAATCATCTCTGTGTTCTTCCAACACGCAGACATATCCCCCATCCCAAGGTCTTTGCATATTTCCAGTTGTATCTGCAAACCATGACAGTTTGCTACCCTTTCCAATCCTTTTTCTTTTCATGCCTTATTGCATTGGCTATGACCTTCAGAACAGCATTACACAGAAATGGATAAAGTAGGTGTTATTATTCTCAATCTCAGGGGGAAAATACGTTTAATTTTTCACCATTATGTTTATGTGTGTTGTAGATCACTTTATCCTAAGATTATAAAAAGCTATCTTGTAGCTCAGTAATAGAGTGTCTGGGTGAGGCTCTAAATTCCATCCCCAGCACTGAAAAAAAGAGAGAGAGAAGGAGAGAGAGAGCGAGAGAAAGAAAAAAAAAAACTTTCAAATTCCTAATTTCTTACAAGATTTTTTAATTATGAAGAATTTTTATGTACCTATTGAAATGATCTTATGATCTCCTTTTCACAGTAACATTTTAAACCTGATGAATTATATTACTTAAGTATCAGTCCAGCTTTGCAGTCTTATTAGCTCAATTTAATGGTGGCATGTCATCCTTTTTAGGAACTGCTGGGTACCGTTTGCTAACACAGTCACATATTGCTTAATGGTGGGGTTATTGTCTGAGACCTGTATGTTAATTGGTTGTTACTGTTCACAGAGTGTACTTACACACACTACTGACAGCTACAACATCACTCGGTCACATGATCTTAGAACACCATTGTTGATGGAATCATCTTTGGGCACATGACTGAATTTTGCTTAGAACTTCAGCATCTACATTCCTAAATGAGATCAGCATGGAAATTTCCTTGAGTTTTGGTATAAAGATTATATTAGACTCATAATGTCTCAGAGCCTGTCCACCTATTGTTCCCTCTGACCAAAACCGCTCTCCCCTGGGGGGAAAAAAAAATCATCATGATTTACCCCCTAACTTCATTCCAATCTCAGCATAAATGTCACCCAGTGAGGCCTTCCTTGGCCTTTTTATTTAAAATTGCAAACCATCTCCCATGCCTGGTAATCCCAGTCCTCATTCCCTGCTTTGTCTCAATAGAAATTACCACCCCATGCCAGGTGTGCTGGCACACACCTGTGATCCCAGCACCTCAGGAGGCTGAGGCAGGAGGCTCATAAGTTAAAAATCAGTTTGAGCATTTAAAGCCAGACCCTCAGCAACTTAATGAGACCCTGTCTCAAAATAAAAATATAAAAGGGCTGGGGCTGTAGCTCAGTAGTATACTGTCCCTGGGTTCAATCCCCAGTACTAAAAACAACAAACTCAACAACAAAGAAATTGCCACCCCATGCCTGGCGTGCTATATATTCTGCCTATGTGATCAATGGCCTCTCCATTATTAGAACATCCGTTCCACCAAGGCAGGGACCTTTTCTCTTCCCTACTGTGTCCCTGACGCCAGATGCTGACCCAGGCAAACAGCATTGGGCTCAGTGAGCTGAATAAATTATGTCCTCCACTCCTTTCCACGGGAGGTAGGTATGAGCACCTGGTGAACCTGCTGACCAAGATCCTGAACCAGCGGCCCGAGGACCCCCTGTCGATCCTGGAGACTCTGAACCGCACCACGCAGTGGGAGTGGTTCCACCCCAAGATGGACACGCTGCGGGATGACCCCGAGATGCAGCCCACCTACGAGATCGCAGAGAAGCAGAAGGCGCTGTTCAGCCGGAGCGGCGGCGGAGAGGGCGAGCAGGAGATGGAGGAGGAGGTGGTGAGTAAGCCAGTGGGGAAAGGCGTGAGATGGGACCAGTGGGGACCCAGGTTTAGGGCGCGGCCCGTGCTGAGTCCTGGCTGAGGCCAGTCTAGTGTGTGCGGGGCGGGGCGGGGCCGCAGAAGGCCTTGATCGCCGGGCAAGGGGCTTGCGCCCTAGTCTGCCACCACCGCGGTGGGAGGCTTGGCAGCAGAGGAAAGGCCGGTCAGCTCTGCTGTTTAGATCGCTGACCCGGCTGTCACGTGGAGATGGAGACCGGTCTCTCCTACCACCCCTTATCCCCTCACCTCCCTCTCCAAAAAATAACTGTGCCCAGCAGACGTTTTCCTGTGAAACTCACTGCCTCTGGACTCTGAATCAGTCGCTCCCTTTCCCCTGACCTTAGTTTCACCGTTTGTCAACTGAGTTCTGCTAGGAACTCTTCCACCCGCGACTTGCGAACATTCTACCGTCTGCAGAATACTTAAGTCCCGGATCCCATGTTTCCAGAATTAGATGATGCTTAAAATTGAGGTGAAATGTTCTTTCAGGTCAACAAACTTTTGTTTAGGACTCTGTGATAATTCTGACATCTCTGGGATCGCCTGCTAGGGGATCTAGGAGCAGTCTTCTTTTGAAACAACCCGGTACAGCAGGTATTATTTGGTTCTCATTTTATGGAGGAAGAAACTGAGGCTCAGAGGGCACTAAACTAGGAAGTGTTCAAGACAGGTCAAGGAAGGCAGGGCCATGACCTCCAAAGCCCACGCTGCAACCTCTGCCCTATATGTAAGTGCGGCTTGTTGGTCTGTGCCTGCTTGTATGGTTCTGAGTCTAGGATTCTGCACACAGCGGGGCGGGGTGGTGGGAGAAGGCAGGAACTGCACTGTGACAAATGAATGAGACCCTGGGAAGGCAGAGCGCACACGGGAATCCAGGCCCTACACGGGAAGGGCAGTTTTTCCCTGCCCTGAGAACACAGGTTCGAATTCCAGAGCACCACTCCCCGGGGTGAGAACTACACCGCTTCTAACCCAAGCCCCCGAGGGCCCCGCCCCCTCAAAAGCCATGGGAAGCGAGGCTCCGCCCCTCAGCCCGCCATTCCCTGAGGGCCCGCCCCCGTTGCGCGGGTAAGCGGAGAGATTCTCCGCCCCCTTAGAATGCCTGGTCCTGGGGGAACCGCCCCCTTGGGACTGCAGAGCCCGCCGGGTGCCGCATGCCTGTAGTCCCAGCCACTGTGCGCCGCAAATTCACACCAGTTTTAGCAATTAGCAAGACCCTCGGCAAATTAGCGAGAACCTTTCTCAAAACAAGAAGCGCCGGGGGTGTGGCTCAGTGGTAAAGCACCCCTGGGTGCAATTCCCAGGGCCAAAAAAGAACAGAACAGAACTCGGAGCTGGCGTTCTCAATTTGGGGTCGGTTGATGGCAAAATCGTGGGCGTTTGTGGCCGTGCAGGGTTGGAGGAAGAGATTCTTAAAGAAATCAGTCGTTAAGCGTTTTGTTTTTCTGTCTTATCTGAGCGAATCTCTTAATTCTCTCATTTTCTATATCTTCCAAATGGCTAGATACACACAATTCCTACCAGTATTTATAGAATAATTAAGTCTTTCCCCTCGATTCTCGAAATGCCACCGGTAGGCTGTCTCGCCGTCGGGAGATGGCCCGCATTCTCCCTTGAGCGTCCCTTGCTTTACCCCAAAAGCTTCCCACTCTCAAGATGGCGGGCTCTTCCTCAAATGTGCATTTCTTTCTTACTGTACCCTTAAAGACACCACCTCTCCCTTGCGATAGCCCACATTCTCCCTTGAGTGTGTCCCTGTTTTCCTACATGAATCTAATGGGAAAAAGGAAAGAAAAAGGAATGCTACCTGTAGACCTGTTTTCGCTCAGAGGGACTCGGGTCTGTTGAATGCCTGCGCTGAGCCTTTTCCTCTGGGCCTTCGGGCCGGGCTTCTCCTGTGCGCTGTTGGCAGCTGCCTGGCAGCAGGGGTTGCTGTATTTGGTAGCGCACATCTTCCCATCCTGTACCTCTGTTTTGAAAAGTGTCTGACTACTCTCACATTTATAATTTTAGGCTAACTGTAGTATTTTTTAAATCACATTCCGAAAGCGAACACCTTGCTTGTACTTGTTGGACAACAGAGCTCACTTTAAGTTAGGAATATATGATTCTGGAGAAATAAACAGGTGGCCTCACACATCACAGCCAGGTGCTGACAGTCTGGCAAGGTGGCTCCCCAGAGCAGGGACATGAAGGGCTGCCCTCTCCCCTCTTCCCTCACCCTTCCTCCCTCCTTGTTCTTAAACAAGGAGAGCAGTTTTTGGCGTCATAGTAGCCTGACCTAAACTCCATCTCTGTCCACTGCAGTCACTAAGGCTTATCTCTTGTACAAGTGCTTCATTAAAAAGCAGCCCAAGCCCTTCAGCAAGACACTGTGGCTGTCTGTCCCTCTGGAGTTGGCCCACATTCTCCCTTGAATGTGTCTCTGCTTTCCTAAATAAATCTTTGACTGCACCTCTGAAAACAAGAAAAAAATGTTTAATCACCACACTTTGGTGGTGAGTCTGGAAATGGGCAGCGCTGGTGCAGAAGCTGTGAGACCAGGAAGAATCCAGCCCTTTCCTCCCACCTTCTGCATCAGGTCCACAGTTTAGTTCTTGAGCCTGCCATTTCGTGTTTGTAAAACGGTTGCCACTGCCCCAGACATCCACAGCAGTGTCCCAGAGAAGGAGGGAGCTTTTGCTTGTTTGTATGTCTCCCTTTTTTAAAAAAATCGGAGGGGCAAAAGTTTCCCAGAAAGTTTCTGCTTGCATCTCATTGGCAGTCAAGGTGGGCAGATGGTGGAGAAGGGGCAGAGATGGGGCTAGGCCTCAGGCACAACTTGGAATCAGGGATCCCAGTGAGTCACACTCACCTCTAGGCCTCTCTTCTGCCTCCTCTGCTTTCTCTTTAGACCAACCTGTCCTTCCATATGGCAGTGCTTAGCACCCCCTGGACCCCCCACCCCGCCAGGCCAGTCTCATACTAACTTCTTAAAAATGTCACCCAGGGGCTGAGGCTGTGGCTCAGGGGTAGAGTGCTTGCCTAGCATGTGGGAGACCCTGGGTTCCATCCTCAGCACCACATATAAAATAAATAAATTAAATAAAGTTATTTTTTTTTAAATTCCACCCAGTTGCCACTAGGAAATCTTTTCCCCCAGATCCTAGATGGGATTTTCCTGTGTATGGTAACTGGAAGGGAGAAAGGGGAAGAAAGTCCAGGCCACAGGAAGTCGAGGGACACCTTAGAATGAGAGTTACGAAAGTGGCCCCAGGGGTCAGAACAGCTGGGTCCAAACCCAGCCACCCCAGAAAATGATTTCTGGGCAATGGGTGCCATCCGAGCTGTCCAGCCACAGAGCAGAGCCTGACCTGCCATTTGGGGGACCCCGTGTATGGGGGCTTCCCAGGAAAGGGATGGAAGTGGGTTCATGGGCCAGGCATGTACCCAGAAGAGTTGGCCACATCTACTCCCTAAACTTCCCTCCCAGCCGCAGGATGGCAAGT
The DNA here is from genome assembly GCF_902686455.1 of Sciurus vulgaris. NCBI lineage: Eukaryota > Metazoa > Chordata > Mammalia > Rodentia > Sciuridae > Sciurus > Sciurus vulgaris. Next base: position 54,720,378 of record NC_136478.1, on the reverse strand, counting down.
CACGGTCCGGTTTTGACTCTGGCGCCTGAGTTTCTGATGGCAACATGGGCTAGTGAAGCTGCTTTTGCTTCGTTTCAGATTGAGGGAAAATGCCAGAATCACTTTAAAAAGAACCGTCCTCCTGGACGTGTGAGTCAGGGCCCAGCAGCGAGAGCCACGGGCTGCGTTTGTGGCTGGTGCAGACTGCCCACCAGGCTGGCAGAAGGGCTGAGCCATTGGTCCCTGCGGAGCTGGCTACAGAGGGTCTGCTGTGACACAACTTCCTGGCTGCACGTGAGCTCTTATAGCTTCTGCCTGAGCAAGATGCACATCCCTCCTGGAGTTATTTCCACGGGTCAGGTGAAGTGGCCAGGCCCCTGCTGTCAGTGGAGCGAGGCGGGGCGGGCTTGGTAAGGGAGAGACCTCAAACACCTGTGAGCAGTAGTGTCAGCCAGCAGACCTGGGAGGAAGAGGGGTTCCATCGTCCATTTCAACACCATGCTCCAAATTGAGTTTTTTGTTCTGTTTTGCTTTGTTCTTGTGTTGTGGTGCTGAGGACGAACCCAGGGCCTTGGGCAGGCTAAGCCTGGGCTCTCCCACTGAGCCACGCCCAGGCCCTCAAAACTGAACTTTTAAAAAAGTTTGGAGTGCAATATGTCCCTTCAGGGAAGGCCTTAGATGCTTGTATCTTCCACGTCAGGGACCATCATTACTCAGCATCACACTAACAGGACTGTGGGTAGCTTGTGTCCCCCAGATTCATGTCTTGAAGTCTCTACCCATCACCCAATAACTCGGAAAGTGCTAAGTGGGACACAGACGGGGAGAAGCCCTGTGAATACACAGGTGGAGAACGGGGTATGATTGATGGGCACAGCTGCACCCAGAAGGCAGAAGGTGGCCAGCAACCCAGAGAAGGCAGGGGAGACAGGGCCAGGCTCTCCCTGCAGCCCCGGGGACAACCGCTGTCATCAGCTCTAGATCTCTCTAGGACTTCCCACTTCCAGAACTGCAAGACCTTTGGTTGTTTAAGCCACCACCTGGTGTGGTACTTTGCCATTGCACCCTGCCACACTATCTCACCATCTTTTTATAAGTTCTATTACTCTATGAATGACCTTTCAGTACCTGGAAATCAAGAGGCATGTCAGGTGTCATGGTGCATGCCTGAAATCTCAGCCACTCGAGAGGCTGAGGCAAGAGGATCAAAGCCAACCTCAGCAACAAGAGAGGCCCTGTCTCAAAATAAATGGGCCAGGGCCGGCGAGCAGTGGTCAAGCACCCCTGGGTTCAATCCCCAGTCCCAAAGGGAGAGGGGCGGGCAGCCTTCAGTGTGCTAAGGAACAGGAGCAGGTAAATATATCACTCTAGAACAACCCTGAAACACTTTATTATTCTAGGACTGAATTGAGTGCTGGTGGAATCACATTTTTTTTTTTTTTAAACTATACTGAGAATTGAAAGGAGAAGGGCTCTACTACTGAATCCAACCCCAGCTTTTTTTACTTTTTGAGACAGGACTTCACTAAGTTGCTGAGGCTGGCCTCAAAATTATGATCCTCCCAGCCTCAGCCTCCCCAGTTGCTAAGATTATAGGCATGGCCCCCACACCTGGCTCCTATCTCATCTATTTTGTTCTCTGATATATCTCAGTGTCCTGGGACTGGCACCTTCTGAGTCTTTTAATAAAGATTGCTGGACTGACTGAATGAAAAGCCCCAGGGACAGGGATGTGGGCGTGTCAGAGATTTCCCAGAGAAAGGCCCATGCCTTGGTGTGTGGCCTGCAGAGATCACACCCCAGATGTACGCCTCACTCTTTCCCCTGAATTATGGGCCTGAATCTCTCTGGATTCTGCTGGATCCTCTTCTCAGCTCTTGAGTACTTCTCCCTCCCTTTCTGAGTCCTCCCCAATCCAAGGCAATGGCAGAGCAGGAGGCAGTGAGTGCAGGACTTCTCACTACCATCCTCTGGCCTCACTGATTCCTCAGTTCAAGACCTGCCTTGACTTTCATTTGCCCGTGACTTGGAGAAGGGTTAGGGGTGCATTCGGTACTAGTAACAGATACCATGATTTAAAGTTTCTTCTTTGCTCTCTAGTGCAAGAAGGGGAGCAGGTAAGTCAGATCAAACAGTGTCCATCTTTCAGCTCCATCACTATGAAGGAATAGGATTTTGTCTCCCATGTGTTTCCTCACGGTCCCCAAATAGCTGCGTTGGCTCCAGGTTTCACATCCTCATTCCAGGCAGGAAAAAAGGTGGAAGGAAAAGGAAGGGCAAATGATTTTCTTCTAGTGTGCTTTATTTTTCCATCAAGGGACACTCTCCCCAAGGACATCCCTGAATTCACTGCCCAAAACCGGTATCACGGGCAGTTCAGTTACGCAGTGTTTCTGTTTCTTGACTCTAGAGTCAGGCAGGCTAGGGAGCAGAGCTTCAGCGGCTTCCCTCCGCCCTCCGCAGGTTGAGACGGCGGTGCCCAACATCATGGAGACTGCTTTCTACTTCGAGCAGGCGGGTGTGGGCCTGAGCTCGGTGGAGAGCTTCCGCATCTTCCTGGCCCTGAAGCAGCTGGTGGAGCAGCAGCCCATCCACACGTGCCGCTTCTGGGGCAAGATCCTGGGGCTCAAGCGCAGCTACCTGGTGGCCGAGGTGGAATTCCGGGAGGGCGAGGAGGAGGCGGAGGAGGAGGAGGTGGAGGAGCTGATGGAGGGCGGCGAGGTGGTGGAGGCACACGGCGAGGAGGAGGGAGAGGAGGACGAGGAGAAGGCGGTGGACGTCGTCCCCAAGCCCACGTGGAAGCCGCCGCCGGTCATCCCCAAGGAGGAGAGCCGCACCGGCGCCAACAAGTACCTGTATTTTGTGTGCAACGAGCCGGGTCGGCCGTGGACGCGGCTGCCGCACGTCACGCCCGCGCAGATCGTGCACGCCCGCAAGATCAAGAAGTTCTTCACCGGCTACCTGGACGCGCCGGTCATCAGCTACCCGCCCTTCCCCGGCAACGAGGCCAATTACCTGCGCGCCCAGATCGCGCGCATCTCGGCCGCCACGCACATCAGCCCGCTCGGCTTCTACCAGTTCGGCGAGGAGGAGGGCGATGAGGAGGAGGAGGGCGGCGCGGGCCGCGACTCATTCGAGGAGAACCCGGACTTTGAGGGCATTCCCGTGCTCGAGATGGTGGACTCCATGGCCAACTGGGTGCACCACATGCAGCACATCCTGCCGCAGGTGAGGACCTGGGGCTCCACCCCTGCGCCCAGCGCAGAGCTGGGTAGCTCAGGTGTGATCCGCCATAGGATCGAGCTGTTACCTTGCTGGGCGTGTGTTCAATAATATTCACCACCCCATCCATTCCCCACCCATCCAGCCACCCACATACCCATCCGCCCAGCCACCCACCCATCCAGCCACCCATCCGCCCAGCCACGCACCCATCCATCCTCCTTCCCATCCCCTCCTTCCTTTATTCAACAGGCATTGGTTGATCACGCCCATTGGAAGGGCTTGACACCAGATGCGTTTTGGAGATCAGAATTTTTTCATATTTTAAAAAGATTGCTCATTGCACGTACCATATATAATACATCAGGCGAGGGGCAGGGGGACCCTCCCCAGCCCATAGTTGAACGCATCAATATTTCTGCAGCAAATTAGAGTAACCTCTCATCAGCTCAAATTGCTGCCAACACACACACACACACACACACACACACACACACACACACACACACACACTTTTTTGTACTAGTAATCATGCTCCCTCTATCACTGAGCTACATCCCCAACTGTTTCTTTTCTTTCTTTCTTTCTTTTTAAAATTTTTTGGCTGTAGATGGACACAATACCTTTATTTTATGTGGTGCTCAGGATGGAACCCAGTGCCTCACACATGCTAGGCAAGTACTCTACCACTGAGCTACAGCCCTCCCCTCTCTTTTAATGGCGACAGGGACTCCCTAAGTTTCTGAGGCTGGCCTTCAACTTGCAGTCCTTTTCCTCATCCTCCCCAATTGCTGGGATTATAGGCGAGCACCCGGCTCCTAACCTACCAAATGGCTTATGAAAAAGTTTTTGTTTTTTCTTCTTTGTGGTGCTGGGAATCAATCCCAGGGTGTCAGGCCTGCTAGGTAAGTGTTCTAGCATGAACCACAGCCCAGCCTTCAAACATTTTTGGCATTCTGAGCTTTTCAGATTTTAAAGTCGTGAACAGCAGGTCATGAACCTGCATTTATTACATGCCTGGTGTGTCCCAACTTTATATTCGTACATTTATTCATTCAAGGAAGCACTTGCTGGGTGCTAGGAACTTTTAATTAATTAAACAATTATTGACTTTATGTTTTATTGAATCTAAATAACTCCCCTCCTTTTTTTTTTTTTCTTTTTCTTTTTTTGTATGGGGGATTGAACCCAGGGCTGCTCTACCACTGAACTCCATCCGTAGCCCTTTTTAGTTTTATTCTGAGACAAGGTCTTGCTAAGTTGCTGAGGCTGGCCTTAAACTTGCAATTCTCCTGCCTCAGCTTCCAGAGTCTCTGGGATTACAGGTGAGCACCACTGTGCCCGGTCAAATAAGTCCTTTCCAGATCAATACAACTATCATCATTCCCATTCCACGGTGATGAGACAGGAATCTGCTCTCTGCCGTGCACTTGGGTTCATTCATTCAAGAAGCATTCAGCAAGTCAGGTGGGAGACTCACTCCAACCATCCCAGGAACTTGAGAGGTTGAGGCAGGAGGATCGAATGTGGGAGGCTAGCCTCATCAATTTTGCCAGACCCTATCTCAAAATAAAAAAGGGCTGGGGATGGAGCTCAGTGGTATAGCAGCCTGAATTCCAACTCCATTCCCTCCCCCACACACACAAGAAGAAGAAAGAAGAAAAAAGAAGAAGAAGGGGAAGAGCAGGAGATGGAAGTGGAAGCAGCAGCATTCTTTGGCTCTTGAGTGTCTGTGGAACCCAACAGCAATCCAGTGACAGTTCCCCTAACACATCCATTCCACAGACCAGCAGAGAGAGGACACGGGCTGCCAAGTATCAGCCACTTGAGAGCAGAAATTTTGAGTCGTCTTTGCTCAAGGATGAATCCCCAGCACCCAGAGCAGGGCCTGGATGTAGCAGGTGTTCATTAAATATGTGATCAATGACCCGTAATCCCAGAGACTAGGGAGGCTGAGGCAGGAGGATCACAAGTCCAAGGCTACCCTAAGCAACTTAGTAAGGCCTGTCTCAAAATAAAGAATAAAAAGGGATGGGAATGTGGTTCAGTAATTAATTAATTGTCCCTGGGTTCAATCTCTGGTGAAAGAATGAATATGGGGGTCCTAGTCAATGGGAGGCAGGAGGCGCCACCTCACCAGGATCATCTCCCGGCCCCTTGCCTGGTGGCTAAGCCTGTCTTCCTGCCTATTCCTGGGTCTCTGAGGACAGGGCCAGTGCTCCAGTGTCCTGCCTGGCCCCCTCCTCCCCTGGTGCAGGCTGGCCTCTGCCACTGGCGATGTCACCTGACCTTTCCTCCACCCTTAGGGCCGCTGTACCTGGGTGAACCCTTTGCAGAAATCAGAGGAGGAGGAAGAGCTGGGGGAGGAGGAAGAGAAGGCAGATGAGGGGATGGAGGAGGTGGAGCAGGAGGTCGGGCCCCCACTGCTGACGCCGCTCTCCGAGGATGCAGGTAGGGGTTCCACCGGGAGCCTGGGGAAGGGCTGGGCAGGTAGACTGCCGGGGGCCATCAGTGTGACCATCTCTCCAGGCCTCAGCACGCTTATCTGTAAAATGGGCATCATTCTTGGCCTCCCCGTGGGCCCTGTCACACCTGGCACCTGCAACGGCCCTCAGCTCAGGACATGCTCCTTTGAGTCCTGCGTGGACTTGGGAGATATGCTTAGGGAGCCTCCTGCAGAGGAGGCAAGACCCAGGCTAGACTTTGGACAAGTGGACAGGGATTTTGGTTTGTTTGTTTGTTTGTTTGTTGTACCAAGGATTGAACCCAGGGCCGCTTAACCACTGAGCCACATCCCCAGCCCTTTTTATTTTCCATTTTGAGACAGGGTCTCGCTAAGTTGCTGAGGCTGGCTTGGAACTCGTGATCCTCCTGCCTCAGCGGCTGGGATTACAGGCGTGCCCCACTGTGCCAGGTGACAGCGATTTCTTGAGGTTGAGGCACCTAAAGGAAAGAGGAAGGCGGGGCTGGAGCGGGTGAGGGGACAGAGCCTGGATGTGAACCTGCATTCCATGAGCCTGGAGCCTGTGCCCTCCCCCAGCAGCCGGCTCCATGCTGATGGCAGAATCGCTGGGGCCAGCTGGGGCCAGACACTGCAGCGTGCACTGCAGACACTGTCACCAGGTGTCCCCATGCCCTGCGTGCAGTTGCCTGAGCCCCTCCAGCCCTGCAGCTTTGTTCCCGTCCTGCTCCCCACACCTCCTGTCCCCAAGGTCGTGCAGGGCCCAGGACCCCTGACCTCACCACCACGCTCCACTTCTTCACTGCAGAAATCATGCACCTGTCACCCTGGACCACCCGCCTGTCCTGCAGCCTCTGCCCACAGTACTCGGTGGCCGTGGTGCGCTCCAACCTCTGGCCAGGGGCCTACACCTACGCCAGTGGCAAGTAGGTCTTCTCCCTGTCCCTCTCAGCAGGAGACCCCTTAGGACTTCCTCAGAGCCTGGGCAGCTGACGGGGGCGGGCAGAGCCTGGGAGAGCCCCTTAGGAGTCGCCAGGACTGACCCTCCTCAGCTCCCAGGGGTTCCCTGTAGCTAAAATAAGGAATCTCAAGCCCAGTCAGTGGCATGAGCCCATAGTTCCAGCTTTCCAGAGGCTGAGGCAGGAGGATCACTTGAGCCCAAGAGTTCAAGGCCAGCCTAGGCAACAGAGACTCTATCCTAAACAAAACAAATTCCAGATGAAAAGTACGAACCCCTTGGAGGAAAGAATGGAGGATCAGAGAAGGGAAGGGACTGGCCTAGGACCACACAGCACTTGTGGGATATAAAGCTGGATCTCTGACAAGAAGTCTCATCTCTGGGGTAGCCAACTCCTCCTCTAGGTCCCCTGGGTCTTCCAGTTAAGGGTCTTCTCTCTATGGGGCAGAAATCTGTCCCACCAGGATCCCCCGCCAGTTGTTCTCAAAAGATGGGCAAACTGAAGTCACCTCTGCCTCCTCCCACCCCAGCCACACACTCAAGTTCCTTAGATGCATCCCAGGCTCTTCCCAGCCCTCTGCTCAGTTGGTGTGTGTGTGTGTGTGTGTGTGTGTGTGTGTATGCCACCCTGTCCACCAGAGGGCAGGACAATTTTCATAGATTTCCCTTTTCCCTCTGAATGTGAACCTGGGCTGCAACCCTGTGTTCAATCCTGGTGGGAGTTCATGTAACTTGATATTTTAACCACATATTTCTTTATTTTTTTCTTTTGGTACTGGAGATTGAACCCAGAGCAATTTACCTCTGGGCTACAGTTTAATTTTAATTTTTTGGGGGGAGGGATGGGGCCTCGCTAAGTTGCTTAGGGCCTCGCTAAGTTGTGGAGGCTGGCCTCGAACTTGCCGAGCTCCTGCCTTAGTCCCCCAAAATCACTGGGATTTCAGGCTTGCATCACCGCACCCAGCTCTTCACCACATTCTTGGGTATTATTTTTTCCTTCTCCAGAAACTTGGAAGAGGCACATTTGCTTTTCGCCAGGAGGTTTCTTCTGACCACGCCCTAGTTTGCCAATAGCCCTCTGAAAGCAAGGTTCCCAAGTCCCAGTTCCACTTGCTCATCCATCCTCATTACCCATCCAGCCACCAAGTAACCCACCCTCCCATCCAGCCACCCAGTCTCCAGCCACTATCCAGCCACTTTTTATTTTTTCCTTTATAAGAGTCAAGCCAGCCTGGCAAGGCATGCCTGTCATCCCAGCGACTCAGGAGGCTGAGGCAGGAGGATCACAAGTCAGAGGCCAGCCTCAGCAACTTAGGAAGACCTCAGCAATGTAGCAAGACCCTGTCTCAAGTTTAAAAGAAAATAATAAAGAAAGGGCCAGGGATATAGCTCTGTTGTAAAGTGCACTGGGTTCAATCCCCACTACCACAAAGAACAAAAACTTGAATTTCACTATTTGCCAGCTGTGTATTAGACCCTAGGCCCTTCGTTAAAAAGAGACACAGATGCCATCCCCAGAGCAGAGTAAGGAAGCACAGGCATTACTTGTACAACACTCCTCCCTCCCCTCTCGCCAAATACTCTGTGACAAAGTCTTTAAGTGCCACCAGGAGAGTGCAGGCCCCACTGACAATGCCAAACTGCCATTCTTCTAGAGCATGGATCAGGGGATCAGGGAAGGGAAAACATGCTTCGCTCTGAACTCTGCAGGAAAAAAAGAGGGATCAGGAGAGACAGGCAAAATCCACACTGGACCCAGAGCGTCCTGCCCTGTGAGTGGAGGACCCACCCAGGATCTGGCTAAGATGCAAATTCTGGTTCTGTGTGTCTGGGAGAGAGCCTGAGATTCAGCATTTCTAACAAGCTCCCTAGTGAGGCCAGACGGTCAAAGCCACGTGAGCCAGGGCGTGCGGTGACTAGGGGGCTCCAAGCAAGGCTCTCAGAGAGCCCTGGAGAATTGTCAAGAATACTCTTGAGAATTGCAAAGCCATGAAAATAAGGTCAAAATAAAACTGTCCCTCCAGGCCCGGAACCCTGTGTCTCTGTCTGCTTCTCTTTCTCCCTCTAGTTCTCTCTGCTTCCCTCCCTGTCTGTCTCTCCCTGTCCCTCCGTCCCCTCCCCTTGTTCTGCGTGCTCCTCTTTCCTTCTCTGGAGAGGTAGAATTGGTAGGGTAGGCGTCCCTTCTCACTCATACCAGAACACTGGCAGCAGGGCGACTTTGTCTTATTTATTTACTGCTGTGTCCAGGCACCTAGACCATTGTATTTATGTCCAACATAAATAACATGAGTCATGTGTAATTTTAAATTTTCTAGTAAAATAATCAGAAAAAATTAATGTTAATAACATATTTATCCTGACTATCTAAAATGTTATAGTTATATGGTGAGGCCTGGGACTGGGGCTCAATGGTAGAGCACTTGCCTGGCGTGTGAGGCACTGGGTTGGATCCTCAGCATTGCAAGAAAATAAATAAAATAAAGGTCCATCGACAACTAAAAAAATCTGTTTAAAATAATACATGGTGTTATCAATCATGTAAAAATCATTAATGAGCTACTTTACATTCTTTGTTTCACACTAAGTCTTCGGAGTCTGTATACACAGCGTGTCTCAATCTGGAGACTAAATTTTGATCAGAAAGACTTGGCAGTCTGTATTCAGACTTCGCAACATTCACAGTTGAAAGAGGAGGTCCTGTCAGGTGCTGAGACAAGAGCATCAGGAGGTCAAAGCCAGCCTCAGCAAAAGTGAGGCCCTAAGCAACTCAGTGAGACCCTATCTCTAAATAAAATACAAAATAGGGCCAGGGATGTGGCTCAGTGGTTGAGCGCTCCTGAGTTCAATCCCCTGTACCAAAAAAAAAAAAAAAAAAAAAAAAAAAGAAAAGAAAAAAAGAAAAGAAAAGAAAAGAAAGAGGAGGTCCTTGTGCCCAAGTTGTTCGAGGCATACTAAGAAGTTTTCTAATAATGGGACTGAGTATCAGTTTTATTATTTAAATTGAAACTTGCTAAAATTATGAATATACCGTCTTCTCAGGCAGTCATAGAACACATTCTGGCATAGATCGTGTACTGAGTCATAAAACAAATCTTATTTGATGTAAAAGGATTGAAATCATATAAAGTATGTTCCCTGACCACCATGGAATGAAATTAGAAATCAGTAACAGAAGGAAACTGGAGAAATTCACAAATGTTCCACAAGGAATCAACACACTCCTTAATCGCAAATGGGTCAAAGGGGAAATCACAAGGCAAATTTGATAATTAAATAAAATTTAAAACTCAGTTCTCCATTCCCAATTGCCATGTTTCAAGTGCTCCAGAACTTCAAGCACTGTCCACTAGCGTCACTCTGTCCCTGGGCCTGTGCATAACAGGTGCTCAGGAAATAGTTGTTGGATGAACAAAGGGACAGAGAACCCCAGTGGGCATGTTTCTCCTGTCCCCATGCTTGGTCTCCCTGTTAAAGAGAATTTCACGGTATCTTGCTGCTCTCTAGAAAGTTTGAGAACCTCTACATTGGCTGGGGCCACAAGTACAGCCCCGACAACTTCAACCCAGCCCTGCCAGCCCCCATTCAGCAGGAGTATCCCAGCGGCCCAGAGATCACAGAGATGAGTGACCCCACGGTGGAGGAGGAGCAGGCCCTCAAGGCTGCCCAGGAGCAGGCCCTGGCAGCTGCAGAGGAGGAGGAGGAAGACGAGGAGGAAGACGAGGACGAGGACCTGGAGGACTGAGCCCCTTTCCCCAAGCAGGTGGACAGCAGCTTTCCTTGATATATAATTAGGTATGAGCTGTATTTTCACTATTGATTTGCTTCCTGCCCCTGGAGGGCAGGAAGGAAGCATCTTGAAATAAAATTTCCCCACAACAGGGCCAGTCATTCATTCATCTGTTCATCACATTTGTTGACTGGATGCCAAGCCAGGGCTGTGGGGCTCTGCTGGGGGCACTGACATTACCTGGGAGAGAGACTCTCCGTCTTCTGCGTTTATCCATTCAGGTATCCAACCATTTAACAGGACTCCTTTCAGCCCAGTCATGTGCCCCGGGCACAGAGGTGACCACGGAGCTCCAGCCTTGCCTTCCTGGACTCACACACTATATAGAAGACAGACTGGCTCCCAGACAGTGGGAACTCAGATCACGGGAATCAGAGGACTGACAGAGGTCCGGAGCTCACAAAGAATCAAGAATGGGGAAGGCATTCCCCGCAGAGGAAATGGCATGTGTGAAACCCCAAGAACAAGAGAGTACAATGTATCGTAATGATGTAGTTTCTCAAAGCTCAATTTAGATGGGACTTAGTGTGAAGGGATAGTGGTGAGAGATAAGGTTAGAAAGAAGTTGGCAGGGGCCAGATCACAGGGGGCTTAACTTTACCCTAAGAGCACTAGGGACCGTAGGTGGTTCTCCAGCAAGAAAAGGTCCTGATCATATTTGTGCTTTACAACAATCCTTCTACATGCCAGGTAGAGGGTTAGCAAGGGTGACACATAAGACTGGGAGACCAGAAACAAGGTTGATGCAGGTGGTGGTGGTGGTGTCTTAGGAAGCTGAAGAGGAGTTTGGACCAGGTCTGTAGAGAGGAAGGAACTGGGAAAGAGGAATTCAGGCAGTAGAAAGCCTGACTGGAAGTGGGAGGGAGTGAAAAGAAATGGTACAAATCTAGGAAGACACCCTGTCTGTGGCCCAGGTGACCCTAAGATGGGGAATTGGAGAGATGCAGGATTTGGAGTAAGATGCCAAGTTTACCATAGGGCTTGCTGAGTGTGAAATACCTCTGGGGCATTTTGGAAAAAATTTGGGAAGTCACTGAGTACATGGGTTTAGGAAGATCTATGTTAGGGCAGGGGGGGCTTCAGAAGAAATGAGGGGAGACTTTGGATGACTGGTGGCTCATTGGGACACGAGTGGCATTGCAAGAATCAACATTTTAGAAGCAGAGGTGGGTTGTGGAGGAGTGTGGTTATTGAAGACAGTGAAGTCATGGAGATATATTGGAGGTTGGTGAAAAATATGGAGGATGTTTGGGGTTAGGATCAGATGGAATCCTTAGGGTTGTGTGGATACGCTGGGGTCTTCCGGGATTTGGGGAACCCTCAAGGGTGGGCAGAAGTGGTGAAGATGCCTGTGGTCAGTCAGGGACTTTAAATCGTCAGTAGAAACTCTGGAGGTCAGTAGGGTGTACTGTTGTAGCTCTAAGAAGACACAGGGATCACCTGGGGTCAACTGTGACGTCATGGGAAGGATGAGATCTGAAGGAAGCTTTCTTTCGAGGGTCTCTTCGTTGCTAGGCAAACGGTTCCTAGGGCGCTGTTGTTGGGGACTGGAGCTTTCCAGATGGCCACGCCCTCTTCCCCTGAGGACCCCGCCCTTGCAGCCAACCACTAATCCGACGCCGACAAGGAGGCCGCGCCCATCTTTTGGCCCCGCCCACAGCCCTAGAACCGTTACCCGAGCGACGGGCCCGGCTCTTCCCGCCCCCGGACCCGGGTGCCAATCGAAGACGCGTAGCCAGGGCGACGACCCCACCTCTTCCGGCGCGGGCCCCGGCTTCCGGCAGGGGGCCCGGCGGCGGGCGGCGGTCTGGCAGCGGCGGGGCCCGGGGGGCGCCCAAGATGGCGGCGGGCGGCGCGGAGGGTGGCTCGGGCCCCGGCGCCGCCATGGGGGACTGCGCGGAGATCAAGTCGCAGTTCCGTACCCGCGAGGGCTTCTACAAGCTGCTCCCCGGCGACGGCGCCGCGCGCAGGTCGGGTCCGGCTTCCGCCCAGACCCCGGCGCCGCCCCAGCCGCCGCAGCCCCCGCCCGGCCCTGCCTCCGCCTCCGGCCCCGGCGTTGCGGGCCCGGCAGCATCCCCTCCGCCCGCAGGCCCTGGGCCCGGGCCCGCGCTGCCAGCCGTACGCCTCAGCCTCGTGCGCCTCGGGGAGCCCGACGGCGCCGGGGCTGGGGAGCCTCCCGCCACGCCCGCGGGGCTGGGAGCAGGAGGAGACCGCGTCTGCTTCAACTTGGGCCGTGAGCTTTATTTCTACCCCGGGTGCTGTCGCCGCGGGAGCCAACGGGTGAGTCGCCCTCATCGTGGGGGCCTGGGTGCTGAGAAGACGGGGGTTCCCTGAGAAGTGATGGAGTCCTCAGATTGGCGAGGGGCCCTGAGAAAGGGATCCTAGATGCGATGGACATCACAGGGGACAGGATTCTTGGAGGTAATGGAGGATTCTGAAAGGTGACAGGGGAATCCTCCAGCGTGGCGATTTGGGGGTGGTGTGTTCTGGACGCGGGTGGGGGGACATTTGAAATGATATGGGGTCCCTCTCCTGGATTCTGGGGTAGCAGGTGATGGTGAATCCTGGGGTGATCAGGAGCAGATGAAATGGGCAACTCATAAATCTTGGCAGTCTGAGGTGTTGGAGGGGGTTCTTGAGACATGGGGAGCCCAGGAGGGGGATTCTGGAAGTGATAGAGATCTTAGAGGTAATAGGTGAATGAAATCCTAGGAAAATTGGGGCCTGGAGGAATTGAGAATCTAAGCTGATGGGAGATTTGAGGTGATGGGAGGCCCTGATATGGGAAATCCTCAGGGGTCATGAGCATCTCTAAAGTGATGTAGCTCCCAGAGGATGGGAGCTCTCTTGAGAGATGGAGATCTTGAAAGCCCAGAAGTAAATGAATGTATCTAAAATGTGAGGGAACGTGAGAGCTGATGGGTCCCTGAACTGTGCGCTTTGAAGGGAATTCTGGGATGTTTGGTTTTAAAGTCCTTGGAACTTGGGTGACCCTGAGGTTTTGGGGTCTTGGAATATTGTGCTAAGCCCCAAGGGAGTTGCTGAGGTTATGGGGGCTGGGAAGATTGGAAAAGAACCGAAATTCAGTGACCGTGGGGACCTGAACTCTGATGGCTGTAAGCAAGGATGTCCCTAAATTCAGGGTGGGAGGGTCCAACTTTGGAATGGCACTGTGATCTTTGGAAGTATCTTTCTAGTCTCCACCCCACCCCCAATCTGATAGATATATTTTGCTCCCCTTCCTGTCTGTGGTTGCTCCCTCCCTCCCCACCCACCTGCCCACTTCCCTCAGGGATTTAACCCTGCTTCCTCTTGGTGGTTTCCCCTAACCCCAGCACCCTCTTCCTTCCTCTCAGTGGTGTAAATCATTAACTGCTTTTCTCCCACTGCTCAAGTCCATTGACCTCAACAAACCCATTGACAAGCGGATCTATAAGGGCACCCAGCCCACCTGCCATGACTTCAACCAGTTCACTGCTGCCACAGAGACCATCTCCCTGCTGGTGGGCTTCTCAGCCGGCCAGGTGCAGTACCTGGATCTCATCAAGAAGGACACCAGCAAGCTATTCAACGAGGAGGTGATCGCAGACCCCAAACGTGCTCCTTTTCCCTCCCACTCACATGCTATTTGCCATAGGCAACTTCCTGAGAGCATTGTAGGCCTGAGGGGCAGGTGGGGAGGAGGTGAAGAATGGGATGCTCTCTCCTTATGCCAGGGCCTCCTGTCATGTTAGCGCTGTACTGAACACTTTACTCCTAGAATTTTCATCAACAGAAGGGTAAGAAATTATGGTGCCCATTTTGCAGATTAGAGGACTGAGGCCAGCTACTGGTTGGGACTTTTTTGATGTCTTGCTCTGCAAATTCTGGGCTTTGTATTCAGTTCCCTTTCTGCATCATTTACTCACTGTGACTTCAGGAAGGTGATTGTTCAGGTCTCAGTTTTCCTCCTCTGTAAAACTGTTTCTCATCCCTAACTCAGAAGACTGTTGTAAAATTAACATGGAGATTGGCATCTGGGCCAACTTGGCTCAAGAGGAAATGCCAGCAAGTGACCTTATCTGCACGCAGGAATGGCTCTCGTCCTGTATCTCTTTCTCAGAGAAGGTGTTCCATAAATATTCTCAGAATGAATGGCTGAAGGAAGCGAGTGAAAGAGTGAATGGATTAAAAATTCATTAGCTCATCCATTCACAAAATAGTTATTGAGCATCTATCCTGTGCCAGGCATCGTTCCAAGTACATCTCAGTGAACAGACAGACAGACGGGCCTGCTCCCGCTGAGCCTTCAGTCAGGCTGGGGAAGCAGGCACTTGGCATGAGCTCAGCGTCCAGTGTGTCGGCAGGTGGTAAGACCCGTGGAGAATGCACCACAGGGAGGGCAGAGGGGTGCTGGCGAGCTTAAAGAGGGTACTAAGGAGGTGACATTGAAATGAAGACCTGAAGGAGGCCAGAAAAATGCCCAGGGAAGGACATTCAAGTAGAGGCAATGACCAGGACAGATTCCCTGAAGCAGGACAGCCAAAGACCCTGTGGCCAGAACAGTGATTAGGGGAGAGGCAGGTAGATAATAACCTGGGTGGGGGAGGGGGTCGTGAAAGGTCGACTTGAGGTGGAAGCCTGTGGATGGAAGCCTTTAACAAGCTTGGTTGGTCCAAACCAAGAACAGAAAGGGTTTTCTTCACTCTCCCAGGACGGGAGGCAACTTGGGCTGCTGGGGGAGAAGTTTGTCCATCATACACAGTGGCTGCCTCAAGGCTTTTTAGTACTTGATCCTCTCTGGAACCCCAGATGAGAGAGGTTGCAACGTGTCCCAGGCAGGGCAGGGCCAGGTGCTGGCTTGTATTTAATACTGTCTCTCTGGTGACTGTAGAGAAGAGCTAGGCACTGGAGGCCCGGAGGAGGCTCTGTGGGGTTGGCGGCAGCTGGCAGTGTGGCTGGAGTTGGGTGGGAGGGAGAGGTCAGGTTCTAGGTGTCCTTTGAAGGGTAAGCCCACAGGATTTGTGGGGCGAGGATTGGATATGAGCTATGAGGAGAGAGGAGCAAAGATGCCTGGAAAGTTCTGAGCAGCTGGCAGGAGGGGCTGTCATTCATTGGTCTAGGAAGTGTATTCAAGGCATCCCTGTGTGAGCTGCTCACAGGCCAGGTCCAGAGCCTGAACCAGACAGACCAGATCCCTTCATTTCTGTGAAATTTCTTGCTTTAAGCTTGACATAGTGCAGATGGGGGAAAGGGTTAGGCAAGAGGACAGTTCTCTGGTGGGCAGGACTGTCCCCTTGCCAAAGACGGGTTGTTTAGGCTCCATAGAACTCCCTCAAAGGTAGATTTTATTCCCCAGCCTTCCCCTGATCTGGTGTCGGTCTCCCTCAGCCTGGGAGCTGCTGAACCTGGCACCACAGCTGCTGTGTGAGCTGAATTATGTCCCAAGGCCTTGAGGGGTCTGGGCTGGGGACAGGGAGGCTAGGGGTTAATAGCCTTCTCCCAACCCCAGCCTATCTCCCCTTGCAGCGGCTGATTGACAAGACCAAGGTGACATATCTGAAATGGCTCCCTGAATCTGAAAGCCTGTTCTTGGCATCTCACGCCAGCGGCCACCTGTACCTATACAATGTCAGCCATCCTTGCGCCTCAGCCCCTCCCCAGTACAGCCTGCTGAAGCAGGGTGAGGGCTTTGCTGTCTATGCTGCCAAGAGCAAGGCACCCCGCAACCCCCTGGCCAAGTGGGCAGTCGGTGAGGGGCCCCTCAACGAGTTCGCCTTCTCCCCTGATGGCCGACACCTGGCCTGTGTCAGCCAGGATGGCTGCCTGCGTGTCTTCCACTTCGACTCCATGCTCCTGCGGGGGCTCATGAAGAGCTACTTTGGGGGCCTGTTGTGTGTGTGCTGGAGTCCTGATGGCCGATATGTGGTGACAGGAGGTGAAGATGACCTGGTCACCGTGTGGTCCTTCACTGAGGGCCGAGTGGTGGCTCGGGGCCATGGTCACAAGTCCTGGGTCAATGCTGTAGCCTTTGACCCCTACACCACACGAGCAGAGGAGACAGCAGCAGCCAGCACTGATGGGGATCGGAGTGGTGAAGAGGAAGAGGAGCCTGCGGCCACGGGCACCAGCTCCACTGGGGGAGTCCCGCTCTCCCCGCTGCCCAAGACTGGCTCCATCACCTACCGCTTTGGTTCGGCGGGCCAGGACACACAGTTCTGCCTGTGGGACCTCACCGAAGATGTGCTTTCCCCACACCCACCCCTGGCCCGCACCCGCACGCTCCCTGGCACGCCTGGAGCTACGCCGCCCGCCACTGGCAGCTCTCGGGGTAGTGAGCCGGGCCCAGGCCCCCTGCCCCGCTCCCTGTCTCGATCCAACAGCCTCCCACACCCGGCGGGTGGGGGCAAGGCCAGCGGCCCAGGCACAGCGGCAGAACCGGGCACTCCATTCAGCATCGGCCGCTTTGCCACGCTCACGCTGCAGGAGCGTCGGGACCGGGGGTCCGAGAAGGAACACAAGCGCTACCATAGCCTGGGCAACATCAGCAGGGGCGGCGGTGGAGGCAGTGGCGGTGGTGACAAGCCCAGTGGCCCTGCCCCCCGCAGTCGCCTGGACCCTGCCAAAGTGCTGGGCACTGCACTGTGTCCCCGCATCCATGAGGTGCCTCTGCTGGAGCCCCTTGTGTGTAAGAAGATCGCCCAGGAGCGGCTGACCGTGCTGCTGTTCCTGGAGGACTGCATCATCACTGCCTGCCAGGAGGGCCTCATCTGCACCTGGGCCCGGCCGGGCAAGGCGGTGAGTCGCCCACCCCACAGGAGGAGGCTCTGGGAGGAGGCTGCTGTGGGCAGAGGGTTTTGTCCCTGGCACAACCTCTAGCCACAGGGGATAAGGGCAAGCACGGAGATGTTAAGTGTCTCAGAACAGGACCTCTGAGGCCTAGTGACAGCTTCTAGATCCCTTGGCTTCAGTCAGCAGAGTAGGCCAGGTATGAGAGAAAGAGGTGGTGGCAGGGCCTGTGGCCATCTACTGGAAGGACAGGAAATGGGCCCAGCATGCCCCAGTCTTAGTGTTTGTCTCTTGAAGTAGACACTGTTTCTATGGAAAATCTGCATTTTAAATGCTGAGCTTTCAAAGTACTTTGGCCGATACTCCAGGGGCAAGATTGAGCCAGGGATCTGACTGTGGCCTGGGTCTATACTGTGAGCATGTGACCCACTGCAGACTGCATGGGCTGGCTGGCAGACCAGGGCCTAGGCCTGCAGTTCTGCTCCCTGTGTCACCCCAGGCAAGTCGCCACCCTTCCCTGACTATCATCACTTCTTAGGGCAGAGTGCTTTTCAGATGGTCTGGGGGTGGACACCGGCACCCCCAGGGTAGCTATGTGAGTTTGGAGCTGGTTGCCATGTCTTGTCTCTGTAGGGTTCTGGCACAGTACCTGGGGTCCCAGATCTGAGGGTTGCAACTCCTTGGGTCTTTGGTTTCAGAAGTTAGGGTTCTGTGTCCCACGAACCCAAGAGCAGTCTCAGAGGCAGGGGTGGTGGGGTTTGGGGAATCTGGCTGAGTCCTGAAAGAGACCCCTCTATCTCCCTAGTTCACAGACGAGGAGACCGAGGCCCAGGCAGGGGAAGGAAGTTGGCCCAGGTCACCCAGCAAGTCAGTGGTAGAGGTAGGACTGTCCCTGGGTTCTTTCCCCTCCAGTATCTCAGGGGTTTAAGTCAGAAGGGGACCCGAGTGTCCCCCCTCCATCCTACCCCAGTCCCATCATCTGCCCAGGATTACCTGAGGACTTGAATGATTTTATCAAAGGGCCAACTGCCGCGACAGGGCAGCTAGCTGAGCTGTGTGTTCCTCAGCCTGGGGCGGCAGCCTCAGGTCTGGCTGGACTGAGGGGCTGGGCCAGGGTGGCAGCAGCCTTGAGGACTCCTGACTGGCTCCTTGGGGACAAGTGAAGTCCAGTTGGTTTCTAACCTCTCCTGTCTCCCTCTCATCCTCCCCAGGGCATCTCCTCCCAACCAGGCAACTCCCCAAGTGGCACAGTGGTGTGAAGCCGTGGATGTCGGGGGTCCCCCACCCCATGCCCCCCACCTCCTAGCCATAACCCTCCCCACTGACCTCACGGATCAACGTATTAACAAGACTAACCATGATGAAAGGACTGCTCCGGTCCCCCGTCCTGCACAAATATTGGGGGTCCCCAGACTGGCCTGCCCACATATGGGGGATGTAGCCTCCCATGGGGCCTCAACCTCGTCTCCACCCACTGCCAAGTACAATGACCCCTTCCATTGAAACATCAGTGTTAACCCACATCCCTGTCCCCAGCATGTGACTGGTCATTCCTGGGGAGAGCCTCCCCACCCACAAGGAGCCCCAGCTCTGCAGTGCCCCTGGGTTGAGAGGGCAGGGTGGGGGTTCCACCCATCTCCTTCCCCCTAGCCCAGCCCAGCCCTTGCTCTTGTCTGTGCTTTTGAAGAGTGTTAAATTATGGAAGCCCCCAGGGCCCTCCTTGTCCCCCATGACCTCTTATTTATACTAAAGTTCCCTGTTTGCACAGCGGCTGGGTTCCCTTTGGAGTGAGAGGAAGCGTGTGTGCATGTGTTTGGCTGCTACAAAAGGAAGCAGCAGCCAGGCTGCCCCCAGCTGCCCAAGAGCCGAGGCCGCAGGTGGGACGGGGAAGGCAGGGTCCACTGCACATGGAGGTGGCAGCCTCGCGGGGGCCTGTGGGAAAAGTGTATCTGATTACCCAGTGTCTTGAGGGAGAGGGCAGCACGGGCCCCTCTTCAAAGTCGTCAATGGGCATTTTCAAAGTTGTTTTAAAATATCACAGCTGCCCAGTCCACTATTCCAGGGCATGCCCAGAAGCCCTGTCCCCTGGCAACTCCCAAGGGAATAGCCTGAGCTACCTTGGGGACAGGTTTTAACTGCCTGATGCTTCAGGCCGGCCCGCCTTGAAGCCACTGGAGGCCATGCTCTTCCCTGAAGAGAACTGTCCACCCTGAAAAGAAAGGCTCCTGGCTGCCTCTCAGCCTCGGGGAGCGGTGCCTTCCCGCTCCACCCCCAAAATGTTTCTGTTTCTAATCCCAGTCTGGGCAGGAATGTGGCCGCCAGGCCAGGGGCCAAGGAGCTATTTTGGGGTCTCCTTTGCCTGGGGAGGGCCTGGCTACACCACTCTCCTCCCCCAGGCTTTAGCCAGTAGGTCACCCCTGGCCCTGGCTTCTGAGAGCATCCCCTCCCAATTCTCTCCTTGCCACCCCTTCCCCACCTCCTGCCAAGGAGAATGCGTGAAGCAGAGGGCCCAGGGGCTAAATTTAACTGTCCCAAAGTTGGAATCCACTGCTGAGTCACAAGAAAAGCTGCCCTGGCCTCCAGCCCCCCTTCCTAGGCCTCAGCCCCTTTCTCCTCCCCGCCCCCTGCAGCACTGGGGCTTGGCAGGAGCCAGGGGGGTAGGTCCTGGGTCACAGCCTCGATTGGCCCCCTCTGGGCAGTGGGAGGGCTCCTCTGGACCTCACATGAACTCTCCCCATGCTCCACCTTTTTTTGGGGGGTGCAAGTTGAGAGTCTTATGTCCCCTGCAGTCTAGCACTGCAGTGTTCTGAGGGGTGCTGGAAGGAGATTGGGGTGTCGGCTCTTGAGGGGTTAAAACTGGGAGGCGGGAGGAGGGCTGGACCAAGGGGTGGGGAGAAGAGCAGGAGGCCTCAGCAGCAGACAAGTGGTCAGAGGCCCAGGGGACGGACAGGGGCAGGCAGACATGCGGCCAGGACTCTGGGGCCTGGACAGGGTCTGCCAGGCCCCGTGACAAGAGAATCCCTCGCCCCGGCCCGGGGAAGGGCCATGGTGCTGCCTGCCCGACATGTCAGCCGAGGTGCGGCTGAGGCGGCTCCAGCAGCTGGTGCTGGACCCTGGCTTCCTGGGGCTGGAGCCCCTGCTCGACCTTCTCCTGGGCGTCCACCAGGAGCTGGGTGCCTCCGATCTGGCCCAGGAGAAGTATGTGGCCGACTTCCTGCAGTGGGGTGAGTGCTCCCCAGCGAGGGGCCCTCTGGGTGGGGAGGGGGCAGGGGCAGGAGATGGGTCTGGGCACAGGGGCCTGGCTGTTAAGGGGCAGGACAAACATGGGGAGATCCTGCAAAGAGGTCCACAGTTTGGACCTGGTTTCTGGGGCAACGTGCCCCTACCCACTGTACCACCCTGGCAGGGCAGAGTAAGGTCAGCAGAGGCCAGGGCAGCCGTGACTCAGAGCCATGGCTGGGGAACCATGGCAGGCTAGGCTGGGCCTGGCCTCCTGTTTTCCTCCTGCCCCCTCTGCCCCAGTCTAGGTCTAGGGACATGCGTGCAGCCATTGCTCCTGGGACCCTCTCCACCCAAAACGGCTCCTATAGTCTTCCACACTGGTTCCCGGAGTGCAGGGCTAGTGGGGGGGTTGGGAGGGTGGGGATGGCATGGGCAGCTGCCAGGGGTGTGGCTGACAGGCAGGTGCTCGGCGCCAGCCTTTTCAGCTGCCCCAACAGGTGCCCAGGCACCAGGAGGGTGCAGTGACTCACAGGCCCTAGGGAAGAACCAGCTACGCACACAGGCGCCACTAGGTCCCCCTGTCCTCCTGGTTGAGGAGGAACAGTTTGGGGTTTGGGAGGTACCCACTTTCTTCCAGGGTTCTAGGTCACCACCCTCTCCCCCATAGTGGTCCCTACTGGCCTGTGTGGGTCAGCTCATGCCCCCTCCAGCTCCCACCTCCTTTATTGGTCCTATTTCAAGGCCTCTGATCCTCAAGCTGTCCTACAAAATCCCTTCTCAAAAGGTCTTTCCAGACCCTGGGGACAAGTCTGGGGGGGAAAATGCCCTAAGGCCAGCTTCCTGCCCCATCCAACACCCAGCACAGGTCTCAGGCTCCCCTAGTTCCTGTTACCCTGATACCTTGCTTCTGTGTCACTCCACATGCCTGTCTCTCAGTGTCCTGCTGTTGGTCCTTGGCCTGTGTGCCTGTCTGGGTCACTGTCTGTCTCCTGTTGCAACCTTTGCCAACTCCCTTATGTCTCCTGTCCTCTTTCTGACCCAGGCCCCGCTTTCTTCCTCCTCTCCCATTTCACAGATGGGAAGGTGGAGGCCAAAGTTCAGGCCAGTCAGTCTCTAGAAGACCCTACTACCCTTTTCTCCACTGCACCCCCCACCCCCAGCCCTCTGTGACACTCTGGGCCTCCCTTTTACAGAGGGTGAAGCTGGGCTGGCAGGGTAAACTGAGATCTGGGGTGGGGGCAGGGGTCCAGCTCTCCTGGAAAGAGCAAGTCCTTTTGTGGCCTGAGCTGCATCCTGCAGCCCCTCCCCTGCCAGGCCTCCAGGGTGGGGGAGGGGGCCTGGGTTCCTGCTGCCTTAAAAGGGCTCAATGTCTTGGCGTTCTCCTCCCTCCCCCATTCTCCCCCTGGCCAGTTTTTCCCTGTGGACCCACTCTCCCTGAACCCCCTCTCTCACCTCCACAACCTACTCAATTTCCCCTCTTTAATGTCCATACCCATCCCTTTTCCACCCTGCCTCCCAAAGTCCTGGCTTCTTCCACCCTATGGGAGGCCAGGCCTCCCTCTCCCCATTGCCCCTGAACCTCCACTCCCGGCCTACACCCCTCGCTCACTGCTGAGTGTTTCTAGCCATAGGCCCTTCTCTTCGAGAGCCCTAAGGGCCATTTGTAAGCAAAGCCCTCCTGCCTCCCAGGGAGGACGCCCTTCACAATGCCCCAGCTGTGTTGGCACTGGCATCTCCCTCTCCTGTTCCTTCTAGCTCCAAATTCTCTTTCCCAAAGTGTGCTTCAAGAAGCACAGCCCCTCACTCCACACTGCTGGATACAGCTGCCGTTCTGGGTCACAGCCAAAGTCATACTAAATGAGGAGGTTAGGGACGGGGACTGGGGACTGCTCCTTAACCATCCATAGTGGGGATGGAGGGAGGCCCTGAGGCTCAGGGCTTGTCTCCTACACCTGTTTTTTCAAGACCTCGGGCTCTGCAGACATTTGTTGCCCACTTTTTCCATCCTCTGGCCCAATGCTCTGTGCCAAAAACGGGTTCCCAGGCGTTTCACCTCCATGAGAGGGTCCTGGAACCTCACGCGGTATTTCTGTGGGAACTAAAGTGGAGCTGAGGGGCAGAGAGAAGAGGAGACTGAAGGACAGACCCTTGTCTCTAGTCTCCGTCCAAGTGACGCTTGGATTTTCCTCTTACCCACTGCCCGTGCCCCAGCGGAGCCCATTGTAGCGAGGCTTAAGGAGGTTCGACTGCAGAGGGATGACTTTGAGATTCTGAAGGTGATTGGACGCGGGGCATTCAGCGAGGTGAGTCCCGAGTGGCCCCACTGGCCAGCACTTTATTTGCTGTGGGCGGGGCATAGAAGCTGGGGCGGGGCCTGAGAAATTGATGAATGACTAAATGTTAGAACTAAGACTGGGCCTGGATGGAGGCGGGGCTTGAGGCCCAGGGGCGTGGTGTGGCCAGTGCCCGTGAGGCCACAGTAAGTGAAGATGGCGGTGGAGCTGGTGTAGACCTTTCGGTTTTCCCAGTCGCCTTGGCTACGGTCAGTCACAGTGTTTCCGCCCTCAGGTAGCAGTGGTGAAGATGAAGCAGACGGGCCAGGTGTATGCCATGAAGATCATGAATAAGTGGGACATGCTGAAGAGAGGAGAGGTGGGTGCCCCGGCTGTGTGTGTGGGGGTGAGGGGTTGAGGATCTGCTCTTCTCACCTTTAGCTTTTCTGGGTGTCGCACAGGTATCGTGCTTCCGTGAAGAGAGGGATGTGTTGGCAAATGGGGACCGGCGCTGGATCACACAGCTACACTTTGCCTTCCAGGATGAGAACTACCTGGTGAGTTCCCGGTGACTAGGAAGGACAGATGCCCCCTACACACACACACACGTGCTTCACCAACGAGCCCAGTAGGGAGAGGAAGTGGTAGGATCGAGGGAGCCGCCCCCACATGCCTGTGAGATGTGTGTTGGTAGGCACAGATTCAGGCAGAGGAGGTGCCTTTTATTGCTCTTTTCCTGGCGATTTTGGGGTTTGTGTAGAGAGCCAGATGGAGGAAATCCCCCTGGATGGGAGAGCGTTCCAGCATCTTGGGGTGCACCACTTGGGCAGGGAGTATCTGGGATCCATCTTCTGAGTCGTGGGAGGCCTTTTCCCTAAGTGTCTCTGGGAGAGGGAGCAAATCTGTCCAGTGACATCCTGGGAGGGTCTCTGATTAGGCCTAAGATCTTTGGGTCTTCTCTGGTATGGGGCTGCGTGATCTCTACTCAGGAACGGGTGGCTCTGGGAGTCTTTGCCCCTGGGGATCAGAGATTGGTTCCTAGGGAGGGCTACTGATCCCCATGACGCGCCCCCTCTCAGTACCTGGTCATGGAGTACTACGTGGGCGGGGACCTGCTAACGCTGCTGAGCAAGTTTGGGGAGCGGATCCCGGCCGAGATGGCGCGCTTCTACCTGGCCGAGATTGTCATGGCCATAGACTCAGTGCACCAGCTGGGCTATGTGCACAGGTGGGCGTGGCAGGGGCTGAGGGGCAGGGCCTGGGTGGGGCCCTGAGAGGGATAGCAAGCTTGTATGGGAAGGGTACCTCGACGGTGGAACCCAGAGCTGACCGGCCTAGAGAAGGACCACCTCACCTCGGCTGTGCCCACTGGGGGCGGGGCTCGGGGAGTGAGGTCCAGAACCGTAGAATCCTTACGCGGTGGAACCCTAAGTGGGCACTAGGCAGAACTGCCCAAAGGGGCGGAACCTGGCAAGGTAGATATCCAGCATCCTTCCCTCTTCCCTCTGCATAGAGACATCAAACCCGACAATATCTTGCTGGACCGCTGTGGCCACATTCGCCTGGCAGACTTTGGCTCCTGCCTCAAACTGCGGGCTGATGGAACGGTGAGCTCGGGGACAACTCCGCCCACCAACGAGGGGACGGGGAGGTGCAGGGTGGGGGCGGGCACCTGGGCGCAGGTGGGGGGGGGGGGGGGACTAAATTTAGAACCTTGAGAGGGGAGGGGGCGACCCTGGACTGTGTCCTGTAGTGCAGTTAGACCCGGGAGGTCGGAAGGGGAGGGAATACGTGTTCACGGTGTGGTCAGGAGGACAGGGCGCAGCCCTGCTCTGGTCCTGTCGTTGCAGGTGCAGTCGCTTGTGGCAGTGGGTACCCCCGACTACTTGTCTCCTGAGATCCTGCAGGCCGTAGGCGGCGGCCCTGGGACAGGCAGCTACGGGCCTGAGTGTGACTGGTGGGCGCTGGGTGTGTTCGCTTATGAAATGTTCTACGGGCAGACGCCCTTCTACGCCGACTCCACTGCTGAGACCTACGGCAAGATCGTCCACTACAAGGTGAGCTCAGCCCCAAGCAACCGCTTCTTTTCCACAAGCGCTCCCAGGCTACCATCTCTTCTTTCACTCTCCCTCGAGCAGGAGCACCTGTCTCTGCCACTGGTAGACACTGGGGTCCCAGAAGAGGCTCGAGACCTCATCCAGGGTCTGCTGTGTCCTGCGGAGATAAGGCTAGGACGGGGTGGAGCAGACGATTTCCGGAAGCATCCTTTCTTCTTTGGCCTTGACTGGGAGGGTCTTCGAGATAGCCTACCCCCCTTTACACCGGACTTCGAGGGTGCCACCGATACTTGCAACTTTGACGTGGTGGAGGACGGGCTCACTGCCATGGTGAGCGGGGGCGGGGTAGGTACCTGCGGCCCTGTTCGGCTCCGGGAACCTCCCCATCCCCCTTACATAAAATTGGGGTAATTACAGTGCCTACCTTCTGGAGTCCTGAGTTGTTCATTCCCTAGTGTACCTGCTCTGTGCTACCCAGTGCTGGGGACCTAGTTCAGTCCCCAGAGTGATCATGGATAAGATGGAGTACAGAGGGTTGGGCTCTTGACCCACAGGAAGGTGTGAGAGGGCTTCTTGGAGGAGGGGGGCTCTCTGAACCAAGACCTAGAGGGCGGAGGAGAGAAGCAGGAGAGGGATCTTCCTTTCCTAGGCTATATCTCTTTCTCTTTTTGTTTTTTGGTATTGGGAATTGAACCCAGGGGCACTTAGCCACTGAGCCAAATCCCCAGCCCTTTTTTACACTTTATGAGAGACAGGGTCTCGCTGAGTTGCTTAGGCCCTTGCTCAGTTGCTGAGGCTGGCTTTGAACTTGAGATCCTCCTGCCTCAGCCTCCCATGTTTCTGGGATTACAGGCATGTGCCACCATGCCCAGCTGCTCTTTTCATTTTTTATTTTGAGATGGATTCTCGCCAAGTTGCCCAGACTGGCCTGGAACTTGAGATTCTCCTGCCTAAGCTTCCTGAGTAGCTGGGATTATGGGCCTGCAGCTGGGCTTGGTTATGTTGAACAAGCTGTCCCAGAATCCTTCACTCAGGCCCAGGTGTCCTTGTATTGTATTGGGCAGTTCTGGAGACACAGCACTGACCAAGTCAGCCCTGCCCCCTGCCCCCATCTGCTTAGAGCCCTGAGAAGGCAGTGATTAGAGGGTGGTGAGGCCCTGAAGGGAAGCAGCAGGCTACAAGGAAAAATGATGGGGAGGTCATTGTAAATGATTCCTGAGTTGGGGCACACCTAAGCCATGACCAGAAAGGGGTGCATGGCCAGCCCTGATAACTGCTGGTCACATCTGTGTGTCCCTTGTATAGGAAACACTGTCGGACATTCCGGAAGGTATGCCGCTGGGAGTCCACCTGCCTTTTGTGGGCTACTCCTACTCCTGTATGGCCCTCAGGTAAGCACACCTGGGCGGCATGTGATGTGTAGGTGGGGTACCAGCCTCCAGAGGCCCCAGGAGGAGGCTCAGGACCGCTGTGTCAAGGCCCATTGGTGGCCAGTAGGTTTGTGGAATCAGCGTTTTTTTTTGAAGGATCAGTTTTAGGACCAAGCGCTCTTAAGAACCCTTAAGTACTTTAACATTTTAGAATCAATTGCAAAACCTCAGCCCTACATTGGTCTTCCAGAATTTGCAACCCTGGACTTTTACATTTCTAGTACAGAGTCGGGGAAAATAAGCTTGGAATTTTACAATCAGTTACAGAATTTAATCACTTAACAATAAAGTCTTCAAAATGCATCAATTATACAAATGAGACTGCTTATCACAAGTAAATGAGGAAATAGGGATAAGGAAAAGGAAGCTTGTGCCTGAGCCCACCCTCCAGCCATGTCCCTGGCTCATGGCTGGCAGACATGTTTATCAGCTGGGAGGACAGGTGGTTTCCTAATCCACACAGCATCCCTCATCAGTTATGAACTAGAGCCCAGTGCAGAGCAGTTTGGTCACCTCACGGCAAGTCAGGGTTAACCCATACTGTTATAACCCAGGCTGCTGCAGACAGGGTGGCCTTGGAGCATGTCCAGGGTAAATAGGTCCTTGAGAGGTATTCCCAGTGGAGGGATTGTTGGCTAAGGGATGCCAATTTTATTGCAAGTTCATATTCTTAGGAGACATCTGCCCTACGCCCCTGCCCAGCAGCTGGATATGAGGGGGTGTCCTAATAGCTGCAGTCACAGTTTGGGGAATTCCACATCCAGTATTATGACCACATCTGGGAGGGTGCCTAGAACCTGGCATGGTCCTCCTCATTAGGTCTGCTTCCCTGTTCTGAGGTCCCAAGGAGAGGGGTATGCAAAGGTGACAGGTCAAGGGAGGAAATATACAGAACATGGGTGTCTGGGCTCCAAGTTTCCATAGATTTAGAAAGGGCAGCTTCCAGGGGCCTGAGGCGGCAGAAGGGCCTGTCAACTCACCTGACAGTTTGTCCTCTTCACCCTCCCCCACCCCTCCTTGAGCCACTGCCCCATGCCGCTAGGCCACGGGTTCCTGGGGTTTGGCATCCTCTTGGGTAGGACTGGCTCTTCCTCTCCTCTCCCTCTCCCTCTCTGCAGGGACAGTGAGGTCCCAGACCCCACACCCATGGAACTGGAGGCCCAGCAATTGCCTGAGCCACATGTGCAAGTGCCCAGTATGGAGCCCACAGTGTCCCTACCAGAGGAAATAGTGAGTAGCTGAAGGCGAGACTGCTCAGCTCCTGCAGGAGAGCAAGCCTATGCTTCCCAGGTGGCTGGTGGGGGGCACTGCTTAGCCCCCTGGGAGCTGAGTGGACAGAAACAGAAAAGCAGCAGAGACGAGGCCACGTCAGTCAAGAGATGGTCCCTCTGAGGACATCAGAACAGGGCACTACCTCTGTATGTGCGGGAGGGGCTCTGAGGAGTCTGAGCTGAGCACTGGTGAGACGCATAGCCAGCTCTGGAGAGAAAAGTGCCCCACCGTCTGCAGAGAACATCAAGGGCAAAGGCCCTGAGGAGACCCTGCCCAGTCCTAAGGCTGGTTGTTCTGAAAAGTGACAGGAATGTCAGTCATATGGCTGCACCGGTGCATGAGGAGGGGCAGGTACAGAGACCAGCAGGAAACAAACCAAGCAAGGCCCTTTGGTAAAGCCACCTTGTCCTGGGGCACTGGGGACACTGGAGCAGGAAAGGGACACGGTCAAGTGGAGCTGGGTTTTAGGAACAGCTCTTTGCTTCCTATGGACAGGAGGGGACCAAACTGAAGCCTGGAGCCGGAATAGCCCACCCTCCTTCAGGAGCTGTGGGGATTCCAGAGCAGGGCGACGGTGGGGGTGGATAAGCTGTGCTCCAGGAGCCACCGGCAGCCCTAAACCCAGTCCCCACCCACAGGCTGAAGTGGCAGATCCAACTGCTGCCCCAGTGGCAGAGACAGAGTCCGAGGTGACACTGCAGGAGCTCCAGGAAGCTCTGGAGGAGGAGGTGCTCACCCGGCAGAACCTGAGCCGGGAGCTGGAGGCCATCCGCAGGGCCAACCAGAACTTCGCCAGGTCAGGTTCCGGCCCGGGTCCCTGACACCCCTGGCCCTCTGCAGCCCAGACCCCACTGGGTCACATTCCTCTTCCCTTCTCAGTCAACTACAGGAGGCGGAAGCCCGGAACCGAGACCTGGAGGCACACGTCCGGCAGCTGCAGGAGCGGATGGAGCTGTTGCAGGCAGAGGGAGCTGCAGGCGAGTACCTCATCTGCCCCCTTCCCCGAGGGCGCCGGGAGGAGGTGGGCCAGCGAGGGGGACATCTGGGGAGGCGAGGGGCCCAGGCTGGGGCACGCCGCGTCACCTCCCTTCTCTGCCCCTCCACGCGCCATACGCCTCTCTCTTCTCCTTCCAGCTGTCACGGGGATCCCCAGTCCCCGGGCCACGGATCCACCTTCCCATGTAAGACCCCTCTCTTTCCCCTGCCTCAGGCCTGCTATCCCTTTTCCCGTACAGGTTTAGGGCTCACCCTATCTCTTTGGGGCTCCATAAGACTGACGCCCTTCAGCCCCAGGATCTCCCTCCGTTCGGTCCTCTCAAATCCCTCCCGGGATCTCCCTAGATTCCTTCCCTGACCTCGACTCTCCTCACTGTCCCTAGCTCGTCCCCCCCCCCCCCCCCCGCCGCCGCCGAAGGCGGCAGGGATGGGCTGGGCTCGATCGGGTCACCTGTCCCTTCTCTCTCCAGCTAGATGGCCCCCCGGCCGTGGCTCTGGGCCAGTCCCCGCTGGTGGGGCCAGGCCCCATGCACCGCCGCCACCTGCTGCTCCCTGCCAGGGTACGTCCCACGCCCTCCTGCCTCTGCTGCTGCCGCGCCCCGGCCTTGCCCCACCCACCCCGTGCCACCACCGCTTAGCTGAACCTCTGCGGGGCTTGGCCCACCGCGGGGAGGGAGGATGAACAGACAGCCAATCAATGCAGGCCGCTAGGAAGTGGCCAATGATGAGCTGCGACAGGATTTCAGGCTAGCGAGCAAAGGATCCGCTGCTGGCGGCTGTCCGGGGTGCGGGGCGGGTTTGGAGAATTGAGGACCCATCTACAGGCATAGGCGGGTCTGCTCTCAGGAACCAATCAAGCCGGTGTCACCGAGTGCTGATCCCGCCCTCTCGCCCGTAGGTCCCTAGGCCTGGCCTATCGGAGACGTGTTCCCTGCTCCTGTTCACCGCTGCTCTGGCTCATGCCGCCTCCCTGGGCTGCATTGGGTTGGTGGCCAGCGCAGGCCATCTCGCCCCAGTCTGGCATCGCCCGGGAACCGCCTTCGTCCCCTGAACCCTAAAACCCCCAGACCATTCTCCACTCAGGCTCGGTTAAAGGGTTGGGTGACCCGGGCTCGGCCTAGAAGCTGATCCCACCGCCTCCCAGTTTATACCGCTCCGGGCGCGGGTCTTCGCTCAGCTCCAATCCTGTGATCCGGGCTCGCCCTCTGGCGGCCGGGAAGGGAGGAGCCGGATTCGTGGCCGGCGAATAGGGTTAGTGGGGGACTTGCTGCCGAGAATGCTGCTGCTGCTGCTGCTGCTGCTGCTGCTGGAGAAAATCGCCTATCCTGCTTTTTTCTGGGCGGGCTGATGCCCCGACGTGGACGGGCAAATCGCGGTCCGGAGAAGGCAGCAGACCGGAGCTCGGCCATCCGATTTTCACCCTCCACGCACCTGCCACCTGTTTTCAAACCATAAATCCTCCCTGTGCATGAACTCCTGCTCTCCCCGGAAAGTTCTACCGCAGCGAACGTTCGGCGCCACCTCTGCCTGTTTCGGGAACCTTTTGCTTTTGCCGGCCCCGCTTTTTTGGGGACTCCTGCGCTCCCATCCCTTCTCACGTGCGCTGCTCTCGGGGACACAGCTGGCTCCGCCCGTCTCGGCGGTTTGGATATTTATTGCCCTTATCCTCCAACTTGCTGGCAGCTTCCAGGACTCCCTCACCCTAATCCACGTTTTGGATGCACTGAGACTCGACATTCCTTGGTATTTATTGTCTGCCCCACCTAGGACCCCACCCCCTACCCTCGCAAATAAAAGGCTCTTTCGTCTGCCTGAAGCTCTGGACTCCGTGGTGTAGCTGCGTACGCGTCGTGGGGAGGAGGTTGCCGGGTGGGCCAATCAGGAGGCGAATAGGGCTGGCCAATGGCCCGGCGGGAGCTAGCGGGACACAAAGAGAACGAATCAGGGAGGGGGGAAGGAAGATCTGAGGGGTGGAGTCTCGGCATCCAGCCAATAGGAGATGGTGAGCGGGCCACCCGGAGGCACCGCCTCCCCAGCTGTGGCTCAGCTGTGCCACCCTACGGGTCGGGAAGAAGGGGGTTGGGCAGGCTAGCGCGCCGCCGTCCTCTTTCCACTGCGCCTGCGCAGGCCACGCGCATCCGCTCCTGGGACTTACGCTTAAGAAAAGTTGCAGCAAACTTTCTAGCTCGTTTCACCGGCCCCTCCTCCTTGCCAGACCCGCCCCCCTGCGGAGCCGGGAATTCCGAGGGGCGGAGCGCGCGCCGAGATGGGGAATGGGGGGGCCTTCAGAGGACCCTGGAGACGGAGGCGTGCAGAAGCTCAGTCTCCGGACGGAGGTGGCTTCGCGCCCTTAGCTCTCCTCGACGGCCCGTTACCTTCTCCGTTATCCCGATGGGGAAACTGAGGCCCTGAGCCAGAGGCACACGCAAGGGGGGGCGGGCAGAAAGCGCGGCCAGAGGCGGAGGGAAAACAAAGGGAGAATCACGGACAGACGGGGAGGGGGACGGACACACAGAGACAGAGACCCAAGTGTAGATCTGGGGTCTGGCATTCGGGGCGCGGGGCGGGTGTGTGGCGAGAAGATCGGGAAGCGCGAGGCGGGGGCAGAAAGAGGGGACGGGCGGGGGGAGGGGGCTGGTGGAAGCCCGAGGGAGGAGAAGGAGGGAGGAACTTCCCAAAGTTGCAAAACATGGCTACCTTGCCTGCCGACCCGAGCGCGGGGCCGGCGGCCGGTGGGGAGGCGGTGGCGGCGGCAACCGAAGAGGAGGAGGAGGAAGCGCGCCAGCTCCTGCAGACTTTGCAGGCGGCCGAGGGTGAGGCAGCGGCGGCGGCCGGGGCCGGGGCGGGCGAAGCGGCTGCGGGAGCGGAGGACTCGGGGTCCCCGGGCGTCCCCGGGTCACCCCCGGAGGCCGCTGCCGAGCCGCCCACGGGCCTCCGCTTCTCGCCGGAGCAGGTGGCGTGCGTTTGTGAGGCACTGCTACAGGCGGGCCACGCCGGCCGCTTGAGCCGCTTCCTGGGCGCACTGCCCCCGGCCGAGCGCCTACGTGGCAGCGACCCGGTGTTGCGCGCAAGGGCCTTGGTGGCCTTCCAGCGGGGCGAGTACGCTGAGCTCTACCGGCTACTGGAGAGCCGCCCCTTCCCCGCCGCCCACCACGCCTTCCTGCAGGACCTCTACCTGCGCGCGCGCTACCACGAGGCCGAGCGAGCTCGCGGCCGCGCGCTGGGCGCAGTGGACAAATACCGGCTACGCAAGAAGTTCCCGCTGCCTAAGACCATCTGGGACGGCGAGGAGACCGTCTACTGCTTCAAGGAGCGCTCCCGCGCCGCGCTCAAGGCCTGCTATCGCGGCAACCGCTACCCAACGCCGGACGAGAAGCGCCGCCTGGCCACGCTCACCGGCCTCTCGCTCACGCAGGTCAGCAACTGGTTCAAGAACCGGCGACAGCGCGACCGGACCGGGACTGGCGGCGGCGCGCCCTGCAAGAGGTGAGGGGATCCGGGAGGCGCAAGTCCCCCTTTCCCCGGGACACTATCCGCCAGCGTCCTCCCCCGTGCCCACTGCGGGAATCTAGGCGCGGGTCTTCTTGGAACTTCCCGCTCACACCCCTAGGCCTCCGTGGAGCGTAGGGACTAAGCGTGGATGGGTCAGGCACACGCCCTGGTCCCTCTCCTCCTGGCACCCCAAGCGGAGGCCCGGAGACCTCTTCCCGCTGCTGCCCTCGAAACTGTGTTGGGGATCTCTGTGGGACTGACAGTGAGAAAATGGGGGCCTCCGAAGGGGGTGGGGGGAGGGGCCTTTGCCCACCCCACCCGGGTAGGGGTCGCTTTCTGAGCTCCTCCGCAGCCCGGCCCTTCCCTGACCGTTACTCTTACCCACCCCCACGCCCCCTCCAGCCTAAACAGCGTGGTCGGTCGCCTGCCTTTGTTGTGAAACGTGAACCTTCCCCGGCTCCGGTTTCCCTGTAACCCAAGCCCTTCCCCTCCCACCCCGAGCACCCGGCCTCTCGCTCTTCTGTGACGCCTCTGGGGAAGGATGCTGGGAACTGAGCAGGCGGCCGCCTCCTCATTCTCCAGGCCACGCGCCTGCCTACCCAGGGGACTTGAGGGAAGCCCGGGTGCACAGCCCTGCCCAGTGGCAAACGCGGCCGGAAAGCAGGGCGTTCAGCGCATTGCTCCAGTGTTAGCTTTCCCCGTTGTGGCTATCAGTGCAGGGTCCTTGGGTGGCCTTGGAAAGAGGGTCTGTGACCCCTGAAATAGTCCACAAAAGTTTGGGCTGGGGCAGGTGGGGAGGCAGTGGTCAGCCTCTGCTCCTGGGAGAATCCAGCCCTCAGGATCACAGCTAATGACCCTTTCTCCCTCCAGCGAGTCTGATGGGAACCCCACTACTGAGGATGAGTCCAGCCGAAGTCCTGAGGACCTGGAGAGGGGGGTGGCCCCAGTGGCTGCCGAGGCCCCCACCCAGAGCTCCATATTCCTTGCAGGGGCCACCCCCCCCACTCCGTGCCCCGCCTCCCCCTCCATCCTGGTGAATGGGAGCTTCCTGGCGGCCAGCAGCTCCCCAGCAGTTCTCCTCAATGGCAGCCCTGTCATCATCAACAGCCTGGCTCTGGGAGAGGCCTCCAGCCTGGGCCCCCTACTGCTTACAGGAGGAGGGGGTGCCCCTCCACCACAGCCCAGTCCCCAGGGGACCAGTGAGGCCAAGACCTCCCTTGTCATGGACCCTCAGACTGGGGAGGTTCGGCTAGAGGAGGCTCAATCTGAGGCCCCTGAGACCAAAGGGGCCCAGGTGGCTGCTTCTGGGCCAGCTGGAGAGGACATGGCAGGGCCCCTGCCTCAAGTGGTACCTGGCCCCCCACCAGCTGCATCCTTCCCTCTGCCTCCAGGACCAGTGCCCACTGTGGCTGCCCCACAGGTGGTGCCACTCTCTCCACCCCCCGGGTACCCCACCAGCCTAGGCCCCAACTCCCCACTGTTGAACTTGCCCCAGGTGGTGCCCACCTCCCAGGTGGTGACCCTGCCCCAGGCTGTGGGGCCATTGCAGCTGTTGGCAGCTGGACCAGGCAGCCCTGTGAAGGTGGCAGCTACAGCAGGCCCTGCCAACGTGCACCTGATAAACTCCGGGGTGGGCGTGACTGCCCTGCAGCTGCCTTCAGCCACCACCCCAGGTACCCCCTCCCTAAGGCCTGGATGGAGCCCGGGGAGGGCCTGTCACAGGGTTCTGGGTGGGGGAAGCTTCTCATCCCTGGAGTATACCTGTGCCCTCTGCCAAGTCTAGTGCCCCAAAGTTTTGGCCCCACCCTGAGGGAGCCACTTGCCTGCCTGCAGCAGCTTCATCTCTGCCTGCTCTTGGCCAGTTGCTTCCAGCTCTCATCATTTCCTCTCCCCACAGGAAACTTCCTCCTGGCCAACCCTGTGTCGGGCAGCCCCATCGTCACAGGTGTGGCTGTGCAGCAGGGCAAGATCATCCTCACAGCCACCTTCCCCACCAGCATGCTAGTCTCCCAGGTCTTGCCACCGGCTCCCAGCCTGGCCCTGCCCCTGAAGCCAGAGACAGCCATCTCAGTGCCCGAAGGCGCCCTCCCGGTGGCCCCCAGCCCGGCCCTCCCAGAGCCCCACACCCTGAGCACACTTTCTGCACAGCAGCCATCAACCCCCGCTGCGGCCACCTCTGCAGCCAGTCTGCCCTTCTCCCCGGACTCCTCTGGCCTCTTGCCCAGCTTCCCAGCACCCCCGCCAGAGGGTCTGATGCTGTCGCCTGCGGCTGTGCCAGTCTGGCCAGCAGGGCTAGAACTGAGCACAGGAACAGAGGGGCTGCTAGATGCTGAGAAGGGGCCGGGGGCACAGGTTCCCCACGTTGTGCTGAGGCTGCCAGACCCCGACCCTGAGGGGCTGCTACTGGGGGCCACTGCAGGGGCTGAGGCTGACGAGGGGCTAGAAGCCGAGGCCAAGGTCCTGACCCAGCTACAGTCGGTGCCCGTGGAAGAGCCCTTGGAACTGTGACCAGCTCAGCTTCCCACCTCTTCTGACAATGGTGCTCAAGATGCAGGGACAGTGCCTGGGTTGCTGCAGTCTGAGGGTCCCACACACTGCCCCCCTCCAGCCTGGGTGACCCATCCAGTCCTGGAGGGGCCAAGGAACACGCTGTCCACTCCCTGTCTAGGCCTCTGACCCTTTCTGGATGGGAGGCCTCTGTTAGTCCTCTCCTTGTCTGTCCTGCCATATATAGTGGGGCCCTTGGGGGTCCTGACGTGGGCTCCGCTCTCCTCCACCTGGTACCCGCGAGAGCTGAAGACCCTCCAAACAGCTGGCTCTCCTCCTCTCTCCCTGACACACTGTTAGTTCCACTGACCCAGTGTTCTCAGAACTGCTTGGAATCCGAGGGTGGAGGACAAAGTTCTGGGCCAGAGACTGACGGACTCTTCCCCACGCTTCTCCCTTCTTGCTAAGAAGGGGTGCAGGTGTAGGGAGAGTGGGTCTCCCCTTCACTCTGGACTAAAGCCGCATCACCTCTAGCCCCAGACCAAAGATTCCCTTGTCCCTGGGGCAACCCTGACCCTTGTGTCTAGTTTGTATCCTAAATCTTTATTTTTCTAGGACATGTTATGCCTCCATTTCAATTAAAATAAAGTTAACAGAACCACCAGGGTGTGGGTTAGCTTCCAGTTAGCCCAAAGGACAACTGAACTGCAGAAGGGACTGTGGCTTTGTGACACTGCTTCCCAAGAGGACCGGCTGGAGTCCAGGTTCAGGCTGGGGAAGGTGTGGCAGTGAGGTGACTTTCAAACGGCAGGCCCTGGCACCAAGGGGCCTCCAGATTTGCGGGGAAGGACCACCCCAGAGTCGAAGGAGCAGGGGGACACCAGAGGGCCTTCCCTGTCTCCTTTGCTGGCAACAAGGATTCCACTTGCTTTTATTTTGTTTAAAACAATAAATAGTCTATAAATAGAACAGGGCAGGGAGGGGTGAGCCGAGAATGGACAGGTTGAGACCGTTTGATTCTGGGGGAAGGAGGGCAGGGGTGGAGTCCCCACTCCCAGCGTCACCTCCTTCCACACCAAGGCTCCTCTAATAACCCCAGGGTGGAAAGGGACAGTCTCGGGGGTCAATAAATACGCCTCCTCCCCTTTCCGGGGGAGCTGGCCCAGCGACCCAGAATGGCAGGGGCTGAAGCCCAGGAGGGAACAGACGGCCTCTTTGTCCCCTGCTCATGGCTTCACGGAGTACTGCAGAAGCTGAGGTGAGGTGAGCGTCCGGGGTGGGACGGCCTCTCACTGGGGGTGGTGGGGCGGCAGGGCTGGCAGATCTGGGGTGCTGTGCGCCTTCTCAGCCAGCAGCTGGTAGAAGGGCTTGGGGGTCTCCCAGTCCTCGTCCTCGCTGCTCGAGTTCTCCTGCTTCACAATGCGGTTGTGCTGGCGGCTGAACCTGCGAGCCTTGATGCTGCAGAGACGAGGCCACAGGGCGGGTTCCACTCACCCCCACCATCATTGTCCCCCCAGTCCTCCAGCCCCGGCAGGGATGGAGGCCAAAGACGAGAGGGAGGCCAAGCCCTGGTTCCCGCCCAGGGTCTAAGATGGACCTGGCCCAGGGCTCCTTTCCGGAGCCCCACACTCAGGTTGTGGGATGTGAGAAATGGCGTGCTCAGGAGTGTTCCAGGGGCCGCTCAGAGGTGGTGGGTGGCAGCTCTCTGGGGTTGGTGGAGAAGGTTCAGGAAGCAGGGGTCAAAGGGGCAGGAGGAGGAGGCGGAGGAGCTCCAGGTGGCAGGGCCGGGAGAGCCTGAGGGCAGTGCAGACCCAGTGCAGGCATCTGCCTTTCTGAGCTGCTAGGTGACACCTCTCTTCGTCACCCCTAAGTCTTCCATGAAAAATGTGTGACCACAGATCCCTCAACCCAGGAAACTCCACCCTGTTTCCAGCCCCACAGGCTTGAGGCTCTGAACCCTAGAGGAGGGCTGGGACCCGCCGCTCCGCTCCTCACTGTGCCTCTGGACAGGGCTTCTTACCAGTATGGTCTCCGCTCCTGCGGGGTCATCACCCGCCACAGCTGGGCCAGCTCCTTGGTGGCTGCCGTGGATGCGGTCCCAGGGCAGGCTCTGAAACAGGAGGAATGGGAGGGGTGGTCAGGAGAGGCCAGCAGTGTGGTCACACAGGGTCCCTGGCCTCTCCAAGCCTCAGCTTCCCCACCCGTGCCCTCCTGTCCCTGCTGGCCGGCGGCCTCCATCACACACCCTCTGGAACTGGGTCAAAGAAGGGAAATGCACTAAATAGCTGTTCCCGGGGGAGAACCCGGCGTCCAGGAGAGCGGGGGCCCTGCAGTCACTGCTCCTCAGGCCAGCATCTCGGCCTTCCTGTAAGGGAACCCACTGACCACTGTGGCCTGGGACCCTCCAGGCCCTGGCTTCACTCTGGCAGTGGCTGGCTTAGCCTCCTCCCCACAGGGGATGCCGGGGGGACAGAATGGACTTGAGCCAGGCCTCCCGGGTGACCCCGTCCCTAGCCTGCTGGAGAATGAGGCCAGTCCAGCAGAGAGTGGAGCTGGACAGCATTGTTCAGCCCTAGAACCAGCCACTTCTGAGGGCAAGCCACGCCGGCGCCTCTTCATCCAAGTTACCTAAGCCAGTTCCCTCGGGTGGAGCTGGGTTTCACAGGAGCTGTGAAAGGACGTGACCATTGCGACAGGGCAGGGGGAGAACTGGCTGTGGAAGGGTTGGAGGGTCCCAGGAAAGGGCAATGAGTCTCACAAGTAGGGGCCACGCGATCTGGAGATGCAAGTGAAAGCAGGGTCCTACCCAGGGCCGCTGAGGACCCTCACCCACCGGATGTATTGCTTCCGGTTCATCCTGCAGAACATGATGAAGCCGTTAACACACTTCTTCTTCATCTGGGTGGGGCACAGAGCTTTCTTGTTCTCCTTGGGCTTCACGGGGCCCTTGCTGGCCCGGCCCTTCCTGTTCTTTCTCCCACCTGTGGGCAGGGTCGAGGCCCTCCGGGTGGGGGTCCACGTATAGTCGTCATCCTCGTCACTAGAGGACTGCAAGCCCTCAGGGTCGGCCTGAATGTCCTGGACAGGAGAGAGGTGAGTACCAGGCCCAAGATGCCCGCCCGCCGCCTCGGCAGGTGCAACCCTCTCACCTCTTCCTGCCCCCACAGGGACTCCGAGTCGCTCTCCTCAGCGCTGGGGCTGGACTGCACCTTGCTGGCCTCACTCAGAGAGAGGTAGCAGTGGTCCAGGGAGACCGAGGACTGGCACAGGCTGTGAGAGTCTGGGGGCTCTTCAGGTGCCTCTGGAGGTGGGCTCTGGACCATGAGGAGGGGAAAGATGGTTGGGGTGGGGGCGGGGAATCACGCTTTGCTCACTGATTTCCCAAGACATGACACGAGCATCAGAAACGCTCAGATAAAAGACAGCCTCAGCATCTGCACAGCCTCGGGACACCCAGGCACATGTTCCCAAGTTCCTTCCCGCAGTGGCAGAGAGGGGCAGGAATGGCTGGGGCGTCTCCTTTCCTCCCATCCTGGGGCAGTGTGGCCTCCGCCCCTCAGTGTACCAGAGGCTTAGCGGCTGCGCTGCTCTGGGATGTCTTGCTTCCTGAGCATGGATTTCATCTACAAGATGGTGGTGGCCACACAGGCCTAGGAGGGCTGGAAAGAACCTCACAGAGCAAGTGGCACTAGCCAAGAGCTAATGGTGTCAATTTTTGTTTCTGCCACCAATTCAGCTACTCATGAGGCAACACTGGAGGAGGAGTCTGTCAGGACTGGAGCTGGGCTGCCTCTCCATCAACAGTGACCTGGAGCAGGGGTGCTGCCCCATTGGCCCAGGGCCCAGGAGGGTGCAGTCCTGGGTTTGGTCTGTTCCAACTCTTGCGGTTTCAGGTTCCTCACCTATCAAACGGAGCCGGGAGAGCCCCGACCTGGTAGAGTAGTTGTGAAATTATGCAGGGTCTTTCACAGGTCCCTGGTGACCAGCAGTGAGTGGTCAAAGGGTGGGCGGATGGGTGCAAAGGGGGGTGCAGCTGGGAAGGACAAGAAGCCCAAGTAGCTGGACAGGGTAAGGTGGCTGGGCAGCTGGAGGGCTGAGGCTGGGGAGAGAGTTAAGGAGGGAGGAGGGGAGACAGATGGGGTTTGCCTACCTTCTCCTGGGGTGCCTCAAGGGCACAGGCAGGAGGTGGAGACTCAGGCTCAAAGAGCACTTCTTCGAAGAGACCTGTTGGTGGGGACACCATAGTGCTGGCTAGGACAGAAGTGCTTCTCTTACAGCGCTGAGCCTGGGCCCTGCTGTCCCCACCAGCTGGAGTCCCCTTGTCTGGCCTTCTCCTTTGGTGTCTCCTACCCCCAAGTCCAGCTCACAGGTCAGCTGCCATGGGGCCCCTCCAGCCCGGGGGAGTGCCTGTGGCTTCCCGCTCAGGCTCTGGGAGCCTCCCTCCCCTGTGCTGGGCTGCAGGCTCCTGAGGCAGGGCCTGAGGAGGACTGGGCTCCGGGCAGCCAGGGACCCCACACAGGCCTGAGTTCCCAGTGGGCCCTCTAAGTTCTGAGTGACTGAGCCTCTCTCCCACCCTGGAGGCTCACCTTGGGTCAGGTACTCGTTGCCATCCTCCAGGATCTGTTCTGGTAGCCATTTTCCGGGGGAGCTAAAGAGGGAAGGGCTCAATCCTAGGGTCTCACTTGGGTGGCTTGTCACACTCCAGTTATTGATCTGGGGAGGCTCCAAGGCCACTGGGCTCCCTGAAGAGGAAACGGGGCTTGGCGATATAGTCATAAATTGCCCTCCCCCAAGCAGTAGATGGGTTTGAGGAGATGGTACCAGACCCTGCGGCAAGGTGACTGTCAGTGTCTCACTGGGCATTCTAGGTAGAGAAAATTTAGAGGCACAATGCCTGGCATTGTTTCAGGGGTGGCAAAGGGAAGAAAATCATCATAATGTGTCAGGTCCAATAGCTTCACTTGTCTACCTGCAGCGCTGTGTTAAGAAAGATTCTGAGGCAGTGTCTGGGCTCAAGGGAAAGAACAATGATTGATTAGCAATGTCTGCCACAGCTATTGGTGTCAGTGACAGCAGGAACAGAGCAGTTACCATCCCTGTGCTTAGCAGATCCCATTCTATTTCCCACTTTCTCCTGCCATGGAAATCCTCCGAAAGAAGAGATAAGAAGGCCTGCACCCCATAAAGAAGAGAGACAGAGTTTCAGTCACCATGGGGGCTGCCCTCTGGGGTCCAGGCAGGAAGCCACGGGTCAGCATCTGGGACCTTCTTGTCCACCTCCTCGCTGGAATCAAAGAAGACCAGCTTCTGCCTGCAATAGGTGGAATTAAGAGGCAGACACAGAGCCCTGAGCTGGGGACTGCTGTGTGACCCCCCCAGCGTCTCCTGTGGCTGACTGGGTGCAGGTCTCAGGGAATCCGGCCCCCAGGAGCTTCCGAGCTTGTGAGGAAAGGTGAGTTGGTGAGCAGACACCAACCCCAGAGGGGCAGTGCTGGAGGAGGGGCTTGGAGGAAGATGAGCTGGTGGGGACAGGTGGGAGGCTGGACCTCAGTGAGGACCTGCAGGATGGGCAGTTTCCCAGGTGGACCCAGGGTGTGGGCTCTCCAGGAAGAGAGACCAGAATGGAAAGCTCAGAGGCCACGGCCTGGCATGCATTCCGTGTTAGGTGTGAGTCGTGGTGAGGGTAGGAGAGTGCTGCTGTGGCCAGCTGGGTCACAGAGTGTCTCCAGTGCCAACTAAGATAGCTGGGCTGGGGCTGGGCCTGGGGCTCAATGGTGGAGCACTTGCCTAGCATGTGTGAGGCACTGGGTTTGATCCTCAGCACTGCATAAAAATAAATAAAATAAAGGTCCATCAACACCAAAAAATAAAAAAAAGAAAATGCCCTCCTTCTTGTAAAAAAAAAAAAAAAAAAAAAGATAGCTGGGCTCTATTTGCTGGGCACTGAGGAAGGGTCACAGCCAAGCTCCATGGTCAAGTGAAGACAGGATGCAGGGGGCAGGGAGGCCCGTGGGAGGCTGGGGCTGCGTTCTGAGATGGAAGCCAGCCTTTCCTGGGAGCTCCTGCAGCCAG
Source organism: Sciurus vulgaris (assembly GCF_902686455.1). Taxonomy (NCBI): domain Eukaryota; kingdom Metazoa; phylum Chordata; class Mammalia; order Rodentia; family Sciuridae; genus Sciurus; species Sciurus vulgaris. The sequence goes on along the minus strand of NC_136478.1, from coordinate 54,679,902 downwards.
CATAAAGCAGGCCCAGAGCAGTGCTCAGGGGACTGGCAGAGGGTAACACTGGCCTCACTCTCAGGGCCCCTCAGCCATGCCAGCCCCAACTCCTCTGCCTCACCCACCAATGCCCTGGAGTGCCCTTACCTGGAAGAGGGATGTATCCTGTTTAGGAAATGGATCCCTTCAGCCCCCCTCGGGGCCTCGAAGGCAGGGTCGGGCTCTCCATCCTGGGCACTGTGCGCACAACAGCAGCCTAGGGGCAAATTAGGATGACTGCTTCTGTGGGCTGGGCCAAATTCCAGGTCTCCCCAACACCGGGGATGGGGAGGTGCCAGGTCCTGCTACCCAGCTTCCTGCTCCACCATCCTGACCAAAACCTTAGGCTGCAGGACCTCTGTGTAAGGATGGGGTGTCCAAATCACATCCAAATTTCTTGAATCCCACATCCCTAGCAGAAGCTATAAAGAGGACAAGATCCTTAAGCAGAATGACAGCCATGATAACAAGGAAGAAAGCAGTGCTCATGTGACCGCCCTGTCTGAAGCATGGAAAGTCCTGTTCAGTGACCCTTTGCTAAAGGGCACCATTATCACACTGCAGATAAACTGAGGCACTGAGATATCAGGTACCTTGCCAAGGTCACAGCTAGCAAGAAGATCTGTGAAGCCCTCCCTCAGCCCTGTGCTGGGTCAGAGGCCTGCCCTGGGGCCAACAGCCTCCTAGACAACCCAGGGAGTCTGGGTCACTCTGGACCACCAGCATCTGGTGATGTGGGCGATTCCTTAGGCCCTGATGTGTCGAGCACCCTGCACATAGCCTGGCCCAGAGCAGGTACTCAGAATGGGAGCTACATGGATGAACAGAGGCACCTGCTGCCTGAGACCTGGCAGCCAGTGTGAGGCCATGCCTTGAGTTCAAATTCCTCCCTCCACCCAGCTCTTTGCTAGATCCATCATCACCCCGTTTGACTGATGGAGTGACAGGGCAGTCATGAGAGACAGTATGGCTGCTTCAGGTGAGGTCTGCTCAAGGAGACCCTGCCCTGTCCCACTTCTGTGACTTAAAACCTAAAAGGAGGGTAGCCCTGATCTTTTGCTCCCCTTACCCATAACAGAGCTGAAATGAGAAGGAAAACCTGAAACCAAACCATAAGCTCTGTGAAACGAGGGGCAGCGTCTACTCTGATTGCCACTGTATCCCCCACTACACAGCAGGTCCCCAGAAAAGAGCCTGGACATGAAAGATGAAACTCATGGTGAGGAGAAAGACCAACTTGCGATGTCTCCAAGGACGATGTTCTCGGCTATATCCAGCAACGTCAGCTGGGATCTTCCTCCTTCTCCGTCGCCTTGAAATGAGGCAAATGCAGCTTTGAGGTCACACCAGGGGTCGGGGCATCTTGGAGGGGTGGTGATCTCTCCCACATTTCCTTCCTTCTGGTCAGGGGATGTGGTCACCAGCTTCTCAGGCTTGTCCAGGGCCAGAGAGCGGCGAGGTTTCTGGTCCCGGGTCTGACGTTCTGAGAGTGCAAGAGATGGGTGTCAGATGGGGGGTGGTGGTGGGGTCCTGACTATCCCAGAACATGGCTCAGCTGGGGCCCTCCTTTCCTCTGGGGTGACAATGTTTCAAAGCTGTGCCTGGCCTGTTCACTCACTAGCCCTTCCAAGCATGCTCAGACACTCAAGCAGAGGTCACTTAGCCCAACCCGACCTATATACCTTACAAACTCTTAAAAAAAAAAAAATAGACACAGCTGGTCTGATGTTCCACCACAGAGTGGGCACCTGACTTTCTAGGTGTAAAGCACAAGAATAGGATTTTTCTAAGCACCCCACGTGATTCATATTTATAGCCAAGACTAGGAGTCACTGTCTAGGTCCAATTCTATTTTTTTGGCTGTACTAGGAATGCAACCTAAGGCCTTGGGTATGCCTGCCAGGCAAGCACTGAGCTATGTCCCCTGCCTCTCCAGCTCCCATTTTAAAGACATGGAAACTGAGGCCCACAAATAAGAAGTGGAGCAAGTTAGTAGCCTAGGACAGTGCCTCCCACACGTGGATCTTTCTACCACAGCACACTCTCCAATTCTCTGGTTCAGAAATGATAACTGGGCACAAGGGCAGTAAATAAAAACAGCAGCTCCCACTCCTCAGACCTGATCAGAGTCTCTCACATGAGCTCTGCTTGGGCAGAGTGTGTGCCCCTTCTCCTGTGGCAGGTGTTGCATTTTCCAGTGAGGAAGCAGAGGTCCAGAGAAGGAGCGGCCCGCTCAGGCTGCTGAGCTCCTACTAGGAGGGGCTGGAGCTGGACCCTGGCATAGTTTGCTGAGCAGGCCCCAGGGCAATGGCACCCCTGAAGAAGGAGCCTTGCTCCATTGACCCCTGCTTCTCGTTCTGCTCCACTGACAGCTCATACCTGATGCTCTGGTCAGCTTCTTCCGAGGTTTCCGGCAGACCCCCCAAAGACGAGACTTCCGAGAGCATGGGGAGCTGGAGGGGGTGGAGTGTTTCCGCCTGGCTGGGCCCACAGCTGGGTTCTGACCCAGCCCTGGGGGGACGGAGAAGGGGACAGGTAAGATCTCAGTCCTCATCCTAGCATGTCCCCTGCCCTGCAGATGATGCTCCCTAACCCTATGGTGAGGCGGGCACCCAGGCAGACCACAAATGTGGAAACCGAGGTGTGGAAGGAAACCAGACATGTCCTCAGTTGCACAGCCAGGGGGCAGAAGTACGGGGCAGGTCTCCCCAGGGTTATTCTGGGCCTTGGCCAAGAGGATGAACAGACTCGCCCACCCCAGATACTTTATCCTCTTCCCCACACCACCTTCCTCAACCCAGTGAGGGCGCCACCACTCACCTGGGGTCACCCTGGGCCTCTGCCTGTGGCCTCTCAAGTCTTCCTTATTAACATCTCCCAAATTTACCCACTTCTGTCCACACTCCCAGCTACAGAGCTGGACTTCACTGGACTTCACTGTCTTTTGTCCAGAGACACTCCTGAAAGTATTTCTCTGACATTCCTGATTCCAGTTTCTCCCTTCACCACCAGTCCTCTAGAGGTCATGGACCCTGTTCTACAACAAAACAAAACACCTGCCAGGTGTGGCGCTGTGTGCCTAGAGTCCCAGCTACTCAGGAGGCCGAGGCAGGAGGAGGAGGACAGAGTTCAAGACCAGTGCCGGAGTATAGATGGAGACTTGGTCTCCAAAACCAAAACTGATCAAGACTTTCCCTTGCCTAACATCCTTCAGTAATTCTCATCCTCTTCATCTCTCTCGGCAGCTGTGTACTGGAAGCCCTTCAGGACCTCACCCTGCTCCCCCAGCCCCTGCTGAGCCCCTCCGGCCTCATCTCCTGCCACCCTGCCCAAGTATCCTGCATTCCAGCAACAACGACAACACTGGGCACCCCCACACAGCATGGGCGGCCACGGCTCCGGAGCTGTTGTTCTTTTCTCTCTCTATATATATACACATTAAAAAAACTTTTTTAGTTGTAGATGGACACGATACCTCTATTTTATTTATTCACGCTATGTGGTGCTGAGGATCCAACCCAGTGCCTCCCACGTGCTAGGTGAGCGCTGTTCCACTGAGCCCAGCCCCAGCCCCTGTTGTTTCTTTACGTGCATTTAATCCCCAGGACAGACACAAGTCAAGTGCTGGTGCAGGTCCTATTTTGCAGAGGACAGGAACCGAAGCATGGCAGGCTGAGGTCACGAAGATGTGCTTCAGTCCTGACCTGACTTGGGAGCCTGCAGAAGTCAGCTTGGTGCTACACGCTCCCTCCAATCACACTTGCCACTTGCCTGTCCCCAGACGTCCCACATAGGCCTCCTAATGCCTTCATGCTGTTGCCCACATGGTTTCTTCTCTCTGGCAGGGTCCCCCTTCTGCTGTCCTTGGAAGCCCTCCTCTAAGCTCCCACAATACCTTGAACAACTTTCTGATGGTGTCCCCTCCACAAAGTTGTGAGATTCCAGGGTAGGGAGGGGGAGTGGACTCGTCTAAGTCACTCAATGTCCCCAGTGGCCAGGACATTTAGCATGTAGCAAGCACCAGGAAACATCGTCTGAACTGCTTACCCCCAAGTCCACCTTCCGCATCGCTGGTGTGGAATTTGAGTAAGGCCTTGGCCACATCGATGCTTCTTTGGAGGTACTGAATGTAGTGCAGGACATGAAGCAGAATCTCCTTCTACCCCCAAAAGAAAGACAGGGTTGAGCACAAGAGCCAGGACTCAGGAAAACATGAGGCTTCTGGGGATCAGAAACAGGAAGGCCCCAAGCCCATGCTTTCCACCTATCCCCAAGCAATGCCTCAGTCCTCCTACTCTTCCTGTTCTACTGTTTCAACCTCAAGACTCAGGGAGGTACAGGGTTCAGCTGAGGAAACAGGCTTAGGGATTTGGAGAAATGAGGTAGAAAAGCTAGAATCTGAATTCAGGTCTGTCTCTCTCCTGATTGTCTTCAGTACATACAGCTCAGCTTCTGGCCCCTGGCCCTTTGCTCATGCTGTATTTCCTGTCTGCAAATCCTCCTCTTCTCCCCCATGAATTCCCTCACCTCCACCTCCTCCTCTGGTCCTCGGCAGCATGCCTGCCTTCCTGACCCTTCTCACCCAGGCTGGCTCAACTGCCCTCCTCAGCACTCTGTTAACACCCTGGCCCGATTTCCACCAAGGCACTTGCAACGCTGTTTTATAATTATCTGTTGACATGTCCTTCACTCCCACTAACCTTGAACTGGCTGATGGTGAAACTGTGGCTAATTGATTTCTGTGTTCCAAGCATATAGCCAGGGATAGTTGGAGGAATGGAACCTCCCCCGCAGCACAAAGCAGGATGCCTCCTGCCCAGTGGGCATGGGCATTGCTCATCCGGTTACCTAATGCCTCCTGAGTTGATGTGGGGACACAAAGCTAGAAGAGGTATGTCAGGGTAAACTAGACACATTTTGTTTGCCTTCATGGAACTTAGAGTCTAATGAGGGCAACAGACACTAATCAACCCACAAACCATTCGAAATTAACCAACTGTGTGATAAACATTATGAATAAAAGACCATAACACAGGATCCCAAAATTAGGGTGTCTGGAAAGGCCTCTTTGAGGAACCAGCATTTAAATAGGCCTGAAGAGTGGAAGGAGATATTCCAGTGACAAAGTGAGGGAAGGTCACCAGTTTTGAATCAAATTGGATCCACAGGGGCTGGATATGGCTCAGCTGGTAAAGTGCTTGCCTTGCAAGCACAAGGCTCTGGGTTCAATCCCCAGCACCACAAAAAAAAAAAAAAAAAAAAAAAAGTTAGATCAAATTTGACCCACAGAATAATAATAAAACAATCTCCAAACCATCAAATAAGGAAACAGGGTCTCATGAGGGGATTTACATGAAAGTATTTCATAAAATACAATATAGACAGTGAAATGATTTAGTAGTATCCAAAGAAGGATGCTATAGTATAGCTATATACTCTAAGAAATACATGTGACAGTCAAGAGAACATTGATTTTGTTTGTTTGTTTTTGCGGTGCTGAGGATTGAACCCAGGGCCTTGTGCTTGTGAGGCAAGCACTCTACCAACTGAGCTATCTCCCCAGCCCGAGAACATTAATTTTGAAGGACCTGGATCCAATCTGCCACTTACTGGTTGTGCATTAAAAGCAGGTCATTTTATGTGCTTGTTCAAGTCCTGGTTTTCTCATCTGTGCAATGGGAATGAGGATATTCATCTGGGCCCTGAGGATTGTCATTAGGACTAAATGATTAGAAGACAGGGTGGTGATGCCTCCCTGTAATCCCAGTGATTTGGGAGGCTAAGGCAGGAGGATCACAAGTTCAAGGCCAGCTTCTTTGTGAGACCCTCTCAAAACATAAAAATAAATAGGACTGGGTACTTCAAAGGTAAAGTGATCCAGGGTTCAATTCAGTACCAAAACGAAAAATACTAAATGATTAGTTATGTAAAATTGTCCAGCACAGGGTGTGATTCATTGATTGCCTAATAAGTGCTTGGTTGAAGACTGAATGAGACCACCTTTACCAGGTTCTCTAGGAATTTTTCAAAATAAGTATTGCTAGATTCAAGAGCAGATACTGTCTTTTTTAGTTCATTACCTCTAATAACAGGTTTGGCACAAAATTAAGTCCTTGTAACTGTCAAGTAGTTTATAAATGTTACTTGTTATGACTAGTCTAAAGGTTGTATGCAGAAAGCAATTGGGAATCACCCCAGGTCAGGGTAGAGCTCAGTACTTGACACTTGGGGAAGGTGGGCTTGACTGTTGCCCCTGAGGTTCAGATGCCAGGGACCTTGTAACTGTCTCAATGGAGAGCATCAATTCAGTCATTCAATAAGCATCTACTGAGCTCTCTCTGCCTGACAGCAGGGTTGAAGCATGGGGCTTTGGAATGACACTTCTCTTTCATTGCTCAGCTGGGCAACGTGACCCCTCTGCACTTCAGTTTCCTTAAACCAAAAAATGAGCCTACTCATACATCTCTCCCAAGCCTTGAGGGAAGACTGAAGGCTAAGGTGCTTAGCATTCAAGGTCTGACATCTGGAACTCTCAGTAAGTTGGAAGCAGTTGTTACTGCTATCTGTTCTAGGAGGGGCCCTGGGGGGTAGAGATTTATCTTTTATGGTCCTTATGCTGGCACAACTCTCCTCTAAAGGAGTCAGAAACAAGGAAACACTCAGGTACTATGCTGAGGGCTTTGGTGGTCAGAGGGGAAGTTTACAGAATTACACAGGGTAGGGAGAAATTAATCAGCCATGGTGGTGTGGAAAAATGCCACGAACCTCCAGTCTCCAACACAGGGAAGCCACACGGAACCGTTCATGAGCACATCACACAGCCCTGGGACTAGGTGCAGCAGAGACAGGTTTGAGCATGAGACACTGGGCACCGACTGGGATGCAGGTTGTACGTGCAGGGGAACCAGGGCTGAACTTCAGGAGGGGTGGAGATGGGGAAGAGGGATTCCTAACACAGCAGAGGATAAATGGTGAAGAAAGTATGCCGAGTCCTTGGGAGAATTCCAAGGGATGTGGTCATCTGGTCAGTTACGAAATGTTGCCTGTCCCCTGACTAGTCTGTCATTTCTCAAGGAAAGGACTGTGTCTTCATCGTCTTGAGCTCCCTAAGAGCCTAATGCACACCTATGCACATCGAACATGTAAATGTTTGACACAGGAAACAATTTTTCAAACAGTTCACATACAAATTCCAAAGATATCCACGTTCTAGGTTCCAGCTCCTATGAATATGCTGCCTAATATGGCAAAGGGGACTCTGCAGATGTGAGTTAAGGATCTTGAGATGGTGATTACTCTAGAGCATCCAGGTGTCCAATGTAATCACAATGGACCTTATAAGAAGGAGATGGGGGTCAAAGGCACAGAAGGCGATACGGCAACAGAAGCAGTAAGAGAGGGGAGAGCTTTGAAGATGCGAGGCTGCTTGCTTGCCTGGGCCCTCCATGAGCTGGGCAGCACAGGTGACCTTTAGAAGCTGGCAAAGGGAAAGGCAGAGGACTCTCCCCTAGAGCCTCTAAGAGGAACCAATTCCACGACACCTTGACTATAGACCAATAAGTCTGATTCGGGACATCTGACCTCCAGTCTATAAGAGAATAAATTTGTGTCTCTTAAGTCACTAAGTTTGTGGTGATTTGTTATGGTAGCCCTAGGAAACTCATAAAAGCACCTACTGTTGAGAGATATTTAAGAGGAAGATTCAACATGACCTGGTGGTTGATGGCATGTGGTGGGCAGGGAAAAGCCCAGGTTTGGGGTCAGGCAAATCTCTCCAAGACACCCACTCCTCTGAACCTCTGTAAAGACAAGTCGCACATTCCAGTTAGGATCAGTTATTTTTGTGTTCAAATCTTCATCTTCCTGACAGTTTCTGAGTTCCCAGAGAAGGACTGGGTCTCAAATTTCTTTGCCTCCCTTGCTGCAACCAGAACGGCTTGCAATATCTGGCACCCAACGGTATTTCCAGAAAGGGCTGATAATGAATGAGCATGTGAATGAATGAGAGGAAATAAAGCAAGAAAACATCACATCAAGCCTTCAAGATCTCTAGTCTCATATTAGGTCATTCCCACTGGGAGCGAGGTGTTAGCCTGGCCCTGTGTACATTTATTGAGTAGCTTATGGGGATGCCCCGAGAAACCATACCTATTCCTACCTCGTAGACACAAAACCCACAGATCCCAAAATAAGAGACTTGAAGAGGGAACTGACATTTATTCAGGACATGCAATGTGCAGGACCTGTCACAGGGATTATGTAATTTTGGCCTGATGATATCTCTGGGTAGCAGGAGTTATTTTTCCTTGTTTTAAGCCAAGAAACCTGAGGCTTAGAAAGGCTGGGTTGCCTCAGGAAGCTGACCAGAGTTCCGCGTCTGTGAGCCAGGGGGGCTCCAACCTCTGGCTGCTGGACTCCAGATTCTGTTCTTCCCCTCCCAATTCCCCTGTCTTTTGCACAAAAGAACCCCAGGCTTCTAGTCATGGGATCAGGACTCCTAGAAATTCCTTCAGAGCAGGACCATTCCCATTCCAAGGCCGACACTGTGAGGGTCTGCCAGGTTTTCCCAGCTTACTGCTATCTGAAGACCTGTCTCCCCAGTCTGCCTCCTTTCCACCAGCCCCGCACCTTGGTGAGCTTCTTGGTGCCAGTCTTCGGGACCACAGGTAGCAGCAATGCCAGCTCCTGCAGCTTGCTGGTGTGGTTTTTCTTCTGATTCCTGTTTTGGGACAAGAGCTGGATTTGGTTAGGACATCCAAAACTGAACTTGCCATCTGACCCCCAAACCTCCTGTCTTAGTGTTCCCCATCTCCAGGCTGCCACTGCCCCCACTCTGGGACACCCAAGACAGAGTCCCGGGTATCATCTGGACTTGTCATTCCTTGACCAGTTGGTCCCCAAATCCTGCTCCTCCCTCCCCTTCTCAGCCTCAACGTAATCCATCCTGACATCCTCACGGGTCTCCCAGCCTTCCTCTATCCACCCTCTGCTAGAGGCCGGGTGGGCCTTCTGAAACACAAATCTGACCACATATCTCCCCTGCTTCAAACCCCTCAATATCATCTCATTGTTAAGGATCAAGTTTAAACCCTTAACATGGCTTAGAACACTCTTCCTGCCAGCCCCACTGACCACTCTGCTCTTGTGCTTCCTTCGACTCTCTCACGTGAATGGACCCTCATCCACAGGATAGGTGACATGCTGCTGTGCTCACCTGTCTCTATTCCCTGCACAAGGCTTACAGCTATGGGAGCACCACTGTGTTCCCAGCACCTGTAACTGGCAGATGGGAACCCACTGCATATTGGATAAATCAATGACTAAATAAAGGTATGAAATAAGCTGACTCCTGGGAACCTGCAGAACTTAATTCCTGACTTCGTAGTTCATAAAGTACCTGTGAACACATGCCTCCACCCTTTTCCTAACAGATGGAGACACAGATGGAGGTTCCTCTCCCAAATTACACCCCTGCCACTGACATGAGATTCTTCTGGGGCTGCCCAAACACCTCCCGTGCCACCAATCCATGTCCCACCTTTCTTCAAGGTCCGCTTCAGTTGCTACTTCCCTTGCCTTCCTCCCCACTCTGAATGTCCACTACACTATGTCACCTGCAGCATGGCCAAGGCAAAAGCAAACAAACAGAAAACCAGCCAAACAAAAACACTCCATTGATTACCGATGTGTTTAGCTCCAGTTCACACCTATAAACAGATCCCCACCACTTGGCCAGGCCCTGTGCCGGACACTGTGGCAAGGGAGAGGGGTGACTCAGGAGATAGCATATGGTATGGGAGACACACTCATCTTCCTAACCAAACTCCACATTCCTAAAGGAATCTCATCCAGCAGTTACATACTGAGCACCTACTTTGTGTCAGGAATTGTCATAAGTGATATAAAGAATAAATACAGTCCTTCTCCAGCTCACAGTGTAGTCCGAGATAATATAATCAACCAAACTGCTACAAAAATGACATAAAATCGCAACTAGGACCAGAGAAAGCTTTGTAATTTTCAAGGGGATGCACTGCAAATGAAAAATGGGGTCTTGTGTTTGAAAACTAAGAATTTCATGATTGGAGAAAGCAAAGAATTAAAGTATCGTCATCACACCTTTCTAAATGCAGGGTGCTATGTTACTGCACAGGGGACACATGCATGGAGTTAGCCTCCTGACGAGGTTAAAGGAGAGGTGTTGCTCGGCCTTAGGGACATTTGCGATAGGGAGCTTTGACCTAATAAATGAAGGACTTGTAATGGAAGGATTTGTCTTAATCAACAAGATATTTCCTGAAGAAATAAACCTGACCAGAACCTGTTCTGTAGGAGGAGTGGAAACATACAGGTGAAGAGGGAAAGAAAACATTCCAGATAGAGGGAACACACGCACGGCCCTGTGGCATAAAGGAGCATTGGAGAATTTAAAGACAATAAAACTGGCATGCCAGGAGCACAGAAAGCAAGTTGTACTGTGAGGTGAAACAAGGCTAGAGAAGGAGGTAAAGACTGGATGAAGTAGGGACTCAACCACATGTTCACAGTGCAGAGTTTGCCTTTACCTTTAGACCAATCGGAAACCATTTAAGGGATTGACATCCTTTGATATCCTCCTCAAAATCTTTGTGAACACAAGAGGCCATATGGAATAATCCACTGAAGGAAAAAAATCAATTGACCTCAAAATTATATCATAGGGATTTTTTTTTTTTTTTTTTTTTTAACCAGAGATGGAACCCAGCTTAACTACATCTCCAGCTCCTTTTATTTCGAAACAGTCTCCCTAAGTTGCTTAGGGCCTCACTAAAATGCTGAGGCTAGCTTTGAATTTGCAATCCTCCTGCCTCAGCCTCTCTAGTAGCTGGGACTATCAGTGTGCTGGGGATTTCTTTCTTTTTCCTTCCTTTCTTTCTTTTCTTTTTTTTTTTTTTTTTGATGCTAGGGCTAGGACCCAGGGCCTCTCCCATGATAGGCACATGCTCTGTCACTGAGCTAAACCCCATCCTCTTAGGATCCTATTCTTCCATGTATTTGTTTGTGATGCTGGGAATTGAACCTAAGGCCCTGCACATGCTAGGAAAGCACTCTATCACTGAGCTACATTTCCCAGCCCAGGATTCTACTTTACTGGTGTTTGCCTAGCATGCACAAAGCCCTAGGTTCAATCCCCAGCAGTGAGCACATGCACACACACACACACACACACACACACACACACACACACAAAGGAGGAAGGAAGGAAGGAAGGGAAAGAAATTGGGCCTGGTATTTACTTTTTGCACACTACTCTTCTCTTGTCCTAGAGGGACTCCTGGAAACTTAGTGAGAAACAACCATTCAGGTGACAAGGAAGAAAAAGCATCCAGGTTTACTTAAATTTAAGGTGTTACTTATTCACATCTAAGAGGGTTTTAAATCAACCATAGTTCCTAAGTGTTTATTCTGGACTTTGCAAAGTCCTGGGAGAAGCTTCTATGCAAACGCAGAAGTTGTAGAAGAAAAAAACAGCAGCAGCTCTGAGGAGGCACAACCTGGGCCCTGCTCTCAGGAGCCTCTGAGGCCCACAGACTCCCTCCCAAGGCTGCCTCTCCCTTTGCTAGATGCTTCTGGTTTTTGCCAATTTCTTTTCTCATAGTCTATAATTTTCACCTGCTAATCCCAATTCTACCCTTTGGGTCTGCGGGAACAGGTAAGCCCTAGCCACGTGCGTCCTCATTCTGTCTCTCTAAACTGCCACTATCTCCTCCTTTGGGCCTTTACCATCCCTTTTACCTGGAAAATTCTCCTGCATTTTTGCATGATGGGTTCCTTCTTTACCATTGAAGCATTTAGTTTAAATGTAACCTCCTCAGAGAGGTCTTTTGTGACCTTCCAATCCAAATAAGCACCCCTCTATCATTTATCACCATCCAATATATTACTTTTAGAATTATTTAGCTATTATAAACTCCAAAAGGACAGGGATTATTGTCTTTATTTACTGTTATTTCCCAGGCTGACTTATTCTTTACATGCAGCAAGCACAAAGCTTAAGTCCTGTGATAGTTTTAAGGGTTCATGAAATGTTTTTATTTCTTTTAAAGTAGAAGAAAAAAAATACAACCAAATCTGAATGATATTTATCTTTATATCAATGCTGTTGTAATTAATTTTTTTAATGAAGGAAAGAAACTAAGAAGGAAAAATTGCCTTCAGACCACAAAAGTCATAATACATCCCTGGTTGTAGCCCCAGCTACCAGAATAATGCCTGGCACTTAGTAGATCTCTCAATGAAAAATTTTTGAAGTAATGAATGTGGTTTCTGTCTTGTGACAGCCTTTCGGGTCTTTTTTGGGAGAAGGGGCAGGGGCAACAGTGGGGATGAGACCCAAGGCTTTGCATATGCTGGGCAACTCTCTACCACTAACATACATCTCCAGCCCTTTTTACTTTTTGATACTAGGTATTGAGCCCAGGGGTACTTAACCACTGAGTCACCTCCCCAGCCCTTTTTATTTTTTATTTTGAGACAGGGTCTTGCTAAGTTGCTTTAGGCCTTGCTAAGTTGCTGAGACTCACCTCACATTTGCGATCCTCCTGCCTCAGCCTCCTGTGTAGTTAGGAACCTCTCCATCTTTGGACATGAAAAATAACTGTAACATCAGAGTTTCCTCTTTGAGCTAATCAGCCTAAATGTCCCATAGTTACCTCATGTTATATGAGCTAGGAGGAGCCTCACAAAAGCCAGTCCAAACATCTCTTATTAGATTTGGAAAAACCAAATCCTGGGCTAGGGATGTACCTCAGTGGTAAAGCACATGCCTGGTATGTGTGAGGTCCTGGTTCAATCCCCAGCACTCCCAAAAAAAAAAAAAAAAATCCTAGTGCCTAATTTACTTTAATATGTGTAGGAACTAAGAGGAAGTGCTAGCCCAAAGAGGGACAAAGCAAGTGGAAGCATAATGGTTGATTATAAGATCTAACTTTTGGCTGGGCACAGTAGCACATGCTGGAGGATTGCAAGTTCAAGGTCAGTCTTGGCACTTAGCAAGACCCTATCTCAAAATAAAATATAGCTGGGCATGGTGGCACATGCCTGTAATTCCAGTGGCTTGGGAGGCTGAGGCAGGAGGATCACGAGTTCAAAGCCAGTTTCAATTTAGTGAGGCCCTAAGCCACTTAGTGAGACCCTCTCTCAAAATAAAAAAAATAAAGAAGAGCTGAGGATATGACTCAGTGGTAGAACACCCCTGGATTCAAACCCGAGTATCCTCAAACTCCCGCCCCCAACCCAAAAAAGATCCTGCTTTTGAAGCAGACAAACTGGAATTCAAATCCTAGCTGTCACTTGCTGTGTGGCTTTGGGCAAGTGTTTTCATCTCTCTGAGCTCATTTCTCCCTCATTTATAAATGGGAGGTGGGTAGGAAAAAAATTAATCTTGTCTGGAAGGTGTTTTACACAGTATCTGGCACACAGGGAGTGCTATGAAATGTTAGATCAAGAGAAGGTGGACAGTCTTTTGTCTGAATGAGTCAGGTGTAAAGAATGTTAGAGAACAGGGAGCTGTCCCAACACAGTGGTGCATGCTTATAATCCCAGCAATCTGGGAGGCTGAGGCGAGAGGACTGCAAGTTTGAGATCAGTCTCAAACAACTTAGTGATGCCTAGGCAACATAGCAAGACCCTGTCTCAAAATAAAAAATAAAATGGTCTGGGGATGTGGCTCAATAGGAAAGCACCCCTGGATTCAATCCCCAGTACCCCACCCCCACCCCAAAATAAAGACAGACAGACCAACTGATAGAGCAAACAAAGTGCTGGATACTGTATTAGATGACTCTGGTTGATAACACAGTTTTTTGTTTTTTTTTGGTCGTGGAGATTGAACCCAGGGCCTTGTGCTTGCAAGGCAAGCACTCTACCAACTGAGCATATATCCCCAGTCCGATAACACAGTTTTTGCTTAACCAACATTCAATCCTTTTCTGGTCAGAGTACCTCAATACTCCTCTGGGCAACCATCCTGCCCTCAGTGCATAGGGTTCAAAAAGGCTGGCCCCATCTTTCCCTTCTAGGAGAAAGCACAGATAGAACCAAGGTCCAGTCAAGAAAGGTGCTAGTGAGTCACTCAGGGTTGGGGTCAGAAATCCTGGTCTGGCTAATCAGAGTCAATCAATTTTGGAAAGAGTCTCTCACTGCTGGGTTGTCAAGATGGCACGATATGGACTTTCTGGAAGCCATCCTGCCCTTGCAAAGGTAAAGCCTGCTTGAGAAGGAAGCCAACAAGGACAAGAGCAGAGCTGAGAGGCAGAGTCCTGGCAACATCATTCAACCCCACCCTGGAACCAGCCAAGCCTACTATCTATTCCAATAAATCCCCTTTTATGTTTAAGCCAGTTTTAGTTAGGTTTCTGTTCAACACAACTAAAGAGTTTTTATTAATATAAAGACCTCATATTTAGAGAGGGGTAAAAAACAAAACAAAACAAAACAAAAAACACTGATTTGTGGGTGATCTCTGGGATTCCAGGAGGAATGGGCAGCAGGATAGGCACTCTTCATTTTCTTCACGGTGCTACTCCTGAGCACAGTACCTAAGTAGAAAACCTGAACAAAGGAGATGCTTAATTTTGGAGTTAATGAATGAATGAATGAATGAAGATGGCTAAATAGAAAGTTATCAGGGGAGGTGGGCACAGGGGTGCACACCTGTAATCCCAGCCACTCATCAGGCTGAGGCAGGAGGATCACAAGTTCAAGACCAGCTTCAGCAAAGTAGTGAGGCCCTAAGCAACTTAGTGAGACCCTATCTCAAAAAATAAAAAAGGGCTGGGAATGTATCTCAGTGGTAAAGCACCCCTGGGTTAAATCCCTAGATGCCCCCACCCAAAAAAAAAAAAAAAAAAAAAAGTCATTAGGGAACACCATAGGGGATAAGATGAACACAGGCCATTTTTCTTTCTTTCTTTTTTTTTTTTTGGTACCGGGAATTAAACCTAGGAGCACTCAACCACTGAGCCACATTCCCAGCCCTTTTGTGTATTTTATTTAGAGACAGGGTATTGCTGAGTTACTTAGGGCTTTGCTAAGTTGCTGAGGCTGGCTTTGAATTCACAATCCTCCTGCCTCAGCCTCCTGAGCCACTGGGATTACAGGCATGAGTCACTGCAAAACTGGTTGCCATTTTTCTTTATCCAGAATTTGGACAGAGGGAAAAATCTGATCCAATCCTCGATTTGTGGAAAGCCCCTTTCCAAGAATCCTAGGTCTGGTGATGTGGCTCAGGGATAGAATACTCAGTTAGTATTCATGAGCCCTAGGTTAGGTCCCCAGAACCAAAACAAACCAATGAACAATCAAATAAAAAAGATTCTTAGGAGTGGAATAGATCAGTGGTAGAGTGCCTTCAAGGCTCTGGGTTCCATCCCTAGCAACAAAGAAAGGAAGGAAGAAAAAAAAAGAACTCAGAATGTTAATGCCTGTAAGACCCTTAGAGGTAATCTTTGCCGATCACCTTAGATTTCTCTTATCTGGGAAATGGTGGGAATATTCTCACCTACTTCCTTTGGGATTATTGTAAGGATTAACAGATACCATACAACCAAAGGTCTTAGCAAAGAGTCTGGCAAACAGTAAAGGCTCAATAAACATTATGTTATTATTATTCAGAGTGGCTGGAGCTACAAGGGAAATGAGGAAACCATTACCTGTCACTGGGACCCAGGCAACTGGCTGGGGGCTGTTCAGGGGAACACAAGTATCTGCTGGAACCCAACATCTGCAAAGAGGAAAAAATTGTTAGTGACCTCTGTGATTGCAGGAGGAATTGGCCCTATAACAGGCACCCTTCATTTCTCGCATGGTGCGTCTTTGAACACAGAGATCCCAAAACAGTGTCCCCATTCCCTACAGATACCTAAATCAAAACTCTAAACTTAAGTCCATGAATCCCAAATTGTAAATCTGGGCTACTAAATCATGATTTGGACCTAAAACTAAAACCATCCAGCAAATTCCCAAAATTTGACTTTGGTGAGATGCCAGACCCTGAAATGGAGACTATTAAACCTGAAGACTGGCTTGAGACCTCTATATTGTGATATCAATACACTAAAACTATAATTTTAAACTCCCAAAGTGAGGACCTAGAACCCAAAAAGGAGTTCCCCGATTCCTACAAACCTTAACTTCTGATACTGATACCCTAGTTCCCCCTAGTTCTGATCCTCAAATAGAACCCCCAATCCTAATATCAAGCAGACCACAAACTTCAGCGTTGAAAAGCCAGATCCTAAAGTATGACATCCAAGCCCCTCCAAAGCAAATCCCAGTCCCCTAATTTACTTCAGATCCTAAAATAATGACCTCTTGACCCCCAAACTGTCACTTCAGACCCTCAAATTGTGACCTCGGTCTTAGAACTGAGATCCTAGACCCTAAAACTGAAGTCCCATACTCAGTGTCGCCGATTCCAGGCTCTCAAATTTAATTCTCCAAGACTCAAACTAGGACTCCACATCCCAATCTCATATCCCATCTCTACATCAAGATTTGAAGCCCGAGATCCATACTGAGGCTTCGCTCCCCCAAATCAGATCCCGGGACCCCTTCAAAATGATATCCCAGAATTCCAAACTAAGAACTTCCCGATCCCCAAATTAGGATGTCCCGATTCCAACAGGAAAGCTTCTGGTCAAACCCAAGATCTTCAGAGTCCCAGACCCGTCACTTCCAGAGGCAAATCCCCAGACTCCAGACGCGGACCCCCTCTGCCACTCCACCACCTTCTGCAGTAGGTCCAATCGGCCGGGGTCCCCAAGCCCACGCCCCGCTGAAAGCCCAACTCTGCCTCTGCTCCCCAAGCCTGGTCCCCCCCGACCCCCGTGGCCCTACACCCAGCGCCCACCCACCCTCCTGACCCCTAGGGGAGGCCGCGGCCGCACAGTGCCACTCGGGGGACCCCAGGTTCCCCTCAGGCCAGCTAAAGCCGGGGAGACCCCCGCCCCGTTCCCCTTGGCCTCCAGCACCCGCCTCAGGACGTGCAAAATGGCGTGAGGCCCTCCTTCTGGTTTCACGCCAGCCCCACACTCGGGAGTCAGATCAGACAGCGTCTCGCGCTGGTCCTGGGAGGCGGACGGCGAGCGCGCGAGAGCCCCCGCCGCCTAGTTCCCAACCCCGGCGTGGGATGGGTGCGAATTCCCCGGGCGCTGGGCTTGGGCGCGAGCCTGCGGCGCGAGGCCTGAGGAATGGAACAGGACTGCGCTCCTGAGGCCAGGCCACGCCCCTACCAGTTCGCGCCAAGGTGTGCTGGGCGCGAGACTGGAAAGCGTTATAAGGGCAGGGTGCAAGTGGCCGTGCGCACGCGCGCCTGCGGAAGGGTCCTGTCCTCCTGCACCGCGCGAGCTCAGCCTCGTGCCTCCTGACAAGTCCTTTGCCGAAGCCCGCCAAAGGGTCGACCAATCAGCGCTTGCTCTGCTTCCCGCCTTTTTTGGCAGGCCACGCCCTTCTTGCCCTGTTTCATTGGGCTTCTCACGGTCCAGAGTCCTTGAATCTAAACCAGGAGGTGGGTGTTCCCCAACTGCCAACTCTCTGGAGGAGAGAGCTCTTGCCAGTTTCCCCTTTTGGCCTTCTGGTGCCTTATTTCCACCTTTCCCCTTCAGTGCACATCTAATTAGAGACTATTGTGTGCCAAGCATCAAGCTGGATGCAGGGAACTTTCCCAAGCTTTCTTGAATCGAGCCTTCCTAGTAGGAAGAACCAAACAAACTGTACTGCACTTTTAGGAAGCTCATTCTCATGGCCCATGAGGAGTATGAACTGGAAAAATCTATGTTAAGGAGAAGGGATCTAACCATGCAATCTAGAGTAGAGATCCTGAGGTCCAATATGTTTTGGTTCAAATCCCTTTTCTGTGTTTTATAGAGAAGAGGCTTAATTTCTGTCTTAACTTTCATAAATTTGGTATGCTAGTTCTTACTAGGGTTGTGTGAAGAATGTCTGGCATAAAGTTAACATGCAATATTTACTCGACCCATGTATACACTGTTCTAGGTACCTGAACAGTGCATAAACATCGCTGCCCTCATGGAGTTTCTATTCTGTGATGGGGACTAGCCCCGTGTGTGTGAGCTTTCCTCCACCCTTCTGTTTTCTTATTTATAAGTTAGGAGGGGGTGATAAGAGTACGAAGAGCGGGAATGGATGGGAAAGTTGGAAAGCATAAAGAGCACCGTTAATTATTGTGTTAATCAGCTTAAGTACATCAATAAGTTTCCTCAACTCTCCACCCCTCACCAGCGCCTCTTTTCAATTGCCACTATTCCCTTTCCAAGGGTCAAAATGGAGGAGGTTGGACTTCATCTCCCAGCGGGCCTCGCGGAGGCACTTTAGGCGCATGCGCCATCTAGTGCCCCTTTGCCTCCTGGGAGTTAGAGTCGTTTTTTAACTCTGCCCGCCTAGTTTGCCTCTTACCCCACCTCCAAGCTCCCGTTCTGCCTTCTGGGAGATGTAGTTCGCGGCCGCCCGGACTCCAATTCCCAGCGGGCTTCGGGGCAAGAACCCGGAAGGGGAGGCTGGAGAGGAGCGAGTGGGGGAAACCCGCGTAGCCGAGGGAGCTGCAGCGCGGGGAGATGGTGAGAGCCGCAGGCGGGGTCCGATGGTGCTTGAGAGTATGGGCGGGGGTTCAGGACCACCGGCGAGAGGGAACAGGCTGAGGCTAAAGAAGGGGCTGGGCGCGGGGAGACTGCTGGGGGAGGGGTTTTGGGAGGAATTGGAGTCGAGGGGAGTAGAAAAATGGGGGCTAGGGAGGGGTCTTGGAGATGGGGAGAGAGTCGAATTTTGGAATTGATTATAAGGGGGCTCAGAGGTGGGGAAGGGGGCTCCGAGTTGTAGACGGGGCTGAATGTACAGGTAAGAGACCCCGAAGGGAGCAATTTCGAAGGGAGTAAGCCTGGGGAATGTGGAATGCATTGGGGGTAAGCATTGGGGGTCAGGGGGTAAATGGATTGAGGGAGCCCGGAAGCTTCAAAGGATAGGCCAACCGTGGATGCGATGTTGGGTTCTCTGGATCGAATTCGGGGCAGGAAGGCAAGTTGAGGGGGTGGGAGGCAAAAATCAATGAGAGGGTAGGTTAGGCTCCAAGTGTAGCGGGTGGGGTGGGGAGTTTGAGATTAGGGTCCCGAACGTAGAGATCCTTTGCTTAATTCATCCAGAGACTCCCGATTAACTGGACAGTCACAGAACTCTAGGATAATATGGACAGAAGAGATTGTAGAGACAGCCTTTTGTACCCACTCACATCCTCAGTGGGATTTAGAAGAGCTTAGTGGTTTCTGAGTGTGGACAGTCCAGTATTCAGATCCCTTTTTCTGCTCCTCCTTTATGACCTGGGCAAGTCTCCTTTCTGTAAGCCTTCCGTGCCCTTATCTATATCATGAGAACAACAAGCATGCCTCCAAGAAGAGGGCTACAGGGAGGCGCCTTAAAATCGTTACTGTTGGTGGGAGAATAAGTCCCAGTCCCAGAGCTGTTGGTGGGAAGTTCCCCATGCCAGGAATGTGACTGGGTTACAGCTGCTAATGGATTCCCTCCTTTTCAGTCCAGCCCCAGAGGCGTTTTCTCAAAACCTGGCACTGATCTGGGCACACCCCAGCTCAGAAACATGCAGGGACTCCCCACATTGTATTGCAGCTAACACTTAACTGTTCTTTGAAATGCCTGGCCCTGTTTTTAGTGGTTTGTTTATATTGACTTATTTAATTCTGATGGCATCTCTAAGGTGTAGTTGCTCCATTTTACAGAAAGGAACCAGAGGCACAGAGAAGTTAAGCAACTTTCCCAAGGTCAGCCAGAATTGAAAAATAGACTCAGGATTCCCACCCAGATAGCCTGTCACAGAATCTGTCCTTTAACCATTGTAATCTAGTCCCCTTTCCTTCTCTGAGGTACAATGTGGTGACTAGAGACAGAGACCCAAACAACCTTCAGTTAAAAATTTATTTCTGCTATATATTTGCTGTGTGAACTTGGTCAAGTCTTTTGGTCTTTCCTCTCCTATTAAATCGGGTCAATAATGCTAGGAAGGTTATAGGGTCCAGGTAGGTAATGCCTAGAAAGTGCTTAGACTAAGTATTCAATGCGTGCGTGTTGTCTTTTGAATGGAAACAGACTTGACAGAGAAGGCAGCCGGGGAGGACCAGTGAGGGAGGCATCAGCCAGGCTGCCTCCCTTATTTCTTTCTCATGTTGCCCCCATTTCCTGATCTTTCTAGTTCCTAACCCCATTCCTAGGCTTCTAAGTCCAAGTGTGATTCCCAGAGAGAGTGCTCAGAAACTCACTCTGTCCCCATTCTTATTCCTGTCCCTGGCCAAATATAAATAATTCATTTGCCAATGCATAGTCTGGTCCAATTCCAGGTGTTTCTGTGAATAAGAAATATTTCTAACAACTAAGATGTTTCTCATCCTCCCCTACCGCCCCCACCTTTGATCACTGGGACCTCAACGGGCAGTTTGGCAACTTTGTAATGTACCTTTAAACAATTTGGTTCATTTACTGTGAGCCTTCTGGAGTTACCAGTTCCCGTGACTGACTGATGGTTAAAAGTACTCATGTCAGATAGGCCCAGGTTCATGTCCCTTCCTCTGTTGTCTGTCCTTGACCAAACTGCATCCCTTCTTTGGGACTCAATTTTCTCATATGTGAAATGGGACCGCATTCAACCCATGAGGTTCTCATAAGGAGTTAATGTATATAAAATGTCTGGTGTGTATTAAGTTCTCCAGGGCTGGGGATATAACTCAGTTGGTAGAGTGCTTGCCTCACAAACACAAGGCTCTGGGTTCAAATCCCCAGCACCGCAAAAAAAAAAAAAAAAGTTCTCCATAAGTGTGCAGTCCTTCTGTATTTTTATTCTTTGAAGAAAAATGTTTTAATCATAAACTCTAAAACCAGAGTGCCTGAATTTGGATCCTGACTCTGTCTCTCACCAGCTGTGTGACCTTAACCCCTTTGCACCTCAGTTTCCTCTTTTGGAAAATGGGAATTCATTCCTTAAGTAGTCCCCAAGTGTTACGGGAGCACCTCCTTTGTGCCAGCGCGTGACCTTGGTGCCCCCTGCCCTCAGGGAGCTCACCATTGTCATCCTGCCAGGGCAGTTTTGCAGTACTAGTGGCCTTATGCTTGTTGGGAATTTGGGTGTGTCTGTTCTTGATTCATTTTCAGCCCCTTATGCCAGCCCTCCCTGGTGTCATTGCTCTCATGGATTTTGAACATTCTGTCTCCAGCATTCATTGAATTATCTGAAAATCTATAGGTTTGAGAGAAAGTTGCCCAACTCTCACTTGTCCCTGTCCCTGTGTGTCACCTCGATGAGCTGGCACTGTTTTTCCCTTGTCTTCACTCGTTTATCTTAGAAAATGCATCTGCTTTCCAGGTTATTTTGCCTTTTCTCAAAATCTTACATTTGTTTTCAGTGTGTGCTTATCTGAAGCCTGTACGTGCAAATGATATTTTTACTTGTTTTTTCTTTTTTGGGGGTACTGGAGATTGAACGCAGGCAGTCTGTCACCGAGCTATCCAAGCTAAATCCCTAGCCCTTTTATTTTTATTTTCTTAATTTTGAGATACAGTTTCCCTAAATTGCCTAAACTGACCTTGAACTTGTGATCCTCCTGCCTCAGCCTGTCTGTCAAGTAGCTGGGATTATAGGCATGTATCACCATGCCCGGCTATTTTTACCTTTGTGTGTGTGTGTGTGTGTACTTGGAATTTAACTTGGGGCATTTTACCACTGAGCTACATCTTCAACCCTTTTTATTTTTATTTTGAGACAGGGTCTGGCTAAGTTCCTTAGGACTTTATTAAGTTCTGAGACTGGCTTTGAACATGTGATGCTTCTGTCTCAGCCTCCCAAGCTGCTGGGATTACAGGCACTGCACCTGGCTTTATTTATTTATTGATTGATACCAGGGATTGAATCCAGGGGCACTTAACACTGAACCACATCCCCAGCCCTTTTTATATTTTTATTTTGAGACAGGGTCTCACTAAGTTGCTCAGGACCTAAGTTGCTGAGACTGGCTTTGAACTTGTGATCTTCCTGCCTCTGCCCACTCCAGCCACTGGAATTTAAAGGCATGTGCCACCACATCCGGCTATTGTTACCATTTCTAATGGCATATTTCTTGCTACTGTGATAAAGCTGTCTTATTCCTAAAACGCAGGCTTTCTAAAAGGGCTGGCTGGTGACCCCTATGGGTGGTGCCGTCACTGACCCCCATTATTTAGAATCAGCCCCCACCTCCAGCACTCTCACCTGCCAATTTGTTTTCCCATGACTCTTACCACCTTGGGACTGGCTGCGTATTTCTTTTTCCTTTCTCCAGTTAGCATGCCATCCCGTGAGGACAGGCATTTTCGTCTCCTGATCCCTTCATATCCTCAGTGCCTGGAACTGTGCCTATCACTAAACAGGTGCTTGTAAATATCTGTTCAGTAAGGCCCGGAACCCAACAGTTACAAAGAAATGGCCCTTCCTTCCCAGCAGCTCCAGAGGCTGAGGCAGGAGGATCCGGAGTTCAAAGCCAGCCTCAGCAACTTAGCAAGGCCCTAAGCAACTCAGTGAGACCCTGTCTCTAAATAAAATATAAAAAGGGCTGGGGATGTTGCTCAGTGGTTAAGTACCATTGGGTTCAATTCACAGTACCAAAAAAAAGAAAGAAAAGAAATGGCCCTTCTTTGTTTTCTATAAATGACTTGGGATCAGTTTCATCTCAGAATGTGAAATAAAGAGGGAAGAAGGTGTTGGCGCTGTCAGTGATTTTTCAGATCCTTGAGCAGCCTCGCTTTTTCTTTATTATTCCAGCACCTAAACCTTCAGCCTCCAGTTGGTGCCAGGTTGGCGTGGTGCTCTGTTGGATTGGTTTCAGTAAATTGTCAGCCAACAGCCAACTCAGGGGTCGGTGCTGACATTACCCCTGCTTTACTTTGTTCGCAGTCCTAGGGTGAAACCCAGAATCTTGTGCATGCTAGGCAAGTGCTCTACCACCGCTACAACCCTGGCCCCATTATCTCCATTTTATGGAGACTCAGAGGATTAAGCAGTTTGCCTGAAGTCACACAGCCTGAAGTGGAAGGCTGGGATTCAGCAGGCCTTGTCTGGGTTCTCTCCGCTCCCAGCCTGTAGATCCCTGGGGTTTGGACAGTTCCTACCCACAAGGAGCTGTTAGACAGAAAAGACAAGTTCTGAGGGAGAAAGGCCAGCAGACCCTGGAGTGGGGAGGTATGGATGGACTGTGGACTAAGGGGCAGTGGAGATGGGAGATGAAAGTAACAGACCAAGGGACACAGCCCACCCTCGTTTGCCACCAATTCCTGTTACTGGGAGTACTTGATGCTTACCCTGCCCTGTGTTGGGGGTGGCCCTGGGGCTAGGGGGCGGGGCCACCCGTTGCTCCCTGGGTGTATCAGGATCTATTCACTCTTGATCATTTCTTTCCTTCTTTCTTTGGTTTATTCTCTCATATATTTTCCCCCAGTGGGATGCTTCACTTGTTAATGTTCAGCTTTTCTCTACTCTTCTCATTTATGGAGACAGCTGTCCCCAGAACTGCGGCACAGCTGGCATCGGAAGACCTCCCTTGACTTCATCTGGACATTCTTTCTGCTTCTCTTCTGGACCAGATCTTCTTTTCTCGATATGATAGCTCCCTTTTTATTGGTTTGTGCCTTCATTTTGATGAAGCAAATGCCCTGGCTGCTTCTTGAGAGAAGGTTCCTGGGATGCATGTTTTTTCTGAGAACTCCTGCATGTTTGTTGAAGGGTTTGAAGGAGTGATGTGGGCCTGTTGTGTCTGGAAGGATCCCTTTGATTACCATGGAAAGGATGCAGCAGAAGAGCTAGACCAGCAGACTGGCCAAGCAGGGAGGCTGGAACTGTGCATCTGCAGGGGACGCTGAGGTCCCAGCCTTCCTGAAACTCACAGGCTGGAGGGGAGAGAGGCTTTCACCCACTCAGCTCATTGCTATTCAGCAGTGACAGGTGACAGGTGTTGCAAGAGGAAGCCTGAGGCCAGGGAGATCACATGTAGCATGAGAAGGTATGAGGATAGCCCCCTGGGGGAGGTGTCTTCTGCCTCAGTGCTAGGGCAGGATTTCCACAGGGGTGCTGGCTGGGGCACCCACGAGTTGTGCTGAGGAGCAGATATGCGGAAGCTGTGCAGCATGACTGAGGAATTTATACGTTCACCATTCATTTGTTCAAATACTGTATATCACGCACCTATCGTGCCTTGCTTCTCAAACTTTAATGTACACATGAATGCCCTGGAGAGCTTGCTCAAGTACACATACAAAGTGCACAGCTCTGGGGCAGGGCCTGAGATTCTGCGTTTCTAACAAACTCCCAGAGGATGCCGTGTTGCCCCTGCTCCAGGAACCACCCTTCAGAGTAGCCAGGTACTCAGCACGGATCCAAAAGCTGGGGAAGTAAAGACAGAAATGGCAGCCCCGGGGGAGCTTTCATCTTGGCTAGGACAGATGGACAGCTTTGTAAAGGAAGTTTATAGCATATCAGATAGTAATGTGCTAGAAGGAGAGGTGAATCAGGGAAGGGGCACCAGTGAGTATGTGTGTTGGGTGAAGGGCTGCAGATTTGAATCAAAGAAGGACTCAGGGTGATTTCTGAGCCAAACCGGAAGGAGGTAAGGGGCAAGCCCTGGAGATAATCTGGGGAGGAGCATTTAGGTAGGGGGAATAGTGAGTGCAAAGGCCTTGAGGACTGAACAAGATAATCCACGCAGAGTGCTCAGCAAGTTCGGTGAATGGAACTCCCTCCTTATCTTCATCAGAATGGCCTTTGTGTTGTAGTGGCGATCTGGAGCTCTGGAGTCAGCCCAACTCCTTCCATTGATTCAAAGTTCTCCTGCAAAACTTAACAAGGGCTTTTCCTTAGCTAATCTGTGCCTCAGTTTCCTAGTTGTTGATATGACTCTAAAAATAGTAAAGTGATGTGAGAATTAAATGAGTTAAATGCTGAGAGCAAAGCCTGGCCCACAGTGACTGCTCGGGTACTCACTGTTGTTGTGTTTAATACACTCATATTGGTCATGATTGCTCTTTTGGATGTCTTCCCCCTTTCCCATGAGCTATTTCTGGTGAGCTCAATGTCACCTATGTGTCCACAGCATCCAAGCCAGGGCCAGCACGCGAGATCCTCAGTGAATATCAGATAGGTTTTTGCAAAATGCTCCATGTACACTAGGAATTTTAAAATGTAGATGCCCTCATTGTTGGGGGCATTCCATTAGGTTGTAAATTATGTGGTTAAGGTTCTTTTTTTTTTTTTTCCTCAAGTGGTCTCTTCTGAAAATAAGTTTCCCGTTACAATTGTGGATTTACCATTTTCTATAAATGTCTTCTGCAGGGATGGTTGTTTTCTGCTTTTATGGTTGAGGCCTTACTTCTGGGATCCTGTGTGCTGAGAAGTTTTGTGTATAATGGGTCAGTTTGTTTTATCACCATATTAGTCCCTGATACGACCTTTTTTTTCTGCCGGTTTCTTTCACTCCTTCCTTCCCTTGGTTCCTTTTTGCTTGGCCAGACTTTTTCAATATTGTTATTTTTCATCCTTCTGGGTCATGGTGCCTTATGAATGGGTCTTCATGGAGTCCTCTCTGATGCTGACCTAGTGTAGAGCTTTTTCCTGGGCTCAGAAAATCCTGTCCCAGACCCAGTCTCCCCTCTACACAATCTAGTAAGGAAGACACATCCATCCTCAGACAGATGGCCCAGAGTGGCAGGGCTGGGAGGAGGGAAGCAAATCTTCCCTGGGGCAGATGAGCAGTAAGGGAAGGGCCTCTCTACATAAAGTTGCACTTGAACAAAGATCTGAATGAAATAAGGAATTAAGCCTGTGTGCAACCTAGGGGAATGTATTGTGGTCAGTAGGAACAGCAAATGCAGACAGGGAAGGGAAGAGTTCATGACTCTGAAAAATAAATAGCAAGGAGGCTAGTGTGGGTGGCAGGGTGGAGCTTGAATCAGTCTGGGGGACAGGGCCCTGGAGGAAAATATGCTGAACTGAGATCCCAGAGAATATAGGGGGAAACAGCAGGGCACAGTGACTCTGCAGTCAGATCCCCTGACTTCATATCCCTCCTCCAACTCACACCAGTTCTCTGTGACCTTGGACTGGTCAGGCACCCTGCCCTGCCTCATTTTCTTCATGGATATAGTGAAGAGGATAATAACACCTACTGAGGATCACACAGGGCCTGAGTATTCTTGAGAGCTTGTTTGGAGGTCCTACCAGGGATTGCAGCTACTCCTATACACTTAGCCAAAGCATAGTCCTCCTCTATAGAGGAAGGTCATCCTCTTGACCAGCGTGGGAGATCCACACGGAGCAGCGTGGAAGGAAGGGGACAACCACTAGCCAGCCAGGTTAGCCGAATCAACGGTGGCAATCAATAGGGTGACAGATGTCACAGCCAGATCACTCTCACATCCAGAGCCTGGGTATTCTTAACTACTTTGGATGCCAGGTCAGGCGTCCCAGAGCCCACGGGGTAGTAGGAGGGGTGTTGAGTGCCAGGGTGGAGGAGTGGGCAGGGATGAGGCCTGACAAGTGGGGTACCTGGGCTTTCCCCCATGTGACAATGGGGAGCCAATGGCATGTTCTAAGCTGGGTGGGGCAGGAGTTAGTTTATAAGTTTGTGCTTTAACAAGACCCTTCTGGTTGTGCTTCTAGCTGTCCTGTGGGTATAGCTGGAGGCAGGCAAGACTGGGGGTTGGAGGGCAGGAAGACATGCTACTTTTGAGTTTCTCTTGAATGACTTGGCTTAGAAAGGATCTGGACCAGAACTCATGGCAAACCGTATATGCAATTTTAAGTTAACATATAATCAATACTTAAAAACCGTTTTCGAGTTGTTTCCTATTGTTTTCCTGTAGTGAGTGTGAGTCAGGTTTGGGGGTATCTGGTTGGAAAGAATGAATGGACAGGTAGGTCCTTGTGGCCACATAGCCTGAGCATTGAATGCCAGGCCTAAAGACTTCAGCTTAGTGTTGTGGGACTGTCGCAGGGCTCTGCCTGTTTGTTTTTAAAGGTAAAGTGATTTCTCCTGCCCAGTTTCCCAGTCGGGAAATCTCTACCTCCAGGGCTCGCAACAAAGCCTTGCACTCAAGATTTCTCTGCACTTCCTTTGGCCGCGAATTTTCAATTCCGGAGGCCGCCTGGCCCTTTAAATCTCAGCTGTCAATCAAGGCGTCTGTTAAGAGGGAACGGCAAGTAATAAGCTTCCCTTTCAGTGCCGGAGGAGTGTCGCTTCTACCCGAGTCTGGTTCCTCCGTTTGGCAGGACGATGGGAATTCTCTAACGCTCCCTTACTGTGGCTGTTTCCATCCCACCGCCCCCTCGCGTCACCTCTCGCCTACTCCTCCCTATTTCGAAGTTGGGCCCCTTCGCCAAGGCCTTCCTTATATGGGCACGACCCCGAACGGAGGCCGCTCATTGGCTGAGGGCGTCACGCGCGCGTCTGTCAACAAAGGGGCGGGGAGAGGTTAGCCACGCGAGGGCGGGAGAGAAGGCGCGTGGGGGCGGGCTCTCTTCGCTCTCGCACGCATGCGTGTGTGGCGCCACCCGCTCCTGCCGCCTGCGGGAGGCGCTGCGGGTGAGGGCTCTTTGGGGGCGTGTCTAGATTTGGAGGGTCACCTGAGGGGCTCGGCAGAGTTCCTTGAGGTGGTCACAATGTTTGAGGGTTTCTTTTGTATTTAAGTGTTATTTTCGGGTGAGGAAATTGCGAGAGTGTAGGGACTATTGGGGGATTCCCTTGAGCTCAAGGCGCTTTGGGGTTTGGTTTCTTTTGTAATATGGGAGGGTAGGTTGTGTTTTAAGAGTTTCCTATATGTTTTGGGGTATTTGGTGGGTATAGGATTTGGGGAGCTCCTGGAGACACTTGAAAGCAAGGAGCCCAAGAGTACCCATTCCGATTCCGGAGCCAGGACGCCTGCACTTGCCTGTCTTTACTTCTACCTGGCTGACCCTGGGCAGGGGATGTACCTTTCTGTGACTCACCTAGAAACAGGAAGTACTAACCCCACCTGCTTCCTAGGGGCTGGAGGAGCAGCAGTTTTAAAACAGTGCGCAGTGAGTGCTGAAAGCACGTGTCTGCTGTAGTAACATTTGTGAGGATTCTTTTGACTTTTGGTTAGAATACTTTTTGGTTTGGGATTTGCCTTAAATGTTAGAGTTTTTGTGTTTTAGTTCTTTTGCGTGGCCAGGGGGTCCTGTGGAATTAAGGGGTTTGTAGAAGGGATGTTTGGGCTGAGTATAGACTGTTGGGAAATTGAAACATCTGTGAGGTTGGGAGATGGCTGTGTGCCTTGGAATCTACGAAAAGTTCTTTGAGACGGGGACTTTCTGTGCTGGAGGGGTGTTTTTACATTTGGGGGTTTAAAGTAGTATTTGAAAGAGTGTGGATATTTGAGGGGAGAGTATTGAGATTCTGGAGATAAGGGTAGGAACTGATTATGGGATTATGAGAGGAGGTAAAGATGATTAGAATTAAAATTTTCTTTGTTACTGATGTCTGTGTTTGGAGGTCATGCAGAACTGTGGACTGAATGAGGAATCTGGAATTGCCTGGTTTTCGAGGGACAGTCTATACTGCAAGAGTTGGCAGACTTTTTCCACAAAGGGCCAGATAATGAATATTTCAGGCTTTACGGTCTTTGCTGCAGCCCTGCATCTCTGCTTTTGTAGCATGAAAGAAGCCATAATGCACATTTTAGTAAAACTTCATTTACAAAGGCAGGCTGTGAGCCCTTGGTCCATAGTTTGGAGACCTCTGTGGTCTGCAGGCATATGGAACTTTGAAGTTTGGAGGGTTACTTTCATTTTAGGATGTTATGCTAGGGATTTTGAGACTAAGACATCTGCTGCTTACTGGTAACAAGAAGAAAGTGCAGTGGAAAGTGGTCATATCAGATTCGTTATCAAAATTACCTCCACATTAGGTCATGTGCATAAATTTGTTGCAAAATAAAATAGTCATTATCGAGAGCACTGAACTGAGGGGTCCAGAAACCAAGTTTGAGAGACTGATTTTACTTCAGACCTACTGTCCCCTTACCTGTGTGACCTTTCCCCACCCTGAGCCTCAGTTTATTTGTGTACAATTTCGAGAGGGAGCCAGACATAGGTGCTTTTATCCTGGGGGTCTGTGACTGTGCTTCAGGGAAGCAGCTGCAGAGCCTTTGCAAGGGTGTGCTGTCTTAGGTGAGGATACCCAGCTTTAAGAGATTCTCAAAGAGCCCCATGAACCCCCAAAAGTGAGTGTCTTAAGGGCCTGTCTGGCTCCGATCTCAGATTTTCTTCCCTCACCCTGTCAACCTGTTCCTTCCTCTGGACTCAAGTAGCCATAGTTGTGGGCAGGGCTGGGAGTGCCTGTCTTTTCCGTAACTGGCTACCAGGAGAGCAAACAGAAAAAGGTGGATTTTTTCTGTCGACTGGCAGTTTCACTCAAGTTTAAAGGTCATGGCAGCAGGAGGCCTCTGGACTGTGAGCAAAGGCCGTCTGGCGGAGCTGTAGGATTTGTGGGAGTGGAGCAAGCCACCAGTTAGGGCCACATTCTGTGTTCAAAGAGAGGTCATCCCCTCTTCATTCCTGTTTGCTCACCGACAGGTTGTGGGGCGGATTTAGGGGTTTTTTGGTTGTGTTTTTCCCAGTGGTGCTGTGGATAGAACTTAGGGCCTCTGGCACCTGATGGTCTAACCTGGTGGGTCTCTCCTGGAGAGGTTGAGGTCAGGTGCTGGGCGGGGGGCAAGGCTGTTCCAGCTCCTTATTCTGCTCTTCCCTGTTTCCAGGTGGCATGTGGAATCCCCCACCACCAACCTGATCCTGAGATACGGTGACTTCCTGTCTGTTTGTCATCATCCCCCAGAATGGACCGTGGTGGCCTCCTGCCCTTCCAGCTCTGGTGTCCCCGGCCCTTTGGTACCTACTCCCAGAACCAGCCACGTCCGCCTTCCACAGCCCTCAAGTCGTCGGCCTGCTCGGAGCCTGGTGGTGGGGCCGAGCCTGACCATGGGCCTGCCCACTCAGAGAACACCCCGCCCACCCTGGCCACGGAGGCCCCTGCCACTCAGCCTGCACCACTCCTTTCGGCAGCAGGTGCTGGCGATGAGGGTCGAGTCCTGCTGGACACGTGGTATGTTATCAAGCCTGGGAATACAAAGGAGAAGGTGGCCTTCTTCGTGGCCCACCAATGTGGTGGAGGCAGCCGGGCCAGCTCCATGAAGGTCAAGGGGCACTGGGGCAGTGACAGCTCCAAGGCCAAGCGGAGGCGGCGCTGTCTGGAATCCACCAAGGCTCCTCCGGACCCAGGGGGCCAGGAGGGACCCCCTGCCACCGAGGGGAGCCCCTCTTCAGCGGGGGAGGATGTGGACTTGCTCTCTGTGGCTGAGATGGTGGCCCTGGTAGAACAGAGGGCTGCCCTGGCCCTGCAGAGCTACCCCCGTCCCACCACCCCAGCGCCTGTAGTCTTTGTGTCGGCTGAGCAGGGTGGACCACCTAAGGGATTGGGGTCCGAACGGAGGTCTGGTGGTGGTGACTGCAGTCGTGTGGCTGAAGCGGTAGCCCATTTTGAGGCCCAGCGGGACAACCCTCCAACCAAGGGCCTTCGCAAGGAGGAGCGGCCTGGGCCAGGTCCCGGTGAGGTACGCATTGCCTTCCGCATCTCCAATGGCAGGGAGCCCCGTGCACCAGATGGCAGCCTCCCCAATGGTGGCGGGGGCCGGCCTGGTTGTGCCTTCCCTGGCAGCCCAGGTCCCGGGGCTCGGGCCAAGGACAAGATCACTTGCGACTTATACCAGCTCATCAGCCCTTCCCGGGATGCCCTTCCTAGCAATGTGGAGTTCCTGCTGGCGAGGGCAGATGAAGCCAGTGAGGCTGAGACCCCAGCCCCTGCCAGGCCTGAGGACACTCCCCCCGCCCCACCCCCACCCCCTGCCCGGGACTGTGGCGCATCAGGCTTTCACGTGGATGTGGTGGTGACGGGTGTGGTGGATGAATGCATCTTCTTTGGTAAGGATGGCACCAAGAATGTAAAAGAGGAGACAGTGTGCCTGACCGTCAGTCCCGAGGAGCCACCCCCACCCGGCCAGCTCTTCTTCCTCCAGTCTCGGGGTCCAGACGGGCCCCCTGAGCCACCCCCAGCTGATGCACCAACCACGTTGCCGGGCCCGGATGATGCTGAGGGGACAGCAGACACCTCCCTGTGCCGCCTTTACCGTCACGTGTCACATGACTTCCTGGAGATCCGCTTCAAGATCCAGAGGCTGCTGGAGCCACGGCAGTACATGCTGCTGCTGCCAGAGCATGTGCTGGTCAAGATCTTCAGCTTCCTGCCCACGAGGGCCCTGGCTGCCCTGAAGTGCACCTGCCACCACTTCAAGGGCATCATCGAGGCTTTCGGCGTCCGGGCCACAGACTCACGCTGGAGCCGAGACCCACTCTACCGTGATGACCCTTGCAAGCAGTGCCGCAAGAGATACGAGAAGGGCGACGTGTCACTCTGCCGCTGGCACCCCAAGCCCTACCACCATGACCTGCCTTACGGACGTTCCTACTGGATGTGTTGTCGCCGGGCTGATCGCGAGACGCCGGGTTGTCGCCTGGGCCTGCACGATAACAACTGGGTGCTGCCTTGCAATGGGCTGGGTGGGGGTCGCACTGGCAGGGAGGAGGGGAGGTGAAGCCGGGGGAGGGGGAGGGAGCCCACCATGCCCACCCCTCCCCCATCCCCTGGGAGCCAGGGACCAGGACTGGGCCACCAACCTACACCCCAGTCCAGGCAGTGTTCACCCACCAGAACTGAGACCAGGATCAGGGTGACCCATGGAAACACTCTGACCCCTGTTGGTTTTCTACTCCTCAGACCCAGGGCCGTGGACCCTCAAGTAGGGTGTTTTTTATCAGCATCTCAGTTTCTTCTCCATTCAGCCCCAACACTGTCCCTGCCACTCTCTACAGCCCAGGGACCCCCCCAGCAGGGAGCTGACGGCAGCTAATTTTGGTCCCACCTAAGGCTTCCCTCATGCTGGCCCCGCTTCCACGCTTTCTCCCAAGTTCCTCATCTCTGTTTTCTCCCAAGAGGCTACAGCACCCAAGGTTAGTACCTTTCCAAACTTACCGCACTAGGGCTCACCTTTTTTGGAATTGGGGGCCATCAGATCATAAGGTAGATCTGGCACTTTATTATAACAGCCTGCCATTTCTATTTTTCTCATGAAAAAATAAAAATCAATGTTGTCTCCTTAACCTCAAGCTACCAGTCAGTCCCCTTCCCCTACAGGGGAAGAGGAAAAACCTTGAATTATAGAAATGTCCCCTCTTCCCGTTATTTATGCTATTGCCATCACTCCTCCCCCCAGTAAAGCTGTGAAGCCCTTTGCCTCGCTCTTGACGGCGTGGGGGGCCAGAGGGCAAGGGACTGTGGGTTTGAATTTCTAGGTGGTTTTTCCTTCAACTGTGGGTACTTGTTAAGGCATTGGGGTCTCTTCACCCCCAGCCACATGCTTCTTTAGAATCTTTGGGTCATTTGGGACCTTGAATTTCAGGCAGTTTGGTCTGGAGTGTTTTTTTGTTTGTTCTGTTTGGGGGTTTTTGTTTTTTCATAATTGTGGTTCTGGAAGCTTCTAGTGTGTGGCATCTGACCAATTTTGAATTGGTCCTTTCTATAAAATCAATATTTATAAGGCTGGGCCCAGACTCGTCTATGTGTTGTTAAGGGAGGGGAATTGGGAAGAGAAGAGCATCTCAGGCCTGTGTACAGGAGGACGGGAAAAAATAGAGAAGGGTCCCTTAGCCAAGTTCTGAGCCTGAGATTATTTTCAGTTCTTCTCATCTGTGTCAGTGTGAACTTGAAAAATCTCAAAATAGTAGTAGCTTGAACAAAACCATTTTTCTTTCTTTAAAAATCCAGTGTTGAGCAAAAATGGTGGTCCTGGAGACATCAGGAACCCAGCCCCATCATTGTTTGGCTCTGCGCTCAGCCTTGTGGCCTGAGGTGACTGCTAGCAGAACTCCTGCCTGACCGTGTTGTAGGAGGGGAGCCTCTCCCTCCCACAAGTACTGTACCGCACCCCTGTGTGTCTGGGAGCTCAACACTTGCCACACAGAAGGGCTGTGAGGGAGTCTGGGAATGTAGTCTTGTAGCTGCGTGCAGGATGCCCAACCAAACACCTGCTGATTTAAGATCCCTGTAAAGTTTTAAAATATTCAGTTAGTTATTTTGCTAAATAAAGTGGGATTAAGACATCTTTTAAGTATAAAAAAGAAAAATGGATATTGAGTGGGAGCTAGCAGTTGCTGATGTTCTTACCAGGGAATCAATTTCCAGAGAGACTAGGAGCTACCATAGTAGTTATTCAGTGCTTAAGAGTTTAGAATTGGAGACCTGAGTTTGACTTTTGACTTGGTTTTTGGGGGCTTCAGTTTCTGGTCAGGTGTGAGTTAGATTATTGGATCCTCCTGCTGAAAACAATTAAATAAGAAGTTTCCCTAAGAGCATTAGATAGGGGTTGGGGAGATAGCTCAGTTGGTAGAGTGCTCGCCTCACAAGCACAAGGCCCTGGGTTCAATCCCCAGCACCGCAAAAAAAAAAAAAGCATTAGATAGTAAAATACTAGAAGGACCTACCAAGCCAAAAATTAAAGGGAAAGGTACATGGGCCCTGCAGTCACTTTTGCCCATAGGGCATTTGCTGAAGTGGACAAACTTGGGTTTCTTATGTGACATCCCTACTGGGACAGACAGGCAGAAGTCAAGATCATAGTCCTAAGCCCAATATGGGCAGAAGTCCTGCCCAGTGAACTGAGAGCCAAGAGGAGTGGAGATCCCAGAGAACTACACACTCAGGTAAGCATGATCCAGAAGCCTGTAGAGATGATTGAAAAGTGGGGGAGCACTAGAGCAAAGGGAAGGAAAAACACCCTGAGGATTTGGGGACCTAGACTGCACAGGTTTGCAGCCAGGTTCACATCACCTGTATGATCCAGGGAACTTTTTGCTGAGAGGTTGGGCAGAAACAGTGGAAGGAACTGTCACCTAGAATTCTACAAATTATCTTTTCAGACAATGAATTGTAAACATACACACATGGAAGTAAAGCAATATGAGCAGGAACCAGCAGAGATAACCCCCTAGACAGGTACAGTTTTCAGATGGTGGAACTCAGTCACATATTAGAGTACAATATCTTAAACGGGGTTAAGAGATCAGCAGGGAAATAACAGCAGGGAACCCCAAACTAAAAACTCTCCTAGAGGATTAGGAAGAAAAAAAGCCCATAGATATAACTTATAGAAATGAAAACAGTAACCAAAATCAAAAAGTTCAATGGCTGGGTTAAAGATAAAGAGCAAATTAGACTTGACTGAAAAAAAATATTTATTGAATTAAACCTGAGAAGAAAAATGCAACACAAACACAACAGAACAAAACAAACCTGAGAAAATAGGAAAGAGGTTATGGAGGACAGTGAGAAAGTCTCACATTCCAGAATCAGAAGAGAATGGTCCACAGACAACATTTAAAGACACGATGGTTGAGAATTTCATACTAATGAGCCACCAATAAACCCAGTGAGTCATAGCAGGGTAAATAATGTAATGTACACCCAGACACACTGCGGTGATAGTGCCCAGCTATGTGATCTTGGGCAATTGGTTCCTCTGAAGCTTAGTTTCTTAAATCTGAAAAATAAGAATACAGGTTGAGTATCCCTTATCCAGGATGCATTGAACCAGAAGTGTTTAAGATTTAGGGTTTGGGGGTAAGGGAGTGCTTGATATTTTTGCATATAGATATTGCAAGTTAAAAACAAAATTCAGGGCTGGGGATGTAGCTTGGTGGTAGAACACTTGCACATGCACAGAACCCTGGTTCCATCCCCAGCACCACAAAAAACAACAAAATTCCATAAAACTCTTTTGCTTTATTTATACCTTATACACAGAACCTGAAGGTAATTTTATACATTTTTTAGTGCCAGCATTTTAACTGCATCCTGTCACCTGGTCAGGGGTGGAATTTTCCACGTGTGAAAAGCTGAGCATTTCAGATTTTTGGATTAGGGACGCTCCACCCACCCCAACAATTCCTCAGAAGATGGTAAGTGCTCAAAACTGTACTTAAATACACATCTATGGTCCCTTCATAGAGTGAAGCTGTGAGAGCCCAAGTGTGAAGTATGTGTGGGAGCTGCAGGGCTTGCAGGCCACGAAACCTGGGGCAACACGGCCTTGCCAAGCCTCAGCATCCTGATCTGTAGGATAGGTCTAATAGCCGTCCTTACCCTGGATCAAGCCAGAAGTGTGCATGGAGCCATTTGAAAGCCACACGCTACTTTTTTCCAGCAAACTGTTCATCCAGCACAGGTGACATGGGGAAGGGAGGTGGGACACAGGGGTCCTTGGAAGCATAGCTACAGGTGAAACAACTGGTTCACAATTCTCTCAGCCACCTCACCTGCAAAATGAGGACTGAAATTGTACCTACATCAGGATTTGGGGAGACTAAATGAGTTGACAAAAGTAAATTGCTTGTGCCCAGCACAAGCAATAGTAGGTACCCAATAAATATCAGTGACTGGAAGAATCTAAATTGAGGATCTGGTTTCCTCCCTAGTTTGGTAACTTGCATTTCAGTTCTGGCGTTCCCTGGAGTCTTCCGCAGCCTCAGGCTGGCTTGGAAGGCCTGAGTTCACCTTCCCCATTTAATGACCTTCCATCTTGTCTGGGGATGGAGCCCAGGGCCTCCCACATGCTAGGCAAGTGCTCTACCAGCGAGCTACACCCCATGTGGCTCTCTCCATAAAGGGTTTCCTTTTGAGGTTTACTAAGTCGCTGTCCCTGCACCAAGCTGCATCCTTGAAGACAGCATTTCCCAATCTCTGCCAAGAGACTCCTTCAGGTTGTCACAGAGTCCCAGCCCCTCCCTGGAGTCCTGGTTCAGTAGGTCTGGAGTGGGACTTGCTAGTCTGCCTTTTTACATAGCTCCACAGCTGAATATGAAGATGAGGTGGGGTTGGGAGGTTCCTCCTCACTGACTCCCAGTTGTACCCACCCTCTCACATGCTATACCCATAGCTGAAAGGAATCCATGGTTTGGTATAACTACTGTGGAGCCAATCTAAGTCTGTCTGATCCATTCCTACCATAAATGCTCTCAAACATTCCAATCCCCATATTTCCCAAAATATTTTATTAAGTACCGAGTTCCGCAAGGTGTTTCCCAATAATGGGGCTCCCTGATGAGACACTTTGGGAACGATTGCATTCTGTCCTACTGTGGAGAATTCAAGTTATGCAGGGAGAAAACTCATTTAATGTCTCACCCCACTAGGTTGATCTCTGATCCACTTAAAATACTGCTTTGTTGCCCTTTGGGTCAGGCAGATCTGGAGCTCCGAGGTCTTGGCTTCCATCTCTGTTCCATCTGAGCCCAGCCTCTGTGGTCTCCTGGGGAGTTAGAGGTTTGACTCAGGCAGGAGCAAGGCTGCCATTCTGGAGAACCAACCCACATAGGAACAGAAGCCACAGAGGCTTCATTTGGTTGGGTGCTGCTGCTCCAGATGCCAGTCCATTGTTTGTGACTAAAAGAATAGCATTTGGTCCCTGTAGGCCTTTCAGACCAAGTGTTTACCTCAGGGCAGAGCCCAAGCTCTCCTTCCTTTGGCTCTCATCCCCACGGTGGTTCCTTCCATGTCCTTGAAGTGGGGGTAGCTTCAGACAAAGGAAAGAGAATTTTCCACTTGTAGCACAAATAGGAGCCAAAGGTGTCAGGAAGGCAAGCCGGCACACTGGAGGTGAACCCAGCTGAGCTCCCCCGGCACAGGGTGCCTTGGCATATGTCCTACTGGGTACTTCTTCCTTAGAGTAAGGTCCTCCTGAAGCATTGACCCAGCAGGCTAGAGCCCCAGGTATTCAGCCAGGAACACAGCAAGGATGCGGCTCAGGTTGTAGACAGTGGGTGGGTGGAGATTGGCCTCAGTGTCCAGAGGTGTGTGCCAGACAGAGGGGAAGGGCGTTGAGATGAGATGGAGCACAGGCACCCCTGAAGGCAAAAGAGGAGACGTGGTCAGGCCTGCTTTGGCCCACAGCCGATCCAGAGACCAGACCTGGGCTCCGAGTAACCTTTTGGGAACTCTGAATAGAGTTGAAGTATGTGAGGGTACATGTTAGGTTTTTATGAATTCAGTATATCTTGTTTTCATAACAAATTAGAGAAACTTAATGGATTATAGAGAGACTAGAAGATGAGAAAGATGCCCTTGATTCTCCTTGCCAGGTATACATTTTCTTGTTAATAACATTTATATTGTACTTGCTGGATTCCAGACCCTAGTCTAATCTCATATATACACACTTTATCCTTAGAGTAAATCCTTTTTTTTTTTTTAATGCACCATAAATTTATATTTGTTTAGAGTAAATTCTTTAAGTTAGGCACTTACTATCATTACCTTCATTATATTTTTTATGTTTTTGAGACAGAATCTTGCTATATATAGCCTTAGGCTGGTCTCAAACACGGGTTCAAGCAGTTGTCCTGCCTCAGCCTCCCAAGTAGCTGGAACTCTTAAGTATACAGTGCCGCACCCAGCTTTTACCTTCATTTTATGGATGCAGAGACTGAGGCAGAGGGAAGCAGGGAAAATAACTGCCTGTGTTCCCACCTCTAGTAAACGGTCAGGATTTGAACTAGGCCCTAGGATTAAGTCTGTGTTGTTAACACCTGCACTTAAGTTGGGTTCTTGTCCTCAGACTGCTTGCCTGTGTGTGTCCAGGTGGAGCCAGATCATGGCCCATCACTCTATCCCTCACACCTAGTTCAGCACCTACCTTGAGAAGCATTCAGCATTGGCTAAATGAATCAATAAAGAAGCCATTGTTATTGAGGGTGTAGCAGTGTTGGAGTGCTTGCCTACCATGTGCAAGGCCCTGGGTTCATCCCCAGCACCACAAAAAAATACAATAAAACAAAGAAAGCATTGTAAGGAATGCCTATTTGTTGAATGAGTAAATTATAGAGTAAAAATGTTAAAAGCAGTTCTTAGCACTTATGTGCCAAGCACTGTGTAAGTAGGCATTTATATACCTGATCTCATCTAATCCTGAACTCTTGTGAGTGTGAGCACGCATGTGTGTGTGTCTGTGTCTGTTTCCATTTTTCAGAAGAAATGGACTTAGGCTAAGTAATTTGCTTTAGTTCAACCAGCGATAAGCTGCAGATCCTAGAACGTAGATCTGTCTATTCTAAAATCTACATTTTTAACCCTACACCAGATGTGTTCAACCCTGACTGGCATCAAAACTATGTGGGAGCTTTGTAAAGATCATGCAGCCTTAAGACTGTGAATTAGTAGGTCTCAAATATGACTGGGCATTTTTTTGAACTCCTTTAGTGATTCTGCTGGGTCTAGGGATGTGGATCAGTGGTAGAGTGCTTGCCTGGCATGCATGAAGCCCTGAGTTCAGTCCCTAGCACCACCAAAAAAAAAAAAGAAAAAAGAAAAAGGATAAATCTTGCAGTCACCATAGCACAAATAATTAACATTTCAAACCCTTCTTAGGTGCTGGGCACTGGTCCAGATAAAGCTTTCACATTAGCACAAAGACCTCCACAACATTCTGAGCTATCCCCATTTTACAGATGAGAAAAGTGAGGCACCAAGAGGTTAAGCAACTTGCTACCAGCCCCCACCCCTGGGAAGGGACCATTGCCAGGGCTGAGTTGTGGCTTCCTTGGACTCCCATTCCTCCTTGCTTGCAGCAAGTACCTCTGTGGAGGAAGGGGAGGTGGTCATCCTCCACAGAGCCAGGGGGCTCCCCGGGCTGGAAGTACATCACCTCCTGGGGATGAGACTGTAGCAGGTTCAGACGGTGCAGACGCTTTTCTGGAAGTGGTGGGGATTAAAGGAAAGGGTTAGTCCTTGGCACTCAGAGAGACTCCAGTTCACACATCTGAGGAGGATCAGGGTCCCAGAGACAGAACACTAGTTGTCCCAACATGAATGAACATTTTTCCATACTGTGGCCTTGCTACACTTCGGGTCTCACCTAATCCTGAGCAGACACCCCTCTTATTGTTGGATCATGCCTATTTTACAGATAGGAAATTGAAGCTCAGAGAGAGAAAGCTCGTGACCAAGTTCACAGACTCAGGATATAAGCCTGGCTGTCTCTGCCCAGAGCCCGTTTTGTAATCTCTACACTTGACCTCTGTGGGATCAGCTTGTATCTCAGCCTTGGTTCCTCAGAGATCAGGCACGTGGAAGGAACCCTGGATGAGCCTGTGGGGGACAGGCGCCTGGCCCACCAGCTCAGCTCTCCCTCCTGCATCCCAGGCTGCACCTGCCTCTGCCTTCACCCTTACCGATGCTCCTCAGCCGATGGAACCAGCGGAGAGTGCGGGGGAAGTGACTGTAGAAGGTTGGGTTGGGGGCTCCCAGAAGATCAAGAAGCACAAAGAGCTCCTAGGGAGAAAATCCAGGGTGGGACGGGGCTAAGCATGGTCCTGCAGACCCCACTCCACCTTCTCCCTCCTTTGCTAGAACCCAGTGGGCCTTAGTCTTACAATAGCCTGGATCCTGGTGGGGCCGGGACTGTGGGGTATGGATTCCATGAGCTGGGCTAGGTGCCGGGAGCCGTACAGGGAGTCCTTGGGTCCCCACTCCTTCAGCGCCTCTTCACCATCCAAGAAGAGCAGCTGTAGTGTCACTGGGGCTGCCTGTAGGAAAACGTATCCAGAGCCAGCTTTGCGTCAGCCCTCAGCATCAGCCCACCCACATGCCCTGCCCATCGGCACACTTGGACAGGACCAAGCCAGAGTGCCTGGGTTCAAATTCACACCCAGGTGCTCCATGGCTGAGCAGATAAGGGTACGTTAATAACTTCTTGAAGCATTAGTTTCCCTATCTGTAAATGGAGGTAATTATAGTTGTATTTATAAGGTAGGATTCAGATCCAGGCCTCAGAAGAGTGCCTGGCATATGATAACTGAACACAGGCTAGCTCGATTATTATTCATCAGGATCAGCTTGGTGGAAGACACCCACAAATAATATATAAACCGTGAAATGCAGTCAGGACAAATGCTTCCAGGAACTGGTGTTCTGAGAGAGCAGAGCAGAGGGATATGTGGCCTACCTGGGGCATGACCTGGCCTAGTGAAGGCCTGGGGTCTGCTGGGAAGAACGTTTGCACTGAGGTGACAGGGTAGGAGCTGGCCTGGCAGGTATGGATCAGAGGGAAGAGTATTTCCAGGCTAGGGAGCAACATGGACTAAGCCTGGAGCCATGGAATGGGCCAAAGTAGTTTGAGAGGAGACCAGAGGGGTTAGTAAGGTCCAAAAGAATTTGGGCTTTGTCCTAGGGCCCCTGGGGAGCTATGGAAGGAGTCCGAGCAAGGGAGGAGCATGACATTTATGTTTTCATTTACTTATTCATTCCACAAATTCTAATGATGCCCTAGCCAGGTAATTGTCTGCCCCAGGAGATACAGTAAGAAACAAAAGAAGCCAAGTCCCTGCCTTCATAGGATTTATTCTAGTTGGGAGATAGGCAAACAAAACAGAAAATACCATAAAGGGCCGGGGCAGGGAAGAATCAAAGTTCACTGGATTAGACAAAAGGGAAGGGAGGGGGATGGAATAGGAAAGACAGTAGAATGAATGGGGCATCACGTTCCTATGTTCACACATGAATACTCGACCAGTGTGACTCCACATCATGTTCAACCACAGAAATGGGATCCTAATTGGAAGAAGTTATACTCCATGCATGTATAATATGTCAGAATACGTTCTACTGTGAAGTACATCTATAAAGAACAAATTTAAAAATAGTTTAAAAATCACCATAAAGCACGGGATGATGACAGGGAGCTATTTTAGGGTGGTTGGGAAGGCTCTTTGAAGAGATGCCATTGGAGTGGATACTTGAATGAAAGCCAGGAAGGAGGAAAGCACATTCTATGCACAACAAACAGAACAAACAGCAAGTGTAAATGTCCTGAGGAGAGGACTCTGTGGGTTTGAGGGTCATGGAGGAGATAGGTGTGACTAGAGCAGAGGGAGTGAGAGGTACAGGGTATGACATGAACTAGAGGGTGACAGGTACATAGGCCAATAAGAATTCTGGTTTATGCTTGGAATAAACCAGAGTTATAAACCAGAGTCCTTACTGGAGCCAAGGGAAGATTTGGGCAGAAGTGGGACAGGATCTGACATTCAAGGCATGCCAGCTCAGTGCATGGAGTGTAGGTTGGACGAATGACCAAGACAAGAGAGGCGGGTGGACCAAGGTAGAGGAGGCCCCCCACCCCTCCTTCCGCCCCTGTTCCTCACCTGCTCCTTGGCCCTGCTCAGTAACAGATCAAGGGCCTGGGCCAACTCCAGTAGCAGGGCACAGGGTACAGCTGAATCCGTGGCCCCTACAAAGGGGGCTGACCCGGGAGGGAAGAGCTTCGAGTCATAATGGCAGGCAAGGGTAAGGTGACGGGCAGCCCCTGGGTCCAGTGTGGCCACTATGTTGCCAAAGTCTAGTGGCCCCAGAGGCGTCAACGCTGTAAAGGGATCCAGTTCTACATGCCAGCCTGCTGTCAGGGTCCTCAGCGTGGCCTCCAGGAACTAGTGGCAAGAGAGAGACGGGAGGGTGGAGAGGGACTGGGGAGGAGGTGGGGAGAAGAGCCATGTGACCTGAGCCCTGCAGAATGGTCAGGGTGACTCAAAATTCCCATTTTGGTTTAAATCATTCCCTTGTCACCCTTCTACTGAGTACCAACTGAATGCCACCTGTTGGGGTGACCTCACTCTTGACGTCAACAAGACTAATCACAGCTTATTCTTTTTTTTTTTTTTTTTTTTTTTTTAGTACCAGGGATTGAACCCAGAGGTGCTCAACCACTGAGCCACATCCTCAGCCCTTTCTTACATTTTATTTAGAGACAGGGTCTCACTAAATTGCTTAGGGTCTAGCTAAGTTGCTGAGGCTGGCTTTGAACTCCCAATCCTCCTGCCTCAGCCTCCCAAGCCACTGGGATTACAGGGGTTTACCACCACAACCAGCACATCTTATTCTTAAACATCTCTATGTGCAAGCCCTGTTCTCTGTGGGTAGGGGTCATCAACAAGTGGCCCCATTAAGGGAACAGATTCCCAGAGAGGTTCAGAAACTAATCCTGGGTGAGGTGGATTGGAAACACGGTATCTGGAAGTCTATGTAGAGATGTTATACCACCAGCTGTGATGTCTACCCACTTCAAACCCCAGGTCTACCATTTATATATTAGCTGTGGGATTCTGGGCCTCAGTTTCCTCATCTGCATAGTGAAGCGCCTACTGGTTCTCACCTCATAGGGCTATTTGTTGGGTGTGCCTAGCACACAGTAAATGCTCAGTGCCAACAGTGCAAACTGGTAGTATGTGCATGCCTGGGATTCCCGAGTCAGATTAACTCCAGGGAGAGCTCCATTCTTCCCTTAGCTGATTTGGAATCCTGGACAGGATGTCTATTTCCCAACTACTGGGGGACGGGTAGAGGTTCAAGGATTAGAGGTAGAACCTTTTACCTTTCTGACTTGGAGATTGCCTGGGCTGCCTGGGGTTCGCACAATCAGCAGAGGACGCAGGTAAGTACTCCAGAGACGCTGCGGGTCTAGTTGCCCCACCACCCGTCGCAGCCTGTCTTCCGGGAGGCTTCCAATCGGCGGGGCCTTGAAAGGGGATGGGATACGGAAGAGAAGAATGAAAGCAACCCCTATTCCGATCTTATCCCGGGCGCCATTGCCCCCAAGGAGCCCCGGTTTCATTTGCCAATGCGTGGCCTCCAGCATGGGAGAGTTCTAGGATAAATCCAGACTCAGGAAAAGTCCCTCCAAGTCCTTCAGGTACAGCCTGCCGAATCCTGACGGTGAAATGGAAGCCCAGTGAGAAGAGAGACTTCCAAATAGCTGACTTGAGGCGTAAAACCCAGATCTCCCAATCCTGTCACTCCAGACGCTTCCTCCTAAAGGAGCGCTACTATTACAGAACAAGCTCGAAGCCTTATTCCGTTGGTAAAGGGCATGCACTCAAATAACGGAGAAGAAGGTGGCACCTGCGGTTAGGGCCATACCATACAGCCACGTCAACCGAAACTCTGGGTAAGGGGAAGTGGGAAACGTGTACCCCTGCGGTGCCCGGGCCCCCGCCCGTCCTCACCCGCAGCTCCCGGCCCCGCGACAGCTCCTCAGTCCCGCGGCGCCAGCTGCTCCAGATGATGTAGAACGCGGAGCCCACGGCCAGCGCCAGCAGCAGCAGGGGCAACAGCTGCACCCGCGGTAGCAGGCGACGTTTGGGTAATGAGGGTGGCTCGGTGAGGCCACGTTCCCCGAGCCGTAGCCGGGGCCGACCGCGGCCTCCGGAACGCATAGCAGCTTTGCCCTGAAACCGGTCGGGGACCGCGGATTGAGTTTAGGCCCAGCCAAGTTCCGCCCCATGGACTCACAAACCCAACGAGCAACAAGAGCGGCCGGACCGTCCCACCCAAGAGAGCAGTGAAACCAATGGGATTTCGCGTGCTGAAGACACGCCTCCCTGACTCCCTGGGGCATTGGGGTTGGCTACCCTGAGGTTTGCACAACCCTAAGGGGAGCGCGGAAGGAACAGGGACCGCCCCGCGGAGGAGGAAAGGCCAATGAGCAGCGTTTGATCCTGGAAAACAGGGGACGGGCGCGCAAGTCCACGCCCCTCCCGGATGGCGGTATGGGATTGGTTGTGCAGGGTCGGAAAGATCAATAGACACGTCAAGGAACCGTCCCTGAAGGAAAAGGAGCGGTCACTATCCCAGAAGCTAGGAGAGGATTGGCTTCACAGAGGCCGCGCCTCCGAAGACAGGGTCGGCGGGCATTTGGAAATGGCGTGTCGTTTTCCTCCTTCGATCTATACCATTCTACAACGAAATGACTTGAATCGGACCCCCTTTCTTCTCTCCAGTGTCGTGAACATCTGCCCCGTATAGTCCTGAGTGGTCTCGAGCCACTATTCGAGGTTTTCACCCCGTCACTGCGCCGCTGGCGGGGATCGCCATGGCAACAGGCCACGCCCCCTACCCAACGGTTGATTTGCGCAGGCGCCTACGGAAGTGGGCCGCAGGAAGCGGAAGTTCCGCCTCTCCTCTCTTTCTCCTCTCTCTTCAGAGGCAGAAGCAACGCGGCGGAGACGGTAGCGACTAGAGGACGCAGCTATCACCATGTGAGGCTGGGCTAGTTTTAGGCGGCT
Source organism: Sciurus vulgaris (assembly GCF_902686455.1). NCBI lineage: Eukaryota > Metazoa > Chordata > Mammalia > Rodentia > Sciuridae > Sciurus > Sciurus vulgaris. Next base: position 54,635,573 of record NC_136478.1, on the reverse strand, counting down.
GGTGCGGGGTTGAGGGTGTAGATTTGGCGGATTTACGGTGCGAGCGGATAAGCAGAGCCTGGGCGGAGGCAGAGGTCTTAGGGGATAAAGTGGCGTATTTTCTCCTGATGAGTTTGAGAACCGGCATGGGGTCTTTGACGGATCATGCGTTAGGGAAAGGGGACAGCTTTATTACATAACGGACTAGTGCTTTCTTAGGTAGTCTTGTTCAAGTGAATTTTAAGGAGAAGCTATGTAGAATAAAGAACCTGGGAGAGGGAAGTATGAACTATTAGGAGTGACGATTTTCGATAAGGAACATAGCCACATCATTTAAGCTGCAGATGGGTGGCTTTTACAATAACAAGTCACTGAAATGATTTTGCGTGTTTATTCAGCAGACACTACATTGAATGTTCATGTGTCAGGCACTGCTTTGGGATACATCAGTGAATAAAAGGCTCTTGCTCCCTAGAAAAAGTTCCTGCAAAGATGAGGAGATGGGGATAGGCAACGCGGTAGAGTAATAAACGAGTATAGGGTATGTTCAGTGATCAGAACTGTAGAAGTAAGTAGAGACAGTGGGGAATGCCAGTACCTTAATAATTATCAAAAGGAACATTTGAGCAAAGGCCTGAAGAAAGTGAGACAGTGAATTACATAGTTAATTGAGGGTTTCAGGCAGAGGGAAAAGCAAATGTACAGATCTTCAAGTGAAAGTTTGCCTCCTCTCTTCAAAGACCACCCAGGAGACCAGTGTGGTGGAAATAGAGTGAGAGGGGCAGATGTAGGGTATTGGGAAAACTAGGCTTTCCTTTTACCATGAGATGGGACATGGAGGTTTAGGCCATGGAAAGAAATGGTCAGATTCTGGATATAGATTTGATGTAGGATGTGACAAAGAGAGGAATCAAGTAGACATTAGAGTTTTTGCCCAGAGAACTGGAAGGATGGAATTATCAAGAGATGGGGAGTGCTGTGGATAGAGTAGGTTGAGGTGGTCGGACAGTCTGGAACGAGCCTGGGAGTGAAAAAGTTAGAAATGTCTGTCAGGCATCCAGGTGATGATGCCACGTCAGAAGGTCTTGCATGCGGATGACTGTTATAGGGCAAGGCCATGAGCACTCATGCTCCCAGCCAAACCCCTTCTCACCTCTGGGTTCCATACTTGCCTCTTCAGGAGCCTCCTCAACAAGCCCAAAAGTGAGATGACCCCAGAGGAGCTACAGAAGCGGGAGGAGGAGGAATTTAACACAGGTCCGCTCTCTGTACTCACGCAGTCAGTCAAGAACAACACTCAAGTGCTCATCAACTGCCGCAACAACAAGAAACTACTGGGCCGTGTGAAGGCCTTTGACAGGTGAGCACCTGGGTCTTGGGAGATGGGTGCAGATCTAGAAAAGCAGCCTCAGCTCTGGTCTGAAGAGCCTGAATAAAAGATTTCTCAGAAGCCATGGGACAGCAGGGAAAGGGGCATCTTAAAAATCACAACATATGACTGTCTCTCCTTGCCCCTCCCACTACATGTACCTGGGAGCCAGGCTGCCTAGGTTCGTGTTCCAACTCTACCTCGTAGCTGTCAGGTGCCCTTCGGCGAGTGACTTTCTTGTCTGTACCAAAACGGTAATTGGCGGGTACAGAGACTCAGTGACTTTAATACGTGTAAAGTGCCTAGTATACCATTTCGCACATAGTGCTCTTAATCATTTTGCAGTTATTACATAATTAGAGCATCCACTCCCTTGGGTACTATTTTAGGCTCTGGAGACACAGTAGTGACTAAAACAAACGTGGTTCCTGTATGCAAGGAGTGTATTCTCTCAATAGAGAAACCAACAGAAGGCACATAAACGTGTGTCATACATGATGATAGATTTTCTGAAGAAAAATAAAACTAGATAAGAGTATGGACTCTTGGGAAGGGGTCTCACATGGGGTAATCAGAGGCTGTGTTTGAAGATGCAATGTGAACAGGCCTAATAAAATGAAAGAGTAAGCTGGTCTTTTCGTTTTAGGCAGAGGGAAGAACAAGTGATTTTTTTTTCGTCTTCTGAAAAATGGATGTCATAATAATATTGCTCATTGAAAAGTTGTAAGGATAAATGATCTTTTGCATCCCCAGCACAAAAAAAAAAAAAAAAAAAAAAAAAAAAAAGGAGGGCGGGTAAGGGAGCTCTGTATGAGAGGTTTGGTTTGGTACCTAATTCACGATAAATTAAACCTATAACTTTTCGTCTTTAAGTAGTTAACATTTGGGAAGTGCTTTCCTTGAAGCAACATGAGACTTAATTTGATAAAAAGTTGCTGCTATCTGTTATGTGACCATGATCAAGTCTTTGACTCTGAGCTGTTTCCTCTTGAGTTAGATGAGGCCAAGAACAGCACATGCTGAGCATAAAGATGTAGATAGACCTGGACTCAAACCCAGGCTCTGCCACTTCCAGTATGTATGGCCTTCCTTGAGTCACTTCATCCCACTGTGCCTTGGGTTTCTGCTCTAGAGGCTAGTGATAACAATGTTTATATGATAGCGGTTTATGTGATATTGTTTTTCTTATGAAGGTGAGCTCCCCCACCCACCCCTTCTCCACCTCCATTGGCCCTCCAGCCCTCTATTCCCCACTGGCCTGCCACCCTATCCTGCTGTGTTTGACATATGCGTTCAGGGATCCTTTGTGGAGTTAAGGGGTGTCTATGTGTTACACTAGGATTTTTGTTGTTGGACTTTTTTATTATTATGGGCATGTGCCACCGTGCCCAACCTACCCTGCCATTTTCACTTCACAGTACCTCTCATACAGAGCTCCCCACCCTCCCTGTTTTTTTTTTTTTTTTTTTTTTTTTTTTTTGTTTTCCCTGTGTGTGTGCTGGGGATTGAATTCAGGGTGCTGGGTAAACACTCCACCACTGAGCTACACCCTTGCTGATTTCTCTTCGTACTAGTTGTCACCACCAGACAGTACATTCCGAATCCCTGTTCCCTTGTTTCTTGTGTTCTCCTGGCTGTAGTGCACACCAAGGGGCAGGCATTTTGTCTGTTTACTCACTGTCCTGATGGTCGTGTTTCAAGGTGTGTGTGTGTCGACTGCATTCAGAAAGCATTTGTTGATTGGGCCAGTCCATACTGTCATCACACGTGCCCACCTAGCACCATTAGGACAGGTACAACACAGGACTGGAACACAAGTATCAGGTGCCACTTCAAGTCAGCACCCCAGGAGCCTCTAGTTCTCCAGAGGAAGGTGATCGTCTGCTGCTGCTCCCGAATACTTAGTTACCCCCTGTGAGGAGCTGCCTCTACTGTGTGCCAGGCTCTGTTCTGAATGCTTTTCAGAAATGCTGTGTTCATCTCCACAGCAGCCCTATGAGAAAGGTAGCCTGATTGCCTCCGTTTCAGAGAAGAGGAAACTGAAGCATAGGGGGATAAGGTCCTTTGTCTAAGCCTCGGTGTAAGCACGTGGAGAGGTGTTGGAAGCCTAGCTGTCCTGCAGCCGTCATACCATGCTGCTGGACAGGCGGGCGGGTGGGCGGCAGGGCTGGGCAGAAGAGGGGTGGTTAGAGTACTCCGCCCTCACTCTTGCTTCCCCACTCCCTGCCCCACCAGGCACTGCAACATGGTGCTGGAGAATGTGAAGGAGATGTGGACTGAGGTCCCCAAGAGTGGCAAGGGCAAGAAGAAATCCAAGCCAGTCAACAAGGACCGCTACATCTCCAAGATGTTTCTGCGTGGGGACTCCGTCATTGTGGTCCTGCGGAACCCCCTCATCGCTGGCAAGTAGGGGCTCCTTCCCACTGTCAGAACTTGCTTCCCTGTCCTGTGAAGACCTGCTCTTTGTGATCGGAATAATAAAGTCCTGTTTTTTGTTTTTTGTTTTTGTTTTTTCAATCCTAGTGGTATTTGTCTTTTCCCGGGGCCTTGTGAGTGGGCAGGCTCCGGAGGGGGAGAGGGATGCCTGGGTGTGGGCCTAATGCTGGATCCAGAGCCCCTGAGCAGGTGCTGAAGTGCTGTCTCTGCCCTATCTGGCCTCACTTCTGGAACTGTCTGTGAAATGGACAGGTCAACAAAAATAACCTCAGTGAGAACCTCGCTCAGAATTTTTTTTTTTTTTTTTTTTTTGTGGTGCTGGGGATCAAACCCAGGGTCTTGTGCTTGCGAGGCCAAGCCCTATCTCCCCAGCCCTCAGAATTTTCTTTTGGTCTTTTTTCCCACCTGTCCCATTAGCAGTCATCCCCAGGTGTCCAGCTGTATGTCATAATGCTAGGGACAGTGGTGTCCAGGAATTCCACCCTGCCCTTGAGGGTGAAGGAGTGGATGTGCACTTGGGGCAGGCAGCACCAGGTACTGTTAGGACGCCAAGCTCAGTACTGCTAAGGTGTCCTCCATTTTCTAGAAGGGGGAGCCGAGACACAGTTCACTTCAGGGGTGCATCCAGCTGGGACATGATGGTTTGACTCAAACCTGCCCTGCTCCTAGTCTCAAGCTCTGCTGCCCCTCAAATTGCAACATACTTAAACTTGAGAGAAATTCTCTGACAAACTCAAGGAGGTAGAGGTGGAAAGGGAGGCCTTATTGTGGAGGATTAAGGAAGAGCATCTTGCCCTGGCGTGCACATAAGCACTCTGTCTCCCATCTTTGTGTCTCTGTCCTCAGGGCCAACAGCAGGTGGGAGCAGGAGTTGGCAGGCCTGAGGTCGGGATTAAATGAGATGTTCAGCTGCACTCTTGAACTGTGGAAGGCGCAGCTTGAGTTACTCTGGGCCTAGGGGCAGAGCTAGGGACCCTGTAGCAGAGAGAGCTGGCATGTAGGATCGATGAAGGTACAGTTTCCTGATTGCTCCACAACTCATTGAGGCAGCCAGCATGGGGCAGATGTTAGAGCTCATTTTATAGATGAGACAGCTGAGACCCAGAGAAGGTAAATGACTTGTCTGGGGTCACCCAGTGGAAAAGAGAGGCCCTATTTGTTGTGGAGGATTAGAAAACAAAGCAGCTGGGCGTGATGGTAACACCCGTGGTTCCAGCAACTCGGGAGGCTGTGGCAAGAGGATCACGAGTTTGAGGCCAGCCTCAACAACTTAGCAAGACTTGTCTCAAAAAGGACTGGGAGTGTCATTCAGTAGTAGAGAAGCCCTGGGTTCAATCCCCAGTACTGCAAAACAGCAACAACAAAAACCTGATAAAAGTTGCATCCAACTGGGAAACTGCCCTTACAAACAGCCTTAACTGTCAGCAGGATAGAGCTGCACCATCCTTATCTGGAAAGTGGGGACAGTGGTGCTACCTCGGGTGGCCACCCTAGGGGTCTGGTTCTTGTACAGGAGGAGAATCTCTGCCTCGCATCCCCCTCCTGTACTCACTGGGAAACGGAAATTGGTTTGCCTGCCTTGCAGATGGCATCAGAGACGGAAGTCTTGAGAACCCTGCCGGGCATCCGAGTTTCCTTCCTGATCTCTGCACCCATCCTGCTGCCCCAAATGCTTTCTAGTCACCTCCTTTGGAGCTGAAAATCAGCAGAAGTTGCAGCAGTACCATGAGGCAAACTGGCCAAGTTTTTGATCATGTACTTTGGACCAGTCAGTGTCCTGTGGAGTCAGGCAACCCTAGGATGTAGGTACTGTCATCTTTACCCATTTTCAAAAGTAGAAACAAAAACAGAATTTGGGGTTTTCCCCAAGTGACACAGCTCGTTAAGTCCTAGACTTCAGTTGTGCACCAGGCTGGTCCCTTCAACTTTGTTCTCTCCATGCCACGTATGCTTGTAATTTTAATTTTATATATGGCCAGGCACAGTGGCACACACCGGTAATCCAAGCAACTCGGGAGGCTGAAGCAGGAGGATGGCAAGTTTGAAGCCAGCCTCAGCAACTTGGCAAGACTCTGTCAAAATAAAAGGGGCTGGGAATGTGGCTTAGTGGTTGAGTACCCCTGGGTTCAGTCCCTAATACCAAAAAAAAACCAAAACAAACAAACTATGTCTTAAACAGTTAAGTATTAGGAGATTACATGTAACATTCCCTACTGGGGACTTTTTTTTTTTAGGCAGTGGGGACGTGGCAGCATGGTGCTCACATTTTCTTGTAGCAACACAGAGCTGAAGTTGAGCAAGACCCCCACAGTCCCACACCAAACCATGCAGCCCATCTCCATTGTCCTTTGTGTCCTGGACAAGAAGATTCTCCCACCCCGAAAGAGAAAAGGCAGTGGTTTCTCATGTTTTATTTACCAGGGCCCTACCCCGAGGCCCCCACCCCACCAAAGCCCAAAAGGGTAGGGTGAGGGTCCAGCAGGGCCATAAGCTTGGAACGACTGCAAGTTCAGCTATGGGAGCTGGGAACCCCAGGGAAATGGAGCACTCGGGTCTAACTGAATCTATGGTTTTTTTAGCGGGGGGTCGAGGCAAGGGTGCTGCATGTGTGCTGGTGGTCCAACCACGGGATGAGGCTGTCGGCTTCCCCCAGTTTTTGCAGTTCCCAGGGCCACCCATCGCAGGAGGGTGGGGTGCGCATGCTCTCCCAGCTAGCAGTGCTCTGGACAGGCGGTTTCAGCTCAGGCCTGCCTTGAATCGCCTGTGTCTGGATCTCCTCTCACTGTGTCCAGCTGTCAGCTCTCCCAGGAGCTCCAGACCTTCCCATCTAATCAGTGGCTTACGCTGCCAGCGACACATGTCTAGAGAGCATTCTTGGTTCTCCCCTCCCTGAACCCACTCTCCCCCTTTCCTCACTGCCCCTGCCCCCCTCCCAGGAGCCCTCCTTGACCCTTTGCCACACTTCTTCATGACAGCCACCAGCAGATGCTCCCCACCTTGGCAGTAGCTCCAGAATCCAACTGCTTCTCACCCTTCTGTGGGCTCAGTACTGGTCCAGCCACCCCTCTGGGCTCTGGCTTCCAAGCCTGCCCCTGATAATCTGTTTCCCTATAGGGCAGACAAAGGGATCCACTTGGAACAGCCCAGGAAACACTCCTGCTAACACGCACCTGGAATAAAATCCCAATTCCACGCTCCTCATCTGTGGGCCTGTATGCCTCTCCCACTCCTCTGCCTTCTGTTCTTCAGCCACAGGGCAAGCTCCCTCCTGCCCCAAGGTCTTTGCCCATGCTACTACTTCTACCTAAAATCTTGTCCTCCAATTTTTTTTAAAGTTGTCACCTTAACCTCTTTCAGGCATTCAGGCATGGTTTAATGTCACCTCCTTAAGATGGGCTCCCAGACAGCCCTAGGCCCCTTCTAAATTCTCTTCATGAACCATACCACAGCCTGTGCATAACTTCACATTTCGTGTTCACGATCAGCTTCCCCCACACAGTTGTGATCTCCAGGAGGGCAGGGACCTTGTCTTCTGTTCCCTTCTTCCCCATTTCCCCAGCGTCCCCTGCACCCGGTCTGGTACACAGTAGGCACTCAATAAATTCGTGCTAACCACAGACACAGGATTCCCAGTACTTAGCAGTAACTTTCCAAAACCCGGCTGCCCTCATCCCCAGGCCCTGGCAGCGTCCGCGAGGACAAGGCGCGGCCGACAGGGACCTCGCCCAGGCCAGAGCCCAAGGGCAGGGCCCGGGAAGCGCGCTCCGAGAGCTGGGGCCGCTGCTCCTTGCCCAGGCTGCAGCGCAGGCGGCAATGGTGCCAGCCGCGGCGGAGCTCCAACTGCACCTGCAACGGCAGAGCGCTCAGGGGCGGCGCCGTTCCTCGCGTTGCCGCCAGAGGGCGTGGGCGGTCCTCTCCTTACCTCCTTGTTGATGAAGCAGTAGAGGACGCTGACCAGGAAACCCTGCGAGAGGAGGACCTGGGGTCAGATCGCAGGTGGCCACGGCGTTGTAACCACCCATTTAATAAGCTCAAACTCTTGTCCCGCCCCAAAGCACTTCGTGTCTCTGGTCCTAGACTTGCCATCACCTGCTCACTGGCTCCTGGCTCCTCCGATTGTCCTAGCTTGTTTGCTGAGTAATAGGGATTGAGAACAGGGGACCTGGCCACAGGGCAGCCTGGAGGCGAAACCCTTTCCCTACTTCTACACTTAGAAGTACTTAACGCCCCCGTGCCTCAGTTTCTTCATCTGGAAGATGGAGCATCCAATGGCAGTTAATATTGCACATATATGGCACAGAGAGTTAACCATTTTTTTTGCTTAATCTTATTATAATTTGTTATATAGCATCCATTAAAAATAAATTATACAGTTTTTATTTCTATAAGTATATCTGTTCTACATCTGAATTTATTTATTCATTTGTTTATTTTGCACTACTGGTTATTGAACGCAGGGGTGTTCTACCACTGAGCTACATCCCCAGCCCCTTTTAATTTTGAGACAGGGTCTTACTAAATTGCTAAGGCTGACCTTGAACTTGGGATCCTCCTGTCTCAACCTCCTGAGTCTCTGGGATCCGTGATGTGTACTACCCCATCCAGCTCTACATCTGAATTTAAAGAATTTAAATAAATGCAACATAGGACTGGGGTGGAGCTCAGTGGTAGAGCATGTGCTTAGCTTGTGCCAGGTCCTGCTTCAACCCCCAGCACCAAAACAGTTTAACTAAAAATGTGTTTTTGAGGGTAATGGTGCACGCCTGTAATCCCAGTGACTTGGGAGGCTGAGGCAGGAGGAGTGAAAGTTCAAGGCCAGTCTCAGCAACTTAGTGAGACCCTTTCTCAAAATAATTTTTTTTAAAAAAAAGCTGGCAATGTAATTCACTGGCAAAGCATCCCTGGATTAAATCTCCACTACCAAAACAAAAATTTTTTATTCAATTTTGGATATGAGCTATTATTAAATATTACTTATCTTATTATTATTTCCCACAATCCTATTTAAATCTTACTCATATCATCCCTCTCCCATTTTAGAAGAGGAAAGGCCAAACTGAAGTTTGGCTCAGAAATTTGGTCTCTGAGGCCTCTCACTTCTTTATCCTCACGCCCTGCCTCTTCCGCTTCTGAGTCCTGAGCTCCAGGTACCCTGATCTCTCTCCATCATGCCAGCTACTTTCCCCTGACAGGGATCTGGCTCCTGGTATTTCTCTTCCTGGAACATTCACTCAAATACCTGCCTGCCTGGGTCTCCCTCTGCCTTCCTGGGTCTCTGCTCCAATGTCTCCTTCTTAGGAAGGCCTTCCTTGACCCCTGTCTAAAACAACCACTCCGTCTTTCCATGGATACTCTTCATCTTTCTTTTCCTGTCCTCCCCACCCCCTGTATACACAACCACCTAATAGTTTTATTTATATAGCATGTTTACGATCTGTCTTTCCCACTAGAGGGTAGAAACCATTTGGCTCTTGGCTCTATCTCCATGATAAGCCTGGGAGAGAGCTTAGGACCTATGTTTGAATGTTCAACAATTTTTTTTGCTGAATATGATGAATAAACAGCCTTGTGAGGTGAACATTTTAGGCTTGAGAAGACTGAGGCCTGATGAAGTAAAGACTGGGGTAAGGCAAGCAAGTGCAGCCTTCAATTTGGAATGAACACCTCCCTAATTCTCCAATGAACACATCTCACTTGCCTTGCTCCAACCCCATCCTAGAGGCAAGAACTACACAGCTGGAAAGCAGTTGTGAAGGAACCACCTAAATGTGGTTCCAACTCTGTCCTTGCTTCTCGCCTGGAAGCAGTACTGCTGGGGTTACTCAGTCCCCTACCTTGGCCCCTGTGGCTCCCCCAAGCCCAAGATAGCCCTACTCCAGCTCGGCACTGTGTTGCATGCATAAATGAATGAAGGAACAAAATCCCATCGTCACACCCCATTCAAGGCCTCCACCAGAGAATGATTATGGCCCTGGTGCCCCGATGGGGAAGAGGGCCCTAGAAGGAAGTCTGTAGCCCCTGCATCCTGCCTCAGCACCTGGAAGGAACTTAGGAAGATCTCAAAGCCGAGCTTGGCCAAGCGTAGAGCACCGCGGGCTTGTTCCTCTGTCACTGGAGCAAACACCACTTCGTGGACGCCCAGCAGTGGCACCAGCGTCAGCGTGGAGCGAGCCAGCCTGGGGAGAGAGGGCGGCAGTGGTCCTCAGGTCTGCACTCCGTCTTGCACCCGGTGCCCTCCGGCTGGGTCTCACCTCAGTCGGTAGTCTGGGCAGCGCATTTGACGCGTCCTCAGCTTGGACACAAGGATGCCAAGAATACGGATAAAGATGAGGAAATTAATCTGTGAGAAGAGAGAAGCTGAGCCAGACACGACCCCATTCTGGAGGGCAGGAGGTGGCACCCCGTTTCCCAAAATGGGAAATCCCTGAGGCTGGCCTGAAGGATGCGGGAGCGGCCATACCAAGATGGTTATGAGGATGGGGGTGCGTATGATCCACCAAATGGCCTTGACATCGTTCCGCTCCCAGCACCTGAGGGATGCAGGGTAGAACTAAGACAGAAAAATCCTAGACTCACCGGATCTGGGTAGGTACACTCTGCAGGCCCCGCCCACCACCCTTAAGTCCCGCCCAATTGCTTTAAAGCCCCACCCATTATTATCAAGGCCCCACCCACTCCCTTTCCAGGAGTCCGCGAATAAAACGCAACCTTTCTAAGATCCCCCTTCCTTTGGATCCCGCCCACATTCTCCCCAAGCGGGTTTCCCACACTTCCATCACTCCCCGCCCACGTCCCTCAAAGCCCCACCCACCTCCCAGGCCCCGCCCCAGACCCGTAACTCACTGCGTGTTCTCGTACAGGTACCTGACGATCACCCAGGGAATGACGAAAAGCGCGGGGGCCCCTGTGCAGACCCCGACCCCCGCCCCCCACCCGGCCGCAGCTGTCAGCGCGCTCACGGGTCCCGCCAGGCCCAAGACCCGCGGGATTCTTCTGCCCTGATGCGGGGGCAGAAGCCTAAAGAGACCCCCTGAGGTAGACCAGCTGGGCAGTGGGGGAGCCGAGGCGCGCTGGGCTGGGTGGGGGAGAGAGTCGGGGCTCACCCCAGCCGAGGAGCAGGTAGACACAGAAGTGGCCCTCCTCAGAGCCTGCCACGAGCACCAGGAGCCGGTGCAGGTAGACGCCCTCCACCAGCAACCACGTGTAGTTGGCCCCAACGCAGTACTGGGTCAACGTCTGGGCCGTGCGGCAGGTGGCTAAGGCCTAGGGCGTAGGGATAGTCAGGGCAGCCGGGTGTCCCCACGTCTTCCACCAGGTTACCCCTCCACCTCCATCTCTTGCCACCAATGATCTCCCACTCTATGTCCTCCGTGGATGGTATCTGGTTGGCTTCTCTCACCCTAGTCTTTCCTTATATGGACTCTCTCACTCTGATCACCATAACAGTTGGTATCGTCCATTTGTCACCAGAGGGCCCCCCGTAACTCCACAATATGACCTCTGACACCCTAGCTCCTTCTGAAAACTGGACTTTCCTGCCAGCTTATGGACTCCGCCATCTCATTTTTTTTTCAACCAGGGGTTCATAACCACTGAGCCACATCCCCAGCCTTTTCCCCTTTTTATTTTTTATTTTGAGACAGGGTCTTACTAAGTTTCGTAGGGCCTCACTAAATGCTGAGGCTATCCTGGAACTTTTGATCCTCTTGCCTCAGCCTCCCACAGACTGATGTGTCCTCTACTCATCTCTTAGTTCCAATCTGGTACCTTCCAACCACCCCCTGCCCAGTTAGTTTCTTCCATCCTGTCCAGCTCATCTCCAGGAGGGACATTTCTCTCACTGGTGGAAGAGTCCATTGATGGGTACAATAATGAGGGAGAGGGAACGGGAAAATTCCAATAAATGGGAACAATGGAGGAGGCTGAGCCGGGAGGGTCCCTTTCCAGATGTATTTGGAGGAGTCAAGAGAAAAACTGTTGTTTCTGGAACGGGTAGTAAATGGATGGAGAACTTCCTGGTCCCACCAGAAGAGACAGATTCCCATTTGGAAGAACAGGAGGAGGATGCACACCTGATTCCATAGCGTGGGGCCAGGTGGAGGTAGCAGACGGTCTCGGGTAAGGATGGCTGCGGCTCGCAGCATGAAGGACGTGAACAGGTTGATGTGGATGTAGTTACGGGTGCAGCGCAGCCGCCTGGGGGATTCAAGAGGCCCTCTGAGAACTCCTGGAGAGCATTCCTCAGTCACACAGAGTCCCTTTAACTGCCCACCAGCCCCTTCCATAGAGCCGTCAGTGGGGGCTTGAAGCTAGTGGCACAGTGGACTGACCTCCACGACCACCACTTTTTTTTTTTTTTTTTTTTTTTTTGGTACTAGGATTGAACCCGTCCCTTAACCACTGAGACACATCCCAACCCCCTCCCCTGTTTAATTTATTTAGAGACAGGGTCTCTCTGAGTCGCTTAGGGCCTCACTAAGTTGTTGAGGCTGGCTTTGAACTTGCAATCCTCCTGCTTCAGCCTCCCAAGCCACTGGGATCACAAGCATGTGCTGTAACCTGACCTCCACATCTTATTGGGCAAATTGAGACCCATGTCTCTGCCACTGCCACTCAGGGCCAGGGGTCCCACCTGAAGAAACTCAAGATGAGCAGGGCAAGCAGTAGCGTGGCCAGTGATAAGGAGTAGCCAACGGTGTACACCACCTGCAGCCGCTCCAAGATCAGCCTTTGGTCCTGGTGGGGACAAGAGGGCGTGAGAGCTAGACATGGCTCTTTACTCAGGCCTAGAGAGGGCTGCTAAGCCCCCCAATATTTTTTTAGGGAAAATCATTCTTCTCCTCTTTGCTCCTGCCCAGTGTGTCCGTTTTCTCTTGAGACACCTCCTACCACCCTGTTTCTGTGGGGTTGATTCCACCCCAGCTCCAGGGCTGGGCTCATTACAGTTTCTAACACACACCCCTCCCCGCTCACACAGTGGTAAATTCAGGGAGGGCACATGGTCATTGAGAAGGAAACCCAGTCTTCCCACAGTGTGTCTTGGTTGGTGGGATGAGAGCCTGGTGCCAGTGGGGGCCACCATTTTTCCACCCACAGAAAAGATGAGACATGCACAAAGAAAAACAGGCATGATATAGTGAGAGACAGAGAGGGTCCCACCATATCATTTTGAGCATCTTGATCTTGCTGAACCTGAAGCTATTGCTGTATACTGTGCTTTTCAATCACAGAAGTCAATGTGTTTTTGTTTTTGCTTTTGTTTTCTCCTTTAAGCTAAGTCTGAGTTGGGTCTCTTCCTTGCAACCCAAAACCCTGAACAGCACAAGGGACTTCAGGCTCAGCCTGAGGTGCCTTTTCACCTCTCCTTAAACATCTTAGCCTGAATCCCTTGCCTTTTCTCACCTGAAAGGAACCATTCTTCTCTGGATCCTCACATTGTGTGTGGTCTCTCCAAGGTCCCCACTGACCATCACTACCACACTGGCGGAGAACAAAGCCTGTGGCCACTGTGGGAAAACAAGAGAGGGGCTTGAGGGACAGAGAAAGAGAAAAACTGTGTAACAGAGCATGTCAAAATGATGGTGGTGATGATGATCACGTTTTACATGATTTACATGTTAATCAGCTTAATATTCACACAAGCTTATGAAAGTGGTACTATCATTAATACCATTTCACAGATGGGGAAGCTGAAATACAAAGTAATTAAATAAACTGCACGAAGCTGCATAGCTAGTGAAGTCAGGAAGACCACAGACGCCCAAAAACAGGCTCAAAAAGAGGAAAGACAATAAGAACCTCGGTGGTCCTTAGAGAGATGAGGAGAGGGATAAGGGGTATTGTGCGAGAGAGCCAGGGTTAGACAGACAGGAGACACCAAGCCTGACAGAGGGGTAAGGGACAGAGAGGAGCAGGAAGGGACGTAGATCAGTCGCAGGTAGTCGTGTCTGAGCATAAAGGACCAGAGAGCACCTCACCGTGACGGTGCCAAGGCAGGTACCAGGGGCAGGACGCACGCGCAGTGACGTTGGGTGCAGCATAATCCCAGCAAACGTACATGTCGAAGGATCCATTACAGGCGACACCTGGAGGTGAACGTGGGGGCCAGATGCTGAAAGGACCTACTGTGCGACCAGCGCAGGGTTCTAGCTCCGCCCAACCGCCTAACCCCACCCTGGTCTCCTCTCACTAAACAAGTCGGGTCTCCAGATTCTTCCCACCTAGAGAGGACCTTCCCAGACCCCAACCAAACCCGCCCCCTGCAGTGTAGGCTCCGCCCAAGACCCCTCCCATTTCAAGCTTCTCAGGTTTCTCTGACTAACCGGGTCTCATCCCACCCAGTGCCCACCTTAGTCAGGCCTAAGCCCCTCCCACTAAGGTCAAGCCCCACCCACAAGTCTCTGACCCGGCCCACCCCAATCCCAGGTTTCTCCCCTTTTAGACTCCGCCCCAGACCCCGCCCGTCAGTCCTAGGCCCGCCCCAAGCCCACCCATCTCAGGCCCCGCTCTCCCTCCAGCGCCGAGCAGTGCTGGTCACACCTGCTGGCGGCTCCGCAGCCTCCAAGGTCTCCTGGCACTCCCTGCGGTACCGTTCCCAGCGCTGGTACAGCTCCCCCGACGTCTGTCCCTCAGAGTCAGTCTACGAGAAGACAGAAGGGAGGGCTCCCCAAACAATCCTCTCCCAGGCCGGAGATACCCTAGAGGGGCTGTCCAGTTTTGCCCTGGTGTCTTGGATGACCTAGAAACTTCTTTGAAGTTTCAGGGGTTGCCTAGAAGCCGCCAAAGGATTTCCTGTAGGAGACTGCAAACCTTTAAGAAAATCCAAGAAGGGGTGGACCTCATTAGGAGGATCTGTCGGGAGGAAGGGGACTGGAAACTACCATCAATGCTGGAGTGTGGGCAAGAAAGGCGGTCTTAAAACTCTCCTTGAGGTGGAGGAAGACTGAATATAGTCCCAGACCTCCCTCCAAGCTTTGAACTCCTGTGTCTCCTCACCTCCGCCCTCCGAAGCGGCAGTCCCCACAGCCAAAGCAGCAGCAGCAGCCGCAGGGGCGGAGAGTTTGGCATCCTGAGGGCGACGACGGGTCTGGTCGCCCAGAGGCAGTCGGGCCTGGAGAGTCCCAGGGTAGAGTCAGCATCTCTGCCACCCGCCTTCGAACTCCCAGCTCCAGGGCCCACCTGCCTTAGGGATTCATACAGGGGGACTACGACGCAGCAGCCTTGTCTTCTGCCTCCACGCGGGAGGATTTGGGGCGGGGCAGAGGCGTGTGGAGTGGGCGGGGTCCCCAGTAGTGGGTGGGGCCGAGTTCCGAGGCGTGATTCCTATGCCGCCCCCAACTGTTGCTGGGGCAGCGGCGGTGGAAGGGAGGGGTGTTTGCTGAGCGGGCGGTTGCCCTAGAGCTGCGCTGGGCAGAAGCGTCAGTGTCACCCAGGATCTACACCTAGAGACTGCGGGAACCTGAGGACCACCTTGGAGAGGAGGGCGTGGAAACCGTCTTCCTGGCCTGGAGGGGAGCTCGAAACAGCTGAGCAGCCATTCTCCCAGGCAAAAGGATTTTCGAATTGCAGATAGGAACCCAACCGTATATAAAAATATCCCCATGCCCGGGGGATAAAGCCCAGAGCCAGTGGGACAACCCTCCCCCAGCATCCGAATATTGGGGACCAGAGAGGCCTTAGACCCTGGGTTTAGGTCTTCAGGGTCCCAGATGCCTGAAAAAATCTTTGTACTAACTCCCAATACCCATCCCCACCATCCTGCACACACACTTTGTAGGGAAAGGGAGCAGCAAAGGGATCTCAGACAGAGACCCAGAAAGACAAACACGGGGTCAGAAATACAGAGACCCAGAGACAGAGATAGTGAGACACACAGCAAGAGATCAGAGACCAAAAGGACAGAGAAAGAAACAAAATTGTGGGCTAGGAGACAAAGAGAAAAAAAGAAAGAACGAAACATGGAAAAAGACACAGGAGTATAGAAAGAAAATGATCTACAGGCTAGACAGACCAAGAGACAGAGACAGAGACGCCGAGAGCTAGAGGATAAAGCCTAGGGGCACCGAGGCAGAGCGACAAAGGGCTAGAGAGGGAGGGAGAGAGCAAGAGAGAAGCCCAGAGCTGACTTGAGGGAGGATGAGGGCAAGGGGTGTAGATTGGGACTGGGGGACTCCTCACCTGTCCCCAGTCCTGTTCCCGGATCACTCGCTCTTGCGGTCCCTGTGCTGTCTCCACTGCCTCCCCTGCGTCTGGGAGAGGTGACAGGCGCTGGCAACCTGGGGTGGTGGGAGGGGGCGGGGCCAGGGCGGAACCGAGAACAGGATGGGGAGCTCTGGGGCAGAGAGCAAGAACGAGGGGCAGCCACGTGCATCACGGCCACTGGGGAGAGCAGTCACGGTTATCACCCGCCCCCCGCCCCGCCCCCCGCCATTGTGCACAGTTTCTCACACTCCCATTCACAGAGCTCACCATCCCACCCAGCGCCGCCGGCAGAGCCACAGGGAGAGACGGTCACAGAACCTCACACACTGTCACTGAATCACACATTCATTCACAGTTGTACTACCCCAGCCACACCCAGAGAGCCTGTCACTCACAGGTGGACAGTCATCCAGAGTGGCACATGCCCAGGTGCCTGGGCTGTGGACTTCCACACACACAGCAACACTATCACAGTTCCCACAGTGCCAACAACACTGGCAATGAGACGTTCACACATTCACTGGGTCATGGCACAAATACAGTCCATCTCCCCTGAGGGCCTGTGTGTCCGAGGAGGACAGGTCTGGGCATCTCGGGTACCACTGGATTCCCAGTATGTCCAGAGCAGGAGCTCCAGGCAGTGTCAGTGAAGGAGAGAGGCCTGGTTCCCACAGGCACACACAAGCCACAAGTCACACCAGGCGTTAGCAGCTTCACCCTGCACACAACTCCCGAGTCCACGCCACAGCACCCTGCCCCAGTGTCACCAAGACAGGCTCACAAGCTCTCAGTGTCACATGTCACCCTCACTCACAGTCACAGCCAGTGACATACATGGTCGTCCAGACACAAGCCACAGGCATTTCACTTGTGTGGTCCCCCCGCCCAGTCACATGATGTCACATACTGTGAGCTCACAATCACACACCAACCCACAGCCTCACACAGCCTCATGGTCACAGTGACCACTGTCGCACACATTCTTACAACCTCTGCTTCCGGCCGTGTCCTGGGGGGAGCTTAGCACACAGTCCCGACTCCCAGCGCCCCCGTCCCCCTGATCCACACCACAGGTCCATGCACATGAATCATCCTGCGAACAGCCGGGAGTACACGCTCCCCAGGGACCTGGAGGATAAGTGGGACAGAGGCGAGTCTGCCCATTTTGCAGAGGAGAAACTGAGGCCCAGAGGCCCAGGAGGGGCAGGGCCCCAGGGGCAGTGGGAAGTCCACACCAGAAGCTGAGAGGAGCCGAGTCTGGGGGGCAGGGGTCCTGCCGTCAGGCCTCTGGCCGCCCTCCCTGCTCTCTGCCCCACATTCCTGGCGCCCTCAGGGCCCTGGGAAAGTCAGTCCCTGGAGTGGAGAGGAAAGGGGTCTGAGAGTGCCCGGCACCTCCAGGAGAGGCTGGGCTGGGAAGGAGTCTCCTTGGCCCCAAGAGGGCCAGAGGGTCACTCCCTGAGGAAGGAGGGAGGGGGACAGTGGAGAAGGACCGAGGTGGTGAGACACAGAAAAAGAAGCAAGACCAAGAAAGATGGAGAAGGGGAGAGGACGACAGGAAGAAAGGAGAGAGAGAGGCACTGCAGGAGAGAAAACAGGGTCCAAGACAGGGAGAGAGACAGAGAGACAGATGCAGACAGAGACGGACTGAAAGGTGGAGATGGCCGTGGTGGAGGGGCTGAAGGCTGGGCTGAGGGGGAGATGATGCCTCACCCGGCACTGCTTGCCCCTCCAGGAGAACAGGGTGGGCAGCGAAGAACCGAAGGGGGCGGGCAGGGAGGGTCGGACCTCGATGTCCCTGACGGCCCCTGTTTACCCCCGCCATCCTGGCTCCTTTCCGGTCTCCCAGGGTCTGGGGGAGGCAGCAGGACCCCATGTGGCCACACAGTCCCTGTGCAGCTCCCATGCCCAGGAGTTCTGGAAACTTCAAGCAGGGAAGCAGCCACCTAGGTCCCCCGGGCAGGCATGTGCCACAGCCCACTGGTCCCCAGGGACCCAGGAGTCCACACCCCTCAACGCTCTCCTGCTGGGTCCCCATGGTCCCCTTCTATTCCCGTCTCCACATTAGCGGCCCTCTCCCCAGCCTCGGCCTTTCTCTGCTTCTCGCTTTCTCCCCTGCCTCTGTCTCTTTGTCTCTCTGTCTCTCCGTCTCTGTCTCTCTCTGTCTGTCTCTGTCTCTGTCTCTCTCTCTCTCTTTCACACACACACACACACACACACACACACAGACCTTCTTCTTCTTTATCTTTTTGCTACCAGGGGCACTTACCCACTGAGCCCCACCCCCAGCCCTTTTTTGTATTTGATTTAGAGACAGGGTCTTAATGAGTTGCTTAGGGCCTCGATAAGTTGCTGAGGCTGGTTTTGAACTCGTGATCCTCCTGCCTCAGTCACTAGGATTACAGGCATGTGCCACTGAGCTGGGCACCTTCCTTCTTTCTTTGTTCTCAATCTCTCTTGTTTCCTGTGCTCTGACCCCACCGTCAGCTCATCTCTGTCTTTTTTCTCTTCACTCCAGTCTCTGCCTTTCTGTGCTTCTCTGTATATTTCTCTGTTCCTCGGGGTCAGTGGCTTCTGGCCGCCTCTGACCTTCTCCTTCCTCTCCCTCCCTTCCCATCCCTCTAGGTGTCTGTCTATCAGGCTGTTCTTCTCTCTCCTTTGTCCCTGTCCCTGGGTTTCCTGGCTCCTGTCTCTCTGCCCATTGCTCTCCGCCCTCAGCAATGACCAGGCAGTGCCCCTGCGCAGGGTGCCGTCCTAGGAGGGATGCTGGAAGGCCTGTGTCTCCCCCCATGGGGCTGCCCGGCCAAGTAGAGCCTGCGGGGAGCAGGCAGGGGCCTGGGGTGCTGGCAGATGGTGCAGGAGAAATGAGGCAGAGAGATATGGGGAGATGGAGCACCCCAGGGGGACAGAGGCCAGAAATGGGAGGCAGAGATGGCCCCCTGAGATTCAGGACTGTGGAGAGAAAAGGCCTGAAAGACAGACACAGAGACACCCCACACACAGAGACAGCAATACCGAGAGAGTCATGCCCACCAACATGGGAGCCAGAGGGCAGAGAACCAGAGAGAGAAAGAACTGATATCCAGAGACAGAGACCTGGAAAGACACACACACACATGCATGCACGCACACACACACACACACACACACACACGCACGCACACACACAACACGGGACTCCAAAGACAGAGACTAAGAGACGTGCGAGCCAGAGATAAACCTGGAGAGACAGAAACAGAGAAATGGGGATGACACCCAGAGAGAGGGTGAAGGGTAGGGAAAGAGACCCAGAGAGACCTGGGAAGGAGACCTGGCAAACACAGATCTGGAGATGGTACCCCAGGAGGAGGGAGGTGAAGATGGGATGAAGAGATGGCCCAGGGGCAGAGACGTGGAGAGACCCAGGGCACAGAGATGGGCATGGTGTCATGCTCTAAAGACAAGCAGAGATGAGGCAGAGACATGGCTGCCCTCCGTCTCTCTGGGGCCTGGGAGGGGGTGCAGGTCTCCATGGCGACCTGCCCAGATGCTGAGGGCAAACATTGTCCTGAGCAGAAGCAGCAGGGCTCTGTTGGCATAATCTCAGGCAGGGGCCCAGAGGCTGCACTGGGGACAGGAGAGCAGAGGAGCTCTCAGTGGGGACTCCGTAGACTGCTCCAGCCTCCTCCCCACCTCAGATCCCACACAAACGTCCCCTCTGAAGGCAGCCACTGTAGGGACCCTGCCTGCTCCCTGCTGGCAGCCATGGATGATCCCTGAATCCCCTTGCCCAGTACCAAAGACAGCAGGCTGACCTAGGAATTTTCCTTCAGGGTTCCTGAACCTGGTCCCATCTGCCACCCCTACCCCTAGAAGGGCAGCCAGGCAGCCAGAGGGATCATACTAAAGCAAAACCCTGATCCTGCCCCTCTCCTGCTAAGAACGTGCCATGGCTCCCCAGTACCCTCAGGAGAACCTCTCTGTGGCCTTCAAGGTCTTTGCCCAGCTCTCAGCATGGTCGCCAAGCTTTCCTAACTCTTCCGACTCTTCCCAGCACCCCTTGACCTTTGTTCTAGCAGTTTTCTCCGCCTGAATTGTTTCCAACTCTTGTCCATCTTCCAAGCCCATCCTCAAGTTAATGTATTATTAGTCACTCAACAAACAGTTCTTTTCTCTGTTGGATGGTGAACCCTGTGAAGGTAGGGTCAGGGTAGGACTAGGGTAGGACTGTGAGGGTCACTGCTCTGTTCCCAACATGGTCTAACACCAGTTTAGCAAAGAGCAGGTTGAATTCACTTTCCTCAAAATTTGTTATGTACCAGGCTCTGAGCTTGGTAATGCTAAGGACTCTGGAGTCTGGGACGGACCTTGCCTTGGCTTCATGGAGCAATTAGCCCAAGCATAGACCAAATAGGGAGACAGACTGATACAAGGAGAAGGAGAGTCAAACATAGAGGAAAAGATGAGTCTGAGAAAGACAGCCAGAGGTCAATAATAATAATAATAACAATAATAACAATAATAATAATAAAAGGTTTCATATATCGAGCATTTTCCATGTGGGTCTCAAACCTCATAATAGGATAAAGCTATTATCCTCATTTTCCAGATGAGGAGGGTGGAGCTCAGAGAGGGGAAGTAAGTCGCCCAAGGCAACACAGCTCCTAAGTAAGCGATGAAAGGAGGGAGGGCCGGGCTCCTCCAGCTCAAAACCCAGTTTCCGGAAAGAGGTATAAAGACACACAGAGACAGCGATGAGAAAGAAAAACAGCATGAAGACCTAAACCTAGAGGTAGGGAGAAAAGACTGAGCCCTGCCTCCCGCTCTGCCCTCCCCCACTCCCGTCTCGCAGGCCCTTGACATCTCGCTGCGAAAACACTTGTAATGAAACCAGTTCCATTAAATGTACCCAAAACCACTGTGCGGAACACTTAACGAGCTGAGCTCATTCAACCTGCTCCTCTCCCCTGAGGGGTGGGCGCTGGGATGACTTCCATTTTGCAGGGGACAAACCAAGCCCGGGAGCAAGGTCACTTTGCTCACATGGATCCTGACAGGGTCTGGTCCCCATACTGGGATGGGAGCCACTTGAGGACAAGGACTGAGTGTGACTCATCTTTGTATGTCCTCTCCCTCGCTCCCCATAACCCACCAGGCTAAATCCCTCCGCCTGCGCGTCCCCCGTCTGAGCTCTGACTGTTCCCCACCCCCACCACAGGGAGCCCAGCTTCAGAACTCCCCTGGCCTCCCATAGTCCTCTGGGCACACCCTACACCTCCCCTTAGCACAGCGCAGCCTCACTCCTGAGCTCTGTGTGCAGGAATCCGACTTCCAGCATCGGAGCTCCTGGGGGTCGGAGTGTGAGAAGCTAGAGTTTGGGAGGCAGGAAATCTCCTTTCTTGCTTGGTTTCTATCAGTCACATGATTAGCTGGGATCGTAGAATGAGATTGATCTCAGAGTCTCACATACTAAGTGTTCGCTGAGAAAGGAATCTTCGTTGCTATCATTGGTGTGTGCCTACTGTGTACTAATACACTGTACTAATGTGTAACTTATATGCGTGGTCTCCTTGGGGCTCGTGGAGGATACAGTGACAAACTGTAAAAAGCTTTCCCAGAGCCTTGGAGGCCCTGTATGTTCTGGGTCTGTCACCTCCTTGATGTCATATCCTCCTATTTTCATCTCCCTCCCCAACTCCATTTCCACCAGATTTTTTTTTTTTTTTTCTTTTTGCAGTACTAGGTATTGAACCCAGGGGGGTGCTCTACCACTGAGTCACAACCCCATTTTGTTTTTTGATGCAGGGTCTTTTTAAGTTGCTGAGGCTGGCCTCGAACTTGGGATTCTTGAGTCTCAGCCTCCTGAATATCTAGGATTATAGGCACGTGCCACCACATCCAGTTAATGTATTTTTGTTGTTGCTCTTTTTTTAAAAAATCTTATTTTATTTATTTTATTTTAAGTGCTAGGGATTGAACCTGGGGTTTGCACATGCTAGGCGAATGCTCTACCACTGAATTATATCCCCAGCCTCTCACCAGCCTTCTTGTTGTCCCAGAAGTATGCCACACTCAAATCTACCTCAGGTCCTTTGCCCTTGCTGTTTCTTTTTCCTGGAAAGGTTTCCCCCTCAATTGTAGGCATAATTGCTTTCTTCTTGTCATTAGCATCTCACTCAAATGTCAATCTTCAGAGAACACTTCCCTGAGTCTGTCTTCCTATCATTTTGGTAGTGCCTACCAGGACAATAGATATTACCAGCTCTGTGCCTGTTCCTTCTTCTGTAAAATGGTGATGAAAATAGGGCGTGAGGTGAGGATAACTGAGTGCCTGGCACATAGTAAATGCTCAGTAAAGCTTAGCTATAATGTTTTTGGTGTACAATGGTTTACCTCCTCCATGAAATGGCAAGATCCGAGTGGCAGAGTGCTTGCCATGCATGGGTTCGATCCTCAGCGCCGCATTAAAAAAAATAAATAAAATGCATGATGTCCATCTACAACTACAAAAATAATTTTTTTTAAAGATCCGAGACAGCGAATTCTGAGACTGACTTGGTCACCCCTGAAACTCCAACACCTAGAACAGGAGTTGGTCATAGTAGGCGCTCAGTAAACATTTTTGAATGCCTGAAAGAAGTAGGCACAATTATGAGCACCCATCTTCCGGGGGCTCGAGGTCACAGAATCAGAAAGTGGTTGAGTCAGGATTCAAGCCCAGGGTAGTTTGGTTCCAAAGCTCCCACTGTTTACCTCTGTCCAGAGGCAAATCTGCTCTTGGGCTCACTTCCCCTGCCCATAAAGCACAGTCGAGGTCATCTCTAGGTGTTGGCTTCTCAGCGGAGACTTGAGGAAGGCGGTTCAATGTTCCTTAAATCCATTGTCAGGATCCCCCCTCCCTTTACTTCCCCCCAACTTCCGAGCCAGCTCCGACTGACACGGCCAGCTAGTCCAGGCTTCACAACTGGGCCGCTGTCAAAACCCGGAATGGATAATCTGGTCGTAGGAGGCTAGGGCTGTAGGGGTGGACCTAACGGCCGGGACGCCCGGAAGAAAGAGGAAGGAAGGTTAGGGAGGGGCCAATAGACTTGGAGGGAGGGGCTTAAATTCCGGGGGCGGAGCTAATCCAATTAGACGGTCCGGTCCAGGGCTCTGGGCCAAGTGTTATAATCCCTCGGATGTTCAGGGGGCGGTGCTAACAGCTCTGGGGACGGAATAGAACTTTGGCTCCCACAAGATTTTGGGGGCGGAGCTTAGAGCCCTGTGGGTGGGTCTAGAGCTAATAAACAAGGGCTAAGGACTAGGCTAGACTCGGTTCGGGGAGGAGCTAGTGGATACCTGGGAGGGTTTGAAGCTCTTCTGTCGGGCCCTGGTCTTGCGAGAGGGCTTCTGGGAGATTCAATAAAAGATTGAGAAGATGGTATGGGGGACAGGGGAGTGTCTTCGTCCTCCCCGTTCTCCTCTCAAAGCTGGGGCAACGCTTCGGGCTGAGAAGCAGAGAAAGCCCTGCCCCTTTCGACCGTCTGCATTCCTATTGGCGGAGGAGCCTGCGCGACAGGCTCTTATTGGTTCGGAACAGGCGAGGAGGGGGGTGTAGAGAGAATACACTCAGGTTGTGGGCTGGACCAGACAGTACCTAGGGGGACCCCGGCGCAGCCAATCCTGGCCTGAAGATTCTGTTGCGGGGGACTGGCAGACGGTGTCCCGAGCCCCCTTTCTGGGCATCCTGGGGGATGATCCCAGTGCCAGGCCCGGCGCCGGCCGCCTGATGCCCGGCGGGCCGAGCTGGGGATGCTGGAACGGAGGGCGTTGCTATGGCAACGGGAGGCAGGGCCTGGGGGGGGGGACCGGGCCCGGGCTGGGGCCGGGGGGGCCGGCGGTGGCTGTGGCGGGGCGATGGCGGAGCGCGGCCCGGCCTTCTGCGGCCTCTACGACACATCCTCGCTGCTGCAATACTGCAACGGTGAGACCCCTCCTCAGTTCAGACCCTGGCCTTGACTAGAGCTGGACCCATCTCCTCCTACCCCATCTCCTTCTTCCAAGTCTCTATCCCTTCTCTTGCTGAAGATCCCCTTTCTTTCCTTCAGCAGGACCCTGACCCCAGACCAAGGTCCCCATTCCCAAAGCAAGGATCTCCCACCCATTCACCCACTTGGATCTGCCCTTGCTCCCAAGGTGGCTAGATGGAGGGAGGGGGCAGATCCCAAATGAGTTTATGGAAGGAGGGAAGGCTTGGGGGACCACTGGGCCTGGAAATCTGCCCTCCTTCTCCCCCCTCAAGCCTCTGGGACCCTCCCCTCCGTTCTCTCCCTAGTGGAGAAACAAACAGATTAGAGTAGGAACGAGGGTGGGATTTGCTGTTGAGTTGAAGGCAGGAGTGTGCGACTGGTAGGATGCCAGAGAACTTCTCCATTATAGCCCCCGACCCAAGGCCAGTCCTCCCCCCCCTTAAGGCCCCACCCTTCTCCCTAGACAAATGAATGTGATACCAGAAGGGCCATTGGAGGTGTCAGGTCCAGAAGAGGGGAGCTGGGGGCAAAGGGGAGTGGAGACATGAGGAGACGAGGGAAGTGGGGGCTGGTCTTAGCAAAAGAGCTGAGGCCGGGGAACTGGTCAGGAGGGGCACACGGCTTGAGTCATGGCGGTTGAGATGGACAGGTCAAGCCTTCAGAATGATGCTGGCTTTTCTGGGCGGGAGCTGAATTGTTAAGGTAAAATTGCTTCTGTTTCATTCAGGGGCCCTAAGAAGGGACCATCTTCTAGTTTAGAGGTCACTCGTCTGGGCACACTCCCAGATATGACCAAAGACCATTGGAGTTGGCAGGGGATCCTGAATGCTCAATTTGTCTTCCTCTGCCCCTCTAAGAGGCAGGATGACAGGGTCAATAAGCCTGGCCAAGTATGGTTTCTGCCACTCAAAGACTGTATGACCATGCACAAGTAACTTCAAACTTCTGGGCTGCAGTCTTCCTTCTCTCCTCCTAAAAGGGCAGACTACAACTACAGGAGTTACCAGGAGCATATGTACCAAAAAATAAATGAATCCTCTTCTGGGTTTACTGAGCACCTATCATGAGCCAGGAAACATGCTAAGTGTTTTGCATGAGCGGTGCCTAACACACAGAAGCTTGCAAAAACAGATACCATTTTTTTGTAGTAGTATTAATGATAGGTAAAAGAGGGCTCAGCACAGGAACTGATTAGTACCCCTTCTCCCCTGCCGCCTGACCCTTTGCCCAGCTCTGCACACTCTGTGCAACCTATGCCCTTGGTTTCCTCCTTTGCAAAATGTGAGGCAAACAGCATCACGTTATGGGTTCCCCCTTCCTTAATGGGTTCCAGGCCCAGATGGCTCTCTCCCTCTAACCTCTGGAGGCCCCCACCTTCCTCTGCAGGTTCAGGCAGGGATCTGCGAAGTATTGGATGGGGGGCAGGGCGGGCGAGGCCAGGCAGGCGATTGGGCCGCAGAGGGAGGGAGGGGAGGGACTGAGGGCTGCACTGCGGAGACCAGCCGGCAGGCAGGGCGGCCTAGGGACATGGGATGGCAGGTGCGACCTCCACGCCCCGTTCCTGTTTATGCTACGATCTTGACTTCCACCGGGCTGGGAGCCAGGGTCTCCTCGATTGTGGCCAGCAATGAGTCTGGGTATGAGTGGTCTGGGAGGGGGGCTACCTAGGATCCCGCACTTCGGGAAAATGGGTGAGGTTGGGGGAGATGGAGGAGTCATTTGACTGCACCCTTGGTTTGAAGAGAAGGGGGAGATTCAAATCCGGGGTGTGAAGTACATAGGCAAAAAAAAAAAAAAAAAAAAAAAAAAAAAAGGGGTGCAGAGGAGAGGCGCTCCAGTTGAGGAAGAGGTTGAGGGTCATCTCCCCTTCATCTCCCTTCCTCGGGTCTCCTGGGTGCCCTGTGTGCTGCCTGCATGCCCCAAGTCCGCCACCAGGGCCTGCAGAAACTCTATCCTTGCAGCTGGCCAGCCCCTTGGTGAGGAGAGGCGGGGAGGGAGGGGATCAAAGCATGACTTTTGACTTGGAAAGTCTTAGAGACTGTGAGGGAACGTTAGTACCCACAATGGAATATAGATGTTTGTCAGAGAATGTTGGGGATCCGACTAGAAGGTTGGTGTCACTGGAGAAAGCTGATGTCATCCTTGAAATTTTGATATCACTCAGGCATTTAGGTTCTTAGTCATAGAATCTTTAAACCAGAGTGAGAGGCTCCTGGATTGGTAGAATCTTTGAAGAGAGGAAGGGACTTCCCCAGAGTCACACTTCAGGGCGCTGTGTTAGAGCGAGGAGGTGGGGAAGGGCGGGAGAGCGGTGGGGATTTCCTTTCCCCTGCGGAGCCCTCTTCCTGGGCCCATCTCCAAGCATCCCAGCTCCAGGTTGCGGAAGAAGTAGGGAGCGTGGCTGGCCCCCGCTTAGACCTGAAGAACCAGGAGGGACGCCTCGGGCTTGAAGCTCCTGGGTGGCCCCAGCAGCCCGCGCTCCCCCTCCTTCCAGATGACAATTTGTCGGGCACGAGCGGCATGGAGGTGGATGACCGCGTGTCGGCGCTGGAGCAGCGGCTGCAGCTGCAGGAAGACGAACTGGCTGTCCTAAAGGCGGCGCTGGCGGACGCGCTGCGTCGCCTGCGGGCATGCGAAGAACAGGGCGCGGCGCTGCGTGCGAGGGGAACACCTAAGGGTCGCGCGCCCCCGCGCCTAGGCACCACCGCCTCGGGTATCCTGGTTAGGCTGGAGGAGCGAGATGGGAGGGCCCGGCGCCTGGACCTCACACTCACCCTCTTCTGTCCTTTCAAACCCATCGATCCAGTGTGTCAGCTCTTGAAAGGCCTTCCCACGAGGGCGCCCCTCAATGGCTCGGGACCCCCGCGGCGCGTGGGCGGTTATGCCACGTCCCCATCTTCCCCCAAGAAGGAGGCGACCTCCGGGCGCAGGTAAGGCCACAGCAAGCCGAATCCCCAGGCTCTTCCACCACTTTTTGTGAGATGGAGGATGTTCGTAAGGAGAGGGAGAGATCCATGTGCCCCATCTCCAGCAGCCGAGGGTGCAGGGAGGCCCAGACTTGCCTGAGGCACTCCTGCTGGTCTTACAGGTTCTGACCCCAGCACTGTGCTCTTTCAGCAGTGGCCGCCGCTACTTGTCACCAGAACGCCTCGCCTCGGTGCGTCGGGAGGACCCCCGCAGCCGCACCACATCCTCCAGCAGCAATTGCAGCGCCAAAAAGGAAGGGTGAGTTTTGGGGCGGGGTCACGTCACCGAGGGTGGAGTCAGAACCCCAGGCAGACAGGAGAGTGAATAGGGAATTTAAAGTCAAGCTTCCCGCCACCGGCCACAAGGTCATTGCCTAGAGTGGGGTGAGCTAGCTCAGAATGCGGGTACAGGGCTTGAGGCGTTTTAGTCAAAATGGAAGGCCAGGAGGGGTGGAGCTAATGCCGAGGGGCGTGGTCCGAGCCTTCCTGATGGAACTGGAACTCAGAATGCTTGGAGGGGCAGGGTCTTCTGGGTGAGCCAGTGAGGAATTCGGGGAGGAGCCAGCATCATGGGCGTGGCCATTAAGGTGAAAGAGAGTCCTCTTTGAGTCTAGGGGTGGAGTCAGGGCCGACACCCTAGAATTTATGCAGCGAATAGAGGAATCAGAGGGAGGAGTGTGGTTGGCATTTGAGGATGTGACCAGAGTGATAGACTGGTGGAATCAGAACCTCGGGCGAGGGGTCAGAGGGGCTGAGACCAGGTGGGCACCTGTCAGATTTCGAGAGCCCTGCACCTAGCGGAATCAGGGAACTGTCGGGTGGTAATAGGCGTGACTTGAAAGTCGAGCACAGCCTTAGGGAGGTGTGGTCCAATCTCAAGAGGTGGAGCCAACTTGGAGGACTTGAAGGGACTTTTAACACTGGGACTGAACCAGGTGAAAGGGAACGTGGCCAGACTGCCTGGTGGGGCCAGAGGAGAGTGGCCTAGGGCTTTGGAGTGGCCTAGGGCTTGGGATTATCTAGAGACTGAGTCAACCCATGGGCAGTGTTGGGAGGAGGGAGGTGGGTATGATCAGAGCATTGGGCGTGACTAACTATTGGGAGGCGGGGCCATTTGAAAATTGGGCGGAGTCCAAAACTAAGGGGCGGGGTCTCTGTGCAGCGGGTGTGTTCAGGGCTTAGAGGCTGGGCTAAGGCAGGACCAGAATTAAAATCCGCACAGTTCGATTTCACTGAAATAATAGCAAACGCATTATGTGTTAACCTGGCTCAGTGGCGCACGCCTGTAATTCCAGCTACTCAGGAGGCTGGGGCAGGAGGATCGAAAGTTCGAGCCCAGACTCAGCAAACACTATTTCAAAAACAGAAAGGGTTGGGGATGTAGCTCAGTGGTAAAGTCCCCCTGGGCTCAATCCCCGCTATCCCCCCCAAATTGTGCCAAACACCACTCCTGGTGCTTGCAGGAGTTAATTAATTTCATCCTCGCAATTACTTGGAGAGGTGTAAGTACGCTGATTATCCCCTCTTTTAAACGAGGAACCCGTGCAGATGGGCAATGGGCAACTTGTTCACACCGCTAAAAAGAAGCAGAACTGGGGTCTGGGTTCAGACAGGGGCGCTCCAGCGTTCATGTTCTCAATCACTCTCCCCCACCCCCAAATAAGAGCCCGGTACCGGGACTCCGCAGGTCGGGATGTGGGACCCGGCGGCACCCGCGGGCTCCAGGGGTCGGCCGCGGAGGGCGGGGCAGGGTGCGGCGGCGCGGGCGCCTCCTAGGGCCGGAAGCGGCGGAGCCCGGCCCGGCTCCACCCCCGGCCCCGAAGCTCCGCCAGCCGCCGCCATGAGTAGCTTTGGAGCCGGGTGAGACCCTCTCGCAGACCCCCTCCTCCCCGCGCTCCCGGGGCCTGGATCCCAGGCCGTCCTATCCCCAGGGACCCGGGTCCGAGAGCCTCACCCCTTTCGCCCGCGGAACGAATGTGGAGACACGCCCCTTCCCTGCTTCTCTCGCTGCTTGAAGTTTGGGGAGCTGGAGGGCTGGGGGTGGGGAGAGCTGGGGAGCATCGTGCTGATTAGGAGGGAGGGGTCTCTGGTGACTCCCCTCTTCCAGGATCGCGTCCCCGCCACTTCGTGCTGTGTGATCTTTGGCGATCACTGCCTCTCTGGGCCTGTGTCTTAGGCTCTGCAAGATCAACCGAGCAAAGCACACGGCCTGCAGAGAGGCAGCGCTCCGCTCCTTACTCGGCCCCCATTATCCGACAGAGACCTCCGGGGAGCGGTGGGGTGGGGGAGTGGCTCCTCATCTTTTCTGACCCGCCTCCTCAAGCACTTTCTTTTTTTCCCTTTTCTTTTCTGCGTTTTGACAGCAAAACCAAAGAGGTGATCTTCAGCATGGGTGAGTGGCCAGAGAGGAAGGGGCTTGCTGGGGTGGCAGGCTAGAGCCGGAGGTCAGGGGACCTGGCTACTGGGTCTTTGCTTCTCTGGCCTCAGTTTCTCCCCTTGTTTAAAAAGAAAAAATGAATCCCAAGAGGAATGGGAATGAGACTGGGGGCTGCTGCCCGCGCCTGACCTCTGGGGGTGTCTTGGCAGAGGATGGCTCTGTGAAAATGTTCCTGAGGGGCCGCCCTGTGCCCATGCTAATCCCGGACGAGCTGGCGCCCACCTACAGCCTGGACACCCGATCGGAGCTGCCGTCCTGCCGGCTCAAGCTGGACTGGGTGTATCCTTTGGTTTTAATCCCTCCCTGGGTGCCAGGTACCTACAGGAGACAGAAGTCTCAGTGAGGACTTTGGTGGGAGAAAGGGACAATAGTGCTGAAGGTGGGGGTTCCCAGGAGAGCAGAGGAAAGCAGGTCAGCCCCAAACAATGGCAAATGTTTGATAAGTGCTTTTCAGATGTCAGATTCTCTTCTACCAGTGGGCGGCTTCTAAGCCCAGAGACAGATTAGAACTCAGAGACCACAGATTAAATAAACAAGATCACTTCACTTAGGAATAAGTGCTGGGGACACCATAACCTGGGGTCATACAAGGGGAGTAGTGGGGTTTCTGTGGCGGGAAGTACATTTGAGCTGAGAAATGAACACTTAGGTCCAGGCAGAGGGCTCAGTAGGTGCAAGGACTCTGTGGCCATAGTGATCTTACTGTGTTTGAGAAACATAAGATGGGCAAGAGCCTTGGCTTTGGAGCCTGGTAGAGATGGGTCCAAATCCCAGCTCTGCCCCCGGCTGACTCTGTGACCCTGGGTAAGTCATCTTACCTCTCTCTGCCTCTGTTGTCTCGTCTAAAAAATGGGTTTCACAGTCTCAGATGTGTAGGACTGAAATAATGCAGGGAAGTGCTGTGCTCATAGTTCATTCTCTGTACACAGGGATTGATGAAGTAATAGCCAGTCTTTATCCATCACTGATTACATGACAGGCGAGGTTCTCAGTGCGCCCATGTACAAACACATGGGATAATATGATCCTTCTCTTGAGAATCGAGAGTGTTGTATTTTTGCAACTGGTGACCCCAAGAAGGGACCCAGCCCTGTCCTGGGGAGTCAGAGCAGATCTGAAGCAAGCACCCTGAGCTTTTCCCAAAGAGCCCAGCAGCTTTGAGTCCACAGGAACCCAGCCCTGCCTACTTCTCCCTAGGCCTTGGTTTCCTCCTGAGAGGCCTCCTGGGAGCCCACAGTCTTCTCCAGGAGGCTGGAAATACCCACAGGAATGCGGCCCAACTGTCTTGCCAGGAGGACTTGATAAACTTGAAAGTTGGCTAAGACTATGCAAGTTAATGTGGGCCTCAGACTGCCCGTCTCTGTAACGACTGCAGGGCAAGAGTGTTTTCTATGGGGCCAGGATGCGTAGTCATTTTGAATGTCTAGGACAGCAGGTTGGGGACATAGCAGTGACCATTGATGGTGTCCACCTGCCCTGCTGGAATTCACAGTCCAGTGGGGGAATGAACTTATTGACAGTGACAACCCAGGGTGCATGAGGCCCTGATGGGTCAGGACGGGGCTTGGCCTGGAGCCAGGGAGGGCTTCCCGGGGAGGAGGTGCAGATGTGAACAGCACAGCCCCAGCTCCCCCCCCCATGGCACTCCCTGGGCAGTCACCAAGTCAACCAGCCAGTCGCCCCGTAACGTGAGTCCAGTGGAGCAAATGAGCCGAGAGTGCAGGAGGTGACAGCTGTGAAGCGTGGTGGGAAGGGTGGACCAGGCGAGGGCCCTGGAGTGGCAGAGGTCATGATCTTGGCATGTTAATGAACTCCAAAATCAGAGAGCGAGGAAGGCGCAGCCCGACGAGGCCAGGGAGGGGCCCTGGGAACCACAGAGTCCTCAACCGCGCACAGCCATTCATGCAACAATGGATTTGTGGTGTGCACAGGGTGCCAGGTCCTGTGAGCACAGCAGATACTCAAGTGAACAACACAGATGAGGTCCCTGCCCTGCCAGAGCCGTCACTGTAACCCCAGAGACGAGGCGTGGCTGACAGGACGGATGATGTGGAGTGCAGAGTGCACTGGAGGAGCGGGCAGAGTGGGTGGCTTTGCAGTTTCAAGTAGAATGTCAGGAAAATCCTCTGCGGGAGTTGACAGTTGAGCCAGACCTGAAGGAGGTAGAGAACTGAAGGGAAGGATACCCAGCTGGTGGGATCAGCAAAGGCCCTGGTGGGATCGTGCAAAGGCCCTGAGGTGACAAAGCTAGTGTGAGTGGAACCAGGCACGGGGGAGGGGAGCAAGGAATGGGGCCCACATAGGCCAGGCCTGGACCTTTTTTTTTTTTTGGTACCTGGGATTGGTACTGAAAGTTGCTGAGGCTGCTCTCAAACTTGTGATCCTCCTGCCTCAGACTTCCAAACTGCTGGGATTACAGGTGTACACCACCACGCCCTGCTGTCCCTGGGTTTTCATAGGATTCCTGTGGCCTGGTTTGGATTGGGGGCGGGGGTATTAGTTTTCCATGCCCTACGGCACCAATTGCTACAAACTTGGTCACTTAAAATAACGGAAATTTTTTTTTCCTGACAATTCTAGAGACCCGAAGTCCAAAATCAATGTGTTGGCCAGGCCACATCCCTTCCAGAAGCTTTGGGGAAAAATCTGTTCCTTGTCATCTCTTGACTTCAGGTGGCTGATGCCAGGCTCCTTGGCTGATAGCCACGTCACCCCAATCTCCATCCTCACACCCCATATCTGTGTCTTCTGTGCCTTATAAGGACACTTGTCATTGGATTTAGGGTCCACATATACATCCCAGATGTTCTCATCCAGAAATACCTAATTACATCCACAAAGACCCATTTTCTACAGAAGGTCAGAATCACAGGTTCCAGGGGCTAAAAGTTGGACCCATTTTGTGGGGGGGGAAGACCACCATTCAGCCCATTCCAGAGGGAGGAGTGGAGGCAGGAAGACCTGCTCCGCTGACCTCCTGGGTCTGTGGCCAGCACACACCAAGCACGCTCCTTAACAGGCCCTGGGCGCCTCCAGCTACGGCTACCGCGGCCGCGACTGCAGGGCCAACCTTTACCTGCTGCCCACCGGCGAGATCGTGTACTTTGTGGCCTCTGTGGCCGTGCTGTACAGCGTGGAGGAGCAGAGGCAGCGCCACTACCTGGGACACAACGATGACATCAAATGGTGAGCTGCGGCCAGCCGAGGAGGGCACAGGGCTGGCCCAGGGTGCAGGTCGCCCCGCCCCTCCCGGGCCTCCTTCCACATGGCTGCCTCCGGGGCCCAGGAGGGGCGGGGCAGAGCCGCTCCAACAGCCGCGACTCTGGCTGCAGCCCAGCCCCCAGGCGGATTTCAGTGGGAAAACGTAGATCGATGGTGAATATTTCAAGGGTTGGTGACTTCACTCAATGCCTGGATTTTTTTCTTTTTTCTTTTTCATTTTTTGCTTCATTTGAAAAGCCTGAACTGATAGAGCAGTTGGGGAGTTGCGGCCCCCTTAAATCTCTGTTTTCCTGGATGCTATTTTTAGTCCGGACCTGAGGTCTCTTGGGCATTGGAGTTACAGAGAGACCCAGGCCTAAGTCTCCCTTCTGAATTTCCTTTATCGCTATTGAAGGACAAAAATCAATGTTTAACGACTAAGTAACTCAATCAACTAGTTTGCGGAATGCATGGCCAGACGCCAAGTCGGTGGAGGGTGCAGACCCTGCTGCAGGAGGGTCCTGGTCCCTGTGATCCCTTACGTCCCTCCCTCTGCCCCCTTTCTGCAGCCTGGCCATCCACCCGGATATGGTCACCATCGCTACAGGACAGGTGGCCGGCACCACCAAGGAGGGGAAGGTAATGGAGCGGAGGGGCCGGCGGGGACGGAGGACAGGACACAGCCAGGCCCCCAGGTCACAGGCCTCTCTTCCCAGCAGCTGCTGCCACCCCACGTGCGCATCTGGGACTCAGTTTCCCTGTCCACCTTACACGTGCTGGGCCTGGGGGTGTTTGACCGAGCTGTGTGCTGCGTGGGCTTCTCCAAATCTGTAAGTCCTTGGGCCACCCTGACGTGCCGCCCCCCCTCCAACAGCAAGTCAAGAGCCTGTGCCTTCCTACCTGCTGCAGGCGCCCAGCAGGCTGTCCCAGAGGCTGGCGAGTTCCAGGCACTGGGACCACGCCAGTCTCTGTGACCCCCAAAGCTGCGCGATTATCCACCTCGAGGCCCGCGTGTAGCCTGGTCTGTCCCGTGCTGGCAGCATTTCCCGGTAGATGGGGTGAAGCCCGTCTGGGTCACCGGGAGGATCCTTACCTCCTGGGCGTTCTGAGCCTGTTGGCTCCTTTGTGCCTCCAGGCCCAGATCATCCAGAAGGCCCGAGTGAGCCTGGGGGAATTTGTAGAGCAATGTGACATTTCCATAACGCCGGAGCCTGTGATCGATGGGCTTTTTTTTTTTTTTTTTTCCCCTTTAAGTCATATTTTACATTTTTACCATAACTTTTGGAAGTGCTAGTCTGCGACGGACTGGGAAGTGAAAAGCAAGCCTTCCTCCCACAGATAGGTTAAGGAGCACCAGACCAGAGCCTCCCAGATTTCCTGAGGCCTAAGGAGACATTTGAGAGTTTCAGAACAAAAAAAAGCTATCTTGTGGCCAAATCATGGGGGGAAAGGACCCCAAAACTCCACACAGCCCTTCCAATTCAAAATGAACAAGAGGGATAGGAAAATCCCACCTTATACCAACTGTAAAATGGTTGGATTTCACAGCCATGAAGTCACAGCATGTGAAAGTGCACTTGAGACGATATCAGCAAGGATTCCCGGCTCTTCCTGCGGGTGGCAGAAAAACCCAAGCTAGGGACCAGTCATCTCAAAAGGCCAATTATAAAGACCCTTCAGGGAACTGAGGGTGTCCTTCCGTGGCAGAGCAGGAGGCGCTGGGTTCAGGGGCAGCACCATGAAGGGGCCGTCGTGGTCCCTGGTGGGGTGTATTTTAGCATGTCCCAGATGCCCGGCCAGGGCCACCTGACCTCCCCTTTCCCCTCTGCAGAATGGAGGCAGCCTGCTGTGTGCGGTGGACGAATCCAATGATCACATGCTGTCCGTGTGGGACTGGGCCAAGGAGGCCAAGGTGGTGGATGGCAAGGTGGGGTGACCGCTGTCCCCTCCCTGGGGTGCCCCTGTGGGACGTGCCCATCGGGAGTTAGGAGTCTGGAATCAGGTAGACTTGTGTTAAGGCCTGGCTCTGCCACTGGCTGGCCATGTGACTTTGAGCAAAGGACTTAGACCCCTTGCACCGCAGTGTCCTCATCTATAAATGGAGCTCACAGCAGCGTCCTCCTCCCAGGGCCCTCGTGAGAAAGTCGGGGTGCCACAGAGGGGCAGGGAGGAGGCTCCTGGCTGGGCAGAGGTCCTGCCATATTCGGGGCAGACCTTGATTGGCCTCTGTGGACAGTGGCCTGTTTCATAGGTGACACATGACAGGGAGAGAGATACTTGCCTGTGGTCACATGCCCAGGTTGGGGGCAGGAAAATTGGGTTCAAGGCAGGGCCTACTGCTTGGGGAAGGAGAAATAGTTAAGAGGTTGAGCCCTGGAGTCAAACCTGGGTGAGTTTCCAGACACTCTTACCTGGCTGTGTGGCTTTAGGCAAGCAGCTTGCTCTCTCTGAGCCTCATGTCTTCATCTGTAATGGGGGTTGGGTTGCTAGTAGATCTTGTCTCACAGAGTACTCTGAGGATTGAATGAGCTAGTGAATGGAATGACCTTAGTGCTTAGTTCAGGGCAGAGGCTCTCAAAGTGTCCGCCATGATGCTGGTGATGAGGGAGATGATGATGCCTCACTGCCTGGCCCTGCCTTCCATACTTTAGTTTGCCACATAGGAAAGGTACGGCGAGTAGGTGTGCAGTGCACAACCCACACAGCTGTACAGGGAGGACCTGGTGGCTTTGAGTTGCACATTTGGAATCTTCTCCACCCCCCAAAGTGCTCCAACGAAGCCGTGCTGGTGGCCACCTTCCACCCCACGGACCCCAGCCTGCTCATCACTTGTGGGAAATCCCACATCTACTTCTGGAGCCTGGAGGGCGGCAGTCTGAGCAAGCGGCAGGGCCTCTTCGAGGTGAGTGCCAGGGGTGCAGGGATTGGCTGGCCCTGAGGGAGGCAGGCAGGGGACCCAGTCAGACACCAAGGCAGCCCTGAGCAACCCAGAGGCTGGGAAGTACAGGGATGCAGAGCTGTCGCCGTGGGGGCCTCGGTCTCCTTATCCAGACCGTGGGGATGAGCCTCCTTAACACGGAAGGATTCAGTGGGATGGAGAACATAACAGCTCCTAGGAGACAGTAAATGCTCAATAAATGGGTCCTGCACCCATCTCTATGGAGAGAGGCTGGAGGCTGGGTGGCTGAGAGACACAAGCTGAGACAGACTGAGGGGAGGCCTGGGAGGGAGGATGGGAGGCCTCTCCATGCCCAAAGGAGCGCTCCGAGAACACTGGGCATGGTAGAGATAGGGCGAAGGAGGTGGGCAGAGGCAGGACGGGCTGGGAGGGAGGGGCATGAAGCAGGACAGACTGTGGACAGATGGGAGAGAGGTCAGGGGCAGAATGAAGGGGCAGGAAGGGGCCTGGGGGCACGGGGAGTCCAGTGCTTCTAGGAGGGCGATGGTGCCCTCCCGGATCGCACACCAGAAGCATAGAGGGCACCCCTGGACCACAGTCCTGGATGTGGGTGACCTCAGCCACGCTCTGAAACCTTCCTCTCCTCCTCTGCCTTAGAAACACGAGAAACCAAAGTATGTGTTGTGTGTGACCTTTCTGGAGGGTGGCGACGTCATCACTGGAGACTCCGGGGGCAACCTCTATGTCTGGGGCAAAGGTTAGTATCACCCCATCAGTGTGGCCCCCAACCCGGTTCCCCATCGCCCGTTCCCTGCCTCCTTCCTAACCCGCTCCGAGTGAACGCCATGGCGGGGCGAAGCCTTACCCATGCAGTCCATCGCCCTCCGGGGCTCAGCTCGGATCCCACCTCCATGAAGTCTTAGGGATTCCCCAGCCTCAGCCTCCGAAAATCCCACATTTGGGATCAAGTCTGAACCACGAGTCAGCTGTCAATGGAGGCTTGAATGGAGGCACCCGGTGGCTGGGTGGGTGGCTGGGTGGACAGATGCTTTGTCCCAGTCTGGGCCCGTGACTGAGCGGAGGGTCAGCCTAGTGAACGAATGAAAGAATGGGAAAGTTCGCGTGTCGCCCTGCTTAAGGGGCAGGTGATTGGGCGGATGAACTTTAGTCTCCGGCCGCACCACCCAGAATGCGCCGATCTTCTCTGAACATTTAAATGAATGAGTGGCCGTGGCCGCTAGAGGGCGGGTGTGTTCATGAACAACTTGGCCTCGTCCCGGGCGGTGGGTCTGTAATGGGGAAGGGATGCAAGAGTGCCCGAATGGTCGTGCAGCCGTCGGATGAATGTGCCAAGAGGCAGAGATTGTTCCAGGGCCAGGGCTGTGGCGCAGGGTGGAGCGCTTGCCCGGCATGTTCAAGGCCCTGGATTCTACCCCAGCCCCACCCAACAAGAACAAAAAAAGAGATGTTCCAGCCAGACGAGGTGGTACCTGCCTGTTATCCCAGCTACTCAGGAGGCCGAGGCAGGAGGATTTCTTTTTTTCTTTCCTGTTGGGGATTGAACCCCGGGGCTCTTAACCACTGAGCCACTTCCCCAGCCCTTTTGAGTTTTGAGACAAGGTCTCCCTAACTTGTCCAGACTGACTTGGAACTCGAGATCCTCCTGCCCCAGCCTCCCAAGTAGCTGGGATTACAGGTGTGCACCGCTGTGCCTGGTTCAAAAAATTAATCAATGAGTTGCCCTGGTCTGGGTTCAACGGGCGAGTAGAAGTTTGTCCCAGCTCTTGACTAAGTGGGTGAATAAAGAGTGAATGGGGTGGGCTAGGGAGATAGCTCAGTTGGTAGAATGCTCCCCTCGCAAGCACAAGGCCCTGGGTTCTAATCCCCAGCACCGCAGAAAGAAAAAAAAAAAAAAAGAAGAGTGAATGGGTTATCCCAGGCTGTGGAGAGCAGGAGAGCGGGAAGTTTTGGGCCTGGGTACTTTCGCTTTTCCATACATTACACTTTTTATTTAGGACTGTGCTGGATACTACGCCCATTTCACAATAGGTTCAGAGCAGTGCAGTGACCCAGCAGATGGCCCAGGTGGGCATAGTCAGGACACTTGGGCTCTAAGGTCCCTCCCTTTTTCACTCCATCTGTCACTCTGCTCTGCTCCTCGGTCTGTAGGAGATGGGCTGAACCAGACATGGCTCTGTGACCTCGGGTAAAGCCTTTGCCTCTCTGGGCTTCAGAGTGCCTGCTTGTAAGCCAAGGGAGAGGCAAGGATTATCTTCAAGTGCCAGTTCTGGTAACCGGGGGAGGTTGGTCCCTGGTGCCGTTACCCATCAGGGCTGCGCAGTGGGAGTGGATTGGTTTGGAAGCGGGAAGGGCCTGGGTTCAGGTCCCAGAGCAAAGTGTGCTCTCTTTGTGGCCTTGGGAGAGTCATATCCTCCTGAGACTCGGTCGCCATGTCTATAAAGTGGGTACAATGCCACTACTTTGCTACAGCGTTGTTCTGAGTGTTCCTTGTGATCACGCAGCCGAGAATGAGCTCTGAATAGTTCATGGCAGTGTGTCTTTCCCAGGGGACTGTACACAGTGGGACGGGGCGGGGTCTGATTCATCTCCACGCCCCCAGGAGATCACTAGGCCTGTCCTGCAGAGCTTCAGAGTTGTTGGATGGTGGAAGAGGAGCCACCCCTGCGGCTGGCGGGATGGGAAGAGCGGGGGTCCTTCCTTCCCAACCACAGCCTCCTCCCTGGTCCCAAGCCTTAGCCCCTCCAGTGCAGTTTGTTCCAGAAGCAAATGCAAAACATGACCCTGCCTCCCCTCAGAGACCTCCCTCACGCTCAGGCCCTGCCTCCTCCTGTCCCAGTGCTCAGGCCCTTGGGTGTGCGCTGAGTCGCGCCAGGCTTCTCCCAGGTCCCTAGATAGTGCCTGCTCTCTGCCTTCCTAACACAAGGCTGCTCTCTCTGTCTGGAATGTCCCTCTTGCCCCAGCAACTTCCACTCAGGCTGCAGATCTCTGCTCACCCGGCACCTCCCAGCCTACTGACCGGCAGCTGTTGAAGTGGGTGGGTGATGGGCCGCTGGGCCAGTGGGTAGACAGGTGGCTGGATGGATGAGGGAGGGTGGGAGGAAGGGTGGATGGACCAGTGACAAAGAGATGGGAGGTGGGTAGGTAGTGGGATGGACAGACGGCAAGCGTGGGTAGGTGGCTGTGTGCCTGAGTCAGGGTGGAGGACGGATGTCAGTTCTGATGATTTAATGGGTGGCTATTAAGGTGGCCGAGTCCGTGGGTGGCGGTGGAAGGACGTAGCTGGAGAACTGGTGGATGTAGGCTCCCGTTCCAGTTGCTCCCAGGGGTCAGCACAGGGCAGCCTCCGCGCTGACCCCTGGCCCCTGCAGGTGGCAACCGCATCACCCAGGCAGTGCTGGGCGCCCACGACGGCGGCGTGTTTGGGCTCTGCGCCCTGCGGGATGGCACACTGGTGTCCGGAGGGGGCCGAGACCGGCGAGTGGTCCTCTGGGGTTCTGACTACGGCAAGCTGCAGGAGGTGGAGGTGAGGAGGCAGGGACCCCGGGAGGGGGAGGCCCTGCCAATCAGGGCTCCCTCGGCATGCCCCCAACCCCACCCTCCTGTGTCCTGCGCCATCTGCCCACCCAGGTCCCTGAGGACTTCGGCCCCGTGCGCACCGTGGCAGAGGGCCGGGGGGACACGCTCTATGTGGGGACCACCCGCAACTCCATCCTGCAGGGCTCGGTGCACACAGGCTTCTCGCTGCTGGTGCAGGTGAGCGTCTCCCTCCGCGGCTGCAGCTCCGCTCTTACCTCCAGCCCTCCTGTCTTCCCACGCCATGTCCCCTCACCTGCCCGCCGTCCCTTCTCCTGTAACCTGACACAGCACCTACCGTCCCTTGCCCTGTTCCCCCCTTACACCCCCCTGCCCTGGCCCTGACCCTGACCCAGGGCTCCTCAGAACCACTGCAGAGGTCCCCACACCCCACACAACCACTGCCTCCTGTCCTTTGACGGGGGTGGCATCTTCCTGTCTGGTTGGTAAGTGCTCTGGCACTGTCACACTGTGTCATGCAGGCCATACACCTGCCATCGTTCCAGGGCACGGGAGGGCCCTCCTGGGATCTGCAGGATTTCTTCTTGCAGCTCAAACGACCCTTCCTTTCTGGTGTGCCAGCCCCCTGCCCCCACCCGGTTGAAGCCCTCCTCCCCAGAGGCAGTAGAGTGGTTGGGAGCATGAATTCTGGGCTGAGACTGCCTGGGTGAACCCCAGCCTCTCCATTAGCTGTGTGATATTGGCCAAGTGAGTAACCTCTCTGTGTGTCTGCAAAGTGAGGAGAATAACAGAACCAAGTGCACAGGGTTTTCGATGACTCAGGGTCACTTCATACCGGTGTTTAGAATGGTGCCTGACGCGGGCAGAGTCAGTGCTCACAGAGTCTTGGCCAGCGTTCCTCCTTGTTCAGGGATCCCCCGCTTCCTTCATCCGTTCTGTGGATTTTCCCATGGATAGTCTAACCGAAGTCTGTGCTGCTGCATTTAGGTCCCCCTTTGGCCTTGGTTTCCATATGAAGATGATGAAAGAAAGCAAGGGCCAGAGGGATTTTCTAGGTGTCCCAAGCCAGAAGACTCTAGAACTCTCTAATAATAAAAGGAGTCTAATAATATTCTAATAATGCTACTTATATTAGTTATTATTAACATTAGTATAACTAATTATGTGGATATTAACTGTGTTGATGATTGCCATTATGATTACGTCATTATTAATAACATACTTATGTTTTATGTGATTAATAATAATAGCTACTCCCATTTCATGGGCACAGCTCTGAGCTAGCCTTAGGATTTACACTTTCCACCTATGACCTGAGTGAACTCAGCAACGCCCTGGCCACACAGAGACTGGCCCATTTTACAGAAGATAACACTGAGGCTCCAGGAGAAGTCCTCTACCTAGATGACTGGTCACCAGTCAGCAAGACAGGGCTGGGACCCTCCCTGAGGTCTGGGTTCTGTCTGGCTCCAGGCAGACTTCAGGAAGCCCTTCCCAGGTCCATGGAGCTAGAGCCCCAGGGTGTGTGTCCAGGGTGGATGCAGCCTCCTGATGTCAGGCTCTGAGCCACTACTCTCTCCTGCCTCCTGCTGGCCAAAGAGAAAGGCAGCAGCCTGGGAGAAAAGGGCAGGATTTGCCTCAAGTCACACTGGGGCAGGAGTCAGCTGGTCAGGGGGAGGGTGGTGCTGGGGAGAGGTCTTCCCTGAGCCACCCAGGACAGGCGAGTTGCTGGGCTGGTCCAGCGCCTCTGCCTGGCATCGGGTTTGGGTATAGAAGGGCCAGGATGCCCGTCTCCATCTTGTCCTCCATTTCTGCTAGGGCCACGTGGAAGAGCTGTGGGGCCTGGCCACACACCCCACCCGTGCACAGTTTGTGACCTGCGGGCAGGATAAGCTGGTGCATCTGTGGAGTTCAGAGTCTCATCAGCCGCTGTGGAGCAGGATCATAGAGGTAAGGGGCAGGAGACTGGACAGACCCATATTCCATGCCTTGTGGCTGCATGCCTCAGGGGGAGACCACACAAGGTCTCTTGAAGCAGAGGGTATTTAACATAGGGATTGGGTGCCTATGTTAAATAGATGCCCTCTGGTGGGGCTGGCGAAATCAGTCCTTCACAGAATG
Organism: Sciurus vulgaris; assembly: GCF_902686455.1. NCBI lineage: Eukaryota > Metazoa > Chordata > Mammalia > Rodentia > Sciuridae > Sciurus > Sciurus vulgaris. The sequence continues at coordinate 54,594,424 of NC_136478.1, read as the reverse complement.
AAGCCCAGAACTGACCGTCTAGGGAAAACTGGCAACAGTGAGGAGGGTGGGGAGTCAGCAATCATTGAGTTCAAGATCATGTTGGGGGCTGGGCATGGTGGATCATGCCTGTAATCCCAGCGACTCAGGAGGCTGAGACAGGAGGATTGCAGGTTCAAAGCCAGCCTCAGCAAGTTAGTCTGTAAACAACCTAGTGAGACCCTGGGATGTGGCTCAGTGGTTGAGCACTCTTGGGTTCGATCCCTGATACCCCAAAAAGATCATGTTGGGTCACAGGTTGCGGCTCAGTGAGTGCTTGCCTTGCCTCGTTAGTCCCTGGGTTCAATCTCCGGGACTGCAAAATCAAACCAGGAGCATTCTGTCGTCACTCCAGGAGCCAGGAAACTGCCACCAGCCCACTGCGACTGTCGACTCCAGAGCTAAACTGTCCCTGATGATGACCATTGGCCACCCATAGCTTATTCCAACTTAAATTAATTTAAAAAGCAAATAGAATTAAACTTAACTCCTTGGTTGCACTAGCCCCATTTCAAGAGCTCAGTAACCTCATCTAGTTAGTGGATACCATATCAGAAAGGGCAAGTAAGAACATCTTCGTTGTCACATAAGGTCCCATTGGACTGTCTTGTGCCAGAGCTACTCAGTGTGGGCTAGACTGGCACTGGCTAATACTCTCTGCTCCTGCCTTTCAGGGCGCTCAAGGTGCATGAGTGCGCCTGGGGTACTACGAGTACAACAAATGCCATTGCTTTCACAACCCAGCTGGTCAGCAGCCTGGCAGATGAACTCCACCTTCTGCTTTTCAGAACTGGCAAAAATGCAATGGATTAGCCAACCCAGCATGGTGGCACACACCTGTAATCCCAGGGACTCAGGAGACTGAGGCAGGAGGATTGCAAGTTTGAGGCCAGCCTCAGCAGCTTAGGGAGACCCTCAGCAATTTAGAAAGACCCTGTCTCAAAATAAAAAAATAAAAAAGATGTAGCCCAGTGGTAAAGCACCCCTAGGGTTCAATCCCCAGTACCCTCCCTCCCCCCGCCAAAAAAAAAGAGCAGTGGATTGTCAGACCCTAATCTCAGCTGCACTCTACCTGCAAAGGATTTGGAGACATGTAGTCTTTTAGCTCCCTGCCTGTGCAGGATGAGAAGGCATGAAGAAGGAAGATGGTCAGCTCATTGAATTCCCCACACTGTCCTTTGAGGCTTTTCTTCTGGAATCCTGCCGGGTTACCTGGGGTCCTGGAACACTGTGCCCTAAGAACTTCTGTGAGTGGAGGATAATATATACCTGGTCATTATTAGGGATGTGTATTATAATCTTCATGTTGGTTATCTTTTTTTTTTTTTTTTTTGGCGGTGCTGGGGATTGAACCCAGGGCCTGTGCTTGCAAGGCAAGCACTCTACCAACTGAGCTATCTCCCCAGCCCGTCTTGGCTATCTTAATTGAACATCTACTACATGCCAAGCCCTCCCCCAAACCTTCAGGGTAGTAGAGATGATGGATCCTCACTTGGAAACAGGGTCAGGAAGGCAAAATTGCTTGCCCAACATCACAGTGTAGTTAAGCACTTGATTGAGTGCTTATTGTGGGCCATCTTATTTACTAGCTTGCCATGGTAAGGACTTTGCAGCTTGTTTATAATGATTCTGGAAAGTGTATATTGGTTATTTCCATTTGCCAGAGGAAGCTTTCAAGGCTTGGACAGGGCAAATTATTTGTTGTCACTCACAGACAGTGTTGGAGTCACAGTGTGAATGAACACAGGTCTAACGTGACTCCATGCTGCTTTTTTGCCTATGAACCAAATGTCCCCAAAATAAAAATTAAAAAGTATCATACCCCATGCTGATGGAGTGGGGAAACAGACACTCAGACACAACTGGTGGTGAGTCGATGCACGTTTATGGAAGGCAAGTTGGCATTATATATCAAAAACCTTAAAAATATGGATACCCTTTGTCCTAACAGTCCCACTTCTAGGAACTCACCTAAGGAAATCACCTTGGATGACTAAAAGAGCTGTGGGAATTTAGAACAGTAGCAAAAAAGGATCAGGAGACAACCGAGATGGGAGGATTATTTTCTGGCCAGGTTCCAGGAAGGGGAATGGTTTCCAGGGCATCTGGGGCAGTGGGTCCTGGAAGGTGGGAAAGGGAGGCGAGAACCCTCATGTCAGGCTGAGAGCCGTTGGTGGACACCAGACTCCAACTTCTGAGCCCTGCCTTTTCTCTCCCTTCTCAGGACCCCGCCCGCTCAGCTGGCTTCCATCCCAGTGGCTCTGTCCTAGCGGTGGGCACAGTGACTGGCAGGTAAAGCTGAACATTTGGGGAGGCTTCTCTGCCTTGCTGAACTGACCAAGAGCCCCACCCTTATCTTCTTCCCCAAAGTCCATAGACATATTAATTAGGCGCCCCCTGTGTACCCTGCCCTACACATTCTTTTGAAGTCAGCCTCTCCTCCATCTCTGCTGGGCCCTCTGATCCCTCAGGCCCCACATGTTGCTGCCCCTCTGTGCCATCAGCTTACCTCTCCCCCACCATGCCTTCTCCTTAAAGATGGCTGCTGCTGGACACGGAGACCCATGACCTGGTGGCTATCCACACAGATGGCAATGAACAGATCTCAGTGGTCAGCTTCTCCCCAGGTAAGGCGCTGCCCTGGGAGCCTCGAAAGACAGGGCCTGGGGACAGAGGCTCAGAGTTACAGGCAGGTGGAGCAGATGGAGCGGTGCCGCCTGGCCAGGAAGGGATGATAGTGGGTGGAACCTGGGACTTTCGAGGAGGGGCTGAATCTGGGAGAGGAGGGGGCAGAGCCTGGGTCTCTCCTCATAGCCCCTCCCCTCCCCCAGACGGGGCGTACCTGGCCGTGGGCTCCCACGACAACTTGGTGTACGTGTACACGGTGGACCAGGGCGGCCGCAAGGTCAGCCGCCTGGGCAAGTGCTCGGTGAGTGGGCAGTGGCCCCCAGCCCGCGCCGCCACCCCGCCCAGAGGGTGCAGAATTAACCACTTTTCTACCCCAAGGGATCACAGCTTCAGCACTCAACTGACTTTGCCCGGACCACGTCCAGGAGTCTTGGCCCGTCTGCTCATCCCCTCCTGTCTTCCGAGCTTTCTCCTTCGTGTAGCCCCGCCCCCAAGTTCTAAACCCGCCCTTGTGCCCCGCCCCTCATGTCCTAAGCGAATCGTCTGTGTGGCCCCACCCCCTGCATTCGAAGCCCGCCCCCGTGTCTAGCTCTGCCCACTTACTCCAATTGCCATTGTCTTCTAAGCACATTTTTGTCAGCCCCGCCCATTGGAGTCTGGCCCCGCCCATGGGAGTCTGGCCCCGCCCCCACACTCGGAGGCCTGTGTATCCTCCCCCAGCCCCTTTTGTGTTCTCACCCTCCCTCTGTATTTTGCCCTTCCTACTCTAACCCTGCCCCCTGTCCTTGGTTCTGCCCTCTCCTGCTCTAACTGCCCCATGCGCCCCCTGCAGGGCCACTCCAGTTTTATCACCCACCTGGACTGGGCCCAGGACTGCAGCTGCTTTGTTACCAACTCCGGAGACTACGAGATTCTGTACTGTGAGTTCTGTGAGACCCAAAGTCATTCCTTCCTCAGCCTCGTTTGCATGTGTGGTTCGCATAGGCTTCCCCAGGTCTGCAGGAGTAGAGGAGGCAGGGGCTTCAGGTCTCCCTCTGGCTGTCATTAGTCAGAGGCTGTTCTGATTTGGAATTCAGGAGCCCCTGGATTCGGATTTCCTCCCTGGTGGGCCCCACTTTGAATCTGGCCATCCCCTCTCTGGTTGAATGGGTAGGAGCAGGTCTCTGAGCAGCTATCCCTGCTCAGGTTTGAGGTGTCTGGACCCAGAATCTGGCCCTCAGCCTGTCCAGAGAGGTGGAATGAGCTCCAGGACCTTGGCCTGGTCTCAGTGTACCTTGTCTGTGAAATGGATGGGTTTGGTTGTAGTACTTCAGTCCTGAACACCTCCTTGAACTTCTACCCCAGGGGACCCAGCCACCTGCAAACAGATCACCAGCGCAGACACTGTGAGGAACGTGGAATGGGCCACGGCTACCTGCGTCCTGGGGTTTGGGGTGTTTGGTAAGTTCTGGAATGCAGGGGGGGGGTCCACTGAGGACAGGAGGCCCAAGAAATATCCCAGACTCATCGTGTTTTTCACCGTCCCTTCTGGGTTACCTCCTTTACCTTGTGTGGGCAGTATATGTGTCAAAGGAAAGGGCAGAGTGAGATGACCACTAAGGTTCCTTAGAGCTGTAATAACATGGGACCAAATGGGTGGTGGCACCTGGACCAGAGAGATCCTCAGTGCCAGTGGCCCAGCGACCTGGTCGTTCAGGCCTGATACAATCCATACATACTGCCTGAGCACCCTGGTCTGGGCAATGACTACAGCAGCCTCAGCCCTGCTCTCCAGGAACTCATGGTCCAGTGAGGGAGACACGCTTGTCCCCAGATAGGGATGACCCAGGGTAGATGGGGCTGGAAACTGAACTGGGGTGGGGAGGTGGCTAGTCTGGGAGGGAGTCGGGGGGGGGGGGCTTCCTGGAGGAAAAGACATCTGAGCTAGGACCTGGAGGATAAAGAGGAGGCAGGAGATGGAGAACAATCTGAAGCAAAAGGAACAGCATGTGCAGAAACCCAAAGGTGACGTAGAACTTGACGTTGGAGAAACGCAAGAAGCAGAGCAGCTAAATTGTGCACAGTTCATGGGGAGCACCGCTGAGAGATGAAGGTGGAGCGGTGGGTGGGGCTGGGCAGGCAGAGCCCGGAGGGTCACAGGCTTTCTCCTGAGACCACTGGGGAGCCATGGAAAGGTTCTGAGCTATAGAGGAACCGTCAGATTTGTGTCTTCAAACGATAACTTTAACTCTAATGCTTGATAAAGACAGTAGGTGGGACGAGAATAGGGGGTGGATGTGGGGCTGCTCTTTTGGGGGTCCCTGGCCCCAGCTGACATCTTACCACTGCTCCCCATCTTGTCCAAAGGGATCTGGTCAGAGGGGGCTGATGGCACTGACATCAACGCTGTGGCCCGCTCCCACGATGGCAAGCTGCTGGCTTCGGCTGATGACTTTGGCAAGGTCCACCTGTTCAGCTACCCCTGCTGTCAACCCCGAGTGAGTCTCTCTAGGGTTCCTGGGGCAGCGGGTAGTAAACAGAGTTGGGGGCAAGATTTGGCAGCTCTGGTCCAGTCCCACTCTTCTGCAGGCCTTAATTTCCCCATCTGTACAACAAGGACTGTGGACTTGATCCCAAGGGCCTTTCTTTCTTTTGTAATTTTTTTTTTTTTTTTTTTTTTTTTTTTTTGATACTGGGGGTTAGACCCAGGACCTGGCACATGTAGGCAAACGCTCTACCACTGAGCCACATCCCCAACCCTTCTTTAGTTTATTTTAAGACAGGTTCTCACTGAGTTGTCAAGTCTGGCCTCTAATTTGCCATCCTCCTGCCTCAGCCTCCCATGTAGCTGGGATTAATGCATGTGCCACCCACCTGGTTACAGGGCCCTTCTTAACCTGAAAGTCAGTGAACTTCAGTGCTGAAAAAGTGGCTCTTTAAGGTTCTGAGCATCTGCAATTCTGAGATCTTTGATTCTTCTTGTTAACAAATAATGAGCACCTACTGTATGCCTGGGCAAAGGGGATCCATCAGTCAACAAGACAAACAGGTTCACTGTCCTTATGAAGCTGACGGTTTCAAAAAACGATGGGTTATTTCGATTTCCCAGGATCTGGGATTTCCCTGTAGTCTAGGACAAGGACCAGACTCCAGTGCCACAGGGCCAAATAGGTGGTCATGTGATGGCCTGAGACTGGGGAGCTACTGATGCCCATTTTAATGAGAAGCTGGTTCTGTGCAGTCAGGTCTGACATGATTTTAAAAGAAGCCAGAAATTAGGATTTTAATTTGCACTCCTTCAATTTTTTTTTTAACAACTTTTACTTATTTTTTTTTCATTAACTTTTTTTTGACAGTGATAAGTTTTGTAAAAAAAATTTTTTTCATATATGTATATAGGGTAATAATGTCTGTCTCAATCTACTGTCCTTCCCATCCCCACCGTCCTTCCCATCCCTGCCACCCTATCTTTCCCCTCACTCCCCTCTGCACAATCCAAAGTTTCTTTATTCTTCCCTATCCACTCCCCACTATGGATCAGCATCCACTTATCTGAGAAAACATTCTGCCTGTGGTTTTTTGAGATTGGCTTATTTCACTTAGCATGATCTTCTCCAGTTCCATCATTTACCTGCAAATGCCATCATTTCTTCTTCTTTAAGGCTGAGTAATATTCCATTGTGTATATGTACCACATTTTCTTTATCCATTCATTTGTTGAAGGGCATCTAGGTTCGTTCCATGGTTTAGCTGTTGTGAATTGAGCTGCTATAAACATTGATGTGGCTGTGTCACTGTAGTGTGCTGATTTTAAGCCCTTATTAGAAATCCCTGGATTTTTAAGTAATGTCCACAACTGTGTTTCTAAAACCACTGTGAGTCACATTCAACTCATCCAAAAGCCACTAGCAGCTCACCCATGTCTAGCCAAGACTAGACATTGTTAATTTTTATGTTCTCTGGTTCTAACACAAAAAGCTTGTTCCAACATTTTATTAGGAAATTGTCATACATAAAAGCAGAGAAAATAAAACAGTGATCCCTCCTGGAACTAGTACACATGTTCCACTATTATCAGATTTGGCATATTTGGATTCCAATAACAGAAATCATCTCTCTCTCTCTCTCTCTCTCTCTCTCTCTCTCTCTCTCTCTCTCTCTCTCTCTCTCTCTCTCTCCTCTCTTTCTCTCTTTCTCTCTTTCTCTCTTTTTGTGCTAGGCATCAAACCCAGAACCTTGTGCCCGAGGTACACATGTTCCTCCACTGAGCTAAACCCCTGGCCCCAGCATTCATTGATTTCTTAATGTAATCAAATACCCAGTTCCACATTCACATGGCTGTCTCCAAAATAGCATTCCACAGTATTTTTTAAAATCAGGATCCAGGCTGAGCACAGTGCTGCATGCCTGTAATCACAGCTGCTCTGGAGGCTGAGGCAGGAGGATCACAAGTTCAAGGCCAGTCTCAGCAATTTAGTGAGACCCGGTCTCAAATTAAAAAAAAAAAGGGGGGAGTGGGGTGTATCTGCTGGGCACAGCTCAGTGTTAGAGTGCCCTCGGGTTCGATCTCTGGTGCCGCCAAAATTTTAAAAAAGCTGGATCCGCACATTGCATTTGCTGGAGTCTCACATCTCTTTGTGAACAGTCTCTCCTAACGCACTCTCATTTTTATTTTTACACCTTATTGAAGAAACCAGTTCCGTTTCCCATTGGGTCTAATTAAAGGAGGGGTTTATGGAGCAGAGGAGGGGGTCAGGGACAGGAAGACCGCGGTTGGCCTTGTCCTCTCAGACCTCTCTTGTTCCATCTTCTTCTTCCCCTGTAACAGGCCCTCAGCCACAAATACGGTGGACACAGCAGCCACGTGACGAATGTGGCCTTCTTATGGGATGACAGCGTAGCCCTAACCACAGGGGGCAAGGACACCAGTGTGCTGCAGTGGCGGGTGGTCTGAGCCCGGGCTCCCGGGCCCCGGGGCCAGGGCAGAATCGGGTGGCAGGGCTGGAATTCTATTTTCGGGAGATGTCTATTGCCGAGTAGAGTAATATATACCCAGAGTACATCTATAGCAGAGGGGGTTATGGGGGCGGGAGGGTGAACTGACAGACAGAAGTCTCTATTTATCAGGGTGGGAAGAGGGGGTCACAGTGCTCTGTTGCCATTGGTGTTTGGTTTGGGGTGTTTTTTAAGTTTATTCTTTTATATCATCCAAAAATAAAGACATGTGCACTGAGCCATGGTGTGAGCGTTTGTGTATTTGGTGTGTGCATAGACTGCCCTGTGTGTGTGTGTGTGTGTGTGTGTGTGTGTGTGTGTGTGTGTGTGTGTGTGTGTTTATTGCAGAGTTTGATTGAGGGACTGTATTGGACGCCAATAACAGAAATCATCTTGCTCCCTCTTGGGCCAAAGAAGAACATGGTTGGCCCACATAGCCAAATAAGGAACAGCGAGCTGCCTCTAGATTTCGAAGTGGTCAAGTCAGCATTTATCTTTGGGACCAGCGTTCTCTGCAGAACAGAAGCACGGCCCCCAGTAGCTTCTAAGCTCCCATCTACCAGCTTTGAGCCCCAAGTCCACCGCGTAACTGATTGGCTCATCTGCAGATCAATCCACAGGGCCCTGCATGGTCTGCCGTGACGTCTCCAGTTGGGGGAAGGCCCAGCCCTGGACCAAAGAGGGCCCGGCAGGCGGGACTGTCTGAACACCGGGAAGACTCCGCTGCTGACCCCTGGGGTGGGAGGGGAGAAGGAGTTTTTTTCTGGGGAGTGAACTAAAGACCAAAGAGATGTCGGGGAGATGAGGTGCTAAAATTCTGGGTTGCGAGAACAGAAACCTGAGGCCATCCAGCCTGAATGACAGAAGCAGTTGCCAGATCAAGGAACTGGGGAGTCCATGCAGGAGAGGCCTAGGAAATTCAGGGGGCTGGAACATGGCCACCGGGGGCCTCTCTGGGATTTCTCAGCTTGGTACCTGTGTTACCTGGAGCACACTTTCCGCATGCTTTCCCACTGAGCTACGCCCCCAGTTTCTAGGTTGCTTTCACTTAACTTTTAATTTTTTTACCTTGCGTGGGGAGGGGTGCAGGGGATCACACTCAGCGCTTCACACGTGCTAAGCAAAAGCTCTCCCTCTAAACTGCTTCCCCAGCCAAACTTTTTAACTTTTTTCCCCTTGATACTGGCAATTGAGGGCGGGGGCTGGGGGGGGCTCTCCCACTGAGCTACAACCCCAAGCCCCTTTAGAAAAATTTTTTGTGATATTCATTTATTTGTATATGAAAAACCATTTGGTTAAAAATACAAGTGGTATGAACTAATTTTTCGAATCAATATGTTATGAAATTTGCCTCAGTGAAGGTCTGCCTTAATAAGTTAAAAAAAAAACAACTGTGAGGTCTAAAAGCTCAATGTGTAAAACAAACAACGATCCATTAGAAAAGGGGGGCAGAGGAGGCAGATTCCTAGAGATCCTACCACTCTGCTCGATGTCCACATTTCTAAAATTATCCTTCAAACAAATTGGTTTGGTACTTTAAACCCTTTTAAAATCACTGTTGAAAACAAAATAAGTGACTGAAGAGTTTCTAATATTGGCACATGAATTTCATGGATTTTAATCCAAAGGTCTACTGGAGAAAAAAGAGGTGCATGACTATTTTTGTTAGGTGTGTGTTTCAAAGGTGTTGAAGCAAAATCAGAATAAAATGTTTCAAAAATTATAGCAACAAAATTTAAATCCTGCCTTTTTTTCATGGACATTATTACAGTGGTGAAGTCAAGCAAATACAAGAAAAGTAGCACTTCATACCTAGAAGTGGCCATGTAGTTAACTGTGGGTTGACCCCAAACAAAAAATGTTACAGAACTGATGTTGCCTTTCCCATTTCATCCACAGGGCTTGCTGTTCACATTCATTAGTTTTATTCTCTTGTTCATATTTAAGTTATTATTTAGGCATCTGAGGGAGGAGGATCCCAATTTTGAGACCTGTCAAGGAAACCTCACGGGATTGTCAGCAACTTAACAAGACCCTCTCATTTTCCCGAAGTCCAGGATGGGTCTGGCTGCCTTTCTCCATAAGAAATGTAGGTTCCCCTGATGGATTCTCTGTCAAGTTCTTCAAGGCCTCAACATTGTAAAGGCTGTCTATGCTACGCCCACGGCCGACAGCATTCTAAAATGAAATTTTTTGAAATAGGATTTATGTACGTAGCTGAGGCTGGCGGGGAATTCACCATCCTCCTGTCTGGACCTCCCGAGCCGCTGGGATGGCAGGCGTGCGCCACCGCGCCCGGCTCCCACTTTCTATTGATGTTCAACACACAAGCGAGAAGGGCACACTTCACATGTTGGTCTAGTGAATTTTCACTAACTTAGTGCATCCCTGCAGCTGGCTCCCGGGTGGAGAGACAGCATCCCCCGTCCCCCAGAAGTCCTTTTGTACCCCCTCCTAGTCGTCACCCCTCCCCCAATATCTGCTCACCTGCTACCCTGGCTACTCACACCGTAGAATAGTTTTACCCACTTTTTATTCTTTCCTTTTTTAAAATTAAATTTAATTTTTTTTCAGTGCTGGGATGGAACCCAGGGCTGGGAGCACGCTAGGCAAGCCCTCGCCCCTTAGCCACACCCCCAGCCCGGTTTCTGTATTTAAAATAGAGGTTGGCAAACTTTCTGCAAAGGGCCAGATAGTAACTATTTTTTGCTTTGTCAGCCAACCCAGTCTGTCGCCACTAACTGATGTGGTGGGAAACCACCCCAGGCTGCATAGGAGATGAGCTGAGCTCTGTCCAGATAAAACTATTTATGGATACTGAAATTTGCATTTCTCATCATTTTCACTTGTCATGAAATAGCAATGTTTAGATTTCTTTCGAACCACTTAAAAATAAAATTAAAAACAACAGCTTGTGAGTCATGCAAAGCCAGGCCGCAAACAGGACCGGGCTCACAGAACTCCTTGGCTTTAACAGATGGGACTGTTCAGTATGAACTCTTCCTTCCTTTTTTGAGCAATTTTCTTGAGTTTTTAGGACCTCAGTTTCCCTGTTTGAAATGGGATTAAAAGCACCTGTGTTAGGTTGTAACTAGCAATGAGCAGTGAAATGCAGGCAAGATCACAGGTGTTCCTTAAAAGACCTTAGGGTCTTCTTTAAACTACTTCCAAAGTAGATGAGAAAGCAAAGGGTGGAAAATAGACGAAACCCGAGGAACTAACGGGAAGACACGTCAAGAGAAGAGGATTCATGGACTGACTCTGGACAGGGCCCGCGGAGGTGGATGTGGAGCGAGGAACCATGGCCACAGGGGTCTCCATTTGTCTGGGAAGGAAGAGTCCTTTAGCGGCGCAGGCGCACTAAGGTAACTTCTGCCCAGCTACTGACCCAGTGCCCACATTAGCATGGGATCGACTTGTAGCTGAAGCCCCCTAAATAGGAGGGCCACCATGACAGTTCTGGAGGGGAACCAACTAAGGTCAAAAACTCCACCCGCCGTGGTGAAGCGGGAGTTGAACACCTGATTGGTAAAGAGCATAGAAGGTGGTCCCGGCTGTCCAGGTCAACACCAAACAGTGATAAACTCAGAGTCGCCTTTGTCGTTCTCTGCTCAGAGATGCCCACTTTCTCTAGTGCTCTCTGCTTGAGCCTCACTTTGCATTTTTTTTTAATATATGTACATATGTTTTAGTTGTTGATAGACGTTTATTTTATTCATTTATTTATATGTGATGCTGAGAATTGAACCCAGGGCCTCACACATGCTAGCCAAGTACTCTAACCACTGAGCCACAACCCTGGCCCCTCACTTTGCTTTTATTTTACTTTCTTTTATAATAAAGTTCTCCTGCATGGCTTTTGGTGTCTGACTTTAAATTTTCTCTCATTGGAACACAAGAACCCAGGTTTGGAGTTTCAGCTCCTGGCTTTCCTTCAACACCTGCATTAGCCAGGCACAGTCGTGCACACCTGTAATCCCAGTGACTGAAGAGGCAAAGGCAGGAGGATCTTGAGTTCAAAGCCAACCTCCGCAACTTTCGAGGCCCTGTATCAAAGTAAAAAATAAATAAAAAGGACCGAGGATGTGGCTCTGGGATTGAGCACCCCTGGTTTCAATCCCAGGGGTTTTATTTTATATATAAATAAATGAATGAATGAATGAATGAATAAGTAAATAGTGTGGGATGTAGCTCCATAGTACAGTGCCCCTGGATTCCATCCTCAGTACCTCAATAGGGAAAAAAGTGATTTCAGAAGGAATGCTTGCCTGCCTGTGGAGGAGCTGGGTTTCATTCCCAGTCCCTGGGGGAGGAGCCCATGCAAATGATTTCACAGAGAAATCTAGCTGATGCCCTTTGGAATCATCTGGTGTCACCACGCAGTTATCTGAGGAGCACCAGAGATTATCTCCTGGGTGGTGCAACCAGATTTTTTTTCTATTCTTTCTTTTAAAAACCAGGGGCCAAACAATTCTATTTTCTAATGGCCTCCTTGGGTTCCTCCAGAGAGAAATCCTTGGAGGATACAGAGGATGGGAACATTGGTGGTTAAGGCTGCTGGTCTGGAATAATGATCGGCCAGCACATTTAGCTTGCACTTTATCCCTCTCTGTGTGGGCCTCAATCTTTATAACAGCCACCTTTTGAGGAAATAGGAATGAGCCTGAAAGTTCCTTCACTTGTTTATTATTATTTACTTATTTATTATTCTTTCGACAGAGACTCACTAGGTCAGCCTTGAACTCTGTGTTTTTTTTTTTGTTGTTGTTTTTTGTTTTTTTTTTTTAATATATTTTAGTTGTAGGTGACACAACACCTTTATTTTATTTTTATGTGGTGCTGAGGATTGAACCCAGGGCCTCAGGCGTGCTAGGCGAATGCTCTACCACTGAGCCCCAGCCCCAGCCCCGGCCTTGACTTGAGCTCCAGAGCGATCCTCCAGCCTCAGCCTCCTCAGTAGCTGGGACTTGTCCACTTGTGAAGGAAATTCCAAGGAGGCCACACACCTGCTTCGTGGGTGTGACTCAGTGGTGGCGCTCTTGCCTAGCAGGCGGGAGGCCCTGATTCCATCCCCAGCACAAGGCAGGCAGGCAGGCAGGCGGATTTCCTTTCTTTCCACAGCATCTGCTGCTCCAAGGGCATCTCCCCTCTGCGTGTGTGTGTGCTCCTGGCCTTTGGAGAGCTGACCAGCCCTGGTAATTGCTAAATTTGACCCTTTGGGTTGACTTAGCTCAGGCAGAGAACTCTGTATGTGTGTGTGTGTGTGTGTGTGTGTGTGTGTGTGTGTGTGTGAGAGAGAGAGAGAGGGAGAGCGAGCTGGTGATGGAACCCAGGGTCTTGTGCTTGCAAAACTCCTGCTGTCACTGCACTCCACCCCCAGCCCCTGATCACAGAATTTTAAAGGACATCCAAAATGAGTGATAACGTAACCTGTATGATGACATTCAGTTTCAGCTTTGAATTATGCTGCACCAACACCCGTGATAAATTTGAGCAATGAAAAACATTTTCCCAATGGAGGTAAGACAACCACGGGGATCCCCTTCTGGAGGGGGCAGGGGAATGGCCAGATGCAGGGTGCTGCCCAGCGAGTATGAAAGGACCAGACTGACCACATGTCAGAGGAAGTCCACCAGCAGGGAGGAGGACCTGGCTCATTTAAAGTCGGTGGCCACATCCCTACTGTGCAAGGAACTCTGAGGACAAGGGACAAGCAAGGGCCTGGGGTTTGCTAGGCAGAAGCTTTGGGTTTTGTGCTTTGTTGTGCTGGGGAGGGGAACCCAGGGTGACTGGCGGGCTAAGCAGGTGCTCTACCCGTGAACTGGCAGCCCACCCCCGCCCAAGCTTCCAGCTGCAGTTTCGCAGCTGCCTAGGACCAGGAGAATAAAGCACCTGTGATTATTTACCACCTGCCACAGAACTGGCTCTATTTATTTATTTTGTTTAAACCTTTCTTTGGAGGGCTGGGGTTGTGGCTCAGTGGCAGAGCGCTCGCCTAGCATGTGTGAAGCACTGGGTTCCATCCTGAGCACCACATATTAATAAATAAAAGAAAGGTAATGTGTCCATCTACAACTAAAAAAAAATATTTTAAAAAGTGTTTTGGACACTGGGATGAAACCCAGGGCCTTACAGGTCAAGCCTGTGCTGTATCTCTGAACCACACCCCCAGCCTGTTTTATTTTAACAACTCATGTGACACTATTAATGTAAAGCAGACGAATTTCTGGTGGGCCAGGGTCCAAACAGGGTTGCCACTGAGTTGTTCTCCTTGTTCATGAGCAAGATGATTTAGTGAGGGAATCTAGTGACATCTTTTCCTTTTTTATGTTGAGCCCCCAAGTCATGGGCTTTTCTGCCTCCCCAGTTCAGTAACTCTCACTTTGGGACAAGGGGATCCTGGGGATTGAACCCAGAGATGTCTGACCACTGAGCCACATCTCCAGGCCTCTGTATTTTGAGAGAGAGTCTCACTAAGTTGTTGAGGCTGCAATCCTCCTGCCTCAGCCTCCTGAGTCCCAGGGATTACAGGCATGTGACACTGTACCGGCCTGGCTAATTGTGAAGGCATCAGTAGGGTTTGCACAATGAGAACACTGTCCTTCCTGGGATTCTAATCCAGGCTTTGTGGATTAGGGCCTGAGAATTTACATCTCTAGAAAGTTCCCCAAGGATGCTGAGGTTGCAAAGAAGTTTCCTTGGAGAAGCTCTGTTCTCACGGAAACACAATAATGCAATAAACTGTAGGAATTTTCTGGATAAAACAATAGATAAGAGCTTTGCACCACTTTGGGAAGCCCTATGGAGATTCCTAAGAAAACTTGGAATGGAACCACCATTTGACCCGGCTATCCCATTCCTCAGTTCATACACAAAGGACTTGAAATCAGCATACTACAGCAACGCAGCCACAACAATGTTTATAGCTGCTCAATTCCAGTAGCAAAGCTATGGAACCAACCTAGGTGCCCTTCAACAGATGAATGGATAAAGAAACTGTGGTACGTATACACAATGAAATATTACTCAGCCTTAAAGAAGAATGAAATGATGGCATTTGCAGGTAAATGGATGTAACTGGAGAAGATCATGCTAAGTGAAATAAGCCAATCCCCAAAAACCAAAGGCGGAATGTTTAGTGGAATGATAAGTAGACACTGATCCATGGTGCATAGGAAAGAATGAAGGAACTTTGGATTGTGCAGAGGCAAGTGAGTGGAGGGGTGGGGTGGTGGGAATAGGGAGGATGGTAGATTGGGACAGACATTATTACCCTAAATATATGTATAATTTTTTTTAAAAAAGTTATCACTGTCAAAAAAAGTTAATGAAAAAAAAAGTAAAATAAAAAATAAAGTAAAATTTAAAAAAGAGTTGCAGAACATTACAGACTTGTGTCTCCTTTCTATGTCTCAACTGTAAGAGTCTCTCAGGAGGGAAAGCCCAGGGTTTGCAATGCAGAGTGACAGCTTATGAAGTCCACCTCTTTTTTGGGGGGGCAGAGGCATGTTTACCAGGGATTGAACTCAGGGGCACTCGACCACTGAGCCCCATCCGCAACCCTATTTTGTATTTTATTTTGAGACAGGGTCTTGCTGAGTTGCTTAGCTGTTACTCATGATCCTCCTGCCTCGGCCTCCTGGGCCACTGTGACCGGACAGTCCACTCTTCTCAAGGGAGGGGGAAATTATTGCAGGAGAAGCCTACAAACCCCTTTTCAAGCTCTAAGGATTGCCAGTGGGTGTCCAGAAACAGCTCCCCAAGAGGTACCTCTCTAAATGGCAATACCCTTCAGCAATGGCAGCACACAGGATCAAAGGTCAAACTCTTTGGGGGTTCAATCATGTCAAAGCATGCCGTCCCTCCATTGTTCTTGTTAAGGATCTCAATCAATATGACCAAAATCTCCTTTCATAATTCAATCGCCTGTGAATGGAGGGATTTAGGCTTTAACCACACAGCTGGGTGCAACCGTTGCACATAATCTCAGCAATCTGGGAAGCTGAGGCAGGAGAATGGCAAGTTGGAGGCCAGTCTCAGCAATTTAGCAAGACCCTGTCTCAAAATAAAAAAGGACTGGGGATGTAATTCACTGGATTCGATCCCTAGTACTGTCAAAGAAAAAAAAAAAAAAAAAAAAGAAAAAAGGAATCATAACATGTCTGCATCCCCAGTGCGTAGCACTTACTGAATCGGTTCCTTCACTCAATCTATGTAAGGAGCACTTTATTCGAGGCCAGGCTCTGACTTGCTGAGATGCTCTTGACCTGGCTAAATCGCTGAGACTGAGTTGGAACTTGCGACCCTGCCTCAGCCTCCCGAGCCGCTGACATCTCAGGCATGCGCCACTGCGCCGGGCTCCCCTACGTTTTGGAGGCCAGTTTTCTGCCATTCTTGGGTCCAAGCCTTCTTTCCTGCCCTCATTCATTTGCTCCTCCCGGTCTTCCAAGCTCTGGGAAAGCGGCCCTGCACTATCCTAGCCGCCCTTGCCTTGGGGCTCCAGGTGCTCTCTCGCCCTCTCGTGGCCAGTCTTGATCCTGCATGGAAAAACAAGCCTAGAAAATTCTACTGGGAAAGTGCTGGTATCCTGGCGCAGCATGAAGCATCTGTGATTCCCAGCTAGAGAAGCTGAGGCAGGAGGATCGCAAGTTCGAGGCCAGCCTGAGCAACTTAGCAAGAACCTGTCTCAAAATTCTCCATGTGCTCCTCTGCTCCCCAAACGCCACTCTGGGTTTTTCTCTCTGTGCTTTGGACCCTGGGAGCTTGCCCTGTTTATACTTCACCCACCAACGACCCTTGCCCACCACTTTCTGGTTGAGTTCTGCAGATAAAAAGCATGACCAGGAAACTCAGGGGTGAGTGGAGAGAGTTGGAGGCATCTGTTTCCTGGACTCCGCTCCCTGCACCCTGCAGTAGCCACGGCCCCTTACTGCTCCTCTCCAAATGCTGGCTATCCCTGGGGTCTAGTAAGCAGCTCCATCCTGGTCCCTCTGCCCTAAGGGTGGTAAGGGCTTGGCTCTCACGGTGGTTGGACCACCCAGCGGGTTCTTTTGTGGGTTCTTCCACCTCATCCATTCCTCTAAAACTGTACCTCTACAATTGCTCCCAGTTAAATTATTTGATGGGCTGTTTCCGGCTTGGATCCAGACTTAATCACAGCATAAACTTAGGACGAGCCCAGGAGAGAAGAGGGCCCTATGCCCACCCAAGAGCACTCAGAATTGCTCTTTAGCAGGAGCTTGGGATGACCAATGGGTTGCCAGATGTCTGTGAAGCTTGAAGCTGGTAGGACTCATCATGACACTTCCCTTGAAGCTCTCCTTAACTGTCCCCAGTCTGTAGATTTCTCCTTGGTTAACCCTCTCATGCTGTCTCCCTCAAGATCCCTGAAAGGGACTAGTGTGGTTCAGAGAGGTTAAGTCACTAATCCAAGGTCACACAGCAAATGATTATAATACTGACTCCCTTTTGTTTGTTTGCAGCTGTGACTCATTTATGTGGTGGTCTAGAACAGGCAAAACTAATCTCTGGCTTTAAAAAAACAAAATGCAGTTGCCTCTGGGGGAAGTAGAGTGTTTTGCCTGAAAAGAACCATGAAACAATGTTCTGGGGTCATGGACGCATCTTGTCTTGATTTGGATGTTTAGTTTACACGGATGTTTCCATTTGTCAGGACTCGTGCTCTTCCTGTAATGTCTGGGTATTTGTATTCTAATTGAAAATTGGGGGCCCATGCTGTGCTGGATGCAGTGGCACATGTCTGTCATCCCTGCCTGGGAAACAGGCAGGAGGAGGGTAAGTTTGAGGCCAGTCTGGGCAATTGAGTGAGACCCTGTCTGAAAATGAAAAGTAGGAAGGGCTGAGATGCAGTTCAGTGGGGGAGCATCCCTGGGTTCCATCCTTTATACTCAAAAAGAAAACAAAATAAGGGCTAAGAGTGTGGGTCAGTGGTAACAGACACTGCCCAGCATCCGCGAGGCGGTGAGTTTGATCTCAGCACCACACACACAAAAAAAAAGAGAAAAGAAAACACACACACACACACACACACACACACACACTCACACACACACAAGAATTTTAAGTCTAATATTAGTCATTTTTAGATCTGTATGACAGGTCTATCTACAAGTCCTTTGATGAATAACAAATTCTCACAACCAATTTTCTTCTTTCTTTCTTTCTTTTTTTTCATACCAGGGATTGAACCTGGGGCACTTAACTAAGCCACATCCCAGCCCCTTTTATTTTTTATTTTGGGGTGGGGTCTCCCGAAATTGCTGAGGTTGGCTTGGAATTTGCTATCCTCCTGAGCGGCTTCACAACCAATTTTTGAAGGACACAATCAGGGTAATGACGATAAGCAAATGTAGGTCGGTTTTTATTTTGTTGGTTTGTTTTGAGCACTTACCGTTAGAAATGTGTATTCCACACCTGTCATGTGCCGAGCTTATTCCAGACAACACACCCACCAGTCAACAAACCAGGCACAAAATGGCACGCCCCCTAGTGGGGAGGCAGATCATGAGAAAAACTGAAGTCCGCAGGGTGTTAGAGGGTGACAAGTCCTAGGAGGGAAAGTGAAGCAGGGACGGGTGGGGTGCGCTGGGGCCTTGACCCTTCGAGAGAAGGGCTGCGGAGGACACAGGCCTGGGGAGGTCGTGAGCCTGAAGTCTGGCTAGGGAGCTGGTTGGAACTGAGCCCCAGGGCCCCTTCCAGGAGTGGCCCTGGCCTCAAAGGTGGGAACCCGACAGGCCTCTTTGTCCTCTTTCTTGTGATGTGAGGGGGGGTCACCCCGAAGGTTAATGACTTAGGTCTGGGGGTCTCCAAGGGAGGAAATGACTCTGCCAGGGTCAAGGCAGAGCTGCTGTCCCCCTGAGGGTTTGATAAAGTTGGAGGTGTGTTTGGAGAGAGGGTGACCACACGGTTAATAAGGTGGAGTGGGGGTGTCCAGCGGCGGGCGCGGCTTCCCGGGACTGGAAGCCTTTGGTGGGGTGAAGCTCGGGGTTGAGGGGGTGCGGCAGGCGAAGGGTTAACGGGGGCGGACCTGGCGGGGCGGGGCCTGGGCCGGCGGCTAGGGTCGGAGACCCGGGGGAGTCGCCGCCGTCCTGCCCCGCGGGGGCGCCCGCTGGGTCCCCGCGCCGCCGCGGAGCGCGAGCCGCGCGCAGCAAGAGAGGCGCCGCCGGCCGCCCCGTCCAGCAGCCGCGCAGGTAGGCGCAGGTCCCGGCGCAGCCCCGCTCCTGGCTCTCGGCCCCTTGGGGCTCCCGCGCCGTCCCGGGCCCGCCCCTCTCGGGTGCCGCTGTCCCCGAGCCCCGCCGCCGGCTGCCTCCGGGACTGTCCCCATCGCCCGCCGGTGTCTGACATCTCTGCCGCTCTGGTCCCCGGCCTCTGGGTGTGACTCGCCTTCTGTGTCTCTGCGCCTCTCTCTGCCCGTGTCTTTCTCTCTGCCTCTCTCCGCCGCCTGTCCCTCTCTGCCTGTGCGTGCCTTCTCCCTCGGTCCCTGTGGCCTCTGTCGCCCTGTCTTGCGGAGCGCTCCATCTCGGTGGACCTCTGCCTCTGCCTCCATCTCTCTCGGGATCAGAACACCTCTTGCCCTTGCCGCCCTGCCTCTGCGTCCCTCTCTCCGTTGCTGGGTGTCCTCACTGTCGTGCACCCACTTAGGGGCATCTTCAGCCCCCTGGTCATCTCCATCCAATCCTAAGGCATCCTGGAACTTTCTGGGGAGCGGCTTGGGCCTCAGGTAGGGGGCAATGGGATTGTGACACTGTGACCCCAGTGCCCCCTTCACAGTCACCCCACTGCCCTGAGCTCCCACCCACTCCACCCTCTGATTTCAGGAATTCCTGGCTGAGGGGTGGACTTCCTCCCCCACTTCCTCCCTTCCAGGATTTGGCTGGGCGGCTCTTAACTCCTTCCGGTATCTGCCTCACTCCCCTTCCCCTTAAACTGGACACCCCCACCCCAAAATCAGGCTGAAGGGCAGCTCTAGAATGTGAAGCGGTCTGTGTGTGCTCCTCACCTGCAGGAGTGCTCAGGCCCAATATGCATTGGGGAATTTGGGGACACAGATGGAGAAGATGAGGGCCCCCTCTAGGGATCCCACCTGCCCCGCTCCACTGGAACCCACCAACAGGGCTCTTACCCATCTTGACTTCACATTTGGGGCGAGGATGGGAAGACTTTCCTTTGGGGGAGGAGATCCCAGTAGAAAAGGGTAAGAGAGACGTAGGGGGCTGGGACTCCCAGGACTCTGGGAATCATGTTAAGAAGACAAGCTGTGGACATCTTGGAATGGAAGGAACCAGGACACAAGAACCTTAGAGGGGAAGAGGAGGAATGTGCTATCCCTCAAGTCAAACATCTCAGGAGAGTCCTATCATCTGTCCAAGCAGATTAGCGTTGAAATCGTGGCAGTGTTCACAGCTGGGGGCTCTAAAGGGCCCTCAGATCCATCTAGGCCAAGCCCCTTCCCCATTTTACAGATGGAGAAATTGAGGCCTGAGAGCAGACATCCCCACAGTGAGTCAGTGCCAGGCTGGGGGTGGGACAGTGTTCAACTGAAGCCCAAATCCGGAGACCTGGCTTTCTTTGCCCAAATCCAGAGAGTTGGCTTCTTTTACTGCTACTAATTCGGATTAATTTGGGGAACGAGGTCTTGGCAGTAAGGAGGGAGGGGTGTCAGGGTGAGCCTGAATGGCCATAGTCCAAAAGGGAGGGTTTCAGGAGCAGAGAAAAGAAAACATTTCCATATTTCCGACACCATGCTGGTGGGGACGGAGAGGGGCCAGCGGTGGCTTGGGTTTCAGGAGAGTGGGTTGGGGAGTGGGGATCCACTCCGTCTGTCCTGACCCTCCCCACGGAGCCCACTGTGCCCTTGGGACAGGGCCTGTAATTTGGTTTGTGTCTAGACAAATAATAACTCAGCTGGAGCGCGCAGGGAGGGACGAGGGGAGCCCGCCGAGCTAGGGTAGGGAGGCGGCCGCGCTCGGGTTCCCTGGGGGTGAGAATTTAGGGGCTGGTGGAGGTGGCCACGCACGCCTGGCCCCTGGAATTGGCATCTTAGACTCTTGCAGTTCTAAGGTTCAGGCTGCTGGAAGGTTAAAAAAACGGAACAGGTAAGGGGGGGGAAAGAGAGGAGGTGGAGCTCACCTATTTAGAGTATGTTCCCATTTCTGTAAAAAATAAGAGGGAAATGCGTATTCATGTTTGCTGGGCAAAGATAAAAATCACCGAGGGTTTAATAATAGATTATGAAAGTCATAGAATTTTTTTAAAAAATCATAGAGTTCTAACAATAGAACTTCAGAATCTTGGAATGCGAGCGTCCTGGAATATTGGAAACTTAGAAGGGCGCGCTCACAAAGCCGCCGCGATAATAAAAACAGCATAGGGAGAGCGAAGGCTCTGGAATGTTATAATAGAACATTAAGCCGAGAACTGGGCTGAAGATAGAATCCGAGGATCTGAGGACCGCTGGGCTCTAAACATCAGAGGGGTACATCTGAGCAAGCTAGTGCCCCTGCTGGATAGGGTGGGAACAGGGGAGGGAGAGGCCCCCCAGGTAGAAATGGGGAAACTGAGGCCCAGCGGGGCGGTTGGGGTGGCCTGCCTGTCCCCTGGTTTCCGCCAACCGGCCGCCAGGGCACCAGGTGGGGAGCGAGGCTCAGTGATCACATTTCGTCCCTAATGAGCAGACCGGAGCTGGCCAGTCCCCTGGGGCTGCAGGGGGAGGGGGTAAGCAGGAGCCCACAGAGGAGGCAAAGGGGGGAGCCGGCCCCATGGCTTCGGGGACAAGGCTGGTGAGTGCGCAGAGGGTTGCAGGGGGCTGGGGGGTGCACACTTCTTCCTCTTGTCCTCTCCACCCTCCAAGTCCTTGAGCTTCCTGGATGAGGGGATATCTGGCCAGGCCCAGGGACTTATTTGGCCTTACAGGGGAGTCCAGGGGTCAAATCAGTCTTCCCTGTCCCCCAATATCACTCCGCATGAGTTTCTCTCTCTTGCTCTTCTGTAAGGGGACAGCGGGGACCAAGTTGGGGTCTGTGGGAAACTTCCTGTGGGCTGTGAGATTTGGGGTTTACCTTGCCAACAAAGCTTGAACAGGGGAGGTGACAGATTTCAGCCCAAGAGGGTCTTGACCCTGAGGCTGAGCAGGTGAGGAAGGGCCCCCTGGGACACTTGCTTTTCTTGTGGTGAGAAGACCCATATTTTCCAGAAGATTCTCAAAGGGGTCTGAGACACCCTCCCTCCCCCAAAAATGTGAAAAATGACAGAAATGCAGAAAGTGAGGAGAGAAAACCATTTAGGAAGGGAAAGTGCTTAACCGTCCTATGGGCCTGTTTCCCCATCTGAACCAGGAAGGGGTCGGAAATAGCTGTGCACCCTGGTTGTCACCTACAGGCCTGTGGCACTGTGGAATTCTAAGGTCTGACAGTCTTTGCTGACGTTAGGGAGTTTAACGGTGGGCAGATGTTGGGTGGGGAAAGAGAGGGTTGACTTGGAACGTCCCTCCCCCTGCCCAGCACCCCCAAGACGCAGGTGGGCTGGGGAAAGGGAGGGGTGGGTGCCAGTCTGGCTCCCTAGGAGGAAATCAGCAATGGGAAATGTATTTCCTCTGACTGCCGGAAATAAGTCTCCTGCCTGTGTCCCCGTCCAGTCTCAGAGCCCTGGGGTCTAGGGAGGGTGGGGCGGGGAGACTCCTGCGGGTGCCTCCTGCCATTACCAATGGGTTCACGCCCCTCTCAGTTCTCCAGGGCCCATGGGGTGAAAATTGTTCCCACACTGCACACCGTGGACGATAGAACGTTCTACCATGGATTTTCACACGGTTAGTCTCAAGCTTGTGTCCCCTTTTGCAAAAGGAGACACTGAGGCTCCTGAAGGAAAAGAAGTTCCATCATGTCACAGGGGAAAGGAGGGAGAAATCAGGGGCCAGCGAGAGGGGCAACCCAGGGGCAGAGAGGCAGAGAAAGGGAACCGAGGAGGAATGAAAGTGTTCCCAGTGACTTTGGGTGTGAGGCTTCAACAGAGGGGAGGGACTGGACTATACTGGTCAAGTCAGCAACAACCCCGCCCTGCCCACTGTCCATCGCCACAGGACTTAGAAGCCTCTGTCCTGAGTCTGAGGACCCCACAGGGGGCAGGAGTTACTGAGCAGGGCTCAGCCCTGACCTTTCCAAGTCAATTAGGAAGCGGATAGATCCTGCCCTTTCCCTCCAGCTCCCTTCCCCAGGACCCCCGCAGGGACTCCTCTGAGCCTGGGGTGCAGCCTCACTGGGGAGGATAGGGAGGTGTGGTGGGGGAGGGGTTAACCAGCACAGGGTTCCTCCTCAGGGCCTCTGGCCTCTGCAGAGCTTCTGGAATGGCTTCTGTGAGCACTTACTGAGCACCTACTGTATGCTGGGCCTCTCCTGGGTGCTGACCCACAAGGTCCCTGCCCTCCTGGAAGGCCCATCCTAGACAGATGGACAGATGTAAACAAACCAGTCGTAGTAGATGACAGGAGAGGGTCCTGGGGAGGTGGGGACATGACCTCAGAGGGTGAACAGACAGGGAGGCAGCTGGAGGAAGCACCAGACAGACAGAGGGGAGAGAAGTGGAAAGGTCTTGAGGCTGGGAGGAGGGTCATGGAGGAGGTGGGACTAGAGAAGGGGGCAGGGGGGCTGGCACAGGGGCCAGGAGTTTGGATTTTACTGCAAGTCCAATGGGAAGGGTTTCAAGCAGAAAAGTGGCAGGTGCTGGTTTTCATGTTACCAAGGTCTTTCTGGGGCTGGGCTGGGGCTGAGTGGTGGAGCACTTGCCTTGCCCAGGTAAGGCACTGGGTTTGATGCTCAGCACCACATAAAAATAAATAAATGGAGGTACTGTGACCATCTACAACTAAAAAAAAATATTTAAACAAAAAAAAACGTCTTTCCGGCTGCCATGTGGGAGGTAGTTGAGGTTGAGGCAGAATGGCAGTCAGGAACAGGGGTGATGATGCTGGTGGCACAGGGCTGACGAGGACTCAGGAATCAATCAGGAAGTGAGCATCAGGGAGGTCCCCGGGGACCTACTGTCTGGTCATCCCTTCCCCTCTCTGGGTCTCAGTTTCCTCCTCTGTCCAGTGGAGGACTCAACCAGTGGGTGAGTGGTGGTGGTTTTTTTGTTTGTTTGTTTTGTTTTGTTTTGTTTTTGGTACTGGGATTGAACCCAGGGGCACTTACAACCAGCGAGTCACATCCCCAGCCCTGTTTTGTATTTTATTTAGAGACAGGGTCTCACTGAGTTGCTTAGTGCCTCACTAAGTTGCTGAGGCTGGCTTTGAACTCGAGATCCTCCTGCCTCAGCCTCCAGAGCCGCTGGGATTACAGGCGTGAGCCACCATCCCTGCTAACCAGTGGTTTTCCAAGTGTGTCCTGGGGATTCTTCAGAGGTAGCCTCTTGCTTCCACCTCATTTCATCCAGAGCACAAAGCAATTTTTTCTTTCGCTGTCTTCGATTGGTTTTCAATTAGGATTGTTTTTTCACATTCAAAAAAAATTAAAGAGGCACAGACCCAGACCCCTCAAAGAGAAGGCTTCCAAAGGTGCCTGTGACGCAGGACATCACTGCCCTTCTCTCTAGGGCTGATGATGGCAGGGACTTGGTCTGTGACTGTCCTTTGCCTTGTGGCTGCGGGTCTTCCCAGAACCAAGGAGATGATGGCCTGTTTCTCCCTTGAGAAGATGGGAGAGGAGAGGCAGTGAGGGACGTGCTCCCTGAGAGAGAGGGGACAGCTGGCTTCCCCTTGCTCCTGACCCTAACCTTGATCAAGTCCAGCAGCTCCTTCTCCTTGTCCCTCCCTGAGCCCTCTGCCACCGTTCCCAGCACTGTCAGCCCAGGGTCCCTTTCTATCCACATTCTGGAAACGGAACAAATTGTAAAAACTGGCCAGCAGGCTGAGAGCAGATCCCCTCGCCCCTCCTCCCTTATCAGGACCTTGGACAGGCCTCCAAATGACTCAGTGCCTCAGTTTGTCAAAAAGGGAGAACGCCTATTTTCCTCGGGCAGTTCTCCAAAATTTTAATGAAATCATGAGGGAAGGGCTTGGACCAGGGCCTGCGTGTAGCTCTTCTTATGCCACTGCCATTGCTGTTAGGAATGGGGTGCCCTTCCTGCGTCCCAGAACCAAAACATGGGGTGCCCTGACACTGCAGTCCATAAATATGTATACCTGTGTCAATCAAAAATAAAACAAAACTTAAAAAGAAAAAAGGACAAGGCACCTTGGTCAGGGCCGGGAGGCTGGTCCCAGACCCGGTTCCTTCGCTGCCTTGCTGTGCAGCCTTAGGGGTGACGCCCCTGGGGACCCCTTCTCCTACCTAGGAAGTGACAGGGTTAGACTAGTCCAGTGTTTCCTGAAGCATAATATGATACATGTGCCTAATTTGCAGCCTCTGGGAGAAAGGTCTAGAATCTGAATTGGACTTCATTTGAATATCTCTTTGGGGTGTGGGGGAGATATCTGGCTCCTCAAATTAGTATTTTTTGCCATCTGTTGCTTAGGATGGGATTCAGGCCGGCGTTGTCCTGGCCTGGCTGTCGCCTTCCAGAATTGGGGAGGGGGTGGGGAAGTGGGTGGAAACTCCCCAGTGCCTCCATCAACTCCTGAGGAGGTCCCTCACCAGATGCGACCAAGCTGGAGTCCCTCCCCTGCCCCACGACCCTCCTCTGATTGGCCCTCCTCTCCTTCCTGTTCCTAGCAGCCCTTCCCACCTGCCCACTCCCACAGGACACCAGCTTTTCTGGGACCCTCTACTTTTTGGTGACCATACCTATTTCCTTATTTCATGTAGGATCCGGGGAGACGACAGCACTCCTGCCGGCACCGCCTCATCTTCTCAATACTCCCTGTCTGCCCTATCTCAACGCTGGTCCGCGTATTTCCTGTGCCTTCTAAAACATTCCATTGTACCAGTACTTCGACATGGCTACCCTTAACTTCCTAGGTCCTCTATAAGCGTCATGCTCTCACCACCAACCGTGGATGCCTTCACCTCCTCCATGACCTCTTCCCCTGCCCAATTTTCCCCCTAGTCCAGGCTTCCTTATTTATGCCCTGGTTGGTTCCACAAACACCCCTGTGATAGACCTCTATTAATCCCACCATCCTCAAATCGTTCTTTTGCGGTATTCCCATCCCTCCGGTGACCCTCTTCCTCGCAAGCTCTCTTCTTCCCGGCCAAGCCTGCCTCCACTTCCTCTCTTCTCGGTGGAGAGTCTCCCACAATGTTCCCCTGAGCCTCCAAGGAGGGGGCTCAGGGGGCCCGATGGCCTCCCGCCCCCCGTGGCCCGGTAGCCCCTGTGGGCCAGGGGAAGTGCCTCGGAAGCCCCGGTGCCGAGCATGGGCAACCGCACGTGGGAGGGCTGCCACGTGGACTCGCGTGTGGACCACCTCTTCCCGCCATCCCTCTACATCTTCGTCATCGGCGTGGGGCTGCCCACCAACTGCCTGGCGCTGTGGGCGGCCTACCGCCAGGTGCGGCAGCGCAACGAGCTGGGCGTCTACCTGATGAACCTCAGCATCGCAGACCTGCTCTACATCTGCACGCTGCCGCTCTGGGTCGACTACTTCCTGCACCACGACAACTGGATCCACGGGCCCGGCTCCTGCAAGCTCTTCGGCTTCATCTTCTACACCAACATCTACATCAGCATCGCCTTCCTCTGCTGCATCTCCGTGGACCGCTACCTGGCCGTCGCCCACCCGCTGCGGTTCGCCCGGCTGCGCCGCGTCAAGACGGCCGTGGCCGTGAGCTCCGTGGTCTGGGCCACCGAGCTGGGCGCCAACTCGGCGCCCCTGTTCCACGACGAGCTCTTCCGCGACCGCTACAACCACACCTTCTGCTTCGAGAAGTTCCCCATGGAGGGCTGGGTGGCCTGGATGAACCTCTACCGGGTCTTCGTGGGCTTCCTCTTCCCCTGGGCGCTCATGCTGCTGTCCTACCGCGGCATCCTGCGGGCGGTGAGGGGCAGCGTGTCCACCGAGCGCCAGGAGAAGGCCAAGATCAAGCGGCTGGCGCTCAGCCTCATCGCCATCGTGCTGGTCTGCTTCGCGCCCTACCACGTACTCCTGCTGTCGCGCAGCGCCGTCTACCTGGGCCGCCCCTGGGACTGCGGCTTCGAGGAGCGCGTCTTCTCCGCGTACCACAGCTCGCTGGCCTTCACCAGCCTCAACTGCGTGGCCGACCCCATCCTCTACTGCCTCGTCAACGAGGGCGCCCGCAGCGATGTGGCCAAGGCCCTGCACAACCTGCTCCGCTTCCTGGCCAGTGACAAGCCCCAGGAGATGGCCAACGCCTCTCTCACGCTGGAGACCCCACTCACTTCCAAGAGAAGCAGCGTGGCCAAGGCCATGGCGGCCACCTGGGCGGCTGTTCCGCCCTCCCAGGGGGACCAGGTACAGCTGAAGGTGCTGCTGCCAGCACAGTGAACCTGGGTTGGGCAGAGCCCCATCCTCGGGTCTCCTCCCAGGCCCCTCCACCCCGTTTCTGGTGTATGCAAATTGTATGTAAATAAGGCCGTGTTAATATTCATAAGAATACAAGAAAATAGGAAAAGAGCGAAGTTGGTGTGTCACTGGTCAACCATCCCCCCACTCTGTGACCCCCTAACAATTCCATTTAACTGTCCCCAGCCCTATGCTGGGCAGTGCTGGTGAACAGCAGTGACCCTTGTCCTCATGGACTCTCAGACCCTGCCACCAGGGTCTTGAATGGCTTCCCGGAGAAGGGGGTAGGTAAATTAAGTCAAATATTTGGTTTTCAAAAGGTGAAGACAAAAAGAAGAAAATTAGGATTATTTCCAATAAACAAGTAAACACCTGTGACTCAAGGGGAAGATGGAAGGAGAAATAGACTGACTGTATAGTCATCACCTTCACCCTTGGGACACTTCCTGCCCCCTGGTCATATCAAGGAGATAGTGACAGACTAACTGAGATTCTAGATAAACTGCATTCTCCAAATCAGGACTGAGGATGAGGAGGAATGTCAGAAACCAAGTGAAGGGCAACCAGGGTGGGCTGCCTGGAGGTGGCATGAGCAGCACAGGCTTGGGCAGGAGGCTTCAGAGGAGTAAGAGTACATTCATCCATTCATTCCATAGAGATCTATGCCTGGCTCTGTGCTGAGGCCGGCTGGGGATACAGCAATGACAAAGACAACCCTGGCCCTGCCTGCTCTCATGGAGCTCAGGATAAATGAGTACAAAAATAAGGATAAGCCAGGCATGGTGGCACATGTCTGTAGTCCTAACTACTTGGGAGGCTAGGGCAGGAGGATCACTTGGGCCCAGGATTTGGAGACCAGCCTGGACAACATAGCAAAACCATATGTTGAAAAATACCACCACCACCAAAGAAATAAATGCCCGCTGAAGCATGGTGGTGAAGATCTCCAATCCCAGCTATACTGGAGGCTGAGGCAGGAAGATAGCAAGCCCAAGGCCAGTCTGGGCAATTTAGTGAATTTAGTGAGATCCTGTCTTGAATCAAAAAAAAAAAAAAAAAAGGGCTGGGGGTGTAGCTTAGTATAGCGCACTTGCCTAGGATGCAAGACCCTCCATTTGATCCCCATACTGGAAAGTTTGGAATTCCTAAATGGAAAGGTGAAGAATAAAGCCAGTTGAAGGGGTAGAGAGTGACTGGGAATCTGATCTAGATAAGGGGACAGGAGGGCTCACTGAGGAGGCCGATCAGCAAAGACCTGAGGGAAGTGAGACGGTCAGCCCTGTGGGAAGAACATTCCAGACAGAAGGAAGAGCGAGGCAAAGGCCCTGGGCTAAGAGCGTCTGGATTTTGAGGGACTGTAGCTATAGCAGTGTGGCTGCAGGGCAAGGCAGGCAAGAGGAATGGGTGATGAGACTGGAGGGCACAGGCCGTTCATGCCGGGCCACAAGTCTCCACGAGGACTCTCTTTCACTCAGTGGGAGCCATGAGGGGGCTCTCAGCAGGGGACTGGTGTGATGTGACCCAAGTCGGGATCCTACTGGCTGCTGCATGGAGAACAGAATGTGAGGCAGGGGCAAAGGCAGAACCCAGGGGCCCAGGGAGGAGGTGAGTGCAGACTCTAGGCAGGAGATGTCAGCGCCGGGAAGAGAGGTGGCAGGGTGGTGGACTGAAGGAGGAGCAGTGGTCACCTTTAGGATTAATTTTGAAGGAGTGCTTGGATGGAAGAAGTGCAGAGGCCTGTGGGGTTATGTAATGTGAGCACCTCACTCGTTCTGGGAAAAGGGTATCCCAGAGACCTGAGCAGAAAGGGCCTCTGGGAATGATCCCAGGCCCCAGTCCAAGACAGCAAGTGGAGAGGCTGGGCCAGGGGTCCAAGGTCTTGTGGCCAGTGAGTCAGTGCTGGGGCCATCCTGGACTCCCTCTCCCCTCCCCATTTCAGCATCTGTTCCCACGCCCCAGGGTAGCCAGAGCTGCCTGCCCCAGCTGATGGTGTCCCTCTTCCTCCTCTGGCCTCAGGGGTCACTAGGAATGACTGTCATCCTATAACCAGGCTGGAGAGGAGGAAGCAGTGGCTTTGACAGGCTTGGTCCCTCCCAAGAGATCTTTCTCACTTCCTTCTCCCCACGGGTGTGTGCACAGGCTCCTGAGATGTGAAGATCCCCCTACACACACACCCTTGCCCCAGAAGTTTCCAGAAGAGGTTCCTGGAAACCCTTTGAGGAGAGAGAGGGGAATGAGCCTAATGAGGAAATGTGGAGGGCCTAGGTGGAGTCGGGGGTGAGGGGCACCCCGAGCTGCAGGGAGTTGGGTCTTGGTGTTGGGGGGTATCATGAGGGGGGCTTTCCACCTGTCCCATCACCATGAAGCTGCTGGTACGGAGAAGCAGGGGCTGGGAACTTCTCCAACACATTTCCTAGGAGGATCAGGTAGAAGCCTTAGCACCCCTCTCCCACCAAAGGCGCATTCCCATCCAGACAGTACATTTTTTTGAGCTCCTGCTATGTACCAGACACTGTCCTAAGAGGTAAGGAAATACTCGATTATAAACAAAGAGTCATGAACAAGTCTGGAAGTTTCCAATCCCATTATCGGGCTTCTTAGTCCCCTATAAGGTCCTTGGCCCCAGGCTAACACCCCCAGAGATCAGAAGGTGGTCTTGGGCTGTGACTGAAGAAATTCCAGTCTCAGCTCCACCCTGATCACCTATGGAACTCTGGGCAAATTCTTTCCATTCTCTGGCCTCGGTTGGCCAGTCTGTAAAATAGGAAGAGGGCTGGTCCCAAGTGGATGATGGGCCCTAAATAGCCTCAGCTCCCTCACAATTTTGGTTCAGAAGGGATGCTGGGAAGGGTTGTTTTTATGGAGTCCACATTCTTCATTTAGAGTGTCTGCGTTTACACAGTGCCACCATTACAAATGGCAGGAACTTGACAGCAGCTCAGGGAGTCAGAGTGGATGCTGGGGAAAGCTGGAGGGCCCCCGACTATTCTGAAGGGTTTCCTCTTCCCTGTCCTTCTGCCTCTCCAGACAATCGCTCAACTACCCACCAGCACTCCACCATCCGGGAATTTCTCTCAACCCCTTCCTGACCTTGTTTATATGATTTTGCTCCCTGGTGAGCAAGGGAGGACAGTCTGGGACATGTCCTTAAACTCCTTCCTGAGCCATTTCCCTGGGGACCCTCACCCTCCAAAGGAGGAAGCGGGGCTGCTTGAGAACGGGTTTTATTAGCCAAGACGCTGCCAGCAACTTGCGCCACCCTCTGCCCATCTCCGGGCCTCGGTCTCTTTGGCCTCGGTCTCTTTGTCGGTTGCCTGGGGAAGGGATGGAATGCCCCTCAGGCCGCAGTCATCGGTAATGCTCATACCCCTATGGGCAATAAGGGCTGCTTACTGAGTCCCTTCTATGTCACTGGCACCATTTAAAAGCACTTAATGTGACTCACTACTACGTTTTATACTCAAGATTCGCATATAAGCCTCATAATAATCTAATAAGGCAAGTGCTATTGGGTCCCATTATGTAAATAGGAACACTGATGTCCAGAAAGGTTAAGTCACTCCTTCATTATCACACAGCAACTAAACGCAGAGCCTGGGATCCCACGGTTCGTGTGACTACTCTGCCAGTTTCCTCTCTCCCAGTGAGGGCTCTAACCTGCCGAGGACGACGTAATTAGGCTCATTACACCTAATTAGGACTTATTAAGAGCCTTCTTTGGGCGAGGAAGGCTCCTCACTACGTGACATCACGCAAGAGCGCGGTGACATCACACCACGCAGGATTAAGAATCCCTTCACGTTCCCGCGAGGAGCCGTTTAACGGCACCGCCCCTGGACGCCTCATTTCCGCCAAAATTTACATATTCAATAAACGGCCGTCGGGGCGGCAGCATCGACGTGGTGGCGTCACGGAGCGCCCTTGCAGTTACCCCGGAGCGTGCGTACGCACGTACGAAAGCACGCACGGCCACGAGAGGGCGGGGGAGGAGTGGAGAGGTCGGAGGCGCCCCGCCCAGTCAGCAAGGTTGCGCGTGCCCAGTGCGACCGCCAAGATGGTGGTAGGCGCGTTCCCCATGGCGAAGCTGCTATACCTGGGCATCCGGCAGGTCAGCAAGCCGCTTGCCAACCGCATTAAGGAGGCTGCCCGCCGAAGCGAGTTCTTCAAGACCTATATCTGCCTTCCGCCAGCTCAGCGTGAGTCTGACCCCACGTCCCTCCAACCTTTCCATTTCCCGACCTCTCAGGTGGTTGTTCAGGGGATGGACTTCTGTCCATGACCAGTCACAGCCCGAACCGGCAAAGTCCTATAGCCAATAGGGAGGGCCTCTGTGAGAGGGACGTGGTGGTAACCCAATGGTGAGGACGGGCCTGGAGTAAGGGGTGGGCAGGGGCGTCGCCGCGCGAGTTTGGAATGTCAGCCAATAGAGGAAGAAGCTGGGAGACTGACGTCAAGGCGATCCAATAGTATGGAGAATGGGAGTAATTTGGGCGGGGCTTTCCAAGAGAGGAGCTAGGGGCAGGTCTAAGGGGAAACCCGACTGGGGTCCTTGGCCAAGCCATCCTTCGGTGACTTTGCTCCCAGAGCTTCACCCCAGGCCTTAATTTCCCTTCTGCCCTTGAGGTGGGAAGTGCTTATATATCACCCACTTAGAACGTCGGCGTGCTCTAGTGTTACTCCGGAGAACAGGCCTGATTAGAGGCTTGGTGGTGGTGGGTTGAAATCTGGAGTTTGGAGATTTGACTTAAATCTGGCAAAAGGGGAATTTAAACCAGAGTGGACATTCATGCGTATATTCATTAATTCACTGATGTACCATCCATTCATTCAGTACACAGACTGTGCAGGCCTTATTCTATTCACTAGAACATACATGTCAGCGTCAGCCCAGAGTGATCAGGGAGGCGGGAGCCCTGGAGTTCATTGGACCCAAGGGCTAGAGGGGAGCTGCCCGAACTGAGTTATGAAGGGCATTTGAGCAAATGCTCAAAATATAAGCAACTTTAAAAAGATGATCTATGTTTTATAGCCTGGTGGAAGCATTAAATAGAGAACTTTAATGTAACTTGCTGGGTTAGGGAACTACCATCTCTCTATCTACCTTGTGCTGACAGAGCTTTGAAACAGCAGGGTCCATCGGGGCATGTGGCACATACCTGTAATCCCAGAGACTCTGGAGGCTGAGGCAGGAGGATTGCAAGTTCAAGGCCAGCCTCAGCAATTTAGCAAGGCCCTAAGCACTGTAGAGTGACTCTGTCTCAAAAATAAATAAAAAGAGTTGGGGACATGGCTGTGTAGTAAAGCACTCCTGGGTTAAATCTCTGGTATGGGGGGAAAAAGCAACAGGGTCCAAGCCAGTCCTACTTAGTACCCTCAAGGAGTTGGCAGTCCAGTGGGGACAGACCCATCCACCAACAGTGACGACCCAGATGGGCCAACCTGGGATGGGGGAATCCCCTTGGACACTGCCCTGGCATGGGGTTCAGTGAGGGCTTCCTGGGAGAGGAGGTATCTGTACTGGGACTGAGGGATGAGGAGAATTGTTGAGGCAGCGGGTGGAGCATGTGCAAAGGCCAAATGGTTCAGAGTGCCTCTTTCTTCCTTTAAGTTTGAGAATTCTTGACCCTTCGGTGTTTGGCGGAGCCTGGGTCAGGGCTACATGTCTTACAATGTTGGGTCTCGTAGTTACCAAAGTGCTTTCATCTTATCTATCTAATTCGATCCTCACAGCCATTTTGTCCCATTGTCAGGAAGTGAGGATGACTTCCTCCTGTACACAGAAGGGAGAGCTGCAGCCTGGGGGGTAGAAGTGAATTTCTGAGGTTACACACCAGGCTTGTGCCGAGGCAGGAATTGGACTCTGGACTCCCACCCCCATCTGTTTCCTGCTGCCACCTTTCTTCCTAATAATGTGACATGTCTTGGCATTGTGGTTTAGAAAATGACTTCTGGAGTCAAATTGACATGGATTAGCATCCTCCCCACCCCTTCTCAGGTTGGTGACTTTGGGCAAGTCACTGAATCCCTCTGAACCTGTTCCTTCTTCTGTATGATGAATAGTGTATAATAGCAACATTTATTGGGCATTTACTTTGTTTCAGGCCATGTACTACCAAACCCTTATGGGATTGAATCCTTACAAATTGTTATACAATAGATAATATTTGTTATTCCTCATTTATGTATTCTTTTTTTTTTTTTTTCTTTTTTGGATACTGGGGATTGAACCCAGGGGTGCTAACCACAAAGCCACATCCCCAGCCCTTTTAATTTAATTTTATTTATTTATTTTTTGTGGTGCTGGGGATTAAACCCAGGGCCTTGTGCATGGGAGGAAAGCACTCTACCAGCTGAGCTATATCTCCAGCCCCATCCCTTTTTATTTTTTGCTAAGTCGCTTGAGGCCTCGCTGAGTTGCTGAGGCTGGCTCTGAACTTGTAATCCTCCTGTCTCTGCTTCCTGAGTCACTGGAATTACAGGAGTGGGCTATCACACCTGGCTATATATGCTTTTATGTTATAAACAATACTGTGTTATTGTGAGAATTGGTGAATAGAGCCAATTTAGTCAGTGTTTGGCACCAAGTCATGGTTATTGTGCATATTATGCATATAACAGAGAGGAAAAGACAAAAAACTAAGCCCCAAGGAAGCAGGTAGCTTCTCATGGAGGAAACTAGACAAAAAACAAAATTAGTAGTTAAGGTATAAAACGCACTAGACAGCAGTAATTGCTCTGGAAAAAAAAAACTGGGGGTGTGGAAGAAGCGGCATTGGGAAGAAGACTGTGAGCTCGGCTTGGAGGGGGAGATCGAGCGGGGTATCTTCAGGATTTCCGCCCAGAGGGATGCACGTGCAAAGATCTTGAGGTAGGGGTGCTCCTGGCACAGTGGACTGAGGAAACCAGTGGTGATGGGAGAGAGGGGGCAGCTTGTGCAGGGTTGTGGCCACTGTGAATGCTTTGACTTGGAGGGCCACAGGACTCACTGTACTGTTCTGTGCAGGAGAGGGACCCGTCTAAGATGTAGATTTGTGGTTTAGTTTTTGACATTGAGGGTGGGACCCAGTCCCTCGTGCATGCTGGGGAAGTGCTCTGTCACGGAGCTGCACCCCAGCCCGAGTTCTAGTTTTCTAGGATCCTTCTAGCAGTTGCAGAGGAGGGTGAGTGCAGGGAGTAGGCAGCTGTGTTGCAGGCAAGAGGCCAGTGCAGTGGGGCCCAGATTCCAGGGCTGTTCCTCCCTAAAGACTACTGTTTTTTTCTCCTCCTCCTCCTTCTTTTTCTTTCTCTTCCTTCCTTTCCTTCTTTTTTTTTTTTTAATTTCCAGCCCCCTGGTATAGTCATTCCTTTGATTCCCTTGAGCACCAGTTCATCAGTTACTCATCTTCAACGCATTTGCCGTTTTCCTCTCATACGCGTATGTTTGTGTGTGTGGATCCCACCTAAATGCTTAGACCATTGTCTCCTAAGAACAAAGATTTCTCCTACATGTTACAGTAGGTGTCACACCTGAGAAACGTAACATTGATAACAATAATATTGATATCAGTATTCCTTAATATGTAACTCTTTGGTTGTCCCCCAAATACTCTTTTAATAGTTTATTTTTATGCTTCTTTTTAATCCAGGGTTGCTCAGAGATCACGTACTACATTTGATTATCATACCTTTTTTATATCCTTTAATCTACAGTAGAGTTTGGCAATGCACTGCCTGTCTTTGTAAACAATTTTTGTTTTTTTGGTACCAGTGATTGAACCCAGGGGTGCTTAACCACTGAGCCACATCCCCAATGCTTTTTATTTGAGACAGGGTCTCGCTAAATTGCTTAGAACCTAAGTTGCTGAGGCTGGCTCTGAACTTGAACTTGGTGATCCCCCTGCCTCAGTCTCCTGAGCCGCTGGGATTACAGGTGTGTGCCGCTGTGTCCAGCTCTAAAGAAATTTTAATGGTAACACTTTTGGTCTATTTGTTTACATCTCTGTTTGCTTATGTAGGAGTTCAGGGAGCTTCCCTGCTCTCCCTCCATGATTTCACAATTAACCCCTGAAAGGTTAATAGACAATTAGTAGAAGGCAATAGCATAAAATTGATCTGGGACTGGAGTACAGCTCAGTGGGAGAGCACGTCCTTAGCATTCCATCCCCAGCACCAAAAAAAAAAAAAAAAAAGGATCCATGCACTGGGCGTCATGTGAAAAATAAGTGACTGTTCACGAAGCTGGTGTGATCTGAAGGGGCAGGGCAGCTTGCGGGCCGCCTAGGAAGAGCCAGTGCAGGTGGGAGTGCAGATGAGGGGGCGATGGCCTGTCTGGACCAGATGGGCATTTCTAGTCTCCTCCTCACATGGGTGCTGATCATTCCGCATAGGTAGGGATTCCAGGGAGGAGTTTCTTGACACCTGGGCTGTACCTGAAGGATCTGCCCTTGATCAGATGGAGGAGACTCGGAGAAACCCCTCGGAGCCTCTGCTGCTCCCTTCTGGTTGAAGCAGTCGGCCTACCAGTGTGGTGTGTTTTGAGCTGTTAGATCCTGGACTCCTTCACCCACAGTGTCTGAAATATTTGCCCTCTGGCACGTTACAGAGAGAGTTCACAGACCCTGCTCTAAAACAGTCTTCGTGCCCTTGTGTTTCGTGACATTGACGTCAAGAGCCAATTTTCTGGTGGTGGGCCACCGCCTGGAGTTTCCTAAGTGCTTCCCCTAATGGTGTTCGGCTTGCACATCTTCTGCGGGAGTACCAGGGAGGAGATGGCGTGTCCTGAGGCAGTCCTGGGTGGGGAGGGGGCTGGTGTCTGTCTGTCTGTCCCATCATTTGTGACAGTAACTTGGATCCCTTGGTTAAAGTGTTAACTGTGAGGGGAACCCTTCCTTTTCCTCTTTGTGGGAGCGGCCAGTAGAGGTGTTTGGGGGCGGAGCTGGCGGGATGGCCTGGGGTTGGTGTAAGAGGGCAGACTGCAGGGCCATGGACAGAAAGGACCCGGAACTCCATTTGAGTCAGGAACAGTTGGAGATGATACTAGACAGGTGTGCCCTTGCTGATTGCAGTTACACCTTTTAAAATTATGTTCTTGTCATCTTCACACTGCTGATTGCCCTTTGTTCCAGTCCCTTGGCCAGGGCAGCAGTGGAGTTGCAATTTCCCAGAGTACAGTGACAGCCATGTGTGCCGGGTCACAGCCCCCTGTGGACATCACCAACATATCCAGCGTTGGCGCTGCGCTGTTTTGACCCCACAGGGTAGG
The DNA here is from genome assembly GCF_902686455.1 of Sciurus vulgaris. Lineage (NCBI taxonomy): Eukaryota > Metazoa > Chordata > Mammalia > Rodentia > Sciuridae > Sciurus > Sciurus vulgaris. The sequence continues at coordinate 54,558,095 of NC_136478.1, read as the reverse complement.
CCTGATGGTCTTTTCCTGGGACAAGCTAGAGCGGTGGCACTGGCTGACTAGCTGAAGCAGGAGACTAAGTCGCAGTCGCTGCTGCACTGCTGAGAGGGGGAGATTTTCCTCTGTATTTTCTGGTGGTGCTGGGGATAGAACCCGGGGCCTCACACGTGCTATGGAGATGCGCCGCCACTGAGCTGCAGCCCCCGCCCCAGGTTTTATTAAATAAAGAGTTCCTGGCATGAAGTTACAGAGGTTGGCGATGGCCAGGCAGGGGATCTCCTTGCAGAAGTGTACTTCCGAAGTTTCCAGGGAAGCTGTGGGTTGGGGGATCTCTAGTTTGTTGCTGCATATTCCTGTAGAGTGTAAAGTGATTCTGCAATTTAACACACACACTAGGTAGAATAGTGCCCCCAAAGATGCTCACATCTGTCTTTTTTGTTTTGTTTTGTTTCCAGCAATATTTATTGAAAACAGCAGTGCTTTTCAAGTGAGAGTTTATACATTGAGCAGTAAGATTTGCCTTTTACACCATGTGGTCTACTACTGCAGGTGGTCGCATCTGTCTCTCTTTTTTTTTTTTTTTTAATTTTTTCTTAGTTGTAGATGGACACAATACCTTTGTTTTATTTATTTATTTTTATGTGGTGCTGAGGATTGGACCAGGCGTCACCCACGCTAGGCGAGCGCTCTGTCACTGAACCAAAACCCCAGCCCTCTCATCTGTCTTAATCAACTTTTTGTCCTATAGTGAAATACCTGAGGCAGGCTAAGAAGAGAGGGGAACCCTCCTAGAGCAAAAAGAAAGCAGGGGAAGAGAACCAAGAAGGGGACCTACCACCAAAGCCACTGATACTCTGGGGACATTTCCAGTTTCCCGTGGTCTGTGGGGAGGGGACCCATGCTGTGAGGAAGGTGGGCAGGAGCCTCCTCTGCACACCCTGTCTCACTGGGACACCCTGTGAAGGCACCCCAGCTGCAGCTCCAGGGGGAGGTGGACCCTCTTCTCAGAACTCGTGGCCGCTGACTTCCTGTTGTGGGCTCAGAGCCTGAGTTCTCTTGAAAAGCCCTGGAACTAGCAAGTTGAGAAGGAAACCAGGTTTGTTGCACCCTGAGTGCCTGCCTTCCCATAGCAGTCCATCCCGACAGCTCCCGATGACAATGTTTGTTCCATATCCCAAAGCAGGGACCCCGAGAGTCAGCAGAAACTGCATGCGAGTGGAGATCTGCACACATGGCAGATGGTGGAATTATCAAATGTGGAGCAAAAATACGTACCTTTATATGTTAAAAGAATAGAAGAGATAATAAAACACAGGTAAAATAACAAATTCCAAGGAAATTGGAAAAAGAACCACATAGCACTTCTAGAAATGACAAACACAACAGTTGATGATCAGAACTCAATAGGAAGGGCTGGGTGACTCAGGGTAGAGCACCTGCTCAGCATGCAGAGGCCCTGGGTTCCAACCCTGGCAGACGCATACACCCCACAGAGAAGGAAGACTGGACACCAGAGTAAAAATGGCTGCCAAGAGGGTGGGTGAACCAAAGGGAATGTGAGCCAAAGGAGGAAAGTGGCCAGGCATGTTGATACACACCTGTAATCCCAGGGACTTGGGAGGCTGAGGCAGGAGCATCGCGAGTTGGAGGTCAACCTCAGAAACTTAGCGAGACCTGGTTTCAAAATAAGAAGGGCCGGGGATGTAGCTCAGTGGTAAAACACCCCTGAGTTCAATAACCAGTACAAAAAAAAAAAAAGTGGGTTTGTGGTTTGCTCCCCTGAGATGCCCAGGAGTAAACCTGCAGGTCCCGGCTGTGGCTGGGTGTTTTCAATTTCAACAGTCTCCATACTGGACTTTCACATGTGCCAGTGTGTGAAGATCATTTCCTTGTACTCTATATTCTCCTGAGTGTCGCATCAGTTCTGTTATGTGCCAGAACACACACACACATACACCACTAGAAGGGATGACATTAAGCCGGACGGGGTGGCACACGCCTATAATTCCAGCAGCTCAGGAGGCTGAGACAGGAGGATCTCGAGTTCAAAGCCAGCCTCAGCAAGGGCAAGGCACTAAGCAACTCAGTGAGACCCTGTCTCTGAATAAAGTACAGAATCGGACTGGATAAGTGCCTCTCTGGTTAAGTGCCCCTGAGTTCAATTGCCAGTACCCGCCCCCCCAAAAAAAATAAATAAATAAAAGAAGCCCCTTGTTTGTATGAGAGGCCGTTGATTTGCAACCTGAGTATCTAAGACTCTACTTGCCTGGGCTGCAAGCAATTCTCTGAACAGAAGAGGGCGCCGGTCTCAACTCTTCAGCCATGGGGGCAAGCACACTGGGAATGGCACTTTACCTGCACCGCTGACCTTGGTATATCTCCATGTGCATTTGTGTTCATCTATAGTTAGTTGAAAACCCAGTCAGCAAATTTTTTTGGACTGAACCCAGGGGTGCTCTACCACTGAGTTACATCCCAGCCTTTTAAAACAAAATTTTAAAAAAAATTTTTTTTGAATTTTAAGACAGTCTCACTAAATTCTTGAGACTGGCCTTGAACTTGCAGTCCTCCGCCTTCTGGGTAGTTTGGATCACAGGTGTGCACCATCACTCCTGATGGGAACCTTAAACCTCGAGTCAAGACTGTTGTTGGAAGGCATCTCTGTAGTTGGTTTGGTGGCTCAGTGGTGTCATCCGGGGACTCTGTTTCTTCTATTTTGTGTTCTGGCAGTTCTTGTGGCCTGGAAAGGGCTGCGGGAGCTCCAGGCACGAGCTGGTATACTTGTGTGGGGAGGGTCAGCAGGGTGAGAGAGAGCCCTCAAGGCAGAAGGTCCTGAAGCCCCGAGATCCTCCCTCACTTCTGCCCTTGCCGCGGAGAGGTCGGCGAGGCGAGTGCTGGCTCCTGCACTGAGGGAGCAGAGGGTGGCGGTACTGAGGCTGTACTACCAGTGCTCAGAGGCACTGGGCTGTTCTCACGGCGTCCCAGGTGTTCCTTTATTCTCACTGCAGCCCACAAGTAGAGGACCATGTCCCTACTCCTTACAGAGGAAGAAGCTAGCAGGCTGTTCAGTAACCTGCCCGAGGGCACACAGGGGTGCTGGTGGCACTAGGATTCCAGGCCAGGCAGCCTGGCTCTTTTGCGTAGTTAGCCGCGGGGTGCTGTGGAGCTCGGCTGCAGCTGGGATCCGCATAGGCAGCCTGGCTACATCGCGGGAAGTCTTCAGCTCATGCAATCCTAGAATGTGCATGAACATCCCTGCCAGCCAGGGCTTGTGATCCCCATTTTGCAAAAGAGGAACTAGAAGTGCTGAGCCGTTTTGAATCTCACCCATGGTCACACAGCAAGTAAGCGGCACAGCCAGGACTTGGACCCAGGACTGCTGAGCTCCTGAGCTCCAGGACGTCTTCTCTGCTGCGTTGTTGGCCTCTCCAGGTCTGGGTGGGGTAGAAGCTCAGCTTGTTCTCTGGGTGTGTCCATGCTAAGCTCTGTTAAGACTATATAATTCAGTCACTGCACACACCTGTGTTTAGTCACTGCCGTGCTCCAGGAACTCTTCTGGGCTGTGGCCAAGTTCGAGATCACAGAACACTAAAGTCTGGCTGGTGGAGCTCAGATTTGAAGGTGTTACTCACCTGCCCAGCAGTCCCAGCGCCCACGGGAGGGAGATGCCACCTCCCTGCAGTTCCAGGCTGGTTCTCAGTGGCTCAGGCCCACCCTTCCACCAATCATCTGCCGCCAGACAGATGACTGGGGTTAGCACCTCCTGAACCCCTCGGCCCAAGAGTGGGAGATGGCATTTCCCCAGGTGTTTGCAGGCAGACAAGTCATGTCCATGGCGATGGCGCACTGCACATTACTATGTTCTCCAGAGAGAGGGAGGGATGGAGGGACGGGGCCAGTTCTGCAGGAGCTGTTGCCTATGCTGTGACCACAACTCTGTTAACCTGGGATGCTCTGAGGGTGTGTTTCCAGCTGGCTGGAACCCATTCAGGGATGGGCAACCAGAACCGGGACTGACTCAAAGCTGTGTTTACCCTGGATAATAACATATTAACCATAATAACAGCTCTCATTTAATATGTGGTCCATTATCTCAACAAATGATCTTAACCATCTTATTAGGCAGTATATGATTATCCTGCTTTTATGAGTGAGGAAATACCTCAGAGAGAGAAGCAAGTTCCAGGAAGCAACATTGGATAAGATGTCAAATCCACTGACTCCCAATCTCCACCACTTATGTTTAATAATTAACATTTGATTTTTGCATGTATTTTCTTTGTTGAGATACAATACCTATATAATGCAAAATAAAGGCGTAAAATGCAGTTTATGAGTGCTGATAAATGCATATACTCATGTAGTCAGAATCCAAGATATGAAACATTCCCATCAAACATTACTCCAGAAGGGTCCCTTCCCTCCCTGGCACTCTGTCTGACCTCTCACTATCTATCTGCCTGTTGTTATACTTCAAAATGGAATCACAGAGCATGGAATTAATGTCTGACCTTCGTTCACATTCTTTCGAGCTGTTTTTTGCTTCACGTATCAAGAGCTCATCTGCTGCTTTGAGTTGTGATTCTAATGTGCACATGCTGCGTTTGTTTAATCACTGTCCAAGGGTGGAGATTTGGAGTGTTTCCAGTTTTTTGGTTATTCCAAATAAAGCTCTTGGTGAACATTCATGTACAAGCCTTCTTAGACATTTTCATTTCTCTTGGGAGAAATTGCCCAGGGGTACACGTTCTGTGTTATATGGTAAGAGTATGTTTAATTCTATACAAAATTCTCAAAGGCGGGGCCTGGTGGTAACCAGCGACTTGTGAGGCTGAGGCAGGAGGATCGAAAGTTTAAGGCCAGCCTCAGCTACTTAGGGGAGACCCTGTCTCAAATAAAAGATAAAAAGAATAGGGAGTGGAGCTCAGGGAAGGGGCCAGGGTTCAATACCCAGTACTGAAAGAAAAAGAAGAAGAGCAGCTCTCAGAGGTTCCCCTGGGACTCCCGTGTTCCACACCCCTGCATATTTAATGTTTTCACAGTTTAATTTTAGCCATTCTGGTTGGTGTAAAATGGCACCTTACTTGCTTTGATGAATGGGGATACGGAGTGCTTCTTCATGTGGTCATGAGCATCTGCGGCTCCTGAGGAACAGGAATTCGGGAGCGAGCTTGCGGGTCTGTGGCTCTGGCTCAGGGTCTCTCAAGCCAAAGGCTGCTGGGCTGCAGGCCCCATTTCCAAGGCAACCCGCACATGGTGGCTGATGGGAGACCTCCGGCACGGTCTCTGTTGACCAGAGGGCTCCATTGCTCCCGCGGGCCTCTCCTCGGGGCTACTCAGGACCCAGCAGCTAGCTTCCCCAGAGTGACTGACCCGTAATGAGTGACAAACCCGAGAGGCACCGTCTTCACAGTCTAGCGATTGGAGTGACTCGTGGCCACTTCTGCTGCATTGGATTGTCCACAGCCCTGGGCGGAGTGGCAGGGACTTGCGTTCCAGGGGGCATAGTGGAGGCTGGCCGCCACAGTTCTAACTACCACAAGCAAAAATCATTGATTTATTTTTAGAATGTTTAACCAATCTTGTATTTTTAGATAAGCCCTGTTTGGTATGTTACTTTTTTTCTTTTTTTTTAACATATTGCTGTCTTTGATTTGCTGAGACTTTCCTAAAGCGTATTGTACCTGTGGTTGTGTCACCTGAATCTTATTTTTGGTTAGTCCTCTTCGGGTGTTGTTCGTCTTGTTTTTGGAGTGCTGGGAATGGCACCCTGGGCTCCGGGCTAGGCACGTGCTCTGCGGGCACCTGGCCCCCTTCAAGTAGCAGTCATGATTTTGTTGATGTCACAAAACAAGTTGATAAAACGTTCCCTCGCCCTTTATTTCCTGCAAGATTTTTGTGTAAAATTGAAATTCTTTCTTTTTCTTTTTTTTTTTTTTTTTTTTTTTTTTTGCGGTGCTGGGGATTGAACCCAGGGCCTGTGCTTGCGAGGCAAACACTCTACCAACTGAGCTATCTCCCCAGCCCACCAGGGAAGATTTTTAACAAATTAAATTTCTGTAGTAGTTTAGGGCTATTCTGATCTTCTGGTTTTCTTGTGTTGGTGTTCATACATTTTGATTTTGAAGCTTCATGACATTTTATATGTTATTGAATTTACTGCCATAAAGTTGTCCTTCATATTCCTTTGGTCCTCTTTTAATGTTTGTAGGGTGTGCAGTGATGTTCTCCCTTTCATTTCTGATTTTGGCAATTTGTGGGTTTTGTTTTTTGTTTTGTTTTGTTTGTACCAGGGATTGAACCCAGGGGCGCTTAACCACTGAGCCACATCCCCAGCCCTTTTTATTTTGAGACAGGGTCTTGCTAAATTGCTGAGGCTGGACTTGAGCTTGTGACCTTCCTGCCTCAGCCTCCCTACCTGGGATTATAGGCGTGCCCCACCAAGCCCAGCTCCCCCCATTTTTTAACAATGAAAATAAGCTTTATTACATCAAATAATAAATACATACAGAGATGCGAACAGTTTGTCATTTTCTTCCAGATGTTTTGGTCAACTTACAGTAAACACGGTACTGAAATCTACATACAGTTGTAGAATGAAAATTTGCAGGGTCCTTGTTAGATTTGATAGGTTGCTCTTCTGCATTTGTAACTTGTGCACTCTTAAAATTGACTTCAAGAAAGCCCTTAGAGTCATGTAAATGCTTAAGCAAAAAGAAGTGCCATTAAGCAGACTCTACCCCGTATGGCACATGGGACCAGCTAAGTGAAGCATGCGGTCAGGATGCATTAAAACAAAGTCCTTGGGATCAAGTGAGCTTATGAAAAGGAACAAAGAACAATTTGGGTGACATAAAGCATTCAAAAGATGAAAGGGAGACACTGATATCTTGGAGCCAAACAGCAGTTTGCTGTAAAATAACTTCATATGCATCTTTTTTTTTTTTTTTTTTTTTTTTTATTGTAAACAAATGGGATACATGTTGTTTCTCTGTTTGTACATGGCGTAAAGGCATACCATTTGTGTAATCATAAATTTACATAGAGCAATGTTGTTTGATTCATTGTTATTTTTTTCCCTTCCCCCCACCCCTCCCACCCCTCTTTACCCTCTATACAGTAGTTCCTTCCTCTATACTTGCCCCCCTCCCTAACCCTAACTCTAACCCTTCCCTCCCCCCCATTATGTGTCAACCTCCACTTATTAGTGATATCATTCGTCCTTTGGCTTTTTGAGATTGGCTTATCTCACTTAGCATGATATTCTCCAATTTCATCCATTTGCCTGCAAATGTCATAATTTTATCATTCTTTATGGCTGAGTAATATTCCATAGTATATATATACCACAGTTTCTTTATCCACTCATCAATTGAAGGGCATCTAGGTTGGTTCCACAGTCTGGCTATTGTGAATTGAGCAGCTATGAACATTGATGTGGCTGTATTTCTGTAGTATGCAGATTTTAAGTCCTTTGGGTATAGGCCAAGGAGTGGGATAGCTGGGTCAAATGGTGGTTCCATTCCAAGTTTTCTAAGGAATCTCCACACTGCTTTCCATAGCGGCTGCACTAATTTGCAGCCCCATATGCATCTTTTAAATTAATGCTTTAAAAAAGTAAAGAAACGCCCGGAAACCTGGGTCATTCCTAACTACTTAAAAATGCAAATCCTAATTAACTTCAGAATCTTTTCCCACTAGTTTGAGACTATGAACCTTGGGAGAAAAAACTAAACTGTTACCATTTTGAAAACAAGTGTCTGATCTGAACAGGGGCGATGAGCGGTCACCTCTCAGGTGATAGAGAGGCAGGCCGCGCGCCTGGGACCTGGCATTCCGCGGTTTCAGCCAGGCACTTGTTCCAGCCTCCTGCACCGCGGGCTCCTCTCTCCCCCAACTCTTCAGTGATCCGCCTGATTGTTCTGGGGCACCTGGCTGTTCTAGTTCCCTGGGTGTCACTCAGCAGCTGGGAGGACGCTGCCATGCTGGTGGAAGGCGAATAGATGCTTCCAGAGGCCTTGAGGACGGCGGGCATGTGAGCTGCCAAGCTGGACTTGTAGGACATCCCCCTCCTCCAGGGACTGGCGAGCCAGCAGCAGCCAGCTCCCCGTTTTTAATGCGAGCATTGACATATAATTTTCCCTCTAGCCAGTATGATGGCACACACCTGTAATCCCAGTGACTCAGGAGGTTGAGGCCAGAGGATAGCAAATTCCAGGCCAGCCTCAGCAACTTAATGAGACACTGTCTCAAAACTAATTTCTTTCTTTTTAAGTGGGGCTGGGGATGTAGCTCAGTGGTAGAGTATCCCTGGTTCAGTCCCCTGTACCAGAAAAAAAAAAAAAAAATTCCCTCTAAGCACTACTTAAGATGCATCCCACAAAATCTGAAGCGTCAGTCTTCATTGTCAGTTTTGTGTATTTTCCAGTTTCTCTTGTGAGTTTATGCCCCTCCCCCGCCCTTTAGGATCTGGGATTGAATCCAGGGGTGCTCTAACCACACAGCTACCCCCCCAGTGCTTTTTATTTTTTATTTTGAGACAGGGCCTTGCTAAATTGCTGAGGCTGATCTCAAACTTGCCATCCTCTGCCTCAGCCTCCTGAGCCGCTGGGATTATCATCGTGCCACCACAGCTGGCCTCTTGTCATTTCTTTTTTGACCTGTGGATTAATTATAAGCATGTTGTCTAATTGTAAAATATGGAGGCCTTTCTAGAGTTCTCATCATCGTCGTTAATCTGACTACATCATGGCCAGCAAAGAATGCACACGGTGGAAGAAGCTGTGTGGTGTGGTACGGAAGGCTGTGTGATGAGAGGGCCTGCTCCCCAACCCCGGCCGCTGTCCTCTGCCATCCTCCCGTGGCCATTAAGAAGTGTATGTCCAGAGCTGGTCTCTTTAGAGAGTCCAGGTTCCTGTTGCCCTTTGGGAGTTAAGGGTGGCTGATATGAAAGTAACGTGTGGCACCGGGTGTGATGGCACACGCCTGTAATCCCAGAGGCTCAGGAGGCTGAGGCAGGAGGACGGCAAGTTCAAAGCCAGCCTCAGCAACCTAGCAAGGCTCCAAGCAACTCAGTGAGACCCTGTCTCAAAATAAAAAATAAAAAGGGCCGGGAATGTGGCTCAGTGTAAATGTCCCTGGGTTTAATCCCTGGTACCAAAAAAAAAAAAAAAAGGGGAAAGTTACTTTTTTTTTTTTTTAGTGGTAGAAGAACACAGACCCTTTATTTTATTTATTTATTTTTTTGTGGTGCTGAGGATGGAACCCAGTACCTCACGTGTTAGGCAAGCACTCTACCACTGAGCTATGACCCTAGTCCTGGAAAGTTACATATGTTAGTTGGTAATAACACCTAACACCAGGAAGAAGGGTCCAGTGTAAGGGGAGAAGGTGTTTGCTTGTCAGGCTGGGTGCAGGGATGCTTCTCTGAGGAAATTATTATTTGATTAGAGACTGAAGTTAAGTGAGAAAGTGTGGTTATTTGGGAAAGGGCATTTCAGACAGAAGGCACAGTGTATGCAAAGGCCCTGAGGCCAGAGCGTGCCTGCTGCGCTCTGGTGTGACTGGGCAGGAGGGTGGGGGGAGAGTAAGAAGTCTGAGGTTGGAAAGGGGGCTGCCAACCAAAGACCACACCCCAACCACCTTCCAGAGGTCTTTTCTGTGTAATCAAGCGTATGTGGGGTGTAACTATTTAATTCACATAAATGGTAGTCTGCTGTTCCTCCGTTCTGTACCTGTGCTTTGGTCTAGTGGCATCCCTTGACATTCCACGCGTGTCCTGTTCAGAGCTCCCACTTTCTTTTCATAGCTGGCATGTCCTGGGTGTGCCAGGCCCCTGTTGGTGGATACTGAGGTTGTTCTGGCTGTGCCAGCCTAGAGAATGCGGCCATCGGTCTCCCAGCCTATGTGGCACTTGGTAGGCAGCTGCGTTGTGGTGGCTCATGTGCTCCCCTGCCCCCAAGAGTTTGTAGGGCTCTTTTCCAGGTCTGCCACTTCACCTGACTTGCCAAGGGCTCTTCTGGGTCTTCCTTCCTTCCCTTTCCAATGGAAAAGAAATTATAGAGGAAAAAAACATTTGAAAATAAAATCCATCCTTGGTCCCTCTCTGGTCATGCAGTGATGTGTAGTTTGAAATATTGATGGCAGGAATGCCATCCCCAGTGCACCTATTAAGGCCTATATTTCTGGTGAAACTGTACTTTTTATGTTAATAATTGTGCTTGAAATTGGTAATGTAGCCGAGTGTGGTGACACACCCCTGAATCCCACCAACTCAGGAGGCTGATGCAAGAGGATCACAAATTCGAGGCCAGCCTCAGCAGCTTAGCAAGACCCTCAACAACTTAGTGAGACCCTGTCTCAAAATAAAATTTAAAAATTTAAAAAGGGCTGGGGATGTAACATAGTGGTAAAGCACCCCTGGGGTGGATCCCCAGTGCCAAAAAAAAAAAAAAAAAATGTGTAACATATGCTGTTTTGGTCAGTTGTACACAAGTAGTAATTATAATAATAATTCAATCTGCAAGAGAAAAATTTTCACTGTGATCACAAATGAAAAATTTGCCTTTAATTTATAAAAACTTTTTTTCAGAAATATGATAGGACATCTTGCATTAGGGTAGTTTTGTAGAGAAAGTAGAATGTAGGTTGAATTTCAAAGAGCAAGGAGCCAGGCATATACTCTGAGAGAGAGGCAACTGGTGTGTTTTTAAATGGCTTTAGAGGGGGAAGAGGAGAGGCCTCCACCTTCCTGAAATGGGGTGTGCGGTCCAGAGCCGCTGGCATGTCCTTGGCTCAGATCTTTGTCATCCCAGCCTGTGACTGATAAGGACCAAAGACTCACAGCTGAGCAGAGCCCCTTTCTGCACCTCGGTGGGAAATGTGGTTTTGCCTGGCAACCCCAGCCAGGTCACTAAAATTCAAGGTCAAGGTTAAAACAGGCTCATGATCTCTTATTGGCCACAGCCCCAGACAGGCCTCCTGTCAGCTGTTCCTGGAGCTCCTGGTCATCCCTACAGTCTCTGGTCCTGGGCTTAGTTCTTTTCTCTGAGTAGCCTGGCTCCGGAAGTCCCGTCTCTGGCTTAGCCTGCATCTCATCCCAGACTCTTGGGTGCCTGGGTCTCAGCCTCCTGCTGGCTGTTACTATCAGTCATGTGCTTCCAGCCCTAGGCCTGCATTGACTTGGTCCCCTTTAGTCCCTGATCCCCAGCCCCTTTGTCCTCATGGCTCTGGCTTCTTTTACCCTGGGTGGGTGCATGCACCCCACAGGTTAAACAAACCACAGTCCTGGGTACCTGAGTAGCTTGCTTGTTTTGAAAAAACTTTTAATTATTATTTTTATATTTAAAAATATTTTTCAAATTATCAGTGGACCTTTATTTATTTATATATGGTGCTGAGAATTGAACCCAGTGCCTCACAAATGCAAGCACTTTACCACTGAGTTACGACACCAGCCCTTAATTATTTTTTTAAGAGAATAAGTTCACATAGTTTAAGATTCAAGAGGATATAGGGAGCCAGGTGTGGTGGTGCATGCCTTTCATCCCAGGGGCTTGGGAAGCTGAGGCAGGAGGATTTCGAGTTCAAGGTCAGTCTCAGCAATTTATGGAGACCTTAAGCAACTCAGTGAGACCCTGTCTCTAAATAAAATATAAAAAAGGACTGGGGATGTGACTCAATGGTTAAGCACCCCTGGGGGCCATCCCCAGTATCAAAAAAAAAGTATGTAGGGAAGAGTCTCCTTCCACCTGTTACCCTCGGCACCCTGTTCCCCTCCGTGGAGGCAGCCACTATTATCTTGTGTATTTTTCCAGAAAAACAAAAATGAAAAACAAAGCACAAACCATGTATTTCAAGCAAATACTGATATGCACTGCTTCCTTTTTCCATGACCACAGCAAGCAGTACACACGGTTCTGTGCCTTGGATGGCTGTTGACAGCGTGATCGGAGAGGGTGATCATCAGCATGTTCCGACCAGCTTCTTTCCTCTTTAGTTCAGCTGCTGACAGCAACTCTGGAATTCCTGAGATTGAGGGAGGTCTGGTAAGGGCTTTCTCTGCCTCTTATTGTTATAGTGTGCTGCAGGGTCAATGTGGCCAGCAAGGCCTTTCACACCTGTGCAGGCAGATGTGACAGAAATTCCCAGAAGCAGAGGCCCTGACTGCAGTGGGTGGATGAATTCTCCCTTGCCGGGGCTTGAGGGAGATGAGCCCTTTCCTCAAGTCTAGCCGCCTGGGGGTCAGCGCTTTATTTTAATCTTTTTACTTGGAACCAATTTTAGACTTACAGAAAAATTACAAAAATAGTACAGAGAGTTCCTGCAGACCTTTCACCCAGCTTCCTTGATGGAAATGTCTAGAACCTCAGCACAATGAGTGGATTCAGGAAGTTGGCACTGGCACGTCACCATCAGCCTAAGTGTGCCTCATTCATGATTCACCGTATCTCACTGATGCCTTTTCCATCGAGGGCCTTGTCCAGAGTCAGAGTTTGCATTTAGTTGTCTTTATGAATCACAGTGTTGCTCAGACTTTTTTTTTTTTTTTTTTGATCTTTCATGACTTTAGCCCTTGACTGGTCCATTATTTTGTAGAAGGTCTTTCAATTTGAGTTTGTCTGGATATTTTCTTGTGATTGGGAAGAGATTCTGCATTTTTGCAAGAAGACACAGAGGTGGTGCCAGGTCCTCAGTGCTCCCATCGGGCCACATGTTGTCACCATGTCTCACGACGGGGGCTCTTGACCTCGAACACCTGGTCAAGGTGGTGTCCACTGGAAAGTCATGTCTTTCTCTGTTAATGAAAGTCTGCAGGAGGACACTTTGAGCTGATGCAGATAGCCTGTGCTGCCCAATAATTGTAGTTTCCAGGCGTGGATTTTGCCTGAACAGTCATTGTGGTGTTTGCCCAGGGCTGATTTTCTCTTTCCTTTACATATGTAATTCCTGTATTTATTTATTTATTTGTTTGCTTGTTTGTTTGTTTGTTTTTGGTGGTGCCAGATCCATTCGAGGCCTCCTGCAGGCTAGGCAAGCCCTTCCTGCTCTGCATCCCAGCCCTTCCGGCTCCCTATGCTGAGAAGGGCCGTCCCTCCTCCCTGGGGTGTCTAACTGCCACTCTCCTGGGGGAGAGACCAGGTTCACTGAGGAAGTGGAGGTTACAGCTGACTGCGTTGGGTGAGGTGACGTGGCCTTGGGGGTTCCCAGGAGGAAAGAAGGAGGCTTTGGGAAGTGCAGGCGCCCCGGGCTCCAGGAACTCTCCCCTGTGGTTTTTGTGGTCTTCTCCCTCTCCCGTGAGAGCTTTGCATTTTGAGATTTTGTGGCCCCAGTCTAGGCCTGATTATGACAACAGCAGTGACTGCCCATCCCTCCATGTCACCTTCAGACAGAGCAGGTGACGCACAGTATTGCTGGGTCACACAGCAACTCTATGGAAAAGGGTTAGAACTGAACCCATTATATAAAGGTGGAAACTGAGACTCAGTGGGAACACTGTGGGGACTGTAACCTGGGAAGCCCAGGCTTCCAGGCTTCCTGTCCCCGGATTACCCAACAGCTAACCCTGAAGGAGCCCAAGCATTTCTTCCTGCTTTACCTCAGGCTACACCCTGGGGCGCAGAGGCCCAGCGATGCCAGAAAGTCCTGGGGGTGGGGGACACTGGGGATCCAACCAGGGCCTTGCACAGCCGAGGCAAGTACTCAACTACTGAGCTACTGAGCTCTCCTCCCAGAAGTTTTTATTTTGTATTCGAAGACAGAGTTTCACTAGTTGCTGAGGCTGGCCTTGACTTGTGATCCTCCTGCCTCAGCCTCCTAGGCTCTGGGATTAGTTGCGTACCACAGCCCCCGGCTTTGAGGCTCCTTTTCTTGAGCCTTTCTTTGCCCAGTGTTGCTGCTAGTCCCTCCACGGGGCTGGGAATCGAGCCAAACAAGACAGCCTGGTGACATCCCGGCTGTATCAAGGGCCTCTCTCCACATTAGCCCTAGAGATCTCCCCTCATTTCTGGGGTCTGCTGCAGGGCTTAGTTATAGAAGGGAACAAACGCCCCAGCTCTTTTAAAAAGGAAGGGAGCTGGGCACAGGCGTGCACACCTGCAGTCCCAGCCACTTGGGAGGCTGAGGTGGAGGATTGTGATTTCAAGGCCAGTTTGGGCAATAGAGTAAGACCCTGTCTCAAAAATCTAAAATTTTTCAAAAGAAGAAGGCAGGGATTTTCTTTTCGACATTTATTTTGAAAAATTTCAAGCACACCTTGGAAGAATTAGAGTTGAACCCGTCATGCCTGTCGTGTGTTTCCCCACTGATGTCCTACTGTACCCGCCCTGCCATTTCTGACCATGGTCCATCCATCAGTCTGTCTGATCCCTTGTGCATTTCAGACTGAATTACAACCAGGTGCCGAGGCACACACCTCTAATCCCAGTGGCTTCAGAGGCTGAGGCAGGAGGATCATGAGTGAAAGCCAACCTCAGCAACTTAGAGAGGCCCTAAGCAACTAGGCAGGACTCTGTCTTGAAATAAATAAAAAGGCTAGGGTGTGGCTGAGTGGTTAGACACCCCGGTTCAATCCCACATACCAAAAACAAACAAGCCAAGTGAAGTAGGCAGAATGTGATGTATTTAATGCAACAAATAAGGCCGCATAGTTCCTGGAAAGGCTGGAGGAACTGGCTCTGGTTGGACCTTGGGGATGACCCACAGGGAGCTGCAGCCTCCAGGGCTGCCCACTCAGCATGGCATCACATGGAAGAACAGTTGGCCTCGTGCTGCCCAGAGGCCAGGGAGCCATGACGGTCACCATGTTGGTGACAGGACCCTGGAATTTGCCTTAGAGAACACCAGTGTCCCCAGCCCACAATCGGCAGCACAGCCTGACGGAAGCTGTGCTTGGAGCATGATTGTGCTGCCTCCCCAACAAGTCCTGGGAGCTGGTCTCCTGGACACGCTCACGCCATCCCAGGCTCATGGCGGGGACAGCAGGGAAGGGCCTTTCAAAGCCTCACAGCCTCACAGGACAGGAAGGCCGCGCTTGGGGCTGAGGTGCGCACACACGGGGCCACCTGCTGCGGCCCAGCACTGCTCTCAACCACGCTGTCATGGCGTCCTGGAGCACCCATCTTTCGCCCTTGGACCTGTGGCCTCTCGGGTGCTGGGAAGCCAGGAGGACTCAGGTCAGAAGGCTTGCCAGGCAGGATAAAGTACAGCGAGGCTCTGGATCATTTGGGGCTGAGCTCAGCAACCCGGGGCCTCTGGCACAGCTGTTCCCACACTCGGAAAGAACGTCCCCTTCCATCCAGAGCTAGAAGCTTCTCTGGCCAGCTGGGTTCTGCAGGCGAGGAGTCTAAAGCATGGAAATATGAGGATAATGCACCTGAGGCCCCACTGTGGGAACCTGTGGCCTATCACTTGGATTCTTAGACTGAGGAGCCTCTGGGTGAATCCCGAGTCCTCACTCGGAAGGCCTGGTGGGTGGGGAGGCGGGGGAAGGGTGCCTCCGGGGCCTAGACCTTCTGGTGGTACTTCCTGCAGTCTTCTTGCTCTGACTGGGTGGCATCCTTGGGGATGACCAGGAACTCACTGACCCTGGGTGAGCAGCACCTCTGGGAGTCACGATGGTAGGGATACCGCTGCCCGCAGCAGCTCCACTTGTTGTCCTTGGGGTCCAGGGCCACACTGCCACAGCGTCTCCAAGTCTCCAGGTGGATCATCTGCACACTGCCTGGGGGTCAGAAACAGCTCATCGGGGCCTGGCAGGGCTGGGGTGGGGCTGCCAGCCTGGGCTCCTTAGATCAGCTTCTCTCCCTGTGGAGAGCGGACCTCTACCCCCCAACTCAGCCCTTCGCCTGGCTGTACCCTTTCATCTTCCTCCCTGGTGACTTTGTCCTGTTCTATTTTATTCTCTTCCTTTTTTTATTTTCTGTGGCTTTATTGAGATATAATTGCTTATGATAAACTATACATATATCAGGAGTATGAAGTGTTTCGGATTTTTTTGGTGCTAGAGGTGGAACCCAGGGCCTTGTACATGCTGGGCGAGTACATGACCATTGAGCTACACCCCCAGCCCCAATTGTGTGTGTGTGTGTGTGTGTGTGTGTGTGTGTGTGTGTGTGGTACTGGGTATTGAATCCAGAGCTTTGTGCATGCTAGGCAAGCACTCTACCGACTGAGCTACATCCCCAGCCCAAATTTGGTAAGTGTTGATAGACATGTTCACCTGTGAAACCACCCCCACCCCTGGAGTGTCTTTGTGCCCTCTGTTATCCCAGCCCCTTCCCCCTACTCCCCCAGCTCCACACAACAACTGGTCTTCTGGAGATTTGTTTGCATTTTCTAGAATTCTATACAAATACACTTATATAGTATATATATATATATATATATATATATATATATATTTTTTTTTTTTTTTTTTTTTTTTTTTTTTTTTTTTTTTTTGGCGATACTGGGGTTCGGACTCAGGGCCTTGTGTTTGCAAGGCAAGCACTCTACCAGCTGAGCTATCTCCCCAGCCCCTATAGTATATATTTTAAAAATACTTTCTTTAAAGAAATACTGGTCATCGCTGGGCCTTGTGGTGCACACCTATAATCATAGCAGCTTGGGAGGCTGAGGCAGGAGTAGCGCAAGTTTGAGGCCAGCCTGGGCAACTTGGCAAGGCCCTAAGTAACTTGGCAAGACCCTGTCTCAAAATAAAAAATGAAAAGGTCTGAGGATGCAGCTTAGTGGTAACATGCCTATGGGTTCAATCCCCAGGACCAAAAGAAAGAAAGAAATACTGGTCATGGCACACCACACTGAATTTTAATATATAATCATAGACCAGCAATTTTTAAAAACATGCTCAGAAGAATGTCACACCTGCAAGCCACCTCACCCCATTGCCTCCCCTCAGAGGGTCCCAGCCTTCCACCACCTCACCCCTATATTCACCCTTGGATTCCTGCTTCCAGGAGGTGACAGTATTCATGAGCTGTCCCTTACAGTGCGGCTGCAGCAGGAGGCCTAGGGCTGTGGAGGAGGAAAGAGTGCTGGGTGTGGACTCCAGCCCAGGAGCCCACGGAGGGACCCGGTGGGGAGGGGCCGTACCTGAGAGAAGGAGCAGCGGGGTCCTCCAGCTGGCAGGGGACCTGGGCTGCATTGCTTCCTAGGAAGGCCTGGGCCCCTCAGATCCCTATGTGGGTCTTCCTGATTAGCCTTCCAGGAGCCTGTCACCCCTGTGGAGATTAGTCAGAGTGACCCTGCAGGGTCCCGGAATCCAGTTATGTACCACTTACATGCCTCCATCCTTTGAGGCCACCACAGGCCCCTCCTCGTCCAGGTCCCTGGCCTGGAAGCTGAAGGAAATGCCTTCCTAAATGGAGCAGGTGTGGGGGGCAGGGCAGGGGGGCTTCCTCCTGGTCCGCTTCCACAGCTTCCTTTCTTTTTTTTTATCGTAAACAAATGGGTTACATGTTGTCTCTGTTTGTACATGGAGTAGAGGCGTACCATTTGTGTGATCACACGTTTACATAGGGTAATGGTGTGTGATTCATTCTGTTATTTTTTCCTCACCCCCCCACCCCTCCACCCCCACAGCTTCCTTTCTTGAGACAAGGTGATCCATTTCTAGAATTGGTTCCAAAGATAGGCACTTAGCATTTTATTTCTTATTTTTGAAAATAGAAAACAATTTGCGTTCATTGTAGACACATTTGAAAACACAAATAAGAAAAAGAGAACGCTGCACTCTCCCAGCATTCTGGAATCACCAAGCTTAGTTTTTGGTGTTTCCATCATTTATTTTTTCATTCATCAAACCCTCTCTGAGCGTCCACCCTGGGCCCAGCCTTGTGCTAGACAGTGCTGGGGACACAGAGCAGTGACTGAGGTCACCCGTGTTGCCCTGTGGGGCTGAGTCTGTTAGGGGAGCCCAGGAGACTGGGACGGTCCAGCTAGCAGAGGGCTTCCTGGAGCAAGGGCCAAGGGCGCAGTTGTGAGAGGGAACATGTTTTCAACACTAAAAATCCGTGAGCCCTGGTGGTGGAAAATGCGCTGGTCATAGGGGACCCTTGGGTCATTTTAAGGAGGCTAATCCTTGGATCATCTTAGGGACCTGGGATTCACTCTTGAGTCAGTAGCAGCCCTCGAGGATTTTCCGCAGGAGAGTACCTGGATCCTGTGTTCTCTTCAGTCTGGTAACTCCAGCTACAGGAGAATCCTGGGGCTGGGCCGGGCCAGGGCCAGGAGGTCGGCTGGGTGCTCTGCTCTGGGGCTGCAGACCCTCCTCCTGCAGCGCGCCCTGCCGCCCCGTGCGCAGCGTCTACATTTCCAGTTTGCCCCTCTCGGTGACCCTTGCTTTTGCAACTGCTGTGTGGTGACAGTCACTCCCACCATGGCTCCCTGTGAAGCTGCCCTGGTGAGGAATTCATTTCCTCCATTTGCAAGGAAGCAGCCCTGTACGGGGAGGCGCCCTGCCCTGTCCGTTGTGCATAAACTCCTGCGTCCCCAGCACCCGCCACGGGAGGAGGTGTCCCACGCCCATCTTAGCAACTTGCTTCCTGAGGAAGGAGTTACATTCCAGCCACCTGCAGGTCCCCATGCAGGAAACGCCTGCGCAATGCAGTTGACTCTGTGGGTTAAGACGTCCTTCTTTCCCCTTGGCCCTCTTGGCACTTGCTGCTTAGCCACTGTGTTGTGACTAGAGTATCCATGGTACCAGTGGCCTGGAGTTTGGGGGCTGGGAGATTGGAGCCTGGACTTTGAGTCGTTGGTTCTGATGCCTCTGGACATGTGTGCTGCAGTGGGCTGAGAAGAGAGCTGTGGCCACAGTCCCTGAGAAGTGCCAGTCACTGGGCCTTGGGGGGTATCTGTTATAGACAGAGAAATGGCAGCCTGAGGCAGGCAGCCTGGGGCCTAGAGGCACGGACCTCTCCTGGCAGCGGGGGTGACACCAGTAGAGGCAGCGGATAGAGAAGCGGGGTGCGGAGCCAGGAACAGGGAGACCAGTTCTGATTCTCAGAACTTCCTCAGATCAACCTTTGCACTGAGCTTCTGTGCTGTGCTCACCCCAGGGCTGGGGACACCGTGACTGAGTCAGTCCCAGGCCCTGATTTCATGGGCCTCACAGTCCAATATGGGAGACAGACTTGTCACCATATAGTCCAGCACAAAATGGTCAGAGCAGTGTGGGAACCAAGGGTCTGGGAGTCGGGGAAGGCTTCCCAGAGGAAGGGACAGCTGGGGTGGGGTGCTATGGTGTGGCAGACAGACCAAAAGACAGGTCTGGGGGCAGAGAGACCCACATAACCAAAGGGCAGAGGTCAGACCAGGAGGCAGGATGTGTTTACAGAAATAAAATTCCTAATGCAGTCGGGACAAGGGTGCTAAGCACATTTACTATGCTGAGCTCCCTCCCGCCCTCTCCCTGCTCTTCTTCCAATCCTGCCAGAGGGGTTTCAACCTCCAGTTTCCTGGGACATAGTTTACACACCCAGGAAGTGACAGAGCCAAGATTTGGGTCTAGGTCTGCATGTCCACAAAGTCCTTGCTGCCATTTGTCACGCTGGCCTGAACCAAGGTTTGTGCACCTTCCACAGTGCTGCTGGGTGGGCAAGAGGGCCCTGTCCTGGAGAGGAGGAGCGAGTGCTGAGAGGGGCAGTCCCTTGCCCATGGGACAGGCCCCACTTGGACTTGATGGTCAGTGCAGCTCTTCTCAGTAGGAACATAGGCAGGAGGTAAAGGAACAGCTGTGACGTTATGTGATAAAAGTCCCAGCAGAGTGACTGCAGCATGGGTGAGCAGCCTGGGCAAGTGTTACAGTGTGGATGTGAGGTGCCCCCTAAAGCTTATGTGTGAGACGGGCAAGAACGTTCAGAGGTAAATGACTAGACAATGATACTGTAGCCTAGACAGCGGATTAATCCACCTGGATGGATGAACTGGGTGGTAACTCTTAGCAGGTAGGGTGTGACTGCAGGATGTAGGCACGTGGGCTTGTCTTGGGTTTACATCTTGTCCCTAGTGAGCAGGCCTCCCTCTGCATCCTGGACGTCATGTCCTGAACTGCTTTCCTTCTCCACGCCCTTCTGCCTGATCTGCGTCACCTCAGACCCAGAGCTATGGAGTCAGCCAGCCATGGACCGACCCTTTGAAACCCTCAGTCCAAATAAACTTCTCCTTCTCTGCATTGTTCTTGTCAGGTCTTTTGGTCACAGTGACAAAAAAGCTAACTAAGACATCAGGTACAGCCGTGTGCCTTGGTGAAAGCCACCTGTTAAATCCTCAGCCCCTCCCCCACACAGTGTTCTTTTAGTCCTCAGAGGCAGGATGAACATTAAATAGTAAAGACGTAAAATTAGAAACAGTCAAGAGTGTTCAGACACAATTTGAGTACTTATAATAGCATTAAATACAGTAAATTTGAGGAATGAAGGAAATAGGAGCTATTCATTCCTTAGATGTTTCCTGAGTGCCTTCTCTGTGCCAGATCCCGAGCAGTGTCTTTGGGAATTGCCCTTCCTGAGCCCACAGTCTGTTGTCTGGAAGCTGATGAAAGAGCTGTCTGTGGAGAGGGGCCTGAAGGAGCTTGAAAACAGTGAAACCAGCCTTTTGGCACAAGGCTGGCTGAACGTTTCTATAATTGTTTTAGAAAGAGGAAGACACTGGATCCATGTTTAAAAAATAATCTAACCCAGAACAAGCAGTGTCCTGATGAGGGAAACTCAGGAGCTTTGGGAGCCTTGAGGATGTGTCCGACCCAGCCTCGGGTTCAGGGACAGCTGCCTGGAAGAAGGGACAGTCCAGCCGAGATCTGAAAGATGACAAGACGGGAAAAGAGAAGTGGAAGAAGGGTGTCCCAGGCAGAAGTGAACAGGACAGTCAGCCCAGTCCTTGCAAAGTGTGTGGTTCAGTGAGGGAGACTGAGCTGTCACCAGTGATGCTCAGGAGTAGACAGAGCTGGGGTGTAGATGACAGGAACCCGAGGGGGACGTGAGGGAGAGCTTCCAGAGGGAAAAACGCCTGAGCTGTGTCACTGAAGGACAGACAGGAATGAGCAGGTGTGTAGCAGAGCACGCCAGTAAAATGAAGAGATGATTCTTTGAAAAGATCAATACCAACTGAGGGGGGAAAGGAAAATACTAATTTCCATAGAAAGAAATGAAAAGCAAGACATCAGTACAGATCTCAAATTCAGGAAAATGAAGATATTATGAACAATTTAGCCAGTAAATTTGGCAACATAGAGGAAAGGACCAATTTCATGGGGGAAAAAAAAAAAAAACAGTACTGATACAAGAAGAAATAGAAAATCTCAATAGTCATATCTGTAGAGACACTGAATCCATAACTAAAAACCTTTCTGTAAAGACACCTCCAGGCCCAGATGGCTTCACTGGTGGAATTCTTCTAGATATTTAGGAAAGAAATGATAACATTACTCAAACTCCTTTCAGTAAAAGTCCAGTAGAATATTGATATCAAAACCTCACAAAGTCATTACAAGACAGGAAATTTTCAGTCAAGGTCTCTCTGTCATGAATATGGGTTCCAGTATCTGAGACAAAAATATTAGCAAATAAAATCCAGCAATCTAGAACAAGGATAATACATTACATCCTAGTAGAATTTATTCTAATACTTAAAGGTTGATTTGGTATTTGAAGATTAATTAATATAGTTTGTTATGGTTTAAATTTGGTGTCCCCCAAAAGCTCACATGTGAGACAATACAAGAAGGTTCAGAGGAGAGATGATTGAGTTGTGAGAGCCTTAACCCAATCAGTGATTTAATCCCCTGAAAGGGGTAACTGAAGTGGTGGGTGTGACTGGAGGAGGTGGGAATTAGGGCGTGGCTTTGGGTTTGTATTTGTATCTGGTGCATGGAGTCCCCTGTCTCCACTTCCTGATCAGCATATGAGCTGCTTCCCTCTGCCACACTCTTCTACCCTGATGTCCAGCCTCATCTTGAGCCTTGAGGAATGGAGCCTGCCTTCAGGGGACTAGGACCTTTGAAACCATGAGCCCTTAAATAAACTTTTCCTCTTAAAATTGTTCTGGTCAGATCCTTTTAGTCACAGCAGCAAAAAAGCTGACTAAAACAGTTGGCTCCAGGAATAGTCTAAAGGAGAAAAGCCATATTGTAGAAAAAGTGCTGAATGAGTTTACCGGTTCACGATAAACTCTTACAAACTAGGAGTTGAAAGGAACTTCTTTAATCTGACAAAGGGTAATTTACCAAAAAAATTCAACTGACATACTTACAGGTTAAAATGAACACTCTCTCCAGAGTTGGGATGGACAAGGGTCACCTTCTCTAGTCAACACTGTATGGAGGATATAGCCAGTATGATCAGGCAAAACATCGATCAATCAAACACAAAAAGACTGGAAAAGAAGTCAGTTGGTTATTGACTAAGAACATGACTATAGACATGAATAAGGAATCTGAAAACAAACTCTTAAATGATTTTAGCAAGGTTGCTGGATACAAGATCAATATACAGAAATTAATCATATGCTATCAATAAGCAATTGGAAAATGAATTTTAACGCACCATTCACAGTAGCAGCAAAACCTCAAAATATGTAAGAATAAATTAGAATAAAGATGTGAAAGAAATCTAACCCCAATGCCGCAAAATACTACTGAGAGAAACTGAAGAAGACCAATATAAATGGGAGGTATTACCCTGTGCGTGGACTCTGAGACTCAATAGTGTTATTAAGACTGTCCAGCTGGACACGGATACCTGTATCCCAACAGCTTGGGAGGCTGAGGCAGGAGGATCGTGAGTTCAAAACCAGCCTCAGCAACTTAGTGAGTCCCTAAGCAACTTAGTGAGACCCTGTCTCAAAATAAAAAATACAAAGGGCTGGTGACATGGCTCAGTGGCTAAGCGCCCCTGAGTTCAATACCTGGTACAAAAAAAAAAAAAAAAAAAAGAGGAAGAAGAAAGAAAGAAAGGAAAGGAAAAAAGAAAACCAAAATCAAAACACCACAGTGAGATGTCATTACATACCCATCGAAATGCTGTGGTTAAAAAGACTGACAACGCCCTGGAAGTCTCAGACATTGCCTGTGGAGAATGTCAGTGGCTGCCGTCACATGGGACCTGGCAATATCTACTAAACTAGACACTGGGTTTTGTTTGTTTGTTTGTTTTTTAACAGTCCTGCTCCTAATTAAACCCAAGAGAAATGGGTGCTTTTGAAGCCAAAGACCTGTACCTGAATGTTCATAGCAGCCTTCGTTAATAGCCAAAAAATTCTGGAGAGAGCCCGGATGTCCATCACAAGAGACTATAGTATTCTATAATAGACTCCTCAGCAGCGAGAGGGAATGAAGCCCTGATGTGCATAACAGCATGGCTGCAGCCCTAAAACCTTGCCCAAGGAGCCCTGCTTTACTGTCTGATTCCATTTATAGGAACTTCAGGAAGGGGCACAACTGAGGTGCAGCCTGGACATTAGGAGTGTGGGAGTCCCCTGCAGGATGGGGTAGTGACTAGCAGGGAACCTGGGGCCTGCTGGGTGCTGGAGTCGTCTTCATCTTGATCTGGGTGGTGGTCACAGGAGACCAGGGTTTCAGCTCTGTTGACCTTGGCAGCCAGATGATTCCGCGTTTGTTTTGCAGTGTCGGGGATGGAACTCCGCACTGTGCATGCTGGGCAGGCACTCTGCCACCTGGCTGCACCCCAGCCCTGGATTATTATGTGCCTGGGGCTGTCCCGGGCAGTGCAGGATGTTGAGCAGCATCCTTGACATCTCTCCATTAGATGCTGGTAGCATTTAACCAAGTTTTGGCAACTGAAAATGTCTCCTGACATTGTTGGTGTCTCCGTGTGGGAGGGAATAGAACAGGGAGCAAAATCACCCCAGTTGAGAACTCCTAGCTTGCATAACTGTAAAATGCCACAGAGCTGGCCTTAAACAGTGAGTTCCACCTCCCACACTAGCTATTAACCCAGGTGATCTCTACCACTCAGCTACATCCCCAGCCCTTTTTATTTTTTATTTTGAGATGGGTCTTAAATTTCATGGATTACAGATGTATACCATGGCACCAGTGTGAATTTTTTTACATGTGATTCCTCAGTTGAAACATTAGCCAGGCATAGTGGTCCCGGCAACTCAGGAGGCCAAAGCAGAAGGATCGAAAGTTCAAGGCCAGCCTGGGCAACCCTGTGTCAAAATAAAAATAAAAAGGGCTGAGGACGTAGCTCAGTAGCAAAGCACCCCTGAGTTCAATCCCCGGTACCAAAAAATAAAATCTAGGCCCATGTTGTCAGCCTTTTGATTGTGACCCAGATGCATACACATTCCCGGACACACATAAAACAAGACTGAAAGGTCTGGCAGCAGCACCACAGAGTCCTTCTCTCTTGCTTAGTTGCCCACACTGAAAAGTGTTGTCCTGTGGTGTGTTTTCATTTTTTGGATTTGGCAGAATGCAGACTGCAGAGCACAAGGGACTCATCCTGGCCACCTGCAGCCATGTGCTCAAGCCTGATAATGTGTGAAGATGATCAGGCCTGGGGCAGAGTGGGGTCTGGGGGAGAGGAAGAGCCGTGGGTTTCCTTCCTGACTGTGTCAGGAGCCTGGGGAGACAGTGAGAAGAATATTGAGGGCTGGGGAGGTAGCTCAGTTGGTAGAGTGCTTGCCTTGCAAGCTCAAGGCCCTGGGTTTGATCCCCCACAGTACCGCCAAAAGAAAAAAAAAAAAATATATATATATATATATATATATATAGAAGACTAGCCAGACACTGTGGGCACACCTGTTATCCCAGCAGAGGCAGGAAGACCACAAATTCTAGGCCAGACTGGGCAACTCAGCAAGACCCTGCCTCAGAAATAAGAAGGGCCTGGGGAATCGCTCAGGGGTACATTGCTTTCCTAGTAGCATGAGGAGCTGGGTCCAATCCCTGTACCAAAAAAACAATAATAATAATATGCAAGAATAAAACAGGTGCAAACCACCTGTAAAACAGGAGGAGGCAGAGGAGGACTCACTGCCTGGGTGGTTCTCTTTAGAGTCAGGTGGGGGACCAAGAGGAAGCGACTCTGGATACAAAGCAGGCTTCAGGTAGAAAGACCCGGGTGAGAGGAGTGGCACACGCTTACCATGGATGCCGGGGAGATGATGCTGGGCACGGGCGCAGGTTAGGGCCGTGGTGGGGCACGTTTGATGTGGGCTAAGGATGTGGGGTGATTTCACATTTTATAGTCCGAGTACTTTGTTTTCATGTAGTATGTTGCTTTTATTGGCAAAAAAAAAAAAAAAAAAAAAAAGTTGGAGGAGGGTTTGTTTTCTAACCAGTTCTTCTGCCTACTACATGCAGGACACTTGCACGGGTCAATGAGGCTGGGACAGGGACCCATTTATGCATTAAGCAGAGACATAGTAAGCATCGTCCATGTGCCTGGCCATCTACTGTTTGGAGCTGAGGACACAACAGTGACCATGACAGTCTTGGGCCATGCAACCCTCGGTCTCACAGTACTATGGGGGAGACAGGTCACCAACACATAGCTGGATGGCTGTCCATCACTTCCAGTTGTGAAGGGAATCCGCAGGCTGAATTCCTCCTTGCAGGCGGTCAGAGAGGGGACACTGGTCAGAGCTGAAACCCCCTCAATCAGTGTGGTGAACAGGAGTGTGGGAGACATTCCAGAGGCAGAGTGGACCAGGCAAGAGGCCCAGAGGCCCTGGGGAGAGGGGAACAATGAGGGAGACTCCTGCCTCTGGCCTGGGGACAAGATGGATCCAACAATAAGCGTTTGAGGTGAGCAGGCTTCATGTTTGGATGTACTGATTGGGGGTGTCTCAGATGGTCTTAGTCTGGTTTGTATTGTTTTAACAAAATACCACATACTAAGCAATTTATGATGAACAGGAAGTTCATGTGGCTCACAGTTGGGGAGTCCAAGAGCATGACAACGGCCCGTGATAAGTCTTCAAGCTGCAGAGGGCATCACATGTGAGAGTGTGAGAGACGCGGGGGCAGGAGTTGAGGCAGGGGGCATCCCACACCTGCATTCACGCTGATCCCCTGGGAGGGCACAGCCCTGGTGACCTCATGACCACACCAGCTCTTAAAGGCCTCACCTCTCAACTGTTCCATTTGGGATTGACTCTCCAACAGGTGGACTCTGGGGACATGTTCAAAGCACGGGCCCAGGCCGTCCTGACAGACACCCAGACACCCAGGTCTGGTTCAGTCTGACCTACATCCTGCCTAGCCATCCCTCCTCTACAGTCCTCCTTGCTCCTGGACCTTTTTCTAAACTTGAATCTGAGCCCTGACCTGAGGGAAAACACCTGGCCCTGCCCCCAACCCTCCCACATGTGCCCATGAGCCTCCCGTGCACCCTCCCAAGTGCCCACTCCACCTGGACACACTGGCCTGTCCACGCCCAGATCCCCACGCTTGGCCCATGCTGCAATGCACCCTGACCCTCAGCCAGGGTGCCAGAAGGGACCTGGTCTCCCCTTGCCACCCTGGACACTGTGAGGTGTTCCTCGAATGAAGGAGGTAGTGACAGTCAGGCCCAGCTCTGGGCTGCCCCAGAAGGGATCCCGGCAAGGAGGGATTCAGCCTGCATATTCCCTTCTAGGCATCTACCACAACCAGAAGTAATGGACAGCCATCCAGCTATGTGTTGGTGACCCGTCTCCCCCACTGAATTGAGACCCAGGGCTGCGTGGCCCAAGACTGTCATGGTCACTGCTATGTCCTCAGCTCCAAACAGTACAAGGCCAGGGCTGGTGCCTGTTCGTCACAGGGTGAGGAAGACACCATCCTCCTACCCTACAGGCTGACTCAGAGTGGGCTGGCATTGCTCAGGCAGCCGGTCAGACAGACATGAAGACCCCAGTGTGGGAGGGGCCCCCCGAGACTGAACCCCAGGGATCCCACATCACTAGGGTCTAAGCAGAACCAGCTGGGATGGTGACCATCAGTGCCCAGCAGGGCCCCTCCCAGGCTTCTGCTCCTGGGACCTTACTCCAGCACGAGCAGTGTCCAGTGCTCCTGCTGCCCTGCCCCTGTGAGGACGTGGGAAAAGCATTCACCCGCTAGTGCCTGATAAAATTGACAGTGAAAACTTAGCTTGAGGCAGGAGGATTGCAAGTTCAAGGCCATCTTGGGCACCTTAGGGAGGCCCTGTCTCAAAATAAAAAGGGCTGGAAATGAAGCTCAGTAGTAGAGTGCCTGGGTTCAATCCCCAGTACCCACGCAATCAGCCCGTCAGCCTGCAGTCCGCATGGTCGTGGAGGGCACTGTTGCTTGCTTGCTTGCTTGCTTTTTAATTATTTTAGTTATAGGCAGATACAATACCTTTATTTTTATTTTTATGTAGTGCTGAGGATCCAACCCAGGGCCTCATGCATGCTAGGTAAGCACTCCAACATTGGGCCACAAGCCCAGCCCCAAGGGGGCATTGTTTCTTTGTGCTGCATCTGTTTTTTGAACTAATCTGTTGCAGTCCAGACTGTAGTGTTTTGGCACCTACCAATGTCCACTTCACAAAATAAAATGAATTTACACAATATGATTAAAAGGAACAAGCTCTTCTTTTACAGTTTGAAATTTTACATTGTTCCCTTTGGTCCTTGAAACTTCTGTATTCTCATCCCCACAGAATTTCATCTAATCATATATCGGCAGTCAAATTGTGTGCAGAAATTTACATTTTAATTTCCTGTTATTATAAGGCTGTAAATGCTAGCATATTTTATTCTGGACTGAGTTAATTTAATTATTATTAGTCCACAATTAACTAAAACTTCATGTTATGCATTTTCATGAGTAATTACTAAATATCAAAAAGAGAATGTGGTGGGCATGGTGGCACATGCCTGTAATCCCAGCCCCCTGGGAGGCAGAAGGACCACAATTTCTAGGCCAGCCTGGAAATTTAGAGACCCTGTCTCAAAAACTAAGGCTGCTTCTTACTCTGGAGACAGCCCACATTCTCCCTTAATGTGTACCTACCTTCCTAAATAAACCTCTGCCTGTGCCAATAAATAATAAAAGAGCTGGGAATGTAGCTCAGTGGTAGATACCCCTGGGTTCAATCCCCAATACCACAAAATAAAAATGAACTGATCCTGGTGGTGTCTGCCCGTAATTCCAGCTACTTGGGAGGCTGCGGCAGGAGGATCCTGAGTTCCAACAGGCCAGCCTGGACAACCTAGGGAAACCCCCTTCTCAAAAAAAGAAGAGAAAGGAAAAGAATAAAAGGTGATTGCAGGGCCAAGCACCTATAGTCCCAGCTACTCAGGAGAAGAGACAGGAGGATCTGTTGAGTCCAGGAGGTCAAGATCAGCTGGGGCAACGTAGCCAGACCCTGTCCCAAAAAGAAAAATGTAATACATGTCGGAAATAAATCTCCAGAGGAGCTAGACAGGGCTCAATCACGTCTCTACCTGTACCCTTGGATGGATATTAATTATTGCAGGAGCGAGGCAAGGTCAACATCAGTTCTACCTTGGTTGTAAAAGCACAGGTGCTGAGAGTCTTCTAAAGACTAAGCCAGGCTAAGAAGTTTTTGTTCCAGCAGCAGCGCTCTACCTTTGAGCTCTTCCCACGGTGTGTCCAAAACCTCAAGAAGAGCTCGCTGTAAGGCAGCTCCACCTTCAAGGCTGGAGGAAATCTAGGACTGGAGCCACTGGCAAAAAGGATTGGTTACCCTTCAAAGGCACCTTAGCATCCGCTCCCACATTTCAACTGTCCTTTCTTTGGAGTCAGTAGGTCCCCCACGCAGCCTCAACTCTGCATTTAGGGACGATAAGGAGGGAAAAGGAATTTCCTGGGAAGTGGTGGGGCGGCAGTGCTGGAAGAGGTCAGCCCCGCTGCCCTGCACGGTGACTTAAGGCAAGGGCAGAGGGAGCTAAGCATCTGGCCATTGAACCTTTACTGACACCTTGCTTGTTCTTGGTGCTTTGGTAGCTCCCGGTGATCCGCCAGGGGCGTGGCGTCCGGGTCAGAACCTCCCCTGGGGGGTAGGGGTTCTCCCAGCGGGCTATTCGCCAGAATCTTCTTGTTCTTTTAAAAGATGCCTCGGGTCACCCCTGGCCAGGTGACTTTGCCATGTCCCAGGTGACATGCAGGGAGGATGCAGGCCTGTCTAAAGCGACCCCACCCCACCCTACCCCACCGCAGGCGTCAGGGTTGCTCCAAACCCGACACCGAAGCAAGCGCGGAGGGGCAGGGCTTGGCCGGCTCGGAGCGCTCCTGACGCCTCTCTTCCCCCGCAGTGTACCACTGGGTGGAGATGCGGACCAAGATGCGCATCATGGGCTTCCGGGGCACTGTCATCAAGCCGCTCAACGAGGAGGCGGCAGCCGAGCTGGGCGCGGAGCTGCTGGGCGAAGCCACCATCTTCATCGTGGGCGGAGGCTGCCTGGTGCTGGAGTACTGGCGCCACCAGGCGCAGCAGCGCCACAAGGAGGAGGAGCAGCGCGCCGCCTGGAACGCGCTGCAGGACGAGGTGGGCCGCCTGGCCCTGACACTGGAGGCTCTGCAGGCGCAGGTGCAGGTGGCGCCGCCGCAGGCCGCCCTAGAGGAGCTGCGGGCCGAAGTGCGGGAGGTGCGGGCCCAGCTCGCCCGACCGGCGCCCCAGGCAGTATCTTCGTCCAAGATGTAGGAGGCTGCCAAAACCCGAACTTGGATGTGGCCATGTGTGTGCCCCGACGTGGCCTTCTCCCCGCACCACCTCAGCCTGAGTTGGCCCCGGGGAAACCACCAGGATCTCAGTGCAACTTGGCATTTGGTCATCCCTACCGACAAGGCAGTGGAACCTTCCCCTGGGACCAGCCCCCAGCAGGTGAAGCGTTCTCATGGAGCCCCCTCCAACCCCTAACTCTTTGGCACCGTCCACAGGGCTCATCCCCACTCAAACCACTCTGACCTTCAGGGTCGTGGCCAGCAACCACGACCATGGCTATACTGTTCTGGCAAAAGGAAAAAAATGGAACCTGAGCTTCAGTGGAACCATCTTGTCATATTTTTTTACTTTTATTTTATTTTATTTTTGCGGTGCTGGCAATTGAACCAGTGCAAGGCAAGCACTTTACCAACTGAGCTGTATCCCCAGCCCCATCTTGTCATCCTCTTATCTTGCCCCCCAGGTACTTGATCTGAATTACCTTTGCAGAGGCCCATCCATCAGAGGAGCGCCCCTTACCCTTTGTCAGTTGGTACCTGTCACACTAAGGAACTGCCTTGTCTGTGCCTTCCTATGGCTTTCCGTACCGCTCACCTTGGAAGGTCAACTTCCAGTGGACTTTTCCTTTCCCTTTATCTGGATCCCGGTACCTTCCCTTGAGATCCTAAGCAGAATATTCCAACAGAACTTCTTCATCCATTAGTCTGTGGCAAAACCCACTGGCATGGCTGTGCAGGGTCTTCTCTGGCAGGGTCCCCCAGCCTTCCCTTCTGTAGTGGAAAATGTGATCCTAGCTGGGATTCTGTCTTTCATTCTTACCCACCACCTTTGCTGTCCTCAAAGTCCTGACCCTTGGGCTGGGCCATGCACCCTTCCCCACTTTCCCCACAGCATTCCTCAGGAGCCTCTCCCACCGCGGGTTAGCTCTGCAGGGCCCCATCTGCACCCACTGTCCCTGGGCTGCTCCACAGCCCCCTCTGTCAGGACCCTCCTGCCTTGGAGCCCCAGGACTCTCCATCCTGCTTGACAAGACGGCCAGGTGGTCTCACCTGCATTTTGTATTTCCTAGGCACCGAAACACATTGCTGTGAATATGATGGCTTTAAACATTAGGAGTGTGTTCTCACAGTTCTGGAAGCCAGAATTCAAGGCGTGGAGGAGCCTTGCTCCTTCCAGCTTCCGACTCCATCTTCATGTGGCCTTCTCCTCCTTCTTGTAAGGACACCTGTTACAGAATTTAGGACCCACCCTAAATCCAGGATGATCTCACTTTAAGATCCTTGACTTAATTACGCCTACAAAGACCCTTTTCCCTGATGGGATCACATCCACATGTTCCAAGACATGATCTTATCCTTTGGGGGCCCACCACTCAACCAGTTATGCCTCCCCAGCCCAAGAGTTCCTAAAGACCCTACCAATCTCCTGGGTCGTTTGGTCTCCCTGCTGGGTGAGAGGAACGGCCCAGCAGTTCCCTTCGCTCCTTGGCTTCTCTGCTCCAGGTCAACCCAGGGAGTGGTCTGTGTTCTGTGTGGCTGATCCCTGGTTAAGGAGCATCTTAAGGATGTGTCCCAGAACCATAAACCTCCAAAATGGGCCCAGAGCTCATTAAAATTAGGAGAGAAGTGGGGAAGGTTCTGGTGGGAAGGGGACCAGAAGTCAACCTATGAGCTCTTTCTCATCCTGGGACGCTGAGGCCCAGGGGAAGCAAAGGGATTTGGCCAAGTGCCACATCCCAGCAGGAACCAGCTGCCTGGGGCATGGGCAGAACCCAAGGGAGGGAGGAGTGTGTCTCCTCAGGCCCAGGTCACCTGACTGCTGCTGCTCTAGGTGAAGGGTGAGGAGGAAGAAGATGATAGGCAGGTTACTTGACAGAGGAGGGAAGGCAGTCTCTACCCAGAGGCACTGAGGACCTGCCACCCTCTCAGAGCAGCCCCAGATCACACCCAAGATCTCAGCCTTCAGGGAACAGGGCAGGTTCCTCCCACCTGGTCCCACTGTCATGAAGCTGCAGGTGAGGGTGGGAAGGGCAGGACTCGCCTCCCCCTCCCGGCATCCCCAGGAGAGTAGAAACCACCTGGATGCAGTACCTGCTCACAGAACACCAAAACCGGGCTCTGAGACAGCATTCTAATTCCTTCTAGAAAAAGGGGAGCAGCTGGCATGGAGGGAGCTTAGGAGGTGGATCCCTTTAAAACTGGGGAGGCCTAGGTGTGTGCACAGATGAGGGAGAGAAGGCCAGGACATGGGGTGCTGCGTGGAGGGGCGACATGGAGCCAGGAAGGAGGAAGGAGGCCAGGCGCTCTGACCGCCTCCTCGTGTCAGCGCAGTTGTTAGCACAGCAGGTCAAGTGCGCTGAGCTCTGGGTGATGCCGGCGATGTTCTGAGTGCTTTGAGCGATCCCCACGTTACATCCCCTGTGTCATTGATGAGGAAACTAAGGCACAGAGAGGAAAAGTCACCTGCTTCAGGTCACTCAGGCAGGGAAGAGGTGGAGGTGGGATGTTAATTCAGACAGGCCAGGCTCAGCCCCAGCTCCGGACCCTGGTTCATCGGGAGGCGTCAAACAGCCTGACATGTTCCGACAGGTGGCCCGTCTTTGTGGGCAGCTTCACCCGCTGTGGTGGTGGGTGTGTGGGGTGGGATCAGAGTGTGCAGAAGTGCACAGAACCCCCTCTCAAAATGCTCAAGGCTAGAGGGTGGTTCTGGGCTCTGGTTTCCTGCTGGCTGCAATTTTGTATACGTCGAGATGTGGGGAGAAGGGCTAGAATAAATATGTTAATGAAGTTGGTGCATTCTTTTTTTTTTCATATTTAAAAAAAAATACCCTGTTAACCTTTTTAAAAAATGTACTTTGTTTATTCTCTCAGTCCAGAAAGTTCCACTGAATTGCCCTCTGTATGTCTCACCCTGTCCTGCACCACGCTGGGGTCACAGTGGTGACTGAGATAGCTCCAATCCCACCTTCACAGGGCTCAAATCCAGTGGGGGGACAGGTACACGCAGACTTTTCTCGCCTCCTCCTGTGGATACTTGGGAAGAAGGGGCCAGGCTGAATCCAGACTCCCCTCCCAATGACTCAGGACCTCTGTGTGTGGAGAACAGAAACCGGTTCACACCAGCTCACGAAATCTCAAACGTTCTGAGTGCTCTGCCCCTCCCATTTCCTGGCAGACCCTGTTGTTCCATGTGTTGATTTCCCTGGTCAGCACACCCTTACCTGGAGGAGGCCAAGGTGGCCCAGGAGAAAACAGCCCTCATGAAGCTCCAGCCAGACCCACTGGCCCACAAGGCCTCCCTGAGCTGGCCACAGTGAAGTTGGGTGGCCAGGCATGGGCCCCCCAGCCAGTGGCTTGGCAGCATCATGGACAGGGAGAGAAGCACACTCAGAGGAGAAGCAGAGTGGCCTCATGTGCCTGTTGAGACACTGTCTACTGAGCGTGAATTGCTCGCGGGGCCTCGGGCCCCTAGCTGGGGATCAGCCAGGAACAAGACCAGGCTGTTACTCCATACCATGGAGCTGACATTCTAGTGCAGGAGCTGAAGAGCCAACGCAGGGTTGGGCCCAGGGGTTGGGGTTCGGGATGACTTTGTAGATCAGATGGTCAGGGAGAGGCAGTTTGAGAGGAGCCCTGCAGGGAAAGAGTTTATTGCTGGAACACCAAGAGGTTGTAGCTACCAAATAGAACAGGGTTGGCAGACTAAGGTGGCCCCTGGGCCAGCTCAGGCTGCCTGCTGCCATCTTTGTAAATAAAGATTTATTAAAACACAGCTGTGCTCATTTGTTTTCTCATTTTGTACTGTTTATGTACTATGATGGCAGAGCTGAAAATAGATACTTTCTGGCCCTTTACAGAAAACCTAAACTGACCCCTGAAATAGGACAAGGGCAGAGGGGTGGGTGCAGGGGTCAGGCCACCAGAAGCTGGCCCTCTTGCCTCAACAGCCTCTGTTATGCAGGGTCACACCAGCTCCGGAGCACCCTATGGGCTCGTTGACGCCTGTAGCACACTTAGGCATCCCCCAACACTTCCTTCACCCCCGCCAACAATCCCCACCTGCCACACATGCCTCTGAGCCTCCCTCCAGATCCACAGCAACAAGCCACAGTAGGAGTTGGTGAAGAGGGCGGTGGCGCAAGCGCCTGTGATCCCAGTGAGCCTGAGGCAGGAGGATCACAAGTTCAAAGGGATCCTCAGCAACTTAGCAAGGCTGTAAGCAACCTAGTGAGACCATGTCTCCAAATGAAAAACAGGACTTGGGGATGTGGCTCAGTGGTTAAGCACCCCTGGGTTCAACCCCCAGTACCCGAAAAGAAAAAATTTATGTAATCTCTCAAAAAAAAAAAAAACAAAAAACCGTACTTATAGACAATTCTTCTTATGTATGTATTGTAAGTATTGTATAATTCATGCATTGTGGGACATAGTACATAGTGGAAAACATGTCTTTATGTGATATGACATTGTATATTATTGTGTGTACATATGTATCATTGGAATGAAGGTTTCACTAATTACCCTGCAGTGCAATCTGGTATTTCCTGTTTTATTATATCCATTTCATAATGAAAAACTACAGCTGTAAATGTATTCTGTATACCTGATAATGTGCCATAAACATACACGACTCGAGCCCAGCAGATGGCACCTGTGCCTGTTCCAGCTCCCTGGGAGGCGGAGGCAGGAGGGTCACCTGACCCACACGTGCAAGGCCCACCTGGGCAACATAGCGGAACCCTGACTCAAAAAACAAGCAAACAAACAACAGAAACAACAACAAAAATAGGGCTGGGGGTGTAACTCAGAGGTAGAGCCCTGACCTAGAGTGCTCAAGGCCCTGGGTTCAATCCCCAGACTGCAAAAAATAAAACAAAATACAACTCACTATATCATAGGCACGTGGGTTACATGTCAGTACCATGCACAGCATAAACCTAGTTAGAACAAAATGATTGTTCAGGGCTGGGGTGGCTCTGGGGCAGAGACCTGTCTGGCGTGCACAAGGCCCGGGTTCCATCCCCAGCATAGGAAAAAACAAACAAACAAAAAAAAAGGATTGCTGTTGCTACACCCAGTACACCCTTGTTTTCTGTTTCATTCTACCACATAGAAGCACCTACACATGCATGTATTAGGCAGACCTGCATACTGTGGGATGCCCGGGCCCAGGGCCAGGACTTCAGCTTTTACTGATGAAGCAGGAGCCAAGGAAGGACAGGCAAAGGAGGAGGAAGGGGGTGGCATCCTGCCGGGAGACCCTGGAGGTGGGGCAGGAGGGATTTGGGGCAGTTCATATTCCCCAGGGATAGCAGGCAGGATCAGCCAAGCAATGGACTCTGGGCAGTCTCATCCCATGGAATCCGGGTTTGGGGTGAGCACCTGGAAGGAAAGCACTGCCACACCTGGGGAGGGGAGCTCCAGCAGATGGGGAGAGCCCCTGGTCGGCAGCCCTGGATCCCAGGCGCCCTCTGCTGGGCTGATGTTGCTGGTTCTGGTCTGTGGCCAGTGGTAACCAAAATGACCGTCCTCGACTTTATCATAAATGCATATGTCACTAAGCTGTCCCCATGCTGGGTAGCTGATGTTCCCCATCTCAATGTTGGCTTCTCTATCAGGATCCTCTCCTGGTACCTCCTTTAGGGACATCCTGGGGGAAGGAGGCAAATGGAGGTGACAGGCCTGGATGCTGGCCTTGGGACTCCCTTGACTGGCGTGGCAGTATCTAGGACAGCTCCCAGAGGCACCACCCTCAGGAGAGAGGCAGGGAGCCCCAAGGGCTCTGTCATGTCCGCGATGCCTGCCTTGATCAGGCCACACCTCTCTGCCTTAGATTTTTTTTTTTTTTTCTAAATTGCACAGTCTCTTCATAAAAGTTCAGCCAATTCAAAGAAGCCGAAGTCCTCTCCCGGGGAGGGAGCCTGTCTCTATGTTGGGGATCCTGGCAGACCCCGTTCAGGAGCAGTCTGGCCTCTGAGGTTTACTCAAGCACCCCCACCCTGTGGGCACCAGCTTGATCCGCTTCTCTCTCAAAATCAGCAGCTGGCACGTGCCTCCCACCAATGGCTGTGCGCATTCGCTCTGGCAGACAGCAAGCCATGAAGGACCTGAATATGCTGAGAACCTTCCAGAGGCTGGACAAAGAGGCCAGAGCCGTGCAGGGTCAGGATGTCTAGAGATCTGCAGAACGAAGATGCTAGTTAATAAAGCTGTTTGTACACTGGAAATTTGCTGAGAGAGTAGATTTCTGGTGCTTGTTAATTGGCTAGCCTGTGGTGATCATTTCACTATGTATATGTAAGCATGCATACCTCATTAAAAAAAGTTAGAAGCCATAAGTAAAATGTAAAACTAAATGAAAACATTCATAGTTAATATTTTAAAAGCTAAAGGCTCTGTGGAACAACAGAGCTGTCAGCACTGGGAATTATTACACTTAAAGACTTTTCAAACCTGAGCCCTGCGCAGTAGAACTTCATTCTTATCTTAATTTGTATTTTCTTTCTTGTCTATAGGGTGATCATCTTCTCAACCATTTATTGGATATTTGCCTTGCTGGTTAAAGTATCTGTTTTCACCATCTGACTATTAATAATTCTTCTGGGGCCTTTTTTTTTTTTTCTTTTTTTTTTTTTTTTTTTTTTTTTTTTTCTGTGTTGGGGATCAAACCCAGGCCCTGGTGCTTGCAAGGCAAGCACTCTACCAACTGAGCTACATCCCCAACCCTCTTCGGGGGCCTTCTGCCTCACTGAAGTTTTTCATTTTAAATCAGCCAGATCGCTGGGAGAGGTGACATCTAAAATCCCAGCTGCCAAGGAAGCTGAGGCAGGAGGATCACAAGTTCAAGGCCAGCCTCATCAATTAGCATGACCCTGTCTCAAATTAAAACATTTAAAAAGGCGTAGAGTGCTGGGCTGCAGATCAGGGGCAGAGAACTTGCCTAGCATGCCTGAGGCCCTGGCTTCCATCCCCAGCACACAAAAACAAAACAAAACAAAAAAACTTTGCGTCATTTCCTTTTCAGCATTTATTTTTTTGTCTTGGTTTGACAAGGGCGCCTCTGCCTCAGGGATTTATATTTTCAACACATCCTTCTTCTAATACTTGAATCTGAGTCTTTGTATGTAACTCATTCACTGAGAGCACTTTTCTTTGTTTTGTTTTGTTTTCTTGATACTGGGGATTGAACCCAGGGTTCTTTACCACGGAGCCACATCCCCAGCCCTTTTTATTTTGAGACAGGGTCTCACTAAATTTCTTAGCGCCTCCCTAAGTGCAGAGGCTGGCCTTGAAACTGCAGTCCTCCTCCTCAGCCTCCCAGGTTGCTGGGATTCCAGGCGGGCGCCACTGCACAGGCTCTTTTCTGGTTTTTGAGGGGGGGTCTCACTCTGTTGCCCAGGCTTGCGGAGAAATGCTGGGCTCAAGTGATCCTGCAGCCTCAGCCTCCCCAGTAGCTGAAACTAGAGGTGACACCACCGCGCCCAGCGACCTTTGGGCTTTGAATGACAAGAGCCTGAAAATGTGTTTGGCCTCTTCCAGACAATCCAGCAGTCTCATCGTCATTTTCAACTTAGTTAAGTCATTCTTGTAACTTTGCTCCTTAATAGGCATCTTGGTTTTGTGGTGCCGTCACCAGGCGTGGCAACTTTATGAGGCCCTGTCTGAAAAAAAAAAAAAAATCTAAAGGGCTCAGGATGTGGCTCAGTGGTAAAACACCCTGCATCCCCAGGACTTAAAAAAAAAAAAAAAAAAAAAAAAATTAAAAATTAAAAGGGGCGGGGAGGGGCTGGGGCAGGGGCTCAGTGGCAGAGCACTTGCCTAGCATGCGTGAGCTCGTGAGCTCATCCTCAGCACCGCATAAGAATAAATAAAGTTACTGTGTCCATCTGCAACTACAAAATTATTAAAAAATAAAAAAAAGCCAGGTGCCGCCCAGGAGCCTCACTGCACCCTGATCCTGGTTGTCCTGCAGACTTCACTGCGTTGGCATGATGCTCGCAGGCTGGTGGGGACCCAGCAAGGCCCGTCTGTTCAGATTCTTCATGGGGCAGGACCCTCAGGAATGAGGAGTCTTATGACCTGTTACACAAGCCTAGGTCAGAATGTCTCAAGAAAAGAGATGTCGCCAGAGAAGGACCTGAGGAGTTCCCAGAGGGAAGGGGGAGTTCAACTCAGGGCCAGCGGGGCTCTTGGCTTACGTGATGGAAAAGAATTTCAGCACAAGCCCGACAGAGGCGCAGACCAGGCTTATTGAGGAAGCAGACACACATTCACGGGAGAATGCTGCTGTCCCAAGATGAGGAGCCCTGCCTCAGCGGGGGTCAAATATTTGGAGAAGGGCTGTAGTAGGAGCCAGGCAGGAGGTGGGGCCAGGGTGGAGCTGCACGACTTCAGGTTGGCTTTCCTTGTGTTTGCATATTTCCTTCATTTCACTTGAGCATGGTCGGAGGGACCAAGATTTACCACAGCATCTGCATCTCAATGACACATGTATCTATCTCAGTCACCTCTCTCTGTCCTAAATCCCTATTTGAGGAGGATTTCTTTATGGCCAGCTAAAGACAGGGGAAGGTAAGAGTTTTCTATGATCCACTTTGGGAAAGAGAAATTCTAGTTTCTATGGCCTGCCTTGGGATTATGAACAGAAGCTATGGCTGAAAATAAGTATCATCAGGAGGCTGAGGCAGGAGGATTGAAAGTTTGAGGCCAGCCTCAATAACTTAGCAAGGCCCTAATCAACTTAGTGAGACCCTGTCTCAAAATAAAAATTAAAAAGGGCTGGGGATGTGGCTCAGTGGTAGAGCACCTCTGGGTTCAATCCCCAGCAACTTCCCCCTAGTGTGTGTGTGTGTGTGTGTGTGAGAGAGAGAGAGAGAGAGAGAGAGAGAGAGAGAGAGAGAGAGAGAGAGAGACCAATGCAAAGCCTTGGAGAGGCAGGCGTCACCATTAGCCAGGTGAGGGGCCATTTATGAATCACTCTCCTGAGAATCTGAAGCTGAAGCAGAGGGGAGTGTTCTAGACAGCAGA
Organism: Sciurus vulgaris; assembly: GCF_902686455.1. NCBI lineage: Eukaryota > Metazoa > Chordata > Mammalia > Rodentia > Sciuridae > Sciurus > Sciurus vulgaris. Next base: position 54,519,427 of record NC_136478.1, on the reverse strand, counting down.
CACAGCATGTGCAAAGGTCGTGTTGCCAAGAGCAAGGTCAGGACGCTTGGAGCAGTGCAGGAAGTGGGGAGATGAGGCTGAGGACTGGTTGGTGCAAAACCTCGAGTGCCAGGGTCAGTGGGGGCCCTGAAGTCCTGGGGAGCCTGCAGGGCTTTTCTGTGTGTTTATTAGCTGCGTCTCCCTGGAGTCACAGAGTCAGAGTGTCCTACAGAGTTTGCAGCCCCCAGCTCCCTGGTCCTGTGGGAATGAGGATGAGTGTCCCCCAGGAACTTCTTCAGGAGCTCCCTGGGTCCTTCAGGCCCACATACCCAAGGCCGCCTCTCTCCTTCCTCACCTCCTGCACTTGGCTGGGGGCTCCACGGCTCAGTCTGCGCCTGGTGGTGGCATGGCAGATGGGGGCAGGGGTGACCCTGCCCTCCTCCCTCCCTCCGCTCCCTCGCACCCATTCTGCCTGTTTCCAAAATTGCTTTATTGAGAGATTCATACACCAGACAATTTGCCCAGTTAAATGACACCATCCAGTGGTTTTTAGTGCATCTTCAGGGCCGGGCAACCATCACACAGTCGATTTCAGAACACGTTCGTCATCCCCAAAAGAAGCCCCAACTCCTTAGCAGTCGGTCCTCATTTCCTCCCATCCTCGCCCAGCCCTCCGCACCCGCGGCCGTCTGTCCGGCGGATTTGCCTGTGTAGCCGTTCCGTGTCATTCCCTGCGTGGCCTTCTGTGTCTGGCGTCTCCACCCAGCAGAAGGTTTCGAGGGCCATCTGCACCGCAGCACCTGTGGTGCCCTCATTCCTCTGATGGCTGGAATATCAATGCGTGAATGTCCCGCACCCGTACATCCAGGTCTGAGGCTGGCTGTCGTGGCTGCCGCTGCTGGGCACACTCAGGTTCCAGGTTCTGTGTGGGCACGTTCGCTTTTCGCTGGGCGGTGCAGCCACTGAGTTTCCTGCTCCAGGAGCTTCCGCTTTTCCACCGCGCCTGCACCAGTGCCCCCCGCCAGGAGGGCCTGGGCGCCGCTCTCCGCATCCCCACCCACGCCTGTCCTGGCCTAGCTGTGGTTATGACTGCAGTCCCCGCAAGCGCTCATCTGTCCCCAGCACCTTTGTCCACGTGCTGTTCTCCTTTGTCCCCAGAGCAGTCCTACGTCTCTTCCTCTGGCTGCCTCCTTTCTCACCCACCTTCTTCCTGGGCCACTGAGTGGGATCTGCACTGAATTCGCAGACCCTCCCGGGGCCCCTGGCCTCATGGCAAAGTCGGGCACCACTCCATATAAGTGCATGGTTAACAGCCAGAGCCGAGCGACAGCCAGCCGTCCTGCACAATGATAAGCCTCACTGAGTCATGGAATGAAATGGAAGAGACTGGGTGGGACCATCAGACCAGCCAGAACCACCGAGTTGTTGGACAGGGAACTTGGGAGTGTGGGGAGTGTGTTAGTGCTTTGCCTTTTTTCGTACTGGGGAGTGAACGCAGTGGTGCTTTACCACAGAGCTTCATTCCCAGCCCTTTTTATTTTTTATTTTGGCCTCAAATTTGGGATCATCCTGCCTCAGCATCCTGCGTCGCTGGCATTACAGGTGTGTATAGCTATGCCCGGCTGTTAGTCCATTTTCCATTGCTGTCATGAAATGCTTGAGGCTTGACACTTTGTAAAGAAAAGAGGTTTGCCTAGCTCAGTTTTTGGAGATCCACATGAGCATGGTGCTAGCATCAGCTTGGCTCTGGTGTAGTCCTCATACCAATGGCATAATAATGGTGGTAGTGTGTAGGAGAGAGAGCAATCACGTGATGAGACAGGAAGAAGTCAGGTCCCAGGAGAACCGCCTTAATCCCTTCTGAGGGCAGTGTCCCCAGTGGCATCCCATTAGGCTCCGCTTCTTAAAGGTCCCCCCACCTCAACACTGCCACACTAAGGACCAAGCCTGCAACATAGAAACTGGGCACAGCTGTATTCACGACGCAGCAGGGAGTGCACACGCTCCAGCGCCAGGGAGGGGCAGGCTGGGAGCCAGCCTCCCACGGGCAGTTTTGCCTGCTTTGCGGGATTCACGACACACCTGCTCCCAGTGGGCATGGCGTCACCTCCCTCCTTTTCCCAGAGCCCCCAGCCCCTGCGTGGGCCATTCCCACCTTGCTTCCCGGCTCACTCCCTGGGGCTCATGCCCTCCCCACCTGCTCCGTCCTTGGCTTCTGCAGTGTCCGCAAGCAGTGTCACCCTGCACCCCTCACACTCAGGGTGGCCCATCCCGGAAGGATGCTGGGTATTCTCCACTGCAGTCTGCTGCCCAGCTTCCTGGAGTGGGCGCAGCTCAGGCCACAGAGGGGGCTGCAGCTGTGACTGAAGGGACCCAGCCAGCCCAACGCTCATGGGACAGAGAAAGGGCTGGCCCTGCCTGACACCTGGTCCTGGACCCCTGATTCCACCACCCACAGTGAGGCCATTCTGCAGTCTCCTGTGGCCTGCTGGCCTTAATTTTCTATCAATGTGAAATCCACACAACAGAAATTAACTTTTTCTTTTTTCTTTTGCAGCGCTGGGGATTGAACCCAGAGCAAGTGCCTTCTTTATTTATTTGTTTATTTAATTTATTTAGAGTCAGGGTCTCTCTAAGTCACCCAGGCTGACCTTGAACTTGCAATCCTCCTGCCTCAGCCTGCCAAATCGCAGGGATCACAGGTGTGCGCCACCACACCCAGATAATTGACTCTTTGGAGCGGATAATTCAGCAGCATTTAGTACATGCCCAAGGTTGTTCACCACCCAAAGGAAACCTGGCTCCATTAGGCCATCACACCCCATCCCTGCCCCTCTAGCCCTTGGCACCCACCAGTCTGATTTTTCGTTATGGATTTGTCTAGTTCAGATATTTCATATAAGTGGAATCACTTATATGATGCATGACTCTGGGTCTGGCTTCCTTCATTTAGCATGATTTTGAGGTTCAGCCCTGTGGTGGCATGTATCAGTGCTTCATGTACCGGGTCTTGACTATGGTGGTGCTTTCATGGCGCACACCCATGACAGAGCACAGCAGATTACACCCCGTAAAAAAATTCAGTTTAGGGGTGGTTGTGGCTCAGTGGTAGAGCACTTACCTACCATGCATGAGACCCTGGGACCAATTCCCAGCACCCACAAAAAAGAAAAAAACAAGTTCAGTTTATTGCACATAAATTATACCTCAAAGAAGTTGTTAGAGTAGAATTTAATACCATCAAGAATGTGAGAGGACAAATCATAGAGTGGAAGGAAATATTTAGAAATCATATCTCTGCTGAAGAAGGCTGGGGATGGAGCTCACTGGAAGAGCACTAGCCGGATGTGTGCAGGCTAGGCGTCACACCGCGTGTAATCTCAGTTCTTCCAGAGCCTGAGGCTGGAGGATCATGAGTGAGAGCCCAGCTGGGCAAAGTAGCAAGGCCCCAGGCCCCTTCTGAAACCGGAATCTGCAGACAAACTGTAAGAACTGATAGATCAGTGTGACGGCATCAGTGTTCAGAAATCGGCTTATTCCTGTTGTCAGTACCAGCTCAAACAAAGAAAGAGTGAAATTTTAACTGATGCCTATAATTCTAGCTGCTCAGGAGGCTGAGGCAGGAGATTTGCAAGTTCAAGGCCAGCCTAGGCAATTTCCTGTCTCCATAAAATGATATTAGAACAAGCTGGGGAGCTAGCTCAGTGGTAGAGCACTTGCCTAGTCAGTGACTTTAAATTAAATAAACAAATAAATAAAGAGAGCACTTGCTCTGGGTTCAATCCCCAGCACTGCAAAAGAAAAAAAGAAAGAGCCAGTACTGGGGGAAAAAAAGGAAATTGTACAACAATACCATCAAAATAGCATAAAAAATATCAAAATATCTAATCCATAGGAATAAGCTGAACTAAATATATTCACTATTTCTACTCTGTAATCTAGAAAACATTATTGAGATAAAATTTAGAAGACCTAAATGGAGAGAAATACCATGTTCATGGATTGTGGAGGGGGAACCACTCCATTGACTTGGTTCTGAGTGATGGGTGATGGGGAGAGGCCTGCAAATTAACTCACACCGGCAGATCAACTGGAGAAAAGAGGAAATGTGTTACGCATGCAGGCCAGAGCGCCCTGGTCAGTAACGGGCTGAATGGCCAGAGGACAAGATTTACATACCAACTTAACACAAAGAGGAGATGTATGGCTGCCACGGGAAAGTAGAGATGGTTTTACTGCTGTTGCTGTTGTTTCCATGCTCATGGGAGCTGACAGTCTGTGTGCTTCCTGAAGTTCACATGCTTTCAAGAGGCTTTGCTTTAGCTAAGAACAATTTCAATTTTGAATGTTTTTACTTGAAAATAATTTGTATGCCAAAATTGTGATCCCTTCCATATTCAGTACTGAAGGTTCAATATTATAAAGATGTCAGATCTTACTAAACTGATTTATAGATTGAAGATAATCCCAATAACAGTGCCACAGGTGCACATTGACAGACTGATTCTAACACTAACGTAAGTCAGTGGAGTCTGACTTATGTCCAGGACGAAGTCGGAGGAGACCAGGTGCCTGCCTTCAGGGAGGAGCGGGGAGCCTGCTGAAGACAGGCATGCGCGGTTGATCCGGCTGAAACCAGTTCCAGGCTCCTCACCTCGACCCCGCCCATCTGGAGGGCCCCTCCCACAGGAGATGGATGCGCTGTCCTCACCAGTGTTTTGTGGTCAACTAACAGAAGAGTGTGGGCTTCCCAGTGAGCTGGCCTCTCCTACGTGATTCCTGGATTAGGATCCTGCTGACGTTCAAGTACCTGCCTCACAGGTGGAGGGTAAAAGGAACCAACGCACGTCTGGGACACAGGTGTCTGCTGGTCATTTAAAAATTAACTAGGTAGGCGGGGGTGGTTGCTCAGTGGTAGAGCGCTTGCCTAATGTGTGAGGCACTGAGTTCGGGCCTCAGCAGCACATAGAGATAAATTAAAATAAAGGTCCACTGACAACTGAAGAAAATTAAAAAAATAAATAAATAAATAAAATTAACTACTGCAGGGCACAGTGGTGCACACTTGTAATCCCAGGCTGAGGCAGGAGGATGGCAAGTTCAAGGCCAGCTTCAGCAACTTAGGCCCTAAGCAACTCAGCGAAACCCTGTCTCTAAATAAAAAATAAAAAGGAGGGCTGGGGATATAGCTCAGTTGGTAGAGTGCTTGCATTGCAGGGCATGAAGCCCTGAGTTCAATCCCCAGCACCACAAAAAAATAAAAAAATAAAAAAATAAAAAGGCTGGGTATCTGACTTGGTGGTTATGTTACAGAGTGGGCGAGAATCCCAAACCACCACGCATATGGAGCTAGATTGAAAGGGAAAAAGCTGCTTTAATGAGCACGCCAGGCAAGTGGAGGCTGGGAGCAGGCTGAGGCCTCAAGGAATTCCCAGCACGTGAACTTTGGAAGGACAGAGATCATAAAGGCAAACCCCACAAGGACACTTGAGGCACGTGTAGGTCAGAAAGACCCTGTGGAGACAGATGTTTTGATTATATGAGAGAATTGTTTTGATGACACATTTCAGAGTCATGTGTTATACATCGGAGCCCTAGTCAGGGACATGGAAGGTCCTACTGTACTGTCAACATAGATGCTGCCTCAGGAGTGAAAGGAAAACATTATAAGCAGACATACAGTCGAGTCAGGTCACAACAAAATGGCGTTACTTCGGTTCTTTGCCATTTCAGTTAATTGCCCTTGTGTTCAATCCCTGGCACCAAAAAATAAATAAGTAAAAATTAAAAATAAAGTACATGAAAAACTTGGCCATCCCCTCGGACCACTGCGAGCCATGGCATGCTCGGAGCAGGGGAAGGTCAGGGTTGGTTTAGGCTTTAGGAAGACCTCTGGCTGCCTTCTGTGGGTGGAGCAGAGGAGGTGGGAGTGGGAGAGGAGGGTTGGGAGGAGGCTGGGGCAGGACCTGGGGGGCAGGGAGCAGCCCTGATCCTGGAAGGGACAGTGGGGGGGGGGCAAAAAAGGAAGGAAAACAGGCCCCGAGGGAGCCTTTCTGGGAGTGCCCGTGTCTGTCCTGCCTCACTTTCGTTGTTGGCCAAGTGAGGCTGCCACCTGTTCTCTGCCTGAATCCTACACAGCTGCCAGTTGGCATGATGGAGCCCCATTTTCAGAATTTGCAAATAACCCACTTATTAAGGTGAATGACACTATTTAGTGTGTTTGGATTTCTTTCTTTCTTTCTTTCTTTTTTTGCAGTGCTGGGATTGGGCCAGGCCTTGACATGGCGGGCAAGTGCTGTCCTGCTGAGCCACACCTCCAGCCCCTCTTTGGATATTTTACAATAAAGAAAAAAGACTACCAAGACTGGAGGAGGGCATGGAGATGCAAGTTCTGAAAGGAGAAGCCAGCATAAGCTCCCAGCTCCAGGAGGAAGAGGAGGGCGATGGAAATTCAGGAAAGGAAAGATGCGGAGCCGGGGCCCCTGGTGCAGACTGGGAGTGTTGCAGGGCAGAAAGAGAGAACGGAAAAGAGGCCGTGGGTGAGACGTGCAGAACTTGGGGGTCTCCAGGACCACCCGTAGGTTCCATAACCCCCTGCCACCTGTCATACTTGGCATTGAGGTTTATTACAGAGACAGGATATAGGTGAAAGCCCATCAAGAGAAGCAGTGCATGGGCAGAGTCCAGAGAGTTCCAAGTACCAGCTCCCAGCGACAGCTCCTGGTGGACTCTGGACAGTTCTAACTTCTCCCAGCAACGATGAGTGACAAAATGTGTCAAGATGTGCCAACCAGGGGAGCTCACCTGGGCCCTGAGGTCCAGAGCTTTTTAAGAGGATCAACTTAAAAAATCAACCCAGTGGCCAATCTTAGTATCTAGTCCCTCCAGAGGATGAGCTGATCCCGCAAGACCCAACCAAATTCCACATCATAAATCTCATGGTTAGCATAAACTGTGGTGTGCCTGAAGGCCCCAGACAAACAACATGGGCTACTCAGACCGGACATTCCAAGGACTTAAGGATCACCTCCCAGGAGCAAAGGGCAAAGGCCAGACCTCTATTCCAGTAAGGCTACTCCTTGACTGTACAGAAAATAAAATTTCCCAGGACTAAAGAGAAACATGGCGGCTTGGGAGGCTAAGGCAGGGAGATCTCTAATTCAACCAGCCTCAGCAGAAAAGTGAGGCGCCAAGCAACTCAGTGAGACCCTGTCTTTAAATAAAATACAAAAATGGGCTGGGGATGTGGCTCAGTGGTCAAGTGCCCCTGAGTTCAATCCCTAGTACCCACCCTCCCCGCCAAAAAAGAGAAACAATTTAGTTAGAAGACTGTAAACTAAGGAAAACAAGAGAAACTCTCTCATACATCCATCTTGGTACAAGGCCAGTGAAACAGATGACAAGAAATCCCTCTGCGATTACTGAAGGGTTATGGAAAATGATATTCCTATAAGACAGCTCCCCAAGGAAAATGGAGGGAAGGTATGGCTCAAGAGGAGGGAGGGAAATTGGCCAAGCACTAAACCTCTCCCAGCCCATTCTTCCCTGATAACAATGGGCCCTAAACTTAGACCTTCCCCCATGCAAATTAGCCCTAAATGGAGGCACAGCAAATAATGAAACTCTGGGAAACAATGGATCCCAGAGTAAGAACAATGAGTTTCAACCTTTTTACAACCACCCTCCTAAGTTAAAGTTTTAACCTGTTCAACCAGTCAAAACTGCACCTACACAGCTTCCAATGATTACATCATTGTGCCCTATAAAACCAAAATCCCCTCTGTAACTGGGGACCATTTTCCCCATCCAGAAAATGGGTCCCAACAGCACCTGAGTCCATGAAGGAATATAGGCTTCTCTGAATCCCCGGAGGTCTGCCTCCCGTCCTTTTGCACGTACACTTACAGGTTAGAGAAACAGGCCGCCAGGTTGCCAAGGAATATGATTCTGAACCAGTCATTCTGAGCCTATAAACTATTACCTAGTCTGGCATGAAAGTGGAAAAAAAAAATTTATAATATGCAAGAATGTAAAACATTTACTTACCAGCCTTTCTGCAAAAATTACTTGGGGATATAGTCCAGCAAAACTAAAATGGAATTCAACAAAGAGAAGCAGTACGAAAACACTGTGAGAGGACAGTCTTGCGGCAGCCTGGGGAACAGGCAGTATACCCATGACTGTTTAATAAACTGAATAGGAGCAAAGTGCTGATTGATCTCGGTACCATGGTGAGTTCAAAGCCAGCCTGAGCAATTTAGCAACTCAGTAAGACCCTGTCTCCAAATAAAATACAAGAAGAGCTGAGGATGTGGCTCAGTGGGTAAGCACCCCTGGGTTCAATCCCTGGTGCCAAAAATAAATAAATAAATAATATTTAAAAAAAAACTAGGGGTGGGGATGTAGCTCAGTTGGTAGAGTGCTTGCCTCACATACACAAGGCCCTGGGTTCAATCTCCAGCACTGCAAAAAACAAACAATAACAACAAAAAAACATTCATACAGTAAAATCAAGATTGAAATACGAGAAAACAGAAATGTGGCCTGACAGAGTAGTGTTCAGACCGTCCTGATGTTACAGCTTCACGTGGCATTGGTTTAATGAAACAGAATCATGACTTCATATGAATCCACATTGGTCAGCAGTTACATACCTTAATATACAGCCTCTATATTTTCACTTTCAGACTCAGTGTATGGACAAAGCACTGAAGCCTTATTAGAACCCCAGGAAGGCACCTTGACAATGTAAAAATGATAATATAGCAGCCAGGGCTGGGAGGTAGCTCAGAGGCAGAGCGCTTGTCTATAGGCCAGGTCCTGGTTTCCATCCCAGGACAGCCCACATACACACTCATCAACGTACTAAGTAAAGAAATGGAAACATTATATTTTATTTGGCATCATAAGGTTGAAGTAATAGAAACATGGCAGAAAAGATCAAAAGTGGTTAACCTTTGAGGAGGACAGCTAAGGGAGCCGCCTGAAGGTGGAATTCTGATTTTCCACGAACCCCCTTCTATGTGGCCTAATTCTGCCCTTGTGCATATGTTATTATTCTAACTACAACAAAGAAAAGGTAATTTTTTGAAAAGATCGCCCGGCTGCTGTGAGGGCGGCTGGAAGGCGTGAAATGTAAAATGTTTTTAGAAATTCATCTTTGAGGGAGTGGAGGAGGCTTGCCCTTCCCAGCAGTCCAGGCGCCCATGGGTGACGATTAATCATCGACGGAGCGGGTGCTGTGTTCAGCGACGCCAGGGCGGGTGACCCCTGTTGACGTGCATAAACGATTGGGTTTCCCTGGAGCAGTCCCGCTGAAACTCCAAGCTCCATGCAAAGCGAGCGCGCCAAACCCACAGGGAACACACTCAGGACTCAGAACAGACCCCGCCTTCGGCGGGGAGGGCGGGAGCCTGGCTGGCGCTCGGGGGCGTTAGAGGTGCAGAGCCTACGAGCTTCTCAGGGCTGTGGACTCTGAATTCTGGGACCTCCTGTGACCCTGTCACCCACTCTCGGGAGTGGCCCCCGGGTTGAGGCTCTCCACCAGCACCAGGGCAGCGTTTGCATCCCTGGCTGCTCGCCATAATCTTCTGGACGCTTTTAAAAGATGCCCTCGGGTCACCCCAGGCCGGATAAGGATAATAGCATTCCTGGCATGACTTGGGGCTGGGCTCTTATCTTCTTTAAGTCACCAGCTCCCCAGAGCCAGCCCAGCGATTCTGATCGCGAGTCCCGAAGGCTCGGTCACGGACCTGGAGGGGAGGGGCTTGCAGGGGCGCTCCCGCGAACGACCCCTGACCCCTCTCTCCCCCGCAGTGTACCACTGGGTGGAGATGCGGACCAAGATGCGCATCATGGGCTTCAATGCCGAAGCCGTCAAGCCGCTGAACGAGGGGGCGGCCGCCGAGCTGGGCGCAGAGCTGCTGGGCGAAGCCATCATCTTCGTCACAGCCTGCGGCTGCCTGTTGATTGAGTACAGGCGCCAACAGGCGCAGCGGCACCGCAAGGAACTCGAGCGGCGCGCCTCGTGGGACGCGCTGCGGGACGAGATGGGCCACCTGGCGCTGGCGCTCGAGGCGCTGCAGGCGCAGGTGCAGGCGACGCCGGCGAAGGGCGCCCTGGAGGAGCTGCGGGAAGAACTACGCGAGGTGCGCGCCCAGCTCCAGGCCGACTCGGACCCGGACCAGCTGCCCGAGCCCCTGGAGGACTAGGAGGACGCAGGGCCTGGTGTTGGACATGACTGCTGTCTGAGCTGCGAGGTCTCCGACGTGGCCTGCCGTCTGCACTGTCCCATTCTCTATCGGCCCAGCTGACACCACCTGGTCTCTTTGGGATCAGAGGGACCCTAGGATGTGATCCAATCGGGCGCCTCCCTACTAACCTGTCCAGTGGTACCTTCCGCCTAGTGTCCCCCTCCCACTGGTGGAACGTTCCAACAGGGACCCGCCCCGTCCCCCTGACCTCGCAGGCACACACCGATCGTGCACTTCAGAAAGGAAAGCTGCAGTCCTGAATGGGACCCGCCTCTCCACTAGGTGGGTCAGCAGGACAAAACAAAAGTGGATTCTGCACCTGGATTTAGGCAACCTCTCAATGGGTCACTCACATGCCCACTTACCTGAGGCGTGGGCCCTTCCCGCAGGGACGCTCATCCATTGCACCGGAACACCCCCTGCCTTTTCTTCATTGGTTCAGACCATTAAGAAAATGCAGAAAGTTCCAAAGGACTTTCCAACCTAGGTGCCTGCCATCTACCTCACTTTTGGGGGGCATAAGGGAGGTGGGCCTTGCCAGCATCAGCTCCATCGAATACCCTGGGGCTTCTGCCTTTAATACTCCGGAGTGCCATTGCCAGGGATCCTCTTCCTAAGTGGGTCATTCCAACCAAACCCCCTCTTCCTTTAGTCTATGGCATAACCCACTGGCATGGTTGAGCTGGGTCTTCCTGGGCAGTGCTTCTAAGATCCGCCTCCCCCGGTTTGTTCCAGCAGGATGTAGCCCTTACACAGAGGAAATTGGTCCAGACCAGGGCTAATCCATTCTTTCAGTCTCAGCCCCTTTACCAGTCAGTTCCAAGTCCTTGACCTATTCCTGTGCTTTCCCACAGCCGGTCCCTGTGGTCCTATTCAGTAGCCTTTTTAAGGACCCCTTTGTCCCTCTAATATACAGGTCAATGTTACATCCCCTATCTTCCATACAGATCTGCCCCTTGGAGATCCATGGCCATTCCTTCTTGCTCCTGGTCTGGTCCCCAGTCCCCCCACCCCACAATGCCAAAGGCGTCTTCCGTGGGGACCCCACCCCTGTTCAAATGGAACATTCCACTAAAGCTTATTACCTCCCTAACCCACCCTCTGCCAACTCACTGAAGGGGCACAGCTCAACTCTTTAACTTTGGAATCCTATTTTTTTAAGACTGTAGAATTTTTATAATTAAAGGAGCTCTGAGGTAAAGAAATCATCAGTGTGTCTGAGGACCATGCTTTGCATCTGTCCAATGGGCACGTGTCAGTGAAATCAGGAAAGAAGCAGGGAGGATTCTAGCCGAGAAAGGGGACAGTCATCACACAGTGAGACAGGCTCAGAGTAGGCCACTGCATTGTGCACTCGGTGGGGGACTGTCCCTGGCCTTCTCCAGGATGGCCATGTTGGCAGCCTGGAAGAGGCACAGTTAGGGGTGGGAAGGGACAGAGGGAGGTGGGGCAGGTGCCCAGTGTACAGTGGAAAATGGGGGTGGGGGTCTCCATCATCATCTCACCATCACCAAGACCCCTGCAATCACTCCAGAGAGCTTCACACTTAGAAAAATTGCAGATTTATTCCATGAGGGCCCATTCTCAAGAAGCTGAAGGTGAAGGGGGAGATTCTTCCCTTCTTCCTCCCTTACTTCCCAGCGGGTAAAAATGGTCTGGACCCCAAAACCTACCCAAATAAAAAAACCAAAAAACTGAGGTTTCAAAAAGTTACAGCATCTTAATTCCTCATAGAAAAGGGAAGGAGCTAGAGGGAAGGGGGGGTCCCTGGGGTGTGGGGAGCACCCCTTCTGGTGAGACACCCACCCTAAAATAGCTGCCCCAAATGGGCTAGCCTGGGGTTATAGCATTTAAAAACTCCCACACCCCATTTTATCAAAACCAAAAAGGAAACAAAAATTTTCCATTTCCCCCCCAAACCCAAATATATATATAATATATTTTTTTCCTTTAAAAACAAAAAAGATTCGAAGGCATTAAGCATTAAAGTGAATCTAGAACAAGGGAATGTGAAATTCCCTCCTTCCTCCCCATTACTGTGGGGTTAACTGGTACATCCCCAGCAGAGGAACCAGCCCCAGGGGATGGCAGGGGGAGGACCAAAGGGAGCAGAGGGTGGGCGCCTCCCCAGCTCATCGATCAGCAGCCAGTGTGGGTGTGGCACGATGCTGGGAAGCCACATCCCCTTGGAGTTTTCCAAGTGGGATCCGGAGGGGAAGATGCATTCCTGTGTAGTCTTCAGCCAATTCCATGTCAAGGAGAGGCAGGGAAAGCAGGGTGAGAGGCCGGGCGTGCGGAAAGAGAAACGGGTCTTCTGGGTCCCTGTGGTCAGGGGGAACCCCGTTTCCTCAGCTCCTGGACAAAGGCTGGAAGGAAGCAAGCAGCAGAGGTCAGAGCCAGTCTCTTCCCCAATCCCTGCCAAGTCAAGGCTCTCTGAGGGACGCGCTGCTGCAGGATACGTAAGTGTTCAAACAAAACCAAACGACCTCACCTTCAATTATCTCCTCTTTGACCTTCTGCAATTCCTTCCTCACCTCTTCCAGAAGCTCCTGAAAATAATGGGGCATAACCAATCAAGAGAGCATCCCGGAACAAACAAATCCCTGCTTTCTTTGTGACATTAACCTAGGAACATACTACACAGAATGACGTTCCCAGCCACATTTTTTTTTGGTACCAGAGATTGAACCCAGGGGTGTTTAACCACTGAGCCACATCCCCAGCCCTTTCATTTTTAATGTTAAGATAGAGGCTCACTCAGTTGCTGAGACTAGCTTTGAACTTGCAATCCTCCTGCCTCAGCCTCCAGAGTTGCTGGGATTACAGGCACACACCACCACACCGGGCCCCAGCCCTTTTTATTTTGAGACAGGGTCTCATTAAATTGCTCAGGCTGGTCTTGAACTTATGATTCTCCTGCCTCAGCATCCTGAGTCACTGGGATTACAGGCCTACATCAGCCAATTTCCCCTTTTCTTATTTATTTATTTGACTGTTTATTTATTTAGGACCGTGCTCAGGATGGAACCCAGGGCCTCTGTATGCTACGTAAGTTCCCTACCACTGAGCTACACCCCAGGGCCCCTACCTACTTTCTCATTGACTGAAGAGCCACAGGAAACAGGTTAGAGAATCCCCCCACTTCCTGACAGGGCTGCCAAGGTCATGGGATGACTGGGGTATTCTATAGGAGAATTCTAGATCCTTGGAGCCAAAAGAAAAGTGCTGGAGAACATCCAGTACCAGGCTTGGCAAATGCATTCCTCTGTCCTGCCAGTTCCGGCTGATGGATGGATGGAGTCTCTGGGCCCAGAAGGACTCGGCAGGAATGTGTGGTGATAGGTTTCCTCTGGTCTGTCACAGGCACTAGGACGGGGGTCTGTGACATCCTTAACCCAACCCAGCCCCTCTGGTTCTCAGCCTGAGGTCTCCAAGACCTTCTCTAGAACCACATGCCCATCAGCAACAGGCTCTGGAGGCAGATCTCCTGTCTTCCTTGGGCCCCTGTCCAGCTCCCAGCCTCAACTGCAGCCTCCATCCCAAGTTACCTGCTTCACCCTCTCCAGGTCTGACTCTTCCCCAGAGCTGTGCATAGAAGGCTGGGCCTCAGAAGCAGTGATGGAAGAGGAGGACTTCATCCTGAAAAAGTTGGTGTGGTTTGGGACAGATGTGAAGCTCAGAGGAGGATCTGCTCCCCTGCCTCCCACCAGGGGTTACCTTGTGTTCCTCCCTATAAACTGGGTAAGTTCAGCTACGTAGGGAGTGAAGCCCCAACATGGATGGCCCACCTTGGCAAGGTTGTGCTGTTCTTCTCCCAGGGTCTCCGCACAGGTTCTGGGGGTCAGGGAACAAATCAGATCAGGGTCAAGGACTGCCCCAATCTTTTCCCCTCAGCTTCAACAGCCCAAAGAAGCATCTTAGGAGACTACAATCCCCAGTATTATTCCCAGACTCTCCAACAGCTTTGTAAGAGAGAACAGGGCAAGCTGGGACTTGTAGTTTCTGTGGCTAGACAGTTTCACTCACCGCTTTGGGCTGGGATTCTGGCCTCTGGCTCCTCCTGCTGGTGGGAAATACAGCTATTACGAGGCAGCCCCTGCGTCTGCTCATTTCCTCTTCCAGGTCCAAGGTCAGCCCAGCCCTAAGACACCCCCTCCCCAATACCCCTACCCTCATGGGGCATCCTAAGGTGTACGGGCCAAGAAGAGACCCTCACTCACACTGGCAGATTCTTCCTTGGGGGGTCTCTCCCCAACCTGTGTGGCTTTCCTTCTGCAGAAGGGAAAAGCAGGACAGGTGCTTCAGTCCTACCTCAGGCACCCAACAATCATGCTTCCTCTCGGTCTAGAAACATGGGCTCTTGGGTTATGGATTCATGAAGGCTAAGGAAACTGTAGTTTAGAAGTTAAAGGTATTTCTCTTCTAGAATTAGGGTGGGGAGCTCTGTGGTTCTCACATTTGGGAAATCATAAAATTCTGAAGGCCGGGCTCCCTCTCAGATGCTGAGGAGGTTTCCTAAGGTTCTCGAATCTGGGCTTTTGAACCTCGTGCAGGTCATCAGCCACCTCAGGAGACTACCGTCTCCAGAATTAAGTCCCAAACCTAGATGTCAAGGGGAACTTTCATCCAAAGAAACAAAACAGGGATCGGAGCACCCCCCCCACCTGTGAAACTGTAACCTCAAGGGGACTTGGGGGTCTGGGCTTTGGCTCACCTCCGGGCCAGCATGGCATTCATTTCCTCCATGAGCCCCCCACCTGTGCTTCGGGTGCTCTCAGCTTTGGGGGCCAAGGGCCCTCCTGAGGCTTCCTCCTGCTAGAGAAACCAGAAAGGGGAGAGGGCCTGAAGGGTAGGCCTCCCGACTCCTAGCCCCCCTGGGACTCTGGCCTCCTCCAGCATTCTGCCAGGGCCCCGGGCGCTCCCCACTGCCACTGCTGACCCTCACCTTGCTGACTTTCCTGAGTTTGGCTCCGGCAATGGCTGCAGCCAGGCCAGGGGCTCCGGCTCCCCCACCACCGGGGCCTTGTGCTGCAGGGAGAGGGGGTGCAGGGGGTGGGCCTCCCCCTGCTCCATGCCCTGCAGCCGGGACCCCTGAGGGAGGCAGACCTGGGGGTGGCGGGGGACCTGGAGGAGGGGGAGGTCCTGGAGGCGGGGGTGGCCCCCCCACTGGGGGAACAGGTGGGCCTCCTGAAAGAAAGCAGAAAAGGGGGGCTACTGAGAGAGAAGCCTCTGCATTGTCAGTCAGCTCACCCCTTCCTCCAGGGGGGACCCCCAACCCAGAGCCATTTGTGTGCAGTTACCTGCGTTGGAGACCCGGCGTTCCCGCTCCATATACTCCGGCTGGCTGGGCTGCTGCCTGTGGCGGGGTAATGGGGCCAACATCAGTTAAGGCCCACCACCATCACTGGTGTGGCCACTGACCTCTGGCTCCAGTGAGGGTGCTCCTAATCCCCACCCAACCTTCCGTCCCCAGGGGCCCGAGAAAGACAAGGGGTGGGGACAGGAGAGAAAACAAGACCAGGATATGAGTTCTAGCCCTTAAACTGTCAAGTACACCCAAACTACAGGCCGCCCGAGATTCCTTCAACAGCCAGATTCTGGATCCTCAGAGTCAGGGGCCAGGACTGGGGGCCTAGAAGCCCTACAATCTGAGGTTGAGTTTTTGTCTGTCTGCATTTCGTAGTACTGGGATTGAACCCCTTCACCACCGAGCTACAGATGCAATATATATATATATGTTTTTGGGTTTTTTTTTGCTTTGTTTTGTTCTTGTACCGGGATTGAACCCAGGGGCTCTTAACCACTGAGCCACATCCCCAGTCCTTTTTAAATTTTTAAATTTCTGAATTTTTATTTTGAGACAGTCTTGCTACATTGCTGAGGTTAGCCTGGAAATTGGGACCCTCCTGCCTCAGCCTTCCTGGGTGCTGGGATTACAGGTGTGCACTACCACACCTGGCTGTGAGGAGTTTCCTGAACTCCAGGAGATGGGGTGTCTGAAAGCTGTTTGCTTCTAGTCCCTTGGGAATTGGAACTTTCTGGAAACTGAGAGCTGGTGAGGCTTTGAACTCTAAGCCTCTGTAGCGGAAGAAAGGTCCCGACTTGGGACCTGCCCCACCTTTTCTGTTGCTCCACCTCCTCTGGGGAGGGACCGTTCTGGACAGACCAGGCAGGCGGTGCTGGGGGCACAGGAGGCCCACCTCCTGAAAGGTTGAAAATAGAAAAGGTCACGAGTCCACTCTGGGCATCTGTGGGGATCTGCCCTGGCCCTTGGTGCTGTCCCTCGGGGTCACCCAGCAATCTGCCCAGAGTTGCTCACTTCCTCCTTGCTGAGACCCTGACATTTGGGGCCCAGGTGTGGCACCCTAGGAGGAGGGCCAGTTCCAGCTTCCCTTGCCAGAGCTGCCCTGAGGTAGATGCTGCTGGGACACCCAAGAGGCAGGGAAGCTATGGCCCAAGCGTGTCCACAGCCCCAAAGTGTGTAGTTTGGAATCCATAGGAACCAGCTTGAATTCTGATGACCTGAGCATCCGGGCTCTTGAGCCCAGCCATAGCCACAGGGAGCCTGACCCAGGACCGGGAAAGGCTAAGGGCCTCCTCCTCACCTACCCCAGGCCTCTGACACCCTCAGCCGTGCACTGCTACTGGATTTGTCTGTGCGCCCCAGACAAGCAGGCCTTTCCTCACTGGCGCTGAAGTTGCCCCTTGAGCCAAACCCCTCTGCCCTGGGGGGATTCTCACTCCTACACAGCAGCCCCTTGAAGCCTGGCTGCTTCAAGCCCCATCTGGGGACCGCAACATCAGCACCCACGGGAGCGTGTTAGAAATTCAGAGTCTTGGGTTGGCCCAGCCCCTGCACCAGTTTGCACTTGACCCACGTCCCCAGGCAACTCACATGTTCACCAAAGTTTAAGAAATAGCAACTGGAGATTGTGTTTGGTTTGGTTTTGTTTTTGTGGTACAGGAACCCAGGGCTTGGCACATGCCAGGCAAGCGCTCCACCACTGGGCTCCGCCCTCAACCGCCAACTGGAGACTTTCAGTGTCAGAGCCCCCAAACTCCTTGATGCATGAGGGAGCAGGGTCACCTGGGGGAAGGGCGTGGCGGGAAGCGAGAGTCCTGGAGGGTGGAAACCTCCCTGTCTTGACCTGGCATGGTGTCTCGAGGAGCTGTGCATTTTATGCAGGGGCGACAGGAGCACTCAGGAGCCCACAGGTCCTCCCTGGGCTCTTCCACCATAGCAGCAAACAAGCAGAGGCCCAGAGTGACAGGGCAGCAGCCTCGGGCCCATGACACCACCCACCACAGCCTCTCACCTTCCAAGGCCTCTAGCGCGCTGGCCATGCCGGCAGCGAACTGGGCCGCATCCTCCTTGCTGCCAAAGTTAAGGCCCCAGACCTGGCGGGCATCGCGCCACTGATGGAAGTTGGGGGTGGCCTGATTATACTTGACTCCCCGGATGATGGCACAGTTGATGACCACCTGGCAGGAGGGGAAAGGCGTGAGGGGTGGCGGGCCGGAGGGCTGAGCCCGAAGAGGGGGGACGAGGAGCCCGCACCTGCTGGTCTGGCTGCATCTTGCGTCCGACCACCCGGAAGGAATTGGCCGTGGGGTTGTGGTAGATCTGGACTCGGCTGAAGGTCTGGGGACCCGTGCCGGCAGGCAGCCATCGCTTGTTGCCGTCATCGTAGAGCATCACCGTAGCCCGGCTGGAACAGATGACTGTCTCGCTGCCAGAAGGTAGAGAAAAGGGGAGCGGGTGGTCACCTTCTCCAGCTGGGTCTTCCCAGAAGACACGACAGGAAAAAGAGCCCGAGGCAGACCAAGAGACGGGGAGAGACCTCCTCCAGGGGCCAGACCCTGGCGAGGAGAGAAGACGGTGGACAGAGGGGGCAGACAGGAGAGGGAAGGGCAAATCAGAGGCCGAGATGGACAGACAAGTGACAGGGGAGGAAGAAACAGGAAGAGGAGATGGACACATGGAGAGGTGAGCAAGGCAGAGTCAGGCAGCAGGAAGAGAGGAGCAGGGCAGAGGGTATGAAGAGGCAGCAGACAGAGACGGGACAGATGGGCGGGGACCAGACGCGCAAGGAGGGAGAGGCAGGTGAGTTGGCTCAGGCTGCAGGGGAGATGGGAGCTGCCAGGATGCTGCCCTGCCCGGCCTCCTCTGTCTGGCAGCTGAGGGACCCTCCCCAGCACTCAGGTCAGGTGAGGAAGCTGAGGCTCAAGGAGAAGGGTGAGGCCTGCTGGAGTTAGGGACCCATTCCAGGCAAAGTTCTTCCCCCCAGGGTGCTCCAGTCAGCCACAGGCTCCCTGGACACCAATTGCTACTTCAATGGCCCTAGGGCAGAGGCTTTCTGATCTGTGTCGGGCCACCCTGGGCGGGGCAGTGGCCCAGACAGACAACCCTGGCACCACCCGCCCAGGACTCACAGTCCAGTTCAGGGACAGACATCCCCAGACAGTGACGATTCAGGGCCAGGACACAGGAGCCCAGGTCTCGGGCACCCAGGAGTACCTGGGGTCAGGCCGGACTCCCAGCCTGTGGGACAGCAGGCTCAGCTGTAGTGGAAGGATCAGACTGAGCTCGGACCTGACTTCACGGGTCTGGGTTCAGAGCCCTGCTGCACCCCCTCCGCTGGGTGACTGCGACAAGGGACCATCCTGCTCAGGAACACCTCTTCCTTTCCCACCGACTGGGGAATGCAGGTCCCACCTCCCAAGGCAGTGGGTGTGGGTAAATGAGTCCTGACACTTGAGCACCTGGCACGCACTGACGCCTTGGCGACCTTTGGCACATCTCACAGGCACCCTGAGCAAGCACGCTGGTGCCCTGCACAGTTATACCCCTCTGGCCGCTGGTCCTTCTGGGAGGCTCAGGCCACCTTCCCCTATGAGGGAACTCAGGCTCCCAGACGGGAAGTGACTTGGCCAAGGTCACACACAGACAGGGAAGTGAGGGGAAGCACTGGTCTCTGCCCCGCCCCACCCCCACGGGTTTTTTCCTGAAAAGAAGAAGTTGGTGGTTGGAGGTTTCCGGGGAGAGATTCTGCCCACAATGGCTGTCTCCAACAGGGCTGGGCGGGGCCTGACACCCGTGCTGAGAGAGCTGGGGCAGGGAAAGCCCCTCTGTAGGCCCAGCTGCTGGCCCTGGGGGCTGAGCCCTCTTCCCAGCTTTACATCAGGTGGCCCTCCTCCTCCCAGATCCTTCCCTGGGTTGGGGCCTGAACTCCCCTCCAGAGCCCCGGATTTTCTTCCCACTGCAGTCCTCCCGAGGGACACAGTGCATCCTCATCCTGCAGATAAGGGCTGCTGACAGAGGCCAGAGAGGCTGAGCGGCCGGACCACTAGTGACACAGCCACAAAGCTGCTAAGCAGCAGAGTGAGAAATGGAACTCCAGTGCTGGGGATGGCACCCAGGGCCTCAGTGCGCCAGGCAAGTCTCTGCCCCTAGCCACACCCAGCCCCGAGGGAGGATTCAATCCAGGCTATCTGGCTTCCAAGACCAGCCTTAACACAGGACGTGGGCCCAGCACAGACACCAGGCATTGCGACAGGCATAGCCTTCGGGGCTGTTTCTCGCTCCTGTGCCCCTGGCAGGGCAGGGTTAAGGCCTCACCCACACCTGCCACCCACACCCAGGGCAGACTCTGGCCAGGTGCCCGAAGCTGTCCCTGCCCCACCCTGGCTGCCCTTTGCCCTCCCAGGCGGCCCTGCCCTGCTGAGGTTCTGGCCTGGCCAGAGAGCTGGGCACCTGCAGGGTGACCCTGGGCTGGTTCTGCCCTCCTGCAGGACTTAATGAACCCACTGCAGCTGAGGATCCTGTTAAAACCCAAGGCGGAAAGCACTGCCCTCCTCGGAAGCTCAGACTCAAGGGCCTGGAGCCCTTCAGGGCCTGCAGGATCCGCCTTCTCCCCTCCGGGCAGCTCCTTCAGGGCGCCCGGAAATTCAAGGCCCAGGTACACTCTTACCTCCTAGCTGTCACCTCTTGCGAAAAGCCCTCCCTGACTTCCGGATCTGCACAAGTGCCCCCCCCCCACCCCCGCACACATTTCATAGCAGCATCTGCCTGACCGTCTATCCTGTCCACTCTCCCAAGACATCAGGTCTACAAGGGCCAGGGGGTTTGTCCCTTCTGTTCACTGCAGTGTTCCCAGAACCCAGAATAGTACCTAGCACTTAGCAAGTACTCAGCAGTTGTTATATAAACACATCTGTAAAAAAAAGGTTAACTCCTAATAATGACAGTTAGCTTGTGACCCAGACACCATTCCAGGCACTGGGATCCAACTTCTACCTGGCACAGCTGTACAACCTCAAGAAGTAGACTGCAGGCACAGAGAGGTGAAGACATTTGATGCAGGTCACCCAGTAAGTAAGAAGGGGGGCTCATTTGAACCCAAGTCCACCAAAGTTCTTCACTTCATTTAAAGATGAGAAAATAGTAGGATGAAATTTTTGAAAAGCAATGTACAAAGTAGAGTGAATCAGAGGTTTAAGAGGAAAAAAAAAGGTGGGGAGGATATAAATATATCTGCACACAGTGATATATGCAGAGACTTCTCAGGAGACTGTGAGCCCCAGAGAAGAAGCAGATATTTCACACCTTTTACCCTTTTAGTTCTTTTTATTTTCTTTATTATGAACTGGAATTAACCTGTAAAAACTTAATTCATTTCTTAAGTTAAAAAAAACAAAACAAAACAAAAAAAAAACCACAAACTAGGCAAAAGCTGAAATGCAAAATCCCAGAGTCAGAAAGTATACCGTAGGGGTGAGATGATTCCCGTGCACTGGGATCACAGTCCCTGAACACGAGAGCTCTATAATCCCCAGTCAGCCCAGGCCCCGAGCCTCCCGGCAAGTCACCTCCTTGCTGTGTGGCTTCACCTCTGTGCATCACAGTTCCCATCACTGAGATGGTTGTAAGGATAAAAAGAACTGGGGACCTGGTAAGTGGTGCATATTTGTATTTTGAGCTGAAAGTCCAAACATGAAGGAGTGAGCGTCCCATTGCTGGGAGTAATCAAGCACATAAATCTTCCAGATGAAATTCTTGCCCTTCCCTTGTTGCACCCCACTCCAGCACTCACCCCACAGAACTCGTGATTTATACACAAAACCTTCCTGAGCTAAGAGAAGCTGTCTTTGAAGCCACCCTGGGTAGGGGACCAGTGTAGGGTCTGTGAAGCTTGGGTGGTCTCTCTCTCAGTCCCTCCTTCCTAGTAGGCCTCAGTCTCCCAATTGAACAGGAAGGTAAAAGTTTCTGTTTGGGTTTCTTTTTGATTACCTGAATTATCTTAAGTGTATGTGCATGTTTTGTTTTGTTTTTACAGTAAAAGTGTGTTACTTTATGCCTTAAAAACAAAAAAATCCACAGGTTTTATTTCCCTCCTTTTCTTCAGTATTTGGGACTGAACTGAGGAGCACTTGGTCACAGAGCTACACCCCCAGCAGGGCCTCCCTAAATTGTTGAGGCTGGCCTTGAACTTGTGGTCCTCCTGCTTTGGCCTCCTGAGTTGCAGGGATTATAAGCCTGCTCCACTGCACCTAGCTTCCTTTTTCTTCCATCCATAATAGAGACAGTCCTGGGTTCAAGTTCAATCTTGGCAACTATCTGAATTTAACTGGCAATTTGTTTAACTACTCTGAGTCTCAATTTTCTCTGTCTTGTAAACTGAAGGTTGAGACAGGGAACAAGGCTATCACTGTCCTGACCTTACAATGGTCATGAGGTTAAACTGAATCAGATGTCTAGTACAGTGCCTGTCATGAAGAAGAGGACTGACTAAATGATCTCATCACTTTTTATTTTAAAAAATAAAACAAGAATAGGAGCTGGGGTTGTGGCTCAGTAGTAGAGTGCTTCCCTTGCACATGTGAGGCACTGGGTTCGATTCTTAGCACTGCATATAAATAAAATAAAGATTCATCGACAACTAAAAACAAAAAAGTTAACCATTGAGTTTAAAAATACATCAATAAAACAAGAATAAGAACTTCTATTATTGTAAGAGTAAAGAAAGAAATCAAATTCTTCCTAAGTCCCTTCTGCCAGGGTTCTCTGCCTTCCCAGAAGCTAGCTCCCGGATGCAAGCAGACACTCAACAAATATTTGTCAAATTGGGAGAAAAAGAATTATATCTTGTAATTTTCCATCTTAATATCCTCTCTTTCGACTGCCCCCAGGGCTGTCCCCAGTCAAACCAACAGAAATCGGCCCATTCCAGCCTCGCCTCCTCCCGAGAGTGCCCAAGAATTCCTGAGGGGTCTGCTCCAGGTCTTTCTCGCTTGGAGCCTCAGTTTCCCCACCTGGGAACAGGGACATGGCTCATTCTGAATCCCAGCTGTCCCTGGAGAAGGAGCACTCGCGGGGAGATCAGTGTGACCACTGGCAGGGCAGACCCCTCAGAAGGTGGGAGGAACACTGGTGGGACAAGCACCGCTCAACTTCTGCCCACCCCGCAGGAGCGGGAGGTTCTGCCTCCGCCAAGCGAGAGGGGGCCCTGTGGAGGGCCAGGGCCGCTGGGCTGGGGGGAGGGCAGGAGGCCGGCCCAGACACTGCTCCTGCCCTTTTACGGTCTCGCAGTGAGTGAGGCAGCACTAACTCGGACATCCGCCATCCGCCTTCCACCGTGCCTGGGACCGGAAACGGGCGGGGCTGGGGGCGGTGGGAGAGAAGAGTCCCCAGGGAAGAGGGTGAAGGAAGAGAGCCTGTCTCCTGCAAACTGCCCCTCTCCAGGGATGTTGCTCTCCTGGGGAACGGCTAGGCAGGAAGGATGGAGGGTGTCTTGAGGGTGTCGCCTTGCTCCAGCCAGATCTTCCAACAATCCCTCTCACAGCAGAATCCCCCGCCCCACGGCAGGGGGGTTCTCTAATGGTTCTAAAAAGGAATGTCACCCTGATGTCACAGGGCAGGAGTGTGGGGAATAAGGAGGAAGTGGAGGATGTGGGCATCAGGGGGTTAATCTCAGCTGTCCCCAGGGGCCTCCCCCTCAGGCTAGGGGCTTTGGTGCAGGAAGTCCCAGAGAGAGTGGAGGAAGGGAGATACTATTGTCAGACTCTGGCCCCAAGGGAGAGATTATGGGGGGTCATGGGAGGGAAGGGGGGCCCCCAGCCGGCATTGGCCCCGCCCTCAGGTGAGTCCAGGAGTTTGGGGGAGGCCTGGGTAGTACAAAATCCAAGGGTGCCTTGGGTCCCTCACCCAGGATTAAATTCCTGGGAAGAGAGCTGGAACTATCTGGTAAGCCTGGGTCTCTGGGGGAGAAGGCTGTGACCTTGAAGCCTCTAGCGCCCCCTCCTCCAATCCCACGGCTCGGATGGCTTGGGGGTGGTGGGTTAGCCCAGGGGGAGGGGCCGTGGTGCCCAAAGCAGCCGGCCCACCGCGCTCTGGCCCGCCCGCCACACCAGCTGTCTCGACAGGTGAGTCAGGAAGACAAAGGCCCCCCTCCCCCAGCTGCCGCGCCCCCTCTCTCCCCAGGGCCGGCAGGTGGGGGTGAGGGCCGCCCTCCTGGCCCGGGGCCGGGGAGCCGCCCTCAGCACCGGGCGCTTGCTCAGTCCTAGGCACGGCCGGTTTGAGGCAGATCGTGGGTGAGGAGCGACGGGGGAGGGGAGTCCCAGCCAGACCCTCGGGGCTGCACCAGGGTCCGCGGGTCGTGGGTCAGTCCACAACACCCTCCTCCACAGAAGGGTCTAAGAGTCCCCGGATTTAGGGGATACAGAAGTAGCCCCGAAGTTGAGGAGCGCGGTCCCAGTCGGGGAGACTTCCCAGCACTACCTAAACCGGGACCCTGCAAATCCCGGTCTGCTTCTTGGTTGTCTTCCTAGGTCCCAGGGTCTCCCAACCCGAGCCCTCACAATCCCTCCAGGACCTCGATTTGAGGTTTCGGGGAGGTCTGACCTCAGCTTAAATTCTAGCATCCCGACGGGGAGGATCTGCGAACTTGGGAGGTCCTCTGAAAAAAAGTCTTAAAAATTCGGGAGTCCCCGGAGCGCCCCTAAATCTGAGGACTCTCAGGAGAACCTCACCGGCACCGCCCCGAGCCTTAAGAGTCACGGGGAGGTGGCTGATAATGACAGTCCGTCTCAGGGGTCTTGGCCCAAAGCTGAGGCGACCAGAGCCCTGTCCCCAAATTCCAGCGGGGCGACTGGGGGAGGGGGACAAAGGCGGGGCGGGAGGCTGCGCGGCGGGGCAGGGTCCCGAGGCAGTTCGGGGCTCACCTCATGGCTGCTCGGCGGGCGGGCGGCGCGCCCACGGGCTGGCGGCTCCCGGGGCGCCCCTGGCTCGAGCTCCAGGGGTTCGCGCTGGCTCCAGGCTCTGCTCAGTCGCCCCCAGGGTCCCGCCCCATAGAGTCCGGCTTCCTGGGGGAACGTGGACCGGGCCGGGGCGGATCCTCGGGCGCGCTTCCCGCTGGTGGCTTGATGGGGGTCCCTGCGACGGGCAGGGGAGCGGCGTCGCCTCGCGGCGCGCCCCCTCGGCCGGCCGCGGCTACAGTGTTACTCTTACTACTGTACTTCTCTTCGCTACATTTCGTTCCAAAATTCCACTCCCCGCGCCCACAATCCCCTGCGCCTTAAAGGGGCCGCGGACACCTCTAGGCGGGGGATGGAGGGCGCTTAAAAGGGCAACGCGGAACCCTCGACTTCCGCAATTTCCCTTTCCCCATCGCTGTTGCCTAGGGGTTGCACCCGGGGCCTTTCCTCCAAGTTGGGGAACAAGCTCGGTGGAGGGGAAGGGCTCCTTCCTGGGTTCCTAGCACCCTCACTCTGGGAATCCTCAGGGGGGCTCTCGGTGGGGCCAGTTTCTCCCGGCCCACTCTCCCCCGCGACTTCTTCATTTCTTAGGGTTACGCTCAATTTTCGGGGGCAGGGAAGAGCCTCTGGTTAAGGAAGTAGCCTGTTAAATTTTCTCCCCTAGAGCCCACTTTTGGACGACCCCTCTCCCCCACGTTTCTCTTCTCAGCCCATGTATGAGGGGTGACTAAGGGAGGAGCCCCCTCCCCGCACAGAAGGGGGACGGCAGGCAGGGCCCCCGCCTCACTGCCCCCCGCCCGCCCCGGGAAGGTGAGGAGGAAGTGGGCCGAGGGGGCGCGGCCGGCCGCTGACTCACCGCCGCAGGGTCGGGGGTGGGGTGGGGTGGGGGCGGGGGTAAAGGTGGGGAGCGGCGGGGGGTGGGGGTGCAGCGCTGGCCCGGGTTCGGGATGGGACGCTAGGTTCCTTGTGGAGAAAGCCCCTGACCCCCTCCCCACGCGTCCCGTTATGGCTTAGTTTCGCCCACGGAGGACAGCAGGATCATCCCAGCGACCCGACGGGCGCGGGGGCGAGGAAACGCTCCTAGGGGGCGACTCCCCCGAGCCCCCTCCCCAACGCGCAGCCCTGGCCTGAGCCCAGACTCCCTCCAGGGCTTCCGCAGCAGGCCCCGCCCTAAGTGACGTCACCGAGAGGACACGCCTCTCCGGTAGAGCGCCACCTGGCCTGGATGAGGTTGCCTGAGCCCTGGAAAATCATCGCTTCCCGTGTTACAAATCGGTAAACTGAGGCCTGGAGACTGAGAATGAATCTGGCCCATGACCCTCTTGCCTGAGTCCCTGGAACCCTGAAAGCCAAGGTATGGATGTAAAACCAGTTCTCTGGGCCCATTTGACTAGGTGAATCAACCGTGCCAGCCTTTGCAGGAGTTCACTCCTTTTCCTGGATGCTCTCCTGCCCTCTTTCTCTTGGGGAACACCTCATCTTTCTAGGTCAAGCTCTGATTTAATTCTCTAAACCCCGCTAGCCAGAGCTGGGGATGTGGCTCAGTGGTAGAGCTCTTGCCTAACTTGTGTGAGGCACTGGGTTTGACTCTCAGCACCACATATAAATACATGAGTAAAATAAAGGTCTATCAACATCTATCAATATTTAAAAAAGAAGGAACCCCCTAGCCCTCTCCTTTCTCTACCGTACTCTGGGAGACCTTGACCCTGTTCCCCTAGATTATGATTGCGTTTCCTCCGATCTGTGTTCCCTGCGGGCAAGCACAGACTTGATCCATTTGGGGGGCTCACCTGTGGGGAGCAGCGACTGTGTTGGGGGTCTCTGATGACCCCATGGCTGTTGCATGCCTGGTGCCTGGGAATGTTCCTATGCAAGGGCACAGGATGCTTAGGGGTCCCACCTAATCCAGCCAGGCCCAGAACAGCAGCTCAACAAACATTTTATCCAACTGAATAAGAACCCCAATTCTGTGTGACCTTAGCCAAGTGCTTTCTCCTCTGGGTCTCAGCTTTCCCATCTATACAATGGGAGGGCTGGTACTTCTGGGTGCCACCTGCACTATAGCAGGAATCAGCAAATAAAATAGATCAGCTTATAAAAGTTCAAATAGTAAACACTTGAGGCATATTACAGATAGATCTGGTTCACATATTATTTATTTATTTATTTTTATTTATCTTTTTGTGTGTGTGTGCGTGGTGCTGGGGATAGAAGCCAGGGCCTCATAAATGCGAGGCAGGTGCTGAACTACACACCCCATCCCCACATATTCTCTGTTTTTTACAAAATAAAATTTTGGAATTTCCCCTCTCTTTTTAAAATGTAAAAATGCATTCTTAGCTCTAATGCTGTGCCAAACAGATGGAAGACCCCTGCACTAGAGAACTCTTGCATGTGCACATGAGAAGTCTGATGGAGAATCTTATGTCAGCAGTGGAGTGAGAGGAAGAAATAAATAGAATAAATGACCACTGGGAAGACAGGACAGTGAAACCCTGGCATGTCTCTTGTTTGAGGTACTTGTCAATAGCTAAAAAGAATGAGGTGTGTAAATGACATGGTGAAGTCTTAATGTCAGTCAGTGAATAAAGTGAGATGTTGAATGATATATAGGGAAGGAAAAATCAAGAACACCAAAGTGTCATATACATATGTGTAACTGCAGAGTAAAGGGTCCTGAAAAATTCACTCCAAACTCATCACCATGGTCACTGATGGGATAGAGAGTGACACTGTAAAGAGTCTGGTGGTCGCAGAGACCTGAAACCTCATCTAGAGAATGCCCGAGTCAGTCCTGCTCCTGTGCCTTCACACTGGCCTTCCCTCTGCTGTGGGATGCTCTTCTTTGTGTGGTGGCTGGTTCCTTTGTCAGGTCTCTGTCTCTGCTCAGTTGTCCCCTCCTCAGAGACTTTACCTGCTCCTGATTAACTAGTTACCCCAGCTGGAAAACTGAGTGGCTGAAGGATGGGGGATGGAGAAAGCCTTTTCATTTTACTTTTGAACTTCAAACGGAGTGAATTTATTACCTATTCAAAAACTAAATGAATTAGCCAGGCATGACAGGGCACACCTGTAATAACAGTAGCTCAGGAGGCTGAGGCAGGAGGACTGCAAGTTCAAAGCCAGCTTTAAATGAAAAGTTGTACCCCATTTGTGTACAATGAATCAAAATGTAGGCTGTAAAAATGTTTTAAAAATTCAAAAAGAAAGTCAGCTTCCGCAATTTAGGAGGCCTTAAGCAACTTAGTAAGACACTGTCTCAAAATTAAAAATAAAGGCTGGGGATGTGGCTCAGTGGTTAAGTACCCTGCATTCTCGCCCTGGTGCTGTCTGCCCCCCAAATCTTAATGAATTAAATTTAAAAAGTAAAAGGCAAGCATTGTGGCACACACCCGTAATCCCGGTGACTAGGGAGGCTGACGTGGGGAGATTACAAGTCCAAGGCCAGCCTCGGCAATTTAGCAAGGCCCTAAGCAACTTAGTGAGACCCTGTGTCAAAATACAAAAATGAAAATGAGCGTGTAGTTCAGTAACAAAGCACTCTTGGGTTCAATCCCCAGTACCAAAAATAAATAAATAAAATTTAAAAATTAAAGTAGCTCCCGTCTCTCCAGTCAGAATGGCAGTTATCAAGAATATAAGCAATAATAAGTGTTGGCAAGGATGTGGGGAAAAGGCACATTCACACATTGCTGGTGGGGCTGCAGATTGGTGCAACCACTATGAAAAGCAGTATGGAGATTGCTCAGAAAACTTGGAATGGAACCACCATTTGACCCAGCTATCCCACTCCTTCGTTTATACCCAAAGGGGTTAAAATCAGCACACTACAGTGATGCAGCCACATCAACGTTTATAGCAGCTCAATTCACAACAGCTAAACCATGGAACCAACCTAGGTGCCTTCAACAGATGAATGAAGAAACTCATACCTATACAGAATGGAATATTACTCAGTCTTAAAGAAGAATGAAATTATGGCATTTGCAGGTAAATGGATGGAACTAGAGAATATCATGCTAAGTGAAATAAGCCAATACCACAAAACCAAAGGCCTAATGTTCTCTCTGGTAAGTGGATGCTGATCCATGGTGGAGGGTGGGGAGGGAGGAATGAAGAAACTTTGGATTATGCGGAGGGGAGTGAGAAGAGGGGTGGGGTGGTGGCAATGGGAAGGATGGTGGATTGAGATGGACATTATTACCTTACATGTATGATTACACAACTGGTGACACTCAGCACCATGTACAGCCAAAGGAAAGAGAAGTTAGGCTCCATTTGTGTACAGTGTATGAAAATGCATTCTGTCTTGTCTAACCAATTAGAACAAATTTTTAAAAATAAAAACAAAAACTCAAAGTACCTCCCCTCAACATTTTATTATCATATCCTGTTTTATTGTCCCTGTGACACTTGTTGATGTCTGTTGTTATTTATTATTTGTTGTTTTTTTTTTCCCTGTCTCCCCAAACTGGGAGGTCCGCTTCGTGGGGGCAGTGGTCTTGGTGGATTGACCTGGTTCATACCTGTGTACGTGCCCTGAACACAGCCGGTGCCCACCACATATTTGCTGATTAGGCAAATAATTTTTTAAATGTGAGAACATATTTGGCATTACTAATTAAAATTTAGTGATCAAAACTTTCCCCATGTCCCCTCAAAAACAGATGAAAAATAGAAAGGGACAGGAAGGTCGTTAAGCCTGCTGATTACTGATCTCTCAGGATCTGTTCTGCTCTCAATATTTCAAACATTTGGTTTTGGGGTTTTTTTGAGGGGAGGTTTTTTTTTTTTTTTTTTTTTTTTTGTCTTGAAGGTGGTGGAATTTCCCCTCTCTCTTATAAGTAAGCCTCTTCTGTGAGGGGGAAGTAGGAGAAGGGGAAATAAGTATTCTGGGGTTCCTCCATCAGCTTGTCTTCCTTCCGCTGGTTCACATAGCTGGGGAAGGGGCAGTTTTCTTCCGGAGTTTTGATGGGGCCCCAGTTGGGCTGAGGGTCCCCAAAGGACAATAGCTTCAGGCCTCTAAGTTCAAGGCAGAGTTCAAATGGGTACTTCTGGGCTTCCCAGCCCCATCCTGCCCCTTCTGCAACACAAAGTGTGGAAGCAGGTAACTAGCAATTCCGTGCTGCTCCTTAGCGTTTACTGACTTCTGGAAGGATCAGTCCTATTTTCTTGTGAGGGACTACCTCCACCCCACGCCCGCCCCAAGCTGGGGATCGAACCCAGGGCCTTGTACATTCTGGGCAAGTGCTCTCTTAATCCCCCAGGTTTAAGTGGAGTGGACCCCGACCTCAAGGGGTAGAGTTGAGCATGTGACCCCAGCCTGGCCAATCAGAGATACCATGAGTGGCAAGGCTGAGACCCAGTGTGGCCAAGAGCACTGCGCCTTGGGACCAGCTGCAACTACTGGGGAATGGGGACAGTTAGGCCAGTGGCATCTGAGCCTGGAACTATGACTCTGTTGAGAAGACCCTGCATGGGAATGAAGCCAGTTATGAAAAAAATAAAATGAAGATGTTCCTAATGACTTCATCTAACAACTGAAAGCAGCCATGCCTGAAGCCCCTGAACTCTCCAATTACATGGCCCAATAAATTCCCCGCTTTGCTTTCCCAGGGTGAATTGGGTTTCTGTCACTCACAACTCAAAGAATCCTGGCAAATACCTCCTTCTGCTGCTGAGAAATTATCCACAACCATTGCTCATTCACATGATAATACCCAAACTCCCTTCTCTGCCATGCAAAGGCCTTGGGGCCTTCCCTCCTCAGATTTCCTCCCTTGATCCCCACTCCAAGCCTTAGTTGAACATCTGTGTCTTTGGTTGTCTCAGCTATCTGGTCAAGACCTTGGCCATCCTCAGATAACCTGGTGGTTCATCTCTGATGAGCACCCAGGCCTTGGAATTGGTCATTAGCATTCCCTGAAATTTTCTGCCTTATTCCTGGAGCGAGAGGTTGTGCTTGGGTTGATGGGGCTATATAAGCGCGGCAGGGGCTACATTTCTTGGCAGGGAATCATAGCTCTTCTCTGCAAGCTCACAATGATTCAGGGCCAGGAGTGAGCATGTGTCAATATATCAGGCAAGTTCTTTGTCCTCACTGGCTTCAAACTTCCCATCACCTCTGGGCATAGCTGTGCACACCTGTGCTCCCAGGCTGACTTCAGGAGGTTCACAGTTCAAAGCCAGCTGCAGCAACTTAGAAAGACCCTATCTCAAAATAATAGAAAGGGCTGAGGATGTAGCTTATTGGTAAAGTGTCCCTGGGTGAAATCCCTATTACCAGCCGGGCATGGTGGGCAGCCTTGTAATTCCAGTGGCTTGGGAAGCTGAGGCAGGAGGATCACAAGTTCAAAGCCAGCCTCAGCAACTTAGTGAGGCCCTAAGCAAGTCATTGAGACCCTGTCTCTAAATAAAATATTTTAAAAGGGTTGCGGATGTGGTTCAGTGGTTAAGTGCTCCTGAGTTAGATTCCCAGTATTAAAAAAAAATCCCTAGTGCCTCCCCCCACAAAACAACAACACACACACACACACACACACAATTCCCCATCACTAGGAAGTTTACCTGCTCCTGCATTATGTACCCCTAAGACAATCCTTCAAGAACACAGGTCCTTGGCAGGGGTGTAGTGGAGTGGTAGAGTGCATAAGGCCCTGGGTCCAAGCCCCAGCACAACATAAACAAACCAGAGGATCCTTACCTCTCGACACTCTTCTGAGCCCTGGAAGAGCCGAGAATAAGCTTCAGCAATGACGGCGGCCCTGGAGGGCAGAGGAAGGCTCTCAGGAGACTTTCCTAACAACCCCGCCCCCACCCCACCCCCAACCACTCACTTGCAGTGCAGTCCTCCTCCAGGAGGTAAATGAGGGATGTCCTCAGAGGCCAGAGTCCTGAAAACCGTGTTTAGGCTGGGGGGCTCCTGAGCAGAAGCATACAACTCTGAAAAGAGGTAAGGGTTATGGAGAGCCCCTGCTTGCCAACGCCCCTCCCGTGGGGTGCTGGGTGCATGCTCACCAGCGACTCTGCGGCCCAGGGCGGTATCCAGCTCAAGCTCCCTCCTGATGGCCTCCTCATTAGCGCTGGGAGCCCCTGGGAAGCAAACCACGATGCAGGTCATGTTGTCCAGGCTGCCCTGGATAAAGTGAAGAAAAGGGAGCCGGCAGCAGGGGTTGAAGGCTACTGCGAGGGGTTTCAAGTCTTCAGAAATTTAGCTTACCAACGATCCCGATGTACAAGTCCTCCCCAGTCTAGTTATGCCTCTGCCCCTCAAGTCTCACCCATCTGCCAGTCAAAACCCTCTTCCACTTGGACAGATTTCTCCCTGTCCTAGCCCCGCCCTATTAAAAGAGAACCACACCTTTTATATGAAGTTCCCCTATCTTAACTCCCTCCCACTTACCTATGTAGCATTACTCGCCCTTTGTCTTTTTTTTTTTTTTTTGTACTGGGGATTGAATCCAGAGGGACTTAATCGTTGAGCCACATTCCTAGCCCATTTTATTTTTTAAGTTGTTGATAGACCTTTATTTTATTCATTTATTTATATGTGGTGCTGAGAATGGAACTCAGTGCTTCACACATGCTAGGCAAGTGCTCTACCAATAAGTCATAACCCCAGATCCCCAATCCCTTTTTATTTTTTTATTTTGAGACAGGGTCTCGTTCAGTTGCTTAAAGCCTCGCTAAATTGTTGAGACTGGTTTTGAACTCGGGATCCTCCTGCCTCAGCCTCCTGGGCTGCTGGGATTACAGGTTGCACCACCGTGCCAGGCTCCCTTTGTCTTAAAACATACCTCAGGCTCTGCCCTCTCGGTATTTTGTCCCTGCCCATTCACGCAGACAACCAGAGAGAGATACGCTAGAGAGTTGATCCCCAATACCTGGCCTATCAAAGTCCCTTCTCCCCCAAACGCTCTCTATGAGCACTCTATGCTTCAAGCCTCAGCGATGCCATGCCCCGCCCCCAGGACCTTGCACAGACACGTGTCCAACAGCTGCGCGCAGAGAAGCTCTGGGGCCAGGCCCAAACTGAGGCGCGATGCCACCAGTCCCACCAGGGCAGCGCCAGACATCGCGTCCCACACGCCGTCAGAGGCCAGGAGCACGAACTCGTCCTCAGTCTGGCGTGCCAGTGCAGCCACCTCAGGCTCCGCGGAAATGAGCTGCAGTTCTGGGGGCCTCCCTGGAGCCCCTTTGTAAGCAAAATCGCCCAGTGCTCGAGACACTGCCAGAGAGCCCTCGACGCGCCGGCGGCGGATGGTGCCGCCCGCGTTATAGATGCGCTCCCGTTCCCGCGGCCGGAGGGGCCGGTGGTCCTCGGTGCTGAAGGCCAAGGCGCCGGCGCGGCTCAGCACGGCGCGCGAGTCACCACAGTGCGCCAGGTATAGAAAGCGCGGGGAGACGAGCAACACCACCGCGGTGGAGCCGCCGGGTTCGCCATGGGGCCAGAGCGAGCGCAGTCGCTCGTCGGCATTCAAGAAGGCTCGGCGCAGCGCCTGGCTCACGCCCTCGGGTTCGCTAGGAGCTGGGCCTAGCTCCTCAAGCACATGGCCTGGCAGGTGGCGCGCGCCAAAGCGGGCAACTCGCGCCCCTCCGTGGCCGTCGAGGACAGCGAAGAAAGCCCAGCCAGGCGGCAGTCCAGGCAATGAGAGCCAAGCGCAGTGCGCGTCCTCCATATGCGCTCGCCAACCCTGCGCTGCGCTGGCTCCGAAGCGCAGGCCCCACGATGCTGCCACACCCCCGTGTGGCCTCTGGGAGCATCGCGGCGCAGCCAGGAGAGACTGAGGCCCGTCGGCGCCAGCTTCCTCCTCCTTCTCCGCCTCTTCTTCCTTGCGAGCCGGCCAAAGGAGACAGTCCAGCAGACTCGCAAGGGCCGCCATCCTATTATCAGGAAGTCTCCACCCTCTGCACCTGCCCCCCACTCCCCCGTTAATCCCTCGCTGTGAGATTTTAAACCAAGTAAATCTCTTTCCTATCCCTTGACCTGCACCCAAGTCGGATCACTAAAAGAAATTCCATTCCTGGGATTCCTTTCTTCCACATCTTCAAAGTGGGGTTTGGGATCTGGGTCAGAAAAAAAACAATAATAGCAGCAAACTATTACACATACCTACAATATTCGACACGCTATTATAGGTCACCATCACCAATTTGCAGAAGAGGAAACTGAATCAGAACATGTTCGTCGGTGTCACAGAGAAATTAGCTCTAGAATCCTGTGTTTTCCCGGCCCGACTCAACCCAAGCTCCGCCCACCTCAGTGGTCCAGCCTCCAGTAAAACCTTTACAATGTTTTACTGACTGCTTCCCTTTGGACCATTATCCAGGGGTTCAGCTGCTTTATCTATCAGGTCCTGCCCATCAATTCAAGCCCACAGCCTGAGTTTCCCAATTTTTGCAGTCCTGGATTAGGGATGTAGCTCAGGGGCAGGGTGCTTGCCTAACATGCAACAAGACCTGGGTTCAATCCGCAGTACTAGAAGGAAAAAAAGAAATCAATTTTTGTAGTCCTGGAATCGCCTCTAAACTAAACTCCCGCTAGATGAAGCTGGCCTCTTCTCTCCAGGTATGGCCACCTTCTGGGCCGCACCTTCTCTGGTGCCTAGTCCCCCTAGACCACGCCTCTATCTATGACCCCGCCCAATAATTTGAATAATTCTACACGGTTATTAGCTCCACCCCTTGCCTCGGAAGTTTCTGACTACTTTCTTCCCGCCCTCTTTCTCATTCCCTCTGCAAACCTAGGTTCGGATCCTACCTCAGAGCGCTAGATTCTTTAACCGTTCTTCAGTGCCGCCCCTAGATCTGCTCCAACTCTGGGATCCACGCCCCCATCCTCTCGGCCTAAGCATCCTGCCCTTCACCCTATCCCAGGCTCTGTTCCTCTTCTTCCAAAGGCTGAGCCCACTTCTTTATAGACCCCGCCCTTTAGGCGCGTCCTCTACCCTCATAGCCCCGCCCCTCTAGTAAAAAAGGCCACGCCCTCTCCCGTGTTCCTCGGTGTTTCCCCGCCCCCTCGCCCTCCCTCAGGTTCCGCCCCGCGGGTCCTCTGGCCCCGCCCCCGGTCCCGCGCTGCAGTGCCTTCCCCGACGCGGCTCCGCCCGCCCTCGCCCAGCAGAGCAGAGGGCGGCGGCGGCGGCGGCTGCTGGAGCAGCCCGGGAGGAGGAGGCGGCGAGGATGGCGGCGGTGGCGTGGGCGCGGCGGAGATGAGCGCCCGCGGCCCCGGGCCCAGGGCGGCGCGGCCGGAGTGGGCTGGGGTCCCGATGCAGGCCCGAGGGGGGCCATGGGGCAGGTCCTGCCGGTCTTCGCCCACTGCAGTGAGTAGGGAGGCTCTGGCCTGGCGTGGGTCTCAGCCCGAGTGGGGTCCTCCTGATATTCCCTCGGCGCTGGGCCGCAGGAGAGCCGGGTTGGAGGGAGGAGACGAAGGAGACAAAGGATGCTCTCCCCTCCCCCCGCGCTCTGGCAGCCGCGGGGGCAGCCTGACCCGGAGGACCCGGGTGAACCAGGGAGGAGGTGGGGACACTGAGATCGCTGGACCCCGGCGCGCAGGGAGCTAGGATGTGTCGCCCCGCCCAGCCCCGGAATAAGGAGGTGCGCGGGGAGCTGTCCCCTGGCTCTGGTGCTGGCCGCAGCTGGCGGGGAGAGGGTTGAATAGAGAGGGGCAGAGCCAGGATGGAGAAGAGAGGTATGACTTCCCATTACCCGCCTTCGTCTTCTACCCTAGAAGCAGCCCTAACCTAGCCAAATTGTCCAATCCCCTGTCCCCAGAAAAGTCATCCCTGGGTTGGTGCAAGGACTCCTGGGTCTTTAGCGGGCTTTTCCACTCATTAGCGGCAACCCTGGGGAAGACCCACTAAGCTCTAGGCCTCTGATTCTCCAGCCGAGGAAGCGAGGTGGGGGCAGGGGGCATATGGTTTCAATTACCAGACGATGTTGAGCATCTCCTGTGTGTGGAGGCCCAACCGAGCTCTTAGGGGTTAGATCCTCAGTTGAAAATGCTTGGTCTGATCCTCCTTATCTCTGAGTCCAGAGCTCTAGCAGTCCGTGTTTACCATCCTCTGGCCCACGCAGGGTGGTTCTGACAGCTGGGGATGGCAACATACTCAGGTCTAGCCACTAGCATGGCTGGAGGGTCCAGATGCCAAAATTCTAATAATTTCTTCTCATCCCAACATTCTAAGATCTTGTTCTTATCTGGGATTACAAAGTGACCCTGTTCATTGGTTTGCCCCCACCCCTGCAACACCCCCACTCGTCCCCCTGTCATATCCTGCCCTTTCTTCCCCTCACTTTGCTCCAGTCACACCGCTCTGTTCACTGCATATACTAAGCATAGTGCTTGCCTCAGGGACTTTGCACTGGCTTTCCCGTCTCCTGGAAAGCTCTTCCTAGAGGTCCTCATGGCTTCTTCACTTCCTTCAGGTCTTTGTTCAAATATCATCTGAACAGAGAAGGATTCTTGATCATCTTATCTGAAACAAGACCTCTTCTCCTCTCCTTTTACCCTGATTTATTTTTCTTCACATACTTATTAAGACTCTGTCATATATTTACTTATATGTCTGCCTCTCCCAGAGGATGTAGCCTCTAAGAGGGCATGGATTTTGTTGCTTTTGTTCATACCTGCATCCCTAGGGCCTAGAACAGTGCCTGGTACATAGGAAGCTCTCAGTAAATGATTGTTGAAAGAATAAATTGAAATCTCCCAAGATTCCTAATTTAAAGACTCTAAGATTAAGATTCCTGGATAGGAACTTGTACAACTCCGAGCTTCTGATAGCAGCGATGCTAAGATTTTGCAGTCTGTATGCAGAACATCCTAAGAATCCTGTGACTCAAATATTCTAAGATTCCTTAATTCAGACCATCCTAGATTCCAGGACAGGCACACTTCTGTGATTCAGAGTTTAAGCTTCTTAGAGTCTTGATTTCTTTCTCTCTCGCAGAAGAAGCTCCATCTACGGCCTCTTCTACCCCTGATTCCACAGAAGGTAAGTGGAGGGGGGACATGAGGGTGGGAACTGAAAGGGATTACGGCTGCATAGGTGAGGATTCTGCTCACAGACCCTCTTTACTCCCTGCAGGAGGAAACGACGACTCCGATTTTCGGGAGCTGCACACAGCCCGGGAATTCTCAGAAGACGATGAGGAAGAGACCACGTCGCAGGACTGGGGTACCCCCCGGGAGCTGACCTTCTCCTACATCGCCTTCGATGGTGTGGTGGGCTCCGGGGGCCGTAGAGATTCAGCTACCCGCCGCCCCCGGCCTCAGGGCCGTTCAATCTCAGAACCCCGAGACCTGCCCCCTCAGCCCGGCCTAGGAGACAGCTTGGAGAGCATCCCCAGCCTGAGCCAATCCCCAGAGCCTGGACGCCGGGGTGATCCTGACACCGCACCTCCTGCTGAACGCCCTCTGGAGGACCTAAGGCTGCGGCTGGACCAGCTGAGCTGGGCGGCCAGGGGAGTGGGATCTGGGGAGGACTCTGCCACCAGCAGCTCCACTCCTCTGGAAGATGAGGAACCCGATGGATTGGAGGAGGGAGAGGCTAAGGAAGGTGAGATGTCCGAGTTGGATCTAAACCAAGAGGGGTGGGTGGTCTCGCGGGGAGAACGCTCACGGCCTTCTCTCTCTACCGCGCCAGAATTGGACCTACAACGCGAATTTGCTCAGTCCTCGCCACCTGAGGTCTTGACTCCCCAGCCCAGCCCCGGCTGTAGGACACCCGAGGCCCGTCCCCCGTCCCCACCAGGATCCCCGGATTCGAACTCTGGGCCTGATGAGCCCTCGCTGGACGAGGAAGAGGAGCCATGGGGACCACTGGAGCGGGAGCCAATCACGGGACAGTGTCTCCATAGCAGGGACCAATCAGAATTCACACTACAGCCACACCTTCTAGGTAAGCGATGTGCGTGCAGATCCTCCATTGGACTACAGCAGGCAAAAGGTGGGAGGGCTGGAATTTAAAGGGACCAACCTAGCAAAGGAACACAGGGCAGTGAAGAAAGGTCTCTCCTTTGGCATAATTTCCCATTACCTGAGATTACCATTGGCTTCCTCTATGAAGTTACCCGCCCACTAGAGAAGTTAGCTTTCCTTCAAGCATTAGGACTGACTGATTGCTAAAAATGAATCCTCCCTTTTTTGGACTCCCTACATGCCCCCGCTACATGCCGATTGTGGACAGGCCAAATCTCTGAAACTATAGATTTTCTCCTGGATGTAGCTATAGGATTAATTAATTAATTTATTTATTTATGTATTTATTTTGTACCAGGGATTGAACTCAAGGGCGCGTAACCATTGAGCCACATCCCCAACCCGTTTTATTTATTTATTTATTTTTTATTTTAAGACAGGGTATCGCTAAGTTGCTCGGGGCTTTGCTAGATTTCTAAGATTGACTTTGAACTTGCCATCCTCCTGCCTCAGCCTCTCAAGCCGCTGGGATTACAGGCAGGCGCCACCATGCCCGGCTAGCTATGGTATTTTTATAAGTAAATTCTACACCTTTTAAAATTCTTTTCTTCCCTGACCACATCTATTTTGACCAATTGAAAATAGACCCAGTCTTACTTTAAAATGTACTCTGGCTCCAGAAACCGCCATAGGTTGGTTATAGACATCACGGTACTAGGCTGTTTACAAAGAGTTCCAATTTTGGGATTGGCCCCACCTCTATGGACAGCCATTGGCTGGGTACAAAGGGGCTCCGCCCCTCTACTCCCTCCCTCCGGGTTCCACAAGTGGGCAAAATTTCCGAGAAGCAGCGGTGTCTGCAGCCTCTCCCTTGGAGTCAAGATGGGGAGTAAAGGTGGGTTTACCCAGCAGCCTGGAACTGGGATTGGGGGAATAACAGAAAGGGTACAGATTTGCCCTGATCTGCCCCAATCTGGAGCATGCTTCCTATTGTTCCGGAATTCGCTGGCACTGCAAGCTGGGGCTGGGGGAAACAGGGGGAGTCTAGGGAGGGTTTAGAGGGGGTATGGGGTCCCCTCTGCTCCCAGCCAGGGCTTTGAGGCTCAGGAGCAGCAAGGTCCCCTCCCCCAGCCTCAGGCCCAGGCGGTGCTGTCACTCAGAGATTGGACGAGCCAGCACAGCTGCAGGCGCGAGGCCCCCTCCCCCCAGCGTGCCTAAACTTAGCCCCCGCCTCAGGCGACCCGGCCCTTCCCCCACCTACTGGCAAGGACTTTGGGGAACCTGCCTGGGAGGGCCTTTGCATTGGGGAGTTAGGGGTCCGTTCCTATTTAGAGGTAAACGCCAGGATGGATGTGGGGAGAATACAGAAGTGAGGGGGAGTGGGGCTGGCGTGGGTATGGGATGGGTCAGTTGGATTTGGAGTGACGGTGGGAGGATGGGGAGGTTCTGGGAGGAAATAGAAGGCCACTGAGCTCACAGTCTGGGGCCGAAGTGAGTCTGGGTTATTGGGAGGATGGTTGAAGTTTTAAAAGATGAACCCTTGGAGGCTGGAAGTCACTATCAGTGGTCAGGCGAGGCTTGGGAAGTGAGTTGAGGGTATCTGAAGTGGGTCAGAAATTTAAGTTAGGGCTTAGAAAGGAGCATGGAATTATGAATACATTTAGGACTTAGGAAAACATGTTGGTCAGACTCTCAAGGAGTTATCACCACGCTGTCAGCCTGGCAAAAATGAAAAAGAACAACCTCCATTGCAGGGCAGGATGTTGAGAAAAGATCACTCTTATGTTGCTCTTGGAAATAAGACTTGTGAGTCTTGCTGGTAAGCCACCTGATAAAATTCATGACATTAAAAAATACACAGCTGGTCCACACAGCAATTCCACCCCTGGGATTCTATCTCAGAAATAGAAGCTCCAGGAGGTAAGAGTATCTGTGGAAGGAGGGTGCTTGCCTCACCGTGGTGGGGAAGGGAAGGAGGGCTTAGGAAACAAAGTGAAAGCCCCGGGGATACTATGGGATTGAGGAGAGTGAGGGATGTGCCCATTGGGGTGGAGGTGCTTGCATATAAACCCAGCCACAGGGGAGGCTGGAGCAGAAGGAGAGCAAGTTCCAGGCCAATCTGAACAACTTAGCCAGACCCTGTCCCAAAATAAAAAACAGAAGGGGCTGGGGGTATAGCTCAATGATAGAACGCCCCTGGATTCAATCCCCAATACCTGGAAGGAAAGAAAAAGAAAGAGCAGCCACACTAGGGTAAGTCACTTAGTTCTTAAAACCAGTGAATTAAAGCCATTGGCAGATGCCTGGAACCCCGTGACTTCGGAGGCTGAGGCAGGAGGATTACAAGTTCAAGGCCAGCCTCAGCAATTTAGCCAGACTCTCAGTAACTTAGCAAGACCCAGTCTCAAAATAAAAAATTAATTAATTAAAAAGGGCTGGGGGTATAGCTCAGTGGTCAATTGCCCCTCGGTTAAATCCTCATTATCCCCCCACCCCCCAAAAAAAAATTGGAAGTCAGATGAGGGCTCAGGTGCACTGTTGAGAAAGCATGGTTCAGGTGTGGGACAGAAATGGGGATCAAGAGGTCAAACAGGCCAGATCCAAGCCCCAGCCTGATGCCTCCCCCTCCACAGTGGCGGACCTGCTGTACTGGAAGGACACGAGGACGTCAGGAGTGGTCTTCACTGGCCTCATGGTCTCCCTCCTCTGCCTCCTGCACTTTAGCATCGTGTCGGTGGCCGCCCATGTGGCTCTGTTGCTGCTCTGCGGCACCATCTCTCTCAGGGTTTACCGCAAAGTGCTGCAGGCTGTGCACCGGGGGGATGGAGCCAACCCCTTTCAGTGAGAACCCCTGACCCCGACCCTGTCAGACCCCAGCACTGGCCCTGAATCGTGACCCATGAGCTCAAGTCAGCCACCAACTGGCGCCCTGGCCCTGGCCCTGGCCCATCCTTCTTCATTCTGACTTTCTACTCTGCCCGACGTTAAAGCCAGTTCTGATTCATGACCCCCAACACTAATCTCTGATCTTAACCTGGATCCCTTAGTTCCTGATCCCATCCCTTCTCATGACCCTGACATTGATGTGGTCCCGTTATTTGTCCCTCAGTCCTAACTGGTTTTCTCCCCGACCCTCACTTATTGCCCTTGTTTGAGCTCCCCTCCTCCCATGTCCACCCACGGACTCACTCCACACTCCTTTGTCCCATCAGGGCCTACCTGGATGTGGATCTGACCTTGACTCGCGAGCAGACAGAACGCTTGTCCCAGCAGATCGCCTCCCACGTGATCTCTACAGCCACGCAGCTGCGGCACTTCTTCCTCGTAGAAGACCTGGTGGATTCCCTC
Source organism: Sciurus vulgaris (assembly GCF_902686455.1). Taxonomy (NCBI): domain Eukaryota; kingdom Metazoa; phylum Chordata; class Mammalia; order Rodentia; family Sciuridae; genus Sciurus; species Sciurus vulgaris. Next base: position 54,478,672 of record NC_136478.1, on the reverse strand, counting down.
AAGGTGTCCTGAAGCCCCGGCCCACAGCCCTCCTGGGTTCCCAACACTCACCTCTAGGCCCCCGGGAGGGGGATGGGAGGGCCATGGCTGGGTAGGTTCCCAGCCCGTAGACCCTGATGACCCTGACCCTCACCCCCAGCTGGCCCTACTCTTCTACATCTTGACCTTCGTGGGTGCCGTCTTCAATGGCTTGACTCTTCTCATTCTGGGTGAGCTGGGATGGCTGTGGAGGGCAAGGTGGGGAGGTGGGCTGCTGGGGTTTGGTGGGGAATGAAGCTCCAGCTGCAGCTGTTGTCCTCCCATGAGGACCCTGACCCCCGTCTCTGTACCTGCAGGAGTGATTGCTTTATTCACCGTTCCTCTGCTGTATCGGCAGCACCAGGTGCGTGTGGCAAGTGCCAGGGCCAAACACGGGTGGTCTGACTGTCTCCCTTCCAGAACCAGGGTCCCACTGACAGATGTCCCAGCCAGACCCAGATTTCTGGCTGCTGCCCTTCATCAGATTCAAGTCAAATATGTCTGATAACCAGACAGGCATTTTAATTACAGGATCAGGATATGGCTGACATGCCTCAATTCAGGGCAGATGAACTAACTCATCCTCTCATGGTAGATCCAAGGTCTGATGGTAGCTGATGGTAGATCCAAAGTCCAACTGGTATGTCCTAGCCAAAGAGGCCAAGTCTGGCTGCCTCCTCTTTCTGCCACCTGGGGCTGAACAGCGCTTATCCAGCCAGAGAAAGGCAGGTGCACACATGCCGCCTTTCCCCCATACCACTAGAAACTGAAACACACAGACACCAATGCATTGTACCCCTGCACAGAGCTGGGTCTGACATCCATCCCAGGCAAGGGTAGGCCCACCGACAAATGCCTTCACTGCCTGAAACAGTCAAGGATTGACCCTCATGTCATTCAAAATGGGGTGAGGTGATTGTTATCACCGAACAGTGGCTTGTCCAGGACCAACTGACATCTATCCTATCCAGAGATGGGCAGATTAAGTGACACTTCCTTCTCCACCCAGCTGAGAGCCAAATGATACATGTCCTGTCAGAAAGGTGGACCTAACTCCCCTCTTCACAGGTTGGAGTCACCGAGACACAGAGTCAGCTAACATTGTGGATTAAACTAATATTTAAGTCAGTTCACTCAGGGACTCATTACCCTCCAACCCTTCCCATACCCTACAACACACACACACACACACACACACACACACACTTACTCACTCAAGGATTAACCAGGGTACTTAGGGACAGAGGTTCACTTGGCAGAGAGATACTTGCCCGTCTGACATCTCTGCCCATGAGGAGCATCTCCCGGACTCTGACCTTACACTTGAACCTCTGACATCCAAGGGGATTTTGTTAGAGTTGAAGGTAGAGTGGTGGACCACTGCCCACAGCTTCTGATTTAGAGGTGGGTGAGAAAGTACCTCCTGCATGAATTGAAGAGAATTCCTTCCAATACTTTCTTTTCCTCCTTGGTTTCCCCAGGCCCAGATCGACCAGTATGTGGGGTTGGTGACCAGTCAGTTGAGCCACATCAAAGCTAAGTAAGGGCCTGAGGTGGAGTTGGACGGGAGGGGGAAATGGGGAGCCTGGGAACATTTTCCTTCTACCTTCCCAGACACTCGAGCCTTGCATGGGTCCCTAAATCTCTCAGAGCAGAATGAGAAATAATTCCAATGCAGACCATTAGGTGGAGGCAGGGGCTGGTTGGAGCACTCAGCTAGTTTCCCAGTTCAGTTTTCCCTAAGTCCCCGTGGCCTCTGGCATCTTAGACCACATCTGGTCACTCCAAGCGGTTCTCCCCCCAGGATCCGAGCTAAAATCCCAGGGACTGGAGCCCTTGCCTCAGCAGCAGCTGCAGCCTCCGGATCCAAAGCCAAAGCCGAATGAGAGGGGTGTCTCTGCCGAGGGACGCCTTCCCCCAACCCCAGCAGCCCTCTGTCCCCGTCCATCTCCTGGCTAACCCCACCCTCACTGCCCTTCGGCCTGAGCCATTTCCCGGTGGGTGTCCAGGATCACTCCCACCCGGTAAACAGCTCAGATTGAGCGGCCAGGACTACATTTCCCAAGAGGCTCTGCTCTAGGAGTTTCGGAAAGGCAAGGCACCTTGGCCGCGGGGCCTGCTGGGACTTGTAGTTGACTAGACAGGGCGCTGCCCTGCACTTCCGCGGTCAGGCCGCTGAAAGCGCTGTGAGGGGTTGGTGTCTGCAGGACACCGCTAGCCCCAAAGCAGGGGCTTTGCATGGGGCCCAAGGGAGGCCTGAGCTTGGATTTACACTGTAATAAAGACTCCTGTGGAAAACCCAAGGCCTCCTGTGCTTCAAGTCCCCTCCAGCTTTCACTTCGTGTACTGGAAAGCACTTAAGCGACACTCCGGGAGAACTTTACCCATCTTGTGGAAGAAGCCCCCTCCACCATCTATTTAGATTATTAATCAGGGAAGATGCTGAGAGACCACCCATTCCAGGGCTAACTGAGCCTTGGCAGCCACGTTCCAGGCCTGTGCTGCAGGCAGACATCACTAATAGAGCCCACACTGCCTACTGCACAGCCATCTCACCTGAGACCCAGACCCACTGTCCAGTGATCTTCTGGAAGACTCCCTTATCCCACAGACATACCCAGACTTCTTCCTCATGCCACCCGACTTCCAACTCAGGGATGTCCCGATTGCCCACATTGTCATCTTGCCAGAGACCCAGATTCCGGCCTCCTCCTTCCTCACCTCCCATACCTAATCAGTCAGGATGTCATATCTAGGCTACCTCCCAAATGTCTTTCATATCAACTGCTCTGTGTTCCCATTGCCTTGGAACTATGTCCCTCATGACCTCTGTGGGCTTTGAGTTCCAAAACTAACTTTGGGGGAAATGAGGAGATCTGAAAATCCACGGACCTGGGATTGAATACCAACTCTTACATTTTGACTGTGTGACCTTGAGGAAGTGACTTCACCCCTCAAAGTCTAGGTTTTCTCCAATTGAAGACTGTTGCCCTAACCATACCTACATGTAAAGCCCTTGGTTACATGCCCAGGCCTGGCATATAATAAATGCTCAGTAAACACAAACTGCTATTGTTAATCATAATATGGTTTCCCAAACCTGTCAACCCCTCATGTCCTTCACGTCCCTTAAACCAACTGTTCTGCAATTTACCTGATATCCTTCTTTAAATTGATTAAGAAATAAAGCTGGGGCTGGGGAAGGCGGGGCACATACCCATAATTCCACTGACATGGGAGACTGAGGCAGGAGGATCACGAGTTGGAGACCAGTCTCAGCAACTTAGACCCTTTCTCAAAAAATAAAAAGGCCTGGGGAAGTAGGTCAGTGGTTGAGAGTCCCTCTGTTCAATCCCCAATATCAAAAACTTAAAAATGAATAAAATTAAGCTGTGTCCGGATTTAACTCAATGATAGCACTTACCTAGCCTATGCATGGCCCTGGGCTCCATCCCCAGCACCACACAAAAATAAATAATAGAACCAAAGTATTTTATGAAGAAATGTTATGTCCCAATCAGCATACTACAGTGCCAGGGTCACATCAATGTTTATAGCAGCTCAATTCCCAATAGCCAAGCTACTAGGTGCCCTTCAACAGATGAATGGATAAAGAAAATGTGGTATATATATACACAATGGAATATTACTCAGCCTTAAAGAAGAACGAATTATGGCATTTGTCAGTAAATGGATTTAATTGGAGAATATGCTAAAGAAATAGGCTAATCCCCAAAAAACCAAAGACCGAATATTCTCTCTGATATGTGGATGCTAACATGTAATAAGGGAGGGGGAGGGCAGAATAAAAGTTCACTGCATTAGGCAAGGGGGAATGAGGGGAAGGGGGGGATGGGAATGAACCAGACATCACTTTCCTGTGTTCATATATGAATACAGGACCAGTGAAATCCACATCATGTACAACCAAAAGAATGGGATCTTAGTTAGAATTAGTTACACTCCATGTATGTATAATATGTCAAAATACACCCTACTGGGGGCTGGGGTTGTGGCTCAGTGGTAAAGCACTTGCCTACCACGTGTAAGGCACTGGGTTTGATCCTCAGCACCACGTAAAAATAAATAAATAAAAACAAAGGTATTGTGTCCATCTACAACTAAAAAATTTTTTTAAATACACTTTACTGTCATGTATATCTAAAAAGAACAAAAAATGTTATTTCCTCATCTTGAAAGAAAGCCAGTATTACTTGCCAGAAATAGAAGAGTAAAGATAAATACAAAAATATTAACATCTAAAATATCAGTTCATGCATCACGTAAAATCATCTCACTTGCCCCTAGCGGATGGACCATTTTAGGAGATAGATAATGATATTCTAAGTAGTAGTTACAGTCACTGAGTTTGTATACAGGAGCTGCCTAACTGTAGCTATCTAAAACAACAGGGGCTTAGGAGACTTATCTTGAATCTTTATTTTCCAAGCAAGCACAAGATTTTAAATTTCCAAGTTAAAAAGAACAGCAACATTTCCAAGATGCTTTCATTCTTAGTTTTCCTAAGCCAAAGTGTTCTTTCTTCAATCACATGGCAGGGGAAGGCACACTTGTAATCCTAGGGACTCTGGAGGCTGAAACTATAGGATCACAAGTTCAAGGCCAGCCTTAGCAATCTAAAGAGCCCCTCAACAACTTTGTGAGATCCTGTCTCAAATTAAAAACAAAAAGGACTGGAAATGTATCTCAGTAGGGAAGAACCCCTAGATTTAGTTCACAGTATTTAAAAAAATGTGGGGGGGAGAGAGGCTGGTTGAATTATGGGTCCAGGAATGGCTAAAGCCCCCAAGCCTCATCCTTGGCAGCCCCACGGTTTGAAGATGGAAGCAGACTTTATTGACAGCCTTCCAGCTGCCAGAAGTTTACACCCAGGGACTCCCCGTGGTTCCTCCCTGAGATCCGTTGATTCAGACCTGTTACACAGATGGGGAGCCAGAGGCTCAAAGAAAAACGGTGACCACGTTCTTTCATTCATCTTACAAATGTTTCCTGAACATCTCCTACGTGCCCACGCATCCTTAGGGACTAGGGTCACAGCAGTGGACAAAAACAAAGTCCATAGTTTCAAGGAGCTGATATTGTACTGAGGACAGACAACAGGCATGTAAGACACAGAGCCAGTGGTGAGGAGGGCGAAGGAGGAAAGCCCATCAGGGGAGGGGATAGTGTGCAGGGCTTGCTATTTTAAACTGGGCAGTCAGTGTTAATATTTGAGCAGAGGCCAGAGCGAAAGGAGGCCGCAAATACAGGGTGAAAAAGAAACCCAGGCTCGGGGACCAGCGAACAAATGCCCTGAGGAGGGAACACGACTGGTGTGAGCAGCGGGAGAACTGCATGCCTGCAGCCAGGTGCACAAGGGGAAAAGGGCAGAGCGGGTAGGAGGGCAGAAAGGGTTTAGAGCATAGGGATTTGTAAACCTGGGAGAGAACTGAGACTTGTACTCGGAGATGGAAGTCAAGGGAGAGTTTCATGCAGGAGAATCATATTGTTGTCAAGGAATCACTGATTTTTGGATTCTGAAAGAATCACCTTTTTTGGTAATCATAATTATAATGGCACAGGTTCGATTCTTCCAGGTGGATGGGTCGTATGAACTGGGATATGATCTTATTCGTTTCTGAGCCTCAGTTTCCCTAGCCATAACACGCAAGTGTGGAAACTGATGGTCTCTAGTGTCTAAATGCAGTGGGACAAGATGTCTGTCATTCCCTGAAGCTAGGACAGTGCCTGGGACTCAGGAGACGTTACCCGCAGTCACGCAAAGGAACAGCAGGCGGCGCACTAGCCCCATAGCTGCCTGCGCGGCGCCTATGGGACTGGGCTAAATCAGGCCCTACCAGGAACTCACTCACTTTTCCGCGGAAGAATTGGGATTCTTCCGGGAATAGGGCTTCTGGGTGCCGAATTTTGAGCCTGTTCTCTTAAAAAACGACTTTTCACTTTGGAAAAAGGAACTCCTGGCCCTTTAACAACTGGCCAGGTCCCCGGGCTCTGCTTCCCAGGATGCACGGCGCCATGTAAATTAGGTAGTTTCCACTATGAGGATTATTGATGTCATAACTGTAAAAAAAAATTTTTAAAGACATCCATTGTGATAAGTGGGTGCATGTAATTTAAATGTGTTGGAATTCGTTATCCCGTATATACCTAATTTGAGTGACCACAACTGTGAAAATATAGAAAATTTTGACCTTTATATAGCTCCGTGGGAAAATCATTACCTGCCCGGATGATCCTCAGTGGTCTGGGGTGCAGGCTTCAAACCTGTAGCTGTCTAGCGACAGAGTGGTTCAATTCCACCTTTCGGGCGGCTATTTTATAACTTTTTCATTTCCAGCGAGCGTGTTCTCTAAAGGATTCTTCTTCTGCCGGCACCTAGAGGTCGCTACAGTTTTCTACATCGCCATGTACTCTCTTGCCACACGCGTCTCTCTGTTTACTTTTCCCCGGGAACATAAAACATGATTCTAAAAGATGAACATTTCATCTACATAGTTCTAGAATGTTTACAATTTGGGGATTTGGATTTTTCTCCTTCATTGGCTCATTTGCTCACTTGTTTATCGAAACGTGCATGCACTGATTAGTCAAATATTCACTCGTTCGTTCGTTCATTCATTCATTCATTCATTCATTCATTCATTCATTCAGAAAGCGTTCCTTGAGTAGCTGTTTGGGGCCAGTCTTTTATCCGGGTGGTGCCGGGGACACGATGGAGATGACAGCCCTAGCCCTGACTTCATGGTGCAGCCCGTCCAGTGCGTCAGACAAACATGAAACAATCGTGTAATTGCACATTTAATGAACAACTGCAAAGGGGATAACTACCGGGAAAGGCAGAGAATGCGAGGGCCTCTAACAGGGAGCCCTCCCCTGGGGAGGCGGCAGGCACTTAGAACGAAGGATTAGATAACAAGGGGAAGTGGTCTAGGTCAGGGATCAGGGTGGCCCCAGTACCGGCTTAGGGGGATGGGAACAGCCATACCTTCACTGTGCACGTGGCATGCACAAGCTCCCTGACTGGCCAGGACAAGCCCATTCTGCAGATAAGAACATTAAGTCCCAGGCAATTGAAACCTCTTTTCCAAGATCAGTCACCACACCCACACCCAGCTTTGGTAGGCCCTGTGCTGTTTACTACTGCCCTGTATTGTACTTCCCAAGCTAGCTGCTGGACAAGTCCCATCCTTTCTGCCTCCTAAATGTCTCTTGAATCCTTCCTCTTCTCCATGTCCAACCCCCTGTCCTGTTCCAAGCTGGCCTTCTTGGTCTTCCTCCTCTCTCTTCCAGCCTCTCTTTTGTTTGGGGGAGCCGGGTACCAGGTATTGAATCCAGGGGAGCGCTTAATCACTGAACCCTGGGGTCTCACTGACTTGCTTAGGGACTTAGGGACTTGCTAAATTGCTGCTGTGGCTGGCTTTGAACTTTTGATCAGGCTCCTGAGCCACTAGAATTACAGACATGCACCACCCCAGCCCAGCTCCCCTCATATATACATATACATACATACATATATATATATATACATACCTATAATAAGTGTGTGTACATTTATATGAATATTTAATTTTTAGTTGTAATTTTTAGTTGTCAATGCACCTTTATTTTGTTTATTCTTTATTTTATTCATTTGTTTATATCAATATTTAATTCTTAGTTGTCAGTGGACCTTTATTTTATTTTTTAATTACCTTTATTTTATTCATTTGTTTATATGCAGTGCTGAGAATTGAACCCAGGGCCTCACACATGCTAGGCAAGCACTCTGCCACTAAGCCACAAGCCCAGGCCACCCCAGGTCACTCTTAATCTGGTGACTGGAGGAATCAACCTAAAACTCAAAACCTGCCACAGCTCCCTAAGGTCCTCAAGATCTAAACTCTGTAGCCTAGAAATTAAATTGCCTGAAGAGACTGGAACCTGCCGATCTCTCTCTCTCCACCTTTTGCTCCGGACACCCTGAATCCCCAGCTCCCTCAATATATGAAGCCCTCTCCCCACCAGCAGATCTTCCTGCCTGCTGTTGTTTGGCCTCAGTCTTCTTCCGTTCCCTTCTATACTTTCCCCTTATCCTCTAGGACTCAGCTCGGCTGCCGGCTCCTTTAGCCTCAAAGGCTCCCCAAGCCCTACTTACTTTGTGTTGTCCCTGATTGGGGACAGGTCTGTGTCCCCCACAGGACTATGAGTCTTAGGAGGCCAGCCTCAGTCTCTGCAGTATCCCTAGGGTAGATGCTTATCACATTTAAAAAAATATTTTTTAAATTAATTAAGATTAATTCCAGCCTGGTCCAGGGGTGCACACCCATAATCCCAGCGACTTAAGGGGCTGAGGCAGGAGGACTGAAAGTTGCAGGTCAACCAGGGCAATTTAGCACAACTGTATCTCAAAATAAAAAATAGGGCTGGGGCTGTAGTTCAGTGGTAGAGCGCTTGCCTAGCATGTGTGAGGCACTGAGTTTGATCCTTAGCACCACATAAAAATAAGCAAAATGAAGGCATCCTGTCCATCTATAAATACAAAAGAATTTTATTTTAAAAAATAAATAAAATGTAAAAAGGACTGGGATGTGGGGATAACCCCTGGGTTCACGCCTCATTAGTTATACAAAAAAAAATTCTCCTGTTTATTCATTTACTAAGAAATTTCAGCCTGACTCGGTGGTGTGGGAGGATTGCAAGTTCAAAGCCAGCCTCAGCAACTTAGGGAGGCCCTCTATAACTTAGTGAGATCCTGTCTCAAAATAAAAACCAAAAAGATCTGGAGATGTGGCTGACTTAAGTGCCTGGGTTCAATCCCTGGTACCAAAAATAAACAAAGAAACAACAAAAAAAATTCAAATGACCCCACCAATCACTCCATCCCTAGATTACTTGTTGCCATGCGATAAGAGAGGCCTAGGAATCTGCAGTGGGGATGGCTCCGCTGTATCTTTGAAAAGACAGTGACTTTTTTTTTTTAGTTAGTTCTGGGTCCAGCTCAATATGTTCATAACACAAAAGAATTGGTCACACAAACAAAGGACACTCTTCTTGAATGCAAGACATTCAAGATTTTGTAGTTTATATAATTCTGTGGTCTCTGTTCACAGCCTGAATGGTCTTCATTTGTTGGAAGTTCAGATTTCTAAAACCTCTCCTATGGAAGGTTTTACCCCCTTAACTTTTGCTTAAGCCATTGGACATCCAAGTTTCAGTGTAAATTCCTCCCTCACTGGGACACCTCTGAAACTCATCAGCACCCCACAGCCAATATTCTGCCTCCTTACTAGGAGGCACAGTCTGTGTGCATGGGAAGGCCTCCTGACTGTCTAGCCTCCTTCTATCCTGCTGCAGAGTTCCTGTGTGTGTTTGTGGGTGTGCACAGTCTTCCTAGCAATCTTACCTTACTTTCTCCTGCTGAAAGGAAGCCAGATAATGAATGCCAAGAGAAAATAGATACAGAGGCCTGGTGCGTGCATTTTTAAGAGCTTTTTATTGGCGACAGTGCAGAACCAAGGGGGGAGGGGAGCAGTCCAATGCCAGCCTGCCCCAGCCCCCCGGGTCAGGTGCAAAATACAAAAGAATCACAAATACAGCATGGAGTAGGGGTTGGGGAGTCAATAAATTGTGATTGGCAGGGGCAGGCCCCGCACAAAGTCTCACACTCGCACCCAGAATTCTCAACGATACGGATCTAGAGCTCGTACAAATCTACCATCCTTCAACTTACTCACAAATATAAAATCTCATGTCCCCAACAAACCCAGAGTCAGCAGACAGCTGGAGGATCAGGGACAGTCAGAAAGAAGACAGGTGGACATGGCCAGAGAAAAAACAGGCAAAGAAGAGACACTCTGGAAGACAGTCAGGGACTGTCAGAACAGCCAGAGGGGCCTAGACAATGAGAAGAGAGACAGTCTGATAGAGACAGCCAGAGACGGACTGATTCGAAGTTTCCAGAAGCAGTTTCCAACTCCACTGCACGCTTTTAAATGCAGAAGCGCTCACACACTCACACACGCACGCACACACACCCATATATAATATATTTATTTATACATAATAGATATAAGTGCCTTTCGGAAACCAGGAAAGGGATAAATAGCTCGGGAGGGTCTGGGCCGGGCGTGGAATGTGTGGTCCATGCAGCACGGAGGGGGCGGGACCCACCCCCCATATTAAAAAATAGAAATCTGCCTCCGGGTGAAATTCCCGGGAGGTGAAGCACAAGGACAGGCGGGGTGGGACAGCCAGACCCAGATTCGGGCTGGAGGGGCGGGGGCGGGATGGTGGGAGCCCAGCCCCTCCGAGTTCGCTAGTCCCAAAATATTGGGGGTCGGGGGCCAAAGCCTCAGCCCTTAAAACTTCTCCGGAGACTGCCGAGCCCCTCGCTCCCTCTCTGGAGAGGACGGGGCGCCGAGGGCAGGGAGAAGTTGGCGTCCTAGGCGGGGAAGGAGGCAGGGCCTTAAAGAAAAAGGCCAGGGCTCGGCCCAGGGTCCTGAGGGGAGAGAGGCCGGGGGCACGGATCACTGTCCCGCCAAAGGAGTCTGTCGCCCCTTTGGATCTAACTCATTGTCCGGGGGCAGGAGACGGTGGGGAAGGGGAGACCGAAGGAAGGCTTTGGGGAGCGGGGTCGCCCACCCGGCCCACCCGCCATCGGCGGCTCATTCACAGTATAAAGCACTCCAGCAGGACGGCGGCGCAGCGCCCCCTGCTGCCTGAACCCAGAGAGGCCCAACGAGGACGGCAGGGCGGCGGAGGGGCCGGCATAATACTGCAGTCGGAAAGGAGGGCGGGCGGCGGTGAGGTGGGGGCCGAGGAAGCGGAAGGGGCCCATCCCGGCCGGTTCTGCCCGGGGGGAGCGGCTGATGGCGGGGAGAAGTTCACATTTCAGAACAAGTCTGCAGGGGAAGCAGGTCTCAGAGGGGCCATCGGCTGCCCTCTGGGGGGCTCAAATCTGCCCAGAGGAGGCTCTAACCTCATGGAAACGTGGGATAGATAAGCCAAGGTCGGGTGCCGGGGGAGCCGGTCCGGTCAGCCCGCGAGGGTGGGCGTGGGAGGGTGGCCTGTCCTCGTTGGGCCTCTCTGCGCGCCCCGCCCCGCCTCCAGCCCCGCCCTCCCCGCACGCACCCTTTCCCGCGCCCCATGCCCACCCATCCCCAGAGGTTGGATTGAAGTGAGAGGACCAACAGGTATCTGGGGTATCCATTCCCTTCCCACCCCCTGTCCCCAAAGTCACCAGCTCTCCAGCCTCGCCGGGGCACAGAAACAAGAGGCCCGCACAAAACACAAGGAGGTCCTCCTGTCCGACGGCAGTGGCGGCAGAGGGTCAGACAGAAGAGTCAGGGAGGTCACACACCCTCTGTCTCTTCCCCTCTCTCCTCCTCGTCCAAATCTCTCTCCCTTTGTGATTGTTTGTTTTGTGTGTCTAAAGAGTTCACAGAGCAAGAAGGGAGGGCGAGTTCAGGGGGTCGGAAGGCTGGTCACTGCCGCTGGTGCGTTGGGCGCCGGCGAACGCGGAGACTTCCGGGCAGGTGAGGACAAACGAGGAAGTGTACGAAGGGTTAACAACGGGGAAAGGGTCGCCGAGGACTTGAACTTCACTGTGTGTAAAGAGAGAAGCCGTCAGGTTGGGGGGTGCGTCTTGGCTGGTCTGGAAGGGCAGGGGCGGTGGTGGCGGGGGCGGCAGCAGCCAGCTGTAACCATCTTCCTTAGCGGATGCTGACCCCGGCAAATCTCTCACCTCCGCCAGGGGGCCGGGCCCGGGCCCCTCTTCGTAGGGGATCTTGCAACCCGGTTTGTGGGCCACCAGCACAAACTCCAGACGTTCCTTCTCCTTTTGGAGCTCGGCGATCTCCGACTCCAGTTCTGCCTTTTCTTCCTCCAGCTGATCTGTCTCCTGAGGCCCCGAGGCCAGGTCAGAGGAGAGAAGGAGAAATGAGCAAAGGTCCATCAGTGACTAGCGAAGGTGGCTCCTGGCTCCCACTAGACTTGCTGCTGAGCTGGAAGCTGCAGCTCCGAACCCAAAGGAAACGCCCCTGAGATTGGAGTCCTAGTATGCTGAAGGACTTGCCTCCTGCAAATCTCAATTTCCCCATCTGTCCAGTGGATGGCTGGGAAGGAGACCAGGTACACATGGAAGTCTCTGGTGTGCAGGAAGCACTCAGAGGTTTGTTGAGTGAATAAACAATTGTCATGGGTTTTCAATGTCATCCCTGCTGTTTTCCCTCCAGCTCCCAGGGAAGAGTTCCAGTAGGGAAGTAGAGAATTTCCCTGGCTTTCTCAAGGTGTGGCAGACCACCCAGTAGGCATAAAGTAGGGAACTCTTAGGCTGAGATAGGGCATAGAGAGGAGGGGGTTTGGGTGAATGCCACCAGCCCAAGTTCTGGAGAACTGTGGGTAGCTGGGGCAGAAGATGGGGATTTGACATATGGTAAGATAATTAATTTCACAGACTCTCCCAGAATGTTCAAAGTAAAAGGGGCCTGGAAGATCTGTTGAGGGGTTGAAGAGAAAGGAGAAACTGAGGCAAAAATATTTTGCATGCCCATGACCAAATGCAGAAATGACTGAAGCTCCCCTCTAGGTGGGAAGGCCAGGAGAGTGGTGCACGAGGAGTGGCCAGGAGTGGACACAAGTATGCAGGGAACTGTGTGTGCCAGGGCCACCCCACCTGGTCCCACTGTCCCTAGACCCATGTTTTCATCCCAGGATGAGGCACTGCTGGAGGTAGGGGACAGAGAACCGGGAGAGAGCCCCTCAGCACACCCTCACCCTGCCCAGGTACCATCCTTACCGCCTGCAGCCGGTCAGTCAGCTCCCTCCTTCGGTTCCTACATTTAGCTGCTGCCAACTTATTCCGTTCCCGGCGAACCCTTCGCTTCTCCTCTTCCTCTGGGGTAAGCTAAGTAGGGGAGATACAGGCCATGAGGTTTGGGGACACAGCGCACTTTCTCCATCCATGCCAAACCTCCTCTTCTTCCAGAACCCCCAAGAGCCAAAACAGGACCCTCTACTACAGCAGGAATGACAGGGTTTCTGCAGCCTTAAGGCCTTAGCAGACCCCTACCCGACAGTGCCAAAGTTCCTGCATCTCTCACTTTCTCCCCCAGCAGGCCAACTTCTGATGCCCCATGCTCACCGTCTCCTCTCGGGGTCTCCTAGGCCGGGCTCGGGCTGGGCGGACAGGCCCAGGTCCGCTTGTAGTTCCGCTGGTTGAAGGCCCGCCACTGCCACTAGCTCCGCCACTGCTGTAGCCACTCATGCCTGGTGTGGAGTAGCTGGTTCCTGGCATGTCGTAGGGGTCTACTGCCGGGGGCTGGGAGGTCAGTGGCTGCCCCTGGGACTGGGCCATGGAAGAGATGAGGGTGGGTTGCACGAGCCACTGGAGGTCCTGGCTGGTTGTGATCGCGGTGACCGTGGGCACGAAGGAACCGGGCATTTCCCCGAGACCGGCGCACTCCTACGGGGTGACACATACACACACAGGCGTAGACACACAAACAAAGACACCGACACACACACACCCAACACACATAACACACACCGACCCCGTGAGTGAGCACAGGGTGAGCGGGTGTGGATGTGTGTGTCACAGGCAAAAAGCCACAACACCCACCCTTCCACTACACCGTGACGCAGTGGTTAATGAGAGGATTTCTGCTCAACTGGCTTCTACCTCCTCCTTCTTCCTCGGGGAAAGGTTGCACAGTTCCAGCGGGTGGTGAATCACACCCCGGGTTGGTGACTCTTAGGTGTGGGGGGTGGGGAGGAGGCTGGACACAGCCGGGTGACAGAACCACCGGGACGGAGCCACAGCCACACACACAGCCACAACACCCCACCCCCACCCCAGAGGCAAGGGGAGGGAGAGGGAGAGGCCTTAGACCAAGCCTTCCTCTACACACACACATACACACACCCTTCTGTGTGAGGTCTCGGGCAGGGGCGTGGATCCCAGTTAAAAGGGTGTTGGGGGATAGGCCTAGGAGTTGAGAGCATCGTTTCAAGTAACTGCCTCTCCCCAGTGAGACCGTGACAAGTGACAGGTTAAGGTAGACGGACAGGTAAAGAAAAGTGACAATCGGGCTCCTTCGGATTGTCGCGGAGTGGGGACGGTGTAGGACCCGCGCCCCCAAGCCCAAGAAGCACTCATCGCCCCCCCACCCGCAAGTGGAATCCTGGAATTGCTCTTTAGGCTGAACTACTCTCCCGGGGGGCGTGGTGAGGGACGGGCTGGCTCGCCGGCCAATCAGCGCCCTGGGAACTCAGAGGGGGAGGAGCTCCTGGAGACCACCTGGCTGGTTTCCCTCTCGCTAGCGGTTCTAGTCCTGTCTTCAGACACACCAGATGAACCGGGCGTCCGGAGCAGAAGGAATAAAAGGGTTTCTCTGTGCCTGGAGAAGCTGTCGGCCACTAGATATCCCGAAAAAACGCCGGCACACAAACAGACATCTCCTGCTCCTGAGAGCCGAGGGGCCAGGCCCCCGGAAGGTCCTCTGAGACCCATAGGATCGCAAAGAAGTCGCTCTCGTCGCGACAGGAGTCCCCTCGCTTTCTTCCTAGAGTTCCATAAGAGACCCAAGCGCCGAGGAACCACGGGTTCCGGGGACAGAGAGGGGGAAGGGAACTGAGCCCTACAAATAAGAAGGGAAAGTTGATTGGCCAAAGCCGGCGCAGCGGCGACCAATCGGAACGCCAGGCTGCCCCCTCCCTTAGCAACGTGGCCTCGGCGTTCCAAAATAGAACGCTCCCGGGACGTCAGGGGCGGGGCGGACGAAGGGGGCGCCGCGCGCCGTGCGTGCCCCGCGTCAGACGGAGGATTCCAGCGCGTCAGCCGTTACGCACGGGTCCCCCGTTACGTATCAGCGCAGGAGGCGGAGGCAGCGCGGCTGAGGGTTCGAGGCCCGCTTTCCCGCTGGGTGGAGGGCGACCCGGTACTAGAATCGCCACTCGGAAGGAGAAAGAGAGAGGAAGAAGCTACTAGTAGCTTCCCGAGATTTCCCCCATCTGCCTAACTCGGCTAGCTTCAGGTTGGGGATCTAAGCCGCGGACTGTCCGGAGCCGGCTAAAAGTTCTGCGCTCTGCTGCGGCATACACGTTGCACTGAGCGGAGCGTTCCCCCCTCCCAACACACACATACACACACAGAGCTTGCCCAGCTGCAGTCCCTCTCCGCGCTCCGCGCATAGGACCGGTTGCAAACATCTCCCGATTCTTTGCAGTTTGCAAAGTGCGCCTTGAGCCTACTCTCTTCCACATCCTGGGTTTTAGCGCGGCTTTGATGGGTGGCGGGTGTTCTCATCACCCTAAACTTAAAATATGAGACCTACAAAACAGTACCTCTATCGTCTAGAACTTACCTGGGAGGCGGCGGCGGCGGGTGGACTGCCGAAGGAGTCCACCGAAGACAGATACTGAGACTCGGCGGAGGGTGAAGAGCTGCACCGGGAGCCGGAGTCGTAGTCTCCGGGAAAAGCCTGAAACATTTCCCTGGGCACAGGGGGGGCCCTGTGACCACGCTGAGGTCGCCGGGAAGCCAAGGCTATGGCCGGGTGGGTAAGTAAGGTGCGAGTCCTGGGTGAGCCGAGGGCGTCCCCAAAGTACGCTGTTCGGTGAAGCTCCGGGAGGGCCTTCGTCCTGCTCCAACAGTGACAAACTTTCTCTGCAGTCTTTCTGAAGTGTCCAGACCCCTACGGATGCCGCTGGACCTCCCGAAAGTTCAGGTTCCGTAGGACCCAGAAGCAAGCGGGGATCGCTCCCCCAGAGGCCGAAAGCGCTGTCCGCTGTTACAGAATTCGCTTCGGGTGCGGTCTCTTCCACGCGTCCGGCGGGTCTCACGGGGGGGAGGGGAGTAATAAGAGGAAAAAAGTCGCTCCTCCAAAATACACGAAGAAATATCTAGAAGAATTCTTCCAAAACTTTCTTTCCGGAAAAAATAATAAATTTCACGATCCTCAAGAAGAAGAACCACAATAATCAACTCCCCAAGTCCCGGCTCCGCGTGTCCCTGCCGTGGCGGTAGCTCTCAGTCTTATGAATGAAACCCAGAACCGCCAGCCTGTATTTATATGCCCGGGACCCGCCCCCTTGCTTACGTCACCCACCCCGCGCTCCGCAAACTTCCCAAAATCTCAGTCCGGGTTAAACGGAGCCTTCCGCTGTTCATCAAGGGGTCTTCCTTAGGTTCGATTTGGTCACCTGTATGACCCTTGCAACCTCTGGGGTCTCGGGGGCTACGTTCCGGCCCACTCGGCAGGAGGGGATCCCGGCCCCGCCTCCCCGGAGTTCCTGTGACGCAATTAGCCATATAAGGAGCTCGGCCGGCGCGGCCGAGTGTTTGTTTGGTATCCTAGCAATGACGTCAGAGGGAATCCCTCGCTCGTTCTCGGCGCGCACCCCGTGTGCCTGCGGAACCCGCCCGCGCCTGCGCAGTGCTAAGCCGCCCCGGGGGCTGGTATTAATAGGCGCTTAAATTGTCCGGGGAAGGGCCCTGCTGACCCTGGTGTGGGAGGCCCCCAACTTGAGGGTCTTCTTTAACTTCTGGCGCCCCCAGCCGCCCTTCTGCCGCTGGTGCAGCGCCCCCAGTCGAGAGGAAGAGCAGATCTCCAAAAGGAGACCCTAATTAGTGTGGTGCAGCCACGTAGGCGGGGAAACTGAGTCCCGAGCGGGATTGCAAGGGCTGTGATGCTCCAGGTGAAAGTGGAGGTGGGGTTCGAGTCCGCAGGCTAGTCTGAGCTTCTGCCTTGGCTCGCTGAGCTTGGAAAATGTTTCCCCTCTCTTGACCTTCAGCTTCACTTTTCCCAGCAGAGCGAAGGATGTGTATTTTGGACCCGGCTGGCCTCGCGGTCCCGCTCTTGGGAGGCATGCAGGTTTGGAGGAGATAAGAACGATAGCCTGACTGATGGTGTTGGTGGCCTCTCCTGCCTGCTTTATAGACTTATTAAGAGACAGTAAAAATGAGTGGGCGTGAAAATAATAATAATAATGATAATGATAATAATAATAGACATATTTAGCGCTTAGCAAGAACCAGACCCTAGACTAAATCTTCCAATACTGGATGTATAATCCTTAAAACAACTTTGGGAGTTAAGGGAGAAAAAAAAAGCTTCATTCATTTTATAAAAACAGGAAAATGATACTTGCAGACATTAAGTGATTTGCCTAAGATCCCATTGCAAGAAATTTATTTATGTAGGTACCAGGGGTGAATCCAGGGGTGCTTAATCACTGAGCCACATCCTCCGCCTTTTTTTGGAGGGGGAGGTTCCCGGGAATTGAACTCAGCTGCACTCAACCACTGAGCCACACACATCCCCAGCCCTTTTTGTATTTTATTTAGCCACAGGGTCTCACTGAGTTGCCTAGCACCTCACTTTTGCTGAGGCTGGCTTTGAACTCATGTCCTCCTGCCTCAGCCTCCCAAGCTGCTGGAATTACAGGTGTAGACTACCGCCCCCAGCTCCTCTGACTTTTTTATTTTTTATTTTGAGACAGTCTGGCTAAATTTTGCTTAGGGCCTCCATAAGTTGCTGAGGCTGGCTTTGATCTTGTGATCCTCCTGTCTCAGCCTCCTGAGTCACAAGATTACAGGCCTGAGTCACTGCACCTGACTGCATTGCAAGAAATTCAAACCTAGAATTGTCAAATTCTGGAGTGCCTACCCTTGTTTTTGAGACAGGGTCTCCACTATGTTGCCCAGACTGGCCTTGAACTCCTATACTCAACAGATCTTCCTGCCCTACTCTCCCCAATAGCTGGGATTATAGGTGTAAACCACAGCCCAGGGGGGACCTACTGAGAACTACAACTCTTTCAATTTCCTCCCTGATTTCTGTGACCTGCCTGACTGGGTGAAACACCTGAAAAGCCTGTGTCCGGGGATTGTGTAAATGATATTCGTGTCATAGTAGCTTAGCTGGAACTGCTCATGGTGTGCAACTTTGGCTCAGAGTTATAAAGCAACTTACCTGGGGCAGTCCAGTTAACAAACAGGGTTCAAGAGTCTAACTAAAGTATTTCTGATACCACAGTCCCCAACTCTGAAGCACCACTGAGAAACGTGCCCCCAGCTGCTGCACAAGCCCCAGAGGCCCCAGCACTCCCAGTGTGTGGCCTGGCCCAGCCCTGGGCACAGATGGAGAGCGCCTTAGATATGTTGACTCTTGTAGTCCCAGAGAGGGGGAGGGCTTGTCTGTGGGTCACACAGCAGTTTTGAGGCCAAACAGGAGGAGGGAGTGGTGCCTGTTCCCCAGAAGAGCTTAATTCCCTGCCGTCAGAGTGGCGAGGGGACAGGAGCTCTGGAAG
This sequence comes from Sciurus vulgaris, assembly GCF_902686455.1. Classification (NCBI taxonomy): domain Eukaryota; kingdom Metazoa; phylum Chordata; class Mammalia; order Rodentia; family Sciuridae; genus Sciurus; species Sciurus vulgaris. The sequence goes on along the minus strand of NC_136478.1, from coordinate 54,460,345 downwards.
CCTAGACGGACATGGGTGGTGGCGATACAGGGTGGTTGAGATTTCCAGACACAAGCCTAGCCTCACCTGGTTCCCCCACGCCCCCTCTGTCTGCTGCCAGGACTAGGAGATGACACAGCAGCCACCAGCAGGCAATGACTCGGCACTGGCATCAGACAGGAAGTGACCCCTCAGTCTCCTGTCCCAAGCCCCTCAGCTCCTCTTCCATGGAATAAAGGAGACACAAGTCCGCACCATGGCCGCCCAAGACCTTCACACACAGCACAGGTGGCACACAGCATCCACAAAGCTGTTGTGTGTATTCACGATCCACGGGGCCGCACTCAGGCACTCGGACATCTGCCCCCGAGCAGCCGCACACACAACCACAGACACTGCCTCACAGGCACACCTGCCTGCAGACACACATCATCACACGGCTACAAACACAGGACATGTGTCCACACACACAGGAGACAAATTCAGATGATAGGGACAGGGATGGGGATGGACCCCAAACACATAGGAACTGCTAAACCTTAACGCACACACACACACACACACACACACCACCTCCAACAGTCGGAGATCACAGTCAGCAGACACACAAACATTCAGGCCAAGTGCTACGCCTCCCAAACAGGGCACGGTGGCACTCACCTGTAATCCCAGACTTGGGAGGCTGAAGCAGAAGGCTCTCAAGTTCAAGGTCAAGATAAAAAATAAAAAGGGCTGGGGACGTGGCTCATTGCTTAAATGGCCCTGGGTTCAATCTCCAGTCCCCACCTCCACCCCACAAAAAAAATATACACACATCTGGCAGAAACACCTTCAGCTCAACAATAACGAGCGAATTCTTCACAAGTGCTTTTATTTACTATCTTAATTCTCATAACACCAATAAGAGGGAAGAACTAAAATTTATAAGCAAGGAAACAGAAGCTCAGAGAGGTGAGGTCACTGACCTGGAGTCACACAGCAAGTGCCTGGCAGAGTTGGGCTGAGCATGCAGGGTGTGGGGCGTCAGAACCTGTGCTTTGCACAACCATTCACACTGAGATGTAGAATTGGGGGGGGGGCGGTTTACCTGCGTCACACTCACACACTCACACAGACACACTGGGCATTTACATCCGCCCCTCAAAAACCTAGAGCCAGGTGGCCTCAGCTCACATTCTGGCTCTACCACTTCACATCTGGGTGAACTTGAGCTGTTGACATCTGGAGACTGTTTCCCTGTCTGGGAAAGGAAGACAGAAATAGTCCCCAGTTTATGGGGTGGGTGGGGGATTCCATGAGATTTCTGGCATAGTGCAAATGCTTATTTTGTTATTAAAATGAAGTCATCCTAGCCAGTAGAGTGGCCTACAATCCCTGTGACTCAAGAGGCTGAGGTAGGAGGATTGAAGTTCGAGGCCAGCCTCAGCAACTTAGTGAGATGCTGTTTTAGAATTTTTTTTTTTTAAAGTCACCTGACTTTAAAAAAAAAAAAATGGTGGGGGGTGGATTTGGGGGGTTGAACCCAGGAGTGCTTTACCACGGAGCCACATCCCCATCCCTTTTTATTCTGAGACAGGTTCTCACTAAGTTGCCTAGGGTCTCACTACCTTGCTGAGGCTGGCCTTGAACTTGCGATCCTCCTGTCTCAGCCTCCTGAGTTGCCACTGCACCTGGCTCATCCTGATTTTTACACACATAAGCCCCCTCCATTTTTGTGGGCCACCTATGTGGATCATGGGCCCTAGGCGCTGTGCCTCCCATGTCCAAGGAACAGGTGGCTCTGAAGGCATGCACGCAGTCTCACTCATATGCACACACACACCTGCCCTCCAGAGGGTGCAGAGAAAAGTCAAGTTCAACTCCTTGGACTCAATCCTGGCAGGAGGAAGAGGACTTGAGTGAGGGGAAGAGGCAGGATCTGTGCTCTGGGGCGTGACTCCACACTGACCCCATAAGTAACTCATCATTATCCTCTTTGTACAGAAAAGGAAACTGAGGCGCAGGGGCGTTAAGCCTGGGAGCAGCACCTCAGGACTCTTCATGTGGCCATGAATCACCTGGAGATCTGGAGTGGTCATCTTCCGTAAGCCCCGGGTGGTGCCCAAGCTTTGCAACAAGGGCCCCAAGACCAGGACCAGTGGATGTTTCTGGGGCACAGGAAGAGCGTGGGGGGCATGCATGTGTGCATCTGCCTTCTATGACATGCCGGTCACTTCTGAGGTCCCCCGGGGTGCCTACTGCCTCCTGGGGGCCCAGCATCACATAGTGGGAGATCCCGGCTGGCTGGGTGGCACCCTGGTCCTGGAAGCCTCCTGGAGTTGGTGTTCCTGGAGCTTCAGGGAAGCAGAGCGGCCCAGGTTGGGAACTGCCAGCTGGCCCCTCCCAGTAGCCCTGCGTTCTGCGTTCACGGTGGCCCAGGAAGCCTGGCATGAACTGCAGGCGCCGTGTGCCCAGCCTCCCCTCTCCTGCTCTGCTTCCTGTTGCAGCCGCCTGGGCTCCTCCCGCTTCCCAGAGTGCCACTCCTTTGCTTCCTCTGGCTCACTCCTCTGGGTCTCCAGGAAACCCTCCTGATCCCTTGCTGGCTCGGGACCCCCTCTTCCCAGACTCCTGCTTGCAGCTCTGTGGGGTTCATAACTGGAGACAGGCTGGACTGACACTGTCCTGGTCACTGCCAGGTCCCTAGCCTCATGCAGGGAACTCCGTAGGTGCTCAGGAAATATTTGTGGAGTAATGAATCCTGGCCGTTCGTTATTGATTCCTAGGCCCTGACCATGTTGCATAGAAACGTGTCCGGGCCTATCTTGCTTTGCCATTGCTGTGGACTACAGGCGAGGACGTCACCGACCAGGTGCCGGCAGGGGGCTGAGTCCAGGTGGTGAACCACCTGCTGTGCCCCAGGAGCAACTGAGCTGAGCTGGAGTCTGGGGGCTTCCTGGCTGGGTGGGAGGAAGGGGGTTTGGTTTGCAGAATCCAAACCATGGAAACGGAAGGACGTCTGCCCAGTGCAGCAATTTACAGTGGTGGACACTTGAGGTGTAAGGAGGGTGTTGCCGCTCAAATGGCTGTGCACACGCCCATCACGCACACACAGCTAAACACACACTGTATGTGCACTCAGTGGTGTTCACAGCCCGACACACACCTGTCCACACACACCGCGGGGACACCCCAGAGCGCGGACGCACAGGATTTCTCAGGATTCACACACGACGCTTGTGCAGCGGTCCAGTTGCAGCACAGGAGTCCCGAGAGCCCCTAAAGGCCCTCTAACTTGCTCTGGTCCACAAACCCTGCAGAACTAGGCACCCCAGGGGCCGGGACTCTCAGATCACACACCCGGCTCCCACCATGGCTCAGCCTCTCTCCCACACACTCACAACCACGCACGCAGTTCACACGTGGACTCGCAGGCAGGGCAGAGCAGACATGCCCAGGAGCATGCACGGCTGCAGCCACAGAACTAAGTGGAAGGCTCAGAGGCGCTCTGATGCTGGTTTGTCTCAGGCCCTGGCCCTGCTCCTTCCCTGTGGGGAGCTGCATCAACCCAGATGCTGAGGGTGATGGGGTGATGGTGTGATGGGGTGTCATTGGCTGCAGCCACTCCAGGCATTGGCTGGCAGGGGTGCTAGGTGAGGCTGGAGCAAGCCTGGAGAACTTCCTGGTGGGGGTGGGGCTAGGCGACCATTGCCTAGTTCTGAGATCTGGGTGAGGAGGGCATCCCCTGAAGCACTTTCTCCCAACTGTGGACACAAGAGTCCAAAGAAGAGATACGCCTGTAACCCTCGCGGCTCAGAAGGTCAAGGCAGGAAGATCACAAGTTCAAAGCCAGCCTCGGCAATTTAGTGAGGCTCTAAACAACTTAGCAGGACCCTGTCTCAAAATAAAAAGTGCTGGGGATGTGGCTCAGTGGTTAAGCACCCCTGGGTTCAATCCTTGGTTTAAAAAAAAAAAAAAAAAAGACAACAGGCAGGACTGTGGTAGCTGAGACGTAGGACCGGACCACAGTTGTGAGGGTGTTTTGGAGTCCTTTCCATCTGGACTTAAGGATGGAAATTACATGACAATAATGACAACTGAGTCAGTTGAGAAGACTAACTTTGTACCAGGCACCATTCCAGGCACTACAGGTCCACTGCATTCTTGTTTAACCCTCCCCATAAAAGTAGGAGGAGGACCCTAGCTGTGTGACACTGGGCAAGTCACTTAACTTCTCTGAACCAACAGTAGCTCATCCGTCGAGTGAGGAGGATAACGCCTAGCTCCCAGCCAGCGCAGGGGATGGAACCCGGGGCCTGAGCAAGTGTGCTAAGCAAGGGCTCTACCGCGGAAGACATCCCCAGCGACAGGCAAAGTGCCTAAAACAGTGCCTTGCAGGAAGTATGAGCCGTGTAAGTTATTAATAATCATAATGATGTAATCGGATATTATGATTATCAAACAAAATAGTGATGATTTTTACTGCCACTAACTGATAAGGAAACTGGGGCCTTAGGGGACTTGCCCGACCTATAGGCTGTGTGTAGTGGGGCTCCAGAGCCTCCGGGGGGTGGAGGCGGGGCCTCCCCAAGCTGGGTCAAGTGCGTGGGCTCCTGCACGCATTGTCTGCTGATGCCATTGTTCTCCGACCCGCTGCCTTAAACTTCTCCATTCTCTGCGCAAACACCCAGACCCCATCCCACACCGCGGGTCACCCAGCCGCTGCCCACAAGCCACAGCCTCCCGTCACGCCCGCCGGGCTTCCTCCTCACCCGCCAAGGGCCTCCCCACCCACCGCCTTCCTCCCTTAACTTTCTCTTCCTGCACCGCGGGGATGCCTGCGGCCAGGTGGTCTCTAGCTTGAGCCACCCTGTCCCTGACTCAGGTCCCATGCCCCCTCACTGACCCTCATGCGGCCTGCGCGCCTCCGCAGCCAGACGGCCACGCGGGGGTGTCCTGGGGGTCACAGCCGGCCACGTGCCCGCGCCCAGGGTGGCTGAATTCCGTCTGTGATTCAGTCCGCTTGTCTAGGCCACCAGGGGTGCCCTGGCCGGGTGATGTCAGCGGCCAGGTATGCGGCCGGGGTTTCTCCGAGGTGACTCAGGCTCCGAGCTGCCCTCTTCCCCCGGCAGACACTCTGGGCAGCTCTCCAGCAGGCCGCTACCGGCCGCCGGCCGACACTCCCTTCCTGACCCCCTCCACACCCTCCGTGGCCGGGCGCTGTGGGAACGGCGGCTGGGGCGGCAGGAGAGGGTCTGGGAGGCCAGGGCCCAGCAACAGCCCCACCTGCCCCTCAGACCAGGGGCTGTGGGTGATAGTCCTTCAGCCGTTCAAGCCGCCATTCAGACTTTTAACCAGGGGCTGGGGGTGGATGGAGCTCCATGGTAGAGCCCTGGCCTAGTGAGTATGAAACCCAGGGTTCAATGCAGCACAGGGAGGGGGAACCTACAACCAACATTTAATCAGCACCCCCCCAGTAGAGTCAGCTTGTCCTGCCTTATTTTTATTGCTATTGGTGTTTCTTCCAACTTGCAAGATTCTAACTGGTTTCTGTTCCTCCACCAAACTTTCCAAACAGCTCCAGTATCTTGACTCCCAAACAGTCCTTGGAGGAAGTCCTTTCTGGAGTCTGCCCTTCTACCAACCTGCTTCAGCGGGTGCACTTTCTTGTCTCTTTGACTTTCCACATTCCCAGTCTCATTGGGGGATTTGAACCTCTATCCCTTCTCCCCAAATTCCACCCTAATCCTTACCTGCCTTCCCCAGCATGTGCACTCCACAGTGATGACCAGCACTGGCCTGGTAGACACTGAGTGCTCACTTGCTGTGGGGTCAAGACTTCCAGACACAGCTTCATTTGGTCACAGCTGCCCCTGGGGTTGGTCCATGAACATGCTCATTGTGTAGAAGGGAACCCACACAGACTTTGGTACCCGCTAACTCAGGACCACAGAACTAGTGGCAGGTTGTGGACACACACATACAAGGGTTCACAATTCTTATGGCAAGCAAGACTCATGGTATCTTGGATATGTTTGTTTTGTGCCAAGCACTTTCTAAATACTTTCTGTATGAACTCAGTGCCAGCAGTCCACCTGGAGGACCACTCACAGTGCACAGGCACTGGACACCGTCGCGTGGGTCCTTAATTCAGAAATTGTGATAAATGCTGGGGAGGGAACCGCAGGAGATCATGTGCACACAAACACCAGGTCCTGGCAGTAACACACAGAGTGCCAGAAATGCACAGCCTGAGGTAAAACCATAGATGTCCAAGGTCCTTACACACTGTTTCACACATATGCCCACGTGCAAAGACTACAACTACACACACATACACATCTCCTCAGCCAGCAGGGCTGCAAAAGTCCACACACCCTGATACACAAAAGCAACGCTGGAAGCCACTGGCTCAGTGGGGCAGTTACTGTCACTCAGTGGTCGCCTCAGCTGCTCTGGTGCAGGATCCCCAGATGTGCATGAGGTCCCCATCCTGCATTCACCTGCAGTCACATCCACTCACACAGTCACACACCCAGCTTCTCTGTGCGGAGATTCGGCCCAGCCCTGATCACATGAAGCTGCTGGACGGGGCTTGTTGGGGGTGTGTAGTGGGGATGAGTTAGTAGGACCTTCTGCTGTGGACAGCTTCCCGGACACAGGATGGAGAGGCTGAGAGCCGACCATCTGACCAGAGAGGCTGGGAGAGACAGGCAAGAACCGCGCGAGGGGACCGGAACGCACGGGAAGGAGCGCTCAGCGGCCGGGTGTGTGCGCGACAGGCTGCTCTCCGCGGCTGGGACCCTAGTCGCAATAGTGCTCCCAGAGACCTTGGAGGTGAGGGCAAAGCGGCAGGCCGGAGAGGTGCGCCTGTCCCTCTCCGGGTTGTTATTGTTTCGGGGGATGAGACAGTCACCGCGCGGGAGGCGCTGGACAGACAGACGTGCCGGGGAGGAGGGGGCGCCGACGGACAGACACCCGAACGGAGGCGGCCCCGGGGCAGACGGGAGGAGCGGGCGCCAGCAGACGGCGGCTGTCTACAGGGAAACCCGCAATTTGGGGGACCGGTCTCCCCCGCTCCATCACCGCAGCCTCCCCCCTCCCGGGCTCCGGGTCGGCCCGTCTGTCCGCCCCGGCCTGTCCTGGCTGCGAGCGGTGCGGCCGCGCCGCCTGGCCGGGGACAAACAACCCTCACGTCGCTAGGCGACGGCGTTCCACAGTCGGTCGCGTCACCGCGTCTGCGCGGGCGAGGGGGGAGCGCACAGGGACGGCGGCAGCCCGGTGGTTTGTTGACGTTGCCTGGCAACTGCCGCAGCGCTGCCCGGCAACGCCGGCCGACTGTTCGCTTTCTTAAAGGGGCAGGTGCACTTTACTGGTGGCTCTGGGAGACCCAGCTTTTCAGGGAGAGAATAGGGTTCCTTCCAGGCATCGAGGGGTTTAGTGGATTTGGAGGCTGGGTTAGACACTTCGAGACAGAGAGAGACAGAGGCACGAGGCGAGAGCTGTTGTCATTTCAACTGAAGTATGTGAGATGTTAGTGTGATACTGATTGCCAGAGAGCACAGGTACACTTGCGGGCAGATATGCATGGGAGTAGGTGGATTCAAATATCCGCTTTGTGACCTTGACCTGTGACTTCCTATGAGCCTCTTTCCTTCCTGAAGAGGGACTGATAACAACACACACCTCCAGAATTGTGACTTTATGAAATTCTGTGAGGCACTACGTAGTAAGTGCTCTGTACATAATAGGCTTAATTAATTTTGGAATAAATGAAGTGCTTGTTAGATACTAATGCAGCACAGTGAAATCAGTGCTGGGGTTTTTGCATATTAGTGGTGTTTTTATTATTTTCTCCACTTGTTAAGGATGAGCACTGGATACTGGCAGATGCAGTTTGAATCCTTGTCCTGTTAAATCCTTGCTGAGTGACCCCAAGCAAGTGCCTTGCCCTCTCTGATTCTCTATTTACTTCTCGGTGAAACCTGGAATGCCTTACATCTCTTAGAGTCACTTGCAGGTAACAGTCCTGGGTGGGGGTCCCCTCTCATTGGGCGTATCAGGTCAGTGCCCCATGTCTATGGCATGACTCATGGCGCTACGTCGTTATGTAAAACTCCTAGATTCTGCACAGAGGGCAGGTTATATAAATGTGTTTAATGTGCATCCTACATAGCAGGCCTAGGGAGGGGACCTGGCTTGGTGAGCCTGAGATTGCCAAACCTCTGACTGCTTGTAGGAAGGAGGGCCTGCAAAGCATGGGCCACGTGTAAACTGTCTGGTTCAAAAGAACATTACCTATCCTGGGGGGATGGGTTTTCTCTGGACCCTAAGTAGTTTTTGTCTTTCTCAGTTTGACTCTTAATGGGTCTCATCTCTTTGTAGCTTTCTGACTCCTGTCTCTCTGATCTCTCTCTCACCATCTCTGTCTCTGTCACTGTTTTCTTCTGTTCCCCTGAATTCCATTTTAGTCCCCTTTCTCTCTTATTTTGTTATTTACTTTCCACTAACTTGTTCCCAAAGAGAGTCTAAGGAAGATCTGAGCAGCATGGATCCCCTCGTGGTTGACTGCTGTGTGATGTTGGGGTGGGCCCTCCATTCTCTGGGCCTCTGCTTTTCCCATCTGCGAAATTAGGTACAGATGGGTAGGGATCCCAATCACCAAGTAACATTTTTTTTGCAGGGGGTACTAGGGATTGAACTCAGGGGCACTTGATCACTGAGCCACATCCCCAGCCCTATTTTGTATTTTATTTAGAGACAGGGTCTCACTGAGCTGCGTAGCACCTCACCATTGCTGAGGCTGGCCTTGAACTTGTGATCCTCCTGCCTCAGTCTCCCAAGCTGCTGGGATGACAGGCATGCGCCCCCACCCCCTGCCCCAAGGAACATTTTAAAGGTGGATTTCTCCAATCCCACACAGACAAGCTGCGAGTCAGAATTTCATGGAAAGAGGCCCAAGGGATTGGTATGTAAGACAATTCCTGGGTGGTTTTGAGCAGCGAGCTCGAACTGCTGGCCTGGGCCCAGTGCCAGGTTCTTAGGCCACATAATAGGTGAGGTTCTATGAGCTACACAGCCATGGATAAGAGACACTGCCCCGCAGAGAGAGGATCCTGAGTGTGCAGGAGCAAAAGGGATAGAGCAGGGGTTGAGGTGGGGTTAGAGACAAAGATGTTAGAGGAAGCAAGGCAGAGACACAGTCAAAAGGGGGAGGGAGGAAGGGAGGGAGGGAGACAGATAAGGGAGGTAAATTGATAAAGACAAAAAAAAAAATTGTGTCTTCTGCACACCTGCTGAAAATTTGCCCCCACGAGCAGAGGGCCACATCTCTGTGGGCATGTGTGACAGTGTCTAACAGGTCTCTGCAAGCAGCACAGGGGTGCTGTGATTTGGTGTGGGAGGCAGATGCCAGGCTGGGAGGTTCTGGGTGCACCCTCTCGGCATGTGACTGCCTGCCTCTGAGCAAGTGTCCTGGCCCAGCAGGGTAACTACCTGACAACTGAGCACCAGTCAGGCAGCATTCTCCCTGTTGGGTCCAGACCACACCCTGCTGGGTGTGGCCCAGGAGGGTACTGCCCCAGGAGTCCTTGGACCCACATGGGCAAGTGGAGGGTTGGGTGTAGCTCCGGGCACTGAGGATGTTACGTCTGGATGTATGGACTTGGACTTGCCCATCTTTGCAGCCAGACTGAGCCATGAGTTCTTGGGCAAGTTGAATGACCTCTTTGGGCCTCAGTTTCTGTATCTGTAAAATGGGGAAGGTAATGACTTCTATGGGGATGGGGTAACTAACATAATGGTAACTGTTGCCATCTGCTGAGGGCTTGCCAGGAATGTGCTTGTTGGCCAACTCTGCAGCTCCAAATTCAAACACCTCCTGAATTGGATCCCTACTATGTCCTAGTCCAAGTCCCCTCCCACCAGGACCTCTGTAGTTGCCTCCTGCCTCCACCTTGTCCTCCAAAGTCTGTTCCCCCCACACAGCCAGAGGGATCCTGTTGGAATCCATATCAGCTCACACCCCTCTTTTGTTCCCAGGATTCCAGGCTCATCAAAGGCTTCCCCATGCCATGCACAGTGGCCCCTTAATCTCTCTGACTTCATCTGCTGTTACAGCCTCCCCTTGTTCTCTACACCACCCTGGCCTCTTCCTGTTCCAACAGACCAGACATGTTCGCACCTTAAGGTCTTTGAACTTTCTGTTCCCTCTGATCAGGATGCTCAGCCCAGATATCTGTATGGCCTCTTCCTTGCCAGCTCCCGGTCTTTGCTCAACTATTTCACTTAGGCCTTCCGTGGCCACCTCATTTACAGTCACAGCCCTCAACCCTCCCTCTCTGCAGCCCCAGCATTTCTTACTTTCCAGAGGACTATACAGTTTGCTCACTTGTATGTATTTACTGTACATTTGTGTGGAGGTAATCCCCCTTCCCACTCCCAAAGGGTAAACTCCCCCACCCACAGAGATCTTTGTCTTGTTGGCTGCTCTATGCCCACAGTGCTTGCCAGTGCCTGGCATAGAGCAGATGCAGTATCGTTGAATGAAGGCATGAAGAATGGTATGTGCCAGGGGTGGTGCTAGGTCTGAGAATTCACTAGGGAATTCACTAAATCTTTGCCAACAGACCTATTTGCTAAGTGCTGCGTATTAATGTCCCCAATTTTATAGCTATGAAACTGAGAGTCCACGAGGGGAAGTCCCTGGGACAGAGCGCGAATGCCCTGAAGATCGGAGATAGATTGTCCCGTCATCAGGGGCGTCCCTGCGGGTCTGAAGGCTGCCTATTTTTAATCGCACCATCTCTGCTTATTTCTGGGGCCCATCCTTGCTCGACTGTTGATTGTTCGCGTGGTCTCTCCTTATTTCTACGCCTCTGAACAGCACGCTGTGGCCAAAGTCTCCACGTACGTCTCCAAGTTTTTGGCTCCGGGGTCCTGTTTTCGAGTTGCTGCCTCGGGGATGGGGGTCTGTGTGCGCCAGGCCTCTGGAGACCGAGGCCGGGGGTTCTGTGCGTCTGCCTGGGCCCGGCTCCCTGTCCGGGCCCCGCGGCTGAGCAGTCTGCCCTGCCCCCGCGCCGCCCGGCCCGCAGCGCGCCGCCCCGGGGCGGGGCGGGGCCTGTTGCCTGGAGACCGATGTTTTGCCTCTGCAAACTGGGTCTCTGGGCCACCGCCGGGAGTGCTGCATGGGAACCTGCGCCCGTCGTGGGAGCCGGCCGGGAGGGGCGCGGGCAGCCCGGGGCCTAGGAGGGGCCCTGGAGAGCCATACTGGGGAAGGGGGAGGAACGGGACTAGGGGGACGAGGTAGGGCTATTGGGGCAAGTTTCGGGGAGACGAAAAAGGATTGGGAAGCTGGGATTCCCGGACGAGAAAGTCGATCAGGGGTCAGTTTCAGGAAAGGGGGAGGAGTCGGAGAAGACAGAGTGACACCGGGGGAATATGCGGGAGCCTAGGAAGGGGACGGGAAGGACAGGGACAGAATAGTAGGGATAGTTTATGGAACCGGAAGAGACCCTGGTGGATGAACGAAGGATGTGGGAAACTGGAAGTTTAGGGAATTACAAGTGGCGATGGAAGGCAAGAAGTTTGGGAGCACTTGTCGCCTGGCCGGGAGTGCGGGCATAGAGGACAGCTGTGTGCCGGGTCGGGAAAGGCTGCAGCGGAGGGGGCCCAGGAGGTAGTGTGGGGTTTAGGGGAGACAAAGATCCCTGAGAAGGCCGAAACCCGCCGGAAACCAGGGTGAATCAGAGCGGGGAGGCTTGCCACTTCCAGACTCCTGGACAATGGCCAAGCCGCCCATTGTCCCTGGCTTAGCCAGGACGTCCGGCGACGTCCTTGGGGACGCGACGACAGGTTATGTAACCTTGCCAGGCACGCCTGCTCCCGGGGAAGCGGCTGGAGTCGGGGCTCGCGGGTTCCTCTCCTCCCCCCATCCCGAGGGCGGGGCCTGGGTCGGGATCCCGGAGCGGTTCGTGACGTCACAAGGGGCGGGTCCACCCGAGGCGCGAACTCCTTTTCTTGCTCCTTCGCCTCCCAACTGAGAAAGGAGGTTTAGATTTGAGACCAGGGTGGGCACGGGTATGCTCAGCGACGCCCCTGGTCGAGGCAGTTACTACAGCTTTTAGACAAGAGGGTAAACTGAGTCCCAGAGAGTGCTGACTCCTTTCACTTGATTCGTCCATTCAAGAAAGATGCGCTGAGCACTTGTTCTGTCCCAGTTACTGTCGAGGTGATGGGCAAATCAGCAATTAACAAAACTGGAGTCCTTGGTCCCTAAAGTCCCTGGAAAGACTCCTTCCCAAACTGTGATCCCAGCGGCCCCTCCTTTAGGTCTACCTCCTTAGTGCACAGGACAGAACACGTCCTTCAGCTCCTCAGTCCCTATCCTCTGCGTGACTTCAGTCCCCCCTCCCCCGCCTGTCATTTCCTCCCATTCTCATCCCCCCCACAGGGCATGACTAGAGATGCTGGTTGTAACAGCCAGTTGGAGAATCACTCAGACGTCATACACAGCCGGCTGTGTTGTCACTGAGGTGTGTCCCTAGGATGTCATCATGCAACCTCACTCTCCTCACATAAACACTTCTGGGGGCCTTCCAAGAGGGCACTGCCCTGCTGCTGATGGTACCTCAACCTCCCAGAGGGAATGATCTACTTCCATCCAACCCTCCTTCAGAAGGGGCTCCAGCCAGCCTTCCTGGAATCCTGACTCCTCTCCCCAGGCCCTTGGCATCTGTGCCCCGGCCTCTCTGATCCCATCCAGGCCTCCAATTCTGAGAAACCTTCAGAGTCAGTCCCTGGGACGGACACACCTGTGCCTCTCCAAGCCTGTTTCCCCCTTTCTAAAATGGGCATGGCAGTGGTATCTGGCTAACACAGGGAGGGTGACTCCAGCGAGTTCACTGCTGTGACGACTTAGCACAGGTGGGTGACACTGTGAAAGCTCAATGAATCCTACTGGCCATACACATAAGAAAGAGTTACCATTGGGAAGCTGGGATCAGAGGGTGGAGGGAAATTACTTTTTTTGTTTTTTTCTGCTGGGGATGGAACTCAGGGACACTCTACCACTGAGCTACATCTCTGGTCCTTTTTATTCTTTTACTTTGAGACAGAGTCTTGCTAACTTGCTGAAGCTGGCCTTGAACTTGCAATCCTCCTGCTTCGGCCTCCACAGTTGCTGAGATTACAGGTATGTGCCATCACGTCCAGTGAAATTTATTTTTTCAAGGTACATCCTTTTGCGTTTGTTAAAACATTAAAAAGTAGGTACCATGCCAGGCTTGATGGTGCATGCCTGCAATCCCAGTGACTCAGGAGGCTGAGGCAGGAGGATCACAAGTTTGAGGTCAGTCTCAGCAACTTAGCAAGGCCGTAAGCAACTAAGACCCCATCTTAAAATAAAAAAGAACTGGGGATGTGGCTCAGTGGCTAAGCACCTCTGGGTTCACTTCCCAATAGCAAAACATAAAGTAACATAAAATAAAAATTAAAAAATTTAAAAGTAGATACCATAAAGAAATAATAAAAAACTAAAAGTTTAAGGTGGTGAATATGCTAGTTACCCTGATTTGATCATTACTCAATATATACATGAACTAAACCATCACATTGCACCTCATTAATATGTACAAATGTTATGTCAAAAATAAGTAAACAAAAAGAGAGATTTAAAAGTGACCATCTCCGGACTGACTTTGAACCTGCTTGAAGCCCTTCCACCCACACTAGCTCCGTCCCTCTCCAGGCCTCATCTGAAAGGACCCCATCTGAGTGGGACCTGTGCCTCATTCCAGCGTGTCCCCATCCCTCAGCAACTCAGCCACCACATCTGGTCCTTCATGCCTCTCACAGTCTCTCAAATCTGCTCTCTCCGGCTGGGCCGCAGCTCAGTGACAGGGCTCCCCAGCATGTTGAAGCCCTGGGTTGATCCCCAGCACCATAAAGACTAAAAGCAGCCAAACAAAAATAACAACCCTGCTCCCTTCTCCTTCCTACCTCCCGGACTTCCCACTCCCACCAAAGTTCAGGCCCTCTGCTCACTGTACCTCCAAAAGGCAACCAGGAGCCTCACTAAAGCAGACCTGCCCTGCTCAGACCCCGTCCTGGCTCCCCAGTGCTGCTGGGGTCTCCTCGCTCTGGCCCACCAGGCCCTGTGTGGTCTGGTCCAGCCTGGTAATTCCTTGATCCCAACTACATGACTCCTCTAGCCTTACAGGGTACTCCAGCCCTATCCCTCTGTGTGTGTGGGTCCCTATCCAGACAGCATAGCAATTGACACCTGGCTGAAGCTTGGTCCCCAGGGACCACCCCTTGAGGCTGCCTCCCATCCACAGCCAAGCTGTTGGGCCTATATTGTCATTGAATTAACATCTGTCTGGTGTAGTCCCCTTCCTAGGGCCACACAGGCAGGGCAGTTCCATTTCAGAGACTAGAAGTCGCAGCGAAGGGCTGGAAAATGCAGCGCAGATCCTCGAGGCATGATTCCTGGCGAAGGCACTGAAAGTCATGGAACATGAGGACGGGAAGGGTCTCGGAAGGTTCTAGTGCCTGGGAGATCTGGCAGGGTTCTGACTGTCCCCACTGCCTGGAGCTGTTGTGTCCAATCACTGACTTGGAAAGGAGCTTAGAATCTTGGTGGAATTAAGATTGGTGACCAAAGCAATGGGTCTCGGTCTGAACCCCGACTCTGGGGACACAGAGACCCTAAACTTAGTCACAAAAGACCTGCACCTATCCCCACATAAGCACCAACTCTGGCCACAGGATGAACCCTGCCCAGCACCTGCGACAAGTCCCCAGACCCAAACCTAAGCCTAGCTGCCCTCTGTAGAAACAGACCGAGAAGTCGGACCCTCACGCCAGGCCCGCTCGGGCGCTGGTCTTCGGACCTCCTGTGACCCTCCACCCCCAGGGGGTTGGGTTTGAGGACTGGGATGGGGGCACACTCCGGAGGGCAGGAGATGGGCGACATGCGTGGGAGGGAGAACAGGGCAGGAGTAGGGTAGGTTGCGGGATGAGGATGGAGGTGAGGCTGAGGATGGGGGACAGGACGTGCGAGGAGGACAGGGACCCGCGAGGCTGGCGACAGCGGGGGCTGGGGTCGCGGCGGGAGGCGAGCGTGGCGGCGGGATGGATGGAGTGGGGGCGCCGGGGACAGGCCGCTCCCCCTCCTGCCTCCCTTCCGCTCCCCGGAAGCGCTGAGTCGTCCTGCCTTATCTGGGGGCCGCTATTTCGGGCTCCGCTCCCAGCGCAGCGACTATTTTTAGCTGCGCTGGGGTAAAAATGGACGCTGCGCCGCGCGGGTCCCCGAGGCCGTGCGCGCCCCTCGCGAGCCCCGCGGCCGGGGGCGCGCCTGAGTCCCCGCTCCGGGCGCTCGGCCCGCGCCGCACGCGCGGCTCGCTCCCGGAGCCCGGAGCTCGGAGCCGGCTGCCGCCGCCGCCGCCGCCGCGCGGAACATTCCAGCGACGTCGGGACGCGTCCGCCCGGCGCCGGCTGCGCGCTGTGGCGGCGGCGCTGCGCCCCCTGGCGGCGCCCGCGGGGACGGCAGGCAGGAGCGGAGCCGAGAGCGTCCGGGCACCTCGGCACAAGGAGGAAACTGAGGCCAGCGTTGGACCCCGCGGCGGGAATTAACTCGAGTGCTTGGCAAGGGACGATCACTCAGCGTCCGCTTGGATGCCTCCCGTGGTGGGGCGCTCACTACCCCTCAGAACCCTGGGCAGTTTGGTTGTTTTGTGGCACAGGGGTGAAGCCAGGGGTGCTCCACCCAGCCCTTTTCATTCATTCATTTAATTTATTTATTTAGGTTCAGGGTCTGGCCAGGCTGACCTAGAACTTGCGTTCCTCCTGCCTCAGCCTCCCAAATCGCTGGGATCACAGCGTGTGACCCAGCACTCTTTGGTTCTATTCGTAATATTTATCTAGTCATTCAAGATTTATTTGTCAAGGGCCTGCCGGTGTGAGGCAAGACAGTGGGGAACAAAACCAAGATCCCTGCTCAGGGAGCTGAGGTTCCAGTGCCTGGGGCGGGGGCAGAAAGAAAATAAATGATTTCAGATTGTCTTAAGCACCGTAGGGTAAATAAGATAGGATGACATTACAATAAAGAGGAGGGCCAGCCTGTGGTTCCGAGCAGAGCACTCGCCTAGCACGGTGACACCTCAGTCTATCTCGTGCTCCAGGAGAGGGACCAGCGGGGGTTTAGCCCCCACCCCAGGCCCTTCGCCTTCACCTTGGTCCCCTCCTGTGCTGGCGAGCACCTTTCCTCCCAGCATACGGACGTCACTTATGTTTAGTAGGTGTTGATGGACATTTGGTGCTCAGTGCCGGGCACAGGAAGGCCGCACTGGCATGTTTCGCTGGATGCTGAACCTCATGCTGTTCCCATAACCCTGAGCCCACGAGGAAACCTGTTTCCCATCTCTCCCACCTCCTAGCTGCGCTGGCATCTGTGGCTTTGCCAGTCCTCTTCCACACCATCCAGTGCTGTCTTTGGGAAACTCCCCGCTTTTAATTTCAGCTCACCTGGTTGTCTTGGGACTCACCTCATCTTCCCTTCCAGAGAAGGGCGTGTGACCCAGGCCCAACCAATCAGCCCATTCTGGTTTGTCCGTCCTCTGACCACAGTGACTGATTCAGGGTTGAGCAACGGACCCCACCACAGGGCCCAGTTAATGACTGTGGGACCATCAGGCAGGTGACCTCTGGGATTGCCAAGAAGGTGGGATGTGAGTCGAGAGCTTCTGAGGTTATCCTTGCTATTCAAGGAGAGCCTCCCCAGGGGGAAAAATGCACAGAGAAATATGGACAGTGACTTCATATCATCAGTTGGACCCCTGAATCCAGCTGTGACTGAAGCTGGTTACTACCTTTTTTTTTTTTTTTTTTTTTGGTACTGGGCCCTTTCTATTTTTTTTTTTTTTTTTTTTATTTTGAGACAGGGTCTCTCTAAGTTGCTTAGGGCCTCACTAAATTGCTGGGGCTGGCCTCAAACTTGAGATCCTCCTGTCCCAGCCTCCTGATTGGCTGGGATTACCCAGCACTGCTTGACTTTTTTTTGCAGAGTCAATACATTGTCCTAAACCAGTTTTCATCTGAGGCTGAGAGACTCCTGATTAATTCACTATCCCTCTCCATGATCCCCAAGAATCGGTCCTGGCTATACAAGGTTGTAACCCTGAGGCAGTGACCCTGTGAGGCCTGGGCTGGTCAGGAATTTTCATGTCTCCTGTGGGCAAGCATCCCGGCTCCCTCACCAGGCAGCTCCCTGTGTGGGCTCTGAGCAGGCACTCCAAGTCCCCAGGTGCAGTCCTGCCTGAGAACTTGGGCTCTGAGGACATGTCCACGCCACTGCTGGCTAATGGTGGCGTCTTAGCTCTGGCGGCTACAATTAAGTACCGCAGACTGGGTGGCTTCGAAATAACAGGAACTCATTGCTCCCAGTTCAGAGTCTGGAAGTCTCCTCCCCAGCAGGGCGGGGGTCTTCCAGGTCCTAGACGGCCCTTGTCTCATCCAGCAGCAGCCAAGGCAGGGGTCACTCCAAAAGTGGCGGCAGGGGAGTTCCCACCGGGAGAGCCCCAAAGCGTCCTGAAATGGGACCCATTCGGATTTCAAAGATGGGTTACGCACAGGGTGAACCATCCAAAGCGTTTCTTAGAGGACCTAGGGAGTGGGCGGCAGTGGGCGTTGGTGATGGACACTGAGAGCCAGAGGCTCCGGGTGGGCGTGGCCTCGGCCAGGGCCCAGGGCTGTGCTGACCTGGGGGCCCAGGCCCCTGGCTCAGGTCGGGGCCAGTTTCTATCAGTGTGTGTGACAGCATCGACACCCGTCTGTCCCTGGGAACATTCCAGGCCTCTGCTGGGTCCACGGAGGCTGGAGAAACCCACTGCCCGCAGGTCTCAGAGATCAAGGCTTTCTGCGTCAGGACTCAGGAAGAAAGCCCCGGGAGGCGTGGGGAGCTCCCCCGTGGTGACAAGAGAGCTCTCTGGGGTTCCTAGTTCCATTTGTGGGCCCCGCCCTCAAGATAAGGCCACCTTCCAAAGGCCTCGGCCTCCGAGAGCCCTCCATGGGGGTTAGGGTTTCCTCGGATGAAACTGGGGGACATAAATGTTCGGTCCAGTGCAGTGAAGTTGTCACAGCACACCCTCCCCCTCTCCCCCCAGGATCCCAGTACCCTCTGCGCACATGGCGTCTGGCTGCTCCTGGACCCCGGGTCCAGTCACCTCTTGAACGCCTCCCCCTGGGTGTCGCACTGGGCTTCACCCTGACCGCAGGGCCTCCCAGAACACCTGTGCCTCTGCCCCACCAGGATTCCCAGCTCAGGCACCACCCTGCCCTCACCTGGAAGGGAGGCCTGGGCCTCCACCTGCCTCCAGCCTCCCCACGGTTCATCATTCATCTCCAGTTTGACTTTTAAAGATTTCACACCCTGCTCAGCCTCCTTCCTGATCTCCTTCCCCAATGCTGCCCCTAGTCCTCCATTCCTCTGACCCACAAGACCCCAAGTGGCCCGGATGCTGCCACCTTCTTTGATCACATCTCTCACACTCCGCTGTGTGCCAACTGTGTGCCTTTCCCCAGTGAGCCGCGCTCCAGCATGCCTCTGCCCGCCCTCTGGGCACTTCCTCACTCCTCAAGATCCGACTCCACCTGACCCGTGGAACTGCTGGCAACTGGCCCTCCTTCAAGAACCCTGTGCAGGTGGCGCACAGCTGTAATCTCAGTGGCTCAGGAGGCTGAGGCAGGAGGATTGAGGGTTCAAAACCAGCAACTCATTGAGGCCCTAAGCAACTCAGCCAGACCCTGTCTCTAAATAAAATATTTTCAAAAAGGGCTGGGGATGTGGCTCAGTGGTTAAGTGCCCCTGACTTCAATCCCTGACACACAAAATAAATAAATAAATAAATAATTTTTTTTTTCTTTTTGAGACAAGGACTCACTAAATTCCCAAAGTTGACCTTGAATGTATAACCCACCTGCCTCAACCTCCTGAGTAGCTGGAACTACAAGTGTATGTATGTCACCTGCCCAACTCACAAGTGTGATTTTACTTCTAAAAAAATGTGTAGAAAATGTAGGAATACAAGATGTAGAAAGAACTAAAAAAAATGACACCAAAAAAAAACCCCACGAATAACCCAATCAATAAATGGGCTAAGGAGAGGAACAGACACTTCACAGAAGATGTACAATGGATCAACGAACATCTGAAAAATGTTCATCATTTCTTGCAATTAGAGAAATGCAAATTAAAACTGCTCTAAGATTTTATCTCACTCCAGTCAGAATGGCAATTATCAAGAATACAAGCAACAGTAAGTGTTGGCGAGGATGTGGGGAAAAGGCACACTAAGTCATTGCTGGAGGGGCTGCAGGTTGCTGTACCCACTCTGGAAAGCAGTATGGAGATGCCTTAGAAAACTTGGGATGGAACCACTATTTGACCCAGCTATCCCACTCCTTGGTTTATACCCAAATGACTTAAAATCAGCACACTACAGTGACACAGCCACATCATTGTTTACAGCAGCTCAGTTCACAATAGCGAAACTATGGAACCAACCTAGGTGCTCTTCAACAGATGAATGGATAAAGCAACTGGTACACATACAATGGAATATCACTCAGTCTTAAAGAAGAATGAAATTATGGCATTTGCAGGTAAATGGATGGAGCTGGAGAATATCATGCTAAGTGAAATAAGCCAATCCCCAAAAAACCAAAGTCTGAATGTTTTATCTGATAAGCGGACGCTGATCCATAGTGGGGGGTGGGTAGGGAAGAATGAAGGAAATTTGGATTATGTGGAGGGGAGTGAGGGGAGGGGTGGGGTGGGGTGGTGGGGATGGAAGGACAGTAGATTGTGAGACAGATATTATTACCCGGTATACATGTGTGAAAAGAATTCTAAAAAAAATATTTTTCACTGTCAAAAAAAAGTTAATGAAAATAAATGAATAAACAAAAGCTTAAAAACAGGGCTGTGGTTGTAGCTCAGTTGGTAAAGTGTGTGTCTCCAAAGCACAAGGCCCTGGGTTCGGTCCCCAGCACTGCAAAAAATTAAGTTTAAAAATAAATTAAAAAAGTTATTTTTAAAAATATAGGAATCATTTTGTTGTGTTTTATATGACTGGATATAACCTCACTATCAGCAATTATTATTTAATTTTTAAAATTAGAGCTTAATGGCTATACCTAGTTGTTGGGTTCATCCCAACAAACTGGTGAATGCTTGGGAATCGATTTCTGTCCATGGTGCTCCCCTCTCCTCTCCACCTTCCTCCCCTCTCCTATTCTCCTTCCTCTATTGGGCTGCCTTTTGCTTGTCTATTAATTTAGATTTGTTTGATTCTTTATATTATCCTATCCTTCCTCCCCTTTCCTTTATTTTACTCTAGCTTTCCCCATATGAGAAAACATCGACCCTCTGAGTTTCTGAGTTTGGCTTATTTCACTTAGCGTGATATTCTCCATTTCCACCTGTTTACTGGAAAATGGCATAATTTTATTTTTTATGGCCGAGTAGAACTCCATTACATATGTATACTACAGTTTCTTAGTGGGCATCTGCGTTGATTCAGTAATTCAGCTATTGCGAATTGTGCCGCTGTGAACATTGAGGTGGCTGATCACTGTATTGCTGTATATGCTGACTTTAGATCTTCTGGGAAAATACCAAGGAGTGGGATCACTGGGTCACATGGTGGCTCATCCCTAGTGTTTTGAGGAATTTCCATATTGCTTTCCAGAGTCTAGTTGTACTAGTCTGCAGTCCCACCAACAATGTACAGGGTACCTTTTCCTCACAACCTTACCAGCATTTATTGTTCATATTCTTGATCATCGCCATTTGGACTGGAGTGAGATGGAATCTTAGTGTAGTTTTAATTTGCATTTCCCTGATTGCTAGAGATGTAGAACATTTTTTTCATGTGTCTTTTGACCATTTGTGTTTCTACTTTTGAGAAGTTTCTGTTTAGTTCTTTTGCCCAATTATTATTATTATTATTATTATTTTTTTTTTTTTTTTTGCGGTACTGGGGATCAAACTCAGGGCCTTGTGCTTTTGAGACAAGCACTCTACCAGTTGAGCTATCTCCCCAGCCCTGCCCAATTATTGACTGAGTTATTATTATTACTGTTCTGGTGTTAAGTTTTTGCGTTCTTTGTATATTCTGCATATTAATCCCCTATCATAGGAGCAGGTGGCCAAGATTTTCCCCCATTCTGTAGGCTCTCTCTTCATGCTCTTGTTTCCTTAGCTGTGCAAACTTTTTAGTTTAATGGCAATTATTAAGGGGATTTTTTTACATGCATTTTCAACACTCTATGTCTTTAAAATCCAATGTGGATCTTACACTGTCAGCATCTCTCACCTTGAACAAGTCACAAGAACCAGTCCCAAAAACCACATGTGAGCCAGGTGTGGTGGTGCATGCCTGTGATACCAGCAACTTGGGAGGTTGAGGCAGGAGGATAGAAATTTGGGAGCCAGCCTCAGCAGCTCAGCAAGATCCTAAGGAACTTAGTGAGACCCTGTGTCAAAATAAAAAGTTAAAAGGTCTGGGGAGGTGGCTCAGTGGGTAAGCCCCTTGGGTTCCATCTCTGGTACTAAAAAAAAAAAAAAAACAAAAAAACTGGTAAGTGGATGAGGACATATAATGGGGGGTAGGTGGGGGTAGCATTAGGGTTAGGGTTAGGTTTAGGGTTAGGGATAAGGAGGGTGGTAGAATGGAGGAAGGAAGGACTGTATAGAGGGAAAATGGGTGGGAGGGGAAGGGAAAAAAAAGAATGAATCAAACAATATTGCCCTATGTAAATTTATGATTTTTAATTAAAAAAAATCTGAAAAAAAAAAAAGCTTTGAGTGAAGTTCTGATTTGGTTGCTTCATGCTGTGTGTCCTTGAACAAAAACCTAACTTCTCTGTTCCTCAGTTTCCCTCTCTGTAAAATGTGTATAGTGAGATAAGTCATCTCAGAAGGTTGTGGTGTGGAGTAATGGAGACTCAATCAACTTTATTGTTTAACATAAGACTGGAAGTGTTCACAAATGCTATAAGACAAGAAAAATAAATGGGATGTAAAGATTGGAAGGAGTTGGGTAAAACTGCTTTTCAGATCGTTTTTAAGAAAAACCTAAGAATCCACAAAGTATCTTAAGATGAGAATTTGGCCAGGTTGCTGGTTAGAGGATTAGTCAACATTATTCAATATTATTAACCAGCTAAGAAATACAAGCACTCATCAACTAGAAAAGGACTGCAGCTTGTGCAACGGTGGCTCTTGAGCCCCGAGCTCCCTCTTGCCTACCTGTTGTCACCACTGGGTTGTCTCGAAGGTTGCTCCCACCCTGAGATGCTGGGTGACAAGCCTCCACCTTCTTCCCACGTCTGCCCTGCTGGCTCATATTGGCCATTGCACCCGGACGCTGGGCCCAAGCCTCTTCCTCCGGTGCCTGTGACCTTTCCCTGGGCTTCCTGCTCCACCCCTGCTGTCTCTAGAACCCACTCTGCACTCAGAATGAAATGCCATGGTCTCAAGGGCCTGCATGGTCTGTCCCTTAATTGTCAAGCTCTTGTCCCCCAACTTCCTCTGCTCTTGCCACAGAGACCTCCAAACCCACTGAGCAACTTCCGGCCTCTGGGCTTCTCCTGCCTGGAAGCTCTCCAGCAGATCCCAGTTACCCGGTGAATCCCTTCTTAACTCCTCCTTGACAGAGGAGCCTTCTCTGCCCCCAACCCTGTTAAAACAACACCCCACAATCTTTTTGGGGGGATATACTGGGGATTGAACCAGGGGCACTTAACCACTAAGCCTCATCCCCAGCACTTTTTTTGCATTTTATTTAGAGACAGCGTCTCATTGAGTTGCTTAGAGTCTTGCTAAGTTGCTGAGGCTGGGTTTGAACTCTCCATCCTCCAGCCTCAGCCTCCTGAGCCGCTGGGATTACAGGTGTGCACCACTGCGCCCCATAACACCCCCACATTTTTGTCCTTCATGACACCAGGCTTGTTCGATGGTTATTTCAGAGTCTCAAACTTTTTGGTCACAACTCCCTTATGTTCTTTTTTTTCTTTTTGGTGCCAGGGATTGGACCCAGGGGCGCTTGATCACTGAGCTACATCCTCAGGCCTTTCTATTTTTTTTTTGAGACAGGGTCTCCCTAAATTGTTGAGGCTGGCTTTGCATTTGCAATCCTCCTGCCTCAGCCTCCTGAGCTGCTGGGATTACAGGTAGGTACCACCATATGCAGTCTCCCTTATGTTCTTAACAATTACTGCGGAGTTTTTGTTGATGTAAGTGAGAACTATCAATGTTTATGTATTTAGAAAATAAAACAGCAATGTAGGGAATATGTATTGAGTTGCTAAAAAATAAATTTTCCTGTAATGTACTGTATTTCAATGAAAAAACATATTTTCAAAAATTCTTGAGAAAGGTGTTGTATGCATATGTATATGTGCAAATACTTTCAGTTTGGGTACTGGGGCTTGAATCCAGGGGTGCTCTACCACTGGAGCTACATCCCCAGCTCCTTTTTAAATTTTTTACTTGAGACCGGGTCCTGTTAGTTGCCCAAACTGTCCTTCAACTTGTGATGGTCCTGCCTCAGCCTCCAGAGTCACTGGAATTACAGGCGCTGCGCTGCCCCTGGTCTATGATGATAATGCTGACATCCTCCAGGGGAAGGGGAACCCCCAGGGTTCCGCATGCTGCGCTTTGAGAACCGCCCCCTCCTGGGAACTGAATGCCTCTGGGGCTGGGTTACCTTGGCTCACGAGTCAGTCCTGACTGCAGGCAGTGGGGCTGGACCCTCGCTCAGGTTCTGAGTCTTGGCTGATACCAGGAGGGCCTGGCGAGGCCCTGGGTCACCTGGAGGCTGCCCTCACTATAGCACACAGTAAACACTGCTAGGGAACCTCAGGAGGCTCATCTTATTTTCTTACTAACACTTTTTATTCATGCAGTTAATTCCTCCTGAGGCTTGTCCTGTGCTGTGCTAGAGATGCGGTGATGACATGGAGGTCCTGGCTCAGCCCTCGTGAGGCTTCCCACGCGGATTTTCTATTTGAAGAGGTTGCCCTCAGTTCCTGGTCCTCAAAGGTGAGTGAGCTCTCAAAGGCTGAGAAGGCAGGAAAGGCATTCTAGGGAGTGGGAACAGCATGCAGAGTCATGACAAACGGAGAAGTAGCCCTGCTCTGGAATGAAGACTGAGCAGGGACCTCTACCTCCAAAACGCCTTAGTTCTGTGGGTGAGAAACAGGTGTGCATATCTGGCTTAACTTCTTTCCTTCCCAACCACTCTTTTTACTTAAAGACTTCCTCAATTCTGGGCTCTTGGGTGAAAGTTCCACCTCTGAGCCAACCTCACCCTCTCATGCTGCAGTTCTTCACTTTTGCTGCAGATCCACCCACATCTTATTCACTTGGGATGTCCCAGCAAAAAAAAGCGTCCGGGAGAGCGCAGGGTCGGGTCCAGGCGCCTCCACTGTCCCCCATCCGGGGGCCTCCGCTTGGGCCCGGGTGAGTCAGCCCCCGGCGGCTCCCGCGTCATCCCGGCCGCTCGGCTCCGCGCTATTTCGGGCTCCGGGCGCTATAAATAGAGGCTCGCGGAGCCGCGCCGCCCCCCTCCGCTCGGGCCCCCTGCGTCCCCGGCCCCGCCGCGATGGCCGGGCCGCGCGTCACCGCGGCTAAGTTTAGAGGCGGCGGGGACACCGGCCTGGTCACTGTGCCCCCGGCCGCGCCCCGCCTCCAGGGCCCCGAGCTCTCACCCCTTCCGGGGTGCAGGGGGGACCTGGGGCTGGGACCAGGGGCAGCCCGGGGTCCCACCGTCTCCCGCGCAGCTGGGTGGCGGCTGGACGGTGGACTCGGGGCGTCTGCAGCGAGGACGCGCCTCCGCGGGGACGCCGGGATTCGAACTCGTCACGCCGGGAGCCGGCGGGGCTTCCCGGGGCAGGGACGCGCGTAGAGAGCCAGTTTGGCACCGCCGGGGCCACTCGCGCGCCCCTCCCCAGCCGCTCGAAGTTAGGCCAACCGCAGGCGGCGGGCTGGGCTGTGCCGCTCCCGAGTGGCGGGAAACGCTCGGGCGGGACGGGGCGGGGACCCAGCGCCCGCCGCCGTCACGGTCCCTTCCCGGTGCTTCTGCCCGCGGCGCCGCGCCCCCTACCAAACCCTCTGGCGGCGCGCCGGCGCCCCCTGGCGCAGGCGGCGGGAGTTGCAGGGGCAGAGCCGGCGGTGCCATTCCCCGGCTGCGCGGGGACAAGTCGTGCCCGCTCCCCTGGTGGCCTCCCACCGACGCTCTCCCCCCTGGGATTCAGGGACACAAATGCGTGGTGCTTCTTTAAGCCGCTCGGGCCTCGGTTCTCTCGTCTTTCCAGTGAACGAATGATGCCGGGGCCGGGTGCACAGCAGGTGGCCGCGCAGCTGCGCCCCAGGGCCCACCAGCGTGCGGGCACCCGAGGTGAGCGAACGGGTCCATCTCGAGACCCGACGCTGGTCCTACTGAGTCCTCAGCAATTGCAGATGGGGAAACTGAGGCTGGCGGTGGGCTTTCTGTCGGGCTGGGCTTCTGTTCTGGGTTCGGAAGCCCCATGTGGAGGTCCTGGGTCGAGAACTGCGACGCAATGGCAGCTCCAGCCCCGCCTCCCAGACTAGGTCAAAGGCAGTACTTGACAAATCCTAGTAATATACCCTCTACTGCGGATCCAGTCCGGTTCTCAGCACTCTACACATATTAACTAGTTCATCCTGGTAACAATTATACTGTTGTTATACCCATTTTAGAGATGAGCAGACTGACATACAGAAATGAGTTGCTGGCTCTGGGTCATGCTGCTAATTAGTGACGGAGGGAGTGGATTACACTTACTGATGAGACTGTGAAGGAAGGAGGATCAGGTGGGTCAAAACTTTTCTCAGAGGCCACCCAGAAGTCAGAGAGAAAGAAGAGCAATTGCTTCTAACTTTGCAAGAAAAAGAACTAAGAACCCAGAATTCCAGATTCCAACTGTGAGAGTAAGAGAACAAAAGAGATTTTCAGATGAGCACAACTCAAAAAAGTGCTATTTACAGATTCACTCTCAAAGAATTAGTAGGGAGGAGGTCGCGGGTGTGGCTCAGTGGTAGAACATTTGCGTAGCATGTGTGAAGCCCTGGATTTGATTCCCAGCACTGAAAACACACACACACACACACACACACACCACACACACACAATTAGTAGTAAAGATACTCCAACAAGAAGTAAAATGAGCCAGGGAAGAAGAGCCACCTGTAATCCCACCTACTCAGGAGGCTGAGGCAGGAGGATTTCAAGTTGAGGCCAGCCTCAGCCACTTGGTGAGACCCTGTCTCAAAAAGTAAAAAGGGTAGCTGGGGTTGTGGTTCAGTGGCAGAGTGCTTGCCTAGTACATGTGATGCACTGGGTTTGATCCTCAGGACCACATATAAATATACAATAATAAAGATATTGAGCCCATCTTCTATTAGAAAACATTTTTTTAAAAAAAGGTAAAAAGGGCTGGGGATGTAGCTCAGTGGTAGAGTGCCCCTGGGTTGGATCCCCAGTACCAAGGGTGGGGGGAAGGATTGTCATGGGTTGAATCATGTCCCCAAAAGAAATTCTTAAGGTCCTAATCCTGGTATCTCAGAAAGTGACCTTATTCAGAAACGGGTCTTTCCTGAGGTGTTCAGGTTCATATTAAAATACGGTATCAGGGTGGCAGGATGGGCCCTCATCCAACATGACTGGTGTCCTTATAAAATAGGGAAATTTGGACAAAGAGCCAGACTCACAGCTGAAAGGCTGACCTGGGAAGCAGGGAGAGATGGTCATCTGCGACGAGGCAGGGGACAGTGGGCTCAACAGAAATGTCAGAATGGGCGTGCGTTTGGATGGGATCTGGCAGGTGACAGAGGCAGAATGTCAGAGCAGTAGGGAAAGGGCTGGCCTTGGGTACAATGGGCTACATCTATCCTAAATCAGTGCATTTTCAAAAATAAATCTGCTAGGCAGTAACAATGGAAACATAAGATCAAAACTAGGAAACGTTCAGAAAAAAATGATAGAACATCCAGGGATGACCTTGAGGTGTGGCAGGTCTCCAAACCAGCAAGAGCAAAAGCCAGGATGCAACAGACTAACAAACAGGCGTGAATAAGCCTAAGTAAATAAAGCTAGAACAGCACAAACGAGGAGGAAGCGCTGGCAATACACTGGACTGACTAAGAATTAGAATCAGAATCCAGAACGTACTCCTATAAATTAATAGTAATAAAAAAAGGCATACAAGCCATTTAAAAAATGGGCAAAGGATATGAGCAAGCAACTCACAGAACATAAAATATCTAGGAGCAATAAACTCACAAAAACATGTTCTATTTCCTTAGCAATCAGAGAGTTACAAGTTAGAACAGTGTGATACTATCCTTTCAGGAAATGACTAATACTAACTCATCAACCAAGTCTCCGCTCAGATGTCCCTTCCTCCAGGAAGCCCTTCCTGACTCCCGGGCTGGGTCAGGCGCTCCCGCTAACTCCCATCCACACCCGGTGGGGTCGCCCTTCCCTCCCACTCTGGATGGTCATTGTTTGGGAACGTGGTTGGTCTCCCACTGGATATAAGGCCCTTTGGAGGGGCAGCCTAGGGCCCTTCTGGGTCACCGCTGTCACAAGCACCTTCCCGCACAGCGCGGGCAGCAGAGGAGGCGTTTGGGGAATGTTGTGGAATGAATGAATGATGGGGAAACTGAGG
Organism: Sciurus vulgaris; assembly: GCF_902686455.1. NCBI lineage: Eukaryota > Metazoa > Chordata > Mammalia > Rodentia > Sciuridae > Sciurus > Sciurus vulgaris. The sequence goes on along the minus strand of NC_136478.1, from coordinate 54,432,637 downwards.
CCAAGTCAATGGCCAATTTGGGATTCAAATCCAAGTTTCTCTGTACTGAGGGGGGGACCTAGTTCGATTTCCCGCCATCTCTTCTCCACTGAGCTCTGCCCGGAGCCCAGGAATAGAGGAGGCGCGCAACAGGACAAGGGAACTGAACCTCTTGCCACCCTGGGCCCTGAAGCCCGCAGACCCACGCCTCTTTCCTTGCCAATCCTCCGCGGTCCTCCAGGAACATAGAGGGCGGCGGAGGGCCGCCCCTCTCTATGCTCTACCCGGTGGGGAGCAGTGAGACGGGCCGAGGGCCAGAGAGGCCGGAAGTGCGGAGAGCTGGGGCCGCGCTAGCCGCGCTGGCGGTAGGTCACCTCTATCCCCTGCCGTCTTTCCCTCCCGGATTTGGGGCTAGCAGGTGAGTGAGTCCTCGTGGTGCTGAGACCCCAGGTAGGGGTGAGAGGGGCGGGAGGTGGAGGCCGCAGGTGGCGACTGGCAGCCGCAGAGGCCAACCTTTGCAGTGTCTGCGACCCGCCTGGACGCGGCCTGGGGCGTCCAGGTGCGAGCCTTGGGGGCCGGACCAACGGCCCGCGGAGACAGCGGGGCGGAGCGTGAGGTTCCCGGGGCGCGAGGGGCGGGGCGAAGGAACCGGGGGACCCGGAGGGGGCGGGGCGGGCAGAAGGCTGATGGGCGGAGGGGCCCTTGGGGTGCGGCTTTCTGCAACCTTGGGTTCTGGATATTTGGGACTTAACGTTTTGGGACACTGGATTTTGTGGTGGGGGCTCGGGGGGGCGGCTGTCAGTGGGGGTCCCTGCTAGGAGGGTGGGAATGCAGACGCCAATGCCTCACTCGCTCCTGCCACCACATCTTCCCTTTCAGGCTCCTAATGGAACCAGGGAAGGACGAGGAGGCGGGGCCGCAGCCTGCAGGGCCACCCACAAGGAAAAAATTTGTAATACCGCTGGACGAGGATGAGGTCCCTCCTGCAGGGGTAGGACGAGGAGATGGGGGACGCCTGGGAATGGAGTGGTTGGAAGAGATCTCCAGGGCCACAGCATGGTTAGGTGTGGGGGCCTGGGTGGCCTTGGTGAAGCAGCCCTTTGTCCTGGCAAGTCTCAGTTTTCCATTCTGTAAACAGATGGCAGAGCAGTTCTAATAGGGCCAAAGCAGAGGCTGAGACTGGCAGCCTGCGGGTGGCCCTATGTGGTCCGAACCCTACTTTTATGTGTTTTATGTGGTCTGAACCCTACTTTTGCAAAACGTGAATTTGTGGCTTATGTGCCAAGCCAGAGGAAGGGGAGTGACTCACAGGGGTTCATTGTTTCCTCTATGGCCCCCTGTGACCCCTGTTCCTCCCCACAGGCCAAGCCCTTGTTCAGATCCACAGGGAGCCTTCCTACTGTGGAGACCTCTGCCCATGTGTCCCCTCAGACCTATGCTGAGTATGCCATCTCACGGCCTCCAGGAGGGGCTGGAGCCACGTGCCCCACAGTGTCAGAACCCCTGGCAGGAGAGACCCCCAACCAGGCCCTGAAACCAGGAGCAAAATCCAACAGCATCATCGTGAGCCCCCGGCAGGTGAGGAGGGAGACAGAGCGGAGCTTGGAGATTTCTGGTGGGAAGCCTGTTGTGGGATGGCTCTGGTGGGTGCGGGGGTCTGGCTGGCAGAGTTCTAGCCACTTTGTTTGAGCAGTGCCATCATTCATTCACCAGCTGTGTGTTGAGGGTGGCCCAGCTCTGCTTGCTGGGACTGTGACTGTGTAGGTGCAGCTGTTTCTGTTCATTTAGTAAAAATGTATTGAATGAACACAGGTCAGAGTTTGAATCCCTGTTCTGCCATGCAATAGCTGTGTGGCCTTGGGCCAGTGACTCAACCCATCTGGTGCCTTTAAATGGGGATCCTTGCACCTCTTTAGTTCTCAGAGATGCACAGAGAGTTTGGAATGCTACTTTCTGCTCTGGGGATAGAGTGGTGGAAAGGAAACAGGGAAAGTCTGATAGAGCCAGCGTCCTAGGCAGGGAGAGTGGCCTGCATACAGGTGATGACAAGGCCCAAGCACATGAGAAGGCTCATCACTGTTGCCACCAGAGAAATGACATCTGAAGCACAATGAGATACTACTACTCCCCGTCCACCAGGAAGGCTGTCACCAGAACAGTGAACAAGCTGGGCACCATAGCAGTCTTGTGAGTCAAGAAACAGGAGGCTGAGACAAGAGGATCGCAAGTTGGAGGCCAGCCTGGGCATCACAGCAAGACCCTGTCTCAAAAAAAAAAAAAAAAGGCTGGGGATGTGGCACAGGAGTTAAGTGCCCCTGGGTTCAATCACTGGTAACAAAAGCAAAAGTAAAAAATAAAAAGGGCTGGGATGTAGCTCTGTGGTAGAGCTCCTGTGTTTCAATCTCCAGAACCACACACACACACACACACACACACACACACACACATGCACACGCACAAGTGAAATGGAGAGCTGTCACATGGCTCAGCCATTTGACCCAGCCATTCTACTTCTAGGGGTGGACTCAGGAGAAATGGAAACGCACATCCACAAAAACCCAGGCGCGAGTGTCCATGGTCCATCATTCAGAGCAGCCGACAAGGGAAGCCTCCAGGTGCCCTCAGCTGGTGCCTGACTCGAGTTTTTCTTTTTCTTTTGGTACCAGGGATTGAATCCAGGGCCACTGAACCTCTTGTGCCACATCCCCAGCCCTTTTTAAAATTTTACTTAGAGACAGGGTCTTGCTGAGTCTCTGAACTCACGATCCTCCTGCCTCAGCCTCCCAAGCTGCTGGGATTACAGGTGTGTATCATGGCGCCCGGCCTTTTCCTCTCTTTTTTGAGGCAGGGTCTCACTAAGTTACTTAGTGAGGCCTTGTTAGTTGCTGAGTTTGGTTTTGAACTCACAATTCTTCTGCCTCAGCCTCCTGAGCCACTGGGAATACAGGTGTAATTTTATTTATAAAAAATAGAAAAGGACTGGGGATGTTGCTCAGTGGTTAAGTGTCCCTGGGTTCAATCCCTGGTACCAAAACCAAACAAACAAACAAAAAAATTAGATTTGGTGGACTGGGGTAGAGTAGAGTACTTGCTTGGTGTGGATGAGGCCCTGGGTTCCAACCCCAGCACTGCACACACACATAAAATAAATGTCAGCTTCTATTCTTTCCTTGCTCATAACCCTTCCAAGGCTCCCAGGGGCCTCAGGTCCGATGGCCCAGGCCTTATGAGACTTGGGACCCCCAGAGACTCTTCTTCCCACCTCAGCTGCTCTGACTACCCAGGCTCCTACTACGATAGCACATCTTATCTGCTGTTTAGATCCAAATTTCACCTCACTTGGTAATCACACATTCATTGTGTGATTATTTTGCATACTATCCCTGAAAGAAAAGGAAAAGAGTCTCTTTTTTCCTTTTTGCTCTCATGCATCACTCAACATAATTTTTTTTTTTTTTTTTTTTTTCTGGATGTGGGGGATTGAACCTGGGATGCTTAACCTCTGAGCCACATCCCCAGCCCTATTTTGTATTTTATTTAGAGACAGGGTCTCACTGAGTTGCTGAGGCTGGCTTTGAACTCATGATCCTCCTGCCTCAGGCTCTGGATCTGCTGGGATCACAGGCGTGCGCACTGTGCCCGGCAACAGGACGCTTCTGATACCGGATATGTGGAGGTTCCCTGACCCTAGGCAGTTCTCCCGCAGGTTAACTCAGTTCCGCCACTCCCTCCTTGGGGATAGCCTCAGATCCCACAGGTGCAGGGCCCAGGCCCAAGACTGCCCTACCTACCTGACGTATAAACCAGGTTTCCACCACCCTCTCCTTAGTTTCAACTAATTTACCAAAGCAGCTCACAGAACTCAGGGAAATACTTTCGTTTACTGTTTTATGAATAGGGAATATGAGAGAGGATGTGGGTGAGCACCGGGATGAAGAGGTGCACCAGGCAGAGAAGGTGGGTGGGCGGTGGCCCCCTCTGGGAGCCTGCACGTGTGCCGCGATCAGGAAGCTCCCCGGCCTTCGAAGGCCTGTGGGGACCTCATTGCACAGAAAGGACTGGTGACATCACTGGCCGTTGCTGATCAGCTCTGCCCTCAGTCCCCCTGAGTGGGGGTGGGACTGAAAGCCCCCAACCCTATAGTCCAGGATTGGCTCCTCTGGCCACTACCCCCCACGCTGCAGCCAGCAAGAGCCACCCGCGGAAAACAAGTTGCTCCCAACACCCTGGAATTCCAAAGGACTTAGAGCTCCATGTCAGATGTTATCACTCCAGAAATTCCAAAGGTCTTAGGCGCTCGGGAGGAATCCGGGTCAGAGACCGAATGTCAGAACAGAAGGTTCTCTTAGCACCTCGTCTGCTAGGGCCTCAGGAGCTCTGTGTCAGGCCCCGGGGCTGAGGCCCAGTTAGAGCTCGTTCCTTCTTGGTGGTACTGGGGACTTGAACCAGGGGCACTCTACTCTGAGCTCCACCTCAGCCCTTTTTATTTATTTTGAGACAGGGACTTGCCAGGTTGCTTGCCAGGGCTGGTCTCCAACTTATGATCCTCCTGCCTCAGCCTCCTGAGTAGCTGGGATTACAGGTGTGTGCCACCCCACCTGGCCCAAATACATATTTTTATCATGTCACAGCTTCATACTATGTGCCCTTCATAAGATCTTGGTCTGTCTTGGTCACTGTGGTATTCCCAACACTGAGACATGTGCCAGGTTCTCCGTGAGCATATTTTAATGGATTAGGTTAGGATCAGAGTGTGTCATAAAGCATGTCCTGCTGGGGCTACAGCCTGCATTCAGTAAGGTATGAGGAGAGGTGGGAGAGAAGGGCCTGGCACTGAGCAGTGCCAGTCTTTGGAGGGTGACAGGCCACAGGGAGGACCTTGGGCTTCCTGAGGGCACTGGGGAGCCATGGTGGGGTTTAGAGTAGGGAAGAAGCAGATCCGTGCTGCAGCTGGGAGTGCAGTTCAGTGATAAAGCGCCTGCCTAGCATGTGAGAGGCTCGGGGTTCAATCCCCACCACCACAAAAACATTAAAAAAAGTCCTCTCACTGCCATTTGAAGGGTAGTCAGGAAGGGGACCCTAGCAGGAGCCCAGAACGGGCAAACTGGGAACCTGGGCAGGGGCTGTGCAGTAGAGGAGGGGACATTCATGAGGGATGTTTAGATGGTCCAAGTTCCACCTGAGGAGGGGACAGAGAAGCATCCAGGACGAGCTCCATCTGCACAGTGGGGCTTTCTCTGAGATGAGGACGGGAGGAGGGGCCGGTGTGGACGATGCTGAGGTGGATGTCCAGGGGCCATGTCCTGCAGACCACGGGACATGGACTGGGGCTGCAGCCAGACTGTGAGCCCTTTAGTAAAGGCCAGCAGCAGCAGTGCAAGCCTGTAAGCCTGCTGCTTGGGAGGCTGAGGCAGGAGGATCTCAAGTTTGAGGACAGCCTCAGCAACTTGGTGAGGACCTGTCTCAAAGTAAAAAAATATTAAAAAGGGCTGGGGGTGTAGCTCAGTGGTAGAGGGCTTGCCTAGTACGCAGGAGACCCTGGTTCCATGTCCATCCAGTACTGCAAAGGAAAGTGAATGAATGGATGCAGGCAGGTCGGCCTGGGGAGGAGGAGTGTGGCAAAGGACAAGGGAGACACTGGAAAAGATCCAGAGGCGAGGCAGAGGGGCCCTGCCTGGCTGCTGACCCTGGTCCCCTGGTCCAGGGATCATCCCTGTGAATGGCTCTTGTGCTTCCTCCCAGAGGGGCAACCCGGTGCTGAAGTTCGTGCGCAATGTGCCCTGGGAATTTGGTGAAGTGGTCCCCGACTACGTGCTGGGCCAGAGCACCTGTGCCCTCTTCCTCAGGTGAGCTCCGGGGCTCTGGAGCACCAGCCACCCTTTGGGAAGGGCTGCCCAGGAGGCCTGGTGGGGCATGTTTTAGCACTCTGGGCCGTTCCTCGGGCGGGAGACTGCTCTGCTCCATTCTGCTGGCTCTGGGCCTATGTGTGACCCCATGCTGGAGGAAGGAGTCTTGAGCTGGAGGGACCCAAAGTGATCACAGCGGAGGCCTGAGGGAGGAGGGCTAGGCCTGGACCCTGGGTCTGAGGGAGGAGGCTGGGCCTGGACCCTGGTCTGAGGGAGGAGGCTGGGCCTGGACCCCCGGGTCTGAGGGAGGAGGGCTGGGCCTGGACCCCTGGGTCTGAGGGAGGAAGCTCAGGGTCACTCATGTCCCCAGCATTCCTGGTGAGCTGACAGAGGAGGATTCTCTGAGTTCAGTTAAGCAAGCTCCCTCCCTGTGGCTGGGAGAGCTGCAGGCTGCTGGGGGAGTTGGCTCTAGGCCTCAGGCCCCTCCTGTCCCTGCTCTGAGGCCAGCTGCATAGCATCCCCTGGGCCCTGTGCAGGGACTCTGGGGGCTCTGCTCCTGTCCCCCTGAAGCCCAAGCCTCCTCCCAACTCAGTGAAGAAGCCGGGGTCCAGCCTTCCAGGAAGCCACAGCCCGGCAGTGGAGCACGCCTTCTTTGCAGGCCACTTAGTTTCTGTGGGCCTCGCCCCAGCCAGGCAGGTGGCCCGTGCTGCACTCACGGTGGCTGGTGTCCAGGTCGGGTTGCAGGGGAGTGCAGATGGGGCTTCTGGTGTCTCAAGGAGACAGACCCCAACCCACTGTCTCCCCTGCCTCGCCAGCCTCCGCTACCACAACCTCCACCCAGACTACATCCATGAGCGACTGCAGAGCCTGGGGAAGACCTTCGCTCTGCGCATCCTGCTGGTCCAGGTGGACGTGGTAAGCGGGGTCACTCCTCGTCAGCTCACCCTTCCCTTCTGTGAAATGAAACAGACTGTTGAATCCCTTCCACGAAGAAGGGCGTGTTGAAACCTCTGTGAGGCCGGGAATGGTGGTGCAGGAGGCTGAGGCAGGAGGATCGCAGTTCAAAGCCAGCTTCAGAAACTTAGTGAGGCTCTGAGCAACTCAGTGAGACCCTGCCTCTTAATAAAACATAAAATGGGCTGGGGATGTGGCTCAGAGGTTAAGCACCCCTGGGTTCAATCCCCAAAGAGCCCTCAGCAAGGAGCCATTTTCATATCTGAGATTGACACAGGCCACCGACACCCTGTGTTGGAAAGAGGTGGGACAGTAAGATGATCTGTTTCCTTCACACCCCCGTCAGCCAGTCCTAGCCCTCTGCCACCTGAATTCCTCTTACATCTACTTCATTCTGTGCCCCCACAGCCCTTACCCAATCCAGTCCCCTCCTCTCCTGCCTGGGTCCCTGCCCCTGCCTCCTTCCCGGTCTTATGGCCTCCAGTCTTGACCCTTCCTGTCCTTACAGTGACCAGAGAGGTCTTCCTAAAGAACACATATGAGGTCAACTCCCTCCCTGCACACTCTCCCATGACTCCCGGGTACCCTCGGGCCTTTCCATAGCCCATGAGGCCCTGCACAACCTGCGCTCCCACCTCTCCAGGTCCCCCCTCCAGCTCCCCTTCAGTCACCTCCACCTCAGTCCATCCCACCCCACTGGAGAAAATCACAGTTCCTCAAGCCCCTGCTGTCCCGTCCTCTCGCTGACCTGTGCCTGGAGTTCCCTGTCCTCCTCTATGCTTCCTTGTCTCCTCCTCCTCCTTCTCCAGGCCTCAGCTCAGATGACCCCTCCTCCAGGAAGCCATTCCTGACCACTCCAGGTCCTGTCTAGGGACAGGTCTGTTCTCCTCATTAGACTATGAAGGAGGGCAGGCAGGGCGTGAGTCTCTGCTGGGTCCTCTGCTGCCCAGCGCAGGCTGGCACCCTGTAGGGCCTTGGAGGGTGTGGGGTGCGTGAAAGGCGCTTGACACCTTGAGCTACTGCGTTTGCAGTCAGTCCTCACTTTCTGCCAGGTCCCTAATGCTGATTTTCTTCTTCTCCAGAAAGACCCTCAGCAGGCCCTCAAGGAGCTGGCGAAGATGTGCATCCTGGCCGACTGCACACTGATCCTTGCCTGGAGGTGAGGCTGTGGCTCCCTCCCCTGCCTCCTCATCTCCATGCCCGCTTTCCCTCTCCCCCTCCACTCAGCGCTCCCTTCTTGTCCCTGGACACCCCGTGTGAGCCCGCTCCAGGCTCTGCCTCTCTCAGAGCCTGGGTATCCTCAGCTATAAAATGACATGTCCTCACATCCCTGTGGAGTAGCAGCCACGGCCCCATGTCGATCACATTTTCAGGACAGTGTTAGGCGCTTCTGGCTGCAAAGTCAGTTCCACGTGTATCTAAAGACCATTTAGACCGGCTTTCCAATTGGGGAAAAGGGTCCCTTCCTCACACCATGAGCAGAGTTAAACCCTAGTGAGTTTATAGCCTTTTTTTTTTTGGTGCTGGGATGGAACCAGGGCCTTGTGCACAAATACAGTAACTCCTTCCATCCCTATCGTTTTAAACTCAAAAAGAAAAACTATGATAAAAAATTAATAAGAAATCTTTTTCTTGGTACTGGCGATTGATCCCAGGGCACTTAACCACTGAGCCACATCTCAGCCCTATATTTTGTTTAGAGACAGGGTCTCGCTGAATTGCTTAGGACTTCCCTGAGTTGCTGAGGCTGGCCTTAAACTTTCCATCCTCCTGCCTCAGCCTCCTGAGCTGCTGGGATTTTAGGGGTGGGCCACCACACCCATCTGTGTGACGCATTGACACATATGTGCACTGTGATGGTTAAAACAGGCTGTCACACCTGTCTCCTTGGTTACCATTGCTTCATCATGACCACTTTTGAGGTGCTTTTTTTCTAGCTTTTGAAGCGCAGGGTGCATGACTGTCACCTGTGGTCCCCTGTGCGCAGTAGTTGCCCAGCAGCGCTTCTTGCCAGCCTGGCACCTGGTTCCCACTGGCGCCCCCTCCCTCCCCCGGCCCCTGGGACTCCATTCTACCCTCCTCTTCCATGAGACTTTTCCCCTTTTTCAGTGAGTAGACTATTTTAGAACAGTTTAGGTTGGTGGGAAGGTCGACTGGAGAGTAGGAGGGTCCTCAGGCCCTGCACCCCTGCCCTGGATCTTGTGTGATCTGTCTGTTTCTCTGCGGTGTTGAGGCTGGAGCCCAGGGCCTCCCCTGTGCTAGGTGAGCACTCCACCACTGAGCCCCAGCCCAGCCCCTCGCGTGGTCCTGTGGGATGCATGTTACAGCCCAGGAGCCACTGTGCACATCACTAAGGAAGTCCCTCATCTACTCAGGGTTCATTGTTTGTGTTGTACATTCTGTGGGACTTGACAGTTTTTTTTTTCATCCTGTCAAACCTACAGAAGTTTTCATAAGGGAACGTCACCAAACTGTCCCAAGATGGGAACATTGTGGATTCCAAAGAAAGCATAGTGAATCATCCAAAGTGTTTCTCAGAGGACCTACAGGGCAGGCAGCAGCGGGTCCTGGTAATGGACATTGAGAGCAAGAGGCTCTGAGTGGGGTGTGGCCTCGGCCAGGGCCCAGGGCTGTGCTGACCAAGGGCCCAAGGCACCTGGTTCAGGTCGGGCCAGTTTCTATCAGTGTGTGTGACAGCATCGACATCTGTCCATCCCTGGGAACGTTCCAGGCCTCTGAAGGGTCCATGGAAGCTGGGAAAAATCGGCTGCCAGCAGGTCTCGGAGGTCAAGGCTTTCTGTGATTTTTCGGTCAGGACATAGCAAGATGATGGGTGATACAGAGGACTCTTATGTGTCCCTCCTCATTGCATCATTAGATGGCTTTTCTGCCCTAAAACTCCTGTGCTCCACCTATTCAGCCCTCCCTCCTACCCAACCACTGACAATTACTGGTCTTTTTACTGTCTTCAGTTTTGCCTCAATGTCATGTGGTTGGGATCATATAGTATCTGTAGCCTTCCTTAGCAACATGTATCTGTGGTTCCTTCATGTCTCCTTAGGATTTTCAGCTCCCTTCTTAAAAAGGTCCACATCCTTTTTACACAGCTGTATTGTATTCCATCACACAGACAGACCAGGTCACAGCACCACCCACTGGCCAACTCTTGGGTAGTGTCTAGTCTTTTCTGTTACCAGCAACCCCCACTTCTGCCTGGCTGTATTCATAGGTCAGAACATATTTGTAATCCTGTGCCCTCTTTAGGGTGTGCAACTCTAAACTACATGACACTTTGGAAAATGTATTTGTATTAGTTGTACATTTTTTAAAAGTATTAAAATCTTTCTGTTTTGTGGGAAGAAACAGGGCAGTGTTAAGAGTCTGGCCCAGTTGGACAGACTCCATGGGGCTGCCTGGCTTTCTCACCGGCTTCAGAATCTTGGGCAAGTGGCCTACTGGCCTCTATAACAGCTTGAAAATAGTTACTGCCTGACAGATCCTCTCAGGGGAGTCTGGAAGCTTCTGAACATAAAGGGTTTAGCATGGTGTCTGGCACTGTGAGGCCTCTGCACAGGAAGGGAAGTCTCCATGTCTTTACGTCTGGATGCTGGAATGTTTTGCAGCCATTAAATTAACAAAGTCAAGCTCTGTCTGCTGATGTGGAAATGTGTGCTGATTATATTGCAGAGTGGAAAAAAAGTAGACTGTAGAACCAGATAGGCTGTTAAGCAAAGGATCCATAATGACAGAGTCCCCTGCAGCGACAGGAGCCGCAAAGCTACAGGAAACCCACCGGAAGAGTGGATGTCTTTTTAAGAAGAAAAATCAACATTCAATCAACAGACATTCATTACTAGCTCCACTCTGAAGACTCAAAAATTGCCCCAAGACAAAGAAAGCGGTCCCTTAGGATCGGAGGGGATTGGTTCCATGACCCCATGGGATGCCAGCCTGAATGCTGACTGTGGATCAGTCTGTGGACTGTGCACCTGCCCCAGATGCTTTTTTTTTTTTTTTTTTTTTTTGCTGTGCTGGAGACAGAACCAGGGACTCCTGCTACACACTGGCTCCCACAGCTTCGCCCTGCCTCCACCAGCTTTACATTTCCTCTAGATTATTTTAAATACCTAATACAGTGTAAATGCTATGCAAATAGGTGTTTACATAAAATATGTATTGTTTAGGGAGTAATGGCAAGGGAAAGGTCTGCACATGCTCAGTACAGATGCGGCCGTCAAGGGCCCATGCTCAGTGCCCATCCCAAGGAACCGCGGATAGGGAGGCCCACTGTGCTTTATTTCCTTTAACTCACTGCTGAGTTCCAAAGAGAAAAAAAGGCCATCATCTCTTGACGCTCATGTTCTTGAGTTACTTTGCTCTGCTCACTAGACCCTTTTTATCAGTTTCAAAAGCAGTGTGTCAGGCTGGGGCTGTAGTCCTGTGGCAGAGCCCTTGCCTAGCATGAGGGAGTCCGGTTCTGTCTCTAGCACCACAAAAATCTTCAGAAGCTCATTTTTCTCTGTGGTGGGAATCTGAATACTTAGTGAGGTTGTCTTCTTTCTGCACTTCAGAAAATAAATGGAGTTTCCCGATTCCCTCCCTCTTCGCCCAGCAAAAGGCCCAGAACAGGAGTGCCAGCCTCCCTTCCAAAAGACCTGGTATTTGTTTTTTCCTTTCCTCTTCCTTTTTTCTTATTTTGGCACTGGGAGTTGAACCCAGGGGTACTTTACCACTGAGCCACATCCCCAGCCCTTTTTTATTTTGAGACAAGTTCTCGCTAAGTTGCTGAGGCTGGGATCAAACTTGCAATCCTCCTGCCTCAGTCTCCTGAACCACCAGGATTTAAGAGCTAATTCTTAAATAGGCCTCTAAGAGCCAGGCCCTGAGGGTGGACACAGCAGTGACTCCTGTCATCACAGTATGACCATCACCCCACTTTACAGATGAGGAAACAGATCCGCAGAGATAAAGTCACTGGCCCAGGGTCACCCAGGTTGGAAGCAAGGCCTGAGCCACAAGAGACATGCCAGCTCCACCCAGCAGTGATTCTGGCCAGGGCCACAGGGGAGCGACAACTTCCATTTTTCTGTTAGAGTGTGGAATTTACAGCATTAGCAATCACTGCTGTGAAGTGAAGCCTGTCTAGAACATGAGGGCCCTCACCTGACTGATGTGTGTCCTGTCACCCTAGCCCTGAGGAAGCCGGGCGCTACCTGGAGACCTACAAAGCCTACGAGCAGAAGCCAGCAGACCTTCTGATGGAGAAGCTGGAACAGAACTTTGTGTCCCGGGTGAGGCCTCCCACGCTCCCAGACACCTCTTGTACCTGCCTGGGTCTCGCCAGAGCTCCTGGGTGGCTGAGCTTCAGTTCTGGTCCCAGGGCGAGTCTATCGGGCTCTCCTTCCTGCCCGGTCCCCTCTGCCTCTCCCACCCGGAGCAGTCTTCTGAGTGCAGAGCTGACCCTGTCCTCCCGGCTCCCAGTCCTGCCATGGCTCCCCAGTGCCCTCGCGGGCCCACGCTCCTCCCAGGCCTAGCTCTTCCCTTTGAGCTTTTGCACTGTCCTCCACCCGGTAACTGGCCCGATTCCATCATGGGCCTCCCAGCTCTGATGCTCCCTCCTCCAGGAAGTCCTCCCCGAGCCCCAGCCAGCCAGAGGTCCTCACTATGCTTCCCTGTCCCAGCCCTGCCCACCAGTCTTCCCACTGAACTGGCGCCCAGGAGGGCAGAACTGGAGTTGGCTCAATGCCTGAAATGTCCCCAGCACCACCCAGCACTCGACAGCCATTCAGGGAGTTTGCTGAGGGACCTGCCACTGATGCCTTCCCTGGAGGTTCTCCTATGCAGAAGTGACAGCCGGAGGACCTGTGGTCAGTCCGGTCCTGGCATTCACAGCCCCTACATCCGGGCCTCCCTGGAGCTGGCACATCAACTCCAAAACCTAGTTATAACCTGGAGCCCCATCTCCTGAGGGAGGGAGGGGAGTGACTTCCCCAAGTCACACAGCCATGACTGGCAGGGCTGCCATTTGAACCAGGGCAGCAGCCACCCCCACCCAGGCATGCTGGCCGTCACAGTGCTGTGGGCTGGGCCGCGTCTTAGCTGCATCCGAGTGATGTCCGCAGACCCCAAGTTCTCTGGGTTTTACTGGGAACACAACTTGCCCAAAAATGGAGGCCAGAGGTGTCAGCTCCCTTGCTCTGGCTCATGCAGGGACAGACTAGTTTTGTACCCCCAGTGCCTCTGGTCTTCCTGGGTGGAACCAATTCCTCAGATAAGCAGGATTCATTTCATGTGACCCACACCCTAGGCTAGTCAGGGATCACTCTGATATGACCTTGTAATCAGCCCACCACCAAAAGAAAACACTTATTGAGCACCTCTTGCATGCTAGGCAGTCTGGGGACCGGCAGTGGCCCAGCCCTGCCCTCCGGGCTAGGTCTTACTGGGCTTTCTACTGCTTCCTTCCAGGTCACGGAATGTCTGACCACCGTGAAGTCTGTCAACAAAACAGACAGTCAGACCCTGCTGGCCACCTTTGGAGTAAGGACCAGCTGCCCTGCTCTGCCAGGCGCTTCCCCTCCTTACCTGTTCTAAGAAGCCCACACCCTGCCACCTCCCCGCCCCCCATTCCTCACCTCCTCCCAGGTGTACCTGAGGCCCCTCATCAGCTGGGCCAGGGTGGGGTTTAGCGTCACCTCCCTGACCCTTGGCTTCCACCCTCCCAGTCCCTGGAGCAGCTCATTTCCGCATCACGGGAAGACCTGGCCTTGTGCCCGGGGCTGGGCCCCCAGAAGGTAAGTGCTCTGGGAAAGGACTTGAGGGGTGGGGACTTGAGGGGCCCCAAATCAACCAGACCTCAGATCCCAGAGTTTCCAAGTTTCCAGAGGCCCAGCAACCATCTGCCTGTCTTGCAGATGGGGAGGCAGGTCTAAGTGGGTGGGGCCGACCCAGGCTCACTCAGCCATTGTGGGGGAGAATCCAGATGGGCTGCTTCTCTCCTGTCTCCCTGGCCCTGCAGGCTGGGAGAAAAAGCTACCACCTCACTCCAGATGCAGCAAACACATGGCTCATTTAATGACTGGGTCCTTTTGCTCCCCGCCCCAGGCCCGCAGGCTGTTTGATGTCCTGCATGAACCTTTCCTCAAAGTGCCACGATGAACAGCTGCCACCCCCAGTGTGACAATAAAGCATTCTTTGAGGCCAGGCTCCTGCTGGGTTACTGGGGCTGGTGCTATTGGGGTTCAGGATCTGTCTGGGTCCGACGCTTTGCTCATCTGATGCCCAGGGGGGTTTCCGTTCCTCAGTTTACCTGGGGAGGCTACGCAGGATCCTGCTGTGGCTTCCTCTTCCGCTTCTTCTCTCGTCCTCTGGAAGCCACCTCCCCAGACTCCAGGTTTAGCAGTGGCACTGGAACCTCCTCCCGGGGTAGCCCCTCTGGCATCTCACCTTCCTGCCACTGCTGCTGCTTCTTGGTCAGTCTTGGTGCTGCGCTAACCTCAGGCTCACCCTCACCAGGCAGCTCAGGCTCCATTGTCCCCTGTGGTGGCTCAGTCATCTCAGTCCCTGGCTCTGTCCTTTTGTGTCCCCTCTCTCTCTTCTTCTTTTTGGTAGATGCTGGAGCTTCTTGAGGCTCAGTGTCACCTGGCAGCTCTGGCTCTGCCACCTCTGTCCCCGGCTCGAGCATCACGTTTTGCCACTTTTCTTTCTTCTTCCTCTTCTTAGACATCAGAGCTGCCTCAGCCCAAGGCCCCACGTTGCCTGGCAGTTCAGGCTCTGTTCTGTCTGCACACAGCACCAGAGGCCTCCGCTCAGGCTCCACAGCGTCAGCCCCTGGCTCCGCCACCGCACCTTGCCTCTTCTCCTTCTTCTTCTTCCTCCTGGGGGGCAGTGGGATGGCTTCCTCCTGCAGCTCCACCTTCACCTGTGGCTGACTCTCAACCACTGACCCTTCCACCAGCTCCACTTCTGCCCCTTTTCTTCTCTTCTTCCTCTTGCTGGGGGACAGGGCTGACTCTTCAGGAGACTCTGCTTGCACCATCAGCTCCGGCTCCACCAGCTCTCTTTCTGGACCTGGCATCCCCATTTGCGGATTCACTGCTTCAGCCCCTTTGGGCTTCTTCCTCTTCTTCTTCGTGGTGGATGGGAATAGGACTCCCAGAGGCTCCAGCATCTCAGCCATGGGCTCTGTTACCACAGGCTCCATCACCTCTACTGGCTGCTTTTTCTTCTTCTTCCCTACATCGACTTCTAGGGACCCCAAAGTTGTGTCCACCTCCAGGGCCCCATACCCATTCACTGCCTCCTGTGTAGCCGAGGCCTCTGGCATCTGCCGCTTCTTTTTCCTCTTCCCCAATGCAGGTGACTTCAGCGCCAAAGTTGACCCAGGCCCTGTGACTGGGGGGCGCCCTCCAAAGGCACAGAATCGAGGCCTCAGGCCAGGGGGGATCTGTGGTGGGGGACTTGCTGGAATGGGCTGCAGAGGGGTCCCTGATGGGGATTCTTGGGGACCCTCAAAGATCCTTAGGCTGCCCTGGGGGGCTGGGGCACAAGTAAGTCCACCGCCTGCGTGGACTGAGGGAGCCAGTAGGGTTGCTTCTCCTTCGAGGGTGCCACTGCTGCTGAGGACCTGATAGCGCAGCCGCTGGCCTGCCAGCTTGCCCTTCACTGTCTGGGAGCCCAAGAGAGGCACCAGCCGCCCGTTGAGGCTGAGGGAAGAAGAGGGAGGGCAGAACCTTGGTCAGTTCCGTTTGGTAAGTCACTGGATCCGTCCAAATACCCCCCAAGTTCTACTTCTGGTGGGTGGGACCACTCACCAGTCTGGGGAAAAGTTTGCAGGGGCCTGGATAAGCCACAGCTCTGTATCTGGGCCGGACAGCTCCTCCAAGGAGAAACGAGCTTCTGAGGCTGGGGAGATCGCGGTAAAGTTGGGGGGACATGAGAACCGAGCAGCACCTGCAGGGGGAGGGGAAACGGGGATCTGTTGACAGCCAATCCCGAAGGGCGCCCACCGATCCATCAGTCCCAACCTCGTGAGTGTTCCGTTTCTCTCCCCGTCAATCCAGTGCCCACCTGTTCTCCAGGGTCGTCCCCATTCCCACCCCTGGGGGCGCCTTTCTTTCCACCGCTATTCCCCTCGAGGTTCCCTCTCTCGGCCCACATTGCCGGCGCCATCGTTGGAAGGTACGCTTTCTTCCCCGTCTGCGGGAGGCTCCTTTTTTCACCAGAACTTTACTGGGTGCCCCTTTCTCCTCCTACAGACCCCGGTCCACACGCCCGCTCACCAGCGGGCTGGGTCGCCGCCATCCCGAGCCCCAAGCAGCGCGCAGACACAGCAGCCAGCATTGAGCGAACCCTGACCACCACATGGGTCGAAAGGGGCGGGGCCTCCCTCCGAAGTGCCCAAGTGGAAGGGGAGTGCAGGGGGTGTCGCTCGGCGCCGTTTGCTCCGTTGGGGAAAAATGAAGGGCGTTTCCACTTATCTAGTGCAGACTAGCAAGAAAGGAATATATTACCAAAATGAGCTCCAGAAAGACGGCGATTCACTGTGCGAGGGAGTCAGAGCCGCGCCAAGTCTCGGCGAGCCTCCCCCACACTATCTCAGATATGAGTTGTTCCAACATCGTCTTAAAGGGGCAGTCACAGTGATAGGCTCTAAGTCTTTTAAAGAGACAGGAAGAACGATTGGGCTGAAATTCTTAAAGAGGCAGGTAAGGATCCTGGTTGGCAGGACTGTGCTTGCAGCGATAGAATCTCTTTTGGAGAGGTCTAGATGCCTTGGAAATTTAAGACTTGAGAGGGAGAGTTTGAAAAATGGAGGAACGGACTAATTTTCCCAGCAGGGCTTTAAGTACCAGGTAGGGGCGGGGCTTCTGGATTCTGGTAGCGGGAAACACAAGGGGAAGAGCCTGCAGGTCTGTGGGGTGGAGCCTAGGAAGCGGGACACGCGTGGAACTGGAACTGTGCTGGCTAAGGGGCAGGGCTCGTGGATCAAAGGACACTCATAAATGCCCTCGAGGATCTAGTCCGGTGCTTGAGAAATATCCCTTACGGCTTTGAGGAAGTTTGAAGGGACAGAAGTTCTCATCGCCGACCCCTCCCTGCCCTGAGGCGCGTGTAAACAGCGGCACGTGGATGCGAATTTGGGGGACGCGCCCACGCCCCTTCCCACCAAAACTGCACCGCGTGGGGCGGCGGGTGGAGCCGCGGGACAGTGACTAAACAGGGTGACCCGACTGCATTCCTGGCCAGTGTGTCAGCGCCGTTTCCCGTCCCCTTTGCCGAGATTTAGGATCCAACTGCAGACTTGGGGTTCCCCCTTCCTCTGCGGCTTGCCAGAGCAGAAGGAGGGTCAAAGGGAATGGGAAATGTTCTTTCCGCCAGGGATCTCCAAACAGTGACCGCCAGTGGGCGAGAGAAAGTTAGGGGAGCCGCCCCTACGGGCTCTGAGACTACAATTCCCAGATTATCCCAAGCTGCGAGGCGCCGACGTCGGTCGCGGGTGCTACTGGGGATTGTAGTTCAGCTCCATTGGGCTCTTGCTGGGAAACGCTGTATATCTTCATTCCGCCCCTTTTCACCCACCGTGAGACTGAAGTTCAGAGACCCAAAGGGTTACAATTTAGCCTTAAAGCTGTGGATTGGAGCCTGTGACTTTCCCCCAGCCTCCAATTTTCTACTCCTTTGGTCGCGTCCAAATTTTTACTTGGGAAAGGGGAAACTGAGCCTGGAGAGGTGGGGAAGGGCTCAGGAGTTCGTCTTCTGCAGCTTCCTGAGGTGGGAGTCTCTACCCTTCTGTGTCTTGCTGGCCGACTCACCCTTAACTTCTGGACCTTGCTCTTCCTGTCTGTGAAATGGATTTAGAATGAATCCATATGGAAATGTCTGCGTCCTGCCCCCCCCCCCCTTAGGACTACAAGTCCCAGGGTGCTCCAGGTGATATCTGCTCCCCCTCCCCTGCGGGGACCCGCCTCCTTTCAGCCGGAGTCACGTCGTCTAACCTGTTCCCAGAGCCTGCCCCGCCCCGTCCTCCGCTCCCAGCAGCTGGAGCTGGAGCCGGAGGAAGACCCCCCGGTGCCAGGATCTGCCCCGGACCGTGAGTTCCACCCTCCAGGGGTCCAGCGACCCTGGAGGAACCAGACACCGCGTCCCTGGGGGGAGTGGGAAGGGACTTGGACGCCAGGTCTCAGGGCAGAATTTGGGGTGCGCAGATGCCAGGGTACCTGGAAAAGAGAACTAGGATGTCTGAATAACTGGGTGAAAGGAGAGAGGATTTGGATGCCTGAGTTCTTCAATAGAGGACTCAGGTTCAAAGGGGTCCAGTGAGACGTTGTAGGTGGGATTCCTGAGTCTCTCGAGCTGCGGGCTCTTGGAAGTCTTCTGAGTCCTAGGGAAATATTGGGGTCTCGGATCCCTGATTCTTAGGCAGAAGTGGGAGCTTGGA
The DNA here is from genome assembly GCF_902686455.1 of Sciurus vulgaris. Taxonomy (NCBI): domain Eukaryota; kingdom Metazoa; phylum Chordata; class Mammalia; order Rodentia; family Sciuridae; genus Sciurus; species Sciurus vulgaris. Next base: position 54,414,418 of record NC_136478.1, on the reverse strand, counting down.
CGAGAGGCTCTGGAATGGGTGGTCACCCTACCGTCCTCCGGCTGCCTCCTCCGTTGAGCCCCTAGGTCTCTCAACAGAATTAAGGGTGGGTCGGGCATAGTGGAACCTGGTCTCTGAAATGGAACGGGACAAGGACCTGGGGTCCCTCCGGAGGGTATGGCCCGGCCCTCTTCCCACTTTCCGGCTCTAGGGTGGGGGCAGGGGGTGAGAAAACCGGGGCAGTTCTCCAACCTCCCTTGTGCCGCTGAGCGAACCCCAACATGTCATTAACTGAGGCGTCAGACCTGCCTAACCAGAGCAGGGACGTCCGCCCCAGGGCGCCCCCTGGCGGGGGTGAGGGAGCCTCCTATTGCCACATGGGGATGGGAAACATCTGGGGTTTGTAGAGGTCATTCTAGAGCCTAGGGCGGAATTCCAGAATGCTGATTTGGTCTGCCACTTAAGCATTACACAAAGAGGAATTGGTAAACTGAGGCTTAGAGGTGACAGCAGAGTTGGGGGTCAGGATTTGACCTCTTCCTTCCTCTTGTGGCAGCTCTCTGGGGGGCAGGATTCCACCAGAGTGTCTAACTAACCTCCCTCCCAGAGCTCCTTGCCCTGACCCTGAAGTGAGAAATGTCACTTCCACTCCCACTGTATGACCTGAGGTATTGTGAGAGATAAGGGAGGGATAGAGGCTAATTCTGGAGGTGTCTGTCCTTGAGGCTGGGGGAGGGCAGGGGCAGGCAGACACCTCCCTCTCTCTCCCCCCTTTTCTCCACCTCCATGCGTCATGAGGGGGGATTAAACAGGGAGAGGGGTGTTTGCTAATGTCTGAGCTTGAAGGGCATTTGGTGGCAGCCGGAAATGAAATTAAAAATAATAACTTAACTGCCAAAACAGGGCTCAGGTCATGCCAGGCTCAGGGCTGGCAGGGAGACAGGATGGATCCATTGTCTAGAGAAGTCTCAGGCAACTGCCCAAAAGCTGGACCTGTGAGTTACCAGTAAGGAGGGTTTCAACCCAGGGGAGGACTCCTCCCTACTAATGGGGAAACTGAGGCTGGAGGGCAGACGCTGCCCACACTCTGGGCTCTTGCCAGCTTCTGTCTGGAATCTTCCAAGGTTCTTCCTGTCCCAGTCCCCAAGTTACTGGGCATGATCACTGGGCAGAACTCAGGAATGTACAGGAGGAGTTTAGAACTCTGAGATCCTTGCACCTGGCAAGCTGAGAGCAGAGGAACTGAAACTTAGGGCTTTTAAAATCTCAGAGTTCAGAGGACCCTTTTGAGAGAAAAATTACTCAGGATCTTGAGCCCTCACTTGGCCTGACCTTGTCTTATCTTAATGAACTGCCAAGGCAGGCTGTTGATTTAGAATTCCGGATGTGTGAACTTTATTTCCTGCACACACTCTTCTTAACACTGTAGATCAATCAGGTCACCGGATCCTCACACCCTTTTGAGGTGAAGCTATTAGTTCACCCATTATACACATGAGGCAACAGGTACAGAAGCTAAGTAGCTAGTGGAGGCAGAGGCTGAGAGGGGAAGTCCCTAGCCCATTCCACAGAGGGGAAAATAAGCCCCAGAGAAGGTGGGGCCTCGCCCAGTGATCGTGTCGGGACAAAGCTGTAGGATGCTCATCTAGGTGTTCCCAGCCCATTCGGGCGTCCTGACTTTGTTCCTACTGGGGACGACTCCTCCAGGAAGCCCGCGGGATCCTTAACCCCAAAGAACCTGGCTAGGGTGCAGAGGAGGCGTGAAGAGGCGAGCCCAGGGGAGGATACCTGGGGGCGATGGGAGCCCGCAGGAGGGGGAGCTGAAGTTGGAGGGATGCCCGGGCTAGAGGACCTGAGGGCGGAGGGCGGGGGCAGGAGCCTGGGAACAGAGACGCGGCCCGCGCCCCGCCCTCGCGCCCCGCCCGGCCCCGCTCCCCTGCCCCGGGAGGTGAGCACCTGCCCGGGCCCGCCGCGCATTCCCGAGCTCTGAGATCAGTCGTGTCCGCCGGCGGGGCTGGGGTCGGGCGGTGATGGTGCGCCCTCTGGCGGTCGCGGCGCCAGCCTCCGGGACAACCCCACACCCATTGTTGGCATTTCCTTCGGATGTCAGCGTGGAATCTGAGAATCGTGCAGTCCCCCAAAACAACCGCTTACTGTCGAATGCTGGCACTGGAGGCCGCATAAAATTGATCGTTTTTATATTTTGACAGACGCAGTGGTTCCTGTGTATCTCTGAGATTCTAAAAGCCCCGAGTTTTGATTCCTATAGCCTCTACTTTCTGAGGTCTCAATTCCCAGAACTCTGAATTCCTACTGCTCCTTCAGACCAGATGGATCCTCACAATAGTCCTATGAGGTGAACAGTTATTTATCCCCATTTTACAGATTAGGAAACTGAAACCTGGCCAAAGTCTGACAGAGATCCTGCTGTACTTGAATAAGGGAGTCTGGCTCCTTACTCCTATTTTTATCTGCCATAGACTTCGAAGACAGTGTGGTCTCTAAAAAGTGGAATAGGAAAACAATTCTGGGCTAGCCAAATTAGAGAATTCTAGAATGTTCCAAAGTTAGAATCTTGGACTTAGAACTTTCCAACAATTCTCAAGTTGAGGGATTCCGTCTGTGAAGAACTTTAATTACAATCTCGAGTTCCCTATGTCTTTGGAATGGACGGCTCTTAGAGATAGAAAGGACTTCTCAGAATCGTTAACCTCCTCCTCCCACTGTGGGGAGACCGAGGCCCCAGGAGTGGAGAGGACTCATGGCCCAAGGCCACACACTCCCAGTACACCCAAATGAGCCACCAACTCCAGCAGGTTCTGTTTCCGTGGTTTCCCAGATGAAGGCTGCTAACAGCATGCCCCAGCCCGCCCTGCTGCCCACATCTTATGGCCAAAGCTAAGAGATGGATGTAGCAAGGAGGTGACAGGGCTGTCAGGCGTGGCGGCTACCATGGGAATGGAGATGGGGCTGGCTTGACCGGTTCTGGTGGCCTAGGTCCCTCCCACTGGGCCAGTGGCCACAACTGCCCATCTGATCCTGGCCATCTCCCTGTTCCTCCTCCTAACAATGGGTCAGTGTGAGCCAGGCCTCCTCTGGATGGGGACGCTTGAGGAGAAGAAGCTGAGCAGTCACTGCCCTCTGCGACTCCTCCAGTCTGGTGGAGAGGACACAGGATTAACAAGTTAGATCCTGATGTGAAACCCAGCTCTACAGACTTCTTGCAGGGTGAACTTGAACAAATCTCTCTGTGCCTTACTTTCTCATCTGCTAAGGCGCTTTTGACCATGGAATGAGTATGGAGCACAATGCATTTAGCGCAGTTCTTGAAGGCAGTGACCCCTCAATCAGTCGTTCTTGTTTTTATTATATTAAACTATTAAATAATGGGCATGGAGTCTGGGACGTGTGAAGCGGCACAACTATTACTGAAAAAAATACCTCTAGCATTTAGCAGTCTTCTGGTCCCTAGGTGGTCCCTAGCACAGTAACTGATAGGTGCAATTTCATTCCATGTTCATTGGCATGTGGTAGATAATCAATAGATACTCATAACCGGGCACGGTGGCGCACACTCATAATCCCAGTGGCTCGGGAGGCTGAGGCAGGAGGATTGCGAGTTCAAAGCCAGCCTCAAGAAAAGCGAGGCGCTAAGCAACTCAGTGAGACCCTGTCTCTAAATAAAATACAAAAAAAGGGCTGGGGATGTGGCTCAGTGGTCGAGTGCCCCTGAGTTCAATCCTCGGTATGCCCCCCCCCCCCAAAAAAAAAAAAGATTCTCATTGAAGGAATTCATTTTATTAGGACAGAGATAAAGAGATGAACAAGGAACCATGTAAAGAGAGAAAAGTGTATCTCCCAGAGAAAAGTATCTGGAGCCTTCTAGAACGGGTTTGGACTTCTAGGTAGTGAATGGACTGGGCTTTGAAGCAGTGGACATTTCCCATCTGGGAAGTGGAAGGGTAAAGCGCATCTGGCGGAGGAAAGAAGAGTAGAGGCGCTGTCGGGCTCCTGCAGGCACGGCGGTCCCTGAGGGCGGGGTCTGAGCCGGCTCCCCCACCACGCAGGCGCCCCGCTCCAGCCGGCACCATGGACAGCGAGGCATTCCAGAGCGCGCGGGACCTTCTGGACCTGAACTTTCAGTGTGAGCTGGGGTCAGGGGCGGGGCTTGCGGGGAGGGGCCCTGCCAGGAGGCCGGGTCCTTACCTTCACTCCCGCCCGCCCAGCGCTGGCCATGAAGCACATGGATCTGAAGCAGATGGAGCTGGACACGGCAGCGGCCAAGGTGGACGAACTGACCAAGCAGCTTGAGTCGCTGTGGTCAGACTCCCCAGCTCTTCCTGGCCCGCAGGCTGAAGTCCCCCCGAGGGTGAGCCTGGTTCCTGCCCTGACCCCCGAAGCCAGCTTCTTTTCTCCCCACATCCCAGGTCGGAGGCTTGGATTTCAGTCAAGGCTGCTCACTATGGTTGTGTAGGTCGTAGGTATTCAAGGACACTTGAAAGAGCGGACTGGTAGAGGTGGATGTCCTACAGGATCCCGGGAAGCAAAGGGGCTTTATCCTAAGTTGTACAAACAGTGGCAGGCTAGCCTGAGCCCAAAGTCAGGGGTCCTTCCCCAACAGCTCATCTGAGCTCACTGTGCCAAAATTTCCACCCTGGTGCCCTCCTCTGGGTTGAACTTTGATGACCTCTTCTGACTTCCCCCATAGACCCCTCCACTAACGTGTCCTTTCACCCCTCAACGCCCTGGCCTCCCACAGCTGTCCCGCTACAGCTCCAGCCCGGTCCCCGAGCCTCTCGGCAGCCGAGGGTCCCCCCGGAAGGCAGCCACGGACAGCGCAGACACCCAGTTCGGACGCTCCGAGAGTGCCCCGGCCCTGCACCCTTACAGCCCGCTGTCCCCTAAGGGCCGTCCATCGTCTCCGCGCACTCCGCTCTATCTGCAGCCGGACACCTATGGCAGCCTGGATCGCGCGCCCTCGCCCCGGCCGCGCGCCTTCGAAGGCGCCGCCAGCCCCCTCGGCCGTGCGCCCTCCCCGCGGCCGGGGTCAGGCACGCTCCGTCAGCAAGGTCCCCCCACACCCTTCGACTTCCTGGGCCGCGCGGGCTCCCCGCGTGGCAGCCCTTTGGCGGAGGGGCCCCAGGCCTTCTTCCCTGAGCGCGGACCCTCGCCGCGCCCGCCTGCGGCCGCCTATGACACACCATCGGCCTTCGGGAGTCCCCTGCTGGGCGCGGGCGGCAGCGCCTTCGCCCCGCCTCTGCGCGCGCAAGGTGAGTCAGGGGCCCTGAACTTGCGGGGTGACGGGGGCTGGGGTCCAGCCCGCCATCACATCCTCATGCGCAACCATCCGCCCAGACGACCTGACGCTGCGCCGGCGGCCCCCTAAAGCCTGGAACGAGTCTGATCTGGACGTGGCGTACGAGAAGAAATCTACGCAGACCTCCAGCTATGAACGTGAGCGAGCGAGGCCGGGAGCTGGGGGACCAAAGGCGAGGACCCCCGCACCCCTGCTCTAATGATTCCTGCCCCTCAGGCCTGGACGTCTTTGCGCGGCCCGCCTCGCCCGGCCTGCAGCTGCTGCCCTGGAGAGAGAGCAGCCTGGATGGGCTGGGGGCCACCGGCAAGGTGAGGGACCAGTGAGGTCAGATGAGGGAGTGGGACCAGCCTCCTCCTGGAGAGCCTGGTCTCCATGCGCCTCCTACTTCATCCTGATTTCCACCCCTCCTGAGCCCTAACCCCTCTGGCTTCCTGCCTCCTCTCCCTTCTCCCTTCCCTTTCCCACCCGAGTCTCTGCTCCCTGCCCACGCCCACGTTTCCTCTCTCTATCCCCCAGGACAACCTCACCAGCGCCACTCTGCCCCGCAATTACAAGGTCTCGCCTCTCGCCAACGACAGGCGTTCTGACTTGGGCAGCTACCGCCGCTCGCTGGGCTCCGTAGCGCCGTCAGGCACTTTGCCCCGCAGCTGGCAGCCTGTCAGCCGCATCCCCATGCCGCCCTCCAGCCCCCAGCCCCGCAGGGCCCCTCGCCAGCGCCCCATCCCCCTCAGCATGATATTCAAGCTGCAGAACGCATTCTGGGAGCAGGGGGCCAGCAGGGCCATGCTCCCTGGGTCTCCCATCTTCTCCCGAGCACCCCCACCTAAACTGCCCCCTCAGACCCAGCCGGCCCCCCAGACCCAACTGCAGCCCCAGCCACAGCCCCAGTTGCCCCCCCAGCCCCAGCCCCAACAACAGCCCCAGCCTCAGCCCCAGCCTCAGCCCCAGCCCCAGCCCCAGCCCCAGCCCCAGCCCCAGTCCCAACCCCAGGCCCCAGCCCACCAGGTCCCCCAACAGACATGGCCACAGGCAAATGAAGGTGAGTCAATAATGGGGCCCCAGAGGGCTGGTTGAAGGGAGGACAACGACAGGGACAGATCAGCTGGGAGAACATCTCCTAGTCACTGTCCCTACAGAAAGTTAGGCCGGATGAACTTGGGAATTGGCATAGGAGACAGGGATTGTACCATGGTTCAGCTGGACTCTGGGGCCAGCCTGCCTGCTCCATACTGTGCGACCTTAGGTGTGGCACGTCACCTCTGTGGGCCTCAGTTTCCTTGAGTGTAAAAGCTGAACAATGATAGAACCTATCTTTTTTTTATAAGTTTTTTTAAATTTTATTTTAGTTATCAATGAACCTTTATTTTTTATTTATTTATATGTGGTGCTGAGAATCGAACCCAGTGCCTCATGCATGCTAGGCAAGCGCTCTACCACTGAGCCACAACTCCAGCCCCGATAGAACCTATCTTATTGGGAGATGGTATTAAACCATATCCAGTCCTTGAAATAGGGCCAATGCATAGTAATCCCACAGTAGCTATCATTTGTTGTAATAATTATTTTTGGTATGAGATCCATGGAGTTAAGCAGAGAGGATTTCAGCCTCTTTCCACCACTGACTTACTGTGTGACTCAGGATGAGTTACCTAACTTGTCTGAGTATCTGTTTGCCCATCTGTGAAGAGAGACTAATGTCTACTTCATAGGAGTGTGACAGGGATTGTGTCATAATAGTGATTGTTCCTCTGGGTGCGGTGGAGCACGCCTATAACCCCAGAAACTTGGGAGGAGGCTGAGGCAGGAGGATCACAAGCTCAAGGCCAGCCTCAGCAACTTAATGAGTTGTCAGCAACTTAGCAAGCCCCTGTCTCAAAATTAAAATTTATATATTATATATATATATATACTATTTATATATGGCTGGGGATGTAGCTCAGTGGTAAGGTGCACCTGGGTTCAATTCCCAGTACTAAAAAAGAAAAAAAGTGATCATTGCTATTTCCACCTGCTTGCTTGCTTGCTTTGGGACCAGGGATTGAACCCAGGGGTGCTTAACAAAAAGCAATCCTTTTTGTTTTTTATTTAGAGACAGGGTCTCACTAAGTTGCTTAGAGCCTTGCTAGGTTGCTGAGACTGGCTTTGAACTTGCAGTCATCCTGTCTCGGCCTCCTGAGCCCCTGGGATTACAGAGGTGCACCACCATACGCAGCTCGCACAGCCAGAGGGCAATAAGACAGAGAGAAGAGATCATTAAATGCTGGGATTCTACTTCTGGCAGAAATTTTCTGCCTGAGATGCTAGGAGAGGAAAGCCTGAAGATCTTGGAAAATCAAGTCTGTCATGGTTGCTAGGAGTACAGACTCTGGAGTCAGCCAGCTGTGTGACTTTGGGCAACTCAATTATTCTCATTGAGGTTCAGATTTCCTTCTCATAGTTCGGAGACGATAGTCTATCTACTTCAGAAGGTAGTGGGGAGAGTTCAGCATGACCAGCATGTAAAGTGTCAGGTGCATCCTAAGTGCTCAATAAATGGGAGGTATGATTGTATATTATTCACAGTCCAGGGAACATGTAGCCCAGAGAGGGCAAGAAACTGCCCTGAGGTCACACTGCAAATAAGGTAGTGATTGCAGGCCCTGGAAGTTGTGGAGAGTCTTGGGGGCCTCCAGAGGACTTGTCCTCTGATTGGTTTCTTGTTCCTGCTAGGCCTCCTCAAACCCCCTGCCGAGACAGAGGCTGAGCCAGAGCTAGAGGGGCTGCTGACACCCGTACTGGAGGCTGGCGATGCAGATGAAGGCACTGTAACTCGGCCCCTCAGCCCCACGAGGCTGCAGCCCGCACTGCCCCCTGAGGCGCAGTCGGTTCCGGAGCTGGAGGAGGTGGCACGGGTGCTGGCAGAGATTCCTCGGCCCCTCAAACGCAGGGGCTCCATGGAGCAGAGCCCTGCCGTGGCCCTGCCCCCCACTCACAAGAAGCAGTACCAGCAGATCATCAGCCGCCTCTTCCATCGTCATGGAGGGCCAGGGCCTGGGGGGCCTGAGCCAGAGCTGTCCCCCATCACTGAGGGATCTGAGGCCAGGGCCGGGCCCCCTGCTCCTGCCCCACCAGCTCCCATACCACCCCCAGCCCCACCCCAGAGCAGCCCAGCAGAGCAGCCACAGAGCATGGTGAGTAAAACAAGGAAACCGGGGTACGTCTGCTAGTGTCTGGGGCAGCGGCTGTAACAGGAAGCCTGCAGAGTAGGGCGCCTACGCACGAGGCAGCCCTCTTCTAGGCACGAGTCCAGGAGTCTGGGAATCCACTCTCCCCTGCTCTGGTCCCTGGGGCCATGTGTTAAGTGTATCGCTGCAGAGCTGGCCTGCCTGTTTGAGTCCTGGCTGTGCGCCACTCACCAGCTGTGCATTCTTGAGTGAGACACTTAGCCTCTCTGGGCCTCAGTTTCCTCATTTGTGAATGGTGAGAATAACAGCCACCTCATCAGGTTGCCGTGAAGGTCAGGTGTGTCGAGTGGGTAGAATGGTGCCTGGCACCAAACTGCTAACTGCCACTGTTGTCATGCGCCCAGGGCATGGTCTCCTGCCGATCTTGGTATTGAGTGTGCACCATGACTGGGGCGGTTGTAGTCAAATGGACTGTCCTGAACACCGAGTGTCCACGTGCCTGGGACAGTTTCCAGAGAAGGGGGCGTGAAGCATACACCCCAGAATGCCTGTTCCCAGCCCCTCCAGCGTAGAGCCAAGGAACATACAGGCTCAGGAACCTGAGATCGAGAGGGGAAGAATGATATCTCGAAATGGGAGAATTGTCCCATCAGAGAATCACAACGTCCTGGCCACAGAGAAACTTGAAAAGACCCAGAATTCAAGAATTAAACTCTTGCTGGGCACGGTGGCCACACCTGCAATCCCAGTGACTCAGGAGGCCGAGGCAGGAGGATCACGAGTTCAAAGCCAGCCTCAGCAATTTAATGAGGTGCTAAGCAACTCAGTGAGACCCTGTCACTAAATAAAATACAGTAAAGGGCTGGGATGTGGTCAGTGGTGAAGCGCCCCTGGGTTCAATCCCTGGTACCAAAAAAAAAAAAAGAATTAATCTATCACAACCTCAGGGCAGTAAAATATTGGAATTCTAGAACACAGGATGTTTAAAAAACAGGATCCTAGAATTATAGTTAATATTGCAGACTCATTGTTAATGATTTTTGAAGTTACCAAAACTGAAAATCAAAAATTCATAATTTGAATTATAAAGTCACAGGTTAGTGCACTACTAGGTTGTAATACAAGAACTATTTATTTATTTGTTATTGGTTCCAGGGATTGAAATCAGAGGTGCTTTACCACTGAGCCACATCCCCAGCCCTTTTTATTGTTTTATTTGGACATAGGGTCTCACTAAGTTGCTTAGGGCCTCCATAAATTTCTGAGGCTGACCTAGAACTTGTGATCCTCCTGTCTCAGTCTCCTGAGCCACTGGGATTACAGGCAAGTGCCACCATGCTCATTAATATTTAATATTAATCAAATAAAATCAACATTTTAATTAATTAATTAATTTAAAAGTCATTTAAAAAAATTTTTAGTTGTCAATGGGCCTTTATTTTATTTTAAAAAAACACGGGCCAGGGTTGTAGCTCAGTGGTAGAGCATTTACCTAGCACTGTGTGAGGCACTGGGTTCAATTCTCAGCCCTCATAAAAATTAAAAAAAAATAAAGTTGTCCATCTACAACTACAAAAACATTTTTAAAAAGAGTAATATTTTCAATTAACACTTTCTATAATAAAATAATACAGAAACAACATAGAAAACATGGGAGAAACAGAAATCAATAAGAAGGGCAAAAATCTCAGCACTCAGGACTACGCTAAACATTTTGAGTATTTCCTTCAGGCTTTTTGCAACAAAATGCTAACAGCAAAATATGAAAGTCCTCAGTCCTAGAAGCTCAGGATTGCAAAACCCTGACCCCTCCACAATTTGAAATAGTACAGCTTAGCATTTCTGCAATCACAGCTTATTGGAAACTTGAAATAACAGGGCATATCTGTAATCCTAGCCACTCAGGAGGCTGAGACAGGAGGATCACAGGTTTGAGGCTAGCTTGGGCAACTTAGCAAGAACCTATCTCAAAAAAAATTTTTAAAGGAGCTGGGGATGGTAGCTCAGTGGTAGAGCTCTTGCCTAGAATGCACCGGGCCCTGGGTTCAATCCCCAGTACTGGAAAAAAGAAAGGAAAGAAAAATAACAGCATCAGAAGACTTTGGATTCGGTGCCTCTTAGGATCTCTAAATTCCAGAATCTTGCAATCATTGAAATGCTGGAGACAGCCGAGACCGGAATAACTAACACTGCATACACACACACTCTGTGTAAATCAATCGTCTGGTAGGAAAGTTAAAAATAAGGAATAATATGATAAATACTCACATTCCAAACCTCTGGAATTGAGACCTGGTAACATCTTGTCAGGCTTGTCATTTTACCTATATGTTTTAATACGGATCTTATTTTGTATATTCATATATATGCACGTGCACATACATGTGCGTGCGCGTGTGTCTGTGTGGATAGTGAATAACCGGCTTCCACAATCATTGCCTTGAAGGTCTAGAATTACTTGGCCCACTCCAAGGCCTCTCAGCCCCTCGCAGGCCTCGGGGCTCAAGATCCAAAGTTATGTACTGTCACAGGGAACTGAAGCGTCTGGGAGGACGCCGCACCCCAGCCCCTCTGGACCAGGACTCACCTCCCTCCTGGGTGCGAATCCCAGCCCTCCCCCTGTATAGATGCGTGATCTGGGCGGCTGCCGCCGGGTTCTTAAACCTGGGTCCCCCGCGGCCCCATAATGGGTTTGCAGTGCTAACAATCCCTCCTGGTCTCTGAGGTCCCCGCCCTGTCCCGCAGGAGATGCGCTCAGTGCTGCGGAAGGCGGGCTCCCCGCGCAAGGCCCGGCGGGCGCGTCTCAACCCGCTGGTGCTGCTGCTGGACGCGGCGCTGACCGGGGAGCTGGAAGTGGTGCAGCAGGCGGTGAAGGAGGTGAGGGACACTGAGCGGGAGGGCGCGGGTGTGGGGAGGCATCCACTGGACTGAGTCCCTTCGCGGTCCACCAGATGAACGACCCGAGCCAGCCCAACGAGGAGGGCATCACCGCGCTGCACAACGCCATCTGCGGCGCTAACTACCCCATCGTGGACTTCCTCATCGCCGCGGGCGCCAACGTCAACTCCCCTGACAGCCACGGCTGGTGAGGCCTAAGCCGCAGGGGGCGGGCGGGGGCGTGGGTGGCCGGCGGGCTGGCGCGGCCCCCCTCACGCTTGCCTCCCGCGCCTAGGACACCGCTGCACTGCGCGGCGTCGTGCAACGACACGGCCATCTGCACCGTGCTTGTGCAGCACGGCGCCGCAATCTTTGCCACCACTCTCAGCGATGGCGCCACCGCCATCGAGAAGTGCGACCCCTACCGGGAGGGCTACGCTGACTGCGCCACCTACCTAGCAGGTGCGGGCCGGGCTGGGGCTCCAGGGCTGGCCGCTGCGCAGGCTACACCCAACGGGGAGAGGAGGCCCTGGGTGCCGCGCCAGCCCCTTGGCGGGATCTCTGGAGAGAGGGTAGTGGGGTGGAGCACCTGCAGGGAGAGGCGTGGCAGTGGGCGGGCTGTGCCATTTTTAGGGAGAAGGGGGACCCAGGCTGTGCCATTCAGCTGGACACCTGCAGGGAGGGCGTGGTGGTGGAGATAGTGCTGCTCCGCTGCCTTCTCGCTTGTGGGGTGGGAAGTCGGAGTTTCAGCTGCACCATGCGCCTGGCACAGGGCTGAGCAGGTGGCTCTACCACCTGCCTGAGACACAGCACTACACACCTGGCAGGTGAGAAGCCATGCTGCTGGGAGACCTAGGGACTGCTCCTCTTGAGGGGGGGTCTAGAGGCTGTACCATCTCTCCGGGGCCGGGCTGCATCACCTAGGCCCCCGCCCCCAGGGAGGGCGAGTAGCGGGGAACCTCGGGGATTAGCGTGGGGTCTCTTCTGCACACCTGGAAAAGCAACTTCTATCATAGTTTGGCGTGAGGGACCATGGACTCTAGTGATTCAACAGTGTACACCGGGGAATGGGGGACGCTGACCCACGTCCTGGGTCCTGGAATGTTACGAGGCTGCCAATTCCAGCATCTGACTTTCCCTCTGGCTCACGTCCCCTGAATGGGCACGCACAGCTCTCGAGTTGGCTAGTCCCGCTGCTGCGGAAAGTGCCAGGTCCCAGGTCAGCCACTATCCCCAGCGGGCGCCACCTGGCGGCGCTCAGCCGGGCTCTCACGGTGGCGATCGTGGCCTTTCAGACGTGGAGCAGAGCATGGGGCTGATGCACAGTGGGGCGGTGTACGCTCTCTGGGACTACAGTGCCGAGTTCGGGGACGAGCTGTCCTTCCGTGAGGGCGAGTCTGTCACCATCCTGCGGAGGGACGGGCCGGAGGAGACCGACTGGTGGTGGGCCACGCTGCATGGCCAGGAGGGCTACGTGCCGCGCAACTACTTCGGGGTGAGGACCTCGTGGCGGCAGTGTGGGGCAGACCTCACAGGAAAAGGGAGGGAGAAGCCCAGTCCAGGGGAATGGGAAGCCGCCACAAGGGTCCCCCTGGGTGGAGGGAGAAGCAAACCCGCGGTGGTAACAGTGGGGAAGGGAGTCAGGGGAGCAGGTGAGGAAGTGGGCCCTTACCCGTACTGCCATTTGGTTCCTGCTCGATCAGGTGTTTCTGCTGGGCTGGGGTGTGGCCTGTCTAGCTGGGCAAGGTTCTGGGTTCCATTCCTAGCCCTGCAAAAAAAAAAAAAAAAAAAAAAAAAAAGTTTTATTATCATCCCTGATTATTTTGATGGGGAGGTTAAAAGAGAATCCCATCTGACTGGGATGAACCCAACTACTGTGTATAACTATAAAGTTTAATTAAAAAGAATGAAAAGGTTTAAAAAAAATCCCACCTTAGTAACGAGGAAAAGGTAAGGAATTGTACATTACAGCTGTGCACTGGGGCACCTGAATGTGACCCCAGCGACTGGCGAGGCCAAGACAGGAGGGTGCCAAGTCTGACACTCCTTGGCAACTTAGTTGGTCCCTCTCTTGATAAGTCAATAGGAATGGGGCTGGGACTCAGCGGTAGGGTGCCTTAACTTCTATAAAGTTAGAGAAGATCCTCCCAGGAGTGAGGGGTCCATTATCTTCCTGGGAAAGAATATTCGGGTAGAGCTGGGATTCAGGAGAAGCCGCGGTGATGGGAGAAACAGGCATCGCCTTCGTGGTCGGTGAAGAGCCTCAGGATACCCGCTTCCGCCGTGGGCTGCTGGTGTGGAGGTCTTGTGTGGTGTTTGGAGAGGACGAGAGACTTGGGGTTCTGGGTGCCAGGGGGCCCATGAGGAAGGATGGGGGATGGAGGCAGCCCAGCTCTGTGGGGTGGGTGTCAGGCAGGATGAAGGTTGGGAGCCCCTGATGTCTGCCTGAAGGTCTGCTTCCCTCAGCTCTTCCCCAGGGTGAAGCCTCAGAGGAATAAAGTCTAGCAGTACAGAAGGACGTTCTCCCAGGTGACAGGAGCAAGCTGGCCTGCCCTGGCCCCAGGCCTCCCACTCCACATACTGCCGTGTTTACCTGTGCCCCCAGCCCTGCAGGGGTGGCCGTGGGGCCCTGGCCACCAGTTCTCAGCTCTCCCAGAAGCCCAGGGGAGGAAAACTTCAGCCTTAAGTCTAGGAATCTGCCTTATCCATGGGAGGTCCAAGGGGTGAGGCTAGGAATCTTGGGGGCAGGAGAGCCTCTGCATTTGCCATGGCAGATCCCGTCCAAAGTGCCTCCTGCCCCAACTGCCAATCACTCCTCGCTATCTGCAAGCCAACCCGCCATCCCAGCTGAGCCTGGGATTCGTGACCCCACCAACTGACTTCCCTGGAGTCACCTCCGATCCTGTGTCTCCCAGAAGCCCTGGGGTTCTAGGGGAGGCCTGTTGATTTCTACCAGGATCCTCCCCCCACTCTCCCCAGTCAAGTGCCTTCACAGAGTGCTGGTTTTATGTTTATAACATAAATGGGGAACTTTTTCTTTATAAATAAAGGTAGTTTGCACAGAAATTGATTCCCTTCTCTTTTGATTCTGTTCTGACTTAATAAATGCTCATTTTGGGCAAACCAGTGTGTTTTTTGTTTGTTTGTTTGTTTTGTGACTTTGGGGATGTGGGGCCTCCGCATGTTTGGCAGGCGTTCTACCACTGAGCTATGCCCTCATCCCCTGGCAAAGCAGTCTTAAAGCAGTCACTTTCTAAGGGACTTCCCTGACCAGATGTGAATCCGTCCTCTTTTCTGTGCTTAACATTCCTCTTTTGTATCTTTTATTTTATAGTATGTATTAGTTAGCTTTTCGCCACTCTAACAAACTACCCAAGGTAAATTAACTTTGTAAAGAAAAGAGATTTACTTAACTCACAGATTTGGAGCCACATCCCCAGCCCTATTTTGTATTTTATTTAGAGACAGAGTCTCACTGAGTTGCTTAGCGCCTCGCTTTTGCTGAGGCTGGCTTTGAACTCTCGATCTTCCTGCTTCAGCCTCCTGAGTCTCTGGGATTACAGGCTTGCGACACCACACCCAGCCATATGCAGAGTCCTAAAGCCCAAACACCATGGCACAGGCTCTGGCACAAGGGCTGCTGGTGCTTGACCAGAGGGTGTGCAGGAAGGAGGTGTGTCTCCTGGGGGTAGGTTATGTCACTAGGGTCCCGTGTTTGATTCCTACCAGTCTTCTGGCTGCAGTTCTTCCACCAGCCCTTGGCCTGACGCTGGAGCCACCCTAAGCTCTACCTGCTCACCCCTTCATATCTCTGAGTGACATAAACCTAGCTTGGAAGGAAGAAAATCTAGATTTATCACTGGAGAAATTTAGGAAAGATTCTCTGCTTGCTGGGCCTGTTTCTCCATCTTAAATGGATCATGGTAAGTATCTTAGGGATCATCATGAGTATTCAGTCATTCATTCCCATTTTTGAGCACCTATTGTTTGCCATTGTCTGAAGCTGGGAACACAGCAGTGAACAAGGAGACTAAGGTCTCTGCTGTCAAATTCATACACTGTGGACCTTTGATGATATTAAACAAGGTTTACTACTTTCTCTGGGTTGGCTAATGAGTTGTTTTCACAGTATCAATTTTAGACATTTTGAAATACTTATGGATGAAATGATGCGTGAGATTTGCTTCAAAATAACGGTCTGGGGGGCAAGGAGGTGCGTAGAAGAAGCAAGATGAGCCCAGAGTCGAACACTGCTGAGGTATAGTATGAGTATGTGGGGTTTGTTCTACTCTTCTTCCAACTGTGTGTTTGAAATTGTCCTTGACACAGTTTTAAAATGTCCCAGCTGGCTGGGCACGGTGGCACATGCCTGTAATTTCAGCAGCTCAGGAGGCTAAGGCAGAGTGATCATGAGCTCAAAGTCAACCTCAGCAAGTTAGTGAGGTCCTAAGCAACTCAGGGAGATCCTGTGACAAAATAAAATACAAAAAAAGGGCTGGGATGTGGCTCAGTGGTTAAGCACCCCTGGGTTCACTCCCCAATACCCCCCAAAAAAAAGAAAGAAAGAAAGAAAGTCCCTGGAAGAGAGACAAAGTAAAAAATAAATAAATAAATAGATAAGTAAATAAATAGATAAATAAATAAATCAAATGATGAGCAAAATCTACTTCAGATTCAATGGTGACCACCATGAGAGAAAAACCAAGTCATGGGGAGGTGGTGAAGCCCTTGTGCAAGGTTGGGAGGTGTGTTTCCTGTGGCTGCCGTAACAAATGTCCCAAACTCTGTGGCTTAAAATCACACATATTTATTTTCCCCACGACCTTTGGCACCAGGGATTGAACCCAGGGGTGCTTAACCACTGAGCCACATCCCCAGTCCCCCTTTTATTTTATTTAGAGACAGGGTCTTGCTGGGTTGCTGAGGCTGGTTTTGAACTCAAGGTCCTCTTGCCTCAGCCTCCCAAGCCACTGGGATGACAGACAGGCGTGCTCCACTGTGCCCAGCTTTCTGACTCTTGTGAAGGTTGGAAGTCCCAGTTCACTAGCACTGGGCTGAAACCAAGACCTTGGCAGAGCCATCTTTCCCAGAGGCTCTTGGGAGAATTCATGCCCTTCCTTTCTGGCGTCCAGAGCCGCATTCTTTGCATTCCTTGGCTCCTGGCCCCTTCCTTCACCTTCAAAAGGAATCTTCCTGTTAGAGTTGGATTTGAGATGATGTTTAGGGGCCAGAGACACTCCGGCATCAGCTCCCTGGCTCCTGATCCCAGGGCTCTGTGTGCCAGGCAAGCCCTCCACACAGAGCTGTCCCCCACTCCCCAAAGAAAATCGCAATTGCAAAGACCCGGAGCAGGATATTGTCAGTTGGTCATTGGAAAACCGTTCTAAACCCCCCAGGTGGTAACTCTCTCCCGTGAGCATAAGCGGGTGAAGTGACAAAGTCTAAGAAACAGAACAGAAGGAGCACTTCTGAGATGAGGTTCTAAAAGACAACAGTGACTTCCATCTTGCTTCCATACCTCTCTGGCTCTTCTTGACATAGTCAGGAACCTCCAGGAAAAACAGGACCCCTTACGGACGAAGGAATAAGCATCTCAGGGGAAATAAGACAGCCAGTCTAGCTCTCAGTCTTAAGGGGTTAACAGCCATACTAGAGAATCAGGAGTTCAAAGGTAAGCTGATCTCCAAGTCTGCGGGAATGAGAAGCTGGGAGGCAGAAAAGTCAGCTGGGCCTTCTGAGCCTCTGTGGTCAGCAGCAATAAACGCCAGCTCCAGCGGAAGTGGGGTCTGCACTATTGGAAAATAATATCACAGACTTTCCCAAATAGTAAAGGCAGCACCAGATGCTGAGAAACCAAAGCCTGTGTGAAACAGTCACCTTTACCTTATCAGCCTAGGAAAACGCACACCTCTAGATGGAGACAAGATGGTACTGAGCCAGGGACAGTGGCCCCGAGGCTCTCCTGAAATCCCAGCAGCAGGGGTGGCGGGTGGGGATGAGGCAGGAGGATCCCAAGTTCAGAGCCAGCCTCAGCAACTTAGTGCAGCCCTAAGCAACTGAGCGAGACCCTGTCTCTAAACAAACAAAAAAAAAAATATTTAAAAAGGGCTGGGGATGTGGCTCAGTGGTTAAGCACCCCTGGGTTCAATCCCCAGTACCAAAAAGAAAAAAAGAAAAAAAAAAGATGGTAATGACTGTGGCCCCGATGAAGAACAGCACAGGCACAAAAGAAGTCCCGTCTCTGCATGTGATGACATCAGGAGACGGAGTTCCTGCCTCCGGTACAGACCTTAAAAGCCCTTCCCTTCTGGTCTTTGCTGGAGTTGGCACAGGCTCGGGGCTGCCTGCCTTCTGGCTCAAGCAGACCTCATTCCTACTATAGTGCTGCCTGAGCTCAAAGTTTCTGAGTCCAGTGTTCATTCCTAAAACTCTGGATCCAAGAACCTGATCTGGTCACATTCTAGCTTTCTGGCTTTGATGAGACAAGCTGCCCTTGAAAACACCTGCAAGGTAGGGGCCAGCAAGGACCTGAATCCTATAGCAACCCCCCCCAGGGACCATTTCCCAGTGGACCGTTTCCCGGTGGGGCCTTAAGATGACCGCAGCTGTGTTCAGCTCCGGATCTACAGAAACAGATAATAAGCCAGGCACAGTGGTTCACACTAATAATCCCAGTGACTCGGGAGGCTGAGGCAGGAGGATCGCAAGTTCAAGGCCAGCCTCAGCAACTTAGTAAAACCCTGTCCCAAAATTTAGAAAAAGGATTGGGGATGTAGTGGTAGAGCACCCTTGGGTTCCATCTCTACTGCCACAAAATAAGCTTTTTTTTAAAGGCTAGAGAAATAGTTCAGTGATAGAGCACTTGCCTAGCATGCGTGAGGCTGTGGGTTCCATCCCCAGCACGCGCGCACACACACACACACACAAAGAAATGAGAGAAATGCTGTTGTTTGTAACTGTAATATTTGGGGTAATTTATGCAGAAACGGTTAACTACTGCAAGAGGGCCTGTTTCCTGGATGGCAGAACCAGAGGCCCACATGTGCCTGGAGGTGTGGGGTTGAGGGAGAACAGCAGAAGATGACGTCAGGGAGGTAACGGGGTATTTAGCACAGAGCCTGGGACATGTAACGCCAGCGTTCTATTTTATTTAATTTTTAAAATTATTCCTGGTGTGAAGGATTGAACCCAGGGTCTTGTGCATGCTAAGCATAGGCTGTACCTGTGAGCTGTGGTCATGGCCTGGCCCTCAAATACATAATTTACAGAACTGTCACAAGGATTCAATGACGTGATCCTTCTCTCTCCCACCCTAGCCTTGGCCCTGACTGGCTTCTGTTTGTCAGTCGTATTTCCTCCAGTTTATGTGTCACAGGGCACCTTAAGTGACTTATGAGTTCAAAATGCAAATGTGCCCATTGCCCTCCCTGGCTGAGCCCTTACTGTATGCCAGGCATGGCTGTAGGCTCTACAGATCCAGAAGTGAATAAAATGAAGAAAATTTTTGTTCTCTTAGAGTTGACATTCTAAACAAAATAAATAACCATGGCTAGGTGGGCTCTGCAGAAGAATGAAGCCAGCAAGGGAAATGTGGAGTGTGTGCGTGGAAGCATGCGAAGGTCTCATTGAGAAGGTGACATTTTATTTTCTCTGGTTGGGGACTGAACCCCAGAGTGCCCTACCACCAAGCTATATCCCCAGCCCTTTTTTATTGTGAGACAGGTTCTCGCTAAATTGCTGAGGCTGGCCTTGAATTTATGATTCTCCTGCCTCAGCCTCCTGAGTCACTGAGATTATAGGAGTGTGCCACTCTGCTGAGCTGAGAAGGTGACATTTGAGCAAAGACCCAAAGGAGGTGAGTGAGCTGACCATCAGGGGCAAGAGCACTCCAGGCAGAGGTAGCTGGGATGGGTCTGGTGTTCAGCTCCTACAGCAAGGAGGGCGCCTGGTGGAAATGAGTGAGCTGAGGGAGAGAGGAGATCAGAGAGAGATGAGGTGGGTTGGCACAAGGGCAATGAGGAGTGGGCTAGTTCGAGAGGGTTCTGGGGGCGGCAGGAAGGAGCTCTGATCTGGACCCGCCTGTCCATCCAGCCGCACTACCTTCTACTCTCCGCCCTAGTCTCTGAGCTCCAGCCACAGTGCCTTCCTTTCAGGGTCTGCTCTCTTCTGGTCTTGGAGCTTTTGCATATGATGGTCTCTTCCGGTAACACCCTTCCCACTTCCTTCCTCCACCCCCACGGACTGGATAGCTCCTTCTCATCCTTCCTGGCTCCACCCAGACCTCAGTTCTTCTAGGAAGACTTCCCTGATGACTCCACAGACCATAGCAGGATCCCAGTAAAGACCTCATGGTTTTCTGAAAATTTCCTTCACGGTATATGCCACACTTATTATCATATATTTTGTTTGTTTGTTTTTGGTACCAGGGGTTGAACCCAAGGGTGTGATCCCTAACCCTTTTTATATTTTATTTAGAGACAGGGTCTCACTAAGTTGGTTAGAGATTGGCTTTGGATTTGTGATCCTCCTACCTCGGCCTCTCAAACTGCTGGGATTACAGGCATGTGCCACCACACCTGGCTTCATATGCTTTTTGTATATTTAATATTGTTCTTTGAGGACAGGAACCAGAGTAGTCATGGACATGTTCCCGGACAGGATCTGAAACACAGCAGATGCCCCATAACTATTTGTTGAGCAAACAGAAATTAGCACTTATCAAATACTTAGTGTTTGCTAAGTCCAGCTTTAACTGCTTTATGTTGTTGTTGTTGTTTTGCGGTACTGGGGATCGAACTCAGGGCCTTATGCTTGCAAGGCAAGCACTCTACCAGCTGAGCTGTCTCCCCAGCCCTTTAACTGCTTTATATGCGTTAATTTAAGCATCACTTACATTGTAGATCATTTAATTGTTCCTTTTTCCAGGTACTGAGGTGGAATCCCAGAGAAGTAGTTTGATCAAGGTCACATTTAACAGTGGAGTCGGGATTTGAACCCAGGTGTTCTGATGCAGAGCCCACACCTTAAGACACCAAACCATGTGCCTTTCCATTAGTTCCTGATTAAAAAAGCACAGAGTGGCAAAGAGTGGGCACTGGATAAACAGGAGGAACTATTTCTAAATTACTTATCCCAAGACTAGGACACAGAAGGTAGTTTATAAATGCATGTTTGTCTGATACGGCAAAACCATTGCTAACTTTTGGCCTCGAAAGTGTTCCTAATTTCCCTGTCATTCTCTCCTAGAATCTATTCACTACTCAATCTGAGCAGGTATAGTAAGATCTAATCCACCCTGCTCCCATGTTGGGGATTGAACTCAGGGGTACCCTACTAGTAAATTAAGTCCCTAGGCCTTTTTAATTAATTAATTTAGCTACTTGTATTTTGAGACAGGGTCTCAGTAAGTTCCCAGGATGGCCTCGAAGTTACGAGCCTCTCGCTTCAACCTCCCGTGTTGCTGGGATTACAGATCTGCGCCCACCTGAAGATCTGAGTAATGGGTTGAATCGATTCTCTCGGCTCTCTTCTGCCTATGTTTTGCACCTGGTCCTCGACGATCCACAGCAATGCCTCCGACACCGCCTTTCCCTGAAATCCGCTTTTGCGTCTTTATGCGCATGCGCAGTATGGAGTGACGGGCACGTTCAGCCAATGGCGTACTGACGAAGGTGGAGCAGCTTCTCCAGGACACCCCACCACGTCCCCGCCCCCCGCTGAATATTCATAAGGAAGGCGAGCTCGTTCCTCTGCACGCCGCGGCCGCCGCCATGAAGTGAGAGTGGGGCGGAAAATAGCGGTTCGGGGTCGGGTGCGGGGGTCTGGAAGATGGGGGTCCGGTGGGCGCGCGTGAGGACCCGGCCGGGCGAGGGGAGACTGAAGGGGTGGCGTGGGGATGGCTGCGGGGACCGGCGGGGCGGCGATGAGACCGTGGCGAGGAGACGCGGAGGGGGACGAGGGTCTCCTGGGAAACCTGGGGACGTCGGACCTCACGGCGGGGGAGTGTGGAGGCTGGAGAGGGGCTGAGGGGGCGGGGACTGACCCCACAGCCCCCGCCGCCAGGCTCAACGTGGACGGGCTGCTGGTCTACTTCCCGTACGATTACATCTACCCGGAGCAGTTCTCCTACATGCTGGAGCTCAAGCGCACGCTGGACGCCAAGGTGGGTGGGCCCGGCCCGCGCTGCCCTCTTGACAGGTAGCGCCGTTTGTGGGGATCTAAGGCTGAGATTGCAGGTCGTTGGATTTTAAAAATCCCAGGCTTTCTGGGCGCGGTGGCCGGCGCCTGTAATCCCAGCGACTTGGGAGGCTGAAGCAAGAGGATCGAAAGGTCGAGGCCAGCCTGGGCAACTTAGCGAGACCCTGTCCTAAAATAATAAAAATAAAAGGACTGGAGATGTAACTTGGTGGAAGAGCGCCCTCGGGTTCAGTCCCCATGCCGAAAAAAATCAATTTATCTGAGGTTCTCAAGATCCAGGAGTCCAAAATCTCCTGTTAGATCTAACAATGATTTGAGCTGGGGATGTAGCTCAGTGACAGGACACTTGCCTAGCATGGGTGAGGCCTGGGTTCAAACCCCCAGGACTGCCAAAAACAAAAACAAGAAGCTGAAACAGTAATGGTTAATAGGAGCAGCTAACATAGGAGAAGCTGAATTGCCCAGTACTTACCAATATACAGACTTTGGAGTGGGTGCTACCTGGTTTGGAATGCTGGACGCCCGGGCTGTCAGCCGTGCACCCTTGGGCCAATCACTTAACCTCGTGCCATGGTTTCCACCTCTGTAAAATGGAGCTAGCATTTTGCTAGCATGTGTGAGGCCCAGCAGCCAGCCTGTGCAGGGCATGGACACACACACACACACACACACAGTAACTTTTATCTCAGGGTGTTGTTAATACACAAAAGGCAGCAGTTCCCAAGTGAGGATGGTTTTGACCCCCAGAGGACATTTGGCAACATCAGGGTATATTCCTGGTTGTCAACCCAGGAGGAAAGGAGCTACTGGCATTGGGTAGGTAGAGGCCATGGGTGCGAGACATCCTGCAGCACACAGAACAGCTTCCCCATAACCAAGTATTTTTTTGGCCCCAAATATCAAAGATATTTAGACATAGTACTAAGCACACAGTAAGTGCTGTGGAAGCTTTTGCTAAACTAGAAGAAAAAGTGTTCATTGTACTTTATATGTGTGTTTTTTTTCTTTTTTTTTGTGGTGGGGGGGCGGTTACCAGGGATTGAACTCAGGGGTACCCAACCACTGAGCCACATCCCCAGCCCTTTTTTGTATTTTGATTTAGAGACAGGGTCTCTCTGAGTTGCTTAGTGCTGTGCTGTTGCTGAGGCTGGCTTTGAACTGGAGAGCCTCCTGCCTCAGCCTCCTGAGCCACTGGGATTATAGGCATGCGCCACCCTACCTGGCTGTGTCAGATATTTAACCCGCAGTTTCTCATATGTCCTCATTGTCATGCTGAGTAAGGGCATAGTGTTAGGCCTGTTTTAGAGATGAGAATACTGTGACCCAGAGAGGGAAACGTACTTACCGAAGACCACTCAACAAGGAGTGACAGAAATGAGGTGCAAACCCACTGCCCCTGGTATGCAGACCTTAATTTCTGTGTTGTCTTGATGGTCTCAGGTGGTGGCAGTTGAGGTAGGGTCCCCAAAGTTCGCAAAGTTCGTGTTTCACGTTCTGAGAGTCAGCGTCTGTCTTTCCTGCCCCAACACACAGGGTCATGGAGTCCTAGAGATGCCCTCAGGCACTGGGAAGACAGTGTCCCTACTGGCGCTGATCATGGCCTACCAGCGGGTAAGTGACCCCCTGAGCCCAGGGAGAGGAAAGGTGCTGGACCAGAACTGAGCCCACTCGTCCTTGGCAGGCATATCCACTGGAGGTGACCAAACTCATCTACTGCTCAAGGACAGTGCCAGAGATTGAGAAGGTAGGCTGGAGTGGACCCCATGCCCATCCCCTGCTCTTCCAGGACATCTTTGGTCCCCTGGTGGTTGCCCTCCCTAGCCTAATGTGGTTGGGAAGCTGGCGAAAGGCTGGGGCTTGGCAGGGCAGGGGCTGGAGCTTTCCGCGGCACCAAGCCCCCGCCCCTCGACCATTTGAGCAGGTGATTGAAGAGCTTCGCAAGTTGCTCAGTTTCTATGAAAAGCAAGAGGACGAGAAGCTGCCATTTTTGGGGCTGGCTCTGAGCTCCCGCAAGAACCTGTGTATTCATCCTGAGGTGATTACCCATTCCTTCCTCTTTCCCTGAGTCCCAGGTCCATTCAACCACAAGTCCTAGGTGCCCAGATGAGAGCTTCTCAGGGAGTATGAGAACTTCTCAGGACGTATGTGGGGGCTGTGAACAGAATTTCCTTATCATATTCTGATTTCTTATTCATGGCCCAGGTGAGTGTACCTCCTCCTGGGAACCTGCTTATTTTCTCCAGCTCCCCAAGTCTGGCAGGCCTGACTTCTTGGCTCTGAAATATATTAACCATGTATTTTTGGATAGGTGATTTGGGGCACCTGGATCTCAGTCTTCCCTTCTATAAAATGGGTATAATTAAGCATCTGTTTCATACAGTTGATGAGATTGGGTGAGATGGTACAGTTGAGACCCTTAGCAGTACAAAGAGCTAAAAGAATCTTAGAAATTATGATGTTTATATGCATAATATATGGCATAGAATATTAGTTATTAAATTGTTATAGCACTGTTGCACTTAGCATGTGCTAGGTATTTCTAAGTGCTTGCAGTATGGCCACTCATGGAATGCATGTCACATTATGTGTAAGAATATATGAGAAGTGATACATATATGGGGTGATAAAAAGTAGCACAGACCTCCATGATCAATGAAATGCAGAAGGGAAGAAGGGTTGGCAGGAAAAAAGCCAAAAATAACAAAAGAGAAGGGTCAGCAGCCCCCGAGCACTCCCTTTGTGGTTTTTTGTTTGTTTGTTTCCCTTGGATTTGGAAATTGAACCCAGGGGTATTCTACCCCTGAGCTACATCCCCGGCCCCTTTTTAATTTTTTTTTTTTTTTTTTGAGACAGGTTCTCACTAAGTAGCTGAGGCTGGCCTCAAACTTAATCCTCCTGCCTCAGCTTCCTGAGTCATTGGGATTCCAGGTGTGCGCTACCACGCCTGGCTCCCGAGCCCTCTTGTTGAAGGGAAAGGCAACCCTGGGCTGCCACGCATCAGAGCCTTGATAGGTGCAGAATAGGACAAGGGCAGTGGGCTCTCAGACTGTGGGTCTGGAACTAAAGTTTCTTGAAAGTTTTGTCTTTTATTTATTTATTCATTCACTTTTTTTGTGGCTGGGAATCAAACCCAAGGCCTTGTGCATGCTGGGCAAGTATTCTTCCACTCAGCTCCATCCCAAGCCCAAGGCTTAATGTTTTAAAAATACAGGTATCGAGTTGAGGTGGTGGCTCAGTGGTGGAGCATTTGCTTAGCATGTGTGAGGCACTGGGTTCAAGTCTCAGCACTGTATATAAATAAATAAAAAATAAAGGTCAATCAACAACTAAAAAAAAAAAAAAAATACAGGTTGGCTGGGCATGGTGGTGCACACCTGTAATCCCAGTGGGCTCAGGAATCTGAGGCAGGAGGATTGCAAGTTCAAAGCCAGTCTCAGCAACTTTGCAAGGCACTAAGCAACTCAGTGAGACCGTCTTTAGGTAAATGATGAAAAAGGACTGGGGATGTGGTTAAGTGCCCCCAGGTTCAATCCCTGGTACCAAAACCAAAACAAAACAAAACAAAAAAAATTAGCAGGTTGAACATTCAAAAAAAATCCAAAATATTTCAAGATCTAAACTCTGTGAGTGCCAATATGACATCACAGGTGAAAAATTCTACACCTGACTTCATATGATTGGTGAAAGTTGAAATACAGGCACAAAGTACTGTATAAAATGTAGCCTGTGTACACGAATGAATCATAAACGAACTTCACGTTTAATCTTGGGTTCCATCCCCAAGATATCTCATTATGTATATGCATCTATTCCAAGAAACCAAACAACATCTGAAATCTGAAATCCAGAACACTTCTGGTTCCAAGCCTTTCAAAAAGGGACAGCCACCCTCGGGTAGTGGTGAGTCTGACTGGGCCGCACTCTGGCTCCCCATGACGAGTCCCTGATGTGCTGACCAGTAATAAAATAGGTTGAGGTTCAAATTGTCCAGAAGTCCAGGCCAGCCTGTCTCAGTACCGAGCTGCCCCCGTGCCCCTAGGTGACACCCCTGCGCTTTGGGAAGGATGTCGATGGGAAATGCCACAGCCTCACGGCCTCCTACGTGCGGGCGCAGTACCAGCAGGACGCCAGCATGCCCCACTGCCGCTTCTACGAGGTGCCCAGGGGCTGGCCGAGGGAAGGCAGGAGGGCCAAGATGCTGGGGCAGCCAGTCTTCCTGACCCCTGCCCCCTCGCCTCGCCCCAGGAATTCGATGCCCATGGGCGCCAGGCACCCCTCCCTGCTGGGATCTACAACCTGGATGATCTGAAAGCCCTGGGCCGGCGCCAGGGCTGGTGCCCCTACTTCCTCGCCCGCTACTCAGTGAGGCTCACGGGAATGGGCAGAGGGGTGGGTGTGAGGATGGTGGGCTGCCTGTCCCCTTGTCTGTCTGCCTGTGTCTGTCAGTGTCTGACCCTTAGCCTCTGAGCCTCGCCTGTGTGACCTGGGGTCTTTTGGCCCTGCACGTGTCTCTCCCCTTGTGTCATCTACCTCTGTGGGCCTGCGAGGGAGGCATGTGGCAGTGGGGGTGTCAGGCAGGCTAGAGTGCCCTGTCCTCCCCCAGATCCTGCATGCCAACGTTGTGGTTTATAGCTACCACTACCTCCTGGACCCCAAGATAGCAGACCTGGTGTCTAAGGAGCTGGCCCGCAAGGCTGTCGTGGTCTTTGATGAGGCCCACAACATTGGTAAGGAGGGACCTGGGTACAGAGGTGGTGGTAGCCCCTCAGACCTCCAGCCTGCCGGTCCCACAGCCCAGTCCGCGCCCTCTGTTCTCTAGACAACGTCTGTATCGACTCCATGAGTGTCAACCTCACCCGCCGGACCCTCGACAGGTGCCAGGGCAACCTGGAGACCCTGCAGAAGACAGTGCTCAGGTGCTGGCGGGGGTGGGGGGGAACAGCCGAGGCCTGGTGCCTGCCTGGCCAGAGACCCTCCCCAGCCCCCAGGGATGCGGTGCTATTCTGGTCCCCTGCATGCGTCCTGCAGGATCAAGGAGACGGATGAGCAGCGCCTGCGCGATGAGTACCGCCGCCTGGTGGAGGGTCTGCGGGAGGCCAGTGCCGCCCGAGAGACTGATGCCCACCTGGCCAACCCCGTGCTACCCGATGAGGTGCTGCAGGGTGAGCCGCCGCCCTCATAGCCCACCTGCCTCCTGCCCCCGTCTCCCCTGCCAACTGGCTGATCCTCCTCTCCCGCAGAGGCGGTGCCGGGCTCCATCCGCACGGCTGAGCACTTCCTTGGCTTCCTGCGGCGGCTGCTGGAGTACGTCAAGTGGCGGCTGCGCGTGCAGCACGTGGTCCAGGAGAGCCCGCCGGCCTTCCTGAGCAACCTGGCCCAGCGGGTGTGCATCCAGCGCAAGCCCCTCAGGTGAGGCCCCGGCTGGGAGCTGGGTGCCTGCGGCACTGGGAGCGGATCCCAGCCACTTATCTATGGGGCCTTGTCCTCCACACCTGTACTGTGGGCCACTGTGTTGCCAGTGTCGGGAGTGAGGTGTTGGCAGGGGACACCTGGACGCTGGCTGGTCTAACTGGGCAAGGTTGGGGACTCTGGGTCACTGGGTTGGGCGGGCCTGGGCAGGCAGCACACAGCTGGATTGGGGATTTGCCTGAAGAGAGTTTAACAGGCGCTATTTATGGAGGGGACGTGCTGAGAGCAGCTCGGATGCTTTTTTTGCTTCTGGTGCTTTTGGTGCTGGGGACGGAACCCAGGGCCTCCAGTGTGCTAGGCAAGTGCTGTCCTGCTGAGCTGCACCCCAGCCCTGGGAGCATCAAGAGCCAGCAGGACAGGACCTGGAGAGAGGCTTCTGACGGAAGCCGAGACCAGAATCCCAAGGTACGGCAGGACTGGCACTTGGGGAAAATGCCCTGGCTCCCAGACCTGTGTCACCTCCTGCCAGTGCCTCACACTGTGCAACACTGCCTTCACCCCCGCACTGGGGCCGGAGCCTCCCCACGGTGCAGTCTGGGAGCATTGAGTGGAGGCTGAGCCTCCTGGGGCATGGAGCCAGCAGGTAATGGACTCAGGAACAAGAAGAGGGGCACCTGGACTTCCCCTTGCTGATTTGAGTTTGCAGATAGTTGGTTTCCTCTGAGCCTCAGTTTTCTTTGTAACGTGGGTGGGTGTCTTCAGGTGGGTGAGGGAGAGGGCAGCAGAGCCAACAGCTGACCTTGTACCTGTGATCAGCTAAGCCCTCCGTGTTCCTTATCCCGGCCGCATCCCCTGTGTGATATCCTGTGCTGCAGATGAGGACACTGGGCCTCCGAGAGGGGACACCCTCACCCAGTCTCGGCACTTCGTGGTGGTTGTTACTTTGAAACCAGCTCTGTAGGACTCTGCAGGCCCTGGCTGCCCTGCCCCCAAGGGAGTGGAGCTGCTCTTGGCGTGACTTTGCTCACCTCCCCCAGATAGGGAACTTGCGAGGGTAGAAACAGGGGCTCTGTCACTCAGCACGCATTCCCCAAGTGCCCGCGGTGTTCTGGGGATGCAGCAGTGACTGAGATGGCCTGGGCTACCCTCATGGGGCTCCTGGCCCTGTGGAGGAGACAATCATATCCAGACTGGTGATCCCCACAGCGGGCTGGGAGAACCTAAGGGCACCTGGGCCAGCTGGGGCCACAGACAGGCTTGTGGTCTGGGAGGCCAGCTTGAGAGTGTGACCACCCACCAGGCTCCAAAGCCAGGCGCTCCTGCTCCGAACCCGTCCCTGAGGGGCGAGCTCTGCGGGCCTACCTGTGTGCCACTGGCTGGTGGCTCTGTGTGTCAGTGCAGTTGACACGTGTCTACATGAGGGTGTGTGTGATCATATTCCTCCCTGAGGGTGGGGGACTGTGGCAGTGTCACCAAGGTGCCTGAGAGGTAGGAGAAACTGGTGTGCGTGAGACCCATGGTCGTGCAGGATGAGTGATGTGATCGTGAGGTTCTGGGTGTGGCTCTGGGTCTTGTTTTGAGGAGACCCCACAGCAGAGAAAGGGGCCTCTGATCTTGTCCTTCCCTCTGCCCCCAACCCTGCCCGCCTGCCACCAGGTTCTGTGCTGAGCGCCTCCGCTCCCTCCTGCACACCTTGGAGATCGCCGACCTGGCCGATTTCTCCCCGCTCACTCTTCTTGCCAACTTCGCCACCCTGGTCAGCACCTACGCTAAGGGTAAGCTCACTTCTTGCTTTTACTGAGTCTCCTGGCAGCTGGAATCAGGGTCCCAGCCAAGCCTGAACGGCTGTTGGCAGGGGTTTGGACACAGGCCTTGTAGGGCTAGCTTGGAGGCTGGGCTCTATTTTGAGGCACTGGGGAGCCACAGATAGATAGTTCCTGAGTGAGTGAGCCTTGTGCTCAGATTTGCATCTGCAGAGGCTCCCTCAGGCCACAGTGGGGAAGGATGTGCTGGGTATGAGATGCACCCTGCGTGCTGCGGGGCAGCTTCCTCTGGGGCGTGGCAAAGAGTTGGTCACTGTGTGACTGAGGACAGTGGGGAGCCATGGCAGGTTCTGAGCAAGGGAGGTGCCAGATCAGATTTGTGCTTTTAAAAGATCCTGGCAGGGACGGGGGGCAGTTGTTGGGGTGGACAGCAGGTACCTGAGCAGGAGAGGAGGGGGCAGGAGCCTGGGAACAGAGAAAGGGGTAGTTTGGAGAGAGATGTGGGATGAGAGGCTGAGATCTGGGAAGCACGTTAGTGGTGTGAGGACACTCGGGTGGATTAGTTGAGGACACTCAGGTCTCTGGCTTGTGCAGAGAGGGGGACATTCTGAAGGCTTCAGTCAGGGTCTGCCCCTAAGCTCAGCCTGATCCCTGGGGATTACCGGGAAACTAGGTCACGCAGCTGGGCCTCAGCAGGAGGCGGGTCTCGCTCCCACCCAGGGCTGTCAGCAAGCACGCTGGACGCTGCCTCCTGAGACCATCCTCTGTCCTGCCGTCCTCCTCATGGCCTTTGCCTTGTACCTGTTCCCTGTCTACCAGCCAGCTCTTCACATGCATTGGCTGGAACATTCTTCTCCGTCTTCATCATCCCCCAGCTACCTCCCCTCGCCCTCCAGTCTTGGCCCAGCAGAGAGGCCACCTCCAGCCTTCCCTGAGCCCAAGGCTGGACCGTGCCACCTGCCCTGTCTCCTCTGCTGCAGCCCTGCCCACTCTGAACCGTTGCTCTCCTCCTGGACTGTGTGCCCTGGTGTGCAGGGCCCAGGCTGTCTTTGGTCACTGCTGTGTCCTCAGCACAGGGCCAGGCACAGAGGACTTGATTGATTTTTACTAAGTGAAACTGAATATGCGAATTCATTCATTTATTTACATAACAGAAGGCCTGGCCAGGCGCTGTGGAAGCCCAGGACCCAAAAGAGGCCTCATCCCTGACCTCCCGGAAGTTATGTTCTAGAGGGAAAATTCAGTAGCGAAGAAATAAACAAAGACAATCCTGGAAGGCACTAGTTATGAAAAATGGGGTGTGTTGCTACTTACCCTTGGGGGCAGACTGGCCAAGGACCCGCCGAGGGGCTCTGCTCTGAGCGCTGGGGCTGGAAGTCAGGCCTCGTGTTGGCCTTGCACTCCACCCGGCCTGGGAGCTGACTGTGAGCAAAGGCTCAAATGGCCACATGGGCTGCTGGGACACTTTCCAGCGAGTGGGAGTGGGAAGGGGTGAGCTGCTTTTCAAAGGTCAGGCAGGAGGCTGGCGAGTGAGGGGGAGGTGAGGGTGGTGCTGGGTCCCACGGTGATTCTGGATCCCTGGGTGAGGAGATGGTGGCTGGCCAGGACTGGGGAGAGCACAGGGATGTTTTGGAGGCAGCGCTGTGGGTTGCCGATGGCCCAGATGGAAGGGAGGGCTGTGGCAGGGGCCTGTGCTTGGGTCCTGGGTGGGCCTCCCATGACTGAGGGACGAGGCTCAGTGCTCCCGTGGCCCTCGCGGAGGTCAGCCCGCGGGGCCGGCAGGCTGGGGTGTGTTTGGGCTCAGGCACCTGCGTTTGGGGCTTGGCATGCTGGTGTTTGGTCCCATTTGCCCCAGGGGTGGGGACTGGGCAGAAGCAGCAGTTGCTTTGTGGGAGTGGTGGAGTGGGGGGCGACCTGGTGGGGGGTCTCACTGGCCTCTGCCTGTCCTCTAGGCTTCACCATCATCATCGAGCCCTTTGATGACAGGACCCCAACCATTGCCAACCCTGTCCTGCACTTCAGGTGGGACCCTGTGTCCGAGTGGGCGTGACAGGCAGGCGGGCAGAGCCCTGCCCTCCTGGCCCAGCCCTCACTGCCCGGGTCTGCTCCCGCAGCTGCATGGACGCCTCCCTGGCCATCAAACCTGTGTTCGAGCGCTTCCAGTCTGTCATCATCACCTCTGGGGTGAGGAGCCTTCCCCTGACCCCTCCAGTCCTCCACCCTGGGGTTCCTGGTACCTGCGTGGTCCTGATGACATCCCTCTTGCTGTCCCTCCTACAGACGCTGTCCCCACTGGACATCTACCCCAAGATCCTGGACTTCCACCCTGTCACCATGGCAACCTTCACAATGACACTGGCCCGAGTCTGCCTGTGCCCCATGGTGAGTGGAGAGGGTGGGGTTAGGGGTGCCTTCCTCTCGCAGCCTGTCTGCCCCTCCTAAGGTAGGAGAGCTGTTCAGCTGAGGTGACAGGTCTCCATTCAGATGGGCGGGCTCAGTGCTGCTTCTGTGGGCCTGGATCGCAAAGCCCATCTTCTCCTCTTTTTTTTTTTTTTTTTTTTTTTGATACCGGAGATTGAACCAGGGCACTTAACCACTGAGCCTAAGTTGCTCAGGGCCTCACTAAATTGTGAGGCTGGCTTTGAACTTGTGATCCTCCTGCCTTAGACTCCTGATCTGTTGGGATAGTAAGACAGTGCCACTGTGCCCAGCTCTGATCTGTGAGGTGGAACTGCCTCCTCTCTGATCTCCCAACGCCACTGAGAGGATTCAGAGAATGAACACGTGGCTTTGCCCATTTAGTTTATTGCCCGGCTGGGATCTGAGTAGGTGAGACTTCCTCTCTGCGTCAGTCTCCTTGGTAAATGGGCAGCTTAACACATGCCCAGAGTCTGGACATATTTTGGAAGTTGGAATTTTCCAGGCTTTAGAGGTGTTTTTTCCTTTTTGTGGAGCTGGGATGGAACCCAGGGCCCCACACACTCGAGGCAAGGGCTCTCCCACTGAGCTGCAGCCCAGCCCTGCAGAAGCTTTTGAAGAGTCCCATGAGGTGGGTAAGCTGCCTCTAAGTGGACTCAGGTCAGCGCAGTGTTTGACAGAGCTTTCCGGCGTTTGGAATTGCCCTTCAGGGATTGTGGCCCCGGAACGACCACCTGCTGCCCAGTGGCTTTGTGAGAATGGCCAGGGGTACACGCTGGTGGTGAGCCGTGTTTTGGACAGCCAGACCAGCACTTGGGGCTGGCTGGGGTGTAGCTGCTGGTTGGGAGCGTGGACAGGCTTGGGCTAAGTCCTTTTTCTGCTGTTCACTTGCTGTGTGACTGTGGGCAGGTGAATTGCCTCTCCTGAGCCAGGTCACGTGCTCATATAACACCAGTAACAGGTAGCCAAGGGTTCATCCAGTGACACTATCTATTTAAAGCTTTGAATGGCAGTAGCAGGTGATCAGCATTCCTATGTTGGGACACTGTGGCTGCTTCCCTTATTGTGACCTCTTGCTTGCTCCAGATCATCGGCAGGGGTAATGACCAGGTGGCCATCAGCTCCAAATTTGAGACCCGGGAAGATATTGGTATGCTGCCTGCGGGGTCGGTTTCTGTGGGTTCCAGGAGGGAGGGGTGTCAGATGGACCAGGTCGCGCCACCTTAACAAGTATCCTCAAACCCGGTAGCTTAGCAGTTACTTCTCACCCTCGGGCCATGTCTGTTGTGCATTGATGGGGGTGGGACGTCCCGGGTCCCCTCACTCTGGGGACTCCAACTTTGGCCATGTCACTGAGGCAACTGTGACAGGAGGGATCACCGATTGTAGTGGGCTGTGCACGGGCTCCTAAAGCCACTTCTGCGCTCATCGGCTGTGGCGAGTCACAGGCCACGCCTGACTTCAGGAGGCTGGCCAGGGAGGAGAGGTGGGGGGTGTGAACAGCCCTACGACGGCCTCACCCCAAGTTCAAGGTAGGGAACGGGCGATGGCCCTGGACCAGCAGGGGCCCAACCTCTGACCCTCACAGCCGTGATCCGGAACTATGGGAACCTCCTGCTGGAGATGTCCGCCGTGGTCCCTGACGGCATCGTGGCCTTCTTCACCAGCTACCAGTACATGGAGAGCACTGTGGCCTCCTGGTACGAGCAGGTACGCCCAGCCTCCTGCCACCGCTCAGGGAGGCCCCTCCTCACTCCTGGCGCCGCTCCTGTGGGCGTCGTTCCTGTTCTCAGTGCTGACGTCACGTGACAGGAGGGCCCTACCACACGGAACGTGTGTGGAACGGAAGGCACACGCCCCTGTGCCCTGCTCCGCCCCCACCAGATTGGGGGCTCAGCAGCCTCTGGGCTCTGGTGCCCTGGCTGCTCTTTGCGGGCTTACCCTGTGACTGTCCCTCCAGCACGTACTGCTTGGTGTGGACGTGGGGAGCAGGTGTGGCTCGCTGGGCACCGTGCTCTTGTTGGGCGACGGTTCTGGAGAATTAAGGCTGGACCAGGACTCCAGGCAGAGCCTCTGGAGAACCTGCAGGAACCCTCTGGGGAGCGAGTGGCCAGGCCTGGGCATGGAGGGGTGGGGCTCCTCACAGCCACGGTAGGATGTGGCGGGAGGGCCACGCTTCCACCCGTCTCTGGCCCAGCGCTCGGGGCTCGAGCACTCCTAGGTGAGATGAGTGAGCTCCAGGGAGCAGAGCCGAGACAGTGGCCTCGTCCTTGTATAGGCTTTTTCGTACAGTAGGAACGATGGCCCAGCGCCATTTGTGTCTTGCTACCCCGAGGTGATGAAAGTGGAGCCTACGCTGTAGCTTCCGCATCTGTGTCTGAGGCAGGGGAGTTCGGCTGGGCATGTGGGTGAAGCAGGTCAGGTTCAGTTCCCATTTGAACCCCACTTGCTTCCACAGTATTCGCCGAAAAGAGCTGTCCCCAGCAAAGTGCACAGGTGACCGTGGGGACCGGTTTCTGTCCCTGGTCTCTCGGTCCTAGCGTGAGCCCCTCACTGTCCATTAGACCCGGGGAGGTTACAGTCAGCTCCTGCACCCTTGCTGGTTTGGCGCTGGGTCCTGATTGGCCACCATGGGCCACACGCCTTCCCCACTGGACTCACCAAAGTGAGGTTGGACAATTCTGTCTTCCCTCCACGTGTGTGTCCCCGACGGGCAAGCTGAGGCCCAGAGGCACGGCCCCCACACAGGAGTCTGTGGCAGGGCTGTGTTCACACAATGGCCACTCCCTGAATCCACTGCCAACCTGGTCCATGACTTCTGGATGTCCCTCCTTAGGGCATCCTTGAAAATATCCAGAGGAACAAGCTGCTCTTCATTGAGACCCAGGACGGGGCCGAGACCAGCGTTGCCCTGGAGAAGTATCAGGAGGTGGGTGTGGGCTGGGGAGGCTGAGGCAGTGCCCGCGGGCTCAGGGGGCGGCTCTGAGGGTGACATGGCTGCCCCACCCCCAGGCCTGCGAGAATGGCCGAGGGGCCATCCTGCTGTCAGTGGCCCGGGGCAAAGTGTCTGAGGGAATCGATTTTGGTGAGTGGACCTGGCTTCCCCTCCCAGGCCTGCCCGGCTCTAGAGCACCCGCCCACCACGCGGGGTCTGCTCCCTGGGGGTCGAGCAGCCCTCAGCCTGGGCCGCGGGCCAGCCCAGCACCCGGGGCTCCCTCCTGACCCTGCCCCTGCCTGCAGTGCACCACTTTGGGCGAGCAGTCATCATGTTTGGCGTCCCATACGTCTACACGCAGAGCCGCATTCTGAAGGTGAGCCCCACCAGGGACTCGGGCTGTGGAGCGGCTGGAGGAGGGGGCACTTGGGCAGGGGTGGCTCCCGCCCTGCCTCCTGACGCCTCACCCCTCTCCCCAGGCCCGGCTGGAATACCTGCGGGACCAGTTCCAGATCCGCGAGAACGACTTCCTCACCTTTGACGCCATGCGCCACGCAGCCCAGTGTGTGGGCCGCGCCATCAGGGGCAAGACAGACTATGGCCTCATGGTTTTCGCCGACAAAGTACGCGTGTCCCCGTGGGCCCCACCCTGGCTTCTGAGCCCCACGCTATTTCCCGTTCAGCATCCGGCCGGGGAGGGTGGCGGGGCAGCGCGTGGCCCCGGCTCCTCTAGACCCGGCCTGACGCCCTCTCCCCCGCCCTGCCACGCGACAAAGCGGTTTGCCAGGGCCGACAAGCGGGGGAAGCTGCCTCGCTGGATCCAGGAGCACCTCACAGACGCCAACCTGAACCTGACTGTTGACGAGGGGGTCCAGGTCGCCAAGTACTTCCTGAGGCAGATGGCGCAGCCCTTCCACCGGGTGAGCCCCGGGCCCTCGCTGCACACGCCCAGCTGGGGAGCCCAGAGGAGGGCGAGGGCCCCAGGCAAGCCTGGGGGGAAGCGACCTCCTCCAGCATGGCGCAGGCGCCCTGGGGCCGCCTCCCTCCTTGGCACCTGTCTTCTATTTACATGGGCAGCACACTCTGGATTTTGTGGACATCTCAAATTCGAAATCCTGTCCTTTCGCCCACCTGTCCCTGCTGCCCCTCGAGTCCTGGGATCTCCCCACTGCAGAGCTTCCTCAGTCCCGTCTGACTTCCTTTCTCTGACCCCGGCAGGAGGATCAGCTGGGTCTGTCCCTGCTCAGCCTGGAGCAGCTGGAGTCAGAGGAGACTCTGCGGAGGATAGAGCAGATCGCCCAGCAGCTGTGAACCTGGGCAGGGTCATCAAAGGAGTCTGAGGCCACTCCCTTATTTTGCCTGGCCCTGTCCAAGCAGCTCAGAGGACCCCTCAGGTGGACATTCCAAATATACAGCCTTTAATTACAGGGAGAGGGCAGCACCCAATCCGCTGGGCACCCCCAGGCAGAGGTGTCCTGGGGAGATGGACAACCCTGTGCCTCCCGCCCCGCTCTTCCGGAGAAGCTGCAGCCACGTAGTCCCGTCTGCGTTAGCGGGGGCTCAGGTCCTGGGTACTGGCACTGAGGGTCCGAGGGGCCTCACTCAGGGGTCGACTGGGGAGCTGGGGACAGACACAGGGAGTGGTTGAAGTGGTCTCTGCTCCAGTTGTCACGGTGCCTGTCCCCCTGCCTCCACCCCAGGTACAACCTCCCTTCTGTCCTGGGATCTGCTCCACCTGAAACCTGCCAGCCCCTGCCACCATGGCTCTGCCCCATCCTTGCCCAGGTGTCCCTCTCACCTGAGCCCCAGTCGCTCTGGGACCATCCATGTTCAGCATGTTGAGTGACATGGCTCTCTTCATCCTGCAAAGGATGGGCCAGAGAAGAACAAGGGAAACCGGGGAGGTCTGGCTCCCGCTCTGGGAGGGCCTCTCCACACTAGGCTGGACCTTCACAGAGGAGCTGGGGGGAGGGGCTCTGCCACCGAGAGCCAGCACTCACCCTGCGGCCCCTGCCAAGCCCTCCCCTCGGAGGCGGGAGACCAGCTTCTCGCTTCCACGCCGGAGAGACTCCCGGAGCTTAGAGAAGGAGCTGCTCCTTCGCAGAGCCTGCGGAGGGCACGGGACAGTGACCGAACCCTAGCTGGCCCATCGGTCCCCACCCCCATCAGGAGCCACAGCAAAGCCTGCCTCACCTGTTGTTCTGCATCACCAGCCGTGCCTGTGTTGGGAGCTCCTGGGGGACAGAGAGGGGACATTGAGAGGGACCCTAGGGAGCCCCTTGGAAGGGGGGCAGGCG
Source organism: Sciurus vulgaris (assembly GCF_902686455.1). Classification (NCBI taxonomy): domain Eukaryota; kingdom Metazoa; phylum Chordata; class Mammalia; order Rodentia; family Sciuridae; genus Sciurus; species Sciurus vulgaris. The sequence goes on along the minus strand of NC_136478.1, from coordinate 54,378,062 downwards.
GGCGGGTGGGGCTCACCCCTTGGCGGCGGCAGGCCCTCCCTGCTCAGGATCTCTCTGTATAGCTCCTCCGCCTGCTCGTACTTGTTCTGTTTCAGGTAGGCAGAGGCCTGCGGGGAGGGCGGGTGTGGGGACCTTGACTGTGATCTGGGAACTTCTCGGGACCCCCAGCCCATCTTTCTCTGTGCAAACCTGGCCATGCCTCCCAGGGCTCTTGGAGGAAGCCAGGCCGCCTCCTTGGAGGCCTGCCCTGGAGCAGGTGAAGCCCAGAGGGCACATGCCTGCTGCCACCAGCCTGTTCCCTGCCCTGCCTTGGCCAGTGACACCTCTGTGCCTGTACTGGGTGCAAACAGGGTGACTAGCCCCGTCTCTAAAGTGCTGAGACGGGGCTGCCCATAGTGGGTGCAATAAAGGCCTACTGTTGGCATCTGGGCCTGCCCGTGTCCTCTTTGCTGGAATGTCCTCCAGCCACACACTTCTGTGTTTCTTGATGCTCCCAGTTCCTGGGCTGAGGGGACTCTTCAGTCAGGGCCCTGCCTGCAGACTGGTGTGACAGGACACCAAGGGCCTGGCAGAGCCCCCTCCTCAGCCCCTGGGTGCTCCTGGTGTACCCCCTGCAGGCAGGGCCCCGACAGCCGCGTGCACCTTACCAGGTTGTTCTTGGTTTTGGCCACGTTGGGGTCGTGGGGGCCACCCAGGGCCTCATAAATGCTCAGGGCGCGGGCGTAGTGCCGTTCCACATCCTCGAACTTGCCCTGGTTCTGGCAGAGCAGGGCCAGGTTGTTGAGCTGCTTGGCCACATCTGGGTGGTCAGCGCCTAGGACCTGGGGGGGCATAGGCCATTGGAGTCATGGGGTTGGTGGGCCCTGTGATGTGGCACTGCCATGGGAGCCATTGAGTGGGGATTATAGAATAAAAGAGGAGTTACAGGGGGCGGAGGCCACAGTGATCCAGAAACTTGTGGAATACAGGATTCAAGGGGTCAGAGGTGGGGTCAGAGAGCGGGACTGGGATGGGGCATATGAGGTCAGTGATGGTGGAGTTGAAGGTCAAGGGGTGGGTCATGTGATTGAGTGATCTAGTCCCAAACTGGGGGCCCAGTACCAAATGTGAGGGGCACAAGAGATTGAGGATCAAAGGGAGGGATCACATGGCACCAGGTCACAGCTACACAGGGCAAGGGCTCCTCTGGGATCGGGCAGAGGGACCTTCTCACGGATCTCCAGGGCGCGCTGGCACAGGGGCTCTGCCTCCCGGTAACGCCCACGCTTCCCGTAGAGGACTGCCAGGTTGTTGAGGGTGGCGGCCACCTGCAGGGCGGGGGTGTACCGGTTGGAGTGGGCGGGTTCGGCCAGCCCTTCCTCCTGGGGCCCCCACTCACCGCGGGGTGTTCAGGACCCAGCGTCTGCTCCCGGATCTGCAGGGCGTCGTGGAGGAGGTCTGTGGCCTCCTTGTACTTGTTCTGGTCCCTGTGAGGCAGGCACAGGGATGGCGGGGCTGGTCCAGACAGGCCCAGGGACCTGGCTGAGCCAGGCATGAGTGGCACCCTGCAGGTCTCCCCTCAGGTCTCCCCACACCTCCCGAGACTAGCGGTGGTCCCGCACTGCCAGGTCTCTGCCAAGCCTTGGCCACCCCATCTCTCCTCTCCACTCGGGTCTGGTGCCTTGCTGACTTCTGAGTCTCGGCCACTCCCACCATCTCTGCTGTCCTCCCTGTTTTCCTGTCCTCTCCCATCCTGTCCCCCTCTTGCCCACGAGCCCCACGTTGAGGGGAGGCCAGGTCCTTCCACTTCCAAGAGTGGGCCCTGCCAGCTACAGCCCTCACCGGTACACCAGGGCCAGAATGTTGAGCATGGTGGCCACGTCAGGGTGGCAGTGGCCCGAGCTCCGCTCCAGGTCCTCTAAGGCCTGGCGGCACAGAGGCACAGCGACCTCGTAGCGACCCTGGCCCGCGTACTGGATCACCAGGTTGTGCAGGGTCCGAAGGCGGGCGGGGATCTCGTAGCCACCCTGCTGGGCTGCTGCGGCCCCTGCTGCTTCGGGACCTAAGGGAGGCAGGCACTGAGTCACCACAGGTGCCAGCGACCCACAATGGCCATGCTGGGCCTGGGCCCCCACGCTGACTTCCGAGCTGGGGAACAGGCATCTAACCGGCTGGTGGGATGTGTCCTGGGCTGGGGACAGATGTGACGGGGGGGGGGGGGGGGGGGGGGCCTTCACAGCTCCCAGCCTCACCTGCCCGTCATCCCCGCCAATGCCGCCACCTGCCCATCCTCCTCCTGCCGAGAGAACTTGGGGTCCCTCCTCCCAGCCTGGCCATGCTCCACCCACCTTTCCTCTCCTCCTCCTCACTGGGGAACAGGGAGGCCAGGCTGTCTCGGCGAGGCGGGGAATCAGGTCGCTACAGGGAGACGGGAGAGCGGCAGTCATGAGAACGGGGCTTGTTTCAGAGCCTGGGGTCCTGAATCCATCTTGGGGTTTGAGGGAGGTGCTGATCAGAAGCCTTCAGGGTCTCCTGGGACTTGAGGAGGATCTGGGGCTTTGTGGAGCAGCCAGGGGGGCTTTTGGGAAATTCTCGTGGGTCTGAGGGCGCAAGGCTCCACAGGTGCTGGAGGCTTTGGGGTTCTGAGGAGGGACGGGAACTTCTGGAGCTCTGTCATGGCCCGTGTCCTGCCCCGCCTTGTCTGGTACCTGGCTCTCCTCGGGCGGGTCATACTGCCGCAGCTGCCCCAGGAACTGGAGGTGGTTCTTCTCCTCCTCCAGCTGGGCCACGGCCTCCTCGCTGGCCCGCAGCCGCCGCTGCGTCTCCTCCAGCTCCTCGCGCAGCCAGGCGTTCTCCTGCGCCAGCCTCCGGGCCTGTGCCCGCAGCCGCTGCTTCTCAGCCTCCAGCACGCCCACGTGTGCCGACAGGGCCAGCAGCACCTGCGAGGGTCAGGGTCGGGAGCCTGAGCTGAGGGCTGTCCTGTCCTGCCACACAGCCCTGGCCCAGCCAGGCTGCAAGACAGGGGAGCACCCCCATTCTCCCTGGGACCCTGCAGATGCTACAGACGCCATGGGGTGCTCAGAGGCTCCGAGGGACCCCTCTGATTTCATCCAGGCAGCAAATTCTTCTCAGGGCCACTTCATATTTCACCCATGGAACCTAGAGTCTCCCCAGGACCCACAGGTGCCACCAACCCCACAACGGCCATGCTGGGCCTGGGCCCCCACGCTCTACCAGAGGACCCCGTCTGGTTCAGGGCATACACTGATGCTGCTGCGGGCTCCGTCCCTGGCCTGAAGCCTGTCCCTCCAGGCCGGTGTCCCATCGCCTCCCCACCTCAGACTTGCTTCCCTGCATACCTGGACCCCCAGACCTGAGCCCCACCACCTGGCCTCTCATACCTGGGCCTCGCCTAGCCCCAGCTCGATGGCCTCCAGGGAGTGGCCCACCACCTGCTGCTTCTCCTCCAGCAGCTCCGAGCCAGGCACAGGGCCCTGCACAGCCAGGGCTTCCGCCAGGTGACCAGCCAGGCTGCGGTGCTCTGCCCGCAGGGCCTCCAGCCCCTGCACCACCTGTCGTGTCTGCCGCACCAGCTCCTCCGGGTTCAGGCGCTCTGGACCCAGCCCCATGCTCCCGGGGGCTGCCACCTGCACAGACATGGCTGCTCCTGGGGGTGGCAGGGGACATGGGGGAGTCACCCACCGCAAGGCAGGCCAGTCCCCATGCCACGCTGGCCAGTCAGATCCCAGCCTCTCCTCATGCCCCTCTGTCCATCCATCCTGGCCAGTCTCTGCCCCTGAGCCCTTTTCATCCCAGCAATCGCTCTCCACATCCGTCCCTGCGTGGGTCCCTCACCCGGCGGCCTTTCTAGTCCACCTTCTCTGTCTTCTGAACCCAGGGCTCCCCTGAGGACAATTCCAAGTCTACTATATGTAATTAACCAGGAGGGCACACCGCTGGCTCTTGAACCCCCCACCTGCACTTGGCTGGCCACACTGGCCCTCCCCACCCAAGGTCCCCAGCCGCCTGGCCCAGAGCTCCCAGCGGGCAGGGTGCCCTGGGACGGAGGCACCTCCTCTGCTGGGCATGGGGCGGGGCACGTGGAGGCGGCAGCTCCCTGTGAGCTCATTCTGAGGGTGTTTTGTTAGGAACCAGTCAGGCCACCGAGGGTGGGTGGGGCGGAGGCCAGGGCCAGGGGCTGGGGCACCGGAAGCAGAGGAGCCTCTAGGTTGGGAGGAGAAGGAGGGGGCCCGCATGGTAGCTCCTGGGCTCCATGGACCCTGAGGGGACAGGGGCTCCACCCTCCACCACAGACAGGCTCAGCCAGCACAGGGCCTGTTGGAACACACGTGTGGCACAGGTGTGGCCACGGATGGCACTGGCCCTGTGACAGTGGAGGTCTAAAGCCTCCTCATAAGCTGAGATCCCACGTGGGGGTTTTGCGTGGTTGCCTGTGGGTGACCAGGTCTGGCACTTAGCTGGTGGTGCCTCTGGAGTCCTTGTAGAAAACAGTCCTCAAACCTGCCTCAATTTATGATGGCTTCATCCGGATGCATCGCCATCGCGCGGAGGAGCGTCTACACACATCCTCCGAAGGTTTTCTTCTGGTGCGGGGAATTGAACCCCGGGATGACTGACCACCGGGCCACTTCCCCAGCCCTTTTTATTTTGAGACAGGGTCTCACTAAATGGCCCAGGTTGGCCTCCCCATGCAATCCTCCTGCCTCAGTCTCTCTAGTGGGTAGAATTAGAGGTGTGGCCACCAACCCACGTTCCTCCTGAGTTTTTAAAGACACAGTGCAACACACACATTCTCCTCTTAGAGACAACACACACTTGCACACGCCCTTCTTTCGAACAACACAACACACACATTCCTTCTCAACATACACACACTCCCTCACTAGACATACGGTACAATACATGCTTGTTCTTATCTTAGGAATACGACACACACTTTCTCCTCTTCAAAATACAGCTCAAACTGGGTGTGGCAGCACACTTGGAATCCAGCAGCTCAGGAGCAGAGGTAGAAGATCGCCAAGTTTGAGACCAGCATCAGCAACTTAGCAAGACCCTGTCTCAATAAAAAGAATTATAAAGGGGTGGGGATGTGGCTCAGGGGTAGAGCACCCCTGGGTTCAATCCCCAGGACCACAAAACACAGCTCGACTCGCAAGCTCGCACATCCACATTGTCCTTCCAGAAACATGACCTAATGCAACATGTGACCTCAGGTGCACGCATGTACGTTCTTCTTTTAGAAACACCCACTGGAAACACAACCCCACACACAGACGCATTCTCCTTTCAGAAGTACAAGCCAACACATGCAGAGGGGGGCTCTGAATGCTCCCCAGCCCTTCACCTCCCAAAATCCAACCAAATCCCAAATTGCTCACAAATTGTGTCCCTGCACTCATCCATGACTTTCACCCGTGCCCACACAGTCCCCTGAGCAGCCACCCCCTCCTTATGTCCCTGAAGCACCTCCAAACACACTCCAAGAATCCGCTGGGGACAGGACCCCTCTCCATCTTCCCCACTTCCTCCAACTCCCTCTACCTCTGCCCTGCCTGGCCAGGGGGACTCACGGGGTACTCACCCAGGTACCCAGACACACCAATGGTCCCAAACTCAGAGTTGGATATTCTGCGGGCTGCGGGTGCCCACGGGCGGGCGGCTGCAGTGCCCTGTCTGCCTGCACGCCCTCTCAGGCGCTTCACACCAGCAGCCCTGAGCTCTCCACACCTGCTGGCCAGACCATCATCACGCATGGTAAGTGTCCCATGCACTTCGCACACCACAGACTCTCCATCACCAACAAACTCTCAGCATATCTATACATCTGTATTTGTATACAGAGAGGTTCCTCCACTTATCCATGGCACAGCGTCCTGATAAACCTGTTGCAAACCGAAAATATCAAGCTGAAAACCGATTTCGTGCAGCCACCTCCTGGACATTGGAGCCCAATACAGCACACTGCAGAGTGCTGCTTGGCTCCTCCAATGATCACCAGGTTGACTGGGGACTGAGGTCACTGGTCCTGCCCAGCATCACAAGAGAGGATGGCACGGCATATGGCTAGCCCAGGAAAGAAAAAAATCAAAATTCGGAACTCAGAATTCGAAGTACAGTTTCTCCTGAATGCACATCACTTTCACAAACTGTAAGTCGACTATTCCTAATCATCGTAAGTCAGGTACCATCTGGAAATGAATCCATCTCTAGTTTCTGCACGGGGGTGGAGGTCTGTATAATACACCCTACTGTCTCACCCTGTGCACACACGCTACATAGAAGGTCACGCTCATGGCCACACAGTCCATCAAGGGCCAGCCTGACAACCACAAGCACATAAAGTGTTCACCCAGTTTTGTCAGTGTAACAACCCCCCCCCCCCACTCCTTATCTCAGATGTGGCCTCACCTACACCAGCCCAGGGCTAGGGCACCACAGCAACCACAGCTCTGCCACAGCCATCCATCACTCAGGCTGTCACCTAGACACACACCAGCCCCTCGGTTCATGCAGAGCCCCACGTGCACAGCAGCAGAACCAGCAGGATAGTAATCGCAGGCACGGCCCACACATGGCTCTCCTCTTCCATCCTGTCACCCAGGCACAGGACAATCCCAGCCACACATTACTCCCCGCAGTGAGGTCTCCCCGCTCTCCGCTGCCACTCCACAGCAACTGCGGAGAGCGCTCACACGCACGCACACGCACTCACTTCCTCTCCGGACTCACGGCCTCACTCTCCCAACCCCACGGTTCCACACATGCCGTCCCATGAAACAGCCCCCGGCTACAGTCTCACACAGCTCCATGCACCACCACGGTGACACACCACCAAAAAAGGCAACTGCCGTCCCCTGTGCGCACACGCTCCACCTGTGCGCACACGCTCCACCGTACAGGCAGAAGGACAACCGCAGCCGCACAACACCCACGTCTAACCTACACACAGCGGCCAGGGGAGGGTCAACTACAGCCACAGGATCCCTTGGCTGCACACACGGAGTCCTACGAAGGGCCCAGCTCCCAGCACACACACACACACACACACACACACACACACACACACACACACACGCACACGCCATCCCAGACGCACAATCAGAGGTCACAGCACAGAAAGCCGCCACCTCGTCCACACGGTCCTGGGTTACGGGGCAGCGCATCGCCCTTCCACGCTCACAGCCGGACCCCGCTCTCTTCTGCACACACACGCACGCACAGGGCCGCACGCACGGTCCCCATCACCGTGCCCCGAGCCCCGCACCCTTCCCCAGGCGGCGGCGGCCGGCCTCCCGGCGGTCACCAGGGTCCCCTCCCTCCGCCAGGCCCCGCCCCATCCTCGCTGTTTACCTGCGCTCGGGGGAGGGCGCGGCGCAGCGGGGCCTGGGGACCCCCGGAGGCCCCGGTCTGGGCGGGGGCGTCCTGGGGCCGCAGGTCCGTCCCGCTCACAGGCCAGCGGGCCCCAGGGCGTGCGCCAGGCCCGGCCCTCGCCCCCGCCCGCGCCCCCAGCACCGCGGCTCCCCGGACGCCCGCGCCCCTCCCCGGCGCCCACCTGGCCGCGGAGGACTCCGGACCGCCCAGCCTCGCTTCGCCCGCTGCGCCCCGCCGCCGCCCGCTGCGCCCGCGGCTCGGCCCAGCGGCTCCTCGAGGGGCGGGGCGACCTCAAGCCACGCCCCCTCAGGTGTGCGGCCCCGCCCACCTCCCGCTGGAAGTTCGGCCCCCGCCTCCGCGCGGCCCACCGGGATCCCAGCGCCTCCGGCTCCCGCGGGCCCGCACCTCCCGGCCACGTCGAACCTGACCTGAGGCCAGAAGGGCCGCGCTGGAATCTTGGAAACTTGGGACCTTCAAAACTCTGGATCCCGGACCGACGACATTCTTTACCTCCCTTCCCACTGATCTCGTCGTTTGTCAAGTCGCTTCTCAAAGGCCGCCTCCTCTGAGAGGCCTTCCCTGATTGCTCCTTTTATTTTTTATTTTTTGGTACTTAGGATTGAATCCAGGGGCGCTTAGTCACGGAGCCACAGCCCCAGCCCTTTTTATTTTTATTTTGAGACAGGGTCTCACTCAGTTGCTTAGGGCCTCACTAAATGAGGCTGGTCTGGAACTTGCATACCTCCTGCCTCAGCTGCCCAAACTGCTGGGATTACAGGCGTGCGCCACCATTCCCGGCTCCGATTGCTCCTTTTAATCGGCACTTTCCTACCGAAATGTCACTTCATTTTTCTGCTTGATTTTGTTCACGAAACTTTTCAGGGTCTAAAATAATTTTATGTAACATATACCACATTGTTACATTACCTAGCGTAGGTTACATTCTTGGTGAGGGAACGTGTTGGGTTCAAATGTGATTCCAGCATTCACTGTGCAACCTTAGGCAATGAACCTCCCCGTGCCTCAGTTTTTCTAACCTGTAAAGTGGGAACAGTTGAAGCCTGAAAGGATTGACTCAGGGCCTGGCACATAGAAAGTACTTAGTATCTATTAGCTACTGATTGTATTACTGGTTCCTTTTTCCCCCTACTGGAATGTCACCTCCTGAGGGCAGGACTCTCTTGTCCACAGTGTATCTTTGGCACCAGAACAGAGCGTGGTGCAAAGTAAGTGCTCAATAGATATTTGTTGGGCGAATGAACAAGTCAAGTTCTAGAAGCCTGCAGTGGGCGCATGATTTTTAAACCATAGAATTTAGCTAACCGAGTTCTTCGGATCCCTTACAGGTCAGCTCACTGCACTGTGGTATTTTTCCAGCAGAGGGCGCTGCTGCTCCGTGGACCAGGCCCACTCCAGGGCGGCTTGGAACCCGTTCTTCCATCCCCAGCGCAGAGGCTTCCTTCTCCGGGAAGCCCTCTCCCACCACCCCCACCCCAGGCCTGCAGCCTCTGGGGCTCCCACACCCCTAGCCCTGCGCAATCGGGGTCATCACTGTCTGGGGACAGGTCTGTCTCCAATACTAGACTGCGGAGGGCAGGGCAGGACAGGGCTAGGGCTGAGTGAGTCACCATTCTCTGTCCCCAGGGCCACCCTACAGAGGACAGAAGGCACTCTAGAGACTGGGTGTTGACTGGATCGTGGAAAAAACTCGAACTCCTCGAGGTATTTCTAGCTAGCAGGATTGGAGGGGCAGGGAGCCCCTGAATGGAGGTGGGCTCCCTCAGGTAGTGAGGGGACTGGAATCAGGTGGCCCAGCGTGGTCATTTGTTGGCTGTGTGATCGCTTAGCTAGGAAGTAGCCTCTCAGGGTTTCAGGTTCCTGGTCTGTGAAACCCGACGCCCAGGGGCAACCTACTTGGTGAGGCTGTGGAGAAGATGAGTGAGAAATCCCCCAAAGAGTCTTAGAACAGCATAGCTGCTGGTCGACACTGTGGGGAGAGGGGAGAGGGGAGAGGGAAGGGGCCGGGGCGGATCTGGGTTCAAATCCTTGTCTTACCATGTCCTTTCCATGTAACCTGGGGCAACAGTGATCTCCGTTGAGCCTCTGTCTCCTTACCTGTAAAACAACCACCACAGGGAGGATTAAATGAGGTAAAGATTAAAGGGGAAAAGTGTTAACTAAGGTAAACATTTCTTCAGGCTGGCCCTGGGCCGAGCACTTCTGCACAAGGCCAGTGAAGCCTGGGAGTTTGAACAGGCCCTGTGCCAAATCCTGTATGTAGTAAGTCACCTCCTGTAATCTTCATCCCAGGTACTCTGATTAGCCCCAATCCACAGTGAAGACAAGGCACAGAGAGGTTGAGGAATTCCTCCAAGGTCCCACAGTCAAGGAGTAGCAGATCCCTGAATCCATACAGTCATTCACTATGACCAGTCCCATCTAGAGATGAGTAAACTGAGGCTCAGAGGGCATAAATTCTTTATCAAAGACCACAGTCAAGAAGGCATTCCATTCAGGCGTGGTGGTGCACGCCTATAATCCCAGCAGCTCAGGAGGCTAAGACAGGAGGATCAAAGCCAGTCTCAGCAAGAGTGAGGCTCTAAGCAACTCAGTGAGACCCACCCTCTAAATAAAATACAAAATAGGGCTGGGGATGTTGCTCAATGGTTAGTGTCCCAGAGTTCAATCCCCGGTTACCCCTCCTTGCAAAAAAGAAAGCTTTCAATGAATATCTCGATTTGCCTGGTTAGGAAAATGGGTGGATAAAATTGGGGGCTTTTCTAACTTTCAACTCTTGACCTCAGTTTCATTTAAAAAGTAATGCACTGTTAGTGATGCAGCCACATCAATGTTCATAGCAGTTCAATTCACAATAGCTAGATTGTGGAACCAACCTAGATGCCCTTCAATTGATGAATAGATAAAGAAACTGTGGTATATATCCACAATGGAATATTACTAAGCCATAAAGAAGAATAAAATTATGGCATTTGCTGGTAAGTGGATGAAGTTGGAAAATATCATGTTAAGTGAAATAGGCCAAGCCCAAAAAACCGAATGTTTTCTCTGATAAGTGCATGACAATATATAATGGGGGGGATGGCAGGGGGAAGAGAAGAATGAAGGAACTTTGGATGGTATAGAGGAAAATGGGGTGGGAGGGGGTGGGGGACAGAAAGATAGTAGAATGAGACAGACAGTATTACCCTATGTATGTGTATGATTACATGAATTGTATGAATCTACATTGTGTACAACCACAGAAATGAAAAGTTGTACCCCATTTGTGTACAATGAATCAAAATGCAGTCTGTAAAAATAAAAAAAATAGTTAATAAAAAATAATAAAAAGTGATGCACTGTTAGAAAATATGTTCACAGCCAGGCATGGTGGTGCACACCTGTAATTCCAGCTACTTGGGAGGCTGAGGCAGGAGGATTGCAAGTTCCAGGATAGCCTCAGCAACTTAGCAAGACCTGTCTCAAAATAAAATTGAAAAAAAAAAAAAAAGAAAAGAAAAGAAAGAAAGAAAAGCTAGGTATGGCGGTGCTCACCTGCAATCCCAGCAGCTTGGGAAGCTGAGATAGGAGGATTGCCGGTTTGAACCCAGCCTCAGCAATTTAGCCAGGCGGTAGGCAACCTAGTGCAACCCTGTCTCAAAATAAAAACGGAAAAAGGGCTGAGGATGTGGCTCAGTGGTTAAGCACCTCTAGGTTTAATCCCTGGTACAAAAAAAAAAAAAAAAAAAGAAAGAAAGAAAGAAAGAAAGAAAAGAAAAAAAGTAATTATATTCATAGATACTACAGTGCAAAAAGTAGGTCTTGTCTCTTCTTGACCCTACCATCCTTCCCAGAAGCAAACAGTTACCGGTTTCCAACATCCTTCCCAAGATATTCAATAGCTGTGAGTTGTGTGTGGATGTACAAGGAGTGTGTCTCCCTTTAAGAAAAACACAAATGGTCTAATCATTACCATAGAGTGGACGCTGGCTTTGGGTATTGCTCGGTGACCTGACTTACTTTGGTCAGTGCGGAGGGGCACAGGTGTCAGTCATGCCACTTCTGAGCTTGGACCTTAAGAGACCTGAACAAGTTCTGCAGCCCCGGGAGGAGAGCGTCCCTGAGCGGCTCCTTCCACTTTAGCCCGCACCCACCCAAGTCCACTTCCAAGCAGAGGGTCCCTGCTGGACCCAGCACAGACCCACCAGCTCAGCCCAATCCACATCTACTTTTTTTCAATTAATTAATTTTTTGGCACCGGGATTAAACCCTGGAGCACTTAACCATGGAGCCACATCCTCAGCCCTTTTTATCTTTTGAGATAGGTTTCTGCTAACTTGCTTAGGGCCTCGCTAAGTTACCGAGGCTGTCTTTGAACTTGCCATCCTCCTGCCTCAGCTTCCTAAGCTGCTGGCATTACAGATGTGTGTCAACATGCCTGGCAGCTTTTTTTTTTTTTTTTTTTTTTTTTTTTAAACCAACTTGTTTCTTGGTGTTGGGATGGAAACTAGATCCTTGTGCATGCTGGGTAAATTTAAATTCCACCCCAAGCACACACACACACGCACACACACGGACTGCATTCTGGATTTTGGAATGGTGTGTTTCACAGCATTTGGGGGCTAATAAGTATATTTTTATTATTTTTCCCATTTGACAATATATCTTGGCCCAGCAGCTTGGGTGGCTGAAGCAGGAGGATTCCAAGTTTGAGGCCAGCCTCAGCAACTAAGTGAGGACCTAAGCAATTTAGCAAGACTGTCTCAAAATAAATATAAAAAGGGCTGAGATGTGGCTCAGTGGTCAAGGACCCCTGGTACCCAAAACAAACAAACAAACAAAACCTCCAAACAAACAAAATCCTGCCAATTTTTCCAAAGTTGTACATATAGAACAGCTCTATTTTTTAACAGTTGCATAGTATTTCAGTAAGTGATGAATTGTCTTTTATCTTTTTGGGTGTGCAGGTGGTATGGAAAATATCCTGTATCTACTCAGGTGTACACACACACACACACACACACACACACACACACACACGTAAGTTCATTGACCCTTAGAGCACTTACTTTACTGAATGTAATACCTTAATTTAAAAAAAAGTAAATCTGAGAAGAGAAACCATGATATGAATAGATATGAATATCCATACCCTCCAAATAAAAAATAAGAATAAATCTGAAATAACAGAAAATCAAAACAAGCACACTGGGGGATGCAGCCACAGCTGCCCCTGGAGGAAGATGCGTAGCCCAGTTGGTGAAGATACTGGCGTGGAGGGGTTGGAGCAGGGCAGGTGGGGAGTCATGAGAGGTTTCGTTTCATTTTTTACTTAGTCAACAAACACTAATTTATCTTGAGGGCACTAGGGAGCCATGGCAGGCTCTGGACAGGGGAAGTCGGCACTATGGAGTAGGTGGGGGTGGGGAGACTGAGACAGGAGTCCAGGGCAGAGGACAATGGAGGGGTCTTGAGCTAGGGCAGGCACTGGGGGGAGGGAGAAGGGATGGGCTCTGAGGACTGAGACGGAAAATGGAACATGCGGTGGTGTCCTAAGCTCCCCAGGGCCAGGTCTTCCTGCGAGACACAGCTAGAGCAGATAGAGGGCGAGGCCCAAGGGCCTAGCTTTTGATTGGATCGGCCCAGGCCACGTGACGGAACCATCGCTGCAAGGGATTCTGGGAAACTGAGTTTCTGGTAGTTTTGGCTTCTCCAATGGAAGCTGGCTTAGGATGGGAATTCCCCAGGCTTAAAAGGGCTTCTGACACCGTGTGGCCACAAAACAAGAAGTCAAATGCCCCACTGGGGATTATCAGGAGCCCACGGGGGCTCGCTGTGCCACCTGCCAGGTGTGTGATGCAACTGGATCCCCTCCCGCCACAGCCGTCACTGGCTTCCACAAACAGCGTGTACGGAGGTTCTTCCCATGGTCCCTAGGGTCCCACAGGCGTCTTCCTGTCCCCTCTCCAACCTCATCGTCTTTCTCACACTCTCCTTGGCCACATTTGCTCCCATCCTGGCCTCCTGCTGTCCTCAGATGGGCCAAGCCACACCCATCTCAGGGTCTTTGCACCTGCTGTCCCCAGAACCTCACATGGCTGGCTCCCCTCCCTCCTCTCCTGCAGGCCTCTGCTCAGCGGACACCTCCCCAGAGGCTCCTGCCTTGACCTCCCCGCGTATCGCCATATCATCTTACCTCCTTTATTTTCCTCCCAAGTTCTTGTTGAAACATCGCCTCCATGAGGGCCGTGGTTGTATTCTGCTACACCTCCAATAAATGCTCAATAAGTAATTGTTTTTAGTTCCTTTTAGTTCTCTGGGCCTCGGCTTCTCTAACCACGAAGGAGGACTTTGCTAATCTGACCTTGATGGGAAAGGGCAGGTGGGTGCTGAGATCAGGAGTGGGGCCCCAGGGACATTTCTTAATCACTCCTTCCTGTCCCTGCCCCCACATCAGGAGTCTGAGGTGGAAGAGGCTCCCGTTCACCACACCTGGCCTCAACTGCCTGGAGGGACGAGTGGGGAGGTCAGGGAGATACCAGGGAAGGTGGAGGTCCAGGAGGAGGGAGAAGAGGGCAGGAGTCTCCCTGCTGGGCTGTCTTGGGGGAGGCTCCTGGTTGACTTGCAGTCTTGGTCCCTCCCAGGAGGAGGAAGCAGCTCCCTCGATGCCGTCCCTACTTCAACAGAGCCCCTCTCCTCAGCCCTTGAGGTCCCCAGTCACCACTGGGCTGCCACCAGGTCCTGCTGCAGCCACACTGGCTCCATTCCAGTGCACTTTGAGCACGGTGCTGCCCAGCCCACCTTTCCCTGGGGGCGGGAGCGGCCACCAGCGCCCAAGGCTGCCCTTGTAAGGAGGCAAGGCCTGGGGACACCCGAGACACCCGGTTATAATTAACCCAGACACGTGGAGACCACCCCCCGACACCTGCTGCCCGTGCCCCCCCCAGCACCTCGGGCCTCCCAGAGGAGATGGTAGAGCTTGCCCTAAAAATAACTCCCTTCCCAGCTGGCCTGTCCCCTCCCCAGCGGAAATCTCCCAGTGACACTAGAGGGAGAGGGCGGCCACCGCTGCCAGCCCGGCCCTGAGTGTGAATCTCCCTGCTCAGCCGGGCGGCCTGGCTTCCAGCCCTCTGGGTTCCACCTGGGGGAGCAGCGGGCTTCCTGGTCAGCTGCCCTGGCCTCCAGGGGTGGCCTGAGCCTTCACCCTCCATGGGGGTGGTGGCAGTAGGCAAGTCACCAGCTCTCTGGGTCTCTGTGTCCTCTGGCTAACAGGGCCCCTGGCTCTACCGAGGTCATCACTTGGTAGCCATCCCCAGATGCAGGCACCCAGCAAGCCCTGAGGGCCCAGGGCTGCCACTGGTCAGGGCCAAGGTCACTAGGGGCTGAGCAGGGTCCCCAGGAGAGGCCTGGTGGTTGCAGCAGCCTCAGGGGTCAGGGAAGACTGGTTTCTACGTGCCGGGACATCAGCAGTCACTGTCCCATGTTCCCGGCCGGGGGCCAGCTGTCTCTGCCAGCCCGACTCAGCACTTGGTCGGGGGACCAGCGTGGAGGAGGAGGGGGCCGGCCCGGCCCTGGGGCAGCCCATACAAGGCCATGGGCTGGGCGCGAGGCACGCCTGGGTTCAGGGTGGGCACGGTGCCCGGCGATGAGGTGAGAGGCTCGGCTGCGCTCCAGGCCCCTCCCAGCCAGCGTCCCCTGTATAAGGCTGGGGCTGCAGGTCCTTCCCCTGGGTCAGTCGCCTGCGGGATACGAACAGCCCCTCTGAGCACAGCCGGCCAGGTACAGCCTGGGGAGTTGGGTGGCATCCAAGGCAGGGTCCCCTGGGCGCCGGAGGCTGACCTGGTGCTGGCAGGGCCTGTGCGTCCTGCCACACTCGGGTGGGCTGGCCATGAGGTGGACGGGGTCTCGGAGTCCTCTCCGCCAGTGTCCCCACTGCAACTTGATATTCTAAGCAGGAGCCGGGAGGTGTGGGGAGGGATCAGGGGACAGAGGGTCTGGACGGTGCTCATTGTCACCCCTGCAAGCGGGTGGTCCAGGCCTGTGCTTGGTAGTTTGTCACTAGAACTGGGCACGAGGGCACAGGAGGCACGTCACCTGTCGGGGCTGCCAGGGCAGGTGCTGGGGGCGCCCTGAGCAATGGCGGTCACAGCCCTGAGAACTCGCATTTGACTTTCTGTGACTCCTTTGCATGCCTGTCTGGGGTGTGTCCCTGAGCCTGGAGGTGTGACCCCAGGACTCAGTTTCCCTGGGATCTGGGTGCGTGGCTTCTGGGGCACCTGCCTGAACTCGGCTCCCCTGAGGCGTCCCTGGCGGGGATGGGGTGGGACACCCTCTGCAGGGAGGAGGTCTGGGTGGGAAGCGGGGGACGTCCTTGAGCCCGAGGCCCACGTGCTGTCCTCCAGGCCGCAGGTCCACCTGCCTTGGGCTGCTGACGAGGTGCAAGCTGAGACGGAGTGTGGGGTGGGGTGGCAGCTGGGGGGGACGTGGAGCCTGCCAGATTCTAAAGATAGCCACCCTGGACAGCAGCTGGAGGCCTTTGGCGGGCCCCTGCCCTCCTGCCCTGCCCCTGCCCTCACCTCACCTGCTTCCACAACCCTCCCTGCTTCCCACTCCTGTCCCCCGCCCACCTCTGTTGGAGGGTCTCTCTTCCTTCCTGGGTCTCGTGAGTAAAATAATACTAAGGATAAGAGCAGTCAAAGTGCACCAGGCCCCAGCTCCACCCCAGGGAACCCCAGGGTTCAACTCAAGAGACCAAGGTTCAGAGAGGCCTATGGATTGTCCTGAGGTGACCCAGCAGAGAAATGGCATAGGTGGGATTTGAACTCTGATCTAACTGAGCCCTGCAGAGCTGGCAGTGAGCAGAAGCAGGGACAGCTGCCCAGCACCCCACCCTGCTCCTCATCTTTTGATTGATCTTCATGGAACCCACGTCCCTTCTCTGCTTACAAACTCATTCCAGTTACACCCTCTCCTCTGCCTCCTCACCAGTCTGCACACAGGCCTGTAAAATAGTAATAGCAATAATGCCAAACAAAGTACGTGTACTGTGTGCAGGGCTGTTCCAAGTTCTTGACTTACATTTTTATTGAATCCTTTCAATACTCCCATGAGGTGAGTGCTGCTATGGATCCCCATTTTACAGCTGAGTAAATTAAGGCACAGAGAGGTTAAGCAACTTGCCCAAGGGCACACAGCTAGTCACAAGTAGTAGAGCTGGGATTTGAACCCAAGCCATCGGATTCCAGAGCCTATACTCTTCTCTATGTCACAATATTTCTCTGACCTGAGGGTTCCTTCTTGTTATCCAGTTGGAGAAAATGAGTTCTTTCAAGGTTTGTAGAGCTGGCTCACCCAGCCAGGATGTGTCAGGATCAGGGCCCTAAGACCCCTGAGGCTTCCGGATGAAGGACGCAGAGCTCAGAGGGGACAGCTCTTGCTTCAAGTCCCACTGTCTGCCTGACCCCCAAACCTCGCTTGGTTCCTTAGCTGCTCTCTGCCAGACGTGAGCCGCCCTTCCTCTCCTGCCTGCCACCCGGCTCCCCACACCAACACGTCACCAGAGAGGTCCGCGGAGCTCCTAGGGAGAGGGACCTCAACTCAGGGCAGTGGGGTTCTGGACACACGATGCAGAAATGAATTTAGGGACGTCTCAGAAGCACAGGGGGTTATTTAGGAGAGCAGTGAATCCACTTGCAGGGAGGATGCAAGCCGGGTCCCTGGGCTCTTTTAAAGGCAACTGGGTGAGGGGCGGGCCTGGGAACGCCATGAGGGTGACATCAGTCTGGTTGTGCTCAGGAGCCTGCAGCGTCCAGTATCCAATCAATAGATGACGTGGGAAGGCCTCTTTGTAAAACTTATTTTAAGTTGTTGATGGACCTTTATTTTACTTATTTATTTATATGAGGTACTGAGACTGGAACCCAGTGCCTCACACAGGCCAGGCAAGCGCTCTACCACTGGGCCCCAGCCCCAGCCCTGATTTTAGGCTTCTTAAAACACCTTTCTTCATCTGTTTGTGGATGGGCCAGTTAATAGGGCACAAGGTAATTTTCATAAGTGGGTGAATTGATTTCGAAATAACAAGAAAAAAGATTGACAGGTTCCCCAGGGGACAGGGAGAGGCCGGGAAAGAACTTCGGCTGAGAACTACCCACCCTGGTCCTTCTCTTTCTCTGCCCGCTCCCTCCTGTCCCCCTCAGCCACCATGCCGTTCAGCAACACCCACAACAAGTTCAAGCTGAACTTCAAGCCTGAGGAGGAGTACCCGGACCTCAGCAAGCACAACAACCACATGGCCAAGGTGCTGACCCCTGACCTGTACAAGAAGCTGCGTGACAAAGAGACTCCATCTGGCTTCACCCTGGATGACGTCATCCAGACAGGTGTGGACAACCCAGGTAAGCCGCCCCAGATGGGGCACCACGGGGACTGGGGGCAATGGAGGCTGTCAGCTCGCCCCACTCCCTGCTCTGTCTTTCTGTCTGCACATCGGGAAACACTTCGGCCAGTGGCGAGATGCCCCAAATGAGTGACACACTGGAACCGCGTGGGGTATGGGCACACGGCACTGGATACATGTGCACAATTAGGCGAGACCCCCGAGGAAGTCACTGAATCTCCCTGCGTCTCAGTTTCCTCACCTGAAAAATGGGTGCCCTTGTTGGGAAAGCACCAGAGTCCCGAACGTCCAGCTCTTAGAGCTGAGCCGGGTACAGTGTGTGCACTCCCAGCATCTGGGTTCTTTCTTGAAGAACCCCCTGGAAGAGCAGAGCGTCCAGTTACGTCACCCTGTGACGCGAGAGGGGCCCCTCTCTCCAGTCCTCTGCTTCCCTAGGTGGGGAACAGGCGAACTTCTGGGATTACAGGCTTACGCCTTGCACTTGGCAATTCGTTTTGAGATTTTTTCCATGCTCTACCACTGCACTACATCCCCAGCCCATAACTGGTCTTTCAAGGTTATTATTATTATTATTATTATTATTATTATTATTATTATTTTAGGCTAAGATGTCATGGTCTGGGAACTCCAGTACAAGGTTTTCCAGTACCTTGTACCTGGTCCCCGAGACTCCCCTTGGTTCCTCTAGCATTTTCTACTCACCGCAGATGCCACCCCGACCTCTCCTAGTCCTCCCTCCCATCTCAGGGGTCTTGAATGAAGCCCCCTTGAGAACATCACGCCCACGTGCGCACACACGCACACGCCGTGACAGTCACGGGCCCAGGCCTGCCTTGCCAGGGACAAGCACCTCTGACCTCAGTCCGACCCTCCAGGCCACCCCTTCATCATGACCGTGGGCTGCGTGGCCGGGGACGAGGAGTCCTACACAGTTTTCAAGGATCTCTTCGACCCCATCATCCAGGACAGGCACGGGGGCTACAAACCCACCGACAAGCACAAGACGGACCTCAACCACGAGAACCTCAAGGTGGGCTGCCGAGCAGGCTTCGGGGTGAGAGGAAGACGCAGAGCGGAGCCGGGGACAGACAGGGCGAAGGGGAGGACAGGCGGGGGGGAGAGGCAGGCGAGAGGCGGGCGGCACAGCGGACAAGGAAAGGGGACAGGCGGGGGCGTCAGAGGTGGGCGCGGCGACAGGGCGAGGGCAGATCCAGCAGAGCGGCGGGGCGGATGGAGAGCGACGGAAGTGGGGAGAGGAGGAAGGGAAAGAAGTTTGGGGAAAGAAAAGCAAACCAAGGACAGACGAGGAGTGCGGGGGGGGGGAGAGGGAGCGGGAGGGAGGGGATCCGGGAGGAGCTGGGGCAGAACTGGGCTCGCTTGGGGGCAACTGACTGACCTGCTGTCCAGGGCGGAGACGACCTGGACCCCAACTACGTGCTCAGCAGCCGCGTGCGCACCGGCCGCAGCATCAAGGGCTACACGCTGCCCCCGCACTGCTCCCGGGGCGAGCGGCGCGCCGTGGAGAAGCTGTCGGTGGAAGGTGAGCGCCGCCCGGCCCGGCCCCCGCCCCGGTGATGGCTGGCGCCCTTAGCTGGGTCGCAGGTCCCAGTGGTCAAGACATGAGCGGTCCTGAGAGGTCCCACGGCCGGCGGCCCCAGGGTCCCCACCTCGGCCCTGTGTTCATGCATTCGTGCGGTCTCTCGTTGCTCCCGCCCCGTGTGGGGAGCGAGGTGAAGTTGCTCACGGCTCTCACACAGCTCAGCAGGCTGGGAGATGAGGGAAGCACAGCCACCAGTGAATGAACAAGTGCCACAGAGCCAAGAAATGGGGTGGCGGTGCTAGAGAATGGCTGAGGGGAGCGCACTTAGAAAGAAGGTACTGAGACCTCGTTGGCAGGAAGGGACTACTGGGGAAGAACTGCAAGCAGGTGGACAGATAGTGCAAAGGCCCTGGGGCCAGACTATGTGTGGTGGGGACTAGGAGGCAGGTGGGTTGAAGCAGGGTGGCCAAGTGGGGATCGAGGTCAGAGAAGTGCCAGTGGCCAGACTCTGCCCTCTGAGCTGTTGATAGGGCTCTGACTTTGGCTCAGAGCTAGGCCACTGGAGGGCGTTGAGTGGAGGGGGACAGGGGCACACTTGTATGGATTCCTTGGGCTACAGGCAATGGCGGGAGCAGAGACTTTGAGGGGGCACCCACCTTGGCCCAGCTGGGGGTGAAGAACAGGCCATGACAGGGGAAGGGCAAGTGTGTTTGCTGATGGAACCAGCAGGACCTGCAGCTGGCTTGGTCCTGGTAAATATTTAACCACCGGCTCCATAGGGAAGAAAGTCCTGCTTTCAGGGTTTTCCTGCGATCTAAATCCTTTTACCACGACTAACTGTGAGCTATTAATGTGATGTCACACACAGACGAGATGTCAACGGTAGCATGTCATTATGTAGTATTTCCACCCCACAGACACAACAGCGAAAAACCTCAACAACATACAAGTTTGACAATATCAATCATATGTACTATATGCTGTTATTATGCTATGTAACATGCTAATATATAAATATATATCATAAAATACATTCTATACCAAATAACATATTATATATAGCATATATAATGTTATGTATTGTTACATATTATTTATTGTTTATGTATTATATGTACTACATGGTATACTATGAGTAGTGTATAAAATGCATCTAAATATACATAAATATGTATTTTCATATATGCATACAAATCTATTCCTTACATAACATATTTTATACATATGAATATATAAATCACTTACAGGCAATTTTAGAATAATTGTTATTAATGGCTCCCCAAATCTCCAAGGCCTGGCCTGCAGTGTAGTCCCCTGCAGGTGGACTGGATGGGACTATCTGACTTCTGCACCTGGGGCCTGGGCAGACAGGAGAGGAACAGACTGTCACAGTGTTCAGGTGCCTTTAGGACATGCATGGGGTCAAGTCCGACAGGGGCAGCAGTGTGGGTCCCCGGGCGCCCACCATCGGGTTCAAGGGGGCAGGCTGTTGACCTGTCTCCTGTGACTCCTCAGCCCTCAACAGCCTGACGGGTGAGTTCAAGGGAAAGTACTATCCTCTGAAGGGCATGACTGAGCAGGAGCAGCAGCAGCTCATCGATGACCACTTCCTGTTCGACAAGCCTGTGTCCCCACTGCTGCTGGCTTCAGGCATGGCCCGGGACTGGCCCGACGCCCGCGGCATCTGGTGAGCCCCTCTCCACCTCTCAGCTCCCTCTTCCCTCAGCTTTTCTTCCAGTCCCCAGGACCCTCCTTCTCCTGCCCCATGGTCAAAGACCATGACCTTTCCTCCACCCTTGCCTATCCTGGGGTTTGTGTGTCACATTTTGGGAAACTTGGACTAGAGAAGTTAAGAATTCATGGACTTGAACTAGATTCCTTGGGCTCAAATCCCAACTCTGTCATTTACTAACTCTGTGACCCTTTGGCACCTGTAATCCCAGCTACTGGAGGCTGAGGATCCTTTGAACCTGGGATTCAAAGCCAGCCTGAGCCAGACCTCAAAAAAAAAAAAAAAAAAAAAAAAAAAGAAAAAGAAAAAGAAAAAAAAAGAAAAGAAAAAAGAAAGAAAGAAAAAAAAAAGAAATATGACTTGGGCAAATTAATTACCTTCCCCATAATTTCCCCATCTATAAAATGGAGATTCCAATAACTCTTAACTTTTGGAATTCTTGTGAGGACTAAAAGAGCTGATTTATGTGGAACTAATTTAGTTATTCAAAGATTCATAGAAAGCATAATCAGCAGTCACAGTAACAAAGATAGTCCTAGTGGCCAAGATGTACCGGGCGCCTGTGTACCCAGGCACTAGTCAGATACAAGCATTCCGAGGTTTCACAATGTGACCAAAAGACTCTCTTGAATCTTGAACCAGATTCCTTGGGCTCAAATCCCAGATGTAGGATTGCCAAGATTTGTCCTTTTAGATTCCAGCTTCCATGTACTAAAGATTCTAAGATTCCAAGAGTTGTGTGTGTGTGTGTGTGTGTGTGAGTTTTGGGGTCCGCGGGCACACTAGGCAAGAGCTTTACTACTTACTACCCCAAGATTCTTTAATTGAATGATGTTCAAAGATTTTTAAGCCCAAAAAGTCCTTGTTCCCAGATTTGAGGATTTGGATATCCTGTGAGGGCGCAGTCTTTGGGTTTAATTTTCTGCGACAAATCCAGTGTCACTCACCTCATGTCCCTCAGGCCTGCTTTCCTCAGCGGGGGAGGGCGGCTTGTGTTCAGGCGACAGTGGGGGAATGGGGTTCCCACAGAGCTGACTCCCTGGCCTCTTGCCACACCCCACCCTAGGCACAATGACAACAAGAGCTTCCTGGTGTGGGTGAATGAGGAGGATCACCTCCGGGTCATCTCTATGGAGAAGGGGGGCAACATGAAGGAAGTGTTCCGCCGCTTCTGCGTCGGGCTGCAGAAGGTGGGTGTGTGCCCCTCGCGCGGACCTCTGACTGCATCCTGAAGGCCACGCCCTCTTTCCAAGGCCACGCCCTCGAACCGGCTCCACCCCATGCCCAAGGCCAGCCTCCAAGAACCCACCTCCTGAGTCCTCAAGCCCCGCCCCCTCAGAATCCTGCCTCCTTCTGTGGTTGGGCCCCTGCCTGAAGTCTCCGCCCAGTTCCCTAGCTCCGCCCCCTCGGAACCCGGCCTCCATCCCCGTGGGCGTCCTGGCCCTCTGAATCCTGTTGCGGGTGTCTTTGGGCGCAGGCGTTGATCCCTGGTCCTCTCCCCCACCTCAGATTGAGGAGATCTTTAAGAAGGCTGGCCACCCCTTCATGTGGAACGAGCACCTGGGCTACGTGCTGACCTGCCCATCCAACCTGGGCACTGGGTTGCGTGGAGGCGTGCATGTGAAACTGGCACACCTGAGCAAGCACGCAAAGTTCGAGGAGATTCTCACCCGCCTGCGCCTGCAGAAGCGGGGCACAGGTGCGGCCCCGCGTGCCCTACACCCCCGTGTCTGGGGCGGGTCCTTTGGGGTAGAGGAAGGGGAGGTGGAGCATCCCCGCAAGTTCTGGGGTCGGTAAGAGCTTTCCCGCCGTGAACCTGTTTCTTCCTCTGGAAAATGGGCGTCAGCTTAGGAGTTAGTATGATATATATGGTTGTGGCCACATAACATGCATTTTGTATACTCGGGGAATCAGTTTCCCTGTCGGTAAATGGGGTGTGGTCAGACTTCGACCCCAGGCAGCAGGGCTCCAGAGCCCACTCTTACACACTTCGCTTTATTTTTAAGTTGGCTGGTGGAGGGACGAGGTACCTAAAGCCGGACACTTGGGCCCCACGTAAACAGACATTAAGGAGGCTCTGTCACGTGTAGGCATTGAGTACACGCGCCTGTCACAGGTGACACGGGCGCGACTTCCGGCCCACACGCACAGCTGCCCCTTCCTCATGCCTCTGGCCCCTGCTCCCACAGGTGGCGTGGACACAGCTGCCGTGGGCTCTGTGTTCGACATATCCAACGCCGATCGGCTGGGCTCATCCGAAGTAGAACAAGTGCAACTGGTGGTGGACGGTGTGAAGCTCATGGTGGAAATGGAGAAGAAGCTGGAGAAGGGCCAGTCCATCGATGACATGATCCCTGCCCAGAAGTAGGCACCCAGCTCGCCCGCCGCCGACTGCTGGAGCCCGTCTAATCTGAGGACCCGGCCCACTGGAGGCCCAACCCTTTATCCCTTGCTCCCGCCCTCTCCCCAGAGTCCCGCCCATAAAGGTTCCGCTACCTGGACGCTCTGTCCGCACTACTGAGAGTTGCTGTTCCACTGAGTTCCAGCCAAGGGGCTCCACCCTCTGGGTTCTGGCCAATGAAAAACCTCCCTCACGTCTGGGTTTCCAGGGCCCCGCCCACCGCCAGGAGCTCTGGCTGATGAGGCGCTCCGCAGCACTTCGGGAGCTCCTGCTTCTCCACGCAAAGCAATAAATAAAAACAATGGTGGCCTTAGCTTGGTGTGGCACAGTATTGAGGGAGGTGGAGGGGGCAATTTTGTAATTGGCCACTGTGTCCTCGAAATGGTTTGCCCTCTCTAGGCATGTACTAGGCCTGTTTTAGCCCATCTCTAAAATTAAGTGGAATTAGGGCGCAGAACCTAGTCAAAAACTTGCAAGCCTTTATGAGGAACCTGAGACTCAAAGGAGAGGCTCACCGTCACACAGCCAAACACTGGCCCCTTTCCAACCCCGGCTGTGAAATAACCATGCTCTGGCCCTTGGGCCTCCCGTTTGACATCTCCTGTGCATCCAGTACATCTGTCTCTGCTAGCTTCTCACTGGCCTCCTTCTGTCCAGTTTGACTTCATCCCTCTGTAGCTACCAGTCTTTGGAACTTCTCTTACTTTGCTCAAGAACTTTCCATGGCTCCCATACCTCCTAGAACTCATTTCTTGTGATCCTTCAAGGTCACACTGAAATGCATATGATGTGCTGAAGGCCCATCTGTCCAATTCGCTCTCATTTTCACTGATTTCCACTGTGCACACTCTGCAGTTCCCACCTTGAGTTATTTGACCGAGCAGTTTCTTCCTCCTGAGTGGGACTTGGGAGAAAGCCTTCCTATGTGGTCTCTAGGGAGGGGTCTTTTTATAGAGCTTTGTCCCAGGAAAGAGCCAAAGAGGATATGGCTGAGCAACTGGGGGGAGTGAGAGGAGTTGGTAACCGAAATCAATTAGCACCTGGATGGGTTTCGTTGGGCAAGCCACTGACCGCCATTCAGCCAAACAGGCCAAGGCCTCCATCAGTAAGGACACTGTGGGGGGAACCCAAAAGAGAAAAGTTTCAGAAGGAAATTGAGCAGAGTAAAAGGAAGACAGAGCCCTCAGGAACCTGGCCAAGTCACTTTCAAACTTCAGGGCCTTTAGAGATTAATCTGCCTTCTGCTTTACAAAGGGGAAACTGAGGCCCAGAGATGTCCCCAGGAGTTCTCGGGATTACTGAAATAGGAAGGTTGGAAGTCACCCAAAGAACAAAGCATGAAGGAGCTGTCAGATGCAGGGATGTCCTTCAGAGTATTATCCCCAACTAGAGCCCAACACTAATCCCAGCTCCACCTCCAGAGGCCAGAGACCCCAACGCTCCAACCCGATAAAGAGTCCCCCACATTTGAAGTCCAGGCATCTGTCAGTTACCAAGTCCTGCCCATTTTGCCTCCTAAGCCTCTTAAATCCACCCCTCCTCTTGCCACCTTCTGTCCCACTCTGCCCTCCCCCACACCCCAACACAAACCTTCTCAACTCTCCCTTGCTCCTAAAGCAAGCCCAGAGCCCTCTCTAGGATCTTCAAGGCCCTAGACACCTCTACCCTCATCTTTCACAGTGACCATACTTACTGAGTCACATGTCATCTCGTGTGTAGCCAGCTTCTCCTCCTCCAGGAAGGCTTCCTTGGTTGGGGCAGGCGCCCCCCTGGACTCACCTACACCAGCCCTGCCCCTCTGGATGGTGGGTCTGAAGACATATCTGCTTCTACCACTGGAAAGTGAGCTCTACAAGGGTAGGGCTGGAGATGTCCCAGCACAGAGGTGGCCTTTGGGGATCAATTAAACTGTGCAAAACTCTCCCCAATACCTCAGAAGAAAGCCTACCATGCTCACGGTGGCCCCAGGTGAACCACAGTGGCTCCTGTGGAGCTCTGCTTCCCTCCAGGCGTGAAGGCTCTCCTCAGGATACCCTAAGTTCAGCTCTAGGTGGGGGCCCAGCCACTCTAAAGTCAGTGACCAAGACTTATCTTGGTCAATCAGGTCTGTCTCAAGACTTGCTGAAAGTTGGCAATGAGGAGGGACAGATGCTTGGGGTTGCTGGGGTCAAGTCTGCCATCAGAAAAGGAGCATCTATTGGATGGTACAACTAGAATTAAATTTATACTGATGAAAACTGAGATGGAAAACCTGGATTCAACCACACCTGAAGTCAGAGCCCTGAACTATTAGTAAGCCAACAAATGCTTTTGCTCAGGCAGTGCAGATGGCCCCTTCCTCCTAGTACTGTATTCCTCTAACTCCCCACGCATGCCCAACACCGCAGCCACCCTGGATTGCATACAGCTGAAATCATACCATGCTCTCCCGCGGGCTGGGCTTTGGCTCAGGGCATCACCAACTCCTACCCACCCTCGAAGCCCAACGCCAGTTTGAGTTCCTCTGGAGCTACTTTTCCAGGTTCCCCAAGATAACGGTTCCCTAGTGTTTGTATGCACAGGCAGGACACCCATGTCTCCGGTCCAGCACTGGCCTGGCACGGAGTAGGCACTGGTCAATGACTGTTTATTGAATAAATTACTACTGGAGTAGGAAGAGGCTGAGTCCAGTGTAATATGTTGGTGGGAGTGGACAAATCAGGGCCCCGAGAGAGGGACCTGGGCCTCTTGGCCTCTGCCCTTATCCACTATGATCCTCAACCCACCACACCCGCCACTCCCATTTCTGCAGATGAACCAAACGGGATCAGGCAGAGAGAAACCACTGCACCCGGGTCCACACCTCCTCCTCTCCTCCGCTCACCTGCAGGGGAGGGCGGGGAAGGAAGACCCCTGGGTCAGCGTGGGGGGACTCTCCTAAGTTTATTGGGCAACAGGCTGCAGGTGAGGGGCTGAGGGGAGTAGGATGGGGGGTAATAACTTAAAAACCCGGAGGTGTCAGCGGCAGCTCGAGAGACCTCTGCAGAGGGGGGAGGGGTATTTACAAGGATTTGTACAAAGTGCCCCGCGCCAGCCTGGGGCAGGAATTGGGGTTCGAGCATGAGGGGTGGGGGAGGGGAAGGAATCTGCCTCTCTGACCCCATCCCCAGCCCCCCACGAGTTCTCCAGTCTTCAGGCTCAGCAGTCCCTGCCCCGCCAAGGCCTAGTTCTTGAGCTCTGGGAGGAATGACGTTCTCGCAGCTTCCCTCCCCGCCCTGCCCTGCCCCCAAAGTCTCCTCGGTGCCCCTTGGCAGGGCAAGGGGGAGCAGGCCTGGCTGGAGCCTCCAGGAGGGTGCCAGCTCCCCCCGCTAAGTCCCCTCGTCCTTCTCCCGTGCCAAGCAGCCACGGAGAACAGCAGAGGGGACAGTTTCTGTCCCCCGACCAAATCCTTGGAACCGTGTGATGCAAAAGGGAGAATCCCCTCCCTGTCCCCCTTTTCCCTCCTGTAGAAGTGAAGGAACAAGAGAGAGAGGAAGAGGAAGGGACCCGGGCTGTAGTGTCAGAGCTCGAGGTCGTTGGAGATGCGGGTGACGAGGGTGCGGAAGGCCAGGGCGGTGGCCAGCCACACGGCGGAAGAGAACGCCCCGCAGGCCCGGCCGGGGCAGCTGGCAGACCTCCACTTCGAAGTGGGAACAGGGGCTCGGGCCCGCCCGCACCCCCCGTGCAGACAGGCAGCAGGAACGGCTGTGGCTGGCGGCAGCGGCAGCGGTCGGCCGCTGTGGCCTGGCGCAGAGCTGCCATCAGGCCTCGGGAGGGGCGCGAGCTGGTCAGCTTCACACTCCAGGGAATCGGAGCAGCCGGGGGGCGGTTTCCGTTTGATCCCAAGGTCATGGCAACTGGGCAAGAAGACAGTAGGGGTCAAACATGGGAGACAAGGGGAAGGTGGCCAGAGAACTGAGGGGCAACTCTTCACTTTGGGACACAACACTTTAGCCGCCCCCAAAAACCATCTTCCCCCACCTCCGCCGTGCCCCTGCAGTGACAGTTTTCAGCGGGACATACAGATCACATTTCCCAGACTCCCCTGCAGCTGGGCATGGCCTGGTCTAAATTCTGGGACGTGGGCATAAAGTGAGGAGTGCCACTCCACCTGGCGTCCTTTACAGGAGTCTCCAAGCCTGGGAACTCAGTGACCCTTAATGAGTGGGCAGCAGCACTAGCCAGCCAAGTCTGTGCAGATGACTAAGGAATGGGGGTGAAGAACCTGGACCTGAATGACCACATGGGACAGAGTGGCCCTGCCACATGGTTTGGGTGAGGAATTTATTACTCCATCTTGGGCTCTTGCTGGAGCAAGCGAGCTTGTTTGTTCATTAGGTTGGGGGAGGGGGCAGATCAAGGATGATAAACGTCCTACGATGTGCGGGAGGCCCCTCTATAAAAGGCAAATGTCCCGCCTAAAGTGCCAGTGTTCTTCCTGACCTAGTGGACCCGCATTAGGAGGGCGGACAGGGGTGAACACATGACTAGGCTCTAGCCAATCAGAACTTCCACTGCTCTGGCCACTATGATTGGCTCAAGGATGAACATATGACCAGGTCTGACCAGAGTACACCACCCTTTTGACCATAGGTATTGGCTTAGAGGTGAACATGTGACCTAAACCCAGCCAATGAAAGTCAGCCCTGGACTTTGTTGGAAATACAGCTCTTGTTTCCACTGGGGACTCTGAATTGGTAGTGGCGAAACTAAAGCAGGGCCTGGCCACCTATAGCACACCTGCCTTTTTTTTTTTTTTTTTTTTTATGGGGGATTTAACCCAGGGGTACTTAACCCCTGAGTCACATCCCCAATCCTATTTAGTATTTTATTTAGAGACAGCGTCTCACTGAGTTGCTCAGGGTCTCCCTAAATTGTTGAGGCTAACTCTGAACTTGACATCCTTCTGCCTTAGCCTCCTGGGATTACAGGTATGCGCCACCACACCTGGTGCTGCCTGCTTTTTTAAATAAAGTTTTATTGGGATGCAGCCACAACCATTTGTTTTTGCTGTTTGCACCCATACAGATGCTGTCTGCCACTCCCTGGCTCAGAGCTTGGGCAACATTTGCCGCCATGGATGAGAGGCTAAAGGAGGCGGGGTACTGACAGGAGGGTAGCTGGGCTGCAGCGAGGACAAGATGGTGAAGGGATGGTGCTCAGGGCTGCAGTGCAAAGGGCAGGAATCCAGAGCAGCTGGCAGAGGAGGCAGGTCAGGGGCATTTCAGGATGCTGGGCTAGGAAAATGGGACTCGGGCCCCTCTAAGGGCCAGGGGTGAGGGAGGGGGATGGGAGGTAGTCAGGGGCAGGCACATGCACTCACCTTGTGACCTCAGGTCCCCCGATTCTCTCAGGTTCGTCTGTGACCCTGGGGGACGGGAGGTGACAGGATATCTAATCTGAACATAGGGAGCCCTCCTCCCCCACCCACTGCCTCCCAGTGGTCCTGCCCCAGCCCAGTCCCTCCCTGTTGGCTAGAATTGATCCCTTACATCTCCAGAAGGGGGCTCATCCTGAGAGAGTTAGTGCAGGTGGTAGAAAAGACATCAAAGAATTTGGAAGACAGAGAAAGAGGGGGTGGGGAGACAACGATATGTAGAAGGGACAACACAGAGACCCCTCACACATTCGGCTTTGTTCCAATGGCAGACACCTCCTTAGTGACACCTGTCCCTCCCTTCACCACACTCTGGACCGAAGTTCTGTTCTAGTTTTCTTCTTAGTACTTATCAAGACCCAATATTCTACACATATGACTTATGTATTTACTGCCTGGTCCCCTATTAGAATGTGGCTCTGCCTGTGCAAGAAATTTTTACATTTTGTTCAGTTTCTACTCCAGGGCCAGAATGGCGCCAGGCACACGGTCAGTAGGTTCCCATGAATAACAGAAGTGATGAGTGAAAGCACTGAGCACATCATTTCTAAATGATGCAGTCATAAAGCACTTTACAAGGCAGATTTCTCAGTCCTCACAACAACCCTCAAAGGAAGGTTCTGTGGTAGGAACTGCCACTGTACTGAAGAGGAAAGCTGGGCCCAGAGAGGTTGAGTGACTTATTCAAGGTCACTCTCAGAGATGATATCTGGAACCCCAGAGTCTGGCTCCAGTGGCCATGCTTCTGGCCACTGTAGTTTATTAAAGGAGTAAATATACACCCAGACCCCACATACAGACACCATTTCCCACTCTCGTCCACTGCCCCTCCCTGAGGCCCGCACACACAGCCAGACGTGCAGACAGGAGGCAGTGCCAGTGAGAGCGTGGATGGGACTTACTGATCTTGGATCCCTGGGGCAGAGAGGCGCCCGAGACGCAGCGGTTAGAATTCTGCCGTTTAGAGGGATCGAGGGTGACCCTGCAGTGTGAGGAGGAGGTGACGGGGGCAGGGGATGGTGGAGGGGAGTAGGAGGAGGAAGAAAAGGAAGAGGAGGAGGAGAGGTCAGGGCGCAGGAGGCAGAGCAGAGTAGTAGACAGGCGAGCCAGTCCCACCCCCGCCTGGTGCCCAGTGTTGCTTACCGACGGGTCAGCTTGGAGGTCAGCTTGGTGAAGAGGTTGGTGGTGGGACGCGGCCGCCCAGCCGGCAGGGGTGCAGCCTCATGTGCCAGCGTGGGTGAGGCGGGGGGCCCGTTCTGCACGCCCCCGCCGCCCCCGCCCCCTGCCCGCCGGTCCCGGACCTGGCCACCATGGAAGGTGCTGCGGATGGTGGAGCCACGTGCTAGGCGGCTCCGCTCCCCGGATGGGGGAGCCAGGCTGTGACTGGAGGGGGAGGCGGGAGGCACCCGTGGGGTGCCCGAGCTAGGGAGAGAATGACAGGTCAGGGTGAGGCCCTGAGGCAAGCCTGGGCCCCATCCCACAGATTCTTCACTGTCCTGTCCTGAGCCCACAAACCCCAACCAGCCTGGAGTTCAGAAACAGGGCTGCTATGTACGGTAGTGCAGGCTGTGGACCACAGACCCCCAGCATTATTTTATTGACTCTCCTTCTGTTACATCTTCTTTAATCTGTTCCTTCTTTAAACTCTACCTCCTCAAATCTGTCCCGTTCCAACTCTCCTCTCTCCAGATTTGGCAACTGAATAGATTTCACATACATTTGTGGATGATTCCTTTGCTGTATGCCATCCACACTTCAGGAACCAAATGAACTTGGCAAAGGCTGCGATCTGAACTCCCATCACCCAAACTCGGGAAAGGAGTACATGTGAATATCAAGGACCCAATTCATTATGACAGCAACCTCCTCCTCCTCCTCATTTTTTTTTTTTTTTTTTTTTTTTTTTTTAGGTGGGGGTCTTGCTATGCTGCCCAGGCTGGCCTTGAACTCCCGGGCTCAGGTGATCCTGCCATCTTTGCATCTAAAATGACCGGGACTACATATATGTGCCTCTACACCCAGCTCAACCATGACAACTAGCCAGTTGATGTGTAAGAAAACAGAAGGGACCCCTTTTCTCTTTCAAGATATTAGGAGGGCAGTAGGGGTCTGACTGTCCCAGTTCTCCCCCAGTCCTTCTGACTCCCCCAATCCTGAGAACTCAGAGAGAATTCCAATTTCTATCTTCCAGGGACCAGCCTAGATCTCAGAAAGGAAATCCTGACTGTGGTAGAGGCCATTACCTCTCCCCCTGAATCCACTATTTCGGTTTTACTTCCTTTGAGCCAGGCTGTGGCCTCCCAGCCAGAGACTACACTTCCCAGAAACCCTTGCAGTGACAAATAGTGGTCATGTGACTACACTCTGACCAACAGAAAGCAAGCAGAAGTGCCTTGTACCATTTCTGAAACTTGGCTTTCTCTCTCTTTTTTTTGGTACCAGGAATTGAACCCAGGGGCATTTAACCCACTGAGTCTCATCCCCAGACATTAAAAAAAAAAATGTTTTAATTGGAGACAGGGTTTTGCTAAGTTTCTGAGGCTGGCTTTGAACTCACAATCCTCTGCCTTAGTCTGCAGAGCGGCTGGGATTACAGGTGTGCACCACAGTGTTGGATTAGGGGGCCATGACTTTCAAGAGTGTTGCATACCCTCTAGTTTTCCCCACTTCTTGCTGATTGGGAAACAGTGGGTAAGCTGCTTGGAGTCTTGGCATGGAGACTGGCAGAATCAGCCCGGGCTCTTTGGAAAACCCTATTTTTTTTTTTAAACCCTGAAGTGTCAAGGATGGAACTTGGCCTCATGCAGGCCAGGTAAGTGCTCTACCACTGAGCTACATCCTGGGCCCCAAAATTCCATCTTACTTAAGCCACCATACCTTGGGGTCTCTTTATTCCAGTAGCTCAGACTATAATCTAACTGACCAGAACTGGAAGGCTGTGTTACTGTAGCTACCAATGCATATTCTGCAGTCAGTCTGCAATCCTTGCTCCTTGACTCAGCAGTTGTGTGGTTTTGGGTAAGTTATTGAACCTTTCTGTGCCTCATTTCTTCAATTATAAAATGTAAATACCAGCATTTACCTTGCAATATCCTTAGAAGCATTATGCCAGCTAAGGTATCTTGCACATGGCTGCTGCTTGAATGACCACTATTATTACTTTTATTTAGTAACCATCAAAAAAGCTCAGCCAGAGCCTAGTGTGCCAGTACAGGAAATTCCTGTTGGCATCAGAACTCTAATGGGGACTGGAGGAAGCTGGTGTTGGCCCCATTTTACAGAGGAGAAAATAGGCTCAGAGATTTGCCCGAAATCATCCTACTAGTAAAGCTCGGAGGCAAGCCTCAAGCAGAACTGAGTAGTCCCAGAATCACGACTGTCGCCCACTGCATCACCCCGCCCCCGCCCACCGTAACACCCGCCTGCATTCAACAGGCGCACCCAAGAGTGGGGCGTCCGCCTCTGGCCCTCATGTTCCCGGTGGCCCAGGCGTGTGAGTGTGGTTATCCTGGAGGTGCCACGCTCCTGGATGGGCACCAATTCACTCCCTGTGCATGAGGCTGCCCCCTGGAATTGGACCCTTTGCTTGCCAGCTGAGAGAGACCTCACAGCCTTGGACCACCCAGCCAGACGATGTGGAAGCTGTGACAATCTGGGGCTTCTCTCAAGTTCTAAAAATGGATCATTCAAAAAATCCAGTCGGGTTCCTGAGGCTCGTAGGTGGAGAACGAGACAGACCGCTGTTCTAAGGCCAGTGACTAGTTAATTAAGCGGGGGCATGGACAGAGGTACCTGGCAGGTCCTATTAAGGGAAGGGTGAACCCTGCACTCCCCAGCCTTGTGGCACCCACTGACGTCATCATCTCAGATCCAGGGGCCTGCTCCCCACCAGGCCTCTCCCTCCCCGCGGCCCCCATACCTGTTTTCTTTGCCATTTGGCAACAGGGATGGGCGCTCCGCCCCAGGGCGCTCTGTGCAAACGTAGGTGTTCCTGCGGGTCATCATGCTGGGAGGGAGGTTGTTCTGTGGGAGACACACAGGGAAGGGAACAGGTGAAGAGCCGCCCGCCGCGCCCCCTCTTGCCTCTCCCAGGAGGACTGAGTCAGGGCCTGGGTAGAAGCCCAGGGGCAGGCAGGGGCTCAAAGACCCCAGTGGGAGGAGAGGGCCACGAGTCGCCGCGGAGCTGGGTCAGGGAGACCACCGGAGCTTACTGGGAAACTGAGGAAGGCCGAAGCGACTTCTCACAATCGCGCTTCCACACGCCACACTCAGTCCCCCGACAGCCCATGTCGGGCTGTGACGCCAGCTCAGAACACCCGCCCTGCTGGGCCCCCCACTCAACCTCTGGATCTCCGGGTCAGTTCACAATGTGCCCACCCCTGGCGGGCAGCCTCAGGGCCTCCTGGGTGCCCACTGCAGACAAATACATCCCCACCCCAAAGGGACACTGAGCCCCATGAAGACAGGAGTGGCGGGATCCCACCACCCTTCTGGACATCAAGGTCCAAGCTGAGGTCACCTCAGCCTCCACAGGGCCGGTGCCACCCCCCAGCCCTCTGGTGCCAACAGGCTCTTATCGAATCCTGCACGCTGCTCTGGGGAACTGCAGGGCGGCACCTGCAAGGCAGACCCAGGGGGTCCCGCCCCTTGCCACTCACCGGGGTGCTCGTGCTGTCCTTCCGCCGCTCGGGGATCTCCGCCTTGTTGGGGTTGTGGGCGCTGCTGACCATGGGGCTGGACGGGGGCAGCCCCCGGCTCCCGCTCCCCGCTGCGCTGCAGCTCGCCTTCCGGCCCGGCAGCCGCTCCTCCTTGAGCTCCGCCTCCCCGGTGCTGGTTGGGCTGCGCTTGGGGTGCAGGGGTGCTGGGGACGGGCCACCTGGTAGAGGGAGGGGATCAGGTATAGCTGGCATCCCCTGGGAGGCCCAGAACCGGCCCTGGGCGAACTCCTGACACAGACTGCAGTCTCTGCCAATCGTTCTGATAACGTCTGTGGAAGTTACTGGGCGCATGTGGGGACACAGAAGCCAGAGGAGAGCTCAGGGACAGGCAGGCTTTGCGCAGTCCCACACACCCCTGGTTCAGCGCTGCACACGTGGGACAAGCGCTTGACCGCTGGGCCACACCCCGCCCCGCCTCTCGCCTTTTTCTTTTTTTTTTTAATGTCAAAAGATTGGGAACAGCCTAAATGTCCCTCATCAGGGGATGGTCGAGGTATTTCCACAAAAAGCCACATACTGTACAGAATCTCCTAAATGAAATGTCCAACAGACAAATCCAGAGAGGCTAAGCAGATTAGTGCTGCTGGAGGCTGGGTGGGTGAAGGGCTGAGGAATGATGGAGGAACACTGGTCATTCTTGGTGTGACGGAAGTGTCCCCACAGTGTAGTCTGGTGACGGACTCACATCCATGGAAGTATAGTAATGCCGGGGCCGAGCACTTTAAATGGGTGAACTGTACAGGATGTGAATTTTAGCTCAATAAAACTCTTTAAAAACTAGTGTAGAGAACTTAAATTTGATGAAGATGTGGGCGGCAGACCACTTGGAAGTTTCCATGTCCTTTTTCTTGGCCATACAGGGTATTAAACCCGGGGTGCTTTACCACTGAGCTACGTACCCAGCCCTTTTTAAAAATTATGTATTTTTGAGACTGTCTCACCAAATTGCTGAGGCTGGCTTTGAACTTGTGATCCTCCTGCCTCAGCCTCCCAAGTAGCTGAGATTATAGGTGTGCCCCATCATGCCTGGTTTCCATTCCTACTTTTTTTAAAAGTTTTTTTTAGTTGTAGATGGACACAATACCTTTATTTTATTTATGTGCTGCTGAGGATCAAACCCAGTGCCTCACACATGCTAGGGGAGCACTCTACCACTGAGCCACAACCCCAGCCCCTCCAGTAGTGGGGTCTATTTATTTTCTACAGCAGATACTTTTCAGTTGCAGAATGTAGGGTACAACGTGGTATCTTCCCCGGCTCATTCCCCTTGGAATGGCCTCCCCTCCTTTCAGTGTGGAGGAGAGGTAAGAAGGCAGGCTCTAAGCTGTCACTTTGTACAATGAGTCCTGTGCCCCAGTTGCAGTGAATTAATTCCCAAAGGAGTCTGGTATCAGTGCTCCATCCCAGATGAGTAGGCTAAAGAGATTCTAGGACCATTTGGGCTGGTCTCTGGTATTCTAAGTGAAATGTTAATTAATCTGAGCTGGGTATAGTGGCACATGCCTGTAATCCTAGCTACTCAGGAGGCTGACACAGGAGAATGACAAGTTTGAGGCTGGCTCAACAACTTATCAAGGCCCCAAATAACTTAGTGAGACCCTGTCTCCAAATAAAAACTAAAAAGGCTGGGGATGGCTTAGTAGTAGAGCACCCCTGGGTTCAATTCTCAGTTAAAAAAAAAAAAAAAAAAACAAGCTAGGGATGTAGCTCAGTGGGACAGTGCTTGCCTGGCATGCACAAGGCCCTGGGCTCCATCCTCAGGACAGCAAAGGAAAATGCAGAAATCTGTGCGCTCACAGATCAAGAGAAAAGGTAAGCCGGGCTGGGCATGTGGCAGTGGTAGAGCACATGCCTAGCACGCCTGAGGCATTGGGTTCAATCCCCAGCACCGCATGAAAACACTAAACAAAATAAAATATTGTGTTCATGTACAACTAAAAAAAAATAATAAAAAAAAGGTAAGGTGAGATAAGAGAAATGAAAAACCAGACCATCAGAGAAGCAGCAAGGCACAGAATATCCGCTCTGCGTGTGGCCGCTCCTCCAGATGGACTCCCTCCGAGTGAGTCTACAACGCCCCTACTTCTTTACCACACAGCCTCCTGTTGCTGGAGGCTGGGGGGGTAGTGGGGGATCAGAGCGCGGCCCTGAACCTGGGGGCGGGGCCTGAGGGCCAGGGGGCGGGGCCACACTCACAAAAGTCGCTGTGCCGGCGCTGGCGGTGGTAGGTGGAGGAGGCGCTCCGCTGCCCTTTGCCATGGCTGGTGACTTTGCTGGAGCTCGTCCCGTTGGTGGTGTCGCTGGGCGCCCGCACCCGTGCCAGGGCCAGCCCTGGGGCGCCCCGGTCCCCACCCTCCTGCAGAAGGATGGCAGAAGAGGGGAGACTGTCCCCTCTGCCCCTCCAATCCCTCCACCCGAGGCACACTCCTGAAGACCCCTGTCCTCTAACCTCAGTCTTCCTGCCCAGCAGGAGGTAGGTGGCGGTCACTTCGTTGTACTTCTGGCTGGTCAAGGCCTCTTTGATTTCTTCCCGTGTGTAGCCCATACCCACCATCACCTCTGCAGGGGGAAACTGGGGTCAGTCAGTCTCCTGGGCCTTCCTTCCACCTGCTGGGCCACGCCTGCTCCTCCGTCTGCCTAGGAGCCACCTCCCTCTGCCATGGCATGCCCATTTCCTTGGAAGAATAATCCTGACCCCTGCTCCATACCCCAGGGGACAGGCACACAGACACATCCCACCAACCAGAGTGTTCCATCCCTAAGGCCACCTGCCACTGGCTGCTCTCCCTGATAGGGCATCCAGGCTTCCAGCACATGCTGTTGCCAGCTCTCCTCCCAGGGTGAGGACCAGAAGGAAAAGAAGGTCCTGTGGAGACCCCCAAGTGTCTTGGAACACCTGGAGCCAGCTGTGCCTGAAGGCTGACACCCTGGCCTTTGTAGTCATGTGAATGAATAAAGTGTCACTATTAGGTTAAGACATGAAATAGCTGGCATCGGCAAATTTTGACCTATAAAATGGCAGTCTCTTGGGGTTTCTGACATTGGCAACCAGCAAGTCCTGGCTAATGCAGCCAACTGTGATGGTGACTGCAGAGTCCTCAGCTGTGGAGGAGGGCTTCGGAGCGGTTTCTAACAGGTTCTTCCAGAGCCAGCACCTTAGGGTTCAAGAGTTCCAGGTTCCAGACCAGAGAGCTCAGAACCAAAGGGGGGTGACAGGTCACTGAGCACTTGTGCTCAGGTTCTTCCAGCAGTGACCTAATTTCTTAAAAGTCAATGACAGCTGGTGTGGTTGGCTCATGCCTGTAATCGGGAGGCTGAGGCAGGAGGATTGCCAGTTTGAGGCCAGCCTCAGCAACTCAGAGAGACCCTGTCTCAGCATTAAAAATAAAAAAGGGCTGGGGATGTGGCTGAGTTGTAGAGCGCCCTGGGTCCAATCCCCGGCACCAGAGGGAAAAAAAGCTACTGACAGCATAGCACCTATCACACACCAGGCGACGTGGAGCGACTCCGGAGGCAGGTCTGGTACTGACCCATCTGCCCACGAAGAGCTAGACGCACAAAGGGGACATGCTCACTAGGGCCACACAGCTGCAGGGGCAGCTCCTCACTGCGCCTGGCAGGCTTCAGGAGGCGTTAACCAGAGGGACAAGGGGCTCGGCGGCCTCACCGATGCGCTTGGTGTCCCCGAAGTCCTCCTCAGGCTCCGTG
This sequence comes from Sciurus vulgaris, assembly GCF_902686455.1. Classification (NCBI taxonomy): domain Eukaryota; kingdom Metazoa; phylum Chordata; class Mammalia; order Rodentia; family Sciuridae; genus Sciurus; species Sciurus vulgaris. Next base: position 54,340,795 of record NC_136478.1, on the reverse strand, counting down.
TATGGCTTCAGCTCCTCACCCTCATAGCCGATGTTGATCCATTTGTCTTTCATGATTTGCTGAGGGAAGAGGAGGGGCTGTCAGAAGGAACCAGAACCCCGCAGCTCGGGCGCAGGTGGGCCCAGTGGGGCTGCTGCCCTGCCCGCCTCCAGGGCGCCCTAGGGCCAGGCCCTCCCGCCTCCCGCAGAGCTGGGTCCCATCACCCTGTGATCACCCAGGAGCTCATTAGCTAATTGCTGGGTGGTGGGAGTGGGCGAGGCTGCCATGGGGGGAGGCCCGCAGCTCTTCCTGGGCTCCTGGTCAGGGAAGGAGGCAGAGTGTGGGGGCGGGGGGCCAGGGCCGGGGCTCACCTCGAGAGTGCAGCGTTTAGCTGGGTTCAGCACCAAAAATCTCCGCAGGATGCTCTCACAGTCGGTAGACATGTAGAAAGGGACCCGGTACTTCCCCCTGAGCACGCGTTCCCGCAGCTCCTGCGGGGACAGGGTTACTGTGGAGGGGTCAGCCATGACTCCCAGCCCTCCTCACACACTCCTCTCCATCCCAACCCCCAGCGGAAGTGACAGCAGCTCCAAGTCCCAGCCCCCTCCCCTGACCTCAGTTCCTCATCTGGAAAATGGGAACATTGGAGAGATGCAGCAATTTAAAAAATAATTTTGCAAAGCTACATAACTTTCATTCAGGGACAACCTTAGAAGGCAAATTCTGCAGCCAGGTTCAGAGGAGGGGTAGGCAGGTGAGGGGGTCTCTGGGCCTCAGTTTTCTCATCTGTGAACAGGGTCACAGTGAAAGCCTAAGGACTAGTCTGGCCCAGGCATACAAAGGGGGCTGCGACGCCCTCCCTAGCCATGCCTGTCCCCACAAGGGCTGCGAGTCTGTGAGGACCTACAGGGAGCACACGTGGCCTGCTTTTTGTTTGAGATTTTCACGAGGGCCACAAGCAAGGCTGTGGAAAATCAACCCTGGGCTCAAGGTCTGGAAGCCCAGGGCACCCCTCCCAGGCTCCACAGAAGTGAGGGGACAGAGCAAGTGGCGGTGGGGTCGAGCCAGAGCCCTCCGCCATGCCAGCACCAGGGGAGACAGAGAGGCTGGCAGCTGCTCCAGATGGAAGGACACGGGGACTGAGTGCACTTGGGAACCTGAACGGATCCCCGACCAGGAGGACAAATAGCTGCGAGGAGGCTTCTGGGTTGACCAACAGGATCCGAGCGGGGACCTTGGGGCGGCGGCCAGGACTGAGCCACTTATGAATGTCCTGTATGTGACCATTGTCTGGAAAACGCTCCTGGTCTCAGGAGATAACCCACTGTAGCCTTTGGGGACAAAGGGACACAGTGTCTGCAAGGAACTGTCCCACAGTCCATCAACAGGGACCAGAGCAACCTTGTCACGTGCCTGTGCAGCCAGATACGGCACCACAGATCTCGGGGCCATGCGTTCTCTGGAGTCCTGCAACTTTTCTGGAGATTGGCAACGCCTCCCAACAACAAGCTCAAGCGAAAAACACCTGGAGGAAGACTGTGCCCGCCCCTGCCGCCCTGACCAGCGTCTGTGCCCAGCACCGGCTGGCGTCTGCCACCACAGCTCCCGACTACCTTGTTCTGCTCCCCGCCTGGCGTGGTGGCTGGGACATCAGTCCACAGGGATGGAGGGCTTCAGATCTGGGCACTCGATTCCAGGGTTTTCAGTGACCGGCTACGCCTCCACTGCTCCCAGCAGTTGGAGAAGCCCCTCCCCAGCCTGCCCACCGGCCCAGGCGACGGCTAAGCTGCGGTGCCTCTGGCTCTGCCTGCCTGCCATGGACACTTCAGAGACGAAAGCCGCACTCGTGGCTCCTGTCACTCGGCACAGCGCCTTCTCAATTCCCCCATGGAACAGCAGCTATGGGCAGGGATGTGCTGCCACTTTTGTCACATATTTGCAAAGCCTCAAAGTGACCCTAATGTCGGAGGTGAACGGCAAATACTTCCTGAGCGAGTGAGCAAGCTGAGCCCAGGACTCAAGCTTGTCCTGAGCCCCAAAACAGCACCGTCCACATGGACTGGCCTCCTGGCGGTGGGGACCCAGTCCCACCTGCTCCGTGTCTGCTCGGGTCAGTCCCACCCTTGTCCTCCACAGAGGAGAGGTGCAGGGACAGGCCTGATGGTGGAGGAAGTCCCCGCACCCAGCCCGGCCCGGCACCTTGAGGTTATGCCCGTCGAAGGGCAGGGAGCCGCTGACGAGGGTGTAGAGGATGACGCCCAGGCTCCAGATGTCCACCTCCGGCCCGTCATACTTCTTGCCCTGGAACAGTTCTGGGGCGGCGTACGGGGGGCTCCCGCAGAATGTGTCCAGCTTGGAGCCCAGCGTAAACTCGTTGCTGAAACCGAAGTCGGCGATCTTGATGTTGGCCTCGGCGTCCAGCAAGAGGTTCTCGGCCTGGGCGCAGAGGAGGAAGGATAGGTGGCTCAGGGACCCGGCCCTATGGGGGTGTGGGGCTGCTCGCAGACTGCTCCCTACGCTGTGTGACCTTGGGGAGTGACTTTACCTCCCTGGGCCAGTTTCCTCTTCCATGGAGCGGGTGGTTTGAGGATTAAATGTGTGAGTCCATATAAATGGCCCAGAACAAGCCTGGCACCAGTGAGAGCTGAGTGGGTACCACCACCCGACTTGGTCTGCAGAGCTGAGGTCTCTGGGCAACCTCCCGCCCCTCCTTGAGCCCCAGCTTATCCAGAAGGAAAGAAATTAGAATAAGAGATCGCTCAAAATCCATAAAATATGAATAACTTTGTCTATTAGTTGTGCACCCACTATGTGCCGGGCCTGGTGGGCCGTCATTTCTAAGAGTGGGCTTGTGTGGGTGCGTGTGCAGACACTGGCAGCCCAGCTCCACTCCTGCCCGCTGTGTGACTCTGGGTGGGTGGCCCAGTCCTGTGCCTCAATTTCCCTGTGTGTAAACTGAGGGTAATGGCACCCACCATGTAGGTGGTATGCTCACGTTGACAGCTGGAGCGTGGTCAGTGTTCTAGAACCTGACTGCCTTCTATTGATAGAAGGTTCTGTCCTTTACTTTCTTTCTTTTTGTGGAATGGGGATGGAACTCAGGGATGCTCTACCACTGAGCCACAGGCCAGCCCTTTTTAAGTTTTCTTTTTTGTGTGTGGAGCTGGGGACTGAACCCAGGGCTTTGTGCATGCCAGGCAAGACAGGGTCTGACTGAGTGATGAGGCTGGCCTTGAACTTGCCATCCTCCCGCCTCAGCCCTGTGAGCCATGGATGACAGACCTGGCCACCATGCCCTGCAGGCTTTGTCTACTTCTTGAGGAAGGTGGCCTTGTGACTGCCGTTTCTCAGATGAGGATATGGAGGCTCAGGGAGGCCACCTCGTGCCCACGGAAAGAACCTGGCTCAGCTGGAGCCCAACAGGGCCTGTGGCCACCATGGCCTGGCACGAGGAGGAGCACCCAGATCCTGCTTCTTTTGCCCTCCCCAGTCCCACCCACGCCTGGCTGTCCCGTGCAAGGTTCTCAGCAGCTTAGGCCACCAGCACTGTGCCCTCCTCAGGGCCACCCTGTCCCTCAGAGCTTCTGTACCACCTGGCACCCTTCTGCACTTCCCACCCAAGCAGGGTCTGGTACCCTCAAAGCACCTCACAGGATCATCCCAAACCAGAATCCAACAGTAGCCCAGTCTGGCTCTGGGTGGCACTTCGCGCCCTGGTATTTGAAACCCCACAATTCAACCTCAATCTTCCATTTGGTCCCCTGGCGCACTAACAGGACCCTCCAGCAGGGGGCGTGCAGCATCCACATTGGCACCCACCAGCCCCTGAGCCCAGCTGGCAGAGCGCATCCCAGGCCTCCTGGCACACACAGTGCGCCAGAACCTTCTATAGCAATTGGACAGTGGCATTTTATGTCTTTGGCTCTCATAATAATTTTTAAAACAAGGCTTGCACTTTGAATATACTTTTTTCATCTCATTTTTCCTGCAATTCATTTTTATTATATTTTATAGAAGTACCGATCCACAATATATATTTTTTTTTTTTTAAATGGGGGCCTCACTGTTTCCCAGGCTGGCCTCAAACTCCTGGGGACCCTCCTGCTTGGGTGTCCAGGTGGATGATTTTTTTTTTTTTTTTAAACAACAAAACAAACCTGAGCTGATAAAGTGGCTCCCCAAGCCCTCAGCTCACGGCCTGGTGCTGACACAGGGGCTTGCTCCACCTCAGCACCTGTCCAGTCTCAGACGGGAAGCCCAATCCTTGCCGGTCCCTCTGAGTGTGGGGTGTGGACCACCCAAGGGGCTGTGGGGCTCAGCTCAGCAGGTGGCTGACGTCCAGCCCTGCTGGGTCCCAGTCCCACCTACTGCTGGATTCTCTCCAAGATCCTTCTTACGTTCCAAGATCCCTGATTCTAAGACCCTGCAGGGCGTGGCTCCTGGGACCTAAAACCTCTTCTCAAGATTCCTGAATGTTCTGAGTCTGAGAGAGGCCCTGTCCTGAAGCTCTGAGAGTGACAGCCTGTGGTGTCCCACTGTCCCTGTGCAGTAGGATACTGGTCTCTCCCTGTCATTCCTGCCCCTCCACCAACCTTGCTTGGCCTCAAAAGCTCGGGAACAAACCAAGAGCCCTGGTGCCTAGGGAGGAGCCAGGGGACATGCTGGGGAGGGGCCAGGGTGGCCGAGTTGGGATACCTGAAGTCACAGTGGGCTGGGGGCTTACCTTCAGGTCCCTGTGTACAATGTTTTTCTGGTGACAGTAGTGCACGGCCGATACAATCTGCGGGGAGGAGGTTTGTTACTTGTGGCCCCAAGTGGTCAGCCCCCCCCCCCCGGGGGGCCTGTGAAGCCATTCACGACCCAACCCCTGGGCCCCAGCCTCCCCTAGGTGCAGACCGAGTCCCTGAATACTGGCGCCTGCTTCTGTCACAGCAGATGTCCTGGGACCCACCAAGACACCTGCACTAGATCACCTGACATTCTCACGCCCAGACACGGAGACCCCGGCACACCCGAGGACCTCGGATTGAAGACATCCGGACTAGTCCCCTCCAACTCACCCCTGGGAACTCCCGTGGGAGGGTCCCAGGCCTGGAGACGGACATGGTCCCAACTCACCATGGCTTAGCCCCTGGCACGCAGGACAGCCACGTCAGCGTCACCCGCACGCCCAGACACGCCCGTCCTGCCCGCTCACACACCTGGCCCCGCGCACCTGCAACCCTCTCCTGCCAGCTCACTGCCCACTCGGCCGCACCTGGGCCCGGTATCCGCACACCCCACACCTGGCATCGGTACATCCGGGGCCCCCGACTCTGTACCTCCACCTGAGCCGCACCCCCACGTCCTGGGCAGCCCAGCCCCAGCGCCCCAGCGCCCCAGCCCGGCGGCTGACCTGTCGGAACTTGGCCCGCGCTTCCTTCTCCTTCATGCGGCCGTGCGACACGAGGTAGTCAAACACTTCTCCTGCGGGCAGAGGCCAGGCGGGTCAGGGCGGGGCGGGGGGCGGGGGCGGGCGGGGCGGGGCGGGGCCTCACCGGCGCTTGCGTACTCCATCACCAGGTACAGGGTCTTCTCGGTCTCGATCACCTCGAAGAGCTTCACTGCCGCGGGCGGGAGGGAGGGCGCGGGTTAGGCGGGGAGGGCACCCCCTCCACCCGGCCTCTAACGACGCGGACGTCCAACCCTAACAGCCCCCACTCAAGAACCCTCCATGGCTCCCTACTGGCGGCAAGGTTTTCCACACTGGCCGGCCCCACTCGGCCGCCTTCCCTCTCACAAGAACCCCAGGTTGGCGAGGCCAGGGGTAGTCTGCGTTCTTCACTGTGTCCCTGGCACTGGCACACAGAAGCCACCCGGTATTTATGGAGCAACAGATGAATGGATGGGCAAACGCCACTGTGAGGCCAGACCAAACCCTGCCTCTCTCCATAAAGACCTCTCTCCCCTCCCTGCCTAATGACAAAGACAGTGACATCAGTGCTCCTGATGAACAGACCAGATCCCAAGCTTAGCCCTGAATGAAGTGTTCTGGATGCGTGCACTTATCCAATCCTCACAGCCACCTTGAAATAGGTCCTTTTATCACTCTCACTTTAGAGGAGGAAACAGGCTCAGAGATGTAAAGTGAGTTGCCTAAAGTCACACAGCAGTGATACCACTAGGAGGAACCAGGTCTATGATACCCACTGGTCCCTCCTTCCCCAGGGCTCTCCCTCCCCAGTGCTCTAGCTGGCGGCCTGCTTCTGAGCCCCTCCCTTCCCCTCCTCACCGATGTTGGGGTGGTTTAGGCCCTTCATGATGCGGACTTCTCGGAACAGCTGGCGAGGCCAGAAAGGAAGACAGAGAAGAATGAGGGTGGATGGTTTTGGGGACTCGGCAGGTCACCCGGCTGTCCCTGGAACCTTGCTCCCACCCTGCTGCCCCTCCCTGGGCCTCACCTTCTGCAGACTGCTGGGGTTGAGCTGGGTTTTATCGATGATCTTAATGGCGACCTAGAGGTAGAGGAAGGGGACAGGTCAGGGTTCCACAGGCCCTTGACGTGGGAGAGGTCCCCCAACTCCCATCACCCTGGATGTCCCTTCTCAGAAGAGCCCTCAACCAGGCCATTCCGAGAGGACGGGGACCCTGGGCCAGGGGCATTCCACACACGGTTCCCTCATCTCCTTCTGCAGGAAGTGTCCCCTCTTCCATGGCGGGGCCCTGATGGGGCTGCTCCAGGGTCTATGTGTGTGAGGGTGACCAAGATCTCAGGTCCTTTTCATCACATCTTTTTTTTTTTTAGGTACCTGGAATGCTCTACCACTGAGCCACATCCCCAGGCCCTTTTAATTTTTTGACACAGGGTCTTGCTAAATTGCTGAGGCTGGCCTTGAACTTGCAATCCTCCTGCCTCAGCCTCCTTGCTGGGATCACAGATGTATGCCCCCACACCTGGCCCATCACATGTATAAAATGGTAAATAACATCTAGCTGACATTTACTGGCCCATGCTGAACACTAGGCCCTGGTTTGTGTGCCGCACAAACAAGACCCTTCATCCTCACAACCACCCTGTGGAATGAGTGCGACAGTCATCTCCATTCACAGATGGGAATTTGTGGGAAACCACGCCAGTCCAGGCCTGGTGGTGCATGCCTGTAATCCTGGCAGCTCGGGAGGCTGAGGCAGGAGGATCAAGTCACTTGGTCAAGGTTATGTAGCTTGATAGAGTCTATCCCTTAAACTCTTAAATTTTTTTAGACATTTTTAAAAAGGTCTTTGAGGTAGTCATCAATATTACTGAACTTTCCTTATATTTATTTTACAGTTTAGTTTCTATTTTAAATCACACATTGGGGTAGAATGCCATATGCATTTCAATAGTGAGTGGTTAAAAAAAAAAAAAAAGAAGAAGTCTTAATCTAAGGCGGTAGCACACACCTTAATCCCAGCAATTTGGGAAGCTACAGCAGGAGGATCCCAAGTTTGAGGCCAGCCTCAGCAACTTAGTAACAGCCTGTCTCAAAATTTAAAAAAATAGGGGCTGGAGCTGTGGCTCGGTGGAGCACTTGCCTAGCACGTGTGAGGCACCGGGTTCCATCCTCAGCACCACGTAAAAAGAAAATATATAAGATAAAGGTATTGTGTCCGTCTACAACTAAAAAAATTAAAAAAAAAAAACAAATAAAGTTTAAATTCTATTTTTTTTTTAATATCAAAGGCTGAGATGTCACTTACTGGTAGAGCAACCCTGAGTTCAATCCCCAGTACCCCCTCCTGCCAAAAAAAGAGCCCATCTGTAATTTTCCCATAAGGTCCTGGGCCACCCCCAGGTGTGCTAGATTAAAGAGCTCTTTCCCCGGGACGCCTTGTTCCCTTAGACTCCAGTCCTCTGGAAACCTCTGGAACCACGCGCAAGATCCACATATGGTGAACGACATGTTCTTTGTGGGAGAGAGGGTCCCTTGGCTTTCCTCATTTTCTCACGAATGGATTTTTTAAAATTTTGTCAAACACTTTTTATGCCAGTATTGAGACGATCATATGGTTTCTCTCCTTTAATCTGTGAATGTGGCGAAGTGCGTGAATAAATTGTCAAATGGAAAAGAACCTGGCATTCCTGGGACAAACCCAGCTTTGTTATCACGCAGCTTTGTTTCACTGATTTGCTGGGGGTTTATTTGCTGATATTTTGTTTAAGGTCTTTGGTTTGAGGCCAGCTTGGCCAATGCAGTGAGACCCTGTCTCAAAAAAATAAACAAGATTTTTGAACTGACATTCACAGGAATGCCTGGTCCATGATTCTGTTCTGGCCTGGTTTGGCTCTTGTGGCAAGCTGGCACGTACAGATCTACTGGGACGAGGCTCGGTGGTGGAGCACGTGCCTAGCAAGCATGAAGTCCTAGGCTCCATCCCCAGCGCCACGCACACACACCCCTGTCAGCAGCAGAACGGCTTTGTTCAGTCTCTGGAAGAACTGGCGTGACGTTTGAACCTTAGGAAGAATTTGCCCATAAAACCAATGGGGCCTGGTGTCTTTTGGGCATTTGCCATGGGCTGCCTAAGGGCAGGGAAGAGTCCGTCCAGAGCAGGGAAGAATTGCTTCTGTCGCTTTTTTCAAAGTCGAAGAGAGCGCAGAGGAAATCGTGAAACCACCCACCGTCTTTTCTCCCTTGAAGTATGAACTTCAGATCTCATGTCTAGGTCCCCACATCTGTGCCAGCTCTTTCTGCAACGACGTCTGCAGGGAGGACTCTGGAGGGGGCCGGAGAGTGAGGCCCTACGTAACTGGGGACGCAAGACCCCTGGAAGACTTTGAGGAGCTGCAGCCCACCCCTGACACCGGGAGGTGGCCCGGAGTAGGCACCGAGTCCACGTGCGTCCTCAGGACTAGAGCCGGCTCTGCCTGCCACCTGATTTCTTGGCAGTTTCAGGAGGCCTGAGTTGGTTTTCTTTGTCCACTAGGGTTGCTTGGGTGAAACCTGAGAGTCAGGGACCCACCTTCGGTCCTCAGGCAAAGAGAGGGCCAGCCCCGACCTCTCCAGAAGCCCCGAGCCCCAGGCCACTCACCTCCCGCCCGGTGAGGACATGCCGGGCCAGCTTGACTTTGGCGAAGTTGCCCTTCCCGATGGTGCGCAGCAGGCGGTAGTTGCCCACGTGGGGCTGCTCCTCGGGGCAGGAGGCGATGGAGTTCCGGCAGCGGGCACCCAGGGAGCGGCTGGACCAGGACGGCCCTTTGTCTGAAGATCGGCCACTGCCCAAGGTGCCATGCTGGGCGGGGGAGAGGAGCGCGAGCCGTGAGCCGCCCCGTCCCGCTCCAGGGTGCCCTGGCCACCAGCCCCTGTGGCCCTTCTCCATCCCAGGCTGAGAGAACCACGTCACCTCTGGATCCTGCGTTTCTATGCTAGAAGAAGTCTCAGGGAATATGAGGGAAGGCCGCCTCCCACCCCAGGGCCGTCCAGCGGCCCCAGCCTCTGTTATCGCTGCGACTCCGCTCGCCCTAAGCGCTGTGACCCTCACCTCGGTAACAACGCTCCACCCGGCCACCACGAACCCGACATTCTGTTCCAGCCACACTGTCCCCACTGTAGCCCCCAAATTCCTCTCTACACCCAGACATCAGCCCTGATTCCCAGCTGATGATCCGACAGCCCGCACTAGTGACCCTCACCCAGTGTCGCCTGCCATGGTTCCAGTTACTGTGATCCGAAAATATTACATGGAAAATTCCAGTAATGAACAATTTGTAAGTTTAAAATACCTTTTATTATACTACGTTATGATGGTTCTATTTTATTAGTAGTTGTTTCTTTTATTTGGTACCAGGGATTGAACTTGGGCACCTGACCCTGAGCCACATCCCAGCCCTTTTTTATATTTTTAGAGACGGTCTCGCTGAGTTGCTCAGGGGCCCAAGTTGCTGAGGCTGGCTTTGAACTCACGTTCCTCCTGCCTCAGCCTCCTGAGAGGCTGGGATTACAGGCCCGCGCCACTGGGCAGTAGTTATTGTTGCTCTTACTGTACCCAATTTATAACTGAACTTCATCATAGGACCTGTGTCCAGGGTTTTCTGTCCCAGGCAACTCTGCAGGTCCTGGAATGTGCCCTGGGGACTGGGAGGGGACGGCTGTGCTCTAGTCCTTTGGCCCCAGTTCTACTCCAGACCCTGGAACCAAGGCTCCCCTTGCCCCCAGCCTGGCCAGTCGCCGTGACCCGCCCGCCCGCTGTGGGAACACTGTTTCATCCTCAGGCTGCCCTCGCCACCCTGCCTTGCCGTCTCCCACGCCCTCACTCCTCTGTCCCCAACGTTCTGTTCCTGCCATCCTGTCCCTCCCGGGCCTCCCTCCCCCACAGGTCACCTGCCTGCTCTGAGTTGCCCTGTCCTGGATTGTGAGCCCCAGGGACAGCGGCTCCCTTTCAGGGCTGGGCCCAGCATGTCAGAGGCCTCAGCCGAAACGGCTCTGCTCAGTCTGTGCCCTCTCAGGGCTGGGGGTGGGACGCAAGGGACAAAGGACACTGAGGAGGACAGGCCAGAGAGCCGATGGGCTGGGGGCTCCCATCTGCTCCTCGCAGGAACTCTCTGCCAGGCCACTTCCCAGTGACGACGACTGACGTTTCATTAATGTGGCACGATGCCACCCAAGCATCATCGCCCATTTCACAAGGGAGGAAACTGAGGCCCAGAGCCAGGCTCTGAACCCAGCCAGTTTCTCCCCACGCTCCTGCTTCGTCCCTACTGAGCAGACACACGGAGCCCAGCCCCGAGCTGGGGAGCGGCTGCCCGCATCTGGCTCCCACAGCGCGACCTGGGGCACCTGCACCTGCACACTGCAGAGCTGAGGCCTGGACAGCAGGGGCTGGTCAAGGTCATACAGCTCATTCACAAGGGGCAAGAAGACAGGGTTCCCCAAGCCTGGGCAGGAGCCCCCTCCAGGGCTACACTCCAAGCACACACCTGTGGTGGGCGGGACCCTCACCCCGACCTCCAACGTGGGTTCAATTAAGACAGGCATTCTCTGGGCAGGGACCCCAAAGCCCCCACATCTGGGGGAAGAGTACGATGCCCAAGGTCACAGGGCAAATGGAGCAGAGCACCTAGAAACCCAGGCTGCAGACCCCAAGTGCGGCTCCTAGCCCCAGGCCTCCTCCAGGGGAGGGCGGAGATCCTGGATAAGGCCTGGGATTCCCACTGGGATAAGGTCTAGGAGGCACTGGGGGGCAAGTGGAGGTGGGATGGTACCCCACTGAAGGCAGCACTGCTGAGGGACCCCTGGGAGGGGCATCTGGGGCAGTGGGTGAAAGAGCCCCCAGGGGCTGGGGGCCGGAGCTAAAACTGGCCCACACCACCAGTGGCCTGGATCCCTTCTGCTGGCGCCCCAATGCCAGGCCCATTGCTAGGGAACCTGGGGAGGCTGGCCCCTGGTGGGGGGGCCATAGAACCTGAGGTGCGAGAGTGTAACCCCATGGCTGTTACCAAGGCAACCAGGTAGCAGGAAAGGGGGCTGCACCTCCGATTCCAGAGGGAGACAGGTGACTTCCAGATAGGGCTGACAGGCAGGCCTCACTGACTGGAATCGCAGGACAGGAGAGAATCAGTCACCCTAAGTCCCCACTGGGCACAGATCTCAACAGCCAACAGAACAGGAAGTCCTGGTATGAACCCCACTGTACAGATACGGAAACTGAGGTTTACAGAGGTGAGGTCATTTGCCGGAGGTCAACAGCTAGGGAGGAACAGAAACTTGACTGGAACCCAAGTTTATCTGAATAATTCAAGCAATAAAAATGACAACAGGCTTCCTCCTGAAAAGCTCCCAGCGGGGAGGTACTAGATCAGCCCCACGGAGAGTCAGGGAGACTGAGGCTGAGCAGGCTCTGCAAGCTCCCGCACCACTAATGACAGACAGCACAGGGGTGCCAGTGCTCAGCCTTCTGACTCATATCCACAGGCGCACTAGGGGCCAACATCAGAGGAGCACTTCACCCACTTTGTCCCAGTAATCCTCTGAGGGACTCAATGGTCACCCATTTCCCAGGTCAGGAAACAGGCCCAGAGAGGGAGAACCAGTTGTCTGAGGACACAATGCAAACCCGCATGCAGATCCACACTAGAACCATGGCCTGGGTACCTCCCTGGTACCTCACTGTAGTGACTGGGAAGGGAGGTGGCTCGGCCTTGGCCACAACTCCAAACTGCCCACAGTGACAATGGAGTGGGGCATCTCTGGAGGAAGGGCCCTACAGGATGAAGAAGGGGCGGGATCTCTTGAGGGCATCTGGGGTGGCAGTGGAGGCCTGAGGGGCAGGCACAGTGACCCTCATGGAAGAGGAGTCTGGGCTGTTTGGTGGTCTGATCTTTAGAATGATCAGGAACATGGGAAATAGGAAGGGGGCTCACTGGGATTGTTCTGGGCCATGGTGTAGCTGAGGGGCCACAGGATGGTGAGAAGGTCTGCAGCCACAGGGGCAGTGGAGATCAGAGCCAAGAATCCCTGGGCCACGGCCTAAGCATCGTGGAAACTCCCAGAAATTGAGAAGGGGGCTTCTAGGAGCAGTCCTTGACATGGAGAGGGTTCTGAGGGTCTGAAGTGTGGGGTAAGGGGCTACCCAGGTAAGAGCAGCCCAGAGCAACCGGGGCTGAGCCCTTGTGGGTCACCAAGAGGAATCTGGGGAGAGGGCTTCCAGCAAAGTGACCCCAAGAGAAGAGGGCTTAGAGCCAGGAGGGCAGGATCAGAGGCTGCAAGTCCAGGAGCCTTTTGGAAGTCTGTCTATCTGAAGCCAGGCCTTTTGAGCTGAGGAAGGCCTCAGAAGCTGAGGAGGGGCTTCCTTGGGAGACCAGACCCCTGGCAAGGAAAGGGGGAGGCCCTGAGGCAGGAGAAGAGAAGGGAGCCTGGAAATCCAGAGGAAGGGATGGTGGCCTAGACCGGGCCCAGGCAGAGGTCAAGAGGTTGGGGGATTGGGGAGGGGGCTTGCCTGAAGCTGAGGAGCAGATACGGGGAGGATGAGGCCTGGAGTCAGGCTGGTCCAGGGCCTAGAAATCCGAGCCTGGGCTGGGGGCCTGGAGTTTGGAGGCCAAGGCTTCCTGGGAGAGGAAGAGACCAGAGAGGGTCCAGGTGGCACCTGGGGGGGCCGGGGGATGTGGGGAATCCAAGGACAGGGCTGCTTGGCAGAGGAGGACCAGGCCTGGGCGCAGAGAGACCTTGAAGCCAGAAAGGGCCCTGGGCCGGGGAGAGGTGGAACCCAGCTTCCTGCGGGAAGCTGCCCACAGGGGCGGTGGATCCTGGAGGGCCAGAGGGCTGGGTGAGTGGAGGGGGCTCCTGGGGAGCCGGCACCCAGACCCAGGCGAGGAAGGCCGGCGCCGGAGGCAGGGCTGGGCCGGGCCTTTCTGGGAGAGGGCCAGGGCTGGGCCTAGGGGGTCAGGGGCCCTGCAAATCCGGGAAGGGGCAAGCGGTCGGATGCGGAGCCCGGAGGGAAAGGGCTTGGAACCCGCCGGAGAAGGGAGGGGCCGCTGGGAGGCCGGGGAGGGGGCTTCCTGGAGGGAGGAGAGCCGAGCGGAAGCGGTCTGCAGAGGGACAAGAGAGGGTCCCGAGAGAGGGGCGCCCCGGGGGTCGGGCTGGCCTGGAGGGGAGGACCCAGGGCCTGAAGTCCGGGAGGGGGTCAGGGCTGGCGAGCCGGGTCGGGCCCGGGAAATGAGGGTAGGGGCTCGCGGGGCGAGGGGCACGGCCCGGCCACGGGTTCGGTGCTGGACCCGGCCGGGGCTCCCCAAGGGGCCGGGCACCACTCACCGTGTCCGAGTTCCGATCGTTGCCGGGGGCCAGCGCTGTCCGCGAAGACATCTTCTCCGGGTCCCAGGGGGCAGGGGCGGCCGGGTGGGGGGGGCGGGGATCCGGGGGTCCCCTCTCTTCCCCTCCCCCCCCGCCGGCCTGGGGACGCGAGCTCAAAAGCTGGGCGCCGTGGACGCCCGAGTCCGCGCCGTGGGAGAGGGGGCAGGGCGGGAGAGGGGACACCGAGGGTCCTAGTGGCCCCGCGCAGTGGGGGCCCGGGGCGCCATGGGGGCGGCCGGCAGGCGGGCAGGCGGGCGGGCGGGGGCCGGGGAGGGGGCGCGGAGCCGGCCCGGGCGGCGGCGTAGGGAGGCGACCGAGGGGCTGGGGAGGAAGGGACGTCAGGGGGAGGGGCGGGCGGGGCGGGGCCGTTGAGACCCCGCCCCCGCCGCCGGCCCTTAAAGGCGCAGGCCGGGGCAGGCTGGGTGCTCTGGGGGTGGAGGCAGGTTTGGGCGCGCTGACGGGGAGCAAGTTCTCACAGGAAAGCCGAGGCTCACCGGAAAAGAAGGGGAGAGAAATGCCGAGGCGGAGCGCCAGAAAGATACCGAGAGATGTAGAGATAGAGAGATAGCCACAGAGACAGGGAGACACAAAGAGACCGAGAGAGGCGGAGGCAGAGACACAAAGAGGCCAACAGAGGCAAAGGACAGAGACAAAAACAGAGGACAGAGAGGGGGAAACTAGGAGAAAGAGAGGGGGAGAGACACAGAGAGAGAGAGAGACATGGGACAAAGAGAGACAAAAGTCCCGTACCCTGAGACAGGAGACAGCGGTCACAGAGACCTGTGAAGAGAGGGAGATAGAGACAGAGGCAGAGAAGCCCCCACCCGCCTCCGAAAAGCAGGCCCCAGGCAGAGGCGCGCCCACCCCCACATCCTCCCCCAGGCGCCTTGTCCTGGGGCTCAGGCCTTCCGACAGAGGGCCAAGGATGTGGAGGGCTTAGGGCATGAGAGTGTGGAGCAGAATGGCTGCAGACCTGGCCACCGCAGAGGGCTGACAAACCCCTCTAGCAGGGTTGCCTCCCACCCCCAAGAAAGCCCCAGACCCCAAGGTTGGAGGCTACAGTGTCCTTTGCACTCGTATTGGTGTCTGAGGACCCTCTCTGTCCATCTGCATGACCCTGAGAAGGCACCTGATCTTTCCAGCGCTCACTTTCCCTGGCTATAGAATGAGAAGTTGGATCCACATGTGACCTCCCTGGCCAGGAGGAAGCAGGTGCAGAGGAACCCTGTGCAGGTGCACAGCTGCAGGGCATGCTGCTCTCTGGGTGGGAAAACAGACCAGAGAAGGCAAGGGCTTTGCTGAAGCCACACAGGACTGAGGGAACCACCCGAGCCCTCTAGACTAGGGTGGGACATCAGAAAGAGCGACACCGCTGGTCCTGTTCCTAGAATCACACAACCCTGGGATGAGGTCTGTGTCCTGCCTACAACTGTGGGAAAGTCTGCTCACCTTCAGTTTCCCTTTCTGAAAAACAGAAAGCCTCAGTTTCCCTTTCTGAAAAACAGATTTTTTTTTTCTGAAAAAAAGATGTTTTCAGCAGTGTGCTGGAGCTAGCTCAAGCAAGCTGATTATTACAGTCTCAGGAATTTTGGAACTGGTTGTTAACCATGGCCATTATTGAACATTAAATTATGCAAACATGCAATTAAATAAATTATATTAAAAACAAAGGTAATATACACTCATCCATCCTAATTATTTTGCTTCGTTTTCCCATAATCCATGGTGCTGTGGTTCTTTACTGTAGCTGTGTGGTGAAGCTGAGTATGAGGGTGGGCTACCAGGTATCTCTTTCCAGAAATGCCTTCAGGGGCTCACCTTGGCAGCTTGAAACAAGCAGTGGGGATACTTACATCATGGAAATCGCCAAAGGCGACAAATCACCTGATCCCCCAGTGTCGGTTCCTAGAGATTTCCCAGCATGTCTCTGGTTGACATCGTCAGCCCTGGAGATCCATGGAGACCTTCCTCCTACCAGGTCCTGAGCACTTGACCCTTTCTGCCACCTCATGGGATAGAAGTCATCCTTATCAACCCATTTATAGATGAGGAATCAGAGGTCCCAGGAGGGCAGATCACATGCAGAAAGTGACAGAGGCAGTGAGTGGCCGAGCTGGGATTAGATCCTAGCTGTCTCCAAACTCCAGAACTTGGACTTTTAACCACGATGGTTTCCCGTTTCCGGATAATAACAGCAGCAACTTCAGTGTGCCACAAATCAAGGAGAATAACTAAGCCCAGTGCTTCCTGGGAGCCGCATCAGAACTTCACTGTTACCAGAATTCAGCAAGTGAAGCCTAAGGAGTATTAAGGATAGAGGCAGAGAGAGAGGGTTCAGGATGGGTTCTAGAAGCTCTGTGATCCCAAAGGCTCTGCAGGGTGAGGGGTGGGATGGTGGGGGAGAATGAGGGGGTCAGATACCACCCACCGCCCCCCAGCCCTTCCCAGTCCTAGCAGGGACAGCTGCAGTACTCCTGTGGACCACACGGGGGCAGCACATGCCACCCTACACCTGCAGGACACACTTCAGGGCCCACCCCTGTGTCCCCTTTCCCCAGAGCTGTTCCCACCCCATTTCCCAGATGGGGAAGAGTGAGGCCTATACAGAGGAAGGCTACAAAGTAGATGAACCTTGAAAACCTATGTTTAGCGAGAGAAGTCAGACCCAAAATGATTCCATTCATAAGAAAGGTCCAAAATAGACAAATTCTTAGAGACAAATCCTTAGTGGTCATCAGGGGCTGGGGGCTGGGGGTGGGAGGGATGGGAGGGACTGTAATGGATATGGGATTTCTTTGGGGGATGATGTGAATGTTCTGGAATTAATGGTGACTCTTGCAGCTCATTTATGAATAAACTAAAACCCACTGGATTGTAAGTTTTAAAGGGCGAATTTCATGGTATGTGAGTATCCAGTTCAATAAAATTTTTAAATTAAAAAAGTGGGGATCTTACAGTGGTCACAGCCCATGATGGGGTACAGGTGACCACAGCTCCTCCTGTAGAGGCTGACCTGGGGAGGCTGAGGCCTGCTCCTTCCCCACCCACTCCACCAACCAACCAGTCCCTCCCCCACAACCTATTGTCCTGAGAGTTCGTCCTTGAAGTGGGGCCTTCAGGCCTTGGAATCTTAACCCCTGACCCACTCCCCCCCCACCCCCGCCTCTGCATCCACGCATCCACAGAGCTCAGGGAGGAGCTGCTGACCCATCTACAGCTCTGACTTCACCCAGGCCAGGGAACACTTGTTCCAGGTCGAACACTGACTACAAGTGACCCTAGGCCTGACCTGCTCTTGGTGGTGAAGTGCTTGCCTGGCCTGTGGGAGACCCTGGGTTCCATCCGCAGCAGCCCCCACCACACACACACACACACACACACACATACACACAGAGAAAAGACTCTCACTGGGTGCGGTGGCACAGGCCTGTAATCCCAGCAGCTTGGGAGGCTGAGGCAGGAGGATCTCAAGTTCAAAGCCAGCCTCAGCAATGTAGTGAGGCCCTAAGCAACTCAGCGAGACCCTGTATCTAAACAAAATATTAAAACAACAACAACAACAACAACAAAAGGCTGGGGATGTGGCTCAGTGGTTAAGTGCCCCTGGTTTAAATCCTGGGTACCAAAAACAAAACAAAAACCCTAACCCCCACATCCAACCCCGCTCCACCCCATCTCCTGACCTGACTACACACTCCCTGTCACCGTCTCCATCACCAACTTCAACCCTGGCAGGAGGAACGTCCCCAGAACCACCTCCAGTCCTCTGCTGCAGCGTGTCCCAACAACAGGTGTGTTCTGCGTCCGCTAACAGGTCTTTATTTAGCGCCTCCTATGGGCCAGCCTGGGGCTGGGGATGTGGGCAAGGTCCCCACTGACGTTTGGGTGGGAGTCCGCAGGGTGGCAGCGGATGATTTCAGGCTGTGGAAGATGCTCTCTGGGAATGGACAGATCAGCCAGGTCCCTGGGAGAGAGGGACCCAGCAACAGGAAGTGGCGGGGCTGGAACTGACAGCGAAGGTGGGGGCCAGGCAGGTTCCAGGGTTAGGAGCTCAAGGCAAAGAAATAGCTCCAAAGCCAGGGCAGTGCCACCCCCTGGGTCTGCAGCGCCCGCTCCAGCCAGCAGGGCTTCCTCCCAGCCCAGAGAGCGGCCGGCTCCTCTGGAAATGCCCACGGGCTCCTTAATCAAAGGCCTCAGGCTTTGCTCAAGCGGGAGAGAGGTTTTGGGCTCCAGTCCAGGGCAGGGTGTCTCCCTGGGGTGCCCAGGATGGTGTTGTCACCTTGGGAGGCGTGAAGAACAGGCAGAGGGCGGGTGGATTCCGGCCTGGGCCGGGGGTGAGGGTGGGGACAGGCTGTGGGCCTTGTCCTTCCCAGGCCAACCGCAGCCTGCCTAAAAGGGCAGACAGATAATGAGTCCTTCCCGCCCCTGGCCCCAGAGAGGGAGGGGTTTCCTGACAGGAAATTGTCCTCCTCCAAGCCCCCCCCCATCTAAGCTCTCAGCAGCCCTGGCCCAAGTAGCTTGAGGACAGGACAGCAGTGGGGACAGAGGGACAGGCACCGAGGACAGAGGTGAGTGTTCAGTGGGCAGGGAGACACCCTGGGGTCCCTTCAGAGAAGAAGCATGGCCCAGAGGTGGGCCAGACTGTGTCCCCTCAAACCCGTACCTTGAGCAAAGAAGGGGCTGGGGGCAAAGAGTGGCCTGGCACCGGTGGGTGCCAGCAAGATAGCAGAAGGAGATGGGGGCAGGAGGAGGCCCACCGGGGAGGCCTCGGGGCCCCAGAAGCCTTGGAGAGCCTGCACCCCCGCTGAAGGAGAGAGAGAGGAGACGCTGGGTCAGATGCGCTCTGAGGGCAGATGGGAAGACTGAGGCCAGGGAGGCCGAGATGTCTGGGAGCCGGCAGCCAGGACAGGCCGGGATTGGGGACGCGCAGGAGCCGAAGAGGAGCCTGTGTGTGCAGCGAGGATTAGGGTGGGGTGGTCTGGGTGGGCTTGGGGACGTGTGACCTGCGAGGACACTGCTCCAACGCAGATGCTGGGGACTAGAACGTGATGGAATCTGCAGAGGTGAGGGTTGCCGCCGAAGATTTGGGGCTCTGGGGAAAGGCTGGCAGCGAGGAAGAGGAGGAGGGGCCCGAGGAGGGAAGCTCTGGTGGCCCAGACCTCCTGCGGGGCTGGGGGCTTGCCTGCGAGATGCCTGGGAAGTGAGTCAGGGGCCCCGGCACCGGGAGGCAGACGGGGCACTAGAGAGGGCAGGATGTGGGCAGTTTCCAGAGGCGGGTGTTGCAGCCAGGAAGGGGAAAGAAGTCAGGATCAGTTGGGGACAAGTCTTGCTGCCATGTTTGGGGGGGAGTTGGAAGTAATTTGGGGGTATGGAAACAGTCTGAGGGTACTGGAGCTGTGGTCTGGGAGTATCAAAGCTAGCTGGGCAACACTGACTTTAGCCTGCCAGGCTGGGTGCGAGTGGAGAGTTTGCAGGATGTTGGAGCCACTTTGGGGGTGATGGAGACATTTTCTGGAGGAGGCATGTGGAAGATGAAAGGTAAGTCAGCATGTGGCAATGGCGTGTGTGCACGGGGGTGACATTGAGTCCACACGGCCATGGGGTTTCCAGGCAAGGTGGGTCATGGAGACTAAAAGGTGGTCAAATGGTATTTCTAGAAAAGGAGAGGCTAAGAAGCACTCACTGAGGTCCAGAGACTGAAATGGGGGGGAGGAGGGGTGCCTCGCTACGGAAAGAGGTACTCTTGCCCCCAGCTCAGCCCCTCAGGACCCCAGCTCCAGGCCGCTTATCCGCTGTGCTGACCCTGTCCCTCACCTGCACAGAACCCTGTGCCCTATGGGCCACATGCAGTGGCACATGCCTGTAATCCCAGCGGCTCGGGAGGCTGAGGCAGGAGGATTGAAAGTTCAAAGAGCCTCAGCAACATAGCAAGACCCTAAGCAATGAGACCCTGTTGCAAAACAAAACAAACAAAATAATAAAAAGGGCTGGGGAATGTGGCTCAGTGGTAAAGTCCCTGGGTTCAATCCCCAGTACAAACAAACAAACAAACAAAAAAACTATAGGCCCAGTGATAGGAGAACCAGGGAACGTCAGATGCTTTATTTAACTCCATTTTGTCATAGTGACACAGTGGAATATCATGCAGACCTTAAACAAACCATAGCCATATGGATGGGCATGGGTAGATCTCACAAGTCCGTAGTATGAGCAAAAGAAAAAAAATCAGCTGGGCGGGGTGACCCACGACTGGTCACAGCTACTTGGGAGGCTTAGACCAGAGGATGGCTTGAGCCTGGGACTTTGAGGCAATCCAGTCAAAACTGTGAGACCCTATCTCAAAACACAAGATAAAACAATGAAAACACTCCATCAAGTTGCAAGATGCAAGAGTGTAATTCAAAGCGACTGAAACTGTGGAGGACAAGACATTATTTATGCATGCATGGGGCAGGAGATCCAAATCCACCTGATGGAGGGACCGCCTTCCTGTTTCCTTGGGAGACGACTAGGAGGAGGGGGACCCAGGAAAGGGTCAGGGAGTGGCGGTGCATTTGTCACCCCCCCACCCTCAACATACACCGCATTTGCAAGGCTGGATTCTCTCTTTCTTTCTTTCTTTTTGGTATCAGGAATGAAACCCAGGGGCACTTAACCTCTGAGTCACACAGGTTAAGTTTTATGTTTCATTTTGAGACAAGGTCTTACTAAGTTGCTTAGAGCCTTGGTAAGTTGCTGAGGCTGGCTTTGGACTTGTGATCCTCCTGCCTCAGCCTCCCGAGGCGCTGGGATTACAGGTGTGTGCCATCGTACTTGGGGCAATGCTAGATTTTTTAAAACCCTGGAGCAAATAGAACAAATGTTTGCATTAGATGGAGCTAGGATCCCAGGCACAGGGGTGTTTATCAGGTTTGTTTTCTTTTATTTATTTATTTATTTTTATTTATTTATTTATTTTTGCGGTGCTGGGGATTGAACCCAGGGCCTTGTGCTTGCAAGGCAGGCACTCTACCAACTGAGCTATATCCCCAGCCCATCAGGTTTGTTTTCTATACTTTTCTGAATGGTCAGACTATTTTGTCATTTATTTACTTAGTTAGCTCTTTCATTAGCGGTGCTGGGAATGGGCCCAGGGCCTCCTACATGCTGGGCAAGCGCACTGCCACTGAGCTGCAGCCCAGCCCTATTTCATCATTGTAGAGTGCTCTTCCATGTCTTCCCAAGTCCCCATGGCCTGCTCCCTACTGACCTCTTCCAGAAGGACCTGCCACTCTTCCTCCCACCCGAGGAATGAGCTGTCTGCCTCCTTCCTTCCTCTACTTCTGGCCAGCACCCATTCCCCAAGTGCCTGCTCAGTTCCTGGAGCTGGGAACGCATAGCGACTGAGACAGCCAGATCCCTGCCCTCCCAGGGCGCCCAGGCCAATGTGGGACACAGGTCTGTCCCCAGACAAACATGACCTAGAGTGGGCAGGGCTGGAGCCCAGGGGTTCCAGAAGCCCTGAGGGGGATCCTGACCAGCCTCAGGGTCAGGGAGGGTGCTAGACCCTGGGCGGGGGGCTGTTGAAACGGAGTCCAGAAGCTTGAAGGACGTGCTTCCCTGTAGAAGACAGGCAGACGCTGAGCCCCAGAGGAGGAGGAGGAGGAGGAGGAGGTGGGACAGCCCTGGTGGGACCAGGCCGCCTTGATGAGGGGCCTGAGTTTTGTCTTAGGGCACTGAGAGCCATGGAAACGGCAGGAGCGGTGGGGGGTGGGGGGATTGTGCTGCATCAAAGTCTAGGAGATTTCAAGACTAGAGGCCAGAGGCTGGGGAGGAGGCCAGGGCAGAGCTGCGGGTAGGGCCGTGGAAGGGAGAGAGACCGACGTAAGGTACCCAAGACTGGAGAGGGAGACCTGCTAATAGAACAGGCAGGATTCAGGAAGCTGGGAGCCCTGCAAGGACAGGGACTGGGTCTGCCGAGTCACCTCCATGTCCCCAACACCTGCACAGTATGGGTCCATTGGTCTAGTAAGGGTTTTTGTTGTTTTAATTTTGTTAAAATATACAAAACCAAATTCACCCAATTAAAGCGTGCGCTTCAGTGGCATTTTTAGCACACGGGCCACCTCTGCAGTCTGGCCATGTCCATGTCCTGCAGGAAACCCTAACCCATCGGCAGCAGGCACTCCCAGCCCCTGCCAAACGCAAATCTCTTCTGTCTATGAGGATTCCGGCCTTTCCTAGAGAGCGCTTGCTGGAGGGAGGAGGGGAATAGAGGCAACAGGGCACCAGGTGAACGGGGGAGGTGGCAAAGGGATGCCCAGCTGTGCCACCTAGGTGTCTGGGGAGACAGATGGCAGGGGCTCCATTGGCTGGCTTCACCGACTCGGGGGGAAAGCTGTCTCTTCTCGGCAGCTTCTTCATGGAGCGAGAGGGCCAGTTAAGATCATGAGCATTCCAGGGACACACATCCACAGCAGGGATCCCGGGAAGAACTTGGACTCTGGAATCAGATGGGGCTGGCCGCACCTGCAGCCTGGTTCCTGAACCCCTGAGGGACCTTAGAAAGTGCCTTTGCCCTTCTGAGTCTCAATTTCCTCATCTGCAAAGTGGGGGATGAGAGCTCAGATCAGGGCCTGCACCCTTCCCCTTGGGAGGGTGGGCTTGGCACAGGGGTGCACTGTCACCAACTATCTGTGGTCATTATTTTTCCCAGGTGCCCACCTGTCAAAATGCCCATCCTGAAGAGTCTAGGAGTGGCAGACTCTAAGGTGCCCCGGGCAGGGACCCTGCCCTTGAGGTCCTCGAGGAACCCCTTTGAGGAAATTCCAGGGCTGGAAGAAGAAGCTGGGGAGCTGGGGACCCTGCCCAATGGAACATCTTGTCACCGCCGTGCCACCCTGGAGAAGCTGGCAGGCCTGTCCCCCTTCCGACTGGGCTGGGCCCCAGGCCGTCGGGCAGGCAGTCCCGGTGATGGGCCGCCCCGCTCTTTCCTGGGCCGTGTGCTGGGCCCTGGGCTACGAAGGAGCTCAGCAGACTTTGGCCTCCTGGCCCGGCTGCAGGGGACACGGGCCCACGGTGATGAGGAGGCGACCGGGGAGGCCGCGCGGAGACTGGCTTTCCTGCGCCTGGGGCGCGGGCCCAAGCCTCGGCGAGCATCCCTGGCCGAGAGGGTGGTCCCAGCAGGGGAAGCTGCTCCTGAGCCCCCACCCAAGGCCCCAGAGCCCCCAAAGATGAAGGAGCCGTTGTCAGGTGAGTGGGAAGTCCTCCTGCCCAGCCTCACCCGCACATCCCTCACCAAGTGAAACTCCAGCCCGACCCCCGTGTTCTTGAACTCAACCGAGGTCCCATGCCCTCCCTATCCCCAATTCCACCCTGTTTCCTCTTCGCCTCTCAACCTAAGGCCATTTCCATGTGGCCCTCCCCGAGGCCCAGATTCCATCTCATTCCCATCCCCCGCCTCAACCTCCTCCTTCACCTCCAGTCCCATCTCCTGTCCCATCCCACTCTGGACCCCAGTCCTAACTCCGTCCCCAGCCTACATCTTCAACTCCATCTATGTCAACTCACGTCCTCTTCACCCTGCCCAAACTCTGCCATCACCACTAATGAGACCCACCCAAATCCAAGCACCACCAGGATGAGTTTCCCAGGGTACCACCAACCGGGTGGCTTCCAACCACAGAAAAGTACTGTCTGGAGACAGAGCATCCTCGCAAATTGGAGGGTGATCCCTCCCAGCCTCTCCTGGCCTCCCGAGGGTTTGCTGGCAATCTCTGGCCTTCCTGGGCGTGGGGATGCATCAGGCTGATCTTCGCCTTTGCGTGACCTTTCCCCCATGACTCTCCTCTGTGCACATGTCTGTCTTTGTGTCTAAATTTCCCCCTTTTATAGAGACATATTGGACTAAGGGCTAGGACCCTATAGCCTCTGGAAAGACCCGATTTCCAGTGAAGGCCACGTTCCGAGTGCTGGGGTTCCAGACTTCCCATCTTTTATGGGGTGGGGAAGGGCACCACTTAATCCCTAATGCCATCTCGTCTCATCTTCCGGGTCCGCCTGGGTGCTTTTCTGTTCCCCCGTACTCTCAGCAGCCCCAGGTGGCTCTCTGTTTCGAAACACAGCCTCGGCTCCCCCTCTCCAAACATCAACCTGAACTCCTTCTCTCCGCCCGACACGTGGCAGCCCCTAAGGGGCCCACCCTGTTCCATGTCCCAGTTCCCCACTCCATATCACCCCAGTCTCGTCCCCATGTTCAGCTTCCGCTTCCCCCGCTGACCTCGGTCCTGACCCCCAGCCCTGGGCCCCGCTCCGCACTGCCCGACTCCTGCCCCTGCTCACTCAGTCCTCCCCCAGCCCCCGATTTCAACCGGAACCCCGACCTCCTCAGTCCCCTCTGCACCCACACAGTCCCAGTCCCAAACCCCCATCCTCGTCCTCCACCTTCCACTCAGTCCCGTCCCCAATCTCAACTCGTGTCCCCGCAGCATCTTCAGATGCGGGGGTCTCCCTCCTCACTGCACCTCCCAGCCCAGCCAGACCCCAAGCTCGCTCCATGCCATTCCCAATTCCTCTCCTGTTCCCCTCTGCAGATCCCTAACCCGGTCCCAAGGCCCAGCTCCCTCGTCCTAACCCCACACTGTTCAAGCCCCACCTTGATTCAGCCCCTGCCCCTGTGCCAGTCCTCCCCCCAGGCCCATGCTGCTGTTGGCTGGGGGCCTCCAGGAGCACCTTCTGTCCTCTGGTGCCCTCCGAATCCTGGCCAGAGGCTATTTCGGCCCTTTTTCCCTGGGGACTGGGAGGGCACTGCAGGGAGGTGAGGAAGGGGTGACTGGAGCCCCTGCCTTCTGGAACGGATGGGCAGAAATAGCCCTGGCCAGGAAATAGTTTCTCTGCCAGGGAGGAAGTGGAGGGGGAGGGGGGAGGGTAACTCTGGGCCGCAGGGACCCTCCCTCTGCCTTGCTGGAGGCCTCCCAACCCCATGACTCCCCTTTCCTGGGCGAGTCTGACCTTTCCAAAGTGCCAGCTCACGCTGACAACCAGGCCCATCCCCGAAGACCCCATCTCTGGTCTCCAGGTCCTCCTTCCCTCTCAGAGTCTGCACTCTGCCACCAGCCACTGGTGGTCTCCACCTTGCACCCCTCACCTGGCTTGGATCTCTGTCCTCAGGCCTCCACCTTCTGTGACCTTCTCCATTTCCTCTGGCTCCTAGCTCCCATCCTTCCCTCCAGACCTGACACACATTTCCTCCCCTAACCCCTGGCTTCCCTCTGCCTGAAGCCCTCCTGGATCCCCTGCCCTCTGCCCGCTACCCCTCCCCTCCTTCTCCAGCCCCGACTCCTCCGCCTCCTCCTCCTCCCCTCCCCCCTCTTCTTCATCTCACACCCCCCACCCCATGTGCAGGTTCCTCTCCCACCTCCAAAGCTCCTGCCCGCTCCTCCGTGCCCTGTCCCTTGTCCCCCCACCCCACCCCACCTCGTCCCTCCATCCCTGCCCCGCCCCCAGCTCAGACCCCAATCTCCTCGCCACCTTCTAACTTCCTCTTCTACGCCTGGTCCCCACTTTCCCCTACCCGCCCTCCACTTCCCTTCCCTTTCCTCCCCCACCTTGCCCCTCGCCTGCCTCTTCGCGGGACCCATCCCTGCGTCCTCCCCTAGCCCTGTCCTCGGGCGGGCGGTGGGAGGGCGCCCTGACCTCCCTCTCCCCCGCAGTGCTGGAGATCCTGAGCCTGATCCAGCAGCGCGAGCTGGCGCGAGCCGACGAGCACATCTTGGAGCTGGAGGCGGAGGAGCTGGCGTCGTCGGGGGGCGGCGCCCCGGGGCCGCCGGTGGCGGAGGGCGCGAGCGGGGGCCGCCGGGCGCGGGACGTGGCGCTGCTGTACGAGGCCCTGCAGCGCGAGCTCTGGGCGCTGGTGCGCGAGACGCTGGCGGGACCCGGGCCGGGCGCCGGCGCTGGCGCGGGCGCAGTGGCGCAGCTGGGCCAAGTGCTGGTGCAGGAGGAGGCGGCCGACGGGCGCCGGGGACCCGGGGCGGCCCGCAAGCTGCGCGCCCGCTGGGCGGAGGCGGTGGCCCGCGCGGCGCGAGAGCGCCTGGAGGCGGCGGCGCCCGGGGCGCCTGGGGGCCTGGCCGGGCAGCTGGAGGCGCTGCGGGCGCGGCTGCTGGAGGACATGGCCGTGGTGCGCGGCCGCCTGGCACCCGCCTACCCCGCCGGCTTGGGCGCTTTCGGCGTCTACCTGCGCGGCTACCACGGCGCGCTGGCAGAGTGGTTGGGGACCTCCGCCCGCCGGAGGCTGCCGCTGGCAGACCGCTACGCGCTGCTGCACTGGCACAATCAGGTGTATCCCAGGTGAGCGGGGACAGCCGCTCTAATGTTGTGCAGGCCCCCAGCCCCACCCTGGCCTCTTCAGATCCTGGGGACCTTGGGACACCAGCCCCTTCAGTCCTAGAACCCAGACACCATAGCACCACTGTCTCTCCAGTCCTCAGCACAGTCCTAGAGTCTCGCTGTCACCTCTCACCTTAGCACCATGGATCCTTCTAGACCCAGGACAGCTTCTTGAATCTCAGTAACATTGACACTGGTCCTTAAATCTTGGCACTCATCACCCTTCCAGACCTAGAACCTGGTCACACCATTGGTTCTTTCCATCCTAAAATCTCACACTCTTGACCATTGCTGTCCTGCTAGCCGAGCACTGTGGAC
This sequence comes from Sciurus vulgaris, assembly GCF_902686455.1. Lineage (NCBI taxonomy): Eukaryota > Metazoa > Chordata > Mammalia > Rodentia > Sciuridae > Sciurus > Sciurus vulgaris. The sequence continues at coordinate 54,314,330 of NC_136478.1, read as the reverse complement.
ACTTCTAATCCAGGACAGTTACATAGCTAGAATGGTAGCTGTTCAGACTCCCGGTCCTAGAATTTTAGCACGTGAACAGTTTCCTGGGCTAGAACCTTTGCTGCACTGACCTTCAACTTCAGTACTTTTGGCCCTTAGAATTCTAGCTGCTTTTTCTATCTTAGGGCTGTTGACTCTTCCTAGCTTAGAACTGCGGGAGTAATGGCTCTTTCTTAGCATCTCGGGAGCCTTCAAATCCCACACCTTAGCCTCACCCCCTCTTGGTGCCTGAGATCTGGACACAGTTGACCCTCCCAACCCTAGCATCTTATAATCACTGAGCCTCTGCATGCTGGGCACACCCTTCCGTGGTGGGGGATGGAATGTTTTGATCAGTTGCCATTTGCCCCCATGTCCACTCCAGTGGAGGGTGAGGGGGTTGGGAAGTTGTCATCAGAAGAGCGAGAGGGCCGTGGTCCCAGCACTGACCCTGTACTTCCCATTTCTCCCACACCTCAGTGATGCTCCCAGGCCATCTGTGAGAGGTGGAGGCAGGGGAGGGGGTCTGGAGAGCTTCCTGGAGCAGTGAGACATGGCTAAGTCCTGCTGGTGGGGGATGGTGTCTTGATTATGCATCTGCCATGAGCAGAAGTCAAGTGTGCAGCAGGCAGGAGTGGGGGTGATATCGCTGGGCCCAGGTGCACAGGGAAGTAGAAGGAGTACGGGGGCTGGACTGGGGGACCGGGAGGAGGGAGAAGCAGGACCTAGAAGCAGAGGCAGAAAGGAACCTCTGTCTGACAAAGTGGATCATGGGAGGGGCCTTGCTTGTCAGATCAGCAAGCCTGGACTTGACCCCTGTAAGTTTTGCCCGGACACCATCCATCAGGGAGCTGACTCAGAGACATGGAGCCAGGGAGCAACAATTCCAAAGATTTCCTTTGAGGGATGAGCAAAGGTGGCCCTGAGAGAGGAAGGGAGTGGTCCAGGGTCCCAGACACACTGAGTGGGAGGCCATGAGGTGAGTCCCTTTGCCCTGCCCCTCCTCTCAAAGATTTCCCTGTCTCTTACCTCCCCCATCCCAGGGAGGTCCTAGGGCTGGTGGACATGGTCGCCCTGGAGAACGGGGAGCTGGGGCCCCTTCTCTCCCCTGGCACCCTTCGGGGTTTGGAGGATGAATGCGTCACAGATGTCAAGGTACCTGGGATTTGGCATTGGTGATTTGGGGCTGGGAGTTGTGCTGCAGAGAGGAAGGATAGAAGTGAGTTAGGGGGGTCTACCCTCCTCCAGTCACTATTTTCATCTCCCCCTTTCCATCCGTGAACTTCTGGGTTCTTTCCAAAGGCCACAGACATGTAAGCCCACACTGGTCATTTCTGTTCCATGTTCCATCCCCTGAGGAAGAGACTCTCTGAACACGTTCCATAATTTTGCACCCTTCAAATCTTAGAGCAGGAGAAAGCTGTCAGAGAACATCAGCTCAGGAATGCAAACAGGCTGTAAAGTACCAAAGCATCTTTTTACTGTAACAGGGTTGATAATGCATGGTGAATGACAGAATGGCCCCAGTCACCAGACCTGGTCTGGCCTGGCCACAGTGGGGTTTCCTGTGTGAATGCCAGTCCTGCCCCAGCCACAGAAATCTGATCCTTGTAACCCCAGAGCCTAAAGTCTAGAGTCACACATGTCTAGTTTATTGAATTGAAAACAATCCATTGGATTCTTGAATCTCAGAACCTGAGAGTCTTGAACTAATCAGCAGAACCTGGGAGCAGAGTTTACCACCATCTCATGGTGAAAGTGTAGATCGCTCGGTTATGAGAGGGAGAAAGCTTAAACCACAGACTTAGTCAGGAATGGCAGGAATGGAAAGGCTTGGACACGTTTTCTGATTCAGCCTCTCTCCCCAGCATCACCTTGAGCTTAGGGCTGGTAGGTGGGTGGTACCCAGAACTGCTGGGGACCACAGGGGTAGGCGATCCCAGAGAGAGAAAGACATGGAAAGACCCACAGGCGGTCGCTGCCTCTTGTGTTCCTTCCCCAGGCTCAGACGCGGGCAGCCCTTCTTCGTGTGCTGCAGGAAGATGAAGAGCACTGGGCAGACGTGGAGGACTGGTCCAGCAGCCTGGCCCAGGATGTGTGTGAGGTAGGAGGCGGGAGGAGGGGCATGTGTTGAGCTGTGCCTGCCTCCACCTCACCCTCTCTCCCCGCTGGCCCACGCAGCTGCTGGAAGAGCACACCGAGCGAGCGCCCCGCATCAGCCAGGAATTTGGGGAACGGATGGCACACTGCTGCCTTGGGGGGCTAGCAGAGTTCCTGCAGAGGTAAGGGGCTGGAGGTGGAAGGGCGGGGCCGGAGGCGGGGGCGGGGCCGGAGGCGGAGGGGCGGGGCTGAAGGCGGAGGGGCGGGGCGGGTGGGCACCTGGACCTGGGATTTGACAGAGGTGGACCGGCGGATATCCAGTAAGGATGGGCAGAGGGGCCCAGGAGGGATCAGGAGCATAGCCTGGAAGGCTGAGTGCTCTGCCAGAGGCCCTGACCCCACAGTGGGCACCATCTGTCACACCAACGGCCCCTTCTCCCCCTGCCAGTTTCCAACAGCGCGTGGAGAGATTCCATGAGAACCCTGGAATTCGGGAGCTGCCATCTGACACCTACATCAGCAGGACCATCTCCCTGGTCAACTGTGGGCCCCCCCTGAGGTGAGAGCACCTGCAGTGTCTCTGGGAGAGGGCCTGTTCTGGGTGACAGCTGATTTGGAGTGTCCAGTTCCTGGGTGTGAATCACAAGGCTGACCCAGGGTGACACATACTTAGGTCCTGAGAAACATAAAATCTGGGCGTTCTAGAAAAAAACACAGCATCACAGATTGGAATTATAGAGTAATCAGAACACTGAAGTGTTCAAATTACAGATACCTAGAAACCAGACTCAAAGACTCTAAGAACTGCACATGTATATTTATTTATTTTTCTTTTTATTTCGCTTTTTAAAAAAGTTAACTTCCTTCCGGCCCCCTCCCTGGTACTGGGGATGGAACCCAGGTCCTCACACATACTCAGCAGGTGCTCTGTGCCACATCCTCAGCCCTTTTTAGTCTTTATTTCGAGACAGTTTCGCTAAGTTGCTGAGGCTGGCCTGGGACTTTCAATCCTCCTGCATTAGCCTCCCAAATTGCTGGGATTACTGGCATGCTCCACCATGCCCAACTACTAACTCATTTTAAATTGCATTTAATAAAATTAATTTATTTATTGGCTAGGCATTGAACCCAGGGCTTCGCACCTGTTAGGCACATCTCTGCCACTGAGCTGCATCTCCAGCCCTTAAATTGCACTTTTTAAAGACGGTAGCATGGTAAGGTGCACATGAAAAGATACAAAGAACGAGTGGCAACAAGTCTTCCCACCATACCCTCCTCCCCGTTCGGGGACAACCAGTATTTGTGTGTGTGTATTTTGCAGGAGTATTTTAGATATTTACCAGTCACAGGTATGAGTAAGTGTATATATGTATATGCACACATATTTATACAAATACAAGTGAATCCATTTAACTATACACATAAGTATTATTCTCCTTCTCTCCCTCCCCTCCCTCCTCCTCCTCCTTCTGTTTTTGTGGTACTGGGTATTATTAGGGCCTTGTGCATGCTAGGCGAGTGGTCTACCAGGAGCCGACCCTGAGCTGTCCGCCTCCTTCTCCCCCTTTCATCCTCTTGTCCTCCTCTTCCTATTCCTCCTCTTCTCCTTCTTCTTCCTTTTGCGCTTCCTCCTCCTCCACCTTCGTGAAGTCTTTCGTCCATATCCATGGTTTCAGGTCCCCCCGCCAACCAGTTGGATAACAAATCCATGGACACTCAAGTCCCATATATAAAATGTGTGGTGTTGGCTCGACACAGTGGCACACACCTGTGATCCCAGCGCGGGAGGCTGAGGCAGGAGGATTGCAATTCAAAGCCAGCCTTACAACTCAGCGAGGCCCTGTCTCAAAGAAAAAAAAATTTTTTAGAAAGGGCTGAGGACATGGCCCGGTGCCCCTGGGTAAGCCCAACCAAAAATAACAACAAAAAAGTAGCGTTTGCATAGAACCTTCAAATACCCTCCCTTATCCTTGACCTCGTCTGGATCACAAACACAACGGTGACTGCTGTGTCAATAGCTGCCACGCTGTATTGTTTAGGGAAGAACAAAAGGTCTACAGGTTTGACTAGGGGTGTGTTTCTTCTCCAAGCCTTTTCCCTCCGAGGCTGGCTGAATCTGTGGTTGGAGCCTGTGGGCTGACTATACAGATAGTGGGATACTGTCCACGCTCCCGCCCTTCCTGCCTAACAGCTTGGAGATCTTTCCATTGATGCTCTCAAGTGTCCCCATGTTCCAGGGCTTCAAGGGGTCCAGGGTAGGACGCTGGCCTAGCATGCTGGAGGCCGTGGGTTCCATCCCTTGGACTGCAAAAGAAAAAAAGATCGCCATGTTCCTTTTTGATATCTGAACCACATTCTGCGCCTGACCATACCATTGCTGATTTCATCATCCCGAGGGCTGGACACTGATGTCCACCACTCCAGGGAAGAACCCTGCTCATGTGTCAGCCCCTATACGTGCGGGCCTCTGGGCAGGTGCATTCCCAGAAGGAGATCTGCAGAGAGGGCCCAGGGGACACGCTGCTGCAGGGACAGAAATGAGAGGGGCAATTTGGAATCGCAGACTAAGTTTAGAGCCACTAAACTAGACTAGAGTTTAGAGCAACTGAGTGGAGGCCTCCTCGCTGTCATCTAGAAAGCACCGAGAGAAACAGAGACCCGGAGAGACCTCTTTTGTTCCCCCATATACCCTAGACCCCCGGCATCTCCCAGCCTCCTGACACCCCAGCCCAACATCCCTAGTCCTTCAGCACCCCCATTCCCTAAGCACATCACAGCCTCCCACACGCCCCAACCCCAGCGCCCCCTGACATTTCTCAGTCCCTAGACCTCCCCCCAGAGCCCCCACTCTTGAGTCCCTCATTCGACCTGTCACTCATGCACCTCAGAACAGGGCCCCTCAGGGGGCTGGTCCAGGTACTAGGGCTGAGATGTTGGGGCTCCTTGACTTCTGGCTTCCCCCGTCTCCGCAGGGCTCTGGCCGAGCGCCTGGCCAGGGTAGGGCCCCCTGAAAGTGAGCCGGCCCGGGAAGCCTCTGCCAGCTCTCTGGACCGCGTGACCAGGCTCTGCCACCGCGTTCTGGCTGACATGCTGTTCCAGGAGCTGCAGGTGAGTGGGCAGGGGCCGGGCCGGCACAGGGAAGCCCCCCTCCTGCCGTTCCCTTTAGCCATGACTCAGTGTTCGGGAAGCAGGCCGAGGTGGGGTGGTGGCCATGCCTGGGCTGTTTGGGGGGGCAGAAGGGGCGCAGGAAGGAAGAGGTGGGAGGATGTGGCCAGGGAAGGACAGCCACCAGCAGGAGGGGGGCTGGGGTGGAGCCCTCCACACGGAGGTCCCCCAAATCCACGCCCAGCTCTCCTGGACCCTGGAGTCCCGTGTGTCCACCTCTGGGCTCCTGTGTCCACCCCAAGGGGCTAGGTCCCCAGGTATGAGGTACGTGAAGTAAATACCAGAGCCAGATGAGGACATGTGATGAGGTGGTCCTCACTACATGTACTGCAGTCCTTGGCCAGGAGTTTCCCATGGCTCCCAAGTCACTCAGAGCAAACACCAGACCCCTCTCCATGGACCCAGGGCCCCCGCCGCCTCTCAGACCTCCTCACTTCCTCCACTCCAGCCCTGCAGCCCCTTGCTGCCCACAGTAGGCATATTCCTGCCTCTGGACCTTTGTGCTTGTCACTCCCTCTGCTAGAATGCTCTCCCTCTTTTATCTCCATGGCTCCCTCTTTCACCTCCTTCAAGTTTTGACCCAACTGTCACCTTCTCGATGAGACCTTCCCTGACCACCCCACATAAAACAGAAGCTCCTGTGAGTTAGGCATGCTGGCATGCTCCTGTAGTACCAGCGACTCAGGAAGCTGCGGCAGGAGGATCACCTGAGCTAGGGAGCTCTGGACAACATTCTGACAACCCCATTTCCTAAAAAAGACAGAAGTCCTGAGACTCCCCCCGCTGATTTCCAAAGCACTGACCACCACCCGCCATGCTATGTCCTTTGCTTTTATTTATTTATGTATTTTTTTCTGTGCTGGGGATGGAACCCAGGGCCTGGCACAGGCTGAGCAGGTGCTCGGCCACTGAGCTCCACCCCAGACCTTTTTAAAAAAATCCACTTTCTTGCACTGGAACATTGGCACCTGAAGGGCATGGATCGGTGGGAAGTTTTCTAAAGTGACTTCCTGTGGAAAATTTCAAACCTACATGCAGAGCCAAAAGGAGACAGAGGGACAGGATGGCCCCTCGTGGACTCACGGCCTCGCTGCGGCAACTGTCAACTCTTGGCCACTCCTGTTTTGTTCGGTTCCCCTCCACTGCTGAGTCAACTTATTGATTAACTGATTATTCTTGCACCTGACTAGCAAGCCCCTTTCCACTGAGCCACATCCCCCACTGAATTCTTTAAACCCCCTTGCATTCCGTCATCGCATCCATCCATACTTTAGGCTGGATCTCCAAGAGATAAGAGATCCTTTTTAAACAAATATGACCAACAATGTCATGGGGGGTACCAGGGATTGAACCCAGGGGCGCTTACCCGCTGAGTCACATCCCCAGCCCTTTTTAATATTGTATTTAGAGACAGGTTCTCTCTGAGTTGCTTAGGGCCTCACTAAGTTGCTGAGGCTGGCCTTGAACTTACGATCCTCTTGCCTCAGCCTCCTGAGCCGCTGGGAATACAGATGTGTGCCACTGTGCCTGGCTGGCAATGTCATTGTGTACCTAACACATGGAGTGATAGTTCCTCAGCACTGTCAGGGACAGGCATCCCGGCAACCACAGACCCGGTGCCGATGCGGGTGGGTGGCACCTGCTGCTTAAATTGCCACCACCCTCCTGCTTTACGGAGCAGGAAAAAAATGAGGACAGCAGGTGGCTGGCTGGGTGACAGACTCAAGTCCATCAGTCATAAGCCAGAGTGAGGACGAGGCCAAGGGAGCCAGGGTCTAGAAGGGGAAGGAGGGCGATCGGAGAGATGGCTGGGACAGAGACAGAGAGACAGCGGGAAGAGACAGCGACAGAGGGACGGAAGCGGGAATGTGCGATGGTGCTGGTGTGAGGGACCGTGTCCATGCATGAGCGTGTGCGCTCCCACCTCGGAGTTGTGCACTTCTGGCAGGCGGAGCCTGGGAAGGCTGCCAGGGGCCTGGGCTGTTCCGGTGACCTCATGCCCTGTATTTCCCTGTGGGCCCCATTTTTGGAGGCCAAGAAAACTGGGTGTGGTGTGGGGACCCGCTTCAGATACCCACGGACACCAACCCGCATGTCAACACCTCACGTTCCCTGTGTCCCCCAAACCTCCAGCATCCATCTCAGGCACAGACCCACTGCCACCACCTCCCAGGCCCTCCAGACACCTCCCTCTCCTCCCCACACACGGTCACTAATGCAGCCTATGAATTCTGCCACCCGGATCCTCCTGTCCCTTCTTCCCTCCCTCTTCCCCTCAGTGCTCCCTTTCAGCCTCCCCCCTAATTTCTGCCTCTACCCAGTCTTGCCTCCTTCCATTAATCTGGGTAAAGCACCAACCCAGCCCTCTCCCCTCCCCTGCTCAGAACCTGCATGGCTTCCTAGTGCTTGCTGACATGAAAGCTGGCACTGCCCTGTGTGCTCCAGCCCTGCCATCTGACCAGCCTCTTCTCTCCAATCCCCAGCCATGTGTCGGGACAAAGCCACCAGTGTGAGCCCCAGGGTCACACAGTCCCCAACACCCACTTAGAAAGGTCCAAGCTTCCTTAAAGGTCTGCTGTGGTTGTCTTGATGTCCTTGGTGATTTTGAACCAGGGTCCCTGTGGTCTTGTTGACTGTGCCGGTGGTCTGGCCAGCCACAGGGACCTTTATCCTGGTGCTCTGATGGGCTGTTCCCTCTGAATGAACAATTCCCTCCCACACTCCCAGCCAGGGCCTGAACTTCTCCTCCAGGAAGCCCTCCTTGACTCACATGCTGGGTCAACAAGCCAAGGACTCTAGGCTTCCTAGGGTCCCCCAGTCGTGGCCCTGCCGGCTTGGGCTGTTATTGTCTGAGGACCACTCTGTCTCCTCTTTGGACTGTGACCCGGGGAGGGCAGGGCAGGAGCGGTCTCCTCCTCCTGATGTGCCCTCGCGCACCACACATCCTTGGTTCAGCTCCCAGCAGGGTTTGGAGATGTATTCCTGAAAAAAGAGGGAGGGGGAGGAGAGCCATGACTTCCCTGAACTCTGTCCTACCCAGCCATACTTCGACAAGCTGATGCGCCGGAAGTGGCTGAGCAGCCCGGAGGCCCTGGATGGCATCGTGGGCACGCTGGGTGCTCAGGCCCTGGCACTGCGCAGGATGCAGGATGAGCCCTACCAGGTGTGTCTGCCTGGGGGTCGGGGAGGAGCTGGTGCTGGGGGTCCCCCTGTCCGCAGGGCGGAGAGGTGGCACCTGCTTGGGGTTGAGGGGAGGCTCCCGGGAGCTGGTGTGTAGGTCCGGGTGCAGACCGAACGGGGCTCTCGGGGGGACGAGGAAATGCTGGGATGGGGCCCCTTGGCGGGCGGTGGGGGCTGACGGGGGACCTGGGAGGGCATCATCAGGCAGGACAGGCTTCCCCGGTGGGGGTCATGAGGACTGAAGGAGGACTGAGTACCGGGACTGGGCGCCCGTGGGCACGGGACGGTTGGGCGCCCGGAGCTGGAGCCGGCGGTGGGGATGGGGGAAGGGGGTCCCCGCCGCCTGGCCGGGTGCGAGGCGGTCGCGCGGGACTCACGCCCTCACACCTCCTTCCCGCCTCCCGCAGGCGCTGGTGGCAGAGCTGCACCGGCGGGCGCTGGTGGAGTACGTGCGGCCGCTGCTCCGCGGGCGCCTGCACTGCCGCTCCGCGCGGACCCGCAGCCGCATGGCCGGGAGGCTCCGGGAGGACGCGGCGCAGTTGCAGCGGCTGTTCAGGCGGCTGGTGAGTGGGGACGAGCCCCCCCAGAAACTAGGGTCGACCTGGATTCAAAAATCACTCTGAGTGAACCGCGATCGCAGCACTCGGATCGGTGTCCTTGGCGCGGAACCTCCGGCTTTCCGGCTGCGAGGACTCGCCTCTGGGCGCTGGTCTCCGCTGCAAAATAGGAATAATCGTCCCCATCCATTGTTGCAGGGTTAGATCAGTTAATTCCTGTTAAGTGCTTAGGGCAGTCCCTGGCAGAACTGACACCCATAAACGTTAACTGTTATGAGCGACAGAATCTCAGAATCCTAACCTCTCCTAATCTAAGAATTGTAAAGCACCCAGTTGTAATCAGCAGGACTGGAAGGGTCCACGTCAATTACTGTTCTGGTTTCTAGCCCGGAGTCCTTGGATTTTTTTTTTTTTTTTGAAACTTTTTTGAGATAATAGCGGGATCACATGCAGTTGTAAGAAAGCATGCACAGACCTCCCTGGACCCTTCATTCAGTTTTCCCCAAATGGTAACAGTTTGCAAACTTGGAATAGGTTTTGAGTCATGTGGTACAGCTCCGATTATCTGCAAAACTGGGTATAGATTATATTATGGATTTTCCTTCAAATATCTGAAGGCTCCAGATACCCTGCGGCCAGTCGGTCTTCTGACCCTTTTTTCAGATGGGAAAAACTAAGGCCAGGAGAAGCCAGAGCAGCGGAAGGCTCGGTCTTGGGAGGGTGGCTTTGGGAGGGGCCACTGGACCGAGATGTGAGCCCTGCGCCCCCCACCCCCACCCCGCAGGAGTCCCAGGCCTCGTGGCTGGACGCCGTGGTGCCGCATCTGGCTGAAGTCCTGCAGCTGGAAGACACGCCCAGCATCCAGGTGGAGGTGGGGGTGCTGGTGCGCGACTACCCGGACATCAGGTGAGAGGCCCCTGCCCGCCTGGCCCTGCCGCCCCGCCGCCGCCTGCCGGGTCTGGCGGGCCTTGGCATCCGTCCCTGCGTTTCCTGCCTCCTGGGCGAGGGAGGGAGGCGGCGAGCGTGTCTGACGGCCGTTTCCTGCTGGAACCAAGGCATTATTAATACGATTTCCCTCCTCCTGCCGCCGCCGCCGCTGCCGCCACCGCCACCAGGACTCGCAAACAAACAGGCGGTCACAGGAAGCCCAGGGCAGGGGGGCGCGGGGCCGCCTGGCGGCAGGAAGGGCCGGCCCGGCAGGGGAGCCGCGGGGGACTCGGGGACACGCACGGGCACGCGGGCGCACACGCACTTGGGCGCAGGCGCCATCCAAATCCTAGTGGGCCATTTCCTCTCTGTGTGACCTTCTCTGAGCCTCAGTTTCCTCATCTGCTCCCTAGAGATAATAGTGCCGTTTCCTTAGGATTCTTGGGGGAATTCGTCGGCATCATTATCGTCGGCAGTGACTTGCTTATGGAGTCCCTCCGTATGTCAGTCCTAAATAAGCGTCTTACATGCCCACTGTGTAAGAGGCAGAATTAAAGGTAGTTTAGAAAGTATATGCAAGTAACTCATCTGCTACATGCAGAAATTCCAGCTTCCCAAATGTCACACTTAGCAAGCGGGAAGGGACTTGAACCCAGGCAGCACCTGGGCATGCAGTGCTCCCGCCGCTGGACCTTCTCCACTCAGAGGGAGGAGCCCCCCAGACACCAGAGTGCGGCAGAAGCAGGTTTGGATTCCAGGTTGAGGGGTTGGGGTTGAGGGCGAGGACTCCAACCGATTCTAGGTGGTTGGTTCTAACTCCAGGATGGGGGGTCGCATCCTTAGAAAGTCCCAGAGCCTCCAGGGGTCCCAGCAATTCTGCAGGTTTGGAGTTTCTGAACTTGAATCTTGGGTAGTGGATCAGGACTGGAATCTGAAGCTAAATGCGAGAGTGAGTTCACAGGCTGGGCTGGGAGGACCAGTTGCAAAGCCATGTTTTGGAGCTTGATTGGGCTGGAAGGTTCTCGAACCGGGTTTTGGAGCTGCAAAAATTGAACACCCAGGATGTGGGAAGATGAAGACACCGAGGTGGGTCAGAGGTGGCCGTGAAAACCCCAGAGAGTTGCATGAAATGAAAGTTCTTGAAATGAATGTTGGGCTCGGCGTCTTGAGTTGAACTATGTAGTGGCTCTGGAGGTGCATTTTGGGCCAGCGATTGGGTGTTGAGGGGGTGTGGAGGGGAAGGCACAGTGGGTTGGATTTAAGGAAGAATGTCACAGAATAGAGCTGATTTTGAACCTGAAGTTTCCCTTTGGAGTGAGGACTCCTCTAGTCCTGGAGTGGAGTTTTGGTGGCGGGTGGGTGGTGGGGGCCAGGGGTGGATGATTATTCCAAATGTGGGCCAAATTTGGAAATGAAGGTTCCAGAATGAGATTCCAAAGGAGAGCTGTTGAGTGGAGTTTGGAATGAAGCTTCTAGACCTGGCCCTGGATATATAGGAGCCATTTGGTCAGAGGGTGAAGGTGAAGCTCAGGGTCAACTGTAGAGTCCAGCAGTCGTGAAGATACCTGGATGGAAAATCAGGATAGCTGAGCTAAATTGGGGGATGAGGATGGAAGGTTAATTGTAACCAGGAACTGAGAATTGGGGCGAACAGGAAGTCCCCGGTGCTGGGTTTGGAGAGGAGTGTTCTGAAGCTGACCAGAAGGGGAGGATTTCCGAATGGTGGTCTGGAGAGACTAGGGGAGGAGAGGATTCAAGAGAAGGGGGCAAAGGGGCGACAGATTCTGTGTTGGGTGCGCTCAGGTGGGATCTGCAGCTGGGCTGGATGTGCGTCCAGAGCCAGGACCCCCACGCACCTGTCCTTTTCTTTACCCCCAGGCGGAAGCATGTGGCGGCCCTCCTCGATGTCCGCGGACTGCACAACACCGCCACGCGCCAGGAGATCCTGGCTGTGGCCCGGGACCTGGAGCTCTCCGAGGGTGGAGCCCTGTCGCCCCCTCGGGACCGCGCCTTCTTCTCTGACATCCCTGTGCCCCGCCCTTCTTTCTGCCTCAGCCTTCCCCTCTTTGTGGGGCGCCTCCCCCTGTCCCGGCTGGCCAGGCCCAGCTTGGCCTGTCTTCCCCTGCGGCCTCGGCCTCTGTCTCCATCGAGGCCCCGGGCCCAGCGCTGAGGCTCTCCCAGCCGCAGTCCTCGGGGCTCCCGACTTTGCTGCTGAGACTCCATCCTCCTCCCGTGCCACTGCCCAAGACCCCCTGCCTGGGAGCCGGAGCCCTGGGATGGAAAGAGCCTTTGAGATCCTCTTGGCCAGCCCCAAACGCTCCCTAGAGAGGGGCAGCAGAGGCCAGAGGGAGCAAAGACCTTCCCAAGGCCAAGGAGCCAGTCGGCAGCACGCCCCTCCCCCGCAGCCCAGCGTGGTGGGTGGCGTTCTGGAAGGCTCTACAAAAATATCCCAGCCCCCTCTTCCCCTCACCTCAAGGTCTGGCCCAAGTCCAACATATTAAGGAATGTTCGATACTTAGAATAAAGAGGTTTCTATTTAACACTAGGAAGGGCTGAGTCCTGACTGTGGGGGAGGAAGGACCCGGGGCAGGGCCCAGGGCCAAGGCTGCTCACCCGCCCAAGGCCAGGCTGGGGTCCAACTCTCAAGCAGGGCAGTGGAGGCTGTGGGAGGCTGCCCAGGGCCAGCAACTGCCAGCCACCGGTTTACTGCAAGTCCCTGGGCTGTGTGGCTCTGAGGCAGGCCCTTGACCACTCTGAGCAGGGACCATTATCCCATCAATTCAAAAGAACCCATCCTTCTTTTCTGGTCCTGGTGGTTCCTCCTTGGCATGACCTCCCCACCCATCCATCCTCAGTCGGGAAACCACGTCAAGAGAGGAAGGAGGTTGGGGGTAGGGCCAGCGGCATCCAGGGCGCCCTCCTGGGTTGATGCAGGAAAATGTCAGGGTGGGAAAATTTCCAGCCTCTTACCCCCAGCCCCACCGGATCCTGGTCCCTACAGAGACCTTGAGGTCACCTCCCTGCTGACCCCTGACTCTCCGTCCCAAGATGGACAGCACATGATGGATGCTTCCTGGCCTGAGTTGTTTTATTTTTTTCTTCCCTGAGAAGTCAGAAAGAGGAGGCAGCCAGGGGTCAGCGCTGGGGCTGGGGTTGGAACCTCACGCATGTTTGAACTCTGGGGGGTGGAGCCTTAGACTCTTGGAGCCTCCTGGCTGTGTAGCTGTGGGCAGGAAGCTGCCTGTCTCTGGCTGCTGGTTCCTGTCTCTCCCTGGGACTCGTTTAACCTGTCTTTTCCCAGGCTGAGGTGAGACATCCAGATGATCTACCCGCCTCACTTCATCCCTCAAAGGGACACTTTTGCGGGGGTGTATGGGCTATTGAACCCAGAGCCTTGTGAATGCTAGGCAAGGGCTGTGCCACTGAGAGACATCGCCAGTCCTTTCTAACATTTTGCTTTGAGACAGAGTCTCACTGAGTTGCCCAGGCCGGCCTGGAACGTGAGATCCTCCTGCCTCAGCCTCCGGAGGAGCTGAGATTAGAGGCTCGGGCGCCACTGCCTGGCTTCCATTCCTCCGTTACTCTGCATACTCCTCTGTCAGCAAGTGTTTCTAAGTGTCGTTTCTGCCTCTTCTTTACCCCTTGCTACTGGGGACTGAACTTACCACTGAGCTACATCCCCCACTCTCTTTACTTTAAAATTTTGAGACAGGGTCTGGCTCAGTTGCCCAGGCTGGCCTGGGACGCAGGACCTCTGCCTCAGCCTCCTCAGCAGCCGGCGTCAGGTGATCATCCCTGCGTCTGCTAATGTTTCGTTTCTTTTTATTGCTGAATGTATTCCACAGTAGGGATGGTCCCTGTCTATTTGTGTCTGTGTTTAGACCTTTAGGTTGTCTCTACTTTGGGGCTGGGATGAAGAGAGTCCTCTGTGTTTTCTAGTTTGCAAACATTTTCTTGCCCTCGCCCCAAGTTCTTCCTTCTGTAAGACGGTGTTAGAGGTCCTAACAGCGGCCTTCAGGGAACACATGCCAAGTACCGTGCTCACGTGGATTCCCTCGGGGCCCTCTCAACAAACTTGCAGACTTGGAAGAAATGCAGCCAGTCGCCCACCCAAGGAGAGCCAGGACTCCACTTTTATCCCCCAGACCCCTAGAGCAGCTACCCTCCATGCACAGAGAGGGCTGGAGCGGAGGTCCTGTGTGTAAGACATTTAGCACCGCTCTTGACCCATGGAAAGCACTAGAAATCACGTGGACTCGGAGGTGCATTCGACTCCTGCCTCAGCTCTTCTCTGCTGCTCTGGTTGCCAGCTTCCTGTTGTATACCAGGCACTCATCGAGTGGGTCCCAAGTGCCACATGTGTCATGGCACTGTCCCCTGGCCTTGGGAGCAGAGGCTTTTCCTGGGAGGAAGCAGGCTCAGAAGGTTAGGGTCTGCTGGGGACACAGTATCAAGCAGAGGCTGGGATTCAAACCTCAGTCCCAACCCTCAGATGGACTGAGACCGGCTGCCCCTGTCTACTGAGCCTCACTGCGTGCCGGGCCCAGTACATGCCCAGTGGTGCCCAAAGTGGCAGCAACCTGAATGGCCATCAGCTGCCCCTGGGTAGATAAAATGCAGCTCAGCCACTCAGGACAACGTGGCTTAACAATAAAAGAGGGTGAACTGCTGATCTGTACCTCCTCGGGGGCCCAGGGCCTTTCTGATGAGATGTGGACCCAGGCCCATCATTTTCCATGGGAACACCTGCTTCAGACCACCTGTCAAAGCCTCTGGCTGGTTGGAAGGGCCTGTCTGCATGGTGGGTGAAGGGGCCAGGGTGTGGGCAGTGCCCACCCACCAGCCCCTGTAAGACCCTTAACCAGCACCCCAGAGCCAAACAGGGCACCTGCATCTGCGGAAGGGAGAGGATGTGGGGGTCCCGCCTGCCATCACTGAGCCCGAACCCCTGGGGTCTTCTGCATATTCCACCCTCCACCCAAGAGCCCGAATGTCTGGTGGGCCCCAGTCCACCCTCGGAGGCCCACGTGGCTCCCGAGGTGCCACCCCCATGAAGTCCGTCTTCTCTCTTGACACCTGATCCCTTGTTTGGAAGCCTCCTGTCTCTCAGGTCCCCACTCCTCTCTCTGAGCCTCCCTGCCTCCCTCTGCCTTGGAGGCCCTGCCCCCTCTTTGGTCCTCCGGGCTGCATTGCCAGCCCTGTTCAAATTCTTAATGTCACTGAACTATACACTTAAAAATAGTTAAAATGGTATCTTTTATGTATATTTCACCACAACAAATTAAAAAAAAATTCAAAGAAACCTCATACTTATTTGCAGTCAATTTCCAATCTCCGAGGTCATCTTCTAGCCCTAATCATCCACCAATAGTTCTGTCTCTATTAATTTACCTGTTTTCTTTCTACTTAGGGAAACAAACAATCCATAGTCTTTTGTGACTGGTTGTTTTCCTTAGCGTGATGTTTTCAAGGTTGATCTGTGTTGTAGTGTTTATCAGTATTTCATTCCTTTTCTTAGCTCATTTCAGTTAGCTTTTGCATCACTGTGACCAAAACACCCAACAAGAACAACTCAGAGAAGGAAAAGTTTATTGGGGGCTTGTGGTTTCAGAGGTCTCAGTCCACAGAGAGCCAAGTCCATTGCTCTGGGCCCGAGGTGAGGCAGCAACTCCTGGGGAAAAGTCTGGCAGAGGAAAACTGCTTAGCTCATGGCAGGGTCAGGAAGCAGAGGTAGGAAGGAGCCGCCCTTCCAGAACCCATTCCCAGAGGCCACCTCTTCTAGCCACACCCCACATGCCTAAAGTTACAACCCAGTTCATTCAAACCGCAATGGACTAATAAGGTTACAGCTCTCCTAATCTAGTCACTTGGCCTCTGAATCCCTGCATTAACATGATACACCTCATTTATAGACCATAACATTCTGTCCCTAGTCCCCAGAAGTCCATGTCCATCTCACAATGAAAAATGCAACTAGTCCGTCTTCAAGAGTCCCACAGTCTTAACAGTTCCAGCATTGCCCAAATGTCCTGTCCAAGTTCAAAGTGTCATGTAAGAGCTGAGACAAACCCTTGGCTGGGAGCCCCTGTAAAAATCAAAAACAAGTTACATATATACAATAGACAGTGACACAGGGTAAATGTTCCCATTCCAAACAGAAGGAACAGGGGCATAGAATGGATGGGACCAGGATGAGGCTGAAACCCAACTGAGCAAACAGATTTCCTGCCTCCACACACAGCAAGGACACTTGGCTATGAGATGTCATCTCCAAAAGGTTTGAGCAGCCCTTTGGCCGAGCTTGCAGCCCCCATGGGCTCTCCCTGAGCCAGGAGCTCCCCAGCAAATAGCTTTTCTCAGCAAACAGTCCACATTACTGGTGTCTCATAATACTTGGGATATCTATTCCAGCTTTAGCTTCACCTGCAAGCTTTACCCATGACCCTCTCAGGGGTGGCCTGCAGGAATGCTGACCATGCTACACTTTTCCTGACTTCCCAGATCTTTAGAAGTCTCAGGGGATGCCACCATGACCTGTAACATCATGTATTCCTGCAGAACCAGCACTATGTGGATGGTGCCAAGATCTGCTACCAGACTGCACATTACCTGGACTCCTGGAATCACAGCTGCAGTGGCCCCTGAGTACCTGTGTGGCTCAGCATGGTAAAACAACTTCCTTGGCTTCTCTGTGCAAGCAGGGCACCCTCATGACCTCTTCTCAAAGGAATTTTCTCTTCTATACCCTGGAGCCAAACTACACGGGGGGGTGGGTCTTGTAAATTCCAGAGATACCCACAAGGCATCTTTCTTATTGTCTCTGTGCAAAGTACTTAGCATCACTGTAGGAACTATAGTCTCTTCAACAAGCACACCTTCCCTGGCCCCAGCTTTACATACACTTTTCTGACCAAACTGTAAGATTTTAATATCCTTTAGCTCTGTTTTCTGCTCCCAATTCTGTAAGTGAATCTTGCTAAAAACTGCCAGCAATATTCATGCTACTGACTGAATGCTGTACTACCCTGAAATTTTCTCCACCTAGGGCTGGGGATGTGGTTCAGTGGTAGAGTGCTTGCCAGCACCCAGCACCACAAAACAACCCAAAACAAAACAAAACAAAAAATAAATTTCAATGACATTTTTTAAAAAAGAGGGCTGGGGTTGTGGCTCAGGGGTGGAGCGCTTGCCTAGCAGGTGTGAGGCACTGGGTTCAATTCTCAGTACCACATATAAATAAATAAACAAAATAAAGGTCCATCAACAACTAAAAAAAATTGGAGGAAAAAAAAAAAAAAGAAATTTTCTCCATCAGATTAATAAGTCCATCACCTTTAAATTCAGCCTGACACAAAGTCTCAGGACATGAGCAAAATACAGTTAAGTTCTTTGCCAGAATATAACCTGAGTGGCCTTGAGTCCAATTCCCAAAAGTCCTCATTTCCCTCTGAAACTTCATGAGCACAGTCCATGTTCCTATTCTGGATTCTGAGGTCCACCAGAACTGTCCATTAAGCTCGTCTTACAACCACTTGAAAGCTTATCCAGTTTGCATCTCTAAACTTTTAAAAATTCCTCCCACAAATCACCAGCAAAGGCTTCTGAACCACATGGTCAGGTTCATTCACAACAACGATCCCACTCCTAACTCCAGTTTTTGTTTTGGTCAGTTTTTGCATCATTGTGATCAAAACACCTGACAAGAACAACTTCGAGGAGGAAAAGTTTATTTTGGTCTTGCGGTTTCAGAGATCTCCATCCATAGATGACCCACACCTTTGCTCTGGGTCCAAGGTAAGGCAGCGTATCACGGGGGAAGGGCCCAGGGGAGGAAAGATGCTCAGCTCATGGCACCGTCAGGAAGCTGAGAGAAAAAGAAGGGGAAGGGACACCAGGAAGATGCTCCCTTTCAGGGTGGACCTCCAGTGATCCACTGCCTCCTGCCATGCCTCACCTGCCCAGTCAGTCCAGTCAAGCTAAGATAGATGGTCATAATCTAATCATTTAACCTCTGAATATTCCTGCATTTTGGGGGGAACTCCTCATATCCAAACCTAAGCAGAGCTGAATATCACATCTTATATGTTTATAAGTTGTTATAACTTGAATTTTGTTTCCACTTTTTAGCTACTGTAAATAATTCTGCTATGAACATTCACGTACAGGTTTTTCTCGGCTGAAAGCTTTTATTTCTCTATGATATATCTGTTTAGTTCTTTTTTCCCCCCAGGACTGTGGATGGAACCGAGGGGCACTCTACCACTGAGCCGCATCCCCAGCTCTTTTCTGAATTTTGAGACATGGTCTTGCTAAGTTGCCCAAGATGGCCTTGAACTTGCAATCCTTCCTCCTCAGCCTCCTGAGTTTCTGGGATTACAGGCGTGCACCACTGTATCTGGTGTCTCTCTCTTTTTTACAAATAAAAATCACATCTATTATTATGTCTTAACATATGTATACCTTGTGGGATGGCTAAATCAAACTAATTACCACCCATGGCCTGGCCTCCTGGTTTCTTTTGTGTGTGGTGAGAACACCTGTGAACTCTTCTCTTCGTAACCTGCAGGTGCACAACAGGTCATTAAGCACAGTCACCCTGCTGGATATGGAGCTCCTGTCGAGCTAAAACTGTCTGTCCTTTGACCGATGTCTCCCTGACAGCCTTCTCTTTTTTTCTAATGTATTTTTAACTAGAAATTGCCCTCTGAACAGGACTTTGCCTCAAGCCACCTATTTCAATACACTTTCCTTTCATGCATTTTTATGTATTTTCTACTTTGTCTCTTGATTTCTTCTTTGACCTCTGGGTTATTTACTTTTCAAATACTTGTGGGTTTTTTGAGATAACTTCACGTTATTGATTTCCTCTATGGTCAGAGAAAATATTTTGTAATATTTCAATCTTGTAAACAGCATCTAGCTAGGTCTTGCCCTTCTGTTCAGGCTGCCAATCTGTCTCTTTCTTTCTTTTTATTTTTTTTTTAATTTTTTATTGTAAACAAATGGGATACATGTTGTTTCTCTGTTTGTACATGGAGTAAAGGCATATCATTTGTGTAATCATAAATTTACATAGGGTAATGTTATTTGATTCATTCTGTTATTTTCTCCTTCCCCCCACCCCTCCCACTCTTCCTTCCTTCCTTCCTTTCTTTCTTTCTCTTTCTTTCTTTCTTTCTTTCTTTCTTTCTTTCTTTCTTTCTTTCTTTCTTTCTTTCTTTCTTTCTTTCTTTCTTTCCCTCTTCCTTCCTTCCTTCCTTCCTTCCTTCCTTCCTTCCTTCCTTTCTTTCTCTCTCTCTCTCTCTCTCTCTCTCTTTCTTTCTCTCTTTCTTTCTTCTGGGGTTGAACCCAGGGGCACTTAATACCGAGCCACATCCCAAGTCTTTTTTATACTTTATTTAGAGAAAGGGTCTCGCCGAGTTGCTTAGGGCCTCACTTTGGCTGAGGCTGGCTTTGAACTCGAGATCCTCCTGCCTCAGCCTCTGGAGCAACTGCCAGTCCTGCCTGTTCATTGAGTGCTGAAGCCATTTGCATTTACATGTAATTAATGGAACCAATCGGTCATGAGTTCAGCATCTTACCTCTGTTTTCCATTTTGTCCCCTCTGGTTTCTGACCTTTGATTGTTTCTTTCCTGACTTCTTTTAGGTTAATGTAATATAATTTTACATAAAATTTTACAATATTGCTGTTGTGGCTTCTTAGATGTACCTTTGAAAATCCTTTTTCTTTGTAAATTATTATGAATTCACAGGAAGTTGCAGAAATACTGTCTTGTGGTCCTCTGTACTCCCTGCTCATCTTCCCTGGATATTCGTTATTATTTGGACCCTCACTTTTAGCCTGGAATGAGGAAAAGAGACCACATTTACCCTCCTACCTGAAAGAACCAGAAATATCAGACACAATATACGAGACTGTGGTGGAGAGGACACTGGATGCCAGGTCATGAAGGACCAGGGCCCCTGAGGAATGGGAGGCAGACAGCTGGGCCTCTAGTTGTCTCTGGGTTCAATCCCGGGACAGGATGGTAATTAAGATGGTACCACAGCTGAGTTGCTGGGGTGAGGACCAGGCTGAGCCCAGAGGAAATCCTGAGCTAAGGAGCTGCAGCCGGGCCTTGAGGACCGTGCTCAAGTTCACAGGACAGAACACTGGGGGGAGACATTTGCACAGGGAGAGAACCCCAAGTTCTGCAGCGGGGCTCCTGAGTGTGCAGCTCGTGCATGCACGTGGGCGAGGTGGCTGCTGAGCACTGGGAAGGAGCCATCTGGTAGAATGAAACATTGCTAGGTGTTCAATAATCATAAAACCTCCCAGCAGCCAGAGCGGACACCTCGGCTTCTTGGCGCACTGGCAGAATGCTCTGAAGGGTCTGGGAAATGATTCATCTCGGTCAAGTGTGTCTCTTCTACTTTGCTTCCTAACTCAACCCTTTCCCTTCCTTTTTAAGGCTGAATAATATTCCACATACACTGGAACAGAAAGGAGATCCTAAAAAGGAAGTGAAAACTATTATTCTGAGTGAAATGAATCAGTCCCAAGAGAACAAATCTCACACAATTCCACTTACATATGAGGAACTGAGAGCAGCCGAATTCACAGAGAGAGAAACTGCAATGGTGGTTGCCAGGGCAGCGGGGAGGGAAGCAGGGATTACTGTCTAATGGGGACCAAGTTTCAGTTTTTCAAAAGAGTCCTGGAGATGCCTGGTGGTCATGCTGCCCAACAATGTAAACCAGGTTTGGTGGCACATGCCTGTAATCCCAGGGACTCAGGAGGTTGAGGCAGGAGGATTCCAAGTTTGAGACCAATCTCAGCAACTTAGAGAGGTCCTACTAAGCAACTTAGTAAGAGCTTGTCTCAAAATAAACTATAAAATGACTGGGGATGTGGCTCCGTGGCTAAGCACTCCAGGATCAATCCCTGGTCCAATACACACACACACAAATACACACTTAGGGTCACTGAACTGTAAACTTTAAAAGGTTAAGATGGGCCCAGCATGGTGGTGCACACCTGTAATCCCAGCAGCTCAGGAGGCTGAGGCAGGAGGATCGAAGAGTTTAAAGCCAGCCTCAGCAACTCAGTGAGGCCCTATGCAACTCAGTGAGACCCTACTTCAGAATAAAATACAAAAAAGGCTGGGGATGTGGTTTAGTGGTTAAGCGTTCCTGGGTTTAGTCCCTGGTACAAAAAAAAAAAAAAATTAAGATGGTAACTTTCAGGTCGTTTGTATTTTACCACAGCTGAAACAATTTTTTTAAAGCCAGAGGCAAAATAAGGAATTTTTCAGACATACCGGAGGTTAAGGAATGTTATCAACAGCAGCTTTTCCTGACAAGATATGTTGCAGAAAACGCTTCCCGGCACAGGGAGAGATAGGAGATGGAAATCTGGGATTGCACAAAGGAATGAAGAGCATGAGAGATGGTGACTCCGAGGGGAATTAGAGCTGCTTTTCTTATTATTTATATCTCTCTCAAAGAAAACTGACTGTGGCAAACCAAGTAATTGCAATGCATTATGGGGTTGATAATATATGGAAGGAAAACATCTCATCAGACAGCGCAGGGGCTGCAAGGGGCGGGGAGGGAAGGACTCATGGTCTGCATGCCACGTGTGACCTGGAATTGTCCCCTGAAGGGAGTCTGTGATCAGTTAAGGATGTAGACTGTAAACTCTAAAGGAATCACTAAAACAGCAAAACAAAGAGCTGTCGCTCATTCATCTACAAAGGAGATAAATGCAATAATAAGAAATACCAGATTCATCCAAAAGAAGGTAGAAAAGAGGACAAAGACCAGATGGGACAGACAGGCACAGAATGCAGCAAAATATGTTTCGCTGACCCGTATAAACAATCACATCAAACCCAAACTATGCAAACTATAATTGGACAATTATGAGACAGAGGTTGTCAGACTGAACAAAGTGAGACCCAAATATATGCTGCTCACAACAAATGCTCTTTTTAAATATGAAGACCTCTTACATAAAAGTTAGCTCAAAATGGACCACAGTCCTGAATGTCAAATCAAAAACGACAAATCTTCTAGAAGGAAACAGGAGAAAAATCTCTGCGGCCTTAGATGAGACACATGCTTGACACCCAAAGCATGGTACGCAGGAGCCATAGGAGAAAACCTTGCTCAAGTGAACTTTACTGAGAAATCAAAGACATTTGCTGTCCAAAAAATATCGTTATGAGAATGAAAAGACAAGCCACAGATTTGGGGAAAATATTTGCAAATCACCAACTTGATCAACAACTAGTACCCATATATTCTGAGAATATTTAAAAACCAATAGCTAGAAAGCGACCCAATTTTTTCTAATGGGCAAATGATTCCAACAAATACTTCGCTAAAGGAGATACGAAGGGGCTGCCTGTGTGTCCCCATGATAGAGCACTTGCCTAGTGTGCAAGAGCCCTGGTTCCATCCCTAGAGAGAGAGAGAGAGAGAGAGAGAGAGAGAGAGAGAGAGAGAGAGAGAGAGAGAGAGAGAGAGAAGAAGGAGGAGGAGGAGGAGGAGGAGGAGGAGGAACCTCTGCACTCTTAAGTGCAGAAATCATTGTCCATACACAGACTCGAATGCAGTTGATCACAGCAGTATTACTCATAATAAATATACAGAAATGGGAAACAACCCAAATGACCATTGACACATGAATGGGTAGCCAAACTGGCATGTCAGTAAAATCTTGTACTAATCAGCAACAAAAAAGAATGAACTATTGATAAATGCCATAGCACAAAGGAATCTCAAAATAACTATGTGGCGTGAAAGAAGCCTGACAAAAGGAGTACAGACATACATTTCTGGGAAATTTCTAGAAAAATTCTAGAAAATCTATGATGACAGAAATCAGATCAGTGGTTGCCTTGGGATGAAATTCGTTAGGATGTCAGGTAGGAGGGTTGCATGAAGTGTGAGGATCCCAAGTTCGAGGTCAGCCTCCACAACTTGGTAAGATTCTATCTCAAAATAAAATTAAAAAGGCTGGGGTACAGCTCGGTGGGAGAGCATCTGTGAGTTCAATACTCAGCAACACCGGGCTGGGGAGATAGCTCAGTTGGTAGAGTGCTTGCCTCGTAAGCATGAGGCCCTGAGTTCGATCCCCAGCACCGCAAAAGAAAAAAAAAAAAAAAAAAAAAAACTCAGCAACACCAAACAAAAAAACAAACAAACTCTGCATAGACTTTGATAAATTAAGAATGCTATTTCTTGGGATCAATCCCCAACACCACAAGAAAAAAAATGCTATTCCAATTACCTATCATTGTTAATAAAAACATCCCAAAGTTCAGTGACCTCAAACAACAATCTGATATTACATTTCGTGAGTCAATGAGTTAAGTACACTTTTGTGGTTTTCACTGAGGACTGAACCCAGGGGCACTCAACCACTGAACCTTATCCCCAGCCCTATTTTGTATTTTATTTAGAGACTGGGTCTTGCTGAATTGCTTAGCACCTACTTTTGCTGAGGTTGGCTTTGAACTTGAGATCCTCCTGCTTCAGTCTCCCAAGCCGCTGGGATTACAGGTATGCACCAGCTACATGCAATTATTTTATGCCAATTATACCTCAATAAGCTGAGAGGGCAAATGCTTTCCCTCTAAAATCAGGAACAAGACAAGAAGTCTGCTTCACCTTTATTTTTTCAAAAAGTTTTCTTGTAAAGTAGTTTTTAAGGCTTTTTTTTTTCTGACAGTGTGATGTCATTTTCTAGCATGGGTAGGTGGAAGCATTGCTTGCATGTTCCCATCCAGAGTTCACGTGTGTTTTGTCTGCTCCTTACTCTCTTCAGGGTTCCATGCTCTGTATTGATCAAACTGTTGTCCAGGAGAAATGTGTAAGGCAATGTGTTCAACAGTCATTGTTATAAGTCTTTAAGGTATTTTCTATCTTGTTTCATATATGTGTTATGTAAAACTCAAAAAAAACTTCTTTCTGGAGTGAGAAAAAAGATACAAAATGCAAATCCCACACTTTTGATGACTGAAAGTTCCCCACTGCTTTGCAATACTTTATTACATTGGGTGTCTTGTCTTTCTTGGGCTTTTATTTAGCTCATGAATGAACAGATTTTTCTAATGGATTCAAAAGTGTCTACTTTGGGGTTTAGTTGGAAGTCTCACATAGGTCATGTTTTCATTCATTCATTCATTTTGCAGTACTGGGGATGGAACCCAGGGCCTCACCCATGCCAGGAAAGTGTCTGCTGCTGAGTTTCATCCCTAGTCAAGTAGCTTACATTTTAATTATTTGGTTCTTTGCTGATTATCTATTTATCTATCGGTGGTACTAAGGATCGAACCCGGGGCACTCTACCACTGAGCTACATACCCAACACTTTTCATTTATTCTGAAAAATTAGTAACTTGCCCTGGCTGACCTTGAATTTGTGATCCTCCTGCCTCAGCCTCCTGAGTCACTGGGATTACAGGCGTGGGCCACCACAGCTGGCTTGCTGCTTCTATTAACCCATGGCATTGTTTTAAAAAATGTTATAAAACCAACCTACTGAGGGGGGATAAAAGGAGAGAAAGGTTATTACTTTGACCACAGACGTAACAACATAGCTCAGGTGTAGCTAATCTTCAAAGATGGTTCCCAGTACGCATGCTCTTCTGTAGTTTCCTCCCCTGCATCTCTGCTGGTACTGTCCCTTGCTTCTGCCTAATCAAAGGCAGTGGAAATAAAAGCAATGACCCGCGGGGGGAAGCACAATATAAACATCAACAAACCAAAATGGGTTCATTTGAAAGATTAATATGGGGCTGGGGTTGTGGCTCAGTGGTAGAGCGCTTGCCTAGCACTTGTGAGGCCCTGGGCGTGATCCTCAGCACCACATGAAAAAATAAATAAATAAAGTTATTGGGCCCACCTACAATTAAAAATATTTTAAAAAAAAAGAATAAAGGGTTAGGGATGTAGCTCAGTTGGTAGAATGCTTGCCTTACAAGCACAAGGCCCTGGGTTCAATCCCCAGCACTGCAAAAAAAAAAAAAGAATAAAAATGTGGGACATCACTATAGATCCTACGGCCTGACAAGGGTAGTAAGAGAATGTTGAGTCACTTTATTACACATTTGACAATTTAGATGAAGTGGGGAAATTCTTTGAAAAATTAAACTTCATACAACTGACTTAAGGAGAAAGAGAAACCCTGAATAGTTCTGTATTTATCAAAGGAACTTGCCCCATATTTAAAAACCTTTCCACAAAAATTCAGATCCAGATGTCCTCATGACTGAAATCTTCCTAACACTTAAGGGAGGAATGTTTCTTCAGGAGAAAGTCAGGGCACACTTCTCCGTTGCTTTGTTTGTTTGCTTGCTTTATTTTGAGACAGAGCCTCAAGAGCTAAGTTGCTGAGGCTGGTCTTGAACTTGTGATCCTCCTGCCTCAGCCTCCTGAGCTGCTGGGACTACAGGCGTGCGCCACCATGCCTGGCCTCTGCTGCTTTTATAGTGGGCCAGATGGTTTAAGCGGGGCCTACCATCATTAGACTCCTCTTGCTCATATGATTCTGGGTTACAGTTAGCTAAAAGAAAACCACATGAAAATTGGAGGTAACACATGTAGCATGACCATTTTTCATGGATGTTCTCTATTTAAGTGCAGCCAGAAGAGATGTAGATGCATCGTTAGAGGGTATGCTTTGCCCTTGTGCTCGCCTGCCGTGTGAGAGACGCGTCTTCAAGACCTTGATTCCCCACACTCCTCTTCATCTCTCTTCTACATCTGCCCTGCTGAGCAACAGGAGTCCCAGACCCACCACCAGACGGAAGCCAGCAGCCTTCCACGGAATCCTCACCTGGAGTCCTTCAGTTTCACTCTCACAGCTGGATAGACCTGTCCCCCAGCCTTCTCTCCAAACTCTGACTTGTTTGGGAGGGCTGGCAGGTGATTCCCACAGCTCCATTGACTGTCTTTCCTGGAACGTTTCTGCTTTGCAGGCTGTCATGGCAAACCTCTGTAATCCCAGGGACTTGGGAGGCTGAAACAGGATGACTAACAAGTTCAAGGCCAACCTGGGCACCTGAACAAGACCCTGTCTCAAAATAAAAGAAGGGTTGGGGATGTAGCACACTGGCAGAGCACCTGGGGTTTAATTCTGGATATTCAAAAAAAGTTTCTGTTTACAAAACATTAACGTTGGGTTTGGGTATAGCCCAGTTGTACTGAACTTACCTACCATGCAAGAGGCTCTGGGTTTGATCCCCAGCATGACAAAACAAAAAAAGGAAAAAAGGTTGAGGTTGTACAGCCCAAAGAAAAGAACTAAAGAACAATGAGAACTGTATTAGACAGCTTTCTGTTACTGTCACAAAGTACTTGAGATAACAAAATTGAAAAGATAAAAGGTTAATTTTGACTCACAGTTCTGGGGGTTTCAGTCCTTGGTCAATTTGCCCATTGCTTTTGGGCCTGTGGCAAGGCAGTACATCCTGGCAGGAGTGCATGGCAGAAGAAGCTGCTCACTCAAGGCAGCTGAGAAAGAGAGAGGAAGAGAAGGGGTTGGGGTCCTGATATCCCCTTCAAGGGCACACCCTTAATGACCTGACTTCCTTGTACTAAACCCCACCTGCTGAAGGTTCTACAACCTTCCAAAAGCACCACACCCCGGAGACCAAGTCTGCAACACATGGGCCTTTTCCAGGGATCCTGGAGATCCGAACTGTAGCAACTACTAATTTGTGATCCTGGGTTGGATCCTAGACAAGGAAAAAACATTGCTACAAAAGACATTATTTTGATGCCTGAAACTTCTTGAATACCAACTGTTTCTTACCAGTAGTAAGTGCTGGGCCAGGGGTGGCTCAGCGGTGAGGCATGAGCAGGTAGAAGGCTCTGGGGTTCAGCTCCCAGGACACACACCAAGTACGTGTCAATGATGAATTTCCAGCAATTGATCACTGCACTATAACAGAGGAGAACGTCTTTGCTCTCAGGACTTCCCTGCTAAAGGATTCGGGAGTAAAGGATCGTGATGTCCTGAACTACTCTCAAATGATCCATTCCCCACTATGGTCATCACTTCTCTTTGGAAAGATAAAAAATCAGATAAGCAAATGTTAATGAGCTGTGGAGCTCGGTGAAGGACACGTAGGTACTGGCCTTGAACTTCTACAGGTTTAAATTCTTTTGAAATAAAATCCCAAAAGTAGCCCTGCCTTTCTCTACTATCCCTGTTCCAAAGACACAGGTCTCCTCTCTGTTGTTCAAGGGTATCAAGCTTGGCTGCAATGTTGTCGTCGTCTGCTAGTGGCTCTCTCTGTCCCTGGAGAGGATTGCTAGGTGTAAGAGTAAACGCACATGGTTAGTTAGCTATTGTCAAGTTTCCTTCCACAGAGGTGGGACCCTGTGTGTGCCCCAGCGATGCCTGAGACCTCGTTCTCCAGTTTATGAAATATTTCCAGTTTCATAGGTGAAATATTACTTCAAAATAGTTTTCTTTGCTGTTATTCCTTTTATTCCCCCGTTGGTGGGACTGAACCCAGGCCCTTGCACATGCTAGCCACCCGCCCTACCACTGAGCAACACACCAGTCCCACTGGTATGGTTAGGATGAGTGAGGCTGCGCATCTTCTCATGGAGTTAAGGACCATTTGTTTATCTTCCTCTGTGAACTGTCTGTTCCTCTCTTTGGCACACTTTAAAAAATTGGAACTTTGGTCTTTTTCCTTGAGCTTTTAAAAGTCCTTTATATGTTGAGGCGATAAACAGTTTCTCTATAATGAAAGTTGTAAATATTTTCTCTGAGATTGTTACACTTTTACTTTGCTATGGTATCATCTTTTCTTAAGCAATTTCTAAATCTGCTGAAGTAGATTTATTGTAAATTTCATTTTATTGTTCCTGAGTCTCCCTGAGCATTTTATTATATACAATTTCAAACCCACAGAAAAAAATTAAAGGATTTACACAATGATCACCCATGTGGTCAATACAAATTTCACTCAATCTACCATACTTGTGTTATCATTTTCCACCCACTCCATCCATCCACCAATTCACCTAACTCTGCAATGCCTTTCTCTAAATAACTCAGTTTGCATATTATTAACTAGAGTTCTACCCTGGCTAGTGATGCTTTTTTGTTGTGGTTTTAATTCTCAGCATTAATCGGAAAGATCCTCCCACTCCTAAGATGGAAATTTCACTTTTGTTTTCTAGTAGTTTCAGTGGGAATTTCTGATTCATTTGGAAATCGTACTGTGCATAATTTGAGGAATGGATCATATATATGTCTCATATATATATATATGTTCTACTTTTAAAGTTATTTTTGAGATATAATTCACAAGCCATAAAATTCACCCTTTTAATGCGTACAATTCAGGGGGTTTTAATACATCCACAAGAGGCGTGCAAACCACACCACCGACATCTTACATATAATTTTTCAATGTAACATTTTCACCGAGCGGCTCCTTGGGTGTCATGAGAAATTCCTCCTTTCTGCGGTGGCAGTGGGACCGCCCGCCCGGCTCCGCGTCCTCGTGTGCGCGGGGAGGGCGGCTCTGCCCCGAGGCCCGCCAGGCCGTCCATTCCGCGCTGGGAGACATCCTTGAGGACATCTTTATTAGGAGCGACAGTTCTGGGCCAGGATTCTGGAGAGAGGAAAAGCAGGACAACCCGCGACAACTTCTGAGAGAAAAATTGGACTCGTCAGCGGCTGAGAAAAACCCGCCCAGGCAGGGCGAACGGCAGAGGGGTCAGTCGGCCTCTTGCCCTCTTGCTCCCCGTCGGCGGTAGGGCCTCCCCTCCTCTGCGCTCCTGTCCCCTTTGAGGCCCGCGCCCTCGGCCAGGGAATGAACGACCCTCGCAGCTCTCTGCCTAGGGCGGCCCCACGGCACCCCGAGGCCCGGGGTGTCCAATCCCTGACCAGGGAGACTTCGGGGACCGTCACCGACAGCCAGATTGTCATGTCATGTAGTGGAGACTCACACCGGGCTCGCTGCAGGAAGGAAGGGGTGAAAAAAAGAGCGCCCCTTCTCTCGCCGGCACTCGCGGACCCAGCCACCTGCAGTGGGCGCGAGGCTCGCTCAGGTCGGAGGCCCCAGACGCCCCGCCCCAGTGCCGGCTCCCGAGGCTCCACCCCCAGGTCCCACCACCCCAGGCCCCGCCCTGACGCCCCGCCCAGGACCCTCCTGAGGCCACGCCCCAAGCCCCACCCTGAGGCCCCGCCTCTGGCAAGACCACACCTCCTGCAGGAACCCACAGCTTCCCATTAAAACCCTTCTAGGTCAAGCGTCTCTCTGACACCCTCCTCTGCCTCCTCGTGGACTGCCACCCCTGCCATGTTATTTCTGAACCCTTTGCCTCATATTTGTCTCTAATCCTATAACACTGCCAGCTTCACTTTCTCTTAAAAAAAAAAAAAAGAAAGAAATCTTACTTGCTCCCTGTACTGTGTGCCTCGGACGTCTGCCGAACCTAGAACAGCCCTCGTCAGGTGGCACACGATCCCCCCACTTCAGAACTTTCCTACATAATCTATGCCAGAAGAGGATGGTGGGGCCCATCCATCCACAGTGGCGGGAGCCGAACCGAGCTTGGACCAGCCCCTCCCGGCCCAGACTCTCCTGGACCATGGGTATCATGTTGCAGCTTGCAGTATCTGAGATCACTGAGGAAGAAAATGGGACGGGTCTCTTCCTGTCCTCACCAGTCTCCCCACCTCCCACATTTTGTTATTTAAGACTTTAGAATGGATTTTTTTTTTAATAGTACCTACTAGGGTTGGGGATATAGCTCAGTTGGTAGAATGCTTGCCTTGCAAGCACAAGGCTCTGGGTTCAAATCCCCAGTACCGCAAAAAAAAAAAAAAAAAAAAAAAAAAAAAGTACCTACTGGAATTTAAAGGACACATACCTGCTTTGACCTATCAAGTGCAGTTCAGGAAACTTGTTCCTTTGCAAGATACTTGCACACGGGGACAATAAATACACTGAAATCTATTCCTTGTGATGGCATTGGTAGTCACAAAATAAAAGGGAACACCCTGACTGCTCACCAATAGGGGACTGATAAGATGAGCAGTTAGCTGATGGCTGGGTCACTGTGGGGCACTAACAACAATGGTCATCTATTTTTTTTTTCCAGATAAGAATGCTCCCTGAGACATATGCCTACTTGAAAAGTTACAGAAGAGTAGATTGTGTTCTGGATTTCTAAAAAAGTTCATCAACATGCTTCCACATGCATAGAGGAAAAAGTATCTGTAATATGTTTAATTGGGGGCCACTTTGGGGAAATGGAATTGGAGGAGGCAGGTTTCCATATTCTCTTCTTTTGTACCAGTGGTGCTTAACCACTGAGCAACATGCCCAGCCCTATTTTATATTTTATTTGGAGACAGGGTCTCACTGAATCGCTTAGCACCTCGCTTTTGCTGAGTCTGGCTTTGAAGTCTCGATCCTCCTGCCTCAGCCTCCTGGGCCGTTGGGATTACAGGCGTGTGCCACCACCCCCGGCTCCACTGTTATTTCATCAATTTCTCCCTTTGGATTTTTAAATCTGCAAACTTTATAAAGAAATGTACACCAAACTGCACAAGTCTTAAGTATGAAAAAATGAATACAGATAAATCTTTAACCTCCAAGCAATATGAAGAAATAAAATGCCGATTATGTCCCAGAAGTGCCTCATCTTGCAATCGTTTGCCTTGCCTCTCCTAGTTAGCCTCTGTCCTGACCTCTAACACCTTCTAGAATCAACCTGTCCAGTTCTTAACTTTATGAGTGGAATGTCCAGTGTGTTTTCTTCCATTCCTCTCTTAAGTACTAAATTCGTGAGATCCATCCTGTTGCAGGTGGCAGAGATTCTTTCGCGTTCACTCTGTGGTTTTGCACTGTATGAACACAGCGTGCTTTGTCTATCCAGTCAACCGTGGGTGGATATTTAGGTTGTGTCCATTTTAAGACTATCACTGACCCAGGAACACTCTTGTGGCTTTTGACACACACACACACACACACACACACACACACACACACACACACGCATAAATAACCAGGAGGGATGACGAGGCATCAGGAATACACATGCCCAACCTTAGGACGAGTTTCCTAAAACGATTTCCCCAAATTGTTCAAATTCATATGCCCACTAGCAATGTGCAAGCGTGCCCGTGGAAAAACAGCCCTAAAATTCACTTGGCAGAATAAGAGACCCAAGAAGAGCTAAAGCAATTTTGGGCAAAAAGAGCGATGCTGGAGGGATCACGTACCTGACATCAAATTACACTGCAGAGTTGAGGGACAGAGCTGAATGGTACCAGCAGAAAAACAGACGCAGAGGGGCGGGGTGCACACACCTGTACTACCAGGGGCTCCGAAGGATCCTTCTGCAGTCGGATCCTTGGCAAAGGCTCCAGGAACGTGAGTCAGATTAATGGGCCTTTTTAAGAAATAGTCTTACAGAGATTCAGCCACATCAATGTTCATAGCTGCTCAATTCACAATAGCCAGACTGTGGAACCAACCTAGATGCCCTTCAATTGATGAATGGATAAAGAAACTGTGGTATATATATACAATGGAATATTACTCAGCCATAAAGAATAATAAAATTATGGCATTTGCAGGCAAATGGATGAAATTGGAGAATATCA
Source organism: Sciurus vulgaris (assembly GCF_902686455.1). Taxonomy (NCBI): domain Eukaryota; kingdom Metazoa; phylum Chordata; class Mammalia; order Rodentia; family Sciuridae; genus Sciurus; species Sciurus vulgaris. The sequence continues at coordinate 54,282,751 of NC_136478.1, read as the reverse complement.
TGTTAAGTGAGATAAGCCAATCTCAAAAATCCAAAAGAGGAATGATCTCACTGATAAGCGGATGATGACACTTAATGGGGGGTGGGAGGGGGACAAGAATGGAGGAAGGAGGGACTGTATAGAGGGAAAAGAGAGGTGGGAGGCGTGGGGGGGGAGAAAAAAATAACAGAATGAATCAAACATCATTACCCTATGTAAATGTATGATTATGCAAATGGTATGCTGTTACTCCATCTACAAACAGAAACAACATATATCCCATTTGTTTACAATAAAAATAAAATTAAAAAAAAAAAGAAATAGTCTAAACAGTGGGTTCTGTGCCTGGACTTCTGATTTATGGAAACTATAGATAGTGATCAGTTATTTAAGCCAGTAATTTTGTGATAATTTGTTTCAGCTACTATAATAAATCAGTAGTCACTATGCTGAGAATTATAGACTGAGGAAAGAAGAGGTAGAAACGGGGAAAGTAACTGGGAAATCCATTTATTAACTTGGGCAAGAGATAACAGTGGCCTGAAACAAGGTGTTAGTGATGGCAATTAGGAGTCGTGGCTGAACTCTGGATATACCTGGAAGAGAGCGCCAATAGAATTTGCTAAAGAATCGGAACACAAGGATAACACTAAAGACTTTGCCTAAGCATCTGAAAGAACGGGGTAGTCATGAACTAAACTAGATAAGACTGACCATATTTTGAAGGATTAGGGTGTTGGTTTTGACATGTTAAGTCTTTGGTTTATGTTGGAGATATTTAGTAGGCAGGTGAAATCTGTAGTTCAGAGGGATGATTTTTATTTTTGTCGGTTTCTAAGTGGTATAAAAATCCACGTGATAACCAATGAACTATGGTCATATAAAGAACTATGCATAAATATAGATGAAAGGAGAGTTATAAGGACTGATATTTGGGGTTCTCCAAAATTTAGAGGTCATGGAGAGTTAAAGAGGCACTGGGGGCACCATTGTGTTGGGAGAAAAAAAAAAAGAGTATAATTCATGAGGATAGTTTTGTGATCATTAGGAAAACATTTGTAAATAGTTTTTATTCTGAATTCATATGTAAATTTGAAACAGAAATAAATACAATACTATCTAGTGAGGGATATCTATCCCTAAGTAAAAACTTAAAGCACAAATTTATTTTTTTTATAATTTGAGTGAAGTTAACTTTGTACTTTTAATTTATTTGTTTCTAGTCACTTGAACTTGCGATCATTTGAACGAGTGCTTAGGTCACTGAAAATAAAAAACAAAGCAAATATGTTGAACATCTAATAAACTTCAGAAAATAAGAAAAAGAAAGAAAGAAAGAAAGAAATAGTGCTGGGGGAAAAGCGGGCTTGCTGGGAAAGAGGCTCTGGGTTCAACCCCGGTACTGCAAGAGAAGAGGAGGAAGAAGGAGATGGAGCTGGGAAAACTGATGATCTACTGGTAGAAAAATGATCCCGATCTCCCTGCACGAAAGTCAAAGCCACGTGGATTTAACACCTCGGAATTAGACCAGAGCATCCATCAAAAGACATAGACCGGCAGATTGGATTAAAATGACCCAACAAAATACTGCCTTCAAGAGACTCACCTCATAGATAAGGACATCCACAGACTGAAGGTGAAAGGATGGGAAAAAACCTACCATGCACATGAACCAAGTAAAAAAGCGGGGGTTTCCATCCTTATTTCATATAAAGTGGACTTCACCCAAAGTTAGTCAGAAGGGATAAAGAAGGACATTTCATACTGCTTAAGGGAACCATAAATCAGGAAGACATAACGATAGTAAATATTTATGCCCCAAACAATGGTGCATCCCTGTACATCAAACAAATCCTTCTCAATTCCAGGAAACAAATAGACCACAACACAATAATTCTGGGTGACTTTAACACACCGCTGTCACCACTGGATAGATCTTCCAAAGAAAAACCAAACAAAGAAACCATAGAACTCAATGACACAATCAATAACCTAGACTTAACAGACATATATAGAACATTCCATCCATCAACAAGCAAATACACTTTCTTCTCAGCAGCACATGGAACCTTCTCCAAAATAGACCATATGTTATGCCACAAAGCAGCCCTTAGGAAATGCAAAAAAACAGAGATACTGCCTTGTGTTCTACCAGACCATAATGGAATGAAATTAGACCAGAGACTGTAAGTGTTGGAAGAAAACTGGGGCCAACACCCCAACACACAGGCCAGGCAATGACTTCCTCACTAGAATCCTAAAGCTCAGGAAATTACTCCAAGAATGAATATGTGGAACGGCATCAAATTAAAAAGTTTCTGCAGAGCAGGGCTGGGGATATAGCTCAGTTGGTAGAGTACTTGCCTTGTAAGCACAAAGCCCTGGGTTCAATCCCCAGTACCGAAAAAAAAAAAAAAAGTTTCTGCAGAGCAAAAGAAACAATGAAGAGTATAAAGGAAAAATCTACCGAGTGGGAGAAAATCTTTGCCAGTTACTCTTCCAACAGAGGAGTTTGTCTAGTTCTGAACTTTATATTATAAAGAACTCAGAAAACTTACCACCAAAAAACAAATACCCAATCAATAAACGGGCAAAGAATAAACAGTTGTCAAAAGAAAAAAATACAAGTAGCCAACAAAAAATTATGAAAAAATGTTCAACATCTTCAGCTATTAGGAAATGCAAATCAGAACTACCCTGTTCATCTCACCGCAGTTAGAATGACAATCATCTAAAATAGAAATAACAGATGGGCGTGGTTGGTGCACACCTGTAATTCTGGTGACTGGGGAGGCTGAGACAGGAGGATTGAAAGTTTGAGGCCCATCTCAGCAACTTAGGGAGAACGTATCACAATTTGCTTTTGTACCAGAGGTGAACCCAGGGGTGTTTAACCGCTGAGCCACATCTCCAGTTTTTTATGTTTATGTTTATGTTTGGACACAGGATCTCCCTAAATTGCTGAGGCTGGCTTTGAACTTGCAATCCTCCTGCCTCAGCTTCGGGGACTTCTGAGATTACAGGAGTGAGCCATCATCTCCAGTTTGCTGTCTCAAATTTTAAAAAATAAATTAATTAACAAGGCTTAGGATGAAGCTCAATGGTAGAAAGACCTTGAGTTCCATCCCCAGTACCATAAATAAATAAAACAAATACATTTATTTTTAGATAATCCACATGCTCAGAAAGGCAGCACAGGTTTTCCCATGAGGGGAATTCTTTAAAGTTAGCACCAGGGAATATGTGAGGTCAGAACCGAGATCCAGTTGAACAGTTGTGCAGGATGGGCACTGCGGAAGGACGCCTCATCCCAGCGGCCCTCATGCGTGACCCAGACCTTGATACGCAGCTGTTAGAACACTTTTCCAGTAGAAGGCAATAGAGGACCGTGATCTCAAGAGGCCGGGGTATTCTGTGGGTTTTCCAACAGAGGGCGGTAGAGTGAGCGAAAGAACCGCGCAGTGCATGTTTCATTGTGCGTACCTGCCTGAGTCCCCGTGTCGTGCCAGCTTGGTTCCCTGAGCGAGGGAGGACATACTGTGTCCCTCCAACAGTCCCAGGGAGATTGGGTGGGGCAGTGGGAGGGCGAGCTCAGAGGGCTGAGGCTAGCGCGTGCAGGTGTCGGCTGCTGCACGCGCTTCTGGGGACACACCCAGGACTCCCATCGGCAGGCCCTTCAGTCCTGCCTTGATGGCCCTAGAGACACCCCCCACCAAGTCCCTGAGGATCCTTGAAGATCCTGCCATGAAGTTGCTGCTCTGGAAAGGGCGGGGAGTGGAGGGTGACGCCCTTAGTCCCGATCCTGACCGATCCTGACCCACCGCTGTCCAGCCGCAGCCCTTCCCCTGACCCAGCTCCACCCGCGCCTCAGGCACAGACTCTGCTGTTGGCTGGACATCAGCCACGACCCAGACTCCTGTCCAGCCCGGGATCCTGTCCCTGCCCAACCCCATCCTGGAACTTGCTGGGGCTCTGTCGCTCTGGCTCAGTTGGATGCGCAGCTTGGCGAGCTGTTGGATCCGTTCCTTTATGTGTCCCAGGTGTCACCAAATATTGACCATGTCCCGCCTGCAAGGTTGCTGGCCTTATGGGTCCTGTGGACTCAGCTCAACGAAAGAGAAAACCAGCATCCTGCCAAGTGGGCACTGAGGAAGGTATTCCAGGAAGCCACGTGGCAGATGGCAGCTTCAGGACAGCTGGAGTCCAGGGTCGCAGACTGAAGTGGAGTGTGTCTAGGAGCCCCTGGGGTCTCCTGTGTCCCAGTGAAGACGTCGGTTTATGTTCTCAGTAATAGAAAACCCAATCACTCGGGGCTGTGGCGTGGCTCAGTGGTAGAGGGCTGGCCTAGCAGGTGCGAGGCCCTGGGTTCCATCCCCGGCCCCCTTCAAAAAAATATCCAAGTCATCGTTACTGCCTCTATACACACACTCATCCCAGACATGTCTCCTGAGCACCAGCTCTTTTCTGGGAGGTGCTGGGGTAACTGTGACAGACGGAGGCTCACCCCCTCCTGTGCACCCTCCACTCAGCAACCCCTGTATCTCTCCTGCTCAGAACACTCCATGGCTCCCCACGACCCCGGGACAACACTGTGCCCCTTACTCTGGCCCCATACAGCTTGGCCTCTGCCCGAGGTATCTTCTGTCAGTGGCCCTCCGGGGGAGTATAGGCAAGCAGACAATTGACCTAGTTCCCACAAGCACCCTGGATTTCCTGCAGCTGGGCCTTTGTACATGCTGTTCCTTTTGCCTAGACCTTCTTTTCCCTTGAAACACAGTTAGGAAATATATGGAAAATGAACTGGGCAAAGTGACACACGCCAGTAATCCCAGTGACTTGGAAGACTGAAGCAAGCAACTTGTAAGACTCAGCAACTTAGTAAGACCCTACACAACTTAGTGAGACCCAATCTCAAAATAAAAAATAAAAAGGCCTGGGGATTTAGCTTCGTGGTGGAGTGGCCCTGGGTTCACTCTTCAGTGCCAAAACATAAAATGAAATCACTCGTTACCCAGCTGCCCCTGGTTTTCCTCCTGCTCTGTCTCATTTCTCATTTCAAAGAACTGTTAGCCTCGGGGACTGTAGGGATGACCTGACAGTACTTCCCCATGGGTCCCTGCTCCCACAGGCTTCTCCTCTAGTCTTTTGACTTTAAATGGCATCGACATATTGACAATGCACCCTTTCTAGCTCCAGCTTGAGCTTCCCCCTCTGAACTAAGCTCACCCTCTGGCCCTGAAACCTGCCTCTCCCCGGGTCCTTCCCTATTGCCGAAATGGCAGCTTCACTCTGATTGCTCTGGTCAAACACTTTGGAGTCATTTATTTTATAAGGTCAGGATTATCTCAGTGCCAATGCCAAGGAAAGATATTATGAGGGAAAAAAAAAAAAAAACAAAAAACAAAAAACTGCAGACCAATATCTGTCATGAACATACATCAAATAAAATGTTAGTAAATCTTCAATAAAATATTAGTAAGCCAAACCCAGCAATGTGTAAAAAGGATAAGAGATTGCGAGGAGACGAGTTTTGTCACAGAAAGGCAGGACTGGTTCAACGCGTGAAAAGACCAATCCCATCCAGGAGTCCCAACAATGGGTATGCTGAAAATAAAGTGAAATCAGAATGTCAAAGAGCCATCTGCACCCCCATGTCTGTGGCAGCTTTATCCACATGAGCCATGATAGAGAATCAACTCAAATGTCCACTAATGGAAATAGAAAACATGGTACATATACACAATGGAATACCACACAGCCTTAAAAAAGAAAGATATCCTATTATTTGGACAAATCTAGAAAACTCTTAGTTAAAAAAAAAAAAAAAAAAAAAGCCAGGCACAGAAAAATCAATACTGCATGATCTCACTTATGTGTGCAATCTAAAAAAGTTGATCTCATGCAATTAGAGATTAGACTGGTGGTTACCAGGGGCTGAGGGACAGGGAGGATAGGGGAAATGTTGGTCAAAGGCTACAAAATTTCAAGGGCTGGGAATGCAGCTCAGTGGTAGAGTGCTCGCCTAGCATGGGCCATGCAGAGAGCCATCCCCAGTACCAGGAATGTGCAGAAATTCAGTCAGGAGGAATAAATTCAAGAATTCTACTATATAACATTGTCACTATAGTTAACAACTATGTATTATATTCTTGAAAATTGCTAATTGAGTGTTCTCAACACACACAGAAAGAAAAATCAGTGTAATTTACCATACAAAATATTAAAGAATGTCCATCTCAAAAGATACAGGAAAAAATTTCACAACAGTCCATCACCATTCATGATAAAAAATTTTTTTCAACAAATTAGATATGAATGGACCTTCCCTAATAAATCTACCTGAACAGATGGAATGTGCCAGAAAACAAATCCACTGCTAGCATTATGCTTAATGGCTAAAGACTGAATGCTGTTCCCCCTGAGATCAGGATCAGGACTAGGCTGTTCACTTCAATCCTCTTTAAAATCATACTGAGGTTCCTTGTTAGTGCAATAAGGTGAGAAAATGAAATAAAATGTATACGGATTAGAAAGGAAGAGAGAAAACTGCTCACAGATGACATGACTGGTGACGTGGACGATTCCAGGAAATCTACTTTAAAAAATGGCACAGGAACTCGAAAGCGAGTTTAACCATGTTTCAGGTTATCAGGTTAAAACCCCGCGCCCAGGGCTGGTTGGTGCTGGGGCTGGGGCCGGGGCTCAGTGGTAAGGTGCTTGCCTGGCACGTGTGAGGCACTGTGTTTGATCCTCAGCACCACATAAAGATAAATAAATAAAATAAAGGCATTGCGTCCACCTCCTGCAACTAAGAAATATATTTTTAAAAATGTTTGCATTCGTTTCCCCATTTCAGTCTCTCAGTGAATCTCATCAGCTCTACTTTCAAAATCCAGGCATCTCTCCTACCTCTACTGCTGTCCCCGGGGTCAAAGTCACCAACGTCTCTCTCGCTTGGAATTTGCAAGAGCCTCTTCATCTGATCTCCCTGTTTCCACCCTCACCCCTTATGTATCACCTCTTCCACTCAGAACGCCCCCCCATGACCCCACCTTACTCAGGAAACATCACAGTCTCCACAATAACCCAGCAGGTCCCCAAGACCAGCCCTGGGGGGCATCTTGGTGGTCATCTCCTAGCTTCCCTTTCTCATCACTTTGATAAAGTCACAGTGGGCAGTACCTTCCCGATTCTCCAAGTGATACTCCCTGCCTCGGGGCCTTTGCAGCTGCCTTCAGCTTTACCCTGGAATTCCCTACTCTCAACTGTCTGCATGACCCCCTCCCTCACCTCCTTCAGTTTTCTCTGGTGAAAGTAGATAAAAATTGCAAGGTGGGAGCTGGGGTGTAGCTCAGTGGCAGAGGATGAGGTTAGAATACACAGAGGTCCTGGGTTCAATCCACGGCACCTAAAGAAAAGAAATTTATACATCTCCAGGACTGCTTGCCCTCCTTTCCTGATGCTTCTCCTTAACTGTTTCCACCTTTTGACACGACATGCTTTATCTTGTTTACACCTGCCTCCCTAGAACAGAAACTCCAAGGGCTCAGTCTTTGGGTTTTTTAAAAACAATCTGTTTTATTCACGGCTACATCCCTTGTACCTAGAAGATGCCTGGCACAGAGTAGGTGGTCAATAAATACTTTTTGAACGAGTGAATCAGGGTGATAATGAGAGGACTGACAGGAAGCTATAGACACCCAGTGGAAACTCCTACCCACAGGGTGGGGCAAGGAGACTCTTAAGGGAGGCTTCTCCATCTATGGGGGCAGCTGATGACTAGCAAGTAGACCAAAGAGGCTCTCACCACCCGCCTGTTGCCCCCCAACTTTCTGTGCGCAGGCCTTACCAATGCCTCTGGTGGCTCCTGTCGTCACTGGGGGAGGGGGAGGGCAGGAAGGGGCAGCCTCCTCCCCAGTGGCCCTGCCCGGTGCCCCGGCCAAACCTCAGTGCACCCCACCTCCTGCCCCGGCGGGTTCCTCCGCTGCCCATCCCGACCTGACCCTGGTCCTCATTCTGGCGCGCTCTCTGGTTCCTGCTCCCGCATCCGCACAGGTTGGAAGACTTCATTCCCCCCTCATCCTGGTCGCCCGGCCTTCACCTCTCCTGCCTCCAGAAGTCCACCGGCCCCGCCCTCATCGGGTCTCCCACCTGTCTCCGGTCCTCGGTCCTACAACCCCGCACCTGTCACTTCCCACCCGTCCAGACTCCGTAGGCCCAAGGCCAGGGCGCCCCTGCGTGCCGGGGGCATCGGGTGGACGTGGACTCCACCCCCAGAGCGCTGGGCGCAGGCCACTGGGCCCACCCCGACCACCGGGAGGACTAGCAGGCGTCTGGGGAGCAGGTGTTCCCGCCGCCCGCGGGCCCGCTACTCTCGGCGGGGCTGGCATTCGGCCCCGCCCCTCGCCCTAGCCACGCCCCAACCTGCCAAAGTCCAGGCCACGCCCACCCGCCCTCGCACCGTCCCCTGCGGTCTCCTCGGGCAGGACCTGGGCGCTAGGTGAGCGAGGGTCAGCGAAGGGCCTCACGTGCTGGTTGGTGAAGCCAACCTACCTGCTAGGGGTCCTGATTGCTGCTGTCAATCAGGAAGGAGTTTTGTGGATACATATATATGGAAACAAAAGAATTCCACCGACAGATTTTCAGCTCAGGCTGAAAGACAGTCCTTGCAGCGGCTCTTGCCTCCCCGTGACTGTCCTTCTCACCCTCCCTTATGAATTCTGCTTCTCCCTTTTCCCTGCACTGGTTCTTGGTGTTCTATTATTATTACTCTTGTGGCAAAATATACATAACATAAAATTTTACCATTTTAGTTTTTTGGTCGTGAAATATTCTACGTCAGTCGAAAAACACCTGATTTGGGGATGGCAGAGGCCCTGTCTGAAAGTAAGCAGCAGGGGCAGGATGTTTGCTGAGGTTTTGATGTTGGGAAGCTATTGTGTAAGAGAAGAATCAGCCTAGGCAAAGAACATCCTCCGGAATGTCTGCTGTGGTCTAGCAAATACTTTTACATGAGGTTGGATTTACACATCCAAAAACCTGATAGCTTGTTGACAACTGAACGGATTAAGATTTTGTTAGACTCGCTTGAAAAGGCAACCAGAAAAATGCACCAGTAGTTGGGGACAGTGGCGCACACCTGTAGCCACCAGCAATTCCAGAGGCCGCGAACAGGAGGATTGCTTGAGCCCAGGAGCTCATGAACAGTCTGGGTAGCATAATGTGAACCTGCCTCAAAAATTTAAAAATTAAAAGGACTGGGGATGGAGCTCAGTGGTAGACTGACCTGGGGATCAATTTCCAGTACTAGGGGGAAAAAATCGGCACCGTCTATATACTCTGCTCTCGGCTCACCTGATTGTGACAAACTTGTTCACCTATATTGCCAAGAAAAGAATGGGATTTCTGCAGGTGTCCTAGGACAAGCTGTAGCCTCTCAGATGTGTTGTAAGGCAGATTTTTTTCAGGTCAACTGGGCCCTGTGGAGGCAGGCATGTCCCTATGCTGCACGTGGTCGCCCCAGCTGCCGCCCTAATTGACAGAGGCCTTATTTAACACTGGGCTCCCCACTCGCCTCTGGCTCCCCAGGCTGTGTCAGTAACACAGCTGTGTCTGCCCCTTGCAACCCTCCAGATGAATTTTTCTTTTTAAATTATAATTATTAACGCGCGTTAATTGCATGAATTAAAAGGTTCACCATGGCACTTTCATTCATGCGTGTATCACACTTTGCTCACATCCACCTCCTTTCTACCCTTTCTTGCCCTGCCCTCTCTCCCACAGCCAAATGCATTTTATAGATCCAAATCTTCTGTGGGTCAAATTGGACTAAAGAACAGCAGGAAAAAAAAAAATACAAAAAAATACAAAAAAACACCGCTTGCCTGGTGGCACATGCCTGTAATCTCAAGTACTCAGGAAGCTGAGGCAGGAGGATAACTGAAGGGTTTATGGAAAATAATATTCTTATAAGACAACTCTCCAAGAAAAAGGAGGGATGGTGTGGCTCAGGAAGTGGGAGGGGAAATTGGCAACATTAAACCTCTCTCAGTGCATTCCTGATGACAATGGGCCCTAAAGGAAAGGGGCGGATATGGAATGCCAGGCCCTAAACCTTGGCCTTCCCGATCAACCCAGTCCTGAATGACAATGGGCAGGATTTGAATACTCATCCTTTGGGGTCTGTCTTTAACCTGTTCAACTAGCCCCTGACGGTCAAAACTGCACGACACAGCTTCCAAAGATTACATTATTCTGCTCTATAAAACCAGAATCCCCCCGTAACTGGTGACCATTTTCCCCATCCCGAAAATGGACCCCAATGGCGAGTCCCTGAAGAAATAAAGGCTTCTCTGAATCTGTGGGGGGTCTGCCTGCCGACCTTTTGCGCTTACAATAACAAGTTGGAGGCCAGCCTCAGCAATTTAGCAACGCTGTTTCAAAATAAAATAAGGGCTGAGGATATAACTAAGTGGTAGAGCCCCTGGGGTTCAATCCCCAGTCATGCAAAATAAATAAATAAAATCTGCCATTACGGATCTCTGGGCTGCTCTGTCGCTGAATGCCGTTAACTGTCCACGCACCACCTGATAGAGAACAGGGACTTTGGGTTCTTCCCCCGACTTCATCCTCTTTCAGCAGGAAGCAGCTTGGAGATGTCATCACACATTTTCCCATAGAAATGGAATATAGAAATTGACAGATGGGAAATGCAACAGGGTCCACTTTATGCTTTGAATATAGCCCTTGCTGCTCTGCCAAAAGAATAAATAAATCTGGAATACTTCAAATAGGAGATGCAAATTCATCTGTCCTGATTGCGCCGTGCCCGACATCTCTAAATCTACCCTTCCTGGACTCACTGGGTATTATGGAAATGTGAGTGAGCAATCTGATTGTTCTGGGGTACCTGGCGTGAATATCCATGGGAAAGAGATGTCTAGCCCACACCTTTTCACCAGGAGATCGAGTACACTTCAAGGTTGGTTGAAAAAGCTCACCCTGTCCCCTTGCTAAGAAGGATTTTATGAAGTATTACGACCAATGCTGCCATCAAATAAGAGATCCCTCTGGACTCCCTGGAGCTGGGCCAAATTAGACCCCGGTCACCATCCTTAGGATGGCTTGGAAGGCCAGCCCTACAGGTAGATGGTCTCAAAGAGTTTGTTTCCAGGCTCCCGAAGCAGACAGTGCCATGAAATAGATTATTCCCAAGAACTTCATCTCAGCGTTGGGGATTCAGCTTGGTAAAGCAGTTAATTGGCAGGCTCTGGTTCCATCCCCAGCACCGGAAAAAAAAGAGAAAGAAGAACTTCATCTTCATCTCTTTCCACTCTTCCTCTCCCCTAAGACACCCCTCCTAGTGATGTTGTGCCCAGATCATGAATCCCCAAAGACCACCAGGGAGCCGTCTCCGATGCAAAAGCAAAAGGGTCTTTATTGCAAGCTCGAGCCTGGACTCACAGCGTTCACTGACACAGCAGGTACTGGCTGAGGGCCCCGAGTCTGATTCAGTGGGATTTTTATGAGCTCCACAGAAGAGCGGGAAATTTGAACAAAGCAGAGTACACAGGTGGCTGATCTTCCAACATGTGAGGTTTGGCATGTTTCCATTGGCTTAGGGTACCCAGGTCTTAACATATTGACATATATGGTTTGGAATGTTAGGTATTGGCTTGTTAGCTCCCGATTGGTTGTTTGCCAAAGGCCAGTCCTAATCTAGTAGCCTTCCTGGAATCAGCTGTGTAGGCCTGAAATCTTCCATGCCCTAAATGCAGCCCTGTCATGGCCGAGGTTTAGCTCCCTTTTCAGTGGGAGGACAGGGGCGAACTCCTTTGACCTTTTAAATGAAAACTTCTCTTCTCCCGTCTATTAAAAAGCAAATGGGAAACTGCTTCTGTCCATGTGTCCCCTTCTCTCTCTGACCTCCCACTATGGACTCTTTGTAAGTCCTGGTGACCAGGGGGTGACAGATGTCACAGCCAATTGGAACTCACATTCATTGGGCCTGTCTTTAAAACTCCACTTTGCTCTTATGGATCTTTCCTGCTTTCCTAAAAGCCCTCCTGGCCTGTGCCCATTTCCCAGACATTAGTATGTCCACTGATAGGTGTGCTTGCTGGGGTTGTCCACACCCAACAGGGCAAAGGAACCAGAACTGGGTTTTGTTCTGCAAAGTGAGCACCTAATGGACCAAGCGTGGAAGATGGATGAACAAGAGTGTGGTATCCACACCCTCAAACAAAATCCTCTTCTGATGAGTTAATGGGGCATCAATGAACTTCTGGGATGCCCACAGAGAATCCTGCAGGTGAGATCAGTTGGAAGGAAATTTTGTCAAAAATTGGCATGGACGGGAGCGGTGGCACACACCTATAATCCCAGCAGCTCGGGAGGTTAAGGCAGGAGGATCTCAAGTTCAGCCTCAGCAACTTAGCGAGGCCCTAAGTAACTCTGTGAGACCCTGTCTCAAAAAAAATATTTCAACAGGCTGGGCGTATGGCTCAGGGGTTGAGCACCGGGGGTTCAGAATAAGACAATGTCGTAACCACAGGCAATGCTCTCAAACTCTCACTAGGGCACAAGTGACTCAGCACTAACATTTATGACCACAACACTGGCCACATGGCCAAATGCCTTGGTTGATCCTCCCTCCACCTAGTGTTCCTCCCAGGGTTCAGCTGCTCACAGGTCACACGCAGGTAGACCACAAGTCCAGGCTAACTCGGTCAGGCGACAAGCTGTCTTAGAGCTGCCAAAGCCAAGTTCAGACCTCCTCTGTCAAGGCTCTGCGACCTGTCCTGCCCTTAGGATGAGAGTAGCACCTCTGAACGGGGTGGGGGGTCAGGGGAATCTCAGGTTTCACTCTGGCCTTGACCATGAACATGCATTATTGGTTAATTCCTGTGGGGGAGGGGGAATGGAACCCAGGGTCTCGTTTGTGCACTGAGCTCTGCCCTGGGCCCTGGGCCCTTTTCATTTTGAGACAGGGTTTTGCTAAGTTAACTAAGCTGGCTTTGAACCTGTGGTCCTCCTGCCTCAGTCTTTGGAGTGCCTTGGCTTATACGCAGGCAGGCACCTCCGCACCCAGCTTGTCTTTTTCTTGTTGTTTTAAAAGTATGTCGATGAAGTATATGAAGTCTACCCACATGAATGGTCAAGAGGGCGGGACTGTTGCCTGGCTCCACCCACCACCATGCACTCCTGCTTAAATGCCAGTTAGATCGTAAATTCCTGCTCCCTCATTTGAAAGGTGGTGCCAGACGAATGAGATTCCACTGAAAATCCACTTGCATGTCACCACTAGGAACTCTTTTCAACACTGAGGACTTCATTCCCAAATGTCAGAACTTATGCTTTAGAAGAGGTGATCAGAAATTCCACCAGTGTAACTCCACATCATGTAGGACCACAAGAATGGGAAGTTAGGAGCCGGGGTTGGGGCTCAGTGGTAGGGCGCTTGACTGGTATGTGTGAGGCCCTGGGTTCAATGCTGGACACCGCATATAAGTAAATAAAATAAAAGAATGGGAGGTTACATTCCCTGTATGTATGGTATGTCAAAATACATCCTGCTGTCATGTATACTTAAAGAGAATGAAAAAAGTCACATTCCAGAGGAAGTAAAAAAGAAAAGAAAAAAGAAATCTATAGTAATGTAACCCATTATGTGGGTTTGATCCTCAGCACCACATTAAAAAATAAAGTTATAAATAAATAAATAATAAATAAAAGGTATAAATAAAATAAAGGTGTTTTTAGTTGTGTCCATCCACAACTACAAATTTTTTTTTTTTAAAGTAACAAAAAAGTTAACAGTTCTTACCTTCTACCGTGCCCATACCCTGGTACCAATTGCCTAGCTACAAGGAGGCTGTCAATTCGCTGCTTTTAGGCGAATCACACCGGGCACATAGCACTAACTCACACCAGTGAAAAGCGGGTGTGAAAAGCGCCGCTAAGCACCCTCTAGCAATAACGGAAGCTCACCATCTTCTGAGCCTACCTTTCCCGGGATTAGAAGGCTGATGGAAGGAATGTGGGCACAGTTGCTTAGATTTGTTCTTTCCTGCATTTGTATTCTTTCTCTAATCTCTTTCCCTCTCCCTGTTCCACAACTCTCCGGTCAGCTACTAACAGTGCCATGAGCGGGACCCCTGCCCATACCAGGGATTGGACCTGGGGCCGGACGTTCTCCCACTGAGTCAGCTCAGCTTTATTATGCAAAACATTCTAAGAAGCTTCAGATGGAGGAAGGCTCAGAGATCCAACTGCATATCGCTAGCCTGGGGAAGGACCAAAATCCAAATTCTAATACGGTTTCTACAGAGCCCATTTTACCTTCATACCATTAAAAAGTTAAAAAACCACAAAGTCAAGTCAAAGCAGGGACCATCTTAATGGGTTAAATATGATAATGGTTGACATCTTTATTTCCTTCCTGGTTTAAAAAAAAGGAATACTGCTGCTGAGCACGGTGGTGCATGCACACCTTTCATCTTGAGGACTCAGGAGGCTGAGGCAGGAGGACCGCAAGTTGGAGGCTAGCATGGGTAATTTAGCAAGACCCTGTCACAGAATAAAAAATTAAGGGCTGGGTTTGTGGCTCAGTGGTAGAACACTTGCCTAGCACACAGTCGATCCTCAGCACCACATAAAAATTAATAGGTAAAATAAAGGTATTGTGTTGATCTACAACTAAAAAAGAAGTTTAAAAAAAATTTTTTAAATTAATAATTAAAAGGGCCAGGGATGTAGCTCAGTGGTAGAGTACCCATAGGTTCAATCTTCACTAACAAAATATAAAATAAATTTTAAAAACAAAAAAGGAACACCTCCAATGTTTTTGTTTGATAAACACCCATCTCCTGGGATCCCGGGGTGAACCAAGTGACTTGCTAATGAATAGAATACAGTGAGGCTGCAGGACTCTTGAATCTAGGTCAGAAATGGCCATGCATCTGCCTTGTTTGCCAGGTAAACAAGTTTGGCGCCCTGAGCTCACTGTGTGACGATTCCCAGGCAGCCATGTGAAGATGAAACCCAAGCCACACAGTGGGGACCACGTGACACTCAAGTCAATGGCCTACTCTTTGAGTTAGACCAGCACAGACATGAAGTGTGACCATCTAGAACTCTGCAGGCCGATCCATTCGCTAGGTGACAACCATGGAACCACCTCAGTCTAAACTGACTTCTACAGAAACTGCCAGAGGACACTCTTGCCTAGCTCTCCTTTCTGGAGGCAGAAGAATCCTCCAGCTGGGTCCTGCTGCAATTCCTAACCCACAGGTGTGTGTGTGTGTGTGTGTGTATTTTTTTCTCTCTTTCTTTCTGGGTGTTGGGGGTTGAACCGGGGTGTTCTTCGCACATTTTTTTTTTTTTTTTTGGTACTGGGCATTGAACTCAGGGGTGTGTAACCACTGAGACATATTTCCAGTCCTTTTTATGTTTTGAGACACAGTTTCGCTAAATTGCTTAGGGCCTTGCTAAATTGCTGAGGCTGGCCTCCAACTTGTGATCCTCCTGCCTCAGCTTCCTGAGTAACAGATAACAGGCCTGTGCCACCACACCCAACCCATAACCCACAGTCTCTTTGAGCATAGGAGAACAACTGTTTTAAGCCACTCAGTTTTGGGGCATTTGTTATAAAGCACTAGAAATCAGAGTCCCCGTCTCCCCAGGGACTTCTCAGCATCTTGTGTTATTCCTCAGATTCAGTCTTTGACCATCTGTCCAAGGAGAAATCCAAGGACGCAACCAGTGGTCCATGCTCTCACCATTTTATCCTGTTGTGGGCTCTGGGGTTTAGACTGAGCGGAAACCAACTGCTCTGTGGCTGCATGCGCCGAGTCAAAGGGTGACTCCCTGGTCTTAGCCAGAGCTGCTTTCCGTTCATTTTTCCACGTGCAGTCTCCGGGACCATTCTGAAAGGGTAAATCCAAACCCCAACCACATCTGAAAGAAGGGTATGAATTCTCCGAGGGCTTTCGCCAGTCAGAAGTGGATGTGTCCTACTGCCTCGGTGGCATCGGCCAGGCTTCCCGCTCCAAGCTTTTTTTTTTTTGGTGGTGGTGGTGGGAGGAAGATACTGGGGATTGAACTTGGGCACTCGACCACTGAGCCACATCCCCAGCCCTATTTTGTGTTTTACTTAGAGACAGGGTCTCACCGAGTTGCTTAGCGCCCCTTTCCCTGAGGTTGGCTTTGGGTTTGCCATCCTCCTGCCGCAGCCTCCCAAGTCACTGGGACGACAGCTGTGTGCCGCAGCGTCCCTTCTGGGTGTTCCTCAGAGGTGAGAGGCAACTACATTGCAAAGCACAGCCTGTTCCTTCATCGGAGGCATACCCAGTGAGGGCCTTCTCTGCTTACCCAGTAAGATTCCCTGCATAGCCTCGAAGCCCCGCTTCCTCGGGCCCTTGCTGGTGCTGCACTCACTCCCACACAGCCTCTCCTCTTCAGGTGTGAAGTCCCCTCCTTCTAATACCTTAGTAGATGCAATAGCTCAGATTTTGTTTTTCTTTTTAATATCAGGGATTGAACCCTGGGGTACTCTACCACTGAGTTCCATCACCAGTCCTCTTTATTTTTTGAAATACAGTCTTGCCAATTTCCCAGGGTGGTTTCGAACCTTGCCATGCTCCTGCCTCAGCCTCCCAAGTATCAGGCTCATAGGCATGCACCACTACGCCCAGATAGCTTGGATCTTGAAAGTCCTCTGAAAGCGCTTGGGTTAAAGGATTGCCCATTAGCTGGGCTTGGTGGTGCATGACTATGATCTCAGGGGCTAGGGAGGCTAAGGTAGGAGGATCATGAGTGCAAAGACGGCCTCAGCAAATCAGTGAGAATCTGTCTAAAATATTTAAAAGGGCTGGGGATGTGGCTCAGTGGTTAAGCAACCCTGGGTTTAATAATAATAATAATAATAATAATAATAATAATAATAAACAATTGCCCATCAGCATGAGATGCTACTAGGAGGTGGAACCTTTAGGAGGTGGGGCCTCATGGAAGGATGTTAAGTCACTGGAGGTTGGCCCTTGAAGGGGCGCTGGTCCCTCTTCGTGTTTGTTTCTAGCTGCCATGAGGTGGGCAGTTTTCTTCACTAGGTGATCCCTGCCATGATGCATCCTGCCACGGGCCAAAGGCAATAGAGTCAAGCAAACATGGACTGTGACCTAAAGGAACCTTTCCTCTTTATCTCAGGTTGATCACCTTGGGGATTCTGTCACTGTGTTGGAAGGCTAACAATAGGTCACGTCCCTTCTGACTCAGGTCTGGCACAGGCTGTCTGCAGTCCTCCCAGCCCATTTCACCTATGGACACGTCCAGGGCTCAGCTCAGACATCAAGGTCACTTCCTCAGAGAAGCCGAGTGACCACCCCTCACCAGACCAGGTTACACAGAGCCCAGCAAACTTTCACCACACCCCTGTTCTTTCTTTAGAGCTTGAATCATGCCAGAAACAAAACAAAACAAAGCAAAACAAAAAAGTATGGTTCCTCAAGTTATTTATAGAATATTAATGTTGGTCTCCCCCACTGGACTGGGAGCTCTTTGCAAGCAGGGCCTGGCTGTTGTACCACACAGCGAGGAACCCCCAAAGTGTATGCTGAACCAGGGGAAAACCCAATTACAGTTTCACTTTCAACAGGCTAGAGAGGAGGGGACTCCTTCTCAGAGAAATCACCAACTTACCCATCCCCGACTCAGGAGAGGGGAGAAGAGGAACAGAGCACGTTGGGAAATGGTTTGGATTTTAATGAGTCCACCAGAGAGAGAGCTCTTCCCCACCTTATTATCCTGAGGCTCAGGTCTTAGAGTGGGGCTGGGATGGAGTAAGGCTGGGGGAGGGTGTACATGTGAATGAACGAGGACCAGAAGCAGGCATAAAAGAGGAAGCAGAAGGTGCACAAAGAGGCTGCTATCCCAGCCCAGGAGCTGCGTCAGAAATCCACATCCTTCTAGCACCCAGGAATCAACAGCAAGTTCGCCTGTCAAGTTATCTGCAAAGTGGTGGTTACTGCACCAAAAGCGCCATGGTGGGCTAAACTGGGCCCAAGTGCCTGAAGGATGTCACTTCGGGTCTGGAGAGTCAGGAGAGGGTACCACCTTGGCCTAGAGTTCCTGGGTCTGGAAGAGATGCCACACTGGTCCAGGGGAACTGGTGCAGGAGGGGGCATCATTTGGGGCCTGAGGAAGGAAACTAGGAAGTCCCTGGAGCTTAGGACCAGGTAGGAGCTTAGGACCAGTAGGTAGTATAAAGAGGACAGGAAAAGCAACAGGAAGCAAAACCTGTCCTAAAGATACAGTGGACTCAGGAGTTGAGATCAGGCTGAAGGGGTGGAGCCAAGCCCAAGGAGGAGGAGGAGCCAAAGACACAGAATAAACTCTAGAACCAGAAAGGAAGCAGAGCTGAGCCCGTAGTGGGAAGGTCGGGGAGATCCAGCCTGGGAGTGAAAATTCTTGAAAGCTGTGCTAGGGCCCGAGTTATAGCCAAGGGAGTGAAGGATCCAGAAATCAAAATCAGAAAGACAAAGCGCTAGAAAAGGTGGGACATCGGGAGTCCCAAGGAGGAAAGAGACCACGGAGAAGTTCTTTACCAGAGGTTAGGGTCAGGGCCATGGGGAAAAACCACAGCATTATCCAGGGGGCAGGGTTAGCCCTAGGGCGGACAACCAAGAGGGGGAAAGGGAGATAAAGGGTACAGGGACACAGCCAGGTCACAGATGCTGCCAGGCCTACCCCCAGGAGGCAGTCGGGTGGGGAAGTAGAGTCTCAGGCCCGAGGTCCTGGGTCTTGCTCAGGCTCGGTTCCCGGCACACCGCGGATATCCGGCAGCAGGCAGCAGCTAGCCACGATGTCCAAACGCTCGGCCAGAGCGCAGAGGTCCCCGCGCGCCAGGCGCACGCTGTGGGCTGCTGCCAACCCCGCCATCTGGGCGGCCGCCAGTCTCCCGGCCAAAGCGGCCACGTCCCGACCCGCACGGCGGTACACGCCGCTCACAGTGGCGGCCACGTCGTGGTCCAGCCGCGCCTGGCTCTCGGCCAGCCGGAGCTGCAACAGCGAGCGCGCGGGGGCCGGTGCCGGGGCTTCCTCGGCCGCCCAGGCCTCCCTCGCCGACTCCCGCTGCACCACAAGCGGAGGCAGGTCCTTCGGCGCGGCAGTCGGCTCTGGCTCCGGGTCCGAGTCGGTCTCTGCGGCCTCCCCGGCTACCCTCAGCCCCGTGGGTCGGCCGCGAGTCGGGCCGGAAGGGCCCAAGTACAACTCCTCCTCCGACGAGGACGCAGAGAGCTCCGAGTCCGTCTCAGCCGCCTCCCCAGGCACCACGGTCCCCGGCCTCCGCGGCGGCCTCCGCCGACGACCCTGGGACGCCATGGCGCGGAGCTAGGAAAGAGAAGCGAAAACACCGAGTGAGAGGCGGGCGCCCGGGGCATGAAAAGGGCATAACCTGGAATCCAAGTCCCTCTGCTGATTCTCTTAGCGACTTGGGGCCAACTGCCTCCTTTGTCGCGGCCTCAGTTTCCTCTTCCGTAAACTGGGAGGTGATGGGGGCTACCGGACCGCGGCCTCTTCAGTGTACAGATGGGAAAGTGAGGCACCGCTCGATCAAGGCTCTGGGGCTGGTTCCCAGGGTTCCAAACAGTTCTTCCGGAATTTGGCTCCAAACGGAGGGCACACCGTCCTCCAGGAACGCGGGCTCATGAGTCGCTCAGGAACCAGTGACAGTCAAAGAAAGGGCCCCGGTCCAGGGCACTGGGGTGGGCACACTAACCCGGGGCAAGGGTTGGGGGTCAACACAATCGCCCAAGGCCATACCAGGTCACAGAAACTCCGAGCCCGCTGGATCTGCTATCGGGCGGAAGTGTGGCGTCTGAAATGGCTACAGTCCCAACCAATAGGAGGGTGAACTGGGCGGGTATTTGACCGCCAAGTCACGAGGGGTCGCTCTCAACCAACCAGGAAGCCAGTTCTCAGCATCATCTTTAAAGGCGTGTGCACAGCAGAGACACGTGAACGAAGGTATAGCCAATAGGGAAGCGGCTGGGCAGGCTCTTCCGTGTTGTGCTTCGAGGAAAGTCTAAAGCGGACAAATAGGGGTTTTTAAAAAGCGAGAATGTCACGTGCAGTCCGGTATTCGGCCAATGGAATGCTTGAGCATCTGGAACTAGGACAGGGGTGGAAGTAAAGGCGGAAGATGTTATCACGTGCGGCCGACGAGAGGCGAGAAGGCAGCCCCTTGTCTCCCCCGCTCACGCGCTCATCGCGTGAGCCCACCGCGGGAAGGCGGGGCCAGCCTAAAACACCAATGGGAGTGGAGTGGGCGGGCTCTACCCGGACCAGGGAGGCGAGGCAGGCCCAGTGCCGCCAATGAGAGCTGGAGGCGCTCGGTGGTCGCTGCCCGCGCGAGGCTCACGCATGGCGGATGCGGTGTTGTTCGAATTTCTGCACACCGAGATGGTGGCGGAGCTGTGGACTCCTGACCCCGACCCAGGCTCGGGGGTGAGCGCCGGGGCCTGGGGGAGGAGACGCGGACCGTGACGCAAAGACGGTGTGGAGGCCTCGGGGTGCCCGGAGGGTGTGTTGTCGGCCGCCGGGTCCGAACCCAGGCCCCGCCCCAGCTTTGGGATCGGCTTGCGTTTTGGAGGGTCGCGACAGTACCTCTCTCGCGGGTTATCGTTACAAGTAAGCGAGATGACTCAGGGTAAAGCACTTAGTTCAAGGCCTGGCAGAGTAAGCGCTTAGTAATTATAATAATTGTTATTGGGCGTGTACCGAGGACTCGCCTCCACCACTCACCCGGCGTGCGATCCAATGACTTAATCTTTTTGTGCCTCAGTTTCTTTCTTTGCAAAATGAGCCTCCCACCAATACCTATGTCACAGAGTAGGAGGGACATTTATTCACTCGATAAGTACTAAATCAAAATGCCAGTCTTCGTGAAACTTAGGTTGTAGTAGAGGAATCAAATAATAAAACATGCCATCAGCTATTGAGAAGTACTATAAAAAAACTCCAGGATGATGGGGGCAAGCCTGAAGAATGAAGAAGGGCAGGGAGGAGGCAGTAAATCCGGGGGACTGGCGGGGGTGGGGTGGGGTGGGTTGGGTTGGTAAGGCAAGAAAGAAAGGAGGGGCCAAGCCCCGAAAGAGGAGCATGTTTGACATTTTGGAAGTTAGTCCTTATGAAGACTAATTGAATTAAAACTTTATTTATTTTTTGGTACTGGGGATTGAACCCTGGGGTGCTTAACCACTGAGCCACATCCCCAGCCCCTTTTTTAAATTTTTGAGACAGGGTCTCGCTAAGTTGCTGAGTTGTCTTTGAACTTTTGATTCTCCTGCCTCAGCCTCCTGAGCTACTGGGATTACAGGCATGCACCACTGAGCTTGGCAAAAACTTTAAAACACTCACTACCATGTGAAGCACGTGGTCAGTCTGAAACATGAGAGCTTTTGCTATCAAATCTGTTGGGGGTGGGTTAAGGATGTGGCTTGCCTGCCTTGCACTAAGCCCAGGATTTCATCTGCAGCACCACCAAAAGAAAAAAAAAAAAAAGAAGAAGAAGAAGAAATCAGTGAGGAAAAAATGGAGTTTAATAATTGGGGTGGTGGTCACTTTTTTTTCACTATTGTTTTGTGATCATGGTCATCACTTACATGCAAGAATTTATTTATTTTGTGTGTATTGAGGATGGAACCTGCGTGCGATATAGGTTCTCCCTAAAATTGCCCTATTGGCCCTGAACCTGCTATCCACCTGCCTCAGCCTTCTGTGTAGCGGGGACTACAGGTATGGGCCACCATGTGTGGCTGTGCAAGACGTTTTTATTGGCCCAGGTTTCCTTTTGCTGATCAGGAGTCCCAGGGAGGGTGTTGCTTGTGAGTTTTTTTCATTTGTGTGGCAGACTTTTTACTCAGACCTCCAGGGTACCCTGCCTCTCTGTAGGCTCTGGGCATTCCTCCGTGAATCACACAAAAATTCTTGTCCTGGAGTTTATGTTATAGTGGAAAGAGACAGATGGTGACAGATGGCACGTTCCAGAACTGCCATGAGAAGGCTAGAGCCTGGCAGTGCACGGTAGCTGGTGAGTTGGGCAGGGGGTTAATAGCATCTCAGCACCCAGACTTCCTGGCTTTCAAACCAGAAACCCAGGGGCCCTGACATCTGCCACTTCTCCCTGCCTCCAGCCCTCAACTAGGCCCTGCCTGTTCTCTTGGCTGAATGTTTCCCCTCGGTCCCCTCCCTTGCCATAGTCCAGGCTCCCTCCTCTCTGCCCCTGTGAAAGGCGCCTGCTCCCCTTCTTGCTAACTCCTGTCACATCCTTGCTGGTTAACACCTATGGATCTTTCAGATCTTCATTCAGATGCCGCTTCTCCTTCGTCAGGCAAGTTTGGGTCTCCTTTACCCGGTCTCTCGGGCCCTCCCCCTCTCCCTGGTTGGCCTCATCACACTCAAGACGGCCGTAACTGAGTTGTGCTTCCACATGGTCCTTTGATCCTCTGCCAGGCTGTGTACCCAACATGGGATGAGACGAGTCGGTGTGGATCACCACTGTGTGCCTTAGCATGTAGAGGGTTCTCAGAGTGGATTTATCACAGAAGTAACCCCAGACCCAGTGCTGGGGGGTACAGGGGACAGATCAGGACCGCTTGAGCATTGTAACCCACACAGCTCTTGCTGTAGAAGTGTTGCACATGCCACCTGGGCATCACTCCTGGTTGCAGATCCTCCTCGCCACCCCAGGTGGACCTGACCCTCCCCACTCAGTAGGTGAAGCACCTGAGGCTGTGGGGACGGAGCTTCTTGCTTCCCAGGGCGGAGTTGGGGCATGGAGCCAGGTTCTCTTCCCAGGCCTCTGCGGTAACTCTCACCTGCGTCTCCAGCAGTTCCCTGCCACTCTCTGCGCGGGTTTTAATGGGTTTTGTGGTCAGGCGAGTGTGGGAAGCACCGCTGTCGTCAGCTTTACTCACCGCGGTTTTCAGAGCACTTGACTCGCCTGGGACTCCTGGGCATGGTTCTGAGTCTGGGGTCTCCCCTCCCATGGACTGGTGGGGATGTGGCCTGGACATCAGGCTCAGGAAGCTATTGGGCGTCTTCAGGTACAGCCAGGCGAAGAGCAGAGGCAGGACTGGGACGAGAGAGGAAGGGCCTTTCGGAGGCTGCACAGGGACAGTCAGAGGCGCCTTTGGCAGGGCCCTGCCCACACCACCTCCTGGCTGTGTGAGGACGCCTTGCAATACTCCAAGACCCCTGCTGGTGTCCCCTCTGCCTGGCGTCATCTCCTTTCCTTCAGCCGTTGAAGGGGAGCGTTGAAGGGGAGCGTGGAGAGCCCCAGAAGGAATGCGCTGACTGATTAGGGCTCTGGCCCATCTGTGATGAGAGTCCCCACCTTGCGCCATCTGAGAAAGGACAGACGGAAGATAGGCTGTGACTGGCAGTTGGCTGCGTGTCCCCTCCCCCTCTGCCCTTCCTTCCTTGCCCCTGCGCATCCCCTGCCCCTCCCTCTCGCCCTTCTTCCGCATACCGCTATCTGCCAATCTTTCAGGTCAGCCAATATTTAAGTGGCCCCTATCTTGGGTCAGGCACAGTGAGACCTGCAGTGACAATAGCTGTGATGCCACGTGTGAGTAGGTGCCTCCGTGAGCCCCTTTGTACGTGTGGGGAAGCCGAGGCCTAAGTTCACACGTCCAGTAGGTGCTGGAGCCGGGGTCTCCAACCCTGCTGGACCGAAGTTCATGGAAAGAAAACCTGAACTTGCCAGCAACCCCCTGGCTCCCCTCCGGGATTCTGGCCTCGCTGGGGACCACGGAGGCTCCCTGGCCCCGTCAGGGCCTTCTCAGCCTCTGGGGTTGCTGTCCTGGTTGCCACTCAGCCCTGCTGTGGAGACCAGGTGTCCTAGGGAGGGCCCAGCTCGGCCTTCCTAGTGGGTATTCACTGCATCCCCACTTCTCGTGTGCTCCCTGCCAGAAGGCCAGTCCCAGCAGGGCAGGGGCTGAGTCTGTTGTCCGAGTGTGGCATCTAGGCAGCACCTGCGGCCTTGACCCTGGGGCCGACTGCAGGTGCCTGTGGGGAAGGGCACCCCCTTGGCCGGGCTGTGATCTGGGCTGGCCCTGCCTTGACACCCATCCTTTACTTGGAATTCTGACTCTGCCCTTCTGGTGGAGCTGGCCCTGCCCTGCCCTGCACACGGCCAGGCACAGCGGACCAGCTTCTGGAGGACCCCAAGGAACAGCGGGATATCCAGGGAGAGCTCTGCTCCCCGTCACCCTGGGAAGTCCTCAAGAGTGGGGACGGAAGCCAACCCTGCTTCAGAATTCTGGATGGGAGGCCACAGGGGAATGGCAGCCCCAGGACAGAGCCCCTTCCTTCTTGGGGTTCTTCTCCAGCCAGAGCCCTGTCACCTTGTTTGACAGGCTGGGACGGGGTGCTGGTAAGGTTGACGGAGTCTGCTTGAAGCACCTGACTCACATGGACTGATCCCTTTACTCCCGGGGATCCCAGGAGGGAGATGCTATTAGCATCGTCCTCCTCTTACACGAGGAAACTGAGGCACAGGCCGTAGGCCATCTCCTAAGCTCCCATGCCTGTAAGCGTAGAGGCGGATCTAACCCCAGGTGCTGAAGCCACCCGGCAGTGAGAGGGACCATGTGTCACCATGCTGAGTCTGCCAGCCCCATTCCCAGTGCTCCGGGTGGGCGGCACCCTTACCACCTCCCCTAGCCGGCACAGCTGTGGGCGTCGTCCTCCTGCCCACCTGGGCTTGAGCCCATCTGTGTGGTCTGGGAGCCTGTGGCTGAGTGGGCCTGGGACAGGTTCTTAACCCTTTGGAGCCCGTTTCCAGGTATGAAGTACAACCGGCCTTATGGGCTTATTAAACTCAAATGAGGGGCTGGGCATGGCCATGCACGCTTGTAACCCCAGCTGCCTGAGAGGCCGAGATGGGGGACTGCCTGAACCCAGGGTTTAAGGCCCGCCTGGCAGCATAGCACGATCCTGTCTCAGGAAACAAGAAAGAGAAAGAAGCCTCAAGCCAGGCGCCGCGGCACAGGCCTGTAATCTCAGAGGCTTGGGAGGCTGAGGCAGGAGGATCGAGAGTTCAGAGGCAGCTTCAGCACAGTGAGGCGCTGAGCAACTCAGTGAGACCCTGCCTCTAAATAAAATAGGGCTGGGGATGCAGCTCGGTGGCCGATGCCCCTGAGTTCAATACCCGGTACCCCCCCCCCCCGCCCCCAAAGAGAGCCTGAACTACGAGGTCCTTGTGTGCAGCACTCCTGCCCTGCACTGTGCCTTGGCTGTCGTCTCAGCCCTCACCTGTCCCCCAGGATACCTCCTGGCCCCCCACTGCCTCCTGGCACCCCCCATGTCCTCCCAGGGATTCTGGCTGGCTTTCAGGACTGATGGTCGTAGGCGACTCTCACAGCCCCTTCTGGTGGCCCAGCCCAGAGTTTTTGCCACATGGCCCTCGGGCAAGTCGCCTGGGGGGTCCTCGGGTGGCGTAAGGACCCTCTGGAAGAGCTCCAGGCACGTGATGGGTGCCATCTGCAAGGAGCTGCTGAGCCGGAGGCCTGTGGGCTCTGAAGTGGGGGGTCGTGGGGAAGCGGGCAGAGGGCGAGGCTGGCCACCCAGGAGGTCGCTCCCTCCATGCTGCCTCCTGGGCTGATAGGCTGAGCTCTTGGGGTTCCCTCGCAGCTGCCAGCCCTGGCTGGCTTCTGATGGGAAGTGACCAAGGACCCCCTGATCCTTTCCTCCCCGGCCTTCTAGGGACCCGAGATGAGCCCGTCGGTCCTGGAGAGTGTGGGTTTCCGCGTGGGCCAGGCTCTGGGTGAGAGGTGAGGGCCGCCCCCTGCCTTCCCGACCCTGCCTGGGAGAGTGCCCAGGACCCCAGGCTGGGTCTTCTGGGCACACCTGGGGTGGGGAAGGTCACATGCTCCATGCAGGAACCTGGTGGTTCCATCCCACTTCCTCACGAGGGCCGCTAGCATCAGCCTGGTCTTGGGCCTGCCCTGCCCTCCAGGCTGCCCCGGGACATCCCGGCCTTCAGGGAGGAGCTGGATGTCCTCAAGTTCCTTTGCAAAGACCTGTGGGTGGCCGTGTTCCAAAAGCAGATGGATGGCCTTCGCACCAATCACCAGGTGGGTGTGTGCCCTGTGCCCTGGCCCAGCTCCAGCGTGGCCGTCCTGGCTGGAGGCTGAGGCTGAGCCAGGGAGGAAAAGCCCTGTGGGGAGCCGCGAGGGGCCTGTCGGGGCTGCCCGAAGCCGGGGGGCAGGAGCCCGTCGCCCATGGGAGCCACCACTTCTCTGGGTCTGTCTGATCCTGTAAGAAGCCGGGCTGCAGTGGCGCGTCGGGGCCATTCCCAGAACGCCCACCCCCTCCCAGGGGGAAGCCCTGGGGTTGGCAGCATCAGGCCTGGCCGGGTGCCGCTCGCTTAGGGCTGCCAGGTTCATGCTGAATGCCCACGTGTGCCAGCCCTGGCAGCTGCATCGTGGGCAGGGTCTCCAGCTTCTCCCACCACCTTGGGGGGCAGGAGCTCCTTTCCCAGGAGGCCATGTAGCCCAAGAGGTAGGACAAACACTCCCTGATGGGCGGAAGGCCCAGGCCCTCCACAGCTCTGCAGGATGGGGTCCTGACCGAGGAGGTGTTGAGGGTGGGGTCCTGGCTTCCCTCTGCCCGCTGCCAGTATACAGCTCGGCCCCCATGGGCTTCTCTTTGGCTCCCAGGGGACCTACGTCTTGCAGGACAACAGCTTCCCCCTCCTTGTCCCGATGGCCTCAGGCCTGCAGTATCTGGAAGAAGCCCCCAAGGTATAGGGGGGCTGGGACTTCACCTTCATTTACCCTGTCTACCCACCCTGGCCACTGGTTAGGCCACTTCCCAGGCTTAGGGGTATCCTGGGGCCCTCGACCTGGGTGGGCCTCCTTTCCTCCCACAATGGTCTTGTGTCCCCTGCCCCAGTTCCTGGCCTTCACCTGCGGCCTTCTGTGCGGCGCCCTCCATACCCTGGGCTTCCAGAGCCTGGTCACCGCCTCCGTGGCAGCCCTGCCCGCCTGTGAGTCTTGGGGGTGGATTCTCCTCATCCCTCACTTGGTGGGTGCTGGGGAGGCCAGTCCAGCCCAAGCCCCATCTGATGGATGTGGGATTTGGGGCTCAGAGACCAAGTCACTTGCTTGGGCCACACAGCTGGCGCAGGCCCATCCTTGCCCTCGTGCTGGGGCAGCTCTAGGCTCTGTGCCTCCCCGGGGTGTCCCAGCCCCAGGAGAGAACCACGTGGTAATTTTGAACATTTCTTCCCAAACATGGAACCCAGGGGACATGATAGACATGTTCCAGGTTGGTTTTACTCGTGGGGGGCTGCAGAGATGGGCGAGGACTTGCAGCCCGCCTTGGGTGCTACTGGGATGCAGGCTTCTCAGCAGGTGAGGTGAAGCCCTGTCCCTGCCAAGGGCAGCCTGCCCCGAAGCTGCTGCCTGGCTACCCAGTTATTCCCCGTCTCCCAGTCCCCCAGGTCACTTGTTGGGGGACCTGGGGCCCACGTGAGCAGAGCCTAAGCCATACGTGCCACAGAGGCCTATGCCAGGCCCTCCTTGGCTTCCTTCATGCCTGGCCTCCCTGCCCTGTCACCCACACAGCCTGGGATGTGGGCCAGGAGGACAGGAGCACCGTGCCCTGTGACCTGCCTGCTGGTGAACTGAGGGCCCGCCCAGCCACCCAGGATGTCCACATAGGGCAGGGGGACATCTGGGCTGTTTGGCTGCTCTCTGCCTCTCCCAGATCCCAGCCTCCAGCTAAAGGTGGCCTTTGCCTTCCAGGTAAGTTCCAGGTGGTGATCCAGAAATCTTGAGGCCCTTGGGTCCCCCGTCCAGCTGCACAGTCCTCCTGGCCTTCATGCCCTCTGGAGAAGCCGTGCCTTGGCCCAGGGCCCTGGGCTGCTGCCCTCGTGGGGGGTCTGGCGGCTAGTGCTGGGATCCCAGCGCTGAATGTCATATGCCCAAAGGCATGTGGAGGTCCTGGAGGCAAGGTGGTCCCACACAGTTGGGACTGTGGAGGGACATGGGACGTGTCACTCAGGTGTTCAATAAAGTTCTGTATGTGGCATCAGATTCAGAGTGGAAGGTGTGGGGGGGACAACAGTGCTGCGTGCGACTGTCACAGGTCCCACTGGGGGCAGAAGAGCCCCTCCCCTCTGCCCCCTCAGCCACACTGAGGCTGAGCTCTTGGGCTTGCTGGCCTCCCTGGGGTCTCTGCCCATCGAGTCTGGGGCTGTCCTCTGCCCAGGGGGGCACACTAAACAGTCTCCCTGGGGGCGGGCCTGGGGCAGGCGAGAGGCCAGGCACCCTCAGCCCCTGTCCCTACCCCAGTACTTGGGCCCACTGTGCTGGCCTGGCCAGTGTGACTCGCACGGCAGCTGCTCTGCCCCTGGGGCTGCCCCATTCACATCACACCTGGACATGGACCTGGCTCCACTGCCAGCCGCCCCCTGTGAGCAGCCAGGCCTCGGATGCAGGCATGGCTGGGGCTGGAGCACCCTGACTGCAGAGGGTCCCCTGCTGGAAACACGCCGTGGGCGTGGCTGCCTCAGTCTCTGGAGTCTCCTCAGAGGCCCCTTTGGTGCCATCCTTCCTGCCCT
Source organism: Sciurus vulgaris (assembly GCF_902686455.1). Lineage (NCBI taxonomy): Eukaryota > Metazoa > Chordata > Mammalia > Rodentia > Sciuridae > Sciurus > Sciurus vulgaris. The sequence continues at coordinate 54,254,145 of NC_136478.1, read as the reverse complement.
TCAGTTGTATTTTTAAAGACTTTCTAGACATAGGTGACACAGACGTGTGTGGCGCTGAGACTCGAACCCAGGGCCTCACACGTGCTAGGCCAGCGCTCCACCACTGAGCCCCGCCCAGCCCACGCCCTTCAGTTCTTGACCTGCCTGGCCCACCCCAACCCTGCCAAGGCCCTGAGGTCCATCTGTAAATGCCCCCCACTCACAGGCCATCCCTGCCTCCCTGGTGACCAGGGTGCTTCAGGGGAGGGCAGAGCCCTGGGGAGCTGGAGGGCAGGGGAGGAAACCTGCCCCAAAGGGCTCAAAGGACCAGAGGAGAGAAGAGTGGGCAGCAGGAGGGGCACCCAGTGTGGCCAGCTAGCCAGAGCCCCAGAGGGAGTGCAGGCCCATTAGGCTCCTTTCCTGCCACCGGTCTACATCCCAGCTCTGAGGGAAGTGACTGCTTACCTTGGGCACCAGCCTCCTTGGAAATGTCCCTGGGGAGCAAGGGACAGCTCATGCCCCTCTTACCCAGCAGAGCCTCAGGAGCCTGGGAGCACAGGCCACCTGCTTTCAAGTCCCTGCTGTGCTTCCATGTGGCCTGGGGCAAGGGGTTGCCCATCTCGGGCCTCGGTTTCCTCATCTGTGAAGTGGGTATCCCAGCAGGCCCCTGGGAGGCCTACACATGCATTGGGCAGGTGTGTGTGGAGCAGTGCCCGGGAAGTGGGTCAGCTGTGCCCCACACGTAGCAGCTAGGGCCGTTGCTAAGGGCCTGGCCCTGAACTAGGTGGACTCCTGGTTCTTCTTGAGGCGGGCGCCAGCCAGGCCCACTCAGTAATGAGGAAGACAGGCTCAGAGGGGTGAAGTCACTTGCCCAAGGTCACACAGCTGGGCCATGGAGGAACTGGCGACTGGACTGAATTGTGCGTCTTCTCCCAGGTCTGACTACTCCCTATCCCAGGCTCCTGTCCCCTGCAGGAGTGCCCAGGGGCTGGGCAGAGACCCTGTGGCTTGACCATGTGTGAAGAGGGCCATGGACTCCATCCTTTTCCTGGGGACAGTGTGGGAGTGATGGGGCGCCCAGTCCTAGAGAGTACCAGGACGGGTGGCTGCCAGGAGGGGCGGGGACAGGCAGGCAAACCGGTCTGGCAGGCGGGCAGCCCAGGGCTCCAGTTGGGCCTGCGCGACAGTCGTGGGGCTGGCCCGGCAGCTCGGCCACGGGCAGGGAGCTGGGGCCGCGAGGCCGCCTCCAGGTACGTTTGGGGACCCCAGACCAAGGGAGGTGGTGGGCAGGGCTGCAGACCTGGCCGCCAGCCCTCGCACCCCAGTCCCCTAGGTCCCTCAGCTTTCCCTGCCGCTGCCCCCCAGCCGCCACCCCTCCTCTCTGCCCGGCGTTTCACGCCTTGAAGCCCACACTCCTGCCGGGCCCAGCTTCGCCCTCTCTTCCCAGCCCGGAGTCCTGCAATTCAGTTGTCCCCAGACTCCCCATCCCCTCATTCAACCTGCAAGTGTGCCCAGCTGTGGAACCTGCTGCCCTTAGAGCCTTGGCTGCCCCCTGCTTGAGCCACACCAGCCCCCCGGGCCCAGGCCCAGCCTGTTCCCTCGGCGGGCGCCCCCACTACCCCAGCCTGCCTCAGCTGGGCACGCCTGTCCAACCCAGGGGGCCCAGGCGGCCCCCATCCTCCCTGGGCTCAGAGGAGGGCTTCAGCCTCGCCCCGCGGCCCAGGGGCCAGGAGCAGGACAGGCCTCTCACCTGTCTGGGAGCACATGGGGCCGTCCTGGGACAGGGCTGAGATGGCAACCCCAGCTCTCTGGCACTCGGGCCCCAGGGTGCTGGGCACTGAGCCTGTGGTGTCCCTCCTGCCCAGGAGCAGGCCCCCAATGTCCCGGCCTGCCATGAACACACACTACAACGTCCACTTCACCAAGAGTGCCCAGACCCCCGCTGAGCGCTACTTCTTGGATCCAGAGGTGGGACACCACAGAGGTAATGGTTCCCTTGAGGGTGTGGGCTGGGGAGGCTGCCCTGAGTGGTCGTTGACGGAAGAACTCGGCCCCGGGGAGAGCTGCCAGCGCCCAGGGGAGGCGCTCTGTGCCCAGGCTGCCGTCCACCTCCTGGGCTCAGGCGGTCCTTCTGCCTCAGCCTCCCCAGGAGCTGGGACTTCAGGCTTGACCTTGTGCCTGGGCCTGTAGGGGCTTCAGTTTGGTGGGGCCTGGGGGCAGGGGTGAGGGGACCAAGGACAGGAACCTGTGCTGGGGACAGCAGCAAGGGAGACCCTCTGTGAATCTCCAGGCTTCAGGGGACACAGCCAGCCTTGGGGGAGCCCCAGTCCAGCCTGTCTGCATGGCAGGGTGGGAGGGGGCGGTTACCTCCCATCAGGGCCGATCCAGCCTCCCTGGCCAGCACTGCCCTGCCAGCCTGCCTGAGTCTGGAACACAGCCCAGCCCTCCTGCCCTGTCCCTGTCTAGCGGCCACCACCAGTCACCCTGGCCTCTTCTGGACCAGCCAGGCCAGCTCCCAGTGGGTGCTCCCAGCACCCCCAGTGAACCTTGCCGAGAGGACTCCCCAGGGACCCAGGAGTCATGGTAGCAGGAATTTGGGGCACCAGGATGCAAAAGCCTCAGTTGTCACCCCTGACCCCACCAGGCCCAAGTCCTACTCCACCCACACCCCCTCATCCGGGCCTCTGGCTTCTCGGGGCCTCTGGGGCTCCCACCAGTGCTTCCACCCGAGACCGGACCTCGGGCTGGGGACGTGGCTCAATTGTAGAGCCCGGGGTTCAGCCCCTCTGCCGGCGCCCGGGTCGGGGTCAGGCGCAGTCACGGGCGCTTCCTTCCTTTCAGGATGCTGTCACCAGTGGCGCCAGGACCCAGCGGCCCCTGGAGCCCATGGGCCCTGTCGGTCGCCCCCCCAGTCACACTGGCAGCAGGCCTACCACATCCACCGAGGGGGTGGCAGTGGCCGGCGCCAGGGCCCCCAGCCCCGCACCCTGCAGCAGCGGCGGCAGCCCCAGCCCCCGCCTCCCAGCCCGCTGCGGCAGTGCCTCTGCCCAGTGCACGGGGTGCAGAAGGGGCCGCCTGCACCTGCCGCTGCCCCCTTGGGACCAGCCAGCGCCCCCCAGCCACCCCCTGCGCCCGTCACACCGCCTGCCTCAGCCGCCACCCTCCTGGAGCCCAGCGAGCCCACCGAGACCCGGCCCCTGCCGGCCCCGGCAGCCTGCGGCTCCTTCACCTCCTACGGCTCCGGTGCTCAGCCAGGCCTGCCCGGCTCCCTCCGCTCCTGCCTCACCTCTCGCCTGGGCCTCTGCTCCCTGGCTAGCGCCTCTGGCCACCCACCTCCCACACTCTGGTCCTGCTCAGAAGGGGCTCGTCCCTGCCCCTGGGTCCCAGGGGCTGCCTCTGCCTCGCCTGTTGGTGCACGGTGTCTCGGTCCCGGCGACAGCCGGGGCCTCTCTCCCCCTCTCCTTGCTGACCCCTGGCTCTGCTTTCTCTTCCTAGCCCTCTCTCCGCTGGCCCCGGAGCCACGGAGGACATGGGCAGGGGGTGACAATGACATGGGCAGCTTGTTGGCCAGCTCTGGCGTGGGGGAGACGGGCCGAGTGGAGCTGCAGCAAGAGGTAGGGAGTGGGCAGGGGGGCGGAGCGAGCAGGGCAGAGGTGGGCGGGACCCACCGGTCCCGCCAGGTATGGAGGTCGGTGTGCAGGCAGTGGGCAAGGGGAGCTCGTTCTCCTGGGGGAGAGGGCAGCACAGGAAGGAGGCAGATGAGAAAGTCACTGGGTGACGCCTCGAAAAGAGAAATAACGCGCAGAGGGGACGATGGGTCTGCAGAGGGCCCAGGCCACCAAGGCTGGGTCTCATTAAGGAGGCATCTGCGCAGAACCGGTGCAGCAGGGTCACCAAGGCTAAGGCCCTGAGGTGGCCTGTTCCAGGGACAGCAAGGAGACCAGTGCTGCACTTTGGGTTTTCCCCGAGCGAGGCGGGAGCCACGGGCAGCTTTGGAGGGACAGGAGCTGACTCAGGATCCATCAGGACAATGGGCTGCAGGCGCCCTGGGAGCAGGAGGCTGCAAGAGTGGGCGGAGGTGCTGGTGGCCCGGCGGCAGAGGTGGGGACACAGTTGCTTCTGGTTCAACAGATGATGAACAAGGACTCAGTTCTAGTTTGGGCACGACCTTGTCACTGGAGCCTTGGGGCCAGGATGCCCATTTCATGCACAGGAAAATAGAGGCTGAGTGAGGTGAGGTCACCCATTGATTAGGGAGAGCTGGAGTAGGTGCACCCTGGCCACTGCCACCTCAGCCGACCTTGTCCTGAGTCTTCCTCCTGCCCTCCTGCCTCTGCCACTAGGCAAGGCCCAGTTCCTGCAGCACACCAGCTTGTGAGGAAGCAGGTGTGTCCCGCTGCCAGCTGCCGTGAGGTTGGCCCATCTCCCACCCCAAGCCCCATCTTGGCACTCCAATTCCAGGTCCAAGAAGTACTTGAGGGGTGGGCAGGGACAATGTGGTGCTTGGTAGCCAGGTATCTGTGTCCTGGATGCCCATTCCAGACAGGGAACAAGGACCTGGCTGAGACCCTTTGGCTTCCATGCTCCCTGGCACTCCTCCTGGGAGGGGGCTAAGCCTCTCAGAGGTCTCACTTCCACAGTTCTGCAGAGAACCAAGAGCAGGGCCAGAACCTGGTCTGGCACCTCTCTCTCAAGCCTGGTCAGGTGGGATTAGGTGACTTGTGGGCATAGGGTCCTGGAGAGAGGTGAGGTCAGGGTAAAAGGTAGGCAGGAAGTGGAGGGGAGCCTTTGGTCCTCTGGACCCACCCTGTGCCAAGCTAACAGCGGGCAGGAGCTGACCTGCATGTGGACTTTTGAGGGTGGAAAGCTGTGTCTTAGTGTCCAAGGACCTTGTGTCCCATGAAAGGTCCATGGAATTCTCCCAGGGCAGCCATGAGCTGGGCCCAGCAAGCCTGATGATGGAGGGTCAAGACAGCCAGATTCCCACAAGCTTCTGGTCTGGGGCTGGGAGAGTTCAGACTTCCAGCCTCAGCATGGCAGGTCCAGGGCCAGATCCTCCGAGGGCACATCTGTCTCTGGCAGGTCTCCAGAGGTCTCCATTGCAGGAGTTGACCTGGATCACCTGGGGAATCAGGGAGGGGCTGCTCCTGCAGGGAGGGGCTGAGGGCGGGGCTTCAAAGGACAGAGGGGAGGAGGGAGGGTGGTGCCAGGCCAGCCTCACTGACTGTTTCCCCACCTGACCCCCAGACATCCTGACAGAGGATGACGTCTACTGCAGCTGCCTGGCCAAGACTCTCTGCCACGTGCCCGTCCCTGTGACTGTGGGTTTCTATGCCCCCTTTGGCTGCCGGCTGCACATGATGCTGGACAAGATCACCAGTGAGGACCTGGGTTGTGGGGGGTGGGGAGGATAAGGAGCAGAGCCTCTGGCCTTTGGCCTCTGCCTACTGTGAGGCTGCCCCAAGGTCCACCCCCCCTGGGACCAGCCTGCCCCAGTCAGGCACCCATAACTCAGCAGTGACCATGCCCCTGTCCATAGCCTCTGCCCTGTCCCTGCTCATGCTCCTCCCTGACCTCCTGGCTGCCTCTAAGCTCATCTGCTCCCAGTGTCCCTCCTGCCCAACAAATCCACTCCAAGGAATCTTCGTAAAGGACACCAACTGGTCCTCCCCTGCTCTGGAGCCTCCCTTGCTCCCCAGCACCCTGGGGAGAAAACCTGGTTCCTGTGCCCCGGTGCTCACTCCCAGGACACCTAGCAGACAGATGCTCATTGAAGGCATGTGTGGAGCCTACCAGACCCTGCTGGAGCTCAGGCCTCAGACCTAGTAGTGGCCAGAGACCTCAGGGGCTCCTCCATGGGTGTCGGTGGCAGTTCTGGTGCTGCCTATCCAGTCCTGCCCCTGTGCTGTCACAGGAGCACAGCAGGGGCCTGGATCAGAAAGACGATGACAGGGAGAGGGTGTTCTGAAGTCCCTGCCCTGGGCTAGGTGAGGTGTGAGGTGCCAGGTCCACAGGCTCACTCGCTGCCTGGGACAGAACCTGCCCTGGACGCGATCCATTCTTCGGGTTTCCTAGCTCCATCTTAGTGCCCAGGGGACACAGTGGTGACCAAGATAACCAGGGCCCTGCCCTCACAGTGCAGCAAGGGACTCAGATTTGTCTTCAGACTGTGGTGACCCAGCCTGGGGTTGGGAGTTTCTGGGAGGAGACAGCGGCTAAGGCGCTGGAGGAGGACCAGGACCGTCAAAGGAAACCCACGCTGTGTTCCTACTGCTTCCCATTCTCTTCCCCAGCGAGTCAGTCTGTCATTCCTTCCGCCCCTGGGGGGCCCTCCTAGGGCCTTCTCAGGACCCCTAAGAATGGCCGCCAGCCTCTTGCAGAGTCCTGGCTCTTCTCATTTCCTCCCATCCACTCTCTCCTGAAGGCTTTGCTTCTGCCCTTGACCGCTTTTATATGCAAGCCCGGCTCCAGGCCTCTCCACTCCCCACCTTCTGCACTGGCCCCAGTTCTTTAGTCCAAGTCCCTGCCGCCAGGTGTCCAGCCCCTTCCCAGCCCTCCCAGTCCCCAGCCTCGCCGGAACGCCCCACCCCGCCCCGGGCCTTTCTGCCACTTACGCGGCCTCCCGCGCCCTCCCGCCCCGCAGCGCTGATGCAGCAGGAGGCGGCGCAGCGTGAGGCCGAGGAGCTGCAGCGCGTGCAGTGGCGGCCGCGGCCCGTGCGCGGCTGGGGCTTCCCGCGGCTGTTGTGGTACCTGGTGTTCCTGCAGCCCATCATCACCGAGGTGCACCTGCGGCGCAAGAACGTGCAGTTCCTCTTCATCCGCTTCAGCGCCTGGCAGTACGCTGGCACGGACAAGCTGTGGGCCGGCTTGGTGACCACGCTGTGCGAGGGCATCCGCCACCACTATGGCGCGCTGCCCTTCAGCGTGTACTCGGTGCTGGGCAACAAGCCAGCCACGACGCCGGACTTCTGCCAGCGCGAGTGGCACTGCCGGCGCCGCGTGTGCCTGGCGCTGCTGGCGCTGCTGGCGGCGCTCTGCCTGGGCGTGGGCCTGCTCTACCTGTCCCTGGGTGGCCGCGCGCTGGGCCACGGCAGCGCGAGCGGCAGCGTCCTCAAGGTGTTCGGTGGCGCGGCCACCACGCTTTCGGGCTCGGGGCTGCTCATGGCCGTGTACTCGGTGGGCAAGCACCTGTTCGTGAGCCAACGCAAGAAGATCGAGCGGCTGGTGTCGCGCGAGAAGTTCGGCAGCCAGCTGGGCTTCATGTGCGAGGTGAAGAAGGAGGTGGAGCTGCTCACCGACTTCCTGTGCTTCCTGGAGATCTACCAGCGGCGCCGGCTGCGCGTCGTGCTCGAGGTCACCGGGCTGGACACGTGCTACCCGGAGCGCGTGGTGGGCGTGCTCAACGCCATCAACACGCTGCTGTCCGACAGCCACGCGCCCTTCATCTTCATCCTGGTCGTGGACCCCAGCATCCTGGCCGCGTGCCTCGAGAGCGCGGGCAACATGAAGGGCACGGCCGACAACGGCTACCTCTTCCTCAACCGCACGGTCACGCTGCCCTTCTCGGTGCCCATCATGGGCCGCCGCACCAAGCTGCAGTTCCTGCACGATGCCGTGCTGAGTCGCGATGACCTGCTGTACCGCGAGATCACGCGCAAGCTGCGGCCGTCCGGGGGCGAGGGCGGTGAGGGCGCGCAGCTGCTGGCGGTGCAGACGCAGGCGGGCGGCGAGCGCGAGCAGGGCCGCATCGACGCCGAGGCCGCGCGCCGAATCCAGGAGGCGCTCTTCTGCCTGCACGACGAGCGCGACTGCCTCTATGAGTATGTGCCCGACAACGTGGTGTCCATGCGGCGCATCGTCAACACCGTGCCCATCACCGTGCGCCTGCTGCACCAGCAGCAGCAGGCTGACGGCGGGGGCCCCACGCCGCGCCAGGCCGTGGCCTGGGTTGTGCTCGCCAACCAGTGGCCCTGCCGCCTCAGCTGGGTGCTGCAATGCCTGGAGGACCGGCAGCAGGCGGGGGGCGCGCCCGAGGGTCGCGCGCGCCTCTGGGACGTGTTCTGCGACAACAGCCGCGAGCTGCACACCATGACCAAGGCACTGCAGAATGTGCTCGACCTGGACGGCGACCCGGAGCTCTTTCAGCGCTTTCTGGGCGCTGACTTCCCCTTCACGGTGGCCGAGGCGCAGAGCCTGCTGCGCTGCACCGTCAACCTGGACCACTCCATCCGCCGCCGCATGGGCCTCATCCGGGCAGTCAGCACGCTCAAGCCGCCCACCCCGCCCAAGTCCCCTGCCCGGGATGCCCCCAACGCCATCAACGGAGGCAACGGCGCCTCAGGGCCGTCTGCAGCAGGCCGGGATTCAGGGCACGCCAGTGAAGCCCACCACCCCCGGGAGCGAGCCCACGGGGGCAAGCCGAGGCCTGTGGCCTGAGCGCCCTCCACTCCAGGGGGACCAGCCTCGGTGGACCGTGAATAAAGACTCCAGGGCGGCAGAAAGCAGCAACTCCCCCGCCAGCCCTGATGAGGAAAGTCTGGGCCAAAACTCAGGACCCAGTGGCCGAATCACCCAAGCTGCTTTGGGAGCCAGAGCGGGCAGTAGCCTTCAGAAGGGGGCGGTGTGCCCGGGCGTGCCTGAGAGCGGCACAGGACCAGTGAAACACAGGGTTCAAGTGCAATAAATGAAGATAGAGATGGCTTGGGTTGTTCTTGATGCCTTGGATTGCCTTGCTCAGCAAGCACTGGGGACCAGGCCTGCCCTGCCCTGCCCATTTCCTCCTGAGAGCCAGACCTCTGAGCTGCATCCTGCCAACAGAAGGTGGCATCCCAGGTGGCAGGAGGGCCTGCGGGGGTGGTAGGTGAGGCTGGGGAGGCGGGGGAAATGAAGGACAGATGTGCCAGGCTGACTCAGGCAATGCAGGGCGTCCAGGCCTCAGGGGATCCCAGGTCCCTGTCCCCACGCCCTAGCCTGCCCTCTGTGGGCAGGGAAGGAACTGGCATTTCCGAGGGTGGCGCCCTGATGACCTCAGCAGCTGCTCCACCCCCAGCACAATGGGTTAATTGGACTCAGGCAGCCGAGTGGGCTAGAGCCTGCCCCAGCCGAGTAACTGTCCAGGAGGTGCCTGTTTTGAGTCATTCCAGGGCCACAAGCTGTCCTTGACACGGAAGCCACCTGAGCAGCCCTGTGGGTGAAGACAGGGAAGCTGAGGACCAGGGATTAGGGACATTTGGGGTACCTGGTGTGAGCTAGACTGGCATTGCCACCACCTGCCCCTTCCTCAGCAGGACAGAGACCTAGGACAGGGCTGTCCTCTGGGCAATCCCAATTCCTCATTCATCAAACACTGAGCCTCACAGGAAGGCCGGCGGGGTGCCTGGCCCAACCTAGTGTCGGGGGAGCAACGGGGACCGTCAATGAATAAGCTCGGGATCAGAGGTTGAGGGCATGGCTTTGAGCCAAGGCCCTGAAACCCCAGGGCTCTGTGAAGGTACCTAACCTCTGGCCACCTGGCCTCACATGCGGGTCTCAGCTGGGTGTGGCTAAGCGGGCCCGGCCGGGAGATGTCATCAATAGCAGGGGAGAGCCTGCCGAAGGACCAAGCCACCAGGGAAGACAGGGTCAGGCTGTCTCTGGCATACTGCCACCAGAACAGCCCTCTTCCGGTCTTGCTTAGGCCACCGTTCCCCACAGCTGAGTGCCAGGCTATCGAGGCGGGCCGGGTCCTGTGCTGTAAGAACCAGGACCTAGGCTGCCCTGCTGTCAGAAGCCCCTTCAGTGCTACATGGCACCTAGCAGTGGCCAGACTGTTCATTTTATCTTAAGACCTTGGCCAGGAGTCCAACAGGACGTCAGAGTGGCTTGTGTGGCCGTGATGGCTCTGCAAGATTCACATGCCCTCGGGAGTGTGGGACTTTCGTGGGTATCGGTACAGGCAAGGCCAAGGGGCTGTCACCAACGGTAAGGGTGTTCGAGTGAGGTTGTGCATGTCCTGCACAGGAGAGGGTGAAGCAGGTTGGCCTTCTCGCCATCTGCCCCAAGGCAGGGATGCCAGGGTCCTGGGGGATGATGGAGCTCCAAGTGCGTGACAGGGCCACATCCACAAGTCACTTTGTGAATAGCGGCCTGGTTCAAAACCCCACAAGCAACAAACACAACTGTTCCAGCCACCAAGGTCTTTTAAGATTTGGCATAGGGCTGGGGCTCAGTGGTAGAGCACTTGCCTAGCATGTGAGGCACTGGGTTTGATGCTCAGCACCACAGATAGATAAATAAAACAAAGGTCCATCAAGAGCTGGGGCTCAGCTAACAGAGACCCCCACAAGAGGACGAGTTGGGCATACTGTGGGTGACTGAAGGAAGGGGAGAAAATCCTTGGCCCAGGGGATCCCCTCTACCTCCAGCCCACACAGGGTCCCTGAGAATCGGGAGCCCTATAAAACGGAGGGTTTCATTTCTGGTGCCTGCTACAACAAAGTCCCATGGACAGGACAGCCTCAGGTGAAGCGGCTTCAAGGTACAGAGGGCATCCTTCCGTGCCTCATCTATGGCTTTACGCCCACCTTTGTGTTCAAATTCTTTTACGGTACTGAGGACTGAACCCAGGGCACTCAACCACTGACCTACATTCCCAGCCATTTTTATTTTTTGAGGAAGTCTGGCCTTGAACTTGTGATCCTCCTGCCTCAGCCTCCCTCGTCCTTGGAATTACAGGTATGCACCACCTGTAAAGTAGTGTTGCGGGTGGAACCCAGGTCCTTGGGCACATAGACAAGCACTCTGCCACCGAGCCCCACCCAGCTCCCCTGGTTTAGGGCTTGCCTAGTGCGCTTATTGGAAACATGATTACCTTGGTAGTCTATTCCCAGAGGCCATGTCCTGAGCTACTGGGGGCTGCAACCTGTTGTCTTTTTTTTTTGTGTGTGGGGAGCACATCAACTTGTAACAGCTGGAAAAACCCAATTCCTCACCTCAAGCAAATTTATTGCAAGCATGGGCAGGGACAAGGCTAGGAAGAGGACCCCAGCCCCTCACAGGTCCGAAGGGGTAGATGAGCCGCACCCACCTGGCCTGGAGGCCTGGAGACGGAGGCAGAGGCCAAAGCCCGGGGTTCTGGTTAAACTGGCCACACAGCTCTGCCAACGCTGACGGACCCCGGCCAGGCAAGCCCGGCTTCTCAGCATCCGGAGGTGCCTCTCAATCCTGGGGCTCACCCAGAAGGGGCTGAAGCCAGGGTGTCCTGCAGTGGGTCCTTTCTACCCCTCCCCACTGTGCCCACAGCCACATCAGAAAGGATGACACGTCCAGAACTCAGAAGTGGAGACAGGTTGGCCCTGTCTCCCAGCTGTTGAGGCACAGACGGGTGACACGAGCTGGTGGCAGCTATTGTGTATGGTTTCCCTGAGCCCAAATGGGAGCCCTGAGGTTGTCCTAGGGAGCAGGGAGGACACTCAAATGACAAGCACAAGCATACGGTGGCTTAAATGAGAAAGGTGCTTCCTGGTATGTGCGGGAGGGGACCCTCACTCAGCTGGGGAGGGTAGAGGGTGATGGCCAAGGCCCTTCCCCAGGCGGGACCTGCTCTCCTTGAGCCACAGGTGACCAAGTGGAGACCGCCGCACTCAAGCCCTGTAGCTGGTGGGTGCTCAGGGCCTGGTCCCCCAAAGGCATGTGGCACCCAGCTGGACACAGGCGTGGGTGGAGGGGGAGGCCACTTGTTTTTCCTCGGTGGGGACCACGAGCACCTAACCCGGGGCACACGAAGGCAGAGCACGCAGAGAGGGGCGAATGGTGAACCCAGCCCCGTTTATTAGAAAAGGTGTGAACAGAGCTGCGCCGGCAGGGGGCCGTCCCAGCCCGCACCGCCACCGCCCGCGCTTGTAGTGCCTCCCAGGGCGCAGCCTAAGTGGCCCGGGCAGCAGGAGCCCCAGAGCCCGTGCCGCACCGCCCCGGCTCCCTGATAGAGTTATTGCACTTAAGAAGAAGAGAGCTCTGATCTCCGCACCCACCACCTCGGCTCACCACCCCTCCCGTGCCACCTCCTGGTCCTGTTCTGGACCAAGGGGGGCCATCCCACCACCACCCTGGACTCCTGCCCTCAACAGGGCAGGCCTGGCCAGTGGACCCTCCTGGAGTGGCCTTATGGCCTGATGTCCTTGGGGACCGTTTCCTCCTCCTCCCATCTGCCCCCAGCCCAGAGTCTCCGAGTGGCAGACATAAATAGAAGTGCTGAAATCAGGTGGGAGCGCTTGTGGCTCCTGCACCCGGTAGTGTCGCCTGGGACAGGCCTCCGGGCGCCCACCCGGCATCCTGGGTCTCAGCAAGGCTGGGCGAGGGGAGCAGATTCTCATGGCTCTGGTCTCAGCTCATCGAAGACCCACCGGGAAAAAGAAACTGAGGGAGCAGAGAGGAGGGAAGTCAGAGCAGGGCTCTGTTGCTCTCCCCAGCCCCCAGGTCCTCGCCCACCTACAGTGTCACAGTGTCTCCTGTGTGGCCTCCTGACTGGCCTCCAGAAGCATCTCCTCCAGCTTCTTCTCGTCCTGGGGGCGGTGCAGCTCTGTGGGTGGCAGCTGGTCAGCTGGGTGGGTGGGGTGCACACACCTGGCCCGGCCCTGCCTAGGCTGACCTGGGGCCAGCAGAGGGACCAAGGCCACGGACTTCACAGGCTCCCACCCTGGGGAGAGCTCCCAAGACCCCAGGGACACAGGACAAGAGCCAAGGACTCATCCTGCCCTTGGCTGAGAATCAGGCCTGCCAAGGCAGGTGCTGGTCTGGGGTCACACATGGTACCCTGGGGCCCCTGGTCACCCTGCCCTCAAGCCCCTCTCACCGTGTTCCAGGCTGCAGCTGCCCCCCTTGGCCTCGGGCCCCGGGGGTGGCTCTGGGGGCAGTGCGAGGGCAAACTCAGGCTTCAGGCCGTTGGGCAGTGGTGGCCCTGACTGAGGCAGCTCCAGCTGGGGCTGAGGCTCAGATGACCCTGGGTCCTGGGTGCCAATGGCCTCAGATGGCGGTGGGGTTGGTGAAGCGGGCGGGGAGGAAGGGGGCGAGGCGGGTGGGGAGACTAAGGTGGGCGGAGCAGGGGGCTCTGCCCTTTCAGGTGGACTCTCCACCCGGGTCACCACAAACACCTTGTGACCCCGGCCTGGGCTGGACACAGAAATGCGTTGCTCAGTGGGGGAGGAGGGGCTGCTTGGGGGGCTCCTGTCCCCAGGGCCCAAGGAGTCCGTGGGGGGCACCAGGGCAGGGCAGGGGGCCGAGGGCCTCTGGCCACCACTGGCCTCCTCTCTCTGCCTGTCCTCCTCCTCCTCCCCGTCAGAGGCTGAGTCTGAGTCTGAGTCTGGGCTGGGCCCGGTGCTTGGGGCCCCATTCTGTGCCCCAGCAACAGGCGTGTCCCCGGGCTCCTCGAGGGGCTGGGGCCCGGTGACGGTGATCTCTGGCATGGAGGCTGATGGCTGTAGCTGCTGCTCCCTCTCCTGCTCTCGCGCCAGCTCGAAGTTGCGCCCACAGCCGCTCTGGATCTCGGCCAGCAGCGCCTTCTGCGTCTCCATGAAGCTCTTCACCTGCAGCAGGCAGCCTGGCTAGGGCTCGGCTCAGGGCCGCCCGCTACCCGTGCCCACAGCTGCCTCCCCATCCCGCAGGCAGCAGGAAGAGCCCCACTCACCGCTTCCTTCTTGGGCTCGCGGTCAAGGTCCAGGCGCAGCAGTGAGTGGTTCACCTTGAGGGCCAACGACAGCGCCATGAGCCCGCCTGTCTTGATCTCATTCTCCCGCAGGTCCAGTCTCAGGAGGCGGGGGCTCTCGGCGATGAACTCTGCTACTGCCACCGCGCCTGGGAGGGGGACCGCAGGGCTGGCCATGGGCCCCACGCCTGCTGGCCGCCCTGCCGCCCTGCCAGCCCCGCCCCGCACCCTACCCTCGCACGTGAGCTTGGTGGAGGCCAGGCCGAGGCGCAGCACGCTGCGGTTGCCAATGAGACCGTTCTTGAGGTTGCGCACGCCCTCGTTGCCGATGGGGTTGTGGCCCAGGTTCAGCGTCTCCAGGCTGTGTGTGTGCGGCTGCGGGAGGGCAGGGGTGGTGAGCAGAGGCCCCGAGGACAGGTCATTGAGGAGACCAGAAGACACGAGCCTGGGTGCTCCTCCCGGGGCTGGAGGCCCTGACCTGCTGCACCCCCAGCAGCCAAGCCCTGTGCACATGGTCTCCCCCAGCGCCATGCCCTGTCCACGGCCAGCCCTCCCAGCATCCCAGGGTCCCCACCCCCCACAGCCTGGCCATCAAGCGTCCTTGGGTCTGAGGACAGCCTTCCCGCAGGGGAATCTGACCCTGGCGTTGGGTACACAGGGCTCGCCCTCGGAGCCTCTGTACTGCTCAGCTGGTGTTACTCGTTATGTAATAGAAGACCGAAAACTCACTGAAGGCTTCCAGAAATAGCAGTGTTTCAAGCGAAACACTTACTGTCCCTCACACTGAGTGAGAAGGGCTGTCGAGGAGAAGCAGGAACAGGAGCTGGATGGGCCTGGCAGGCTGCTGCGGGGCAGGGCCTGCTCCTGCAGGACGAGTGGTCCCCAGCAACTCTGCTGGGAGACGGCTGGGCGGGGGTTGGGTGGGGTGGCGCAGCGAGGGAGACACCCCTCTGGTCTCCTGGGCCACTCACCAGCGTCATGCCCAGGAAGGCCATGCCGGTGTGTGTGAGCTGGTTGTTCCACAGCACCAGGGTCACCAGGCCCTTCCTCTGCTCCTTGAGGCCCTCGCAGATGTAGGCCAGACCTAGGGGAGGCCCGAGTCACAGCCCTGTCTGCGGCCCCCGGGCAGTCCCAGGCATGCCTGTGTGGGACCCTCCCCGCTTGACCCTACCCCGCCTGCCTGGCCCCGCAGGCTCTGGCCTTGCTGCCTCCCTTGGCCTGACATTTGGCTCCCTGATCCCTGTCCCCCCAGCAGCTGCTTCTTCTGATCTTTGCTCAAATGGGAATGTCCCCGGCTCAGGAGCCAGTTCATCTCGCCAACTGCAGACTGGACGCTTCACTCATGTCTCGTCTCTGCCTCGCTCCTGGCTGAGTGGAGAGCCAGAACAGCTGGAGCACCTGCTGGGGTAGCTGCCACGCCGTGCGGGCACGGGCCTCTTGTCCCTCCTGCCCAGCACCTCCCTCTTGACCTGCGGCGGCCGAGGACTCTGCTCAACGGTGCAGCAGGTCGCCCCACCTCCTCCAGGGGCCCCTCCCACTCACTGCACCTCTTCCTCTTCTCACCCCCTGGCCTCCACCCCAGTAAGAGCACCGCGGTTCGCCCAAGCCCCAAGTCCTTCAGCTCCTTCCCATGCAGGTCACCATGCCTGCCACTCCCTCTGCCTCTTTGGCTAGGTTGCAGCATCACCATCACTGTCCAGAAGCCCTCTGTGGCCTGTCTTCCTCGGGTCCTGGACCCCAGCAGCTCACCTCCCTCGGTGCCCTCTGCAGATCATGACCCTGGCGCCTTGCTCAATACCTCGCCGCGCCTCTGGGTGTATGCCAGCTGTCCTGCCCTCTAGGAAGCCCTCTGCACCCCGCACTGGGTCAGATACCCCCTCTGCGTTCCCTTGGCCACATGGGTGTCCCCAGCACCACTGAGCCCAGGGCTGGGTACGGAACAGGTGCTGGGCAACCCCCACACACCTGAGTCCAGTATGTGGTTGTTCCGGAGGTCCAAGATCTGCAGGGAGCAGTTGAACTTGAGCAGGTTGCCCAGCTGTGCTGAGTCCTGCAGGCCATTGAGCTTGTTGTCAGCCAGGTAGAGCTCCCGCAGGTTCACGTTCATCTTCAGGGCTGTGGCTGGGGGAGCGGTGTGGGGTAGGGGGTGACTGGCCAGGTCACCTCCTGGGTAGCCCTACCTAAGAGACTCGGTTAATAGCCCCAGCCAAGCAGCAGGCTGTGGGGGTCCCCACTTGTCCTCCTGGGGCCTGGGCTCACCGAGTAGCATGAGGGGCCGCCCGGACAGGCTGGCGTTCTCCAGATGCAGCACTGCTAGGCTGCTGCGGATGCGCAGGGCGCGGGCCACGAAGGGCGCGGAGTGGTCCAGCAGGGGCGTGTGGCGGGCGTCCAGATACTGCAGGCAGCTCGTCTGGTAGGGGCGGGGGCGGGGTCAGGCCTCCCCCCAGTCTCAGTGAGTGGCAAGGCACAGCTGTCATCTGGTCTCACAGCTGGCGAGGGAAAGCTCAGCCTGGGGTCCCGCGGGCAAGCTCCTGGATTCTGCGGTGGAGCCTCCTGGACAGCCCAGCGCCCTCCCTGGGCCCAGCTTCTTCCCATACATGACTAAATTGGGGCTGGAGACCATGGTCACCTCTCAGGGATGAGACCCAGGAGGAGTGAAGGATGCGGGGAAAGTGGTCATGCAGAGAGAGGGGGAGGAGGGAGGACCTGGGTACAGGGTACCTGGGGATACTGTTTCCCACTGGCCTAGGTGCCAAGCCCAGCGTCAGCCCCAGTGAGGGCTCAACAGACTCAGGGCCAAAGGACTGGGTGCCTTGGGAAAATACCTGGCGCCCTCTGTGCCTGCATGCCCTGCACCCTGGCAGCAGCTGGGCAGGAGGCACCCACCTTGCGCATCATGTGGGCGGCGGCCTGCCAGCCCCGGGTGCCAATGTGCTTGTTGAAGGAGATGTTGAGGTGGGTGGCAGACTCGTAGTACTCGATCATGTCGAAGAGGGCGGAGGCACCCTGGGGGCAGAGACAGGGACTTGGCTTCAGCGAGAGGTGGCCCTGGGGGAGGCAAGTAGGCCCTGACACAGGATATCAGGGACATGAGAGGTTCTGGACAGGGATGAGTCTTGGGGGAGGAAGACGGACACGGCGTCCACCCAGGACACCTGATCCTGAACCAGCTGTGTGCAGAGCAGGCTGCAGCCTGCCCATTAGCGAGCCCCCTCCCTTTCCTGAGCAAGTCAGCCTGCTTCTGTCACAGAGGGTCCTGACTGATGCTGCGTGGCCAGGCCAGTTTTGCAGCAAGTCTCCCCCTGGGATCCCTCCTGTTGGGCCACCAGTTTCCCCCAGATCCTCGGTCTGGGGACTTCCTAGTCTGGGGAGGTGAGAACGCCTGGTCCTGATGAGAGGCAGCTTTCCAAATGACTCCAAGCCCTGCACGCTGCGACCTCCAGGGCAAACTTCTGAAAAGGCACAGTGGGCCGTGCAGCTCTCCAAGCCTCCCTCCGGGGCCCACCATGCCCCCACCCACTCAGGTCACATCAATGTCTCCCTCTTGTCCTTCAGGAGGCCCTGCTCCCGCCTCACCCTGGCCTTGGTCTAGGGTGCCATCTCCTGCTGGGTCCCCGCCCAACTAGAACTCCGAGGGGGGCCCGGGAACGGAGGGAGCTGTGTGGGGTAGTGCAGGATTGCTCACGTCTTCATCCAGGTTGGTCTGCTCCAGGTCCACGACCTTGAACTGCAGCCTCTTGAACACCTCCTCCAGGGCCTCGCAGGTCTTGTAGTCAAGCTTCTCCCCTGGAAGGAGGGAGGTGTTGGCCATGTGTGTCTGAGACCATGCGCCTGCCTGGGGCGAGGAGGACAGCCCCGCCCCACACAGCCTCTCCCCTGCCCCCACACACACCTTTCAGGTCCAGGCAGTCGATGCGGTGTTCGAGGTCCTTGAATTCCTAAGAAAGCAGGGTGGGCGCTGGTCACGGTCGCAAGACACCAAGAAACCAGGCCAACCCAACCGTGGGGCAGCCGGGGCTCCATGCGCTCTGCTGTTCCTGGGGTGAAGCAGCGTGCCAGGGCAGGGCTAGCGGGGAGGGTGGCTGAACAAAGTCCCAGAGGACTCCAGGGTGGGAACCCAGGGTATGTGCCCCAGAGAGTGGGAAGAGCTCCATGCCCCAGGGCCCAAGGATCGGCCTGGCCCTGGCCCCTCAGCCCCAGCTGGGGGAAGGAAGGAGTGGGCCACAGGCATCTTGAGGAGTCCGAGCTGAGGGAAGTCTGCACAGGGACTAAGGCAGGTG
Source organism: Sciurus vulgaris (assembly GCF_902686455.1). NCBI lineage: Eukaryota > Metazoa > Chordata > Mammalia > Rodentia > Sciuridae > Sciurus > Sciurus vulgaris. The sequence goes on along the minus strand of NC_136478.1, from coordinate 54,236,208 downwards.
CCCAGGCGGGAGGGTGAGCAGGGCCGCCCGGAGCGCTAATGGAGAAGGCAGGAGGGAGTGAAGGCGCCCACCTGACGTCCTCCCAGTCCCCACCGCTGAGCCCTCCCATGTCCCCACAAGCACAGGTTTTATTCTCTGGCTTCCTGCATGTCACTCAAGGAACAGGCACAGTGAGGACACACAGGAGAGAGGCGAAGGCCTGCCCTGCCAACATCACAGGGCAGCAGGGGAAGCCAGTCTGCGCCTTCCCACAGCCACCACACAGTGGCCCTCTGCCCCTGGGCAGGCAGCACCCGCGCCTGGCATCCTGCAGAACCTCCCAACCCAGATCCAGAGGCGGGCAGTGCACGTGCCGCTCAGCAGAGCTGGCTGTGGGACCAGCAACCTAGAAAGAGGCGACCTTGGAACTCTCTGGAAGGACTCATCCGCGGGAGGGAGAGGCAGTGCTTTAGCAATGTGGCCAGGCTGGGTGGCTCAGGAAGGCACCCAGGGAGACCGCTGGGGAAGCACGCCCACTGCAGGTGTGACCAGACCCTGTCCATGTGAACACGGACCAGTGCCCCGGAGCCTGTGTCCCTCTGAACCAGTAACCCAGCCTCCCACAAAGGAGCAGAACAGGCCAGAGGACTGTCAGCAGCGGGGCCTCCTGGGAGACCTCAGGCAAAAAATGAAAAGTGGATGCTGCCTTTTATATCTATATTTTAATTTTTTAAAAGTCAGAGGACAGGTATTACTTTTATATTTCAGACTTATGAGAACGGCATGCGAGGCTTTTCCCTGGGGACTAGAACTTCTCTGGGGGCTGACAAATGCTGGAATGTCTCACTTGGTAATCAATCCCAGGCTACTCAAACACTCGGGAGAGCCTGATCAATTTCACAATTGAATGAGGGTTTCTAAAGTTCTGCTCACAGGCCTTGGTTGGGTGGCTGGCTGGCAAGGCCAGGAACCCCAGGGAGACCCCTCCATACCTGCAGCTGCCTGAGGAGCTTGGGGACCTGTCTGCAGTTCAGCTTCTGGCAGGCCTGCCTGTAGGCACCGATCACCTCGTCCACCGTCACGTTCTGGGCTGCAGGCAGAGGGGCAGGCCTGTGATGCCCTGTCCCGCCCCTCCACAGCACCCAAGCCCAGTCTCCCCTCCAGGCCCTTCAGGGCCACTGCTGGCACCCCCACACCAAGCCAGTGCTGCCTCCACACCACACCTGGACTTCCGGGCACCCTCCCACAATACCACCCAGCTAACAGCACCTAACACCTGAGCACTGAGAGCCCCAGGAGGGCAAGGCTGCAGCCTCTAGGTCACCACCATGTCCCCAGCCCTGCTCAACAGAGGGCCAGGTTGACAGCAGGTATCCACCACTATTCTCTGACACAGGGAAGAAGGTTCATTTCCACTCTGAGGAAACCAAGCTCAGAGAGATGAAGTGCCTCCTGCAAAGTCACACAGCTGTTTCACAATGGAGCTGGACTTGAACTCAGCTCCCAAAGTGCAATGCCTGGTGCTTCTGGGACACCCCTTCATGCAACACCCAGCACAGCTGGACAGCACCATAGCACTCAGGCCAGGCTGGCCCCAGCAGCAACATGAAGCCGGCAGCCAACCCAGCTGCTGTCCGTCCCCGCTCCTTGGAAGCCCACGTGTCCTTTCCGCAGGCACAGACTGGCCTTTTCTGGACATTTCATGAAAATGAAACCAAACTCTGCGTGGCCTCTGGCAGCTGGCTTTTCTCACTAAGCAGGGCCCGAGTTTCGGTTCCATCTACTGCCAATGAGGAATCGGGCGACCTGCTGCCCGCAACCCGTTCTTGGCTGGTGCTTGCTCTCAGTGTTCGGCTGCCCGGGCGTGTATTTTACCGGGTGACCAGGAGAGTAGGCAGGCAGGCTATGAGCAAGGCGGGGAGAGGGTCAGATCTTCTCAGGTGGCAGAGTAGAGTGGGTACAGAGGTGACAAGGCAGGTGGGGAAGGGGTCAGGAAAAGGGCTCTCAGCGACCCTCCTTGTGCCACCCTGCCCTGCTGCCACAAGTTCTGGCCCCTGGCCCCTTGCAAGGTGCTCCCAGTGGCCATCTCCACGTGGTCTTTGCCTCTTTCCATCCTCTAGCCCAGGGCCAGCTCTCCTGGCCTCATGCAGACTGCTCCATTTTTGGGGGAAGAAAACCATGGTGCAAGGAAAGAAGTCACCTCCCTGGGGCCAGGCAGCTGGACATAGCAAATCTAACGCTTGGCCCAGCACCCTCGCCACTGTCTAGGGTGGCGGCGGGGTACTGAGCTGCTGGGCTGGGGCCGGGGAGAGGCTGGACAGCCTCCAGGAGCCAGGTCTCATAGGGCCCTCACTGCCGCCTGGGGCTGGAGCCAGGGAGCAGCTGCAGGGAACCAGTGGCTTCTCAGGCATTGGCTGCCTTGCCCACATACTGTGAGGGAGACCCGCTGACAAGGGCACACATGCTTGTGGCCCAGAAACTGGCCCTGCCCGGGAAGGCAGCGCTCCAGACTCAGCAGCCACTCCAGCTTGGTCTTGATCAACCAGTGACCACGAACTTGGGGTGGGAAAATGACCCCTTTATTTTCACTAACTAAACTGAAATTGAGCATCTTCTTCTTTCTTACTAACATAGGTCGAATAAAGGGGAGAAAATAAACAATGCTTGACAGAAACCGCGACCTTGTCATCCAAAGAAATGGCAGACCTTTCCACATGCGTCACTGGGGATTCTGAATGCTCATAACCACTCCGAACAGAGCAGTCATCAGAGCTGCTGCTACCGACGATCCCTTCGCGTATCCATGAGGGAACGCGTGAATACTGGAGAACAACCCCCGCTTTCTCTCTCTCTTTCTCTATTTCCTTTTGGTATTGGGATTGAACCTAGGGGATCTTTACCACTGAGCTACATCCCCAGTCCTTTTTATTTTTTCATTTTGAGACAGGGGCTCACTAACTTCCTGGTGCTGGCCTTGAACTTGCAATCCTCCTGCTTCAGCCTCCTGAGTCGCGGGCTGACCGGCATGCACTACCATGCCAGGTCCAGATACAATTTTAAAAGGTGAGTCAAGCTATCTTAACTGGCATCCTTTATAATCATATTTGATATTTTACCTTTTAAAGATTAGAGCAGGGGCCACCACAGAGTGAGAATCAAGAGTGTGGACAGACACTTGCTTTAAAGGGCCCCCAAGTCTCCAGGTACAGTGGCACACACCTGTAAATCCAGCTACCTGGGAGGCTGAGGCAGGAAGAACACAAGTTTGAGTATAGAATTGGCAAAATAAAAGTGAAAAATAAAATAAAAAGGGATGCAACTCAGTGGTAGAATGCTTGCCTTGCACATGTGAGTCCCCAGATTCAATCCCTAACACCATTTAAATAAAGGGCTCCTGGTCCAGGGCCGGTTTGGCACAATCCGATGGGCTATCTGGACTGGACTAATGTGGCCTCACTACCAGTTCTCAGCTCCTGCAGGGTCCACAGGAAAGAAGACCCACAAGCAACTTCTGGAACTGCCACGGCCCTCTGGGTGTGTAGGTCCAACAGCCCCTCCTCCAGGAAGTCCCCCCGACAGCTAGGCTGCCTCAGGCTCCCCAACTGGCTCCTACAGTCCCCTGAGACCCCTCATCCCAGGTCTGTCCACGGGGGCGTGCCTGTCTGGGGAGGGTTTTGGACTCTGAGCGCAGGAGGAGAGGCCCAGGCTGTCCTGGTCACCACTCTTTCCATGGCACTGCCCAGTGCAGCATGGGTCTTACGGTTGATATCAAAATGTTTGTTGCCAGGTACGCCGGTGCACGCCTACAATGCCAGCTATTCAGGAGGCTGAGGCGGGAGGACCGCATGTTCGAGCCCAGCCTGGCGACTCAGTGTGTCCCTATCTCAAAAAAAAAAAAAAGGACAGCTGGCACAGTGGTGCACACTTGTAATTCCAGTGGCTCGGGAGGCTGAGGCAGGAGGATCTCGAGTTCAAAGTCAGCCTCAGCAAAAGTGAGGTCTAAGCAACTCAGTGAGACCCTGTCTCTAAATAAAATACAAAACAGGGCTGGGGATGTGGCTCAGTGGTTGAGTGTCACTAAAGAGAAAGCGCCCTGGGTTCAATCCCCAGTACAGAGGCAAAACCAAAACAGCACAGATTTGTCAGGGGCTGGTGGAGAGCTAAGTGCTACAGCGTGTGCTTGGCACGGTGAGGCCAGGGTTCAATCACCAGCACCAGAATTGAATCAAAACATTTCTTCCACAAATGGCTGGGTGGTGGAGGATGAGAGGCACTAAAAGGGGAGCCATGGCTGGCAGGGCCCTGGTTCACCCAGCCACCACCATCTTCCCTTCACTGGGCCTTAGTTTCCCACCTGCAAAATGGAAACGGCAAGGTTCCATGCAGTCCCCAAGCACCGCTGTCCTATTGAGCGGTGAGGCCAGAAGTCCACAGGGATAGCGGAAAGCTGAAGGGCACCAGGTGCTGCATGTTTTCCCACGTGAATCCCAGTGTTTTGGGGTGCGAGGGTTTCTAACCTGCAACCTCCCCAGCAGCACCCCCCACAGCTGCCACCTGCCTGCCCCAAGTCGGGTACCTGCAAGGTCAGAAGCAGGTTCAGTCACACAAGAGTCACTGTCACTGCTGAAGCCTGGGCCTGGGAGATCACATCTGCCCACTCCCTTTGAGGAAGGGAAACTGAGCTGAGGGGAGGAGCAGGGGAGGATGAGGAATCTTCAGAGAAGGTTGGGGAAGGAGGCCTCAGAGCGACTTGGTAACCCTGGAGACAAGAATGACAAAGTCTTCTTGTCAACCTTCTTTAAAATGGAGACACACCTTTGGGTCAGGGACAGACCCCACAAAGGAACAGAGCAGGGCCTCAGAGCTGCTCCGCTGCAGCCCCCACCCGTGACAGTGTCATCAGCACATCTCAAAGCTTGGCACGTCACCAGTGGACATGTGCAGCAGTGTTTTTGGTGGCTTGGGAATGACTATATCGATCGTTATTTATGAGCATTTATTTGTAGATGAAGAGCTGACAGCTGGGCAGGTGCTGGGTGCAACCTGACATTCCAGTGACTTGGGAGACTAAGATAGGAGGACTGCAAATTTGAGGCCAGCACAGATGAGACCTTGTCTCAAAAGGGGCCAGGGTGTGGCTTTGGCATAGAGCTCCCCTGGGTTCAATCCCCAGCACCAAAAAAGAAAAGACGGGCACATTAAACCAAAACTCCACACGGGCTACAGCGTGAGGCCAAATGTGTCCAAACTAAAAAGCAAACCAATGAGAAAAACAGGATGGAGACAGCAGCGCAGGCGGAGGAGAGACCTGGAGGCAGCATTTGCACAGCACCTGTGCCCTGCCAGGCGCCATCCCAGGCACGTGTGTCATTTTCCCGAACACTTCCATGCAATGAATGCTCCCCTGATCTCCACTGCAGAGCAAAGGAACCTGAGGGCATGGCAGAGGGTCAATGGATTGCCCGAGGTCATGTGGCAAGCAGCTAGCGCCTGGGAGCTGGCCCTGGTGCATTGGCCCACGTGTGGGCTTCAGCAGCTCCAGAGCCCCTGGGGCCAGCAGAGGGCCAGCTGGAGGCGCTCCACAGACCCACGGTGGGCTCACACACCCTAGTAGCCTCCTGCCCCCTTCCTATCCCCCAGAAGTGCAGTTCTTGCTCTCCACTAGACCCTGGGACAGGCCCCCAAAGCATCTGCTGAGCAACCAAACATGCAGGAGGGCAGCGCTCACTGGCAAGTAAAGTCAAGATGCACACTCGTATGTGTGTGCGTGTGTGCGTGCATTCGAAGGGCAGGCTTGGGTGTCTTCCCTCAACTCCACCTGGAGCAGGGGCTGGAGATCAAGTGGTTACCTGGAGGGGAAGGGCAGCATGTGTGTGTGTGTGTGTGTGTGTGTGTGTGTGTGTGTGTGTGTGCATGCGCACGCGTGTGTGTTCAAAAGCTTGTGTTGGGGATGGAATCAGAGGCAATGGCCTAGAGTTAGAGCCAAGTTCAGAGCCTTGCCTAGCAAGGGTGTGATGAGTGATCACAGAGACCTCTTCGCCTCTGAAAGGGACATCTGTGGGGAGGTCTCAGTAGATAAGGGGCATGAAGGCACTGAGAAGTAGCTGGCACCACAACACAGTGCTGGCTTGGCCAGCAGGAGGCGCAGCTGGAGAACAATTTGATGGGGCGGCCCCTTCCAGTGTCAGGAACTTGCCCTGGGTGAGGCCCGATGCCAAGCCCTCTCCACACACCAGCTCAGCCAGCCAGTTTTTTTTTTTTTTTTTTAAATTAAAATCTTTTTAGCCAGCCAGTTCTGATGGCCCATGGGATGGCCTAATTACATCTCCGTTTCATACTGGGGAGACAGCCAGAGGGTGAGATGTCCACCCGAGTCACACAACCAGGAGTGGCACAAATGGAACACACTTCCAGACCTGTCTTGCTCTGGAACTGAAGCTCAATCGCGCTACCCCGACTGGCCCAAGGCACAGGCAGACCAGACTTTCGGGGAGCTGAGCTCCAGGCGAGACAGTCATTGAGCTGCCGCTGGGTCTCTGCAGCCCACCGGAAGCTAGTGCCAGCCTCCCAGGGTCAGGCTGAGGGCAGACAGGGTTGATTCCCTCCAGTGGGCTCTCAAAGGGAGCGAGGCCTGATGCTGGATGTCAGGTGTCGGGTGGCTCTCACATATGCACACAGGTGAGGTGGTACCCGCGGGAGGCAAGGACAGGGGCTGCAGTGGCCAGGCCATCCTCGCAAGCCTGAAGCTGGTGGAGACACAGGCACCAGGAAGCATCATGGGTGGAGGGGACAGAGGATGGCGGCTGCACAAGTCCAGAAGTAGAAGGCTCAGAGCTGCTCTCTAACAGACCTGCTGTTCTTGGCCAGAACAGCTTTTCCACACCAGTGGCCCCTGTGTGAAGAGCACCTCTGAAGGCCAGGAGGTCCCAGCTAGGGCCCAGGGACCCAGTGATCTGATAGCAAACTCTGCAGGGCCGGCGCTGCTTCACTATTTGGAAGGAGGAGAAAGGAGCAGGAGGGAGCTGGCAAAGGAGAGGAGGCGACCCAGAGGCCCAGCCGTGGGCACAGCTTTGTGTCCTTATTCAGAAGGCTCTCCAGGACCTGGACAGGTCCCAAGTGAGTCCCTGCAGGGTCTTCAGTTTGAGGACACCAATGATCTGGAGGCAGAGTGGCAGGGAACAATTCTGGGGTGGAGCGAGCATGACAGTGAAGGATCTGGGCACCAGGGTGCTGCTACACACGGGGGGTGACGGGGAGGGGATGAGGGGTGGCGACCTGCGGGCCTTCACCTGCCCCTCAGGAGTCAGGAGTCACTAGGGGCTAAGGCTCTGGAAAGGTCTCTTGTAGGAGCTGGATCTCCTTAGATTTCAGGAGAGGCCCTGGCCTTGATCCAACTGGTGGGCCGCAGGGCTTGTCACACTGGGCGACAAGCATGGCACTCCTGCAGGTGCCCTTCCACCTCAGGCAGCGTGAGGCAGGAAGGGAGAGCTGGGGCTGTGGGCGCAGAGGAGCTCACGCCACAGCCAGGCTGGGCAGCCCAGCCATTGGGACAGACCATCCAGAAGGGTTCCCCTTTCAGAGCAGACTCAGATGGAAGGCGGAAGGGGTTGAGAGTGGAAGAAAGAGGTGTGGCCTGACTTCAAATAAACAGAGACACCTGGAGGTCACATTTTCTAAAAGTGCAGGTGGCAAAGAGTTTGGGTTTTGCAGGACACGGTCTCTATTGTAAGAAAGCAATGGTAAGATGGGCACGGGGACACAATTCCAGCTACTCGGGAAGACTGTAAGTTTGAGGCCAGCCTGGGCAACTTAGCCAGACTCTGACTCAAAATCAAAAGTGGAAAAGGCTGGGATGTGGCTCAGTGGCAGAGCAGCCCTGGGTCCATCCCTAGTCATCTGCCCACCCCCATAAAAACGCAGCCACAGGTGGTGTGGAAACAGTGAACGCGGGCGTGCTCAAATACGACTTTTATTTACAAACTCCAGCAGCAGCTTGGGCTTGACCAGCTCCGGTTATGTCTCCGTGCTGTTGAACACCCGCACAAATGAGGCGGCTTTGAGCAAGGTGAGCGGGAAGCTGGCAGGGGCGGGAGGAGCTCCCCCTTCCCTGCATCTTTACATCTGCGAGTGCAGGGTGCACACACCACTACCACACTGAACACTCCCACGGCAGAGGAAGAGAACCACCGGCTGGGCTGGGGAGCCGTGGTGCAGCACTTGCCTAGCACGTGGGAGGCACTGGGTTCGAGTCTCACACCATATAAAAATAAATAAATTTAAAAACAAAGTTATAAAAAAAAAGGCTTCCTTCTTTAAAAAAAAAAATGACAAGAAAACCCAACGGTCCCCAGCCCTGCACAACCCCCATGTCTGCTGGTCCTGGGAGGGCGGGCTCCTGGCCAAGTGCCAACCCAGAAGGTTCTGCTTCCAGAGGACTTGGGCAGGTAGTCCACAGGACTTGGACCTCATAGGACAGGGGTAGGCAGGCTGGGGAAAGAAGGGGGCAATTCTGACTTCAGGCCAGGGCGACTGGAAAGAGACCAGGACAGATACAAGGGCCAGTGTGGAGGCCACCTGGACAGACACGTGGCCCTGCAGGAGGATGGGGCAGGCACTGACTACCTAACTCTGAAAAGGAAAGTCTATTCACTGTGGAATTTTTCAGAACTCTCAAGCCAGACAGGAGGGGCCAGGAGCAGCAGAACCACACCTAGGGGAGTCTGAGCGCCTGTCCGCAGCACACCACTGCCACCAAATGTGGAGCTGGGCCTGGGTTCTGCTTGCACCCACGCCATCTAATAGCCCCCTGTCCCTGGGGCTCGGCCCCGTGCCTGGCCACAGGAAGCCCCAGCACTGTTCACTAAGGCCATCCCACCCCACAAGGGACTGTGATTGCCACTCTCAGCCCTGGCATCCCCTCCTCCAGGCAGTCCTCCCTGACCTGGCAAGGCAGGGTCAGGCCCTACCCTCTGGATGCCCCATCTCAGTCCTGGAGACCAGCATCTCCCTCGCTATGATTTCAACACTGCCCAGTGTGGGGCCAGGCAGAGAAGGTGCCAAGACAGGACGAGTGAGTGGACAAGGAGAGGCACTCAGATCCAGCCACTGTACTAGGCCCTGAGGGTGGGCATGGACCTCCGACCAGGAAGGCCCAGTCCGTGCTGTGTTTAGGAAGGCGCCGCTACAAGGTCCACCGCACCAGCGACCTAGGGGCCACGCCCACGGAAGCTTGATCGCCGCCTCTTCAGTTCCCATCTTAATCCTGCTGAGCAGACATGTCCGGCCACCACCACTGGACAAAGGGGAAACTGTCTCAGCCACACTCCGTGATCTTCTATGGCCAAGCACACTGGAGATGGCAGAAAGAAGATCATCCTCAGGGCTGCCCTTGACCCCCCCTGCTGTCCCGAGGTTCTGGGGACCTGGCTGTAGACTGGACACATGGCCTGGAAGCCTGGAATGCAGCTTTCTCCCACAGCAGACAGGGCAGTTGCCGGAGGGAGGAGTCACTCTCCACTGGGCTTCTGGGATCCGGACCAGCCTCGGCCTCAGCCCTACCCCCTCCTGAAAATTACCCCCATAAGCAGCCACCTGTCCCACACATGCCAGCCCTGTCCCAAAGCCCCTGCATGGGAACAAAGGTGACAACAGTCACAGAACAGCGTCAAGGCCGTGAGGGACAGTGGGGCCGCTAGTGAGAGGCATCTGGGAAGTCTTCCTGCTGTCTGGAAGGGTGAGAGGCGGAGAGTTGTCCAGGCAGAGGGAGGGTGGTGACCACAGGGCAGGGACAGGAGACTGCACAACACTTTTGGGTGTGTGAGAGGACAGAGGGTCAGCAAGGAGGCAGGAAGGAGTTGGGCCTTGGACACCCAGAAGGCGGCAAAGCTTGGGGGAAGGAGAGGCGCTCAGCGGGGCCATGGGGGAGGGGCTGCTGCCCCCTGCAGCAGTCAAGGTGCCCCATCCTCATCAGAGGTCATCTCGGCACTGCCTCAGGGCCTCTGCACCAGCAGCCGGTTCCACTTACACTCCGCCCATGCCAGCCCCCTCTCTGCCGCAAGTCTCTGCTCCAAAGTCATCTCAATAGCCTTCCCTGACCAGCTTCTACTAAAATTGCTCCCTGTCACCATCCTCGCTGCACCTCATTCTGACTTGATGTGAAGCTTCATAATCCGTGTTCACAGCCCAAGGGGAAAGCTCTTGCTGTGTTCACTCAGTAACCCCAGAAAGGCCTTCCTGGGAACACACTAGGTACTCAAGAAACGCCTGTTGGCAGAACCAATGAGCATGAGAGGACTGGAAGAATGTGGAGCGGGAAGGGCTGAGCGGCCAGAGCCAGCGTCTGCCAGGGGGTGAGTCAGGTGTGCGGTTCCGTCCTGTTCTCCTAGGGTACCATGATGGGGGAACAGGTCTCCTGCGGCCTGAGATAGGAAAGGCAAAAGACCTGTGCACAGAGCTCGCCACCACTGCAGACGTGCCACGCTGCAGGTCTCCATCCCCACAGAGCCCCCAGCTGTGCTGTCACATGCAGGCTGGCCTCGTTCCCAACTCTGGGCCCTTAGCCATGCTGCTCTGGGCCCGGACACTGCGTAAGACTCAACTCAGCTGGCCTCCCGAGACCAGATGCTTCCACAGCAGCACCCTCCCAGAAGGGCACAGGCAGCCGATGCACGCTCAGACCCAGGCCCGAGGTGCCACGCAGTGCCCACGGAAGCCCCAGCAGCTGGCCCTGAGCACCTTGGGGTCTCCTCAGTCCAGGTAGCACAGGAGCTGTCACCTTGCCCATCACACAGCACGCATGGCTGCCTGCGAAGGGCCCTGCTCCCTGCCAGGGGAGCCCTGGGAGTGGCTCAGTGACTGGTACAAGTCAGTTTTCCCAAGGTGGGGAAGGTAGCTCCAGACTCCAACCTCCTTCCTTATTTGGGGACTTCCCACCCTTTTACTCTAGCACCTGGCTGTGCCCAGTGCCCACCTGCCTGCTGGCCTCCTGCCCACGCAGTCTGCTGCCACAGAGTGGGCAGGAACCTGAGTCTGAGCCTACACCAGGGGCCACGCCGACACCTGCACCGTTTCATATGGGAAATCAGAGGCCCGAGGGGAAGGTCCCACTCCATGTGGGGTCCACACCCGGGACTGCTCTGCGCCTGCACCCCTCAGCCGCTCAGCACAGCAGGCTGCCGGGGCCTCCTCTCACGGCTCCTGGCGGCTGAGGCACCACCTCCACTCTGCAGGGCAGGCTGGGAGGTGAGAGCAACCGCCTGGGACATGCTTCCAGATGAAAGCAGATGCAGGGCTGGATTCTCACCTGCCGCCCTCTAGAGTCGGAATTCTGGGCAGCTAGGAAGGCTCCATTCACCCTGGCTGGGCGCTCATGCCATCCTCCATTTTGATCTTCTAAGAGGGATTTTTTGAGTCCATTCCCCAAAGTAGGAAGCTGAGGTTTAGAATTCTTCAACACTGATTCTCATAGTGAGAAATGCAAGTTAAGTGAAAATTCACTGAGCTGGGCGCAGCGGTACGCAGCCCTAATTCCAGCAGTTCGGGAGGCTGAGGCAGGAGAATCTCGAGTTCAAAGCCAGCCTCTGCAACTTAGCAAGACGCTAAGCAACTTAGTGAGACCCTGTCTCAGAAAAAGAAAAAAAGGTGGGGTGTGTGTGTGCCAGGGCTGTGGCTCAGTGGTAAAGGGCCCCAGTGTTCAATCCCCAATAGGAAAAAAAAAAAAAAAAAAAAGCACATTGAGATATCATTTTTATCTACCAGACAGTTGGGTAGCACAAGCTGCTGTCCGACTGTGGGAGGCCGGCTTACCCACAGCGGGCTGCTGCATGTGAACGCAGGTACAACGCCTCTTAAGGACAATTTAGCACAACAAACCCCAAGTAAAAATGCATACACCTTTGATCCCGTGATGCCATTCCTAAGGTTCACCCTACAGATACATTTGCCAGTGCAAAATTACTTATTAAAAGGTTATTCACTGTACTGTCTAAGGCAGAACTGGAACCACCCCAGTATCCACCCACAGGGGACCCAGTTCCCCCACGCAATGGAACACTGTCACCACGGAGCATAAGCCAACCCGGAACAACACCCAAGGTACATCAGAAGAAAACTGAAAGGGCAGGACAGTATGCTTGGGAATGTGACCCAGATTTTTTTGTCTTGTTTTGGTTTAACCAGGGATTGGATCCAGGTGCTTAAGTATGGAGCCACATCCCCACCCCCGCTTCCTATATCTTATTTTGAGACACGGTCTTAGTAAGTTGCTGAGGCTGGCTTTGAGCTTGCGATCCTCCTGCCTCAGCTACCTGAGCCACTAGGGTTACAGGTGCAGGAGGCACCCAGCTGAATGCTACCTGATATGAAATAAAAATCCATTCTCATCAGTAAGAAGCAAACTAACAGAGCTGGAGGAGTGAGTGAAGCAGCCCACAAAACCACTTCGGGGTGGTGGCCTTCTTCAAGCAGGGAGGCCATGCAAGGGTCAGGGGCAGCATGCAGCTGGGCTCTTCTCTGAGTATCACACCAGATACCCACCACAGGTGCAGCCACAGGAGAGCACAGTCCCAACCTGGGTACCTCCCTGGTGGTCTTATGCTAGGCCTTGGGCAGGTGACAGAAGAGGACTGAAGATAGCTGCCTTGGGACTGAGTGTTCCTAGCACTTCAGAAGCAATTCAGAAAAAATTACAGGCAAAATAGTCCTGAGGCTGACATCTGATTTGCTGCAAATAATGGGCGTGGAGACCGCAGGGATTACAGCTATTGGTCATCAGTGAGACTGGAAAATGGCACTGTGGGCTCACTGTACTACTTTCATAAATTGGAAAATGTTCATTAAGAGAAAAAAAAAGCAATAGGAACGCCTGTCATCCCAGCAGCTCAGGGGGCTGAGGCTAGAGCATGGACAGTTCAAAGTCAGCCTCAGCAAAAGGGAGGCCCTAAGCAACTCAGTGAGACCCTGTCTCTAAATAAAATACAAAGAAGGGCTGGGGATGTGGCTCAGTGTCCGATTAAACCACCCTGAGTTCAATCCCCAGTACCAAAAAAAAAAAAAAAGGCTAAATGAGGGGTTAGAAACAGCAAATGATCAGAGCTGGTGGCCCCAGGAGCCAGAGGTGGCATAAGGCTGGGAGAGAAAATGACTCTCACTCAGTGTAGCTTGTGGTGGGCTACACTGAGTAAGGCCACCTTTGGCCACACCCTCAATAATAAAGGCTGATGTGGTCTCAGTGGCAGCCACCCTGGGAGCTCTTTAGGGTGTGGCTGGCAGGTGCTCAGCGAATGGGAGCTGCAGGAAGAAAGGACTTCATGGCCCACACTCAGGGACAAGGACAGCTGGAAGGAGGATTGTTTGTCCAAGGAGCTCCAGTCCAAACCGGTGTCAGCAAGGGGAGTGCCCTGGCAGCTGTGCTCTAGACGCCCCCTCAGGCAGTCCCTTTGAGTGCCCGGAAAGTGGGGGAGGACCAGGACCCTCACCCAAGACAAAGACGAGGAAGCAGAGAGAGGTGACAGCCCAAGTCAGCACACATTCCCCAGGGAATGCGAGACTTCCTCTCACTGCTAAGCCTCCAGGGCTCCTTCTTGCCGGAACCCCAGCATCAGCTTGGCCACTCGCCATCCAGGAGGTGTCCTTGCTGGCCCAGGTCACCACTACTCCTCAGGCCCTGGGCTTCCCACCCACTTGCCCCTGGAGAATCCTCTTCCCACCACACTGGGCATTCTGCAGGGTGTTCTGGGGGACAGTGATTCAGGGCCCCGGAAGGAGGTGACGTCCCCTTGCAAGGGCAGGCATACTCTCTAAGCCAACAGGGAACAATATCCAAGATCCATCAGAAGACAACTGCAAAGCATGGGACAGTAAGCCACTGCCCACCATGGGATGAGACCCAGGCAGGGTTTCCAGCGGGCTGGCTGTCCTGAAGACCCTCACCTGGACTCCTTGGGAGAGCGAAGGGACACCGGTGGCAGGACCCTTCCTGCTGAGCACTCACTCAGACTCCCTCCCCCCTATCAGGAGCTCAGTGACTCAGAGGAGCCTGGGGCCACAGATTGCTCGGGAGCTGACCTCTCCCGCCGGCTCTGGCCATCCAGTTCCAGTCCATGTGACGATGTCAACGCTGACGATGGGCTCCCGCTTTCCTGCAGCCACACCTGCCATGTTCCCAAGACCAACTCCATGGCCTCACTCTTGCAACCCAGCCTACGAGATGCTCAGGGCCTTGCCCAGGTGGCACATGGCCTGTCCCTGCCACAGCAGGGAGGCCAAGAGGATCCCCAGGCTGCGCTCTCCGTCTGCAGCTGAAGCTTAAGAACTGCTCCAGGTAGGGCCGGGGTGGGGGGCTGAGGGTGTGTGGGGAGACCAAGCACCCCATCCCGGGAAGGAAGGCCACCGCCTCGCTGTTCCTGCCACTGAGACAGAAGCAGGCTCAGTAGGCTTGTGGTGACCATGCCATGGAACAGGCCAGGCTCTGCCACACACCTGCTTTGCACCACCTGTCCTCTGCACTGAAAATGATGATCATCAGCACCAGGTCTCCATGGTGGCCCTCGCAGAGGAGGCCCTGTGCCCCTCCACTTGCGCACTGGCCCTCTCCGACCCCTGTGCTCCCGACCTGGCTCTGCAACTGCTCCCCATGGCTAACAGACCACTGCTACCTCCTTCCAGAAGACTTCCCAGTCCTTTCTACGGCAGCACCCCCGGGCCCCTCACAGAGCACCCCCGACCTGTGAGAATCTGCTTATTGTTCACTCTCCTAGAGCCAGGGCTCCTGAGCCCCCAGTGTCACTGTGCTGTCTCAAGCAAATGTCGGAGAAGGAATGAGGTGCTGCCTCTCGGGAAATGGAGACAGTGCCCACCCGCCCTTCTCTCCAGTCACAGCTCAGAGGAAAGGAAGCCACACTGTTTCCTGGCAGGGAGACCCGCTCAGGTGATGGCCAAGGGACGTGACACCTCAGCTTTCTGGGTGACGAGCTGGTCTTCCTACCCCTCTTGGGAGGGAAGCAGCACAACCAGGAACCCCCGACGCAGGAGGTGGCTGGCCTTCTGCCAACAGCAGGGAGCCAGCCCTGTAGGCCAGGGCATCGGCAGGGAGGTGGGAGGCTGCAGATGGCAGGTGTCCCCACCGCTACCCACTGCACCCTGACCTTACAAGCCACTTGGCTGACAGAGACATGTATGGTCAGAAGACACCCACAGCGACCAAGTCAGACAGAAGAAATGAGGCAGGTCGAGCCAGTTCTCCGCTGCCTGGTGCCAAGCTGCCACCAGGGCACACACGCCAAGGCCCTAGTGCTTCCTGAGGACAGGTGAGTCCAGACCTCCATCCTGGTCTCAGATCTGCAGCCAGCGCCAAGTGCCTGGGTCCCAGCTGTGTGACAGACACCTTTTCAGTATTAACAGGAACACCAGCAGACACTCGTCGCCCCACTTACTCTCCCCACAACTCTAGGAGGTGGGATGCACCCTCTTCTTTCAACTGGGGAAACTGGGGCACGGGAGACACAAGGCCAGCAAAAGGAAGGGGTGGCACTCCAGCTGGGGCTGCCTGAGACTTCGGGGTCCTTGCTGAACACTGTTCTGGTCATCCCACCCCTGCCCCCCAGAGGAGGCACCTGAGGCTCAGGGAGATGGCGGGATGTGCCGAAGACGCCGCTTGCAGGCAGGCCTGGCTGCAGAGCTGCCTCACCAGGCCTGGGGTGCAGTGGCCGTGCCCTCTAGGATAGCGCAAGGTGGCCAACGCTCTGCCCTCAGCCCTGACACCTTATTCTCTGTTCCAGCCATTGGTCTGTTTCCTCAAATCCTTTTCTCAGGCTGCAGCTGGGCTGCCTGCTGGCCTGTCTCTCATACCTCCCCTTCTGGACAGTGACCTGAGATGCAGGGCCAGGTCTATCCTGGCCACTGCTGTGTCCCAGCATGGGACTGGGAACAAGCTCCACCCTGGCTGAATGAGCCCCTGAACCACCACAGGAACACAGACAGCACTGTGCCACCACAGTGCCCGAGTCCGTCCCCAGTCCAGGGTATCCTGCAGGAAGGCATGCAGGTCTAGGGGAGTCTGTGGTGGCCTCCAAGAGCCCCCGACTAGAAAGAGCTCCACAGAGGGATATGTGCAGCTGAGCAAGCCGGTGACTTCAAGCCTTGTGATCTGAACGCACCTCTCAACACAGGAAACAGTGACCTAGTGAGGGCGAGGCCGCCAGAGCCAGGCTGCATTATTCGGCTTTATGTGTCAAATGTGGCTGTGCCTACTGGGTTATCTACAGAGCCCATGCCTCCTTCTCTGACAGCTGTCCCGCAACAAGGACGAGCTGCCCTCTGGGGTCCCAACTGATAGGGAAGAGGCAGAATCATAGCTAAGTCTACATGAACACTGCACTGGGCACCTGGACCAGGTGTCCTTGGCTGGCTGGTGGGATGGCCAGGCTTTGTGGCCTGTGGACAGTCCCGTGGGAGAAAAGGTTCGAAAGACAGAAAGAGGAACAAAGAAAGCATGTGGCCAGAGCCCAGGCACCAAGCCCAGTTTCTGCTAGCTTCTGAGACCCCTGAGGGGCTGCGGAGGCCCCATGTCCTCCTAGAGAACACCACATAACTTCACACAGCCCTGGGGGATCGGGCCCTGATAACAACTGTCACAGGCACTGGCTCTTGTCTCCTCACAGCTGAGCTTCCTCATCTGGAAAATGGAGTCAATGACATATGAACACGTGCACCAAGCACACGCCGACTTCCAGAAGCAGCCAGTGAGGTCACCTGGTTAGTGTCAGCACAGGCTGGTGCTTCATGAACAGCAGCCACTGTCCTTGCAATCCTGGGCCTGGCAGATCAGCCGGAGGAGTGAAGAGTAAACAAAACCACTGGTTGCAGTCAGAGGCTCACAGAGCATCTGTCCCCAAACCAGTTGCCTCTGTCCCTTGCGCGCCGTCTCAAAAACACTGGTCACACAGCTCTCATCTGCCCTTAAGACAAATATTTACTGAGGGAATGGGCACTGGAGGGTGCAGAGGGGCAGGCTCGGGGGAGAACCAGCGTCAGCCCAGTGAGGAGCAGCAGGGAAAAGAACAACCGGTGAGCTGGCCCGAGGGAGGGGTGGGCTGGGCGGAGCCACGCCAGGACCACACCTCCTCCACTCCGACTGCCACTAGCGCCAGCCCACCTGCAAAGTGGACACGCTGCTACCCGTCCAGCAGCTTTGCCAGGGAGAATCGAATGTGCAAGGATATAAAACTGTGCCGCGACACCAGCAAGCTCTGGGGCCGCCATGCAGGGCAGGGGACGGATTCGGTGTGTGGCTGCCTGGGTCTGATGAGCAAGGTAGGCAGGACACTCAGCCTCTGGGGCTCAGCGTTCTCCTGGGAAACAGAGCAACAATTCCACGCACCCTGAGGCACAGGCACCCAGCAGAACCAGCAGAAACTAACAGGGGCTCAGCACCAACGCCAGCAGTTACGGTTGGCTGTTGACCTGTGGGCCCAGCACCCCCACTTGGTCCTTAGCTACTCCTCTGGGGTCTGAGCAATGACCCTGGCATTGCCAGCCTTTGTCAGGGTCTGCAGGACCAGCTGTCTTCGGTCTGCAAAAGAACACTCAGGCTAGCACTCAAGCTCCCCACGGCCCGTGGCCTCCTGTCTCTATGAGGCAGCACGCTGGCCCACTTCCTGGCTAGCACACAGCTCGGAAGTGTGCAGCTGGCGACAACCCTTCTCTAAGCTCCCAGGGTAAGGACCTTGTCCACTCACTCTGCCACAGAGCACACACAGGCAAGGTGTCAACAAGGGTGCAGGCATCTGGGTAAGGGCTGGGTAAGTACCAGATAGAAGAATCCATTTCTCCCTGCCAGTCCCACATCCTGAGGCGGGGCATCTCAACAGCAAACTCAACAGAGGCTTCCATGAGCACCTGCTCAGGGTGAAGCTGGGGCCACAGCATCCAAGACAGCCCCAGTCCCTGTCCAGTCGGGGTGACAGACCCCTCTCCAGACATTAGCAGACCAGAGCGAGCAGAGGAGCCTAGCAGAACACTGCACCCAGCCTGGGCATCAGGGAGGGCTTCCTGGAGGAAGACCACCTAACATCACCAGCAGCGGGAGGGCAGGATCTGAGACTCTCATATCGCTCCCATGGCATGACTGCACCTAGCATGGCGCAGTGCTCCTAAGACACTGCTGAAGGAAAGAAGTGGAAGGGCACCCCTGGAGAATGAGCAAGTGCTCACCAGGGAAAAAGGAAGAAAAAGGAAGAACCACTCACTATAGAATCTGCCAATACCCTGTGAAGCTGAACCTATCCAGATTGAACCTATTGCCACCAGCAATGCCTCTCTCAGCTCCAGACCCTGCAGAAAGTCTTGCTCACATCCAGGGAATGTGTATTAGAAGTTCACAGCTGCCTGAGTTTGCAATATTGAAAAATGAATGTGCCAGAATGCCCACCAGTAGCAGCATGGCCGAGCTCAGACTGTAGAGCAAGCCTGGTGCTCTACAGTGAGCGGAATCCCAGTGACTCAGGAGACTGAGGCAGGAAGACTCCAAGTTCCAAGCTAGCCTCAGCAACTCAGTGAGGCCGTCTCAAAATAAAAAATAAAAAAGACAGGGGATGGGGCTCAGTGGTTAGTGGCCCTGGTTCAATTCCTGGTACTACTGGGGAAAAAAAAAAAAAGGCTCTGGAGCCTCTTGGGGAAAATGGGAGACAGAATGGCAAGAGAAAAAGCGAGAGCCAGGCGCCCACGCGCAACGCACCACCTCGTAACACTTGAAAACAAGCCGACCTGACCACCACGCTTTTCGTCACACACAGGTGATAAAACTTAAAAAAATGAAAATGAAAGTGAGGTGTGATCGTCACCCCAGGTAGATCAGTGTTCTGAGCCTGCGTGTGCCAGCTGCCCACCAGAGGCATGGTGAGCGCGTGGCCTTCTCATCCTCAGACTAGGAAACAAGCCCCAGCCTCTATGAGGTTCCACCTGTCATGCCTGTTAGCATTTATTCCACAGGCCAAGAAGAGAAGCCATTTAAAAAGCAGAGGGAGGTGGCAAGTGTCGCTGCCAAGGGACTGGCGCGT
Source organism: Sciurus vulgaris (assembly GCF_902686455.1). Lineage (NCBI taxonomy): Eukaryota > Metazoa > Chordata > Mammalia > Rodentia > Sciuridae > Sciurus > Sciurus vulgaris. The sequence goes on along the minus strand of NC_136478.1, from coordinate 54,217,174 downwards.
ATCAAGCTCAACAGAGTACAGATGGCACCTTTGGGGAAGTAAAGGTCACTGTGACGGTCAAATGAAGCACAGAGCAAGGACTCAGCAAAAAGTTGGGGGTCCCCAGGTGCTTGAAAAAGGTTTGCTGAGTCACCTGAGTTAGGGAACCCTGGATTCAACCTCTAGTACCAAACCAAACCAGGTGGGACCACCACCAAGCCTCAGGAATCTGCTTGGGAACTAAAGAATCTGTCTGTCTGTCTCTGTCTTTTCCCTCTTTTTCTTCTTTCTTTCTGGCATTCAGGGTTTAGACAGAGCCCGGGCCTTGCAGGTGCAAGGCAGGCATTCCACCACTGAGCCACGTCTACAGACCTTTTCAAGTTTTATTTTGAGACAGGGTCCTGCTAAATTGCTCAGGCTATCCTTGAACTTCAGATCCTCCCTCCTGCCTTGGCCTCTGGAGTCTCTGGCGTCACAGGCACGTGACACCATGCAGACCCACTCATTTACTCTACCAAAGAACTAAATGGGCTGGGGAGACACAATGGAGACTAGAGCAGGTCTGCCCCTGCCCTGGGGGACTAACTGCTAGGGTGGCAAACAAACCATAAAACCAAAAACTATGTATTATAAGAAAAAAACCTAACAGGAAATACAGTAAGTATACAAAATAGATTTGCAGGAGTAATTACCAAAGACCCATAAGAAAAAGGAACATTTATAAACCCCTTTCGTCCCAGAGGTGGCACGTATAAAAACTTAAATTAAGCAACAAATACACCACTTATGGTAACTTTGACATGGTTGTTTTTAGAGGTCTATTATTTTGAGAAAAGTAACAGATGAATGATCAGAGCATTTAAAACAATACATATTTCTTTTTTTTTTTTTGGGTGCTGGGGATCAAACCCAGGGCCTTGTGCTTACAAGACAAGCACTCCACCGACTGAGCTATCCCCCCAGCCCCCAATGGTGCACGCCTGTAATCCTAGCAACACGGGAGCCGAGGCAGGAGGATCGCAAGTTCAAAGCTGGCATCAATGAGAACCTAAGCAACTCAGTGACATCCTGTCTCAAAATAAAAAGTAAAAAGGTCTGGGGACGTGGCTCAGTGGTTAAGCACCCTGGGCTGTTCAATCCCCACTACCAAAAAAAAATATAAAGGATACACAAGCTCTGGATTATGATTTCCAATTTATTTTAATGCATCTGTGTCAATTTCATTAAAATATTTTTGGAATTGAAAACTTGGGACTTAACAGGTCAAGGCACCAGGCACCAGCAGCACAAACCTATAATCCCAGTGAGAGGGGACCAACGCAAGAGGAATCTCAAGTTCAAGGCCAGACTCAGCAACTAAGTGAGACCCTGTCTCAAAACACCAGATCCCACAGGGCCAGAGAGGGGTATTCTGTAAGGGTCAGGAAGCTACCAGAAACCGCACATAGGACCCCCACCCCAGGGGTGCCAGCAACGTGGCACCTGTGACTGTGGGAGGACTTGGAGTCTGGGCTCCTGCTGAAACTTGGGGCACGGGGGGCTCACTGAGCCTCCAGGAGGTGCTCAGGGATGGGGTGAGGGCTGCCCGGTCTGTGCCACCTCCTGCAAAGGAGAATGCTCTTGGCAAGTGACTAATGACTCCAAGGAGCCATTTCCCCACCTACAAAGCACGGGGCACTGCCAGCTTCCCTGGACCTGCACTACAGGTGGGTGTGCAAGGTCCCCTCCGTAACCAGCCGTCTCTGCCCAGGCCAGGCCACCACTAACATACACGCCCTCTGCACTATGAGACCTTCTGTGCTCTCTGCCAGGCTCCCCAGGGCTCCTCTGCCGAAGGTTGCTTGGGCTAAGATGCTACGAAGACCCAGTGAAACTGTCCCTCTTCCCCACTTTTCCAGCAAGACAAATGATAAATGAGGGAAAATAGACCTGCACACCAAAATCCCACATCTCTTCAACAGGGAAAGAGCCCTTACAAGTCTCAAAACTAAAATGGGCACTGGATTGGGAAGGCTAGTGCACACCTGTAATACCAGTGACTTGGGAGGAGAGACAGGAGGATCTCAAGTTCAAGGCCAGCCTCAGCAACTTGGAAGGGTTGGGATGTAGCTCAGTGACAGAGCACACCTGGGTGCAATTCCCGTACTGCATCAAGAAAAAAGGTGGAGGCAGAGGACATGAGAAAACAACTCCCTAAAGCATAGAAGGTGTTTAACAATACACAGGTTAACTAGTACTCAAAGAAATGCTACCTAAAACACCACACCATCCTGCTATCAAGAAGATCTAAGCCAGGCGCCGTGGCACACTCCTATAATTCCAGTGGCTCAGGAAGTTGAGGCAGGAGGATTGAAGCCACGCTCAGCAACTTAGCAAGGCCCTAAGGAACTCAGCGAGACCCTGTCTCAAAATAAAAAATACAAAAGAGCTGGGGATGTGGCTCAGTGGTTAAACATCCCTGGGTTTAATCCCCCATACCAAAAAATAAAATAAAATCATTAAGTAGTTGCTATATATTAAGTTTATGAAGTACCAGCTCAACCTAAAGGTGCAAATTAATAAATTTATAATTTTATAATTGAAAAGGAAATAGTTAAAGTAAATGGTATTTGAAAAAAATAAAATAAACATAAATAAATAAATAAAAACCCTCCAGTTGTGACCATGACCACAGAACCCTACCCTCCAGACTTACAGTCCAGTGAAGGCAAACTGACTCTGGGGCTTCAAAAGCTCCTGACCTGACCTGGTAAGATCACCTTCTAAGAATGTCTTCTGAGAAAGCTACCCATGATGAACAGAAAGATTTATGGACGAGCATAAACACCACTACATTATTTATGTGGCTGAAAACTGGAAAGGACCTAAATGCTCAGCAGTGTGGAAATAGCCAGGGCAGACTTTAAGAGCTGAATGATTATTTTAACTCATGCTCTTTAAAAAATGAGAAAATGAAGTGAGGAGACACTATATTCAAATGTATCTAGAGAATCCTCCCAGTTTTATTTGTATACACTGGTGGCTGTGTGCTTAGCCAAGGAAAAGATAGGAAGGAAACCCACCAGCATGCCAAATTGAAAACATCCCTCCCTGGTGGTACAAATCATTGATCGGGTAAGAGTCGTGCATCGAGGATATATATATAGAACTCCTGCAACTCAGTAATAAAAAGATGACACAATTTAAAAATAGGCAAAAGTGCTGAAGACATTTCTCCGAAGATACTCAAGTGTCCAATAAGCACATGAAAAGAGGTTCAACATCATTAGATGTCAGGGAAATGCAAATCAAAACCACAACTGGCAGGTGCCTGCAATCACAGCTACTTGGGAGGCTGAGGCAAGAGGATGGCAGGTTCTTGGCCAGCCTGGGCAACTTGGTGAGACACTATCTGAAAGTAAAATGGGCTCAGGTGTACTCAGGGGAAGAACACCCCTGGGTTCAACCCTTTCCCCAACCCCATCCACAGTGAAGATTCCATTCCATACCTCTCTGAGAACCACACTCAAAAGGCTTTGTGCAGTGGTGCTGTGGCAGGAGGATCCCAAATTCAAAGCCAGCCTCAGCAACTTGGTGAGGGCCTAAGAAACTTAGCAAGACCCAGTCTCAAAATAAATAATACAAAAGGGCTGGGGATGTGGCTAGTGGTTAAGTGACCCTTGGTTCAATCCCTAGCACCAAAAAAAAAAAAAAAAAAAAAAAAAGAAAAAGGAAAGAAAAGAAGAAATAGAAACAGGTAAGAAGAACTGGTGTGTGGGAATGGAACCCTCACAAACCGCGGAGGGCAATGGTGAGTGGCACAGTCACTTTTGGAAAGCAGTCTGGCAGTTCCTCAGTTAAAACAGTCACCCGTTTGCTCACCAGTTCCACCAGCAGAGCTGAAAACGTCCACACAGAAACCATGCTCACTCAGTCACACAGCATTCCAACAGCCCCGAGTGGGACCGACCCAAATATCCACCAGTGGATCAACAGATTAGTCAACTGTGGTTCCACACAACGGAAAATCATCTGTCTATAAAAAGGGATGATTACAGCGCCATAACCTGGGGGGGCTTCTGAAAGGGCAGGTGGCTGTTTGCAAAGGGGCACGTGTGACATTACTCGTTTATAGGAAACATCCAGAACCTCCAGAAACAGAGAGGTTAATAAATTGCCTGTTGGGGTGCAGGGGGTGGGGTGGGGGTGAATACTAAGGGGTACAGGGCTTCTTTTGAGGATAATCAAAATGTTCTAAACTGGTCTGTGATAATGGGATTTTTAACTCTGAAATACTGAAAACCGGTGCCCTTTAAATGGGCGAAATGTATGCTATGTGAATTACATCTCAATCCATCTATTTTTTTAAAATCCCAGATGGCAAGATTAACACGGGATTTATTTTCTTTAGACTTTCTGTTTTTGTTGTTTGTGATGAGCATACCTTCCTTTTTCTTTTTTTGGGGGGTACTAGAGACTGAATTCAGGGGCTCCTCACCTCTGAACTAAATCCCCAAAACTTTTTATTTTTGATTTTGAAACAGGGTCTTTCTACATTGCTTAGGAATTCGCTAAGGTGCTAATGAGCCTGGTCTCAAGCCTCAGCCGGAGGAGTCACTGCGTTTCGGGCACATGCCACAGAGCCCGGGGAGCACACTTTTCTCTTTAGCGTCAGAAGAGAATGGGTGTGCACCACCCAGGCACCAGTCCCTTCCCCTAGCAGCAGCCCCGCTCCAGCTTCCAGGGGCCTGCCCACCCTCCTCCCCAGCTCCAGGAGGGTGCATGGGCTCTGAGCAACAGGGTGCAGCTAGAGCTGGAACCCCAGTTTTGCGGGGCCCAACCTTCCTGCTGATGGCTCTTTACTGATAAGGCGGGCTGGGGGTGCAGCTGCACTACAGGAAGGTCTCCTCCTTCCCCTCCCTCCCCTAGTACACCCCTCGATGCTAGAGGTGGCCGAGGGGCACAGGCCATCCCTGGGTAAGCCCTCTACCTGAGAGGGGGAAGAGGCCTGTGCTGCCCTGGATCCTCCTGGCTGGGTGGGCAGTGGGCACAGGTGCTGGACCCGACAGGTGCTGGCAGATGCCTGCTGCACCTGGCCTGCTCTACATGGGGTCAGGCTGTTGGCAGACTTGGGAGCTCAGACATGGGAAGGGCGCAACCCAAGGGATCTGTGATCATCACCCCCACCGATCACCATCACTGCCATCATCAGGAAGCATGACCCTGCACACGGTCCCTTCCCTGGGGTTTGCTTTCATCTTAGGCAGCGCCCCACGAAAATGCTTTGCCAGGTGAAAGGGGGAAGCTGCACAAAACAGGAGTCCCGAGCAGCCGGCTGGCAGCAACTAGCATTACCTCTGAGACCGAGAGGAAGGAGTGAGCGTGAGTGGTACACGCAGCTGACCCTGGTGGGCCCCAAACACCAGCTGGCAAGAGGGGCCACTCACCCAACCAGAAAGGACAACCTGGCTGGATCATGCTTGGCCTGCAAGGCTTCCGCCTCAGGTTTCTATGGGAAGGAGAGGGAGCGGCTGCCAGCAGACCCTGCCAAGCCCCCACCTAGGGGTGACAGCTCCGTGCAGCTGCCGAGAAGAAGGGGAAGCACCTTCAAGTGCCTATGTGCGCCTCCATGACCAATCCTCCCGAGAGGCTGTGGGGTGGGGAGCTGGGTGCCAAAAAGGTTTGGGTACAGAAGCAAGTCAAGCCAGAGACAAGCCCTGCCTTCCAGGAGCCTCCTTTCTAATGTGGGAAATACAACAAGTCTCTCCAGATCCTTCCAGAAACGAGTTTCTGAACTCCTGCCCACACTACACTGAAACACAGACCCCAGTTTCCCATGGAAAGGTCTGACCCAAGTCATTCTGGCCAGGGCTGGGGCAGCCTCCTCCATTCTGAAGGCACCATGGGCAGACCCAACAGGAGTAGGCAGGGCACACTCCACTGTGTGGCACAGGCTGGCTCCTGCTCCTCCCAGAGTATAACAGCTTAGAAACAGACCACTGGTCTGCCAAGAGGGGTTCAGGGAGGCGGGGGCATCTGCCCAAGGTCACACGGCTGGGGTGTGGAGAAGCTGAAGTCAGGCTCCAACAGGCTGCTCCCACCCACTAGTCACCTGGTTCTGTTTGTCTGAGAAAAGAAAGAGGAGGGACTGTCACTTCACTTTCTGAAAGGAAGGAGCCAGGGCAGGCTGACAGGAGGTAACACGACCTCATTCAGCACTACCGTGTGCCTAAACAGCTAGTTTGTTCCAGGACATATAAATTTAATCCTTAAATCCCGTACAAATGGGGATACTGAGGCAAAGAAGCTGAGTGACAGCCCAAGGCCAAAGCTGAGATGACACCTTCTGGGCTCCGTTTTTCAGATACAGGCCCACCATGGATTCCTACTCTCCCACTGGAAGCCCCTGGGCCAGACCTGTTGTGGAATGTGAAACTTTCTGGATTTTGTGAAGGTAGGATACCTATATTATACTAGGCCTCTAGAGGGGTCTGGGTGACCTAAAGGGACTGTGGAGGTGAAGTCACAATAAGAACTCACAGGGGAGGGTAGAAGCACCCAAGTCCACAGGCCACACACTTCCCACACGCACCCCGAACGGGGGCAGGATGTCCTGGGCAGGCCAGGGGCACGCTGACAGGGAAGAAGGAGGGCCTCAGAGATCCAAGATGGGGGACACCATCACCTGAGGTGCTACCAAGAACAGCAGCAATAATAGAGCCCCCGGGGAGGGGGAGGTTCAGGGAAACTTGATGAAGAAATCAATGAAGTTAATGTCAGCTATTAGCCAATGTGGGCCGTGTGAAGCCAGAGCCTATAGGTCCTGGTCCCTGGCCACACACCTCCCTCATGCCACTCTCCCCGAGGGTTGTGATAAAGCACAAATCCCATCACAGTCCCCCTTAAAACCCTCTGAGGCCTCCCACTACCCAGTGTCTCTCCAGCCTCACCGGTGGCCCCTGACTCCACCTCCAGTAAGCCGGGCTGACTTTCTGTCCCCTGGACATCACTCTCACTCTGCTTGATACCTGCACAGACTTGCAGCTGCTCACCTGACTGACTAGTCATTTCTTTATCAGATGTCCCTTCCTAGGTTCTGCCACGCCTGGGATCTCTCCGTCACCACAGGCCCAACCCTTGATTTGATATTTACTGGGTGGCTCCCTCATGCTACTGTGACCTCTATGGAGGCAGGCACTGAGCCTGTTTTCCACCTAGGTGACCCTCAGGGTCACCAAGTCACTCATGCAGCAAGGATACATACCAGACACCATGCAGCATGTCCCAAGGGCCAACATCAGAACAACTAGCCAGGACAGAGGAGCAACATGGCCCTCCCAAGACTCTGAAGTGGCCCCAGAGCCTATGGTCCCCCCGAGTGCTCGTGGTCCCCCCACAGCCTGAGGGGCCAGGTCTGCTGTTTCTTATCCCTGCTGCAACTTAGCAGGACCAGAATGGCTGCCTCAGCGTGTAAAGGGTTGGGTTAGTGATGAAGAAACAATGCGCATGCTGAATTGAATGTGTGGTACTTGAGCTCCCCAGACGGGACAGAGGTCACAGGCACAGGCTCCAGGGCCAGATGCTGGGGTCTGAACCTGAACTTGGACACTTACTGCCAACCACGTGACTACAGGTAAGTTACTTCACTTTCCTGTGTTTCCATGTCTTTCTCTACAAATTGGGATGAACAGCACCTACTTCCTGGGAGGCTGGGAGCTTTTAGTGAGATAATATATCTAAGGCACTTAGACCACAGCCTGGCCCACGGAAGGCAAGAGCTGGTGATCACATCGGCCATCCATGCCAACTCAGGCCCCCACGCTTCACTGCGGCAGGCGGCCTCCCCAGCTGACTCCGGTGGCTCCTTCAATCTGACACTTCAGTGCTCACCTTTTGACCTGCTCCAAAGCAAGGCTGAGGTCCACCCCAGCCACCCCTGCGTCTGGAAGACAGTCGGGATGGAGTCCTGAATGCATAAGCTGAGTCAAGGGCCCCAGCACGAGGACAGCCCAGCCAGCTGTCAGAACAGCCTGGAGCCTTTGGGAAAAAAATAGATCCCGGCCCTGCTCCCCCGTGCTTCAGCCGCAGCTGCCCTGCCCAGGGCCTGTGGCGCCACGGTGCTTAATCCCTGCAGCGCCCAGGCAGAGCGGGCTGACACCGTGCTCCCAGAAACACACACGCGCCTCCCTTGCCTCCCTTGCCTCTCGGGATGACTCTTTGGCGGGCCAGCTCTGCATGCTCTTTCTGGGGTCTCGGGATAAATGCAAAGTCAGTCTGAAGACTCTGAAGAGCCCTTGCCCTGGCACAAGCTGGATTAGCTCCTTACAAATTTCCCCCAAATACCACCACGTGGTCTCAGATCTGAGGAAAAACTCGATTCTTCTTACACTCATCGTGGGAACCGGTCTCGGGTCACCGAGGTGACTCGCACTCGTTCTCTGCCCTTGAAGCAGGGATATCATGCAAACACGGATCAAGAGTCAGAGGTGGGGGTGGGGCTGGGGCTCAAAGGCAGAGCGCTTGCCCAGCATGTGTGAGGCCCTGGGCTCCATCCTCAGCACCACGAAAAATAAATGAATAATATAAAGGTCTATCAGCATCTAAGGGGAAAAAAAAAAAAAAAAAAAAACCCAGAGGCAGAAGAACCAGGCAGGTGCCTGGGCGTGCAGGCACCGAGTGCGGCCAGGTCTGAAGTGCCAGGAGTGGGGTCAGCAGTGAGGCCACACTGCAGGGAAGAGGAAGGCTCGGGAGCAGCAGAAGCTTGCCCAAAGCCACCAGCAGGCACCAGGTCCAGGATGGAATCCTGGGCTGCTGCCGCCTCTCAGGCCAGGGGGCCAACACCTGCCTGTTTAGTTTGAGCTCAGAAGCAGCTAGGCAACTGGCCCTCGGTCACCTGGTTTGTAACAGACACTGTCAGGCCTGGAGCCCAGGCCTCTCCACAGGTGGCACACTCCTCTAGGCGGGCCTGAGGGAAAGAGGGATGCTGGCGGGTGACAGGGACAGGGAGAGGTGAGCCCACATGCACAGAGGAAGCAGATCCCAACGGGGGCGGGGCAGGAAGAAAGAGAGTGGCCCCTGCTGGCACCGCAGGCTCCTCACCCGGTCCCACTGTCCTGGGAGGCCCTGCACCTGCTGCTCTTCACAGACAGAAAAGGCGAGGCCCAGAGAGAACCACCACCCAGAGTTGCGCGGCTCAGTGGCAGTCTATCCCCACTCCTGCAGCAGGAAGCAATGTTGGGCCCAGATGGCACTGAAGCCACCCCCTCGGCCCCACTCCCCAGTCAGCCGGGGCTTTTAACCTAGGGCCTCTGTGGACAGACGCGTTTCTACCTGTCAAACCAGTTTTGAGGGCTAAATGTGCCACGCAGGCTTCAATGAGAACAGTGTGGCCTTTCCACTCCCTTGTATATACTTTTAAGGACACCATGGCCACTGCCCCCACCACCCTCTCTGATCCTTAAAACTCGAGGCCAGAGAGGGCGGCATGTTTGGGTCCCCTTCCCATTCAGACACCAGCAACTCACACCAGGTGCTCCTGGTGGGCAGCCCTGCCACACACTCCAGGACTGCTGGCCAGGGAACCAGGAATGAGTCACCAGCGGGTGGGGGGTGGCAAGACTCTGGGACTGTGCTGGCATCATGTGCTCTGATCACAGTTCTCTCACACGCCTGTCTTGCAAACCCCACGCAGCGCTCAGTTGCAACTGGGGACACCAGCTAAGCCTCAGGTCACTCCTGCAGTTAGGTCCAGAAGGGTTCCTGGCACAAGGCCAGCTTTGGTCCTCAGGAAAACTGGGACCACAGGGCTTGCCTCTTGTGGTGGGGTGCAGCTGGCTGTCCCCTCCCCTGACACCCACGTGCCCAGCCAGCAGTGCGGAAGCTGCCTCTATCACTCACAATTCCACCTGCCTCCTCGCCCAGCTTCACTGCCCAGCCACGCACACCTGTCCTGGCTCACCAGCCCCTTGGAGCTGGGCTGTCCCAGCCTGGCAGACATCTGAGTGGTCTGCAGGACACAGATCACTGGCCCTATCTTACAGATAAGGAAACGACGCGCAGCAAGAGACCAGAGAGCACACGCTGCCAACGCCCACCTGGAATGCCCCCTCCCCAGGCCACCCAGTCCTGGACACACCCTGCTAGGTGGCTCCAGGAGATGCTGAGAGAGCAGGGCTTGGCGCTTGCTCTACTCCTGTGGTGGGGAACTTCAGATGGCCACTGGTGGGACACAGGCAGGTCCCCAGCAGTCCCTGGGACGGAGGCCTAGGAAGGTCCACTGAGGCCCTGGGCTAGGCCTCTACAGGCGGAAGACTCTCTTCGCGGCAGGTCCCCAGCAGGTCCCTGGGTTCACCTCAACTTCAGAAAGCCCCCAGCCCAGACTCCTGCAAGGCCGAGGCCTCCCTCCCTCAGAGTGACACCCAGAGGCTCCGCCCAGTTCCTGGTCCTCTGCCACCACAGCCAGAGGCCCTCCTCCCAGAGCAAGACACTGCTGGACAGGCATCTGTGCACCCAGGCAGGCTCCCTGGTTTGCTCCCCAGCCTGGACCCCTTCTACAGCTCCCGGCCTAGGCAAGTGTTCCAAGTCCACAGAGAAGCAGAACAGCCTCTGGATGGCCTAGTCTCCCTCAGTTCAGACCTGCCAGCTCCACTGTCACCCTTTGGCTTTGGCTGGAGTCATGCCACCCAGCAGGTCCCAGATGGACTCCTCCATCACTCTTTCCACTAGACCCACAGCTCAAATGACACCCCCTGCCACACTCTGGGCGAATACCAAATCCAAGGACTCTCCCACTCCGGTTCCCAGATGGACCACTCCTCCCTGCAGCCCCGACCAACCCTGAGTCCCCTGGCCTCTTGGCTGGGCCCTGGACCAGCTCTCTGTGCCATGGGTCCTCTGCCCCAGTGAGCCCTCACGTCCCACAGCCCCAAGCCAGGCAACGCCCCCACTGTCCTCCCAGGCAGAGTTATCACCTGCTTCTTGGTGTTGACAGGTCCTCTGTTTTTTCTGCCCTGCAAATCCCACTGTCCAAATTCACCAACTTCACAAGATCCCTCTCCTGCCAGGGTCCAAGTTCACACAGCTCCTTCCCTGCCAGGCCAACTCCTGCAGCCCTCTCCCCAGCCAGCCTAGACCCACTCTTCCGGCCCCCATCAGGTCACTGCCTCGCCACCACCTGCCCACCCAACTCCTGTGGAGCGTTAGCCCCTCTCTGAAGCTCTGGGACTGAGACACCGCCTCCTCCACCTGTTACCCAGGGCAGGCCGATCAGCACCCCCTATCCAATCCCTCCCAGCCAGGCTCCAATGCCCCTCTTTCAGATTCACATTCGTTCCTCCCCACAAACTCTCTCACTGCCTTTCCAAAACTGCTCGTGAGGCCAGGCACGATGGTGTAAGCCTGTAATCCCAGCAGCTCAGGAGGCTGAGGCAGGAGGATCATGAGTTCAAAGCCAGCCTCAGCAACTTAGCAATTCAGTGAGATCCTGTCTCTAAAAGAAATATTTAAGCAAAGGGCCAGGATGTGGCTCAGTGGTTGAGTGCCCCTGGGTTTAATCCCTGGTACCAAAAAAAAAAAAAAAGAAAAAGAAAAGATGAAAAGGCTGGGGATGTAGCTCAGTGGTAAGGCATCTCTGGGTTCAACTCCCAGGACCAAAAAGTGAAATGAAGCAACAACAAAAAACCTGCCCTTGAGAAAGCAAAAAACAAACACCAAGCTGCCTGGGTAACAGCTGCTAGTTAGGTGACAGGAATTTACAAGAACTGTCTTAGTTAATCTTCACAGTTAGCACCTCCATTTGCAGAAAATGAAAAAGGAGGCTGAGAGAGGAAAAGCTGCTTCCTCAAAGCCGAACCTTTTCTCAGAACCTGCAGACCAGGGGTGTTACCTGCACCTGAATCAAACTCTCCCAGAGCCCTCCCTGATCCTCCAGCCCACAAATCCGCCACCATCTCTGCACTTCTTCAAGTTTCTGAAGCCCCATCCGGGCCCCTCCCACAGCCAGCTCCACTCTACTGGCACCTACGTAGACGAAAGTTGCATTAATAACAACTCCGTACTTGCCTAGCAGGTACAAGGCTCCGAGTCTGACACCCAGTGCCACAAAATAAATAATAAATAACACCAAAAAACAAGACAACTACCACAATAACAATAACTGCAACTTCAGGAAGACTTATCCTGAAGACTTATCATTTTACATATATGATTTCATCTTGTCTTCTTCCAAGTCCTTGCCATAGGTATTGTTGCCCATTTTACAGACGGGTAAAGTGAGGCTCAGGAGAGTTGGGTAACCACCCTGAAGTCACAAAGCTCTCATGGAAGAGTCAGGATTTTCCCACGGCCTCTGCTGTTAACCATCCTGCTCTGCCTCTCCAGGCCTTTCCCTTTCCCGCTCTGAACTCCCTGGACTGGCCATCATGTAATAGCTAGGGACCTTTCCGACACTCCTTCCCTCATTTCTAGTTTCCCAAGTCCTCCAACCCCAAACTGGCCCCCTAGCCCTGGCATCCGGAGCCCAAAAATTGGCTGGATCTCACACCAAGAGTCTTAAATTAACTATCATCTCTGACAATAACTAGACAAACTGGCATTTATGGCAGGCTCCCTGTGTGTTCAGTCCACTGACCAAGTGTCCGACCCCTACATCAAAGCCACCAATTCCTCCAATGCCCACAGACTGGCGACAGTGCCTCCCCTTTCCTCAGACCAGCAGACCAATGTCTACGGAACCATGGCCAGTGAGGCCCCTCTTCACAGGCCACACCCCAGTAAAAGCGACTTCTCCAGTGCAGAAGCAAGCTCAACACGCACGGCGGTCCATGTCCCCAGCCCTGTGGGTCCAATGTAGGCCTCCAGTTACCCTTTCAAGTCCAACCCTCTCCAGGGAGCCTAGAACCCAGGGACCTGACCCTCTCCCAACCCCCACAAGCCACCAGACTTCAATGCTTTCGTATCCTACCGACTAGCGATTCCAATTCCTGACTTGATAACATCCCCAACTTGTTCCCAAGAAGAAAAATCAGATCCTCCTATAGCCAGGCCCCAACTTCCCCTGTTGCTTGCCAATGAGCAATCCTCTGCTTCCCTTCTCTGGGAGAGGAGGAGAAGGAGGCATGGCTTTTCTTCTGAATTCCTAACACTGCCTCTGACTGTTCATCTCAATGGGAAATTTACCACCATCCCTGCTCCAACTCCAAACCCAGAGCCTGGAGCACGTTTGGCAAGTGCCCTGGAGTTTACCCTATTCCCTTTCCCCAACTTTAGGATTTACCAGCTTCTCTGCAGCCAGAATCCGGATTTATACCTCTTCCTCCTTTCAGCCAAGAAAATCATCAGCGTGACGACCCCTTGCCTCGAGGCTTGCGGACCAACAACCTCCTGCCGTCCCCACGGGCCTATCAAATTCCTCCAATTGCCCTTTCCGGGTCAATGTTGCCCCACTCTTCTTCCCCCGAATGCCCTATCCTTCTCTGCGGGGTAACTATGAGCTCAACGGTTGCCACCCTCCCAATCTCATAAACCACCAAACCAAACTTTAATTTCCCATCGTGCTAAATCCTAAAACACTCGACCTCAGGTTCCGAGGTGGGGTGGGGGCGGAGACCCAATACTTTCCACTTTCCCAAGCCGACAGCCGGCCCCTATCAGCCTTCATCTCGAAACCTAGTACTGTCTCTTTAAATCAACATTCGGTACAATTTACTGAGCGCCACCTCCAAGCCCGGCCCTTTCCCGACTGCCGGTTCCCCTCCAGCCCGCCCCCGCGCCCTCGCCGTAGCTACCATGTCTCCAGGGGTCTTTGGGCTCCACCGCTCCGGACACGATGTCCTCGTCCGACGGAAAGGTAACGCGCTTGGCTGCAGTCTTGAGGCGCCCATCGGCCGGGGGTGATGCAGGGCTCGGAGACCCGGCCTCGGCGGGGGCCTCTTCGGCGTCGGCGTCGGCGTCGGCACCCGGCCCGGGCTGCTCCTCCTGCGGCGGGATCTCCATCGCCGCCGCCGCCTCCTCACGGGGGCCCCGGGGACATGCCCCGGGCCCCGGACTCGTCTCTCCGGGTCCGCCCGCCGTCCCGGGGCATGGGCTCCGCCGCTGCTTCAGGCGACTCCTCCGTCCGCTCTCCTTGTCGTCGTAGTCGTCGTCGCCGCCGGGAGCGCAAACGCGCCTCCGCTGAGCCCCGCGTGCTCCTGCTATTGGCAGTCGCACTTTCGCTAAAGGCCGAGGACCACCCCCGCCGTGTACTAAGAAAGTCAGAAAGTCTGTTTAGGTCATTTACAGGAAGAAATGTTTTGTGGGCAACGTGAAAAGGGGAACAAAGAACATAAAAAGCCACGGGGAAAAGAAACGTGAGCAGCGAATCTGCAGAGCCGGAACTGCAGAATATGGGGGGCGGGGCGAGGTGGACGCCGTCTCCAAGAGCAGCGCGCACGCGCGAACCTGATCCGCCCCGCCCCCCGCCCCGCCTCAGTCCAGGTAACCGGGTTCAGGTTCCCGCACATTCGACACGAGCCTGGGTATGTGGAAAGGAGCGAAGCGACAGTTATCGAAACATGTTTGGCAGGATTCAAGTCAACTGATGAGGCTGAAAATAAAGACACTGAAAGTAAACGTAATGGGAGCTGCGCTGAGTACGTACAGGTGATGGACGCTGACAGAAGGGATCCTCTGGAAACGAAGACTGCTCCCTTGCTAGTCTCTAGCTTTCCATTTGCAGACTGCAGTTTCACCAAAAACTATCTTGGCAGCGTTACATAAAGTGGAAATTACGATACCAAAATAAATGATTCAGTGAGAAGTATCTAGACCTGACTTAAAACTGGGAGAATGAAATTCCAAAGGCGAGGGATGAATCTGCCGCCCCAAATACCGGGGGAGGACGGTAGATCACCCAGCCAGGCCAGACCGCGCGTGCTCAAGCCACGCCCCCAGGCCACGACTCAGCACTCGGGATTCGCCTCCGCACTTTCGACAGACTCTCCCAGCCCACCCAGCGACCCGGAAAGGCGGGGCTCAAATGATCAAAGGAGACTCGGGGCGGAACAAGCCAGATCGTTGCCAAGGCAACTAGAGAGGTAGGATTCGCCAGAGGTGGCACTAAGAAAGGACCCTGGCAGCTTGGTTATCTACTTGCCCCCTACATTAGCAGCCGCACTTTTTAGACTGAAAAGGAATCCTTCACTTTCTGAATTTGAAGGGACTAAGAGAAGGACAGGAACTTTTTTAAAAATACCATCTGCTGGAAGATTTCTAGTGAGGGGAGTGAGTGAAGCTGGTGACACGGACCATCACCCTTCAAGGCCTGGGCCAAATGGAGGAAGGTTGAAGCTTCACGCTAACCTCTAATCCCCAGCCTCTTCTCAGTGAAGTCGCTGTACAGGATCGGAGCATCCCCTCTACCCAACCCGGTATGGAACAGGAAAAAAAAAAAAAAAAAAAAACGCATCTGCTCCCTGCCATGAGCACCTGTCTGTGCGGGACCAAGTGACCCAATAAGAGCCACGCCCCTTGCCTTGTCCATCAGGCCCACCTCAAAATCAGGTCCTGCCCACCCCAAAACCAGGTCCCCATCTTCCTATGCAGGGGTCTCCAGCCATTCCCTGGGACCTGAGGTGACACAATCCCTGCACTTTTACCCGAGTTCCTCACCATCTTCAGTGGGGCTGGATCCAGCTCCACAGGATTCAGCCCTTACATAACCACTCGACCACCTCCTAAATTTTACTCCATCCCCCATGGGGGTACATAGAAAATGAAAAAGAGGAGTCCAGCTTTCCTGGGATAATTGGTTCTTTGGCAGGAGGGGAGCACTGGGGAGTTATCTTCAGGGTGGCTGAATTCTGCAACCTCTTCAATTAAACAAATCCCCACTCTGCAGTTCATCTTCCTCCAGGCCCCACCCCCACACCCCAGTTTTCAGGAATTGGCATCAGGCCCATGCTTTGTAGAGTCCAGAGTTCTGTGAGGTAGAGCAGTCCTTTTCAACAGGATCTAGAATTCCTAGGGTTGCAGACTTTTACAACTAGACTCTGAAGGCCTCAAGAATCCAGAGGTGGTTGGCTCAAAATTCCCAGGGAGATCGGAACTCTGTGGGGCCCAGCGTGCCTGCTTCAGGAACATTTGGAGGCCTGGGACACTGTGGCTATGCCCACAGTGGAAGGGTGACCACAATAATATCTTCACAGCTTGAAGGTGTATGAGATAATGTCACTACATCGAAGCAGTGCCTCAGCCTGCACACCTATGGGAGTCTGCAGCTGCGACACGTAGAAGTTGGCCACATCCAGGTCAGTGGCTCCAAAGTGGGCGGCCACATGCACACCCTCGTGCAGTGTGAAGCTCACCTGGCGACCCACCATGGCCAGCAGGCTGCGGAGGTAGCGCTCCCGAAGGGCAGCTCTGGCCCGCTGTTCCTGGGATTCTGGATATTCTTGAAGGATGGGACACGCTTGGATTTCAGTAGCCACACGCTTCAGGGGGGCCCTGCGTCCATCAGGGGCAAAGCCTCGACTCAAGCCGTCAGGGCCCCGGGGAAGCCGGAGCACAGGCACAGGAATGGCCAGTGGAGTCTGCATTGTGCTGGCTGTTGAGTGAAAACAGGGAAGCCATTAAGTGGGGGTGCAGAGCTTGAGGAGGGGGGCAGATGCTGCTTTTCCAGGCATCTCGCCCTGTCTAAAACACTGAGTCTCCTAAAATCTGGGCCAGTCTCCCCCTCTGCCCTCCTCCTGGGAACTGGCACCACCATTCCTCCAGTGGCTTGGACCAGAATCAAAGTGTCACAAGCACAGATGAAGCCTGGCGAAGGAAGGGAGTTTTGTCTGCTTTTATCAAAACTTTATCCCAGGGCTGGGGGGATAGCTCAGTCAGTAGAGTGCTTGCCTTGCAAGAACAAGGTCCTGGGTTCGATCCCCAGCACCACCAAAAAAAAAAAAAAAAAACTTTATCCGAATTCTGAGCAATAAATATTGACCAGAACAACAAACCTCAGCTTCCTCTCACAAGCAAACCATTCAGGCCATCAGGAAATCCTGCTTCCGAAAAGAATCCCGCTGGCTGAATCTGGAACTATTTGAACATTAACATAATGATAGTTACAAACTACAACTACTGAATAAAATCAGAGTCCATACTAATTATAAATGAAGGAATAAATAAAGAGGGAGACAGGAAAGGTCTTTATTATATAACAGCAAGTAATGAATGTAGGAGGAACAATGTGTGGAAAATCATCAAGGGATGTGAAAATTTATGGATTAAAGTTTGATGAGGAATAGAATATCTACATTGTCTTAAAGTACCTCTTCATAAAATATTTATTCGCTGTAAAGGGAAAGCAGTAACTTTATAGTGGAGAAACCTGATGGACGCCCCCTTTACTTGGCGATTGAAGCCAGCAGCTCCAGTAACGAGACAGCAAGGACAGAGCACCATGTCTCTGGTATTCCTTCCAAAAATGGATTACCAAACTCAAGTTGAGGAACATTCTACAACAAAGCAACAAAGCTAGACTGGGCTCAAAACAAACAACAATAAACACACACACACACACACACACAAAACCAAGGTCATAAAAGACAAGGAAAGGCTTACAAAACGATTTCATGTTCATTCACACCCTCCCCCTTCTCACCCCTCCTCTGCCTCCATCCTGGTGCCACCTCAGTCGCTTCTTCCTGAACCACAAAGTCAGCCCATCACTGGGTCCTAAGACTCCACCTTCACCGCCCCCCACATCGTGCCCCACTTGGCCAAGTACCCTGTTAACACACCACGCAGCTCACCTCCCTCTGCTCCGAGCCTTCCTCCAGCTTCTGTCTCGCTCAAAGCCAAACCCACAGCCCACAAGACTCCTGCTCAGTGGGTGCCACTTATGCTATCCCCACCACCACTGGCCTCACTCGTCCCTGGGCACAAGGCCTGGCAGCCCCTGAGAGTCTCTTGCATTTGTCCTCCTGTCTCTGCCTGGATCTCCTTCCCCTCAACTGGCTTCAAAGCAGCCACCTTGCTTTTCCCATCCATGGCCCAAAGACCAGGCTCATCAAGTCCTGCTTCTGCTCCAGTGAAGGTGGAAATACCTTCCCACCAGCCTGAGCTGTGTGCCTTCAGTCCAGAGACAGCCCTGGGCTGGCCTTGCCTAGCACTGGTTCCATCGCTTGCACAGCAAGAAAATAATAATGACAATGGAGACAGTACCAATCGCCTGCTGTTATCAGGATTCAACAGGCTCCTGAAGATGGGGCCTGGGAAACTGCTTCATTGCTTTGTGCCTTGGTTTCCTCATCTTAAAGCAGAGACCTCCTTCACAATGTTAGCATGGGGACCAAATGACCTAAACAACGTAGTGTTCATTACAGGCCTGGAACATGTTAAGTGCTGCTGCTGTTAAATGCGTGTAGAGAAACACTAGCTTTGTGAGAAGGAGACAGAAGGACAGAGGCTTATTTGCCCTTAAAAACCTAGTGACTGACTGGCGCAGTGGCGCACACCTGTAATCCCAGCAGCTCAGAAGGCTGAGGCAGAAGTTCAAAGCCAGCCTCAGCAATGGTGAGGCCTTAAACAACCCAGCGAGACCCTCTCTAAATAAAATACAAAATAGAGCTGGGGATGTGGCTCAGTGGTCGAGTGCTCCTGAGTTCAATCCCCAGTTTTAAAAATAAAAACACATAGTGACTGACAGGAGACTGACAAGGACTGGGCACCCAGCACCCCAGGAGGCGGTGATTCCAATGATTCTAAATTTATATAATTTTCATGCATCAAAAATGTTTTGCTTGGGCTGGGGATATAGCTCAGTTGGCAGAGTGCTTGCCTTGCAAGCACAAGGCCCTGAGTTCAATCCCCAGCACCGCAAAAAAAAAAAAAAAAAAAGTTTTGCTGCTGGGCACCATGGCGCACACCTTTAATCCCAAAGGCTGGGGAGTTTGAGGCAGGAGGATCACAAATTCCTCAGCAATGATGAGGCCCTGAGCAACTCAGTGAGACCTTGTCTCTAAATAAAATGTAATAAAGGGCTGGGGATGTGGCTCAGTGGTGGAGTGCCCCTGAGTTCAGTCCCTGGTACCCACCTCCCAAAAAAGTCTTGCTGGACTGGGGATGTGGATCAATGGTAGAGAGCTTGCCTAGCACGTGCAAGGCTCCAGGTTCAACCCCGCAGTCGCAGAACTAAAGAGGCTGGGGATGTAGCTCAGTTGGTAGAGTGCATGCCTCACATGCACAGGGTTCAATCCCCAGCACCGCAAAAAAGGAGGGAAGGAGGCAGAGAGGGAGGGAGAGAGCGATGCTTTGCTAAGTGTGAGGGCATACACCTGTAATCTCAGCTACTGAGGCCAAGGCAGAAGGATCACAAGTTCAAGGCCAGCCTGGGCAATTTATTCTATTAGCAAAGCTTGGGTCTTCTGTTCAAAGACTTCCAGAATCCACAACTCACCACCTCTACTCTGCCCTTTCCTGGGTCCAGCCACATCACCTCCCACCTGGCAATCACACCTTGGCTGTCAGAGGGATCCTATTAGAACTAAGTCCCAGGGCCTCTCCTCAAGGCTCCCACCTTACCCAGAGCAAAAGCCAAAGCTGCTGCAGAGCCTATAAGGCCTGTCACCTCCCTGACCTTATCTCCCATCCCACTACCCTTTGTTCTAGGCATATGCCAAGCACAGTCCTGCCTGAGGGACTATGCGTCTGCCATTATTATTGCCTGAAACCCTCTTTCAAAGGGGAGAGCATATATTTCCAGATGCATAGTTCACTTTTTGCTGCTGAAATATCACCTCTATGGGCAGGAAAAATAGTAGCCCCTTCACTCTGTTTTTTTTGTAGTTGTTGTTTGTTTAACCTTTTTTTGTGTGTATGTGAGGCATTGGGGCTTGAACCCAGGGGTACTTTATCACTGAACTACATCCCTAGCCCTGTTTTTAAATTTTGAGATTGCTAAATTAGAACTTGAGATCCTCCTGCCTCAGCCTGGGGCACTGGGATTACAGGTGTGTCCCACTGTACTCAGCCCCAGGCTGGTTGAACTCCTGGGCTCAAGAAATTCTCCTGCCTCTGCATCCCCAGTAGCTGGGACTATAGGCACCTGCCACTGGCACTGCCACCTCCTGACAATCTGCATCCATTGTCATGTACATAGTACTTAACAACAGGAGTACCTCCTGAGAAGCGTCCATCGTTGTGTGAAAATCAGTGTCCCTGCACAAACTTAGGTGGCATACGTCAATCACTGTATGTGCCCTCCTGACGCAATCAAGAGATTCAGAGCACATGAAATGAGGCTGCTTTTTTAAAATAGGAGTACACTCTAAAACAGTGATATAAAGCATGGCAACGCACAAATACACAAAGCAGTAACATCGTCATTTATCGTCGACATCAAGTATTACATACTGTCCAGAACTGTCCATGCTATTCTTTTACGCCCCGGCACACCACAGTGTTTACACCAGCTCCACCACCGTGTGAGTCGCATTTGCACTACAATGTCACGCCAGCAATGGCCGCATTAGAAATTTCTCAGCTCTGTGGGCATCTTAGGTGACTCTTGTCACATGGCCCATCTTGATGGAAATGCTGTCAAGAAGTGCCTATCTACCTATATGCTGCCTGTCCCACCAACATAAGCCTCAGAGAGAGGGACAGGTCTGATGACTTCACAGTTGTATCCCACTGACTAAAGGGAACTGGCTGACCAGGTGCAGGGTGCCGGGGGACTTGGTAAATATTTGTCGAAGACTTGTAAAGATTCACCCACCCAAGATACATTTACTTGATTTTATGGAATGAAGAAGTGCCTGATTCTAGAATCACAGAATAAAGCAAATCAAAAGGTCCTTGAAAGAAAATGATTCGCCCATCCACTTTATCCAATATTATCAATACACATCATCCCTGTGCCTGCTCTGTGCCCCCCATGCTGGTGGGGTCTTGGGAACACTTCTAAGGACTCAAACAGCCCAACCCTGTCCTGCCCCACAGGCTTCCCGTCCAGTGTGGTACACAAGCTCATCCCCAGACAAGAGGGCAGACCACAGTGGACAGAGTGGGAAGGAAGGAGCCTAGAAGGGGCAGCACCCAGTCAAGGGGAGGGGGCAGAAGGTGGCATCCAAGAGGGGCAGACATATCTGAGCAAGGGCCTGAATGAGGAAGGAATAGATGGAGAGAGGTGGGGGAAAGACTGGTCAGAGGGAACAGCAAACACAGAGTCCAGGGAAGGTGCACTTGAGGCAAAGCCAGGAGGCCAGTGAGAAGCAGAGAGGGTCAGGATCAGATGGTCCAGAGCCTTGTGGGTTGTGATAAGAATTCTGGCCTCAAATTCCAGAGAGATGGGAGCCACAGGATGGTTCTGAACCCTTTGGAGAAAAAACAGGATCTGGCCTAGGTTTTCACTGCTACCCAAAGAACAGACTGGGGACAAAGGAGAAGCAGGGAGTCTAGTGAAGAGGTCACTGTCATGGCTCAGGCAGATGACAGTGCTTAGGAGAGGGTGGGGACAGTGTTGGTGGGGAAAGCAGGTCAGATTAGGGCGTATTTTTAAGGTTGAGAGCCCTCCCTGATGGATGCAACGTGCAAGTTAGAGACAGGATGGTCAGGGGAGACTCCAATGTTTTTCTGCCTGATGAGGGAGCCGAAGGGGGATGGGATTAAGGGCTATTTACATTTTTTAAATTTATCTGACCACTATCACTCAAATTTAGTCACCAGACCCCAGGGCCTTTCTCTAACCTAGGTTAACCTTTAAGTGTTTTAAGAGAAACACCCTGGTCTTCCAGATGGAAATTAATCAAGTGGTCGAACATACCATTTTAGGGGGGGGTTGTTTGTTTTCTGCAGGTACTTGTGATTGAACCCAGGGGCACTCTACCACTGAGCTACTGAGCTACATCCCCATGCCCAGTCCTTTTTTTTTTTCCTGTAGCAAGGTCTCCCTAAGCTGCTCAGGCTGGCTTCAAGCTTTCAATCCTCCTGCTTCAGCCCCCTGAATAGCTGGGACTACAGGCCTGCACACCATGACCAGCTCAAAAAATTATGTTAAAGCCCTATTAAAAAAAAAAAAAAAAAAAAACTGAAGGAAGGGCCAGTGGAGGGACTTGTTTGCTCTACTGGGGGAAAAGCAAGGATTCTCCACTTTCCTAAAGTACAAATGAAGTTGGGAGATGTTGAATCATTACCTGGTATAGGTTGGAGAGTGGCAGAAAGGGAGCCAATTGGGGCTGGTCTGTCAATGGAGCAGTGGCCCTCGCCCTGCCCTACGCAGAAGGACAAACTTTTTCCAATGGCAGGGGGAAGACCTTGAGGGTTCTGGAGTCAAGGTGTGACCTGATAAGAAACTGGTTTGAGAAACTTCACACAGGGCGTGTCCAAGAAAGGCCAGGGCCAGCTAATCCATTCTCCCTGGTACCAGACCCTAGAGGCCTTTATTGTCTCAGTCCCCAGGTCAGGGATTTCCTGCCCAAAGGTTTCAGGAAAAATGTCCAAATTCATTTGCCACCACTGGGAAAACCAACCCCACAGACTAGACCTCCATGGCAGAGGCAGGGGATTCACCCCATCTCTCTGCCTGGGGCCTCGGGCTCTCTTTAAGAGAATGAGAAAGGATCATCAGCTCAGTGGACGAGCATGCGACCAACCCTTCACAGTCGCCAGGGTAGGGTACCAGCTGAGTTACCCGGTTAACAGCCGAGGGACGGGACCTAACTGAGCAGAGGGGACACACCTTGGGATGCCCAGTCTTGAGGCAAATTAGTTAAATGGGGTCACTTGAGAGGGAATGAACCCCAAACACGACATCTCCCCTCCGCCCCTGGGGCAGGTCAGTTTTCTTTCAATTCCTCCCGGCCACCAATCATTCTCCTTTTCTTATACTAAGTAGGTCCTCCCGGCCCCCAGGCGTCCACCTCCCACCGCGCCCTGGGCGTTCGGCTGGACGTTCCGCCCACCTCCAGGCTCCGAAGAAACCCGCGATGGGAAAAGATGGGGGTCTCCCGACTGCCTCCGTTGCGACTGTTACCATCGTGGTCCTCGTTCCTTCCCCGAGGGACAGCACTCCGCCGGCCCCCTCCGCCACCCGCGGCCCCGAGCCGCTTCTTCCCGCCACTCGGGAACCTGCCCTCAATCCCCCACCGCCACCCAGTACTCACCCAGGTCAGCAGCTTCTGGCGCCCCCACTTCCGCCGGGGCCCCCGCTGCAGAGGCCCGGGCGGGCCGCGAGCCGCCGAGCCTGGGTTCCGCCCGCGCCGCCGCCGCCGCCCCACGTGGTCGCGGCGGGCTGGGAGGCCCGGCTCCGGGCACCGCCCCGGTCACCACCCCGCCGGCGCCTCGGATCGGCCAGCCTGTTAGTGGGGGGCGTCTAGGATGCCCATTTTACGGACTACAAGACTGAGGCTCGCAGAGGAAAGCCTTGCCCGCGGCTGCGTCAGGGGCCGAGCTTAGCTTCCCTCCCCCCCCCCCCCCCCCCGCCCCGCTGCACCGACACGCTCCTACCCTGCACCTCCGGGGAGAACGCCACCTCTCCCGCTGAAACCCAGAGATCGTGCTCTCAGCAGCCGCGTACCAGGAAATAGGCTTAAAGTGCAGCAGCTGGGATGGACGAGAGAGGGTCATTTTGTCCTCCAGCTCTCCCCGCTGTCCCGGTTTACAGAACTGAGACCCTGAATGACGAAACTGATCCTCACTGCCCAATGCCCAGGGACCCTGAGTACCTCGGCTTTCCACGATCGCAAGGCCTAGGGCCTGGCACACAAGTGCTCTGCAAATATCTGTGGAAAGACACCAGACACATAAAAGGAGGTCAGTTCGTATTTGGTGACTGAATCATGAAGCTTAGGAGCTCCAAAACAGACAGGGGGTCCCTTTGCCATCTCACAACTTGCATTCTAGGGGGGAGGGGTAAGAAGAGGGTATAAATGAGCAAATACATAAACAGATGAACGGCTCTTTTGAGACTTCATAAATTGATGCCAAAAATAAAATGAAATAATCCCAACCCAGTAGTGGAGCCCACCTGGAATGCCAGGGACTCAGGAGGCTGAGGCATGAGGATTGCAAGGCCAGCCTCAGAAACTTAGCAAGATCCTGTCTCAACATAAAATATAAAAAAGGGTCGAGGATGTCGCTCAGTGGTCAAGCACTCCTGAGTTCAATCCCTCAGTACTGCAAAACAAAATTAAATCAAATAAGGGGCACAGCATTACTGTGTGGCAGGATTGGGAAGAAGCCACCTCTGGTAACCCTCTAGTTCTAACATTCCTTTGAGACCTGGGGAAACTGAGGCCCAAAGAGAGAACCAGGGACAGATGGAGGTCATCAGGGTAATTTGCAAGGCCTTCAGCAGGGTGGGGCTACTTTAGATAGGCCAGTCAGGAGGCCTTCTGCTCTTGAGAGGACAATTGAGCTCAGACCTGAATAACAATATGCGGAACTCCAGGAGATCAGCATCTGGAATTCACTCAGGGCTGGGCTAGGGACACCTGTAGGAGGACAGACCCTGGCCCTAACCTCAGGGGGCATGCCTTATTTTGGGAGGGGGACAGTCAACAAACAGTTCTATTCTGTGATGTGGTCTATGCCAGGAAGAAAAGAGAACTCATAAAGGATTGAGGGTGGGGCAGAGTGTCAATGCCACTTCAAACAGTAGCAGATAGAATCGCTAGAGGGAAGAAGTTCAAGGGGGCCCAAGAAGGGGCAGGTAGGACAGTTGACTATATGTTTTTTTTTTTGTTTGTTTATATTTGGTTTTGGTACTGAGGATTCAACCCAGGGGTGCTTTTCGACTGAGCTACATCCCATGTTCCTTTTGTTTTTTATTTTGAGAAAGGGTCTTGCTAAGTTTTGAAGCTGGCCTCAAAATTGTGATCATCCTGCCTCAGCCTTCCAAGCCGCTGGGATTACAGGCATGGACCACCACACCTGCCTGGCTATTTGATTTTATTGGCCAGTTCAGGCCTAGGGGGAAAAATAGATGTACATATTACCATTCTCTTCAGCCCCGAAGAGAAAGACCTCGGCTTGTTTCCTGAAAACCGAAAGACCCGAAATTGGTCAAAGGCCCTTGTGATGGAGCCCCATTTTCTCACTGAAATCAGTCCTCCACCCGTACACCCACAGGGGCTTCCCGAATGTCCCAGGCTGACTCTTGCACCTCCCTAGGTCTCAACTCTGCTCTACTCTGCCCTGGCATCGGGGAGAAAATTGAAGCCGGCATGAGTTTACCCTGTCTCCATTCCTAGCTTTATTTTGCTCCCTGGCGCCTGTCATCATGAAAAGTGCTCCGTAGTCTACCCGGGTTATCTGTGTTCAGTGTCTCCCCGCAGCATAAGCTCCAAAGGGCCGGGTTGTTGTGGTTGTGTTGGCTTCTGCATCTGCAGTGCTTAGAACAGCGCCTGGTGCACAACAGGCACTCAGTAAATGGTGTCCAATGATTTTTTTTAATGCAATACGTTTGATGGAATAATCCAGATTATTAGGTGCCTAGTAAGAAAGGTGGCCTTACCCCTTCCCACCAAGGTTGTGTGTGGGCATCCCGTGCCTCAGTTTCGCCGGCCCCAAAATGGGCTCTGGAAGACCTATTTCTACGCCTCCTTCTAAGAACATGGAATGATTGAATTTGGTCACTAAGGCGAAGGCAGAAGGGAGGGCCTGCAGATTAAGTTTGGCGGCCGGCGGAGCCCGGGCGGGACGGCCCGGACCTCTGCCGTCAGGCCCCGCCCCGGGGGCGGAGCCACGGCCTGGCCAGCACGTGTAAAAGTTCGCGGCCGGTCGCCGCAGCCACTCACCTGAGCGCCTCGCTCCGAGCGTGCACCGCCCGCGCGTCCTCCGCCGCCAGGCCGCCAGCTCGCCCGGCCCGCGACTCATGTCCCGCCGCAAGGCCGGCAGCACGCCCCGCCGAGTAGACCCCGCGCCCGCCGCCAGCCCAGACGACGGGATGGAGATGCCCGACCTCGTCATCGAAATGAAGCCGGAGCCAGACGTGCGGCCCCTGCAGGCCTTGGCCCCAGAGCCCTTCTCCCCGAAGGAGGTGTCGGCGCCGGGGCGCTTCGGGGGCGAGCCCGGCTACTCCCCCGGCCCCATGCCTGCCGGGGCCATGAGCATGCGGAACCAGTGGGCCCTGTGGACGCCGCTGACCCCGAACTCTTCCGGTGAGCTCCCCGGCCCCTCGCCGCAGTCCCGGGGTAGCCCTCCTTCCCTGTGGCCCCCAGGTGGGATCCCTGCGCCGGGCATGGGCCCCTGGGACAGCCTTATCGCCTTAGCCCCGTCCTGGTCCCCAGCCCCCTTCTGACCTTCGGGTTTCCCCTCTTCCTCGGAACCCCCGGCCCGGGTCCTGGCCCCACCCCGCGCTCACCACCCGCTTCCTCCCTGCAGACCGCCAACCCTGGACCGACAAACACCCAGATCTGTTGACCTGCGGCCGCTGCCTGCAGACCTTCCCGTTGGAGGCCATCACTGCCTTCATGGACCATAAGAAGTTAGGCTGTCAGCTCTTCAGAGGCCCCAGCCCCTGCCAGGGCTCAGGTGAGTAACGACAGCCTCGGTCCCCCTCAAGTTCAAAGGCCCGGCTTCCTGCGGGAGAGGGGGCTGAGGTGGACAAGCAGGGCACTGAGCATTACTTCCCTTTTCTCGCTCCCCATCGGGAGCAGCCTAGGCGTGGCCAGGGCCTGCCCGTCCTGGGGCAGGGACTAGAGGTGCGGAGGGGGTGGGGCGGGGGCTGGGCAGGGAAGGAGGGCGGCCCACGGGGTGTGGCCAGCCCCAGAAAACTGGCCTGGGGATTTGCCACACACCCCCAATCAGGTTTCACTTCTCCTTCCCCTTGGACAGAAATAACTGGCCAGGTGGCTGGACCAGGGTGGCAGTAGAGGGACCTCTAGGGAGGGCAGTGGCCTGGGGGAGGGGGTGGAGGCCAGCAGGAAGGGGGGATGCCAATCCCTCCCGTTTCTTCATCACTTTTGATGAAGGTGCTGGGAGTTGTTCAGAGACAGGGAAGGGGCTTCTCTCGGTGCCATGGTGGAATCTCCCAGCCTTGAGTGCTGGGAAGCCCCTGGTTTAAGCCAGTGGCAAGACACCTAGTGTCCCCTTGAGGGAATTAAGATCCTTAATACGGTGCTTACCCGCTGAGCTATTCCTGAGTTTGTGGCAGGGGGATTCATTCAGACCTATGAATTTCTAGCCTCCAGCCCTGGTGTGACTTAGGAAATGGAATTATATTCAGAGCTGTGCCAGGGAGGGTCTGCTGGTGGGAGGGCCGGGGGGTGGGGCTATGATTCACTCAGCTTTAGTTTGCAGTGGGAGGGTGGCCTGGTGGGGCAGGAACTCACTGGAATAATACTTGCACTTGGGGGTTGTGGGCACCTTGGTGTCCTAGGCTGGATTAATGTTAGAGGGCTTATATGGACCAAAGCTCTCAACAGTTCTGTATGTGAGGTCACAACAATCCCGGAAGGGAGGGAATCCCTAGGATCCCCATACGTAGCAATTGAGTAAACTGAGGCTCAGACAGGGTATGGTCTTGCTCAAGGTCATACATCCAGGTAGCAGGGAAGTCCGAATTCAACTTGTCAGGCTGAGCCTCCCCAGCTTCTGCTCTTGACCTTAACCCTGTCCAGTAAGGCCACTCCATCCAAAACTGTCTAGGATTTGAAAAATATAAAGCCAAGTGGATCCAGGAAGTATCCACTGATAATACCCAATAGGGTCTAGAGAAAACCTTCTTGGGGTCTTCCCACCAGGGGTCCATGCAAGGGGCAGGTGGGTTACTACCCCATTCCCCTAGCATGGAACTCTAAGCATGGGGCCCGGAACAGAGGAGCCCCCCCCTACTAATCAAGAGCTATTATATTTTTTATTATATATTTATATTTATATTTATATTTATATTATTATATACATTTTTTTAAAAGAAAAACACTGTTCTCCACCCCTGACTCCCGACCCCACTGCCCAGGTTTCTGATTAAAACCCTAGTTCCACCCCTTCCAAGCCATATGCCATTGGGGGAAATGGCTCTGTTTTAGAGTTTGTTTCCTGTCCCGAGGGAAGGTTCTGAGTGAGCTGAGCCCTGGCATAGCACCTAGCACATAGAAAGTGCTCTCTGAATTTGGTCACCTTTTTCCTTTGGTGCAGGGCCTTGGGACTGTTAGGCAAGTGCTCTACCACTGAGTTACACCTTTGGACCCCAGTGACCTTCAGCAAGGCTGTCCTAACCCTGCATCCCTAACGTTCCCTGTCTTAACTTGTCTTCACCTTACCGGAGATGCGCCTCCACGCAAGAGCACCTGCCTAATATGCATGAGGCCTGGCTCCATCCCAGCAACACAGGAAATAGATTTCAAATCTACGGTCCTGGCACACTCAGCCCCTGCTACAGAGATTGTCCCTGCTTCAGGAGCTTCCCCGGGACGTGGCTTCCACCTGTGTTCTTACTGCAGAGTTCTTGCGCCTGGAGTAGAGCCTTTCCCACAAAGGGGTCCAGCTGGGCACTGTGACCTATAGTCTTCTACCCACCAGCACTAACACTCTGTCCCTCTCTCGTCTCCAGAACCTAAGGAGGTGAAGACTCTGAGCTGTCTCCGCTGTGGCAGACAGTTCACAGGGGCCTGGAAATTGCTGCGTCATGCCCAATGGGATCACGGACTGTCCATCTATCAGACAGAATCGGAGGCCCCAGAGGCCCCACTGTTGGGCCTGGCTGAGGTGGCTGCGGCCGTGTCGGCAGTGGTAGGGCCAGCAGCTGAGACAAAGGTTTCCCGTGTGAGCAGCCTCACCCGGCGGAGCCCCACCTGCTCAGTGTGCAAGAAGACCCTCAGCTCCTTCAGCAATCTCAAGGTGCACATGCGCTCACACACAGGTGAGCGGCCGTACACCTGTGACCAGTGTCCCTATGCCTGTGCCCAGAGCAGCAAGCTCAACCGCCATAAGAAGACCCACCGGCAGCTGTCCCAGAGTCTCTGCATGGCTGACACTAGCCAGGAACAGGCTTCCACAGCACCTCCAGAGCCAGCTGCCCATGCCGCTGCCCCAGCCAGTACCCTCCCGTGCAGTGCAGGTGAGGGGGCCGGAGCTGCAGCTACTGCAGGTGTTCAGGAGCCTGGGGCTCCTGGCAGTGGAGCTCAGGCAGGCCCAGGTGGGGGTGATTGGGGAGCTGTTGCCAAAGAACAGAGAACTGATCCTGCAAAGAATCAGAAGATGTCACCCAAGAAGACCCCCAAGTCTGCTGGCAAGAGCCGTGGGCCAGGGGGCAGCTGTGAGTTCTGCGGGAAGCACTTCACCAACAGCAGCAACCTGACCGTGCACCGGCGCTCACATACTGGCGAGCGTCCCTATGCCTGTGACCAGTGTCCCTATGCATGTGCCCAAAGTAGCAAGCTCAACCGCCACCGCCGCATGCATGGCTTGGGGCCTGGTAGCACCCGCTTTGAGTGCCCACACTGCTGTGTGCCTTTCGGCCTGCGTGCCACCCTGGACAAACACCTGCGACAGAAGCACCCCGAGGTGGGAGAAGTGGCCTGAGCTTGAGTGCCCTCCCTCCCCACCTTCTCGCGCCTGTCAACACTGCACTGACCTCCTGTCCTTACCTTTCTGCAAGTAAATCATTCTCCCCTATTCACACCCATGCACCTGGACTGTGGCTTTCTTGGGGTGTCTAAGGTGGGGAGGGAGGATTCTCCCCCTTGGGGATGGCTGGACGGACCGGTTTGGAGTTAGGGGGGTGAGGGGAAAGGCCAGCCCCCAGTGCCTGGGGCAGAGCAGGACTGGCACAGAAAGCCGTGCTCCCGGTTCTTGGTGTGGGTGAGGCCAGGGCAGGGGCCAGGTGAGGGCGGGGAGAGAGGCCTGGACCTGTCACCAGAGGCCCCTGGGCAGAGTCCTGGCCCATCATTCACATGGAGAGTGCTGGGTGGGTCCTCCAGACCACACATGTGGGCAGCCCTTTCCCACCAGCTCAGGCCCCTAGCCTAAGCAGGCCACAGCAGGTTCTGGAACCCACAGCAGCTGCCAGCTAGTGGGCACTGGGGTTTGAAGGCCCTGCACCAACCACAGATGACACAAGGCCAGGTGAAGGGCATTAAATAACATTTGCTTTTATTTCACTAGAGAAAACCAGCAGCATCACGGCTTGAGTCCTGTGCCCCGCTCCCTCCCCGCCCCCCCCTTCTTCTGCCTAATGTCGATAATGGGGGCTCCTTGACCGGGATCTTGAGCGCCTGCAGAGAGAAATGCAGAAGTGTGAGGGTGGGACAGGCACAGCCTTGCTGTGAGCATGTGCACCATACTCCTGGGGCCACCAGGACTGGGTGGTTTCCCAGTGGATAACACCACCACCCCGGTGACAGGGTGCAGGGTGGGAATGGGGAAATTGGGGGTGGTGTCTCCCACCCAAACACAAGGGACAATCATTTCCCAGGTAGTGGAGGGCCACCCTGGGAGCCTGGGGGACTTCTCACCTTCGGGAAGAGCTGTATTCTCGACCTAGAAAAGAAAGGATGGGTGAAGATAGTCACCCCCAGGGGCCGAGGACCCCCCACCCCGACCTTGAATGGGGTCCTTGAGGCTGCTGTTCCTGCACTGTCTCAACTGAGGTGACCAACACCTCCTGTACCCAAGCTCGCCTGCGCCCCTCACAGCCACCACTGTGCCTGCGCGCAAGCTCGCCTCGGACGAGTTGCTCTGTGGACGGCAACCCTGGGAAAGGTGCTGTTCTCCTGTGATCCTGTCTGGCACTTTTTAGGCTGCCTGCTCCATGGGCTCCGTGAGCCTCCTGCCTCAGACAACTGAGTAGCCAGGGTGATAGGTGCCACCGCACCAGGCAAACATTTTTTGGTGCTGGGGATTGAGCCCAAGGGCATGTGACCACTGAGCTACATCCCCAATCCTTTTTTTACTTTAAGACACTTAAGTCTCACTAAGTTGCTGAGGCTGGCCTTAAACTTGGAATCCTGCCTCAGCCCTAGAGTCACTGGGATTACAGGTGTGCGCCACCACGCCCACTTCTTATTTAGTATCCCAGAGCCCTCCAGCCCTGGAAGGAGCCTGGCTCTTCCAAGTGAGGAGCAGGGGCACTCACTGTAGCGGGGGGAGGGCGAGCGGCTCTGCCGGCTGTACTGGCGCTCCCACTCTTCTCGCTCCTTCTCTCGGCGTTCCCGTTCTCTGCAGGGGGAAAGTGGAGGCAACCAGGGTGGGGTGAGTGCCTGCTGTGAACACCCATCACATGTGACACCTGAGTCAAGTACAGCCCTAAGCCACGGGGGCAGGTACTGCTGTCCCCACCTGGAAATGGACACTGGCTGGCAGTCAGGACTGGAGTTCCAGGGGGCCCTGGCAAGGAAAGCCTGGTCAAACACCCAAGGTAGGCCAGACAGGTCTCGATCGTTTCCATCACACTCGACATGCACACCCTGAGTGGGCAGGGCTGGCAACCCAATGGCTGCGTTTATTGGGTGCCATCCCCAGCCCCCCACTTTTTTTTTTTTTTTTTAAATTTTGAGACAGCCTTGTTAAGTTGCCCAGGCTGGCCTCGACTTTGGGGCCCCATCTCAGCCTCCTGAGTAGCTGGGGTTACAGGTGTGCCACCATGCCCAGCTCTTCCGCCATTTGCTAAGGGCAGCACAAAGCACCCTCTGAAGCTCAACACAAAATGGTAGTAGACACAACAGTGACAACAGGAAGAGCAGCACTGAGCATCAGGCCTTCCCGCCCACTAGACGTCGTGCTGTGGGCCTGGCAGACCGGTGGAGGTGGGAGCATTATCACCTCCACCACACAGAGGAAGGAGTCCCAGCTCGGAAAGGGTTAGCTGCCTGTCCACAGACTCAGAGATGGGATGGAACCATGACCAATGGACTCCCCTCTGCTGCACACAGCACTGCTGCCCCAAGTTGAGGGTGGTTTTGTTTTGTTTTGTTTTGTTTCTTTTTGGTAATGGGGATCGAGCCCAGGGGCACTTTACCACTGAGCTGCATCCCAAAGCCCGCCCCCACCACTGTTTTTTGAGATAGGGGTCTTGCTAAGTTGCTGAGACTGGTCTCAAACTTGTAATCCTCCTGTCCTAGCCTCCCAAGTTGCTGGGATTACAGGTTTGCACCACCATGCTCAGCTGTGCCTCCAGTTCTGCCCATGGGTCCAAGGCCAGCTGAAGTCTTATGGACACTACCTCCTGGTCTGTCCAGTGAGGTAGACACTTTGGACTGTCCTACTTCAGAGTGTTAAGTGAGGCTCTGAGAGGGCCCAGGGGCCACATGATCAGAGAGAAGCACAGCTGGAATTGATCGAGTCTGTGACCCAAGCTCAGAACTCCTGACCACCTCCACACTGCAGGAGAAGCAAGCAGACAGGCAGAGAAAAGCCCCTGTCCCCAGCAGCAGGCCAGGCAGCAGGCACCCGCCACAGGTCTGGCTTAAGTTCACAGCTGGCAGACAAGGCTTCAGTGGAGACACACAGTGGGGAGTGAACAAAACATGGGGCCAGGCCAGGTGACGCTCTCAACAGGACGGTTGTCCAGGCCTGTGTGAGGTGAGGGGCTGGGCACCAGGGAAGAGCCACCGTGGGCCAAGAGGACAACAAAGGAGGCGAACTTGGGCGATGCAGGGAGCCGACTGAGGGAGAGGAGCCCAGGGGCCAGGCACACCCTGTAGGCCAGGTGAGGGCTGGCTTTCATCCGCCCACAGAGGTCGGGCAGGGCTCCAGCCGCTGGCGGCAGGAGGCTGGGGTGGGGGGCAGCCTTACTTCATCCGGATCTTGCGGGCCATGGCTCGAAGCTCATCTTCCCGCTCCTAGGGCAGAGCCAGTTGTGAGGCATGGCCAGGCCAGCACCCACCCGAGCAGTACCCCACCCACGCCCTCCCCCTGACCTGGCGCTCATGCTCCTGCTGGATCATCTTCTCCTGAGCAGCCTTCTTATCCGCCTTGACTGCAGAAGAAGAAGCGTGGCTGAGGGTTCCCTTGGAGCCCCACCTCCTACCCCACCAAGAGGGCTCAGACAGAGGGGACCTCAGCACTGGCGGCAGAGCAGGCACATCCTCCTCCCCAGGGGAGGGTGAGGCCACCCATGGGGCTAGGTCTCCTAGGAACTGCCACTGACAGGCCCAGGAGCTGCAAGGCCAGGCCCGGGGTGGGACATACACTGCCTGTTCAGCGCCTTCTGCATCCTTAGCTTCAGCTTCTCCTGTGGCGTCAGCTTGGGCTGGGGAAGGGGGAGAAGAGGCAGGAGGGGTGGGTGTCCTGGAGCTCCATCCCACCTCAGGCAAGCGCCTGGGACTTGTGGGGGATGTGTGGGGAAAGGGGCAGGCCATGAACACCTGCCACAAGGCTCTGAGGGGCTCAAGGACAGCTGGAGCCCGGATGTGCAGTGAGGCAGGGAGGGGACATGGTTTTCATGAAGGCAGACCCCTTCGCCCCCTCCCTCCTCAATCCCTGGGGCGGGATCTCCCGGCCCACCCGGGCCCCCCTGCAGGCCCACCGGGCCCAGCTCTCGGGCACTGCTGCTGGCGGGAATTAGACGGGCGAGTTCCAAATTCTTACTGACTTTGGCAGCTCCTGTCTCTTTACCAGCGGCAGGTTCGGTCCTGGTGGGAGGAGGAAATGGCAGCTGCCACCTCTGGCCCCACAGCCCCAGCACTGCCCCCAGGAGTCATGGTCGTGACCTCAGATCCCACAGGGAGTAAACCTGTCCCTTCAGACCTCCATGACGGGTTCCCATCCCGACACACCTCCAGGGTAGAGCCTCCATTGGGCGGAATCCTCTAACCAGGCCCAGGTAAGGGCCAGGTCCCACCCAGACCTCCTGGGACCAAGTTCCCTTCAGAGGGCAGGGAGCTCTAGGCCCCACCTGAGGCTGGCTACCCTCTTCCCCTGCTCACTTTTTCAGCTTCTCGCCCACAGCAGGGGACGCTGCCGGCCGGGTCAGCTTCTCCCTTGGGGGCGATGGCGAGTGACTCTGGCTGTGGCTGCGGCTTCGGCTGCGGCTGCGGCTCTGGCTTGGGCTTCGGCTGCGACTGCGGGTCAGGCTTCGGCTACGGGAAGGGCTGAGGGACCAGCTACTGCGACTGCGGCTGCTACTGCGATGCCTGGGGCCCCGGCCACCCCGTCTATAGCGGTCCCCTGAGCGGGAGCGGCTCCTAGGGTGCAGTGGGGGAAGGAGGAGGGCTGTGAGGCTCCAGGGACCCCACACACTCACCCCGACCTGCACACCGGGGTCTTCCTGCAGGTCCTGCATGTCCAGGCATGATCCTCTACTTCATCCCAGAAACCCACAGCCTCCACTACCGCACTGGCAGTGCCTGACCAGCTCCTCCACCTCAGTAGACACCCACTTGTGTCTTTTTTTTTGTGGTGCTGGGGACTGAACCCAGGGACTTGTGCTTGCAAGGCAAGCACTCTACCAACTGAGTTACATCCCCAGCCCCACACCCACTTGTGACTTCCCAGGAGGCAACCTCTGGGTGGGCAGGACTTGGCTCCTTTCCATACCATCCCAAGGCGGGGCACATAAAGTGTCCCAGGGTGCTCTCTTGCAGGGGTGATAGATCTGGGGTCCTAATACTTGTGGGATCACCAGTCTCCAGCACAGACTCACAAGTTCTGGAACGGGCATGCACGGCACCATCACCTTCTGAGCAAGGGCTCACCCTCAGGCTGGCCTGTGTGACCAGGCCTTACTTCTGCCCTCTAGCCTTGCTCCTGTGGTTGCACTGGGTCAGACCCCATGGAATGACCTGCAAGCCAATTCCGGGCCACACATGCCTGCCCTGCCAGGGCCATCCTGTTTTTGTTAGTTTTCTGTGGTATAGGGGATTAAACCCAGCGTCACACATGCTAGGCAAGTACTCTACAATTAATCTATATTCCCACCCCTTCTTCATTTTTTATTTTGTGATGGTCTCACTAAGTCACCAAGGCCTGGCCTTGAACTTGCAATCCTCCTGCCTTAGCCACCTCAGTAACTGGAATTACAGGTGTACGCCACTATGTCCAATCCCGTTGTGGGTATTTACAAAATTAGTATTTGTAGTAAATACTGAGAAAACAAGAGCTGATCTTTAAAAATCCAGATTCTCGCCAGGTGTGTCTGATGCACGCCTATAATCCTAGAACACAGGAGGCTGAGGCAGGAGGATCACAAGTTCAAGGCCAGCCTCAACAACTTAGTGAGACTTGGTCTCAAAATATAAATAAATAAAAAGGGTTGGGGATCTGGCTCAGTGGTTAAGCACCCCTAGGTTCAATCCCCCATACCAAAAAATAAAAATAAATATCCAGATATCAACTTCTCTTGAAATACTGGAAGGCACCAGGCCTGCTGCTGAAGGTCCACAACCCCACCAAAGGAACACAAGCTGCCACTGCACCAGGGGCACCTGCAGGTAGCTGACATTGCAATCCACTCTACAACGCAGGCAGTAACACTGGTGACAGTCACAGTTCCTACCCAGGGCCAGGCCCTGCTCTGAGTGCTTTACACAGATCATTATTCAAACCTCCGCAAGAGTCAAGGAGGCGAAGCTACTGGCTCTGTTCTGCTGATGCAGAAGTAAGGCCCGCAGAGCTCACCAGGAGGCGGGTCCAAGCCAGGTGGCCCACCTTCCCCCACCAAACCCAAAGTCTAAATCAGAGTCCCCAACCCACTGTGCAAGGGGACTGGTAGTGGAAAAATGCTCTGGTCCCTGGTGACTGCTTCCTCAGCAGCTGCAGTGCTACTGGAAACCCAGCCTCCTCTATGGAAGCCCTGGTTTTTCTGCCTCCCTCCCCACACATGCAGCAATGCCTCCCCCTGGTTCCCTGGGTCCTGAACTGCAAGTTACAGGATACCCTGCAGCCTCCATGACTTCTGCTCCCTGCAGCCTGAGAACTCGATAGCAGGGACAGAGGCACATGGTGACCAGAAGCCTCCTCTCCCTACTGACTCCGGAGACTGGGCTGGCTCTGCCCTACTGGGCCTGCCCCACTTGGCACTCCCTGAACAGAGCAGGCACCTAGGCCTCTCCCTTCAAACCCAGAGCTTCCTAACAAAGAGCAGTGGTCTACGCCTGGTCCCTCAGACTGGCCAGGTTCCCTGGAGCCTGGCCTTCCTCGGATGGGAACCATACCCGCCTGCCTGCCCCCAACCACACGTAGCCTCACGCACCTGCTTCTGCGCCGGGGCCCATAACCGCCCCGCCGGGTGGGTGAACGTGAGTAGCGGTGTCCATCTCGGGAGCCCCCACCTGAGTGCCTCCGGCCACGGCTGCGCGACCGGGAGTAGCGCCGAGAGCGGGAGCGGGACCGCGACCAGGAGCGGGAGCGGGAGCGGCCATGGCGGCTGGAGCGGTAGTAGCCCCCACCTCGGCGGGAGCGGGAACTGGACCGGGAACTGGAGCGGGAGCTGGAGGTCCTCGAGGCAGAAGAGGAGGAGGAGGAGGAAGAGGAGCGGCGGCTGCAGGCGAGGCACGGAGGGCCGGTCAGCACGGGCCTGGGCTGGGGCCCCCCTCTGCCCCAGGGCCCCCCCACGTCGGCCGGGGCGTAGGGCGGGCAGCGTGAGCGTTACCGACCGGGCGCTGGCATTGCGTCCCGGTGCGGGGCCACCCGGCTGAGGGGGCGCGGGGGGCTTCCCTGTGGCGGCCCCTGATGCGGCAGCAGCAGCGGCAGCTGCGGCTGCCTCCTCATCGCTGCCCCCAAAACTGGTGATGAAGGTGATCTTCTCTTCCCGGCCTGGGCTCGGGGAGCGGGAGCGGGAGCGGGACTCGGAACTGGACTCCGAGGGCGACCTGCAGGGAGAGCAGGAGGAACGGCTCAGGGGCCTAGGCTCCTCCAGCCCTCTAGGCAGTGAGGAGACCTACAGCGCAAGGGAAGTGACGGCCACCACCAGCGAAGGGTGGAAAGCGCGAAAGGGTGGACAAGACAGCTATCTGTACGTCGCCACCACAGAGCGCTTGAAAAGAAAAGAAATGTGAGACAATTTCTGACTTTATGTGGTTATTAAAAGTTGATTTACACGAATGGTATGGATCTACATCGTGTACAGCCATAGAAACAAAAGTATGTACCCCATTTGTGTACAATGAATCAAAATGCAGTCTGTAAAAAACTAAAAGATATAAAAAAAATCCAATTTAAATAAATAAATAAAAAATAAATGATGCAACAATTAAAAAAAAAATGGATGAGCTTGCCGGGTGGTGTGGCACACTCCTGTGATCCCAGCAGCCCAGGAGGCTGAGGCAGGAGGACCTCAAGTGCAAAGCCACAGCCTTAGCAACTCAGGGAGACACTGTCTCAAAATAAAAAATAGGGTTGGGCTTGTGGCTCAGTGGTAGAGCACTTACCTAGCACACAAGAGGCACTGGGTTCAATCCCCAGCACCACATAAGAAAACTAAATAAACAAAATAAAGGCACTGTATCCATCTAGGAATAAATAAATAAATAAAATAAAAAATTAAAAGTGCTGAAGGTGCGACTCTGTGGTTAAATGCCCCTGGGTTCAATCCCTGGTACCGAAAAAAAAAAAAAAAAAAAAAAAAAAAAAAAAGGATAAAGCTGGGCAAGTGACACACGCCTGTAATCCCGTTGACCAGGACGCTGAGGAAGGAGTATCACAAGTTCAAAGCCAGTCTTGACAAGTTCCAGGTTAGCCTGAGTAACTTTGTGAGACCCTGTCTCAAAAAAGTAAAAAACGACTAAGAATGAAACTCAGTAGTAGAGTATCCTTGGGTTTAATCCCCAGCACCACATACACACAAGAAGAGTGGGACCAGGTGGTGCACCCCGATAGTCTAGCTACTCTGGAGGCTAAGGACCACACCGTGGCACCTTAGCAGGACCCAAAATAAATTTAAAGGGCTGGGGCTGGAGCTCAGCAATACAGCATCTCCTACCATATAAAAGGCCCTGGGTTCCATCCATCCCCATGAAAAGACAAAAGATCAGAACCATGAAAAGACAAAAGATCAGATGAGCAGATTTTTTTCTTTTTTCTTTTCTTTTTTTTTTTTGAGGGCAGTACTGGGAGTTGAACCCACGTGTACTTAACCACTGAGCCACATTCACAGATCTTTTTATTTTGAGACAGGGTCTCACTCAGTTGCTGAGGCTGTCATGAACTTGCAATCCTCCTGCCTCAGCCTCCTAAGTCACTGGGGTTACAGGTGTGGGATGAGCAAATCTTTGTATTTCACATGAAAAGTTCTCAATAAATAGACAGGGAGAAGAGGACGGTCTAAACTAAGTCCAGCAGAATTCCATTTTCATAAATTAAGAGAGCGTGAGCAGCCCTGGTCAGCCTTGGATTTCACAGAAAGCCAACCACGCCTCAGCTCCCTTAGCCTGCCCCCAGTCCAAGGGAGAGCCCATCCCTGCTCCCACTCTGAGTACAAGTGGACTTTGCAGAGATGCAGACGTCAAAGAAAGGAAATGGGGTGGGACAGGCCGATCCCCCAGGCCCTGCCCTAACTGCTACCACACCCACTCCACACCAGGGACTAGCACAGAGCTCAGCCACTGCTGTTCCTTACTGGGCATTTCTGAGAACAAAGATTAAAGAGACACTTGGTTTCTAAGTCACAACTTTCTGCCATGTTTCATTGTGTTTACCACAAAAAAAAGGGAAAACAAAAATGAGCCACGAGCCCTCACAGAGCAAGCCATGCAGTATGTGACTAGAGGGTGGCCCTGAAGGGGGGCCTCCTGGCCTGCCTCACCACCCTGTACTGCATCACATGGAGCTCAATGGTGCCCCTCCCTGGGTGGTGGGAACTTACCGCTTGTAGGGGTCGTAGGTGGGGCTGTCTCGACGCGCATAGCTATGGAGAGAACAGGCAGGAGTGAGGGCGGGAGATCCAATCAGGCGCAGTACCGGGCTTAGTCCTCAACCTCAGGACTCAAGGCCAGGCAGCAAGCACAGTGAGGGGGCTGCTGCCTGGGCTGTGAGCCTGGCTGGCCCTGGTTCCTCCACTTATGGGCACATCAGATCTGAATGCCAGCTGAGTGCCTGGGCCCAACCCCCAACAACATCCAGACCCTCCCTGACTGAGCGACAGGGACCTCAGTAGCCCTGATCCTGCTTAGCCTCTGACTGAGACTAGAAGGGTCCCTCCTCCATCCCACATCCCTGGCTGAGTCCTGGCTTATTGACAAGGACGATGAGCCTGGAACAGCTGACCAGTCTTAATGGTGTACTGCAAGCCAGGCA
The DNA here is from genome assembly GCF_902686455.1 of Sciurus vulgaris. NCBI lineage: Eukaryota > Metazoa > Chordata > Mammalia > Rodentia > Sciuridae > Sciurus > Sciurus vulgaris. The sequence goes on along the minus strand of NC_136478.1, from coordinate 54,178,078 downwards.
CTAATCGGGTGGTTCTCGTACCAACTCTGATCATTCATTCCTTGCAGCTGAGGAAACTCAGGCCCAAAAGATGAAGTCACTTGCCCCAGGTCACGCAGGCCTGTGACCCTAAGCCGCTGTTGCACCCGTGACACTGACGCTGGTGGTGGTGAGAATCAGCGCCTCTCTTGGACAACATTCTCCACCACCTGCCATTCTTGCAACTCCCTCAAACACTTGCTCAACAGATCCATGGCAGGGGGCGTGCCTTTGGCTGGGGCTCTTCGGCTACCAGACAGTCCCCCACACCCTGTCCCAAGACCTCCATGTGGAGACTGGCCAAATCCTCTCTCCTGGAAAGTGGTGGCCACCATTTTCCAAAGGAGAAAACAGGCTCAGGAGGGAGTGGCTTCTGCCAGGCTCCAGAGCTGGGCAGAACCTCGGTCAGGCCCACGTCTCCCAGCTCAGGCCTCAATTCAACTAGCTATATGGGGCAGCAGCCCACTGTCTCCTGGCGAGTATGGCAAGAGCCCCAAGTCCAGCCAGGTGAGGGGAGCAGTTGATAGGGGGAAGTGTCCACAAGCCCCTCAAGGTCACTCCTGCCACTGAGCCTTCATGTCAGGTCTTCGATGCTCCCCAGGAGGAGATTCGAAAGTCTGCCTGGAGAGAGCATTCCTGGACCCGCTCCTGCCCTCTCCCTACAGCCTCCAGGACTGATGCTAGTGGGGTGCAGGAGAGGCCCAGGGGAGAAACCCTACCTGGGTGGGCTGATCTTGCGACCCCGCAGCCGCTTCTCCCGGAACTCTCTCCGCTGGCGCCGGGAGCGACGGCCCTGGGCAGGGGCATGCCAGGCTGGTGAGGAGTGTGCACTCCCTGAGGCACACCCCTGTCCCCTTCACCCTGGCCCAGACCTCACCGAATACATGGCTTTCTCCTCCTCAAGGGCCTTGGCATGTTTGATGGCCTCCGCCTCCTCCTTGTCTTTCCGAAGCATCCTGCAGAGGGGAATGAGAATCCCCACAGAGGGCACAGGTCACAGGGAAGCTGGGCCTTAGCAAAGGCTTCAGTGACAGTGAGGTTCCCGTGCCTACTAGTCCATCAGCATGACTTACTGAGCCCCTCCTGTGTGCCCAGTGCTGGCTTAGGCACTAAGATTTCAGCACTGAAATGCCCCTTTTGTGGGCTGGCACACTAGGGGAGAAGAGACAGTGACCACAGCAATACAGTGCACAGTCCCCGTGATGGCACCAAGCTTGACAGGAAACATCAATCACAGGAGGGGACAGGAAGGGATAGGATCCAGGCAGGGGTGACTACACATTTCAGTGGGGAAGACTGGGGAGCCTCGCAGAGAACATGACATCTGAGAGAAACCTGGGGAGCAGGCTGTGCAGATGCCAGGCAAGGTGAAGAGCAGAGTAAATGGCAGATGGACAGGCCCACGGTCAGACGGGGCCTCAGGTCTCTGCGAAGTAAGAGGCCATAGAGACTGGGCAGAGGCGATGGGCAGAGTGGAAGGACCTGGGGTGAGGGAAGGGACAGAGGACCAGACAGGTAAGGCCTTGTGGCTGAGGCGGGGATTCTGGCTGCTCCTCAGTCGGGTGGGAGTCACAGAGGGTTCTGGACAGAGGCTGCCATGTTTAGACTTGGGTTTACTCAATGTGCACTTTGCTGTTCTGCTCCTGAGGACAGAAGCTAAGAGCTCTGCCCGCATGTGGCACAGGGCAAAGGCTCAGCCGCAGTGGCTGAGGGAATGACCCAGTGAATGAAGTAGCTCCACTAGGGGGTGCTGTCCACCAGGTCAGGAACTGGGGGAACTTCAAGGGGCAGATCTGCCCCAGGACACACTGAAAAGGGCAGGCTGAGTAATTCTGGGTGCAGCCTCAGCTTCTGCAAGTACCCAAGTACCCAAGGCATAGGCTCAGGAGCAAACAGGTTGTTGGCACCTGGGATATGGACAGAGGGAAACCAGGTGGGATCCACACAGCAGGGAGGATGTTGGCAGTTGGCCTCACCTGACAAAGTCCCCATCAGCCATGCCATAGGTTGTGGCCTGTTTGTTGAGATCTGCCACCTGCTCCTGGTTCAGTTCATCTACATCCACCTCCACGTCTGCACCAAGAGAAAGGCTGTCAGGAGCCAAGGCCAAGTGACAGGACAGGAAGAAGGGGCAGTGCTCCCGGAAGAGGGATGGACCGGGAGCCACCAGCCTGCAGGAATTGTCAGGGAGGGACTGGCTCAGGTCCAGCTCGGCTCAGCTCAGCATCCCCAGGCTGGCCTGGGGCTTGGCCAGAAGCCAACACAACACACCATGGGCGATGGGGGCTGGGAAACAGCTGGGTGGAGACAGATGGGTAGATGGATGAGTGAGGCGCTGAGGAAGGAGAGCAGGGGGAGGACATGGGAGGGGATTGGACTGAGCAGAGCCATGTGCGTGAGGGATACATGGATGGACACAAATATCTGGCTCTGCCCAAGAATAAACAAACAGGCAGCAGCAGGGTGCAGGCCAGGCTGAGGGCTGCTCCATGTGATTAGGAGGAGGGGACCCGGGCTGACAGATGCTAGGGCAGGAGGGGCTACTCTGTCCAAGGATGAACACTTGTCTTCCAGAGGAAAAAGGGAACAGGAAGGAAAGGCAGAGAGAAGCCAACCCCAGTGGAAGGAAAGGGAGTCTACACTTTGGTGGGTACCCTAAGAACAGCACCCTAGAAATACAGAGGGGCTGGGAACCCAGGGCCTGAGTGACGCAGGGAGGGATAGGGCAGGAATGTCCTGGAGCAGGAAGGGGAGGGGGGACTCATAAGCAGGGGTGTCCCACAGAGAGTAAGGGACAAGACACAAAAACGATGCCCAGGGACTGTTGGTGGGGAGGGCAGAGAGGGGACCCCACCGATGTCGGGGATGACCTCATCTTCATCCGAGTTGCTCTCCTCCTCGGCCGGCGACTCCTCCTCCTCGGGCTTCTCTGCTACCTTCTCTACCTCGGCCACTGTGCTGTCCTCATAGGTGTAACCAATGGAAGCCTTCTTTTCTGCCAGCCTGGGATGGGGGACCGTGTGAGCCAGGGCGATGCCCAGCAGAGAAGAGGGCCCCAGGGAGGCCCCACGCACTGGCCCTTCAAGTTCCACAGCACCCTCAGGACAGCCTAGGCTGCGTGCCCCTTCCCACCACCCCTCCAGCTGCGTCGGGCATTACCCTGTTCTCCCCAGCCCTGCCTGCGTTGGGTCATCATGCCAGGGGACAGCTCTGTCTCCCTGACTAGACCACAAGTCCCATGAGAACAGGGCCCAGGGCACAGCAGGGGCCTTCTGAGGGCCCACGGCAGCATTCATCTAGTCAACATTCGCTGCCATCTGCCAGCGCCAGCCTCATTCTGAAGGGGTCACAGGTGAGGGCAGAGACTTCTGGAGGCACCCAGTGCAGCCCCGTGAAAACTCTCTGGATGGAGAAAGTAGCAAGTGCCCAGAAACCGATCAATCCCCAGGGGAACCTCAGGAGCCCGAGGGAAGGAGCGACTGAGGACGGCATGTCCCCGAAGAGATGGAGCAGGATCCGACCCAGAGGGGGACGGGCCTGCCGACAGGGCAAAGCGAGTGTGCAGAGCGTGGAGATCCGCAGGACTGCTGGGGCCTGTGTCAGCTCAGGCCCCTATCCTCCAGCCAGTCCTTGAGGACACTGCCCTGAGACGCAACTCTCCAAGTGCCATCAGCCACTGCTGACACGGCAGGCACGGGGACAAGTGCACTGTGAGCCCAACTTCCGCACCCCTCACAACTCTGCTCACAGTGGGGCACATCAAACGCCGAGGGGACAACCTCCCATGTGCCCAGGCCTGCCTCCCCACCCCAGCTGAAGCCACAAAGAAGAGCCCCTGGCGAACCCTGTCCCTTAGCCACTGCTTCCTCTTCTGCACCTTCACTGAGTGTGAGCACCTACTGTATGCCTAGTGCTGTCCTTGGCTTGGGTGAGGCTGCAATGCAGAGGACGGAAGAGGCGAGCGTGGGGGGCTCGCAGTGCTCCTTGCTCCCCAACCCTGCAGCACCCCAGCCCTGACTCACTTCTTCTTCTCGTCCTCACTGGGTCTCTGAAGACCTCCGTACAACTCGTCGATGTAAATCTGGTACAGGCACTGCTCCTCTGAGACTGCAGCAAGCAAGACACCGGGGTCAGGGTGGGAGGGGCCGCTGGTAAGTCCAGGGGGCCGCTAGAATGCAGGGGGGCAGGGGCAACCCAAGTGCAGCCAGGGGTACAGTCACTAATTCCAGATAATCATGCCCCCTCTAGTGGGACACAGGGACAGAACAGCCCTGGCTATACCATCAACATGCTGTGCAGCTACAGTTAAGTGACCTAACCCCTCTGTGCTTCAGTTGACTTTTCTGTAAGGTGGAGTGAGCGCTTGGAACTTGGACACTGCTACCATGACTGTGGCCAAGGAGGCCTCCGCTGGACCCTGCCAAACTATAAACTTGCTCTCCCCAGTGCTAGATGTCCCTTGGACCCCATGGGCCACTCTACTATGTGCTTCCCTGTGGCTCAGTTTAAGCGTCGTTTGGAATGATCTAGGCATGCCTTCGCCCCGACCCTCCTCCGGGAGCTCCACGACATACCAGTCCTTCCCATCTCCCTGCCTGGACCTGCTGTGGGAGCCTGGGTGAATCCTCCCTCCCCTCTGGGGCCTTTAGTTTTTCTGTCTGGGGAGCAGCATGGCCCTGCCTTGCTTTGGCACACCTTCTGACTCCTACCGTCTACATGGCCCAGGAGAGGGCCCACCTGCTCTGATCACACAGGCTGTCTCCTCCGGCACCCACCTGCAGCCTCTGTGCACCCTGTGTGTAGCCTGGAGCCCAGCACCAACCCCACCTTGCCAGGGTGCCTTCTATCCCTCAGTGACCATGCCATTAAACCCTGTCCTATTTTTCTGAGAGAACGGTATGCCATCTGCTATAACGTCACCTTAGTCTGTCCTTACCACTTCTGTGCACTGTGCTGCTGCTCCCTCCCCCCATCAGGCTCCTGATCCCAGAACAGCACCTGCCATGGCCCAGGTGCCCTCACTGGTGCTCAGAACAGACGAGCGCATGCAGAGACAGAGCTAAGGAAACCCGCCTCGAGAACCCACGTGACTCAGGTGATGGCAAAGACCACAGTAACAGTGACAGGGTCCCCTGATTCTGAGAACTCGATGACTGCTAGCACTTTGGCAGCTTCTGATCTTAGATATGCAAGATGCCTTGGAAACAAACACACAGCAGAGACCAGGGCCTGCAGCTGGGCCTCACTCCAGCCCTCCAGGCCCACACAGCCGCTGCTGCCTCTCTTCTTCAGGAGGAAACCCAGGTCTACCAGGTAAGGGACTGGTGTATGGACAGACCAAGCAGAGGACTCAGGGACACTGAGAGGAGAGCCCCCCCAGTCCTTCATGGAAGACGGGCAAAGAGCTCTCCATTGGGAGGCAGCAGTGGTCACCAACGCAGGGAGAACCCCAGCTCCTCAGACACCCTCAGCCTCAATATCCAGTTTGTAAAGTGGAACGCCACCCCAATCCTGCTAGTGACTGTGCAGGGATAACAGATCATATGGACAAAAAAAGCACAAGTCTGCCAGGTGCCACCTCCTCAGGTAGCCCAGAGGGGGGAGCAGCCACCTCCTTGAGCCTTTGCTTTCACATAGGGAAAGGATGACAATGGGAAGGCTGGCCTTGGAGAGTTCTGGATGTCTGTGAACACCTAGCAAACTGTCAAATGCTGTCTGAATCGTCGTTTAAAACAAGGAGAAATTTCTTCTTCTGTCCTGACAATCTCACCCGTGCAAGCAAGGAAAAATACAGGTGTGCTTGCTATTTTCCCCATTTCTTCTCTTAGAGAAAAAAAAAAAAAAAAAGAGTACAGAATCAGAGCATATGGAACATGGACGTGACCTTGGCAGGTACATGTGAGTCTGCTAATATCCTCTGTGCCAATCCAGAGACAAAGGCCCCGAAGGGGAAAGAGACAGACAGAGCAAGCCCCTGACAGAGCCATGACCAGAACCCCAGGTCGTTTGGTAGAAAGTACCTGGATAAAAGTTTTCTTCCCAAACTTGTCTAGGTCTTCCAATCTCCAGGGGCCCCCCACTCCCCACTCCCCGCCCAAATCACTCACTGCCAGCAAAGTCGTTCTGCACCAGGCCTCGGTAGCGCTCGTAGTTACATTTCCGCTCGTCTGACTCCTGTTCCGGGGAGCTTTGGGGAGGTCAAGATCTTGAGATCAGAGGGAGGGATGGATCCCACTCCAAGCCAGCAGGAAGAGGGATGAGGCACCCGGGCTCAGGGAGGGAGTGCTCCTCCCCACCTGCACGCTTCCTCCCTAGGAAGGTGACAAGCAGGCTGGGGCAAGGACATGTGCTGCTGGTTCCTCGGGCAACCCCTTGGGGAGGCAGCTTACATGGTGGTGAGCAGTGGGGGGGTGTAGTCGGGGATGTGGTCCAGGTGGGCACGGACATCAAAGCGGTCAATCATGTTGTTGGTGTCCCCCTGCCAGGGCATCCTGAAGAGGGGAGGATGAGAGCAGGGAAGCCAGGAGCTCAGGGGCCGCTGCCCAGGACTAGGCACCTGCTCCCTGCCACCTCGTGCTTGAAAGCCTGGCCCGCTGCACCCAACACCCACAGTATGGCCTTTACCCTCAGCCCCCGCTCTTAGTCCCTGCTCCTACAAAGCCCCCGGAATCTACAGTCAGCCTCCTGGAACCTTGAAGAAACCACCATCTGACTGCCCCTAGGAAGAATGCGGCTCCATTTCTCAGGACCAAGCAACAGTGGAGAACCTAAGCCAGGGACTGCAGGCCACTTGAGGGGCCGGTCACCCTGCAACACCCCCTCTGGCAACCTACCCTCTTTCTGCTTCTTTGGGCCTCTGGTCCGGCCCCACCCATTCCCTTCCAAGTCTAGCTGGGGCCTCCATCCCAACCCTGCATGCTCTACATGGCCTCTCTCACTGTCACCTTCATAGGCAGGTTCAACCTTTCCTGCCTCTGAGCTCCCAAAGGCCTGCCTGTATCCCAGAATCTCTGCCGCAGACTTCACACCACCTCCTGGTCCCTTCTGATGCCCAGGCCCCAGTCACAGACATTCTCCTGCCCCACGGCAGCCTCACATGTTAACTGGGCTCTCTGCGGCGAGGGCCACTGCAGAATCCAGATGCACCTTGCAGGCTCGGCCATGCACCTGCAGGAACTGGGCTGGGTCCTTCTTCTGCAGGGGTAGACAGAACAGAGGTCAGGTCACCACCAGTGAGCTTCGGTTCCCACCCCCATAATCAAGCTCAGGGGTGAGCTGGCCTCTGATGTCAAACAGGCCACACCTCAGAGGCAACCAACCTGCAGAACAGCAGAAGTTTAATTAATGAGCCGCCTGACTCTAGAACAGGGCCATGGTTCCTCCCCAGGCAGTGGTGAGGGGCTCTGAGCTCTGGACCAATCTTCTGCAAGCCAGTACTGAGATCCCTGGCCTAAAATATCACACCCCCACCCCAGCAGCTCATCTCCCCCTAGAAGCAGGTGTGAGCACTTGGCCTCGGGGCAGCCTCTATGACAGCAAGACTGAGAAACACAGGAAAAGATGACCAACGTCCTTAGTCACCAGGGACGTTGAAATACCAATCAAAACCACAAGGTAGCACTTCACACACACTAGGACAGCTGAAATCGAAAGGACAAAACCACGAGGGCCATGCCACCCTTAATGCGCCTGAGTTTGTCTGAAAGGACAAAAACAGTGACAAAAATGTGGAGAAATTCAATTCCCCAAAAAGGCAGTCGGGCTGGTAGAGCTTAGTGGAAGAGCACCTGCCCAGCATGTGTGAGGCCCTGGGTTTGATCCCCAGCAATGCGAAAACAGAAAGTTAAATGAAGAATTACCACATGACTCAGCAATTCTACTTCTAGATACAGACCCAAAAGGACAGAAAACAGGACTCATACATTCGTACTCTGATGTTCATGTCAGCATTATTCACAAAAGCAAGAAGGTGAAAACCTTCATTAATCAATAAACCATCGATTAATGAAAAACAAAATAGGGTATGTCCACACAGTGCAACAGCGCTGACACCCTTGAGGGTGAGTGAAAGAAGCCAGTCACAAAAGGCCACACGTCCCAGGACTCCACTTGCATGAGCCGTCCAGAACAGGCAAACCAGAGACAGTGCAGACTCTAGCTGCCCGGAGGGGCATGGGGCGCAAGGGCACCGGCTGCTATGGCAGGCTTGCCCTCTGGGGTAAAGAAAAAAGAAACTTCGCCAAGCTCTGGCGGTGCTCCTGGTTGCACAACCCATGCCAAAAGGCACCGAACAGCATGCCTGCAACCAGGGAGCCGTGTGGTATGGGAATCTCTCAGCAAAACAACCCCAGACAGGACACCACAGGGAGAATGTCCCAAGTCCATGGCCCTCAGGTCTGAGTTCTGGTTCGGGTCACAAGTCCAAGTCTTCACAACAGGGACATGAAAAGGACAGTCCAGCAGGAGCGGCGCCCACTGCTACACTTCCTCATGGCCGGGCTCCACGCCGACCTCCCACATGCCCTGTGCCCTCCTCACCTGCCTCTGTTACTCCCTGGGCCTGGAATGCTCTCCACATGGCTGCTCCCTCACTTACTCCGGGTCTCCTTCTAGAGTCTTCCTGACCACACAGCTGTAGACCCTGTCTACCCAGCTTTTCCAGCGCCCCCCCGTATTTACTCTATCCCGGCAACCCCTGTTCTCAGAGCTGCAGGGCCTCCTGGGAAGCAGGGATCTATTTGTTTCACTGCTGTGTCCCCAGGGCCAGGCCCACAGGGCGCTCAGGAACACCCAATGAAGAAAAGGAGAACAAGAGAGGAGATCAAGCCATTTGGCTCAGAAACAAGCACCTGCCCCAAGTTTCCAAGGCATCCCCCTCCTTGGGGTTCCTCCCTCAGCAAACGGCAGGCACATCCTACTACTGCAGAGCTGAGGGTGCCCCTGGGGACCACAGCTGGCGCCAACTAACTCCAACTCTGCACTCACTCTCTGACAGGCACCGGCGGTCAGTTCCTGATTTCACACCTAAAGACACACCTAAAGGGGGGAACACACCAAGACCACAAGGTCCAGCCAGGTGGCACTTCTGGAATGAAACCGCTGCCCCCGTGCTTGACCTGCTCCTGTAAGGCCTCACCTCCAGCCACCAACACGTCCAGCTCCCTCCGCCCCAGTTCCCACAGCCAAGACTCAAGGGACAACATGTGGCATCTGGCAAGTGAGGAAAAACACCTGGCGAGGTCAGCATCACGGGAGTAAAAAACAGATTTCTGGGAATAAAAGGCCAGAGCCTAGGGCCTGGCTCTGCAGCAATTTGGAAGTCCATGAACCAAACTAAAAGACAGGCTCTGAGCTAAGAGCTATTTTACACTTCCTCAATGAGGCTTCCCCGCCATGGAGAAAAACACTATCTCCCCACGCTCCAGATGAGGAGCTCAGAGCAGAGACCTGTGTGCCTAGACCACACCACCAGTAAGAACTTGGTTTTGAACCCAGATGGGCCTGACTCCAAAATTGACTTCTTACTTTAATTTTCACTTTTTTTTTTTCCAAATTTTAATTTTGTTATTGTAGTAGAAAGCATGTACCATAAAATCTACCTTCCTTTTTTTTTTTCTTTTCTGTTGCTAGGGTCGGAACACAGGGCCACACTAGGCAGACACTAGGGAAGCACTCTACCACTGAGCTACAGTCCCAACACTTGCTTCAGTCTCCTGAGTAGCTGGGACTACAGGTGTGTGCCACCACGGCTGGCTTAAAATTTTTATTTTTAGCGCAGTGGTGCATTCCTGTCATTCCAGTGGCTCAGGAGGCTGAGACAGGAGGATCACAAATTCAAAGCCAGACTCAGCAAAAGCGAGGCACTAAGCAACTCAGTGAGATCCCGTCTCTAAATAAAATACAAAATAGGCCTAGGGATATGGCTCAGTGGTTGAGTGTCCCGAGTTCAATCTCCAGTACCAAAAAAAAAAAAAAAATTATTTTATTTTTTTGTGGTGTTGGGTATGGAACCTAGGGCCTTCTCGACATCTGAACACCCCAGCCCTCTAGCATTTAAGTTTACAGTACAGTGGTATTAACTATATGCACTTATGTATTAAATATGCAAATCTCTAGACCTTTCTCACCTTGCAAAACTACAACTCTGTACCCACTGAGCTCCCTCTCCCCTGCCTCTAGCTATCACCTATTTTCTGTTTCTAAGAGTCTGACTGTTTTAGATGCCTCCTGTGAACCGAGTCCTGCAGTACTGTCTTTTTGTTACTGGATTATTTTGCTTAGCTCTTAGCATGATGTCCTCAAGGTACTAAATGGAAAGGATTTATTTTGTGAAGATAATATTCCATTGCAGGTACATACATCAAAATATCTTTGTCCATTCATCCACCAATAGACATTTAGATGCTTTCACCTCTTGGCTATCGTAAATAATGCTGTAACAAATATCAGTGCATAAATGTTTCTTCATGACCCAAAATCCAAGTTGGGGGTGCAGCTCAGTGGTAGAGTACATGCTGAGCATGTGTAAAGCCCTGGATTCCATCTTCGGTACCAAAAAAAAAAAAAAAAAAAAAAAAAGGTCGAGGTACATGTAGCTCAGTGGTAGAGCACCCACAGGTTCAATCCCTGGTACAAAAAAAAAAAAAAAATCCAAACCCCACTTTTTTTGGGGGGGTGCTTCCAGGGATCAATCAGGGTCTCACGCACAGTAAGCAAGTACTTTACCATTGAGTTATCCTGCCGACTTGCCAAAATCTACATTTTTTTTTTTGGAACTGGGATGGAACCCAGAGGCACTTAACCACTGAGTCACATTCCCAGCCATTTTCATTTATTTATTTTTTTTATTGTAAACAAATGGGACACATGTTGTTTCTCTGTTTGTACATGGAGTAAAGGTGTACCATTTGTGTAATCATAAATTTACATAGGGTAATGTTGTTTGAGTCATTCTGTTATTTTTTCCCTTCCCCCCACCCCTCCCACCCCTCCCATTTTTATTTTGAGGCAGGATTTTACTAAGTTGCTTAGGGCCTTGCCAAGTTGCTGAGGCTGGCTTTGAACTTTCAATCCTCCTGTCTCAGCCTCCTGAGTCACTGAGAATACAGGTATGTGCCAGTGCACCCATCCCCAAATCTACTCTGCATCACTAGACTATCCTTATTCTAGGATCAGGTGGGGTCAGGGGAGTTCATTCATTTACTTGCTCACTCAACATTTTGGCAGGCACTGCTACATGGCGGGCCCTGTGCTAGAGCACAGCAGTGACTGAGATGGCCTTGACCCTGTCCTCATGGTTCACAGTGCAGTGTGGGACACAGGCCTGCCCCACATAGAGATGACTGAGTATGTGCAGTGCCAAGAAGGGGGAGGCCAAGAAGGGGGAGCCCAGGGGAACACTGACCCACCATTAGGGGCCAGCTTAGGTCGTCCTAGAGCAGACCATTTGTTTATCTCTCATTTTCATGTCAACAGAGGACTGTTTCTTTAATCAAACCACTGACTAAAGAAGAAAACTGGGCTGGGGATATAGCTCAGTTGGTAGAGTGCTTACCTTGCATGCACAAGACCCTGGGTTCAATCCCCAGCACCAAAAAAAAAAAAAAAAAAAAAAAAAAAGAAGAAGAAGAAAACTGACAAAGACAAGAACAATCACAGAACCAGAGTCAGGTATGAGCTGAAACAGGGAGAGAGGAGGCCCCAAGGGCCAATCAGGAACAGAGAAAGCAGCGGCATCCAGACACCACCTTCAACCCATCAGGTGACCTCAGTTTCTTCCCAGGTGCCCCCCGCCTCTTTTCTCAGCTTGGGAAGAAGATGAGGGGCCTGCATAAGCAGCCCCATCTCCTCCTCAAAGCAGCCACCAGCCACTGGCAGCCACCTCCCACAGCTTGGCAGTATACATCTGAATGTGGATCACGTTCCTGTGCGGGGACACTGGCTGCTTGTACGGGCCTGCACCACACAGCACCCCACAGATGCCTGTTTCAGAGCTCTCTGGTCATGCAGTGAGGGACTGGCCATCACCACTGTCCCAAGGGAAAATCAAGCGAGGTGGTCCCTTGCTAACACTGAGGGGGCCTAGAGTCCCAGACCGCCTAAGTTTTCTTTCCTCTGTGCCACCCCTTGGCCTGAATCAAAATCCCAGCTCTATGCTGCTACTCTACCACAATTCCTGTCAATCACAGTAAGAGTGAATGTTTACTGGACAGTGGATCCTCTAGGCAGGCACACGCTCAGAGCTCTACTTGCCCAACAGTAAGAATCTGCAAGGGAGCTGTGTGCCACCATGCCTGGCTTCCTTCTTTTTGGCAGTACTGAGTATGGAAGCCAGGGGTGCTCTATTGCTGGGGCTACACCCAGCCCCTTTATGTTTTTTTTTTTTTTTTTAGTTGTAGATGGACACAATGTCTTTATTTATTTTTATTTGGTGCTGAGGACTGAATCCAGTGCCTCACATGTGCCAGACAACACTCTACTACTGAGCCACAACCCCAGTCCAGCCCTTTATGTTTTTGAGACAGGGCCTCAATAAGTTGCCCAGGTTGCCCTTGAACTTGTGATTCTCCTGCCTCTGCCTCCTGAGTTGATAGGATTACAGGCAAGAGCCACCACACCTTGCTCAAGGGAGCTGCTCTTGTCTTCCATTAATTGGCAATGATCTCCAATAACCCTGCTTTGGTAGGAACGGAACTTGTATATCTGGTTAAGACCACCCAGTTGTACGTGACCATGGAACTACTTTCCAGACAGTGGGATACAGGTGAAGTATCATGGGAAAACATCTAGAAACTTTCTTAACAACTGACATGTGCAACTTTGTCCCATTTCTCTGAATTCTTCCTCTCTGTTGGATGGGATGAAGAGAGGACAACTAGAATCCAAGCAGCCCTCTTAGGCCTAAAGACAACACAGGGAAGAGAAACTATGCGCAGCAGAAGCACAAACAGAAGTAACTTAGGTCCCAAGCAGAAATGGCTCCTCCGATCACCACCTTTAATAGAGATAATTGCTGCCTACCTCTCAGACCTGCTGAAAGAACTAGGAAGTGGGCACTGGGCCTGGCACACACCCTCCCACAGTAAACAGCAGCTCTTCCTGCCTGAATGCTACTGGTTCTGACTCTGCTGGGACCTCAGCTAGAACCAACACAGACCCAGGCCCTGCCATCACAGTTACGTTCAGAGTTACTCTGACACCACTACAGATAGCCTTTTCCACTAGCCAATGGATCCTTCTTGGGTCACACAGAAAGCAAGGAGCTCTTAAAGCTTACCCTTCCCTGCAGAGTGGGACAAGAACAATCTGCATCCATCTCATGGGTGTCTGTGAGATTCAAAAACAACCACCCAGTTAGATTCAGTGGCACACACCTGTAATCCCAGCAACTCAGCTGGCTGAGGCAGGAGGATCACAAGCTTTAGGCCAGCCTGGGCAACTCAGCAAGACCCTGTCCCAAAATAAAAATTAAAAGGGCTGCGGATATAGCTCAATGGTAGAGTACAACAGTACTCAACAACCAGTACCAAAAAAAAAAAAAAAAATCCACATATCTAAAATCCTCCCTGGTGCCAGAGAAGGGCAACGAAGTGGCAACTGCTATTGTTAATCCTGTTTTGTCTGTTCTTCGAAACCATATTTGCTAGGCCCAAACTTGGGATGTGTATGTGACCCCAAAATACCTAATTCTAATCTCCAAGAGTTGGGTGTGTGTATATGTATATATCCATAAATATGATTTATATATCTGTATGACATTTCAAATGTGTTACATTCCACAAAGGAGGACAGTGGACTATGATGGCATTTATAGGGGACACCTGACTCTATTTGGGGGGTCAAGATAAGACTTCCCTGAGGACCGAGATCTGATAATGAACACAAGTTAGCCAGGTATGGGAAGAGGACAAGCATAGATACTGTGGTCAGAGTGCTTGGGTACACAGAAGACTGACAAGGATGGCTTGAGAGAAGGAATGAGGCAGAGTGAAGCAGCATGAGCCTAGAGGTGGGACAAAAGCCAGACCACTGTAGGTGGGCAGTTCAGTGGTAGGGTGCTTGACTAGCATACATAAGGCCCAGGGCTCCATCCCCAGCAATGAAACAAAAAGTCAGACCCTGAAAGCTATGGTGAGGAGCATGGACACTAAGGAGCCAAGGAAGATTTCTGAGCAAGGGACAAAGTTAGCTTTGTCCTTTAGAAAGACCTCTCTGAGCTGGGAGTGGTGGTGCACACCTGTAATCCCAGCAACCCAGGAAACTGAGGCAGGAGGATGGCTCTCAAGGTGGGCCTCAGCAACTTGGTGAAATCCTGTCTCAAATTAAAAATAAAAAGGACTGAGGATGTTGCTCAGTGGTAAAACATCCCTCTGTTCAATCCCACTGCCAAAAAAAAACCCAAAAAAACAAAAAAACTCACTTCTTTGGCCACCTGAAGATGGTGGAAGAGACAGAACTGGAAGCCAGGAGAGCAGGAAGCAAACAGTGTTTACTTAAAATCATCTAATAGAACTGAGCCTGGTAAACAAGGTCCATTCCAAGCTGGGGTCCCAAGAACAAGCAGGAGGTAAACAAGTGAGGGGAGGCATTACAGGCCAAAGCCCTGTGGTGGCAGAAGTGGAAAAAGGCCAATGTTGCTGTCCAAGAAGCCAGTAGAGGCCAGACCACAAGCACTTTGAAGGCCAAGACATGGAGTTTGGTCTTTTCTCCAAAAGCAACTGAAGACAGGAGAGGGAAGTAGTCAGATGTCATTTAGTGAATACTTGATGGCACAGTTACTGTGTGCCAAACCAAACCTCAAGAGTGGCTGAGCTCTCTGGGGTCCCAGGAACACAGCAATAAGCAACACAGATGACGTTCTGGAGGCAGTCTTGTGTCTGTGCTGCTCAGTGTTACAAAGTCCTCCCTCCTTCCTGCCAACACCACATCTGCATTCAGAGGCTACACCAAACAGTATGCTATCACAAACTCGTACTCAGGCCCTCGCTGTCAATCAGGCTCAAGAAATCTTGAGTGGAGCCCGTGGGTCCCATGCCTGTAATCCTAGTGGCTCAGGAGGCTGGGGCAAGAAGAGGCTGAGACAAGAGAATCATGAGTCCAAAACTAGCCTCAGCAGAAGTGAGGCTGCTAAGCAACAAAGTGAGACCCTGTATCTAAGTTAAAAAACAGGGTTGGGGGTGTGGCTCAGGGGTCGAGTGCCCCTGAGTTCAATCTCTGGTACCAAAAAAAAGAGAGAAAAACAAAAAACAAAACAAAGCAAACAAACAACAACAACAACAAAAAACGACGAGTGACTAGTGTGAGAAAACAGGGCACTTGTCTTGGCATATTTCCAAGCCCAATTTTACAGTGGATGACCAGGGCTCCACCCACCAGAGAATCTCCCACCCCAAACAAAAGGTGAGTCACTCACAATCTTTTCATAGTATTCCCGCCTCCGTTCTGCCCTCTTCTTGTAGTCAACCATCATGCCTCGAAGCTTCCGCTCATGCTTCCGAGCCTCGTGCCACATTGTGGTGAGGCCAAGCCTGAGGCCTCAACCTGGGGGATGAGGGGATGAGGGGTGTGAGATGGGCAGAACCACAGCATTCTAACAAGTTGGTGGCAGAACCGATCCATGTCTCTCAGCTTCGGGGAAGGGAAGTGAGGCTGCAGACCTGCGGTCCTGACGCACAAGCGCATCCCTGACAGCCAGGACCCAGTAGCTTGAGAACTGTGAGAAATCCTCTCGGGTGACTCTGGGGTGAGCACCCCTGGGAAGGGGTATCCTAGATTCCAAGCACCGGAGTCGGGATGAAAGGTTGTGGAACGTAATGTTTGAGGTAAACCCTAAGCAGCTGGGGCTGACGCTCAAGAAGAGCTGAAAGGACTCCGCGAGGGGCCATCGGTGGGGCTGGGTACAGGGATGGGTTTGCAGAGTGACAGGAACGAAAGCAGGCGGAGGAGGGGCGAATTTCACCGGCACATTGCAGTGGCAGGGAGGCGGGGGTCGAGGACAGGTGAAGGGCGTGGATGGAAGGTGCCGCCGGAGGGAGGAGGGGCACAGTGGGGGTCTGCTCAGAGAGCAGAGGAGGGCTGAGGTGTACAGAAGGGCTGTGTGGAGAGAGGGGCAACCAGGTAAAACAACCTGGAGAGGAGCTGGCTGCCGGGGGAGGGCGGGCCGAGTCGGGGAGCAGTGTGTGTGGACAGGGGGGAGCCCGGAGGTGCGACTGATCTTGTGGACCAGGTCAGGGCCGAGTCGGACAACGCGAATCGGGCCCACGGCCGGGTCGGGGCGCGGCCTGACGTCCCGTCAGGACGTAGAGGGTGCGGGCAGGGGGCCGTCGGGGCGGAGGCCCGCGGCACCGCCGGGAGAGCCCGGGGCCGGGGCGCAGCTAGGCTGGCGCCGCCAGAAAGCCAAGGTGGTCGGGGCCGAAGCCTGCACTCACCGGCTCGCCGCCGCCTCCCACTCCTGCGCTCGCGCGCGGCCCGCACCGGAAACGGAAATGGGGAGCCGCGCAAAGGGGCAGGGCGGGGCGTCGCGAACGCACTTCCGCCGGCGCAGGGGCGGGGCGGGGCGGGGCGGGGCTGGTGGGCGGAGGAGGTGCTGGAGGCTCTGCGGCCCCGTTGACGCGGTGTTTCCCGGGCAGAGACAGCGGACCCCCACGAATCAACGTTTTTATTGGGAAATGCCCACGCCCCTGTGGGAGAGGGCCGCGGACCTGCTCCCTTACTCCTAAACACAGTTATTTTTCGGGATCCGTCAAGAGAAGGTACCCCGCGTGCGGGGGTCTCACCCGGGCCGGGCCCCTCTCCCTCTCCCGACTCCGTTTTCTCATAGGTAAAATGGAGTCAAGGGGAGACCAGTGCTGCCGAGCTTCTCGCCAGCGCTGAGGATGTCCGATTAAGGATGACGAGGTCGGAAGACTGACCAACTGCGGCCCAAGGGGATGGAGGTGCTGGACCGACCCCTCGGCCGGGTTCGCAGGGTCCCTCCAGCCACCTCCCCACCCAGCGCCTCTCCTCTGGCGCCGCGGGCTACGTGGCTTCAGGCCCCGGGGACAGGAGGCCACTCCCGAAGGCTGCCTCTCGGTACTGATTGGGAAACATGTTGCTGCCCACGAGGCTGGCGGTGCCTCCGTCCCCGGGGCCGGGGGCTGAGTAGGAGTCCAGCGTCAGCGGCTCGGCGCCAGGGGGCTCCCCGACCGCGGCCCCTGCAACCCCGCTGGTGGCAACAGCACTGACGAGTGGCGGCGCTGGGGGCAGCAGGTCCAGCATGGTGAAGAACGTGGGGGTCGTGGGGTCATAGGCAAAGCTGTCATCAAGGAGGTCGGGATCGCAGGGAGGCTCCAGGCCAGGCAGGGACACGGTACCGGGGAAGAAGTCTGTGTCCGGCAGCAGGGCTGAGGGTGGGAGGAACGGGCCTATAGGAATGAGAAGAGCAATGGACTTTAGCGCCAATTTTGTCTAGGCACTCATTCAGACGCTCCACCCCATACTAAATGCACTGTTTGGGTTGGCCTCCTTTAAGACCAGCCTATGGGTAGAGATTGTCATCATTCTCATAATAACCAAATGAAACACCAAGGCTGGAAGTCACACCAAGCTGTCGAGTGGTGAAACCAGAATCAAACCCACACTCCTGCAGGGCTGTGAGCAGTTTTCTCCAAGAACGAGGAAAGGAAGGAGGCTCCTATGTAACCATCAATATAGCAAGACTCTCCACACCGTGAGATTCCTAAATTGGGAAGTTATCAGTCCCCAAAATGGAAGGTTAAATGATCCGTATTATTGGAGTATCTCTTCCTCTTTTTTAGATAACACAAACCTGATAACAAAGGCTAATTACTCTTAGAAGGAGACACAGGAGCTGGGCACTGTGGCGCACACCTGTAATCCCAGTGGCTCAGGGGGCTAAGGCAGGAGGATTTTGAGTTCAAAGCCAGCCTCAGCAACTTAGGGAGGCCCTAAGTAGCTCAGTGAGACCCTGTCTCTAAATTAAATACAAAAAAGGGCTGCAGATATGGCTCAGTGGTTAAGCACCCCTGGATTCAATC
Organism: Sciurus vulgaris; assembly: GCF_902686455.1. Classification (NCBI taxonomy): domain Eukaryota; kingdom Metazoa; phylum Chordata; class Mammalia; order Rodentia; family Sciuridae; genus Sciurus; species Sciurus vulgaris. The sequence continues at coordinate 54,160,025 of NC_136478.1, read as the reverse complement.
CCTGTACCAAAACAAAAACAAAAACAGACACGGGCCTAGTAATATTCCCAGAGTCCTCTACAGCTTACTGTGGACATGTGACTAAGTGGAACCTGGGCATGGGGTGGAAGCTGCAAATTGAAAATAGCAAGAGCTTGGGTCTCTGATGACCATGTAGCCACCAGATCATACCTTGAGTACCTACCACTGCAGTGTGTTTATGTGAGAGGAGAAATAAAGTTCTATCCTCTTAAAACTTCTTTCATTTTGGGTTTTGCGGTGAATGTAGTTAACCAGGATCATAACAAAGGCAGGTGGCATTCCTGATTTCTGGCAAGTTCCTAACAATACGACTGTGAGAAATAACTATGACATGATCTCACTCAATTTTGGCAAGGACCCAAACAGTGATAGGTAACAGACATGGGCAATGGGAACATGAGGCTAAGGGAATAATTCTATAAAATGGGCCCACTGTGTTGATCCCCACATGCTTGCTTTTAAAAAGCAATTTACCTGCAGCCCTGCCTGACTTCATTGATAGGACATGTTACATTCTCAGAAAACAACCAGTAACCTGCAGGAGACATACAGGCCTGAAAGGCTGATAAGACCACAAGTTGCCCTGGAGGTGAGGGGTGGATTTTCGTGACCTTTACACAGAGCTCAGGGAGATAAGCAAAATTCCCCCTAATCATAAAATCTGTAGGAACAAGTTCCAATTAGAATGGTCAACATGGTTCAAAGTGACTCAGAGTTGCCTTGGACCTTTACCATGTGCAGTGGCTCAGTGGCAGAGCACTTACCTAGCATATGTGAGGTACTGGGTTGGATTCTCAGCTCCACATATAAATAAATAAGATAAAGGTTCATTGACAACTAAAACAATATTAAAAAATAAGTTATCCTGCTATCCATCAAAAGTCAAGAGGTGGGCTGGGGCTGGGGCTGAGTGGTAGAGCACTTGCTAGCACATGTGAGGCATGGGATTTGATCCTCAGCACCATATAAAACAATAAATAAATAAACTATTTTAAAAAAGGTCAAGAGGTGGACTTGGGTGGGACTCTCTGGAAACTTCCTGGATTCCCAATAAAGCTGGAAGGCAGGACAGGTGTACCATCCGCCTCCTCTCTGGAGGACCCAGCCTCTCCCTGGAGGGTGTCCCCTTCCCCTTTCCCTATCCCTTCTTATACACTCAGGCCTGCTACAGTGGTCTGTCTGAAATCTTTCTGGGGCGATCCTGGGAACTGGTGAGAGGGCTGAGGGGTGGCTCAGCTCTGCGATACGCCCTTGCCCTGCAACTTGAGGAAGGGCCGCCTGCTGATGGGCACGCAAGCTGAGGCACAGATGTCGCAAAGCTGCAAAACCGTGGACCCAATTCAAATCCAGACTGAATCCAGAAGCCGTGCCCCTGCGGCTTTGCCTCAGGAATGAGGGAGAGAACCCAGCAGGTGGATGGAGGGCCGAGCCGGGACTCTCCGCTGGAGGTTGGCGGAGTGGGCTGGGATTGGTGGTTGCGAGGGGTGGGGCTGTTGGGCATTGGTTACAAGCCGCGGGAGGGTGGGGACAACCTGCGGTACCACAAACAGCCAGGGTGGGACTGGCTGGAGTGGTTGGTGGCAGGCTGGGTGGTGGCTGGAAGCGGTTTGAGGGCTGGGGTCACGGCGGGTGGGAAGGCTTCTTTGGATGGCAGGCAGTGAGGCTAGAGTGGTGAGAACTAGATGTGGCGTGGGAGTTGAGAGGAAGGCCCCGTGCGCGGCTAGGTTGGAGAGGGCCCAGAACTTGAGGTCGGTGGGCTCTAGCCACCACCGCTGACGCGCCATCCAGTACCTGCGCCACCCACATCATCCCTCCATACAGATGGTATCAACTCCCTGCTCCAGCAGATCTGCCACGTGGTAGCCTCAAGCAAGAGACTTCTCTCTAGGCCTCAGTTTTTCCACCTATAAAATGGGTGGAATGACAGACTAGGTGTGCAGACTACATGGTTAAACACAGACCACTTGGGTGCCTGTTCCAGTGTCCATAAAAAGATGAACACTTAAAATTTGTTTTATGCCAGGTGAGGTGGGGCACGCCTGTAATCTCAGCTACTCGGGAGGCTGAGGAGGGAGGATCATGAGATTGAACTCGGCCTGGGCAACTTAGTGAGATCCTGTCTCAAAAAAAAAAAAAAAAAAAATGTTTTTTAAGCCTAGAGCACCCGGTTTTCCAGGGCAGTCTTCTGTCCACCTACTCTGAGATCAACGAGATCAGCAGAGTCAGGAGGGTCAGGCCACAGACTAGTCTGAAAAGCTCAGTGAGGTGGGTACGCAGAGAAGCCTCCGAGAGAAAGGGGACAAGCCCGGCATAGGTCACGAAGCACATAAACCGCCCGGCAGCGACGGCAGCCTCCGTCCTGTCTCTGGAGCCGGGTCATGTGGTGAGTACTGGCCTGGGAGCTGCCAGGGAAGCCGGCGGTAGGGACTCCTCAGCCCAGCCCAGGGCAGAGCCGGGCAGGAGCAGGACCCACCTGGGCCGTGGCTGGGCAGGAAGTGGTCCAAGAAGGCTGGCTTCTTCTTCCGTCGTTTGCTCTCGATGCCATGGGGGTCTGAAGGAAGGGAAAACAGAGATAGGACCCTCAACTCTGGGGCAGGGACAGAGCGTTGGATCAGCAGTCCCCTCCAAAGGACTGGGGGGTGGATGTGGAAAGGGGCATAGGGGACACACCAGAGCTGTTCAGCTCCCCGAGGACGTCGGGCATCCCCCGTTTCCGTTTCTTGTCCACGCCATAGCTGTCTGTTCAGGAGACACCAGGGCATACAAAGAGCAATCCGTCAACAACAGTTACACATTAATAACGAATCAGAGACCATTTAGGAAAAGGTGAGCCGGTTCTTGACCAACCAATGCAAGCAGATGTGCACATCCTAATCAGAATAAACCCAAATTCACTTCCGGTCACACCAGCCTCTTTGTTGTTCCTGGACACAATCCGGCCTCAGGGCCTTTGCACTTGCTGTTCCACTGCTTAAAATGCTCTCCCTCGGGCTGGGACGTGGCTAAGTGGCAGAGCACTTGCCTAGCAATGTGCGAGGCACTGGGTTTGATCCTTAGCACTACATAAATAAATAAAAGAGACGGTGTCCATCTACAGCTACAAATATTTTTTAAAATGCTCTCTCTCAGCTCCCACCTATCAGTCATCCTTCTGTCCTCAGCTCAGCTGCTCTCTCCTCCAGAAAGCCTTCCCTGATCCCTAAGTCTGGGCCAGGTGCCCCGAGTCCCCCAAGCAGCTCCACTCCAGTCTAGTCACTCTGGTCATCACTGTGGGGACCAGCTGTTCCCCCGTTACAGAACTCATGAGGCAGTGCTAGGGGCTATCTTGGTCACTGCTGTGTCCCCAGCATGCCACACAGGGCTACAGTGGAGCAGACAGGCGGAGGGGATGAGTGAGAAAATCCGAGTGCCCTGAGACGGTACTGTGTCTGCTTTGCAGGGAGGGCTACAGCCCTGAGGGGTCACGGCCACCCAGCCAGGAGAGGTCATGGCCACCAGCATGCCGTGGTTACCGTGGTCCCGAGGAAGGTACGTGAAGGGCAGCGGCTCACTGCAGACCCCGTCCGTGAGCCGCTGCAGGAAGACATTGACAGTCACGGGCTCCACGATCTCCAGGTCCTCGTAGGGCGGTGTCTTGAACACGATGGCGATCTGGCGGTGCACGTCGGCCTGGGAGAAGTCGGCCCGGCCTTCCCAGGAGGCTGTGCTGAACACCACCGAGATGTCCTCTGGCGGGAGAAGGAGACATCAGCAGAGCAGGGACAGCTGGCCCACTGAGCCTCGACTGTTTCAGCCTCGCTCGGAATCGGCCCTAATATTCCCAATACGAAGCTAACCACCTGGCAGCTGGCTCTCCCTGGAGTGCACCCTGCAGCCGGTCACTATGGATCTCCTATATTTTTATAGAGATGCTCCTTGGCTTGTGACGGCGTTACATCCCAGCAAACCCATCAGAAGCTGAAAATATCTCAAGTCAAAAATGCCCTGAGCCAGGCGGGGAGGCTCAGGCCTGTAATCCCAGCCACTCAGGAGGCTGAGGCAGGAGGATCAAGAGGTCAAGACCAGGCTGGGCAACTTAGCAAGACCCTGTCTCAAAATGAAAAATGAAAAAGAGCTGGGGATGTACCTCAGTGGTAAAGTGCTCCTGGGTTCAATTCCCTGAACCAAAAACTACATGAATAAAAAGAAAATGCAACTGAGATGCCCTTCACTTGATGAATGGATAAAGAAACTGTGGTATATATACACCATGGAATATTACTCAGCCATAAAGAAGAACAAAATTATGTCATTTGCTGGTAAATGGATGAAGCTGGAAAATATCATGCTAAGTGAAATAGGCCAAGCCCCAAAAACCAAAGGCTGAATGTTTTCTCTGATAAGCAGATGACAATATATAAAGAGGGAGGGTTGCAGGGGAAAGAGAATAATGAAGGAACTTTGCATGGTGTAGAGGAAAACGGGGTGGGAGGGGGTGGGGGATGGAAAGATAGAATGAAAGACAGTATTACCCTACCTCTATGTACGATTGCATGAATGATGTGACTCTACACTGTGTACAACCATAGAAATGAAAAGTTGTACCCTATTTGTGTACAATGAATTGAAATACAAGCTGTAAAAATAAAAAAAATGTTAATAAAAAAAAGAAAATACGTTGACTCTACCCGACCTAGGGAACACTGTAGCTTAGCAACAGTACACTTGGCCTGTCGGTAGTTTTCCCTGGTGACCGCGGGCTGGGCGGGAGCCACGGTTCTCTGCAGCTGCCCAGCGTGGAGGGAGCATACAGAAGCACACATGTGGATAGCCCCGGAAAAGATCAAAATTCAAAGGAGAGTTTTTACTGCATGTATATTAATTTCACAGCATCGTTTTAAAGTCACAAATCCTAAATTGAACATCGTAAGCTGAGACAGTCTGCGCTACCTCCTCCGATGCTGAGGACGATGTGAGAGGCAGGTGGAATCACTTCCCCGCCCTGTGGGAGGGCCCACGGCCAGGCTCAGACGGAGGGAGCTCCGCGGATGGTGAGGCTCCCGGCCACAATTGTTAGTGACAGTATGCAGGGCATGCAGCAAGGGACAGAGGCGCCCGGAGCCAAGTCTGGGGGACCCAGGCGCCAGAAGTCCAGAATCCTTCCCCCACTCAGTCCCAGGGGCCACACTGAAGCCCCGGAGCAAAGAACCATGGCGACATGTGAGACGTGCCGTCCACCAAGGACGCTCCGCCCCAGGGTTCTGCTGGATGCTTGTCACATGGGTACGTTCTGCCCTGCAGATCATGGGCGCTCCTGGCCCTTAGGGAATGGTGGGAACCCCCCCAAACTCCATGCTCCCAGGACCTTTGTGAGCAGAGCTAGTTATTTATGAATTTATTATTTTGGGGGTACTGGGGATGAACCCAGGGGTTCCCTACCTGAGCAACACCCCTACCCCTTTTCATTGTTTATTTTTATCTATTTATTTATTTATTTGGTGCTGGGGATTGAACCCAGGGGCACTTTACAGAGTTATATCCCCAGCCCGTTTTACCTTTTTTATTTTTTACTTATTTATGTATTGCAGTACTGAGGATCCAACCCAGCACCTCACATGTACGCTCCACCACTGAGCTACAGCCCCAGCCCTATTATTATTATTATTATTTAATTTTGAGACAGGGTCTCACCAAGTTGCTAAGGACTTCACTGAGTTGCTGAGGCTGGCCTTGAACTTGAGCTCCTCCTGCTTCAGCCTCCTGAGTCACTGGGATCACTGGGGTGCACCAGCACACCTAGCTATAAGGAGGGCTTTGGAAGGAGAAAGCCTCAGATCTGCTGTGTTCACGCCTGTCTACATACCCACTTCACAGATGGGAAAACCAAGGCTTGGAGATGCTGAGACTCCACACAGCTGCTAGTAGGATGGTCAGGACTCCCAGCTGTCCTGCCTGCTATTTCTTTTCCGAATCTAAATGCATTGCTTCTCAACACACTGGCAGCCAGTACGGAGCTTCTAAGTGTCAGATGCATACAGGCTGCCTCTGTGTCACACAAAAACCCTAAAAAGAAGGTGCCATTAGGTACCCTATTATATAGAGAAGGAAACAAGGGCACAGAGGGTGAAGTCATTTGTCCAACATCACACAACCAGCGAGCAGCGGAGCCAGGATGGGAACCCGGGAAGGCACAGTCTTCCAGTTCTGCCAAGACTTGAGGAAGCTGATGGTGTTGCTGGGAGCAGTTTCCTCATTTTAACCAAAGCACAGAACTGCCTCAGGGGTCAGTAAGAGCCAATGAGTCTCTGCAGGACTTCCAGAGCACGATCGACGGTCATTATCAGTGCTATGATTATCACCATCACATCAGACACACTCTGGAAGGTCACTTTTCTCCAGATGGCTTTTCAAATTTGCCTCTTTCCCTCATTTGGGGAAAAAAAGGACTAAATATTACTCTTAACCAACTTCCTGTCATTTTTCTCCAACACTCTATCTTATCTTTCCTCCTAGAAGAAATGCCAAGGGTAGAAGGATTCTTTTCAGAGTCGTCTTTTCTGAATTCGAATCCTGTCTCCACCTGACCAGCGGGGTGACTTCAGCAAGTTGCTGAACCTGTCCATGCCTCAGTTTCCTCATCTGTGAAGTGGGGGTGATGATAACAAGGTCTGCCTCAGAGAGCTGCGACGTGCTCAGATGACCTAATAAACAGTGCATATGAAGTGCTCACAGCCATGCTTGGCATGGAGCTAGAGCACGGCACATGTCATGGGCTGAGGCTGGAGCTCAGTGGCTGAGTGCATCTTGAGGATGAGTGAGGCCATGGGTTCCATCCCCAGCACCACACACGAGAGAGAGAGAGAGAGAGAGAGAGCAAAGAAGAGAAGAGAGGAGAAGAGAAGAGAAGAGAAGAGAAGAGAAGAGAAGAGAAGAGAAGAGAAGAGAGAGAGGAACTGCAGACAGAGAAATTGCAAGACATACAGAAAAGTTGAGTACTGTACAGGGAAGACCACAGCCTTCTGCCCTCTCCTGAGCTGGGCGATTCCAGGTGAAAGAAGGTGTCTTTTGGTTGTTAGTTTTTTGGTTTTTGTTTGGAAGCCTCTTTGAGCGAGGAGCATTTGAATAGATGCCAATGGCTGTAAGGTACTTCTCTTGCCCTGTTTGCTTTCTTTATATCCGTTATCACTAGTGTCGGGGCTCCACCACCCCTCCACCGGGATGGGGCCCAGGGCCTTGCCTGTGCGGGCCAGCGCTCCTCCCGAGTCACGCCCCGGCCTCCTGAACCATTTAGACAATTTCTCCACCAAGATCAGCGTCTCCTGGACGGCGCGATGGCCATGCGGCTGACACCCAGCCTGGGTCACTCACAGGCCACCACCTTTGCTCAGGGACAGGTGCCCGGATGAACCGATGAACTGAATCCATCTGACCCAAAGCCAGGGTTCTGGATCTTCCCAGGCTGCCGCCCTGGTCCGACACCCCGGCCTCGCCCCGTGGGGACCGCCAGGCCTCACCTTTCTGCACCTTGTCGCACAGCAGGTAGAGCTCCTCGCCGCCCGTGCACGGCCCACTCTCCTTGTTGATCCTGCAGATCCGCAGCTCTGACGTGTTCGTGGATTCTGGGAAGGAGCAAGAGGAGGAGGCCATAGGGAAACCCACCCGGGCAGCTTTCCAGCCAGCGGTGGAGAGGCAGGAGAGGGTGCAGGTGGAGGCAGACGCCACTGAAGTGTCAGGGCACCCGCTGATGGCGAGTCCTCTGTGCCAATGGGGCCAGGGGCCAGAGAAGGGTTCGTGGTCCGACATCTTGCAGGACCGTTGCTCTGCCTGACCAGCAGTCCCAGCCCTTCTTGGTTAAGAGCCCTCTCCGAATACCACTTTCCCGCCAGACATGCCCCCACCAGCCATCTCAGTCATGGGGACTGGGCAGGAGTCCATCCACTAGCTCAGCAGTGATCACATGCCCCAGATCTGGCCAGTTGAACCATGGCCTCCCCCAAGCTACAGCCAATTGGTCAAGGAAGAAAAAATGACCACACTCAGGCCAATGAGAGACAGCCCTGAGTTTTTTTTTTTTTTTTTTTTTTTTTTTTTTGTTGTTGTTGTTGTTGTTGTTGTTTTTTTAAGCAAAACTCTTGGGAAAGAGCCAGGATTCCTAAGGCAGGCCTGTAATCAGCAACTCAGGAGGTTAAGACAGGTGGATGGAAAGTTTGAGACCAGCCTCAGCAACTTACTTAGACCCAGCCTCAAAACAAATTATGAAAAAAGGCTGCAACTCGGTGTGTTGGTTCACACCTGTAATCCCAGGGACACAGGAGGCTGAAGCAGGAGGATGGCAAATTTGAGGCCAGCCTGGACAACTTAGTAAGATGTTATCACAAAACAAAATAAATTAAAAAGGGCTGGAGGGCTGGGGAGATAGCTCAGTTGGTAGAGTGCTTGCCTTGCAAGCACAAGGCCCTGGGTTCAATCCCCAGTACCACAAAAAAAAAAAGGGGGGGGGGCTGGGGAGGTAGTTCCATGGTATAACGCCTCTAGGTTCAATTCCCAGTATTGAAAAATAACTGGGGTAAGAAAAGCAAAGAAGCTCTCTTTGGAGTTCAGGAGAGGTATCCAGCACACAGCCATGGGAAGGCCCTGGCAGGAAGCAAGCGTAACTGAGGGACAGAACTAGAGAGGCCCCCCACCCAGCGGCACCCTGAGGGCCGAATACAACCACTCCTGAGGTACTGCCTACTCCTGAACCAACCGGGTTTCATGTTTTGCTCTGGTTTTGGTCCTGGGATTGAACCCAGGGGTGCTTAACCACTGAGCCACACCCCAGCCCTTCTTTATTTTTTATTTTGAGACAGGGTCTTGCTAAGTTGCTGACCATCTCACTAAGTTGCTGAGGCTGGCCTCAAACCTGCGATTACTTCCTTGGCCTCAAACTTGCGGCATTACTTCTGTACATTCTTAGTTAATGGGCAAAATAAATACTTTTTTTTTTCTTAAAATCCCTTATTTAATTAATATTCCTTGCTTATTTATTTATTGGCTTATTGCAATCCTCAGGGACACTCTCACACTGAGCTGCATCTCCACTCTTTAATTTCTTATTTTATTTTACTTTTTTTATTTGGGATGGGCTCTTGCTAAGTTGCTGAGGTTGGCCTTGAACTTGCGATCCTCCTGCCCCAGCCTCCCAAGCCGCTGGCATTGTAGGCATGCACCACCATGCCCATCTTATCCTTGCTGGTTTAGATGCTGCGACAGTTGCTGTGGGTCGGCTAAAGCTGAATGGCTATTCCGAATCCCCTCTTCGGGTCTGTACCCTTCTATGCAGATTGAAAAAAACCTAACACATACCCAGATTCCCTTGCAACTAGTTGTGGCCATGGGACCAAGTTCTAACCAATGAGATATGAGCAGAAGGCTACCAAGGGGATTCTGGAGAACACAAATTTTTTCTCTACTAAAGAAAGAGGTCGTATGCATGATGCCTTTGCTTGGGGCTTCATGGTATAACTGCTGCGCATTCTCTTAACACCAGGAAAAGGCATTTTTACCAGCTACACAGTAAATGTTGATCCCCCAAATAGGCTGGGTACCATCTGCACGAACACACAGGGTGATGCTGCCTATCCCATGTCTTGAACACAAACATGATGTCTGGAGCTATGGCAGTCATCTTGTGACCATGAAGGAAAAGCAGAGACTCACAGAGCTGTGGAACCAGCACCTTCCTGATGCTAAGCCGCTAAATCCATGTGCACAAACTTAGTAAATGAGACAAATAAAAATAAGAAATTCTGTTTGTTCATGCCACCTTAAGGAGGGTTTTCTGATACCTGCAGCCAAGGACAATCCTAACTGGCCACAGCACCCTGGACTCACTCTTGTCATAGACAGGCTCAGAGAGCACAGGGTCCATCCGCCGCATCTGTCCCTGCTGGTCCCGGTAGGAGGCCTGGAAGCAGATCCTCACGACGTTCATGTCCACCTCCTGATGGTTCTTCAGGGAGCCGGCTGTGGCAGGGACAGGCGGAGGCTGAGGGGGCGGGGCAGGGGCGGGGCCTGCAGGAGGGGAGGGCGGGGCAGGGAGGGGCGGGGCGGGCTGCAGAGGGGCTGGGACAGCGGACTCACCATTGTAGGGGTCGATGCCCTGCTGGATCTTGCGCTCAATGGCAGCCTCTATCTCCTTCTTCCTCACACACTGAATGCCCAGGTTGTTGAAGCTGGAGGAGGAGTGCTCGTGAGGGGCCGCTGCGGCCTTCAACGCTGCCACAGGGCTTGGGCCCAGTGGGGCCAGACATCAGGAAGGGTCTGCGTAATGCAAGCCTCTTGGAGTTGCCATGGTTTCTTGGAAGACCCGGGAACCCGCCTTATCTGCACCACGTGAAAACACTGGCCAAGGTCACTCACCCAAACAAAGGCAGGAGTGTTTCACACTGCCCCGTGCTGGTGAGGCCGCGGGGAGCCTGGGGGTTCGGGCCACCCAGCCCTGGCTGGCAGGATGTGGACTGTGTGACATGGCAGTACTCATTCAGTCCACAAGTGTTTCCCGACTATCTACTACATGCCAGGCGCTGGGCTGGGCTCTGGGAATATAGCAGGGAACAGAAAAAAGAAAATCCCTGCTCTCAGTGAGTTCGTATCTTCACTAAATTGATAAATCACTGAAATTATAAATCAAGCCAGGTGCAGTGGCGCACACCTGTAATCCCAGCCACATGGGAGACTGAGGCAGGAGGATCTCAAGTTCCAGGCCAGCCTGGGCAACCTGGCAAGACCCTGTCTCAAAATAAAAAATGAAAAGGGTAACTGGGCATGATGGCACATGCCTGTAATCCCAGTGGCTCAGGAGTTTGAGGCAGGAGGACTGAGAGTTCAAAGCCAGCCTCAGCAACTTAGCAAGGCCCTAAGCAATTCAGTGAAACACTGTCTCTAAATAAAAAATAAAAAGGGCTGGAGATGTGGCTCAGTGGTTGAGCACCTCTGGATTCAATCCCTGGTACCAAAAAAAAAAAAAAAAAAAAAAAAAAAAAATTATAAATCAGCTTAGATCCAGCAACTTCATTTTTAGGAACTGATCCTAAAGAAGAATGACATTAAAAAAATTTTCTTCATACCAGAGATTGAACCAAGGACACTTAACCACTGAGCCACATCCCCAGCCCTTTTTAATATTTTATTTAGAGAACTTGAGATCCTCCTGCCTCAGCCTCCCAAGCACTGGAATTATAGGCGTGCACCACTGCACCCAGCTAGAATGACATATCTTTAAAGGTATTCCTGCAGCACTGTTAGCCACAGAGCAACAAGGCACTAGAACCATCAAAGGTGTCCATTAACAGAGGACAGTTTTAGTTAATTGCATGTATACAATGGAATGCTATATAGCCATGAAAAGGGCTACAGCAGCTCTGTATATATTGATAGGGAATGAGGTCTAAGATGCACTGTTACAAAAAGACAAGATGCAGGGCCAGGGGTGCTGCTCAATAATACAGCACTTGCTTAGCATGCACAAGGCCCTGGGCTCCATCCCTGTCAGCACAAACAAAAAATAAGTTGTGAATGTCTGTTCATAAAAGATAGATGTGTGCGTGCATATATGTGTCACATCTTCAGTTGTTTCTAGAAAAAGAAACCAGAGGGTCAAAGATTTTCTTTCTTTTTCAGTGCTGGGGATGGACCTCAGGGTCTTGAGACTCTGTCACTGAGCTCTATCTCCAGCCCTTTGTATTTATTTATTTATGTATTTTTTGAGACAGGGTCTGGCTAAGTTACCAGCCTGGCTTCAAACTTGCAATCCTCCTGCCTCAGCCTCCTGAGTAGCCACCACACCTGCCTCCTTTAGATCTTTTATTTGATAAAAACACATACAATGGAAAGTGAGGGAAGGAATAGGCCTTGCGACTAAGTCAGACCCGAAGTCCCGTCCCAGCCCTGCCATCGACCCTCAGTGCTCCTTCCCCTAGCTGAGCCTCCTTTCTTCCTCTGTAAAACTGGGACGCACGGCGCCTGCGCACAGGTGGGTGCGGCAGGGCTGCGGCTCAGGCGAGGCCCTCCCTGGCCTGGGCCTCCGTTTCCCGAGCTAGGAAATGCAGTAGGGAGGGTCTCGCCAAGCTGGCCTTGCCCTGCCGTTTCCCTGGGCGACCTTCGGCCCTTCTGATTCTCTGGGACCAAGGGTCGGGGTCAGAGTCGGGTACCTGTGCCGGGGGCTGACGTGGGGCCGGAGCCGCACCCTGCAGACGCCGTCCGTACAGTCCTTCCCCACGAGGCTGTGCGGGTGCACTCGGTGGGGCCAGTCCTTCCACACCAGGCACGCGGTCACCTCCACCTCCCGCAGCCCGCCACAATCCCGGAGCTGCAGGAAGAGAGGCGTGCTTTGGCGGGCTCATCGCACAGGCCCGCGCCCCTGCACAGTCCCCGGGAAGCCCAGCAGCTCCCCTCCTCCCCACGTCCCCACCAGGGCCATGGAAGGGTGGTTGTTCAAGACCCCTCTCCTGTCCAAAGCCGGAAACTTCCAACCGGTGACTCTGGGAGGCCTCCTAAAGAACTGTCCCCTCCACAGGTGTCTCTGGGCAAGCAGAGCTTTAAAAACTCCGATGCACACAGAATCTCCTTGTCACACACAGATAATTCGCTAATCATGAGCAAAGAAAGACACCTGTACAGCAGAGGGGTACAGTGGCCACCACGTGAACCAGCGCATTATCCCCAACACTGGGGACAACACTTGGAACAGGCTGAGTGTCCCTCATCTAAAACGCTTGTACCAGACCCAGGGCACATGCCTAGAATTCCAACGACTCAGGAGGCTGAGGCAGGAGGATCACAAAGCCAGCCTCAGCAACTTAGTGAGGCCCTAAGCAACTCAGTGAGACCCTGTCTCTAGATAAAATAGAAAAAAAAAAGGGGGGGGGGGTTGGGGATGTGGCTCAGGGGTTAAGGGCCCCTGGGTTCAATCTCCAGTATACAAAATAAATAAATAAGGGTTGGGGATATAGCTGTTGACAGAGTGCTTGCCTCTCAAGCACAAGGCCTTGGGTTCAATCCCCAGCACTGCAAAAAAAATAAATAAATAAACGACCCTTTTTTTTAATGAGTGGGGGTGGCTGGGGATGCAGAGCAGTGGCAGAGCCCTTGCCTAGCATGTGAAGCCCTGGCTTCCTTCTCCAGCACTGGGGGGAAAAAAGGAAAGGAAAAAAAAAAAGTATTGCCACAATTTCAGCTAGAATTCTCACTCAGCAACCCCAGGCAACAGCAGATAGAAACCAGACTCTTCCGACAGTCCCTGACGCAGTCACTTAGCTCCTCTGGGTCACCAGCTGGGCCCTGCTGACATCTAAGTCCGTCTGAAGCCAGCTCTGAACTTCAGACGCCCAACAGTAAAATGGCAATAAACCAGCCAGGCTCAGAGGCCATGCCTATAATCCCTGCGGGCCGAGGCAGGGGGATCACAAATTCGAGGCCAGCCTCAGCAACTCAGCAAGACCCTGTCCTAAAGTTAAAAAAAATGAAAGGGCTGGGGATGTAGCTCAAGGGTAAAGCCCCCGCTGGATTCAGTCCCCAGCACCAAAAAAGGAAATGCAATTCACCCAGGTGCCTCCGTGGGAGCGTGCTTCCCTCTAGTGGCTGAAGGGGATATTGAGAATGACTTTGGTTGACATTGTGATGGGGACCCACTGCAGGTAGAAGCGGGATCAGAGGCCAATGCTTGTTTCTAAGACCAGGGATAGTCCCATACTACCATCCCATGTCCCTCAAGGCCTCTGAACATGCTTCAGACAGCCACAGCAATAACAAACCTGTCTAAAATGACCAGAGCCGACAACCTAGCCCCCTTTTACATAAACAGAATTTCCCCCATAATTTCAATATATACTGAATTTTCAAGGGCTGCAGCCACCACGTAAATTGAAAGAAGACTAGTTTTTGTTTAGGTCAAGAGTTGTTTACTACTCTGAAGAATCTCCCCCCCAAGGCAAGCCCTCAGAGTGGCATTAAAGCCACCAGATCTGAGAGGCTGGGTCAGGCAGCCTCTCATGGACACTGTGCCAAGGAGTCTGCATAGAGCCCCAGACAACCATCAGCTTTCCTTATGTATCCCACAGGGCTGTGCTTGAACATTTACATATTGAAGTAAATGTGTCCCTAGGCGTTAAGTGCTGGATTAACGTCCTCCTATTACTTCTTCATGTTACAGTGTGGGCGATATGAATTTGGGAGTGACTACGGGGGAGGTAGGCAATAGTGTCTATAAGTCTCACTGAGTCAAATAGGGTTAAAACCATTCATTTAGGGCTGGCACCCAGCTCGGTGGTAGAGTGCTTGCCCACTAAGTGTGGGGCCCTGGTTCCACCCCCAGCACTTAAAACACACACGACACACACATCATTTAGACAGCCACCTATCGTAACATCAGGAGGTGCTAAAGAATCTCAGAATCGACACTCTCAGGATGTGTGAAGCCTCCAGGACTGAGCCCTTCATCTCTGTAGATGTTGCATAAGATGGTGGGGGAGACTTTAGACTGGAGCAAGTTAGGCCTGGCACCAAAGCCAGGCTCTGCCCTGGGCCAACTAGGAAACTTCTCTGATCTTAATGTCCTTACCTATAAAATGCATATCAAGAAACGTGCTGGGCACTGTGGAGTATGCCTGTAATTCCAGCAACTAGGGAGGCTGAAGTAGGAGGATCACAAGTTTGAGGCCAAAAAAAAAAAAAAAGGGCCAGGCATGGTGGCTCACACCTGTCAGGATCACAGGTTCAAAGCTAGCCTCAGCAACTTAGTGAGGTCTTAGGCAACTTAGTGAGACCCTGTCTCAAAATGTAAAAATTAAAAAGGGCTGAGGATATGGCTCATGGGTTAAGCACCCCTGGGTTCAATCCCTAGTACCAAAAACCAACCAAACAAATAAATAAATAAAATTTAAAAGGGAGGGCTGGGATATAGTTCAGTGGTAGAGCATCCTTGTTTTCAATCAGCAGTACCAAGAAAGAAACATGCAAAGTTCCTGGCCTAGTAAATGGTAGTCATCAGTCAGGTGAATGTGCTGTGTGCCCCTGAGAAAGTAACTGAACCTCTCTGAGCCTCAGTTTTCTTATAAAGATGGGGATAAAAATTCTGAATTCAGATTCATAATTATTATTGGGAATTTTGGATCCTAACAATTTAAAATCAAAATGAGCACAAAGCCAGAATAATGGTCTGGAAAGACTTAGCAATTTTAAAAAATTAGGGAAAACACAGTTTTAAAATATTGCCCTGCAGATAATTTACTAAGCACAATGGGAAAGTCATCCCTTACCATGCAGAGACCTGGTGGTCACCACTTTAAACACAAGATCCGACTCAACATCACTAACACTGGGTCAAAGTAACATCCGAGGTCTTTTAATACAAGAAGTGTAAAAAGCTACAGCGACATGACTTGGGTATTTCTCCCAAAATGCATGATGTGATCTAATCTGCAAGCAGCCAACAAACCCAGAACATCTGTCTCATCACAGCAATTCTGGAGGTTAAGACAGGAGGATGGTAAGTTCAAAGACAGCCTCAGCAACACAGTGAGGCCCTAAGCAACTCAGCAAGACCCTGCCTCTAAATAAAATATATATTTTTAAAAAGGTGTCAGCCCGAAATGGCTGTGCCGGGAGTAGCTTAAGTCCCGGTGTGTTGGAGGACGAACTGGAGAGTCACCAGCCACTGGGAGAAGAGCAACAGGGTCAAGATGGAAAACCATAAGCCACATAATACCATCAGGGAAAACTCAATTTTTGATATCATAGCCAGAAAAATTGAACTATTACCAGAAGCAGAAAGGAATCTACTTGAACACGGATCCACAGATGCTGGACTCAGTGCTGCTTCTGTGGCCTAATAGCAAACAGTCTTTTTCGGCACATCTTACATGTGACACAGGCCCGAAGAGCTGCTGGCTTACCAATGGCAGCGCTCCCATTTTTGACAGCAAATGCATCTTTCAAAGGTTTTGTAAGTTTACCTTTGAGGACAGATGAACTGCATTGTGAAACCTGTATCGTGACATGGAGCGGTCTTGCTGGTTTTGTCTTAGGAGGACTGTAACCTGTTTCCTTGGCTGTACCTGTAAATGGTGGCCTAGCAGCCAGGTATCAATCAGCTCCACCACCAGAGAAAGGAAACACCTTAACTTCCGGATCAGAATTTCTGCACCTCTCTTCAAAAGGATGTTATTTCCCATTTTACTTCAGACTATGTTTGCAGCATACCTTGGCTCTAGACAATGTAAAGTACTTATAAAGGCCCTTCAGTTACCTGAACCTGGCCTAGAAACTCACTGATTTTAAGCAAAGGTGTATACAGAAATGAAATTGTAAAAACCTGTAAAAAAAAAAATTAAAAGGTGGGGGGCTGGGGATGTGGCTCGGTGGTTAAGTGCCTCTGAGTTCAATCCCCAGTACCCCCCGAAAAAGGAAAAAAGAAAAAGAAAAAAGAATACGTCCTTGTTCTTCAGAAGCACATGACAAAACATTTTGGGTGCAGTGTCACGTCTGGCACGTCAAATCCCTCTGCCACTGTCTGCACAGAGACAGAAGGTGAGCAGGGGGGCCGCCCCTGCAGGCCTCTGGCTCCGCTCCAGCGCCAAATTGGAGGGAGAGCACAGGTGGAGGAGCGTGGCCGAGGCCTTGGGCATTCATTCTATTCTTGTGCACATGCTGTGCGTTCACAGCCCACAACAGGGCGGGGCTGCAGTCAGCGGCAGGACGCCTGGCTAGCGCTCCTGAGGCCCTGGTTTCCACCCCCATTACTGCAAAATAAATAAACAACCAAGAGAAAAGAAAAGATTAAGGTTAGGACTTCAAGTTGAAAAGTGAAATCCCCTCTCAAATTAGAAAAACGGATCATGGTCAAGGATGTATGTGAAGGACATGGTTGGGGGGTGCTCGGGGGTAGAGGGCTCACCTGGCACACACGAGGCCATGGCTCATGGCCCCGCGCCACACAGAAGTGTGCACAGAGGGACAGGTGGAGATAAGCAAGGACCGTAAAGCTGCCCGCTCCCTGCACACTGCCCCCTCCTCCGCCCCAGGCCTGGGAATATACATTTAAAGGCAACTTTTTTTTTTATTTCCCTCTGGTACCGAGGACAGAGCCCAGGGCTTGTGCATGCTGGGTAAGCGCCCTGCCGCAGAGCTGCACCCACAGCCGTTTTTCTCTTATTCCGAGACAGGGTTTCGCTAAGTTGCCCAGGCTGGCCTCCAACTTGGACTTCTCCTGCCTCAGCCTCCTGAGCCTCTGGAGTCACAGGCGTGCACAGTAGAACGCCGTTGATCGGAATGCCCCTCCCACACTCTGCACCTCAATTCCGGCCCCAATCGAGTGAAGATAAAGGCTACCCCAGCCGAGCTGCAGGAAAGGGAGCCTGTACACAGCGCGGAGACTGCCACCGCCCCTGCGGGATTGCCTTGTGGGTAGAACCACACCCATTTTGCAGATGAGGAAACTGAGGCCACAAGGCACACTGAACTGGCCCCCATTCACACAGCGGGTACGTGACAGGACCAGGATTTCTACTGTTAAACCCGAAGCTGAGGTCGAGGCCTCCTCCAGGGTGGTGGGGACCCAGAGGACAGGCGATTGCCGGCTCCTCACCCAAATAAAGCCACGAGTGCCAAGGTCATGAGGGAGAGGGAACCAGGACCTCAAACAGGGCGCAGAGACCTGGGGGGGGGTGGGGTCTGTCCTGCGGTGGCTGAGTAGGAGACCAAGCTGCAGGAGATGGGGACTCCAGGGAGAGGAACAGCATGGCCCATGGCCTAGTGACTGCAGGACTGAGTCAGGAGGGGCTGGGGACGGCGGGAGCAGCCGGCATCAATAAGAGGTCCTGGAGTCCCAGGGAGGAGCTTGGCCTCCCTCCTGAGGGCACTGGGGGGGGCCAAGGAAGGGTTCAGAGCAGAGGTGTCCTGTGCATTGAACAGGCCACCTCCCACTGAGCTGGCTTCCCAGCTAAACATGCACGGCGTACAGCACCGTGCGAGCCGGAACGTAGGTGCACCCCGACCCCAGTGACTCGGGAGGTCGAGGCAGGGGATTCACAAGTGTGAGGCCAGGCTCAGCACCTTAGCAATGACCTTGTCAATTTAGTGGGACTTCATCTCAAAATAAAAAATAAAAAGGGCTGGGATGTAGCTCAGCGGTTCAGCAACCCCTGGTTTCAGTCCCCAATGCCAAAATATAAACAAAAACACACTGTGTGGCTTTTTGGGTTTTGTTTTTGCAGGGCTGGGGGTGCAGTTCATTGCTAAGGCCCTTGCCTAGCATGCTCCAGGCCCTGGGTTCCTGGGTTGGTGTGCGGGCACGCGCATACACACACACACGCGCGGCAGTACGACACTCAGGCACATTCTGCACTGCACTTGAATGTTTTTGATTCTTAATGTATTCTGGAGACACTTCCACTTCCACATCAATGCTCAGGGGCACCTCCATTTCCAAGCACTGACCTATCAGTCCCGTATTTAGTTCTGCATTCCTCAGAGCTGTGTAGATGCCAGCACCAGCTCCCTCCTTTTTGACACCAAAGCTCCCAATTCCCGGCTAGGCTAACAAGATCCCCCTTCACCAAACTGCACGCACAGCTCGTGGCAAATCCCTCCAGGAGGAGTGGCTGAGCACCGGGTATGGTGAGCCCAGGAGTGCTAACAATGACAGCCGCCCACCTGTACTTAGCACTTACCATGGAGAAGAGACCCTGACATGTCTAACTAACCTCATTCAACCCCACTAACAACCCCAGGAGGCGGGTTATTATTATTATCCCACTTTGCAGAAGAAGAAACAGGCACAGAGAGACCGAGTCACCTGCCCAAGGTTGCACAGCTAGTAAATGGCTTAAGGTGGGGTTGGAACCCAGGCACTCTGAGTCTTCAGGCCTCACTCACTTGGAAACCAGGAGGCTACACTGCCTTTATGGCCAGTGACAGTTTTGATGAGTGTTGATAAATACTGCCACACTGCCAGGTAGAAGGCCTTTCTCTGGACGCCCTTTTGCACCTTTTGAGTTCCCGGCCCGACAGTAGGAGAGCAATAACCACCACCACCGTGCACTCCGGGGCCAGGACGTGCAGGGGCGCCCCGGCCGCGCGCTCGGCCCACCTCGATGGCGGGCAGCGTCTTGCTGGCCTCGGTGCTGCTCTCGCCCAGGATGCTGCCGGCCGAGCGGCCCTCGCACTCGTAGCGGAAGCGCATGCCGCGCTGCTTGGGCTGCTCCGTGATGACCAGGTGCGGCCGCGGGCCCGGGCCCGGCGCCGGCGGCATGAGCCGGCCCAGGGCGCAGCCCCAGGGCGGCGGCGTGGCGGGCGCCGAGGGGCCCAGGGTGACGGTGCTCAGCGAGGCCGCCCCGCGGGACACCAGGCGCGGCTGGCCGTCGCCGGGGCCGGGCGGCGCCCCCTCCAGGCCGAAGCCATTCTCCTTGATGTACTCGTCGATGATCTCTGCGGGAGAAGCAGACACTGTGGTGACCCCGCGCCAGGAGGGGCCGGATCGCGCCGCCGCTCCACCCGCCCGCTCCCAGGCTCCTTCCCAGCCCGCGCGGCCAGGGGCCTCGCCTTCCTCCTGGCAAACCACCCGGCATCCCCAGCTGCTGACGCCAGAAACCTGCGGGTCGCTCTGATTCTGTTTTCTTCCACCCCCTAGATGGACTCCCCTCGCTAGCAGTCCTGAACCCATTCTGTGTCGCCCCTCACCCTGGATAAAGGTAAGGGCAACCCACAGGGCTGTAACCCTAATGATAGCTGCTCTGCAGCGGCCGCGCCCGGGCCCCAGCTGGAAGGGTCAACTTTCCTCCACAACACAGCCAGGCCTCCGCCTCAGCCTCCCTGCCTCTCAGTGGCTGGGATTACAGTGCGGACACCCCGCTTGGCAAGGGTCTTCTTCATGCCCACGATCCCGTCTCTGCTAAATCTGACCCTTTGTAGTAGCCGGGCACAGTGGCACAGGCCTGTAATCCCAGCATCTGCGAAGGCTGAGACAGGAGGAGCAAGTTCAAGGCCAGCCTCAGCAAGTTAGCTAGGCTCTAACAGTGAGACCCTGTCTCAAAACAACAACAACAAATATATATATATATATATATATATATATATATATATATTTCCAATCCATGGAGTACTTCCACCGCTATGTTTCTATTTTAAAACTAGATTTACTTTCTGCTTATTTGCCCCCCACCGTCCACATCCAGCTCCTTCACCTCTCCTCTGGACCACTGCCCGCAGCTCAGTCCTCTCTTCCTGCCTTTCCGCCTGCATCTGTCCCCCGCACACAGCCTGAGGGATTTTGTGAGGTCCAAGCCTGGCCCTCCTCTGCTCACAAGCCTCCCTGGGAGTCAAAGCCAACACCCTCCCCTCAGAAAACTCCCCCAAACTCCATTCATCTAGAAAACCAGCTCCAGCCCCTTCTGTTTCTTGCGCCCAATAAACCTGGCCCCTTCAGGGCCTTGTATGTGCTCTTCCCACAGCCTAAACCCTGCTTCTCCCCCACTCCCCGCATAGGCTCCCCTCAACCTTCTGGTCTCCATTCAAATGTCACCTCTTTCGAAAGCCCAGATCCCCTGCCTTCCCGGCCCCTGTCCCTCTCCTAGTCCTTCACCGCCTCAGCCCAATCTCACAGTCACTCATTGGCCTCCGGAGCCCCCACTCAACTCAGCTCCAGAAGGGCAGGGACTTTGCTTTGTTGGTGACGGGATCCTCCCGTTCCCGGGAGGGCTCACTGACATCACTGAAGGACAGCAGCCTGGGTGCTCTAACGGTAACCCGGAGGCTGCTGACTCCCCAAGGGCTCCCCCAGTTTCAAGGACTGCTCAGGGTCTTGGGAACATGACTCAGCGCGAATCCCCAATGGTCCCCAGAGCGGCACTTGCACCCTCCTCCCCGCCTGCCCCTGTGAGCACCTGGGCCCTCCGCCTCCCGCACGCCTGCCTCCTGGTACTCACCCAATTCATCTGTGGAAGGAAGAGAAAGAAAGGTTCAGAAAGTGGCCAGGGTCTGTCATCTCTCCAGACGGATCCCCAGCCCTGTCCCTCCTGTGACCCTTCCCCCTGCCTCCATCCTGGGTCACCCGAGGATGACTCCTGGGCACCAAGCCCCAGCCCCCATCGTCCCCTTCTGGGAAAACCTCCCTTCAGCCCCTAATATCGGGGGCCCAGCATCAGGGCACCCTCAAACTCAGTCAACCCCCCCCCCAACATTTAGACCAGGGATTGGGAAGCATTGCTGGGGACCTGAGGAAAAGAAAGGGTCTTCTCACTAGGGGAAAAATGGACCCCCTGATGCTGAGCAACTGAGTGCAGGCTCCTTCCCGAGAGTCCAGCCTGGGCCCGGGCAGGACACTGGCTGCTGTGTGAAGGCCCAAGGAGGCAGATCTGGTCGCGGCCTGGATCCAAGCCCAGACTGCATTCCAGCCCGGCCCCTGTGCCCACCCACTCCCCAGATGGCCCCCTGCTTCCTGAGAGAGGAGTGACAGTGATGCTGGGTCCTCGGGGAAGCCCCCTGTCTCCTGCCCAGGAAAACAGCCCAGAAAGGGGCGGTGGAGAAATTGAAACCAACCTCCCGTCATTCCACGACAGGACAGGACGAGGGGAAGCCCAGAGGGCACAAGCCAGCCTCAGAGTCACTCAGCAGAGAAGCTCGGGCCAGAGGCTCCACCCAGGGTTGCTGAGCAGGCCACTGGCTGGCCAGGCCCTGCTGCCAGAGCTACCCTCCTCCTCCTCTCCGGGCGTGGCCGCTGCAGCCAGGACTTCGCCCCTTGGAAGGTGGTTCTCCTGCACCCTTTATCTCAGGTCATCTGTGAAGTCAGTAGGGTGCCCAGGTCCCCACTAGGGAAATGGGGATACTGAGGATGGGAGAGAGAAAGGGACCTGCTTGCGGTCCCTGGCAGGGCCACCATCAAGTTACTTCAACTTGGAAGATCCTTCTTAGACTTCTATGCTGATGAAGCTGGGGACCCAAAGAAAAGTTAGATTTGGGGCCCTCGAGTCTCCAGGCTGCAGGGGGATGCTGAGTCGGGGCGAACATGGGCTGGAGCTTGGGGTTGACAGCTTCGGTTTAAGTTCCAACACTGCTATTTGCTAGTTGTGTGGCCTTGGGCCATTGCTTACCCTTTTTTAAAAATACGTTTTTAGTCTTTGATGGACCTTTACTTTGTTTACTTATATGTGGTGCTGAGAATCAAACCCAGTGCCTCACACAGGCTAGGCAAGCACTCTACCACTGAGTCGCGACCCCAGCCCGCCATTGTTTACATTTTTTGTGCTTTGTTTCTTCATCTATAAGATGGGCAAAATAATGCTTACCTCGTTAAGCTTGAATACTTTCAAAAAAAATCAAACAACACTTAGAACTGCTTCCCTACATAAATGCTGGCTGCTATTAGACAAAGTGATGGGGGACCTTTTTTTTGGGAATCATTAATCCCTTCCCCTCTCTTGGCCTCAGTTTGTCTATGAAATGGGAAAGTTTGGGGACATGGTTTTACAGCATAAGGGGTAGAGTACACAGGGCTGGTTTGAATCCTCGCTGTCACTGGCCTGTGGCCTTGGCCAAGTTAGTTAACTTTTCCGAGTCTCCTCTACAAAATGAGGTCTGAGCTTCTCTATCAGGAGTTAACATGAGGTTTCGAGATCACACAGGTAAACTGTTAAATACTGTATCTGGTCACTCTATGTCCTCCAAAGCTTGGCTAATGTTATCTGAAATCTTTCAGCCAGGAAATGTTAGGAACTTCCTCTCCTTACTCAGGGTTCTATTCAAACAACAGACCTCCCATACAGATTTGCTGCCATTCAGGGCCAGCCAGGGTGGGTCACTTGGGAGCACAAAGCTGATGATGTATTTTTTGCCTCAGGGCCTTTGCACAGGTTGGTCTCTTCCTGAATGCTCTTCCCCCAGCTCTTTGCATGGCTCCCTCCTCCTATTCCTTTAGATTTCTGTGTAAATGTCACCCCTTAGACAGGTTTTTCTGGCCACTTTATCCAAGACAGTCCCCCAAGCCCCCAACTCCAGTACCTTTGTTTTATAACTTTCATGGCACTGATTAGGATTTGACATAGCCTGTCATTATAATGATTCCCATGTGTTTCTTCCTACAGACTGTGAGCACTGAAAAGGGAGGATCATGTCTGCCCAATCCTCATTGTGTCCCCCAGGCCCAGCCTGATGAAAATGAAGGGAATTTTCCCTCTATCTCCTTAGTTCTCTTGTCCCCACCCTACTGTTAAATATCACTGACCCCAGGATTTCACCACAGCCCTTATTACATTTTATAATCCCACATTTGACTTATTGTTTATATGTCCGCCTTCCCATCTAGGGAAGGAACCCTGTGAGGGCAGAGCTGGGGTTATCTCAGTCACTGCTCTGTCCCCAGCCCTGCCCAGCACAGGGCCAGATATACAACAGGCACTCAATAAATATTTATTGAATAGATGACATCAGAAATTACTCTCATTTGAAACCAATGATCTAGGTTTCAGGCCACACAAGTTGCTCCTGCCCAGAACCAGTGATTGGACCAAATCTATCCCCAATGCCATTTCCTACCTTCCCCCACCCGCCGAATTCTCAGACCTGTTGGAGAAGCTACAGCATCTCCTTTATAGCCACCCCAGCACTTTTGAGGTTCATCCCAAGATTCTACTTCTAGACAGAGGCCCAGACCCAGCCAACTGGGACCACCGCATGGTCACAATGTCAGGACTCTATCCCTGCCCTCCAAACCCAGCAAATCTAAAACAGAAAGGGTGTCAAAACTGGGTGAGGACTCTGCATTTCCTTGGGCAGCACTGGATTTTGGAAGGCACAGGCCGAGGGACCTTATAAATAGTTCTCAGCATCTCTTGGGAACTTCCTAAAAATGCAAACTCTCAGGGCCCATCCCCACACCCACTGAATCAGAAACTTTCTAGGTAGGACCTAACAATCTGTTTTAACGAACCCTCTGGGTGATTCCAACACACATGGTTTAAACACTATTATAGATTTTCTAATAATAATTATTACCATTATCATTACACCTCTAACAGTTAACACTTATTGAGCCTTTACTGTGTGCCAGACACTTCTTTGCAAGTTTACATGTATCAACTTACTGTATCCTCTCCATCTCCCTAAAAGGGAGGCACTAATATTATGCCCACTTTACAGATAAGGACAACTGAGGCCCAGACAGGGTAAGCGACTGGCAGACATTCATACAGTGAGGGGGCAGTGGCTCCAGCATGGAAAGGCCAGCTCTAAGGCCCAAAATGGCAGTCTTTACCCTCTGCTATACCATGGGGAATCTCTAACCAGGGCTCCTCTTTCATAGTAGGTGATTACTTTTACCTGTGAGTCTCCGAACAGTCCAGAAAGTAGGGACACCTAGGGGCCATCTCAAAGGGCAGGAAGGGACACAGCCCATCATAGGGGGGATGAAATAGACTTCTGCAAATCCCCCAGACGGAAGTAGGTCCAATGCTGTCAACACAGGGGCTCCCCCCACCCCATCTCGCACATGCAGGTGGGTGGGGGCTAAGGAGGGTGGCTCACCTGTGGTCCTGGAAACGCTCAGTGAGATCGAGGAGAGGTCGTTAGACCCTAGGAAAGGGAGGCATGTCTCAGAGGGTGATGGGCAGCGAGAGGAACAGAAAATTATTCAAGCCCCACCTTGTTCCTCTCTTAGTCCCGCCCCTTTGGATCAGGCCCCTCCCCCTTACCACCTGCAGAGTCGGGCCACGTTTCCTTGCCCAACTCTTGGACAGGTCCTGACCTTTCTACCGTTCACCTCACCCTTCATCACGCCCAAAACCCGTCCGTGCCTCTTCCCCTTAAGGTGCGGCTCGGAGGACCCATTCTCGACCTGTTAGGAAATCCCCCACCCCTTTCCTTCTCCCAGGGCAGGACGCGACCCCTTTGCTTTTTCACCGTCACGCCCGCCCCTTCTCCAGCGGGAGGCAGGCCCCACCCCTCCGCATTCTCTGCGCCAGGCCCCGCCCTTCGCTTCCAGAACACGCCCTTCCCCCTTCGCTCCGCAGCCAGGCCCCGCCCCCTCGCCACTCCGAGTCGGGTCCTGCTTCCTTCTTCGCGTTAGTCCCCGCCCCTTCCCGCCCTCAGGAGCAGGCCCCGCCCCATCCATGGCTCCTTTCCTCCCTCTCCGAGTCTGGCCCCGCCCCTATGTCCCTCAGGAGCAGCTCTAGCTCCACCTTCTCAGAGCCAGGCCCCGCCCCTCCTCCCTCTGGAAGTCGGCCCCGCCCCTTCTCTCGCCTCAGAGGCAGGCCCCGCCCCCTTCTCACTCTACAGCGGGACGCCTCGCCTGTACCTTGGGCCGGAGCCTTCATCGTCCTCTGCCTCCCTCCAATACAGTGTCCCACAACCCTCACATTCTCCCCGCACAATACCTAGACTCCTGTAGGAACCCCCAGGTTACTCCGGGACCCCCAGAACTCCCACATCTCCAGCTCCGCCCCAGACTCCTCTCCCGAACGCCGGCTCCGCTTACCCAAGGCCCCCAGCTCCGGCGCAGCGGGCGGTCTAGCGACGCGGCGACTCGGCATGGCCCGGCCAGTGGGGACCGAAGGCCAGGAGGCCAGCCCAGACGCACGCGGGCAGGCCAGACAGCCGGGAGGCACAGTCTGGCGGGCGATCGCGGGTCGGGAGAGCGGCGCAGAGGCTGGGGCCGCAGGCCGGGCAAGACGCGCGGCGCCCGGGGCTGCGGGGGGCGCCGGGCCGGGCCGGGCGGGCGGCGGGAGGGGCGGGGCGGGCGGAATTCCCCGGCGCCGCCAGCCTGAGCGCCCATTGGTCTGCACCCCCGTGGTGACGTCACGCCAGGGAAACGGGAAAACCCCCGCGCGTCACGTGGTCGTGGGGGCGGGGCCGACCGGGAAGGGGTGTCTGGGCACTGTGGAGGGGCCAGGCGAGAGTCACTGCCCATTACCCTGGACAGAACAACTGAAACCTGCCCAGGGCGGCTCACGCCTTACCCAATGAGCTAGCTGGGAAGCCGAGCCCCTTGCCTTTTGTTCTCCTAGTAGGACTTCAGCGTGCTGTTTCTCAGGCTGGAAGGGAAGCTTCAGAAGTTGTGCTACCCAGAGATGTCATTGATAATCTTTATGAAATCCGTGAGGTTTCTTCAGCTGCAAATTAGGGAATGAAGATACTTAATGAACGTTTAAAACTGGAATGTCAGAATGTAGATTTGTTTCATACCTTGTTGTATCCCCAGTGCTCAGGACACAACATAGTAGGTAGGTGCCCAATAAATATTTTTGAATGAATGTATGGAGGTTGTATATGTTTTGTCCTTCCCCACTACCTCTCTAAATACTTGGAAATAGCACAGAGTGCCTGGCATTGTGTGGACGCTTGTAATCCCAGCAACTCTCCAGGCTGAGGCAGGAGGATGTCAAATTCAAGGCTCGAAAATTTAGAGAGATTCTGCTTCAAATAAAGATAGGGGCAGGGGCTGGGGATATAACTCAGTTGGTAGAGTGCTTGCCTTGTATGTATGCACACAGGCCCTGGGTTCAAACCCCACCACCATCAACACACACACACACACACACACAGAGGGGGGCAGTTGGGGATGTTGCTCAGTGGTAGTGTTAGCACAAAAGGACCGATCGGTCGCAGACTTCACCAATCCACACAGCTTTATTCAGGAACAGAGTGATGCCTCTGATGGACCCACTTTCCTGGTGTACAATGAGCCATCAGCCAAAGGGGGAGTTCAGGTTTGTGTAGGTTACACTGAGAGGTGACTTAATAAGCATGTCAGTTTGGGCTATCTACTGGGCCGGATGGAGGGTGTGGGGTCAGTGGTCAGTATGTGGGAAAGTTTAGGGTGGGATCAATGCTTTGGCTTCTTCACAGAAACTATCATCTTAGACTTGATATATATATATACGCACATACAGAGCACTTTGAGTCCAAAGGCTCAGTGACTCAGCCTGGGAACGGTGACGGTGGCAGCCCTGCTGTACGTACGGAGCAGTGTGCCCACAGTGCCTGGTACCTGGCAAGAGCACCAGCAGCACTAGCCAGAATTAGAATGGTTGCAGAGGAGACTGAGGCTCAGAGAGGGGGTCACACTATCAGGCTCAAGTTTGGATGCAACCCCAGGCACCCCCAGACCTCAGAACCAGAGTTTGATATCCTCCCTGTGTGCTCGTGCAAACTTTGGATGTTCCACCTCTTCTCTCCATGGCCCATCTGGATTCATTGATCCATTCAACATACACTTATTTAGCTGGGCACAGTGATGCACACCTGTAATCCTGACAGCTCGGGAGTCTGAGGCAGGAGGATCACGAGTTCAAAGCCAGCCTCAGCAAAAGCGAGGTGCTAAGCAACTCAGTGAGACCCTGTCTCTGAATAAAGTACAAATAGGGCTGGGGATGTGGTTCAATGGTCAGGTATCCCCGGTACACACACACACACACACACACACACACACACACTTTAGCATGTGCTGTGTGCTACAACCTGCATGAGTAGTAGGAAACAGGGCTTTGCTGCTCTGGTCTTGTAGCTTCTCATGCACAGCAGTGATTCTCAGAGTGTGGCCTCCAACCTTTCAGGTGATGGGCAGGAGGCCCAAGTTGGAGAATTAATGCCATAGAGCAAAATACAGAGCAAACTTCATCTCACAGAGGACCAGGCAGCAAATACGTCGGGCTTTAGGTTTTGAGGGCCAGGTGGTCTCGACTCTCAACTCTGCCATTGCACACCATCAGTCAACAGCAGTACAAAAGCAGGTGTGTAGACGGGTGTGATGGCCCACTCCATGCTCCCAGAGGATCCAGAGGCTGAGGCAGGAGGATTTCAAGTTCAAGACCAGCCTCAGCAATTTAGTAAAACCCTGTCTCAAAATTAAAAAAAAAATAAATAAAAAGGACTGGGATGTAGCTCAGTGTAAAGCACTCCTGGGTTCAATCCCCAGTTCTAAAAAGAAAGAACAAAAAAAAAAAAAAAAAAAAAAAAAAAGGAAAGATAAAGAAGTTATGAGTGTGGCTGTTCCAACAACATTTTTATGGATGTTACAAGTGAAATTTTGAAATTTCACTGGGTGTAGCTCAGAGGTAGACACTTGCCTAGCATGGATGAGGCCCTGGGATCCATGTCCAGTACTGAAAAAAAAGTTAGTGCAATTTCATACAATTTTCACATAAAGGAATACATTCTCTTTCTTCCTGCCAGATGGGGAATGTGCTGACATCATAATGAGGCTGGGCAGAGGCACGCCCCTTGATGGTATGAAATACCAATTATCACACCGTGAGCCACAAAAGGAGCATGAGATTATTCCTTAGATTGTAAGAACCACTTAAAATGCAAAAACCATTCAAAAACAAGTGGCAGGTGGATTTGGCATTTAGGCATTGCTAGAGAGGTTGTGGTTTGTGTGTAATCAGACTGCCTGAGTTCAAATCCTAGACCAAGATTGCTGTGTGACTTCAGGCAACTGACTTCATCTCTCTGAACTTGTTTCCGCTCTGTAAAATGGGTCTTTAGTAAGACAGTTGTGGGGATTAAATACTAATAATATGCTGGATGTGGTGGCACACGCCTATAGTCCCAGCTGCTTGGGAAGATACAGCAGGAGGACCACTTGAGCCTAAGAATTTGAGGTCAGCTGGAGCAACACAATGAGACCCTATCTCAAAAAATAATCATAATCATAATCACTGTAATAATAGTGGTAGCTCTTCCATGTGGCAGGTACTGTTCGAAACACTTTAGGTCTGCAATACTTGCATTGCAATGTTCTGTATGACGTTGGACAAACTCCTTCCTTTCTGCGGGACTGTTTCCTGATCTGTGAGAGGAGGCTCCACAGCACGCTCCACAGGATTGTCACGAACATTCCATTTAGAGAATTATTGCACGTGACGCGGGCAGTGGTGTATGCCTGTAATCCCAGCTATTCAGGAGGCTGAGGCAGGAGGGCTGCATGTTCAAGGTCAACCCGGGCAACTTAAAGACCCGTCTCAAAAGAAAACTAAAAAGGGGCTGCAGGAACAGCTCAGTGGAGCACCCTGGGTTCAATCCCCAGGACAAAAAAAAAAAGTTCCACTCAGTGTTAACAGTGCCAGGCACTGTTCTAAAAGCTGGGGACGTGATAAGGAACACAGACAAAAGCCCTTGCCATCAAGGAGCCAAAATCCAAGCGAGAGAGGTGGGAAATGGATAAATAACCACCTATCTGGTGGTGACGGTATTATGGATAACAGCAGGAAATATGAATAGAATTTGGGGGATACTTGGGTTAGTAAGCTTGGGGAGGGTCTGAGGTAACATTTGAGTAGAGACTTGAAGGTGAGAGATCCATGTGGATTTCTGGGGGGTACATGTTCAGGGTACAGGGAACAAGTGCAAAGGCCCTGAGGTAGGAAGATGTGTGGCTTAAGAACAGAGGATGGGGAGGCTGAAGCAGGAGGATCCCAAGTACAAGTCCTAGAGGACATAGGATCAGGGAAATCATCCTGGAGGAGGTCCCCAAGCTGCAACCTGGAGGGTGCATGGGGCATGAAGTTTTGAGCCGGGGTGTGTTCAGGAAGGGAATGGTAAGCGAAGTAGAGCCCAGAGGAGCTAGGCTGTGGAGCCTGGGAGCTCTCTCAGGGCACTGGGGAGCCATGGACTGATGAAGAGCAGGGCAGGGAATGAAGCAGACCCAGGCTCCCTGAGGGATGGCAGCTGCCTGCGGTGCCACACAAGGGGTTCTGTGGGTACCACCCTCTCCCAGGCGCCTCAGCCCCTGCCTGGCTCTGCAGACTGGGGGGTGGGCAGAGACTAAGGGTGGCACCCAGCCCAGCCTCCTCTGAGCCGAAGAGACCGACCTGCCCAGACAGCTGTGGGTAATCGGGGTCCCAACCCCTTCAGAAGGCTGGAGCCCAGCCACCTCACTTTAAGTGGGTGACAGTCCCAGCTGGCTGAACCGAGTGAAGGCACCAGCATCAGAACCAGGGGCCAAGTGGAGTCAGTCCTGGGCACTCAGCCACCCACACCTGGTGCTGCCCCAGGTTCAAGGACGCTGCTGCTTGCCGCAGCTGGAGACGGCATGTCAGCAGGGCAGGGAGCCTGTGGCGTTCCTCCCACGGCAGCTGCCTTCACTCAGGGGCAGCACCCGGACCTGCCTAGTGGCCTGGGGTGTGGACAAGCCTCAGGCAGCCAGCCCACCGCCAGCAGCTCCCCAGCAGCTTCCGAAAGGCTGACAGTTTCCGAAGCCCCTGGAGGGCAGTGGGAGGGGAGAGGTGAGAGAGGGGCCTGGTCCCCAGGTGTGGCTCCCCACACTCACCACTCTGCCCGCACTGGGTAGGCCTCCCTCCCAAAGCCAGGAGAGCCACCGGCCCCCAGGAGAGCCACTCTGGGTGGCAGAGGCAGGCAGGCAGGCAGGCAGGAAGCCGTGGTGAGTTTAAGTTAAACACCCACATGAATTTATTAAATCCAGACTGTGTTAAGGGTGGCGGTCTGGGAGGAGGGGTGGTCGGGAACAAGGGACAAGACGATGGATGACTGCAGGCGTCCCACAGAGGGGCCCCGGCCCCTGCCCGCCTGGCCCCCCTCGGCAGCGCCGCGTCGGCTTCACCATGATTCCCAGCGGTGCTGGGCTGGCAGGGCAAGATGGCTGGAAACGGGAATGGACGGACAGACGGCGCCTCCACAACAACGAGCCCCGCCTGCCCAGCCCCCATGTCACACGCTGGGCCCTGGCCCGAGGGGGCCTCCTGCCGCCCGGCCCCATCTGTCCAGGGAGAGCGACAGGAAGGGGCGGCAGGGGACCAGGGAGGCGGGGGTGGTGGTCGCCAGGAACCGGAGTGGACGAGGAGGACCAGTCGCGACTAATCCTTTTTCTTGTCCTCTGCTGGCTTTGGAGGGGCTTCCTGGGGCTCCGTGGCGGGGCTGGCCCCCAGGCTGGGCTGGGCGGGCAGGGCCGCGGGGGCCTCCTCCCTGGCAGCGGTGGCTGTGGGGGCTGCGGGGGTGAGGGCCCCTGCTGCCGCGGGGGCCTGGGCCGCGGGGTCCTCTCCACTCATGCCGAACTCGTTCACGCGGGTGGGGTCGACGCGGTAGATCCACCGTTGGTAGAGGTAGATGAAGAAGACCACATCTGGGGAGGGGGCGGCGTTAAGGGGAGGGTCCTCAAGGTCCAGCGCGGCACCTCCCCCAGACCTGGGCCAAGCCCCGCCTGCCCCGCCTCACCGTCCCGTAGGCAGCCAATCCGGTACATGACGGGCATCTTGATGACAAAGGCGAACAGATCGTCAATGAAGGTGTTCAGGGCCTTGTAGGTGAGCATGCGCCACGGCAAGTGGGCCACGGACTTGAGCTTGTAGTTGATGAAGAGCTGGGGTGTCATGGTGATGAAGCCTGCAGTGACCACGGAGGGCACCCTGAGTGCGGGGCACAGGGTGTCCTGGCCCCGGAGCCCTGGA
This sequence comes from Sciurus vulgaris, assembly GCF_902686455.1. Taxonomy (NCBI): domain Eukaryota; kingdom Metazoa; phylum Chordata; class Mammalia; order Rodentia; family Sciuridae; genus Sciurus; species Sciurus vulgaris. The sequence continues at coordinate 54,128,595 of NC_136478.1, read as the reverse complement.
CGTGCCCCAGCATTCAGCCCCACTGGCCTTCTGGGCACCCACCACAGCCCAGCATACCCTGCCTCAGGGCCTTTGCCCCGAGATCTCTGCACAGCCCCCTCCCTGGTGTCTCTCAGGCCGTACTCTGGCCGACCTCTTGGAGTGGACTCCCCGGTTGCCTCTCATCGGCCCCCATACTCGGCCCTCCCAGAAGCCCTCCTGACCACCAGTGGGGCCACATGCCCCCCAGACCCCCACATCCCACCTCTCCACCTGGGTTGTCACTGTCTGGGGCAGATCTGCCTTCCCCAGGGGGGCCGTGAAGCCCTGGGAGGGCACAGCCTGCCGACTAGATGGTGCTGTGTCCTGGCACTGCCTAGAGTGGGCCTGGGACTCCACAGACAATGCCCACCCCGTCTGCTGGGCTCACCAAAGGTCAGCAGGAAGCCGTAGAGCATGCTCAGCACCCAGGAGTACCAGCCCTTGTGCTCCAGGTACAGGAGGCTATAGACGGCATAGCAGCCCAGGAGCGGGAAGAGAATCCATGACAGGTACCGGAAGGCCATCTGTGGGGTCACGGGCAGGGCTGTGGCTGGCTCTGCGGGCCCCACCTAGCTCCTGCCCTCACCCACCCACACCTGGCCTGGCAAGCTGGGCCGGGGGAATTTCCAGGGAGCCCTGGGAACTCTGGATTTGGCAGGCAGGGGACACAGGGTGTGACAGGCCCCAAAGCGTGGGCTCAGCAGTTGGGAGGCTGATGGCTCAGCTGTGCGGGTGCTTGGAGACCAACCCCGGCCTGCAGGGACACTCACGTCGTCGTACACCTTGGTAGAGGACTCAATGTACGTGGACTTGTCTTTGAAGGTCGGGCAGGGGAAGATCCCTGCCACCCTGTGCTCCCGGTCCAGCTGCACAAAGGAGAGAACGCTGGGCTCAGTGGTGGCCTTGGCTCCTGCTGTCCCCAAGCCAAAACCAGTGCACTCCCTCCCCACTGTTCCCAGTTCCCCTGGCCGACGTATGACCCAGAAAATCCCCTGGTGTGAAAATCCCCTTGGTCCAGGGAGCAAAGCAGGCGTCGGGAAAGCCCCAGAGGTCAGCTCTGGGGTTGGGCTGGGTGGCACAGTCCCCTCCCCACAGGCCCCGCAATAGCATGGTGGCCCTGACGTACCCGGACGTCCATGACCTTGGTGATCTTCCACAAGTCGATGAGGACCCCGATGAAGACGCTGACCTGGACCACAAAGTTGGTCTCGTTGTCCAGGATGTAGAGGAGGACCACGAAAGACTGGAAAACGCCAAAGAAGACGGAGCGCACGGACAGGCCCTCCAGAGACTGCCGGCTGTTCCAGAACTGGATGTCTGTGAGCCGAGGGGAGCGGGCAGTGAGGAGCCCTCCCCGGGGAGGGTCCCTCTTCACCAGTAGCAGGACCTCTGTGGTCCTCATGCAGGTCAGGAGCACCCAGGGCCCCTGGGTGCTGTCCCTCGTCTGCAGGTCAGACAGATGGTCACTGTGCACAGTGCCAAGAGCTCGTCAGGGACACTGCTTCCCTGAGGTCACAGCCCGATGTGGCAGAACCCGATGTGGCATGTGCCACACCGTGGTCCATCCTGCCTCCCTGGATGGGAAGATCTGGGGCACACGCTTGGGGTCCTCCTCCAGTTCCCCGCGTCTTAAAGGAACTGACTGTGGACACCCTTGGGCTCTAGTCTCCAACTGGACAGCCTGCGGGACCCAGGTCAGCCACACCCCTGAGCCCAGCCAGGCTGAGGCTGACAAATGCAGCCCCAGGAGCACACCACAGCTGGCTCCCAGAAGCAAGGGCACGCCCGCAGTCACACCGGGCCAGCGGACACTCAGGGCCGTGGACCAGGGCCCACCTCCCCAGTCCAGAGCTCGGCTCACTCTGCTCACCCCCTCAGCAAGAATGGGAGACCGAGTTCTGGCGGGAGGTCTGGCTGAGTCCCTCCTGGGGCAGGAGGCAGCCCGGAGCAGAGGCAGCTCTGCTCCCTGCTGTGACCCCGGGGATCGCCCGCACCTGAATGAGCCTCATCTCTCCTCTGGACAAGAGGAGCCCAGCAGACAGGCCCAGGGGTGGCGAAGGGTTTAGTGAGCCAGTGCCCAGTAAAGCTCCCGTGTGACAGCCAACCAAGTCCCCATGGAGGTCACACCAGGGACTGCAGTGGGACATAGGTTCTTCTGGACAGTAGCTGCAGGCCCCCCTCCTCTTTGGGGCCCCACTTTCGAGGGTGAAACAGAGGCCGGAACTGTGGGTGACACTGAGAAATGGCCTAAGCTCTGATCTGGGCCTCCTCTGCTGTACCTGAGGCTAATGACAGCCTCCTCGGGGCTCAACAGTGCCTAGCACAGCCGGCCTCAGGACCCAGCGGCCTTCTTGCCTTCCCGCCAGGCAGGCTGGGAGCCACTCTGGGGCTTCCCTGCTGTTGGCCTTGGAGTTCCCCGGCCTGCTTCCTGATGGTGCCATCCTGGCCTCTGCCATCGCAGCAGGTCCAGGCTTCCTTCTGCTCTATGCCTGCTGGGTGGGAGTTTCTGGGTTGGGACTTTTGGGGTCACTGTCCCTCCCTAGCTCACCAGGCTTCTGGAAAGTGGAGCTGAGAGATCCCAGGTAGGGGGAGGTGTGGGGACGAAGGGGCAGACTCTGCTCCTACCCCAGGCCCCACAAGTCTCTCAGAGGCCCTGGGGTCTCACACCTACCATTCTTGAAGGCCAGGAACTCAAAGATACTGTGGACGACGGACACAATGATGGTGAGCGCCAGCAAGTAGGGGTTGGTCTCCAGGAGGGCCACCTGTGGGGAAGGGCTGTGAGCACTGCCCGTCCCTGCCCAAAGCCACCCTCCTGCCCCAGGGCACCATGTCAGGCCTGCTGACAACCCCTAGGCCTTCTCCTGGGGCCTTCAGGAAGAGCCCACACCAGCCAGGAGAGCTGGTCAGAGAAGGGCAGATGGGCGGGGATGGAGAACATGATGCAGAGACGTGAACACGACGCGGGGAGAGGCAGACAGGGAGAGGGGTGGGGGAGAGACATGAAGGGACAGCAGGAGTGAGGAACAGAAACCCAGCGGCCACCCAGGCCACCCAACTCAGGCACACATAGCTCAGCTTCAGTGTCACATAGCCAGTTGAAAGATGGCAACGGGAAGGCACTTAGGGGCAGTGAGGGCAGAGACCTGAAGTCAGGAGGCAGGGCGGGGCAGGTCCAGATCAGAAGGCCTGGCCCAGTGAAGAGAAAGCTGTGACAAGGACAACGGAAGCTGGGAGGCAGGCCCCAGGCGGAAGGAGCCACACCCGGCCGGCGCTCACCTTCACTGAATCCTGCTCCTCATCTGACTGCTCGTACAGCTCGTCACCCAGGAAGTTCCAGGGCGACTTGGTGCTCTGGGCCGCATAGAGCTGCCAGCGCCAGAGCGAGAGCGGGCAGAAGGAGACGCGCAGCGGCAGGCTGGCCAGGCTCTCGTTGATGGGGTAGTAGTCCTTCTGCAGGTTCCAGTAGTCGTTGAAGTAGATGATGGGGTAGTAGTCGCCGCTCACAGCATCGAACTTCACGTCTGAGGGCACACAGGGCGGGGCCCTGCTCAGCCCAGCCAGGGGGCCGGGGACCCACCCGGGCCCCTCTGACAAGCACTGGAGGGTGGGGGACATTTCCAGGCTGTGGGCCCCCGATCTCAGTGAAGGGCACAGGGCCCCACTGAAGAAGGCAGAGGGGCTCCATAGCACCCGGCTGCCCTGTGGTGACCACATGTCCTTGGTTTTACAGGATCACTCAGAACTCAGGATTTTTAAGGCACTGCCTCAGCTGCAAAAGCCGCAGCGGATGCATGTTCTGGAAACGCCTGTGCGTTGGACAAACCCTGCTGCAGACTGACTCTGGCACATGGCGGCCAGTCCTGGGTTACCAGCCGCATGGGTGTGACAGGAGGCAGGCCAGGGATGGGAGCTCAGGAAGGGTGAAGACCTAGAGAGGTCTCCCGGGCACCGCCACGAGACGGACACGGGCCCCACACCCTCCCCAGGCTCTGTGAGCTGCCACTGGGCTGGGCTTACACTGGTCCAGGGGAGGCGGCACGCTGCCCTTCACCCACGGCGTGTGGTCGTCCACGATGTTGATGGTGATGTTGGGGTGCCAGTGGGAGATCACTTCCACGGGCCCGTAGTCCTCGGCCCTCTGAGGGGAGACGGGGATGGCCACAGGCCTCAGAGGCAGGCGAAGGGACCAGCGGCCTGTCCTCCACTCACCTCCTCCTGAGAGCGCCCACAACACTGTGAAGGCCGAACCTCCACCACCCCAGCCACGGTGGAGGACTTGCCCTGGCCAGCCCCACGCCAGTCCTTAGACCCCACGCTCCTGCGTGGCAGCCTCTCCTACCTCGGCCACCTAGGGCGCAAGCCCATGCCTGCGGGCCACCCATTTCTCGGCCCACCAGGGCCTGCAACCTACAATTCCTCCCCAGCCCATCCCAGTGCCTCTACTGCAGCAGCAGTCGGGGTGAGTCCTGCTCCATCCTGCTGGGTATGAGGCTTTAGGCAAGCGTCCCCGTCTGAACACGGAACTCGTGGCAGGACCCCCTCAAAGAGCCAGCGAGAGGCTTACAGGTAGGTCCTCCCACTCCACAGGATTCCCAGCTACCATGTGGCTCAGGAGACACGCAGCTCAGGAGTGCCGCGAGCCAGGGGCCTGGAAGCTGAGGGTGACCCACCCGGCTGTCCCTGCGGCCCGACGGCCCCACTTGTATTCACCTTGATCATCTCGGGGTCGGCCTCGGTCTCCCCTGTGAGCAGGTTTTTCGTTTTCTGAAACCGCCTGCGCTTGTACTTGTTGATCACTGAGGGCAGGAGGGCGAGAGGCATGAGAGGCCTGAGGGCACCTGCTGTCCAGACGCCAGGCCCCTGCCCAGCTGGCAGTGCCGAGTTGGAAAGCCTCCATGGTCTCCCAAATCTGAAATCTGAGCCAGGTGTCCCACCCTCCCAGGGGCATTGCCACCCGCCTGCTCCTCTGGAACCCGCCTGTCTGCTCTGCTCCACAAGCCCAGTGGGGGACGCCAGCTACCACCCTGCACATCCCACGGGTGTCCCTCCCAGACGACTGGGGGTACCTTCTCCCTGGCCTCCCAGAGGCCACTCCCCCTCTGACCTCTGTGGAGGGCGAATGCTGGGCAGGTGACAGTGCTTTGTAAGCGTGTACCTGGGGCGGCACCTGAGCTGACCTCTACCACCGCTGCCTCAGCCCTCTCTCCTCAAATCTGCTGACCCTGGGCCTCTAGACAGCTGCCCCGTCTCCCTGTGACTGTCCCCTGCAATCTGCATGGTTGGTCCTTTCTCAGCCTGGATGTCTCAGACTAACTGTCCCATCCTCCCGCAACTCCCCTGAGCACATTTTTCCCAGCTCTGCTTCCTTCACAGCCTGCAGTTACCCAAGCCCACTGCCACTTTGTCCCCTGCAGCCTGTGAGCCCATGCAGCGTGGGGGCCGATTTTGAACACAGATGCGTGTGCACAGGCTGGGATGGCACAGTACATGGCCATGACCAGGCGGCCATGGAGTCTGGAGAAGGCCCGGAGCCCCAACACGAGAAGCATTTGGGGGCTGTGATGCCCCAGCCAGGGCTGCCCTCGCTCCTCCTGGGAAGGCCAGGCTGGCCCCGGGCTCCCTGCGCCCTGCCCTGGATGCTGCCTGGACTCGCTGGTAGGATAGTGCTTGCACGCGCCCCGCGGCCATCCTGCCTTCTACTGGGAAGGGCTGCTGTCCCTGCCGGGACCCTTCTTCGGCCTTCCCTGTGGGCAGCAGGGATGGAGGTGGTGAAAGGAGCTGGCCATAGAGGTGCGCGGGAGACGATCCGGGATCTGCCTCCTGCCAGCTCAGGGATGCTGTGAGTCCCTCCCCGGGCTCAGGAGGAGGCCCGAGCCTGCACTCTTGCCAACACACACACCAGCACTTGGCTGTTCTCATCAGCCCATCTGAAGCTGGGCCTGTGGTATGCACCTGCAGGTCTGGCTATTCAGAGGGTTGAGGCGGGAGAGTCACTTGAGCTCAGGAGTTCAAGACCAGCCTGGCGAACACTGGGAGACCCCAATCTCAAAAAATAAAAAAGCCAAGTGTGGTGGGACGCACCTGTAATCCCACAGCTCAGGAGGCTGAGGCAGGAGGACCACGAGTTCAAAGCCAGCCTCAGCAAAAGTGAGGTGCTAAGCAACTCAGGGAAAGCCTGTCTCTAAATAAAACACAAAATGTGGCTCAGCGGGCAAGTGCCCCTGAGTTCATTCTCCAGAACCTCCAAAAAATTTAAAAAGAAAGAAAAAGAAAATTAATTAATTTGAGATGTGGCACCTACACCCAAGGGCAGCAGTGAGTGCCACACAGTGGGCACCCTAGAGGCTGAACTCTGGAAGGCCATGCTGCCCGCCATCTTCACCTGGGAGGGGTGGCTAACAGAGGGAGGAGGCTGGCACTGGGCAAGACCACAGGGCAGCACAGGGCGGGGAGTGAGGAGGGAGGGCTCGGCTCAGCAGGAATGGGTTCTCACGGGAGATGGGCCGGCTGCCGAGGGGAGCAAAAAGCCTCCTATTCTCCAGATCACCCGTAAGGTGGTCACTGGCCCATGTGGCTGGTCAGTGGGAGACGTGCTCGCTGGCCTCACGTTCACTCCACACTGATTCCATGTGGATCACGCCACCTTTAAAATAAATCTATTTGTTTCATTTGCCCCTTTTACTGTTGGTTCTTTCTCCAGAAGGAACTGCAAACAGTCTCTGGTCCACACTGCAGCTCCCCACACAGTGCTACTCTGGACCCTGATGCTGGCCTTTGGGAAACAAAAGGAGCTGGTCTGGTCACATCTTCATTCTTTACCCTGTGGCAAAGGTAGCCAAGTCCAAGTCCCTCCATGTCCCTGCTGAGGGGTCCCAGCACAGAGGCTGGGGCAGGGGAAGGCCTGGGTGACTTTGGGGGCTTTTCAGGTCTACTAGTGGCAGCGCCTACTTTACAGACTATTTTGACATCTGTCGCACTGCCCATGAACAACCTCACCACACAAGTGACAAGTCACACTCACCAAAGTGAACCACAGCAAACACAGGCATCAGACAGCTCACTAGGATGATCAGGTGATCAAGTAGGACCCACCTGGGTTACATTCACGACAACCTCTGAGGTGTCACACAATTTGACCCAGACCTCTGACACATGCACTGCAGGAACACACCCATGGGGACCATCCTGGTAGGTTGCAGTCTCTCAGGCCACCTCTCCCCACCTCTCGCCAGCTTTCTCCAGGGAGCCAGTCAGCGGGTAAGACGCTGAACATGCTCCTAGGGACACTTGCGTAGAACGTGTCTGGCAAACTCCAGGGGAATTTTCCAAACTAGTTTTGGGGACTGACATGAGCTCACCAACTTTCTTTTACAGAATGACCATCCTTCGGAATATTTTTATACCAAAGGGAGCAGGGAAGACCTGACACAGACAAAAACAATGACATGTGTCACCCAAACAGGCAAATGGGTCTAACCAAGCCCGAGGAGACGTTGGGAATAGTTCTTAATAAATAATTCTTAATAAAATAAAAGCTACGTAGAGTATAAATTTCAAAGTAGGAGAATGGGGGATGGGATTTCAGAAGGAGCCCTTCTCCAGAGCTGCTGGAACGCAGGGACAGTGAGAGGTTTCTCTGGGTGCTAAACGGAGACCACGGACTCAAGGGAATCTCACACAGAGCCGGGGAAATAGAAAGACAATTATTAGCTTCCTGGAAAATATAAAATATGGCAGAAAGGGAAAGAAATAACCACATTCACTGCTGGTTCAGACGTGAATAAGTCACATACTCAAAAGCATTTAAGGAAGTGCTGTACCCGGAGGTAAAGCACCTGGGCTCAACCCTCAGCACCGACGACAAAGAGAGAAACTCCAGAGCTGACCTGTCTACGGGAGCCCTGGGGCCTGGCAGGAGAGAAATAGCAGCATGGACTGAGGGTCGGCAGGAACCTGGCTTTGCCGAGCTGACGCAGGATTTGAATTTTAAACCATATATGTGCAACAAGAGATCTAAAACATTTAACCAGGTGCGCCGGGTGGAGAGAACTTTGGTTTCAATACAGGCCATGTCAGAGGTTACCAACAGCCAGGTGCGGTGGCACACACCTATAACCCCAGGACTCGGGAGGCTGAGGCAGGAGGATCACAAGTTTGATGCCAGCCTGGGCAACTTAGCAAGACCCTACCTAAAACTAAAAATAAAAAGGGCTGGGGGTATGGTGGGTGGGAAGGTACCCTGGGCTTCCTGCACAGACACGAAAGAAGCTACAAGCATTCAGCTCTGCCCAGGGTTTCTCAGGGTCACTTGAGAGTGTCTGGAGATTTGTCCACCCCATCAAGATTCTCCCAGGGGGAGTTTAGCACTGCCCAGGGCACCAGGCAGCATGAAAAGAGGGGAGAGTCCTTGAAATGCTTCCTCGAGGATGGGCTGTATCTGGACCTCACTATGGGAACCGACGGTCATGGGACCCTGTTGAATGGATAACCTAGGAGCCAGGCTGTGTTCCACAAAACACACGCACAGAGACTCCCCCAAAGGCAGTGTGTGCCCCAGCACCCGCACGCAAAGGCTGCGCCGCCACACACGCAATGAAAAAGATCCTATCCCCATCTCAAGCCCCACCCGGCTCCCCTGCCACTCACCCTGCGGCTGGCCCACGGGGTTATCTGAGCACCCACTTCACCTGGTGGGGCTCTGCACACGCCCAACCCGCCAGCCCCGAAATGCTGTCTCCCCTTCTAGGAGTCCCCACTCCACCTGCTCTCCCCTGCCCTCGCCTTCGTGGTCTGTGTGCTGAGGCCACGGGATGGGTGCAGGGTGGTGGTGTGAGTACCTCCTGCCACCCGGCCCCCACCCAGCATGGGGCTCCTGCCTGCTCTTCTCGACCTGGGATTCACTGTCCACCACTCCAGCCCAGGGACCCAGGATGCTGGGCCCCGTAGGGCAGGTCCTGGCTGTTGGAGCTCTACTTACTCCGGGACATGTGGACGGTGGCAAGCCGGCGGTACAGGGCCTTCTGCCGGGGGTCTGGGTGGAAGCCACTCTTGGTGAAGTAGACGTGGATATAGATGGAGCCGTTCTGCTGGACGCTCTGAAAGACACACAGGCAGGCGGGTGGGCGGGAGAAGGGAGAAGGCCTGTGTGTCACCTCTCCAGCTGTTTACCGAGGGCCCAGGGTGGGGAGAGCAGCAGGTGGTTAGAGCAACACCAGGTTCGGACAGGGTCCGAGCCCGCCACTGCTGGGGAGCTCAGTGCCCAATGAAGGGATGTGGGTCAGCACAGTGCTAACCTGGCCAGACCATGCTGCGAGGAGGCCCATCCAGAGCACCCAGCAGTGTCCACAGGGCACACTGAGGCCCTAGTCACCATCACCAGCAGCCACCGTCATCGCCGGACAGAAGACAGGCCCACACACACCAGCCTTACCATGGTCCTCCTGCTCTGGCATGGCACACGGCAGCCCCTGCCTGAGCTACCCATCAGCGTGAATTCCTGTGCAGTGAGTGGGGTCCCAGGACAGCCCCATTTCAGAGAAGACGACGGGGGCTCACATGAAGGGATTAAAGAGTAAGGGGTGGCCAGGCATGGTGGCACACACCTGTAACCCCTGCTACTCGGGAGGCTGAGGCAAGAGGATCCAAGTGTGAGAACAGCCTCAGCAATTTAGCGAGACCCTACCTCAAAGTAAATTTTAAAAAAAAGGGCGGGGGCCAGCTGAGTGGTCGAGTGCCCAGGCTCAATCCCCAGTCCCACTCCCTGGAAAAGAATACGGGGCGAGTGGGTGGAGCAGAGCACAGGCCCGACACGCCGCCACCCCCTGCTGGGTCCTGCCTCCCACTGGCCTGCTCTGCCCCAGCCTTTCTCACCAGAACTCTCCCGCCTCCCAGGAGGGGCTGCTCTCACTGGGCACCAATGAAAAAACCGAGGCCAAGAGAGGAGGCAGGTCGCCCGTGTGCTCTCAGTGGAAGACCTGGGACAGCTCTGAGCCTGCCTTTTCACCTGGGCAGAGCTCGGGGTCACCCTCGGGGTCACCCCACCCCAGGGCCTGCCTTTAAGCCCATCCCTGACCCCGCCCTGGAACACTGAAGAGGGTGAGACCCAAGTCCTCGGGAGCAGCTCCCGCTGGTGAACTGGTCAGGCCCCAGCCTCCTCTGGGCCTTGGGGTGGGGCTGAGGCTTGGCATCACGGCAGGTGGTGTCCCACCCTCCCAGCCACACACACACGGGCAGAGGTGCCCCACGCTTTGCGCTGGGAAGGCCTGCCGAGGAAAAGGCGGAGGGCTCATCCCAGGGAGCTCCCAAAGAAGAGTCCCCTCACTGCCTGATGTTTGCTGACCCTGCGCCCAGTGCCTGGCTGGGCCACAGTGACAGGGACACGGATATGACTGAACAGCCACAGCCTCAACCCTCACAGGGCTCAGAACCTCACAAGAGAGAAAGATCTGTCCCCAGACAGTGGACAGGGAAGGATGGGGAGTCGAGCAGGCTGTGAGGCCCCGGGGGGAGTGCGACCGAGCCTGGAAGAGGCTCCGTTCAAACCCAGGCTGCCGGCATCCAGAGACAGAGGCCCTGAGTTTCGATTTCTCGCGAGCTGTATGATCCTGGGCAGTCACCAGACTTCTCTGGACCCCAGTTTCCCCATCTGCCAAATGGGGACGGTAACGGGCTGCCGCACGGGGTGCAAAGTCTCCCTGCAGGGTAAGGGCTCGGCGGTGCTGACATTATTTTGAAACTGGGCCTCCTGACCGCTGGCGACGAGGCGGCCCTGGAGGAGGTCACTGTGCTCGCTGGTTAACGCCTGGACCGTGCAGTCCTGGAGGCGGCGGGGAGGATCCCAGGCCAGTCCTCCCGTCCACTCCTCAGGGGGCAGAGGAGCCCAGGACCTCAGGGCCGGCCTGGAGCGCCCCACCTGCGGGATGTCGAGCTCGGCGAAGTGCTCGTAGCAGCCATCAGCGTTCTCGCCACTGGTCCAGTCGCCGTACACAAGGTCGTGCTGTTCCCAGAACAGGGCCGACGTGGCGTTGAAGTCTGTAAAGTGCTCGTGCTCTGAGATGTACACGTGCAAGTTCTGTGGGGGGGTGAAGGTTGGTGGATAAAGAGCACAGGAAGGGGAAGTGGCAGCACACTGACACGGAGGGTCCACCTGTCCTGCTCTGAGTGTGACATCAATGAGCACAGAGCACCTCGGGTGGCCACCCTCCAGTTAGGATTTAGGGGCAGGAGCCAGGCGTGGTGGTACATGCCTGAATCAGGAGGCTGAGGCAGGAGGATCACAAGTTTGAGACCAGCCTCAGCAACTTAGTGTGACCCTGTCTCAAACACAAAAATATAGTTCAATGGTAAAGTACCCTGATTCACACACCAGGACCAGAAAAAGAAGGAAAAAAGAATTTTAGGGTGGAAAAGAGCAGGACCTCCGTGGACAGCACCCCTCCTTGACTGTCCCCCTCCACCATTCTGCAGGCCCAAGGCTAGTCACTCATAGGGGAGGCAGGCTTTGGAGGACACCTTCCTTCCCCAGGCCATCTGAGTCTGGAGCCCAAGGCCTGTGACTCAAGAACAGCATGCAGTGGTCACCCTTCCAACAGAAGCCGGGGAACCGCACGGGGAGCTGAGAACACTGCGTGCAGAGGCCAGGCAGGCGGAGGCTGCAGGCCCTTCCTCACCCTGCCCCGTCCCCGGCCCTGCGGCCTCCCTTGCATACTTCTAAAAAAACAAAAGTGAAGAACCTGTGCTCATAGTTTTTGAATAACTGAGTGAAGCCTGTGCACCGCCCTCCTCAAAGTCACCAGCACCAAAAACCAAGCCCAGGAGTTCACGGTTTCCTTCCGTGTCCCTCGGGCAGCACAGGGTTCGCCTGCTGTGCTGGCCCAGTACTGAGCCCTGCTCAGCTCTGCCTGTCACAAGCCGGTGGTGGCCACGACCAGGTCTGCTCCCTCCCGGCTGCCCTCATCCCTATCACCCCTCCACATCCCGCACCATCTCCCACCCAGGAGTTACCATTAAAGTGTCTTTGGGGAACAGGTTGCGGCTGGCGACGCGTGGGGCTCCCCCGGGGCCCGTCTGGTCCTGAGGGGCCGGCCCTCGGCGGAACCAGCTGCTGATGGCCCAGATGACGAAGATCCTGAGGAGGCAAGCACACAGCAGGTGAGCTGGCCCGGCCTGCTGCCCCTCGCTGGGCACCGGCTGCCTGGGGTCTGGAGAGGGGCTGGTGATGAAGTGGGGAGAGTCCCCAAGAAGGCAGTCACAGGGCTGCTGAGATGGCAAGATGGCCCCAAGTGAGGTCTGGGGACAGGCCTCAGGTGCCTGTGCTGGGGGCCTGGCACTGCCTGGCTCCGCACTGACTCCCCCAGGAGCTCCAGCAGCCACGAGGCCACAGGGCTCAGAGCCTAGAAACTCCCACACCTGGGCAACATGACGTCCCAACCCCGACTTCTCCACGTGAGAGAATCCTAAGAATCTACAGTCCCAGTATCTCCGAGGCACAAAACCTTCGAAGAAGGAACATTTTCAAACTTCACATCAACTGAGAGCTGGAGAAACGGTGGTGGGCAGGGTCAGCCCTTGTGTTTAGTCTCGAGGGACGAGGTTCTCCAGACCTGCTCGCCCTCCGGAGGAGCCGAAATCAACCCGTATACTAAGAATGTATCAATGCGTTTCATATTTGGAATTACAAACATTGATAAAGTGAGAATACATTTGGCCCACAGCATCTGCAGGTTCTGCATTCGTACAGTCAACAAGCTCAGATAAAAATTTTTCAGAAAAAACTCAAAACCATAGCCAGGCATGGTGGTGCATGCCTGCAGCACAAGTTCTTCAGGGGGCTGAGGCAGGAGGATGCCTGGAGCCCCAGAGTTTAGGGCCAGGCTGGGCAAGACAGCAAGATCCTGTCTTCCTAAAAAAACAACAGGAAAGGCCAGGCACAGAGGCACACATCTGTAATCCCAGTGGCTCCAGAGGCTGAGGCAGGAGGACTACGAGTTCAAAGCCAGCCTCAGCGACTTAGCAAGGCCCTAGGCAATTTAGCAAGCCCAAGTCTCAAAATAAAATATAAAATGGGCTGGGGATGTGGATCAGTATGTGTGTTTGTGAGCGAGAGACTAGGGATTGAACAAAGGGTACTCTACCACTGAGTCACAACCCCAGTCCTCTTTATTTTTTATTTGAGGCAGTCTCACTTAGTTGCTGAGGCTGGCCTCGAACTTGCAATCTTCTTGCCCCAGCCTCCAGTGGCTGGGATTACAGGCATGTGACACCATGTCTGGCTGAGAAGCCTGGATCTTGACCTGGGGTGCAACTCGGTGGCAGAGCGCTCGCCTAGCATGCACAAGGCCTTGGGCTCCAACCCCAGTCCAACAAGAACAAAAGATCTGGCTGGGCGCAGTGGCACACACCTACAGTGACCCCAGTGCTGGGGAGGCTGAGGCAGGAGGATCACGGGTTCAAAGCCAGCCTCAGCAAAAGCAAGGCACTAGCAACTCAGACCCTGTCTCTAAATAACATACAAAATAGGGCTGCAGATGTGGCTCAGTGATCAAGTGCCCCTGAGTTCAATAGCTGGTACCCCCAACCTCCCTGCACAGAAAAAGGACAAAAGCTCCGGAGTGGGAAGTGCCAGGTGTGGCTGCCGGCATGGGCAGGTGCCTCCCGCTTGAGCCCCATCAGAAGCAGGAGCAGGAGCTGGCACAGGGACTTGCCTCTGCCTGCAGAAGCCATGGAGCCCACGAGTCTGGGGTCTCAGGGGCCGTGGCCTAGCTCAGACACCTGCTGCCTCCCTAAGAAGTCCCTGATGCACACGGCTGGTATTCTCTGGGGACCCCGCCGCCTCCATGAGAAGCTCCCATTTTAGTAAATACCCCAAGGAACATTTGGGAGCAAGGACACCCACAGGCAGCTCCGTCCTGCTTAGTGAGGGGCTTGTGGAGGTTCTCATCCTCTGGGCTTCTGGGTACTGGAAGGAAAGTCCCCTGAATAAAACCAGGCAGGTGAAACCAGCTCTTTCTGGGGCTCCAGGTCCCTATTCTCTGGAGAACATGTGTGTGTCCCTATAGCACCATGGTCTTGAGGACCTTCTGGGAGGGCTTATGGAGACTGTCCCCTGCCCATGGACCCAGGCCTGCAGGGCACAGGCCCTACTAACACTTGTCAATTTACTCAAGGAAGCAAATAAAACAGATGTTAAGTCCTCCCTCTGCCCCAGGTCGGTACTCTACAGGCACCAGTTCAGAACAACTGTAAACATGATTTCTTTCCTTTTTTTCTCAGTACGAGGAATCGAGCCCTGGGCCTCCAGCGTGCTTCGGCTGGCGCTCTGCCCTGAGCTACACCCAGAGCACCCTTCTGGCTTGTATTTTATTCTGAGACAGGGGCTCTAGAGCGCTGCAGGCTGGCCTCCAACCTGCGATGCTTCTGCCTCTGGCTCCTGAGGCGCTGGGTTTACAGGTGTGCGTCACCACACCCAGCTGAAAATATGTGAAAAGACATCAATTAAAACTCCTAGCTGGGCACAGCAGTGCAGGCCTGCAGGCCCAGTGACTCCACAGGCCGAGGCAGGAGGACTGCAAATTCAAAGCCACCCTCAGCCACCTTGTGAGTCCTTGTTTCAAAATAAAATAAGCACCCTGAGTTCAATCCTAGTCCTGGGTTTGAAGCTCCCTCTCCCCGTTCCTCTCTACCCAGCTGCTGGCCACCTCCATCCCAGTTACCAAAGGCACACCCCCACCCCTGCCCCGAAAAAGGCCCACGTCACATAACCTCCCTAAAGCTGTGGGGAGAAATAAACCCTGAATCTCATTTAAGAACTCCAACACAGACAGGAGGATGACAAGTTTGAGGACAGCCCAGGAAACACAGTGAGACCTGTCTGAAAAGAAAAAAGTACTAAGAGGTAAGTGTGTGCCTAACGTGCACAAGACCCTGGTTTCCATTCCCAGCACCGTCTGGGGGTGTGGACGGGCAGGGGGCAGTGATCGTGGTGCCCAGTTACTGGGGAGGCGGAGTCAGGAGTATCATGAATTGAAAGCCAGCTTGGGGCCACCCAGTGAGACCCTGAATCAAAATTAAAAATAAAAAGCGCTGCGAGACGTGGGGGCACAC
Source organism: Sciurus vulgaris (assembly GCF_902686455.1). Taxonomy (NCBI): domain Eukaryota; kingdom Metazoa; phylum Chordata; class Mammalia; order Rodentia; family Sciuridae; genus Sciurus; species Sciurus vulgaris. The sequence continues at coordinate 54,113,469 of NC_136478.1, read as the reverse complement.
GCACAGTCCCGGTGGCTCAGGAGGCTGAGGCAGGAGGATCACAAGTTTGAGGCCAGCCTCAGTAACTGAGCAAGACCCTCAGCAACTTAGCGAGAACCTGTCTCAAAATAAAGAATAAGTGCTAGAGCTGGTTAAGCGCCCCTGGGTCCAATCTCTGTACCAAAAAAAAAAAAAAAAAAAAGAAAAAAAAAAGTACTTAAAAGATGACTCCAGACAAGATGGTCTGTGAGCACCCACCCCACTGATCCGTGGCGCCGGCTGGTTCTCAGGGAGGAAATGAGCCTGCAGCGAGGCTGTATTAAATCTCTCTCTGAAGCAAGCTCCCTTATGTACTGATGCAGAAAGATTTCTCAGATACACTGTTAATAAGAAAACACCAAGGAGCAGGACAGTATGTAACATAGTCCGTTTCTTCTGCAAAAATGAAGGGAAGAACAAAAATAATCTATGTAGAGCTGCTGGGCCATGAAAAATGAGTGATACAGAATAAAATGCTTAATCGTTATGTGGCCACTGGAGAAGGGAACAGGGATGGGAGATACATGGTGGAGAAGCTTGGGGCAGCCGACGCAGGAACATGCCCAGCCTCGGGGCTGAACACTGGAGACTTCCTTCCCACAGTTCTCAGCAACCTGCGTGACACCTTTTTGGTTTTTGTGATATCAGGGATTGAACCCAGGAGTGCTCTACCCCGAGCCACAGCCCGGCCCTTTTGACTTTTTGCTTTCAGACAGGCTCTTGCTGAGTTGCTCAGGGCCTCTCTAAGTTGCTAAGGCTCGTTTTGAACTTGCAATGCTCCTGCCTCAGCCTCCTGAGTCACTGGGATTACAGGCGTGTGACATCATGTCTGGCTGTAAGACACCTTGGAGGACACGAGGCAGGTGACTCTGTCCCATGCAAGAATGTAGTTGATGACTGTGTCAGATATTGTGGGCTATTTTTTAGCTATTTGTTTCCTAATTTTTTTTTTTTTTTAATTGAACAACAAAAGCAATCTAAAGGTCACACACGTGCCCTGGTGGCATGGAATCCATTTGATGACCCTCGGTCAGCACTACCATCTGTGAGATGGAAACTGAGGCACAAGAGAGGTGATCACCTGAGCAGGTGCCACACCTGAGAGGTGACAGAGCCGTGACGAGGGAAGCAGCCCCACTCCTCCAGGCTGTCCGAGGCTGCCTGTCCCCTCAACCTCCCCTGACCCCAAATGATGTTAGCTGATTCCCTATTTTGGACAAGCAGGTTGCTCATAATCTTTCGTAAACATGCTTGTCTTTGCGCATCCTTGTGTGATCCCACTAAGGGCCAATTGCTAGGTATTTGCTCACCAGATGACCACCAACCAAGTCACATCTTTTCATTACAGTCGGCCTCTTGAGCTACAGGTTTCAATTAGGTGAGTTCAACCAACCACAGACTGAAAGCATTTAAAAATGAAAATTGCGTCTGAACATGCATAAACTCTTTTCTTCTCATTATCCCCTCAACAGTACAGTGTAACAACTGTTTATGCAGCATCTGCACTGTATTAGGTATTATAAACAATCCAGAGATGATTTAAAGAAAACAGGAATGCCAGGGTAGTGCCACATGCCTGTAATCCCAGTGGCTCAGAAGGCTGAGGCAGGAGGATGGCAAGTCCAAAGCCAGACTCAGCAACTTAGCAAGGCCCTAGGCAATTTAGCAAAACCGTCTCTAAAGAAAAAAATTAAGAAGGGCTGGAGATGTGGCTCAGTGGTAAAGTATCCTTGGGTTCAATTCCTTCCCCTCACCCACAAAAGACACTGAAGTAAATGGGAGAACATGAGTAGGTTATACGCAGACGCGACATCATTTTACACACGGGACTTGTGTGTCCTCAGATCTGGTAAACACTGTACCACTGAGCTGCACTGCCAGGCCCTGTACATTTTTCTTGATACTCTTCTGTGTTGTCTAACTTGTTTTATTTTGTACAATAAACATATATAATTTATAAATTTAGGAAAAATCTAATTGATTACCAGATCCGCTACCAACTTACACAGATCATTGCCCCCATAGAACCACCCTCTTTTATTTCAGGAACAGAATTGCTGCTTTTCAGCAGGGTGCTTGGGTCCCCAGAATAAACAGCACATTTCCCAGCCTTCCTTGCCTTCCTTGGTTGTGGGGATGTGCAGACATTCTAGCTAAGGAGACTTCTGTTTTTAAACGCTTCTGCTGTCCAGGTGTGGTGGTGCACACCTGTAATGCTGGTGACTCAGGAGGTTGAGGCCAGAGGATCACAAATTCAAGGCCAGTCTGGGTACTCCATGAGACCCTGGCTCAAATAAATAAATATTTTTGGGAATGTAGCTCAGTGGTAGAGTGCCCCTGAAGAAAAAGAAGAAAATAATTAGATATTCTGCTGTGTAATTCCTTACAGCTGTAAAAGGACAAATGACTGCCTAATTGTATGACCTGGTCTCTTGACCATTTGACTAAAGTACCTCTCCAAAAAGAACATAAGAAAGAAATGTCCATTTTGCAGATGGGTAAATAAGGGCACAGAGCAGAAAAAGAGTCTCTCACTAGGTGTAGACAGACAGGGACAAAACCAAGTGACAGATATATCACCCCAATTCCACCCAGCATCCCCCAAGGCTTCAGGCAGCTGGGCACTGAGGAAGTAACCCCGAGTCCCATCGTTGGGAAGGAACATGCAAATCCATACACAAAAAGAAGCCATCCCTGTCATAGGAGAAAAAAGGCTGTCTGAGGCCACTTATTAGAGCTAACCCAAGCAGTAAAAGTCACAGGGACAGGAAGCAGATAGGTGGAGCTGGGGATGGTGGTGCATGCCTGTAATCCAGAGGATTGCAAATTCAAGGTCAGTCTCAGCAACTTAGCAAGAACTTTGGCAACTTAACAACACCCTGTCTCAAGATTTAAAAATTTAAATTTAGGCGGAAAAAATGTGGGTGTGGCTAAGTGGTAAAGTGCACCTGGGTTCAATCTCTAGAGCCAGAAGACAGAGAGAAAGCAAACAGGTTGTCAGAGTCAGAGAGAGGACAAAGCAGGGGAGTCAGTGTCTAGTGGGTTTTAGTTTCAGTTTGGGAAGATGAAAGACATCCAAAGGTGGACAGTGTGACAGGTATGTGACAGGGTGAATGTACTTTTGTGTCTGGTGGGGAACTGGGGGTACAACCAGGGGCACTTTACCAATGAGCTACACCCAGACCTTTTATTTTTTATTTATTTTTATTTTGGGGGTATTAGGGATTAAATCCAGGGATACTTTACCACTGAACTACAACCCCAGTCCATATTATTTTTTATTCTGTGACAGGGTCTCACTGAGTTGCCCAGACTGGCCTTGAACTTGTGATCCTCTTGCGTTAGCCTCCCAAGTCACCAAGATTACAGGAGTGTGCAATCTCACCTGGCAATGTGAATATACTGAATGCCACAAGAGCCTACACTTAGAAAGGCTTAAAATAGCTGGGCATGATGGTGTACACCTGTGATCCCAGCAACTCAGAAGTCTTAGGCAGGACAGCAAATTTGAGGCCAGCAATTTAGCAAGACCCTGTCTCAAATTAAAAAATAAAATGGATTGGGGATGTAGCTCAGTGGTAAAGAGTCTCTGTGTTCAATTCCCTGTCCAAAAAAAAAAAAAAAAAAAAAAATATATATATATATATATATATATATGCACACACACTTCGAATGGTAAATTTTTGTGTTTTTTTTGCAGTGCTGGCGATTGTAGTAGGCAGGGTTCTGAGCACACTAGGTAAGTCCTCTATCACTAAGCAATACGCCCAACCCTAAAATAGTAGATTTTTTTCTGCATGGGTTGTGAACTGAATCGTGTTTCCCAAAATTCCTACATTGAAGGAGTAATTCTTGGTACCTCAAGGTTTTTAGATAGTAATAATAATAAATAATGACTAACAGGCAACTTAGCATGTACTTAGTATGCACGAGGCCCTGGGTTTGACCCTCAGCACAAATGAATAAAACCTTTTAAATAAACAAAGCGGAGCCCAGCTACTTAGGAGGCCAAGGCAGGGGGATCTCACTAAACTTAGTGAGACTCTGTCACAAAATGAAAAATAAAAAGGGTTAGAGATATATGTCACTGATAGAGCACTCCTGAATTCAATCCCCAGTACCACAAAATAAAATAAAATCAGGCTGGGGATATAGCGCAGTTGGTAGAGTGCTTGCCTCCCAAGTACAAGACCCTGGGTTCAATCCCCAACATCACCAAAAAAGAAAAAAAAAAAAGAAATATAAATAAATAAACAAATAATAAAATAAAATCAAGATGTTACGCAGGTTATATGAGGTCCTAAGCCACTATGACTGGTTTCCTTATAACAAATTAGGACCCAGGCTGGGGTTGTGACTCAGTGGTAGAGCACTTTCCTAGTAGGTGTGAGGCACTGGGTACAATCCCCAGCACCATATAAAAAAAACTAAATAAATGAAAATATTGTGTCCATCTACAACTAAAAATATTTTTAAAAATTCCCACAGAGGGGAGACCCTGTGTGGACACACAGGATGGCAGCTGTAAGTCAAGGAGAGAGGGCTCTGAGAAAGCTGACCCAGACGCCACCTCAACCCTGGACATGTGGCATGACCATTATCCTCAGGTGTTTTCCTTTTACACTTTTTCTTTTTCTTTTCTTTTTTGTACTGGGAGTAGAACACAGGGGCCCTTTACCATGGAGCTGTCCTCTTATTGTTTATTTTGAGATGGGGGTCTCATTAAGTTGCTCAGGGCCTTGCTGAGTTGCTGAGGCTGGCTTTGAACTTGAGATCTTCCTGCCTCAACCTCCTAAGCCACTGGGATGACAGTGGGGGCCACCACCTAGTTCTTTGCTTTTTTTAATGGTACCAGGGCTTGGGCCCAGGGCCTTACACGTGCTAGCCAAGTGCTCCGCACTGAGCCAGACCCCAGCCCTTTGCATTCTTTATTTTGAGACAGGGTCTTGCTAAGTTGCCCAGGCTGGACTTGAATTTGTGATCCTCTTGCCTCAGTTTCCCACATTGCTGAGATTCCAGATGTTCAACATGCCGCCCAACTCTTATGCTTTCCTTATTCAGAGTTTTTCAGTAAACAAACCAAAGCCCCAGCTGCTCACCTGAACAGCACACCTTTGATGACCTGCCAGGCGTTGGGTGCTGGCTGGGGTGGTGGGTTCTGGGGTTGGGTGTCCGCCGGCGGGTCCCTCCCAATGCTGCCATTGCTGGTCACCTGTGGGGGACATACAGCAGAGTTAGGAGGGGGAATGGGACATGAGACAGGGCTATTTTAGGTACTACCACCCACCAAGGCCCAGGCAGGCCGAGCACAGAGAAGGCTTGATCAACAGTTGGAGAATGAATAAATGCAAGCACCAGGCAGGGTGCTGCGTCGACTTCTCTCAGGGGGAAAACACTTCCTGAGCGCCGCCTCTGTACTGGGGGCACAGTGGTAACCCACACAGTCCTGTGTTGACCTCCTGCGTAGGGATCTATAACCCAGGAACAGACCTATCTCTAGACAGTGGTGACCCAAAGTGGGCAGGGCTGGGATGCAGGACCCCAGAAGGGACACCTGGCCCAGTCCAGGGTTCAGGGAGCTGAAATTCAAAGTGCAGCAAGCTAGTGGGTGTGGGAGGCGGAGGGAAGGCCGTGCTAGGTGCAAGACAGCAGGCAAGGGCAGCCAGTGTGAGGCTGGGGCTGCACCAGGATACGCAAGGTGTCTACTGGAGACACGAGAGGGGTCCTGTGACAGGTGCCAGGCTATGCCAGGCTGGGGTCTACCTGAAAGGTCCTTCCCTGGGTAAACAGTTCCTGCAGGCTCCTGGGTGCCCAGTCATGCCCTCCAGGGGCTGCTGGTCCAGAGGCGAGACAGACACAAGAGCCACACAGGAGGGTGGGTGCCTGAACACAGCCCACACACACAAGCCTGTGGTCTGGCTCCCAACAGCTCCATGCAGAAAAGAGCGAGGCCCTGAGGGGCAAAGCCACTGGTCTGGGTCACTCAGGAAGGACAACCAAAACAGTAGGATGACAGGGGCAGGGGGGCCACTGAGGAGCCTTCACTTGGAATAAGGCTCAGAGGCAGAAAAACCCTGAGGAGAGGTGTAGAGCAGTCTGAGCAGGACCCTGCCTGCCCCTCCTTGCACCCTGCTGGCTTTCCCATGCTGTCCTTGTCCCTCCTGCTGCTGTCCCCTCACAATTAGGAGGCAGAACCACAGCTGTTCCGGGCCAGTCGAGTCAGGAGTACTATCCAGCATAGGGCAGTGCTGGGCACAGCATGACAACAGTCAGCTCTGCTGTCCCCAGAGGACCTGTCCCCTCATGCTCCCTAGGCCCTACTGCCCAGCCCACCCCACCAGGGCCGCTCCTCTGTCTTCTCTGTCCACTTCGCCTGACAGACAGCAAGTGCCTTGGGAACAGGGGCAAAGGCTGGAGCTGGTGCATTACAGGTGCTGTCACCTCCTGTCCCATCACCAGCAGAAGCGCGTTCCTGCCTTCCCAAAGCACAGGACAACACTGAGGTCGGAAGCAGGGTCCTGGTCCCACAGTTCTTGGCTGTGACATCTTGGACGTGTCACTTTATCTCCCTGACCTGAGAGCCAGGTTATAAAAATACTGCTACAAATTAGGGAGGAAAGCTTCCCTGGTGTGATGAGAACAGTGCTGCCTGCACGCCTCTGTGCTCCAGGCCCCGCACCTGGCGGTGGCTCCCCTATGGCCTGCCCGCCCAGACCCGGGTCCAGCGGGAACACGTGCAGGTCACGTAAACAGGACAATAAAAATGGCAAATGGAAAAAGTGCTCTGCAAAAACAAGAAGGAGTAACGACAGCCACCAGGGTGCGGGTGGGGTCCCAGAGGACTGGGGATCAGAGGCTCTCCGAGGGGCTACCTGTGACATTTGTGTCAGACCCCTCTGGCCAAGACAGGTAGCCCCATGGGGAGCCCAAGGACAGGGTTCTGGCAAGAGAGAAAAGTATGGGCGAGGGACTGGACGTGTGGCATCTCAATTCCAGGACTTGGGAGCTTGAGGCAAGAGGACTGCAAGGTCAAGGCCAGTGCTGGCAACTTAGTGAAACCCAGTCTCAAGACAAGAAGGCTGGGGACCAGGTGTGGTGGTGCACACCTGTAATCCCAGAGGCTGGGGAGGCTCAGGCAGGAAGATCATAAGTTCAAGGCCAGCCTCAGCAACTTAGCGAGGCCCTAAGCAACTCAGCGAGACTCTGTCTCTAGATAAAATATAAAAAGGGCTGGGGCTGGGGCTCAGTGGGTAAGTGTCCCTGGGTTCACTCCCTGTTACCAAAAACACAAGGGCAGTGGTGGGGAGATGGGGACCTTTGAAGGGGATGAAGTCCAGTTTGCTTCCACATGAGTGGGTTCTGCATCTAAGGGTTCAACCTGCTGCGGATGGAGATACTCAGGTGGGGGACCTGCCTCCACACTGTGTATGTCCAGACGCTTTTCTTGTCGTTATTCTCTAAACAATACAGTAAAACTTCCATTGCTTTTTTTGTGGGGTGCTGGGGATTAACCCAGGGCGCTTTACTACTGAGCTACGACATCAGTCCTTTTTATCTTCTGTGTTAGGACAGGGTGTCGTCGTGTTGCTGAGGTTATCCTTGAGCCTCCAGCCTCAGCCTCCAGCTGCTAGGGTCACAGTGTGCAGCAGCAGTGTCCCTTCTGTGTACTCAGTACTCACTGTTATTAGGTACTCTAAGTCCTCTAGAAGTGACCGCTGTGTAGGTCATATGCAAACACCACAGCATTTCACAGAGGCCTGGAGCAGCCCAGATCCGGGTAGTGAGGAGGGGAGTCCCACGGGAGTCCTACGGCTACTCCCTGTGGACTCTGAGGATCCAGGGCGTTCTCAGGCCAGACTGTGGTATTTCTTCACCGCACAACTATACTAAAGGCCACTCCACTGTACACCAACCACAAACAAGTTTACAGTAGCTAAGCTACACCTCGAGGAAGAGGGAAAAGACCTCTCTTGACTCCCCATGCCCCCAGAGTAAAGGCCCCTCTCCTCCCCTCCCCCTCCCTCCAGAGGCACTGACTAGCCTGCTTGCTGTTCCTTCATCACACCAGGCGTGTTCCACCCCAGGGCCTGTGCAGCGCCTGTTTCATTTACCTGAAAAGCTTTTCCCTCACATAGTTTTGTGACTCCCTCCCTCACCTCCTTCAGGTCTTTGGTCGGGTGTCACCTCCTCAGTCAAGCCTTCCTGAACCACCTATTTAAACTGCAGCCAGCTGGGCATATGCCTGGGATCCCAGGAACATGGGAGGCTGAGGCAGGAGGATCCCAAGTTCAAAGCCTTAGCAACTTATCAAGACCCTGTCTCAAAAACAAAAAATAAAAGGGCTAGGAATGTAGCTCAGTAGTACAATGCCCCTATGTTCAATTTTTTTTTATTAAAAAAAAAATTTTTTTAATAAAATAAACTGCAACCAGCCAGAGACGGTGGTGCACACCTGCAATCCCAATGACTCAGGAGGCTGAGGCAGGATGGTGACAAGTTTGAGGTCAGCCTCAGCATCTTGAGACCCTGTGTCCACAAAAAAAGAAAAGGAAGGGCCAGGGTTGTGAGTCACTTACAAAGCACCCCCAGGTTCAATTTCCAGAACCAAAAAATACACTGCAGCCTTCCACCCAACCAACCCCCAACCCCCACCATAGCTTCACTTCTGTCCATAGTACTTGCTGCCATCTGGGACACGGTGTCTTCTTCCTATTTATCTTGTTACTATGTGTCCCTGTTCATACTAGTGGAGCAGGAGTTCTGAGAGGGCAGGGCCTATCTGTGCACAGCTGTGTCCCCAGCAGGCAGTACTGATTCAACCCCTATCAGCTGAAGGAGTAAATGGTAGCGCTGGGGGTTCTAGGAGGCCTGAGCTCCCGGCTACAAGACGAGCAAGCTGGCTGTGTAACCAACTGGGTGAGGGTCTGCCCACTCCAGAGCTGTGCTAGGCCCTTGAGTTGGTGGATGGTGGCAGGGACTATGAACACATCAAGTGACTAAGACACAGCTCCCACTCTCGGACCTACATGTCCAATCTCACACAACACCTAGGAACATCCATAAGGGACCAGGAAGCAGCTGCCACTGCAGGGGCTGGCAGGACAGGAGGAGCCGGGCTCCCAGCACAGCCTCATGATCTGCCTGAACCCACCATGGGCGTTGGGGAACCTCACCTCAGTCCAGCTTCTGGTTCAATTCCACAAACCTTGGGCATCTCCTCTGTGCCTGGCCCTGAACTGAGCAGTGCTAGGGACACAATAGTGACCAAGACAGTCCTTGGCTCTGCCCTCCTAGGGTTCCCACTTTACCAGAAGAGACACACACACACCTGTTCCCAGACACTGGCAATCCAGAGTGGGTAGCGTGGAACAGGGGATCCCGGAGGGGACACTTGACCCAGTGTGAGAGGATCAGAGAGGGTTTTCTGGGGGAGAAAACATCTGAGATGTGACCCACATGAAGAGGGAGAAGCATGTGAAGGCGATGAGGAAAGAGATTCAAGGCACACACACAGGAGAGATTCAGAGTGGCTGACCCTTCTCTAGTCCAGTGGTACTCAAGCAAGAGTGATTCTGCCCCACTCTCAGGAGTCACTCAGCAACATCAGGAGACATTTTTATTGTCATAACCAGGGAAGGGTGTGTAGGGAAGGGTTTGTATTCTAGTGACCTCTAGTACACAGAGTCCACAGATGCTGCTAAACACCCGCAGGTGCACAGGGCAACCCCGCAACAAAGACTATTCAATCTAAAACGTCAACAGCACCAGTCTGAGAAATCCTAGTTTAATCTAAATAAGAGTTAGATTATGCAAGGCCTCAATCTGCTAAAAAAAAAAAAAGTATTTTTTCCTAAAGGCAAAGGGATAAGCATTGAAAGCTTTCAAGCAGAGATGGACAAGAGAGGATCTACGTATCTGGAAGTTCAGGGCAACCTGAGCCAGCCTCACCCATTAGTCAATAGAAACTTAGAGGAGGAAAGATCTCCTTTCTGAAAGACCAGGAAGACCCTGAAGACAGGGCCCATATTTTCATTCCAAGATAAACTTAAATATTTTCTAGCTGCCAAGCCCTGATTGGAAATGTTGAAAAGACTCAGTCCAGATATGCTGGGCTCTGTCTCCCAAATTTCCTCCTGGTGCCCTCCCCAGGTGATATTATTTGCTCTCCTTTGGGCTCTCTGAGTCCGTGACCCAGACTTCTGTCACCACCCAAGTCATCCAAGAGCATAATTCTCTGTTTACATGGCAGTCTCCCCTCCCACTCCTCTGACAGCAGGAACATGGCTGGAGCCCATCTTTGTGGCCCATCACAGGGCTGGCCCTCCTGTCCAAGTCCTCCACTAATCACTGAAGGCCCAAAGACAGAAAGGAACTTGCCCAAGGTCACAGAGAGAGTCAGCTTCATTCTCCCCTCCCAACCTGCACTTCCCTCCGGAGCTGCCTCCCACATGTCAGTGACATCCAGTGGGTGGGTCGACAGCACCTTGCTGTCACTCCATCCATTCCCTAGATTCCTGAATGGTGGCTGCCTGAACTGGGGTGCTCAACAGCCTCAGCTTAGTTTAGGCAACAATGGGTCAGAAGTCATCCGCACTTGGACTCATTCCCCCACAGGGTCAGTTTATACTAAAAGCACACCCATCCCAGTCCAGACACCCTGGATCAGCTTCTATGGAATGGATGTCATACTTAACCCGGGTGACCTTCTCCAAGCGCCTTAGTCTCGCTGTTCCTTGGATTCCTTCTGTAAAATGGGTCTATTGGCTTCCACCGCCCGTGCCCTTACCAACAATAATTACCTGACTTCCCCAGGGCCAGAAAACTTCCAATTAACCACTGCCCACGTCTCAGGCACTGCAGGCGAGACCCAGGACGTCAGACCACTCTAGGAATGGTCTTGGAGCCTGGAATCGCAGAGTTAAGAACCTAGGGCTCCTGGGAACAAGCCTGCGCCCCACCGCGCCACGGTCTTCCCGAGCCGAATGAAGAGTCTAGTGGGAGTCCGGCACGAGCGTGCAGGGGACCAGGCGCGCAACAGGGCCCCGTTCCCGCCACTGTCCGGCCTCCCGGGCGGCCCGACCCTGCCTGGGCCGGATATTCAAGGTCCCTCTAGCCATGGAGCCCCCAATGCACCAGATTCCGCGAAGAGAGGCAGGACACGCCCCGTGGGAGGCCCCCCGGCTGGGGAAGAGCCCCCTCAGGCCCCTCTCGGCCTCCGTACCTGACCGGAGCCGCCTCCCCCGGCCGCCACTACGGCGCTGCCGGCCCCGTCCGCCTCCTGCGCCGCCGCCATCTTCCCGCTCCGGGTCCCCGCCCCCGCCGCCAGCCCCGCCCCGTCCCCGACGGCATCAGCTCAATCGCGCGAGATTTCACAAGTTGTCCGACCCAATGGTATCCGCCAGGAGTGCCGCAGCCACGCCTTTCCGAAGCCCTACTTCCGTCTATGAAAGGCCCAAACTAGCCACCGTACTCCGCCTCTCCCCTTGTCCTGCAGCCTGTTTGTTTTCACCCAGAAGAAAAACTGCGTGCACCGAAGTTCCAGGACTTTTGGGGCAACGCGTACACTTCCCACAAGTTCTGTTCATTCTGTCCCCTTGAGTAAACCAGCCTTTTCGAGTCATATGAGCCTTCCATGCCCTTCTGCCCACTTCGGTCCGCCGTTTCTGAGTGTTTTTCTTTGCATGGTTCTTGAGCTTTTCCGGCCACCGTAACCTTTCAAAACATTCCGCCCGAGCCACGCCCCTCCTGCGTTAAAGGAACCTCTCTGGCCACCGTAGTGGGACTCACGGAGAAGGCCCTTTGGTCTGTGTTTCCCCTCCTGTCACCTCTTTCCTCCTTCAAGTCCCCAGAGGTTAAAGCCTTTCCGTGCATTCAGAGTTCCTATTTCAGGATTCTCACGGCCACAAAATCTCGGAATGGGACGCCGTCAGCCCCTCCCTAGGCTTTTGGGCGGCCGTACTTTTAGTGCGCATGTTCGTTCCCCTAGGGGCCTTCGCTTTCTGGCAAACCTCGCAGTCCTGAACTCGGCTTCGTGTGCTTTGAGGACGCCATCGTGTTTCATTAGCTGTGTGTCTTCCTACAGCTCCGACGTGGGCACGTGCTGAGGGTGACCTCAGAAAGGGCCTCATGGAGGCATAGAGGGGACGTAGACCTCTCAGACTGTTGAACCTCCACCAGTGCGTCGGGTGGAGGTCACACTCGGGTCGTGCTACCAACCGGCTAAATGAGCCCCCAAAAGTGTCATCCCTATTAACTAGGTGCCTTTTGTTCGTTTTGTTTTTCGAGACAGAGGTCTGGCTGAACTGTTGAGGCTGGTCTCCAAGTTAAGATCCTTCTGACTCAGCCTTCTGAGTTGCTGGGATTACAAACATTCTCCACCATGCCCAGTTTAAACTAGAGTATAATAGAAGCCTTTCTTCTCAACGGGCCGTGCATCCTCTCTCCAGCCTCTCTGGTCCCCTCAGCTTCCCCATCCCTGTTCACTTTGTGTCATAACTGCCAGGAATGACTGTGTCCCCATCACTGAGCAGGCAGACCCAGAACCCTGGTGTCCTCTGCTGAAACTCCAGCACTGCCCTGGGGATGATTGCTGAGCAAAAGCACCTCAGAGTGCAGAAGGTGATTTGAGGGTCTGTGCAAGGAAGAGTGAAGCTTGTAGCTCCTTGCTTAGGTGGTGTGGTGGTGCATATCAGCAAAGCAGAAGGCTGAGGCAGGAGGATCACAAATTTGATGCCAGCCTCAGCGATTTAGCGAGACCCTATCTCAATTAAAAAAGACTGAGCGTGGTGACTCATGCCTGTAATCTCAGCAGTGTGGGAGGCTGAGGCAGGAGGATCACAAGTTCAAAGCCAGTCTCAGCAATTTAGGGAGGCTGTAAGCAACCTAGTGAGACCCTGTCTCAAAATAAAAAATAAAAAAGACTGGGGATGTGGCTCAGTGGTTAAGTGCCCCTGAGTTCAATCCTGGCACCAATAATAATAATAATTTTAAAAGGACTAGGTATGTAGTGCATGGGCAGAATATTTACCTAGCGTGTGCAATACTCTGGGTTCAGTCCAGAGCACCAAATTTTAAAAGTTACACCTGCCAACGTCAGTACCGAGGACCACAGAAAGTCCAGGCAAGGGAGGGGCTTTGAAGCTTCAACTTCTCCAGCTTTACCTCCATCTCCAGCTCCAGCTCTAGTTACAAAACACCCCAATCTGCCCTCCAAGCCTCATACACTGCAGGTCCAGAACCGTTAGAGCATGAGAATCTCTCGTGATTTTGTGACGTTGCACAGGGCCCTTCAGAGTCAGAGTCCTCCAGAGCCCTGCTCCCTGTTGAGTGACCAAAGGAATTTCATTCTGTTAAGTGGTTCACAGAACAGACCTACTCTGCCCTCCGCTAGGGGGAGCCCAACACTGACCAGGGTTTATGATTTCAGGTTTTGAGGGAGAAGTGGGGCTGGGGATCCGAACTTCTAGGTTCTAAGGAGAAGGGATTTGGGATCTAGACTTCTGAGTCTGAGGGAGGAGCGGTCTAGTGTCCAGTTTGCTGAGTTCCTGGGGTGGAGGAGTCTGGGGGCCTGGATTCTGGGGCCCTGGAGGGAGTCGGGGTCTGAGAAAGGCAGGAGGAGTCTGGGAGTAGCATCCTGATTGGTTGGAAGCAAAGCTGGCCTGGGCAGTGGTTTGGTTTGGCTCGAGTCTGTGGGAAACAAGTGGACAGAGCAGGGATTGTTTCCCCCCCACCCCAGGGTTTTCCCCTCCCCATCACCCCCTGGGCTTGGCAGCCTCAGTTCTTCCCAGACCTTGGGGACTTGGGGACATTGCCCACAGCCCCTCCCCAGGCCTCTGTTTTCTACTGGGTTCAGAGCTGCCCAGTTTCAGGACCTGGGAAAACTGCCCCAAGACCGTTGAAAGACTGGCTGGAGGGTGATGCCAAGCAGATTAGGAGAAATCCAGGCCATGGATCCCTAGAGACCAAAAGCCCCACCCTCGGGACTTGTGGGAGCATCCTCTGATCCCTCAGCCCCCCACCCTCCATCCTTGGCCTCCCTCAGCCTGTGGAGCCCCTGTCCTTGTCCTTCACCTGGTGCTTTCTGCCTGTAATTTCCTGCTGCTCCAGGCCCTCTCCCACCCTCTAACCACCCCACCCAGGCACGGGGCCCAATCAGCAGCCCCCTCACCTTCCAGCAACAACAGTCCTACCTACACTGCATTGTGATGAGTCCCCTGTGACTAGTTCCAGCCTAGTCATCCGGTCCTCAAGAGAACCTGGCCCCACTTCTACCTGCCTACAGCATCCACCTCCATGGATGGAGTGGGAATCTCTTCCACTCAGTCTTCCTCAGGGTCCGGGCTGCTGTCTGAAATGATTTCCACTTGTCTGCTTGCTTCCTGGGAGCACGGGTCTACCTGAAGCCTCAGGATGGACTGGAGCTCCTGGCTAAGGAGCTCAGGAAATACTAGTAACAAGGAGAGAACAGCTGACAGAACACTAATACAAACCGGCATCACCAAAACCGTTTGCAGCAGCAACAGTTCCCAATATGCAGCTTACTTTATTATTTTTATTTTTTAAATGTGCTGGGGATCAAACGCAGGGCCTGGCACATGCTCGGCCCGTGCTCTACCACTGAGCTACATCCCCAGCCTCCATCAGTGACTTTTTTTTTTTTTTTTTATACTTGTGATTGAACCCCTGGATGTTTAACCACTGAGCCAAATCCTCAGCCCTTTTTTGTATTTTATTTAGAGACAGGGTCTCACTGAGTTCCTGAGGCTCGCTTTGCATGTGTGCTCCTCCAGCTTCCCAATCTCCTGGGATTACAGGCATGCCCCACCAGGTCTGGCATCAGTGGCTTTTTGAGAAGTCACGTGACGGCAGGACTTTTTGCATTTTCCCTACTATGCCCACAAGGCTTGGTACTGATCTCAAGGAAAGCACGTGGATGAAGATATTGGAATTGTTGAAGCATCCGGACTTTAGGGGTCTGTCCTCCAAGCTGTGAACTGACTTCATGAGCTTAGCAGGGACTCTTGGGGGCCCACCTTCCTGCGTTGGACACTCACTGCAATGGCACATCTAAACTGTCAACCCAGGGGCCAGGTGGAACTCATGCTAGAGTGTTTGCCTAGCATGCCTGAGGCCCTGGGCTCCATTCTTACCACTACCACAAAAAAAAAAAAAAAAGGTAAAAAAAACAAAGAGTGAAGTGTCAACACAGGGCTTCTAAACTGCCAGAGGTCACTGCAGGTTAGCTATATCCATCAATTGTCATTTTACAGATGAGAACTTCAGACCTTAGTCAAGAGCAGTGACTCATTGTTTTGATTGTTAACTGTTTTGATTCTCCTCTTCACTCCCAGGACCCAGTTCCAGATTAGGGCTACACACAGACAATACCTGCTCACTGAATGTTGTTTGGACTGAATCTGTCTCTATTTTGGTCCCTGAGCTCCAGAAAAGCCACCACATCAAAGAGAATAAATACTTATTATTTATTTATTGATTCACTGATGAGAGTTCAGGCTAGTGCAGGAGGAGAGGGCTGAGAGCAGCTGGTGTGGCGGGAGCCCAGTCCGATTCCCCAGGAAGGTCAGGAGACCCAGGGGGACGCTAGGCCTGGGCCAACCCCCTCCACCACCACGAGCTGTTGCTAATCTCCCTTCAGCAGAGTAAGGAGCTGGTCAGTGAAGACGCCTGCGTACGTGCTCATGGCTGCAGAGCCCTTGCTATACAAGTCCCTGGGAAGAAAGGAGAGAGGTCTGAGGGAGGAGGGCTGGGCCTGGACCTGGACCCCTGGGTCTGAGGGAGGAGGGCTGGGCCTGGACCCCTGGGTCTGAGGGAGAAGGGCTGGACCTGGACCCTGGGTCTGAGGGAGGAGGCTGGGCCTGGACCCCTGGGTCTGAGGGAGGAGGCTGGGCCTGGACCCCTGGGTCTGAGGGAGGAGGCTGGGCCTGGACCCCTAGGTCTGAGGGAGGAGGCTGGGCCTGGACCCCTGGGTCTGAGGGAGGAGGGCTGGGCTGGACCCCTGGGTCTGAGGGAGGAGGCTGGGCCTGGACCCCTGGGTCTGAGGGAGGAGGGCTGGGCTGGACCCCTGGGTCTGAGGGAGGAGGCTGGGCTGGACCTCTGGGTCTGAGTGAGGAGGGCTGGGCCTGGACCCCCAGGTCGTAGGGTGAGGCTGGGCCTGGACCCCCAGGTCTGAGGGAGGAGGCTGGGCCTGGACCCCTGGGTCTGAGGGGGGAGGCTGGGCCTGGACCCAGTCTGGGCCTGACATCCAGGTTCCCTCTGTAGTAGGTACCAGGGGCCAGGCTGTGTCTCCCACAGGGGAGACGATACCTGATTTTCTCGTCCATGTCGTTCAGGTATGTCTTCTGGTACAGGCCCTGGGCAGCCTCCTTGGCAGTGTCCCAGTAGGAAGAGAGCGACTCCTGTACCTGAGCCAGCAGAGGCAGGCTGGCAGGCTCATCTTGTGGGAGCAGCTGGGTCCCCTGGACCTCTGCAGGGGGATGGAGGGCAAGGTTAGGGGAGCTGCTGGGAGAGCAGGGGAGAAACAAGCTGGCAGAGGAGGGGAGGTGGCCAGGCAGGGCAGGGAAAGCCCTGGACTGGAAGATGCTTGAAGACCCTCCAGAGACCCGCCTCGGCAGGCCACTCACCACAGCCCAGCACCAGAAGGACCAGGAACAGAGCCAGGAGGAATCGTGTGCCCATGACGTCGGGGACCTGGAAGGCTGAGGGGTGCCAAGCAGCAGGGTCACCAGGCTGGCCACCGGTCCCATGCCACTCTGGGGTGGGGTCTGGAGTCGTGCTCCAGGTTGCCCTCCTGGTTGACTTGCGGTCCTAACGTGTGGACTGGAACCAGGAGTCTATTTGAACCTCCATTTCTACCTGTGCTGATTTTAACAATTTATACCTGATAGGTGTGTGTGTGTGTGTGTGTGTGTGTGTGTGTGTGTGTGTGTGGTGCTGGGGATGGAACCCAGGCCCTGTGCATGCTGGGCAAGCTCTGCCACCGAGCACCCCCACCCGTCATGTCAATCCCAAGCAAGTTCATTCATTCACTGAGAAGCTGCCTTTTTTTTTTTTTTTTTTTTTTATAAATATTTGTTTAGTTGTTGATGGAACTTTATTTTATTTATTTATATGCAGTGCTGAGGTTGGAACCCAGTGCCTCGCACATGCCAGGCAATCGCTCCACCTCTGAGCCACAGTCCCAGCCCTGAGAAGCGTTCCCAAGGCCTTGAGAGCCCTGGCCCCTCAGCGACCACCAGAAACCGCCCGCCCTTTGCCAAAACCCACAGCGCCCAGAGGTGCCCTGGGGCCACATGTCCATCCAACCCGCCTGACGCTGGGGTTCCTCGGTGCCTGACCTGGCTCTGTTCTCTCCACGGGGCTCCTTAACTCTCATACCAGTCCTCAGGGGAAGGAGCTCTCGGACTAAGTGCACAAAATCACCGTTCACACGCTGGGGACGAGAGACCACAGTAGAAAACAGTGGCAATGCGAGCCCAGCGAGGCTCAGGATGGGAAACACACTGTGATTCTGAATTCCGGGACCCCGCCACGAGCGTCACTCGACTCCAGCAATTTCGGATCTAACAAGGTGGCCCCCTCCCTGCCCCTGCCCCGCAGGCCCTCTCTTACCGGACTCTGGCAGTCTGTCCTCACCAGCTCCCTACAGGCACCCGGGCTTTATACCCGGGAGGCCCACCTCCCTCCACGGCTGCCAGCCCCTTGGCCTGGGCCAAAGTCCTGGCCAACAGAGCCACTGAGGGGGGGTATGGGCGGGAAGGGCATGAAGGACAGTGACGTCCACTACTAGGTCAAACCTCAGATAACCCCAGTCTGAAAACTCCCCTTGGACAGAGACGGGATGGGTAGGGGGCTGTGGAGGGTGGGGGTTTCTGGGCGCGCACCAGGAATGGTGCCTGGGATCTGTCTCTGCTGGGAAATAAGGCAGAACTCTGAAGGACCACCTTGGGGACCTGTTCACCCCACCAGCTCTCCAAAAACTGAGATGCCTTGAAGTCTCCCACCCGGTGAGCCCCAGAGACCCGCCCAGCTCGCTCCCCTGTCAGGTGCCGCCTCTCCCACTCCTTAATTCCTAGGCGGGTGGGGAGGGGTGTCTCTGGTCTCACAAAGGAGGGGACTGGACAGGGACACAGATAAGGCCTTTATTGGTTTGTGGGGGCGTGAGCAGGTTAATCCTGGGCTTGCTCCCTGCAGAGCAGCCGGGGGCACAGGCTCTGGGCCTTGTTCAGGAGGCTGTCCTTGGAGCTGAGGAGCCAGGCTTGTGTGCGTGGACCCAGGTCTTTCAGGTGGTCATCATAGTAGGTCTGCATGAAACCCTGGAGAGCCCCAGGGCGCCTGCAGCACAGGGGACAGGAGACACCACGGTTGAGGCCCCAGTCACCTCCGAAGGTTCTGCCCATTGACTTCCCCTCCCTGTGCCCCAGGGACCCGCTTTCCATTCTCACCTTCCACTGCTCAGCCCCCGGCAGCGGCCCAAGCCCACTCCTGCTCCCCTGCAGGCCTGGGAGTCCAGGCCTCCAGACTCTCCTGCCTCAGAGCCAGAGGTCCAGGCCCAGCCTCCTCCCTCAGACCCAGGGGTCCAGGCCCAGCCCCTCCTCCCTCAGACCTAGGGGTCCAGGCCCAGCCCTCCTTCCTCAGACCCAGGGGTCCAGGCCCAGCTCCTCCTCCCTCAGACCCAGGGGTCCAGGCCCAGCCCTCCTCCCTCAGACCCAGGGGTCCAGGCCCAGCCTTCTTCCCTCAGACCCAGGGGTCCAGGCCCAGCTCCTCCTCCCTCAGACCCAGGGGTCCAGGCTCAGCCTCCTCCCTCAGACCCAGGGGTCCAGGCCCAGCCTCCTCCCTCAGACCCAGGGGTACAGGCCCAGCCTCCTCCCTCAGACCCAGGGGTCCAGGCCCAGCCCTCCTCCCTCAGACCTGGGGGTCCAGGCCCAGCCCTCCTCCCTCAGACCCAGAGGTCCAGGCCCAGCCCTCCTCCCTCAGACCCGGGGGTCCAGGCCCAGCCTCCTCCCTCAGACCCGGGGTCCAGGCCCAGCCTCCTCCCTCAGACCCGGGGTCCAGGCTCAGCCTTCCCTCGGAACCTGGGGTCCTGCTTGCTCTCCCCAGCCTAGTGCCAGCACAGGCTCACCAGAACCACTGCCACCTCTCTTTGGTCCTCGTCATCAGTGGCTCCACCAGCTCCTTCACCTTGCCCCGCACAAGGCTCCAGTGGCTCTTCTCAGGGCCTGGCTGGGGACTTGGGGTCCCCATGGGTGCACATGCTAGATGGGACCAGAGAGCAGCTTGAGTTGCCAGGACCCCAGAATCCCTACTCACCCTCTGTCACTCCGGGGGCCTGGGCTGCCTCCTGCCAGGCCTTGGGCCTCCCTCCTGGTCCCACTGACCCCTTGCCCCCCCTTGGTCCACCCCCTCCCTGCACCCCAGGGTGCTCCTTCGCCCCGCAGGGTCTTCTCCCTCAGTCTAACTCCACCTGTCCCTGGCTCCTCTCGCCACCTGCTCTGCTGCCTGGGAGCAGCCCCAGCCCCCTGAGCTCTCCCTCGGCCTCTGCCACCCATGCAGCAGAGGTGGAACCTGCAGTGGCTCTCTTCCTCTAGGATGGCGGTGGGCACACCATGCCATCAGCCCCTCCTGGCGGCCAGAGGGCCTACCACGAGTCAGTGTGCTTCATTGCACACACCTGTGGGTGCAGTACCCATGCCCCTGGGCATAGCGCTGCCCACCAGGCCACCCGTCACTCAGGTCCACTGTACACACTTGTCCAGAGGCACCACGTGACCTGCATGGCTTGTGCCCATGATGGAACTGCCTTGAGACTCAGTTTTCCCTTCTGTAGAGTGGGGGACTGAGGGGACCTGCGTCTCGTGAGAACTGTGAGCTAACACATGCAGCAACAAGGGACGGAGCCTTGTACACGAGGCACTATGTCCAAGTCACAGGAACTTTAAATGCATGTGCAACACAGACCTCCACTCTGCACACTCACAGAAACCCTCACACACGGCCCAACACTCCAATTTCTTTTTATTTTTTTGGTACCAGCAATTGAACCCAGAGGCACTTAACCATGGAGCCACATCCCCAGCTTTTTATTTTTAATTTTGAGACAAGAGTCTCACTAAGTTGCTGAGGGCCTCATTGAGTTGCTGAGGTTGGCCTCGAGCTTTCAATCCTCCTGCCTCAGCCTCCCTGGCCACTGGGATTCCGGATGTGTGCCACTGTGCCCAGCTTAATCTTTTGCACAGGTATACCCATAGGAGACAAGCACACCAACACGCACCAGCGCATCCTCCGGCATGCATATTTGCCACACTGCACACACTTCTGCTTGCACACATGCAGATAACCACTGTCATTTCCACTTCCAACCCCACATTTCCACTTCGCACCTGGTCCCTGACACGTGGAACCCCAGACACGCACATGCACACGCACACACCATCAGCCCCCAGGGCTGTACCCATGTCTACCAGTCACATGAGACCCTGCTGCTCACCCACAACGCAGGCCAGGATCAGCACGCAGAAGCAGAGGGAGGGCAGGGCCCAGGACCTGCCTCCCAGCAGCAGCATTTCTGGGGGTTCGGTCTCTCAGTCCCTGTGTGCTCAGTTCTCCAGATCTGGGGAAGCGCGCGCTGCACCAGCAGAGCCCTCCCACAGCCACCTCCCCACACGCCTTGGCAGGGACTTCAGAGAGAACAGCCCAGGTGACGGTGACAGAGGCCATGCCCGCCCACGCTGGCCTCTCTCCTCCCACCCTCGCAGCACCCTGGCCTGACCCAGCACAGAGATTCTTTGGTCTCTTGCACTGAAGCAAGTTCAAATTCTCACTCTGCCTCATGAGGCAGTCCCTTTTTTCTGGCCTCAGTTTCCTCCTCTGAAAAATGGGACCATGATTCACAGCTGAAGGTGCTGAACATGATGCTAGGAAAGCCCTGAATGGAGAGACCGGCAGTGAGGGTGCCCATGGATCAGGGCCAGCAGTGGGTGAGGGACAGCGGCACAGTCCCAGGTCCCCAGCCTGTGTTCCTCCCTGTTCACCTCCTACCATCCTTTCAGCCCTGAATTCCAGCTCTTTTTTTTTGGCTGGCTCTGCCTGATAACCTGGCCTCCAAGCCCCGACTCCCTCACTGCACAACCAGGCACAGATGCTCCCTTCTCTGGGTCTCAGTGTTTCCATGTGGAAAATGGGAGGGTAATGGGCACCTGCCTCTTGGGGTTCCTGTGGCGGCTGAGCAGGGCCCATGCAGGGAAGGTCCACATGCAGACAGAGCAGGTCAGAGGGTCCACCACAGGCACAGGCCTGGTGCCAGGTGGGAAGGAAGGAACCCAGCCACACCCCAGGGCACACGGTTTGGACAGGGATTGTGGGATGCCTTGGTCTAGGGATGCAGATAAAATTCCAGACACCCAGTTGCATTTGAATTTCAGTTAAACTGAAATTCAGTTGATTTTTTTTTTTCAAGACAGTTTTGTTTGTTTGTTTGTTTGTTTGTTTTAAGACAGGGTTTCACGATGTTGCCCAGGTTGACCTTCAACTCTTGAACTTGAGTGATCCTTCAGCCTCAGCCTCCTGAGTAGCTGTGACTACAGTCATGTGCCAGTCTATCCTGCAGAATGAATAATTTGAAAAATTTTTTTTCTTCATTCTAGGAATTGGACTCAGGGCACCCTATGATGGAACTCCATCCCCAGCCCTTTTTATTTTCAGACAGGAACTCACTAAATTGCCCAGGCTGGCCTTGAACTTGACATCTGCCTGCCTCAGACTCCATAGTTGCTGGGCTTATATGCAGGCTCTGTTTTGATGGAGCAATTCTGAGAACCTAATCTTGACTGTAACCTAAACGACTGTGCAGGAGGACAGTCCTGACCCGAAGCCTCCAGCAGAATTTGGACCTACCCGTGGTAGGTGCTGAACATTCGCTGGAGTTCATCGCTCACGATAATCCACGAGATAAGATGCCCAGGGCCTGGGGTTGTGGCTCAGTGGTGCAGCGATCGCCTAGCACATGTGAGACAGGGTTTGATCCTCAGCACCACATACAAATAAATAAATAAAATGAAGGTATAAAAAAATGATAACATTAAAAAGAAAAAGATGACTACCCAGAGTTGTGGTTTGGGATGATGAAGAAGTTCTGGAAATAGTCTCGAAGGTTTTGCAACAACATGAATGTACTTACTGCACTCGACACAAAAAAACTGATAAAATGGAAGGATGTCCGCCCTGTGGGTGGCGCCACAGCGGAAGCAAAAGCTGAGGAGAACATGAACCCAGTGCCGGGTGTTGGGTTCAGAAACGACTCCTCTTCTTTCCAGCAGAGTGACGGGACACAGGTCACCTGACCGCTCTCGGACTGTGACTTCACCGCCTGGGGTTCAGAGACCACTGACCATGTAGGCAGAACCTGGAGCGTGACAGAAGTCAGGAGAGCCGGCTCAGGAAGGGACCCGGGAGGAGTCTGGCATCGTCGGCTGCTCTTTATTTAGAACATGGACCAGAGCACGCGCTGTGCAATAGGCAGCGCATGGACACAGAGCAGGGTCACCAGGCCAGGAGGCAGGCATCTTTGATGTCCCCCTCCTGGAACCCCCTTTTTTTGGCACTGAAGGTGGAACCCAGGGCGTCTTTCCACTGAGCACATCCCCAGCCCCTTTTATTTTTATTTTGAGTTGGGGTCTCACCAGGTTGCCGAGCCTGGCCTCACACTCTCCATCCGCCTGCCTCAAGCTCCTGAGCCACTCGGATGACAAGCTGGGCCACCCCGCCTAGCACAATCCCCTTGTTACACACGAGGGCACTGGCTGCAGCGTGCGGGTCCATGGGCACAAGGGCCTCTCAGGCCTCTGGCCAGGCAGGGACTTCCTCTGCCCCTCCCGCCAGGACTCTAGAGGGCCAGAGGGACATGGAGCAGGACTGGGGGTGGTCACAGCAGGACTGTGTCCCCTGCCCCAGCTCCAAGGCCAGTGGCCAGGGAGGGCCATGGGCTGTTTGCTGTTTGCTGCTCGCAATGTTTGCTCATCCTAGTGACAGGGACAGGCCAAAGGTCACTCACAGTGGACTTCAGAGGCAGCTCATATACACGTGTGGGGGCTGGGAGGGTGAAGGGAGCAGAGCCCTCAGCAGCAGGGCCCGGGCCTGGTGGCAACGGACCCCAAATCCCAGGGCCTGTCTGCTGGCAGACAGCGTTTCAGGGCCACCGAGCGTGTTCTTCAAGTCAGCAGGCCTGGCCATCCGCACCAGTCACTGTCCTCTGCACTTGACCCAGGGTCCTTGCCCAGCCAGGACCCCTCCCCTCACCCCATACCCACACACCCTCAGGGCTTTCCTCTGGCCTCTGGGCTTTCCTCTGGCCTCTCTAACCCCGCACCTCCCCTGCTGGCTGCGCTGAGTCTTGCTAGGGAACCAGGGGTGGAAGAGATGCGAGTGTCCCCTCCCTGGGAAGCGTCCATCCATCCATTCACTCATGTGGGAAAACTGAAATACCGTTGGCATCCCATAAATTCGCCCTGGAAGCTGGCACAGTGGAGCCCATGTAGGGTCCCAGCGCCTGCGGGGAGGCTGGGCAGGAAGATGGCAAGTTCCAAGCCAGCCTGGACACTGAGGGAGGCCCTGCTCAGAAGGAAAGGAGGAGGGCCCAAGATGCAGCTCAGGGCAGAGCGCTGGCCTGCAGGGTTCCCTGCCCAGCACTGCACACGCAGATAAATAAACAAGTGGGAAACACAGCACCTGCCGAGGTCTTTAGTGTGCTCACAGGTGTGCACGGCCATCACCACCTGTTCCAGAACATTCCTTCATTTCCGAGGGAAACCCACAGGCCTTCTGGGTCCTGCCCCATCTCCCTTTCTCCCTGATGTGGGCACCCCAGCTCCACCTTCTGCCCTGTGGAGTCGCCTCCCTGGGAATTTCACATGAGTGAATCAGACGGATGGTTTGGTGTCTGACTTCCTTCACTACCTCCTGGGTTTTCTTATTTCTCCTCTCCTCCTCTCCCCTGTGCTCTCCTCTGCTCTCCTCTGTGTCTCTTTCTCTTTCTTCCCTTCCTTCCTTTTGGTTTGGTGTCTGACTTCCTTCACTAACTACTGTGTTTTCTTTTCTCTCCTCTCCTATCCCTTCCTCTCCTCTCCTTCCTTCCTTCCTTCCTTCCTTCCTTCCTTCCTTCCTTCCTTTCTTTCTTTCTTTCTTCTCTCTCTCTCTCTCTCTCTCTCTCTCTCTCTCTCTCTCTCTCTCTCCTTCTCTCCCTCTCCCCCCCACTTACTTTCTTTCTTTTCCTGGTGTTGGGGATTGAGCAGGGGTGCTGGGCTACTTCGCCAGCCCTTTGACTTTTCTTTGGAGACACAGTCTTGCAAAGTCGCCCAGGCTGGCCTTGCACTGGGTGATCCTCCTGCCTCAGCCCCCCACCTGCTGGGATCACAGGCCTGTGCCACCACATCCTGCCTATTGTGGAGCTTTTGAGGAACAGCTAAGAGTTTTCCCCAGGGGCTTCATTCAGCTACTCTATATTTGTTTTTCTTTCCTGCACCAGGGATTGGGCTCAGGGGCACTTTACCTGGGAGCTACATACTCAGCACTTTGAAATGTTATTGGTTTATTCTTTCTTAAGTAGATACACGTCTTTGAAAGTTGCACAGGCTGGACTGGAAGTTGAGAGCCTACTATGTTTCAGTCAGCTTTTCTGCTGTTCCAAGTCAAAGATGAGACTAGAACAACTTTAGGAGGGAAAGTATATTTGAGGGCTCACGGTTTGAAAGCTCTTTGTTCATAGAAGGCTGACTCCATTCCTTGGGGCTCGAGGTGAGGCACAACATCATGGTAGAAGAGAGTGCCAGATGGAAGCAGCCCACATCCTCAGGAAGGAGAGAGAGGAGAGAGTGGAGAGAGAGACACTCCACTCTCCAGATACAAAATACATGCCCCATAGCCACGCCCCCATGCCCACCTGAAACCACACCTACCACATGAATTAATCCCATCCGGGGCTCATTCAGTGATCAGTTAAGACTCTTGTTTCTCATTGTCTCACGTGAGAGTTTTGGGCGGCGCCTCACATCCAAACCACCACATCCGACCTCACCCCGTCTCCAAGCTGCTGGCATCAGGAGTGGACCTCTGGGCCTGGCCCCAGTTCTCTTTGGCTAATTCCGAATCATCTGGATTTCCATCCCACATCCCCTCACCCCGGAATCCCTGCAGGACGCAGGGGCCTGGCCAGGTGCCCCAGTTGGGAGCCCCCCTCCCTGCGCTGGCCACTGAGGGTGGTGTCAGGGTGGGGGTTGCAGCTGAGGGGCATGGCAGCGCCCCTCCCAACATGCGCAGCGGGAACCTCTCTACATGCGGGACCTGGACTCTGGGCAGCTCCTTGGAGTGACCAGGGCCCTTTGCTCTCACAGACCCTGAAGAGAATCAGTGTACAGTCTCTGAACTCTGGAATGAGAGGGAAGACACCAAGAGGGACTTGAGGAGTGGACGGTGCCTGGCACCCGGCGGATGCAGGCCACCCTCTCCGTGGGATGCCAGCGTTCCTTCCTGGCTTGGGAAAGGTGCATTTGGTTTTGTTTGCGGTGTCCCGGATGGAGCCCAGGACCTCACACCTCCTGGGCAAGAGTTCTGCCACTGAGTGACACTTCCAGCCCCAACAAGTATTGGGCACCTACTGTGTGCCAGGACCTATGGTAGGAACTGGGGCATTGCAGGGAGCCAAGTGTGGGGCGCTCACCCGTAATCCTAGTGACTCAAGAGGCTGAGGCACAAGGATGGAATTAGGAGGCCAGCCTCAGCCACTTAGCGAGACCCCAAGCAACTTGGCAAGATTCTACCTCAGAATGCAATGTGGAAAGGGCTGGGGATGTGGCTCAGCGGTAGAGCACTTGCCTGGCCTCCGATTAGCCCTGGGTTTAATCTGTGTCTCCAACAGAACGACCAAGGAAAGACAAATTCCATGAACATGGCTCCTAAGAACTGGAGCCAGCGGGTCAACAGTCCACTGATGAAGTAGATATCACACAGTAGAGAAGGCAGGTGGGGGACAGAGCAGGGGAGCGGCTGGAAGGCCAGAGCTGCAGTTGGGTGGCAGAGTGCATGCCAGCAGGCCCGGGGCCCTGGGGTCCAGCCCAGCACACAGAGGCAAAGGGCACGTAGGAGCCGCTAGCCTCTCCCTCGCAGGGGGTCCTAGCGGCTCAAGGTGTTCAGATGGACCTTCAGCCTGGGGCGGTGCATTCCCAGCCACTGGGGAGGCTGGAGCAGGAGGCTCCCAAGTTCAAGGCCAGCCCGGCTCACTCGGCAAGACTCTGCCTCAGACACAATCAATAAGTCAAAGAAAGGGCTGGGGTGTAGCTCAGAGCTAGAGTGCCTGGGTTCCACCCTGCTGCCAGAAACAGCCTCCCCAAATCTTTCCGTTGTGCCACTCTATTGCACCAATTAAAATATGGGAAAAAGATGGACTTTTATTCAAATTTAGCTGCATTATGTTACCACATATGACTGATGCCCTAAACTGGGACTGGTTCTATGCTGGGCAGTGCCTGGAGACACTGAGGGGACAGCAGCCTGGGTCCTGCCCTCTGGGGACGTGTAGTCCAGTCCCCAGGCATTGGTGACCCAGAGTGGGCAGGGCTGGGAGGAGGTTGTTGACCCAGCCTAGGGGTCAAGTAGGCTTCCTGGAGGGGGGGTCAGGGTTGAGACCTGGAGGGTGAGGCTCTGCTGGTCTCCTTGAGGGCTCCAGCCAGTCTCACCCTTGCCGGCCTCCTTGTCCCCGCCCCTCTGCATTTGAAGTTTAATGAACAGCTACTGAGTATTGTGGTCTATCAAACCTGTCCCTCATCCTGGGCAGCCCCAACCAGGGAAGTAGCACAGGGCAAGTGCCTGGATGAAGCGTCAGTCCCGCTTTCTGCTTCCTGGCTATGTGGCTGTTGGGCGAGGACTTCACTCTCTGGGCCTCAAAGCCCTTAGGGAGCAACTGTGCTTCCCCTCATTGGGGATCACAAAGTTAAAACCTCCTCAGTACAGGCCGGGTCCACGCACCTGGATACTCTGGAGTCCTCACCAGCTGTCCTTAGTGCACCTCCCGAACGCTGTCCGCAGCCCCTGACCCACAGTGAAGAGGCACTCAGGATTTTTATAGGATTTTTTATTTATAGGATTTTTATTAGTGTGGGGTGGGGCCACGAGGGCCTCATGCAGGCCTCTTTGCTTAGGCTCTGTCCTCAGGCCTTCGGGAGAAGGTGTCTTTGAGCTGCTAACAAACTGAGCTGAATAAGCAATAAAACCAACACCTGTGGGGAGATGGGGCGGGGTCAGCACAGGAGCCGGCCCCCAGGTGTCCCGAAGCCACTCCTTCCCTGAGTCCCTCATCTTCCCCTTCCTTTTCTCCATCCCATTTATCTGTGGGGTCACGGGGACCCCTGCGCTGGGCGGGTCAAGCCTCCCGTGCCTCAGTTTCCTCAGGTGGACCAGAGCCCTTTGGAGCCGCGGCACTTCGACTGGCCTGGCCTCAGGCCTGCCATCTCTTCTCCCAACACTTGCACCGGGGCTGCTCCTGCCCTCGCTGGCCCCCTCAGTCAGGACTTTCCATCCAGCCCCGGCCCTCCCTGACCTGTCCCCAGCCCGGAAGTCCTCTCCTCGTTGACAGGACTTCCTGCCCAGGGCCTGTGCCCTCTCCCTGCACAGAGAACGCCCTGCTCGGGTTCGGGTCGGCTGCACTTTCCTCACCACTCAGATCTCAGCTGAAAGTGTCACCTCCTCAGAGCAGACCCAGCCACCAAATCCCAAAAAGCCCTGGCCTGTCCTTGGCTGTCACACCCACCCTCCTTTGGTCTCCACACTGCTGAGCGCCACCTGGACTAGTCTGGGAATCCACCAGTTCATCGTCTGTCCTCCCCCCTCGTTCCTCCCTGTGAAATTCCCCACACTGGTGGCGTCCCTGCACTTAGCAGATGCTTGGTAATCACCTGCCAAGGAATGAAAGGTTTTCTACTCGCCCAAGGGAACAGAGGGTGACTGATTAGTGTGTCAGCATTGATCCTAGCCAGATGCCTGGCAGGGCCCTCTCAACTTCCCCTCAGAACTCCCCATTGTACAGGTGAGGAGATGGGGGCTGGTGGTCATGCCCCTCTCCTGGGATCACACAGGGAGGAGACACCAGACGGGGACTGTTGTGTTTGGAGTCCTCATGAACACCCAGGTCCATATCTGCAGTGTGTCCAGGATGGGATCAAGAAACTCGTCCCCTGACATTAAGCACCCTGCGATTTAGCTGTGTGACAACAGGGACGTTGTCCACCTCCTAGAGCCTCGGTGTCCCCATCTGCTATTCTTGGGCAGCCTTCCAGGCCTTCGCCCTCAGAGTCCCCCTAGCACACCCTGGGAAGCCCTCACCTAATGGTATTCTGGTTTTGAGGCGCTGTGCAGTCATCATCTCCGGACTCCCGTTTAGCCAGGTGGTGCTCAAAGGTGCTAGAGACTTCTGGGGCGGCCTGTGCTGGGGAGGCCTGGGCTGGGGCAGGACCTGACCAAAAATATGAGGGAGAGGTGAAAACATGTCAGGGCTGGGAGTCAGCAGCTGGGATGTTCTCCAGGGTGCTGAGGACGTCTGGTGTGGCCTGGGCTGGGGCTGGGCCTGCCACCCAAAATGAGGGAGGGTGAAAACATGTCAGTGATTCGGCAGACGCCCTAGGACGGGGTTCCAGAGAAGGATACGGAGGTCCTGGAAAGGGGTTCCCAGGATGCTGGGCGGGCACTATGCGGCCCTCACCTCCCTGTCCCTTGCAAGGAGGAAGAAGCAGGCCAGCCAGTCCCACTGGGCTGGGCGTCAGTAAGTCATCAGTCCCGGGGATCCTGGGCAGACTCCAGCCTCGGGACAGACCTTTAGAGAACGTCCAGCCCTCCTGGGAGGGCGGGTGGCCAGAGGGCCACAGGGGACCCAGGGCACCGATGGGCCCCAGAGCTCTCCAGGATCCGCTGGGCTGGACTCCGTGGCCGGGCCCAGCGACGCGATTCCAAACTCCAACCCCAATTCTCCTGGCGCACTTTTACCTTCCAGAACCATGGACAGGACCACCACCAGGACGGGCAGCGCCAGGAGGAGCCTCATGACTGCCAGGGACTCTGCAGGCGGAGGCGGGGACGTTAGTGGCCCAAGTTCCCTCCCCACCGCGGTCCTCCCACCCCCGCCCTGGCTCCTGTGTCTGAATCGCCCTCCTGGAACCGACCTGTCCAGGGATGAGTGGAGGACAGCTGGGGTGCGAGGTCCCACCGGCCAGGGACCTTTATGGGGCAGGGCGGGGGCGGGGCCAGTCACGATCCCGCCCAGAGCCCCGCCCCCGCCGGGCCCGCCCACCAGACTCCTCTGCTGGGGGCTGCTGGGGGCTGCTGGGTCGGGACACGCGGGTCCCTTAGGGCCCAGGCCCCACCGTTCAGCACCCTCCCTTCAAACCTCCAGGCCTAGGGGTGGGTGCATCCTCAGCCCGCCGCCGCCCTTTCCTCCTCCACTCAGAAGAAAGCTTCGGCCTCTCCCTGTGGCCCTCTGCCCTCCGGGGTGTCTCAGGAACGCCCCCTGCGTTTCATCCCTGTCCCCGCTTGTCCCCAGCCCACCTCTTCCACCGTCACCCCCTGCTCTGCAAACTCCCCAGCTCACACTCTTCTCTGTGACTGGCTCCTGCCCCTGCGCCCCTGCGCCCCCAGCCCTTCCCTCAGGCTGGCCTCGCAGCTGCCTGCCCCTTGCCCCTGGGAGCGTCCTCAGTGTCCCTGGTGATCTCTGGGGTCCTAACTTCCCGACCGTGAACTCTTTCCTCTTCGGAGTACATGTCTCCCCTGCCTATTTTTGTATTTATTGGCACTGGGGGTGGAACCCAGGGCGTCTTTCCACTGAGCACATCCCCAGCCCCTTTTATTTTTATTTTGAGTTGGGGTCTCACCAGGTTGCCGAGCCTGGCCTCACACTCTC
This sequence comes from Sciurus vulgaris, assembly GCF_902686455.1. Lineage (NCBI taxonomy): Eukaryota > Metazoa > Chordata > Mammalia > Rodentia > Sciuridae > Sciurus > Sciurus vulgaris. Next base: position 54,083,501 of record NC_136478.1, on the reverse strand, counting down.
CATCCGCCTGCCTCAAGCTCCTGAGCCACTCGGATGACAAGCTGGGCCACCCCGCCTAGCACAATCCCCTTGTTACACACGAGGGCACTGGGCTGCAGCGTGCGGGTCCATGGGCACAAGGGCCTCTCAGGCCTCTGGCCAGGCAGGGACTTCCTCTGCCCCTCCCGCCAGGACTCTAGAGGGCCAGAGGGACATGGAGCAGGACTGGGGGTGGTCACAGCAGGACTGTGTCCCCTGCCCCAGCTCCAAGGCCAGTGGCCAGGGAGGGCCATGGGCTGTTTGCTGTTTGCTGCTCGCAATGTTTGCTCATCCTAGTGACAGGGACAGGCCAAAGGTCACTCACAGTGGACTTCAGAGGCAGCTCATATACACGTGTGGGGGCTGGGAGGGTGAAGGGAGCAGAGCCCTCAGCAGCAGGGCCCGGGCCTGGTGGCAACGGACCCCAAATCCCAGGGCCTGTCTGCTGGCAGACAGCGTTTCAGGGCCACCGAGCATGTTCTTCAAGCCAGCAGGCCTGGCCATCCGCACCAGTCACTGTCCTCTGCACTTGACCCAGGGTCCTTGCCCAGCCAGGACCCCTCCCCTCACCCCATACCCACACACCCTCAGGGCTTTCCTCTGGCCTCTGGGCTTTCCTCTGGCCTCTCTAACCCCGCACCTCCCCTGCTGGCTGCGCTGAGTCTTGCTAGGGAACCAGAGGTGGAAGAGATGCGAGTGTCCCCTCCCTGGGAAGCGTCCATCCATCCATTCACTCATGTGGGAAAACTGAAATACCGTTGGCATCCCATAAATTCGCCCTGGAAGCTGGCACAGTGGAGCCCATGTAGGGTCCCAGCGCCTGCGGGGAGGCTGGGCAGGAAGATGGCAAGTTCCAAGCCAGCCTGGGCACTGAGGGAGGCCCTGCTCAGTAGGAAAGGAGGAGGGCCCAAGATGCAGCTCAGGGCAGAGCGCTGGCCTGCAGGGTTCCCTGCCCAGCACTGCACACGCAGATAAATAAACAAGTGGGAAACACAGCACCTGCCGAGGTCTTTAGTGTGCTCACAGGTGTGCACGGCCATCACCACCTGTTCCAGAACATTCCTTCATTTCCGAGGGAAACCCACAGGCCTTCTGGGTCCTGCCCCATCTCCCTTTCTCCCTGATGTGGGCACCCCAGCTCCACCTTCTGCCCTGTGGAGTCGCCTCCCTGGGAATTTCACATGAGTGAATCAGACGGATGGTTTGGTGTCTGACTTCCTTCACTACCTCCTGGGTTTTCTTATTTCTCCTCTCCTCCTCTCCCCTGTGCTCTCCTCTGCTCTCCTCTGTGTCTCTCTCTCTTTCTTCCCTTCCTTCCTTTTGGTTTGGTGTCTGACTTCCTTCACTAACTACTGTGTTTTCTTTTCTCTCCTCTCCTATCCCTTCCTCTCCTCTCCTCTCCTCTCCTCTCCTTCCTTCCTTCCTTCCTTCCTTCCTTCCTTCCTTCCTTCCTTCCTTTCTTTCTTTCTTTCTTCTCTCTCTCTCTCTCTCTCTCTCTCTCCTTCTCTCCCTCTCCCCCCCACTTTCTTTCTTTCTTTCTTTTCCTGGTGTTGGGGATTGAGCAGGGGTGCTGGGCTACTTCGCCAGCCCTTTGACTTTTCTTTGGAGACACAGTCTTGCAAAGTCGCCCAGGCTGGCCTTGCACTGGGTGATCCTCCTGCCTCAGTCCCCCAGCTGCTGGGATCACAGGCCTGTGCCACCACACCCTGAAAGGGCTGGGATGCAGCTCAGTGCTAGAGTGCCTGGGTTCCACCCTGCTGCCAGAAACGGCCACCCCAAATCTTTCCGTTGTGCCACTCTATTGCGCCAATTAAAATATGGGAAAAAGATGGACTTTTATTCAAATTTAGCTGCATTATGTTACCACATATGACTGATAGCCTGAATTGGGACTGCTTCTACGCTGGGCAGTGCCTGGAGACACTGAGGGGACAGCAGCCTGGGTCCTGCCCTCTGGGGACGTGTAGTCCAGTCCCCAGGCATTGGTGACCCAGAGTGGGCAGGGCTGGGAGGAGGTTGTTGACCCAGCCTAGGGGTCAAGTAGGCTTCCTGGAGGGGGGGTCAGGGTTGAGACCTGGAGGGTGAGGCTCTGCTGGTCTCCTTGAGGGCTCCAGCCAGTCTCACCCTTGCCAGCCTCCTTGTCCCCGCCCCTCTGCATTTGAAGTTTAATGAGCAGCTACTGAGTGCTGTGGTCTATCAAACCTGTCCCTCATCCTGGGCAGCCCCTACCAGGGAAGTAGTGTGTTGGGCTGACAGATTTGGCTTCATGGAGACTTTACAGGCCTGGCTATATGGGTCATGACTTTAGACTCCAGTTGGCTCTGAGACTCCATGTTATGTAGGAAATGCTTCTCCCATAGGAACACCCTATCTCTGTACCCATCATCAGTTACTTAGCATGACATGTTTAGCAATATAAAATAGCAATTCTTATGTGATGAAAAATTGTTCTCTTTTCATTCCTTTTTCTCCTAAACAATGCATCATGTGAATGGTGATGTGAATCATGATTGTTTAGATGTTAGTAACCATTCTTTTGTTTGTACCTAGGTAGGGTCTTTTTGACCCACTTCCTCCTCTGCTAATGATTTCATGATGTTCGTTTGTAATTTCAAATCATAGCAACAGTATTAGAACCCCTACAACCCTGTGGACGGGGCTGTTCTCCCAGTAGTCATTTTTTGGACATTGTGTGAGACAGTCAGTCGGCTTAATAAAGACTCTCAAATTTGGACTTCTCAGTGGTGATTGGTCTGTTCTTAAGTCGCGCCCTACAACATTTGGAGTCCCCAGCGAGATCCTTGCTGCCTGGTGGATAGCCACTGCTCAGCACTGACCTGGGAACTCCTGCTGAGGGGAGAGGCCACAGCATTGCTCCTGGGGGAAGGCCTCTGAGAGATGTTCCTCAGCCCCAGGCTGCCCGATCTGTGGAGCTCCATCCCAGGACTGAACTAAATTCTCCAAGAGTCACCTGTTTCTGCACCCCTGGGAGACTGGTAAATCTGTTTCTGGCGGATCTGTATCTGGGGGCTCTGAGGAAGGCTAGGACGCAGAATTACTTCCCGAGTCCTAGACTGTGATGAGAGGTTGCCCAGGCCCTCAGGTCAGGAATGAGGAGTGGCCACTTGTCAGTGTCTTTGGTGTCTTGCCTGTCCTGTGTTTGTTCATCTTTTTCTGTTTTTCGTTGCTCTTGAGTGTGGACTGGTCAGTATCCCTCATGTTCATCATGTACCCCCTTCAATCAAATTGACCAATTTCCAGGGATTCCAGAGAAGGGCCACTGATGACGGAATCCGCTGTGACATCTTTTCTCTCTCTAAATTCTGTGAGAGAGACCTCTTTTTGTTTCCTGATTGTGATATGAGCAGTTTCCCTCTGCCACGCTCTTCAGCCATGATGTTCTGTGTCACCTTGAGCCCTGAGGAGTGGAACTGGCCTTCTGTGGCTAAGACCTCTGAAACCAGAATGTACCCAAGAACAATTCTGAGAGGATATACTCAGTTGACGTGCTGTGATTAAAAAAGGTACTGCTGAATTTTAAATATTTTTGGAGATCCAAGATGGCAGACTAGAGAGGCTGTGTTCCTTGTTGCTCCGTAACTCGGGTTTCAGGCAGTTGGTGAGGCAGTTTTTGCTGCTTATGGATCCCCTGCTGTTTACCCGATTTGTCTACTGTGATCACCTGCAATCTACCAGCATATGGACACCTTTTTGAGTGCAGATTGCTCACTGTCAGGTGCCTATTATTGCCTGCCTCTTGCCTGTCCATCGCCTGTCTTTCACCTATCCATCACCCACTGCCCAAGGCTCACCTCCTGATCTGACCACAGATCACCAGTGGAGCTCCAACTGCCTGCTCTTGCCTGGAAGTTCACTATCACAGTAACTGCAGGTTTGGTTACACGTGTCTGCTGCCATTTTGAGACAATAACCAGGCCCTACAGGACCCCTGGCTGGGCTGACTGAGCCCCTTCTCTAGGATCCCTCAGCCTGACCGATCACTCCCTGCCTCTGGGGTCCTCACATTAACTGACTGCTCCCCGCCACCAGGACCCCCAGACCAACTGACTGTGCCCTATCACCAGGACCCTCAGACTGACTGCACCTGGCCTACAGGATCCTGCAACCAGACTGATCACACCCCACCTCCAGAACCCCTGCCTGACCAACTGCACCCTGGCTCCAGGACCTCCAGCCAACCACATCCACACCCCAAGCTGCAGCTCCCCATTTGTCAACACATTTGGAAGCTGGAGCAGCCATCTTGGATGATCCTGGAAGCCATATCACCCATCTTTAGGTGGGGCAAATCCCATCCTGAGAGCCTGCTGGAGACTTGAAGCTCACTATCAGGTACCTCTCATGTATCAGGCTACTGAAGACTGGGAGGTTGAATACTATATGATTGTTATAGTGTAGATTTTCTTTTTTCTCCGTATTGAAAAATTTTAAGTTTTTATTTCTTTACTTTTCTCGATCTCTTTTCCTTTTGTTTACCTGTTTCCTCAGAGTCTCTTTCTCCCTTTTCTCATGTTAACAACTGACTTCTTTTGATTATACTCTCACACTTTCTATGATCTAGAACTTCTGTATATTCTTTTCTTTTCCCATTAACAGCTACATCCTATACCCCTCCACATCCTCTTTGTCCTTCATTAGAATCTGCAGACCTTATTGCAAATCTGTTTGTTACACTGAAGATAATAATTGAACTCATTCTGTTTATTATGACAATATTGTTAATGTCCTCATAGGGGATATTTGGTTTAGGGTTGCATGCTGTCTGAACTGGGCACTGCTAATATTGATCTCCCCCTTAAAGAAAAGGTTTTGGAAACCTATAGGGTCACTATAAGCCTATAGGGGGGAAACTGCAATACCCCAGATCCGCACTGCTAAAGGGGAAGATGCATGAACAACATGAAAAAACAAGGGAAGAAAATGATCCAAACAAATCTAGATTCTATATTAATAGATTCCAGTGACAGCATGGTAGAAGAAATGTCAGAAAAGGACTTAGGATTTTACATGAATCAGATGATTCGTGAAGCAAAGGATGAGATAAGAGAGTAAATGCAGGCAATGAATGATCACTCCAATAAGCAGTTGAAAAAGGAACTGCAGGAAGCAAAAGATCATTTCAACAAAGAGATGTAGATTAAAAAAATAACTAAAGCCAAATGGAAATCCTTGATATGAAGGAAACAATAAACCAAATAAAAAAACTCAATGGAAAGCATCACCGACACAATACACCACTTGGAAAACAGAACCTCAGACAATGAAGACAAAATATTGAATCTTGAAAATAAAGTTGCCCAAACAGAGAAGATGGTAAGAAATCATGAACAGAATCTCCAAGAACTATGGGATATCATGAAAAGACTAAATTTAAGAATTATCAGGATCAAGGAAGTCAGAGAGATACAAACCAAAGGAATGAACAACCTGTTCAATGAAATAATATCAGTAAGTTTCCCAAACCTGAAGAATGAAATGGAAAATCAAATACAAGAGGCTTACAGAACACCCAATGCACAGAATCACAACAGATCCACACCAAGGCACATTATAATGAAAATGCCTAACATACAAAATAAAGATAGGATTTTGAAGGTTGCAAGAGAAAAGTATCAGATTTCATATAGGGGGAAACCAGTATGGATATCAGCAGATTTCTCAACCCAGACTCTAAAAGGAAGAAGGGCCTAAGAAAACATATTTCAAGCCCTGAAGGCATATGGCTGCCAACCAAGAATCCTATACCCAGCAAAACTAACTTTCAGATTTGAAGATGAAATAAAATCCTTCCATGATAAACAAAAGTTTAAAAAAATTACAAATAGAAAGCCTGCACTACAGAACGTTCTCAACAAAATATTCCATGAGGAGGAAATGAAAAACAAAAATGTAGGTCAGCAAAGGGAGGAACTACCTTAAAGGAAAATTCATTCAAAGGAGAAAGCAAGCCAACTTAAAAACCAAAAATAAGCCCAAATGTCTCGGAATACAAATCATATCTCAATAATAACCTGAAAGGTTAATGGCTTAAACTCATCAAACACATAGACTGGCATATTGGATTAAAAAGAAAGACCCAACAATATGCTGCCTTCAAGAGACTTGTCTCATAGAAAAAGACATCCACAGACTAAAGGTGAAAGGATGGGAAAAAACCAACCATGAACACAGACTCAGTAAAAAAGCAGGAGTTTCTATCTTATTTCAGATAAAGTGGACTTCAAGCCAAAATTAGTCAAAAGGGATAAAGAAGGACATTTCATACTGCTTAAGGGAACCATAAATCAGAAAGACATAATGATTGTAAATATTTATGCTCCAAACAATGGTGCATCCATGTACATCAAACAAATCCTTCAGAATTCCAGGAATCAGGTAGACCACAACACAATAATTCTGGGTGACTTTAACACACCGCTATCACCACTGGATAGATCTTCCAAACAAAAACTAAACAAAGAAACCATAGAAGTCAATAACATATTCAATAACTTAGACTTAACAGACATATATAGAACATTCCATCCATCAATGAGCGAATACACTTTCTTCTCAGCAGCACATCTCTAGAATAGACCATATGTTATGCCACAAAACAGCCCTTAGTAAATGCAAAAAATAGAGATACTACCTCATGTTCTATCAGATCATAATGGAATGAAATTAGAAATCAATGACAAAATAAAAAACAGAAATTACTCCAACACCTGGAGACTAAATAATATGCTATTGAATGAAGCATGGATAACAGAAAACATCAGAGAGGAGATAAAACAATTCTTAGAGGTAAATGAGAACAATATCAAAATCTCTGAGACACTATGAAAGCAGTACTAAGAGGAAAATGCATTGCATGGAGAGCATTCAAGAAAAGAAGAAAAAGTCAACAACTAAATGACCTAACATTACAGCTCAAAGCCCTAGAAAAAGAAGAGAAGAACAACAAAAGTAATAGAGGACAGGAAATAATTAAAATCAGAGCTGAAATCAATGAAATTGAAACAAAAGAAACAATTTAAAAAATTGACAAAACAAAAAGTTGGTTCATTGAAAAAGTAAACAAAATAGACAAACCCCTAGCCACACTAACAAAGAGAAGGAGAGAGAAAACTCAAATTACTAAGGAAAAAAAAAGGAAAAGGAAATATCATAACAGACACCACTGAAATACATAACATAATGAGACGCTACTTTGGAAAATCTATACTGCCACAAATTAGAATATCTCGAAGACATCGACAATTTCTAGAGACATGTTCCTCCCAAACTGAACCAGGAGGACATATACAATTTAAACAGATCAATTTCAAGCAATGAAATGGAAGAAGCTATCAAAAACCTATCAACCAAGAAAAGTCCAGGACCAGATGGATTCTCAGCCAAGTTCTACATGACCTTCAATGAGGAACTCATCCCAATACGTCTCAGAGTACTCCAAGAAATAGAAAAGGAGGGAACCCTTCCAAACTCATTCTATGAAGCTAGAATCACCCTCATGCCCAAACCAGACAAAGACACATCAAGGAAAGAAAATTTTAGACTGATATCTCTGACACAAAAATCCTTAACAAAATTCTGGCAAATTGCATACAAAAGCATATTAAGAAGATAGCGCACCACAATCAAGTGGGGTTTATCCCCAGATGCAAGGTGGTTCAACATCCAGAAATCAATAAATGTAATTTATCACATCAATAGACTTAAGGATAAAAATTATATGATTATTTCAATTGACACAGAGAAAGCATTCAACAAAATACAACACCCCATCATGCTCAAAATACTAGAAAAATTAGGGATAGTAGGAACATACCTCAATGTTGTAAAGGCTATTTATGCTAAAGCCACGGCCAACATCATTCTTAATGGAGAAAAACTGAAACCATTCCCTTTAAAAACTGGAACAAGACAGGGATACCCTCTTTTACCACTTCTATTCAACATCGTCCTTGAAACACTAGTCAGAGCAATTAGACAGACCAAAGAAATTAAAGGGATATGAATAGGAAAAGAGGAATTCAAGCTGTCACTATTTGCTGATGACAAGATTTTATATTTAGAGGATCCAAAAAACTCCTCCAGAAAACTTCTAGACCTAATAAATGAATCCAGCAAAATAGCAGGATATAAAATCAACACATATAAATCTAAAGCCTTTTTATACATAAGCGATGAAACATCTGAAATGGAAAGGAAGAAAACAACTCCATTCACAATAGCCTCAAAAAAAAAAAATACTTGGAACTCAATCTAACTAAGGAGGTGAAAGATCTCTACAATGAAAACTACAGAACATTAAAGAAAGAATTAAAGAAGACCTTAGGAGATGGAAAGATCTCCCGTGTTCTTGGATTGGCAGAATTAATATCAAAATGGCCATACTTCCAAAGGCACTATACAGATTTGACACAATTCCAATTAAAATCCCTATGACATTTCTCATAGAAACAGGAAAAGCAATCATGAAATTCATCTGGAAGAACAAAAGACCCAGAATAGCCAAAGCAATCCTGGGCAGGAAGAGTGATGCAGGAGGTATCACAATACCAGACCTTAAACTCTACTATAGAGCAATAGTAACAAAAACGGCATGGGACTGGCACCAAAATAGACAGGTAGACCAATGGTACAGGATAGGAGACACGGAGACATATCCACATAAATACAGTAACTTCATACTAGACAAAGGTGCCAAAAACTTATAATGGAGGAAAGATAAGCTCTTCAACAAATAGTGCTGGCAAAACTGGAAATCCATATGCAGTAAAATGAAACTAAACCCCTATCTCTCACCCTGTACAAAACTCAACTCAAAATGGATCAAGGATCTAGGAATTAGACCTGAGACCCTTCACCAAATAGAAGAAAAAGTAGACCCGAATCTCCATCATGTTGGCTTAGGACCAGACTTCCTTAACAAGACCCCCATAGTGCAAGAAGTAAAAGCAAGGATCAATAAATGGGATAGATTCAAACTAAAAAGTTTTTTCTCAGCACAGGAAACAATTAATAATGTGAAAAGAGAGCCTACAGAGTGGGAGAAAATCTTTTCTTTTCCACACACACCTCAGACAGAGCAATAATCTCCAAAGTTTATAAAGAATTTTTAAAGCTTTACACCCAAAATACAAAGAATCCAATCAATAAATGGGCTCAGGAACTGGCAGACACTTCACAGAAGAAGATACACAGGTGATCAAGAAATATGTGAAAAAGTGCTCATCATCCCTAGTAATTAGAGAAATGCAAATTAAAACCACCCTAAGATTTCATTTAACTCCAGTCAAAATGACTCTTATCAAGAACACAAGCAATGATAAGTGTTGGCATGGATGTGGGGAAAAAGGCACACTCATACATTACTGGTGGAGTTGCAAATTGGTGCAGCCTCTCTGGAAAGCAGTATGGAGATTCCTCAGAAAACTTGGAATGGACCCACCATTTGACCCAGCTATCTCACTCCTTGGTTTATACCCAAAGGACTTAAAATCAGCATACTACAGTGATGCAGCCACATTAATGTTCACAGCAGTTCAATTCACAATATCTAGATTGTGGAACAAACCTAGATGCCCTTCAACCGACAAATGGATAAAGAAACTGTGGTATATATGCAATGGAATATTACTCAGCCATAAAGAAGAATAAAATTATGGCATTTGCTGGTAAATGGATGAAGTTGGAAAATATCCTGCTAAGTGAAATAGGCCAAACCCAAAAAACCAAAGGCGGAATATTTTCTCTAAAAAGTGGATGACAATATATAATGAGGGGGTTGAAGGGGCAGGGGAAGAGAAGAATGAAGGAACTTTGGATGGTGTAGAGGAAAATGGGGCAGGAGGGGGTGGGGGATGGAAAGATAGTAGAATGTGACAGACAGTATTACCCTATGTATTTATATGATTACATGAATGGTGTGAATCTATATTGTGTACAACCACAGAAATGAATAGTTGTACCCCATTTGTGTACAATGAATCAAAATGCAGTCTGTAAAAATAAAAAAATTAATAAAAAATTTTTAAAAAGGGGATCAACAGATTAAAAATTAGAAGGTTCTAGATTTAAAAATATATTTAGTAAAAAAATGTTTGTAGGGAAAAAGACTTTATATGATAAAATATAGCTGTAATACAGCTAAGTAAACAACAAGAGGGTCTAATTAAGAGATTTTAAAAAGTGTACATTAAGGATAAATTTTGAAAGGTTTAAGATATAAGTAACAAAACAGTTAAAACTATTCAAGGTTTTTTTTTTCCTGAGGTCAAATATTAATGTACTGATATAAACCAGGGTTCAGCCTATATGCTAAAATGACCAATAATTCTTAAAACATTAATTTACTCTTAACATTGTGTCTGTTAAGTTTTATTCTCTAGAACAGCTATTCTTTAAAATTGGGGCTTATACAACTCTGGTTAAACAGCAACTGTTATTTTAGAGTGTTGTACTACATTACAATGTCTAAATTTTCTTTAAAAGTTAAACTTGGATAATATAAAAACATCAATGTAATTTTGATTCTATTATTCTTCTTTATATCTTCCAGGTATACAGTCTTTAAAATAAAAGTTTTAAAATAACATTTTATCAAGCTGGTGTTCTCCAACCTTAGGTTGTAATGGTAATTTTAGACTTATAAGAATAGTAAATTTTATTGGGGATTTATTTATGTCATTTAATATTCTGTAACTAGAACTGAACCTTATGTTACCTTCTTCACTGGGATAAAAATATAAATGTATTTCTAAAAGATAATGAGGGCCTGATCTGTTTAAACGTTAATATCATGAAACAGAAAAGCATTTTCCCACTTTTCACATAAAAGGAAAGTTAAAAGCTCTCTCAGCCTTTCTCTGATTCATGTTTTAGATATAATGTTATATTGTGTCAACTAATGTTCATATAGACTCAGGAAACATTATATATAAACTTTGTAAAATGACATTTAAGAAAGAGGCAAAAATCAACTTCAGAATTAGATCACTTTACCTAAGATTTGTGAAGATCCCCACCTTACCTGAGATAAGGCTCTGCCTCCCACCTTACATGTTACAGTGGCTCCAAAATAAGCCAGACTTCAGTTCATTTAAAATTATATTAAAAGATTGGGTTTTTTTGTTGTAAAATTACTGTGATTGCAAACAGGAATATAATATAGCTCAGCCAAAACTTAAGATAGTTATAACACAACTAAATATGTTTTTACTGTTGTTAATTCCATTTTGTATTTTCCTTGTAAACTCTGTAACTGTTGCCTGATTAATGTTTTGCAGAGGTACTGCTTCAAGAACAAACAACCTGGGCTGGGGAGATAGCTCAGCTGATAGAGTGCTTGCCTCGCAAGCACAAGGCCCTGAGTTCGACAAGGCCCTGAGTTCGATCCCCAGTACCGCTCAAAAAAAAAAAAAAGAACAAATAACCTGAATTAATTTGAGATAATAAGCTATCACCTATAGGACAGATTATATCCCAATTAAAATAAAAGGGGGTAAATGACTGTAAAGTCATAGACATTAAACTTAAAGCCCATTACTCTTATCGTATGACTGATGAGACTGTCTTGCTAGATGTTTAAGATCAAGACTTAAAGATTGAGATTAAAATCGGGGTACAAGAGAATCAGTATTTGGCTCTTTCCCTCAGAGTCAGTCTGAACCCAGGGAACAAGAGAATTTCTCTAAGGAACTTTACAACTCTGGGCCACATGACCTCCCAATCAGGGAGATTGATTAGACCACTAGAGAATAAAAAGCCAGTCAGTGCACCTGCTGCAGAGGCGGGTCATTGGAAAAGGGAGACATTCCTGATACTTCCAAAGGAAGCCACCTCATCAAGGAGACCCTACCTAGCAAATGGCACTAAAGGAGCTAAGAACTGCTCTCAAGTTCCCCATGAGTGACCCTTGTGGGAACTCAGCTGACTCTTAACAACAGATAGGAACAAGGTCAATTTGACCAGCTTGATCTTAAACACCTAGCAAAAACAGTTAAAACCAAAGCATAGTCATTCCTGGATATTTTAAAAGCAAAACAATAGTAATGTAACTTGAGATGTACACTTGTGTTAGCCTCCCAAAATAAGTAAAACTGGAGGTGACAAAAAAGATTCTTAGACAAAAATGCCTGTTCACTATCAGGAGAAACTGCCAGAGTTATGAGTTTTTAAATTGTCCTTTTGTGTTACCAAACATGAGTTACCAAACAGACTCCATTTTACCCAGTTTAAGGCCTACAGATTTTTCTAACCTCCGATACAGGTAGACTTATTCAATGTTTGCTAGTATGACTCTCTAGCCCTAAGTAACAAAAATAAAGGGATCTCTACTAAACAAAGAGATCATGCCAATAAAGATATTTAACAAAAGTCAGATGACATTAGGTAACTTAACTAAATGTTGTGTTTACATTCCTGGTAATGCTGATAGTGTTAGAGATGTACAATTAAGGCCTTATCCTCTCCAGCCTTGTTAGACTTTGTTAGGACTTTTTATGTAAACAATATCTCAGCTCTTCCACCTCCTGGTAAGAGATTTTTGATTTCTAACATCTTCATGATATTCATTGACATGTTTCAGATGTTTTTTATTTTGTGCTCATGGTTTTTTGTTTCTTTCACAGAACCAGACTTTTACCCCTAAAAAGACCCAATTTCTAAAAAGGAACTCCAAACTGCTTAATTTCTAAAAAGAAACTTTTTACTGCTTGCCCCACCCCACATTTCCCCCATCCCAGCTTGAAGCAGCAAGAGTGGTCATCGCCCTTTTTCCTTACAACAGTAAGAAATCCCTAAAATAAAAGGGGTAATGATAAAAATTAAAAGACAGTCAATATAGATAGGTAATTGGGTTAAATCACAAAAATAAAGGCCAGATTGGTCCAGAAAGTTGGAGGCACAACCTCTGAGAGACTAGAATGTTAATGCTTCCAGAGCCCTTCCTCCACCCTTACCAAGAACCTGCTCCCGTTCTAACCTGTCGTTAAGTCTCTCCAACAGGTTCAACTTATGAGAGAACCAGCCCCAAAAGACCCCTGATTTCCACCACCCATTCCAGTCAGGAGACTACATCTACATCAAATGGTACCAGAAAGAAGGACTAACACCTGGCTGAAATGGAGGGGACCTTACTTGCAACATGGACTCATCACATCTGAGTGAAGACAACAGAAAAATGGACAGCCCTCAGAGACCCCAACCACCCTCTAAAGATAAGACTGAAAAGTGTTAATTGTGTTTTTTCTCTTGCTTATTTTTGCTACTGTGGTACTTGGGACTTCCTCAGGCCCATATGACAACCATTTTGTGGCCCCTGAGGGAACATGGTTTACTTGTATGTCAGGAGTAACTCCATGCCTGGCCCTTCAACTTTCTGAGATTATGAAATGGGATGAATTCTGTGTTACTGTTCATGTCATTCCCCAGGTGTACTCTTGTGATGGGGAGGGAGGAAGGGGACATGTGGGGCTAATATCTAAACGAGCACCCTGTCTTAGTTCCCCGCCTAGTGAGATTAGGCATCGCTCTGTCCACAGCTGTAGGGACTGCTGCACTACAGAAAACAAAAATTTCAAAACCTTAAGTAGACAAATAGATCTGAACTTAAGTGAATTTAAAAAAAAAAAAACCCTGTAAGCCACTTAAAAAATTCTCTTGATTCACTTGCTGAGGTAGTTTTACGAAACAGAGGAGGATTAAATTTGCTGTTTTTAAAATAAGGAGGATTACGTATGGCCTTAGGGGAGAGCTGTTGTTTCTATACTAACCACTCTCAGCTGTCATTAGTGATAGTTTATCTCTGATTAGAAAAAGGCTCAAAAAAAAAAAGGAAAAGCTGAAAACCTGAGGGAAATTGGTTCCACAGTCTGTCCTCTTGGCACCCCTGGTTAACTATTCTAATAACCGCAATGGCGGGACCTCTCATCCTAGTTATACTGGGGCTTTTAATCAGGCCATGCATGATAAACTGTTTAGCTAAATGTGTTAGACATAGAATCCAGTCTGTTAAGCTAATGGTGTTATGTACCCACTACCATCGCCTCTACATGAATAATGAATTGATGATTTGATTATGTACACAAAACCAGTGGGGACTGTGACAGGGTGACAGATTTGTCTTATGGAAACGTTACAGGCCAGGCTATATGGGCAATGACCTAACAGACTCCATTTTACCCTGAGAGCCCATGTTATGTAGGAAATGCTTCTCCCATGGGAACACCCCACCTCTGTACCCATCATCAGTTACTTAACATGACATGTTTGGTAACACAAAAGGACAATTAAAAAAAATTTTTTTAGTGTAGGTGTACACATTTATTTTATTTGTATGTGGGGCTGAGGATTGAACCCAGGGCCTCACGCATGCCAGGCAGTTGCTCTACCACTGAGCCACAACCACAGCCCCAAAAAGACAATTCTCTCTCTTTTTTTTTTTTTTTTGCAGTTCCAGGATTTGAACCCAGGGCCTTGTGCTCACAAGGCAAGCACTCTACCAACTGAGCTACATCCCCAACCCCGACAATTCTTATGTGATAAAAAGTTGTTCTCTTTTGATTCCTGTTTCTCCTAACCAATGCACCATGTGAACCGTGATGTCAACCGTGATTGTGTGGATGTTAGTAACCATTCTTCAGTTTGTAACTAGGTAAGGGTCATTTTGACCCATGCCCCACTCTGCTGAGGATTTCATGATGTTAGTTTGTAATTTCGAATCATAGCAGCAGACATTTATGATTGATGTACTGATTTATGGCATAAGAACCCCTGCAATCCTATGCTCGGGCTGTTCTCCCAACAGCCATTTTTTATTGTGTGAGACAGTCAGCCGGTCGGCTTAATAAAGACTCTCAAATTTGGACTTCTCAGTGGTGATCTGGTGATCGGTCTGTTCTTAAGTTGCACCCCACAACAGTGGCACAGCGTCAGTCCTGCTTTCTGCTTCCTGGCTATGTGGCTGTTGGGCGAGGACTTCACTCTCTGGGCCTCAAAGCCCTTAGGGAGCAACTGTGCTTCCCCTCATTGGGGATCACAAAGTTAAAACCTCCTCAGCACAGGCCGGGTCCATGCACCTGGATACTCTGGAGTCCTCGCCAGCTGTCCTTAGTGCACTGCCCGAACGCTGTCCGCAGCCCCTGACCCACAGTGAAGAGGCACTCAGGATTTTTATAGGATTTTTTATTTATAGGATTTTTATTAGTGTGGGGTGGGGCCACGAGGGCCTCATGCAGGCCTCTTTGCTTAGGCTCTGTCCTCAGGCCTTCGGGAGAAGGTGTCTTTGAGTGTCCCCTTCACTTTGTTGAATGTCTCCGAAATCCAATTCCTGTGGGGAGATGGGGCGGGGTCAGCACAGGAGCCGGCCCCCAGGTGTCCCGAAGCCACTCCTTCCCTGAGTCCCTCATCTTCCCCTTCCTTTTCTCCATCCCATTTATCTGTGGGGTCACGGGGACCCCTGCGCTGGGCGGGTCAAGCCTCCCGTGCCTCAGTTTCCACAGGTGGACCAGAGCCCTTTGGGGCCGCGGCACTTCGCCTGGCCTGGCCTCAGGCCTGCCATCTCTTCTCCCAACACTTGCACCGGGGCTGCTCCTGCCCCCGCTGGCCCCCTCAGTCAGGACTTTCCATCCAGCCCCGGCCCTTCCTGACCTGTCCCCAGCCCGGAAGTCCTCTCCTCGCTGACAGGACTTCCTGCCCAGGGCCTGTGCCCTCTCCCTGCACAGAGAACACCCTGCTCGGGTTCGGGTCGGCTGCACTTTCCTCACCACTCAGATCTCAGCTGAAAGTGTCACCTCCTCAGAGCAGACCCAGCCACCAAATCCCAAAAAGCCCTGGCCTGTCCTTGGCTGTCACACCCACCCTCCTTTGGTCTCCACACTGCTGAGCGCCACCTGGACTAGCCTGGGAATCCACTAGTTCATCGTCTGTCCTCCCCCCTCGTTCCTCCCTGTGAAATTCCCCACACTGGTGGCGTCCCTGCACTTAGCAGATGCTCGGTAATCACCTGCTAAGGAATGAAAGGTTTTCCACTCGCCCAAGGGAACAGAGGTTGGTCAACTATGGTGTTGGCATTGATCCAATGCCAGGTGCCCTTGAAGGAGGAGGGGGTCTACACCAGCCTGAGAACTGTCATGCTTGGGGTCCTTCATGACCTCACCGGCGCATCTCTAAAATGTTTCCCGGATGGGAGGCAGCAAACTTGTCTCTGGAGACTGAGCACTCTGTGATTTAGCTGTGAGACCATAGGGACGTTGCCAGCCTCTTAGGGCCTAAGTGTCCCTAATCTGCTGATTGTGGACTGCCCTCCAGTGCTTCACCCACAGGTCCCCCCAACACCCTGGGAAGAGCCCTAACCTGGTCTTGGTAGCAATGTCACTCTGTCTGATGTGGTCGATGGCTGCCCGGGTCTTGTCCTCCAGGGTGTTTCCAAACTCCTTCAGCTTATCTGGGATGTTCTCCAGGGTGCTGAGGACGTCTGGTGTGGCCTGGGCTGGGGCTGGGCCTGCCACCCAAAATGAGGGAGGGTGAAAACATGTCAGTGATTCGGCAGACGCCCTAGGACGGGGTTCCAGAGAAGGATACGGAGGTCCTGGAAAGGGGTTCCTGGGATCCTGGGCGGGCACTATGCGGCCCTCACCTCCCTGTCCCTTGCAAGGAGGAAGAAGCAGGTCAGCCAGTCCCACTGGGCTGGGCGTCAGTAAGTCATCAGTCCCGGGGATCCTGGGCAGACTCCAGCCTCGGGACAGACCTTTAGAGAACGTCCAGCCCTCCTGGGAGGGCGGGTGGCCAGAGGGCCACAGGGGACCCAGGGCACCGATGGGCCCCAGAGCTCTCCAGGATCCGCTGGGCTGGACTCCGTGGCCGGGCCCAGCGACGCGATTCCAAACTCCAACCCCAATTCTCCTGGCGCACTTTTACCTTCCAGAACCATGGACAGGACCACCACCAGGACGGGCAGCGCCAGGAGGAGCCTCATGACTGCCAGGGACACTGCAGGCGGAGGCGGGGACGTTAGTGGCCCAAGTTCCCTCCCCACCGCGGTCCTCCCACCCCCGCCCTGGCTCCTGTGTCTGAATCGCCCTCCTGGAACCGACCTGTCCAGGGATGAGTGGAGGACAGCTGGGGTGCGAGGTCCCACCGGCCAGGGACCTTTATGGGGCAGGGCGGGGGCGGGGCCAGTCACGATCCCGCCCAGAGCCCCGCCCCCGCCGGGCCCGCCCACCAGACTCCTCTGCTGGGGGCTGCTGGGGGCTGCTGGGTCGGGACACGCGGGTCCCTTAGGGCCCAGGCCCCACCGTTCAGCACCCTCCCTTCAAACCTCCAGGCCTAGGGGTGGGTGCATCCTCAGCCCGCCGCCGCCCTTTCCTCCTCCACTCAGAAGACCGCTTCGCCCTCTCCCTGTGGCCCTCTGCCCTCCGGGGTGTCTCAGGAATCCCCCTGCGTTTCATCCCTGTCCCCGCTTGTCCCCAGCCCACCTCTTCCACCGTCACCCCTGCTCTGCAAACTCCCCAGCTCACACTCTTCTCTGTGACTGGCTCCTGCCCCTGCGCCCCTGCGCCCCCAGCCCTTCCCTCAGGCTGGCCTCGCAGCTGCCGGCCCCTTGCCCCTGGGAGCGTCCTCAGTGTCCCTGGTGATCTCTGGGGTCCTAACTTCCCGACCGTGAACTCTTTCCTCTTCGGAGTACATGTCTCCCCTGCCTATT
Organism: Sciurus vulgaris; assembly: GCF_902686455.1. Classification (NCBI taxonomy): domain Eukaryota; kingdom Metazoa; phylum Chordata; class Mammalia; order Rodentia; family Sciuridae; genus Sciurus; species Sciurus vulgaris. Next base: position 54,065,770 of record NC_136478.1, on the reverse strand, counting down.
TTTTAATTTATTGAACTCAGAGTCTCTTAACCACTGAGTGACACCCCCAGTTTTTTTATATTTTATTTTTTGGTACTGGGAATTGTACCCTGGGACACTCAACCCCTAAGCCACATCCCCTGCCCCATTTTTTATTCAGAGACAGGGTCTCATTGAGTTGGTGGTTTGCTGAGGTTGCCTTTGAACGCTCAATCCTCCTACCTCAGCCTCCCGAGCTGCTGGGATTACAGGATTGTGCACAGTGCCCAGCTCATCTTTTTTTGAATTTTGAGCTAGGGTCTTCCTAAATAGCTGAGGCTGGCCTCGGAACTGTGATCTTCTTGCCTCAGTCTCCGGAGTCTGGAGAATGACAGGCTCGGACCACCATGCATGGCTCTCCCTCCTCTCTAAACTGCAAAATGGAAGCTGCAAAGCCCCCAGCGTGGGACCCCACGCCTGCACTGTGCGTCCCCAAGCCACTCTGGGCTCCAAGCCTGCCCCTTCATTCTCTCCCTCCCCTCATGCATCCTTTCCCTGGGGCCGCAGTGCAAGGCCTCCCCCTTCCCCATGGGCTGCCTTTGACCGACAGTGATCCCTGGCAGCTGGCGGGGAGGGTGGCGGGCCCCAGAGGCTAGGTTGGCTGGCTCTGTGCCCTGGCAACCACGTGTCAGCTCTGGGGTGGGGGCTGGTTGTGAAAGAGACGGCACTGGCACGACCCTGGCAGGATTGCAACACCCCGACCCAGAGCTTCCGTCCTCGTCCCCGCGTGCTGGCCTGGGGCCAGACTCTCCTGCTGGCGTGCAGACACCCGGATGTCTGCACCCCCCCTCTCCCCAGAATGGGGTAGCAGCTCCCTTGCTATTTCCTTCTCATCTTCCCCTCAGCTACAGGGGTTTCCGGTTTTGACAGATGGGGAAACTGAGGGACAGCCGAGCACAGTCAATAACTCAACGAGAAACAAGAGGGCTTTGTCCCCACTCCATTCTTGGACTCTGGGAGGGCTCTCAGGATCCCTGCTAGGGTCAGCCACTCGTCACAGCACCCCGTTAGTCTTTGATCCCTCCCTGGCCCCTGTTCCTCCTGGGGCTGACCTGGGCACAGCTGAAGTGGGACACCCTCTGTTTAGAAGTCTCCACTCATGAGAATTCAGTAGTAAGGACCTTTTTTTGTTGTTTTGCCACTGAGCCACATCCCCAACCCTTATTATTTTTTAAATTTTGAGATAGGGTCTTACCTATGTTGCTTAGGGCTTCGATAGTTTGCTGGGGCTGGCCTCGAACTCTCAATCCTCCTGCCTCAGCCTCCTGAGTCACTGGGATTCAGGCACAGATTTCAGGATTCAGTTCTTCAGTGGGAGGTGGCATCTGTGACTTCACTAACATCCAGGGAAACTGAGTCTCTGAATGGGCATGGCCCCAACCAACTTGTCCCCTGCCTCTGAGCCCAGTGACCCTTCCCTCTTCTCGGGCCGGGCAAATCATCTCCAGGAACGAAAGCTGTCTGTACATGGGTGCTCAGAGCCATGCCAGGGAAAGCTGAGTTCAGGGTGTGCCAAGGCCAGCAGGGGACTGGAGTAGCACAGGCCAAACCCCGGAGACACAGCTCAAGCCCTGGCCTGCCCCAGTTGGTGGGAACCCTACCCGCTCCCTGAGAACTGAGGGGGTGGGAGGGGGAGGCGGCCAGCCCCTCCCGGGCTCCTACCACCCTCTTCGGGCCAGCTCCCAGCTCAGCGCAGGGCCTGTGCAGACTCTCAGGGTTCTGGGGTGAATGCCTCTCCCCAGCTGGAACCCAGCCTCCTGGATGCTTGTTGGGGAAAACACAGCTGGAGCAGAGAGGGAAAGGCCAGGCAGGGAGGCTTACTGAGGCCGGTTACCGTGAGGCAGGGGACAGACCAGGGGGGAGTGGGAGGGGGAAAAAGCAACAATAAGGCCCCGGGCAAGAGAAAGCAAGAGAAAGCAACTGTAGGAGGCAGAGATAATAGACAGAGGTCCAGGAAAACAGGAAGCCAGAAAATGAACCTTGAAGGGAGAGCAGGGGAAAAAGGCCTGTGGAGGAAGGGGGCAGAAGAAAGGAGGAACAACACATCCAAACCAAGGAATCTGGAGCTCAGGGTGGCAGCCACTCTGAAACAGGTGTTATGAAGAGGAGGAAATTGAGCCAGGCATGGTGGAACACGCCTGTCATCCCAGTGACTCAGGAGGTTGAGGCAGAAGGATCGCAAATTCTAGGCCAGCCTCGGCAACTTAGCCAGACCCTGTCTCAAAATAAAGTCAAAAGGGCCGGGGATGTGGCTCAGCAGTAAAGTGTCCCTGGGTTCCATTCCAGTGCTATCAAAAACAAAAGGTCGGGCACGGTGGTGCCCAGCAGCTCTGGAGGCTGAGGCAGGAGGATCTCGAGTGCAAAGCCAGCCTCATCAATATAGTGAGTTCTTAAGCAACTGGAGGAGACCCTATCTCTAATAATATATTTTTTAAAAGGACTGGGATGTAGCTCAGTGGTTAAGTGTCCTTGGGTTCAATTCCTGGTACCAAAACAAACGCAAGGCACTGATACACATGCTCACCACAGTCACCGTACTGGGAACTGGGTGGTGGGGTGAGGAAGGAAAGACAGACTGAGGCTGGAGCGGTGAGGAACCACACAATGAGCCCGGATGTTGCCGAGAAGCCTGGTAAATCTTTATTAAGCAGGGGCCACGTGGAGGCCAGCCGCGGTGCAGATAGGGCCTCCTGCTGCCGGGGGCAGGCAGAGCAGGGCAGAGTGAGCTCAGTGATTGTCGCTGGAGGCCGGGGCGGTGCTGGTGCCCACGGCCGCCTGCATCTTCTCCACCAGCCCGGCCCACTGGCGCTGCATGTCTTCCACCAGGGGTTCGAACCAGCTCTTGAGGCGGGCCTGGAAGGCCTCGGCCTGCAGGCGCATCTGCGCGGTCTGCTCCTCCACCTTGGCGCGCACCTCCTCCACCTGCTCGCGCACCTCGTCCAGGCGGTCGCGCGCGCGGCTGCCCACTTCCTCCAGCCGCCCGCGCAGCCGCTCGCCCCAGGCCTGGGCGCGCTCCCGCAGCGGCTGGCTGGCCAGGTTGCTCACCGTGGCCGCCCGCAGGCGGCCCTGCTCCACCAGCGGCCCGAGGCGCTCCCGGATGGCGCTCACGCCGCGCTCCGCGCCCTCGCGGGCCCCGGCCTGGTACACAGCCAGGCGCTTCTGCAGGTCCTCGGCGTCGCGCAGCAGCCGCTTGCGCAGCTTGCGCAGGTGCGAGGCCAGGCGCGCCCGCAGCTCCTCGGTGCTCTGGCCCAGCATGGCCTGCACCTCGCCGCGGTACTGCTCCAGGCGGTTGCGCACGTCCTCCATGTCCGCCCCCAGCCTGGCCTGCGCCGCCTGCAGCTCCTTGGAGAGCCGGGCCTGCGTCTCCTCTGCCATGGGGCTCAGCTGCTCCTCCAGCTCCGATTTGTAGGCCTTCACCTCCTTCATGGTCTCTTCTATCAGCACCCTGCGGGCCAAAAGGGTGGACGTTGGCAAGACAGGACTGAAATAGAGGGACCTGCAGGAGGCAGAGGAGGAAGGGGGAAGAGGCCCAGAAGATACAAGACAGATGCAGGGAGACTAAAACGACAAAGAAGGCCTAGAGGCCGGGGGTGGTGGCACGTGCCTGTAATCTTAGCAATTTGGGAGACTGAGGCAGGAGGATGGAAAGTTGGAGGCCAGCCTCAGCAACTTAGCGAGGCCCTAAACAACACAGTGAGAGTGTCTCAAAATAAAAATAAAAGAGGATGGGGATGTGGGACAGAGGCAGAGTACCAGCATGCGAGACTGGATGATGCACAGGGACAGAGAGCTGAAGGGAACCAGAGAGGTAAAGCCAGGAGTTTAAAGAGAAACAAGAAGGAGGGAGGGACCCAGGGACAGAAAAGAACCCAGGTCCTTGGGGGTTCAGAGGCTCCAGAGGCAGCTGTCCAAGATGGTCAAAGGCTGGCGTGGGGGCACTCACGTCAGCTCCTGGGTGACCTGGGAGCTGAGTAGCTCCTCCTGCACCTGATCAGAGAGCGTCTGCACCCAGCGCAGATAATCCCAGAAGCGGCCCAGGGCAAGCTCCCAGGGCTGTCCGGCCTGCTGTCCGGCCTGCTGTCCCGCCTGCCACCCGGTCCGCTCCTGCACCTCTGGCTCCAGCTCCAGCTCCAGCTCCATCTCGGCCTGGCATCCTGCACAGACCAAGGTCAGGGCCAGTAAGGGTCCAGCACGCTCCTCACACAGCGGATGCTGCACAGCTTGGGCCGCCTTGGAGCGGTGGGGGTGGGGCTGTGGAATCACTTTCATCACTTCCCGAGTCCTTCTGGCCTTTGTGTGCCCGTGTCGGGCTGCACCAGGGCGACGGAGAATGGAACGGGTCACAGCCGATTCTTGGCCAGTACTCACTACCTCCCTGACAGCACAGCAGCAGGACATGGCTTGTGCCCATTTTACAGATGGGAAACGGGCCGAAGAGTGTAAGCAGCTGCTCAGAGCCAGAGAAGGCCAGGGAGACCTCAGAGCTGGGCCTGGTGCTCAAGGAGAGTGGGCCACAGAAGAGGGGTTGAGGACTTGAATGGGACCAAGGGGTGGAAGAGGGAGGAGCAGGTCACCCACGCAGGCCCTGCTGCCATACCTGCCAGGAGCGTGGCCACTAGTAGGGCCCACAGAGCCTTCATCTTTCTGCCAGCGGTTGGTCCTTCTGGGGAGGGGAGAGACTGGATCAACAGCCCGTGGGGACTCCTCCCCCAGCTGGCCCCACCCTCAAAGCCTACCCACACCAAGATCTGCGATAGCCTAATCCAATCACAAACACTCACCCCGCTGCGCCCCAGGGCTACCTAACTCCCTCTTTGTCTCCTCCTATCTTCATCCCCAGGTTGCTTCTCTGCCAAAATTCCAGCTCCCTCTCCAGGGTTCAGATTCCAAGAGCCCCCACCGCTGGGCTCTCCAAGGCCCAGCTCTGCATGCCTCCGGCCACCTTCACATTCTAAGCTGCAGCTTCACCTCTAAGCGCAGCTTTCCATCTGCGTGCTGATTTAACCCTCGCTGAAAAGTCTTCCTTTCAATCTGGTCTAGCCACCCCCTGCACCCACCATTAGGGAGATCCAAAGACAAACGGGGCATCCAGTAGGTGCTCAATAAATGACAGTGGGATCTGGTTCTGGTTCATCTCCTGGTCCTTCTAGGCTGCCCAACTGCTGTCCCCGTCCCCCACCTTCTAGAAGGGGTGGGATGCCCCTCTGCTGCTTTTCCCTGGATTGGTCCAGTTCCCTGCCCCTGCATCTGGACTGATCCGGGCAGAAGTCAGTCACTCCTTCTGCCCCAGCTTTTCTTCCAAGTGGCTCTCCTAAGCTTCCTGCCTTTTCCTCCTTGCCCCTGACTCTCTTTCCCTAGAAACCCCTAACGGGTTTCCGAGGTCCCCAACCACATCTTCCCAAGGCCCCTCAGCTGGTCCCTGTGCCCAGGGCGACACCTCTCACCGGCTCCAGGAGAACCCTGTCCTTTTAGTCCGAGGGAGCTGAGCAAGGTTCTGGGATCCCAGGCTCCTTCAATTATAGGGCTCCCCTGCCCCGCCCCCTCCCTGGGGCTAGGGCCGGCTGGGCCAGCCCCCTGTCACGAGGGAGGCTGGCTGTCCTCTCCCTCCTCACACACAGCGGGGCAGAGGAGGTGGGGCTTGGAGGCCTTGGACCACTCCCCGCCCCCAGGAAGGGAGGTGACTCATTCTGTAGCGGGGCGCCCTCCTCTATTCTGGGATGCTGGGGACCTTAAGGGCATGAGCAGACCGTGTCCCCGCACTCCTTCCTGCAGGGATGGATACAACCTGGGCTGGGGGCTGGAATAATGTGAGGCGTCTGCTAGTATCTCAGGCTTTGAGGGAAACTTGTTTTAACCCTTGCTCCCTCTTTTGAGTGACCATGGGTGCAGGTGCCCACCTCTTAAGAGCTTGCCCCGCACTTGTGAAATGGGAACCCAGCACCTGCTGGCCGACACAGGCAGGGTGCCCTCCATATGTTGGAAGCAGCAAGTACCATCAGGCCTGGACTCCGGAACCTGACCACCAGCACCTGAATCCCGCCTCAGCCTGTTGCCAGCCTGTGATCCTGGGCAGCCAGACTCTTCTAGAAAAGCGGCAAAGTGGCGGGTGCAGCGTCACACGCCTGTAATTCCAGAGACTCTGGAGGCTGAGGCAGGAGGATTCCAAGTTTGAGGCTGGCTTGGGCAACTTCGCAAGACCCAGTCTCAAAAAATGGAAAGGGCTGGGATGTGGCTCAGTGAGTTCAATGCCAGTATGGGGGTGGGGTGGTCTTACAGCAGCAGTGTCCACCGTGGCTGGGTGGTAAAGCAAGGTGACTAGGTAGCAAGTGCTGAGGGCGGTCCCTGGCGCAGTAGGGCCCTATCAGACCAGGGTCAGGACTGATCAGGAGCACAGGTCAGCTTCCCGGCAGTCCTGTCCCCGCCATTTCGGACTTGAGGCAAAGGGAGAAGCTGCAGAGTGAGAACCGGGGCGCTGGGGTCCACGCCTGGCTCCTTCAGGGCTGGGAACGTTGGGTTCTGCGCGGCTGGAGGGTGGACACTGAAGGGAGCCCTCGTGCCTGGTCAGGCCCAGGGCTGTTTGCTTTGGCCTAGAGGTGGTTGGCAGAGTCCGGAGGTGGCTTCTGGGGGTAACTAGGGGTCATCTGTACCCGAGAGCCACCCCAACCCTGGGGCAGACAGGTTTCAATTCCTGTCTGGAGGGGCTGGTGGTTTCTGAGCTCCAGCGTGGCACTCATGACACCTCCTGCTGAGCACGGTGGCAACTGGCCCGCAGTTCCCTTTTCTGGGGAGGCTGAGGGGTCACTTGAGCACAAAACTGAGAACTGCCTGGGAACAGGCGAGACCCCATCTCCAAAGAAAACAAACCTGAGGCTCCCTGGGTGCAGGCGGCCCGGCCCCACTCCGTCAACCCAGGGGAGCCCCCACCCCATGCTCGCTTCTAGCAGTTCTGCGGTTTCCCAGCAGCCCGAACCCCCGTGGTCTGAGCTGTGACCTTCCTCTCTTCCCTTTTTGTCATCTGGGAAGACCCTTCAGTCCTGGGGCCCTGCCCCCACCTCTGCTCTGGTCAGCGCTGTTGCTTCGGCCTGCAGGGACAAAGGCCTCTGTGGCCACTCTGGCTAGACCTCAACGGGGCCCCTGATCTGAAGACCCTGCCCCCCAGGGGCAGAAGCCATGGGGAGCCGCCGACCGGGCCAGGCTCTTCCCAGCCAGCTCCAATTGCCAAGGGAGCCTGGCAGCAAGCCTGCGGGCCCAGCCCCACTGCGCCCCCTGCTGGCTGCCGCGGGAAGGCCAGCTGGGTGAAATGCCATCAGGGACACCACAGAAAATGAAGGCGTCCCATCTCAACCGCTTTTTCCCCCATGTATATTGTTTTTTTGTCTTTTTTCATTTTTTCTGTAAAATGTCCCGGTTCTTCCATAACTTATAAACATGATTTATACCGAGGGGTAGAAGGGAAGGTGGGCCGGGCGGGCTGACGGGACGGGGAGCTCCTCTTGCTGCCCCTCGGGCGGCTCGGCGGGGCCCTCTGTGAAGGATGGGGACACCATGACACTCCTCCCTGAGGTTGTCTGGCCGCCTCTGCCCTGGTGCTCAGAATCGAGCGCCCCTTGATTCCGGAATCCCCTCTGGGACCCCAGACCCACTGGGCTCACGGGCCCTGGCGCCCAGAGTCCTGAAGCGCCCCCTCGGATCCAGGACCCCCTCCTCAGCTGCTGGGGTGGTGGGTCCCCTCCTTTCCGCTGCCCCCCCACCCTGGAGGAGGGAGGGAGAGGAGGGGGGGGCTCAGGTCTCCCTCCGTGGTGGGGAGGTGGAGGAGGAGGAGGAAGGGCTGGAAGGCTGGAAGGCGGCCGGAGTGAGTTCAGCCGATGGTGAGCCCAAAGCCGCACTGGAACTTGTTCTTGCGGTGGTTCAGGAAGGCCCCGAGTGCCAGCGTCAGGGGCAGGGGCGGGAGCTTCTTCTCCAGCGTGGCGCCCACGATCCAGTTGCTGTCCACAGAACCTGTGGGCCAACACCTGTGCTAAGAGACGTGCTAGGTCCCGTCCCGTCCCCGCGTGGGCACACTCCAGGCACCAACAAGGCTGTTCCTGCCACCTGGAAGTCTCTTTGCGCCTGGGAGCGGACAGCTCCATCCTGCCCGCTCTCAGCTGGGCGGCTCCCCTCCCTGGGAGGCCCTTTCCAGGACCCCTGTGGACCCCGCCCAAGTTGGGAACGTTCTGGGTCACCCTTCTCCAGGGACTGGCCAGTGGTCCCCACTGTGGGCTGCAGACGGCTGAGACAGGGGCTCTACCTCTGTCCAATCAAAGACTAAAACTCCTTCTAAGGATTGTCACTGGGACCGTGCAAAGGGCCAGAACAAGGTGCCAGAAGTGAAGGTGACACTCCAGCAGGTCCCCACACGGCAGGCTGCAGCAGTGGATAAATTCCAGGGCTTCCCAGGTGGTTGCTGCCCACCTTAAACTTAGGACCAGCAAGGCCCAGGAGGACTGGCCATCAGGACTGGAAACGGTCATCCTGGACGAGGTTCTAGCTCTGGCTGTGCCCAGGCCACCTCCTGGAGCTAACGTGAGACAGATGGGGGTGCTGAAAGCTTCCAGGGTGCCTTCTACTTATGGGGGCCGAGGAAGGAGAGCGAGCAGTGGCAGAGGGTGATGAGGGCTGACTGGCTGGCTGGGCAGAGTGTGCGACGCTCCAGGCTGGGCCCGGGCACAGCCATCAGATGTTCCAGGGGTGGGGTCCCAGCACCTACTTCTTAAAAGGCCTTCCTGGGTAATTTGGAGGCCCACAAAGTCCCAGCACTTAGCCGTTCTGTCATCTCCTCTGGGCTCCACACCCACCACGAGCTGAGTCACCTCTTATCTGTTTTCCACGGAGGAAAACTGAGGCCTTTACCTTTGAAGAGGAGGTTGGCCTTGGGCAGGTCCAGCTGGTACCCGAAGGAGACACTGGTGTCCTGCATCCTTGTGCTGGCCTCGAACTCCACGCCCACCTGCAGCTGGGGGAGGGGCAGCGCTAGTGAGCCACCTTGGGTCCCAAGCAGTCGGCCCGAGACCCCAGGCCAAGGTCTCCCCACGGACAGTCCCACAGCGGCTCACCTGGTCACTGGCTTTGTGGTAGTAGGTCGCGTGCATGCCTGCTTGGCCCAACGTCACTGTGGCCAACCAGTTATTCACTGTAAGAGAGGAGTAGGGTGGTCACCAAGAAGACGCGGCCATCCCGCAAGCCAGGTCCCTTGCTTGCCCACAGCCCAAGGCTCACGTGTGTATTTCCCAGCCAGCGACATGACAGTGCCTTCCTCGCCAGGCCGCCGGTGGTAGACCAGCTCGCCACCCAGGGCCAGACACGGCGTGATGCTCTGGAGGTAGTGGGCCACGAGGATTCCTGCGAACAGGGGACAGTCAGCTTCTGCCCAGCCAGGGGCCCCCGGGCTCCTTCTGCAGGAAGCTGGGTGGGCTCTGCCCTGCCCAAGGCTTGGTCCTGCCCTCACACCGCTCCTCGCTCCTAACCCGCCTTGAGTAGATCCTGCCACTGAGGTCGGCCTCCCAGCCTGTGGGACCGTCTGGCCCACAGAGCACCACGCAGCCCTCAGCACTGACAGGAGGGCGGGACGGAGGCGTCACTGCCCAGAGCTCAGGAGCGCACAGCAGCAGACAGCGGCTCACCTGGCCCAGCGCTGCCAGCCCAGCCACCTTGGCCACTGGCACTTCTGTTAACAGATTTGTTCTTGGGGTTGTGACAAAAGACAAAATAACAGGTCCACTATCACTAGGACCTGTCACTCTGAGGTCCATGTCTGAGGCCTCTGTCTGCTGAATGACTGCGAGGGCCAGGCTGACCTCGAGGAGGCCCAGGACCAACAGTGATTTGCTTGGGTCTCTGGAGCCCCCAGGGCACACATCACAAGTGCCATGTCACATGACTGGGGAGGAAGGAGGAGACACTGGGAACAGAGGAAAGAGGGACAAGGCACGAGAAAGCCACAAGACTGGGTGGACACAAGTGGGCACACAGGACGAGACCCCAGGAGACGAGGAAGCCCCAGGGAAGGGGAAGGCAGGGCACCAAGTGGAGGGCGGCTTCCCAGGTGGGAGCAGAGGCAGCCTGCAAGACGGGCTGCCAGAATGAACAGGGCCACAAGTTCACGGCCAGGGCAGGGCAGTGGGCTGGAGCTGCCACAGGCTCCCATGACCATCCTGAGCACTGCGAGTTGGAGCCGTCCAGCCACCGCAGTTAACCAAGGGGAAAATGGGCCCCCAGAGCAGGCGCCATCCAGTCGCAGACAGAGGGGCCGGAACGCAGAAGCTCCTCTCAGCCTTCCAGCTGTGGGGACGACTGGGACGCAGCCAGCACGTCCCCAGGTGTCTCCAACCATCCTTCCTACCTCCTGGCCTCACCAAGCTGCACCTGTTCTGGCTCTCTGCCCATAGCCGCCTCTCCCACTCCTGCTGTCTCACCCTCTCCAAGCAGATTCAGACCCTGGATCTCGTTAAAGCACAAACCTGGTTCTGTCCTCCCCCTGCCCGGACTCAGCCATGATTCCCCAGTACCCTGGGGAGATCCGGCTTCTCACACACAGCTGAGACCCCGTGTGGCTCAGTCACAACTCAGGAGCCTCACCCCCTTCTCATCCCATGACAGCCACGTTGCCTGGGGCTGCAGGAACACACTGGCCTCTCTCCCTTGGTCCTGAACTGGGCACTGTCCCTTCAGCGGATGAACCCTCCCACTGCCTGCCGACTCCTGTGCCTTCTAGTGTTCCCGAGGTCTGGCTACCTCTCTGGCTCAACCCCACCCATGGGAGCCTCCTCTGCGTGGACACAGAAGCAGTTCCCTGACCACGAGGGCTCAATTCAGGACTGTCCAACTAGACCGGGCTGCGGAGGTGACGCCCGTTCGACAGACACTGCACATCTTGAAGTCTGATCCTCTCCTGGGCTGGTAATGTGGGGTGCGTCTCTGGTGCCCTGCAGCTACAGTGAGCCCCGCTCCCGGCCAGCACCACCCCACGAGGATCAACCGGCGGCGCTCTTGGCGTAATGACATTTCCTGTCCACCATGGGTGGGGTCACACGCCTCCATGGTGAGCCCGACGTGATGGTGGAGAGCAGTCCCTGGGGAGCTGTGGGGTCCCACGTCCAGCCCACTGCCACTCCACGACCTGGCCTCTCCAGTGCCAGGCAGCTGTCTTTGTGGACTCCGCTTTCTCCACACCCACCCCAGAGGTCTTTCTTTTTTTGAGATGGGGTCTTGCTGAGTCACCTAGGTCGGCCACACCACTCAGGCCTTTTCTTTCTTTCTGCAGCTCCGGGGGTGGAAGCCGGCCTGGGTGGAGAGCACGAGTCGCGGGACCCACAGCCCTTTTTAATTTTGTACCTGGAATTAAACCCAGGGCACTGAGCCACTGAGCCCCCTCCCCAACCCTTTTTTAAATTTAGAGACAGGGTCTCGCTGAGTTGCTCTGAGTCCCACTAAGTTGCCAAGGTTGGCTTTGAACTTGCGAACCTCCTGCCTCAGTCTCCAGTCATCAGGATTACAGGCGTGCGTCATCTCGTCCAGCTCAGAGGCCTTAGTGTGGACCCCTACCGATCGCCTTAACTGGTAGTCTGGTCCTCCAGTGCCTACATCCAGCGCCCCACCCCGCCGTGAACTCCGCAGGGACAGCTCCGTCTGGACTGGCAGTTCTCAGCCAGGGATCACTGCAATGTCTGCTGATGACTCTGAACTGCTCCCCTCCCACAGAGCAGCCCGGGCCATGCCAGCAGCGCGGAGGTGCAACGCCGAGGCTGGCTCCGCACTCACAATGAAGCCTGCGAGCCGGGGGGTGCTCAGAGGTGGAGGCGTGCCCACAAGGCGAGGCCCCAGGTTCCATCCCTGCACCACAGAAAATAAAATGGGGCCTGGCTCCTGAGATGCTCAACAAAGCTGTTTCCATGAGAAGTGGAGGAAGTGAATCAGCTGTCAGGGGAGAGGCCTCGGGCCAGCTGGGAAGGGGGCCCTGTTGGCCGCCCAAACCTGCTGGGCAGGAGTAGCGGGGCAACAGGCTGGGATGCCACACCTGGCCTCAGCCCTACTGGGCTAGGGCCACAGCAGCGCTGCTTGGGGACGTCACCTGAGGCAGGACTGGACAGGTGGTGGCTGCCCACAGTAGAGGCGGAGGCAGAGGCCACCTGCACGGAGGTGGTTCCTGGCTCCAGCCAGAACCCCTTGCCTCTGCCACACCACACGGTGACCTCAGTGAGCACTCCCTTTCCCTGACCTGTCTCCCCGGGTCTGAACACTGCTGTTTTAGAGAAACTACCTTGTCACTACTGGTAAGAAGGGATCCTTGCTGGAAGTCATTATAGCAATCAGAACTTTTCTGGGTTTGGATTTCTCAAACAAGAACACGTTCATTGTGTGAACACTGCTTTCTTTTCTTCTTCTTCTTCTTCTTCGTCTTTTTTTTTTTTGTGCTGTTAGTGATTGAATCCAGGTCCTCAAATACGCTAAGCAAGCCGGGGGAGGAACATGTCTAATCCTAGTGACTCGGGAGGCTGAGGCAGGAGGATCACAAGTTCAAAGCCAGCCTCAGCAACTTAGCAAGGCCCTAGACAACTTCGTGACACACTGTCTCAAGATAATAAATAAATAAAAAAAAAAATAAAAAGGGCTGGGATGTGGCTCAGTGGTTAAGTACCCCTGGGTTCAATTCCCTAGAACAAGTTTTAAAAAAGCAAGCGCTGAGCTGCGTCCTGAGCCCTCTGGGATTCTGTGCCAGTGCCCAGGGCAAATGGATGTTTGAGGGGAACGTCCCCCATGGCTGGAGCTCTGCAAGGGCAGGCTGGCCCGTCCCAGTCCCCCAGTGGCCCAGCCCTGCCCTCTTGGTGCGCAGGGTGCAGCAGAGGCTCCAGTGAGGCCCAGCACACAGGCTCCTGAGAATTACACCAGCATTCACATCCGAGCTCCTGCCTCCAGCCCCATGACCTTGGCCTCGCCTTCCTCATCTGTGAAATGGGGGCCACAGGGCATCATGGAGGCCCCACAAGAGCGAGCAGGAACAGGACACTTGGCCACAGGCTTAGGGCCAAGGATGGTTTTCCAATTCAATTTGTCACCCAAAGGTGGCTGCTGCTATCATGCCCATGTGACAGACGAGAAGACTGGGGCCCAGAGTGGGCAGAGTCCCTGGGTCCAAATCTGAGTCATGGGGTCTGGCAAGTGACTCAGTGCTACCCGGGGCAGGGGGTTCTGTTTCAGTGTCTGAGGAGCTGGAGGGACACCTGTAAGAACGGAGACAAAGAACCTGGCCTTGGGCTCAGGAGGCTGGTGCTGGGGAGCGGCACAGGGAACAGGGGTCCACGAGGCAGAGTAGGGAACTGAGTCTGACGTGTGCTGTGTCCTCTCTGGGCCTCAATAAGGTGGGGACAGGGGCAGCGTCCTTTGAGGCTGCTGAGGGATTCACAGAGCCCCTTCCCCTGGCCCTCCTCCAGTGGCAGGGTGCTAGGTGAGGGTGCAGGGCGCTGAGGCCTGACTGAGGAAGAGGGACGAGCCTGGAGCGGCGCGGGGTGTGGCTCAGGCAGAGCATCTGCCCCAGCAAGCCCTGGGCTCCACTTGGCACCACGAAAGCAAATCAACAAGAGCAACACCTGCCATCGGCAGCCTCTCCTCTGCTCAGCACTGCTGAGCGCCCACTGTTTTCATCGGGGCCCCAGGCACTGGGCACACAGTGATAAGCACCACAGGCCAGCTCTCGCCCTCCACGAGCTGAGGTTCCAGTGTGGAAGACCAGCTTCGAGGAGCAAGACAATCTCAGAGGGAAGTGCTACAAGGTCTAGGGACAAGGACAGGTGATACAGTGCAAAGATGGACACCAGCTAAGTCAAGAAAAGCCTCCTGAGAGGGTAATGTGTGTGCTGACAGCCACGCTGAGGCAGAAGGCGGGCAGCAAAAACTGTGTGCACAAAGATCCTGGAGTGGAAAGAACTATTGGAAGAGATCGTGTGGCTTAGCTGGAGTGAGGGTGAGAAGAGGGTGCGGGGTCATCGCAGATCAGCAGGGCGTAGGAAATGCGTTCTCCAGCCTCGAGGCCCCTCCAATCAGCATCACGCAGGTTGCCTTCCCTACCTTCCCTGTCTCCTGGTCTTCTGACGTGGCCCTTTCCTCTGTCCAAGTCCTGGTCTAACTGCTGCCCTGCCTCGAATGTTCCTGCTCTTGTCTCTTGCCGGGGGTGTTTTATCCTTCCTTTGGAAGCTTGAAGGTAACAACTCCCCTGAGAAACCTCCCTGGTCTCCCACAGGCAGAAGCAACGGCCAGGCCAGTCCTGTCCTGGTCGCCCAGCCCTACGACTCCCTCACTCAGGACTCAGGCCAAGAGCCTAGGCTCCTGAGAGCACAGCCCAGCAACTGCGGCTTCCGTCCCTCCCATTGTTGAGACCAGACTACGGTCACCCAACTCCCATCTTCCCCAGAATCTACTTGTCAGCAAATCCCGGCAGGTCCACCTTCCAGCTACATCTAGGATGCACATCTAGGGTCTATCTAGGCTTTGCCTCCTCCAGCCAAACCCCCTGTACTATTCCCCACCGATCAGCACAAAGGGTCCTGTTACACGCTATGTCAGGCCTTGTCCCTCACCAGCTCAAAACCCTCCCATCACCCCAGATTCACTCAGAAGAAAGATCAGAACATGTGACACTGAAGAGCATTTCTGGCCTCCGGGCCTTTGTGCTTCTGGTTCCTCAGGGCTGAATCCCCTCTGCCCGCTCCTCCCCTCACCCCCCTCAGTTTTGGGTCATGCTTCACCTATGGAATGAGGCCTTCTCTGTGGACCCTACCCGCCCCTCCTTCACTTGTGTCTGCCCTGTGGAATGGAAGGTCCCAGAAGCCAGTTTTCTTCTCGTCCCCAGTGCCTCTAACACGCACTGCCCAGCACACGCTCACCAGGTACCCACTAGACAAAAGGCAGATGCCCAGCAACCTCAGAAAGGGACCTGAGAGGGAGACATGAGAAATACAGAGACAGACAGTCCCAGCCTGACCTCAGCTCGCACCTCTCTAACAACTGCAGGTGCCACCTAGTGACCTGCTCTGTGCTCCAGTCAGCCCAGAGCTCCTTAAGTTATAGCACCAAAAGCAACTCACATGAACTCGGGCACCCGCCCTGCGGCTAAGGTTGCTCTAAGATTCCTGCGTGCCTGACACAAACTAGCAAACTGCCCAGTGGTTCTGAGGCAGCCCTGGTTCACCATGAAGAAACCAAGGCCCGGGCTGCGATTCAGAGTGGCAGGTTGGCGCCTCGCCCATGCTGGCCAAGAGCTCTGCCACCCCCGGCTGGCCGTTTTGAAGTCAGTCCCAACCCATCACTTCTCATAGGGTAGGGAAGCAGGTCCAGAGGAGCAGGCAGATCTGCTGAGGCTGGAACGGGTTTCGTGACCACCCTCCAAGGCCTCTGCCTCTTACCTGAACCCACCAGGACGTCTGGGTTCCCCAAGGTGACGGCCGCTGTGAAGTCGGAACCCCGGTACTCCCCGTCCACCTGCCAGTTCACAAACTTGGCCTGCTGGGTCTGTGGGGGAGGAGGCGTGAGGGCAGTAGGGTGCTGGGAGCACCTGGCCGGCAGAGCAGTTGGCGGTGTTCACCCCACTCACCTGGATGGCCATCTTGGACCTGAGGCCAGGGCCCAGCTGGTGAATGACCTGAGCATTGAGGCTGCCACTGTTGTCCATGTCGCCTACCAGCACAGGGAACGCCTGCGGGGAGAGCGCAGGTTAGGGGGCAGAAGTCGGCCCTGGAGGCACATGAGTGGGAGGCTCACGCCAGGAATCCCAAGTCTGAGCACCTCAGAGAGAGGGTCCCTCCTCCACGAAGCTCTCCCTTACCACCTGGGCCACAATGGGGTCTCTCTCTGGGCCTCCACGGCCTTTGAATTCCCTCACTTTGTGCCCACCCTGAGTCATCACGCTCAGGGAGCAGATCTGTCCCATTCTACTAGCCTCTGAGTCCCATAAGTGTCTCAGTCACCAGCGTGTCCCAGCACAAGGTTGGGCATACAATAGAATTACAACAAAGTTTTGTTGAATAAATGAATTTACTGAAGAGAAATAGAAACAGGGACCTAATTGAGTACTGCCCGCCATGGTTCAAGGCATACAGTCACCCCCACCTCAATATCCTGCCTCCCCATGGCAGCCTGGAGGATCTGCCTAAAGCATAAATCTGATGATCATCTTTCCCTTGTTCAAATGTTCCACGGCTCTCCAGTGCCCCCTAGAGAAAGTCCAAGCACCTGGCACTCAAAATCCCACATAATCTGAAGTCCAGCCCTGCCCACTCTGGGTCATCAGGGTCTGGTGATGCGATCACCCTGGTCTCCCCGGGCATTACGCGAACAGAGAGCAGGGGCTCAGGGAAGCTGCTGGAGAAAGGGATTGCCCAGGTCCCAGCGCCTCTTGGAGAGACCCAGTCCCCATTCCCAACACTGGAAGTGTTCTCTGCAGTCTGACCTTCCCACAAAGCCTCCTCAGATGGGCGACTGGGTACATATCTGTTCAAGTGGATGGCAAAAGGAACCTCACCTCTGTGGGACTCAGCTGCTTTGTCCCCACATATGTGACCCCAAAGTGGTAGTTGGATTCCCCGATCGTGCTGAGGGCTACTGTGTGGTTCACCTGGAAGAAAAGGGAAGGTTGTTGGGTACTTGCCAGTCTGGCTTCCCATTGGAGGGAGCAAAGACAGGATTTCTGGGCAGAGGATGAGGACTGGATGAGGACTGGTAGAGTGCATGCTTAGCCTAAGTGAGGTCCTGGGTTCACCTAACAACTAAAAAGAGAAAGACTGGGAGGTATGGCCTGGCTAGGTTAGAGACTCAGACAGAGTGGGCTGGAGGTGGTCGACATACCTGGTACTTCCCTCCTGTCTGGATGCTATGGAGTTAGGGGAATCTCTTGATTCTGGGTCCCAAAACCCTACCAGTGGGTCCACTGAGTATTCAGCCTGGCATTGTGTCTCTGAGTCCTTTCAAGTACCAGGGAGCGCAGCCCTTTAGGGACAGTAAGGGGGTTTGCATGTGCAGATGCAGGGGGATGGCCACGATGACCTCTGGTGGGCAAAGACGCCAGGAGGGCTCACCTGGAAATGGTTACTCAACCCTTTGTTGACTGTAAGCTTGACACCCTCCATCTGAATGGGAAACAGCTCTGGAGAAGAGAAATGCTGTCAGATTCCACTCAACACACCACACATCAACTCTCAACTCTCCTTCTGTACCACCCAGCTCTCTCCAGAGACCCACAACAGAAGAGCTGCAGTGTCTCAAGCAAACAGGAAGGCTGTCATGTCCAGTGGACAGGGCCAGGAACTTTGCCTGTGTCCAAAACCCAATGGCACCACCTGCATGACTTTAACCAGGTTACTTCATATTCAACTCATCATCTGTAAGATGGGGAAACCCTCACTAAATGGAACCGTTCCAAGGACTTAATGAGTTAACATAAGCTAAATACCAGAATAGAACTCAATAGGTCTCCATCACTATCACTACCATAATTATTCCAAGCCAGGATCCAAAAGCCTTGGGTTCCACCCCTCAAGGGAACCTTGCTGACACGGTGACCTTGGGCCTCAGTTCCCTTCTCGATCACACTAGGAGTCTTTTGTGACTGATCCTGGAGCTCCTGGGCTCCCTGAGGCTTTTCTCTACTCTATAGCAGTCCGCCCTGCGGTTCTGACATTTGGTTCGTAGTTATATGCCCAAGTCCAACTTTCCATCATTTGCTCCCAACGTCAACTCTGTTGAGTGATTCGATTCCACTGGTGCGCGCCAATTCCCAAGGTCCCCAGTGTCCTCCCCGCGCCGGCCCCGCACCCTTCCCGAGGTCGGGGCATCACGATCACCCGGCCGAGGCCCCTCACCCCTCACCCTTGCACTTCCGGTGGCACTCCTCGAACGTGCCGGGGTTGGGCAGGCAGCCGCAGGCCCCGTCGTCAGCCACCCCTGCGGCACTGACGGTGGCAGCCCCCGGGGTCCGTTCCGAACCTCGACCCGCGCTGGCCCCTGCACCCAGGCCGCCTCCGAGCGGCGGCAGCGTGAAGCCCGGCGGCGAGGGCGGAGGTGGCGGCAGACCCACGAGGGCCGGCGCAGGTGGAGGCGGCGGCCCTGCGGGCGGCGAGCTAGCGGCCAACACGTTCCCCATGGTCGCCTGCGAGGGGAGAGGTCAGAGGGCGGAGGTCAGGGCCCGCGCGCCCCGGACTCAGCCCCAGTCAACCCCTACCCTGCTCCAGACCCAGGTTCTCACTGGCGGTGGTGCCTGCTCCCGGCCTGGGCTCCGCTCCCACCCCGTGCGCCACGCGCAACCGAACCCGCTACCGCCGCCGCCGCCACCGTCGCTCCGCCCCGCTTAGCCCATTGGTTCAGTGAGCGCTGGGATCCCTCCCCCGTTCCCAGGGCCCGGTCTTGCTATTGGAGTCGTCACTGGAAGTCCCACCCACCTCTTCCGAACGTCCTTTTCTATTGGTTTCCACTGGCAAGTGGCTCGGCAAAGATCCTTGTCCTTCCTATTGGCTCTCGATGCCCACGCCTATTGGCTCCGGATGCCGCGGGTTCCGGGGCTAGCTCACCAATTGGTCTGTACTGCCCACTTTGCAACGCCCATTGACGCTTCGTCCCACCTCCCTCCTGAAGAACCACCCTCTTTAGACTCCGCCCTGCGGCAAGCGCTATGGTAATTGGTCGGCTTTGGCCCTTGAAGCATCCTGATTGTCTCTATAGTGTACAGAGGGCTGACCTTGATGACGTATCACTTTTGTTCTCTCATTGGTTAACATACCAGGGTCGAAGGACACAGGTAAAGGTGGGTTGCGCGGCAGAGGCTGCTAGGCAGCAAGGTCAGGCCTCGCGCCCCACCAGGCACCGCGGCAGAGGGGCACTCTCTAGTCCGGAGTCGCTGACCGAAAACCGGAAGTCCTGGTCTTTCCCACAGTGCCTCGGGAGAATTCTAACCTGTTCTGTGAACCCTGCCCTGCTCGTTACCCACAATGCCATGACTTCTTAACGTTACGGTTGTCCTAGGCCCACCCCTCTCGTTTCCCATCATGCCGCCGCTTCCCCGCGTCACTGCGGCTTCTCTTTGGCCCATTCATTCCCGTCCCATTACCCATCATGCATTCACCCCATTCATTTCAGCTTCACTGCCTGAACTTTCTTCAACCCATTTCTGCCTGTTCACTTTCACCGTCTTCTGGCCTGTCTCTAACCATCGTGTTTCGTGTCCATTATCCATCATGTCCACCGCCCGTTTCTCCATTATTCTTTATTCTGCCTCTTGTTCATTAAAGTAATACTTGTCATTTTGTCTTGAGCCTGTTTTTACCTGCCGCTTATTCATTAAACCTAAGCCCCTCTTAGCTAATTACTGATACGTTTAAATCTTTGTTACGTTTATTTCAGCCCATTATCATTAGACAGCTGTTGCCCTAATTCTTTTCATTACCACCATGCATGCCCTGGCCTTCTGCCATCTCCTTCCATTAATTAATTAATTAATTTTTTTAGTTGTAGGTGGACGCAAAACCTTTATTTTTATGTGGTGCTGAGGATCGAACCCAGGCCTCACACGTGCTAGGCGAGCCCTCCACCACTGAGCCACAATGTCAGCTCCATTGTTTCAATTTTGGTATATAGTCTTTACGTCTTTCTTTCAGCTGCTGTCCCCACCCCCTTCACATCCCACAGAAAACACAAGACCTGTTCAAAGTATAAATTCATATTTTGTAGGAAATTCTAGTTTACAAAACAATATATCCTCTACCCCCAACCCAGGTGACCCCAAAGGGGGCTATTCAGGTCTCATCCCTCCAGGCAGGGGTAAAGGGATGCAGTAGTCTTCAAGGTAACAGTGAATGCTCCTCCTGGGGTTGGGCTGTCAAGGCACACTCTGCAGAGGCTCACCCCATCTAGTACTGGGCTGGGGCTTCATGCTCTGTAGACAGGAACTGGGGTGGTGGGGCTCAGGGAAGGGTTTGGGCCCTGAGACTCCTGCCTGCAGGAGGGAGATGGGAGAGCTCTGCCTTGGCCTGGGGAATCCCTTCCTCTCCCTTTTGGGGAATAGGTGGGGAGGGCACAAGAGGGGCTCCGCTGCATGGAGGGCTCAGGTCTGCAGCAGGGAACCGGTAATGCCCACCATCACAGACCCATTGGGACTTCACCGCCTGAGACCAATCTGAGGTGCAGCATCTTGCGGGGAGGTTTGTGGGGAGTGGAGATGTGGGTGGGAGTGGTATAGTTGAAGGTCACAGTCTCAGAAGAGTCCTTGGGGTCAGAGGTTGTGCAGAAACATCCTCCCTACCTACTGCCTCAGGAGATAAAGTTATCAAGCTTCCTTGGTCATGACAGGTTTCTCTGGGTCAGAGATCATGGGCGAGAGGTCACAGTGGAGCCACTAAAGTGGAAGTCATTGATGGGATGCACATGTGTTAACTGATAGTGGCTTGTCCAGAGTTCAGGGGCACCAGATACCTGGCAGAAGGCTAAGGGATCAGGTGACAAGGGAGAGGTCAGAGTCATGGCGACTCACACATACATGGCCCGCGACACAACAAAGCCTTTGCCCTGGTAGGAATCAGTGGGGCTGGGGTAGGATAGGGCATCGTAGATGGGATTGATCTTGTCCAGATAGTCTTCCTCCTCTTCTTCCTCCTCCTCGTCCTCATCTAGATCCAGGGAAACCTCCTCCACAGCAGGTGTCCCTGGAGGCACTAGCACAGGGGACCCTAAGCTTGTGGCCCCAAGCAGCAGTGGCCCCGACCGCTCTTCCAAGGTGGGCAGCTCATGGTACCGAGGCATTTCCTGGAGATGGGGAGGGAGTTGGAACTCAAGGTCATCTCCTCAGCATGAAAGTCCCACAAACCCACAAACCCTGCCCACCCTCTCCCCTGTGCCAGTCAGACCTGACTCCACTCCTGCCACCCCTGGTTCCCTGAGCTGATGCTGTACTGGGACAACCATAAGCCCACCTCCAACCCAAAGCCCAGAGCAGGGACCTCAGGGGCCTCTGCCATTTGATTCCTGTCTTTACCCATGAATCTTTACCTCATCTTGACTTTATTTAACCTTGAGTCCTAAACAGCTCCTTGAACCTCAGCTTGTCTCTGCCACAGTCTGACCCCTGACCTCCAGGACACCACTGAGGGGAGTGACGCTACTGCTCCGACCCAACTCCAGGCACAGGGCAGGCGCTCACCCACCTGCGCTGCCCGGATGCCCTTCACCTCATGTCCTTGGACTCTTCACTCCTGACCTCTTCACCGAGGCCTGAACACGCCTCATGTGGTCACTCCAGCCAGACTAGCCTGCCTGAGTCTGACCCTTACTCTAGGTCTCATGTCAGGGCTTGACCCTTAACCCTTAGTCCCAAGGCCCTAAACCCATCTGTCTTCTCCTGAGCTCCTACCTGCTCAGTGCACGAGATGCCGGCGTCGAAGTAGGGCGTCTTGAGTGGGCTGTGCTCCGAGGCCCCCAGAGTGAAGAGCTGGGAGGGCTGTGGCGGGGGTGGGGGAGAGGGCAGGTCTGGAGCCACAGGGCCTCGCCCGCCAGCCCGCCCCAAAGGTGGGTGGGGAGTGGGGACTGCTCGGGTTCCAGGGGAAATGCTCACCATCTCTGGCTCCTCCAGCTTGGCCTTTGGGGTGGGTGGCTTGTAGGAGGGCGGTCCTTCCAGGCTGCGGGGGGTAGGTAGGTCAGGTGGAGGCCAAGACCTCAGGAAGCCCCTACCCCACGGTCGCGTGCTCTGCTTCCTTCTCGCACCCCCCCTTTTCTGCGGCCCCGCCCCCTCGCCCGCAGACTCCGCCCCCGCCCAGGAGTTCCTCCCCTTCCTGCTTCTGAGGATCAGGAACTCGGGTCCCATCTAGCTGTGCAGCCCCTCAGGGGGCTTCCTGAACGTGTACTTGAAATGTTATTTATGATAGTGTTCAATTACCATACCCTACTGTGAGCTCTGGGAGGAAAAGAACAGGACCTGGGTCACCATCGGTGTCCCCAGGCCGCAGGATTCAGAGGTTTGTTAAGGAAAAAAAAAAAAAAAAAAAGGATTAAGTGAACACTGTGCTCTCCCCCCCTCCCCCCCTAACGCTGTGCTTTCTTATCCCTCAGCCAGGTCCCCCATTCTCCCAGCCACAGACCAAAGCATCCTGTTTACCTAATAATGATGGGTACTTGCTATGCCGCCATCAGGCCTGTTGCCGCCGCTTCCAGGAAGCCCTCCCTGAACTCCCTTGTGCCCCTCTGACCCTGCGTCTCTAACGGGTCTGTCTCCTCCCCACTGTGAGCCCCAGGAGGCCAGGGCCAGGGCACCTGGGGCTCAGCACTGACCGGCACACAGAAGACCAAGAGCAGCTGTTGGCTTGAACTGCCCGGAGGATGAAGACTGGTTCACTGTCCTCAGTCCCTCCATGCATCAGAATAATTGTTATATTATTCTGATGGGAGCTTGTTATACACATGGATCTGAGTCCTTTCCCCAAAGTTCTGATCCAGTAGGTTTGGGGGGGGGGGGGGCTGGGAATGTGTTTGTGTGGTGTTGTTGGTGGTTTTTTTTTTTTTTTTTTTTTTTTTTGGTGCCAGGATTGAATCCCAGGGACACTTAACCACGGAGTCACATCCCCAGCCCTTTTTTTCATTTTGAGACAGGGTCTCACTCCGTTGCTTATGCGGAGGCTGGTCGGGAACTTGCGATCCTCCTGCCTCAGCCTCCTGAGTGGCTAGATCACAGGTGTGTGTCACTGCACCCAGAAGGAATGTGCATTCCACTCCCCCCACTGTACCTGATGGTGTTATTTGTGAAATATTTGGCCACAAGAATGTTTGTGGGATGAATTTCAGCAGTGGAATTTCTGCTCTCTGAAACTCCTGATCCACAAAACAAGCAGCATTAGCTCCTTCTAGTGTTTCCATGATCCGTTCACTGTGTGGACCCTTTGAAAACATGTCTATTTCATTCTTGTGGCCCACCCTCCAGGCCAGGATTTCTGAGCACACGTTTAGTCTGTGAATGGGCGAGAGACTTTGCAGGGGTCACACACACAGAATGCATCTCACCAACTGTGGCACACAGAGCATGGCCAATTTCCCCCAATATCCAGTCTCCCTCTTTCTCATCCTAACAGAGTGATCAGCTGGGCACGTGGCCACTCAGAATATGGACTACGGCTTGGGTGGCGGCCCACACCAATGATCCCTGCAACTTGGCAGGTTATGGCAGGAGGATTTCAATTTCAAGTCCACCTCAGTAATTTAGTGAAACCCTCAGCAACTTAACAAGACCCTGTGTCAAAATAAAAAATTAAAAAGGGCTTTGGATGTAGTTCCCTGGTGGAGTGCCGTTGGGTCCAATACCTAGCGCCACAAAAAATTAAACACAAAAAATAAGAACTACATTTCCCAGCTTCCCTTGCTGCTGGGGGCAACCATGTGACTAAGTTCTGGCCAATGGGAAGTGAAAAGAAGTAATGGTTAATTTGCCAGCTGTTCCTCATTCCCACTGGCCAGCATGTTGGCGCTGAGGTCAGGATGGCTTGTCTGGTTACCATGTACAAAGACCATGGTGGATGAGTAGGGGGCCATCTTGGGATGCACATGAAGACCACACTCTAGGGAGAGCGGAGCAACAAGGCAGCAGGAACCTGGGCTCTGGCAACATCTCTGCAGCGCCATCAGACTTTCCTCCCCACCCACGGAAGTTCCAGGTAGTCTGGTCTCTGTGTCCCCAAGTCATCATGGATGATCTTCTCCCGCCCACAGCCCCCGCCCAGTGCCCTCCAATTCTGCCAGCCTTTCCCAGCCACTCACTCTTCCTCCTCCTCTGCCCCCTGCAGCCTCTGCTCCTTCTGCTGCTGCCGACAGATGAGGATGCCTGTGGCGGCGACAGCAGTAGCAATAATGGCGGCGATGATGCCGCCAATGATGCCACCCGTGGCCCCTGCGCCTGCCGTGTTGGGCATTTCTGCAAGGAGAAGGACAGTGTGAGGGGGGCTCCAGGAGGAAGCCACGCTCCCCACTCCCAGTCCCGCCCTGTGAGTCACCACCACCTGCCCTCCTCCTTCCCACTGCAAGGGGAGCCTGTTTCATTCCACTCATCCGTGCCGAGTGCGAGTAAGGAAGGCTTGTTGTGTGGGGAGGAGTGGTGAACACACACCCAGTCTCCATCCTCATGGAACTTAAGTTCTGCATGGGTGGGGAGGCCAAAGCGAACAAAGGCTGTGACATCTTATATGCCAGGTGGGAATCAGTGATAGAGGATAAAAATGCAGAGCGATGAAGGCAATAAGGAAGTGATGGAGGGCAGACGGGATGTACTGTGAGGGGACATTTGAGTAAAGACCTGAAGGAGGGGCGGGGTGAGCCACGAGAGTATCTGAGTGCGCTGCAGGCAGAGGAACCACCAGTGCAAAGGTCCTGAGGCAGCACCCTGGGTTAGTCTGTTGCAGTTCTGTGGATTGCACCCAGGTCCTTGCTCATGCTAGGCAAGTGTTCTACTGCTGAGCTACATCCCCAGCCCTGCCTCACGGTGCTTTTAAGAACTAGCAAGGAGATGTGGGGCTGGGGCAAAGTGAAGAGGAGAGAGAAGGAAGGAGATGGAGGATCAATTAAAAGGTAGAGAAGTGGGGGAGATGCTGGGCCCAGGAGCAGAACCCCTCACTCACTATGGGGGATGGAGTCTCCTCTGGACTAGCAGGAGGACTTGAGAGTCCAGGTCCCCAGGCTCCCTTCTGGGGCAGCGTTCCTAGTCTTACGTCCCACATCTGCCTCTCCCAGTAGTTCCTGAAGTTTTGGCCTGTTTGCCAATTTCCCCATGAGACTGAGAGCCGAGGTCAGGTGCACAGCAGCTGTTTGCCAGATGTCTAGGGCAGGTTTGGAAACAGCACTCAGGGACATGCCAGATGAGAGGACACCCGCCCTCCTGCTTCCAGAGGATGGGGAGGACCATCAACAGGAAGGAACAAGGGTGAAGAGTCTCGGTGTCACCATGACACCACCCCACTGTCCAGATGAGGAGAGGGAGCGTCCCAGGGGATGCCGTCTGCATCCAGTTTCCAGCTTCCCAGTCCCCAGCCGGGCTTCAGAGCTCAGGGACAAGGAGTTGCGGGGACAAGTATCGTGTTCAGTCCACACACACCGTCACCCCAGTTGGCTCTTCTGTCTTCGTCCACCGTGCCCCCGGGGAGGGTGGGCTAGGCGCGTCCAGGCCTCCACATGCCTCCAGCGCGCCCGGCAGAGGCTCTGCAGAGTCTGCGGCATCCACACAGGCCCAGGAATGCTCGGCGGGTCCCCTGCTGGCTGTCAGCCCTGAGAAGGCATCCTGCGTGTGTCCTCGCCGGATCTCACGAAAGTCTTGGGAGGCAGATTTGTACTCCGGCCCCCTTTTCCCGGGGCCACAGAGGCTCCGGAGCTGAGCGCCAGGGTTAAAGTCTGCCCTCCTCCTCCGGTTGAGCCTGGCAGCTCCGGGACTTTTCTACTTGGGGGAGCGGGAGGGACGCTACCTTGGATCCCCGAGACTCCCCTGAGGTCGCGCCCTGGAGCAAGGGTGGAGGAAGGCCCATTAAGAGCCACTGGGAGGGCAGGGGGTGGGCCTTCCTGGGATCCCCAGACCCACACCTGCCCTGTAACTTCAAGGATGCCAAAACAGGGGCCAAGTGGCCCTCCCTTCTCAAGGTCCTTGGCTACCGAGAGGGGTCTGGGCTGGGCTGCCTGCGGTGGGTGAGACCGGAGCCCTCTGCCCGCACATCCTCTCCAAACCCGGAACACTGGCACCCTGGCTCCTGCCAACCCCCCGCCCCCAAGGGCCCAGGAGTCCAGGTGCCCAGCCTCACTCCCCCGGTGAACTCAGGCCTCCAGCCAATGTGGCTACCCCGCCACTGTCCTGGGACCCAGGAATCCCAACGCTCCAGCCTCTAAGCCCCAAAGCCAGTGACCCAATTCCTAGTCCCACTCGCTCCAGGAGTCCTGAGCACCCAAGTGGTCTGAGCCCCCACAGGCTGCCCCCTTGGGGCCCAGTTCAGTCCTTTCCAACCCCTGGGACTGGGTAGTTCCTGTGCCACCCACTCTTTCCACGGGACCCAAAGAGGGGGTCTGATGTACTACAAGACACCCCTGAAGTTTTCCTCCAAGGCATTTATTAACTCCTGAGTGTCATGGGGCCAGGGGCCGGCTAGGGCCAAGAGCAAGTCTCTGAGGGGTCTCTCTGAGTCCCCGTCACTCGGCTCCCAGGGCCGCCCCTCCCCGTGCAGCCCTGGAGAAAGGGGGCGTCCAGTGCACGATTCCACCTTCCCTCCAACCCTGGAAAGCGGGAGGTAGCGTCTCAAATCCAGGTCAGCCAGCCAGACAAGTCCAGCCGGTCTGCAGCCCTGGCTGGCAGCTGCTGGGAGGCTGTCTCTGTCCCTCCGTCTCTGGGTCACACATAAACCGCCCTCCGCGAGATGAGGGAGCCGTCCAGCTGGGACTCCATGTCGTCCTTGAGTGCTGGGGACGGGGGCAACATGAGGCCCTCCTCCGCCTCCGCTTCCTCGTCCTCCTCTTCCTCCTCGTCCTTGCCATCTGACCTCATGGGACTCGGGGATGTTGGTGTCCAGAAGACGGGGCCCCCATTCCCAAACACCTGAGTTTTCGGATCATAGGATCCCCTGTCTCCGCCGCCGCCGCCTCCCGGGCTCTTCCTTCTCTTCACCCTCAGCAGGATGAAGGCCAAGGATCCCCCAGCCAGAAGCAGCAGGACCAGCAGTGTCCCCCCCACAGCCCCCCACACCAGGGGACCCGTGTCTCGGGAAGAAGCCTGGGGGGTGTCTGAGGAGAGAGAAGGAGGGGGGGGAGAGAGAAAGAGGGAGAGAGAGAGGGAGACACAGGTCAGGAAGGACATCTGGGGGCGAGGGTGTGGGGAGACCCAAGACCCAAGGGTCAGCGCAGGGTTTAGGGGGCGGTGACAGAAGAGGAGCAGGAGCCGCCTCTGGACCCCTTGCTCCAGGGGGCGCTGTGCAGGAGGGGGGCTGCCAGCTGGTGCTCCCCAGGTAGGCACCAACACCTGCGGTGTCCCTCAAAAATTAAAATCGCTGGGCCAGGGGGTGGTGAAGCGCTGGCCCAGCATGCTCAGGGCCTGAGCCTGACTCCTGGCACTGCAAAACAAGCCAAGATCAAAACGTCAAAATCGCCAGCTGACACTTCACAATAGGTCTAGGTTTCCCCTGGGGAGCACAGGGCACCAGGAGCTCCTCTGCCTGGCACCGTGGCGTGGAGGCCTGGAGCGGGCAGCAGACTCCCACTCACCGGTGGGCACCCAGGTGCCTGCGTTTGCAGCCACCTCTGGTGAACTGGGACCTCACAAGAACTCTGAGGTCGGGTCCCTGCTGGATCCTGAGTACCAGTCTGTGACTCCGAAGCTCTTGGGCATCTGAGGAGGACCAGGGGCCCCAACAGTTCCTCCCTCAGGGGCGACCAGGAGTGCCTGACCCTGTGGTGACAGGCCCTGTCTCCTCCCTGGGCCACGCAGCCCCAGCATGTCCAGGCCTGCAGTGGCTGAGCAGGGACACTGGAGGTCTGGGGAGGGAAGGCTGAGGCGGAAATGGAGCCAGGGGCCAAGGAGGAAATGAGAGGAGGGAGGAGGAAGGGGGCTTCAGCACCCACACCAAGGACAGAGACAGAAGCGCACAGGCCCTCTCACGCGAACCCCTTCCCCACCTCCATGCACTGGCCTGATGGAGATCGGGGGGCTTCATTTACAACGGATGCCCATCCTGTACCCTCTGCACACAGCAGGGGCTGGGATCCTGGCTCCTGAGGGCCTCTGTCTGCTTCTGGTTGTTTCTTTTACTTATTTATTATTTTTGGTTTTGAGATGGGGTCCTGCTGAGCTGCCCACCTGGCCTGCCTCTGTCTCCCAAGTAGCTGGGACTCTAGATGCCACCACCACGCTCACCTCTGGGCCACTGAAATCAGTGCTTTCAAATATTTTTGTGTGTGGTGCTGGGGATGAACCCAGGGCCTGCTGCGCGCTGGGCAGCGCTCCACCGTACACTCCACCCCAGCCCTAGAGCGGGGCTTCCTAGCAAGGGGTCATGACCCAGTAGGCTGGCGAATCAGCGTCGTGACTTGCATAAGGCATTAAAATAAGGAGACCCAGGTACAGTGGAGCGAGCATACAGCTCCAGCCACTCGGGAGACTGAGATGAGATGCTCAGAAGTTCAAGGCTCACGAAATGAGCCTCTGACCCAAAATAAATAAAAAGGGCTGGGGATGTGGCTCCACGGTAGAGAGCTTGCCTAGCACGTGCAAGGCCCTGGGTTCCAGCCCCTGCACTGAAACAACCAAAACTCCGTACTGAACCCTGTCCAGCCCTTCCTTGTCACAGCTCCCTAAACGACACAGCGTAACAACTACTTACACAGCTTTGACCTGTCTTGGAAGTCATCCTGGGATGATTTCAGGTGCAGAGGCTGTGCATGGGCTCTGGGCAGACACCAGGCCATTTAGACACTGCCTGGGCATCCAGGGGGCTCCTGGAAGCAGTCCCCCGCAGATGCCGAGATCGGCTCAACCCACACCTATGCCCTGAGCTGGGGTGTGACATGACTCTTAAGGGACTGCGGGTCAGCAGCACCTGCTGACGTCCTCGCTCAGCCGGAGTGTTTGCTCTGTCTCTGGGGTTGAACTTTGAAGCTTTGGAGCCCAGGGCTGAGTCTGTTCATGTGTCTGCGGGTCAGAAGTGCCGAGCCTCCCTAGAGACATCTGTCCCGGGGTAGCAGGGTGTGAGGACCTCTGTTTGTGCTGGTGTGAACCCCAAACCGTGTCTTTGTACAGTGAGTGCCTCTGACCTGAGTCTGTGTGTCTGGGAATGAAGATGTGTGTCCGGGTGACACCACATTTTTTTTTTTTTTTTTTTTTTCATTATTGGGGATTGAACCCAGAGGTACTCTGCCACTGAGCTACATTCCCAGTCCTTTTTATTTTTTAAATTTTGAGTCAAGGTCTCACTAAGTTGCTGAGGCTGTCTTCCAACCTGTGATCCTCCTGCCTCAGCCTCCTGAGATTACAGGCCTGTGCCACCATGCCCGGCTGTGACTCTTTTGGAGCAATGTGACCAAGCCCTGGGTGTGTTCTTGGGCGTGGGTGGGTGGATGTCTGCTGGTGCACTCATTGTCTGCTACTGGATCTAGGGTGCTGAGTGTGTCCCCATTTCTGCTGGCATCCATCTTTGGAAGCATGTCCTTGTGAAGATGTTACCTGTCATGGGGCTGTGGCTACCCTCGGGGGAGTGGAGACAAATCCTGGCACTTGTCCTGACAATGCCCTATGTGCTAGGGGTGTCCCCGTGTGGCAGACTGTTACTTAAGTGAGCTGAGCCTGTGTTCTGCGGGCTGCATGCTTAGGCGGTGCCTCCTGAGGGTGGGCAGGGACATCAGTTTCTGGAGCATGTCTCAGGGTAGAGGTGTGGGGTGTTTCCAGCTTGGTGTTGCTGGGAGATGGCCTCCTCTGGGTGTGCCTCTAAGGCAGGACAGCACCTCTAATGTCACCACAATAGCCCCAACAACAAGGAGAACTCCTGGCAAAGAGGCAACCTCAGCAAATATTTGCCAGAGGATGACCTGTCAAGTGAGACTCTCCAGCGAGGCACAGTGCCAAATGCCTGTGATCCCAGTTACTCAGGAGGCTGAGGAAGGAGGATGGCAGGCTCAAGGCCAGATTCAGCAACTTAACAAGGCCCTTAAGAACTTAGTGAGACCCTGTCTCAAAATAAAAGATAAAAAGGGCTGGGGATGTGGCTCCATCATAAAATGCTCCTGGGTTCAATCCCCAGTACCAAAAAGACAGAGACGGAATCTTCATAACTGAGTTTCTAGATAGTTGCAGGCGCCCCCAGGTGTCCTTGGTGTCTTTCTGAGCACTCACATCTGAGGCCTGATGCTTTTGCATGTGAGACTCTTGGCCTGTGGTGTGTGTCTCCTTCCAAGTATGTCAGATGTGCCGAGCGAGGCCCACTGTCTCTTGGGGTCTGTCGTCTGTGGCAGTGTTTCTGAGGAAGCCTGGCCCATCTCCCTGGCCAGCGTCTGGACTCCCTGCACCAGCAGATGTGAGTGCATCTAGGTCAGGGGTCTCTGGCGGTGTCTGTGCAATAGACATAGGCTGTGCCTGGGAGCTGGTCCCTATGTCTGTGGTTGTGTTTTCAGGGGACTCTGCTCCCCCGTCGGGGCCACCGTTCCTGAGTGTCTGCACAGGTGAACCGTGTGGATAGTCACCCATAAGGTGTTTCTAAGAGTGGCTCTTTCCAGGCACGTGCTAAGTCTCAAGGGCTCTGGCCAGTGTCACTGGCCTTGTTCAGTGTGTCTTGGCTGGTCCACTGCTCTCCCTGGCGTGTGTCTTGGTGACAATAGGTCTGGGTGTGTGGGGTTACACCAGGTTGGTGTCTGACTGGATTTCCTCACTTCTCTGCCCAGAGCTCCCAGCCGCCCTGCGTGCAGGTCCTGCTGGCCATGCTCCTGACCGGAGGGCACTCTGTTCTCAGCTCTGGATGCCCACGTGGCTGTCTCCAGGCACGTGACAGTCCGGCCTGCCCCAAGTGTGTGGCTGGACAGTGATGATGTGACCCTGTCTCCGTGATGGGCCCAGGCCTGGCTCCTGCTGCTCCCTCTGGCTACATGTCTTGGGGCTGGTCTGCGCTCCCGAGTGGGGCGCAGGAGCTGTGGCTTCTGTGGCAGGCCCTCACTGTGCAGGGGGCTGAGCTTTCCTGAGCTGGACTGTAGCCGCTCCCTGGGCTTCTCCCTCAAGGCCCTGCCCAGGCCTCGGCTTTTAGGATGCCCCATAAAGGCCTCGACCTCCTAACTCCCGGCACCTCAAGTCCAGATCCTAGGCTGAGGGCCCAGAGGGAAGCACCCAACTGGGCTCATCTGCAGTCAGCGAGGCGGGTCTGTATCCCATCCTTCCAGGGTGGCAGCACGGCCTTCCCCAAAGTGGCCCAAGCCTGAGAGAGACAAACAGAAGCAGGCGGGATCTCCATACTTGGTCCTGAGACCCACTTACCTCGGACCAAGACGAGCTGCTCGGCGCGACCTGTGCCCACAGCATTGGTGACGGTGCAGATGAAGGTGGTATTGACCAGTCGGTCCACTGAGTGGACCAGTAGCTGGGGGCCCTGGACGACAGCTGAGGCTGGGAAGATGCCTGAAATCCTGGGGGTGGAGGGCCAGGTAAGGGGCACGGCAGGGTCCACAGGGAGCACAGGCCTGTCCTGATGGTCCAGCTTCAGGAGCCGAGCTCCAGTGACCTGGCTTATCCCAGGACCCCAAAGGCCAAGCCTCCTCTCTCAGACACAGGAGTTGAGGCCCCAGCCCTCCTCCCTCAAAGGAGTTGAGGCCTCAGTCCTCCACCCCAAACCCTGGAGTCCAGACACCAGCCTCTTCCACCTTCAGACCCAGGAGACCAAACTCTAGCCTCCTTAACCCTCAGACCAAGGAGTCAACTCCAGAGTCCTCCTCCCTCAGACTCAAGGTCCAGGCCCAGCCTCCTCCCTCAGACCCAGGGGTCCAGGCTCAGCCTCCTCCCTCAGACCCAGGGTGCAGGCCCAGCCTCCTCCCTCAGACATAGGTTCTGGGTCCTCAGCACTCACGTGCTCCAATCGTAGCCTGTGGGCTCTGGGTTGCTGCGAACATTGCACATCAGGGTGGCCTCACTACGACCAAGGTACCAGTTGTCATCGTAGCCAGAGATGGAGACCTCGGGGGGATCTAGAGGAAAGGGGTGTCTGGGTCAGAGACAGGGATGATCCCAGAGGAGATGAACGATTAGCTTCTAGACAGGAACCCTAAAAAAGGAGTGGGTGGCAAGGGGCATACCTGGAGACGCGAGATGCGGTGGGTGCCCTAGGCCATCTCTGCTGAGGCCACTGTGGGAAACTTTGAGGACATTATTACTCAAGGCTGTTGGTATCTGAAGAGCCACTATGGATAACGAGTGCCTGCATGTGTGTGCACGGGTGTGTGTGTGCCTGTGTATGCGCGCTGATTTCCCCCTGGTGCTGGGGATTGTACCACTGAAGAACATCCACAGTCTCTTTTTACTTTTTGTTTTGAGATAGGGTCTTGCTAAATTGCTGAGACCGGCCTCGAACTTGTGATCCTCCTGCCTCAGCCTCCCAAGTAGCTGGGATTACAGGTGTGCACCACTGTGCCCAGCTGTTATTTTTGACGTGCCCAGGGTAGACAATATTGGCAGGAGATGTCAAACCAGTGTCTGCCAACCTGTTTAGACTGGGAGGCTCGGGGCAGCCTGTGCACATGTTGGTGCAGACGACTACAGCCTGAGGGAGCCAGTGTAGACCAGGTTGGGGACCCAGGGCAAATGCAGGCATGGCCTGGCCAGCTGGTGCACCGACACCAAGTGGGGCCTGGGTGGGGGGGTGTGGACAGCGAGCAGACTCCTCGCACAGTTAGTGTTTGCCTGGGTCTGTAACGCGCCTCTCTGGGTGACATTGCAGGGTGTCACCGTGGGCAGTTTCCAGAGGAACCCTCCTAGAACACTGGCAGGGGTCAGAACCAAGAAGGCCCAGAGAGGCCAGTGTATACAATGCTGGGGAGCAGGGCTTTCCCGGGGGAGTCGATCTTGACAGCATGGGAAGTGGAGTGGACACTGTTGGGTCGGGCAGTGTAGACCATGGTCCAGGGCAGACGAGAAGGACCGTCAGGGCACTCGGTGATGTTGGGGACGGTTGTATGCTGAAAACCAGATCTCTGGCCGGGTGCAGTGGTGCACGCCTGTAATCCCAGCGCCATGGGAGGCCGAGGCAGGAGGATCCCAAGTTCAAGGCCAGCCTTAGCAATGTAGCGAGATCCTAGACAACTCAGTGAGACCCTGTCTCCAAATAAAATACAAAATAGGGCTGGGGATGTGGCTCAGTGGTCAAGTGCCCCTGGGTTCAATCCCTGGTAACAAAATAAAAGTGAAAAAGAAAAGAAAAGAAAAACCCCAGATCTCTGAAGGGGAGAAAGAAAAACCCCAATGTGTTTGCCAGCTTCTAATGGGATGTGGCTGGATGCAGAACTGGGAGGACAGTGCCCCTCCACGCCCCTCTCAGCTGACCACAGACGGGGGTGGCGTGGCAAGAGCCTGTGAAGTCGGTGTGGACAGGAGACCTTGCCCCCAGGAGCCAGTACAGACAACCGGCAGGAAGGCAGTGCAGAACTGGCTCAAGGGACCCAGTGCAAGCAGTGTAGACAGTGGCACAGAGAAGCCAGTGTGGGCGGTGTTGGCGGGGCAGGGTGGCCTCGGGTGCACTCACAGCGCACGGAGAGCGTCACGGGCAGCAGGACCGGCTCCTCGAAGCTCTCGTGCTCCACTTTACAAGTGACCTTGACCCCATCCACTTGGCCCAAGGGCACTGAAGTATAGCGGCTGGTGACCGTGACTGTGCCTGGTATGGGCCCCGACTCCTGGCTTTCTCTGGCCTCCCCGTCCAGTGTGGAGATCCAGGTGATCCGGGCAGGCGGGCGGCCCCCTGTGGAGACGCAGCGGGCCACGGGCATGGGCTCCAGGCTGAACGTGACTTCCTGGGCTTCAGCGTGGTTCTGGGGCTGAGCTGGGGAGAGGAGCAGAGGGGGCGTCACTCCCAGCCGCCCGGGTTCCAGTCCCAGCTCTGCCGCTCAGCAGGCTGTGGTCACTGGCCAGGCAGCTTGCCTGGGTCTTGTTTCTTCTCGTGTCAGCTGGGGAAAACCAATGTCCCCTGCCTGTCGGACTGTGGAGTGGACCAAAGAAATCGACACATCCAGTGTTGAAGGAAGGAAGGAAGGAGGAGAGAGGACAGGGACGGAGTCCTCCAAGAGAAGCAGCAGCCGGCACCCACTGAAGAACCCGGAGCGCACCCTGCCTGTGCCACCTGGCGCTGCACACCGGCACCTCGCTTCTGCTGCCCTCCCCACTCCCGCCCTCCCCACCGACCGCCATGCGCACCCATCCTACCTCCTCCCCGGCCGCCCTCCCAGCCCAGGCCGGGGAGGTGCAGAGGGACCCTGAGGAGCCCAGGCCTTGCACTTGCCCGGGGAGGCTCCTGGCCCAGGGGACTGGCTGGGAACACCATCAGAGTTCCAGGGACTCCCCACCTGCCGCCCTCAGTTCCTCGCCAGCCACTTCGGGGTCTTGGACACCAGCCTCAGCGTCACTTCCTCAAGGCCTCAAGGCAATGTCCCTGGCCTCTGTCTGGCTTCCCTCAGTGGCTCATGGATCACCTGCTTCTTCAGGAGGGTGGAGGCTGGCTGCTTTATTCTTTGTACATAAATTGTCTTGTGCCTAGTAAGTGTTCTCCAAGAATTCTTTCATTGTTATTATTAATGATAGTAAATACATAAATTAATTAATCTTGCGGTGCTGGGGACAGCCAAGTGCATGCTAGGCAAGGGCCCTACTAGCCGTGCTACCAGACCCTTGGGGAATCTCTCTTGAAAAGAACAGATGATGCACAGAAGAGGGACTTCTGCCATGGCGGGAGGAGAGCTGCCTCTGTGTGGTGGGGAGGAGTCGCGATTGCGAGCTCTCTGCAAAGGGAAGCACTACCCAGGGGTGGGGAGGGAGCTTCCAACTCTCTGGGGCTGAGAAGGGGAAATAATGCATCCAGGGTGATGTGGAAGGAAGGTTCCTCCAGGTTGCTGGAGGAAGGTGGCATCTTGGGGGATTTCCGGGATTCAGTGAGAAGGGGCAGCCCTGGAGCAGACACCTCCTCAGTCTCTCATTCTTGGCTGTGCCAGTCACCTCCTGCTGGAGTCAAAGTCTGGGAGTCTTTTTTTTGTACCAGGGATTGAACCCAGGAGCATCTAACCACTGAGCCACATCCCAGCCCTTTTTATTTTTTTTATTTTGAGAAAGGGTCTCACTGAGTTGTTTAGGGCCAAGGTAAGTTGCTAAGGCTGGCTTTGAACCTGTGGTCCTCCTGCCTCAGCCTCCCGAAGGCGAGCACCACCCCGCTGGCCCTGAATTACTCTCTCATTTTTCTTACATGACTTACTCTCTGGCGCCCCCTGACAGCAGTGTGAGCTCTTGGGGCACAGAGGGTTCCCTTAAACTGCTTTCTCCTCAGAGCCCAGGAGTGTGCCTAGGCATAGTAGATGCTCAACAAATATTTGCTGAAAGAATGCCTTGTTGGCTGCTGTATCCTTGGCACGTGAAAAAGCATCGGGCACACAGTAGGTGGACGTCTGCCAACTGACTGAAGATGGCAGGAAAGTGACCAGCTGAGACAGAGAAAGAAGACTGGCAGGGGCTTACTCCAGGTCGCACCCACCCGGCTCACCTATGATCCTCAGCCAGGTCACCCCCCGGCGCGTGCCGTTAGGGAAGGTGGCGAATTCGCAGGTATAGTTGCCCTCGTCCTCCACCATCAGTCCCTGGAAGGCCAGGGTGGCGTCCCACAGGTCTGTCTTTGTTCCTTGTCCAGCTCTGACAAAGGACAGTCGCTCCTTGTTGGACTTCGGGCTGGGGTAGTCGATGCCGTAGGAGGGGTGGATGGCAGCCACGGCCGCTGCATCCAGGCGCTGCCAGGTCACCTGTGAGATGCGCACTTCCGAGGTGCGTGGCAGCAGGAGGCACGGCAGATCCACGGTGCCCCCCAGGCGGCCCCGCACCTCTGGGAGCACCTGAACCCGCACATCCTGGGCGCCTGGGGAGAGGAGGACAGGTCAGGTAGACGAGGGACCGGAGACCTCCAGGCCAGGCTGGGCCACTGCTGAGCCACATCGCGGGGAAACTGGCCCCAGGCGGGATGGGGGTCTCTTCTTCCAAAAGAAACCAGTTAGCAAAGACCATCTCAGGAAACTTAGGGGAACTGGGGTCTGAGCTAGTGAGTGGAGAGACACAGCCGTGACTCAGCTGCTCCCCCGACACTCTCACAACACTTTTTTTTCTTTCTTTCTTTCTTTCTTTGTATTCTTTGTATTTTTTGGTACCAGGAATTGAACCCAGGCCCTATTCCCAGCCCATTTTTTATTTCATTTAGACACAGGGTCTTGCTAAGTTGCTTAGGGCCTCGCCAAGTAGCTGAGGCTGGTCTCCAACTTGCAATCCTCTTGCCTCAGCCTCCTAAACTGCTGGGATTATAGGCCTGAGTCACTGCGCCTGGCCACAACCCGTCTCTGATACCAGCCACGTGGGGGTCCTCCCCACCTGCCCGGCCGCATCAAGCAACACACGCCGTGGGGAGCCCTCCCACTCAGCTTGGGTGCTGGCCCTGGACACTGCATCCGATCCCACAGGTTGAGGGCTCATTTCCCAAGATGCCCCCTCTGCCGCCTTCAGACGCCAAACACAAGCCCCTCGTTTTTCTGGACTCCTGACTCACTGGCTGTACACTGGTATTACTGTAGTTCCCTCCTCGGGTTCCACTAAATTGTTTTTGCACAGGTGTGGTGGTGCACACCGGTAGTCCCAGCAACTCAGGAGGCCAAGGCAGGTGTATCAAGTTCAAGGCCAGTCTCCATAATGTAGTGAAATCCTGTCTCAAACAAGAACAAAAGCAACTTTTTAAACATTTTTTGTACTGGGGATTGAACCCAGGGGCGCTCTACCACTGAGCCACATCTCCAGCCTTTTTTTATCTTTGGTTTTGAGACAGGGTCTCACTCAGTTGCTTAGGGCCTCACTAAGTTGCTGATGCAGGCCTTGAATTCATGATCCTCCTGCCTCAGCCTCCTGAGTCACTGGAATTACAGGCATGTGTCACTGTGCCCAGTTCTTTTTCATTTTTTTCAAAGTTTGTTTTGTTTTCTTGGTTTCAGGAATTGACTCCAGGGGCACTTTACCACATCCCCAGACCTTTAAACTTTTAAAATTTCAAGACAGGGTCTCACTAAATTGTGCAGGCTGGCCTCAAACTAGTGATCCCCCTGCCTCCTCCTCAGCCTCAGCCTCTCTGGGATTACCTGCACCAGGCTCTTTCTTTTCTTCTTAAGTTTGAAACAGCAGCTCGCTGGGATGACAGATGTGTGCCACTGTGCTTGGGGTCCATTAATTTGTTCAACTGGCTCACAGAACTCAGGGAAATGTGCACTGGTTTACTCTGAAGGATATTTCAAAGCATTCTGATGAAGAGGGACACAGGGGGAGGCCTGTGGGGAAGCTCTGTGGACATGCCACCCTCCCTGTGTTCAGCAATCAGGAAGCTCAGTGTCCTTTGAAGGTTTATGGGGGCCTCACTGCGTAGGCACCACGAATGACATCGTTGGCCATTGTTGATCAACTCTGCGCCTCCCTCCTCCCTGGTGGTTGTAGGTGGGGCTGAAAGTCCCAACCCTCTAATCCTGCCTTGGTCTTCCGGTGACCAGCCCCCAACCTAAAGCGCAGTGGCTGCTGACCAATAATTCTTTATCTCCTTTCTTTCTGTATTAGGGATTGAACCCAGGGATACTCTACCAAGGCCACATCCCTAGTCCTTCTTTAGTCTTACTTTAAGACACGGTCTTGCTAAATTGCTGAGGCCGGCCTCCAATTTATAATCCTCCAGTCTCAGTCTCCTAAATTGCTGGGATTACAGATCTGTGCCACCACACCCAGCAACAGTCAGCTCTTTAACATATAATAAGACTCGAACTTAGGAGCGTCCAAGGATTTTAGGAATTGTATGCCAGGAGTCAGGAGGAAGATCAAATAGATATTTCACACGCTCACAACTAGATTATACACTATTATGGAAATTACTGTCAATACTCTTAGGTGTGAAAATTAAATTGTGGTTGTGTAGAAAATATTCTAGAACAAATCCACACAGAGAGGCCGAGGGAGGCTATTATTCTGACTTACACCCGTGTTTGAAATTTTTCATTATAAAATGTTTGGAGTAAAATAATCCTCCAAAAATAAATAAAAAATAGCTGGGAGCTGGGCGCAGCTGGGGAGGCTGAGGCAGGAGGATCACCAGTTCAAAGCCAGCCTCAGCAATGGCGAGGCGCTAAGCAACTCAGTGAGACCCTGTCTCTAAATAATATACAAGATAGGACTGGGGATATTGCTCAGGGGTAGAGCACTTGCCTGGCATGTGAGAGACTCTGGGTTTCATTCCCAGCACTGGGGGGAGGAAAAAAACAACCATATGTATATATGTTTTATACATCTCACACACAAAAAAAATGCTAAGTATGAGAACAGACTTCATTTTTTCCCTCTGCAGTAATAAACTTGCCCTCACTTAATAAGACCTCCGGCCGCTTAGGATGTGCACATGCAGTTGCGCAACTGGAACGCAGGGCCTCAGCTGCTTGGCTGTGAGGGCCGCCCCCAGCCCTGTTTTCTCACTTTAATGAAAACAGGGCCAGGAAGGACGTCCTGCTGTGCGAGGCAGCACACAGGCACAGACTTTGTGGTTCCAGTCCTGACTGCTGTGTGTGACCTTGGGCAAGTCACTTAACCTCTGTGTCCATTTCACAGCTATAAAGCCAGGATAATAATGGTGCCCACCTCCCAGGGCTGTTGAGGATCAAAGAATGTTTGCAGTGCAGGGACACAGGAAACTCGAGATCAGAGCTTGGCAAATAAACACCACGAGGTCCGGATAATTATAAGAGGCCCTGGACTCGCCTGAGGTGAGGCAAGGCCAGGGCGCATGACCCGCGTCAGGGAAAGGGCTGCCGGTTCCCTGCCCCTCCAGGAGCCAGGGAACACTGACAGGAGATCCTGAGGAAGGGGTCGCCAGCGGACAGTAGTCCCCTGGACAGGGGCTTCAAGTAAGAAGCCATCAGTGAAGGCCGACCTCGACACAAGCATTATTTCCGCATCAAATGTGGAAAATGGCCTCACCACTCTGGAGGGACGGCAATGGCAGGCACGGTGTGGCACCTAGGAACCACCAGCACGGGCTTCCGGCCAGCTCTGTCCTCTCCCAGGTGGGGGAACCTTCTTCCAAGCCTAAGTTCCTCCACCTGTAAAACTGGGGTATTCAAGCCCCGACTCCAGGGTTCCTGTGAGAATCTCAGGGAAGGATCTTCCCTCCCGGGCTCTTCGCAGGGCCTGGCAGAGAGACCAGCGCAACTGGTAACTGCCTCTGCTGCAGGTGCCTCGGCTCTGCTGTGCCTTTGCTTTGGTCTCTACGGTGCTTTTTCCCTTTTTGTTGTACTGGGAACTGAACCCGGGGTGCTCTACACTGAGCTGCCCCCCCCAGCCCCTTTATTTTTTGAGACAGGGTCTCACAAAGTTGCTGTGGCTGGCCTCGAACTTTGGATCCTCCTGTCTAGGCCTCCCGTGTGGCTGGGATTGCAGGCATGGGCCACAGTGCCCAGCCCTGTCTGGATTTTTCTGACAATCTAGACCCTTCCATATAGGTTGCTAATTCGCATTTAAAACAACTATTCCCCCACCAAAAATCAAGCACAAACAAACAAAAAACAAACACCATAAGGTTCTGACTGACTAGAATTTGGCAACGGGGTCAGAGAAAGGTAACCCTAAGAGAACCTGCTTGCTATTCCTTCACAGGTAATCCAAGATACAGAGCCGCTCAACAAACAGGTCTTGAGGTAAAAGGCTTAGCCCCCTCAGGACAGGGATCTGTCTGTCGTACTCCCTGCCGTACCCCAGCTCCAACATCGGGGCCTGGCACTCAACAGAGGCTCAATAAACACTGCTGGGTGAATACCAGGCCCTGTGCCGGGTCAGAGGTCACAGAAGTGACAGGACAAAGCAGGTACGTGTGGCCAGGGCGGATACTCTGGTGGGGGAGGTAAATATGGTGCAACAATTATCAGCACGAAAGAACATCCCGATGACTGAGGTGGCAGGTCTTGACCTGTCTGAGAAAGGGCAGTCTAGGGGTGTTGGGAGGAGACCGCTGGGGAAGCTGAACCCCAGGCTGAAGGAGCCCACACCCCCGCAGGGTCCTGAATCTCCCAAGAAAGTGGTCCTTAAGAAGCAGTCCAGGGCTGGGGAGATGGCTCAGTCGGTAGAGTGCTTGCCTTGCAAGCACAAGGCCCTGGGTTCGATCCCCAGCACCGCAGTCCGCCGGAAGGTGAAAGGATGGGAAAACATCACTCACGTGGATCTGAAAACAAGCAGGGCCTCTACCCTCACACGGGATAAAGAAGACTTCAAGCAAAGTCAATCGGAAGGGACAGAAGGCCATTGCCCACTGCTTAAGGGAGCTATATACATCAACGTGACAAACAGCCGTAAATATTCATGCTCCAAACAATGGAGCATCTACTTATGTCAAACAAACCCTTCTCAGTTTCTAGCATCAAATAGACCACAACACAATAATACTGGGTGACTTTAACATGCCTCTGTCACCACTGGATAGATCCTCCAAACAAAAACTAAATAAAGAAGCTAGAGAACTAAAACACACGCTTGATAGTTTAGACTTAACAGACATATGGACTATTCGCCCATTAACGCCTGAGTACACGGTCTTCTTTCTCAGCGGTGCCCGAGCCTTCTCTAATACAGACCGTGTTATGTAAGCCACACATGTTGGCGAGCAATCGTAGTGTTACCTGAATGCATTTTTAGCCATCTGTAGGGCTATTTTGATATCTCTCTTTCCATTGATATTAATTTGTGTTTTTGCTTTCTTCTTAAGACTTGTTTGACTTTTACCAACTTTTAGCTGTATTATCCCTTCTCTATTTCATATATTTCTGCACCTACTCTTATTTTTTCCTTCCTACCACCTAATTTGAAAATAATATAATTGTTCATTTAGCTTCTTCCCGATACAAGTAGTTTAAGTTATAAATGTGCATCCGAGTACTGTTTCGTCCCAGAGATTCTGATATTTTAAGCTTTTATTATCGTCGCTTAGTTCAAGTACTTTTTATTAAAAAAAAAAAAAGCAGTCACAGTGACTTTAAGGTCCCCCTTCTGAGACCACGGAGGTGCCGAGCTGTGTGGGGCTGGGGTGGACTCCGGTGGGGATGTGCTTAGCATTCGAAAGGCCCTGACTTCCATCCCAGCACCAAAACCCCCCTGGAAAACCCACCCTTGGCTTCCCTGCGCCGCCAACTCCTCATCAGTTCTCACCCCATCTTCTTGCCCCACGGGTCACCTGCCTCGCTCCCTCTCCTCCTCAGCTGCTTATGTCCCTTAGCCCTGTGCCTCCCGGTCTCTGTTTCCCAACAGGATCTCTCTCTTTGACACAGTCAGCGCCACAGGGTGGGGTCCTCTAGTCTTGTCCCAGACGCCCCCCCTGGGCTCTGCAACAGAGAATGGCCCTGGCAGATGCTTGGGGTTTGCTGAATGAAGGACGGCATGGACCCCGAGTCCTGCTGCGTAAGTGCCTCTTTCTAAGCTCCCATAGGGACGCGTGGTCAGGACCTTCTTTTTGCATGATCTTGGGGATTGGACCTGGGGGTGCTCTACCACAGAGCTACACCCCAGCCCTTTATATTTGTTATTTTGAGACAGGGTCTCGCTAAGATGCCCAGGCTGGCCTCGAACTTGTGATCCTCCTGCTGGGACGTGCCATCACATGTGACCAAACAGTCCGTTTTTAAGGCATCTTTGCCTCAACAGGGCTCAAGATGGCAGCCTTGGAGCTGGCCTTCTCTACCTCTTCCCCCACGTGGATTCCATCAGGAAATCCTGCAGGCTCGATGTGAACTGATCTGCACCCTCCACCAACTCCACCTGTCTAATCCACTAGCCCTCCTGCTTGAGATTGCGGTTGTCCCTCAGAGGTGTCCCCACAGTAGCCAGGAAGATCCTGCTGGGAACTGCCCAGGGCCTGCCTGTGGCTGGCTCCTCACCAGAGCAAAGTGACCCACAGAGCCCTGCATGTCCTCAGCCACCACCTCTTTTTTTTTGGTGCCAGGACTGAACCCAGGGGTGCTTAAACACTGAGCCACATCCCCAGCCCTTTTTATTTTTTATTTTTATTTGAAGACAGGGTCTCCCTAAGTTGCTGAGGCTGGCCCATCCTCCTGCCTTGGCCTCCCCAGCCACTGGGATGACAGGCTGCTCAGTCACCCCCTGCCTGATCTCATCTCCCACCCTCTCTTCTGTGGCAGCCAAACTGGTTTTTCCAATTTTCCTCCAATATTCCAGGCACTCTCCCTGTCCCCATGTCACCAGGCTCTTCCCTCACTTCCTTCTGATGTTTTGCTCAGGAGACGTTCCCTGACCACAATACTGGTGATAACAAGGACTCCCTTGAGCCAGCTTCTACCTCATGGCACCGATCACCACCTGCCGGGCAGCAGCGCCCTGTCTTTCTCCGCACAGAGCATCAGTGCCAAGTGGCAGAGATCTTTGTCCATCTTGTTCACTACTATATCCCGGAGCCTAGAACGGTGCCTGGCACGCTGTAGGCACTCCATGAATGTGCTGGGCGAAGACGCGGAATGAGGACTAGATCCCATGGGGAGGTTGAGCCAGAGGGTGGGCTTTTTTCCTGAGGGCACTGGGGAGTTGTGGAGGGTTATACCATGGGGGAGGAACGGGGTTAGGCTCTCGTGCTTTAGCAAGATCCCTCAGAATGGAGTGAGGCAGACACTGGAGGAGGAGCTGGACTGGAAACACAGACGTGGATGGGAGTGAGATGGGGTTCAGGCAGGGGAAGGCAAGAAGACTCCTTGGGATCTGGAAGCCTGTGGGGCATGGGGAAGGGTCCACGTGGAGGCGGGCGAAACGCAGGCAGGAGGGCGGCTGACCTGGAGTTAGATCCCCGCCCCCAGCACACTGCTGGGAGGGAGCCCATGTCCTGACCCTGATGGGGACATGGCACCATGGCCAGGGGACAAAGAGTCGCTGTGGGAACACCCAGCTCCCTCTGCTTCCCTGGGCAAGCCAGACTGGTGATAGCTTTATAGAAGTGTCAGTTGGGTCCCCAAACACACTTCCTTTTTCTGTGAACTGGGCCTGGTAGAGTGGGGGCTGCCCAGGTCACTAGGGAAGCCCAGGGAGAACTTGAGGGGACAGAGATACAGAATTTGAGATCTTGAGATTCAGGAGGAGTTGACCAAGGCACAGAGGAAGGTCACGGTGGCTCATGGACCCTGGGGGAGGGCTGGGGCCTGGACTCCTGGATCTAAGGGAGGAAGTGGGCTCTTGGATTCTCAGGGCTTGGCGTGCTCCCTGCAAACCCATAAAACACAGGGCAGGGCGTGGCAGGACCCCAGCAGGCCCTTAAAGGCCACGTGCTTTGAGCAGTGGG
This sequence comes from Sciurus vulgaris, assembly GCF_902686455.1. Taxonomy (NCBI): domain Eukaryota; kingdom Metazoa; phylum Chordata; class Mammalia; order Rodentia; family Sciuridae; genus Sciurus; species Sciurus vulgaris. The sequence continues at coordinate 54,022,628 of NC_136478.1, read as the reverse complement.
CTCGGGGGCTGCCTGAGCCACTTGGTTGGTTAATTAGTAGCATTTATCATGCTGCCCACCCCCACAGAGCCGGGCTGGAGCAGGGCTGAGGGTCTGGGCCTGGTCCTCTGGTCTTCCTCACTCATCAGGCAGGGCAGGGAGCACTGGGCTGGGAGCACTGAGGTGCAGTGGGATCCCTCCCCGCCTCTCCCCTCCCCTAGGAGCTCAGCCCTGCAGGCCTGGGGAGGGAAGGGGGGGCCCAGCCCACCTTCCTCAGGATGATGCTCTAAGATTGCTCCCCAGGGCAGATCCCTCCCACATGCTCCCTGCTTCCTGGGCCTTTACACCTTAGTGTCTGTCTCTCTGAGGCCCAGGCCCCCTAAATGTGCTTCGTCCTGAGTCTTTGTTTTAATTCTCCCCTTGGAGACTCAAGAGTTCTTCATCTGTCTCTCAGGATCTTCTCACCTCTGCCTCTGGTTCTGAGGGTCCCTGCTCCTCTGTCTCTAATCCTCAAGGCCCCTGGCCTGTCTCTGTCTCAGTTTTCTCTGTCTCTCACTCACTCTTCTAGGGCTGCGGATAGAACCCAGGGCCTCCTGTGTGCTAAGGAAGCACTCTGACCCCGAGGGATGTTCCCAGCCATCTTTTTTGAACAGTTTTATTGAGATAAAATTTCCGTATAATACACCCCCCCATTTAAAGAGTTTAATGCCTATTGGTTTGTTCACACAATTGTGCACCCATAGCCACAGTCGATTTTAGAACATTCTTATTGATGAAGTAAACAAAGCAGCGCGTAGCCTGTGATTCCAGTGACAGAGGCTGAGGCAGGAGGATCACAAGTTCAAGGCCAGACTCAGTAACTTAGTGAGACTCTGTCTCAGAATTTTAATAAAAATGAATAAATAAAAAGGGCTGGGGGTGTAGCTCAGTAATAGAGTGCCCCTGGGTTCAATCCCCAGTACCAAAAATGAAAGAATAAATAAATAAATAATTTTTAAAAGTGCCATTAGCCAGGAAGATAGCCAGGACCTCTCTAGGCCAGGCATCTCTATCTTCAGAGGTCTCCGTCTGCTGGCCCGGGTCTTCTGATCTCTGTAGTCTGGCTCTCTGTGTCTCAGACCTGGGGACCTCCCTGCCTCCTGGGTCTCCCACCATCTCCCTGCGTCTACCACACTTTCTCAACTGCTCCAGCCTTCTCGCTGGGTCCCCTCTTCTCCTCCGCCTCCTGCTCCATTTCTCAGCATTGCTGGGACATTAAAAATGTAACAGCGTCCCAGGCAGGGGCGGGGGAGCTGGCCCTAGTGCACTACTCCCTGTCCCTCTTATGTCCACCACTCCTGTGGCCCCCACGCTACTGGCCTTGAGGCTCGCCGGTGCCCTGACCTTCCTGGGTCATGGCATCTCCACTCTCCCTCAGCTGGAGTCTTCTGGGTTCCCCACCTGTCACCAAACCTCTGTCTCTCCTTGGGTTGTGTCTGCCTTCATCCTAGCGTCCCTCTAGCTCCCTCTGCACAGTGCTGTCCCTCTCCTGGGCCTTTCTGCCTGTCCATGTGGCTGTCTCTCTTCCTCTCTCCATCTCTCTGTTCCTGTCTCATAAGTGTCCCTGACCCCATCCCTGAATCTGATTCTGACCTTCTTTCCCCTTTTGGCTTCTGTCCCTATCCCTGTGTTCTGTCCTCTGTTTATGCGGTTCCCCGCCCGCTTCTCCTTTGCTCAGTCCCCCTTCCCTAACGAGAAGAGACAGCCAGGCCGGCAGTCCCCTCTCCCATCCCCCTCCACTGCGTGGGGCTGCCTGCCTGACATGGATGAGCAGTGAGAGCTGAGCAGGACGCGGGGGGAGCGGGTAGCCAGGTCCAGGTGGTGCTCCCGGGTCCCCAGGAGGTGAGGGGCGGGGAAGGCGGGGCTGGAGCAGGTCCAGGAAAGAGGGCGGGATGGGAGAAGGGAAGCTGGGGCTGAGGAGGGATGCAGAGAGACTGGGAAGCCCAGGAGGGGAGAGAGCATTAGAAAGGAAGAAAGGAAGAGGTGGAGAGAAAGTGAGGAGGGCGGGAGGTCAGACAGACAGACAGACAGACAGACACTGGGGAGCACCTGAGCCAGCAGGGGCAGAAGAATGGAAAGTCAGGAAGGGAAGGCCCCTCCCCAGCTTTCTTGGGGCATTGAGGGGAACTTTGAATTTTCCTAATGGTCCTTCAGGGAAGAGACTGTCACCTCAGTTTTACAAAGGAGGGAATAGAGGCTCAGAGGCACTTTGGGGAGACCGCCCAGTCCAGCCTAGGGTGGTCTGAGAGTAGTCTCTGGATCTGGGCTCCCGGGAGCTGGCTGTGGGACTCTGGGAGAGTGGCTTGTCCTTTCTACACTCTGTTTCCTCATCTGTGAAATGGGAACAGGAAGAGGTGCTTGTTTCTGAGGGTGATCTGGAACCTGCTGTGAGATTATGCACCAAGTCAACCTTGGAGCAAGTTCTGCTGGGTTCTGGGAATTCTCCCAGCGATGGAGAGTTCTGATCTCATTTTCATTTCCCTATCGCTGACAGGGAAGGGAGAGGTAGAGGGTGGGAGAGGCGGCCAGCAGCTCACAGCTAGGGGTCAAGGCTGGATGACCACTCAGAGACATGGAGGTCAGGGGTAAGCTGGGGTTCACCCTTAGCCCCATTCTGGGAAAACCCTTGGGAAACTCCATCATCCCAGTGTTTCTAGCTGGGAATAAACAGCCGGTCACCTGCAAAGGGCGGGGCCAGCGCCGCCTTCACCTGTCTGGTCTCAGCCTCTCCTCTTTTGGGGGCTGCACCCCTCCCCCAGTGAGGTGGGGAGGGGCGCGGGGATTTAGCCAGGCGGCTCCACCCGTCGGCCTCCCGAAGCGGCTGCGATGACAAAGGCGCGACTAGAAGAAAGATAAGGTCCCGAAACAGGGAGTTCGAAACTCGGGAGTCCGGAACCGAGAGCAGGAGAGCTCCTGCCCTGCCCCTCCCAGGCTGGCGAAAGCGATACCCGGAAAACTTCCCCAGGGACGTCCCCACTGACCGCTCACTTGCAGAGGGCGGGGGCACCCAGACTCCCGGCCTCGCCTGGGATTCTACCAGGGACGCGGCACACTAAGCCTCCAGCCTCCAGCAGAACCGCTGGTCCTTGATTACATCTGGAGGCCAAAGGACAGGGTGCCCTGCCCGCCTCAGTATTTGGGGTTTCGAAGACAGTCCTCTGCCCACAATTAAACCTGAAACCCACGAAATTAAACCTTCTGTCCCCAGTTCCACTTCGAATCCAGGAGACAGAGGCCCCTGCTCACAGAAGTTTGAGCCCCTCCTGCCCCCAGTTCTACTTAGACCCCGGTTAGTGTCAGCCTCTGGCCTCTATTTCACCTGGGACCCGGGAGAGGGAACCCCCCAGCCCTTAATTTTTCTGGTGCCCAGTGTTCAGAGCCCTCAAACTCCTCGAGGTCCAGGGCTGGAGTGCCCAGCACAGGCCCTTCCCCCCAGGTGGCCGCAGGAACTCTCATCCTCCGCCCGCCACCGACCCCAAGGTCCGCGCTCCCGCCCCTCCGGTAGAGGATCTCGACGTCTGGCCCCTTGCCCTTGACTCCCCAAGCCTCAGACGTCCAAGAAAGAAAAATGAGGGGTGGGGAGCGTCTTGCCACACCATCACGACCGTCCTGCTGGGGGTGGGGGCACATTCCCCACATTCCTGAGGCGGGTAACGGAGACCGATACCCAGACCCGGATCACAGATTAGCGCAGGATGGGGAGGGGGCGCGAGGCCTCCCACAGATCTCAGATTTAACCACTTCGGCGCATGGATCTGACCAAGGGGGAACCGGGACCGAGAAGTCCCAGGCAGCATGGGCGGTGGGGATTGGGAAGGGTGTGAGGGGAGGGGCAGAGGGGTTTTCGGGACTCAGACAAAATGGGGTGTGTAGGGGAAGGCGTCGGAGTCGGTAGGGACATTCTGGAAGGGGCACGAGAGCAGGGCCTCGGTGAACCAGGAGTGAGGTGGGGGAAGGTTCTCGGGCTTCTTCCACTCAGAAGGGAGGGAAGGGCGTCCGCGGTTTCGCTCACCTGTTTCCTGAAGAAGCAGCAGCAGCAGCAGCAGCAGCAGCGGCAGTGTCGGCGACAATCTTGACGGCGGGAGGACTGCGACCCGGGCCATGGGGGGCCCGGGAGCGGACTGGGCCGGGCGGGGGCCTGCGGGCCACTGTGCGTGCGCCGATCGGCTGAACGGTCGAGCGGGTGCCTGAGGGATTCGGTTCGGGGCCGGCTCCTGTCGCGCACTCCTGTCCCTGCTCGGTTCTGGTTCAGCTTTCCGGATCCCGCTCTTAGGATCCACGCCCGGGCCCCTAGCTTAGCTCCGGCCGTTCGGACTCGCTGACGTCACAGGACCCACCCCTTCCCTTCCCCCCCGGCCGAGTCGAACCCGGGCTCTGGCCCCTCCCACTTCTGGTGTTCGGATCCCGCCCCTCGAATTCCACACCTGTCCCTCCCCGGGGTTCTACGATCGCCTTTCCCAGTGTTCTGCACCCACCCTCTCCCGCGATTTTATACCCACTGCTCCAAGGAGTCTACGATCGCTCCGCCCCAGAACCAGTCCCCGCCCTCTCCTGGTATTAAACACCGCCCCTTTAGCGCCTAGCCACGCCCCCTGGCCCCGAGGCGTTCTTCCCGAGCCCTCTCCTCCTCTCTCGGCAGTCCACCAAGGTTCTGTCACGCCCCCTTTGGAACTTCCGGCCGTCTCCGCCCTCGTGAAGCCACGCCTTCCTCCCATCCGGCCCCGCCCTCCACCCTCCGAGTAGCCTATCCTCCCCTCCGAGGAGCTGGGTCGGTCCTGGTCTCAGCCCCGCCCACAGCTCTAATCCCGCCTTCTGCAAAACCGCGCACCCTTATGGCACCTGCGCGATCACGTGGTTGTCATAGTCCCGCCCCCTCTGGAACCCCGCCTCATGCTGAGACCCCTCCCCCACCCCATCCCGGCCGGGATATTTTCCCAGATCTAGCTAGACCCTGGCTCTGTGTCTGTGTCGCGTCGGGGACATCCCTCGGCATAACCCTCGTCTCTTTCTAACCTCTGCCTCGGATTCTGGGTGTCGCCGCTTGGTTTTCTGCCAGATTTCTCTCTTAATGTCTTTGTGTAATGTTTTTGCGTGCCCGTCTCCGTCCCGGTGTTTCTCTACTACTGGATATTTCGGTCCTGACGTCTCAATGTCGTTCTGCTTCTGGTCTTTGTCTCTTAGTGTTTCTGTGTCACTCGTTCCTCGTGTCTTTTTCCATCCCTTTGTGTGTGTGTCTCTATGTCTGTACCTCTTTTTCTCTCCGCGTCTGTCTGTGTCGCTCTTTTCATGTCTCTGTCCCTGCTTCTGTGTTCTGTGTCCCTCTCTTGAGTCCTGAGTCGTCCTATCCACCTTTCATACAGGGTCCTCGCCGCAGCTTTACCCCGGACTCCCGCCAGGGGGCAGCCCAGACCCGCTCCGGTGCTTCGCTGACCCGGCCCTAGGCTAGGGTCCAGCCTCTGGACCTGCCAGTCCCTCCCCGTGTCCTTGTCCCACTTCCCCTATCTCCCCAGCTTCCTCACGTCTTTGTGTGTCGCTCTGACTCGACCCTTTTGTCTCCGTGGCGGCTCCGCTCCTCCCCACCCCCACCTACCACTTCACATTCCTCCTGCTGCCCAGGGGAGCTGATGAGGCCACCGAGCCAGGCCCAGGCCGGTGAGGTCACCTAGCAGGGGGGATGCAGCTGAGGGCCTGAGATCTAAGATACTCTTGGGCCCCAGGTGCCAAGCTGGTGAGCTCAGGGCAAGCGCTTGGGGGCTTCTTGCTAGCAAGAGGCCCACCTGGGTAGGCTAGACCCACCCCACCTGGCTTTCCTTCCCAAAGAAGCAACAGTTCCAAATAGTGGAGGCTCTTACTGACCCTTCTTGGTGATGACAGTATTAATAAATGTATTCAACACTGTGTGCCAGGCACTGATCTAGGCTCGTTGCAGGTGTTAACCCATGCAGCATTCTATTTAGTAAGGAAACTGAGGCACAAAGATGAAGTGACTTCACCTAAAGCCATAGTTATGAAAAAACAATCTGGGACTGACGCTGCTGTATCTATTTTTCTTAATTAATTCCTCACAAGAATTCCATGAGGGGCACAATATCATGAGCCCTATTTCATTGAAAAGTAAACTGAGGCATAGACTGACTGTTAATCCCCAAGCTATCAGCAAGGAGGTAGCAAGGCTGGGATATGAGCCCGGACAGTCTGAATTCTTAGCATCTATCTGAAGCTGGGCACAAGTGAGGGCAGCTGGACAAACAGGTGCATAAATGCTCTTCAGAGCTCTCTGGCCTTCTCTCCCAAGTCTGTGGCCAGGTTAGTAGGCCAGGAGGTCTGGCTCTTAGCAGCAGCCCTGTTCGCTTTCTTTGCAAGACCTGCCTTGCTCCGCATTTCTCCCTGAGCACGGGAAGCGAGGCCGGGGAATCTTCTTCCAGGACGGCCCTCTAGCACCTGCTCTTCCAGGGTGCTTGGCCTGACTTTGTCTTTGCTAGTCTTTGTGGGTGAGCCCAGAAAGGAAGCCCCAGGACGACAGGCTGGAGTTTCACACTACCAGTAAGGCTGAGCACTGCCACCTTTATTGACAAATGCCTGGGTGGGTCCCATGCCTCAGGAGTCAACTTACAGTGTCAAGGAGTCCCAGAGGTGGCACTTCACTGAAGAGCCATAACCAGGAGGTAGGGGCACAGGGCCAAAGACTTTCTGATGGACCCTTGAAGTTGATGCCGAGTACTTTGCCTGCCCAGACGACTCTCTCTTCTCCCAGCAGAGACTGCCTCTGCTGCCACCACCCCAGGTTTCCTTATTACTTAGTCCGTATTACTTGTTCAGAGTAAGGCCAACCTAGACCTGACCAGTCACTGGCATTGTATCAAGGATGGGAATGAATTTGAGCTCCTAGATCCAGCTATGCCTGGAGGCCATCAGCCCTTGCACTTCTCTAATATTTGAATGAAAAATGTTCCCCTTTTCACCTGCATGAATTTTTCACTTTGCCTGCTTTTCTCCCTCCCTACCTTCCTTCCTATCTTCCTTCTTTCTTTTTCTCCATCATTTTTTTATTTTTATTTTTTGCGGTGCTGGGGATTTTGAACCCAGGGTTTAGGCTTGCAAGGCAAGCACTCTACCAACTGAGCTATATCCCCAGTCCTCCTTCTCCATTTTTTCTTTTGCAGTACTAGGGATCGAACACAGGGGCGCTCTACTCCAGAGCTATTATCTCCACCCCTTTCTATTTTTTATTTTAAGAAGGGTTTCGCCAAGTTGTCCAGACTGGTCAATTTGCGATCCTCCTGCTGCAGACTTCCGAGTCACTGGGATAATACCCATCAGCTACTGCTCCTTTTTTTTTTTTCCTGTCATTTACAACCAAACACAGTCTTGCTAATAAAAGCTACACTAGTTAGAGGTACAGATTTCTGTGACATTCCGGGAGCAGGCAAAGGGAGCGGTAGCGAGCACTTTTCAGAATCTACGATGTCCAGGCTTTGAAGGATAGTCACGTTTTTTTCAGAGGCATTCCAGGTAAGGGGAAGTATAATGTCACCAAAGCATGGCGGGCACAGGGAGAGGAACTCCGGGTGTGTGTGAGGAGCAGCACCTTAGAAGGCCCTGCATGCCGCGCGAAGGGTGGCCCTGCTCCTGGGAACAGGGAGCCCCGAGGTGAGTTTACGACAGTCTTGCTTTTACTTCCTGGAGCCCCGGATCCTGTGGCTCCCGCTTCCCTCTATGCTCCTCCCCCAGGCCCTTGGCCAGTGTGAGTGGGGGTAGTTCTAAGGTGGGACCAGACTGCCATCTGTATGCAGATTACCTGGGATGCCGAGCAGATGAGTGACCTTATGCAAATGTCCTCCTGGGGGACAGACTGGGACCCTACCTCATTAACTTGGGGATCAGGTGCTGGGTGGAGAACTCCATCCTCCCTGGGGTCCCTTCTTTCCCCTCCCCCACCCATCTGTTCCCTCCCCCCCCCCCCCCCCTGACTCCCTTCACCAGTGTCTGTCCTTAGAGTGGCGCCTCTCCACAGCTGGTCCTGTCCTAGACTAAGGGAACCTTCTCGGCTTTTCTCCGGGTCCCTCCATTTCTCCTTGCTTAGGAATAATAACTAACATTACTGCACAGATATTCCATGCCAGGCTTTGTCCTCGACACTTTCCTTGGTTTCCATCCACCCTCTCTCTGATCCTCTGGGTGTTGGATATTTTGTGGGGGAGGTACTGGAGATTGAACCCAGGGGCGCTCTCCCACTGAGCTACTTCCCCAGCCCTTTTTGATTTTTTATTTTGAGACAGGGTCTTGCTAATTTGCTGAGGCTGGCCTCAAACTTGTGATCCTCCCACCTCAGCCTCCTCAGTGGGACTACAGGTGTGCACCACTGCCCCCTGCCCACCTTTGTTTTAAATAAACTCAATAAATCGTGAGATCAGAGTGCCTTTATCTGACCTGAGAGCTCTTTTGCTCTCCTCTCTGGGCGGACCGCTTGGAGGCTACCATAGCAGGCCACCAATTTCCCTTGGTGCCAGATCCCACTAGGTGGGAGGAGCAAGCTGTGGGAGGAGAGTGGTTACTTGCCTGAGATGGGGGGCATCTGGGAGGAGGGCCCACCCTCAACCCCACCTCCTACTGATGTAGCAAGCAGCAGGTTTGCATGGACTCCTCACAGCTGCCCTCTAGGGGCCACAGTGGGACTTACTCCAAATGATGCACAAGAATCAAGGCTCAGAGGTGAAGTCATCAGCCAAGGTCACTGATGCCTGCCTCCTAGGCGCTTCCGAGCTCCCTCTTGCAACATTTTCTCTTTCCCTTTCTTGCCGAAACCCTCTTGGAAGCCCAGGTTTTCTTCTTCTTTTTCTGTCTCTCACTCTGTTTCTGTCTCCCCCCAAATCTGCCTCAGTCTCTCTTTTATCTGTGAGTCTCCCTGCCCACCTCTCCCTCCTGCCTCCCCCGAAGTCTTCCCATCCTTCCTCAGATCGCTCCTCCAGGGCCTCAGAGGTCTGACTCTGCCTGCCCCAGGCTGTCACCACATTCCTCCCAGCCGGAGTCTGCACCCGCCCCCCGCAGGCGGCTCCATCCCTGTTTCCATCAACTCCACAGCTGGGAGGGCTCGCGTCTCCGCCCAGCCTTAATTCCCTGGGGGGCTCTGGCCAGGAGACTGGGAATTTTTCCTTAAGAGGACAGCACCCCATTCCCAAGGAGACACTGGTCACTCCCTGGTCCTCAGGGGGAGGACCCCAGCATCTCTCTTTCACCTTCGGCTGGCTGAGTCTCCTCTGTGAGCCCTCTCGCTCTCCTCTCTCTTTCTCCATGACATCAGCCTCTCCTGAGGTCTTGAAGGGAAGTGAACGGGAGAGGCAGCTGGGAGGGGGAGTCACCTGCACCCCGCTTCCCTTCCCTGACCCCAGAGGAAGATCTGGCCGCAGGATGGTGTCGACATGTCAGACAGCCTTTATTCCAGGCTCCAGTGTCCACCGATGATGGGCTGGGGGTGAGGGCAGGGCAGGGCAGGGCAGGGGCGGGATCCAGTGTCAGACTATGCAGCAGGACGTCAGGTGGGGGGACCAGCAAAAGAGGCAGGAGGTAAAAATAGCCCCGGCCAGCCGACCCTCGGTGCCTTGTCCCGGGCAGGGCACTGGGCTTGGGTCCAGGAGCTATTCTGGGGCCTGGGAGAGTCACCCTCCCTGGAGGAAGGCCCCCTCCCAGCCACCCACCCCGCCTCCTTCCCTTCCAGAGGCTGGAGGCCGGCTGGCCGTGAGGTCCCTGCCCAGCAGCAGAGGAAGGAAGGGAGGGCCCCAGCAGAAGGAAGAGGGGGCGGCGGAGCGAGCACAGCTTCTGATGCCCGCAGCTCTGGTCCAGTGACGGCCTCGTGGAGGTCCTTGGGCTCAGCACTGAGGAGAGTGGGGAACTCAGCCTGTGCCCCAGCTGGTCCCCTGTCACCGGGGGCCCAGGCCCCTCACTCACCTCATCTCCAAAGCCCCCGCTGCCACCCCTGGCTCCTCCAGAGGAACTTCCCATGAGAAGGCCCTTCTGCTCTGGCCGCTGGGATCCCGAGTGGCTCAGCTCTGGCTCCCCAGGTGGCCTGAGGGAGAAGGGCCACATGGGGAAGTGGTCATGGGGGGGGGGTGTTTGGGGTGGAGTGGTGTCAGTACTGGGCTTAGGGACAGTGGCAGGCAGGGGGCCGGAGGGATTGCCAGGGGGTCAGCAGTGGCTGGTGGGATAGGCTTTGGGATGAGTCTGGAACGGTTATGGGTTGGAACTGAGGTGCCCTGTGCCTGGGGGTGGAGACAAGCTCAGATGAGAGCAGGTTTGAGGTGGCGATGGAGTTAGGAGGTGGCTAGGGAAGTTTCTTGTTTTTTTTTTTGGTACCAGGGAATGACCCCAGGGTACTTAACCACTAAGCCACATTCCCAACCCTTTTTCTTGTTTTATTTGGAGACAGGGTCTTGCTGAGCTGCTTAGAGCCTAAGTTGCTGAGGCTGGCTTTGAACTCCAGATCCTCCTGCCTCAGCCTCCCGAGCCACAGGGAAGTTCTGAATGGTGACAGGCAGAGACTGGAGGTCAGGGCCAGGGTGGCATTGGGGCCGGGATGGGGATAAGGTGACGCTGAGAGAGGGCTGCGGCTGCTGAGGGCCTGGGCTGGACTGTTGATGGGAACGAGGCTGGGGCGGAGAGGAGGCTGGGGCGGGAGGTGTTAAGAGGGGCTTGGGGGCAGGTTTGGGAGGTGAGGGGGTGGGGCTGGGTTGAAGTGGGCGGGGCAGTCGTGGATGAGGAGGCGGGGCTGAAGGCTGCGGGCTTGGCGGGAGAACTATGTGGGCCTGGGTCTGGGTCTGGGGAAAGGACGTGGTGGGTTGGTTATGGGCTTGAGGTGGCAGCGGGAGCTGGGCGTGAGGCAGCAGGGGATGGCTCGGGTCCTACAGACACTCACGGGGACCCTTTCTCCCGCCGCCGGCAGCAGCCAGGGCGCCCCTTGCGTCTCATGCAGTAGAAGGCGGCAACCACCAGGAGCAGGAGGCCCACGCTGACCGCCACGGCCATGACGGCCACTCCGGCCTGGGCAGTCTGGGGGGCCACTGCGGAGAGCGGAGGGCCGAGGGCCTCAGGCAGGGCTCCGTGTGCCGATGCCCAGCTCCCCGCACCCCCCGGGCCTACTCACCAGCGCCAAAGTGGAAGACGTGGCTGACCCTCCCGTGGGGGTTGGAGGCCTCACAGGAGACGCCCTCTCGGCCCAGGGCACTGGTCACTTTCAGGGTCAGGGAGCTGCTCACCCAGCCCTGGCGTCCGGGGGCTGGCTCTGCAGGCTGTGGAGGCTCGGGTCAGGCCCCCCGTCCCTGGGCCAAGGGCAGGGTGAGGGCAGAGGTGAAGGATGTCCAAACCCCCCCGAAGCTGGGGGGCACAGGATGCATGGATCAGTGACGGTCAGGGAGGGTCCCCTGCAGGGCTTAGGTTCAGGTGGAGAGGACAGTCCCTTACACTGCCACCCAACTGGCTCCAGGTGAGTTCAGGCTCTGGGTAGCCGCGGGCCGAGCAGGTGAGCCTGGCTTCATCCCCCTCCGTCCAGCTGCCCTCTGCCCTGGGCTCCATCTCCTCTGCCCTTAACTCTGGTGACCCTGTGGGTGGGTGGCCACCGGAAAAAAAAAAGACAGTGGGAGGCACACATGGGAAGGGAGAGGAAGGAGAGAGGAAATGAGGAGTGGAGAAGACGGAGGGCCCCACCTGGGCCACCCCATTTGTCCCCACGGGCCATCTTCCCACCCTGCCGACTCCCACCCCAACCTTGGACCAGCAGCTTGAAACTCCGGGTGCGGCTGAGGAAGGGGACCATGGGCATGGAGGCCTCACACACGTAGGTGCCAGTGGAGTCGAAGGTGACAGAGCTGAGTGAGAGTGTGGGACCATCCCCCAGGGGCACCGAGTCCTGGGAGGGGAGAGGAGAAAGCCAGGCAGGGCCATGAGGGAGGGCGAGGCGCCGATGGAAGAGGGTGCGGGCCGGGGCGGGGGTCCTCTGCTTCTCACCTTGGTCCAGCGCAGGGTGGGGGCGGGCAGGCCTCGCGTGGAGCAGTTCACGGCCACGTGGCTGCTGTTGAGGAGCACAGAGAGCTCCTCCCCCGCGCTGAGTTCCAGGGGGTCCAGGTCTGGAGAGGGGTACAGGGCGTCACCTTCCCCAGCCCCTCGCCCACTCGCTAGGGCTCTCCAGGGCTGTCAGGGTGCAGACATTAGCGCACAGTCGTCAGCAGAGAACGCCAAGACCTCCCGGCCCTGATTCTGTGAGCTCTCCACGCTCCAGGCCCAGGGGCCCACATCTAGGACTCTCACTCCACAGAATATGCCGGCTCGGCCACTTTCTCCAGAGCTGACATCTGAGCCAAGGTTAATGGATAACCTTGGGAGCCGAGGTGCTCCTGGGACTTTCCACCCCCCCTTTTTTTTTTTTTTGCAATACCGGACACTTTACCACTGAGCCACATCCCTGCCCTTTATTATTTTGAGTTGGGGGTGTGTTTCTGTAAGCTGTCCGGACTGGACTTCAACTTGTGATCCTCCTGCCTCATCTTCCCAAGTGGCTGGGATTACAGGCATGTGCCATTGCACTTGGCCACCCAAACCATTTTTTTTTTTTTTTTTTTTATCATTTTGCAGTGCTGGGGATAGAAACCCTGACCTCCGGCATGCTAGGCAAGTGCTCTTCCACTGAGCCACATCCCAGACCTCCATCCTCCCTCCTGCCCAACACCTGCCGTTTAAGACCGTCTGTTCTGCATCTTGTTAAGACTGTCTGTTCTGCCTTAAGATGCATCCTCCTGCGACCTTCCCGCTCTAGTCCTTGGTTTCACCTGTCTTGAGCACTTCTGCCCTGGTCTAGTCTTCACTCTCATCCTCCCAGTGAATCCTCCAGAGCAGCCAGAGGCAGTTTTATAAAGCACACACTGGTCCCATCTCCCGTCTTTAAAATCTGGTTGCTACCCTTGGCATTATGGCCAAACTCCTTGATGCTGCGGACAGATCCTGCCAGGTCAGGTTCAGCCTGCCTTGTTGGCTATCTCCCACCCTCCTCTCTTGCCCACTAAGTTCCAGCCACCTTGCCTCTTGCTGGTTTTCTTGAGGACACCAAGTCACGTCCTGCCTCAGGGCCTTTGCACTTGCTCGCTCTGCCCACAGTGTCTTATCTAGATTGTTGTGCTTCTGCATTCACTCTTCAGTTTCTCACTTCAGTGTCCCCTTCTCACAGAGGCCTCCCCGGCCCCATTGAGGACACACAGATCTCCTCACAATGCTGAAGGATTTATTCTCCCAGCTGCCGAGGAGGACAGCAGCTGTCAGCCCTCAGCTGTCAAGCCCTCTCTGGGAACTGCCTCAGCCGCAGGAACCCTTGTCCAAAGCATGCCCCTTTCCCTGGGCAGTGACAGCCAAGGCCTGGTTGCTGTGCGGGTAGAAAGGTCCAGCCCACTCATCCTATCTGGGGACAACTGCGAAGGACCATCCTGGCATCCCAAGTGTCCTGGGGGGTCCAGCCAAGGCCTTCTTTAGACAACGGCCACATGGTGTCCCCTGCCTTATCTTTCTTCCTCCACCTCCTGACTCCCAACAGAGGTAGATCCCCAGAGCCTCCTGGAACTTTCTGCCCCTAGACTTCTGCGTCAGAATCAGGGGACTCAGGCTGCAAACCTCCCCATCTAAAATAGTCCACACTCCTCCTGGCCAGTTCTCAGATCTTATCAGGTTCTGGCACAGAGTTGGCACAGAGATGCTAGTGGAAGTGTCTCATTTAGCATTTCACGACCCTCTTTCCTATTACCATGGCTGGGGACCGGTTTGTCTGGTTCACAGATGTATCCCCAATACCTACTGCAGAGCGGACTCCAGGGAGGGATCCTAAGGAATGCTGAGCCTTTACCCTGCATGCTAACCGAAACCCAGATCCAAGAGACTGGCTGGAAGTTGATGGAAGAGAGGACGGAGATTCAAGTAGGAAGGAAGAGTGGAGCTTGGGCAGGGTGGGGAGACAGCCTTGACTGGGAGAAAGGTCAGCTGATAGTAAAGCCAGCCAGGTGGGCCTCCAAAGCCGTGGATCCTGGGCTTTCTCCCCAGGGAACTGGGGAGCCAAAGCAGGTTCTAGGTGTGTGTGTGGGAGGGGTCAGGGCTCTCTGGCAGCCTGTGCAGGGTAGACTGGAGGAGGAAGGACAGGGGCCCAGGGGCAGAAACGCAGAGCAAGGGTGGAGGCAAGATGTTCAAGATGAGCAGAGCGAATGCAGGGCTGCGGGGTGGACAGGAGGCAGCTGACACGGGGTCCCCTCCTCGTCGCCCGGCTCTCACAGGCCACGTGCAGCTCCAGAGTCTGGGCGAGCTGGACGTCCTCAGCGGCGTCGTAATCTTCCACTCTGCAGCCATAGGTTCCGCTCTGGCTCCGGTTCACCCCCACCAGGGTCAAGTTGCCCTCGAGTGTTATAGTCAGCACTTCCTCCTGCTTGTCCTGGGTGACCAGAGATGAGGAACGGAGCTCAGGGGTCACCAGGTTAGTGCCAGAGCCCATTCAAGTCAGGGGTCACCGTCTTAGGTGCCCTGCTAAGCCCAGGGGCGCTCAAGTCAAATGACAAGATGGGGTCTGAGGGTGTGGCTCAGCAGAGCGCTTGCCTAGCATGCACCAGGCCCTGGGTTCCAACCCCAGTGCCACGAAAAAAAAAGAAAAGAAAAGAAAAGAAAAGAAAAGAAAAGAAAAGAAAAGAAAAGAAAAGAAAAGAAAAGAAAAGAAAAGAAAAGAAAAGAAAAGAAAAAAGAAAGAAAGTTAGCAGTTAGTGCAGGTTAGTAATCACAGAGATCAGGGGCCAGAAACTCCAGAGACTACGGATGGGTCACCTGAAGGCGGAAAAACGTGTACTCCGGGCTGGGGCTGCCGTCCCCCTGGCAGAGCAGCTGGACGGAATCGCCCTCGCGTACCCAGCCCTCAGTGGTGGACGGACTGCCCACCCAGAACTGCACATGCTCCGTGGGATCTGGTGGGAGGGCAGGGAAGACAGGAATCCCAGTCAGGGCCAGGGTCAAGGTTGACAAAGGGAGAGACATCACCTTGGTTCAAGATTGGGGACTGTTTGTTTTAAGGGTCAGTTGGCACTTCTGAGAATGGGCACCAGAGGTCAGAGGCTGAGATGAGCCGAGGGCACACCTGAAGGATCAGAAGTGGATGTGGGTGACAGGTGTGAGAGTTGGAGCCAGATGTCACATGGGGACTCCATTCAGTGTGAGAGGGTGGAGCGCTCCACCAGCTTTGACTCAGAGGTCAGGATGGGGCAGTGTCACCATCTGAGGTCAGAGGCCAGAGGTCAGCAGCCCATACCGCTCACATTTCAGCATAAGGGGGCCAGAGGGGAGCTCGAGGGAGGGGCCTCCGCGAAGCGGGGATCCCAGGTTGGGGGTCGGGGGCCACCAGGACTCACAGTGCAGGGTGAGGTGGAAGGCGCTGCTGTCCAGGCGGCCTTGGCGACCCGCGGGCAGGCTATAGTGCGCGGCACAGTGGAAGCTGGCCTCCCGGTCCGCCTTTCGGAGGCGCAGGTAGAGGGTGCTGGTGAGGGACTGCAGGCCCGAGGCCTCGCGGACCGTTCGGGTGGTCATGTAGCCCTCTAGGAAGGAGGCGGGGCGCTCAGACAGCCTCCCGGCCGGCCACCCCCAGCCTGGGGCTCTCTGGATCCCCGTGCTGCTCACCGGGGTTCACCTCCATGGGCATATCCAGGAGCTGCCCATTTCGATACCATGTGATCTGGGGGACCGGGTTCCCATTCCGGCTGCTGCAGGTAGCAATCTGAGGCAGACATGGGCGTGGCCCCGGGCTTTGGGCCAGGACTCTGAAGTCTGGGTCCCTTCTGCCCTCCCGCTCTCCCCGTCAGAAGCAGGAGTCTGGGCCCCTCTCCCCAGAGCCCCGCCCCTGCTCCTCCGACTTCCAGGCCCCTCCTCCCCAGGCGCCTCCTCCCCAGGCGCCCTGGAAGCGGTTGCTCCGAGGTACCTCTTGGGCAGACTCTTCCATCACGGACAGCGTCCCTCTGTTGGGGATCACCTCAGTAGTCTCTGGCGTTGCTATGGGGAAGATGTTCATGTCAGGGGGCCCCTGCCTGGCTCCTCCCCCGCCCGGCCCCTCCTGGGGTGCTTGGGCACACTCACCAAACACACGGAGCTTCGCGGTGGCCTCGGTGGTGCCCGCCGCCCCAGCCCTCACCACGCACACATAGTCCCGCTCGTCTCCCACCTGGGCCTTGGGCAGCACCAGGCGCCCCTGGGGGTCCAGCTTGTATTGGGGGCTGCGGCCCCGAGTGTCGTGCACCATGCCTTGGAGCTCAGAGCCCTGCTGCTCAGCAGAGGCCAGGCGGTGGCGGGTCCCTGAACGGTCCATCTGTGGGGTGCAGGGGTCGGGGTCTCAGCTCCGGCCACGGAGAGTCTTCCCACCACCTCGTGGGTCTGCCCCTTCCTCCTGTTATCCTCTTGTCCCTCTGTGCCCATCCTGGCCTCTCCCCTCCCGGTCTCCACCTCTTCTCTTTCCTCCACGGCCCTCTTCAGGATGTCTTCTGTTCCCGTCTCTCCTCCCGTCCCCAGCCTCCCGCCCTCAGCTCTCAATTCTTCTCCTCTCCCAGCCCTGGCTTTCTCAGTGTCTGTCCCCATGGGTCCCTCTATCCAGAGCCAGCATTCAGAAGGACGTCACTCTATACTCAGCCCTGCCCGGGACCTTGGAGAGGCCTTTCCCCCTTTCCCCTGGCCAAGCCCCAAGTTCCCCATCTGTGAAATGGAAACAGGTGGACTGATCTTGAGGCCCTCTGGGCTCTGAGGAGGGCATGAGTTCAGGCGTCCCTGGTGTGTCCTGATCCCCTGCCTAGACCCCAGACTCCCAGCCAACACTCACAAGGAACCATTCCAGCACAAAATGGTCAGGGTTCTCCAAGGGGGCACAGTCCAGGGTGACCAGATCTCCTCGCATCACCTCCACCAGTGGAGGCACAGACACATGTACCTTGGCCTGGGCACCTGCAGGACAGTGGGTCAGCTCTCCCACTGCCACCTACAGGCGCACTTTTCAGACCCAGGGATCCAGGCCCAGCCCTCCTCCCTCAGACCCAAGGGTCCAGGCCCAGCCCTCCTCCCTCAGACCCAAGGGTCCAGGCCCAGCATCCTCCCTCAGACCCGGGGGTCCAGGCCCAGCCCTCCTCCCTCAGACCCGGGGGTCCAGGCCCAGCCCTCCTCCCTCAGACCCAGGGTCCAGGCCCAGCCTCCTCCCTCGGGTCTGTGTCTCGAAGTCTCAGGCCATGTGGGCATTACACACCAGGTCTCCCTTCACCTGCAGAGCTAAGGGCTTCCCCTGGCCTTTGTTCAGTGTCCCTGGGATTAGACTTCATCTGCCTTGGCTTCTTCACTAGAGCAAACGCCCCTCAAGGGCAGGGCCAGGCCTGGCTCCTCCTCTGCCTCCAGCACCCTGGGCAGGGACTGGTGCAGTGATGTACAGTAAATGCCTCTCCATCTTGGTGTCCATCTCTGCATATGCACCTCTCATCCTGGGCCTCCTGCTCAGTCCCTGTCCCCACCTTTCTGTCTCTCTTAGCCTCTCTCCCTCAGTCTCCATCGCTCAGCTCCTGGGGCCCTTCTGTTCTCTCATGCGTGGGGGGCTGGGGTGTGGGCTGCTGCGGCCGGAACTGAGGGCTGAGGCAGGGATGGGTGTGTGGGGGTGGTGAGGGGGGACAGGGCTGGGCAGGTTTCAGGAATGTGGGAGGGACAGGCTGGCTGAGACCTGCCCAGCCTGGCGCCAGAGCCCCCTACCCGCCCCTTGGCCCTCTCTCTTTAATAGAACAGGGGAGAGGGTAAGGTGAGTCACCTCAAGACAGGAGAGGGGCAGGCCAGGATCTTGGGTCCTGTGGGAGAAGGCAACTGGGGACCTGGACTCGGGTGGAGGGAGAAGGGGCTGGTGGCCTGGGCTCTCAGGGCCAGGGGGCCTGGGAGGCTGGGTCCCACCTCCTATCAGGGTCCTGGCAGATGGAACAGTTCCTGCTGGGAATATACCCGCTCCTTATTCTCTGGGCTGGCATCTGGGCACCACTCTGGGTTCTTAGAACTTCTTTACCGTTCCCCGCCCAGCCTGGCCCAGGCCTGGCCCAGGCCTACCCCTCGGGACCCACTATTTACCATGTTTGTGTCAGGGGCCTGGATTCTCAGGCCCCAGCTTCTGGCCCCAGCTTCCCCCAGGGGAGTGAACAGGGGCCAGGCTGCTGCCCGGGGCTGGGTCTGAGTGGCAGACAGCCAGGGTGGGCAGAGATGCCCTCTCTCTTCTCAGTCTCTGTTCCCCTGTCCTCAACCCCTCAGGGTTCTCTCCCCTCCCACCACCATGCAGGTGTGTGGATTTATGCGGGGGCCCCCCGGAAGGGGACCTGTCACTCGGGAACACTTCCATCCGCCGCCACTGCCCAGGGCTGGTAATCTGGCCCTTTCCAAGGGAGGCCCATTCTTTATTGAGTTGGGACTCTGAATTTAGGTTGGGGACATTCTCAAATTATATGAATCACTAGTTTAGGCATAGGGTCCCTACCTTTTCATAGGGGTGCCTATACCCCTCGAAACTTGAGAATCTTTGAGGGGACAGCTCTGAGGTTTTGGTCCTCTGTGTCATGGGGAGAGCCACTTTAGCCACCAGGCGCTTGGACTCTTGGGTCTGAGGGAACAGGAGCCGAAGGGCTCAGATCCTGGGGACACAGCTCAGATTCCAGAGTCCCGACTGGGGAAGGGGCGTACTTCTCAGGTCGTCTCTGGTCCAGGGCTGTGGGATCCCCAGCTCTCCTGCCTGACTGTCCCAGGCCTTTCTCTGGGAGGGGCACTTCCCAACGCCCCCCTGTCCCTCCTCGGTGGGATCCCCAGATTTTGCTTCCTGGGGCGAGTGAGGGGCCCTTCCCCTCGCTTCCCGCGTCCCCGGGGGCCGGCCCCAGTCCCGCCCTGCTCTCCGCCGGAGCCGTACCTGGGTGCGCCGCCAGCAGCAGCGCGAGCCACAGCAGGCGCGAGGCCGGGCGCGCGGTGGCGCGGGCGTCCGGGGGCTCCATGTTCGCGGCGGCGGCGGCGACTGAGCCCGGCTGGGGCTCGGCCGCTGCGGGGCTGGCACAGAGGCCCCGCCCCGGCCACGCCCCGGCCACGCCCCTCTCCCCGGGCCCCGCGCCAGGACCTCCCACTGCCCGGCCGGACCTCCCACCGCCCCGCGTCTACCCGCCAGCGCGCCGCGGGCCGGGGCTCCGCTGGCCCTGGCCCTGAGTCCCCGGCCGTCCCTCTTCCGCGGAGCAGCGCCCGCGGCGGGGGACCCTGACCAACCAGTCTGGCCAGTGGATATCCGGAACTGGCGTCTCAGCGGACAATCGCGGACCCCCTCCCCTTCATTCTGACCCCGGGCCTTAGAGACTCGTTTCCACTGTGGCAAGAAGCCTGGGCTTGCGTGGTGGATTTTACACCCAGTGGCCAGCTCTGGTCTCTCTCAGTGTAACCAGTGGCCCCCAGCATTAGCGGTGTCCCAGAGCAGCTGCTCCCAGCCGGCCCTCTGATGCCCTTCCCTGTGGCAGCGCCACTCATGTGACCGATCGGTGGCTTGGAACTGACCCATTCAATCTCTTATCTCGAATGGTCTTCAATCTCAGTTCCGCCTAAGCCTCTGTAAGGATGCGATGGAGGGGCCCGGTGCTCTCCCCCTCTCTCTGCTCTGGAAGGCCCGCCCCCTCTTCCCCCCATCCAGGGAATCCCAGGAATGTCACCCCCCTTCCTGCTTCTTCTCTCCCCTTCATTCCCTCCCCACCTTGGGGGGAGGGGAGGAGAATCTCGCTGGCGGGGGCAGGTGAGTGGAGGAGGGGAAGAGGAAAGGGCACCTGGGGAAGGCGGAAGAGCCCAGCCTTGGTTGCAAGGGAGGGTCGGAGGTCAGACTGACAGGGGTCACAGATCAGACTGCTCAGGGCTTCCCACGACCCAAGTCAGACTGGGACAAAAATCCCTAGGATGCTGGTTGGGGCTGGGGGGAAGGGGCTGGCACTGGTTGCCTGGGAGAAACTAACCTAGATCATTAGGCAGAATGTGGGGTCACTGGTCATGTTGGGAGAGGTTCCTCAGGTCTCAGATCAGTCCCTGGTAAGACTAGGGCCAGGGTCCCTGGAGCCCTGGCTTTGCCTCTCTGACCAGAGGGAGGGCTCAGTTACAGGTTAGCCTGGGAATTACTGGCCAGACTGGGCAAAGCTACTTTTTTTAATCCATTAGCCCTACAGAGAACCACTGTTACACTGGGAAAGGTGACCTTGGAGTATTAGCATCACCATCTCCTCCTCTAGGAAGTCCTCCTTTGGGCTCCCCGCCCTCAGTCCTTGGAGCCCCCACCTCAGCCCTGTGCACTCTGGGTAGTTCCTGTCTGGAGTGAGCCTGTCTCCCCCACTGGACCCTTGAGGGTCAGGACTCTCTTGGTTACTGTGTGTCCCCCACCCGGACCCAGAGCAGGTACTCAGGGAGGGTTTGCTGACTGGTCATTGCAGGACACAATACAAACTCACTCATGGATACAGTCACTCTCCAAGACAGCCCCTAGTGCTCCCTGGGACAAGCTCACACTGACCCCAGATGCCCACTCCCTGGTCTTCTGTCCCTGGCTTGCCTACCTGCTTACCTGGGGTTGGACTCTGGTAGGCACCCTCTGGCCACCTGCTTTCCACCTTCAAGAACCCAGCCTACAAAGGTGCCTGTGACACCAGAGGGAAGGGCACGTGGAATGTGTAAGAAAGAGGGAAATCAGACATCCCAGCCCCTGCTGGGTACAGACTTGCAGGAACTGGTATTGTTAACGTCACCTGCCTGTCCTCTACAATTTAGTCTCACAAGACAGCCAGGGGGATCCTATTAAAATGTGACTCTGCCTGTGTCAACCTTGGCTTCTGTCTCACAGTAAAAACTGAAGTTCTGTTTGTGGCTTATGAGAACCTGGATCTGGTCCCTGGTACCTCCCCGACCCCATCCGCCACTCACTCCCCCTCCAGGACCACTCTTGTCACCTTGATCTCTGAGCCATGCCCAAGCCATTCCTCCAACACACCAGACATCTCCAGCTTCCCCGGCCCTGCTCTCCCCTCTGCTGAGACATTGCTCGCTGGCATAGCCTCCTCCCTGGCTGCAGGTCTGTCTTCCCACCCGCCTCATTAAGGAGCTCTGCTTGGCTATCCCCTCTCCAATGGCCACGCCCCCTCTCCCAGCCACACCCCTTTCCCTTCTTTTACATTTTTTTTTCCTCCATAGTGTTTATCGCCGCCAGATCCAATATGTTTATTTTTTATGGTTTGGCCCAGACTCTAAACTCCAAGAAAAAAGGAACTTTCTTTGCTTTACTGGTGTCTAGGACCGTGCTCGGCACGAGATGAATAAATATTGTGGACTGGATTAAATCATCTTCCAATTCCGTCCTCGCGAGCTCATGTGTATAGACACAGGCGTGCGTCACTTAACAACCGGGGTATGTTCTGAGAAAGGCGTTGTCAAGCAATTTTGCCACCGGGTGAACATCACAGTGGACTTAACACAGACTGAAACGGCTGCGACGTCACTGGACTATGTGATCTTATGGGACCACTGTTGCAATTGTGGTCCACTGTGACGGAGACATCATTAGGTGATGCGCCACGTGATTGAATACAGCAGTCCTTTGGTATCCAGGGGGATTTAGTTCCAGGAGCCCCTTCTTCAGGGGGCTCAAGACCCTCATATAATAATGGCATTGTATTTGCCTATAACCTCTGCACACGCCCATATACTTTAAACCATCTCTCAATGACTTATAATGTCTAATACAATGTAAATATTATGTACTCAGTATACTCATGGTTTAGGAAATAATGACAAGAAAAAAGTCTGCACCTGTTCAGTACAGATGCAATTTTTTCCTGAATATTTTAGATCCAAAGTTGGTTGAATCCTTGCAGATATGGAGGGCTGACTCTTCTCATTAAAAAACCTTACCTTTATTATTATTATTATTATTGGTACTGGGGATTGAACTCAGGGGCACTCGACCACTGAATCACATCCCCAGACCTATTTTGTATTTTAGTTGGAGACGGGGTCTCACTGAGTTGCTTAGTGCCTTGCCATTGCTGAAGCTGGCTTTGAACGAGATATCCTCCTGCCTCAGCCTCCTGAGCTGCTGGGATCATAGGTGTGTGTCACCGTGGCCGGCTTCTCTCATTAGTTTATATATGGTATGTCCTAATGAGCTTTCAAATGAGCCCACAGCTTGCAGAAGATGAAGATCATGGAATGTTTGGAAGGGAATGGTTATTCCCCCATGATTCCAGGCTTGGATCTGGAAAATGGAACTGTTGACATTTGGTGTCATACGAATTCATTTTGGGGTTGAACAAAAAGAGATACTTGTGGAGGGAGAGTTTAAAGAAAAGCTACTTCTAAAGATGGCTGCACCCAGTTTGTCATTTCCACGTGGTCACCTACAATCAGAGCAGCTTGACCCTGCCATCAAGAGGTGGTGGTGGACCGCAACTGTAATCCCAGAGGCTTGGGAGGCTGAGGCAGGAGGATCACAAGTTTCAAGCCAGCCTCAGCAATTTAGTGATGCTCTGAGCAACTTAATGAGACCCTGTCTCGAAATGAAAAAAGACAACTGGGAATCTAGCTCAGTGGTGAAATGCCTCTGGGTTCAAGCCACAGCACCCAAATAAATAAATAAATAAAATTTAAAAGCCTGCATGTTCAGTCTGATGCATTACACACACACACACACACACACACACACGTTGCATTGGATGCACAGTTGGCTGAATCCGTAGGTGCAGAACACGGATGTGGAGGCTGGCTGTCCTCCCGTGGAGGCCATCAGAGCAGTGGTGTCCCTGAAGCAGCTGTGCTGTGGAGCCTGCGGGGACCCAGGCCAGCCTCTAGCTGCCCTGCCCAGGATCCACTTAGCGAGCTCCACCCTGAATCTGCCAGGCACCCTGAGCGTTAATGCAACCCTTGCCATCCAGCGCCGCTAAGTTGCGGGGCTCGTGATGGGTGGCAGCTAATGAGAGGTGCAGCCACGTCCTGTTTCTGAGGTGGTTCCAGCAGCCAGGCAGCTGCAGTGCCCAGGGCTCAGCGAGCACCAGCACATACTCCTCAGACTGCCTCTGTGGTGTGACAGTGGCTGGGTGGCCACTGCTGGCCAGCTGCCAGCCTTCTGGCTCCTTTTCCAATCCTGGCTCTCCTGTTGACTCCTGGGTTTCTGTGAGTGACCCAGAATCCTCTCAATAGGTTCCCTTTCTGTCCCAAGCAGCAGCTGCTGTCGCTTGGAGCTCAGTCTGTGATACGCGTTCAAGCTCCATGGCAGTCTGGGCTCCGAGTCCCCTCCTCCTGGATGCCCTTCGTGACTCTCCAGGCTGGGTCAGGTGTCCCTGCAGCCCGGGGGGTTCCGCACCCCAGCTGTGCCCACTCTGGGCTCTGGGTCATCCTGGGTCTGTCTGCCCCACTGGACTCTGAGCTGCAAGAGGGGACAGTGACCGCTGCTTGTCCCTGCACAGCACTGTCCACCCAGGGCTGGTGCTAGGGAGTGCGCTGGCCTAACCTGAGGGGAGGGAGCCCATGTCTCTGGGGATTAGTGAGGAGGTGGGAGATGCTAGCAGAAGGACCCAAGAGGAATGGAGACAGGGGAGAAGAGCAGGTGCTGGCGAGACGAGCCTAACTCTCAAGGAGACGCGGGCTCCTTGGACCAGGGATGCAGAACGCGGCGAGTCTGGGATGATTTGCCGTGATGGGAGGGGGACTCCTGGAACTGACGGCAGAGGCTGGGGACCCCACGCCACGGGGAGGTCTGAGGGTCCACAGGGCCAGGGCCCAGCCTCCCCAGTGGGTCAGGCCCGGGGACAGCCCTTTCCCAGTGCCAAGGTGCCCCCTGGTGGCCACTGGCCCGCTCCTTACACACTGGAGGACCCAGCAGGCTGGACAGTTTATTCATGTTGCACAACCCGTCCAGCCCCCGCGGCGCCCTTGAGCAGCACACCTGGGCACCCTGCGATGCGGAGAGAGGGGAGCGTTAGGTCACATCTGGGCAGAGGACGGGGAGGGCAAGGGCCAGCGGGGGGGAGCCTGGAGAGTCTGGGGGACTCACCTGGCCTCCAGGCTTGCGGCCCCACTGTGGACCCCACAGGGGCGGCTGCGGGCATGAGCTTCCTTTAGAAATTCCTGTAGTGGAGACAGTTGGGGGCCGTGAGTCTACGGGGTCCCCCGTTTTCTCCTCTGCCCCTTCTCTACCCTTGGCGTCTCAGACCAGCCTCACTATCTCCTCCACTTACTCTGTGGCCCCCTCTGTGGCCTGGCGGTGGGAGGCGACATTCCAGGGGGCTGAGGCCACATTCCTAATTCTCGGCAAGGGACGGGGAGCCCGGAGCCTGGGCAGAGCCAGAGGTACCTGGAGAGAAGAGATTCAGAAATGTCGGAAGAGAGGGGCAGCCAGGGACGGGCAGTGTCAATTCACAGGCCCAGTCAGGGGTGACTGGGGGCAGCGGGGACCCTGTGACAGAGTCTTGTCCCTAATCCGTGCTGCCTTTTCCCCTCATACTTCTGCCTTGAGTCGGAAGACGTTAGGTCTGTCCGTCCGTCTGTTCGTCCATCCATCCCTTGGTTCAATTATCCCACACGCATTTCCTGAGCACCTACTGGGCATCAGGCCCTGTTCTAGGCTCTGAGTTCAGAACTGTGGATGAGAGAAATAATACAAGAATCCCCGTGCTGGAGGAAGTCACAGTCTGCTGAGCCAGAGGCTTGACGTGCGCAGTCGGCTCACAAACAAGGAAGCATCTCAGTGTTCCAGGTCTTTCTGAGAGCATGGGGGAGAACGGGGTGCGGGGGAGGGTGACCAGCGACAGGAGGGTGACTGGGGAGGCGTCCAGGAGTCAGGACTGAGTGGGCTGAAGCCTGAGCACCAAAAGGCTCTGGACGGAGGCCCTGTGGGGGATGGGGTCTGCTGGCTGCTTGAAGGTGAGCAAGGGGCCCACTGGAGTGAGGAGCGTGGGCGGAGGTTGGGGGACGGTGGGCCAGATCTCCAGGCCTTATGGAGTGTGCCAAGGGTGAGGCTCGAGTCCCTGGAGGCTGGGGAGCTGGTAGAGTGTTCTGAGACGCGAGAGGGGGATCTGATTCGGTTACAGTCCCCAGATCTCTCCGCTTCGCAGACCCCGTGGGGCTCAGGCTACGCTTGTCCCCATTCTTTTCATGGAGACACCAAGGATCAGACAGTTCTCCAGGGGCTGGAGGGGTGCCGGGGTCTTGCTCAATGACGGTGTCATCTCCGGGAGGTGGGTTTCTAACATGGGCAGGAGCTTCTGATGACAGAGCCCTGTGTGCAGATCATGACCACCATGACCGGCCATGAGCACAGCCCACTGCAGCCCCCATGGCGGAGCCCGCCATGATGCCCACTGCACAGACCAGGGGGTCCAGGCCCACAGAGGGGTGGAGCACGAGTTCCGGCATGTGGAGCCAGGGACCTGGCTCCTCATCCCGACTCCATCACCCGTGAGCTGTGTGACATTTGGCTCCCTGAGCCTCACTGTCCCCCGCTGTGATCACGACAGGGTCTCCCTCAGGGGGCTGTCGTGACAGTTGTTTTTCCTTGTTGTCCCTGTTTGTTATGGAGGTTGAAGTCGGGGCGCTCTACCACAGAGCCACGTCCCCAGCTCTTTTTAGTTTTTATTTTGAGAGCCAGGGTCTTGCTGAGTTGCTGAGGCTGGCCTTGAACTTGCCATCCTCCCTCCTCAGCCTCCCGGGTGCCTGACCTGTCCTTGTGACAACTGAATAGGTTACAAATGAACGCGAGGGCTGGGGGGTGGCTCAGCCGTAGAGCGCTTGCCCAGCACGTGGGGCCCCTGCAAGGCGGAGAAAGAAAACAGAGAAAGAAAAGGTCATGGGTGCGCGGAGCCCCAGCAAAAGTCACACATTAACCTTTGTCATGATGATGGTCGCCTTGCTGGGAATTAGCAAGCCCAGGTCGATGCTCTGAAGGCTGAAAGAACAGGAGTAACCAGGCGGCGAGGTGGTGCACGCCAGCAATTCCAGCCCCTTGGGAGGCTGAAGCAAGAGGATGGTAAGTTTGAGGCCAGCCTCAGCCACGTAGTGAGGCCCAGGAGCAAAATTTAAAAAAAGAAAGGGGGGGGGGGTGGGAAACGGGTGGCTGGGAATGTGGCTCAGTGGTTAAGCACCCCTGGGTTCAATCCCCGCTACCCCAAAGGAAACAAAAGGTGGGCCGGTTGACTGGAATTCCAATCAGGCAAGTCTGGGAAGGAGGAAAAGGAAGGGGCGTGCCAGGAGGGCACCGCCCAGGTAAACGCATGCCCATCCGGCCGGAGGTGCCCCTCAGCCCTGTTCCCGGCTGGCAGTGTCCCCTCATTGTCCCCAGGGAGCCCGCTGAGTGCCTCCTAATGTTTCCATTAGCTTTTGGCTGCAGGTCTCGTTCTGTTTTTAGCCTCCCTCGCTGGCTCCCTCCGCCCCCGTCCTGCAGGCTCCTTGTTTGCTTGGTCGAGTAATGTTCCCCGACTTCCTGGCCGTTTGTTTGAGGTCCGCTCAGTATTGATCTGCTGGGTGCCTGCTCTGCCCGCCCCAGATGCTCAGGGATCCGCCCCCTGCCGCACCCGGGTCTCTGAAAATCTAGGGGGGTGGGCAGAGTATGGGGAGAAGAAAGCAAGGCGGGACTCCCTTAAAAGGTAAGCAGATGGGGCTGGGGCTCAGTGGCAGAGCACTTGCCACATGTGTGCACAAGGCCCTGGGTTCCGTCCCAGCCCAGGGGAAAAAAAAAAAAAAAAAAGCTGTTTTGGGGACCTTAAAGACCCCAATGCTGGCTTGTCCTCTTTCAGGCTGTGTGGCTTCCAGCCAACTAACTCTCTGAGCTTTTTTCTTTTGGAAAATGAGAGAAACATTTTCAACTTTATAGGGCTATTGGGAAGACTTGGTTCTGGTTATTCGACCCCTCTTTATTGAGCACCTATTAAGTGTAGGTGTCAGGCACTGTTCTAGACTTGGGAGACAGAACAGAATAAGACAAAATCTGCACCCAAAGAGGGTTCTGGCTTAGGAAACAACACCGCACGCCATGCCAGTTGGGAAAGGGGCTGTGAGAGCATTGAGGGGCAGGGTCCAAAGGGACAGGGTGCTGTGTTTAATAGGATGGTCAGGGAAAGCCTCCCAGAGAAGAAGCGGGAAAGTGAGCCTGGGGAGAGGCAAGCCAGGCCGAGGAACAGCTGGTGCAAAGGCCCTGAGGTAGGACATGTCCGAACACCAGAAGGAGAGCAGAAAGCCAATGAGAGGGAATGAGTAAAGAAGAAGGCAGAGAGCCAGACCACAGCCGGGCCTTGCCCATGGGCGCTGAGGATGAGCCACATGCTTGTGCTCCAGAGAGCCACCACAACAGGGACCCACCACAACAGGGACCCTGGGGCTGAGGGAGACCCCCTGCCCCCCCACCCGGAACACCAACACTCACCACCTTCAACCCGCCTGCACTTCTGGGTCCCTCGGGGGACAGATCTAGCAGAGGTGGCCTCGGGGGAGCAGAGGGGCCCACCTAGAGGGGGCAGGGGAGGGGCTGTGAGCTGCCATTTTCTCCACACTGCCCGGGCATCGCCCTGACCAGGCCCTGCTCTAGGCTCCAGATACAAAAGAAAACCAGACAAGGTCCTAACGCTCGGGTGGCAACCAGAGGAAGCCACAGCCCCAGGCCCTTGGCCGCTAGTGCCCAAGAGTCCAGGCCCTGGGCCCAGGCCCAAGGACCCTGCCCCTTCTGCTCACCTGCCCCAGCTCCTGCTCCCAGTCTTCTTGGTCACTGTTGTCCTCTGGGTTCTCGGCGGTGGCCTCTGCTGCGGGCCTCCCTTGGAACTGATAGATACTCACAGCCTCTCGGCCCTTGATCTCCCGGCGGCAGAAGGGGCAGGTCTGACTGTCAGCATGCTGGGGGGGCAGGGGGCAGGGTCAGCGCCTCCTGTGTGCACCGTGTCCCTGGGGCCTGGGGAGCCCCCTCCAGCACAGTGGTAAGAGGACAGCGAGGGGAAGGGAGGGAGCGGGAGTCCCGGAGGGGAGGCAGGGCTGGGCCAGAGCCTGGGAAGCCAAGGAGGGCCTTGCTGGCCCAGAGGCCGGTGGAACCAGGGCGGCAGCCCCGGGCGAGGCCTCTGCAGAGGGCTCTGTGGCTCTGGCCATTACTCAGGTCTGTGGGAGGTCACTGTCAATAGCCTTGTTCGCTGGAGGAGAGGCTAAGGCCCAGAGAGGCACAGCTACTGGCTCTAGATGGCCCAGCACTCTTCACTGATAGCGCGGCCTGAGAGGGAAATACAGTAGCCCTGCCGGCTGAGATGGAAACAGGCGCAGATGTAGACAGCCAGGCTCCTGAGGGATCTGAGCAGCTCTCTGCTTTCTGGGTCTCGTTTTCCCCCTCGGATAAACGGGGCACCTAGGAGAGGCTGTTGGGCTTTACTGTAGAGCCGGGAGACCGGGTGAAACGGCAGGAGCGGGGCAGACCCACCTGCCATGCAGCCAGGCAGCGGCTGCAGAGCAGGTGCCCGCAGGGCTCGATCCTCACGTTCTTGTTCCTCTCGGCGCAGATCTTGCAGAGCTCGAAGGAGGAGTTCATAGCCCAGTAGAGCTGCAGCTGCTCCTGGCGGGCGAGAAGACGGGAGCGGGGTGAGACCACAGGGAGCACGGGAAGGAAGCCCCCTCCTCTGCGCCAGCCCGGACTCCTCTCCCAAGTTCAAGGTCAGTGGGTGCGTCAAGGCCTCCTTCGTGTCTTCCAGGCCTTGTCCCAACTCTTCTCGGGGGGTCATCTACACTCGGGGTTGCTAGACTTAGCAAAGAAAAACACAGGATGCCCTATTACGTCTGAATTTCAGATAAGCAGTGAATAGAATTTGAAGTATAAGTTTATCCCAGATATTAATGGGATATACTTATACTAAAAAAAAAAAAAAAAAAAAAAAATTAAAAAAATATTGGTTTCTCTTTCCCTTGGGGCGGCTCTGAAGATTGAGCTCTGGCCCAAGGGCTGTCACTGGCAGGCACTCAAGTGCATTAGCTGTTCTGATGATCTAACCAGATCTTATTTCCTTGTTTAATCCCCGTGACAACCGAGGAGCTGTAGTTTCCATAGGATGAACTGAGTCTCAGAGAGGCCAAGTCATTTACCCAAAGTCACACAGCCACGAAGTTAGCTCTCCGAGCCAAGGCCAAGCGGGCAATGGTGGGGGCGGTGAGTGGACTCTGGCCCAGGCCTGGGGGTCTCACCTCTGACACGCAGATGCGCTGGTGGGGTTCCGTGTAGCGGAGCTCGGACAGGTCTGGGTTTTGCTTCTTCCCATCTGGGTAGAGGTAACTGGGGGAAGGGGAGGGGGACACTGAGTGGGGACCCAGTACCTCCCACTCCAGACAAGGTCCCCCACAGTTCCCCAGAATCTACCCCCAATCCATTGCTGGCTTGGGATATTTTCCTTCCTCCCTCTTTCCACTGGGATTTCCAGAGCAGGTGTCCCAGGGTAGTGTGTCCTTCTATATCCTCCAAAGGTAGCGACACCGAACCTCAGTGACTCGGCTCTAGAAACAGGATCAGACTGACCGAGTCTGCAGGCCGAGCCACCCAGGACCCCACTGGGCTTCTTCAGGCCCATGGTGACAGACCTTAGAGTCGCAGTGACCAAGTCCTCGGATCTCAGGCCCCCGAGGCCATCTGCACTGCTTCTCACCTTACAGAGTGACCCCGGGCTCAGCATGGGAGAGAAACCGCCCAGGACACACAGCAAGACCCAGAGCAGGGCTGGCTGGCTCTTAGCACTGGTCTCCTGGCCAGCTGAGGAGGCTCTGGACCCCCCTGGGTGTCCCATCTGGTCATCACTGCAGCCTCAGGCCAGCAGCAGGGTCACAGGAATGCTGACTGGGCCCCCACAGTGGATTTTCCTAGGCTGGGCAACTCTACATCTCTGGCCTCAGTCTTCCTGTCTGCACAATGGCCATGACGATACCCGGGGCACAGATGGGCAGCGGAGATGAATCAAGACAAGAAACGCAGACAGGAGGGGGCAGCCAGGACCCAGAAAGCCGCTGTGCTGGGACGCACAGCTTGGTGTTCCTGCCCCCCTCTGGCCTCGGTTTTCTCATCTGCAAAATGGCAGGCCGTGTGCATGTGCTGTAGAGAGGGAGTTGGAGGCTTAGCGATCTGCCGGTTACTTGGTGGTGATTGTTTGGGGTGCTGGCGATTGAGCCCAGGGGAGCTCTATCGTGAGACAAGAGTCTTGCTAAGTGGCCCAGGCTGGCCTCAAACTTTTTTGTTTGTTTGTTTGTTTTAATATTTTTTAGTTGTAGATGGAAACAATACCTTTATTTTATTTTTTAATTTTTATGCGATGCTGAGGATCGAGCCCAGTGCCTCATACATCCGAGGCAAGCGCTCTACCACTGAGCCACAACCCCAGCCCCAAACTTTTTTTTAATGCTGGGGATTGAACTCAGAACCTCTTAACTCCCAAGCCACATCCCCAGCCCTTTTTTGTGTTTTAGTTTGAGGCAGAGTCTCACTGAGTAGCTCAGGGCCTCGCTAAGTTGCTGAGGCTGATTTGAACTCATGATCCTCCTGTCTCAGTCTCCCGAGCTGCTGGGAATACAGGCGTGCATCACCATGCCAGGTCCTCTCATTTGTTTTTAACTCTGAGATCCTCTTCTCCAAGAAATCTGACCTGGAGCTGCCTGATGACTTGGGACTGGGCGGGTTCAGCAGATAAGGGCTGCACTCTGAGCCTGGCTGCCTGACTTCAAATCTCAGCTCTTTAGCTCAGTAGCTGTGTGACCGGGGCAAATGTGTCTGCCTCTCTGTGCCTGTTTCCTGAGCTGTCAAGTAGGGATATAATAAAAGTACACGCGTGTGTCTGTACAAGAGCTCATTATTCACGGACTCTGTATTTGCGGATTTGCCTGTTCACTAACATTGATGTGAAACCCTCAGATCAATGCTCCTGTGCTGGTTGACGGACGTGCAGGGAGTGCTGAAGAATGTGAGCTGCCCAGTGCTCCTGGTCAGCTGTGGCGGGCAAGGCAGCCATGCCTGCTGGCTTGGCTCCTGGACTGTCAACAAGTGTCTTTTCACAGTCTATTTAACACCACATTCCTCCCATTTTCATGCTTTTTGTTGATTTGCTGTTTTCAACGGCCAGAGAGTGGGACTCAAGTGCCATCTATTTGCCTAAGGGAGGGGCGGCTGCCATGTGCCTTATCCAGAAAATATGTGGAAAGCAACTCCATTCAGGCGTGAGCTGCGGTGCTACTGGCCTGCGTTCCGTGTCATTGAGCCAAGAATATGTCTTAGTTGACTTTAAACAAAAAACACATAAAGGTTATTATGTAGTGACTGCTTGGTCAAAATGTGACCCAATACTTGTTTTCTGACAGTGCTGGGGCTGGAACCCAGGGATTCATGCATGCCAGACAATTGTTCTCCCAGGGAGCCACATCCCCAGCCCTTTTCTATTTCTATTTTGAGACAAGGTCTTGCTAAATTCAAGCCCAGGCTGGCCTTGAACTTGTGATCCTCCTGCCTCAGTCTCCTGAGTTGCTGGGACTACAGGTGTGGGCCATGGTGCCTGGCCCAATACATTTTTATGTTTTATTTTTGGTCAGGGATTGAATCCAGGGACGCTTCACCACTGAGCCACATCCCCAGCCCTTTTTATTTTTTATTTGAGACAGGGTCTCCCTAAATTGCTGAGGCTGGCCTTGAACATGTGATCCTCCTGCCTCTGCCTCCAGAGACGCAGGGATTACAGCACATTTGAAAAAAACAGAACTGCAAAACACACAAACAACAATAAAAAATCCCACAAAACAACGATAGACAAGAACAAACAATCAAATAAAAAAGTAAATAAAATTAATAATGAAATAAAAAATGCTGGGACCAGAGTCCTGAAGAAGCCTACAGGTTCTGTATGTCCCCTAGGAGCAGTGGCTCAGAATTTGAAAATCCAGACACTGCACAATTGTATAGAACATAACTAATATGAATAATGAGAATCAACAGCATATCTGCTGGCCATGGTGGTGCCCATCTTAATCCCAGCAACTAGAGAGGCTGAGGCAGGAGGATCGCAAGATGGAGGCCAGCCCGTGCAACTTAGTGAGGCCCTAAGCAACTAAGTGAGACCCTGTCTCAGAATAAAAAATAAAATAGGCTGGGGAAGTCGCTCAGTGGTTAGAGCACTTGCTTACCATGTGTGAGGCCCTGGGTTCAATTTCTCCTACTGGGGGAAAAAAAAAAAAAAAAAACCATTTCAAATCAAAAATAATAAATGAAAGGACCGGGGAGGTAACACAGTGCTACAGCCCTTCGGGGGTTCAACGAAAACAAACAGGGAAGAAACCAGCATCTCTATCCATGTATTCCGCGTCCACCATCCATCTCATCTCGTACCAGACACGTGGACTGATAAGAAAGCCCTTATCAGCGGAGTGCGGTGTGGGGCACTTGCTCAGCATTGCCTGACGCCCTGGCTTCCACCGCGCAAAGCCAAGAAAACCCTGGTCAGAGGCGAAACTCCAGAACCTAAGCTGCCGTCCTCCCCTCTAACCCAGACGGGAAGAGGCAGCCTCGGTTATGGGTGGAAAACCACCAGTCTGGCGGCTCCCCAGTTCTCTCTCCACCCTATCAGTCTAGATTCTAGAACAGGACATCAGATCTAGCAGCAAAGCCCTGGAGCCCAAGTTCAAGGTGTGGCCGCCCAGGGTGGTGGCCTGCTAGCCCATGGGCAGCCGGGTGTGGCCCCCCGGGGCGCTGCCCCTTCCTCAGGACCCTTGACTGCCACCTGCTGGGCAGGCCGTGGCATTGCAGGCTGCTGAGCCGGCCCGGCGCCCCCGCGGGATTCTGAGAAGTGGACTTGACGGACCCCGTGCCTTCCAGGATGGGAACTCACAGGCCGTCTTTCTGTCCTTCCAGGAGCACCTGGAACAGGGGTCTGTTGGAAGGGATGGTCTGCAGGATGCTGCCATCTGAGCTCACGTACCCGATGGCCCACTGCCCCAGGCGAGTACAGCTAGGCCGGAAGATGTAGCTGGAGGGAGAGAAGGTGGGATGGGGTGAGGGAGTGGTCGCTGCTGTCCCTTCTGGGGAGTCCCAGTCCCCTACCCTGTTAGGGATCCAGGTGTCTAAGTCCACCAACTTCCCATTTATGCCCGGAGGACCCCTCAGCTCTCCTTGTGATAATAACGTCCCAGACTCTCTTTAGAGACCTCTCCCTCCTCTGAAGTTTGGACAAGGCTGACCGCGGCTTGGCCATTCAGTGTTCTAGGACCCCTGACCACAGGGATGGGAGTCAGGGACTTTTGCTAGAAGTATCAGAACAAGGTACCCCAGCCTCACAGAGGTTGCTAAACTGGTGGGGCTTACAGCTGTGACTCCTGGATGCCATTTGACACTAGGTGGGGAGACCACATCTGGAAAGGATGCTGATATAGGCAAACGCAGAGACATATGGACAGAAGCAGAGCCCTGCCGGTACGACTGGAACACCTGGATCGAGCTGAGCCTGAAACCCCCAAACTCTGGTCTTTCAAGTATAGGGATTAATTCACTCCTTTGGCTTTTCTCTTAAACTGGTTTGAAGTATAATTGGAAGAACTGGAAGAGTGCAAATCAACCTGCCTTTCTGGGGCTCCTGCACGTGAGCCCTGCAGAGACTCACGAACCTGACCTCCTAGTCCCTGAACTCCTTGATGTTCAGCTCCTCAGTTTTGAGTCCTTTGGGGAGACCCGGCAGCTCAAAACTCCTGACCAGAGATAATTTAATAATTAATATTTAATTATTAGATATTTAAGTCCTTAAATAATTTAAGGACTCGGGTGTCTCCTTTCCCAGTGTCCTACTGCCACAGGTGTGTGTGGACATGGTCAAAATATTTCACAGATGATGCAACACCGCTCTGACCTATCAGAAATGGACCCAACCCACGGCTGTGATCCCAGCAGCTCAGGAGGCTGAGGCAGGAGGATGGAGAGTTCAAAGCCAGCCTCAGCAACTTAGCGAGGCTGTAAGCAACCTAGTGAGACCCTGTCTCAAAATAAAAAAAATTGAAAACAGAAAAAAAGGGCTAGGGATGTGGCTCATGGGTTAAGTGCCCCTGGGATCAA
The DNA here is from genome assembly GCF_902686455.1 of Sciurus vulgaris. Lineage (NCBI taxonomy): Eukaryota > Metazoa > Chordata > Mammalia > Rodentia > Sciuridae > Sciurus > Sciurus vulgaris. Next base: position 53,988,472 of record NC_136478.1, on the reverse strand, counting down.
CCCCTGGTACCAAAAAAAAAAAAAAAAAAAAAAAAAAAAAAAAAGAAAAAGAAAAAGAAAAGGACCTAATCTGATCAGGGTCTTCAGCACCCCCCTCTCCCACCAGATGAAGTACATTCCCTTTAGCTGCTGGGCTATGGGAAGGCCCAGGAGGTCCTGGGACAGAAGATAGGGTGGCTGAGGGGCACTCGGCTATCTGTGTTGGAGCTCTTTTCCTTGTTGTTTTGGCGGTACTAGGAGTTGAACCCTGGTGCTCTTCACTCAGCTGCACCCCTGAGTTTTCAGTGTTTTAATTTGAGACAGGATCTTGCTAAATTGCCCAGGCTGGCCTGGAACTTTCAATCCTCCTGCCTCGGCCTCCGGAGCCAGCTGGGGTTCAGGTGTATGCCACCACGCCCACCCGGACACCTCCGGGGTTCTTAATCCTCTGGGGTTCCGGGAACCTTGGCCCTATGCTCTGAGGATGCCACACTTCCACTCCACCCCAGCCACGACTGGTCCCTGAGCCCCTGGCCTCGTCCTGCTGAGGTGGGGACCATTTACCTGCCTGGCTTGTCCCTGCAGGCCTGCAGGCGAGCCTGGACCTCGTCATATGTGAGGAAGGCCATGTAGCCTGGGTGGTTGACCGCCAGGAGCTGCCAGTTCTTGAGCAGGGTCGGCCAGGGCTAGGGTGGAGCAGGGCCGGGGTCACAGACCGAACAGGAAGCAGCCGTGTTGCTGGGGCTTCCTGGGGGCTGAGAGCCCGGCCAGCTGGTTCGCACCATGGTGGGCCTCGGCAGTGCCTCCCTTACACAGAGGGCTCCAGCCCCGCTTCCCTCAGACCCAGGGGTCCAGGCCCAGCCTCTTCCCTCTGACCCAGGGGTCCAGGCCCAGCCTCTTCCCTCTGACCCAGGGGTCCAGGCCCAGCCTCTTCCCTCTGACCCAGGGGTCCAGGCCCAGCCTCCTCCCAAAGACTGGCGGGTCTCGGCCTTCTGACCTGGAAGAGCCTGGTGAAGATGTCGAACTCAAAGATAGACACGTGGCCACTGCAGGTGAGGTCCATGGTGGAGCGCAAGGCCTGGGCGGTGGGGCCTGGTTCCACTGGGTGGCAGGTGCACAGGAGCGACTGGAACTCTGCCCAGGGTAGCACACACCTGGGCAGGTGGGGTGGGGAGAAGCCGTTGAGGATGGAAGGCTCTGTAGGAGGTGGCCTGGACTCTGGGGTCCCTGGGCGGGGCAGGCTGGGACTCTGGAGTGGCGGTGCTCACTCACCTGGCCCCGCAGCGCTCCCTCCAGAAGGTGTGGGCTGGGGCTTTGGTGAGCTGGTACACGTGGCCACAGTACTTTCCCCCAGGGAATAGTGCGCTCAGCTCCGCATGCATGTGGCTGAAGATGAGGGCCAGCTTGGCCAACTGTCGCCTGCAGGAAAGAACTCTGAGAATGGACTGGGCCTTGGGGAAACTCCACAGAGACAAGGCTTCCAGACTCTTGTAATGCACAGGATGAGCGTCCATCCCTCGGTTGTCGCAGTCCTGAGGCCCTCCCTCTCTGGGCCTCAGTCTCCTCATCTGTTAAGGAAGTGCAGAAGCTGCCCAATATCCAAATTTGACCTTGGCCAGAGCCCACTGGGGCTGGAAGAGACCAGCTTAGTAGGGGACCACCAATTGTGCTGGCAGTCTGCGACAGCGCATGCTCAGATTTTTCTCCACCTGAGGAGGGGCGGGGCTGGGTGGAGCCCGGTCTGTTCTGCAGCCACCTCCCTAAATATAGAGAAGACTTTTTTTTTTTTTTTTCTTTCTTTCTTTCTTTCTTTTTTTTTTTTTTTAATTCCAGTACTGGGAATGCAACCCAGGGGCCCTCTGGCACTGAACTCTATCCACATCGGCAGCCCTTTTTATTTTTTATTTTGAAACAGGGTCTCACTAAATTGCTGAGGTTGGCCTCAAACTTGCAATCCTCCTGCATCAGCCTCCCCATCGAGGGGGTGATAAGAGTGATCCATTGTACCCAGCTAAGGGAAGGGTATTTGATTCTGCCTCCTGGTGGTTCTCGTGTTTGACTAGTCATTTCTGCCTTCCAGAATAATAGAGCCTTTGCATTTTCATGCAAAAGAAATATACATTACCAAGAACATTCCTTTGATCACTGTTCTATAATATATCTAGGGCACGACCCTGATTTTTTAAACTCTGGTTAAGCAGGTTGTTGAAGCTGTGTGCTTCATTTCCAGATGAGTTAGGGAGACGCTTCGACCCGTGATGAGGAAGGTGCCTGGGGCCTGACAGAGTCAGGAACAGCGGGTTTAGTCCTTGTTCCTTCCCAGGCTCCAGGCCTTGCCTGCCCCTGCCCCTCAGCTGCCCTTCCCCTAGAGTTCAGAACAGGGAGTGTGCAGCCAAGTCCAAGGTCCTCAGCCAGCTGTGGGCAGGAATGGAAGGCTAAGGGCAGAGATCAGGCCCCGGGCTGCATCCATCTTGTCCTTAGCCGAAGCCCACCGAGTCCCCACGTTGCCAGGGTAGTGTATCTAAGGCCCCTGGGAGAATGGGGCACCGGGATCCTGGTTTCGAGATGACCCCAAAAAGGGAGAGATGGGGGACATGGGGGCATGGATGTCCAAGGAAGGATAAAGCTGGTGACTCAGTTTCCTGGGTGGGAATAAGGGCCCAGGGGCACAAACGCCAGGGGCTGAAGCAGGAGGGGCGGGGTCTGGACTCGGAGGCCTAAGGGGCAGCTGGCTGGGAGCATGACCCGGGTCTCACCCGAGAGACTTTGTTCTGGGACAAGGGCACCTGCTCACCTGAGTCTGCAGCCCTCCCGGAAGAGCTCGTCGTTGGCACCGCTTGTGCCCCGGGCCGGCAGCAGCGCTGCCACCTGCCTGCCCTTGGTCTCCAGGTTGGCCAAGTAGACGAAGAGAAAGTCCCCGGCGCCGCCGGGACCATCGGGGCCGCCTCCGCCGGCCGCCCGCCGGGCTTTGGTCACCTCCCGCAGTAGCTGTGCGGTGCGGGGCAGCAGGTCCCGCAGCGAGGGGGGCCCCAAGGCCAGCCGGGGGTCCCCGCATTGCTCTTCCAGGCGCTGCAGCAACCTCACCGCCCGGCCGAGCGCTCGTGGCTCCCCCCACTGCCAGCCCCGCGGGGCCGCCGCGGCAGCCATGGGTCCCTCGGTGCTCGGGACTGATGGGTGCGGCAGGGAGAGGCGCGCGGCCCGGTGGGGGCGGGGCGCGGCAGGAGGAGGGGCGGGGCGGGTCCCCTGGGGCCCCTGGAGGTGGGGCTTGGAAATGTGATTTCCACAGGGGCGGGATGGGTGGCTTCGGTGGGGGCCGAGGAGGGGACCTCTGAGAGGGTGGGAATCGTAGCTGGGATGCCTGAGTCCCTGCAGGGAGGAGCGGGCGCTGGGGAGGGACTTAGGGGACACCTGGGGACCTGTCAGGTGCAGGAGCGACAGGGGTGGGAGTTCAGCTTTCCAAACTCTGTAGAACCTGGAGTCGTGGCTGAGGGTCTGGGTCTTCGGAGGTGGCGTGGGGTTAAAGGTCAGAGAACTGAGCTCTTTAGTAGGGAAAGTTCCAGGAGCAAGTGCAATTAATTCCTCTGTCCCCCAGAACGAAGGTACAGAGCGATCGGATGCCTGGGTTCCTACGGCGGGGACACTGCGGGAAATTGGGCTGTAGTTTAGAGACCCAGGTTTCCAAAGGAAGTCGAGCCCTGGGTCCCCAAGGGGCGAGGCGGGGAGTGGAGTTTAGAATGCACAGGGCGGGCGTGACGTGCCTGTCACCTCGACCTGCGGAACCTGTGGCGTCGGCCCAGCCCCGGCAGCGCCAGGAGCAGCCACCAGAGGGCGCGGTGGCCCCGTCGTCCCTTCGCCGCTCCGCAGTCAGGCGGTGCCCCGCCCACTTGGCGTCCGGGCCACGCCCCGGGAGGCCAGGCCACGTTCCCGTAGCACCTACTGTAAGCTCGCACCTGGAATTTCGAATTAGAGAATAATAATAGCGAATAATAAATAATAACTAGAAACATGATTTGAATACGCCCCTCGGTTCATGAAAGACGAACGTCCCGCGAGTGCCTGGAGCCCCTCCTCAGCTTCACCCCAGGCTCAGAGAACCCGAGAATCTTGAGCTTTAGCAATCTTTGCTGTTGCATGTCACCCTAAGCAGAGACCCCCCCTCTTTGCAGCCGGGTTGGCATGGCCCTGCCTCCGGGCCCCTGGCCTTCCTGATCTCTCTGAGCCTTAGTTTCCTCCAGAAAACAGAAACTTTTCCTGGGCCTGGGAAAAGTTCAAACTTTTGGCTTCAGTCAAAGGTTGGCAACCAATTCTTTTGGAGGACAATCTGGCAGCGTACATGGCACCTCGGGGACAATTGGACAGGGCAGATTGATGGTCACTACCTCCTTCAGAGCTGTGGCTTGTAAATACTTGCTGGCATGGAGCCATTAAGACAGGTATGGACGCTTGCAGCAAAAATTTCACAGCATGGCCCTTACCCGACTTGTGTGCATACTTAAATATCTTCTGTTCTATTTACTGTCATTTCATTAACAGAAAACCCACCAAATTGATCTCACAGCCCACTAATGGATCAGGTTCGGCAGTTTGAAAACTCCAAGAGACACATTCGGGGATATTAATTGTAGTCTTGTCGGAAATGGAGAGAATAGGAAGAAGGTGAATGTGCGTCACCAGGAGGAGGGTGAATGTACTGTGGTATACCACCCTCGGGGCTCCTGTGGCAGGTGAGATGAATGAACTGGACTCACATACCAAGAGCGTGAGTCATAAAAATATAATGATAGGCCCTGGGTCGATAGTGTTCCCCCCCCACCTTCAAGTTCATGTCCACTGGATCCTCTGAATATGACTGTTTTTGGAAATAGGGTCTTTGCAGATGCAGTCAGGCTAAGATGAGGGCCTGTTGGATTAAGGTGAGCCCCACGTCTAGTGTGACTAATGTCTTTATAAGAGTGAGGATAGCTGTGGGTGGTCATCCTAGCAGCTCGGGAGGCTGAGGCAGGAGGATCGAGAGTTCAAAGCCTCAGCAAAAGTGAGGTGCTAAGCAGCTCAGTGAGACCCTGTCTCTAAATAAAATACAAAAAAGGGCTGGGGATGTGGCTCAGTAGTTAAGCACCCCTGGGTTCAATCCCCGCTTTTAAAAAAAAAAAAAACCCACAAGGATATTTGGATCTGGTTACAGGCAAATGTCACAGGTGTGTGCACCTGGAGAACACAGGGCGATGACAGAACAGAGGTTGGAGTGATGTACCTGTAAGCCAGGCCCTGTCAGGGATTACTGGCAACCAACTGAAGTGAGGACGGGCAAGGAAGGGGCCTTCCCTAGAGCCGTCAGAGAGCATGGCCCTGCTGACGCCTTGATTTCCAGCTTCCGTCTCCAGAACTGAGCAAATAAACATCTATTATTTTAAGGCAACAGTCTGCGGCACTGTTATGTCCACCCTAGAAAACTGATTCAATGAGTTAAAAAAGCAGGTGCGGCCAGGGGCAGGGCGTGCACTCCAGTAATCCCAGTGACTTGGGAGGCTGGGGCAGGTGGGTCGAAAGTTCAAGGCCAGCCTCAGCAACTTAGCGAGACCTTATCTCAAATAAAAAATAAAAAGGACTGGGGATGTAGTTCAGTGGTAGAACACCCCTGGGTTCAATCCCCACTACAAGAGTGTGTGTGGGGAGTATGCATGGAGTGATTATTGTGTCACAATGTTATTTATACTGTTTGAAAACCTGGAAAAACAGCGTTCTAGATTAGTTGGGGATACATAGGGATGAGATAAGAGAAGCAAAATGTGTGGTCACGCAGAGCATCAAATCTGGGATCCAGAGAAGGAAAGTGCATATGAGAAGTTTATACTGGGATTTCAAAGATCCTGCAAATGCTTTAATCTTAGAAATCTGGATTGCATTTGGGAAAACAGTTTACAGGGGAACACAGTGACCACAGAAGCAACGGAGGACCTGAAAAGATGCTCAACATCGGGGCTGGGGAGATAGCTCAGTCGGTAGAGTGCTTGCCTTGCAAGCACAAGGCCCTGGGTTCGATTCCCCAGCACCAAAAAAAAAAACAAAAACAAAAACAAAAACAAAAAAAAACCAAAATGCTCAACATCATTATCAAGTCCAAAAAACTAAAATCAGAACTATAGTGAAACCAGCAGTAGGCTTCTTGTCTAACAAGTACAAAGCCCTGGGTTCCCCCCCCAGCCCCAAAAAACAAGAAGCAAGTGAACCCAGCATCAGCAACTCAAAAATCCCACTCCACACCAAGATGGCTGTCACAAAAAGATAGACGACAACAGATGTTGGACAGATGTGGAGAGACCCGAGGCCTCGCACACAGCTGGCGGGAATGTGGAATGATGCAGCTGCTTGGGGAAACAAAAGTTTCCCAAAATGTTTAACTTGGATTAAATAAAATAAATAAAATAAAAAATAAATTCCCGGAAATGTTAAACTTGGAGTAACCATAGGGGCACTCCACCATATGTGAACTGTGGAAACAAGCTATGTATCCATCAATTGATGAATGGGTAAATAAAGAGTGGTTTCCTAGCACTTCAATAATTAATTAAAAATTAAAATAAAGCTAGGCAAGGGGGTGCATGCCTGTAATCTCAGTGACTTGGGAGATTACAGGCAGGAGGCTGAGGCAGGAAGATTGCATGTTCAAAGCCAGCCTCAGCAAAATCAAGGTACTAAGCAACTCAGTGAGACCCTGTCTCTAAATAAAATACAAAATAGGGTTGGGGATGTGGCTCAGGGGTCCAGTACCCCTGAGTTCAATCCCTGGTACTCCCTGAAAAATAAATAAATAAAGCCAGGTACGGTGGAGCATGCCTGTAATCCCAGTGGCTCAGGAGGCTAAGGCAGGAGGATTACAAGTTCAAGATCAGGCTTAGCCATTTAGCAACAGGAGACCCTGTCTGAAAATAAAAAATAAAAAGGACTGGGGATGTGGCAAAGTGCCCCTGGTTTCAATCCCCAGTACCCAAAACAAAACAAAGCAACTCTGATACATGCTACATCAGTGATCTTGAAAATGATACTAAGAAGTCTCTCATAAAATACTAATATGACATGATTCTGTTTATATGAAATGCCAGAATAAGAAAATCTGTAGATTTAAAAATACAGTAATCCAGGTATGGTGGCATATATCACGTAATCTCAACTACTTGGGAGGCTGAGGTTGGAGGATCAAAAGTTTGAGGCCATCCTGCGCAACTTAGACCATCTTGAAATAAAATAATAAGGGTTGGGATGTAGCTAGTGGGAGAGTACTCGCCCAGCGTGTGCAAGACTCTGCGTTTGAGCCCCAATACCAATAAAATAATAAAATAAAATAAAATAATATTAAAGGATGCCTAGGGGTGGGGGGTTTGGGGAGTAATAGAGAGTGACCACTAATGGAGGGTTTCTTTTAGGGGTTCAGATGTTTTAAAATGCCTTCTGGTGATGATTGCTCAATTCTGGGATTATACAGAAACCGTGGAATCGTACAGTCTAGGTAAATTGTGTGATGTGTGCGTTCTCTCTCGGTTAAATCAACAGTGAAGGCCAGACCTGGGAGCTGACCACGAGAGGGCGCGCGGAGTCCAGGGTTACCTTCTCCCTTGGGAACTGTTTCTCTGGCCACACCCCCAGCCCTCGGCCACGCCTCTGAGGCTCTGGTCGCACCCGCGAACCTTAATCCCACGCGGAGACAGAGGGTCACACCCCCTAAGCAGTGCCTGAAGCTGCAAACTCAGCCTCCCCACGCCCCAGACTTTGCCCACAGATGCACGCACCGACAGCAGCTCTCGGAAACAACCTCAGAAACCCTCGGCTTCATCCCAGCACGGCAAAACTAAAGAAAAGGACGACCCAAAACAAAGCGAAAAGACCCGGAGGCTTTGGAACCATGATTTTTGATGTGAAATCATCTTTTGGGGGGAAATCATTTTAAACTTGCCGAGAATTTGCAAGGACGGAGTCCACCTGTATACCTTTCACCCCGATTCACAACTGTTCAGTTTGTGACTTTCCCATGGCTGCTGTCCTGCAGCCACCACCCCCACTGAGAGCAAGTTCCACATTATGTCCATTTACCTCTAAACACTTCGGTTGCATTTCCAAGTATAAGGGTATACTTTTTTTCCCCCCTTTCTTTTTTTTGGTACTGGGGATTGAACTCAAGGGCGCTTAACGACTGAGCCACATTCCCAGCCCGTTTTTATTTTTTTATTTTGAGGCAGAGTCTCACTAAGTTGTTTAGGGCGTGGCTAAATTCCAAGGCTGGCTTTGAACTCGCGATCCTCCTTCCTCAGCCTCCTTCCTCAGCCTCCGGAGCCATTGGGATTACAGGTGTGCGCCACCACGTGCCCGGCTAAGGGCATCTGGTACAGGTCAACAGCAGACACTGCACAGTGATGTGTCCTAGTATCTAACAATGCAGGCTATATTCAAGTTGCTAATTATCCTCAAACATTCCCTTAAGGCAAAAAATTTCTACCAGTCCATATCCACTCTCCTGTCTTGTTAGTTTCTGTCTGGTATGGTTTCTCAGGCTTTCTTTGTTCCACAAAATTGACTTTTTTTATTTTTTGGCTGTACGGGAAATTGAATCCAGGGTTGCTCTATCACCAACTACATCCCCAGATCTTTTTACAATATTTTATTTTATTTATTTTTGGTTTAAAATGGAGTTTTAATAGTTTGTTTAACTATTTGTTTTGAATCAGGTAAAGAAAAAAAATACTAGCATAAGCATGCAAAAATAGAACATCAAGAATACCTCAAATTACACTCACTCTTTTTCTGTTTCTATGGGTGATATTAAAGACAGACAGGTTGCTCAGTGGTAGAATACGGAGAGAGAATGTACATACAGTGGTTGAAATTGCATTGGGGTGTTTCATTTACATTGTTGTGTAACAGTCCACATTTTTTACCAGTAATCCTCATATTTTTTGGCATCCACAATATTTTATTTTGACACAGGTTCTTCTTAAGTTGCTGAGGCTGGCCTTGAACTTGTGATCCTCCTCCCTCAGCCTCCCAATTAGCTGGGATAACAGACGTGTGCCACCGCACTCGCGGCACAAAATTGACATTTTGGGAAGATTTTTGAAAAGGGCAGATGGTTCTTTTTCAGGATGTTCCCTGTCACTTGGGTGTATCTGATGTTTCCTGGTGACTAGATCCTGGTGCCTCCCTCAGACCAGGAGGCTCCTGGTACGGGTCACTGGTGAGGAACTGATGGGTGAGCAGTGGTGAACCATGGAATCCTGGACCTTTGGCCTCACCAGGCCGGCCTCTTCCCTGCCCAGCCTCAGTTTCCTTGTCTGTAAATGAGGCTGATTTGCGAGGCCGTCTGCAAACCCACCTGAAGAGCAGATGCGTCCTGTCTAGCTCTCGCGAGTTAAAACGGTTTCTTGGTGCGTCGCCAGGAGTTAGGACTTGGCAGGTTCCATGCTGGGGCGGGGAGAGGTGACCCTTGACTCCCTGGGTTTAGCCAGGGTGGGGAGGGCGCTAAGATGCAGCTTTGCCCCTGAGAAACGCACCGAAGGTGTGCCACCTGATCTTGCCGCGGACCCCAGAGTGCCGGCCTGTCACCCGCGAGTCCTGCTGGGTGGGGTGAGGTCTGCCTGGTGTTGAGGGGGTCTGGAGACCCCTTAGAGGCTTCTCTCCCCGTCTTGGAGTTGGCCTCTCTGCCGGGGAAGGGGAGGGGGTGGAAGGATAGGCGCCCAGTCCCAGGGCCTGGGCGGACCAGCGGGGATTTCCACGAGTTGAGCAGCCAGATCCTTTGTTTTAGAGAAGTGACTTACCAAGGTCAGCCTCCATCCAGCCCTTGAACCTGGGGACAGTTCCTCACAGAGAGGCACCTCACCCACAGCCTGCGCCCGCAGGACCCTGCTAAGCGCGGACCCTCACACTCTCACCCCAGAGGGTGCAGGTCATTCCCGTCCTACAGATGAGGAAACTGAGGCTCAGCCTGGGGCAGTCACTTTGCCTAGGAGTTATTTGGTGGCAGAGGACCGCCACCACACTTGGGGTCCTTCTTGACCATTCTTTTCTCTTTCTTTTGAAACAGAAATTCTGAATTTGACCTGGGTACCTGCTGCCCAGATAAAACTACATTTTCCAGGCTCCTTTTGTGACGGGGGTGACTTTGTGGCTAACTTCTGGCCAAGAGGATAGGACGGGTATTAAATGACTTCTGGGTTGTAACGTTAGAGCACAGGGGTACGAAACTTGACTTTTGTTTTTTCTTCCACTGTATTCGTTTCCTAGGTGGTGGGAATGTGGATGTGATTATGGGAGCTGGAGCAGCTGCTTTGGACCACACGGTGGAAGTTGTGATATAAACGCAACAGAATAATATAGTACGACCCTGGGTCTCTGACATCCTCAAGCTCATATCCTAGCTCAGGGTGTTAACTGGAACCTTTACAGGAGAGAAAAGTGGACTTCCATCTTATTTAATCTCCTACATTTTAAGCTTTTGGGTTACCACAGTGGAATTAAAACATTTAGGATCTCATCTCATTTTTCCATCAGGATCAAGAGTGGATCCCACCAACTCCATGGTTTTATTTTGTCCCCCTACTGGTCCTCAAAGCCAAATTCACACATGACCATGACAGCAATTTCCATTTTTAAGCTCTTCCTCAGCACTGTGGCCTGTAATAAGCACTGTGTATAACTCACACTGCCCTCATCTTTCATCCTCAGACCAACCCTTCAAGGTGGATGTGGTCACTGTCCCCTCTTTTTTTGGGAGGGGGGGCACTGGGGATTGAACCCAGGGGCGCTTAACCACTGAGCCACATCCTCAGCCCTTTTTATTTTGACACAGAGTCCTGCTATGTTGCTGAGGCTGGCTTTGAACTCACGGTCCTCCTGCCTCAACCTCCCGAGCTGCTGGGATTACAGGCGTGGGTTCCGACGCCTGGCACTGTTCCTTTTTTTACAGATGAGGAAACTGGAGTTCAGGGCCATGAAGTCACTTGACCACGGCTACAGAACAGGAAGTGGAAGGACAGGACTTGAACTCAGCTCTGCCTCCGGGCCTGAGCTCCTAACCACATATGCACCTCTTATTCCACGTGCTTTCCAGAAGGACACACAGACGCAGCTGCGCACTCTTGCACGGGCCCTTAGAAACTGGGCATAGCCACACACGGCTCACTCGCAAGGCAGAGGCCCAGAGATGGCCAGCATTAGCTTTTGAGGTGGTAGGTCCGAGTTAAGAGGTCACTTGCTCTCTGAGCCTCAGTTTTTCTCATCTGGACTATGGGACCATCATGGTCCATAAATGGCTGCTGATGTTTTCACATCTGGTCACACCCCCAAATTGGTCACATGTGTGACATGGGACCAGAACTTGCTACAAAGAATCACAAACACCACAATGCAGGGGGCAGTGGGCCTGGGCTCGGTCACTCTGCCACCCCTGCTCGGGGGTCTGCACCGTGCCCGGCGGTGTGGCAGCCTCTGCAGGAGGGAGCCCAGAGCAGGGCGGCTCTCTTGTGGGGGGTTCTCACGCAGGGCTGTGTGCACCGCCCAGCAGTCACCTTTTGTAGTGGACTGAATGGTGGCCCACATTCCAATCCTTGGAACCTGTAAATATGACCTTATTTGGAAAAAGCATCTTTGCAGTAATTAAGCTGAGGATCTGGAGATGAGATCATCTGGATTCAGGGTGGGTCCAAAATCCAGTAACAAGTGTCCTTAGAAGAGGTGGACACAGAGGAGAGAGTCATGTGAAGACAGGCCAGAGACTGCTGGAGCCATGTGGCCACAAGCAAGATTGCCAGGAGCTACCAGGAGCTGCCAGGAGCAAGACGAGACAAGGACAGCTCCTCCGAGAGCTTGGGAGGGAGCACAGCCCCACTGACTTCTGGCCTCCAAAAATGTGAAAGAATAAATAACTCAATATTGGTTTTTTTTTTCTTTTTTCTTTTTTTTTTTTTTTTTGTAGCAGGGGTGCTGAACCACTGAGTCACACCCCCAACCCTTTTTCGTACTTTATTTAGAGACAGGGTCTCCCTGAGTTGCTTAGCGCCTCAATCAGTTGCTGAGGCTGGCTTTGAACTCATGATCCTCCGGCCTCAGCTTTCTGAGCCGCTGGAACGATGACATGCGCCACCATCCCTGTTAAATATCTGTTAAGTCACCCAGTTTGTGGCTACTTGTCACAGTAGCCACAGGAATCTAATATACCCTCCAAGTTAGGCAGCTACCTGGACAACATAGACCAGAGGCAGAGTCAGAAGCATTGGCACTGTGATCCCAGTGGCTGGGGAGGCTGAGGGAGGAGGATCAAGAGTTCAAAGCCAGCCTCAGCAATTCAGTGAGGCCCTTTGCAACTCAGTGAGACCCTGTCTCTAAATAAAATATTAAAAAGCACTGGGGATGTGGCTCAGTGGTTGAGTGTCCCTGAGGTCAATCTCTAGTACCAAATGAATAAATAAAAAATAAACGGCTGGGCACGTGGCTGGGGTAGAATGCGTAGCACTGGCAGAGTCCTGGCTTCAATTCCCAGAACTGAGGGGAGGAAAAACCAAACCAAAAACAACGAACTCAGCCTTGGAATCTGGGAATAGTCCCAGATTCATTCAAAAGGGACTCTGTGGATGGTGAAGCCTAGGGGTGTTGAGATAGAGAGACTGGATTCCCCAGGGGCACCCAGGGTCATCTTAAGGGTCCTTCTGAGAGGGAGGCAGAGCAGAGGAGATGTGACAATGGAACACCAGGTGGAGGTGGTTCAAGGAAAGGCCTGAGACAAGGCCACAGCCTCGGCAGAGCTTGGGGGAAGGCCAGGTGACACATTCCCACACTCCTCCCCACCGGGGAAGCTCCTGCTCCCAACTTAGCTCCAGCCTGTGAAGCGGAGCTTGGGCTTCTGATCCCTGAGAACACATTCCTGTCATTTTAAGCCATCGAATTTGTGGTGATGTGTTACAGCGGCCACAGGAAACAAGTAGAAACTCTGATGACCAGGAAGAGGCCACCTGGGGTCAGAGCGGACATCGTCTGGGGACGGGGGCACGAGCCAGTCACCACCCCAGGCGGTCTGCGGACACAGGCGCAGGAGGCCCCAGGTCGGGACCCGCAGGCATCTGTAGGTACCTCAGCCACCCCGAACCGCAGGGTCCTTCAGAAACACACAGCCAGGCACACTGAGGAGCCCGAGAGCGTCCCCTGGGAAGAGGTGCAGACAAAAGCACAGTGACATGATTCATGGTCAAGCACACCAAGGTCGGTGTGTCACGCACACGTCAGTCTGAGACTCGGAACGTCACCCCCGGCATCGCATGCACGCACACACCCTTACCCAGATCTCCTCCTGACAGACGCCTGGCCCAGCAGGGATTATGATACAAAAATAGTTTATTACGAAAGAAACCAAACGCCTAATAATTTACAACGACCTCAGTGCCACCTAAGGCCCCTCCCCCTGGGCGGGAGCTGCGATCCCTGGTTCCACCAGCCTCTGGGCGGGGCAAGGAAATGGATCTTTGGGTGGAATTCGTGACAGGGGGCCAGTGCCTGAGAATAATGGGGTCAGAGTCCTGGGGTGTCCCACGGGGCAATATCTATGCACAGAAGAGGGGACTCAAGGGTGGGTCCATGTGCCTTGGTGCAAATCCTGGTCCCGAAGATGGGGGGGGCAGAGTGAGATCTTCACAGTTTCCAGAAGGGTCGACCCCCCAGGGCAGGGAGGCCCCTCCTCACGAGTCCGAGATCTGCCCCCCCATCCCTCTCAGCTGCCTCCGGGGGCTGGGGAGGGAGGCACTGGCCGGCCGGGGCCTCGGAGGACCCCAGAAAAGGGCGGGAAGGCTGGGGGAGAGAGGGGAGGAAGGAAGAAATTGGGGGGAGCCAGGGCGAATCCAGGGGCGTCCTTGGGGGGAGAGTGGGCGGGCGAGGAGGACGGCGACGCGGACAGGAGGCCTGTGGAGGGGCAGAGAGGAGGGTGAGGGCGGGGAGCCGGCGGGGAAGGGGGCTGGCAACCCCTGGCCCCAGGCTGCGGTGGCGACAGGGCTCTCACCATTGGAGCTGAGGCGGCTGCTACTCTCGGGAGAGGTGGTGGCACTTCGGTCGGGGGAGGGCTCAGGTCGTGATGTGGAGGAAGCTCGGGTGGCCTTCCCCCTCAGGATGTCGATGACCTGTGGGGAGAGGGGGTCACCACTGCCCTCACTGCCCGTCCTCCAGCTCCCGCTTGCTCCTGGGTCTGCCAGCGAGCACTGTCCCCTGTGAGCGCCTCTGTCCCCTGCAGAAGGCGGGCTGGCGCTCCCTCTCCTCGCGCCTGTTTCTCATCCGCAGAAGCGACGGCGCACACCCGGAGGCTCGCCTGCGCCCCGCACCCTCACGGGCCAAGAGCCCGCGGACACGCGTGTGTGGCGCGCACGTCACGCCCCTCCCCAGGTCCGCGCAGCCCCCGCGGGCACTGGCGCTGCAGGTCCAGACGCGCTCCCCACGCCTGCGCACACACTCACTCGGCGGCTGCGCGCCACCATGAGCGGCGTGTCGTTGTGGCAGTTCTTGAGGCCGCTGTCCGCGCCGCTGCGGACCAGAGTGCGCACCAGTGGCAGGAGCCCGCGGCCCGACGCCGAGTGCAGCGCGGAGCTGCCCGAGTACATCTGCGCGTTCACGTTGGCGCCGTGCTGGGGGGAGGGATAGAGGGTCAGGTCAGCACCCTCAGGGAGGGTCCCGGGAAGGGCAGGGCCGGGGTGAGGGCGGGTCGGATCCGGGCTGGGGGCCCGAGACCGTAGCCAGAACCTGGCGTCGGACCAGATCACGGCTGGGTCGTAGAAGAGTGCAAACTAGAACCAAGGGCGGTCCACAGCGGGTCTGGGCCGGCGGCGCTGCATCCACCAGCTCTAGACACCACGGCTTGGCCGGTGCAGGGGCAGAGCCAGAGAAGGAAAGGGTCTCCGGCCTGGGCCGGATCGTGCATGGAGTTGCCGTGGAAGGACAGCGCGAGGACAGGGCCAAAGCTGGAAGGCAGTGTCAACAAGGCCATCGCAGCCGGGGCCTAGGCCATCCGGGGTTGGGGATGGGGGAGGAATGGGAGATGACCCGGGTCAAGTTGGCAGGCAGGGAGTAAGTCAGAGGGTTAAAAGTAGGCTTAGAAGGAAGGGCCAGAGCTGGACATGGAGCTAGAGCCAGAGTCAGAATTGAGTTTGCACCGGAGCGAGGGCGACAGCCAGGTTGGGGTCAGGACAGCGGGTGGCGGGCGAGGGGAGAGGCCAAGCCCGGGGCTCTGCCCACCTGCAGCAGCAGCTGTACCATGCTAAGGCTGTTGTTTTCCACGGCGTGGATGAGCGGCGAGCGGCCGCTCTTAATGTCCTGCGAGGGGGAGGAAAGATCAGCCTTCAAGTTCTGCCCAGGAGCCCGCGGCCGCAGCCCACCAGCTGGGTCCAGCCCCTCTACCCCGCTAGATACTTCAAACTCCACCCACTGGGCTCCCTCCCGCTGCAGCTCCACCCCTTGGGCCCCGCCCCTCCAAGACCCCGCCCCCTGCGCCTGGCTCGCTCACCACCGCGTCGATGTCCGCGCCTCGCTCCAGCAAGAGCAGCACGGCCTCGTGGCAGTGGGTGTTCACGGCCACGTGCAGGGCGGTGAGCCCTGAGGGAAGGGGAGGCTTAGTCAAACCTGGGCCTGGAGTTTTGAAGTCTCAGATGGGCTCCAGGTCTGGATGATGGACAGCCCTACCCTGCCCGCTGTAGGGACTCACCGTCGTAATTGCGGGCCTCCAGGTCCACGGTACCCGGGGCTGCGCTGTCCAGCAGGGCCCGCAGGCAGGTGGGGCTGCGGTGTTCACACGCCAGGTGGGCTGCAGTCTGGCCATGGCGGTCCAGCGCCATGGGGCTGGCACCAGCTGTCACCAGGAGCCGGACCACAGACGGTAACGTGGTGATCACAGCCAGGTGGAGGGGTGTCTGGGGAGCAGAGACTGTGAGGGACCCGCACCCTGCTATGCATTCCAGTCCTGGCTCCCTCAGATTTTCTAAGTCCTGATGCCCAGCTGCTGTCTGACCCAGAATGGAAACCTGAGGCATCTGTTCCCTCAGATTCAAGAGGTAGGGCCTCTAGGCTCCAGAGCTCAGGGCCTCCGACCTCCCCTTTCTCCAGGACTCGAGTTCTGAGCTGGAGGCCACTCCTCCCTCACCTAGGAATCCAGGTCCCTAGGCGCCCTCCCTCCTCTGAACAAACCCCTATGGCCCTAGGCACCCCTAGGAGCCAGGAGTCTGGAGTACCCCCTCCACCCTCAGCCCCTGCCTCACCTGCCGCAGGTTGTTGTAGATATCTAGTTCCCGGCCCCCATGCTGGAAAAGATTGACCAGTTGATGCACTGCTGGCAGATTCGCCTGCACCACAGCAATATGCAGAGGCCTGAGGAGAGGCACAGGAGGCAGTCAGACATTAGGGGTTGTCACCTGACGACTCTGCTGCTGCAAGTGCCAACTCCATTGTGTGTTGGATGTTCTGGGAGTGTCCCCGAATCCCAGCACTCCACCCCATCCCTCCACCTGGTTCCACCACCAGTGGTTCTCTCCTGGACCCTTAGTCCCTTCCTGCTAGCCTTCCTGCTTCTTCCCTGCTCTGCTGTGAGTCCCAGCAAAAGGGGTCCTTTTTCCTTTATTTTTGCAGCACTGGGGGTTGGGACTCAGAGTCTCACACAGGTCAGGCAAGTGCTCTATCACAGAGCCACATCCCCAGTCCTTTTAAAATTCTGTTCTGAGACAGGGTCTTGCTGAGTTTAGGGCCTCATTAAGTTGCTGAGGCTGGCCTCGAACTCAAGATTCTCCTGCCTCAGCCTCCAGAGTTGCTGGGAGACTGGCTGGTGGCACAGTGCCTGGCTCATTCGAGTTTTCTGGCTGTATTTCTTGCAGGCCTCACTTTGCTCTGTGCACAGTGGTCTCCACACCGTGTTCCTCAGACACATCACGATGCTTGCCTCTGGACCTCTGCCCTGGCTCTTCCCTCTGGAGCAGACTTCCCCAGATCTCTGCAGGGTCACTTCCCTTCTTTGGGCCTCTGCTAAAAGGTTCAGCAGCTATTCGCTTGCCCTCCCTCACCTTATTTCCCCCCAGTTCTCGGCCCAGGACACTGTAGTTTACAGTACTGTTTCCTGTCTGAATTACCCCCTAGAATGTCACCCCCCCCCCCCAGGGCAGGGCATCTGCATGCTTCCTCCATTGCCCAGGGCTTAGGAAGCACCTAACCTGAGCGGCTCTGAGAACACTCGACTACGTGAATCTACGAATCTACGTCAATGATCACCCTGGCCATCCTTGAACCTGAAGATCACATTCCTATCCCTCTCCGGTCACAGCTTTCTCATTCGTGAAACAAAGGGGGAGAACTTGATGGTATAAAGCCCTCTGCCGGCTCTACATCAAGTTCAACTTCCACAAGAGACTCAGGGGTGGACTGTGGAGCACAAGCTTTGACTAAGGGGGGAGAAGGCACGGGCGACGGGGTGAGGTTCTGGAGCTGGGCTTGGAAGTCTAGAATCCTGTCCCAGATTGAAGGACTCGCTGCCCCAGTATCTGGGAAGTTTTAGCTTTCGGACGACCTGGGAACTGCCCTCAAGAGAGCTGCTTGCCCAAGGTCATGCCCCATGGGAACGGGGGCAGCTGCTATGCAGAGGCATCCAGTGATGGGCTGCTGCTGGCTGAGCGGGCCCAGCCTCCAGGCCCAACTCTGAAGGCCACTTGAGCTTCAGCAACAGCTGAGGTCCTGTTGAGAGGACACAGCAGCCCCACCTCTCGCTCTACCCAGACTGTTGCCTTGTGCACAAGGGTGATCTGGGCAAGCACTCCCCAGTGAACCTCCTGCTGGCTTCCAGGACCCCAACCTGGACCAGCCATTTGAGATGACTGAGCGTGTGGACTTCTGCATTTGCAAGGGTTGGTTTGGGCGGGGTGGGGGACCTGTGGAGGGTACAAGGTTGACTGCATGCATACAGCCTCATGACCTTTATTTAAAGTTCACTTACTAGAGCGACATCTTCCCTCCTACCCACTGCCTCTTACTAATCGGAGCCTTGCTCCGGCAGCGACTCCCCTAGTGCGCCCAGAATCCCCAGTCCAAACTAGTTTCCCAGGCGATTCTGATGGAAGTGCAGAAACGCTGGGGCCCAGCAGGCCTTTGGGGACTCGGCCAGCCCCGAGGTGCAATTTGGACTGCAGCGCTCCCTACCGGTGGGCGAGGGCAAAGTCACGTGGCTGTGTGAGCTCCATTTTTCCCCTGCAAAGTACTGTCCTTGCCAGGACCACATTGTGCAGGTGAATTCCCAAACCTGGATTCCAATCCATGACAGAAAAATTCAAACAGAAAATGTTGGGGAAAGGATGGGCCTGGGCCAGGGGTCCCCAGAAACCCTGGTTCTCTACATCTCCCAGGACGCCCGGCTTGGGTCCCTCTCTGGGCCGGCGGGGTTAAGTGAGGGCAGAGGGAGCGATGATTTCACAGAAACCGTCCAGGCCTGAGTTCCCATAAACGCGCGGGCCGCAGGGGGTGGGGCGGGGCTGGAGGAAGTGGGGACGGGAGGGGCGGCCCAGCCCTCGGACTTCCAGTAACAGGTCTGCTGGGCGGGGCTCCGCTTCCTGCTCCCGGGGGAGGGAAGCCTGTCCCTCCGGGGATCTACCCTGCCACTCCAACTTCCATCCTCGAATGGGGCGGGGGAGGGGAGAGTCCAAGCCAAGGAGACTGAGCTCCTCTTGGGGGCAGATCCCCGAATCCTTCAGCCTGGGGACCCCTCCGGAACTCCGCCCTACCGGGCTCAGATTCCAGTTGGCTGCCTGTCCCCCATATCCTGGCACCCACCCCCAGGAGCTCTTGGGAGCCAGGAATACAGTGCTGCCATAACTCTCCTTTAAGAATAAGGACTCCCTCTGGGCGCTAGGTCCCCAAGTTGCCCCTCCCTTCCATGCCCGCTTGGGGACCTAGGACTACAACTCCTAAGCTTTGCTGCTCTGGGGCTTCCAGGCCCCTAGGCGCGATCAGTTTCACTGGCGCCTGTGCGGCTGTGCAGCTGACCAGGGTCTGGCACAGAGTGGAACATTCTGCTGTCACTGTCATGAAATTCTTAATTTTCGAAGCCAGTAAATTAAGATAGCTGGTCCTGCCCCTCAGGCCTCTGAGCTCCGGATCCCCAAGCTGCCCCTCCTCTGGTTCCTTACCCCCTCGGAGATCAAGGAATACAAGATCCCAACTTGGGACCTCGGAGACGCAGAACATGTCCCACCCGGCCCGGCCCTGGACTTCTAGCTCATCATGGGGGATCCAGATGCTCTTGGTCCTCGTATGGAGCCAAAAGTCCAGCCTCCAATCTTTGCTTCTTTGGGGACTCAGTCTTAGCATCCCCAGCCCCTTTCCCCCCACCGCCCTCCCCCGCCTGCCGGAGGTGGGGCGGGTGGCGCAGGCTGGGGCCGCTCCAGCTGCCCGTTCCGGTAAAGTCCCAGCCCCAGCGGAAGGGGTTAAGGTTGGAGGGAGCGCCAGGGGGGGAGGCTGCGAGTGAGTGAAGGGTGCTGACGTGGGGGAGGCAGAGCAGCTGGGCTGCGGTCAAGTTCTGCGGGAAGGGATTTCCCCCGGCAGGCAGCTGAGGCAGAAGTGTTTGCGCTGGGGGAGAGGCGAGGGGGAGGGGAGCGTGCAGGGCTGGGGCTGGAGGCTGCCAGGCCCTGTGGCCTCTAGCCTGCACTTCGCTTCCAATCCACGAACAGCTCACCCCTGGGGACAGATACAAAGGAGACCTGCTTCACAGTGACCCCCACAGATTCCCAGGGTTGGAGGGAGCTGGATTTGATGGAGCCCTTTCTATGTCTCTGGCACTTGTCCCCTTGGCCCTACTTGGATGGCCTACCAGCACCCCGGGAACCTGTTCAAGCCTACCCACCCCTAAACATGGAATGCTGACTCTCCGCCCAGCCTGTTCTGCGTGCTAGACGTGTGCACGGCCTTGCACTGAATCCTAGCTGTGATAAGTGCAATGACGAAGCCTGGCTCCCAAACAGGGAAACTGAGGCTTGGGAATATGTCACCCAGTGGACCCTTCTCTGCAGAAATGGGCCTGTTCATCTCTACCTATGGTTTCTGGTCCCCAAACCAATTTCCACAAAAGTGCTTTAGATAAATCATCTCATATCTTCTTCACAAAGAACCTTCCACACTTATAACTTCTGTTTTCCGGAAGGGGAGACTGAGGCATTGTGGGGCGGGAAAGCACTCTGTGAGGCTGAAGCTCGAGTCACTGAAGAGCGATAATCCTGACTTATCATGCATTAGGCACAGGGCTTAAACCTCCCATGCAGTATTCCTCAGCAGGTGACAAGGCAAGGGACAGTGAAATCAGCTTAGGGGACTGTCAAGTTAACCTGTGGGTTATGAGCAGGAGACAATGAAGCAGAGTAGAACAGAAAAGATCAAAGTGGATCCTGTGCAGGAAGGGTGAATATCGTTTCATTTTGTGCAATTTTTATTTCAAAGTTATGTCCCTGTATGTGAGCACACACTGGGTTTGAGATAAAGTACTAATAGCTTTTGTTTGCAGTACTGGGCATCTAACAAGGGCCTCCGGCATGCCAGGCAAGCGTGCTACCACTGAGTTACATCCCCAGCCCTTTTGATTCTGTGTGGGAACAGGGTCTTGTTAAATTGCAGTGCTCCTCCTGCCTCAGCCTCCCCTGTAGCTGGGACTATGACATGTGCCACTGTGCCTCCCTATGACAAGAATATTGAGCACATAATATACCAGGCTCAGTGCTAGGAGCTTTACATGTATCACTGATATAGGAAACCAATCAACTACATGTATTTCTCATTTTTGGATTGTGATAAAGTTTTGGGGGCCAGAGGCGTAGATCAGTGGTAGAGTGCGTGCTTAGCATGCATGAGGCCCTCGCTTCAATCCCCAGCTCTGGGAGGAAAAATAGAGACCACTGCTCCAAAGCAGGAGGTAGGTGCTCTTCCTGTGCCCATTTTTCAGAGAAGGCAGTTAAAGCTCAGAGGGGGAGGGGCTCGCTCAGGGTCCCACAGCCAGCAGGAGACAGGCTCTGACTCAGGTCCACAGAGCCGAGTGCTCCCCCTGCAATCTGAGGAAGGCCAACTTTCCCACTCTCCTCCCATCAACAAGGGACTGTCACTCACGTGTCGCCGTCCTCATCTGCACGGGTGGCCATGGCAATGTCGGCCGACAGCGGGTGTTCTATGGAGCACATCATGGGGTACAGGGGTGTAGGCAGGTTCAGCAGAGGAAAAGGGGGGCTCATAGGTGGGGTGGAGTATAAAGGCAGTAAAGGTCCTGGACAAGGGGGACAAAGAAAGGCTGGGTGAGGCTCAGCCCACAGACCCTCAGCCCGCTGCCTGTCCTGGGCCATCACCCGGTGTCCTCATCCTCTTCCAGGTTCCTTCTGCACCTCTAACTGGGTCTGGAAGCCCCAAGACAAACCTCTCGTCCACACCCCTCCTGCAGTCTGCCCCCTCCCCAGTCCTGATCACCCCGGTGGTCACTTATCTTCCATGTTTCTGACCTCCATCTCCTACCGGAATTCCTCAAGGGCTAAGGAAGCCCAGCAGGGGACCACAGGGTCTGTTTACTGAGTGACTTTGTGGCTGAGGGAGGTAAACAATGGATGAAGAGCTGGGTAGAAGGTTTGGAATCGGGAAGAAAGGAGGGCCTGAGGGCGTGGCACTGGAACTGTTGGAAGGGACCATGGTGGCAGGCAAATCCATATCTACCCATCACGCAGATGGGGAAAACTGAGGCCTGGGTTCTCATCCTGGGAATGGGAAAAGCTGGGAGGCAGAGACAGGTCTCCCAAAGGACTGCTGAAGTCCTACGATACTGACTGGGTGGAAGGTTCAGAAACTGGGTAAAGATCTGGGGGACACTAGAGATAGGTTCTCAGCAGCTTTGGGGGTTCCCTGGGGATGGTAAGGTGGCTGTGGTAGGAGATGCCCCTTCGAGGAGACATGAGGTGAGGAGAATGGTGTACGGTTTTCTCTGCCATCTGTTGATGCTCGGGGTCTCCTTCCCGAATTCAAAGTTTCCAGGTTCCTCCCTCTTCAGAACCAAGTCTAAGGGTCCTAAATCCTCCATCCAGAGATCCTTGAATCCCTCATCTCAGTCCTAAATCCCAAGTCCCAGAATTCCCTAGTACTATCACCCACCCCTAGAATCAAAATCCCTGCCACCCCCCAACTCCTGCCACCTGACCTTATGACCTCCAGTAGGGCCCTGATCACCTGTGGCTGCATAGAACCAGGTGCCGGGAACCCTGTATCTCTGCCCTTGGTTCCTGGGAACCTGTGGTACCTGGGACTCTGAAGCTTCAGTTTTTTTTTTTTTTCACTTGGATCCTTGTGATCCCAGACACTGGTGTGTTTGGTCCCCAACTCCAGTCTCCCAATTCCCAGGCCCTCTGCTACCTTGGTCATTAGATTTGAACGTCCTGGGATTCCTACAGTCAGTCTTGTTGGAACCCGGGTCTCTGTTCCATGAGTCCTTTGACTTCACATATCCAGACCCCAGGGCCTCGGCCTGAGTGGAGTGCTCCGGGCCCCGGATGTGTTTTGTTTTGTTTCGCTTGCAGTGCCAGGGATCCAACCCAGGGCCTCCTCTACCACCGAGCTCCATCCTCAGCCCTCTGGAACCTTAGACAGGGTCTCCCTAAATTGCCCAGGTTGGCCTGGGACTTGCCATCCTTCTGCCGGGGCCTGTGAAGAGCTGGGATGGCAGGGCTGCACCCCTGTGCCCAGCATATATCCGGTTCTTAAGCGTTTCTAATTCTGTGTCTCCGAAGCAGGCTCTGACCCATGATTCCCTGACACTCCGTATCTATACCTCTAGGCACTGTCCCCTGGCTGCCCATTATCCATGCCACTTGGCCCCTGGGCTCTGTTCCCAGGGCCCCTGACCTCCGGCTCCCTGGGAACCTTCCTATCCTGGTCCTGAGGCGCTGCTCTCCTGATGACCTCTCTGCGCTCCCGGAACCCCACGTACTTGGGTCCCGGGCTGTGTCTCCTGGATCTATGATCCTAGGTCTGGGCGGCCCCGACCTGGCCCTGACCCGTGGGGGAGCCACTCACCCGGGTAGTAAAGCGCCTCCGGCCTGGGCAGGCCGTGGGGGGGCCCGGGGACGGCCGGCGTGCTGCAGCCGCCGCGCAGGGGGTCTGCGGGCACCTCGGGGCCGGCGGCGGCGCGCGGGGCGGCGGGCTCCGGGGAGGGCGCGCGCAGGGGGCGCTTGCGGAGCGGCAGCGCGGCGCCGGCGGGCACGGCGGCCTTGGGCCGGGTGCGAAGGTCCACGGGCCCCTCGTCCATGGCCCCCGCGGGGCATCGGGGCATGGGGCCGCCGGAGCGCGCGGCGGGAGCGCGGCTGGCTGGGCTCGGCGGCACGGGAGGGTGGTTTCGCCGGGCGCCGGGACTTCCCCTGCCGCCGGCTGAACTGAAGGGACTTTTGTCGTCCGGGGCGGTGCCGGGCGCCCGCCTCCCCGCCCCCGGCCCCCCCGGGGCCACCCGTCCGCCCCAGGGGTTTCCTGGACCCGAGCCGCTCCCGCCGCCCGCTGCCCGCCCCTCGGCCCGCGGCGCCGGGCGCTGGGATCGGCGGGGGCGGGGCCAGCCGGTCCCCACCCACCCCTGCGCCGCCGCTCCCGCGGTTCCGGCCGTCGCCTCGGTCCCCGGTCCGGGTCTGAGTGCAGGTGGCCCAGCGCCATCCGCTCTCTGGTCTCTGTTCTCACCGGCTCTGCCTTTCTCTCCTGTCTCCGCGTCTCCCGCCACCTCTCTGTCTCTCTCCCGGGACGCAATTCCTGCAGGCCCTGGGGTCACTAGGACTCGGGTTTGAATCCCCATTCCCAATTCCTCGCTGGGTGACCTTGACCAGGTGCTTCCCCTCTCTGAGCCGTTTCCTTATTTGTGGGAGGGAAGAGACGTCCCCAAGGCTGGGAGGGACTGGCCCTGGACAGGAGCTCAGGCACCTGCCTCCCCTGCCATCCGGGCCTCCTCCTGGGCCTCACCGGAGGCGGGTCTGGGGTTGACCGTGGGTGGGCACAGAAACACTGAATCTGCCTCTCCCCGCGGGGTCCCTGCACGCAGCCAGGACCCGCGGGGCACAAGGCGGTGCTCAGGGAATCCCAGAAGCACAGAAAGAGACTTGGAGACCGAGGCGCAGAGAAGAGAGACAGAGAGATAGCGAGGGGCCCAGGCGAGCCAGCGGGCCAGTTAGAGCGACCAGGGCCAGGCCCCGGGAGGGGCAGCAGTCGGATCCCCTGTCCCCACTCCCCGGCTGCCCGGGAGGGGCTGGTGGGTGGGGAACAGGCCCGGCGGGTCGGGCGCCTGACTCAGAGCGGCCGCGGCCTCGCGTCCCCGCCCCTCCCGCGTCCCCGCCCCGGGGCGGGGCCTGGACGCGCGGGGCTTTCCCGGATTTCCCTGGGGGCGGGGCCGCCGCTGGGGTTGAGTCCCGGTCACTGAGTCACAGGAGAGGGGAGGCTTTAGGGACCCAGGGGGCGGGGAAATGGGGACTGCACCCCAGACCTGCGCAGAGGGCATGCGGGGTCTCCCGGGTCCTCTGCCCGGGTCTTCTTGTGTCTGCAACTCTGTCCCTGGCTTCGCTCCTCCCCCATCCCACCGCCTGCCCTCTGTTTCTTTTTGGGACCCCAAAAGGTGTGGGGCCCTGGCCCTCGGGGAGGGACTTTGGCCAGTTGGAGCCCCACCCGTGCAAGGAGGCACTGCGGGCAGAGGCCCGGCCCCTTCCCTTCCCTTCCCTGTCCTGTCTGGATGTCCCCCTCAGCGCCCTGTTAAGGTCAAACACGGGAGGGGCGCAGACCTGGATGCGAACTCACCCTCGCCCCTGCTCCGTGGCCCTAAGATAAGCTATGCCCTTCTCTCGAGACTCAGTTTGTTCTGGAAAATTGGGCTAATATCGACCCGGCCTGCTGGTGTGACCTGGGGGCTACAGCAGGGAAGGGACCGGATGGTGCTGGAGATCCAGTGTGTTGCTCCTGGCCCCCAGCCTGGCCCTGAGACCCTCTGACCCAGGAGGGGTGTGGGGTGTGGAGTGTTGTCCAGGGTACACAAAAGGGAAGCTGAGACCAAGGGCCGGTTTTTAGGGCGGTGACCCTAAGAGGTGGGGTTGGAAGGACACCTGAGTTCCCCTCTCTAATGCAGCCATCCTGGGGAACACAGGGCAGTGGCTCGGCCGGGCAGGACTGGAGAAAGCAGTGCCTCCACTTGGCCCAGAAGGGACTTGGGAGGGCCAGGGAGAGAGCGCCAACAGCCCCAGTCTCCGAGGAGAGATGAGGGACAGGAGGTCTGGGCAGGAGGGTCCGAAGGTGGAGGACAGAGCTGAGAGTTTTCATGAAGGAGACGAGGGTGGCAGGGTCTGAGGGAAGGGACCCAGTCTGCAGAAATCTGGAAAGGACTGAGGGAAGGGAGGTTCCGGGGAGGAGTGGGGGGCAGATTGGGAGGGGCGGGAGCTGGAGGCCAGTTCTGGGGGAGGAGAGGGGCTTGAGGAGAAGAGCCGAGGGTCTGAGGGAAGCAGGCACCAAGGGGGCAGTTTAAGAGGGCGTCCTGGGGGGCAGGGGGAAGGGGAAAGGTGGCCTGCCTGGGGACCCGCAGGGACGAGGGAAGGGAAGGGAAGGGAGGCCAGGAGTCAGCCCCGCCCTGCAGCTGTCTCTAATTTCCCAGAATCTTCTGCTGCTCAGGAAAGTCCCAGCTCCCGTAGCAGCCTCCCTCCAGTGTCGGGAATGGAGGATGCGAACCAGGATGGCCAGCCCCTCCTTCCCCCCTTGCTTCTTGCACCCCAGGAGGGGAGGACTAGGGTCTCCCCTCACTGACTCTTGAGCTCTGGAGGCCCCCTGCTGCAGGGCAGGGACAGCCCCTGGATGAGTCCCAGAAACATCCCGGAGAAGGCCAGGAAGTCCTGCTTGGTGTCTAACCACTTTCCCTCATGCAGGTTGCCCTTTGCATCTATTCAGACCTTCTCCCTCCAACTCCTGAGGGAGGAAGGGCCTGGGTTTCACTGGCTGGAGGTCCCCAGAGGGAAGTCCTGCCAACAGGCTGAGGGTCTGAAGGCAGCTCTCTTGCTCTCTGAGTCTCAGTTTCCCTTCTGGAGAAGGGAAAACCAACCCTTGGACTTCCATCCCTGGGCCGCACCCCTCTCCTCCGCACAGAGGTACGAGGGCAAGCCTGTCCTCTGCTTGGGGGCTTCGCAACGTCCAGGCGGTTAGTCGGCCTCCTGCATCCTCAGTTTCCTCAACTGTAAGATGGGCCAAATCAAGAGGGTGTGCTGCTCCCCAGGGGTCTCCTGTACAGAGCGCGCCGAGGCGGGAGGAGCCCAAGTTCAAGGCCAACCTGGGCAATTTAGTGAGACACTGTCTAAAAGCAAAAAATAAGAGGGGCTGCGGATGTGGCTCAGTGGTAAGGCACCCTGGGTTCTGTCCCCAGGACCAAAAGAAAAGAAAGGAGTGCCCCACGCGAATGCAGCTGCTGTTATTTCCATTGCAGTAATGAAGACACCATCTATAATAATGCTGTTACCGCTCACCTCCGTTAATTCATGTTTGCAGCCGCAGGACTCATGTCATTGGGAAGAATAGGATTCCACACGCTGGGCTTAGAGACACTGGGCTAAGAGCCCCTGCTCTGCCATGGGCTAGCTGTGTGACCTTGAGCAGGTAGCTTTCCCTCTCTGTGTCTTCGCTGTGATATTAGTGGTTGAGGACGGTGACAGCTCTTGCTTCACAGGGCTGTGGAGCAGATCGAGGGAGAGTGTGTGGAGTACTGACTGGGTGAGCAGCCCCCCCATCACCCTTTTAGACCCACAGACGAGACAAAATGAGCCCGTTCACCTGGGCCGGGCTCGCGCTGGAAGGGGGCCCACAAGCCCTCAGCACCTGGGGAGAGGGAACTTCACCTGCGCTCTCCCCCCACAGGCCCAGGGCAGGCGCGGAGACGTGCACACTGAGGAGCTGGGAGGAGCTGAGATGCTAGGCCAGGTGCCGGGGACCCCTGGTGACCCCCGTGCCCTGGCCAGTAGTCCCAGAGGTTGTCCTTCTAGCTCTCCCTCCAGATGGGGAAACTAAGGCAGGGAGGGACAGAGTCACGTGTCTGTGGCATCGGCTGGGACAGTCCACACTGTCCGCATGCTACAGCGTAGCTCCTTGCCCCTAGGAACCGGGGAGCCGGACCGTTGAGCAGGTGGAGAGAGTCGCATTGCAGGAGGAGGGACTGAAGTTAGACTCCAAAGTCACTCGTGGAAGAACAGCCCCAGGCCTCAGGGGGAGCGAGCAAACCTCGGACTAAGGAAAACAGAGGCAGCCAGGGGTGTGACCCAGCCCTGTCGTCTCAGCGACTCGACTCAGGAGGCTGAGACAGGAGGACTGTGAATCTCAAGCCAGCCTCAGCAACTTAGAGAGGCCCTAAGTCACTAAAAAATCCAAACCAGAGACTCCGAGTCCAGATGGGGAGGGACCTGCCCAAGGTCACGCAGTCTCCTGTCTGGGATCTGGGCTGGACGTCGCCCTTGGGTCCAGCACCGTGTCCCCCAGGGCTCCCTACCCCACCCCCAGCGGCGAGGGCAGGCCTGCTTCCTGGTGAAGGGTGCGCCTCCTGGTTCCTCCCCACCCTGGGGCCTTGGCAGCTGATGGGGCCCCTGGCACCAAGCAGGAATCGGCCCAGCTGGGTCTCAGCCAAGTCTTAATCTTCCCCTTTCTCCCTCCTGCTGGGTCTGCACGCACCACGCTGAGTCAGAAGATTGCAACACCCGCGCTGACACCCATGGGCCCCCTTCTCCCAGGGCCTTGATTAGACAGGGATGATTTGGTAGGGGGTGTGATTGGCATCTGCCCTGAGCAGGTGGCTGGGAGTCTGGCAGGGTTGGGCATCGGACAAGACAGAGGGGTCTCAGTAAGGTGGGGACAGACAGCCGGGCAGTGTAGTGCTGGGGGCTTCAGCATCCTCGTCTCTAAAGGGGACACTATCAAATTGTCTGAGTTCCAATTTCAGCTCTTCACTTATCAGCTGTGTGACCCTGAATAAGTGACTTGCCCTCTGAGCTGCAGTTTTCTCACCTATCAAATGGGGGCAAAACCAGTGCCTGTCTCCTGGGCTGATCCTGAGGGTCAGAATGAGTTGACGCCTGTTAGCGCAGGCCTGGTGCCACGGAAGTTCTCAGGGGATGGAAGACAGTTTAAAACGATCGCCCGTTATAAATACAGAGTGTGGGAGCAGCAGCTGCTCAGAGCCTCGAGAAAGGACTTGCGGCCTCGCAGCCAGGTGTGCAGATGGCCGACAGCCTCCGGCGGCAGCTCCTTCGCGGTCTGCCTAGACTTGCTGGTTGGGGACACAGCGTCCTGCTCAGCCTGGCCACGATGACGGGGATGGGAGGGTCAGGCCATTTCTGGGGACTCTGCGGAAGGCGGCTCCCACGCCGCAGGGTCCCCCGTCCGGGCCCCTGTCTTTCTGGGTGCTGCTCTTTTGTCCCCCACCCGCCGAGCCTCTGCTCCCCGACTACCAACCCTGCCACCATGGGCCGTGAACGCCAGCTCTGCCTCTGCCCTCCTGCGTCTCAGTGTCCCCCTCTGAGTCACGGAGTGATGACGATTAGAAAACTCGAGACCACAGCCGAGCAGACGCAGTGAGGCAGCCTGGGTGCTCCGGGCCAGGCCCCTGCCTGCTCCCCGGCTGTGAAGGCGCAGGCCTGGGTCCGGCCTCCGCGCTCGGCTCCTGGCAGCGTGGCCTTGGACAAGCAAGCGCCCTCCGCGCTTGGCCCGTCCTTCCTGGGGCAGGGCCCTGGTGGAGGCAGCCGTGGAAAGCCCCCAAGGAGCCTGGCACGCTCACTGGGGACACCCGGTGACCAGGCGGGGCTGGAGCGACAGGTGAGCCTGGATCTGCAGGGCCCCCAGTGAGGCCCCTGGGTTGGACTGAGAAAGGGAAGTCCCAGGCTGGGGACCCGTGGCGTGGTCCTGAGGAAGGTCACCACCACGGAGCGCAGGGGAGGCCTGGCTGGCCTTCGGTCAGACGGAGAGGAGACTGTGCAGGAAGGACTAAGGGCGCCCCCCCCCCCCCCCCGCACTGGACTGGAGCTCCCAGGGAGGAGGAGGCCTCGACGCCATCAGACACGGAGGCCCTGAGGGAGGGGCGCGTCCCCAGCGGCTGCCCACCGCCCGCTCCCTCCCCCGGCAGATTATTGTTATTATTTTTTGGTACCAGGGATTGAACCCAGGGGTGCTCTACAACTGAGCCACATCCCAGCCATTTTTACTTTTTATTTTGAGACAGGGTCTCTCTAAGTTGCCTAGGGCCCTGCTAAGTTGCTGAGGCTGGCCTCCAACTTTCCATCCTCCTGCCTCAGCCTCCCTAGTTGCTGGGATGACAGGTGTGCGCCTGGAAGATTCGTCCTTACTTCTCCAACCTTGAGTTGGGAAAGCAGGCCATTCCCTGAGTGGGGTCAACCCTCTTCCGCCATCGAACGAGGATCCCGCTTCCAAGCACATCTCTGTGGAGCGGAGCTCAGGGCCCTTTCCCACCCTCCGCCGTTTCCCCTGCAAGTCAGAGCTCCCCTGGTGGAAGGCCACAGTCTCCCCCTTGGCCACCGGGCCTAAGAACACAGACACAAAAGTCCCTCAGGCTCCTGGGAAAGCCAATGTCACAAGAAGCCCCTCCTCATTCGAGCCCAGACCACTGCAGACTCACCGACCCGTCCCCACCACACCCGTGTGCCCGCCAGCAGGTATCGGGGACCAGCCCTGTGTGGCCACTGCCCTGTCCCACAGAACCAGGTGGTCTCCAGCTTGAGCTGGGAGCAAGTCCCTGTGCCCGTCTCCACCCCGAGCACGCTCACGGTGTGGCCCTGGTCCTGGCACTGGTGACATCGCGCCCCGGGGTGGGGAGAGAGCCTGGTTCTGGGCTGGCTGTGCACGGCCACTGAGTGGAAGCTCCTGTTGTCTCACTCTGCAGAGGGGGACGGTGGCCCCCGCTCTGCCCGTCACCCATCCCTGAACTGGTCGCTCCAGCCCCCTGTGGTCACAGGGTCACAGCCTCACCACTGGGAAAATGGAATCTTGTTCGGTGTTTCAC
Source organism: Sciurus vulgaris (assembly GCF_902686455.1). Lineage (NCBI taxonomy): Eukaryota > Metazoa > Chordata > Mammalia > Rodentia > Sciuridae > Sciurus > Sciurus vulgaris. Next base: position 53,958,432 of record NC_136478.1, on the reverse strand, counting down.
ACCCGAAGCCTCTTCTCCTGGGTTCCCGCTGGGCCCGCCGCCCGCTCGGTGCCAGGCTTGGGGATGTGGCTCCCTAGAGCTGAATCTTCTAGGAACAGAGAGGTCTGGGATCTGGGCTCGTGGGGAGGCGGCTGGGTGGCATGCGGAAGCCCTGGGCTCCTTCCCGGGGACACAGCTAAGGCGAAGTCTTAAAGTGAACTATAATCTGGAGACGCGCGGGGCGTTAGTCTAAGGTTCCATTCCACAGGCTCCTGAGGAAACCAGGGCTCACTCAGAAGCCCTTCATCTTTTCCAAGTCATGGCTCCCTTCCTGCCCTCCAGGAAACCTGGATGCCAATTTGAACAAATAATTTTCTTTTCTTCCCTTCTTGTACTGGGGATAGACCCAGGCTAGGCAAGCCCTCTACTCCTGAGCTACAGCCCGGCTCCTTTTGAAATTTTATTTTGAGACGGAGAACCACTAAGTTGCTGAGGCTGGCCTTCACCTTGTGATCCTCCTGCTTCAGCCTCCCTGGAATTATAGGCATGGCTTAGTTTCTGAGTCCTTTGACCAATGCCATACTCATATCCTGGTGCCCTTGGGCACATATTTTTCTGCATTATCCAGGAGAAGGATTTGGGGTTCTAAGATGTCCAGCAGGAGAAGATGTGAACAGATAATTCCCACACCCCCACCCCCGTTGTGCCGATTTCATTTCCATCACCGGTGTCTGCTGTGACTGCTGCTTGTCTCATATCCTTGGTGGCCCTGGGTCTTCCACACTTTCGGCTGTGAGTCACCCCGCTGTGTGTGAAGGCGCGCGTGGGAGTCTCAGGTTCTACTTTGCATTTCTGAATCAACAATGAGATGGAGCACCTTTTCCTGCATCCACGGTCCACTTGAATCCAAGCCGGGGAGAATCTTAAGAACTCAGTAGTCCAGAATCCTAGAATCTCAGGGGCAAAGAATTCTGAACTCCTAGACCTTTAGGAGCAAGGGATTCCAGAATCCGGGCTGGGTGCAGTGGTGTGCACCCGTAATCCCAGCAGCTCGGGAGGCTGAGGCAGGAGGATCGTAAGTTCAAAGCTAGGTTCACAATTTGGCGAGGCCCTGAGCAACTTAGCCAGACCCTGTCTCAAAATAAAGAAGTAAAAAGGGCTGGGGATGTGGCTCAGTGGTTAAGCCCCCCTGGGTTCAGCCCCTGGTGCCAAAACAATAAAAGGGGGGCAGGATTCCAGAATCCTGTGCCTGAGTTTCCTCACTGGTATGATGGGGATAATAGAAACTGCCAGCAGCTCAGGTGGTGGTGTGATGAGTGTACATACTGGAGGAGTCTGGTGCTCCTCCACGGAGGAGGAGCTCTCCATGAGCGTGGCTTTCCTGAAGACAAGGACTTACCTATCTCTTCTCCTGTATCTGGACCTGGAACAGAGCAAGACCTCACGGAGTCCACAGTGAATGAATGAATCTTAGCATCAAGTGATCAAAGAAACTTACAACTTGCAATCATAGGGTTTTTTTGTTTTGTTTTGTTTTTGTTTTTGGTACCACTGGACCCAGGGTACTTTACCCCTGAGCCACATCCACAGCCCCTTTTTACTTTTTACTTTGAGACAGGGTCTCACTAGGTTGCTTAGGGCCTCGCCAAGTTGTGAGGCTGGCCTCGAACTTGATATCCTCCAGCCCAGCCTCTGAATTGCCAGAATTACAGATAAGTACTACCTCACCTGGTTCAAGGATCAATCTTAAGGAGCAAAGAAGAATCAAATTTCAGAAAATAAGAATAATTTACTTTGCCCAAAGGGCTAGATTGTGCCTTTGCTCTGGGTAAATTCACTGGTGTTTGGCCCCAGGTCCAGCCCAAGTTCATTCACGACACTCATTCCAACTCTCAATTATATCAGAGCTTCTGTGATTCTAATAAAGAAAAACGAGAACTTTGAAAACGATATTGAGAACCATCAGAGAAGCATCTCAGGCCAGGGGCAGGGTGCCGACTGCGCGTGCAGGTGTGGCCTGCAGGAGGCCCTGGTCCCCTGCCGGCTGAAACCAGAGACCCACACAAACACCTGAGGAAGCATCGCAGTGCGTGCAGGGCAAACCTCAGACTCACTCTTAGACACGTTTCTTTTCTCTTTTTGTGCAGGGGAGACAGACACCCAGGGCCTCACGCACGCACGCGAGGCGAGCGCTCTTCCCGAGCCCCAACCCCAGGCTCCTCTTCCAACACTGAACCAGGAAGCACCGCGGCAGCCAAGGCCTGCTTGCCGTGGGAACTGAGGTGAGAAGCGTACCTGGGGCCCTGCCCCCCCTGTGGCCCTGGTTGCCGCTTCTCCTTCTTGTGGCCTCCCTGCAACCTCTTGGCCTCTCCCCCAGCCTCCCCTGCCCGGGCCTCCCTGCACACATGGGTGGATCCCGAGGAAGCTGCTCCAGCCTGGGGCGTTAGCAGGAGAAAGTTCAGCTCCTGCCACAGATAGGCACCGCTCAGCTGCCTTATCTCCTAGGGTGGCCCTCCCCACCTCTGGGCCAAGCCTCTGCCACCAGTCTCCATTGAGGCCTCGAGCTGGGCCTCCTCTGAGACGCAGCCGGGGCACCCAGTACGCGTTCAGCAAGCACCAGGCTCCGCTGCTGTGGCCTTCCTCTGCGGAGCCACCCCAGCCTCCCCTCCCAAGTGGATCAGGAACTCCAGCTAACCCGGATCAGGGCTAACCCGGCTCCTAGCCATTCTGGGATGTCACTGCCTGGGGACAGGCCAGAGTCCTCTACGTGAGGGCCTGTGAGGGCGTCTCTGGGCTGCCATCTCTGTGGGCGCCCAGCATTGTCCCACACAGCAGGGTCCTGGGTTTGTCCAACCCGCCCCACTAGACAGCCCCTGACAATGCTCTGAATGTGTGGCCCTGGTGTCCTCCCTCTGGGACCCACAGATGGCCTTACTGGCTTTTCCAGGGCATGAAGGAGTGCCCAGTGGCTCAAGGGGACACGGGGAGGGCCCTGGCAGCTCCACCCAGGACCTGCCCTCCTGAGAGAGGAGCCCTTGGCAGCCACTCAGCATCTGAGCCCAGCTCCACCCAAAGCTCAGAGGCCCTTCTGTTCATCTTGACGTTCCCACAGTGAGACCCGAGACCTTGCACCACTTATCGAAAATCCAACTTGACGGCTGGTGGCGTAACTCAGGGGTAGAGTGCCTAACATGCATGAGACCCTGGGTTTCATTCTTGAGCACTAGAAAAATAAATGCAAGAAAAATCAACTGTAGACCAGGTGTGGTGCTGCCCGCCTGTAATCCCAGCCACTTAGGAGGCTGAGGCAGGAGGATTGCAAATTTGAGGCCAGCCTCAGCAACTTAGCAAGATCTTCAGCAACTTAGAGAGACTCTGTCTTAAAAAAAAAAAAGTTCTTTGGGTGGTGGTAAAGCGGCCCTGGGTTCAATTTCTAGTATGTTCCCCACCAAAAAAAAAAAAAAAAAAAAAAAAAAAATCACCTTTGGGAGGTATAATTTCCATAAGATAAGGGGATTGAACCCAGAGGCCTTACCCACTGAGTCCCATCCCCAGTCCTTTAAATTTTTTATTTAGAGACAGATTCTCACTAAGTTGCTTAGGGCCTTCCTAAGTTGCTGAGGCTGGCCTCAAACTTGGGATCCTCCTGCCTCAGGCTCCTGAGTTGCTGGGATTGTAGGTGTGCACCACCACACCCGGTTGGGACTTTGGTTTTCATAGCGGTCCCCTAGTGCCTGTTGGGGACTGCTTCCAGGACACCCCACAGATGCTATGCTCCACAGATGCTCAAATCCCTCACACGAGATGGCGTCGTATTTGCGCAGAACCCACGTGCATCCTCCTGTATATGCCAGATGACCGAGCGCCTGGGACAACCGCAGCGCTCTGTACGTAGCTGCTGTACTGTATTGTTAGGGGAAAATTACCAGAAAGCAGCCTGCACGTGCTCAGTAGGGACACAATTCCCCCCACGTATTTTCCATCTGAGGTTGGTCGAATCCGTGAACACGGAGTCTGTATGTAGCAACTCAGGGCAGATGGGAGCCATGGAGAGTCCTGAGCAGGGTAGGAGCAGGGCTGCTCTGGTGGAGGCGCAGGCCCTGGGCAGGAAGCCAGGCAGGAGGCAGTGCACGGTCCAGGCTGCAGGGGACAGTGGCTGGACTAGGGTGCGGGCAGTGCACACGGGAGGGAAGCAGGGCCTTGGGATGCAGAGGGCGTTTTGAGGCAGACCCTCCAAATAAGTCAGGTACGTCAGATGAACAGAGGAGCCGACCTCTGCTGCGCTCCCGCCTTTCTGGACCCCAGAGGCCTTTGCTTCTGTCCGTGGTGGGGGACGGTGGCGAGGTGCAGGCACAGCGGGCTGGGGGGCCCCCCGAGGAGCCGGCCTGGCTAGAGACGGGGAAGGCTGATCCTGGGGCGAGTGTCTGACAAGAGGACCTTTGAGGAGTCCAGAAAGGAGGGTGGTCAGGCCACGCAGCCCCCGCAGGCCTGCAGCTGCGCGGCGTCTCCCTGGGTTTTTCTCCCAGGAACACTAGGGAGCCACAGCAGGTTCTGAGCAGCGGCAGGGTTGGGTTTTGGAAAGACCTCTCTGGTTGTGGTGGGGGAAGAGGCTGCAAGGCCAGGAGACCTGCTAAGGGAACAGGTGGCCTGGGTCAGAGGGTGTCAGGAAGGGGCGGGGGTCCATGCCGGCCTCCAAAGCCTCATTCACGCCAAGGGCTTCTGACCTGCCAGGTCACAGTTCTGCACCCACCGGCCACGGGTATCCATTTCACAGCTGGAGAAACGGAGGCCGGGGAGGGGCCAGGGAGGAACTGGGGGTTCCCAGGTCCCCAGGCAGGTCGCTGGGCCCAGCACGGGCACCTCCAGACTCTGACTCCTGAGCCTTGGTGCCTTCGTGCCCTTCACTCCTGACAGATGGGGAAACCGAGGCAGCCAGAGGCGCCGAATCCCCGCAGTGGGCGGAGCGGCCTCCTCCCTCCAGCCTCCCGCCCTCCCTCCTGCGCCCTGGACTCTGACCCCGGCTGCCGCTGGCGCCGCCGGGCAGGCGAGGCCAGCGGGGCAGAATTCCCCCGGTCCCGGTGCCAGGGGAGAACCCAGGGCGTGGGCCGCGGGCAGGCCGGCGGCAGGACGGGCGCTGCTTCCCCGCGCCTCAGTTTCCTTCTCGGGGAAATGGGCGCGTTCCTGCCGGGGCATCAGAGGGCGGGGGAGCGGCCTTTCCCTCCGTCTGATGGGTCGCAGCTCCGGCCTGAGGGGCGGAAGGGCCCCCGCCGGCTGGAGGCGGGATGAGGCGCCCCTGAAACCGAGGGGAGACGGAACCGCGTCTGATGGGGAAGGCGGCCCTGTCTGCAGGGGCGAGGGTCCCGCCCAGGGCGCCGCGCCCGCGGCAGCGCGGCTGCTTCCCCGCCACCCAGGTCGCCCACCAGGGGCGAGGACCCGGAGGTGGGCCCGCTCTGCCCCGGCGCGACCCTCCTTCGGCGGGGAGACCGGCCTAGTGGTGCGTCGGCGCCACCTAGCGGCCCCCGTGGGCCAGGCCGCCCGTCCAGAGCGGGGTGCGGCGCAGCGCACGGAGGCCTGGGTCCCAGTCCCAGTCACCCGCACCGTGATCTGTCTCGCCCTCCAGGTGCCAGCCAGTGGGGAGGGGCTTTCTGAAGTTCAGAGTTGCCCCTGCCTCTTCTTCCTTCACCATTCTTCCGTGGTTTGGAAGGACCTCCACCCTCGGGCCACCAGGCTGGCCACTCCTGAACCTTGAGCTCCCAAACGCTTCCTGTTCAGAACATACCCCCGGGCCTTTGCACGTTCGGGTCCCTCTTGTGGTCACATTTGCACCTTTCAATGCCTGCTCATCCTCTAGGTCTCCGGGAGCTGTCCCCTCCTCCAGGAAGCCCTCCCTGACCCCTCGGAGCGCCCACGCCCTGGGCTCCCCCACATCTCAGCCCTGACCATTGCTGTGCCAGGGCTATCTGAGGCCAGGCCAGTCTTTCCGCCCGACATGGTGGGGCAGGCCCGGGTTCGTCTTCCCCTCTGAGCTACCACGACGCATCCTCCGGAGACCTGGGCTCAAAGCCACCAGCCTCCAGAAGGCCTGGGGAGAGCGCAGGCCTCCTCCAGAGTCTTGAACCCTGGAAGGAATTGGAAAAGGTGACAAGCCCTCCAGGCTCTCGGGGGACGGAGGAGACAAGGCCCTGATGTCCTCAGAGGACCGCAGGCCTGCTGACTGTGGGCGACCCACTTCCCCTTTTGGGGCCGGTCTGGCTGGATGGACGGGTGGCAGGGACATTCTAGGAGGCCTGCTCGGGGCTTCCCGAGGCGGGAGGGCCGGCGGGCAGAGGGAAGAGGTGTCTGCTGGGTTAGGGGAAAACCAGGCTTCCCCATCATCGAGAGGACGGGAGGGAAGCAGGCGAGGCCAGCTCCCCTGGGGCCAAGGGAAGCTGGGGGAGGGGTCGGGCCCATGGGAGGGTCAAGACCGCAGCCCGCAACCTGCCACCAACTTCCCTCCTGGAGTCCATGTGCCCAGAGACGAGGCAGGCAGGCTGCTTCCTGACCGCTGACCAGTCTTGTTCCCTCCTCGGGCCCTGCCCGGCCTGCAGGCTCGCCCGGGACCTGCTCAGGACCCGATTCTTCTCTTCCCTCCTAGCGTGTCTGCTCCCGACTGGCGACCTGAGGGAGCCTCGAATTTGAGTCAGGGCCTGTCCAGTCTCTGCCCAGAGCCCTCTATGGCTCCCACTTCTCTTGGGAGAGGGTCAAAGTTCTTACCATGGCCTGTATGGCCCTGTGCGGTCCCTGGTCCTCATTCCTGTTCGAAGCCCACTCCCTGGCCTTGAACCTGCCTCCCTGCCTCTGGGCCTTTGCACCTGCTGTGCTCTCAGTCTGGAATCTTCCCTGTCACCTTTCCACCCTGCTCCTCTGGTCCTACAGCCCTCGCCTTGGGCTTGTGCTGAAAAACATCCTCCTCTTCCCCAAGATATCCAGGTGGGAACCCTGGAACTTCAGAATGTGACCAGGATTGGTAAAGAGACTTCACAGATGTGAGGAAGGTCAGGATGGTCAGCGGGCTCACCTGCGTCCCCCGCGGCCCCACGCCCAGCACGGGATCCTCAGGAGGCAGAGGGAGGTTTCACAGCAGAGGAGAAGGTGATGTGACAGGACCATGACGGCAGAAGCAGGGTGGGGTGGGTGCCGTGCACTCGCCTGTCATCCCAGCGGCTGGGGAGGCTGAGGCCGGAGGAGCGAGAGCTCAGAGCCAGCCTCAGCAAAAGCGAGGCCCTGCCTCTAAATAAAATATAAGAAAGGGCTGGGGCGCGGCTCCGGGGTTCAGTGCCCAGTATCTGCACCCCCGCCCGCTGGCCCGGCTCCCGCGCCTCCCCCAGAACCTGCTCGGCCCGGCGCTGGCCCGTGGTCCAGTGGGCTCATTTATTTGCTTACCAGGTATTTATTGAGCACCAATCGTTTGCCTGCACTGTTCCTGGGGCTGGGAGACAGGCAGTGACTTTGACATGTTGTGTCCCCTCCCCTGCCCCCACTGACCGCATCTGGAGGTGGCCCAGGAGGTGACCGAGGTGGATGGGGTCTTCAGAGTGGGACCCCACTGAGGGATTGGTGTCCTTATAAGAAGGGACACCAGGAAGCTCTCCCTGTCTGTCTGTCTGTCTGTCTCCCTGCACATGTGAGTCCACGGCAAGACGGCAGCTGCCTGCTGCCCGAGGAGAGGCCTCAGGAGGAGACCTACCTTGGCGGCCCCTTGATGGTGGACTTCCCGCTTCTGGATCAGGAGGAAGCACTTCAGTCATTCAGAACGCCAGGTTCTGGGCTCTGTCACGGCCACCCGAGCGGATGGAGGCCCCGCAGAGTCACTCCCGCTCTTTTTTTTTTTTTTGGCACCAGGGATGGAACCCAGGGCACTTCACCATGGAGCCACATCCCAGCCCTCTTTATATTTATTTAGAGACAGGGTCTCGCTGAGTTGCTGAGGTTGGCCTCCAACTTGTGATCCTCCTGCCTCAGCCTCCTGAGCCACTAGGATTACAGGTATGTGCCACCGCACTGGCTGTCTCAGCCCCGTGTGTGTATGTGTGTGTATGTGTGTGTGTGTGTGTGTGTGTGTGTGTGCGTGTGTCTGTGTGTGTGTGTCTGTGTGTCTATGGGTGTGTGTCTGTGTGTGTGTGTCTCTGTGTGTGTGTCTGTGTGTGTGTCTCTGTGTGTGTGTCTATGTGTGTGTGTCTATGTGTGTGTGTCTGTGTGTGTGTGTCTGTGTGTGTCTTTGTGTGTGTGTCTGTGTGTGTGTCTCTGTGTGTGTGTCTGTGTGTGTGTGTCTATGTGTGTGTATCTGTGTGTGTGTGTATCTGGGTGTGTGTCTGTGTGTGTGTCTGTGTGTCTGTGTGTGTGTGTGTCTACGTGTGTGTCTGTGTGTCTGTGTGTGTGTATGTCTGTGTGTGTGCGTGTTTGTGTGTGTGTGTGTGTGTGGCTGTGTGTGTGCGTGTTTGTGTGGCTGTGTGTGGCTGCGCTGCTGGGGATGGATGCTAGGCATGTGCTTTCTCGCGGAGCTGCACCCGGCCTTCCTCAGTCCTTCCGGTGGCCGCGGGCTTTTGGACACATCCGTGACCCCTTTGGACCCTCCTGTCAAAAGGTGGAGAGGAATTCTCCTCTCTGACCGTGGCTGGACCGGGTGACTTGCTCCTCGCACACAGAGCGCGGCAGAAGAGACGGCGTGTGACTCTGGAGACCGAGGCTTACCGGGCATGTGGCGCCTCCTCAGTCTCCCTGGGTCCCTTGCTCTGGGGGTCACCTGTCACGTGGACACCTGGGCGGCTCTGTGGACGGGTCCGTGTGGCAAGGAAGTGGGCGTCCCTGCTGGCAGCCAAGTGAGCAAGCCAAGATGTGGGGCCACAGCCCAGCCACCCTGCGACTGTGACCTCGCAGAGCTGCAGAGCAGAAGCGCCCGGCGAGCCACCCCCAGACCCCAGGACTGAGGTGACCGATCTGCTGGGTTTGGGGTGATGTGTGACACACCAGTGGGCGGCCAACGGTCACTCCACGGAAAGCAGGTAGGGCAGGTCTCATCATCTCGACTGCCGGTGTCTACTGAGCACCTACTGTGTGCCAGGAACAGACTTAGGGATAGACACACCGGGAACAGAGACTGGACTCCTACTGCGTGGGGCTCATGGTCTGGGGAAGAAGAGGGACGACAGACAAGGAAGCAAGCAATCCAGAACATCAGGTTGAGGGGTGTGCGTGATCAGGGCCGTGAGTCTTTGGGGATTTGGCGGCCCCTGCGAGGTGACGCTGGAGCAGAGGCCTGAGAGGAGTGAGGCAGGAATGGGGTGGGGGGAAGAGCCTTCCAGGAGGAGGGACTGGCCAGTGCAAAGGCCCTGAGGCAGGAGTTGGGTTTATTCAAACAAAGCCGCGAGGCCAGGGGAGTGGATGGCATGGGAGGAGGGGTGGGCAGACCTGCGGCAAGCACGCTGGAGATGATCCGGGAGAGGGGACCCAGCTGCGGGAGCCTTGGCTTCCTCTTCTGAGGAATGGGCGCGCGGCACCTGTTTCTGAAAGCCATTGTGGGGCCTCGGGCAGCTTCTGCCAGGGGTTCGCAGCACAGTCAAGCCCTTTGGACATCCTGCTCCTGTGCAGCTTTTGCGGGGAGGGATGCCCTCTCTGTGCTCAAAGCCGTTTATCAGGATGGGCTGAAACTGCCCAGACCCGCCCTTGGTTCCCAAAGTCTGGTTTTGGCACCCTCCTGCCAGGTGCCTCCCCTCCTCCTCCACAGCCGTCCTCCCCTTCCCCTCTTCCCGTCTCCTTGTCCTCCTCCCTCCTCTCCTCCGCTCCATCAGTCCTGCCGACATTCCAGCCCAGGGAGAAACACAGGGCAGGCTTCCTTCCTCTCCTTGGCGGGGCTCCAGAGAGGGACCGGCCATTGTGTGTGCTGGCCTCAAGGTCACTCCCGCCCCTCCTGCAGGGGCTGGGCGGCGGGGCCAGAGGGACAGAGGCCATAGGGCCGGGGAGTCAAGGGGCCCAAGCCCCATCCGGCTCTGGGGCTTCACGGGGGAGGCGGGAGTTGCTAGGAGGGCCCTGGTACCAATCTCGGTCAGAAGCGAGCTGTGCAATGCTGGCCTGGTTCCTGCCCCTCTCCGAGCCAAATCCCGGCTGAGTAATTTGGGGCAATTTTCCTTCTCTTCTTTGTACCTTATTTTTCTTGCTTTTTATTGTTGTTCAGACAGTCCCTGAGTCTGGGTCCTTTAAATTCCCAGCTAACACCCAGGGCGCAGGGCGCAGTGGCGCACACCTGTCATCCCAGCCACTGGGGAGGCTGAGGCAGGAGGATCACAAGTTGGAGGACAGCCTCAGCAACTTAGCGAGCTCTCGTCTCAAAAAATACAAAGGGCTGGGGATGTGGCTCAGTGGTTAGGCACTCCTGGGTTTAATCCTCAGAACCCCAAAAAAGTAAAAAAGTCACCCCGGCTGGCCTCAAACTTGAGATCCTCCTGCCTTAGCCTCCCCAGTGGAGGATATCCTGAGGGGCTATGTTTTTAATGAACAAGTAGGTGACTTGGAAATCGTGGCCCCATTTCAAAGGAAGACTGAGGAGCAGCCGGAGCTTCTGCCGCCACCCCGTCCTGGAACCTGCGTGAGCTCCAAGCGTCGCCAGAAGCCAGGCTGTGCTGCTTCCTATCGGGGGCCTCCTGTGCCGGCTTGATGACCGTGGTGCCAGGCATGTCATGGGTGACAGAAGACAAGCCACGCTTGGTCGTCAGGTTAATTCAGTCCCCGGGGAAGAAGGCTTTGCCCCAAAATGCTGCTTTGGATTTCCATCTGTCTGTTGCCAAAAGCTAACACCTTTAAGGGCCACGGCGTCTGTGAGGGTGTGCGTGTCAGCTGCTTCCAGGATTAACTGGGTCTTTTCCACAATCCTAGGAGGTGGCTGTACGATTATCTCCATTTGACAGAGGAGGACGAGCAAAGTGCCCAAGTCCCACAGCATAGGGCCTGGATAAATTGTTGAGGCTGGCCTCAAACTCTCCATCCTCCTGCCTCAGCCTCCTGAGTCACTGGGATTACAGGCGTCACCACACCTGGCTAGTTTGTGGCTACTCTTTCCTGGACTGTAAGGAAGGGGTTGGGCTGCTTGGGAGGATTCAGTGGAAGAGTCCAGAGATGACTCAAGGGACAGGAGACTGGGTCTTGGGGACATCTGAGACTCCGCACCCTGAGGATATGGAATCTGCTTGACCTAGAAACGTGAGCAGCCTCCTCTGACCTTCCCTCCCTCTGCCCCTCCTGCTGGCCTCATTCTGCATTGATGGCCCACAACCCCGTGGGACCCACCGCGCCCCAGTTGCTGCTGTGGCTTTGGCTCTTACCCCGGGGCGCGTAAGTGAGAAAGGTTGTTTTGTCTAGTTAGGGAGGTAGGAATTTAAGACCTGGCACGCAGAGTTCACCAACTGCTCACCTGGGGCTCAGGGTCTCTGTCATCCTTAATACCAGAACCCTGATGTTATTTGGGGTAGCAACATATCCAAGGAAGAGACTCTACTTCCCAGGCTCCCTCGCAGGTGAGGCCAGCATGTGGCTAAGAGCTGACCGATGAGCTGTAGGTCAGAGTTGTTCTATGGGGCTTTGGAGAAAGTTTCTTAGAAGGGGCCCGTCCCGTAAACGGCTGTTTTTACCCTTTGTGCCCTTCTTTCTGTTTCTTGCCTGGAACATGGGTGAGGTGGCTGCAGCTTCTACAGCCATTTCAGGTCATGAGATGATTGAGAGACTAGAAGTCTTAAGCTAAGGATGATGGAGCAGAAAGAACTGTCTCTGGGGCCTCCACTCCTGCTCTGAATAATTTGTTTCTGGGAATTTTTTATGCATGAGAAAAATAATCCTGTATACTCCTACTATACCAGTTTCTTCTTTATCTTCTATATTTGATTCCTATATCTTGATTGACGGTGTTATTTCTGATTTCTCTTACTAGTCACTGAAGGAAAATCCTAACCCATACCTAGACTCCTCTGCCAGCCTGGGTCGGGGAGGGGGCAGATATGAATGCTCGTTTCTTTTCCTGGACCGGAAAATATTGGGGTTAACAGTGTGGGTTCAGATCCATCCTTGGCCCCGAGCCCCACCGTCGCCCAGAGACTCCACTTTGGAGGCTGATTCAAGCAACAGCCTTCAGACTCGGTCCAGCTCCTTAGTGACTCCCGGGCGCGGGGTGGGGGCGCGGGGTGGAGTCGGTGGGTGGAGTCGGTGGGTGGAACTTTAGGCCCTCCCCTTTCTTGAATGGCTCAAATTGGTCACATGGTCACCAGTGGCTGCAAGGCAGTCTGGGAAAGCGAGTATCTGCGGGTTTCAAATGCTCCGGGGGTGGGAAGCCGGGCCTGCGCGGTGGGACAGCTAGGGCAGCGACCCCGGGGATGCCCGTGCTGAGCGCGCCTTGCCTCGGCCAGACCGGCTTCCCTTTCTACCTTTTATGTTAATCTCCTCTGTCTCTTTGTTATTTGTGTTCTGTTTCTGCTTTATTTATTTTTAATATGGCACATTTCAGAACTGTGTGCCATCTTCGTGCAGGGGCCGTGCCAATCTCTAGATCATTCCGATTTTACTATATGTGCTGCCAAAGCCAGCAGTTTTATTTATTTGTTTATTTATTTGGTACTGGGGACTAAACCCAGGGATGCTTACCCACTGAGCCACATCCCCAGCCTTTTTTATTTTTTTATTTTTTTGCGGTGCTGGGGATGGAACCCAGGGCCCTGTGCTTGCAAGACAAGCACTTTACCAACTGAGCTATCTCCCCAGCCCCCCTTTTTATTTTTAATTTAGAGACGGGGTCTTGCTAAGTTGCTTAGGGCCTTCTAAGTTGCCGAGACTGGCCTCAAACTTGCAATCCTCCTGCCTCAGCCTTCCGAGCTGCTGGGATGACATGCATGAACTACCACACCTGGATGCTTTTATCTTTTTTAACTCTTTCCCCTTCTTTCTCCCTTGGTTTATTTTGCACACTTTTCCATTTTCTTCAGTGGACAACTTGTTTTGTTCATTTCCAAGCCTTTTCCCCTCCCCCAGTACTCTCAGTGCCTTAAAGCATTTAAGCTTTGATTTTTTCCCTCCAAGGGTGGCTTTAGTCAGATCCCACAGGTTTTGTTATATAGTGTTTTTACTATCTTTTGTTTCCTGTTGATATCTTGCATTTTAATTGCCTCTGTAATCCAAGTGTTATACTTGGGATTTTTTTTTTTCATGTGTAGGGAATTTTGGTGTGTGTGGGGTAGGAATCTATAGATTCTGAATTGAAATCTACATTCTTTTCTAGCTTAAATAACAGTAGCCTGCCATGTACACTTGGCATTTGAAGAAAGGACTCTGAGGTTTTTAAAAAAAATAGGCTGGAGGCAGGGCTTGGTGGTGCACGCCTGTAATCCCAGTGACTCAGAAGGCTGAGGCAGGAGGATCATGAGTTTGAGGCCAGCCTCAGCAACTCAGTGAGGCCCTAAGCAACTTAGTGAGACCCTGTGTGAAAACAAAAGATAAAAAGGGCTTGGATGTGGCTCAGTGGTAAAACGCACTACTAGGTTCAATCCAATCTCCAGTACCACCCCCCCCCCCCACTCAAACAAAAAAATTGGACTAACCCAAGCCTAGGGGGTTTTACTGATGCACAAGGTGAGGTTTGAGTGAATCGTGGCAAATGCAGGACTATGATGCAGACTTTGTAGCCCTCACCCTGAAGGTCTTCACCTCCCACTGTCCCAACTCAGCGCCATCCTCAGAACAGCATCTCCATCTCTGGGCAAGTCCTCCCCAGCCCAAGCCTGCACGCCCGCGTTACTGCTGACTGGTGCTTCTCTAGTGGGGCATCCTGGCTGGGCGGGGCCTGCGGCTCAGACCCGCTCCTGGCTCTCCACTCGCCCTGCCCTGCTCAGTCGCCTCTCATGCGAGGGCGATGTGAAGGCATCCAGGACCATGGCTCCCACAAAGGGGCATCTTCAGTTACGCAGGTGATTGGGGACCAGAAGGTGCCAGAACGCTTGAGAATCGTGGTCATCCCCCCGGCAGGAGCAGCCTGCTTCGGGGCTCCCGTGATGGCGAGGTGCAGTGTAGGGGCTGTGCTGTGCCTGGTGTCACCTGATGCTGGTGCTCCAGGGAGGGGCACTCTTTGGTCCCCTGAAGAGCGGGACCCTCAGGTCTAAGCAGGGTAGCTGTGGGGAGGGCCTGAGGCTCTGCCACCCAGCGGGGATGCGGAGCTGGTGGTCTGGACATCAGTATGCACGCACGTGTCCAGACTGGGGACAACCTCAGGTGGAGGAGGAAGCCAGTGTAGCCGTGTGGCTGGGCTGGCAGAGGTGGAAGGAGAGGCAGACACACGTGTGCGTTACTCAGGACGTTTATGGCCCTGCGGCTCTGGGACAGCGAGAGAGGGGCGGAGTCCCGCTGGCACTAACGCTGGGCAGAAGCGGGGAGCCGGGGCACAGCCAGCGTCCCTGCCGCGTGGTCCTGCCCTCGAGGCGGAGGTGGGGAGATGGTGAGGAGACCCCTTCTCCCCGAGGTCTCCGAGGCCACGCTGCTACTCCAGGGCTGTGAGGGAGGATGGGAAGGAGGCAGAGGAGGCCATCAGCAGGTGTGAGCCGCGGCCCCTGCGCCCACCCACTGCCCTGCCCATCCCGGCCTCCCTGCCTCCCAGCCTCCCCGAGCTCAGCCTCTGCCAGTTTCAGGTTCAGGAAGGTGGCGTTGGTCCTCGTGCGAGGGAGGGAGGTGGACTGTGAGGAGAGAGACAGGGTGAAAGGGAATTCCCAGGCTTTGCTGGGGGACCCTCGTCCTTGATGGGCATGCCCCCCAGCGACTCAGGCGACCAGGGCTCAGTCAGGGACTGGATGAAGCACGGTGTAGAGGAGTGTCTGGCAGCGGGGGGACCCAGATCGTGGAAGCTTCCATCCTGAGGGTGGCAAAGCCATCCCTGGCTCAGGCACGGGACTTCCTAGAACCCCCAGTCTGATGGGGAGGCAAGATTCCGAACTCAGGAAATGATGTCGCTCCAGTGTCTGATTGCTCCCTGTTTAATGCACCTGCCTTAGCGACAGGCCTCTCAGAGCTCTGCGGGTTTGATGGGAGAAACTTGGTTCCTGACCTGGGGGCTCCCAGTCTGATGGAGGAGACCTGGGCCCTGACCTGGGGGCTCCCAGTCTGATGGAGGAGACCTGGGCCCTGACCTGGGGGCTCCCAGTCTGATGGAGGAGACACACCCGCCTAGAAGCCTCTATTCTAATAGAGATCATCCTTAGTTCGGTTGGAGAAATTAACTTCACTGTGTGATGGTGGAACTTTAGTCCCGACTCTCACTCCAAAAGAAAGGAAGAGAAGTGAGCCCCGTTGTGCAGGGACTCGGGTCTGGACTGAGAGGCTGACTCACCCTCACCCTGTCTCTGGTCGGACCGAGGATCAAGGTGCAGCACCAGCCCACCGCCCGGGTCTGGAGAGCAGGCCGTACCTCCCCGGCTTTAGGTCCCACTCACAGGATAAAAGACGCCTGGCCCTCAGACTATGCTCCTTTTTCAAAACAGCCACCCTCTGCTGTCCCTCTCATGGGCGCAGAAGTTGGGGAGGCCTGAGGCTGCGATCAGGCGGAGGCGTCTCCCCCGCCGGGTCGCCGGGTGGATGAAGGGGAGGCAGGGGCGCGCCTGGGAGCCCCGTGCGCACAGACCCGCCCCACACTCACGCGCCACCTGCAGCTCCACTTCCAGCGTGTCCGTCTTGCCCTGCAGCGTGACGGTCTTGAGCACGTAGCGGCCGGCGTCAGTGAGGTTCAGCTTCTGCACCAGCAGCGAGCAGTTGGCGAAGCCCACCTCCCGGCCGGTGTGCGCTGGGCCCGCGATCCAGTTCCCCGACGGCAGCTGGCTGAGGAGCCGGTTGGGCTCGGAGGCGGGCCCGCGGTACCAGGCATAGACCAGCAGGTCCTTGGGGTAGCCTTGGACGGTCAGGGTCACGTCCAGGCCCTCCATCGGCTTGGCGGGCACAGGCACGATCATCATGGTGACTGCCGCCGCTGGGGAGAGAGGGGCCGGGTCAGCAGGCCGTGCTGGGCATGGCGTCCCTGCCCCCCGGCCAGCTACTCTGTGCCACCCCTGCTGGTTGGTGCTGTCCACGTGGGCGCTGGCGAGGAGACAGGATGCAGGTGACCTGTGTGGTAGGGGAAGCTGGATTCTGTCCCCAGGGAGCCTGGCAGAGATGTGTGTGTCCCCTGTCAGGCTAGGACCTGTCAGCCTCAGGGCAGGGGTCATCCTGGAGACCCCAGGGGGCCGGGCCATGTCTCCTCCATCAGATTGGAAATTTCAGAATATGGGTGCATTGTCTCCCCTATCAGATAGCTGGGAGTGGTGACCCCGGCATCGTATCTCTTCTGCCAGATCAAGAGACTCAAGACTGTGGGGGTCCCGCTGCCCCATCAGATTGAAAGACTCGAGAGGCAAGAGGCCGTCTCTCCTCCATCAGGTTGAAAGTTCCTCCAAGGTGGGGAATCCCGTCTCCTCCATCAGACTGAGACATTGCAGATGGTTGGGGTGGGTCTTTCTAGTGAGGCTGGGAACCCCCTGAAGTTGGGGGAGCCCGAGTTTCCCATCGGATTAGAACTCCCTAGCAAGAGGGGCCTGGAATTCCCGCATCGGATCGGGAGTACCCCCAGGGTGGGAACTGCATCTCCCCATCAGGCCAAGAGTGAAGGACAGTTTCCCCACCAGGCCCAGCCTCCTCCCTCAGGCAGCTCCTTGAATAAGGGGGACACGCTTCCCTCTTCTGAGACCACTTCTCCGAGGGCAGAGACCGACCCGGGCTCTCGGAGCAGCATCTCTCCCAAGGAGGGAACAGCGGTGCCCTTCCGCTCTGCCTCTCTCGCGGCAGGGCTGCTTGCGGGGCATTGGCTGCACCCCAGCGCATACCTGCACGCCTCTGACCCCCACGCCGGCCTGCGTGGGCAGGGCTGGGGCAGCGTCTGCAGTCATCTCCCGCCCAGACCGGCTGCCAAGGCCCCTGGAGGGCGGGGCGGGAGGTCCACTTACCTCTGGGCTGCCACTCCCGCTCTGGGGGAAAGAGTATCCACCCCTTGGATGAGACCCAGCCTGGTAGCAGGAGGGAAGGAGGGAGGACGAAGGGGAGGACTGTCCCCACTGTCCCCGGGGGATGATGGCCACTTAGGAAGGAACCAAGATGGAATTAATGAGGCCCCAGTGTTCAAAGCCACCGTTCCCAGGGGATAAGCAAAGGTCCCCTGAGCACCCGGGTGGCTCAGGAAATGCAGCTGTCTGTGCCAACCCGGCCCCGGGCCGTCCCAGGGCAGAGGCAAGAAGATGGCGTCTCCTGGTTGTGATTTTCCATTTGCCAACTGCCCGGCAGGGATTTTCCAGTTGTGTGTGCCATCGTCTGGGCCAGATGACCATGTCATCTAGTTGGCAGCAAAGACGTCCAGCTGTCTGGTGGCTGAAGCCCCAGGCGACTGGTGACCAGATTTGGAGTCTCTAGGAAGAGCCCTCTGTGTGGCCTCCCCTCACCCACCACCCCACCACGTGGGACATGTGACCATCTCCCCTGTCAGCCCTCAAGGAAGAGGGTCTGATGTGCCATTTGTTTTCCAGGTGACAGGTGCCTGGACGACCAGGTGACCACCTGACTGAGCAGTGAGCAGGCTGGGAGTCCACTTTCCAAGGACGAGGGTCTGCCCCTCCAGGCCAGTGAGGAGCAGGTGGCAGCCAGGCTGGGGACGACTCACCAGACAGCTTGACCACCACGGAGGCGGATCCGGACAGCAGGGTCTTGGGGTTCTTGGCGATGCACGTGTACGTGCCCTCCTGGGCCGCCGTCATGCCGCTGATGTCCAGGTGGGCCTGGCTGCTCTGCAGGGCCTGCCCGTTGAAGGCCCACATGTACTCGGGCTCGGGACAGGACCGGGACACGCAGCGCAGGGAGAGGGAGGCGTTGAAGTCCACTCTGATGGTGCAGCCCGTGCGGGTGGTCCCGTCCTGGAGGATGGCCACGCGCTCCGGGCCAACTGCGGGCAGGAGGGAGGCGGCTTGGGGCAGCCACCCCCCACTCTCCACCAGGTGGGGTCCCTGGGGCCCCTGGGCCTAGCGGGGGCAGAACAGAGCCCGGCCTCTTCAGGTCCCACCTGGATCTCTAACTGGCTCTGGGGTTGTGAGAATCTTGCCCCCTCCCAGGGCATCTGGTTTTGCTTCTGTGACGGTTCAAGGCAGGTTTGAAATCTATGGCTTCATTAAATTGAGAAAAAGTCTAAGTGATTTTTTTTTTTTTTTTTTTTTTTTTTGGCAAGCTGTTCTTAGCATCTGAAATGCTGAGGCTTCCAGATGCTGGGGTTTTAGAATTGGATTGAGTCTAAGCATCTCTGCTGCTAGAGTTTCTAGGATTCTCGGGTCTAGAGTCCAGGGCTGCTGGAATCTGGAATTCTCTGCTGGTGGGAGTCTAGGAATCTAGGCTGGGGTTTTGGAGATCATGGCCTCATGGACCCCAGTGAGCTATTTTCCCAGGATTCCACACGGCACGTCTGCTGGCCCTGGGCATGACTGCATGCTTCGTTCGTGTGTTTTGGTTCTGTCCCCTCCCACTCCCCCGTTACTCCCTCCCCTGCTTCTTTTTCAAAACAGCAGAGATTTCTCCAAACCAGGGAGCGACTGAAATGTCAAAGGTGCTCTGTAGGTTTTTTTTTTTTCCCCTCTTGGTACTGGGGATTGAACCAGTGTCACTTAACCACTGAGCCACATCCCAGCCCTTTGTGTTTTTTTATTTTGAGGCAGGGTCTTGCTAAGTTGCTGAGGCTGGCCTCGAAATTGTGGTCCTCCTGCCTCAGCCTCCCGAGTCACTGGGACTGCAGGCCCGAGCCACGGCAACCGGCTGCTCTGTAACTCTTTAGGTGATGGGTCAGATGCATTTTAAGAGGGACCCTGGTTCCTAGCCCCAACCCGCCTGCTGACATGCTGCGTGCCCTCGGGCTCGCTCTCCGGGCCTCTGTTTCCCGGTTTGTGAAGCCTGGGTGTCAGGCGTCTCTGGGCGCCAGGGGCACTCACAGTACACGGTCAGGTTGAGGGGCTCGCTGCGGCTGACGCTGATGGGGTTCCACACCTCACACTGGTAGGCTCCCGCCTCCTCCCTGCGGATGCCATGGCGGGTCAGCACCCGGCCATCAGGGGACAGGCCGAGGCGGACTGCAATGGGCAGGGCGTCACCGTTGAAGAACCAGCGGGCCTCAGCGGGGCTGGGGCTGCTGCACAAAAGCCGCAGGGTGTCCCGGTGCTCCACCAGCGCCGTGTGGTTGGCGATGACCGTGGGCGGGGCCAGGATCTCTGTGGGGGCGAGAGGCGGAGGGGGAGGGGCCGGGCACCACCTGCTCGGCGGGCTTCCGGTCCCCAGGCAGGAGGCATGGCCCTACCGTGGCAGTGCCCTGTATCCCCAGCCAGGGGACAGAGTGGGTGCAGGAGGCAGGTGTAATCCTGGAAGCCCTCCCGAGAGAGGTGAGCAGCTTAGTGTTATTTTAGGGTTTTGTTTTGTTTTGTTTTGTTTTCTGATCAAAAATTTTTTTAGATTTTTTTTTTTTTCAAAAGAGGGCTTGGCGGGGGAGGCAGGGGGTCTCACCATAGACCTGCACGTGTCCGTAGCCCACCTCGGTCTGGAGCTGCCTGTTAAGGGTCTGCAGGAGGTAGGTGCCCGAGTGCCCGGGCAGGACGCCCCGTATGTCCAGGCTGCCGTCGGGGCGCACAGCCTCCCGCCCCGTGTGGGACGGGCCGGGGGTCTCGTCGCCCGTGCTCACGATGTAGCTGGCCACCAGGTGGGTCAGGCTGAGCGTGGGCCCCGCGTACCAGCTGTAGGCCAGCTCTTCCCCCGAAAGCCCGCGGACCACGAGAGTGACGTTGTCCCCCTCGGCCGGCTGGGCGGGCTCGGGGGTGATGGAGAGCTCGGCCTGTGCACTCAGGATCCCCACTGAGGAAGAGAGCAGGGGGTCGGGGGCCGGCTGCACCCAGTGCCCCCGTTTGGCAGGGAGCTGGCTCAGGGCACAGGGGGCATCCCGACTGAGGTCCTCGGGACACAGGAGGTCACACCAAGCGGGGACTGGAGCCTGCGGCCCTCTGACTTCCACACCTCGGCCCCTGACTGACTGCTCTTGGAGGCATCTGCATGGACTCAGCCTCAGCTCCCACATAGGGGTATGAGGACTGGCCACCTCGTATACAGTAGGTGCTCCATAAATGTCAGTGAGGCCCAGGATTGCAGTCTCAGGGAGGGGTGTGTCGTGGGATTGAATTGGTCTGTGCCAAGGATCCAGC
Organism: Sciurus vulgaris; assembly: GCF_902686455.1. NCBI lineage: Eukaryota > Metazoa > Chordata > Mammalia > Rodentia > Sciuridae > Sciurus > Sciurus vulgaris. The sequence continues at coordinate 53,938,153 of NC_136478.1, read as the reverse complement.
CTAGGGCTGCTCTTGTACACAGCAAGTGCCTAGCACTGGCTCAGCCATGCTGAGCTGACCCAGAGGGTTTCCCACTGGCAGTGCCTCAGGTGGCATCTGAGGGGATGCCCTCCTCGGCCAGCCCGGCTGTTTTGATGATGCCACAGGTTAGACGCCAGGGTCCTGACGCCCAGGGGGCTCCTGCCCTGCCCACCAAGTGCCACCACGGCCAGCAGGGTGGGTGTCTCCCCAACCCTGTCCCTGCTCCAGGAGCAGAGCCCCAGGCCCAGGAGCTGGTCAGGGCTGGACCGTGTGTGGTGGCCTGAGGTGGGTGGCCATGGCCCTTCTCAGGAAAGAACTGCAGGCCTGGCCTGGCTTCCAGAGCTTTCCAGTCTGAGAGACTGGCTCTGCCACTTTCTGCTGTGTGTCCTTGGCTGGTGACTCTCCCTCTCTGAGCTTCTGTCTTCTCTGTGGAGTGGGGTCATGAGTGGCCTCCCTCACAGAGGGCGCGTTATCACGTGGAGAGCCCTCAGAGCAGGTATGCAGTAAGTGCTCATCCATGCTGCTTCTAGGGACCTTTGAGGGACTCCGTCAGTTAGACCCATTTCACAGATGGGCCACTGAGGCTGAGCTGTCTACCCAAAGCTACGCATTCGGGGCAGAGCCACCAACCAGCACCAGCCGGTCGAGCCTGCCACAGCTCATGGGGAGGAGGGTGACGGTGGCCCCTCTCCTGGATTGCTGCGGTCATGGGAATCTCGGAGCCCACCCTGCAGGCCTCTCTGGTGGCTGCCCCACACTGGAGCTTCTCGAGGGGACAGACTGCCGGTGTGACTGCCCTCCCCACCAGCTGCTGGGCCCTGGTCGGCCTCCCTCTCCCGGGCTGGGGTCCCTCCCCGGGGCCGGGGGTGCTGGGGGCCCCTCTCACTCACCGCTGAGGAGGAGCCAGCTGCACCTGGCCAGCGCCATCTGTCACCCCAGGCTGGGCCTTGGAGGTGGTGTGTTGGGGTCCTGGGCTCCCAGCCCTTCACGGTTGGGGCCGGGCTCCGTCTGCCGCTGGCCCTGGGAGGGCTTGGCGATTTGGAGCCGGGGAGGTCACCTGAATTTGGAGGGATCGAGTCTCCGAGGATCTGGGGCCCCGTGTGGGTACCAGGGTGGGTGTGGCGGGCACCGGCCAAGGGCCACGACCCGGCAGGCCTCCTGGGGCAGCTGCCTAACCCTCTTTGTGCCAAAGGCCCGGATTTGGTACTGGGAGAAGAACCAGGTCACCGGGGAGGAGAGAGGAGGGACAGGGGGAGATTTTCGGGCAGTTCTTACTGACCTCCCAGGCCTGCGCCTCCTTGGTGCGTCTGGGGTGGCCCCTGATCCGCGGCGACTGCCACTTCTCCAACCTCAGTGCCAAAATGATCCTGCGAGGCGGGCACTGTCAAATGCCCATCTGCAGGTGGAAACTGAGGCAGAGGCTCCGACCTGCCCGGTGCCTGCGGGGAGGGAAATCAGGCCTGCCCTGTATCCAGAGCCAGACCGGCTTTCTGGGGCAGTCTGCCTGCTGACCTCTGCGAAGGGCCGAGGAACCCACATTCTTCCTTCCTTCCTGTGCCCTCCATCTCCCTGTCTGCCCAGTGGGCCTGCAGAGGCTCGGGCCCTCCACAGAGTTTTGATCTTGTGGCGCTGGGGACAGTCTCTTGCTGAGTCCCCACTTTCTGACAAACAGAGATGGAGAGCTCTTAGTGAAATGTCACAAGGCAGAACGTCCACCAGGGCTTGGCACAACGGGGCCCCAGACAGGTCATCAGGACTGTTGTTAAAAGTACAGGATCCAGCCAGGTGCGGTGGCACACACCTGCAACCCCAGTGACTCGGGAGGCTGAGGAAGGAGGATTGCAAGTTTGAGGCCAGCCTCAGCAACTTAGTGAAGCCCTAAGCAGCTTAGTGAGACCCTGTCCCAAAATAAAACCAAAAGGATGGGGGATGTGGCTCAGTGGTAAAGTGCTCCTGGGTCATGCTCTAGTACCAAAATAAAAATAAATAGATAGGACTCTTATTTTTTTGGGGGGGGTGCTAGGATCCCTTTATGTTGCCTAGTCTGTCCTTGAACTCTTGGGCACAAGCCATCTCCCACCTCAACCTCTGGAGTATCTGGGACTGCAGGCATGTGCCACCACGCTGCACCTGTGCCACCTGATACAGGGGATTTGAGCGTGGTGGCTGTTGTGACCGAGGGGGCGCAGAGACCAGCCTGCGCTGTGGTGAGATCAGACGTGTGACGCGCCCACGGCGGGGCCTGCCACGGAGTGAACGCTCAGTACGTCACTCGTTCATCTACTTGACCGCGATTAGTGAGCACCTACTGCGTGCTGGGCTCTGGGGAGACCCCGGTGAAGTCACGGCAGAAACAGACCCTGCTCTGGGCCGGGAGGGAAAGGCAGACTCCGTCCCTCACCCGGTGCCAGCGAGAGCCGGGGGGTCTGCCCCTGCCCATTGTTTCTGGGGCGCCTGGCTGGCGTCCCGGGCCTCCCGGGTGTCACTCGCGGATCTCGATGGCTGTGGCTCCTGCTTTCCGAGGCGCCTGCCTCTGGGCGGGCCGTGCCTGCGGCTCACCTGTCCCCGTGTGCTCCCACTGGCGTCCTCGGCTGCCCTCGCAGGCTGGGCTCCTGCGGGGCGGGCAGCCTCCACTCCCCACCACCTCGAGGCCTGGCCTCACCCTGATGGCGCGGGTCCTGCTTTTGCCTCGTGTCCGGGACCATGGCCCAGTGTCATTCGGGATGCCTCCCCCGTGGCCCCCGATGCCTCTCGCTCACCTCAGAGCGACCTGGGAATCTTCCTAGAAGCACCCTCGCCCCCGGTCCTCATGGGGAAGGGGCTGTCCCCACCCCCATGGCAGCACAGGGACCCGGGCCTCCTCCCGACCAGCACACAGCTCTCTGTGCCGACGGCCTCTGCGACATCTCCCTTCTCTGTCCCCCGGGACCCCTGCCTCAATCCACTGCCCCGTTGCCTGGCCCCCGGCCCCTTGCATTGCCCGGCTTCTTCTCCCCTCGGACTCTTCCTGAGTCTCTGGCCCCACTCTTGCCTCCCCCCATTTTCCCTCCGTATAGCAGACAAAGGGTCTTTCTGAAACAGAAAGCTGCCCCTTCCTCAGAACCTGCTATGGCTCCCCAGTGCTCTCAGAAGAAAGTGACCTGTAAGGCCCTGCATGCCCACCTTAAAAGCCCCAGGGACCCCCCGTCCTTCCTTCTGGGACCCTCCAATGCAGCTGTTCTGCCTCACTGCACATTCCTGCTTCCCTGGGCCCTGCTTCACTATCTGCTCAACAACTCCTCCTCCAGGAAGCCCTCCCAGACTGCCCGAGGGGACTCCCCAATTCCAGCCCTTATCCCCCTGGATGGTCACTGTCTGGGGATGGGTCTGTGCAAACCTCAAGAGGACAGGCCTAGGCTGTCCCCACAGCATCCCCATCACTGCCCAGCACACCGTCCAATACAGAGCAGAGCCTCAGAGAGTGTTTGTGGAACCGGACACCAGGTGTGAATGACATGGGGACAGAGGAGGGGGTGGGGGAGTCTCCAGGGAGTTCCGGGTTTCTGGTGACCTGCCCTCTGACTAAGGGGTGCGGGGAGGCTGGGCGTGGAGGTCCAGAGCAGCCTGGCCTTCACCCAGACTCTGCATGACTCCCAGCGCCTGACGCACCACGTGGCCCTTTCTGTCTGTTGTCCTCACCCCTCGCGGTCCGCCTGGTGTTCTCCACGTGAACCTGGATTCTGGGTTATGCTGACAGTGGCAGTTTCTTGTGCACCTACTATGTGCCTGGCCCAGGGCTGAGTGTAGGTAGAAGAGGAGACTGTGAGCAGGACTTTTGCCCCTCCGTGCGGGTGGTGGGACGTCATGTCCTGCACCTCCTGGGGTCTTGACCTTGGCTTCCCTTCTCTTTGAGGGTGAGAGCAGAGCCACGGACAGCCCCGGAGTGGGCCCTGGGTTGTGAGGGCCACTGTTCACTCACCATTTGACACATCTCTCTCTTCTCCCTTTCTACCAGGGATCGAACCCAGGGCACTTTACCCTGGGCCACATCCCCCGCCCTGTTTTTATTTTTTACCTAGAGACAGGGTCTCTCTACGTTCCTTAGGGTCTTGCTAAGTTGCCGAGGCTGGCCTTCAACTTGCGATCCTCCTGCCTCAGCCTTCCCAGCCTCTGGAATTACAGGCGTGCGTCCCCGGGTCTGGCTAGGACACTTTAAATTTTATCTGTGGCTTCCGCTTGCTGGACCAGGTGGGGGAACAGTGGCACGGTGCACAGTTTTTGCTGATTCTCCCTCTCCCTCTCTCTCTCTCGTCTCCATCTCTCTCTGTCTCTTATTTCAGTAGACAGCAGGCTCTGGTTCTGTTGCCCAGGCTGGCCCTCAACGTCTGGGCTCCAGCAATCCTCCTGCCTCAGCCTCCCTGGTGTGGGACCCCCGGCACGCGCCATTCCAGCAGGCGGTGACTTTTGGGACCTTACTGGTTTTTCCTGATCTCATCGTGTCCCTGCCTGAAGACAAGGACCTGAGACTCAGGGCCACCTGCGCTGTGTTTCAGTTGGTGAGTCTCAGCCTCTCCATCCAGCCGTCTGGGTTTTGTGACCTTGTTTTGTAAGCGCCCTGGGTCCCCAGTCCTCTTATCTCAGTGACCCTCAGAGCCTCATCAAGCCCCGCCCACCGCTGACAGTATTTGTTAGAAACCTGGACTTGGGCCTGGGTGGCAGGACCCTTGTCCCCTCCTCCCTGGGCAGCTGGGCTGATTGCTCCGGGTGAAGCCGCTGTCCCCGCTTATCACGTGGGCAGGTGCGGCAGTGTTTGCGCATGGATCTGACCCCGGGTGTGGCTTCCTGTGCCACCTGGCAAGGTCCTGGGGTTGATCCTGGCTGGGGCCCCTGAAGCTGTTTGAGGAAAGAACCCCATGTCCCCAAGTTCCTCAGCCTGGAACGAGCGCCCGGCTGCGGGTGTGGCAGGACAGGCAGGTGGGTAGGAGGGGCCAGCCTCAGCCCCTGGCCGCCTGGCCCTCGGGAATTTCCAAGTCATTCAATCAGTGAACAAATATTTACTGAGTTCCTGCAGGGTGCCAGCGGGGTCTGGGACACAGACCGCAGACGTATCTATTCCCTGGTGAGGCTGGATCCTATTGGCGGGAGATGGGCAGGAACGAGGCCGGTACAGCACGTGCATCAGGTGGAGATAGTGCCTAAGAAAAGAAAAGAAAAGAGAATTCAGCAAAGGACAGGGAGGGACAGGGAGGTGGAGGGGGCTTTCTGAGGATGTGAACTAAGAGCCAAGTGAGGTGACAGGGAGCCGGTAGGTAGACAGGAGGAAAGCGTTTTCTTTTTTCTTCCCCCTTTTAAAAACCAAGTCCTAGATAGCATTAAAAAAATTCTTCTATTTTGTTTGAGATGGGGGTCTCGCTAAGTTACCCAGGCTGGTCTCAAACTGGAGTTCCTCCTGCCTCAGCCTCCCCCGTGGCTGGGATTACAGGTGTGCGCCACCACAGCGGGCTCTTGGCAGGAGCGTTTTCAGTAGATGGTACAGCAGGTGCAAAGGCCCTGAGGCAGAAAAGTCACTGATGAGTGTGGGAACAGCAAGGAGGCTGGTGTGGCTGGAGCTGAGTGAGGGGGAGGGAATCGCGACCACTGAGCCGCATCCCCAACCCTATTTTGTATTTTATTTAGAGACAGGTCTCACTGAGTGGCTTAGCGCCTCCCTGTTGCTGAGGCTGGCTGTGACCTCTCCATCCTCCTGCCTCAGCCTCCGGAGCAACGGCGGCCCAGCTCGGATCCCTGGAAAGCTCTGGGTAAGGGCTGCCTCGAAGGTCTGCGCAGCCATGGCTGGAACACAGCCCTAGGACGCTGTTAGCACCCTGCAAAGTCCCCTCGTCCTTCCAGGATCCAAAAATGATTCAGTAGTTTGGAATGCGGCTTTAGCCTTGGATCGCGTTCCCCAAACTCAATCTTAAGCGGAACCCCAGTGCATGCGGCGACCGGGAAGCACCCGCCCTCCCTCCACTTTTATCTTCACGGTGCTGGGGATGGAACCAGGGCCACATCCCGGACCCCGGAGCGCTGTGTCCCCTGCCCCCGGCGCCCACCCCCGGCTGCAGACAGCTCCGGGGACGCAGGCAGCAGGTGAGGGCCCAAGGGGGGCGTCTGCACTTCCGCTGGCCAGTCTACACCGGCGGATTCTGCGCCCCTGCGAGTTGCAGCAGCCCTTCTGCACACAAAGGCGCTGCGTTCGGAAGAGAAGGGTTTTCCCCATGAATCATAATGACTCGGGGTCACAGCCCGGCCCATTTCCTTCCCCGCGCCACTTCCTCGTTCGGAAGGCAAGGAGCCGCGCGCCTGAGACTCCAGTGAGCCCTGGGAACCCGGCGACGCCGCCCGACCCGTGGGAAGGAGCGGCGGCGGGGAGACAGCGACCCCCGGCGGGCGATCTTGCCTGGCCAGCGCGGGGGCGCTCCGGGGACTCCGCTCTGGTCTCCTGCTCAAGGAGAGGGTTCTGTTCCCAGCGGGCGCACTGAGCCCTCGCTGTTCTTCACCTTGGTTTCCTCGTCTGCAAAATGGGGATAATCATGTCCCCCTCACAGAACCGCTGTGAAGACACAAGTCAATAAATGCAGAGCATGTGGCACAGGCACGGCATATAGTAATTGCTCAATGCACGATCGTTATCAATCATTCTTACATCGAGTCCCATGCCGTCTCCTCCACGAGGCTGCGGGCCCCCCGAGAGGGGACGCTCCCGTGCCCGTCAAGGTCACGCTCCCGTGCCCGTCAAGGTCACGCAGCAGAACTTGGTGTACAGTAACTGCTCTGTACACGTGTGTCAGGGAATGAATGGAGACGCCGCGGGAGGGAGGGCAGGTTGTACGGTGAGCACTGCGCACATCACGGATTCCACCCACGCCCCCGAGCCCTGCGCTGCGCTGGGCGGTGCTGGAGCCTCAGTGCGGGGCGAGCCCTGCCCCTGCCCTCCCAGGACTCAGGGTCCTGTACGCAGACTGACCCGCCCCCAGGGATGAGCAGAACAGGCAGGGCTGGGTGGATGGACCCTCAGGGGCCCGGCCCAGCTTGAGAGTCAGGGCCTCCTGGGGGAGGGACCTGAGTAGGGAGGGGCGGGAGACAAGCAGTGACTGGGCAGGCTCCAGGCAGCCGGCAGAGGGAGCGAGGGTCCGCACTGGGGTGGAACAGGGTGCTGGGACCAGAAAGCAGCTCAGTCCTCCAGACCACGACCACAGGGTGGGGGGCCAGGAGTGCTGGCAAAGAGGTGGGGAGGCCCCTAGAACGCAGGCCTTGCAGGGTGCTGCAGGCTGCGGTGAGGAGCTGAGCTCTGGGGGAATAGGGAGCTATGGACAGTTCTAGGCAGGGAGGGGCAGGGTCCAGTTTGGGTTTTAAAAAGATCCCTTGGGTTGCTTTACCTTGGTGGGAAGATGGGAAGGGGCCAGAGACCAGGGAGAAGGCTGGGCAGGCAGGGGAGAGAAGCTGCCAGGCTCAGGGCTGGGCTGTAGGGATAAGGAAGGCCAAGTTCAGGAGGCCGTGGCCATGCCTGTCACGGTGCAAGAGGGTGACTGAGGTACCCATGCTTTGGGCTTGGGTACCTGGGTGGACCCTCTAAGTACCAGAAGGCTCCAGGCAGCCTTGGCGACAAGGTCTGGGCAGCCCTCTGCTGCCCCCTGCTGGTGAAGAATGGACTCTGTCAAGCCCGTGGTCTGGCATGAGGGCCGACTCAGTGAGCACCAACCCCAACCAGGACAAAGGTGACAATGTCCTTTGTCATTGTCACCTTCCGGAGTGACAATGTGCTAGGTGCTGAAAAGCTCCTGGTCTCCACTCCCATCCCCCCAACCTGGGTCTGCAGCTGCTCCCTCCTTCCAACAGGCCCAACTGGGCTCAAGACTGGCCTCCCAGGCCCCATCTCCTTTGACTCTCCCTCCCTCCTCTCCTTTTTAAAATCAGCTTTAGTGTGTGTGTGTGTGTGTGTGTGTGTGTGTGTGTGTGTGTACAAGTCTTTTTCTTTTTCTTTCTCTCTCTCTCACTTTTTTTTTTTTTTTTTTTTTTTTTTTTTTTTTTGGTACTGGGGATTGAACTCAGGGGCACTCGACCACTGAGCCACATCCCCAGTCCCCTAGCCCTTCAGCCCTTTTAATTTAATTTTGAGGGAGGGTCTTTTGAGTTACCATGGCTGGCCTCAAATTTGTGATCCTCCTGCCTCAGCCTCCCAAGCTGCTGGGATTACAGGCAACCTCCTCTGGGCCTGGCTATTATATTTAAATGCGCTTTTGTTGTGATGAAGGAAGAAGATCCCCCCCTGCCTGGACAGTAGTGGCAGGAGCCTGTTTCATCTGCTGGGGTGGCTGTAACAAGGAATTATAGACCTGGTGGCTTAAACTGTCTTCTCCTGGCATGGAGCTGGAAGTCCAAGATGGAGGCTCAGCAGGTTTGGTCCCCCCGAGGCCCCTCTCCCTGCTCTTAGACGGCCACTTCCTGACGGTGTCCTTACCTGGCCTAGGCTCCACGTGCCCCATGCCTGGTGATCCTCCCTTTTCTTATAAGGACCCCAATCCTATTGAACTAGGACGCTCACTTACGCCTGTGTAACCTTCATGGCCTCTTTAGAAGCTCTCCAAATACATTCACACTGGGGTGGGGCTTCAGCATATGAATTTGGGGGTCACAATCCAATTTACTGTGGAGCTGTTACCAGGTGGACTGTAGGAAATGCTGCCGGGCTCAGAATTTACCCTAGAAACTGCTGCCATCTCGGAGGTGGCTTCATGGATCAGGCTTTAGGAGGAGCCGGGCATCAGCCTGGCACGGCCTCAGCTCCCCCTACCTGGGCTCTGCCTTCCCTTGGGGCTTTGCACTCGCCCCGTGACCCACCGGGGCTCCCACTACCACATCTTCTGCAGCGCGAGGCACAGGTGAACTGAGGGAGGAAGGATGCCCTTCGGGCAGGGCTCCTCCCCGGCGGCTTCTGCTCACACCCCATTGGGCTGAAGCTGCCACATGACCAAGCCCGGCTGCAAGGGAACCTGGGAAATGTAGTTTTTATGGCCAGCTGGGCAGGAGGAAAGAGAGAATGGACGGGGGACGTGCAGCTGCTGTACAGAAGCGAGGCAGGAGGGTCCCTGGCCTGGGTCACAATGAACAGCGCCCCCACACACCCCGGCCCCGGCCCCGACCTCTCGCTGATCAGCTTAGCCTGGGAACCTGGAGGCCTGGGGATGGAAGGCCCTGACCCCGCTCCGCTGCGGCTGCCCCAGCCCCTAGGTCACCTTCCTCTGGCTGCAGCCACAGGTGGCCGCACACTCGTCCTTGAAGAGCCCCCGCCTTATTACCTTGCCACCCCGGAGATCAGAGCCCTGCACGGGCCTCACTGGCCGAAGGTCCGGACGCTGTAGGAGAGAACCGCTGTCTTGCCTTTCCAGCTTCTGGAAGCTTCTCTCATTCTCTGGCTCACAGTCCTCTCTCCTTCAGAGCTCTCACAGGCCCATGGGGTCGTCTCGCATCCGTCACCGCCACCCAGACCCTGCCTGGGCCGCGGCCCGTCCTCCAGTCTCCACTGCTGTCAGTGTTGCAGCTCCTTCCCACGCTTGTGTCCCTGTGTCCCCCATAAAGGACCCACTGATGGCCCCTCCAGGACTTACCCCATCTCTGGTCTGGAATTGAACCCACCTGCAGTCTTTTGCCATACAAAGTCACTTTCACGGGATGAGGACTAGAGGCTTTGGGGACTGTTATTAAACTTGTCCAGCCTCCCCACCCCAGGGCAGAAGCCAGCCGCAGCTGTGTCTCCATGGCCCCACATGATCTGCCTGTCTCCCTGTCTCTCCCACTTCACCTCCCACCCTTTCCCGTTTCCCTCTCTGCCTCTACCACACTGGCCTGGCCTCCTTTCTGTGCTGTAAGCATGTCAGGTACACTCCCACCTCCGGGCCTTTGTGGCTGCCTGGAATGCTCTCCCTCTAGAATGCGACATGGCTCCCTCCCACCCCTCCTTCCTATTTTTGCTTATCTGTTGCCTTCTCGGTGAGGCCTTCCCTGCCTCCCCTACTTCAAAATCTGAACCTCCCAAAACTCCTGATCCCCCTTCCCCCTCTATTGCCCTGGTGCACTTGCCATCAGACACACTGCATTCTGTTATTTATTTTGTTTCTGGACCTTTCCCGGCAGCAGGAGTGTCTGCCTGCTTTGTTCCGGCAGATCCTGTGCTGCTGCCTCACAAGTGAGGGCTCACTTGCTGCTAGATAAGTTAGAGGCGGTGGGGATAGAGCAGGGGCTGCTGCCCCAGGCACCTGGCGAGCTCAGGGCAGCGGGTTCTGGTTCCGGAGGCTGCATTCTGAGGGGCTCCAGCAGCCCAGGTAACCAGCCAGGACCGTCGCCTGGGCCCAGGGGATCTGTGGGCTGGGAGCTGCCTCATGCTGGGGAGGGGGCTCCAGGGGTCCCTGGAGGAGCTGGGTGGTCAGTTGGCAGCCCTGCCTGGCGGGTCCCCGTGAGGCCACCTGAGACCACCCTCCTGCCCCGGAGGGCCTGGTGCCCAGGCACGCAGCCAGCCTGGGTTGCTTGGCGGATGGGGCTGAAGGGCGGGCTGGGCCTGCCGTCTCCTGTCCCCTCCAGGACCTGCCACCAGGGGCGCTGAGCCTGCAGCCGGCTCCACCTCTCCAGTTCCTGAGGCCCGTCCCGCGGGGTCTCCGTGTGTCCCTTCTGTAGTGTGAGGACCCCAGAGGGTGGCCGAGCCCTCGTCTCCTCCACTAGCTCAGGACGTTGGCACCAGCTGGCAGTAAGGGGCAGGGTCGGGGTGCAACAGGTCCTGGGGGACGGAGAGGGGTGGGGTGAGAGCAGCGGGGACAGGAGGTGGGACAGAGATGGGCAGGAGGTGGGACAGAGACGGGCAGGAAGGACAGAGAAGCCAAGATGCATAGCAAGAAGGGAGGAGGGAGAGGGGGAGCCCGGGATGGACACAGGTATAGAGAGTCACTCAGAGGGAGACTGGGACCCAGGGGCCTATAAGAGGGGACAGGAGGGACTGAGACTCAGGCCCAGGAGTGGGTCTCCGCGTTCAACTGGGGCGCCTCCCTCTGTGTGACTCTGGGCAATCCCTGTCCCTCTCTGGGCCTTGTTTCTACGCATGCAAATCCTAGGTCCTTTCTCCACAGGAGGAAACCTCAGGCCCACGGAGGGAAGGGACCTGCCCAGGGGTCCCCCGGGAGCTAGAGACTGTGGACAGAGGTGAGGACAGTCCCCCCACCTGTTGTCTGGGGTCCCCCACGCACCTGGTACTGGCGGGCCTCCAACTCAGGCTGCGGGGGTGGAGGCAGGGGCCGGGGCTGCAAGGAAGGCGCACAGGTGAGTGTCTCGGGCCCGTGGCCTTTGACCTCTAGGTTGCCACAGGCCCGGATTCCAAGTCCCAGCTGCCCCTCTGGCTGGGAGACCCTTGGGGGAGGGGATCCCCCGACCCCCAGCCTCCTCCTGCCACAGACCCAATGGCACCTGGGCGCCACTTGGATAGGTCAGCCACGTGCCTCCTGCCACCACGCTCAGCCGCTCTGCGTCACTGTTTACGCTTCTCTTTTCATTAAATTTAAATAACTTCTCACCCCCCCCCCCCCATTGTACGGGGAAAATGGGTGCAGGGTGGAAAACAGAGAGGGCACCAGGAAACCAAGCCAGGCCGGGGGCCAGGAGGGCTCAGCCATCTTCTGAATTATTTGGTGGTCAGCTTTACGTGTCAAGGGACGCGGGAGGTGGGAGAGGTTGGTGTCACCCAGCAGGTGACACCAAGGGGCAGCCCCTGACAGACAGGAGAGGGGGACGACCAGAGGCACCAGCCCCAGGGGACTTGGCCGCCCGGAGAGAGAGGGACCTGGGACAACTGAGGGGACACTTCCTTAAACAGCCCAACAGGAGGCGCTGCTGGGGAAGAGGCGCCCAGGGCACTCCGCCCTCTCTGCATGAAACCCTGGTGGTGCCCAGACGGCGTCCCTGGTCACCAGGCCACCAGGCCCCGCGTCTCTCGAGGCCGTCTTACAGGAAGGCCTGGCCGAGTGCCGGTCCTTGGTCGTGGTCCATTCCTTGGGCTCCACCAGGGCAAGAGCTGCTTCCTCCCAGGTCCTTTTCTCTTTCTTTCTTTGCGGTGCCGGGATTGAACCCAGGGCCTCGTGCTTGCGAGGTGAGCACTCTACCAGCTGAGCTACCTCCCCAGCCCCCAGCTCTTTTCTTTATGATTTTTAAAATTGAGAGAGAAATAGACAGGAGGGGCGGGGGGAGATAGAGACACTGTCTCAAGGTGGCCCAGGCACCATGGCCCACCCAGAGGACAGGCGCCCTGACAGAAGATGGCTTCAGGGCCGGGCCCTGCGGTGCACACCTGTAATCCCAGCGGCTCAGGAGGCTGAGGCAGGAGGATGACAAGCTGGAGGCCAGCCTCAGCCGCTTAGCAAGGCCCTAAGCAACTGAGACTCTGTCTCAAAAATTTAAAAAGTAAATAAAACATAAAAAGTGTGGGGACGTGGCTCAGTGTAAAGCACCTCTGGGTTCAATCCTGGTACTGAAAACAAAACCAAAGTGGCCCTGGCTTTAGGGGAGGGCATGGGAGTGGGACTCACCATGGCTGGGCTCATGGGCCTCAAGTCACTGAGTGGGGACACCAGGAGAACCGGAGACGGCATCACTTCATACACGTTGTTGTCACCTGGAGCAGAGGACGGGGCGGGGCGGGGACCAGCTCAGCCTGCCAGTCCACGTCATTTACTCGTTCACTCCACTAACATTGGTGCACCCCCCAAGGGCACTGGGGAGCCATGGAGGGCTTTAGAGCAGAGGAGACCGCTGCAGGAATCCCAGAGAGGGGTCCTGGGTTGGCTGCGCCCGTGAGGATCCACCATGTGACAGGACAGGAGTGACAGCCACTGAGAAGAGGAGGAGAGCAGGCTGGGGTGGGCACTGGGTCTCTCTGAGTTGAGTCTGAGGGTCCCCAAGAGTCTGGGTAGGGCAGGGGACCGGGAGAAGGGAGCCTCCAGGGCCGGGTGGTGAGACCCGGCTTGTGGCTTACCGGCCTCCTGGCTGGGGTCCAGCTCTGGCTTCTCTGAGGCGGTGGCCCTGGGGGTGCGTGGAGGGAACCCAGTTAGGCTGATGGGGGGCGGTAGGAGCCCGGGAGCCCCTCGGCCAGAGCCCGGCTGAGGCTGCCCATCCCGCCCGCGGAGGAGCCAGGAGGCAGCGCAGGAGAGGCGCCCGGGGTTCCGTACCTGGGGCTGCGGCCCCGCCAGCCTCGGGTCACCAGCAGGTAGGCCAGGCTGCCGACCAGCAGGAAGCCGGCGGCGAGGGATCCAAGGACGGCGGCAGCCAGGATCCCGGCGCCCACGGGCAGGGACGCGGCCGGCAGCTGCTGATGCTTCTCTGGGGGGTGAGAGGCGACGGTGGTGTCAGGGCGGCCCGGGCAGCCCGCATCCGGGCACCGAAGGCAGAGTCCCCGCGGAGTCTCTGCTCCCACCTCCAGGTCTCTGCCTCCTGGGGACCCGCTGTCCTTCAGATGACCTCACCCCGTCCCCAACCCGTCACCCACTCTGTGTCACGTCCTCCCCAGCTTCACAGATGAGAGGTGCTGGCTGCACTTTGTGGGAGACGGGCGAGCTCACAGGATTCCCGACCCTGCCCTCCCGGGTTAGAGGCCGAGTCTGCCGCTCCCACTCATCAGACCCCCACGTGGGGACCTCCCAGACTTTGTTCTCAAGCTGGACGCCTGTTGTGGCCCAGCCCTCCTGGCAGCTAAGCTGGTAGACTCTGAGATCAGAATGCAGGGATTCAATGCCCTGCTGGCTGTGTGACCTAGGGCAAATTACTCAACCTTTCTGTGCCTCAGTTTCTTCATCTGAGAAATGGGAGGCAGTGAGACTACCTACCTCTATTATCCAACCAGGTAGGTTCTGTGCCATTTTACAGATGAGGAAACCTAAGCACAGAGGTGGGACAACTAGCCTGAGGGTTCGTGGTGCTGGGGTCGTACCCGGGCCCCCTGGACGCTTGACCCGTCTGCGGCTCCAGAAGAGGCGTCCTGGGAGCCCCTGCAGTGGGTGTGAGTACCTCGACCTTCAAAGTGTTGGAAGCCCATTTGAAAATGTAACGGGGAAGGGGCGTCACCATGCCCAGGCCTGGGCTGTACGGGGGGCTTGTTGGTCGTTGACCCCACAGTCCTGCGAGGTGGCTTATCAGGCCCATTTTGCAGATGCAAAAACCAAGGCGTAGAGGGCTGCGTGGGGCCGGGCCGGGAGGCCGGCCCTCTACTGGACACGGTTTCCTGCGGAGGCACCTTCTTCTAGTGGCCTCCTCTGGACGCAAGAGAAGATCAAGTGGCCTCTGAGGTGACTCGGGAGGGTGGGGCTGGCAGGAAGTCTCCCCGCCGCCTCCACCTCGAGGTCGCCGCCCCTCGCCCGGGCTCCTCCCTCCCGGGCCCCTGCGGACCTGCTGCTCTGGCGCTCGTCCAATGGCCGATGACGGCTCCTAGCTGGCCCGCCCTGGCAAGATCTGCCAAGGGCCGCCCTTAGGTCACTGTCACAGCCCTGGTCTGAAGTCCACACCCGATGCTGCAGAACGGGAAGCTCTCGGAGTCACATAACGCGAGTGGAAAAGGCCACACGGAAATATGGCACGAGAGTCCTCCAGGCTGTGGGCGAGGGGCGTGCGAAGCTAAGGGGATCTCCCGCTCAGACCCGAGTCCCCTCCCCACGATATCTGACTGCGTTCACGTCAATATTCCAAACCCTGAAAAGTCCCAGGTCCCAAACACTTGTGATCAGATAAGGGACACCAGACCTGGACGGTTATGGTCATCTTATTTTGCCCTGATTTTCTCTGACAATAACCAAGCCGTTGAACTGAATAGGACACAAAGCCCACAAGTGAGGGCGTCTGGACACCGCCACTGGTAAGCAGAGGGCTTCTCTGAACCTCGGTTTCCTCTTCTGTAAAACAAAAGAACAGTGCGTATCCTCACCGGGTGGCAGCAGCCTGTTGGGGATGGAAGTCTCCTGGGAGCTCATAGCCCACAGGAAGCAGGTGCAGCTCCCGGGCTCCAGCTCACAGCTGCCACGTGGGCCACCCAGCCAGTGCCACCACGTCTGTAGGAGGATTTGAGCCGGTCACCGCTGATGCAAAGCTCAGGGTTCTTTCCAGGGAATCTGGAGGCCTGGGGGGAGTGTGCCTGCCCCACTCTCCTGGCTCTCCAGCCGGTGGTGGCTGGACGCTGATGGAGGGACATGGGGCTGGACACTGATGGAGGGATGTGGGGCGACACACCCAGCCCCACTGCTGGGCCCTCTGCAGCAGAGGGCTTCCTGGGAACAGCCCAGTTGGGATGCTGTCCCTGTCCTTAGTACACAGGGCTGCCTCACCCATCGATGAATTGAGTCCATGGATTCAGTCAACCTCAGGTTGAAAATACTTTGGGGAAAAAAGTGTTCATACTGAGTGCTATAGACATCCCCCTGGTCATTATTCCCTCAAGCCAATCCAGCCGCGGTGTACCTCGTGTTTCCACTGGGGGTTGCAAGTAGTAAAGAGATGATTTAAGAGCAGACGTGAGGACCGGGAGCAGTGGCGCCACACCTGTAGTCCCAGTGACTAGGGAGGCTGAGGCCAGAGGATAGCAAGTATGAGGCCAGCCTCACCAACTTAGAACACGTCTCAAAATCAACAGTAAAGAGGGCTGGGGATGAAGCTCCGTGGTAGAGCGCCCTGGGTGCAGCAAAGAAGAGGATGAGCGTGGGCACGCAGTTTTCTAGAAGGATTTGAGCATCTGTGGAGTTTGGCATCTCTGAGTCTCAGGGCCGAACCTCTGCAGATGGGAGAGGTCAGTGGCCTCAATGACAGAAAGGCGAGTCTCACAGTTCTGGAGTCTTGAAACCTGAGGTCCAGGCGTCCGCAGGGCTGGCTCCTCCAGGGCAGGGAGGGACAATGGACCCCAGGGCCTTCTCCCAACTCCGGCGATTGGCCGGTACGCTTTGGAGATCCCCATTCTGCCTCGGTTTGCACGCGGCCCCGCCCCTTCCGGGCCGCCGGTCCTGGATCTGAGCCCCCAGCCCCGCATCTGAGCTCCAGGCTCTGTTTCTCAGCGAGGCCACGTCCGGAGGTACTGGGGCGAGGAGCCAACGCATCTTTTTGAGAGGACACAGCTCAACTGTGGCACCTCCCGGGAGGCACTCCCAGCCTCCGGGGGAGTCTGCGCGGGCCCCTTAGTCCACTCCCGCCCTGCCTCCCTCCGCCTGGAGCGCTTGGGTTGCTGCAGCCAGAGCCGCGTGGTTCACGCGGTTAAGACCCGTCTTCAGCATTCACTCCGTCTCATTGCCATGAACAGTGGCCCCCAGACAGGGAGCCTGTGCAGCCTTGTGTTTGCCAAAGCGGATGCCAACGGCACCCCTCCCTGCCTAGTGTGATAGGACCTTGTATTCCCCTAGCAAGCAGAGGGGACCGATCTCCTTTTTTTTGGTACTGGGGACTGAACCCAGGGGTGTTTTACCACTGAGCCACATCCCCAGTCCTTTTTATTTTTAATTTTGAGACAGGGTCTCACTAAGTTGCTTAGGGCCTCCCTAAGTCACAGAGGCTGGCCTCGAACTTTGATCCTCCTGATAGGCCTCCTGAGTCGCTAGGAGGGTTTAATCTCCTTTGAATTTGAGCCATCCTTAGTGATTTGCTTGTACCCCAAAGAATGCCACATAAGTGACACCGTGTGACCAAGGAAAGGTCAGAAACCAGAGAGTTTCTACCTCGGTCTGTTAGAACAGTCCCTTTTCAGACGCGGCCCCTGAGAACTCAAAACCAGCCGCCATGCTGTGAGGAAGCCCACACAGCCACGCAGCAAGGCCATCCATGGCAGCCAGCACCATCTGTGGGGCTCCTGAAGATGCTCCCGTAAGGACTCTGGAGCCTTCTCTTCTGGGACTCTGAAGCAAGCCAGCCATCTCTGCCGTGTCCTGTTTGAAATTGTGGGCACAGAAACAGGGAGCGAAACGCAGCCCT
The DNA here is from genome assembly GCF_902686455.1 of Sciurus vulgaris. Lineage (NCBI taxonomy): Eukaryota > Metazoa > Chordata > Mammalia > Rodentia > Sciuridae > Sciurus > Sciurus vulgaris. The sequence goes on along the minus strand of NC_136478.1, from coordinate 53,921,140 downwards.
GGGTGCTGGTGCTGACTTCGGGCGGCAGTGCTGGACAGGCCCTTTGCTCCTCGTTCTTTTGGACTTGACCTCACCTGTCTCTGGGCCTCTCCGCACTCAACTCTGCAGACCCATCAGCTGGGGGTCCTGCACGGCCAGCCGGGCTCTGCATGCTGATCCCTGATGAGAACCGATCCCCCAGAATAGCGCTTCGGAGACTGCATGAAGACACGGCCGGCAGCCGCACGGACATGGAAAGAGAGCTCCGGCCACCGCCTGCAGCAGGCGGCCCGGGGGACTGCCCGGAAGCCGTCCTGCTGGGCACCTGGTCGCTGTCCCCATGGCAGCCCTGGAAGCTGAACGATAGATTCTGGAGCAGGCGGCCCCAGAGGGTGGGGCCCTGGTCAGTGACTCACAGCTTCCCTGACTTGAGGTCTTGCTTCCAACTAGGAAACCAAGAGGAGGCAGGTCTGCCCTCGGCCCGCCCCGCAGGACCCCCGGTTCTGGTGTGGCCACCTGCAGCTGCCTGTGCCGCGGCCCCCGCAGGGCAGGCCGGACACCTTTCCTTTCTTCCACCATGAAGCTTCCTCGCTGCTCTGCTGCCTTGGGCGACGCCCGCCTCCCTGGCTAGAGCAGCCCTGGGTAGATACAGGGCCCTGGCTTCTGCCCCTCGGCGGCCTCTGTTTCTTTCCAGGGTTCAAAGGGCAGCCGCTGCACGTAGATTTGCCCAGTCGGTCCTTCAGATGGTGCCGGGCGCAGCAAGGTGCTGTTGGCCCATTTCACAGACATGGAGGTGGAGGCCCCAGGGCTCTGACCAGGCGGAGGTTGTGTTGCCAGTACTGAACCCAAGGCATCGTCCAGCTGAGCCTGGGTGTTGGTGACCAACGGCGAGCAGAATGGAGCCCGGGTTCCGAGTGCGAGCTCTGGAGTCAGCCTGGGCTCGAGTCCTGCGTCTCCCGTTCTCTAGCTGGTGACCCAGGCAAGTCACTCAAACCCTGTGTGCCTTGGTTTTCCCTTATGTAAAATGGGTCCACTGTGCCGCAGCCGGGAGGATGCAGAGGGTACGTGTCCTCGAAGCGTGCTGGGTGCAGTCGGTGAAAGGAGTCACACTGATTGACAGCCCCGGGTGTCCGGCTGGGAGGGTTGGAGAAGCCCGTGCAGCATCGAAGACCCGAAGGTGCCACCAGGCGTTGGGTCAATGGGCATGAGCCGTCTGTAACCGCGAGCGCCCCTGTGCTTCTGAGCCGGGTTCCTGCCACCTACTGGCTGTGGGACTGTGGGCGACTGGCTCCCCCTCTGGAAGCCTCCGTCTCCTCACCTGTAGACCCGGGGCAGCCACAGCACCCGTCCACCATGGCCGCCTGTGCCTGGGTGATCTTCCAGGCCGGGAGTTCTGCTGGAGACTTGCTCTGTCACCTACCTTCACAGTCAGGAACTGTCATGTGACCCAGGCTTTCCCAGCTGGACGGACCGGAGAGGGACCCTCCTTGCAAGGCTGGCTTCCCTGAATGCCCTTCTTGCTCTCCGGCCCGGCCATGCTGGCCTCCTGCCAGTTGAGCTCAAGCCCTCAGGTGTCCTGCCACAGGTCCTTTGCACAGGCTCTCCCTGCTGCTTAGATCCTCCGGCATCCACTCAGCCTTGTTGAGAGGCCACTGTTCCAGGGCAACCTCCGGATGCCACGCGGATGCCTGTTCACCACCTCATGGCCCTGTAGGCTTTCTCATGGGGCCGCCACTGTTCACGGTGCTGTATTTCTATAAGCCGAGGCTTGGTTACCGTCTGTGAGCCCCAGGAGGCAAGGCGGGGCTGTCTCGGTCACCGCTGTGTCCTCAGCTGCGCTCAGCCCGGGCTGGGCACGGAGGAGGCCCCTGGGGAGTGTCTGCTGAAGGAGCAGGCACCCGAGCAGCTGAGTGACAGCACGCACTGGACTCCCAGCCCCGCCACAGACTCCCCGAGGGCTCACTGGACGCCCTGCACCTCGGTTCCCTCCTGAGCAAAGCAGAGATTCAGCCTGCACTGCACCCTATGGATGGGTCGCACCACGAATCAGATCACGTCCCTGCTTGAAACCCGTTAGCGGCCTCTCAGCAAATTCTCCCCAAGTCCCCCAGTCCGGCCTGTGTCCCCCACACTCTCCTTGCTCACCACCTCGGACCACCGCATCCTGCCGTCTGCTTTGACTACACAGCTGGTCCAGCCTCAGGGCCTTTGCACCTGCTGTTCCCTGTGCCAGGAACTCTGTCCCCCAGAAATCCGAATGGCTCCCTCCCATCTTAGTCCGTTAAAGCTGCTAGAACAGCGAATCCTAAGCCAGGCGCCTCGTTAACAATAGGGGTTGATTTCTCACAGCTCTGGGGTGTGGCGCTCATGGTGCCAGCTCAGTTGGGCTCTGTCGGGGAGGCTGAGCAGGCTCTCTGGGTCTCTTCTAGAAAGGGCACGTCTGGGAAGTAGCTCAGTGGTACAAGGCCCTGGTTCCACCCCAGCATCACAGACAATGACCACTAGATGCCAAAGGGCCCATCATTTTCCTTTTTTATTTTTTTGGACTGGGGACTGACCCCAGCGGTGCTATGCCGCTGAGCCACATCCCAGCCCTTTTTGTTTTTTATTTTGAGACAGGGTCTCGCCAAGGTGCTTAGGGCAACTCACTGAGGCTGGCCTTAAGCTTCTGATCCTCCTGCCTCAGCCTCTTGAGCTGCTGGGATTACAGGCGTGCCCCACCCCCCTTGTGATACCATCAATTCGGGGGTTAGGATTCCAATATATGAATTTGGGGGACACAGACCTTTAGGCCATCACCCCTTTCTCCCTCAGTTTCCCTCGTCTGGCCTCCCTGGTGACCTCCTTTCTCATGTCCCATCATCCTATTTCATTTTCTCTACTGAGTAAATTAGAGCTTCCCTGTGCCTCAGTTTCCCCAAATGTAAAGCAGGCATAATAATGGTGCCACCTCACGGTGTTGTTTTAGGGTGAAAGCAAGTCACCGCAGGGCACTGACTCTCATCTGGGGTGATATTTCCCCTAGGAGACATTTGGAAAAATCTGGGGACCTTTCTCATGGCGACAGCTGGAAAGCTACTATGGCGTCCGGGGAACGGAGGGGGGCGCTCCAGACGTCCTGGCACCAGCCAGCCCTCTGCCCTCCACCCCAGAACATCAGCCTCCGAAACGTCTGGAGGGTGGAGGCTGAAAGCCCATGCTCCAGGGAGAGAGTCAGGCGTAGTACCCCGCATGGCAGGCACCTGAGTGCTGGCCAGCGCTGCTGTCCCCTGCCCTGTCCCCTGCACCTTGTCAGTATTGACCTATGAACATGAGGATAGAGAGATGCAGTGTCTCCCTGGGGACCAGGCACACAGTAGGCACTCAATCCAGGTTTGATTAACTCACACACGTGGCGTCATTCCTTGGGTCTGTTACAGGCCGTCGCTCTCTAGGTGCCTTAGTTAATGCACTTCAGGATTTAATGACATCTGCAAGGCCTGCACACAGTAGGTGCTCAATCAACGTGTGTGGAATGGATGAACGAGAGAACGAAGGCGGCCGTTGTCTGTGTGGGCCCAGGACCCCCGAGCTCCCCACCTGCAGCCCCGCCCCAGCACTCACCAGCCACCTGGACCTCGGTCTTGGCCCTCATGGTCCAGGCAGGGTTGACGGTGACAGCCACGTGGTAGGTGCCACTGTCAGAAGGCTGGACGCGACGCAGCAGCATGGAACCGTTGCGGAAGCCCACGGCGTCGCGCTGTCCCATGGCGTTACCATCCCGCTGGGGCCGCTGCAGGCCGGGGATGTAGGTGAAGAGCATGGTGCCGCCATGGGGCTCCTCCCCCAGGTACCAGGTGAAGTCCTGGAAGCTGTCGGGGACACCCTCGAGGAACAGGAGAAGGTCCTGGTTCTTTTGAGGCTGTTCTGGAATCTTCTGGATATGGAGGGCTGCCTGGGAGCCTTGGGGTGGCCAGAGGGCCAGGATGGAGGCTGTGGGGAGTAATGGGGGAGACCTGAGATTGGAGGTATTGGGCAGGGACCATGCCATGCTCCTTCCAATGGGTCCTCATTTGGGAACAAAGACTGAGTGTGGGAACAGTGCTGGGATCGATTTGTGACGTCTGGCCTGGGTGCAGGTGTGGTAACACAGGCACAGGTGCCACAGATTTGCCATCACATTGGCCCAGAAGAGTCTTCTGCCCTGAGATATGATGTGAACTGCTCCTAAACACTCAGGACTCAATGAATCCATTTATTCATTTATTCAACCAATACTTATAGTATAACACACACAGACACACACATACACACACACACACAGACACACACACATATCTATGTAAGCTACTGTTCCAGCTCTGCATGATATGTCTAAAATTCCCTAGGTTTTTTCCTGGTCACAAGGGATACAGCAGGGAATCAAACACAAATAAATTCCTGCCTTCATGGTTCTAGAATGTTCCATAGATAAAATGGGAATGGATGTGTGGTTTTACTGCCCTTTTCCTGTCTTCTGCTAATAATTTCATCTTCCTGATAATCAGCTCTTCCTTTTAAGAAGAAACCTCAGCCCCTGGGCGAAGTCCCACCTTCTCCCTCAGCCCTTGGCTTCCTCCTTACCCGACAGCAGCAGGTTCTTTGGGAAGCAGCTCTGAGTCCCCACGAGAAGCTCCATCCTCTCCGAGATGCTGTAGGGTGGCGGGCAGGACCCCAGGGGGCCAGAGGGCTGGGTCCCCGGGGTCTGAAGTGGCTCTAGGGGCCCCGGGGTGCCTGAGACACGCCCCGCCCCAGCGCCCGCTTTCCACAGACTTGGAGGCTCCTCCCATGCGCCCTGGGATGGGAGCGCAGACGCTGGTTGAACCAGTTCTCCGGGGTGACTGGGTCGCTTCCTGGGGCTTCCCGGACTCCTCCCCGGCCCCTCCAGCCTCTGCATCCCACTCAGATGACTGTCGGCAGTGACAGCAGTAATCGCAGCCGCAGCCACAGCCGCCTCAGGGGAGCAATCCCCCTGCAGCACCGACAGGGAAGCTTTCCATCGTCCTCCCAGAAGGTTCTACTGCTGAGTGCGGATCTGGAGGTCTGGGGTGGGTGGGGCCAGGCACCCCGACACTGCCGAGGTCTCTGGTCCCCAGCAAGAGCCCAAGTAAGGTGGGCTGCAGCGTATCAGCACCACTGTGTGTCCTGGACACACGTCACCAGCTGTCAGAGGTGAACCGCACTTTTGAGTCCCCACGTTGGGACAAACCAGGAGCCTTGACTTTGAGCCAGCTGGAGGGGCACTGTGGCCCTGGGGAAGCCAGAGGCTGCAGATTCCAGAGCAGCTCGGTGGTGACCCAGGAAGCTGCTGATGTGACGATGTGACGATGTGACGGAGACACCAGACCTGATCGTAAAATGAAGCTCTGAGAACACTGCTGGAGAGCCAGGGCCGGGGGAAGGTTAGCTGCCCTCCCCTCCGGCCAGCCTCCCTTCAGGGAGCCCAGCTCGCCAGGTCCCCGCGTGCAGGATTGTAAGCCCCCGTCCTAGGAGCCTGGCTTCTCACTCTCGAATGGGACCCGCCTGGGCCAGGCCTTCAAGGCCAGAGATGCAACAGGTGCCTGTGAAAGTCATTTGTCCTTCTGCTTCGTACCTTCCCGAACTCTGCAGGAATGTGGGTGCGTCCCTTAATTGCCTGGCCAGTTCACTGCTGTCTGAACTAGGACCTCCTAGGCTTGGCCCGTAGAAATGCAGCTCTCAGGGAGGGACCCTGAGTCCCTGCTGCCTGTGGCGCGGGCCACTTCAGTAACACTCTCCAGCGTTTTACTGACTTCGTTCTGCACCTGTGAACCACTCATCGTGCTATTTCTGTACAAGGTCCTTGGTCACAAAGGCCAAGAATGCAAATCACCAGTGTCATCACGGTGGATGTCACACTTCCTATAAAAGCCCCTGTAACCTCAGTTCGGGTTCCAGAACTGCAGAGCACCAGCTCCCTGCGCTCTCCCACCCTGGGGTGGTGCTGGGTCCCTTGTTGGGCACCCTTTTCCCATAACGCCACCAGCTGGTTGCGGGATCTCAGGGCTGCACCTCTGAACCTGGCTTCCTCCGCTGGAGGATGGGACTCTGCGCGGCCCCTTCACGGAGATGCTGGGAGGAGTGACCAGGGCTGTCTGCAGGAGGCCCGGAGCAAGGGGGAGGCTGCCAGGGCTCTGGTTACCTAGAGCACGGCCAGCTATTCTGGACTTTCCAGTTGCTGAAGCTAGCGCTGGCTCCCTCCCTCCATCTTTCTCTCTCTCTCTCTGCCCCTCCCTCCCTGTCTCTCTGATTCCTTTTCCATTGTTAAAAGCAAAGTGGAGGTTTACTTAACATTTAGACAGTACTCAAAAGGAAGAAAATAAAACCCAAACGTCTTCCAACTACACAAACTGGGACGACCCCAGAGGACAGGACCGCCCCCTCATGGGTCCCAGCCTCGTGGGTGGCCGTTCTTCTGGCCCGGGATTGGTTGAGCGGTGTGCGGAGCTGGCCAATGAGATGGGAGGGATGCTGCAGGGAAAGGTTTCTCAGACCTAGAGATTCCATAGGACCGGGTGGGCTGCTTCTCTGGGTGGAGACTGGAGATGATGGCTGGAGTGCAGCAGCCGTCTTGGCATCAACCTGAGGCCAGTGTCAAGATGTGGAGAGAAGCAGACAGAACCGCAGAGAAGCAGGGCTGAGCCCACACGTGGTGCGGGTGTTGTGGGCACGGGTGGGGGAGTTGCTGTTGGTGCTGGGGATTGAACCAGGGGCACTTTACCCCTAAGCTACACACTCGGCCCTTTTAATTTTTATTTACATTTTTAAAATTTGAGACAAGGTCTCCCTAAGTTGCTTAGGGTCTCGCTACGTTGCTGAGGCTGGCCGCGAACGTGTGTGCCTCCTGCCTCGGCCTCCTGAGTCGCTGGCATTACAGGCGTGGGCATCTGTGCTGGCTCACCCTCACATTTTCTTATACGTTCATCCTTTCCTTCAAAGCTTGAATGAGTTCCTGAAAATTCTGCCGGTAAGTCAAGAACTAGGAAAAAAATTTTTTTTTCTGTAAAATATTTTAATTATTATTATTTTTTTTTTTATTGTGGTAAAACACATACGTTTTACCATCCTGACAGCTGAGAACTGATGGCATTAGTACATTCGCGATGTTGCACAACCATCACTGTTTAGTTCCAGGACATTTTCCTCGCCTCAAAGCCGGTGAGCAGTTGCTCCCGGTTTCTTCCTCCCACGCCCGGCAACCACGCCCTGCTTCTGACTTTCGGATCCGCCCCTTCTGCACATTTCACGTAAGGGGAACCATTCAATAGGTGACCTTGGGTGTCCAGCTTCTTCCACTAAGCTCGGGGTTCTCGGGGTTCGCCCGTGTTGTAGCGGGTGTCGGTGCTCCTCCTTTTTCTATGGTTCAATCACACCCCTTTGTATGACACCCCACTTTTTCCTACCCATCATGACGGGTTTGCACCTATTGGCTATGGTGATAGTGCTGGTGTGAACATCTGTATGGAAATATGGGTTCAAGTTCCTGTTTTCAATTCCTTAGGGGTACATTCATAGGAGTGGAATTCCTGGATCACTTTGTTCTTTTTTAAAAGAAGTTACATCACCGTTTGACCCAGCTACTCCTCCGTTTATACCCAAAGGACTTAAAATCAGCATTATAGTGATGTAGCCACATCAATGTTCACAGCCCTGGGTTCGATCCCCAGCACCACAAAAAAAAAAAAAAAAAAAAAAAAAAAAAAAAAGAAATTATGGCATTTGCTGGTAAATGGCTGGAACTGGAGGCTAACATGCTAAGTGAAATAAGCCAGTCCCACAAAACTGAAAGCTGACTGTTCTCTGTAATAGGCAGAAGTCGACTCAAAATATGGGGAAAGAATAGAAATTCACTGGATTAGACAAAGGGGAATGAAGGGAAGGGAGGAGGGTTGGGTGTGACCAGTGTGACCAAACTCTCAGGTTTGGAGAGGGGCAGAAGGGAATTGGAAAATAAAGACTTACAGACACGGATCTTGAAGATTAAGCTGGGTTCAGGTGGAGCCTGCTCTCTGACGGAGAAGCAGATCTACAATCTTTATTTATATTCGTCTTATCATCAGTTTAAGAGTATGCAAACATTATTCTTGGTATTCAGAAAAGTTACAGAAACTAGAACATCCTGTTAGGTTTCTCCCAGTTGCAGTCAAAGTGCAATGTCAGGAGCTTCGTGTAGCCTCAAGGAGCTCCATTGCTTAAAGGCACTGTGGAGGGGGCAGACTCAGGAGAAGCAGAGCTGGTGAGACGCTGTGGTTTCTGGCATGAAAATTCCTCTATCCCCAGGAGCTGCGTGCCTGAGATCAAGGCCAGAGCCGACAGGACTCTTGCACAGCCTCCCCAGGCAGGGCATTGCCACAGCAGCTGAGCATCCTGTGCCTTGCACAGGAACATTCCCAGGCACCAGGCATGCCATAGCCGTGAGGGCACCAGAGACCCCCGATCTGTCACTGCTCTCCCACCCTCTGTCACCGCTCTCCACAGATGGGAATGGGAAAGACAGTGGAACGCATCGGACGTCACTTTCCCATGTTCACATCCAAATACACGACCAGTGAAAGCCACGTCGTGTGCAGCCACAGGGTGGAGGTTCTGCTCCCTGTGTGTCTGACATGGCAAAGTACGTTCCACTGTCATGTGTGACTAATAAGAACAAACAAAAAATAAATTAAAAACTATGTGCCCCTGGCACATAGTTATTGGAGGTCTAAATAAATAAATAGTTTTATTTATTTAAATAAATAACTAGGGGCTCTTCCGGCAAACCAACCTCCCCTCATCTCCCCAAGGACATGGACCTGCCGGTCCTCTCGGGGGTCCCTCGCTGCTGCCCGCTCCCTGCCCTGATCCCTGCCGAGTTCCCTCTTGCAGACCGGATCCTAGGGGTGTTTTGGAGGTGCTGGGCATGGATCCCAGGGCCTCGGGCATGCTGTCACACGCTGTCCCAAGCCCTCGAGTGACACCCGCCTCCCGGAGGGCTTTCAAAGTTAACTTGAAAGGTCCCAGTGTGTCTGAGCAACAGGCTCTGCCTCGTGAGGCGGCACAGCCGCAGGGCGTGGGGCCTGGCCTTGCGGGGTCACCTCCCAGGAGTCGTGAGGTGGCTGCAGATGCTGCCCAGGGACCTGGGTCTTGGCAGCAGGTCGCTGGAGCTCACAGCCTCCTGCAAGCTCAAACTCATCACTTGTCATTCCGGGTCCTCGAACAACCCTGGGCAGCTGAGTTCTGGCGTCTGGTTCCCTTCTGGCGACAGGGCTCAGGGGCTGCCGCTTGTGAGCACAGAGACCTATCGGTCACGGACATTCGGAAGTCCATTGCCGGAGGCCAAGCTTCCTGGTAGCCGGCACATTCTGGATTATCCTTCATGCAGTAAAAGGTCAACCCTGCCCAAAGAGAGCTGGCCTTTCGTCCCTGGACCCCACAAAGTCACCTCTGAGCCCATGGGACATCCTGCCTGCCAGTTTACCTGAAGATCTGGAGGGGAGGGGTTTCCAGTAATGGCGTGAGCCAGGTGAGGCCCTTGGGCCACCATAATGGTTTGACCTTTGGCGATGCTACAGATGGGTCAGTGGCACAGATGATCCGCAGCATCCGTGTGACTGGCCCCAGGAAACTGCCGGGATGTGTCAGGCGCGGTGGCGCACACCTGTCATCCCAGCGGCTCGGGACGCTGAGGCAGGATTGCGAGTTCAAAGTCAGCCTCAGCAAAAGTGAGGCCCTAAGCAACTCAGTGAGACCCTGCCTCTAAATAAAATACGAAACAGGGCTGGGGATGTGGCTCAGTGGCCCCCCGCACCCCCCCCAAAAAAAGGCGGGACACTAGGGTTGCTGGTGAGCTTCCCTGGCTGGTGGTCAGATCCATGCTGGGGGCATTCAGTGCTGTCCCCGGAGCCCCTGGGAGAGGCAGCAGGAGGCTGCTCTGCACTCCTGCTCTCCTGGCTGACGGTAAACTGTCAAGGTGAGCAGGTCGGCGTTCCTGAGTGACGCCACAGGCTTCCCTGAGCTCTGTGGATTCTTGTTGCAAGTGGCGGAACCCAGAAAGAGGTCCAAGGGCTCCCAAATCTGCGCCTGCCCACTGCACAGTGAGGCGGAGGCTGGTCTTGAGGTTCGTGTGGGGAGGCCGGCCTGTCTGGGGGGGGTCTTCATCTGTAGGATTGTCCAGCCAGCGAGCCTCCCAGCCTAAGCAGTTCTATCCCTCTGTTCCGTCCTGACGTGGTTACCTTCTGCTTTCTGCTGGTCATCCAGGGGATCGTTGATCTGGACGGCCACCCCTGAGTAGAAGACTTCCTGGAAGGGGACATTCAGAGTTGGCCACGGGCCCTTTCACGCAAAGTCAGATGGGATCTTTGCTCTGACGTGCAGCACGCCTGCCGCTCCCCTCTCCCTGGAAACCGGGCAGTGCCCCCCAGGAACGTCACTGGGGGTGCAGCGCTACCATGCCGATCCCCAGGCCCCACCGGACCTGGCTTGCAGGGGGCTGTGTTTTGGCAAACTCTACCAAGACCCCTGCAGCTTGAGGCAACAGGAGAAAAGATTTAGGCTCCCAATGCCATTCCGTGGGCCTCTGCAGATGTTTGTCTCCTCCTTGAGAAAGTCCTAGCCATCGATCTGGGGTCCACTCAGACCCCCATACCCTCCTCAGCTCCACCTCCACACTCACCTGGTTCACCGATGGTCTGCAACAGGCACAACCTGGAGAAAGAGGAAGAAAGGACAATGCCGGGGGCCCTCCCAGGAAGGAGACACGTGGGTGTCTGGGCTCTAAAAATCCAAAGTCCTGCGTTTGCTACTGATGTGCTGCTTCCCTTAATGGGGTATACATTTGTCCAACACGGATAGTGTATGTGCTCTTTAAGGAGCTCATCACCCTGTTATTCATTTGATTATGAAAAATAAATAAAAATTGTGCATGGGCTCAAATCCCATCTCTGTCCCTTTGGAGCTGTGTGACCTTGGACAAGTGACTTAACCTCTCTGTGCTTCAGTTTCCTCCATTATCCCAAAAAGGTTTATTCTGCAGATGGTATTATTATTCAGCAAACAGGAACTGTCTCTCCTGTGCCAGGTGCGTTCAAGGTGCTGGGAATTCAGCTGTGCACGAGACACGAAAATTCCTACTCTAGGGGTGCGTGTTCTTGGAGGGGATGCTGGAACCCTGCCTCTTTCCTGTCCGTTTCCTGGCCACCATGAAGTGACCGGGCCTCATCTGTCACACCCTCCCACTGGGACATTCTGAGCTGCCATGGGCCCAAAGTGACAAAGCCGAGCAACCGGGGTCTGAAGCCACAAGCCCTCTTTGTGTCTGTCAGGCCCAGGTCACCGTGGGGGTGGGCTCGGGGCATGAGGCCCCCACACAGGCACTGGCCCCTCTACTCAGCAAATGCTTCTCTAAGTGCCGGGTGGTGCTGGGGACACAGCTGTGACCCTGACAGCCCCAGATGTGCCCTCCTGGGCTCACAGTCCACTGGGCGACAGACAGGTCCCCGCAGTGGTGACCCAGACCTTCTCCCCAACTTCAGTGACTGGTTTATACAGGGGGTTGTGACCTGAGCCGGGCAAGGGTGCAGGGCTTGGCCCATTCTGGGGTGGTCTCGGAGGGCTTTCTGGCGGGGGGGCAGCCGTGCCATGTGGCTCTGTGCTGTGGTGGAGGGAAAAGCTGTCATCCAAGCCCCGCCATCTGTTCCCGCTCCGCCACTTTCTGGCTGGGTGACCGCTGACAGGGAACTTCCTCCTCTGTCCACAGGGCTCACAGAGGCACCCCGTTTGCTGGGTGGTTGTGGGTGCTCACAGAGCTCGTGAGCAGGAAGTGCCCAGCATACGAGGCTCTGGTGACCACAGAATTAGCTGAAGCGCGTCACCAGAAGGAGCGGGAAAGGGCGTACTAGGCAGGGAACAGCCGTACTAGGCAGGGAACAGCCTACACAAAGTCCTGGAGGTGCAGAGGCACTGGCCCTTGAGAGCCGAGCTTCAAGGGCCCAGTTCCTGCCCCTCCCCTAGGGGCCACTCCTGGGCAAGGCAGGAGGAGGAAAGCCGGGGCGGGGGTCTCCCTACGCTCCACCCCTCTGGCAGGGGCTCCCAGGTCACCCAGACTAAAAGCCAAAGTCTTTCCTGTGGCCTTCAAGGTCCTACCTGATCAGCCCCCCTCCCTAAATATGTGTAAAATGAACCAGTGAACTGGCGAACGAGGCCCCTTGGTCCCGTGTCCCTGTCTCTAACTCGGGAGACACTCGTGACTCGGGCTGAGGACGCAGGGAGGGGCTGCCTAGGACCGAGCCCAGCACACAGTAGGTGTTCAGCTATGTGGCTCTGGTGCTGCTTGTTCATGGCGGGCAGGTGGGGGCTGTGCCCGAGAGGGAGGGGACTCACCAGGGCGTCCGCGCTGCCTGGGATAGAACACCAGCATCACCACCAGCAGGACCACCAGCAACGCGATGGCGGCGGTGGCGGCGGCGGCGATGGTGACAACGCGGCTCTGATGAGGTACCTCTGGGTCTGGCGAGAAGGAAACGGGTCATTAGGTAAGGAGACTCCTGGGTTTGCACCGTGACTCTGGAACTGGGACCCCTTTCCCTGTGGGAGGTGCCACTCAGCCCCTGCCAGGCCTTTGACTCAGGTCTGGCCAATGGGAACCGCCCCAGTTCCCTGACTGCTGTGATTGGCTCAAGTAGGTGGGCCGTGCCCTGAGCTGGGCCAATGAGAGCCAGCCCTGGGGCTTGGCTCAGAGCTATTGAGAAATGTCTTCCTGGTAGGAGCTTTGGGTTACGTAGTTGGCGCACCCAGATCCAACCATACTTTTCAACGAAGTCTTTTCTTCTTCTTTTTGCTTAAATTATTTTGCATCATGCTTCTTTCTGTCAATTACAATGGATACAGTTCTGCCTCATCTACTTGGAAAGGCTTTTCTGAGTCTCTGGGGAAGAGGCATCCCACAACAGGCCTAGCCTAGGTTGGTGGAGGGAGTGTATCAAGGTAGCTGAACTATGGTACTGGTGGTACAGAGGCTGAGTTAACAAGAGAGTAAAGCTAGCTAGGCGAGGTAATGCTTGCCTGTAATCCCAGCAGCTTGGGAGGCTGAGGCAGGAGGATCATGAGTTTGAGACCAGCCTCCCCAACTTAGCAAAGTCCTAAGTAACTTAGCGAGACCCTGTCTCAAAACGGCTGGGATTTTTGTGGCTCAGAAGTTAAGCAACCCTGGGTTCAATCCATGGTACCAAAAAAAAAAAAAAAAAGAAGTAAAAAGTAAAAAGTAAAGCTGACTCTGCTATCGGCTCAAGAGAGGACTCAGGCCTCAGCCTGAGGCTGAAGGATTCCTCACCTTTGACTAGGATGGTCTGTTCCTTCTGGCTCGTCCCTAGGGTGTTGGTGACGAGGCAGATGAAGGTCGTCGTGTTGATGGACAGGTCCACAGTGGAGATCAGGAGCTGGGTACCCTGGGCCACAGCAAAGGATGGCAAGGAACCAGTGGTCCTGGGAGGGAAGCGTGGGTGAGGAAGTGGCTCTGCTGGAGGCCTGGAGATACTGCCACCGAGCACCCAGTGTGTGCAGGGGCACGGGCACCCTCATGCCATCTATGACATGGGTTGAGAGCAACTCTGGAATCCCGGGGCTCTTCTCTTCCTGTCACACCCACATCCAGCCCATCCGCAAGCCCTGTCTGCCCCACCTTCAAAACCTATCCAGAATCCATGGCTCCTGGGGCCCCCATGGCCACCACCCTGGTCCAACCTTCTCTGGTCCCCATTTCTGCTCTCACCCTGTCGGTTCCCCCAAATGACCACCAGGGGGCGCCAGCGAGCCCCACCTCAGCTCATTTCTTCCTGTGCTCAGAACCCTCCCTGCCACCCACAGGTCCACGTGACCTGTGCCCCTTCCCCAGCCCTCTGCCCACACTATCTAGGACTCTACGCCTTCCTCCTCCCTTTATCTGCAGTGGCCTCCTGGTGGCCCTTTACAAATGCAGGGCCCGAGGGACAGAAACGTGTTTGCATCTGCTGTTGTTCTCTCTGCCCTGAATGCTCTTTCAGGTACCTCACCCTCAGCTCCTTCAGGCCTCTGCTCAGATGTCACCTCAGTAACAATGTCCTCAGCCACCATGACCCTCCCCTTTCCCGTCCCCCTCCTCCGTTTTATCTTTGTTGTGACATTTATCAACACCTGCGTGGCTCTGTGCTTTACGACTTTATCCTGCCTCTCTCTCCCTCACCAGCTCCACCAGAGGAAGGACTCTGGTCCATCTTATTCCCTGAAGTGCGTTGGCCAGTGGCCCCCCACGCAGGAAATAGCCAGGCACCCTGGTTTAGTGGACAGAGGTGGAGGAGGTGGGGTTTGGGGCTCAGCAGAGCTGGATGAAAACCCAGCCATTAGGTTTGAGACCCAGCTGTGGTGCTTGGAGCTGGGATGGCAAAGGCGCGTCTGCCGCTGTCCGGGCACAGTGGCCCACGCCTGTCATCCCAGTGGCTCAGGAGGCTGAGGCAGGAGGATGGTGGTTCAAAGCCAGCCTCAGCAACTTAGTGAGGCCCTAAGCAACTCAGCTACTCAGAGAAACCCTGTCTCTATAATTGAAACCAACAACAGACAGACAAAACCAAAAAAGGCTGGGGATGTGGCTGTGGTTAAACTCAGGCCCTCAGTTTGATTCCCAGTCCAAGAAAAGAAAAGAAAGAAAGTCCTTGTTGTGAATGTAAATGGTAAATGTCGGTGGCTTTCCACGGAAATGGATGGCTTAGTATAGACACCGCCATGACATCTGCACAGCTGACCAGGGAGAATGACCCCGTGTCCCCCCTTAGGGACCAGTCAGATCATGATGGCAGGGACCCAGGTGGCATCCCAGCAAGATCCCCAAAGGGGCTGCAGGTGCTTTGAAATTCAAGGACAAGAAGGACTGACGAATGGATGGAGGGCGGCTGGTGGACAGACACGGGGAACGATCTGCAGGAAAGTGTCAGTGGGAGAATCCACATGTGGATTTTTGAGTGTTCTCTGGGAAATTTTTGTGACTTTATGTTTAAAAAATTCCCTCATAAGATGTCAGAAAAAAAGGGTTTGTGAAACGACGTGCTTAGGCACGGAAAGGAATTCACAGAACAGAAAGTGTCACAATCACACAGGCGACACAATTCCAGCTTGGTTTGGAAACTGGAGAAGAGGAAGGATATATGACAAAAGGTAACAGCAGATACTACTGGAGGTGAATGGCTGCACATGACTCTAGGCACTATTTTCTTCTTTTCACTCCTAACTACTGTGTGAAGATTCAAGAAAGGCCACAACTTATTTTCATCATTAGGAAAAAGGCCCAAGATCAACAACATAAAGCAATTTACCCCTTTGGGCTGGGGGTGGACCTCAGTGGAAGATCATTTGCTTAGCACCTTTGAAGCCCTGAATCCCACCCCCTGCACCAAAGGAATGAATAAATAAATTATCCCTTTGCCTTTTTCTTTTCTTTTTGTTTGTTTGTTTCTTTCCTTTTTTATTTATTTATCTTTTGGTACCAGAGATGGAACCCAGGGTGCTTAACCACTGAGCCACATCACTTTTTATATTTTATTCAGAGACAGGGCCTTGCTGAGTGACTTAGGGCCTCGCTAAATTGCTGAGGCTGATTTGAACTGGCGATCCTCTTGACTCAGCCTCCCTAGTCCCTGGGATAACAGGCACGTGTCCCTGTGCCCCTCTCCTTTGCCTTTTTCTCCCTGCCTCAACCTTGGGTGAATTTGGGGAATCCTATGGCTGGGAGCCTCAGCCTTCTTGGGTAGTCCCTGGAGGTGACTACGCAGATTTCACTGGGTGATAGGCAGGTGGCATTGACCAGGGGCTGACAGGATTGAGTCTGGAGCCAGACTCGGACCCCAGACCAGGGTTGATTCTTCTTTTGCTTAGCTTTGGTTTTGTGGTGCTGGGGTCCAGGCCCAGCCTCCTCCCTCAGACCCAGGGGTCCAGGCCCAGCCTCCTCCCTCAGACCCAGGGGTCCAGGCCCAACCTCCTTCCTCAGACCCAGGGGTCCAGGCCCAGCCCTCCTCTCTCAGACCCAGGGGTCCAGGCCCAGCCCTCCTCCCTCAGACCCAGGGGTCCTGGGTCCTTGACACTCACGTGTTCCAGTCGTAGCCTGTGGGCTCCGGGTTGCCGCGTGCCTCACAGTTCAGGGTGACGTTTCTTTGACCCACATACCAGTTGCCATCATAGCCAGAGATGGAGACCTCAGGGGGGTCTAGGGGAAATGGACACAGGTTGACTGGGAGCTCTCCCAGGGGTGAGAGGGGTACTGGTGTCCCCTTCTGGCAGGAGCCTCTGTGGGTGTGCAGAGCCGCCCAAGAGGGAAAGGCCTGTGAAGAGTCCAGGGCGGGGTTCCCTCAGAGGCCAGAAGCCTGGGTGGCCCCGGTCTGGGGGCTGTGGAGGGGGCTTCTCAGGACCTTCCTTTCTCTGCCACCATTCCTGGGACTGGTCCTGGCCTATCCTGGGTGTCCTGTGAGCAAAAGCATCTTGGACACTTGTAACCCGTAGGAGCACACTCAAGGTTCTGACAAGTCCTGCAGAGTCCTGGCTGACCCCACATCAGGGCTGCAGTTGTCCAGCTACTCCAGGAGGCTAAGGTAGATGGACTGCAAGTTCAAGGCCATCCTGGGCAATTTAGTGAGACCCTGTATCAAAGTAAAATATAGAAAGGGCTGGGGTGTGGCTCAGTGGCAGAGGGCCCTGGGTTCAGTCCCTGGTACCATGTTTTTTCCTTTTAAGGAGGTGGCCACTACAAAATTTAAAGTCATAAGGTAGCTCATGTCCTCCTGCCATGGACAGTGCTGGTGAGAGTCGGGGGTGTCAGTGACGAGGATGCCAGGAGGGAGTGGGACGAAGTGACGCTGTGTGGGAGACCCAGAGCAGACTGGGGGCTGTGGACACAGAACACAGGGGAGATGGGCAGCCCAGGAAGCAGGCAGTGTAGACATCACTGGGAGAACCATGTAGATGTGGCTCAGGGAGCCAGTGTGGAAAACACAGGCAGACTGATCTAACCCTGGGGAGATGGGGGTTCAGCAGAATTGGTATAGACCATGTCGGGGGTCAGGGTAGACAATGGGAAGCCATGTAGAAAATGGACCACAGGGCTGAGCACAGTGGCCCACGCCTGTAATTCCAGTGGCTTGGGAGACTGAGGCTGGAGGATCACAAGCTGGAGGCCAGCCTCAGCAACTTGGCAAGGCCCTAAGCCATTTAGTGAGACCCTGTCTCAAAATAAAAAATAAAAGGGCTGGGGGTGTGGCTCAGGGATAGAGCATCCCTGATACCCAAAGGAAAAAGGGGGGAAAAATGGACAAGGCCTGGGTATAGACCATGGGAACAGCAGTGTGGACACGTGGGAAGGTCAATGCAGAGAGTCGCCCAGGGAAGCAGCTTGCAGGCCAGGCGAGGGCAGTGTAGACTGCTGAAGGGAGCCGGTATAGACAGGGTGGGGTATCCGTGTGGACAGTGTCTGGGGATCCAGGATAGCGCGGGCTGCCAGTTCCAGGGGCACTGCTGCCTGTGGCTCGGCGGGGCCCGTGTGACGATGGCGACTTTGCCCTCCTCGCTCGCGCGTGGGCAACTCACAGTGCACAGTGAGGGTCACCGGCAGCAGGACGGGCTCCTCCAGGCTCTCGTGCTCCACTCTGCAGGTGACGTTCCTGCCATCTGCCTCACTGGAGGGCACCAGCGTGAAGAGGCTGATGACGGTGTAGGTGCCGGACGCTGGCTCGGGCACCAGGGTGCTGTTGGCTGAGCCGCCGAGGAGCGAGGACCAGGAGACTCTGGCGGGTGGGCGGCCCCGTGTGGAGGTGCAGCAGGCCATGGGCACGGGTTGCCCTGTGGGTGGCGGGAGGGTGACCTCCTTGGCCTCTGCTGTACTATTGGGCCTGACTGGGGAGAAAAGTGACAGGGACGGGTCACCTCCCACCTGTGGTCATTCCACTAACCCCTCAGCAGCAGGAGTGTCTACTTCAGGATCCGAAATGGCCAGGCTCAAGTCCCAGCTCTGTCCCTGAGCAGCTGGGTGGCCTTGGGCAAGCCTGTGCCTTGGTTTCCTTATTCATCAGCTGGGGATAGTGAAGGGTCACAGGAAGGGACAGTACAGACAGGCAGAGCTCTTCGAGTGGTCCCTGGCATGTAAATGCTCAGTAAATATTATTTGGTGGGCAGTAATGACCAAGGCCACCGGCCCTGCCCTCCTGGGGTACAAGCAGATGCTCCCCAGACAGCGATGATCCGGGGTGGGTTGGGGGATCCAGAGGGGCATCTGAGTCAGACGCTGTGCAGGAGAGGAAGTCTGAGCCCTGGAAGGCTGAGGGGAAGTGGCCCACCCAAGGTCACCTAGCAGCAAGTGACAGAACTGGGCTTCCTGGCAAGGTCTGCCTGGTTCCAGAACCCCGTTGACCAGATCTGTTGTAGTGGTGGTGATTCCCAAGCCTGGGGCTTTCCTGGGTCTCTGGGTTGACTCATAGGTTCAGTTTTACCCTAGCCTGACCCTGAGATCCGGATCCAGGAATCCCCGCCCACCCGCCAGTGGCCACCAGAATCAGGCAAGTGTCTGGCGGCAACAGGACACAAGGATTTTGATAAAATCACCTAATCATGAGTGACTCATTGGAACAGTCAGGAACGGTGACACATAGGGGTGGGGAGGACTGAGGCATCGGGACTTCCTACTCAAGTTCAAGGAGAAAAACCTGTTACTTCCTCCCCGTGCTCATCAGAGTGATCCCAGGGCCCTGCCTGCAGTGCTGGGGAGCCAGCCCGCCCCTACTCGGGACATCAAGGTCGCTGCCTCACTTTCAACTTTTCTTTCTTCACCAAACACGGGAGCAACAACTCCCGGGGCGGGGACAAGTCCCCAAGCGCCTCCTTGCAAAGCTTCACCTGCCTAAACTCACGCGACCCCAGGACACCTTTCTGAGTGTGGAGCAGTTTACGGGAGTTTTCGCATTTTCGTCCCAGTCCCCAAGGTCGCAGGGTCCCCGCTCCACCCCAACGCCCCCCGCAGCCCCTCCCCCGGGTCCCCGCGGAGCTGCCCGGCGAGCCCCGTCGGGCCACCTGGCCTGCGCCTCGCGCCCCTGCTCCCCAGTCCCCTCCGGCTCACCGAGCACTCGGAGCCGGGTCTCCGCCTTCCTGCTGCCCCTGGGGAAGGTGGCGAACTGGCAGGTGTAGCTGGCTTCGTCCTCCACGCGCAGCGGCGACACCCTCAGCGAGGCGTTCAGCACATCCGCGGCCACGCCCACGAACTCCACGCGCTCCGGCTCCGCGAGGCTGGAGCCCCGCTGCGGGTGGAAGACCGCCACGCTGTGGAAGTCGCCGTCGGGGTCCCGCCGCATCCAGGTCACTTGTGTCACCTGCACATTGGGCTCCGAAGACTTCAGGAGGCACGGCAGTATCAGAGAGTTGCCCAGAAAGCCGCTCACCTGCGCAGGTGCCTGGACGATGACAGTCTCAGTCCCTGAGGGGGGACCAAGGGCACGGTTTATAAATGGGGACTCTGGGGCAGAGTGGTCTGTCGCACAGGGGCAAGCAGGAAGGGTGGGATTCGAACCTGAGCTGTCTGGAGTCAGGCCACCAGACCCGACATAAAAATCTGTGGGCCTCCAGCAGTAGGTCCTCAGTGTGAACACAACGCCACGTTCTTATTAATAAGGCCAGTACCTGGCTCAGAGTGCTCAGGGAACAGGAGCGGGTCCGGGGGACAAGAGAACATGAAGGGCCTGGTGGGAGGGGACGAAGTTCTGGGAGGTCCAGCCCAACCTTCACTGGGGCCCTTGTGCAGGTTGTTCACACCTCGGAGCCTCAGTTTCCTTCTCTGTAAAATGGGTGCTGGAGTCTGGGTCTTAAGATTCCCTCAAAGGTCCACGAGGTAAAGGTGTGGACCCCTGAAGCACTTCAGGTCATTGGGGCGTGCCCTCCACGGTGAGGGTGGGACTTTGGGCTGCCTTCTCCTCTCTTCCTCTTCCAGACCAGGAGGTGGGCAGTGTTGCCGCACTACACGTCCCGCTATAACAGCTGTCTTGTCACCGGCTGTTAATCAGAGGTGGAAACCTCTAGAGCTGTGAGCCACAGCTTTACTCTTTAGAAGTTGACAATCTCACCAGGTGCAGTGGTGCACACCTGTCATCCCAGCCGCTCAGGAGGCTGAGGCAGGAGGATCACAAGTTCAAGGCCAGCCTCAGCAACTTAGCGAGGCCCTAAGCAACTCAGTGAGACCCTGTCTCTAAATCAAATACAAAAAAGTGCTGGGGATGTGACTCAGTGGTTAGGTGCCCCTGGCACCTCCCCCCCCCCCAAAAAAAAAAAGTTCAATTTCAGTAGCACAATAGCATCTTCACCCAGAGCAACCTGCAGCCCAGAGGTTTCTGGAACCCCACAGCAATTCAAGGCAAGATCATGTCAGATTGAGACCCTTGGACTCCCCCCCCCCCCCCCCCCCCCCGCTGGGCACAAAAGAAACACATTAATGAAGCAAGATCATGTCAGTGAAGGCCAGACTGTCTCAAAACAAAAAACAAACAAACAAAAAGAAATTGATGATCTCAGGCATTTTTTCCAGTGACTGAAGGTCTGGGTTCTGATGCTCTGCCACTGACTTGCTGGGCAGCTCTGGGTCAGGGAATCCCCTCTGGAGTGATCCGGGCCTCCTCCCTGGCAGGACTATTGTGGGATGAAACTGGGTGAGGTGGCCTCTCCTGCAGGTCCTCCAACCCTCTCCAGAGTCCTGCGAAATCCACACTAGAATTGTCATCCCCTTGCAGAGAGCGGGAGAGCTGAGCTGGGAGGGTGGGGTCTCTTCCCGGGCTTGCCAGCTAGGGAGGGGCGGAGCCTGGGTCTGGAGCTGGGTCTGGCGGGCCCCACCGTGCCCTGGACCATCCTGGCGCTGGGGGTGGGGGCGTGGGCGTCACTGTAGCCTCACAAAACACCGCCTTACCAGGCAAGTCTCCTCCGAGAGCGCGCGCGTGCGCGCGCGGGGCACCACCACCGCAGCATAGTTAACTTTCCCCTGATCACACAGGTATGGAAGGCCGACAGCTGAGTTTTGAACCCAGGCTGCACTGACTTCGGAGCTGTAGCGCCAACACTTGGAAACCCGCCCTGACGCACAGAGGTGCTGAATAGCCGAGCGTGGGATGAATGCCCCAGTCTCTGAATGAATGAGAGCGCGGCGGGCCAGGCTCCTGGGTCTATCCTTGGGGTCCGAGGGGAAGCGCCCTGTGCGCTGTCTCCCATTTCAGCCCTCTCAGAGGTCCTGGCCGCAGGATGTGGCTCGGGCGTGGCGATCACGAGAGGAGGTAAGGTTACCCGGCGGCGTGCGTCACCTCCTTTCCCCAAGTCTGACGCTGATTTCGGGAATCTCGTTACCCCAGTGCGGCTCCTTCCGGGCCCGCTCAGAGGAGGGTCCGGCCGGGGTCCCGCATTCCTTCCAGCCCTGGGGCGGAGGAGGGTGGGTGGCGAAGGGCGGTGCCTGCAGCCTTCGGCGGCCCAGGAGGCTGAGAGCTCCCGGCGCGCACCAAAGTGGGGGGGGGGGGGGGCGGGGCAGGACCGCGAGCGGCGCGGCTGTCACTCACCGGCTCCGGGGGGCGCCCAGGACAGCGCCAGCAGCGCCAGCAGCTCCAGCAGCACCAGCAGCGGGACCATGATGGCTCCTCGGCGTCGCGACTCCGTGTGCCCCTGCGATCTGAGGTCGGATCCTCTGGCAGCTCCTCCGCTGTGTGGCAGCTACTGAAGGAGGCGACTCCAGCGCCGGGATCCCGCAGGCGCGGCCCCGCCCCCGCCCCGGGCCTCTGAGCGGGAGGGGACGTCCCACTGCTGCCCCGCCCAGCGGCGCCTCCGGTGCCCTCGGCTGGCTGCCAGGTCCCCTCTGCCGCCCAAGCAACAGACCCAGCCGGGCAGAACGGCGCGCCTCCCCTGCGCAGGCGTGGGCATCTGGTACTCGCCAGAGCCCGGAGGTGGGTGCTCATCCCACGACACTTTCGATAGGAGGACTCCCGGCTTACAGGCGAGGATACCGGGGCACAGAGAGATTTGGCTTTTTTAAAATTTTTTATTTATTTTTTTAGTACCGGGGATTTAACCCCGGGGCAATTAACCACTGAGCCACATCCCCAGCCCTTTTCCGTATTTTATTTAGAAACAGTCTCGCTGAGTTGCTTAGGGCCTCGCCCTACTGCTAAGGCTGGCTTTGAATTCGCGATCCTCCTGCCTCGGCCTCCCAAGCCGCAGAGATCACAGGCAGATTGAGCAATTTTCTAAAGGGTCTCAGCTGCTGAGTGGCAGAGCTGAAGTTGGAACCCATAACTAGGACAGATCCTCTAAATCGTCAACTGATGTTCCACGCATCCAACCCATGGGCTGGGGAATTAATTAGGCAGATCTGGACGCAAACGGGGAAAATAAGTTCTCCCGGGCCTCAGTTTTCTCATCTGGTAATTGGGTATGTGGTAGTACCTCATGACCCCTTGTAAGGACACTGCTTGGCCCAATTCCTGGCACATAGTTTGTATTCCAGGAACAGAACCTCTATCGCTCCCAGGATCAGCAGCAGCAGCAGCGATTAACCATTGTTAATGGTTAGTATTGTGACTTCAAAACGAGGACAAGAGAGACAGAGCAGAGAGCCCTAGGTTTCCTGGTGCAAGAGATTTCCTGGTCCCAGCGGCTTCTGTCCTGGCCAGAGTCCCCATAAGCCCCAAGAGCAGTTCCGATCCTCCTCAGTGACATCCCTATATCATTCTAGAAAGTTCCTCTTTTGAGTTTTGGTAACTTTGGAGGATTTGGTCCCTGGTCACCCTCTGCCTTGGTTCTGATGCCCACTGGTGGCTCATGTCTGTGGACCTGAGGCCGGGCAGCTCTCAGCCTGGACGCGCATGGGTGACGTTCTGAATGGAGTCACGGAGGCGGGGCGGGTGGGGGGAATCTCAGAAAGCTCTGAGTTTTCTAGTGTCCTTGTTCTGCTGACGCATTGCCAAATCGGGAACCTGCGGCTACTGTCCTCCTCTGGAGCACGTTGTCACTGTCGGGGTTCCCCCAGCTCCCAGGGTCCCCTGCTGCTGTGGTTCTGCCTCTTTCCAAGCTCTGGGTGGTCAGGGGCCGCCCCTTCCCTGCCCATGTTTGCCTCACACTTGAGGCCCCCTCACCCTATCCTCTGGGGGCCTTGATCCTGAGGCAGACTGCGGACGCTTTGGTCCTGGACGATTCCATGTAATGGGCAGAGTACGGGCTCCTAGTGGCAGAAGCTCAGAAATGGGCAGGAGGCAGGGCTGAGGGTCAGGAATGGGGCGAGGCTGTGATGGAGTCAGAGACAAGTTCAAGAAATGCGAGGGTCTCAGGGATGGGGCTGGGATTTTGGTGGCGGGTATTCCTGAGTAAAACAGAAAAACAAACTGGGTCAACAAATAGTTGAGGTGGCCAAAGGTCCATGGTATCAAAATGGCTAAGTTAAATGTCTTATGTGGGGTCTGGTTGGAAGAGAATGCAGTAGAAGGAGATTGCTGTCCGGTGGGAGGGGCTCCTCTGGCAACCTCTCCCCACCTCTGAGCGCAAGGGTGTTCAGGGATCTCATTGAAATGACCCTCCTTTGGCTCCACAGCTCTGTGGACTCCCCCACCTTGGGTCTTTTGTCCCTTGCATTCATTCAGGCAGCACAGATTTATTGAGCACCTACTACATGCAGGGCCCCATCCCAGGTGCTGAAGACACCACAGGAGCAAGGGACAAAGTCCCTGCCCCTCTGCAGTTCCCACACCGGAGTGGGAGGCAGGCGGGGGAGGTAGACAGGTGCTCTGTGGGAAGCTGGGAAAGTCCACAAAGAAAAATAAGACGGGGTGAGCAGACGAGGAAAAATTCCTTCTAAATGCCTCGGAGAAGGATAACTTAGCCCTCCGGTTACCGGCTCAGCAAACACCGGGAAAGTGAGAAGGCAGACCAGTCTTCGAGGTTATGGAATTGAGATAACACATCCAAAGACAGAAAGTAGAGAAGTTAGCTCAGCCGTCAAAGGCTGTGCGATCAGCGGGGACCCAGGAAGCCAGAGCCCTGAAAGGCAGCGTCCTTAAAATCAGGCAACGATGGCCTGTCCTGTTTTGAAAATAATCTTTCGGACTTTCCCAGATGAAAAGGGGCAATTTTCAGGTGGCAAGTAGCAAACACCACGTGTGAAGCATCCACCAAAGCAACCTAAAGATTCACATGCTTTTTCAGACTAACAACCTTTGCACCCCGAGGCCGCGAATAATGAGCCGGGAGAAAGCGCAGGCGCACCTCCAACCCCACCCCTACCTGCGAAGACGTCAAGAGACCGGCCCCGCCCAGTCTATTAATGCGGTAAAAGTTGCACGTTTCTGTCCTTTGAAGGCAGGGAGAGGGCGTCCAGCTAAGACGGACTGCTCCCTGGGACAGCAGAGTCATGGGATGGAGGGTTATTCTCCACGTGGACAGAGAAGCGTGGGACACCCATTTGCAGACAGACAGACAGAAAGGGGGCGCACTGTGAGGTCCGTGGCCTGGAGAAGAGGGTGCAAGTGACCGGCTGAGGGCGCAGCCACGCACGTCTGCCTTTGGTGGCGGCCACCCAAGCTTCCCCTGTCAGCAACAGGTGGAGCCGGGCTCCTCGCCCCTTGCCCCTGTCTGGTCACGTGACTTGCTTTGGCCCACAGGATGTGGCAGGGATGATCGAGGCCAGTTCTGAGCTTGGACCTCAAGAGTCCCTGCAGCGTCTGCTCCCCCTCGTGGAGCCCTGACTCCGTCACGGGAAGGATCCTGGGTCGCCCTGCTGGAGGACGAGGCAGCAGGCAGGAGAGGCCGGTGGTCAGTGCGGATGCTGTCCTGGCCCAGCCAGCCCGAGGCAGCCGCAGAGTTTGCCTGCGGAGGCGGGAACGAGCCAGCAGAGCCCAGAAGAACCGTCCCGCAGAGCCCCGCCCACACGGAGCGCCCTCAGAATCGGGAATGGTTTTCAAGTTACTTTATTTTGGAGGTCATTTGTCACACAGCAGATACTGACTGATATGCCTTGGATCTTTGAAAATCCTCTGGGATCCTAATATTAAAGACTTCCTTTAAATTTATTTGTATTTATTTGCTTATTTATTTATTTGCTTATTTATTTATTTTGCAGTGCTGAGAATGGAATTCAGGGCCTCATGCATGCTGCCCAAGCACTCTGCCACTGAGCTGCACCCCAATTCTAACCGCCACCCCTTTTTTTTCTGGTGCCAGGGATTGAACCCAGGGGTGCTTAACCACAGAGCCACATCCCCAGCCCCTTTTTGTATTTTATTTAGAGACAGGGTCTCGCTGAGTTGCTTAGGACCTCACTAAGTTGCTGAGGCTGGCTTTGAACTGGCGATGCTCCTGCCTCAGCCTTCTGAGGTGCTGGGATTCCTGGCCACAGGCTCCGGCGCCTGCCTTTTATCCTTGATCTGCTTCCGTGAGTTTCTTCTGCTCGCAGCCCTGCCTGTTTCCTGGCCTTCAAGGAGCCGACAAGCTAGACAGGTGGGGCGCTGGCAGTCGGCAGGGGCAGAGCTGAGCAGTCCCGGGTCTCTCAACCAGGATCCGGAACCAGGAGGGAGGCGGTCCCGGCAGGGCCCCTGCTCAGGAGCCTCATCCTGTTCCCAGAGCCAGGATTTCCTCTCGCCTCCCTGAGATCACAGGAGCGCTGCGAGCTCGCCTGTCAGTCAGTGCTGCAAGGAAGACAGGGAGACAGGAGGTCACTGTCATCATCACACACTAAGGCTCTGGCCCCCGTGACTGAGTTTGGAGCTGTGTCTCCAGGAGATCCTAGTGCTCAAGACCTCACAGAAGGTCACCGCGTCCCAGCTCTGGGCTTGGCACGTCCCTCCCTCCCTCCCTCTCTGCCTACTCTTCCTGGCACGTCCCCTCCCAGGGAAGGACCGTCACATCCTCTTTTACACACAGCACCCAGAGAGGTTGATAGAGGGACCCAGAGGGCCACAGGCTGATGTGTGGCAGAGCCAGGCCGTGAACCCAAGCACCCCGCCGGCCTCCTCGTGGTTCCTGCGCACACCAGGAAGTCCTGCCTCAGGGTCTCCATACAGGCTGTTCCCTCTGCTGGGCTTGCCCTTCCTCCAGACGCCACGTGGCTCCCGCCTCCCTCCCTTTCTCCAGGAGACCTTTCCTGCTGGATAAGGCACCTGACCCCACATGCCCTGTTCCCCTTCCAGGCCTTCCCTCCGTGGCACTCAACCCCGTCCGACATATTATCCACGTTTTCCTTGCTCACCGTGGGTATTATGGGTGTCCCCAACTGGGACACGGGGTTCCCAAGGGACTCTTCATGGTTTATTTCCCTGGGGCCTCAGCCCCGGGCACATGGTGGGCCGAGGGAAGTGTGAAGAGGGGACCGGGCAGCCCCTACAGGTCCCTGGCACTGCTCCACTCTTCACATCAGCACCAACCCTGCGTGATGGGTGCTGTTATTCTGGCCCCCATTTTGCAGATGGGCAAACTGAGGCATGGGGTAAGTCTCTTGCCTGGTGGGAACCCAGGCAACCCAGCTCCAGCGCCCTCTCCTGCCCCTCTGTTCTGCGATGTTGCTTCTGGAACTGATGAATCACACGGGCACATGGGAGGTCGTGGTGACGCTCTCCGATGGAGCCACTGGTTTGGTCTTTTTTCTTTCTTTCTTTTTGGTACCAGGGACTTAACCCAGGAGTGCTCTTACCACTGAGTCACATCCCCAGTATTATTATTATTTTTATTATCTTAATTTTTGAGATAGGGTCTCACTAACTTGCTTAGGGCCTGGCTAAGTTGTTGAGGCTGGCCTCCAACTTGTGATCCTCCTGCCTCAGCCTCCCTAATCGTTGGGATCAAGGCGTGCCCCAGAACACCCGGTTTTTTGGTCTGTCTTGAGGCAGAGGGAGCTCTGTGTTTGGTGGGAACGTCCCCAGAGGACAGGAAAGGGACAGCAGTACCTTAGGTGCTTGATACAGTAAAAGCCGGCGACTCCGAGAAGCGTTACACCTCCCACAGTTGCTGCGGTGATGAGTGCGATGGCTGAACCTCTGGACAGGGGCAGGATGGGGTCGGGCTGAAAGGGCTCAGCAGCGGTGGGAGTCACGTCGACTTCTGGGGACCAAGGAGGGCGAGGGTGGAGGAGCCATCGCCCTCCCTGAATATCCCCACTCCGGGTGGTTCCACCTCCGGACACCGCCCGGCCCCGCCCTCCTCCCATCAGAGTCCCGCCCAGGCTCCTCCCCGAGCCTGGCCCCGCCCACATTCCCACCACGTGGAGGCCAAGGGGGTCTTTCTTTTCTATTTTCAGACTTTTAAAAACTTGGTTGCATGCTTTGCACACATGTGCTGGGACGCAGAGAAGGGAAAGGGTTGGAAGCCAGACGCGGTCCAGATTCTTCCCTTAGCGTCGGCCTCTCCCAACCTCAGCCTCCCACCTAATGAGCCACAGCTGGCCGGGTGGAGGAGGGAGGGCGACACTGGCTAGGATGGGCCTCACAGAGCCCGGCAATCTCAGTGACTCGGGAGGCTGAGGCAGGAGGATCTCAAATTCGACGCCAGCCTCAGCAACTTAGTGAGGCCCTGTCTCAAAATAAAAAATCAAAAGGGCTGGGGAAGTGGCTCAGTGGTTAAGCACCTCCAGGTTCAGTCCCTGGTACCAAAAAAAAAAAAAAAAAAGAAAGAAAGAAAGAAAGGGGCCTTAAGCTCTGCACGGTGCTGGGTCTAGCCATGAAGGCTGCCGCTGACCAGCAGGAGCGCAGAGGGGAAGCCTCACGTGGCTCAGGTGGCAGTGAGATGGTCACAGGTTTCGAGGCCAGCAGCGTCTCACTGTTCTGGCCCGTGCACACGTAGGTGCCCAGCTGTTCCTGGGACAGTCGCCGGATGAACAGCTTCTCTCCGGTGCCATAGATCCTCCCGTTGAGGGTCCAGATCAGCTCGGGCTCGGGGTCCATTGTTACCACCCACTCCAGGATCACTGAGAAGTTGAGGTCACTGTAGATGATGCCCTTGGTGGCTTGGGGGTATGTCCACAGCGGCACTTGCCTGGGGTTGTCTGTGGGAACAGGGAGAAGGCCACAGGGGTGGAGGTCACTCAGGGAGGCTGGCCTCCCTGCCCACCGCGGAGGCAGCATTCATTCATCCACCAGTGGAGGAGCCTGGAGCAACTGATCTGGGCCTGGTGCCCTCTGAGACCGCGGAGGACAGAACTTTGGGCGCCCCAGCTCCTCACCTTACCACGTGAGCAGGGAGCGGGCACCCCAGGAGCCCCGCCATGGCTGAAGCAGGGTAGGAGCGCTCTGGGAGCTTGTCCCACACTGGGACCCTGAGCCACTCAGTGGGACTGGGCTCCAGTTGCCATGGTGATAACCACCCCAGCCCTCCCCAGCTCCCCAGCAGTTAACCGAGGGCATCTACTTTGGGGTGAACCAAACCGAGGACCCTGGGCTCAGAGCAAGAGGACAGACAGCCCTGCCTGGTGGAGGGGGAGATGGAGTGGGGGGACAATCAGAGGACAGTTGGGTGCATATATAGTTGGGGTGAGGTAAGAACTGTGAAGAAAGTGGTGGGGAGCTGGACTGGAGGTGGGGGAGCCCATTTCAGGTCAAGAAGGCCTCATGAGGGGTTGAGGGCTTGAGGAGGTGAGGAGGGAGCCCCCGGGGTTTCCTGGCGAAAAGTGTTCCAGGCAGGAGGAACGGCAGGTGCAAGGGCCCTGGGGTGGCGAGCTGAGGTGTGCCTGGAGAGAAACCAGAGAGCAGGAGGAAGGGACTGGGGGAGGACTTTTTTTTGTTATGGTACCAGGGATTGAACCCAGGGACACTTAACCACTGAGTCACATCCCCAGCCCTTTTTATTTTTTTATTTTGAGACAGGGTCTTGCCAAATGACTTGGGGTCTCCATAAGTTGCTGAGGTTGACTATGAACTTGCCATCCTCCTGCCTCAGCCTCCCAAGCCGCTGGGATTACAGGCCTGGGCCACCAAGCCCCTCTAAGGGGGAGGACTTGACTTTGACTCTAGTGAGGTGCAGCCTCTAAGCAGAGGAGGGGAGAGAGCTGGTCTGAGTGAACAGCATCTCTTCGGCGCCCACGGAGAGACTGACTTTAAGGAGGAGGAGTGGAGACGGGAGCTAGCGAGGGGGCGGCCGAGGATTCCGAGTGCTCTTTCCACATTTTTTCAGGTAAAGGGCTTCCAGGTCCCGGGGTCCTAGGGCCAGGCCTCGTGGTCGGAGCGGGACACATCTGGGATTTGAACTCGGGCTGTCTGACACTGTGGCACACGCTGAGACCTCCACCCAGAGCCGAGGTCGGTAAGTGCGAAGGACCTGGCACCACCAGGGAGCTCCTGGGAGGCCTCCTGGAGGAGGCGGTGCCTGGCCAGGCCCGGGAGCGGGAGAGGGAGCCAAGTGCAGAAACGGCCTCCCGCCCGGAGCCTAGTGCCACTCTGGGCACACGCGTGGGCTCCCGCCTGTCGGGCTGCGCGAGGCTCGTGAGGCAGGTGGGTCGCTTAGGTCGCGCTCAGCCTTTAGAGCACCAAACACCACGGCAAGCGTCGGAGGCGCCGGCCCGCGGTCCCCGTGCAGCGCCTGGTTGCCGTCGCCGAGGGACGCGCTGGGTCGCCAGGAGAAAGGCATTTTCTTTCTTTCCTTTTCCGCGGTGCTGGCGGTGGAGGCCGGGCCCGGAGCGTGCCAGGCAAGCGGCCCCCGGCCCCAGGCACGCTCCTCGCGGAGGTCGGCGGAGGTGTTCCTCCCACGCACGGGGCGCGGAAGGGGCGCTAGTGTGGCCGCTTTGGCAGGAAAGTGAAGCTGGCAGAGGGCCCCGCCCTGGACGCAGACGGGCTGACCCTCATCGTCCGGCGCCTGCAGGCCGTTGACCTGGGTTACCTCGTTATTCCTCACCGTCCTCTGTGAGCTGCCGGCCAGGGCAGGTCCTAACTCCGAGGCCTCGCCCCAAATAGGTCGCACTCTGAGCTGCTGGGGGGTTAGGACTCCAGGGCATGGGTCCGGGGGGTGTCAGTTCTGACCACAGTAGAGGTCCCCTTGGTAAGGGCTCAGGTTCTGCTGCCGCTGTGGCTTCTGTGTGTCCCCTAAAGCTCCGCAGTTCCTACACGGATGGCTTTGGAGGCGGGGTCTGTGGGAGGCGGGGCCTTGGGAGGTGGGGCCTGTGGGAGGCGGGGCCTTGGGAGGCGGGGCCTGTGGGAGCGGAGACAGAATCAGATGAAGTCCGAGGGTGCGGCCGGGAGCTGGGTCCGCAGCCTCCAGCGAAGACATGCAGGCTCCGCCCGCCAGTGACTCCCTACAGCATTTGTAGCACACCCGGCCCCTGCCAGGCGGGAGATGCCAGCACCACGCTCCGGGACTCCTCCGGCCCTAGAACCACAGCCCAAGCACACCTGTCCTCTTTGTAAGTCCCCTGCGCTCCAACACTCGATGACAGCAACAGGAAACGACGTAAGGCGGTGATCGGCACAGGACGTACTGGGACAGGCCCTTCGGCGGGCCAGCAGGTCCGCCCTCTGACAACCTGGTCCCCCCACCCCGGGGCTCCACTCACTGCTGACGCGGATCTCCTTCGTGGCGCTCCTCCTTCCCCTGCTGGTCTCCAGCACCACCGTGTAGCTGCCCGAGTCACCGGCGGTCACATTTGCGATGAGCAGGCTGCCCTGGGCGCCCAGGGCCTCCCTGCCTGTGTGAGCAGGTCCCGGGAGGCCCTCAGGAGAGACGATCATGGCTGCCGCCTGGGCTTCGCGCCCTCGGAACCACGAAGTGGCAAGAAGGCCATCCAGGTGCCAGGGGACGGGTAGGTGGGCACTGGCTCCCTCTGTCCAGGAGTCCCGGGGTGCTGAGAAGGACAGCTCTGGTGAGGCAGAACAGGTGCAGGAGGCGAGCAGGGTACCTTGGAGAGGTGGGAGGAGGGATGGGGAGAGGTCAGTGAGATGCTGTCCAGGGAAGTCCCTGCCAGAGCTGCCCAGAGTGGGCCAATGATGACGCCGCACAAAAATCCTGATCGCTGACAATCGCTGAGCACCTGCCATGAGTTCGCCACAGTTCCCAGCGCCCCCGAGTCACAACCTAGCAGTTCCTCGCACCCACCCTGCAAAGCATACACACTACTGTGCTGATGTCAGTGGTCCCATTTTCACCTTTCTGCTCTGCTCTCCCAAAAGGCTGACACCCCCCCTCCAGGCTGCAGCTTTAGGGTCCACTCGCCTTTTGCTGATGGTTGGCTTCTGCCAGTGTGCCAACTCATTTCTCCCTCACATCAGACTGTCTGTTTCTTGGCCCAACCCTGACTAATGCCAATCCATTACAGATAAGAAAACAGAGAACTCAAGACATTTGCCTCTGATGTCATGGGAGTGACAGTCTGTTTTACAGGCAGGGAAGCCAAGGCACAGCAGGCTTGAGTCTCAGACTTAGGGGCTGTCTTAGTCTATTTTGTGCTGCTA
Source organism: Sciurus vulgaris (assembly GCF_902686455.1). Taxonomy (NCBI): domain Eukaryota; kingdom Metazoa; phylum Chordata; class Mammalia; order Rodentia; family Sciuridae; genus Sciurus; species Sciurus vulgaris. The sequence continues at coordinate 53,889,710 of NC_136478.1, read as the reverse complement.
TAACAAAATACCTGAGGCTAGTACTTTATAAAGATAAGAGGTTTATTTGGTTCTGATGGCTGGAAAGCCCAAACAACAAGGTTCCACACTGGTGAGGGGCCCCCTGGCTGTGTTGCCATGTGGTGGAGAAACGGAAGGGGAACCTCCATGTGCAGAAGGGGCCAAGCATGAATGTCGGCTTCACTCTATGACAATTTACTTTGCTTTGCTTTTCTCCCTCCCTCTTTCTTTCCTTCCTTCCTTCCTTTCTTTTTTATTGGTACTGGAGATTGAATCCAGGGATGTTCTACAACTGAGCCACATCCTCAGTCCTTTTAATTTTCTGTTTTGAGACAGAGTCTTGCTAAGTCGTTGAGGCTGGCCTCAAACTTGTGATCCTCCTGCCTCAGACTCCTGAGTTGCTGGAATGACAGGCATGAACTACCACACCCAGTTGACCACCTGCTCTTGACAGAACTAATCCAGTCACACGATACCTAACCTACTCCCTACTCCTCAAAATGAGCATTAACCCTCTTACTGGAAAAATGAAAATAAACTTGTGTCTATCTACTTTTCTTTGAAAAAAAAATGAGCATTAACCATATCTAAGGATGATGCTCCCATGACCTAATCACCTCTACTAGGCCCCGCCTCTTAAAGGTTCCACCACCCAATCCTCATTCTCATTCCCAGTGAGAAAGCCTGGAGCAAGCAGACCACCCTGTCCTCAGCTCAGCTGCAAATTGCCAGGACCTCAGCCCTTGCCTGTGCCTCCTCTCTGGATGGGTGCTTCCTCTGCTTTCCTACACCTTGCTTAATTGAGGCCTTTTTTGATATACATTGGCATATACATGTAGGTATATACAATTGTCCATAATCTATAGTTTTGTTGATGCCAAATTCATTTAACATAATTTACTCTGTTACCCACATTTTTCATTATTTTGAATCATGATGGGTTATACACCAGTGTGCGGTATGAATTTTAGGAGCATGATGGGATATTTGGCCTAGATACTCTGATAGGTTATAACATTGTCTTTTCTTTTTATAAAGGTCAATTAACTATTTTAATCCACAAGTACAAATTTATGTATTTATGGTATACCACGTGGTGTTTTAAAATATTGCTACACTGTGGAATCAAGGTAATCACTATTTGCATGCATGACTTCACATCCTTGTGACCAGAACAATTAAAATCTACCCTCTGAACCAACAGTTTACTTAAAGTGTGCAGCTCGGTAGCTTTGAATGTTCCTACACTTTAGTTCTAGTGCTCAAAGGTAGCCATTTGGGGAGGCACCGTTCCCTGGAGGACTGTACAAACATCATCACAATCAGCTTTAGAACGTTTTCGTTACCCCCAAAAGAAATCCTGGCTGAGCTCCATGGTGCACCCCTATAATCCCAGCGACTCAGGAGGCTGAGGCAGGAGGATGGCAAGTTGGAGGCCAACCTGGGCAACTTAGGGAGACCCTAAAACTAAAAAGGGTGGGGACAGTGGTAAAGCCTTTGCCTACAAGCTGCGTGAGGCCCTGGGTTCTGTCCTCAACAAGGGGTGGGGGTGGACAGGCTCCTGTTTTATCCACCGCTGATCGGGTGTCTGACCAGCGTTTCTTCTGTACCTACTCGTTGTACCTAATGCCAGTTGTCTCCTGGCTTGATCATTTCTGTGGGGCATGTGGCCTGCCTGCCTTCCTTCTTTCCTTTCTTCTTCCTCCTTCCTCTTTCTCTCTTTCTTTTTCTGTTATTCCAAATAACTACATTTTGGGAAAGTAAGAGTTCTGGAATCATCTATGTGGTTCCAGCTCTGAAATGTCATCCTTTGCTATGCCTAAAAATAAAAAGAGAACAAAACAGATACCGGGAACCCTCATTCCCAGCCCAGGTCTAGGAAATGGGGCTCCCTCATGGGCCGGCTAGCCCCAAAGGCCTTGGGGAGAAGGCCAAGATCTCGTGGGGAGGAGATGGCGAGGAGGGGCTCCCCAGGGAGGCTTCCCTGGGGAGGGCGGAGACCTGGTGTATGTCTGAGGGAGAGAGACTTGAAGGGACTTCTTGGAGACCCTGAGATGTGTCCCCTGGGAGCAAGGGAGAAGGGGAGCTGACTCACACCCACAAACCCCCAGATGAGGAGGGGTGGATGAAGGCCATGGGTTGGTGGGGATGGAAGTGGCCGCACCCTCCCTCCTCACTGCCCACGCCCTCCGGGGCCCCAGAGCACAGCTCTGCCTGGGAGAAAGGACACCAAGAGGCCTACAGTGTCTCTGGCCCCACAGTTTAAATTGGGGACCAAGCATTTCTTGAAACTGGGTCATTTAGGGTTTAAAAATTACACACTACTGGACTTTTTAAGACCCAGTAGAGTGGGCAATTCATTCATTGTCTGAGAGGCCCGTGTGCATGGTCTCTGAAAGTGTGGTCTCAGCAGCCAAAAGATCCACCTTCCAATCCCTGTTCTGCCACTTCCAAGTCATGTGAGCTGGGGAGGGCACCAAACCTCCCTGAGCCTCGGTCTCTTCTTCTGTGAAATGGGGGTCATACAGCCCCTGTCTGAAGGGGTTGTGTTAAGAGTTAGCTGTTCCCACCTGGAAGCGCCTAGAAGGGGCTGGCCACGGATGCACTCGGATACCAGACTTCTGAGGACCACTGAGGTTATGTTTTATTGTCGTTATTGTTTTGTTAGGTTGTGGACCGCCGCGGTGAGGCAGGGTGCTCTGGTACAAAGGGCCTGGGCTGGGACTCCGGATTCCGGTGCTGCCCTCTGCCAGCCCTGGTCCGGGCGGGTGCCCTGCCCAGTCAGTGCCTGGCTGTCTGCCTGGGCACAGGGGTCCTCAGTGCCGCCTGCAGCGGCTGGAGCAGGTGTGGTTCAAGGCAGCTGTGAACTGGCTGCCCGGCCTTTAAATTGCCCAGAGCGGGGCGACTGACTTGCAGAGTCTCTCTGGGGGTGTCCCCTCCTTGTCCCCAACCCATGGGGAAGTGCTGTCTCTCACTCACCTGTTAGAAGCAGCTTCTTCCAAACAGGGCTGTGACCAGAGCCGGTGTCCGGAGGACACCTCATGACGCTGCGTTGTGTCCAGGACCGAGCTGGGAGTGTCCTGCACTGTGCTGATGTGGGGTCGGTCGCACTGCCTGTTAAGCGGCCCTGCCGGCCCCGCCCTCGCCCCGCCCTCCCCAGCTCTCGGCCCCGCCCCTGCCCCGCCCTGGCCGCGGCTCCAGCTGCAGGCAGTGCCCGGTTTCCCCAGCACCTGTTTAGGGGTGGCGGGAGGGCGGCAGTGACCTTGGGGTTTCCTTCTCCTCCCCCACCCCGCTGCGCTCCCTGGGAGAGCCGTGACGAGGCGAAGTGGGACAGAACAGCCTTCTGCCCACAAAGGGGAGGAGTGGGCAAAGGTCCCAGGTAGGAGACCGTGGGCTGGCCTCCTGGCTTCCCGCCCAGGCTCTGTGACCATGGGCTCTGAGCTTCAACTTACATTCTCTGTAAAATGAGGATGCAGCCAGGTGCCTTGTCGAAAGCCTGCAATCCTAGAGACTCAGGAGGCTGAGGCAGGAGGATGGCAAATTCAAGGCCAGCTTCAGCAACTTAGCAAGATCCTGTCTCAAATTAAAAAATAAAAAGGGCTGGGGGTGTAGTTCAGTGATAAAACACCTCTGTGTTCAAACCCCAGTTCCAAAACAAATAAATAAAAATTTTAAATGAGGGTGTTAATAATTGTGCCTGTCCCAGAGGCAGAGGGACGTCAGTGTGAGGGCCACACTGCATTGTAGGTGCTCAAGGTAGACCAGTAGCTATTAAAATAATCCTTCAAGGTGTCCTGGAGGCATGTTCAGAATGGCTTTAGCAGGACCTTGCTCATGCTATATCCTGAAGTGTAGACACTGGAAGAATGAACCAGAAAATCTCCTTTTCCTAACCCTACTGACTCTTCAGGCTCATTCTTTCCTCCTCAAATTAATAATTTTATCGCTTGGGGTGGGGGATGTAGCTCAGTGGTAGAGCATGCACAAGGTCCTGGATTTCCAGCAATGAAAAAAACAAAACAAAACAAAAAGCCTTTTTATATTGTTCAAATGAATGTCTGGTGTTTATTGAACACTTACTGTCTGCCAGGCACAGCAGCTGCCTTCTTACAACGGTTGCCTAACTGAATCCTCACTGAAACCTCCGAGGGGTGGGCTATGGTCATCTTCACTTTCCGGTGGTGCAGAGGCTCAGAATCTCGCCTGACTTCACTAGTGACTCATGGAGGCTTCCTATCAGTTCTTGGAGGGAGTCACCTCAGGACCTTTGCACTTGACATTTCTGCTTCTTAGAGCTTTATACACATCATCTCATGGCTGACTGCATCTCATGATTCTGGTCTCAAATTAGATGTCATCTCCTCAAAAAGGCCTTCCAACACAAAACTGCTGTGACTCAGGTCCCCAGCTCCTTGCTACTGAGCCACATTTTAAATTTTTCTTTACATTTTTTTCTGACACAACCTCACTTATTCTTTTGTTTACTTGCTTATAATCTGTCTCCTTCTTCTCAGCCCTACTGAAAAGATCCAGGAGAACAGGGATTTGGTCTGGCTCGTGGCTGTGCACATCAGAGGCTTAGGATATGTTTTTTGTTTGTGTGTTTTTTTTTTTTTTTTAAGGGAGTGAGTGACTGAAATGGGAGACTTGAACTTGGATCTGTCTGACTCACAAGCTTGTGCTTCGGTCTCTAGAGAGGTCCGTGTTCCACCCAGGGGCAAAGGCTCACCCTGAGACTCAGATAATAGAGATTACAGGTGACTTGGTTATTTATTAGCATTTGCCAATAAACCCCCTCTTCATGGTCTGTCTGGCCTCTGCTGGGGTGATCGGCCAGGCCGGGAGGCCACTGATGAGTCACGGGCAGGCAAGTGCAGTGTACACAAGGAATCTGGTTTCTGCTCATTCCCCTTCACTCTATTTTATTTTTTTGGGACTGGGGACTGAATCTGGAGGACTCTACCACTGAGCCACATCCCCAGTCCTGTTATTTTTTATTTTGAGACAGGGTCTTGCCAAGTTGCTTAGGGCCTTGCTAAGTTGCTGAGGCTGGCCTCCAACTTGTAATCTTCCTGCCTCAGCCTCTGGAGTCATGATACCACCATCCGGGTAACAGCACTTAGACCTTTCTTTGAAAAATCAACGCCCTGGGGGCTTTAGGGAGGGGAGGGGCTTACGACTGGCTAATCAGAACACTTCCCGCCCCCTACCACCACCACCACCACCACAGTGGCAGGGGCTGTATGGCCCCCATTTCACAGAAGAGACCGAGGCTCAGGGAGGTTTGGTGCAGAATAGCGATTTGAAGCTGGGTCCTTTGGCTACCGAGATCAGGCTTTTCAGAGACCACACCCACGGGCCTCTCAGATAATAAATGAATTGCCTTCTCTTCCGGGTCTTGAAAAGTCCAGTTGTGTGTAACTTTTAAACCCTAAACCACGTAATTTCAAGATTAGCTTGGTTCCCAGGTCAACCTGTGAGGACTGAGACTCCTTGGGCCTCTTCCCTCTGTGTCCTTTCTCCCAGGCAGAGCCATGCTCCGGGATCGTGGGCAGAGAGGAGGGAGGGTGCAGGCCATTTCCAACTCACAGTGAATGGTTGGTGTGACTCCAGCCTGTCAATCAGAGCATCTTGAGTGACAGTAATGACTTGAGAGCTGGGCAGGCCAGGGAATTTCATTGGAGCGCTGGGGAACAGTTCATTTATTTTTCTTTTGGATTTGCTACCCTGGGGGGAAATATGTGGTGTGGAGCTGCTGGGCTTCATCTTTCAACCCTGAGTAGAGAGACTGCCTAACAAGGAGGCCAACATATAGGAAGTCATAGGCAGTGGAGAGATTTCTGATGACATCATTCAAACACCTAGATTCAGCCGTGCCTGAAGTCCATGCTAACCCTTGTGTTATTCTAGTGTAATTTTCCCACTATTTCTTCTGAGCCAGTTTGGCTTGGAATTCAGCTACTCACATCCCAAAGTTTCAGCCGATTGAAAGCAAAGATGAATAATAATTTGAGAGGATGTGACTCCAGAGACTGAGGTTGGATAAGGGACCTAACAGTCAAAATGACCCCCGAAGGAGGAGGAGGATCGGGCAGGTCAGCATTTCTGATCAATGCAGAACTCCATCCAGCCTCTGCGCTGAGAACACACTCCAGTGTGACTGACCGCTGCACAGAGTCCTTGGGACGGCGCCAGCTCCCCGTTCAAAAGCCTGCCCTGGACAGTTCCAAGCTGCCGGGAGAATCCACTGTGCCCCTCACCTCCCTTCCTCGGAGGAGCCCCGTGTGATGTCTCCAGAAACTCCGGAATGGCACGCTCTCTCCCGGTGCTGGAACCCAGGGCCTTGCGCCTGCGCACTGAGCTACAGCAGCCTGAGAGCGCGCCGCCTCTTGGAAATGGAACCTTCGGGAAGCCTGCCTCCTGCCCCCCGAGGGAGGATGGAATCCCAGCTCTGTGGATTGTCAGCAGGTCACAGTGACACGGAGCCACCCGTGGTCCTTCCTCACTGTGTCCTCTCTGTCCCCTCCCACTGTCCCCTACCGAGGCCCCGTCACCTCCACACAGATGGGGGCGGAGCCCTGCTCTTTGGAGACGTCGGAAGTTGCTGAGTGACACCTGCTTTTCCCGCCTCCGGAGCCAGGCTCTGGGTGCGATCCCAGCCACAGAAACGCGCACTCAGGTCGAGTCTGCTCCCCTGGCGTCCCGAGAGCCCGGTGCCAGCCTCCCTCGTCCTGAGCAGCTTCCCAGCCCGGGCTCCCGCCGGCCCCATGGAGACTCCACACACAGCTCCCGCTCTCTGTTCACAAGCGTTTCCCTTTAAATGACTCGAGGAAAGAAGTCTCGCTCAGTTTTTAGTCACTTGGGAGGTGGTGCAGTAACGTGGCCAGCACGTTTCCATGCAGACCAAGGTAAGCAGGCGACCATGACCGGAAAGCCGGTCGACAGTCCACGTATGGTGCAGACTCTGGAGAGCCACCCAAAGCTCACGTCCTTCCCAGCCCCGCTAGGGACTGGTCATGACAACCACCCACGTGGACGAGATCTTGAACTTGAGCTGGTCACTTTTTTTTTTTTTTTTTTTTTGGTACCAGGGATGGAACCCAGGGGCAATTAACCACTGAGCCACACCCCCAGCCTTTGTTGCATTTTACTTAGAGACAGAGTCTCACAGAGCTGCTCAGGGCCTCACTAAGTTGCTGAGGCTGGCCTTGAACTCACGATCCTCCTGCCTCAGCTAGGAATGCGGGCGTGTGCCACCGTGCCTGGCGCTGGCCACCGTTCTTGACACAGACGAGGTCTGGGACCGCTTGTGTGACTTCACACTTTTCAACTCTCATCTCACAGCCCTGTGAGGCAGGTGCAGCCCTTCTCCAACTGCAGGGGAGGAAGTGGAGGCCCAGAGAGGTTAAGTGACCCATCCAGGCCACACAGCTGCTGAATGGCTGAACAGACCCGGGCGTTGGGGTCTGGAGCCTGGGGTCTCAGTGCAACGGCCTTGTAAAGATTTTTTAAACTTCCTAACATCTCTAAGTGGTCTTCCCACGCGGGAAGAGATACGTGAGATCAGGTAAGTCGTCCGTGCTCTCAAGAGTCTGGCTCTGTGCTGGCTCAAGAGAAGCCCCGAATTGCTAAGAGCGGACATGCAGCCAGTGCTGGCTCTCCAGACCAAGCCAAACCGTCAAGGTCAAACGGGCTGAGGGCCACCCTCCGCCCCTGTCCTGCAGGAACTAAGATTGCTGAGGAAGTCTTATCCCACGTGTCTCTTTCCGTGGCAAAAATGCCCCTGTGGTTCCCAGTCAGAGCCCTGGCCTGCCCGTTCCAGGGGTTTTGGGAACATCTGCCTTCCATCTGGCTGCCCCAGTGCCTGAGGGTGAATCGGTACTGATGTTACGGGGCTGGGGCCTTCTGAGAAACTGCAGCAGCGCAAAGACCCCGCTAAAATGCTGATTCTTGGGATCAAGTCAGAAAGACTTCAGACATGTCGCTCAGAGTAACGAGCGTGAGTTACTGAAGGGATGGGAAAAGAGAAAGGGGACACTCTCAAGGGAGAGAGTGGGTCCTCTCAGAGAAGAGGGACAATGGGCCTCCAGTTTTATGAGGGATCCCATAGGGTCCCGCCCAGGTCCACCTCTGGACTTTTGACTGACAGCAAGAGCAAGATGACATCAGACTTTCAAGTCCCCACTGCCATGGCAACTCTAGGTCACCTTCACCCCCGCTGACCAGTTCTAACTGGATTCTAGCAACACATTCTTAGATTTTCTGGTTAGGAGGAACTATCCATATCTCCCAGAGTTTCAGGATCTGGTCACAAGAGTCCCCTGCTCGGGGTACCTTGGGCTCCTGCCGTTGACCTTCTTCCAGGGCTGCACTGCCCAGCAGACCAAGGCTGCTTGCCGAGGACTGCGCTGCAGCCTGTCCCTCCGGGCGGGGCTGCCAGGAAAGTGCTTCCCAGGAGAGGAAGCATGTGGGGGTGGGCACAGGAGGCCCAGCTGACAGAGCTATTCCCTTAGCCCGTGTCCCCACCATCCTCATCTGTCCCCCCACACGGACACTGCCTGGGAGAGCATCCTGCAGCAATAGGTGGGCAGTGCCACACACCAGGGGCTGATCTCACCTAAAATGGTGAAAGTGCCCCAGGTGGGAACTGGGAGCCATGGAAGAAGCTACTGGGGGTAAACTGACCTGACAGGGAAGCTAGCCGCCCCTCCACAGTCCACCAGCCCCTCTTCCATAGCTGAGGAAGTTTATGCCAGGCCCGTGGCCGCCCAAGAGAAAGACTACATTTCCCAGCACCCCTTGCAACTGATCTGGTCATGTGACCAGGCTCCAGGCAATGCAGAAAAGACTTGTGCCATTTCTGGATCACACCCTTCAAGGAAGGTCTCCTTTTTTTGTTTTTCCTTCCTCACCCTGGATTAGGGACATGGGTAGAGAGGAGTCTCAGGTCCTGAGGACAAACGCAACCCCGTAGGGCAGGCAGAGAGCAAGATGCCAGAGCCCTGATTCCCACCAGCACTGCCTGGGGCGGGAGAGACATCTACATTTCTGTGGAATCAAGGCCACTGTTATTTTGAATCTATCACAGGCAGTCAAATTTGTACCCTGTTCAACTGTTCAGGGGTGACAAGAGGCAGGGGAGGTGGTGACAAGCCCCTGGGTCACACAGCCTGGCCTGATCATTGGTATTGTTCATTGTTCAGGTAGTACGACCAATGTGCTGGTCTCTGTCCCTCTTTCCCCTGCATATCATTCTCTGTATCTTTTTATCTTTTTTTTTTTTTTTTTTTTTTTTTTTTTTTTTATGTACAGGAATTGAACCCCGGGGCTTAACCACTAAGCCACATCCCCAGCCCTTTTTTACATTTAATTTTGAGACAGGAACTCACTCAGCTGCTTAGGGCCTCACTAAATAGCTGAAGCTGGCTTTGAACTTGCAATCCTCCTGCCTCAGCCTCCCGAGCTGCTGGATCACAGGCGTGTACCACCATGCCCAGCCTCTGTGTCTTTCTCTCCTCCTCTCTCTCTCTGCAGGTTGGTTCTGTCTTCAGTCCAGGGAGAAATGTGCCATTCATTGTCCCCTGGGATCCTAACCCTCCACCCAGAGGAAAGAAGGTGCAGATGGACCAGAGGTCACCCAGTCCGTCTGAAAAGCAGCCCCACCTCTACAGGGCAGAGATGGCTGCGGGTTCCTGGGAATGTCAGAAGGTGCAGGGACTTTCCTACTGAGGACGGAATGGCTCAGCCTCCCAGCCTGCTTACGTCTACTGCGCTTTCCAGGATAAGGAGGATCCTCCCTGCCTCCCTTGGGGCAAGGATTCTGCCACTTCCACAGGCCAGTGTGAGGTTTGGAAAGTGGAAGTGGGATAGAGGCTGTGGTCAGGAAGTTTCTGCCACTTATTCAGTCAAACACCAGTGGGGGAAAGCTGGGTGTTTCCCAGTGCCAGCACCCTGCACTTGGGAGGCCCTTATCTGTGTAAGCCCAGCAAGCAGCACGTGCAGCTGGAGGCAGCCATTCCTGTAGCTGCAGCAGCTTTTACCCTGGCTGCCTATCTGTGACCCTAGACACGGCAGCTCCCCTGGACCGGGTGTGCAGCTCTGCGGCACCTCCAGGGCCTGGCGTCAGCTAGCTTTTCTTTTATCACAGGATGCCCTGGTGTCTTCCACTGGGTGGGTCTGTCCCCTTCAGCTTCTGAGAGGTTGAATGAATCCAATCCTAAACCAAACCTGATGCCCAAGAATGTCTCAGCACCTGACTTCCTTGTAAAGCTGAGAAACCCAGTGCCAGGGTGGAGGACAGTAACACATCCACTCCAGACAGACTTCTTTCTTTTTGGTACCACGGATTGAACTCAGGGGTGCTTAACCACTGGGCCACTTCCCAGCCCCACCCCCTTTTAAATTTAGAGACAGGGCCTCGCTAAGTTGCCGAGGCTGGCTTTGAACTCCCGATCCTCCTGCCTCAGCCTCCCCCGCTGCTGGGATTTACGGGGGTGCCCTGCTCCAGATATATTTCTTTGGCATGCTTTGAACTGGTCATTCAGAGAAACTAGAGACCTCTGCAGACTCAGAATGGCTCCAAGTTGTCCTTCCTCTGTCCTTCTTTTTTTGTAAATTAATTTTGCCCATTTTTATTGGTACATTATAATTATACATTGTCGGAAAACGTCAGACTTTCACAATGTGAGCGGTATAATTTGGCCAATTTCATTTCCTCCCCCGCCTCCTATGACATGAGGTCAGGTGTGGAATCTTTTTATTGTGGCACCATATTGGCTCCCCCCAAAAATTGGGGCTCTGAAACATTTTGGATTTGGATTAAGGATGCTTAACCTGTAGTTCATAATACAGGCAGATGGCCACATTCAAGAAATGTTACCTATCACTATTGTTTCAATAAGTAATTGTTTTAAATTGTTCAAACATCAGTTTCCAACCGTTTAAAATCAGTCTCTGTGATAAGCAGACTTAGGCTGAGCTGACTCACGCATCAGCCCAGGGGAAGCAGGCCCATGAGTCTGAAGCTTAGGTGTGTCCAGTGACAATATGATTCAAGCCACAGATGCATTTAAAAATTGTCTAGTAGTTACATTAGAAAGCAAAAAGGAAATTGCTTTCAATAACATGTTTTATTTAATCCAGTACATATAAAACTTCATTCAAACATGTGGTCAATGTGAAAAATTATTAGCAAGATACTTAAAATTCTTTCCTCCTACCAAATTTTCCAAACCTGCTGTGTATTTGACCCAGCCCATTTTCAAATAGACCACCTATATTTCAGCTGCTCAGTGGTCACATGCGGCCAGTGGTCATGGTAGTGGTAAACTCTGGGCTTTGAAGTGTACATACTTAAGCAGGATCAGATAGGTTTGAGGACTGGCTCAAGGGCACACAGCAGGGTCCAGCTCTGCATGCTTTTTTTTGGTACCTGGTTTCCCCAATCCACAGCATGTTCTATGCCAAGGGTTCTCAAGTTCTACAGCATATTAGAATCAATCGGGGGTTTGTTAAAATGCAGGTCAGAATTCAGAGTGGGACCCAGGAATCTCTATTAATGAACTCCCCCTGTTTCTGACGTGTGTGGTCCCCCAGGAACACCTGGTAAATTCTTGTTTCCGGGCACATCGGAAACACGTGGGGAGCTTGTCCCAATTCCAGTGCCAGGTATTTGGAAGAGTCGTACTTCCCAAGGCCGGGTATAATTCACATTTCGCGCCCTCCCCCATTTTTGTTGTTGTTGTTTGTTTTGTATTTGGGGATTGTGTGTGCGTGTGTGTGCGTGTGCGTGTGTGTGCGTGTGTGTGCGTGTGTGTGTGCACTCGCGCGCGCGCTGGGGTTGGAACCCAGGCCCGGTGCCGCTGAGCACGTGCGCTCCCTGAGCTCCACCGCATCGCCAGTGAAACCGCGTATCCTTTCCTGTTTTATGTTTGGCCGAGGACGAATTTCTTTGCGCATGGCTTATTCGTGTAATTGGCTCACTAACTCTCCTATTGTCTTTCTTTTCCGCCTTGTTTTTCAGGAGCTCTTTGGACCTTAAGGATTTTAAACACTTGGGGCTGTTAACGCGATTCTCCTGGGACAACAATGGGTCCAGTTCCAGGAGTGGCCACCAGGGGGCGGAGCGGTCCTCAGCCAAGAATGGAGGGAGGCTGCAGGGGTCTCCGCGTCCCGGAGCTTGCCCTGGCTCCTTGTATTTTTGCTTCTTATCTTTGGGAGACTGCTTGGTTGATTAATGGGACATTAATAGGGCCCCTATTATGTTCTCTGAGCCTCAGCAGTAAATCCCCAAGTCTAGGGGCAGCATGGCATAGGATGGGCTTTGGCACCAGGGCGAGTCTGAATCCTGCCTCCTCCCCTTACCAGCCCTGTGACTGGGAAGTGACCGTGCCTCTTTGAGCCCCTTACTGCTTGTGTGCTGTGAGACGAAGACTCTCAACAGATTCAATAAAGGGCTCACGGCAGGATCTCATGCATTCAACCAGGAACACCTGCTATATGCCAGGCACCATCCCAGGCACTGGGCATTCACTGGCAAAGGAAACAGCTGGAAAGGCCTGTCCTTGTGAAGCTGGAATTTAGGGAGGGCCATACAGTCAACAGGAAGCTGCAGAGTACGATGAGGCTCATAGAGAAATGCAGGAGAGATGTGGGCTGGCAATTCCTGGGTGCACAGAGGGTGAGTGCCCTGCTCAGGGAGGGCTCTCTGAAGGGGTGCCACCTGAACAAGAACCTGAGTGAGGAGAGGGAGGAAGCCAGGCGGGTATCTTGGTAAAAGTGTTTGGGGTCAGAAAGACAGGCAGGTGCAAAGGCCCTGAGGCAGGGCTGTGTCCCAAGTGTTTACAAACCAGAGGGAGGGAGCAGGGGAGTGGCAGGGGAGGTCAAAGAGCCTTGAGACTGGATTATGGGAGGCCTTGGGGGCCACTGGAGATACTTTGGCTTTTCTTTTGAGTGACACAAGAACCACAGGAAACTTCTGAGCAGAGGAAGGACGTAACTTGATGTAGGTGTCAATAGGAGGCCAGGAGCAGGGAGTGAGGCCGTGACCTTGATGGTCCAGGTGGCAGAAGGAGCTGGTGCAGGAGGAGCTGTTGAAAAGTGGTCAGATTCTGGGGAGATGCGAAGGTCAGGTCAGGATTTACTGTGCGCTGGCAAAGCTGGCTTCTTGGTGAAGGTGCTTCCTTTTCTTTCTGACCACTTCTCTCAGTGGCTCTTGCAGAAGATTTTCTCTTCCAGAGCCGGGCATGGCGATGCCCACCTGTTTTCCCCGCTACTCAGCAGATTGAGGTGGGGTGGAGTGGGAGGCCACCTCTGGCAACGTAGGGACAACTTGTCTCCAGAAAACGTTTTTTTTTCCTCTTCCTGTTTCTGGCTGGACCACGTGGCTGTGGCCCCAGCCAAAGACCTGGATCCAGCCAGGCCTCTGCGTGGTCCTGGGTAAGTGGCTTGCTCTCTCAGGCCTGTTCCCCCTTTTCATTTTTTTTTTCCCCTTTTAAAAATATCTTTTAATTGCAGGTGGACTCAGTACCTTTATTGTATTTATTTGTTGTAGTGCTGAGACTCGAACCCAGGGCCTCACACATGCCAGGCGAGCCCTCCACCACTGAGCCCCGGCCCCAGTCGGTGTTTCCCCTTTTCTATGCAGGGGCCTAGGATGGGGGCGCCCAGCAGGACCTTCCCAAGTCCCCACATTTGCCTTCCACGGCGATGACCCAGGAGGAGCAAAGGCCACACCGCCTGGGAGAGACCTGGTCAAAGACGCGGAGAGAGTGGGACGTGGAACAGTCCTAATCTGTAAAGGCCATGCCAGCCTCTCCCCAGGCTGGCTGCCAGTGCCGCCAGGACATGGTGGCCCTTGACAGAGGCCAGGCCGGCACCCTTGGGGCTGCGGCTCCAGGCAGGACACGCCGCTGCGGCTATCTGGGGGTCGTGGGTTCTCATGAGCTCTTTGATTCCCTACAGTTTTTCTATTGCTGCATTTTATGTTGTACCTAAAGACGGGATTGGCTGTTATGTGCTTGTACACGCACAGGACGTAGCAATGTCATTTGGCCAGTGTCCCCCTTCACACACACACACTCGCCCTCCCAACTCCCGCCCTGGCCCTGCCTCCACTGATCCCCTTGGGTTTCCTGAGACGCCCCTCCCCACTTCCTTTCCTTTCTCCTGTCCAGCTTCCACGTGCCAGAGAAAACATACGACCCCTGACCCTCAAGTTTGGCTTATTTTGCTAACATCATGGTCTCTAGTTCCATCCATTTTCCTGCCAATGACACATAATTTCATTTTTCTTTAGGGCCAAATAAAACTCCACCGCGAACATCTACCAGATTTTCTCTCTGCATTCATCTTACAAGCTGTTTTCTGCAGACTCAAAGGAGGAAGCAGTCCTGGGGACTTTGGGGACCTATGGCTCAGCCCCCACGGTCCCCAGCAGCCCAAGTGAGCCTGGGATGGGGGCCCTCCTCATAGGTTGGGGCATGGCCCGGGTCCCAGGGTGGGAAGGGCGTCTCCAGGGTTCTGACCAGTCCTCGACGACTGGCTGGTCTCACCTCCCGCTCCCTGAAGCCCCCGGACACAGTGACGTCCACTAAAGAGATCACGTGTATGGGAGGCTGGCGGTCAGGTGGCTTTGAGTGGGACCAGCCAAGTCAATTTCTTGCTGCCCCTCTGTTAGCTCTGGGTCGGGAGCTAGGTCACATGACCTCTGGGACCTGCACTTTCCTTTCGTGTGAGATGCCCCACTGAGAAGAGGAATGGACACCACATGGCGGCGGAGAGCCGGTGGGGGCGTTAGGCTGCAGCAACGGAGATGCTGGAAAGATAAAGAAGGTGGAGACACAGGGTTTGGTCTGGCGGGGGTGACACTGAGCACTGAGGTGGCCCAGGTGCATCACATAATCAGCCCAGGGGTCCCCACCAGGGGGCCTTGCTACTATGAGCCGCGTCCTCCAGATGAGGACCGAGGCTCAGAGGCAGCGGCCTGGTTGCTGGGCTCTGCTTCCAGTCCAGCTCTGCCGTTCACACCGCGTGGGCTTTCCGAGTCGTAGGCTGGCAGGGCTGAGGGTCCTCATCTGGAAAGTGCTAGTAAACTCCCCCCCCCCACAGGATGGCCTGAGATTCAGGGGTAGCTGTTTGTAAAACCCACAGAGCAATCCCTGGCACACAGTAAGTGCTCAATCAACGTTTAAAAGAAAAGATGTGTGGTGTGCACACCTATAATCCCAGTGGCTGGGAGGCTGAGGCAGGAGGATCTCGAGTTCAAGGCCAGCCTCACCAATTTAGTGAGACCCTAAACAACTTAGTGAGGCCTCAGCTCAAGATGAGTCATAAGCCAGACTTGTCAAAAGCGGAGATCCTTCATATGTCAAAAACTGAAGAAAACTGATATTGAAGAAAAAAAAAAATACTCTTCCCTCAAAGGAAACTATCCAGCAGGAGAAAGAGCATTCAAACATCTTAAAATGGGGCTCCCCTCCCAAGAGCAAATCTCAACATTGCCTGCAAGTCTCGAGTTTAGGCTTGTGTTTTTGTAAACCTGTGTGTTTGTAGAAATTATAGTCGCCTTATGGATGCTCTCCTGGACTCCCTGGCTAACAGGTCGACAGTAGTCAATATTCTCTTAAATTTATTTTTAAACTTCTCATTGGTAGGCAAATAAATTCCAGATGCTGTCAAAATAAAAAGAAAAAAAGAATCAGAAGTGAGCAAATTACCCAGAGTCACACAGCTGTGTTAGACTCCAGAATGAGAGACCCTCTGGCTCTGGAATCTTGTTGGCTTATCAGAACATGGTGAGCATCTGAGACCCAGAAGAAGCACCTAACCTGTTCCCAGGAGGGCAGGAATCTTCCTGCAAAGATGACGTCTGGGTTTGTTTCTGAATGACCCCTGAGCAGGAGTTAGTTGGGTAAGGGAAGACAGATGTTTTTGAAAAATTACACACATCACTGCAATTTAATCTGACTGATATGCGCAGTCCAGTGAGTTCTCAGCCAGAGACAGGCCTTGAGGAAGGAACAGGGGATAGATCATGAAGGGTCAAGTGTAGAAATACATTTCACATACTGCAGATTATTTTTTAGGCTGCATTCCATAAAGTTAAATAGGTCACATTTTAATTTTAGATACTTGGCATTTAGATAATTGCCCTTCAAAATAATTGTGTTGATGTAGCCTGTCATGAAATGTTTATGAGTGCCCATTTCTGAATACTCCTGTGCACATTATGTAGCATTGTTTTAAAATGTTATGATTTTATATCAATCACTAAAGTGTTCCAAAGGGAGCATGGAAAACTGAAGTCCTGAGGAGAGTGGTGTTTGAGAAAGTGGGACCTAGAAGGATGTGCAGGTCTGATTACATAGTCAGCAAAGGAGATGTATCAGTTAGCTATTGCTGCATAACAAAAGTCACAAGAATCTCAGGGGTTCACAACCCAATCTATGATATTCTGTTAGTGCAGCCAAAATGAACTAAGGTGGTCAACTAAAAGGCAGGAACATCTGAGCAAAGGCTTGAATGAGAGAAGGAAGCCATGGAACATCATCCAGGGAACAGCCATCCTAAGGCAAGATCATGTCAGGTGTGTTCAAAATCTTGAAGTGGTGCTGTGGACTGGAAGTCTGTGCCTGTCCCCACACCAGTTCCTATGTCGAAATCCTAACCTCCAGTGTGGTGGCATTAGGAGGTGAGGTGTTTTGCAGGTGATTAGGTCAGGAGCAGAGTCCACCTGAATGGGATGAGTAACTGGGCACGATGGTGCAGGCCTGTGATCTCAGGGGCTTGGGACCATGAGGCAGGAGGATCTCAAGTTCAAGGCCAGCCTCAGCAGTTTAGCAAGATCCTGTCTCAAAATAAAAAAATAAAAAAGGGCAGGGGATGTGACTCAGAGCTTAAGCACCCCTGGGTTCAATCCCCAGTGCCAATGAGCGAATGAATGAATGAATGAATAAACAAATAAATAAATACCTGCAGAGCTCTCATGGGCCGAGTGGCTAATAAGCAATGGAAATGTACTTCCCATATAGAAATGTATTTCTGGAGGCTGGAAAGTTCAAGGCCAAGGCACTAACAGATTTGGTGTCTGGTGAGGGCCCAGTTCCTGGTTCGTAGATGGCTGTCTTCTCGTTGCACCTTCACAAGGCTAAAGGTTAGGGTCTCAACACTGTGGATTTCGGTGGGGACCCAGACCTTCAATCTACCGTACCACTGTATTTAAGATCCTGACCTGCCACGCTCCCTGCTACTCTCTTGTGGTCCACGGTTCCTTTTGTCCTCACTGCTCTTATCTCTGAGCACAAGAGATTTACCTGACCATCACACTGATTATTGGCAGTCTCCCCATTAATGGCCAGATCCACAGGGTGGAGACTTTGTCTGTCTTCCTGTGGCCTGTAGCACCAGTGCCTGCACCAGTTTGCTGAATGAGTGAGTGAATGAATGAGTGAGTGAGCGAGTGAATGAGTGAGTGAGTGAGTGAATGAGTGAGTGAGTGAATGAGTGAGTGAGTGAATGAGTGAGTGAATGAGTGAGTGAATGAGTGAGTGAGTGAGTGAATGAGTGCGTGAGTGAATGAGTGCGTGAGTGAATGAGTGAGCAAGTGAATGAGTGAGCAAGTGAATGAGCAAGTGAATGAGTGAATGAATGAGCAAGTGAATGAATGAATGAGCGAGTGCGTGAATGAATGTAGTCCCTCTGCCCAAGAGACTCACCCCTCTGCCAGTCAATCCCCAGCTCCTCCTGTGGATCCAGCCCAAGTCCTGGGCCATGTTCCCTGATGAGCTTGACCCGGGGTCCCCTCCTGACGCCTTCCTGCAGTACACTGCTCTGCTCCTTTGGGACAATCGACATGTCCGCCATGACACCCGCTCTGTGGTGTGTTTTGTTTCCCTCCTGCTGGGTAAGCTCTAGCACAGCAGAGATTTCCACTGTTCTGTTTCTTGCTCTGTCCCTCTCCAGGGTCACACAGGCGGTGCTACCTAAGCGTATGAATGAAGATAAGTATGGCCTCCAGAGCCCAGTAGTTCAGGGGTTGGGTGTGTGGGCTGTGGCATTAGCTTGTCAAAACCTCTAGTTCTGTGGTGTGATCTGGGGTGGGTGGCTAGACCTCTCTGAGCCTCAGAATTTTTCATTCTGAATAACGAGGCTATTGGCAAAGCCTCCCCCGTGGGCCCACATGAGCAAGAGGAGCAGAGGAAGGCAGGCTGGCCAGGACAACAGCCCTCTGCCCCCCTTACTGCTTCACTGGGAGACGTAAGGTCCTGTTCTGGAAGCACTGTCCAGGGGCCTTGCTGCTTGGTAGAACTGAACCCAGAGTTGCTCTACCACTGAGCTACACTCCCAGTCCTTTTTATTTTAAGACAGGGTCTCACTAAGTTGCTGAGGCTGGACTTGAACTTTTGATCCTCCTGCCTCAGCCTCCTGAGTTGCTGGGATTACAGGCCTGTACCACCATGCCTGATCTTTCTGCTCATTACAATGAAGGTTCCCAGGCCACCCATACCTAGTAAATCAGAGTTCCTGAGGCGTCTGATTTTAAAACAGTCCCTAGATGATGCTCAAGCTGAACCAAGCTGCTTTCTAAAGGGAGAAATCGTTCTGCAGCATTAAAGGACCACGAGGACTATGATTCCCGGGGCCATTGTAATGCATTTCCACGCGCTCGGTGGCTTTAAACAACAGTCATTCCTTCCCTCACCTTCTGGAAGTCAGAAGCTCCACAGGGCTGAAATCATCGAGGTGTCCGCAGGCAGTGCCCGCTCTGGAAGCTCCCTCTGTGCTCCCTCTGGCGGTGGCTGCCTTGCGTGACTTGTGGCCCCATCTCTTTCTGCCTCTCTCCTCTGCGTGTGTGGAACCTCCCTCTGCTCTTTTGGAGGACCCTGGTGATTATATTTAAGAACCACATGCATAAATCCAAGATCGTCTCCTCCTCTCAAGATCCTTAAACTAATCACATCTGCACAGACCCCTTTTCCTGTCATGAAGACACTTACAGGTTCCAGGCCTCGGGACCTGGTCGCCTACCACGAGAAATGGCTGCTGCCCCACTTCCCAGGCGCCTGCCCCATTTCCTCCTCTGCAGGGCCATTACGTTCAAAAGCTCATCATCTCATGGAGAGGGGACGTGCTATCGCTGCACCAATTGTGCAGAAGGAGCTGAGGCTTCCTGTCTCGCTAACGGTCATGCAGCTAGCAGGCCGGGGAGCTGGGCTTCAAACCCGTTTCTGTCTGCCCCAGTATCTGGACCCTGAATGGCTCTGCTGTAGGGCTCCCTCTCACACAGAGGTTGGAGCAGAATGACGGGGATGGGAACCAGGGTGCCCCCTGGGCAGAGATCACATAAGCTGCACTTGCTGGGCTGGACCCCAGCGTCGGTCACCAGTGCAACACAAAGTTCGTTCTACCTTGAGGTTCTCTGGGGCCTCAGGCTCATCCTTGGAGCAGAGATCTTATCTGTTTGTCTCTTTTTCCTCCTTTTGAAGGTGGAGTGTTTGCTTAGCTGTCCAGGAAAGTCCTCTTCCCACCCTCCTCCTGGGGTTCGACCCTTCTCTCCTCTCTGACTCGGGAGTCCTATGGAGTTAAGCTCAGCAAGGTAAAGATGAGACAATCTTCAGGGGAAAATAAGTCTCCCAAATGCACCTAGGAAAATTGTTCTGTGCCCTTCTCCGTGTGTGTGTGTGTGTGTGTGTGTGTGTGTGTGTGCGCGCGTGTGTGTGCATGTGCGCACGTGTGTGCTCCCTGGGAGGAGCTGGCATCTCTGGGCCAGCTCAGAGTAGCTGAGGATAGAGGCTCAGAGGGAAGCTCCAGAGACCAGAGGTAGGAGTTCTGTGTTCACCCCGTGCAGACTGGGGGATCCTGGAACGGAAGGCAGCCCAGACTTCCTGTAGGGTCAGTGGGGGCTCGTACAACCTCTGTCCCTCCAGTTCAGAGCTGGGATCTGGGAAGGTGGCCAGCAGCATGGTGGCCAGACTGGAGCAGGTGGGTCCAGGGTCTGGGACGGAGAAGAGGCTGGAGCAGCCTCAGAGGATGAGAGAGGAGCTCTCGCCTTGGTGAGGAGGTGGGTTGGGAAGAAGGAGGCAGATAAGAGAGGACTTAGAAGACAGAAGGCCAGGACGTGATGACTGACAGGATGTGGAGGTGCGTGGGGGGAAGGAGAGTGTGGAGACGATGCTTAGGTGTTTCTAGATTAGCGAGTGAGGGCGGCTGACTCTGGGTGAAGAGCCAGGGGTTCCTCCCACAGCTGGTGGCACCTAAGGCTTTTCTGGGCCATCATGGCCAGAATACAAAGTCCCCTTCTTGGACCAAGGATTCCTGGTGTTCAGGGGTGGAGCGGTCAACTGCATTAGGGGCAGCCATGGACACCCTGTCCAGAGGTGCCCACTACTCCCAAAGCCAAAAGAGAAACAGCCTTGTTGCCCAGCCCTGTTTTACCTGCCTTGAGGTTACTTAATAGTAAGGAGGACTGAATCATTCCCCAATCTCCTTTCCTTAAAAAGAAAAAAAATACTTTAGACAGAAGTTTGCATGACGATCGACTTACCTTTTGGTTTAGCAGATCACTTCCACACCACCAGTAAGAACTGCTATGATACGGAGTTCATTTTTTCATGTCTGTCCCTTTTTCTTTCTTTCTTCTTACTGGGGATTGAACCCACAGGTGCTCTCCCACTGAGCTATACCCCCCGTCCTTTTAGTGAGACAGGATCTCGCTAATTTATGGAGGCTGGCCTCAAATTCACAATCCTCCTGTCTCAGCCTCCTGAGTTGCTGGGATTACAGGTGCGTACACCACTGTACCTGACCCTTGTCACATTATGTCTTTACCCTCTATGTGCGACCCACTGGAACCTGTGGCTTATGAGACCCCAGAGTGGAGTGGCATTCAAAAATTCACAATTCAAATAGGAACTCTGATCTTCACTCCCTTTTCTCAAAGGACACGCCAGAGTACCCACACAGTCCTGGCTGCGTGGGCTGTTGACTGATTTGTCTCTAACATCCTTCGATTCCTGGGGGCCTCTCGATTTCCCACCACCGAACGCTCCCTGTCCCTCATCTGTGGTTTCTCTTGCTGGTGTGCCTCGGGCACAGAAAGAGCACCCGGCACATAGTAGGGTCACATACCTCTCTGCAGAGCTGAATGGGCTGGGAAGGTGGCCCCAGGGAGGGCGGGTGTGTTGGGAGGACGATTTGGAGCCAGGCTATGTGGCCGGGACTTGGCAGAGGACATGGGAAGAGGGAAGGACCTGAGGTTATTTATTTTGACCGGTTGGAAATGAAGCAGAGGCTGTACTACAGGGAGGGACCCCAGAAGTCCTCCCGCACACTCCTGTGGGACAGGAGGAGATGGACTCTGTCCTGGGGGTTGGGTGGGCTGGTATTTAGGGAGGACAAACCCTGGTCCTGCCCGAAGGGAAGGACCTGACATTGGGAAGTCTCCAGTGCAGCAGCTCTGTCCCGCTGGTGGCTGGTGGGGAGGAGGGTCGGGCGGAGGTGGGATCTGGGCTCAGATAAGCCCTGCGGCGGAGGCGGCGGGTGGCCCGAGACCCAGAGCTCTGGGAGGCACAGGGTGGGTGACTGACGCCTTGAATGCTCGGCAAGGGGTGAGGGCGGAGCAATTTTAGAGGTGCCCTCAGTGCTGGGACCCCCCATTGGGAAGCACAGTGGGGTGACATGTCACATGGTACTGACCCAGGTGTGCAGAGAAGGTGGGGCTGGAGGCAGCCACGGCCACATGGGGAAGACTTCAGTCCCCCGTGTCAGGGCCGTGGAAGGTGCTGCAGGTGGAGGTCAGGAGCCAGGTGGACCAGAATCCTTCGTCTTAGAGACCCGGTGACTTCTCCAAGTCCTCTCAGCTCCGCAAGCTTCGTTAAACTAACCCAACTTGAACGAGGGATGGGACAGTAAGACCCCTTGCCCAGCCCACTTCCAGTGTTCCCTGCAGGTATGGAAACCAGAGCTTCTGCACTTTGACTGGCAGGTGGGGTCTGCATGAGCTGCAGTCCAGCCTCTGCGACTGAGCAAGACCCTGTCTCAAAATAAAAGACAAGAAGGGCTGGTGTATAGCTCAGTGATACGGCATTCCCAGGCTTCATACCCTTACTTTAAAAAAAAAAAAAAAGTAACTGTCACATATCAAACCTGTTCTGTGTTCTCCAATCTCCAGGTCTCAACTCAGATGTCCCCTCTTCCAGGAAGCCGTCCCTCCGGGGCTTTCCCAGTTGCTTCCTGCCTGTCTGAGTTCAGAGCCTTTGCTTATGACCAGGACCGATACCACAAGCACATTCTCAGCTCATTTAATATTTATAGGCAGCTCACGGTGAGCCTGGCGTCCAGCCTAGTTTTACCAAACCCTGACTAACTGGCCGTGATTGTTTTTATGGCTGTTGGCCACAGTGATCTTAGTTCCTGGTCCTCGGGGTCCTGGAATTCCTGCTTGCGTGCTGGGGAGAGAAGGAAAGGGAGCCCTGGGGTGTGGGAGGGCAGAGGTCAGGCCAAAGTCCCTCTCCGCCCCTGCCCGCCCGCCTGTCCTGGAGAACTGTCTTCAGGGTTTCGGGGACTTGGCCACAGAGCAGGGGCTCCAGGAGGCAGCTGGCAGGCTGCGGCCTGAGTGAGCGCCTGTGTTTGTGGAAGGATCCCGGAGGACAGGTGACCTGGCACCCCGAAGCCAGGGGCCGCCACCATGGGGCCTGCCGACTCAGGGAGCCGCCCATGGACAGGAATCCTGCTGTCAGGTGAGGCCCTGCTTTTGCCGGAGGGGAGCCGGTGGGTGGCTGGAGGGGCTGTGTGTCTATCTGCCAGTCCTGAGAGCGCGCGCGCCTGTGTACATGCAGACGGAGAGAGAAGCAGAGAGACAGATGGAAATAAGGAGAGATAGAAAAAAGAGATAAAAACAGAGGCCAGAGAGAAAGAGACCAAGATCCATATTGAGAGCGAGAGAGACTGATTTAGGTACAGAGAGCCACAGAACGGGAGGGACATACAGGAAGAGCGAGTGGCACACAGAGACAGAAAATGTGGAAACAGAGTAGAAACGGCACCAGAGGGAAGAACAGGGAGAAGTGGACGGAGAGAGGGAGCCAGCAGACAGACGGCGGGAAGAGACACAGACGTGGAGAGGGCGGAGGGAGACTGAGATAGAGACTCAGAGAAAGCACTGGAGCATGACGGACAGACAGACACACACAAGTGAGGGGGAGGGGGAGGATGTGGCCCACCCCATGCCTCTGGCAGGGGACGGGTGTGAAAGCCATGCTGAAAGAACATCTCAGGTGACAGGGAGAAACTAGAATATTTTGATAAGAAAAGCATTTTGGGGGTGAAGAGCCGATTTTGCAGTGGGTCGTGGGAAGAAGCCAGGACACAGCCCAGCCTTGCTGTGTGACTCTGAGGCCAGCTCCTCCCTCTCTGGGCCAGAGATTCTCGGCCGACTGGAAGGCTGCAAGGACTTGAGGTTCTGGGAAGCTGGGAGTTAATCAGCTGCGTCTGTGAGTTTCTCTGCAAGTTTCACCACCTCCTGATGGGACGAAGGTCAGGACTGTTCAAGAAGGAAACAGGAGGGGAGGGCCAGGTGAAGGCTTTCCGCAGAGGAAGTCTTCTGATCTCAGCAGGTCTGAGGATGAGGACTGCCATGGATGTTCTTACACAATTTCCTTTGTCCTTATGACCACCATGAGAGACCGAGACTGTTGTTACTCATGTTTTACAAAAGGAGAAACCGAGACTCAGAGAGAGAACATCACTTGCCCAGGTAGATGACAAAGCTGTGATTGGAACCCAGACAGTTGCTCTGAGCTGGTGACCTTAACCTCCAATGGCATTGGAAGCAGAGAAAGGCAGACACCATCCCCACCACCATCTAAAGAAACTGAGGCCAGGTGCGGTGGCGCAGGCCTGTGATCCCAGCATCTCGGGAGGCTGAGGCAGGAGGATCGCTAGTTCAAAGCCAGCCTCAGCAACTCAGCGAGGCCCTAAGCAACTCAGTGAGACCCCGTCTCTAAATAAAAAATAAAAAGGGCTGGGGATGTGGCTCGGTGGGTAAGCACCCCTGGGTTCCATCCCTGATACTCTCCCCCCACCAAAAAAAGAAACCGAGGGTCACAAAGAGCTGCCATGATGGAGCCAGTGAGTGTCAGAGTCTGTATTTGCCCCAGCCATCCTGGGAAGCCGTGCCCTCTATCACAGAATGGTGGGAAAGGGGGCTGTGCTCAAGCCCAACTGGGGTCTTTTGAGGGGTGGTGAGGGGCCTGGCAGCAGCCCCTGCTAACCAGGCCGGTGGGGAGGTGAGGGGTGTCAAGGTCAGCTGTGCATGAGCCCAGCTGCCCACGCCATGGCCTCTGCCAGCCTCCGGACGGAGCAGAGAACTGCTGCAAACTTGTCCCTCCCTGTCCCACAGCGGGGGCACGTCCCGAGGGCGAGCCTGAGGAAGTCACAAGGTGAATTCCTGCCACCAGAGGTGAAAGTGGAAGTTCTTGTTCTCCTGGGCTGCGCTCTCTGCACCCCGTCCCGGGTTCACAGGAGGGGTTACGGGGTTGCGAGCACGAGTCTTCAGGGCTTGGCGGGCCAGGTGCAAGGTCAGCCTCTGCCCCTCACACACACACTGGCTTAGCAAGTGACACTCCCTCTCTGAGCCCCTGTTCTTCTCTATGTGGAACGGGGAAGACCACCGTGCACCTCCAGGAGAGCGAGGCTGGTCGGCGGGGAGCACGGTGACTATCGGGGAACCCCGTTACGGCTTGCCAGGGTTTATTACCACCCCCTGGCACGAAGACCCCAGGAGGCAGGTGGTATTTTGCCCACGTCACAGCTGAGGAAATGGAGATTCAGAGAAGAGAAAAGCAAGCTGCAGGTTACACAGCCAGGGATGGAATGGCCCGTCTGTGACCTCAGACCTCCCTTTGCTCCTCAGGATGGTAACTGGCCACCCCCAACCCACCTGCCTCCCTGAACACCTCTTCTCTCCCCTTCCAGCCTCGCTGCTGACTGCATGGTGTCTTCCGGCTGCAGCCCAGGTCATCCCCAGAGACAACCCGCTTATCACCATCCAAAGTGAGCAGGAGGTTGTTCTGCGTTGGGAACCCCTGCCCACCCTGGACTCATGGCAGGCTCAGAGGGGTGGGCACAGAGAACAAGGCCCTCATCCTGTCTCTGCCGCCACAGAGATCAACCATCTGGGTGCCACGCCCAAAGTCCCAAGAGGATGAATCTGATTGGCCCAGGCAGGGTCCAGTGACATCTAGTCCAGGCAGCTGTGTTGGGGGCAGGAGCAAAGGAGTGGACTGTGGCCATCCTGGCAGCAGGAGAGGCGTGTTGGCTGAGGCGGGCGGGGGCCCTGGCTGGCGTCCTTGGGATGAGCTTGATTCTCTTTGCTGCTGATGTTGACTGATCCCCTCTCGGGTCCTGGACTCTGCTTTGCTTGCACAGCCTTGGAGAGGGACACACCTCACATGCCTAGAACAAGCAGTAGCTCCAGCATCTGAGCCTGGACAGCCATCCAGGTGTCTTCTGGCTGTTCTGATCCACCCCCGTCTCTCTGGATCCCTCTGTGGCTCCGCCTTGTTCTCCCTCCATCTGTGTCTCTGCTTCCTCCTCTGCAGACCCACTGGCCAAGCCCACCGTCTCAGCCAGCCAGAACACAGTCACAGAACACAGGGAGATGGTGACTTTCTACTGTGACACCGTGGACGTCAACGTCACCATCCACTGGGTCTTCCAGAACCAACCCTTGGTGTTCAATGAGCGCATGCTGCTGTCTGCAGATGGCAAGATGCTCACCCTCCTCACGGTTCAGCGGGAGGACTCTGGGACTTACCAGTGTGAAGCCTGGGACGCTCTTGAGACCCAGAGCAGCGACACCACCTTCCTGGAGGTCAACTGTGAGTCTCCTTTCCTCCCCACAACCCCTGGTAGATGCTCACTTCCTGGGTGCCTCATCCAGTCTCACAATTTTAAATCTCCCCCAAATGAGGAATTGTCTTTGAACTTGAACTTAGAACTGTTTGACATTTCTGCTCAGAGGGTTCTAGAAACTTCCAGCATAATGGACCTAAACTTGAGTTTCCAAACCTCAGATGTCTGATGCACAGTCTTGCCTGGGTAGGGCTGAGCCAGGAGCCTAAGCTGGTGTGGCTGAGATGTGCCTTCGGATCCTGCTTTACCTGGGGATAGAGCTGAAGTTAATATCCACCAGGAACCCATGCCTCCTTTGCACCTGAGCAGAGAGGAGGGCATACAGTATTTCCTGACCCCCTGAGTCCCCTCGCAAGACAGCTGTTGCTGATGCCGTTGTTCCTGTCCTCCCAGATGGTCCCGACTCCATCAAAATCAAGTGGGAGCCAGGTGTAGCCAGCGGGGAAGTGGTGGAGGTGCTAGAGGGCTCCACCGTGAACTTCCAGGTGGAAACGCAGTCTCACCCGGACCCTGACTATACCTGGATTTTCCCCAACAATTACAAGCTGCCTACCACCATGAGAACACTGACCATCGACACCGTGTCCAGGGAACACGAGGGCATGTTCAGGTGCTTGGTGTCCAACAACGCCACTCTCCTGTCCCGCCTTGGTGCTCTGACAGTGCGAGTCCTCGGTGAGTCTCCTTTCCTGGTTCCTCTCTTTGATCCTCTCAGAATCCGAGGCCGTCGATGTCAGAAGCCATTGGGAAGTCTCATCCGGGGCTCTTGGTCATTCTGCAAGAGAGGGAGATCCCGAGTGGCACAGAAGACGTGCTGTGTTCTGGAGAAAGTCAGTGACCGCCATGAGGTTCTCAGGGGGCTGGAATCTGAACCACTGAGCCCCACCAATGCCCTGGAGTTTGAGGAGGACCCGGGGAGCGGGGATCTCCCCTTGTCTGGTGGCTGAGTAGAGCTCTGACCTCAGGGAAGGACCCCACCCCTGGCTGGGCACATCCTCCAGGAGACGCTGCTGGCTCTCTGTGGCTGTCCACGGCTGGGTTCTTTGGAAGTGAGGGGGTTGATGGGTATAAACACTAACATAAGGCTTCTTACACACAGAGCCCCTAATAATAACCACATGTGCATGGCACACTTACCCATCTGACACACACAACAGACACACACAACTCATACATGACACATACACACAACTCATACATGACACGTACACACAACGAACAACATGGCAGGCATGCATCACACACACAACACATGTATGTAGAACATTCACAAGATATGCATGTGCAACACAGTCAGTGCTCTGCCTAACACAGCACATACACAACACCTACATGCCACGCATGCAAACTCACAACCCTCAATGCACTCACACATATTCACAACACTTATGCAACACACAAGATGTACACACAAAACACAGATGCACACATTTCATGTATGTGTACACAACAAGCAATACCACAGACATACAAAACACTCCCTGTGAAGTGTGAGCACACAACACACAGCACACTCGGGATCCACCCAACACCACAGACACTTAAGACATACAACACAGGAAAGGTACTCCATAGCGCACATCCCACACCCTCAACGTTTCTGTACAATGTACACAAAACATACACACAGGCCATGCACAGCCAGCACAGCTAGACACAAGCATAAACATTCAACTCACAATGCACACACATAACTCAGACCATACCACAGACACGGCACACACGGTTGAACATGGAAAACGTACACGTGTGTAACACATGCTCACACACAAGATGTGTCTACCACCCACACACCTCACATCCACAACACACACGACAGGCATGAAACACACACACACAATCATCATATAACACACTCAGCCACACAGACATCCACGTGCAGGCACACACTCGTGCACACACCTGGGAAGCCCCTGGGGCCCCATGTGGGCAGGAGACCAGGGAAGCTCCTTGAATCTGGTCCTGTGTCTCCACATGTTTCCAGAAAAACTGACCAAGCCGCAGGTGGAGGCCCCGAGCTCGGATCTTGTGGAGAACGTCGGACCCGTGAACCTGACCTGCCAAACTACCCATCAGAGGGTCCAGGTGCAGTGGTTCCTAGGGGATCAGCCCCTCCTGCCCAGTGAGCGTCTGACCCTGTCGGACGACAACCTGACCCTGGTCATCCACGAGCTCCGTCGGGACGACACGGGGCCCTACGAGTGTGAGATCTGGCACTGGGGCAGCCGGGCTCGGAGTGACCCCCTCGGGCTGACCATCAACTGTGAGTGGCCGGGTGGGGATGGCGTCCTCCTCCCTCCAGGTTCTTCTTCCAGTCACCACGTGCTTGTTCAGCACCTGCTCCGTGCCAGCTGCAAGCCTGGGCGGGGCCAAGACTACGTGCCTGCTCACGTCCCATGCAGAGGTGGCCGAGGGACGAGAACCCAGGGGAAGGGACGGCCCGTGAGGTGGGCCCGTGCTTGGTGTGTTGGAGGAGCCGCGGGGAGGCCAGGGTGGCTGGGGAGGGGTGAGCTGGGGTGAGAATGGAGGAGAGGAGGTGAGGTGGCCAGTAAGGACCAGATGGTGCAGGGCCCGTGGGCCACCCTGGGGCCCCAAGAGTCGTGAGCAGAGGAAGGACAGGCCCAGACGGCGTTCACAGGCGCCCGTGACCCATATATGAGAAGAAAGAGGCAGAAGCAGGAGGGACCGGAGGTCAGAACCCGAGCTCGGAGAAGCAGCCTGGACCTGGGGCGGAACGGGATTGCGCAAGCGAGCGTCTGATTTGGGGGAGACGTTCCTGCGAGAAAAACCTGGCGGGGTCTGGGGAAGCCCGGGAAAGCCATCGGATTGAGATGCAAGCAGAGAGGAGAGGGAGAGAGGGTTGGATGGAAGCCCCCGACAGCCTCAGCCTCTCAGGCTAAGGGTCACCCCCCATGGCTCCCAGGAAGGGGTCTGGCTTCGTCTCCCCTCCACCGGAGATGCTGGCAGGTGCAGCTCGTGGGAGGACCGGGCGTGGATTCCAGGCCCTGCAGCCGAGCCCTGGGTCAGCCACACTGTTCCCATTGGAGGTCTTCAAGGTGCCTTCTCATGGTGGCCACAACCGTCCAGCGCGAGCAGACAGGGCTGGGACAGAGCAGCAGCTGGCGGGTAACAAGAAGCCTCAGAGCTTCTTGGGTGGATTCAGAGCATCCAGCTCACGGATCTGCTGCCCTTAGATGAGAGGTGGAAAGAAAGCAAGTGACTCACGGGTGACGACCCCCCGGGCTGGTAATGTGGCCACGTGGTAGGGCACTTGCCTGGCGAAGGAAGGAAGGGAGGGAGGGTGGGAGGGAGGCTGTCTCGCTCCAAGTCTTTTTGCTTCAGCTACATAAGGATGGAGGAGCCATGAACTGTATGGAGAAGTTTTGAGGAGAAGAGATTTCCACAGAGAGACAAAGTTGGGGTCCACTTTTTCTTCTTCTTCTCTCTCTCTCTCTTTTTTTTTTTTTTTTTTTTGGTACCAGGGATTGAACCCAGGGGCCTTAACCACCGAGCCACATCCCCAGCACTTTTTTATATTTTATTTTGAGACAGGGTCTTGCTCGGGGCCTCCATAACTTGGTGAGGCTGCCCTTGAATTCGCAATCCTCCTGCCTCAGCCTCGCAGGCCACTGAGATTACAGGCATGCACCACTGTGCCCGGCTTTGGGGTCCACTTTTGTACATGTTAAGTAGCAGGGGCATATGCAGGAGTTAAGAACATGTCTTTTCTCTTTCTTCTCTGTCATTGTCTCCATTTATTCCTACTTTAATTATGAAGCAAATACATTTATTTTGTGTCCCTTGTGCCAGGCAGTTGATAATCATGATCGTCAGTGCCCACAGCCTACTGGGGAATAAAATAATACCGTATGACCAATGCGGCTATGTGGGGAAAGAAGGGAGGATTTGGGGAGTCCAAAGGAAGTCTCAGACAGAGAGACGTGGAAAGGGCCACTGTGACAGCTGAGGACTCCCATGAGTCTGGAGGGTGAGCAGGGGTCGGCTCGGAAGAGCATTCCAGGCAGACGTGGGTGGGATCTCCAGGGGGATCTTGCTCTTGGGTGAGAGTAGAAAATGTGGAAAGGTGAGTGACAGGGTGGCAGAGGTCTAGGAGGTCAGATCATGAATGCCCTCATCAGCCTGGCTGGGGAGATGGACCCCGGGGAGTCATGGAGGATTCTGAGCATAGGAGCGATAGCATGGGGTTTGTACACAGGAAGACCCCTCTGGCTGCAGGGTGGAGGTTGGGCCTGAGACGTAGAGGCCAGGAGGGGCTGGGATACGGGTGAGGGACGCTGGGGTTCAGATGGGGAGGAAAGGACAGAGTCAAAGGATGTGGAGGTGGGGCGCGGGCAGCGCTTTCTTCTTCTCCTAGAATATCCCAACCAGACACTGTGCGTCCATCTTCCCAGGAAGAAGGGAAGTTCATTCTTCCCCTGAATTTAAGCAAGACTTGGCTTCCGGACTCTCTTAGTTTGGGTGGGAATCCAGCCGCTGCCTCCGTTGGTCACCTTCGTGTGCGTGGCAGGAGAGCACAGTGCCAGCGGTTCTCCTCTGGGGTGACGAAGAAACTCCGCCAGGTGTTTCCACCACCGAGAACCCACAGTGTTTGTGGTGGAGGCTTGGGTCCCAGGGCGCGGCCACAATTTCTGAAGCCTGGTGTCTTGGGAGAGTCCTTGAGAGAATCCGCCTGTGTGAAGGCAGTTTCCATCCCATCTTGTCCTGTGTGACAAGACAAGCTGCTTGTCACACAGCTCAGGATAAAAAGGGAGTGTTTTCCCCTCTTCTGCTCAGATCCCTTTCCTTCTTTCATCATCGTCATCATCATTATCATCATCATCGTTTTTGTGGTTCTAGGGATTGAACCCAGGAGTGCTGTACCACTGAGCTCTTTATTTTTATTTTGAGAACAGGGTCTTGCTAAGTTGCTGAGGCTGGCCTCAAACTTGGGATCCTCCAGCCTTGGCCTCCCTAGTCGCTGGGATTACAGATGAACTCCCATCTCCACACACCTACTTCCCACGGTTGATTCCATTCAGCCACAGTTAGAGAGCCAGTGTCTCCGGGCAGCAGGCTGGAATTCCCTCAGTCCCAACAGAAAAGGGGCTGGGGGCAGCATAATTTACAGTGTGGGGTGACTTGGCAGGTGTGTGACACATGGCTTTGCCTGCAGATGGCCCTGACCGAGTGGACATCACCAGGGGGTTTTCGTCTTCCGCTGTGGTGGGCACCATCCACGAGAGGCTCAACTCCAGCCTGATCCTGCAGTGCCGGGCTGAGTCCAAGCCAGAGGCGGAATATCGCTGGTTCCTTGAGCACTCCACGGCGGTGTACGTGGGCAAGCAGCTGGTCATCGGGGCTCTGACCCAGGAACACAAGGGTGTCTGCAGCTGCAGGGCCTCGAACTCTCTGACCATGGTGACTCGCTTTGCCTCCGTACTGATCCAAGTAGGTGAGTCTCTCAGGTGCATCTTCCCCTGGGGTCTGTGCAGCCTTTCCCTTGCTGGCTCCAGCCACCTACCCGGTGACAGTGAATGTACTGCACACAGAAATTCCCTCGGCGGGTTGGGAGCTTTGAATCCAAACCCTCTGCTTCTTGCTGTTGCCCTGCCTAACTCTCCAGCCAGTTTTCTTGCCTGCAAGTGGGTTTGTGAGGCCCACCTGTCCGAGGTATCTAGAAAGAAAGTCGTGGAGACAGCCGGTGAGAGAGGCAAGGAGTGTCAGGGTAGCTGGTGCAAATATCCACGACACAGCTCCAAGTTCAAGCAAAGGGTTACCGACAGAGAGCCAGTCAGGCTGCCCCTCTGCAAGGCCCAGCAGCCTGCAGGAGAAACTTCTAAACTATATAGTCATGTACAATGGAGTAGTTAAAAAATAACCTTCAGGTCCTGTGATTGTTATTTGGCATCTTTGAAATGGTTTCTGTGGACTCTGAGGTTTCTTCCAGGGACTCTGGGGTGGGCAGGTGCTGATTTTCAAAATGGAGTTGCTTTGGCCTAAAGACTTACCAGAGAGATGGTAGAGAAGATCAGGAATCATGTTAATAGCAACTGGTCTTGTCAAGAACTGTCTTGAGTCCTTGATAAGACAGCATAGTATTGCTAGCTACCAGGATTCATATCCTGGCTCCAGTACTTACTAGCTGTGTGATCTTGGGCAACTGACTTAACATTTCTGGCCCTCCGATTTATTATCTGTGAAACAAACAATCATTGCACCTATTCTTGGGGTTGTTGAAGAGTAATTCATATTTATAAAGTCCTTAAGGTTGTCCTTGGTGTGTTGTTTTTGCTAAAGAAAATTATTCTCTATTGAGCCTGTGCCACATGCCTAAAGCAAACCTTCCATATACAGTATCGACAAATACTCGCTAAGTACTCTCTGCCAGCCAGGACGAGGCCAGCCTGTTGGTACCTCCATTGTTCAAAGGGAGTAACTGAGACTTACAGACTCGACCCTGTTGCTGGGGTTTGATTTTTTTTGTGGGGGGGTGGGTACTGGGGACTGAATCCAGGAGTTCCTATCCACTAAACCACATCCCCAGCCTTTTTTTGTATTTTATTTAGAGACAGGTTCTCCCTGAGTTGCTGAGGGCCTCACTAAGTTGCTGAGGCTGGTTTTGAACTCGCAATCCTCCTGCCTCAGCCTCCTGAACTGCTGGGATTACAGGCCTGCACTACCATTTGGCTTGGCTTGTTGTTGGCCTTTGAAACCAGGCTGGCTGCCCCCCTGCAGGGTTCTTTGGTTGTCACTAAGCTGAGGACCCCACGCTGCTTCCCAAGTGACCTCCTTTAATCTCCAGTGCAGCCCTGTGGTGCTGTGAAGACCATTTGCTGTGTGGACAACAGGCTCGGAAGAGGGAGCAGGGAGTTAGCAAGTCTGATTGACGCTCACTCGTGGGAATTTTGAGAAGGATCCCGTACAAAGGCTCAGGGCTCCGTAGATAGCAGCACCTTTCACTGCCACCGATCATTACCATCATCATCTTCTCATCGGGCACCTCTGATGTGTCAGGCAGTATATTGGAGCTTCTATGCACGATCCACTTAATCCCCTCAAAAAATACGTGCAAAAATGTGTCGGGTTAGGAATTAATATCCTTGTTTAAATGAAGAAATGGAGACTCGGAACAAAGCTCAGAACACCTGAGGCATCCCAGGATGACCCCTTCTGCCCCTCAAAGCAGAGCCCCTCCCTCCTAATCCCGGTGGCTGCATTTTACCTTCGGCGATAGGTTTGGGCAGAGACAGGACGGGCTAAACAGCAGGCCAGTACGAATGACAGCTGCCATTTATTCATCGCCTACTCTGTGCCAGGAATGAACACTGTGGTCTCATCTCATCTCCGCAACATCTGTGTCATGGGTACAACGCCCCCCACCCCAATTTGCAGATGAGGAAATGAGGCTTCAGAGTGAATTAGCTTGTCCAGGGTCACAGGACTCCAGAGGTGAGGGGCGCCGAGGGAGAGCCAGGTTACTGGTTGCCAAAGCCTATTTCAAGTCCTGTCCTGTCCTCCCCAGTGCTGGTCCTTGCTTCCTCAATGGGAAGGGTGAAATGTATTTCCTGATCACTTCCCATGGATTCAGACATGTATATATGTATATGTAATATATGGGTAAGGTTCAGACACTTTGCACCTTACTTATACTGGCCGAGAATACATACATGTTTCATTTTCCCAGCAACCCTATAAAGCAGGCACTACTGTTCTGTTCCCATTTTACAGAAGAGATTATTGAAGCACAGAGAGGTTATGTCGAATACCCAAAATCACACAGCTGCGATTTAAACCCAGGTCACTTGAAAGAAACAGTGCTATGAACTGCTGCCCCCAGTGACTGAAAAACAAGTATTTGTAAAACGTCAGTGAAGATGAAGCCACAAGCTTAGGGATGGGGCTGGGGGAAGGGCTGAGGGTGTGTCCAGCCTGGTTTTGATTTTCTCTCCCTAGATCCGGAGCCATCCTCCCTGTCTGCAGGGGCCATCGCTGGCATTGTTATTGGGGTCCTGGTTGGCGTTGCTCTGGTCTCAGGACTGGGCTATTTCTTCTACACCAGAAAGGCCGGATGGTAATACTGGGAAGGGCTGGGGGCGTGGCGAGCAGGGCCCCCTGGTGGGAGGCTGAGCCGTGTGCAAGGCCCCTGGGGAATTCAGCTCGGGTCATCCTCCGAGAATAGGCGGGGGTATGGACGGAGCCCGAGGAGATGGGCAAGGGCGAGCAGTACGGAGTAATAAGGCCTCTGGGGTTTCAGTCCCTCAGAGAGATCAGGGGGCAGTCCCAACCCTGAGGCCACGCCACCAGCCTCTGCGCGGGAGCACCGCACACGGTCCAGTTCCTGTAAGTGACCCCGCGGCTGATGCAGGGCAGCGCGGGGGCTGGGGTGCCGAGAGCGCTGGCCTCTCCTCCCAGCTCTGCCTCCCGGTGACTGATCGCAGGCAAGTCCTGTCCTCCCCAGCCTCAGTGTCCCCCTCTGGAGTGTGGGTGAGACTGGAGGCAGCCCTGGGAGGGGTTCCTTCTGTTCAGCGGCCTCGACAGGAGGCCAGGCAACAGAAGGTCAGCACTTTCTCCTTCCTGGGTCTCAGAGAAGCTTGTTATCTGGTGTCAAAGCCGAGCAAGCTCAGTGCTACTTGCTGAACCCAAATCCAGGCTCCGGATCCACCTGGGCATGTGCCTCAAGTGCCCTCTACTGGTGACTCCTTTGCCGTCTGTGGATTTGTCTTTCTAACGAGATGAGCCTCAGACCTGATTGCTCAATCCAGCTCCTTGTACAAAGGGGGACTCGGGACCAGGAGCCATAAAGGGTTGGGACTTAGGATGTCTCTCGTCCTCTGTGTCACCGGGCAGCCTTATCTAACCCAGAACCTGATTTCCAGGACATTCCCTGGTCAAGCTCGGCCGCGATATGAGGGGGAGTCCTGGGGAGGAGGAGGAGGAGCTGGAACAACAGCCCCTTCCTGTCGCTCTCTTCCTAACTCCAATTCTGGGCTGGGATTCACTTCCTCTAGACAAACGAAGTCCTGTGTATGACAACATACCCGAGCCCCGGGGACAGATCGGAGTTAAAAAGGTGGGTGAGCGCCAGAGGGGCCCTCCACGAGCCCCTCTGTCCTTTCCCAGCCCAGCAGGCTGTTCAGTTCTCCCCTGAGGGTGAGGAGCTGCTGTGATCTCTCCAGGACGCCCAGGGCCAGCGTGGGTCTCTCTGCGTCTCCTCCTCTGCCTTCTCTGAGACTCGCAAGTCCCTCTCTCGCCTTTTCCTGTCTTCTTGTCTTCTTGCTCTTGAACAGGACAATGGCCAGACTCGGTCCCTCTGGGAATCGGAAGGGATGTAACTACCTTTTCCCCCCTTTCCTATCCTAGGGGTTGCACCCACGGATGCTCTACCACTGAGCCACCTCCCCAGCCCTTTTTATTTTTTATTTTGAATCCAGTTCTTGCTAAGCTGCTGAGACTGGCCTTGAACCTTCGATCCTCCCGCCTCAGCCTCCCAAGAGGCTGCGATTGCAAGCGTGTGCTACCACGCCTGGCTGGAATCTAATTACTTATGAGGCTAAATCTATGTGTGAGAATTTCCGGGAATGGCCCCATCCCAGGCCCTGTGACCTTTGCTTACAGCTTTATTTTTCCCTAGAAGCTGCCACCGGACCTCCCCGAGCAGTTCTATGAGGTATGTTGGCCCAGGAAAGGCAGCTGAGCATTTTCTGTGTGGCAGGCCTGGGAGGCCCTCTTCTCTAGACCATTCGTGGTGCGCTGCAGGGGCCTGGGTGGGGAGGAGGGGCCCACGGTCTCACAGGGAGCAGGGTCAGACTCCAGGACTGGTTCCTGCTCGGTTCCTTCTCCCTCCAGGGCTTGGGACTGGATTGGTAGTGGTGGTGGTGGTTGGAGGGCTGGATTCCAGAAGCTGGAGCTAAAAGGAGGCGAGGAGTGGAGGTTCCAGAGCCAGTGGGAGGAAGGAAAGAGTCCTGGGCCAGCCGCAGTCCTGGACCCCGCCCTTCTTCCACTTCTGAGTCTGCCAGAACCTGGGTGGACCCTTCGTCTCTCTGGGTCCCTGAGGAACGTGGTTAGCGTGTCCCAGGCAGTCCACCTCTGCTGATGGACGGCTCTGCTCACTTGCAGAAGGAACCGCCTTCATGGACCCCCAGGGACTATTCTCCCAGCCCCAGGAAGCCACCACCCAAACTTGCGATGCACCCGCCGGTCCCACCCCCACCCAGAGGAGACCTAGAGGGTAGCTATGAGGTACGTCTGCGCCCCTCTCGGGACACTCGGAAGTCATCAGCCATCGACGTGCTTTCCCCGACCCGAGAGTCTGATGGGATGAACTCCCAACAGATTTCCCCTTTGAGGGTCCTTTCAATCCTGCTCCACCCAGTTCCATCTTGTCCTTTTCTAGACAGTTCCATCCATTCCCTCTCAGTGTGGTCCCCTTTACTCCCGTCTGTGTCACCATAGAATTTCTGTCCACTCTGTTCATTTCCTTTCTGTCCACTGACCTTTGCTCCGGGTCTTTCTAGATCCCGTTACCTCCATGTCGTATTCCAGTCCACTCAGCTCCTCCCGCTCCGTCTCGCCCCATCGTCCCCGTCTTTTCCACGTCTTTGGATTCCATCCCATTCCGCTGCCTTCCCTCTCCATCTCTCTCCTATTTCATGTCTTCCCGTTCCATCCACTCCTCTCTCTGGCATTTTATGTACTTTTAGGTTTTTCTTTCAATTCCATGCCAACCCTTTATGTCTTCCGCATTCCATTATCACCTTCTGACATTTCCAAGCTCTTCGGAGGAGGACCAGATGGGCTCAGGCTGTTGTACGAACTGTGTCTAGGTTGGTCCATTCTCCAGTCAGCTCTGACCATGTCCAGACTCAAGTCACTGTCCTCATAGGGACCTCGGGAGCAGGGGAACATGCTAGTTCCCTGTTATCAGTAGAACCAAGGCTCTTCCCAGGAACCTCACCCAGGAGTTTTCTGGTGGATCTCCTAGTTATAAGCTGAGAAAATGGGGTGTTAGGTTTCCTGGTCTCTGGAACAGAAGCAGGCATGGGAGAAGGTGTGGGAAGAGCGTTCGCTGTGCCACTCTGTGCGTGCCGCATCCTGGAGGGACGAGCAGAGCCAGCCACAGGAAGAGTGCAGACTGGAGCTTCCAGGTTGAGGACTCCAGCAAGAAGGCCCTGGGGTGGGTGTGTTAGCCACTGTTGCTGGGTCATGAAATGACCACGCACTTGCGGATGAAGGCACATTATTATCACCGTGGAGACACGTTGTTATCTCAGTTTCTGTGGGTCTGAGCTCGGTCTCCTGCAAAGCGGTGGTGAAGGCGTTGGCCGAGGCTCGGGTCTCAGCTGAGACTCGACTGGGGAAGGATCTGCTCCAAGCTCATGTGGCTCTTGGCAGCACCCAGTCCTTTGCAGGCTGGGCCTCAGTTTCCTACTGACTGTTGGCTGAGGCCACCCTCCATCTTCGCCATGCGTCACTTTCCATAGGCAGCTCACAGCATTGCCTCTTGCTTCTGCAAAGCCAAGATGGAAGACGTGATCTTAGGTCAAGAATCACGGGGGCACTGTCATTACGTCCCACCACCTTGGCCTTCCCTTAAGGGGAGGAAATCCACAGGGGCACAAATGTCAAGAGGTAGGCGTTATGGGATGGACTTAGAACCTGTCTAGCATGGTGGGGAAGGGAAGTATGTGGGCCATTCCAGAAACACAGAGGTAACAGCGTGACTGCAGTGTAGTGAAAAAGACCTTTGGAATTTCCAAGGATGGGAAAGGAGACCTCCAGGCAGCTTGGGCCCCAGACCACAACCAGGTGGGCCAGAAGTTCACTCCCAGCAAGGGGGCCCACTTCTCTCTTTGTTTAACAGACCCTTGTGAATCCAGAGCCCGACACTTACTGCCAAATCAACCCGTCAGTCTAATGGAAGCAGACATCTTTTCTTCAAGAGTCCTAGAGACACCAGCCTCATTCATGCATTCAGTGACACCGAGGACATCGAGTGCACATTGTCACCCAGCCATCCCTGTCACCTTTGTAGACCTTGCGATGTTCTATTCCAATGTGTTGGTCAGGCTTCAGAATCTGGACCTCACCAAATCTCGGGCTGTTGACTCGCGTTTCTTTGAAAGCCACAGGAACAGCCCTCGAACCTGGAAGTAGAGGGCCAGGGCTTGAGGCTCAGCAGCTCGGGGTACCGCGGTTGCCTCCGGAGGCCGAGCAAACACTGTCAGCCCGGGAGAAGGATGAGGCTAAGTCAGCTGGGGACATGAAGGGGACATCTGCAGGGCTGGGCAAGCAGGGGCTTTCTGAATCATGATAGGGGATCAGGAACAAAGAGCTCTTAGGAAATGGTGGGAGAAAAGATAGGGCGAAGCCAGGGACTGAGGCTCCCGGGGGAGGGGGAGGTTGTGAGGAGTCCAGGATGATTCTGTTGCCAGAGCAACTGAGTGATTGGCAGGACACTGGGGGGGGGGGCAGTGAGGGGTAGGGAGGGAGATGAAGGATGGGTTTAGATAGGTCGAGAATCAGACAGAGAATCAAGTAGGCAATGGTTCATGAAGGTCTGGGGAGATCAGGGCTGGAGACACACATCTGTGAGTTGTCAGTAGGATTTAAACTGACGGGGTCCCTAAGACCACCTCATACTCAGTGATTTGCTGAAAGGATTCACAGGACCCAGTTTTTATGGCCCTGGTGGCAGCTTTTACAGAAAAGGGAAAGGGAGAGAAATCAGCCAGGGGAAAAGGCACAGAGGACGCTGCACAGCGTCCAAGTGTTGGCGCTCAGTGGAGTCACGTGGGGACCCCCAGCAAGGACGTGCGATGCCAACACATGATAAGGCTGGCCCACCCTGGAGGCTCACCTGAACCTGGGCGGTAAGTCCCATCAGCCTCTGCACCTGTGTCCCTCCCCAGGCGTCTCCCAGAAGTCACGCTGTCATTGTGCTCTCTTTGACAGATGGGTTCGGCCTAGCTCAAGGCCTCAGGCATGCAAAAATCATCGAATCAGGTAGAACGTGGCAAGGGCAGATCTCAGGAGCCAGCCACAGGTTAACAATGGACACGGGCCTTTCTTGAGAATGTGCAGGGTCCGTAGGCCTGTGACATTGCACCAAAGAGGGGGTGATGAAGACAGGGAAGAGTAGCGGCTGGCAGCGGGGTCCAGGGACCATCCAAGGTTTACAGGAGAGATCAGCAAAGGAGACAGTAAAGGACGGGAGAAGAAGATGGGAGGCAAACCAAGAACGTGAAACCTTGGAAATCAAGAAGGGGTTCCCAGATGGGGGTTGATCTTTGGAGCCGTAAAGCTATATTAGTGACAGTAATATTAATTCAGATTAAAAACCTGAATTAATCAGATATGATCCAGGTATGATTATTAGATATGATCCAGAAGACCAGTGTCAGGATCTTAATCTTTTATTTAAGTACTAGGGATTGAACCCCGGGGTGCTCTATCATTGAACTACATCCCCAACCTTTTTGAGACAGAGTCTCACTAAATTGTGGAGGCTGGGGGCTGGGTGCCGTGGTGCACACCTGTGATCCCAGCAGCTCCGGAGGCTGAGGCAGGAGGATCATGAGTTCAAAGCCAGCCTCAGCAAAAGCGAGGCACTAAGCAACTCAGTGAGACCCTGTCTCTAAATAAAATACAAAATAGGGCCGCGGATGTGGCTCAGTGGTCGAGTGCCCCCTCTCCAAAATAAAATAAATTGTGAAGGCTGGGCCTGAACTTGTGATCCTCCTGCCTCAGCCTCCCCAGTAGCTGGGATCACAGGTGTGCACCCCTGCTCCTGGCCAGTGCTACAATCCTAAATACTGCATTCAACAATGCCAGAGGCACTTCCAACTTGAACCCTGGGAATTTCTCCCTCCCCCAATATCCTGGGGACAGATCACATTTTCCTGCTACCCTCTAGCAACTCTTAACTTTGTCTTCTACTGTTCTAGCAAATGGGTTCATCCGTGAATGTTGAGCTCTCACCCAAATCCTGGCCCAAACTACCTCAGTATGAAATTTAAGTTTCAGCCAATCTCCAAAGAGGTGATAGAGAAATCTTTGGAGTAGATGGGCATTTGTTTGGAATGGGTTCATGTTCCTTCGTGGTAGCTTTACCAAAGTTCCTGTAATATTCTGGTTAAACCAGAATTTTAGGGACTCCTGGAAGTAAACATTATCACTTTGTGAAAGGGAAAAAATAAAGAGACCAAACAAAAGACAAAGTCAGTTGTTTTTGTTTTTTTTTCCCCACGGTGCTAGGAATCGAACCCAGGCCCTTGTGCTATCTCTCCAGCCCCCAAAGTCAGTTTTAAATGAAATGTTACTAATGCTTTATTATGATTATCTTAAATGAAAACATTAGCAAGAAAAACAACTGAAAAGAAAAAAAGGAATATGACCTAATAAAGCATCCTGTGTTGATTTTGTCCCTTTGAACATGAAGCTTGATCTGTGAGATCTCATATCTTTACCACACGGCCAGGAACACAGCGTTTCTGTTTGTGTTTTAACTCCATCAGTGGATTTTGACAGTTTCTTCTTACGTTTTGTATTTATCTTACTACATTTATTGGTAGGCCTTTCTCTTCTATTATGAATAAAGGCAAAACTTTTTGTATCTTGTTTGCAAACTTGGTGTTCTTTATATAGAAGAAATATATCACTGGGTTGATAATGGGTAATATATCATAAAAGTTGAATTTGGACTCTCAAATCAGATTTCCTGAGCTCAAATCCCAGCTCTGTCCTAACAATACAATCGAGGGCAAGTTGCTTAATGTCTCTGGGCTTGTTTCATCTTCTGTAAAATATAAATAACGGTTCTACCTTGTAAGACTAAATGTATTTATATATACGTAGACATGTACACACACGTAACACACCGAGGGTTACATAACTGATTCATATTAGATGGTTTCTAAACTCTTCTTTTTTTCTATTCTTTTTTTTTTTTGTGGTGCTGAGGATTGAACCCAGGGCCTTGTGCTTGCAAGGCAAGCACTCTACCAACTGAGCTATCTTCCCAGCCCTCTTCTTTTTTTCTTCATTTATTTTTTTCAAATATATTTTTCCTTTATTTTATTTGCTTATTTGTATGTGGTGCTGAGAATTG
This sequence comes from Sciurus vulgaris, assembly GCF_902686455.1. Lineage (NCBI taxonomy): Eukaryota > Metazoa > Chordata > Mammalia > Rodentia > Sciuridae > Sciurus > Sciurus vulgaris. The sequence goes on along the minus strand of NC_136478.1, from coordinate 53,848,693 downwards.
AAGCCAGGGCCTCACACATGCCAGGCAAGGGCTCTACCACTGAGCCACAACCCCGCCCCTTTTATTTTTTATTTGTTCTTTTTAGATATACGTGACAGTAGAGTGTATTTTTACACTATACATACATGGAGTAGAACTTCTCATTCTTTTGGTTGTACAGGATGTGGAGTCACACTGGTCGTGTATTCATATGTGAACTTAGGAATGTGATGTCCGATTCATTCCACTCTCTTCCCGTTCCTACTCCCCCTCCCTTCCCTTCATTCCCCTTTGTCTAATCCAATGAACTTCTATTCTCCCTCACGCCCGCCACACACACACACTTACTGTGTGTTAGCATCCACATATCAGAGAGAACATTTGGCCTTTGGTATTTTTGGGATTGGCTTATTTCACTTAGCATGATAGTCTCCAGTTCCATCCATTTACCAGCAAGTGCCATCATTTCATTCTTCTTTAAGGCAGAGTAATATTCCACTGTGTATATGTACCACCTTTTCTTTATCCATTTGTCTATTGAAGGGCATCTAGGTTGGTTCCATAGCTTAGCTATTGGGAACTGAGCTGCTATGAATATTGATTGGCTGTTTCACTGTAGTGTGCTGACTTTAAGTCCTTGGGTATATGCCGAGGAGTGGAATAACTGGGTCAGATGGTTGTTCTGTTCCAAGTTTTCAGAGGCACTTCCATACTGCCTTCTATAGTGGTTGCATCAATTTGCAGTCCCACCAGCAATGTATGCGTGAACCCTTTTCCCCCACCAACATCTAAACTCTTCTTGATGTTTCTTTTAGTTAACTCTCTTAAATCTTCTGGTACTGGCATTTGCTAGCAATAGTAATTTTATAGTCTCTGTACCCCATGGTTATAACATATTTATTTTGTATTGAAGTTTTTTTTTTTAAACAACTCTTTTTAGCCATATACTGAATATCGAGAACCAAAATGAAATATCTAAAATTTGCTTCAAAATCCCTGTGGGACGAGGAGAGTGGAAACCACAGCTGAGGTGGGGCATCCATGAAGCAAGAGTGACTTGAAAATTATTTAAGTTGGACGATAGGTTGTGGGGGTTCTCTGTAGTTTTATTTTGAAATTTGCAAGATAAAAAAAGTTAAAAACAAGCACTATCGTTTGGATTAGGTATCCCTGGAAGGTGAAAGGCTTCCTCCCCATGGTGGAAGCAGAGGTGGTGGAGCCTTTAAGAGGTGTCTAGTGGCAGGTGTTTGTTTTTGTTTTTGATATTGATAGAGCAACCCAGGGGTGCTCTACCACCAAGACATGTCCCCAGCCCTTTTTATTTTCTTATTCTGAGACAGGGCCTTGAGAAGTTGCTGAGGCTGGCTCCAACATGCCATTCTTCTGTCTCAGCCTCCAGAGCAACTGGGATGGCAGGCATGAGCCACTGTGTCTCCCTCCTGGGAGAGTTAGTAGGGCATTGGGCATGTGCCGTCGAAGGGGATGATGGGATCTGGTCCCTTCTCCTCCTGGGCCCTGAGGTGAACAGGCTCCCTGCTGTGGCTCCAGAGCAAAGAAGCCAAAGCCAGTTGATAGGATAAAACCTCCGAAGTCGGGACCCCAAACCACCCTTTTCTCTTTATAAATTGTCTCAGGAATTGGTTCAAATGCTGCGAAGCCAACACCAAAAGTTACTGACTTCAAGGCAAGAGTCAACGTCACATTGAACTGCCAACATTAGCAACATGCCTGTTTAAAGGAGTACACAATCAACTCTTACTAAAACTGTTCTGAAAATAGTGGCCAACATAATCCAACATTAAAGAGAATATCTAGGTAGAAATACTGGTCAGGAAAAGATAAAGACAAACTTATTGCCTGCAGAGGGTTGTTCCACTTGAAAAGAACTGGAATTCTATAAGAATTAAAAACATTCCAGTTAGTTAACCAGACACAAAACAAATATATATATGAATATATATATATATGTATAAAATAATCAACCACAATAAACAATAAGAAGCTTTGAGTGTAAGAGAATTCACTTCAAATAGCCATAATTTGTTGTTAAATGTCAGAATTTATTTATTTATTTTTATGTGGTGCTGAGGATGGAACCCAGGGCCTCACACATGCTAGGCAAGTGCTAGAGTGCACTGAGCTACAACCCCGGCCCAAATGTCAGAATTTAAGTGAAGAAAAATAACAGGAATGCGTTGAAAAGCATTTTTAAAAAGCAAGAAAAAAAAAAATACCACGTTTTCAAGGGCTGAGGCTGTGGCTCAGCGGTAGAGCACTTGCCTAGCACCTGTAAGGCACTGGGTTTGATCTTTGATCCTCAGCACTGCGAAAACCAAATGAGTAAAATAAAGGTATTGTGCCCATCTACAACTAAATAAATAAATAAGTTAGTAAATAAATAAAATGCCATGTTTTCTTACAGCAGGAATCCAGTTTTCAGCTTCTTCCCTGGTGGGCTGGAAATGGGCATCACAGTGACCTCACAGGGTAACTAGGCTGGTTGGATGTCACAGTGTGGAACATAGAGTCAGAAGCCTTTATTCAGTCAACAAATGTTTACTGATCATCTGTTACGTGCCAGGTATCTTTCCTTGTTGTTTTATTGTTGTTTGGTTTTTAATAGCTGGGCATATAGCAATGATCAAAACAGATCCCCATCTTTTTCCTCATAAAATTGACATTCTAGTGGTGAAGGCGGGGAGACAAAAGACCAGATAGATACCTGAAATGTATAGCATGTCAGATAGTGAAAAGTTCTCTGGAGGGAAAAATAATAATACAAATGAGTGAGAAGGCAGGGAGCATGCGGGGACTGAAAGGATTTTTTGCAAATTTGGTCAGGCAATGCTTCATGAGAAAAAGACTTCCCCCGCAAACCCCCAGTCAGAACCAAGCCGCTCTCTGAGAGAAACAGCCACATGTGCAAGGGCCCTGTGGTGGAGTCCTCTTAAGCTAATCAGAGATGAGGAAAACGGCTTGGAAAACAGCCCGGAGATGAGGGAAGGCGAAAAGTAGGGGTGGGGAGCGAAGGAAAGGGGAAACAAATCCTTACGGTCTACAGGTAGAGAAAGAACTCAAGTTAAAATACAGTTAAAGGATTTTGATTTTACCAAATACAAAAACATCTCATTCTCAAAAGGCCCTGGACTTCTTGGAGCCCCTCGACTGTAAAATGGGACGTCGTAACTGTCTTCCAGTAGGTGCCCAGGAGGGGTCCCCGCTGACGCCGTCTGCATGGGCGACTCCGCCGGGCGTTTCAGCCGGGTCCACCGGACTTCCCCAAGTCGGTCACTCCCCGCACGTCGCCACCCTGGCTCGGTCTCCGAGTCTCGGTCCTCTCCGCGCCCGGCACATGTTGCAATCGGTGCAAACAGTGAGCCCCGGGGCCGCGCTCCCGTTCCGCCGGGTCCCGCCCGCCGCCGAGGCTTCTGGGACTTGTAGTTCCAGCTCGCCAGGGGGTGCACTTCCGGGTTCGGCCAGAAGCGCAGCCATTGTCCCAAGCGCGGACGCTTGGCTATGGCCCCGCACTGCAGCCCTCGAAGCTAACTCCAAGCGGCCTTGTGGATGTTGACGAGGGGTGGGGCCCAGATTAGCTCAGCCCGTCTCGGACGTGCCACGGAACTTTGGCAGGGGGCTACTTAATCCGAGTGCGACCTGCTACAGACCGGTGCGGGACACTGAGGCGGAGACTGGCCAGACCTGCGCTGCGGGCCTGAGGACGCCCAGGTCGGTAGGGCGGGGGCGGGGCGGCGCTGGGTGTCCAGTGCGCGCATGCGCAGGGCTTAGGCGGGAAACTGGGAGAGGTCGTGAGTGTGGGTGGGCGTTCCGGCTTCCTAGCGGGTGGTGGTTTAGGTTCGGGTCGGAGGTTGATAGCGATTTTGTGGCTGCTACGACTGGGCTCAGCGCGCATGCGCGGGTTAATCAGGTGCTGTATTTATTTGGGTCCTGCAGATGCCCAGGTTGGTGAAGATCGGGCATGTGCACGGACAGTGGGGAGATCCAGAGAAGACCAGTCCCTCCAATGCTATGCCTATTTAGTGGAGGACTTGACGGTGTCCGGGTTGATGAAGTACTAAATTGCAGATTCTGTTTCCTGGAGGGAGGGGCTGTTCCACTGTCCCTGCACCCTTGAGCAGGTTTTGGGTAGGAAACAAGGTGAGATTCTAGGCAGGTGGCTCTGAGACCCTGGGCATACACTGTTCTCACAGGCTTGGGAACACCCTTGCTTGGTGAAGAGACTTTGTTGGAGTTGCCCCAGGAGAGACATTGTTATTCACAGAGCCCTCAGGGGGAATCTGATAGGCATTAAAGTTCCAGGTTGAGAATACCAGGGCCTAGAGGCAGACTGTAGGGGAATGTTCTCTGCACATGCTGCGGGTGTCTAACGGGAAGCAGGAATTGGACTGATGATCCTGGGACCTGTGTAGGACAGAGCAGAATTCTAGGGCATTCAAGCTGGTGGAGATGCTGGGTTGGCCATATAAAATCAACCCAGGAAGGACTGAGCTGCAGCAGCTGCCATCAAATGGATGGCTGTTCTGGGAGGAAGCAGAATGCTACTAGCATCATTATGGAGTTGGTGTTGCCAGGACTTTTGCTTGGGCCACTCTGCCTAGGTGGGTAGAGGGACTGAGTCTAGACTGTAGATTTAGGTCTAGAAGAGGCTGACTGCATGACACTCAGGCTGTCATGTTTGGGCAGGAGGAGGTGAAAGAATCCAGTTCCCATGACAGCATCTTCAGCTTGGACTTGAGAACCCCCAGAGTGGCAAGTGCCCAAGTCTGGGACTGATTGTGGAGCTGTGCTCAGGCAGCTGCTTAGACGTTTTGACTGCAGCCAGGCAGTGGGCCAGATGACCCCAGGACCCCAGGACCTACTGGGAGGCTTGTGAGTGCCTGAGGTATCCCAGGTACTTTGAGACATAGAGCATGGGATGCATATTCTCAGCTCAGGAACATGGACTCCACAACACCCCAAACTGGTGAAGGGCCTGGGTCTGGGAGAGAACCTGCTCTGTGTATGTGGGGTGTGCCATGGAAGCAAGGATCCTAGGCGGGTGGCCACTGTGCAGTGGCTGCTGGGGTAGAGGCCTTGAGTGAGAATCTGGAGAGGTGAAGTGGTGTGCACGGGATGGGGTGCATTATGTGGGATTTGCCAGGGCCGCTCTAATCTCAGACTCCAAGACATGCAGTTGGTACAAAGACAGCTGGGTTACTGAGGTGCACATTTGGCCTGGGAAGAGCTGCCCGTGGCTGGCTTGTGCTGGCTTCTGCTAGAGGCTCCCAGTCCTGCACGGACTCTTGCAGTTTCTGACCCAGCAACATCCAAGTTGGCAGAGGAACCAGGTCTGAGCTTCAAATTCAGGGCCCAAGAGGGTGTTGGGGTGAGAATCTGGGTAATTGAGTTCTGGTAGGACAGTGGTGGGACCCTGACCTGGCTGTAGCTGAGCTCTGAACATATGCTCTGGCATTTGAACAGGAATGGGAGGCCATCTTCAAAGAGTTGCTGGAAGGACAGGCCAGGTTGCTGGAGGGGTGGGATCAGTGTTCATTACTGAATCAGTTCCTGGGAGGGGTGGAGCTGTGTCACGAACTTCATGCATTTTGTCAGTGGGAGTGATTCTGGGACGGGGTATCAGAGCCTGCTGCTCTGATACCAGACAGAGAACCTGGTTTGAGATTGCCCATTCAGGGTAGGGGTGGGGCAGAGGGTATGTGCTAGGGGATTCTGTGAGTGGTGGGTGTTGCCAGAACCCAGTGGAAGAGGGGAGGGACTGATGGGTGCTGCAGATTTGGGTGGTGAGCAGAAGACCTGTTTGGGCATGAGGTGGGCTTCGGGATAGGTGAAAGTGGAGGTGCTAGATTGGCCTGCAGAAGGCCCGAGGGATTCCTGGTGCATGCACAGGTATTTGGGAGGAAACCTCTAGGAGCATAGTTGATGTGGGGAATTCATCTGGGATTGGTGGCTGACCCAGGGGTTGGGGACGGCAGTGCCAGCAGACATGCGTGGGCATTCTGCATGATGCTTAGGCCTTCTCCTTTCAATGCAGTTCAGCACCCTGCCGTGCCTGGAGCAGAGTATGGAAGGGCAGGATGAGAAGCCCCCGGGACCCCTTAAGGCCTGCACGCAGGTGAGTGGAGCCACCCTTCCCCCCAGAGCTCCAGAGCTTGCTGCCCCTCAGGTCCCACAGGCTGACCCTCTGGGTACTCCTTGCAACATTTTAGGGGCTTTGCAAACTAACATTTTATGAGTCTCTTTGTGGCAGTTCTTTACCTCTTTAGCTAAGACAACTCTGGGAAGAGGCTGGCATCCTGAGTCAAAAGCTCTTAGGGTACTAAATCCCCTTTGTTAGGTAATTACAACTTTGCTGGAGAATGGCAATTGGGAATATCCTCAGTGTGCAGTGAATTACGGATAGATGAATATTAAGAGTAGTTAAATGAATTATGGTAATACCACGAAGTGGAATACGCTGTGATCTTTGGAACTGATGTAGGAAAGGTTGTTCTATGATTTATAAGTGAGTAGTGTTTAGAAGTCATTGCCTTTTGGGGACTGGGGCTATAGCTCAGTGGTAGAACTACTAGTGAGGCACTGTGTAAAATAAATAAAATGAAGACATGCTGTCCATCTACAACTACAAAAATTTAAAAAATCATTGCCTTTTGAAAAAGGGATATAGTTGTGTATATGAAAAATACATTAGAAGACCAAAAATATACCAGTAAACAAAGGTTATCTGTAAGTTATAAGTGTTTTTTAAAGTTATTTATCAGTGTTTTTTGTATAACTTTTTATAATGCATTTACGTTTGAAAGATGAATAATTTAAAGCATTTTCTTGTACCAGATATGCTTTGAAAACATTTAGTTTCTTAAAAATGTTTAGTTTGAACTGACCCTTCCCCTTCTGAGCAGTTCAATCCTGAAGCCATTCAGTGGGGCAGAGCTAGGTAGGCCCCTGCAGTTGAGAAAGGCCACCTGCTATGGGTGTCACAGCCTGATCAGGGCAGGCATCTGTGTGAGGGACGTCCACGGGACGGGAGCCTAGGAAGAGTGAGGGGGTGCTGTGCAGAGGGCAGCCCAGGGTGTGTAGAGCCCACTGGGGATAAGGATGGGGTCTGGGTGAGGTGACGGCCTGAAAGTGGGGGGTCAGAGCCAGCATGGGTTGAGGCCAGTGTCCACAGGGGCAGTTGTGGGGTGACAGGGCCTGAGCAGACCAGAAGGGCATCCACAGAGGGGATGCTCCATTGTGGGCCCGAGGAGCCCACGTGCAGTGAGTGAGTGTCTGTGTAAGGAGTGGTCCAGCCTGGGAGCTGGAGCAGAGCCAGCAGAGGCGTGCACTTCTGTTGGAGGCTGGTGCAGCCTGCAGGTGGGTGGGCACGTGAGCAAGTGGGCAGCCTCCCTGCATGCTGGGGGCCTGCATGGGTCATCAGAGCTCACAGATGGGGATCCATGCAGTGGGACGGTCTGAAGTCCAGGTGCTACAAGGAGTCAGTCCATGAGGAGCAGCACCTGGCCTGGGAGCCAAAGCCAAAATAGGGCGAGAAGGGCCCCTTACAGAGAGTGGCCTGGTGTAGGTGACTGAGCCGCTATGGATGCTGGGGGAGAGGTCGGTGTGGGACAGGACATGGCCAGGGAAATGAAGGTTAGGTGCTCACAGGGGGCCCTGTCCTGTCAGTTAACTAGAGCAGGTGTCTCACATGCGAGCAGGGGTGCGGATGTGGACGGGGAGCGTGCTAAATGAACTGGTGACGACCAGTGGGCACTGGCACCAGGGTGCCTCTGTTCTCAGTCCAGATAGACGTGGGAATGCGTGCCTGTATGTGCACAGATGATGCACACATGTATTCCTTCTGTCCACTGTGAGGGCCTGGGAGCAGTGACATTCCAATACTGCTGTGTGCCTTTGCAGCCCAGAGTTGGACTTTTAAATGTACCACGGGCTTTATGGGTCTGCTGTTAAAAGCGACTTACAGTCTTTGGCTGTTACAGGTAGCTCTGCTGTGAACATTTTTCCTTGTATGCATGTGCAAGAGTGTCAGAGGGAGTTAGCTGCAGGTAGACATTCACATTTACTGATGTGGTGACACACTCTTGTAATCCCAGCGACTCAGGAGGCTAAGGCAGGATTGCATATTTGAGGCCAGCCTCAGCAACTTAGTGATACCCTGTCTCAAAATAAAAATAAAAAGGACTTGGGGATGTAGCGCAGTAGTAAAGCAACCAGTACCCGCCCCCGCTGCCCCCCCCCCCCAAAAAAAAAGAAAGAAAGAAATTGGCATCTTTTTCAGAACTACCTGTGAAATGAGTTTTGATGTGACCATTGGCATTCCATTTTTAAACTAGTGATTTGGGATGTTTTCTGGGACTCTCACTGGTCCTTTTGCCTTTTGTCTGTGTTAGACGCTGAATTAATAGGATGTTCATTATAATATTACTTTCATCACTGTATTTATTACTTGTCTAACCAGTGTAAGGCCCTGTGTGAAGTGGTGGAGGAAGGACGTCACAGACAGCTCTGTGCTGCATGACTGTTCTTACAGCGAGAGTGTGCTGCTTATATTTTCTGAGACTTCAGGAAAAGTCACCCTCCTTCTTGCATTAGTTAGCGATGCTTACATAGCCCACACCTTCACAGCTTAGAACAACCATGCTTGTTTATCACACAGTTTCGAGGGCCAGGAGTCCGCAGTGGCTTAGCTGGGGTTCAGGAGCTCAGGATCCCTGAAAAAGTTGCAGCCAAGTCGCTGGCGGGACTGTTGCCTTCTGAGGGCACATGGGGTGGGCCAGTGCACTCGCAAACTCACAAAGAGCTGGTGGCAAGAGGCTCAATCCCACCCCCCATAGGTCTCTCCAGGGCTGCTCAGCCCACAGCAGCTGATTTCTTTCCAAATGATGAGAAAGAGACAGAGGCAGAACATAATGGCACCCAATCAAGTTGGAAGCCACAGCGTCATCTATCATCTGGTCTCAGAATTGACCAGTCACCTCCTCTGCATTCTCTTGGTCACATAGGCCCTCCCATGTGGTCGAGGACCACAGTGGGTGTAGGCAGGGATCACTGAGGGCCACCTTAGGGACTACTTGCTGCAACTCTGAACGTTGCCTCGTTAATGTTTACGCTTATCAGAGATGCAGGGCACTTGACGTGGACTCCGTGGGTATTCACAGCTCCCTGGCAGCAGAGAAACCAGGAGCTCTGAATCAAGTGCGGAAGTCCAGTAATCAGTGGGGAAGGAATGGCCTGGGTATCGGGATATTAGCCAAGAAGATTCAGAGGCTTATACAGCTGCAAGTAGCCGGGCCAGAGAAGGCATTGAGCCACCCTGAACCCTTTCTGCCTTTGGGGACTGAGACCAAATTCCTGCCAAGGTGGTAGAGCCTCGCCCCACCACCGTCAGGCTCAGCACTGAGGCGAGCAGGTTGGGCTGGCTGTGGTGGACTGGCTGTTCTCTGCTGTGTGGGTGGTGGTGTGAGCTGGAAGGAGAGTTAGAGGGCCCTCTGGTCAGGAGGATTTCTAAGAAAATCAAGTAGGGGAATGTCAGCTTTGTAGTTTTGGGGAGAAATGGTTTCTAGAATGAGGGATTAAGAAACTTCAGGGCCTCCCTGCACACGGCTCTGCAGATGTCAGATCACTTGAGCTAAAATGTGAGGGCCAGGTGTAGGTGTGTGATGGCCGTTGTTCTACACCTCGCAGGTACCAGGGCTCCTCCAGCACACCCTGGGACCTGGGGTCAGTGTAGTTCTGTGATTTGATTGGAAACTTACTGCAGCAAGAACTCCTCAAGTCAGGAGGGGTGAATTTGGTCATCCTTAGTTATGAGTGAGCATGTAGCAAATGACCACAGGTCTGATTCCACCCGTGACCCACTGGGAAGTGGACAGTCTCCCCTTGATGGCTCTGCTTGTCTCTCTTCCTCTGCTTTGGGTCATAATGCTCTCCCCACCCCCTTGTCACAGAGGGAACACTTCTTATTTTCTGCCCACAACTGTTCTCTGTGGAAGTCAGCAGTCTTGTTTCTGTTCCCTTTCCATAAACTATACAGAGAAAAAGTGCTCCTTTATGACACAAAGAGTGACTTGAACAAAGCAGCAGTAAGTGGGGCTGAGGCTTTGCATTCCACTTGTATGTCCCCAGCTCTGTGCTCATCTTTAGTCCTATCAAGAACTCAGAAAACTTTTTTTGTGCTCCTCAAAAATACTCAGTTCTTTTTAGTATAGAATTGATGTTCCAGGGGAGAGCTATACAAAGATGGAATAAGGGGGCAGGGCAGCTTCACTGGTACAGACAAGGTCCAATAAAAACAGGTGAATCCTAGGGGAAGAAGAGCTGAGGCTTTGTGCTGTCGGGGAACACTTCGTGGGGAAGGTGGCGTCTGATCTGGGGCTTCTGTGAAGTCAGAGTTTGATGTGGGAGAGAAGAGGAAGGGGTTTGTTGTCAGCAGATCTAAATGAGTTTACTAAACTTTTTTACCATTAATTTTTGCATTGGCAAAATAGACTTGTCACTCATTCAGAAAAGTTTGGATGATTTTGTGGAAAAGTTTGGATGATTTTGTAGAAGCTGGGATGTAAATGTGGGAGGCATTCCTAAAACACTCAGTAATCCAAAGTGGACAGAACCTAAGGGAAAAGTAGGTGTGCACGCACACACACACACACACTTAAGTGATAAGCTGGTTTTGAGCACTGAGTTGCTTATGAGCAGGTTCTGGAGGCTGACGTGTTGAATTTTCCAAGGAGAAAGGGCGCCAGAGGTTTCCTCTAGCCAGAGGAGGGACTTGAACTTAGCAGTGATTTGGTACCTTCAGGGACCTTGGGGACAAATGCGAAGGCTCCGTTAGCATTCCACGTCCTTTTTCTCGGTAGCCAATCTACAGTCAACACATTTACGTGCACAGTTTTTGCACCTACTACTGATTTAAGCACATTGAAACCAGGATAAACAGGACAGACAGGTCTCAGCTCTTGGGAAGCTGCTCTGGAGGATGAATTGGATAAAAATAAAGGTGGAAGAATAAATGATGTGAAGGAACTTTGTTCTTGCCAAGTACCTGCCAAGTGGAAAACATTACATTAAGTTCCTCAGTTGCTTTCTTAACTGTTGCTACACACACACACACACACACACACACACTCACACACTCACTCACACACTCTCTCTCTCTCTCTTTGTCTCTCACAATTAACTGAAAGAGTATTTAATAATTTAAAATACAAGCTAGTGTTTATAATTTTTTCTTTCTTTGAGTAACTTTTCTCATTTCCCAGGCAGAATTATTTAATTTGTGGCCATAGAAGAGTTAGAATTCAACTTCAGCCACTTCTGTAGCAAGAAAAGACGAATTTGATGGTGTTGCTCATTAGGAACATTGATTTCTAAGGAGGCCGTTTCCATAGGATAGGAACAGAACGTTAGCAGTTTAGGGTTAGAGCCTGTGGCTCTCCTCCGTCATCTGTGGTTTTTGTTCTTTCAGCATCATGATTTGTGTTTGTTTTTGCTCTTGGTGTCTCGGGCCATTCTGATGCGCCCACGTAATGATTTGAAGCAGTTCGGCCATTGTGCCTGCCTGTGCTTGTGGTGATGCAAGTGGCTGACTCCGCTCCCTGTGCACTGGGCCTTCTTGGTATGGCAGTGGCTCCTGCTCTTTGGATCCTCAGCATTAGCCTCAGGACTGCCCAGGAAACAGACCCGGTGTGTTTAGATTTGGAGAAATCTTTCCTGCCTCGACACATTAATACTAGGCATTTTGAATCATCCCCCCCACTGTGGTTGTGGAATTTTCTCTGGGTTGGGTGGGTATGAGGTGTTACCCCCAAAGCTCCCGTGCTGATGCAGGAGTATTCAGAGGTGAGATGATTAGATTAGGAGAGCCGAAACCTAACCGATCCCGCCTAGTTTGAATGGGCTGGCTGGGTGGTGACTGGGCAGGTGGGGCGAGGCTGGAGGAGGCGGGCACTGGTGGTGGCCCCAGAGATGCACCTGCCATGTGGCTCCTTCCCCCTTTGCTTCCCGGCTGTCATGGGTGAGCAGTACCCTCCATCCTCTGCTTCCACCACGAAGCCCTGCCTCACCTCAGACTCGGAGCCATGGAACGAGCTGACTGTGGGCTGAACCTCTGAAACCATGCGCCCAAAACAGCTTCCTCCTTTAAGTTTTTCTTGTCAGATATTTTGGTCACAGACGCTGAAAAGCTGACTAGCACAAGGGGGAATAATCACCACACCTCTGGGAAAATACAAGTTTATTTCCTTTCAGTTTCTGATTCAGTCTTCTAAATAACCGAGTGTCAAGAATCAATAGCACTTGTTTTCAGCGTCAGAAGATTTGAGAAGAAAATAAACGTGATGGACTGCCATGCAACAGGTCTTGTTGTACCCTGTAGAGGGAGACTTCAGGAAGCTGCAGAGGAATGATCTTGTTTCCAGGTGGTTTTTCAAGAGAGAAACACTTTTCCTGGTTTCTGGCTATTTGATGAAAGAATAAATGCTATTGAACAACATGGATGCAGATTGAAACACACAGTGACCCTTCTCTGAATAACCCCTCAAAGTAAAGCTGCTTTTTTTTTTTAGTTGTTGATGGACACAATACCTTTATTTAATTAATTTATTCATATGCGGTGCTGAGGATGGAACCCAGTACCTGTGTGCCAGGCAGGCACTCCACCACTGAGCCACAACCCCAGCCCAAATAGCTGCTTTTAATGCTTTGGAGGATTTTTTTTTTTTTTTTTTTTTTTGATAATTGCTCAAGAAATTTCCCCACTGCAATAATGAAATTTTTTATCCAGAAATAATTTCATTATTGCAGGGGGAATGAAGTGAAAGTAGTTAGCATTAATGTGCATAAAGACAGGAAGGGATTTCTCCACATCCAAAACACCTCTGTATATTGACTGGGCAGGTACTAACGTTAAAAATGAGTACTCAAAGAGTAGCATATTTATGTCTTATGAAATTCTGTTTATCTTTATGAAATTCTATTTATCAATTCTATTATATTAATTGTTAACTTTTCACTCAATGGTGTATTATAGACATCTTTCTGTCATTTATTGCATGCGAGTCTGTTTTTCTCTTGGGCTACTAAATAGTATTTGGTTTTCTGGATGAGTATGATTTATTTAGCCACTTACTAATGAATTTTTAATTCTCTCCCATTTTTGCTATGATAATGTAACCTCAGTGAGCTTTCTTGTACTACATCTGGATGTGCTTTCTGTTATTTCCCAAGGATACTTACAAGTAGATTAAAAGATATTGATATATTTAAACGTGTAAAATGTGTGTGTATACATATATATAAAACAAACTGTATCTATCTATATAAGCAATATATTTGTGTGTGTGTGTGTGTATATATATATATATTTTTTTTTTCCCCCCCAGATAATTTTACTTCTCCTTGGTTGAACTGCAAGCATGCTTTCATGATTTCCTTTTTACATTTTCCTGTTGAGGCTACTGTTTTTACTGTTTTGAAGACACACACACACACATACACACACACACACACAAATATATGCTGTAGTCCATTTTACTTGTTTATAATTTCATGATGCAGTAATTCAGGCAGGGCTCAGCTGGGCAGTTCTTTTGTTCTGAATAGTACCTGGGGTCACATCTACTCCTTTTAACTGACAGCAAGGCTAGTCTGGAAGACCCACAGGGATCTCATGCCCACTGGGGTCCCAGTGTTCCTCCAGGTGTCCCCTTCTCTCCATATGGTTAGCTTGAGGTTACCCACGGGAGGGAGCAGAAGGTCGTAGGGGTACGTCAAGTCCTAGTGACTCACAGTGGGAGCTCTAACCTGTGACTTAGTTCCCTGACGGTTCTCCTTTTTCTCATTCGTTTTGACTTCTTAGGACTCTCTCCTTCCTCAAGAGATTATCATCAAGGTCGAGGGAGAAGATGCTGGGTCACTGACCATCCCATCCCAGGTGAGGTAGACAGGGCCTCTTTGTTTACACCGAGAAACACAGGTCACATGTTGGTGGTAGAAGCCAAACTGAAGCAGGCTGGGAAGTGGGCAGAAAGGAAGTGGGCATCCTTTCCGAGAAATGGGGTTATGAAAGAGTAAGAGCCGCACAGATATTTGAGATTTGAGGAGCTGTTTTCTGTTTATTTTTTAAGGATTGAAAATATTTGGCTCTACCTAAGTGGATACAGTGGGGAAAAAAATTTAACAATCAGGAGACAGAGATAAACTGTAATGCAAAGTCTTTGATGAGTGCTAGAGAAACACATTTGGTAAATCAGAGTAAATTGGCCCAGTATAGGGAGAAGGATTTATACAGGAAGAAGGAGGTTGGGGGGTCTCTCTGTGAGAGATCAGGTGAGCATTGGGGTGGGAGTTGGAGTGGAGAGATGTTCCACAAGTGTGGCCAAGTCTCAAAATAGTAACTTCGGATTACGACAGAAAACGGGGCCCTTGTAGGTATAATAGAGTTGCTGCTCAATCTGAAAGGATTATACAGAGGCAGCGACTATTAATTTATGACACTCTAGCCAGCTGCTTTTGTGGTCTTTTCCTCTGGTATTTTTTAACCTTTCTGTAGATAGGAGATTGACATTCAGATTCATTTATTTCGTAACGAAATTCAGTGGACCATTCAGTGGAAGCTACGTAGGTCAAGGGAATATTTGAAAAATAATTTTTAAAATATATCAAGTAGAAAGATTAAAATGACTCTAAAGGGAATAATTAAGATGGAAAATATAAAAGGCCCTGGGTGGAAAGGAAAAAAACGAGGACTGGCAGGTTGCCATAGTAGACATTTCAGTAGAGGAATCGGCCCCAGATCATCAGATAAGAGAGTGAAGGAAGAAATCCAGCCAGTAAAGGGCAGCAGTCTGATGTTGCAGCATGGCTGTAGGATGTGTTGGAAAAGTCTCGAGGTCGGTGTGTCAGGAGGAGGGAGGGCTGCTGAAAAGCAGCTCCAGGATCAGAGAGCTGGGCTGGCCATGTGAACGATGACTGATGTGACAGTCCCTGTGTCATACCAGCTTGAGGTTGCATCCCAGCCGCCAGCCTTAGGCATAGATGTGCTTTTCTCTTAACTTTCTTGATCATCATATGAAAAATGGTGCTGCTTACTGTTTTCTCACAGGAGCTTAGTGAGATTTAAAGGTGACCTGTCAACACACCATGACTCCACACCTGGTGGGGCTCAGGAGGTTGGTAGGACAAAGCTCCAGGGAGCAAGGTGAATGGCATGGCTCCACTGTAACCAGGAGTCACACCCTCCCCTTAGTGCTGGCATCCCTGGGAGCAGGACCATCAGCTTTTGAGGCCTCTGGAGGAGGGGCTGGCTGGGGAATGGTTGGTGAAGAGATTGCAACTGCAGGAGTCCATTGTTGTAGAGGATGAATTCTGAGGGCACAGTTGAAGAGTTGGAGAAGTGTGAACAGGAAGTTTGGGCAGGCGAAACAAGAATTAAGTGGAGTGGAAGTCTAGAAAAGCCATATTCACTCCTGAAGGACTTAAGCAGATGGGTATGTGGTATACCTGTGGGATTTCAGGTGAGAAGCAAGGACTTAAATCAGAATTTGGGCCAGTTATTTTGATATATTAGAAAATCTTTTATATCATTGGTTCATTTATTGAAACAATTTAGTACATTAAATATAATATGTTAAATACTGTACATTAACACTATTTTTAAGCCCTGGAATTACATTTGCCAACTGTAAATACTTTCTTCCCACCCTCATGGATCATAGCCTAGTGACACAAATGTTCATTTTGCAAATGAAGAGAAAGTGTGGGGGGTCTTAGTGATAGAAGTCTATGGACCTTTGAGAATGTATAGCTGGTAGGTAGAGTGAGGGGCACTAACTTAGTTTACTTTTATTTATTTAATACTTGAGAACTTTGATATAAATGGTACCTACTCTCAAGTGCAAAGGGGAGTGTTTAATAAAAGGAAGCATGATTGATTATTGATTGAAAAACAGGAACTTAAAGATCAATATTGGTGATATTTATGGTTCCTGACTTAGAAAGATGCTTATACAGCAGTGTTTTGCATGCAGTTTTGTGGGATTCAGGACTGTGTGTCCTATTCATGAACCACAGCTTAAGAACACTGAGTGATTAGTGGCAAAAGACATTCAGCTTCCTAGGTAGTTGCTATTTTTGAGTAAGGACAGGTCACCCTCAGCAGTTTTTTGGATCAAAATTCCTGCCTAGTAGTCTTGGAAACAGGCTTTTTCCTGCTTAGAAGAGGCAGTCTAAGAAATCCCATTTATATGACAGTAATGACGGCGACTTTCTCCTAACTAAAATTTCTGCCCTCTAGAAATTAAAGGGTTGCCTGAAGACAAAGGGCTCATGATAAAAGGTTACATTGCTATCTTTTAATCTTTCAGAGTTTTCAGACCTAGTAATCATGATGTAACTGCAAGCTTTTGCTGTTTGTTTAACATACTGTGCTTATGGCTTTTCATATAGCATCACAATTTATTTTCTTAGTGAACCAATGAGTTGGGTGTAATTATGCCTAATAGAGATGGAATAAATCACCATTGAAAGAGATTGTGAAGGGCTGAGTGCAGTGGTGCACACCTGTAATCCCAGTGTCTCGGGAGGCTGAGGCAGGAGGATTACAAGTTCAAAGCCAGCCTCATCAACTTAGTGAGGCCCTAAGCAACTTAGGGAGACCCTGTTCCCATAAAATATAAAAAAAGGGCTGGGGATGTGACTCAGTGGTTAAGTGCCCCTGGTACCTTCCCCCTGACTCAAAAAAAAAAAAAACAAAACAAAACAAAACAAAACAAAACTGTGAAATGACAAAAATGTGTGTGTGTGTGTGTGTGTGTGTGTGTGTGTGTATGTGTGTGTGTGTGTAAAATATATATAAAAATATGTATATATACATATATATGTATGTATTCACATACATAGGTGTGTATTTCTGTGTTTAGATATATATGAATTGATAAAAATCCAGTAAAACCTGAGAATTTAGAATTCTAGTTCAGATATATATTTAGGTGAGAAAACCTAAGTCTCTTCTGAATTCAGTGCTTTTAAACCTATACATATTGCTTCTCATTAAGGCTAATATTTCATCCTCTGTCCCAGGCATTAGCAAAGTCCAATCTGTGGGCAGATCTGGCCCACTGCCTGTTGTTGTAAATAAAGTTTTATTATGATATAGTTACACTCATTTGTGTATTTACTTTCTGTAACTGCTTTCTCACTACAGCAGAGTTGAATACTTGTGATGATAGAAACTGTATGACCTACAGAGCCTAAAATATTTACTATCTGGCCTTAGACAGAAAAAAGTAAT
This sequence comes from Sciurus vulgaris, assembly GCF_902686455.1. Classification (NCBI taxonomy): domain Eukaryota; kingdom Metazoa; phylum Chordata; class Mammalia; order Rodentia; family Sciuridae; genus Sciurus; species Sciurus vulgaris. The sequence continues at coordinate 53,831,412 of NC_136478.1, read as the reverse complement.
TCCCACTCCTATTAGTTTTTTGGGGGATTTGGAAGGATTTCTTAAGTAGGAATCAACATTGGTTTTTAAGGTGGAGAGAGAGTAGTTTATCTTGATTTTTATCTGGCATTCCTTTTTGGGGTTGCAAAATTAGATCCAGCATCCAAAACCCAAAGGCCCCTGTACAGCTTGATCATAATCCTGTGGACACTGATGATTTCAGGACAACTGCCAGATTATCAGATTTTCCTACTAACATCTGTCAAACATTTCCTTCTCCATGAACATTGAAAGGAAATGATACCCAGCTGAGCAGGAATATGTGTCCTGTTTTAGGAAGAAGTGAACTTCAAAATTGTAACCGTGGACTTTACTCATGAGGAGCAGGGTACTTGGAACCCTACCCAGGGGATCCCAGACAGAAGTGTGATCCTGGAGAACCACAGGAACCTGGTGTCTTGGGGTATGTATATAATCTCCCTTAATGAAGCTGTGTCTATTTAAATGTACTCACATCCTTGTTAAGAGGTGTGGGGTTCAGCAGCCAGAATGATTTTGTCCATGCATAGGTTGTGTCTGTGCTCATTATTTCCAATGAAGATTAAATTTTATTTGTAGGGTAGAAAAAGTATAGTTTCTTGGGCTTGAACTTATTTAGTTTTCATGATTCCTAAAGACCAAAGGCTGGAACCAGATTCTGCAGTGATTCTCTTTTGTCCCAAGCCTGGAGACCCAAAGTTCTATATATCTCTCCCCAACCATTTTTCAAGCCAGACACAATCTCCAAGTTGGAGCAAGGAGAAGAGTATAAAAAGAACTTCCAGAAGCATATGTCCTTTTGAGATCCAGACACATAGAGGCCATTATAGGCGTAGAAGGTTTGAAAAATCCCTGCAGGAGATGCCACATTTCCCCCACCCTCCTGGTGGACTGTACATAAGACCTCTCTTTCTAGGTATACTCACCATTGTATTACACAATAGCCACTAAGACTTCTGCCTCTGAGCAAACCTCCATTCTCTCTTGGTTGGAATCACAGGAATCCATGAGCCATATTAGTCTATAAGATATTTAGGGAACTGGGACCATAGTGCCTCATTCCTTTTTCTGCATTCATAAATGTAGTTTACTCATGTATTGTTAATATAGACTACGCTAGCAAGTTTTGTGCCTCCAGAAATTTCTAGAAATGTAGCTTCTAACCTGTTTTGGTGAATATGTGCCTAGCACAACTGACTGTAGGAATACCCTCCTGTTACGCTCCTGAGGATTGCAAGGTGAGGTTGAGATTCTGTAGATTCTGCATAGGTGATCTTATTTTGGAATTGGCACCTACTTGGCATTCAAAGTCTTGCTTATCCAGACAAAACTAAGGTAAAAATAGTTCCATTTGAATGCCCTATTTTACTTTTGGACTGTGGTAATTCTGTACTTACTGCTTATTTCCATCCTTTTGCTTTCTCAACCCAGGTTTTAGGTCTATAGCTGAAAACAAATCCTTTTTTTTTTTTTTCATATTTTTCTTATCAGCTTTATTCCACTATTCCAGCTCTAACATTTTTGTCTAGGATGTCTTACTTTGCTTTCTTCCAGACTTGGCAACTGCACTTGGAAGAAGAGAATCAACTTCAAAACAGAGCATTTTTGATATAGAACCATCCCCTGGAGTAAAGATAGAAAGGTTGACAAGAGATGATCCTTGGCTATCTTCATGTGAAGAAGTTCATGATTGTAAGGACCAGTTGGAAAAGCAACAGGAAAAGCAAGAGAGACTTTTTCAGGAAGTGGCAGTCACTCAAAGGAAAGCTAGTATTCATGAGAGAGTCTGTAAAAGTGATGAACTTGAGAAGAGTGATCTAAATTCCAGCCTTCTTTCACTCCCAGTGATACCCATAAGAAACCATTTTCATAAACATTTGTCACATATTAAAAAATCCCATCATAACTCTGTTATAAACAGTCACCAGAAGATTAACAACAGCGAGAAACTATGTGAAAATAATGAATGTGGAAAACTCCCTCAGAGCATTCACCTTATTCAGTTTACAAGAACTCAAAAAAGAGATAAGTCCTATGAATTTAGTGACACTATTCAACCTCTTAGCCATGGTGCACCCCTAAATATACATGAAAAAATTCACGCAGGTGGTAAAACCTTTGATTTTAAGGAATGTGGACAAGTTTTGAACCATGATATACCCTTTCATGAACAACAGAAAACTCCTGTTGAAGAGAGTCAGTTTAAATGTAGTAAAACTTCTCAGAATTCATCCCCCTCTCAGAACAGGAGATATAATTCTGAAGAAAAACCTTTTGAATGTAATCAGTGTGGGAAATCCTTCAGCTGGAGCTCACATCTTGTTGCACATCAAAGAACTCACACAGGGGAGAAACCTTATGAATGTAGCGAATGTGGAAAATCCTTCAGCCGGAGCTCACACCTTGTTTCCCACCAGAGAACTCACACTGGAGAGAAACCTTATAGATGTCATCAGTGTGGGAAATCCTTTAGCCAGAGCTACGTGCTTGTGGTGCACCAGAGAACTCATACTGGAGAGAAGCCTTATGAATGCAGCCAGTGTGGGAAATCATTCAGGCAGAGCTACAAACTTATTGCACATCAACGAACTCATACAGGAGAGAAGCCCTATGAGTGCAGTCAATGTGGGAAATCATTTATTCAGAGTTATAAACTTATTGCACATCAAAGAATTCACACTGGAGAAAAACCTTATGAATGCAACCAATGTGGGAAATCCTTTAGTCAAAGTTATAAACTTGTTGCACATCAGAGAACTCACACCGGAGAAAAACCCTTTGAATGTAATCAGTGTGGGAAATCTTTCAGCTGGAGCTCTCAGCTGGTGGCACATCAAAGAACTCACACTGGAGAGAAACCCTATGAATGTAATGAGTGTGGAAAATCTTTCAACCGCAGTTCTCACCTTGTCATGCATCAGAGAACTCATACCGGGGAAAAACCCTACGAATGTAATCAGTGTGGGAAATCCTTCAGCCAGAGTTATGTTCTTGTTGTACATCAGAGAACTCATACTGGAGAAAAGCCCTATGAATGCAATCAGTGTGGGAAATCCTTCAGGCAGAGTTCATGCCTTACTCAACACCAGAGAACTCATACTGGAGAGAAACCTTATGAATGTAATCAGTGTGGAAAAACATTCAGTTTGAGTGCACGACTTATTGTACATCAAAGAACTCACACTGGAGAGAAACCCTTTACATGTAATCAGTGTGGGAAAGCTTTCATTAACAGCTCTAAACTTATTAGGCATCAGGCAACTCATAATGAAGAGAAATCCTATGAATATAACTAGTTTGGAAACTTTTATCCAGAATTTATTGCTTTTGCTTTTATTTTGTTTTTAATTTATTTTAAGTAAGTGGTGGGAAGAACTAGTATAAAACTTATGCATGTGGAAAACCTTTTAGTTTAACCCTTTTTTATGGTATATCTGGAAGTGCATTTTGAAGAAAGGGGGAAAGCTATGACCTACATATTTTAACAATTTCATGAGCAATGTCAGACTTGGCCCTTATGAACATCCTGCAGATGTAATATATATCCTTTTCCTTGCAGTTAGCACTGAGACCTGAATCTGAGAGAAAACCAGAGAGCTAGACCTCTTTCCCCCCAAGAGTAAATGAAATGCTAACACTATGCTTATTGCAGGAAAGACTGAAAGAGTACTGTAGGTTGTAAAACTTAGGCTGGATAACAGTTTTCCAGAGTATCATTCTGCTACTTGAGTTCCCTGTTAGATAGTTTGGAATCTGTTTTGTATGGCACTTTCTTACAAGTGAAGATTTGTAAACATTAGGAAATTGGCCATGATATGAAATGGAAAACACAGGACCAGAATATAGAAATTTTCATTTCTAGAACCGTTATGATGTTTGCGTATAGATCAGAATTGAAAGGGATTATGGGTGTATTTAATTCATATTTTGGTTAATGCCAGGTCTTCTTTGTTTTTTGGGAATGTATGGTGTTTATTGTATGCTACAATACATGATATAATGAGCAAAACTTTGTCAAAACAACATAAAGCACAAAAATTCCCATCTTGTTTGACCATTTAGGAAAGATGGAACAACCAGATAGCAGGGTTATCTCAGGGTTCTGATATTCCCATTTCTCTTAGCATGAACAGACTGCTCCTTAGGGGTTGGATTCCCAGGAATATTCTTTGTTGAAATTAATTCCTTGGGAATAATGGGTAACTAGGATTTGGACCAGAAAGGGTCTGTATGAGCAGTTGAGAACACATGGGCAGTACAGAACTTATTTTCATATATTCAAAGCAGTATAAAGGAGCACTGTTTCCAAGGGGGTTTTTCCTCTCCTTGTTTGATGGAATTTCTTTTCTCTGGAATGTGTTACTAATATAAGTGTCCTCTCAGTGTGTGTGTGTGTGTGTGTGTGTGTGTGTGTGTGTGTGTGTGTGCTCTAGCGAAGTGCCCTTCACCTAAATTTAGCTTGCAAGAATGTTTTTTAGTAAAACAAATTTTGTAGGTTCTCTTCAGTTTTTAAGATTTGGTTCACATACCTTTATGACCCTTGTCCCTAAATCATGAGTTCTAATTCTGTAAATTACCATGTGCCTGAAGCCGCTGTTCTTAGATAATAACAAAACAAGTGAAGAGATGAACTGACAGCAGAGAAAAGATGTGAATTCTCTGAAGAAAAGAAGGAAAACCTAAAGTGACATCTCGTGGGGGTAATTAGTAAAATTCTGTCCCCATGAAATGACCCTAAGGAACTCTTTCTTTGAGGAATAAGCTAGAGAATTTACCAAACCTGACAGTGACAGAAGGTCTCGGGGGACAGTTGTTGAGGGCAGGAAAACTTGCTCCCATCCCAGGAGAATTGACTCTTAGTTCCTTCATTGACTGTTGGAGAGGCATGAAGTTATGGAAAACCTTAGTTTAACAGGGGAACCTAAAGAGCCTTCCCCCAAATTATAGATAAAACCAGAATTGGTGCTAAGTATAGCACCAATAAAATTTTCACTGGGCCTGTTGAATCTTACTTGTATTAATTAATATAAAGCCAGAGAGGATAAAATTAGACCCTGAAGATTTCAAGTTTTGGAAGTGATTTATTCCAAAGAAATTTCTTAAGTAAATGAAAATATTTCATCAATGAAGTGAAATTTTTAAGATCATAAAAGCATTTTGAAATGAGTGTGTGAGTGAGTGTGTGTGTGTGTGTGTGTGCGCGCGCATGTGCTGGCTACCTGGCAAGGTTGAATATGTGTCATGTTTGTGTCATAAATGTATCAGTTCTTTGGTGGTGATTTATGGTTGCCAAGTGCTTGAAGTAAAATAGATTTACTAATTAAACAAAAATGTTAGAATAATTTCTGTCATTTGCTCAATAATTTCCCTTTGCAAGAAAGGTGTGAGAATTCCAAAATGACCAATCAAAAATAAAGAGAAGTGTCAGCATATCAAAAATATGTAGTTAAACTTCTTAGCTTAAAGTTTAGGGCTAAGAAAGGGTATTCAATAACTTGATTTTAATCATACACACAGACTGAGCACCCCAATCTGAAAATCTGAAATCCCAAATGCTCCAAAATTCAAAACATTTTGAGTGCCAACATAATGCAACAAGTGGAAAATCCCACACCTGACCTTATGTGACAAGTTACAGTAAAAATACAGGCATACTTTAAGATACTGCATAAAATTACCTAAATTGGAAAGTGTAAATTGTGAAATTGTGAGGTATATATGAAACAAATGAATTTCATGTTTGGACTTGGGTCCCATTCCCAAGACTCCTCATTATGCATGTGCAAATATTCTAAAATCTGAAATTCGAAGTACTTCAGGTCCCAAGCAATTTGGATAAGAAATATTGAAACTCTGTACATATTTTACAGGCCAGATTTCTTTTCTTTCACTTTGCTGGGTACAATTAGAAATAAAGGTGACAAATGTTTTTAATACCTGGATGTTAAGAAATCTTCTTCTAGAACTAGTTTTTCAAAGAGTAAATCAAAACCGAATTTGAAACTGCCTAGGAATTATCTCTAACTGTACTGCACAAACAAAATATGTGTAAAAAAAATAAAACTGCCTAGGAAGCAGGGAGATGAGTCCTTTGGCTATAAGCTTTTCTTCTGGGTCTGCATTTGGTTCACATTCTTCACAACAACTTGCTTTCTGAGAGGACAAAGAACATACTACTCTTGCAAGACACTTTGTGGCAGTGTGAAACCCTATGGATGTCAATTTCTGAACTGCCCCGGCCCGCAGGACATCAACGGGTACCTGGAGGGGGGTGCTGGGATTGAAAGAGACAAGAGACACGAGAAATGGAGACAAGACAAAAGCCTGATCAAGTGTCTCGTTTATTAGAGGAATAAACACAGTTAATATAAAGTACAGAAACCAATCAGAGTAAAGCGCGCGAAGGCAAGACTAGTCTCGCGCCAGAACTCCAATAAAGGAAGTGTAGTTGTCCAATCATGAAGCACCACGCAATCTAGTGTGATGCACCTGGTATAGTCTGACAGGTGTGTAAACAGGTAATGGCACGCCCCGCCAGCATCCGGCAGGCGCCATCTTAGCTCAGCATGAGGCACGGCAGGGGGCGTGACCATGAGCCAAGGCACGTGACCTTGAGGCAAGGCAGGGCGCGTGACCTGCCGGCTCCGGACAGGTCCCCCTTTTTTATTTTATAGGGCTGGAGTGACAATCGCTCGGGAACTGCACCTGTCTTAGGTTGTCCGTGCCAGAGCAGCATCCTTACCCGTCATTGGATAATGAGGCTCTTGCCCTCATTTCCTGTCTTAGGTTGGTATGCGCTCCCACGAATCTTACCCGTCATTGGCTGACCAGTTCAGCGCACAGGGGTGATGGTCTATTGCGATCTAATATTGATCAAATGTTGCACCATCACAATCCATCATCTCCAGCCGATGGCAATGAACCTGAATAGGTTTTGCCTGTATAGCCTCAATTTGAGCTTTGATGAAAGCCATAATCTTGTTGAATATCAAAGGACCTATAGATATGACTAGCAGCAAGCAAAGGAGGGGACCTAAGAAGGGAAGGAGATAGGGAAGGAGTCCACTGAATCCGGTCCATAGTGGATTATCAGCCAGTGCTCGTCGGTGTTTATCTAGGTCTTCTTGCAGCTGTTTGATCTTGTCCTTAACGATTCCTGACTTGTTGGCATAGAAGCAGCACTTCTCTTGCAAAGCCAAACAAATGCCTCCCTGTTTGGCAGTTAGAAGGTCTAAACCTCTTCTATTTTGTAGGACCACTTCTGCCAAGGAATCTACCTGATCTTGAAGATCTTGTATGGTGCTTGAGAGTATCTGTACATCAGAAATCAATTGTCTGGATAATTTAGTATATTGATTAAGAGAGACCCCCAAACCAGCAGTACCTGAGGCCACTGCTGTAGTTATTCCAAGTCCTGCAAGTAGAGGAATGAAAGTGACAGTGCGTTTAGGTCACCCTGTAATGTAGTCAATTGTTGGTATAGGGACAGGCTCATCTCCTGGAATAATGTCTACATCTGGGAGTAAGGCAGCTAAGACACATAGTCCAGTCCAGTTAATAGGCAGTTGAGTAAAAGCCTTATTACCTCCACAAACGAACACAGTGCCATTAGGGGGGCACAATGGCTGTGAAAGATTGAATGTCTTAGAACAACCACTAAAGGTTATAGTCCCTACGTCTAAATCCCAGGTGTAATTATAGCCAGGTGAAAAGAAGCAAGTAGTATTGGAGTACATGAATGGCTGTACTAGAAATGGTGGAGTCGGTAAGCAATTTCTACCAGCAAAACTGGACCAAGATGCATCGATTGGTCATAGTCTTATAACTTATCACTATGAGGTTGGTAGCAGAGTTATTTCTATAATCAATTGGGATAGCTAGTGGAACAGGATATCCTTGCTGAAGGCAAAGCCAACAATCTACAGTCAAGGGAGAGTTGGACCGATTAAGCAAGGCGTGAGTGGCCTCAAGGATATCATATGTGGCAGGGTCTAGCTCAGAAGGTCTGTGGTTGGGTAATGCTAGTGGGTGATATAACAGACTGGGATGCAGTTCCTCGTACATCCGTTGAATTTTTTCATGGACTTGCTTGGCTCTATTAGAATCTTGGGGGCCTCCTCCATCAGACACATGTAGGGGTGCCGTAGTAGACCAGCAAACTGTTTTCCCCACTAGGTCTGCAGGACATGAGGCAACACTTAATTTTCCAGGATTATTAGACCAGTCCCCTCCAGTTGATCCTGGATGGGACTTTATTAAGGTAGTAGTAAAATAGGTTTTGTTCCCTGAAGAACAGGTCTGAGCTGAGGAATAACAAGAGCTATGGAAGGAAGTGTGAAAGGTCGTGCATGAACAAGGTGCATACTTGCCATTAACTGAGGGAATAATCTGTGGTTTTTCGATACAGTACCACAGTGTGTGTGTTGTCCAAAATGCGATGTGACTGCCACAATCTATCTCTATGTGTTGTTTCGGGAGATTACCGATGTATGACGGCTTGTGACTTGCCTCATCAGTACTCATTATAAATCCTCCCTCACACTTACATGGTTTGTTTTTGAGCTCCAGTAAATACTCACGAGCCTTAGCAGGGTCCTCAAACCCTGCATGGCTGTAGGAGAGCAGTGAACAGGCAGCCATCATCCAGAGAAGCAATGTTTTGTTCATTCCTGTGGAAGGAAAAGACTCTCAGGAATGATTTTTATCCCTGGAGGAGGTAACTTCATTAACTTGGCGTACAAGGCGCTCTGGCAGCCATCTGGCTGCATCAGCTTTTTGAGAGAAGATGCAGACTGAACCTCGACCCCAGATTAAGTCTGGACCATGCTATGAACCATCCAACGGATCTTTCCATTTTACCATGGCAAAATGTTTTTGAGATTCCGGGTGCCAGAAACGATCAGCGGCAGATTTCCCATGATCATCCATTTTTAAAAAATTGAGAATGAGTAAAACATGATTGAGTATATTACGGGAAAAACCCTTGATTGGGTACCATTCCCCCTTTTTTATTTTATCAATAGTAGTTTTAAGAGAGAGATGTGCTCTCTCAACCATTCCTTGGCCTTGAGGATTATAAGGAATTCCGGTGACATGTTGAATTTGTAATTTTTCACAAAATTTTTAGAGGGTTTTTGCTGTATATCCAGGGCCGTTATCTGTTTTAATCTGTTTAGGTATGCCCAAGACTGAGAAACAATGTAATAGATGGGCAATTACATGTTTCGTTGCTTCTCCAGCCTGAAGTGTAGCCAATATAAATCCACTAAATGTATCTATGCAAACATGAATATATTTTAGATTACCAAACTCTAAAAAAATGGGTAACATCCATTTGCCACACCATGTTAGGAACAAGGCCTTTAGGATTAACTCCTAGATGTGGAACTGGTAGATGAGTAGCACATGTGGTACACCCTTTTATTATTTGCCTTGCTTGTTCCCTAGTGATTTTATAGAGTAACCTAAGAGAGCGGGCATTTAAATGATGTAGGTTATGAGTGTCTTGAGCTTCCTTAATATTATCTGAAAAAGCTACTGCGACCATTTTGGTGGCTGTGTCAGCAATTCTATTGCCCTTAACTAATGGCCCCGGAAGGCCAGAGTGAGCTCTGATGTGTCCAATAAACAAAGGTTCCCCTCTATTATGAATGAGTGTCTGACATTGAAGGAACAGTGATGCTGTTTTAGAAACATGTCTGATCTGAGAGACAGTTTCAAGGAGTGGCACCAAGTGTGCTAAGTAGGCACTGTCTGTGTAGATATTAAGGGGTTGATTGGGAAAGGCAGATAAAACTGCAATAAGAGCCTGTAATTCAACAAGTTGGGCAGATGTACATTTTGTCTGGAAAGTGACAGTTCTATCAAGGAAGGTGTAAGCAGCTGTTCCTGTGGATGATCCATCAGTAAAGACAACAAGAGCGTTGTGTAAGGGCTCCCTTCTAATAATACGAGGGAACACAAAAGGATGTAGTTTGCAAAACTGAACCAATTTATTTGGTGGATAATGATTATCTATATCACCTGTGAATGAGGCACAAGCTATAGGCCAGGTGTCAGTATTTTGTAACAGCCAATTGACCTGAGATCGGGTGTAGGGTTGAATAATCTTATATGGCTCTATTCCAAAATATTTTCTAGAATCTTCTCTTCCCATGATAATCAGATCAGCTACTGCATCATAATAAGGCAATAGCACTTTTTTGGGTGAGGAAGGAAGATGAATCCACATAATAGGATTATCTTGCCAGAAAAGACCAGTTGGAGTGATGGAAGTATTAAATATATTGAGCGTTAAGGGATGAGAATAATCAATATTGGTAACAAATTGACCTGCAATAGCATCCTCCACCTTTTTAAGAGCAGCTAATGCATCAGGAGATATAGTCCTGGATGATTGTGGATTAGGGTCTCCTTTTAATACCTCAAACAATGGTTTTAACTCCCCTGTGGTTAATTTAAGATATGGTCAAGCCAATTTATATCACCTAGAAGCTTCTGGAAGTCATTAAGTGTATTTAAATGATCTCCTGATTGTTGCCTTTTGATTAATAATCCTAGACCCATTGAGCAGGAAACCTAGGTAAGTATAAGGGTCTTGTAGCTGAACTTTTTCTGGAGCAATTTGTAGTCCTACTGCAGTCAGCTGCTGTTTAAGTTGTGTGAGACATAGTAATACCTGTTCTCCTGATTGTCCTGCTATGAGTATATCATCCATATAATGAATAATATACATTTGTTTCCAAGAATCTCTAATAGGCTGTAAGGCACGAGCAACAAATTTTTGGCATAAGGTTGGACTATTAGCCATTCCTTGTGGCAATACCTTCCACTGATATCTTTTCATAGGTTCTCTAAAATTTATTGATGGTAGTCTAAAAGCAAATCTTTTTTGATCATCTACATGTAGAGGGATAGTAAAAAAACAGTCTTTAAGGTCAATAATTACCTTAAAATATCCTTGAGGGATGGCTACAGGAGATGGCAGCCCTGGTTGCAGGGCTCCCATGAGCACCATAGTGACATTGACAGCCCTTAAGTCCTGTAGTAATCTCCATTTACCAGATTTTTTCTTAATTACAAATATAGGAGTATTCCAAGGAGAATTACTCTCTATGATATGTCCGGCTGTTAGCTGTTCCTGCACTAACATTCGAGCAGCTTCAAGTTTTTCAGAAGTTAGCGGCCATTGATCAACCCAAACTGGTTCATCTGATTTCCAAGTTATTGGATCTGCACACAGTTGGGGTGCAGCATGTCAATGGCCGAAATCAAAAATTTCCCAAGCCTTTTCTGTCAATCTGTCCTACATTGGGAATGGGATGTAAAATACCATTTTCGGCCTTTCCTAGCCCTTTTCCTGTTGTATATCCCTGAGATAGCATTTGGGCAGCAACCGTTTCATTGGGGCTGCACATGATTACTTTCATCTGAGATAATAGGTCTCTTCCCCACAAATTAGCAGGCAAATGAGGTATGATATAAGGCTTAATGAGACCTGTGTTGTTTTCTTTGTCTCTCCAAGTGAGGTATTTAGAACTCTGCTTTGGATTTGTACTTTGACCAATACCCCTAAGATTAGTCATAGTTTCTGTGGTAGGCCAAGAAGAAGGCCAATCCTCTTGTTTAATTATGGTCACATCTGCTCCTGTATCTATTAGACCTGTAAAGGACTTGCCATCTAGCCATAAGGTCAAAGAAAGTTTTTGATCAGTTATGTGTTGTACCCAATATACATTAGAGGATCCAAAACTTCCATTTCCTCTTCTAGGATTTTGAACTGGGTGTTTGGTTGGAACTAATGGTAACAGTATCAGCTGTGCTATTCTTTTTCCCTGAGTAACAGTAATAATGTTGTTATCTGTTTTAGCCATGATCTTAATTTCCCCAAGAAATCTTGATCTACAACTCCTGGGAGTACTTGTAAACCTTTCATGGTAGAACTACTTCTTCCTAAAATTAAGCCAAAGTAACCTGAGGGCAATGGGCCAAAAATTCCAGTATTCAAGGCTTGAGGGCCCATGTCAGGAGTTAATATGACATGGGAGGTGGAACTGAGGTCCAATCCTGCACTCCCTGGGATTGCTCTACTGAGGTCTGAAATGGATTGTTGTTGCTGCTGTTGGCTGGAATGAAACTGATTGCCCCATATGCTTGTTTCCGGGCCTGAGGCGGGCCCCTCCTCCTGTTTCCCTGATGTGGCGGAAGGGGATTTACCTGATTGTCTCTTTTGGACTTGCATTCATTAGCCCAATGTTTTCCTCTCTTGCACCTAGGGCAGAGACCAGGTATTTTGGCCTCAAGAGTTTTTTGTAAATCTGATCTGCAGTCTTTGGCAAAGTGTCCGCCCTTGCCACATTTAAAACAGGCCCTTTTGTTTTTGTCTTTATTATTAAGAAAATCCCTCACTGTCTGTCCACTAAAAGCAGCTGCCATTGCTAAGCCCTGTTGATAAGAAGGTACTATATCTGAGCAGACAAATATATCCTGTTAAATCTGTCTTCTTTCTGTATGGTCTTATAGCGGCTTGGCATGCAGGGTTGGCATTTTCATAAGCAAGTTGCTTGACATAGTCAAGACCTGCATCAGAACTGCCAAAAATACAACCAGCCGTTGTTATAAGTCTGTGAACAAAGTCAGCAAAGGGCTCATCAAAGCCTTGTTTGACTCCTGTAAGAGACATGCTGATGTCTCCCTTAACAGGCAATTTTCTCCAGGCCTTAGTGGCTGCGGCCTGTATCTGAGCATACGCTCCAGGGTCGTACTGCATCTGATTGTCTGTGGTTTCATAATCACCTACTCCAGTGAGCATATCAAAAGTCCACCCATTTCCCACTTGTTGATTTCTTTTAGCTGTCTCTTTGCAATTTTCAAAATATTCAGACTTCCAAAGCAAGAAGTCACCTCCAGTCAGGGTGGCTCTAACTAAAGTATTCCAATCCTGTGGTGTTAACCAATTTTCTGCTATGGAGTCTAAAATAGCAAGGGTGTATGGCGCTGTAGCTCCATACTGAGAAACAGCAGTTTTTAATTCTTTTATGATAGTAAAATCAAAGCCAGTGTGGTGCCTCCAGGCTTGTCCCTGGTTATCCCTTGTCTCAGTAACAGGGAAAGCACTTAGCGGAGGGGGTTTTAAATCCCTGTTGATTAAGGGAACTCCTCCTCTTGGACACTGTTGTCCAGATAGAATTTGAGGGCGAATATCCCTTTTAAATCCATCAAGACTAGGCACTGCCTCATTGCCTGTCTTTAATTTTTGTAACCTGGTAATCAGAGCTTGGTATTGTTCCTCTAGATTTATTTGTTCCTCCAAATGTTTAATTTTTTCTTTAAGGTCCTCCTTTGGATCTATCATCGCCATTGCCATAGGAGCAGAGTGTGCGCGATAGGGAGGTGGATATGAGAAAACAGACTGTCCTTGTTTAAGCGGGCAGTCAGGATTAGGATATTTTGAGGCTTCCTCATTTATGAGGTCCAAATCAACTTCCTCATCATCTATTTTATTCTCGTTTGAAGGGTCTTTAAATCGAGTCAATGAAGGATAAATCTTAGGTGGAGCTTTGTTCTGATGTTGAGTTTTCTTTTTAACATCCGTGCTGCCTGCATCTGGAAAAGGACTTGTAACTTTCTCATCTTCACTCTCAAGGGAAATAAGATCTCCCTCCCCCTTTTCCTCAGAGGGCTCTCCCTGAAGATCCTGTTCTGATGCTGCTTTTAAAATGTCCTCTGTCTGAGTAACTGCTGCTGCTATATCAGAATTATTTGTTGTATGTTCTAAAAGTTCCTTTATGAGACTCCAGTAAGCAAAAGCTGTAATAGGAACTTTATCTGGGCCAAACGTTCTGTGAAAATCTCCCAAAGCATCTCCCACCCTATTCCAACTTCTTATATTAATGCTTCCTTCTTGTGAGAACCACGGACAGGTGTCCTTAATAAGGTCAAAAAACTTAAAAAGATCATTACTCTTAATCTTTACTCCCCGTGTCTTTAAAGCTTCTTTTAATTGCTTAACAAAAACTTTATGCTTACTTAATTCTTGTCCCATAGTTAGGCGCTACTGTACCTTTAAGAACGGCACGGCAGGCTCCCGCGGCGAACTTTGTCGAACTGACTTTCACTTTCACTTTTTTTTTTTCCTTCGGCCAAACACTTACACGCCTCTTCCCTCGCGAATTCCCCCGTATCCGAAGCCCCATGTTGGGCGCCACTTGCCCCAGCCCGCAGGACATCAACGGGTACCCGGAGGCGGGGTGCTGGGATTGAAAGAGACAAGAGACACGAGAAATGGAGACAAGACAAAAGCCTGATCAAGTCTCGTTTATTAGAGGAATAAACACAGTTAATATAAAGTGCAGAAACCAATCAGAGTAAAGCGCGCGAAGGCAAGACTAGTCTCGCGCCAGAACTCCAATAAGGAAGTGTAGTTGTCCAATCATGAAGCACCACGCAATCTAGTGTGATGCACCTGGTATAGTCTGACAGGTGTGTAAACAGGTAATGGCACGCCCCACCAACATCTGGCAGGCGCCATCTTAGCTCAGCATGAGGCGCGGCAGGGGGCGTGACCATGAGTCAAAGCGCCTGACTATGAGCCAAGGCGCCGTGACCATGAGCCAAGGCGCGTGACTTTGAGGCAAGGCAGGGCGCGTGACCTGCCGGCTCCGGACACTGAACTTCCTGTAGTTTTAAAAAATGTCGAGGACATGCCATTAACTTGAATTGCTAGTTTATTTTTTATTTTTTAAATGACAGTGATACATGCAGGTGATCATAAGTGGAGGTGTTGAAATTTTAATAGTTAAGGTTAAGATGAAATAGAACCACATCTATGGAAAAGCCAGAATTGTTTCCTGATGAAATTTCAAATTCATTTATCTGACATAACTGTTCCCTACTAATTGTATGAAGATTCCATTACTGATGTAGGTGTATGTATTATTTTTATGTTCTTTGGGGGTGGAGGGAGTTGCAATCCCTTTTTATAATCTCATGCTTTAATTAGATGCAAGTTTAATTTGCTGATAGTGTTGATCATCTGGACCTGTATGAACACACCAGTTCCAAGATGTGTTCCACAGAAGTTGGGCACCCAGCCAGGTTTAGTGGTGCATGCTTGTAATCCCAGTGGTTTGGGAGCCTGAGGCAGGAGGATTGTGAGTTTAAAGCCAGCCTCAGCAACATAACAAGGCCCTAAGCAACTCAGTGAGACCCTGTCTAGATAAAATACAAAAAGGGCTGAAGGTGTAGATCAGTGGTTAAGGGACCCTAGGTTCAATCCCCAGTACCAAAAAAATATAAAACAAAAAATTGGGCACCAAGATCACCACAGCTTCCCCGTGTGGTACAGCCTCTGCCCATGCATAAGTATCCTGTGTCCCTCTACAGAAAGAGGCTGCTAGGATGGGAAGGTAGGCAACACTGTGTGTGGGGTGTTGTTCTCTGTTTACACTGGACAAAGTGCGGTTGTACATTGTTTTATTTAAAAGGTATATTATTGTTTCTGACTTTAAATGAAACTAAATTGTGATTATGTATGAGACACTCAAATTGGTTAGAAAACATTAAATTAAAACTTTTTAAAGTAAAAGATGGTGACTAGGTTGCAGCAGAGTTAAGTTGTAAACAGCAACATTAGTTCACGCCCTTACAGACTGAGCAGCCTCTCGGGTCACATCTTACCCTGTGGACTCATCCATTGTGCAGCAGATCATCTGGAACCAAGGCTCTGGAGAGCGGCTCACCTTAAGGCAGAAAAGTAAAAGGGACATAACACTTTATGGCCATAAGTAACCTCTCAGAGACATCTGTGTCATGTGACATAAGCCACAGGGGCCCTTGTCCCAAGCAGAGCCAGCCAGGCAGGAGCTCTGATCATTGAGAAAGCATTAGTCATGGACACATGGGTGGAGCTAGGTCTGCCTAGAACCTTCGGTCTATTGTGAGATGCAGGATCAAGAGTGGTAAGGCACAAACTGGGATTCTAATAGTTTTCACAAAAGATATTTTATATTGATCAGTCCAAAGTATCCTGTGTGAAAGTTGTTAGCAGCTACTGATAGATAGTCTCTTTAGGAAATGAAAACTTCTCCAGACTGATTGTAAACCATGGGTGTTTTACACATTGCAAGGAGCACCTAAAGGTCTGGCTTATCGCCCCTTACTAACCGGCACTCAAGTTGGCTTCTTCACTACTTCCCTCTAGTGGGTAGGTGTGTGGGCTGTGTGAGGACTCAGATGTGATTAATAAATGGACTCAATCCCCCCCCCCCCAAGTGTTTGGTCATCGTTATTGAAGAGACAGGTAAAATATTAGAGCTCTCCTTTGCTCTTTGTTAAAACTTAGTAAAAAACAAGGATTAAAAAAAAGTTTTAATGAATATGGCCCATCCCAGCACCTGGGGGTAGGCATGGGGCAGACAAGACATAAATTCATTATCCAGGAGAAAGACCATAAAGGGGAGAAATACAGATACCAGATGTAAAGCGGCCTGAAGTACATGGCCCAGGGAAGCTTAGGGATTCAGTATCTGAATCGGGTTCCAGCTGGTTCTTTCCTGTGTGCTTTGCTTAGTCCCACTGCTTCAAGCAGTTGCTCCCGAGGTTCGAGGTTCCCACATCTCAGCCCAGGGTGTTACAACCTGATTTAAATATGTTTTCTTACAGAAAATAACCCCCCTCACTTTGGGTGTGTATCCTGCTCTGTTGCTTGCTTTCTGGAACAAATCTTGCTTTCCTAAACAAATCTTTGCCCATGCCTCTTTTGACACATCCTGAAATTCCTTTCTGTGGCGTAAGTGAAGAACCTGCCAGGGCTGCTGGGTGTGGTGGCGCACACCCGTAATCCCAGGGTCTCTGGAGGCTGAGGCAGGAGGATCTCAAGTTCAAAGCTAGCCTCAGCAATTTGGTGAGACCCTAAACAACTTAGTGAGACCCTGTATCAAAACAAAAACATAAATAGGGCTGGGGATGTGGCTTAGTGGTTAAGCACCCCCGAGTTTAACCCCTGGTACTACCAAAAACAAAAAACCCTGCCAGGGCCAAGTTAAGATCCCCTTCTCCCAACAAAACCTTTTCGTTTTCATGGATGGTTCTTAAACCTTGCCATGCATCCAGAGAGGGGAAGGGAACCTTTTGTAACAGATTTGCATCCCTAGGGCCCCAGGAAATTCACATTGATTCTCTGGATCTCAGAACTACAACATGAGAACCACAGCAGCAGTTGGTTCTAAGTGTTTAAGAGTGGAATTAATTTATATTTGGCCCACAAAAGTTATGAGCTCTTGCCTTAGATTGTTCCAAATTTTTAAATGAAATCAAATGTTGGAGTCTGCTATTACACGGTGACTCGCAAGGGAGGGAGGAGTGAAGCCCCGCCCCTCTCAGGCCCCGCCCACTGCTTCTTAACCCCACTCCCACGCTAGGTTAAGGATCCTGGCAGAGGACAGAGGCTACTGAGCGGTTTGCTGTCAGGTGCTTGTGCATCTTAGGAACTGAAAGCAGATTGAGGACGGAGACAGAACACACACACACCACTACCTTACATTTCTGAGGTCAGAAGAGGGGGAGCTGCAGGTTTCCCAACTATGCCTGCCTCCCAGGAAGGGTCCCCCCACCTTACCTCCAAACCACATGCTAGCCTCACCAAGCTGCTCTCTCCTCTCCCGGCGACTCTTCGCCTGTCTGTGTTCCACCCTCTCTCAGGGTTTTCACCATGTGAATTTCCAACACCACCAGTATCCCACCGCTTCACCTTTCACTCTCCAGACCACACTGGGCAGTCACCAAACTCATTCGGCCCTGTTGTGACTTCCACTGGGGCTTAAGAATGATCAGGTTCATCAACCGTATACCCACATACTTCCATCACCAAGCAAGTCACCCCCAGCCCTCAGGGGCTCGTGTCACCCAGCCACTTTCCATCCTTCACCGGATTTCTGCAAGAGTCAGTTCACGACATCCAGGAAACTCCTAGCAACTCTCAAGGTCACTGGGTTTCTCTCCCTGCAACTTTCATTTTTTCCCCCTCAGCCTCAAGGTCCTCCTCCACCACCAGCTTCTCTCCAGCTTCTCCAGGTGCGGACAGTCAGTCCACCAAATCGGAAACCTCGAGTAACTCACAGACATCACCAGAAGCTTCCCCCGTGTTTCTCGTACAGCAGTGACTCCTAGATACCGCCATTCATCCGGTGTCTCACTGGGACGTCCCCAGGGCCTCACAGCCTCCTTCCGTGATTTTCCTTCCGTTCCTCAATGCCAGCAAGCTACCAGCCAACACGATCCAGTATCTTGCCCATTCCTCCATGTAATGCTCAAGCTCCACATCCACCTGCAGAGGAGACCCTCCTGCTCTCCACCCTCACGCATGTACCTGTTCTTCCTCTTATAACTTTTTTCTCTTGTACCAGGGATTGAACCCAGGGGGCGCTTAACCACTAGGCCACATCTCCAGCCCTTTTATTTATTATTTAGAGACAAGGTCTTGCAGAGTCGCTTAGGGCCTCGCTACGTTGCTGAGGCTGGCTTTGAACTTGCGACGCTCCTGCCTCAGCCTCCTGAGCCGCTGAGATAGCAGGCGCCTCTGAGTAATAACTTTTAAGGAAAGAAAAGCAAGAGGTCGCAAGGGTCCCAGCGATGAGCGCGAGGACACAGGGCCATCACTCCTCCCACCGGTTGGACCTCAGTAGACCGCGCGCCGCAGAGGGTTCTGGGAAATGTAGTCCGGGACCTTTAGAGGCGCACACTTCCGCTTCCGGCCGGCGCCACCTGGCGGTTTCTTCCGTTCTGGCGAGTCTGGTGGGAGACGTGGGTCCTTGTGTGTGTGTGTGTGGGAGGGGCGGGATGTTGGTCTTCGTTCCTCAGGTTCATCGTCTGGTCTCTAGCATTGGGGAAGGGGCGGCGTGTGACCGAGGGTCGGAGCCAGGATGTTTCGACGAGCTAGGGTTTAGGAAGGAAGCGTTCGGGGAGGTGGATGCGTCCCGGACGGAATGGGGGACGCAGCCGGCGGGCAGCTCTCGCACCCCCAGACTTGGAAAGAGCAGTTTGAGGCCACTCAGCACCTCTGGCTTTGAGAGCGGCATCTCCCAGTTGAGGAGACTCGGTCCTGACCGTCGCGTATTGATGATACCCTTCAGGGTGGCAGCCCATCTCCTTGACTGATTTAAGACTTTCCTGTTCGGGAAGTCATTTCTGTAAAGAGCTGCATAAGTTGATTTCTCCTGTTTTGTATTCTTTTAAAAATTATTATGCCGTGGGCAAGTTGTAAGAGATGCTTTGCCCATGTTTTTGCTGGCTCTGGGTTTTGTAGGTTCACTGCGGCACCCAGGTTGAATTCTGCTCCCAAATGTCGCAGTGCATGGGAGAGCAGAAATCAGATCTTGAGACTGTTGATTCTCATTCTCTCCAGAAAGCCACAGTGAGTGCAGGCCTGTAGAACGAGCAGTGACGTGGACCTTTCTCTCTGGGTCTTGCAGGAAGTGGGGTCCCTTTCCTTGAAGGAAGCAGTAGGGGTAGATTACATCCATCTGGCACCCAGAGATTTCCCCGTGTTGGGAATTGTGATTGAATCATTATCTCATGGTTCATTTTGTTTCACAGCCTTGCCTTCCCAGAGAGAACTGCATTGAAGAGGAAGGAAAAATAATAATAAAAATAAACCATTGGACTTTTGATATTAGAGCTTCAAGTGAGTAGAACTTTAGTTTCTTCTTGTTCTGTGGCCATGTCAGCTCTCTTCCCAAAAAGCGGCTGGCTTTCCTGACCTCATTCTTCATCCCATGGTTTTTGTAAATGCCCTTCAAGGCCCCTTGGCTGCCTTCCCCCAGAAATGGGTTTCTTCTAAGGGTGGAGAAGTTTTCAGTGTCTTTACTTAGTGTATTCTCTCCATGGCTCCTTCTGGTGGTTCATGTGGTCAGGAAGTCACTCAGGCTTACTTTCAGGGATGTGTTAGGGGAGAAGTGATGACAGTGACCACAGTGGTATGCATCAGGGCTTAGGTGCCACGTGTTATGCTAGGATCTTCACTGCTGTATCCCTTGTGCCTAGAATGGCACTTAGCATATAGTAGCCCATTAGTAAATATTTGAATGAATAAATATATGTCTATTGAATTTGCTGAGCAGCTTTTATAAGTATCATTAGGCTAATGCCACAGATGAGAATGCCGAGGCTTACAAAATAATAAGAAACATAGTATGACCTGGCCAGAAGTCAGGGGCTTTGCATTTGCACTTCCTTGTGTATGCATCTCATCTCAGTTTTGCACAGCTGATTTATTTTCATTCTAAGAGTCCATCCTTAACACCTAATTTAATGTTCCCTGTCCCACCTGGCCACCTGTGTGCCATTCTGATCAGTAAACAGCTTGATCATGTTTATTTTATTTTCTTCATTCCCTTTTTTTGATCAAAGGTCTCCTTACCTGCAAACTCATTCACTCACCATAATACAAGCACCATGAGAACAAATACCCTATCTATATTATTTACTGCAGTATCCCCAGTGTTTGCTATGGTGTCCAAGATTTGGCAAAGCACTGATTGTATGTTTGTTAAATGATTGAATGCTTGTATTCTTAGGTTAGTACTGGGATGGATGAATAACAGCAAGGATAATGATTTATTGAGGATTTTCTGTGTGCAAAGTACTAGGCTGTGTGCTTTGTTCTCGTGTGTGTGTGTATGTGTGTGTGTGTGTGTGTGTGAGAGAGAGAGAGAGAGAGAGAGAGCTTTCAACTCTGCAACAAGAATCATTACTTCATGAAGAGAAGGACACATTATTCAGAGGTTTATGTCACTCTTCCAGTGTTGAAATAAACTATAACTATAAAGTGGCTGAGCCAGAATTTGAACCCAGGCTTTTAACAACTCCAATACTGAGAGACAAGAAAATCATATTCTTTCTTTCACTGTCTTGATTAGTAACTTCATAATTTACCTCTTTCTCTTGAAGTTCAATCCCAGACTCACATACGATTTCTCCTTCTATTTATCCCATGAAGTTATTCATATAGTCTTATTATTTCTATCTTTGCAATGACTCTTACTCCAGTTACCTCTATCCCACTGCCTTTGTCCCCAGTTATATCTTTTTTTTTTTTCTTTTCTTTCTTTTTTATTGATACCAGGTATTGAACCCAGGGACACTTAACAACTGAGCCACATCCCCAGCCCTTTTTGTTTTTATATATATTTTTGGAGATAGATCTCACTAAGTGCTGAGTTGTTCAGGGCCTTGCTAAGTGGCTGAGGCTGGCCTCCATCTTGGGATCCTCCTGCCTCAGCTTCCCGAGTTGCTAGGGTTACAGGTGTGTACCACTGTGCTCAGCCTGCCCCCTGTTATTCCTGTCATCCTCTTTCTGCCCTGTTTTGAGATCTACATGATCAAGGACTATATATTTCTTGATATCCAAAGCATCTCACACTTTGAGTTTCAGCACATGTGTGCAGTCTTCCCAACTAGAATGTTTGCTACATAAGCAACAGAGTTCTTTTCCTATTCATCATTGTATAGCAACACATTCAGCTTCCTATTTAGCACATAATTTACTGAAGAACAAACTAGAGAATAAAATGCATTCTATTCTAAAAGTGCTAACAAAAGGATCCAGGATACAGGTATCAGCAGACTGAGTTCAAGTTAGTTCCATTCTCCCATCTAAATAATTTTTGAATACCTGTTATGTTCAGGAGTAGACTAAATCTCAGCCTTCATAGAACTCACATTCTAGTGAGTACAGAAAGATAGTGAGCAAGAAAAATAGGTGGCACATTAGATAAATTTCATGGATGAAAAGGAAACTGGCTGGGCTTGGCAGTGCTGGCGGAGTGCCACAACTAGTGCCACCAAACTCTCGGGTCCGGTAAGAGGTGAAGGGCATTTGGAAAATAAAGATTCACAGACACAGGTCTTGAAGTTTAAGCTGGGATCAGGTGGAGCCTGCTCTCTGATGGAGATGCAGATCTAAAGAGGTACACCAGCAATCTTTATTTAAATACGTCTCATTACCAGGTTAAAGACTATGCAACCATTATTCTTTGTATTCAGGAAAGTTACAGAAACTAGGACATCTATGTAGCTTTCCCACAGTTGCAATCCACAGTTGCAAAGTGCAAGGTCAGGCACTTTGTGTAGCGCTTAAGGAAGTCCATTGTTTAAAGTTACTATAAGGCGGGCAGGAATTGGAGAAGCGAGCTGGGGAAACGTTGTGGTTGTCTAGCATAAGAATTCCTTTCTTCTTGGGAGCTGTGTGCCTGAGTTCAAGGTTAGAACTGATAGGGCTCTTGCACAGAGCCTCCTCATGCAGGGCAAGGCTACAGCAGCTAGGCATTCTGTGCCCTTGCCAGAAATATTCCCAGGAAAGGAGCATGCCACAGCCTCAGTCACATGCTCGAGCATGCCACAGCCACAGACCCCATCTCAGGAATGCTCTCCCATCCTCCATCACTGTACTCAACAGCAGAGGGACTTGCAATGTAATTGGGGTAATCAAGGATGAATTTCACTTGGAAGGTGGTCCTTGGACAGGTATGCACAAGAGGTGATGGCCCTGTAGACACCTGGGGAAGAGTTATAGGTGATGGGAAAGGCAATGAAGGCCCAGAAGCACAACTGGTCTATTAAAAGAATAGTCAGGAGGCCACAGGGGCCCGAGTGGAGTGAGAAAGTGGAAAGATACACAGGAACTCCCCAGAGTTGGGAGGCCAGCCGGTGTGGGGTCGTTTGGCCATTGAAAGGTCTTTGATGAAAGATTTTGAGAGAAGTAAAGATTTTGGCTGGAGAATTGATATGACTGGCAGCTGTGTGGGAAGTAGACTGTAGGGGGCCAGCAGCAGAAGCAGAGAGACCAGGTAGCAGGCGAGTGTGGTTATTGAGGCAGGGGAGGGTGGTGGTTTGGTTGGTGGTCAAAGAAGAATGTCAGATTCTGGTTCTGATATGAAGGTATTTGCTGATTAATTGAACGTGAAGTTTGAGAAAGGGACATCAAGGATCATTCCAGAATATTCGGCTTGCTCATTTGAAAGGGAGAAGTACCTCTAGAAGATCTAGTACCTCTGGAGATTGGTTTTAGACATGATAAGTTTGAGATGCCTTTTAGATACACAAGTTGGCATTGAGCCTTGAGCCTTAGTTGATATTTGAAGCCATGAGGCAGGATGTGTTCCTCCTGAGAGTGAATGAGCACAGATGGAGAAGGACCTCATGAACTCAGTCTTGAGGTTGTCCTGACTTGTTGCGATCAGGGATATGAAGAAGGATCATGAGGAAATGTTTGTTAAACTGGGAGCTTCAGGGAACCCGGAAAGTCATAAGAAGCTGGGGCAGCTTAGCAAGCACTACTTGAAAATATGGTCTCTGGGCCAGCTGTGTCACCATCACCCTGGAAACTTGTTAAAAATTCAGATTTTGGGGCTCCTTGCAGGGCCACCAAATCAGAATCTTTGCAATTGAATTCCGGCAATCTGTTTTCATAATCTGTTGTGGTGATTTTTAAGCATGTGGAGTTTATAAAGCATAGTCACACAGGTTCCTGAATATGATGTGAGTTTCAGTGACATTGGCGTGGAGGCCCTGTTGTAGATCTGGCCTCTGCTCTTCCCTTTGTCCTCTGTGGAGGAAGGAAGGTAGCAGCTGCCCAGTATTCCATGCTTGTTTCTGGAAGCAGTTCCTGGAACTAGGTCAGAGCATGAACAGTCAGAAGGGTGCTCCTCAGAGTGGACTGCGCAAAGGTCTGGTACAGATGGTTAAAGGAAAAGTGGAGGTTCGAGCTCCTGACATGGTCAAATCCAGGGAGTATCTTAGAGTGAACGGCCAAGTATGTGGATCTGTTCATCTGAACTTGCCCTTGAGGCTTGACTATCAAGAGAAAACAGGTCAGGCAAAGAGGTGAAGGAGGGACCTCATGCTCAGTGTCTGCATTGCAGACTGACCCGCCCCAAGCTGTTTGTAAGAGTTCTGCTGACCTCTGTGTCACATCTTGTTGATGGGATTGCTTAAGTGAATTCACATGACAGACCTGTACAAGGGAGAGAAGGTAAATAAAACAAGACAATCCAATTCCCTGGATGATTTAAGGATCTTAAAAGAGGTGGTTGTGTGGAAGGTGGCAACCAGCAATTTTAACAAGGTACTAGATCCCAGAGTGATCAGTTCAGTCTGGTGGTGTCAGCAGATACTTCACTCAGAAAAGGAGTTGTTGAACTAGAGTCCATGGGCATAACTTGGCATGTTCATGAAATTGAGCAGGAAAAAAAACTCACTAGTCTAACTGAAGATTAGTGTTTCCTTTAATTATGAATGTAGGCAATAAACTACATAGTATTAGCAATACCTGTGATTTTGTTTATCATCTAAATCATAAACATTTTTATATCACTCTCTAGTTGTAGATATTTGAAACTATTGTTCACACTCATTACTTTTTTTTTTTTTTTCTTTTGGGTGCTGGGGATCGAACCCAGGGCTTTGTGCTTACAAGGCAAGCACTCTAGCAACTGAGCTATCTCCCCAGCCCCCATACTCATTACTTTTGAAATTACAGCAGTTAAATTTGTTCTTCGTATTTAATGTGCTAAAAATGTGCTTCATTAGCACATTTTTTGGTTGCATTTCTATATAACTAACTTTTTAAAGAATTCTCTATTTCATTTTTTACATTTAAAATATTTTTTCTGAGGAGAAGTCCAGAGTATCACCAGACTACCAAGGGGATCATGGCACCAAAAAAGGTTTAAAACTCTTCTTTGGAAGGCAGTGACTAATCTACATCCTGAATTTTAGGATCCTTTTGAGAATCAGGGTGTGTTTTGTTTTTCACAAGCCCCACCATGTTGCATTAATAAAACTTTTACATTCCCAGTTTCTCTTCAGAGGGCGCAGGTCCCATATGTTTGTGGGATCTCCCAGCCTTCTGATGGGGTCCTGTGTCTCGCAGTTGCTGGGCCTTCCCAGTGGCGTTTCTGAAACTGCCCTCAGCCATCTGCGACATTCTGGACCCTCTGGACCCTGAACCCCTCCAGAGCAGGGACTGTACATCATAGCTTCTCAGCAAATGTCTTGGAGCCTACTGAATGAAGTTTCCTGAGGGTATGAGCCCTACTGGGGATCCTTAGCTTTGGGCCCAGAATAAAGGACTCATACAAGGTATAAAGTTCCCTCTTAGCAAGTCCCCAGACCCTGGGGACCAATCAGGGTCTAACAGTGAAGGTGAAAGCAGGTACTTCCGCCCTTAAATATCTACTGGACATGCTTGATCAGAGTTGAGAACCAGGAATGAAGAAGGTCTTCTGCTTCTCCAGTTTAGGAAGATGAGAGAATACATAAAATCTTTGCTGCTCTGAGAAAACCTAGGAGAAGAAACCATGGAAATTTTGACGTCCTGCCACGAGAAAAGAGGTGTGAGAAAATGAAGGGCAGTGGGCGGGAGAATTCCAGCTGGTTGTGGAGAATGGAGTGAATGGAGGGTTGCCTGGGGGAAGCAGCCAGCCTGTGACGGCACCTCCCAGGTCTCCGCAGAGTCTGAGAGGCTGAGGCAGACATCAGCCCACTCATGGCTCCCTCTCTTCCTGCAGCTCTTCCTTCTCAAGCCACCGCCCTTGCCCAAGACAGCCAGGACCAGAGCAAGCCCCAGGTGGGTTGGGTTTTCTTTTCTTTCCAGGAATATCCCTCAGGCATCAGAGATTAACCCCCCACCCCTCACCCCTGTCCCTTGGTAAAAGGAAAAAGAGAAAAAAGTGCTGGGTGGGCACATCTCATTTCTGGTTGCATTGGTCCACAACAACTGTGCAAGAGCGGTGGTGTGGTCCTCTTTTAGAGATGAAGAAATGAGTGGTGGATTCTGGAATAATTGAACCCAGCTTGGAATGACTCCATCTCTGCCTCTGAGCTACAGCAATAGTTTCGTGGTGGGGCCTGAGCCAGTTATGCAGAGAGGCGACTTTCCAAATAACAGGTCCTCCTCTTCTGCCTGGGTTCTTCTCCCTGGGGCATTTCTCTTACTCATATATAGATATAATTACGTTCTTGGGTTTTAGTCAGCTTTTGCATTGCTGTGACCAGAATACCTGACAAGAACAACTGAGAGGAGGGAAAGTTTATTTAGAGCTCACAGTTTCAGAGGTCTCAGTCCATAGACGGATGACTCCATTGCTCTGGGGGAAGGGCCCAGCAGAGGAGAGCTGCTCAGCTCATGGCAGTTCAGGAAGCAGAAGAGGCGGGAGGCAGGAACTGGGCTGCAGGAAAAACAGCCCTTCCAGAGCACACCACAGTGACCACCTCCTCCAGCCATTCCCTGCCTGCCTACAGTTACCACCCAGCCCGCCCATTCAAACTAGGGTGGACTGATTAGGTTACAGTTCTGATAATCTAATCATTTTACCTCTGAATATTCCCACATTATCAGGAGCTTTCAGGAGACACCTCATTTCCAAGCCATATAGCACCATGTACTATGTGCTACCAAAAAATACCCCATGAACAAAGTTAAAAGATAACATTGGGGCAAAAAAGTTTTTCTCTACAACAAAATTTTAATATCTTCATTTAAAAATTTTTTTTTTTAAATTTTTTTAGTTGTAGATGTACCTTTATTTTATTTATTTATTTGTATGTGGTGCTGAGGATCGAACCCAGTACTTCACATGTGCTAGACAAGTGCTCTACCACTGAGCCACAACCCAGCCCCAGATATACTCATTTTTAAAAGGTGGGTACAAATAAACACCTAAGCATTTTTGTTTGGGACTAAAGAAAAAGAGAAAAACAAATGATCAATCATCATGAAGCTGTGATCAGCTCCCATTGATTAGAGTGATGCCTTTACTGTTAGAGTGGAGAAATGGCTGCATCTGTAGGTTGAAGCAAAGTATGCTTCTTTTTCTAGCAGATGGCCTATGATTTGAAAGACCAGCCGTCACTGTTTGTGTGTGGAGAAATGGCTGCATCTGCACCATCGCTGGGTCACATCGGCCTTTCTGCGTACCTGTAGTTCAATATTTCCCACTTCAGGAATTTATTTTAAGTCAGAACAAGTGTTCAGGGAGTGATTGCTGAAGCATTCTTTATAACAGCTGGAAAAAAAAAAACTTGGTAGGGGGGTTGGAGCTGTGGCTCAGTGGTAGCGTGCTTACCTGGTATGTGTGAGGCCCTGGGATCGATCCTCAACACCACATATGAATACATAAAGTAAAAAGATCCATTGAAAACCAAAAAAAAAAACTTGGTAGGGTGGACTCTGTGTTCATGCATTGTGTTGGTGAATTATGGTTTTATTTATCTGTCACTTGGATCCTAAGCTGCTGTCAAGGGAGGTAAAGTGGATGAAAATATTAGGATGTGGAAATATGCTTTCAGGCTGTAGAGGCATATACGTTAACTTAAGATTCCTCTAAATTGACCAAAAAAGTCAGTGTACTTGCAGAAGTTCAAGTGCATGATTCTTCATCACATGCAAGAATTTTTCCTAAAGCTTTTCCTTAAAAAGAGATTACAAAAGAATTTTGAGGTTCTGAGTCACTTTTTAAAATATGTGCTAAATTTTAAATATTGTTGGTTGACTTCTTGCTATAAGAGCTGAAGAAATGAGCATTTTTTTACTTCCCACCATCTCCTGATATTATATTGTTTTATCATTATTATCTCTTAGTTTGTCACCATCAATTCCCACAATTAAGTAGCAGAGTCTCAGTTCTCTTTGTGTTAGTCATTGCTCACCACCTTTCCTTTTACTACAATTTTACCTCCTGTTTGCCTTAGGTGAAAAACAAAACAAAACAAAACACCTGTTTCTTTTTCCCCAAAGACTTGTGGTTGCTGTGTTTTCTGAGTTTTTCCTTGTCTGTTGCCTTTATGCTCAAATGGCAAATTACTAGGGCTTAAAATTCTTCATTTATACTTTCAGGACTTAATATAAATTGCTTCATTTTCTTCTGGCATTAAATCGTGTGGTGGCTTCTTTGTGTGGCTTTTGCATTCATCTCTTGGAGGGTTAAATTTATTCTGGTCAGTTTTTCCAGAAAGTTCTTTTGTGTTTATGCTTGGCTGGGTGTCATTTTCATGGATCACACTCTATTTCCTTTGCTGTTTTCTTAATATGTTCTTTTTCTGCATAGATGTCTTTTATTATTATTATTATTTTATTCATTCACTTCTCTTAAAACTCCAGTTAAATAGATAACATAACTTCTGGATCCGTCTTCCCTGTTCTTTAACTTTTATTTATTTATTTTTTTTACAGTTTTCCAGGACCCTGCCCTGCTTTCCATTTCACTGGCTTGTTCTTCGTTGGTGTTTATTCTGTTGTTCATCTCTTGAGGTTTTTTTTGTTTGTTTTTCTTTTATTTCCCCATTCACAGCAGTATCTTATTTTTTTTTACACTTCTAAGAATTCTGATTAATTTTTTTTCTGACAAGATTTTCCCCCTGCCTCCCCCATCAAAAAAAAAAAAAAATTGGTGAATGTAGCTTTTGAGTACTGTGTATTCAGAAGCCATTTGGTTCACAACTGACACTTGTCTCCAGCCTGACCTCACCTACTTACTCATAGTATTAAGCCTGTGTAGTATGAGTGTGTTAATAATACTAGCTCACACACATTTGATTATACCTTTCAAAATAAGAATTTAGTACAAGTCAGATCATGTCAAAAATCTACAAAGAAAAAAGTCAGGTTTCTCCTTTCAATTTTTATTCTCCCTAATATGGTCAACATTAGCAAAAATCTTTGTTATAAGAAAATAGATATACATGTCCTCATCTTAAAAAAAGTAGTGGGATGGTATGTGTTTAATATGTAGTAGGTGTTTCACTGTTAATTCTGTTCAGATTATTACAGTTGTAGTACTAAAAATAGAACATACAAATGTGTCCCTATGTCCTATTCTTTTATATATATATGTGTGTGTATGTAATACACACACACACACACACACACACACATATATATATATATATATTTTAGTTGTAGGTGGACACAATATCTTTATTTTATTTTTATGTGGTGCTGAGGATTGAACCCAGGACCTCACGCGTGCTAGGTGAGCACTCTACCACTGAGCCATAACCCAGTCCCATATATCCTATTCTTTAGTCTTTAAGTTCTATTTTTTGTTTGTTTGTTCAGTCCCATATATCCTATTCTTTAGTCTTTAAGTTCTATTTTTTGTTTGTTTGTTTTTGGTACTTGAAATTGAACTCAGGGTCTTGTGCATTCCAGGTAAGCACTCTACCATGAAGCTACACCTCAGCTAGTCTTGAAATTCTATAGTATAGATTTCTGAATATTACTGGACCAAAAGGAATGTACTTCTTTTTAAAACTTTTAATGTATTATTGCCAGAGTATTTGAAAGGCATTTATAAAAATTTGTGTTACTCAGTTTTTTGTTGCTGTGACCAAAATACCTGACAAGAACACCTTAGTGGAGGTAAAATTTATTTTGGCTCATGGTTTCAGAGGTTCAGTCCTTGGTTGACTGACTCTGTTGCTGTGGGCCCGAGGTGAGGCAAAGCATCAAGGCAGAAGAGTGTGGTGGAGAAAGGCAGCTCAGGACATGGTGGCTAAGAAGCAGAGAAAGTTAGTGGGGAGCCAGGAGAACCAGGTATAATCCCCAAGGACAGGGCAGCCCCTGTGATCCACTCCTCCAACCACTCTCTCCTTGCCCATAGTTACCATCCAGTATCCATTCAAATTAGGACAAATTGATTGGGTTACATCTCATAATATGATTGTTTCACCTCTGAATATTAGCACAGGAGCTTTTGGGGGGCACCCCATATCCAAACCATAACACAAATCATGTTCTTCCTATTTTCAATTCCAAGGATGTCTCAGTACTAAACACTTTGGCTGATATGATTGAGTGCGTTGTTGAGATCTATTTTTTTTTTACAGTTCCCTGGACAGTAAGTGTGATAAGCACCTTGTCATGTTTATTGACTGGGCTGTGTTTGTATTTTCGCTAGTGTCTAATGAAATACTTTTGCTCATTTTTTTACTTATTCATTTCTTATCACAGTTTTAGTGGCTCTTTCAATAGCAGGGTTCATAATTCTCCTACCAGAAGTAAAAAGCTGTTTATTTGGTTGTAATTGAAATTATTGGCACCAAACATTAATAAACTTGATTTGACTTACCAGATTGAACAAAGTTCCGTTTTCTTGTCTACTTTTCTTAGTGATCCCAAATGTATCTTCTGTGTAGTGGATGTTTGTGTTCATGATGCTTCTTCACATTTTAGGAGCCATTGACCCTCAAGGATGTGGCCGTGGTCTTCAGCGAGGAGGAGCTGGGGCTGCTGGACCCTGCCCAGAGGAAGCTGTACCAAGAGGTGATGCTGGAGAACTTCAGGAACCTGGTGTCTGTGGGTGAGGGGAACTTCTGTGGGTAATTGAAACTGAGTTTATTGCAGTGTTCTTGTTCCCTGGAGGGAAGATGGATTTTGGTCTTTAAATCCTTTTTTTAATAAAACTGAGTTTGGGCTGCTGTAACAAACTGCTGTAGACTGGGTGACTTATAAACAACAGAAACCTACTACTCACAGTTCCAGAGTCTGGAGTCTGAGATCAGGACGCCTGCATGGTTTGGTTTTGGTGAGGGTCCTCTTCCATTTTGCAAAGTGCCAAGTCCTCATTGTATTTTCACGTGACAGAAAGGGGTGAGGGAGTTCTCTGAGCTCTTTGTGAGGGCACTAGTCCTGTTCATGAGGGCTCTACCTTTACACCCTTAGATCCGATCACCTCTCCCAAGCCCACCTCCTAATACCAAAACATTGGGGTTTAGGATTTCAACATGAACTGTAGGAGGACCCATACATTTAGTCCACTGCACTGTTACAAAGCAGTTTTGTTTGGCCAGTACTGAATATTTCCCTTGTCTGCCCTTCAGAGGCCTGAAGGTCATGGGATTAGGACTGCATTTTCAGATTATTGTTTGCATCTCAAAAATGTGCCTAAGCCTTACATCTTCTCAGGGCAACAACCTTTCAAAACTGAGAAAGTATCGATGTGAAACAAGACAGGGAGATGTGAGCGATGGATAGAGAGACTCCAGGAGATGCATATTTAGATGAGAACAGAAGCCTAGAGCTCCTGAAGATAAGATCCTGGCTAGGCGGTGGGTGGGTGAGCAGGCGATGGCCTTATGGCTTCATTTTCACTACTCACTTCCTGTCTTCAGGGTTCCCTCACGCTTCTCAGGGAGTGGCATGCCCAGAGTGGGTCAACAATCTGTGGACTTGCCTGACTCTGATTAAAACAGGCAGACAATATAAGGCAAGCCAGAGGCAGAGAGACTGTACAGAATATCGAGAGTTCTCTGATATATTTCTCACTTGACTCTAGTACTCTGCAAGTCTCTGGTGATGAGATTCTTGTTACCTGAGCCCTAAAAGATTAAAAAGAAGAAGAAGAATGTCAGAAAACATGGGCAAATTTTAAAAATCACCTGGAACTGTGTGAAATAGGACAGTCAGATAGCTCACATGCAATATGGGCACAGGTTGAGTATTTTATGTCCTCATGCCTTGACGGTACTGTGTAGATTCCTCCTTAGCCTGCGCAGAGGACACGCGCTGTGCACTTCGCGAGATTTAGTGCTTTGTTCCCTCCTCAAGTTACTCCCGGGAGGCAGTGTGGGGAGAACCCCACGTGAGGCTCTCCAGCCATCCTTCCAGTGCCGTCTCCTTTGCTTCCCCAGAGTGAGTGGGGTATGTGCTAGCTTATGAACTCTTTCTTGGCTGGGTGTTGACTTCCTCATCTGTGAAACGTTTGTGTTCTTCTGAGGGTTCAGTAAGTCAGTATGTGGACATCATTGATATGAAAGTGTTATAGGGTTAGATATGACTATTAGCGGCAATAGCATTACTAGTGGAGAAGTCAATTTTCTCTGTAAAAATCTGTTGAGAATTTCTATTTCGGCAATCTATGACGAGACACCGTTTATTACTAACAGGATCATACTAGCATTTAGCTGAGATGCTTGTTAGTCGGAGCCTCTTCTGTCTTCAGACTTAAAACTAAGTGCCCTGCTAGTCACGATACATAAAGCAGAGTTCTCTAGGCTGTCACTGGTCCAAGTCCGAAAGTCTAATATTGCTGAGCTAGTCTTTCACTTGCTTTCATCTCTGAATTGTCTCTAACCTTAGAGGAGGCAAGAATGTGGAGTATATTCAAGAAAAAATTAAGGTTCCTTTCACACAAAGAGCTCTCCTACTGGAAAGTCTTGGAACAGGTGGCTGGTGAATTAATTGGGAGTCAAGACCAGAGAATCAGTGTCCCCAGAAAAGATGGTTTGTTCTCTAAAGAGATTGCTCCCTGTCATGCATGGGAAAGAATGTCTGTTCAGCATTCTCAGGTTGAGAATTTGCAGGGCAGTCTTCAAGGGAATGGGCCTGTCAACTTAGGAAATCAAGAGTTTCCAGACTGGAAAGCTGGAAAGACGGAAAGACGCCGCCTGTGAATGTGACTGGGGTGCTCGTGGCTCTGCTGGACATCGCGTTGCCTGAGAGAGAGGAACCACGCGATTGTGACACATGTGGAAAAGAGTGCATTAAAAATCCACACTCCATCACCCTCACCCTGGGGAGAGTGGCTGTAAAAGCAACCAATGTGGAATGGCTTCAGGGACGACCCACACCTTCCCACTCACCCCAGTTCCCTTGAAAGAGAAACCCATGAATACCAGGAGCTAGGAAAGGAGCTGAGGCAGAGGTAGAATTTCTATTGGGGGGGGGGATCCTTTAAAAGTCTAAAGTGTGAGCAGGTCTTCTGGGGAACCCCCATATTCACAGCCGCCCCAGAGTGCCCTTGGGAGACTTGCCCTACAGATGCGATGTCTGTGCGAGGCGGTTCAGGTGTAGGTCTGTTCTCTTTATTCATCAGGGGGTGCACACAGGAAAGGACCCCTAAGTGTGAGGAGTGTGGAAAGGCCTTTGACCGAAGCTCAAGCCCGCTGCTCCATCGGAGGTTCCACACCGGAGAGAGCGTGTCAGTGCAGTGAGCGTGGGAAGGGCTTGATTCACCGCTCGGTGCTTGAGTCCATCAAAGGCTGCACGTGGCCCCCGGGACCCTACACCCGCGCACTGCACAAGCGTCAGCAGATCACCCAGGAGGAGAGCCCCGTGGCTGTGGCGAGTGTGGAGAAGGTTCCGCTGTGGCTCCCACCTCGGCTGTCATCAAAAACTGCACTCAGGGGAGAGACCCTCCCACTGTGGCCGTGTGGGAAAGGTCTCAGTCGCCGGCTCACCTGCAGGATCGCCAGAGTGCTCACGTCGGGGAGCGCCCCTGTGGATGCGGTGTGTGCAAAAAGGCTCTCGCTCACAGCTCTGGGCTTCCCATGTGGCGGAGGCTGCACGCTGGAGAGAACCCTACGAGTGAGTGTGGGGAGCGCTGTCCCGAGCTCAGGCCTCCACGTCCACCAGGGGTCCACACGGGGAGAGGCCCTGCATGCGTGACGTATGTGGGAGGGGCTTCACGTCCAACTCCGACCCCCTCATCCATCAGAGGGTGCGCACTGGTGAGAAGCCCCGCAGATGCACTGAATGTGGCAAAGGCTCCGGGCTTCTCGTTCACCAGAGTCCACTCCGCCGAGAAGCCTTACAGGGGCCAAGAGGGGGAAGGGCTTTAGGTGTACCTCAAGCCTTCGCACCCGCCAGAGGGTGCACCCAGGAGAGAAGCCCTACATGTGTTTGGAACGTGGAAAGGGCCTCAGACACGCCTCAGGTCTCCTCGGTCACAAGAGTGCACACTGGTGAGAACCCGTACAGATGTGACGAGTGTGGGAAGGACCACACTCGGAGCTCACGCCTTCAAGGTCATCAGAGGGTCCACACTGAAGAGGAGCACTATGAGTGCAGGCCTGTGGGACAGGTTTCAATGACAGCTCAGGTGTGTGAAATCACCAGAGTGTGCGTAGTGAGGCATCTCATAGGAAGATGCGAGATGATTCCAGTGAAACTCAGAACTTAGTTCATCTGAGAAGCAGCTGTTCCAGATCAGCTTGGTCTCAGTGTCCTAGGACCAGCCCCAAAGCCCCAGAGATCCAAGAAAGAAGCAGACCCAGGACTGCACAGAGCGCAAGTTTCCCAGGGATTTGCTGACATAGCATGGTTCTGT
This sequence comes from Sciurus vulgaris, assembly GCF_902686455.1. NCBI lineage: Eukaryota > Metazoa > Chordata > Mammalia > Rodentia > Sciuridae > Sciurus > Sciurus vulgaris. Next base: position 53,797,291 of record NC_136478.1, on the reverse strand, counting down.
GTGGTGTGAGAGGAGTGGGTCCCCCTGATTTGAATCAGAAGGTGGGGTGTATACTACGGTCAGGACCAAGGTGATTTTCATCCAAGCTGGAATATACCTGTGTTTTTTGTTGTTGTTTGTTTTGTTTCCAAGCCATATGAAGATGTCAGGCACATTTTTGGTGCTGATGACACTAGCGTTGGGTTGCAAAGCTTATGTACCACTCTGATGGTTTTGTCTGCTCATAGTATGCTGGCAAACTGTAGGGAAGAAAGACCAGGGTCACTCAGGGGCAGGATGACAGTGGTCATTCTGAATCACCAACACAGGAGGAAAATGTCACAACAGTGACGTGGAGGAAGGGCTGCAGGAGAGGCCAGTGTCAGCTGTCTGTCTGCGTGGGGAGGGAAGGCCTGGAAGCTTGATCAACAGGAGCACTGTGTCATAAGCTTGTCTCCAGGAGTCGGGCAGCACTGCTTCTAACAAGAGGACGTCTGGAAGGGACTTCCCTGAAAGGAACAGATGTAGGAATGGGTTCATGGTCACCACCTTTGCTAAAACCAGTATTTATGGACCTTTTAAAAGATAGTGTTATAAAAATGAAAAGACGGTGATAACGTTTATTAAACCAAGCCACTTTTAGAAGGCCAGGAAGAGTTAAGGTGCCTGTCCTCCATGCAGGTAGGAGCGATGTGTCGCTGTCATGTGTTCGTCTTGTTCTCCTGATCTCGTCTGATCTCTTGGAAGTCAACTACCACTCCCACAAACAGAGTGGGGTGAAGGTCAGGAATATGTCTTTTGACCAGGTTAAAAAACAAAATTTGATTGGCATTGCATTGAATTTCTTTATTAATTGAACTTATTAATTGGCATGGCATTGAATTTATAGGTTCATTTTGGAAAGAAGTGGCGTCTTCAAAATGCTGGGGTTTCTTCCATTTTGAAAATGCTGTTTCCATTTATTCAACTATGTTATATGGTCCCCTCAGTAATATGTTTTAGAGGTTAAAAATAGGTTCATAATATTCTTAGCTGTATTTCTAGGAATTTTGTTTATCACTATCATGAATATAATATTTTAACCCTGTTTTATTTAATAGTTTTTAACAGGAGACAAATATTAGAATGTTTTTAAAAATCAGGAATATCATTTTCTTATTGTTAGTTTAACAGGGGTAAAGTAGACTCAAGAGATCCACCATTGATAAGGAATGTGGAAACATGTTTTTATCCACTTAATGGTGAGAAGGAAAATAGGCATAGGCCTTTGAGAGGATTTGCTAGTGTCTCTAATTCAGTTCGCACAACCTTCGAAGTGGCAATGTGTGTGGCAATTTGTACTTGAGAGACAGTTGAACATGTGAGTAAAGTATGTGCACATGGCTGAGCTTCATAGAATTTTTTTATGATAGAATAAAAGACTATTCCAAATGTTCATTGGTAGGAAATTATTTAAGTAAGTTAAGGCACAGTGAACAACGGAAAACCACTGAAAATTTACAGGCATACCCAATGACACCAAAGATCGCCCACCAACTGGCGAACCTGAAAAGTTGTAGAATAAAAACTAGCGTGACCCCATTTTGTTAATGGATTTTTGTGCGTGCGGATCTTTAGAGTGACAGAGAGAAACAGAAAGGCATGTGAGCCACCAGTACCACAGCTGTTTATCTCTTGTGGGTGGGATAGGTGTGTGTGATACGTTCCCGGCACTCTTATGTATTTTACTTTTTCATAAAATATGTATGAATTTTACAATAACAGTAAAGCTCTTTTTTAAAAGTTGCCCTGGTAAAACGACCCCCTTCCAGTGAGAATCCACAGTGTGGTGTCTGTTTTCCCTTTCTGTCCTGCTCGGTCTTCGTGCAGTCCCAACACACAGCGGACGGGGGTGAGTAGTCGAGACGGTCGTGAGGGTATCCACCCTGCACTCCGGCATTGTTGGACTAGAGAGCCCCCACACCTGGCCTGCTAAAGCACAGCACCCCGAGTTGTCCTCCTCCAGGAAGCTCTCTCTGGGTGACTCAGGAAGCCTGGGAACTTCCCTGGGCTTAGCTGCTCCCTGCTGCCTAGGGCTTCCAGACAGAGTCTTAAGGGACACATGTTGGGGGGCACTTCTAAACAACATGTCCAGGGATAAGAGGCAAAGGACCAATAGTGGGGATGGTTAGTTTTCAGAAGGGAGCCGGGGGTTGCAGGGGGCAAGATGTAAAGTATTTTATGGAATTGCGGTAGGGGCGCTGAGGTGAGGGGTAGGATTTTATGGCCCATAGAACAAATGGAGACCCCATCCCTACCCTCTCAGACCTGTGTTGATTTTTTTTTTTTTTTTAGCAAGAAATAAACATTTATTCTGTTAAACCTCTGAGAGTTTTTGGTGGTTTATTCGTAACTACAGCATCACTCACAATACTCTAAGAACTTCAATAGCAACGTGTTTCATGGTCACTGGCACCCACATAGGATGGAAATATCTTGACTCAGGCTCTAAGGCTTTAAGGCATAATGTGGCAGGGAGTCCACCCAACATCAAATATACGCACGACCCTTCTTCATGAGGGTCTCCATTCCTTGGTGCGCACACAAACGAGAAGTGTTCCAGGAGATACGCCCGTGGTAAAACTTCCCCAAAGCGCCGTCGATAGATATGAAAAAAGATCCCATGTGGTAGAGGAATTCTATAATGTGTAATGATGAGAAAGGTTTTTCAGCTAATACCTTAAATGCAAGAAAAATTTAATTAGGTGCCCTGAAATTAGCCGTAATAAGATTAATCAAATAAAACTAACACTGAAGCAAGCAGCAACTTATAGAAGACCAACCGTGTTGATTGCCAAAAGCAAATTGATCCAGGCTTCTCAGTACTGAATGATAATGGGTTTTTAGAGGATACTCTTATGTCAACATCCTTCCAAAATTGTGGTTTACTTCAGGATTATCCAATATGGCTTGGAATAAAGTATGCATTTTTCAATAAATGGTAATTCAAATTGGGTACATATTAGATAAAACCAAGGATTGCTAATTTGGTTTCATAAGGTAATGATGGTTTTATGGTTAGGTAGGAAAATAATTGGGTTTTTTGAAGTACTGGGGATTGAACCTAAAGACCCAGACCCAGCCCTTCTTATTTTTTTAGCACATACAAATTTATTTTAAATAAGCTTTAGAATCAGAAGTAAATTGATAAATGAAGTCATCTGTTGAAAAAGTGTTATATCCATTTTGGAGAAATACTATCTCAAACTGAAAAAATAGAAGCATATCATTTGCCAGTACTTTTTAAAAACTATGTCCACATACAAATTAAAGTTCTTGAAAAGCAAGGAGAAAGCAAGTAATTTGTTTTTCTCCATTATTTAACTATTACTACAACAACCTTTAAAGAAACAACATTAGTGAATTTTGGACAATAAAAACTACAAAACGAGACTGCTGCCAGAGGAAACAACAAACTAAGTTAAAAAATTCATAAACGTGCATTTATTCAGGAAATGCAATTACTAGAGTCCTTGATATTTCGATGACCATTCCACATTATAAAATATTCACAGCATGGATTCTTTCAAGTCTGTCCCAAGTCATGCTGACATTCTTTCTAAATGAACCACAACTATTTCTCCTACAAATGCTATAATATGCATTTTAATTGTAAACAAAGTACTTGAGCCAAACTACTTACTTAAGTACTTCAACAAGAAAAAATTAAAAATAAAAAACCTAAAAATTTAGAAGAGGAGGAAAATGACAAAGAAAAAAACCCCACATATCTGAATCATCAAACTTTTAAAGAATGAGGCCACTATGACATTACCGTAAAGAATAAAGTGACCATATTAAGACAGATGTGGGGCTGGGGCTGGGGCTCAGGGGTAGGGCACTTGCCTCACATGTGTGAGGCACTGGGTTTGATCCTCAGCACCACATAAAAATAAAGATATTATGACCACATACAATTAAAAGTATTTGTAAAAAGACAGCATGTAATTATCAATGACAGTATTTCTCATCTGTAATTTTTAAGTATGCTTTTTAAAAGAATAAACACTATTTTTATAAGTGTTAAAGGCAAAGGGGGCAGAAAGATGAAACATTAAAAGTTTACATTTAAACTGCTAGATTTTTTTTAAAAAGAAAAAAGGTAGACTTATTACTTTCCAATTAAGAAATGCCAAGTACCTTTTATTCCTAGAGAAATTACTAAGAAATATAATCAATCACTAAGTAGCTGCAAATTGAAGCATTCTATCCTGACATTTGCAAACAGAACTAGTGATCCTCAACCCTGGATGTCCATTAGAACCACCTGGTATGGTTTTAAAACACGAGTGATCCTGATTTAGTTATGGGAGGCATCAATATTTTTTGAGTTCTGCAGGGCATTCTAATATGCAGCTCAGATTGAGAAACACTGAGTCAACTCATTTTGAAGTAATAAAATTAAAGGAAAAAATCGGAGGCGTTAACATTTGTAATTTTCAAATCAGGAACCGATTATATACTTATCTTGTGCCTAGCTTTATTCACAAACCATCCGTCTATAAGATGAAAACTCCCTCTATTTCCTCATCAAACTAGACCACTTTTGTACATCTTTGCTACTGGACAAATTGTTCTATGTTACATCTCAGATGTAAAATTCTGAGATCCACTATGAAAACTGCAATAATGGAAACAAGCTACTGCTACTCGTGCTCAACAGTACCAAGCAAAACTACTGTATTTGGCTCCTTAAGCTACCTTTATTTTAAGAATTATAAATAGGTGCCAACCCACATGAGAACAGATTGTGGATTAGTGCAAAAGAAAACAAACAAACAAACAAAAAAAACCCAGCTTACTTAATTTGCTGAGTTTCAACACCAAAAATCATTTCACTTGGCTGAAAGTTCAGAAACAGCTGAGACCTTGAACCAGGAAGCTATAATTTGTAAGGAAATATTGATATATCCTAAAAGCTGTAGCTACATTAAAATAAGATTTCTTCAGGGTTTATTTACCCTGCAATGCAGGAATATGAGCATAACAAAATATTACTGTTTTTATACACACCAATACTTTAACATATAAAGCTCAACAACAAATATCTCTAATAATTTTACAATTAAAATTAAGTCTATAATTTTTCTATACTACTTTGGTTTCAAATTTAGAAACACATCGATTAATTTTGAAAATATGCAATTTAACAACATGAACCTCTCAATAACAAGTGTGTTTTGTACTGAACATTCAGCCATGCATTCAACCATGCAATCCAGTGTTCAATACCTAAGTGACAAATAACAATGCTGATTGACTTATGTTCTGAAAAATGTCTGAAAACTGGAATAATCTTTTAAGACTCACAGTGCTCATAAACATGCAGAAAAGGGTACACAAATTCCTATTCTTGCTGAAGGAATGTTACCATGCCCACTTTTTAAAATAGAAGATGAATAATTAGGCCAAATTCTTATTTTTTCCAACCCATCATCTTCTTTATAGCATTTGCAAAAGATCTGTAAAAACAGCAGGACAGAATTGCCCTCAGCGGCTTTTACTTTTTCTTGTCAGAAAAAAAAAAAGTGTATGCATCTCTAGAACCATAAATGATGTTTAAATAGGCATTTATAAAATGGCAAAGAGGATTTCACGGGAAGTTTGTATGTTTTTTGTTTTTTGTTTTTTTACAACCATTGGCATTGTGGCCATCAGTAGGTCACAAGTAAAACTTCTCTAGCTAAAAAGCAAAATGGAATATACGGTTTTAAATGTATTAGGTTCTGTTGCCTGTGTTTTGCAGAACTCATTTTTTTCAAAGTATGACTCCATTTCTTCTAAGATTTTGGGTGTATACCGCACTACTAATTTAACCTTTCCTTGGGCTGCTTTCGGTAGTTCTACAGCTTTTCCATGATGTTCTCCTTCACCGCTCACTCCACGAACAGAAAGGAGTTGATCTCCTCGTTTGAGGCCCTGTGCCCATCAGTCATTCCACCTGGAATTGTTGGAGATAAATAGATTGGAGAGTGTTGTTCTTTGCCTCCCCTGATGTTGAACCCAGACTCGCTTCTGTTTTGGGTGGCTCGACCACTTGAGAACGAGAACGTCCTTCCCTGGCAGCAAAGGCAGTGACAGTAGCCTTGGCTGTTGCCTTAGCTCTCACTTCAGGATGGCTTCTGTGTCCCCAGTCCCACAGACGTTTTCATACGCCTGCCTACAGCATCACAGAGCTCGCTCCGAGGAGTCTTTGTAAAGCCCGCAGTTTCTGTGGAGGCCCCTCTCCACTCCTTTGTAGTATGTCCATCAGTTCAGTTGTTCCGCAAATATCCCTCTCTAAGCATATGGTTCTCCCAGCACCGCCTTCTTCTCCCTTAAGCAATACAGAACTCACCCCTGGCCTTCTTATTTTTCACTTTGAGAAAGGCTCTTGCTAAGTTGTGGAGACTGGCCTTGAATTTCTGAGCCTTCTGTCTTAGCCTCCCAAACAGCTGAGATTACAGGCATGCACCACTGCGCCAGGCAAAAAAAAAAAAAAAAAAAAAAAATGTATGCAACACATATAGTGTTTGTAAGGAAATGCCAGTCAGAGATTTGATCTAAAATACTTTAACAAAAAAGTGATAGATGAGCCCAATGTGGCAAAATCTTGATAAGTGTTGGCTTTGAGATGTGTGCAGTTGTGAATCATGTTCCTGTTCTCAATCCTTTTGTGTTATTTTTAGAGGTTTCCTGTAACAGGGGATTTGCTGCTCAGAAGGAAAGTGTTAAGCACACACTTCCTGTGGTTCCACTTGTTAGAGCTGTCTGAACACCACGGAGTTATTTTCCATCTCTGCCTATACCCAGCCCCTCTTCCTGGGTGGTTATGAACTCATGTGGTTTAAAGGGATTTGTAGAAAAGATCCACTCATGTTAAACATGTGAAGTCAGAGAATGAAGCAGAAGTAGCCAGTGTCAAGCCTGAATTTGAACTACAAACATTTGGAAGGGCTGGGGATTTAGCTCAGTGGTACAGTGCTTGCCTAGAATGTGTGAGGCCCTGGGTTTGATGCCCAGCACCACAAGGAAAAAAAGTTCAAGGAAAAACCCTTTTCCATACTTTTCCCTGTTAAAATCTTTTTTTTCCCCAATTTCTTACCAGTACAGCTCCTTTCGTCATCAAAAAAGACACTGCCCGTTCCTTACGTGGCCTCCTCTGCACCTGGAATGCCTGCGGGGTGGATATCTTGGAATCATCAGTTCACGCTAGAGAGTGCAATCCAAGGTCCAGTCGAACACTGGCATGAAGATGTGATCCGGTGGAACCGTGTTTGGATCCCATGCTCCTCAAGGCGATGTCCAGTGCAGCAAACCCAAGTGCCTTTTACCATCTTTTTTTTGGTCACACACATCATTTTATTTTTTATTTTAGTTTGGTACTGGGGATTGAACCCAGGGAACTCAACTATTAAGCCACATCCCCAGCTCTTTTTTATATTTTATTTTGAGACAGGGTCTTGCTAAGTTGCTGAAGCTGGCTTTGAACCTGCACTCCTCCTGCCCAGCCTCCCGAGCTGCTGAGATTACAGGTGCGCTACACTGCACCCAGCTAAAATGTGTTATTTTTTTTTTTCATATTGAATCCTTTACTTTTTCTCCTAAAGTGCCATATTTTCTTTTTAATTCCCACATCCTTTTTTTGCTTAGGAAAAAAATTATGAAAAGAAAAAGGTGAAGCACTAATGGTGCTAGAAAAGTAACTGAGAATTTACTTAACCAAAAGAAATACAGCAGCCCCCACCCCCTTCTCCAAAGGTTTGCTTTCTGCTGGAATTGTGTCCCCTGACAACTGTGGATTTAAGGAACCCTAAGAACATACTCCAGGGCCCCCAGCATCACAGAAGAGCTGTGCGGGGCAAAGGGGTTAGGAATAGGAGCCCCATGAGCCAGTCAGTAGCATATGCTTACATGTGTTTCCTGGCCCAGGAGCTCTGAATCCATCTTTTGTTCTCCCGTTCTTCAAATCAAGATGAAGCATATTGTCATTATGTGAAAAATATCGAGTTTACTCTTTTTGTTTTTAAATAACCATCAGATTTGGTAGTGAACAGTTGTTACAAAATCATTTGTGAGACACTGTCACTGTTCATGATCTTGGCTGGGAAGCACTACTTTAGAGGTACAGAGATCATACAACTCTGAGAAGTTCCTATGTACAATGGTAGAAATATTTAAAACATGCTAGGAAAGAGAAGGGGATATTCCAATTTAGGGTGTGTATTTTTGTGGTTGTTTGTGGTGCTGGGGATCAAACCCATGGCCTGGCACTTGCTAAGCAAGCACTCTGCCACTGAGCCCTGATACACCCAGTGATGGGGTGTATTTTGGAATAAAAGCTCCCAAATACTATTGGCTCAGTCAGTTAGACCAAATGTTTGGGGACAGTTTTGGAAATATAACTCAGTGCAGTGCATGTGCCCTGAGAATCAGGGAAGAAAGTCATCCTGGGTAACATTCAGACTAGGTGTTTTAGTCAGCTTTTTCACTGCTGTGACTAAAGGACCCAACCAGAACAACTGTAGAGGAAGAAAGGTTTATTTAGGGGCTCATTCAGAGATCTTGGTCCATAGACAGCAGGCTTCATAGCTTGGGGTTAGAGGTGAGGCAGAACATCATGGCAGAAGAGTGTGGTGGAGAGAGCCAGCTCACCTGGTGATCAGGGAACAGAGAGACTCCATTCTTGAGATACAAAATATATACCCCATAGCCCCACCCCCAATCAACCACTTCCTCCAGCCACACACGACATGCCTCCAGTTACCACTGTAGTTACCTCTAGTTAATCCCACCAGGGAATCAATCCACTGATTAGGTTAAGACTCTCAACCCAATCACTTCTCCTCTGAACCTTCCTGCATTGTCTCTCATGTGAGCTTTTGGGGACACCTCACATCCAAACCATAATACTAGGGCTCGAGAGCAGTGGACATGGATGTTCATTGCTGCCTACTTTGCAAGACTTCAGATACTTAACAGGATAAGATAGAAATTGGAAGAAAGAAGAAAAAAAATCGGGCCTTTCAAAATTCTTACCCTTCCTCTCAAACTCTTTAACTCTGTTCTTCTAGTGGACACTTATATCATAGTCGAGCTGTACTTTCAAAAAATATTATACTATGTACAGGAAGCAGTGACATTCAAGATGTACTGTGCTCTTCACTAAAGAGGCGGTGCTGATACCACAGGTTACCTTGACGAGTCCTGCTTCCTCAGATGTTGCAGTATAACACCAGAGAAGCACGCTGAGGCAAGTGTCGAGTAGAAAAGAGCTTTATTTTTAAAAAGTAGAACAGACTTCTTGTTGGGGGCTGTGCCATGTGGGCTGTGCTGGGATGGCGCCTGGCAGCCAGCCGGAGGTTGTTTTGATCACATCAGCAGTGAGGAGGTTGATTAACATAAGCACACTCAGGTGATTTGTCATTGGCCGTATTCAATTAAGTCCGTGCACACAATGCGTGCACAGGTGTTCCCGAGTGCTCCTGCTCATGCCTGCTCGTTTTGACCTTTGCTGTGATAGGGCAGCTGGCTCCTTGCCTGATCTCAACTGGCGTGGCCCCGCCCTCTGCCTCCTGAAGGGAATATAAGCGGGCACTAGGCGGAAGGCAATTAGCAGCAGTAAGCAGCAGCAGCTAGCAGAGAAAAGCAGCAACTAGCAGAAAGAAGCAGTAGGCAGCGGCAGAAGGCAGATCGTAGAGCGGAGAACTGAGAACACACCTCTAGGTGGCACCCTTTAGTTCACAGGATGCAGGCACCTCTAAGAAGAAATAGATCTCTGATAAGCATAGCAAGTCTGTCTTTCTCTAAAACTTCCTCTTAGCAAAGTTTCTCTTCCTCTAAGCAAAGCCTATCTTTCTCTCAAAGTCTCTCTTCCTCTATAAATTAGTGAATATAGGAAAAGTAGTTTATTTTCAGTCCACCTCCAATAAATACCCGCGCAATTGTTGCCGTGGCCGGCAACAACTTCTCCCTGGTGGAAGAAGGGGACCCAAAGGCAGAATTTTTTGGATGAGCAAATCTTGCCCCTTTTATAGATTTTTTTCTCCTGTTCCTTCCCCCTTATCTCCCTCCCACCGACGATGTGACTAGGCCAAGGAGATGCAGGTGAGATGCAAAAAGGTGAGAAGCAGATGGGAAGGGGGAGGGCCAAGTGGAGTGACTGAGGCAGGTAGGGGCCCAGGGGCATTAATTAGCAACTCCTTGCCTGCAGCCTTTGAAAAGGATGGTGAAGGCAGGTAAATTTGGTAATTCAATGGGCTGCAGAGGTCTTTGACTTTCCATTCTCCCAGGGATGGTCTCCACTTTCTTGATTCGACCCGATTCCCTATCCTACACTAACTGCCTGTTCTCAGTTCTGGCTTCAGTGCTACTGAATAGTGCAGAATAAATCTATCCTGGAGGATTCTGGCCGAAGGGTGAAACTTCACCTCGCCCGCCCTCTAAATCTAGTTTGTAGTTTACCAGAACCACAGGAGAGGGGAAGGCAATGTTAAATGACAGCAAAGGAAACCTGTGAAATCCAGAATGTGGCCCACCTCACCTGACAGCTTCCCTGATGACTCTCAGCAGATGAAAGGCGTGAATTCAAAATGGATAGAGAGGACTACAGCGTGAAAGAGACTCGAGAGACAAAGCTATCAAAGGTGTGGAATGGATTTTTTTGAGATGATTAGAAATTTTGATTATTTTTTGGCTGTGAGACAATATTAAAGAATTATTAATTTTCTTCAGTGTGATAGTCATATTTAAGTTACAAGAGCTGTGAACTTTTGAAGTCTATATGGAAGCATTAGGGGGGAAAATACAGTGTTATGATTTTTTAAGTTACAAAAACAAAAATGGAAGAAAACCAAAATTGATAGATCATGGAAAAGTGGCACATATTGATAATTGTTGGATCTGGGGGACGAGGGATGACATTATAGAATATTTCACTCTTCTGTATATGTTTGAAATGTTTTGTTAAAAAATGTATGAAAAAATTTAGTTATTGTCCAGAAGAAAAGCTAAAAGCAGAACATGTTTTCATTTGCTGGTAGATTGCAATCCTCACCAAATCCCCCAAAGGAAAAATCCTTGTCCCACTCCTTTCCATATTCCTAAGACGCTGTTGTTTTCATGCTATCAAGAAGAGGCAGGGCTGGGGAGGTAGCTCAGTCAGTAGAGTGCTGCCTTGTAAGCACAAGGCCCTGGGTTCGATCCCCAGCACCCCCCCCCCAAAAAAAAAAGAAAAAAAGAAGAGGGTATGCACAGGTGATGTAATACTTGAACAAAATGATTTCAGTTTTATATATTTATCTCTTTTCATATAATTCCTTGACATCCACACTGTTCCTTTCACTGGTCTGGTGACCTACAGCTTATGAGGAGAAATTCAAGTCAAGGAACATCTGAATGCTTTTGCTGATTCTGCTTTATAACTTAGAAGTTTTGGGGGCTGGGGTTGTGGCTCAGTGGTGGAGCGCTTCCCTAGCATGTGTGAGGCACTGGGTTCCATCCTCAGCACCACATAAAAATGAATAAATAAAGGTGTGTTCATCTACAACTTAAATTAAAAAATAAAGCTTGAGTTCCTTTTTTCAGAGTATTCATGTATTTGGAATGAATAACTAATGCCAGGTAATACTGTCAAGAGTTCTAGATGTACGGAGTGTGGTGGCGCAGGCCTGTAATCCCAGCCCGTCAGGAGGCTGAGGCAGGAGGATCACTTCTCAAAGTCAGCTTCAGCAACTTAGCAAGGCCCTAAGCAACTTGGCAAGACCCTGTCTCTAAATAAAATATAAAAAGGGCTGAGGATATGGCTCAGTGGGTAAGAGCCCCTGAGTTCAATCCCCAGGACCAAAAAAAGAGTTCTGGATGCATTTGATACATACTGAATTAAGTAGAAAAATCCAGTCAAAGTTGGTTTGCGTTTTCAAGGTCTAACCCACACATAGCTTTTTCCCTTTTAGAGCCTGTTCCTCATTTTCTTTCCACTTTTCAAGCTGTGTTCTTCACTACCAAAGGGCTTTTCTTGACATTTGAATTTTTGTCATACTTGAAAGGAAAAAAATAAAAGAAGGAGTAAGCTCAGGCAAAGCAGGATGACAATTCAAACTGAAATATGCAAATAAAAAGGAAAAGGCTGCTGAGAAGCGTTACCTGAAGAGGATCTGGAAACGGCACCAAAGGACTCGCAGGTTCGAAACACCTAGGTTCCCAGAGCAGCAGCCAGAAACCCGCATTTTGGGAGGCACGTGTGACATGCAGTCCAAGCTCTGAGCGTGGCAGCTACCTCCTGCCCTTGGAAAGCAATGACCTTGGCAGTTCTTCCCAGGGATCCTGGGATCTGAAGTCCACACATTCCCGACAGGAATGCGGGTTGTGACTTACCTCATGGGGAATTCTGTGAGTGTCATCCAAGAATTGCCAGTAGTTACAGCCACTTCTGCTTCAAGGAAGCGTGGTCACGTGGCCACTCCTTTTAGGAAGTTGAGCAGGCTTGGGACAATATTGCTTCTTCATTTGGTGTGGGGCCATCTGCATCTGGTGTTGGGCCTACAGCAAGGTGAATATCAACAGAACTGGTAAACCTTTAGATCAACCAAGAAAAACAAGAAGAATCAAATTACCAGAATCAGAAACAGAAGAGGGTGCAATTACTACTGACCTTATAGAAATAAAAGGTATTATAAAGAAATGCTATAAACTGTTATATGTCCTTAAGTTAGATAATTTAGATGAAATGGATGAATTACTAGGAAAAACTATATAGACCTAAAACAAGTAAAGAGATTGAATTAGCCATTTAAAAACTACCCTCAAAGAAGATTCAGGGACAGATGGCTTTGCCTCTGAATTCTACCATTCAAAGTAGTAGTATCAATTCTTTACATATCCTTCCAAAAAATGGAAGAGGGAAACACTTGGTTAATATTACTCCGATACTAAATCCTCTCAAATAAATCACAAAGATACACAAATAACTAATAAGGACCTGAAAAGATGTTCAACATAGTCATCAGAGAAAAACCACAACAAGATAACACGTCATACCCACTAGGATGACTAGAATAAAAGGCAAATAATGACAAGTTTTAACAAGAATGTGAAGAAATCATACCCCTAATACACTTTTAGTGATAATGTAAAATGGACAGCTGTATCAGAAACAGACTGGCAGGTCCTTAAATGATTAAGCATAGAGTCACCATATGACCCAGCAGTTTCATTCCTACATATATAACCAAGAGAAGTAAAAAAAAAAAAAAAAAAAAAAAAAAAAAAAAAAAAAAAAATCCACACAAAAACCTGTATTTAGCAGTACTGTTCAAAATAGCCAAAAGGTAGAAACCAAAATGTCCATCAACCAATGAGTAAGTAAACAAAACATGGTATATCTATATAATGGAATATTATTCAGCCATGAAAAGTAAAGAAGTAGTAATACAGGACACAACAGATAAATCCTAAAAACATACTAAGTGAAAAGAAGCAAGTCACAAAAGATCACATTTCATATCATTCTCTCCATATGAAATATCCAGAACAGAGAAATTTCAAGAGACAGAAAGTAGATCAGTGGTTGTTTAAGAAGGGGGGGTAGGTGGAGGAAAAGGGGTTGATTATTAATGTGCCTGGAGTTTCTTTCTAAGGTGATAACATATTCTAAAAATTCTAAAATCAACTCGTTATGATTTTACATATTTGTGAATAGATCAAAACTCAATAAATTGTATACTTTAAATGGATGAATGGTATACGTGGATTATATCCAAAGAAAGTTGATTTAAAAAAAGATCAGCCAGATTTTTAAAAATTTGTTTTAATTAGTCATACATGACAGCAGAAAACACTTTGACACATCATATATAATGGAGTATAATTCCTCATTCTTCTGGTTATACATGATGTAGAATCCCACCAGTGTATGGTTATAAATGTTCATTTACTCTCCTTCCTATCCCCATATTCCCTCCCCTCCCTTCAATCCCCTCTACTTAATCTAAAGTAACTCTATTCTTCCCTAGAATTGTGAATTAACATATCGGAGAAAACATTTGGCTTTTGGTGTTTGGGGATTGGCTTATTTCACGTAGCATGATATTCTCCAGCTCCACCCATTTACCAGCAAATGCTATCATCTCATTCTTCTTTAAGGCTAATATTCCATCATATACATATACCATATTTTGTAATCCACTCATCTGTTGGATACCTACGTTGGTTCCATAGTTTAGCTATTGTGAATTGAGCTGCTATAAACATTGATGTGACTGCATCACTGTAGTGTGCTGATTTTAAGTCCTTCGGGCATACACAAAGGAGTGGGATAGCTGGGTCAAATGGTGGATCCATTCCAAGTTTTCTGAGGAATCTCCATACTGTTTTCCATAATGGTTGCATCAATAATAGATACTCAAAGAAAAATTTCAAGATTTAATAAAGGATTTATCCCTTAAATCACTTCATTAATTACTTCGTATCAATAACATTGTTACAAATTATTAAGGGATTTATCACTTTGTATCGATTCCATTTGCCTTATGAAGTATATTTTCTAAGGTGCAGTTAAGGCCTTTTCAAAGAAAAGGTGGGAAACACTTGTTGCTTTTGCTTTAGGGCTTCATCAACAGTTGCACCTGAGGTACTGTTTTGTTTTGATTCTTAGCATCTACATTCCCTGGAGAACCTTGAAAGGCACACCCTATGGTAGGCCGTAGTAGCAGAACTGTCCCTGTAATGCATAAAGCTGCTCCCCTGCCCATCAGGTGCAGTAATTCTCCCCGCCTCCCAACCACTTGTCAATCTGTGAACATCCTGGATAGCTATTGGTTCATCAGTCAGCTTGCAAGTATCCTTTTCCGATATTGGTCCCCTGTTAGCCCAGCAGAATTCAACTGTTTTACTGTAGCTTCCCCGCCATCTTTTCCCATTCTTCTGTCCTACTCACTTTTCTCTGTCCTCCTGGCTTTCTACTCTCTCTAGCACACGCCCTTTCTTTTCCTTTCATTTTCTCTCTTACCCTGCAGGGAGACACTGTTTGCTTAATAAACTCCCTTATGTGATTTCCCGTTTCCAGGCGTGGTTCCGTGGAAATTCCTTACAGCCCCTATTCCAGATGCATCAAAGCTCCAGCACTTAAAAAGGAGATCCAAAGTAAGACTGACGTCCTGTTTTCCTTCAGGTCAGCTCCCAGTGCGACAGCCCAATTTTCTTCCATGATTGCCACTTTTCGCTCACACGTCACTTCCTCTTTATGTCCTTCTTTCTTGAATGCATTTCAAGTCTGTTCATGATTTTCTTGGAATACGTAGATAGCAGGTAGGTAGAGTTTGCTTTGGTTGAATTTGAAAGGAAAAACGTTCAAGGAAAAAAAGAGGTGGAGTGGGGACAAACGAGCCCGACCAAGGTTCCAGAATGGATTCGGACCCACCATCCAAAGAGTAGACCGAGGAACGAAAGTGTAGACCGGGGATCCAAGAGCAGACCGAGCACCCAAAAGACGGCCAACGCGCGGAGCGGCTGCCTCGCCCGGGACTGCGGGAGTCCTCATCCCCACGATCCATACGGTCCTACACCCGCTCTGGGAAAGGCGTTACTTCATCGCCTGCCGGAGGAAACAGCAGTGGATAGCTAGCACATCAGCACTCTCCGCGTTTGGAAGAGCCTGGCTTCAGGAAAGCCCAGCGGAGAACTGGATTCGGACTCGCACCCACCCCACGGTCTCTGCAGCGGCCGGCACTTCCGGCCTGGCGAGGCGACAGGTGTCCTGGGGATTCTGGGAAGTGTAGTCCGGGAACCCTGAGCCGTGGGATAGCTTCCGCCGCGGCCGGCTGAGGCCGTGTCCCTGCTCCCGTCGGGAATTCTGGGAAGCGTAGTCCGGTCGGGCTCTGCCGGCAGAGTCGCTTCCGCCCCAGGTATGCGCGGCTGCGGCCTTCGCTGCTATCGGAAAGGTGAGCCCTCCCCTCGGCGCATCCCCTCCCGGCGTCCGCGCCCAGCTCTCTGCGTTGCGCTGCGGGCCAGTAGCAACCTGGCGGTCGACCTCGGGGAAGAGTCCGCCCGCGGCGAAGGGCGGGGTTTGGTTCTCTCCGCCGGAGCCTTCTGGAGTGCCGGGCGGTTGGCGCATCCCGCGCGCCGGGCCCGCGCAGGGTCGTGCGCCCTGGGGGTCGCGGGTCTCCTGGGTTCTGCACGCCCCCAGCCCCTTTCCTGGCCGCAGCCAGCTCTGCCACGTCCCAGCGGTGTACTTGGCGAGTACGTAATCTCTGCCGCCGCTCCCTCTTCTCTAAAACGGCTTACGACCTTCCTAAGAGTGATGTTAAGAGTTAAATAAAGACTTAGGACGGAGCCCGGCACGTGCTAGAAGACAGATCGTTTGCTGTCACAGTTCCCGGAAAGCTCCAGGGATCCGAGGAAAGGGTCAGAGCCCCAGTCACCCTGGCCCCTCTCGATCCCTGAGGATCCCCCACCCACCCCGACTCCTGGCTGTTGTCTGGGATGACCACTGGAACTCACGGGGGAGTTCTCATGAAATTCTGATTTCTCCCAGCCTCCTTTCCATCCCCAGCCTAGACCTGACAAAGGCTGAGGGGAAAAGTAGGGAATGATCTTTTGACGCCTGGCACAGTCCCACCTGAGTGATAGAGTTCAGCATCCTTCCTTCTCCCGTCTTGTCTTTTAGGGGAGAAGGTATTTCCAATGGCAAATTCTGCTACAGATCAGCTCTAATATTTGTTGAATAGATGCAGAAAGGAATGGGAGCGTACTTGGGGTATCAGTTATAAAGATAGTATGTGAACATTTAATGCTAAATATCATTCTAAGAGTTTTATCTGAATCAACACACGTAGTCCTCACAGTCCTTTATGGGGTGGGAGACTGCCATTATTTTAAAGATGAGGAAATGGAGACACAGCTTACCTGGTTAATTCTAGCTAGGAAGAGACTGAGCTGGGATTTGAATTTAGATAGTTTCAATCCTTTGCCTAAGTTTTTCATGTAATTTCCTATCAGATTGAGAAGGCGCATTTGGATTTTTCTAGAGGGTCACAAAAGCTCTGTTAATGAGCTCTGACTTTTTGATAAGTTTTTTTAGTTATTTGTAATTTTATTGTATTTTATTCAAAATCTGTACAGTTCACATTCTGATTTTAGAAGCACTGTAGTTTGCCTTTTTGAGAATTCTATATAAATGAACTAACACTGTGTATACTCGTATGTACTTGAGACTGGATATTTTCAGCAAATGACCTTTGACATGTATCCAAGTTATTCTTTGTATGAATACTTCATTTTTGTTCATTGCTGTATTTTGTGGATATACCACAGTCTATCCTTTCACCTGTTCATAGGTATTTTTATTCAGTTTTAAGCACTTACCAGTAGAAATGCTATGAATATTAATGTACAGGTTTCTGTGCTTATTTCTCGAAGGTATGTATATTTAGGAGTGGAGTTACTGGGTCATTTAACATGTGTATTTAACTTCATAAGAAGCTACCAAACTTCTTCAGAGTATCTTTACTCTTTTGCATTCCCATTACTAAGGTATGAAAGTTCTAGTTATTCCACATATTCACCAACACTTAATATTGTCTTTTTAAATCTTAACCATTCTAATAGTTGTAATTGTTATTGCATTTTGATTTTAATTGCATTGTGACTTTCTCTGATGGTTAATGATCAGCAGATCTAGCTTTTCCTTATTTGCCATTTTTATTTATTTTTTCATTTTTATATTTTGGGTGCTGGGGATCGAACCCAGGGCCTTGTGCTTGCAAGGCAAGCACTCTACCGACTGAGCTATCTCCCCAGCCCCCATTTTTATATCTTCTTTGCTAAAGTGTCTGTCATATATTTTGTCCATTTCAATTGGGTTGTGTTTTCTTTACATATGAATGATCAGCTATACAACACAGTTTGTTTGGTTTATTTTTGTTCTTTCTTTTGTTAGATTGATCTGTATGTGTGTCCCTTCAACGTTACCAAGCTATTTTAATTATTGTAGCTAGATAGTAGGTCTCAAAAATGGATAGTTTGATTCCTCAAAATTTTCTCTGAAAATTGTTAAAGCTATTCTGGTTTCTTTGCCTTCCTGTATACATTTTAGAAATAGCTTGCCTATATCTCCAAAAATTCATCTGGGATTTTGATTGGTGCTGAATTAAATCTCTAAATTTTTATATCTGCATTTCATGTTTTTCCACGTACAGAGCCTGTGCATGTTTTGTTTAGACTTATTCCTAAGTATATCATGAATTCTTTTGGAGTTACTATAAGTTGTGTTGTTCTTAAATTTTGATTTTCAGTGGCACATAGTTAGTGTAAGAAACACAATTTTTGTGTCTACCTTGTATTCTTAGACTTTGCTAAATACACCAGGTCTGCCTTTTTTTTTTTTTTTCCGTAAATTCCTTGGAATCTTCCACTAGACAATCATGTTGTATCTGAAGAGGATCAGTTTTCTTTCATGCTTTCTAATCTGTATGCACTGACTGATTTTCAGTAGTGTTGATGAGTAGGCATGGTGTGAATGAACATCGCTGTCTTGATCATAGGAAAGGCATTTTTAGAAGTTTCCTTATACTTTTAATTTGTGAAAGTTTTGTCACAAATGAATGTTGTATTATGTCAAGTACTTTTTCTGCATTAACTGATAACATTTTTCTTCTTCCTTAGACTGTTCGATTAGGTTGATGAATTTCCAAACATTGAAGGAGCTTTTCATTTCTGGGATAAATCCCACCTGTAAGTGGCATATTATTCTTTTTATATTAGTTTGATTTGATTTATTAATATTTTGTTGAGGACTTTTGCAATTATGTTCTTTTTTGTACTATATAATTCTGGAATCATAGAATGAGTTGGGGAGTGTTTTCCTCCTCTTCTATTTTCCAGAAGAGATTATGTAGAATTAGTGATATTTCTTTTAAAAATGTGTGGTAGAATTTAGCAGTAAAACTATTTGGCTTAGATATTGTATATTTGAAAGGTTTTTGACACTAAATTCAGTTTTATTCTTCATGTTATTTCATCTTACACATGTTTTGGTAGTTTTCAAGAAATTGGCCCATTTCATCTAAATTTTAGAATTTGTACCCATAGAATTGTTCACAGTATTCCCACTGTATTTCTTTAATGTCTCCTGGGTCAGTAGTTGCTACCCACTTTTTTGTTCCTGATATTGGTAATTTTGTTATCTCTTGTTTTTTGCCAACCTTGTGATAAATGTATCAGTGTTACTGATTGTAAAACAACAGATAACTTTTGTTTTCTTTGATTTCTCTGTTATATCTATTTTTAATTTCATCTATGTATACTCATTCCTTCATTACTTTTTTTCATGTATTTGGGTTCATTTTGCTGTTTTTTTCCTTTGGTATCTTAAGATGTACCTCATATGTTTCTTTTAAGAAGTTGAACAAATCCCAAACAGGGCAGCTCAAGGCAGTCCAGATTCAGACTCATCATGATCAGACTGCTGGAAACTGAAGACAGAAAGAACCTGTAGTCACCAAAGAGAAACGATGCGTTATCTTTATGCCTTAGTCGTCATGTGATCCGTGTATGCACTTTGAGGACCCATCAATGTGTTCATTTTTGCTTCCAAGAGTAAAACATATTTTAACAAACTCAAGAATAATCTCTCATGTTTTCCCAGATATTTACCACTCTGTTGCTCCCCCTCCCTCCCTGATGATCCACGGGTCTTTCTGCTCTCATTTCCCTTCTGTGTGAAGCATTTCCTGTAGCAGTCCTTGTACAGTAAGATGGCTAGCTGTGAATTCGCTTAGTTCATCTGAGGCTATCTTCATTTCCTCCAATCCTGGACAACATTTTCCTGTTCTGTGTCCTAAGTGTACAGTTCCACATGGACGGGTCTTTTCTTTCACCACTTTAGAAGTTCTGAGCCACTTCCTTCTGGTCTCTGGTTTCTGATGAGAAGTCTGGGTTCATTCAAATCGTTGTACCCCTTTGGCAATGCTTGTCTTTCTCCGACTGCTTTCAAGCAGCACTGTCACCTGGAAGCCCCATACAAAAGCAGATCCCTGGGCCAGTCCCAAACTGACTGACTTGGAATTTTGAGGGCGTGGAACCGAGGCTCTTCATGTTTACAGGAGCCCCAGGTGATGCTACGCTTAAGTCTGAAAGGAACCTGAAGAACAGCCTCATTTGATTTTTAAACATTGACATTTACAAACAGAATTCATTCTTTTTAGCGTACAGTTCTTTGAGTTTTGATGATTATGTCGTCATGTGGACATCAGGACATCACCACCACAGTCAAGATACAGAGCCATTCCCTTACCCCAAACATTCCCTCTTTTTATAGTCAAATTCTTCCCTCACTCTTAGCCCCAGGAAACCACTGATTTATTCTCCAACCCTATCGCCTTTCCCATGTCACATAAATGAAATCAACGAAATATGTAACATTTTGAGTGTGAGTTTGAAATTTCATGAAATCCACTTTATCATTTTTTCTTTTAAGGGTTGTGTTTCTGGTGGTGTACGTGAGAACGATATGCCTAACCCAGGGTCATATAGATTTTCTCCTATATATCTTTCTAAGTGTTACAGTTTTAGATTTTACATTTAGGTCTGTGATTCCTTTTGAGTTGATTTTTGCATAAGATGTGAAGTATGGGCCAAGGTTTACCTTTTTTCTCTTTTCTTTCTTTTTTCCTTTCTCCTTTTTGTCCATTCTCCTCCCCTCCCTTCTTCCTCACTCCTTCCTATCCTTCCTTTCTGCTTTCCTTTTTTCCTTCTTGTATATGAACCTTCAGTCATTCCAGCACCTTTTGTTGAAATGACTTTTCTTTGTGTGTTGAATTGCTTTTGCAGCTATGTCAGGTCAGCTGACCTTGGTCTTATTTCTGGGGCTCTTTTTGGTTTACTTACTTGGGCATCTATTCATTTGCAGATGCCCCATGGTCTTGGTTATTGTTACTTTATATCAGATCTTGGAGTCAGTGTTAATCCATCGAATTTGTTCTTTCCAACAGTTTGGACTATTCTAGTTCCTTTGCTTCCCTATAGAAATTTTAAAATCAGCTTATCCTTATGTGCAAAAAATCCTGAGATTTTAATTGGAACTTCATTGAATGAATGGGCTAGGTTTGAAGTGAACTGATACTTTAGCAATACTAAATTTTTAAGCCCAAGAACACATTGTTTCTGCATTTAGATTCTCTTTGATTTCTCACATCAATATTTTGTGTTTGTGTCTTTTAATGAATTAATTCATTTCATCTACCACATTGAATTCTTGAATGTGAAGTTTTTCTTTTAACATCTGTGAGTCCAAGGAGAAGGAATCCTTCTTTTATCCTTCCCTTCTCTCCCTTTTTAAGTTTTTGGGTGGGGGAGTGTTGGAATCGAGCTTGGGCCTTGCATCTAATGAGCACACGTTCTATTGCTGAGCTCGAACCCAACCCTGTTCTTTCATTCTTGATTTTGGTAATTTGTGTCTTTTCTCTTTTATCCTTTGTCAGTATGGCTAGAAGTTTAATTTTTATTTATTTTTTTCTCGAAGAACTCCATGTGGGTTTAATTGATTTTGTCTGGAGGTCAGCAGAAATTTTCTTCAAAGGCTGAGATTGTAAATATTTTAGATTTTCCAGTCAATTGGCAAAATCAATGATTTATTTAAATATTTATATAATGAGAAATCTTTTACTGACAAAATTTAAAGTAAAACAATTGAGTCTAGTTTGTAATATAGACACACTAACTGGAACAATGGAATTCTTTATGGAGGGATAACATTTCACTTAATTGAAGTTCATTAATATTATTAAAATTAACTGCAATGTTCATCTGTTGATGCTGATATGTAATGAGATTTTGTTTTTGAAAATGACATTTTAACATCCGCTGTGGCCGAGTGTGCTCTGGGCAGATGGCTGGCACCAGGGCTGCTGTCCCTCCCTCCCGTGTCCCCTGAAGTCAGTGGAGGAGTGCCCATGGCAGGTCGCCGTCCACTGCCTGAGCACTGGCCCTTGACAGGGCATTAACGTTTTCAGAAAAGCCCACGCAGCTGCAGTCCCGAACGGGTTGGCTCTGCGTCTGTGGGGCACGCAGACCTGTAACCCGCGTGCTCCAGCAAGTAGGGCTCGGGGGGGGTCTCCCCTTCCTGCCGCGGTGGCACCCTCAGCCGCCCAACTGCCTCCTGGCCAGCCCAACGTCGCTAGCGTGGACTCTGAGTCTTCCCACTGTTTAGCACGACAGGCAGCAGCTGATCGTGGACTTTGAGACGAGCATTCGCTGACCTCTCCTCCCAGGTCAGTGGAGCCTGCTGCCCCAGCTGGACTGCACCCCACAGGACAGGCAGCTGGCTGGCCATCCGGGCTCCTCGCTGGGTCCCAGGGCAGCACGTGCCTCACATCCTGGCTTCGTCAGGCTGCCCAGCTAAGCCCTGCAGCCTGCTCTCAAGACCTGGGCAGCAAACCCATCCTGTATTCCTGGTGACCTCGGGGATGGATGTGCACCAGGCCCTGGCTTCCTCTGGCACTGGCAGACTTGCTCTCTGCAGCCTCAACCTCAGAACCCCTAGAGTGCATGAGGTTGGAGATATGGAGTCCTCGTCGCTCGTGCATCCCGGACATGTCCCGCAAGCCAGGGTCGGGGAGGTGGGGCTGGACTCCAGGACACTTCGTATCTAAGTCCAGACTTGGAACAGTCCTCTCTTCTCCAACCCTGCAAAGGTCAGTTGAATATGTGCATAGATATATATGGTATCGACCTATCTACCTATTTATCTTCAGATTAGGTATTATCAACACTCAGAAGGAAAAGAAAGCCCTCCTGCACTGGAAGCAGAAGCACGTGGTGGAAAGGAGACAAGGGCTGTGGGACAAGCGTCCACCTGAGGCTGAGAGAGACCCCGATGCCCCCTTGTGGCAGGAGACTCTGACTAGCCTATGCGTGGACCCAGAGCGAGGGCGCGGAGCCCCCTGGGTGCGTTTCCTGGCCCTCCTCTCTCACGGTCCTGAGGGCCTCCTGAGGGCCTCCGTGCGTTTTGTTCAGAATCAGCTTCCCATGCTGTTCTCCAGGTCACAGATTCTTCCTCCAACCAGGATCACGTCTACTCGGGATTTAAAAAAATAATATTCTAAGAGAGACAATAGAAAATGAAATGAGCTTCCAAGTGGAAAGGAATAAGAAGAGCAAAGGAGCATCTTCTGACGAAAGCTGGCTAGAAGTCCTCGGGGTGACGATGGATCAAGAGCGCTGAGTAAGGAGCACCCCAAGTGCCAGACGGGAAGTGTGTCGGTCGTGACATCGGTTACAGCAGAAAGGAGGAAGAAAACCTTAGCGCTCCCCACAGAAAAGGCGTTTGCAACAGCGAGACTGGCAACAGCCTCCGCAGCAGCGATGTGTGTGTGAGGACAAGGACTGAGCAGCCTCAGCGTGCAGGAGGGCCGTGGGTACGGTCCTCAGTTTTCTTCTGATACCCTGAGCAGAGGTGGAGCACATGCCTTACCCCCGGAGAGCACTAAGAGGAAGCTGGTAAGGGTCACAGATCAGCAAGAAGACAAGGGAAGCCGGGACAGAGCAGCCTGCCACGAACAATCCTGAGCAGAGGAGCGGAGAAAAGGGTCATGGCGAGTCCGTTGAACCCCTGATGAGAACGTTTATTCAAGAACATTGAATCAAAATATGGGGTGACCTTTTACAAAATATACACATATATATAGTGAGAAGAGCTGGAGAAGGTGGTGAAGATAGAACAACTTGAGTCTGTGTTAGGGAAATGGAACACTGGCACATTAACAGTGTAAGTGCATGTTACGGTTTGGGTGTGAAGTGTCATCCCAAAGAAGAATAAAATTCTGGCATTTGCTGGTAGATGGATGGAGTTGGAGAATATCACGCTAAGTGAAATAAACCAGACCCCAAAACCAAAAAAAAAAAAAAAAAAAAAAGAAAATGACATTTTAAGACAAATAGATACTACCATATACTTTTATCAGTCCACGAATGATTTTAGTTGAAAGATGTGATATGCTGAGTTATTGCCCCAAAAGCCCACATCCTAATTCTCAGAGCCTGTGAATGTTACTATATGTGGTAAAAGATATTTGCAGATGTGATTGAGCTATGGCCCTTGGATTGGGTAGATTATCCTAGATATCTGAGTGGACTCAGTGTAACCATAAGGGTCCTTATGAGAGAAAAGTACAAGGATCAAAGTCAGGCGAAAGTGATGTGGTAATGAAGCAAAGATTGGAGTGATGTGGCCATAAGCCAAGGAATTCCAGCTGCCTCTGGAAGATGGAGGTGGCCCAGGAATGGATTCTCAGAAGGAATAGGCCTGCCAACACCTTGACTAGCTCAGTAACTGATTTGGGACTTCTGACATCCAAAATTAAAAAGAATAAAGTGTATTGTTTTAAACCACCAAGTTCTAGAAATCTGTGCGACTCAGCCTTTTTCTGTTTCAACAACACATTTTGACCACTATCAATTTTAACACATTTTAGCAGATTATACTGCTGTGGGTTATATTGGATTAATATATTTTCAACTTTGAAAAATTTTCACCTGTAGTTCTTCTATGAAGACTAATCCTAGAGGCTAATTATTGAGTTACTTCAAAGTTGGCATTGATTCCTTGAATAAACAACCAAGCAATATCAGTAACAAGGAATCATAGAAACCAAATGTAGTTTATTGAAATTATTTCCCTTGTATTTTAAGGGACTGTACTGTTGTTCTCTTTGTCCATAATTTAGAGTATTGTTCTTGGCCTGAAGTCTAATAACTTTAAGCAAATTTATTTTCTCTAGACACAGTTGCTTTCCTGCTATGGTCAGACATGATTTGATAAGCTCATCAGTGGTAAGTTATTTTTCTTGCTTGAGTTAAAAATACAGGCTGCATATATGAATAGCCAAATCTTAACTTTGGTTGGTTGCAGCTTTATTTTCATCACTTGTTTTTGTGAAGAAAGTCTGCTCTGATGACATTTCAGTTTGAATTTTCTAATTTTTCTGAGCATTGCTTTAGTGTGAATTGAGAATATTTGTGATGGGTGCTTATTCTGACAGTGTTGACATGTGTTCTCTTAACATAGCTATGTTGTCAGTGCCTAATAAGCAAAAGTCTTTGCCATCAAATTCAGTAACAAAATATTTCACCTCTATTGTCCCTAACAAAGTCTGTTTTTCTGTTCCTTTCTTTTTTTTTGGTGGGGGCAGTGGCGGGTACTGGGGATTGAACCCAGGGCTACTTAACCCCTGAGCCACATCCCCAGCCCTCTCTGTATTTTATTTAGAGACAGGGTCTCACTGAGTTGCTTGAATCTCACCTTTGCTGAGACTGGCTTTGAACTCATGAACCTCCTGCCTCGGATTCAGGAGCCACTGGGTTACAAGCATGCGCCACCACTCCTGGCTCTTTTCTTATTTTGATGTGATGAAAATACGCGGTGATTTAAAAATTAAAATATTGTGCTACAGAAATAGGTACAACCTGAAATGTTGTTTAGTTAGCAACACTCAACCTGCCTGACCAGCCCATGCTGGGTCTGCATGGTTTGCATTGTGCTTAGCAGCAGCACAGGGACATGCGAGTGGCACATGTGGCCTCTGCTGCAGTCACAGCTCTGCTGCTGTGATTCAGAAGCAGCCTGAGGCGGTTCATGAGCACCAGAATTTGAATGCTGCATAGTTACCCCATCATGAAATAATATTCTTTTGATTTTTCTCCAGACATTTAAAAGTGTAAACACCATTGTTATCTCACAGCTTGGGTAAAAACAAGCAGTCGACTGGGTTGGGTCCACGGGCCATATTTTGTCAAACTCTTGATTTTGTCTAGTGTCTGTGTTTCCAATTACATTGATTTCTGTTTTATGGTTAACATTTCCTTTTCTGCCGTTTGCTTTGGGATTAATTTACCCTTTGATTTAAGATCTCTCTTCTAATTTATGCACCATTGGTACACAGCTTTATGACATGTTTTGGCTGCATTTTGATATGTCACATCTTGATTTTGATTCCATTCAAAATATGCTCTAATTTCTTTGTGACTAATTTCATTGGTTGCTTCAAAATATGCTGTTTCATTTCCAAATCCAGATATCTTTTTGGTGTTGATTTCTAGTTTAATTTTATTACATTCAGAGAAAATACTTTGAATAATTTAGATTCTCATAAAATTATTAAGATTCATTTCATGAAAAATGCAATATCTGAAGTACCAAATTTATTTGAGGTGCTCAGTAGCAGCCTGGAGATGACAGAAGAAAGTATCAATAACCTTGAAGATACATAAATATTGTGATCTGAGTAGCAAAGGAAAAATACTGAAAAAATTAGCAGAGCCTTATGAATTTGTGGAATACATCCAAAGCTTACTATTCATGTCATTGGAGTCTCAGAGAAGGGAGAAATAAATAATTTGTATGGAAAGACTGGCCAAAAACTGCCCAGATTTGGTGAGTGATTTAAATGTACAGATTCAAGAAGCTCAGTGAATACCAATAAAATAACAATGTAAATCACTTCTGGATACATCAGAATCAAACTCCTGACAGAGATAAAGATTGTTGCCTACAGTTAGTGAAAATGACATGTTGTATCTGGTTAAACAATGACTTAGATGTCTGCGGAGTTCTCATGGGGAAGTATGGAGACCAGAAAATGTTGAACAGCATCTTGAACATGCTTTAAGAAAGGAGTTGTTAATGTATGATTTCTGAAAGGAGTTGTTTTTATATGCAAAGAAAATTTCTTTTAGGAATGAAGGGGAAAAAATGTCACACCGTGCTGAAAGGAGGGCTAAAGGAAGCTCCTCAGGCTGAATGATACCAAACGGAAGCCGAGAAATTCAGGAATGAAGAAAGAGCACCAGAAATAGTAAGGACTTTTGTTTTGTAAATATGAAGTACTGTTTGTTGCATCTTTGTGTCTTAAAAATATACATGACTGTTAAAGTAAAAAATTCTAACTTTCTTGGCTAGTGTTTTTATTGCCTATAGAAGAGAGTACACAGGACCACACATAAAGCGGAGGGTGGAGGGAACGCCTTGACCGCAGGGCTTCTGCATTTTGACACCAAGGACCCTGTGAAGAAGTGGATATGTGCACTGCCAACATGGAACAGCCACTAGGGAATAAGACACAGAAACAGGAGATCCAGCCAAAAGCTAAGAGCTAAATGAAAATGAGTTAAATAGTAAAAAAACATTTAAATAATGCAAAAGAAGACAGAAAAGGAGTAATAGGGGAACAAAATTAGGGAGGACAAACAGTAGAAAAATAATAAAATGGTAACTAGAAATCCAACCATGATAATAATCACATGAGGTGCTAATGGACTGAATACACATCAACTAAATGAGATCATAGATTAGGTAAAAAGCAAGAATCAAGTGATGCTGTCTAAAAAAACCCATTTTAGCTCTAAGAACAGAGACAGGTTAACAATTCTTAAAAAATGTTAAAGGGTTTGCCATAGAGGCTATATTCATATCAGACAAAGGAGACTTCAGGCCAGGACGGTTGCCAGGGCTGGCAAGGGACACAACACCAGGGGCCTGTTACACCGTGTAGCTGCAACAGTCCTGCTTGTGTAATCACTAAGCAACAGTTATGTGAAGAAAACCAAATAGAACTGAAAGAACAGAGAAATCTGCAGTTATATGTGAAGCTCTCAGTGTGCTTTTCTAGTGATCAGTTGAACAAGTAGACTGAAAACCAGTAAGGATACAGAGTCTGGAATAATACCAGCGTGACCTCATTGACATTTCATCAGAAAACAACAGGACGCCCACTGTTTTCCTGTGCCTCAGAGTGGACCATTTCTGTTGACCTGAGCCGACTGAGGTTTCTGCTGCTTTGTTCTTCTCCCACTCAGCTGCAATTTCTAGGTAGTAGGGACTGTGTCAGAATGCTTAATGCCAAGCACAGGGATTGGCAGAGAGGAATTATTTGTTACATGCTTGTGGTTGGTGCAGCTTTTCCACAAGCAGCAGGAATTGGACCTTCAACACAGATCATGTTCAGATTTTCTGAAAAGGAATGTGAGAGGAATAAACTATTTAAACTCTGCCTTTTATCTCTATCCAGTTTTGGTGGGATGTGGAAGCCACCATCTTTTCAGAATGTTCAAAGGGTGATGTCCGCTTATTGGTAATTACTGACCTAAGATAAATAGACTAAGGAACAAATGAAGGCTAACATGTGGGCTCTGTGTTTCTTCCACAGTGACAATAATGAGGATGGTACTAACAATAGCGAACTTTTATTGGGTGTTTATTATAAACCACACCAACTTCCTAATGCTTTGATGCATTTAGCTCATTTAGTCCTCTTAAGAATTCTACTTCTATCTACATTTTACAGATAAAGCAGTAGCAGCATTGAGAGGTTAATTAACTTGCAGAAGTTAACTCTGCCTGTTAGTGGCGAGTCAGGGCTGAGCTCAGCAGCTTGGTTCTGTAGCCTCGGCTGTTGGCCAAACCCTGTGCCTTCGTAGGCTGGCAAGGTGGGCTGGCACAGTAAACAGGCCACAGCCAAACCTGCTTCAAGGTGTCCTGGAGCAGGGCATATGGAAACTGAGGGTGTGCGGCTCTGGAGGCTCAAACTGGGGTGGGAATATTATCACCCATGGTTTCTTTCTGTATGTCCCTTCCTTCTCAGCTAAGAATGGTTTTTACACTTAAAGGTTTAAAAAAGAATAAGCAGTATTCAACAGAAGATAGCATGTGACCCACAAAGTTGAAAATTTTCACTCTCCACACACACACACACACACACACACACACACACACGCACACAGTCTGCTGACAGTGCAAGAGCAAGGGGAGGACGGAAGGAATTGCATGCGCACAGTTCTGGAGACTTATTTGCAAGATCACGTGATTTTCAGGGCCAGAGGTTACAGGGAGAGGGTTTGGGGAGCACAGCAGAAGGCCATGGAGGTTCCTCTGTGTGGCTTGCTGAGAATCGAGACTTCATCCTCAAGGCGTTTGGCATAGAGGCACGTGTTTTAACCAAGAACATAATCAGACTTTAACAAGAACATTCTGTAGGACAAGCACTGTTTTAATACTTATTTAAAAAGAATTGCCTTTTATTTATGGTTTTGGTGGTGCTGGGAACAGAACCCGGCAAGCACGCTACCGCTGAACTACACTCCTGTCCTTCCTTTTGTTTTTAGTTCTCAGAATCTCCCGGGTGCTCAGTGAGCCCCGCTTGAGCGAACGAGGTAGTCTGAGTCCGGAAGCCTTCTCCATGCTGAGCAAGTGCTCGCAAAGGCATCTGTGGCACCGGTAGGTGCAGTTTTCTCGGTGACAGCTCTGGAGCTTCTTACAGCAGAGCTGGAGAGAGCTGGGAAAGGAGGCCTGGGTCCCGACCCTGCTCTGTCCCTGTGCTCCTCTGGCAGTCCCTTCAGGGGCCACCGGGCCCTGTGGCAAGAGCTCTTCTTCCACAGATGCTGGCTTCTTGAACAGGACAGGGGCCTGGGCATTGGCATTATTTTCATGAACTCACCACTGATGCCAGCGACCTGGCGGCTGGAGAGTCAGTGTCATAGAAATTGAGAACGTAGACTCTGGGCTAATAATCCTGGCTTTTCTGTTGGCTCAATGGAGCAAGTGACTAAAACTCTTGATGCCTCAGTATTTTCCACTGAGAAGGGAGTTACAAGTGTCCCTGCCTCTTGGGTGGCATGAGGATACATGGGGAGGTTAGTGTAAAGCACATGGCTTGGCTTTTGACTTTTCATCACTTTTCCGATTCCCCTTTTGCCCCAGGTGCCTCCGATTCCTTGTTCCAGTACTCTGACGAGTCCCTCTCTTTGAGGGCAGGTGTAACTCAGTCATCCTCCAGGGCTAAGATCAGGCCTCCTTTTTTCCACCGAGCCTGTCCATCCCTTTGCCTCCTGAAGACTAGATTTGGGGGCCCCTTCCATGTTCTCAGAGAACACTGCACAGCCTGTTGTTGATCTAGGAGCTGTATCACTTTTCAAAGGTAAATACTGGACACGGAAAAGAAAATTCAATTCTTTCATTGCTGGTTACGCAGCCAAATTAATACTTGTCCTGGGTAGTTGTGCGTGCATTCTGTGGACTCTACAGCAGTGGCTGTGCGGGCAGGGACGTGGAAGGAGGCAGGACCCTACTGAAGCAGCCCCGCCCCAGGTGGTACTGACAGGCTCTACCTTACACAGTTCATGACTTGCTTATTTTTTTTTTTTTTTTCTCTTCTACAGATGGCCTTGAAGTTGCCAGAGAATAGTAAAAAAGTAACAGATCTTGGGGAAAAAATCCAGGAAATTAGACTTCTGGTGTCTAAATTCACAAGCTATAAGCTGCTTTGCATAAATGAGCACTCTTCACCCCACAAACAGCCCTGCCAGTTAGGCGTTCTGATCAACAGTCAAATTGAGGCAGAGAGTCACATTTTTTGTTGTTGTTGTTGTTCAGCTTCAGAAGTATCACAGCAAATCACGGGTTTCATTAATTTTTTTGTTGTTCCCACGAGAGAAGAGGAATATACATTGAGCCTCCTCTGACTTTTCTAGGAAGGATATTTACCAGCCACTGTACATGTTTATAAGGGCAGTCTCATTTCTAACCAGTGGCATTACTGGGGCAACAAATAAAATAAGAAGCCAGAGTTAGACATGCCAGGAATGAAAGGTGACTTTCCCTGGACAGAACAATAATCTCTGCATCCAAATGTCTTACAGAATTTATTTGCAAAGGCAGTTTATGATGCACAATGGTGTCTACTTCTCTAGCTGCCAGGAAATAGAGAATCTTGGTATATAGTTAGAATAGCTTACTCACACGGGTAATCCTAACCACCCTTAGAATGTTGGCACTATAACCATTGTGGTTTTGCAGATGACAGAATTAAGTCATGAGGAAGGGCCGTAAACAAGTGCAGTTCTCAGCACCTGGTTTTGAACACAGGTATTTTGTCCCCAGAGCCCACTTTCAACCAGAACATTTCACTGCCTCTCCTTGTCTCCATTTCCCAGGATCAGAATGAACACCCTGCGAGACCAAGGATAGGGTGGGGACTGCCCACTGCTTACCAGATGTGTGTGGCCCCCTCTGCTGGGGAAGGAGACCTTTTTCGGATTTGCACAAGGATATGTTTCCCTTTCTCTCAGGGCTGCTTTCATATTATCCTGTTCTGCCTTCTCAGGTCTCTGCCTTTCCCTAGAAAAAGGAGGAGAAAATGACCAAATTCCAGGTGAGTTGGTTTTCATTTCTGTTACTGGACATGTGGCCCTCAATTCTCAGGAGCAGACCCACTTTTTTCCCCTTCTTAGCCAAAATTAAAGAAAACAGCAGGCATCTAGTACCATTTCTATGTCAGGCTCTTGTTTTCCTTTTTGTCTTTTTGAAAAATTTCTGTTTTTAATTTGATTTATTATCATATCTATTTCACAAATAATAGTATAAAAGAGAATAGAAACTAAAATATCCCACATATTATTACCCTGCTTACAAATCACCTGTTTTTTCCCTGGTCATTTTAAAAATATGCTTTCCTAATTGCCCTTGCAATAATAGATAGAATTTTGAAGTTTTTTCTTCTTAATAGCAGAAAAAAAAATTCCACTTATAATGATAGTGAGGGACTGGGGCTGTAGCTCAGTGGCAGAGCACTTGCCTGGCATGTGTGAGGCACTGGGTTCAGTCCTCAGCACCACATAAAAATGAATAGATAAAATAAGGGTATCATGCCCATCTACAACTAATTTTAAAAAAATTAAAAAAATAAAATAATAGTGAAAAAATTTTAATCTAATATTATTTCAGTGAACTCTTTTTCCCACCCATACCTTTTTCTTTAAATTATTTCCCATTACAAACTTTTAAGTTCTTGTGGATCCTTGCAGTTTTACATTGTAGTATTAATTTTCCTGCACATAATCTTTATTCTAAAAGCGATTCTGAGAGTATTTTGCTACTATTTGTCTTTAATTTTCTAGGGACCAAAAAAAACCAAAAAACAAAAACCCTTTTCCCTAAGCAATGCCTCAGGGACTTTTTAAAAAAGAATACCTAAAATACACTTTTTTTCTAACAGGATCATATTGAAGCTAAACTTGAAAAAAATTAGATGTTTTCATACAAGAAGAACTTAGTTATTTCATCCTAGTAGCCGAAGCTTTCTGTGTCTTTGTGTGTGTCATTATCATGTGTTAATTTATCGTAATTTCAAAACTTTAAGGTTGTTATTCTACAACATGACTATTTCTGCTTTTTGGTATTTATTTTGAAGAGATAATCAACAGAGTTTCAGGAACTAACATCTCCATAAAAGTATGGTTTTTTGGTAACACTGTTTATAACAGGTAATCTAAAGAAAGTATATGTAAATTGAATCAGTTCGTTATATTCTAGCTCATCAGTTCCTTGAATTACTCTTCAGCCCTGAAGTTTTTTGAGAGATGTAGTGACAATATTAATAACAACACCAGCACTAACTGGGTGTTTCCTATGTGCCAGGCACTGTTTCTAAATGCCTAGCCACTCATTTTATTACCAGGACCCTGTGGTATAAGTATCAGCACTAAAATGAGAGAAGAAACTTGTAAAGACCACACAGCTAGCATAGGGTTGAGTGTCCAAATGTGCACACAGGCACGCAGTCTCCAGAGCTGTGCCCATAACCACAGCAGCTATAAAAGCTACAGTTCAAGATGTGGCACAGAGGATGGAGAACATGCTGGAGCAATAAGAGCAACGATATCCCATAAATCTGGTAAATTAAATAAGTGTGGCATGCACATGGAAGTGGAGAAACAGGCACCACCCAACACCATTGGAACTAAAGCTTTTTGGTACAGATGACTTTCTTAATAAAATACAGAGCATTAATAGCCTAGATGCAGCAGAGTTCCAGGGACTTACCTGTGGAAGTAACGTGGATGGGGTTGTATAGCATGTGTGAGGCACTGGGTTCCATCCTCAGCACCACATAAAAATAAATGAATAAAATAAAAGTATTGTATCCACCTGCAACTAACAAATATTTAAAAGGAAAAGGAAGTAAGGTAAAGTATAAGGATTTCTTTTCCTCCAGCCCCTTTGGTTGAAGGAACCGACAGTATGGAAGGCAGACAGCTACTGAAGTTGAACTTGAGTACAGCCATAAGGCACCAACAAAAAAATGTGAAGAAAACAATTTTGACTAGAGTCCTTCAGAATCCAGAAGAGTCCCCGGCCCTTTATACTTTCTCAGTGCTGCCCCTCTTCCATAAACAGGCTGCGTGTGTTTGGTCCTAGGAAATGGTGACGTTCAAGGACGTGGCCGTGGTCTTCAGCGAGGAGGAGCTGGGGCTGCTGGACGCTGCCCAGAGGAGGCTGTACCGGGATGTGATGCTGGAGAACTTCAGGAACCTGCTCTCAGTGGGTGAGGACAGGTGCCTGTGTAACTTTCTGGCAGCCTCCCAGGTGTCTCTAGGGGCTTTTCTATTGGAAGCTTTGGGACTCCTGAAATCTTTCTCTGAGCTTGGGTGCCTGAGAGTCATTGTGTTTATCAGTTTTCATCACTGTGACCAAACTACCTGACAAGAACACCTTAGAGAAGGAAAAGTTAGTTTGACTCACAGGTCCAAGGTTGGCCAACACCATCATGCTGGGCCAGAGGTAAAGCAGAACATCCTTGTAAAAGGGTGTGGCAGAGGAAAGCTGCTTACCTCAAGGAAGGCTTTAGAAAGCAGAGAAAGTCTTTGCAGTTTTCCAGGGACAGAATATGAACTCCAAAGGCATGCCCCGGGGGCCTCGGGGGGCTTCTTTTTCTAGCCACACCTACCTGGCTACAGTTCCCGCCCAGTTAGTCTGTTTGGATTATTAACCCATCACTGGGTGGATTCACTGATGAGGTAACAGCTCTTGTACACTCATCTTTTTACCTCTGAACATTCCTGCATTCACACAGTAGCTTTTGGGAGACACATCCTACCCCAATCATAATAGCTAGCGATCTCTGTAGAACAGGCACAGTGTTTCCGATGGTCCTCTCTAAGCAAAAGTCTTATCTTTTGAGCTGTATGTGGGCAATTGGGGTCCAGCTCCTCCAGGACCCCCAATCAATTTAGTAAGTCATTTCAGTTTTTTGTTGTTTTTGTTTCTCAGGACACCAGTAATCATTTATTAACTTGGTCTGTGGGAGGTATTTTTGTTTTTTTTTCTTTAACAGTGTATTTGTAAAAAAATTCAAGTTTGTGGGAAATTTGCACAAGTCAAAGAACAAGGACACCCTGTAGCTTTTGCTTAGATTGATATTTACCTCATTTGCTTCAAATGGCATACTCATGTTCTTTTCTTTTTCCATATATGTATATGCATCTATATATATGAAAATACACGAATGTTTATAACATCTTTTCCAAACCACTTGAGGATGATTGACATATTGTGACCCTTTTTCTCTAAATATTTCAGTGTATATGCAGAGTTTGAGAATTCCTAAAACCACCTTCACTTCTGATAACCAGCTGCTAATTTGGAGGTCTTCAGAGACAGACCACCCTTAGGCCCCCTAATTCACTGAAGGACTCACAGAACTCACTGAAAGCTGTTATCATCACAATTTCAATTTATTATAGAGAAAGGAGACCGATTGAAATCAACCAAAGAAAGGCGCTTACAGGGCAGAGTCCAGGAATCAAGAGTCCAGAGTCAAGCTGAGAGCTTCCTCTGTCCCCTGCTGTGGAGTCGGGCAGTGTTGACTTTCCCAGCAGTGCGAGCGGCTGCGTGCGTGGATCATTGCCAGCCAGGGAGGCTCACTGGAGTGGAGCCTTGAGGCAAGAGGCTTTATTGGGCTCAGTCATGTTACATTTGGTGGCCATTTATATGGCTGACCTCAGATTCCAACCCCTCCAGAGGCTAAGCTGATAGCATGAGGCTCAGAGCCCACACCATATCTTACGTTGTTTAGTGTCTGGCATGACCCAGGGCATCTGGTTGAACAAAAGACACTTTTTTTTATCAGATGGGAAATTCCAAGGATTTAGAGATCATCTCCCAGGAGCCAGGTGCTAAGTTCAGACTTCTCTCTGGACAAGATTAATCCTTTACTGGATTTTACTTATAGAATTCTACTTGTAGAAATAGGAGTAGTCTCTTGCCTATCGCTAGTACAGATGTGAAACTCTGATCTACCATTTATGCTCGAATTTTATCCGTAAAGATGATTATGATCCTCAAGTGTATTTTTCTCCCTCCAGACCAGGACCTAGTCTGAGTCTATCTAGTTATCTCGTTAGCCTCCTTTAATCTGGAACATTTTCACAGCGTTTCTCTTTTGTGGCTGTGACATTTTTGAAGAATACATTTCCCTTTCCCCTTGTAAACAGATCATTCCCGATTTTTCCTCATAATGAGATTTACACGATCCATTCAGGCAGGAACACTATATGTATATAGATGGAGAGTGTTCTTTCGAGGGTGTCGTATCTGGAGGCACATAATGTTCTCTCGCAAGTGATGCTCATTCAGATTCTGTCAGTCATCACAGATATTTCCCTGTGGATTTACCACTCAGTGATGATTCTTGCCTTATCTGATCTTTACCATGGTAGTTAGAAAATGATGATTTTTCTGACTTAGTATTTCCTATTCATTTAGCAGTCAGTACCTGCTATTGTGCAATAAGAGAACTCCACCCCCAAGCTTTAATTTATTTGTTATTTAGAGAGATTTTTGAATTTTTATATTATTTATAATTTATCATTAAAATTATTTTGGTGTCATTGGTGTTCCAAATTTGGCTCCGTGAAGCTGACTCCTGTGCTTTGTTACATGCCGTAACATCACTTTTAGCACTTCTTATATGGCACAGCATGGTGTCCTGGCTCATCTTTTGCTTTGTGCCAGATACAGAGTCATCCATGCCCTTTTTGAGGAAATTGTATTTAACACCAAGACCTGGGTGTTGGATGTGGTCATTCACCACTGCAGTAACTTTGTTTATTGGTCTTGGTCTTGGTCTTGTGTGTTTGTGTGCACATGCACATGTGTGTACATTTACACATACACATATACTTACATATACACAAACGTACGTACATACATACAAGTATGTATACAAATGAATAGATGTTCAGTTTCATTCAAAATAAAAGAAATGTTAATTAAAATTATACTTACATACCATTTCTCACCCAACAGATTGACGAAACTTTTAAAACTCTACTTTTTTTGCGGGATATAGCTATAGGAAATCACTCTCATTAATTGAAAATAAGAATGCAAAATTATGTTATGCCTAAGGAGGGCAACCCCAGACAGCATCCAGCTAAACTCTGTATTTACCCTTCCCTTATTCTGAATTATTCCTTCCATTTCTGAGGAATTTTTCCCTAAACATAACCAAGTGCAAAAGAACATTAACAGCATACTGCAATTTATGTAAGAAAGAGGAAAATAGGTAAAGGTATGTATATCTGCTTATCTTTATAAGAAGAAACAGGAAGGAAGGATTAGTCAGAAAGTCATGAGATTAGTCTCATATACGGGTGGGAAGGAATGTGGGAAGGAACCGTACTTGAGTATACCTTTCAATCTAGTTTTAACGAAGCAGACATCATCAAACTTAAATATTTTGCCCTCCTTGTCTTTCTTACAGCACATCAGCCCTTCAAACCAGACCTGATAGCCCAGTTGGAGAGAGAAGAAAAGCTTTTGATGTTGGAGACAAAAACTCAAAGAGGTGAATATGCAGGTGAGACCTGTGCAGCAGGATCTAGCAGCCAGCAGGCCCCTTTAGAACACGAAGCGGGAAATGTCAGTTCTGTGCTTGAATCTGCAGTGGCTCCCCATTTCACAGATGGTAAATTTAAAGTACTTACAGTGGCCCGCCAGACCCTACGGTCTCTGCCTCTCACCCCCTTGAATCTTCCCATTCTGTTCTCTTCTCTCACCTAAACAGTCTCTACCACATAATATGTCTTGAGGTAGAATTTTAAAGTTGGACATTTATATGAGTCCAAACATTTAATGTTTCTTGAATCCTTAAGACTGACATCAAAAGTCACTATCACGGGCTGGGGCTGTAGCTCAGTGGCAGAGTGCTTGTCTAGCATGTGTGAGGCACTGGGTTTGATCCTCAGCACCACATAAAAATAAAAAAAATAAAGGCATTCTGCCCATACACAACTATAAAAAATTTTTTTAAAGAAGTCACTGTCACAACTTTGTAGCTATGGATTCTCCTGGGTAGAAAAAAAAAGAAAATTTCAAAATGAATTGTTTAATTTCCATAATTTTTGTTTCCATTTTGGTTAAGGTTCAGGGTCATACATGGCACAGTACTTTCTTGAGAGTAGGATTTGACAAATGTCTTCTCTGAAGGTCCAGAGAGTAAATATTTAAGGCTTTGCCGATTGCTTATACTCTGTGTGGCATATTCTTTGTTTTTCTTAAAATGTTTAAAAAACATAAGAATTAGCCAGGTGTAGTGGCACTGTCTGTAGTCTTTGAACTTAGGAGGCTGAGGCAGGAGGATCACTTGAATCCAGAAATTCAAGAGTAGCTTGGACACTACTTTTTTTTTGACACACTGTCTCAAAAAGAAGGAATGAAGAAAAAAAGGGAGGAAGGTGTTTTAGTCAGCCTTTTTGTCTGGCTAGTTCTTACGTTTATTAAACAAGAACAATTTTAGAGGAGGGGAAGTTTATCTGGGGCTCATGGTTTCAGAGGTCTCAGTCCACAGATGGTCATCTCTGTTGCTCTGGGCCCAAGGTAAGGCACTCCATCATGGCAGGAGGGTGTGGAAGAAGAAAACACCTCAGGACAGACAATCAGGAAGCACTCACAGGGAGTGCCGAAAGGCATGCCCCCAATGACCCCCCTCCTACAGCCACACCCTACCTGCCTGGGGGTTACCACCCAGTTAAATGGATTAATAATAATAAATGGATTAATGCACTGATTGGGTCAAGGCTCTCATAACCCTTTTACTTCACCCCTGAACCTTCTAGTATTATCTCACACATGAGTTTTTTGGGGACTCCTCATATCTAAACCATAACAGAAAGTAAGGCGGGAGGGAGAGTGATGAGCTCAGAAAAAACAATACAGTATGAAATTGTACCACCTTGGGAGATTTTTCTCTGCTCAGCTACTGAGAGAAACTGCCGCATGCTTATTACCAAGATCAGCTTGGACATGCATAGGCCTCGGTGTGCACATAAATCCCAGAGTGCCACCGTTGGTGTAATTCTGATGACCCTTCTGGTGTCCTGAGGGATCCTGAGGCTGGTTCCATTTGGGCACCTTTTAGGAACCCAGCAGAGGAACTTCCTCCTCAGTTAAGACCAAAGCATTTTTAGCCACACACATGAGGCTCCCTGGGTGTTGAAGCTCTTTAGCTTCATAACACTAACCCATTTTTCACAGATGCTCTGAGCCAGATTTCTCCTGTCTTTCTTCTAGTCTGATCTCCTTATCTTTCCAAGCAAAAAGAGGAACAGGGAATTAGAAAAGACAACCCGTAAGGATTCCTCCTCTTTATTCTGCATCTTTTAGCATCTTTTACCTGGCATGGAACAAAGACATTTTCATTTCTATCAGATAATTGTCATCAGCTGTTTTCTTCATTAATTTTAATTCCTTTATGACTTAATTCAGATATCAAATACCACCATGTTAACAGTTGCTGCAATTTTAACTTTATATGTTAACATTAACTAAACTTTAACTTTAAAAAAATGAGTTATTTTTTATTTTGTGGTGCTGGGGATAGAACCCAGTGCCTTGCACTTCCAAGGCAAGTATTGCACCCCTGAACTACACCCCCAGCCCTTCACTTTAACTTTTAACTCAACCTTTCATAAATATTTTATGCTGTCTTAGATATGTCTCTCAGATGTTGATCTAGTGTTAATAATTCTTTGACATAATTTCCTTTTTTAAAAAATTTTTAGTTGTAGATGGACACAATATCTTTATGTATTCATTTTATGTGATGCTGAGGATCGAACCCAATGCCTCACATGTGGGAGGCAAGCTCTACCTCTGAGCCACAATTCCAGCCCTCATAATTTCCTTTTTAATAGAAAGTGTTCTACATTTGCATTAACTACATTCAGATAGAAAGAAGATATGGATAAAATGGCATGTTGCTAATGAAATATGACATCTGTTTGTTAAATTGCACATTTGAACATTTTTTCTTACAATTTTTTGTGCCATTTGTGATCATCTGCATTGACAGGGGTTCTGACATCTGATCTCAGGCTGTGGTAGGCAGGCCGATTTTATGCTATAGTATCCAGCGAGTCTTTGCTCTCTGCACTTCACTCCCTCTGCCTCTCCCCACGAGCCTGTTCTTGTTTTCAGATAGTCTGTATTTCTCCCTGTGAACAGTTAAAACTGTGAGAGGTGGCAGCTTTATGACCCAGAGTTGCATCCCACAACCCTTGTTAGCATAGAGGATTAGAAAGATAGAACTTTCCAAAGGTTCCCTCTGAATGGAGGGTGGAAAGTGGAGGAGCCGGAGTCTGGCCTTGGTGTGGCCCAGCAGCCAGCACAGCAGCTTCAGGGGGCTCTGGTCACATCCATTGCTGTGCCTCGTGCTGCCCCCAGAAGGCCTCAGGTTTTCTTCCTGCCTGAAGGCGTCAGCAGAATGTGGGTCATCTCTGGCTGTTTGTCCAAGCTGATGTTCTTGAGGAGCTTCTAACAGAAGTGAAAAAAGAAAGTATAACCAAAATTTGTTTCTTTCAGTTCATTATGACTATTAAATGTATAGGAATTGTTTGGAATTTATTTATGACAGAACGGCTCTGTTATTGAGTTGATCGATTTAAGACGCTGGACTGTTCGGCTTTGTCAAACTCTAGATGCTCAAGCAGGATTACTATGAAATAAATTCTCAACCATTTTACCTCAGATGAGGTCTTTCGGTGCTCTCTTGAGCTTATTTTCTCCATCAGATGAAGTTTATTTATAAACTCAGCACAGTTTCTCATCAGCACTCTACCACTGATGTTAAAATAGAACTTAAATGTGGAGACGTGGAAAGGAAGTGACAGAGTGCTTTGGTTTGTACCACGGATCAGAGGAAGTTCAAGTTAGTGTTGTTAAAGGTGCGCTGTTTCCTGTGAGCATTGAGTGAAAGCACCTTTTTTTTTTTCCTGTTTTTTTTTTTTTTTTTTTTTTTTTTAACATTGTAAAAACCACTGGTCAAAGAGAAGCTCTAATCTCCTACATACTCTAAGAGATTGTTGTCATAAACTCTGCACTAATTTGTATTGAAATAGATGCTTTGTAAGAAATTGGACTTTGTCAAGTTGCTTTCATGTTCTGAGACACGTCAGTCCCAAGAGACTTGACGTATTGAACTGTATCTTTATAGATGTATAGTGGGTAACTTTTTTTAGTTTTAGGTGGACACAATACCTTTATTTTATTTATTTATTTTTATGTGGCGCTGAGGATCGAACCCAGTGCCTCACATGTGCTAGGCGAGCCCCCTACCACTGTGCC
Organism: Sciurus vulgaris; assembly: GCF_902686455.1. Classification (NCBI taxonomy): domain Eukaryota; kingdom Metazoa; phylum Chordata; class Mammalia; order Rodentia; family Sciuridae; genus Sciurus; species Sciurus vulgaris. The sequence continues at coordinate 53,756,847 of NC_136478.1, read as the reverse complement.
ACAACCCCCAGCCCTGTAGTGGGTAGTTTTGATGACACTGAAACAAAGCTGTATCATTATGATTAACTCTAGCTAGAAACCCAAACTTCTCATGCACAAGCTATATATTTATCTGACATACCTCCTATGTCACAGCATTTCATTGTTAGGAGATAAAATTTTAATGTAACAGCTGAAAGCTTTGCATTTGAGAAGGCAGAGGCATCAACAACTGAGTTTTGAAAGTACCCGGATGAGTAGTTATGGAGATGCCTCAAAGTGTTTTCCCACAGTCAGTGCACGACCCCAGAGCCTACGGCACAGGGCCATCCCTGGGCCCTTTCTTTATTCCTTTTGTTTGTTTTAAAGTGGGGATAGGGTAGGTATTACACTTGAAATTTTGCTCAAGAAAATATATGCTCTTTTAGGGCTGGAACTGTAGCTCAATGGTGGAACGCCTGCCTGGCACGTGAGGCACTGGGCTTGATCCTCGGCACCACATAAAAATAAATAAATAAAATAAAGGCATCGTGTCTATCTACAACTAAAAAAATTTTTCAAAAATATGCTATTTTAAAAGTAACTCTGAAAATTAAGGCCTCAATCCATAACTCCTGCCTGTGGATCTTTTGGGGTCACTTCCTTTCATTTCATCCACAAGAGATTCTTGTGACCTTTGCTTTCCTCTCCAGCAGCGTCACCCTGAGCGTAGCCCTGCCTCTCCTATAACTTTCAGCTTCCTGCAAAATTGCCATCACCAGGTCCTTTCCCATGAAAAGTAGCTTATAGGTCCATGCCCTTTTTGTTCAGTGAGTGAGAATGATATAAACTGGTTTATTCATCAGTCACTGGGCCCCATTGTAGGAGTGAGGATAATGCAGTGCAGACTGCAAGTGTTTGTCCTTGTGGATAATATATTCCTGCACAGAGAGACAAACAAAGAAGTAAGAAAGAATTATTGTGTTTGCAGATAATACTCATATTTATACCTCTTTTCTGAATAACTTGGAGAGTTATTGTGCTGCCAAGTACATATTATTAGTTCAACAATTAGTACATATTATTAGCTTAACCAGTTTTATTTAGGGTACTTCTCACTGGAATATGAAGATCTACTGTTTGTTTATAATCCAATATTTAAATACTAGATAACAGACCATTTGTATGCAAATATGCCTGTCTTCATCTCTTCCGATGTCTCAGACTCCCTGAACATTAGAGTCTTAATCCAGTAAAATGATACAAATGAGAGCTGGTATTCATTAGGTTTTGTTCCTGGCTGATGAGCTGCCTAGGAAGACACCTTCCAGGTGCCATGAGACTTGGCTGTGCTTGCCTTCTGTACCCCCTTTTTTTCTGATGTCTTTTGAGTTGAATCCTACAAGAGCATTTCATATTCTTGTCTGCACTTAGTAATTGTGAAATATCTTTTGAAAGGATTTAAAGCTCCTAATGACTAACAGTGACTTAGAAGAGCTTATTATTCTCATGAAGATAAATAGCTGGGGCTGGGGAGATAGCTCAGTTGGTAGAGTGCTTGCCTTGTAAGCACAAGGCCCTGGGTTCAATCCCCAGCACCGCCCCACCAAAACAACAACAACAACAACAACAACAAAAAACAGATAAATAGCTCATTAAAGATGGGCCATATGGTGCCTCAAGCATAGTTGAAAGATCTACAGACCATCTTGGGCACAGCATTTAACTCCCAGTCTCCTTATAAACAAACAGAAGCATCACAGTGCTGATATGCCAGAGAAAGTAAGAAAAAGTTATTATCAGAACAAAAAGCACTGTCTGTCCATTTGCAGCTACATTCTTTCCAATTTAAGAATATCCCCTTCTGGGGCTGGGGTTGTGGCTTGGTGGTAGAGCGCTCGAGTAGCATGCATGAGGCCCTGGGTTCAATCCTCAGCACCACATAAAAATAAAATAAAGGTATTGTGTCCACCTATACCTAAAACAAAAAAAAAATTTTTTAAACTTAAAAAAAAAAAGAATATCCCCTTCTCTTTCTTCCTTTGGCTCTCCAGGAAACCCATGGTAAACTCATGATAGCATGCTTATGGTTTTACTAGGCCTTTTAAACAGGACCATCATTTGCTCACCAGGTTGTGTTAAAGCTCTGATTTTCAGACATGTAAACAGTCTGAATGTTGTGGATCCTATTTATATGCCTAATGTAACCTAAGAAGAGGCATTTTCTAAGTATTCTTAGAAGTAGTGACATGGATTTTTTACATTACGACCTAAGAATAAAATATTAAAATCTCTGAATAAAGCATTCACTTGTACACTTGTCTGAATTCTCTTTATCTTTATAGGAAGCAGCAGTCAACCCAAGTCAGAGAATGTTCAAGAAATGGGATTGAGCTACTTTCCCCCCAAAGAGCTTTTCTCTTGTCAGACTTGGCAACAAGATGCAGGCAGGTTAACCAGGGATCCGGAGTCCACAAAACACTTTCAGGGGAAGACTTTCCAACTGCAAAAACAAGGTGATTTCCCCTACCAGATTTGGACAGAAATGCCAATTCAGATTTCTGAAGATGGGAACTACATATTAACTCAGGTGGGGGATGATTCCAAGTATGTAAAAAATCAAGAATTTTCATCTTTGAGAGACCAGCAGTGTTGGAGGAAAATGTATCTGACAGAGTCACATAATTATCAATGTAAATGTCAACAGATTTCCACAAGAAATAATTCCTGTAGGTGTGACAGTGTCAGATGGATCTCACATCACACTGATAATCTGGAAGTACACAGAAGTGGAAAAGATGGCAGTTGTCATCACTGTGGGGACGATACCACGATGGTGTCAGTACTTAATCAGGACTCAGTTCAGAGAGGGCAGAAGCCCTGCCCATGTACTGAGTATAGAAAAGCCTTCCACAGTGACTGCAGCTCTCAAGTTCATCAGCAGCTCCACTTAGAAGGGAAACCCTGCACGTATAGTCCATGTGGAAAAGACTGTAGCTACAGGTCAGTTCTTCATGTACATCCAGGTGTTCAGAGGGGAGATGAAGGTGTTGAGCGGTCACACCTGCAGTCTCGTCAGAGAGAGTGTACAGAGGAGAAACCATGCAAGTGTGGAGGACACAGAAAGAACTTTACCAGTTTCTCCTCTATTGACACTTGTGAGCTTAACCACACAGGAGAAACACCCCAGAGGTACAAACTTTATGAGAAATCCTTCAGTTACAGCTTAGACCTTAGTAGTATTTTTAGGGTCCATACTAGGGAGGAACCGCAGGAGTATGAGAATGGGAATGTTTTACACCAGAGTTCATGTCTTCAGGCTCATCAGAAAGCTCACTCTGAAGAGAAACTATTCACAGGTGTGAAATACGGGAAAGATTCCTTTTGTAGTTCAGATCTTAACATTGAGCATAGAGTTCACATGGAAGAGCACCCCTATAATCCTAAGGAATGTGGCAGTGACTTCAACCTGGCCTCACATTATCAGGACTTTCAGATGGTCTACCCTAGGCAACGATCTTACAAGCATTACGTATGCAGTAACAGCTTCAGTCACAACTCATATATTCCAGGCCGTCAGAAAATTCACATGGGAGAAAAACCTTATAAGGAATGTGCAAATGGCTTCAACTGGAGTTCAAAACTCAAAGACCATCAGAGAGTCCACAGTGGACAAAAGCCATACAAATGCAATGTGTGTGGCAAAGCCTTCAGTCACAGATCAGTTCTCAATGTTCACCAGAGAGTCCACACAGGAGAGAAACCTTATAAATGTGAGGAGTGTGATAAGGGCTTCAGTCGGAGCTCATACCTGCAAGCCCATCAGAGAGTGCACACGGGAGAGAAGCCCTACAAGTGTGAGGAGTGTGGCAAGGGCTTCAGCCGGAACTCCTACCTTCAAGGCCACCAGAGAGTTCACACTGGAGAGAAGCCATACAAGTGTGAGGAGTGTGGGAAGGGCTTCAGTCGGAGTTCACACCTTCAAGGCCACCAGAGAGTGCACACTGGAGAAAAACCATTCAAGTGTGAGGAGTGTGGGAAGGGCTTCAGTTGGAGCTTCAATCTTCAAATTCATCAGCGTGTTCACACAGGAGAAAAACCCTACAAGTGTGAAGAGTGTGGCAAAGGCTTCAGTAAGGCCTCAACTCTTCTGGCCCACCAGAGGGTCCACACAGGGGAGAAGCCGTACCAATGTGAGGCGTGTGGGAAGAGCTTCAGCCAGAGATCATATCTTCAGAGTCATCAGAGTGTCCACTCGGGAGAGAGACCTTATATATGCGAGGTGTGTGGGAAGGGCTTCAGTCAGAGGGCCTATCTACAAGGTCATCAGAGAGTCCACACTCGAGTGAAACCGTATAAGTGTGAGATGTGTGGCAAGGGCTTCAGTCAGAGTTCACGCCTCGAAGCACATCGGAGGGTCCATACCGGAGGGAAACCATACAAATGCGAGATGTGCACCAAGGGCTTCAGTGAGAGTTCACGCCTTCAGGCACATCAGAGGATCCACACGGAAGGGAGGCCCTACAAATGCGAACAGTGTGGCAAGGGCTTCAGCGGATTTTCAAGCCTCCAAGCCCATCACAGGGTCCACACTGGGGAGAAGCCATACAAATGTGAGGCGTGTGGGAAGGGCTTCAGCCAGAGATCAAACCTGCAGGCTCATCAGAGGGTGCACACGGGGGAGAAACCGTACACGTGTGACGCATGTGGCAAGGGTTTCCGTTGGAGCTCAGGTCTTCTCATTCATCAAAGAGTCCATAGCGGTGACAAATTCTATAAAAGTGAAGAATATGGTAAGGATTATCCTTCCTCAGAAAACCTACATAGAAATGAAGGTCTGTAAAATAATGTTCTGGTTTGTTTTGAAGTCCCCAGATGGGAGATGAAATTTCCTAATCGCTAGAGTTCTTTTAGTGGGGAAAAAAAATGCTTTTAAAAGTGAAAATGTAATTTCCCCCCAGTAGCAACATTTATGATGGTTAGGAGATGACACAGCAGAGGCCTCTGATGAGAGGGGCTCCTAGCAGATTTTGTCAAAAGTTTAAAAAGTCATTGCACAGAAGTGAGGGCTTACAGAATGGGAGTGAGGTCAGGAACTTAACAGGATGATGGTGAGCCCACTAAGATGTAAGCCCATGAAGGAAAGGAATTTGCTCATTGCGGAGTCTACAAAACCATGACCTTTCATAACTCAGAGTAGGTGCTCAGTAATTTTTGCTGAATGAGTAAAAGTATATAAACGTATAACCTTTGAAAATTTTATGAAGCTCATTTCAAAAACTTTCATTTAAAAATGGAATTGGAGGAAGAAGCCCACAAGTAATCTTAGTATCACCTCAAGTAAATATTTGAAATGTAGACTGTCAAACAATATTGCAATTTGAAATAACATGAATTTGGTTGTAACCTTTTTGGGACTGGTTTCCACGTTTTGTCCTCTTAAACAGGGGTATGCGACATTTCTTCATAGTTGTTCTCTTTCTATGCAGCATACTCTCAATTTAAGTGCAGCACTGTCTCCCAGTCTCCCCTCTTCCTCCCGCTTCCTCCCCCTCCTCCGTGTGTGTGTGTACACAAGTGTGCGCTTTAAATGACAGTACAAACTGATAAACTGTTTCTGGTTAACTTTTCAAAAACAGAATGCTGCATTTTTACTTCTGCCCTATGTTAAGGCAGAGTTTTACTCTAACATTTGGAAAGTGTCAGTAGTGGTTACTGATAACAAGTACTTTTAAATAAATGTCAGAATTATAATGGCTTTTTTCTTCACTATCCATATTTTCATTAAAATCCACTTCATCTGACCGATTTTTTAGTGTTGGTGTTGTCTAATCCAGACCTTCATAGGAACTTAACAGGATGTTAAGTGACAAGCTCGAAGAACTTGAAGTTCTCTGTGCCCACACTTTCCGCACTTGCACAAAGGGGAAGATCTTGAATTTTAAAAAGCATTTAACCAGGGCTGTTAGCACAGTATTGCCATTTACTTGCTTATCTCTATTTTCAAGAACAATGCATTTTGTTGGTGGGAGTGAAAAACACAAATTTCTCATCCAGTGTATATCAAACCCTGCATATACTTGTCATGTACCACCTAATAACAGGGACACATTCTGAGAAATGTAGAGCAGTTTAATTGTTGTGAACATCATAGCATTACTGAACACAAACCAAGATGGCCAAAACCTCACCAAGCAATATAATCTCATAGGACTGTCTTCAAATGTGCAGTCCATTGTTGATGGAAATGTGAGGTATGTGACTATAGCAAAATGCAAAATGTGCATACTCACCTGGAAATACTAGGATGATAATTACGATTAATTTTAACAGTGACAGAGGATTTACAATGATGGTACTTTTAAAAATGCAACAAATTATTCATTAATAGGAATTTGGATAAGTTTCTTTATAGTCCTATACTGTGGAGCTACAGAAAGTATGAAATGTCTCTAAAACGACACCTTAGTATCATACATATTGTTTAGTGAAAATGTGTGTTGTGCCTTCATAATATCCAGGTAATTTAAATTTATATAGATATGTGTTCCAATACAGACTTATAGATAATATTTGAAAGATTATTCATCATTATGTATATAGCAGTTTCCTCGGCAAGAAAAATCTTAGTTTTTTCTTTTTTGCAGTTTGCTTTTAAAAAGTACAATGGACATTTACCAGTTTTACCAAGTTAGAAGCAACTCCTGAGATTTTAGCCCTTGTATTTAAGAACTTGTGATATGATTTATATGCTTTATTTCATTCTAAGAAATTATGGCCTAAATTTAATAATAAAACCCCTGAATTTAATTTTTACATTTTGGGAATTTTTGAGGACACAGATTAATTAGATACTTGATGCAACAACTTTGTATTTCTGTGAGATTTCTTTTGGTCTCAGTGTCACCTGGGATGTCCACACATAATTCAGTAGAGTAAGTTGATGCATCGTATTTTTTGGGGGGTCATATTTCCCTCTGCTTGATGAAGGGTGACCAGGGCACTAGTTCAGCTGATCTCTGAGGTGCTGGTTCAGGAATCACTGTCCATCAGAAATCCAGGGCTTCTAATGCATGTCTTTGCAATCATCACTTCCAAGGAAAGATCAAGAACTCATGGTGGTTTTATTAATAAAAAGTCTTTACAATCTTAGTAACAGAAAATTCAGAGTTGCTTAAACCAAAGCAATTTTTGTTCATAGAAATGAAAAGGTCCAGGTAGGTTAGACTCGAGTCTTGTGCTCACAAGGTGACAGCATCCCTGCTTTTTTCACTCACACCAAGGAAAGAGAGCACCTGCCTCATTTTAGTGGTATGTAGTTTTGCTCCCCAGAGTGCATGGGGTCCCTGTTGTTTTTATGTGGTCTCAGTTTTTAGGACACCCCTGGACTAGACTGCTCCTGGTGACAAGTAACAGTAGGCTACACTGGGAAAAGGGAAGAAGGTGGACAGAGATTCCTCCCTGGCACAAGTGTACAGGATGCCCAAAGCTGAAGTACAGCATGAACACTGGGGAAAGTCCTCCAGCACACCAGCCCCCGCCCTGAACAAGGTGATCCTGGAGGAATTTGAAGCCAGTGGTATGCTTAAAATAACTATTGCAAAAAAAAAAAAAAAATAGAAAAGAAGAATCCAATACCAGTTTACTTTCTGGCAATTCAATTCAACAGTCTAACAAATCCTAGCAGAACAAGCCAAGTTCCTGGCAAAAATATTCTTTACTTCAGTCTCTACTCTTCTGTGTATGTTATCTGGCATTCGATTAAGAACGACCCTCCACTAAGAGCTGACCCATCAACATCACAGAGCTGGCCATATTTTGGAACTATCAAGGAATTTTACATAATATGCAGACGATATGCATGAGCAGATGGAAGATATCAGTGGAAATTAATGAGAATCAAATGGGAAATGCTAGAAAAGAATTCATAATGATGCTTCTGAAGGACTCATGAATAGGCTTAAGAGAGCTGAGAAAGGCAGCAGAAAACTTGAATGTGGGTCAATAGAAAACACCCGAACTGAAACACATCAGCAAAAAGTGTGACGGAAACAATGAAGAATGACATTGTAGATCTGATATTGGTATGATTCTGAACCCAGGGCAGAGAGGGGAGAGAAAACTGAGAAAATAGGTATTTGAAGAGATAATGGGGGCTGGGGTTATGGCTCAGTGGCAGAGCACTTGCCTAGCATGGGTGAGGCGCTGGGTTCCATGCCCAGCACCACATAAAAAATAAAATAATTACATCCATCTACAACTAAAATATTTTTTAAAAAGAGATAATGGCTGAGAAGTCTACAAAAATATAGACCCACCTAGATCCGAGAAACTTGCAATACCAAAGCAGGATTTAAAACAAACAACTGGAAATCTCACACACTTTATTGCCAAACAACTAAAAATGGACGACAACATTGACCAAGAACAGACAGAAAAGCAAACATGAGAGAATCAGCAGACTGCGCCTCTGGGACCAAGCACACACAAGGCAGTGGGTGTCATCTTCAACGCTCTCACAGATTCTGTCGATCAAGAACAAAATCCAGTGGAAAATCAGCTTTAAAGTATGCAAAATAAACACATTTCCATAAAAATCACTTAAACCAAAAGCAGACAGAGTTGAGCCAATAGCACAAGATACAGATAAGAAAAAGTGACCTGCCGGGCATTATAGTGCACACCTGTGACCTCAGCAACTCCGAAGGCTGAGGCAGGAGGATTGCAAGTTTGACACCAGTCTTGTCAACTTAATGAGACGCTGTCTCAAAAAATAAAAAGGGTTGGGGATGCATCTCAGTGGTACAGCACCCCTGGCTTCAATCCCCAGTACTACCAATAATTAATTAACTAATTAATTAATTTAAAAAGGAAAAGAAAGAAGCAAACAATTGGCATGATCGTAGGTAAATCCAGTGATCTAAAAAATTATATTAAATGTAAATGTTCTTAACATATCACTTAAAACACAGGGATTGTCAGGTTGGATTAAAAAAACAAAACCCAACTATATGCTACATGCTGTCTATAATAAATCATCTTTAAATATAAAGAGAAGTTTAAAGTTTAAAGGTATGTAATACTAAAACTAAAGAAAGCTAGATTGGCTATGTTAACAACAAATACTTCATAATGAATAACTCCTGATGCATACCAGAAAATACAATCCTAAATGTGTATATATCTGACAACAGAGCTTCAAGATGCATGAGGCAAAAGCTAATAGAAAACCGAAAGTTAATAAAGAACTCAACACTCTTAGTGATTGATAAATCAAGATGACAGAAGACCAGTAGAGATGTATAACACTTGAACAACGCTGTCACCTAACTCGACTCAACTGACATCCGGAGAACACTTTGTGCAACTATGGTTGAATAATATTCTAGCCATAGTTCAAATGTATTTGGAACAGTCACCAAAATAAATCATGTATCTGAGGTCTAAGACAAACCATAGCAAGTTTAAAAGTAAATCCATGCAAAGTATGTGCTCATGAAAATGGAATTAAAGTAGAAACCTGGAAACCTCCCCAACTCATATTTGAAAATTCAACAGCCTACTTCTAAATAACCCTTGAGTCAAAGAAAACAAAAAGAAATGCAAATGTAGTTTGAGTCAAAATGAAAACAGCATATCAAAATATGTGGGATGTAGCTACCAAAGTTCTTACAGGGATATTGATAACATTGAATAAGTATATAGGAAACATGAAAGTTCTGAAATCAGTCATCTGTGATTCCACCATTAGGATCTAGAAGAAGAGCCAATTAAGTCTGAAATGAGCAGAAGGAAGAAATAAAGAGCAGAAATTCTGAACATAAAAAAAGGAAAGAAAGAAATGAATGTTAGTAGAGAAAAATCAGCGAAGCCAAATGCTGATTCTTTGAAAATTTCCATAAAATAGAAACACTTCTAGGCATATTGATAAAGAAGAAAACAGAAGTTACAATTATCAATATCAAGAATAAAGAAATGACTGAACCAATGAGAACAAATTGCTATAAAAAACAAATGGCTAGGCTGGGGACATACCTCAGTAGGTAGTGCTTGCCTCACATGCACAAGGCCCTGGGTTTAATCCTCAGCATGAAAAAAAAAAGTGGTATATGTCTATAATATCAGTTATTCAGGAGGCTGAGGCAGGAGGATTGCAAGTTTGAGGCCAGCCTTGCAACTTAGCAAGACTCTCAAAAAGACTGAAGGTGTAGCTCAGCAGTAAAGTGCCCCTGGGTTCAAGCCCCAGTGCTGAAAAAAGTCACTGTAGATTCCTTATTAACCAGAAATATTAGGAACACCTTCATGAGAACATTAAGAAGAGTGTTTTCTTTGTCACTGTGAGTTTGGTAAAGAGTTCTTAGCATGGTCCAGGTAACGACGCTTGGTAAACTCGACTTCATCAAAATTAAAACCTCTTTGAAAGACACTATTGTGAAAGTAGAGACGCTACAGACAGGGAGAAAATACTTGAAGAAAACGGACTTGTAATCAGAATATACGGAGAACTCTTTTTCAAGAAAACAACCCAATTTTTAAAAACAATGCTTAAAATGCCAAAATTTTAAAACAGGGACTTGACCAAAGAACGTATATACATCAAAAATCGTCTGTTATTATGCTCAACATCACTACTAACCAGGAAAATGCAAGTTAAAACTGCGGTGAGATTGAACTACATAACTACTGGAATGGCTGAAATGAAAAGGGGTCACATCCAGCGTGGAAAACAGCGCGGAGCCATTGGTGTCCTCAGACACTGCAGGAATGCAAAACCTGCCAGCCGCTTTTTTTTTTTTTTTTTTTTTTTTTTTGCGGTGCTGGGGATTGAACCCAGGGCCTTGTGCTTGCGAGGCAGGCACTCTACCAAGCGAGCCATATCCCCAGCCTGCCAGCCACTTTGAAACACAGTATGGCAGTTTAAAAATAAGATACACAGCATACGTCACAGATTCCTGAAAACAGCATGAAGAATTTTATAGACGTATTAAATCTGCAAAGTAAAAAACACAAATATCCATTAACTTTAGATAGAAAACTCTCATACCCACACGATGGAATACTACTCAACAAGAAAACAAACCACTGGTAGAACAACATGGGTGAATCTCAGATGTGTTCTTTTAAGTGAAAGAAGTCCCTGGAAAAGGTCAAATGACTGGGACAGACAACAGATTGGTATTTGCCTGTGGGACCTCTTTGGTCATCACAAAGGGACATGAGGGAACACTTTGAGTGATAGAAATGTTCTATCTATTGACTTTCATGTGTGTTAGTCAAAACTCACAGGACTATACACTAAAAAGGAGAAAATATTAATGTGTATTATACTTTAGTAAGACTGACTTGTGAAATTAATGCCTGAATGTTGCAAATAGAATTGAATAGAAAAATGCAATATATAAGAGAAAAATCTTTGAAAATTTAAACTCATCTCAAATTCATACTGTGAGTACTTTGGTCAATTGTACCTGACTATGTAGGCAGATATTTTCCAAAACTAGGTAGGATTACACCATACATACCATTTTCTAACTTAATTTTTTACTCATTGGTGTATTGAAAATATTTACTGTCACCAAGTTTACCTACTACATCCTTGTAATAGCTGCACAGTACATGGTGTTTATTAATTTTCTTACATTCTTAAAAAGCAATGTAATGAAAAATTAAAATCCTCAAATTTGGGCTGGGGAGATAGCTCAGTCAGTAGAGTGCTTGCCTTGCAAGCACAAGGCCCTGGGTTCGATCCCCAGCACCCCCCCAAAAAAAATCCTCAAATTTAATGTTTATTCAATTTTCCTATTAACTTCAGTAATAACACAAAGCAATCTATTGTCATGGCAGACTCACATGAATGATAGTTCTTATGCAACAGATTATTTATGATTCACAGGAAATAAGCAAAAAGACACAATTGCAGCTTTGAGGAGAGCCATAGAAACAGCCATCTCACTGTCCTTTTTCCTGCACTGGAATGCACTTTTTGATACTAAAAAATGCATACTAAAAATGTGTTTCAATATTTACCCAGCTCTGGCCCAGATACAGCTCTCCTTTCTTAAGAGGCCTGAAATCATGAAGCACAACTTCATAACTACGCTTGCAGAAGCATTTGGGTTTCAGATTAACAGACACCAGCGATGTAGGTGATGCACGCCAGCTAAGATGAAGTAGGCTTGGGAATACTGAGGTTCTATATTTGATTACTCATTCATGTGTGGATACAGAGATTGCACAACTGGCTATCCCTCCAGCAAACCACATTCCAGATATACATAAATGCCAAAGTTATTCGCAGTAAGCAGCTTGGAAAGATCAGGTACACTCAGCTAGAAGCTTATATTTAAATTGGAATTTCTTGCTGGGCACAGTGGCACGCCTGTAATCCCAGTGGCTTAAGAGGCAGAGGCAGGAGGATCATGAGTTCAAAACCAACCTCAGCAATGGCAAGGCACTAAGCAACTCAGTGAGACCCTGTCTCTAAATAAAATACAAAATAGGTATGTGGCTCAGTGGTTGAGTTCCCCTGAGTTCAATCCCTGGCACCCCCTCCCCCCAAAAAAATAAATTGAAATTTCTTCATTAATCTTCAGACTAGTAAATACCAATAGCATGTTTATATGATGGTCTGATTGAGTTTATATGATTTCTTAGATCCAGGGAGTGAAGATATTATTTTCTTCCTACATCTGTAGAAGAAATTTTGAGAAGTAGGCTCTCTGGATTCAAAGATGGATTTTAATGTTTACTAAACACCTTCCTTCCAAAAGTACGTGAGAATGTTCACATTCTCCCCATTTCAAGATCGGTATTGATCTTTCATCAAATAAAGGTGATCTGCCCTCCTCTACCTGCCCACTCTCAGAAAATTAAATCCTTTATGGATGATGACAAAATAACTTTCACCCTATCCCGTACCTAACACCTGACATATTTTCTAGGAATCAGGACCAAATGAACACAACCAGAATGTGAGTGTTCTAAATACTGAAGTTATCTGAAAGATCATGAAATAATGTTAATATTTTCAAGAAAACAGATGAAAAGTGGGAAAGTTTCATGAGAGAGCTTGGGCTCAGATATCCTAGAGTTAAAAAAATGCAAGAACTAAAGAATTAAGTGAGTGCATTTGATAGTAGATTAAATACTACTTTTTTTTTTCTCTGATTCACAGTTTGAGAGTTAATAGCTGAATAACTTGAGCTTCATCTCCAAACTAGACAATGCGGCTCCAAAGCAGTGCATGTTGAGGCTGTTTCCAGAGCATATGGTAAGCAGAGTAGAGGATTTGGGGTGGAGAGAGATATTTGAAAACCAAGATGTAGATTTCAACTAAAAGAATCTTCTGAGGCTATGGGATGAATGGAACAAGTTCTAGAAACTGAAAGCAGGAAAAGACTCCAGCCCTCAACAGGAATTTCCACTGACTTTCTTTCCAAAGCAGCAATTCTTTGACTCCTGTTCAAGCTGTGAGGACCTCGGTGACATCGCTGCATGAAGGAAACTGATATAAAGCAAAGAGCATCCCCCACAAGCCTGAGGAGCAAGTGAGTTCTGTGAGCGTCCAGGAAAGCGGTGTGGGACATGAGGTGTTTGGGAGAAAAGAGGAGAGTGTTGTGGGAATTAGGAAAAGAGGAAATCAACAGTTGAGAGAGACTAGTTACTTCCGTCCAAATGTTGCCTTCCTGTTGTGCAGGCTGCACCCAACTAACCTGGATTGGAACAAATCACAATTTCAAGGGGTTTTCCTCTTCCTTAATTATCCTTTGTCACTACACTGGTGTTCTTCAAGAATAGAATCATGTTAGCCAGTTCCCAGTGAATTGGAATTTCCTCTATTTCTTCTAAAAATGTTGTCCTCTTCTCAGGAAGCGGACACTTCTCAGAGGTTTCTATGGTTGCTTTAATTCACAAAAACAGAATTTGAACTGATTGGGTGATCCTTTATGCTTTTGCTATAAAATTTTCAAACATTCAAAAAGTTGGACTCACCTGGTCCCTTTAGATTCTACAACAATAAACATCTTGTGGCAGAGGGACACTGAGTAGTGAGGGAAAGATGTGCAAGTCTTCAGAGGAACAGAGTGTGGATGGCGGGTTCTTTGTCTTGCGGGTTTGAAGAATGAAATCCACAGACACAGGGTGAGAGCAAAGTAACAAGATTTATTAGAGTACAAGAAAGAAAGCCGGTTCCTGAAGCGGGAGGGGTCCCAGGAGAGGGTGTCTGTTGTCCAGGGGTTTTGAGTTTGATCTGTCCCTGTAGGTGACTGGTGGGATAAAGAATTCATAAAGGGGCAAATCAACTCGGTCTTTTTCAGCAAATATGGAGAAAAGTGATTTCTAAGTCTTTATTAGCATAAGGGTGACGGTGAGGGTCTGTTGGCACGAGAGAAGTAGTTTGTGGTTAGCGTATCTAGGGGCTGTTGAGGAACTGTCCTTGTGGCTCGACCAAAGGGCTCAGAAGCTTGACTTTCAAATTTTCTCTCCCTCCTTTACTTCTCTGAGACCACTTTCCTGGCTGTCTAGGGGTTGTCTAGCTTTCTCTGTCACCAAGGCAATAGGGCTAAGTGGGGGGGGTGGAGGATGTGGCTTTGATGGTATCACCTCAAGGAGGATGGATCTAGCTAACAAGGTTTCCACAAAACTACCATTTTGGGAGGCCTTTTGCTGGAGGAGCAGGCTTTCCTGAGGCCCTTTTCCCTCTGTACCTATTGCTATTATGGGTTGTGGGCTTCTGTAACGTCCAGACTTTCGTTTATAGGGTAACCTACTTTTTGTGTGCAGCAGGACTTCACTGGAGTTATTTTAAATGTAATTCATGCACTAAAACAAACAAAAACCAACGTTCCTCTATTCCGAGTAATAGTTAAGTCATCCCAAATAATCCTCCTACTGAGAACAACTAAGGAAAGAAATATCTCTACAAATACAATTTTCAAATATCTTTCAGACAGATCAGAAAGGCGACAAAGAAGTGGAGAAATAATGAGTCAAAATGGAACTCCAGCGAAGAGCCCAGCATTTGGAGTGACGTTGCCCCTGGGTGGTGGCCTGGTCACGTTTAAAGGCCTAGACGCTCTGCAGCGCTTTCACCTCCTAGGGAGCTGGGGTTGAGGGCTTATCAAGGCGGAAGAAAACTTCTGAATACACACGCCACGTACGTGAAGAACCCTCTGCTCCAGGCGAGGCGCTCGCTGGTCCAGAACGCTGCTTCTGTTTTGTGGGCATTTCGGCTCCAGAACGACATGTCTAGAATCTTTCCCACTCCAGGATTTACAGAAATTGAATCCTGGCCCTCAAGGTAGTGATCCGCGATTTCTCCGATCGCGTCAGGGTTGAATTCTTCGTGCACTCGCGCAGCGCGGGAACCGCAGGCAGGTAGCTCCAGGCGGAGGCCGGAAGCTCAAGGGGAGGCGGGACGGCGGACGCAGCCTTCCTCCGCCTTCCGAACAGCGCAGGGCGGGCGGGGCTGTGGTCCTGGGCGCCTCTACCCCGAGGGGCGGGGCGGGGCGGGGCCCTCCTCGGGCATTCTGGGAAGTGGAGTCCGGAACCCCGTGTGGTCACGGACACTTCCGCTCCGCAAGGCGGCGTGAGGGATTCTGGGAAAGGATGGTAGATGACGCCGTTTCCCGCGCAGACGGGAGAAGTTTTGACCTACAGTCCGGTCGGGGTTCTGGTCGCTTCCGAATCCCGCCATTCTTACGAACGTTCCCGACCTGCTTCTGAGTTGTCGGTGTGGGAGGAAAGGAGCGGGGGTTTGAGGCACGGGGATGGCGGCGGCGGTGACGGGGGAATCTTCCCGCGTGTGGGAGATGCTCGCTGCCCGGGTGGGGCGCGCCGCTCAGACTCCGCGGGGCTGGATTTCCCCACCTCGCCTTCCTCACCTGTAGCGCGGGGCGCGTTCCTTAGCCTCTCTGTGCCTCCGACTGGTCATCTGTAAAGGAGCATAGCACCGACCAGGCGTGGAGGCGCACTGGAGGAGTGGATGCCATTGGTCTTAAAACTGGCACGTGGGCACAGGTGGCCCCGGGTTCCTGGTGCGATGCACGGAGAAGGCGCATTTGGCAGCCAGCTCCTGTGGGTTGTGCAGGACGGTGGGTTCCGCCGCACCCTGTTTAGGAAGAAGGTTGCTTCCACCCTGTCCTAGGAAGTAAGGTCTGTTCTGGATGCAGTGGTGGCACCGCACTGCCCGCTGCCCCTCCCCAGCCTGACTCCTTGGGAAGGGCTGCCGGGGGTAGGGAGGGGTTACTTGGGTCCTGCCGGCCGTGTTTTGTAAGTAGCGTCACAGTGACAGGGCTATTAACTGACCATTTGCATCTTTTCATAATGCCAGCATTTATTGAATAACAATTTCCCAGGCTACACCACTTTCAGTGGTTGCAGTTCATGAACTATGTGGGTGAGCTGATAGTCATAAGGCAGCACTCACAGGCTCTTCCATTTGAACCTTGATTACTAACACCTAGGACACTCAAGTGACAGGGCACACTACAGGTTACAGAAAGGCTAAGAAAGGGTTAGATCTTAGGTGAGGGAGTTACTACTGTAAGACCCCCAGAGGGAGACCCTAACTCTGTCCCAGGGATGGTCGGCAACCCCAATCAACCGCAGGAGGCGTCACTTGATGCAAACAGCAAGAGGCTTTATTCCAGCAGCTGGGGCTCAACTCGTGACTCCCGCAGGAGCAGAGGAGTTGAGCCCCCCCCCGCAGAAAGTCTTACAAGCTTATAAAGGCAGAAACCATACATCGGGAGGGGAAAGGGGACCGAAGCCACCGGGAAATTCCAAAGGGGGTCTGGGCTCTTAATAACATGTTTCACAGCGGGGCGTAAATTTTAGTCAACAGTCTCGTCTGGTAATCTTATATCCTGTTTATCTTAACTGTCAGAGCACTGTTTGCTCTGTTTGCTCTGTTCGGGGCTGTTTCCTGGAACAGCTTTAAGGGCTTTGTTCCCATCACTGGGAGGGAGACGTTAGGGAGTTGAGATAAAACAGCTTTTAAAAAAATGTCTATTCTTTCATTACCTTTGTTGGTCTGGTGGGCTTGACGAGCTCATGGGCCTGGTTTTTCTAATAGGGGCTCGGTACACCCGTGCATCCATGTGTTTCTGATTTAACTCTAAGTTCACAGGCCATTTTTATGAGAACAATTATTAGTTTGTGCCTATGGTTGTGTTAGGCAGATGGTGGTTGTTCACTTGTACAAACAAGGTGTAGTCATTCTATCTCATCCCTTATACTCAAAATGGAGTAACTCACGGTCAACTGCTTTATAAAATGAAGTAACCAGGGTCAGGCAAAGTCTGAAAACTACGGTTCTATTCACCAGAGTAACTCAAAGCAAGGCACAGCCTCCCTCCACAGCCTACCTGGATTCCTAAATGTATGACCAGGGGTTCTGACCCAAGAGAGTGCTGACAGCTTAAGTTTCAAGTAGCAGGATCCAAATATTGCTAATCACAAGAGCAGTGTTTATTTTTTATTTTTCAGGCTTTAAATTTTTTAATAGATATAAATTTGAACCTTATGGTGTCTTGCAGCCAAGCTTCTGGTGAACATTTCAGGCAAATCTACAAATGACTTCTTTAATAAGCTTTATTTCCATTCGAGAGGGCAGCGTGCTACAGGAACAAAGTGGGAGCTTAAAGAAAGAATATTTTATGTTTAAAAATGTATAGCACTGAAGTGGCAGTGCTTGGCAGACAGTAAGTGCCCAGTAAATATTTGGTGAATAAATAAATGATTCTATTAAATCTTTACTTTTGTATTTTGGGGGGCATACCCAGTGTTTGTTTCCACTGAATTTTGTGGATGACCTTCCACTTTGTGTGTGTGTGTGTACATGCATGTGCCAGGGATGGGTATGCGGAGGGTGGGGGTAACTGCAGTGTCTGGAGAACTGTGAAAGGCCACACCCCATGTGGGCTACATGCTGCACCTCAGTTTGATCCCTCTCAAAAGCTGAAGGGAGGTGACCTTTCAGTCCCCTCCAATTCTGTATGTGTTCTTTATGTTCAATTTATTATTTAAAAATTTTTTTCATATATGTATATAGGGTAATAATGTCTGTCTCACAACCTACCATCCTCCCCATCCCCACCACCTCACCCCTCCCCAATCCAAAGTTCCTTCATTCTTCCCTACCCAACCCCCACTGTGGATCAGCATCCACTTATCAGAGAAAACATTGGGCCTTTAGTTTTGGGGATTGGCTTATTTCTCATAGCATGATACTCTCCAGTTCCATCCACTTACCTGAAAATGCCATCATTTCATTCTTCCTTAAGGCTGAGTAATATTCCATTGTGTACATGTACCACATTTTCTTAATCCATTCATCTGTTGAAGGGCGTCTAGATTGGTTGCATAGTTTAGCTATTGTGAATTGAGCTGCTATAAACACTGATGTGGCTGCGTCACTGTAGTGTGCTGATTTTAAGTCCTTTGGGTATAAACTGAGGAATTTATAGTTGGGTCAAATGGTGGTTCCATTCCAAGTTTTCTGAGGAATCTACATACTGCTTTCCAAAGTGATCACACCAATCTGCAGTGCCACCAAAATGTAAGAGTGTACCTTTTTCTCCGAATCCTCGCCAACACTTATTATTGCTTGTATTCTTGATAACTGCCAATCTGACTGGAGTGAGATGAAATCTTAAAAGTAGTTTTGATTTGCATTTCTCTAATTACTAGAGATGATAAACATTTTTTCATGTTTGTTGATTGATTGTATTTCTTCTGTGAAGAAGTTAACCCATTTATTGATTGGGGTATTTGTTTTTTTGGTGTTAAGTTTTTTGAGTTCTTTATACATCCTAGAGATTAGTGAAGAGCAGTGTTTATTTTATCTAAAACCAAACTGTGCTGCTCAGCTTATACCATTCCATCTTGATTCAGGTCAGAGTGTTCCTGTTGGACCAGGAACATGTGCATGGTGTGTGCTTTGAAGGATTTGCCAATTAAAAGGAAAAACCAGTATTTTGCATTCAATATTCAATATTGCTTTCAATATCTTTTGCAAGTGTAATTGAATTTGTGTTTAGTACTGCAATTGCATGTTTGGTAAGCTCAAATGAATTCTTTACATTTGCCAGTTATAATGGAAAACATTGGCTGTTGTTTGAATTCCTCCAATGTGGTCTCAATAACGTTGTCTGTGTGTCATATGGACCCAGGAGTTTTCTTGGATTCTACCACACCACGTTTCAAGCAAATGTCTGTGTGAGATTTTGGGGGGATAGGGGGATAGATAACATTTTTCCTTTCATATTAACATCAATTACATTTGTCAATTTTACACATTCTGAGGTTATAATACCTGAGCATTTGATCCTGCGGTATGATTATAATGTTGCACCTCAGTGTTTAGGATATCCACATGAAATTTCCAATGTTCCTAATGTATAAAGTTGCTGTATTTATGGGGTAATAACCTATGGTTGGGGTAATCTCCTTGAATGTATAATACACTGATGACCGTTTACGCGTGATTTCTTTTCCGTACACAATCCTCGTATGTATAAAGGGTCTCCTCTAGCTGAAATGTGGTATTTATGATCACTGCGTGTCGGGTGCTGCTGTGGTGGGGCAGGCTGTCAAGGATGCTCCACCTGAAAGCTGAATTGTGTGTAGTGAGCCATCTGCCGACACTGGACATCCAACACCCAGATGTTGGTTTATGATGTGGCTTTGCTGGTAGAAACTTTCAGTGTGAAACAACCCACTTTGCCTGCTGTTTCTGATGTTCTGCATGCTTCCTAGTAGCTGCTGCATTCTATTAGGTTGCGTTTGAAGCTTATTCTGAATCACATTTCCTAAAGAGTTTGTAAATTGGTTTTAATTATGCCCAGCTTATGGTTTAAGTTGTAACTGATTCATTCTTGGCATCTTCCTGTTTTTATAAAATGGCATGAATTTTTTCCTGACTGGGCTAATTCAAATTTGGAAATTCTTTTACTTCATTAGTCCATTGTTGTGGCTCCCCGTTATATTTTTTATTTCATTCCTTGAATTCTTTAAAATTCTTTAATGGCAAGATTTGTTTCATTCTTTTTTTTTTTTTTTTTTTTTTTTTTTCAGTGCTGGGGATTGAACCCAGGGCCTTGTGCATGCAAGGCAAGCATGCTACCAACTGAGCTATATCCCCAGCCCCAGTTTCATTCTTTTTTATATCTCTTGAATCTTTCCTTCAGATGATGACCCATATATTATTTAGTGGTGTGCTATTTAATGTCCACATATTTTGGGATTATCTTTTTCTTTCCGCTATTGATTTCTAGTTAATTCCATTGTATTTTGAAAGCAGTTCTTGTATAATTTCTTGAAATTAAGATGTGTTTTATGGCCCATAATTTATTCTGTTTTGGTGAATGTGAACTTGAGAAGGATGTGTATTCTGTTGGATGAAGTATCCATATGATGAAGGGTGCTATTGAGTTCACCTGTGTCTTTATTTTATGCCCACTGAATCTGACTTTTTTTTTTTTTTATACTAGGGATTAAACCCAGGGGCGCTTAACCACTGAGCCACATCCCCAGCCCCACCTTTCTTAATGTTGAGACAGTGTCTTGCTAAGTTGCTGAGCTGGCTTTGAACTCGCAATCCTCCTGCCTCAGCCTCCCAAGCTGCTGGGATTACAGGCGTGTGCCACCGTGCCCAGCTTCATCTGTTTACTTTTAATCTATTTATGTCTTTAAAGTGGGTTTCTGAAAACTGGGCACTGTGTGCATGCATGTAATCGAGATACTCAGGAGGTGGACACTTGGGGATCGTGAGTTTGAGCCCAGCCTGTGGGACATAGTGAGACCCTGTCTCAAAATTAAATTAAAATTAAAAAGCGGGTTTCTTTTAGACAGCTCTGTCAGAAAAACCTTTTTGACTCTGTTCTTAACCACAGTCAACACAGACTTCTGGTACCAGGTGTGTGGGGATTTCCTCCCCACCAGCAAGTAAGCGATCAATTCTGCAGAGGTCACCAGCGTGTCCTCTAATCTAATTCAGTTCAGACACTCTTTACACTTATTAGTTCCAGGAGGTTTTGGGTTTTTTTTTTTTTAATCCATTCTTTGTTATTTTCTCCATAGGCAAATATGTCATTTTCAAACAAACTTTGATTTCTTTCTCGTAACTAGTACGTTTCTCAAGACTTCCTCCCTTACTTCCGGTGCCAGCCACAAGCTCCAGATGGTTTTACCTGTGCTTCTGAACTCCCAGCTGTGAACTGGTACAGAACCTTGGGTTCCATTAATTTTCCTGAATGATTTACAGAACTTGGAAACACATTTACTGGGTTATTGAAGGAAATTGTAAAGAATGAAAGAGCTGCACGTGACAAGGTATTGGGGAGGACCGCGCGCCCTCTCTGGGAGCACCACCCTCCAGGACTCTTCACGTTCCAAGATCTATGGAGACTTCACTGCATTGGCACGACTGCCAACAGGCCTGGCTGGGAAGCCCAGAAGCCCTGTCCATGTTCTTGTGGTCACTCTATGGAGCTGCCCTCCTCCTAGGGCACAGGGCAGGACCTGTCCCCAGCTCACATTCCCCTATCTTACACTCTACATTCTGGTTCACTTTCTTAATTGCTTACATTATTTTTAATTTCATTTTATTTTACTTTATTGTATTTATTTATTTTGCTGAGCTGGGGATTGAACCCAGGCCCTCGAGCTTGCGAGGCACTCTGCGGACTGAGCTGTCTCCCCAGCCCCCGCCTACACTATTTTCCACCTATGGATTATGTGGGCCATGCTCCTTCTCAGATACCTTCCAAGGGACTCAACAGGTGATACCTGGGCCTTGAAGAACTTGCTGGTTTGCTGCTCTGTCCTCACTAACATGGGGCTGTGCTCCCATTTTTCTTCTGGCTCCTGTTTCCTAGAACTAAGTTTCAGTGTCAGTAGATTCTTCACTTGTATGGATAACTTTTTCTGCTTTATGAGGTTTTATGAGTAACTCGTTTTCTGTGCTCGGCCATTTCTAAGACTTTAGTTTTAGAATTATGGAATTCTGCCAGGGCAGGAGGATGCCGCCAGACCTTCGGAGCTCTGTCAATTTGTAGTGGTGTTTCTTTCTTCAGGTCGAGAAAATATTCTTCCATTATCTAATTGTTTTCTCTCTCATTCCCCCTTTTCATATTTTGAAACTCCTTTCACTCACGTGTTTTCAGGATATCTATCTTTCAAATCTCCTTCTTTCCCACTGTGATTTTCAACTGATTTTGTTTCTTCTCTATATTCTGAGAAACTTCACTTTATCTTGCAGATTGTCTCACCATTGATCCTCCTCCCCTTGAATTCATCTGATGAAGTTTTTAATTGTTAAGTTGGGATTGGAACTTGGACCACACAGAGCATGTATGTGTGTGTGTCTACACGCATGTGAATGTGTATGTGCATGTGTACACTTACGTGTGCATTTAGGTATTTATAAATGCTGAACTTCGTCTTTGTCACCTAATCCTATCATTTTTCTTTCCAGGGCAGGTTTTCATCACCCACCTCTGACATATCCATTCCTCTGGGCATGTGTCTTTTGTTCCAACACATCTTCTAACTAGTCCCCCACAGATGAATGGTATTTTATTTTTTGGCTCTTTGAGGATCTGAGCTGGTCATTGGGCTACCCTATGTGGAAGCAATTCTGTAGGTGTTAGAAAATATAATTGTATCAATCCTCCTGAGCGTGGTGACCTTATTTCCCAGTTGCCTAGGGCAATTTTACCTGTTGCCTCAATATAATTGAGCTGTATTCTCTTTCAATGTCAGAACCATCTCAATTTGGACAGTATATTGTCTGGTCACCCCCTGCCCCGCCGGGACCACATGTTAGATCCGCTGAATTCTTCCCTGAGACACGTGAAGAACATTTTCTTGCTCCATTCCACCCTTGTTCCTTCCTTAGCTTAGTGGGAGTGAGGAATCTTGTAGTTTGTTTGGCAGGGTGGTCGGGGAGACCTGGTCACCTGCACGGTGAGGACGCAGATGTCAGCTGAGGAAGTTTAGAGGTTTCCAAAGGCCAAGCTTTCCCGAGTCTGCCCTTCTCCAGGACCTCTAAGGCTCCCAACTGAGGCCTGGCCTCGCAGAGGACGGAAGCTCTTCACTGTCCCTCTCCTGGACCACGCGGAGCCCAAGGTTTTATTTGCTCAGATTCCAGCAGCTGTGACTGGCCCAAAAAACAGGTAAGGAGGAATCGCAGGAAGGGGAAGGCGCCCCCTCAGGTCTTCCTGCTCCTGGAACCTGCCTCTCGAGTGCCCCCTGTTTTCCTGTGAGCTCGTGTCTCTTCTTCTTCTTGGTTTGTAAGGGCTCTTTTTATGTGAACGTAATCCTGTTTTCAGATATATGTACTGGAAGTGTCTTCCCACATGATTTACCTCTCCACTATCATACCTTGTTCTCTAGGTAAAATTTATGAACACATAAAAGTAGGCAATATACTGAATCATATGCTTATACTGAATTTCAGTTTCTGGCCGGTGTTATTTCATCCATACCTTTGCCTGCTTTTCCCATCCCTTAAGTTATTTTGCAGCAATTCACAAACATTGTATCTAAAACATAAGGATTTATTGATTTATTTATTAAAGGTTACTTTAATTATACACATTAATGGGGTACAGTGTGTGATAATATGATACATGTATACAACATGTAATGATGAAATCAGGGTAGTTAGCACATGAATCTACTTCGATGTTAAAAAAATTTTTTTGGCCAACCTGTGATAACATTTATAAAATACAGTGCGAGATTTCAGTGCATGTACACATTAGGATAATTAACATTTCCATCATCAAGTTCCTCTTTCTAGTTATTCATAAAATACACACTAGGTCACTGTGAAGTATAGTCACTCCACTGTGAAGAACACTATAACTCATTACTTATATTTTCCCTGTTCATAGATTGGAAGAATTAAGAATTAATATTAGCCGAAGGGATCTACAGACTCAGTACAATCCCCTTTAAAAGAAGTTATTCAGATGTTGACAAATTTATGAAAAAATATTCAACATTTCCCTCAGGGAAATGCAAGTCAAAACCACAATGGGATATCTCACTCCAGTCACAGTGTCTGTTGTCAAAAAGACAAAAAAAAAAAGAGCCGAGAGCACATAGAAAAGCATCTCTTTGGCCCTGTGGATGAGAAAAGAGTTGATGCAGCCGCCCTGGAGAACAGGCACGGAGATTCGTCAGGAAAGTGAAAATATTCAGCTGCCCCACATCTGGGCATATATTTCAAAAGAATGATACCAGCACCTCAAAGAGATGCCTCAAGCCCACGTTCACTGCTGTGCTGCTCACAAAGGGCCCGGACACCAAATCACCCCACATGCTCATCACTGAGGACTGGAGAGGAATGTGCTACTCACACATGATGGAATATTACTCTGTTATAATAAGGATGATATATTATCTGCAGCAAAATGGATGAAACTGGAGGATGTTAAGTGAAATGTCAGACATAAGCACCACGTGTTCTCTCAGATGTGGATGCTCAAAATGGTCTGAATGGAGACCCCTGCATGCAATTACTAGAAGCCAGGAAGAGAAGCGTTGAGAGAGACTGGATAAGGATTCTATTAAAATAACCACGGTGCCTGCCCCCTCCCTCCCTGCCATTCTGTCCCCCCTTAGCATCATCACATACCAGTTAATATTCCCATCTTCCCAACAGCCTATAAATGGGGTCTCATGGTGGTGTCTTGCATTGAGGAAACATGTTCTTCACTTTCATGGAGTCTGGATCTCAGTCTGTCCTTCGGTGAGGGACTCTGTGTACCTCTGGGTAATCCCCAGTATGATTAAGTGGTGCAGCGTCTTCTTACTCCAAGTTTCACAGGACACAGTGCTCACAAGGCTTCCTTCATTTCAAGCTGCAAGTTTTGGGGTCCCAATGCCACCCTTAGTTCTGACCAGGGGACCACTTCTGATGATCACCGTTCACTGGAACAACTTACAGAACTCAGGGGCCCTGCATTTGGGATTTACAGTTGTATTATGGCAAAAGGGTACAAATTGGAAACAGATGTAGAGACACAGGGTGAAACCTGGGAGGTTCCAAACATGGAGCTTCCGAAGTGCTTTCTCCATGGAGTCATGACACTTTACTGTCCCAGCACATATTGTGACCAATACTCGTCAACCAGGGAAGCTCCACCGGGCCTGAGCACGTTGCGTGGAGTTTTTCTGGGGCTTTATCACACAGGTCCGGTTGACGGAAGAGTTAGACTCAGTCTCCAGCCGCGTTCCCACCTAGGGGCTGAGATCCGGCTGGCTCAAAGTCCCAGCCTCCTGATCCTGTGATTGGCCGGTGCGGGTGACCAGTACCCATCCTAACGCATCTCATTAGCATAGATTACCTAGGTGCCGCCAGGAGTCACCTCTTTTGCCTAAGCTGGTATAGTACGAGAGGCCGACCATGAATTAAAAAACAAACAAACAAAAAAAACAAAAACAAACAAACAAACAAAAAAAACTAAATTGCCCAGGATATCCTATGGCTTTAGAGGCTACCTCCCAGGAACTGGGGACAAAAGCCAAAAAGTCAGGGAAATTCCAAATGTGGAACATGAGAACAACAGACCTGATTCTTGTAACAGGTTAGGATTTGAGGAAAGGAGGGAGCTGACACAGCAAGGGCGCAGGGCGAATACTGCCTCTCCCAGGGACCAGCAGGCCCAGGAGCTGGGAAACAGCGCCAACCTGCCTCCTTGGAGATGGTGCCAGGGAACTCAGGATGGGTGCGGGGAGAGCCACGTGGCTGGATGGCAAGAAGGGGGACTTTTAGAGTCTCTGTGCTCCTTTGGGGGTCCCATTTTGGGGCCGTTATCATGTCCTTTGTGGGGGGAATCTAAGCTTATGTTGTCCAAAGGTCATTGATCAGAGAAGCTGGCTCTACCTATGTCCATTCTTGAAAAGCTGGTTTCAAATCTCCCTGAGTGGATTCTGGAAGCTTTTCCTGAGAAGTGACTTCAGTGCCGTGTTATTTAAGGAAGTTATGTCCTGGTGTGTCCAGCTGGACAATTTCAAATTGTTTAAAAACAAATGTACCTACGTAGAGAAAAATGAGTGGACTGGATATTACTTTGAACAAGCCAATTAAGATGAATTTTTAAGGTAATTAGGAAATTTTAAATAATTGGATATTAGGAAATACTAAGGAATTATTGGAAATTATTTTTCAGCATGATGATAGTATTGTGGCTTTGAAAGAAAATACATTTTAAAAAGTTTCAGCAGAGTAGGGGTGAAAAGATGGGTCAGGGATTTGCATTTGAATTGAACAGTAACTAAAAGAGAAAGTGATGGATGAATTAAAAGAGAACTGTGAAATTGCTGTGTGAGTATATAGGGTTCATTTTACGATTTTCTCTATTTTTCTGTCTTTGAAAACTTTAAAAAAAAAAACTATGAGTGCATTTATTCCTTGCCTTGGAAAAATATCATGACTTCTATGTTTCACCTGAGTTATTCAACAATAAGATGTTTTATTTACATTAGGATGAGAATCAAGGTAAAGAAACGTTTGAAGCTGAATATGAATTGGAAGCAGTTCAAATTTTTATATATGCCCATGACACAATATTTTCTTAAATTCCCTGCCAGTGGAGGTGTTTTCTTCTGCTATTACAACCCACCTTTTTAAAAAAGAAGTTCAAGAGATTTCTCTCTGGCCTAAACAATGCTTATATTGCCTTTGTGTGAGTCCTTAGCGTGTTGGAACGAATAGCTCAGTTACAGGACACTGTCAAGAGCCATTTAGGTGCCTTATGGAATAAAGGAGGGAAGGGTCACTCTACTCCCTTCCCTCCAGCCCCCACCCCACCCCCAAGCACAGGCATCTTGGACACCAAGACTGAAACTTCCTCCCACAGCTTGCTGTCTACCCAACATGACTCTTCCATTGGCTGCATTCCTGGAGACTCCTCCCCAGGCACACTGCTTGTTCATCCCAAGTACTTCCAGTACTTCCATAAAGACCCTTCAAGTCTTCAATCTTTTCCAAAGAATGTATCAACAGATCTGACTTTAAGATTCCTTGCCTCAAAAAAATTTCCCTGTTTCTACCAATCGTGGGCTGTATCAAGATCCTCATGCAGTTTTTTTTTTTTTTTTTTTTTTTCCAGAGTACAAAAGATTCACTGTTTAGGTAAATGAACAGAACTTACTGCCTCTCTGAGCTCCACGTGCCTCTAGTTTTAAGTATAGCATTAATTATGAAACAGGCACACAGGCACACTATTTCACCTGCCAGATGCATAATAAAGGCACCTTATTTCTATCTCACTAGGTTAACACTCCCTGATTAGGAGCCTGATGTGTACGGGCTCAGATATCCTGAACTCAAGGGCTTCTGAAATCCTTTGTCAGAGATCCCACCGATCTAAAAGGGGAAGCATGACAACTGGCTGAGGTTCTGAATTGGAAATGAACTAGTTAATATCAAGACACAAAGAACCAGAAACTTTAGATGCATTAAAGGGGGAAAAATGGCCAAAGTAATTTGCTTCAGCAACAAAACCCCATAAACCAGTATCTGCAAGAACCTCATGGAATTCTAATCACGGCCCCACATTGAAAGACCCGCCTTAACTCAAACTTCCAATTCTCAGTAAATTCTGACCTGACCTTGGCGGCTGCGTACACATGCCAATGCGCTGTCGAGGTGGTGCTTCCCCTTAACACAAGAGATGATCAAGTGCGCCTTTATCTTATCAACAGGTTGCACTGTTGGTATTTGGGGAGCCGGCATTCAATACAAGTTCCAGTGTTCTTAATAAGTACAGTGTCCAGCGCGGCTCAGCCCAAGTCACTCACGTTTTCTCATTCTCACTTACTTCCCCTAAACAATTCGGGTTTCATACTTAAGCTTGAGTCAAAACAGAAGCCCGCTAGTGGTAGCGCTGTCCTGCAAGCATTCTGGGAAGTGTAGTCCCGGAGGTGCGTGATGTCAGCCACTTCCGCTTAAGGATTCTGGGAAGCGTAGTCCCGGAGGTGTGTGATGCCCGGAGCTTGGGCTTTAGGAATTCTGGGAAATGGAGTCCAGAAACTGGGCGGACGGAGGCACTTCCGCTCCCGGAAGGCGAGGTCGGCTGCGTGATTGCTCTGGGGGAGGTGAGCCAGCCCCGGGTCCCTGCGACCTCTACCTCTCCGAGCCCTCTCAGCCTGGGCTTGCCGCCGGCGGTGACTTGGTCCGTGGCCTGGAGAAAAGAAGCGAGGGGTAGAGGGCGGGGTTGGGAAGCGGTGGCGGTTTGCGTCCTGTGGGCAGAGCTTCCCGTGTTGGGGGTGGGCTTGTGCGTGCATCCTGTTTGAGGGTCTCGTGTGCACTCTGCTGCCGCGAACCGCCTCTGCCTTGCAGTAAAATACCGGGCAAGTTAGTCTCTTCTTGTCTCAGTTTCCTCATGGCTATAAAGGCTTAGCGCCTGCTCAGTGGTGTTTTGCAAGAGTTCAATGAAATTTTTTATGTATTATAAAATGCTTTAAGATATTTTCTTGGTGCATAGTAAAATGTTGCGTGCTGTCAAGAATTCTGTTGTATCAGAGCGGTACCTGTTCCGAAATTCCTCTGAGCCCAGGATGGAGTGGGAGCTCCACGTGCAGAGCCACTGTTCCTTCTGGCATCCTTTCCTGGTGGGGGTTCTGAGTTTTCAGATCTCATTTTAGCCACCTCTTTGAGGAAGAGGAGAGGATGGCTTCCAGCAGGAGCATGGGGAATGCCCTCTGTGTTTATCTAGACAGAGACTGTCACGGTCTCATCTCTGCTTTGCAGGGTGCCTGATAAGTCCTTTAGTAAGCGTTATGCGACATTTCTTATAGTTTTAAGCTTTTATTGGTCATTACTTTCATGCATATGAAAAGAGACTTTGTCGAAGTTCTTCCAGCTTAATAACGTGTAAGTAGTTACACCTATTAGAGGAAAAAAGACGATTTATCTACTGTTATCAATGGAACAAATTGTGAGACAGGTAGTCATAGTTACAGACTTTTTTGAGGGTAATCATTACATGACAGCAGCCATCTCAATTCTGAGTTTCCTAAAAGGTTCATTTTTTTGGAAAGCACATTCCCATGGGCAGTTTTATGAAGCATAATAGCACTTGCTTATCTGAAGCTACAGGAAATAGAGCATCTGAGTATAATTATCCCCATTTACAGGTGACTGACGTGAGGCACAGACATTAACAGCTTGCTCAAGCTTTACACTGCTGTCTGCAGAAAATAAGTAGCAGTGTCAGAACTTGAACCCATTACATTACGCTGCCTGTCTGCTTCCCATTTTCTGATACCCAGGTTCAGAAGGCGTGCTCGGGGTGCTAAAGACTGCATTTGGGTTAGCACTGTAATATGGATGGTTCATGAACAAAGGCAGGTGGCCGATGGTCCCATGGTAGCTGGGTCCTGCCCCCGCTCTTTTCACTAAGCTGCGTGCAACAGTGTCACCTGGAGAAAGCAGCTCTTCTTTCTCACATGAAGTGCTTGTCCTAGCGGCATCCCGAGCTCTCCCTCATGATGTCTTTCCCTTTGCAGGCTCTGCCTTCTCCTGGAAGGAAGAGGGGAAAATGACCGAGATCCAGGTCAGTCGGGGTTGCCTTTCTGTTTCTTTTCTTTCTTTCTTTTTTTTTTTTTCTTTCTGTTTCTTTTGTTTGTTTTTGCGGTGCTGGGTTTTGAACCCAGGGCCCTGTGCTTGCGAGGCAAGCGCTCTGCCAACTGAGCTACATCCCAGCCAGGCCTGTCTGTTTCTTAAAATGACATCTCCTTTTGCAAAGATTAGATGTGTTTTTATCTTGCTTGGGAAGGATCAAGAGCACCAGACTCACTTGAGGGATTGATACATACCAGGCTCTTGCCCTTTACATACAAATAATAGTGTAAAAGTAACAGTTTTTTTCCAAATGAAAAGCAATTCCTATATTATAGGCATGTTTCCGACCAGTGGCTGTGGGTTCCCCACATTCTTTTCACTGTATTTATAGGTATATATTTACAATCAGACTTTACAGTTTTTAATTTGTTAATTTGGTTTTATTCACCTACATTTTAAATGGTCAGATAAATTTCCTATATTTAATTTTATTTGCCCTCATTCTCTGTACTTATGTTCTTTATGGATTTTGCCATTTGAAAGACATTTGCAATGACAGTTTCCCTACATCACTTTTTTTCCCCCCAATTAGGAGTTCTGAGGATTCTTTTTTTTTTTTTTTTTTTTTTGTCCTTAACCTCTTAGAGACTCAATTTTTTTTGCATATGTGGTGTCTCATTCTGTGGAAGGAATCAAGTATGGTGTCGTGTAACTGAATCCAACTGATAACTGAATTCAGAGATAAAGTAGTTTCAGTTGTTTCATACAAAAAGAGCTAGGTGTTTTCTTTCATTCTAAGTTAAGCCATGTATCGGTTCAGATTATTCATTAGCATGTTAGTGTGCTTTAAATTAGTACGTACTTAGTTTTAAAAGTCTACCAGCCCCAGGGCTTTGCCAGGCCCACGCCTGGGAGCAACTGTGCAAGGAGAGGGATCATCTTACCAGTGTCTTAAACATAAGTGGACAGATCTGTAGACCTGCTGAAGTCCACTCTGAGCCCAGCTGGCATGAAGTTTCCATTCATGCCTAAGCCAGGTGTTTCAGGTGTTCCTCCAGGTGAATGAAGACCCAGAGAACAGGGAGTTCTCCATCAGGGACCCGAGCCATGCCACACGCAGCCTGGCGCATCCAGATGGATGACGGGCTCTAGAAACAGCACTGCACTTCGCCTGGTCCCCTGTCTTCCTGCCTGGCTCTTTGCCAGATTGTCAGCTGGTCATTTGGTCCCTAGATGCTGAGAATTCTACAGCAAATGCAGAAATAAGCACAGTCTTTAGATAATTTCCATGAAGAAAAGCACCACACACAGAGTTGTTGTGAGACAAAGAGGAAACAGATGGAAATGGGCAGCTACCTGCCTGAGGGAGGTCACGGTCCTTGGTAGGATCTTTCTGATGCACGGATGAAACTTCCCGCCCCAGAGCGACTGAGCAGAGTAGACGAACAGACAACATGGGAAGAAGTCTTTTGTCAATTAAATAAATGGAAGTTTTTAAAAAAGAGCTGTTTTATCACCTACCAAATTCCCCAAAGTTTTTTTCAATGAGGTAGTGTTCAGTTTGGGCCAGAATCTAGAAGCCACAGGATTTATCCCTTACAGGACAATTTAATTGGGAAAATTGCCATTATATTAGCAAAATACAGGTGCTCCCCCCCCACAGTGCAGTTGCCATTCCTCAGAACTTGCCCTAAAGAAATAACCAGACAAGTTGACTGAGATCTATGTAAAAATATGATTTTATAGACTCACCTATAATTTTTAAGTTATCAAATTGTGCACTATATTGAATGAACAAGTATATGTAAGGTCATCAGTTTTATGTACAACCATCAATGGATGAAATAGATGAAATGATGATACCGATGGCTGACATTTATTGAGTACTTACTGTAGACCAGGGACTCTCCCAAGTCCTTTGTGTGGTCTCACTCCTGATCCCTTCAAGGGCCCAATCATGTAGGTACGACACTACAGATGAGGAAACTGAGGTACTGAGAAGCTAGATGACTTGTCCAAGTCACAGAGCAGGTAGTGGACAGAGCCTTTGAATGTGGGCTGAGGCAGTCAGTTTCCAGAGCTCTAACCTTGGACCTGGATGCAGCCGCAGCTGATGGATATGGCCTGGTCCAGGGAAGACAGCTAATCACACACCTGCCCCAGAGGGTCACGGAATGCCTGTTAGATTGGCACGCACTGACAGAGTGAGAAGGTTGACTGTCCCTTATCCAAAATGCTTGGGACCACATTTCAGAGATTTTTGGGTTTGGGAATATCTGCATAGATTTCCCCTGGTTGAGCGTCTGTAATCCAAACCCCAGAGTGCTTCAAAATCCCCAAACGTTTGGGAGTTCCGGATTTGGTGTGCTCGCCTTGCTGTCCAGGAGAGAAGGAAACACTCGGGTGCTGCTGGTACGGAATGCTCACAAGCTCTCTGACAAGATCTGGTCCCCTCAAACCGTAACGTGTGTGAACACCGTGATTTAACCACGGCTCATTCTGCGGACTTAACCGTGTGAAGGGCAACAGGTCACACGCACCAGGAGCTTTCTTTTTTGTCTCCGGGCCCCAGCACCTGGCGTATGATTGTGGAAGGAAGAGAATAGGAACTCCACCAGAGGTGCTCCTCAGGCCCCAGCGGCCACTGGTGTGCGACTGAGGTTACCCGTGCTTGCTGTTGCAGGAGGCAGTGACGTTCAAGGACGTGGCCGTGGTCTTCAGCGAGGAGGAGCTGGGGCTGCTGGACGCTGCCCAGAGGAGGCTGTACCGGGATGTGATGCTGGAGACCTTCAGGAACCTGCTCTCAGTGGGTGAGGACGGCGCCCGTGGAATTGGCATCAACCCCAGCAGGGCTCGGTCTCGGCACTGTTGGTCCCGTGGGCTGGCAGTTCTCCGTGTGGGCTGAGCCGTGCGCGTGAGGCCCTCTGGCGGCCTCTCTGGCATCGCCATTGATGGCTGAAGGAGCGGCGCTCACGAGCCAGCGTTCCTGTTCTTTGGCGCTGCTGGCGTTCGCTCCCGGCACGCTTACCCCCTAGGCCAGTCGTGAGCGAGCGGTTGAGCCGAGGCTGCTCCTGGGCCTTCATCTCTTGGCTTCCGGAGGTCTCGATCCATTGGTGGGTCATGAAGTTCAGTGGGTTGTCAGCGTTTGTGTGATGCCACAGCATCAGCAACGGAGCTCCTTGTGGCATCTTGTGACCGTAACTGCAGAGGCCAGCAGTGAGGGGATGCAGGGCTGGCCGGGATGGATGGGGACAGGCGCTGGTTAGCAGCAGATCGTTGGTTCTTTTCTTTCAGCAGTGTGTACGGTCAGGTATTCCTAATGGTGGTCAGTGTGTCTCACCCTGGGTCGAGAGAAATGCTGGACAGGTGCTGCTGGGGTGTGGACAGAGCCCGCAGTGTGGGATCAGAAGGAGAATTTTCCAGAACTCTGTGCCTTTAACGTTTTCACTGAAATCATCTTCTCACAGGACATCAGTCCTTCAAACCAGACGTGATATCCCAGTTGGAGAGGGAGGAAAAGCTCTGGGTGAAGGAGCTCCAGACCCACACAGGTAGGCTCTCACATGAGGCCCACAGCTGGCCTCATGGTGGCCCATGTGCTGGCACCATGCGGTGTGACTTCACCCTGCAGCAGGACTTCAGAAATGGTCACATCAACCCGCCTCCTCGCAGACCCCCCCAGAGGCTCCCATTCCACCAGAAAGAGCCAGCCTTTGTAAGGGGCTTGCGTGGCAGGGAAGCGGGTGCCTTCACATTCCCCATCCTCCTGGAGCGTCCTCTTGGTTATCTCTGCCACCCTGTTGGTTCACATGGGGTCCTTGTGGTTCGTATCAGAACCTTTTCTTCTCTGATTAGAATGTTCTATCCAATAAACCTCCAGACTTTCCTTCCCTCCTCCCCAGGGGTGCTCCACCGTGAGCTATACCCCAGTCCTTTTTTTATTTTGAGACGGGGTCTCCCCGTGTTGCCCAGGCTGGCCTTGAACTGGCGATCTCCTGCTTCAGCCACCCAGGTGGCTGGGGTGACAGGCATGTGCCCCTGGGCTCGGCTCCAGTCTCTTCCTTCTTTCCTGCGCATCTGCTCGGAAGGCTTCCTGAGAGGCCTGCTGTCTTCCCCTCCCTCTCCGCTGGCCTCAGTCTGCGTCAGGCACCATGCCAGCAGACTCGCCGACGTGCATGTTGTAGCTGTGAGGTCCACCACTGACCGCGGACATTTCGACCGTTTTGAGCATAGAGTTGCACTAAGTACACTCTCATTATCATGCAACCATGATAACTCTGTCTCCAGAACTTTCCACCACTACCACTGAAATCCCGAACCCCTTAAACAATGACTCCCTGTTCTTCGTCCCTGCAGCCCCTATTCTGCCTTCTGCCTCTTACTTGGACTACTCCCAGTTCTTCGTGCAAGTGGAATCCTGCACTCGTCCATTGGTGTCTTATTCTAGTGAGTTGATACCTTTAGCATGTGTCGGAATTTCCTTCTTATGGCAAAGCATCGTTCCCTTTTTGTCTGTACCACATTTTCTTTTCCCACCCACCTGTCGGACCTGCGGGTTGTTTTCGCCTCTGGGCTGTTGTGACGCTGCTCTGAACACCCGTGCTCAGCATCTGCGTTCCTGCCGTCAGTTTTTTTGGGGCGCTGGGTCTCATGAGAATTCTGTGTTTGATTTTGAGAAATGGCTGCATGGTTTTCCCCAGCAGCTGCCCCTCTTCCCATGGCCACAGGCTGTGCACCGGGTTCTGCTTTCCCCGCATCCTTGCCAGTGTGTGTTTTGTTTTGCTTTTAAATAATCATCCTCACGGGGCCAAGTGTATCTCAGTGGGGTTCGAGTTCCCTTTCCCTAATGGTGACTGAGCGTCTCGTGCTCAGTGGACTTTTGTGTATCTTCTTTGGAGAGATGTCTGTTCAAGTCCTTGGCCTATTTATTCTTAAATCTTTCTTTTTTTTTAAAACTGGTGTTGAGTTTGAGGAGTTCTCTACATAGACCGGATATTAATTCCTTATCACATACATGATTTGCAGATCTTTTCTCCTGTTGTTTGTTGCCTTTTTTTGCTATTTTTCTTAGTGTCTTTTGAAGAAAATTTTAATTTTTATGGACTCTAATTCTACTTTTTTCTTTTGTTGACCCTGTGTTTGTTTTCATATCCAAAAAAATTGCTTGTAAATTCAAGGTTGTGAGGCTTTTCCCATGTTTTCTGCTTAGAGTTGTACAGTTTTAAATCGCACATGTAGGTCTTTGCATTTTGAGTTGACTTTTGCACGTGGTATAAGATAGGTTTTTTTGTTTTGTGTTGTTTTTCAAAAGCACTTTTATGCCTGGCCTGTCTTCATTTTTTTGCTTGTGTATTTCTAGTTTACTGAACATTTGTTGAAAGATAAAATTGTCCTTTGGCTGTTTATTCATCTTGGCAGCCTTATCAAACATCATTTGACCAAATGTGTGAGGCCCAGTTTCTAGGTTCTCATCTCATTAGTCTTTTTGGGGGGTGGGGGGGTACCAGGGATGGAACCCAGGGGTGCTTAACCATGGAGTCACATCCCCAGTCCTTTTTATTTTTATTTTTGAGACAGTCTTGCTGAGTTGCTGAGGCTGGCTTTGAACTTGCAGTCCTCCTGCCTCAGCCTCGAAAGCTGCTGGGACTACAGGTGTGCGCCACCAACGCCTGGCTAGTCTTTATGGAATTATGTCTTTATGCTAGAACCGCGTTTCAATTACTGTAGCTTTGAAACTAGGAAGTATGCAATTTTTTTTCTTCTTTTTGTTTTGGCTATTTGGGGTCCCTTGAGATTCCATAAAAGTTTTAGGGTGAGTTTTCCTATTTCTGCAGGGGAAAGTGTTTGATTTTAGTGGGGATTTTTATAGGGATTTCATGCAATCTGTAGATCACTTTGAGTAGAAGTGATAATATTAAATCTAATCCATGAAAATGAGAGGTCGTTCTATATGTCTTTAATTTTTTTCATCAAGTAGTTTTTGATATGCACGTCTCCTACCCATGTATTTTATTCTTTTTGATGCTGTTATAAATGGAATTTATTTTTTTGCATAGTTTGTTGTTGTAAAGACACAGCTGGGGCTGGGGAGATAGCTCAGTCAGTAGAGTGCTTGCCTTGCAAGCACAAGGCGCTGGGTTTGATCCCCAGCACCACAAAAATAAAAAAGAGCTGTTTTTGGGTGTTTTTGTATTCTGCTACTTTGTTAAATGGGTTTATTCTATCAGTTTGTGTGTGTGGAATCTTTACAATTTCTACATATGTCATCTATAGACAGTGAAAAATTTACTTTCTAATGCAGATGCCTTTTCTTTTTCTTGCCTACCTGCTCTGGCTGTGATTTCCCATCATATTACATTGAATGCAAGAGGTGAAAGTGTGTGTCCTTGCCTTGTTCCTATACTAGAGGAAAAGCTTTCATTCTTTCAACATTGACTATGTTTGCTGTGGGGTTTTCATTTATAATTTTATTATGTTAAGGTGGTTCTCTTCTGTTCCTAATTTGATAAATGTTTATCATGAAAGGATTTTTAATTTTGTCAGATGCTTTTTTTCTGCATCAATTGAAGATTATATACTTTTTCCCCCTTTTGTTCTGCTCATTTTGTATATTACATTGATTTTCATGTGTTAAACCATCCTTGCATTCCATGAATAAATCCCATTTGGTAATGGTATATAATGCCTTTAATATGCTACTCAGTTTACTAGTATTTGTGAAGGGTTTTTTTTGCATTAGTTTGTAAGAGCTATTGGCCTCTAGTTTGTTTTTCTTGTAGTATCTTTGACTTTGACATTGAGGCATTGCTAGTCTCATAGAATGAATTGGGAAGTATTTCCTCCTCTTCAGTCTTTTTGGAAGAATGAGATGAACTGTTGTTGGTTCTTCTTTAGATGTTTGGTAGAAGTCACCAGTGAAGCCATCTAGTCCAGGACTTTTCTTTGCTGGGTGGCTTTTGACCACCAATTTAATATCTTAGTAGCTACAGGGTCTAGTAGTCCATTTTCTGTTCCTAATAACATGAGAGCCTGGATAAGTTTGAAAGAGGTTTATTTTGGCTCAGAGTCGTGGAGGTCCAAGGTCAAGGAGCCACCTCTGTGATGGTGTCTTACTGTCAGAGTTTCTGTCAACACCCCTGCTTCTGCTTTTGTTGGGATATGTCATAGCACCCATAGAACACCAGGACCCACAGACTGTAGTGACTTCTGCCTCCATCCAGTAACCGTCCTATAATCTGTGTGGACTTACGTATATTTGTCTCTTTCTTTGGGTCATAATCCGATGTTGCATTGTTTTGTGGTCAGATCATTCCTACTGTGACCATTTGGAGCTTTCTCAGGCTGGCTCCTTTGTCCCTTTGATATCTTGTATTTTTCGATCTTTTCCTTACCTCTGGCTCTTTGTGGTGTTCTATTTTCATATTGTATTTTCTCACCCAGTTTTAAAATCACCCATTTGTTAAAGGACCCCTGATTTACTTTTATTGGAAACCAGGAGCTGTGCATTCATCAAAAATGCTGTTTAATTCAATTTTTGAGACACAGTTTATATGTAGCAAAACTTAATTTTTTAAAAAAGCTGTTTCTGATTTTGAAATAATTGTAGATTTATGGAAAAGTTACATAGAGAGTTTTTATAAACCCCTCACCTGGCTTACTCCAGTGTTAACTGCTTAACATCACTGGTAAATTCGTCAAAAACTATGTAGTGCACAGTGGTACGTCACTAATAAGTGAACTCCAGACTTTATTTGGATTTCACCCATTTTCCATTATTCTTTTTCTCTACCAGAATTCAGTTCAGGGCACCACATTATGTTTCATTTTTATTATCTTAGTCTCCTCTGCTTTGTGACAGAGTTTCATTCTTTCCTTGTGTATCATTCGGTCATTTCTGTGCCGAAAGTCCCCTCCCTGTCCTGGCTGCATTTCCTCATGGTGGACTGCAGGGGTGGAACATGCGGTCACACTGCCAGACAGGAACACAGAGAGGTTTAGGGGCCGGGATCAGGCTTGCTAATGATTAACACTGAAGTACTCACTCCAGGAGTGCCTGCCAAAGGCAGCACCTCCAGTGACCTAGGGCCTCCCGTAGGCCCTACCCCCTCCCAATGGCACACCCTGAGACTGAGCTTCCACACAAGGACATCTTGTGGGGACAAACATTGCACCTTGTTTGTCATAATCTTGACAGTGTTCAGGAAATGCACCATTTCTTTATTTTATTTTCTTTTTTCAAAATGTTTATTTCCACACAGATATGATCAACAATTATGGTAAAATAATTTAATTTTGAATGTCACTGATCCACTGAATAATAGAAAAGTTATCTAATTATTGTAATTATTTCCACAGTTTTCCCACCTCCTTACCTTCCTTGGTGTTTTTATTCTGTTGAACTTTTTCCACTAGTTATTTCTGTGTTTAATCTTGATCTGTTAATATTTTTTGGTATAGCTAGCTGTTCAGTCCTTGTGACTTTTGCATTCAACTTCTATTGCTTGACTTTTTTTTTAATGCACCATTTCTTTTAGAAATTAGGGTAGAAAACATAGGCCATGAAATTACCATCTTAACCATTTCTTTTTCTTTTTCTTTTTCTTGTAAACAAATGGGATACCTGTTGTTTCTGTTTGTACATGAGTAACAGCATACCATTTGCGTAGTCATACATTTACATAGGGTAATGATGTTTGAATCATTCTGTTATTTTTTTCCTTCCCCCCACCCCTCCCACCCCTCTTTTCCCTCTATACTTAACCATTTCTTAGTGGAGTTCAGGGCCAAGTGTGTTCACATCACATTCTTTTTCAGAACTTTGTGCGGAAGGAATCATTCCATGTGTCTTTTTTTCTTGGCGTCTACTTTCCTCCTCTTAGCATTGTATCTTTAGATGTGTCGAGCTCTGTTTTCCCATTCTGTTGCTGAGCAGTGTTTCTTTGCGTGACCGTTTCTTTGCTGGTTCCACTCTGGACCAGCTGCCATGGCTTTAGTGAGTCTTGAACTTGCATCAACCTTGTTCTTCCCCCTCACTGTTGTTGGGGGACACTGAACTTCTCTGGGTCTTTGCCTTTCCATGGAAACTTTAAAATCAGTTTGTCAGTATCCATAAAATAACTTACTAGAATTTTGATTGGGATTGCATTAAATCTACATATGATCTGGAAATATCTTCCATTTTATCTTGTCTTTTCTCTGAGCATTGTCTTTAAAGAATAGAGATTTTTCATTTTGATGAATACAGTTAGGATTTTGTCTAAGAAACTATTGTCCAGCCTGAGGTCACCACTGTTTTCTTCTAGTTTTACAGTTTTAGATTTTGCACTTAGATCTGTGATCTCATTTTAGTTAATTTTTTTGGTAGGATCGGGGATTGCAGGGGTGCTCTACCACTGAGCTAATTTCTAGACCTATCCCTGCCTTTTTTGAGACAAGGTCTTGCTGACTTGCTGAGGCTGGCCTTAAGGTCTCAGTCCTTATGCCTCAGCCTCCCAAATAGCTGAGATTTCAGGCATGCACCACCACACCCAGCTGATTTCTATTCGTTTGAGAGTATGTGTCAAAGTTCTTGCTGTGCCGTGATTTCAGACTGTTTCATTTCCATTTGATAGGACTATATATTCTCCCTTGTCTTACTTTAATATGTTTGGCAAAAGTTACCTATATGTGTGCAAGTCTATTTCTAGTCTCTTGTTCCTTGAACATATTTATCTGGATGACATGCTGGGTTGATTACTGTTATTTTATGGTAAACCGTAAACTCAGAGTGTTCATTTTCCACCTTGGCTGTTTCTTTTTTGAAGTTTTTGGTTTTTATAGGTCCTTTGCACTTAGGCATGGATTTTAGAATCAATCTATCAAATCTATTTAAAAAGCCTACTGGTATATCAATTGTGATTGCAATAAATGTATAGATAAATTTAGGGCAGTAGACATCATAATAGTTTTTTTTCTAATCCATGAACATGATACACCTCTGTGTGCAGTTCCCATTTTAATTTCTTCAGCAATATTTTATAGCTTTGTGTATGTAGGTCTTATTCTCTCAGATTGACATTATAAGTGGTACTATTTCAACATCTGATTTTTCACTGTGTTCAATTTCAACATCTGATAGTTTGTTTTTCGTACATAAGTTCTTACATATATTGACTTTATCAGTATACCTTCCTAAGCTCACTTAACTGGTTCTGATAGCTTTTTTGCAGATTTCTTAGCATCTTAGTTATGTCTTCTATGAATAAAGATAGTTCTATTTCTTCCTTCCTGCTCTTTATCCCCCTTTCCCCGATGCATTATGCGATAACTTCCCGGGATGTCTTCTGTTGCTCTGCGGCAGGTGAATTCCTACCTCCTAACCTACTCTTAGATCTGGGGTTCTAAGTGAATCTCATCAGCACCTAATGCCTAGGAGTCCAGTGACTCTTTCCACAAAAACCAAAAAAATTCCACAGTGCCAAAGATTGTCTTTGTGAGCTACAGCCTAATGCTGAGCATGGGGCATAAAGTTCTAGAACATCTGAACAAAGCATTCACATGTCCTTTTTTAATTGGTGGTAAGATACACATCGCATACAGCTCATTTTAACCACTTTTAGGTGTCCCCTTCAGTGCCATTAAGTCCATTGACATTGCTTTGTAAACTCCAACCACTAAACAGACTGCTTCCATCAACCACTAACTCTCCATTCCTCTCTCCTGACGCAGCATCCACCATTCCACTTCCGTCCCTAGAATTCGACTGCTCCTGACGTGAAGAGAATCATTGATCTTTATTTTTAATTGGCACGGTCACGTTTTTGGGTCCAGCGTGGTACCGTGACACACGCAGGCAGCGCTTCACGATGCAGGCAGGGTGGTCATTGCGTCCCTCACAGCACTCCTCCTGGCAGGGAGGTTCAGTCCCCGTGGCCGTCCTGAAAAGCCAGTGAGCTGCTGTCAGTCGGTCACCCTCCCGAGGCTAGAGCCCGGGGATGGGCTCGCCCCGCATTCCCAACAGGCTCAGCCAGCTCCTCCCGGCCGCCCTTCTGCCTCTGGGTCTCCACCGGTCTGCCCTTTGCGTTTATGAGGTCAGCTTCTACGTGAGTGGACACGCGGTGTGAAGTGTCCTTCAGGCACCCACGTGGCCACAAGACAGGGTTTCATTTCCTGTGTGGATGAAGAGTCTTCTTTCAGTACAACGTACCCCATTCCCTCATCTGCTCATCCCTTGATGAAGACTTAGGCCTTGGCCTGCCTTGGCCGCGCAGCAGACACAGGGGTGGCTGTTCTTTTGAAGCGCTGCTCTCCTTTCTTCTGTCCCCAGTAGTGAGCTGCTGTTTTTAGTTCCTGAAGGCCCGCCCTGCTGTGTCCCAGGATGGCTGCGCCAACTCACCTCTCCACCAGGGCCTCCAGCATTTGCTGTGTTTTCGATAATGGACGTTCTGACCCAGGTGACGTGACTTCTTGCTGCGGTTTGGTTTGCATGCCCGTTAGTGCTGGTGATGGCGAGCGTGTTTTCATACACCTGTTGGCCACGTGTGTACGTTGTTTTGAGAAATGTCTACTTTTCACCTCTTAGTTCTGTTGAGTTTCTGAGGTCAGGATACAGCTGGGGTGTGGCTCCCTTGTTGGAGCAGTCCTTCACCCCCCACTTCCTTCCTTTGATGTGCAGAAGCCCTTTAGTCTGATGTGATCCACTTACCTAGTTTTATTTTTGTCTTTTGTTCCCTGTGTGGTTTTTTTGGTGGGGTAGAGGTAGGGGGTTACTGGGGATTGAACTCAGGGGCTCTCAACCACTGAGCCACACCCCCAGCCCTATTTTGTATTGTATTTAGGGACAGGGTCTCAGTGAGTTGCTGAGGCTGGCTTTGAACTTGGGATCTTCCTGTCTCAGCCTCCTGAGCTGCTGGGATTATAGGCCTGTGCCACCACACCCAGCTCCTATGGTTTTAAAATCTTAAAAAAAATCTTTGCCCAGACCTGAGTATTACCCATTTTCTTCTAGTTACTTTTAGAGTTTCTGGTCTTATATTTAGGTCTTCAGTTCATTTTACTTTTTTGTAATATGGTGAGATACTGGTCTGTTTTCATTTTTCTGCTTATGAATATCCAATACCATCTGTTGAACAGATTGCCTTTTCTCCTGTGTGTTCTTGGCACCTCTCTCAAAAATCTGGGTCCTCTGTGTTGTCTCATAGGTCTTTCTATCCTTTTTATACTGTTACTATGCAGTTTTGATTTACTGTAGCTTTGTAGTATGTTTTAAGGTCATTCTCTGACTTTGTTCTTTTTATTCAAGATGGCTTTCCGTATTTGGTGTCTTTTGTGATTCTACAGGAATTTTAGTGGGTTTTTTCCTGTTTCTGTGAAGAATGTCACGGGCATTTTGATGGGGACGCATTGACTCTGTAGATCGCTTTGGGTAGCACGGATGTGGTAACAATATTCTTCCAATTCAGCAACTTGGGTTGTCTTTCCAAATTTGGTGTCCTCTTCAGTTTCTTTCATCAGTGTCTTATAGTTTTCATTG
The DNA here is from genome assembly GCF_902686455.1 of Sciurus vulgaris. Taxonomy (NCBI): domain Eukaryota; kingdom Metazoa; phylum Chordata; class Mammalia; order Rodentia; family Sciuridae; genus Sciurus; species Sciurus vulgaris. The sequence goes on along the minus strand of NC_136478.1, from coordinate 53,714,794 downwards.
TAGACATCTTTCACCTCTTTAAACCTTTTTTCAGGGTTTTGTTTTTAGCTATTGAGAATGGGCTTGCTCTTGGTTTCTTGCGTGTTGGTATTGGTGTATCATAGTTACACAAGTGGGGTTCATTTTCACATCCATACTTGCATGGGATATAATTTGACCCATTATAATCTCCAGTGCTTCCACTTCCCTCCCGTTGTCCCTGTTCCTCTACTAGTCTTCCTTCTTCTTTTTTTTTTTTTTTTTTTAAATGGGTGCTTTTTCAGCACACAAAGGTGGAATTTCACTGGCATATTTATGTGTACACAGAATGATCTGGTCAGTTTCATTCCACAGTTCCTCCCCTCCCCCCAACTCTCCTTCTACTTACCTCACTTCTGTGTTTGAGCTGTCCCCTCACTTTTATTTCCCCATTTCTCTGTAGCTTCTGTTTATGAAAGAAAACATTCAGCCTTGGACCTGGAGTCTGGCCCATTTCACTCAGCCTACTGCTCTCCAGTCCCATCCTCGTACCAGCAAATGACACAGTTCCATTTGTCTGTTGGGGCCCTTGGGCTGGTTCCATCGGCTGTAGTGAATTGCTCTAAACATCCACGTCCCTGTGTCATTGTAATGTGCCAATTTCAGTTCCTTTGGATAAATGCCCAGGAATGCTATAGCTGGGTCATATGGGGAATCGCCATACTGCTTTCCAAAGTGGTTGTACTAATTTGCAGTCCCACCAACAATGTGTGAGTGCACCTTTCCCCCAGGATCCTCACTAGCATTTATTACTTGTATTCCTGACGATTGCCATTCTTACTACAGTGAGATGAAATGTCAGTGTAGTTTTGATTTGCATTTCCCTGATTGCTAAAGATGAAGATTTTTTTCCTCTGGACCATTTGTTAACAAATGGTCATTTGTATTTCTTCCAAGAAATGTCCATTTTGTTCTTTTACCCATTTATTGACTGGGTTGTGTTTTTTGATTTTTTTTTTTTTTTTTTTTTTTTTTTTTTTTTTTTTTGATATTCCATCAAAGGAGTAGCTGGCATATTTTCTCTGTTTCTGCATGTTCTCTCCACACTGCATCCTTGGCTGGGCAAAAGCTTTGAAAGTTGATGCTATCCTACATATTGATTCTTGGTGTTGTTTTAGGGGTCTTGATTTCTTTTTAATATTCACTATGGGTATATATAAATGCTACAGATTTTTATGTGTTGATTTTGTATCTTGCCATCTGAAATTACCAGTTCTCACAAATTAAGGGTAGGGTCTTCAGGTTATCTCTGTAGTGTATGGTCATGACAGGGGCTACTTGACATCCTCCTTTCCTGTTGTGCCTTTCTCTCTCTCAACTAATCCCTCTAGCTGGAACCTTCAGTACTGTGTTGAGTGAATGTGAAGGTCTGCATCCTTGTTTTTTTTCCCTCACATCCTGGGGAGCGCTTTCAACATTTCCTTCAGTGTGTTAGCAGTGTGTCACATATGCCTGTATTGTGTGGCAAGTTTTTGTCATGAAGGCATGTTGCATTTTATCAGGCGCTTTTTCCTTGGCTGTTGAGATGATCATGTGTTTCATTCAGCTGAGGTGTCACCCTCATTGATTTGCATATGTTGAACCATCCTTGCATTCCTGGGATTAAGTGCAGCTTGATGTCGATGTGGAATCATTTTTACGTGCTGTTGGGTTCAGTGGGCTAGTGTTTTGTTCAGAACTTTTGTATCTGTGTTCATTAGGGAATAGGCCTGTAATTTTCTTGTGTTCTTGCCTGGCTTTATATTAAAGTGATGCTGGCCTTTAAAATGTTTGATAAGATGGGCATGTAATCTCGCATGCCTGTAATCCCAGTGGCTTGGGAGGCTGAGGCAGGAAGATCATGCATTCAAAGCCAGCCGCAAAAACAGTGAGGTGCTAAGCAACTCAGGGAGACCCTGTCTTTAAATAAAATGCAAAGTAGGGCTGGGGATGTGGCTTAGTAGTTGAGTGCCCCCAAGTTCAATCCCCAGTACCAAAATAAAAGTTTGATGGGATTCACCAGTGAAGACATTTGTTCTTGGAATTTTCAGTGTTGGGAGGTTCTTAATGATCAGTAAGGTCATTGAATCCATTAATTTAAAAAAAATAGATTTATAATTCATGATTCAGTCTTAGCAGGTTATGTTTTTCTAGGAATTTACCCACTTCATCTTTGGATATTCAATATATTCATGGTATTCACTTACATATTCTGTGTCTGTACGGTCAGCTGTAGCTCAGCTTTCAATTCTGGGTTTAGTTATTCCAGTCTTTTTGTCTTCTTCAGTAATCTAGCCATTTTGATCTTTTTGAAGAATTCTTGTTTTTTGGTTTTTCTCTACTTTTTAAAGGTTATTCCAAATCTCTTTAAAGAGACTCAATGAATTTTTGAATCTGGACAGCTTATTTCTTGCTATTTTTCTGTACCTGTTCCCTTTCCTCTACTCCACTCATCTTCTGTTTGTTTGATTCTGCCTTCTGGATATAAGGCAAGATTCCCCATTGGGTATTCATATCGTGTACTTGGGGAAGTTTGTGCAGATTCATTCCACTGTTCTTCCCTTTCCCATTCTTCCCTGCCCCCCTCCGTCCCCTATTCTCTACTCAGCCCATCTCTTCTGGAAAATCATCCCCCACTTCCCTCTCCCTTATTTTGACCTAGCTTCTGCATTTCAGAGACATTTGACTTTAGCTTTCTGGGTCTGGCTTACTTAGCATGATGTTCTCTAGTGTCATCCATTTACCAGCAAATGCCATCATTTCATTCTTCTTCGTGGCTGAGTAACATTCCATTGTGTATATATACCACATTCTCTTTTTCCATTCATCTGTTGACAGGCACCTAGGCTGGTTGTATAGCTTGGCTATTGTGAATCGCGCTGGCATGAATGTTGATGTGGCTACATCCTTAAGGTATGCCAAGTTTAGGTCCCAAGGAGTGGGATGGCTGGTCACGTGGGGGTTCCATTTCTAGTTTCCATACTGCTTTCTAAGGTGATTGTACTAATTTTCAGGCCTACCACCAACATATAAGCGTATACTTTCCCCCATGTCCTCACCAGCATTATTCGTATTCTTGATAACTGCCATTCTGACTGGAGAGAGATGAAAGCCCAGCATAGCGTAGATTTGCGTTTCCCTGGTTGCCAGAGATGAACATTTTTTCATGTATTTGTTGGCCATTTGTATTTCTTCTTTTGAAAACTGTCTAGTTCTTTTGCCCACTTACTGGGTTGTTTTGTTTTGGGTGTTTTCCAGATACGAATCCCCTGAGGACAGTGGCAAGCCCTTCTCCCATGCTGTAGGCTCTCTTCACACTCGTTTCCTTTGCTGTGCGGAAGCTTTTTGGTTTGATGCCATGCCACTTACTGATTCTTGTTTTAATTTCTTGCATTTTTGGAGTCTTGCTAAGTTAGGCGGTATGTGCGCCCTGATAGAGTGTTGGGCTACATTTTCTTGTGGTGACTGCATGGTTTGTGGTCTAGTTCCCAGGTCTTTGGTCCACTTTGAGTTGACTTTTATTCAGGCAAGAGACAGGGGTCAGGTTTCATTCTATATAAGAATATCCAGCTTTCCCAGTTTTAAAAAACTACCTTTTCTCCAGTGTTTGTTTCTGGCACCTTGTCAAGTGTCGGATGGCTGAAGCACGTGGGCCTCTGTCTCCTCCTCTCTCCTGTTGGTGTCATGCCTGCTTTGGTGCCAACACCACGCTGCTCTGGTTACTGCGGCTCTGTGCTGTAACCTGGGGTCTGGATTGTGGTGCCTCTGCATTGCTCTTCTTGCTCACTATCGTGTTGGCTGTTCTCAGTCTCTTATTCGTCCAGATGGATCTTAGAACTGTGTTTTCTAGTTCCGTGAAGGTGGTCATTTGCTGTTTTGATGAGTGTGGCAATCAGTCTGTGGAACACTTTTGGTAATATGGCCATTCTGACAGTCTTCTATTTGTACAATTTAATTACTTTAAATTGTTTTGTGGCTTAACATATGGTCTGTTCTAGAGAATGTCCCACATGCAAGTCAGGAAATGTGTTCTGCTGGCGAAGGGAGTTGTCTGTTGTTTCGGACGACCTGTCTTCAAGTTCACAGGATCTTCTTCCAGGTTTCAATTCCATTTGCAGCTTCAGAATTTCCAGTTTGTTTACATTGTTTATTTTCCCATTTTGTTCATCATTGTCCTGATTTAGTGACCTGTCGGTTTGGTTCTGTGGCTCGCTGAGCATATTTAAAATCATTTTAAAATCTTTGTCACTGAAGTCGGAGACCTGTGCAGCTTCAGGTTGGTTCTGGAGATTTGCCCCGTTCTGAGTTCCCCTTGCATGGCTGCAGATCTCTTGTTGAAGATTGGGCGTTGGCACATAACCAGCACCCGGCTTTAGCATTCTGCCGCTTCCAGGGGAGACGCTCACTACCTGCAGCATATTCTGGATCAAGGCTTCTCCCCAGGGTGGGCGCTCAGTGCGCCTCAGGAGTTTCAGGGCGCTGTCGGGCCTGAGCGTGTGTCCGTTCTTCCCACTCCTCCACCGCTGGGAAATTAGACCCACAGGACCAGAGGGAGAGCCCCATGTCAGGACCTGTGGGGTCCCCCCATCTCACCCCCCATGCCCCCCACAGCTTTCCCAGTTGGCCCCACTGTGCTCTCTGGTGCATCTTCTCATCACTAGCTCACGGGCTAGGGTGTTGCAGGAAGGCTCAGCTCACTCCAGTGGGCACACCGGAGTAAAAACGCATCGAGAAGTTAACAAAAGCGGGAAAGGCACACAGGGCGCAGCAGGACCACGCTCAGGGGAGAGGAAAGCTCAGGTCCTGCCCTGGCTGACCACCCTCAGGCCAGTTGAAAGGTGGCTCCTTGATTCCGCGTCCCCGTTCCCGCAGACCTCTTGTGTCTCGGGGCACCAGCAGGGGGACTCCAGCTGGTCTTCAGGCGTTTTACCCAGGGGAAGAGGGCTCGGCGCGTCCTAGTCCCCATCCCTGCTGCTGGCACCTTGTCTCTGACTCCTATTTACCCTTTCAGGAGGCGGGACTCGAAGCAGAGTGGAGATTCTTCGAGAAGCAGGGTTCAAGTGCCTTTCCTTGGGAGAGCTTTCGTGCTGGCCGATCAAGACACACGCTGTGAACAGACTAGGTGAAAGTCAAGACCGCACGACAAACAGTCAAGGGCCGCGCGCTCGGTTGCCCAAGCAGTGCGGCCCCTCCTGCACCTTGGGGGCGGGAGGCCCCCTCCAGGCGGCGGAGGAGGGTGGCTGCCTTGCGACTCTCACCGGGGACCATTCCATTGTTATTGAAAATCAGGGGTTTCCAATCGGAAGAGCTCAGAGTCCTTGGAGTGATCCGTGTCTCGGTGAGACACAGAGGCATCAGGAAAGCTGTAAACAGATGAAAAACAAACTGTGCCCCTTCGCTCCCCTGGGCGACATTTTAAGTTGCGATTCTCACCCCCGCGGTGATGCGGAGCGGGACAGGGAGCCGGCCTCCGCCCAGCGCGGCGCTCACCGGGGGCAGGGAACGCGCCAGACTGCCGGATGCCAGGAAGCCTTCGGGGCCAGTCCCCGGGGACTTGAGCAGGTCCTCTGGGGAACGAAGCCGCCAGCAGGGGGCATCCGCGAGCCCCACGCCAGTCACAGCCCGGGGGCTCCCGCACCGCCCGACGTTCTCACGGGAAAGAAGCGCTACTGGTGTCACGAGTGCGGCAAGGGCTTCAGCCAGAGCTCCAACCTGCAGACCCACCAGCGCGTCCACACGGGGGAGAAGCCCTACACCTGCCCCGAGTGTGGCAAGAGCTTCAACCAGAGCTCGCACCTGTACGCCCACCTGCCCATCCACACCGGGGAGAAGCCCTACCGCTGCCAGAGCTGCGGGAAGGGCTTCAGCCGCAGCACGGACCTCAACATCCACTGCCGCGTGCACACCGGCGAGAAGCCGTACAAGTGCGAGGCGTGCGGCAAGGGCTTCACCCAGCGCTCCCACCTGCAGGCCCACGAGCGGATCCACACGGGAGAGAAGCCCTACAAGTGCGGGGACTGCGGCAAGCGCTTCAGCTGCAGCTCCAACCTCCACACGCACCAGAGGGTGCACACGGAGGAGAAGCCCTACAGGTGCGAGGCGTGCGGCAAGTGCTTCAGTCTCAGCTTCAACCTCCACAGTCACCAGCGCGTGCACACCGGGGAGAAGCCCTACAAATGCGACGAGTGCGGCAAGGGCTTCAGCTCGGCCTCGAGTTTCCAGAGCCACCAGCGGGTGCACACGGGCGAGAAGCCATTCCGCTGTAGCGTGTGCGGGAAGGGCTTCAGCCAGAGCTCCTACTTCCAGGCCCACCAGCGGGTGCACACCGGGGAGAAGCCCTACAAGTGTGATGTGTGCGGGAAGCGCTTCAACTGGAGCCTGAACCTGCACAATCACCAGCGCGTCCACACCGGGGAGAAGCCCTACAAGTGCGAGGAGTGCGGCAAGGGCTTCAGCCAGGCCTCCAACCTTCAGGCGCACCAGAGCGTCCACACCGGCGAGAAGCCCTTCAAGTGCGCGGCGTGTCAGAAGCGCTTCAGCCAGGCCTCGCACCTGCAGGCCCACCAGAGGGTCCACACGGGGGAGAAGCCCTACAAGTGTGACACCTGCGGCAAGGCCTTCAGCCAGAGGTCCAACCTCCAGGTCCACCAGATCATCCACACTGGCGAGAAGCCCTTCAAGTGCGAGGCGTGCGGGAAGGAGTTCAGCTGGAGCGCAGGGCTGAGCGCCCACCAGCGGGTACACACAGGCGAGAAGCCCTACACCTGCCAGCAGTGCGGGAAGGGCTTCAGCCAGGCCTCACACTTCCACACGCACCAGAGGGTCCACACGGGGGAGAGGCCGTACATCTGCCACGTCTGCTGCAAGGGCTTCAGCCAGAGGTCACATCTCGTCTACCACCAGAGAGTCCACGGAGGAGGGAGTCTCTAGAGACAGGTAGTGCAGCCTCCTGTGGCCCCGTCAGGACCCAGGAGCTTCACAGAATCTTCTCCAGAAAGCCGCTCTCTAAAATGGCATTTTAAGACCTCGAGAGACAAATTCTTTACAGATGTCGGAGTTCACCAATATTAAACTATCCTATCTATACACGTGATCAGTGTTTACACCAGACTTCCAAAGTGTCACCATTTGTGACAAAGAAACTTGTTTGCCAGAAAAGAGACCTTGTGAATGAGGATTATGAGCAGGACTTTGACAAAAGAATGATTGACAAAAATCGATGTCAACTAAAGCATAACTTCCACGTGGGAAGAGCTGCTCCCCAGATCTCTGCCATGCAGAGCTGTGCTCGGCCCCACGAGGACCCAGCAATTGGGGAAAACCCTTAATTGAAGACACTAGTGGGTTCCCTGCCCACACTCACACTACTTTATAAGTGTAAAGACTCCTACACATAGCCTTAAGAGTTTCCAGAAATATTAAAGTACGAAGCGTTATTCAATACAGCCATCCACAGTACACACGTAGACGACCGTGAACGGCCCCTCCGTCATCGGGCCTCAGTTCTTTGTTCAGTTTTCAGTCTGTACGTGTAATTTTTAGTGTCGTTTGTATTTTATAGACTGAAAAATGCTATTTTTTAACAATTCAACAAGACATGACAATTTTGATTGGAATTTTGGGGTCCTAATTTATCCTAGTTACAGTCAAGGTAGAGCTTGACTGTAACTCTTTGAAAACGTTGAAAGTTACCGATGACAAAATGTTTGAGTAAACTTCAGTTGTTGATTGGCTGCTTCTCATCATTTCCGTCCGTTCAGGTTGAGGCCAGCTCATGTTTCTGTGGCCTTCTCCCGCCGGGCCTCCGAGAGGCTTTGGCAGGGTTTCCTCTTCCTTCTGCTCCACAGGAGTCCTAAGACTGGGTCATTGATAAGGAGCAGAGGCTTTGGAGTTCTGGAGCCTGAGAAATCCAAGATCCAGAGACCCCCACGAGGCGAGGCTTCTGACCACATCCTCCCGGCAGTAGGCAGGGTAGGAGAGGGGGATGTGGGCACTCCCAGGACAGTCCACCTGCTCCCACCTGAACAGACTGCGTTCATTCATGACCCTTGCCTCCAAAAGGCCCGCCCCACTGCTTACATTAGGGATCAAGATTCCAACACAAACCCTAGGGGACATGTTCATGTAGCAGAGTCCAGCGACCTTAATTTTCATTAAGTGTAGTGATTTAGGTTGACTTCCATTTACACAGCATTCTGTGATCCCTTCTCGCTATGAGTGAATGAAACCTTTGGGAGACTGGCTTGTCAGTATGTACCAGAATGCCCTTTGACCTGGGGGTTCTCGTGCTAGAAATTCACTGAGACTGTTCACAAGGATATTCTGAATTTTAAAAAATAAGGCAGTAGCAAATGGTGTGAATAAATCTTGCTGTGTTAACTGCAGCTGGTTAAGAAGATGACAGGAAAAGAACCCAGGTTATTAACAAAAGGTTACAGCCTCCCTGGTGTGAGCCAGTCAATGCAAGTGTGACTGAAGGCGACTGTGTGCATGGGGAGCACGTACAAAGAGCAGGCGTCAACATGCCAACGGTGGCCGACTCGGGCAGCGGTGGGGGGTGATCTTTGTCTAACCTCAAAAAATTGTTTACAGTGAACTATTAGTTTTACCAAAGCTGGGAAACCAAATACATAAAAAACAATCTCTTTCAGCAAAATCTCAGCTTGGTTGCTTTACCACACAGCATGTAAATCTGTGCTACAGAGGAACAGAAAAGAACATTCACTGTTGGTAACAGCAAACCTTCCATTCATCAGCAGGACTGTCAGCATCTGTGCAGAACACTGTGCAGAAGGACATTAGGGAAGGTCAGTTAACAGTTAGTCAGTGGCAGGTACCCAGAATGCTTAGAAAGTGGAGACAGGATTTTGATTGCGTGCATACCTTAGTGCGCTTCCACATACACATATACACATATATGATCTTGATACTTTAAGGTAATATTAATTTCTTACTTGTAATTTCTAAACATGCTTCAAAAGCCTTTACGTTCAATATATTCTAAACATTCAGAAAAGATTCAAGAATACTACAGAGTTTCGTGTATTTTGGGATTCTAGCCTAACTGCAGTCTGACCCGTTCATTCACACGTGGAGCATCTGAGCTGAAAGAACGTTCCTTCAGAACGTCTGTACGTGGTCTCTGCAGCGCTGACTTCATAGCAATTGGACATTACAGGGTGGCCCACAGTATCCTGAGAAAAGCTCGAACAAGCACTGTAGCCTTTTCCAATCTGGCCTTGCCACATACACACCCCTTCTGCTCAGTTAGTTCCCTCAGGTGGTCACCAAGGTCCTCGTCATTTATACATTATTTATACGTGAACTCTACGTTCAGGCCTCCAGTGCACAGCAGATTGGCTTAGAGTTACCAAATACCATGGCAAAGACAATTTTTGGTAGTACTCAAGATATGTTTGCAGAACTTTAGACCAGCCAAGTATGGACAGTGGACCTTGTTCTAAAGTTAATTTTTATGCTTGTGTTCACTTTTACTTCCTTATATTTGGACAGATGTTTGTTGTGATTTTCAGTTTACATTAGAAATGACGTCCATGTCCTCACCCCTCCAACAGGAGGCCTGGGAAGGGGACGAGTTCATTTTCTCCAAGTTGCTTCCCCAGCACCAAGTGCACGCCAACTGCACGTTCCCCTCCTTCCACTCCACAGTCGGCTCTTTCTCCTCCCTGGAGGGTTTTATCTCCACACTTGGTCTCTCCCTTCTGCCACTCCTCCTGTCACAGGATAGCAGGGTACTACACACACTTCCAAAACCTGGTCTCTCGGTCCCAGCCAGCCACACTGTCACCTCCAGTTCCAGCAAGTCAAGTTCTGTCATCGCCACCTCACTCTTGCAGCTCACCCTCTTTTGTTCTCTTTTTAAAATGATCGACCTTGGACCTCAGGAGCACGTGGCATCCATCCTCTGCCACCTCTTCACTCTACCCTTGTGTCCTCTTGGCCAGTTTCCCCTGAAAGTCTGGAAAGACGAGGGAGGTGCCAGTTGCCCAGAACTGTCTTGCACCAACCCCAAGCAAGAAGGAACGCTGGAAGCGACTACAGAGAAGGCGGAGAAGAGGTGGTTGGGTTGGAGTGTGCGCTGGATGAAGCCAGCCGGGATGCGCGGTGGCCTGCACGTCCACTGCACGTTAGCGCCAATACCAGGTCTCCCTTCGACTTAAGAACGCCACACAGCTGATGAGAATGAGGCCACTACATAATGGCAACACTCCTGGGCTTTTAAAAATTCATAACAATTGGTTATTTGTGGAACAGTTGAACTGGCATGCCCTGGACAGGCAGCTGCTTTAGAGATTCCTGGGTTAGTGGTCAGACATATGCCGACAAGCGACTCAGAGGAGGAGTGTGATGGAAGCATTCTGAAGCCTGTGATAGGGATTCCATTTCTGCTACAAATAAGTAGTTCCGGTTGCATGAATTCCAGCAGACAGTAACTTTATGTGAACTCTAGAACAAATATTACAATATTCTTGATATGTTTACATATTTTGTTTCTGTATCTTAAAATATATGCATATATTTATGTTGGTGAGCATCCAAAGGCCCTGGAGAATGGACAAATGCAGGCAGATCCTGGAGATGGTTGCAAAACTGACGGGTGAATGGCGACTTTCTGCTTGTCACGGACTGCGAGCCAGTCCCAATCTGCACAACTGAAGGAAAATAAAACGGGAAAGCTACAGTTTTCCCATTTAAAAGAGTTCAAGAAAACATGGTGGAAAGTTTGGTGCTGAGGAAACAGTGGGAAGAAGAGAACCAGGAGGAGGAAGTCCCAAATTATGTGTACAAATGCCACCAGATGTCTGGCTAACACACACCTCAGCTAGAGAGCACGACAGACTCAAGAGAACCAAACCAACATGAAGAACCTAATTGAGATTTGAACTGCAGCACATGGGAAGGAGAGACGTTTCAGTCGGACCAGCTGGTTTAAGGTCAAATATAAGATCAAAAATCAGTACTCTTTGGAGAAATATAACAGAACCCAGATATCCTCAGCATATTAATCACAATTTCCAGATATGATCCAAAATTATTGACTTAGAAAAACATGACCATTATCAGGAAGGGAAAAAAAAAAATCAATGAAGATCAACCTTGAGACAATCCAGATGTTGGAATTAAGAGGCAAGTGAAAAGGTTTTCTTTCACTTGTGTTAAAAAGGACAGGAGAGAACCTTCCTCAAAAAGGAAATTGTCCACTTATGCCTTAGAACAGATCTTTAAAAGCTGCCATAACTGTGCTTTAAAATGTAAAGGAAAAGATAATGAGGAAAATATTACTAAGGAAATAGAAACTAGTGTCTCAAGAGGCTGAGGCAGGAGGATGACAATTCAAGACCAGTCTCAGCAACTGGCGAGGCCCCAAGCAACCTGAGACACCCAGTCTCTAAATAAAATATTAAAAAGGTCTGGGGATAGGGCTGTGGTTAAGCGTCCCTGAGTTCAATTCCCAGTCCAAAAAAAAAAAAAAAAAAAAAAAAATCTGCAGCCTCACCCTCTGATGCCATGCATAGTCCTCATTTCCACTAAACACTCTTGTCTTAATAAACTGCTCCCATTTAGCAAAACCCTGTTGGTGTTTCAACCTCACAATCCTAACTTCCCATTCTTTGATTTTCTGATTATACACTGTGACACATACTGCTTTCCAAAACACATACTTTTACTACCATCAACCAGACCACATCAATTTTAATCCTGCCTCAATAATGAATATATTTGATGAAATTACCAACTCTACTTTATTAAGTATTTATTTCATAGGGCTAGAGGAAGAATATGGGAGTTTGACAGATTTCCTTCCAATTTTGCAAGGTTCTGACCTCAAGTTTGATTAAAAAAAAAAAAAAAAACTACAGCAACCAAAAGACATCACATCAGCCCTGCCTGGAAGTGCAGAGAATTACAAGTCTTGACCAATTCGGGATTAAATAACTATGTCAGACACTTTCAAAGCGTTACTGTGAATCTTGTATTAGCACTGAAAATTTTAATTGTGAACTATGCAGTGGTATGTTATTGCAGTTAACAAAACCTTTCGGTCTGCAGTAGGAGAAAAATTCAAAAGAGCCAGAGGCTGAGGAAAGGCCAGAAGCCAAGTATATTCAAAATAGTGCTTTCGATTGCAGCACTAAGTGCACTCTGCATTTTAATTCCCGTTTGTTCCCTAGGGTATTTTCTGCAGGTTTCCTCTCCTTGATACGACTTTCAAATACTGTGTTTTCTACTTTTGATTCATTTAACAAACAGGTGCTGAACACACCTACCAAGTACTAATCAATATTAAGGTTGTGGAGATTCAGTAGCAAAGTCCCTGCCCTCAGGGACAAGCCTAGTAGACACGTCAATCATTACACTTTTGTAAAAAAAAGTCTAACCAAAATTTTATTCATTCTAAGGGCCATCTTTGAATGACAGCTGTAACTGTCAAATTTCTGAATGAAACCCTTACTTCAGCACTTACGGGAGTGCTCTGCTATGTGCTCCCGAGACCACTGGGACATGATGGTGAAATATTCCTGAGAATGTTTCCCCTTGAAAACTTCCTTGGATGATATTTTTTCACCAGCATGGATTCTGTGAAGTACAAGGTACAAACAAACGGAGTGCTCACCACACATCCCATTTCTAAGGTTTCTAATGAGACTAGTTGTGAAGACTGACTAAGACTTTACCACATGCATCCCATTCCCAAGGTTACTCTCAGGGGGTGGGGGACGTTCTGATGCAGTTCAACACTCGAGACTGACCAAACCAATTACCACACTCTCCATACCTGCATGGCTTCTCTCTTGTGTGAGCCTTCTAACAGATCAAGATCAGGCTCCACTTCGGGTCCTTCCCAGTCTTTGATTTCTATGGCATTTTTCCACTGTGGACTTTGTTGGTCTTTAACATGAACTGTGTCTGAAGCTCTTCCCACGCTCTTCACACTTGAAGGGTTTTTCTCTGCTGGGTCAACTGAGTTGATGCCAGCTGAAGCTCTTCCCATATTCATCCTTTCATGGCCTTTCCCCAGTGTGGACTCTCTGATGGGAATGAAGCTGTGAATTCTGAGTAAATCTCTTCCCACATGCCTCATATTTGAACTGTTTTTCTCCACTGCAGAGTCTCTGATGTTTCAAAAGACTCGAGTCCCAGATATAGCTTTTCCCACATTCCTTACAAGAATAGGGTCTTTTTCCTGTGTGGACCTGCACATGCCTGTCAAGACTGCACTTCTGGTTGTAGCACTTAGCACAGGTCTCACATCTGTATGGCTTTTCCCCAGTGTGGACTCTCTGATGGGAATGAAGATGTGAATTCTGAGTAAATCTCTTCCCACATGCCTCACACTTGAATGGTTTTTCTCCACTGTGGAGTCTCTGATGTTTCAAAAGAACAGAGGCCCAGTGAAAGCTCTTCCCACAATCTTCACAATTATAGGGTCTTTCTCCCATGTGGATCTGATGGGAATGAAAATGTGAATTCTTTGTAAAGCTCTTCCCACATTTTTCACATTGGAATGGTTTTTCTCCACTGTGGACTCGCTGATGTTTCAAAAGATAGGAGGACCATCTGAAGCTCTTCCCACATTCTTCACAATTATATGGTTTCTCTCCCGTGTGAACCATCTGATACTTATAAAGCTCTTGCCTATCAATGAAACTGTTCCCGCACTGCTTACATTCGTACTGCTTCTCTCCTGTATGGACCATGCAGTGTCTGTTTAGGACAGATCTCCGATGAAAGCTCTTACCACAGGTGTCACATCTGAATGGTTTCTCTCCTGTGTGCACCATGCGGTGCCATCTAAGTGTTGATCGGAAACCGAAGTTCTTACCACATAGATCACACTCGAACAGTTTTCCCCCAGTGTGGATTCTCTGATGTTCCTGCAGCTGTGAATCATGAATGAAGGCCTGCCCACATTCCTCAGAATTGTACGGTTTCTTTCCTGTTTTTAACGTGCAGTGAACACGGAGTACAGATCTACAACAGAAGCCTTCCCCACACTGCTCACATTTGAATGGTTTCTCTTCAGTGTGAACATTTTGATGAGTGTGCAGGCAGGAGGAGCTCTGATGGAATTCCTTTCCACACTCACACTTGGAGTGTTTCTCTCCCATGTGAATTCTCTGAAGAATACCAAGTGCTGAGCTGTATGAGAAGCTATTTACACAATCAAGACATCTGAGACTTCCCTCCTGAGTGTAAATGTTGAAGGTCCAAGTTGGAGACATCACTGAGGGGCTGTATACATTCATCACTGAGGTAAAGTTTCTTTCTTATGTCAACTAGAGAGAATCCTGGCCCATCCTGGCAGGGTGAATCATCGTGGCTGGGTAACTGAGAGGTGCTAATCCTTGACTCATGACCTAAGGTTGAATCGCTCACAATTTGTTCCCAAATTTGCTGGCAGGTCAGCGCTTCATATGTTCCTGCTTCTGGAACAGTCTCCACTTCAGTTTGGATCTGGCCTCCTATCAGGACAGAGAATTCAGAGATGCAGACAATGAAAGGTTCTGTTTAGAGTTTACAACATGAAAACAGGGTATGAGATTTTATTGAATACAGGTAATGTACAGGTAAATATTGTGTTTTCCATTGTGCCCCATGATATCTGGTTCGTATGAGACTAGAACACATCAAGTCTCAAACGTGACTTACAATTAAGAAGTAAAGACTTTAAAAAATGGTAATGTGAAAAAAAAAAATGATAAAGTGATACAAAGTTAACCAGTTAATATTGCTACTGAATTTTCTAGTCAGTCTAAAATCTTTTTAAAATTTTTTTAGTTGTCAATGGATCTTTTGTTCAATTTTATTTATTTATATATGGTGCTGAGTATTGAACCTAGGGCCTCACAAATGCCAGGCAAGCACTCTACCACTGAGTCACAACTCCAGCCCCCTAAAATCTTAAATTGTAAATTATGGGACTAAATCATGCATATAATGAAAAACAGGTCAACAAAAACATTAAGAAAAAGACATAACATGGTCAAATAATTATATTGTATATCCTCATGAAGCCAAGAAATAAACCTTACCAAAAGAGATTGACACTTTGTTCAGAAAGGTAATTGCTAGGTCTTTGTAATAGTAATTTTGAGAAGGATCTTTTTTTGGAGAGGCCTAGGGGATCATGGGTCACTCTGGATAATCAAACAATAGGATTTACTATTGTGACAGCCACACATTTGGGTGGGGTGTCCCCACGTAAAAAAAAGATGTGATTTATGATGGGGCTTTAGGTCACGTGGGATCAGCTGACCAGGATACTGAAATTAACCATATCAGAAATTATCAACCAGTCATAGTTACATAATGGAGCCTATGGAATGGAGCCTCAATACTTAATTGGAATACCAGGTCTCTGTACAATGTCATGCCTTAATCCTAGAAAAATAACCTGCCTGAACTCTATGGGGAGAGTATAAGGGAAAGTTCATACATGTATCATACATAGAAGTATCTCTGGACTCTGTGCTATAGGACTTTCCTGTAGGCAAAGAGTAGTACACATTTTTTCCTTATGAATTCTCTAACCATGAAAGTAAAACCACTCTAAGTTTTGATCCTTTCTACTTCAAATATAGCACTAGGCCCTCCATAAAAATACAGCAAAGTTCTATGAATTAGTGAATGTGAAGGTAGTACTGGGAAACTGCAAATTTTTAGTTGATATGAAGTGAGTGGCATTTGTATAAACCATCCCTCTGAACTTTGTAGTTGGTTAAACTCATCATAGTACTAAATATCAAATAACTGGGAGTATTCAGATCTTCAAAGTATTTCTGCAAAAGAATTTTATATAACATGTATACTTAATCTTATCTTTCCATGTTGACACAGATGATAACTTGGTTTTGTAAAATAATATAAAGACACAGACAAGCCGTGCATGATGGTGCACACCCACAATCCCAGCAACCCAGGAAGCTGAGGCAGGAGGATCTCAAATTCCAGGCCAGCCTCACCACCTTAGGGAGATCCTGTCTCAAAATAAATAGGAAGAGCTGGGGAAGTAGCTCAGTGGTAGAGCACCCCCACCGTCACTCCCTAGTAACACACACATGAAGGCACAAGCAGCAGGGGGTGGGGTGTGCAGACATATCACAGTTGCGACAGGAATCTGAAATCCCACATAGACAGGTATATAAAGGGTGATGCTCCTAAAGAAACAATACGAAAGGTGCCAAGAATTACCTGGGGTGAAACAGAGCTTGTGGGACTATGCCCTGGTTGGTTCCGCCAGCAGCTAACCGACTCTTTCAAAACAGCGTAGAGCATTTAGGAGGGTACTAGGCCATTTTCAAAATGAAGACTACAAAGCTTTAGGGAGCGATGAAATCAATTTAACCTCATAGTAACCTTACTTAGAATAAAGAACTACAACAGAACCTATCAGAGCTCTGTGACAAGCAGGAAAGGTGTTATTACATGAAATGCCTTCTGAAGTCACCCAGGGAGAGCTACGTACGTGGAAAATGTCCAACCTGGTTACGGCGAGAGACCTATTCCTCATGTTCATAAAACACTAAAAACTTTGGTCAGGATGATACCAAGACCTGAATTAAGCGTTTCAAATTCAAAGTTAACTTCCAGTGCCGACAATATTGACGGGTAAGTATATAACTACTGAGACACACTGGAACACTGATATATTCAATATATTGTCACTTAGAAATAGGTGTTTTGTGGTAGAAGGAAGAATTTCTTTCAAGAAGTTTATGTTTTGAGGGGGCCGTTTCCAATTCCTTCCAGGTTATAAAGTTCACCAGTTCAAAATACAGTGCTAGGTCTCTATAAAGTAAAGGAAATATTGTGTGAACTCTATAGTCTTTCATATTTTAACAACTAAATTTGTATAAAATAAAGATGCAAATATATACACCATGTATTTAAACAAAGATGACCAGAAATATAGGGAGCGTTCAGCCAAGTGCCTCTTCTCACTTTCCTGCAGAAGGCAGGTGAAACCTGGGAGCAGTGATGGACTTTTGACTTTGAAGACAAAGGGGCTGTGGAGAGAGAAATCTTTCAAAGAGAAAGGTAGCCAGAAAGCCGGTTGTGGTCTGAGGCCTCAGGAAATCAAGACATCTTTTCTGTTACATGGGGGAGCTGCCTCACAGTGGATATCAGGAAGGATTTCTTCCCAGAAACGAACTACAGGAGGCTCCAGGAAAGCCACAGTGAAGACATGTTACTCAGTGTGGTCACCAAAAGAATGCCAAGAAGCTTCCCTGGGAAGTAGGTCCTGGGCTGATGGGGCCCTGGGCTTTACTGCTGCCGCCCAGCATCTTGAGAGAGTAAAACAGATGGAAGAGTCTAGTTCAAGAACTCACATTTGCTTGCTTCATACCTGAATTCCCTTCTCTTTGGGTTGCTGTCTTCACCGTCCAAAACTTATCTTTCCTTATGGAGTGGAATGTGTCTTCTTGGAATGGCTGGTGCCCTGGGAACGTACAAAGACACAGGCTTACCATACGCTAGCTAAAAGCTAGATAAAATTTACTAGGAATTGAGGTTCTCATTGCATACTCAACTCGAACACCCAAAGATACAAAACCACTCCTGGGAGCTGACATACCATCAGAAAGGGGCACTAAACTCACCGATTAAGAGCACGTTCCTTAAGTTCTCCAGCATCACATCTCGGTACAGCTTCCTCTGGGCAGAATCCAGCAGCTCCAGCTCCTCCTCACTGAAGACAGCCACGTCCTTAAATGTCACCATCTCCTACAACATCAAACACACATGACCTCAATCTTCTCAGTGTTTACTGGGAGGCACAGAGGATGGGTGGTGGGAAGCTGTTCTGGATTTTGAACTTGGTCAACTCACTCCATCTGTACCCCCACAATGACACAGATTTCCCTGTGCCTCACCAGAAGTGTGTTGATGACAAAGTCCCATAACTACTTCATGCACTCGAGAGGACTACTCACAAATAACCCTCTAGGGTGCCACTGTGCACAGTTTTGCTGTTGAAGCAACACTTGAACACAAAGGACCCAGGCATGGGGACCACAGAATGCAGCTCTTCCTGGGCGAAAACCTCCAAGGACACTTGTGTGGAACAGCAGTGAGAGCCTATGTGCAATTTTTGGATGCTCTTTCCACGAAACAGCTACCAAGGTACATGCACAAATGACCTTTCAAAACTGTCACATATGCTGAGGACAGAAACAAAATGTATGTTGTTTTCAGAATTTATTTTTGGGGAAAAGGCTATATGTAGGAAAGTTGTCACTGTAGTGTTGCTTAAAAAGATCAAATGCCTAAATCTGCTAAATGTCTCTAAGTGAAAGGGAGTTAAAAATGAAAAGGGACATCAGCTCACTGGGAATACGATGCGACAACGCAACCGTGAAAGACCATCACGTAAATGACGTAACTGTGAAAGACTATCATGTAACATCATGAACATTATATAACAATGTATAAAGCAGCACAATTAAACTGCACAGCAGCAACTTGGGAGGCTGAGACAGGAAGATAGCAAACTCCAGGCCAGCCTTAGCAATTTAGTGAGATCCTAAATAAAAAGTCGAGTGGGGGATGTAGCTCAGTGGTGGAGTGTCCTTGGGTTCAATCCCCAGTATCAGAAAAGGAAAAAAAGCCCAATGTAAAATCAGATGTATTTCATCAATAGGCATACAGTTATAAATGCATATGGGAAGAGTATAAAAAGACCAAAATGATCAATATGTGAGCAGGGAAGTACCAAGTGCAATCCTCTCCTTGTCTAGTTTTTCTGCTCCACTAGTACATAGAAAAGGAGACAGCCGTTAAGTGAGACAAGCCAATCTCAAAAATCCAAAAGAGGAATGATCTCACTGATAAGCGGATGATGACACGTAATGGGGGTGGGAGGGGGGCAAGAATGGAGGAGGGAGGGACTGTATAGAGGGAAAAGAGGGGTGGGAGGGGTGGGGGGGAAGGAAAAAAATAACGGAATGAATCAAACATCGTTACTCTATGTAAATGTATGAATATGCAAATGGTATGCTGTTACTCCATGTACAAACAGAAACAACGTGTATCCCATTTGTTTACAGTAAAAATAAATTTTTTAAAAAACTGAAAAAAAAAAAAAAGAAGAAAAGGAAACAACCCTACACAAGGTCAACTCAGAATGGACAAAGGAAGCCTGTGGCAGGCAAACATCTTCAAATCTCCATCCTTCTGAGTCTTCCCAAGGAGGGAGAAAACCTGACAATCGAGTAGTGAGATGGAATTTTAACAGTGAGAAAGACAAGCCTTACTTACCTTGAATGTGGTCATCTTCCCTCCTTCTGGGAATATGCAGAGTCCTAAGGCATGCAGATCCCAGCAAAGCAGAACCATGCCTAGAAAGTGCCACAAGAGGCAGAAAGCAAGACGTGAAAGGGTGGCCAGGGATGCCGCTCACCAACATGGACCCGTACAGTGAATCAGCACCCGCGTGCTCTTGGCAGCAAAAATTGAAAACAATCAAAATGCTCTCCTGTGTGTAAACAGGTAAACAGGTCAGGGCATATCCACACAAGGGCATGTTATTCAGAAATCAAAAAGGATGAAGTAGTGACATATATGACACAATGAACCCGGAGGACATTATGCTAAACAAAAGAAGCCAGCCATGAAGGAGCACTTATGGTCTGAGTCCATACCTATGAAATGTCCAGAGGGCGAGTGGATATATAGACAAGGCAGGCTAGTGGTTGCTGCAGATTTGGGGTGAGAGTGAGGCCTAACTGTAAGCAGGCATATGGCACCTCAGGATTTTTGTTGATGAGGATCAATAAAACAGGCAAAATGTAAACAATAGGTAAGTTTTCCCAATATATGAGAACTGCCTTTACTGTTTTTCACAAAATTTCTATAGATTTGAAACGATATAAAATTTCTTAATTAGTAAAGTCATAAGAGTAATAAGAAAAAGAATGAAATGAGTAAAGATGAGCATGAAAAAAATGGTAGTTCACTAGTTTATTCTCTTGAAGACATTTGGAAAATTCCACATAAAACAGAAACAGGAAAATATGAAGCATGATAAAAATTTTGTAAATTTTTCATACATAAATGTACAAATGCACACAAAGAACCACTAAAAAGAAAAGAAGTTACTATCTTTACATGCTGGACTCATGGGCAATCAAAACCTTTTTCTTCTACTGGGCATGGTGGTGAACATGGCAGGAGGATGGCAAGTTCAAAGCCAGCCATGGCAATTTAGCCAGGCCTTAATTAACTTAGCCAGATGTGTCTCAACATAAAAAATAAAACAGGCTGGGATTTGGTACAATCCCAGGTACCAAAAAAGGGGATAAAAACAAAATCAACAATAACAACAACAAAAAACATTTTTCTCTACAACAATATAATTCCATAAGAGTATTAAATACTTGGAATACACACAGTAAAATAAGGATGTTATTAAAAATTCATGGAAAAGTCCACGATCCTTTGTCTCAATGTCTCCACCATCAAGTCCTAACTTTCTCTACATAATTCCAGTAACTTCTATGGTCAATGAGAATGTATCCAAGAGGTATGAACTCAGACTGCAGACCAGGCCTACCTAGGTTCCAACCCTAATTTCCACTCTTCCTGGATGAATGACTTTGATCAAATAACATTCTCCCTGCCCTAAAGTCTCCTCGAATTTAAGATAAAAATAAATAAATAAATAAATAAATAAAAATAAAAACCTGTACCTTTCTACAGAACCGCAGGGTAGTGTAAATGTATTTGTCTAGAGTCCTAAAAACGAAGCTGACAAATAAGGCTGAATTATGGTCAGAAGTCAGGCCAGAGTGCATGTCCTGTAATAGACTCCCACATCCCACATCCCTGTTTAAAAAAAAAAAAAAAGTCAAGGCGCACTCACGGGAGCGGTGCTGCCAGCAGTTAAGGAGTCTCCACCTCCACCTCCACTTAGTCAGCCTGGGGAGAAACAGAATGCTGTTAAACACCGTGAAGAGCTCAATCACCGCCTCCCTCTGCTCAAGCTGCAGACAACCTCACCCCTCCTAAAAGGGAAGAAAGTGGCGCCCAGAAGTCACCCGTCCTGCAAGCATCCCTGAGAAGAGCCAGCACACCTGCACTGGTGCTCTGACCCAACCCAGGTCTCCCGACCGCTCAGTGGGAAATAAATACTATCTAGAAAAAGCACCATTCGCCCGGCCTTAGGTCTTGCTTTGCACGACCTTTCGATTCCCAAACAAGGACGTTAGCATGGTACATTTTTCAAGACCGACGATGAGACCCACGGAGGTCGAGTAACAACCCAACGTCGGCCACCCGGGAAGTGACCAAGCGCGACAGGTGGACGGGGGCGGGTTAGGCGAGCCAAGCACCCCGGAAACCCTCAGGCCAGGCGACAGGCGACCTGGCCAGGTCACGAACCCGGGGACTGCACCCGACTGCCCCAAAAGCGAGCCGGCTCCGCCTGGGGAAACGGAAACTGCTGCCCTCGCCGCTCCAAACCTCCGCTCTCCGCAGAGGCTTCCTTTCCCCTAAACCGAAGGCTGGGTCACTGAGGTGCCGGCGTGGGTCCAGGAAATTCGGAAGGGTTCTCAAGACCCAAGAAACGGACTTGAACCACCACAGAGAAAAAGAGATGGGAAATTCCCACTCACGGAGCGGAAGCGTCTCTAACTCAGACCACCTTCAGAATACAAGTCCCAGAAGTCCCGGCAACCGCCTTCCACGCAGAGACGCCCGCGACCCGACCCAGCGCCTGGACTACATTTCCCAGAACTCCCGGACAAGCCTGTTCGAGGTAAGCGGGAGCGACTCCACAGAGCCTCTGGACTACATTTCCCAGAAGACTTTGCAAGAAGGGTTTGCTCCTCACAGAGCTGCGCTGCACGCTGCACGCTGCACGGCTGCTCCTGGCTTCTAGGTGGTAAGGCCTCAAGTTTACTGGAGTCCTCAAAATCCCATAGACAGGACTTCCTGAAGTGTGAACACCCTCAAGCTTGGCAGGGGGTTGTTGGAATAGACGAGATACAATCTTCAAGAAATTCACAGGGAGTAACTGGGGAGAATGAAAAACTAATGTAATCTGATGTTGTGAGGCCAAAGCATAATTTACAGAATGGGTGAGGGAGAATGGTATCTAAATGTAGCTTAAACGTATATTTTCTATGTTGTAAATGAAAGAGGACACCTTTTTGTTTTTAAGGGTATTATATTTTGGTAAATTATCCAAATCTTTTGCCCACATCTGTTAAATTTTTCTGTCTTTTCCCCTTATCATTTAAGTGTTATGAATTTCATGATTCCTTTTTCTTGCTAATATTTTCCACCAGTTTATTTTCTTTTTTGACTTTTTGGGTTTTTTTGTTTTTTTGGGTTTTTTTGCCATGGAAAATTTAAAATTTTTTTGTCGTTGTAGGTGGACAGGCTACCTTTGCTTATTTTTATGTGCTTAGGTTGGAACCCAGTGCCTCACCTATGCTAGGCAAATGTTCTACCACTGAGCTATAGCCTCAGCCCACCATGGAAAATATTTTTAACATAATGTTTAAACACTTTTGACGGCCTGGAGATATAGCTCAAGCACAGCTTGCTTGCCTAGCACATGCCAGGCCCCTGGGGTCAATCCCCACTACAAAATAAATATAGAAAAATATTTTTAGTGTGTAATTCACAATATTAGCCATTTTTTAAGTGTACATCCGGTACATTCACAAGGTTGTGAAAGCCACACTTTGTGTTCTACAACATTTCCTGAGGAGTTGGAACCATCAGCCCAACTCACCCCTGTCATCTTCCAAGGGGCAGAGGGAGCTCAGTCTGAGGGTCAATGTCATCAACCACCCATATTTAGTGAAGTTTCCATAAAAACCCCTTTGACAGAGTTCAAAGAGCTTCCAAGTTGATGAATACAATACACCTTAATAGGTGCTGGGAGGGTGATGCACCTGGAGGGGGCGTGGAAACTGCACTGCCTCCCAGGCTCCCAAATACCTCACCTTATGCACCTCTTCCATGTACCTGTTGTAATAGATTCACAATAGAAAATAAACTGGTTTCCTCAGTTCTGCAAATCATTCTAAAGAAAGTCTTGCATCCAAGGAGAGCGCTACTTGGACAGAACTGGGAGAGGCCTGGAACTTCAAAACTGGAATCTCAGTTGGGGACAGGCTCATGGGACTGAACCTTTAATCTGTGCGATCTGGTGTTAATCAGGTACCTAGTGTCAGAAACTAAATGAATCATTAGACACCCAGGTGATGTCAGAGTTGGAGAAGTGCTATAGAAAACCCCCACACATTTGGTGTTGGAAGTGTTGGGAAGAAAGACTGCAGAATCCAATACCAGCTCCTTTTTTTTTTTTTTTTTTCTTTTTAAATTGTTTTTAGATGTTGATAGACCTTTATTTTATTCATTTATTTATATGCAGTGCTGAGAATCGAACCCAGTGCCTCACACATGCTAGGCAAGCGCTCTACCACTGAGCCACAACCCCAGTCCCAATACCAGCTCCTTTAAAAATGATTATACTAGTGCCATCAAGGAGTGTCATTCCCTATTAAATTTATGAACACCTCATGTTGTCAGAGCAAAGAAGGCTTGAAGGAATTAGGTGCTGTTTTTAAAAAAATATTTTTAAATAGAATATTAAAAATTAAAAAGAATATTTTCTTCTTTTCTGCTTCCAGTTGCCCTATTTGGCCCACCCTTAACATGAATAAAAATGAATGCCTATAACAATCATAATCTCAATATACTCTATCCCCAGATAAGGCCCCTACACCAAATATTATTGAGATTACTTCAAGCCAAATATTTTATACTGTCCAATTTCTCCATCACAGCCACAATTTACATTTATCGGAGGGATCCCAATGTACAAATACTTTTTTTTTTAAACCCATAGGCTATTTCTGTAACCTTCCACTGTTAAAACTTTATGGAGATAAGACAACCAAGGGCCTGTCTATCCCCACACGCTCAGCTATGGAATTAGTGATGATACTGTACTAAAGGGAGAAACTTATGAAGCTGTCACATGACGTTAGAAATGTTGATTAGACTTTGACCTTGGTTGAACTACTGTGACTCATAAGGTCCAACGTTCAATCTCTATCAAAATTTGGTCCATGAAAAGCAACTGTATGCTGTATCGCGTCAAGCAATGGGTATTGGCTCTCTTTGCTTGGACATCTCTCAAACAAGCCTAATACCTACTCTTCCCATTTGTTTTTTGATGGAAACAATCTCCTTCCTGTGTTTCCTGCCTTCTTCACAATCCTGACAGGGTTCCCCTGCCATTCACAAGTTCATGTGCCCTGCAACCATCTTTTTTAAACTTTCTGATGGGAGAACATCCCCTGCAGAATATGAGTACTGACTATTTCTGTTCTGGACCCCATTCCTCATTTCTGATCATTCCAAGGGGCTACTGTCATGATTTGTGAAATGCAAGCCTAACCATGGAGAGCTTTTTCTCCATGTCACAGTGCAGTTTTAGGAACAGGCATACAGATTGGCAGGGAAAAAAGTAAAATCTTAGTTTTCACAGATAACACAATTATCTACCCAGAAAGTCCCAAGGGCCAGGCATAGTGGTGCATGCCTATAATACCAGTGGCTCTGGAGGCTGAGGCTGGAGAATCACAAATCAAGACCAACCTCAGTAACTTAGCTATGCCCAAAGCAACTTAATGAGACCATTTTTTCTAAGAAAAAGGGGTGAGGATGCAACTCATTGGTTCAGCACCCCTGGAATCAGTCCCCGGAACAAGAACAAAAATGAACAAAAAACCAAAACACCCAAAGAAATGAAAAGCATTGTAAATGAAATAAATGCAATATATAACTGGAATAGAATTAAAATGACAAGAAGAATCCATAAACTTGAAGATGACCTAGACAAAATGAAGTGATCCTTGAAAGACATGCATACAAGGTAAATTAATCTCACTAGGTCTATGTCCTAAAGAAATTCAAACAAAAAGAAAAATGCACCAAGACCAGATAATTTCACTGCAAGAGTCTACCAAAAGCTTAAGGAAGACATTAAATCGATTATCTATACTACCTTGCCATAAAAGGAAACAGAGGGAACATTCTATGTGACTAACAAACCAGATAATTTTAAGAAACCTACAGATTAAGATCTCCAATGAACAAAGATGTAAAAATTATCAACAAAGTGTTAGCAAATTGAATCCAATTATGGATAAAGAGAATTATACTCTATAGCTAAGGGGGATTTATTTCAGGTATGAAAGGGTTGTTCAGTGTTTGAATACTAATTCCTGTACTCCATCACATGAACAGGCAAATGAAGAAACGTCACAGGATTGGAGAAATAGATCTGGAAAAAGAAGCAGTGAGTCAGGTATGGCGGCACATGCCTATATGCTAGCTACTGAGGAGGCCGAGACAGGGAGATCACAAATTGGAGGGTAGCCTGGGCAACTAGGTCCTATCTCAAAAAGTAAAATGAACTGGAGATGTAGTTCAGTGGTAGAGTGCTTGCCTAGCATGCATGAGGCCCTGGGTTCAATCCCTAGTAATACTCAGAGATCGAAGATGGCAGACTAGAGGGAGGCTGCGTTCCTTGTCACCCTGGGTTTCAAGCAGAGGAAATCTGTTTCCCTGTGAGGCAGTCTTTGCTGCTTATTGACTCCCTGCTGTTTATCCCACTTGCCCACTGTGATCACCTGCAGTCTGCCAGCATATCGACTAGTTTTTGAGTGCAGATTGCTGGCTGCCACCTATCATCTGCCATTTGCCTGCTTCTTGCCGGCCCATCGTCTGCCTTTCACCTACTCATCACCCACCGCCCGAGGTCCTCCTGCCAATCATCCACCAGTAGCCTGCAGACCGACCACAAACCACAAGTCGATCACCAGATACCTGCGATTGCCTGGAAGTCCACTGTCACAGTACTCGCAGGTTTGGTTACACATGGCTGCCGCCACTTTGAGACAAGAGCCAGGACCTGCAGGACTCCCAACCAGACTGCCCAAGCCCTGCCTCCAGGTCCCCTCAACCAGACCAACCACACTCCACCTCCAGGATCCCTGCCTGACCACAACTGCACCCCACCTCCAAGGCCCCCGACCAACCACAACCATGTCCCGAGCTGCAGCTCCCCATTTGCCAACACATTTGGAAGCCAGTGCGGTCATCTTGGATTATCCTAGAAGCAGACGCGCCCATCTTTAGGTGGGGCAAATCCCATCCTGAGATGCCTGCTGGAGACTGGAAGCTCATTGTCAGGTAACCTCCCATGCATCAGGCTACTGAAGACTGGGAGATTTGAATACTATATGACTGTTATAGTGTAGTGTTTTCTTTTTTTTCTTCCTTTTTGAAAATTTTTAAGTTTTTATTTTTCTTGCTCTGTTTTCCTTTTTTTACCTGTTCCTCAGTCTCTTTCTCCTTTTTCTCATGGTAACAACCAACTTCTTTTGATTACACTTTCACGCTTTCTGTGATCTAGAACTTCTATATATTCTTTTCTTATCCCATTAACAGTTACATCTTACACCCCTCCCCATCCTCTTTGTCCTCCATTAGAAACTGCAGACCTTATTGCAGATCTGTTTGTATACTGTACATAATAATTGAACTCATCCTCTGTTTATTATGACAGTATTGTTAATGTCTTCATAGGGGCTGTTTGGTTTAGGGCTGCATGTTGTCTGTACTGGGTGCTAATATTGATCTCCCCCTTAAAGAAGATATTTTGGAAACCTGTAGGGTCACTATAAGCCTATAGGGGGGAAACTTCAATACCCCAGATCTGCACTGCTAGAGGGGAAGATACGTGAACAACATGAAAAAACAAGGGAAGAAAATGTTCCAAACAAACCTAGATTCCATATTAATAGAATCCAGTGACAGCATGGTAGAAGAAATGTCAGAAAAAGAGTTCAGACTATACATAATTAAAATGATTTGCGAAGCAAAAGCTAAGTAAGAGCAAAGGCAGGCAATGAACAATCACACCAATAAACATTTGAAAGAGCATCTGCAAGGAAGCAAAAGATCATTTCAACAAAGAGATAGAGGTTCTTGGAAAAAAAAACAAACAGAAATCCTTGAAATGAAGGAAAAAATAAACCAAATAAAAAATTCAATGGAAAGCATCACAAATAGACTAGATCACTAGGAAGACAGAACCTCTGACAATGAATACAGTATTTTTAACCTTGAAAATAAAGTTGACCAAACAGAGAAGAAATCATGAACAAAACCTCCAAGAACTATGGGACATCATGAAAGACCAAATTTAAGAATTATCAGGATTGAGGGAGGCAGAGAAATACAAGCCAAAGGAATGAACCTATTCAATGAAATAATATCAGAAAATATCCCAAACCTAGTAATACTCATACAAAAAAATTTTTTTAATCAAAGAACTCAACAGACTGTTCAGATAGGAAGGCTCAATTCTGTCAAGATACCCATTTCTCCCAATTTGATCAACTGATCCAGTGCACTCCCAGAAAAATCCCTGCAAATTATTTTATGGATATTGACAAGTTGATTCTAAAGTTATGTGGAAAAGCAAAAAGACTCAGAATAGCCAGCAGAGTTTTGAACAATGAGAAGAACTGGCATGATCTGAACCATAAAACTACAGTAATCAAGACAATATGGTACTGGCAGAAGAACAGCTAGAGCCATGAAATAAAACAGAGTCCAGGCAGACCCACCTGTACAGTCAGTTGATATTTAACAAAGGAGCAAAAGCAACACAATGGTGCAAGGACAGCCCTGAACAAGCTGCAGTAACCACACACACACAGTGACCATTGACACATCTTATGCCTTCCTGAAGAGTAGCTAAATGGATCATAAAACTACATGTAAAGTGCCAACCGGTAGCCCTTCTTGAACGTAAGCCAAATAAGGACAGAAGCTGCAACACCTTGGGCTTGGCACCAATAGCATAGTCCATACAGGAAAATGAATGTTAGACTTCAAAGACTTTAAAAACTTGTACTTTGCAAAAATCCCACTGTCAAGAAAATGAGAAGCCATAGGCTGACAAAATATTTGCCAAATTCACATCTGACAGATGAATAGTACCAAAAACACAGAATGAACTCTAAAAGTCAAAAAGGAAACAAGCCAAGGAGAAAAGAGCGCACATCTCACCTCAGAATCTACAGATGGCAGTGGCACTAAGAGTGAAAAGTTAACATGGTAAGTCTGGAAACAAGTATTAAATAATGAAAAGAGCCACAGCTAGAAAGCCAACTTAAAATGGAATTCACCTGGTCATTTATGGGACAATACATACATGTCTGGAACTATCGCAGTGAATCCACTAATCTGTTCAGTTCATACGTAATTTGTCAATCCATGCAGGTGATAAAACTATTCAGCCCTTACCACATACACGAAGGTGAGTCGGAAGAAAACTGGGCAGTGTGTGGAAGGTCCTGATGCCAGCACCTGGGCTGCAAAATGTGAGCATGGGGGAAGCTGGGCACAGTGTTCAGGGACCTTCGTATTCTCTCTCTTACACCCTCATGCCAATGGAAATTCTCACAATTTTCAATTAAAAGAACTGAAGAAAACCAGGAAAGGTTTGTACTTTAGGTAGTAGTGTATCCATGTGGATTTCCTGGATTTTAAACAATGTACATAGTTGTGTAAAATGTCTTTGGGAAAAGCTGTATGGAAGTACATAGGAAACATGTTTCTGCAATTTCTTAAATCATTGAGATAATCTTTAAAGAAAGGGGAATTTGAAATGTCTATATAAAACACACTGGATCTCAGAGTAATGGACATTATCATGGATAAAAAGGGACACAGGAATAAAAAGCTCAATTTATCAAGAAAGCAGTAAGAAGCCTAAATGTATCATTACCTAGTAAAATTTCAAAATATTACAGGGAAAGGTGACAACTAAAAGGAGAATAGGCAAATCCACAAATATACCTGGAGATCTCAATACTCCTGTCAGTAACAGAACTAACAGAATCAGCAATGACAGAACTGAATAGTGCCATCAGCCAT
Source organism: Sciurus vulgaris (assembly GCF_902686455.1). NCBI lineage: Eukaryota > Metazoa > Chordata > Mammalia > Rodentia > Sciuridae > Sciurus > Sciurus vulgaris. The sequence continues at coordinate 53,685,802 of NC_136478.1, read as the reverse complement.
CCAGATGTCATTCACATTTACAGGACACTCCCCGCAACTGAAGACCATTCTTGGAAGACATTTTTTTCAAGGGCACATGGAACATTCAAATGATCAGGACAGGGTATGTTCTTGACTAAGAAAACAACATATGTGAAACATTTGAAATCATAACAAAATATTTTCTTGCCATAAAGGAGTGAAACTAGAAAATAACAAAACAGGAGCATCTCTAAGCATTGGAAATTAAACAGTACACTTCTAAATAAACCATGGTTAAGGGGGAAGACTCAAGGGAAATCTCAAAAGAAAATACTTTGCACAAAAGTGGAAAGAGAAGATAGCAAAACCTGGCACAGCAGGCAAGCAGTAGCAAATGGCACCACATGCTCACATAGAGAAGGTCTCCACTCAATAGTTGCTGCTTTAAAAAAGTCCCAACAGAGCAAGCAAGTGCACACAAAAACAAAGACAGCCCAAGATGGGAAATAAGGAGCACACATCCAGAAGAAAACACAACCTAAGACCAATTTTTCTATGATAACTTGATAAACTCCAGCAAGAATGGCAAAGAAAAGAAAAGACAAAGAGCAACTATGAGCAAATGGAGGGGGGGCTGTCCCTGAAGATGCTGTCGATATTAAAAGGATGAGGGAATTCTGAAAACTCCACAGGTAGGCAACTCAATGAAGGGGATCAACTCCTCAACTACAAACCAAAACTCACCTAGATGAAATAGATAACCTGAATGTCCTATCATTATTAAATTGAAGTAATAGTATAAGCAACTCCCCAAACAGCACAAAAAAATCATTATGCTTAGATGATTTTCCTAGAAAAGGATACAAAACATTTATCTGAGAAATAACATTAATTCCACACAAATCTCTTCCTGAAAGTAGAAGATACTTCACACTTCATTTTATGAGGTGGCATTACTCTGATACCAAAACCAGACAAAATATAAAAACCTGAACACTTTAGACCAATATCCCTCATGGGTAAACTAACTAGTCAAATCCAGCAGTATTTAAAAATCATAAACTCGCATAACAAAGTAGAGTTTTCTCATGCATATAAGGTTGGTTCAATATGTAGAAAGTCAGCCAACTATCATGGGCCAAATTCACTTGACTGTTCCTTTAAGGCTGGTGGGCACATTTGAGAGCCATAGACCTCTTTCTCCATGACTGTCCCGTTTCACTCCACAGCACCTGCCTCTATGACTGGCAGCCATGCCGTTCACCACCTACATATGGGGGCTCTGCTCCTGCAATGACCAGGCACCCAGGGTAGAATCCCAGAGTTCAGGAATCAGTGACAGCCAGGTGCCTTTCCTCCAGCCAGCTACCCAAGGGGAGATGGCCCAGCTCTCACAGGAGGGAATGCCTGGATCTGATGTCACTGGGCCAGAAAGTGGACCTGATTCAGCAGCCCCTCAGGCCAAATGCTCCACTTCCCTGGAATGTCTGCAGCAAACTGCTCATCCCCTGGGAAGCTCACCCAGACGATCAGAGCTTGGGTAGGGGTTCGTCATTTGTGATGTGCGCTACATACACAATGTCTTCCATTTTTGCCTTTGGGCCCACAATGTCTAAAATGTTTGGAATCTGGCACTTTTCAGAAATTTTTGAGTAAAAAAACGTAATAAAATAATTTGTACAAAAACAGTATTTGACCAAATACAACATCCAGTAATTTTTTAAGAACTCAAATTTAAGGGGGAAAAAAAAAAAGGGAACCTCCTTAATGTGATAAAAGGTACCTGGTAAGATCATAATAGTGGAAGGAGAAAAATCCGCTTTCACTAATTCTATTCAGAATGCAAGCTAGTGCCCCGCGGGAGCCACCCATGACCGGAATGAGAACCAGGTAAAGTTCCAGCCATTAACCAGGAATGCCTGGCCTCAGGAACTCAGTCAGACAGCCACTGTTCCTAAACACTCGAGTCACCTGGTATCCTGTGTTAGCTCACCACTCAGGTTCGAAAAGTGGCACTGGAGCTGGCAGTGACCTGCTAGAGCCAAATGGCTTATTTGCCCTCAAGCCCCCAACACTCTTTTCCCAAAGAAGCTCCTACTAGTGGTCCCCTTTGATCCGTACTGCTATCAATAAAGCAAGTGCGGGCTGCTTCTTTGTTAGAGCCAGACCCTAAGGGATGCATCAACCAATCACGCCTTTGCTTCAAAAATATTCTTGCTTTTTTCTATTTCTGATACGTATTTCTTACCTTTTATTTTGCAGCCAGCCTATCCCTCTGATGGGAACCCTTTCCCTGGCCCACAAAGGATGAGCAAGTGCAACCCAAGGAAAAAGAGGTACACGGATTGGAAAATAATACGATCTACCTAGAAAACTAAGAAATCTACAAAAAAACTAGAACTTCAAAGTAGTTTTTCAAGATAACAATTTACATAAAATCATATGTATGTCCTTACAATGTAAATTTTTCTATATCCTAGTAATGTACAATATTTCTAGACCCAACAATCTGAACTTTTTAAATTATGCCATTTATACCTACTAAAGAATTAAATGTTTTGGTATAAATGAAGTATAATACTTATTCCATATATGACAAAATGCCATTAGAGAAAAAGTAAAGAACACCTAAATAATTGAAGAAAAAATAGTGTTTATGAATTAGAAGACAGCCAGGGAAAGAGAACAGTTACCCCCAAATTGATTTATAGATTTAATGCAACCATAATCAAAATTCAAATAGTTCAGAGAGATTGTAGTTCGTTTCAAAAACTTACACAGAAAGACAAGGAACCTGAAGAGTTCAAATTTTCTGTTAAAGAATAAAGCTGGAGGGCTGGGGAGATAGCTCAGTGGATAGAGTGCTTGCCTTGCAAGGCCCTGGGTTTGATCCCCAGCACCCCCCCCCCAAAAAAAAAAAAAAAAAAAAAAAAGAATAAAGCTGGAAATATCACATCACTTCATTTTAAGCTACACCATTTAAAAATGGGATAAAGGTGAAGGGACAGACACACGGATAGAAAACAGAAGTCCAGAAGAGGCTCAGCAATGTGGAAGATTTTGACAAAGTCACAAACAATTTGCTGGAAGAAGGGTGTCCTTTCAACAAATGGTGACTGAACAACCGGCCTGTGTGTAAAAAGAAGGCACCTCAACCTACACAACTCAGGTTATGCAAATATAACTCAATATATACATCTGACTACAAAATGTAAGACTATATAAATTTAGAAGCAGACAGGAGAAACTGTGGTCTGAGGTCAAAGTTCTTAGAGTTGATATCAAAAGTACAGTCCATAGACAAAAACTCTATTATAGTTGGTCTTAAAAACATGTGCTTTGTACAAAGCAGTGTTAAGGAAATGAAAAGACAAGCCACAGGCCAGAAAAAAGGTATTTGCAAACCACACTTTTGAAGAAGAGCTTACCCTGGAACACACACTGGAGAACGGTCAATAAATGGTGCTGGGAAACCCAAATATCCACACGCAGAAGAACGAAACTAGAACCCTCTTTCTCACCAGTCACAAAGTCAATTCAAAATGGATTAAAGACTCAAAGGCGAGACCAGAAATTTGAAACCACTAGAAGAAAAACAAGAGAAAAACTGCAGGACATTGAAATGGGCAATTATTTTCAGACAGTTCCCTAAAAGCATAGGGGAAAAGAAAATCAATCGTGGAATTACATCCAACTAAAAAGCTTCCACACAGCAAAGGAAGACAGCCCGCAGAATGGGAGAAAACGATGGTGAACTATGCATCTGACCAGACGTTTGCATCTAGAATAAACTCCAGATGTGCAACAGAAAAAATTAAGGCAACTTAAAAAATGGGCACGAGGTCACTCTGCTGACTATGGCCATTGTCAAGAGCACAAGGGAAAACAGGTGCTGGCAAGGACGTGAGAAGGCCGGTCCCAGGGTTGCGTGCCTATCATCCGGGCTGTCCCGGAGGCTGAGGTGGGAAGACTGCAGGTTCAAGCCAGCTGGCAACACGGCAAGACCCATATCAACCCAAAAAAAAGGGAGAGAAAGGAAAAAGAAAAAGGAACCCTGATACCGTTACTGTTGGTGGGAATGTAAGTTAGTACAGCCATTAGGAGAAATGGCATGGAGGTGTCACCCAAAATTTAAAACAGAATGACCACGTGATCCAAAATCCCACCGTTCAGTCAGCTTTATCCATGCTGTGACTAAAGGACACGACCAGAACAACTGTAGAGGAGGAAAAGGTTATTTGGGGGCTCAGTTTCAGAGGTCTTAATCCACAGACAGCAGACTCCATTCATCAGGGCTCGGGTGAGGCTGAACACCATGGCAGAAGAAGCAGCTCACAGCATGATCAGAAAGCACACAGAGAGCTCCACTTGCCAGATGCCAACATATACCCGAAAGCCATGCCCCGATGCCCCTCCACCCCCAGCCCCATCCCAACTGCCTTCAGTTACCACTCGGTCCCATCAGGGGATTAATTCACTGATTGGGTTAAGACTCTCATAACCCAATCACGTCTCCTCTGAACCTTCTTAAATTGTCTCACATATGATTTTGGGGGGGACACCTAACACCAAAACCATAAGACCACTCCTGAGTGTATGTCTAAAGGTAAAGAAATCAGCATGTTGAAGAGATATCTGGGGGCTGGGGAGATAGCTCAGTCAGTAGAGTGTTTGCCTTGTAAGCACAAGGCCCTGGGTTCGATCCCCAGCACCCCCCAAAAAAAAAAAAAAGAGAGAGACATCTGTACCCCTTGTTTACTGCGGCACTATTCACAACAGCAAAGAAATGGAAACAACCTAAGCATCTATCAACTGATGAATGGATAAAGAAAATACGGTATCTATACACATTAGAATACTACTTAGCCAGAAAAATGGTATTCATCTCCTTTGCAACACGTGGATAGGACTGGAAAGCACTGTGTGGAGTGAAATAAGCCAGACACACAAAGACAAGTACCACATAATTGCGAGCATGAGAAGTCAAAACAAAGTTGATCTCACAGCAACGGAGAGCAGAAGGGTGGTTATCAGAGACCGGGGAAAGGAGGGGAGAGTAAGGGAGAGGCTAACCAATGAGTACTAGACTGAAGTTAGACAGAAGCAAGAAGTTCTACTGGACTATTGTGCAGTGGTGTGAATATAGATTTAGCAATTGTGTTCTGCATATCTTAAAAGACAGAAGAAAGGATTCTAAATGCTTTGCCATAAAGAACTGATAAATATTTGAATAGATATATTTCACCTGATTACACAATGTATACATGTGTCTAAACGTCACCTTTTACCTTGCTAAGTAAAAAAATTGTGTTTTTATGTCTCAGTTACAAATAAAATTTTTAAAAGGAAACTTTTTCCACACTATGTAAAGAACTTCCAAGTCAGGTGTGGTGGCACATGCCTATAATCCCAGTGGCTCAGGAGGCTGAGGCAGGAGGATGGAGACTTCAAAGCAAGGCTCAACAAAAAGGCTAAGCAACTCAGTGAGACCCTGTCTCTAAATAAAATACAAAATAGGGCTGGGGATGTGGCTCAGTGGCCAAGTGCCCCCGAGTTCAATCCCTGGTACCAAAAAATATATTGTTAAGAACTTCCAAAACCCAAATTATAAACTGGTAAAAGATATCTTGCCAAAGCATATAGAATAAAGGCAAATGACTACAGGAAAAGATGTACATCATCTTTAGCAATAAGAGAAATGAAAGCCACAATTAGGCCCCACCTACACCTGTAAGAATGGCTTCAATCAAAAGCAAGGATAACATAAGCTCTCAGGAGGTCCCAGAGCAGCCCAACACCCATCCACTGGTGGGGAACATGACAAGCTACAGACACTTTGGCAGAAAACAGTGTGAAATTTTATAACCAAGTTTAAAACGTGTACAGTCTTCTCAGTAGTCTTGCCTAGAGACATAAGAACGCACGTTCTCACTAAAAGCACACTAGGGTTTACACAGCCATATTTATAATTGACAAAAAGCAGAAGCAACCCAAGTGCCCTCCACAGGGTGAGTGGATGAGCTAGCTGCAGCACCTGCACCCAAGCAAAGATGCTCAGTGGTGAGAAGGGAACCACCAACATGCAGTGACTTAAAGCACATCTCAACAGAGGGAACCCAGCATGTATGTCACTCGTGGGCCATTGCACCTGTGTGGCGTTCTCCACCAGGTGAGCAGACAGTGTCACAGACCCAGTCGTGGTGTCAGGACCTGAGAGTGTGAGGAACGATGGAGACGGGTGTGGGGAGTGGGGCGTGAAGGGATTGTTTTCCATCCCGAGGACGGTGGTGGCTGCACAAATCTGCATGTTTTAAAAGTCACAGGCTTGAACGTGGCCATTTAAAAAATCATTTTTACAGAAAATATTTAAACCTGAAAAGGATATTTGACCATTTGAAGCAAAAATACTTTTGAAGTTTATTGCATGTGAAATTAAAGCATAACAACAGCTCAAAGGAGAGAGGGAGGAAACAAGGGTAGTCCCAGGACCTGTCACTCAGCAGGACGTTACTTCAGACTCTGATGTTGTGTGCTGCCTGTTGCGAGAGTTAGAGAAGAAAAAGCACACAGAACAAGGCAATGTGGAGCCAAAACTGAAATACTCAGTGCAACAGAAGAGAGAACGAGGAATGAGAACAGTTGGATAAATGTGAACCAAGAAGAGGCTGACTGAAGCCACACACGCCAAAAGTCGCCCTAAATTTAAATGGTCCAAACATCCCAAAGGCAGCTGTATTAACCCTGTACCAAAAGGCAGGGCCGCCATTTGCCTGTGCAGAATCCTATTTTAAATATGAAGACACAGAAATTAAAAGATATGTCATCCAAACACTAATCAAAAGAAAGACAGGATTATCACCAGGAAAAGTAGACTGTAGAGAAAGAAATTTTACCAGATAAGAATGTAAACTTCTCGGTTCATGTGCCACGGCCCGGGTGGCCGAAATCCCGGCGTTGCTGCAAAACGTGAGACCGAGGGAGAACCATGGTTAGGAGATCCCAGCGGCGCGGAGTGGCCAAGTGGGCAGCTGTGCGAACCAAGGCAGGTCGCACCACCACAGATGAAAATGAAGACTTAGGATCGCCACCCTCACCCGGAGACTCCAGCTACTTCCAGGATCAGGTAGATGATTTTCATGAGGCACGATCTCGGGCAGCCTTGGCCAAAGGCTGGAGCGAGGTTGAGAGTGGGGATGAGGATGGCGATGAGGAGGAGGAGGTGCTGGCCTTAGACATTGATGATGAAAACGACAAAGATGAAGAGAGTACGGGGGATGAGGAGGATAGCGATGATGATGATGATAGTAGTGGAAGCTCCGTGCAGAGTGAAAATGAGGCCTTGGTGGATCCTAGTTTGTCGTGGGGTCAGAGGAAAAAGCTTTACTATGACACAGACTATGGTTCTAAATCCCGAGGCCGGCAGAGTCAACAAGAAGTAGAGGAGGAGGAAAGAGAGGAAGAGGAGGAGGCACAGGTAATTCAGCAGCGTTTAGCCCAGGCCCTACAAGAGGATGATTTTGGAGTTGCCTGGGTGGAGGCCTTTGCAAAACCAGTGCCTCAGGCAGATGAGGCTGAGACACAGGTCGTGAAAGATTTGGCTAAAGTTTCAGTGAAAGAGAAGCTGAAGATGTTGCGAAAGGAATCACCAGAGCTCTTGGAGCTGATAGAAGACCTGAAAGTCAAGTTGACAGAAGTGAAGGATGAGCTAGAGCCATTGTTACAGTTGGTGGAGCAACGGATCATTCCATCTGGAAAAGGAAGCAAATACCTGAGAACCAAGTATAACCTCTACTTGAACTATTGCTCCAACATCAGTTTTTATTTGATCCTAAAAGCTAGAAGAGTCCCTGCACATGGACATCCTGTCATAGAAAGGCTTGTCACTTACCGAAATCTAATCAACAAACTATCAGTTGTGGATCAGAGACTGTCCTCTGAAATTCGTCATCTACTCAAGGGTGATGCTGTAAAGAAAGAACCGAATGCAAAAGAAAAATTCACCAAATCCAAGCCAAAGTCTGTTTCAGAGACTTCTGCTTTGGCTGTAGATCTCTCTGATGGCTCTGATTTTGATGAAGCTGCATTGAAACGCTACAAAGAAATAGAAGACAGGCAAAAATCGAAGAGAAAGATAGAAGAAAACAGCATTGAACAGGCTCTTGAAGATCAAAATGTAAAGAGAGCCATTACCTATCAGATTGCTAAAAACAGGGCACTTACACCTAGAAGAAAGAAAATTGATCGAAACCCCAGAGTGAAACATAGGGAGACGTTCAGAAGAGCCAGAATTCGAAGAAGAGGCCAGGTTCGAGAGGTTCGTAAAGAAGAGCAACGCTATAGTGGTGAACTATCTGGCATTCGTGCAGGAGTTAAAAAGAGCATTAAGCTTAAGTAAAGTCTTCACTGAACTTACATAAGGTTTTTGCCAATAATTTTAGATCAATAAATTTTTGTTTTAACTGAAAAAAAAAAAAAGAATGTAAACTTCTCAGCAATAACAATTTATCAAGAAGGCACAATAATTGTAAATGTGTTTATATCTAATTAGGGTGCTGTTTTTTGGGGGGTGGGGTGGGTACCAGGGATTGAACCCAGAGGCACTTAACCACTGAGCCACATTCCCAGCCCTATTTGGTGCTTTATTTAGAGACAGGGTCTCACCAAGTTCCTTAGCATCTTGCAAGCTACTGGGATCACAGGTGTGTGTCACATGCCCGGCTTCTAATCCCAGTGCATTAAAGTACATAAAGCACAAAAGATGGAAATGAGAGGCATTGGCACAGTCAAGTTAGAGACTTCCACATTCTTTTCCTGGTAAGCAACAGAACAAGTGAAGATAAAATTCAAAGATGCACATCCTGAGCAACACAGTACACCCGCTGGGCACTGGCATCACAGCACTCCACCCACAGCACAGGACAGGACAGGAAGTCCCCCAGGCTCGCCGGCAGCTTTTAAAGGACATGGAATCAAATCACAAATGCTGATATCCATATGTGAAGGATGAAACTAGATCCTCATCACTCACCTGCACAAGTCAACTCAGAGTGGATCCAAGGCCTGGGAATTAGACCAGAAACTTCAGTTTCTAGAAGAAAACAGGATCAACATTCCATCATGGAGATACAGGCAATAACTTGCTCAATAAGACCTCTAATTTCCAGGAAATAAAACCAAGAATAAGTGGAATGAAAAAGAAAAAGAATGAAAAGGCACCAAATTAAAAAGCTTCCATACAGCCACCGATACTAGAGTGTGAAGACAGAGCCCATAATGGGAGACAATCTTTGCTGTCTACTCTTCTGATAGATTCATGTCCAGAATATAAAAGAACTCAAAAGTTTAACACCAAAAACGAATAACTCAATAAGCAGGCAAATGCACTAAACATCTTTCAAAAGAAGAAATTCAAGTGGACAACAGTGTATGAAAAAGTATTCAACATCTTTAGCAATCAGAGAAGTGCAAACCAAAACTGCATTGAGGGCTGGGTTGTGGCTCAGTGGTGGAGCACTTGCCTTGCACTCGTGGTGCACTGGGTTTGACCCCCAGCACCACATAAATAAAGGTATCGTGTCCATACAACTAAAAAAATTTTTTTTAAACCAACTGCATTGAAATTTCATTTCACTCCAATTTGAATTGCAATCTTTAAGAATACAAATAATAAATGCTGGTGAGGAGGGGGAAAGAAACACTTCTGTTGGCGGGACTGTAAATTAGTGCAACCCTGTGAAGATCAGTATACATGTTCCTCAAAAGACCAGCAACGGAACCACCGTAGGACCCAGCTATTCCCACTCCTCGGCATATCTTAATTAAGGTCATCATTCTATAGTGATACATATACACCAGGTTTGTAGTATCACAGTCCCCAGAAGTTGAGTTGTGGAACCAACCTAGATAATCAACTGATGACTGAAGAAAATGTGATATGTATACCTAGTGGAGTCTAGTTCAGCCATAAAGAACAAAAGCATGTCATTTGCAGGAAAATGGATGGAAGCAGAGAACATTAGGCTAAGTGAGAGTAGGCAGACTCAAAGTGAAGGGCCCTGTGTTTTCTCTCATATGTGGCAACTGGAGAAAAGAAAGCAAAGAAAATGGACCTTATGAAGATAGAGACCAGTAGACGAGAGGAAGGGGATCTGAGAAGGCAGGAGGGGCAGGGAATGGGGCCTATGAAGGAATGAAACAGACCAGTTTGTGAGAGGTGCACGTTTGAACATATCACGATGCATCTATTATGTAAAACTGTAATACCAACAAAATTAACAAATGGGTTTAAGTGAAAACAGGATACAGCCAGGGAGACTTGTGAGATGTTAACTTAGCCTAGTCCCATCTCCCACTCCTCAGCTGGACAGTAGCTCAGAAAAACAAAGTCTGTATTTCTAATATTGGAGGAAGAACAGAACAAAGGTTGATCAGTTTTATGCCCAAAGAGGAATCATTTAACCCATCTGTTGGTTCCGAGGAAGATCCCACTCCAAGGACTTGTCTTTTGACCTCACCTGAACTTGCCCAGTACTAATGTCATGGGCCAAACTATATTTGCCTTGTCCAGACAAGCTCCATTTTACCCCGAGACTCCATTTCATATAAGAAATGCTTCTTCCGTGGGAAAACCCTGCCTCTGCCACCTCCTGCTAAGCACACCCTGTTTGGTAAGGCATGGAGGTTAAAAGAAAAAAAACTTTTTTTTTTTTTTTTTTTTTAGTGCTATTGAACCCAGGGCCTTATGCCTGTGAGGCAAGCACTCTACCAACTGAGCTCTATCCCCAGCCCTGTTATTCTTATACATTGTATTATTCAGAAATACATTTTTAAGATGTTCTCTTAGTTCCCATATTTCTTGGGTAGCGTACTGTACCCTGAACTGGGTCATTCTGGCCCACTTCCTATGCTGCTGTGGTTTTCACTTATTGGTAGCTTGTGGTTTGAGATACCTTACCTTCTGTAAGGGGTCAAGGGTGGCAAAGTTTGCTGCCCCTTGGCCCGCCAATGAATAAAATTCCATGTCTCATTTCGTGACTGACCTGGTGATTTTTTTCAAATGCCCCCAACACTAAGAGCCTGGGGTGAGGGACCATGTAATAGGCATGTCAGCAGTTCCCTGGGGTGGCCTGAGGTGAGGGACAACAGCTGGGCAAACAATGGTCAAAAGGTGAGGGAAAAGCAGAGGGAGATGTCCCACATGCACAAGTCAAAGGTAAAGGATAAGAAAAGATATCGTCAATATCATGCACATGATAACCAAAAGAGCTGGATGGTTGTGTAATACCAGAAAGCGCAGGCTGTGAGATAAAAATTGCTACCAAACACAGAAGCATAAAATGAATGGTAAAAGGGTCAATCTAACAGGATTTTAAAATTTACTGTATGCTTGAAATTTTCAATTTTATGAGAGACCCGAGAGGAAGCAGAGTACCAAAGTCACAGAAACATTTCAAACTACAACAAACCAGAGTGGTTGATATTAGAATGAATAAAACATCAGGAGAGTGTTTGGTGGTGGGGGAGGGGAGGGGACATTGCTATCCTGGGAAGGGACACAGTGGAACTCTATCTTGATTAGGGCTCCAGGTAGCACAGATGTATTCCATTTTGGAGTTATTGAATAGTTCAACAAAGATGTTCCTTTCCACGTATGTACATTTTATCTCCGCAAAAGGTCCACCAATGACACTGATACATTTGGACTGACACTTCTTGATTTCAAAACACACTCCAAAGAAAGAGCAATCAAGTCACCATGGTTCTGGTGAAAGGAAAGACAGATCAATGCAACCGAGTGCCAAAGATAAAACTATTTGTGGAGAATTTTCAACAAAGAGGCCAAGATCATCCAATGGAGGAACACATAGCTTTTTCAACAAGTCGTGCCAGACAACTGGGTGGCCTTATGCCAAAGAATGAACTAGACACTTAACTGCACCATACACAAAACTCAATATTGATCAGTTCTAAATACAAGAGCTATAACCATAAAGTCTCGGAAGAAAACAGATAGCTCTGCATGATTTGGGAATAGATTCTTAGGACACAAAAAACTATGGGCAATGCCACCAACAAATGGATATATTGTATGGCCAAGTTTGAATATCTAGTACAAATTAGGGAAATGCAGATCACAACTATACTGAGATTTCATCTGACACCAGTCAGAATGGCAGCCATCAAGAATACAATACATGCTGAAGAGGGTGTGGAGAAAAATGAACAGACTGTTGGCATTATAAATTGGTACAACCACTATGGAAATCAAATGGAGGTTCCTCCAAACACTAGGCAAGGAACCACAGGACTCAGCCATACCACCACTCAGTATTTATCCTGGAGAAGGAAAGTCATCATACTATAGTGGTACACAAATACCCATATTTACAGCAGCACCATAAACTATGGGACCAACCTAGGTGTCCATCAATGGATGGATGGAAGGAGAAAATGTGGTATATATAAGCACAATGGAGTTTTATTCAGCCATAAAGAAAAATTAAATCATGTCATTTGCAGGAACTTGAGATTATATTAAGTGAAATAAGCCAAACTCAGAAAGTCAAGGGTCATGTATTCTCCCATAAGTGGATGCTAGAGAGAAGGGAAAAGAAAGGTGAGTAGATCTCATGAGAATTGAGTGGAGATCAGGAGAATAGAGGAAAAGGATTAGGGAAGGAAGTGGGGAGAGAAAGGGGAAACACTGAGGACTGATACTGACCAAGTAATATTGTCACACTGTGTGCATGTACAAGCATATAACACATCCCAGCATTCCATAAAACTATAATGCACCAATAAAAACATGGGGAATCATTTTTGTGCAAAGGACACCAGGGAGAAAGTAAAAATAAAACCCAAAGATGGGAGAAAGTATGTGTAACTCATGCTCATAAGGGTATCTAGAACATGCATCTACACCAAAGAGCTTTTATAACTCAATATAAAGTCAAATAGCTCAATTTTAAAATGAGCACTTTTGCATTTTTCTGAAAAATGCGAATCAAAACCATAAGATACCCACTTCACCCCATTAGGATGGCGAGAATCAAGAGAAGGTAAGTGCTGGCAGAGGACATGGAGAAATTGGAACTGTCATTTGCTGTTGGTGAGAATGTAAGCTGCCATTCCTCTAACAGGTACACACAGCTACCAAGCCGTCCAGCAATTCCACGACAAGGTATATTTATATCAAAAGAACTGAAGACACGACACAAAAAAAAACTTGTACTCAGATGTCTAGAGCAGCATGGTTCATAAGGAGGTGGAAACAACCTAAATGTCCGTCAGCTGAGGAGTGGACACAAGATTGCTCCATCTGGGCTACAGATCGTTTAATCGTGATACATGCTACAAGATGAGCTTTGAGAACATACCGAGGAACGAAGCGGGTCGCCAAAGACCACATGTGATTCCTCTAGCCCTTCCCTTTTTGTCCTTGGCATGGTGCTGGAGATGGAACCCAGGGCCTTGGCACATGCTAGGCAAGTGCTCTACCACTGAGCTCCACCCCCAGTCCACAGGATTCCATTGATATGAAACCGCCAGACTAAAGCTATGTAGGTAGAAAGCCTTGGTTGCTTAGGGTGGGTAGGATGCTAAGGAGGAGATCACTCCTCCTTAGCATCAGAAAGAAAGAAAGTGATCTTTTTTTCAGAAAGAAAGTGATCTTTCTGAAGTGGTGAAATGCTCTCCAGTTGACTGTGGTGACGCCTGCACATATCCAACTCTTGAATTTTACACCGAGTGGGTGAATTTGGTATGGGAATAATCTCAATAAAGTTGTTATACCAAATAGACTGAGTATAATTCAAAATTACAACTGTTCTGTGAATGTAATAATGAAAGTGTATTTCAATGTATTTAAAGGACATTGAAAGCAGCCAATTTGTGAGCAAGATAATGAATAAACTTACTACAAGTCTTACTTATTGTATACAATTACTTGTGAAACCAAAATGATAAAAACTAAAGAGAAAATAACAGGAAAGCAAATCCTTGGCACATTTTAGAAACTAAATACTTACTGTCATCCATTATCTATCTCTAGAAATGGGGAAAATGGGCTACAAACGCCAACACAGCCTCAGCGTGATCCTTTGTGACTTCTCTTTCCTGGGGCAGGACAGGGCAGGTCTGGGAAAAGCAACAGCAGCCATGAGAGAAAGGCAGGACGCCCAGCCTACTTTGCACCCTGTGAACACTGGGGAACACCCCTCTTCTGCTGAGCTCTCACGGCCATGAGGCGTGGTGGTGAGCAGAGCCAGGCCAAATCCCAGCTCCTGCTGGACCACCTGGGGAGAAGAACAAGCCACACACTGTGCACAGTAGGGCTACCACTGCTCCACTGCTCCCAGGCCTCGCTGACCCTGGGAGATGGGGAAGGAGCTGAAGTAAAACCCAGCAGTGGGGGGGTGTGGGGGCATAGTCCCAATGCATCGAGTAGCTTCAATTCTGACAGCCATACATCACACATCCAGGATGACAATGGCTCCTCCTCACAGGGCGGCTGCGAGTAATCATTTGGGGAGGGAGACATGTGCGTCCTGCCTGGCAAACACTTATTTGCGGCCTCACCATTTTTTTTTTTTTTTTTTTTTTTTTTTTTTTTTTGGCACTTGGTTGCTTTCTAAAATGCACTCAGGGTGGTGAAGTTTCTTCCTGAAGTCGGAAGCAAAGGCACACTTCCCTTTCCCTATGACCATGGAAAATGGAACCTGAGACTTATTGTCTTATGCTCAAAAAAAAAAAAAAAAAAAAAAAATTGGGAATCTGCTTCATTTCTGAATCCTTGGGTAGTAAAAACCCAACCAGAGGACAACGGGGGGCTTTAGCGGACCGATTTGCTACAACCGGGCATCTCCAACACATTCCGTTCTTACACAGTGATAACTCCTGCTTAACAGAGAAGACTCAGGTTGGTGGGACAAAGTTACCCAGGTGACAGAGCTGACCTGCGGTGGGGCTGGACCCGAGCTGGCACTCACTGTGGAGCCTGGCTCCCAATCTGTCTCTAGGCTGCTGCTCTGACTCACATGGAGGCGGGGAGGAGATTCTCCCGGAGTTAATTTAAGGACAATTGAGAAGTGGATCATTTCCTGTGGCTGCCAGGAGAAAAAAAAAAATAGCACAAGCTTGGAGCTAAAAAGAATGAAGTCCAGATGACTCCTAGGGGATTAAAATCAAAGGTAGGGCTGGCTGGCCCCGCTGGGGGCTCCAGGGGAGGGTCCCATCCAGGAGGCTGCTTAAGACCTGCCCCCGCCCCGGCGCCAGCGGCCTTCCTTCTTAGAAGGCCCCCGAGAGTCTATGCGGCCCGCCTGGGTAGTCCCGGACCCCCTTCCCTCAAAACAGACCCTGAACTTATTTCACCCGTGCAAAGTCCTTTTCCCCAGGTAACATTCACGGTCCTGGGGATTTTCAGGACATGGGCGTCTTGGGGAGCTGTCCAGCCACCGCTGGGAATCAGAAATCCAGAGGACCCCGCTGCCCAGTGGCCTGCTTCAGAGAACGAAAGCAAACGCACACGAGGGTGAGGAGGTTCCTGGAGCCACATCTTTGAGGGTCACATGCCGACACCTCCAACTTGTGACCTTTCGGTGCCTCCACCCTCTTCTATATGAGGAGCTGGTGGCTGAATGCGAGTACACGTGCGGCCGCGGTGGCCTCCGCGCGACACGGCACGCCTGTCGGGGCCGCTGATTCCCCAGAGACGCGCGCTGCCCTCGGCTCTGCACGGTCCCTGTTCTGGCTCCAGGAGTGTCAGCGCCTGCTCCGGTGCGGGATTTAGAGATCCGAGGGACTGTGGTGGCGGCTCGGTGGAGCCCGCGACATCCGGCAGAGCCCCTCCCTAGGCCCGACTTTCCAGGCCTCCCAGCCTCAGCGCAGGTCACCGGGCAAAGCCTCTTCCTGCCCCTAGAGAACTTTCGCTCGCTCTTCGTTTCCTTTAAATAAAGAGTATTCATTGTATTTAAATATGCTGTTACTCACAAACGGGCTGCCTGCCAACAACCGCTGGCTTTTCTCCTCTGGCCTCAGGACATTTTGTTAATCAGTCTCCTTTGCTGCTCACCAGGAAGAACCCGACTCATGCCCCGCAGTAGTGGCCAGAGGAAGGAAGGCGCCCACGATAGCCCGCGGCAAGTTTGCCCTAGCTGTTGGTAGCTATTAAAAAAGAAAATCGGGTTGTGGCTCAGTGGTAGAGCGCTTGCCTAAAAAGCAGGAGGCACTGGGTTTGATCCCCAGCACCACATTAAAAAAAAAACTAAATAAACAAAAGGTGTTGTTAAGAAAAAAAGAAAAGAATATAATTCAGTTGGGTGTAGCTGTTGCACACCTATGATCCCAGAAGCTCAGAAGCCTGAGGCCAGAGGATTCCAAGTTCAAAGCAGGCCTCAGCAACTTAGCAAGGCCCTTAACAACTTAGCAAGACCCTGCCACAAAATAAAAAATGAAAAGGTCTGGGGATGTGGCTCAATAGTAAAGCACCCTTGGGTTCAACCCCCAGTGCCAAAAAGAAAGAAAAAAAACTCCCCAGTCAAGTTATTGCAGTAAATCAAAAGCTGATTCACCAATCAGGCAGCTTCCTGACCAGAGCAGGTTCTAAAAGCATTCTGAGAGCTTTTATAGGAAAGCAGAGTGAGGCTTCAAAAACAATGTGATTTGCTAAGCCTAGTCAATCAACCAGACACATGGTTACAGCTTAACCAGCTAATTGTTTACAGCCTAAGCAGTTAACTGGTTACAGGGCCTTCTGCGACCTGCCAAGGCTCAGTTACTAGGATTAGGCTCCATTGGATTGGTCTGTTGGGCCCAGGGCAGGTGTCCAGTCCAAGTTTAACAGGCCTTGATGGTCCTAGAGCAGAGGATTTGGGGGCAGCAGTTTCATTTCTGGGTTTTCTGGGTTTTCCTCTGGGTTCCTCAAGCATCTTCAGAGACATCTGTGGGACATCTTTGAAGACACTGAACTTTTCAGTGAAAGCCTTGACTTCAGCCACCTGCTCACTCCAGCGCCTCCCTCGCAAAGTGCTGCCAGCCCTATGAAAGAAAAGCCCTTTGCTGTTTAAATTTGAGACACTTGTGTATTTCTGAAATCAGAGCTTTCTTTTTAATACTCTTTTGAACAAAGTCTCTCCTGATCTAAATCTGGACTTGTTATTTGACAGTCCAGGCTCATAAGTAGGAGCGCATTCTCTGTATCAGACAGGCTTCTGACCCACACTCCAGGAGCCCCTCCGTGCCCTGCAGGACAGGCCAGCCAGTCTCGGTCATACTGTGGATCTTGAAGTGGCTCTTAGGTGCAGCTCCAGCCCCTATGACATGGCTCAGCTGTGATCTGAGAGCCAGGAACTTGGGGGAAAGGTGCTCATCTGTGCCACCAGAGGCAGCCCCACAGATCTAGGTCTTGGCTGTGGAACCTGAACTGTCCCTGTGACTCAGTTTCAGCCCCTCTTAGCCACAGTCCAGAGCCAGTGCTGCCTGCCAGGTATGTATCCACTGACCCAGCAGGAGTCCTTTCAGGGACCTGGAGGAAGTCACAGCCCATCTGCACACCTGGTCACTGGCCCCCTGTCCATCACTACTTATCTACTGACATCTTGACACAGGAACCCTTTGGTGTCCCTCAAGGATGTTAAAATCCCTTCATAAGAAACATATCCATTATCTGAAAATAGAAAGGTATTTAAGAAAGAAACCCTGCTTACCTGGACTTCGTTCAACGTCTCAGGGCAGGATACTGAGAAGGCAGATAGGAAAGGGTATGGATTCAGCTTGACGTGATGGCAGCCATCTTGATTTGGAACCACAATTGCCCCAGAGTTATCCTAGTTAGTTTTTCCTGCATGGTTTCCCAGCAAACTAGACAAAACCATTAGAGTGGCATGTGAAGCTTTATAACCACTCTGGCTTTATGCATGTGTCTCTTTGATATTAGCTGGAGATAAACCAGGTATATTCCAGCTAGGATGAGGTCACTTTTATCCTAACCCAGCTACCTGCTCTTCCTTCTGACCCAAATTATAGAAATTCAACTGGTTTTGCTGCCACCTAGGACAAAGCTTCCATCAGTAAGTCCCCCAATAAATCACACTGTGAAATCCTGGATCTGCATGCCTCTTTCTTGGGTCTCACAGTGCCTTAGAACTGGTCCTTCTACTCTGAAGACCAGTTATTCTGGAACAGGCAGAAAAGAAGGAAACCATAATATCAGACCTGCCTAACCACAACCCTCATGGACTAGTTGGTCTGAACATCACCTGATAGGAAGTGTAACATTTACCTCCTGTGGCTATCAGTTACTCACAGGCTCTTTTCCTTGGGGAAACAACAACCAAAAAAAAACTTGACCTTTCTTCTCACAGGAACAGAGGACCATCCCACAGCCCCCAGGCCCTGGGGTCACTCATCTGTCTCCTGATGCTTTTGAGTCAAAACTCCATGTTCCTTTCCTTTTCTAAGTCCCACAAGTACAGTAATGCTACCTAGGCAGTAAGCAGCAAGGACAGAGGTTCCAGACTTCAATTTGGAAAGAAATCTCAGGAAGGATTCTTACTGACAGGGGCACTTCTTTGTTTCACTTTCAAAATCAAGACTTGTTGGCTTCTTTTGAGCTATGTCCTGAAGAGCTCCCCAAAGTCACTCTCTCCAGAAAGGATCCTCCCTGGAGCCTGGTTTCTGTAAATATTCACAGACTCTCACAAAAAGGCCGGTGCCTGCCTGGAGAAGCCCACAGTCAACCTGAGTGCTGCTGGTTTCAGAGAATAAACAGTGTTAGCCACTGCTAATTCACTTTTAAACACTTTATAAGAGTTACTGTATTTATCAAATCAAGGACTATTCGGTTCTTTTTAGATTTTAATTTTTTGGTGAAATTCCCCATATTGTCAATGAACATATTAATAGCAGCTATTTTAAATTCATGTCTGGTAACTCCAAACATACAGATCACCTGGAGCCTGTTGATAGATCTTATTTTTGCTTTCAGTTCATCTGATTTTCCCCCCTCCTGGAAAGTCTGTTAATGTTCGTTTTGGTATGAGACATTGCTTATAAAAATTTTTGGAGGCTCTGTATAGCACCTTTATCAGGGGAATTTTTCTTCTGGTGAATGAGGAGAGTACCAGCAAACTCTTTATATCCAATTAAGGATTTACCCCATTATTCATGAGGATCAGAGACATATGCAACCTCAGGAACATTTGGAAGACACTGCATACCACCAAATCTAAAACTGATGATTCTTGGACACAGCACGAATTCTAGATATTTATTCCAAGGAAATAACAGTGCCTGAAGATGAATGTCACCATCCTAAATTTTTCATTGAACTGCTGTTTAGAAGACACAGTCTGAGCATTCATCACGATAAACTGGTTAACACATAATATATCCTTATACTGAAATGCTGTACGATTTAAATATAGATCAATATTGATAGAAAATGTTTCTAACATTGCATGAGGATTTCTTTCCTTGATGCGTCTTTGTCTGGTTTTGGTATCAGGGCGATACTAGCGTCATAGAATTATCCCATGGAATAATTTGAGGAGTGTTGGTGTTAATTCTTCTTTGAAAGTCTTGCAGAACTCAGCTGAGAATCTGTCTGGTCCTGAGTTTTTCTTGGTTGGTAGGCTTTTGATTGCATCTTTTATTTCATTGCTTGAAATCGATCTGTTTAAATTGAGAATGTCCTCCTGATTCAGTTTGGGTAGGTCATATGTCTCTAGAAATTTGTCAATATCTTTGAGATTTTCTATTTTATTGAAGGATAAATTTTCAAAATAGTCTCTAATTATCTTCTGTATTTCAATAGTGTCCATTGTGACATTTCCTTTTTCATCATGAATTTTAAGCCAAAAACATACATTGGTAAAAAGATAGCCTCTTCAACAAATGGTGCTGGGAAAACCAGAAATCCATATGCAGCAAAATGAAATTAAACCTTTATCTCTCACCCTGCACAAAACTCAAATCAAAGTGGATCAAGGACCTAGGAATCAGACCAGACTCTGCACCTAACAGAAGAAAAAGCAGGTCCAAATTTTTATCATGTCCGCTTAGGACCTGACTTCCTTAACAAGACTCCCAAAGCACAAGAAATAAAATCAAGAATCAATAAATGGGATGGATTCAAACTAAAAAGCTTCTCAGCAAAGAAAACAATAACATGAAGAGAGCATACAGAATGGGAGAAAATCTTTACCATCTGCACATCAGATAGAGCATTAATCTCCAGGACATATAAATAACTCAAAAAACTTAACATCAAAAAACAAATAACCACTGGTGCCGCGCCGCGTTTGGCCGGGCGCGGGGCCGGCGTCCGCTCGCCGCGGGGTTGGGCGGGCTTCCCCAGGGGCCGTGGAGTCTCTGCCTCCGGCCGCCGAGCGTCTGGATCGGGTGAGTCCGGGTCTGAGGACAGCACCTTTGCGGCCGGTGGGAGGACGCTGACGCGCGGAGGCCGGGCGAGGCGCCTGCCCAGCCCAGGTGAGCGCGGACTCCGGCTCCGGGCTCTGCTAGCCGCTTGGCTCGTGAACCCAGTGCAGGCACCCCACTCGGCTCTTTCGAAGGGCGCCCAGAAACTTCTAGCTACATGCCATCAAGGCGTTTTCCCAAAGGCGAACGCTGCCAAAGCGCAATCCAGAAATACAGAATGTCTGTTCTAGGTGGGCATCTCCTGATTGGCACCTTCACCTGCCTCCCACAATTCACCTGATATTTTGAAGTAACACAAAGAGAATGAAAGAAGTTGATAATCTTGAAAGTATAAAAGAGAAGTGGGTTTCTGAAACAGGATCCAATAATCAACCTCTTAGTGATAATCAACAAACAAATTGTGAATACTTTGTTGACAGCCTTTTTGAGGAGGCTCAGAAGATTGGTGCCAAATGCTTGTCCCCCACTGAACAGAAGAAAGAGGTAGATGTAAGTATAAAATTATGGAAAAATGGATTCACAGTCAATGATGATTTTAGAAGTTATTCTGATGGTGCAAGTCAGCAGTTTCTGAACTCTATCAAAAAAGGGGAATTACCTTCAGAATTACAAGGGATTTTTGATAAAGAAGAGGTGGATGTTAAAGTTGAAGACAAGAAAAGCGAACTATGTGTATCTACAAAGCCTGTGTTCCAGCCCTTCTCAGGACAGGGTCATAGACTGGGAAGTGCCACACCAAAAATTGTTTCTAAAGCAAAGAGTACTGAAGTTGAAAATAAAAATAATCTGTCCATGGTTTCACTGAACAACTTGGAACCCATCACTAATATACAGATCTGGTTAGCCAATGGGAAAAGGATTGTTCAGAAATTCAATACATCTCATAGGGTAAGCCACATCAAAGACTTCATTGAAAAATACCAAGGACCTCAAAGAAGTCCTCCCTTTTCCCTGGCGACTGCCCTTCCTGTCCTCAGATCGCTGGATGAGACGCTCACAGTAGAAGAAGCAGATTTACAGAATGCTGTAATTATTCAGAGACTCAAAAAAACTGCCGAACCTCTTAGAGAGTCTTCATAGTATTGATTTTTAAGAGACTAAGAAGAAATGTCACAGAGAAATGATGGTTGGAAGTGGACATGCAAAAATGGGAGGAAGGACCAGTCAGATTCACTGGTCTGTCGGTGTGAGTGCTGTTTACTGCTTCTGAGGAGAAGACTTTTGAATAATTTCAAGTTAAGAAAGTAACATGGCTGGAAGTTATATTTAATGATATTTAATGTACTTTTCCCAGAAGGCTACTCAAAAAGAAACATATACTTAATTTCAAAGACCAGTTAATCAACATATATTAAGTAGCTACATCATTTAGAATCTTAATATGGTATAAATGAATAAAAAATGTTCACAGTTTTAATCACTGAAACATTTCTAAATAGCAGGTATTTATTTAAATGTTAGCTATCTCAGAGTTTTTAAATAGCAATATATTAAGAAATTATACGTAACAGGTTAAAAGCATTAGTGTAATTATTTTATAACTGAGATATAATCAGAAGGGCAGAAAGACCTTTTACCATAGGTATGTTTAAGACTCATTGTGTTCTGAATTTTCACTCTGCTGGCAGGATACACTCGAATATTAATTTGGCTACAGTATCTAAGTTGTATTTTCATTTAGGAATAAAATTGCATGACTTAATGTAATGTCAGTGTTAACATACCCACTCACATTTCTGTACTTCTAAATTTTTTTTTTTTTTTAACTTATCTTTCACTTTTTTACAGTGCTGGGGATCAAACCCAGTACCTCCAAATGCTAGGCAAGTGCTCTAATGAGCCACATCCTAGCACCCCCTACCTTTTATTTAATTGGGAATGTATGCATTGTTTGTTGTTTTTTGTTTGTTTGTTTGTTTGTTTGTTTTTTGGTGTGGGGAAATCCTGGCTTTTTAACGCTAAGCCACATCCCCAGCCCTTGTTATTTTTTATTTTGAGACAGGATCTTGCTAAGTCTCTGAGGCTGGCCCCCTTGCCTCATCCTCCTATGTCACTGGGATTTACGATATGTGCCGCCATGCCTAGCTAGGGATTTATTTTTAGTTAACAATTAGGTATTTAGCCATTCATTTCCCACCAGTCAGAATATGCTACTAGGTTATCACATTACTAATTAAAGAATGTTTTTAAATATATCACTTGAAGTACAATTTTTTTATTTCTTGTATCCCCTATGTATACATTAACAGATTATTTATTACATTTTTATATCACCAAGACATCTTAGGAGTTTAACTAAAACTAGTTAAACTCCTAAGTTTAAGTTTAAGTTTAAGTTTAACTAAAACTAGTTAAACTTCAAAACTTAAATCAGATTAAAACCCTGGCTTGAAACTTAAGCTTTTTTACCAATGAATCATTAAAAATAAAGTATTACGGCTGGGGCTGTAGCTTAGTGGTAGAGTGCTTGCCTAGCATGTGTGAGGCATTGGGTTCAATCCTCAGCATCGCATGTAAATAAATAAAATAAAGGTCCATCTACAACTGAAAAAAAAAAAAAGTTACATAAATAAATAAAGTAGGTGTTGAGCATGCCGAGGATTAAGTGGCCCCTATCAGCAGTAATGTTCATAGGGTGCTAGATGGAGGCTGTGAGGCCTTGGGTCTCGAGACCTTTTGTTTTATGTGTGTTATATATCTATATAATACTAAAAATTCAAAGTTTTTAACTTATTTTTGTGACAAGTTCTGGCTCTATTGCCCAGGCACCTTGAACTCTGGAACCTCTCCTGCCTCATCTTCCACAATAGTCATGACTACTGGCATGCACCACAGCACTAGCTCCAAAAATTCAGTTTTAAACTATTTACTTAAAAATAATGACTTTCAAGCTGGGTACAGGGCATGTGCCTGTAGTCCCAGCCACACAGGAGGCTTGAGCAGGATGTTTGCTCAAGCAAGAGTTCAGGTCCAGCCTGGGCAACAGAGTAAGATTGTCTCTTTAATAAAATAAAATAAAATTAAAATAAATAAATAAATAAGCAATTTCCAAAACACAAAAAGGTTTAAGTAAGAAAAGTGACATTGTATTTTCTTTTTTTGCAAAATTCTTTTCTGTCTTTCTTATGGATTCTCTTTTTCATTGTGGGGAGTTTTTTGTTTTGTTTTTGTGTTACTTGGCATTCTACTAGAATCAAGCCCAAGCACATACCAGGCAAGCACTCCACTACTGAGCCAGATCCCCAACCCCAGATGGCTTGTCCTGTCTACTCTCACTGCTGCAGTAGCACACATCCTTAGCCTCCAGAAGACACCACCTACATCCATAAGAGAGGAAGCACATAACATTTTAATATTACTCAGAAAAAAGTTTTGACATCATAATCCCCTGAATGGATCTCAGAAACCCCCAGTGATCGGCTAAGAGTCAGTCCTTTAAAGCAATGTAGAGTTCACAGTACTCGAGCTTTACTGTAAGAATCATTTGACTTTTCAGAAATGCCCATTCCTACCACCCATCACAAACATTGCATTCTCCCTGGGTTAGGTCCCAAACCACTGCACTTGAAATCTTGAGTCACCGCTTAGGGGTGTGGTGGCAGTACCACTCTTCAGGAAATCCTGCACTAAGCTTCTACCCTAAGAAAATAAAGCCAGCATGCTTCACCATGGACAGTGGAAGACTCCAAAAAAGAGCTGCTGAACCTCATCCACCAGTTGCTTTTACAGAGAGCCCAAACCCCTTTAACCTGAACAGATCATGATGTAATCCTGTGCTTTGTCTCCTGTAACACAGATGAGACAGGGCTGGAACGTTTGAATGAGGCTTTTTCCTAAAGGGTCAGAATAGCAAAAGGGAAGTATTTACATAACTACATGGCATGGCTTCTCTTTGTGGTCTATTTTAAGGACACTTCCTTTCCTAGCTCCCAGCTGACCATGCGGTAGAGGTCTCTTTATGAGAAAAGGAGGAAGAAAAGAGATCCTTTTTCCTTTTGTCCTTTACCCTAGAAAATGGGCAGGTACATAGTAGAAAATAAATGTTTGTCAGTAACATACAGTAGTGTCGAGTCCTCTCTAGTAAGACAGAAATAATGACATTCTTTCAAAAAATTGGTAAAATCAATGAACTTTCAGATATGGAAAATAATTTATGAGTGTTCATATAACCAGAACTCCATAAGATGTTTCATATAAGCCTATCATGAAGTGTTTTTATTTGCATAATTAAAATGAATAGATGATTCCGCGTTTATACAAGCAGTCTTTCTTACAATGATAGTTTTAAATATATATATCACCAGGGGCAGTGGTGCACACCTGTAATCCCAGTAGCTCAGGAGGCTGAGACAGAAGGATCAAGAGTTCAAAGCCAGCCTCAGCAAATTAGTGAGGCCCTAAGCAACTCAGTAAGACCCTGTCTCTAAATAACATGTTAAAAAAAAAAAAAAAAAAAAAAAGAGCTGGGGATGTAGCTCAGTGGTTAAATATCTTTGGGTTCAATCCCTGGTACCAAAAAAAAAAAAAAAAAAAAGTGTCATATACCTACAGAAAAAGCCTCCTTTGTGGAATTTCCAACTTATATAATTCATTAATCAGAAGGTATAATGGAAGTTTCTTATGTGTGCATGTAGCATTCATCCCAATGAGAGGTGCCTACAGAGAAAGATCTGTCATCAGCAATAACCTTCATTTTTTTAACTGTGAAAACTTTTGTTAATGTGAATAATAATCTCAAATGTTTTTGGAAAAGTTAATCATCTGATAAAGCTTTTTACTTGAATGTTTATATGTTGTAAATGCATAAAATACTCAATGCAGGTTGAATATGGGAAACAACTGGATTTGCCAAGAGAAAGAAAATTTGAAAATATGCAAACATCTTAGGTGTGGAATACAGTTTGACCTAAATAGTTGTTTCAAAGCCGTTATCAATTTTTTGAAAATAATTAGGGCTAATATATAGAAGTATATTTCTAATTTTACAAATTCTGATTTAATGGTTAAATTACTATGCATTATTGAAGTTAAAACTTATTTTATATACTTTTCATGATGTTTCAGTGTATTGATAATATGGTTGTATGAATTTATTTCAGTGCCTTAAAGTATTTTGAATGCAATATTTTGCTAATGGTTAAAGAATTGTTCTCTTAAGAATGAAATGCTATCCGTTAAAAAGGATCTATGAAGTAATTTACACTTGTAAAAAAAAAAAAAAACAAATAACCAAAAATAGAAAAATAACCCAAATAATAAATGGGCTAAGGAACTGAGCAGACACTTCACAGAAGATAAACAGTTGATTAACAAATATAATGAAAAAAATGTTCAACATCTCTAGCAATTAGAGATGCAAATCAAAACTAAGATTTCATCTCACTCCAGTCAGAATGGTAATTATCAAGAATACAAGCAACAATAAGTGTTGGTGAGGATGTGAGGAAAAAGGTACACTCATTTATTGCTAGTGGGATTGCAAACTGGTGCAACCACTCTAGAAAGCAGTATGGAGATGCCTTAGAAAACTTGGAATGGAATCGCCATTTGACCCAGCTATCCCACTCCTTTGTTTATACACAAAAGACTTAAAATCAGCATAGTACAGTGACACAGTCGCATCAATGTCGATAGCAACTCAATTCACAATAGCTAAACTGTGGTACCAACCTAGATGCCCTTCAACAGATGAATGGATAAAGAAACTGTGGTATATATACACAATGGAATGTTGCTTGGCCTTAAAGAAGAATGAAATTATGGCATTTGCAGGTAAATGGATGGAATTGGAGAATATTGTGTTAAGCAAAGTGAGCCAAACCCAAAAAACCAAAGGCCACATGTTTTCTCTGATAAGTGGATGCTGATCCATAATGCGGGAGCCCAAAGGAAGAATGGAGGAACTTTGAATTGGGCAGAGGGGAGTGGGGGAGGGGAGGGGGCATGGGGGTGGGAAAGACAGTGGAATGAGATGGACATTATTACCCTATATATGGGTATGAATGCAAGTATGGCGTGACTCTGCATCATGTACAACCAAAGAAATGAAAAGTTGTGCTTTTCTCAGCACCACATATAAATAAATTAATAAAAATGAAGGTCTATCAACATCTAAAAAATATATTTTTTTAAATTTTTAAAAAAGAAAAGTTGAGGGAGATAGCTCAGTGCTCAGTTGGTAGAGTGCATGCCTCCCAAGCACAAGGCCCTGGGTTCAATCCTCAGCACCGCAAAAAAAAAAAAAAAAGTGCTTCATTTGTGTACAATGAGTTGGAATGCATTCTGCTATCATGTATAACTAATTAGAATAAAAAACACTGCATGAAGGAAAATGTTACAAAATTGTATGCATATTATTCTAAATGTCTCATAAAACAGAATGTCCATATGCCTACATTGACACTCTCAAAAATACTCAATTAAATATTCAGTTTATGTGCATCAGTGGTGTATCCACTGTGCTATTTTGCTTGTTTACAAACTCAAGCATAACAATTCTTAGGGAAAAAAAAAATCTAATTTTACTTTGGAAAAAATAGAGATACCTCAAAAGTTTCTCCAGAAAGCTGATGTGTGGTTAATGGCAAGTCATAATCATATTATTTAGATATGGTATACTTAGGAAGATACCAAGTCCCTAAATGACTAAGAGGGACAAGAGGTTCCGAAAATCAGCTGCCTTAGAGGTTAACAAAGCATCCACTCTTATCATGATTTGGCATGAGCACCTGTGGGAACCAACCAGAAAGGCCAAGGTCAGGGAATCACCAAGAATTGGTCCTGAGCCGTTTCAACCAGGCCTAGCCCTGACCTAGCTGTATTCTTATAAATTACGCATACCAACACATCTCCTTTTGGTTTCAGCTGGTTAAGCTGGGTTTTTTATCTCTCACAACTGGAAACATTCTAACATAAACCACCATGAGTGCTGTGACAAAGCAGAGAACTGCTGGCCCTGGGTTTCTGACGGTATGTGATGCTTGAGATGCCATGGAGCATCAACACCCATCGTCCTGGAAGATGAGGTGCAGGGAAAGGACAGTAGGAGACTGTCCCACCTCTGGACACACCTGGCTGTAAACCCTTCACCCGGCAAATCTGAACACCACTGAGGAGCTGAGAAGTATGGAGCGGTGTCCAGAACTTTCTGTGCGCTGATCAGCTGAGTCCAATGTCCTGTCTGCATGATCCGTGATTTCCCCTTCTGCACACCCTTTCCTCAAGAAGCTTTATGGAAACAAAAGCCATTTTTTTTTTCACTCAGTTTGTTTTTGTCACATAAGACCTAAAAAGGACAGTGAAATTTATACTATCCAGAATTAATGGTACAGTGTACAGAGAAAGTCTTAAATGTTAAGATCAAAAACGAGTCCATTACTCTTTAAGCAGAGAGCAGGAGCCAGTTGTAAAAATCTTACACAAAGAGCAGGCTTTATATAAGGCTTTTTATAAGAATTCTTTGTACAATTTACTACAACTAATTGGGGTTCACAGTTTTTCAGGTGTGGGTCCTCTTTATGATAGGTCTTTCCTGTCATGGTTTGGATATGAGTGTCCTCCAAAGCTCCTGAGTTAATGCAGGAATATTCAGAGGTGAATGATTGGATTATGAGAGCTGCGACCTAATCCGTTTGTCCTAGTTTGAATGGGCTGACTGGGTGGTGACTGCAGGTGGGGCATGGCTGGGGAGGTGGGTCATTGGGGGCATGTCCTGGAAGGCATATCTTCCCTGACACCCCTCCCCCCACTTCTTGGCCATCATGAGTGAAGCAGCACTTCTCTGCCACATGCTTCAGCCATGATGCCCTGCCTCACCTCAAAGCAATGGAACTGGCCAGCCAAGGACTGAATGAGCCTCTGACAGTGAGCTCACATTGTAGTGGATGTGGATTTGTCAGGTCTGTCATTGTGGGGGTCTCTCAGCCATGTCCCGCGTGGATGAGAAGAGGACTAACTGCCGGAGGATGATGTTGGCTAATAAATCAATCAATTACCCATAAACTTATCTAATCAATAAACACACAAGAGTCAATATTCCTTTTAAATGAGAGGGGGCATGATGGATCTGGCCATACCAGCTGTGGCCTCTAACAACATGGAGTAGTGCAACCCTCTTTTATTTATAGTCACATGGGTACAAGGGCCCAGACCAGGATGGTGTGGGTTAGGGGAGCCATTTTCTCAGGGGAACTACCACAGAACCAGACAGGGAACCCCTCCCACACAGTGCCACATGCTTCCTGGCAATCTGGGACATTCTCCATGGTAGCCAGTTCCTAGAAGCCAGACCTCCACGTCCCATGGCTCAACCTCATCTGATTCTGCTAGATAAGGATGGCTCCCACATGTCGTTATACTTTTGTTAAAGTCCTGGCCTGACTTTTCATTTTTAAGGCCTCTATTGCCTGAAAAGGCTCTGAGTGGAACTCTTACTTGTTCCATCCTTCCAGGGTTTCTCTGCTGTGTGTTCTCTTGAAAAAACTGACATTTTAGGCTCTGCCTGAGACACTGTGCTCATACAAAAAATAGATTTTCTCCAATGAAATTTATCTGACTATAAAAAATAATCCACTCATGAATTCTTAAAACACATTTTAAAAATACTTTTGCCACAAGGATTTTCTGAGGAAAAGGAGAAGCCTAAGTCCGGAAGAACACCTTTACTGGACTCATCACGTGTGTTGGGTTTACTGCCACTGTGGACCTTCTGATGAACCTGAAGACATGAATTCTTACTAAAGCCCTTCCCACACACAGAGCATTTGTATGGCTTCTCTCCAGTGTGGACTCTCCGATGGGCCTGCAGATGTGAGGTCTGGCTGAAGCTCTTCCCGCACAAGGCACATTTATAGGGCTTCTCTCCTGTGTGGATCCTCTGGTGAACATGGAGATACGAGTTCCAGATGAAGCCCTTGCCACACTCATCACACCTGTAGGGCTTCTCCCCTGTGTGCACTCTCTGGTGGGCTTGAAGGTGTGAGCTCCAACTGAAGCCCTTCCCGCACACCTCACACCTATAGGGCTTCTCTCCAGTGTGGACTCGCTGGTGGTCTTGGAGGTGTGAACTCTGACTGAAGCCCTTCCCACATGTCTCGCACCTGTATGGCTTCTCCCCCGTGTGGACCCTCTGATGGGCCTGAAGATGGGAGAGCTGACTGAAGTCCTTGCCACAGGTGTCACATTTGTAAGGCCTCTCTCCGGTGTGGACTCTCTGATGGGCCTGAAGATGAGAATTACGGCTGAAGTTCTTGTCACACACGTCACATTTGTAGGGTTTCTCTCCAGTGTGGATTCTCTGATGGGCTTGAAGGTTTGAGGCCTTACTGAAACCCTTACGGCATACCTCACACGTATATGGCTTCCCTCCAGTGTGGACTCTCTGATGGAGACCAGGATCCTGGTTCCGTACCCTGTCACACGCCTCCCAACCATATGCTTTGTCTCTGGGGAGGGCTCTGTCACAGGTGTCCAGCTTCTCTCCTGGCTGAATAAGCTCATGACTGGGAAGAGAGGAGTTCTTGTTGAGGCTCTGAGCACACAGCTGACACCTGGTGGGCTCTCCTTCTGACTGGACCCTCCGAGGAGTCTGTAGGCATGAGCGTGGCCCGAAGCCCTCACCACCTCCACCCCTGCAGCGTCTTCTACCTGTGTGAGTGCTGGGACGCAGGCTCCGCACCGAGCTGTGACCTACGTCCCTCCCACACTCAGTACATACCAGGGGCTTCTCTCCCAAGGGCAACTGCTGGTGAAGATCAAGGTCAGAGCCAACGCTGAAGCCTTTTCCTTTCTCACAGGAGGTCTGCTCTTGTGAGTGACTTACCCTATCCTGGGATGATTTCTTCAAGAATTCTTTTCTACCATTACTGGGGATACAAGCTTTCTCTCCTTTGTGTATTCCCTGGTCATCACAGTCACATTTACACAGCTTATTTGTTATGTCAATTTGCTGGCATCTTCTCTGGTAATTCTGGGATTCTCCCACATTCATTTTTCTCCAGAAATCCCAGGTGGTCCTAAATGGAAACTCTTGCTTTCTGACACTGTCAGAACTCTCCCCATGAAGCTTCACTACACAGACCTCATCTTTCGGGACCTGAACAGAGGCTCCTGTCCACACCTGGGCATTGCCTTGTTTTGGCAACTCAGACCTCTTCCCTTGAAGACTTAGGATCAAGTCTTGATTTCTGGCTAATTTACTTGTAAATTGTTCCCACATTTGCCAGCACATAAGGTCTTCACGTAAAAGGCATCTTAACCCTACTTCCTGGAGAGTCTCTATCTCATTTTGATTCCTGCATCCTGGAAGAATAAAGAGATTTGGAGATGAAATGAGGATGGATGTTTGTTCAGAGAAAAAACATTTCACAGCTGACCACACTGGGAGACCTTATTCCCCCACTGGAGAGCTGAATGTGACTTCATCCTTGTTCTTTTCATGACTATGGAAACACAAGAGGTGATGACATTACCTCCTTGACCATAAGAATAATTACTTAGGAATCCTGTCCATGGGTGGAGATGCAGTTTCACAGTTCAGTGTTTGTCTAGCAAGCCCGAAGCCCTGGGTGTGGTCCTCAGCATGAAAACAACAATGACAAACAAACAAACACCCCAAACAAGAACAAAAACACTGTCCTCCTTTCTGTAGCAGGTGTGTAGGATCAGCAACATCACGGTTACACTAACAACCTACAAGTGAACCCAAGGTGACAAGAGACTGAATCTCTCTGGGTTCACAGGCAGGTTATCTCCTAATACCAAGATTCCCAAGGAGAGAAGGAGGAAGTATCCTCCACGGAAGTGAAAAGAATTTATCTGCAAAGGGAAATATCTCCTCTGTCCCGACAATAAGTTCATGAGATGGTACATTTATTTCCTTCACTTAGCTGTTTAACCTACATCTTAAACAAGCTTGATCTGAGAGAATTCCCTTTCATGTTGATGATTTCCTACTACGTGAATTTAACTGGCGAATATTACATCAGCAAAGCAATTAGAAAACTGATTCCTAGAGCTGACACAATCTATGAGAATAAATTATTGCCACTTGATTTGGCTAAATTTTGTGATAAACCTGAATGGCCAACACTATCTTCTGGGTTTCATGGGTATGTGTCTGCATGTGTCACAGGATGGACACTCGGCAGGTCTGAGAAACAGCAAGCAGCCCCATACACTGGAAGGACTGAGAAAAGTCCAGACTAATAGAGCAAGTGAGCAGGCGGCCAGGCCACAGAGGACACAGAAGGCCCTTGACAGTTCAAAACCAAGCATTTAACTAAGACAAAAGTCATGGAAGGGCCGTAAGCACAGGAGTGACCAGACTGCCAGACGGGATCTGGCTGTGTGAAGGCTGCTGCAGAGAGTGGAGATGATGCTGGGGGTGGGCCAGGGTGGTCTCCATGGACAGGTGGGAAGGGGAGACGGAGCTGCACCCTGAAAGCCTCAGAGCTGTGTTTGCTCACCTGAACTCCCGTCTTCTTTGGTTTCTGTCTCCATCGCCCAAAGCTTCTCCTCCCTTCCCAATGGCAACATCGTGCCCAGTCTGAAGGGTTTATAGCCTATGAAAGAGAAATGGCAGGGCTGGGGGAGAGGCTCATGGTCGAGCGCTTGCCTAGTGTGTGAGGCCCCGGGTTCCATCCCCATCACCACAAACACTAAAATGAGAAATGGCATACATAGACGTGAATGCATTAAAGGCAAAAATTTTCATTCTAGTATTACAGTTTTCATGCACTTTAAGTAGCATTTTTTCAGAATTCTATTGTGCCCTATTGTAAAAAAAAAATAGCTTTATGATCCAGTATAGAGACACGTAAATCACTAAATCAAACGATCAGCTGATGTGATGCTAACCATCACCCACTTTTATTACCTCTCATTTCCCATTTCATTCACTGTTCTTATGTGCTAACAAAGAGTTGTATTTCCACTCCATTGCATTAAAAATAATTATGTAACCCACCAATTACTTTTAAAACCCACCAAGATGCTGCAATTGCAATTTGAGAAGAGTAAAGTACAAAGTGTCCCACCGAGAATCAGGAAATCGGGCTGGGGAGATAGCTCAGTCGGTAGAGTGCTTGCCTTGCAAGCACAAGGCCCTGGGTTCGATCCCCAGCACCGCAAAAAAAAAAAAAAAAAAAAAAAAAAAAATCAGGAAATCCAGACTCCCAAGTCCAGGGAAGCATTTCAAGAATCCCAAAATCTTAAATAGTTGCAATGTACTCCAGGGGCTGACTTTTCATTACCCAGGACACCTGTCCTCACCCACTGAGAGCAGGTTCCTGAAGTTCTCCAGCATCACCTCTTGGTACAGCTTCCTCTGGGCAGCATCCAGTAATCCCAGCTCCTCCTCGCTGAAGACCACAGCCACGTCCTTGAAGTTCACTGCCTTCTGCAACAGAGAACACAAAAAAATCTCCATCTTCTGACCCATATCCACTGGGAGAGGGGCACACTGAGGAGGTGGGAGGACAGGTGGGAAGATGTTCTCAATTTTGATGACTCTGAGTCAACTTTAAGTTGCTTCCTCCCCTTCTCCCTCCTGAATGCTGACTCCATACACTGATTTTCTACAGACATAGCAAAAGCCTGCAACTGAAGACACGTGTGCTGGTGCACGCCTGAATCTCAGCTACTCAGGAGGCTAAGGCAGGAGGGAGGCAAGTTGGAGGCCAGCCCAGCAACTTAGTAAGACCTTGTCTCAAAATGGTAAAAGGGCTGGGATGTGGCTCAGACCTGGGTTCAATCCCAGTATGGGGATGGGTGGGAAGTACCTACAAACTGAAAAATAGCCCCTGTGTATTTAACGTGGTGCCATTTGGGAGTATTCCAACAGTAAGTGTTCTAAAACTGTAACTGGTGAATCATGGGGTACACATTTTATAATTTGACTGATACAATTTGAACACCCAAAAATATGAAATCTGAAAAGTTGTGAAACCTGAGACTTTTTGAGCACTGACATGATGCCATAAGTGGAAAATTCTACACCATGAAATTCAGTTTCATGCACAAATCATTAAAAAACATTGTATGAAATTACCTTCAGGCTATGTGTATAAGGTGTGTAAGAAACAAATGAATTTTGTATTTAGACTTGGGTCCCATCCCCAAGATATTTCATATGTTTATGCAAATATTACAAAATCCCCCAAAATCTAAAATCCAAAACACTCCTAGAGCCAAGCATTTTGGATAGGGACACACCTGTGCCGGCAAACTCTCCTAGAAGTGTCAGGTCAGTTTGGCCCCGGGGTCTGAGCGCTTTCCCGCTCAGGTGACTGAAGCTGAGCACTCCATCTGTTAAGAGCCTGGCGAGCACGGCCTTCTGCGCCCTTCCCAGGGAGTTACATGCCTGGTCCTTGGTGTTCCCAAGGCACATCACATCTGTTTCTCCCTGCGACAGCACTCAGAGTGTCCATGTGTGCAGGTTCTCATGCCAGAATGAACACCTCAGCTTAAATCCCAGAGCTCTGCTCCTTACAGCCACGTGGCCTTAGACAAGTCCCTTGGTCTCTCATTCCCTTCAAATGTATGACACTATCACATCAGAAGATTTTTAGAGGAATGACTGTACACAGTGTCCTTAGAACTGTGCTAATTTAGCAGCCACTAGTCACAGTGGCTATATAAACTGAATTAAAATGAAATAAAAATTTAAAATTCAGTCCCTTGGTTGGACTAGTCATATTTCAGGTGCCCAAGAGCCACGTGTGGTTAGCGGCTCCCACACTGGACAACACAGCATGGAACATGTCCACCACTGTGCAAGTTCTACGGTTCAGTGCTGTCATGCCCAGTACATAGTAGGTCCTCTGCAGATGTTAGCTTTTATTAATGTAATTGTGCACATCATCCCCTTTCATGCCTACTTAACAGTTTGCACAATATACGACCTACACGTGATCTCTAACACGAGATTCATTCAGATTCATTATTATAAGGAATGCTATGAAAGAACAGCCCACTATGTTGATCTTAGCCCATTTCCTGGGATTTACCCAAAGCGGGGAAATCAGTATCAAACCACAAAGACTTTTGATATTTTGCAAGTATAATGGCACATTTCCTCCCAAATGAGTCCTATTCTATCTTTACTTTAAGCAACTATTATATGTTCCCTGAATTTCTATAACCTGGCTAACCTTGAGCAGGACCATTTCCTTCAATCTTTGGTAAAAGATTGTAAAAGATCACTTTCTTTAAAATTTCCACAGTTGACTATTAATGAAGACCACCCCCCGTTCATATTTTTCTTCTTTTTCTTTTTTTTGTTTTTTTTTCTTTTTTTTGTGGTGCTGGGGATTGAACCCAGGGCCTTGTGCATGCGGGGCAAGCACTCTACCAACTGAGCTACATCCCCAGTCCCCTTTCATATATTTCTGTTATTTCCTGGCAATCTTTTTCTTCAGTTGTTGATGGGCTTTCTTGTTTTATTTATTTATTTTTGTGCAGTGCTGAAGATCGAACCCAGTGCCTCACACATGCCAGGCAAGTGCTCCACCACTGAGCCACAGCCCCGGCCCTCCTAGCAATCGTCTATTGTGACTTGCTTAGGTTTTTTTTTTAATTGCTCATATTCCAATAGGAGTTTGTTATGCACTTGTAAAATTCAGCACCCCTGGCCTCTGCCTAGCAGTCATCAGTGGTATCACTCCCATCTCCTGGAGTTCCAGTAATTATAATAAAAAATGACTAGAGGGCTGGGTTGTGGCTCAGTGGTAGAGCGCTTGCCTGGCATGTGTGAGGTACTGAGTTTGATTCTCAGAAATGCATAAAAATAAATAAAAAATAAAGGTCCATCACCAACTAAAAAAATTATTTAAAAACATGACTACAGACATTACCAAATGTCCCAACTGAGAATCACTACAATAAAATAAAGGTTATTCTAGACCCACCTTAACAGAGCTTAAAGACAAGTCTCAGAAGGATCAAACTGAACCCAGGGAATGCAACCATCTGGGTGGACACAGAAAAAGTGTTTTATAAAAGTCAATACTCAGGCTGGGGTTGTGGCTCAGTGGTAGAGTGCTTGCCTAGCATGTGTGAGGCACTGGATTAGCACTGCATACAAATAAATAAATAAAATAAAGGCCCATTAACAACTAAAAATATATATTTTTATAAGTCAATATGCATTTATAATAAAAACTCTGAATAAAGTAGGGAGAGATGGGAACTTCCTCACTCCAGTGAAGGACATCTATAAAAAGTCCTCAGGTAATGGAGAAACACTGGGTGCTTTCTCCATAAGGTAGGTACAAGGTGAGGAAATTCACTGTCACTTTTTCTATTTAAAATTGTCCTAGCTTCCTAGACAGTGCAGTAAAAACAGAAAACAATCCCAAAAGGCCAGATATGGTGAACACCTGTAATCCCAGCTACATGGAAGGCTGAAGCAGGAGGATGGAAATTTCAAGGCCAGCCTCAGCAGCCTAGTGAGACACCATCTCAAAATAAAAAATTTTAAAAAACAGCTGGGAATGTAGCTTAGAGGTACAGTGCTCCTGGGTTCAATTCCTGAGTACCACAAAAAAAAAAAAAAAAAAAAAGAAGTCCAACCATATGGGGCTGGGAATGGAAGAAGTAAGCCCTTCATTTGCTATGACCATCTATGTAGAAAGTCCTGAGAGGCAGAAAAAAGCTACTAGAATTAATAAGCAAATTTAGCAGTCAAGATATAAAAATCAATGATGTTTCTATATCTAGAACAAAAAAATTAAATTTAAAAATAACACCATCCATAATATCACCCCTAAAACATAATCACTTAGGCATAAATTTAATAAAATATGCTAAAAGCCTATACACTGAAAACTACAAAACATGATTGAAAGAAATGAAATAAAACTAAAATATATTAAAAGAAGATATAAATGAAAGAAGATCTAAATTTTCATAGGTCAGAAGGACTTGAACCCAAAAAACAAATGGAAGATAGAAAAATGCTAGAGATTAAGAGAATAAAGAATGAGTTAAAGTGTTCAAAAGAAAAGACACACAGAAGTTTTTCTTATTCCACAGCAGGAGTTCACTCCTCGCCACCATTTTCTGTCTTTACTTTTTTTCCAATGACATAAAATAAAATTTTATCTGCTTTGAAAAAAATCAATTAATTAACTTAACAAAAGAGTTATATACAAAAGAAAAAGAACTCCTAAAATTCAATAAGAACATAATCTAATTTAAAAACTGAGCAAAAGATTTTAACACTTTTTTTGGGGGGGGTACCCAGGATTGAACCCAGGAATGCTTAAGCACTGAACCAATCCCCAGCCCTTTTTTGTATTTTATTTAGAGACAGGTTATCACTAAGTTGCTCAGGGCCTTGCTAAGTTGCCTGAGGCTGGCCTTGAACTTCCAATCCTCCTACCTTAGCCTCCTCATCTGCTGGGATTAGCAAACATTTTTAAAAGAATATATATGAATGGTCAAAAATTATAAGGTAGTTGGTACACACCTGTAATCTCAGTATCCCTGTATCAAGAAGTCTTTCATTAACAATAAAAAGAAGTAGAAATCAATTTTTTAAAACAAGCAAATGAATCAAACAAACTTTTCATAAAAGGATATGGAGTTTTTTTAAAAAAAGATATTCAACGTAATTTTTTGTGAGGATAATACAAATTATAATAATTTCTCTAGAACAACTAAAACCAAAAGATCCATGATATCCAACGATGGCCGAGATCTGGAGCAAGGGAAACACGTAACCCTGGCAGGGCTGAGTATAGCACAAGCACTTTGAGTTTTTTGTTTGTTTGTTTCTTTTTAAGTTTTTCAGTTGTATATGGACACAATACCTTTATTTTATTTACTTTTATGTGGTGCTTAGGAACGAACCCAGTGCCTCATGCATACTGAGCCAAGTGCTCTACCACTGAGCCACAATCACAACACCAACAGAAGCACTTTGGAAAGCAGTCTAAGCCCATCTGCCCTGTAAAACCAGCTCTTCCACTCCTCCATGTTCTGCCACATGACATGAAAACACATCCATTTGCACAGCAACAGTTTTGTGTGGAACAATTTAAGTTGCAAAAAGCCATGCTCTTCAAAAGAATCCTGTTTATTCTTCAAAAGGACAAACTGCTATATACTTGTAACATGGAACACAATTCAGCAATGAGAACAGTTGACACATGCAATGATACTATGCGAAGTGAAGAACACCAGATGCAAAACGACTACATAGTACTCCATTCCACTAAGTATGTTGAGTTTGATAACAAGGAAATACACATGATGGGTCTGAGCAGGCATGGCCTCTGGGGAGTAAAGAACTGCCTGGAACAAGACTTGAAGGAAGTTTTGGGGGCAAGCAGATGTCCGCATCTTGTTTTGGGTGATGGGTTAATGCAGTAACACAGTTGTCAAACAGGGTGTACAAATGTCATTTACTTATGGTCTGTGTGACTTTTTAATTAAATTGAATTTCATTTCAAGAAGTCCCATGTGAAATTGTTAAAAATCAAAACCAAATTTATTTGGAGGCACAGCAGTGTATACACTTGCTGGCAGTTTCTGAAAGATTAGATTAAAAACTGGAAAATTTCTGAGAGAGGTACATAAAAAATGCTGGATCACTGGGCTGGGGTTCTGGCTGGGGTTCTACAGCATTTGCCTAGCATGTGTGAGGCACTGGGTTTGATACTCAGCACCTTATGTAAATAAATTAATTAAATAAAGGTCTGTGGACAACTAGAAAAAATATTTTTAAAAAAATGCTGGATAACAAACTCAAGTGATGATATTTTTAAAAAAGAAAACTAAAAACTACATACAATAACCTAATTATATAAAATAAAATTTAAAAGTATACATATATCTATAAAAGCATATAAAATAATATGGGGACTACAGACGATTTGTAAGTAATATAGTAAATGTGGGTTTTCCCAATTTTTTTTTATATCTATGAATTTCTGCACTGTTTTTTGCAAAATAAAGATGATGATAAAATGATTAAAACTAAAAACTAAACAAAAGTTAAAGACAAAAAAAATTGATCCAAAAAAACCCAAGTAACTGGCAGGTCACAAATATATTTTCCTCCTTTGTCCTTCCCAAAGCAGAGACAAAAGACATGTTTCATCTTTGAGGCGATGTCATTTTAAGAGATAAAAATCTCAACTCCACTCACCTGAAACTTGGTCATCTTCTCCTGCTCCTTCTGGGGAAGGGTAGAATCCCGGGAAGTCAGAACTGGGAAAGAGGAAAGAAGCCATGAGACAGGCCTCAGCCCATTTGGCTGCGTGGTAGGAATTTCTTTCTTTCCTTTTTAATTTTTTTTTTTTTTTTTTTTTGGTAGTTATAGATGGACAACATGCCTTTATTTTATTTGTTTCACTTTTTTTAACATGGTGCTAAGGATCGAACCCAGTGCCTGACACACGCTAGGCAAGCGCTCTGCCTCTGAGCTACAGCCCCAGTCCCTCAGTAGGAATTTCTAAATTGCGAGCAGCACATACCACTGGTCCCGCAGTCTGGGACCTTGCACAATGAACGACCTACTCAACTCTCAGTAGCATGCCTCCCATGACAGCCCTTGCGGCTCCTAAGCTTTTTACCATTTTCTTCCTGGGTGTCATTGGAAATGAAAGACAGTGGGATGTACCAGACTCTGGAGCCAAATCTTGGCACTGCTGTTCTGGTTAAGCTAATTACCTCCCTGCACCCCAAACGTGTAACCTATAAAACTGAGAAAGAGTGTTTCGAGGGATTGTTGAGGGTTGAGTATGAGTAGACTGAAATGCTTACAACTGATATCCCTGCAGCAAAGTAGCAGTGTGCATCCTAAGATTATCCTGGGGAATGTCTCTTGTCATCATATCCAATAAAGGAGTCTCTTCTAACACCCAGATTTCACAGACTGTACAATGCTTTGTCCTCTGAAATTCCCCTTTGCCTGTGAACAGTCTGTGAGTCCTGTTGCCTATGTTACTTAGTGCTGTGTTGTTGTGTAATGATATTTAATTGACATCACTATCTGGTTTTATAAAAGGTATAAATACTTCTCAATTTTCTTTGTGTAGAGAGGAGAGTCTCAGTGGTACAGCCCCGTCCTCCTGCATTCTCTGTAGTGAAAAAAAACTACAACTAGGACTGTTGGTCTTTTCATTTTAAACAAATGTTCAGCAGTCTCATTTAAATGAACAGCACTGTAGAAGTAATAACAGATGCTAAGTGACAGAGTTGCTTCGGGTGTTTGTCAGCCATCAGCACCTTGGCTATGCAAATCCATAGACACAGTCTGAGTTGCTGCCAGAGGTGAGGGCAGGTAGTAAAGCATGGGGCTTAAGGGTCATGAGGTTTCTTGTGATGTGACGAAACCATTCTGAAATGGACAGTGGTGATGGTCGTACAACCGTGTGAACACCTGAAGACCACTGAATTGTACACACAAAGAAGTGAATCATACGATGTGTGAATTACAACTGATTTGTAAAACAGGAGTACAAGAGCCTCGGCTCCAGGCCTGGCATAGTATATAAGCTTTCAAGGAGGGATGTTCCCATTTAATGAATGAGAAAACTGAGGAGTGGCGAGATTACCTTATGCATGGGTCACAAAGCTGGTGAGGTGAGGCTGCATCCGAATCCAGCTGACTTCAGAGCCTGGACTCGGAGTCTCATCTCCCTCTCTAACCTTTAAGTCTAAGAGATGATCAGGGTATCTTTTGGATCAGAGAAAGGGAGCTGGAGGACACAGACTCTGCTAAAAATGATCTGCTGAGAGATACTGAAGCCAGATCCTCAGAATCCTAACACTGACCCCTGATTCATTAGCTCTTTGGGCCTCTTTCCATCCCACGTCAATAAAATGGGCATGGTGACAAAGTCTACTACAGAAAGTTGTTAAGACACACTCAGTACAGAACGGATGATGTTCCCGGGTCTTCCTGCTTAAGCAGAAGCACACGAGTAGACAAAAGCAATGTGGCCACTTCTCCAAAGCTTGGGGAAAAGATCCCTTTGTAACATTCAGTTCCCTTTGTCCTGGCCCTCATTTGTCTGTACCTTCCTGCTCTGCTTGATAACAGGGTTTTGAAAGAGACCTGACATTTCCCAAAAGGTAGGAGAGAAAAGCAGACAGGCCTGGCTCTGTTCTGCTCACTGGGTGCTGCAGGGTTACTTCTACAGGCCAGGTTCCCAAACCTCACTCATTGCTGGGTTGTCAAATTCTCTCCTGTCTCTGCTCCCACCACTCTGCTTCCCTTTCTTCTCCTGAATCCCTGCGGAGCAGCCTTCAGGGGATTTGGGGGATGATGAGATTAAGCATCTGGTTTTGCCTGTGAAATGAACTCTTAGGCACCTTTTTGTCCCCAGCACCTAGAATGTAGCAGGTTCTCAAAACACACACGGAATCCAATAATGACTGAAGACACACAGTCAGACAAGGACTGTATGAATTCATCCCTCAGGTTTCTTGGAGATGTAAAACTCTGAGGCTGCCCCTAATTGCAAGGAGGGGAGGATGGACTGTATCATCTCATTTCTTCCTTTGGCTTTTAAATTTTTATTTACTTTGAGCAACATCAAGGTCATCCTTAAAAACGAAGTGATTCACAAACGGGTCAATCCTAGGGTATGGCTGATGTAAACCCTATCTGTTTTAATAACACCATCAAGCAGTTACATAATCTTCTTGAAGAGTTCCTCTCCGGACATGATTTATATAATTTCAACCCCCCACACACACCATTTCTCTTCTTCTCCCATTCACTTTATACATTTAGCACTATCACTCTCTAATATCCCAATGCACATCTTATTTACTTATCTTCTATCCCCCTTTTGGAATGGAAGCCTCCTGTTTTGTTCACTGCTTTTTATCCAGTGTCTAGAGCATTCCTTAAAGTGGTAGGTATGCAATATATGAGATGCTGAAAAATGAATGATTGGATGAAAAGGTGATCAAGATACATTTTATACTAACTCAGCACCTCATTACCGCTTACCAGGTGGATTAACTTATTCATTCAATAAATAAATAAGTAAATAAATAAATAATGAAACCTCACAAGTGCCAGGCACAATTCTATATATTAAAGACGACAGTGAAGAAAGTCCCTGTGCTCATGAGGTGGACTAGTGGGGAGAAAGGTAACAACCAACAGATCAGGATGAAACGTGTCAGGGAGAGAGCGATGGGGACATGCTATTTCAGAAACGGGGCTTCACTTCTAGTGATGGTTGAGGGACACTTTGTGGATCAATCATCCCCTTGGGCCTCCTCTATGGCAACGGAATAACAACGGGTTGAAATGACACACATCCTGTTAAGTCCTCTCACGCTGGGATGCTGTTGCCACGGGGGTCACGCCCTCCCGCTGTCCGCAGCCCTTTTTGAGAAGTGGGGGCTGAGGAAGGAAAGGAGACTCGAAGATATGATCGTGTCCCTGGTTCGGGATAAATCCCAGTGAGCGACTCTGGCACGCGACGGAAGGGAGACACAGGGCGGGGGTCATCAGGGTCAGCCAGGCCAGAGGGGCTGCAGCTGGAGCTCAGCGCCCACCGCCGGCTCTCGGTCCTCAGGGGCCGAGGGCTTCTGGGGGAAGCAGCAGCCGCAGCAGCCGTGCCAGGATGGGCTCTGAGAGAACTTAGGTCGACTTACTTCGCAGACATCTCAGCCCCTACGAGGTCGGCTCTACAGGCAGACCCACTGTGTAGAGGGGAAACGGAGTGTTACGTAACCACTAAGAGTATATGGCCGGAAAGCTGCAGGGCGTGTGGAAAGTGGGGAAACAGGAGACACGCGAGCCGGGGAGACACCAAAGCAGAGATGCGCGACCAGGGCCAGCCCCGGACGCGGGGGCTGTGAAAGCCCGAAAAGCGTGGGGGACGCAAACTGTCGCCCCTGCCGCCAAGGCTTCTTCTTCCCGAGAGCTAGGGCCAACACCTGCGTGTTCCACCCGCAGCCCAGGAATGATCCGAGTAGACGCGAAGAATCGGCGCTCACTCACCTCCCAGCGGGCACTGAGGACGGCCGCCTTGCCTTCTTACGGCGGAAGTCCTCAGCCCTGGACATAACTCCTGGACTACACTTCCCAGAACCCCTGGAAGGAACATGAGCAATAGCCTCGCCTCCTACGGCGGAAGTGGCCGACTACCCGGAGCTTCCGGACTACACTTCCCAGAATCCCCAGCAAAATAGCTCTTCATAGGTAGGAGCGTTCAGTTCACAGCGTTCACGGAGCTTAAACTATTCTTCCTTTTACTTTTCCATACCTCCCTTCCCCAGCTCAGAAGTGCTTTCATCTACAACCAGAAACTCTAGACATCATAAATACAATAGAATATTTTATTTTTCTATAAGTTAGTTGTACTCAAGGACCAATCACTTTTCAGATAGTTGGACTGGTGCGTTTCTATTTGTTGGGATTTGGGGGATCCAACCCCGGGGTTGGTCCATGCTAGACAAACATTCTAACATGAGTTACACCACGAAGTACAGACTTTTGTCTCCAAAACCAGAAATCTTGTTTTTGTCTTGTTTGCCAGCATCCCTGAAAAAGTGCCAGGGTAATTTGTTTAGCTTGCAAGTTATACAATATCCTGGAATCTTCAGTGTAAGGTTTAAAAGTCTTCATTAGATTTGCGTCGGTCCTTTGTGGCAATATTTCTTAAGATGTACTAGAAATACCCACAACTTATATGTTGATTTAGTGTTTTCTGGGTGAACAGGTAATGAACCTTTATTTTATATGCGGTGCTGAGACTTGAACCCAGTGTCTCACACATGCCACGCAAGCACTTTGCCACTGACCACAACCCCAGCCCCTCTTTTATTTATTTATTTATTTATTTATTTTTATTTTTTGCGGTGCTGGGTATCGAACCCAGGGCCTTGTGCTTGCAAGGCAAGCACTCTACCGACTGAGCATCTCCCCAGTCCCCTCACTTATTTTTAATAGTTGTCATATGCCTTTTCTATTCCTTTACTGCAGCAGCTAGTATCTCTTTCTGATTTATCAGTGAATCCATTTACTAGCAGTTTTACTGGTAGATTTTAAAGAATATCCCAGACACCACATCTATGCATTCATAACTTTTTTTAATACAAGAATCTCTACACTATTTGGGACAACTTGACTTAGGCAATGCCATTTTGAAACATAGCCTCCATCTTAGACAAACTGTCACTCGTCACTCTAATGCGTAGCAATGGTCAACATGACCTAAATCCGACAATACCCTGTACCTTATTATCTGGAACTGAAATCTTGAGAAATATTTTGTTCGACAAGGAACAGCAGAAACCACAAAGAATGGTAGTGATGACCCCAAGAATCCTTCCCTGACAACCCCCTAGCAACAAACTGCAAAAATTTTCCCCCCTCTCACTCCCCTAGGCTGTAAGCAGATGGGCTCCACCCCTCTGCAGGTCAATCCCAAATAAGCCTGTTACTGTCGAGGTGCTTCTCCTTTTCATCTACTTCATTAGGTTCTTTCCTTACATATACCTATATCATACTAGAAAAACAGTATTTCTTTAATATTAATGCTCAGTCCATAATACCATTTACCATATCGTTCCAAAGATCCTGTAATAGTTGTTTTGGTTGAATTAAAACCAAACAAGTTCCACTCACTGAATTAGTTATGCTTAAATCTATTTACATTATAATGGTCCTCTCTTTGGTCACTGATTTGTTGGGGAAATAGGATTATCTGTGCGTATCCAATCTTGTGGATCATTCCTTCTTGTATTGCTGAACTTGCTCTATCTCCTTGCCTTCTGTATATGAATGGAATACACATCAAAAGTATAACAAAAACTGTTGATAAAAATATTGAAAAAGCATTGAAAATTGACTAATCAATGGAAATTGGGAGCCAAGACACATCTAGACATTTTATTTTTTTTCTCATACCAGGGATTGAATCCAGGTGTGCTTAACCACTGAGCTACACATCCTCAGCTCTTTTTATTTATTTATTTTTTAGTTGTCAATGGACCTTTATTTTATTTATTTGTATGTGGTGCTGAGGATTGAACCCAGTGCCTCACATATGCTAAGCAAGTGCTCTATCACTGAACCA
Source organism: Sciurus vulgaris (assembly GCF_902686455.1). Taxonomy (NCBI): domain Eukaryota; kingdom Metazoa; phylum Chordata; class Mammalia; order Rodentia; family Sciuridae; genus Sciurus; species Sciurus vulgaris. Next base: position 53,641,355 of record NC_136478.1, on the reverse strand, counting down.
CAACCCCAGCCCTCTTTTTATTTTTTGAGACAGGGTCTTGCTAAGTTGCTTTTAAGTTGCTGAGGCTGGCCTTGAAATTGTGATCCTCCTGCCTCAGCCTCCAAAGCCACTCAGATTACAGGTGTGAGCCACCACACCAGGCTGCATTTATGACTTCTAAAAGTGACATGCAATCAATGGGGAAGGAATTTTTCAATAACTGATATGATAGTTGCATGGAGAAGAAAAATTATGTGAGGTAATAATATTTTCCTTTGATGATTCCATGAGTTGATTTAAACTGTCACCTATAAGACAGAGGGAGAGAAAGAGAGAAAGGAAAGTAGCTGGTTAAAACAGTAAATTTCCTATCTGGAGGTTTCAAGGAAAAGTGGTGCAGTGATAATGGATGTGGCCACTCTGGAATTCTATTCACACAGGATCACAATCAGATGGCAACTTTATCAGGACAACGTGGGGCAATGCTCTCAAGCTGTGATCAATTGAGGCAGCAATGCGAGAAGAGTCACAGCAGCAGCTGCCCCACTTCCCAGCCTGAGTGACTTTTAGGAAAAACAGATCAGCCATCGTTTATTTTTAAATACATCCCCGAGATCTGTCCTTAACACTGTGGACCTTGGATGGGGTTCGTGTCCTAACCACACATCAGGATACCCCCTTTTAAAGACTGTCTTAACCTCCCAAGTGTACTAGCACTGATTGTGAAGTGGCCATTGCAGGAGACAAAAAAGGAACTGATGACTTCTGTGCTCATGTCAGAACTAGATCTTTCTAGCCACAAACTTTCTAGCCACAAGACTGGCATGAGGTCAGTGAGATGCTGTCAGTATTCCCCACTTGGAGATTGAGTTCCAACCCTGAACTTCAGTTTTAGAAAAACCACACGCCAGGTCCTTCTCTGCGGTTTGACAACTTGTCAACATGGCAAAGCTTCTTGGGCAGGAGGCACACCGACTACACAAGTGAACGGATTTGCAGGAGCCCTTCTTGTGCCTCAGCACTGTGAGTCAGTCTTGTTCTTTTATCTGCCGTGTTCTCCTAAGTGACTACACCCACACAGCAACAGTCTTCAAGAGGAGACAATGAAGAAGTTGGGAGTCACATTTCTTTCACTGGATACACTGGTCAATGTTTTCAGGAGCTTGATGACTTACTGGCAGTGTCATTTTCTAATCTACACCCATTAATCTCCATCCAAGGAAGACACTGATAAATTCATCCCTGAATGCATAAGAAGTGAGACTGTTAAGAATTCCCTTCTGCAGCAGTGTGCCTCTGATAAGCAAAGATTATTGCCAAACTGCCATCAGTTTCCAAGCAATGGCAGGGATTCTGAGATTTAAATTTTATTTAATTTTTTAACTATGTGCATTTTCCATAGGAAGAGATGCCATTCAGGCACTGGAGATATCATGAACTGATCCCAAAATAGGAAGTGGGAGCCTCTGGCAGAATAGGACAATGTAAAGCTAGAGCTCCATGATAATGATCAGGTGAAAGAAATGAGCATCCACCTGTAACAAAATTGCAGAACTAAAGAAACAAGATCAAACTCAATTGAAATCTCCCACAAGCAGTATGCTTTTCTATTATTTTGACTCTATAAAGTGCCTTTTGCCCAAAGAAAGTGAACTATACTTTGGGGCATTATATTCTGTACTAGCTTCCTAGGACTGAATCTAGTAACAAATTACCTCAAACAGGTGGCTCACAGCAACAGAGATGTATTTTCTCACAATCTTGAGGTGACCAGTCAGAAATCAAGGTGTGGACAGAGCCACGCTTTCTCTGAAGACCCCAGGGGCGTACTCTTCCTTGCCTCTTCCTAGCCCCTGGCAGGTGCTGACAGCTTTGTACTCCTTGGCTTCAGTGGTGTCATCTTGGCCTGTCCTCACACAGCCTTTCCTTGTGCCCACACCCAGTTCTTCTTAAAAGGACTCCAGGCACCGAATCAGGGACCATCCTTGTTCAGTATAACTTCATCTTAACTGGATTAAAGATGCTATTTCCAAGTAAGGTCACATTCACAAGAATGAGGGTTTAGGACTTAACAATAACTTTTGGGGGAACAAAAAAGGCTAGGTGAAATCCAAAACAAAGTAACTTTAGCAGCCCTGTAAAAGCACACACAGGAGAACTTCTTGCAGGCTATTTCTTCAGTGTGATTTTCTTTCAGAAGGAGAAAGCTGTTTTAAGTTGGGAGAGGTAGAGTATTGTAATATTTTACCCCTAATATGGGCAGGGGACTATCTTTGGTATTTTCTACCATAAATATCTTCAACTCAGAATTGTTTTCATCCTAAAGCATTTTCTAATTTTCCTATAACACAGTCTTGCCCCAATGATTTTTAAGAGTGTGTGAATTTTCCAGTTTTTCTCCCACTATTGGTGTGTTTGAGTTAATTGTGGTCAGAGAATATATTGTATATATTTATCTTTCTATTGAGACCTGAGATTTATTTTTATTGGGGCCTGTTTTATAGTCTAGTGATCTATCCTAGAAAATATTACATATGCTCATGACAAAAATGTGTATTGTAATTTCTAAGATAATCACTAAAATAACAATAAAAGAAGTGTGGACATAATATGAAATCATTAGAAATTTCAAATAAATCTGTGAAAAAAATAATGAGGAAGGGGAAGGGAGAAAAAGCAGAAGGCAACTAAAAGTATGGGTTAATATCCGATTGTGTCAATAATTACATGAAACATGACATAAACACACCAATAACAAGGCAGAAATGGTCACACTGGAGAATAAAGCAACAATAATCTAAGCTAAAATGGTTATATTAATATTAAGCAAACACAAATAAAAAGCAAGCTGGGGGCTGGGGAGATAGCTCAGTCGGTAGAGTGCTTGCCTTGCAAGCCCAAGGCCCTGGGTTCCATTCCCAGCACCACAAAAAAAAAAAAAAAAAAAGCAAGCTGGAAAGTGGGCCCAGTAGTGAAAGTCTATAATCCCAGCTTCGAAGAGACTGAGCCAGGAGGACTGCAAGTTTGAGGCCAGCTTAAGCAACAGAGTGAGGCCCTGTCTCAAAAACAGTAACAAAACAAATGAACAAAAGGAGTGGCAATATTAAAAGTAAACACAAATGGTATGACTCTGCTTCATGTACAACCCGAGAAACAAGTTGTACCCCATTTATTTACAATGAATCAAAATAAATTATAAAAAAAAAAAAAAAGTAAACAAAGTAGACACCAAAACAAGGAAATTTACCTGGGAAAAGAAGGCTCCTGAAAAGTAATAAAAGGAGTAATTTCATCAAAAAGGCATAAAATTAAATGTGTATGCACAAAATAGAACTTCAAAATACATGAAGTCAAAACTGGTAAACTAAAAGACTGAACAGATCCACAATTACAATCAGAGAATCTTTGCTCACTGGGCAATACAACAAGTAGAAAGAAAACCAGCAAGGATACAAGTCTCAATGACACTACTAATAAACCTCACTTAGCTAACATTTATAGAAAGCCCTATCCAACAACAGCAGAATATGCTTTTTCCCCAACGGCACATGGAACATACATTAAGATGGATCATACCCTGGGCCACATAACTAACTGCAATCAATTTAAAAGAGCTGAAACAATCTAGTATGTTCTCAGACTGCAACAAAGTACAATGAGAACCAATAACAAAATGATCTTGGGCAAGTCCCCAAATAGCTGGAAATCAACAGTTGGGTCAAAGGAGTCACAAAGGAAAATGGAAAACCATTTAAATAGAAAACAAAAACATGACCTATCAGAATGTGAAATGAAGTTGAGGCAACATTTAGAACAAAATTTAGAGCATTAAATGCTTATGTTGGAAAAGAAGAAAAGTCTTATTTATTCAAGTTCATACCTTAAGAAACTAAAACTGAGAAAATTAAATCCAAGCAGAAGAGAGAAAAAGCAGGAATTAAAGAAAAATAATAGTTTTTAAAAAAATCAACAAACTATGAAAAGAAAGTAGAAATTACCAATTGCAGAACTTAAAAGACATGATTATAGATCCTAATGACAGTAAAACAATAAAGAAAATTATGAACAACTTTATGCCATATGACAATTTCGGTGAAATGGACAAATTCCTTAAAAGATACAAACTACCAAAACTAATCCAAGAAGAAATAAGGCAATCTGATTATTCTTGTGTGGAACAACACTGAATTCCAGAATTTCAGGTTAAAAAAAAAAAAAAACAAAAAAAACCCTTTCAAAATAACAACAGGCCTAGAGCTCTCACATCTACCAAACACTTAAGGAAACCCTCTTCCTCCACCAATTCTGCACAAATATTTTAAGAAAATAGAAGAGAACAGAACACCTTTTAACTTATTTTATGAGGCCATCATTATTTTGTTACCAGAATGAGAAAAAAAGACATTACATGAAGACAACAGATCAATAATCCTCATGCAAAACTCAACAGTACTAACAAGTAGAATACTATATATGAGAATATATCAAGTGGATTTATCTCAAGAACGCAATGTTGGTCCAACATTTGAAAATGAACATAATTAATAGACTAAGGTAGAAAAACACATGAATATTTTAATACATGCAGAAAAAGGCATTTAAGAAAATTCAACATCCATTTATTGTGAAAACTTCTCAGCAAATTGAGACACAGGGATTTCCCTCAACTTTATATAAGGTTGTTACAAAAACCTCCAGCTAATGTAACACCTAAAAGACTGGGCTAGAGGAGTAGCTTCACTGGCAGAGCACATCTAGCATGTTGTTCAATCTCCAGTACCACCGGGAAAAAAAAAAAAAAAAAGACTAATTTAAAGACTAATTTCTCCTAGGATCAAAAAAAAAAAAGGTTAAGATGATCATCTTTCAATACTTCCATGCAATAACTTTTTGGAAGGTTCAAACAATATAATAAGGAAACAAGCAAACAAGCAAAAACCAGAGTGGAAAAGAAGAAAAAAGTATGTCCATTTTCAGACATGATTATAAAGAATCTATTTAAAAGGTACCAGAACTAGTGAGTTTAGATAGGTCTAGGGGTACAATGTTAATATAAATAAACTGTATTTCTATATACTAGAAATGAACAAGTAGAAACTTCCAACAGATTAAAATTTCAGAAAACTTTTTACTACAAATCGAACAAAACACGGGCAATATCTGTGCACCGAACAATAAAAATCACTAAGGAAATAAAACACCTAAGAGGGAGGAGATATATGAATGGAAAGACTCAAATATGCCAAGTCGTCCAACACATTTCCCATCAAAAGTCCTGCAGGGTTTTTTTTTTTTTTTTAATAAACAAAATGATTCTCCAACTTACATGCAAAAATGAAAAATTACAATAGCTGAAGCAATTCTGAAAAAGCAAAGTTGGAGAATTTATGCTACTTGACTTAGAGACTTAAAATAAAGCTAGAGTAATCAACAAGTGGCACTGGTGAAAGAATTAAGAGCTCATGTCTTCCTGAATGTTATGTCATAGCTGTTTTGAGTAAATATCCTTATTCTTAGGAAAATACACTTTGTATTTTAGTGTAAGGGCAAGATGACTGTGTGGTTAAGAAAAGTGTGTACACACAGGCATACACACATTCAGGTATGCGAAGAATGACTTGTTAACGAATCTGGGTAAAGGGAATATGAGAGAATTTATACAAATTTTACAGTTTTTCTAAGTTTTATATGATTTCAAAATAAAAAGAAATATAAAGATACATGAATCAAAATCTCATCATTTAGAGATAATTAGAAATCTCTACACATCTATACCTTTTCTTAAAAAAATAGGATTGCACAAAAACTCAGATTTTGTGTTTTCCCAGGTTACTAAATTCTGGAAATCTTCCAACCTCTGTGATTACAAATTTACTTTCTCTCATTTGATGTTTGTATAGTATTCCATTGAACTGATAACACATAAAATACCCTGGCAATCCAACTGGTTGTTTGCTACTAAAATGATTCAATGAATATCTTTTTATATATATCTATGAAACACATAAATTTACATTTGAAGATCAAAGGCTCATCTCTGGGGATCTACTCCTTAATTATAGCCCTTTATACTTCATGAAACAAACATGCATCCTTAGTAACAGGAAAATTTTGGTCAGCAATTTTATTTTTCCATAGCTTTACAGCTTTTTAGTAAAATAATAACCACTCTAAGTATAAAAGGAAAGTTAATCGAAAACCCTTCCTGACCAAAAATAAGTAGTTAAAATATGGCAAATATCCTTTTATACATTACCTTTCAGCATACAGTCACACTGAAAGATGGTCATTTATATTAACTGGATCTTACCAACAGGGCTGCAATACCAACTTCTTCCCTAAATCTGAGTTCCAGTCCTGTTACTCTGGTTCTGCCATCATTTTAGAGTATATGTTAAGATTTTGAACCTGAAGAAAACACCTTCCACTCTCAATATTTTTACAGGGTCCCATCTCTAGCATCGACTCCAAAAACTTTAAGTTCTACCTTCTGGCAGAAGTCAACAAAAAATTTCATTTCTTGAGCTTTTTGCCAATGTGGACTTTCTGGTGGTATGTGAGACGGGACCGGTGACTGAAGTCCTTGCCGCATAGATCACATTTGTAAGGTTTTTCTCCAGTGTGGACTCTTCGGTGGGCTTGAAGACGTGCACTCTGACTGAAGCCCTTTCCGCACACCTCACATTTGTAGGGTCTCTCCCGAGTGTGAACACTCAGATGGACTCGAAGATTTGAGGGGAGACTAAAGGCCTTACCACACTCCTCACACTTATGAGGCTTTTCTCCCGTGTGGACCCTCTGGTGATGGCGAAGATTCAAGCTCCTACCAAAGCCCTTCCCACACTCCTCACATCTGTAGGGCTTTTCTCCAGTGTGGCCTCTCTGATGGTATATGAACTGTGAACTGTATCTGAAGCCCTTTCCACACACATCACAGGTATATGGTTTCTCCCCGGTATGGACTCTCTGATGGGACTGGAGGCCTGAGGACTGACTGAAGCCCTTACCACATACACCACATTTGTATGGTTTCTCTCCAGTATGGACTCTCTGATGTACCCGAAAATCGATGGCCTGACTGAAGCTCTTATCACACTCTTCACATTTATAAGGTTTCTCTCCCGAGTGGACTCTCTGGTGAGCATGAAGATTTGACCTCCAGCTGAAGCCCTTCCCACACTCCTCACACTTATATGGTTTTTCTCCAGTGTGAATTACTTGGTGTAGTTTAAGATTTGAACTGTAACTGAAGTCCTTACCACACACTTCACATTTGTACGGTTTCTCTCCAGTGTGGACTCTCTGATGGGTTTGAAGCTTTGAGGACTGACTGAAGCCCTTCCCACACATTTCACATTTGAATCGTTTCTCTCCAGTGTGGACATTCTGATGGACTTGAAGATTTGAGGCCTGACTGAAGCCCTTACCACACTCCTTACATTTATAAGGCTTCTCTCCTGTGTGTACTCTAAAATGGATATGAAGATCTGTATTTCGGGTAAAGCCTTTCCCACATGCCTCACATTTATATGGTTTCTCCCCAGTGTGGACTCTCCGATGGCATATTAGTGGCGAATTGTGGCTGAAGCCCTTACCACACACATCACATTTGTAGGGCTTCTCCCCAGTGTGGACTCGCTGATGTATGTGGAAATGTGCAGCCTGAGTGAATCCCTTCCCACACTCCTCACATTTATAAGGCTTTTCACCCCTGTGGACCCTCTGATGGACTCGGAGATTAACGCTCCAGCCAAAGCCCTTGCCACACTCCTCACATTTGTATGGTTTTTCTTCAGTGTGGACTCTCTGATGGCACTGAAAATTTGAACTTTGACTAAAACATTTACCACACTCCTCACATTTGTAAGGTTTCTCTCCCGTGTGAGTTCTATAATGAATGATGAGACCTGTGCTGCTACTGAACCCCTTACCACAACTGTCACATCTATAGGACTTCTCTCCTGGGTTAGGCTGATGAGAATAAAAAGGGTTCTTATGGAAGCAATCACCAGATTCTCGACATGTGCCCAGTTGCTCTCCTGGCTGAATTCTCTGATGAGTTTGCAGGTGCGTGTTCTGACCAAAGCGCTGCTCTGTGTGAACCTTCTGATGAAGGTGAAGCGCTGAACTATAATGGAAGCTCATTCCACACACACTGCATGGACGTGGTTTCCCTTGAAAGGGTAACTGCGGATTGGAGCCATCAATAACGCTCCTGCCCCATTCGTCACATTTGCAGGGCTTCTGCTCTGCCTCGGTTTTAACATGCTCACTGAACGGTGATTTCTTCAAGTCTTCACACGTATGCAGACTGCTTTGCACATCCATTTGCTTATTTCTACTGAGATTCTGTGACTTGCTCAGATATGTATTCCAGCAAGAATCCTGGGTTCTTAAAGTTGAAAATTCTTCATTTTCAATATACCTGGAACTATTTCCTTTATGATTCTTTATATTGCTCTCATTTTCAAAAACCTGAATGGAATTACCTTGTGGTAATTGGAAATTCTTCCTCTGAAGACATCTGGTTAATTTACTTGCAACCTGTTTCCAGATTTGCCAGCAGGATAGCTCTGCATGTGAAAGGTATTTTAATGCAAATTTTTGAAGAGTTTCTATCTCATTTTGACTTGTACTACCTATAAGAGAAAGCAATATTCAGAAATAAGGACAGGTTAACATTTTCTTTGGAAATATTAGAATTTCACAGCAAGGCCAGGTTAAGTGGTGCACGCCTGTAAACCCAACAGCTCAGGAGGCTGAGGCAGGTGGATCACAAGTTCAAAGCCAGCCTCAGCAACTTAGCAAGACCCTGTCTCAAAATAAAAAATAAAAAGGGCTGGGGATGTGGTTCAGTGGTTAAGTGCCTCTGGGTCTGATCTCTGAAACAAAACAACAAAAAAAAAGTGTTTCAGAGTAAGACCAGAGAGTTAATAAGCAGGGGAAGGGTCATCTTATCCTTACAACATCATTTATCCTTTTCTTGTTTTTCGCAGATAGAAGAGTGGGATCAAGAGTCTCTTCAGACATCATTACCCTATGTACACGTATGATTACACAAATGGTATGAATCTACATTGTGTATAACCATACAAACAAAATGATGAACCCCATTTGTGTACAATGAATCAAAATGCAGTCTGTAAAAAAATTTTTTTAAAAAGTCTCCTAAACCCAAGGTGTACAATGTGACTCATTGCTAGAATAATGTTTAATATGAGAGCCACAAGCTTGAAATCAGATGGTTTCAAAGTAACAAAAAGACAATCCACATTCCAACCACAATAACACCAATTAAAAGCTTATTTGCCCCTTCCTTGGACATAAAAATCATACTTTAGGTCTTGACAGAAATTATACTTCAAGAATAATTTAGGCTGGGCTGGGGTTGTGCCTCAGTGGTAGAGTATTTGCCTAGCACGTGTGAGGAACTGGGTTCGATTCTCAGCATCACATAAAAATAAATGAATAAAATAAGGTCCATCAACAACTTAAAAAAAATTTTTTTTAAATAATAATTTAAGAAAGTGGTTGGAATATTAACATGCATTGTTCTGAAACCTGGTACTTAAATTCAAGTCTGTAAAAGGAGAAGAAAAGGGAAAGCTAATCTTGTACAACTGAGAAAGAAATTGGGAGAAGGAATGAAACGGGGCACAATGCAGGCTCTCAAAGTCAACCCATAAGAGGAGAGGAATTATATTTCACTTGGAAAACCCTGAGGTTTGTTGATTCTCTCACTCCCTTCAGGTCTGTGTTCAAATGTCACTCTACTGGTGACGCCCTTCCTAACATTCAATGTAAAAATAATTCTTCCTTACCTCATATACCTTTGATCCTTCCCATTCTCCTTATCCCTCTCCCGTGATCCCTCTCTCTTGTAGTGCTGGGGATGCAACCCAAGGCCTTATGCATGTTAGGGAAGTGCTCTACCACTGGGCTCCACTCCCAGCCCCATATCTCTCTCCACAGCACTTTTACAAGTTGATCATCCCTAATTTGAAAATCCAAAATCCAAAATATTCCCAAACCCAAAATTGCACTGACATGGCGTGACAGTGGAAAACTCCACACCTGACCTCATGTGATGGGTCACAGTCAAAATGCAGGTGTATTAAATGAACTACATAAAATTATCTCTTGGTTACAAGTATAAAGTAACTATGAAATATAAACGACCTTTGAGTTTAGGCTTAGGTTCCATCCTCAATACATCTCATACATACATACAAATATTCCCAAATCCCAAACAATGCAAAACATGAAATACTTCTAGTCCCAACCATTTTGGATAAGGGATATTCATTCTGTATTATTTGACTTACTCTATACTTCCTATTTTTCTGTCCTTTTTATACCCACTAGAATATAACAGTTACATGGAAAACACAAACTTTGTTCCCTTCATTGCTTCATCCCCACAATAATATGACTTTTTTCAAATTGTTGAGATATATTAGTATACCATGAAACAAATTCTGTAACTTGTGACAAACATTTTTTTGAAAAAGCAGAATTAAAAACTTAAGTGTATTACAAACAATAAGAGTACCACTATACACAAGGTGAGATGGCAAGCACCTCTACTCCAACTACTCACGAGGCTGAGCAGGATTACCTGAGCTCAGGATTTTGAGATGAGCATGGGCAACACAGTGAGACCTCTGTCTCAAAAGAGTACCACTATTCAAAATACTTGTACACAGACACATAAATATGCACATTTCACACTTGGTCAGGAAGTAAAATATGCTTCTTATCGAGGACTGTGGTAACAAACATATGAAACCTATGCTGGAGTTGTGGCTTAGAGGTAGAGTGCTTGCCTAGCCTGCATAAGGCCCTGGGTTTGATCCCTAGCACTGAAACAAACAAATGATGAAATCCTGGCTTAAAATATTTAAGAGGAAAGGAGGGACCTTAATTATGTAATTAATTTGCTTAAATGAGAATTATATCCTAATAACATGAACTTTGAAAAACTATCAACATGCAATTCTGGATGTGGTAGGCTGAATAACCCACCACTCCATACCAGAGATGTTCAAGTCCTGAACCTGTTAATGGCAAAAGGGACTTCACAAATGTGAGTAAGTCAAGGATCTTGAGATGGGGAGATTATCCTGGATTAACAAGAAGAGCTCAAAGTTATTATAAGAGTTCTCATAAGAGGTAGGCAGGAGGGAACCCTCCCACATTTCACCCTCTGCATCTTTCCCTTGTGGTTGTTCTGATTTGCATTCTTTTGCTATAATAAAACTGTTAAATAAAGCACCCTCCTGAGTTCTGTGAGTCATTCTAACAAATTACCAGGGAACCCCCAAATTTGTAGCTAGTAGGTCTCAAGTGAGTCTGAGAACCCCTAGACTGACAGCTGGTGATGAGGGATGTCTTGTGGAGAACTGTGCCCTTAACCTGTAAGGCCTGGCCTAACTTCAACTGCTTGGCATCAGAAACCATCACAACATGTGAAGAGCTTCTCACACTGCCTAGCATCGGCCAAGATTAACACCAATAAGGTTTAAATTATGCTGGAAAATCTATGTAGAAAATTCCACAGTTTTACCTTTCCCAATCAGGGCTCTTGTCAACTCCACAGGTATGTCAGTGCCTGTGGACTTCTGAAAATGTTCAATCAACATTGAATAACTGCATATAGGTGATATGGCTATTTAGATATTACAATAAAGGGAGGGAAAAAGCAGCAAGCTAGCGGTATACACAGGGCAGTTTTCCCCAAAATGTAGCAACTTGAAGTTACTATGTGGGAACTGATGAATCATAATGCCTGGTACATTGGTATTGATAATTTTTAAGAGTTCAATTATAGTGTGATAATTGTGAATAGCTTTTATCTCCCAAGTTTAGACGATCTGAACTTTACATACATAAAGATGTCTATAAAATTATAATTTCAATTGTATAATAATTATAATTATCTAAATATATAATTATATTTACAGATTCACTGTAAAACAATGTTTCAAAATTACCCATTAATCACATTAGTGTGTTCTAAATCAATGAGCTACCCCTTGGAGTATTAGGGATGTAAGGTCCATTTGTTTCCATTCTCTGTAAGTTTTTAAGAATCACTATAAAAACAAGCACTGTAATTTGTGCTCCTGTGACCTATAGGGCATATATATAGAATATATAATTCTAGGATATTATTTGTACCTGGAACATGATTGCAAAGTCCTTAAATATACTGATATTGAAGAAGCAAAGGAAATCTTTGAGAAAGGGGGACAAAAAATGCCACCTGATTTGTTAAAGAAGAAACTCAGTCTGTTATGCAAAAATGAAAAATGACAATACTTAGGATCATAACTCTTGAGGTTGTTTGCATGTGAAAATGAGACCCAGTCAAGTGAGGCCAGTATCTAATAATCCTAAACACATGAAACATGATGCAGCATGTACACCTAAAAGGGAGACAGACTGAAAAAGAGTGGTTATCCATTAACCACTCACAGATTCAGGGCCTCATCTGCTGTGCTTGCGGACAAGCCTCTATTTTGTTTTGGGAGTGGGCGAGAGTATACAAATTTACAGCCTCTAGGACTATCTAATTTTTACTTTTACTTTTTAAATAGAACTGAGAAATATACAAATCAAAGAAAGAAAAAAAGGGGGTAAAGAATGCAGTGAAAAGTGAAGGAGTGAGGGGGGATGAGGAAGACAAGGACAAGCTAGTGAACAGTGGCTGGCAGCGTGTGGACAAGGCAGCCTTCAAGCACAGAAAAGGCTGGGATCACAGGCTGGGGGAGCCATGAGTGGAGCTTTCCCATTCCTGTTCCAATGATTAGGACTTATGTTAAGAATTCATTCTTTTTTTATTTTTTAGTTGTTGATGGACCTTTATTATTTATTTATTTATTTTTATGTGGTGCTGAGGATCAAACCCAGTGCCTCACACTTGCTAGGCAAGCACTCTACCACTGAGCCACAGCCCCAGTCCTGATAATTCATTCTCTCAGCAAGTATTTACTGAGAACCTACCATGCAGAAGACCCATCAGTTTGAGTAGACAGCAATAAATGGAACTGCCAAAATTCCTACTCTTGGGAGATGAGATAGATAATGAACAAATAAATAAAAATATGCCATTAGGTGCTTAGTGGTTAGCCACAAAAGAGACAAGGTAAGGGGATGGAGAATGGAAGGAAGATGTTATTTTAAACAGGACAGACATAGAAAAGAATGAAATTTGAGGAATGACCTGAAAGGAGTAAGGAAGGGGCTGTGCTGGGCTGGGGGGCTCTGCTGAGGTAGAGGACAGAACCAAAGCCATGAAACAAAGAACTCAGAAAGAATACTCCAAGGGGACCCATAAGGTCAGAATGATCTAAGCAAGGGGAAAAGGATAGAAACTTGGTGAGGATACCAGATCAGACAGGGTCTTACAGTCCAGTCTGGGTGAGAAGCAAAGGTTTTAAGGGGGTTGAGCAGGACTGGCATGATCTAACTTTTTTTTATTTTTTACAGAATCACCTGACTACTGTGGACAGATAACAGGAATGTAAGGGAGGAACCATAGAGAGCAGCGTGGAGGTGCTTGTCATTATCTAGGTGAGAGGTGCTAACACTTGGATGGTGGTGGCTATGATACATGTGGTGAGAATCTCACCAGCTAGTGTCTGAAAGAATAGCTGCACGAATCTCACCAAAATAGCTACTTCTCTGGGTTTCTGTTTCCATCATCCAAAGCTTTTCTTCTGCTTCCAACTGAGATACCATATCCACTTTGAAGGGAAGGTACCCTATGAAAAGGCAGAGATATATATATATTTAAGGTAAACACACAACTAAAATACGTTTTTGTCTAAGTCATATAATCCTCAGATCATCAGAAGTGATATTTTAAGAACTTTTTTTGACCATAAACTATAAAAAGAAATTTAGGTCATGCCTAGTTCTCATATATATATTTTTTATACACATATATATTTTATATACACATATATATTTTTTTTAATTAAACAGCCAACGCTGTCTCTCCCATCACTCATTCAAAATGGTCACAGCATGGGCTGGGATTGTGGCTCAGTGGTAGAGCACTTGCGAAGCATGTGTAAGGCACTGGGTTCGATCCTCAGCACCACATAAAAAAAAGGAAATAAAGGCATAAAAATAAAATAACATTATTTTTAAAAATAGGTCACAGCCAAGGCTGCAATGTGAGTGGTTTTTGATAAAGAACTCTGATATGATCTATCCTTATCTATTTCATTGAAAAGAAAATGCCAGTATTTATACTAAGTTTACTTCATGACCCAGCAGTGGTTTACCACCATAATTTGAAAGACAAAATATAGAAGCTAAGTTGGCCATTTACAGTTCATCTAAAATAGGGTCTCCACTGTGGCACTACTGATACTTTGTACTGGTAATTCTGTGTTGTGGGGAATTGTCCTATGCCCTGCAGGCCCACATCCCTGGTCACCACCCACTAGATGTGACGACATGTCCAGACATTGCCAAATGTCCTCTGACAGAAAAATCACCCCAGATGAGAACCAGTGATTCTAAAGAAAAGAATTTCGTATGAGCAAAACTGCCACTAAAACCTGTCCCCTGTTATCCCAGACATTAGAAATCATTTTTCCTTCAAGAGCAGAGAACCATTTCAAATGGGTCAAAGTCTTGAACATCTGAGGGCACAGAGACACTCAAGGGAGTTGAAATTCAGTGTGAGAAGGAGCCTGTCCTCACCCACTGCAACCAGGTTCTTGAAATTCTCCACCATTACATCTTGGTACAGCTTCCTCTGGGTAAGGTCCAGCAGCCCCATCTCCTCCGTGGTGAAGACCACAGCCACATCTTTGAATGTCACTGCCTCCTACAATATGAAACACACATAGCCTCAATTTTGCGGAACCCCCAGAAAAAGTGCAATACAAGTGTGGCACAGTGGTGCACACCTGTGATCCTAGCAACTCAGGAGGCTGAGGCACAAATTTAGGGCCAGCCTCAGCAACTTAACAAGGCCAAGTCTCAAAAAAAAAAAAAAAAAAAAAAAAAATAGAAAAGAAAAAAAAGCCTGGGGCTGTAGCTTAGTGGTAAAGCATGCCTGGGTTCAATTCCCAGTACCACCAAAAACAAACCAAAAAAGAAATACAGCACAAAAAGGATAGAGAGAATACAGAAAAAAAAAAAAAAAAAAAAAAAAAGTTACATGCAAAGGGATCCCAGTTGTTTCAACTACTGTCTCTCCTTTAATGTGCCCCACTTCCATTCCCAAATCTTACTCAATATCTGTTTTAAATATCTGCAAAGTTCACAGGACTTCAGCAACCCCCTAGGACAGTATACAGCTCTTCCTGGATGCTTCCAAGGCAAATGCATATTAATTGCCAATCCACGGCCGATTCAGGCACCAGCTCTGGACTCAGGTTGTCTGAGTTCAAATTTCAAATTTCTGTCCTTTATCAAATTTCTCTCCCAAGAAACTTGAACAAGTTCCTTAACTTTTCATTGTCTCAATTTCCTCTTCTCTTCAATGCTGTCTAAATTGCAAGGTGCTGGCAAGGACTAGGTAGGTGAATACATGTAAAGCACTTAAGACTGGTGCACCACAGGGGCAAGGAAACTGAACAGTTCACACCCTTGCTATAATCTCGTTCATCCCATTGTGAGTGCACAGAAAGATATTCCTTGGAACAATGTATCTTTAACCAACCCAAAAACGCATAATTAGTTACAGATGTCTACCTATAATCAATACTGCAAAGATTCCTTTACAGAGATCTTAGCCAAATATATATATATATATATATATATATATATATGTATATCTTGGCCAAGAAGTGGCAATTGCATAGTCATAGAACAGTCACTTTTAAAACTTTAAAAGCAGAATAGCAGAATGTCCCCTCAAAAGTTTTCTCAATTCACTTTTCACATAAGTACAAGCATTCCTGGATCTTTAAACTTGGACAAATATACCTTAATTCCTTTTTTAAAAAGTATTTTACAATATAAGTAAAATAAATAAATCTTTCTTAATATTCATATACATTATTGACAAACACTATTTTTCATAAATTTACTTTCTTTTTTCAAGAAACCCCTGTATTTTTTTATTCTCATAATCCAACTGGGTTTTATCTTATTTTTTGGCGGGGAAGGTAAGGGATTGAATTCAGAGGCACTCTACCACTAAGTTACATCCCCAGTCCTTTTTATTTTTTTATTTTGAGACAGGATTCCACTAAGTTAATGGAGCTGGCCTCGAATTTGTGATCCTCCTGACTCAGTTTCCCACATTGCTAAAGTTACAGGTGTGTACCACACACCAGGCTATCTTAACTGGAAACTGAACTATTAACCTTTACCTTATATTTAAGTCTATCCCACCAGTTGGTTATTGTCTTATAATATTGCACCTGATATCTCATGCTGAAGGGAAATTTAAAATGCTTGTGTTAAACTGAGCTTGAGCATCGAGGTTTTCAGAATGACTAAGACACACACATAGCACAGAGGAGAAAAGCCCTGAGGTGAGACCTAAATAAAGGGCACCATCAAGGTTTATGCTTCAAAAGGTCATGTCAGGTGCTTTTATAATACACACTCCGGTTTCTGGAAAATTTTTTTGCCTTGTCTACCTCTTCATAAAAATGGAATGAAAGATATTCCTACCTAACAGTCAAAAACTTCAGAGTTCAATGTACTGGTGACTGGGAAAAGGAAGGCAGTTATATGATGCTCCCGCACCCCTATCTTCATGTTTAAAATGCAGATAAATCACCTACATATTCACACAGAGCTCTAAAGAATAATGCAATTGGGCTGGGGAGATAGCTCAGTTGGCAGAATGCTTGCCTCACATGCACAAGGCCCGGGTTCAAGCCCCAGCACCACAAAACAAAAACAAACAAACAACAACAAAAAAAGAATAATGCAATGACAGAAAGGGCTGGCAAGGTATTTAAACACTATTAGACATATCGATATACAATTACTCTGATAAAATAACACAAGAAAATAGGTGAGTGACTAAAACACACACAAAGAAAACCTGTAGCTCTCCCTCTATAAAAACATCATAGGGGCTGGGGAGATAACTCAGTTGGTAGAGTGCTTGCCTTGCATGCACAAGGCCCTGGGTTCAATCCCCAGCATAACACACACACACAAAATCTATAACATTACACCATGTCATATTTTGGATGCTCTGCTTACAAAATACCTAAGGGAACTGACACGAAATTACCTCTTCAATTTAGAGGTCCTAAAACTTTGACAAACAATGCAGAATTCCACCAGAATTGCTTTCTGGAGGACAAAAGTTATATATAGAGAAAATGTCCCTATAGTGTTCCTGAAAATGGTAAAATTTTTAAATTCTCTTAAAGTTTAAATAAAGAATAGTTTATTTTTTTTTTAAAAGGGCATTCCAATTCAATGGAATATAATATAACCACCAAAATGCACATGATATAACTAAATGAAAAAAAAGTCAAAAATTTACCTATTCCATTATTGCAGATATACAGTGACAATGCATTTGAAAAAGGAATATGGGAAAGCGAAAAGAGCTAGTTTATAAGCAGGAGAACAGTATAGATTATTTTGTCTTATTTAAAGTTTCTTTAAACTTCTCAAAGTTTTTTTTTTTTTTTTTTTTTGGTAAAACAGTAAAGATAATCAAACAAAACACAAACATACACACACAACAAGCATACAGTGTGCACTCAAAGATCTGTTATTTTGCAGGGCGCAGTGGCACATGCCTGCAATCCCAACAGCTCAAGAGGCTAAGGCAGGAGGACTGCAAGTTCAAAGCCAGCCTCAGCAATTTAGCAAGGTCCTAAGCAAATTACCAAGATCCTGTCTCAAATATAAAACATAAAAAGGGCTGGAAATGTAGTTCAGTGGTTAAGTACCCCTGGGTTCAATCCTGATCAAAAAAAAAAAAAAAAAAAATCTGTTATTTTCCATTAGCCTTCCCAAAGAACAGAAAAAGATGCGCGTAATTGTTGAGAAAGTATAATCATATCTTAAGACACGGAATTCCTTACCTGAAACTTGGTCATTTGTTCCTGTTCCTTCTGGGGAAGATCAGACTCCTGAACAGGCATGACTGAGGAAGGATGAAGAAGTCATGAGATAGAAGTTAGAGCTACTATTACCTCATGTGGATTTTTGCAGAAATTATATAAGGTACAAGACTGCCAGACACAGTTTTGTAATCAGAGCATGAACTAGATTCCATCTACTCTTGGCCTGTCAGCTCAATGCTGTTGGGTAGTGACCAATGAACACAACCAAATGCAGCATCCCTACTATAGGAATATCTGGGAATGGCTAGAGATAAAAGGCTAACATGTTGGCTAAAAAGAGTGTGTTCTGGAGTCAAATGCCAGGTTTAGTTTCTAGAAATGACAATTCTGTATAACCCAGGGTATCTTAAGAAATCTCTCTGTACCTCATTTTTGCCATGTGTCAAAAACGACAAGAATCGAATATGGTACCTACCTCACAGAGCAGCTCCAAGGATTAAATGAACAGATGGAAAGTTCTAAAAACCAGGAGTCCCTTTCTCTTGTAGCTGCAAAACAAAAACAACAACAAAAAAACATATTTTGCATCATAAATTGTACTTGCAAACACTGTTATTCTATAAAATCACCTTTAATTTCTAAAAAGTCTAATTCTCATTTAAAATATCTTCTTAGTTAAGAATATGTTGCCCACTAGTAATATTTTATTGATACTGGTATCAGTTTTCTAAAAACTACCATTTCAAGTCAATTTACCTCATGATATCAGAAAAGGTTCCCTTAAATTCTATGTGCTTGGAAATAAGGAAAAACACATAACAAAGAGAAAGGTAAAGACAAGAGAAAAATCAAGATAATAGAAAACTGAAAGGCTCCAACATTTGCCTAAAAGGAGTAAGAGAAGAGAATGGAGGAAACAGTAGAGATGTCTTCTTCCAAATGATAATTACTCAGAATTCCTACAATTGATAAAAGACATGAGTTCACATTTATAAATAAAAATAAATATACTCCTACACTAACAAATCATAGTACAACTTGGGAAAGTGACAGACTAAACTAATGCAAAAAATTAAAAGCAATAACAACCTTAGAGTTTCTAGAAAGAAAATATATTTAGTTTACTTAAATGACAATTAAGTTGACAGAAACAGGATAACTAAATGGAGATTCAAACAAGAGAATATTATTTTCAATTATTATAAACAGGATAACTGTCAACCTTTTCTTAAAAAATACTTTAGTTGTAGATGGATATATCTTCTTTTCCTTATTTATTTTTACGTAGTGCTGAGGATCAAACCCAGCAAGACAAACGCTCCCCACTGAGCCACAACCCCAGCCCAACTGTCAACCTTTCTATGCTCAATGAATGATTACTTACAAAGATAAAAACAAAGATATTTTAGGTGACCATAAATGAAAAAAATTACGACTATATGAACCCTGAAAGATGAACTACAAGAAGTAATGGGAAGAAAACATCTGTCAATGTATTGGCTATATAAGTCTCTGCATTAAAAAAAAAAAAAAACACACAATAACTATAATGTTTTTAAAAAAAAGCAGGCCTATAACTTAGCCCCCAATTAAAAACAAACCAATAGGGCTGGGGTTATGGCTCAGTGGTAGAGCACTTGCCTAGCACATATGAGGCACTGGATTTGATTCTCAGCACTGCATATAAATAAATAAATGGTCCATCAACAGCTTAAAAAATATATGTATATTTTATATATAATATATGTGTAAAAAGTATACGTATATGTAAAAAATATATGTATGCACATGTATATACACATACATAATGTATACACATATATATACATGTGAAACAAACCAACAAAAGGGGACATCAAATTTTAAGAATTTTTAGTCTATATTTTTTCAGAATGAGAATATATGCTGATTAAAATTAGTATTGTTGAAGTAGGTAATAATTTTTAAAAGTTAAAAGAATGGTGTAAGACTACAAATTCTATACCAGTTGAGGATAATAAGAGTGCAATAAACTGAACAAAAAACTGTCAAAAAAGGAGAACAAAATGAAGCAATGCAAAGTATGATAAATTTTAAAATATATACATGTATATGTAGAAAAGAAATACACATTAAGAAACGGATTCAGGGCTGGGGTTGTGGCTCTGTGGCAGAGCGATGCGCATGAGGCACTGGATTCGATCCTCAGCACATTAAAAATCTAAATTAAATACGGTTATTATTTCCATCTACAAAAAAAAAAAAAAAAAAAAAAGAATTCAACATCCCTGACTGCATTTTAAAAATTCCAACTGCATTCTAAGAGACGCATAATGACAAAAAAGTTTGCAAGAAAAGGAACGGAAAAAGAGATGCTGAGCAAATGTCAAATGAAAGCTTCAGTTTCAGAGGTCATGACAAAATTTAAGAAACACTGGCATAATGCCTGCGATATGCTTTAAAAGGCTAGAGTTAAAATAAAAGTGGAGGAGCAAATGTTGAAACTGTTGATTACTTAAGGATTCACTAAATTGGAATATGACTCATTTTATTTGATGTGGAATCAAATTAAACAAATACCTACATCAATTCACGTAGTCCACAGAAGAATGTCTGGACGTCAAAGTGGCGAGACGTTATTAATAAAGTCATTTCTGAGTCCTATGCATAACTCAGTTATGCAACAAAAATCTGATCATTTTCCTCGTGATAATTTATGCAACAAGGAAACCCGACTGATGGCAAGAGATGGCGAAGCAAGAAAGTGCGTTCAGTTCAGCGGCAGTACAGTCCCTCCCGCCGGCTCTTATTTAGGGCTGAAGAAAAGGCAGCAGGGAGACCAGCGCTCTCGGGGGGCCGTGGGGCGGGTCGCGGCGTTCTCCGGGGCCCTGGCCTCGATTCTCTTCGCCGGGCTTCCAGGTGAAAAGCGAGCTGCGAGCGCAGAACTGTGTGGACAGCTTGAAAGGCGGCCCGAGACCAGGCGCCGCCGCCGGCCCGAGCGTGTGACCTGACGGTCTCAGCCTCCTACACTGCTCCCCGGGCACTGCCAGCTTCACCGCTCCCTTACACCCGAGGAAAGCGGAGCGCAGAGACGGCGACCGCTAGCCGTCTCACGCCGAGGGAAGGAGCGCCGCTCGGTACGGGGAGGGCCGAGGGGATCCACGCTTCTGCCCTCCGCCTCTCAGCCTCCCCCGGCGGCCGCGACTTCTTCATGTTAAACTGCTGGCCAGTGGCCGCGAGCCCCAAGCTCAGGCTGAAAAGGCTCCGCGGGTGGTTGTGGGTGAAGGATAAACTCACCTCCCCGACCGAAAAGATGGTGACTGCCTCGCTTTCCCGGGGCGGAAGCAGCTCGTACTACCCGGAACTCCTGAACTACACTTCCCAGAAGCCCCCGTGGGAAGGAACGCCACACTTCCGCTGCCCGATGACTTCCGGACAGAATGCTGAAATACATTTTCCAGAATGCCTTGAGCGGGAAGAAGTGAGCTCTTCTCAGAGGAAAGTAAGTCTCCAAACTCTTGGAGCTTCTGGACTACGACTTCCAGAATCCTCTTCATGATTTCCCGCCATTTTGCAGGTTTGAAGTCGTTCTTGATGACGGTTTAGGTTTTTCTCACTGACAAGTAAATAAAAAAGTAATAACAAATGAGTCGGAGATTGTAAGAAAAATATGTGATCCTTTCCTAATAGAATTACACCCAGCTACCAAGGGGGGAAAAAGATTTTAATTTTCAGTGTTTAAACATGTTTCCTACTGGTTAATCATGTTAACCAGCAGGAAAGATACTCTTTAGATACAAACAGAATCATATACAGTGGAAGCAGAACACTTTGTAGCTTTCTACTCCCCCTCCCCTTCCTTTTGCTCGGTGCTGGGGATTGAATGCAGGGCCTTAAGCTTAGCGAGACACTCTACCAACTGAGCTATATCCCCAGTCCACCTTTCTACTTTTGTTAACAGCACAAATAATTCCGAACTTGCGTGTTGAGCACTACATATACTCAAAGTGAAAAAACACAAGCTTCAACATAAACTTCTATGTGCACTCTTCAAAGTAATTGAGGCCTGGGATCATTTCTCTGGGAATTTCTCCATTTGAAAGATGAACAAATTCATTAACTTGATCTTTAAGCCATGGTCATTTGAAAGACTTATTTGCTCAATTGCATGATAGAATTAATATTTCCAAGAAATGAGGGTTGGTCGAGATGAATATTTGCAAATTTTCCCATGGCCATTAAAGTTTATCCCGTTTACTCGTAACCAAAAGCTTGGTCCTCGTCCCCAATGCCAATCTAGTGAGAACATTTTGAGAAAAAGGAAAAAGACGGTTTATTGCTTTTCTAGCTTAAAGGAGAAACACGGAAGGTTCCAAAGACTATGATTCTACCCATCAGCAGGAACAGGGGCTTTTAAAGAGATGACTCAAAGGCTACGCTGTATGTTGGCTGTCTGGAATTGTTACTTGTTAATTTGAGAGATAGTCATTTCTGAGATCTTCTGGTACCATCCCCAAAGTCTGGATTACTTTGTTCCCATAGGGGTGTGTACTCAGGGACAGATAACTCTGCCTAGGATGGGAAAGAAAGCTAATCCTGTTACCCCTGAGATCAGGGAGGGAGAGAGATTAGGGATGAGAAGGGAGAGAGGAAGAGAAAGAATCATGTCCATTTTAAAAATCAGTTGCAATGGCAGAGCAGCAAGGGTTATATTCAAAGCATAAAGTGGACCACTGTTTCATACTGAATGTTTTATTTTGTTATAAGAGATGGTTGTGCATATGCCAGGAACTATTCCAAATTCTTCAGGCTCTGGTACCTCACTATACCTTCACAACATTTTTAAGGTAAATACAGTCACATACTACAATTTAGGAACCAGAGGTAGAAAGAGGTTAAGCAGTTTGTCCCAAGTTACATTACTATGATTAAATTGTGTGCTAAAGCCACATTTCAAAATTTGGCATTCAAAAACTAAAGCCTGGGTGCTGACTACGACCTTAACCATGTCTTACACAATCAAGGCAAACAGAATATTCAGCTTCAATAAACTCCTGACACTAGAAAGGCGCGTCCTAAGATGGAAGTTCTATTACTTTTCCCCGCACATGTATCCAGTGCCAATAAGAGGCCCAAATGCTTTAGCAACTCAAATAAACAAGGAGTCTTCCATAAGCTGTTTCCCTTTTCAAATTCACTGGTAACTCCACATGCACAGCCATATTGAATCACTTGTACTCCCAGAAAAGGCCTCTAGTCTTTATGTCTGCTGTTCCTTCTGTGATAACCTGCTATTCATTCCTAGGTCAAAGCTTAAATATTTCCTGCTCTGTTATGGATCATTAATGGATTAATAAAAGTAGTGTTCAGTAGCCAAGACTGCAGATTTGTGACGAAGTTACCTGGAATAAAATACCAGTTGCTGTTGTTGCTGGGATCGAACCCAGGAGCATGGTATTACCACTGAGCTACACCCACAGTTCTATTTTTTATTTATTTGTTTATTTATTTATTTTTTTTTTGAGACAGGGTCTCACTAAGTTGCCCAGGTTGCTCTCAAAGTTCCAATCCTCCTGCCTCAGCCTCCTGAGTAGCTGGAATTATAGGCATGCACCATATGCCTGGCTTTATTCTGTGAATATTTGACTCTCCTTTCTTAGTTTGTAAAATGGAGATTACAATAAAGTTGATTTATGAAACAAATGGATTAAATACATGTAAAGGACTGGAGACTCTGCTGGATTTACCTTATAAGAAGTTAGAAAATATTCCTCAGGTAATAAGCACAATACAAAAATATCAGGGATGGTTTGTGTAAGAACCCAGAAAACCATGCTGGACACGGGAATAAGAGGGTTTATTAAGCAAACAGTGTGTCTCCCTGCAGGGTAAGAGAGAAAATGAGAGAAAAAGAGAGAGAGAGTACATGCAAGAGAGAGTGTGAAAAGTGAGGAGGAGAGAGAAAGACAGTGAGTACAAGAGAGAAAGCATGAGAAAAGATGGTGAGGAAGCTATCCTTAAGCTGTTGAATTCCACCGGGCTAACAGGGGACCAAAAATGGAGAAGGATACTTGCAAGCTGACTGATGAATCAATAGCTAGCTAGGATGTTCACATACTGACTAGTAGTTGGGAGGCAGGGAAAGGGCTACAGCGGAAAGGGCGGGGGAGCAGCAATATATTAGTTTGTTTCTAAATGATTAAAATATTATCAATAATTGTATATGAACTTTGTAATATTGTGGAAAAACTGGAAGTTTCTGCATCCCACTGAACTTATCATAAAGGATCACTAAAATCATTATTATTTCCTTTGTTGTTTCCTAAATCCATTTCAGGAATTCTGAATATACTTTAACTGGGCTGTGACCCTCTATTTAATAATTTTGGACAATTACACCAATGACAAACACTGAAGAAGTCCTTTTTGACAGTATTGTGCTGAGTGCTTAGCACAAAGTAAAGACCAGGACATATGCCATGCAACGAAGTAGCCTTGTAATGGGCTGACAGATTTGGTTTCATGAAAATGTTATAAGCCAGACTCTAAGGGAAATGACTAAACAGACTCCATTTTGCTCTGAGACTCCATGTTATGTAGGAAATAAGCTTCTCCCTTGGGAACACCCCGCCTCTGTACCCATCATCAGTTACTTGGTGTGACATGTTTAATAATATACAATGGCAACTCCTATGTAGTGAAGAATTGCTCTCTTTTGATTCCTATTGCTCCTAAACAATGTACCATGTGACGGTGATTGTGTGGATATTAGTAACCATTCTTTAGTTTGTACCTAGGTAAGGGTCATTCTGATCCACTTCCCCCTCTGTTGATGATCTCATGATGTTAGTTTGTAATTTCGAATCATAGCAACAGACACTTATGATTAATGTGATTTTTGTTATAAGAACCCCTACAACCCTGTGGTCGGGCTGTTCTCCCAATAGTCATTTTTTGGGGCATTGTGTGAGACAGTCAGCTGGCCAGCTTAATAAAGACTCTCAAATTTGGACTTCTCAGTGGTGAGCGGTCTGTTCTTAAGTTGCACCCCAGAACAACCTGAAGCCTAAGGAAGAAAGAGATCAAATGAAATCCTGCCAAGTTCAACTCCAAATAAAAAGCCAACTTCATAACTTATAGCGCTTCATAACTTAAATCGCAATGCTTGTTCTTTTAGCATTTTCACACAACTACCATCTAGTTACCAGGAATAAAAGGCTAAACTTAATGGCCTTGCTTTTCTCTCCATAAGTAAACTCTTGATATTATTTTTAATTTGACTGACTCCCTGACTGGGATCTGGTTTGGGTTTAAAATACTACAGGTCTTCCAGTCTGCACATGCCAAAAAAGTATTTTATGGGGTAGAAGAGCAATAGACTCTATGATAGACCAAATATTGACAAGAGTGGAAAACAAATGATGACTGAGGGGCATGTTTCATTATGCTGTCTTCTCTCTGTGTATGTTTGGGCATTTCCATAATAAAATTTTAAGGAGAAAATATCATATTTAGAATGGCACCAATGCATAAATGCATCAAAAATATTAACAGAGCTGGATATGTAGCTCATTGGTAGAGCACTTGCAAAAGGTCCTGGGTTTGATCCTCAGCACTTCCAAAAAAACCCCAAAAATATTAACAGTAATTATATTTAAATTGAGTTTACGAGTAATTCTAATTCTTCTTTTTACTTGTATTTTTGAATCTCTATAACTACCATGTGTTATAATGAAAACACAAAGTACAAATCCCAAAATCACCCTTCAAACCTTAAACCATATACATGACTATTATCTATGAATTAAACAAAAGTACAGCATAGATTATGAACACAGATTTGAAGCTCCGACTCTGGATTGAAATGGTAATTCTGCTTCTTACTAACTGTAAGTCTTGAGCAAACAACATAAACTCTTAGAAAATGGGGGTCCGGTATGGTAGCACATGCCTATCATTCCAACAACTGGGGAGTCTGAAGCAGGAAGATCTGCAAGTTCAAGGCCAGCCTCAGCAAATTAGTAAGACTGTAAGTGAGTTAGTGAGACCCTGACTCAAAATAAAAAATAAAATGGGCAGGGGATATGGCTCAGTGGGAAAGTCCCTCTGGGTCCAATTTCAAGTACCAAAAATAAAAATAAAAAGTAAATGAAAAATTTTCCCCTTGCCAAAAGGGTCTATTTTCCTCTCCTTTTTTTTAGAGCATTTCTACAAGAAATCTCTGCTTCTGAATCCTTTCCATAACCTTTTGATATGCATGTAAATCTTGCGAAGTTTATGGCCAAGAAATGTTTCCCAAAGGTCTGAAATTTGTCCTTTCTGAATGTAATCCCGTTCGCAGATTACCTACCACATGATACTCTGCGTGTCCTCATTCAGTAATAAGACAGCTTTCTTATCTGCATCGTGTAGGAAGGGTATTACTTCCCTTTTCTTACCTTTAGGGAAAAAAATAGTAGTGCCTACCTCATAAACCTGTTATGGTCTTTTAGTGAATTAATTCCTATAAAGTGACAGGGAGCTGCTACACCATTTCGGAGATGAGAATGGGGCAGATGGAGATTGAGTAATTTGCAAAACGGAAATGGAAAGAGCTGATAGGTAAGTGAGGGAAGCGTTGGGAGCCCTGCGAACATTCAAACCAGGCGACACGCGGGCCAGGCAGTCCCTCCACCAGGAACGCACAGTAGGCTCCAAACGGAGGCTCGGCCGACAGGAACGCAAAGCGCTTCCAGCACCATCTTCCAGCCCTCGGGGGCGCCAGAGGCTCCCCATCCAGATAGAGAACGCCTGGAGGATTCCGGCGAATCAGAGTCGTCCCCTAGACTCCTCCCACAGCGAAAGAGTCTTCTTCCGACTAAAGGAAACCCCGGGATCACTTCCCAGAATTCCTCAGTCCCACCGGCCAGAAACGGAAGTGCCCCTCGGCTATGCCCCTTTCAGAGTGCACTTCCCAGAATGCCTCAGCGGAAACGCAGTTGCAGCCCCACCCCCTGGGGCGGAAGTGCCCTGAATTTTTTAGCATTCCCGGGATGCCAAAGGGAAAATCAAAGGGGTTTTGCTATTTCAGGTTGATTTCATCTATTTTGGTGGCACGTACTGATACTGTTATTGGAAGTGTTAGCTACGTTCAAAGGGCTCAGAGAGGAACTTGGGTTGGGAAGCAAAGGGTGCCTTCTAAGACTCCAAAGAACTGCACAATATTTCTAAGGATTAAAGAGAAAGGAATTGTCTTTGGGAGGAACTGGAGCAAACTTCAAATTTCAATACTTAAGAATACGTAATGTGAATTTTTTGTTTTAAAGCATTCTCAGGTACTTAGCAGAAACAAATAAGAATTCTGTCTAGAGAAAAGAGACCGTCTTTCCTAGGCCTGAAATTAATTTTAAAATACTGTAATGTTGCAGTTATCCTCGAAGAGCATTAGAAGACGTTCAGAGAAACACTTCATAATGAAGGTGCAAATTATCAAGAATACCAGCATTTCATGATACAAAGAAACATTACAAAGTGAAATTGTAAGACTACAAAGAGAAAATCATAGACTCATAATCAGACTGGATTTTAGTGCTTATTAGAAGAAAATGCAAAAACATAAGCTAGCTGGGCGCTGCGGCACATGCGTTAATTTCAGCAACTAGGGAGGCTGAGGCAGGAGGATTGAAAGTTCAAGACCAGCCTTCAGTAATTTAGTGAGGCCCTGTCTCTAATATTTAAAAAGGCCTGGGAATGGGGATATGGCTCGGTGGCTGAATACCTGGTACAAAGAAATAAATAAATAAAAATAAGCTAAAAAATAAGTGAAAGCATATCCCCAGTGAAAATATCTAAGGAATTTAATAAACAAATTCCAAAGCACATACACAGTAAGTATTGGCACCCGCTGCTGCCAGTATTCTGCTCTGGCACACACCACTTTACAACCCAGACTGTCAGTCTGCGTACATCCTAGCCAGCCATTGGTCCATTCGTCAGCCTGCAAACATTCTCGGAAGTTATTGGTCCAGATTGTCTGTGAACATTATCATCAGTCATTGGTTCCTTATTATTAGCATGCCAAATTCCACGTAGCTGCTACACCATTTCGGAGATGAGAATGGGGCAGATAGAGATTGAGTAATTTGCAAAACGGAAATGGAAAGAGCTAACAGGTAAGTGAGGGAAGCGTTGGGAGCCCTGCGAACATTCAAACCAGGCGACACGCGAGCCAGGCAGTTCGCGACCCGGAATGCACAGTCGGGGTCCCCGCATTAAGAATAGCAGTCACCACCTTTTTCTCCCTCTCCCCCTCCCCCTCACTCTCCCATACACTCTCTGGCTCGCGCGCTCTCTCTCTCTCACTCACACACACACCCTCCCTCCCTCCCTCCCTGCAGGGAGACACTCTGCCTGTCCGCTTAATAAAGTCTCTTGCATGAGTTCCCACATCCAGAGTGATTTCTGGGTGCTTTTCAGTAAGTATATGAAAGGAAATGACCAAGAGAAGATTCGTAAAAGAGAAAACAAACTAGAGTGGATTTTTTAAAGTGCCATAGTACTGGGCCAGTGACACAGCAATCCCAGTTACTTGGGAGGCTGAGGCAGGAGGATAGCAAATTTGAGAACAAACTGCAAAATTTAAAAAAAAAAAAAAATTTAAAGGGCAAGAGCTGTGTAGCTCAGTGGTAGACCTCACTCCCAAGAGAGTACTGAATATCATCATTCTAATCAATTGTACTGTATCAGGCAAGGGTTGTGGCTCAGTGGTAGAGTGCTTGCCAAGCACATGTGAGGCACTGGGTTTGATGCTCAGCATCACATAAATAAATAAAATTATTTTAAAAATTGTACTGAACCTTCTATCCAACAGCGTGATCAAATTGTCAACCCTGATAATTTATATGTAAATTATTTTATATTTTCTACATTGTAATATATCTTCTGTAAGTGATGACAATTTTTGTTTCTTCTTTTCTAATGCTATACCTTCTACTATTTTTCCTACATGCACTGACAATATTTTCTTGTTACTTTGAGGCCATTATCACTTTAAAAATCATTTGACTGAAATACAGTTTTTAAGAACAGGTTCTCCTATATTGTCCAGGCTGGCCTTGAGCTCAGCCTTCTGAGTAACTAGGATTACAGGTGTGTGACACTGAACCTGGCTTGGATGGAATGTTTTAAAGCAAATTGGAGAGCTGCTTTACAGCACAATTAAATTGAAATTCTGGAGAAATTGTGTTAAAATATAATAGTTTTATTTTATACTTATTCCTGTTTCCTATTCTTATTCCCTTGCCTATCCCAGGATACTAGTTTGTTTGATGTATTTCTCTTTGTGTGTGTGTGTCCTTGTGTAAAATGTGTTTTGTATGGTTTTGTGCACACATTTTTTAATTTGTATAGGTGGTAAAATGTCATAAAGCTAATTGTCTTTTACTTTCCTCAGCAATGTATTTTAAAGATTCACCCATGTTTCTCACATGGATATAGTTTATTGTCTTTACCCACAATATTTTATCCATTTACTCTTCCATGACAACCCAGTATGCCATTGGAAATAATGATCCTAGAAACATCTCCATAACAATACAATTTTTATACATCTTTATACAAATATGTAAAAAATTATTTAGGACACATGTCCAGAAGTACAGGTGTTAGTTCATAACATATTCATATACTTACATTTATAAATAGCTAAGTTACTTTCCAGAATGGCACCAGTTTGCATTCCGATGAGCACTATACGAAGCTTGTTGTATAACTATTTCCAGTCCACGGTTTGCCATGATCAGTCAGCCTAAGTCATGATGCTTATTTATAGTGGCATAACACTGTTATAACTAAATTTCTCTAATTTCCAATAAGTTTGAATATTTCTCCAAAGATTCCATACCCTCTTCTATAAACTGGTAATTTATACCATTTTCCACTTCTGCTGTGTGATCTTTTCCTTGTTCGGAGTGTATATATTCTTTTTTCAAAATATTGTCTTTGGTTGTTGATGGATCTTTATTTTATTCATTTATTTATATGCAGTGCTGAGAATCAAACCCAATGCCTCACACATGCTAGGCAAATGCTCAACCACTGAGCCACAATTCCAGCCCGTGGATTGTATATATTCTGATTATTACCGTCTTGTGAATTTGAGACAGCAATATCTTCTATTTGGCACCTGATCTTACTTGTAATAACTTTATTAAGATATAATTTGGGCTGGGGATATAGCTCAGTTGGTCCTGGGTTTGATCCCCAGCACCACACACACAAAAAAAAGAAAAAAAGATAATCCACATACCAAAGTTCATACTTAAATGCATTTTATTATATTTGGATAATTCTACAAACACCACCACATTCAAATTCAGGACATTTTCATCACTTCTAAAAGAAACCTGGTACCCACTCACAGTTATTTCAGTGTTCCACAGACTCCCAGTGCTAGGCAACAACTAATCTACCTTCTTTTGATGTACATTTTCTGAAATTTCATGAGTATAATTGTATAATAGGTAGTCTTTTAAGATTAACTTCTTTTATTTGGCACAGTATTCTGAAGATCCATCCATTTTGCTATGTTTCAGTGCTTTGTCTCTTTTTATAGTTCAACAAAATATCTTTGTATGACTATACCATATCTTATCCATCTGTCCATCAGTTGAGGGACATTTTGGTTGTTTCCACTTTGGGGTTATTATGAATAATTTTGCTTTAGACATTTGTGTACAAGTTTGGGCACAGGGATATGTTTTTATTTCTCTTGATTATATATCTAAGAGTGGAATGGTGAGTCATAACTCTATGCTCAACTTTTTGAACTATAACTTTTTAAATAACTTCGACTATTTACCAAAGCATTTGCACCATTTTACATTGCCACCAAAAACATATGAGGCTTCCAATTTCTCCATTTCCTCAACAACCCCTTTTTTTTTTTTTTTTTTTTTTACTGTCTTTTACGTTATAGCCAACCCTGGTAGAAGTAAAATCGATATCTCCTTGTCGTTTTGGTTTGCATTTCCCCAATGACCAATGACATTGACCATCGTTTTATGTGATTTTTGGCTATTTATTATATCTTCAAGAAATATCCATTTAAAGCATTTGATCCATTGTTTGAGTTGTGTTTTTATTATTGAATTGTAAGAGTTCTTCATGTATTCTGGTCACCAATTCCTTAGCACATATATGGTTTACAAATATGTTCCCCAATTCTGTTGCTATCTTTTCACTTTTTTGTGTCCATCAATGCACAATTTTTTAAAAATTTTACTAAGTCCAATATA
The DNA here is from genome assembly GCF_902686455.1 of Sciurus vulgaris. Taxonomy (NCBI): domain Eukaryota; kingdom Metazoa; phylum Chordata; class Mammalia; order Rodentia; family Sciuridae; genus Sciurus; species Sciurus vulgaris. Next base: position 53,610,112 of record NC_136478.1, on the reverse strand, counting down.
TTTATTTTTTGTTCTTTATCCTTGTGCCTTTGATGGCATTTTGAAGGAGTAATTGCCTTTTTCAAGGTAATGAAGATTTATGCCTATGATTTTGTCTAATTGTTTAATAATTTTAGCTCATACATTTAGATTTTAGATCTATTTTGAGTTAATTTTGTGTGTGGTACAAAGTAAGGGTCCAAATTCATTGTTCTGCATGGGCATATCCAGTTTTCTTAGCAACATTTGTTGAACAGATTGTTCTTTTCCCATTGAATTGTCTTGACACCTGCCCTTGGTTTTAATATTCATTTATTGTGTTCTAATAAACAATAATGATTGCATAAACATCCTTAATTATGAGGAAATAAATTTAATAAGTCTTTGCCTTAATTCTGTTCTTTATAAAACCTGTTTCCAGAGTATTCTCCTACATTTTAAAAAACTAATTTTCTAAATGTATCTTTCTTTTGAAGTCATATATATATATATATATATATATATGTTATTAGGTGAAGATCTTTTACTTCTCTGCAAATACAGAAAAATATGATAAATCATTGTGTTTATGAATAGAAAATTAATATTTTATGTCAATATTCCTCCCCCATATGATCTGTAATATTAATACAAATTCAATAAAAATAATAAATTTTTCTAGAAATTGATGCAATGGTTATAAATATTCTGTGGAAAATATGAGGGCTAAGAATAGTCAAGATAATGTGAAATAATAATAAAATGGAGGACTTAACTTCATGAGCTCTGAAGTCATATTTAAAAGCTGAATTATGAGCTGGGAATATAGCTCAGTTGTTTGTGAGTTGCGAGTGTTTGCCTCGCAAGCACAAGGCCCTGGGTTCAAATCCCCAGCACCACCAAAAAAAAAAAAAAAAAAAAAAAAAAAAAAATTAAAAAAAAAAAAAAGCTGAATTATCTAAGACAGTGTGGTGGTTAATTATAGACAATAGAGAATGAAATCTAGATCAAAATACACACTACCACTTGATTTGTGAAAAGGAGATGCTGCAGTACAGAGAGAAAGCTCTTTTTATATAGTATTTTTTATTTGTTCTAATTAGTTATATTTGACAGTAGAATGCATTTTGATACATCATACATAGATGGAATATAATTTCTCATTCTTCTGGTTGTACATGGTGTGAAATCCCACCTGTCATATAGTTATATGTGAACACAAGTAATAAGGGCTAACTCATTCTACTACTCCCATACACTCTACCTAAAGTAACTCTCTACCTAAAGTAACTCTATTCTTCCCTAGTACCCCCTTATTGTGAATTATCATCTGCATATCAGGGAAAAAATTCAGCCTTTGTTTTTGGGGGATTGGCTTATTTTGCTTAGCATGTTATTCTCCAGCTTCATCTGTGGACCAAATGCCATAATTTCAGTCTTCTTTAAGGTTGAGTGATATTCCATCGTGGCTATATATCCAAATATGTAGTCATATATAGATAGATAGATAGATAGATAGAGAAAATGTGATTGATATATATATATATATATATCTGTTTATATATTGATTGATATATATATATATATATATATCTGTTGAAGGGCACCTAGGTTGGTTCCATAGTTTAGCTATTGTGAGTTGAAGTACTATAAACATTGATGTGGCTACATCACTGTAAAATGCTGATTTTATGTCCTTTCAGTATAAACCAAAGAGTGGGATAGCTGGGTCAAATGGTGGTTCCATTCCAAGTTTTCTTAGGAACCTCCATACTGCTTTCCAGAGTGGATGCCCCAATTTGCAGTCCCACCAGCAATGTAGGAGTGTACCTTTTCCCCCCACATCCTCACCTACATTTATTATTACTTGTAGTCTTGATAATTACCATTCTGACTGGAGTTAAAATCATAATTTTGATTTGCATTTCTCTAATTGCTAGAGATACTGAAGGTTTTTTCATATATTTGTTGATTGATTGTATTTCTTCTTCTGTTCAGTTTCTTAGACCATTTATTGTTTGGGTTATTTAGGGGTTTTTGGTGTTTTTTGAGTTCTGTGTATATCCTGGAGATTAATGCTCTATGTGAAGTGTATGTGGTAAATATTTTCTCCCATTCTGTAGGCTCTCTCCTCAAACTATTGATTGTTTCCTTTGCTGAGAAGTTTTTTAGTTTGAATCCATCCCATTTATTGATTCTTGATTTTATTTCTTGCACTTTAGGGGTCTTGTTAAGGAAGTCAGATTCTAGGCTGACATGGTGAAGATTTGTGCCTACTTTTTCTTCTATTAGGTGCGGGGTCTCTGTTCTAGTGCCTAAGTCTTTGATCCACTTAAAGTTTAGTTTTGTGCAGGGTGAGAGATAGGGGTGTAATTTCATTTTGTTACAGGTGGTGAGAAAGTTATTTTTAATATGTTTTTCCACATGGGAAAACATACATTTATGTCTACTTCACAGAATCCACAAATATAACTTTCATAAGGATGGCAGATGTGATTTTGGAAAGTAAAGCAATGAAGCTTTTAGAAGAAACTTAAGAGAACATGTGTACTGTCTTGGAGTATTTTTTATAAACTTTTAAAAAGGTTGGGTACAGCAGCACACAACTGTAATCCCAAACATTCAGGAGGCTGAAGCAGGAAGATCAAAAGTTTGAGGCCAGCCTAAGCAACTTATGAAACACTTTCTCAAAATCAAAAATAAGCAGGGTGTGGGGGCACATACCTGTAATCCCAGTGGCTTGGGAAGCTGAGGCAGAAGGTTTACAAGTTCAAAGCCAGCCTCAGCAACTTAGTGATGTCCTACGTGACTTTAGCGAGACCATCTCTAAATAAAACATAAAAACATAAAAAGGACTGGTAGAACACCCCTGAGTTCAATCCCTGATACCACAAATAAAAAAACAGGAAAAAAAAGATTAAAAAGAGATTATCAAAATATCCCAAAGTCAGATGAAAAGGTACTTAACTTCATTAGTCATCAAAGAAGTGCAAGTGAAATTATTATGAGATTCTACTATATCAGAGAGACTAAAATTAGAATGAATGCAAGAATAAGCGAGAAAGATACAAATACTCGCATTCTATGGGGGGGGGACTGTAGTCTAATGTGGTCACTTTAGAATTATATTTTGTTGTAAGTACTGAAGCTGAGTAGTTTTGATGCTATTACTAAGTAAATACTAAATCTGTCCTAGAACTCTGTGAGCCTATTTATCTTCTCAACAGAAAGAGATCCATGTTCAGCAAAAGTCATGTCCTTTTATGTTCATATGAACACTAATTTTAATATCTATAAAATAGTACAGTATACTATACAACTACACATTTGATGAATAATCAAATGGATAAATAAGTTATGGAGTATTTCTACATTAAAATAATACACAGTCGAGCACAGTGATACATGCCTGTAATGCCAGTGGCTTGGGAAACTGAGGCAGGAGGATCACAATTCAAAGCCAGACTAACTAAGCAGCTTAATAAGATGTGGTGCTATTCATACATTGCAAATTCATTATTATAAAGATATCAGTGCTACCCTTGAACAGTCTATACATTTAGGAGAAATCCCAGTTTTTTTCTGGAAACTGGAAAGCTGATTCTAAAACCTATAAGGAAAATCAACAGTCAAGAATAATTAATTTGTAATAAAATACACAGAGGAGGACTTATGCCATATCCAAACTTTTTATGAATTTGTAATAATTAAACAGTGTGGCATATATGCAGATAAGTGAATAGATTAATGTAAGAGATCAAAGTTCAGGAATAGATTCACACATACCTAGTCACTTGAAACTTGACAAAGATAACACTACAGTACAATGGGGAAGTCTTTTTGAGAGGTAAGGGTAGGTTCTTTGAGTATTTACATGGAGAAAGAATCATCCTGACATGTACTTCATCCCATATGCAAACATCAATGTGAGATTGAATGTGAATCTTAAAAAGCACCCTAAAAGCTACTAAAATATCTTCCTGACCTTGTCTTAGGTAGCCAAGTATTTCTTTTTCTTTTTTTTTTTAATTCCCTAATTTTTTATTCCTGGTACCACTACCACAATTTACAGGGCAATATACCTGATGTAATGAAAAGAAAAAGAAAAAGACAAAGCTACAACAGATAAAAGACCTCATGAATGTACATCTAATTGACACTGTACTGCATTAATCAATAGCTGCACTTTTTGCAAACTGTGGCTATGACAGTCCTGAACAAGGTTTCCTGTTTAAGCTGCAGTAACACTTCTGACTATGGATCACCGTTCCTTCTGTGGCAGATTTTTACAGTTCCTCTAATGCATTTGGGACCACTGTCTCAAAGTAACCTGCAGCTTTCCTGACAACTCCTCACTCTCTCCTGCTAAGAACTGTAGCCCTTTTCTGCTGTTTTTAAAACTTTCTGCTACCATATCCACCAGTTCCACTACCAGATCTATAATCACCACCATAGGGACTGCCAGAGCTTCTTCCACCAAAACTGCACCCCTCATGGGTCCATAATTTGATTGCTGTTGTCCACTGTAGTTTCCAAAATCATCATAGTTCCCACCACCACCATAGTTACCACCACCAAAATTTCCTCCTTCATTGTAACCATCGTATCCTTCTCCTCCACCACCATATCCACCACCTTGGTTTCCATGTCCTGGTCTACCCCCACCATAACCTCCTCTACTACTATAACCAGGACGACTGCCATAGTTGCCACCATCACCTCCTGCATAACTACCTCTGCTGCCACCATCTCCACCACCATAGCCTCCTCTTCCACCAAAGTTTCCACCATGGCCAAAGGTACCTCCATCACCTCCAGAGTTTCCTCCATGACCCATAAAGTTGCCAGATCCACCCACAACCTCTTTGTGATCCAGCAGACTGCATCTCTTGTTTCACTTCACGATTATGCCCATTAATAGTGTGGTATTTCTGAACAACGATTTTGTCAACTGTATCATGATCATCAAAAGTTACAAAAGCAAATCCTCTCTTTTTCCCACTCTGCCTGTCTTCCATAATTTCTATGGTTTCAATCATGCCATACTTTTCAAAGTAATCTCTCAAACTATATTCTGTATCTTCTTAAATACCACCAACAAAAATTTTCTTCACTCTTAGATGGGCACCAGGCTTTACAGAATCCTCTCTAGAAACAGCTCTCTTTGGTTCCAACAACTTCGTGTGGCCAAGCACACGTTGCTGCATCCACCTCTTCAACACAAGAGTAAGTCACAAAACCAAAGCCCCTGGAACATTTTGTTTGGGGGTCTCTCATTACCACACAATCTGTGAGTGTGTCCCATTTCTCAAAATGTTGTCTTAAACTGTCATCTGTAGTTTCAAAGCTCAGACCACCAATAAACAGCTTCCTCAATTTCTCTGGTTCCTTTGGATCATGGCTCCCCACCCCGGCAGCGGCGGCAAAGGACGGAATTGGCTGGGGACCACCAGGCGGCAGTTTTACCTCCATTTTAAGATCGGACTCACGTTTTCCAACCTCAGGTAGCCAAGTATTTCTAAAAGTACTAACTGAAACGATTGAGAGACTTAAAACTAAGAATGGTTGCTCATCAAATACATCAAAAAGTGGAAATGCAAACTAGTTTAGAAGATAATCACAATACACACATCTGTTGAAAGCTTTGTAAGCTGACTGTGATGAAGCATGATTAAATCCAAAAATAAAATTGAGGCCAAGTAAATACGAAAATGTACAAATCATGTGAAAAAGCACTGCCAAAGGGGGCTGTGCAAAATGTACAAGTGCTCCGTTTTCTCAACTTCACTAGTCATCATAGTAGTACACATGGAACCCTAGAAGAGACAGCATGCCCACATAACCGAATGACCAATGTTTTATTCCTCCTGCTAAAGTTGTATCCTTTCATTGACATCCTCCCAATTCCCCAACCTCAGATCCTAGTAACTATTGTTCTTCCTGCTTTTATGAAGAAATTAGAATGATTTTTTTAAACTTTAAAAAAATTTAAATCTGCAATGCCAAGTGCTGGTGAGGGTACAGAGAAAATGGAATACTCTCGTTTTGCTTGTGAAAGTTTACAATGGTAAAATACCTTGAAAAATATTTCATGGTATCTATGAAAATAAAATATATGAATCCTCCATGACACAGAAATTCTACATCTTGTAAACAGAAACACACACACTTACACACCAGCACACCAAAATTTATCCAAGATTTGGCCCATGGGGATTTGTCCACCCCTGCTTTATAGTAATGAAATAAGTAAAAACATAAACAGCAACATGATTCAATCTCACAAACATAATGTTGAACAAAAAAACAAGACCCAAAGAATGTATACAATGTGATTCTATTTATATAAACAAAATGAAAAGTAGTTACTAGTGATATGAGTTAGGAAAGTGATTACACTTCAGAGGAAAACAAAAAAAGAACAAAACAAAAGGAATTAAACCTTACATAAAAAAATAATGGGAATACAAATGAAAGATTGTAGAGATTTTTAGGATCCAGGCATATTCAGCTACTTTAATGTAACTGTTCATAGGAAACATGGTTAGATCAGTGAGTTCTGTGAGCATGAACCCAAATACTACAATTCATTGGTTGTAAAATGACCGCTTTGTTTACAAGTAATGCCAGGTGAAAAATCTTAACAGAGGATAAGCCATTTTGTAAGATCCACAGATTCTGCTTTTAGAAGAAGTTCTGAAAAAAATTAAAAAAAGAAAACAAAAATAATTTTTAAAAACAATAGAAGCAGCACTGGGGCAGGAAAGGCAGATCCATATCAAGAATAAATGTCCTTTCCAACGATAGCAAAGTGCTGCCCCTTCCATGATGGAAATGTCCTGGTATCATCGAATTCCACCAGGGAGTTGGTGGCTTGCTCTGGAGGACAATGTCTGGGGTTGTGTCAGTCTGTGAATTTGATAGATTGAACATGGAAGTGACTATAGCTAGACTGGATTTAGACCAAATTACTGAACCTACACACAAGCCCTATCCCTTCCCTTCCACCATGACTACATTTTTTTCAACATTTTAAACATCTTTATTTTATTAATTTTTTAAATTTATTTTTATGTGGTGCTGAGGATGGAACCCAGTGCCTTGCACATGCCAGGCAATTGCTCTACCACTGAGCCACAACCCCAGCTTCCATGACTACATTTTTCATGACATTGGGAAAGGACAAGGTCATTTGGAGAAAGAGATGGAGGGACATTCACAGAATGGACAGCTTTGATATTCTGATTATTAAGATGCTCCTCTGTGCTGCTCCTTATTCACTATTTGCAAGGATCACAAATAATTTCACTCTACTGATTAAGAGTGGTCCATCCATCCACCTTGCCAAATTGACAAGGCAATTTTCAACTGCAATGTTCCTTTGAAGTCCCTGACCATTCAGCAAAGCTATTAGGACCCCTGCCACCTTTCCTTCCAGGAAAAGAGAACTGTGAGGTACAATTCTCAAAATTCTAACAAATGCAAGTACTTCCTTTCACTAACATCTTACAGACCACCGTGCTCTTGCTGTCCATTTTTGGGTGATGCCAGCATATCATGAAGAATTATCTCTAAACCAGGTTCAAATGTTTCCTCCATATTCAACCAATCAGCAAACTCCTCATGAGGCCAAAGGTGTGTACTGAAAGTCTGGAATCACTGTAGCAGTAGAAGTTATAGGAAGCTGAGCCACTTGCTTATGAGATTACTTGTGACTTGTGTGTGAACCCAACCTCATATGTACCATGCCACTTGATAATGTATTGCTGCTGGTATGCCCAAATTTGTGATCTGACTTTGTGGCAATTTTCCAGCCCATGACCAATTACTTAGTTTTAACTAGGGTCAAATAAAGTCAGAAGCTGCTTTCTCATAAAGAATAATGGCAGAGCATGACCTAACTTTGATTCAAAATCTCTAAAGCTCTATGAGCTTCATGCAGGCTCCCTGCTTGTCACAGACACTACACACACCATTGGATATGCTGAATCACGCAGTCCAAGTAGCACAGGGTCTTTCCCAGAAGTCCTGACTATTGTAAAACTTTCTCTTTTCCTCAGAGCTGGTCATGTTTCAGGTTGGACAGTATGATTGAGTAACACACCTAAATAAAGTACCTGCTGCCTTCAAAATAGAGAGAGGTTGAGCAAGACCTAGACCCTCTCCTCTTTCCCCAGGGAAACTCATATTTTAACACAACCCCACAAAATATTCCTGTGAGGAACCCAAAACGAATCAGCACATCTGAGCAGCAAACCCCTGAGGAGTGACCAGCAGATATTAGCAATACTCAGGAGTTGGGGATGTCCTACAAACCCACCACTCCTGCCCCTAGCAGCATCCCCAACTCTGGCACCCCTGAGTCAGGCACCCTTGTCCCCACAGTCAAAAGTGTCCCATTTGGGGCTGGGGAGATAGCTCAGTTGGTAGAGTGCTTGCCTTGCAAGCACAAGGCCCTGGGTTCAAACCCCCAGCACCAAAAAAAAAAAAAAAAAAAAAAAAAAAGTGTCCCATTGGTGATTGGTGCTAGGAGCTGCTGGCCCTTTTAGACAGTTGTTTTATGACTTTGGACTGCCCTCCATGGGCTATGTGCAGGCAATGAAGCCACCTGGTACCCAGGACTCCTAGAGTACCTATACCACCCAGCTATCCATCATAGAGGAGATGGGCAAACTCCTTCTGAGGCCAGATGTATGCACACCACTGATGCTGGTGGCAAGAGCACCACAGCCCTGAAGGGAGGCATCCTCCACGTCCAGGCCCTGATCAGTGCCTGGCAGAGAGACAAAAACGTCTACAGGTAAGGGAGCACCTTGGCCTCAGACCTGTCCCTTTCCAACCACGGTAGGGCACCTGCTTCTCCCTGGCCATTGCCCTGATTTGCTCTTCCTATTGTGGGCTTCCTGTCTTGGTCTCTTGATGAGTGCCCTACAGGAATCAGGGATCAGCTTTCACTCCCAGTGAGCAGCAGTAAGTGGCTTCCTCTCCCTGTAAAAGCCAGCATCCGGGTCACTGTGGGTCCCACCATAACCTGACAACAGTATTGATGCCCCTGGAGCATTCTCCTTTCTGTGACCCTTGCTACTCTGCACTTCCTTCTCACCACTTTGTCCCAGGCCTCCTTCTTCCACAGCAGGGGCTTGGAAGACCTGTCACCTCCCTGCCTTGTCTTAATGGCCATATTGACTTTTTCAGTGTGTTTTATGAAACATGCCTTTTTCATATAAATAACAAGATGATAGGAAAAACAGAAAAGAAACCCCAAACCAGTTAAAACGTTCCTGCACCCCGGGTAAGCGAGAAGCTGGCCACACTGAAGCACAGTAGAAATTCCAGGACACTTACTGATATACTTCCTTTCACCAGAGCCCCTGCCCACCCACTTTCATCACCGCCTCACCCCCACTTTCCCTACACAGGCACAGCATGTTTGGGGAACCCCACCCCAATCCCATCATCTGCCTGGTGTTGAAAATAGAATGTACCTTCAACTAACTTTTAGGGGCGCTACATGAGGGACCAGTGTCTGTCTTGCCTGTATTCAAAGAACCAACTCTTAGGCAGTTTGGGGGTCTCTGAGAAACACACCAACCATCCACCAGAGACCATAGTAGCACAAACACTAGGTGGAGCTCCAGGGACTCGACTTCTTATAGCACCAGAGGAGGCTTCAATGTCACAGACAGCAGGTGAAGTTCCCTGAAAACCTCTTTAAATAGTGTGCATAAGCCCAGAGACGATGCATACCCAGAAAATTGCTCAAGACATCTCAAGAATCACCACCTGGATGGTGTGGAGAAAGTCCTTCCTAAGAAAACAAGATGGCATAGTCTTGGGGAGTTGGCTGATTCTTCAGATACTGAAATTCCAACAAAAAACAACAAGACAGCCAGGCTTGATGGTGCAGGCCTATAATACCAGTGAGTAGGGAGGCTGAGGCAAGAGGATGGCAAGTTGGAAGCCAGCCTCAGCAACATAATGACCCTAAGTGACTTGGAAAAAAACTGTTTCAAAATTTAAAAATAAGGGCTGGGGTTGTGGCTCAGTGGTAGAGCACTCACCTAGCATGCGTGAGGCCCTGGGTTCGATTCTCAGCACCACATAAAAATAAAATAAAGGTATTGTGTCCAGCTATAACTAAAATAAAATATTTTAAAAATTTTTTAAATTAAAAAAAAAAGGGCTGGGGGTGCAGCTCAGTATTAAAACACCCCTGGGTTCACTTCCCAGTACCAAAACAAAACAAAACAAAAACACCAACAACAACATAATAAAAAAGAAGATACAAAGAAAAGAGGCAACATGATCTATTTAAAAGTATTTAAAAGGACAAATTAGATCTCCAAACCTAAAGAAATGAATACATATGAATTGTCAAAGAAACAATAATTACCACCATAAAGATGCTCAGTGAATTAAAAGAGAACACAGAGGGGGCTGGGGAGATAGCTCACTTGGTAGAGTGCTTGCCTTGCAAGCACAAGGCCCTGGGTTCGATCCCCAGCACCCAAAAAAAATAAAAATAAAAATTAGAATATTAATAAATAATGGAAAATATGAAGAAGAACCCAAGAGAAATTTTGGAATTAATGAACACAATAACTGAGTTGAAACAAAATCACTGGGGGGACTCAACCAGGCAGAAGAAAGAATGAGTGATCCTGAAGACAGGCAGAGGAGACGAAGGAAGCAAGGACGGGAGGAAGGAAAAGAAAAGTGAAGCACCCAAGGGACTTATGGGGCACCATTAAGTGGAACAACTCACCATTACTGAGAATCCCAGAGGAGAAGAAAAGAGAGAAAGGGACAGAGAACCTAACTAAAGAAATAATAGCCAAAATTTCCTCAAATCTGAGGAAAGAAACAGACATGCAAATTCAAGAAGCTCAAAGACCTCCAACAGAGTATAGATCTAAAAATAACTTCATCAAGGAACATCATAATCAAACCATTAAAATTAACAGAGAATCTTGAAAGCAGCAAAAGCAGCTTGTCACTTACAAGTTTGTTCCTACTGGATTGTCATCAGATTTCTTAGGAGGAACCTAGCTGGCTAGAAGGAAGTGGGATGAAATAGTCAACATACTAAAGAAAACCTGACAACCTACAACACTATACCCAGCAACGTGCTTCAAAACTGAAGATGAAATTATTAAGACTTTCTCAGGTGAACAAAAGCTGAAGGAGTTCTTCACCACTTCCTTCTTACAGAACTGACATTTAGGAAATGCTAAAACGGGTGCTACAACTTGAAGCAAAAGAATGATAAACAAAAACACAAAACCATACAAAAATACAAAATTCACTGATGAAGATGAATACACAGAAAACTATAGAATCCGGTAGTATTGTAATGTAGGTGAGCGACTCCCTATAAATCTGGTATAGAAAGTGATTAAAATGATTATAAGTCAATGTTAGTGGAAACTCAATATAAAATGAACAAATTTTGTTATCAATACATAAAGTAGGAAGGGGCAGAGATATAAAAGAGTAGTTTTTATATGTGATTGAAGCTATTATTAGTCTAAATAAATTGTTACAACTTTAACATATTTTATACAGTTGCTGTCATAACCACAAAAGTATCTATATAATGAAAATGGAAATAGGGCCAGGCACAGTGGCGCATGCCTGTAATCCCAGCAGGTTAGGAGGCTGAGGCAGGAGGATAGAGAGTTGTGTCAACAACCACGAGACAGTACGCAACTCAGTGAGACCCTGTCTCTAAATAAAATATAAAATAGGCCTAGGGATGTGGCTCAGTGGTCAAGTGCCCCTGAGTTCAATCCCAGGTACCCCCAAAAACAAAAACAACAACAACAAAGGGCACTATATAATGACAAAGTTCAATTCCCCAGAATGATAAAACAATTATAAATGTATGTGTATCTAAAATTAGAACATTCAAATATTTGAAGCAAACCAACAAAACTGAGGCAAAGGAATAGTCAACAATGCAATAATAGCAAGATACTTCAATATCCCATCTCAGTTATGGATAGAACAACCAGACAGAAGATCAATAAGGAAACATAGCCAGGCACAGTGGCACATGCTTGTAATCCCAGCAGTTCGAGAGGCTGAAGTAAGAGAATCGAGAGTTCAAACCAGCCTCAGCAACTTATTGAGGCCCTAAGCAACTTAGTGAGACCTGGTCTCAAAATAAAACAATAGGGCTGGGATGTAGCTCAGTGGTTAAGTACCCTGGGTTTAAGCCCTGGTGGAGAGGGAGGGAGGGAGAGGGAGAGGGAGAGAGAGAGAGAGAGAGAGAGAGAGAGAGAGAGAGAGAGAGAGAGAGAGAGAATACCTGAAAAACACTATGGAACAATTAGATCTAACAGATATGCAGAACACCTATAACTAGTTAGTTGTACTAACTAGTGGAATTAAAGCAACAATAAAAAAAAAAACTCTCAGAAAAGTCAAGGACCCATAGATTCACTGGAGAATCCTATCAAATATTTAAGGAAGTAACGTAAATTCTTCTTAACTCTTTGAAAGCTCTGACAAGGAGGGGATATTCTCAAACTTATCCTTGAGGCCAGAATTACCTGGATAATAAAACCAGACAAGGATAAAGATAAGACACTACAGACCAGTATCTATGATTAATATTGATGCAAAAATCTTAAAACACTAAGAAACTAAATTCAACGACATTAAGAAGGATCATACCTGGCATTTAAAAAATAATATACCTGGAATGCAAGCCTGATTCCACATATGAAAATCAATCGATGTACTGTACCATATAAAAAAAGCATTTCATGATAAAAACACTTAAATCAGGAACAGACGGCAACTACTTCAGCATAATAAAAACCACATATGAAAAAACAATGAAAACTATACATGAAAAAATAATGGTTAACATCATACTCAATGCAGAAAACTAAAAACTTTTCCTCTAAGATTGGACACTAGATAAGAGTGCCCAATCTCACCAATACTATTTAAAATAATCCTGGATATTCTATCTATAGTAGTCAGACAAGATTAAAAGGCATCCAAATTGGAAAAGAATTAAACTTATTGCTGTTTGCAGATGACTTGATGTTACATATAGAAAGATTCCATGTAAACACACACACACACACACACACACACACACACATGTCAACAAAATTGCAGGTAGAAAAATCAACACTTGAAACTCAAGTTACATCTCTAGAAATCTAATGTAGGTGGCCTGAATTTATGTTCTCTATTAATCTATCCTCCTCATGTGTATGTCTAACCAAGATGTCTTACATGATTACTTCTTCCTGTCTACAAAGTACAATCTGCACTGTTTGTGTGTATGTATGTATATGTGTGTATAACATATTTTTTCCATCATATTTGGTCAATATGGTGTCCTGTGAAATGGAGAGGCAACTAAGATTTCTACAGACTACAGTAGAAAACAAAATTATTATGGGAAGAGCCAGATAGTAAAAGTTTTAGGCTTTTCACACTCATAACTTTGCCATTTTAGCACAAAAGCATCCATGTAAAAAGTGGTCATGGCTATGTTTTAATGAAATTGTATTTACAAAAACAACTGGCAGTCAAATTTTGTCCATGGACCACAGTTTACCAAGCCCTGGATAAATTATGAAAATATTAGAAAGCCGATGTTACCTTAAGCTTACTCTTAACAATGAGTGTATTGATGTCCCTATCAGATGAAACTAGGCTTTGAATATTTACTATTAGGTGTAGTGAAGAAATCACATATCAGTTTAAAGGCAAGGTCAGTCACAGCACACAGGTTGATTTGCTCCGGCAATAACACCCCATCCTGGAGTTGCAACTGACATCAACTCCTAATTAAATTTAAAGTAACTGCATGTCATTCTCCAAGATTCACTTATGTTCTGCACAAGTCAAGGAGTGAATAAATGGGGGTGTGACTTTCAAGACACTGAACGTGGTTTTACTTTTGGTTTACTATTTACAAGGAAGTTATAGCATTTAGTTGTCCTTTCTTACCAGAATAGCCCTCATTCCATGTGTCAGGGAATCAGTATGAGGATTCTGCCAGTTGTTGAGTATTTCTATTCCAACTCTGCATTCTGGAATTAGGGAAATAATCATAGCACCATTTCGGGGAATCCATTCGGACCATTATATATGGACCTGAGCAAAAACATCCTTTTGTTTTGTTTTTGGTCTTCTCTAAGCTCTCCTACTAACTGGAAAACCACAATGACATTTTTGGGTTCTGGAAGTTAATGTCAATGCAGTTCTAGTTTCCAGTAGTCCCTCCGTGTTCTGATTTGTATCCACATAACAAATGCATACCCAAACTATGGCTGCAAATCACTTTGGGCAAAGCTAGAATGGTTTATAGTAGCATAAATCAGTTTGGGTAGCATATCAAGGGTACTTCCTCATGGGGACCTGGCCTATCCTTCATTCAAGGTACTCTGGAATTGGGAACTCACATTACAGAATTGGATGAAGGGCCACGATTCTCTCTTAAGTTGATTTACTAGATCTAGAGCTTTTCCAATTAACCAAACCAAGTACAAATCTGGTAGACTTCTCATTGACTTCAGCCAGAGGGATGTCACAATCAGTGGGTGAAAGTAGAGATCTCTTCTTGTTAACCCATTCTGATGATCCCTTTTGCTTTCCTACTCATTATGACAAATGTCATCTCTGCCAGTGAAGTACCTCTGCTTGACCCTGGACATGCCAGGATCCCATCCTCCTCACTGACAATCCCATCATCAAGTGGCCATTTGTATGTCAAGATTTCCCACTTTTATTTCTGGTCCATAAAGAGTCGCTACAGAGCTCCCCAATGATACCATCCCCAGTGAATTTCTCATATCCTTTGTAGAAAGTGTCCTCTGGACATCCCCCTCCTAGGCCCATATTGGGTTGGGTGAGCAGGTTTTCCACGTCAAATCTCTTCTGGCTTTTAGGCATTCCTATGTCTTTGTATATCATCTGCAACAGTGCTCTCATTTGGGAGTGACTTTGCCCTCGGTGGACATCTGGGCAGTTTCTAGACATTTTTGCCTGTTATAACTGCCAAGCATACACAGGCACTTAGTGGCTAGAGGTCAAGGATGCTGGTAAACATTCTATGATGCATAGAACATCTCCCCAAAACAGAGCTATCCAGTCTAAAATGCCAATTGTGCCAAGGTTGAGAAACTGTTCTACGGCATACTTACAAAGTTCTAAGGTTTTAACTTTAGTGTAGACCAACTTGCCTTTCAACAAACTGTTGAAGACATCCCCAGATGCTCAAGCTAACACAGTGGGTCTGGAACCACTGTTCAGGGTACCCATACCAAAAATCCACCTAATCCATCACTGTATCCCTTCCACTGGATTCTATGTCCTTAAGTACACAATACACACTCTCCCTCTCTCTCTCCCCCTCCCACACAATTTTTGCAGTACTGGGGACTGAACTGAGAGATACTCTACCACACAGTTACATCCTTGGACTTTTTAAATTTTTAAGACAGTCTGGTTAAGTTCTGACACTGGCCTCAAACTTGGAATCCTCCTGCCTCAGCCTCCTAAATACTGGGATTACAGGCATGTGCCACTATGCCCTGCAACCATATACATTTCCAAGGTTTCTATTGATATAAAACATGAAAATCATTATTTTGGCTGGTATATTATAGTGTCAGGCATACCTTTTACCTAAAGTCTCCTCTCCCTATGGCCTGTGAGAACTTGAGTCTTATTATAGGTCTAGAAAAATTAGGGGTAATGGAGGCATATCTTAAGGATCGATAGCTCCTTGCAAGATCAACTATCCCAGGAAAGGATGTCATAGGTTCTTCAGTCCATAGAGCAGGGAGGAAGGGGCTCCTTCTAGTGGCAAAGGAGGGACTTAGATAAATTTGGAGGTCAAAGCCCTCAGCTCTGTTGCTCTATGTTCCCATCCGTCTTTCAGGATTCCCTCCTTCCTATCGATGTCTTGTGACCTAAGACCTAACTGTGAATTCAATGTGTTGCCATTCAGTCACTGACTGAATTTCTTATTGATACCTCTTTTTTCAAAACAAAGAAATGGTGATACTACATAAAGTTCCCCAAAACATTTGCATGTAGTCAAGTTCAAAAATAGAAAAACCTTCCAGAAGTCCAAAACTCAAGGCCATAATGGCAAGTGGTAGTTGAAACTTAATAGCCCACAAAGGCCAAGGGAGCTAGATACACAGCTGGGAGTTTAATCTTGACGTTAGATGGGAATCAAGGTCAGCATACCATGCACACTGGGAGTAAAGAGTGAACTAACAAACACTATAAATGAAAGTGCAGCTCTCTCCCAACAGATGTGAAGAAGGAGGTGGTGCCTGGCTTTGGACCAACCTAAGAACTAAAGTCTATCAGAAAGGCAGATACAAGAATCCAAAGGAAATCATTCTGGAATCCTGACTCAACCAGGTCTAAACCCTGAACTACATATGATCTTTTCAGTTATGGAAGACAAACCATTTTGGTTTAACACAGGGGTCAACAAAGTTCTTCTGTAAGAAAGTCAAAATGTTAATATTTTAGGTTTTGTGAGCTATAGTGTATCACAATTGAACTGCCACTGTAGCAAGAAAGCAGCCATAAACAACATACAAATTAGCCATATTCCAATAAAGCTTTTAATGCACTGGACTAGATATAGCCTAAAGAAGGTAGTGTGCCAACCCATGCCTGAACCCCTAAACTACAAATCACCTTGAGAGTTGGTAATTTTCCTGATATATCTACTAAGAACAAATCATCAAAGACCCAGATTTGTGGTATCTAGCATGATTTGAGGCACCATAGTCTTTCCATACTTAGAATGTGAAGATGTGATTCTGGAAACCTGGTTTTCCCCTGACATGTATACTTTGCTGAGGAAAGCCCCCAAACCAAGATCACTGAATTGCCTAAAAACTGGTCTTCAACCCTGCATAACTGTTTGTTCCCATCAATAGGTTCCACAGCATCATGCTGTCCTCTCCCTATGTACAGCTCCAGAACTTAAGTACCCCCACTCTCCATCTTCAGGATCTGCCTCGACCTGTTACTTTGTAAACAACCTTCACACCATTCCTTTTCCCCACAGCTCCCGATTCTCTTTGGCACATACTATCTGGAAAGACTCAGCTACTTCCCCAATCAGATCAAGGACCAGAAAGGACAAGGCAGCACCCTGGACTCTGTATTTATCCAGGGAAGAAGTCTGACAAGAACAAGGATGTATGAATTTCTACTCTTGGGACTACATTGCTAAACAGCGTGGACTTATGCCTAAGAAGATTCAAATGTATTAACTGCAAATAGATATTCACATTCACCAATGTACATCTGAACAAGCATACCATTTTTTAAAAATAACCGATTTCCAGTTTATTTCTTAATTTTGACTTTTATATGCTGATTCATTAACCTTAAGTCATTGATATATTCTTAGTAATTTTTCAAATTATATTTTATATAGTTTTACTATATGTGTTACTGCAAACTTACAGTATTTCACTACAAAAATTCTCCCTGAAAATTTTAAAATACAGAAATTAAATGTGGAAAAATCCCTGAAGATTCTCCTTGCTGTTTACATAAGGTACATAACCTGTCACATGACTGGATGCACACGTGGACATACACCAGTTTAAGGTGCTCTCCCTAAACTATATTAAATTTATTCTTGTACAGTCATAAGTCTTGGCCATCATTTTAAATGATGTTATTACAGATAACTTTAAAAAAATATTAAAATTCCTAACTGAAGCATCATGCTGCATCCCATAAATAATTTTATGCATAATTTTAAATTAAAAAGTAATATATATTGGTGAATGCTTACTTCCATGTTTACAAAACTCAGCAACATCACTGATGTCCATTTGAACATTAATATTAAGTTCCTATCTACCAAAGGATGCACATTCTGCATTCTGACTGACTCCTCTTCCAAGTTGCTCCTCCTTCACTTTCACTCCTGGGGAAAACTGAGTGATGTCAAAGTCTGGATGAAAATGTAGAGAATAAGAAAATTATCAATTCCAACAATTACTATGAAGAATATTTGTCAAGAGTAACTTCCGACAAACCTCTACCTTATTGGTGTTGGAAATAATCAGTAGTGTAGTATATAGAGTCCTACCATTCCAAGAACAAAATTCATTTTCAGTATATACTATCACAAAAAACAATTGAATGTATACTGTATAAAACAATACAACAGGGCTAGGGTTGTAGCTCAGTGGTAGAGCACTTGCCTAGCACATGTGAGGCACTGGGTTCGATCCTCAGCACCACCATAAAAATAAATAAAGGTATTGTGTTTATCTACAACTGAAAATTAAAAAAAAAAAAAAAAAAAAATATATATATATATATATATATAACACTTAACAAAGTCCAAGAAGATAGGACCCAACTTGTCAAGAAAGGCTGGCAGAAGACAGGTGCTAATCTTAATGGGTAATACTAAGTAAACATTGTAGATTGAAGTACTGAGTGTTTTTCTACATTTCAACTCTCTCTCTGAATGAATTTTATTATGGTTACTTTCACATTTCCTGTTCTGATTACATATTTGCAATGCTCTGGAGGTGATTTCAACACAATTTTCAGTTACACATTTTCCCCATTTATTAAGCACATTTATTAATGATAAAGTACTGGGCAATGCTAAGATTATGCACATTCAGCAGTCTCTGCATTACAGAATTATTGCTCCAGCAGACACCAACTTTGGCTTATCAGTGATGATAATTTTTGAAAAATCCCTGATAAAACTCATCCTAAAATCTCTCTTCTGAGTAGCTGAATTGCCGACTTCAATGAAACAAACTTCTTTCTTTGGGGACGTGAAGGATTCACATGCTGCTTGAGTCTTCCAAAAAAAAAAAAAAAAAAACATTTTATAGAACTTTGTTCCTGTGTGGGTTCTTTTTTCTTATCATCTCTCTTATAGGACTTATCACTCACATGGATTCTATGATGAATTGTAAGATTTGATCTCCAGCTGAAGCTCTTACCACATACCTCACACCTGTACGGCTTCTCCCCTGTGTGAACTCTCTGATGAGACTGGAGCTGTGACGCCCGACTGAAGACCTTCCCACACACATCACACCTGTACGGTTTCTCTCCAGTGTGGACGCTCTGGTGGAGTTGGAGACTTGAGGCCTGACTGAAGTGCTTCCCACACTCCCCACACTTATATGGTTTTTCTCCTGTGTGAACCCTCTGATGCATGTCCAGATTCAGGCTCCACTTGAAGCCCTTCCCACACTCCCCACATTTGTAGGGCTTGTCTCCAGTGTGAACTTTCTGATGGGCTTGAAGGTGTGAACTCCGACCGAAGCTCTTCCCACACTCTTCACATTTGAATGGTTTTTCTCCACTATGGACTCTCTGATGGGCCAAAAGATTTGAGGCCTGCCTAAAGACCTTCCCACATTCCTCACAATTATATGGTTTTTCTCCTGTGTGGATTCTGCAATGAATTTTAAGATCTGCTCTTCGACTGAATCCCTTTCCACACTCCTCACATTTGTATGGTTTCTCACCAGTGTGGACCAGCTGGTGAATCTGAAGTCGTGAACTCTGATTGAACCCCTGCCCACACTCTACACACTTGTAAGGTTTCTCTACGCTGTGGGCCTTCTGATGGATTTGAAGATAGGAACTCTGACTGAAGCCCTTCCCACACACCTCACATTTATAAGGCTTCTCTCCTGTGTGGACCACTAGATGAACTTGATAATGGGAGTTCCTCCTGAAGCTCTTCCCACACTCCTCACATTTGTATGGTTTCTCTCCAGTATGGACTCTCAGATGAGCTTGAAGGTTTGAACTCAGAGTAAAGCCTTTACCACACACAGTACATATGTATGACTTTTCTCCAGTGTGGACTCCCTGATGGGCCTGAAGACTTGAAGGCCGACTAAAACCTTTACCACATTCCTCACACTTATAGGGTTTTTCTCCTGTGTGGACCCGCTGATGAATGTAAAGATTTGAGCTACAAATAAAGCCCTTCCCACATTCCTCACATTTATAAGGTTTCTCTCCTGTATGTACTCTCTGATGGGACTGAAGATGTGAATTCCGGCTGAAACTCTTACCACAAGCATCACATCTGAATGGTTTCTCCCCAGTGTGGAGTCTTTGATGATCTTGAAGATGAGAGGCCTGACTGAAGGCCCTCCCGCACTCCTCACAATTATAAGGTTTCTCTCCGGTGTGGACTTTACAATGAACGTTAAGTGCTGATCTACGACTAAAAGCTTTACCACACTGCTCACATGTGTACGGTTTTACTCTTGTGTGGACTTTTTGATGGGCTTGCAGATGTGAGCTCTGACTGAATTCCTTACCACACTCATTACACTTATGTTTTTCTTCCATGCAAACTCTCAGATGAACACAAAGTACTGAGCTGTCATGGAAACCTTTTCCACACTCAAAACACGTCTGAGATTTCTCTCCTGAGTGTAACTGCTGCTGAGGCTCAAAGCTGGAGAGATCATTGAAGGCTTTTTTACACTCATTACACTTGTAAGGTTTCTGATCTGGGCGAGTCATCCTGTGCTTACAAAATGTCAAAATCTTTAGTCTATCTTTTCCATATTCATTGGGGCTATAAGAGTTTTCACACTGGTCTATTCTAAGATCATCACAGTGATGTGAAATCCAACTGATGGGGTCAATATCCTGTTTGTGCTGACAGAGTTTATTTTTCATGGAAATCTGCTGATATCCACTCTGATAATTCTGTGATTCAATTATGAATGTTTCCCTCCAAGAATCCTGGGTTCTCAAAATTGGAAACTCTGGGTCTTCAGTATGATTGGGACCATTGGCTTTATGATTCTGTATAGAGTTCTCATCTTCAGAAATTTGATCAGGTACTCCTGTCCCAACCTGGCAGGGGGAATAACACTGTTTATGGACCTGAGTATTATTTATTAAGGTGCCATGACACCTGGTTAAGTCATTTGCAATTTGTTGCCAGATTTTCCAGCAGCAAAGTTCTTCAAGGGATTCTCTGTCTTGAACAGTCCTTAACTCACTTTGATTGTTCTCTCCTATAAAAACAGAATTCAGAGACACAAACAAGTAAAAGCTTTATTCAAAGATTCACTTAGGAACAGTAAGAGACTTTAATAAAACTCAGGATGGCCTACCTCAGTTTTTCACCATATATGAAGGTTTTTGGTTTACATACTGGCAGAAACCAAGAGATGGTTCATTAAGCTCCCAACTACTAACCATTATTGAAACTCATTTAAGAACACAATTACTGACATACTATCTAAATCTTTTTGTTAAAATTACAAGTCATTCCTATTACAACACAGTATCAATAAGGACAAACATGGGGCTCACAGTTTTATAACTATTGCCCAGAATAGTAGCTGGCACATAGTAGGTGTTCAAGCAATGGATGCACAGATAAATTCCAATTTGACTTCTGGGATTCTCTGTAACTCCAAATCCAAGATTAAGTTTGAGCTAAATCAGATGCAAAGGGGATTTTTAATGTAAAATATATGAAATTCAAAAAAGAACTGTAAAGTGCAGTTTTGCTGAGAAGGCAAAAAGCTGTACTTGAAGCAGGGGTACACCAAGTGAGTTAATGCTGAGGAGAAAAATAAAAGATGGTAAGAGGGCTGGGATTGTGGATCAGTGGTAAAGCGCTTACCTCGCATGTGTGAGTCACTGGGTTTGATCCTCAGCACCACAAAAAATTACTAAATAAAATAAAGGTATTGTGTCTGTCTACAACTAAAAAAAAAAAAAAGATGGTAAAGATGGTAAGAATCAGTTAAGGTGAAAGGAAAGCGTGAAGATATGTGTACTAGATCATTATAGATTTCCTTCCTTCCTCCCTTCTTCTTTTTGGGAATGGAACTCAGAGTCTTAGACATGTCAGACAAGCACTCTACTACTAAGCCACGTGCCCAGCCTTTTTCTGAAGCACTCTACTACTAAGCCACGTGCCCAGCCTTTTTCTGAGGCCTCTATATCTTCTCTCTATTATGTTTCTACTTCCTTAAGCAAGAGTCAAAATTCAGAGGCAAGAAGAATGCTGACTCTTTGAAAGCAAAGAATAGAAAACTTTAGATGCAGACATTTGCCTTTGACAAGAATGTTTTCCAAACTGAAAACTGCAGACTATTAATGAAATGTGAAGTAAATTTAATAGCTAGTGATAAATGTTTAGAACAGACTAGGAATGATCAGAGAATCATCACCAGCAATAATGGTGTCACTATGTGCAATGTCTTCTACAGTTTTATAAAACTGAATACAAATAAAATGTTTGTTAGAGTTAACAACAGAGATCCATTTCTTATGTCTGTGGACTTTGGGAGTAGCAAATGAAATGCAGCTGAGCAAATCTTTCAAAGGAAAGGCTAATTCACAGCTGGCTATCTTCTGAGACTTCTTTTCTGATATAGGGAATATAGAGTTTTATTTTCTTCTGAAGGCAAATGTCTCAGGAGTTGACATAAGAATTACCTTTTTAAAAAAATCCCTTCACAAGTACACAAGCTCTGCTACAACCGCACAAATAAATTCACTGCAAAAGAATGTTGTTCAGTTTGATTTACAACTATACTACTAAGTAGGTTCCTTAAGGTGTGGATCGGCTTGTACAAATAGGCAAACACACACACTCCTGAAAAATTAGAATTAGGTTAGGAATTAATGTGATGAGAAATATTTTTGCAAAATCCCTTATTTGTTCTGATTTGTTCATTTCCTATTAGCTATCTCCATGAAAGATAGATTTCCAGATCCACTAACCTATTCATTTATTCACTAATACTTATAGAGTCCCTGCCATATAACAGGACTATCCTAAGCACCAAGGAGACAGAAATAAATGAAAGAGACAAAACTATTCTATTCCTCTCTCATATTCCAATGAGAAGGCATAGGTGATTAAAAAAAAAGTGAAATATATATGCAAGGCAATGACTGATGCTTAGACACAAAATGAGGCAGGGTACAAAGCATACAGGAAGAATTATATTTTCAGTAAGATGGTGAGAGAAAGCCTCTCTTATGGTATTAAAACTCAGCAGAGGGGCTGGGAATATAGCTCAGTAGTGAAGTGATTGCCTAGCATACACAAAGCCCTGTGTTCAATACCCAGGACCACAAAAAAAAAAACAAAAAACAATCGCAACAATAACAACAAAACTGAGCAGAGACCTGAATGAAGGAAAGAAGGGGCTAGGAGGATTATAGGTGAACAAGTAGTCAGGCAGAGAAAAGAACATATAAAGGTCTCTGAGGCAGAAGTGTCCTTGGCAGGCCTGAAAAACTGTAGGGAAGAAAACACTTAAAAGACTGAGCAAGAGGTAGATAGGAAATAAGGTCAGAAAGACAGTGGAGGGCAAAAAGCAGACCATGTAGGATGCGCTCGGCCACTCTCAACGGTTTTACTCTACATAAAATAAACCACAAGAGACTTCTGAACAGAGGACTGTCACACTCTAACTTAAGGTTACAAAGGATCACTCTGTCATGTCAGAGAACAGACCGTAGGAGGGGAAGAGTAGCAGAGGGCGACCAGAATCAAGGTTGCTGCAATAATCCAGGAAAGAGTTGGCAACTTGGACCAGGGGACAGCAACAGGGATGATGAGAACAAAAGATGCACAGTTAACTACAAAACTCAAAACTGCTTGGTCCCTACCTAAAGTTGTCTCTCTCTGGGTTGCCGTCTTCATCATCCACAGCTTCTCTTGTCTTTCTGTATATGATATATCTTGTTTGAAGAGCTGATGCTCTGTGAACATGCAGAGTCATAAGTTTAAATGACATGGTAGAGCTAAAATCTACTGGAAAAAGTTACAAATGTATATTCAAGACACTGAAAATAGTGTTCATCAAACTTTAAAAAAAAATCATCACCCATCACAGAAATACCATTTAATGAATCAAACATGTGCATAAGGGCTGGGGATATAGCTCAGTTGGTAGAGTGCATGCCTTGCAAGCACAAGGCCCTGGGTTCAATCCCAGCACCACAAAAAAACAAGCAAACAAACATATGCATAAATATATATTATAAAAAGTCTGAATGATCTATTTCTTCCTTTCCTTTTGTTCTTTTCTGCTTCATTTTTGAAGATACTAAGGAGTAAACCCAGGGCCTCATGCATGGGAGGCAATTACTCTCCCACTGAGCTACATTCCCAGTCCATTTTCAAGCTCCGAGACAGGGTCTTGCCAAGTTGATGAAGCTGGTCTCGAAGCTGGTCTCCAACTCACGATCCTCCTCCCTCAGTTTCTGAGTAGCTGGGTTTACAGGCATGCACCCCCACATAGAGCTGACTGACTTATCTAATGTCTGTTTTTATTAAATTTCTTCCTACCAATTTTTTTTTCATCCTGCTACATTTTAATTAAGTACAAACACCTCTACTCTCTAGGCATGTCAACTAGAGACCATTTATTTCACCCACTGCTCTGTTTGGCCACCAATCTCTTGTCTCTCTCTCTTCAGCAATGGTGAGGTGGATTACTTTTCCTCGGGGAAGAGAAATCCATGGTTTATTGCCTTTGCCAATAACAAAAATGTTGGAGAGCCAGGTGGCAAAGCTGTTACCATTGGCATCTTTCCCATGAACCACGTCAAAATAGAGCCAGGATGTCTCTCTCTGTTGGTAATCACACCAATTCTTCCCAAGTTAGCACTTCTGGTCACCATACACAGATTACCAGTGTCAAACTTGATAAAATCAGTAATCTTGCCAGTCTCCAAATCAATCTGAATGGTGTCATTCACCTTGATTAGGGCATCAGGATAGTGAATGGTTCAAGCATCGTGAGTTACCAGATGAGGGATTCCTTTTGTGCCCACAAAGATCTTTCTGACTTTGCACAACTTGTACTTGGCCTCCTCAGGTGTAATACGATGAACAGCAAAACAATCCTTCGTGTCATAGATCAGACGGACATTCTCTCCAGTCTTATCAATGCTGATGACATCCATAAAACCGGCGAGGTAGGTTTTATCAGTTTAGACTTTGCCGTCAATCTTTTTTTTTTTTTTTTTTATTGTAAACAAATGGGATACATGTTGTTTCTCTGTTTGTACATGGCGTAAAGGTATACCATTTGTGTAATCATAAATTTACATAGAACAATGTTGTTTGATTCATTCTGTTATTTTTCCCTTCCTCCCACCCCTCTTTTCCCTCTATTCAGTACTTCCTTCCTCCATACTTGCCCCCCTCCCTAACCCTAACTCTAACCCTAATACTAACCCTTCCCTCCCCCCCATTATGTGTCATCCTCCACTTATTAGCGATATCATTCGTCCTTTGGCTTTTTGAGATTTTTGCCGTCAATCTTAATGAAGCGTTGCATGCAAATCTTTTTTACTTCATCTCCTGTCAGGGCATACTTAGAAAAATGATGAGAGGAAGATATTCTCTTAGCTTGTAGGGACCAGTGGATGGATGAGGAGCAAACACATCAGTCAATTTATCCAGCATCCAATGCTTAGGAGCTGCTACCCGCTTCTGATGCTTCTTGGGACCACAAGCCATGGCTGCTCTAGGCACAGAAAGAGTTTCCTACCAACTCTTACACCATTCATACAGTTGGCCACTTTTTGCTGGAATGTGTACCATTTTTCCTAAGGATCTCTGATATTTTCCACCCTCTTTTATTTAATTAAAAATTGCTGATAAGATTCAATTAATTGGCTGGGGACGTGGCTCAGTGGCAGAGCACTTGCCTAGCATGTGTGAGGTACAGGGTTTGATCCTCGGCTGCACCACAACAAAAATTAAAGTAAAAGTTTGGGCTGGGCATATAGCTCAGTTGGTAGAGTGCTTGCCTTGCATGCACAAGGCCCTGGGTTCAATCCCTAGCACCACAAGAAAAGAAAAGGAAAATAAAAAGATTTAATAAATCAGTTTTAAAATTCACTAATGAGACAGAGACAAAATTCTGAAAAAGAATAGGCAAGGAATAGCAATCTACTGTCGATGTGTGATTCTTTTACCAAATACAAATTAAAAAACCTAAAATACTCTGTTCAGAAAGATCAGAAACATCCTTCTTCTATATTCCACAGGAATTAGGAAAGTCTGGGAACTATTTCAAGAGCCCCAAAGCATTAAAACTCCAAGGTCACAGAGTTATTTGAGAGGGAGGCCTCACCCACTGAGACCAGGTTCCTGAAGTTCTCCACCATCACATCTTGGTACAGCTTCCTCTGAGCGGAGTCCAGCAGTCCCAGCTCCTCCTCAGAGAAGGCCACAGCAACATCCTTAAAAGTCACAGCTTCCTGCAACACACATACATGACCTTAATCTTACGAAAAGTGTCCACTAAGAAGGTAGAAGGAGGGTTCGCTGGGCTCTGAGCCATGCATAGGCTTCCCAGCCCTCTTCCTTCTACTCACTGATGCCATACCCTGATTTTCCTCAGCCTCACCAAAAATGCTGCTAGAAAAAAGAAACCAGGTGCTCTCAGTGAACACAGTAATAAGTAAACTCCCTAGAAATCTAATGGCTGCATTAGATTTTACATTTTAATCAGTATTTCCAATTTCCCCAGAATTGTTTACCAATTAAATTCCACCAATGCCTGATAGCACCTGCCTTCCCACTGAGGTTAGAGCCAGATGACTTATTAGTGTTACAGGCTGAAATAAACCACAAGGGAATGTCAGATCTCTAGTCAAAGACTCGTTCTGTTTCTTCCCGTTTCCATCTTTTACTAGAACCCTAGATCTCTGATATTTACTCTAGGTCTTTAGTATTCCATGTGAATACTTTCACAGCCACTTTTCTTTATGTTTAAAATGAAGAGGAAACCCAGTACCTCACACAGTTGCTCTAAAGCATAAATGCAGTGATAAATCGTAAGTACCTGGAAAGTTCTCTAGTACCACTAGACTTTTTATATTAATGTCACATATTACTTTGACAAATAAATAAATAAATAAATAAATAAATAAAATAAAAACTCCAGGTACAGCAGCACATGTCCCAGTAACTCAAAAGACTAAGGCAGGATTCCAAATTCAAAGCTAGCTTCAGCAACTTAGCAAGACCTTGCCTTAAAATAAAAAATAAAAAAAGAGCTGGGGATGTAGCGCTGTGGTTAAGCACTCCTGGATTCAATCCCTAATACCA
Source organism: Sciurus vulgaris (assembly GCF_902686455.1). Taxonomy (NCBI): domain Eukaryota; kingdom Metazoa; phylum Chordata; class Mammalia; order Rodentia; family Sciuridae; genus Sciurus; species Sciurus vulgaris. The sequence continues at coordinate 53,583,027 of NC_136478.1, read as the reverse complement.
AACCCACAGAGGAAAAATGCAACAGATCAGTAAATGAAATACACCCAGGGTATAACTCTGGCATAGGAAAGACAGAATCTAGATCTTGTGGTAAGAAAATGTTGAACAATATTTTTCTATGTGAAGCAGCAGTCAAATCTGATACATTGAGCTATATTTGAATATTCTACCAAAAACATATGTGTAAGACATATCTTTTCAATTCTGAATAATTAGTATATTAAGAATATAAAAAATGCAGTTTTCAAAACTGACTTTTTCAGAAAAAGCTAAATGCAGGAACACCATCACTGTAATGTTCTTAAAACAGTGGAAGTCCTAACTAAAATAAATGTCTACAGAGAGAATAGTTTAAGAATTGGGTATATAAATTTGGTGGAAATTTAGTACAGTAATTAAAAATGAATTTGTATATTAAATGAAAACAAAGAAAATGAAGTATCTTGGGATATAACTCAGTGGCAGAGAGCATGCCTATAATGCATAAGGCCCTGGGTTTGACTCATAGAACAGAAAAAGAATATATAAGATTAAGAAAAATCTACCTATGTTATGAACTGAAACATATAATTATGAGTGTACCTGTCCATTAATCTGTATACTTTTATTTGTAAAGTAAAAAAATGAAACAAAACAAGAACTAATACCAACTTAAAAAAGAACAAAACAAGTGCCTGGTACATTCTGCATGCCTTGACTCGCCTTGAAACACTTCTAATCTCTGAGCACCATTTTTTTTTTTTTTAGCTGTCAATGGACCTTTATTTATTTATTTATATGCTGTGCTGAGAATCGAACCCAATGCTTCACACATGCTAGGCAAGCGCTCTACCACTGAGCCACAACCACAGCCCTCTGAGCACTTAAAGTGGCACTTTTGGTAGTGAGAAAAGGTGTTTGCCTTGCATGCGCAAGGCCCTGGGTTCAATCCCCAGCACCACCAAAAAATAAAATAAAATAAAAATTTAGTAGTGAGAAAGGTAAGCTCTACTCACCTTGAATGTGCTCATCTTTAATTCTTCTTTCTGGGGAGCACAGAGTCCTAAGAAGAATTGAGAAAAGAGAGAAATCAATGGAAACTGAGTTCTGAGGAGGATCCAAGATGGCAAACTACAGGGAGGCTGTGTTCCTTGTTGCTCGGTTTCAAGAAGAGGAGATCTGTTTCTCTGTGAGACAGTCTTTGCTGCTTATCAATCCCCTGCTGTTTACCCCATTTGTCCACCTGGATCACCTGCAGTCTGCCAGCATATCGACTACTTTTTGAGAGCAGATTGCTGCCTATCATCTGCCATTTGTCCATTTGCCTGCCTCTTGCCTGCCCACCGCCTGCCTTTCACCTACCCATCACCTAACTACACCTGAGGTTCACCTGCCAATCTTCCACTGGTAGCCTGCAGACTGATCACAGACCGCCAACGGATCACCAGTTGCCTGCTGTTGCCTGGAAGCCCACTATCACAGTACCGGCAGGTTTGGTTACACGTGGCTGCCCCCATTTTGAGACAATAGCCAGGTCCTGCAGGACACCCAGTGACTGACTGAGCCCCACCTCCAGGACTCCTCAACGAGACCAACCACACCCCACCTCCAGGACCCCTGCCCAACCAACCGCACCCTGCCCCAGGACACAGGGGCCCAACCACACCCATTCCCCAAGCTGCAGTTCCCCATTTGCCAATAGGTTTGGAAGCCAGTGAGGTCATCTTGGATTATCCTGGAAGTGAAATCTCCCACCTTTAAGTGGGGCAAATCCCATCCTGAGACACCTGCTGGAGACTGGAAGCTCATTATCAGGTACCTCTCATGCATCAGGCTACTGAAAACTGGAAGGTTGAATATTTTATGACTGTTGTAGTGTAGATTTTTTTTTTTTTCTTCTTTTTGAAAATGGAAACTGAGAAAGTATGTTGCTAACCCATGTGGTTGCTCCTTGTGAATTAGCAAAGGTGCTTGCTCCTAGTGGCTTATGAGAAATCAACATGACACTAGGTGTTTCCTTTACCCCTTTTGGGAGCTGTTCACAGAATGTGCCCATCCATACACAGTTGTCTGGTCACCAGCCTGCCGGTACAGCAGAAAGTCTTACTCTGGGTATGGTACAAGAGAGCTGATATGCATGGGCTGAAATCCTGTCATGGCTACTCACTCACTAGAACTGTCATGCTGGGGAAATTACTAACTTCTCTTCATCTCAGTTCTGTCATCTCCAAGTGGGAAGAATAACAGTGTCAACCCATAGGATAGGTGTAAGGTAGAGAGCTCTTGGAACACTATTGGAATTTCTTTCTTGGGAACTGCAATAAGTAGGTTATAATCTACAGTTTAAAATTAGCCTTAAAAATTAGTTAGGCACAGTGGTGCATGCCTATGATCCCAACAACCTGGGAGGCTAAGGCAGGATGATCACAAGTTTGAGCCTAGCTTTGGCAACTCAGTGATACCCTATCTCAAAAATAAAAAGGGTTGGGGATGTGGCTCAGTGGTAGAGTGCTTGTGGGTTCAATTCCCAGTAAAAATACACACACACACACACACACACACACACACCTGATTTCTACCAATGACAGAACATTTTAAGATACATGGAGCTCACAGGTTGTTGCTCTTTGATGTGAAAATCTCTTAAAACTTCTAAAAAAATCTTTGGTTGTCTTTGATAACTTTTTGCTGCCCCAACAATAATATGCATTCATTTTATTTAACTTATTTTTGCTGTGCTGGGGATTGTACCCAAGGCTTCATGAATGTTAGGCAAATACTTTACCACTAAGGTACACGCCTATCCCAACAACAGTATTTAAATTGACATAGACAACTTTAAAAGGTATACAAATCTGTGATGTTCCCTTTTGGTTTTGTGTTGTCAGAAATTGACGCTGCACATGCTCTACTCATGATCTACAATCCAGCCTTTGCTGTTTCTTTTTAAGAAGGAAATACCCTTTTAGCACACAGGCACAGAGGTAAAGAAACTGATAAAATCAAGATACTGTAATAAAAAAGTGTGACAATCTACACTCAATTTAAATGAGGAAGACAGAAATCTGAGTTCATATTGTTATAAATAATGTGTAACAAATAAATAGGAGAGAACAGAAAAAGCCCTTTCTATACAACATATACACTAACACATTTAGAATGAAAGATACCTAGAAAATCACTGATGGATGCTAAAAGTTGGCAGAAGTTTGTGAGGAAAAATATAGCTACAAAAATCTCAAAGTATTAATTGAGGAAAAAGATAACCTGGCAAATTCCTTAGCCAAAAGAACAAAGCTGAGACCACCATTGGGTGAACAGTGACATCTGACCTACATCATGCCTGGCGAAGGAAGCCTGCTCACGTCTATGGCACCTCTGTTGATAACGCACAGCCTGATTATCATGAACAAATACCAAATAAACCAAAAAAAGTGGGGACATCCCACAAAATAATTTGCCAATAGTTTACGAAAATTTCAAAAGCAAAAAAGAAAAAGTTTGAGGAATCATTCTACATTAAAGAGACTAATGAAACAAAAACTACGTGCAATGCATACAACTGGGCCAGTCTCTGACCTGAGATGGAGAGTTCTCAAAGACTCTGAGAGCAATAACTTCATTGAGAAAGTTGAATGAATTTAAATATGAACTGTGGGTTAGATGACAGTATGCTATCGATATAATTAATTTCATTTTGATCACTGCCTCCAGCTTGTTCTCAAGTGCTTGGGCAAAAATAAAAATAAAAAGTTATATATAAGTATACACACATATACATAAAGAAAAAGAAAGCTCTAATAGCTAATAGTGGCAAAAGCTAACACTTGATGTTTTCAGCTGATCAACAAGAATGAGGCAAGGCCATTTAGTGATTTGATGGACAAGAAAAAAGAAGACAGTTTAACACAGAGGCACATTCTATAGTAACAAAAATAACCAAATAACTGTCTCTCCTGGCTAACATGAGTGACCACTTCATTACCAGTGAAAACTCTAGTCTGTTTTGTTTCTCTAGTCTGTTTTGTTACAATCCTTGGTCATCAAATTACTTCTGCTTATTGACAGCATCCAATCCGGAACAAACTCACTTGCCTACATTTCTCCCCATCTCAGCTTGTACAAGTGAAAACCCTACAACCAGCTCCTCCTAACTGCCTCTTATCAAGACACCCCAGGCCTGATTCCCTACAGTGAGTGGGTTCTCTTGTTGCAGCAAGTTAAAATTAAATGCCTTTGGTTAACAGATATGTTCCTAGCTGACAGTTACCAACAGAGAAAATAGGCAAAATGCAAACAACTGGTGAATCTCAGTTGAGTATGAGATTTCCTTACACTGTTTTTGCAACTTTTCTGAAGTTTTAAATTTATATAAAAATAAAAAAACTAATGAAATCAGGAAACTACCACAGTAATATCAACAGTAGTAATAATAGTAATGATGACAATGAGTACAGAAGAGTATCCAGCATTAATTAACAGGAAATAGTGGTCAATCTTGCCACTTTAGACAAAAGTCCTCTGTACAAGACAGCAATGAGTCCGTTCCCCAAATCCTAGGAAAACTTTATCTTCACACTTCTAATTCTCTCCAATTCAACTCTAGACTAGCTAGCTGCCTTCTGCTCATGTCAGCATTTTTCAAGAAGACTTGACAATTGGCAACATTTAGTGAACAAAATCATGGGACTGAGTAGGAAGCTTGTGTGGCCAGCTCAGTTTTAGCTGTGACATGTGGCAAGATCACTTGCCGAGGCCTGAGTTTCCAAGCAGGTCCCATTCCTGAGCTTCTCAAACTTAAGCCTGTGTAGGAATCACCTTGGGATTTTGTTGAAATGCAGATTCCTGGGTTCCACCTACAGAAATCCTAAAGTAGAAAGTCTTTGGTGAGACTTAAGGCTGTATATTTCTACCTATGTGATCCTAATGTTGCTGGTTTGTGGACTCATTTCTTCTTCTCCCCACTCCTCCCCACCCTTTTTTTTTTTTTTTTTTTTTTTTGCCATATGAGGGACAGAACCCAGCAGTGCTTCCTACCACTGAACTACCTCCCCAGCCTTTTTAAAATTTTATTTGTAGACAAGGTCTAAGTTGCAGAGGTTGGTCTTGAGCTTGTGATATTCCTGCCTCAGTCTCTGTAACAGCTGGGATAATAAGTGAGTGCAATCATGCCTAGCAGACCCCAGTTTCAAATGCACCGCAGTGACTATTAGTGTCCCCCAAAATGGCCTCTGATAACAGAAACATACACAATAATGCCAAAAAGGCACTAAACTGTTAATATTTGTCATATTTACATGCTATGATTATGGTAATTAAGATTTGCTTTTTTATATATTTGTTTCCCATGATTAAAAGGTTATTTCTATAACATGAGTATTATTTGAAATAAAATGAAACCCACATCTTACTCTCAAGATACCCTGGCCAGATTTTCACACAATTGGAGCTAGATTCCTATGACTCAGAGAACATACCAAAGAGATGATGAACTCAGGTCTGGATTCAGGTTGCCCAGGATCTAGTGCTATTTCTGCCACCTACCAGCTATGGACCATGGGCAAACAGGTTATGTTCCCTGTTTCTCAGTCTCCTCATCTTCACAGTAGGAAAAATAGCGGTACCATTCATAAAGCACTCTGAAGGGCTTCCTCTGTATAAAGCCCTTAGAACTCTGCAACTTACGCTTTAACCGTAACACTGTCTCAGATTTATGTGACATTTGTAGAATGACAAGTCTTACTCACGTGGGACTCTGCGGCCTTCTCCTCTGTGCAGTGCTTTTTGACAAGTCAGGAATGGGGAAGAAGAGGAGGTTGTGAAATACCAAGGTTGTCTTCACCTCCAATCAGTCACAGTAGCATCTCTCAGAACCAGCTAGAAGCAACACTCTTCTTCCTAAAAAGAGCAATGGCTTAGGGAAAATCCAGTTGCTTCCTGACGTCACGGATGCTCACTGGGAAACATGCTTCTCGAAAAAATTTTAGTATTATCGAGAAAAATCTATGCACCAGGCAATTTTAAACCTTTGTAGTATACCACGTTTTTCTCAAAATACTCCATTATATGAAGTGTAACTTGTCATTTCCTTTTACACAACAAAAGTACAGAAGGATCAACTAGGCGGCCCGAGGTGGTAGGGTCTGAGGCCGCAGGGCTGACTCACAGGTGGGGGAGTGGGGTAGGAGGCGCGAGCACCCCAGGGCGCCCTCTAACTCCTGAAGACGAACCAGGACCGCCCGGACCCCGAAAGCCCCCAACTCAAGGAAGCTCCGCCCTAGAGAACGCAAAACGCCATCCTCGAACCTCCGCTGTCAGCCGTTCCTCCCCAAACGAAAGACTGTAAGCGGTTGGTCCCAAGTACATATGGGGGGAATTCGAAATATTCCTGGGGGCCGATCAAAAACCACTTCGGCCCGGGAAAAGATGGCTGCTACGCTGCCCTCCTGGAGCGGAAGTGCCTGCGACTACCAAAGGCTCCGGGACTACATACACTGCCCTGCCCAGAACCCCCCAGAACTGCCTTCCTTCACTGGGAAGAGCCCGCGAGCACAGGAGTTCCGGGACTACGCTTCCCAGGATTCCGCCGGGGAGAGGGACCGTTTACAGGGCGGGCTTAGTATATCGGAAGTATGCGAAGTGCACGGAGCTTAGACTACAAGTCCCAGAAGTCTAGGGGGAAACCAGCCGCTCTACCTCAGTCCTGGACTACATTTCCCTAGTTTCCTGATTTTCACTTCCCAGAATCCCTGAGAAGGTTTTGGGCCAAGTTTGTTCATTGTAGTGTGTCTGCCTTAGAAGACTGTAGATTCTGGAAAATTTAAGACTAAGAAACGGAATAGACTTTAGATGCTGTGGTGTCACTGCTTGCGTCACACACCCTGCCCAAATTCCTGCGTTGAGATCCTAACCCACAAGCTAATGGTATTAGGAGGCTGGACCTTTGGGAGTGAGAGCTCTTCCCCAGGAATTGGGGTAGTGCTTTCATTAAAATGTCCCTTGAGGGAGCTCTTTTGCTTCTTCAGTGAAGGGACAACATCACGGGAAAGAACTACTTATGAACCGGAAGTGAGCCCTCCGGAAACCCTGAATTCGCTGGCATCTTGAGCTTGGACTCCAGAACCGTGAGGAATAAACATCTGTTAAGCTAGTGAGTTTATGGTGTTGTGTAAGATCCGGAATGGACTAAAACAGACATGTTCGAGGAACATGAGTCCATTTCCTTTGGCAACCTTCAAAGATCTCCACTGGAGTATGGGCAGAAGGGAATTGGGTCCCCTCAAGTAGGAACTGATACCAAAATATCAAATCCCTGAAACTGCATGAAGGTGGGTGTGTTTTGTTAGCATCTTCTGGCCCTCGCAAAAGTAAATAAATCTCTCAAGAAAGACTATCTCTGGATTCGGTGGCACACACCTGTAATCCCAGCGGCTCAGGAGGCTGAGGCAGGAGGATCTCGAGTTCAAAGCCAGCCTCAGCAAAAGCAAGACCCTAAGCAACTCAGTGAGACCCTGTCTCTAAATAAATACAAAATAGCACTGGGGATGTGGCTCAATGATGAGTGCCCTGATTCAATCCCCAGTACATCCCCTCATCCCAGGGGAAAAAAAGAAGATACTATCATTCTAGGTTTCAAATAATTTCTGTAACTTAAATTTTTCTTATATTATCACTTGACCAGATGAACTTTAAGAAAAAAAATACTTCACACATAGGGACACTTTATAATGATAAAAGGCTCAAGTTACCATAAAATGTTAATATTTTACAAAGCAAAACTGGACAGAACCACAAAAAGAAACACAAAAATCAGATGTGCAGAGGGAAATATTGAGCTTTAAATGGGTATATTAAAATAGAAGGAAATTGACAATCAATTAGGGAAAAGTATCTATCCCAGGAAGTTTATAAAGTAGTAACAAAACTGGGGCTGGGGTTGTGGCTCAGTGGTAGAGCACTTGCCTAGCATAGGTAAGGCACTGAGTTCGATCCTAAGTACCACATAAAAATAATAAAGTTATTTTGTCCATCTACAACTAAAAAAAAAAAAAAAAATTTAAAGAAAAAAAAAAAAAAAGGCACAACAAAACCAAAGAAAGGAAGTGGCAAAATACTGAAGAGCAGATTGATAAATTACAAAACAAACTAAATGAATGTACCCACCCAACACACACGCAGGCGCGCATGTACACATGCGTGCCGCGCGCACTACACACACACCAAAAAGAAGATCAACCCAGGGGAAAAAGGGTACACTCATACATTGCTGGTGGGCTTGCAAATTAGTGCAGCCACTCTGGAAGCAGTATGGATATTCCTCAGAAAGCTTGGAATGGAACCACCATTTGACCCATCTATCCCACTCCTTGGCCTATACCCAAAGGACTTAAAATCAGCATACTACAGAGATACAGCCACATCAATGTTCATAGCTGCTCATTCACCATAGCCAGATTGTGGAACCAACCTAGATGCCCTTCAGATTGATGAATGGATAAAGAAACTGTGGCATATATAAATGGAATATACTCCAACACGAAGAATGATAAAATTATGGCGTTTGCAGGCAAATGGATGAAATTGGAGGATATCATGCTAAGTGAGAGAAGCCAATCTAAAAAAAACTAAAGGACAAATGATCTTGCTGATAAGCGGATGAGGACATATAATGGGGGGGTAGGAGGGGTTAGGGTTAGGTTTAGGGTTAGGGATAAGGAGGGTGGTAAGAATGGAGGAAGGAAGGACTGTATAGAGGGAAAAGAGGGATGGGAGGGTTGGGGGAGGGAAAAAATAACAATGAATCAAACAACATTGCCCTATGTAAATTTATGATTTTTAATAAAAAAAATTCCAAATTAACAAAAAAAGATCAACCTATTGAGAAAACCATTTAATTGGCAAAAGTGGTGAGACTGACCATGCAAAAAAGACATAAAAAATTACCAAGACCAGAAATATAAAAGAGAACATCAATGAAATTATAGGCTAATTGCAAACAACTTTGTAATACTTCTTTGCACATTTAGGAAATAGATATATTTCTAGAAAAAAAATGAACAAAACTACAATACATTGCATTAGAATTTAATAATGATGCAATGATGAAAACTTCACCTTTGAGATGGGAAATCAGAACACAATGTTATTATAACCATTTACAATGAAATTATACTGGATCTTATACCACTAAACTTACCAAATTCAATTATCACTAATTATAGGTACATCATTTGCAATTTCTTTCTTTTCTTTTCTTTTCTTTTTTTTTTTTTTTTTTTTTTTTTTTTTTGATACTGAGGATTGAGCCAAGGGCACTTAACCACATCCCCAGCCCTTTTTATTTTTATTATTTAAAAAAAACTTTTTTAGTTGTCAATGGATCTTTATTTCTTTACTTATTTGTATGTGGTGCTGAATTGAACCCAGAGCCTCACACATGCCAGGCAAGTGCTTGACACTGAGCCACATCTGCAGCTCCACCCAGCCCTTTTTAAAATATTTTATCTAGAGACAGAGTAGCTTAGGGCTTCATTAAATTACTGAGGCTGGCTTTGAACTCATGATCCTTCTGCCTCAGCTCCTGAGCCACTGGGATTACATGTAGATTTTCTATACCAAAGTATATGTAATACCAATCAGAAATGACTTTTATTTCTTCCTTTCCAATTTATACACCTTATATATACTGTTCACTCCTTCTTGCACTCACAAAGTTTGTTCATATGGTCTAGCCCATTCTCAAGAACTATTCTTGTAAAAATATTTTAAAGAAAATTTTAGTTGTCATTAGCACGTAAACACTTTATTATTCATTTTTTACTGATAAGAACATTTTTAAAAAGTCTGAACCACTGAAGCAGTTATCCACTTAAGAAAAGTAAAAAATATTTATTAACAATTTATATCCAAATCCTGTTAATAATTCCTGAAATGTCTTGAAGATATTTAGGACAGATTTTTTAAAAATAAAATCTAAAAAAAAGATCCACAGTGTGGTGTATTGGTTCTAACTATTAAATCATAATAGTTCTATAATAGTGCTTTCTTTTTACTGTCACCAAACTCATGGAAAATCACATTTTCCCGTACACATCAGAGCTCTGATTTGGTTGATTACATCTGCAATATTGAAAACTATAAGCTAGTAGAACAATAATTAGATTTTGGTGTCTTTAAATTTTTTATGTTCCAAGTTCTTATTGAAAACATCCTCCAAGAACTATGCCTGGCTTAAGGCAACACATGCAACACAGAACAATTTTTTTTCACTAAATCAAAAGCCTGAATATAGTTTGCTGAAGTAACAATTTAAAATATTTATTCACTTCCTTTTTCCTTTGGCACCCTTCAGTTCCTTCAGTACTCCATAAACAATCATTCTGTTTGTTTCCTGTGCTTCCTTTTGGATATGTTCTTATGAAAAATGTGATATGTTATATATTTTAAAATTTATATAAATGACATCATAAAATTCATTCTGGTGATTACTTCTAAGGGGTTTTTAAGTTTCATCCATCCATTTATTTATTCTATAAAATTCCATTTTTCTCTACCCCCACTTACCTATCTATACTTCCCATTGCCAATACAATAAAAGTTCCTTCATATGTATTTGAGGATATCTTTGGAATACACTGTAGGAGTCTAGCATGATTTGACCATAAGCCATCTTGGATATAACAGCCATTTTGCCCACCAGGTGGCACACATCCTAAACCCTATAGGATAGTCATTTAAGATAGCCAAGCATCTTGTGCCAGCCACTGAAGCCTGGACTTTTTATAAAAACTAATGTTGACATGTTAATATTTCTTGAGAAAGGGTTGGTACATTCAGACTGGATGTAGTTCATTACTCCTCTAGCTTAGCATGCAAACCCCTTCCTCCTACCTTGTAGTGCTGGGGGTCCTCCTGCCTCGCCACGCCAAGTCATACTTCAGTTCATTTTTCCCTACAAATTGCAATTTGTGCAATCCTGGACCCGTGTGCCTCTTTCTTTGCTCATTCAACAGCCTCCACCTTTGCAGTTGGTTCTCATATACTGGGATTGGCTTTTTCCTAAACATACATACCCAAGAGTGAACTATTTCATAGTATATGTATGTACTTAAATTAGTAATATTATCCGACTGACATCTGGAATGGTTAAACACAACCCACATTACCATGAGTTGCATATGATATTTCTGTGTAACCCTCCTGGCCTTTAATGTGACTGACTCATCCATCCTAAATTTTGCTGATAAATTAAATTTATAGTAACATTTTGTTGCTTCAATTGTTTCTCCAATTTCTAATAAATTTGATCAGCATACAGTCGTTTACCCTGTTTTGTACTTTAGGTAAATGGAGTCAGACAATACATACTATTTTTTGTCTGGCTTCACTTACTCAACACTGTCCATGACATTCATCCAAACTGTTGAGAAGCAATGACTGAATTATTGTTATTGATCAATATTATTGTGGTGTGAAAAGATACCATCATCTACTCACTCTATATATTTGACGGGTCCTGAATAGTTCCCAACTCTTGTCTTATCATAATTAGTGTTCACATGTATAATCATCATTGATATTACTTTTGCCATTTTAATCTGATAATTATAAATCCCCCAATTATATGTGCCAGTCAGGTTTTCACTGCTGTGACAAAAATATGTAACAAGGACAACGTAGAGAAAGAAAAGTTTATTTTGGGCTCACAGTTTCAGAGGTAGTTCATGATCAGCTGACTCCATTGCCCTGGGCAGGAAGTGAGGTAAAACATCATGGCAAAAAGGCATGGTGGATGGGGCGAGGGTTGTGGCTCAGTGGCAGATCACTTGCCTAGCATACATGCAGCACTGGGTTCGATTGTCAGCACCGCATATAAATAAATGAATAAAACAAAATATTTATCAATAGTTATCAATATTCAAAAAATATTTATCAATATTCAAAAAACTTTTTTAAAAAAAGGCATGGGTGGAGGAAAGCTGCTCACTTCATGGTAGGCAGGAAGCAGAGAGAGAGGAAAAAGGAGCCACAGGGAAGATAAGTCCTTCCAGGGCACTCCCCCAGTGACAGACCTCCTCCAGCCACATACCACCTGCCCTGTTACCACCCAGGTAGTCCATCAGCTCTCATAATCCAATCATTGTACCTGGGAGCATTCCTGCATAGACACAGGAGCTTTTGGGTGATATCTCATGTATGAAACATAACTATGATTTCTAGATTAAAAGATGTACAATCTGATAAAAATTATCAGATTTCCATGATTTTTCTTTTGGTAGTTGCTTCATGGGTATAGGGCAAGAATATGTATAGACCTTACCTGAGAAATTTTGATAAGAGTTTTGATAGTTACACTATGGTAACTAGAAGGCAATCATTTCAAAGTCTAGATGAAAATTCAGAGAATTCAAGGTCAATAAGGAAATTTTTGTCATTGGTAACTACTTCAGACACATCCAAAATTTTTGTCCCATCATCTGATGGAACACCTATAAAACCTTGAGCACCAGATATACTACTTATGGCAACTTTGAAAAAATAAATTTCATTATTAATTAATTAAAAGCTTGAGACTTAATGGGTTAAACCCCTAGCTTAACACTGATGGATAAAAAAAAATACTCAATAACCTGTTATTGGCAAGTTAAATGAAGCTTTTTCAGTCAGCACTGTCCAAAAAAAATTTTAAAAGACAGTTCAACTTATAATGTCTAAAAACACTTGGAAAACTAGCTAGGCCTCCAAATAATAAAAACCCAACTTGAAGAGGCTGTCAAGAAGAGGGAGGCCCAAAGGCAAATGAAATAAAATAACACCATATTAATATTGCAAAGATGCAGTATCCAGTGGTTTTTCTGCTTTTCAACTAATATTCATTTCCATGAATAATTTCACAAGTATTGAATATGTTCTTCTTTTGAATATGTTCTTCATATTTAATGAACAAATATTGAACATATCAACAAGTACGAGGACTCTCTGATGGGCCAAAAGATTTGAGGCCTGCCTAAATACCTTCCCACATTCCTCACAATTATATAGTTTTTCTCCTGTGTGGATTCTGCAATGAATTTTAAGACCTGCTCTTTGACTGGAATCCCTTTCCACACTCCTCACATTTGTATGGTTTCTCACCAGTGTGGACCAGCTGGTGAATCTGAAGTCGTGAACTCTGATTGAACCCCTGCCCACACTCTTCATACTTGTAAGGCTTCTCTACGCTGTGGACCTTCTGATGGGTTTTGAAGATAAGAACTCTGACGGAAGGCTTTCCCACACACCTCACACCATTAGGGCTTCTCTCCTGTGTGGACCACTAGATGAACTTGGTAATGGATTTTCATCCTAAAGCTCTTCCACACTCATTGCATTGTGTGGCTTCTCTCTGGTGTGAACTCCTGGATGGGCCTGAAAATTTGAGCTGTAAATGAAGCCCTTACCACACACTTTACACACATATGGTTTCTCTCCAGTGTGGATTCTCTGATTGGCCTGTAATTGTGAAAGCTGAATAAAGCACTTATCACATTCTTCACACTTACAAGGTTTCTCTCCTGTGTGAACCCTCTGATGGATATAAAGATTTGAGCTACAAGTGAAATGCTTCCCACAGTCCTCACAATTGTATGGTCTCTCTCCTGTGTGGAACATGCAATGATTATTAAGTGCTGATCTACGACGGAAGTTCTTACCACACATATCACATTTAAATGGTTTTTCCCCTGTGTGGATTATCTGATGTTTCTGAAGATGCAAAGCATGAATGAAGGCCCACCCACATCCTCACAAATGTGAGGTTTCTCCCCTGTGTGGACTCTGCAATGAGCACTGAGTGTTGATCTGTGAGGGAAGCCTTTCCCACACTGCTCACACTTGAATGGTTTCTTTAGAGTGTGCACTTTCTGATGAGTTTGTAGGCGGGACCTCTGATTGAATTCCTTTCCACATACATCACACATGTAGTGTTTCTCTCCCATGTGAACTCTCTGCTGAATACGAAGACCTGCGCTGTAACAGAAGTTTTTCCCACACTCAAGACATCTATGAGACTTCCCTCCTGAGTGTAACAGTTGATGAATGTCAAAGCTGGAGACATCACTGGAGGACTCTTTAAACTCATGATATTGGTCAAGCTTCTGGCCTGTGTGAGTTACAGGCAGTCCTGCTCCAACCTGATGGGGTGGGTCACCTTCTATGGGGAACTGAAAGCTATTTATCATGGAGTTTTGACATCTGATTAAGTCACTCACAATGTGTTGCCACATTTGCCAACATGACAACTTTTTTGTGTGGTCCTGCTTCTGAAATAGTCTCCATCTCACTTTGGATCTTGTCTGCTGTAAGGACAGAGAATTCACAGATGTGGATAACTAAAGGCTCTGTTTAAAGTTTCAAGAGATCACATTTAGGAAACAGTGAGATTTAATGAATCTGGAGGTTTGGTTTTTCTTTTCCATTGTATATCATATTCTCTGGTTTGCCTGCCCAAAGAAACCAAAACATGGTCTAGTTGGCTACTACCCACTAAGTTGTTTTTGGTTTTTTTTGGTACTGGGGATTACCATTGAGCTACATCCCCCAGCCCTTTTTATTTTATATTCTGAGAAAGTTGCCCAAAGTGGCCTCAAATATGTAATTATCCTACCTTAGTCTCCCAAGCAGCTAGGCTTACAGGTGTGCATCACTGTGCCAGCACCCACCCCACCAAGTATTAATAAGACCACACCAAGTCTCCTACATTAGTTATGTTAGAAGTTAATTTTTTAAAAACTGACACTATGATTCAAACCATTAATCTATTGCCATTTCTATTCAATTTCAAAGTCAGTGTAGAATCTTGGATGGTATGTGATATTGTCAATAAATTATACAGATATAAAAATCATGTGAATAATAAAATATGAAACAAAAGAACTTTAAAGAAGTAAAATAAGCAAATACTTTGCTGTTTGAGCTCATGTTATATGTCCAAATTAGCAAATACCTGAAGATATTTATATTTGCATATTCAAAAGTACACCTGGTTATTCTGCAACATATAAACCTAATTATGTTTTCATGTTGAAAGATATTAATATGGAGGCTGGAGTTGTGGCTCAATGCTAGAGCACTTGCCTAGGATGTGTGAGGCCCTGAGTTCGATACTCAGCACCACATATAAGGAAATAAAAAGATCCACCAACAACTAAAAAAAAATTTTAAAAAGAAAGATATTAAATGAGTTGGCAACTATTACAAACACTTGAACCCTTTTGAAAGACAATCTGGTTTACATTTCCAAAGGGTCACTTTGGCTGTAATACACAGAACAGACCTTACACTCAAAGGTGGGGGGAGAAGGACAAAGGTGACCAGTACAAAGACTGTTGTGACAATCCAGGGAAGAGATCTGGCAATTTGGAAACACATGACAGCAATGGGAGTAGAAAGAGATTAACAGGTGGCCAGACATCTATAAGGACTCCCAGTCACTTGGTCCTCACCTGATTTCTCTACTCTTTGAGTTGCTGTCTTAATCGTATCAGGCTTTTTTTTTTCCCTTTTCTAAGTGGAATATGTTATGTTTAAAGGGGTGACACCCTGTGAACATGCAAAGTCACGTTTAAAACAATTTAATGGAAATTTGGATTCTTACTACATACTGATCAACTAATCAAAAGCAGAATTTTTCAAACATTTTAAAAATGGTTTATTGAAGAAATACAGTATTTCAAGACCCAGAAGCATACACATTAATATGGACTATAAAAAACAACCCCTAACCCAAGTGTTTTTTATTAAAGCTCACATAATTAGCCTGAGTTTTGCTGCAATATATTCCATTCCCCCTAACAAACTCTGATATCTTCTACCTTATTTCACTAAAAATTACTGATAGGAATATCAGGGAGGTCCACCTTTGTGGGAGACCAATTCAAGATATCCAAAGCCTTACACTGAGGACACAAAGGTACTCTATGGGACTAATATTTAGTGTCAGAGGGTTCATGTCCTCACCCAAGGAAGGCAGGTTCCTGAAATTCTCCAGCATCACATCTCAGTACAGCTTCCTCTGGGCAGGGTCCAGCAGCCCAAGCTTCTTCTTACTGAAGATCACAGCCACGTCCTTGAATGTCACTGCCTCCTACAATATCACACACACCAACCTCCATCCTATTGAGTCCATTTGAAGAGAGATAACATGAGAATATCTGGAGTATGAGTAGGACTTTGGTCCAAATTTTGAGGAACTTAAATAAATTTGTAGATTTCCCATCTCTTCTCCTTCTGTTTTGTCAATGTTACACACTGATTTTTCTCAGTCTTGCCAATAGTATAGAATGACAGCAGTCCTTGTCCTTTACTTTGTGCCCTCATTGATTCTAAGCAACACTCTACAACTCTAAATGATGTATCCTGGGCTACAACATTTTAACTTTTGGTAAATATTACCAATTGCCCCAGAAACATTTAGAAATTGAAAATACTTGATGACACCTACTTTCCTCCTCTTACACACAACTTCTGGATGCTAAATAATGAAATTTAATTTTACACATTTTTTCATCATCACCATCCTGCAGGGAACATTGTTTTACCAAATCTTACATTCATGCCTACTTAATAATTGCAAATAAAAATTAGAACATCAAAATGTAAGTACACTCAAAATTTATGATCATATAATGTCATGGTTTCTTCCCATCTTAGCTCCTACCTACCCCATTCTTTTTGAGAGAATACAAATGTCCTGATTCTCCATATAATGGCTGAGAGCAGGTTATAAACTTTCCAATGGCTTGGGCAATCTGATTAGGAAGAACAATTTATTATATTACTCTCACTGACTTGATTAAAAATGAGTACCATGGGCTGGGGCTGGGGCTCAGTGGTGGAACACTCACCTGGCATGCGTGAGGCCCTGGTTTGATCTTCAGCACCACATAAAAATAAAAATAAAGGTATTGTTTCCACCTACAACTAAAACAGATTATTTTTAAAAAATGAATACCATCACCTTTTCAAATATCTATTGACCATCTCTACTTCTTTTGAACTTGCCTCTTCACATGGCTAACACTCCTATTACCAATTTGGGTTTTTTTTTTTTTTTTAGTGCACCTGGTATGTGTGTCTTCTGGTAATTCTGTGTAAGGTAACTTTTTTTTATATAACAACTCTGCTAACTGCTGGTCTTATAAACTGGAGTGCTGAACATTTCAGGGCACCTGAGATGGTGGCATGTCAGGCAGAGAAGAGGTCACCTTGAGGAGGGGCTTCAGCATGGGAGCAGTGCCATCTGTGGTTATCTCCACTAAGCAGGGCACTGCAGACACCCACATCACAGGGCACAGGTCTCTCAAGTAGAAATGCTTCTCTTTCCTCATTTCTACTTTCGCTTAGATAGAATGGATGAGCCATGTTCCTGGCCCTCGATCTCCTGAGTGAACCTGAGCAGGTTCTTCAAATATCACAAGTTTGTTAGAATCTCTTCCTTTTGCTAACCCTGAGTAAATGCAGTAAAAAACACATGGGACTGGCCAGTCTCCTAGTATCACTGGACATCTTAAAGGAGAGCTACATGGGTCAAACTGTTTCTTCATAAGTAAATATATATACAGAAGGAAATAGTTAAAAATAAGAGGTAAATCAATCCAGTGGGACTATCGCATAACATAAAAGGGATATTATTTAGTATTAAATTATTAAAATCATGGGCTGGGATGTAGCTCTGTGGTAAAGCACTTGCCTACCATGCAAAAGGCCCTGGGTTCAAGGTTCACTCCCCAGCTGCACAAAGGAAGGAAAAAAAAAAAAAAAGAATAGATAAAATTTTTAATCACAATTTAAAATGAATATAGATCATGAACAGTTATGAATGCATGTGAGAAAAAGAATATGAGAAAAACTTAAAAGTTAGTTTGTAAGGAGCGGAGGGGTTAAGTGAAAGAACTATTCACTCCTACTGATGTTTCTATTATATATAATAGGAAATAATAAAAGAAAACAAGAACTAAAAACAAAGACAGCGCTGGGGATATAACTTGGTAGAGTGCTTGCCTCATCTGCACCACAACACAAAAAAAATAAAAATAAAAATCAGAGTCAACTCAAATGGTTAAAGAAAGTCCACAGCACACACAATGTCTTCAAATCCCTATTCTGAGTCTTCCCAAGAAAGAAAACCTGACAATCTGAGTAGTGAGACGGAATTTTAACAGTGAGAAAGGCAAAATTTACCTCCAATGTGACCATGTTTCCTCCTCCTCCTGGAAATATGCAGAGTCCTAAGGCATGCAGATCCCAGGAAAGCAGAACTGTGCCTGGAAAGTGCCACAGAAAATAAGACATGAAAGGGTGGCCGGGACCCAAATAGTGAATTAGCACATGAATGCTCTCAGCAGCATTATCCATGAACGCAAACCAAACAACAAAAATGCCCTCCTATGAGCAAACATAAACAAAATTATATACACAATGAAACGTTACTGGAAACTAAAAGTAATGGGTCACTGCCATAAGCTGCAACATTGATGAACCCTGAGGACATTACGCTAAGTGAAAGAAGTCAGTCACTACAGAGCACATATTGAATGTTTCTATTCCTATGAAATATCCAGAATAAGCAAATGCTTTCCTATAGAAAGCAAGTTAGTGGGTGCTGTTGATCTGGGCTAAGAATAAGAATTAACTAAAAGTGGGCCCAAGGAGTCCAAACAGTGGGGATGAAAATGTTCTAAACTGAATTATGGCAATGGTTAACCACTTAGCAAAATTCCTAAGAATCATTCTTTGTACAACTGAAGTGGCTAGATTATATGATTTATAAAATATACTTCAATAAAGTTAGTAAGAAGTATTAATCTACACATCACTGAAATGACAAGTCCAAGTCCACACTGATTTTATATTCTTATAAATGAATAAACAAATGATGAAAAACATTTTTACAGTAAAAAACCCACTAATAAATATATCTCCCCATAAAAATTTGATCAATTACAAAACATAGTATCTTTACAATGAAGAAACATGACAGACATCACCTTAGCCAAACGACCAAAGTTAACCTGATCAATAAAGGGACAAAACTGACATCTGGTCCATTAGGTTGCCATGAAAAGGTCATTTCCCCACTTATGTGGTCACATCTCCTCCATTGACCCAGAGTGTGAAATATACCAAGCACATCGGGAATGAATGTTTTCCCCAAAATAACTTGGTTGTACTCTTCAAAAAATGTCAAGAATAAAAAAGAAAGCCTGTGGGATCACTCCAAATCAGGTAACACAAATATCTGCGACTACCAGTCATCCCATATATCCTTAATGGTTAATGGTATATTACCTAGCATATTACGAAATCCTACTCCAGACCTAACACCCCAAGAATACCCTGGTATGGGGGCTTCCTTGCCGTAGAGCGCCAAAATACTGTCTCTGGTTACAGGAAATGTTCCGGTGACATTTGGCGTTGACAGCTAATGGACATCCAAAAGGAAATAGGCAAATGTGACCACACAGCCCCGGAGACCCGCCGACAGCCACGCGCTCCGGGGAGGGGTACGGAAACCTCCGCTCTCCGTCGAGGCTTGCTTTGCGCTAAGCGGGGTCCAGTTCGCCTGGGGCCGCCGGCCTAGGGCCACGAAGTTCCCATGGACCCAGGAGACGCGGGACTGGTTTCCGACTACCACGCGAAGAAAGCGAGTGACCTCGACCATCCGGAGCGAAAGTGTCCACGATTCACAGAGCGTCTGGACCCTCCAGATTTCTCCAAAACCGCCTGCCAAAGCCAAAGTGCCCGCGACCCCAAGGAACATCTGGACTACACTTCCAAACTTCCGCCGATCGCCCTGGACTCCAGCAGAGCTGGACTACACCTCCCAGAATTCCCCGGGATCCTTGCCTACGTGTACGCGCCTGCGACTCCAGGGAACTGGGCCCTATTTGCTTCCCACAATTCCCTCTCTCATCACACTCAGTTCACAGGTCAGGGGTCCTTTTCCCAGGGTACGTCCATTTCCTGTACCGTAACTCCTCTAAAGCAGTGCTTCCAAACCAAGAGTGTGATCATTTACAAAGCACCTAAAGTTTATTTGCTCAATTACAAAATCTGCCATTTATTCAAAAAACCAAAACCAGAGTAAGGTTGGCATTATTGTAATAACATCTGAGGAACTTTGCAGCAGGCTTTTCCTGAGGTAGAGTTGGAATAGCATTGCAGTAAATGTACTTAACTCAGTACAGTTGGTCTTCCATATCCAAATGTTCCATGTCCATGAATTCAAACAACTGCAGGGGCCCGGGGCACATTACATACAGATGCACGCATCTGTACTGAACATGTCGTTAATTCATAAGCAATGGTATAACGATTATTTACATAGCACTTTGTATTCATTAAGTAACTTAGAGTGATATAAAAATGTGTGGTGGGTATTGATTATATGCAAATACTGTGCCATTTTATATAAAAAACTTAAACATCAACATTTTGGTACCTGCACAAGGTCCTGTAACCGATCAACCCACGAAAAGATGCATACCAATAGGTGACTGTACTTATTTAGGATACACCCTGTCCACTGGTGCTTGCATCCTCCATTACAAACAAATTTTGTCATTCCCATCACATCCACAAAGCCTAAAAAATCCAATCCTCTCTTTCTCTGCTTCTACTATCTAGAAATTTTCATGGCACAGGATTCTAGGAAGTGAGTAAAGCGGAAGTTGGCTGAGCTCTCCTAATGAGATACATACAGCTGGTTATGAAGATTCACGGGCGTAAAAATGAACAGTACAAAGTGACATTGTGGAATACAGGTATTGGAGAGGTGAAAGATTATTGATATGAGATTGCTGAAGGGAATGAGCTGGAAATGCAGGAAGAGGTGATTGGAGATTGTAGTGCTTCATTTCAAATTGCTTCAAAAGAGGCCTGGGGTTGTGGCTAAGTGGTGGATTACTTTCCTGGATGTGTGAGGCACTGGCTTTGAATCTTGGCACCATGTATAAGTAAATGAACAAAATTAAGGTCCATCAACAACTAAAAATATATATATATATATTTTTTAATTGCTATGGAAGAGTCTCCCCCCACTCTTTAGAAGTGTTTGGGGGCTTGAACCCAGGGCCTGTGCATGCAAAACAGGAACTCTTCCACTGAACCACATTCCCAGTCCTGGAACAGACTTTTAAGTGAAATGATAAAGCCTAAGATATTACCATGTGATCTAGTCAGATTTTCTCTGGTGCAACTAAATGACCTGACCAGCACAACTGTAGAGGAGGAAGAGTTTGAGTACTCAGGGTTTCAGAGTTCTCAGTCTACAGAAAGCCGACGTCCATTCCTCAGGGCTCCAGGTGTGACAGGAGCAACATGGCAAGAAGAGTGTGAGAGGGAAGTGGCTTATAAAGTGATCAGGAAGTAGAGAGACTCCACTGGCGAAATACAAATATATACCCCATAGCCAAGCCCCCAGTGAATCACTTCCTCCAGCCACACCCCATCTGCCTCCAGTTACTACTCAGTTAATCCCACCAGGGGGTTAATTCAATGATTAAGTTAAGGCTATGACACACCCATTTCTCCTCCAAATCTTCTTGGATTGTCTCACATGTGAACTTTTGGGGGACTCCACATCTAACATCATGGGATAGAGTGTTCCTGATATTCCATATAAATGTTAAAGTGGATTTTTCCATTTCCAGTTTGGGAGGTGGGGTCATTGGAGTTTTTATAGGTATTTCATTGAATTGCTAGATTATTTGGGGTGGTATTAACATTTTGGTACCTTTGAGTTTCCCAGTCTGTTAACATCAAATATATTCCATTGTTTTTGTGTCTTCTTTAATTTGTTTAGTAAGGTTTTATAGTATTTAGTGTACTAAATACCACGCCTGGCCCTAAGTATCCTTTTAAGTTCTATTACATATGGAAAGATTTCCCTTATTATTAATATGGAAAATGTTAACTGCTCCTGTGGGGCAGTACCACTGCTTCTAAGGTGTTGATCTTTTATCCTTCATTGTCCTGATTTCCTATTAGGTTTTTCTTGTGGATTTTATGGAATTTTATTTTTGTTTGGCTTGTTTTTGGGTACTGAGGATTGAACCCAGATTGCTTAACCACTGAGCCATATCCCAGTCCTTATTTATTCTTTATTTTGGGACAGGGTCTTGCTAAGTTGCCTAGCATTCTTGCTAAATTGCTGAGACTGGCCTTGAACTTGCAATTCACCTGCCTCAGCTTCCTGACTTCTGGGATTATAGGCATGTACCAGCGCACCCACGGTAGAATGTTATATATTTACAGCATTTGGAGAAAGCAAGCAACCTTGTTGTGTTCCATTAGAGGAAAAACTTTCAGTCTCCCACCATTTAATACAACGTAAGCTGCAAGTTTTCCATATGTAGCTTTCATTTATTTGTGCTGGTCTCCTTCTCTTCCTAGTTAATTGAGACTTGTCTTCCTTAACATGAAACAGTGCTGAATTTTGTCAAGTGTGTCTTCTGCACTCACTGAGATCATGCAATTTTTATTTTTCATTCTGTTCATGTAGTCTATACACCACATGTGTATTGGGTTTTGTATGTTGAAAAATGAATCTCTTTACCAGGTATAAATCCGCTTGGTCACTGAGTATACTGAAACTAATATACTGCTGAATTTGGGTTTCTACTATTTGCTGTGGTTTTTGCATCAGTATTCATAAGGGATGTGCATCTATAATTTTCTTTTAGTGTCTACAGCTTTGGTATAAAGTAATGCTGATCTCATAGAATGAGAAGGAAGAGTCTTTGCCCATGTGATCTGGGGAGGAGTTTGAGTAGTTTCAGGGTTAAATGTTCCTTAAATGTTGGTAGAATTCAGTACAGAGAACATCTGGTCGTGGATTGGCTTTCTTGTCTTTTGTTTGTGAAGAGTTGTTTTTAACATTTTTTTAGTTGTACACAGACACAATACCTTCATTTATTTATTTTTAAATAGTGCTGTGGATGGGACCGAGTGCTACCCCTGAACCCCAGTCCGTGAAGTTTTTGAATTACCGATGCAATCTCTTATTAGTAATGACTTAGATTTCCTTTGTTCACGATTCAGTAATGCCAGATTTTGCTCCTAGGAATTTGTCTATTTCATCTAGGTTACGAAAATTGTTGGCACACAACTTTTCATAGTATTTATTATATTTTTTAACATAGTGGTAATTTCCCCATTTTGTTTCTGATTTGAGTCTTCTCTATTTTCTTATTCAATTTAGCTAAAGGTTTGCCAATTTTATTTTTAATTCTTTTTTATTGTAAACAAATGGGATACATGTTGTTTCTATGTTTGTACATGGCGTAAAGGCATACCATTTGTATAATCATAAATTTCTATATGTTAATGTTGTTTGATTCATTCTGTTATTTTTTCCCTTCCCCCCACCCCTCCCACCCCTCTTTTCCCTCTATACAGTACTTCCTTCCTCCATACTTGCCCCCCTCCCTAACCCTAACTCTACCCTAACACTCACCCTTCCTTCCCCCCCATTATGTGTCCTCATCCACTTATTAGCGATATCATTCGTCCTTTGGCTTTTTGAGATTGCCTTATCTCACTTAGCATGATATTCTCCAATTTCATCCATTTGCCTGCAAATGCCATAATTTTATCATTCTTTATGGCTGAGTAATATTCCATTGTATATATATATTATATATATATATATATATATATATATATTATACCACAGTTTCTTTATCCACTCATCAATTGAAGGGCATCTAGGTTGGTTCCACAGTCTGGCTATTGTGAGTTGAGCAGCTATGAACATTGATGTGGCTGTATCTCTGTAGTATGCTGATTTTAAGTCCTTTGGGTATAGGCCAAGGAGTGGGATAGCTGGGTCAAATGGAGGGTCCATTCCAAGTTTTCTAAGGAATCTCCACACTGCTTTCCAGAGTGGCTGCACTAATTTGCAGCCCCACCAGCAGTGTATGAGTGTACCTTTCTCCCCATATCCTCGCCAACAACTGTTGTTGCTCGTATTCTTGATAATCGCCATTCTAATATTGGGGTGAGATGGAATCTTAGGGTGGTTTTGATTTGCATTTCTCTTATTACTACAGATGTTGAACATTTTTCCATATGTTTGTTGATTGCTTGTAGATCTTCTGTGAAGTGTCTATTCATTTCCTTAGCCCATTTGTCGACTGGATTATTTGAATTCTTGGAGTAGAGTTTTTTGAGTTCTTCATAGATTCTGGAGATTAGTGCTCTATCTGAAGTATGAGTGGCAAAGATATTCTCCCACTCTGTAGGCTTTTTCTTCGCATTGCTGATAGTTTCCTTTGCTGAGAGAAAGCTTTTTAGTTTGAATCTATCCCAGTTATTGATTCTTGCTTTTATTTCTTGTGCTATGGGACTCCTGTTAAGGAAGTCTGGTCCTAAGCCGACATGTTGAAGATCTGGACCTACTTTTTCTTCTATAATCTGCAGGGTCTCTGGTCTGATTCCGAAGTCCTTGATCCATTTTGAGTTTAGTTTCGTGCATGGTGAGAGATAGGGGTTTAGTTTCATTCTGTTGCATATGGATTTCCAATTCTCCCAGCACCATTTGTTGAAGAGGCTATCTTTTCTCCATTGCATATTTTTGGCCCCTTTGTCTAGTATGAGAAAATTGTATTTATTTGGGTTTGTGTCCATGTCCTCTATTGTGTACCATTGATCTACCTTTCTATTTTGGTACCAATACCATGCTGTTTTTTTACTATTGCTAGTACTTCCTTTCACTAACATCTTACAGACCACCGTGCTCTTGCTGTCCATTTTTGGGTGATGCCAGCATATCATGAAGAATTATCTCTAAACCAGGTTCAAATGTTTCCTCCATATTCAACCAATCAGCAAACTCCTCATGAGGCCAAAGGTGTGTACTGAAAGTCTGGAATCACTGTAGCAGTAGAAGTTATAGGAAGCTGAGCCACTTGCTTATGAGATTACTTGTGACTTGTGTGTGAACCCAACCTCATATGTACCATGCCACTTGATAATGTATTGCTGCTGGTATGCCCAATTTGTGATCTGACTTTGTGGCAATTTTCCAGCCCATGACCAATTACTTAGTTTTAACTAGGGTCAAATAAAGTCAGAAGCTGCTTTCTCATAAAGAATAATGGCAGAGCATGACCTAACTTTGATTCAAAATCTCTAAAGCTCTATGAGCTTCATGCAGGCTCCCTGCTTGTCACAGACACTACACACACCATTGGATATGCTGAATCACGCAGTCCAAGTAGCACAGGGTCTTTCCCAGAAGTCCTGACTATTGTAAAACTTTCTCTTTTCCTCAGAGCTGGTCATGTTTCAGGTTGGACAGTATGATTGAGTAACACACCTAAATAAGTACCTGCTGCCTTCAAAATAGAGAGAGGTTGAGCAAGACCTAGACCCTCTCCTCTTTCCCCAGGGAAACTCATATTTTAACACAACCCCACAAAATATTCCTGTGAGGAACCCAAAACGAATCAGCACATCTGAGCAGCAAACCCCTGAGGAGTGACCAGCAGATATTAGCAATACTCAGGAGTTGGGGATGTCCTACAAACCCACCACTCCCCCCTAGCAGCATCCCCAACTCTGGCACCCCTGAGTCAGGCACCCTTGTCCCCACAGTCAAAAGTGTCCCATTTGGGGCTGGGGAGATAGCTCAGTTGGTAGAGTGCTTGCCTTGCAAGCACAAGGCCCTGGGTTCAAATCCCCAGCACCACAAAAAAAAAAAAAAAAAAAAAAAAAGTGTCCCATTGGTGATTGGTGCTAGGAGCTGCTGGCCCTTTTAGACAGTTGTTTTATGACTTTGGACTGCCCTCCATGGGCTATGTGCAGGCAATGAAGCCACCTGGTACCCAGGACTCCTAGAGTACCTATACCACCCAGCTATCCATCATAGAGGAGATGGGCAAACTCCTTCTGAGGCCAGATGTATGCACACCACTGATGCTGGTGGCAAGAGCACCACAGCCCTGAAGGGAGGCATCCTCCACGTCCAGGCCCTGATCAGTGCCTGGCAGAGAGACAAAAACGTCTACAGGTAAGGGAGCACCTTGGCCTCAGACCTGTCCCTTTCCAACCACGGTAGGGCACCTGCTTCTCCCTGGCCATTGCCCTGATTTGCTCTTCCTATTGTGGGCTTCCTGTCTTGGTCTCTTGATGAGTGCCCTACAGGAATCAGGGATCAGCTTTCACTCCCAGTGAGCAGCAGTAAGTGGCTTCCTCTCCCTGTAAAAGCCAGCATCCGGGTCACTGTGGGTCCCACCATAACCTGACAACAGTATTGATGCCCCTGGAGCATTCTCCTTTCTGTGACCCTTGCTACTCTGCACTTCCTTCTCACCACTTTGTCCCAGGCCTTCTTCCACAGCAGGGGCTTGGAAGACCTGTCACCTCCCTGCCTTGTCTTAATGGCCATATTGACTTTTTCAGTGTGTTTTACGAAACATGCCTTTTTCATATAAATAACAAGATGATAGGAAAAACAGAAAAGAAACCCCAAATCAGTTAAAACGTTCCTGCACCCCGGGTAAGCGAGAAGCTGGCCACACTGAAGCACAGTAGAAATTCCAGGACACTTACTGATATACTTCCTTTCACCAGAGCCCCTGCCCACCCACTTTCATCACCGCCTCACCCCCACTTTCCCTACACAGGCACAGCATGTTTGGGGAACCCCACCCCAATCCCATCATCTGCCTGGTGTTGAAAATAGAATGTACCTTCAACTAACTTTTAGGGGCGCTACATGAGGGACCAGTGTCTGTCTTGCCTGTATTCAAAGAACCAACTCTTAGGCAGTTTGGGGGTCTCTGAGAAACACACCAACCATCCACCAGAGACCATAGTAGCACAAACACTAGGTGGAGCTCCAGGGACTCGACTTCTTATAGCACCAGAGGAGGCTTCAATGTCACAGACAGCAGGTGAAGTTCCCTGAAAACCTCTTTAAATAGTGTGCATAAGCCCAGAGACGATGCATACCCAGAAAATTGCTCAAGACATCTCAAGAATCACCACCTGGATGGTGTGGAGAAAGTCCTTCCTAAGAAAACAAGATGGCATAGTCTTGGGGAGTTGGCTGATTCTTCAGATACTGAAATTCCAACAAAAAACAACAAGACAGCCAGGCTTGATGGTGCAGGCCTATAATACCAGTGAGTAGGGAGGCTGAGGCAAGAGGATGGCAAGTTGGAAGCCAGCCTCAGCAACATAATGACCCTAAGTGACTTGGAAAAAAACTGTTTCAAAATTTAAAAATAAGGGCTGGGGTTGTGGCTCAGTGGTAGAGCACTCACCTAGCATGCGTGAGGCCCTGGGTTCGATTCTCAGCACCACGTAAAAATAAAATAAAGGTATTGTGTCCAGCTATAACTAAAATAAAATATTTTAAAAATTTTTTAAATTAAAAAAAAAAGGGCTGGGGGTGCAGCTCAGTATTAAAACACCCCTGGGTTCACTTCCCAGTACCAACACAAAACAAAACAAAAACACCAACAACAACATAATAAAAAGAAGATACAAAGAAAAGAGGCAACATGATCTATTTAAAAGTATTTAAAAGGACAAATTAGATCTCCAAACCTAAAGAAATGAATACATATGAATTGTCAAAGAAATAATAATTACCACCATAAAGATGCTCAGTGAATTAAAAGAGAACACAGAGGGGGCTGGGGAGATAGCTCACTTGGTAGAGTGCTTGCCTTGCAAGCACAAGGCCCTGGGTTCGATCCCCAGCACCCAAAAAAAATAAAAATAAAATTAGAATATTAATAAATAATGGAAAATATGAAGAAGAACCCAAGAGAAATTTTGGAATTAATGAACACAATAACTGAGTTGAAACAAAATCACTGGGGGGACTCAACCAGGCAGAAGAAAGAATGAGTGATCCTGAAGACAGCAGAGGAGACGAAGGAAGCAAGGACGGGAGGAAGGAAAAGAAAAGTGAAGCACCCAAGGGACTTATGGGGCACCATTAAGTGGAACAACTCACCATTACTGGAATCCCAGAGGAGAAGAAAAGAGAGAAGGGACAGAGAACTAACTAAAAAATAATAGCCAAAATTTCCTCAAATCTGAGGAAAGAAACAGACATGCAAATTCAAGAAGCTCAAAGACCTCCAACAGAGTATAGATCTAAAAATAACTTCATCAAGGAACATCATAATCAAACCATTAAAATTAACAGAGAATCTTGAAAGCAGCAAAAGCAGCTTGTCACTTACAAGTTTGTTCCTACTGGATTGTCATCAGATTTCTTAGGAGGAACCTAGGGCTAGAAGGAAGTGGGATGAAATAGTCAACATACTAAAGAAAACCTGACAACCTACAACACTATACCCAGCAACGTGCTTCAAAACTGAAGATGAAATTATTAAGACTTTCTCAGGTGAACAAAAGCTGAAGGAGTTCTTCACCACTTCCTTCTTACAGAACTGACATTTAGGAAATGCTAAAACGGGTGCTACAACTTGAAGCAAAAGAATGATAAACAAAAACACAAAACCATACAAAATACAAAATTCACTGATGAAGATGAATACACAGAAAACTATAGAATCCGGTAGTATTGTAATGTAGGTGAGCGACTCCCTATAAATCTGGTATAGAAAGTGATTAAATGATTATAAGTCAATGTTAGTGGAAACTCAATATAAAATGAACAAATTTTGTTATCAATACATAAAGTAGGAAGGGGCAGAGATATAAAAGAGTAGTTTTATATGTGATTGAAGCTATTATTAGTCTAAATAAATTGTTACAACTTTAACATATTTTATACAGTTGCTGTCATAACCACAAAAGTATCTATATAATGAAAATGGAAATAGGGCCAGGCACAGTGGCGCATGCCTGTAATCCCAGCAGGTTAGGAGGCTGAGGCAGGAGGATAGAGAGTTGTGTCAACAACCACGAGACAGTACGCAACTCAGTGAGACCCTGTCTCTAAATAAAATATAAAATAGGCCTAGGGATGTGGCTCAGTGGTCAAGTGCCCCTGAATTCAATCCCAGGTACCCCAAAAAACAAAAACAACACAACAAAGGGCACTATATAATGACAAAGTTCAATTCCCCAGAATGATAAAACAATTATAAATGTATGTGTATCTAAAATTAGAACATTCAAATATTTGAAGCAAACCAACAAAACTGAGGCAAAGGAATAGTCAACAATGCAATAATAGCAAGATACTTCAATATCCCATCTCAGTTATGGATAGAACAACCAGACAGAAGATCAATAAGGAAACATAGCCAGGCACAGTGGCACATGCTTGTAATCCCAGCAGTTCGAGAGGCTGAAGTAAGAGAATCGAGAGTTCAAACCAGCCTCAGCAACTTATTGAGGCCCTAAGCAACTTAGTGAGACCTGGTCTCAAAATAAAACAATAGGGCTGGGATGTAGCTCAGTGGTTAAGTACCCTGGGTTTAAGCCCTGGTGGAGAGGGAGGGAGGGAGAGGAGAGGAGGGAGGGAGAGAGAGAGAGAGAGAGAGAGAGAGAGAGAGAGAGAGAGAGAGAGAGAGAGAGAGAGAGATAATACCTGAAAAACACTATGGAACAATTAGATCTAACAGATATGCAGAACACCTATAACTAGTTAGTTGTACTAACTAGTGGAATTAAAGCAACAATAAAAAAAAAACTCTCAGAAAGAAAAGTCAAGGACCCATAGATTCACTGGAGAATCCTATCAAATTTAAGGAAGTAACGTAAATTCTTCTTAACTCTTTGAAAGCTCTGACAAGGAGGGGATATTCTCAAACTTATCCTTGAGGCCAGAATTACCTGGATAATAAAACAGACAAGGATAAAGATAAGACACTACAGACCAGTATCTATGATTAATATTGATGCAAAAATCTTAAAACACTAAGAAACTAAATTCAACGACATTAAGAAGGATCATACCTGGCATTTAAAAAATAATATACCTGGAATGCAAGCCTGATTCCACATATGAAAATCATCGATGTACTGTACCATATAAAAAAAGCATTTCATGAAACACTTAAATCAGGAACAGACGGCAACTACTTCAGCATAATAAAAACCACATATGAAAAAACAATGAAAACTACATGAAAAAATAATGGTTAACATCATACTCAATGCAGAAAACTAAAAACTTTTCCTCTAAGATTGGACACTAGATAAGAGTGCCCAATCTCACCAATACTATTTAAAATAATCCTGGATATTCTATCTATAGTAGTCAGACAAGATTAAAAGGCATCCAAATTGGAAAAGAATTAAACTTATTGCTGTTTGCAGATGACTTGATGTTACATATAGAAAGATTCCATGTAAACACACACACACACACCCACACACACAAATGTCAACAAAATTGCAGGTAGAAAAATCAACACTTGAAACTCAA
This sequence comes from Sciurus vulgaris, assembly GCF_902686455.1. Taxonomy (NCBI): domain Eukaryota; kingdom Metazoa; phylum Chordata; class Mammalia; order Rodentia; family Sciuridae; genus Sciurus; species Sciurus vulgaris. Next base: position 53,552,648 of record NC_136478.1, on the reverse strand, counting down.
GTTACATCTCTAGAAATCTAATGTAGGTGGCCTGAATTTATGTTCTCTATTAATCTATCCTCCTCATGTGTATGTCTAACCAAGATGTCTTACATGATTACTTCTTCCTGTCTACAAAGTACAATCTGCACTGTTTGTGTGTATGTATGTATGTGTGTATAACATATTTTTTCCATCATATTTGGTCAATATGGTGTCCTGTGAAATGGAGAGGCAACTAAGATTTCTACAGACTACAGTAGAAAACAAAATTATTATGGGAAGAGCCAGATAGTAAAAGTTTTAGGCTTTTCACACTCATAACTTTGCCATTTTAGCACAAAAGCATCCATGTAAAAAGTGGTCATGGCTATGTTTTAATGAAATTGTATTTACAAAAACAACTGGCAGTCAAATTTTGTCCATGGACCACAGTTTACCAAGCCCTGGATAAATTATGAAAATATTAGAAAGCCGATGTTACCTTAAGCTTACTCTTAACAATGAGTGTATTGATGTCCCTATCAGATGAAACTAGGCTTTGAATATTTACTATTAGGTGTAGTGAAGAAATCACATATCAGTTTAAAGGCAAGGTCAGTCACAGCACACAGGTTGATTTGCTCCGGCAATAACACCCCATCCTGGAGTTGCAACTGACATCAACTCCTAATTAAATTTAAAGTAACTGCATGTCATTCTCCAAGATTCACTTATGTTCTGCACAAGTCAAGGAGTGAATAAATGGGGGTGTGACTTTCAAGACACTGAACGTGGTTTTACTTTTGGTTTACTATTTACAAGGAAGTTATAGCATTTAGTTGTCCTTTCTTACCAGAATAGCCCTCATTCCATGTGTCAGGGAATCAGTATGAGGATTCTGCCAGTTGTTGAGTATTTCTATTCCAACTCTGCATTCTGGAATTAGGGAAATAATCATAGCACCATTTCGGGGAATCCATTCGGACCATTATATATGGACCTGAGCAAAAACATCCTTTGTTTTGTTTTTGGTCTTCTCTAAGCTCTCCTACTAACTGGAAAACCACAATGACATTTTTGGGTTCTGGAAGTTAATGTCAATGCAGTTCTAGTTTCCAGTAGTCCCTCCGTGTTCTGATTTGTATCCACATAACAAATGCATACCCAAACTATGGCTGCAAATCACTTTGGGCAAAGCTAGAATGGTTTATAGTAGCATAAATCAGTTTGGGTAGCATATCAAGGGTACTTCCTCATGGGGACCTGGCCTATCCTTCATTCAAGGTACTCTGGAATTGGGAACTCACATTACAGAATTGGATGAAGGGCCACGATTCTCTCTTAAGTTGATTTACTAGATCTAGAGCTTTTCCAATTAACCAAACCAAGTACAAATCTGGTAGACTTCTCATTGACTTCAGCCAGAGGGATGTCACAATCAGTGGGTGAAAGTAGAGATCTCTTCTTGTTAACCCATTCTGATGATCCCTTTTGCTTTCCTACTCATTATGACAAATGTCATCTCTGCCAGTGAAGTACCTCTGCTTGACCCTGGACATGCCAGGATCCCATCCTCCTCACTGACAATCCCATCATCAAGTGGCCATTTGTATGTCAAGATTTCCCACTTTTATTTCTGGTCCATAAAGAGTCGCTACAGAGCTCCCCAATGATACCATCCCCAGTGAATTTCTCATATCCTTTGTAGAAAGTGTCCTCTGGACATCCCCCTCCTAGGCCCATATTGGGTTGGGTGAGCAGGTTTTCCACGTCAAATCTCTTCTGGCTTTTAGGCATTCCTATGTCTTTGTATATCATCTGCAACAGTGCTCTCATTTGGGAGTGACTTTGCCCTCGGTGGACATCTGGGCAGTTTCTAGACATTTTTGCCTGTTATAACTGCCAAGCATACACAGGCACTTAGTGGCTAGAGGTCAAGGATGCTGGTAAACATTCTATGATGCATAGAACATCTCCCCAAAACAGAGCTATCCAGTCTAAATGCCAATTGTGCCAAGGTTGAGAAACTGTTCTACGGCATACTTACAAAGTTCTAAGGTTTTAACTTTAGTGTAGACCAACTTGCCTTTCAACAAACTGTTGAAGACATCCCCAGATGCTCAAGCTAACACAGTGGGTCTGGAACCACTGTTCAGGGTACCCATACCAAAAATCCACCTAATCCATCACTGTATCCCTTCCACTGGATTCTATGTCCTTAAGTACACAATACACACTCCCTCTCTCTCTCCCCCTCCCACACAATTTTTGCAGTACTGGGGACTGAACTGAGAGATACTCTACCACACAGTTACATCCTTGGACTTTTTAAATTTTAAGACAGTCTGGTTAAGTTCTGACACTGGCCTCAAACTTGGAATCCTCCTGCCTCAGCCTCCTAAATACTGGGATTACAGGCATGTGCCACTATGCCCTGCAACCATATACATTTCCAAGGTTTCTATTGATATAAAACATGAAAATCATTATTTGGCTGGTTATAGTGTCAGGCATACCTTTTACCTAAAGTCTCCTCTCCCTATGGCCTGTGAGAACTTGAGTCTTATTATAGGTCTAGAAAAATTAGGGGTAATGGAGGCATATCTTAAGGATCGATAGCTCCTTGCAAGATCAACTATCCCAGGAAAGGATGTCATAGGTTCTTCAGTCCATAGAGCAGGGAGGAAGGGGCTCCTTCTAGTGGCAAAGGAGGGACTTAGATAAATTTGGAGGTCAAAGCCCTCAGCTCTGTTGCTCTATGTTCCCATCCGTCTTTCAGGATTCCCTCCTTCCTATCGATGTCTTGTGACCTAAGACCTAACTGTGAATTCAATGTGTTGCCATTCAGTCACTGACTGAATTTCTTATTGATACCTCTTTTTTCAAAAACAAAGAAATGGTGATACTACATAAAGTTCCCCAAAACATTTGCATGTAGTCAAGTTCAAAAATAGAAAAACCTTCCAGAAGTCCAAAACTCAAGGCCATAATGGCAAGTGGTAGTTGAAACTTAATAGCCCACAAAGGCCAAGGGAGCTAGATACACAGCTGGGAGTTTAATCTTGACGTTAGATGGGAATCAAGGTCAGCATACCATGCACACTGGGAGTAAAGAGTGAACTAACAAACACTATAAATGAAAGTGCAGCTCTCTCCCAACAGATGTGAAGAAGGAGGTGGTGCCTGGCTTTGGACCAACCTAAGAACTAAAGTCTATCAGAAAGGCAGATACAAGAATCCAAAGGAAATCATTCTGGAATCCTGACTCAACCAGGTCTAAACCCTGAACTACATATGATCTTTTCAGTTATGGAAGACAAACCATTTTGGTTTAACACAGGGGTCAACAAAGTTCTTCTGTAAGAAAGTCAAAATGTTAATATTTTAGGTTTTGTGAGCTATAGTGTATCACAATTGAACTGCCACTGTAGCAAGAAAGCAGCCATAAACAACATACAAATTAGCCATATTCCAATAAAGCTTTTAATGCACTGGACTAGATATAGCCTAAAGAAGGTAGTGTGCCAACCCATGCCTGAACCCCTAAACTACAAATCACCTTGAGAGTTGGTAATTTTCCTGATATATCTACTAAGAACAAATCATCAAAGACCCGGATTTGTGGTATCTAGCATGATTTGAGGCACCATAGTCTTTCCATACTTAGAATGTGAAGATGTGATTCTGGAAACCTGGTTTTCCCCTGACATGTATACTTTGCTGAGGAAAGCCCCCAAACCAAGATCACTGAATTGCCTAAAAACTGGTCTTCAACCCTGCATAACTGTTTGTTCCCATCAATAGGTTCCACAGCATCATGCTGTCTCTCCCTATGTACAGCTCCAGAACTTAAGTACCCCCACTCTCCATCTTCAGGATCTGCCTCGACCTGTTACTTTGTAAACAACCTTCACACCATTCCTTTTCCCCACAGCTCCCGATTCTCTTTGGCACATACTATCTGGAAAGACTCAGCTACTTCCCCAATCAGATCAAGGACCAGAAAGGACAAGGCAGCACCCTGGACTCTGTATTTATCCAGGGAAGAAGTCTGACAAGAACAAGGATGTATGAATTTCTACTCTTGGGACTACATTGCTAAACAGCGTGGACTTATGCCTAAGAAGATTCAAATGTATTAACTGCAAATAGATATTCACATTCACCAATGTACATCTGAACAAGCATACCATTTTTTAAAAATAACCGATTTCCAGTTATTTCTTAATTTTGACTTTTATATGCTGATTCATTAACCTTAAGTCATTGATATATTTAGTAATTTTTCAAATTAATTTTATATGTTTTACTATATGTGTTACTGCAAACTTACAGTATTTCACTACAAAAATTCTCCCTGAAAATTTTAAAATACAGAAATTAAATGTGGAAAAATCCCTGAAGATTCTCCTTGCTGTTTACATAAGGTACATAACCTGTCACATGACTGGATGCACACGTGGACATACACCAGTTTAAGGTGCTCTCCCTAAACTATAAATTTATTCTTGTACAGTCATAAGTCTTGGCCATCATTTTAAATGATGTTATTACAGATAACTTTAAAAAAATATTAAAATTCCTAACTGAAGCATCATGCTGCATCCCATAAATAATTTTATGCATAATTTTAAATTAAAAAGTATATATATTGGTGAATGCTTACTTCCATGTTTACAAAACTCAGCAACATCACTGATGTCCATTTGAACATTAATATTAAGTTCCTATCTACCAAAGGATGCACATTCTGCATTCTGACTGACTCCTCTTCCAAGTTGCTCCTCCTTCACTTTCACTCCTGGGGAAAACTGAGTGATGTCAAAGTCTGGATGAAAATGTAGAGAATAAGAAAATTATCAATTCCAACAATTACTATGAAGAATATTTGTCAAGAGTAACTTCCGACAAACCTCTACCTTATTGGTGTTGGAAATAATCAGTAGTGTAGTATATAGAGTCCTACCATTCCAAGAACAAAATTCATTTTCAGTATATACTATCACAAAAAACAATTGAATGTATACTGTATAAAACAATACAACAGGGCTAGGGTTGTAGCTCAGTGGTAGAGCACTTGCCTAGCACATGTGAGGCACTGGGTTCGATCCTCAGCACCACCATAAAAATAAATAAAGGTATTGTGTTTATCTACAACTGAAAATTAAAAAAAAAAAAAAAATATATATAATATATAATTAATATAACACTTAACAAAGTCCAAGAAGATAGGACCCAACTTGTCAAGAAAGGCTGGCAGAAGACAGGTGCTAATCTTAATGGGTAATACTAAGTAAACATTGTAGATTGAAGTACTGAGTGTTTTTCTACATTTCAACTCTCTCTCTGAATGAATTTTATTATGGTTACTTTCACATTTCCTGTTCTGATTACATATTTGCAATGCTCTGGAGGTGATTTCAACACAATTTTCAGTTACACATTTTCCCCATTTATTAAGCACATTTATTAATGATAAAGTACTGGGCAATGCTAAGATTATGCACATTCAGCAGTCTCTGCATTACAGAATTATTGCTCCAGCAGACACCAACTTTGGCTTATCAGTGATGATAATTTTTGAAAAATCCCTGATAAAACTCATCCTAAAATCTCTCTTCTGAGTAGCTGAATTGCCGACTTCAATGAAACAAACTTCTTTCTTTGGGGACGTGAAGGATTCACATGCTGCTTGAGTCTTCCAAAAAAAAAAAAAAAAAATCATTTTATAGAACTTTGTTCCTGTGTGGGTTCTTTTTTCTTATCATCTCTCTTATAGGACTTATCACTCACATGGATTCTATGATGAATTGTAAGATTTGATCTCCAGCTGAAGCTTACCACATACCTCACACCTGTACGGCTTCTCCCCTGTGTGAACTCTCTGATGAGACTGGAGCTGTGACGCCCGACTGAAGACCTTCCCCACACATCACACCTGTACGGTTTCTCTCCAGTGTGGACGCTCTGGTGGAGTTGGAGACTTGAGGCCTGACTGAAGTGCTTCCCACACTCCCACTTATATGGTTTTTCTCCTGTGTGAACCCTCTGATGCATGTCCAGATTCAGGCTCCACTTGAAGCCCTTCCCACACTCCCCACATTTGTAGGGCTTGTCTCCAGTGTGAACTTTCTGATGGGCTTGAAGGTGTGAACTCCGACCGAAGCTCTTCCCACACTCTTCACATTTGAATGGTTTTTCTCCACTATGGACTCTCTGATGGGCCAAAAGATTTGAGGCCTGCCTAAAGACCTTCCCACATTCCTCACAATTATATGGTTTTTCTCCTGTGTGGATTCTGCAATGAATTTTAAGATCTGCTCTTCGACTGAATCCCTTTCCACACTCCTCACATTTGTATGGTTTCTCACCAGTGTGGACCAGCTGGTGAATCTGAAGTCGTGAACTCTGATTGAACCCCTGCCCACACTCTACACACTTGTAAGGTTTCTCTACGCTGTGGGCCTTCTGATGGATTTGAAGATAGGAACTCTGACTGAAGCCCTTCCCACCACCTCACATTTATAAGGCTTCTCTCCTGTGTGGACCACTAGATGAACTTGATAATGGGAGTTCCTCCTGAAGCTCTTCCCACACTCCTCACATTTGTATGGTTTCTCTCCAGTATGGACTCTCAGATGAGCTTGAAGGTTTGAACTCAGAGTAAAGCCTTTACCACACACAGTACATATGTATGACTTTTCTCCAGTGTGGACTCCCTGATGGGCCTGAAGACTTGAAGGCCGACTAAAACCTTTACCACATTCCTCACACTTATAGGGTTTTTCTCCTGTGTGGACCCGCTGATGAATGTAAAGATTTGAGCTACAAATAAAGCCCTTCCCACATTCCTCACATTTATAAGGTTTCTCTCCTGTATGTACTCTCTGATGGGACTGAAGATGTGAATTCCGGCTGAAACTCTTACCACAAGCATCACATCTGAATGGTTTCTCCCCAGTGTGGAGTCTTTGATGATCTTGAAGATGAGAGGCCTGACTGAAGGCCCTCCCGCACTCCTCACAATTATAAGGTTTCTCTCCGGTGTGGACTTTACAATGAACGTTAAGTGCTGATCTACGACTAAAAGCTTTACCACACTGCTCACATGTGTACGGTTTTACTCTTGTGTGGACTTTTTGATGGGCTTGCAGATGTGAGCTCTGACTGAATTCCTTACCACACTCATTACACTTATGTTTTTCTTCCATGCAAACTCTCAGATGAACACAAAGTACTGAGCTGTCATGGAAACCTTTTCCACACTCAAAACACGTCTGAGATTTCTCTCCTGAGTGTAACTGCTGCTGAGGCTCAAAGCTGGAGAGATCATTGAAGGCTTTTTTACACTCATTACACTTGTAAGGTTTCTGATCTGGGCGAGTCATCCTGTGCTTACAAAATGTCAAAATCTTTAGTCTATCTTTTCCATATTCATTGGGGCTATAAGAGTTTTCACACTGGTCTATTCTAAGATCATCACAGTGATGTGAAATCCAACTGATGGGGTCAATATCCTGTTTGTGCTGACAGAGTTTATTTTTCATGGAAATCTGCTGATATCCACTCTGATAATTCTGTGATTCAATTATGAATGTTTCCCTCCAAGAATCCTGGGTTCTCAAAATTGGAAACTCTGGGTCTTCAGTATGATTGGGACCATTGGCTTTATGATTCTGTATAGAGTTCTCATCTTCAGAAATTTGATCAGGTACTCCTGTCCCAACCTGGCAGGGGGAATAACACTGTTTATGGACCTGAGTATTATTTATTAAGGTGCCATGACACCTGGTTAAGTCATTTGCAATTTGTTGCCAGATTTTCCAGCAGCAAAGTTCTTCAAGGGATTCTCTGTCTTGAACAGTCCTTAACTCACTTTGATTGTTTCTCCTATAAAAACAGAATTCAGAGACACAAACAAGTAAAAGCTTTATTCAAAGATTCACTTAGGAACAGTAAGAGACTTTAATAAAACTCAGGATGGCCTACCTCAGTTTTTCACCATATATGAAGGTTTTGGTTTACATACTGGCAGAAACCAAGAGATGGTTCATTAAGCTCCCAACTACTAACCATTATTGAAACTCATTTAAGAACACAATTACTGACATACTATCTAAATCTTTTGTTAAAATTACAAGTCATTCCTATTACAACACAGTATCAATAAGGAAAACATGGGGCTCACAGTTTTATAACTATTGCCCAGAATAGTAGCTGGCACATAGTAGGTGTTCAAGCAATGGATGCACAGATAAATTCCAATTTGACTTCTGGGATTCTCTGTAACTCCAAATCCAAGATTAAGTTTGAGCTAAATCAGATGCAAAGGGGATTTTTAATGTAAAATATATGAAATTCAAAAAAGAACTGTAAAGTGCAGTTTTGCTGAGAAGGCAAAAAGCTGTACTTGAAGCAGGGGTACACCAAGTGAGTTAATGCTGAGGAGAAAAATAAAAGATGGTAAGAGGGCTGGGATTGTGGATCAGTGGTAAAGCGCTTACCTCGCATGTGTGAGTCACTGGGTTTGATCCTCAGCACCACAAAAAATTACTAAATAAAATAAAGGTATTGTGTCTGTCTACAACTAAAAAAAAAAAAAAGATGGTAAAGATGGTAAGAATCAGTTAAGGTGAAAGGAAAGCGTGAAGATATGTGTACTAGATCATTATAGATTTCCTTCCTTCCTCCCTTCTTCTTTTTGGGAATGGAACTCAGAGTCTTAGACATGTCAGACAAGCACTCTACTACTAAGCCACGTGCCCAGCCTTTTTCTGAAGCACTCTACTACTAAGCCACGTGCCCAGCCTTTTTCTGAGGCCTCTATATCTTCTCTCTATTATGTTTCTACTTCCTTAAGCAAGAGTCAAAATTCAGAGGCAAGAAGAATGCTGACTCTTTGAAAGCAAAGAATAGAAAACTTTAGATGCAGACATTTGCCTTTGACAAGAATGTTTTCCAAACTGAAAACTGCAGACTATTAATGAAATGTGAAGTAAATTTAATAGCTAGTGATAAATGTTTAGAACAGACTAGGAATGATCAGAGAATCATCACCAGCAATAATGGTGTCACTATGTGCAATGTCTTCTACAGTTTTATAAAACTGAATACAATAAAATGTTTGTTAGAGTTAACAACAGAGATCCATTTCTTATGTCTGTGGACTTTGGGAGTAGCAAATGAAATGCAGCTGAGCAAATCTTTCAAAGGAAAGGCTAATTCACAGCTGGCTATCTTTGAGACTTCTTTTCTGATATAGGGAATATAGAGTTTTATTTTCTTCTGAAGGCAAATGTCTCAGGAGTTGACATAAGAATTACCTTTTTAAAAAAATCCCTTCACAAGTACACAAGCTCTGCTACAACCGCACAAATAAATTCACTGCAAAAGAATGTTGTTCAGTTTGATTTACAACTATACTACTAAGTAGGTTCCTTAAGGTGTGGATCGGCTTGTACAAATAGGCAAACACACACTCCTGAAAAATTAGAATTAGGTTAGGAATTAATGTGATGAGAAATTTTTGCAAAATCCCTTATTTGTTCTGATTTGTTCATTTCCTATTAGCTATCTCCATGAAAGATAGATTTCCAGATCCACTAACCTATTCATTTATTCACTAATACTTATAGAGTCCCTGCCATATAACAGGACTATCCTAAGCACCAAGGAGACAGAAATAAATGAAAGAGACAAAACTATTCTATTCCTCTTCATATTCCAATGAGAAGGCATAGGTGATTAAAAAAAAGTGAAATATATATGCAAGGCAATGACTGATGCTTAGACACAAATGAGGCAGGGTACAAAGCATACAGGAAGAATTATATTTTCAGTAAGATGGTGAGAGAAAGCCTCTCTTATGGTATTAAAACTCAGCAGGGGCTGGGAATATAGCTCAGTAGTGAAGTGATTGCCTAGCATACACAAAGCCCTGTGTTCAATACCCAGGACCACAAAAAAAAAACAAAAAACAATCGCAACAATAACAACAAAACTGAGCAGAGACCTGAATGAAGGAAAGAAGGGGCTAGGAGGATTATAGGTGAACAAGTAGTCAGGCAGAGAAAAGAACATATAAAGGTCTCTGAGGCAGAAGTGTCCTTGGCAGGCCTGAAAAACTGTAGGGAAGAAAACACTTAAAAGACTGAGCAAGAGGTAGATAGGAAATAAGGTCAGAAAGACAGTGGAGGGCAAAAAGCAGACCATGTAGGATGCGCTCGGCCACTCTCAACGGTTTTACTCTACATAAAATAAACCACAAGAGACTTCTGAACAGAGGACTGTCACACTCTAACTTAAGGTTACAAAGGATCACTCTGTCATGTCAGAGAACGACCGTAGGAGGGGAAGAGTAGGAGGGCGACCAGAATCAAGGTTGCTGCAATAATCCAGGAAAGAGTTGGCAACTTGGACCAGGGGACAGCAACAGGGATGATGAGAACAAAAGATGCACAGTTAACTACAAAACTCAAAACTGCTTGGTCCCTACCTAAAGTTGTCTCTCTCTGGGTTGCCGTCTTCATCATCCACAGCTTCTCTTGTCTTTCTGTATATGATATATCTTGTTTGAAGAGCTGATGCTCTGTGAACATGCAGAGTCATAAGTTTAAATGACATGGTAGAGCTAAAATCTACTGGAAAAAGTTACAAATGTATTCAAGACACTGAAAATAGTGTTCATCAAACTTTAAAAAAAATCATCACCCATCACAGAAATACCATTTAATGAATCAAACATGTGCATAAGGGCTGGGGATATAGCTCAGTTGGTAGAGTGCATGCCTTGCAAGCACAAGGCCCTGGGTTCAATCCCAGCACCACAAAAAAACAAGCAAACAAACATATGCATAAATATATATATAAAAAGTCTGAATGATCTATTTCTTCCTTTCCTTTTGTTCTTTTCTTCATTTTTGAAGATACTAAGGAGTAAACCCAGGGCCTCATGCATGGGAGGCAATTACTCCCCACTGAGCTACATTCCCAGTCCATTTTCAAGCTCCGAGACAGGGTCTTGCCAAGTTGATGAAGCTGGTCTCGAAGCTGGTCTCCAACTCACGATCCTCCTCCCTCAGTTTCTGAGTAGGGGTTTACAGGCATGCACCCCCACATAGAGCTGACTTACTTAATGTCGTTTTTATTAAATTTCTTCCTACCAATTTTTTTTTCATCCTGCTACATTTTAATTAAGTACAAACACCTCTACTCTCTAGGCATGTCAACTAGAGACCATTTATTTCACCCACTGCTCTGTTTGGCCACCAATCTCTTGTCTCTCTCTCTTCAGCAATGGTGAGGTGGATTCTTTTCCTCGGGGAAGAGAAATCCATGGTTTATTGCCTTTGCCAATAACAAAAATGTTGGAGAGCCAGGTGGCAAAGCTGTTACCATTGGCATCTTTCCCATGAACCACGTCAAAATAGAGCCAGGATGTCTCTCTCTGTTGGTAATCACACCAATTCTTCCCAAGTTAGCACTTCTGGTCACCATACACAGATTACCAGTGTCAAACTTGATAAAATCAGTAATCTTGCCAGTCTCCAAATCAATCTGAATGGTGTCATTCACCTTGATTAGGGCATCAGGATAGTGAATGGTTCAAGCATCGTGAGTTACCAGATGAGGGATTCCTTTTGTGCCCACAAAGATCTTTCTGACTTTGCACAACTTGTACTTGGCCTCCTCAGGTGTAATACGATGAACAGCAAAACAATCCTTCGTGTCATAGATCAGACGGACATTCTCTCCAGTCTTATCAATGCTGATGACATCCATAAAACCGGCGAGGTAGGTTTTATCAGTTTAGACTTTGCCGTCAATCTTTTTTTTTTTTTTTTTATTGTAAACAAATGGGATACATGTTGTTTCTCTGTTTGTACATGGCGTAAAGGTATACCATTTGTGTAATCATAAATTTACATAGAACAATGTTGTTTGATTCATTCTGTTATTTTTCCCTTCCTCCCACCCCTCTTTTCCCTCTACAGTACTTCCTTCCTCCATACTTGCCCCCCTCCCTAACCCTAACTCTAACCCTAATACTAACCCTTCCCTCCCCCCCATTATGTGTCATCCTCCACTTATTAGCGATATCATTCGTCCTTTGGCTTTTTGAGATTTTTGCCGTCAATCTTAATGAAGCGTTGCATGCAAATCTTTTTACTTCATCTCCTGTCAGGGCATACTTAGAAAAATGATGAGAGGAAGATATTCTCTTAGCTTGTAGGGACCAGTGGATGGATGAGGAGCAAACACATCAGTCAATTTATCCAGCATCCAATGCTTAGGAGCTGCTACCCGCTTCTGATGCTTCTTGGGACCACAAGCCATGGCTGCTCTAGGCACAGAAAGAGTTTCCTACCAACTCTTACACCATTCATACAGTTGGCCACTTTTTGCTGGAATGTGTACCATTTTTCCTAAGGATCTCTGATATTTTCCACCCTCTTTTATTTAATTAAAAATTGCTGATAAGATTCAATTAATTGGCTGGGGACGTGGCTCAGTGGCAGAGCACTTGCCTAGCATGTGTGAGGTACAGGGTTTGATCCTCGGCACCACCACAAAAATTAAAGTAAAAGTTTGGGCTGGGCATATAGCTCAGTTGGTAGAGTGCTTGCCTTGCATGCACAAGGCCCTGGGTTCAATCCCTAGCACCACAAGAAAAGAAAAGGAAAATAAAAAGATTTAATAAATCAGTTTTAAAATTCACTAATGAGACAGAGACAAAATTCTGAAAAAGAATAGGCAAGGAATAGCAATCTACTGTCGATGTGTGATTCTTTTACCAAATACAAATTAAAAAACCTAAAATACTCTGTTCAGAAAGATCAGAAACATCCTTCTTCTATATTCCACAGGAATTAGGAAAGTCTGGGAACTATTTCAAGAGCCCCAAAGCATTAAAACTCCAAGGTCACAGAGTTATTTGAGAGGGAGGCCTCACCCACTGAGACCAGGTTCCTGAAGTTCTCCACCATCACATCTTGGTACAGCTTCCTCTGAGCGGAGTCCAGCAGTCCCAGCTCCTCCTCAGAGAAGGCCACAGCAACATCCTTAAAAGTCACAGCTTCCTGCAACACACATACATGACCTTAATCTTACGAAAAGTGTCCACTAAGAAGGTAGAAGGAGGGTTCGCTGGGCTCTGAGCCATGCATAGGCTTCCCAGCCCTCTTCCTTCTACTCACTGATGCCATACCCTGATTTTCCTCAGCCTCACCAAAAATGCTGCTAGAAAAAAGAAACCAGGTGCTCTCAGTGAACACAGTAATAAGTAAACTCCCTAGAAATCTAATGGCTGCATTAGATTTTACATTTTAATCAGTATTTCCAATTTCCCCAGAATTGTTTACCAATTAAATTCCACCAATGCCTGATAGCACCTGCCTTCCCACTGAGGTTAGAGCCAGATGACTTATTAGTGTTACAGGCTGAATAAACCACAAGGGAATGTCAGATCTCTAGTCAAAGACTCGTTCTGTTTCTTCCTGTTTCCATCTTTTACTAGAACCCTAGATCTCTGATATTTACTCTAGGTCTTTAGTATTCCATGTGAATACTTTCACAGCCACTTTTCTTTATGTTTAAAATGAAGAGGAAACCCAGTACCTCACACAGTTGCTCTAAAGCATAAATGCAGTGATAAATCGTAAGTACCTGGAAAGTTCTCTAGTACCACTAGACTTTTTATATTAATGTCACATATTACTTTGACAAATAAAAATAAAAAATAAATAAATAAAATAAAAACTCCAGGTACAGCAGCACATGTCCCAGTAACTCAAAAGACTAAGGCAGGATTCCAAATTCAAAGCTAGCTTCAGCAACTTAGCAAGACCTTGCCTTAAAATAAAAAATAAAAAAAGAGCTGGGGATGTAGCGCTGTGGTTAAGCACTCCTGGATTCAATCCCTAATACCAAACCCACAGAGGAAAAATGCAACAGATCAGTAAATGAAATACACCCAGGGTATAACTCTGGCATAGGAAAGACAGAATCTAGATCTTGTGGTAAGAAAATGTTGAACAATATTTTTCTATGTGAAGCAGCAGTCAAATCTGATACATTGAGCTATATTTGAATATTCTACCAAAAACATATGTGTAGACATATCTTTTCAATTCTGAATAATTAGTATATTAAGAATATAAAAAATGCAGTTTTCAAAACTGACTTTTTCAGAAAAAGCTAAATGCAGGAACACCGTACTGTAATGTTCTTAAAACAGTGGAAGTCCTAACTAAAATAAATGTCTACAGAGAGAATAGTTTAAGAATTGGGTATATAAATTTGGTGGAAATTTAGTACAGTAATTAAAAATGAATTTGTATATTAAATGAAAACAAAGAAAATGAAGTATCTTGGGATATAACTCAGTGGCAGAGAGCATGCCTATAATGCATAAGGCCCTGGGTTTGACTCATAGAACAGAAAAAGAATATATAAGATTAAGAAAAATCTACCTATGTTATGAACTGAAACATATAATTATGAGTGTACCTGTCCATTAATCTGTATACTTTTATTTGTAAAGTAAAAAAATGAAACAAAACAAGAACTAATACCAACTTAAAAAGAACAAACAAGTGCCTGGTACATTCTGCATGCCTTGACTCGCCTTGAAACACTTCTAATCTCTGAGCACCATTTTTTTTTTTTTTAGCTGTCAATGGACCTTTATTTATTTATTTATATGCTGTGCTGAGAATCGAACCCAATGCTTCACACATGCTAGGCAAGCGCTCTACCACTGAGCCACAACCACAGCCCTCTGAGCACTTAAAGTGGCACTTTTGGTAGTGAGAAAAGGTGTTTGCCTTGCATGCGCAAGGCCCTGGGTTCAATCCCCAGCACCACCAAAAATAAAATAAAATAAAAATTTAGTAGTGAGAAAGGTAAGCTCTACTCACCTTGAATGTGCTCATCTTTAATTCTTCTTTCTGGGGAGCACAGAGTCCTAAGAAGAATTGAGAAAAGAGAGAAATCAATGGAAACTGAGTTCTGAGGAGGATCCAAGATGGCAAACTACAGGGAGGCTGTGTTCCTTGTTGCTCGGTTTCAAGAAGAGGAGATCTGTTTCTCTGTGAGACAGTCTTTGCTGCTTATCAATCCCCTGCTGTTTACCCCATTTGTCCACCTGGATCACCTGCAGTCTGCCAGCATATCGACTACTTTTTGAGAGCAGATTGCTGCCTATCATCTGCCATTTGTCCATTTGCCTGCCTCTTGCCTGCCCACCGCCTGCCTTTCACCTACCCATCACCTAACTACACCTGAGGTTCACCTGCCAATCTTCCACTGGTAGCCTGCAGACTGATCACAGACCGCCAACGGATCACCAGTTGCCTGCTGTTGCCTGGAAGCCCACTATCACAGTACCGGCAGGTTTGGTTACACGTGGCTGCCCCCATTTTGAGACAATAGCCAGGTCCTGCAGGACACCCAGTGACTGACTGAGCCCCACCTCCAGGACTCCTCAACGAGACCAACCACACCCCACCTCCAGGACCCCTGCCCAACCAACCGCACCCTGCCCCAGGACACAGGGGCCCAACCACACCCATTCCCCAAGCTGCAGTTCCCCATTTGCCAATAGGTTTGGAAGCCAGTGAGGTCATCTTGGATTATCCTGGAAGTGAAATCTCCCACCTTTAAGTGGGGCAAATCCCATCCTGAGACACCTGCTGGAGACTGGAAGCTCATTATCAGGTACCTCTCATGCATCAGGCTACTGAAAACTGGAAGGTTTGAATATTTTATGACTGTTGTAGTGTAGATTTTTTTTTTTTTTCTTCTTTTTGAAAATGGAAACTGAGAAAGTATGTTGCTAACCCATGTGGTTGCTCCTTGTGAATTAGCAAAGGTGCTTGCTCCTAGTGGCTTATGAGAAATCAACATGACACTAGGTGTTTCCTTTACCCCTTTTGGGAGCTGTTCACAGAATGTGCCCATCCATACACAGTTGTCTGGTCACCAGCCTGCCGGTACAGCAGAAAGTCTTACTCTGGGTATGGTACAAGAGAGCTGATATGCATGGGCTGAAATCCTGTCATGGCTACTCACTCACTAGAACTGTCATGCTGGGGAAATTACTAACTTCTCTTCATCTCAGTTCTGTCATCTCCAAGTGGGAAGAATAACAGTGTCAACCCATAGGATAGGTGTAAGGTAGAGAGCTCTTGGAACACTATTGGAATTTCTTTCTTGGGAACTGCAATAAGTAGGTTATAATCTACAGTTTAAAATTAGCCTTAAAAATTAGTTAGGCACAGTGGTGCATGCCTATGATCCCAACAACCTGGGAGGCTAAGGCAGGATGATCACAAGTTTGAGCCTAGCTTTGGCAACTCAGTGATACCCTATCTCAAAAATAAAAAGGGTTGGGGATGTGGCTCAGTGGTAGAGTGCTTGTGGGTTCAATTCCCAGTAAAAATACACACACACACACACACACACACACACACACCTGATTTCTACCAATGACAGAACATTTTAAGATACATGGAGCTCACAGGTTGTTGCTCTTTGATGTGAAAATCTCTTAAAACTTCTAAAAAAATCTTTGGTTGTCTTTGATAACTTTTTGCTGCCCCAACAATAATATGCATTCATTTTATTTAACTTATTTTTGCTGTGCTGGGGATTGTACCCAAGGCTTCATGAATGTTAGGCAAATACTTTACCACTAAGGTACACGCCTATCCCAACAACAGTATTTAAATTGACATAGACAAACTTTAAAAGGTATACAAATCTGTGATGTTCCCTTTTGGTTTTGTGTTGTCAGAAATTGACAGCTGCACATGCTCTACTCATGATCTACAATCCAGCCTTTGCTGTTTTCTTTTTAAAGAAGGAAATACCCTTTAGCACACAGGCACAGAGGTAAAGAAAACTGATAAAATCAAGATACTGTAATAAAAAAGTGTGACAATCTACACTCAATTTAAATGAGGAAGACAGAAATCTGAGTTCATATTGTTATAAATAATGTGTAACAAATAAATAGGAGAGAACAGAAAAAGCCCTTTCTATACAACATATACACTAACACATTTAGAATGAAAGATACCTAGAAAATCACTGATGGGATGCTAAAAGTTGGCAGAAGTTTGTGAGGAAAAAATATAGCTACAAAAATCTCAAGTATTAATTGAGGAAAAAGATAACCTGGCAAATTCCTTAGCCAAAAGAACAAAGCTGAGACCACCATTGGGTGAACAGTGACATCTGACCTACATCATGCCTGGCGAAGGAAGCCTGCTCACGTCTATGGCACCTCTGTTGATAACGCACAGCCTGATTATCATGAACAATACCAATAAACCAAAAAAGTGGGGACATCCCACAAATAATTTGCCAATAGTTTACGAAAATTTCAAAAAGCAAAAAAGAAAAGTTTGAGGAATCATTCTACATTAAAGAGACTAATGAAACAAAAACTACGTGCAATGCATACAACGGGGCCAGTCGCTGACCTGAGATGGAGAGTTCTCAAAGACTCTGAGAGCATACTTCATTGAGAAAGTTGAATGAATTTAAATATGAACTGTGGGTTAGATGACAGTATGCTATCGATATAATTAATTTCATTTTGATCACTGCCTCCAGCTTGTTCTCAAGTGCTTGGGCAAAAATAAAAATAAAAAGTTATATATAAGTATACACACATATACATAAAGAAAAAGAAAGCTCTAATAGCTAATAGTGGCAAAAGCTAACACTTGATGTTTTCAGCTGATCAACAAGAATGAGGCAAGGCCATTTAGTGATTGATGGACAAGAAAAAAAGAAGACAGTTTAACACAGAGGCACATTCTATAGTAACAAAAATAACCAAATAACTGTCTCTCCTGGCTAACATGAGTGACCACTTCATTACCAGTGAAAACTCTAGTCTGTTTTGTTTCTCTAGTCTGTTTTGTTACAATCCTTGGTCATCAAATTACTTCTGCTTATTGACAGCATCCAATCCGGAACAAACTCACTTGCCTACATTTCTCCCCCATCTCAGCTTGTACAAGTGAAAACCCTACAACCAGCTCCTCCTAACTGCCTCTTATCAAGACACCCCAGGCCTGATTCCCTACAGTGAGTGGGTTCTCTTGTTTGCAGCAAGTTAAAATTAAATGCCTTTGGTTAACAGATATGTTCCTAGCTGACAGTTACCAACAGAGAAAATAGGCAAAATGCAAACAACTGGTGAATCTCAGTTGAGTATGAGATTTCCTTACACTGTTTTTGCAACTTTTCTGAAGTTTTAAATTTATATAAAAATAAAAAACTAATGAAATCAGGAAACTACCACAGTAATATCAACAGTAGTAATAATAGTAATGATGACAATGAGTACAGAAGAGTATCCAGCATTAATTAACAGGAAATAGTGGTCAATCTTGCCACTTTAGACAAAAGTCCTCTGTACAAGACAGCAATGAGTCCGTTCCCCAAATCCTAGGAAAACTTTATCTTCACACTTCTAATTCTCTTCCAATTCAACTCTAGACTAGCTAGCTGCCTTCTGCTCATGTCAGCATTTTTCAAGAAGACTTGACAATTGGCAACATTTAGTGAACAAAATCATGGGACTGAGTAGGAAGCTTGTGTGGCCAGCTCAGTTTTAGCTGTGACATGTGGCAAGATCACTTGCCGAGGCCTGAGTTTCCAAGCAGGTCCCATTCCTGAGCTTCTCAAACTTAAGCCTGTGTAGGAATCACCTTGGGATTTTGTTGAAATGCAGATTCCTGGGTTCCACCTACAGAAATCCTAAAGTAGAAAGTCTTTGGTGAGACTTAAGGCTGTATATTTCTACCTATGTGATCCTAATGTTGCTGGTTTGTGGACTCATTTCTTCTTCTCCCCACTCCTCCCCACCCTTTTTTTTTTTTTTTTTTTTTTTTGCCATATGAGGGACAGAACCCAGCAGTGCTTCCTACCACTGAACTACCTCCCCAGCCTTTTTAAAATTTTTATTTGTAGACAAGGTCTAAGTTGCAGAGGTTGGTCTTGAGCTTGTGATATTCCTGCCTCAGTCTCTGTAACAGCTGGGATAATAAGTGAGTGCAATCATGCCTAGCAGACCCCAGTTTCAAATGCACCGCAGTGACTATTAGTGTCCCCCAAAATGGCCTCTGATAAACAGAAACATACACAATAATGCCAAAAAGGCACTAAACTGTTAATATTTGTCATATTTACATGCTATGATTATGGTAATTAAGATTTGCTTTTTTATATATTTGTTTCCCATGATTAAAAGGTTATTTCTATAACATGAGTATTATTTGAAATAAAATGAAACCCACATCTTACTCTCAAGATACCCTGGCCAGATTTTCACACAATTGGAGCTAGATTCCTATGACTCAGAGAACATACCAAAGAGATGATGAACTCAGGTCTGGATTCAGGTTGCCCAGGATCTAGTGCTATTTCTGCCACCTACCAGCTATGGACCATGGGCAAACAGGTTATGTTCCCTGTTTCTCAGTCTCCTCATCTTCACAGTAGGAAAAATAGCGGTACCATTTCATAAAGCACTCTGAAGGGCTTCCTCTGTATAAAGCCCTTAGAACTCTGCAACTTACGCTTTAACCGTAACACTGTCTCAGATTTATGTGACATTTGTAGAATGACAAGTCTTACTCACGTGGGACTCTGCGGCCTTCTCCTCTGTGCAGTGCTTTTTGACAAGTCAGGAATGGGGAAGAAGAGGAGGTTGTGAAATACCAAGGTTGTCTTCACCTCCAATCAGTCACAGTAGCATCTCTCAGAACCAGCTAGAAGCAACACTCTTCTTCCTAAAAAGAGCAATGGCTTAGGGAAAATCCAGTTGCTTCCTGACGTCACGGATGCTCACTGGGAAACATGCTTCTCGAAAAAATTTTAGTATTATCGAGAAAAATCTATGCACCAGGCAATTTTAAACCTTTTGTAGTATACCACGTTTTTCTCAAAATACTCCATTATATGAAGGTGTAACTTGTCATTTCCTTTTACACAACAAAAGTACAGAAGGATCAACTAGGCGGCCCGAGGTGGTAGGGTCTGAGGCCGCAGGGCTGACTCACAGGTGGGGGAGTGGGGTAGGAGGCGCGAGCACCCCAGGGCGCCCTCTAACTCCTGAAGACGAACCAGGACCGCCCGGACCCCGAAAGCCCCCAACTCAAGGAAGCTCCGCCCTAGAGAACGCAAAACGCCATCCTCGAACCTCCGCTGTCAGCCGTTCCTCCCCAACCGAAAGACTGTAAGCGGTTGGTCCCAAGTACATATGGGGGGGAATTCGAAATATTCCTGGGGGCCGATCAAAAACCACTTCGGCCCGGGAAAAGATGGCTGCTACGCTGCCCTCCTGGAGCGGAAGTGCCTGCGACTACCAAAGGCTCCGGGACTACATACACTGCCCTGCCCAGAACCCCCCAGAACTGCCTTCCTTCACTGGGGAAGAGCCCGCGAGCACAGGAGTTCCGGGACTACGCTTCCCAGGATTCCGCCGGGGAGAGGGACCGTTTACAGGGCGGGCTTAGTATATCGGAAGTATGCGAAGTGCACGGAGCTTAGACTACAAGTCCCAGAAGTCTAGGGGGAAACCAGCCGCTCTACCTCAGTCCTGGACCTACATTTCCCTAGTTTCCTGATTTTCACTTCCCAGAATCCCTGAGAAGGTTTTGGGCCAAGTTTGTTCATTGTAGTGTGTCTGCCTTAGAAGACTGTAGATTCTGGAAAATTTAAGACTAAGAAACGGAATAGACTTTAGATGCTGTGGTGTCACTGCTTGCGTCACACACCCTGCCCAAATTCCTGCGTTGAGATCCTAACCCACAAGCTAATGGTATTAGGAGGCTGGACCTTTGGGAGTGAGAGCTCTTCCCCAGGAATTGGGGTAGTGCTTTCATTAAAATGTCCCTTGAGGGAGCTCTTTTGCTTCTTCAGTGAAGGGACAACATCACGGGAAAGAACTACTTATGAACCGGAAGTGAGCCCTCCGGAAACCCTGAATTCGCTGGCATCTTGAGCTTGGACTCCAGAACCGTGAGGAATAAACATCTGTTAAGCTAGTGAGTTTATGGTGTTGTGTAAGATCCGGAATGGACTAAAACAGACATGTTCGAGGGAACATGAGTCCATTTCCTTTGGCAACCTTCAAAGATCTCCACTGGAGTATGGCAGAAGGGAATTGGGTCCCCTCAAGTAGGAACTGATACCAAAATATCAAATCCCTGAAACTGCATGAAGGTGGGTGTGTTTTGTTAGCATCTTCTGGCCCTCGCAAAAGTAAATAAATCTCTCAAGAAAGACTATCTCTGGATTCGGTGGCACACACCTGTAATCCCAGCGGCTCAGGAGGCTGAGGCAGGAGGATCTCGAGTTCAAAGCCAGCCTCAGCAAAAGCAAGACCCTAAGCAACTCAGTGAGACCCTGTCTCTAAATAAATACAAAATAGCACTGGGGATGTGGCTCAATGATGAGTGCCCTGATTCAATCCCCAGTACATCCCCTCATCCCAGGGGAAAAAAAGAAGATACTATCATTCTAGGTTTCAAATAATTTCTGTAACTTAAATTTTTCTTATATTATCACTTGACCAGATGAACTTTAAGAAAAAAAATACTTCACACATAGGGACACTTTATAATGATAAAAGGCTCAAGTTACCATAAAATGTTAATATTTTACAAAGCAAAACTGGACAGAACCACAAAAAGAAACACAAAATCAGATGTGCAGAGGGAAATATTGAGCCTTTAAATGGGTATATTAAATAGAAGGAAATTGACAATCAATTAGGGAAAAGTATCTATCCCAGGAAGTTTTATAAAGTAGTAACAAAACTGGGGCTGGGGTTGTGGCTCAGTGGTAGAGCACTTGCCTAGCATAGGTAAGGCACTGAGTTCGATCCTAAGTACCACATAAAAATAATAAAGTTATTTTGTCCATCGACAACTAAAAAAAAAAAAAAAAAATTTAAAGAAAAAAAAAAAAAAAGCACAACAAAACCAAAGAAAGGAAGTGGCAAAATACTGAAGAGCAGATTGATAAATTACAAAACAAACTAAATGAATGTACCCACCCAACACACACGCAGGCGCGCATGTACACATGCGTGCCGCGCGCACACACACACACCAAAAAGAAGATCAACCCAGGGGAAAAAGGTACACTCATACATTGCTGGTGGGCTTGCAAATTAGTGCAGCCACTCTGGAAAGCAGTATGGATATTCCTCAGAAAGCTTGGAATGGAACCACCATTTGACCCATCTATCCCACTCCTTGGCCTATACCCAAAGGACTTAAAATCAGCATACTACAGAGATACAGCCACATCAATGTTCATAGCTGCTCAATTCACCATAGCCAGATTGTGGAACCAACCTAGATGCCCTTCAGTTGATGAATGGATAAAGAAACTGTGGCATATATATAAATGGAATATTACTCCAACACGAAGAATGATAAAATTATGGCGTTTGCAGGCAAATGGATGAAATTGGAGGATATCATGCTAAGTGAGAGAAGCCAATCTAAAAAAAACTAAAGGACAAATGATCTTGCTGATAAGCGGATGAGGACATATAATGGGGGGGGTAGGAGGGGTTAGGGTTAGGTTTAGGGTTAGGGATAAGGAGGGTGGTAAGAATGGAGGAAGGAAGGACTGTATAGAGGGAAAAGAGGGATGGGAGGGTTGGGGGAGGGAAAAAATAACAATGAATCAAACAACATTGCCCTATGTAAATTTATGATTTTTAATAAAAAAAATTCCAAATTAACAAAAAAAGATCAACCTATTGAGAAAACCATTTAATTGGCAAAAGTGGTGAGACTGACCATGCAAAAAAGACATAAAAAATTACCAAGACCAGAAATATAAAAGAGAACATCAATGAAAATTATAGGCTAATTGCAAACAACTTTGTAATACTTCTTTGCACATTTAGGAAATAGATATATTTCTAGAAAAAAAATGAACAAAACTACAATACATTGCATTAGAATTTAATAATGATGCAATGATGAAAACTTCACCTTTGAGATGGGAAATCAGAACACAATGTTATTATAACCATTTACAATGAAATTATACTGGATCTTATACCACTAAACTTACCAAATTCAATTATCACTAATTATAGGTACATCATTTGCAATTTCTTTCTTTTCTTTTCTTTTCTTTTTTTTTTTTTTTTTTTTTTTTTTTTTTGATACTGAGGATTGAGCCAAGGGCACTTAACCACATCCCCAGCCCTTTTTATTTTTATTATTTAAAAAAAACTTTTTTAGTTGTCAATGGATCTTTATTTTCTTTACTTATTTGTATGTGGTGCTGAAATTGAACCCAGAGCCTCACACATGCCAGGCAAGTGCTTGACACTGAGCCACATCTGCAGCTCCACCCAGCCCTTTTTAAAATATTTTATCTAGAGACAGAGTAGCTTAGGGCTTCATTAAATTACTGAGGCTGGCTTTGAACTCATGATCCTTCTGCCTCAGCCTCCTGAGCCACTGGGATTACATGTAGATTTTCTATACCAAAGTATATGTAATACCAATCAGAAATGACTTTTATTTCTTCCTTTCCAATTTATACACCTTATATATACTGTTCACTCCTTCTTGCACTCACAAAGTTTGTTCATATGGTCTAGCCCATTCTCAAGAACTATTCTTGTAAAAATATTTTAAAGAAAATTTTAGTTGTCATTAGCACGTAAACACTTTATTATTCATTTTTTACTGATAAGAACATTTTAAAAAGTCTGAACCACTGAAGCAGTTATCCACTTAAGAAAAGTAAAAAATATTTATTAACAATTTATATCCAAATCCTGTTAATAATTCCTGAAATGTCTTGAAGATATTTAGGACAGATTTTTTAAAATAAAATCTAAAAAAAAGATCCACAGTGTGGTGTATTGGTTCTAACTATTAAATCATAATAGTTCTATAATAGTGCTTTCTTTTTACTGTCACCAAACTCATGGAAAATCACATTTTCCCGTACACATCAGAGCTCTGATTTGGTTGATTACATCTGCAATATTGAAAACTATAAGCTAGTAGAACAATAATTAGATTTTGGTGTCTTTAAATTTTTTATGTTCCAAGTTCTTATTGAAAACATCCTCCAAGAACTATGCCTGGCTTAAGGCAACACATGCAACACAGAACAATTTTTTTTCACTAAATCAAAAGCCTGAATATAGTTTGCTGAAGTAACAATTTAAAATATTTATTCACTTCCTTTTTCCTTTGGCACCCTTCAGTTCCTTCAGTACTCCATAAACAATCATTCTGTTTTGTTTCCTGTGCTTCCTTTTGGATATGTTCTTATGAAAAATGTGATATGTATATATTTTAAAATTTATATAAATGACATCATAAAATTCATTCTGGTGATTACTTTCTAAGGGGTTTTTAAGTTTCATCCATCCATTTATTTATTCTATAAAATTCCATTTTTCTCTACCCCCACTTTACCTATCTATACTTCCCATTGCCAATAACAATAAAAGTTCCTTCATATGTATTTGAGGATATCTTTGGAATACACTGTAGGAGTCTAGCATGATTTGACCATAGCCATCTTGGATATAACAGCCATTTTGCCCACCAGGTGGCACACATCCTAAACCCTATAGGATAGTCATTTAAGATAGCCAAGCATCTTGTGCCAGCCACTGAAGCCTGGACTTTTTTATAAAAACTAATGTTGGACATGTTAATATTTCTTGAGAAAGGGTTGGTACATTCAGACTGGATGTAGTTCATTACTCTCTAGCTTAGCATGCAAACCCCTTCCTCCTACCTTGTAGTGCTGGGGGTCCTCCTGCCTCGCCACGCCCAAGTCATACTTCAGTTCATTTTTCCCTACAAATTGCAATTTGTGCAATCCTGGACCCGTGTGCCTCTTTCTTTGCTCATTCAACATCCTCCACCTTTGGCAGTTGGTTCTCATATACTGGGATTGGCTTTTTCCTAAACATACATACCCAAGAGTGAACTATTTCATAGTATATGTATGTACTTAAATTTAGTAATATTATCCAGACTGACATCTGGAATGGTTAAACACACCCACATTACCATGAGTTGCATATGATATTTTCTGTGTAACCCCTCCTGGCCTTTATGTGACTGACTCATCATCCTAAATTTTGCTGATAAATTAAATTTATAGTAACATTTTGTTGCTTCAATTGTTTCTCCAATTTCTAATAAATTTGATCAGCATACAGTCGTTTACCCTGTTTTGTACTTTAGGTAAATGGAGTCAGACAATACATACTATTTTTTGTCTGGCTTCACTTACTCAACACTGTCCATGACATTCATCCAAACTGTTGAGAAGCAATGACTGAATTATTGTTATTGATCAATATTATTGTGGTGTGAAAAGATACCATCATCTACTCACTCTATATATTTGACGGGTCCTGAATAGTTCCCAACTCTTGTCTTATCATAATTAGTGTTCACATGTATAATCATCATTGATATTACTTTTGCCATTTTAATCTGATAATTATAAATCCCCCAATTATATGTGCCAGTCAGGTTTTCACTGCTGTGACAAAAATATGTAACAAGGACAACGTAGAGAAAGAAAAGTTTATTTTGGGCTCACAGTTTCAGAGGTAGTTCATGATCAGCTGACTCCATTGCCCTGGGCAGGAAGTGAGGTAAAACATCATGGCAAAAAGGCATGGTGGATGGGGCGAGGGTTGTGGCTCAGTGGCAGATCACTTGCCTAGCATACATGCAGCACTGGGTTCGATTGTCAGCACCGCATATAAATAAATGAATAAAAACAAAATATTTATCAATAGTTATCAATATTCAAAAAATATTTATCAATATTCAAAAAACTTTTTTTAAAAAAAGGCATGGTGGAGGAAAGCTGCTCACTTCATGGTAGGCAGGAAGCAGAGAGAGAGGAAAAAGGAGCCACAGGGAAGATAAGTCCTTCCAGGGCACTCCCCCAGTGACAGACCTCCTCCAGCCACATACCACCTGCCCTGTTACCACCCAGGTAGTCCATCCAGCTCTCATAATCCAATCATTGTACCTGGGAGCATTCCTGCATAGACACAGGAGCTTTTGGGTGATATCTCATGTATGAAACATAACTATGATTTCTAGATTAAAAAGATGTACAATCTGATAAAAATTATCAGATTTCCATGATTTTTCTTTTGGTATTTGCTTCATGGGTATAGGGCAAGAATATGGTATAGACCTTACCTGAGAAATTTTGATAAGAGTTTTGATAGTTACACTATGGTAACTAGAAGGCAATCATTTCAAAGTCTAGATGAAAATTCAGAGAATTCAAGGTCAATAAGGAAATTTTTGTCATTGGTAACTACTTCAGACACATCCAAATTTTGTCCCATCATCTGATGGAACACCTATAAAACCTTGAGCACCAGATATACTACTTATGGCAACTTTGAAAAAATAAATTTCATTATTAATTAATTAAAAGCTTGAGACTTAATGGGTTAAACCCCTAGCTTAACACTGATGGATAAAAAAAAATACTCAATAACCTGTTATTGGCAAGTTAAATGAAGCTTTTTCAGTCAGCACTGTCCAAAAAAAATTTTAAAAGACAGTTCAACTTATAATGTCTAAAAACACTTGGAAAACTAGCTAGGCCTCCAAATAATAAAAACCCAACTTGAAGAGGCTGTCAAGAAGAGGGAGGCCCAAAGGCAAATGAAATAAAATAACACCATATTAATATTGCAAGATGCAGTATCCAGTGGTTTTTCTGCTTTTCAACTAATATTCATTTCCATGAATAATTTCACAAGTATTGAATATGTTCTTCTTTTGAATATGTTCTTCATATTTAATGAACAAATATTGAACATATCAACAAGTACGAGGACTCTCTGATGGGCCAAAAGATTTGAGGCCTGCCTAAATACCTTCCCACATTCCTCACAATTATATAGTTTTTCTCCTGTGTGGATTCTGCAATGAATTTTAAGACCTGCTCTTTGACTGAATCCCTTTCCACACTCCTCACATTTGTATGGTTTCTCACCAGTGTGGACCAGCTGGTGAATCTGAAGTCGTGAACTCTGATTGAACCCCTGCCCACACTCTTCATACTTGTAAGGCTTCTCTACGCTGTGGACCTTCTGATGGGTTTGAAGATAAGAACTCTGACGGAAGGCTTTCCCACACACCTCACACCATTAGGGCTTCTCTCCTGTGTGGACCACTAGATGAACTTGGTAATGGATTTTCATCCTAAAGCTCTTCCCACACTCATTGCATTGTGTGGCTTCTCTCTGGTGTGAACTCCTGGATGGGCCTGAAAATTTGAGCTGTAAATGAAGCCCTTACCACACACTTTACACACATATGGTTTCTCTCCAGTGTGGATTCTCTGATTGGCCTGTAATTGTGAAAGCTGAATAAAGCACTTATCACATTCTTCACACTTACAAGGTTTCTCTCCTGTGTGAACCCTCTGATGGATATAAAGATTTGAGCTACAAGTGAAATGCTTCCCACAGTCCTCACAATTGTATGGTCTCTCTCCTGTGTGGAACATGCAATGATTATTAAGTGCTGATCTACGACGGAAGTTCTTACCACACATATCACATTTAAATGGTTTTTTCCCCTGTGTGGATTATCTGATGTTTCTGAAGATGCAAAGCATGAATGAAGGCCCACCCACATCCTCACAAATGTGAGGTTTCTCCCCTGTGTGGACTCTGCAATGAGCACTGAGTGTTGATCTGTGAGGGAAGCCTTTCCCACACTGCTCACACTTGAATGGTTTCTTTAGAGTGTGCACTTTCTGATGAGTTTGTAGGCGGGACCTCTGATTGAATTCCTTTCCACATACATCACACATGTAGTGTTTCTCTCCCATGTGAACTCTCTGCTGAATACGAAGACCTGCGCTGTAACAGAAGTTTTTCCCACACTCAAGACATCTATGAGACTTCCCTCCTGAGTGTAACAGTTGATGAATGTCAAAGCTGGAGACATCACTGGAGGACTCTTTAAACTCATGATATTGGTCAAGCTTCTGGCCTGTGTGAGTTACAGGCAGTCCTGCTCCAACCTGATGGGGTGGGTCACCTTCTATGGGGAACTGAAAGCTATTTATCATGGAGTTTTGACATCTGATTAAGTCACTCACAATGTGTTGCCACATTTGCCAACATGACAACTTTTTGTGTGGTCCTGCTTCTGAAATAGTCTCCATCTCACTTTGGATCTTGTCTGCTGTAAGGACAGAGAATTCACAGATGTGGATAACTAAAGGCTCTGTTTAAAGTTTTCAAGAGATCACATTTAGGAAACAGTGAGATTTAATGAATCTGGAGGTTTGGTTTTTCTTTTCCATTGTATATCATATTCTCTGGTTTGCCTGCCCAAAGAAACCAAAACATGGTCTAGTTGGCTACTACCCACTAAGTTGTTTTTGGTTTTTTTGGTACTGGGGATTACCATTGAGCTACATCCCCCAGCCCTTTTTATTTTATATTCTGAGAAAGTTGCCCAAAGTGGCCTCAAATATGTAATTATCCTACCTTAGTCTCCCAAGCAGCTAGGCTTACAGGTGTGCATCACTGTGCCAGCACCCACCCCACCAAGTATTAATAAGACCACACCAAGTCTCCTACATTAGTTATGTTAGAAGTTAATTTTTTAAAAACTGACACTATGATTCAAACCATTAATCTATTGCCATTTCTATTCAATTTCAAAGTCAGTGTAGAATCTTGGATGGTATGTGATATTGTCAATAAATTATACAGATATAAAAATCATGTGAATAATAAAATATGAAACAAAAGAACTTTAAAGAAGTAAAATAAGCAAATACTTTGCTGTTTGAGCTCATGTTATATGTCCAAATTAGCAAATACCTGAAGATATTTATATTTGCATATTCAAAAGTACACCTGGTTATTCTGCAACATATAAACCTAATTATGTTTTCATGTTGAAAGATATTAATATGGAGGCTGGAGTTGTGGCTCAATGCTAGAGCACTTGCCTAGGATGTGTGAGGCCCTGAGTTCGATACTCAGCACCACATATAAGGAAATAAAAAGATCCACCAACAACTAAAAAAAAATTTTAAAAAGAAAGATATTAAATGAGTTGGCAACTATTACAAACACTTGAACCCTTTTGAAAGACAATCTGGTTTACATTTCCAAAGGGTCACTTTGGCTGTAATACACAGAACAGACCTTACACTCAAAGGTGGGGGGAGAAGGACAAAGGTGACCAGTACAAAGACTGTTGTGACAATCCAGGGAAGAGATCTGGCAATTTGGAAACACATGACAGCAATGGGAGTAGAAAGAGATTAACAGGTGGCCAGACATCTATAAGGACTCCCAGTCACTTGGTCCTCACCTGATTTCTCTACTCTTTGAGTTGCTGTCTTAATCGTATCAGGCTTTTTTTTTTCCTTTTCTAAGTGGAATATGTTATGTTTAAAGGGGTGACACCCTGTGAACATGCAAAGTCACGTTTAAAACAATTTAATGGAAATTTGGATTCTTACTACATACTGATCAACTAATCAAAAGCAGAATTTTTCAAACATTTTAAAAAATGGTTTATTGAAGAAATACAGTATTTCAAGACCCAGAAGCATACACATTAATATGGACTATAAAAAACAACCCCTAACCCAAGTGTTTTTATTAAAGCTCACATAATTAGCCTGAGTTTTTGCTGCAATATATTCCATTCCCCCTAACAAACTCTGATATCTTCTACCTTATTTCACTAAAAATTACTGATAGGAATATCAGGGAGGTCCACCTTTGTGGGAGACCAATTCAAGATATCCAAAGCCTTACACTGAGGACACAAAGGTACTCTATGGGACTAATATTTAGTGTCAGAGGGTTCATGTCCTCACCCAAGGAAGGCAGGTTCCTGAAATTCTCCAGCATCACATCTCAGTACAGCTTCCTCTGGGCAGGGTCCAGCAGCCCAAGCTTCTTCTTACTGAAGATCACAGCCACGTCCTTGAATGTCACTGCCTCCTACAATATCACACACACCAACCTCCATCCTATTGAGTCCATTTGAAGAGAGATAACATGAGAATATCTGGAGTATGAGTAGGACTTTGGTCCAAATTTTGAGGAACTTAAATAAATTTGTAGATTTCCCATCTCTTCTCCTTCTGTTTTGTCAATGTTACACACTGATTTTTCTCAGTCTTGCCAATAGTATAGAATGACAGCAGTCCTTGTCCTTTTACTTTGTGCCCTCATTGATTCTAAGCAACACTCTACAACTCTAAATGATGTATCCTGGGCTACACATTTTAACTTTTGGTAAATATTACCAATTGCCCCAGAAACATTTAGAAATTGAAAATACTTGATGACACCTACTTTCCTCCTCTTACACACAACTTCTGGATGCTAAATAATGAAAATTTAATTTTACACATTTTTTCATCATCACCAATCCTGCAGGGAACATTGTTTTACCAAATCTTACATTCATGCCTACTTAATAATTGCAAATAAAAATTAGAACATCAAAATGTAAGTACACTCAAAATTTATGATCATATAATGTCATGGTTTCTTCCCATCTTAGCTCCTACCTACCCCATTCTTTTTGAGAGAATACAAATGTCCTGATTCTCCATATAATGGCTGAGAGCAGGTTATAAACTTTCCAATGGCTTGGGCAATCTGATTAGGAAGAACAATTTATTATATTACTCTCACTGACTTGATTAAAAATGAGTACCATGGGCTGGGGCTGGGGCTCAGTGGTGGAACACTCACCTGGCATGCGTGAGGCCCTGGGTTTGATCTTCAGCACCACATAAAAATAAAAATAAAGGTATTGTTTCCACCTACAACTAAAACAGATTATTTTTAAAAAATGAATACCATCACCTTTTCAAATATCTATTGACCATCTCTACTTCTTTTGAACTTGCCTCTTCACATGGCTAACACTCCTATTACCAATTTTGGGTTTTTTTTTTTTTTTTTAGTGCACCTGGTATGTGTGTCTTCTGGTAATTCTGTGTAAGGTAACTTTTTTTTATATAACAACTCTGCTAACTGCTGGTCTTATAAACTGGAGTGCTGAACATTTCAGGGCACCTGAGATGGTGGCATGTCAGGCAGAGAAGAGGTCACCTTGAGGAGGGGCTTCAGCATGGGAGCAGTGCCATCTGTGGTTATCTCCACTAAGCAGGGCACTGCAGACACCCACATCACAGGGCACAGGTCTCTCAAGTAGAAATGCTTCTCTTTCCTCATTTCTACTTTCGCTTAGATAGAATGGATGAGCCATGTTCCTGGCCTCGATCTCCTGAGTGAACCTGAGCAGGTTCTTCAAATATCACAAGTTTGTTAGAATCTCTTCCTTTTGCTACCCTGAGTAAATGCAGTAAAAAACACATGGGACTGGCCAGTCTCCTAGTATCACTGGACATCTTAAAGGAGAGCTACATGGGTCAAACTGTTTCTTCATAAAGTAAATATATATACAGGAAGGAAATAGTTAAAAATAAAGAGGTAAATCAATCCAGTGGGACTATCGCATAACATAAAAGGGATATTATTTAGTATTAAATTATTAAAATCATGGGCTGGGGATGTAGCTCTGTGGTAAAGCACTTGCCTACCATGCAAAAGGCCCTGGGTTCAAGGTTCACTCCCCAGCTGCACAAAGGAAGGAAAAAAAAAAAAAAAGAATAGATAAAATTTTTTAATCACAATTTAAAATGAAATATAGATCATGAACAGTTATGAATGCATGTGAGAAAAAGAATATGAGAAAAACTTAAAAGTTAGTTTGTAAGGAGCGGAGGGGTTAAGTGAAAGAACTATTCACTCCTACTGATGTTTCTATTATATATAATAGGAAATAATAAAAGAAAACAAGAACTAAAAACAAAGACAGCGCTGGGGATATAACTTGGTAGAGTGCTTGCCTCATCTGCACCACAACACAAAAAAAATAAAAATAAAAATCAGAGTCAACTCAAATGGGTTAAAGAAAGTCCACAGCACACACAATGTCTTCAAATCCCTATTCTGAGTCTTCCCAAGAAAGAAAACCTGACAATCTGAGTAGTGAGACGGAATTTTAACAGTGAGAAAGGCAAAATTTACCTCCAATGTGACCATGTTTCCTCCTCCTCCTGGAAATATGCAGAGTCCTAAGGCATGCAGATCCCAGGAAAGCAGAACTGTGCCTGGAAAGTGCCACAGAAAATAAGACATGAAAGGGTGGCCGGGACCCAAATAGTGAATTAGCACATGAATGCTCTCAGCAGCATTATCCATGAACGCAAAACCAAACAACAAAAATGCCCTCCTATGAGCAAACATAAACAAAATTATATACACAATGAAACGTTACTGGAAACTAAAAGTAATGGGTCACTGCCATAAGCTGCAACATTGATGAACCCTGAGGACATTACGCTAAGTGAAAGAAGTCAGTCACTACAGAGCACATATTGAATGTTTCTATTCCTATGAAATATCCAGAATAAGCAAATGCTTTCTATAGAAAGCAAGTTAGTGGGTGCTGTTGATCTGGGCTAAGAATAAGAATTAACTAAAAGTGGGCCCAAGGAGTCCAACAGTGGGGATGAAAATGTTCTAAACTGAATTATGGCAATGGTTAAACCACTTAGCAAAATTCCTAAGAATCATTCTTTGTACAACTGAAGTGGCTAGATTATATGATTTATAAAATATACTTCAATAAAGTTAGTAAGAAGTATTAATCTACACATCACTGAAATGACAAGTCCAAGTCCACACTGATTTTATATTCTTATAAATGAATAAACAAATGATGAAAAACATTTTTACAGTAAAAAACCCACTAATAAATATATCTCCCCATAAAAATTTGATCAATTACAAAACATAGTATCTTTACAATGAAGAAACATGACAGACATCACCTTAGCCAAACGACCAAAGTTAACCTGATCAATAAAGGGACAAACTGACATCTGGTCCATTAGGTTGCCATGAAAAGGTCATTTCCCCACTTATGTGGTCACATCTCCTCCATTGACCCAGAGTGTGAAATATACCAAGCACATCGGGAATGAATGTTTTTCCCCAAAATAACTTGGTTGTACTCTTCAAAAAATGTCAAGAATAAAAAAGAAAGCCTGTGGGATCACTCCAAATCAGGTAACACAAATATCTGCGACTACCAGTCATCCCATATATCCTTAATGGTTAATGGTAATATTACCTAGCATATTACGAAATCCTACTCCAGACCTAACACCCCAAGAATACCCTGGTATGGGGGCTTCCTTGCCGTAGAGCGCCAAAATACTGTCTCTGGTTACAGGAATGTTCCGGTGACATTTGGCGTTGACAGCTAATGGACATCCAAAAGGAAATAGGCAAAATGTGACCACACAGCCCCGGAGACCCGCCGACAGCCACGCGCTCCGGGGAGGGGTACGGAAACCTCCGCTCTCCGTCGAGGCTTGCTTTGCGCTAAGCGGGGTCCAGTTCGCCTGGGGCCGCCGGCCTAGGGCCACGAAGTTCCCATGGACCCAGGAGACGCGGGACTGGTTCCGACTACCACGCGAAGAAAGCGAGTGACCTCGACCATCCGGAGCGAAAGTGTCCACGATTCACAGAGCGTCTGGACCCTCCAGATTTCTCCAAAACCGCCTGCCAAAGCCAAAGTGCCCGCGACCCCAAGGAACATCTGGACTACACTTCCAAACTTCCGCCGATCGCCCTGGACTCCAGCAGAGCTGGACTACACCTCCCAGAATTCCCCGGGATCCTTGCCTACGTGTACGCGCCTGCGACTCCAGGGAACTGGGCCCTATTTGCTTCCCACAATTCCCTCTCTCATCACACTCAGTTCACAGGTCAGGGGTCCTTTTCCCAGGGTACGTCCATTTCCTGTACCGTACTCCTCTAAAGCAGTGCTTCCAAACCAAGAGTGTGATCATTTACAAAGCACCTAAAGTTTATTTGCTCAATTACAAAATCTGCCATTTATTCAAAAAACCAAAACCAGAGTAAGGTTGGCATTATTGTAATAACATCTGAGGAACTTTGCAGCAGGCTTTTCCTGAGGTAGAGTTGGGAATAGCATTGCAGTAAATGTACTTAACTCAGTACAGTTGGTCTTCCATATCCAAATGTTCCATGTCCATGAATTCAAACAACTGCAGGGGCCGGGGCACATTACATACAGATGCACGCATCTGTACTGAACATGTCGTTAATTCATAAGCAATGGTATAACGATTATTTACATAGCACTTTGTATTCATTAAGTAACTTAGAGTGATATAAAATGTGTGGTGGGTATTGATTATATGCAAATACTGTGCCATTTTATATAAAAAACTTAAACATCAACATTTTGGTACCTGCACAAGGTCCTGTAACCGATCAACCCACGAAAAGATGCATACCAATAGGTGACTGTACTTATTTAGGATACACCCTGTCCACTGGTGCTTGCATCCTCCATTACAAACAAATTTTGTCATTCCCATCACATCCACAAAGCCTAAAAAATCCAATCCTCTCTTTCTCTGCTTCTACTATCTAGAAATTTTCATGGCACAGGATTCTAGGAAGTGAGTAAAGCGGAAGTTGGCTGAGCTCTCCTAATGAGATACATACAGCTGGTTATGAAGATTCACGGGCGTAAAATGAACAGTACAAAGTGACATTGTGGAATACAGGTATTGGAGAGGTGAAAGATTATTGATATGAGATTGCTGAAGGGAATGAGCTGGAAATGCAGGAAGAGGTGATTGGAGATTGTAGTGCTTCATTTCAAATTGCTTCAAAAGAGGCCTGGGGTTGTGGCTAAGTGGTGGATTACTTTCCTGGATGTGTGAGGCACTGGCTTTGAATCTTGGCACCATGTATAAGTAAATGAACAAAATTAAGGTCCATCAACAACTAAAAATATATATATATAATAATTTTTTTAATTGCTATGGAAGAGTCTCCCCCCACTCTTTAGAAGTGTTGGGGGCTTGAACCCAGGGCCTTGTGCATGCAAAACAGGAACTCTTCCACTGAACCACATTCCCAGTCCTGGAACAGACTTTTAAGTGAAATGATAAAGCCTAAGATATTACCATGTGATCTAGTCAGATTTTCTCTGGTGCAACTAAATGACCTGACCAGCACAACTGTAGAGGAGGAAGAGTTTGAGTACTCAGGGTTTCAGAGTTCTCAGTCTACAGAAAGCCGACTCCATTCCTCAGGGCTCCAGGTGTGACAGGAGCAACATGGCAGAAGAGTGTGAGAGGGAAGTGGCTTATAAAGTGATCAGGAAGTAGAGAGACTCCACTGGCGAAATACAAATATATACCCCATAGCCAAGCCCCCAGTGAATCACTTCCTCCAGCCACACCCCATCTGCCTCCAGTTACTACTCAGTTAATCCCACCAGGGGGTTAATTCAATGATTAAGTTAAGGCTATGACACACCCATTTCTCCTCCAAATCTTCTTGGATTGTCTCACATGTGAACTTTTGGGGGACTCCACATCTAACATCATGGGATAGAGTGTTCCTGATATTCCATATAAATGTTAAAGTGGATTTTTCCATTTCCAGTTTGGGAGGTGGGGTCATTGGAGTTTTTATAGGTATTTCATTGAATTGCTAGATTATTTGGGGTGGTATTAACATTTTGGTACCTTTGAGTTTCCCAGTCTGTTAACATCAAATATATTTCCATTGTTTTTGTGTCTTCTTTAATTTGTTTAGTAAGGTTTTATAGTATTTAGTGTACTAAATACCACGCCTGGCCCTAAGTATCCTTTTAAGTTCTATTACATATGGAAAGATTTCCCTTATTATTAATATGGAAAATGTTAACTGCTCCTGTGGGGCAGTACCACTGCTTCTAAGGTGTTGATCTTTTATCCTTCATTGTCCTGATTTCCTATTAGGTTTTTCTTGTGGATTTTATGGAATTTTATTTTTGTTTGGCTTGTTTTTGGGTACTGAGGATTGAACCCAGATTGCTTAACCACTGAGCCATATCCCAGTATTTATTTATTCTTTATTTTGGGACAGGGTCTTGCTAAGTTGCCTAGCATTCTTGCTAAATTGCTGAGACTGGCCTTGAACTTGCAATTCACCTGCCTCAGCTTCCTGACTTCTGGGATTATAGGCATGTACCAGCGCACCCACGGTAGAATGTTTATATATTTACAGCATTTGGAGAAAGCAGAGCAACCTTGTTGTGTTCCATTAGAGGAAAAACTTTCAGTCTCCCACCATTTAATACAACGATAAGCTGCAAGTTTTCCATATGTAGCTTTCATTTATTTGTGCTGGTCTCCTTCTCTTCCTAGTTAATTGAGACTTGTCTTCCTTAACATGAAACAGTGCTGAATTTTGTCAAGTGTGTCTTCTGCACTCACTGAGATCATGCAATTTTTATTTTTCATTCTGTTCATGTAGTCTATACACCACATGTGTATTGGGTTTTGTATGTTGAAAAATGAATCTCTTTACCAGGTATAAATCCGCTTGGTCACTGAGTATAATCCTTTTAATATACTGCTGAATTTGGGTTTCTACTATTTTGCTGTGGTTTTTGCATCAGTATTCATAAGGGATGTGCATCTATAATTTTCTTTTAGTGTCTACAGCTTTGGTATAAAGTAATGCTGATCTCATAGAATGAGAAGGAAGAGTCTTTGCCCATGTGATCTGGGGAGGAGTTTGAGTAGTTTCAGGGTTAAATGTTCCTTAAATGTTGGTAGAATTCAGTACAGAGAACATCTGGTCGTGGATTGGCTTTCTTGTCTTTTGTTTGTGAAGAGTTGTTTTTAACATTTTTTTAGTTGTACACAGACACAATACCTTCATTTTATTTATTTTTAAATAGTGCTGTGGATGGGACCGAGTGCTACCCCTGAACCCCAGTCCGTGAAGTTTTTGAATTACCGATGCAATCTCTTATTAGTAATGACTTAGATTTCCTTTGTTCACGATTCAGTAATGCCAGATTTTGCTCCTAGGAATTTGTCTATTTCATCTAGGTTACGAAAATTGTTGGCACACAACTTTTCATAGTATTTATTATATTTTTTAACATAGTGGTAATTTCCCCATTTTGTTTCTGATTTTGAGTCTTCTCTATTTTCTTATTCAATTTAGCTAAAGGTTTGCCAATTTTATTTTTAATTCTTTTTTATTGTAAACAAATGGGATACATGTTGTTTCTCTGTTTGTACATGGCGTAAAGGCATACCATTTGTATAATCATAAATTTATATAGGCTAATGTTGTTTGATTCATTCTGTTATTTTTTCCCTTCCCCCCACCCCTCCCACCCCTCTTTTCCCTCTATACAGTACTTCCTTCCTCCATACTTGCCCCCCTCCCTAACCCTAACTCTACCCTAACACTCACCCTTCCTTCCCCCCCATTATGTGTCCTCATCCACTTATTAGCGATATCATTCGTCCTTTGGCTTTTTGAGATTGCCTTATCTCACTTAGCATGATATTCTCCAATTTCATCCATTTGCCTGCAAATGCCATAATTTTATCATTCTTTATGGCTGAGTAATATTCCATTGTATATATATATATATATATATATATATATATATATATATATATATATATATATACCACAGTTTCTTTATCCACTCATCAATTGAAGGGCATCTAGGTTGGTTCCACAGTCTGGCTATTGTGAGTTGAGCAGCTATGAACATTGATGTGGCTGTATCTCTGTAGTATGCTGATTTTAAGTCCTTTGGGTATAGGCCAAGGAGTGGGATAGCTGGGTCAAATGGAGGGTCCATTCCAAGTTTTCTAAGGAATCTCCACACTGCTTTCCAGAGTGGCTGCACTAATTTGCAGCCCCACCAGCAGTGTATGAGTGTACCTTTCTCCCCACATCCTCGCCAACACCTGTTGTTGCTCGTATTCTTGATAATCGCCATTCTAATTGGGGTGAGATGGAATCTTAGGGTGGTTTTGATTTGCATTTCTCTTATTACTACAGATGTTGAACATTTTTCCATATGTTTGTTGATTGCTTGTAGATCTTCTGTGAAGTGTCTATTCATTTCCTTAGCCCATTTGTCGACTGGATTATTTGAATTCTTGGAGTAGAGTTTTTTGAGTTCTTCATAGATTCTGGAGATTAGTGCTCTATCTGAAGTATGAGTGGCAAAGATATTCTCCCACTCTGTAGGCTTTTTCTTCGCATTGCTGATAGTTTCCTTTGCTGAGAGAAAGCTTTTTAGTTTGAATCTATCCCAGTTATTGATTCTTGCTTTTATTTCTTGTGCTATGGGACTCCTGTTAAGGAAGTCTGGTCCTAAGCCGACATGTTGAAGATCTGGACCTACTTTTTCTTCTATAATCTGCAGGGTCTCTGGTCTGATTCCGAAGTCCTTGATCCATTTTGAGTTTAGTTTCGTGCATGGTGAGAGATAGGGGTTTAGTTTCATTCTGTTGCATATGGATTTCCAATTCTCCCAGCACCATTTGTTGAAGAGGCTATCTTTTCTCCATTGCATATTTTTGGCCCCTTTGTCTAGTATGAGAAAATTGTATTTATTTGGGTTTGTGTCCATGTCCTCTATTGTGTACCATTGATCTACCTTTCTATTTTGGTACCAATACCATGCTGTTTTTTTACTATTGCTTTGTAGTAGAGTTGAAGATCTGGTATTGCAATACCCCCTGTTTCACTCTTCCTGCTAAGGATTGCTTTAGCTATTCTGGGTTTCTTATTCTTCCAGATGAATTTCATAATTGCTTGCTCTATTTCTGTAAGGTATGTCATTGGGATTTTAATTGGAATTGCATTGAATTTGTATAGCACTTTAGGTAGTATGGTCATTTTGACAATATTAATTCTTCCTATCCAAGAACATGGAAGATCTTTCCATCTTCTAAGGTGTTCTTTAATGTCTTTCTTTAGTGTTGTATAGTTCTCATTGTAGAGGTCTTTCACCTCTTTTGTGAGATTGATTCCCAAGTATTTTATTTTTTTTGAGGTTATTGTGAATGGGGTAGTTTTCCTAATTTCTCTTTCTGAAGATTCATCACTTATGTATAAAAATGTGTTGGATTTATGAGCATTGATCTTGTAACCTGCTACTTTACTGAATTCACTTATGAGTTCTAAGAGTTTTCTGGTGGAATTTCCAGGTTCCTCTAAATATATAATCATGTCATGTATAGATTTTCAAAATAGCTTCTAAATATGTTTCGTATTTCGATCGTGTCTGTTGTGATATTTCCTTGTTCATTCCGAATTTTAGTGATTTGGGTTTTCTCTCGTCTTCTCTTTGTTAGTGTGGCTAAAGGTTTATCAATTTTGTTTATTTTTTCAAAGAACCAACTATTTATTTTGTCAATTTTTTGTATTGTTTCTTTTGTTTCAATTTCATTGATTTCAGCTCTGAGTTTAACTATTTCCTGTCTTCTACTACTTTTGGTGCTGGTCTGTTCTTCTTTTTCTAGGGCTTTGAGCTGTAGTGTTAGGTCGTTTATTTGTTGAGTTTTACTTCTTTTATTAAATGCGCTCCATGAAATAAATTTCCCTCTAAGTACT
The DNA here is from genome assembly GCF_902686455.1 of Sciurus vulgaris. Classification (NCBI taxonomy): domain Eukaryota; kingdom Metazoa; phylum Chordata; class Mammalia; order Rodentia; family Sciuridae; genus Sciurus; species Sciurus vulgaris. The sequence continues at coordinate 53,513,086 of NC_136478.1, read as the reverse complement.
GCTTTCATAGTGTCCCAGAGATTTTGATATGATGTTTCTTGGTTCTCATTTACCTCTAAGAAGTTTTTAATTTCCTTCCTAATATCTTCTGTTATCCATTCATCATATAATAGCATATTTTTTAATCTCCAGATGTTGGAATAGTTTCTGTGTTTTACTCTTTCATTTATTTCTAACTTCAAACCATTATGATCTGATACAATACATGGTAGTGTCTCTATCTTCTTGTATTTGCTAACATTAGCTTTGTGGCATAATATATGGTCTATTTTAGAGAAGGATCCATGTGCTGCTGAGAAGAAAGTGTATTTGCTCTTGGTTGGATGGTATATTCTATAAATGTCCATTAAGTCTAAATTATTGATTGTGTTATTGAGATTTATGGTTTCTTTGTTCAATTTTTCTCTGGAAGATCTGTCCAGTGGTGAGAGAGGTGTGTTAAAATCACCTAGTATTATTGTGTTATGGTCTATTTGGTTTCTGAAATTGAGAAGGATTTGTTTGACATACATGGATGAGCCACTGTTTGGGGCATAGATGTTTATCATTGTTATATCTTGCTGATTTATGCTTCCCTTAAGCAGTATGAAATGACCTTCTTTATCCCTTCTGACTAACTTTGGCTTGAAGTCCACATTATCTGAAATGAGGATGGATACTTCAGCTTTTTTGCTGAGTCCATGTGCATGGTATGTTTTTCCCCATCCTTTCACCTTTAGTCTATGGGTATCTTTTTCTATGAGGTGAGTCTCTTGTAGGCAACATATTGTTGGATCTTTCTTTTTAATCCAATCTGCCAGTCTATGTCTTTTGATTGATGAATTCAGGCCATTAACATTCAGGGTTATTATTGAGATATGATTTGGTTTCCCAGTCATTTGGTTCATTTTTAAAATTTTATTTATTTATTTGTTTGACACAACTTGTTTCCTCCTTTATTTGACAATTCCTTTAGGATAATTCCTCCCTTTGCTGATTTGCTTCTTTGTTTTTCATCTCATCCTCATGGAATATTTTGCTGAGAATGTTCTGTAATGCTGGCTTTCTTTTTGTAAATTCTTTTAGCTTTTGTTTATCATGGAAGGATTTTATTTCATCGTCAAATTTGAAGGTAAGTTTTGCTGGGTATAAGATTCTTGGTTGGCATCCATTTTCTTTCAGGGCTTGAAAAATGTTGTTCCAGGCCCTTCTAGCTTTTAGGGTCTGGATTGAAAAATCTGCTGATATCCGTATTGGTTTCCCCCTAAATGTAATTTGGTTCTTTTCTCTCACAGCCTTTAAAATTCTGTCTTTATTTTGTATGTTAGGTATTTTCATTATAATGTGCCTTGGTGTGGGTCTGTTGTAATTTTGTGTATTTGGAGTCCTATAAGCCTCTTGAACTTGATTTTCCATTTCATTCTGCAGATTTGGGAAATTGTCTGATATTATTTCATTGAATAGATTGTTCATTCTTTTGGTTTGTTTCTCTAGGCCTTCCTCAATCCCAATAATTCTTAAATTTGGCCTTTTCATGATATCCCATAGTTCTTGTAGATTCTGTTCATGATTTCTTACCATCTTCTCTGTTTGTTCAACTTTGTTTTCAAGGTTAAATATTTTGTCTTCAATATCTGAGGTTCTGTCTTCCAGGTGTTCTATCCTACTGGATATGCTTTCTATGGAATTCTTAATTTGGTTTATTGTTTCCTTCATGTCAAGAATTTCTGTTTGGTTTTTTTTCAATATCTCTAACTCTTTATTGAAATGATCTTTTGCTTCCTGTATTTGCTCTTTTAACTGTCGATTGGTGCAATCATTCAACGCCTGCATTTGCTCTTTCATCTCATCATTCAGTGCCTGCATTTGCTCTTTCATCTCATCGTTTGCTTCCCTGATCATTTTAATTAAGTACATTCTGAACTCCTTTTCTGTCATTTCTTCTGCCATGCTGTCATTAGGTTTTATTGATGTAACATCTAGATTTGTTTGCAGCATTTTCTTTCCTTGTTTTCTCATATTGTTCAGGTATCCGTGGACCGCTGAGATATTGCAGATTTCCTCTATTGACTTACAATGTCCTTGAAGATTTCTATATATATCCCCTCTTAGCCTTCAGTAGGCTGAAATCTTGGAGGAAGTTGATAATGCGGTGCTCCACAAGGAAGCTGCCTCTCTAGGAGTGGTGGCCTTCAGATGGGGTATATTCCCTGTTAGTGGGCAGAGGTGCCTCCACTTGTTAACCAATGGTCATTCAAAGGGGAACTAGACTGCGGGCTGAGGCTAGGCCTATTTGGGCCTGTGTCTCTGGTTTTACCGTCCTTGTGGGGAAACCTCACCTGGCAGGGAAGACTCACCCAGTGGGGAGGTCTCGCTGGTCAGTTCCCTCCTAGAGGTTCCCCTCAATTTACAGCTACTGCCTGGGCTGGGCTGCCTTCCTCTGCAATGTTCCCAGGGTCCCGGCCCTACCTCCTGGGCCTGGGAGCCTCACCCTTCGCAGATGAATCTCCTTAGGCTGCCCCTCCTCAGAGGATCTGCCCGCAGCCCTGGAACCTTCGCTCCACCCCTAAGCGTGTCTCTGTGGGGCTCTTCCACCAAGAAGCCTCTTAGATCGTGGGACCCTGCTCTGCACCTAATCGCCTGGCTATGCGGCCCCTCCTCTGAGCAGCCACCTGGGGCCCTGTACAATCGCTCTGAGTCCCAGAGACCCACCACACGCCTCTTCCTCCAGACAGCTGCCCAGTATTCCGGTGCAGTCACTAGGAATCCAAGCAACTCACTGAGTGCCTCCTCCTCCCACCAACCACCCGTAGCCCCGGGCAATCAATCACTCCGAGTCGAAGTGACCCTCCCCGTTCCTCTTCCTCCTCCAGGCAGCCCCCCTGTGTTCAGGAGGGGTCGCTTTAAGTCCAAACCACTCACCAATCGCCTTCTCCTCTGAGTAGCCGCCTGGAGCTCTAATGCAGTCACTGCAAGTCCAAAAGACCCGCCACGCTCCTCCTCCTCTTCCTCCTACTCCTCCGGGCAGGCCCCGGTGTTCAGAAGTGGTCTGAGTCCAAACAGCTCGCCACGCGGCTCCTCCTCAGGCAACTGCCTGTAGCTCTGGTATAGCCACTCCAAATCCAAGCGGCCGCGCTCCTCCTCCTCCTCGTTCTTAAGGCAGGCCCCAGGGTTCAGAAGCAGTCGCTCTAAGTCCAAACAGCTCGCTGCACAGCATCTCCTCTGGCAACTGCCTGTAGCTCTGGTATAGTCACTCCGAATCCAAGCGGCCACGCTCCTCCTCCTCCTCCTCAGGGCAGGGCCCGGTGTTCTGAGTCCACACAGCTCTCCTCGCCGCTCCTCCCCTGGGCAGCCACCGGAGCCCCAGTGGTTGCTCCGAGTCCCAGCGCTGTGCTGAGCGGCCTCCTCTCCGATGCTCCCAGTTGTCCGAGTTCACTGCTCCAGCGGGGGGAGGGGCGTCTCGCCGGCAGCTCTGCTTCACAAAGTTCCCTGCGTTCCGGGACTACCGTCCCATCCGGGACGCCTCCCCAATGGGAGAGACTCTCCCGGTTGCTTTGAGTTGGTCCCAAGTCTCTCAATATCTCCTCTTTTGAATCCTGAGTCCTGGAGCAACATGAAATGCAGCTACCCTCTAGGCCACCATCTTGAAAAACCCTGCCAATTTGATTGATCTTTTAGAATAACCAGCTCTTAGTTTATTTTTTATTTATTTATTTATTTATTTTTTTACTATTTTTATTTATCATTACTCTCATCTCTAGTACTTTTGGGTTTCAGTTCAGTTTCTTCTTAGTCTATCCTCAAGAATGTTCTCTGTGCAACTGAGAAAGTGTATGTCCTGTCAGGTGGAGAGTTCTCTATGTGCCTATTGAGTTCAACTGATATATACTGTTCTTCAAGTTCTTTCCTTATTGATCTGGGTTGGCTAGTCTATCTATTTGAAAGTGGAATATTGAAATTCCCTGTTACTCTTTAAAAATTTTAGTTGTAGATGGACACAATACCTTTATTTATTTTTATGTGGTGCTGAGGATTAAACCCAGTGCCTCACACATGCTAAGCAAGCACTCTATCACTGAGCCACAACTCCAGCCCCGAAATTCCCTATTATTATAGAACTGTCTGCCTGACCCTTCAGTTCTGTATTTGCTTTACTTATTTTACGGCTCTGGAGCTCATTTTTATATGTACTTGGTAAAATTGCCTTTTAGCAAAAATGTAATATCCTTTTTCCAATAAAGTAAATGGGGCTCTTAAATTTTCTAAGATCAGCTGGAAATGGTGGTGCACATTTGTAATCTCCAGAGACTCAGGAGGCTGAAGCAGGAGGCTTGCAAGTTGAAGGGCAGCCTTAGCAACTTGGTAAGACCCTATCTCAATATAAAAAAATAAGAGTTGGGGATTTAGCAGTGATAGAACACTCCTAAACTTAGTCCCCAGTACAAATAAGTAAATAAATCAAATTTTAAGATAAGAAATCCAATTCCAGAACAGAGAAAACTGAGAAAACATTCCTAATATTCTGCTCCTCTAGAATCACTACTGGAAAAAAAATCATTTTTGATCAGGGTTTGACCAAGGAACAGTTGCAGTAGAAAATAAACATTTATTGAAACCATTGTGTGTGTGTGTGTGTGTGTGTGTGTGTGGTTTTGTTTTGCTTTTGTAGCGCTGGGATCCAACCTAGGGCCTTGTGCATACTAGGCAAGTGTTCTACACCCCTAACTCCAAGAAATTCTCTTATGCAACTGTGGAACTGGCTAAGTAATTGCAAAATGTGTGTGGTAGTACATCAGGAAGGCTACCTTAGAACTCTAACCCATGAGACAGGTGGTATTACTTTTTCTTTTGTGAAGTTTCAGGTCTACTCTTAAGAATGTTCATCTGGTCAGGCTCACCAAGTTATGCAGGACATAACAAGAGTTTACCTCCCCTCCCCCACATCCTTGCCAGCACATTTATGATTTGCACTCATGTGACTGCCATTCTAACCGAAGTGAGATGCAATCCCAATGTAGTTTTGATTAACGTATTCTTGAATTCTAGGCATGAATTTTTTTTTCATATATTTATTGGTCATTTGGATTTCTTCTTTTGAGAAGCATCCATTTAGTTCTTTGGATATTTATTAATAGGCCTTTTTTTGTGGTAACATTTTTGCATTTTTTGTCTCGATATTAATCCCCTAAGGAGTAGCTGAAAAAGATGTCCTCCCATTCTGTAGCTCGAGCTTCACACTCTGAACTGTTTCCTTCGCTGTGAAGCTACTTTTAATTTGATTCTGTACCACATACTTAGTTTTATTTCTTGAGCTTTAGGGGATCTTGGTAAGGAAGTTGGTGCCTGTGCCTACATTGGAGTGTTGAGCCTATGTTTTCTTCTAGGAATTGCAAAGTTTCTAGTCTAATGCTTAGGTGGTTGATCCATTTTGAATTAACTTTTGTCAAGAGGAGATGGGGATCTAATTTCATTCTTCTACATTATGGTTATCCAGTTTTCCCAGTACCATTTGTTTAAAAGGCTATCTTTTCTCCAACATATGTTTTTAGCATCTTTTTAAGTATCAGATTCTTACACATGGGATTGTTTGTCTTCTATTCTATACCATTGGGGTTGGTTTGTTTGCTTATTTTGGTCTGTTGCAATGCCAGTATCATGCTGGTTTTGCTACTATAGCTGTGTGAGGGTACTGTAATGCCTCCAGGGTCTCTCTTCTTGCTCAGTATTGCTTTAGGTATTCTGAGTCTTATTCTTCCATATCAATTTTAGGACTTTTTTTTTTCTACTTAGGTGAAAAATGTCATTGGTATTTCGATGGGGATTGCACTGAATCTGTAAAATGCTTTGGTAAGATAGCCATTTTGACAATATTAATTCTGCCTATCCAAGATCTTTGAAGGTTTTAATTTTTTTCTTCAGTGTTTCATACTTTTCACTGTAGAGGACTTTCACCTCCTTGGTTAGATTTATTTCCAAGTAGCGGTTGCAGGTGTTTTAATGTAGAATACTTAATACTCAATTGATTACGAACTTAACAATACAAAATACCTTCAAATGAATACTGTATTAGTGTTTCATTAAATAAATGGGGACTATAGGGAGATCCACGATGGCGGACTAGAGGGAGGCTGCATTCTTTGTAGCTCTGTAACTCCGGTTTCAAGCAGAGGATATGTTTCTCGGTGAGGCAGTTTTTGCTACTTATCGATCCCCTGGTGTTTACCCCATTTGTCTGCTGTGATGACCTGCATCTGCCAGCATATCGACGCCTTTTTTGAGTGCAGACTGCTCACTATCAGGCGACTATCATCCGCCATTTGCCTGCCTCTCGCCTGTCCATCGCCTGCCTTACACCTATCCATCACCCAACGCACAAGGTTCACCTCCCGATCATCCGACAACAGTCAGCAAACTGACCGCACACCACCAGTGGAGCACCAGCTGCATGCTGTTGCCTGGAAGTTCACTGTTACAGTACCTGCAGGTTTGATTACACGTGGCTGCCGCCATTTTGAGACAACAGCCAGGCGCCGTGAGACCCCTGGCCGGACTAACTGAGCCTAGTCTCCAGGATCCCTCAGCCCAACCGATCACTCCCTGCCCCTGGGTCCCTCACATCAACTGACTGCTCCCTGCCGCCAGGACCCCCAGACCAACTGACTGCGCCCCATCACTGGGACCCCAGACTGACTGATTGCACCCGGCCTCCAGGATGCCACAACCACAACAAACACACCGGACCTCCAGGACCCCTGCCAGACCAACCGCATCCCATCTCCAGGACCTCCAGCTGACCACGTCCACCCCTGAGCTGGAGCTCCCCATTTGCCAACACATTTAGAAGCCAGAGCGGCCTTGCATAATCCTGGAAGCTGGAGTTCCGATCTTTGGGTGGGGCAAATCCCATCCTGCGATGCCTGCTGGGGGCTTGAAGCTCATTGTCAGGTACCTCTCATGCATCAGGCTACTGAACACTGGGTGGTTTTATTAGTATGTGAATGTTATACAGTAGATTTTTTTTCCTCGTTTTTAAAAAATTTAAGTTTTTATTTCTTTACTTTTCTTGCTCTCTTTTCCTTTTGTTTACCTGTTCCCTCAGAGTCTCTTTCTCCCTTTTTTGCATGCTAACATCCGATTTCTTTTGATTATACTCTCACCCTTTCTATTTTCTAGAACTTCTGTATATTCTTTTCTTATCCCATTAAACAGCCACATTCTGCATCCCTCTTCATCCTCTTTGTCTTCCAATAGAAACTGCAGACCTTATTGCAAACCTGTTTGTTTTACCGAAGATAATATTTGAACTCATTTTGTTTACTATGACAATTTTGTTATTGTCCCCATAGGGGCTATTTGGTCTAGGACTGCATAGTGTCTGATTTGGGCACTGCTAATATTGATCTCCCTTAAAGAAAGGGTTTTGGAAACCTATAGGGCCACTATAAGCCTATAGGGGGAAATCTGCAATACCCCAGATCTGCATTGTTAGAGGGGAAGATACACGAACAATATGAAAAAACAAGGGAAGAAAATGATCCAAACAAATCTAGATTCTATATTAAGAGAATCCAAGGACAGATGTTAGAAGAAATGTCAGAAAAGGACTTCAGATTATACATGACTAAGATGATTCACAAAGCAAAGGATGAGATAAGAGAGCAAATGCAGGCAATGAATGATAATACCAATAAGCTGAAAGAGCAAGTACAGGAAGCAAAAGATCATTTCAACAAAGAGATAGAGATTCTCAAAAAAACCAAACAGAAATCCTTGAAATGAAGGAGACAATAAACCAAACAAAAAACTCAATGGAAAGCATCACCAAAAGACTAGACCACTTGGAAGACTTCTAGAACCTCAATGAAAACAATGAAAACAAAATATTTAATCTTGAAAACAAAGTTGCCCAAACAGAAAAGATAGTAAGAAATCATGAACAGAATCTCCAAGAACTATGGGACATCATGAAAAGACCAAATTTAAGAATTATTGGGATTGAGGAAGGCACAGAGATACAAACCAAAGGAATGAACAACCTATTCAATGAAATAATATCAGAAAATTTCCCAAACCTGAAGAATGAAATGGAAAATCAGATACAAGAGGCTTACAGAACACCAAATGCACAAAATCACAACAGATCTACACCAAGGCACATTATAATGAAAATGCGTAACATTCAAAATAAAGATAGGATTTTGAAGGCCACAAGAGAAAAGCATCAGATTACATATAGGGGGAGACCAATACAGGTAACAGCCGACTTCTCAACCCAGACTCTAAAAGCTAGAAGGGCCTGGACCAACATATTTCAAGCTCTGAAAGAACATGGTTGCCAACCAAGAATCCTATACCCAGCAAAACTAACCTTCAGATTTGAAGATGAAATAAAATCCTTCCATGATAAACAAAAGTTAAAAGAATTTACAAGTAGAAAGCCTGCACTACAGAATGTTCTCAACAAAATAGTACATGAGGAGGAAATGAAAAACAACAATGTAGGTCAGCAAAGGGAGGAACTACCTTAGAGAAAAACGACTCAAAGGAGAAACCAAGCCAACTTAAAAACCAAAAATAAGCCAAATAACTGGGAATACAAATCATATGTCAATAATAACCCTGAACGTTAATGGCCTAAACTCATCAATCAAAAGACATAGACTGGCAGAATGGATTAAAAAGAAAGACCCAACAATATGCGCCTGCAAGAGACTCATCTCGTAGAAAAAGACATCCACAGACTAAAGGTGAAAGGATGGGAAAAAACCTTCCATGTACATGGACTCAGTAAAAAAGCGGGGGTTTCCATCCTTATATCAGATAAAGTGGACTTCAAGCCAAAGTTAGTCAGAAGGGATAAAAAAGGACATTTCATGCTGCTTAAGGAAACCATAAATCAGGAAGACATAACAATAGTAAATATTTATGCCCCAAACAATGCTGCATCCCTGTACATCAAACAAATCCTTCTCAATTTTAAGAATCACATAGACCACAACACAATAATTCTGGGCGACTTTAACGCACCTCTATCACCACTAGATAGATCGTCCAAACAAAATCCAACCAAAGAAACCACAGAACTCAATAACACAATCAATAACCTAGACTTAAATAGACATATATAGAATATTCCATCCATCAACGATCGGATTCACTTTCTTCTCAGCAGCACATGGAACCTTCCCGAAAATACACCATATGTTATGCCACAAAGCAGCCCTTAGGAAATGCAAAAGAATAGAGATACTGCCTTGTGTTCAATCAGATCAAAATAGACTAAGAGTAGAAATCAATGACAAAATAAAAACAGAAATTACTCCAACACCTGGAGACTAAATAATATGCTATTGAATGAAACATGGATAACAAAAAACATCAAGGAGGAGATAAAAAAATTCTTAGAGGTCAATGAGAACGACGATACAACATATAAAAATCTCTGGGATGCTATGAAAGCGGTATTAAGAGGAAAATTCATTTCATGGAGCTCATTCCAGAAAAGAATGAAAAGTCAACAACTAAATGACCTAACATTACAGCTCAAAGCCCTAGAAAAAGAAGAACAGAATAACAGCAAAAGTAGTAGAAGTCAGGAAATAATTAAAATCAGAGCTGAAATCAATGAAATTGAAACAAAAGAAACTATTCAAAAAATTTACAAAACAAAAAGTTGGTTCTTTGAGAAAGTAAACAATATAGACAAACCCTTAGCCACACTAACAAAGAGAAGGAGAGAGAAGACTCAAATTAGTAAAATACATGATGCAAAAGGAAATATCATGACAGACACCACTGAGATACAGAACATAATGAGAAGCTACTTTGAAAATCTGTATTCCAACAAAATAGAAACTACCGAAGACATTGACAAATTTCTAGAGACATATGTTCCTCCCAAACTGAACCAGGAGGACATACACAATTTAAACAGATCAATATCAAGCAATGAAATAGAAGAAGCTATTAAAAACCTACCATCCAAGAAAAGCCCAGGACCAGACGGATTCTCAGCCGAGTTCTACAAGACCTTCAAAGAAGAACTCATTCCAATACTTCTCAAAGTATTCCAGGAAATAGGAGGGTATCCCACCGAACTCATTCTATGAAGCTAATATCACCCTCATACCCAAACCAGGCAAAGACACATCAAGGAAAGAAAATTTTAGACCAATATCCTTGATGAATATAGATGCAAAGATCCTTAACAAAATATTGGCAAACCGTATCCAAAAACATATTAAGAAAATTGTGCACCACGATCAAGTGGGGTTCATCCCTGGAATGCAAGGATGGTTCAACATCCGTAAATCAATAAACGTAATCCATCATATCAATAGACTTAAGGACAAGAATCATATGGTTATTTCAATTGACACAGAAAGCGCATTCGACAAAATACAACACCCCTTCATGCTCAAAACACTAGAAAAAATAGGGATAGTAGGAACATGCCTGAACATTGTATAGGCTATTTATGCTAAGCCCCTGGCCACCATCATTCTTAATGGTGAAAAACTGAAACCATTCCATTTAAAAATAGGAACAAGACAGGGATGTCCTCTTTCACCACTTCTATTCAACATTGTCCTCGAAACTCTAGCCAGAGCAATTAGGCAGACTAAAGAAATTAAAGGAATATAAATAGGAAAAGAGGAACTTAAGCTGTCACTATTTGCGGATGACATGATTCTATATTTAGAGGATCCAGAAACCTCCTCCAGAAAACTTCTAGACCTCATCAATGAATTCAGCAAAATAGCAGGCTATAAAATCAACACGCATAACTCTAAAGCATTTTTATACGCAAGCGATGAAACAGCTGAAAGGGAAATGAGGAAAACAACCCCATTTGCAATAGCCTCAAAAAAAAATAAAATACTTGGGAATCAATCTAACCAAAGAGGTAAAAGATCTCTACAATGAAAACTACAAAACATTGAAGAAAGAAATTGAGGAAGACCTTAGAAGATGGAAAGATCTCCCATGTTCTTGGATAGGCAGAATTAATATTGTCAAAATGGCCATACTACCAAAAGTGCTATACAGATTCAATGCAATTCCAATTAAAATCCCAATGATGTACCTCACAGAAATAGAGCAAGCAATCATGAAATTCATCTGGAAGAATAAGAAACCCAGAATAGCTAAAGCAATCCTTAGCAGGAAGAATGAAACAGAGGGTATCGCAATACCAGATCTTCAACTCTACTACAAAGCAATAGTAACAAAAACAGCATGGTATTGGCACCAAAATAGACAGGTAGATCAATGGTACAGAATAGAGGACACAGACACAAACCCAAATAAATACAATTTTCTCATACTAGACAAAGGCGCCGAAAATATGCAATGAGAAAAGATAGCCTGTTCAACAAAAGGTGCTGGGAAAACTGGAAATCCATATGCAACAGAATGAAACTAAACCCCTATCTCTCACCCTGCACAAAACTCAACTCACAATGGATCAAGCACCTTGAAATCAGACCAGAGACCCTGCATCTTATAGAAGAAAAAGCAAGTCCAAATCTTCATCTTGTTGGCTTAGGTTCAGACTTCCTTAACAGGACTCCCATAGCACAATAAATAAAAGCAAGAATCAATAACTGGGATAGATTCAAACTAAAAAGTTTTCTCTCAGCAAAGGAAACTATCAGCAATGCGAAGAGAGAGCCTACAGAGTGGGAGAATATCTTTGCCACTCATACTTCAGATAGAGCACTAATTTCCAGAATATATAAAGAACTCAAAAAACTCTACACCAAGAATACAAATAACCCAATCCAACAAATGGGCTAAGGATATGAAGAAATGCTTCACAGAAGAAGATCTACAAGCAATCAACAAACATATGAAAAAATGTTCAACATCTTTAGTAGAGAAATGCAAATCAAAACTACACTAAGATTCCATCTCACCCGAATTAGAATAGCGATTATCAAGAATATAAGCAACAATAGGTGTTGGAGAGGATGTGGGGAAAAAGGTACACTCATACATTGCTGGTGGGGCTGCAAATTAGTGCAGCCACTCTGGAAAACAGTGTGGAGATTCCTTAGAAAACTTGGAATGGACCTACCATTTGACCCAGCTATCCCACTCCTCGGCCTATACCCAAAGGACTTAAAATCAGCATACTACAGAGATACAGCCACATCAATGTTCATAGCTGCTCAACTCACAATAGCCAGACTGTGGAACCAACCTAGATGCCCTTCAATTGATGAGTGGATAAAGAAACTGTGGTATATATATACCATGGAATATTACTCAGCTATAAAGAATAATAAAATCATGGCATTTGCAGGCAAATGGATGAAATTGGAGAATATCATGCTAAGTGAGATAAGCAAATCTCAAAAATCCAAAAGGTGAATGATCTCACTGATAAGCGGATGATGACACATAATGGGGGGGTTGTAGGGGGGCAAGAATGGAGGAAGGAGGGACTGTATAGAGGGAAAAGAGAGGTGGGAGGGGTGGGGGGGAGGAAAAAAATAACGGAATGAATCAAACATCATTACTCTATGTAAATGTATGAATATGCAAATGGTATGCTATTACTCCATGTACCAACAGAAACAACATGTATCCCATTTGTTTACAATAAAAATAAATTTAAAAAAAATTAAAAAATAAATGGGGACTATAGACACTGGAGCACATAAATTTGTCATCACACAGATCATCAATACAAAACTGTTTAGTGGAAAAATAATATTCAGTACATCAGAATACTATGGAGGCATTAGAAAAGAGGCTGTAAATATATTTATTGAAAAATACATTTAACAATAGTTTCAATTAGCATAATAATCTACATAGAAACTAGTATGCATAGTATGTTTCTAGTCTCCCAAAATTCTATATAACTATTTCCTATGAGCATAGGTACACTAAAGCAGTCTTACCCATATATTCACAGTAGTGAATTTCTACTTCCTTCCACTTTCTTCCTAAGATTTTTCTCTATCAATGTATGTATTTTCTTTTACAATATATATGTGCTTAGTTGTAAATGGACACAATATCTTTATTTTATTTATTTATTTTTATATTGTGCTGAGTATCAAACCCAGTGTTTCATATGTGCTAGGTAAATGCTCTACCACTGAGCTACAACCCCAGCCCAATGTATTTTCAACGTGCGGAGACATTATTAATTGAAAGAATGTGAAAGTACTTTTTACTATGATCAGCAAAAACGAACGCAGCTCTCTAGTAAGTTCGTGTCCAGTCAGGATGACAAATCAAACCCAAAGGAATTAAATATTTGTATTGAATATGCAACAAATATCAAGTCTCTAGATGATTAAAACAGAGGTTCAGAGATGAAAATTATTTTAGAATCAATTCAGTGTGTTGGGGGTGGAGGTAGACAGACACTGTGGTATCAGCACAAGAGAAAGGATGATTAGCACAAGAGAAAGGATGATCATCTGTAATAATCCCCACCAGTTACCATGTAGCCAAGTTCAAAATCAAGATAAGGAAGTCACCTAGGTCTACAATAGAAAAGGGAAGTCAAGCCCATGGTTAAAATAGGACAGGAAATGGGTCCCACAAAGGTCAGAAACTGGGTACAATATTCAGTGTGGGTATCATGGCTTCACATATGGTGGGAGACAGCAGTATGAACAAAAAACAGAAACTAGGGCTGGGGATATAGCTTAGTTGGTAGAGTGCTTGCCTCACAACCACAAGGCCCTGGGTTCAATCCTCAGCACCGCCAAAAAAAAAAAAGAAAACACACAAACCAGTTGGTCCCAGATGTTAATGCCATTTCTAATTCAATGATGCAGGGCAACACAGGGAGATAAATGTAGGCCCTAGCAGAGGTCTTTTCAGTTATATCAGACAAATATTTCCAGTTTAATCTGCTGAGTTTTCTATCACAAATTAACTTGTAGATGAACAATTCTGGGATATGGAGGCAGCTGGAAAATCACATGCACGGAAGAGACTTAGCATAGCAGGCCTAAGACTGCTAAACAGAAAAAGGCCTAGTTGCCAGCTTGGTTTTCAGCTGGTTTCAGGAAGATGGGACTTTGGAGGGTTCCCTCCATTACATTAACTGGTAGGAGTGGTTCACTGAGCCAGAAAGCGTAGTGTGATTTATCCTGGACACCTTCTCATAGCTGGACCTTGGTACAAGATAGGCAGATGGCACCCGCACGATCGGTCCCAATGAGAACCTTAGGTGCTGATCACTAAGGGGCTTCCTCTGCAATAGTTTACATGTATTGTCACAATTAAATGCTGGAAGGACTTCAACAGTTCTATTCCTTAATTCTGAACTTCTGCCACTTGATATTATAGAGCAACCTTATTGGTAAAATGATTAATCTTATTTTTCAAATTCCACTGTACATAATTTTGTTTTGGTAAAACTGATGTTCATTGAGAAATTAAAAATAATTTATGGAATTATAAAATTTTAAAATGCCAGCAAATACTCATTGCCAGAGAAAATCAATGACTATTCCTTTACCAATAAATTATGTATATGCAAACATTTTTTATAAATATTTCTAATTTGAAAATACTATAGAGGATACAATCATTTTACAAAGCCTGTTATATTCTTCTTACTGTATGTCAGTATCAGCATTTTATTGGCCTCATTTGATTATAAGATAAATACAACTCTACAAATTTGTATTGTTTAATACTTATTCTGTTTATAAAAATGGACTTAACACCAGGTGTGGTGGTATATTACTATAATCCCAGTGACTCAGGAGGCTGAGGCTGAGGCTGAGATCACAAGTTCAAAGCCAGCCTCAGTAACTCAGCAAGGACCTAAGCAACTTAGTGAGACTCTGTCTCAAAATAAAAAGGGTTGGGGATGTGACTCAGTGGTTAAGCACCCTGGGTTCAATCCCCATTACCAAAAAGTGAAAAATAAAAATAAAAATGAAGTTACAAGCCAGGTTCAGTGGGATACACCTCTAATACCAGCTATTCAGAAGGCTCAGGCAGGAGAATCAGAAGTTGGAGTTCAGCCTAAGTGGTGTCTTAGCTCTTAAAAAGGGATGGGGGGCTCAGTTGGTAAGAGTGTTTGCCTCACATGCAAAAGACCCTGGGTTCACTCCCCAGCCCCACAAAAAAAAAAAAAAAAAAAAAAAGATAGGGGATGTAGCTCAGTGGTAGAGTGCCACTGGGTTCAATTCCTAGTACTTGGGGGAAAAAAGGGGGTGACATCATCAATACAGTGTTCTACCTTTTGGTATTTTAACTTTATAATCATAACCTCCCATTCTTTGACTTCTGATTATACTTTCTGACACATACTGCTTTCCAAAAGACATGCTTTAATGCCAGCAACAAAGCCCACATTCATTTTAATCCTGCCCCAATAATGAATAGATTTGATGAAATTACCAAATTCCATTTTTGAAGTATTTATTTCATAAAGCTTGAGAAAGAATACGGGGTAGGGAGTTTGACAAATGTCCTTCCAATTTTGCATAGTTCTCACCTGAGAAGTTGGATTAAAACAAAAAAATGTACAGCAACTAAAAGACAATCACATCAAACCCTACCTGGAAGTGCAGAGAATTAAAAGTCATGACCAATTCAGGATTAAGTAACTACATCAGACACTTTCAAAGTGTTACTGTAATTCTTTTATTAGCACTGTTGAAAATTTTAATTGTGAATATGCAGTGTATGCTATTGCAGTTAACAAAGCCTCAATCTTAGTATGAGAAAAGTTCAAAATTCACAGATTGGGGAGAGGCCAGGGGTCAAGTGTAATAAGTTAACATTCAAAATAGTGGTCTGGTCTGGATTGCAGCACTGAGTGCACTCTGCATTTTAATTCATGTTTGTTCCCCAAGTCATTTTCTGCAAGTTTCCTCTTCTTAATACTTCTGAATAGAACCCTTACTTCACCACTTACAAGGGTGCTCTGCTATATGGTCCTGAGACCACTGGGACTTATTAAACTATGGTGAAACCTTCCTCAATGAATGTTTTCCCTTGTAAACTTCCTAGGATGACATTTTTCACCAACATGGATTCTGTGAACAATTATAAGGTAGGAATTTCAACTGAGTGTTCCCCACACATCCACCTCTCTAAAGTTTCTAATAAGACTAGGTGTGAGGTTTTATTAAAGACTAAAGACTAGGTGTGAGGTTGCTTTCCTGGCTGCTCTATGGCATGAAAAAGAAAGAGTGCAGTTTCTCAGCAAGGTGGGTAAACAAAAATATTTTAAAAATGGGGATTTTATTGGAATTTAAAACTGGACATTCAAAGCAGATCAAGGAGTTAGGAGGTTGGATATAAAAAGGAAAAAACCCCCAGCAGCACAGCCACTGCCAGGGATGTGCTGTCAGTATTAGCCAGAGCAGTCCCTCCACAAGCAAAGTGGAGAGATAAGGGAATTAAAGGAATCCACATTTTTAGGAGGCCTGAGGGGTGTCTGGGTACTGAGGGTTTAGCGATCACAAACATTGCCGACTACACTGAAAATGTGCTGCACAATATCCTTGTGCAGGAAAGAAGCCACCATTTCTCCAGGCGGTGTGTAAAGGATAAAGGAAGGAACTATTCTGTAGCAGCAGCACGGGGACTGGCAGCTGAAGGAGCCAATTCTTTGAAAATCTCAGTTTCCCCTAAAATACAGGCACAGTATACAGCACAAAGCACAACATAGAGGGTGCTTACGTGGTCAGTAGAAAATCAAACATGGAGAGAGTACACAGGGGACAACTGGTCGTGGAAATCCACCTGGCTTTACCCCTCCATTTCCAATCCAGTTGCCAGCTGGAAAAGGTGTGTCTAGCCAGGAACTCGGAAAGGCGGGGATAAGAGAGATTGATTTTGGAGATTGAACCCAAGACACTAAACATGGGGTCCACAGGTGACACAGAGGGTAAGAACTGACTCCTCAATGCTAGTGGAACCCAGTAATTGCTGGTCCACGCTGGGGACCAGCGTGGACCAGCAATTACTGGGCCCAGGAGGTGTGCTGGTTTAAAACCTCCAGACCAACTGGCATCCAGTAAAGAGGCTGGAGCCCACCTAAGCCTAACCCTTGCCTCCAGGAATTCTGTCTACAGAATTACTTGTCACTCCAGCAATCTGGAAGGTGAAGCATCACACTCCAGATGACCCCACTGAAAACTGCTGGGAAGAGCAGCTGAGAATCTCTTGAACTCCAATGGAAAGAATTCTCTAACTTTTCCTCAAGACTTTTTTCTTTGCTCTCTTTGTGACCATAATGGTACATGGACATTTGTATATACTCCTGTTTTTTTGTTTTTTTCTCTTCTCACTTCTTGCATTATTGAAGCCAGTATTTTTCATGGATCATCTTTTTGAGGGTTAGGATGTTTGATTAGTATATTTTAATTTTGTTTTGTATTCTTTTTAATTTAAATTTTACTTTATATATTTTTCTTTTATCTATGTTTCCCTTGATGGTTTTTCTCTTTTTTCCTGCTAACAAACTGTTGTTCTATTTCTCTCCTCCTCCCTCATAATCATCACATCCAACATCACTGCTGTTTTCTCCATGTCCATCATTCAAAATTATAAACCTTCTGCAAACTTGCTGTTTTTGTGTGCACTGCTGCTTATTGTGATCATTAATATTGCATATGTCACAGTAGTAACTATTTGGTTTAATGCTGTATATTGTTTGCATTGGTGGTGATTGTTATTTGTCTCCCCCTAGAGAGTGAGGTACTAGAAGCCTTAGAGATACTATCAGTTCACAGGGTAGAAACTCGACTTTCTCAGATCCATACTGTTAGGCAGACACACAACCAACATGAAAAAGGAAGGGAACAAATCACCCCAAACAAACCAAGATACTCTAATAATAGACTCCATCAACACCACGTGAAAGAAATACCAGAGAATGAATTTGGACTGTACATAGTCAAACTGACCTGTGAAGCAAAGGACAGTATAAGGAATGAAATCAGAAAGAAAATACAGGAAGTGAAAGATCACTTGAATAAAGAAAGATTCTGGAAAAGAAAAGAAAAGAAACCCTTGAAAGATAAAATAAAATAAAAATTCAACTGAAAGTATCACCAATAGACTAGAGCACTTGGGAGACAGAGTTTCAGGCAATGAAAACAAAATATATAATCTTGAAAACAAAGTTGACCAAGGAGAAAAGATGGTAAGAGACTATCAACAGAAGTTCTAAAAAAAAATAGGATAACCTGAAAAGACCAAATTTAAGATTTATTGGGAGAGCTGAAAGCACAGAGATACAAAGGAAATGAAAAATCTTTTCAAAGAAATAGAAATTTCCCAAACCTAAAGAATGAAATGGAAAATCAAATACAGGAGGTTTACAGGGTCACAAATTTAAAAAGTGAGAACACACTCACACCAAGGCACATTATGATGAAAATGCCTAACAAACAGAACAAGGGTAGAATTTTAAAAGCTGCCAGAGAAAAATAATAGGTAACTTTTAGAGGGAAACCAATCCAGATCGCAGCTGATCTCTCAACCCAGAACCTCAAAGCTAGGTGGTCTTGGAATAATATATACCAAGCTTTGAAAGAAAATGGATGCCATCCAAAAATACTATACCCAACAAAATTAAGCTTCAGAATTGATGATGAAATTAAAAACCTTCCATAATAAACAAAAGTTAAAAGAATTTACAACTAGAAAGCCTGCCCTACAAAACATACTCAATAAGATAGTTCATGAAGAAGAAATGAAAAATAAAAGTAAAAATCAGCAAAGGGAAGAACTACACTAAAAGAACAGTGAATCAATGGAAAAACTAATTCAAATTAAAACCAGGAATAAATAAAAATGACAGGGAATGAAAATTATATCTCAATAATAACACTGAATGTGAATGGCCTAAACTCATCAAAAGGAAACAATCAAGAACATGGAGAACCTACAGAAAGGGAGCAAATCTTTGCCACATGCACCTTAGAGCATTAATCTCCAGGATATATAAAGAACTCAAGCTAGGTATGGTGGTGCACACCTGTAATTCCAGCAACTCAGGAGGCTGTGGTGGGCGGATCATGAGTTCAAAGCCATCCCCAGTAACAATGTGAAGCACTAAGGTACTCAGTGAGACCCTGTCTCTAGATAAAATACAAAAAAGGCTGGAGATGTGGCTCAGTGGTTGAGTGTCCCTGAGTTCAATCCCTGGTACCAAAAACAAAAAACAAAAAAAGTTAACACCAAAAATACCAAATAACCCAAACAATAAATGGACAAAAGATACTTCACAGAAGAAATACAAATGTTCAATAAATATATGAAAAATGTCCAACACTTCTAGGCACTTAGAGAAATGCAAATTAAAACTACACTGAGATTTCATCTCACCTCAGTCAGAATGCCAATTATCAAGGAATAACAAATGTTGGCAAGGTTATGGAAAAAAAGGTACACTCATATATTCTTGGTGAGACTGCAAATTTTCCAGACTGTGACCACTCTGGAAAACAGTATGGAGATTCCATAGAAAACTTGGAATGGAACCACCATTTGACCCAGTTATCCGACTCCTTGGCATATACCCAAAAGAATTAAAATCAGCATGCCACATCAATGTTCATCAAGCTCAATTCACAATAGCTATGCTATGGAACCAACGTAGGTGCCCTTCAATAGATGAATGGATAAAGAAAACATGGTACATATACACAATGCACTATTATTCAGCCATAAAGAAAAATGATATTATGGCATTTGCTAGTGATGGATGGAACTGGAGACCACCATGCTAAGTGAAATAAGCCAATCCCAAAAAACCAAAAACTGTATGGTCTCTCTGATATGTGGATGCTGACTCAAAACAGAAGGGGTGGGGGTGGACAGAGGAGTGGACATTAGGTAGATTGAACAGGGAGGAATGGGAGAAAAGGGAGGGGGGACGGGAATTGGAAAGGTGGTAGAATGAATCAAACATAATATTCCTTCCCTATGTTCATATATGAATACACTACCAGTGTAATTCCACATCATGTACAATCACAAGAATTGGAAGTATGTATGTTTTATTCTTTTTTTGTGATGCTGGGGATTGAACCCAGGGCCATGTGCTTGACAGGCAAATATCCTACGAACTGAGCTATATCCCCAGTCCTTATGTGTGTTTTATATGTCAAAATACATTATATTGTTATGTATAACAAAAAGAATAAATTTAAAAAGTGAAAAAAAAATTTTACTGAGATAAATTTGTACACATCAAAATTTAAATGCATGGCTTGAAGAATTATGATTCTAGTAGTTTTTAAACATTATTTAAATCAAAAATCATTGACTTAAACAGAGATAATCAAGTCTAATCAAATAATAGTAACTAGTATCATAAAAACAAATGGAAATATAAAATTGATTGATGAATAAAAAAAAAGACCAGTTGTGAAGATCAACTAACGTCTTTACCACATGTATCACATTTCCAAGGTAATTCTGGGGGTGGGGGCAGTTTAATGCAGTTGAAATTCGAGGTTGACTGAAGCAATTCCACCCTCTCCATACCTGCATGGCTTATCTCCTATGTGAACCTTCAAACACAGATCAAGATTTGAGCTCCACTTGCAGTCCTCCCACGGGCCTTGATTTGTAAGGTATTTTTCCACGGTGGACTTCCATGTTGAACTGTGTCCCAAGCTCTTCCCTCACTCTTCGCATTTGAATGGTTCTTCTCTGGTGTGAAGTCTCTGCTTCAATGAACTGATGTCCGGCTAAAGCTCTCCCCACTCCTCACACTTTCAAGGCTCTTGTTTTTTTTTTTTTTGACTCTCCTATGGTAACGAAGCTGTGAATTCTGAATAAATCCCATTCCATACGCCTAACATTTGGATGGTTTTTCTCCACTGTGAAGTCTCTGATGTCTCAAAAGATCAGAGGCCCAGCCAAAGCTCTTCCCACACTTCTCACATTTGAAAGGTTTTTCTCCACTGTGGACTCGCTGATGTCTCAAAAGAAATGAGGACCATGTGAAGCTCTTCCCACACTCCTCACATTTGTATGGCTTCTTCCTGTGTGGTCCATGCAGTGAGTATTTAGGGCTGATTTCCGATAAAAGCTCTTACCACAGGTGTCACATCTGAACGGTTTCTTTCCTGTGTGCACCATGAGGTGCCCTCTAAGTGTTGATCTCAAACAGAAGTTCTTACCGCATATATCACATTTAAATGGTTTTTCCCCTGTGTGGATTCTCTGATGTTCCTGAAGGTTGGAAGCCTTAATGAAGGCCTGCCCACATTCCTGACAAATGTGAGGTTTCTCCCCTGTGTGGACTTTGCAATGAGCACTGAGTGTTGATCTGTGACGGAAGCCTTTCCCACACTGCTCACATTTGAATGGTTTCTCTACAGTGTGTACTTTTTGATGAGTTTGCAGGTGGGACCTCTGATTGAATTTCTTTCCACATACATCACACTTGCAGTGTTTCTCTCTCATGTGAACTCTCTGATGATTATGAAGACCTGAGCTATTACTGAAGCTTTTTCCACACTCAAGACATCTATGAGACTTCTTTCCTGAGCGTAACCGTTGACGGTCAAAATTGGAGATATCACTGAGGGACTGCTTACGTTCATCACTGAGGTTAAGTTTCTTTCTTGTGCGAATTGGAGATAATCCTGGCCCATCCTGGCAGGGTGAATCACCTTGTTTAGGGAACTCAGAGGTTCGAATCCTTGACCCTTTATCTAAGGTTGAATCACTTGCAATTTGTTCACAGGTTCGCTGGCAGGACAGTTCTTCATATGGTCCTGCTTCTGGAATAGTCTCCAGTTCAGTTTGGCTCCTGCCTCCTATCAGGACAGAGAATTCAGAGATTTGGACAATGGAAGGCTCTGCTGAGAGTTTTCAACATGAAAATAGGGCATGAGACTTTAATGAATACAGGTAATGTACAGAGAAATGTTGCATTTTCCATTATACACCATGATATCTGGTATGTACAAGACTAGAATACATCAAGTTCCACATGTGACTTATGAGTAAGAAATGGAAGACTTTAAAAAAATGGTAATGTGATAAAGAATTAACCTGTTGACATTTCTACTGAATTTCCTAGTTAGTCTAAAATCTTAAATTATAAATTATCAGAATAAATCATGTATATCATGAAATACTGGTCAACAAAACATTAAGAAAAAGAAATGACACACTAATACTTTGTGTATTTGGATTTTTGTTGTATATTCTCATGAATGAAAGAAATAAACCTTACCAAAAGAGGCCTAGACTTCATTCAGAGAGGTAATCGCTAGGCCCTTCTAATAGCAAGCTTGAGAAGGATCTTTTCTTGGCCTGGGGATCATGGATCACTCTAGATAATCTAACAATATGATTTACTGTTGTGACAGCCACACATTTGGGAGGATATGGTGCCATATCTTTTTATTTACTTATTTATTTATTTATTTATTTATTTATTTATTCATTTTTTGCAGCACTGGGGATTGAACCCAGGACCTTGAGCTTTCATGGCAAGCACTCTACCAATTGAGCTATACCCCAGTCCTTCCCCATGTCAAAAAGACTAAAACCTGGGGCTTTAGGTCAGTGCAATCAGCTCGCCAGGAGACAAACTAACCACATGGGAAATTATCAACCAATCATATTTACATAACCAAGCCTGTGGAATGGAACCACAACAACTACTCTGAATACCAGGTCTCTGTACAATGTCATACTTTTATCCTGCAAGAACAACATGTCTAGACTCTATGGGGAGAGGATGATGGAAAGTTCATTCAGTACTTCTCTGGCCTCAGTGCAGAATTCTCCTGTAGGCAGAATATAATATACATCTTTTCCCTGTAAAATTCTATAACCATAAAAGTAAAACCACTCAGTGAGTTTTGATTCTTTCTACATCAAAATACAGTCCTATGTTGTCTACGAAAATAAAGGAAAGTTGTGTGAATTACTGAATGTGAAGGTACTAATGGAAAACTACAAATTTTTGTTTGATATAAAGTGAGTGGCATCTTGTATAAACCATCCCTCTGAACTTTATAGTCGGTTAAACTCACCACAATCCTAAATATCAAATACCTGAGAGTGTTCAGATCTTCAAAGTATTTCTGCACAAGATTTTTTTTTTTTTCAGTGCTGGGGATTAAACCCAGGGCCTTGTGCTTGTGAGACAAGCACCCTACTAAATGAGCTATAACCCCAGCCCTACACAAGAATTTTATATAACATGTATACTTAATCTTATCTTCCCATATTGACACAGATGATAACTTGGTTTTCTAAAATAAGAAAGGGACAGAAAAACCGTGCTTAGTTGTGCACACCCACAATCCCACCAACACAGGAAACTGAAGCAGGAAGATCACAAGTTCCAGACCACCTCGGCAACTAAGGGAGACCCTGCCTCAAAATAAAAAATAAAAAGGGCTGAGGAAGTAGCTGAGTGTTAGAGCACCCCCAGGTTCAATCCCTGGCAACACACACACACACACACACACACACACACACACACAAACACACGAAAGGCAGAGTGGGGGGGTGTGCAGCAAATCAGTTGTGACAAGAATATAAAATCCCATACCAGACAGGTAAGAAAGGTGATGTTCCTAATGAAAAAATATCAAAAGTGGTGAGAATTACCTGGGGTGAAACAAAGCATGAGGGGGTATGCCCTGGTTGGTTCTGCCAGCAACTACTGGACTCTCAAAACAGAGTGCAGAACATTGAGAATGGAATTAGGCCTTTATAATCAAACTGAAAACTACAAACCTTTAGGGAGCTATGAAATCAATTTAAAACCTTTCAGTAAGCACTTAGAAAAAAGAACAACAATAGAAACAATCAGAGCTTCATGACGAGCAGGAAAATGTTATTATACGAAATGCCTTCTGAAGTTACCCAAGGGAGAGCTACACACGTGGAAAACGTCCAACCTGGTTACTGTGAGAGACCTATTCCTCATGTTCACAAAACACTGGAAACTTTGGTCAGGATGATACCAAGACCTGAATTAAGTGATTAAAACTGAAAGTTAACTTCCAATGGCGAACCTTGGAAAATATTGACAGGTAAGTATGTAACAACTGAAATACACTAGAACTCTACTATATTTAATATACTGACACATAGAAATAGGCATTGTATGGGTAGAAGGGAGAATCTCTTTCAGGAAGTTTATGTTTTGAGAGGGCAGTATTTCAATTCCTTCCAGGTTATAAAGTTCACCAGTTCAAAATATAGCGATAGTTTTCTATAAAATAAAGGAAAAATTGTGTGAACTCTATATTCTTTCACATTTTTAATAACTTAATTTGTATATAATAAAGATGCAGATATATACACCATGTATTTAACAATTTGACCAGAAATATAGCAATATTCAGTCGAGTGCCTCTTCTCACTTTCCTGCAAAAGGCAGGCAAAATCTGGGAGCAGTGAAGGGCATTAGAGTTTGGAGCAGCAAAGGGGCTGTGGAAAGAGAAACCTTTCAAAGGAGAAAGGTAGCCAGAAAGCCGGTTGTGGTCTACGGCCTCAGAAAATCAAGACTTCTTTTCTCTTACACAGGGGAGCTGCCTCACAGTGGACATCAGGAAGGATTTCTTCCCAGAAATGAACTATAGGAGGCTCCAGAAAAGTCACAGTGAAAGCATGTTACTCAGTGTGGTCACTGAAAGAATGCCAAGAAGCTTCCCTGGGAAGTAGGTCAAGTGAACACATGTACAACACAATCATGTCAAGGAAAACCAAGGAAACAGAAATTGGATTAGCAGTCATTCAAAAACTGAAAAGATTAAAAAAGAAAAGAAAAATATTTCCCAAGCTATTCTCATTCACATGGTTTGTGTATAACTTATTAACTATTTCCATGAGTCCTAGAGACAGTGAAGTCCTCCAATCCATTAGTTCATTCATCAGGTTAAGTATTTACCAATACCTGCAAAATACCAAAAGTACTCTAGAAATTGAGGATATAGCCATAAAGAAAACAGATACAATTCCTCCTCCCCAAGATCACATTCCAATAATAAGAATTATTATAATAATAAGAAGAAGAAGAATTGGGAAAAGAAAAATACAGGTGCTCCAGAACTTAAAATGGAATTAAAGCTTGGTAAGCCCATGGTTAAGTTAAAAATGGTGTTAATCTACTTACCTTACTCAACATCAGAGCTTAGCCTAGCCTACATTGAACATTCTCAGAAAAACCAACATTAATCTACACCCCGGAGAAATCACCTACTGACTACCTCACATCCTTTACTGAATACAGTACACTGAACAGTTTCGGTTGTTTACTCTCATGATTGCATGGCCGATGGGGCCCTGGGCTTTATTGCTGCCGCCCAGCATCTTGAGAGAGTAAAACAGATGGAAGAGTCTAGTTCAAGAACTCACATTTGCTTGCTTCATACCTGAATTCCCTTCCCTTTGGGTTGCTGTCTTCACCGTCCAAAACTTGTCTTTCCTTATGGAGTGGAATGTGTCTTCTTGGAATGGCTGGTGCCCTGGGAACGTACAAAGACACAGGCTTACCATACGCTAGCTAAAAGCTAGATAAAATTTACTAGGAATTGAGGTTCTCATTGCATACTCAACTCGAACACCCAAAGATACAAAACCACTCCTGGGAGCTGACATACCATCAGAAAGGGGCACTAAACTCACCGATTAAGAGCACGTTCCTTAAGTTCTCCAGCATCACATCTCGGTACAGCTTCCTCTGGGCAGAATCCAGCAGCTCCAGCTCCTCCTCACTGAAGACCACAGCCACGTCCTTAAATGTCACCATCTCCTACAACATCAAACACACATGACCTCAATCTTCTCAGTGTTTACTGGGAGGCACAGAGGACGGGTGGGAAGCTGTTCTGGATTTTGAACTTGGTCAACTCACTCCATCTGTACCCCCACAATGACACAGATTTTCCTGTGACTCACCAGAAGTATGGTGATGATGACAAAGTCCCATAACTACTTCATGTACTCAAGAGGACTACTGACAAACAACCCTCAAGGGTGCCACTGTGCACAGTTTTGCTGTTGAAGCAACACTTGAACACAAATGACCCAGGCATGGGGACCACAGAATGCAGCTCTTCCTGGGCGAAAACCTCCAAGGACACTTGTGTGGAACAGCAGTGAGAGCCTATGTGCAATTTTTGGATGCTCTTTCCACAAAACAGTACCAAGGTACACGCACAGATGCCCTTTAATAATTGTCAACTTACTGAGGAAAGGGATGTCTGAATAGTATATAACAGTTTTGTTTTGTACGCTTATGTCTTTTTCTTTCTTTCTTTCTTTTTTTTTTTGCAGTGCTGGGGATTGAACCCAGGGCCTTGTACTTAGAAGTCAATCACTCCACCAACTAAGTTATCTCCCCAGCCCTATATTTTTACTTTTTTTTAAAAAAAATCTGTATATACTTTTTTCTCTCATCTACCTATCCCCCTAAATTCTCTCACTTCTCTCATACTAACAGCCAACCTCTATTAATTCCTCCCTTGCTCTTACTATAAATTTTTACCTCTATCTTCTCTCCTTCTCCCTCATAAACATCACATCTAACTACTTCTGTTCCCTCCCTGTCCATCATCATTTGAAACAGTAAAACCTTTTAGCCAACTTACTATTTATATTATAGACAGTAATTGAACATTTCATTTCTGTCTATTGTGACAAACTGTAAACGCCTTAATAGGAGCCATTTGGTTTAAGGTGGTCTATCATTTGCACTGGGTACTATTAATATTGGTCTCCCCCTTAAAGGTGAGATAATGGAAGCCTCAGGGACACAAAAAGACTACGGGGTAGAATTTGGAATACCTCAGCTCCATACCACTAGCTGAGAAGACACACAAACAACATGAAAAAAACAAGGGAACAAAGTGCCTCAAACAAACCAAGATGTTCCAATGATTGAATCCATAGACAACACAGTAGAAGAAATGTAAAAGAAGGAGTTTAGAAAATACATAGATTGATCTTCAAAATAAAGAAAGGTATTGAAGAGAAAATACAGGAGTAAAAGATCAATTCAATAAAGAGGCAGAGGTTATAAAAAGGAATCAAGCAGAAATCCTCGAAATGAAGGAAAAAATAAACCAAATTAAAAATTCAATGGAAAGTATCACCAACAGACTAGACCACTTAGAAGACAGAACCTCAGACAATAAAGACAAAATACATAGTCTTGAAAAAAAAAAAAAAAAAAAAAGACAACCACACAGGTAAGATGGTAAGAAACCATGAACAGAACTTCCAAGAAATAGGAGATAACAAGAAAAGACCAAATTTAAGATTTATCAGAATAGGCAATGGTGTGGAGATACAAACCAAAGGAATGCACAATCTTTTCAATGATGTAGTATCAGAAAACTTCCCAAATCTAAAGAATGAAATGGAATATCAACTATAAGAGGCTTCCAGAACTCCAGATGTACAAAATTACAGCAGACCCACAAAAAGGCACATTATATTGAGAATGACTTACATACAGAATAAAGATAGAATTTTAATGGCTGCAAGAGAAAAAAAACAAATTACATTTAGGGGGAAAACCCAATCCAATCTCAGCTGATTTTGCAACCAGACCCTCAAAGCCAGGAGGTCCTAGAATAACATATCTAGCTCTGAAAGAAAATGGATGCCAACCAAGAATTTATATCCAGCAAAATTAAACTTCAGACTTGAAGAAGAAATAAAAACCTTCCATGATAAACAAAAGTTAAAATAACTCACAAGTAGGAAACCTGCACTACAGAACATTCTCAGCAAAATATTCCATGAGAAGGAAATGGAAAAAAAAAAAAAACAAAAAACAAAGAACAATGAAAACCAGCAAAGGGAGGAACCACACTAAAGGAAAGGTCAGTTAAAGGAGAAACTAAGTCAAGTTAAAAACCAAAACTAAACCAAAATGACCAGGAATACAAATCATATCTCAATAATAACCCTGAATGTTAATGGCCTAAACTCATCAATCAAAAGACACAGAATGGCAGACTGGATTAATAAAAAGCTGCAACAATTTGCTGTCTTCAAGAGACTCACCTCCCAGAAAAAGACATCCACAGACTGAAGGTGAAAGGTTGGGAAAAAAACGTATCACTCACAAGGGACTGTGTAAACAAGCAGGGGTTTCCATCCTCATATCAAAGTGGACTTCAAACCACAGTTAGTCAGAAGGGATAAAGAATGACATTTCACACTGCTTAAGGGAATCATATATCAACAAGACATAACAATCATAAATATATATGCCCCAATGGAGCATCTATGTACATCAAACCAATGCTTCTCAACTTCAAGAATCAAATAGACCACAACACAATACCATGTGACTTTAACACACCTCAATCATCATTGGATAGACCTTCCAAACAAAAACTAAACAAAGAAACTATAGAATTAAATAATCAATTATTTAGACTTAACAGACATATATAGAGTATTTCATCGATCATCATCCATCATCGAGCAAAAACACTTTTTTCTCAGCAGCACATGGATCCTTCTCCAGAACAGACCATATGCTATGCCACAAAGCAACTCTCAGCAAATACAAAAAAACAGAGATAACATACTGCATTCTATCAGATCATAATGGAATGAAACTAGAAATCAATGATAAAATTTAAAAAAAGCTACTTCAACACCTGGAGAATTGAATGATGAATGGATAAAAGAAGAAATCAAGGAGGAAATAAAAAAAATACATGTAAATGAGAACACCGAAATATCAAAATATCTGGGACACTATGAAAGCAGTGCTAAGAGGAAAGTTCATTGCATTGAGCTCAAAAGAATAGAAAGTCAATAAATAAAGAAAACTTGGAACTGAACCACCATTTGACCAGTTATCCCACTCCTTGGTGTATATCCAAAGGACTTAAAATCAGCATAGTATAGTAACATAGCCACATCAATGTTTATAGCTGCTCAATTCACAATAGCTGGATTGTGGAACCAACCCAGATGCCCTTCAATAGATGAATGGATAAAGAAACTGTGGTATATATACACAATGGAATACAGCTCAGCCATAAAGAATACAATTATGGCATTTGTAGTAAACAGATGGAGTTGGAGAATATCATACTAAGTGAATAATCCAATCCCAAAAAAACAAAGCTGAATGTTTTCTCTGATAAGTGGATGCTTATACACAGTGGGGGGAGGGGTTTGAAGGATCGGTGGATTGTGTAGATGAAAATGAGGGTGGGGGTGGGGAGAAGGAAAGATGGTGAAATGAAACAAACATCATTACCCTATTCACGTGTATGATTACACAAATGGTATGATTCTACATCGTGCACAACCAGAGAAAGGAAAACCTGTACTGCATTTGTGTACAAGGAATCAAAATGCATTCTGCTGTCATGTATAACTAAATAAAACAAACTACAAAAATTTCTTAAAAATTAAAAAAAAAATTCTGAAGAAAAAAAAATAGAATATGGAAGTGTTTCTCCCATAATACTAAAGTGAGTATTCTACATGTGTGAGACAGCCTCATTGTCATGGGGGGAAGGGTATTGCTCTACCATCCCTAGAGAAAGGTTTCTCAACCTTATCAAAATGGGGTGGACAATCTTTCCTTGGGGATGAGCTAGGGCTCCAGAGTCATATGCACTGTTGGATGCTGAGGAACATCCCTAACCCTTAGACACCACAGCACTTTTCTCTACTAGTTTTAACAATAAAAATGTCCCAAAACAAAAAAAAAAAAAAAAAAAAAAAAGACAATTCACTAAAATTCATTCTAAGGGATATTTATACTTTTGTACTTTTTTAGGTATCCCTATTTTATCAGCTTACCATTTAATGCCCAAGTTTCCCCTGAAAATAGCAAATAAAATTGTGTATTTATGAAGAAAAAAAAAAAAAAAAAAAAAAGCTCATGAGCCTTGTTCCCAAGGTCTCTACCATCAAGTCCCAATTTACTCTGTCTACTTAATTCCAGCAAGTTGTATGGCTCAATGAGAATGTATCCAAGAGGTTATGAACTCAAGCTGCAGACCTAGCTTGCCTAACTTCCACTCATTTTGGTTGGGTGACTATGATCAAATAACATTCTCTCTGCCCTAAAGCCTCCTCGTCTTTAAAGTAAGAACAAAACTACCTCTACAGAGTCACAGGATAGCGTAAATATATTTATTTGTCTAGAGTCCTTAAAACGAAGCTGGCAATTAAGGCTGGATTATAGTCAGAAGTCAGGCCACACTGCATGTCCTGTAATAGACTCGCGTATCCCTGTAAAAGAAAAAAGTCAAGGCGCACTCACGGGGAGCGGTGCTGCCAGCAGTTAAGGATTCTCCACCTCCACCTCCACTTAGCCTGGGGAGAAAAAGAATGCTGTTAAACACCGTGAAGAGCTCAATCACCGCCTCCCTCTGCTCAAGCTGCAGACAACCTCACCCCTCCTAAAAGGGAAGAAAGTGGCGCCCAGAAGTCACCGGTCCTGCAAGCATCCCTGAGAAGAGCCAGCACACCTGAGGCTGGCGCTCTGACCCAACCGCTCATCGGGAAATAAATACTATCTAGAAAAGGCACCATTCGCCCGGTGCGAGGCACGGCCTTAGGTCTTGCTTTGCACGACCTTTCGATTCCCAAACAAGGACGTTAGCATGGTACATTTTCAAGACCGACGATGAGACCCACGGAGGTCGAGTAACAACCCAACGTCGGCCACCCGGGAAGTGGCCGCGCGCGAGATGGAGGGGAGCTGGTCAAGCGAGCCAAGCGCCCCGGAAACCCTTAGACCAGGCGACAGGCGACCTGACCTGGTCACGAACCCGGGGACTCCACCCGACTGCCCCAAACGCGAACCGGCTCCGCCGGGGGGAACGAAAATTGCGGCCCTCGCCGCTCCAAACCTCCGCTCTCCGCAGAGGCTTCCTTTCCCCTAAACCAAAGGCTGGGTCACTGAGGTGCCGGCGTGGGTCCAGGAAATTCGGAAGGGTTCTCAAGACCCAAGAAACTGATTTGAACCACCACGTGAAAGAAATGGCAGTGAGTTCCTTCTCACTCAAGGAACCGAAGCGACTGTGACTCAGCCCATCTTCCGGAATACATGTCCCAGAATTCCCGGCAACGGTCTTCTACGCAGAGACGCCCGCGGCCCCACCGAGCTCCTGGACTACATTTCCCAGAATTCCCGGGACCCACCTTTACGAGGGGAGGCAGGCGTGACTGCTCTGGAGTACTCTAAGAATTTCCCAGAATACTTTAAGAAGCGTTGCCCCTCCGGAGCTCCGGGTTGCGGTTCAGTCCTGAGCAGCTGAGTATGTGAACTGAGTGATGTCCTCACACTTATCCGAGTCCTCAAAACTACTCCATAGACAGGACTTCTGGAAGTGTAAACACCTCAAGCCTGGAAGGGTTATTGTTGGAATAAATAAGATACGATCTTCAAGGAATTAATAGGCAATGACAATTTGGGACTCAGAAGTTATTTAATATAATCAGACGTTGAGACTAAAGCATAATTTACAGAATGGACGAGGCAGAACGGTATCTGCCTCGTAAATTTTGTATGTTGTAAATCGAATAGGACACTTGTTTTCAAGGATCATTGTTACATTTTTGGTAAATTGTCCTAATTTTCTTTGCCCACTTTTATTGGATTTTTCCGTCTTTTCTCCTCATGTAAGTATTATTTATGTATTCCTGATTCTTTTTTCTTGCTCATATTTTAATATGTTTTCTTTTTCACTTTCTGGTTGTTTCTTTTCTTTTTTGGCCATAAAAATTATTTTTAAAGGTTATGAATTTTTTTACTTTATATTGTGCTGAGGATCGAACCCAGTGCCTTACACGTGCTAAACAAGCACTCCTTGAACCACAACCCCAGCCCATGAAAAATAATTTTAACACAATGTTTAGAAAACACTTTAAGGGGCTGGGGATGTATCTCAGGGGTAGCATGCTTGCCTAGCATATGCCAGGTCTTGGGTTCATTCGCCACTACAAGAAAAAAAAAAAAAAAAAAATATATATATATATATATATTTTTGATGTGTAGTTCATAAAATCAGCCTTTAAGTGTACAATAGCAGTAACATCTGGTAAATTCACAAGGTTGTGAAAGCAACACTTCTTGTTCTACAACATTTCCAGCAGAATTGGAACCATCAGCCCAACTCACCCTGGGTCTTCTGAAGGGGCAGCAGATGGAGATCAGTCTAAGGGTAAATTTCATCAACCACACATACATAGTGAAATTTCCATAAAAATCACTTTAATACTTCAGAGTTTCCAAGATGGTGAATACAGTACACTTTGATAGGTGCTGGGAGGGTGATGCACCTGGAGGGGGTGTGGAAACTCCACACTGACTCCCCAACTCCCAAGGACCTCACCTTATGCACCTCTTCCATGCAGCTGTTGTAATAGATTCACAATAGAAAATAAACTTTTCTTGAGTTCTGCAAATCATTCTAGGAAATTATTGCATCCAAGAAGAGAGCTAGTTGGTCAGAACTAAGAGAGGCCTGGGACTTCAAGACTGGAGTCTTGGTTGGGAGACAGTCTTATGGGAATGAGCCTTTAACTTGTGTGATCTGGTGCTAATCAGGTACTTAAGTGTCAGAAATGAAATGAATCATTAGACACCCAGTTGGTGTCAGAGTTGAAGTGCTATAGAAAAACCCCACACATTTGGTGTCAGAAGTGTTGGGAGTAAGAAAGACTACAGAAATCCAACACCAGGCCCTTACAAATGGTTGTGCTAGTGCTATCAGAGAACATCATTAAACGTATGAACACCTCATGTTGTCACGGCAAAGATTTGAAGGAATTAAGTGCTGTTTTAAATAATTTCATTGCAAAAAGAATCCTCACTTTAGGGGCTGGGGATGTAGCTCAGTTGGTAGAGTGTTTGCCTCGCATGCACAAGGCCCTGGGTTTAATTCCCAGCACCCAGCACAGCAAAAAAAAAAAAAAAAAGAATCCTCACTTTAGGGCTGGGGTTGTGACTCAGTGGTAGAGCAGTTGCTAGCCTCTGTGAGGCACTGGGTTCTATTCTCAGCACCACATATAAATAAATAAATAAAATAAAGGTCTATCAACATCTAAAAAAAAATGTTTAAAGAATCCTTATTTTCTTTTCTCCTTCCAGTTGCCCTATTTGGCCCACCCTTAACATGAATAAAAATGAATGCCTATAACCATCATAATCTCAATGTTCTATCTCCAGTTAAGGCCCCTACACCAAATATTATTCAGATTACTTCGCAGCTACTGATCAAGCTTTCTCCAGCACCACAAATTACATTTATCTGAGGGAGTTGAATGGAACACACTCTTTTTTTTTTTTTTTTTTTTTGTCCCATAGGCTATTTCTGTAACTTCAACTGTTACAGAAACTGTTATGAAGAAAGAGGACAATCAAGGGCCTATCCCCACACACTCAGCTATGGAATTAGTGATGATACTGTACGAAAGGGAGATACTTAAGAAGCCATCACATAAGATATTAGAAATGTTGATTAGACTTTGACCTTGGCTGCACCACGATGAATCACAAGGTGCAGAGCTCTACCTCTATCAAAATTTGGGGCCAAAATTTGGTTCATAAAAAGCAGCTATGCCATATCGTGTCAAGCAATAGGTATTGGCTCTCTTTGCTCAGATCTCTCTCAAGTCTAATACCTACGAGTCCCTTTTGGGTTTTGGTGGCAATTCATTCTAGATTTTTAAAACCTAAGTTACTATTTAATTTGGGCCCATTTGAAAACTTCACCTTCCTCAAATACATATTTGCTTACAGGAAACCTGAGAGTATCATGCTGACCCAAACACTGGGGGTGAACTGTGACAATTATAGGAAACTTGCACTTGACTTCGTGTAAGCAATCCACAAGCCCCATCTCCTTCCCCAGTCTCCTGCCTCCTTCACAGTCCTCACAGGGTTCCCCTGCCATTCACAAGTTTTATGTGCCCTGCAACCATCACTTTTAAACTTCCTGCTGGTAAAAAGTCCCCTGTATAACATGAACACTGACTACTCTTCCTGCTCTGGACCTTCTACGTAACAAACCCCATTCCTCACCTCTGTTTGATCATTCTAAGGGGCTATTGTCATAATTCTTGAAACACAAACCTAACCTTGGAGGGAGTTTCTCCACGTCACAGTGGAGTTGTAACAGGTATACAGATTAGCAGGGGGAAAAGAAAAATCTTAAGTTTTCACAGATGACATGATTGTCTACCCAGAAGGTCCCAAGGGTCCCACATGGTGGTGCATGCCTGTAATCCCAGTGACTCAGGAGGCTGAGGCAAGAGAATCACAAGTTGAGACCAGCCTCAGCAACTCAGCAGGGCCCTAAGCAACTTAGTGAGACCCTGTCTCAAAATGAAAAATAAAAAGGTCTGGATGGTAGTTCTGTGGTTAACAACCTGCACCCAATCCCTGGGAGGGAAGGAAGGAAGGAAGAGAAAAATCTTGGGATTTTCTCTATACAATAGGTATTTAAACTATTAAGTTTGACAAGAGGGTAGGATATAAGGTCAATATAAACAATCAATTGCACTTGTACACACTAGCAATGGACAACTGAAAATTAAAGTCTGATAAATAGTACCATTTAATTTAGCACCAAAAAGCATGGAATACTTATATATAAATCTAATAAAATATGTACAGGATCTATATGCTAAAAACTACAAACATCAAAGTAACCAAAGGAGTCCCAAACAAAATTATATACCATGTCTATGGTGTGGAAAATTCGATATTGCTAAGATGCCAATTGTCCCTAAATTCAATTATACATTCAATGCACTCCTAAGAAAAATCTGAAGAATTTACTTTCAAAAATCACAAAGATGGATTCTAAAAATTATGGGAAGACAAACAAAACTCAAATGAATTCTGAAAAACAATGGAATTGGAAGACTCACATGATCCAATTTCAAGATATATAAACAAGAGCTATGGTTGTGCAGTATTTGGCAAAATGATAGATCCAAAGATCAATGAAACCAAACAGAGGCCAGAAAAAGACCTACACACAGATTTTTGACAACGGTGAGACAGCAATTCAATGTTGAAAGAATAGTTAATTGGGTGTACATATGAAAAAAGGGGAACTTGGCCTCACACATTAGCGATTAACCCAAATGGCTCATAGTCCTAGATATCAAACCTGAAGTCATAATATTTTTGTAACCTTGGATTAGGCAGAGTTCTTATATCTGAGATCAGAAAAAGAATAATCCCTTAAAGTCCAAAATTGAACCGCATCAAAATTTTTAAAATTTCCACTCTGTGAAAAATACTGTTAGTCAAATAAAAATATAAGCCAGGGACTGGGGAGATAGCTCAGCCAGTAGAGTGCTTGCCTTGTAAACACAAGGCCCTGGGTTCAATCCCCAGCACCCAAAAAAAAAAAAAAAAAAAAAAAAAAAAAACAAGCCACATACTGGGATATAGTATTTGCAAAACACGTGGCTGACAATCGGTATGTATTTGGATCAGTTATAAACACATATACACACACACATTTTTTTTTTTTTTAAAGGGCCAATTTTAACACAGTTCACCAAAGTAAATAATAACAAACAAACACATGTAAAGACACTGAATGTAGTCCTAGGGAAACACAAATTACAATCAAAATGAGATACCCCTAACATCTTGTGAAATGCGAAAGACCAAACAAGAATAAAAGAAAACCCTAACACACCAAGTGTTGGTGAGGAAGAACTGTAACTCTCATACATTGATGATGATAATGCAAAATGGACAGTCATTCTAGAAAAGTCTGTCAGTGTTTTGGAATGTTAAAAATATTCTTACCAGGGCTGGGGATATAGCTCAGTTGGTAGAGTGCTTGCCTTAGGCCCTGGGTTCGATCCCCAGCACCACAAAAAAAAAAAAAAAATTCTTACCATACATCCCAGCAATAATCCTAGGTATCTATGAAGACAAAAAGAATCTTACTGATACACAAAACTGTATGCAAATGTTTATAGCTGCTTTCTTCATAGCTGAATCTGGAAACCCAAATATTCTTCAAGTGGCAAGTGGATAAGTGAACGTGGTACACCCACACAGCAGAATACCACTCAGCAATAAAAGGAATGACTAGAGGCCTGGGGAAGGAGCCCAATGGTAAAGCATTGGCCTAGCATTCACGTGGTCCAAAGTTTGATCCCCAGGACTGCCCCCCCCAAAAAAAAAGGAATGACAGATACATGCGACAAGATGGGCCAATAACTCAAGCATTATGCAAAGTGCAAGAAGCCAGAATCAACAAGCTACAAACTATAAGATTCCACTGCAAAAAAGTAAAACCAAAAACATATCAGTGGTTGCCAAGGGCTGGCAATGGAGAGAAGGGCTGACTAAACAGAACAAGGGAACTTTGAGACAGGGGGTGCTAGAAACTCAAATTTCTTGATTGTGGTGGTGGTGACCTGGCAGTATTTGCCAAAGCTCAGATGATATACTAAAGTCAGTTTAGTGTATATAAATTATTCCTTAAAAGTTTTTAAAAACTATTAGATTTTCATATATCTTTTATCTAAGAAATTTTTATCATAACTAGATGTTGAATTTTATTAAATGTCTTCTCTGAATCTGAAACAATCATAATAATCCACATATAGAAAAGAACACATGAACCAATATGAAACTGAGCAGATCTAACTAATCCATAGAAGGTGGGATTGACTGGGAATGGGCACAAGGAACCTTTCTAGGGGCTGGGGCTATAGCTCAGTCCATAGAGTGCTTGCCTGTCAAGCACAACACCCTGGGTTCAATCCCCAGCACCACATTAAAAAAAAAAACAAAAAGAAAGAAAGAAAGAAAGAAACTTTCTGTTTAACAGAAATATTGTATACATTTGTCAAAAATCAGGAAGTGAACTGGGGTATAGCTCAGTGATAGAGGACTTGCTTAGCATGAGTGAGACCCTGAATTCCATTTTCAGCACCAAAAAAAAAAAAAAAAAGGAAGCCACCAATTTGAGATTTATACACATTATTGAACTCAAACTATACCCCAATAAGGTCCTGTTAGCATACAAAAATTCTGGTCACAATCCACTAAATTGATTTATGAACCTACTAATGAGTTACCACTCATAAACCTTTGTTTATAGGATGGGCTGGGTTGGAAAAATGAGTGCATATCTAATTTAAATGTCCTCTATGCCTTGTAGAACAATTCATTTGAGGACAATTTTACAGAAACTAATTTAGAACTGGATTAAAAAACCTTCAAATATGACTGGTCTCTTTTCTACTATTTAGCAATTACTGTGAGCATACAATATACTAGGCACTGAAAACACAGAGATTTGGCAGTCAACAAAGTCTCTACTCTCTTGGTGATTATATTCTATTGGAATGGACTTTGGAACTTCCATCTTGGTACTTTTTAGTTCACTCCATATCAGATTCATCCTTCTTCAGCCTCTTGTCTGTGTATATCTGTTAAGGGTCAAGGTTCTGAATAAAGTTCTATGGTTCCATTCTTATAAGGCTTTTCTGTGTTTGGTCCCCAACCTCTATCCATCTTTAGCGAAAACACCAACCCTTTTAATGAAGCAAATTTTTTATCTCCTATAACAGCTCTGATAATTGGATTATTTCAGCACCCATTTGAGATATTAAAACATAAAACTTCAGAGTTTATGATGAAGGGAAGTCCTTGTCACCCTCATCATCAGCATGGATTCGCTGATGAATTATAAGACTTGAGCTCCAACTGAAGCCCTTCCCACACTCCTCACAGGTGTATGGTTTTTCTCCAGTGTGCACTCTCTGGTGGGCTTGAAGGTAGGAGCTCCAACTGAAGACCTTCCCACACTCCTCACATTTGTATGGCTTCTCTCCAGTGTGGACCCTCTGGTGGGCTTGAAGGTAGGATCTCTGTCGGAAACGCTTTCCACACACATCACATCGGTATGGTTTTTCTCCGGTGTGGACTCCACGATGAGCCAGAAAATTTGAGGCCCGACAGAAGCCCTTCCCACACTCGGCACACTGATATGGTTTCTCTCCAGTGTGGCACCTCTGGTGGGCTTGGAGCTGTGAGCCTACGCTGAAGCCCTTCCCACACTCGGCACACTGGTATGGCTTCTCCCCAGTGTGGACTCTCTGATGCACTTGAAGACTTGAGAACTGACTGAAGGCCTTGCCACACTTTTCACATTTGTAGGGTTTCTCTCCTGTGTGGATTCTACAGTGAACGTTAAGATCTGAACTCCGACTAAAGCCCTTCCCACATGTACCACATTTGTATGGCTTTTCTCCAGTGTGGCCTCTCTGATGGGCCAGAAGATTTGAGGCCTGACTGAAGCCCTTACCACACTCCTCACATTTATAGGGCTTTTCTCCCGTATGGACTCTAAAATGAATGTTAAAATCTGAGCTACGACTGAAACCCTTGCCACAAGCATCACATTGATATGGTTTCTCTCCAGTATGGCCTCTCTGATGGTCCAGAAGATTTGAGGCCCGACAGAAACCCTTCCCACACTCCTCACACTTGTATGGTTTCTCCCCAGTGTGGCTTATCTGGTGGGCTTGAAGGTGTGATCCCACACTGAAGCCTTTCCCACACTCCTCACATTTATAGGGTTTCTCTCCCGTGTGGATTCTACAGTGAATGTTAAGGTGTGAGCTGTAACTGAAGCCCTTGCCACATGCACTGCATCTGTATGGCTTCTCTCCAGTATGGATTCGCTGATGGGCCTGTAGTCGTGACCGCCAACTGAAGCCCTTCCCACACTCTTCACATTTATAAGGTTTCTTTCCAGTGTGGACTCGCTGATGGACTTGAAGATAAGAGCTCTGACTGAAGCTCACTCCGCACTCCTCACATTTATAGGGCTTCTCTCCTGTGTGGACTACCACAGGACCTTGGCAATAGGAGCTTTTTTGGACATTCCTCCCATGCCCCTCATGCTTGTATGGATTCTCCCCAGTAGGGACTCTCTGATGATGGTGAAATTGCAACTTTTGACTGAAACCCTTACACAATGCATCGGATTTGTTTGATTTCTCTCTACTGTGCACTCTCTGATGGGCCTGAAGACTGGAAAACCGACGGAAGGTATTATCGCATTTTTCACATTTGTAGGGCTTATCTTCTGCGTGGGCTCTCTGGTTAACTTGAAGATGAGAATCCCAAATTGAACTTTTCTCACATGCCTCCCCTTTGTAAGGTTTTTTACCAACATGGATTCTGTGGTGAACTTGAAGACATGAATCCTGGTTATACCATTTCCTGAACACATCTTCAGAGGGTGCAACATCTTGTTTTTTCAACCGAGAGCCAGTGCCTTGAATATTTCTCATGGAATCTTGATGCCCAGTTAACTCCCCTGTAACCTGTTGCCAGATTTGTGAATAGAAAAGCTCGTCATGTGGCAGATACCTTAATTTGACTTCTTGGAGAGTCTCCATCTCACTTAGATTCTTATTTCCTGTAAAGAGAATTCAGAGATGAGGCATGTGAATGCTCTGTACAGATGTGTCAAAGGTACATGGTGAAGCCCCCAGCCTAAGGTTTTATCATCGTGCATTGGGTTATCTGTGACCCCCAAAACCAAGAGGCAGTCTACCAGGCTCCCATTCACTACACAGTAATGACACCTACTTAGAGTTTTCCTAAGTTTCATAAGTGAGCTACAAGTTAGAAATTTGATAGCCATAGAGCAAGAATAATACTTCCCAGGAAATCTATACCAAGAACCTGACACCTTACTAAAAAGCCTTGTCTTCTTTTGCTGCAGCAGATGTCTAGTAAAAATCTTCTACATAATTCTGCTTACTGCATGGACAACTGGCCTAGCCACTCAGTCTGGGGTAATTGTTATAGCAGTCTTGACAGACTAAGACAGTGAATTAATGAATATTAGCATATATCTACATAAAAAAAGAATCTAGCATATATCTACATATATAAAGAACCTTATAAACTAGAAATAGATTAGACACCTAACAGGAGAATAAAGCTGTTCTAGACTATGTTTCATCACACATTTGTACTTACCAACCTTTAAGTATCTCCACAACTAAGAGAAAAAAATCCATGTAACTCATTCATTCATTCAACAAATATTTATAGAAAACATGCCCTCTGCCAGGTCTGTTTTATACACTGAGGATAGAGCAACAGGGTAGACAAAATTTCTCCTCTCCTCTGAAGTCACATTCCAGTGAGAATGTAGTGAAATAAATATGTAAACAAAAATATGTTAATATGCTAAGTGGCGATCAATGCTTATACATAAAATAAAACAGGGAAAGGAAAGAAGGAAGAAGGCAAAATTAACCGAGTGGTCATGGGAGGCCTTTCTTAGGATGTGACATCTGAGAAGAGACCTAATGAAGTAAGGGAAGGGCCAAGAGGATGACAGAAGGAAACACCACTCCTTCAAACAGCAGGTGATGAGGCATGAGCACACTCAGTCTAGCAAAGAGGCCAGTATGGATGGAACTGACTGACAAAGAGGAAAGTCACAGGTTGTGTTTATAGAATAATGGGGGAAGAGAAAGGAGCAGATACGTGGGACATTAAAAATCACTTTAGGTATCTGAATTTTACTCTAAATCAAGTAAGAAATCATCAGAGGTTTAGAATAAGGAATGACATGATCTAATATTGAAGAGTCAATCAGGTCAGGCATGATGGCGCACGCCTGTAATCTCAGCAGCTTGGGAAATTGAGGCAGGGGGAACACAAGTTCAAAGCCAGTCTCAGTAAAACTGAGGCACTAACCATCTCAGTGAGACCCTATTTCTAAATAAAACACAAAATAGGACTGGGGATGTGGCTCAGTGGTTAAGCACCTTGGGGTTCAATCCCAGTACTCCCCTGCAAAAAAAAGTCAAAGTGGAGAGAGGACTATAAAAGAGCACAACTGAAGAGTGAGAGAACAAAGACTGCTATGGTCATCAGAGACCCAGGCATTGACTTAACCCAGAGCCAAAGCTGTGAATGTGACAAGGACAGACTCCAAACTGCATGATGCTCACCTGGGGAGTTACCACTCTGAGTTGCCACCTTCATCATCCAAAGCTCTTGCCTCTCTATATCTGGTGTGATGGACTGATGTCCTGTGAAAAGACAAAGATAAAAACATATCCCAATTAGAGGGAAAGGACATTAGAGGCCAAAATTACTAAAAATTGTCATTCTCCCTGCATCCTCTTTAGGACATGTTTTCCAAGGGGCTGGGGTTGTGGCTCAGTGGTTGAGCACTTGCCCAGCACATGTGAGGCACTGGGTTCAATCCTTAGCACCACATAAAAAATAAAATAAAGGCATGCTATCCATCTACAGCTTTAAAAAACAATTAAAAATAAATATATAAAACAAATGTATTGTGTCCATCTACAACTAAAAAAAAAAAAAAAAAACTTTTTTTAAAACTAGCGTTTTCGGGCTGGGGAGATAGCTCAGTTGGTAGAGTGCTTGCCTCGCAAGTATAAGGCCCTGGGTTCAATCCCCAGCACCACAAAAAAAAAAAAAAAAAGACTACTAAAACTAGTGTTTTCCAAACTTTCAATCATGACTCAACAGAGGAAATATATTCTATGCAAAGACTCCAAATATTAAGACATTAGTATACACTACTGGAAAAAAAAATGTCTGTTTTCACTGTATCCCCCCCCCCCCCCAACTGTATCTCTCCCCACTGTCTCTCTCACAGTTCTAGGCAATGGGATGCAGTTTTTGCTGCAATGTGCAATTATGGCCAAGCACAGTATTTTCTACTCTGTTTCATTAAAAAATGTTCATATGATTCACTAAAAACTCACTAATTTGCAATGACTGTAATTTGAGAAAGGACAAAAACTTACTGCAATCACGCTGTCGATTTGATTTATTTACAAAAACACACACTACCCAGGGGAGAAAGGCCAGAAAGATTTCAGCTGTCTCATAATGATTAGAAAACTCCAAAGTCCTGCACAGAGAGGGACACAGACATGCCACAAGGAGCTAAAGTTCAGCCAAAGCATCTGTCCTCACCCACTGAGACCACATTCCTGAAGTTCTCTAGCATCACATCTCGGTACAGCTTCTTCTGGGCAGAATCCAGCAGCCTCAGCTCCTCCTCACTGAAGACCACAGCCACGTCCTTGAATGTCACCATCTCCTACAACATCAAACAGACTTCACCTAAATTCTGCAACAAAGATCCACTGGAAGAAGGGTAACACTGTGAAAAGTGGAAAAGATGTATAGGAAGCAGTTCCAGATTCCAAGAGACCAAAGTCAACTTTACTATAATATATGTTAAAGATTTTTTTCTTGTCATAATAAATGCTGAAAAGAACAACTTTTTCATAGATATCAGTCCATCCAATTATTTTCTTAGAGGTAAAAATTACAGTATCAAAAAATAAGCAATTTCAAATTTGACGTACAGTGAGATTTTCTTTTCAAAATTTCCCCTATTTTATCCTTCCCCCAAAGAATATACATATTTATCTAAATTACCACAGACAATACTGATTTTTTAAAAAATTCTCAATAATCTAGTCAGTAAAAAACAACTTGTTTTGGTTAGTTGCACTTATTTGATGATTAATGAGATTCTATTTTCATATATTTACTGGCCTTCTTTATTTTTTCTTTGGCCTTTCCCTTATATTCCAATTAGAGTTTTATCTTATGGCTCTGTAAAATTTCTATTAAATATTTTAAACTTTTGTTTTTCAGTATATGTATGTATACGTCTATATTACACATTTCCTCCTACATTTTGCTATTACTCTCATATAGCTAGCTTTGCATACAGCAGTATTTCTCAACTTTAGCACTACTGATATTTTGGGCCAGTTACTTCTTGTCTACAGGGGGTTGTCTGGTGCACTGCAGGATGTTTAGAAGCATCCCTAGATTCTATCCACTAGCTACTAATAGCACCCTCAACTGTGACAAATTGTGTCAAGATGTTGCCATGTCCATATATGACTGCATGACTGATGTGATCCTACAATTTTTATAATCAGAAAAATGAGAGATTACACTTCATTTACGTATGAGCTACCAAAATGTACACATGCATTGTCATGTACAACTAATTAGAACAAAAAAAATTAAAAATAAAAAAAAAAAATACAATAAAAAATGATGTTGCCTAGGAGGTAAAATTACCCATGATTAGAAATTTTTCTGATTAAGAATTAAGCACTGGGTTGGTGATATAGCTTACTTGGTAGAGTGCTTGCCTTGCATGCACAAGGCCCAGCACCACAAAAAAGAAATAATCATTGTTTTGACTTTTCACTTGCACACTGTTCATCCCTAGAGTCCTGCACATTCGGGCACCCTAAATGTCCAATGCTCACAGACAATGGGTCAATGAAGAGTGAAGTGAGAAGGAGTATGATCTGTAACATCTTCCACCCACCAGGACAAGTTCGGCACCCACAAAGAAAGGCCTAAGTCCTTTGGGCAGAGAATTCTTTGCCCTTCCCTGCTCCCTTATCCAAGTAAAAAATGTAGCAGACCTTCTGAATCATTTTATTCTTCAGTCTCCAGTGTGAATTTAGCTAGCACTTTCCTGAAATTCTGTAATCCTCACTCTTTGCAATACACACAAAATCAAGCACTGCTTTATAAGATTGCTTTGAGAATTAAATGCAATAAAAGTACCTAGCAAGTCTTCTTGAATTATGGCTTTAAAAATTAAGTACACTATTACTTCAACAAAATAAATAAATGTAATAAATTTTAAAAATGTAGATCAGTAAGTAAATACACCCAGGGTGTAACTCAGGCATGGGTGAGAAATATCTAGCTTTATTATGTGATCTTTAATCAGTTACATCATGTTGCATCAAGATATATTTTTACATTCTACATACAAAATATCAAAGTACCACATATCAAAAGTACTTTTGTAATAGTGGTCCATTTCACCTTTTGAATATACCTCTGAGGCTTATTTTTAAAAGGGACAAGTTTTCCTTTTCCTCTTCTCCCTCTCCCCCTCCCTAATAGCGAGGGGGAGGGGCGGGGGCGCGGCGGGAGGCGGGAGGGGGAGGAGGGAGCCTTGAGTTATCTGCCAGAGGATCTAGCAAGTGAATATCTCTCAAATTAACAAGTGAATGTTAACACACCATCAGGGATCCCTGGGACCCCCTGTCAGGGCACACCTGGAATGGTAAGAGCCCTGTTCCTCCTGATGAGCAGAATTACAGCCTCTGGGACAGGAGTTCCCCTTTGCTAACAAAGAAATAAAACTTCTTTTTCCTATTTCTCAAAACTGTCCTTGTTAAAATTGAATTGGCATCCAGGACAAGGACAGAGCTTTCGGTTATACTCTTTCAATTTAGTGTTCCTCAAATATTAGGAAAAAAAAATAATAGCAAAACTCCTCCAAATTCCTTTTTTGGGGAAATGCTTGTATTTGGGAAAACTGTACTACAATGTTTTTTAACGCTGTTAAAATTCTACACTACTAAAATATCCATAAATAGGGAAAAATAATCTCTCAACTCTGCCCCAATCAGAGTATGCCAACTTAAGGGAATATCAATTGTTGTGGTTTGGACCTGGAATGTTCACTGAAAGGATCATATATTAGTCAATGCAGCAATGCTCAGAGGTGAAAAGATTGGATTGAGGGATCTGACTTCATCAGTGGATTAGTCCATTTGATGGACTAATAATTTGAATGGACTTCACCAGGAGAGGTGAAAATGATAGGCATGTTAGACATGGAGGAAGCAGGTCGCTGGAGCATGGTCTTGGGACTATATTTGTCCCTGGTGCCTCCCCGTCTCTTCTTCCACATTGCCATGAGCTGAGCAGCATTCCTCTACCAGGCCCTGCCACCATATTTCTGCCTTGGAGCCAAAAGACCATGGACTGAACTTCTGAAACCATGAGCCAAAATAAATTTTTCCTCCTTTAAGTTGTT
Source organism: Sciurus vulgaris (assembly GCF_902686455.1). Taxonomy (NCBI): domain Eukaryota; kingdom Metazoa; phylum Chordata; class Mammalia; order Rodentia; family Sciuridae; genus Sciurus; species Sciurus vulgaris. The sequence continues at coordinate 53,468,258 of NC_136478.1, read as the reverse complement.
ACTTTTGGTCAAAGTGACAGAATGCTAACACAATGATATAATCATTAAAAATGCAGGGCTGGGCTGGGATTGTGGCTCAGTGGTAGAGCACTTGCCTAACATATATGAAGCACTGGGTTTGATTCTCAGCACCACATATAAATAAATGAATAAAATAAAGGTCTATAAACATCTAAAATTTTTAAAATATATTTGAAAAAATGCGGGGCACATAATATTCCTTATAAAAGACATAACAATTTTATCTACATAATGATTACAAACATACTGTTATGGATGTATGTGAAGAAAACATGGGAAAATAATTTTATTCCAAAAAATAGAAAATTGGGAGATTTTTATTCACTACTGACTTTTCTATGCTTCTGATCAAATTATAAAACAATAAAGCAACAAAAATTAAACTATACTAAAATAAAAGCATCTGGCACCCAAGAGCTTCTCAAATGCCAACTGTTATCTTAATTCTTCCTCAGAAAAAGAAGGAAAACGTATGCAATCTTTGAGAAATGAAAAGGACAATTTAAAATGTAGAAAAGTAAGCCCAACTCACCTTGAACTTGGTCATTGTGTCCTCCTTCTGGGGAACACCGAGTCTTAGGAAGGCATAACGTGAGGAGGAAAAAAAGCCAAGAGGTTACTGCTGTCAATTGAAAATCACCTTGAACCTCTGGAGTATCTGTTATTCTCTTAGTTTGTCATGCTTAACTTGATGCCTCTGAAATAATATTTAAGATTTCCCACACAACTGAAGTTTTTGGGGTGTAAAATACATAAGGTAATGTACCACTTTAACCACTTGTAAGTGTACAATTCAGTAAGTGCACTGACGATGCTGTGCGACCACCCACACGTCTGTACCACCCGAACTGAACCTCTGAACCCACTGAGCAGTAACTCCCACTCCCTCTTCCCCAGGGAAGACCACTGTCTCTGTGAATTTGACTATATGGACGACTGAGTTGCAAAATCTACCTTGTTAACAAGGTAGGGCCTTAAAAAGACTATCACGGAGATAAGGAACTTTAATAAAAACCTGTGTCTCTATAAGATTTACTTAACCATAAGTTTGATAATCAATGTCAATGAAATTATCAAGCTAATTATCATCATCATAACAAAAACAATAATGCTTAACATTAAATAAACACTAAGTAGATGTTAAGGGCTCTGTGAAACAAGTTTCATTTAGGTCCCTCACACATACCTGTGAAGATCCCTCACACATACCTGTGAAGAAGCTACTGTTACAGTAGTTAGGTGACCTTTGTCCAATCACCTAAACTTTGGTGCCTATCTTCAGCTATAAAAAGAAGAAAAACAGAATGTTAGCCACAGGATTATTATGGGGAATAAATGAATAAATTCATGTAGTACTCTTGGCAAAGTACCTGGCATTTCAGTAAGTTTTCAAGAAACGATGATGACAGTTCTTACACCTATTGAACAGGTGAGGTCAAGAGGCAGGAGTGGTCCCTGAATCCAGCTCTGACACTGAAGCCAGTGTTCTAAATCTTGTTTCTGTTGTTTCTAAAGACAAAAATAAGCAGATGGAAGTCTAAGGTCTGACAGAGAGAGAAATGAGAACTACAGGTAAAAGACAGACACAGAAATGGAGAGGACATTGAAGCCAAAGGATTTGCTTGAGGAGATGAGAACTGAGCTATGAACAGAACAGGCTCTAAACCCAGCCCTCCGGTATTTGAATACTGGCATCTCCACTTGCTAGTACTTTGTGCCTTTGTGTATAATCTAAAAATTGGGGATAATATTAACAATACCAAACTCATAGGAAGGTCAGTGAAAGTGACTAGGTATACATAAAGCTTTTGGAAGTGTCTGGCAGCTTAATCCTTCAGTAGCTATTCCCCAGACACCAACATGGCTACTTTATGTGAAAGAGTCAAAATGCTCCTTCCATGGTGCTATGAGTTGAATGAACGTAGTCCCTCAAAATTCATATGTTAAAACCCTTATGTGATGGTACTGGGCCTCTGGGAGAAAATTAAATCATGAGGGTAAAAACTCCACAATGGGATTAGTGTCCTTATAAGGAGAAAATGTGAGGGGCTGGGATTGTGGCTCAGTGGCACAGTGCTTGCCTAGCATGTGTGAGGCACATGGGTTCAATTCTCAGCACTGCATATAAATAAAAATGAATAACATAAAGGTTCATCAACAACTAAAAATATGGACATTAAAAAAAAGATCTCTTTGGGTTGCAAAATTTTGTGGTTGACCCCCAACTGTGAGGATTTAGAGAGCAGGAGTTTTATTTCCAAGTCTTTCCTCTAGGTTTTTCACAACATTCACTGTTCTTGGACAAGATCAAGGTCATCTCAGAGGAAAGTCATCTCTAGATTTTTAAAAATACCATCTTAGGAAGATTTTTTTCTTTTTTCTTTTTTTTTTTTTGTTTTGGGGCATCAGGGATTGAACTCAGGGGCACTGGATCACTGAGCCACATCCCCAGTCCTATTTTGTATTTTACTTAGAGATGGGGTCTCACCAAGTTGATTAGCGCCTTACTATTGCTGAGGCTGGCTTTGAACTGTCTCAGCCTCCCCAGCCGCTGAGATTACAGGTGTATGCCATGGCACCTGGCAGGAAGATGTCTTCTGTTCTTCAGTCAGTGCCTATTTGGATCCCTGTTAAGGAAACCAAAGAATGTGTCCATCAAAATATGGAGAATGACAACTATTTCACTGCCTGCATAGTTAGCACTACACAGGTTAACTTACTGATTCTTCATTAAACAAATGAGCCTATCAACTCAGCAAACACATATGGGAACCCAGTTTCAAGATGCTGATTAGGAAATCAGCAATGATGCTCCACCTAAGTGCCAGAGTTCTGCATAGGACCCTCTGGCAGAACAAGAAAAGGGCCTGCGCTCACACTGGAATGGAAGGAGTTCTAAAACATGGCTTGATTTGAGCCCTGGAGGATGACAAGAGCTGTGTTAGCTGAAGAGGAGCAGAATCCTTGAAAAACTGCTAGAGGATGAACATAACCACACAAGGACAAATGAGGCAGAAAAAGATGGGCAGGAAGGAAGATTCAAACTATGAAGTGTGAGTTCCTGACTCAGGGCCATGGAAAGGAGAGCAGGAAGATTCCTTTTGTGTTGGAAACAGATTACTCTCCCAGCAGACAGGAGGAATCCTCCAGAGGAAGAAGCCAGAGAGAAAGCCAGGAGGGCCACACCATGCACCATTTCCTTCTTTGTTCAAATGTCAGCACCTCAGCGAGCCCCTCCCTGGCCACCCTGTAGAGACTTTCCATCTCCTAACTGCACACATTCTCTCTTCCTCACCCCTCCTGCTTAAATCTTTCTCCCAGCACTTACCACTTGCCAGTACTCCACTATGCAACTTACTAATTTATATCCACTGCTCTGTCCCCCAGGGAGTTTGTTTCCTGTTGCATCCCAACAGCTAGCATGCTGCTGTAGAAACTCAACAAAGGTCTGCAGAATGGGGTTCTAGGGATATAGCTCAGTTGGTATAGTGCTTGCCTCGCGCATGCACAAGGCCCTGGGTTCAATCCCCAGCACCCCCCCCCCCCCAAAAAAAAGATCTGCAGAATGACTCTGAATTACTGAGTGAACAATTAATAAATATATTATGTAGATCAGGCCTCATTATTTATCCTCTTCTTCATTCATTCAATGTAAGTATATACTTATTGAGAGCCTACTCGGTGCCAGCCAAGGGTCCTAGACCAGAAAGGTACTTCACAAGGTGAGTGAAGCAAAGAACCTAATCTCACAAAGCTGCTAGTACAGTGGGGTACAGGACCACAACAAACCAACAATATATGGTGAAAGGTGCTCTTGATAATGAGGCAGGCTAATAGGATAAGAAGAGGTGGAAGGTGTGACTGTTACAGAATAAGTTTTTGTCATAGAAGGTTTCTCTCACATTTGAGCAGAGACCTGACCCAGGGAGAAAGAGTCATAGAGATAAATAGCTCAGAGTCAAAATGTAAATTAATCACATGGAAACAGAAAATATTTTTAGTTAAAAAAAAAAAAAAACTAACACTAGTCTGTTCTAGTGCTGCCCACATTTTAATGCTCTACGAGTTGACTGGTGATCCTGTGAAACATACAGGACACCCCTAGAAATTCTAAGTCAGAAGTTCAAGGATAGGTACGAAGAATTGACATTTCTAACAATACCTCTCAAGTGATGCTGCTGCTGCTGGCCCCTGGATCACAATGTGAGTAGCATTAGTCAAAAATAGCTCTCTGAAGGAGAGGTTTAACACTGACCTTAACATATGATTATTATCTAGTTCTTGTGTCAGAAATGGTAACATTCAATACATACTATCCTCATGTTTCAGGAAAAAAAAATAGCTCTCTAAGTGTCTTCACACAAATGACCAGTTTTTCACCTCTAACTTTTCTACAGACCTAACAGACTGCCCAGCTGCCCAAGGACAAAACACTGCAGACCATAAACACAAATTGCAAGCTTGTTTCTCTAATACTAACAAATGGGATTAGACTCAAGGTCTGTTAGGATCAGGAGGACCAAGATCAACTCCACTCCCATCCCCACATTACACCCAAGGAAACCCAGACCATTCATTCATTCATATTCTCATTCTCTCTCTCTCTCTGGCTGGGCGGGGAGGGGGGGTTGGTTACTGGGAATTAAACCCAGGGGCCCTCTACCACTGAGTTACATTCCCTGTCCTTTTTATTTTTTGAGACAATGTTAAGTTGCCCAGGTTGGCCTCAAACTTGTGATTCCCCTGCCTCAGCCTCCCCAGTAGCTGGGATTACAGAAGTGTTCTCAGCCACTAGACAATACTTCTCAAAGTCCAGTGTGTGTCTGTATTGTGAGGCCTACTTTGACATCTTTGAAGTTCACAGGGCTCAAAAGGCCTGACTGTGAGTTCCTCTGTCCTCTTCAGATACACCCTTATTTGGCAGGAAATATTCCCTGCCCAAACCCAAATATTCCCTACATATTTAGCATGTCTTTAGATTCTATACTATTTGACATTTGTTATTCCTAATCTCTAAATCTGCTTAATCATAGAGCGAGACTTACAACCAAAGCTATTTACATCTTCCTTGCATGAAGCTTTCATAGGACACCAAAGACACTATTCCTTCAACCACTAACCCTGACCTGCCTGTTTTCGTTCAGTACTCAACAGAGGACAGTCCATTGAGCTACCCAAGTCATACAAGCAGTCTCAGTTCCTTTCTGTCTGCTCCCTGACCCCTAATGTGGCCTGCTTCCTGAGGCCCTGTGTACATGATGTGCCTCTCACTTCCAGGAGAAGTGTAAATACCAAAAATCTTCTTTCAAGCCAGACACTGTGGTACATGCCTGTAATCCCAGCTACTCAGGAGGCCAAGACCAGAGGATGTAAGTTCAAGGCTAAAAATAAAAAATACAAAGGGCTGAGGATGCAGCTCAGTGGAGAGCACCACCGGGTTCAATCCTCAGTACCTCAAAAACATAACAAAATAAAACCAAATCTTTGTCAATGGCACTAACCTCTCCTTGTCAACACTCAGTCTCCTTTGTAAATTCAGACCCAGGCATAATTCATCCTCTCAGCTGGAACACAAGAACTCCATCAGGTCCCTGACAGAACAGGTTTCACCTCCCTGACAGGCTGCAAAATTATTCAAACAATCCATCCTCCTATGGAAACCAAGGGTCACCTTTTTGTCACTACAAGGTCTACCTACCATAGCCTCATTTGGTTAAATCTGTAGAAAAGTTAGAGGTGAAAACCTGAAGTCATTTGTGGCTCTGCCTGGAGTATAGTGTCCTTCTCCCTAAGCTGTGAATATACGTGGCTGATATGCTGCTGCCGATCTTATCACTGTAAGTAGCATCGGGCTTGTGTGTTCAGTCAACTCATATTTAGTCAGTATCTTAGTCCATTTGTGCTGATGTAACAAAATACCACAGACTGGATAATTGGTAAATGATAAAAATTTATTTTTCACAGTCTGATCACAGATTTGGAAAGTCTAGGTTCAGGGCTCTGGCAGGCTACATGTCTAGTAAGGGCCTTCTTGCTGTGTCCTCTTGTGACAAAGGGGACAGAAGGGGCAATACGAGGGGAGAAATGCTGTGCCCTCATGTGGCAGAAGATCAAGAGAGGAGAATTCTCCCTGAAGACTTTAGTAAGGGCCTTCATCACTTCCCGAAAGGGCCCCCTCATAATGTCACCACAATAGGGATTATAATGAGAATTGTGAGACACACTCAGACCATAGCAGTTTGGAATCCTGCCTTCACCAATGAGGTGAACAGATAATCAGAATAACACCAGAATTACCCAGAAAACTAACCATGAGCACAAGGTCAAGCTTATTAAGTAATGTAAGGAATGGATCTTTGTAATTTTTACTGAGTCCCCCAGGTGACTCCAATGTGACCAGAGTTCAAAAACCATTACATATTCTATACTCCCAAGGAGTTAATAGAACTGCCCAAGGGCACCCAGGAAGCCCAAGGCTGGGCTAAGTCTGGCACTCAACCTCCTGATTACTCCTCTGCATTATAAGGTGCTCCTTGGGCTCTAAAAGACAGGAAGAGCAGAATGACTGGTAAATGCCCCTGGAGGCAAGTCCTTAGAGTGAAAGGGAAGACTTCCCTCTAGATCAGTGCTGTTCGACAGAAACAGAATGCAAGCTGCACGTATCATTTAACATTTTCTCCCAGTCAGTTTCGCACATGCTAGGCAAGTGCTCTGCCACTAAGCTATACCCCCAGCCCCAACTTGTTGCAGTTTTAATGTTGCATATTCAACATTAACAAATAAAGGACAACTTGAACCTTTAACACAGAGAGGACTTACTACCTGTTCCAAGCACTTTATATACTACATCTCTTTTAATCATAAGAACTTTAGAAGGTAGATATTGATATTATCCTTGCTTGACAGGTAAAGCAGCTGAGGCACAGAGAAATTAAATAACTTGCCCAAGGTTATCTGGTTACTGAATGCTCAAACTAGGTTTCAACATAGGGCTGAGGTGTGACAAAGGCTCTGCCCCTGGCTGAACTGTGACAGGAGGCTACTTATTCAGTTAACTTGTCTGTGCCTATTTTTTCCTATTTAAAATGAAATTAAGAATAGAATTGTCATGAAAAATAAATGCGTGTGTAAAGCACTGCAAATTCTTTTGAGTCATAAGAGGCACCCAATAAATGGTAGCAGTTCTCATCCCTCTGAAGATCTCCTGCAATCTACAACACTGTGAACATAAATCTTGATTTGCCTCTACAAGAATTTTAGATCATGAAATATTATCCATAATTGTACATCAATTTTTGAATACTCTGAAAAAAGTTGTTGGATTCTATAACCCACCAAAAAGCGAGATAAAGGACAAGGTATATAGTCTTTTTATTTTGTGCCCTAAGCCCAAGCTGCAGCACCCTATTTCCCATGGCCTATTGGGACAGCTACATGAATCACACTCACTGAATAACTCCTCTCTGCCCACCTTTTGTTACTCTGAGAATATGATGAGGTCTGTGAAACGGGGGTCCCTGCAGCCTAACAGTACAGAGAAAAGAAACCAAGAGTTATGTGCCAGTGGCAAGCACACCTTCAAAGCAGCAAAGAATTCACCATCTTCTTTTTCCTAACTGCAACTCTTTCTCACATGAGTAATATTCTCCTAGTTGCCAAGAGCAAGAACCTCAGAGTTGCCGTTAACATGTGTTATGGGCTCAATTGTGTTCCCTCCAAAATTAACATATGGAAGTCCTAACCCTCAGTATCTCAGAATGTGACTATATCTGGATATACTGCTTTTACAGAAGTGAGTACCTCAACACACAGAGGGGCGATAGAGTTCTGGCACACGGAGGAGGAAAGTCTCAGAAAAAGTCAAAGCTCCTGACATTCTGACCTTAAACTTCTTGCCTCCAGAACTGTGAGAAAATCAATCTCGGTTATTTAAGCCACTTAATTTGTGGCACTCTGTCATCAGAGCCCTAGCAAATGAGTATAATCTCCTGTCCCCTGGTCTTCATAATATAAACATATATATATATATATATATCTCCATCCTACTTATCTACTTAAAAAGTCCGAGTTCACTTTAAAATACTCAAGGGGTAAAAATGTGGTGGGTGAGAGGGAGAAGCATCAAGATTAGTAAGGACTGAAGTTGGGGGACTGTCACATAGGAGTTAGTTAATTATGCTTTGGGTATATGTGGAAATTTCCATAGTGAAAAACTGAGGAGACAAGGGTGGTAGCACACACCTGTAATTGCAGCTACTCAGGAAACTCAGAGAGCTGGGTGCAGTGATGCAGGCCTGTAATACCAGCACATCAGGAGACTGACGCAGGAGGGTCACTAGTTCAAAGCCAGCCTCAGCAACTTAGTAAAGCCCTAAGCAACTCAGTGAGACCCTATCACTAAATAAAATATAAAAAGGGCTGGGGATGTGAACCCAGTGTTGAGCACTCTGGGTTTAATCCCCAGTGCCACCAAAAAAAAAAAAAAAAAAAGGTTCAGACAGGAAGGATTGTGAGTTCAAGGCTAACAGTAAAACACTGCCCCCCACTCCCCCCACCCCTGCAAAAAAAAGATGCCCAAGAGCTAAGGAAGTTAAAACTCACGATGAATAGTGTGATAACACTTTCTTTTCTTTTCTTTTTTTTTTTGCAGTGCTGGGGATTGAACCCAGGATCTTCTGCTTGCAAGGCAAGCACTCTACCAACTGAGCTATCTCCCCAGCCAGTGATAACAATTTCATAAACATAGACAATACTTGTTTAAAAACAGAAATGCATTAAAAAGTTAATAATCTATATTCTAGTAGGTTGGGTAATTCCTCATGTTTCCTTTAACGTATATCCGTACTTTTGAAATTCTCTACAAAGAGTATGGATTTTTATGATCAGAACTATACATATTGCTTAAAGTAAAGCTAAATGAGAATGCTTCAAATTTTTATAGAAGAGGACAAACTCACTAACCTTGCTGTCAAAATCCTCTACAATAGGGGCTGGAGAGATAGCTCAGTTGGTAGAGTGCTTGCCTTGCCAGCCCAAGGCCCTGTTCCAACTTACTCCCAAATACTCCCTTGAATCTAGTTTCTTATGACTGGATATTTATACAGCTTATTTTTCTTCCTTTTTTTTTCTTTTCTTTTTCTTTTTTTTTTTTTTTTTTTTTTTTTTGTGGTGCTGGGGATTGAACCCAGGGCCTTGTGCTTGCCAGGCAAGCACTCTACCAACTGAGCTATCTCCCCAGCCCCAGCTTATTTTTCTATATAAGTTCCTAATTCAAAACTGTGTGCCTTAGGATATCCAAAGATATAAGGAACACAAATCCTAGACAGAAATTCCACTTTTTTAAAAAATATATTTTTAGATGTCAATGAACCTTTATTTTATTCATTTATTTATATGTGGTGCTGAGAATCGAACCCAGTGCTTCACACATGCTAGGCAAGCGGTCTACCACTGAGCCACAACCTCAGCCCCCAGAAATTCCACTTTTCTTACTAGCACTGTAATATAGAATAAGTAACTTAGGCTCTTTGTTTGGGTACCAGGGATTGTACACAGGGGCACTCAATCACTGAGCCACATCCCCAGCCCTTTTTTAAAAAATTTTATTTAGAGACAGGGTCGAGTAGCTTAGCACCTTGCTGTCGGCTGAGGCTGGCTTTGAACTGAGGATCCTCCTGCCTCAGCCTCCTGAGGTATGTGCCACCTCACCCTGCAACTTAGGCTCTTTGTATCTTTACTTCCTCTTCTGTGAAATAATGCTAATAACAATGCCTACATCATGGGGCCTTTGTGAATGTTAAATGCGTTAATTTTCATCAAGCCCTTAAAACGCTACTTGGCCCTCAATAGTTCTTTCTGATTCTGACTATTATTTTGCCACATTTTCCCAACTATTCAACTATAATTTCACATTTTCGCAGCAGAAACATTTGCTAATGAATGAAATACCTTCTTCCACTTTGAACAGAAAAGGAAGAAGAATGCTAAGTCCTGCCTAGTGGGGCTCTGTTGCCAGGAGCCTGGGATTCACTCTTCCTCTCTGCAGTCTTTCAGAAGACAGGGCAGGGGAAGAAGGCTCCTGCAAGATACCATTATCTTTTTTTTGTGGTTCTATTTAAGTTCCTAATTCCTATTTAAGTTCCCTATGTCTTAGGATATCCAAAGATATAAGGAACACAAATCCCAGATAGGATCTCACCAAACTCCATCTGTGAGTGATGCATGCTTTCTTTAAAAAAAAAAAAAACAGGTCAGAAGTAGTCCAGGGGCTGAGGAAGTACCTCAGTGATACAGTGCCCAGCATGCGCAAGGCAATCGGTTCAATGTTCAGTACCCGAGGGCGCTGGGGGGCGTAGCCCAGGAGTGGCCTTCTTTTCCGCTCAAAAAGAACAGCGAGTGGTACTGCAAAGACCTTGCAAAGAAAGAACAGTTTTTTGGTTATTATAATGGTCCTAATAGTAACAGCCAACACCTTGCCCCTCGCCTACGCTGTCCTGAACATTAAACTTGTACTCTAAGACTGATTCTGAAAACAAATGGATAAGATAGGAACTTGGAATGTTTCCTTTTACACGAGAAGAAACTAAGGCTCAGAAAGATTCTTAGCAAACGTTATGTTGCCAGAAGTGACAGGGAGGGAGGAAGGAGAGGAAAGGTGGGCTGGGCAGCAGAGCCCAGAGATCAAACGCTGCGGGCTGCAGATCCGCCTCCAACCCGCGGACGCGCGCACCGCCCCCAAAAGCAGAGGCTCCAGCGAACCCAAGGCAGGTGGCCGCCTCTGCCCCACAACCCCGCCCTCCTCCGCTAGTCGCGGCTTCTCTTCTCGGTGACCCAGGTGCAGAACTCGTTGACCCTACAATCAGGTCAGAAAGGTTACAAGAGGTCACAGGGCCCCCAAATTCACTCACCTCCCTGAGAAATAGGCAGGCCGCAATCTCAACACCCCGCAGCGGAAGTGCCCCGGTGGCGCCGAGTTCCGAAACTACACTTCCCGAGATCCCGCAGGACACTGGGCCGTAGCCCCGCCCCCTTGCGGAAGTGCTGTCGCCGACAATATCGCCTGAGTCGCCTTTCCCAGAAACTCCGAGAAGGGCGGGCTTTATATTCTCTCGCTCCCATAGCCGAAATGCCACCAAATATTCTGGGCATTATACTATCCCAGTAGTTCCTTATTTCCCTCAGTGGAGCAGCCACCATGGTCACGCCTCCCCGGGGCGGAAGTGCTCCAACCACAGGAAAGGTCTGGACTACACGTCCCAGAATCCTCTGTAAGGCTGAGCCTGAAATTTTCCTTTGGATTAGCAGGTGGACTCTAAATCAGTGCTTGTTTTCCAAATCGGCCAGCGTTGTTTTTGTTTTGTTTGTCTTGTTGTTTTCACATTGTGAGGCAGAAGTATAGGGTTAAAACTGGGTGACAATGAACGGAAAGGCACATTTTCCATGCTTAAGTGTCAAGGACAGGACTAAAGAGTTAAAATTTAAATTGGAGACGATTAAAGAAAATACACACTTTATGCTTAAGAATGATAAAAAGGCCTACCCAACTACAACATTGTTAAAGACTAACAACAAGAAAATATCAAACCGATGTTAGCAGGTCTGACCACAACCCATAGACCGAAACCAGGAACCTCATTTACATGCATTTCCAAGTTAAAACATTCATGTGGATGGAGGAGGGTACTTAACACAGTTTTAGACACATTTTGAACCATTATCAAACATTTTGACCATGCAGCAATTGGCACAGGTGCAATGAGAGATTGTCCCATATCTTATGCTAATTTCTAGGCCCAAAATGTAAACATGCTGTATATGGCTTGACTTCTTTGCTACTGTGCCCATAGGTAGGCTCCTTTCCTTGCCACTCTGCCTGTGGGGTAGCTACCTTGCTATACTAAACAATGCAATAAAAATCTTTTTAATCGCCTGGTTAGCCACATTTGATTTCTATCTTCCACGTGCAAAAGGACCCACTGAGCTGGTTACAGTTGTTCCCTGTTTCTCGGGTCAGAAGTTGAAAATATGAGGGGAGGGGGTGGAATAATTATAAAAGAGAACTATGTCTGAGCTAAAAATGATAAATAATAAAGATAATAAAGGATGGTTTGCACCTTACTAACCAACAAACTGCCTTATTATATAGACCTGAAGTTATCTGCTGTTAGGTAGCAGTTAGTAATGACCAAAGAAATGTGAACCAGAAACAAAGCAGGGCCACTGGGTTTTTTTGGATGACTTTTAATGAACAATCATGTAATCTGTAGAACAATCCTGAGAATAAACAGGTTGAAACAAGGGCAGACAGTTAAGAAATAATATATTATTAAGAAGGAAAGATCAATTGAGTTAACTTCTGGCAGTATCTACTGAAGTCACTGTAAAGTTAGGATCTCAATGTATTTCAGAACAAAATTTCATTAGTAGCACAGTCTCACTAAGATAAATGCCCAGTCATTGACAGCAGCACTCACATTAACATAGGATTGACTAGCTGAAGCCCCTTGAATGGAATGGTGACCATGACAGTTCCGGAGAGGACTAACCAGGGCCAAAAGCTCCCCCACCCTATGTGAAGGAGGAGATAAACAACTGATTGGTAAAGACCACAGAAGGTGGACCCCAGTTCTCCAGGTAAACATCAAACAGCACGAAATATGGAAGCAGCATTGTTTCCTTTGTCATTGTGTAACCGAAAGCTCAGTCCCTATCCCCTTGTCCCGGATGCCAATTCAATAACAAGGACACGGTTTTGAGAAAAAGGAATACGAAGTTTTATTGCTTTGCTAGCAAAGGAGAAGCACAGGGGACTCCGGTCCCAGAGATTGTGATTCTGTCTATCAAGAGGAACAAAGAGGTTTTAAAGGAGTTCTTCAAAGGCTACATTCCAGGTGTGCCCGGACAGGAGGTCCCAGGGAGCCCAGATGGTGTGTTAACATTCACTTGTTAATTTGGAAGATATTCACTTCCTAGGTCCTTTGGCAGATATCTCCTTCCTGTGGAGCAGATAGCTCAGATAGTAATCTTGTTCCCTGCCCCCAGGTTAGGGAGGGGGACAGGAGAAAAGGAAAAGGAAAACTTGTCCCTTTTAAAAATAAGCCTCAGAGCTATATTCAAAAGGGCAAGTGGACCACTTTACACTCCTAGCACTCCTAGCTTACCTCTTTAATAGAACAAAGCAGACCAAAGATATCAGTTAGTATTTGGAATGCTTGGTAAACATATTGGAAACCAGAACTAATTAGTATATACAGAATGCAACACCCAGCAACTGTGGAATATACACCTTCTCAAGAATGCCTGGAACTTTTTAAAAAAATGAGCATATGTTGGGCCAAAATAGCAATAACAATGTATTTCAAAGAACAAAAATAATATACAGATTTTTCTGGTTATAATGCTATTAAGCCCAAAATTAATAATGAAACAGTAACACAATATGTCCATTATGTTAGACACTAAGGAACTCACACTTAAACATTCATGAAGCAATGACAGTAAATAAGGTGCATGATAAAACTTGTAAGATAGGCTGGGGACTTAGCTCAGTGAGCAGAATGCTTGTCTCACATGCCCAAGGCCCTGGGTTCAATTCCTAGCAGCACCAAAAAAAAAAAAAAAACTTGTAGGATGCAGTCAAAGCCAACCTTAAAGTTTTAAGTGAATAATCTAGTTTAACAGGTTAGAAAAAAGCAGCAAGAGGCTGGGATTGTAGCTTAGTGGTACACTGCTCATCTGGCATACAGGAGGCCCTGGGTTCCTTTCACAACATGGCGAGGGGACGTTATATAAAAAATAGGGCTCTTTTTTTTAGGGGGGGCTGGGGATGGAACCTAAGGGTGCTTTATCACTGAATTACACCCCCAACCCTTATATTTTTTATTTGTGAGACAGGGTCTCACCAAGTTGCTTAGGGCCTTGCTAAATTGCTGAGGCTGGTCTTGAACTTGTGATCCTCCTGCCTCAGCCTCCTGAGTAGCTGCCATTAGAGGTGTGCACCAACCCACACCACAAGAAAAATTTTTTTAAAGAACAAATAAATGAAATAGAGAAAACACATAAAGAGAAGATTGAGATATTGTTCTTTGAGAACACTAAAATTATTAAACTCCAGTTCGAATGACCAAAAAAGCAATGTAATCTCAAATTACAAATGAGAGGTTTAAAAATGCATTATCACTAGAACAATTCCAGGCATTAAACACTTATTATGAGCAACTTACACCAGTGAAATTGAAGACTTCTGTGAACTGGGTAAAATTATGACACAGGGAGAAATAGAAAATATTAGTAGATCTAGAACTACTTCCAAATTGAATTTATAAATAATTCCTCATAAAAAGAAATCTCAGGGGCTGGGGTTGTGGCCACACTCAGTGGTAGAGTACTTGTCTAATACGAGTGAGTCACTGGGTTCGATCCTCCGCACCACATAAAAATAAAAAATTTAAAAAAACAAATCTCAGTTATTATAACACCAATGTGAACTCCAGCATATATGTGGTAATTCTATCAGAGAAGAAAAAACAACTTATTTTGTGAAGCTAACATAAATGATACCAAAATCTGATGGAAACTTTAAAAAAGAAAATGGTAAGCCCTTCTCGTTATTTATATGTATGTGGAAGATTCTAGAATAAAATTTTAATAAGCCAAATCCAACAGCATAAAAAAGGATAATACATTATTATTCTAAGAATGCAATTAATTCAATAGACTCCATTAACAAAATAATTTTTTTTCAGTACTAGGACTAGAACTCAGGGCCTCACACATGGGAAACAAGTGCTCTATTGTAAGACCCCCAAAAAGGAGACCCCAACTCTGTCCCATGGATCGACGGCAACCCTGAAAGAATGGACATTTTTTTAAGCTGTCTGTTTTATCTCAACTCCCTAAGGTCTCCCTCCCAGTGATGGGAACAAAGCCCTTAAAGCTGTTCCAGGAAACAGCCCCAGAGAGTAAAAGGGTAAATTGAGCAAGATAGTGCTCAGACAGTTAAGATATATGGGATATAAGATTATCAGAAACTGTTGACCAGAATCTACGCCCTGTTGTAAAACATTGTGAAACATGTTGTATGTTATCAGCAAACCCAGACCCCCTTTGGAATTTCCTGGCGGCTTTGTTCCCCTTTTCCCTTCCGTGTGTGACCCCTCCCGATATGTGGTTTCTGCCTTTATAAACTTGTAAGATTTTCTGCTAGGGACTCGACTCCTGGACTCCTGCGTGAGTGACGAGTTGGGTCCCAGCGCGCTGGAATAAAAGCCTCTTGCGGTTTGCATCAAGTGACGCCTCCTGCGGTTGATTGGGGTTGCCTTGGATCCGTGGGACAGAGTTAGGGTCTCCTTTTTGGGGGTCTTACAACCCCATTCAACTGCAGGAGGCGTCACTTCATCCTCAGCCCTTACAATGAAATCTACATAGATATAGAAAATTTGCTTCACAAAACATATATATATATATATATATATATATATATATATACATGACTTTAAAAAATCATAAAATACCCTTTTAAAAAAGCTATAGCAGGGGCTGAGACTGTAGCTCTGCGGCAGAGTGCTTGCCTAGCACACATAAGGCACTGGGTTTGATTCTTAGCACCACATAAAAATAAACAAATAAAATAAAGGCACACTGTTTATCTAGAACTACAGATTTTTTTTTTTTTTTTTGTACCAGGGATTGAACTCAGGGGCACTTTACCACTGAACCACATCCCTAGCCCTATTTTGTATTTTATTTAGAGACAGAGTCTCACTGAGTTGCTTAGTAACTAGCTTTGAACTTGCAATCCTGTCTCAGCCTCCAGAGCTGCTGGGATTACAGGGGTGTACTACCTCATCCAGCTGCAAAAATTTTTTTAAAGCTGTAGCAAATATTCTTATTGGTGAAAAAGCTTTCCCTCAGAGATTAAAAATGAATCACACCCTTTTCTTCAGCATTTGTGTTGGTGATATTTATTATATGTATCTATCACATTAATTCTAAGAATTTATTAACATTTTTTAAAAATTTTCCAGCTGTTGGCAAATTTCCAGAAAAGGGGACACTGTTACGGCAGTGGGGAGAAAGCCAACATTTTCATAAACGATGCTGAGGTAATTTGAAGTCTGTAAGGAAAAAATGAAATCAATGTCTACCTCATGGTGTACTGTACACAAAAATAAGCTGCTGGTGAATATTAGATCTAAATGTGGGAAGAAAATAAGAAATCTGTTATGGTTGATATGAGGTATCCCCAAGAGTGCCTGTGTGAGACAATGCAAGAATGTTCAGGGGTGAAATGGTTATATAATGAGAGAAGTAACATAATCATTGGATTAATCCACTAATATGGGTTAACTAGGTGGTAACTATAGGCAGGTTAGGAAGTATCACAGGGCTGTGCCTTTGGGTTTATACTTTGTCCCTGCTGAGCAGAGCACTCTCCCTTTCTTTTTCTTTCTTTCTTCTTTTCCTCTCTCTCTGTCTCCTTGGTTATCATATTCTGAACTGCTGTCCTCTGCCATGATTTTGTGGCTCGCCCTGGGACCAGAGCTATGGAGTTGGACAATCACAGACTGAACCTCTGAAACTGAGCTAAAATAAACTCTTCCTCTAAGTTGTTCTTGTCAGGTATTTTGGTCACAGTGATGCAAAAGATGACTTACACTGTTTATTGAATAGTACAGGAACATATCTTGATGACTTGAGGATAGGGAAACTTTTCTTAACCGGGTATCCAATTTGCAACCACTAACTATAAAGGAAACAACTGACACACAAACCACTAATTACAAGGAGAAAATCGATAAATTAGACCACATTAAAATAACAGAATAGGCCAGGTTGGTGGCTCATGTCTGCAATCCTAGCCACTCAGGAGGCTGAGGCAAGAGGATTACAAGTTCAAGTCCAGCCTCAACAACTTAGTGAGACATATCTTGAAATAAAAAACAAAAAGGACTGTGGATATAGCTCAGTGGTAAATCATCCCTGGACTCAGTCCCCAGTACTGAAGAAGAAGAAGATGATGATGGTGGTGGTGGTGGTGGAGGAGGAATAGAAAAAGAGAATCCATAGATCCATGCATATTACTTCGCTTGATTATGCTCAAGAACACAAATGCAGTGGAGAAAGTTTCAACTTTTAAATAAACGGTACAGGTTTCACTGGAATGAGCCTTGGTAAGTAGAACTACCCACACTATCCCTAGATTGCCTATGTCCTGGATTTTTTTGTGATATTAATATAATTGAACCATTTTTGCTTAAGCCACTAGAAGGGGAGTCTCTAGCGATCATAGTTAAACCTACTCCCAAATGGAACAGAGAATTGTTCTCACCTTCCAATCTCATTTCTTACAAAAAAGGATCTGAACTGATGCTAAGCCATTCTTCCTTTGTGTCCACCCACCTAACCTGCATTCTCAAAAGATGCAAACCAGCAATGATACTTGTGACCCAGGAGGGTTGGACTCCTTCAACCAAGGGGAGTAGTGGCTCTGTCTACACTCCGTCTATAGGCATGGCGAGCCTGACAGAATGAGTGGAGCTCAGGCTGTGCAACTCTGTCATCCAAGGAATCCTGTATTTGGAGATCCATGTCACATTCATCTATGCTGATCTATCACTTCTTACACTGGGAAAGAAAAATGGTGATACTCTGCTCCCCTTGAACTTACTACTTTAAGGCATTGGTTCCATTATTTGCACGTTTAGCACCTAAACATCTATATTATCTGTATTAAATGTAGATGTCTCTGAAATTAACTCTATAGGGAATTTTCAATTGCCATTTAGAAATTGTAATTTAGATTACAATAGCAAGAGATGTTTCTGATAAATGTTGTGATTAATGAACAATATGTACTTTTCAGGGATGGGGATGTAGTTCAGTTGTAGAATGCTTGCCTCGCAGGTACACTGCCTAGGGTTAGATTCCCAGTACTGCCAAACAAAAAACCAAAAAGCAACCCCACTTTCATTACCTAAAACAAATCCCAAATGCCACTATAGTTAAAACAGCTGAGGAGCCAGTGCCTTCTGCTGTGATCTGACAGGTGTAATATATAAAGCCGCTCTCCCGCCCACCAGGTACAGCCATTTTGCCCACCTCCCAACCACTTGTCAATCTGCACTCCAGCCACCTCTCCCTGTTACAAGAATTTCCGGCCTCCCTGTCAATCTGCGCTCTGCCCGCCTCTTATGTTAGAGGAATTTCCAGCTTATGCTGCCGCCATTTTCCTGCTTCCCAGGTTATGTCCTAACATGCTATTGGTTCATCAGTCAGCTTGCAAGAATTCTCCTCTGCTATTGGTTCCTTCCAGCCCGCGAGATTCCAATATCTGGGAGAAGACATGCGCCATCTTTCTCTTTTGCCCCCTTCTTTTCGCCCTGAGTGGACGCCTTAGCCGTTGCATAAATAAAGTCTCTTGCGTGAGATCTCGTGTCTGCAGAGTGTTTTTTTCTGGGAGCTACTGGCAAGCCACAACTGCCCCTAACAAAAGGTCTACTATTAACCTACTGAGACAAGTGTCTTCTTGTGAGCAAAGGATGCTCCTCTCTCCCAAAGAATGCAGCTCTAAGAACCACTACCCTGAACACATTCGCCTTATAAATGTACCTTTATGCAACTTGACAAATGTTATTCAATATGAGAAATGGTCCCGCTTAACCCTAGGATGACTGTGGAGATCTTACCAATTCAATTTCCTTTAACATTATTTCCACTAGTAGAAATGGTATTGTTAATATTTTACTTTGAACCAACTTCATTGAGGTAAAATTTGCATTTAAAACACACCCATTTAGGTGGTTTCTCGGCGGGCGCTGCTCCCGCACTTCCGAGGCCAGCACCCTTGGCGAACGGCCTTTGCTTTTCCGTCCAGGCGGCGTACTAGGGCCTGTCCATGGATTGGGCTGCAGTGGCTAGGGTGGGCGCAGTAGCAAGCGCAAGCATATGCGCACTGGTGGCAGGGGTGGTGCTGGCCCAGTACATGTTCACCTTGAAGAGGAAGACGGGCCGCAAGACCAAGATCATCGAGATGAAGACTGGATAAACAAGATATGACTAATCAAGAACCTGCTGTAATCAAAATTATGCCAGAATTCCAGAAAAGTTCAGTGCGTACCAAGAACTCTAAGAGAGTAGAAGAAACTCTCTGTGGCCTTATCAAAGGCCAGTTACAGATGAATGTCGAAAAAAGTTATTGCAACTAAAGGAACAGTATTATGCTATAGAAGTTGGTCCTGTTCTTACTGTGGAAGAAAAGTACCCTTGAGTGGAGCACCAGCTGCCTGCTGCTTCCTGGAAGTTCACTGTTACAGTACCTGCAGGTTTGATTACACGTGGCTGCTGCCATTTTGAGACAACAGCCAAGCCCTGTGGGACCCCTGGCCGGACTGACTGAGCCACGTCTCCAGGATCCCTCAGCCCGACCGATCACTCCCTGCCTCTGGGGCCCTCACATCAACTGACTGCTCCCTGCTGCCAGGACCCCCAAACCAACTGACTGCACCCTATCACCGGGACCCCAGACCGACTGCACCCGGCCTCCAGGATGCCACAACCACAACAAACACACCGGACCTCCAGGACCCCTGCCAGACCAACCACATCCCATCTCCAGGACCTCCAGCTGACCACGTCCAACCCTGAGCTGCAGCTCCCCATTTGCCAACACATTTCAAAGCCAGAGCGGCCATCTTGGATAATCCTGGAAGCCGGGGCTCTGATCTTTGGGTGGGGCAAATCCCATCCTGCAATGCCTAAAGGAACTTAAGCTGTCACTATTTGCGGATGACATGATTCTATATTTAGAGGATCCAAAAACCTCCTCCAGAAAACTTCTAGACCTCATCAATGAATTCAGCAAAATAGCAGGCTATAAAATCAACACGCATTTTTATATGCAAGCGATGAAACAGCTGAAAGGGAAATGAGGAAAACAACTCCATTTGCAATAGCCTCAAAAAAAAATAAAATACTTGGGCATCAATCTAACCAAAGAGGTAAAAGATCTCTACAATGAAAACTACAAAACATTGAAGAAAGAAATTAAGGAAGACCTTAGGAGATGGAAAGATCTCCCATGTTCTTGGATAGGCAGAATTAATTGTCAAAATGGCCATACTACCAAAAGTGCTATACAGATTCAATGCAATTCCAATTAAAATCCCAATGATGTACCTTACAGAAATAGAGCAAGCAATCATGAAATTCATCTGGAAGAATAAGAAACCCAGAATAGCTAAAGCAATCCTTAGCAGGAAGAATGAAACAGGTGGTATCGCAATACCAGAACTTCAACTATACTTCAAAGCAATAGTAACAAAAACAGCATGGTATTGGCACCCAAATAGACAGGTAGATCAATGGTACAGAATAGAGGACACGGACACAAACCCAAATAAATACAATTTTCTCATACTAGACAAAGGTGCCAAAAATATGCAATGGAGAAAAGATAGCCTCTTCAACAAATGGTGCTGGGAAAACTGGAAATCCATATGCAACAGAATGAAACTAAACCCCTATCTCTCACCCTGCACAAAACTCAACTCACAATGGATCAAGGACCTTGAAATCAGACCAGAGACCTTGCATCTTATAGAAGAAAAAGCAGGTCCAAATCTTCACCTTGTTGGCTTAGGACCAGACTTCCTTAACAGGACTCCCATAGCACAAGAAATAAAAGCAAGAATCAATAACTGGGATAGATTCAAACTAAATAGCTTTCTCTCAGCAAAGGAAACTATCAGCAATGCGAAGAGAGAGCCTACAGAGTGGGAGAATATCTTTGCCACTCATACTTCAGATAGAGCACTAATTTCCAAAATATATAAAGAACTCAAAAAACTCTACACCAAGAATACAAATAACCCAATCAACAAATGGGCTAAGAAAATGAACAGACACTTCACAGAAGAAGATGTACAAGCAATCAACAAACATATGAAAAAATGTTCAACATCTTTAGTAATAAGAGAAATGCAAATCAAAACTACACTAAGATTCCATCTCACCCCAATTAGAATGGCGATTATCAAGAACACAAGCAAAAATAGGTGTTGGAGAGGATGTGGGGAAAAAGGTACACTCATACATGGCTGGTGCAAATTAGTGCAGCCACTCTGGAAAGCAGTGTGGAGATTCCTTAGAAAACTTGGAATGGACCTGCCATTTGACCCAGCTATCCCACTCCTCAGCCTATACCCAAAGGACTTAAAATCAGCATACTACAGAGATACAGCCACATCAATGTTCATAGCTGCTCAATTCACAATAGCCAGACTATGGAACCAATCTAGATGGCCTTCAATTGATGAATGGATAAAGAAACTGTGGTATATATAAACACAATGGAATATTACTCAGCTATAAAGAATAATAAAATTATGGCATTTGCAGGCAAATGGATGAAATTGGAGAATATCATGCTAAGTGAGATAAGCCAATCTCAAAAAACCAAAGGATGAATGATCTCACTGATAAGTGGATGATGACACTCATGGGGGGTGGTACGGGTGCAAGGATGGACGAAGGAGGGACTATATAGAGGGAAAAGAGGGATGAGAGGGGTGGGAAGGGTGTGGAGGAGGGAAAAAAATTACAGAATGAATCAAACATCATTACCCTATATAAATGTATGATTACGCAAATGGTATGCTGTTACTCCATGTAGAAACAGAAACAACATGTATCCCATTTGTTACAATAAAAATAAATTTTAAAAATTAAATAAAAAAATTAAAATAAAAACAAAAAAAGGAAGAAAAATACATGGACTCTTATGATATTGTTTTGGTAAAAGAGGAATCACTGGAGGTCGCCAACTCTATTTTACAGAAGATTCTATAAACAAAAATTTTTCAAGAAGACTTCTCCCATGGGTGCAAATGATACAAGATCTACTCATCTGTCCATCTAACTGAAAAGACTCTTATTTATAATATATTCTTGCTCTTGAAGTTTTCCCTTTACATAACTGCAGTATTTTCAGACATATTGTATCAATCTCCTGGAAGCTGCTTTTCCCCACCTCTTTCAGTACACTCCTCACCATATTTTTTAACCACTTTAAAAAAAAAATGTTGAGGCCAAAATTAGAAAAACAACTCCCTACTTTTTCCAAAGTGAATTTTGTAGCGTAATGTTATCTTGCAGTTTTTGAAGAGTCTTTTTTTACACCAGGAATCTTTATAGTTTTTAAAAATGTTTTATGAAATGGTGAAATAATGTGCATGATTTTAAGTATTGCCCTTTATATAATTTGGGTGGATTATGGTAATGGAATCACTATCTCCTGAAATTGTTATATTTTGGTTTATTTTGTGTGGGGAAAACCAATATTCACCAAAAAAGAGTGGCACTTAATATTTGAAAAGCCTATTGGCGGCCATGTGTCACTAATCATCATAAAATATTCTATATTCAGCACTGATAATAAATATGAAAAGTCAAAAAAAAGTATAAAGTTTAAAGTGTATAGTTCATTTAAAGTACCATTAAAAGTTTAAAGTTTATACCATTTATACCATTTAAAGTATGAAGTTCAATGAATTTGACAAAATATGTACACCCATGTAGGAACCACTGCACTCAAGATGTGCATCACACCAAAAAGTTCTCTTCAGTCCTTTCACTCCAACCACAGCACTGATCTGTTTTTTGTCACTACAGATTAGTTTTTTCCTGACCAAGAATTTCATACAAATAGAATCATACAGTATATACTTTGACATGCCCAGTTTTTTGGACCCTGCACGTTTTCTTAAGAGACATGCAGGTTGTTGAATGTATTATTCCTTCTTTTGTTGAATACTCTTCAATTGCATGAATGTAGACCACCCAAGTCCTTTCTCCCTTTCTCTACTGGTGATCTCACACGGCCTCACATATACCAGCTAGTACTCTACCAACTGACCTATATCCCCAGATCTTACTAAGTTGCCCAGGCTGTCCTTATTGTTTTGTAAAAGATTTCTAATTCACCCCAAAATATATGAGAGTTCCAGTTGCTCCACATCCTCACCAACACTTGTTGTTGTCAGTTTTTTAAAGTCATTCTAGTGAGTATGTATTGTAACCTATGGTGGATTTAGTTTG
Organism: Sciurus vulgaris; assembly: GCF_902686455.1. NCBI lineage: Eukaryota > Metazoa > Chordata > Mammalia > Rodentia > Sciuridae > Sciurus > Sciurus vulgaris. Next base: position 53,445,143 of record NC_136478.1, on the reverse strand, counting down.
CCTTTTCCAGATGACAAAAGATGGGGATCATCTTTTCATAAGCTTATTGGCCCATCCTTTCACCTTCAGTCCATAGATGCCTTTACACAAGAGGTATGTCTCTTGAAGACAGCATATTGTTGAGTCATGTTTTTTAATCCAATCTGCCAGTCTGTATCTTTTGATTGATGACTTTAGGCCATTAATGTTTGAGGTTATTATTGAGACATGATTTGTATTCCTCATCATTTTAGTTTATTTCTAATTTTTAAACTTGAGTTTCTCCTTCAATTGACTATTTTTAAAGTGTCTGTTCAAATCTGAAGCTAATTTTTAAACTAGGTTAATTGTCTTACTGGTGAATTTAGAGTTCTTTCATATTTTAGATAGAAGATGTTTTTTTGTCAGATATGCATATTGAATATGGTTTCCCCCTCTATTACTTTTGTGTTCATTTCTTTAACTATTTGGGGGGCAGTACTGGGGATTGAACCCGGGGGCTTAATCACTAAGCCACATCTCCAGCACTTTTTTTTACTTTGAAACAGGGTCTTGCTAAGTTGCTTAGGGCCTCACTAAATTGCTGAGGCTGGCCTCGAAATTGTGATCCTCCTGCCTCAGCCTTCCCAGTCACTGGGATTACAGGTGTGTGCCACAACATCCAGCTTTTAACAATATTTTTTAAGAGCAGAAGGTTTTGATTTTCATGAAGTCTATCTTACCACAATTTTTTATAATTAACTTTTTTTTTTTTTTTTTTGTCCTAGGCCTTTTTGACTCCAAGGACATAAGGAGTTTTCTCCTGTTTTCTCTAGAAGTTTTATAGTTTTAAGTTTTGTATTTAGGTCTTTGATCCATATTAATAATTACATATGGTATTCTCAATTCTTTTGATAAAAAGACTCATTCCTTCTTTTACTTACTTTTGACCTTTGGTGAAAAATCATTTGATTGTATATATGTGGGTTTATTTCTGAATTCTAATCTCTCTATAGTGTTCTTTGATTTGTACATTTAACTTGATGCCAGTATAACACTGTCTGTATTACTGTAGCTATATAAAAGTCTAGAATCTGTTCCAACTTTGTTCTTCTTTTTCAAGTTGTGATATTCTAGGAGCTTTACATTTTCATATGAACTGTACAGTCACCTTGTCAATTTCCTCAAATCTGCTATAATTGTTATGGGGATTGTATTGAATTTATAGATAAATTCAGGAAGGATTGACATCTTAACAATAATGTCTTCCAATCTATGGTAATAGTATTTTGTTTTATACATAATGCCCATAGTTTTAATCATACTTAGCTGGGTAAATACAAAGAAGTATGTCTACTACATCTTTCTGGAATTCCCACCTTATTTTTAAGATGCCAACCTTCTGGAAATGTACCTGTTTCATGCAATTTTTTAAAAATGCCATAAACATCTGTTTGTGTATTTTGTTGAATATATATAGATTTCTTTGGGATTAAATGTAGAAATGAAACTGCTAGGTTATACTATATGCATATGTTCAAACTCAATAGAACCTGCTAAATAGTTTTCCACACGGTTGTGTCAATTTACAGCCTCACCAGCAATATATTTATTACATTGTTTCTTCAGCCTAAATATTTTCTTTGAGTTAAAAATTCATTCCCCCCCGATTTTAAAGAAATTAAAACATTTTGCAGGCCCCTCAAACTACTGATGGCCTTCTGCACTTTGCCTACTCTGCCTAAAGAATAGGTAGCCAATTCAACCTGACTGCACAATGTGTCCTAGGGCAAAAGTCAGCCTTATCACATTTAAACTGGCAATTGTGGACAGGGAATTTCAGGATGGAGATTTGGGTGAGGGATGAGAGTTTCAGATTTATATAAACTCAAAATCAGAAACACAAACCACTTCACTTTCAAAATAACACACTCAGAAAGAAACCATAAAGAAAAACATCCCACTTTTGGTTACAGACCCACAGTGGGGCTCACAATGTCAGAGAGCGGCTGGGGAGGCTGAGGCAGGAGGATCCAGGTTCAAAGCTAGCCTCAGCAAAAGCAAGACATTAAGCAAGTTGGTGAGACCCTGTCTCTACATAAAATACAAAATAGGGATGGGGATGTGGTTCACTGGTAGAGTACCCCTGAGTTCAATTCCCAGTATCCCCTCACAAAAACAGAAAAAGAAAAAAGAACAATAATGCATGATATGCAGGTGCTCTTTCTTTAAAACCAATGCACAGTAAAGGCCTAACCTTAACCCTAACCCTAATCCTGTTGTGCTTTTGGAGCTACTCCAGGTGCAGATACTGTTAGGTAGTAGTTAGTAATGATCGATGAGCGATGAAATGTGAACCGATAATATAACAGGGTCATAGTTTTTTTTTTTTTAAATTGCATTTAAAGAAAAATCAGGTAACTTGTAGAACAACAGGTGCACTAACCCTGAGAATAAACACAAAGGGAGAAAATTAAGAAATACATCAAGAAAGAGGGATCAATGGGGCTAACTCCCTATCAGGGTCTATTGAGGTTATTGTAAAATTAGGATTAATGGGCAGAGGTTTCTCAACTTATTTCAGAAGGAAAATTTCATTAATGACACAGACTCACTAAGGTAAGTTCTGTTCAGTCACTGACTCCAATATCCACATTAACATAGGAGACTATAGCTGAAGCCCCCCTGAATGGGATGTGACCATGAGAATTCTGGAGAGGACCAAATAAGGCCACCCCGCCCAAACCCTCAACACACACACACAGGAGATAAATGCTGATTGGTGAAGACTGCAGGAGGCAGAACCCAGTTCTCTTGGTAAACCTCAAACAGCTATAAATAAATTTGGAAGCAGCAGTTTTCTTTTGACGTTCTCTGCCCCAGGCGACCCACTCGCCCCAAAGTGCTTTTTACTTGAGCCTCATTTTACTTTCATTTATAATAAAATTCTCTTACTTGATTTTTCGTGTCTGACTTTAAATTTTCTTTCGTGGGGACACAAGAACGAAGATTTGGAGCTTCAGTTCCCCACTCTCCTATGACAATACCACCATGGGGGGGTGGGGGACCATAAACCAAAAAACCTGTCCTTACAGAGCTCTCCCACCCTGGCTACCAGCTGCAGGCTGCACTGTGGAACCCACAACTTCCTCCTAATGAACTCAGACTTGATGGTTTCGCGTCTGCTTTCGTTGCTCTGCTATCCCGGGTGGGACTCGGAGTCCTCTGGCCTCTCCCACGCACTCCTAACGTCGTGAACTCTCAGCAAGGTAGGTTCGCCAGTACCTGGCCGGGCCGCGCATGCGCGCTTCCAGAGGGGCGGCACTCAGGGACGGATTCTTCCGGCTGGACTACATTTCCCAGGAGTCTTGGAGTCTGACTCCCCCTTCACCATTGAGTCTTCTTCCTGTGTTCCAGTGGCCATAGTCCCCGCGTGGTGGTAAAATTGTGCCCCGCCCCCTGCTAAAAAAAAATTCAGAGGAGGCTTCCACATCCGGAATGGACCCGGCGGTGGGGGTGAGAGGCTCCGAAGGCGAGGAGGCCCAGTGAGGTAGGGACCCTCGTCCCAGGCCCCACCCCACCTCAATCAGCAGAACTGGCGAGGCTAAGGACCTCCCTTTCGCCCCGCCCCCTTGCTGTTATCGGTGGAGCTGTTTTTCCCAGAGTGAACAGCAAGAATCTGCTTTTTTTTTTTTTTTTTTAATGTACCAGGGATTGAACCCCGGAGCGCTTATCCACTGAGCCACAACCGCAGCCCTTTTTTTGTATTTTATTTAGAGACAGCGCCTCGCCAAGTTTCTTAGGGCCGCGCTAAATTGTTGAGGCTGGCTTTGAACTCGTGATCCTGCTTTAGCCACCCCCAGTGGGTGGGATTACAGGCGTGCACCACCGCGCCGGGCAAGTTTCTGCTTTTCAAAACGATTGTGCGACCATCCCGAGGCTCATGCGCAGAGACCCAATCTTTACTTAGAGCGACCCTACTAAGGAAAAGCCCCCAGTTGAAGAACCCCATACATATGATTTGCATATCGTCCAAGATAAAACTCTGGGACGAGCTCTTTGGCGCATGCGCAATAAGCATTGTGGGCATGGCACAGAGATCTGTCAATCACCCCTTGTTTTGCGTAAACCACTCCTAGCAAAAAGCCCGGCAAAGGCGAACAAAGAACTCAGAATCCTCTGTACCTTGGCCCCGACCTCCTCAGAGCTGGCGGGCAGGTGTCTTTGTTCTTTGTCCGCGTTGAGCACAGCACAGTGTCTTCCTTCCCCCAATAAACTCTTTTTTAACCAAAGGTCCCCCCAATACCCTGGGAGTGGGCAGGCCTTGCCCTGTGCAGAGTCTTAGACCTCTGTGTGGGTACGTGTGTTTTAAGTTGTGTCTGATAATGTTTCTGTTGGCGTGTCACTGACTGGTTGATTGGATGCATGCCGTATGGGCAGGCGAGGGTTTTGTGGCTGTGTCGACACTATCACTCAAGTGTCTCTAGGTTCTGCTCATTTCTCAACTCTCCCCTTTCAGTCACTTGGGGTCTGCGGCAAATAACCAGATTCTGAGCTTTAGAATGGAGGATCCCAGCCAGAAGATACAGACTTGAACTTGAGTTTTTTTTAAATTTGACCTCAGGTTTAAGGCAGGAGTCTGGGAGGACCTGATGAGATCCCAAGAGTAGGATACCCTCTGGGAGGTTCCTCTTTGGAACTTCCAAGGAGTTAACTTCATGTTCCATAACTACAGCATTTCCAGAAAACTCTGGGCAAAGGAGCTTTCTGTGAATTAGAAGCAGATTCGCTGTAGACATCAATGACTCAGGCCTCTCTTGTGTTGGGAAGATCAATTCCAGTATCCTTCCTACCCAGATCAGGTAGTGTGTGGACTTGGTGAGCAGGTGAAGCAAGAATTAAAGATAGGCAGTTAGTGTTGGTAGGTGATCCGGGTTGGGAAGATGGCCGCTGATTCAAAGGGAATGGAATGTTAATATCTTCAGGACACATCCCCCTCCCTCCTGGCCAAAGTCACCTGCCTCTGTGGTATTGAAATGATAATACCTCCAGAGCCTTTCCCCCTGCTACAACCTATTGTCAAGGTGACCTGCTCCCAGGGAATTCCTCCCAACAAAGGGCTATTAATGAATGCCTCCTGGGCCCCTTGGGCAGCTTCATCCAGGCCCTTGGCCCACCTTTGGGTTACTAGTCACGTCTGCAGGATGTGGAGAGATAAGAGGGTGGAAGAGGGCAGAGAACAAAGAAGGTCGAAAATGTATAAAAGAGGCTGGAAGCTCCCACTTCTTGGAATACAGGACACCAGCTATGGCCCCCTTCTCCCTCCCAGGAGAGGTTTGTGTTACTATTATTTAAATAAGATTTGCTTTCTACCCTTGCCTGTTAGTTTAATCTTCACATCCAGGAAGCAGAACTGATAATGGCCGTCTCACAGGTGTGGGCAGGGAGGGTGTTTTCTAAGTTACTGTGTTATCCTGGAAAATCCTGATGTTTCATGATTATTTCTTTTCCCAGTGCCACACCTCTCTAAAACAAACAAAAATCCTGGAAGAGGAAAGAATTTTTGTTGCACATCTGAAAGTTAAAGTCCCGGTGAGTTTATGTTTCTTCATTGTTCATAAAATGTACTTTAATTTCAAATACATGAGGCTCTTTCCCTTCTCTTGAAATGTTCTACCTAATAGTGACATATCTGTAAATAGAAGATCTTCCTTTCAGGGTCTTCTCTCTTGTCTACTGTAGGCTATTAGGCTTCAAATTTTTTACTAAACTAAGCTTATAATGAATGTTATTAAGCATAGACCTCTATGTCCTCTTATAGATAGTCCCTAAGGGCAAACTTCTAGATTTGAAATTTAGTCTAATCATAGATGTTATAAAAGCAGACAGCATTACTTTTTCCTCAACTCAGAAAGACAGTGGTCCATATTTGGTGGTTATAGTTTTTATTCTGTTTATTTCCTTTATCAGATGAAAGAAGTTCCCTTCTGCTCCAAATTTGCTGAGAGTTTTTTCTTGAACTAATGTTGTATATTTATTTTCTACATCTAATGAAATAAGTGAAAATTTTTCTTCTTTATTATTTAAAGTTGAAAAATTATATTGATTTTTAAAAGAATTAAATGACCTTTGCCTTTCTAGAATAAATCTCTCTTGGTCATTTATATTACTGGTTTCTCTTTGATATTATTTTTTAATATGCCTGTGTCTATGCTCATGAGAAAGATACGCTGTATTTTTCCTTTCTTGAAATGTCCTTGACAGGTTTCTATACCATAGGTATACAGGTGCTGTGGTTTAGATATGGTTTGTTCCAAGCCAAAATTCATGTTGAGACTTGGATCCCAGCGTAATGGTATTGAGAGTGGTGGAATTCAGGGGCATCTGGCATTATGAGAGATTTGCTCTCACAAATCGTTTAATGTCTGTTTTGCAAGATGGGGTTAGTTCAGATGAACTAAGACAGCTGACTTCACAACATGGGTCATATTTTTCTGTTTACTAGAAAAGATCAAGATTGGTTGGTCTTTATTATTCTTTAAATGAAAGAACTTAACACTGAATCCTTTGGGCCTAACATTATAATGGTAGGAAGATCCTTAATACAGATTTAATTTCTTTAATAGGTATAGCAATATTCAGATTTGCCATTTCTTAAATAAGTTTAAATTGCATTTTCTAGTAGTTTGAAAATTTCATCTAGATTTTCAAGTTTATCATCATAAAGTCATTCATAAGATTCTGTTATCAATTTGATTTCTGTAATGCATGTAGCAATACCTCCTTTTATATCCTGATAATTGACAGGGCTGGGAATATAGCTCAGTTGGTAGAGTGCCTGCCTCACCTGCACAAGGCCCTGGGTTCAATCCCCGGCACCACAAAAAAAGGAAAAAAAAAAAAAACAAAAAAGTATATCCTGATAATTGACAGTTTTTACTTTATTGTACCTAGAGGTTTATTCACCTCTCCAATGACATAACTTCTGACTATACTCCTTTTTTCTTTTTTCTATATCTTTTTTTTTTTTTTTTTTAATAATGTCTTCTTTTTTTTTTTTTGGATGTTCTACTTTAATTTGCTTTTCTCCTCGCCCCAACCCCCAATGCTGGGGATAGAACCCAGGACCTCCTACATACTAAAAAACATTTTAACGTTGAACTATATCCTCCACCCATCTTTCTACCTCTTGAGGTAGACCATTGATTTTCATATTGTTTTTATGAAACATACGTTTGAAGCCAAAAATGACTTTGTTAGCATTGATTTAACTGTACCTCAAAAGCTTTGATATGTCATACTTTCATTATCATTCAGTTAAAAATATTTTGTGGCTTCTATTCTGATTTATTTTTGAACTATAGTTATCTACAGTTATACTCTTTATATTTGGAAACATTTGAGGAATGCCTGTTTTGAATTCTAAAGGCTTAAGAAAATATACATTGCTTTATATATTTGATTTGTTTTTTGCTTTTTTTTTTGGTGGGGTGGTACTGGGGATTGAACTCGGGGCACTTGATCACTGAGCCACATCCCCAGCCCTATTTTGTATTTTATTTAGAGACAGGGTCTCACTGAGCTGCTTAGCATCTCTATTTTGCTGAGGCTGGCTTTGAACTTCGCCATCCTGTTCCCTCAGCTCCTGAGCTGCTGGGATGACAGGCCTGTGCTACAGCACCCAGCTTGTATTAACCTTTTGAAATTTACAGATACTTGTTTTATGGCCCAGAATATTATTCTGGTAATTATGATGCCGGTGTTTGAAAAGAATATATAATCTGCAGTTTATAATTCAGTTTTATTGTGTTCAAACTTCTATGGACTTGGTGATTTTTGCTTTGGTTATTGTTGTCTTTTTTATTACCAGTTACCAATAGTGTTAAAATTTCTAACTTTAATTTTAAATGTGTCTAGCTTTTGTTGCTGTTGACTTTTGTTTTATATATTTTGAAACTCATCAAGTACCTACAAATGTTAGGACTACTATTCTGTTCTTGGTGAAATGTAGAATACGTCCCCTTTTGTTACTTATCATATTTCTTGCATTAAAGTCTGTTTGATTTTTTTTTTTAATTTTTTAAATTTTTTAATTTTTTATTTTGCAGGGCTGGGGATTGAACTCAGGGCCTTGTGCTTGCGAGGCAGGCACTCTACCAACTGAGCTATATCCCCAGGCCTGTTTTTTAATTTTTTAATTTTTTTAATACCTTATTTTGTTTATTTAGTTTTTTATGTGGTGCTGAGGATTGAACCCAGTGCCCCACACATGCCAGGCAAGTGCTCTACCACTGAGCTACAACCGTAGCCCTAAGGTCTGTTTTATCTGTACCAGCTTTCTTCTGATTTCTAATATATTTTTCCATTCTTTAACATATCTGTGTGTGCAATTCTGTGTGTGTGTGTGTGCGCGCGTGCGCGTGCGCCTGCGGTGCTAGGGATTGAACTCAGGGCCTTGTACATGGAAGGTAAGCACTCTGCCAACTAAGCTATATCCACAACCCTGTGTATAATTCTTTTAAACAGCCTAATTGATCCTTTTTGATCCAATCTGACTATTTTGGGTTTTTTTTATTGCAGTGTTCATCTATTTACATTTACTATAACTACTGATAGAGTTTAAATCTGTCATCTTTTTTTTGTGAACCTAGCGCCTTGCTTAAATCCTTTCATGTTTTGTTTGTTCTGTTCATTCTTTATTTCTTTATTCCTCCTTTCCTGCCATCTTTAGCATTGATCAGGTCTGTTTCATTATTTCATTTTATCTCTTCTGTTAGCTTTTTTGGTTATATATCTTTGTATAATTCTTTAGTGGTTATCTGAAATAGTATAAGATGCATCTTTAATAGAATACCCATTAAATTAGACCTTTTAACGCACAGCAGATAATGGAAGAATGTTTCAGTAGTTGAACTCCACTGACTTTGCCTACAGGTAAATTTTGCTATCATCATTATTCCTTCTTAGTGTATTATAAACCTCACAAAACATTATTATTTTTGTGGATTTAAATAGCCCATTTGTTTTGTTATAATAGTCATACATTTCTTTTGTAGCTGCGCGCGGTTTTTTTTGCACATGCATGCTTCCGTTTGGCATTATTTTTTATTTAGTCTTAATACTGTCCTTCAGTATTTCGGGGAATCTGCTAATAGGGAATTCTCTTAGCTTTCGTTTGAAAAACAAACAAACTTTATTTCACCTTAATTTCTGAAAGATATTTCCTCTGGATATAAAAAGGTTGTTAGAGTTTGTTTATTGACTGGTCTCAATCCTGGAAGGTAGACCTGGATGGGAGAGGATCTACGCAATCTGACTGAAGAAGCCAGGCTAGGTTAGAGTTTGCATCTTCAGAATGAGAGAGGCCATACATCAGATGGATCCACTTCAGTTCGGTGACACTTTTGCTCCATGTCCCCACTTGTGTGGTCTCTTTCCCTAGGAATGGAGAGGGCTTGTTGTATTTGTGTGGACTTCTCACAGCCCTTGACATGTATTTATGTTTAGGGCATGGCAGGAAGAGGGCCAGGGACAGCAGGAAGAAGAAATAAAGGAGAAAAAAAAAAAAGCTTTAGAGTTCTGAGTTCCACCAGGTCTCAAGGTCTCTTTTTCCTCCCCTAGCTCTGGCTTCTCTGAACTTGGCTTCTCTGGTAGAGGAAAACTGAGGAAGGCTGGCATGTTAAATCATGGCCCACGTAAGTTGATGTCTCTTTCTACTTCCTGAAAAGTTAACGATTTTTAACTTATGTAACATTTTTATTCTTTATCCCTAAACATCCTTTGTAAGAAAGCTGCTGGACACATTTCATAGTTCCCATCTGTCAACTGACTTTCACTTATGCATCAAGTAATTCATCTGTTGTTCTGCAACATGTTCATCTTCTCTCCAGCAGGTTTTGAGCCAGGTGTGGTGGTGCATGCCTATAATCCCAGCGGCTCAGGAGGCTGAGGCAGGAGGATCACAGGTTTGAAGCCAGCCTCAGAAATTTAGTGAGGTTGTAAGCAATCTAGTAAGACTCTGTCTTAAAATAAAAAATAAAAAAGGGCTGGGGATGTGGCTCAGTGTCCTTGGGTTCAATCCTTGGTACCGAAAAAAAAAAAAAAGTGGGGGGCTGGGGATATAGTTCAGTTGTTGAAGTGCTTCCCTGTCAGCACACAGCTCTGGGTTCAGTCCCCAGCACTGCAAAAAAAAAAAAAAAAAAAAAGCAGATTTTGAGCAGTGAAAAAATGAAGTTCCTTGAAGGAAATACTTAAGTTTTCCTTGTCAGGTTCTCAGCTTCATGACATAGAAGTGATGGTCTCCTTGGACCACAGGAAGGAAAACTTTCTTCATAGTTTTCTGGATAGATAAAGGAAAATTTTGTCTCAGTCTTAGTGCAAAATGAGGTCTGGCTTTGATAAGGTCTTCGGTTTGGGTAGAGAGAGGATTGGCGCTTACCTAGAGAGAGATCAGAGGCCAAGCTAGAGAAGTGAATAAGGTAGCAAGGTCCATTTTTGTAGTGGAACAGAAGTTGCTGATCTTTAGTGAATCAGTGTTTTTCTGGATCATTCTGCATTAGTGTAGTCAAACTCAGTAACAGTAGTTCAGTAAGGGATTATAGAAATGAAGGTCATTTGGAATTTAATGGAGTAGGTGATGCTTTTCTGCAAGGAAGAGGTTGGGACTTGAGTCCCACATAAATAGTATAATACTTTATATTAATATTATCATTATTAATAATACTTAATGCGTTAAGAAAGATTAAATCTCACAAGAGGGACTAAATGAAATCATTAATTTGTCAGAAGAAGGGAAGTGCTTATGACATACTCTGACATATAATAAACTTGTGTTTTGACTTAATTTCAGTTGTTTTTTAAGATAGAGAATATCAGCTTTTTTGAGGTATAAATGACATAAACGAATATTTTCATTTTTGCCTTTTAAAGTAACTTTGGGCTGGGGTCGTAGCTCAGTGGGAGAGCGCTTGCCTAGCACAATGAGGCACTGGGTTTGATCCTCAGCACCACATAAAAATAAATTAATAGGGGGCTGGAGTTGTGGCTCAGTGGCAGAGCACTTTCCTGGCATGTGTGACACCTTGGGTTCAATACTCAATACCACATAAAAATAAATAAAAGATCCATTGTCAACTAAGAAAAAATTAAAAAATAAATTAATAAAATAAAGGTATTGTATCCTTCTACAACTACAAATATTAAGAATAAATATATAAAGCATCTTTATTGAGTTACAAGTGACAGATAATAAACTCATATTTAAGGTATAGAATCTGGTTAAGTTTGGACATGTATATGAACACACCTGAGAAACCATCTCCAGTCAAGATGATGAACAAATCTATCAGTCTAAGCATTTTTTGGTACTAGGGATTGAACCCAGGGCAACTTACCCCCTGAGCCATATCTCCAGCCCTTTTTATATTTTATTTTGGTACAGGGTCTCACTAAGTTGCTTAGGAACTCCCGAAGTTGCTGAGGCTGGCCTCAAACTTCCAATCCTCCTACTCAGCCTCCCAAGTTACTGGGACTATAGGTGTGCACCACCACACCCAGCTTCCAAATGTTTTCTTATATCCCTTTATAATTGTCTCTTTCCTGCCCATCCATCCTACCTTTCTTGCCCAGCAATGATAGCATAAAATTTTGTAGAATTTTATATAACTGGAATCATATATTATGTACTGTTTTTGAAAGATCTGTCTTATTTCATTCAGCATATTTTAAGATTCATCTAGGTTGTTGCGTATGTTTGTAGTGCATTACATTTTATTGCTCACTAATATTCTAAGATTATAACAGTGTATTTATCCATTCATCGGTTGATGGGTATTTGAATTCTTCCCCCTTTTTCGCTATTACAAATAAAGCTGCTGTAATCATTCTTGCATAAGTCTTTGTAGGCACATATTCTTTTATTTATCTTTGATAAATACTGGAATTAGAATGGTTGGTCACATGGACACTTAACTTTTTAAGAAACCAACAATTTTCCAAAGTGATGACACTGTTTTACATTCCCACTTGCAGGGTACGGGAGTTCAGTTTTGTTCCATATCCATGGAACACTTGAAATGGTTAGTGCCTTTAATGTCAGACATTCTAATAGTTGTGTATTATGGTTTTAATTTGTATCACTTTTCATTTTGCATTTTCCTAATAAATAATAATATTAAATAAATATCTTTTCATTTGTTACTTATATGTGTTATGTGCTTTCTTTGATGAAGTATCTGTTTTAAGTCTCTTGCCCCTTAAAAAATCGTTATTTTCTTAGTATTGAACTTTGAGAGTTGTTTATATATTCTTTTTCTTTTTAACAAACACCTTTATTTATTTTTATGTGGTGCTGAGGTTCAAACCCAGTGTCTCACATGTTCTAGGCAAGCACTCCCCCGCCAAGCTAGAACCTCAGCCCATCTATTCTTTTTTTTTTTTTTTTGCGGTACTGGGGATCGAACTCAGGGCCTTGTGCTTACAAGGCAAGCACTCTACCAGCTGAGCTATCTCCCCAACCCCTCTATTCTTGATATACATATGGATTGCATATTTTCTTATAGTCTAGAGTTTAATAAATAATTAGACTACATTTGTGCTGTTTCATGGCTGATCCTTTTTCAGCCTCACCTCGTCCTCTTTCCCTTCTGTATTAATAGCTGAGCAAGCTGATAAGAAAATTCAGAGGCTCCCTCCTTTGGTGCTGGTGGGGAGTCAAACTACACACTCCTGCTCACATGCAAACACCTTCATCCAATAAACACAATAAAAACTCTAAGCTGTTTTCTTTTCTCTGTTCTCTAAAACCTTTTTTGTACCTACTTAGCCACCTTGCTCTCCCTAGAAAGCACCATATATGAATAATAAATCCTATTTTACCTTCTTGGGGTATCATCAGTCTCAACATCTGGAACAAATTTTTGTGTGGAAGCTTATCATTTCTCTGTAGGGTAGCTTGTCTTTTTATTTATTTAACACTTTTGAAGTCCAGGAGTCATACATTTTTATGAAATCCAATTTACCTATGTTTCCTTTTTATGAATTGTGCTGTTCTTATCGTGTCTGAGGAATCTCTGCCTAACTGAAGATTACTAGGTTTGTATATTCCATTTTCTCCTAGAAGATCTCAATTTTAGGTTTTACATTTAGACTATAATTGGTTTTAAGTTAATCTTGGCATATGGTGCAAGGTATGGACATCTAATTGTTTCAGCACTGTTTTTTTGTTTGTTTGATTGTTTGTTTGTTTTGTTTTTTTGTGTGGTGCTGGGGATTAAACCCAGGGCCTTGTGCATGCAAGGCAAGCACTCTACCAACTAAGCTATATTCCCAGCCCCCAGCACTGTTTTGTGAAAAGATTACTGTTTCTCTACTGAAGTGCCTTTGGACTTTTGTTAGACGTCAGAGCCAAGTGCAGTGGTATGTGTGTAGTGCTAGCCTCCATGAGGCTGAGATGAGATTGCTTGTTCCAAGAATTGAAGAGCAGACTGGACCACTGTGTTATTCAACTTTTCATCGCTGTGACACAATACCTGAGAAAATCAGCTTAAAGGAGGAAAGGTATATTTTGACTCATGGTTTCAGAGGTTTAATTACATAGTCCTTGATCCCATCACTGTGGACTTGTGTTGAGGCAGAACATCATGGTGGAAGTGTGGCGTGGAGAAGAGCTGCACCTCAAGGTAGCCAGCAGAGGTGTAGTCTAGATATAGTCCCCCCAGGGCAGACCTGCAGGGACCCACTCCCTTCAGTTAGACCCCTGCTTCTAAAGTGTCCACCCCCTCCCAATAGTCTATTCAGCTGTGAACTCCACTGATGAGGTTAGCGTCCTCATGATCCAGTCACTTCCCAAAAGCCCTGTCCCGGAGTGTTGCTGCCTTGGGGACCAAGCCTTCAACACATTAGCTTTTGGAGGACATTCCACAATGACACCATAACAATGTTTCCAAAAAAGATAAAAGGACAATTGTCTATATATTTGTAGGTCTGTTTTTCCATTCTTTGTTCTGTTCCTTTGATTTGTTTTTCTGTCCAGATACCAGCACCACATTCTTTTCACTATTTTAACATAATAAGTTTTCCAGTGAGTGAGATAGTACTCTAGCTTTGTCCTTCAAAGTCTAGGCTATTCTAGGTCCCTTATATATTTTACATGAATTTTAGAATCAGCTTATCAATTTCTAAAAGAAAAGCAACGCCCCCTCCAAAAAAAAAAAAAAAAAAAAAGCCTGCTGGGGTTTGATTGGGAATATGGTGAATCTGCTTATGTATTTGCAAAGATAAGCAAGCATCACCTGATACATCAACATGTTATATCTCTCCATTTATTTGTCTTTTAAATTATTTTTCAGCAATTATTTCTGGTTTTTAGAGTATGAGTATTGCACATCTTTTGTTACATTTATAAAATTTGCATTTGACACTCAGTATTCAGTTATTTTTTATTTAAATTTATACCAGTTGTTGCTAATACTGAGATATAAGTTGGGTTTTTGTTGTTATTGTTGTTTTATGGTGTTGGGAACTGAACCCAGGGCCTTCTACAGGCTAGGCGGGAACTCTACAGCTGAACTTCATCCCTTAAGATGTTATTGATATTCAAATGTATTGAACTTGGGTCTTCTTGCTGAATTCATTTAATAGTTCTAGTGACTTTCAATAAGATTCTGCTGGATTTTCTATATAACCAGTCATATCATCTGAATGAAGAGAATTTTACTTATTTTACATTCTGAATTCTTTTTATTTCTTTGTCTTGCTTTATTGCATTGACTAGAACCTCTAGCACAATGCTGAACAGAAGTGGTGAAAGTAGATATCCTTGCCTTATTCTTGATCCTCAGAGGAAAGCATTTAGCCTTTCACTAATAAATGTGATGTTTGCTGTAGTGTTTTTTTTTGAGTGTGTGCAGAGGGACACATACCTTTTTTTCTATTTATTTTTATGTGATGCTGAGGATTGAACCCAGTGCCTCACAAGTGCTAGGCAAGCACTCTCCCACTGAGCCACAACTTCAGCCCTATAGGTTTTTTGTTTGTTTATAGTTTCATTAAGTTGAGGGTGTTTCTTATTTTGCTGAGAATTTTTATCAAGATTAGAAGTCAGATTTTATCAAATGCTTTTTCTGCATTTGTTGATATTTTATGGTCTTTTTTAATATGGTGAATTATATCAACTGATTTTCAAATGTAAACTAGCCTTGAATTCATGTAATGAACTTTATTGTCTTTCTGTGTTGTGGATTCAGAGTGCTAAAAATTGTTTAGAGTCTTTGCATCTGTGTTCATGAGGGATACTGGCTTCTACTTTTCTTGTATCTTTATCTGGTTTGGCTATGAGGATAATACTCAGGAAGTCTACTGGGTTTTATTTCGGTTCCCCCTCCCTGTGCCAGTCTGGAAGCTGTCTTTGTATCAGTTGTGGGTCACATCTCATTTGTTATATCTGTTTCAGAGATCATTTGTGCCATTATGCAATGTTTTCTCTGTTGAAAACCATTGTTTCATATATTTTATCCAGTTTTTCATTTATTTCATGTAGGAGGGTAAATTGAATCTCTGTTACTCCATCTGACTAGGAGATATTTTATAATGTTTTGAGGGGGTGAATTTTTTAAATTCTTTTTACATATTCTGTGAAGAAAAAAGATGTAAGGACTTGTGTTGACTAGTAGTTTGCTGGCTTGGGTGATGTGCTTATATATACTATTTCATTTAATTTGGAAAGTCTGACTACTTTATTCATTTTCATACATTTAGATATTTTTTCCATGTTGTCGATGTAATTTTTTGTGGTCCAACAGGATTAAGATTATGTAGGATTCCATGTAAGATAGGCTGTTATTTTCTCTCATCTAACCATGTAATGATCTCATAACTTCAAACAATTCTTTTTTATATATTGCCCCTTTACAGTATTCCATCTTGAAATTTTTTTTTTTTTTTTAGAAATAACACATGGGTGTATCATTTCAGGTACCACTGACTTTCGGTGATGTTGCCATAGAATTCTCTCAGGAGGAGTGGGAATGTCTAAACTCAGATCAGAGGAATTTATACAGAGATGTGATGTTGGAGAATTATACTAACTTGGTCTCATTGGGTAAGGATTTCTTCATAAAATGATGTAGAATCTGCTCTCTGGAGTATCAGCTTTCTCTACTGTGTATTGATCACTGTATATATTATATGCCAGGAAATCAGCTAAATTTCTGCTCCATATTCACAAAGAATTGATCTGAAGTTTGTTGGGTAGAAGTGGGAACCTCCATTTTGTGCTGAATCTTCCCTATTCACTTGCCTTCCTCTGCCCTATCCCGTAAATTGATTCTTTTTCTAAATGATTAGAGATTTGAATTCTGGGACTTTTTAATGTATAACCACTGACAATGAAGACAAATTTCATACTATGTGTATGTTCAGAATGTTTGTAAATATTCTATTTTAATTACTGACCCTCCTCCACAGAGAACAGGTATTATAGGGTCTTGTTTTTTTCTTTACTCTGAAAGAACCTCTGATTTTTATTGTAGAATGACTCAAGATCATTTTCTTACTGTTATTTTTGTAGTTAGAGCGGTGGGACTGTTGACGTAGAGTCTACCCAGAAGTAGAGGCCTTGTTCCAATTTTGGAAAATACTTGGCCTCTCTCCTCTCCTCTAGAAATCCTGCTATTCCATGTTGGAGCTTTTGAGCATATCACACAGCTCTATCATTATCCTCTTTTGTTCTCCATTTTTCTCTGTGCTGGAGTTTGAGGATTTTCTCTTAACCTGTATTCCAGCTCTCTTATTTTGTCTTCTATTGGGATGAGTCTGCTCTTAAAGGGGTATTTTTTGTATCAGATACTGTCTTTTTCAGTTTAGAAATTCAATTTGACTTTCTTTCATATTTTCCAATTATCTGTTAAAATTCTTCATTTTTTGTTGATTTTTTTTTTTTTTTTTTTTTTAAATCCAGGAGTGCTTAACCACTGGGCCACATCCCCAGCCCTTTTTAATTTAATTAAATTTTTATTTTATTTTGAGACGGGGTTTGAGTTGTTTAGGGCCTCACTTAATTGCTGAGGCCAGCCTTGAACTTGTGATCCTCCTTCCTCAGCCTCCTGAGTTGCTGGGATTTTGGGCATGTGCCACCACGCTGGGCAAAAATACAAATTTTGAAAAACATTATGCCAAGAGTTTTGACAAATCGATGAAATCATTATTAATAAATTTTAATCTATAAGAATCACCGAAGGAAAAATAAAACCTGAAAAGTCTCACAGTACTAAAGAAACGGAATCAGTTGTCCATATGTTCTCACAAAGTAGAAGATTCAGGCCTAGATTGTCATAAAAGTCCTGAAATGTGGAGCCTATGGGTGATTGGGGGCACTCCTGGGTGATGGGAAAGGTTGTGTTGTATTTCAGTACTTAAAAACATGCCATGCGGTAGGATGTAGAGAATAAAGATGCTAACCACTTGAAATGAGTTTGTATAGATAAGGCATAGCCTTTCATTTGTGGTTATGTATTTGAGTTTCATTCTAAAATCAAGATAAACCATGTGGAAAAATTATATAGAGAAACATCTGGTAGATGATGTTAGAAATGCAGATAACGAGCACTACTTCTGCACATTCTAATTCCACGTAAGATATGCTGTTATTTACTCACATCTAACCATGTGATGCTCTCATAACTTCAAACAACTCTTTTGAGTCTGAGTGGATACCTAAAAGGGAGTGTATGCAAGAAGTTCCTCAGTAATTCTGATTCACAACTAAATATGAGAAATACTGACTTTTTCTCTTTGCTTTCTCAACTTTATATCCTAATGTGAACATTTGTAATTTTTCAAGTTCTTCTCTCTCTTTTTTTTTTTTTTTTTTTTTTTTTTTTTTTTTGGTACCAGGTATTGAACCCATGGTGATTAACCACTGAGCCACATCCCCAGCCCATTTTTTTGTATTTTATTTAGAGACAGAGTCTTCACCAAGTTGCTGAGGTTGGCTTTGAACTCAAGATCCTCCTGCCTCAGCCCCCCGAGCTGCTGGGATTACAAGCATGTGCCACTGCGCCCAGCTTCCAAGCCTTTCTTGCGTTTTAAAGATATTATGACAGTATTTTAGAATATCCTGATCCTTTTGCTTCTTCTAATGGATAAACTTTTCATTTTATTATTGTTAATATAAAAATCCCCTCCTGATCCCCAACATAGGAAAATGGCATTTGTTATTTATTTATTTATTTTTTCATTTTCTTTCAGACTTTGATTTCTCAACTGAGACCAACAAGTTATCTTCAGAGAAAAGCAGTTGTGTAATAAATTCACGCCATGAGGAGACATTGGAAAGAAATAAAACTTTCAACCTGATGGGGTTTATTTTCAGTAATGACCAACCATGGAGAAATGAATTTGGAAGACAGCAGGGACCTAAAGTGGAATGTCAAATGATAATCAAAAAACTTGTATCCCTTCCTTTACATCAGAGAACTCACACTGTAAAGAAATCATACGAATGTCAGAAATGCAGGAAGTGCTTCAGAAAATATTCACAACTTACTGAACATCTGAGAGACCATACTGGGGCACGCCCCTATGTGTGTAAGGAATGTGGAAAGGCCTTCGTAATTCTCCGGAACTTTATTAAACATCAAAAGTTTCACACTAATCCTAAGCCCTATGAATGTAATGGATGCAAGAAGGCCTTTAGGTTTTATTCAGAGCTGAGTCGACATCAGACAATTCATACTAGTGTGAAGCCTTATGAATGTGTGCGGTGTGGAAAGGCTTTTAAACGTCAGTCTCACCTTATTGAACATCAGAGAATTCATATTGGTTTAAAACCCTATGAATGTAAGGATTGTGGAGAAACCTTCAGGTTTGTACCGACATATGTGTCTGCATCAGAAAAGTCGTCATGGTGTGAAGTCCTATGTCTGCACAGAATGTGGGAAGTCCTTTGGTCGTTGTTCAGGTCTGATCCAACATAGGAAAATCCATTCTGGCGAGAAACCGTATAAATGTAAACAATGTGGAAAGGCCTTTATTCGCAACTACCTACTGGTCGAACATCAAAGAAGCCACACTGGTGAGAAACCTCACGAATGTATGGAATGTGGAAAGGCCTTTAGCAGGGGCTCGAGCCTTCGAAACCATAAAAGAATTCACAGTGGTAAGAACCCCTATGATTGTAAGGAGTGTGGGAAGGCCTTTCGCAGGGGTTCAAGCCTTCGCAACCATAAAAAAGTTCATAGTGGCAAGAACCTCTATGATTGTAAAGAGTGTGGGAAGACCTTTAGCAGAGGCTCGAGCCTTCGAAACCATAAAAGAGTTCATAATGGTGAGAACCTCTATGATTGTAAGGAGTGTGGGAAGACCTTTAGCAGGGGCTCGAGTCTTCGAAACCATAAAAGAGTTCATAGTGGTAAGAACCTCAAACCTCTGTGATTGTAATGAGTGTGGGAAGACCTTTACACCTCGCTGTCTACTTACCCAGCATCAGAGTTTTCACAAAAGTGAGACACTCTTAAGATCGTGAGAGGAAAGCTTTGAGCCATGGCAGATCCTTTACCATTGCCACTGTTCTACCACTTGATGATATCGCGGTCAAGATCAACTAGTGAATACGAAATAGAAATCCTTGGGAGGGTATCTGGCACCTTAGTATTTACTTACTAAATATTTTATGTCCATCATTAATATTACTAAGAATAAATTCATGAGGAAGAAAGATACCTGAGTATGATATTTTAAAAAACTTTCTATCATTACTTCACCTCATTCATTCTGGAAAAAGTCCTGGAGAATGTATTGTACAAGAAATCTTATTTAGAATTTATCTACTTAAAGAATGCTGGAAGGAAATATATCCTGTCTTTATTAAATCTTAAGAGTATATAACTGGTGAAAAATTAGAGAGTGATTTGAAGAAAATTTTTGGTAATAAATTCTGTAACATAGATAAAGTGCAAGCTATATTCCTACCCTATGAAGAAATAAAAAATGAACAATTGGGTAACCAAAACAGATGTTGACTTGGAAAAGTTTTCTTCAATTTTATGCAGACTTACATATTTATAGAAGAGGTGACTTTTCAGTGGCCAGTGGAGGCTCATTAACTCTCCACCTAGTGGCCGTATTAATGATCTCTCTCATACGTGTTCTTATATGTGTTTATATACACACATGAATACATACACACGTGCACATCTCTGGTATGTGTATTCATAGCCATATGTGTAGTCAGGTTTTTATCACTGTGACCAAAGTCCCTGTCAAGGACAACTTGAAGGAAGAAAAGTTCATTCAGACTTAGAAGTTTCCGTCTGTTTCCGTCTGTGCTGAGCTGACCCCATTGCTCTAATCCCACTGCTCCATTCGTCATGGCCAGGAAGCAGAGAGAACAGGCCACAGGAAGGCAGCCCCTCCGGCGCAAACCCCCAGTGACCCACTTCCTCTAGCCACCTCCCTCCTGCCTACAGTTGCCACCCAGTTAGTCCATTCAAACTGGAGTGGACTGATATGTTATAGCTCTCGTAATTATTTTACGTCTGAGTATTCTGTGTTAACACGGGAGCTCTGTGGGGGTCCCCTCATATCTAAACCATAACAACATACATACCCTGTCCTATGTATTATACATTGTTTTGCTGTCTTTTAAGTGAATGTTCGGGGTATCACTTCACCTCTAAAAGACAACATATGGGGTTGGGAGTGTAATCAGTGGTAGAACTTGCTAGTATGTGTGAGACAGGATTTAATGCCCAGCGCTGCAAAACAAACAACATACAAGTCCTAGGATTATAGATAATTTGCTGTATGACTGCTAAACTATTGACACCTGAAATAATTAACAGTAAACTCCATAATGTCCTATAATGAAGTAGGACAGAAGAGGTTGGACACCTGAGGAATATTCAGGAAGCGGGTTTATTGACTGCAGGGTTCAGAGGTAGCTTAAGCCTAAGAATTCTTCTGAAAAAGATTCTGGAAATTCTTTGAACTTTACACCCAGTGTGTATGTGTTGGGTTGGGGTCTTGCAGGTTCACATGACACGTACTCTCTTCCATCCCCTAGACCAGACACAAACCTGACATTTACAAAAAGAGGAAACTACCAACCACAATATCCTCTGCATGTACAAGTTTTTGCTGATAGACTCCCGAAGAAGAGGAACTTATATGTTACAAATATAATGAGAGTTTCTGCTTAATTATGGTAAGGGTCTTCTCGGTGGGGGACTCTGGCCAGCTTCAATAACAGACCATTTGCAAATTTCTGCAATTATTTAAAGTGTCTTGTAGCCAAGAACCACACTGGGTTCTTATACGATGAAGGCTTATTGTGACATAGACTTTTTGCAGATTTCTTAGAAAGACTTGATCTATTTTATTTGGCCTGTTGTTTCTTGAAGTAGATTTAATTTTCTTGAAGTAGATTTAATTTGTTCTCTGTCTTCTATATTTACTGTGAACTGGTAGTTATGTCGAAAGGCCTGATTTTAGGCTTCAGATTAAAAATTTTGTTAAGACTACTTTATAGATAATATTGCATACTTAATATAGAATATCAGGGGGCATATAGTGAAATGATGTTTGACTTCTTAATTTATAAATTGATTACATGTTCAAGGCCAGGCTGGCAACCTAACAAGGCCCTGTCTGAAGGTAAAATAAAAAAGGCTCGGGATGTAGCTCAGTGGTAGAGCACTTGGTTAGCATGCACAAGGCCCTGCGATCAATCTCCAGTATCAGTCAGTGAGGGAAAATAAAAAATAGTCTCTTCAACAAATAGTGCTGGGAAAACTGGATTTCCTACCTTACATGATATGTAAAATTTAATTTAAAAAATGAATCAAAGGGCTAAATATAAGAACTAAAATTATAAAACTCTTAGAAGGAAACAGGGAAAACTTCATGACATTGGATTTGACATTGATTTCTTTGATATGTCATGAAGAGTCAACAAGAGAAAAAATAAATTTCATCAAGATTTAAAACTTGTATAATAAAAGATATGATAAACAGTAATAAGGCAACCTAAATGATAAGAGCAATATTTGTAATTTTATATCTGAAAAGGGGTTAATGTTCAAAATATGTAAAGAACTCTTACAAGCCAACAATGATAACAGAAACCTCAAAAAGTCTAGCAGAAGACTTGAATAAGCATTTCTCTAAAGAAGTGACCAATAAACACATGAAAAAGTGCTCAAAATCATCGAGGAAATGCAAATAGCCGTGTGTGTGGCACACACCTATAATCCCAGTGACTTTGGAGTCTGAGGCAAGAGGATCACAAGTTTGCTTAGTAACTTAGTGAGACCTTGTCTCAAAAAATAAAAAGAACTGAGGATGTCACTTAGTGATAGAGTGCTCCTGGATTCAATCCCCAGTACTGAAGAAAAAAAAAAGGATAGCATTTCATATAGAGTAGGATGGTTATTCCTTAAAAATACAAAAGGAATATAACATTGGAGATGATATGGAAAAATTGTAGCCATTATGCATTGCTGGTGCAAAAGTAAATGGTATTTATGGAAAATAATTGGTTCCTCAGAAATTTAAACAGAATTACCTCATGATCCATCAATTCTGCTTTTACATACATATCCCACAGAATTTGAATCAGGCTGTGTGCAGTGAATCCCAGCAACTTGGGAGGCTGAGGCAGGAGTATCGCAAGTTCAAAGTGTCAGCCTCAGCAACTTAGCAACGCCTTAAGCAACTCAGAGAGACTGCCTCTAAATAAAAATATAAAAAAGGGCTGGGGATGTGACTCAGTGCTTAAGCACCCCTGGGTTCAATCCCTGGTACCCCACCCCCCCCAAAAAAAAGAAATCAAGTAATGCATCATAATAACATCCTGACTAACCTGGGTATACGTAGGAATGAGGAAAAAGTCAAAGAATGTCATAAATGGTCACATTAACAAAGATTACATAAGTGTGTAGGAAGAGATAAAATGGCATTTGATAAAACTCAGGAGCCAATACTACCTAGACGCAAGAATGATTTTTATTCACAAATAAGAGAACACATTAGCAGGACACAGCCATTTTTTCCCCCCAGGGCCGAGGACTGAACTCAGGGCCTTGTGCTTGCAAGGCAAGCGCTCTGCCCCTGAGCTAAATCCCCGACCCCAGCCATTTTGAAAGTACGATGCTGGCTGTCATTCCATCACAGCTGACATCTAGATTTGGTGGCTGAAATTTCTAACTTCAGAACCTGTTTTGGTTATGACAGCGTTTCCTGATGTAGTTTTACATACCTAAGATGATAAGAGATAACAGGAGTCAGTGTTTCCATGGTAGAGTTTGGGATGCACCAGTTTAAACAAACTTGAATAATTTTCTTCACCAGAATACTCACTAGTCTTTTTTTAAGCTGATGAGGTGCTTTTAATTTTTCCTGAAGAGATTTTGTAGAAGCTACTTCGTAAGCTTCTTTAGCCAAAGAATACCCTTCTTTGTCAAGTATTAGTAAGCATTGGTAATTCTTCAGTCATCATTTCACTCCTCGTGGTAAGACACCATCTCCACATCTCGTTACATACAACACGGTACCCTGGGGATGGGGCGTAGCCTACTGACCGATCAGAAATGATAGATCCTATTATTACACTCAAAGTTTTCTGTTAATAATTGAAATTGCAGTTTTGTGGAAACGAGGTGGTGAGTGACTGAACCAGTGACACCATGGGTGCTCTATCTTCCTAAAAGAGACATGGGGTTAGGTATAGACTTATAGTGATGAACCAAAGACATTTAGTTGTCAATGCACAAGTTTGGTGGGATGGTCATTCTATTTTGGAAATAATTTTTAAAGGGCCGACTTTAACTGTGTGAGTACACAAAGGCACACTGTATTTCATAATTGATATGCTTTGATGCCAGCACTGGCATGGGAGAATAGATGTCTCTGGAGAAGGGTCTGAGGAGTTCCCACAGAGAAGGTTGAACATTTTTTGGTGCTGGGGATTGAACCCAGGGCCTCGGGAGGCAAGCACTCTACCAACTGAGCTATATCCCCAGCCCACCAGTGGGTTCTTGATGTAATGAGAGAAAAGAATTTCAGCATGCACTGAAGACATAGGCTTATTTAGGAAAATTTTCCTCATTGTATAAGGGCACAGGCTAAGGTCAGGTTGTTCAAGCTCAAGATTTACAGCTGTGCTTCCAGCATCTCAATAACCTGTGGCATTTCCCTTAAGGTTCAGTATCTCTCCTTATCCTAAATCCCTTTCAGCACTAAGTCATGACAGCCACCTGGTTGAAAGTGACTTCAAGAGCCATTGATTTTAAGATGTATTCTGATTTATAATTATTAAAAATATATAATTATACATTTTCAAGAGTATCTGGTCAAGTTTTGCCAATCCTACCAGTGGTATATCTTAATAACAGGTAATTCTTTAATCAAATGATGATACAGTATTGCCAACAGTGGGGAAAATGGATATTGTCTGTTTCTGACGTTTTGCAATATGAAGTACAGATCACTATCTATAATGATCTGTATAATGAGTCCCAGGAAAATATGCTTAAGTCTTTATAGCTCTAACTTCATTTTATGAGAGATATGAAATGCAGAGGCACATAGTAAATTTCGCCATGAGGAAAGAAACGAATTCACCATAAGAAACAAATATTCTTCCATGGATCTGATGCAAACTAAATCCATCCAATCTCGACAACAGCACTGAGATAGTTACCATCTCATAGCATTTTAAACATGGTGCCCAAAGAGAATAAGCAGTTTGCCCAGGGTCCCGCAGGTAGTGAGGAGGAGATGGCAAGCATGAATTGACAAGGTCATTGGTAAGGGTTTTCCCATATTTTTATCCTGACAGGGCTATATCTAGCATAAATTTGCTAAAGTTTAATGAAGATTGAACTGTCCCAGTAGGCTTCTATGTGTTCACTAAATGAACACATCTGGTATAAATTATGTTATGCTGTCATAAATGTAAGAAAATCGTGATCCCCTCACTGGCTGCTTTTGAACATTTGCTGTTAAAATCAGAAAGGTGAAAAATGAAGGCTTTTTAAAAATTTGTGATTTAGCTGCAGTGCTTTTTAAATTAAAAAAAAAAAAAATTTTTTTCCCTACAGGTACACAGGGTAATAACGTCTGTCTTGTTCTACTGTCCTTCCCATCCCTACCGCCCCACCCCTCCCCTCATTCCCCTCTGCATAATCCAAAGTTCCTGACAAATGAAGGATTTCTTATTTGAATTCAATCATACTAACTTATGTTTTTAAAAAAGTATGAATATTATTTCTAAAATTATTACTTGGGAAGGACAAACTTTTTGCTTTTAATTTCCAATAGTTTATGGGCTAATACTTTCATAAAATGATGAAACTTATGGTAATACCAAACTGCTATAAAAAAACATCCAAATATTTGCTCTCATTTTCTGCATTTATCTCAGGATGGACAGAAGACAATTCTGTGGACTGGCAGTAGTCTCTGGAAAATACTTTGAGCAGTACCTGTCTAAAGGTCTTCCTGCAATTTAATTCAAGGAGTTTCTCATTTGGATGAAGTTTCTGATGTACTCTATAATATACGCCTTCCTGTATTCCTTACATTCATAGAATTTCATAGCAATATGAATTCTCTGGTGCACAGCAAGAACTGAATTAAGTTTAGATTCTTCCCAGATTGCTTATCATTTTAAAGTAATTCTAACTTTTTTTATTTTTGGTACTGGGGATTGAAATCAGGGGCACTCGACCACTGACTCATATCCCCAGCCTTATTTTGTATTTTATTTAGAAACAGGGTCTGTGTTGCTTAGTACCTTGCTTTTGCCAAGTATGGCTTTGAACTCATGATCCTCCTTCCTCAGGCCTCCCAAGCCACTGGGATTATAGGCATGTGCCACCGTGCCCAGCTTCTAACATGTTTAACTCTCTGGTGTTGATCAGCTTTGTGCCATGAATAAATATCTTCATGTCTTCCATTAAAATGGTTTCACATCAGTGTAAATTGATGTTCAGTAAGATCACACAGAAGCCTAAAGGTTCTTTTCATATTCTTTATATTCAAAATGTTTCTCACTAGTATGGATTGGCTGATAACAGATAAATTGTCTACACACTGGAGGAAAAGCTTTTGCATAATCCTTACATTCATTGGGTTTCTTTCTCTTTTTTCTGCTATACCAAAACTGAATGAACCCAGGGGTGCTCTACAACCCCTGAGCTACAACCCCTGTCCTTTTTATTTTTTAGTTTGAGATAGGGTCTCATCAAGTTATCCAAGCTAGTCTTCAACTTATACTCCTCCTACCTCAGCCTCCAGCATAGGTGGGATTATAGGCATGTGCCACCATGCTCGGCACACATTCATATGGTTTCTTAGGAATAAGCTCTCATGTCAAGCTGTCCATACACAAAAATATTCTCTCACATCTTTTCAATCACAAGGTTTCTCCAGTATCAATTTTCTTGTCTGAGCAAGTTGTCCATATAAAGGCCTTCCCAAATTTTTATATCTATAGGGCTTATTGTTACTATGAGTTCTCTCAAGTTGATCCAAGTTTGGGCTATGAGTAAAGGTCTCCCCAAATTCCTCATACTGATAAAGTTTCTCACCAGAATGAAATCTGTCATGAACATGAAGTTGATAGCCACTAGTGAAGGCTTTCCCATGTTCTGTACATTCATAGGACTTCTCACCAGTGTGGACTCTCTCATGTTTAACGAGACTTGAACCCCAACTAAAGGCCTTCCCACATTCCTTACATTTAAAAGGTTTCTCACCACTGTGGATCTTCTGATGTTGAGAAAGATGATAACCACGACTGAAGGCTTTCCCACATTCTTTGCATTCATAAGGCTTCTCACCAGTGTGGATTCTCTCATGTTGAACAAGACTTGACCCACAATTAAAGGTCTTTCCACATTCCTTACAGTGGTAGGGTTTCTTACCAGTATGAAATACCTGATGTCGAGTAAGCTGATACCTGCTACCAAAGGCTTTCCCACATTCTTTACATTCATAGGACTTCTCACCAGTGTGGACTCTCTCATGTTTAACAAGACTTGAACCCCAACTAAAGGCCTTTCCACATTCCTTACATTCAAAAGGTTTCTCACCACTGTGGATCTTCTGATGTTGAGTAAGATGATAACCACGACTGAAGGCTTTCCCACATTCTTTGCATTCATAAGGCTTCTCACCAGTGTGGATTCTCTCATGTTGAACAAGACTCGATCCACAATTAAAGGTCTTCCCACATTCCTTACACTGGTAGGGTTTCTCACCAGTGTGAAACATTTGATGTCGAGTAAGCTGATAGCCCCAACAAAAAGCCTTTCCACAAACCTTACATTCATAAGGTTTCTTACCAGTATGGATTTTGTGATGCTGAGTTAGTTGATAGCCACGGCTGAAGGCCTTCCCACACTCTTTACATTTATAAGGTTTTCTCACCTGTGTGAATTATTTCATGTTTAGCAAGGCTTGAACCCCAAAGAAGGCCTTCCCACACTCCTTACATTCATAAGACTTCACACCAATATGAATTTTCTGATGTTGAGTAAGGTGATAGCCCCGACTGAAGGCTTTCCCACATTCGTTACATTCATAAGGCTTCTCCCCAGTATGGATTCTCTCATGTTTAATGAGGCTGGATCCCCAACTGAAGGTTTTGCCACACTGTTTACATTCATAGGGTTTCTCACCAGTATGAAATCTCTGATGCGCACTCAGCTGATAGACACTAACAAAGTTCTTCCCACATTTTTTACATTCAAAGTGTTTTTCGGTTATATGAGTTCTCTCATGTTGAACAAGTTTTGAGCCATGACTACAACTCTTTCCACATTCCTTACAAACAGAGGGTTTTCTCTCTATCATGAATTCTTTCCTGTTGAGTAAGAGATTTACTTTTTCTGTATGTGGCCATTTTGAATAGCTGAAAATCACTTGACTTAAGTATCCCTCTTGATGTTCCTGTAGTTCTTCAAATTTGTTTTTGCAATTCCAGTTATTTCTGAAAATGGATGCCTCAAGGCCCAGGGTTTTACTTTTTTCCTTTGTGTCCCAGTGGGGAAAAATTACTTCAAAAATGTCCTTTTCTGAAAATATATTTTTGGTCTCATATGTTGAGTCCAAATCTGAAAGAAACACACACACACATACACACACATTTTATTTTCTTTACCAGAAAAACCAAAATTTCTATAATGGGGGGGATTGAAGATAATACCTACTACAAGTAAAATGGATTAGGAGACTTACTAAACTCACTTCTGAGCATCAAGGATCTCTCCTTTTAAACAAATTGCTTTTATTTTTCAGCTTTTATGTTCTGATAGTTTTCTGGAGAATTCAGACATCACTTGAATGAGCCACGCTGATAGTCTCTTAAACCAAAACATGAGCTATCAGTCAAGCCCTTATGTTCCTAGGTGTGGTTATCCAATGTCCCTTGCTAGGTATGTGTCTTAATGGTGATCAGATTCTTACTATTATGAACTTCAGCTGATTATGTTTTGTCTCACCTGGTCTAAGTTTTCTGTAACATGTAGATTGTTTTGTTTTCCTTAACTCTCACCAAAATCTCTTTAAGACTTGATTCACTCTGGAGTTTGTTTCTGATTTTCCAAACCTGGTTATTTGTATGTGATCTATTGGGTGATAAGGAATGATCTCTACTTTCTAATTGGCTTACGTGCATACTGGGTCATAGAGCCCAATGTAGTTGATTCACATGAAATCTTTGTGTCACTTTAGGAAGTTATCAATCCTGTATAGATACCTTATACTTGGCATGAGTCATTGTGGGTTTTGGTGTCTGCATTTTTGTAATGGATTCCACCGGTAATCTAAGTTTGAGTCACGCCCTATTCCATGGCAAGATCACAAACTAGAGATTTACCACACTTCTAGATTGCCCTGATCATATAGTTGGCAAAATGTTCTTCATCACTCTTTACATTGCTGTTATCTCCTCCAAGCATAGAAACAATATCTTCTGTACATGCTTTGATTTAAATGGAAGCTCTGCGGGCACAAACAACTTCCTCTTTAGGGTATTCAGCCTCTTATGTGTATATGCACTATTGTCTCAATTCCCAGGCATATCCGACAAAGTGGCAGCCTTTCATTCAGGATAATTTAGAACTACAATGGCCATTTTTGGCAGATTTGAAATTTTAACATGCTTCTGCAATTCCAAATAGCTCTAGAATACCAAGGAGAAAATTAGTAAATGAGATTTTTAAAATCTAAGGAGCTACATTTATAGAGACCAACAAGTACTTAAATAAACTCTTAAAAATAGAATTCAACAATTATTTTGTTTTTAATATTTAAAATCTGTTTATTACCATGGCATGAAAATGGGCAAGTTATCAATCCTGTTTATGACTGTATTGGTAGTGTCCCATGCAGTGCCTGGCTAGGAGTGGGTACTCAATACAATATTTGCAGAATTTATGAACAAATATGTACCTTCATTCTCACATGCACAATTAAGTTCAACATATAGATAAAATGGTTGCACCAGATATAGAAAAGAATACCTTCTCCTCATGAAATAGGCAGGAAATATGAGAGGAAAAAACCCAAGAAGAATGGTAAATGGGGGATTAAGATGATATTCCTGGGCTGGGGATGCAGGTAAGTGGAATAACACTTGCCTAGCATGTGCAAGGCCCTGGGTTCTGCAGTGGACAGAGAAAAAAAAAAAGTGACATTCCTTTGGTAGCTCAGACTGAGATTTCTATTTCCTCCTAAGTCTCAGGGCTTCACTCCAAGGTCTTGGTCCTTAGAAGGGGACTTTGCAAACCCTAACCCAGGCCCTCCTTCTCCTCTGTGACCTGTGAGGCTCTTCTCTGCAGTGATGGTTCCCCTGCCTCTGTCTTGCCCTCCCTCTCCTGGGTTCCAGCTTCTTGTCCTCTCCCTCACACCATCCAGGGCTCTTCCCTTGATCTAATAATGTTGTCATATCTGGCTTAGGAATGGAGTGTCTGCTTGCAAGTAAAGAAATGCCTAATGGTGTAGACATTTTCTTAGCTCAAAACACTCAGTGAAGTTTACAATAAAAGTAAAAAACAATATTGCTAAGGACTTCAGAGGAGAGAAAATGACCTTGTTTCAGACTCATTCAAGGCTTTGTCTCTTTAGAGCAGACAGACAGTGGTTGAGAACATATACTCTAGAACCAGACTTCCTAGGTTCAGTGCCTGCCACTGCCTTCTGCCAGCTCTGTGATTTGGCAATTCATTTCAAATGTATGTGCCTCAGTATTCTTAACTAAAAAATGGGGACAATTTGTATCTGAAGATGTTGTAAGGGTTAAATAATGTATTGGTCCTGCTTAGAACAGAGCCTGGTATATAGTAAAGCATAGTGCTATTAATATTAGCACACAGTTATTGTTATTTTGTTAAGATGAAAAACAACACATTTCATGAGACATTCTTAGGATTTAACAAAATGTTAAACACAAAGTTCATAGGTTTGAACTTTCAATTTCAAATCTATGGTAAGTAATGTTTTTACTATTAAACGAATTCTGTTCATTGAATCTGCCCCTAAATAAAGTGCAGAGGCTCTCAAAAGGCAGGGTATGTCAGGTCTCACTTTCTAGCTGTTTTCCATGCACGTGGATCAGAAAATAACAAAGAGCCGCGCTTCTCACTTGAATGTGTACAGAATAACTGGGCAGACCTCGTGTAAAGGCAGATTCTGTTCAGCAGGTCTGGGATAGGACCTGACATACTGGATTCTAACCAGCCCCAGAAGAAGCTGATGATATTTGTGCAGTAGTTCACAATAAAAAGATAAAACTACCACCGACCAACCAAGCCCTGACATCTAAGCACTCAGAAAACCATCTACAATTCTCACAAAAAACCAACACAACTCCCTATCATCTGGCTCCTACTGATCTCCCTTATGAATTTCTTGGTCTCTCCCTCACTAACTTTGTTCTGGCTTTCTTATGATTCCTCAAACAAAAGAGCCACACTCTGAGGAGGGACCACATCTATAGGAAGCCTGAAAGTAAACATAGCACGTGACCTGGTTTCTTTGACAGTGGTTATGGCATAAATGTCCTACAATGCAAACCCAGCCCCCTGGTCACTGAAGAAGAGAGTGGACTGCCGGAAAAGCCAGAGGAAGGTGTGAAGCTCACTTGAGGGTTGTCCGGGAAATCAAGGTGCTGAATGAGCCCATCTCTAACCCAACAAAGTATTGAAACATGCCTGGAACTCATCTGTGTTCTCTGAAGACAGCCCTATAATATCTTGTGGAGAAAGGTGATGTTGCAGAGGAGATTCTAAACTATTTCAGGCAGTTCACCTTACCTAGCGACACCCAGTTACTATAATTCTCCAACATCACATCCATGTACAAGTCCCTCTGAGCCGGGTCCAGGTACTCCCACTCCTCCTGAGAGAATTCGATGGCCACATCCCTGAATGTCACCAATTCCTAAAACCAAAAACCCACGTATTACTTGGAAAATTAAGAAAATATTTCCAAGAGGAAAAATGAGGGTATAAAGGATAAACTGTGAAGAAAGGGAAAATGAATCAATCAAGTAGGCTGGAAGTCTGTGATATAGCTAGGGAAAATGAAGAAGAAACCAGGTCACCAAAACAGAACATCAGTATTCTAGAAGTATCCTCTTATAGCAGAAAAAAACTTACTGGATGCAGTGAGATAACTCAGCTATCAAGATCTATCTGGTAATATATAAATAATTATACTTTCTCCTCTTAAATAAAAAGTGTGTGTGTATTCATGTACCTACAACCTATAAGGTTCTTTATAAATGTGAAGTGCTTAGCCATCTTTCCCTTTTAAGGAATATGAAAAAAAATTCACAAAACTTTTCAAGTATACTCCACAAATGTACTCTGAAGTCTTCTATATTAGAAAAGTGATTTCTACTAAATTAAGGATTATTGTCAAGTCTCAAGTAATCATCCTGTTAGATTACATCATAAACATTGTTTTCATTATAGTGAATAAATAAGTTATTTTAGCAGCAATTTAGTTAATTCTCTGTATATATTTGATTAATCACGTTATTCTCTTTTTTCCAGTTGATGATACTAGGGATTGACCCAGCGATACCCTACACTGAACTATTCCCTTCCTTTTTACTTTACTTTGAGACAGGGTTTTGCTAAATTGTTGAGCCTGGCCTAAAACTTGCCATCCTCCTGCCTCGGCCTCCTGAGTTACTGGGGATTGGACACCTCCACACCTGCCTCTCACTCCATTATCTTTACACACTTAGGTCGAACAAACTTCTGGAGATCTTCTTAATTCTGGGCAATCTACTATCATCTAGTACTTACACATCAGGATCATCTCATTATTTACCTTCAAGCACCTGTCACCTAATACTTTCCTGGGTCCCTAAGAGGATGTTACAAGTGACAGAGATGTCACCCAAGACCAGCATGTCCTGGTTCATGACAAATGAACTCTGACACTGATGTTCAGCTCTAAGGAAACCCTGGAAAGAACCAACCTGCTCCTCTAATCCCCAAAGCCTCACAAAATGTGCGACCACACATAAATTAAGGTTGTGACTAAGCAAGCCCACATTCTGTCTTATCTCTGGGAAGCTTGAGTCCGTGGAGAAGTTCCAGGTTTTTCTATGTGCTCCAGCAGAAACCTCCTCACTAACCCATCACAGATTTGACAAGGGAATGAGAAACTGGGGTAGGGAATGGTGCAGACCTGGCCAAATGGAGACAGAGATGAGGACCAAAAGGGAAGCCAGCCTGCCACACTCATGCCACCGTTAACACCAAAGCTCTTCCAGAGTATGCATGAAACTGAAGCCGTTCTTTTGGGTGACCATGAAGCTAAGGTCAGAGTATCCTGACTGGTTTCTTTGCTAGCTGTTCCCTAGTCAGCATCTTACCCTGAAAAAGGAAAACTATGGTTTGCAAAATATGTAGAGTCTTTCTTTTTTTTTCCTCTTTATATGAATCCTGTTAGTGCCTTGATAGTGATATCAAAACCACTATTAGCTTTCCTTGTATCCAAGGAAAAGTGTGCTAATTGTTAATTATATATCTTGTTATTCTTGACAGAAACAGTTATTGTCCTCAAAAGTCTCCATTTCTTTTCTTTCTTTTCTTTTTTTTTTTTGTGTGGGCTGGGGATTGAACCCAGGGCCTTTGCTTCTACCAAAATGAGCTATATCCCCAGCCCTCCATTTCTTTACTGCCCTAGCATTGCTCTTGACAGAAGACTGAGCACACATGGAGCTGGATGAGGTGGTGCACACCTAGAATTCCAGAAACTCGGATGCTGACACAGGAGGATCTCAAGTTCCAGGCCAGCCTGGGCAACTTAGTAAGACCCTCTCTCCAAAATAAAAAGGGCTATGGGTGTAGCTCAGTGGAGGAGAATCCCTGGGTTCCATCCCCAGTACCACAAAATAAAGAAGAGGAAAAAAAAAAAAAAAAAAAAAGAAAGGAGGAGGAGGGAGGAAGAATAAGAGGAGGAGGAATATGATGACTAAGCACCAAGTAAATGTTGAATATTAGATTCAATGAATAAGACTGATTGCAAAAGGGAGTGGGGTGCTCAGGGGAGGACACAGGGCTATTTAGCACCATCTTTTATTGGAACAAGAAGACTTGAGAAATGGGTTCAGGGTTGGAGTTCTGTTAGGTAGAAAGCTTTAGGGTTAGGATAAAAATCCCTGTGACCAAAAAATCAGAATATTTTCAAGAAGAGAAAAATGCCAACTTACATCACTCATGGTGTTAGAATTGTGAGAGCTAATTAATGATCCATAGGATTCCTCTGTTGGTGAAGCACAGAATCCAGAAAAGCCAGAACTGGGGAAGTAAAAAGAAGAATTAGACCAGCTCTGCCTAAGTGAGCCCATCCTGGCTTAAGCTGCTATAAGCTTTAATCTCCTTCATGACACTTCTACTCCACCCCACCTGCTATTTCTGGAACCTAAACTCTGATCCCAAACCCCAAGGCTCTTCAGCAGGAAGATTTCTGGCAGCACCTAGTTCTAAGGATGCTAATCTGGACCTGGGATTGGACTACTCAGTCCTGCCCAGAGCAGATCTTCCTTCTACCGTTCCCTCCCCTCCAGGCTGAGAAGGAGCCACATGGTCCAAGCTAGAACCTCCTCATGGGCTCAGGACTAAAAAACATTAGTTAAGACATAAGAGCTAGACAGCACAGACCAGGAATTGCTCACAAGTCAAAAGTTGACTTTTTGATGCATACCAGAACATCCATGATGTGAAGCTGGTAAGTTTTCTTATCAACATACACTGTCAAAGCGGTAATCGGGGAGTGATCTGGCCAACACAGACTGCACACTGGAGACTGTGAAAACCCACCCAGCCAAAATCAGGTACAACATGCTGCATACTGTTCATTCTGGTCTCATAACAAACTCTAGAAATATGTGGCATTCAAATCTGCTCTTTCATTGTAAGTGAAACAACCACCGAGACTATTTTAAAACATGGGTTAAATTAGGCAGGACCCCTTAATGATGCGGTCCTAGGGAAATGAGAACTTTCTTAGTGCTGGTGGAATTCCA
This sequence comes from Sciurus vulgaris, assembly GCF_902686455.1. Classification (NCBI taxonomy): domain Eukaryota; kingdom Metazoa; phylum Chordata; class Mammalia; order Rodentia; family Sciuridae; genus Sciurus; species Sciurus vulgaris. The sequence continues at coordinate 53,410,636 of NC_136478.1, read as the reverse complement.
AGAAGTCCTCTATTTCTGAAAAGCACATTGTAAAATATGTCTAGATTCTTAAAAGTATTTATATCCTTGAACTCAGTTAATTCTATACTTGGGAGTTTGTTCCTAAAGGAAAACCAGTTCAAGTTACATAAAAAAGCTTTAAGTGCAAGGATGTTTATGACAATTCTTATAATACATGAAAATAATGATAATAACTCCACAATGATGGGTATCGATTTTACAAATTATAACAGTCATGCATTGAATCTTATGTATAATCATTAAAATGTTTATAACTAGTGCGGTACATTTTTGTATCAATTAAATATATTAATTTATGTGTGTATGTAAATGCACAAACTTAAGAAAAGTACTAGAATCACATACATTTGTAATGTTAACAGCTATTAACTCTAGAAAATAGGTTGAAAATGTTTTGTTTCTTCTATTTTCATACTGTAGTCATTATTCAGTAAGTCATACTATATGTGTACTAACATTTTCTAAAGTGAATACACCCAAAAAGATATTTGTAACTTCTCGGGGCTGGGATTGTGGCTCAGTGGTAGAGCACTTGCCTAGCATGTGTGAGGCACTGAGTTCGACCCTCAGCACCACATATAAATAAATGAATAAAATAAAGGTCTATCAACATCTAAAAGCTATTTAAAAAAAGATATTTGTAACTTCTCTGTAAATGAGAAAAATTAATACTTTGACTTTAGGTAAATAAAAAAAAAAAGCCATATGCAACTAAGAAAAAAGATACACTGACAATAGAAAAAGTAGGTTATAGGATATACAGTGTATACATTTATAAAATACAAGCATACAAGATCAGTAGAGAAAGAATAAGTTGTCAGTAATGAAAACAATTTGGAAAGTTATACATCTATATATTAATAATGTTTTTATTGTGACCATGAGTTTCTTTTTGTTTAGATATTCTGCTCAGTTGTTGTAATCCTGGTCATACACTGTACAAAGTCCATGATTTACACATATGCCCATGAAACACCTATGCCTAGAAAAGTGGCTGAAAGGTTTGCCCACCCTAGAGACAATGGGAGGTCAATTAAGGTTTGTTGTTGTTGTTTTTAACTAGGGGACTAAACATGATTTGTACTATTTTGTAAAAAGAGATGTGTTTAATCGGGTTTTAAACATTGCTAATGTATAAATGTACTGAAACATCACATGGTTAATATGTACATGTTATAATTTTCATTGATACTTTATAGTTACATGTAATATTGGGATTCCCGATGCCACAGTGATACAATCTCCTTCTCCAGTACCTTCCCTTCCCTCCCCTCCTTCTTCTCCCTGATCCACTTGTTCAACTCTACTGATCTCCTTCTATGATCATTGTTATTATTTTCATTAGTACATTATCACTATATGTATAAGCTGGAGTCACTGTAATATATTTGTACATGGACATAGCACAATTTGAGAGATTTAGTTCCCTAGTGTGTCCCCATGCCCTCCCCTCCACCCTCCCTCTCTCTCCCTTCCTCTTCTCTATTGGTCGCCCTTCTGTTTTCATGAGATCCTCCCCTTTTTTTATTCCAGTGCCAGACCTGCTCTCTAGCTTCCACATGAGATACAAACATTCAACCTCTGCTTTCTGATCCCCAAGCAATGTTATAGATACTCTGATGAGATCTTGATTCCACTTCCTTTCATGTCTTCTTTTCTTTTTTAATGTTTTTTTAAAAATATTTTTATTAGTCGTGGAACCTTTATTTATTTATTTGTAGGTGGTGCTGAGAATCGAACCCAGTGCCTCACACGCTAGGCCAGCACTCTACCACTGAGCCAGGACCCCAGCCCGGCTTTCATGTCTTCTTGACAGACCAGTTTAAACATCTGAACCTGTATTAGACATGAGAACCTCTAGGTAAATGCTAAATCAGTTGATCCTAGTAGACTCAATGTGCAGCTAACATCAGTAGAATAAAAACTAAAAACTAAAAGGTGTAAGGCTTACAGAAAAAATTCCATTTGCCTCCATAAAATTGGTCATGATCTAACCCATCTGGTGAGTTCCTAAGGCAGGTCACCTGGATTGCCTCTTGGCTTTTGTTGCTAGCTGCCTTATACTTACTCTAAACATGTTATGTTCCCAATATTACTATTACAGGATCTTGTATTTGGGAAAAATTTTTGCCCACAATTCCACTGCTAGAAATGTACCTAGGACAAGGGTCCTTCTTACCTTATCTTCAAGTATTAATATCTGTCTTTGACAATTTTATTAGTAAAACATTTTTGTAAAATAACAAAATGTAGCAGGACGGGGGCTGTAGCTTAGTGGCAGAGTGCTTGCCTAGCATGTGTGAGGCACTGGGTTCAATCCTTAGCACCACATAAAAATAAACAAATAAAGACATTCTGTCCATTTATAACTACCAAAAAAAAAAAAAATAGCCAGTGAAGTACTCAAGATATACACAAAGATATTCAACCAAAAATATTTTCAGAAAACCAAGAATTAGAAGCTATCTAACAGTAGGCTAAATGTTTAATAATTAATGACCCCTTACACTCTCATTAGTTATGATACTGGCTAATATTAATTGATGAAGAAAGATATGCATGACCAATTCCTTATTGAGGCAGGCTACTTTGTAGCATAATGTTGGGCACATATGTATGTTGGAATTAAGATAAAAACTCAGAATATGAATCTGAGCTTGATGGTTACCAATTCCCAACACCTCTGTTTCCTCGTCAATAAATGAGGGATGAGAACAGTGTCTACTACAGTAAGCTGCATTGAAGATTAAGTCATAAAATCCATATGAAATCCTGAATTGCACACAATAATTGCTTAAATATAAGCCTTAGCCATTATTATTAAAGATGAGGGATGTTACTAAACCTTATCCCATTATAATAAAAAAGAAGCCTTAGAACACTATTTCTATTTTGTTCATAATAAAATGAATGCTTCTTAGGCTGGCTTTTTGGTAATGCTTATTAAAATTTAAAGGTCGGCCTTGAGCCCACTATTCCTCCTAAATAATAACATGAGCAAAACAGGTTCTCAGGAAATATACCTTCCTCCTAGAAGATCAAAAAGCTGGCTCATGAAATAGAACCTGGGGGCTGGGAACGTGGCTCAGTAGTAGAGCACTGGGCGAGCATGTGCTCCTGGTCCTGGGTTCAATCCCCAGCACGGCAAAGAAATTTTCAAAATAAAATAAAATACAACCTGATTAACGTAAGAACTTAACCAGAGGTTCGATCTTGTTCTACCAAGCAAATTTCGGTTTACTTGAATATTTACATCTGTGTCCTTCTTACCTTATCTTCAAGTATTAATATCTGTCTTTGACAATTTTATTAGTAAAACTTTTTGTAAAATAACAATGTTGGAGATCATTACTATTTTATGTGGAAGTAACCCTTAAAATAATTTCCAAACATCTGTGTTGCCCTGGTAATTAATTTTTCTTCTTCACAGAATTATTATTTTAATAAACAATGCAGTAGATTAAAGATAGTCATATATTCCATCTAGTATTCCCATTAAGGAGCTCTCAATGCAATGCTGGTTCTGAGGGAAACTGACTTCATAACAGAAAGCTACAATGAAATGACCGAATGGAAATACAAAACCACATGGAGACACTCAGGAGCCTGGTAATTTTTAAATGGCATTTCTATAATCGTAAATGTTGGAAGTACCTGAAGGTTTTCAAATAGGAAAGGAATCCCTGATGCTTCCTTTTTCCTCTCTGTTTATGTAGTTAAGATAATACCCACATCTGGATTAGATTTCTTTCTTTCTTTCTTTCTTTTTTTTTGCAGTACTGGGGATCAAACTCAGGGTTGTGTGCTTGCAAGGCAAACACTCTACCAGCTGAGCTATCTCCCCAGCCCTAGATTTCTTCTTTAAACTAAGTATAAAGAGCCTTCAACTCATTTATATCACCAATTACTGTGATTTTATTCTGCTGAAACAAAACCAGACATAAGCTCATAGGAAAAAAAGATTTGCATAAAAATACACTAAAATATTAAGAATGATTAACTCTAGAGATGTAATTTTAACTTCTTTCTCTTTATATCTCCCGGATTGTTAATTTTTTTTGCATTAATTCCATAATAAGAAATATAAAGACATTTCCAAATGTAATCAGCTGAATGATAGATGGGGTATAGTCAGTCCTTAAAGGAACTAAAACAGCACTAACACTGAAAATCAGTGAAACAAATTATACCTACCAGCTCTTAAGCGTCCTGTAGCTGTCCCTCATTAATACAATGACACTTTCACTGTCAAAATTCTGTCAATCGACATGAAGTAGGTAAGCCACCTTCAAAGTCTGAGGAAGAAAACACATGCACATAAATAGAACAGTATTTGGTATACAACAGATGCTCAATAAGTGTTGCTATAACTCTCTTTCACTGAATTACCAATTAAAATAACTTTTGGATATAGTCCTTGAAAAATCTTTTAAAACCCTTAGTGGATGGGATTCAAATATAACTTATGTTCTTGAGTATTTTTATTCATGACTATAATGATTACTTAATATTATACTATTTATGTTTTTCCTTATTGATTATTTATAAACACAATTTTTATTAGGTGCATAATATTTCATCATAAGATATGCTGCAATTTACTTAACTACTTCCATATTAAAGGGCGTGAATTTTATATATGGTCCTTCCTAGCTCCCGAAGTCTTTGTTCCAGACCAATGCAGCTAGATCTTTTTGAACATTGGACAGTCTCATAAAATTATAGACATGTTTTCCCACTTACAAAAACACATTTACAAATTTTTACAAGAAAATTGCTCTTAAATTTGAAAGGTTTATGGTCACCAGGAAGCTTACCAATGGAATAAGAAACTCTAAGATTTCCTGTCTTAGAGCATTTGAGTGTCTGGTAATTTTTTAAATTATCACGATCAACTTCATATTTCTGTTGCTTCTGATCTATAAAAATTGATGGAGAATGATCTAGAATCATAACTCTTAACATTCAGTACGCCCATAGCATGGGGTAGGCTCTGTTCTAAGAAGTGACACATATTAACTCGTTCGATCATTACAACCCCATGAGGTAGATATTATTTTGTCTAAATTTTGTAGATGTGTCAAGAGTCACAGTCGATTGTGTTCCAAGAAATGCTCCAAATAGGCGAATAGATAGGAGCTGACTCAACTGTCCGGAGCCCACGTAGCTAATAACAGGCAGAGCCAGGATTAGAGAAACCCTTACTCTTACCCACAACACCGTACTATCTCTCATAAATCACACAAAGCTGAACCCGAAACAACTCATACTTGACATCATTACAGATTTTTACCTACAGATTATCTGAAAGTCCCTACCCTCGTTGGTGCAAACCACAAATCCCTATACTCAAAGCTCAATCCCATTTCTACCCCTAAAAGCAGGCAATATTGTCTGCTGAAATCTTGCCTTCCTTTAAAACCCTCCTTCCTCGCCTTGCCTTAAAAATTGTAACTGTGGAAAAGATTTTTTTTTGTTTATACACAATACTACTTAAATACTAATCTCATCAACTAATCATATTCTAAAATAAAGCCCTAACATGAATCTCCAAGAGGTATGTTTCTATAACATTAGAAATCACTAAAGGATTTGAACAGATAGTTAATAATCCAAGAGGGATATCAGGGGACTGTGTGTATTGACATGGTGGGTCATTCACCAGAAGGGAGACCCAGCCTGACAATACTAGTCAAGATATTTCCAGCTAAGGAAAGTAAATGTTCTTCTGACCAAGCAAAAGTAATATATGAAAAAAAGAAAATACAAACTCACCTTGATTTCTAAATATGCAAAAAATTCTTCCTCCTCCAGGTGCTTTTTAGGAACCTGGAAACACTGGTCAAAAAGCAGGAATCATGAGACACCAGCATTTCTCCAAGAGCAAACTTGAAAAAATAAAAACAAAACATCTTCTAGGGTCACATCTGCCTTCAGATGTCTGAAGAGGTCTTCTTGCAAACGGCTCTGAAACATGTAGCTGGTTCCCAAAGAGCTCCTCGAGGCACCTCTTTTAGGATCCTATCTCCAGGACTTCCTATCATATCTTTCCAGGAGCCTGTCGTGAGTTCACCTGCAGATCTAAAATTCTCTTTCTTCTTATTTGAAATCTTTGCTCAAGGACTCAGACTTTCTGAGGTCTTTTAACTGTGACAGGCTCAAAGACAGCATGTGGCCAAAGTAAACCAGACCTTCGAATAAGATCACACACCCCATCGCCCGGTCACTCTTCCGACCGCACTCACGGTCTGCCAGTTCTGATTCGCCTCGGCTGCAGCTCGCTGAGCCCTCCCGGTCACCGGGCGCTGACTACTTCCTCGGACGCGACCAACTTGGCGCGTGGAATCAGATCCTTGAGTACACTTGAAAGGGACCCTGAGACCGAGGTTAGTGTGGACATGGAGGCTTATGGGAAATCAGAACAGGCAAGCCCTCCGAGGCTGGGAACCCGATCACAGAACTTGTTCTCTGTAGGCAGACTCACCCCGCCCCTCAAAGACCTGTGCCCCGCAGGCTTCTGGGCAATGTAGTCCGCAGCCGGGGTTCCTCGGAAGTGGGAGTGCGGGCGGCAGGAATGTTCCCAGCATGCAATTCGGATGGCGCGTCAAGGAGCGCTTTCTCCAAATCCGTCCGGGACTAACGGTCCGCTGGAGAGTTGTTCCGGGTTTGAGCGAGCCTGAGGGCTCCGTTTCTTTCATGTGGTTGAGGGCGAAGTCAGAGGTTCTCAGCGAAGGCGGAGGAACGCATTCTGGAGTCCAGAGCGGGTGCAGACGGAAATGGGGGCGCCTGGGGACTTAGACCCGAGGGAGCAGGGCATCCCCAAGGGAGACCACGGGATTACCTGGGTGCAAACGCCTGGAGCGTGTCTGGCAGTTGAACAGATGGGTGTGTCTTGCCCTGAGCTCGTGAATTCCCTGTCGGGGACCCTGTGTGGAATTATGTTCGTGGGTTAATTTCTGAGTTTCTGCCCTTGTTAGTCTTTGCTTCCTTCGGTGTGAAGCATTCTGTGTTAGAGATTATGTGTCGCTGATGGAAGGCCACAAGTGGTCATGAATGGATGTAATGACTGTGGGGACTTGTGCGACGTCTCTGTAAGACTGAGAGACTTGAAGAGGTCTGTGGTATTCTTTATGTTATATCTGTAACCAAAGATGACTTGAGTATTTGTGAGATGGTTTTTCTTGGTATGCATATCATGGTGACTATGAAAATGAGTCACTGTGCAGCTGGAATTTTAAAAAAAAATCTGTTCAGTATTATCTATTTTGGTAAGAATTTGATTACCTGACTCTTGGCAACTATGTGGAAAATTGTGATTGTGAGCAGTAATAAGCTGCAATTACATTATCTATAAAATGTAGTTGGGTTAAATTTGATGCAGCATCAAATTTAAGATGCAGAAAAATTTACAGTTTATCTGATATCATTTAGGTATTTTATTATGAATCAAAGATGTTTTCTGGAAAGACTGTAAATCAGTAAACTTTGATAAAGAAAGAAGAAATCAAAGTAGCATGAAGTCATGGAGTGGCCGAGGTAGGCTCCCCTTCTTCTGAGACTACATAATTTGTTCACCAGATAACTACTTGCCTTATTTTATTTTATTTATTTTTTATTAATGTTTTTGGAGTTGTAGATAGACCACATCCCTTTATTTTATTTGTTTATTTTGTGTGGTGCTAGGAATCAAACCCAGTGCCTCACCAGTGCTAGGCAAGTGCTCCACCAAGGAGCTACAGCCCCAACCCCCCTTATTTTAAAAAGTAATAACACATTTTGTTACATTCTAAATATACAAAAGGAGTCTGCCATTTTATAGGCAGGGCCTGATTTCTCTGTTGCAACTGTCACTTTTGACAAAATTTGAGCTTCTGACATTTCTGACAGTCTCCTTTGTTCTATTTGGAATGGAGATAAAAACAGATGAGGTCAGTTGTGATGGTGCATGCCTGTAATCCCAGTGACTCAGGAGGCCGAGGCAGGAGGATCATGAGTTCAAAGCCAGCCTCAGCAAATAGAGATGTTAAGCAACTCAGTGAGACCCTGTCTCTAAATAACAAAATAGGGCTGGGGATGTGGCTCAGTGGTCAGATGCTCATGAGTTCAATCCCTGGTACCAAACAACAACAAAAAGATGAACAGTGAATGTATGTGGTATTAAGGAAGAGTATAAAGTTCCTTTTCTATTACAGTTTTTTTAAGGAAGCCCTAAGTATTTCTGAAAAAAAGATGCAGTTTTTTTTTCTTCTTCTGACCTTTTTTCACCCCCATCTCCTCCAAAATTCTTTTATTTCACCATACTGGCTTCATCACATCTGAAAGTTGTTAAAACACTTTCTTAGTCATCAAACTCAGTAGTATGTCTTTTATTAATATCTGTGCAGTAGCAAACAAATCTAGAAATAAAACATGCCCACCAAAAATTAGGGTGCTATCTCTCACAGTTTACAAAGTCAAATGCAAAGTGACTATAACCCAAGAGACAAAACGTAACAAATGCATTTTTATATAACACATGGGCCAAAGATGAAATCTCAAGAGAAATGGTTAAATATATTGAACTACATGAAAATGAAAACACAGCTTCTAACATTTGTGGGATGCAATGAAAACAGCATTTAGAGAGAAATGCATGACATTGAATGCATATATTGGAAAAGAAGAAATCAGAATCAGTAATCTAAATTTCCACTTTAGAAAAAGAAGAGCAGATTAAACCCAAAGTAAGCAGAAGAAAAGAAATAGATTGAAAACTGAATGACTGTAGAGGAAACCAGTGTAACCAAAAATGGTTCTTTGATAAGATAAATAAAATTGATAAACCTCTAGCCAGGCTAAGAAAAATAGACATACAAATTACTAATACCAGAAATGAATGAAGATATCACTACAAATTCCATGGACATTAAAAAAGTGAAAGAATACTATAAACAACTTTATGCCCACAAATTAGGTAACCTGACTGAAGTGGACTGACTTATTGAAAGATGCAATCTGCCAAAGCTCTCATAAGAAGAAATAGCCTTGAATGGACCTATATTTATAAAAGAAATTAGATACAAAATTAACAACCTTCCAAAACAAAAAGCACCAGGCCCAGATGGGTTTATTAGTGAATTCTACTGAACATTTAAGGAATAAGTTATATAATCTCATTCAGGTAAAAATAGAGAAAACATTTCCTAATACATTGTGAGACCAGCAGTACCCTAATACCAAAACCAAAGACATTACAAGGAAAGGAAACTATGGATCAGTATCTTTCATGAACACGGATGCAAAAATCTGCATAAATTGAATCCAACAGTGCATAAGAATTATATACCGCAACCAAGTGGAATTTTCTCAGGAATGCAAGACTAGTTCAACATTTGAAAATCAGTTAATGTAATCCATAACATCCACAGACTGAAAAAGAGTCACATTACCACATGAGTAGGTACAAGTAAAGCATTGGACAAAATCCAGTACTCGTTCATGATAAAAAGCAAGCTAGGAATAGTGGGGAATTTCCTCAAGTTGGTAAATATCTACCAAAAGAACCAAAATAAAATACCCTACAATAAATATCATATTTAATGATGAGAAATAGAAGCTTTTTGATGAGATCAGTAAAAAAGGCAAAGATGCTCCTTCCATCACTCCTTTTCAACCTCATACTGGAAATTCTAGCTAATAAGACAAGTAAAGGAAAAGAAGGTATACTGACTGGAAAAGAAGAAATAAAAACTGTCTCTATTCACAGGTGACATGATTATCTATATTTAAAATCTGAAAGAATACACACACAGGCTGGACATGGTGGTGCACACTTGTAATCCCAATGACTCTGAAGGCTGAGGCAGAGGATCATGCGTTCAAAGCCAGTCTCAGGAACAGCAAGGCCCTAAGCAACTCGATGAGACCCTGTCTCTAAATAAAATACAATAAAGGGCTGGGGATGTGGCTCAGTGTTTGAGTGCCTCTTGAGTTCAATCCCTGATACTCCCCCCGCCACACACACACACACAAAGAATACACACTCAAACTCCTGAAACGAACATAAGATTATAACAGGGTTTCGTCATGTAAGATTAACGTGGAAACGTCAATCACAAAAACAACAACTAGAATTTGAAATTAAAGACATGCTATTATTAATATTTCCTCTCCAAAATGAAATACTTAGGTATAACTCTGACAAACTATGTACAAGATCTGTGAGGGAAACTAAAAGACTAATGAAATGAATCAAAAAAAGAACACATAAATGGAGAGAAATTCCATGTTCACACAGAAAAACTAAATGTTGTCAAAATGCCACTTCTTCCAACTTGATTCTAGATTCAATGCAATCTCAGTCAAAATCCCAGCAATTTTGTGGACATTGACAAACTAATTCTAAAGCTTATGTGGAGACACATAAGGCCCAGAGTACTCAGCACAAAATAGAAGGAGAAGAAAAAATCAGAGGACCAACATTAAGTTATTTCAACACTCACTATAAAATTATAGTAATCAAGATAGTGTGGGCAAAAGAATAGGCAAATGGGAATGGGTGTATAGCTCAGTTGTAGAGCATTTGCCTCACATGCATAATGCCCTGGGTTCAGTCCCTGACACTGCCAAAGGATAAAAAAGGAACAGGCAAATGGATCCATGGAACAGAAAGCTCAGAAATTGACTCATGTAAATATAGTCAACTGATCTTTGACAAAGGAGCAAAGGCAGTACAATAGAGAAGAGGTAGTCCTTTCAACAAATGATGCTGGTACAGTTGGGTATCCACATGTGAAAAAGAACCCAGATATAAACTTTATACCCATCACAAAAAGTGACTCAAAATCGATCAAAGACCTAAATGCAAATGCAAAAATATAAAAGTCCTAGAACATTGCAGAGAAGAAAATCTATCTGCACACAAGACCTTGGGTCTGGCAATTATTTTTGATACAACACCACAGGCAAGATCTGTAAAAGAAATAATTAAAAATCTGCACTTCATTAAAATTAAAAGCTTCCGTGTTAAAGTCACTGTCAAGAAAATGAGAAGACATGCCACATGCTGGGAAAAATGACATTTCAAACAAAGTTTTATTATTCAAAATATACAAAGAACTCAATAAGAAATGTAAAACCTGATTTAAAAATAGGTAAAAGATCTAAAGAGGCAACTCGCAAAAGATACAAAATTAGCAAATAAGCACTTGAAAAGATGCTCAATATCACGAGTCATTAGAGAATTTAAAAGTAAAATGAAATACTATCACACGTATTAGAATAGATCAAACCCAAAAAAACTAACACCACCAAATTCTGGTGAGGATGTGGAGCAACAGGAAGTCTCATTGCTGCTAGCAGTGAGAAATGGGTATAGCCACTTTGGAAGACAGTTTGGCAGTTTCTTACAAACTAGGCATTCTTTTATACAATCCAACAATTGCGCTCCTTGACATTTACCCAGATTATTTGAAAACATGTCCACACAAAATCTATATGTGCATGTTTATGGCATTTTTATTCATAATTGTCAAAACTTGAGTTTTTTTTTTTAATGTAGTGTACTAGGTATTGAAACCAGGGGTGCTCCACTATTGAGTCATATTTCCTTTTTTATTTTTCATTTTGAGGCAGAGTCTTAACTAAGTTCCCAGATTGGCTTTGAACTTGGAATCTTCCTGCCTCAGTCTTGCAGTTTGCTGGGATTTCAGGTGTCCCCACCACATAATTGCCAAAACTTGAAAGTAACCAATATGTCCTTAAGTAGGTGAATGGAAAAATAAACTGTGGTAAATCCATACATGGAGTGGTATTCAGCACTAAAAATAAATGAGCTATCACAGCATAAAAAGACCATGAGGAACCTCAAATGTGCATTACTAGATGAGAAGGCTACATACTGTGTGATACCAACCATTTCATGTTCTGGAAAAGCAAAACTATGGAAGGAAAAATATCAGCAGTGGCCAGAGAAGAGGGAGAGGAGGTTTGAATAGGCAGAGCATACAAGATTGTTGAGGCAGTGAAACTACTCTCTATAATGTTATAATGGTGGATACGTGGCATTATACAGTTATCCAAACCAATAGAATGTAGAATGCTGTAAACTATGGACTTTAGGTTAAAATGTGTCCAACTGTGTCTGTGCTGATTCATTGATTGTAACAAATTTACCTCTTTGAGGCAGGGTGTTGATAGTGGGGAGGCCAGAGGCAATGCCTGTGTGGAGGCCGAGTGTTTATGGGCATCCCCCCCCACCTGACCCCAGCACCTGCTCAGTTAGGCTGTGAACCTAAAACTGCTCTAAGAAGCAATCTTTTTTAAAAAAGACAAAGAAAAACTAAATTCAAATTGGACTTTTTCTAGGAATGCAAGGTTGGTTTAACATTAGGAAATCTAGATATGCTACTCTCCAAAAATGGATTCAAGGAAATTTCATGATTATTCCGTAATAAAATTAGGATTTGATAACATTCAACAATTATTCCTGACATAAACTTTTGGCAAAGTAGGAACTAAAGAACTGCCTCACCTGCACAAGGCCCTGGTTCAATCCCCGGCACCACAAAAAAAGGAAAAAAAAAAAAAAACAAAAAGTATATCCTGATAATTGACAGTTTTTACTTTATTGTACCTAGAGGTTTATTCACCTCTCCAATGACATAACTTCTGACTATACTCCTTTTTTCTTTTTTATATATCTTTTTTTTTTTTTTTTAAATAATGTCTTCTTTTTTTTTTTTGGATGTTCTACTTTAATTTGCTTTTCTCCTCGCCCCAACCCCAATGCTGGGGATAGAACCCAGGACCTCCTACATACTAAAAAACATTTTAACGTTGAACTATATCCTCCACCCATCTTTCTACCTCTTGAGGTAGACCATTGATTTTCATATTGTTTTTATGAAACATACGTTTGAAGCCAAAAATGACTTTGTTAGCATTGATTTAACTGTACCTCAAAAGCTTTGATATGTCATACTTTCATTATCATTCAGTTAAAAATTTTGTGGCTTCTATTCTGATTTATTTTGAACTATAGTTTCTCAGTATTTACTCTTTATATTGGAAACATTTGAGGAATGCCTGTTTTGAATTCTAAAGGCTTAAGAAAATATACATTGCTTTATATATTTGATTTGTTTTTTGCTTTTTTTTTGGTGGGGTGGTACTGGGGATTGAACTCGGGGCACTTGATCACTGAGCCACATCCCCAGCCCTATTTTGTATTTTATTTAGAGACAGGGTCTCACTGAGCTGCTTAGCATCTCTATTTTGCTGAGGCTGGCTTTGAACTTCGCCATCCTGTTCCCTCAGCTCCTGAGCTGCTGGGATGACAGGCCTGTGCTACAGCACCCAGCTTGTATTAACCTTTTGAAATTTACAGATACTTGTTTTGGCCCAGAATATTATTCTGGTAATTATGATGCCGGTGTTTGAAAATATATAATCTGCAGTTTATAATTCAGTTTTATTGTGTTCAAACTTCTATGGACTTGGTGATTTTTGCTTTGGTTATTGTTGTCTTTTTTATTACCAGTTACCAATAGTGTTAAAATTTCTAACTTTAATTTTAAATGTGTCTAGCTTTTGTTGCTGTTGACTTTTGTTTTATATTTTGAAACTCATCAAGTACCTACAAATGTTAGGACTACTATTCTGTTCTTGGTGAAATGTAGAATACGTCCCCTTTGTTACTTATCATATTTCTTGCATTAAAGTCTGTTTGATTTTTTTTTTAATTTTTTAAATTTTTAATTTTTTATTTTGCAGGGCTGGGGATTGAACTCAGGGCCTTGTGCTTGCGAGGTAGGCACTCTACCAACTGAGCTATATCCCAGGCCTGTTTTTTAATTTTTTAATTTTTTTAATACCTTATTTTGTTTTTTAGTTTTTTATGTGGTGCTGAGGATTGAACCCAGTGCCCCACACATGCCAGGCAAGTGCTCTACCACTGAGCTACAACCGTAGCCCTAAGGTCTGTTTTATCTGTACCAGCTTTCTTCTGATTTCTAATATATTTTCCATTCTTTAACATATCTGTGTGTGCAATTCTGTGTGTGTGTGTGTGCGCGCGTGCGCGTGCGCCTGCGGTGCTAGGGATTGAACTCAGGGCCTTGTACATGGAAGGTAAGCACTCTGCCAACTAAGCTATATCCACAACCCTGTGTATAATTCTTTTAAACAGCCTAATTGATCCTTTTTGATCCAATCTGACTATCTTGGGTTTTTTTATTGCAGTGTTCATCTATTTACATTTACTATAACTACTGATAGAGTTTAAATCTGTCATCTTTTTTTTGTGAACCTAGCGCCTTGCTTAAATCCTTTCATGTTTTGTTTGTTCTGTTCATTCTTTATTTCTTTATTCCTCCTTTCCTGCCATCTTTAGCATTGATCAGGTCTGTTTCATTATTTCATTTTATCTCTTCTGTTAGCTTTTTTGGTTATATATCTTTGTATAATTCTTTAGTGGTTATCTGAAGTATAGATATAAGACATCTTTAATAGAATACCCATTAAATTAGACCTTTTAACGCACAGCAGATAATGGAAGAATGTTTCAGTAGTTGAACTCCACTGACTTTGCCTACAGGTAAATTTTGCTATCATCATTATTCCTTCTTAGTGTATTATAAACCTCACAAAACATTATTATTTTTGTGGATTTAAATAGCCCATTTGTTTTGTTATAATAGTCATACATTTCTTTTGTAGCTGCGCGCGGTTTTTTTGCACATGCATGCTTCCGTTTGGCATTATTTTTTATTTAGTCTTAATACTGTCCTTCAGTATTTCGGGGAATCTGCTAATAGGGAATTCTCTTAGCTTTCGTTTGAAAAACAAACAAACTTTATTTCACCTTAATTTCTGAAAGATATTTCCTCTGGATATAAAAAGGTTTTAGAGTTTGTTTATTGACTGGTCTCAATCCTGGAAGGTAGACCTGGATGGGAGAGGATCTACGCAATCTGACTGAAGAAGCCAGGCTAGGTTAGAGTTTGCATCTTCAGAATGAGAGGCCATACATCAGATGGATCCACTTCAGTTCGGTGACACTTTTGCTCCATGTCCCCACTTGTGGTCTCTTTCCCTAGGAATGGAGAGGGCTTGTTGTATTTGTGTGGACTTCTCACAGCCCTTGACATGTATTTATGTTTAGGGCATGGCAGGAAGAGGGCCAGGGACAGCAGGAAGAAAAATAAAGGAGAAAAAAAAAAAGCTTTAGAGTTCTGAGTTCCACCAGGTCTCAAGGTCTCTTTTTCCTCCCCTAGCTCTGGCTTCTCTGAACTTGGCTTCTCTGGTAGAGGAAAACTGAGGAAGGCTGGCATGTTAAATCATGGCCCACGTAAGTTGATGTCTCTTTCTACTTCCTGAAAAGTTAACGATTTTTAACTTATGTAACATTTTTATTCTTTATCCCTAAACATCCTTTGTAAGAAAGCTGCTGGACACATTTCATAGTTCCCATCTGTCAACTGACTTTCACTTATGCATCAAGTAATTCATCTGTTGTTCTGCAACATGTTCATCTTCTCTCCAGCAGGTTTTGAGCCAGGTGTGGTGGTGCATGCCTATAATCCCAGCGGCTCAGGAGGCTGAGGCAGGAGGATCACAGGTTTGAAGCCAGCCTCAGAAATTTAGTGAGGTTGTAAGCAATCTAGTAAGACTCTGTCTTAAAATAAAAAATAAAAAGGGCTGGGGATGTGGCTCAGTGTCCTTGGGTTCAATCCTTGGTACCGAAAAAAAAAAAAAGTGGGGGGCTGGGGATATAGTTCAGTTGTTGAAGTGCTTCCCTGTCAGCACACAGCTCTGGGTTCAGTCCCCAGCACTGCAAAAAAAAAAAAAAAAAAAAAGCAGATTTTGAGCAGTGAAAAAATGAAGTTCCTTGAAGGAAATACTTAAGTTTTCCTTGTCAGGTTCTCAGCTTCATGACATAGAAGTGATGGTCTCCTTGGACCACAGGAAGGAAAACTTTCTTCATAGTTTTCTGGATAGATAAAGGAAAATTTTGTCTCAGTCTTAGTGCAAAATGAGGTCTGGCTTTGATAAGGTCTTCGGTTTGGGTAGAGAGAGGATTGGCGCTTACCTAGAGAGAGATCAGAGGCCAAGCTAGAGAAGTGAATAAGGTAGCAAGGTCCATTTTTGTAGTGGAACAGAAGTTGCTGATCTTTAGTGAATCAGTGTTTTTCTGGATCATTCTGCATTAGTGTAGTCAAACTCAGTAACAGTAGTTCAGTAAGGGATTATAGAAATGAAGGTCATTTGGAATTTAATGGAGTAGGTGATGCTTTTCTGCAAGGAAGAGGTTGGGACTTGAGTCCCACATAAATAGTATAATACTTTATATTATTATCATTATTAATAATACTTAATGCGTTAAGAAAGATTAAATCTCACAAGAGGGACTAAATGAAATCATTAATTTGTCAGAAGAAGGGAAGTGCTTATGACATACTCTGACATATAATAAACTTGTGTTTTGACTTAATTTCAGTTGTTTTTTAAGATAGAGAATATCAGCTTTTTTGAGGTATAAATGACATAAACGAATATTTTCATTTTTGCCTTTTAAAGTAACTTTGGGCTGGGGTCGTAGCTCAGTGGGAGAGCGCTTGCCTAGCACAATGAGGCACTGGGTTTGATCCTCAGCACCACATAAAAATAAATTAATAGGGGGCTGGAGTTGTGGCTCAGTGGCAGAGCACTTTCCTGGCATGTGTGACACCTTGGGTTCAATACTCAATACCACATAAAAATAAATAAAAGATCCATTGTCAACTAAGAAAAAATTAAAAAATAAATTAATAAAATAAAGGTATTGTATCCTTCTACAACTACAAATATTAAGAATAAATATATAAAGCATCTTTATTGAGTTACAAGTGACAGATAATAAACTCATATTTAAGGTATAGAATCTGGTTAAGTTTGGACATGTATATGAACACACCTGAGAAACCATCTCCAGTCAAGATGAACAAATCTATCAGTCTAAGCATTTTTTGGTACTAGGGATTGAACCCAGGGCAACTTACCCCCTGAGCCATATCTCCAGCCCTTTTTATATTTTATTTTGGTACAGGGTCTCACTAAGTTGCTTAGGAACTCCCGAAGTTGCTGAGGCTGGCCTCAAACTTCCAATCCTCCTACTCAGCCTCCCAAGTTACTGGGACTATAGGTGTGCACCACCACACCCAGCTTCCAAATGTTTTCTTATATCCCTTTATAATTGTCTCTTTCCTGCCCATCCATCCTACCTTTCTTGCCCAGCAATGATAGCATAAAATTTTGTAGAATTTTATATAACTGGAATCATATATTATGTACTGTTTTTGAAAGATCTGTCTTATTTCATTCAGCATATTTTAAGATTCATCTAGGTTGTTGCGTATGTTGTAGTGCATTACATTTTATTGCTCACTAATATTCTAAGATTATAACAGTGTATTTATCCATTCATCGGTTGATGGGTATTTGAATTCTTCCCCCTTTTTCGCTATTACAAATAAAGCTGCTGTAATCATTCTTGCATAAGTCTTTGTAGGCACATATTCTTTTATTTATCTTTGATAAATACTGGAATTAGAATGGTTGGTCACATGGACACTTAACTTTTTAAGAAACCAACAATTTTCCAAAGTGATGACACTGTTTACATTCCCACTTGCAGGGTACGGGAGTTCAGTTTTGTTCCATATCCATGGAACACTTGAAATGGTTAGTGCCTTTAATGTCAGACATTCTAATAGTTGTGTATTATGGTTTTAATTTGTATCACTTTTCATTTTGCATTTTCCTAATAAATAATAATATAAATAAATATCTTTTCATTTGTTACTTATATGTGTTATGTGCTTTCTTTGATGAAGTATCTGTTTTAAGTCTCTTGCCCCTTAAAAAATCGTTATTTTCTTAGTATTGAACTTTGAGAGTTGTTTATATATTCTTTTTCTTTTTAACAAACACCTTTATTTATTTTATGTGTGCTGAGGTTCAAACCCAGTGTCTCACATGTTCTAGGCAAGCACTCCCCCGCCAAGCTAGAACCTCAGCCCATCTATTCTTTTTTTTTTTTTTTTGCGGTACTGGGATCGAACTCAGGGCCTTGTGCTTACAAGGCAAGCACTCTACCAGCTGAGCTATCTCCCCAACCCCTCTATTCTTGATATACATATGGATTGCATATTTTCTTATAGTCTAGAGTTTAATAAAATTAGACTACATTTGTGCTGTTTCATGGCTGATCCTTTTTCAGCCTCACCTCGTCCTCTTTCCCTTCTGTATTAATAGCTGAGCAAGCTGATAAGAAAATTCAGAGGCTCCCTCCTTTGGTGCTGGTGGGGAGTCAAACTACACACTCCTGCTCACATGCAAACACCTTCATCCAATAAACACAATAAAAACTCTAAGCTGTTTTCTTTTCTCTGTTCTCTAAAACCTTTTTGTACCTACTTAGCCACCTTGCTCTCCCTAGAAAGCACCATATATGAATAATAAATCCTATTTTACCTTCTTGGGGTATCATCAGTCTCAACATCTGGAACAAATTTTTGTGTGGAAGCTTATCATTTCTCTGTAGGGTAGCTTGTCTTTTATTTATTTAACACTTTTGAAGTCCAGGAGTCATACATTTTTATGAAATCCAATTTACCTATGTTTCCTTTTTATGAATTGTGCTGTTCTTATCGTGTCTGAGGAATCTCTGCCTAACTGAAGATTACTAGGTTTGTATATTCCATTTTCTCCTAGAAGATCTCAATTTTAGGTTTTACATTTAGACTATAATTGGTTTTAAGTTAATCTTGGCATATGGTGCAAGGTATGGACATCTAATTGTTTCAGCACTGTTTTTTTGTTTGTTTGATTGTTTGTTTTGTTTTGTTTTTTTGTGTGGTGCTGGGGATTAAACCCAGGGCCTTGTGCATGCAAGGCAAGCACTCTACCAACTAAGCTATATTCCCAGCCCCCAGCACTGTTTTGTGAAAAGATTACTGTTTCTCTACTGAAGTGCCTTTGGACTTTTGTTAGACGTCAGAGCCAAGTGCAGTGGTATGTGTGTAGTGCTAGCCTCCATGAGGCTGAGATGAGATTGCTTGTTCCAAGAATTGAAGAGCAGACTGGACCACTGTGTTATTCAACTTTTCATCGCTGTGACACAATACCTGAGAAAATCAGCTTAAAGGAGGAAAGGTATATTTTGACTCATGGTTTCAGAGGTTTAATTACATAGTCCTTGATCCCATCACTGTGGACTTGTGTTGAGGCAGAACATCATGGTGGAAGTGTGGCGTGGAGAAGAGCTGCACCTCAAGGTAGCCAGCAGAGGTGTAGTCTAGATATAGTCCCCCCAGGGCAGACCTGCAGGGACCCACTCCCTTCAGTTAGACCCCTGCTTCTAAAGTGTCCACCCCCTCCCAATAGTCTATTCAGCTGTGAACTCCACTGATGAGGTTAGCGTCCTCATGATCCAGTCACTTCCCAAAAGCCCTGTCCCGGAGTGTTGCTGCCTTGGGGACCAAGCCTTCAACACATTAGCTTTTGGAGGACATTCCACAATGACACCATAACAATGTTTCCAAAAAAAGATAAAAGGACAATTGTCTATATATTTGTAGGTCTGTTTTTCCATTCTTTGTTCTGTTCCTTTGATTTGTTTTTCTGTCCAGATACCAGCACCACATTCTTTTCACTATTTTAACATAATAAGTTTTCCAGTGAGTGAGATAGTACTCTAGCTTTGTCCTTCAAAGTCTAGGCTATTCTAGGTCCCTTATATATTTTACATGAATTTTAGAATCAGCTTATCAATTTCTAAAAGAAAAGCAACGCCCCCTCCAAAAAAAAAAAAAAAAAAAAACCTGCTGGGGTTTTGATTGGGAATATGGTGAATCTGCTTATGTATTTGCAAAGATAAGCAAGCATCACCTGATACATCAACATGTTATATCTCTCCATTTATTTGTCTTTTAAATTATTTTTCAGCAATTTTCTGGTTTTTAGAGTATGAGTATTGCACATCTTTTGTTACATTTATAAAATTTGCATTTGACACTCAGTATTCAGTTATTTTTTATTTAAATTTATACCAGTTGTTGCTAATACTGAGATATAAGTTGGGTTTTTGTTGTTATTGTTGTTTTATGGTGTTGGGAACTGAACCCAGGGCCTTCTACAGGCTAGGCGGGAACTCTACAGCTGAACTTCATCCCTTAAGATGTTATTGATATTCAAATGTATTGAACTTGGGTCTTCTTGCTGAATTCATTTAATTTCTAGTGACTTTCAATAAGATTCTGCTGGATTTTCTATATAACCAGTCATATCATCTGAATGAAGAGAATTTTACTTATTTTACATTCTGAATTCTTTTATTTCTTTGTCTTGCTTTATTGCATTGACTAGAACCTCTAGCACAATGCTGAACAGAAGTGGTGAAAGTAGATATCCTTGCCTTATTCTTGATCCTCAGAGGAAAGCATTTAGCCTTTCACTAATAAATGTGATGTTTGCTGTAGTGTTTTTTTTTTGAGTGTGTGCAGAGGGACACATACCTTTTTTTCTATTTATTTTTATGTGATGCTGAGGATTGAACCCAGTGCCTCACAAGTGCTAGGCAAGCACTCTCCCACTGAGCCACAACTTCAGCCCTATAGGTTTTTTGTTTGTTTATAGTTTCATTAAGTTGAGGGTGTTTCTTATTTTGCTGAGAATTTTTATCAAGATTAGAAGTCAGATTTTATCAAATGCTTTTCTGCATTTGTTGATATTTTATGGTCTTTTTTAATATGGTGAATTATATCAACTGATTTTCAAATGTAAACTAGCCTTGAATTCATGTAATGAACTTTATTGTCTTTCTGTGTTGTGGATTCAGAGTGCTAAAAATTGTTTAGAGTCTTTGCATCTGTGTTCATGAGGGATACTGGCTTCTACTTTTCTTGTATCTTTATCTGGTTTGGCTATGAGGATAATACTCAGGAAGTCTACTGGGTTTTATTTCGGTTCCCCCCCCTGTGCCAGTCTGGAAGCTGTCTTTGTATCAGTTGTGGGTCACATCTCATTTGTTATATCTGTTTCAGAGATCATTTGTGCCATTATGCAATGTTTTCTCTGTTGAAAACCATTGTTTCATATATTTTATCCAGTTTTTCATTTATTCATGTAGGAGGGTAAATTGAATCTCTGTTACTCCATCTGACTAGGAGATATTTTATAATGTTTTGAGGGGGTGAATTTTTTAAATTCTTTTTACATATTCTGTGAAGAAAAAAGATGTAAGGACTTGTGTTGACTAGTAGTTTGCTGGCTTGGGTGATGTGCTTATATACTATTTCATTTAATTTGGAAAGTCTGACTACTTTATTCATTTTCATACATTTAGATATTTTTTCCATGTTGTCGATGTAATTTTTTGTGGTCCAACAGGATTAAGATTATGTAGGATTCCATGTAAGATAGGCTGTTATTTTCTCTCATCTAACCATGTAATGATCTCATAACTTCAAACAATTCTTTTTTATATATTGCCCCTTTACAGTATTCCATCTTGAAATTTTTTTTTTTTTTTAGAAATAACACATGGGTGTATCATTTCAGGTACCACTGACTTTCGGTGATGTTGCCATAGAATTCTCTCAGGAGGAGTGGGAATGTCTAAACTCAGATCAGAGGAATTTATACAGAGATGTGATGTTGGAGAATTATACTAACTTGGTCTCATTGGGTAAGGATTTCTTCATAAAATGATGTAGAATCTGCTCTCTGGAGTATCAGCTTTCTCTACTGTGTATTGATCACTGTATATATTATATGCCAGGAAATCAGCTAAATTTCTGCTCCATATTCACAAAGAATTGATCTGAAGTTTGTTGGGTAGAAGTGGGAACCTCCATTTTGTGCTGAATCTTCCCTATTCACTTGCCTTCCTCTGCCCTATCCCGTAAATTGATTCTTTTTCTAAATGATTAGAGATTTGAATTCTGGGACTTTTTAATGTATAACCACTGACAATGAAGACAAATTTCATACTATGTGTATGTTCAGAATGTTTGTAAATATTCTATTTTAATTACTGACCCTCCTCCACAGAGAACAGGTATTATAGGGTCTTGTTTTTTTCTTTACTCTGAAAGAACCTCTGATTTTTATTGTAGAATGACTCAAGATCATTTTCTTACTGTTATTTTTGTAGTTAGAGCGGTGGGACTGTTGACGTAGAGTCTACCCAGAAGTAGAGGCCTTGTTCCAATTTTGGAAAATACTTGGCCTCTCTCCTCTCCTCTAGAAATCCTGCTATTCCATGTTGGAGCTTTTGAGCATATCACACAGCTCTATCATTATCCTCTTTTGTTCTCCATTTTCTCTGTGCTGGAGTTTGAGGATTTTCTCTTAACCTGTATTCCAGCTCTCTTATTTGTCTTCTATTGGGATGAGTCTGCTCTTAAAGGGGTATTTTTTGTATCAGATACTGTCTTTTTCAGTTTAGAAATTCAATTTGACTTTCTTTCATATTTTCCAATTATCTGTTAAAATTCTTCATTTTTTGATTTTTTTTTTTTTTTTTTTTTAAATCCAGGAGTGCTTAACCACTGGGCCACATCCCCCCCTTTTTAATTTAATTAAATTTTTATTTTATTTTGAGACGGGGTTTGAGTTGTTTAGGGCCTCACTTAATTGCTGAGGCCAGCCTTGAACTTGTGATCCTCCTTCCTCAGCCTCCTGAGTTGCTGGGATTTTGGGCATGTGCCACCACGCTGGGCAAAAATACAAATTTTGAAAAACATTATGCCAAGAGTTTTGACAAATCGATGAAATCATTATAAAAATTTTAATCTATAAGAATCACCGAAGGAAAAATAAAACCTGAAAAGTCTCACAGTACTAAAGAAACGGAATCAGTTGTCCATATGTTCTCACAAAGTAGAAGATTCAGGCCTAGATTGTCATAAAAGTCCTGAAATGTGGAGCCTATGGGTGATTGGGGGCACTCCTGGGTGATGGGAAAGGTTGTGTTGTATTTCAGTACTTAAAAACATGCCATGCGGTAGGATGTAGAGAATAAAGATGCTAACCACTTGAAATGAGTTTGTATAGATAAGGCATAGCCTTTCATTTGTGGTTATGTATTTGAGTTTCATTCTAAAATCAAGATAAACCATGTGGAAAAATTATATAGAGAAACATCTGGTAGATGATGTTAGAAATGCAGATAACGAGCACTACTTCTGCACATTCTAATTCCACGTAAGATATGCTGTTATTTACTCACATCTAACCATGTGATGCTCTCATAACTTCAAACAACTCTTTTGAGTCTGAGTGGATACCTAAAAGGGAGTGTATGCAAGAAGTTCCTCAGTAATTCTGATTCACAACTAAATATGAGAAATACTGACTTTTTCTCTTTGCTTTCTCAACTTTATATCCTAATGTGAACATTTGTAATTTTTCAAGTTCTTCTCTCTCTTTTTTTTTTTTTTTTTTTTTTTTTTTTTTTGGTACCAGGTATTGAACCCATGGTGATTAACCACTGAGCCACATCCCCAGCCCATTTTTTTGTATTTATTTAGAGACAGAGTCTTCACCAAGTTGCTGAGGTTGGCTTTGAACTCAAGATCCTCCTGCCTCAGCCCCCCGAGCTGCTGGGATTACAAGCATGTGCCACTGCGCCCAGCTTCCAAGCCTTTCTTCGTTTTAAAGATATTATGACAGTATTTTAGAATATCCTGATCCTTTTGCTTCTTCTAATGGATAAACTTTTCATTTTATTATTGTTAATATAAAAATCCCCTCCTGATCCCCAACATAGGAAAATGGCATTTGTTATTTATTATTTATTTTTTCATTTTCTTTCAGACTTTGATTTCTCAACTGAGACCAACAAGTTATCTTCAGAGAAAAGCAGTTGTGTAATAAATTCACGCCATGAGGAGACATTGGAAAGAAATAAAACTTTCAACCTGATGGGGTTTATTTTCAGTAATGACCAACCATGGAGAAATGAATTTGGAAGACAGCAGGGACCTAAAGTGGAATGTCAAATGATAATCAAAAAACTTGTATCCCTTCCTTTACATCAGAGAACTCACACTGTAAAGAAATCATACGAATGTCAGAAATGCAGGAAGTGCTTCAGAAAATATTCACAACTTACTGAACATCTGAGAGACCATACTGGGGCACGCCCCTATGTGTGTAAGGAATGTGGAAAGGCCTTCGTAATTCTCCGGAACTTTATTAAACATCAAAAGTTTCACACTAATCCTAAGCCCTATGAATGTAATGGATGCAAGAAGGCCTTTAGGTTTTATTCAGAGCTGAGTCGACATCAGACAATTCATACTAGTGTGAAGCCTTATGAATGTGTGCGGTGTGGAAAGGCTTTTAAACGTCAGTCTCACCTTATTGAACATCAGAGAATTCATATTGGTTTAAAACCCTATGAATGTAAGGATTGTGGAGAAACCTTCAGGTTGTACCGACATATGTGTCTGCATCAGAAAAGTCGTCATGGTGTGAAGTCCTATGTCTGCACAGAATGTGGGAAGTCCTTTGGTCGTTGTTCAGGTCTGATCCAACATAGGAAAATCCATTCTGGCGAGAAACCGTATAAATGTAAACAATGTGGAAAGGCCTTTATTCGCAACTACCTACTGGTCGAACATCAAAGAAGCCACACTGGTGAGAAACCTCACGAATGTATGGAATGTGGAAAGGCCTTTAGCAGGGGCTCGAGCCTTCGAAACCATAAAAGAATTCACAGTGGTAAGAACCCCTATGATTGTAAGGAGTGTGGGAAGGCCTTTCGCAGGGGTTCAAGCCTTCGCAACCATAAAAAAGTTCATAGTGGCAAGAACCTCTATGATTGTAAAGAGTGTGGGAAGACCTTTAGCAGAGGCTCGAGCCTTCGAAACCATAAAAGAGTTCATAATGGTGAGAACCTCTATGATTGTAAGGAGTGTGGGAAGACCTTTAGCAGGGGCTCGAGTCTTCGAAACCATAAAAGAGTTCATAGTGGTAAGAACCTCAAACCTCTGTGATTGTAATGAGTGTGGGAAGACCTTTACACCTCGCTGTCTACTTACCCAGCATCAGAGTTTTCACAAAAGTGAGACACTCTTAAGATCGTGAGAGGAAAGCTTTGAGCCATGGCAGATCCTTTACCATTGCCACTGTTCTACCACTTGATGATATCGCGGTCAAGATCAAACTAGTGAATACGAAATAGAAATCCTTGGGAGGGTATCTGGCACCTTAGTATTTACTTACTAAATATTTTATGTCCATCATTAATATTACTAAGAATAAATTCATGAGGAAGAAAGATACCTGAGTATGATATTTTAAAAAACTTTCTATCATTACTTCACCTCATTCATTCTGGAAAAAGTCCTGGAGAATGTATTGTACAAGAAATCTTATTTAGAATTTATCTACTTAAAGAATGCTGGAAGGAAATATATCCTGTCTTTATTAAATCTTAAGAGTATATAACTGGTGAAAAATTAGAGAGTGATTTGAAGAAAATTTTTGGTAATAAATTCTGTAACATAGATAAAGTGCAAGCTATATTCCTACCCTATGAAGAAATAAAAAATGAACAATTGGGTAACCAAAACAGATGTTGACTTGGAAAAGTTTTCTTCAATTTTATGCAGACTTACATATTTATAGAAGAGGTGACTTTTCAGTGGCCAGTGGAGGCTCATTAACTCTCCACCTAGTGGCCGTATTAATGATCTCTCTCATACGTGTTCTTATATGTGTTTATATACACACATGAATACATACACACGTGCACATCTCTGGTATGTGTATTCATAGCCATATGTGTAGTCAGGTTTTTATCACTGTGACCAAAGTCCCTGTCAAGGACAACTTGAAGGAAGAAAAGTTCATTCAGACTTAGAAGTTTCCGTCTGTTTCCGTCTGTGCTGAGCTGACCCCATTGCTCTAATCCCACTGCTCCATTCGTCATGGCCAGGAAGCAGAGAGAACAGGCCACAGGAAGGCAGCCCCTCCGGCGCAAACCCCCAGTGACCCACTTCCTCTAGCCACCTCCCTCCTGCCTACAGTTGCCACCCAGTTAGTCCATTCAAACTGGAGTGGACTGATATGTTATAGCTCTCGTAATTATTTTACGTCTGAGTATTCTGTGTTAACACGGGAGCTCTGTGGGGGTCCCCTCATATCTAAACCATAACAACATACATACCCTGTCCTATGTATTATACATTGTTTTGCTGTCTTTTAAGTGAATGTTCGGGGTATCACTTCACCTCTAAAAAGACAACATATGGGGTTGGGAGTGTAATCAGTGGTAGAACTTGCTAGTATGTGTGAGACAGGATTTAATGCCCAGCGCTGCAAAACAAACAACATACAAGTCCTAGGATTATAGATAATTTGCTGTATGACTGCTAAACTATTGACACCTGAAATAATTAACAGTAACTCCATAATGTCCTATAATGAAGTAGGACAGAAGAGGTTGGACACCTGAGGAATATTCAGGAAGCGGGTTTATTGACTGCAGGGTTCAGAGGTAGCTTAAGCCTAAGAATTCTTCTGAAAAAGATTCTGGAAATTCTTTGAACTTTACACCCAGTGTGTATGTGTTGGGTTGGGGTCTTGCAGGTTCACATGACACGTACTCTCTTCCATCCCCTAGACCAGACACAAACCTGACATTTACAAAAAGAGGAAACTACCAACCACAATATCCTCTGCTGTACAAGTTTTTGCTGATAGACTCCCGAAGAAGAGGAACTTATATGTTACAAATATAATGAGAGTTTCTGCTTAATTATGGTAAGGGTCTTCTCGGTGGGGGACTCTGGCCAGCTTCAATAACAGACCATTTGCAAATTTCTGCAATTATTTAAAGTGTCTTGTAGCCAAGAACCACACTGGGTTCTTATACGATGAAGGCTTATTGTGACATAGACTTTTTGCAGATTTCTTAGAAAGACTTCTATTTTATTTGGCCTGTTGTTTCTTGAAGTAGATTTAATTTTCTTGAAGTAGATTTAATTTGTTCTCTGTCTTCTATATTTACTGTGAACTGGTAGTTATGTCGAAAGGCCTGATTTTAGGCTTCAGATTAAAAATTTTGTTAAGACTACTTTATAGATAATATTGCATACTTAATATAGAATATCAGGGGGCATATAGTGAAATGATGTTTGACTTCTTAATTTATAAATTGATTACATGTTCAAGGCCAGGCTGGCAACCTAACAAGGCCCTGTCTGAAGGTAAAATAAAAAAGGCTCGGGATGTAGCTCAGTGGTAGAGCACTTGGTTAGCATGCACAAGGCCCTGCGATCAATCTCCAGTATCAGTCAGTGAGGGAAAATAAAAAATAGTCTCTTCAACAAATAGTGCTGGGAAAACTGGATTTCCTACCTTACATGATATGTAAAATTTAATTTAAAAATGAATCAAAGGGCTAAATATAAGAACTAAAATTATAAAACTCTTAGAAGGAAACAGGGAAACTTCATGACATTGGATTTGACATTGATTTCTTGATATGTCATGAAGAGTCAACAAGAGAAAAAATAAATTTCATCAAGATTTAAAACCTGTATAATAAAAGATATGATAAACAGTAATAAGGCAACCTAAATGATAAGAGCAATATTTGTAATTTTATATCTGAAAAGGGGTTAATGTTCAAAATATGTAAAGAACTCTTACAAGCCAACAATGATAACAGAAACCTCAAAAAGTCTAGCAGAAGACTTGAATAAGCATTTCTCTAAAGAAGTGACCAATAAACACATGAAAAAGTGCTCAAAATCATCGAGGAAATGCAAATAGCCGTGTGTGTGGCACACACCTATAATCCCAGTGACTTTGGAGTCTGAGGCAAGAGGCACAAGTTTGCTTAGTAACTTAGTGAGACCTTGTCTCAAAAATAAAAAGAACTGAGGATGTCACTTAGTGATAGAGTGCTCCTGGATTCAATCCCCAGTACTGAAGAAAAAAAAAAGGATAGCATTTCATATAGAGTAGGATGGTTATTCCTTAAAAATACAAAAGGAATATAACATTGGAGATGATATGGAAAAATTGTAGCCATTATGCATTGCTGGTGCAAAAGTAAAATGGTATTTATGGAAAATAATTGGTTCCTCAGAAATTTAAACAGAATTACCTCATGATCCATCAATTCTGCTTTTACATACATATCCCACAGAATTTGAATCAGGCTGTGTGCAGTGAATCCCAGCAACTTGGGAGGCTGAGGCAGGAGTATCGCAAGTTCAAAGTGTCAGCCTCAGCAACTTAGCAACGCCTTAAGCAACTCAGAGAGACTGCCTCTAAATAAAAATAAAAAAGGGCTGGGGATGTGACTCAGTGCTTAAGCACCCCTGGGTTCAATCCCTGGTACCCCACCCCCCCAAAAAAAGAAATCAAGTAATGCATCATAATAACATCCTGACTAACCTGGGTATACGTAGGAATGAGGAAAAAGTCAAAGAATGTCATAAATGGTCACATTAACAAAGATTACATAAGTGTGTAGGAAGAGATAAAATGGCATTTGATAAAACTCAGGAGCCAATACTACCTAGACGCAAGAGATTTTTATTCACAAATAAGAGAACACATTAGCAGGACACAGCCATTTTTTCCCCCAGGGCCGAGGACTGAACTCAGGGCCTTGTGCTTGCAAGGCAAGCGCTCTGCCCCTGAGCTAAATCCCCGACCCCAGCCATTTTGAAAGTACGATGCTGGCTGTCATTCCATCACAGCTGACATCTAGATTTGGTGGCTGAAATTTCTAACTTCAGAACCTGTTTTGGTTATGACAGCGTTTCCTGATGTAGTTTTACATACCTAAGATGATAAGAGATAACAGGAGTCAGTGTTTCCATGGTAGAGTTTGGGATGCACCAGTTTAAACAAACTTGAATAATTTTCTTCACCAGAATACTCACTAGTCTTTTTTAAGCTGATGAGGTGCTTTTAATTTTTCCTGAAGAGATTTTGTAGAAGCTACTTCGTAAGCTTCTTTAGCCAAAGAATACCCTTCTTTGTCAAGTATTAGTAAGCATTGGTAATTCTTCAGTCATCATTTCACTCCTGTGGTAAGACACCATCTCCACATCTCGTTAACATACAAACACGGTACCCTGGGGATGGGGCGTAGCCTACTGACCGATCAGAAATGATAGATCCTATTATTACACTCAAAGTTTTCTGTTAATAATTGAAATTGCAGTTTTGTGGAACGAGGTGGTGAGTGACTGAACAGTGACACCATGGGTGCTCTATCTTCATAAAAGAGACATGGGGTTAGGTATAGACTTATAGTGATGAACCAAAGACATTTAGTTGTCAATGCACAAGTTTTGGTGGGATGGTCATTCTATTTTGGAAATAATTTTTAAAGGGCCGACTTTAACTGTGTGAGTACACAAAGGCACACTGTATTTCATAATTGATATGCTTTGATGCCAGCACTGGCATGGGAGAATAGATGTCTCTGGAGAAGGGTCTGAGGAGTTCCCACAGAGAAGGTTGAACATTTTTTTGGTGCTGGGGATTGAACCCAGGGCCTCGGGAGGCAAGCACTCTACCAACTGAGCTATATCCCCAGCCCACCAGTGGGTTCTTGATGTAATGAGAGAAAAGAATTTCAGCATGCACTGAAGACATAGGCTTATTTAGGAAAATTTTCCTCATTGTATAAGGGCACAGGCTAAGGTCAGGTTGTTCAAGCTCAAGATTTACAGCTGTGCTTCCAGCATCTCAATAACCTGTGGCATTTCCCTTAAGGTTCAGTATCTCTCCTTATCCTAAATCCCTTTCAGCACTAAGTCATGACAGCCACCTGGTTGAAAGTGACTTCAAGAGCCATTGATTTTAAGATGTATTCTGATTTATAATTATTAAAAATATAAATTATACATTTTCAAGAGTATCTGGTCAAGTTTTGCCAATCCTACCAGTGGTATATCTTAATAACAGGTAATCTTTAATCAAATGATGATACAGTATTGCCAACAGTGGGAAAATGGATATTGTCTGTTTCTGACGTTTTGCAATATGAAGTACAGATCACTATCTATAATGATCTGTATAATGAGTCCCAGGAAAATATGCTTAAGTCTTTATAGCTCTAACTTCATTTTATGAGAGATATGAAATGCAGAGGCACATAGTAAATTTCGCCATGAGGAAAGAAACGAATTCACCATAAGAAACAAATATTCTTCCATGGATCTGATGCAAACTAAATCCATCCAATCTCGACAACAGCACTGAGATAGTTACCATCTCATAGCATTTTAAACATGGTGCCCAAAGAGAATAAGCAGTTTGCCCAGGGTCCCGCAGGTAGTGAGGAGGAGATGGCAAGCATGAATTGACAAGGTCATTGGTAAGGGTTTTCCCATATTTTTATCCTGACAGGGCTATATCTAGCATAAATTTGCTAAAGTTTAATGAAGATTGAACTGTCCCAGTAGGCTTCTATGTGTTCACTAAATGAACACATCTGGTATAAATTATGTTATGCTGTCATAAATGTAAGAAAATCGTGATCCCCTCACTGGCTGCTTTTGAACATTTTGCTGTTAAAATCAGAAAGGTGAAAAATGAAGGCTTTTTAAAAATTTGTGATTTAGCTGCAGTGCTTTTTAAATTAAAAAAAAAAAAAAATTTTTTTCCCTACAGGTACACAGGGTAATAACGTCTGTCTTGTTCTACTGTCCTTCCCATCCCTACCGCCCCACCCCTCCCCTCATTCCCCTCTGCATAATCCAAAGTTCCTGACAAATGAAGGATTTCTTATTTGAATTCAATCATACTAACTTATGTTTTAAAAAAGTATGATATTATTTCTAAAATTATTACTTGGGAAGGACAAACTTTTTGCTTTTAATTTCCAATAGTTTAGGGCTAATACTTTCATAAAATGATGAAACTTATGGTAATACCAAACTGCTATAAAAAAACATCCAAATATTTGCTCTCATTTTCTGCATTTATCTCAGGATGGACAGAAGACAATTCTGTGGACTGGCAGTAGTCTCTGGAAAATACTTTGAGCAGTACCTGTCTAAAGGTCTTCCTGCAATTTAATTCAAGGAGTTTCTCATTTGGATGAAGTTTCTGATGTACTCTATAATATACGCCTTCCTGTATTCCTTACATTCATAGAATTTCATAGCAATATGAATTCTCTGGTGCACAGCAAGAACTGAATTAAGTTTAGATTCTTCCCAGATTGCTTATCATTTTAAAGTAATTCTAACTTTTTTTATTTTTGGTACTGGGGATTGAAATCAGGGGCACTCGACCACTGACTCATATCCCCAGCCTTATTTTGTATTTTATTTAGAAACAGGGTCTGTGTTGCTTAGTACCTTGCTTTTGCCAAGTATGGCTTTGAACTCATGATCCTCCTTCCTCAGCCTCCCAAGCCACTGGGATTATAGGCATGTGCCACCGTGCCCAGCTTCTAACATGTTTAACTCTCTGGTGTTGATCAGCTTTGTGCCATGAATAAATATCTTCATGTCTTCCATTAAAATGGTTTCACATCAGTGTAAATTGATGTTCAGTAAGATCACACAGAAGCCTAAAGGTCTTTTCATATTCTTTATATTCAAAATGTTTCTCACTAGTATGGATTGGCTGATAACAGATAAATTGTCTACACACTGGAGGAAAAGCTTTTGCATAATCCTTACATTCATTGGGTTTCTTTCTCTTTTTTCTGCTATACCAAAACTGAATGAACCCAGGGGTGCTCTACAACCCCTGAGCTACAACCCCTGTCCTTTTTATTTTTTAGTTTGAGATAGGGTCTCATCAAGTTATCCAAGCTAGTCTTCAACTTATACTCCTCCTACCTCAGCCTCCAGCATAGGTGGGATTATAGGCATGTGCCACCATGCTCGGCACACATTCATATGGTTTCTTAGGAATAAGCTCTCATGTCAAGCTGTCCATACACAAAAATATTCTCTCACATCTTTCAATCACAAGGTTTCTCCAGTATCAATTTTCTTGTCTGAGCAAGTTGTCCATATAAAGGCCTTCCCAAATTTTTATCTATAGGGCTTATTGTTACTATGAGTTCTCTCAAGTTGATCCAAGTTTGGGCTATGAGTAAAGGTCTCCCCAAATTCCTCATACTGATAAAGTTTCTCACCAGAATGAAATCTGTCATGAACATGAAGTTGATAGCCACTAGTGAAGGCTTTCCCATGTTCTGTACATTCATAGGACTTCTCACCAGTGTGGACTCTCTCATGTTTAACGAGACTTGAACCCCAACTAAAGGCCTTCCCACATTCCTTACATTTAAAAGGTTTCTCACCACTGTGGATCTTCTGATGTTGAGAAAGATGATAACCACGACTGAAGGCTTTCCCACATTCTTTGCATTCATAAGGCTTCTCACCAGTGTGGATTCTCTCATGTTGAACAAGACTTGACCCACAATTAAAGGTCTTTCCACATTCCTTACAGTGGTAGGGTTTCTTACCAGTATGAAATACCTGATGTCGAGTAAGCTGATACCTGCTACCAAAGGCTTTCCCACATTCTTTACATTCATAGGACTTCTCACCAGTGTGGACTCTCTCATGTTTAACAAGACTTGAACCCCAACTAAAGGCCTTTCCACATTCCTTACATTCAAAAGGTTTCTCACCACTGTGGATCTTCTGATGTTGAGTAAGATGATAACCACGACTGAAGGCTTTCCCACATTCTTTGCATTCATAAGGCTTCTCACCAGTGTGGATTCTCTCATGTTGAACAAGACTCGATCCACAATTAAAGGTCTTCCCACATTCCTTACACTGGTAGGGTTTCTCACCAGTGTGAAACATTTGATGTCGAGTAAGCTGATAGCCCCAACAAAAAGCCTTTCCACAAACCTTACATTCATAAGGTTTCTTACCAGTATGGATTTTGTGATGCTGAGTTAGTTGATAGCCACGGCTGAAGGCCTTCCCACACTCTTTACATTTATAAGGTTTCTCACCTGTGTGAATTATTTCATGTTTAGCAAGGCTTGAACCCCAAAAGAAGGCCTTCCCACACTCCTTACATTCATAAGACTTCACACCAATATGAATTTTCTGATGTTGAGTAAGGTGATAGCCCCGACTGAAGGCTTTCCCACATTCGTTACATTCATAAGGCTTCTCCCCAGTATGGATTCTCTCATGTTTAATGAGGCTGGATCCCCAACTGAAGGTTTTGCCACACTGTTTACATTCATAGGGTTTCTCACCAGTATGAAATCTCTGATGCGCACTCAGCTGATAGACACTAACAAAGTTCTTCCCACATTTTTTACATTCAAAGTGTTTTTCGGTTATATGAGTTCTCTCATGTTGAACAAGTTTTGAGCCATGACTACAACTCTTTCCACATTCCTTACAAACAGAGGGTTTCTCTCTATCATGAATTCTTTCCTGTTGAGTAAGAGATTTACTTTTTCTGTATGTGGCCATTTTTGAATAGCTGAAAATCACTTGACTTAAGTATCCCTCTTGATGTTCCTGTAGTTCTTCAAATTTGTTTTTGCAATTCCAGTTATTTCTGAAAATGGATGCCTCAAGGCCCAGGGTTTTACTTTTTTCCTTTGTGTCCCAGTGGGGAAAAATTACTTCAAAAATGTCCTTTTCTGAAAATATATTTTTGGTCTCATATGTTGAGTCCAAATCTGAAAGAAACACACACACACATACACACACATTTTATTTTCTTTACCAGAAAAACCAAAATTTCTATAATGGGGGGGATTGAAGATAATACCTACTACAAGTAAAATGGATTAGGAGACTTACTAAACTCACTTCTGAGCATCAAGGATCTCTCCTTTTAAACAAATTGCTTTATTTTTCAGCTTTTATGTTCTGATAGTTTTCTGGAGAATTCAGACATCACTTGAATGAGCCACGCTGATAGTCTCTTAAACCAAAACATGAGCTATCAGTCAAGCCCTTATGTTCCTAGGTGTGGTTATCCAATGTCCCTTGCTAGGTATGTGTCTTAATGGTGATCAGATTCTTACTATTATGAACTTCAGCTGATTATGTTTTGTCTCACCTGGTCTAAGTTTTCTGTAACATGTAGATTGTTTTGTTTTCCTTAACTCTCACCAAAAATCTCTTTAAGACTTGATTCACTCTGGAGTTTGTTTCTGATTTTCCAAACCTGGTTATTTGTATGTGATCTATTGGGTGATAAGGAATGATCTCTACTTTCTAATTGGCTTACGTGCATACTGGGTCATAGAGCCCAATGTAGTTGATTCACATGAAATCCTTGTGTCACTTTAGGAAGTTATCAATCCTGTATAGATACCTTATACTTGGCATGAGTCATTGTGGGTTTTGGTGTCTGCATTTTTGTAATGGATTCCACCGGTAATCTAAGTTTGAGTCACGCCCTATTCCATGGCAAGATCACAAACTAGAGATTTACCACACTTCTAGATTGCCCTGATCATATAGTTGGCAAAATGTTCTTCATCACTCTTTACATTGCTGTTATCTCCTCCAAGCATAGAAACAATATCTTCTGTACATGCTTTGATTTAAATGGAAGCTCTGCGGGCACAAAACAACTTCCTCTTTAGGGTATTCAGCCTCTTATGTGTATATGCACTATTGTCTCAATTCCCAGGCATATCCGACAAAGTGGCAGCCTTTCATTCAGGATAATTTAGAACTACAATGGCCATTTTTGGCAGATTTGAAATTTTAACATGCTTCTGCAATTCCAAATAGCTCTAGAATACCAAGGAGAAAATAGTAAATGAGATTTTTAAAATCTAAGGAGCTACATTTATAGAGACCAACAAGTACTTAAATAAACTCTTAAAAATAGAATTCAACAATTATTTTGTTTTTAATATTTAAAATCTGTTTATTACCATGGCATGAAAATGGGCAAGTTATCAATCCTGTTTATGACTGTATTGGTAGTGTCCCATGCAGTGCCTGGCTAGGAGTGGGTACTCAATACAATATTTGCAGAATTTATGAACAAATATGTACCTTCATTCTCACATGCACAATTAAGTTCAACATATAGATAAAATGGTTGCACCAGATATAGAAAAGAATACCTTCCTCATGAAATAGGCAGGAAATATGAGAGGAAAAAACCAAGAGAATGGTAAATGGGGGATTAAGAATGATATTCCTGGGCTGGGGATGCAGGTAGTGGAATAACACTGCCCTAGCATGTGCAAGGCCCTGGGTTGCAGTGGACAGAGAAAAAAAAAAAGTGACATTCCTTTGGTAGCTCAGACTGAGATTCTATTCCTCCTAAGTCTCAGGGCTTCACTCCAAGGTCTTGGTCCTTAGAAGGGGGACTTGCAAACCCTAACCCAGGCCCTCCTTCTCCTCTGTGACCTGTGAGGCTCTTCTCTGCAGTGATGGTTCCCCTGCCCTCTGTCTTGCCCCTCCCTCTCCTGGGTTCCAGCTTCTTGTCTCTCCCTCACACCATCCAGGGCTCTTCCCTTGATCTAATAATGTTGTCATATCTGGCTTAGGAATGGAGTGTCTGCTTGCAAGTAAAGAAATGCCTAATGGTGTAGACATTTTCTTAGCTCAAAACACTCAGTGAAGTTTACAATAAAAGTAAAAAACAATATTGCTAAGGACTTCAGAGGAGAGAAAATGACCTTGTTTCAGACTCATTCAAGGCTTTGTCTCTTTAGAGCAGACAGACAGTGGTTGAGAACATATACTCTAGAACCAGACTTCCTAGGTTCAGTGCCTGCCACTGCCTTCTGCCAGCTCTGTGATTTGGCAATTCATTTCAAATGTATGTGCCTCAGTATTCTTAACTAAAAATGGGGACAATTTGTATCTGAAAGATGTTGTAGAGGGTTAAATAATGTAATTGGTCCTGCTTAGAACAGAGCCTGTGATATAGTAAGCATAGTGCTATTAATATTAGCACACAGTTATTGTTATTTTGTTAAGATGAAAAACAACACATTTCATGAGACATTCTTAGGATTTAACAAAAATGTTAAACACAAAGTTCATAGGTTTGAACTTTCAATTTCAAATCTATGGTAAGTAATGTTTTTACTATTAACGAATTCTGTTCATTGAATCTGCCCCTAAATAAAGTGCAGAGGCTCTCAAAAGGCAGGGTATGTCAGGTCTCACTTTCTAGCTGTTTTCCATGCACGTGGATCAGAAAATAACAAGAGCCGCGCTTCTCACTGAATGTGTACAGAATAACTGGGCAGACCTCGTCGTGTAAAGGCAGATTCTGTTCAGCAGGTCTGGGATAGGACCTGGACTACTGGATTCTAACCAGCCCCAGAAGAAGCTGATGATATTTGTGCAGTAGTTCACAATAAAAAGATAAAACTACCACCGACCAACCAAGCCCTGACATATAAGCACATCAGAAAAACCATCTACACTTCTCACAAAAAACCCAACACAACTCCCTATCATCTGGCTCCTACTGATCTCCCTTATGAATTTCTTGGTCTCTCCCTCACTAACTTTGTTCTGGCTTTCTTATGATTCCTCAAACAAAAAGCCACACTCTGAGGAGGGACCACATCTATAGGAAGCCTGGAAAGTAAACATAGCACGTGACCTGGTTCTTTGACAGTGGTTATGGCATAAATGTCCTACAATGCAAACCCAGCCCCCTGGTCACTGAAGAAGAGAGTGGACTTGCCGGAAAAAGCCAGAGGAAGGTGTGAAGCTCACTTGAGGTTGTCCGGGAAATCAAGGTGCTGAATGAGCCCATCTCTAACCCAACAAAGTATTGAAACATGCCTGGAACTCATCTGTGTTCTCTGAAGACAGCCCTATAATATCTTGTGGAGAAAGGTGATGTTGCAGAGGAGATTCTAAACTATTTCAGGCAGTTCACCTTACCTAGCGACACCCAGTTACTATAATTCTCCAACATCACATCCATGTACAAGTCCCTCTGAGCCGGGTCCAGGTACTACCCACTGCCTCCTGGAGAAGAATTCGATGGCCACATTCCCTGAATGTCACCAATTCCTAAACACAAAAACCCACGTATTACTTGAAAATTAAGAAAATATTCCAAGAGGAAAAATGAGGGTATAAAGGATAACTGTGAAGAAAGGGAAAATGAATCAATCAGTATGCTGGAAGTCTTGTTGATATAGCTAGGAAAATGAAGAAAAACAGGGTCACCAAAACAGAACATCAGTATTCTAGAAGTATCCTCTTATAGCAGAAAAAAACTTACTGGATGCAGTGAGATAACTCAGCTAGCAGATCTATCTGGTAATATAGAAATAATTATACTTTCTCCTCTAAATAAAAAGTGTGTGTGTATTCATGTACCTACAACCTATAAGTTCTTTATAAATGTTGAAGTGCTACCATCTTTCCCTTTTAAGGAATATGAAAAAAAAATTCACAAAAAACTTTTCAAGTATACTCACAAATGTACTCTGAAGTCTCTATATTAGAAAAGTGATTTCTACTAATTAAGGATTATTGTCCAAGTCTCAAGTAAATCATCCTGTTAGATTACATCATAAACATTGTTTTTCATTATAGTGAATAAATAAGTTATTTTAGCAGCAATTTAGTTAATTCTCTGTATATATTTGATTAATCACTTTATTCTCTTTTTTTCCAGTTTGATGATACTAGGGATTGAACCCAGCGATACTCTACCACTGAACTATTCCCTTCCCTTTTTACTTTACTTTGAGACAGGGTTTTGCTAAATTGTTGAGCCTGGCCTAAAACTTGCCATCCTCCTGCCTCGGCCTCCTGAGTTACTGGGATTGGACACCTCCACACCTGCCTCTCACTCCATTATCTTTACACACTTAGGTCGAACAAAACTTCTGGAGATCTTCTTAATTCTGGGCAATCTACTATCATCTAGTACTTACACATCAGGATCATCTCATTATTTACCTTCAAGCACCTGTCACCTAATACTTTCCTGGTCCCTAAGAGGATGTTACAAGTGACAGAGATGTCACCCAAGACCAGCATGTCCTGGTTCATGACAAAATGAACTCTGACACTGATGTTCAGCTCTAAGGAAACCCCTGGAAAGAACCACCTGCTCCTCTAATCCCCAAAGCCTCACAAAATGTGCGACCACACATAAATTAAGGTTGTGACTAAGCAAGCCCACATTCTGTCTTATCTCTGGGAAGCTTGAGTCCGTGGAGAAGTTCC
This sequence comes from Sciurus vulgaris, assembly GCF_902686455.1. Lineage (NCBI taxonomy): Eukaryota > Metazoa > Chordata > Mammalia > Rodentia > Sciuridae > Sciurus > Sciurus vulgaris. Next base: position 53,372,432 of record NC_136478.1, on the reverse strand, counting down.
AGGTTTTTCTATGTGCTCCAGCAGAACCTCCTCACTAACCCATCACAGATTTGACAAGGGAATGAGAAACTGGGGTAGGGAATGGTGCAGACCTGGCCAAATGGAGACAGAGATGAGGACAAAAGGGAAGCCAGCCTGCCACACTCATGCCACCGTTAACACCAAAGCTCTTCCAGAGTATGCATGAAAACTGAAGCCGTTCTTTTGGGTGACCATGAAGCTAAGGTCAGAGTATCCTGACTGGTTTCTTTGCTAGCTGTTCCCTAGTCAGCATCTTACCCTGAAAAAGGAAAACTATGGTTTGCAAAATATGTAGAGTCTTTCTTTTTTTTTCCTCTTTTATATGAATCCTGTTAGTGCCTTTGATAGGTGATATCAAAACCACTATTAGCTTTCCTTGTATCCAAGGAAAAGTGTGCTAATTGTTAATTATATATCTTGTTATTCTTTGACAGAAACAGTTATTGTCCTCAAAAGTCTCCATTTCTTTCTTTTCTTTTCTTTTTTTTTTTTTTGTGGTGCTGGGGATTGAACCCAGGGCCTTGTGCTTCTACCAAATGAGCTATATCCCCAGCCCTCCATTTCTTTACTGCCCTAGCATTGCTCTTGACAGAAGACTGAGCACACATGAGCTGGATGAGGTGGTGCACACCTAGAATTCCAGAAACTCGGGATGCTGACACAGGAGGATCTCAAGTTCCAGGCCAGCCTGGGCAACTTAGTAAGACCCTCTCTCCAAAATAAAAAGGGCTATGGGTGTAGCTCAGTGGAGGAGAATCCCTGGGTTTCCATCCCCAGTACCACAAAATAAGAAGAGGAAAAAAAAAAAAAAAAAAAGAAAGGAGGGAGGAGGGAGGAAGAATAAGAGGAGGAGGAATATGATGACTAAGCACCAAGTAAATGTTGAATATTAGATTCAATGAATAAGACTGATTGCAAAAGGGAGGGGTGCTCAGGGAGGACACAGGGCTATTTAGCACCATCTTTATTGGAACAAGAAGACTTGAGAAATGGGTTCAGGGTTGGAGTTCTGTTAGGTAGAAAGCTTTAGGGTTAGGATAAAAATCCATGTGCCAAAAAATCAGAATATTTCAAGAAGAGAAAATGCCAACTTACATCACTCATGGTGTTAGAAATTGTGAGAGCTAATTAATGATCCATAGGATTCCTCTGTTGGTGAAGCCACAGAATCCAGAAAAGCCAGAACTGGGGAAGTAAAAAAGAAGAATTAGACCAGCTCTGCCTAAGTGAGCCCATCCTGGCTTAAGCTGCTATAAGCTTTAATCTCCTTCATGACACTTCTACTCCACCCCACCTGCTATTTCTGGAACCTAAACTCTGATCCCAAACCCCAAGGCTCTTCAGCAGGAAGATTTCTGGCAGGCAACCTAGTTCTAAGGATGCTAATCTGGACCTGGGATTGGACTACTCAGTCCTGCCCAGAGCAGATCTTCCTTCTACCGTTCCCTCCCCTCCAGGCTGAGAAGGAGCCACATGGTCCAAGCTAGAACCTCCTCATGGGCTCAGGACTAAAAAACATTAGTTAAGACATAAGAGCTAGACAGCACAGACCAGGAATTGCTCACAAGTCAAAAGTTGACTTTTTGATGCATACCAGAACATCCATGATGTGAAAGCTGGTAAGTTTTCTTATCAACATACACTGTCCAAAGCGGTAATCGGGGAGTGATCTGGCCAACACAGACTGCACACTGGAGACTGTGAAAACCACCCAGCCAAAATCAGGTACAACATGCTGCATACTGTTCATTCTGGTCTCATAACAAACTCTAGAAATATGTGGCATTCAAATCTGCTCTTTCATTGTAAGTGAAACAACCACCGAGACTATTTTAAAACATGGGTTAAATTAGGCAGGACCCCTTAATGATGCGGTCCTAGGGAAATGAGAACTTTCTTAGTGCTGGTGGAATTCCAAGAAGTCCTCTATTTCTGAAAAGCACATTGTAAAATATGTCTAGATTCTTAAAAGTATTTATATCCTTGAACTCAGTTAATTCTATACTTGGGAGTTTGTTCCTAAAGGAAAACCAGTTCAAGTTACATAAAAAAGCTTTAAGTGCAAGGATGTTTATGACAATTCTTATAATACATGAAAATAATGATAATAACTCCACAATGATGGGTATCGATTTTACAAATTATAACAGTCATGCATTGAATCTTATGTATAATCATTAAAATGTTTATAACTAGTGCGGTACATTTTTGTATCAATTAAATATATTAATTTATGTGTGTATGTAAATGCACAAACTTAAGAAAAGTACTAGAATCACATACATTTGTAATGTTAACAGCTATTAACTCTAGAAAATAGGTTGAAAATGTTTTGTTTCTTCTATTTTCATACTGTAGTCATTATTCAGTAAGTCATACTATATGTGTACTAACATTTTCTAAAAGTGAATACACCCAAAAAGATATTTGTAACTTCTCGGGGCTGGGATTGTGGCTCAGTGGTAGAGCACTTGCCTAGCATGTGTGAGGCACTGAGTTCGACCCTCAGCACCACATATAAATAAATGAATAAAATAAAGGTCTATCAACATCTAAAAAGCTATTTAAAAAAAGATATTTGTAACTTCTCTGTAAATGAGAAAAATTAAATACTTTGACTTTAGGTAAATAAAAAAAAAAAAGCCATATGCAACTAAGAAAAAAGATACACTGACAATAGAAAAAGTAGGTTATAGGATATACAGTGTATTACATTTATAAAATACAAGCATACAAGATCAGTAGAGAAAGAATAAGTTGTCAGTAATGAAAACAATTTGGAAAGTTATACATCTATATATTAATAATGTTTTTATTGTGACCATGAGTTTCTTTTTGTTTAGATATTCTGCTCAGTTGTTGTAATCCTGGTCATACACTGTACAAAGTCCATGATTTACACATATGCCCATGAAACACATATGCCTAGAAAAGTGGCTGAAAAGGTTTGCCCACCCTAGAGACAATGGGAGGTCAATTAAGGTTTGTTGTTGTTGTTTTTAACTAGGGGGACTAAACATGATTTGTACTATTTTGTAAAAAGAGAGTGTGTTTAATCGGGTTTAAAACATTGCATAATGTATAAATGTACTGAAACATCACATGGTTAATATGTACATGTTATAATTTCATTGATACTTTATAGTTACATGTAATATTGGGATTCCCGATGCCACAGTGATACAATCTCCTTCTCCAGTACCTTCCCTTCCCCTCCCCTCCTTCTTCTCCCTGATCCACTTGTTCAACTCTACTGATCTCCTTCTATGATCATTGTTATTATTTTCATTAGTACATTATCACTATATGTATAAGCTGGAGTCACTGTAATATATTTGTACATGGACATAGCACAATTTGAGAGATTTAGTTCCCTAGTGTGTCCCCATGCCCTCCCCTCCACCCTCCCTCTCTCTCCCTTCCTCTTCTCTATTGGTCGCCCTTCTGTTTTCATGAGATCCTCCCCTTTTTTTTATTCCAGTGCCCGACCTGCTCTCTAGCTTCCACATGAGATACAAACATTCAACCTCTGCTTTCTGATCCCCAAGCAATGTTATAGATACTCTGATGAGATCTTGATTCCACTTCCTTTCATGTCTTCTTTTCTTTTTTAATGTTTTTTAAAAATATTTTTATTAGTCGTGGAACCTTTATTTATTTATTTGTAGGTGGTGCTGAGAATCGAACCCAGTGCCTCACACGCTAGGCCAGCACTCTACCACTGAGCCAGGACCCCAGCCCGGCTTTCATGTCTTCTTGACAGACCAGTTTAAACATCTGAACCTGTATTAGACATGAGAACCTCTAGGTAAATGCTAAATCAGTTGATCCTAGTAGACTCAATGTGCAGCTAACATCAGTAGAATAAAAACTAAAAACTAAAAGGTGTAAGGCTTACAGAAAAAATTCCATTTGCCTCCATAAAATTGGTCATGATCTAACCCATCTGGTGAGTTCCTAAGGCAGGTCACCTGGATTGCCTCTTGGCTTTTGTTGCTAGCTGCCTTATACTTACTCTAAACATGTTATGTTCCCAATATTACTATTACAGGATCTTGTATTTGGGAAAAATTTTTGCCCACAATTCCACTGCTAGAAATGTACCTAGGACAAGGGTCCTTCTTACCTTATCTTCAAGTATTAATATCTGTCTTTGACAATTTATTAGTAAAACATTTTGTAAAATAACAAAATGTAGCAGGACGGGGGCTGTAGCTTAGTGGCAGGAGTGCTTGCCTAGCATGTGTGAGGCACTGGGTCAATCCTTAGCACCACATAAAAATAAACAAATAAAGACATTCTGTCCATTTATAACTACCAAAAAAAAAAAAAATAGCCAGTGAAGTACTCAAGATATATACACAAAGATATTCAACCAAAATATTTTCAGAAAACCAAGAATTAGAAGCTATCTAACAGTAGGCTAAATGTTTAATAATTAATGACCCCTTACACTCTCATTAGTTATGATACTGGCTAATATTAATTGATGAAGAAAGATATGCATGACCAATTCCTTATTGAGGCAGGCTACTTTGTAGCATAATGTTGGGCACATATGTATGTTGGAATTAAGATAAAAACTCAGAATATGAATCTGAGCTTGATGGTTACCAATTCCCAACACCTCTGTTTCCTCGTCAATAAATGAGGGATGAGAACAGTGTCTACTACAGTAAGCTGCATGAAGATTAAGTCATAAAATCCATATGAAATCCTGAATTGCACACAATAATTGCTTAAATATAAGCCTTAGCCATTATTATTAAAGATGAGGGATGTTACTAAACCTTATCCCATTATAATAAAAAAGAAGCCTTAGAACACTATTTCTATTTTGTTCATAATAAAATGAATGCTTCTTAGGCTGGCTTTTGGTAATGCTTATTAAAATTTAAAGGTCGGCCTTGAGCCCACTATTCCTCCTAAATAATAACATGAGCAAAACAGGTTCTCAGGAAATATACCTTCCTCCTAGAAGATCAAAAAGCTGGCTCATGAAATAGAACCTGGGGGCTGGGAACGTGGCTCAGTAGTAGAGCACTGGGCGAGCATGTGCTCCTGGTCCTGGGTTCAATCCCCAGCACGGCAAAGAAATTTTCAAAATAAATAAAATACAACCTGATTAACGTAAGAACTTAACCAGAGGTTCGATCTTGTTCTACCAAGCAAATTTCGGTTTACTTGAATATTTACATCTGTGTCCTTCTTACCTTATCTTCAAGTATTAATATCTGTCTTTGACAATTTTATTAGTAAAACATTTTTGTAAAATAACAATGTTGGAGATCATTACTATTTTATGTGGAAGTAACCCTTAAAATAATTTCCAAACATCTGTGTTGCCCTGGTAATTAATTTTTCTTCTTCACAGAATTATTACTTTTTAATAAACAATGCAGTAGATTAAAGATAGTCATATATTCCATCTAGTATTCCCATTAAGGAGCTCTCAATGCAATGCTGGTTCTGAGGGAAACTGACTTCATAACAGAAAGCTACAATGAAATGACCGAATGGAAATACAAAACCACATGGAGACACTCAGGAGCCTGGTAATTTTTAAATGGCATTTCTATAATCGTAAATGTTGGAAGTACCTGAAGGTTTTCAAATAGGAAAGGAATCCCTGATGCTTCCTTTTTCCTCTCTGTTTATGTAGTTAAGATAATACCCACATCTGGATTAGATTTCTTTCTTTCTTTCTTTCTTTTTTTTTGCAGTACTGGGGATCAAACTCAGGGTTGTGTGCTTGCAAGGCAAACACTCTACCAGCTGAGCTATCTCCCCAGCCCTAGATTTCTTCTTTAAACTAAGTATAAAGAGCCTTCAACTCATTTATATCACCAATTACTGTGATTTATTCTGCTGAAACAAAACCAGACATAAGCTCATAGGAAAAAAAGATTTGCATAAAAATACACTAAAATATTAAGAATGATTAACTCTAGAGATGTAATTTTAACTTCTTTCTCTTTATATCTCCCGGATTGTTAATTTTTTTTTGCATTAATTCCATAATAAGAAATATAAAGACATTTCCAAATGTAATCAGCTGAATGATAGATGGGGTATAGTCAGTCCTTAAAGGAACTAAAACAGCACTAACACTGAAAATCAGTGAAACAAATTATACCTACCAGCTCTTAAGCGTCCTGTAGCTGTCCCTCATTAATACAATGACACTTTCACTGTCAAAATTCTGTCAATCGACATGAAGTAGGTAAGCCACCTTCAAAGTCTGAGGAAGAAAACACATGCACATAAATAGAACAGTATTTGGTATACAACAGATGCTCAATAAGTGTTGCTATAACTCTCTTTCACTGAATTACCAATTAAAATAACTTTTGGATATAGTCCTTGAAAAATCTTTTAAAACCCTTAGTGGATGGGATTCAAATATAACTTATGTTCTTGAGTATTTTATTCATGACTATAATGATTACTTAATATTATACTATTTATGTTTTTCCTTATTGATTATTTATAAACACAATTTTTATTAGGTGCATAATATTTCATCATAAGATATGCTGCAATTTACTTAACTACTTCCATATTAAAGGGCGTGAATTTTATATATGGTCCTTCCTAGCTCCCGAAGTCTTTGTTCCAGACCAATGCAGCTAGATCTTTTTGAACATTGGACAGTCCTCATAAAATTATAGACATGTTTTCCCACTTACAAAAACACATTTACAAATTTTTACAAGAAAATTGCTCTTAAATTTGAAAGGTTTATGGTCACCAGGAAGCTTACCAATGGAATAAGAAACTCTAAGATTTCCTGTCTTAGAGCATTTGAGTGTCTGGTAATTTTTTAAATTATCACGATCAACTTCATATTTCTGTTGCTTCTGATCTATAAAAATTGATGGAGAATGATCTAGAATCATAACTCTTAACATTCAGTACGCCCATAGCATGGGGTAGGCTCTGTTCTAAGAAGTGTTACACATATTAACTCGTTCGACATCATTACAACCCCATGAGGTAGATATTATTTTGTCTAAATTTTGTAGATGTGTCAAGAGTCACAGTCGATTGTGTTCCAAGAAATGCTCCAAATAGGCGAATAGATAGGAGCTGACTCAACTGTCCGGAGCCCACGTAGCTAATAACAGGCAGAGCCAGGATTAGAGAAACCCTTACTCTTACCCACAACACCGTACTATCTCTCATAAATCACACAAAGCTGAACCCGAAACAACTCATACTTGACATCATTACAGATTTTTACCTACAGATTATCTGAAAGTCCCTACCCTCGTTGGTGCAAACCACAAATCCCTATACTCAAAGCTCAATCCCATTTCTACCCCTAAAAGCAGGCAATATTGTCTGCTGAAATCTTGCCTTCCTTTAAAACCCTCCTTCCTCGCCTTGCCTTAAAAATTGTAACTGTGGAAAAGATTTTTTTTTTGTTTATACACAATACTACTTAAATACTAATCTCATCAACTAATCATATTCTAAAATAAAGCCCTAACATGAATCTCCAAGAGGTATGTTTCTATAACATTAGAAATCACTAAAGGATTTGAACAGATAGTTAATAATCCAAGAGGGATATCAGGGGACTGTGTGTATTGACATGGTGGGTCATTCACCAGAAGGGAGACCCAGCCTGACAATACTAGTCAAGATATTTCCAGCTAAGGAAAGTAAATGTTCTTCTGACCAAGCAAAAGTAATAATATGAAAAAAAGAAAATACAAACTCACCTTGATTTCTAAATATGCAAAAAATTCTTCCTCCTCCAGGTGCTTTTTAGGAACCTGGAAACACTGGTCAAAAAGCAGGAATCATGAGACACCAGCATTTCTCCAAGAGCAAACTTGAAAAAATAAAAACAAAACATCTTCTAGGGTCACATCTGCCTTCAGATGTCTGAAGAGGTCTTCTTGCAAACGGCTCTGAAACATGTAGCTGGTTCCCAAAGAGCTCCTCGAGGCACCTCTTTTAGGATCCTATCTCCAGGACTTCCTATCATATCTTTCCAGGAGCCTGTCGTGAGTTCACCTGCAGATCTAAAATTCTCTTTCTTCTTATTTGAAATCTTTGCTCAAGGACTCAGACTTTCTTGAGGTCTTTTAACTGTGACAGGCTCAAAGACAGCATGTGGCCAAAGTAAACCAGACCTTCGAATAAGATCACACACCCCATCGCCCGGTCACTCTTCCGACCGCACTCACGGTCTGCCAGTTCTGATTCGCCTCGGCTGCAGCTCGCTGAGCCCTCCCGGTCACCGGGCGCTGACTACTTCCTCGGACGCGACCAACTTGGCGCGTGGAATCAGATCCTTGAGTACACTTGAAAGGGACCCTGAGACCGAGGTTAGTGTGGACATGGAGGCTTATGGGAAATCAGAACAGGCAAGCCCTCCGAGGCTGGGAACCCGATCACAGAACTTGTTCTCTGTAGGCAGACTCACCCCGCCCCTCAAAGACCTGTGCCCCGCAGGCTTCTGGGCAATGTAGTCCGCAGCCGGGGTTCCTCGGAAGTGGGAGTGCGGGCGGCAGGAATGTTCCCAGCATGCAATTCGGATGGCGCGTCAAGGAGCGCTTTCTCCAAATCCGTCCGGGACTAACGGTCCGCTGGAGAGTTGTTCCGGGTTTGAGCGAGCCTGAGGGCTCCGTTTCTTTCATGTGGTTGAGGGCGAAGTCAGAGGTTCTCAGCGAAGGCGGAGGAACGCATTCTGGAGTCCAGAGCGGGTGCAGACGGAAATGGGGGCGCCTGGGGACTTAGACCCGAGGGAGCAGGGCATCCCCAAGGGAGACCACGGGATTACCTGGGTGCAAACGCCTGGAGCGTGTCTGGCAGTTGAACAGATGGGTGTGTCTTGCCCTGAGCTCGTGAATTCCCTGTCGGGGACCCTGTGTGGAATTATGTTCGTGGGTTAATTTCTGAGTTTTCTGCCCTTGTTAGTCTTTGCTTCCTTCGGTGTGAAGCATTCTGTGTTAGAGATTATGTGTCGCTGATGGAAGGCCACAAGTGGTCATGAATGGATGTAATGACTGTGGGGACTTGTGCGACGTCTCTGTAAGACTGAGAGACTTGAAGAGGTCTGTGGTATTCTTTATGTTATATCTGTAACCAAAGATGACTTGAGTATTTGTGAGATGGTTTTTCTTGGTATGCATATCATGGTGACTATGAAAATGAGTCACTGTGCAGCTGGAATTTTAAAAAAAAATCTGTTCAGTATTATCTATTTTGGTAAGAATTTGATTACCTGACTCTTGGCAACTATGTGGAAAATTGTGATTGTGAGCAGTAATAAGCTGCAATTACATTATCTATAAAATGTAGTTGGGTTAAATTTGATGCAGCATCAAATTTAAGATGCAGAAAAAGATTTACAGTTTATCTGATATCATTTAGGTATTTTATTATGAATCAAAGATGTTTTCTGGAAAGACTGTAAATCAGTATAACTTTGATAAAGAAAGAAGAAATCAAAGTAGCATGAAGTCATGGAGTGGCCGAGGTAGGCTCCCCTTCTTCTGAGACTACATAATTTGTTCACCAGATAACTACTTGCCTTATTTTATTTTATTTATTTTTTATTAATGTTTTTGGAGTTGTAGATAGACCACATCCCTTTATTTTATTTGTTTATTTTTGTGTGGTGCTAGGAATCAAACCCAGTGCCTCACCAGTGCTAGGCAAGTGCTCCACCAAGGAGCTACAGCCCCAACCCCCCTTATTTTAAAAAGTAATAACACATTTTGTTACATTCTAAATATACAAAGGAGTCTGCCATTTTATAGGCAGGGCCTGATTTCTCTGTTGCAACTGTCACTTTTGACAAAATTTGAGCTTCTGACATTTCTGACAGTCTCCTTTGTTCTATTTGGAATGGAGATAAAAACAGATGAGGTCAGTTGTGATGGTGCATGCCTGTAATCCCAGTGACTCAGGAGGCCGAGGCAGGAGGATCATGAGTTCAAAGCCAGCCTCAGCAAAATAGAGATGTTAAGCAACTCAGTGAGACCCTGTCTCTAAATAAAATACAAAATAGGGCTGGGGATGTGGCTCAGTGGTCAGATGCTCATGAGTTCAATCCCTGGTACCAAACAACAACAAAAACAGATGAACAGTGAATGTATGTGGTATTAAGGAAGAGTATAAAGTTCCTTTTCTATTACAGTTTTTTTAAGGAAGCCCTAAGTATTTCTGAAAAAAAGATGCAGTTTTTTTTTCTTCTTCTGACCTTTTTTCACCCCCATCTCCTCCAAAATTCTTTTATTTCACCATACCTGGCTTCATCACATCTGAAAGTTGTTAAAACACTTTCTTAGTCATCAAACTCAGTAGTATGTCTTTTATTAATATCTGTGCAGTAGCAAACAAATCTAGAAATAAAACATGCCCACCAAAAATTAGGGTGCTATCTCTCACAGTTTACAAAGTCAAATGCAAAGTGACTATAACCCAAGAGACAAAACGTAACAAATGCATTTTTATATAACACATGGGCCAAAGATGAAATCTCAAGAGAAATGGTTAAATATATTGAACTACATGAAAATGAAAACACAGCTTCTAACATTTGTGGGATGCAATGAAAACAGCATTTAGAGAGAAATGCATGACATTGAATGCATATATTGGAAAAGAAGAAAGATCAGAATCAGTAATCTAAATTTCCACTTTAGAAAAAGAAGAGCAGATTAAACCCAAAGTAAGCAGAAGAAAAGAAATAGATTGAAAACTGAATGACTGTAGAGGAAACCAGTGTAACCAAAAATGGTTCTTTGATAAGATAAATAAAATTGATAAACCTCTAGCCAGGCTAAGAAAAATAGACAATACAAATTACTAATACCAGAAATGAATGAAGATATCACTACAAATTCCATGGACATTAAAAAAATAGTGAAAGAATACTATAAACAACTTTATGCCCACAAATTAGGTAACCTGACTGAAGTGGACTGACTTATTGAAAGATGCAATCTGCCAAAGCTCTCATAAGAAGAAATAGCCTTGAATGGACCTATATTTATAAAAGAAATTAGATACAAAATTAACAACCTTCCAAAACAAAAAGCACCAGGCCCAGATGGGTTTATTAGTGAATTCTACTGAACATTTAAGGAATAAGTTATATAATCTCATTCAGGTAAAAATAGAGAAAACATTTCCTAATACATTGTGAGACCAGCAGTACCCTAATACCAAAACCAAAGACATTACAAGGAAAGGAAACTATGGATCAGTATCTTTCATGAACACGGATGCAAAAATCTGCATAAATTGAATCCAACAGTGCATAAGAATTATATACCGCAACCAAGTGGAATTTTCTCAGGAATGCAAGACTAGTTCAACATTTGAAAATCAGTTAATGTAATCCATAACATCCACAGACTGAAAAAGAGTCACATTACCACATGAGTAGGTACAAGTAAAGCATTGGACAAAATCCAGTACTCGTTCATGATAAAAAGCAAGCTAGGAATAGTGGGGAATTTCCTCAAGTTGGTAAATATCTACCAAAAGAACCAAAATAAAATACCCTACAATAAATATCATATTTAATGATGAGAAATAGAAGCTTTTTGATGAGATCAGTAAAAAAGGCAAAGATGCTCCTTCCATCACTCCTTTTCAACCTCATACTGGAAATTCTAGCTAATAAGACAAGTAAAGGAAAAGAAGGTATACTGACTGGAAAAGAAGAAATAAAAACTGTCTCTATTCACAGGTGACATGATTATCTATATTTAAAATCTGAAAGAATACACACACAGGCTGGACATGGTGGTGCACACTTGTAATCCCAATGACTCTGAAGGCTGAGGCAGAGGATCATGCGTTCAAAGCCAGTCTCAGGAACAGCAAGGCCCTAAGCAACTCGATGAGACCCTGTCTCTAAATAAAATACAATAAAGGGCTGGGGATGTGGCTCAGTGTTTGAGTGCCTCTTGAGTTCAATCCCTGATACTCCCCCCGCCACACACACACACACACAAAGAATACACACTCAAACTCCTGAAACGAACATAAGATTATAACAGGGTTTCGTCATGTAAGATTAACGTGGAAACGTCAATCACAAAAACAAACAACTAGAATTTGAAATTAAAGACATGCTATTATTAATATTATTCTCTCTCCAAAATGAAATACTTAGGTATAACTCTGACAAACTATGTACAAGATCTGTGAGGGAAACTAAAAGACTAATGAAATGAATCAAAAAAAGAACACATAAATGGAGAGAAATTCCATGTTCACACAGAAAAACTAAATGTTGTCAAAATGCCACTTCTTCCAACTTGATTCTAGATTCAATGCAATCTCAGTCAAAATCCCAGCAATTTTGTGGACATTGACAAACTAATTCTAAAGCTTATGTGGAGACACATAAGGCCCAGAGTACTCAGCACAAAATAGAAGGAGAAGAAAAAATCAGAGGACCAACATTAAGTTATTTCAACACTCACTATAAAATTATAGTAATCAAGATAGTGTGGGCAAAAGAATAGGCAAATGGGAATGGGTGTATAGCTCAGTTGTAGAGCATTTGCCTCACATGCATAATGCCCTGGGTTCAGTCCCTGACACTGCCAAAGGATAAAAAAGGAACAGGCAAATGGATCCATGGAACAGAAAGCTCAGAAATTGACTCATGTAAATATAGTCAACTGATCTTTGACAAAGGAGCAAAGGCAGTACAATAGAGAAGAGGTAGTCCTTTCAACAAATGATGCTGGTACAGTTGGGTATCCACATGTGAAAAAGAACCCAGATATAAACTTTATACCCATCACAAAAAGTGACTCAAAATCGATCAAAGACCTAAATGCAAATGCAAAAATATAAAAGTCCTAGAACATTGCAGAGAAGAAAATCTATCTGCACACAAGACCTTGGGTCTGGCAATTATTTTTTAGATACAACACCACAGGCAAGATCTGTAAAAGAAATAATTAAAAATCTGCACTTCATTAAAATTAAAAGCTTCCGTGTTAAAGTCACTGTCAAGAAAATGAGAAGACATGCCACATGCTGGGAAAAATGACATTTCAAACAAAGTTTTATTATTCAAAATATACAAAGAACTCAATAAGAAATGTAAAACCTGATTTAAAAATAGGTAAAAGATCTAAAGAGGCAACTCGCAAAAGATACAAAATTAGCAAATAAGCACTTGAAAAGATGCTCAATATCACGAGTCATTAGAGAATTTAAAAGTAAAATGAAATACTATCACACGTATTAGAATAGATCAAACCCAAAAAAACTAACACCACCAAATTCTGGTGAGGATGTGGAGCAACAGGAAGTCTCATTGCTGCTAGCAGTGAGAAATGGGTATAGCCACTTTGGAAGACAGTTTGGCAGTTTCTTACAAACTAGGCATTCTTTTATACAATCCAACAATTGCGCTCCTTGACATTTACCCAGATTATTTGAAAACATGTCCACACAAAATCTATATGTGCATGTTTATGGCATTTTTATTCATAATTGTCAAAACTTGAGTTTTTTTTTTTAATGTAGTGTACTAGGTATTGAAACCAGGGGTGCTCCACTATTGAGTCATATTTCCTTTTTTATTTTTCATTTTGAGGCAGAGTCTTAACTAAGTTTCCCAGATTGGCTTTGAACTTGGAATCTTCCTGCCTCAGTCTTGCAGTTTGCTGGGATTTCAGGTGTCCACCACCACATAATTGCCAAAACTTGAAAGTAACCAATATGTCCTTAAGTAGGTGAATGGAAAAATAAACTGTGGTAAATCCATACAATGGAGTGGTATTCAGCACTAAAAATAAATGAGCTATCACAGCATAAAAAGACCATGAGGAACCTCAAATGTGCATTACTAGATGAGAAGGCTACATACTGTGTGATACCAACCATTTCATGTTCTGGAAAAGCAAAACTATGGAAGGAAAAATATCAGCAGTGGCCAGAGAATAGAGGGAGAGGGAGGTTTGAATAGGCAGAGCATACAAGATTGTTGAGGCAGTGAAACTACTCTCTATAATGTTATAATGGTGGATACGTGGCATTATACAGTTATCCAAACCAATAGAATGTAGAATGCTGTAAACTATGGACTTTAGGTTAAAATGATGTGTCCAACTGTGTCTGTGCTGATTCATTGATTGTAACAAATTTACCTCTTTGAGGCAGGGTGTTGATAGTGGGGAGGCCAGAGGCAATGCCTGTGTGGAGGCCGAGTGTTTATGGGCATCCCCCCCCACCTGACCCCAGCACCTGCTCAGTTAGGCTGTGAACCTAAAACTGCTCTAAGAAGCAATCTTTTTTAAAAAAGACAAAGAAAAACTAAATTCAAATTGGACTTTTTCTAGGAATGCAAGGTTGGTTTAACATTAGGAAATCTAGATATGCTACTCTCCAAAAATGGATTCAAGGAAATTATCATGATTATTCCGTAAATAAAATTAGGATTTGATAACATTCAACAATTATTCCTGACATAAAACTTTTGGCAAAGTAGGAACTAAAGAAGTGGGAACCAGCTACAGAGGCTAAGAATAAGGCAACAGAAAGAAATAACACACTTCTACATGTTGAAGGGGGAAGGAAGTGAGAAAGCAAGGGTTGTTAGCTACTGATGAAGTCAAGGCACATGGCACAAAGCATGGCCCAGGTGATCCAGTGAGGGTTGAGCGACTGAGTGTTATAGTGAAAACTCATACTGAGGCCAAATATTAAAGCACAACTTTGAATTATACTGTGAGTACATCAACCCTTTATTTGTCTCAATTACCCAGAACAATTCAAGGCAGTGATGGCTATGAATGGCTGTGCATGTTAATTATTAATCCCAACTGCCTTTGAAGGAGATCATTAACATGTTGCTATACAATGATTTGGGTCAAGCCTGGCTCAGTGGCACATGCCTGTAATCCAAGCCATCCAAGAAGCTGAGGCAGGAGAATCACAAATTCAAGGCCAGGCTGGGCAACTTACTAAGACTCTGTTTCTTTTCTTTTTTTTTTTTTTTAAAGTAACAGTGATAATAAATTTATTAATTTGATTGTAGCAATCACAAATAATGTTATGTGTACCCCTGAAATATACATATACACCCATTATTTTTCAATTAAATATTTTAAAATATATTTTTTAAAAGAACGGGGGCCTGGTTAAGGGTTCCTGAGATTAAAAGTGCTAAGACTCTCTATTCTAACTCTTTAATTTCACTCTCTGGTATTTCCCCACTTTGCCTGACACATTTTGATCATAAAGTGTATCCTTTTTCCAAATATGCTAGCCTTTTCAAGTTTCTGTGTCAAGACTGAACTCACTGTAATTCCCTTTCTATCTGTGCTTCATGAAACCTTGGTCATAATTCAAAGTGAAGTTTACAACTTACCTGTACCTCTGAGTTCAGAAAATGGAATAATGAAGTGATGGGGTACACAAGTACCTATAGACTCTGTTTCAAAATAAAAATAAAATGGGTTGGAGGTATAGCTTAGTGTTAAAGCAGCCCTGGTTTCAAGCCCCAGTACCAAAAAAAAAAAAAAAAAAAGCTTAATTTAGATATAATTATTCTCAGAGAATCTCAAACAAATACATTTTATTTCCCTCGCTTCTTTCAATCTACTTTATTAATATACTTCCCTCATTGACCATGGATAAAAATTTTTCAGAAGGCAGAATACGAATGTCAGTGCTATGTAACTATCAAAATTTGACTCTTAGGTTAAATTGTGGTTCTTTTCTTTTCCTCCTCAAGGCAAGTAGAAGGGATGCTCTTTCCTGGAAATGATTCAACTTTTCCTCCCAACCAGGACTGTTGCATCAGGATGAGGAGAAGCAGAAGAACCTGGCACTGCCATGAAACTTTAGTTCGGTGGTTCTCACACTTAGGCATGCACCAGAATCACCTGAACAGAAAGGTCTGTTAAAACAGATTTGCAGCTGAGTGGTGGCACCTACTGATAGTCCCAGCACTCAGGAAGCCGAGGCAGGATGGCTCACTAGTCCTTCGAATCAAACTAATCTAGCCTCAACACTCTTTAGTCCTAGCAGATCCTTAAAGTTGAAACTTCAACCCGTGGAAGATTGTTGGGGTTTCTTCTATCAAGGATCTTTGTAAGGTTTCATTCATGTCCTCACTGAAAGATCTTGTTAACACCCTCGCACATATTCAAAATGGCATCCAAATTTTAAATCGTATGGCTAAATAATTACAAAAGTCATAATATCTTGAATATTTGCACTTTAAGACTTCTACCTCACTCTTTTAGGCTTAAATAATAGAGACTTTTAAAAATCATTTAAAATAAATAAACAAGTCAGAAAGTGTATTTTAGCAATCAATGTATATATGGATACTTCATCAAATCTAAGGAGCCACTGATTGTAGAAGACACCATTGTTTTATGTACCTCTTTATTACTCAAGGTCCAAGGAAGAATGAGAAATAATTTCAATTGTTCCACTCAGAAGTTAACACAGGGACTTGGTTGCTTGAAAACCAAAGAAGCAGCTGGGTGTAATGGTGTATGCCATAGTCCCCACGATTTGGGAGGCTGAGGCAGGAGGATCACAAGTTCAAGGCCAGCCTTAGCAATTTAGTGAGGCTCTAAGCAACTTTGTGAGACTGTCTCAAAAAATAAAAGGGCTGGGAATGTAGCTTAATGGTAAAGCATCTGCATCCTGGGTTACATCCCCTGTTCTAAAAAAAAAAAAAAAGGGGGGGGGGGAAGAAAAAGACAACACAGAAATAATTTTTAATTTAGAATAAAATTGAAAACTGATGAAACAGTCATTTCCTGGAAAGTTATAACTGAATTGACACACACAAAAAAAATTTTTAGTAGACACCCAGCTTTCAATGACATACATAGTGTCAGTAGTTTAGAATTTAAATCCTAATCACCAGGTTTAGGCAACTGTGTGAAAGAGCTTAATTAGGGTTCATGTCATGTGTAATTTACATGTCGTTGCTGGCTCTTTGCGGTTTCAAAATCCGTGGATATTTGTCACCGCCTGCAGCAACAACTTGCACGGGTCTTATGGGTGGTGGAGTGGAAACTGAGGCACTTCTATCTTTCTCTTTGGTGCACTGCTTTCTTGCTTGTTTATAGAGGATAGAGGAAATGAGGTTTACTTGCTTTGAGAGGAGAGAGAGAGAGACCCCGCTTATCAGAGAGAAAGAAACTTTGCTTAAGAGAGAAACTTTGAAAGAAAGACAGGCTTTTTTAGAGCTTAGAAGGAGAGAGGCCTGCCACGCCTTAAAGTCCTGCATCCTGTGACCTAAGGTGCCCTAGTGATGCGTCTCAGTTCCCGTTCCGCAATCTGCCTTCCGCCGCTGCCCCTACTCGCTGCTGTGTTCTTTCTTCTGGCTTTTCTGCTAATGGCTGCTGTGGCGTGTATCTTCTGCTACTGCTTTTCTTCTGCTAATGGCTGCTGTGGCGTGTTTTTCCCTCTGGCTGCTGCCCCGCGTGTGTCTTCTTCTACTAGCTTTTCTGGTAATGGCTGCTGTCCTTCTGTCTCTCGCTCCGCCTACCGCTTATATCACCTCCAGGACGCGGAGAGCAGGGCCGCGCCTCTTATACAAAGATTAGGCGAGACACTCCGAGCAGGCAATTAGTGCTCGAGAACACATGTGCATACATTGTGTGCGTGGACGAGAAAATCACCTGAGTGTGCTTATGTCAATTAACCTCCTCTTGCCGATGTGATCAGGCGCCATCCCGGCGCTGCCAACATGGCACAGCCCCCAACAACATGTCATTTCAGATCCTCTTGACCTCATCTGTGCCTGAGGTCTTTGGAAACTTGTTCCTCTTTGGGGTTGGGAGGAGATTGAACCCAGGGGTGCTCTACTACTGAATGACATCCCCAGCCCTCTTTAGTTTTTATTTTGAGACAGGGTCTAGCTAAATTCCCAGGCTAGCCTTGATCTCGTGATCCTCTTGCTTCAGTGTCCCAAGCCTCTGGGATTACAGGTGTGTGCCCCTGCACCCAGCCTGAAACTCGTTTCTCTTGTTTCTCTGCAGCAACAACCAACCCTGCGTGAACTCATGCCCGCTTCACGCGGGGCACAGCAGCAGCAGCCCCTGACCTCAGGCCTCACTGGGCACCTCTTCCTTAAGCCCTGGGGCTTCCCTGTTGATGCCATCACTTGAGACTTCAGAGAACCCATTCAACTCCCGAACAGGCGCGACCTGGAAGCACAGCAAGTTCACGCTGTCTGGAACAAATCTTTCATGAGTGACAGGAGCCAGTGGCTAAATTTATCTCCCTTCTTGAGTCACACTTGACAGCAAGCAGTGGCCAGCTCAGTCAGACAACTTCCAAGGTGCTCCCCTGCTCTGCCTCACACTGGCTTTCCCAGCATGGTGCTCCCTGAGAAAACAGCATGATGCTCCCTGAGAAACGTCTCGGTGTTCTCACAAGCCAAGAGATTCGTTTCCAGGAGAGGTTCTTAGAAGCACACCCTTGGACAGACTTCAAGCTAGATCATTTACCCAAGTTTGGCCCAAGTCCATCTCACAGTGAGGTTCACGAGTGCATGAATCCACCCTGTGGTTATTTTCCTCCACCTTTTAATTTATTTTCCTCCACCTTTTAATATATATTTTGGATAGATGTACTTGATCATTTGGTGGAATTCACCTTGGTGGCTTCTGAACCTGTGAATTAAGAGTGATTATGGTACAAATGGCCAAGTGGAAGCCCCTGACACTTAACACTGTATCATGGAAAGACCCGAAGAGAACTGTACCAATGCCCAAAACTTAGAGGGTACATGATCATTTTCCCCCAGCAGATCCCCACTCATTTCACATGTCTAAAGCTAGTGGATGTGGAAAATTGAAAAAAAAAATCCCAAACTCTGAGTTAAGTAAACCTATTTTCTTGCTAAATTTCCCAGCAATGGGTATTTCATTATAGAAGTAAAAATGGAGTTAAGTCAGGTCTGGAGTGAACAGAACCAGTGGTGGCTGTGGAGCTGGAGTAATGTCCCATCGCTCCAGTGCACTGCCTGGTGAGAACTCCAGTTGCTGGGTTGTGGGGTGACCCAGGGTAACTGTTGAAGAACTAAGTTGGGCAGAGTGGGGCGCACTGGACTGCCTGCCTGAGAGCTGTAGTGTCTCCAAGGACTTCAGCCTGGGTGTATGGCACATGGGAGAGAGGGGAATGGAATTGCCAGATGTTGCAAATAAAAACACGAAAACACAGACGCCTAACAAAATTGGCATTTAGATATACAACAAAGAACTTGTGGGATTTATTATTTTTGGTACTCACGAGTGCTGAGTATGTGCTCTACCACCGAGCTCCACATCCAGCCCCCACAACTCACCTTTTCGTATAAGTAGGCACCATGAAATATTTGATACGTAGTTTTCTGAAAATTATCTATTGTTTACCAGAAATTCAAATTTAAATCAGCATCCCATATTCTATCTGACCACCTTAGGTGAGGGGAAGTCAGATGACCTTAGGAAAGAAAGGACAGGAAGTGAGGGGAAGAGAGGCAGAGGAGAGGTGGGGAGTCTGGAGGGGTGGCTGGGAAGGTGGGAGAAGGCAGTTTGGAGCAAGAGCGAGGCAGGACAGAGGTTCTAGAAGGGGCGAAGTTGGGGTAGAAGGATGTGCCAGGAGTGGGTGGGGAAGGGCAGCGAGGGAAACCGAGGATACAAGTGAGAGAAGGGCAGAGGTAGGAGAGGGGTGGGCAATGGAAACCCTTGGAAAAGGCGAAGAGGTTTGGAATTTAGAGGGAACTGAGAGTTCTCAGAAGACTGTGGGTAGAAATGGAGGAATCCAGGGCCCAGAGAGACTCCTCTGCATGTTCTTGCATTTCTGAGGCCCCTAGTCCCTCACCTGCCCCCAGGTGTGTGCCGACACCAGGGTGCCCAGAATGTGGCAAGTTCCTCCTGAGGATCAGCCATCCCTGCTGCTGCAACCCAACTGCAATGAGGACACACCATTCCCAGGATCCCTTGCGTCCCGGGACCCATTATTCTGAGACCTGAGGGGGCAGAAGGCAACACTGCCAGAATGAATGGGCAAAAGAAGCTCAGGGAGGGGTGGGGCTCTCTCAAGGACATACAGGGTAGAGCCTGGGTCTCTTTGCCTACAACCAGTGATCTTCGAACAATACCTATTACCTTGATTTCCCTCCCTATGACCCCAACCATCCCTTCAGATGATCCTAAAATCCACTCCTACCTCATTCCCAAGTCCCACTACTGTTCACTGTGGATCTCCCCCTGAAAGCCTTCTGTCTTCTGCTTTGTCATGAGCCAACCCAACCCTCGCCCCATCTGTGTCTGGCTTTCCACTGTCACCATATGCAGTTGCTTATGTTGGGCACCGCACAAGACTCCTATACCTAAGGAGGTGCCATTATCATTGCAGACATCTTTATTATCTTGAAAACAAACATTTGGAAATGTTTGTGTCTTGTGTTACCCCTTTGCTAATTGCAAAGCCTAAGAGATTTGTAGTGTGTTGCAACTCTCTCCAGCAGGTGGCAGTAGAGTGTTTTGTTCCAACAGGGTTGATGGCTACCATTGCATTTCCACTTAAGGAGACATCAGTTTGGAAATGGAAAGACCTTGCTGATCTCATATCACCTAAAATAGCCGGTGCTTCTAAATAAGGAGCTGCTTTTTCATCTGATAAAGAACATATTTAAAGGGAAAAAAATCCCCCTACCAGTGTCATGTGCATGTTGGTTGCATTTGATATTTCATGTTGCAGTTCATATTTCAAGCTACTTGTTTACTCTGCCAGACTGGAATTGTCAAATTCCAAATCTAAATTTATAAGTTTTTCACTTGGCATGAGTCACTATATATTAACTAATATCCAATCATCATCAATCATCCACAAAGCATGTGAGTGGGTGGAGATCAGTATCATGCAATAATCAGTTCGTTATATTATTATGGCAGTTGTCTATTATTGCTTTAGAAGTTTCATCAGTATAAAAATAAGCTACTGTTAAAACCTGATGACTTCTTGTTACTTACATATTATTTTAAGATGTTGGAATTCTAAGATAAAGTAGTAACCCTATTTGATATCTATCAAGAAGGAAAACTAGGATCAGAAAATGGAAAGCTATTATAAAATCAATTGGATCATGAAACATTTTTTGAGACAATAAGGTGACAGAGGAAATTTTTCCCCACATTTGCTATTGTGGCCAAATGTAGCACAGATTATAATGATGGAACATGACACTATCTTCCACCTTGTGAAAATCAGGAAGGAAAACTTTCAAGAAATGACTGGAAGCTGGGTGTGCGTGTGCGAGAAGAGTCTTTTAATTAAATACACACAGTCCCCAACTTACAATGGTCTGACTTCAGGATTTTTCCGCTGTAGGATATTAAATGATATACATTCAGTTAAAACTGTATTTCGAATTTTAAATCTTGATCTTTTCCCAGGATAGGGATCTGGGCAAGATACTCCCCAGCAGTGCTAAGTGGAGCAGCAGCAGCAGCGAGACGCAGCTCCCAGTTAACCACACCACCAAGAGGATGCCCAGCTACCACGATCTGAAGGTCGGGTGCATCAAACGCCTCTCAGCTTAGAATATTTTCTACTTAGGATGAGTTTCCTGGGACATAACTTTTTCATTAGTCAAGGAGCATCTATTTTCTCTTTTTTATTTTTTAGTTGTCAACAGATTTTTATTTATTTATTTATACATGGTGCTGAGGATCGAACCCAGAGCCTCACGCGTGCTAGGCAACTGCTCTACCACTGAGCCACAAGCCCAGCCCCAGCATCTGTGTCCTTTTTGCCAATCCAGGTACCCGCCATCTAATTCGAATATTGACCTCTTAAATTTTAAATATTAAACCTGAAACTGAAGCTCTTAAAAATATTTCACTTACATAAGAGTGTTTAACCTTCAAGAGATGGGAACAGTAAGCAAAAAGTTGTTCCCCAGAAATTCTCCCAACTGGGAAATGAAAGATCATCAGATCCAGGGCAGGGGATGTAGCTCAGTTGGTAGAGTGCTTGCCTTTCCTCCACAAGGTCCTGGGTTCCCTAGCACAGGAAGGAAGGAAGGAAGGAAGGAAGGAAGGAAGGAAGGAAGGAAGGAAGGAAGGAAGGAAGGAAGGAAGGAAGGAAGGAAGGAAGGAAGGAAGGAGGGAGGGAGGGGGGAGGGAGGGAGGGAGGGAGGGAAGGGAGGGAGGGAGGGAGGGAGGGAGGGAAGGGAGGGAGGGAGAGAGGGATCAGATCTAGGTGATTTCATTTCATCTCAAAACATCCTGTAATTCATCTTTCTTTCAAACTCTGGAAGTTGAAAAATATACAAAAGAAAAGGTAGAGGGTGTTTTTCAGGATGGAAGGTTTCTCTCAGCTGCTGCAGCTGCCAGCCTTGCTGTAGTGGAGGAGAATCCACATTCCCAGTGGCAGCACCCTTTCTGGGGCACACTGGGCCCTTTGCTGGGACAGATTTACAGCCTAGCTTCACACTCTACTCAACCCAGCTTCTTAAAATCCCTTCTGCTAATCTTTTCCTCAGAGTCTACATCCCAGTACAGCCTAGCTTGCACCTGTTTAGATGTCTTGTTAATTTATGTCGCTATAACAAAATACCTGAGGCTGGGTCCTTTATAAAGAAATACATAGAAAAGAGATTTAGCCAGGCACAGTGATGCACACCTGTAATCCCAATTACTCAGATGGCTGAGGCAGCAGGATCACAAGTTTGAGGCCAGACTGGGCAACTTAGTGAGACCCTGTCTCAAAAAATAATTTTTTAAGAGCTGGGGATGTAGCTCAGTAGTAGGGTGCTTCCCTAGCATGTGCAAGCCCCTGGGTTCAATTCCAAGTACTGGGGAAAAAATGGAAGAAGTTTTTTTTTTTTTTTAAGACCCACATTAGAGTAAGTGGAAGGTTTAAACAGTATGGCACCAGTGTCCTGGCAAGGGCTCCATTGTGTCAAAACATGGTAGAGCAGCAGAAAGGAAACCAGCCTCATGCAGGAGGGTCAAGCAGAGAGTAGATTTTCTAGGTAACAACCCACACTGGTGAGAACGGCATCCAGTCAGGCGAGGTCAGACCCACTCCGGCATTACCCTATTCGTGAGGGTGGAGACCCCGTGACCTAATTAGCTTCCCCTAGGCCCGCCCTCCTACCTCTACACGCTACACTAGGGACCAGGCTTCAGCACGTGAACCTCAGGGCACGACCCACATCCAGACTGTAGCCGATGAGCAGCGTCCATCATGTAGTATTTGAAAACAAGAAGGTGAAGTTTACAACTAGAATAACGTGCAACGTCCAGAATGAAGATCAAGTATGATAAGAATAGAAGGAGGTGGGTAGAGTAGATCAGGAGAGGGAGGGAGGGAGCAAAGGGAGGGTCCCGGGGAATGAAATTGATCAAATCGTGCGTGTATGAACATGGAACAATGAATTCCAATATTATGCGTCGTGATTGTGCACCAATAAAAAATAAGTTTAGGGCTGGGACTGTGGCTCAGTGGTACTGCACATGCCTAGCATGTGTGAGGCACTGGGTTCGATTCTCAGCACCACATATAAATAAATTAATTAATAAATAAAAGGTCCATCCACAACTAAAAAATATTTTTAAAAAATAAGTTTAGAAAATGAAGATCCAATATAGTATAATCCAAAAGAATTCAAAGCAAAGTCCCAAACAGATATATGTGTG
Source organism: Sciurus vulgaris (assembly GCF_902686455.1). Lineage (NCBI taxonomy): Eukaryota > Metazoa > Chordata > Mammalia > Rodentia > Sciuridae > Sciurus > Sciurus vulgaris. The sequence goes on along the minus strand of NC_136478.1, from coordinate 53,348,754 downwards.
CCATGTTGATAGTACCATTACTTAAAATTCCCAAGATGTAGAAACACCCAAATGTCCATTGATGGATAAACAAAATGTGGTATATCCATACAATGGAATATTACTCATTCCTTAAAAGGAAGGAAATTTTGGCATATGCTACAACATGGATAAACTTGAGAATGATACGCTAAGTGAAATGAACCAGTCACAAAAGGACAAATACTATAAGATTCCACTCATGAAATATGTAGAGTAGTCAAATTCACAGAAACAAATATAGAATTGTAGTCACTGGATGTAGTTCATGTGTTGGAAACTTAATTCCCAAACTTGTATGTGAATGGACTTTGGAGGCGAGGCCTTTGAGAGGTAATTAGGATGAGATGAGGTCATCAGGGTGAGCCCCCTGATGGCATTTAGTGGTTCTATAAGAGGAAGAAAGACCCATGACTAGATCAGTCACACTATCTCACTATGTGATTCCCTCTTCCTCTTAAGATGCAGCAAGAAGGTCCCCACCAGATTCCAGTGCCATGGTCTTTGGACTTCTTCAGCCTCCAGAACCATGAGCTAATAAACCTTTCTTCTTTATAAATCACCTAGTCTGTGGTATTCAGTTATAGCAACAGAAAACAGACTAAAACACCAGGGACTCGAGCGAGGGTGGATGAGAGAACGGGGAGTTGTTGTTTAATGAGTGTAGAGTTTCAGTTTTGCAAGATGGAAAGTTCTAGATGTTGGTTGCACAACAATGTGAATTTACTTAATACTACTGAATTATTTTAAAAACTAAGATATGTTTTGAGAAAGAAATATTGATGCTGCCAGTACAGTCTGTGAAAACAAAAGAAAAAACTGGCACACAATTTGCGTGATTCAGTTTTTGGCAAGGTAGTGACTAGAGTTCCAGAAGGAAATTCCACAATCCTGATAATTTATGGGCGAATGGTTATGTTGAACATAACGACTGGAAGCAAGTGATTTTACGTTACTAGGACTTAACATTTTAAAAGATCACTGTGATTATGACATGCTTGATTAATGGAATAATTTCAAATAAGGCAAGAAATACTGAATATTTCTCAACTTGGGGCCACAGAGACTGTTTATAGTCAGTTAAAAATTATTGCTAGACTCCAGAGCAGTGGTGCATACCTGTAATCCCAGCGGCAGCTGAGGCAGGAGGATCGCAAGTTCAAGACCAGCCTGGGCAATTTACCGAGACCCTGTCTCAAAATTAAAAAACAAAAAGCTCTGGAGTTGTAACTCAGTAGCCCCTGGGTTCAATCCCCTGTACTAAAAAAAAAAATTCTACTTTTAAATGGTGTTTTAAGTCTAATTAATATTTTGAGCAAACTAATGCAAGATTTCACTTCCGTACACCTAATGCTCTGACAAGCACCAAAAAGAAAAGGGATAGAACAAGATCGATGATCTGTCAATACTTGTTGAGCCTGCGTGGTGTGTGCTTTTTTCCTTGTACATTTACTTGTGTTTGAAAATTCCTATACCAAAAATCTTTTAAATATATATATTTTTTAGTTGCAGGTGGACACAATACCTTTATTTTATTATTTTATTTATTTTTATGTAGTGCTGAGGCTCGAACCCAGTGCCTCACCCATGCTAGGTGAGCGCTCTACCCCTGAGCTGCAACCCTGGCCCCAAAAGTTTTTAAAATATTACCTTAATGGATATCATAAAGTGGCCTCAGTTTTCCCCAAGCTCTTAAGCAATTAATGACTTAATTACTGAAGTTTAATTACTAAAAAGTGACTACAGAAGGATAAAAAATCTCTGCGTTCATAGGGAGCCCAGGGTTCACTGTATAGCAAAATCCAAATCCTAAAATCCAACCAAAATGTCTAGCATTAAATGAAATGTGTAGGAGGCCATCAGTTTGGATTTGAAGTCCTGAACTAAGCCCCAAAGACCAAACCAAAGCGCAGTCACTCATGCCAAAGTTCCATGCTACCAAGCTGAAAGTAAATTCCAAGAAATCAGGAGAGAGAAAGATAATAGTCAACTTCCCAAATAAGCCATTTTAGCCAGTGCAATAAGGCTACTTTAACTTTTAGACAAAAACAATTATTTTGAAATGACTGGTCTGCTTCCCCCCCCATACTAGGGATTGAACTCAGAGGCGCTTAACCACTGAGCCACATCCCCAGCCCTATTTTGTATTTTATTTAAAGACAAGGTCTTGCTGAGTTGCTTAGGGCCTCACTAAGTTGCTGAGGCTGACTTTGAACTCGAGATCCTCCTGCCTCAGCCTCCTGAGCCTCTGGGATTACAGGCGTGCACCACTATGCCTAGCGACGGATCTGCTTTTTATCCTCTATTAATTTTTCTGTGTATAAAGTCAACCTCCTCTGCTAAGCTCATCAGAGCACTCATTTTATTTTTAAAATATTTTTTTACTTGTAGATGGACACAATAATTTTATTTTTATGTGGTGCTGAGAATCGAACCCAGTGCCTCATACATGCTAGGCAAGTGCTCTACCACTGAGCCACAATCGCAGCCCCACTCATTTTATTTTAAGGAACAAAGTCTTACCCTATTTTGAGAACCATAAAGTCCATTAAAATCTTTTTTTTTTTTTTTTTTTTTTTTTGCGGTGCTGGGGATCGAACCCAGGGCTTTGTGCTTGCAAGGCAAGCACTCTACCAACTGAGCTATCTCCCCAGCCCCCATTAAGATCTTTAAGCTACATTTTTTGTAATTTTTGTCTTTTGAGATTAGTAATGGTCACTGGGTCCATTTTGGTTTGGCTCTTTTGGCCTTAGTGCAGGATTTCAGTCCAAACCAATGGCCCCCTACACATTTCATTTAATGTTAGGGATTTTGGTGGGAATCTTGCACCTGCAGAGGGCTCGTCAATGAACGCTGATCCCTGTGCACCCAGAGATTGCATTTTTGCAATCATTACTTCCTGTAATCGTTACCTCCTGTAATGGGGAACTTCCTATCTGATCACCTGAAAGACTCTAAAGGTACCTACAGGTTACCAGAGTCAAAACGCCTCCCCGCATTGGTCTGCCTACCCCATAAACCTCAACCCCTGGAACTGGGAACTCCTGTGAAGATCGACTCCTCCACCTTCCACAGGGGCTTCAGAGAACCCAGCCTCCTTCCAGGCCAGACTCCACTCTCCAGAGGCCCTAAGCTCCACCCTGTCCCCATCTGGACACCCCCACCCTCCTCAGACAGCCTGGGGCAAGAACCAGAGAAGCAGGAAGAACAATTTGGATGCTGAACAGGTTCTGGGAAGTGAGTCCCCATGGGAGGGACAGAGATTTGGCAAGATGAGGGCAGGGGCACTGGGTGTCACCCGTCAAAGACAAATTGCACCAGGTGAAGTTAAACAGGCACGGGAGATGTTATGCAGAATTGCCATAGAGGAGAGAAGCTAAACCCACGTCCACTGAAACAAAGGTGGGAGGGCTTTTGAATGTTGGAAGAGCTAGTGGAAAAGTACTGGAGAGCAACAGAAGGAAGCTGGCCAGCCGGTGTCCAGCACTCAGAGTTATTCCTAAGGTTGCAAAAGTTTATCTCCCTGACTGAGCCAACTGTGCTTGCTCATTGTCCCTTATCAGAGTTAGGCTCCTACTCGCCCACAAGACAGGGAGATAGGGGCCCAGTCTTCTTTGATGATTGTAATTCACAGACATGCTCCCAGGTCCTTAAGAAAGACAATTCTAGGTTGAAAAGCTAGCCAGGGGCCAGCAAAAGATTTGTCTCCATTTCAAAGGGGACAGAGAAAGAAATTGAAATGACAAGTTTTCTCAAGCAAGTGCTTGTCTTAATTCATTTTCTGTTGCTATAACTGAACACCACATACTAGCTAATTTATACATAATAGAGGTTTATTTAGTTCATGGTTCTGGAGGCTGGGAAGTCCCAAGAACAGGTACCAGCCTCTGGCAAGGGCCTTCTTGCTGAATCTCAAGAGGCAAAGGGCATCACATGGTGAGAGAGCAGGTGTGCTAGCAAGGTCTCTTAATAAGTCACTAATGCCATCTTGGGGGCCCTACCCTGGTGACCTCATCTCATCCTAATTACCTCTGAAGGGCCCAACCTCCAAATTCCATTCACCCATGAATTTGGGGATTAGGTTTCCAGCACATGAACTTCTGGGGGATGCATTCAGACACAGCAGGTGCTCTAAGCAATTGGAGGCCCAGAGTCAGGAAGAAACCTGTCTAAAATGTAGTCAAGTCGAGAGGAGCCTTAGGTCCTCTTGGTTACTGCCCTTATATTGATTCGACCCCATCCATCTGTGGTTCTGCACATGCCCAGTGCCCACCTGACATGGCACATGTGGATGTGTCTAACCCAGGCAGCAGCATCTTCATGCAGCAAGAAGTGAGACAGGGCAGCAGACCCAACTTCAGCAGCCTACTGGAGCATCCATGTGGACATCCTCACCTGCTTAATGTCTGAGTGTCCACGTGATTCTGTGTGTGTCCTCCAGAGCCATGGTATTCCTCTGGTTATCTGCTGTGTCTCTATATCCCTGGTGTTTTTTATTTCATTTTTTGTCTGTTTTTTGGTACTAAGAATTGAACCCAAGAGGACTTTACCACTGAGCTATATCCCTAGCCCTTTTAATTTTTTTAAAATTTTGAGACAAGAGTCTTGCTAAGTTGCCCAGACTGGTATTGAATTTGTGATCCTCCTGCCTCAGCCTACTGAATTGCTGGGATTCCAGGCATGGACCACTACACCTGGCTTTCTCATTCATTGTTTATCCAATCATTAGGATGCAATTTTTAAAGCTATTTTCAAAATTACACACATGATCTGGGGGCGGAGCTCAGTAATAGAGCGCATGCTTGGCCTGTATAAGGCCCCAGGCTCCATCCCTACCATCACAGAATATAACATTAATAATAATTTCACACATGATTGTCCACCCACACAGAAGCAAACTATAACATGATAAAATCAGTGGTGGAGGAGCCACAGATTCGTACAAGTCAGTATTACTGAAAGCCTCAATCACAGCTTTGTGGGGACAGAACCAGAAGGAGCAGGGACACAACCCACCCACTCCTCTTAGCCCTGTCTGCATCGTCCCTGGGAGAAAAGAAGGCAGTGGAGCCAGTGGAAACCTCAGCTAGTTTGTCAGCCCTCTCCTCCGTCCCTGATACACAGGTGGCCTTGCACAGTGCTGTCTGCTTTATCAGATCTTCATCCGGGCTAGGATCTGTGCTGGCAAAGCAAGCACTATTTCATTTATTTAATAAACTCTCATCAAACACCCTCTATGGGCATGTCCTGTCCATCAGAGTATCCCTCTTTCCCTCTGAGTTTGTCTCTGTGTCTACATTTTACATCTGTCCACATCTGGTATGTCTGTCTTTTGCAACTCATGTATAACTGCCTCTGTCTGTCTGTCTGTCTGTCTCTCTGTCTGTTTCTCTCATGTCTCTCCTTTCTCTCATGATGCCTCTTTGTTAGTGATTGATTGATTCATTCATTCATTCTGCAGTATCACAGCTAGGCCCGGAGGCCCCCGAGGAGGTCAGAGCCTGATGGAGGAGACAGATACCAGCCCAGCCTAGTTTGATCATGGCTGGGAGAGAGGGAGGTGTTGGAGGCTGAGGAGGGATGGCTGGGTGGAGAGGTGGGGGTCAGAGATGGCTTCAGGGAGGGGATGATGTGTGCGTATCTCTGGGTCTGGAGAAGTGGCCCCAGGATTGCAAGCTATGTGTGTCTGAGTGTGCAGGAAGTATGTGCTGGGTAGGGGAAGAGAAGAGAAAGCAGGAGGCCATTCTCAGACTAGGAGAGAGTATGGGGAGGAGGGGAGGAAGAGACCAGAAACCCCCCAACTGTCCCCCACAAATTAAGCTTAACAGGCCCCTAGTTCCTTCCTTGGGACAGGAAACCAGGTCCCCAGCCCCTTCTTCCTTCAGCATCCAGGACTCATCCTGGCCAGGTCATGATTACCTAGAACAGCCCACATAAGGGAGGGTGGGGTGGAGGAATCCTGGACAGGCTTGGTGGCCAGGATGCCTGGGCTCATTAGGTAGAACCAGCCAGACAGCAATCAAGCCACAGGATTGTCCTGGGTGTCTCAGCTCAGATCCACACTCTGGCAATGGGGGTCCCCAGGGCCTTTCTGCTCTGCCTATTTGGGACTGTGCTGTGTCAGACAGGTATCTCAATTTCTGAGTCCAATAGTAAGAAGGGTCTGGGGGCCTAAACTCCTGGGTCTGAGGGAGGAGGGCTGGGCCTGGACCCCTGGGTCTGAGGAAGGAGGCTGGGACTGGACCCCTAGGTCTGAGGGAGCAGGGCTGGGCCTGAACCTCTGGTCTGAGGGAGCAGGGCTGGGCCTGGACCCCTGGGTCTGAGGGAGGAGGGCTGGGCCTGAACCCCTGGTCTGAGGGAGGAGGCTGGGCCTGGACCCCTGGTCTGAGGGAGGAGGCTGGGCCTGGACCCCTGGTCTGAGGGAGGAGGCTGGGACTGGACCCCTGGTCTGAGGGAGGAGGCTGGGACTGGACCCCTAGGTCTGAGGGAGGAGGCTGGGCCTGGACCCCTGGGTCTGAGGGAGGAGGCTGGGCCTGGACCCCTGGTCTGAGGGAGGAGGCTGGGACTGGACCCCTAGGTCTGAGGGAGGAGGCTGGGCCTGGACCCTGGGTCTGAGGGAGGAGGCTGGGCCTGGACCCCTGGTCTGAGGGAGGAGGCTGGGACTGGACCCCTAGGTCTGAGGGAAGAGGCTGGGCCTGGACCCTGGGTCTGAGGGAGGAGGCTGGGCCTGGACCCCTGGGTCTGAGAGAGGAGGCTGGGCCTGGACCCCTGGGTCTGAGGGAGGAGGCTGGGCCTGGACCCCTGGTCTGAGGGAGGAGGCTGGGCCTGGCCCCTGGTCTGGGGGAGGATGAGCCTGAGACTGCGTTCATCTCTCTCTCTCTCCTTCCCCCTCTCTGCCCGACCTGCATTCAAGGGTATTTCTGGGGAGTCACCAGTGCCCTTTTCCAAACTGGCAGGGACCTTGGCCCCATCTTCAGGCTTCCTCTCACCTTAACTGGTCCAGGACAGGGACATACTCATTTCAGAATGGAAGTGGCTACAAAGAGAAAGAGAGGCAGGAAGAAGGCTATTCCTGGCACAGTTGTGTGTGTCTGTTCATCTACGGAGTTTGAGTGCTGTGTGTTGACAGTGTGTCCATGAGGTCTCTGTGCTTGCATGTTTCTCTGTGCCAGATTTTGATGCTGGGTGTTTTAAAAAATGCTTTTGTGACTCTGTGTATCTGTGAACTTCACTTCCTTTGTTTTAAGAGAGATGTGTATAATTAGGTGCATCTGTGTCTCTTTGTGTATCTCTGATTTGTAGGTCTGTCTGTCTCTCTTCATATATATATATATATATATATATATATGCATGTGTGTATTTTAATGTGTATTTTTCTCTCTATGCATTTGTTGCCTGTCTATTTTGTATCCATAAATGATTTCAAACTGTGTATTTTATGGTATCATTTTCAATAATCCCTAACTTTGCCTAATTGTGGTCTCCTGTTTTATTTGTGTATATGTGATTCTGGGTCTCTTGGTATGACTTCCTGTGCTTCTGAGTCCCTCTGTGGTGTCGTGTCACTGTTTTTACATATACAAAATCATACTCCTGGCACGTGCTTTGGGGTCTGGGGTTCTGTGCCTTGGGCTGGAGTGTTTATAATGGGGGTCCAGGGGAGCACTGGTTTTGTGTGAGAATGTAGTACATGGCATGGGTGCATTCGGGCTGTTCCATCTGTGTTTGTGAGATGTGTGTGGACCTGTGTCAGGTTCATTTCGCACTTATTTCAGTGCTTAGTGTTCTGTGCGTGTGCTACTGGGCCGGCTATGTGTGTGATTGTCACACCAAATTGCACCTCGTTGGACTTCAGCTGGGGCACCTGTTTCCCATCGGAAGTCTTTTAGTGCTCCTGTATCTCGTGTGTGTGGTGTGAAGTGGGATGGGCAGAGTGGCGGTGAATCACTTCCTCCTTCCTTATCTAAATCTTAGAGGGCTTCCTGGATGAGGGTGGAGATCTGGAACAACTTGGAGGAAAAAACTGGACTGGCAGCTACTGAGAGGCCATTACTCTGCAGTGACCCAGACATGACTGGCTGCAATAGCAGACCCTGTTCTCTCAGGACAACAAGGCTGGGCTTCCTTCTGGGCAGAGGGGCCTGGCCATGCGTGGTCCCTGAGTTCCTAGGAAAGGCTCACCCTGGCCCTGCTGATCCCACCTGTGCTGCTCTCCTAGGGTTGGGAGCCCTGCAGTGCTACAGCTTTGAGCACACCTACTTGGGGCCCTTTGACCTCAATAACATGAGGTTCCCCAGCATCTCCTGTCCCCATGGATGCTCTGAAGTTGTCCTGTCCCTGGACACTGGTGAGGGGCTCAAAGGGGCGAGAAAAAGAGAAGGGCATGCAGAAGAGGAAAGGAAGAGGGGGAGGAACAGGAATGAAAAATTAGAGAGAGGAGAGAAGGAGTGAAAGAGAAAAGGAGGGGAAATTGCTAGAGAGGCGGCCAAGGATGAGGATAGATGGAGAGAGGAGGAGAGAAAGAAAACAGTGGGCAAGGGACAAGGGAGAGATGGGGAGGGAGAAGACAAGGGGAAGGTGGGAAAAGGGTGGAAAGGAGGAGGAGAGGAAGAGATTAGGTGATAAACGAGGAGGGCTGGCTGGTGGCGCAAAGGGGAAGGAGGGCGAGAGGAGCAGGATGGAGACGAGCTTGGCGGAGGTGGGGAAGAGCGGAGAGCTGGGAGAGGAGGAGGAGGCGGAGGAGAGAGTTGAACGCAAAGCCCTCTCCTCCTCGCGTCCGCAGGGTATCGCGCACCGGTGACCTTGGTAAAGAAGGGCTGCTGGACAGGCCCGACGGCCGGCGCCATGCAGTCGAACCAAGAAGCACTGCCGCCCGACTACTCCGTGGTGCGAGGCTGCGTGGCTGACTTTTGCAACAACCACCTCTTAACCCATGACGTCATCCCCAACCTAAGTCAAGGTGGAAAGGAGGGTGGGACGGGGCGGTAAGAGGCCGGGTGGGGCGTGGCCTCCGCTGAGCACCCGCAGCGGTGGGTCGCACCCCTACGCCAGCCTCCACCTCCGGCTAGGCAGGCACCGGGTGCAGTGCGCAGCCCGCACTACTTGCCTGGGAACGATTGCCTGGATGCGCGTCTGCTTTCTCCTGCTAGCACCTGACCCACCCACGCTCAGCGGCACCGAGTGCTACGCCTGCGTGGGAGTCCACCCCGAGGACTGCTCTCCGGACAAGTCCCGACGGGTCCAGTGTCACCAGGACCAGAGCGTCTGTTTCCAGGGCAATGGCCGAATGACTACCGGTGAGGGGCTGGGAGGCTGCATGGACGTGGGCAAAGGATGTGGAGGCGAGGCAGGTCTGAGGGTGGAGGCACAGGACCTGCCTGACGGGGAGAAAGCCCTAGTCTGAGGGAGGAGGCGTGGCCCTGGTCTAAGGAGAGAGCACTGAAGTAAATCTGAGGACTGAGACATGGCCTTGGCCATGGCCTCCAAGGTGGAGGCTCAGGTGCAGCTGCCTCTCTGGTTCTGATCCCTCCCCACTGCCTACCCTAGGCAATTTCTCAGTCCCCGTGTACATCAGAACCTGCCACCGACCCTCCTGCACCACCATGGGCACCACCAGCCCCTGGACAGCCATTGACCTCCAGGGCTCCTGCTGTGAAGGGCATCTGTGCAACAGGGACTCTGTGACCCAAGCCTTCAACACCGCTGCAGCTGCTGCCCCTCCCCAGGTGCCCCACATCATGATCCTGGCCCTCCTGGTCCCGCTTCTGGTCAGTTCTCTGGGAGGACCCCTCTGGCTCTCTGCATAGTCCCGCCCACCAGGATGCTGGGGCAGGGTACACACACCTTCTCACTGCTTCAGCCCCATCGCTGGAAAATGATGTCAAAACTAGAGCAGCACTCCTGCCCCTCTGGCCATGACCTCCACCTCCCTCTCGCTCCACCCTGCCCATAGCTGGTCAGTGGCCTGGAAGAAACTGGACTCAGTCAGTGGCATTCAAGGATAGGAAGAAACAGCCACACACTGTCCCACCCAGGGAGCAAGTCCAGCAATAGCCATTACTACACCAGGAACCTGTGACAGTTTCCCAGGCTCTTCCTCTAGAACCCAGTCACAGCTCTAGGAAGGATCTGTGATGCTGTCTCTATTTAATATCATGAGCCTGGCACAGTGGCTCATGGGAGAATCTGTAATCCCAGTTACTCTGGAGGCTGAGGCAGAAGGATCACAAGTTCTTATCCAGCCTCATCGATTTAGCAAGATCTTGTCTCAAAATAAAAAATATAAAGGGTCAGGGATGTAGCTCAGTGGTAAAGTGCCCCTGGGTTTAATTCCCAGTACTGAAAATAAAATAAAATTAAACAGCTGGGCGTGGTCTTGCACACCTGTAATCCCAACGGCTCAGGAAGCTGAGGCAGGACGATTGCAAGCTCAAAGCCAGCCTCGGCAGTTTAGCGAGGCTAAACAGCATCTTAGTGCAATCCTGTCTCAAAATAAAAAAATAAAAAGGGCTGGAGATGTGACTCAGTAATTAAGTGACCCTGGGTCAATCCCTAGTACAAAAAAAATTTAATTGACTAATTAATTTAATTAAATTGTAAAAATTTGGTTAGCAAAGTTGGCAAAACTAATACATGAAATTAGAAATCTGAATAGTGATTATCCGTGGGGATTAGTGACTAGAAGAGGGATTGAGGAGGCTCCTGGGGGCTTGGTGATTGTAATATTTGATCTGAGGATTGATTGAGCTGTTGGCGTATGATTTGTGCTCTTTCTATATATACATTATTTTCAATAAAAGGTTCAAGAGATTTTAAAAATTTTCTTGGGGGACTGAGATAATGGCTCAGTGGTAGAGTGCTTGCCTAGTATGTGTGTGACTCTGGGTTCAATCACCAGCTTCACCAAAAAGATAGATAGATGATAGATAGATAGATAGATAGATAGATAGATAGATAGATAGAAAGAAAGAAAGAAGGATTGATAAATAGCAAGCTTTTGGGTGCTTTAGAAAAGGCAAATGAAGAAAGAGACAAAGAGAAAAAGTCCTTTCTTAAAAATTGTTTAATTACAAAGGAGCAAAGAGGTAAAGACTTCAGGTCAGTCACCTTCTTACATGAACTCTTACATTTTAGAAAACACATTAAAGAAAAGAATTGGCCGGTCATGGTGGTGCAGACTTATACTCCCAGCTACTCAGGAGGCTGAGACAAGAGGATGTCGAGTTCAAAGCCAGCCTCAGCAATTCAATGAGGCATTAAGTACCTCAGTCAGACCCTGTCTCAAAATAAAAAAATAAAAAGGGGCTGGGGGTGTGGCTCAGTGACTAAGCACCGCTGGGATGAATCCTCAGTACCAAAAAAAGAAAAGAAACCAAACCAAACCAAAACAAAACAAAACAAAACAAAACAAAACAAAACAAACAAACAAAAAAAAAACCGATTAACTAGCAGATGCAGTGGAACACAGGAGTCTGAGGCAGGAGGATTGCAAGTTTTTGTTTTTTGGTTTTTTGTATCAGGGATTGATCTCAGGGGCTCTTAACCACTGAGCCACGTCCCCAGCCCCTTTTTATTATTTATTTTGAGACAGGGTCTCAATGAGTTGCTTAGGGCTTCGTTAAATTGCTGAGGCTGGGTTTGAACTTGAGATCCTCCTGTCTCAGCCTCCCAAGCCAAGCCACTGGGATTACAGGTGTCGACCACTATACCTGGCTTGAGGATTGCAAGTTTAAGGCCAGCCTGGGAAACTTCGTGAGACCCTTTCTCAAAATAAAAATTAAAAAGAGCTGGGATGTAGCTCCATGGTAAAACAACCCTAGGTTCAGTCCCCAATCCCTAAAAGAAAAAAAGAAAAGAAAAAAGAGATTGAAGAAAAGATCCAGAAGGTCTGGTCTGTATTTTGTTGAGTTATCCAGGTAATGTTTAATATTTTATTATCTATATTTGGATCAAACTTAAACTGGTACACCATTCATTTTTGTCTACCCTTTCACATACATATCTTGTAATCTTAATTTGTGGTCATCTGTTTGAATACTTAACCATTTTTTTACTACTCTTAGTAAATAATTATTGTTGTTTCAAAATTATAATGCACAAGAAATATTTGATTTTGATGGGGTGAAAGAGACAGCAGAGAAGAAGCATGGATTCTATTGACAAAATTTTGATTTATAGACACAAGGACCAACTGGGTGCAATGGTGCATGCCTATATTCCTAACCATTCAGGAGGCTGAGGCAGGAGGATCACAAGTTCAAGCCCATCCTCATAATTTAGCAACACCCTGTTCTCAAAATTTAAAAACATAATAATATGGACTGGGGTTATAGCACGTGTAAGGCACTAGGTTTGGTCCTCAGCACCACATAAATAAATTAATGAATAATTAATGAATCTACGACTAAATTTTTTTTTAAAAACATAATAATAAAATGACTGGAATGTAGGTCAGTGGTAAAAAAGATAAAATTAAAAATAAACAAACAAAAAACCCACAAAGACCACCACCACCACATACAATTCTTATATAAAATAACAAAGGGAAATAAGAAACAATATTAAAATCAATTAGTGGATGAACAGGATATATGAAAATATTTTTTAAAAAGGAAGAACGGAGGAAACAAAAACTGTAGCTGCTACAGCTTGCACTTCTTTTTAAAAAATTTTTTTAGTTGTAAATGGACATGATACCTTTATTTTTTTTTTTTTTATCTATTTTTGTGTGGTGTTGAGGATGGAACCCAGTGCCTCACACGTGCTCGGCAAGTGCTCTGCCACTGAGCTACAAGCGTGAACCCCCAGCTTGCGTTTCTGTAATTGGTCACAAGGACACTGTCGATGTGTTTCATTTCCTTCTGTTATTCACCCCATGTTTCCTTTGCTCTCAGCTGGTTGGTGATCTTTACTTAGTAAAATGACCCCAGAGTTCATTCCTAAAAGGTCTGTCCCTTCCAAAAGTCATGCCGAAAGCTAATTCCCAGTGCAACGTTAGGGCCCTTTGAGAAGTGACTGGGTCATAAAGAGAAGCTGATGCCTTCTGGCAGGAATGCATTCCTTCTGGAAAGAGTGGACTGTCGTAGAACAAGGCCACCCCCTGTGTTTTACATCCAGCATACGCTGGCTTGCCTTTCTGCCATGAACTGGAGCCACCTGAGGCCTCCACCAGAAGCCAAGCAGGTGCTGATGCCATCCTCCTGGACTTGCCAGGTTCCAGAGCCTGCCTTTCAGATCCTCTTGTCCTCACCTGTGCCTGAGGCCTTTGGAAACTGGTTTCTATTTGGGGGTGGGGGAGATACTGGGGGTTGAACCCAGGAGTGCTCTACCACCGGGCTACGTCCCCAGCCCTTTTTATTTTGCACTTTGAGACAGGGTTGTACTAAGTTGCGATCCTTTTACCTCAGCCTCCTGAGCAGCTGGGATTACAGGCGTGTGCCACCACATCCATCTTATTTTATGTACTTTCTGCACAGATGACATATTCATTAAAAATAATAGTGCCAATAGCAAAGTCAAGGCTAGAACCCAGTTCTTTGGATTTCCATAGTGTGACTTTTTAAACTCTGGTGACAGAAGTTCAAAATCCTTGCTATCTCTGGAAGAGGGTGGAAAAGAGCCTGTAGAGAAGATGGAGTCAGCTGGATGGGAGGGTCCCAGGAATCTACACATAAGTAGAACTGCACTAGTTTATACACCTAGGATTAGGGGCTGGGGAGATAGCTCAGTCGGTAGAGTGCTTGCCTTGCAAGCATGAGGCCCTGGGTTCAATCCCCAGCACCGCAAAAAAAAAAAAAAAAAAAAAAAAAAAAAAAACACCTAAGATTAGTGGATTTTTCTACCTAAGTCATAACTCAACAGAAAGCAAATAATTTAAAATACAGCATATAATTAAATGATATCATTTCTGGAATCTGCATTTAAGTAACATAGGAAGTGAGAAAGTGGCCAGAGGCATAGAAGGAATGCAGGTTGGTATTTTAAAATGTATTCCTGGAAGTTTATCATACTCTTCTCTTCATTTCTATATGGTTGAAGCTCTCATATATAGCGAACCCTGTGTATCTGCAGATTCTTCATCTGCGGATTCTATCAATCACGGATAAAAAAATATAGAGAGAATATAGAATATATATTAAATATATATTTATTATAATATATAATATATACTATATATTTATTTATATATATTATATATCTTGTACTGGACATGAAGACTGCTCCCCTTGTCTTTATTCCCTAAAATACAGTATAACAACTATTTATAAAGCATTCGCACTGAGTTAGGTATTATAAATAATCTAGAGATGATTTGAAGTACACAAGAGGGTGTGCATAGGTTATATGCAAATACTGCACCACTTTATAGAAGAAACTTGAGCATCCCCTGATTTCGGTCTCCTAACAGGGGGCAGAGTGGGATCTGGAATCAATCCCCTGCAGGTACTGAGGAATGACTGTAAGTGCACACATATGTATAAACGATGAAAGAGAGTTCAAACACCCACTGAACTCGCGGTGACCCATATGCTCCCTCCCTGGGGTACTCAAATGTCTGCCTTTCCTTGGTAATGCAAATGATTCAATGCTTGGGTCTTACAGGTGACACCCCCCTCCCAAGGTGCCCCCACCCTCTCCAGTTTCAGGAAAGGGGAAGCCCGGGTCAGCACCAAGGACAGATCCATAGCGCTGGGTCTCAGAACCACAGACAGCAACTTGGCTAATGGGGGCACAAAAGATAGGAAATGGAGAGATGCCATCCTTCCCACCTCCAGGACAGTGTGGGACAGGACGAGAGGCTACAGTCAAAGAAGAGTCAGTTGGTATCATCGAAAGAGAGTACTCCTTCAACCAATATTCCTTGAGCATCCCCTACCTGCCAGGCACTGTTCCATACACTGGGAAGGCAGTCTCTCCTTAAACAATTAGACAATGAAGAAAATAAGGTCCTCAGACACGGTGGTGCAGGCCTATCATCCCTAGCAACTCCAAGAGGCTGAGGCAGGAGGATCACAAGTTCAAAGCCAGCCTCAACAATTTAGTGAGGCCTGAAGCCACTTACTGAGACCCTGATGAAAATGAAAAATTAAAAAAGGCTGGGGATGTGTCTCAGCAGTAGTAAAGTACTAGTAAAGCATTCAATCCGTAGAAAGAGAGAAAGAAAGAGGAAATAGGGTCACTTTACATAGTCATAATCTCCATGATAAAGATAAGACAATGAAAGGGAGCACGGGATGAACAAGGGGATGAAAGAGGCCATTTTTAAAGGAGTCATCAAGAACAAGATCATATTTGAGCATAGAACTGAAGGGAGGGAATGACACACGAAGAGGTTCAGGGAACGGAAAATGCCAAAGTCCTCAGGTGGGAAATAGCGTGGCCTGTTGGAGGATCAGACGAAAAGCCAATGTGCGGAGCAATGTGAGAGAGGCTGGATGAGGCAGGGTCAGCACACTGAGAGATGGAGAGAGACGGCCGTGTGTGAAAGGCAAGCCGAGAGTGACTGAGAAAGCCTGGGGCCGACAGATAGAAGACAGATAGAAGCGAAGTTTTACTGGCTATGATCCACAGAGTGCAATTTCCATTATTGATTCGTATATACGTCTGTGTTATATACACTCTCATATACGCATGCATGTTCATATATCTATGTGCACTTTTTGTGGTGGAGATCTTCAAACATACTGAAGTGAACAGAAGAGTATACTATTTGCTACTATGGTATAACAAGCCACTCTGAAAGGTAGTGTCTGAAAACAACAACAAAAAGTATCATTTCTCATGATTCTGTGGGTTGGTGGTTCCTTCTGGTGAGGCCACTCATTTGGCTACATTCTGCAAGCATTAGATTGGAGATTTTGCTCAGGAGGCCTTGATCCTCCTCTAATAGTCCCTCTCCAAGGGACTAGCTTGGGCTTCCTTTCAGCATGGCGGCTTTATAGTTCTAAGAGCACAAAAGCAGAAGTTTCCAGTGCTCTTGAAAACTGGGCCTGGAACTAGCCTGGTATCATTTCTGCCACATTCTATTCATCAGAGCTGAACGGAAGGAGAGGGGAATATGCTTCTTGGTGGGACAAGCCACATGCCAGGATAGCCAGGGAAGGAATCATTAGCAGCCAACCTGGGACCCAATGTACCACAGGTGGTAAATACAAACCAGGTCCTGTGTTGAGGGCTCCTGTACTTCACTTTATATTCAAGCAACCCTATGACATAGGTAGCATAGTTATCATCCCCATTTCACTGGGCTCAGGACACCCAGCTAGGGACAGCAGCTGGACTGAATTCAGGTCTGTCTCTAAACCAGGTTGTAGGTATGTTAGATCCCACTCAGGATGAAGCCAATGTTCACACTGAGACTTAAACCAGGATTTTGTGCATGTGTGTGTATACATGCACATGTGTGTATATGTTAACATAATAATTTACATAATTCTTATTTGGTGGGGAACACAGATATAAAGGAGAAAATCAACAAACACAGAAAGAAAGAAAAAGGAGGAAGGTATTCTCTTGGAGATTCAGACCAAAAGAGAAACAGTCAGTCAGGTGATTAACAGACTGAATGAAAATGAGCGACTGAGATCAACTGAACCAGGCAGTCTATCTCCCATAGCCTGGGAGCACCATGAGGACAGGTCTGTTGCCTATTTTGCTAATCATTATATTCCCCAGCTCTTAGAACAGTGCCTGACCGTAGGCTTCAAGACAAGAAACGCTAAACAGATGGACTGCAGTTCCCAAAGTCACCACAAGGTGGGAGTCTCCTTATGCCCTGGAGACTGCAGATGCCAAGGTCCCAGAGACAGTGGTTGGAGGATTGGCCCCCACAGGCTTCTGACTTTCAGGATGTCTTCCCTGGGGCTCAGCCCTGCCTTTCCCTGCACAAGCCTTGGGCGACAACTGACCTTTCCACTGAGACAGCCTCTTCTTCAGTCCCCTCCACCACCCAACCCAGTTAAACAACCCTTTGTCCTTGGCCCCTTCCGGCTGGGCCCCGAGGCACCTGGGTCCCTTCCAGGCCCGGAGATGGGGCTAGGATGAAGGTGGGGCAGCTGGGACAAGGCCAAGGAGAAGCCTTGGGGACTTTTGAATCAGTTCTTCTAGTCTTCCTGGACCAGGAGTATGGGATCCAGTTCCCTCCTCCCTCAGACCCAGATGTCCAGGTCTCCAGCCCCTCCTCCCTCAGACCCAGGGGTCCAGGCCCAGCCCTCCTCCCTCAGACCCAGATGTCCAGGTCTCCAGCCCCTCCTCCCTCAGACCCAGGGGTCCAGGCCCAGCCCCTCCTCCCTCAGACCCAGGGGTCCAGGCCCAGCCTCCTCCCTCAGACCCAGGGGTCCAGGCCCAGCCCTCCTCCCTCAGACCCAGGGATCCAGGCCCAGCCCCTCCTCCCTCAGACCCAGGGGTCCAGGCCCAGCCCCTCCTCCCTCAGACCCAGGGGTCCAGTCCCAGCCTCCTCCCTCAGACCCAGGGGTCCAGGCCCAGCCCCTCCTCCCTCAGACCCAGGGGTCCAGTCCCAGCCTCCTCCCTCAGACCCAGGGGTCCAGGCCCAGCCCCTCCTCCCTCAGACCCAGGGGTCCAGGCCCAGCCCCTCCTCCCTCAGACCCAGGGGTCCAGGCCCAGCCTCCTCCCTCAGACCCAGGGGTCCAGGTCCAGCCCCTCCTCCAGGCCCGGGGGTCCAGGCCCAGCCCCTCTTCCCTCAGACCCAGGGTTCCAGACCCAGCCCTCCTCCCTCAGACCCAGGGGTCCAGGCCCAGCCTCCTCCCTCAGACCCAGGGGTCCAGGCCCAGCCCTCCTCCCTCAGACCCAGGGGTCCAGGCCCAGCCCTCCTCCCTCAGACCCAGAGGTCCAGGCCCTAGGCCCTCCTCGGTCCCTTCTCTTACACACTTAGATTTTCTGGTATTTGCTCTCGCTATCTTTACAGAGACCCCTGTCTCCCTCCACTCCCCGCTTCAGGGTTGAGACCAAGGCTGAGTCACAGGAAGCTTTGGGACCTGAGTCACCCCCCTCCCCTCGGCCCCTCCCTGGGCTGGAGAGCGCTGACTTCGGAGTGGTGTTTCCTACCCATGGAACCCTGCTGCCCAGCACTTCAGCTGGAGGCAGGTCCCCTTCCCACCATAACCCTCAGGGCTGCCCACTGAGGCCTCTTCCATGTCCGGCCTTCTCTATTTTTCTCTTTTAGTTGTGGTCTCTTTGGAGACAAAATTTCTGGTTTTTTCTTTCTCTTCATTTCTGGGTCCCGTCTCCCTCTTCCTCCTTGATTTTTGTTGCTACTGTCTTATTTCTTTATCAGCAGTGCCGGGAATGGAACCCAGGACCTTGTGCATACTAAGCACACTATCACTGAGCTGGCCCCCACCCACTTTGATTTCTCTGATCCCCCTACGGCTGTACCACGCAGTCCCCCTGATTGTTCTCTCTGCCCCTCTGTGTCAGTCTCTGTGTCAACCTCCAAAGTACCTGAACCGGGGGCACAGAAGCTGTGGAGAAGCTGGAGCTGGCTTTTAACTCTTGGTGGGTCATAGTCTGTATCTCTGGGCCTCAGCTCCTCAATGGGACTAGGGCAGAGTAGGAAGGAACAGCGCTGTCCACAGCTGTGCCAGTGAACAGCAGAGAGAAACCAAGACAAAGACAAGCTCAGAGAGGCTGAGAGAGAGAGATGCCCAAAGGGAGACCTGGAGGCAGGAAGAGAGCAAGATGGAGACAGAGACACAGAGACGGAGAAACAGTGATGGAGACCTCGATTCAGCTGGAGACAGAGACAGAAAAGGCATCCTAGAGACAGAATGAGGCCATAGGAGCAGAGACAGGTGGAAAAAGAAATATGGATAAGCCCTGTGTGGTGGCTCATGCCTGTAATCCCAGTGGCTCGGGAGGCTGAGGCAGGAGGATCGCAAGTTCAAGGCCAGTCTCAGCAACTTAGGGAGACCCTGTCTCAAAATAGAAGAATAAAAGGGGCTGGGGGTGTAGTTCAGTGGTAAAGGACCACTGGGTTCAATCCCTAGTACCAAAAGAAGAGGAAGAAGGAGAAGGAGAAGGAGGAAAAGAAAAAAAGAAAGAAAGAAAAGAAAAAAAAGAAAGAAAGCAACACAGACAATGGTGTACACAGAGGGCACAGAGAAAGAGACAGCAAGAGGGAGAGACAGCGAAGTAGGAAACCAGAGACCAAAGATGGAGACAAGGGAGACACAGAGACACAGAGAGGCTAAGAGACACAGCGTGAGAGAGAGACAAAGAGAGGCGGTGGAAACAGACCAATGGACAGGGACCTATTTCGAGGGAGCATGACAAAGACGACTGAGGCAAGGGGAGAGAAAGACAGAGATAAAGACAAACCCAGAGGCTCCCGGCGGGGGAGACGTGGAGGAAGGAGTCAGAGGTGAGACCCAGAGACAGGAAGAGGGAGGAGAGTGCAGAGAGGAGCCGCCGCGGGCCGCCGCAGACTTTCTCCAGGAGCAGGAGCGCCCCGCGGCAGCACTTTCTCCAAGGAGACGCACGTGTGGTGTCTGGGTGCGCCTGGGTGTGTCTCCATCCTTCTCCCGAGGCCGGGCCGCCGTGTGTCACCCGAGTGGTAATCAGGAACAGTGTGCCCTGCCTCCTGGCAGTGCACCCCCAGGGGTTGTGTTTCTGTCACCGGGCGTGTCTGTGTGTGTGGTTTGGTGTCTCTGGGTGTGTCCTTGTGGGTTGCCTTGGTGTATTGCCAGATGTCTGTCCGCGGGTGTTTCATTTCCCCGTGGCTGGCTGGTCCCGCGTAACACAGGACACGGGGAAGGAGAGGGGTTATTTCTGCATGCTCCTCCGAGAGCTGGGGTGCCCCGCGTGGTGAGATCAGTGTGTGCTGCTGTGCGAGGTGTTTTGTGTTACCACATTGCGTGTCCCTGTGTCGCTGCGGGACGGTTCTGATTTGTGTGCAGACACATAGGATGTGGACATGCATGTTTCTTTTGTGCCACTCTGTGCTGCCCATCACCTGAGGAGTTCCTGTGCATCCTTCTGCACTGCATTTGCTGCTGTGTCAGTGTGTGTTGTGTCTCCTTGTGGAACTTGTGTGTGTGTAACACTGTATCATTCAGTGTTGTGACCCTGCATCTTACATCAGGGTATATGTTCCTGTTGGAGGGGTTTCCCTTCCCTGCCAAGGAACACTCAAGGTGTGTTGTGTTTGTGTGGTTGTGGATGATGTTGTCTGGTTCCTGTGCAGTCTTGTTGCTGCCCTGGTGTGGGCTGTGTCTGTGGGGCATGTCTGGTGTTTTATGTGACAGGTGGTTATTTGTGCAAGGTTATTTGTTTTGGGAAATGGGTCAGTGTGTTTTGTCCCCTTGCGATTATCTATTACTGTGTATATGTTGTGTTTGTGCAGTCACACATGTTGGAATACAGTGTGTGTGTGTGTTGTATGTGATGTTCAGTTGTGGCTTGTGGCTCAGAGGTGATGGCGTGTGTTACATTTGGGCACAATCCCTCTTCATCAGGGGCATCATTCCAGGTTGTGTTTTGTGTGATCAAAATTTACCAGTCTAGCCAGGTGTAGTGGCGCATGTGTGTAATCCCAGCAGTATGGGAGGCTGAGGCAGGAGGATCAAAAGTTCGAGGCCCTAAGGAACTTATTGAGACCCTGTCTCAAAATAAAAAAATAACAAGGGCTGAGGATGTGGCTCAGTGGCTAGGTATTCCCGGGCTCAATCTCTGGTACAAAAAGAAAAGATACACCACTCTTACTTTGGGCATGTGCCGCTTGGGTCTCCTTAGGATATTGTCTGTTGTCTGTCTCTGCGTGCATCCATTCATATTGGTCTCTGACCAGGAATTTGAACCACATTGGGCACTGGGGCATATTGTGTGTCTGGGTGAATCAGTGCGTATTGTGAATCATCCTCACGAGCATGTACATTGGTGTGTGTCAGTGTGCATTTCTCTATGAGCTGGGCGGCTGGGGGCTGCCATAGCTGTGTGCCTAGATGCTGTGTGTTTGTGTGCATTGGCTGTCACTCCATGGGTGTGTGGAGTGTGGAACACCATGAGTGCCTTGCATGTGTTGGGTACGGTGGCATTTGGGTAGCGCTGTGTCAATATGTGTTGTGTGTTTGTATAGCGCTTGGTACATGTTGTGTTTGTGTGGCTACATACACACATTACCCTGCGATGATGTCTAGGTGTGACTGTGTCAGTTATTGTGGCAATTTTGAATGTAATGCTTGTGCCTGTATGTAGACAATATTTGGGTGGCCCTGTGGGCCAGGGTCACTGCCTGCCTTGCTAAGTGCCGGCGTGTGTCACACCATGTGTGTGGTGTCTGGGTGTGGCTGTGGATTTCAGTTTGTGGGGAGTTGTGAGTCACTCCGTAGGTTGTGTTGTGGGCCCCAGTGTGTTAGGCTTGTCTCTGGCCGTGGAGTGCCCTGTGGTGTCTGGGCGTGGTGGGTGTAGGTGGTATCACAAGGTGCAGACCGTTCTGGTCGCAGCCCATGTGTGGCAGTGTGTGTCTCCCCACGTGGATGAACGTCTCTTCCTTGCTCTGCCCCAGGACACACCCCAGTCCCTCCTTAGTCTGAAAAGGGGGGTTGGGGAGCCTCCCCCTACCCAGGGACCTCCCCTGCCCCTCCCCGCCCTGCCCAGCCGCCAACGTTACCACTCCCCAGAGGGCACAGGGCTCCGCGGTGCCTCCCAGCCAAAGCCCCAGTGCGAGCAGAGCCGGCCGCCGGCCTGGAAGCCAAAGTGGCTGCCATTTGCGTATTACGAGGTGGGGGACCCTGGGCAGGAAGCTGGCTGAGCCCCAAGACCTCAGGGGCCATGGGCGGGGAGCTGGTGTCTGGCCTGGGGGCCCTGCGGCGGCGAAAGCGCTTGCTGGAACAGGAGAAGTGGCTGGCCGGCTGGGCGCTGGCGCTGGCGGGAATTGGCATCGGACTCATGGTGCTGCACGCGGAGATGCTGTGGTTTGGGGGGTGCCCGGTGAGTGGAGCTTCCCGCTGAGGCATGGGAGGCTGGGCCTGGACTCCTGGTTCCAAGGGAGGAGGGCTGGGGTCAGGACCCCTGGGCGCGAGGGAGGAGGACTGGGGTCTGGCTCTCCTGGTCTGAGGGAGGAGGCTGGGGTCAGGACCACTGGGCGCGAGGGAGGAGGACTGGGGTCTGGCTCTCCTGGTCTGAGGGAGGAGGCTGGGGTCAGGACCTGGCTCTGGGGGAGGAGACTTGGGGCCTTGGCTCCTGAGACCCCAGGGAGTTCAATGCCAGGCCATCCCGCAAGAGTTGGGGAGTAGGGGTCACCGTGTTTCAGGTTTTGAGAAAGTTGTAGTCAGACCCCGGAGGTCCAGGCCCCCTGGAGATCAGAAGAAGGCTGACCCTGATGGCCCCAGCCTGGGTGAAGGGAGGGCGGAGAGAGAGGAGAACTTCTTCCAGTAGGCGGCGGCTCCTTACCTAACCGCTAAAGTTCACCCGGTGCCTGGACGGCAGTGGGCAGAGCCCAGAACAGTGACTGGGCTGGGGGCGGGAATGGAGAGCGCCTCCTGTCCCCCATCGGCATCATTTAGAAGCTCAGCCTTCCCCCAGATCTCCATGCTCCTCAGCCTGGGAGGCAGCGAAGAGACAGGTTTGTAGTAGCCTAGACTCCTTAGTCCCAGGGAGACGGAGCTGGGACCTGGACTCCCGGGGCTGAGGGGGACGGAGGCTTCGGAAGTCTCTGGGGGAAAGGGCTGACTGAGGATAGCGGGAGTAGCAGGGTGGGAGTAGGTGGGGCCAGGACAGGTCTCGGCAGGCTGCTGGCACATTCCAGTCCTGGTCAGGGCAGTGGTAGGGACAGATGGAGGACAAGGGTCTGAATCAGTGGCTTGAGGGGGAACCGAGTTCCCAACAGGAAAGGAAGGGCTGGAGCCCTCTCCGGGGTCAGGGTTGCGGAAGTGGGCTGCCGAAGATTGGGCTGGGAGGTCTTCGGGGGACTCAGCCTCGGATTTGGGGAAGGGGGAGTGGGCAGCTGTGCAGTGACCAGCAGTCACACGGAGGTCAGAGCAGGCCAGCTTCCTCTGGTCAGGCAGCCAAGGAGAGGGCAGTGGCAGTGAGGAGGTGGGGCGGCGAAGCCCATGCCAACAGGAAGCGTGGCCGGGCCTACGCGGCGCTCGCTCCCACGCTCCAGCACCGCGCCCCAGCAGGGGAGGTGGGCCCGGAGCCCTGCAGAGGGGACGGGGCAAGAGGGTCCTCCTGCCTACCCTCTTCCTCCCCGTTCTCACCTCTCGTTCTTCCTTCCCTCCACACCCCCCACGGCATGGCCTCCATCCTGGGGCCTTGTGGAAACTGCCGCATCCCTGAGGGCAGTTCTCCTGTCAGACACGCAACCCCAGGGTCCTCCCCAGCTTCCTTTCCATGACTGCCTTGATAACCTCCCTGTCCCCTCCCCACCTCCATCTCCGTCTAATGAACTCATTCTGCAAAGGTCCCAGACACCTGCTGTCCTGGGGGAGGGGCGGCAGGAAGAGGCAGGCGCCAAGGCCTGGGAAGGACAGGGGAACAAGATGGGTGTCTTGGCTTGCGATGGGGTGGAGGGGGAGGGATGGAGAGAGAGAGAGAGAGAGAGAGAGAAAGGCAGAGATGCAATTAGGGACAGACAGGGACAGCCACAGAGACAAATTGAGAGATCCATACGAAGAGGTAGAAAGAGAGACCCTCGAAACAGCCATTCCCGGAGAGGGGGAAACTGGGAGGGTAAGGGTCCACGTGGAGACAGTTTCAGCGGGAGGGTAGAGAGAGCCGCCAGAGAAGGCGCTGCAGGGTGGGCAGGGGGCTGCTGTGGAATGAGAGGAGGTTGAGACTCACTGAAGACGGACAGGGAAACAGGGAGCCATGGAGGGTGAAGGGGGTGGGGGAGGGCTGGGGACAACAGCACCATTGTTCAGGGAGGGGATGGGGGGAGGCCCCCAGGGGCAGGAAACTGGCCCTCTTCCCCTGCTCAGAGGCGGGCCCTGGCCGAGGCCCAACCAGGGGAGCTGGCAGCCTTAGGAGAAACAGGTGCAGGGCTCAGGGTGGGCGCCCAGGTGGCCCCCTCCCCCACAAAATCCCCCAAAGCCACACTTCTTAGGGAATCCAGCAGTCCCAGTCCCCTCTAAATCCCTCCCCCTAGAATTCTAGATTCCTCCAAGGTATTGCCACACAAAGAGAGGAAAAAAAAGTTCTCGTGGTTTCTGGAGGCCCTGTGCTTCCGGCCAGATCTGCCCTGGGCTTGGAGCCAGGAGAGGGGGAGGGTGGGGAGGAGGAGGTGCAGGGGGCAGAACTGGGGGACCTTCTGAGACCTGGGGCTGGGGTCTCAAGGATTCGGTCTCCTGGATGATAGCAGGGAAGGGTGTCATTCAGTTCTTGGGGGTTGTGTGGTAGTTTCTAGGCTCTTCTGGAATTGGGTGAGCATTGACATTGGTTCTAGGGCAGGACTCATTGGGTAGGGGGTGAAGGGGAGGCCAGATGTCTTTTTCTAGATACTCCACACAAAAAACCCAGGCAGCATTTTTCACTGGAAGGGGACAGGAGAATACAAAGCATGTGAGTTTCAAGGTCTCCGTTCAGGGGTATGGGTCCAGGGAGAAGAACGGAGGAGGAGGGACATGGCATCTGGGACAGGGATGTCCAGTTGGGAAGGAAGACAGCAATCTCCCTGGGGATTGGATAATGGTTCTGGACTGGTCTAGGGGCTAGGAAATGGGGAATGGGGAAGGGATGGTGGTTTCCAAAGAAGGTACAGACCTGGCTGGCTGGAGACCTGGGACCTCACCCGTTTCCTATCCTTCCCACAGTGGGCACTCTACCTGTTCCTGGTTAAGTGCATGATCAGCATTTCCACCATCTTGCTCCTTTGCCTGATCGTGGCCTTCCATGCCAAAGAGGTCCAGGTATGGCCAGCCCTGCCCTAAGCTCTGCATCCCTATACCCCACCTGCCCTGTAAGCCCATCTGTACTCCCTCCTCCTGCTCTGAGTGATGAAGCTCCTCCACCCTGCAATGGATCCACACCCTTGCCCACCAAGAAGGGATGGACAATAGACGGCCAGTAGGCCAGAACCCCCAGGGCAGCCTTGGCCCTTCCCCCACCTGTAGCCCCTGGTCTCCCCCGACACACCTGAGGCTATGAAGCATTCCTGCCCTTCCAGCCCCCGCTTCTGCCCACAGCTCTTTGTCCACTCTGCCCTAGGCAGCCTCACCCAGGCCCAGCCTCCCAGATCTGTCTCCAGTTCCAAGTCACCTAAGTTCCTGGCTAGTGCCTGATTTCCCCATTTCTGTCACAGTATCCTGCTCCCCCCCCCCCCCCCCCAGCATCCAGGAACTCTTGGCATCCATGCCCCCACCTCCGGCTTCCCCCAGATACATCACATTCCCCATCTCCCCAGGTCCTGTTGCCCCATTTCCCTCTCTCCTTGCCCCTCTCTTCTTATACCATGGCCTTGAAATTAGGGTTACAGACCATGTAGGGTAATGCCCCTGGGCAGTGCCTGGCACATGAGCGTCCTCAGTAAAGGGTACTGAGTGTGGCTGAGTGATAGAGTGCTTGCCTAGTATACCACTAGTATACCAGAGGCCCTGGGTTCCATCTCAGGCACTGCAAAAGCGAATAAAAATGAATAACAGCCATGGTTAAAGTGGCTTTGGCTACCACAGCATCGGCCGCGCTCAGCACTAGTTAAGTGTGCCATTGCCCACCTGGAGCACCTGGGCCTCAGTTCTACATGTATAAAACGGAGGTGATATCAGTCTCACGTTGTTGTAGCATTACTGAGGCACAACACATAAAGGAGATAAGCGCCCCATAAATCTTGACTATTGTTTCTGCTGATGTTATTGCTAGAACAATTATTACAAGTGTTCCCAGAAACAGGATTAGAAGCCGCCTCAGGAATGTGCATATAAGCTTCAGGGAGGAAGAGGTTTCTGTTTTGTTCAGTTCCGGTCCTCAGCATATAGGGCACACAGCCTGCGCCCCGTGAATGTTCAGGGAAGTTCTGGAAGTGGGAGAAACTAGGTGTTGGAGGAGAAAGTGGAGAGGTCTTCAGGTCCTGTCCGGCTCCCTCCCCAGCCCTCTCCAGCCCGGCGCCCTGCGCTATCTCTCTCTCTGCAGGGCCCAGCAGACGCCCCATCTTATCTCGGGGCGCAGACCGGGAGGGCCGCCGCCTGACCTGCACCTGACCCCCTCCCCTTTCGCTCCTTCCCGGCAGTTGTTCATGACTGACAACGGGCTCCGGGACTGGCGCGTGGCGCTAACTCGGCGGCAGGCGGCGCAGATCGTGCTGGAGCTGGCGGTGTGCGGGCTGCACCCTGCACCCGTGCGGGGCCCGCCGTGCGCGCGGGGTTTAGGGGAGACGCAGCCCTGGCCCGGCTTCCTGGGCCAAGGGGAGGCGCTGCTGTCCCTGGCCATGCTGCTGCGCCTCTACCTGGTGCCCCGCGCGGTCCTCCTGCGCAGCGGCGTCCTGCTCAACGCGTCCTACCGCAGCATCGGCGCTCTCAACCAGGTCCGCTTCCGCCACTGGTTCGTGGCCAAGCTGTACATGAACACGCACCCGGGCCGCCTGCTGCTCGGCCTCACGCTTGGCCTCTGGCTCACCACTGCCTGGGTGCTGTCCGTGGCGGAGAGGTGAGGGTCCTGTGGCACCGGGAGGGAGGCGGGTGGCGGAGAGTGGCGCAGGTTGAGGCCGACGGTGGGGACCGCTCTGTTTCCATCCTTCTACTCTTCCTGGCTGGGATTTGCTCACTCCCTCATTCACAGGGGTCGGAGGAACCAGTCGGCCAGGTCAGCCAGTGTTCCACCTGTGGTCTCCAGCCCCGACCCTCACACTCCCCAGGCCCTAGGAAGCCCACACTTCTGCCCTCCTTCTCCCATCTCGGATTTCCAGGCATCTGCTCAGCCTCCAAACCCAGGCTAACAGTTGCATCTGCCTCGGAGGAAGGGCACATCTTTTCCAAATTAGCATAGAGGTGCTGTAGGAATTTTCTGTGAGCCCCGAAAGGAGGTGTTTGCAGCTACTCTGGAGATTCCCTGAGGGAATTGGGTCCTGGCTGCCACCTGGAAACTAACTCAGGGTTTTTGTTGTTGTGTTGCACTGGGGACTGAACCTGGGGCGCTCTACCACGGAGCAACATTCCTACCTTTATTATTATTTTTTATTTTGAAATGGGGTCTTATTAAGTTGCCCAGGCTGGCCTTGAACTTGCAATTCTCCTGCCTTAGTCTTCCAGGTCACTTGGATTATAGGCATGTGCCACCATGCCTCGGATCCCTTGCTGATCTTCATGCAGGGACCTGTGGACAAAAGGCCCCCTGCAAATCTGGATTTTTCCATTCCTTCCATGGTTGGACCTCAGTGTCCCCATCCATGAAAGTAGGGTAGAGTCCTGATGAGGCTTTTTTAGAGCCCCATCTTTTTGGTCTTCATAGGGCCTCTTGTAGACAATACAGCATCTTTGTGGGAATTAGAAAAAGGTGCTCCTTTCTCCTGGTGGGCACAACCCCGTCAGTGTCTGACAAATGAACTTCAGGCAGGGTTTCAGTCCCCTCTCAGCCTTAGCCATACACTCTGAATGCACCAACCCCTTGGCAGCCTAGCTGCAGCAATGCCGGCTTTGGAATTGGCCCGACTCAGGTTCAAATCCCACAGCCCAGAGTGGCTAAGATCTTACCGGTACACAGCAGAACGGAGGCAGACAGGCTCTCCAAAGCCTAGCTTACTGTCCAGGTGCATCTTGGGGCTGAGTGTGAGTGGGGAGGGGAAGGGAGGCTGTGTGTGTGGGAGGTGGGAAGCAAACATCACGGGCACCTCTGGGGTGAGATTTCAGAACTAACCTATCCTTGCCCATAGGCAGGCTGTTAATGCCACTGGGCACCTTTCGGACACGCTGTGGCTGATCCCCATCACATTCCTGACTATCGGCTATGGGGATGTGGTGCCAGGTACCATGTGGGGCAAGATTGTCTGTCTCTGCACTGGAGTTATGGTGAGTACAGGTCCCGAGAAACCCTCTGCCTCCCAAATTGCTTATCCTCAGAGTCCCCAGGAGACCATGGAGCCAATACTGCTCTCAGGGACACACCATGAAAAATTTGTGTTTCTCCCCACCCCCAGCCTCATTTCCTCTTAGAGACCCAGATACAAAATCCCATTTTCTTTAAGACCAAGGAATCCAGCCTCTAAGTCCTGGCTCTCTGTAAAACCTGGGACCATAGCCCTTGGTCCTAGGACCTGTTCCCTCCCCAGGGACCCCAGGCTCCTGATTTCCCAGCCTCATTTGCTTTAGAACTTGGGGATCCTGTCTCTTAACCTCCATCAAGGGCCCACCAGGATCATGCCCTTGCCACCGGGCTCCAAGGTTTCAAATCCCATTTCTGCTTCTCAGCTGGGGAGCTTAGGCAAGCCACAAAATCTCTGGGCCTCAATTTCCTCATCTGTAAAATGGGAATGCCAATGCTAGTGTACTCCTTGTGGGGTACTGAGACTATTACATGAGTTAAACCAGATAAAGGGCTTCAAACAGTGCCCACTGTGTAGGAAGAGCTCGATAAATGGGACTTTGGGAGAGCACCATTATCACAACTGGTCCCAGACACTCAGCTGCCCCCAGCCCAGTTCCTGTCCCCTCGAGGATGAAACTGAGGCCCTTCAGCCCCAGTGGGCTCAAGCTTCCTGCTGAACCCAGATATCCAGCTCCTTCGCACCATAGCCCCACCCGCCTCCAGGGCCCGGCTCCCAGTGCCTTGGTCTTCATTTCCCCACCAGAACTGTCTCCCTCTGCTCTCATAGATCTGAGCCCCTAGTTCTGATGTCCTAGGAAGGACCTGTTGAATGCATAAGGCTTGGATCCACAGGGGTTGGGCGATGGGTGGCAGGGAAACGTGAGCCCCCCACACGGTGGCGACTCTTCAGGACGAGGAAATAGGGGCAGAGACTTAGCCATGAAAATGCTCCCAAAGGGGCAGGGACCCTTGGGGCTGAATGGGACCTCTTCCCTCACCTGACAAAAGGAGAAACTGAGACCCAGAGTGATGAGCTAAGCAGAGTGCACAGCCTCCTGGCCAAGATATTCCACGGTACAGCGGAAGGCTTACTTTTACTGGGGACATACCTATGCCAGTCTCTGCCCCATTTTCCAGGTGTCAACTCATGGAATTCACTGGGACACTCTACAGAGGGCATGCCCACTTTCAGATAAGAAATGGAGATACTGAGAGATAAAGTGACTTGCTCAGAGCTGGGCTTGGAACCAGGCAGTCCTGGGAGCCCATGTTTGTGACTAGTGAACCATTCTGAGTGACTGAGACCTGAGACGAGGGACTTCCAAGGAGGGTTCATTCTAACCCCAGGGAAAGAGGGCAGGGGCTCGGGAGCAGCAAGGATTTGACAGGGCCTTGAAGGACCAGGAGCCCTGGGAGAAGGGAGGGAGGAAAAGTGTTCAGGGGAAGGTACCCAGGCGGGGGAGCCAGGAGGCAGCTGGGGCTGAGTTGTGGGAGGGAGGCCTACATGGAAGGAGGCCTAGACGGAGGAGGCCTTCAGAGCCAGGCTGAGAAGCTCAGGGAAGTGGGGGCCTGGTGGAGTTTGGAGTGAGTGGGGCAAGGTCACACAGGACGTGAGGACTCCTGCAGGTCAGGCAGGAGTGGGAGGCTGGAGACAGTCCTGGAGGGAAATGAGTTGGGAAGAGGCTGCAGGAGTGGAGGGTGCAGGAGCTGAGGGACACTCCCAGCGACCTGATGGCGGACGAGGTATGAGTAGTGAGAAGGGCCCCTTGGGAGCCTGCAGTCTGCCCCTGTCCCAGACCGGCTATTCTCTCCCTCTTCCAATATGAAAGAGGCCAAGCTGGTGACGGTGTGATTGCAACGCAGAGAATTGGGCACCTGTGCTGTCTGACCCTGGCTTGGGTGCTCTTAGCCGAGGTCCCTGGCTCTCCTCTTTGGGCCTGTTTTCCAGTTGTCAACTGGGGATGGTTGAACCTGCCCCCTGTGACTGATGGGAGGTTTCAAGAGAGGGTTGATGGCACAGGGCTGGCCCCCAGAGTCCCACAGCCTCGCACCAAGTGCCTGCTGTGCCCACAGGGGGTGTGCTGCACAGCCCTGCTGGTGGCCGTGGTGGCCCGGAAGCTAGAGTTTAACAAGGCGGAGAAGCATGTGCACAACTTCATGATGGACATCCATTATGCCAAAGAGGTGAGCCTGGCGCGGGACACTGAGCACCGGCCTCTTAGCAAGCCAGGAGTCCAGGCCCCACCCTCCCATGCCAGCACCGGGAAGCCCTGGGGTCTGTGCACTGACACTGTGCCGCCCACTGCCAGATGAAGGAGTCGGCTGCCCGCCTGCTGCAGGAGGCCTGGATGTACTACAAACACACGCGCAGGAAGGACTCCAGAGCTGCCCGCAGGCATCAGCGCAAGCTGCTGGCCGCCATCCACACGTGAGGGCAGCTCTGTGTGTCCTGTCGCCTCTGCATGGCTGTGAGTGTGCGTGCCCATGCGTGTCCACGTCAGGACACCCGTGTGTGGTCCCCCTTGATCTGGATGCAGCTGCAGGTTCTGTGGGCCTGGAATCTCAGGCCTCTACAGAGCGGGGGCTCCTTGGCACCTCCCGGCTCTCAGGCACATTTCTTCTTTGTCCTGTGTCCATGTTTGTCTCTCCTCCCCTCATCCCGCCCCTCGGCTGAGGCCAGCTAGGGACTGGGTTGTAGGACAACCGACCTCCAACTTTTCCCCACAGATTCCGACAGGTGCGGCTGAAACACCGAAAGCTCCGGGAACAAGTGAACTCCATGGTGGACATCTCCAAGGTACCAGGTCTGGAAGAAGGGGAGGCCGGGGCTGCGGGCAGGGAGATCTGGCTCTGAAAGGGGGATCTTGCCAGGCACAGTGGCACACGCCTGTAAGCCCTGCAACTGGGAGGCTGAGGCAGGAGGATCAACTTAGTGAGGCCCTAAGCAACTCAGACCTTGTCTCAAAGTAAAAAATAAAAAGGCCTAGAGATGTGACTCAGTGGTAAAGTGTGCCTGGCGGGGGATCTTGGCAGGGGCCCGGCACACATAGGTAATCACAGAGCTTATGGTTGAAGGAATGAAGAAACAAAGCAGAACAGAGCTTCTTACCTTTATGCAGATCTCTTCTGAACTTAAAAAAAAAAAAAAAAGGAAATTGTGCCAGGCAGTGGCACACACCTGTAATCCCAGCACTTGGGAGGCTGAGGCAGGAGGATGGCAAATTTGAGGCTAGCCTCAGCAATTTAGCAAGACCATTTCAAAATAAAATTTTTAAAAAAGGGCTGGGGATGTAGCTCAGTGGTAGAGTGTTGCCTAGCATGTGCGAGGTCCTGGGTTCAATCCCCAGTACTGCAAACAAAACAAAACAAAAAAACACAACCCAATGTTTGATTTCAAATTATCTTTATTATCAAGTTACTTACATGTGGATGGATATAAAATTCTTTCCAGCTCTGACTCTTACACGATAAAACCAAAGCAAATTTACAAACCAAGTACAAACATAGATGGCAGAACCAGTAAAATTCAACTCAACGACACCGACAAGAATGCAGGTGACCTTGTTTCAGTAAAACTCAATCTGTCGTGAAGGCGGATGCTCCAGGTGGAAGAGGCCCCCGTGCTGGGCAAGCCTACCTGCCTGCCTGGGAGTGACTCACCTGGCTGTCTCCTTCTGCTGAGACCACTTGATTCTACCCATGTCAGGGACAGTGATGTCACTCCCGCTTGGCCTGGTTCACGGCACCTTTTCTTTATGTGGTGGCCTTTGCTTTTTCTCATTGGGCCACGACAGTTCAAACACTGGCTCTTGGCACCAATGCCATGGTAAACACAGTCACAGATTCAGGCCCCCAAACGCCGTGGCAGGCTCAGTGAGGAGGTGATGGCCCAGGTCTGTCAGAACAGGCCAGTCATAATTTCAGAAGATTATTGAGCCCCAAACATGCAGATTTCAAGAATTCCCATAGAAAGCTCACACTCAAGAATCACACTGTGAACCCCAGTCTGGGAGAGCAGTAAAAGGGCTCTCTGGGTTTCGAAGCCAGACCCCATCAATTCCACAGCCATTTAGTGAGCACCTATTATGTGCCAGATCCTATTCTAGGTGCATGTCATTTAACTGCTCCATGCCTCAGTTTCTTCAGCTGTAAGATGAGAATAGGATTCTTGCTCCCCATGGCTTTTAAGAGGATCTTAAACCACACAGGAAAAGCACCCAGTCAAGTAGCTGGGATTTGGGTAACAGTTCTCAAGGATAATCTTCAAGGGTCAGTAAGGACTTGTCAGTGTTGGAGTAGGGAGGGGTCCACCCAAGCCCCTGACACTTGACCTGTTCTTCTCACCCAGATGCACATGATCCTGTGTGACCTGCAGCTGGGCCTGAGCAGCTCGCACCGGGCCCTGGAGAAGCGGATTGATGCCTTGGCAGGGAAACTGGACGCCCTGACCGAGCTGCTCGGCACTGCCCTGCGGCCACAGCAGCTTCCAGAACCCAGTCAGGAGGCCACGTAGCTGGTGAGGGGGCTGGGACTTGGACAGGAAGAAAGGTTGGAGGAAGGGGACCTGTGGCCAGTGTCATGTGGCCACGCTTTCTCTTCGGCTCTGGCTCTGCCAGGAGGAAAGGACTCTGAGTTTGGGGCTGGATTGGGGGAAAGGAGGGAGACTCTCCTTCTTCCCTTGCTCCTTCCCGCCTCTCAGCGACCTCCTCCTCCTTTGCTTGATCTCTCTCTGCCTGCCCCTGGGCTCTCAGGCTCTGTGCAGCTTATGCTTATGCCCAAATGCCCACCTGCACCCTGGTCTCCTGGTCAGCACGCCCATCCTCTTCCTCCACCTCACCCGCTGCTCTGGCGGCTTCCATCTTGGTAAGTGCCATGCTCACTCTCCTCCTCCTTTCTGGACTTCCATCCACCCATCTCTCTCTCTCTCTCTCTCTCTCTCTCTCTCTCTCTCTCTCTCTCTCTCCCTCCCTCCAGGATCCTGGAGGACAAGTTGGGCTCCTTTCCCAAGGTTGAGGCCAAGGACATCCTCCCTGCCACTCCTGACCTAACCCTGTGAATAAAATACCTCAAGGTGTGAGGACTAAAGGGGGCCCACCTTGGTGGGTTTATTTTCTGATGGCCGTGGCCATCAGGGGACGCTGGCTGAAGGGGAAGCCTTGGACCTCCACAGACCCCAAATGGGAACTTGGTCACCACTACCCCACTGCCCTCCTCAAAAACATTCTCACTATGCTGCTACAGATGACCTCTGGCCTTCAGTTAAAAGTGGAGGTAGCTGGGCCCGACTCCAGGTCCCAGGGGAGGAGGACAGGAAGGGCCCAGAGTCCAGGGTCCTAGGAAGCTTCAGTTACCGCGGGACGGAAGAGCTGAAGGAACCGGGTCTGAGAGGCGGGAGGCGGGAGGCGGTGCCCCCTGGCGGACAGCGAAGAGGACACTATTCTTCCAGAGCTGCAGAGGATACCTGGTGGGGAGGAATGGCGAGGGGGCCACTCCCCAACCTCTGCTCTTATACTTTGTAATAAATGTTAAACAAAGCCAGAAGTTGCTGTTTCTTTATAAATACTCCAAACTGGCAGATCCTCCCGTGGAAGACGCTTGCCCTGTCTGAACCTCGGTTTCCCCACCTAGAAAACCAGGCCTCCTGAGGTGCCCTACCAGCTCTGTAGTTTGGGTGGACCTAAGCAACCCCCTGCCCAGATCTGAGGCCACAAGAGCCTTGATTCAAGGGATTCGAATTCAGACAGATGGGGGTCCGAACCCTGGTTGTGCCACATACTTGCAGTGTGACCTAGGGAAAGTGGCTTTACCTCTTTGAACATTCACTTCACCCATAAAATGGCGTGACCTCCGCAAGCAGCTGCTCTGAAGATTGAAACAGGAAGTGGCACGGACGGTTGGGCATTTCCTAAGAACCAAATACGTGAGAGAGGATCATCTTTATTACTGATACTAATTTCAACACCAGCGTGGCCGCTCTTCCTCCTTCCCGCCTCACAGAGCCTAGGTGACGACTCATTCATCGAGAGGCTAGCAGGAGCCCCCCTGCCTGCATACTGCTTTCACATCTGGTCAGGATGCTGTCAGGTCTCAGACAGGAAAAGGAAGCGGGCTGCCACAGAGCCCTACTATGCGCCCAGTTCTGTGTTCCCACTTGTGCATCCCTGCCCCACCCCGCCCCATTGGACAGATATAGAAACTGAGGTTGCAGGAGCAGCCGGGCCTGGCCCCAGGCCCCCAGCCAGGAAGCCAGGCATCCGGGTTGCCAAGGCCAGGTTCACACCCAGCCTGTCCCTGCTGTGCCTTCCCTCCCTGCCCTGCCTGGGTGAGTCAGAGGCCAAGTGGCCTTGGGCCTCGAACCCAGGTCTGACTTCCTGCAGCAGCTTCACTCAGCTGGGGGCTGATTCACCCTGCTCCCCCATTCAAGGGGAAGCCCGGCTGCTAGTCATCCTCCTCTGCTGAGCTATCTTTGGATTTCCCTAAAAGTCCACGGCCAGCCTCGCCCCTGGCCCTGAGAGCTAAATTGGGGCCTCTACCGCACACTGTCTTCCTCTGGATCTCAGCCTTGCTAAGGAGTAAAGGGGGGCTCTGGGAAGGAGCCAGACACCCTCCCCAGCAAGAAGCCCTGCTAGCACTGTAGCCAAGTCCCCGGCCAAACTCGTTCCTCCAGGAGCACTTTTCCTGTGCTCTACATCCTTGCAGCTGCTTCCTAGCCTCCTGCAGGCTCAGCTCAGATGTCCCCTCTTCCACAAAGCCCCTCAATGAACTCGTCCCTGTCCCAATAATAATTATTGGGCCAACGACCATGCTAAACCCTTAATGATCTTACAAAAGGAGACAAAGGGGGCACCATTGGTCCCATTTTATGGGTGAGGAAACTGAGTCACAGAGAGATTAAGAGACATGCCCAAAGTCATAGCAAAGAGGTGGAGGGAGAGCTAGGATGAGACCCAGGCAGCCTGGCTCCAGAGCCCCGCCACTGAGCCAGCGAGCCTGTTCAGACTCCTGGGCAACATCACACTGTGTGTCCATTTGTGTTAACTGTCGTGCCTTCAAAGCCAAGGGCCTGGCATAAATGTCACAGAATGAATACTCTGAATACCTGAGGCCCCAGAGCACCTCACCTTCGCAGAAATCACCCTTCTGTGTTGGTTTCAGCTGAAAATAAGTCAAAACCAATTAGAAGGGACCTTCCCTGGGTTGGGTTGTGGCTCCACTGAGCACTTGCCTAGCATGTGTGAGGTACTGGGTTTGATTCTCAGCACCACATAAAAAAATAAATACAGATATTGTGTCCATCTACAGCTAAAAGTATTTAAAAAAAAAGAAGGGGCCTTATGCCAACCACCCAATAATGGAGATTGAATTTGGGCGTTTCTCCGCTGAGTTGCATCCCCAGCCCTTCTTATTTATTTATTTTTTTAAATTTTGAGATAGGGTCTTGCTAAGTTACTGAGGCTGGTCTTAAATCAGCCATCCTCCTGTCTCAGCCTCCCGTCACCAGGATCACAGGTGTGTACCACGGTACCTGGAAGAGGGGCTTTGAATAAGAAACTAAGAGGCACATAAGAGATAGCAGGTTCTAGATTTCCGTGGGTCTGCCCGGCCTACCTGCCCCCTCCAGCGGTGCTCAGATCCACATGACCCCCTTTTAGCCGTCTTTCCACCCTCTCACCACATCAATGTTTCTTGCTGTGCCAGGAGTTGGGGCTGTGTCCTTCCAGGGGCTCTATCTCTGGCAATTTCGGCGACTTCCCTCTCTTATTTCTGTTCTGTCTCCACTCCCATGAGGATGGAGTGGAGAAACAAGTCCCAGGTAGGTGGGAGCTTGTCCAAGGTTATACAGGGCTGGCCCCTTGGCCTGTCCCCATCACCCTCTCCCACAGTGGCCCTGGTCCTGACCCCAGAACTGACCTTGGCCTTGCCATGCTCGAAGTCTTCCATGGTCCCCGCTGCTCTTCTGTCAAAGTCTAGCTCCAAGGCCAAGCAAGCTCTTTTTTCTTCAATTGAGATATAATGTACATAAAGTTTACACATATGAAATGTAGTCTCAATTAGTTTTCACAATGCATTCGCCTGAGTAGTCACCACTCAGATCAAGTTAGCCGTTTCCAGCCCCTTAGAACTCTGTCCCTCCTAGTCAATATCCTCCTCCATCCCCAGTGACCACCATCCTGACCTCTATGGTGATTCCTTTTGCCAGACTTTGAGCTTTGGAGGGAACCCGGTGGCCTACCGGTGCGGTGGCTGGAAGACCCTGCTCCTCTTTTCTACAGCAGAGCAGACTTCCACACGTCAGCATGCCCTGACCTCCTCCCTCGACCTCTTCCCCTTCCCATCCTGGCTGCCTGAGACCCTGGGCTCCTCCTCTTTTCCAGTCTTTGTCTAACTGCCCATGGTTCTATCCTCCCCAGTGCATCTATTAGAACAAACTTCTCCATCACTCATCCAGTTTTTTACTATGATCCATAAAGGAAGCTATTCAAATCACGGCCAGAACAGCAGTTCAAAGACCTGCTTGGAGTTTTTATGCTGTGTGAAATACTTACCAACATACAAAAACCAGGACGGTGCTTTTTGCTGGTACTTTTTTTTGGGGGGTGCTGGGGATCGAACCCAGGGCCTTGTGCTTACAAGGCAAGCACCCTACCGACTGAGCTATCTCCCCAGCCCCCAAACTTCTGGTTTTGTTTTATAGTCCTGGGGAAAAACAGGAACTCTCTACCTCTGAGGTCTGAGGTCCATCTCTAACCCTCACCTCCATCTTTTTTGTTTGTTTGTTTTTGGTTTTTTTGCACCAGGGATTGAACCCAGGGGCACTTAACCACTGAGCCACACCCAGCCCTTTTTATATTTTATTAGAGACAGGGTCTTGCTATGTTGCTTAGGGTCTCACTAAGTTGTTGAGGCCGGGCTTGAACTTGAGATCCTCCTGCCTCAGCCTTCCAAGTGGCTGGGATTACAGGTATGCACCACTGTACCCAGCTTTTTAGATCTTGAGACAGGGTCTAATTAAATTGCCCAGGATGCCTGGAATTTGTGATCCTGCCTCAGCCCCCCAAACAGCTGGGGTCACAGGTGCGCTGTACACAACTCTACAGGAACTTTAAAATGTATTGTAGGTTCTCCTTTATCCTTAAGGTTCATCACTTATTCATTAGACTACAAGACATCTGGAAGTGAAATACAGTCTTTTTATTTAAATATTATAAAACTATCAGTATGTGGCTATCCTTTCAGAGTTAGTCTTAGAGAACAAACTCGGGCTACTTGCAAGGCCATGGAAGACTTTCCCAAGCGGACAGCACTAAAGTAGCAGACTC
This sequence comes from Sciurus vulgaris, assembly GCF_902686455.1. NCBI lineage: Eukaryota > Metazoa > Chordata > Mammalia > Rodentia > Sciuridae > Sciurus > Sciurus vulgaris. The sequence goes on along the minus strand of NC_136478.1, from coordinate 53,311,450 downwards.
ACAAGTAGACTGTCAGGTTTCATTTGTATGAAGTTCCAAACAAATGTGACTAATCCAGTGACAGGTCAGTGGTGCTTCTGGAGTGAGGAACTGGAGAGAAAGGGCACAGGGAATCTTGGAGGTGCTACAAATGCTAGCTGGTTAGTGGTTACCTGTGTATATATATTTGCAAAAATTCACTGACCTTACACATCAGCTCTGATTCCTTTATCCGCTATACCATCTAAGTTACACCTCACTCCCCAAAAGACAAAGGCAAATAAGCACTTATGACTGTTCCTTATAGAATCTGTATTATACTATTTGGAAGTTTCCATAACACAGTTAAGACTGGAGGGTCACAAAGCACTCTCGTTCTCATGGCAGCCTGTGCCCAGCTCCAGCCTCTGGTCAATCCCCATCTCTGGGAGCCCTTTGTTCCCTTGGCTCCAGCCCTGGCCTCCCCTACTGTCCCTGCTCCTTAGCCTCTCTCCAGGGTACTGCCCTTCCCCTGACCCCTGCACACAGGAGACCCAGGGCCTCTTCTCGCCTCTTCTCCACCTCCTAAGCCTGGATGATCTCAGCAAATCCCAGGGTTTTAAATATCATCTAAACATGAGCAGCCCCCAAATTTAGCATACCTGTATAATTATTGATAAAAGGACAGGACATCTGTGACTTGCTTAAAACAAACAACACGGCAGGAAAACAGCAGTGTGTTTATATGTGGGAGAAGCAAATAGAAGACACCAGCAAGGAGGGAGATGCCTCGGTCAGGGGCCAAGAGAACAGGGAGTTCCTTACACTCTAATACCTTGTGTGTGTTTCTAAAAGTCTGTAATGCAAAGAGAAAAAATCTTATCTTCAAACCCCAGCTTACTCCCTGCAACTCCAATGTGCATCCCAAAGGTAAGTTCACAGTTTGTCCATTTCCCTGCTGACAAAGAATATCACTCTTCGTAGGTGATGAGACCCCAGACCTTGAGCACTTCTTTTTATGGTGTCCATCATGATGTTTGGATACCCGTATTCACTGTGGCACAGCTAAATCACACATGCATTACCTCACGCACTTATTTTTTTGTGGTGAGAGCACTTGAGACTGACTCTTTTAGCACTCTTCAAATATACACTACATGGTTATTAACTGCAGTCATTATGTATAATAGCTCTCCAGATAACTTCCAAGCACCCTGAGTCAGCTTCCTCTACACTCATTTAGTCCCTTGACCCTTCCTTCAAAACAGATTCCAGCTCTTGACCCTTCTCACTGATCAGCACCACCGTCCCCCTGCGGCCTCTGGCCCGGGCAGGTATGCAGCTTCCTCCCCTCCTGTCTGCTCCCCTCCCATGGGCTCAGGTCCTTCTCAGCACCCAGCACTGTTCCCATTTCACTTGTTTTTGTGTGCACAGAAACTAGTCACACGGCCCCCAAAACTTAATACATTCCTAAAGTCTTCCCCTCTGCCCAGACCCACATCTGCTCTACAGGCAACCACTGGGGTGTCATTAACACACACATTTGAACGTGCCAGTCCTTGCACGTGGCCCTCCAATGGCTTCCTGTTGCACTTGGAAGTTCCAAAATCCTTATCACAGTCGGTAAGTCCCTAAGTGATCTGGCTTGTCTACATTTCTGTCCCTAAGTAATCCTGTCCCTCTTCCCTTCCTGCTGTTCTACTCCAGCTAGTTTGACCACCTTGACTATCCATGACGAGCCAGACTATGATCTTATGAAATACATATTTGGTTCTTGGGCCCAGTGGTGTGCACCTGCAGTCCCAGCTTACTCTGAAGGCAAGAGGATCACTTGGACCCAGGAATTTGAGGCCAGCTGGGCAACAGAGTGAGAACTTGTCTTTAAAATAAATATCACACACACACACACACACACACACACACACACCCGGCCTGTCCCTGTTTCCTGCCATATAACTCCTAAAATCCTTGGAATCTCCCAACCGTCTTTTTCTACACTGAGAGCTGACTGCTGGTCAGCAGCCCCAGTTTGGGGGCTGGTTACCTGAAGACCAAGGCCGGATTAGAGGGCTGGGATTTTTTAACCCCCCCCCCCCCGACTTTAACCTCTGGGGAGGGGAGAGGGGTTGAAGGGTGCATTGATCAGGAATGGCCATGATGAAATCAATCGTGTGTGTGCAAAGAAGTCACCATAAAAATCCAAAGGGTCTGCAGGGTTCAGAGAGCTTCTGGATCCTAGGGTGGCGTGTCCAGAGGGCATGGAAGCTCTGAGACCCTTCTCCCATACCTCATGCTACGCCTCTCTTCATCCGTATCCTTTATAATAACTGGGATGTTTCCTGAGTTCTGTGAGCTGCTCTAGCAAATTAATTGAACCCCTGGAAGAGATTGTGGGAATCTAGATTTCCAGACTGTTGGTCAGCACAGGTCAAACAATCTGGAGTTTGTGGCTGTCCTTTGAAGCAGGAGGCCGTCTTGGGGACTGAACCCTCATCAGTGCTCTCTCCGGGTAAACTGTCAGAACTGTATTGAACTAGGGGACGCCTGGCGTCTGCTGCAGGTTTGGCTGTTGCTCAGCACATGGGGAAAACCCCTGCACACGTGTGGTGTCAGAAGCCGCCGTGAGAGGACAGTGGGAGAAACTGAGACTGAATTTGTTTTTTCCTGTCTCAGGTCCACTCCCACCTCAGGGTCTTTAGGTTCCAGTTCTTTAGCATCCTCCTGAAGAGCTCATTTCCTCACCTTCTTTCAGGTCTCTGCTCAAATGTCACCTCTGCAAAGTAAACTTCCGTTGACCACGTGTCACGCCTGTAACTTCTGTCACTTTCAATTCCATTATCTTGATTTTTTTTTTCTTTGAATTTTCTGGGTTTTTTTTCCACTTGGCAAATAAAATCTTTATCTCTACAGCATACGATATGTTTTGATAAACGTATACCCTGTGGAATGGCTACCTCAAGCCTCACCTCACATATTCCTTTTTGGTGAGGACACTTAAAATCTATTCACTTAGCCATTTTCAAAGAAAAGACATGTTGTCATTGATTGCGGTCAGCGTGCTGTACCAAGGCCGTCTTGAACTGATTCCTCCTGTTTGAAATCTTGTATCCTTTGACCAACCTCTCCCCAACCCTCCCCCCACACTTCTTTTTTTTCCTTCCAAGCATCTTTTCCCCCATGTCCCCTCACCAATGTCATTTGCCCCACTAGAATACGTGCTGTCCTGTTCACTGCAGGATTCTAATCTACAGCTGGGCCTGGCAGACAACCAGAAATCTGTAAGTCATTCAATATCTGAATGAATGAAATGAACAGAGAAATTAATAGAGATGAATGGACCATTTGGCAGTGGCTCACAGAATCCCCAACGCACATACCCTTTGACTCAGTAATTCTACTTCAAACAAGATACTCTCTTGATAATACTGCCATATACGTGTAATTAGATTTACAAGGATATTAGTGGCAACAAATGTTTGTCAAAGCAAAAACTCAGAAATAGTCTAAATGTACATCGATAGGGAGATGGTTAATATAGGGTGACCTAGCCACACCACAGCATACCATGCTGCTAACACAAGCAGCTCTCTGGGCGTCTGAGTGCTCTGCTGACTCACCGCCAGGCAGGCTGCCATGAACCAGGAGAAATGTGGGCTCGCCCTGGAGTGACAGGCGTGGGTTTGAATCCAGACTCTGCTGCTTCCTAGCAAAGAGGAAATCAAAAAGGCCCTTCTCTCTTTCAGACTGATTTTTCTGTCTGTTAAAGGAGAAAGCAGGGAAGGCTGCAGTGTTACATGTAAAACAGGAAAAACAGAACCTGACACAGAGGACACAGTGGGCCCAGGGTCGATGTTGGGCCTCTTCTCCTCCCTTTCTGTGTCATTCCCACCTCCGAGGGTTGCCCGGATGTGAAACTGGCAGTGAAGGGTAATCTGGGGTTGATGAATTCGGATTACACAAAACAAAAACAGATAATGGGGCTGGGGTTTGTGGCTCAGTGGTAGAATGCTTGCTAGACTGCGTGAGGCACTGGGTTCAATCCCCAGCACCACATTAAAAAAAAAAAAAAAAAAGACCTAAAGAAACAAAATAAAGGTTAAAAACAAAAAACAAAACAAACAAACAAACAAAAAAAACAGAAAATGACCTAGGATGGAGATGTAGAAAGGGACACTGACAGACTTGAGATGGTCTGTTGTGTATCTTCATTAAATTAAATATACACTGATAAGAGAAAAATTCTGATGTCCTAAATTTAATTATCAGAGGATGGAGGAGAGATGGGGGAGGTTAATCAGTTAATAGTTAAGGTCAAAAGTCACAAAAGGTCATCTCACATTCTTGCCTGTGTGTTAAAACCTTAACTCAAGCCCTCTCCTGACCCCCAAGGTGCTACTGCATCCTGCTTATAACTCCAGTCAGTCCAGAAGCAGCTCATACTTCTTATGGACTTCTATCCCCAAATTTACCCCTCTTCATGTTATCCCACCCCTATCTATAGTCAATATAAAGTAAAATGTATACAATTTACTTTCATTTTCCAAATTTTCATTATAAAAATAATCTCTAGACCAGCATCTTCCCAACTCCTATCTAGATTTGCTGCTGGAAGTTTTGAGAACTTGTCCCAGGACCTGGTCCTTTTTTTTCCTGGTTCACATCAGCTCAGTAAAGCCTTTTATTACACGAATACTTCATTCTCAAGAGTTTTGGTTAATGACCATCTCTCAGATGAATCCATAGACAGAACTCAAGTCAGTTTGGTTGACTGTTTTTCACCTAGCCTGTGGCAGCAGGGAGAAAAGGGTTCTGTATGACACTGAGGGATTTGGTGGGGGGGGGGGGGGGGCAGCAGAGATGAGGCCTGGGAGGGAGCAGCTCAGAATCAATTATCACCATCATTCTAGTTCATAAAATAATGGCAACACATAGTGTGACATAGTGTGACATAGTGTGACTATGCACCTGGCACTGTTCTAGGCACTTTCACTCACTAAACCCTGACAGTAACATTGTAAGGGGCAGTCACCAGCACTGCACATGGGAAAAAGAGGCAGAGTGTCAAGGATCTTGGCCAAGGTCCACAGCTATTTATATGAACCCTTCACAAGCGTTAAAATCCAACACTTTGCTGTAACAGGAGTTCCAGAAGGAAACTGAGAACCAGTGCTTTAAGACTGGAAAATGGGGACCAGAAGTGAAGACTCACTTTTATTATCTACTCCTTTGACTGCTTAAATTATGTTCATATGTACATGTATTATTTGTTCAAATGTAGCTTTTTTTTTTTGCTTTTGCTTTTTGGTACCAGGGATTGAACTCAGGGGCACTGAACCACTGAGTCATATCCCTGGCCCTTATTTTTTAATTTTGAGGCAAGGTCTCACCAAATTGCTTATGGCCTCACTAGGTTGCTAAGGCTGGCCTTGGACTTGCAATCCTCCTGCCTCAGTCTCCTGAATCTCTGGGATTACAGGCATGCATCATTGTACCTAATTTTGTGTAATTTTGTGTGGTACTGGGGATTGAACCCAGTAGCTCTCTACCATGGGGCTACGTCCCCAGCCCCATTTTTATATTTTTTAGTTAGAGGCAAGGTCTCATTGTTACCAAGGCTGTCTCTGACCTTGTGATCTTCCTGTTTCAGCCCCCTGAGTCACTTGGTTGTTTTGAGTACTAGGGATTGAACACAGAGTCGCTTTATCACTGAACTACATCCCCATCTCTCTCTCTCTCTCTTTTTTTTAAATTCTGAGACAGGGTGTCCCTAAATTCCTGAAGCTGGCCTGGAACTTGTGATACTCTGGCCTCAGCCTCCCGAGTTGTTGGGATTACAGGCGTGTGCCACCACGCCGGGGAAAACTAGCATTCTCACAAATCTTTTTTGGGGTGGAGGGAATTCAACTGAGTCTCGTGCATCATAGGTGAGTACTCTACTACTGAACTACATCTGGCCCCCCACCCCACGCAAGTCCCTCGAATATAATTAAAACAAAACAAAACAAAAACCCGAAATCGGATTTCAAATGAAAAGTGGAAGTCCGGCATGGTGTTGCAAGTCTGTAATTCTGGCGTCTGGAGGCTGAGACAGGATTGCGCGTTTGAGGGCAGCCTGGGCAATTTTGTAAGACCCTGGCTTAAAATAAGAAGGGCTAGTGATGTAGCTCGGTGATAGAGGGGACCTGAGTTCAATACTCAGTGCTATAAAAACAAAAACAAAAACCACAAGAGGAAAAAGAAAAACCACACTCCAAAAAAATAAAATAAAATAAAATAAAATAAAAATAAAGTGGCAAGTTTTCCATTCGTCCCATCTTGCCACCAGGCCACCAGTTCTAAGGCGGCCCGCACCCGCTTGCGCTTGCGCTGTCCTCCCGCAGGCCGCGCCCTCTGCCTTTGGCGCGCTCAAGGCTCAGCCCGCAGACTTTTGAATTTTTGGCCTTCCATCGGGGGCCTCCTCCGCCGCCGCTGCAGAGGAATTTATGACGTAGTTCAGCTTTGACCTGGCCGCTTCTCCCCGTGACTTCAGGACTCCACCCGCCCACCACTGCTGCCCCATCTGGCATCCCGGGGGTGCAGGGGCCCTCGATCCAAGTTCGCTTCTTCCAGGGGTTCTCTCCGCCTGGAATGCCCTTGCCTTTCCGTCCTTAAGGGTCCAACCGCACTTGGCGCCCTTTCCTAAGTGATTTGATCCCCTAATCGGTTTCCCCTCAAACTGGGACCTCTTCCAGGGCCCACGCCAGCTGATTCATGCAGAGGAACTGAAATGCCTCTCTGACGCTCCACCCCACCGCATTCCGTCAACACGACTTAAGAGGCAGGTCTCGAACCCGAAATCTCCGGAGCGGCGCGCCCTCCCTCGTTTCTGTTTAACACACTGAAAACCGTGCGGCGAAGTGACGTGCACGCGCAAGGTCAATCATGGCGCGCCCCCGCCTCCCCTCTGTCATCGCATGCGTACTGAAGCCAACCGTCTCATTGACGCATGCTCAGCCTGGCGTTCACGTTCGGGTTCCGCACGCCCAGCCCGCGGCGCATGCGCAGCAAGCCGATTTCAGCTTGGCCGCACGATACCTCTTCTTTCTTCCTCCTTCGGGCCGGCTTTCCTTAGGTGCCGTTTCTGGAACGCCGAGGCCTATTCTGGAGTGACCGGTGTCTCTATCTGTCACACTCCCGACCCCCCAGGCACCTTTTACAGGCGGGTGGCTTGTTTTGGAACCTCCCCGCCCCCACCCGGTTCCCGTCACGGGAGAGCGCGCGCCGCGCCCCAGGAGCCAATCAGCAGCCGCCCTAGGTAAGGAGCCCGCGAGCCCGCGCCAGGCGCGCGCACCGGCGGGGAGCGGGGACGCGCCGCAAGCCCCGCCCCTGCCTCGACCGTTAACGGGTCGCTAGGACGTCGGCGGGTGCGCGGAACTGAGTGGCGAGCTGAGAGCAGTGGCCGAAGGCCGGGTTGGCGGGAGTCGGGGCGGGAGACACGGATAATGTGTTAATGGAAACTTCGATTCTGGGAGGCCCTGCTAGAGCCTGTAACCTGCCCCAAAAGGACTGAGAAGCCCCTCCGATAACGTGGAAAGAGAATCTGAGTTTCTGAACGCGCCCTCTTAGGAGGACCCCAGACCGATTCCTGAATCCTGGGCGGCCTTGCGAGCAACGTGTAAATGGGGACTTGAGTTGTGGGGTTCCCCAGGGAGGCCTTGCAAACCAATGGCTAAGTATGGGAGGACTGCCGCCACCTAGGAGCCTGTAAAAAAATATATATATAAATACTAGAGAGTCCTTAGAAAAATGTGTAAACCAGCTATTAAGTTCTGGGGTGCTGGATGCCTCAAGAGGGTGGACCAGAATACACAAGTCAGGAACCCGGGGTCTCCCCGAATAACTTGCAAGTATACAGTTTAATTTTGGAAGATCCCCAAAGGGAGCCCCCCCACCACCACCACCAAGAATGTGTAAATTAGGTTCAATTCCTGGGAGGTCACCATAGGAGCCTTGTAAGTAGGCACTTAAATTGGCTTCTTAAGTGCTTGGGGGGAAAGTCCCCAAAGCAGCTTGGACACAACATTGGGATCCTCAGATTGCATGTAGGTGGGATAAGTACTGGGAATTTAGGGGAAAAAAAGGCAGAGAGTGTGAAGGAACTTGGTCAAGGTCTGTGGCAACACATACTTTTAACTCCAGTGCTTTGCTATAACAGGAGCCTTGTGCTCCCACAATGGCGGTTAAATAAACTCAAGTACTGTAGATGGTCCCAAAGTAATGTGCAAAAGGACACATTTGCCTGGGAAGGGGACCCTCATAGGTTCATGAACAGGTACTTTAGTACTAGAGCAGAATCTCCTTTGAGACATGAAAACCAGACACTTAGCCACTAGGAGGTTTTCAGAATAATGTGTAGACAGACACTTAATTGCAGGGGACAAAAGAGTGACCAAGTTCAGGGGAGAGTTCCATCAGAGACTGTAAACAGTCATTTCAGTGCTGAGTGAATCATTTTCCATAAGAATCTGTAAACAGGCCCTTGTCCCCCTGTCTAGGAAGGCCGTCTTCAGCCCAATTTGTGGCCGAGGGAGAGATCACATAGAGCAGTGAGAGGGGTAGACGAGCTACAGCCTGGCTAGCAAAATGCTCCTGTGTCCTGTAAATAGATACTTTAGCCTGGAAAGTCTCTCTCAGGGCCTGTTTGTGTCATTAAGTACTGCAGTGTGGGGGTGGGAGGATTCATAGTGATTCAACAGGCACTTAGCTAAGCAGGGTCAGCAAACTTTCAGTAAAAGACCAGAGGGCAATTAATTTAGGCTGTATAGACCAGTGTCATCTACTCAGCTCTGCCACTATATCAAGAAGGCAGCCATAGGTAGTTTGTAAATTGATGGATGTGACCATGTTCTAATAAAATCTTGTGTTTGCATAAACAAGACGGATCAGATTTGACCCATAGAGCAGTTTGCTTAACTGACCTCTGAGTTAGAGCCCTTTGGTCCTATAAACAGTTGAGTAGTCAAAGACCTCACTGGAATGATATATAAACATCTGAGGGAACTATCCCTAAGGACCTATGAACAGATAATTGAAATTCAGAGTGTGAGGGATGGCAGACCATCAGGAGTAAAAGGTGAACTGATGCTGAAATGCCTTGGGTTATCAGGTAAATATAGGCCTATGGTGCTAGAACCCCAGCCCCTCATATGCTAGTAATAGGTAATCAGAAGAGGAGCTGTCAGATGAGGATCCTGTTACTCATTTGTAAGGAAATGACTTGCTGCATTTTTGGAAGGGGAATATTTGATGTTTTTGTGAATCTGTCCCTATAAATTGTATTTGTGTTAGAGCATTTCAGTAGTTGAAAATGGTTTTGATTTAGAGAAAAAATGTTTCTGACTGCCTACAGAGCAAGGTAATTTAAGGTTAATATGGGACTGCCAACCTTGTGTTACATTTTACCTTGCCTTTTATTAATTTGCCTCCCAGCCCAAGATGGCTGTCTGAGCTCCAGACTTCACACCCACATTCCTTTCAGCCATGAGGATGAAGAGGCAAAAGGCATATTCCAGCTTCTATAAAGGAAAGTTTCCTAATGTTGCCAGAGCATACTTTGGTATTGTACCATTAGCCAGAAGGTACTTAGTCATGTGGCCACACCCATTTGCAAACAAAAGCAGAGAAGTGTGTCTCAATAGGCATGTACCTAGCTCAGAATGAGAATTTTACTCTTTTGGAAGAAGTGAAGAATGGCCCAGCTGGCGGTTGGGCCACAGCCATAGGGCTCTCTTTTGAAAGGAATTCCTGGGGAAGCCAAGTGCAGTGGAAAGAAACTCTCTTTGCCCTGAAATCCCCTCATTACTTCTGTAGGTGACCATGTCTGAGTCTGGACACAGTCAGCCTGGACTCTATGGGATAGAGCGGCGCCGACGGTGGAAGGAGCCTGGCTCTGGTGGTCCCCAGAATCTCTCTGGGCCTGGTGGCCGGGAGAGGGACTACGTTGCACCATGGGAGAGAGAGAGGCGGGTGAGTGTCTTGACAGCATTCATGTATCCCATTTGTTCCACAAATGTTCATTGAGCCGCTGCCATGTGTCAGGCTAATGGAGGTGCTGAGGATATATCTGGACAAAACTGACTGTCCTCATGGAGTAAGAAGGTGGAGAATGATAGAGGGGGCTGTTTTAGATGACTTAGTCAGAGATGGCCTCTCTAAAGAGTTGACTTTTGGAGCAGAGACCTGAAGAAATGAGGGAACAAACCATGCCAAAATCTGAGTTGAAGAGCATTCTAGACAGAACAGCAAGTGCAAAGGCCCTGAGGTGGTCTGAGCTGGTATATTCAAGGATTAGCCAGGAGGCCAATATGGCTGTAGTGGATGAGGAAGGAGGGAGATTGATAGATGAGATCAGAGAGGTAACTGGGTCAGATCCTGTAAGATATGGTAGGCCTTGAAAAGAATTTTGGATTTCACTCTGAGTGAAATTGGCATTGGAGGGTTTGAGCTGCCAAAATTTCATGTTTTAAAGAGTTGTGTATCAGTAACAGTAGTAACTGTTTCTTTTTATTGAGCAACTTAAAGCTGCTGGGGCTGTGCTAAGTGCTTTACGTCCTGTGGGTCTTCTCAAACCCTTATACCTACCCCATGAAGTAGAATCTTTAACAGTTCTGGTTTTCCATAATGAGGAAAGTGAGCTTCAAAGGTAAAGGGACTTGCCCAAAGTCATAGTCAGTAAGCCTTGGGGCCAGGGCTCAGATGCAGGTTCCGATTAATCTCAAGCACTACCTCATTCTGACTGGAAATCAGGAACCCTCAGTTGTGCCTTGACCCTGCTGTGCTCCGCTGTGGAACCCTGAACCCGTCTTCTGGGTGCTTTCTGTCTCCCTTTTTTTTCTGGCACCAGAGATTGAACCCAGAGGCACTTAACGACCGAGCCACATCCCCAGCCTTTTCATTTTGAGACAGGGTCTTGTTAAGTTACTTAGGGCCTTGCTAAGTTGCTGAGGCTGGCTTTGAACTTGAGACCCTTCTGCCTCAGCCCCCCAGCCACTGGGATTGCAGGTGTGTGCTACCACGTCCAGCTCTGGGTGTTTTCTCTGAGGCCCTGCCTACTTCTGAGATATTTGGTAAGGTGGAAGGAAGAAAAATTTGGAACCGTTTCTGAGCCATAAAACTACAAACATGAATAATTTTTTCATGGTGAGCTGGGCTCTTACTTGTTCCTATTCTTGGGTTACAGCATAAATAAGAACATATAGACTCTTCTACACACATCTTTTTGGGGAATGTTCCCATGTTCCTACACCATCAGCTTTTGTCCCTAAACAAGCAGCTCTGCAGTCTTACTGTTGTCTCTGACTGTGCTCCCAAGTCCTAGCAGCTTCCTGGCTCACCCATGGGTTCCTCAAATCTTGCACATCGCCTGCTGAGCTCAGCGTCTTCCTGCCCTCTCTGGTTGAACTTCTCCCCATTTCAGTGACAGTCCACCAGGCCTTTTCCTATGTGCCTCCCTCCCTCCTGCTTCCTCTGCTGGTCAGGTACTAGTGCTCTACATCCTGCCTTCCAAACACATCTCTCCATGTCTCCATCCCAGGCCTCATCACTCCTCCTTCTCCTCCTGGAAGCCTGTTGCCCTTCAGGTCTTCCCCTGAGATTTTTCTTCTTCCCAGCACACTTTCATATCATCCTTTTGTTGTTCTTCACTGAGCCAAGGAAGTGAGCAGGGTTTAGGATGATGAAGAAGCAGACCAGTGAGTTGTCAAGATTCCCCCGAGTTACTCAGTTAACCAGAGAAGGAAGATGTCTCTCAGGACTCTGTCCTCTTGTAAGATTGGGGGTAAGTGAGGGGAGTCATGAAGAGGGCAACATGGGGGTTCAGTCCAGCCCTCTAGCGCAGGCGCAGGTCTGAGGAAGAAGGAGTCAGGACAGCAAGCACCGCCAGCAGTGATCTTGCCTTGTGTCAGGTGCCAAGCTGACCGTTTGCATGTTCTTTCACCTTTTGTCTTCATAATAGTCCTGGGAGGAAGAAACACCTATCCCCACTCACTGGAGGGGGAAACTGAGTCACGTTGAGGGTAGTTTTTTTATTCACATTCATAGCCAACAGTAGATTGAACAGTTTGATCCCGGATCTCTCTGGCCCCAGAGCCCTGGCTTCTTTCCTTTGAACTTGTTTAATGATCAGAATGGATGAGGACATGGTTCTGGATCTAGTCTGCCTTTGTTCAAGTCCTGGCTCCATTGCTTATTGACTGTGTGACTTTCAGCAAGCCAGTTACACTCTCTGTGCCTTTATTTGTTAAGTGGGAGTAACAGTGCCTGTCCCCAGATGTGTTGGTAGGATTGAAGGAGGAACATATGGGGACTTCTGAAGTGGTACCTGGTCTCTAAGGCCATCTGGAGTGTCTGGGAAAGCCAGGGAGCCATTCCTGAGTAACTGCCTTCCCTTAACCACAGGATGGCAGTGAAGAAGCGAGCACTTCTGTCATGCAGAAAACCCCCATCATCCTCTCGAAACCTCCAGCAGAGCGGGTGAGCCGGGAAGCGCCTTTGGAAGGAGGGAGAAGGGGATCCTTAGGGAGGAGATCCCCTCCATTGGCTGAAACTTTCTTACTCCCACAGTCGAAGCAGCCACCACCTCCAACTGCCCCTGCTGCGCCACCTGCTCCAGCTCCTCTGGAGAAGCCCATCGTCCTCATGAAGCCACGGGAGGAGGGGAAGGGGCCTGTGGCTGGAACAGGTGCCTCTACCCCTGATGGCACTGCCCCACCACCTCCTGCAGCCCCTGCACCACCCAAGGGAGAGAAGGAAGGTCAGAGACCCACACAGCCTGTGTACCAGATCCAGAACCGGGGCATGGGCACTGCCGCACCAACAGCCATGGACCGTGAGTTGGGGCCAGGCAGGATCAGGCTGGGAGCTGGCACCCATCACTCACAGACCTTCACCTCATCCTCTGACTTCTGCTTTTCCTCTCTCCAGCTGTTGTGGGTCAGGCCAAACTACTGCCCCCAGAGCGCATGAAGCACAGCATCAAGTTGGTGGATGACCAGATGAATTGGTGTGACAGTGCCATTGAGGTACCAGAATCCCTGCCTGCCTGAGCTTCCCTGGGTCCCTCCACCCCACCTCTGGCTCGCAGTAGGCAACACTAGACCAGACAGCTTTCAGGCAGCTGCAGCAGTGAGTGGGGTCAGAGTCAGAAAGTTTGCCTAACCAGGCCTGAATGTCCACCAGCTGTGCTGCTTGATAAACTGCTGAAATACTTTGATGCTACTTGGTAAAGAGGCACTCTCACCACTGCTCCAGATGCCCTGGGCTCTCTTGTGCCACCTCCCTGCAGGGGGTCAGTGGGGCCCTGCTGCAGCACTCCTAATTGGTTGACACTCCCGTCTCAGCGTGGTTCAGTCTCATTTCCTGGAGGTCTCCCATCCTGCAGCCCCTATTGTGGTTCACCCCTCACGTTGCTGGGCCAAAATGCCTCTCTTCTTCTCTTGGTTTTTCTCCCCCAAACCTGTCACATCACACTCCCGCTCAGATTCTCCCAGTGGTATCCCCCTCTCACAACAACTTGAACTTATTAGGACACCATGCCTGACTCACGTAGTATCTGTGACACTGCAGCTCCTGCTACCTGTGTGTCCACTCAGGTAGACATTAACTGGAGATCTAAAGAAAAAAGTAAAAAGGCAGTGTCCAGGCCCTACCCTTCAGCACCATCAAGTAGAAATTTTTAAAGTGATGGAAATGCTGTATGCAGTGTAGCCACTACCTCTGTCTGGGGCAGTTGAACATTTGAAAGGTGGCTAGTGTAACTAAGGAACAGAATTTTTTTTTTTTTTTTTTTTTGGTGCTAGGGATTGAACCCAGAGATACCACTGAGCTACATTACCAGCCCTTTTTTCATTTTGAGACAGGGTCTTGCTAAGTTGTGAGGCTGTCTTCCAACTTGTGATCCTCCTGCCTCAGCCTCCCTAGTCATTGGGATTATAGGTGTGAGCTACCGTGCCTGGCTAGGAACAGAATTTTTAATTTCCTGTAAGTATTCACATGATCAGCACCTATCATATTAAACAGATATTCTGCTTTAAGGTGTTAAAGCTCATTAAATACTGATTAAACCCAGTTCATTTGTTTGTACTGAGGATTGGACCCAGGGGCACGCTACCACCAAGCCACACACCCACTTTTTTTTAACCCTTGGAGACAGGGTTTCACCAAGTTGCCCAGGTTGTCCTTGAACTTGTGATCCTCCTGCCTAATCTTCCCAAATTGCTGGGCTTATAGGCCTGTTCCACCGCAACCAGCCCTCTTTTTTTCCCCCATTGGTTCTAAGGAGCCAGAGTTCAGGGTAGCAAGATTTTTCTTGAGGAGTGTCTCTTCCGCCCCCTTGTGGTAAAAGACAGCAAAACTGATGGCCAGAAGCAAAGGTCTCGTAATTCCTACAAACAAGAGCCTGGATGTTCTTCTACACACCACTGCCTTTGTCATGCTTCATGATGGTCTGTTTCAAGAGCCCTCAGTTACCCATTTCTGACTTTTCCAAACCTTCCCTTCAGTTTCTGTGCCTCTAACCTTCTCTTCCCCAAGATCAAACATCCCTTTTTTCTCTCACTGTGTTGCAGCCACTCTGACTTCTTTTCAGTTTCTTGACCGTGCCAGGTCCCGTCCACAGAATGTTGTTCTTTTTTGGGCGCTGGGGATTGAACCCAGGGCCTTGTGGTTACAAGGCAAGCACTCTACCGACTGAGCTATCTCCCCAGTCCAGAATGTTGTTCTTTATACCCACAACATTCCATGTAACCCCATCACAACACAGAACAGAGGCCCTTTGCCCAAATGAGGAGATTGGACCGTAGACGTTTTTCTTCCTATATGATAAAACAGGCAGGCAAGTCCCAAAGATCTCTGGTGTCTCCAAGCACCAACATCTAACAGATTTGTGAAAGTCATATTCCTTTATCTTCCCACAGTACCTTTTGGATCAAACCGACGTGTTGGTGGTTGGTGTCCTGGGCCTCCAGGGGACAGGCAAGTCCATGGTCATGTCATTGTTGTCAGCCAACACTCCAGAGGAAGACCAGAGGTGAGGGGAGCATCAGTTAGGGATGCAGGAGGCCAGGAGGGAGGTGGGCATTCATTTGGGGCAGGGACAGAGTGGGCCTGAGTATTATAAGTGGTGTTACCAAAGGACTTTGAGAAATTGCTTCCCTTCCCTAAGTCTCAGCTCCTCCATCAGAAGAGGATAATTACGGACTGGACAAAATCTGGGCAGCTCCAAGGCAGCCAGTTTTGTTCCTTCTCCCCTCCCTTCCTGCTTTTGCCCCCAGAAATGATAGAGCCCAGGAGAAACTTTAACTTTCATTAAAGTTTTGAATTTGAGATAGCCTCAGGCTCAGCCCTGCTGGCTTAGTTGATTGACCTTGGCAGGTCCCTTCACCTCCCCAAATCCCACATTTAAGTGGATTTAGGGAAGATGAACCCCAAACCTGTCACATCACACTCAAAAAGGCAAAGTTTTTTTTGTTTTGTTTTGTTTTGTTTGTTTTTGGTGGTGGTGGTGGTTTTTTGTTATTGTTTTTGTCTACTGGGGATTGCACCCAGGGATAGTTTACCACCAAGCTACATTCCTAGCCCTTTATTTTTTATCTTGAGACAGGGGCTCACTCAGTCATTGAGGGCCTTTCTAAGTTGCTGAGGCTGGCCTTGACCTGTGATCCTCCTGCCTCAGCCTCTTAAGTCACTGGCACCTGGCAAGAAGGCAGAAGTTAACAAGGACTTGGCACACAGCCCAAATGCTCACAGGCTGCACTTGGGAACAGTTCTGGGTCACCTTAAGAGCTTTATTTCCATTGCAGCTTTCACCCCCAAGTAGCAAAAATTTCCTGTGGTTCTTGGTTCAGATTCCCAAGCTAGAGAAAATCCCATCCTCCCAGCTGATCTTTTTGAGCCATGTCAGCCTGTGGAGTGGCAGACTTTGCTACCAACTCTGACTTCAACTTTGATGCCATCAGGTCTCATAGGTTGTACCTCCTGAATGTCTTTATGGTTCATCTGTTTCTCCTTTCCTTCACTCCCACCTCCCTGGTCCAAGCCTTTGATATCTTCCAAGAGCCTCCGATTTGGTCTCTGCCTTAGTTCATTTCAGCAAGTGTTTATTGAATGCTTAGTATGTGCCAGGTCCTGTAGAACAACAGTATATAAAACTGACAAAAATCTGTTTTCATGGCATTTATATTTAGTAGGGGAGATTGAAAATGAAACACATCTATCATTTGCCATGTTAGAGGATGATAACCAAAGAGGAGTTACAGGGCAGGTGCTTGGGCCTAGGTTAGCTTTAAATCGGGTGATCAGGGAAGGCCTTTGTAAAGGGAACATTTAAGAAAACATGGACTCGGGATAGAGTGTTGCACTGAGAGGCAATGGCAAGCGCACAGTCTTTGAGGTGGGATCTTGCTCAAAGTGTGTGCAAAATAGCATGGATGCGGAGGAAGCAAGAGGGGGAGTCAGTACTCTGTGGGAGAGCTCTTGCCCAGCATGAGAAGGCCCTGGGCTTGATGCCCTGCACCACACAAAAAAGGGGGGTCATAGAAGATGAGATCAGAGAAGCAAAGGAAGACCCCAGTGCTGGCCTTAGGAGCCATTCTCTGTTTTTCCACACACAGTCCTTGCCATAGCAGCAAGGGGAATTTTTTTCAAATCAAAATTTGTTCCCATTATACCTCTACTTGTCAGGGACTTCTCTAGGCTCAAAGATTAAAACCCCAGCTCCTGACCATGTCCGTTAAGGTCCTTTGTGCACTCTTCCTGCTGCTCTTCCTTTCCCTGTCCCACACTCCCATTCTTTCTGCTCTTATGATACTTTCTACAAGCTGCCTTTCTTTTGCCTGAAATAGCCGCCTGTGTCCCACTCCTCTCCCTCATATACACCCACCTAATTAACTCCCTCTTTGTCTCTCACCCACAGTGTCATTTCCCTCTTGGTGGCAGCCCCTCCCAGCTCCACCAGCTACATTGTCCCCACTCACTGCTACACACCTCTCCTTTCTGCCACCCACAGTTTCCCATTTCCTTTGATTTATAAGCTAGGCAGAAGCTCCATGGAAGTAGAGACTGTGTCTTTCTTGTTCAGTGCTCTGTGCTGGTACGTGGCTGGTACCTGGCAGATAGGAGGTTTTCTTACAGTGGGTTTTCTTACAGTGTTTGTGACGTGGGAGGATGCCTCTTCTGTGTCCCACAACGGAGCATCTTCAGGAGGTAGAAATTACCCTTTGGGAGGCAGATACTATCATCCTGGTTTTATAGTTGAAAGAAGTAAAATCACTCTGTCACAGTGTTGACCTCAGTGGTGGGGGGCAAGACACAGCTCTGCTTCCTTTACCCTCATCCCCAGCACCCAGCACAGGTAGAAATGAGGGAGACTTGCCCAAGTGGGGAGGAACTGGGAACCAAGACTCCAAACTTCTTTGACTGGGGTGGAAGGCATTCCATGCTGTGCCTCAGTGCTTGGCATATAGCAGGAACATTCAGTGACTAGTAGCTAGCAACTATATATGTGCTATATGTTAGGCACTATTTTTTTTTTTTTTTTTGAAAGAAAAAAAAGTCAAGTTTATTGAGATATGAGTTGCATATAGTAAAATTCATCTTTTTTTTGTGGTTTAGACATTTCTTTCTTTTTTTAATTTTAATTAAAAATCATAAATTTACATAGGGCAATCTTGTTTGATTCATTCTGTTATTTTTTTCCCTTCCCCCCCACCCCTCCCACCCCTTTTCCCTCTATACAGTCCTTCCTTCCTCCATTCTTACCACCCTCCTTATCCCTAACCCTAAACCTAACCCTAACCCTAACACTTACCCCTCCTACCCCCCCTTATATGTCCTCATCCGCTTATCAGCGAGATCATTCGTCCTTTAATTTTTTTAGATTGGCTTATCTCACTTAGCATGATATCCTCCAATTTCATCCATTTGCCTGCAAATGCCATAATTTTATCATTCTTCATGGCGGAGTAATATTCCATTGTATATAAATATGCCATAGTTTCTTTATCCATTCATCAACTGAAGGGCATCTAGGTTGGTTCCACAATCTGGCTATAGTGAATTGAGCAGCTGTGAACATTGATGTGGCTGCATCTCTGTAGTATGCTGATTTTAAGTCCTTTGGGTATAGGCCAAGGAGTGGGATAGATGGGTCAAATGGTGGTTCCATTCCAAGCTTTCTAAGGAATCTCCACACTGCTTTCCAGAGTGGCTGCACTAATTTGCAACCCCACCAGCAATGTATGAGTGTACCGTTTTCCCCACATCCTCGCCAACACCTATTGTTGCTTGTGTTCTTGATAATTGCCATTCTAATTGGGGTGAGATGAAATCTTAGGGTAGTTTTGATTTGCATTTCTCTTATTACTAGAGATGTTGAACATTTTTTCATATATCTGTTGATTGCTTGTACATCTTCTTCTGTGAAGTGTCTGTTCATTTCCTTAGCCCATTTGTTGTTAGGCACTATTTTAAGGGCTTTGCATATATTAACTTCATGATAATCTTAACAGTTTGGGTACTGTTGTTAACCCATTTCCAATGGGAAACTGAGAAGAAGGGGATCAAGGAATTTGTCCAAAGCCACAGAGCCAGGAAGAGGCAGAGCTGAGATTTGAATCCTGGTAGTCTGGCAGAGTCTCTGCTCTTAAACGCCTCTGTCTACTGGCTTAGCTAAGAAACCTACTTATGGGCAAGAGTAAAGTCATGGGGCACAAAACATGACCCGCTTCAGACACGAGCCCCAGACGGAAGGCTTAGTTGGCAGGCAGGGAACCGCATCTCCCTGCTTGCCATGGGGTTATGCTTTGGAGGCATCAAGACCCAGAGGTAGCACTCTCACACCACCACCTGCTTCTCTTCATAGGGCATATGTTTTCCGGGCCCAGAGCGCTGAAATGAAGGAACGAGGGGGCAACCAGACCAGTGGCATTGACTTCTTCATCACCCAAGAACGGATTGTTTTCCTGGACACACAGGTGCCAGCCCTGCACTTGCTCAGCCCCAAGCTAGTGTATTTTGAAGCCAGAACCCTGCGTGGATTCCAGCCAGGCCATGCTCATGCTGGGTCCCCCTGGGCAGGTTGTATCTTTCTTGGCCCTTAGTCTCTCTGAGTCAGGTTTTGCCCCTCTCCCATTCACTGCACACTGTGGTCCGAAGGCTGTTCTAGCACACTTCTAGGGCATTTAAATGTGGGCCCAGATTCTGCCCTTTAACTCTCATCAGGTGGGCAACTTGACATTTGAACCCCCTCAGTCCTCAGTTCTTTAACAATACACGGGGATGAGAGTTGTACTTAGCATCTTAGGAGTTTGGAGGATTCAGCGGAACAGTCCAGGCCAAGTGCTTGGCCAGGACCTGGCACGAGGTTAGTACCAGACTTATCATTGTGGTTAGAACTGCCCTGTCCTGCCTTTGCCTGGCTGCTTTCCTCAGCTGCTCCCTTGCTTTCAGGTAGAGTCCAGGTTCCTCAGCCTGACGTTGAATTCTGTGGCTTGACTCCTCAGTCTCTCCTCACCCTCTTTGGAGTAGTCACCAGCCCCATCCACACCACAACTCCTCTCCATGGGCTCGCTCCTCTCGGACTTTGTGCATCCACCAGTGAACTGTGGCAGACTTGATCAAGTTGCTCAGCATTCCATTCCTCAGTTTTCTCAAGTGGGGAAAATATATGGCCCACCTCCTGGGGTCTTTGTGAGGTTTCACAGACCAATACAAGTGAAGTTGTAATGGTAGTGCTCAGCATGAATCAAGTGCTGACTGCACTCAGCTGTTAGTATCATCCTGTTAGTCTGCTGACCCCTCTCCCTGAGGAGCCCGTTGGGTGGCCCCCCTCGGAAGCCTCCCACCTCTGAGGCCCACTGCTGCCCAGGTGCACTTCCCTTCTCAGCACATGTGTTGCCAGTGTGTGCTCCCGCTCTCCACCTGTCACGCTTTTCAGGGCACAGGGCCTGGGCCAGAGTCAGTGCTCATACTTTTTAGAACAGTGTACTGGTCACTATGTACTGATGACAGAGAGTGGAAAACCTGCAAACGTGAGGTGAGCACTGTGTGCCAGGCCCTGAGCAGGGGCCACCAGGACCTGGAGACAAACCCGCCTGGCTGTGGGCTGAGTCAGAGGCCTGTGAGGGGAACAAAGGACGTTGAGACGGAAGAGAGCCCTGCTTGGTGTTTTGGAGTTCTAGAAAGTGAGCAGTTGTGAAAACTCTTGCCAGAAGAATTCCACTCAAATAGTAAAATAGTGACTGTCGAGGTAATTCAGTTCTTTTCATTTTTTAGTTGAATGGCCCTTTAAGAAAAGTTTGTTGAGCTCACCACTGAGCTTTTACATGAACTGATGTGATTTTTAAATCTTCACCAAATTTCACACTATCAGTTGTTTTTTGACCTAAGTAATTATCGTAGCACAGTTTTGAAAGCATGTGAAACAACTAACAAAAAGGGTCTTTGAGGAACATCACTCATTCAAGGAAACGCTAAATTTATTAGCACTAGGAGGAGACGTCTTCTCTTTGGGCATGAGGTGCTTGCGAGCAGTGATGATTTGTAAAGGAGCTGGGGAAAGTGTAAATTTTTTCCCTTTAGCCTCCTGCTGACTAGCACTGTACTAATTAGAAATCGCCGGCTCATGTTCCTTCGTCTAAAGGCAGTATTCATCTTCAGTGTGTGCAAGTCTGGTGGCTGTGGTCAGCCCTCCCCTCACTTTGTCTTCTCTCCTTTGCTCCAGCCCATCCTGAGCCCCTCCATCTTGGACCATCTCATCAATAATGACCGTAAACTGCCTCCAGAATATAACCTTCCCCACACCTATGTTGAGATGCAGGTAAGGGAACCTAGCCAGACCCAGGGGTAAGGATTTTGCACTCCCCGCTCCCCTCCCACCCCCTCAGGATCTGTGACGGGAGCTGCATGTGGTTGTTGACTTAGTGTCTGCTTCATAAGAGCCCTGGGTGCCCTGAGGGCTGCAGGTAGAGGACAGCATGAAGAGTCAGATCTGGCTCAGCTCCTGCCCCTTTCCCTTCAGGCTGCCACATCCCCCTGTGTAAAACTGGGGCAGTGCCTGCTCCCTTGCCCCGGTCAGGTTGGCCTGTAAGAGAAGTGACTGCACAGCGCTGGGCAACAGAGGCGCTCGGAGGCTCCGAGGCCATTACCCTGCTGCTCCCTCAGCTTAGTCCTGGGGTCAGGAACTACAGTTGGGCACAGGAGACCCAAACCTCAACTCTGTTGTTCCTTCCTGCCCACCTTAGTCACTCCAGATTGCTGCTTTCCTCTTCACGGTCTGCCATGTGGTCATTGTCGTCCAGGACTGGTTTACAGACCTCAGTCTGTACAGGTGAGGAGCAGGTAGGGAGGGGGAGTGAGGTGTGAGGCAAAGGCCCTGAGACTGAACCCTGGGCTCAGGGTCTCACAAGTTTCGCACAGCAGCTAGAGGGACCCATTTGAAATGTAAGTTGGAGTGGGTCTTCCCTACCTAACCCCCTCCCCAAAAGATGCACACGCACTTGGAATCCTCCACTCACTTCATATGGCTCAGAATAACCTTCAGAGGCCTTCCATGCTTTACAAGCTCCTGTGCCATCTGATCACCTTGCTGATCTCTACTGCTGCTTGTCCTCACTTGGAAGCACTTTTTCTGCAGATCTTCTCAGACTCCCTCCTTCATACTGCTCAGGTCAACCTCATCTCTATTGTTCCTTCCTGCCCTCCTTAGTCACTCAGGCCCTCCCTGGACAATCTATAACAGCATCCCCTGTTACTACCCCCTGCTCCTGCCCCCCAGACACTGTTTTCCTTCATTGCACTTAAAACTCTAGTGGGATACTCTGAATCTCCTCATGATCCCTCTCCCCTCCTAGAATGTGAGCCACAAAGGGCAGGGTTCCCAGCACCTTACACAGTGCTTGGCACAAGGTAGATATTTAATACAAATTTGTGAATGAATAGCACAAGGACCTGGCTTGTCTGGTCTTTGGAATTTTGTTAGCCGTCTCCTCTAGGTATGTGTGCCATCCCTTTGGTACCTTTGCAGGTGGGTAAAAAGAGATAGGACCTGAGGAATCCTACATGAAGCAGCTGTAGGTTCCAGAAATGCCCCCAGACAAGACCAACTCAAAACTTTTGACCTCAGGGATCCTTCTTGGCCTCAGGCTCCAGAGGGAAACTTGGGAGGAGGAGGGGGCAGCTTTGGCACAGAGCTCAGGCAGAGGGAAGGGACAGGCTCACAGGGAAGGGAAAACTGGGTCTAGGAAGCAGATGTCTCCAAAGTCAGGCAGCAGAGGAGTTGAGTCCCAGTTCTTGTTAGATGTCTTTCCTCAGTTCCTCATCAGCAGCACCTCGTCTGCAGTTGGTGCAGATTGAGTTTAGAGTTCAAAGCATTCAGCATAGCACCTGTACTTAGAAAGCAGTTGGTAAATGGGAACTGGAAATGGGGATGAACTCTGGGCCTGGCCAGTGCCAGACCCACATCTGCTGTGATCAGAACCGAGTGACTTAATTCTGAAACAGCCCCTCCTACCACCATCCACTGGGATTCATTCACATGACAAATATATTGAACATTGTGGATATCAGGTGCTGGGGATACACGGGTGAACAAAACAGAGAGAGCAGACTACTCATGGTGGGAATATTGACTCATGGGTGGGCATGTGGAAGAACCTTGCTCTTAAGCCATTTTCTGCACAAGGGCTTCTCAGAGTAGGCGGGCCCCTTGAAGTTGTGGATAATGTGTTTGTTTGTGAGGAGAAAATCCACACATTTTGTCAGACCCCATTATCCCTTGCCTTGGCTACCAGGTTTATTTTATTTACTTTCACATACTGGGAAAAATTATTTCAAAATAGCACAAACTGAAAACATGTTCACATAAAAACCTGTACACAGATATTTATAGCACCTTTATTCATAATTGCCAAAACTTGGAAGCAACCAAAGTGTCTTGCAAAAGGTGAATGAATAAAGAAACTGGTGCATCCAGACAATAGCATATTATTCGCTGCTAGAAAGAAATGAGCTATTAAGCTATGAAAAGACACAGAGGAAACTAAAATGCTTATGAGGAGGCCAATATGAAAAGGCTGCATACCATATGATTCTAACTTTATGACTTTAACTGTACAAAAAGGCAAAACTATGGAGACTGTAAACAAACAGTGGTTGCCAGAGGCTGGGGTGCGGGGAGGGAGAATTTGGCAGAGTGCAGAAGACTTTTTTAGGGCAGTGATAGTACTCTGTAAGGTGCTGTAGTGGTGACTACATGTCATTATAATTTGTCCAAACCAGAGTGCACAACACCAAGAGTGAACCCACTGTAAATTACAGGCTTTGGTAATAAGCACATGTCAGCGTAGGTTCATCAGTAACAATGCACTGCTCTGACGGGATCTGGATGGCGGGGGAGGCTGTGTTTGTGTGGGGCAGGAGGTGGATGCCAACTCTGAACTCCTCTCGATTTTGCTGTGAACCTAAAGCTTCTAAAAAATAGTCATTTTGTTTTGTTTTGTTTTCGAGTCAGGGTCTGTATTGCCCAAGCTAGGCTCAAGTGATCCTGCCACCACAGCTTCCCAAATACCTGGAGCTACAGATGCATGCTACCATAACGGGCTATTTTTTTAAAATATGGTAAACACATAAACTTTTTGTACAGTTGACATAGTTCCATGGATTGGTGTCTGAGAGGGTTGTCTCTGAATTCCCTAAACTTGTGTGAGAAACATGGCATGTTTGTGACTTTTTCTGAGCATGACTGTAGCTTTCACCAGAATTTCAAGGGGCACCCCACACCCAGACAGGGGCTTGAGGGTGCAAGTGCAGGAGCAGTAAACGGCCTTTTCACTCCAAACCCCCAGGTTCCTCCAGACAGCAGAGATGGTGAAGCCCTCCACCCCGTCCCCCAGCCACGAGTCCAGCAGCTCCTCAGGCTCTGATGAAGGCACCGAGTACTACCCCCACCTGGGTACGAGGTTTCCTGGGGGCTAGAGGAACAGGCGGGAGGAAAAAGGAGGGAGTGGAAGCCATGAGCACTCAGGAAGCAGGAAGAGCGGATGTGGGATCTGGGAAGAGCATGTGGGCGAGTTGTGAAGAGGGAAATCAAAACAGATTGGCTGCTACTTCTCTCAGATTCCCACTGCCTCAGTCCAGTCCTGGCCACCAAGTCCATGATCAGAATGAATCTGCCTCTTTCGGGGTCCCTGGCATTTCCTAGTACAGGGCTCAAGGAAGGAGTGCTGGGTTAACGTGAGCCCCCATGTGCCTGTTCTTCCTCCAGCCTTTGTACCTGCCACTCCTTTCCTGCAGTGTCCTCTGGTCCACTTCTCTCCTGCAAGGATCTAGTTCATTTATGACCTGCTACCCCATGCAGGGTCCTCCTGACCTCCCCTGACCTTGCTGAGCCCCTGTGCTTCTTGTCACACTCCTAATCACATAGCCTTCTTCCTCATCTTTTTTTCCATTAAACTAGGGGCTCCTTGAGGATGAAACCAGTTCTGACTTGTCCCTGGGACTCTTTAGTATCTTCCTGCACAGGGCTTGGTGCTAAAGTGAAGTTGCACAAATACTGATAGTAATTTGAACTCCAGGCAAGGGCAGATCTTTAGGGTGAGAAAGGAGTCTGTGTGACCCAGCACTGTCTTCCTCACATGGCCTATCTACTCCCACCTTAGTCTTCCTACAGAATAAAGCTCGCCGGGAGGACTTCTGTCCTCGGAAGCTGCGGCAAATGCACTTGATGATTGATCAGCTCATGGCGCACTCCCACTTGCGTTACAAGGGTGAGAACCACTTCCCAGCAGAGCTTTCTAACCCATGGTGCAATCCCTTGGCAGAGACCCCCAGACTAATCCCTGACCCTGGCTCTGACATCAGCTACTCCCACCCCCCAGACCCACAGCATGGTACCTGTAAGCTAAGTGTTTTCTCCTCTAGGTACTCTGTCCATGTTACAGTGCAATGTCTTTCCGGGGCTTCCGCCTGACTTCCTGGACTCTGAGGTCAACTTGTTCCTGGTGCCCTTCATGGACAGCGAAGCAGAGAGTGAGACCCCACCGAGAGCAGGTACACTTACCCCTCAAGGGAATCTGGGCCATGGGGAGACAGCCTTCCCTGGGCTAGGAAATGATGTGGGCTGCCCTGGTCTGGGAGTGACACAGACCTGAGAAAAGATGTCCCTAAAGTGCTTGGACCCTTTCTCAGGAGCATGTTCAGAGTTGTAAGGTACAGCAAGTGCTGGACTGGGGCAGATCCAGGTGTTCCTGAAGCCCAGGATGCTCATTGCAAGGAAGAGCTCCCTGCAGTCTGCTCTCCCATTCTCCCCACCCCCTCCAGGGCCTGGATCCAGCCCACTCTTCTCCCTACTGCCTGGGTACTGTGGCCACCCTAGTTTTCAGTCTTTGGTGAGCAAGCTCAGGAGCCAAGTGATGTCCATGGCTCGGCCACAGCTGTCACACACCATCCTTACTGAGAAGAACTGGTAAGAGCCCTTTGTAGAGGGTCAATTTGAGATGCCCCACCCTGCTGCAGATTAAGGGGAGTCTCAGATATCTGTGTGACTTCATTAAGCCCTCCCCTCAAGACCTGGGTCCCTTTGAGCAGTGGTAATTGCTTCCATCTTAGAATGTGCCAGGCAGCATGCTGTTTCATGGCTTCGAATGCTCCTGACTTGCTAGTGGGGGCTCAGGGGTGACAGGTCTTGTCAGAAGATTTTTACTGGTGTGGAAATGTTGACTCAGAGAAGTGTCACATAGGAAGGTCACACTTGATTGCTAAGAAAAGGACCAATGAGCCTGGTTAAACTTGAAGATCAAAGACCCTGAGTGGCATAGCCTTATAGGTGGTGGGAACCAGAAGCCAAGAGGAGCGACAGGCGCTGTGTTCAGCTCTCAGGGGCTCCTCTCACTGTCTTCTCCACTTTCCTCCTTTCCTGCCTGCTGATTCTCCCCCTGCTTCCACGTGGCCCTCCATCACTTCTCTAGCCACTGCTTTACACAGCTTCTGTGTCCAAAGCCTACAGCAAATGGGTCCAGGCCTGCCTCATTTTATGTCCAAGAGAAGCAAATAGGAAAAATAGCCTGACTTGGTGCAGCCTCTCAATCATGGCTCCCCAGGGTCAGTTTGTGGTCAGCTGTGACCAGGAGGGGCCAGGGGTTTAAACTCAGCAGCCAGAGAAACTCGGGGCTCGTAGGGCAGAGCTGGAGCGAGCTAGTGTTCAGTCCCTCTCTGCTCCTCTCCTGGTCTGAGCCAGGCCCAGTGGGGAGGGGAGGACCTGGTGGTAGAGGCCATGCAGCTGCTGTGAAAATGTTTTCCACCATCACACCATCGGAGGGAGGTGGAGACAAAAGCTTCTCCTCAGAGGCCATGCTGAGTGGCGTGGGAGGTTACACTCAGATACCGGACCTGGAAGTCTTTCTCTGAGCCCAGCACCTAGGTCCAGTTCCCTGGGTGACACGATGACAGACCAGGGCCACCTCCCATTTGGGTTGGTATTTCCCTGTATCTCAGTCAAGAGGAATGGACTCTGAGAGACCCTTGGGTCATATACTGGGCTATACATGGCCTCCATCCTCCCACCTGTCCAGGGCTGGTGCCAGGGTGAGTGGGGCCCCACCCAGAGCCACCCTGACTGTTATCTTCTCTCACAGGTTCCACTATGCTGCCCGGATCTGGGATGGGGTGAAAAAGTCTTCTGCACTGGCAGAGTACAGCCGCCTGCTGGCCTGATGCCAAGGGGAGGCATGTCATGCAGGAAACCTCCCAGGTCCTCGGTGGACAGTGAGGGAGCACACACGTCCTTCCCCTGGTGGGGTGGAGAGTGGACAGACCTGGTGGATGAGGGGTAGTGACTTTCCCGCCCCAGAGACATGAGGTGTCCAGGACCAGGCTCTGCACCCTCAGTTGGGGGTTTGTTCAGGGGACGACTTTAAGAGATCTCACCCCAACATGGGATGAGCAGCCTAAGTTCCCTACAGGGACAGGCAGTGGGAGGCGTCTTAAGTGGTCACCAGGAAGCCTAAGCCCTGTCTTGACCTCCCTCTTCAGGAACAGGAGCAACAGGGCCCTCTCCCTGGCTCTAGGCCCTTCCCTGTAAGGTGAGGTGGGGTTTGGAGTGCTGTTTATGGGGCGGATCTGGTGGTTCAAATAAACATGGTCACGCAAGTCTATCCTGGTGCTCCTCTTATTCCATCCCCTCCACCCTGTGTGCGGTCCTGGGGAGTGGGGCAATTATTCTCGGCTACCCATTGGATCTTAAATGACCTTTCCTCAGGGACATATCCAGTGTGGGGCACAGTCTTCAGGAACAGATAGTGACCAGTGTCTGCTAAGATGGAAGCCCCCAGAAAGGACTGTTCTGCTTCCTGGGGTTGCATTGAGCCTCCCTTCTGCATGTGTTTTGAATAGGGAAGTAAACTGTTGAGCTAAATACGGTGACTACACTTTTCTGCTCTCTTGACAGTGCCCGCCTTTGGGTTAAATGCCTAGTTAAATAGAATACTTTTGTTTTAAATCAGAACTTGTCCTTAGTTAAATATAGTACTTATCCTTAATTCAAATATCTTAACCTTCTCCTTACAGACATGCCTGCTGTTGGCTAAATACAGTGACTCCTTTCCCTTGTAAAAATCTACTTTTAAAACTGCAGCCCTACCTTTAATTTAAATCTGGAATCTACCCTCAGTTAAATGTAGTATACAGTTCAATATAGAACCAGCCCTCAGTTAAATACAGTACATAATCTTAGTTTAGTGTTGCCCAAAGTATGTCTCCAAATTGGCCTAGCATCCCAATGAGTCCTCACCTCCCAATCATGCCAGCCCACCACCCCATAAAGCAAGTCGTTCCAGTCCCACCAGCAGTCTTGTCTGTCACTTCTTCTCCTGGGCTTCCTCCTCTCAGGCATGCCTATCCTGTCTCGTGTCCATGTAGTGGGTATCCTGGGGCCTCTTCAGAAACAAGCAGAACCGAAGTGGCGGCAGTGAGGAAGCAGCGGGCAGGCCTCCATCAGGCTGTATGGGAGTCCCTGCCAGTCTCCAGAGAGCAAGGCTAAAATCTGGGAGACGAGACCTGGGGCAGGCTCTGGTGCTACCACTCCCTGACTCCCCTCCCTGGCCATCGTCCCAATTTAAGTGATCCTCAGGGGCCCTGCGGAGGTGTGACATTGGCTGCCCTCTTACAGAAATGCTTCTAAATTGTTCATTCCATCCCTCCATCTGTGCAGAAACCCTCCAGCCACTACTTTCAGCTGCAGACTGAGCTCTTCCCTGTCAAAACCTGTGGGTCCTGCCCTACCTAGGGGGTACGGAAAGTAGGGAAGCTGTCAGAAGAAGGGTTGAGGGGGTGGCAGGGCGAAGACAAAAGCAAGACAGCAGAAAAGCTTGGTGCAGGCAAGTTGGAGCCAAGCCTGGGGACAGATAGCGCTGTGTCCACCCAGCCTTTCCCTGCCACTTCCAGATGGCCCGGACTCAGGGCTGATTATCGGTTGGGTTCCCCTAGGAGCTTTTTAAAATTTTTTTAAATTGTAGATGGACACAGTACCTTTATTTCTATGTGGTGCTAAGGATTGAACCCCGTGCCTTACGTGCTACCACTGAGCTGCAACCCCAGCCTCTCCCCTCAGATCTTGTGGTTAGCATGTGGAAGGCCCGACTTGTCACATCAGCTGCCACATCTAAGGCCATGCAGCCCATGTGGCAGACGGTGGTTAGGGAGATGCCATGGCTAGCTGCGATGCCCACAGCAGTGAAGGCAGCGCCACCTGGCCTCCCGTTTCTTCTGCCAGCTCTGTGGTAACCTTGGTCCACAGGCCCTGTTGCCACCAAGATCTTTTCCGTTTGCGGTACTGAGGACTGAGCCCAGAGCCTTGCACACGCTCGGCAAGCGCTCTTCCACTGGGCCCCATTCCCAGCCCCGCCACAGGATGGTGTGCACGGCTGGCCTATCTGCCAAGCAGTGGCCTTTGCGGGAGTTGGCAAGGGTGTACAGATGGCAAGCCACACCCTGGGCACCAGCGTGGCACTCAGGCCACCAGCCAGATGTGGAAGGCCTTCTCTAGGATGGGCTGCAAGGCGTTGGGCCTGGCCACCAGAAATGCTGCCTGTGGCTCTGCAGTTCCTTCACCATCCTCTTCCCGCCTCTAGAAGTTGCCCCTGCCCGATAGGGAGACCTTGGGTTCCTTCATGCCATCCACTTCTAGAGACAAGCACCCTCCATCAGTCCATGTGAGTACTGTCATGCTGACAGCTGCCTGGGCGCAGTGCCTTCCACGAGCACAGCATGTGACTTAAAAATGTCAGCCCTGGGGCCAGGCTGTGTCAGGTCAGATCCCAGCCTTACTGCCTGTGTGGGCTTGGGCAGGTCACCAAACCTCTGGGCTTCCCATCTGTAAAACAATGTGTGTGGTGATTGTACCACTGCCAGCTTGTACCATTGTATAGCATCTGCACTGTTCTGACTCTGCAAACATGGGAGCTAGCACCTACCCTTTTTTCTTTAACCCATGAAGTCCCAAGTTTTTGATTCTCTATAGGACAATGGGACATAATGGGTACCCTCAAATTATTGTTCTCTGCCATCAGTGGCCGGGAAGAGCCAGCTCTCAGGAAATGGCAGTTGTAAGCATGATTTCACTGTGGGCCCGGTTCAGTCACACAATGTGGCCTCGGGCAACCCCTCTTCCCACTCTGAGCCTTAACCCCCAGAGTCTGCTCCTGACCCTCGCTACTGCCCACAGCCATCCTAAACCTGGCTGAGCAGTCTCCTGGGGAAGGTGCTGGGCGATGGCCGTGGGAGGTGGTGAAGTGCGTGGCTACCTCAAAGTGAGGTGGGAGCGGTTAGCCCAATGCAGGATCTTGCCATGCAGTCAGGCATGCAGCAGGATGCTCTGAGGTGCAGCCAGCACTGCGGTGGGGATGTTTGTCAGCCTTCCAGTGGGAGTGCCTGTGCCCAGCAGGCCCTAGAGGATGGCTTTGAAGTACTTGGAGAGCAGATACCACAGACATCACAGTCCTTTCCATGATACCCCATGCACGCTGAGCAGGGGTCTTCATTTCCCAGCCCCTGGATGATGTTGACAAAGGTCAACATCAGTTGTCTCAGCCAGTGTCGGGCCTGACTCTCCAGCAAATGAAGTGTGACTGTGACTTGGCAGTGACTGCTGGCAGGCTCCCATGTTGAAGGCCTTCAGCGCCCTGACCTCCTCTGGCAAGAGCATTAATACCTTGAACTGGCTGAGGCTTGGCTCGGCTTTGCCAGGGATTGTCAGACCCCTGGTTCTTGGTCTTCAGCACTTGACCTTCAGTAGGACAGGTAAGGTAGTATTCTCTGGGTTTCCCTCTCTCTAGATGCGTCTGCACGCCTGTCATAAATTTGGCTAATATTACTGACAACACTGCTGCCTGTTTTTAACCCTGACAGAAGTTGTCTGAAATCCAGTTGTACCTCATCACTTTGGCTTGGTGAGACTTCCCCTCCATTGCATTTGTTTACGATAGAGCCCACTTGTTCCTCATCCCATTGACCCAAGACCCAGCAGCTGACCGTGAAACAACCTGCAAGTGGCAGGACATCATGAGTTCCCCCTTCAAGCTAGTTTTCTTTAAATGGGCCGATCCACAACCCCCTCAGGACAATACTGGTTGTATTATACTGTACAGGCACAGTCCGCAGGTTCTCTCTTCTTCACTTGCTCCCCGCCCATTGGCAGCCTTCTCCAGACTTCTCACCGGCTTCTCTGTAATAAATTTCTGGGCATTCTGTTTCACCTCCTCATGGTGTCTCACCTGACACAAACTTGAACCTGATTTTGCCCTGGTCAGGGCCCTCCTGGAGAGTGGCTATTCTGACTTAGGTCCACTCTCAAGAGAAACCTCAAGACCAAACTAAAAAGAAACCATAAAAGTAGACTCACAACCATGTCCAAAGCATTTGGGTCTTTACCAGTAATAGTACTGAGTGTAACAATATGTTGGGTTAAGTGCTTTATTTAACATTTATTCATCACTGCCAGATACTCCTGGCTCATAATAGCCTAGGAAAGAAGATTCTCTGCTATCCATGTTTGGCAGTGAAAGGATGAATAACTTGTTCAAGGCTGCCAGCTAGGGAGTGGGGTGATGGGAATGGATTTGAGGTCTTCTGAACCTAAGATTCAAACTTAAATGTTTTGCTTTTGTTTGGTTATTTTTTTATTTGTATTAATGGGGCACCAGGCACTGTGATTGGTCATGGAAGGCAGTGATGAGCTGGGACTCATATCACTTTTCACACTTCCTCTGTGCCGGTCACTGTTCTAACCATGAGCATCATTTCAGTAAGTCCCTATTTCTCAGAAACAGGCTCAGGAGGGTGAAAAACATCTGCTAAATGTCTTTCAGCCTCCTCCAGAGCCAGGACATGAACCAGCTGTTTCAGGTCCTTTTGCCATACCACACCCACACCCTAATCCTGGACACCCTCTGCATGCCAAGACCTCTGGGTGCTGCAGTCTCAGACCCGAAGAAAGAGAGTCCCCGTGGATCTGGCGCATGAGTGGAAACGTCGCCTGCCCACACGGCCTGGCCCCTGAGCACCTGCATCTGCTCAGGAACCAAAGCGAATGGCTAGGCAAGCCCTGTGCCCCCTCCAGGTGTTGGTGTCCTCACTGGGATGGCAGATGTAATGGGATTGCTTGACTGCATCTAGTCCCTGCGTATCAGGGACTTGCTGGGTGACCCTGGGCAGATCACATCACCACTGCAACCTTTATTCCCTTCCTGCCAGGAGCAGACAGGATGCAGGTGTCAGTTCTTACTTGTAAATGCACAGCTGACTCCTCAGAGCCCTCTCAGTTCTGCCTCCTGGTGAGGCTGAGGTAGAGGCTAGCTGGGGAAAAGCCTGGAACTCAGGCTGAGCAGCTTGCTTATCTGAGAGTTGCCAGAGAAGGTTTGAGCAGGAGGAAGATCCTTCTGTGGCCTTATGTAGAATGAGATGAACCTGGGAGGAGGAGGAGGTGGGAGAGGAGCTGGGTGGAGAGAGCAAGGCCTAAGCTGGAATGGACTGAGGATCTCTGGATGGGGATGAGGAAGGGAGGAAGAAGAAAAAGGTGCAGATGTGGGGACCAGTTGGCTAAGGGGAGTGCAGGGGAGAGAGGAGACAAAAGTAACCCACTGTGTCCCAGTTTTTGTTTCCCTGCCCCCTGCTTTTTGCTAAGTTGCTGAGGCTTGTCTCAAACTTGAGATCCTCCTGCCTCAGTCTCCTGAGTTGCTGGGATTACAGGCATGCACCATCATGCCTAGCCCACTCTGTCCCTCTTAACCTTGCAACCAGTGTTGACAGCACCCAGCATTCA
Source organism: Sciurus vulgaris (assembly GCF_902686455.1). Classification (NCBI taxonomy): domain Eukaryota; kingdom Metazoa; phylum Chordata; class Mammalia; order Rodentia; family Sciuridae; genus Sciurus; species Sciurus vulgaris. The sequence continues at coordinate 53,279,148 of NC_136478.1, read as the reverse complement.
TTCCTATCTCTCCAACCAAACCCCAGATGGGGCCAGGATGCTCTGAATTTGGGATAATGTCTGAAGGTCCACAGGGCATGAAGATGTGAAGTGGTTTGGAACACAGATTTGGGAGTACCTCAGGGACTGGGATTTCTCTACCATGATCCCCCACACCCCCTCTTTTTCTGTATACAGAAAAGCTCATGTGAACCCCAAGTGGTCCTGGCAGAGGCCTCCCAGGAATAGTGGTGTTTTTTTTTTTGTTTTTTTGTTTTTTTTTTTTGCAAAGCAGTAGGGATTGGCACCCCCAAAGTCCCCAGGAAAAATCTGGACCCTCAGTCTGGAACTCTTTCCTAGAGTTAGGGATAATCTGAGGCTAGAATCATTACCAGGTCCTGGAAACCTGCCAGCACCTAGGACCTCATCCCTAGGAGGTATCCCCACAGTGTGACCACCCAGGCTGGGTCCTGGTCCCACCTTTCTCCTCAGCCCCATGTGAAGGACAGAGCCTGGGAGAAGACTCGGCTCTCCAGTCACTGCCTCTCTCAAACAACAGGGGCTGCTGCCTTCCCTCCACCCCCGCCAGGCATCCATGGACTCTCCAAAGGGAGTCTGGTCCGTACTTCTGTTCCCCAGACTGCTGTAGAGGAGAGGAAGTCCCCATGAGTCCTCCCATTTGCAGACACACCAGACGCATCGCCATGCACTTTCACCCTCAGATGTGACTGTCGTCTTCCTGAAAGAGGCTCAGGTCTGGGCCATGGAGCTGGGCCCCTCGCCTTTGCTTTTTTTTTGGATTCTCATGGAAACCATCCACCAGCCCTCTCACCTTTGTCTCGCCCAAGCTCCTTTCTGAGGAGAACCCCAGGGCCTCCTGGCCTCCCTCTCCCTGCCACCCCGCCCACCATCACACCCAGGCAGCAGGGCAGGCCTAGGATGCCTGCCCTCTCCAGCCTCTTTTGACCTGTTGCTAGGCACCATTGTGCTAACCCCAGGCACCCATTGGCTGCTTCTCCAGAGGTGGACTTTGAGATATTGGTGTCGTCAGAAAGGGACATGGGATTGAACTAAGTCCATACCAGGGGATGTAGCACAGTGGTAGGCATATGCTGAGCATGTGCAAAGCCCGGACTTCCATCCCCAGCACCAAATAATAAGTACCTTAGCAGGACCCAGCCACTGCTCTGCCACCCACAGCCGTGGACGGTCGGCTCCTGTCCTGGAACCAGGCAATGCAGGCCTACCACACAAATCCCCCTTGGCCACATGGGGGCCAGGGAGACAGACCCACCACCGGTACCTTGACCTCCCCAGCCCAGGGTCAATTCCTGCCCCAGTGGCTCGGTCTTTCCTTCTTAGACGCGGGCCAGCCTGCCGGCCTCCCCCCTCCACACAACACGCCGCCCCTCCTAGACAGCAAGTGCCGGTCACCAGCCCTCCCCACCGGCCCCCAGCCCTCCCCACCGGCCCCCAGCAACTGCAGGTCTCGTTTTCACCACATTGGCCTTGTTTGGTTGGTTGGCTGGTTTTGTTAAGGCTTGGTTTGGGGGTGAGGCAGGGGTGGGGCTGCACTTTTATTTCTCTTCCGACGCATCACGCTTCTTCCAGCTGTCGAGAATGTACTTGAGGAGGAGGCCGAGCTTCCTGCGGGCAGAGAGTGGGGCGTCTTCGCCATTTCCCTCCCCGGATCCCCGCTTCTCCACACCACTGTCACCAGCTGCCTCCAAGCTGACCTCCGACTGGGGCTCGTCCTCCTCCAGGGCCTTGATGCGGACCCGCTGGGCGTCCTCGGCCATCTCATTGAGGCAGCCCTGGAGCATGGTGTAGACCGTGCCAAAGCTGATGCCACCAGCCACCAGCGTCCCAAACACGGGGATACCCTTCTCAAAGGCACGGGCCACCCGCATGGCGCCGTCGGACGACTGGGAGTAGAGCCGCAGCACGGTCTCGGGTGAGACCTCGTTGGCCAGCGGGGAGCGGATGACGGAGCGCAGGTCACCCGCCTGCTTGCCCACCTGCTCGGCCAGCTTGGCCAGCGAGTCGTCGTCCAGGCCAAAGCTGCGGTGGTAGCCGCGCAGCGAGCGGATGAGCAGGGCGTCATCGTAGGCGGCGGCCAGCCCGGGCACCGGCAGGGCCTGGATGACGCCCGACACCAGGGCGGTCTTGAGCACTTGCTCCTGGAGCATGTCCTTCTTTTTCTGCAGGGCCTCCAGGGAGATATCGGGCAGCGACAGCAGGCCAGCGTGGCGCCTGTGGGCGGGCAGGTCGTGCTCCCAGGTGGACATGAGCATCGGGAAGTCGTAGCGCGAGGGCGAGAGGTTGGACACGAGGAAGATGCGGGGCTCGGTCACTCCAGCCACCCGCAGCCGCTCGGCACAGTGCTCCCGGATCTCCTGCAGGACGGCGGCCTCGCTGAAGCCCGAGGGTCGCTGGGTGCGTGTGGCCGCCAGGTCCTCGTCCACCTTGGTGCGCACGAAGTAGAACTTCTTGCCCTGGCGCAGGATCTCCGAGGCCAGGCGGGTCTCCACGGCCCCACAGCGGCGGGGCGAGACCAGCAGGAAGAAGTCGTAGCGGCCGAAGTCCACCTGCTTCAGGTACTTGTCAGCCGGGCAGCCCGGAGAGCCGGCCCCTGGCAGGTCCCACAGGGTCACGTCAGGAAACTGTGGGTGCGGATAGGGCGAGGGTTGCATTGTGGTCTCCACGACGCCGGTGAGAGCCGCGCCTGGGTCCTCGGCCCCCAGGCCACGCAGGGCATTGATGAGGGACGACTTGCCAGCCCCCGACTCGCCCGTGACGCCCACCTCCAGCCGGGTGCTCTCTGAGGAGGCCAGCAGCTCTCGGAGGCGAGAGGCAGCCTGGGGAATGTCGCCAGACTCGAAGGCTGTGCGCAGGGCCTCCAGCTCCTCCTTGGCCATGAGAATGGTGGTCTCCTCCTCCCCAGGCGCTGAGGGCAACTTGGAAGTAGCCATGGTGACCAGTGGTTCAGAGTGCGGCAGGGGACAGGGGAGAATCACAGGATGTGTGATCCTCAGCGTCTGTGGAGGAGAAGGGAGCTGGTCACACCTGTGGACCTTGGCACCAGGCAGGGAGAGCAGCACTGAGCATGTGAAGGGAGCCCCCCCCCCCCCCAGGAACCCCAAAGCTGCTTTCCTCAAGAACCTGGGGTACCTTTTGGCACTAGTGAGGGGATTTGGGATCTATAAGGTTCAGATTCTCTGTCCCTAACTTGCTGTGTGACCTGGGGCAAAATGAAGCCCCTCTCTGTGCCTGTTTGCTTTTTGGGGTCATGGGCATGATATACCCAGCTGCCTCCTGAGGTGCTGTCAGGTTATGTCCTGCTGACCCTGACTGAACCAGGGGCCCTGCAATTTCATTTTGGTCTGGGCCTCACACATAATCTAGTCAAGCTCTGCCCAGAAAGGGCCTAAGCCCAGATTCCCAGGCCTGTGGCACGGGCCCAGAGATCATCTTGGGTCCCGTCTCTGTCTTGGGAGGGCAGCGTGAAATGACATTGAAGGGGACCCAGACCCAGAGCAAAGCCTGCACTTGCTGAGTGAGGGGCAGTTCCTCAGCTCTCTGCCTCCCTCTCCTCACCTGTAAGATGTGGGTAATAACTACAGTAAGGGCAAATCAGCTCCTGGAACGGTTGAGAATTAAATGGATCATGACATTTAAAACCGTGCGGGGCACACCACAGGTGCCCTGTCGTTCCCATCGTCAGGATCATTAGCAGCCATACTGCCGGTGGTGTGACTAGAAGCAGGTCCCTGCGCTCCTGAGCCTCGGCCGTTGCCCGTACTATGAAGGATGATCCTTCCCATCTCCCAGGGCTGCTGTGACAACTGAGCCTTGTCCCCCCAGCCCTGTGCCCACTTTGAAGACATTCAGTCCTTTCCACTCAATCCGAGCCCTGCACGGCCGGCCTTGCGAGGCGAACTCCCTCACCTCCTGGGCCTCTGTGTCCTCCCGACCCCTGGAGCCTCACAGGGGCTCTCCCTTCTTCCTACCTTGGTGCTTCCCTGCTCTTCTTCCCGCCCGCTCTCCCTCTGGCCCATCACCTCTAAAATACATGTTCTCTTCAGAGAACCTGGGAGAGATGCTGGCACCTGGGATCATGTCCCCTCCCAGGGAGAGGGACTGAGAGGCTCAGACAAAACAGGTGAGGTCTTCCCACCCAGAGGCACAGCCAGGCTCCAACCCAGACCCCTGGTTTCCTTTGCTCCACTACAGAGCTGCTCCCCAGGCCACAAGCCGCTGTCAACCCCTTGACCCCTTTCCCCGCCCCGCACCCCCCACCCTGTCCCGCCCACCCTCCCTCACCCCCGCCAACATTCAATGCTCCCACCAGGTCCGACCTCCTCGCTGGGCAGTGCGCTGCCCCCACGAGCTCCACCCGCCCCTGCTGTATCTTCTCCCTAACCCAACTCGGTGGGACCCACCTGGGGAGGGGATGGTGGGAGCCTGGGACCGGTCCTAGCAGCAAGAGGCGGACAAGTCTGTGGCTGCGGGGCTGAAATCAGAGCTGAGGGGGTTAAGATGGAGAGCTGGCCAGCCCCTGCCTCGGGCCACCCGCCCCCCAGGGCCCAGCTGCAGAGCCCTGCCCTGGAGACTCACCTGCCTGCCCTGCAGGCGCTCCCTCCCTCTCCCCTCACACTCTCCCCGCTGGTGGGCTCTCCTCCCTTGTTACCCTGAGATCAGGCCCTGTTGCTAGGACCCATTGTAAGAGCAAGCAGCAGCCTATTGGTCTGCCAGGCCTGGAGCAATAATGGGACAGTGATGTCAGGGGGCGGGGCACAGGGGGAGCAGGGACCCCACCCCAGTGGCTCCTAGGGCCACCATCTGGTCACACTGGGCCCTCAGTCGCCATGCAGGCCTCAGACATCTTTGTAATACTGAGACGTTTTAAAAATCCTCTGAGGTCTCCATGATTCTCGGGACAAAATCCCAAATGCACAGCCTGGCCTCAGAGGGCCCCGACCTACACACCACTTCACCCCTATGCAGGGGACTCTCAGTTTCCCCAACTTGGGCAGCACTGGCTGGAGGAGAGTTCCAGTGGGGGACCGGCCAGGGCTGACACTGTCTCCTCAGTCCCTGCCAATACCACCCTGGCTGGCCCTGGGCAGGACTGAGGACCACCACTGCTCAGCAGCCACACCCTGACTGCATGGGGTCCCCCTATTCCCTGGGCCCTGGCCTTCCTCCCCTCTTCCCTGCTATTTCACTGTCCTCCACCCCCCCACCAGTCGCTCTGTCAGTCCCAGCCCAGGTACCAGCCTTCCACGGCCTCTCTCTCTTCTGCCCCACCTTTCTCCGCTTCCTTTTGACCTTTCAAAGTGTCATCAGGGTGACAAAAGAGGAAGATGCAAGTAGAGAGACAATAATGAGAAAGGGAGGGGGAAAAGCCCCTTAAGAAAAGCAGAGGTGGCCATGTAGCCTCTGGAGGCTGAGGCAGGAGGATCAATTTAGTGAGGCCCTGTCTCCAGATAAAATATAAAAAAGGGCTGGGGATGTAACACCCTTGGGTTCAATCCCTGGTACCGAAAAGAAAAACAGAGGTGAGGGTAGAGAATCCCCAAGAAAAAATAGGAAGGTTGGAAAGACAGAATAGGATAAGAGAGCAAATGGGAACTCAGAGGCACAAGCTACAGAGAGAAGGAACCGATTCTGATCCAGGATGACTCAGGACGGGAAGCAAAAGGTGGGGCTGAGACACAGGGAGGGAGCCAAATGCCCAGAGAGACCCCAGAAACCCAGCCCACTGGGCACACTGGGCTCCAGCCGCTCCCTGGACTGGTCACCACCCTGCAACCCCCTTGCCTCCCCTTTACGCTCCAGTCCTTTGACAGTGCTCTACCCTGTCTCCTGACTTCCTCTCTGTGTGGGCCAGTCTCCAGGGGACTTTCCTCAGCCCCATTTCTGGGTTGGACCACAGACCACAGGCCCCCATCATCTGCAGGTCAGTTCTGGGAGAGAAGCCTCCAGAAACAACTGAGGAGACTGAGGCCCAGAGAGGGAACAGAGCAGCTCAAGGCCAACCAAGAGTTGGGGCAGGTGGCCTGCCGACCTGTGGTCCGGCATTCCTCAGCCGCAGGAGGAGGGAGATGCAGAGCGGCAGCCTCAGTCCCCTGGACTCACACAAATGCAAATATCCTCAGACATTCCCAGACACAAAACCCACAGAGCCACAGATCCAGGGCTCCTTTCCCCAAACCACAGACATGCATGTCTGGCCCAAGAGGGAAAGGAAAGACCCAGTAAGACCCCCAAGACAGAATCATTAAGCAAACCCACAGACACACAAACCCGAAAGACATGCGTGTTCAGACACACATAGACTTGCAGATCTTGAGGTGCAATTATAGACATCCTCACCCTGCCCCCACCCCCGAGCGCCCCGCATCCTGTCATGAGCCTCATTCCCTCTCCTTCAGCTCTGAGTCAGGACCCCAGAGGTGCAGCAAACCCAAGCACTGTCCTAGGGACTCCAGGTCTGAGAACAGGGAGGCGATCACAGCTCAGGGTGACAGTGGACCAAGACAGCTGCAGGGCACCTGCACACTGGCTCTTGATGGCACCAACCAGAAAGTCGGCACCCTCGCCTACCTGCCAAGCCATCTCGTACTCTCCACCCCTCACCCATCCCATGCCCCTCCTGACCCGTCCAGGGTTGGGTGCTGGGAAAGCAGCAATGACCAAGGCCCCCTGGGATCCATCTCCACAGGGTTCAGAGTCTGGTGGGAGAGTCAGATCCATTCCAAGACAATGAGATCACAAGACTGGGATGGGGGCACAAAGTAGGTGCCTGACCCAGCCTGGGGGTCAGGGAGGCACCAGCACTGAGACCTGAAGGCTGCATAGTTGTGTGTCACAGCCTTTAGGGAGTCACCACCCAGCTAAGGGACAAGCCTACCCAAAGACCCCAAGCTTAGAGAACGTTCATTCATCCAAAGATTTACTCAGTCTTGACCCTCGACCACACCCTGCCCTGATTCAGCTGTGTGACTCATGAGGACTCCTGCTCTCCTAAGACGCCCCGGCTGGTGGGAGCGACAGTGGAGAAGGCAGAGCTGATGAGTCCGATGGTGCCCAAAGAGGGTTTGCAGTACACATGTGTTATGGTTTGGATGTGAGGTGTCCCCCAAAAGCTCACGTGTGGGACAATGCAAGAGGGTTCAGAGGAGAAATGGTTGGGTTGTGAGAGCCTTAACCCCATCTGTGAATTAATCCCCTGATGGATTAAATGAGGGGTAACGGGAGGCTGGGGGTGGGGAGTGGCTGGAGGAGGTGGGTCACTGGGCACCAGCCTCTGGGGTATGTATGTTGTATCTGGCAAGTGGAGTCCCTCTCTGCTTCCTGATCATCGTGTGAGCGGCTTCCCTCTGCCACCCTCTTCCACCATGATGCTCTGCCTCACCTCGAGTCCCAAGGAATGGAACCTACTGCCTGTGAACTGAGACCTCTGAAACTGTAAGCCCTCAAATGAACCTTTCCTCCGCTACAGTTGTTCTGTTCCGGTCCTTTAGTCACAGCAGCGAAAAAGCTGACTAAAACAACGTGGCACTGTTTTAAAGCACATCAGTGGAAGTGATTCACTTAACTGGGAGTAGAATTCTTTTCCTCTGACTCTCATCCCCAGACAGACACACGACCCAGGAGCTGGGGCTGAGGGCAAGGCTCAGTGACAGCATGTGCTTAGCATGTGTGAGGCCCTGGGTTCCGTCCCCAGTGCTGCAAAACAGAACAGCTCAGGAGCCGAGACTAGTGGCGAGGATGACAGAGCTAAATGAGAGTCACACATTCCTTTCTTCCACAGATTTCACGTATATTTAAATCCAAGGTACCATCGGTTGTCGGACACCTTCTTTTTGGTCCCACTAACAAAGAAAAAACTACCACCAATAAAATGACGCTATGATATTTCTTTATTTAAATTTTTATTTTATGGTTACTGGAAGAGCGCTTGATAAACTTTAGAAAACACAGATCCTTAGCAGTCGTCAGTCAGTGTACATATAAATAGGAAAGCACTTGAGAAAAAATTGGCTCAGCTGACCCTAGAACAGCCATGTCTCATTCTTTGGAGTCACTTTGCCTCTGACTTACTGACTTCCACGTTGCTTCAGCCGCCTCACCTCAGGAGCCTCAGGAGCCCGGATGATGCTACTCCATTGTCACATCAGGCAGCAACAGCCACATCACAATGGCTTCCTGGCTAACGGAGATGGTTAAGGCACTGTCATCTGTTACCCTTCCTGATTTCAGAATGATCAAGATGTAAAAAAGAAAAAAGTGCATCTCGGAATCCGCAAAGGTGTTTCCCGAGTGTTCACTTTGTGTTGGGCCAGGCTGGGGACCCAGAGCGGGCCTTGCCCCATCAGGAGGAAGTCAAGGCAACATGTTCAGACCCAGGGATGCCTGAGCTGGCCCTGACCCTGAACGCACAGGACTCAGAGTCCAGGGGGTCCCCAGACAGTGACGACACGCTGTGGTTAAGGTGGGAATGGAATTATACCCAGAGGGGTGTGGGAGCCCAGGTGTGCCTGACCCCACGTAGCGGGAGAGAGGAGACGGAGACGTCCCGTGGGAGAAAATTCACTTCTCCAGCTTAGCCAGCCACCCTCCAGGCTCATGAGAAAGAAGCCAGAAATGAAAGAGGGGACCCTTCTGCGTTCAGTAATGCAATGTGGGCAGAGCTGGGGTCAAAGACCGAGGTAGTGGCTTTGGATACAAATTTTAAGGGGGTGCCAAAAACCTCAGTGGTTGGGATAAATTAATTATTATTATTATTATTAGTTTTTGGTACTGGGGATTTAACCCAGGGGTGCTGTAACCATTAACCATTGAACTATATTCCCAGAACTTTTTTTTAGTTTTTTAATTTTGAGACAGGGTCTAAGTTACTGAGACTGGCGTTGAACCTGAGATCCTCCTCTCTCAGCCTCCCGAGTTGCTGGGATTATAAGTATGCATCACCATACTGCAAGTTAAGTGATTTTTAATTCAATCTTTTAACAAATCAAAATTAATGCCCCCCCCCAAATTCATGGTGTTTTGCTGAACAAAATGTCAGAACTTAAATAAAAACCAGTACTATGCTAAGCCATGTCAGTGCCAAAAGAAAAAGAAAAAGTGTGCACCCCAACTCTGATGTAAAAAAACTCATGGAAAAGTTTTCATTAATTTTTATAATTCATTATAATTCTTTTTTCTTTAATCATGGAAAGTTTATTAGTGGGACTGGAGTTGTGGCTCAGTTGAGCACTTTGCCTAGCATGTGTGAGGAACTGGGTTCGATTCTCAGCACCACATATAAATAAACCAATTAAATAAAGGTTCATTGACAACTAAAATATATTTTTAAAAAGAAAAATTTTGTTACAAATGTGTGCAGTAAAAGATTTCACAAATAGTGTTTGTGAATAGCCATCCATTACGAATGCTAAGCAAAATAATAAAGCTATTGAAATGTTAGTGACTGCTTTTTGTTTGTTTGTTTTCACAGTATTGGGGATTAAACCTGCGAGTGTTCTATCACTGAGCTACATTTTAATTTAATTTAATTTAATTTTATCTTTTTGAGTCAGAATCTAAGTTGCTGAGGGACTCAAAATTGTGATCCTCCTGCCTCAGCCTCCTGAGTCACTGGGATTACAGGCATGGGCCACCAGGCCCAGTTAATGTCTGGTTTTATTTTTCAATTTACTTTTTTTTTCAAAATTTATTTTTAGTTGGTGATGGATGTTTCTTTTGTTTATTTATTTGTATATGGTGCTGAGACTCAAACCTAGTGCCTCAAACATGCTAGGCCAAGTGCTCTACCACTGAGCCACAACCCCAGCCCTTCAATTTCAAGCGGTAATTTGCAATATATATATTCCTTATAAAAAAATGATGTTCAATGTTGGGTGAGCAGATTTATAAATATGTACAAATAAACAATATATTTGTGTCAATGTACTACTCTGACCATTACCTGACAGATGGAAGCATCATATGTGCATAAAAAATGTGAAATTAAAGTAAAACTTTCAAAATATTTAACAATTAATTTGCATTTAATAAAAGTATACAGAAAAAAGGCTTTCCAGCAGCCCACTAATAAAATGGTAATTTTAGTGAGAAAAAAAATTGCCCCGAAACACAAAAAGACTAGGTAAATCAGATGTCTTGGTCAAATATCTGTACACAGTCACCTTAAAAGTCACATGGATAAACATAAATACAAGATTCGTTTACTAACAGAGTATTGCATACGATTGTCTTTATCTGAAAAAAAAAAAAAATTGCAGTTTTCCGTCGTTCTGAATTTCAAAATGGTTCCCACATTTAGATATCATTGTATTTTCTAAAGCAGCAGCATTAATATTCAGTAATGCCGTTAGAACCTTATTTTACCCATTGATCACATTCCAGTCTACTTGTGGCAAAGGAAAAATCAGTGGTGAAGATTTGGCCAAGAAAAAAGCAGATAAGACTGTAAAACAAAATGCAGGCACACAAAACATATATTCCCCCAATTCCTAACCTATGACACCCGATCCCTTGAAGAGACCTGCAGCCTACAGGTCACAGTGATGGCCAGTCGGTGGCCGAGTGTGACTCTCTTCCTTTTGAACCATTTGGTTGCTCTCTGGTCTCCAGCACCCGGTCTTCTGTTTCGCTGTCACTACCATCTGCCACAGTCGGGTCCAGAGACATGGGGCCATCATCTCCTACGCAGAGGTTGACCAGGTGGGTTCCATCAGAAGGAGGCTGACACGCTGGGGTGGGGCCCAGCGGAAGAGCGCTGGCCTCGCCTGCAGGAGGCTGGCTTGCATCCCCAGCACCGCAGGGGTAAAAAGAGTGGTCTGAGAAGCCTGGACCCTGAGCTCCTGATTCCGCTTGCCATCTGATCTTCCAGTCCCCTGATACACCCATCAGACTTGGACGTGTTAAACTGTCCTGCAAGCTTTCCTTCTTTCTGAATTTCAAGCTCAGCAATGTGAAGCTGTAATTGTACTTCCCCGGATCTCAAGCCGCCACCCCTTCCTTATTCGTGGGGTCCAGTTCAGCTGATTTGCACTTTGCTTTGCCTCATTGAGAAAGTAGTTCGTCGTTCTGTGCGGAAAGACCGTGCGCCTTCTCCTGCGGCTGATCATCTCCTGGTCTGTGCTTTGCAGATGATTACTATTGATCGGGTTCTGTTTCCACTTCCATAGATCCTTTGTTTCATTTCTCTTATATCTACCATGTTTCAGCTTCTCTAAGTTGAGGGGTCATCAGTTCACCCTGTCACTCCTCACAGCATTTTTCTTCCGCGGGTTTTCCATCTCCCAGTTGCACCAGCTAAGTGGTGCAGCCCCCGTTCTTTGGGGAATTCTCGACTTGCTTTCTCAGTTCTTTCAAATCCATTATGGCTTCTGCTTCTCTGTTTCACAGCGATGAGTTCCTCCTTGAAATCTGTGATGTTATTCCTATGAGGAAAGGCGTTGGTCCTCTTCTCTATTTCCGGTACTCTATCCTGCATCTCCTTTAGTGCACAATGAGGCTGGCCTTCACTCAACTTGCTTGGACCAGTTCTTTCTCTAACTGTCACACAAAATCTTCCCTGTAGTTGGAACTGCATTTGGGTTTTTCTAATGTTTCAGTATGCTGGGTTTTTTTTTTTGTTGTTGTTGTTGTTGTTGTTTTTTGTGGTGGCGTGGCTGGGGATTGAACTTGGGGGCACTTGCCACTGAGCCACATCCCCAGCCCTATTTTGTATTTTTAGAGACAGGGTCTCACTGAGTTGCTTAGTGCCTGGCCATTGCTGAGGCTGGCTTTGAATTCGAGATCCTCCTGCCTCAGCCTCCCGAGCTGCTGGGATTTCAGGCGACCAGCTCAATGCACTGTTTTTGAAGTCTCTTTCCTGTGTGTAACATTTTATTATTAACTTGCCGATCCATTTCTTTAATTTTTATTCTGCATTCTTTTTCAAGCTTTTGCTTTTTGTTTTGCTTTTGTTCTTTGAGTAGTATTTGATTTGATAAGAGGCTTGGATTAATTTGTCTGGAAACACCATCAAAGTGATGTGGAATGACCCGAAAGTGCTATAACATCCCTTCTACGTCAAGTTGCATTAATTCTGCCTGATTCATTTGCAGAAGCCCCATTCTGCTTGAACTATTTCTAAATCCTCAGACAGAAAGATATCGCACACCCTGTTGCATTTGGTAGTAGAAAAGTTGAAAGAAATATTGTCAGAAACCAGGATGATACGTACAATGAAGTATGAAAACCCCGAGATAGAAAATGGACCAAGAGGCCTGGGAGATGCTCCTGTATCATGCATTCAACTGGCATATGCAAAGGCCCAATTCTGCTGTACTTGGTTTTATTTTTTATTTTGGTGCTGGGGATCAAACCCAGGGTGTTTAACCACTGAGGCATATCTCCAGCCCTTTTTAATATTTTATTTAGAAACAGGGTCTTGCTGAGTTGCCTAAGGCCTCACTGAGTTGCTGATGCTGGCTTTGAACTCAGGATCCTTCTGCCTCAACCTCCTGAGTAGCTGGGATTACAGGCATCCACCTCCGCAACTGGCCGCACATGGTTTTAAAAGTTCATAAAGTCTATAATCTTGCATAAATTTAACAAATATCCAGAGCGCTTCTTCTGGCATCTGCATAAGCAACAATTCAACTGTAAAACAATTTCATGACCTTAACCAACCCCGTAATCCACTAATGCGTATGCCTTCATGACATTAGATGAAACCTCCCAGCCAAAGCTTTTTCTTTAAAAAATTGTGTTGGGTGTGATTTTGCAATGACCCTCCAGGTCAGTTTTTCCACCAGGGGAGGTTATTTTCCAGAGTCCTGAATACTCATCTTTCACTGGCATTCTTTGAACTCTGCAGAAAAGATGCCCAACGCTTCCTCTTAAGTGGTGGGGTATCCCTTTATGAACGAGTTCCTTAACTTGCTTTACCCTCTTTGTGTACACACTTTCCCATTCATGAACTATTCTTCCTCACAAAGAACCCAAGCATCTTCTAGGAGGCTGAGGTTGGCTGGAGGCTGATGAACTGGATACAACAGAGAAGCCACTTGTTGAGAGAAGCTTCTTCTTGGCCCCCTTACAGATCTTAGAGGGTCACATTTGCCTCTGACAATCTATTGTGTTCCACTAGTACCTAGCCAGGAGTTCTGGACTCAGCCAAGATGGGAGGATGTGGAAGAGCTGACAGCGTGGTAGACGAGGCTGTTGTGGGTAATGAAGCAGGTGGACTTGCTGCCTGACTGGCCATCTGCCTGACTGTGTGTAACACCCTGCTTCTCACCCATCAGAGCAGAACTCAGCTTTTCTGCAGCCTCGGAGATGCTGGGTGGACAGAGCCATAGATGTTAACTTCCTGTCCAACCATTCCTTCCCAGCACCTCCAATGCTCCCAGCTCCCCAGTCACTTTTCCTCATTATAATCCTGTCCAGGCATTTGCCACATGCTTTCTGGACCTGCGTGTGCCAGGCCATGGTTAATTGTGCTGGACATACAGCAGTGACCACGATAGTCCCTAGATGGCCCCTCATGAAGCTCACAGAACTTCTCCCTTCTTCCTAACACTTCTCCTGCCCACTCCCAATCCTTCTTTTTCCCTCCCTGTCCTTTCTCTGTCTTGGAAATATTGTTTTTGGGGGGTGGCAGGTAAGTGCTGGGGATTGAATCCAGCAGCGCTTAACCACTGAGCCATGTCCCCAGCCTTTTCTGTTTTTTATTTTGAGACCGGGTCTCACTAAGTTGCTTAGAGCCTGACTCAATTGCTGAGTCTGGCTTTGAATTTGCAATCCTCCTGTCTCAGCCTCCTGGGTTGCTAGGATTGCAGGTGTGCACCACCATGCATGGCTCTCTCTTAGAAATTCTAATGCATTTGCCTAGGAATGTCTACACATCATAAACCTTCATTCCCGCATAACCCTGGGTAAACCTGAAGTTAGACCACAGGGACTCATTCATTCATTCATTCATTCATTCATCCAAAGAGTGGCTGCCTTCCAGGTGCCAGGGACAGTCCTAGGCAGTGTGACAGTGGTGAATAAGATATAGATGGCCTCTGCTTTCATGGGGCTTATATTTTTGAAAGATATAGATAATAAAAAGAATAAAGATAGTGCCAGTTACAGGCATGTTGGTGCATGTCTGTAGTCTCAGTGACTCATGAGGCTGAGGTAGGAGGATTGAAAATTTGAGGCCAGCCTCAGCAATTTAGTAAAGCCATAAGCAACTTAGCAAGGACTGTCTTAAAATTTGAAGAAAGGGGGGTGTCTGGAGAAAGTGCCCCTGGATTCAATCTCCAGTACCAAGAAGAAGGAAGGGAGGGAGGGAGGGAGGGAGGAAAGAAAGAAAGAAAAAGAAGAAGAAAAAGCCAGGGTAAGGGGAGAGGCTTGGGGGAAGTGATGGGCTGCCCCCCACATGGGCCATGCCACTCTTCTTCGCAGTAAGAGACAGTTTTCTTCCCCTTCCTTGAATCTGAGCCAGCCCCCACGATTTGCTTTGATTAATAGGATGTGGCAGAAGTGACATTCTGAGGATTGCTGCCTAAGTCATCAGACGTACTGGCCTCTGCTTTCTTCTTCTTGGAACCCTGAGGGGGCCCTGTCTGCTGGACAGACCTATGGAGAAACAGCAGCTGCCTGGAGATGGGCTGAAGCCTTCCTGAACATTCCAGCCACAACTGGACTCCTGCTGACTGCAGCCATAGGAGTGGCCCCAGCCAGCTCTCTGTGGGAGTAGAAGAACCGTCCAGCTGAGCCCATCCAACCCACAGACGAGTGAGAAATAGACCAGGAACACGAGGGGGCCCTTCTGCATTCAGTGATCCACTCTGGTCAGAACTGGGGCCAAGGACTGAGGAAGTGGTCTAGTGCACAGATTGTAAGGGGGTGCTAAAAAGCTCAGTGACCAAGACACATATTCTCGCTGTGATCTTTTAACAAATCAAAATTAATGCAAAAAAAAAAAAAAAAACATGATATTTTGCTGAACAAAATGTCAAAATTCTAAATCAAGGCTAGTGCCATATCAAGACGTGTTGGTGCCTGAAGCGAAAGGAGAAGCGTACCATGTTGTGACTTTGATGGAAACAAACTCGTGGAGGACATTTTAAAACCCACTCCTACACTTTCAGTTGAGAGAATTTCTGTGCTTGACCATTTCTCTTGACCAAGTGATGATACTAAATCATTTTAAATTAACTTCTGCTGAAATAAAACTATAAAACATTTTATTTTGGTATAATTAAAATATTTTAACTCGATGTGAGTTTTAATACATCCACTTTACAACTTTTCAAATTTTTTTTTTTGTCTGATATTCTTGGGAGGGAAATGAGTTCTGGCAAAATACATGAATTCACTAATAGGGACACAGGAGCATAGGGACTTTTTGTATTGGCCTGATGTGGCTCAGCACAGCATTGATCAGAACCCTAAGCTGTCACTGCCAAACGTTCAGAGTGAGAGGGTAGAGAGGAGGCAGTGGGGAAGGGCTGAGCAGTCTGATTCTGCCCCACTAGAGAAACAGGCTCAAAAAGAAACATTCGAGGCCCATCCAACGTCACCTAATGGTGAAATAAATGCACATGTTCCCTTGAACCAACACCTGCTCCTGAGAATCAGTTCCAATGATCTTTTTAGGACAGAAGTAACTTAACGGCTTGCTCCTGGGGTCTGTCTACAGGGGAGAAAGGATGTCCAAGGGACTCATCTGGGTGGACATGAACCCAGGATGTGGGGGGCCACTATTTCTTACTTTTGATTTTTCACTGGAAACTTCAAGATCATTTCATTGTATATTTTAAGTGTATGAAAGGGCTATGTCACCAGGTAAAAACATAACAGCTAATACACTGTCATCTCATCATCAGGATGTTTACTGCTGAATCATCGTGGGAGGAAGAAAAAAGGAAATTGAGTGAGTTTCCCACAATAGGACAGAAAAAAAAAAAAGGTAACTGCGTCAATTCACCACAGAAGGACAATGACTGAGTAAATATGGGTACATCCACTCCAGTGGGTCATGAAACCACAACCTACAGCCATCAAAGAGTAGGACTTGAATGACGTGGAGGATTTCCACGAGGTACTGAAAAGTGCGTAAAGTAGGATGTAGAGAGCTGTGACTAATATTTTTGGAAGATAAAAAAATTCCATATACCGGGTAGGAGGATATGTATAGATATACATACAAACGTATATATCTGTATGGATGTATCAAATGTAAACATAGGATTGCTTGCGTTTGGAAGACAATGGGAAGAGATGTACCAGTTTGGATCTGAAATGTCCCTCAAAAGTGCCTATGTTGAAGGCCTTGTCCTTGGAGTGTGGCATTAGTGGGAGACGGTGGAACCTGGGTGGGGCCCAGGTGCAGGACGTCGGGTTATCAAGGGAGTGCCCTTGACAAGGATTTTGGAACCCTTGCCCCTTTCTGTCTTTCTCTTTGCTTCCCAGCTGCCATGAGGTGAGCAGCCACCCCTGCCACAGAGTCCCCGCCATGGTGTGCTGCCTTGCCACAAGACCAAAGCCAAAGGGTCAATCAGGAACTGAAACCTCCAAAACTGTGAGCCAGAATAACCTTTCCTCTCAACTTGAGCCTCCATTTCCTGTTGTTCATAATGCAGATAAGTGATAGCACAGTTGTCATGATTATTAGCCACCTAGGAAGTGACTACTTCTATCTATCAAAAGAATAGGAAGTGCCAAGCCTGTGCTTTACATACTCAATGATAATATCGTAATATCTGAGAGCCACATTACTACACAAGGGAACACAAGCCTCAGAGAGGTTATGAGACTTGTGCAGGCCCACCCAGACAACAGATCTGTGAATTCACATTACAAACCCAGGACTCTTTTGAGTTCAACATCTTCTCCAATCCACCTAGGACTTCAGTTGGAGATATTTGATTCTACACCCACCTCTGCCATCCACTCCCTTGGAGACCTCTGAACTAGTCAGGATAGGCCAACTGATGTTGCAGTAACAAACAACCCCAGTGTCTTATTTCTCACTCAGCAGAACTTATTTCTCACTCACATTGTGGGGTCAGCTGTAACTTTTTGAGCAACATCTGTATGTTCCAGGACCCAAGTTAGCACACTTGATCTGGAGCCCTGTGGTCAGCATTACAAGAGAGCAGAGACAGGAAAGACCTCACTTAACACTCTGAGTTGAACATCAGAATTGACTGATGCCACTAGTGCCCGCACTCAGAGTCCCTCTATGTGCATCCCATTCCTTCTTTCAACCTTGGGCCTGGTGACTCTTTCATCCACATGAATCATGAATCAATAGCAAAAGATGATTCCAAGTGTTGTTGTGAGAAAATAGATTTCTATTGCTGAAGCCACCCAGTCTGAGATCTTTCATTATGGTGGCCAAGCTGACTAGGACAAGTAACATTTTAACGACTCCCATACACTGAGTGCTTATTACCTACTAGGCACCCTGTAATCACTTGCCTTTTCAGGAATGATCACAACTCCAATTTTATACAAGGAAACTGGGACTGAGAGAGGGGAAGGGACTTGACCTGTGGTCTCTTGGCTCCATATCCACCCTTCTCTTCCCTTGAACGCTGGAGCTAGAAGTTGGAAAACTACATTTCCCAGGCTCGCCTGTTGCCTGACCTCTGCAAAGTGGAGATCCTTCCCCTCAGAAGATAAAAAACAAAAAAAGGTGAGACGTGCTTTCTACACCACTGCTTCTGTCAGCATTCACAGGAGCCAAGAGGTGGAAGCAACCCAAGCGTCCATCAAGAGGTGAACAGATTCACAAACTATGGTGGGTCCATTTAATGGAGTATAACTCAGCCTTAAAAAGAAAGGAACTGGGCTGGGGATATAGCTCAGTTGGTAGAGTGCTTGCCTTGCAAGCACAAGGCCCTGGATTCAATCCCAGCACCGGAAAAAAAAAAAAACAAAAAAACTGTTGGCATGTGATGCAGGATGAATGAACCTAAGGACATCAGGCTAAACGGAAATCACCAGTCACAATAACTCCTGCATGCTGCCCGCTCTGCATGCAATCTAGAGTAGTCACATTCATAGAAATAGGAAGTGGAATAGTGGTTGGCAGGGGTGGGAGTTGGGGAGTTTTTGTTTGATGGATACAGAGTTTTGGTTGTGCAAGACCAAAGAGTTCAGGAGACTGGTAACAAACGGGACAATGCAGATATCCGCTATCACTACTGAACTCTATGCTTAGATGTAGTTTATCATGGTAAATTTTATGTTTTATATATTTTATTACCGTTAAATTCAGAGCCAAATAGCACCCATTCCTCATCTCAGTTTTGTAGATCAAAAGTAGTTCAATAGGCCAGGCAGGGCAACTCACACCTATAATCCCAATGACTCAGGAAGCTGAGGCAGGAGGATCACAAGTTTGAGGCCAGCCTCAGCAAATTATCAAGGCCTTGAGGGACTTAGTGAGACCCTGTCTCAAAATAAGAATATAAAAGGGTTAGGAGTGTAGTTCAGCAATAAAGTGCCCCTGGGTTCCATCCTTCGTACCAAAAAATTAAAAAAAAACAATCCAGTGGGCTTGTTGAGTTCTCTACTCAGGATCTCTCAAGGCCAAAATCAAGGTGCTGGCCAGGCTGGTTCTTCTCTGGGAATTGGGATCCTGTTCCACACTCATTTAGGTTTTCAGCAGAATCAGTTACTCGCATTTATAGGACTAAGGTCCCCACTGTCATGCTGGCTCTTGGTGGTGGGTGACTCTCAGCCCCTAGAGGCCACTCTCAGGCCTATCCACACGGCCCCTTCAACTTAAAGCCCGCAGTGCCACAGCAGATCCTTTGCATGCTTCACGTCCAACTTCCTCTTCAGCTACAGCCAGAGAAAATGCTCTGCTGTTAAAGGGCGTGCGTGAGTAGATGAAGTCCACCTAGATCATCTTTCTGCTGAACTTAAACTCAACTAATTGGTAAATTTAATGACATCTGAAAAATCTCCCTTACTGTGTAACATAAGATCATCATGTATGTAATGTCCCATTTAATTCATAGTCCGGGAGACAATGGAATCTTGGGAAAGGTGGCTATGTTAGAATCCTGCCCATCACGAGCCAAGGCACCATGTCATAAGGAAGTCGTAATTACAGGAAAGAGTTACATGCAGGGTTCCAGCTGCAGCTTCAGCCAAGATCTCAGCCGCAGCCAGCAATGACTGATAGATTTATGAATATATGAGCCTAGAGATGGTTCCAGTCCCCTGACCTCAAATACTCTAGACCTTGTGGAGCAGAAACAAACACTCCCCACACTCCTGAGTCACGTTCCTGAATAATTTTATGCCACTACGTTTTTGGGTAATTTATTACACGGCCACAGTAATCAGAACACCCTTCCCTTCTCCCTTTTTCTCTCTAGCCCCACTTCTTCTACCGCTTGTTCTCCCAGTATAGGCAACTCCCTCAATTAAACTCCTTCTATCAAGAAACCAGCCCTGCGGCTCAGGAGGCTGAGGCAGGAGGATTGTGAATTCAAAGTCAGCCTCTGCAACTTTAGTGAGACCCTAAGCAACTCAGCAAGACCTTGTCCTTATGAAAATATTAAAAAGGGCTGGGCTCAGAGGCAGATCACTTGCCTCTGAGGTGTGAGGCACTGGGTTTGATCCTTAGCACCACATAAAATAAACAGATAAAATAAAGGCATTCTGTCCATCTACAACTACAAAAAAAATTTTTTAAAGGGCTGGGGATATGGCTTAGTGATTGAGTACCCCAGGGTTCAATCCCCAGTACCAAAAAAGAGAGAAGAAGGAGAAGAAGGAACAACCTAGGGTGGTTTCTCTTCCTGACTGATCCCTTTGGCCCCTATTCCCCTTCTTCCTTGTTAATAGAACCTCAGTTTATCCAGACTCCGGAGCAGCCTTGTTCCTTAAGAGAGGCTGGGACCTTTTTCAACTCCAGGGTCTGAATCCTGATTAGGGGAAGTCAATCAGGATGAGTCCATTATCTTCCAGAGACTGGCTGCTCAAGTCTGGTCAGTAAGGCATAAGGAAAGGCTGCTAGGGATGGAGGTTTGTGAAAGACCAGAAAGGGAAGCCAGCCCTTCCAGCTTTGGGTACCTGCTGTACGAGTGTGGCTGTGGCCACAATGCAAACATCAATGTGCTAGGGTAGCAAAGCAGAAAGGTTCTCAATGACTCCTTGGTCTGAATCAGACCCCGGACACCCCCTACCCCGCTGTTCTTTGGGTCATGTTGCACTATCTCACTGTGCCTGCCGCAGGGCCTTTGCATTCACATTTCCCTCTGCCTGCAAAGCCCCATCACTGGTACTCAGACATCTGCATCACCTCTCCCTCATCCCCTTCAGTCCTTTATTCAAATCTCACCCTCTCAACCCACCCTCTGTAAAATCTCTTGACTTTGGCAACACACCCCTTCCTCCTACCAGCAGCTGTCTCTTCTCTGGCATATCATATGGGGTCTTTGGTTATTATTTATCTCCTCCATTACAACACAGCCTCCATGAGAGGAAGGGATTTCTTCTGTATCCCTCATATCTAGAACTGTGCTTAATGTGAGTATGTGATCAATAAACATTTGTTAGATGAATGACAAATGGTTTCAGTTTCTTGGATTGGATTTTGTTACTTTCGGTTAAAAGCAGAAGGTTCCTGGCATCCTACCCACTGCGAGTTCCCCATTTTTACCTCTCTGCTCAATCCTTTGAGTTTGTTGCTTGCTCCAAAATGATGTTGCCTCCAGACTAAGCATTTGCTCTATGCCCACCTGGCCCCAGGCACTGTGGTCCTAGCAGTCCCCACCCCAGGTCTCAGAAGTCCTGGCCAAAGACAGGCTTGACCTCTCCAGGCCCCAGAGGAGAAAGTCGACCCCATCAGGATCCTATGTGAGGTTGCTACTTCAGAAAAGGGAAATCCAAACTGCTTGGCATTATGGAAGGCAATTCATTTAGATTTGGTTACAGCTGGGAGATTGAGCCCAGACAGCAGGGAACTCTCACCCCACCCAAGCCCCCTGCCCATCGTGGCCCAGAGGGAGAGGAACCAGCTGCCCTAGAAGCCTTGGGAAGTGGGTGTACTGGGTCCTTAAGTCCCACTTTGGCTCACAGGACTTTGCTAGACCCTACAGAGGGAGACAAGAAGAAGGATTTGCTTCCTGGTGTTTGAAAAAACAAGACACTGACCCAGCTGAGGGAGTGGCTTGGTGTTGGGGATCCCCTAGTTTAAGAAAGTTGGCCTAGTCTTTGTGTCTAAAAGAGAAGGCGGGCCTTTGTAGTCTGAGGAAGAACAACGCTGGTCTGGACTGGGTGGTGGGGGGACCCTTGCTGTCCACGGAGGTTTGGTCCTCGACCAGCAGAGGCCTGGCCTCCGCAGGGGTGGGTGGCCTTGAGGGAAGACAGCCCATGCTCATGGAGGAGGTATAGCCTGTGCGGGGTTCTGGTACCAGGACGTTAGGGGAAGCGCTTGGTCTGGGAGAGGAGCCTGCCCCTGGTCCCTGACTATCTCACCAGAAGCTTCCAGGCCCAAAAAGTGTCCTAAAGAGGGAATCCAGGCATCATCCAGTGAGATGAGAGCAAGCAGGCAGCAGGGGAGTCCCAGGGGAAAGGCGGTCCGGGCCTGATGCCTCAGGCAAGCACCGAGGTCCCCAGGGCCACCACCAGCGCGGGCAGGGCGAGGCGGAGACCAGAGGCGGTGTCCAGGAGACACTGAGACTCCAGGACCGCGCGGTGACGGGTGCTGCAGTATGGTGGGCGGGCCAGCCGGAGACCCGGGAGCGCCAGGCGTCCCTCCTTCACAGCCGGGGCGTCGCACAGGTCGCGGGAGCCGCAGCCCCGCAGGCTCAGGCTCAGGTTTCGGCCGCCTGCGGAGACAGGTGTGAGGAGGGCGACATGGGGACACGCCCGCGCGGGCGGAGGGTCACACCTGCGCACGCGCACACGCGCACCTGGCAGGCACAGGGGCACCAGGGGGAGTGTCCTCGGTGAGACCTCACTGGGATGTTTCTGTCCCTCTCGTTAGTCCTTCTACCTTGCAGGTATGCCTTCCCCTGCGGTTCCACACTGACAAAGGCCGCGCGACACCCGGAATGCCGCTGATTTCACACGTTTGCAACTTTTCCCTGACTCTTCGGAGCCATACTTAATGTAATGATGTAAGGCGGTTTATTTATGCACAGGCATCAATACGCAAAGGGAACCAGTTTTCCGAGGACTTGATGGAAAATGTGCAAGTAAAGTTTTTTCAATTTAAAAACCCTCACAACTTAGGTTATTATTTTTTATAATAACATTTATTCCTTTTCAGGCTCACTTAGTTTGTAGGTTAATTTTAAGTCCCTATCTTTTAGAGAGATAGAGATGGAAATATGTATGGAGAAAGTTGTACAATATCTGAATTTGCTTCAAAATAATATGAGATCAGGGCAGAGATGGAACAGGATTGGCCATCAGGGGGCTATTTTCAGAGTGGGGTATAATGGGAATTTATTAAACTATTCCCACTTTCATTTATCTTTGAACAACTTCTCTATAATTAAAAAAAATCTTAAAAAGAGCTATGTGCCGTGGTGCACACCTACAATCCCAGTGGCTCTTAAGGCTGAGGCGGGAGGATTGTAAGTTCGAGGCCAGTCTCAGAAACTTAGGGAGGCCCTGTCTCAAAATAAAAAATAGAAAGGCCTGGGATGTGGCTCAGTGGTTAAGCATTCCTGGGTTCAATCCCCAGTATTAAAAAAAATAAAAATAAAAAAAGCTAAAAAGAAGCATAAGCCTCAGGGTGGTCCCAATTTGTTTCATTTTGCCTGAACTAGTGCGCACACCCTCACAGAACCATTTTTGTGAGTCACTGTTTCAGACCCATTCTCTTGCACACTCACCCGTACATGTGCACCCATGCACACGCGCACACGCACACACACACCTCAATCACATTATCTCCCATCCCCAGACACCCACACACAACACAAAGGCACCTGCCAACCCCATCCAGAAACACACAGGTGCACACTTCCCGAGTGTGACAAGCCCCGTGCACATGCCGGTCATGACCCTCACACTTCCAAGTTGCACCCCCCGCGGACATTCTTTCCTGTCTTCCTTAGATATGACCTTAGAGTCACCACAGCGCCATTCACAGCACTTCCTGTGTTCTAGAGGGATACTGTTCAATATGGTAATCACTGGCCACATGTGGCTATTGAACACCTGAGAGGTGGACAGTCTGAATTGACACTGCTGTGAGTGTCAGATAAACACCCGATTCCAAAGACTTAGAAAAATCGAACACAAGATGTCTTGCTTACAATCTCTTACATTGATTGCATGTTGGAAATGATAATGCTGGATTCATTGGGTTAAACAGAAGGTTATTAAGTTAATTTCCCCTGTTACTTTTTAATTGTTTAATGAGGCTACTAGAAAATTTTAAATTACATATGTGACTCACATTATATTGCTTTTGGACAGCACTCATGTAAGAGTTTAATGGATTTCTGATTTTATTCACAACAGTATTACGACAGAGCCTATTACTGCCTCCTTTTTCAAATGGGAAAATGGAAGCACAGAGAGGCTAGATCACCTGTCCAATATCACCCAGCTCTAAGCTGTGGACCCAGGATTTGAACCTAGGCAGCCTGGCCCAGAGTCCTGCTCTTATACCCGCTCCTCTACTGCCTCTCTCATGAATTCACTCAGACCTCACAAAACCCGGGGGGGAGAATGTCCATCCAGCATCTCCATTTACTGGAAAAGAAAAGGGAAGCTAATAAAGATGAAGTTGCTTGCCACAGGCCACGCAGGGTACATGATGGAGGTGAGAACCCAAACTCAGGCATGTCTTCATCGAAAACCAATACACTCAACTCACTGTGTGTGAACATGCACACGCACACACACATGCACACACACACACTCCCCATTACCTTCTTCAGGCATCAGGTCCAGCTGGACACACTCCGTCTCCCCAAGGGGACACTGCATATAGAAGGAGGAATTGCAGGGCTCCTGGTGGTCCTCTGCACACGTAGGGCACAGGAACTTGCTC
The DNA here is from genome assembly GCF_902686455.1 of Sciurus vulgaris. Taxonomy (NCBI): domain Eukaryota; kingdom Metazoa; phylum Chordata; class Mammalia; order Rodentia; family Sciuridae; genus Sciurus; species Sciurus vulgaris. Next base: position 53,255,129 of record NC_136478.1, on the reverse strand, counting down.
AAGGTACGTGAGGCTGGCAGAGCTGTTGTACAGGGGAAGGCGAAGGTCAGCCAAGAGGACTCTCAGAACCTCCAGGGCCCTTGGTGTGCTCATACAATCGACCACAGGGGAATGACCTTAATGAGATTTCCCACTGAGCTGGGGTCAATGACTTAGGGGAACCCAACTGGGGAATTTTGCATTGATATTCTTGCCCACCTACCTTCCTCGACTGAGGACAAGTTCTCCTCCAAAGTCACCTACCACTTCCTGGGCCACCCATCTGACTGCTTTCTGGGGGCAGCATACCGAGAGGAGTGGGCTTCTGGCAGTTGCCTCGGCAACAGGTGGTGTTGACCCAGAAGCCGAAGCCAGCACTGTAGGTCAAGGCAGAGATGGAGCTGTCCAATTTGCAGTCCTTGGAGGCCACACAGGAGCCATTTCTCCAGGCCACCAAGTTTCCTTCCCTCAAGGCTGGAGAGAGGCGGAGGGCAGGCTAATGAGAGAAGGCGACCGCAAGCTACCCTCTAATGGAATGCCCCCAGTCCCTTCTGATGTCATCCTATTGGCATTCGCCCTGCCTGAGATCCCCCCATAATAAATCCAACCTGGTCATTGCTCATAAAGACACACTTCAGAAAACCTTCCTGGACACTCTGCCTTCTCCCTTAGGGTTCCAATTAACAGGGGGGCCTCTGTGAGCCTCCCTGCTCTGTCTCTGAGCACCTCGTGGCCTTACTCAGATACTTCTCTGGTATTCCAGAAATGCCCAGCACGGGAGCCTGGTACACTATTCATGCTGCTGGAAGATAGCAAAGAGCTGGTTGCAAGTTCAATTCTTCTTCCCATTTACAGTTTTTCGGCTTTATTGGAACAGAGGTGCAGGGATCTTAAGGAGCTCGCTGCCCAGAACATCACTGACACCAAGATGGCCACCACTGAATCTCCCAGCCCACGGCAACAAGACCGTCACTGCCTCAGCAAGAGCAAGTGCTTCCTCCCCTTTCAATCGGCACCTCGCTCCGGTCAACAGAGAGTGGCACCAGTGATGCTGTGCCCCGGCTGAGCCTGTCTCCTGAGAGGCCTGGAACTTTCTACTCTTTTCTTCTCAGCAGTCAGCACCATACTGTGAGGAGGCTGAGGCTGAGCTATGGGCTGCCAAGAGCCCCCGCAGACAGAGGCTCTGGGGGATGGGGGGCCTCCAGTGCACATCAAGTTCCCAGCAGAATGCAGCATATAAGGGACCTCAGCTTTCACCACCTGGAGTGGAAGGTCTGTCCAGTTGAGCCCAAGATGGCCGAATCATGAGAAATAACAACGCATTGTTTTATTTATTTAAGTTTTTGGGTACCAGGGATTGACCCCAGGGATGCTTAACCACTGAACCACATCCTCAGTCCTTCTTGCTGAGTTGCTTAGGGCCTCGCTAAGTTGCTGAGGCTGGCTTTGAACTTATGACCCTCCCACCTGAGCCTCCTGAGCTGCTGGGATTACAGGCATGTGCCACTGCGCCCAGCTGTTATTATTTTAAACCACAAAATTGTGGTTAAAAAATCATGTGAAATCTACCTTCTTAACCATTTTCGAGTGTACAGTTCAATGGTTAACTATATTTGCATTATTGTGTAACAGATCTCTAGAACTTTCTTTTTTTTTAAACTGAAACCCTATAGCAATTGAACAGCTCCCATTCCCTCTCCTCCAATCCCTGGCAACCACCATTCCTCTCTGTTTCCATGACTGTGACTACTCTAGATCTCTCATAAAGTGAAATCATGCACTCATATAGTATCCATCCTCTTGTGACTGGTTGAGCCTTTACCTCGTTTTCAATGGAGATGGAACACAGAAGGTACTTTACCACTGAGCCAAATCCTCAGACCTTTTTGCTTTTTATTTTGAGACAGGGTATCACTAAGTTGCTTAGGCCTCACTCATTGCTGAGCCTGGCCTCGAACTTTCGATCCTCCTGCCTCAGCCTCTCAAGTGGATGGCTACTCAGCAAGAGCTGAACCAAATGTGCCATGGGATTTGCAACTCACACCTTCCACTGCCCCGAGCCTCCATCCTGCATGGCCAGGAAAAGTGGAGGCCACAGACACGGAAAGGCAAGAAGTCTCGCTGTGCCTCAGGGCCTGTTTCTGCTCCTGTGGGCGCTCACCTGTGATTCCTGTTGTCTGAAGGCAGTAGTTTCTGTCCTCGGGGCAGGAGACAAGGTTGCAATGGGAGAGGTCTGAGCAGGTGAAACAAATGGTGGCCTTTGGCTTGCTATGGGTCACAGTTGCATGGGGACCTGGAGAGAGAAAGAAAACCTCTGTGTGTGTGTGTGTGTGTGTGTTTGTGTGTGTGTGTGTGTGTGTTCACACATGTGCGCCTGCAAAAATTTCTGGGCACACCCGTCTTTGCCCTTAGTGTACAAAAGGGCATGCATTTCTGCTGTGGGGCAAGGATGCAGGGCCGTTTCCTGTGTGCACATCTGGCCTGTGTTGAATTGTCTGCGTGTTTCTGAAGCTGGCTGGGGGTGGGGGCCGTGGAGGTGTTTGTGCGTGTGCCTCTGTGCCCCACCTACGTGCATAGGGGTACAAGCAGATCTGTGTGTCTGTGTGTGTTTAAGGCTGGTTTTGTGGATCTGTGAGTGCTTCTGGAGCGGGGTGTGTCTGTTTCCAGTGAGGTGTGGGGTACTGGGATGCGTCAGAGTACAACTGTGAGTGTTCATAGATGTCAGTCGGTGTGTCGGTGTGCCTGTGGACAATGTGTACTTCTGCATGCTGGTGTATGTCTGTGCCTGTCTTTCCCAGTCCCTGAATATGGACCTGAGAATCCACATGTCCACGCATGGAGGAGTTACGTCTGTTTGCATAAATTTCCATGACCCAAGTTCCTATAGCTGGCAATCATATTTTACCCTTTTCCTTTTCCTATTGTAAATTTCAAGCTCCCAAGTCTGCCTTTTTTTCTTCGTTGTGATAATTAACTTGATCCACTGCTTAGTTTGGGAAAGTAAAACTGTTGGCAACTGGAATCTGAGGAAGCTAAGGTGGGAATGCGCCCGCTCTGCCTGCAGAGTCAGTCAGCAGATCTTTTTCTGCAACGCAGAATGATCCCGGCTGTGCAGTTTCTAACAAAGGCATCTTCTGCATCCCTAGAACTGCTCTGTCCAGGGAAATTTGCCTTTCCTGATGGGCCTCTAAAAAGTTCATAATGCTGTTCAAATGAATCGCTCAATATACTCTTATCCCAGTAAATAGTATTCCAATTAGCATCTCTCTTTTCCGGAAGACAAAAAAAATGGTGGTGAATGTTCTTTGGTAATCCAAAAGAAGACTGTTGACCAATCTGTCATCTTTCACAAGCAAGGAAGTGAAGAAAGAAAAAGAACATCAGGTTTGTTCCTTAAGCGGAGTTCAGATCTCTAATTTCACATCACAGATGTTCATGTCTGAAGTTCATGCGCCTCTGTGCACGTGCAGTAGGTGTTGAGATAGAACTGTGGGTGTCTGTGGTTGTGCACCAATGGATTTTCTGCTACTGAGTGTATTGGGTGCTGTTTGTGTGTGCATATGAATAACAGTACTCCTGGGAGCATTGTTGGGGGGGGGAGTGTACCCCAGGAACACAAAGGATTGGGAAGGACATATGAGGCCTGGGAAGGGCTGAGAGGGTGGGGTTCTAGGAAGGCAGGGTTCAAAGCACCTGGTTGTGTGGGAGGAGCCGGGTAACTGCAATCAGGCTTGGTGGCGAGATGAAATCCAGCCTGCTCTGGGCCCAGAGTGTCATTCACTTGCAGGTGGCAGATCTCTGGTGTAGCACAGCCCTTCAGGATTTGGGGACCTCCTGCAGAAATAAGAAGAGTTTGCAGGGAAAGACTCAGAGTCAAAGTCTCCACCTTCATGTCTGCCTTTTTCTGTCAGCAAGTTCCCATGTCTTGGCAGCCCCTCAGTAATTCTATATGATTCCTTTTCAAGTCTACCTTGCCATTTTTAGAAATTATTTCATTTTATTTATTTGTTTTTATGTGGTGCTGAGGATCAAACCCAGTGCCTCACACATGCTAGCCAAGCATTCTGCCACTGAGTTACAGCCCCCGCCCTACCTTGCCATTTTTTTTACAACCTCTTCTTGCTGCTCTTTTTTTGTGATTCTAACTTTATACCGTCAGGTATATCACATAGAGGTATATTATTATGTCCTGTAGCTGAGGATCACAATGGCCGAGTTCCTCATGGACACACATCTATGATTTGTTGTTTCTGCTCTTCCTCATGGTGAATTGCTTCCTTGTGTTTCAGGAGCTCTGATTATGAGCTCATGTTTGGTTGATGTTGATCTGTGGGAATCCTTGGGGTTTTTCCTCTGGGAGGATTTGCTTTTGTTTCTATACAGATAAGGTGATATTACCAACCTGGGATCTTTTCAGCCTCTTTCCAAGGTCCTATCTTATGTGAGAACCCAAGGGTCAGCTCCCTGACCAATGTGCTGTGCTAAGACCTATTTACCCACAGAAGGTCATTATCAGCATCTGTTCTCAGGGCCACTGTGAATTTCACATTCTCTCACTGCTCTCATTCTGACTTCTGCTCACATTTTTGTTTTGTTTAGGGACCCTTGGAAATTTCCCTAGCTTCCTGAAATCTCCAACAGCATGAAAAAATTTATTTTTACACAAGATCTAGTTTATCTGTAAACGGTGACATACAAAGAGGCAAGGGTGGCTAGTGGGAGCAGCCTGTCATGGGAGCAGGCTAAGGGGGTGTTTGTCTGTAGAACATTAAAAAAATCAACTAAAAGTAAATCTGCTTTTTATTATCACCACGCACCAGCAATGTTAAACAATGTCGTTGATACAATATTCCTCCCTGCCAGGGTGGATCCCTCTCCCCAGCTCCTTCCCAGCATGCCACTGTTTACAGCAGGAAGATGCTTTGGAGGATCTACTCCACCTTACTGACAGTGGCAGAAGCATAGACCACTTCTCTCGATCACTTTGTTGGCTTCAGAGTTAGTCTCTGCTCTGGCCAGGATGGTTCTCTCCTAAGGCTTTTGCTGAAAAAGCCTGTGCCTCAACCACTTGCAAACACGTAGTCGTCATTTTAAAATGCACCTTCAGCTGGTACAATGGTGGACGCCTGTAATCCCAGCAATTTGGGAGGCTAAAGCTGGATGATCACAAGCTTGAGGCCAGTCTCGGCAACTTAGTGAGATTCTGTCTTGAAATAAAAATAAAACAGGCCTGGGGGTGTAGTTTGGTGGCAGAGTGCCCCTGAGCTCAATCTTCAGTACTGTGGAAATAAAATAAAATGCATCTTCAAATTCTTTTAACAGGTGACATCTGTGCTTATCTACACCTCCCACCATGAAACTAAATGGAATTTCGTGACCATTTCAATCAATAAAGTATGGTAGAAGTAACTTTATGTGACTTCCAAGGTGAGGTTATCAAAGTCCAGGAGGCTGCCACCTCGTTTGCCGGATGAAGTCTTCTACTACCACATAAAGGGTCCTGAGGCAGCCATGATGTGAGGAAGCCCAAGCTAACCAATGTGGACAGACCACGTGGAAAGACCCAGAGACTCCATGTGTGAGAGAAGTTCAGCCAGCCCCCTGCTGCTCTTGGCCCTACTCCTAATTCCAGCTCTAGCCACCCTCTGACTCTAAACACACGAGAGACCCGGAACTGTCTGGCTGAGCTCTTCTTGAATTCACAATCCATTGATAGCATAAAAGATGGTCATGGTAAGCCACAGAATTTGCGGGTGATTTGTTCAATAACAAGAGATAATGTGAACACACGTGCAAAGGAACCACAACAGTTATTTATGCAGGTGGAAGGGGAGTCTGCCATGCAAATGACCTCCCAAAGGGAGCCCTTACCTCTACTCCATGTCCCATTGAGAGTGACGCACACAGTCTGGTTCCCAGTGCAGTTCATGATCGAAAGGGAGTCACATGAGGTGAAGTTATCCCCAGAACAGTAAGGACACTTTACTGCGTTGGGCTGGGCCTTGGGCCCTGCCTCTGGTGGAAGCAGGTATAGTCAGAGTGGGATGGAGTTGAGTGAACCCGGTGCCCAGCCCTCCTTACCCCACCAGCCCTCTGTTCCCCTGTCTTCCCTCTATTTTTGCCTCCACACCACACCCCAACCCCTGCCAGGAACAATTCAGATCACTTTCCTCCAAAATGGGACCAGCCTGGTCTCAGATGCCGCCTTCCAAACCCTGAAAGCTTATTCTAAGGAGACACAAATAACAGCCCCATTCTGTTCGTTTGTCCTAAAGAAACTTTCCGATTGGATCCTAAAGCTTCTTTTATTCATTCCACAAACACTTCTTGAGCTCCAACTGTGTACCAGGCACTCTTCTAGGCCCTGGAGACACAGCACTGACAACGGATGAGGGCCCCTCCTTAGGGATCCTGAATTTCAAAAGTGATTAGAAAGCGATCCTGTTATTTGGGGCTTAAGATATTGTGGTATTCTGCAAAAGAGTACACCTCTGCCTTCCAGGTTCACCACCATCTGATTAATTTTGAATGCTTCCTTGGAGATCTGAAACATTTAAGAGGAAGTCATTTAGGTATATTTTTCCAGAGTAAAATCTCAGCCAAGAATCATCTTAAGCTCTCTCTGCTTCCTGATCATCCTGTGAGCTGCTTCCCTCTGCCAAACTCTCCTGCCATGATGTTCTGCTTCACCTTGAGCCCCAAGGAATGGAGCCAGCCATCTATGGATTGAGACCTCTGAAACCATTAACATTCCTCCCACCCTAGGCCAAGTTAATGGTCCTTCCTTTAGCTCACTGATCACAGGAATGAAGAAATCAAGTCTAAGGAGCTGGTACCAGCAGATCTGAGAAATGGCTATCTCTCAAGGATCCCATTTGGATATGAATTATGACTGCTGATATGCACACCTGGAACTTGGTCCTGCTTAAAAGCCCGCTGCTCTCCTGATAGAATTGCATAACCTCTGACACGTGAGTCTGCTGACTTCTCATTTGCTAGCAAGTCAATAAAACTTCTTTTCCTTTTTCTCAAAAAAAAAAAATCATCTTAACAGGGGCTCATCTCAAAACACTGGCAGTTTCAGATAAGTCGACTGAAGAAAACATTATTTTAGAGCTGTCTCTTTATTATTTATTTATTTATTTATTTGGGGGAGGGTATGGGGATTGAACCCAGGGGCACTTTACCACTGAGTTAGTCACTAGTCCTTCTTATTTTTGTATTTTATTTTGACACAGGGTTTTGCTAGTTGCTCAGTCTGGCCTCGAACTTGCAATGCTCCTGCTTTAGACTCTCAAGTCACTGGGATTACAGGTACATGCCACCAAAAAAAAAAAAAAAAAAAAATTAATGTAGCTACTAGAGAAGTTTTAATTACACACATGGCTCATGTTGCATTTCTATTGGACAATGTGGCAACAGACCCTTTATCAAAAGACAACTAGTGGACCAGGGTCAGTGGTGCCCACCTGTAATCCCAGCAGCTCAGGAGGCTGAGGCAGGAGGATCATGAGTTTCAAGCCAGCCTCAGCAATTTAGCGAGGCCCTAAGCAACTCAGCAAGACCCTGTCTCTAAATAAAATATAAAAAACAGTTGGGGATATGGCTCAGTGGTTAAGCCCCCCTGGATTTAATCCCTGGTACCACACACACACACACACACACACACACACACACACACACAAATTATCAGGTGTGGTCCTTTCAATCTATCATCACACACAAGATTTTTAAATGTGATTTTAATCATTACTGCTCTTTTATATGCTGAGCAGGACCCCACTTCTCCTGGGACCTGGTGGACCTGGTGGTTTTTTATAGAAAGCAGGACACCTCGGTTGTGTGAAAGGATGCCTGGTAGCCCTGAGTGCTGTATCTCCTCATTCCTATCTCTGTCAAATACAAATCCTTTCTTTAAAGAAATAACCAAATAACAAAAAATTATCTTGATTACCACCCAGGGCTGGGTCTGTTGTAATGCCAGGGGCACAAAATTTGAGAAGATGCTCACTCTCAGGAGTGCGAAGGAGCAGAGTGAGCTCTCCCTTAAGTCTGGTGCCACAGGAAGATGGCTGGTCTTACCCTAGACCCGCCTGTCACCACCCATAACGCTCCTGTTCTGCTGGGACAGCCTGCAGGGAGAGTCTGGAGGAGAGGCTCTCAGGAGAGGAAAGAATTGTGGGCCTCTCTCCAGCCCCCCCAAAATTCAATAAGCATAGTTACAAAATACAGAGTGCCCGCCGTGTGCCAGACAAGGGGACCCCTCTCTGCAAAATTTACTTCAGACCCATTTTCTAGATGAGAAAGTTGAGGTTCCCTTCTTGCTCCCACCCACCAGACAGAAATTTCCTGGAGAGGAAGCTCCTGGCCAAGTCCCCATGACACCCTGGCTGGTGTGTGGCCCCAGGTCCCACCGCCAACAAACCTCTTTGGAGGGCGCTGCAGTTTTCACAACACACCGTGCTGACCCAGAGACTGGGGTGGGGACCGTAGGTCAGGGCGTAGGCGCCTTCTTGGCATCCCCCAGGGGCCACACAGGACCCGCTCTCGAGGACCGTGCCATTTTCTAAGGATAGAGTCCAAGGAGGAGAGATTAAAGGCCTTCTTCCCAGGGCCCTCCTGGGGCCTCAGCTCCGGAAGCCTATGTAGGGCCTCCCCACTGGCAGTTAGTTCACCCCACCCACCCACTCCAGCAGCACCCGCTGAGCCAAGTGCACAACCCCAGGTCCCCAGCCGCTCCTCCATGCCTGTCCCCTCCCACCCCTGCCTTTCCTTTGTCCACCCTCTCTGCCCACCCTGGCCAGTCCAATACCCAGATGCATCTGGCTAAACAAGCAGGTGTCCTGGGCAGAAGGACAAGAGATATCCGTGCAATTTTGAGGCAAAGAGCAGGCTGGACACGTCTTGGAAGCCCCTGTGGGAAGAGAGGAGTAGTCAAACCCTGTAGTTTAGGAGAGAGGAGAAAGAAACACACACACACACACACACACACACACACACACACACACGGGATTCAGGAATAGGATTGGAGGCTGCCATAGCTGGAGGAGGGCTGTTGAGAAAAGGTAAAGAAACATTTTCTACCAGGCACAGTGGCACACATCTCTAATCCCAGGTACTAGGGAGGCTGAGGCAGGAGGATCACAAGTTTGAGGCCAGCCTCAGCAATTTAGCAAGGCCATAAGCAACTTAAGAGAGCCCCTATCTCAAAACTGAAAAATAAAAGGACTGGAGATGTGGCTCAGTGGTAAAATGCCCCTGGATACAATCCCAGCACACACACACACACACACACACACACACACACACACACACACACACACACACTCTCTAGAGGAGTGGGAATGGCATTTCAGCAGGAGACACAGCATGGCAAAGGTGTGGGGTTGGGACGCAGAGGAGCTCCAGGCCACAGCTGCTGCCTCTTCCTGTCTAACCCTCTAGAGCTTCGGCCATCTGCATCATGCTCACAAGCCTGAACTGAGCAGATGAAGTTGGGATTGCCCTCTGGAGGCCCTGCTGAGGGGGGTTCTGTCTTCCTGCCCAGCCTTGATCTGCAGAGGCCTCTGAGATTCTTCAAAGAAACCTCAAGGCTCAAGAAAGCCCCATCGGACAATGCTGACCTTGCCTCACACCTTCCTATTCTAGATGGGGGAACTGAGGCCAGAGGGACTTGGGGTCTCATTCAGGATCACACAACAGGATTCTGGTTGGCATCCAGGCCACTCAATTCTCAACCCAGGTCAACGGTGGCAGAATTAGAACCAAGGGGAGATAGGCAGGTAAAGTCACAGACTAGTAATAATTGCTCCAGAGAATCATTAAGAGCTGTTTCACAGATGGGGAGACTGAAGCACAGAGAGGTTAAGTGGCAGGCTGAGGATCACACAGCTATCAAGTGGTAGAGCCAGGATGTGAATCCTGGCAGCCTGCCTCCAGATCCATGCTCTTTCTCAACCAGTCTGTGACCACCAGGCCAGGTGGAAGGGTCTGGGTCTCAGACTCTGAAGCCGACTCCCACCAACTGTGTGACCTTGGGCTGGTCTCTCCTTCTGAGTGTCCACACCATACTCACCTTCTGGGGCAGCCAGCACCCCCAGGAGGGCCAGGGCAGGGAGGAGCCGGAGCATGATTCAGACCAGAGAGTAGGAAGCAGGACACGGGTGCCCTGGCCTTTTATCCAAGGGCCTTGTCCAGGGTGGCAGCCCCAGAAGAGGGAGAGCAAATAGCCCAGTGAGATAGCGGCCGGACCCACCCTCCGGGCTGCTGGGACGCCTGGTAGGAGGGAGGGGACAGAGAGAACATCCAGGTGGGGAACAGCCCGGCAGGCTCCTGGGAGAAGCCTCAGGTTATTGCATGAGGCCAAAAGGTAGATGGACCTGCTGTTATTTTAATAATTATTATTAATAACAGGTTGCCTGGGGCTGGGGTTGTGGCTCAGTGGTGGAGTGTTCACCTAGCACCTGTGAGGCACTGGGTCTGATCCTCAGCACCGTGTAAAATTAAATAAGTAAAATAAAGGTATTGTGTCCATCTACAATTAAAGAGTAATAATAACAGGTTGCCTAGTGACTTTGTACTGATGTTAACTCTTTAAGTCCTTACAATGGTTGATCATCTCCAATCCAAAAGCCCAAAATGTGAAATGACCCAAAATCTGAAATTTTCTAAGCACAGACCTAAGGCTATAAGTGGAAAATTCTACATCACAAAACTGTTTCATGCATGAAATTATTAAAATATCATATACAATTATCTGCAGGTTATGTGTATAAGGTATATACGAAACAAATGAATTTCATATTTGGACTTGGTTCCCATCCCCAAGACATCTCATTATGTGAATGCAAATATTTCAAAATCTCAAAAAAAAAAAAAATCCTGAAATCTGAAACACATCTGGTCCCAAGCATTTCAGATAAGAGACACTCAACCTGGACAAGCCACCATTATGAACCCCAGGATAGATGTTCAAAATCTTCAACTGTCAGACGGTATGAGTCAGGTTATAGTCAGTGGTCATTCTGCCCCATAGCCAGGGTGACATATGGGTGGCCTGTGGACCCAGTGTTACCCTTGCAGTTGTGGAACATGGGGGTGTCTGGGTGGAACCAGAGACGCCATGGGGGCTCTCAAGGTCCCCAGGCAGCAGATTTTTGCCAACCAAATCTGGATGTATCTCAGTTGGGATGGATGAAATCAGCCCTGAGTGTCCCCCTCACAGGCAGAGAAACAGAGGCACAGAGTAGTCAAGGCCTTTGTCCAGGCCCACAAAACTTAGGGTTTTTTCTATTTAAAAAACTCTTTTCAGGGCTGGGGATATAGCTCAGTTGGTTGAGTGCTTGCCTCACAAGCACTAAGACCCTGGGTTCAAATCCCCAGCACCACAAAAAAACAAAACAAAAAACCCTTTTTCATCCATGTGCATAGGGTGATAATGTCTGCCTCATTCTACCTTCCTCGCCTTTCCTGCCGCCCCTCCCCTCCCCTCACTCCCCCCTGCAACATCCAAAGTTCCTTCTTTCTTCCCTACCCACCCCCAACTATGGATCAGCATCTGCTTATCAGAGAAAACATTCAGCCTTTGGTTTTTATGGGATTGGCTTATTTCATGTAGCATGATACTCTCCAGTTCCATCCATTTACCTGCAAATGCCATAATTTTATTTAAAACTAAGTAACATTCCATTGGGTATATGTACCACATTTTCTTTATCCATTCATCCATTGAAGGGCATCTAGGTTGGTTCCACAATCCAGCTATTGTGAACTGAGCGGCTATAAACACTGAAGTGGCTGCGTCACTGTAGTACGCTGATTTTCAGTCCTTTGAGTATACACCGAGGAGTGGGATAGCTGGGTCAAACGGTGGTTCCATTTCAAGTTGTCTTAGGAACCTCCATACTGCTTTCCAAAGTGAAAACTCAGGATTTGAACCCCAGTTTCTAAAGTATCCACTGGGCTTTGATAAAAGCAAAATTGGCCTACCCTAGACGGGTGAAGTCCTTTCACCCTGCTGCCTCTACCCACTGCCATCTTGAGTTTTCCATCTGTTCAGTGGGAATGAACAGAGGGCATGGGGGTGGCCCTCTGTGAAGTCACCCCTTCCTGGAGCTTTGACTTGCATCAAAAGGCCTGTTGTGAAGATGGAGTTCTCTCAGGTATGACTCTGGGATTGTCCCTTTCCCTCTTCTGGGCCTCAGGGAAGTTTGTCTGCTAAATGGATTTAACTGGAGCTGGCGGGGGCGGGGGTGGGGAGGATGGTCACAGCAAATGCCAGGAAGGGACACAGAAGCCAGTGCTCCTGGAGGGAGAGGAACACTTTGGAACCAGACAGCTGGGTTGACAGTGGGCAGAAGTTCTGTCACTTCTGCCTCTGAGCTGAGTGGCCTTGAACAAGGCATTTTGAGCCTGGAGTTCCCTCATTTGTAAAGGGGGACAACTTGCATCAAAGGGTCACTGCGAGGAGTCAGTGAGTTGATGTGCGTGGGGCACTTAGAGCTGCAGGCCCTAGCTGCGGCTGTCATTGTCATCATCGTTAATTGAGCAACGTAAATATGGCTGGTAAAAGAGGTCACCTCTCCCCTTGGCTCAGAGGAGAGATCTCAAGCAGGAGAAAGGACAAGCCCAAGGTCACCCACAGCCTCTGAGGCTTCCGGACTCTGGGCAGGGTCCCTCAATCCGTGTGTGCATTTGAAGAGCTGGCTTTGGAAAGGTGCCAACCCTGAGGAGGAAAGACAGGATCCTGGCAGGGGCTGGCTTTTCTTGAATGAATACAGGAAGAAACAGGAAGTCTGGGGAATTGGTTCATTCGCTTCCTTCCTGGACGATCCCAGACCCCTGGGTTCAGGAAAGGTGGGCGGAAAGGAGAGGGAGTCCAGGGGAGGACAAAGTAGCTCCCAGAGCTTCGTGATTAGAAGCCAGTCTCCACAGAGGTTATCAGGCTGGGAGTAAGGAGTCACTGTGCAAACAGAGGCTGGTGGGGTAAAGAGTGAAGGGCGGGCATGCAGGGACGCTTCCCTGTCCTTCGTTTGGAGCTGGAGGTAAGGGGACGTCAGGCATGAAGTTATTTAATGCACATCATTTTAAGCAAGTTCGGACACATGCCCCTGCTTTTCTACGCTGCAATGTTGTGTACCTACCTTCTGCCTGAGGTTTTCACATTGGACAGTCAGGTAACCTGAGTGACCTAAGGTGCTTCCTCTTTCTTTCTTACGGCTGGGTGCCCATACCATTTGATATCCCCAACTATGCTGCAAAGAACTTTGTGTCCGTCTCATTTCACTCACCTGCTGGATTCCCAAGAGTGTTAAGTGGTCTCGCTCCATCCAGAGGGGTTTTCTAATTTTTAATTTCAAGAGTAATTGCAAAATTACCTTCTGTAAGGTGATACCAATGTAAACTCACACCCACACCCTAGGCAAATATCTGTTTTTTCTCAGTCTCCCCAACTCCATATATTCTCAAACGCCTTGAGTTTTTGTGAATCTAGAGGTGTCAATGTGCAGCTCCTGCCAACCAGAGATGGAGTCTATTTCTCTTCTTCCTCTTGAACCTGAGTGGGTCTCGTAACTTCCTTTGGCCCAGAGAAGGTGGCAGAAGTGAGGTTGCCTGAGTGCCAGCCAAGGCCTGGGGGATTGCAACTTCTGTCCCTTGCTGTGGGCACCCTTGCAACAGTAGACAAGTGGGGCCAGGATGGCCTCCTGCAGGATGGGAGACCCTGTGGTTTCCATGGAGACACTCTGGACAGCAGCCATCACTGTGGTGTGAATGAGGCCACCTGTCTTAGTCAGTCTGAGCTACTGTAACAAAACTCCATAAACCCGGTGACTTATAAAGAACAGAAATTTATTTCTCACCTTTCTGGAAACTGGGAAGTCCAAGACTGAGGTGCCACCAGATTCTTGCTTTCTGGTTAAGGGAAGACATCTTCTTTCTGCACTCTCGCATGGTGGAAGGCTCAAGGCAGTTCCCTGGGACCGCTTTTATGAGGGCATTAATTCCATTTTATAAGAACTCTGTCCTCATGACATAATCCCCTCCCCAAAGCCTTGCCTTCTCATACCATCCCCTTGGGATTAGAATTTCTATATCTGAATTTTGGAAGAGTCACAAAAATTCAGACCATAATACCTTCTAAATCTAACCAGGCCTGGCCAAGCCAGCAGAGATCAGAGTAGCCCCAACCACCCACAGAATCTGAAGCTTAACACTCGTGGTTTGTGGTGCTGGAGATCAGACCCTGGGCCGAGCTCCCCCAGCAATCTCCACTGAGTTAGGCCCCAATATTTGTTCAAGCCTTGCATTTGGGGCTGGTTTTCACGGCAGAGGTTAGGTGATGAAAGTAGCATTTTAGTGTCGTGCGTGCTTCCTTTCCTGTCCTTCACTAGTTGTCTCACTGATTCATAGAAGTCGTATTAGCTTCCTGTGACTGTCGTAACAAGTTCCAGCAAACCAGGTGGGCTAAAACACCGGAAGCTGAGTGTCTACCAGTCTGAAGTCAAGAAGTCCAAGACCAGGGTGCCAGCAAGGTCGTGGTCCCTCCAAACCCTGGGGGTGGGGATCCTTTTCCACCCCTTCCAAGCTCCTGGTGATCGGCTGTCAATCTTGCGTGCTGCTTGGCTTCTAAGGGCGTCAGTCATGTCTTGGCCTTCGCTGTCACACGGCCACCTTCCTGTGCTTCTGTCTTCACATGCCACCTTCTAAAGACGCCAGTCATGTTGGATGAGGAGCCCACCTTCATCCTAACGAGTCATCTCTACAACAAGCTTATTTCTAAATCAGGTCCCTTAGTGAGACCCTGCCTTAAAATAAAAAAATAAATAAAATAAAATTTAAAGTTCTGGGAATGTAGCTCTTGAGTTCAGTGCCCCTGGGTTCAATCCCTGATACGCACGCACACTCACGCACACACGCACACACACACACACACACACACACACACACACACACACACACAAATCCTTAATTTAATCTCTCCTGCAGAGACCCTTTTTTTCCTGTAAAGGGACATCAATATGTTTCAAAGTTTAGGACCTGGATATCTTTGGAGGGCATTATTCAGCCTACCACACCTCTCTGAGCCTCAGTTTCTTCATCTGTAAAATAGAACATGGTAAGGATTCACCGATAACATAGATAAGGCCCTTGGAATTGTGCCCAGCATCACACAAGCACAGAACAAAATTGAGTGGGGAAGAAACTGCCTTCTGAGCTGGACTCGGTGGTGCACACTTATAACCCCAGCAACTGGGGAGGCTGAGGCAAGAGGATCGCCAAGTTTGGGAACAGCCTTAGCAATTTAGTGGGGTCCTAAACAGCTCAGGGAGACCTCGTCTCAAAGTAAATAAATAAATAAGAAAGAAAGGGGCTGCAGGTGTGGCTTAGTTGTTAAGCACCCCTGGGTTCAATCCCCAATGCCCCCCAAGAAAAGACTCCCCTCTGGACCTCTGCCTGGAAACTGGAAAGAGAAGGGTATTGGACTCGAGGGGGCTCCCAGCTCTTCCTCTGTGTCCAGGAGGTGGCCAGGTAGTCCTGCCCCTACCACACCCTCCCCAAGCCAGGGAAGGGCCCTCCCAAGCAGCCAGGCCAGGGATTGGTCATTCCTCAGGGCAGGGAGCAAGAGTGTGAGTGAGTACCAGACACAGACATGTGCACACAGGCACAAGGGCACAGTCACAGACTCAGTGTCTCTATCTCTCTGAGGGCCACTGGAGGTCACATTCTCGCTCTGCCTGACCTCTCCTCCCCACCCCCAGCTCTGCCCTATCACTTACTCGGTCTCCCTCATGCTGTCTTTCCCACTCCGTCTCTCTCTCTCTGTGCCTCCGACCCCTTGGCTGTCCCCCTCGCAGTCTGTTCCTGTCTTTCTTGCTATCCCCAGGTCTCTGCCTTGCTTCGTCTCCCCTGCTCTCTCACCATCTCTATCTCTGCACAAAATCCTTCTCTCCTTAGGCTGGGGGAAGCCCCGAAACCCGAGGGCCTCACCCACAGCCCCCCAGGCAGGCACGGCTGGGCGAGGCCCAGGTGAGTCACTGGGCGGAAGTAGGGGACAGTCTTGCCACTTTTCTTGAGATGCCAGGGCCCTGACCCCTGCCTGTCCCTCCCTCATTACGTCACCCGGAACCTTACAGGTGTGTGCTACTTGAGGGGAGACAGAGAAGGAGTCAGAGAGACAGATTCCGAAACAGTGAGAGAAGATAGCAGGGAGAGACCGAGAGGGGAGAAGCAAACAGAAAGAGAAGGAAAGACAAGGGGCAGAGAGAATATGACAGAGCCAGAGAGAGACAGAGAGAGGGAGGGAGAGGGATAGAAACAACGAAAAGGAAGGAAACAAAGATAGAAAATGGCAAAGACAGAGACAAACGAGCGGGGAGAGAGATTTCAAGAGACCAGAGCTGTTCCAGGTAGGGATGAGTGGCTAAAAGTGACTTCCCTTATTCTTTAAATAAAAAAGAAAATAACAGCCTAGAGTCACCAGGTCACCCACCAGGGAGTAGTGGTTCCAGACACCAGAGCTCTGAAACTCCTCAACCCTGAGTTTTCTTTTCACTGAGAGATGCCTCCCACCCACCCCAGACCAATTGTATAGGTGGTAAAACTGAGGATCAGTGGAGGAAAGCATCTTCCCAAGGTCATCTGGGGCATGTGGCTGAGCTAGCTCTCAAACCTGCCTAGACCAGCATGCACTTTCTATTTCCCTGCCTCATTCACTGTAATGTCTTGTTCAGACTTCACTTCAACTCCAGAGGTGCCCCGTTTTCCAGATGAGGAAACAGAGGCTCAGAATAGAGGACCATGTTGGTTCGGGGTGACCCAGCCAGGGGTGAGGTTCACTGAAATTTAAACTGTCTGGGGACAATCTTCCCAGTGAACCACTGGGCCCTACTGCCTCTTAGAAGAAAGGATTTACTTTATCTTAAAAGTAATAGCTCAAGGCTTCAATGGATTAATAAGAATCATAATAAGGTAATCATTATGTAGAGGTAGTTAGTGCTCTACCCTTCTGTCCACCGACTTAGATCTCATCAGGCACATTCTCACCCCAGGGCCTTTGCACTGGTTGTTTTTTCTCCCCGAAAAGGTTTGCCTACACATCTGCCAGATTCCTTGCCCCACTTCTCAAATGCCACCAGCTTGGGAAGCCCCTTGGATCACCCCCCCAAAACAGCTCACGCCTCACCTGCACCCTCGTATCTCCTTCAGCCTGCTTTGTTTTTTTTGCCTTTTATCACAGTGGAAGATGAGATAATCTACACCTACTCCCCAGGGACAGTGGCACAAGGGTGGGAACCATACTTTGTTTCCGGCTGTGTCGCAGCTCCTGGACCAGTGCCCAACACAAAGCAGGTCCTTGGTCAATGCTGAAGGAATTTGTTGGCCTTCCACAGTGGCCAGCAACTGTTCTGGACATTTCCCCTGCCTTAAATTGCTTCGATTGGTGGAAGTACCATGAAACAGGAGGCTATCTTTTTGGCATTTTATTTTACTGTTTTATTTGTCTTATTATACACTTTTAGAAACAGAAAAATGGAGAGAGAAAGGCATAATAAGCCCCCATATACCTGTAAATTTGATATAATTAATGCAAATATTTGGCCTTTTTTTGCCTTTATTTTCTTTTAAAGTATTTAAAGCAAACAGACACTGAGGATATTCACTCCTGAATACTTCAGTGAGCCCCTGTAAAAAATAAGAACAATTTCCCCAAGTAATTGGGAAACATTTTTCCTAACAGACATATCTACTATTTTGGGCTGAAATGTTTTAGGGTAAATGACATGTCATTTCACATCCAAATATTTCAGAGTACAACTGAGCAATAAAGGCATTTCCCCACATAATCACAATACCATCAACACCCCTAATAAAGGTAACAAAACAAAATCTAGTATTATCTAATAATCAGTCACATTCAATCTACCATGTTTTTAATTCTCATTTTACAGCTCAGAAGAGTGATTGCCCAAGATCCAGAACAGGAAGAGGAAGAAGTGGGATTTGAACCCAGGCAGTCTAATGACCGAGCTGTGACGGCTGTCCGTGAGTCATGGACAAGCCACTTTACTGCCCGGTCCCCGCCCCTTGGGAGGGGAAGTCTTGTGAGAGGTGGGGAGACCCAGGGGGAGGAAGGGGAGGCGCCCACGCATCTGCGGTGACTGAATCTTTAGCAAAACGTCTGGGAGGAGCCCCCAGGGCCACAAAACTGTCTCCTTCCCTGGAGGCCAGACCCAGAGGAGAGGTACCGGGAGGCCGAGAACCGGAGCATGGGCCGCCCGCTGCTGCCGCCACCTACGCTGCCGCTGCTGCTGCTGCTGCTGCTTCAGACCTGCATTCCAGGTAGGGGCTGGGTGCCCCCGCCCTGCAACACCGCTGCTGCGAGCAGGGTGGGATGGGGACGTGGGGCAGATTCTGGTGAGTTGAAGCAGAATCCTCCTGAGACCCCACGTGGCTCAGTACCTGGTACACGGTACGGGCTCAGGAAATCCTATACGTGAGCCCGGCGCGGTGGCTCACGCCTGTAATCGCAGCGACTCTGGAGGCTGCGTAGGAGGGTCACAAGTTCAAAGCCAGCCTCAACAACTTAGCGAGACCCTCTTTCAAAATACAAACCAAAAAAGGCTGGGGATGTGGCTCAGGGATTGAGCGCCTCTGGGTTCAACCCCTGGTACCAAAAAAGAAAGGAAGGAAGAAAAGAAAGAAGGAAGAAGGAAGACTACTTGAACGAAGGTCTTTAACTTAACAAGGGTGATCGTTTATTCCAGGCGCTCTTCTAAACTCCTTGGCAATTTCAAACTAAGTGGGATTCTGACCCCGCAGCGACGCCCCACGAGGCTCCCTACTCTGTTGGATCCCCCTTTGAGAGATAAGGGAGGACAGCGTCGCATTTTACAAAATGTCTAAAGAGACGGGGGCCAAGCGTCTAGAGCCAGGTGCTGAGGACACTTCCC
Organism: Sciurus vulgaris; assembly: GCF_902686455.1. NCBI lineage: Eukaryota > Metazoa > Chordata > Mammalia > Rodentia > Sciuridae > Sciurus > Sciurus vulgaris. The sequence goes on along the minus strand of NC_136478.1, from coordinate 53,236,200 downwards.
TTTCTCTATCCACTCACTGACATGGAAGTCTCGACGGTTTCCCCCGGAAAACGTAGAGCAATGGGTTTGAGAAATGAAATTGAGAAGATACTGAGTCAGGTCCAGATGGTAGTGGTGTGGCGGGGATGAGGTGGTGGTGCAGCTGCTGCTGCGATGAATAACTTATAACGCTCTCGGCACCGCGGGGGAAGGAGAATGAATAATAACTCAGAATCTGGGGGTGAAAAGGGATGTCTGGGGAGGCCTGTTGGCGGGGATAGGGCCTTGGAGTAGGAAAGTGGACAGGGTTAGGAAGTCGGGGTGGGGCTGGAGAGCAACGGCAGAAACTTCGGGGGAGCGACAGGGCCAGTCTAAAACTTAGGAGGAGAATCTGGAGCGAGGGACTAGACTTCCAGGGAGGAGCTAGGGGCGGGGACAGGACGTCGGGGAGGAGCCAGGGGCGGGGACAGGACGTCGGGGTGGAGCCAGGGGCGGGGACAGAACGTCACTGAAATTAGGTTAATTGGGGATAGGAAGAGTTGACTGGTGGGGTTAGAATTTTAGAAAGAACTAATCCCAGGGACTCGGGAGGCTGAGCAGGAGGATCACAAATACGAAGCCAGCTTCGCAACTTAACTAGACCCTGTCTGGGAAAATAAGTAAATAAATAAAATACAAAGGACTGGGGGCTAGCTCAGTGGTAAAGCATCCCTGCGTTCAATCTCCAGTACCGAAAACATTTTTTTCCCTTTATTTTTTAGAAAGAACCGATAGGTGGAAAGGGAAGGTGGCGAAGAGGATATAGAGGGGAGTAGAACCTGGGGTGAGTGGCGGGGCGAGAATAGTGACAGAAGGGCACCGGGAGAGAGGCAGAACCTCAAGATCGAAATGGGTAGGGTGAGGCTAGAATGTCCTAGTGGAGTTTAAGGGGCGGAATAAACCGAGGGCGCGAGCGGAGTGAGGAGGAACTAAAAGGGAGCCGGGATAGAACGTCCTGGTTGAGAGGCGGGGCGTAGGACTTTCAGGATAGATGTCGCTCTAGGACAGAATCAAAGAAAACCCGCCAAGGCGAGACTCTGGGGAAGGATTTGTGGACAGAGAATGTGGGACAGGGTTAGATTGGAACGATCGGCAGCAGGACCCAGCATTGGAACCGAGGGGCAGGAAGAAGGTGGAGCACAAACCTGCGGGGACCGAGCCTGGAGACGGTCCGGGTACTGGGGCAAGGGGCAGAGGCGGAGAGGCAGATCCTGAGACAGAACGTGTAACCATCGCTCCTTTCCTTTCCCTCTCTCCCTCCCCCAGCCTCCTGGGGCCTGCGGTGCCTGCAGTGTGACAGCAGCGGGTGCCACCAGGTGGAAGAGTGTGCCCTTGGCCAAGACCTCTGCAGAACCACAGTCCTGCACATATGGGGAAGGTGAGATTCCCCCTGCCCCGCCCAAGAGCGACAGGGAATGCAATGCAAGTGATGGAGAAAACTTCTCTCGACAGAAATTAGGGAAATGCAAACTACAGAGAGACAGACAGACAGACCCCATTCACAACTGCCAGACTGGCAGGCATTTAAAATTCTGAATAGTGGGTGTAGCATGCAGCAAGGCCCTGGCTTCATCCCTAACACCAAAAATGAAGTCGAATATTGACAACACACAGATTGGTGAGGATGTGGAGACACAGACCCTGAGGTACGGGGTAAATCGGCACCTATGCTGCCCAGAGCAATTTGGCAATATTTAGTATAGATGACAATTAGTGTGCCCTACAGTCGGCAGTTCAACTCCTAGGAATGGAGGAACTGCAAGGACCCTTGGTCACGTATGCCTCGTGACACATGTATAAGGAAGTTAGCAGCATTGTTCATGCTATGAGAAATTGAAAACAATCTCAAGACAGTCTGTAGCAGGGACACACGGGATACTAGCAGCCTTAAAATAAAGGAACTAAAGCTGCAGGTGTGTACAGATAGACCCACTGCAAAAGCACAACGTTGAGAGAGAGAGAGAGAGAGAGAGAGAGAGAGCGCTCACGTTGCCGGGTCTACCCTCTATTAGCTTAAAATATAGAAAACAGGGCTGGGGATGCAGCTCAGTGGTGGAGCACTTACCAGCCTTTGTGAAGCCCTGAGTTCAGTCCCCACCACTGAAGAAAGAAAGAAGGAAGGGAAAGGAAAGAGAGGGGAGGGGAGGGGAGAACCTGCCAGGTACAGTGGTGCTTGCAACTTGGGAGGCTGAGACAGGAGGATTGCAAGTTCCAGGACAACCTCAACTCCCTGCCTGATTCAAACTAATTTTTAAAAAAGGACTGGGATAAAGATCTCTGGTAAAGTGCCCCTGGGTTCAATCCCCAGTACCAAAAAAGAAAAAAAAAAAGTAATAAAACAAAGAAAATACATATTGTTATGCATACATAGTGTAAGAACTACTTACACGTTGGTGCCTCTGGACTAGACATGAGGGAGCTGGATTTGGGAAGTGTAAACAGGGCACTTTTCCCTTTATTTTATTTATATGTGGTGCTGAGAATCAAACCCAGTGCCTCACACATGCTACGCAAGCGCTCTACCACTGAGCCACGACCCCAGCCCTAAACAGAGCATTTTAACTGTATCTTTTCTTTTCTTTTCTTTCTTCCTTCCTTCTTCCTTCCTCTCTCTCTCTCTCTCTCTCTCTCTTTCTCTCTCTCTCTCTTTCTCTCTCTCTCTCTCTCTTCCTTTCCTTCTTTTATTGGGTATTGAACCCAGAGCCTCCCATGTACTAGGCAAGTGCTCTCCCACTGAACTACATCCCCAGTCCTTGTTTTTAAATTTTTTTTGAGGGCTGGGGTTGTGGCTCAGTGGGGGAGCATTAGCCTGGCATGTGCAACGCACTGGGTTCGATTCTCAGCACCACATAAAAATAAGTACAATAAAGGTCTATCGACAACTAAAAGATATTTTTAAAAAAATTTATTTTGAGACAGGGTTGCCCAGATTGTTCTTGAACCTGGTAATCTTCCTAGCTCAGCCCTCTGATTTGCTGGTTTACAGGCATGCACCACTGTGACAGGCGTACCTGTATATTTTCTATTCCATTTCCTTTAAAAATTATCTGGGCCAGCTGTGGTAATGCAGCCTCGCAGTTCCAGCTATTTAGGAGGCAGAAGCAGAAGGATCGATAGTTCCAGGCCAGCCAGGCGTGTGGTGGTGCATGCCTGTAATCTCTGTCTCAGGAGGCTGGCGCAGGAGGATTCCAAGTTCAAAGCAAGCCTCAGCAATTTAGCAAGGCCCTAAGCAACTTAGCAAGACCTGTCTCTAAATAAAAAATAAAAAGGGGCTGGGAATGTGATTCAGTGCTTAAGCAGACCTGGGCCCAATCCCTGGTACGCCCCCCCCCCCCAAATAAAAACAATAAAAAAAAAAAAAATTCCAGGCCAGCCTGGGCAACTTGGTGAAACTGTCACAAAAAAAAGTGAAAAAGTCTAGAAACAAATATTGGAAAATGCTAATATATTACAAAGTTGGGTGATGAATAGCCAGTATTTTTTATATCATTCTCTTATACTTTTGAAGCATTTCTAAAAATTACAATTAGAAGCCAGCACAGTAGCACGCTCCTGTGATCCCAGAGATGGGAGACTAGCAAGTTCAATGCCAGCCTTGGCAACTGAATGACTCAAAATAATAATAAAACAAAAGGGCTGGGGATGTAGCTCAGTGTCCCTGAGCTCAATCCCCAGGAGCTTAAAAATGATTACTCTTAGAGGCATTTCCCTGCTGTGTCACTGAGTGGTGGGGGGAGGGGCAAGGAGTAGATGGATCCAGAATGTCCCAGTGGAAGTGTCGGTCAGAGAGAGTAGGTGGGTAGGAGATAACTTTAGAAACCACAGAGCTGGATTGAGGAAAGAGGTGAGGCCTGGCAAGGATTAGCCCTGGGAGCGGGCGGTCGGAAGACTGGGGGCGTCGCAGATTGGCTGGGCCCAGGGGAGCCTCTGGGACATTAAAGATTCCTTCCTCACAAGTGAAGAAGAGTCGGAGGTGGTGGAGAGAGGCTGTGCCCACTCAAAGAAAACCAACAGGACCATGAGCTACCGTGCCGGCTCCCAGATCATCAGCCTTACGGAGACAGTGTGTGGATCCAACTTGTGCAACCAGCCCAAACCTGGTGAGTGGGGCAGCCCTCAACCCCCAGCCAGCCCCACCTCATCACTGTCTCCGTCCTATCCCCACTCCCCACCACCCCAACTGCATACCTTATCCCATACCCACTCCAGCTCAAACCCATCCAAGCCCAGCCCCAGTTCCATTTGATCCCATCGCTGTCTCCAACTCCAACCTGTCCCAAAATCACCCCCCTTCTCCTCTCAAACGATCCCCAGTCCTGCTCCTGATTATAAACTCACACCCAGCCCACACGTTTGCACAGAGGGTTGTGTGGTATAAGATGTGACGCGTGCCATTAATAGTCTCACACACATGCTTGAGAGGTAGATGAGGTGTCTCTTTGGTGTTTTATTGTTAATCTAACTTTTCCATCGGGACAGGAAATGGTCCAAGCAACAGATGCTGAGGGGCCAAGCCACAAGCAGAAACTCAAAGTTCTTAAGTCCAAAGAGGAGAGAAAATGGGCATGGTGGCACATGCCTGTAATCTCAGGGGCTCAGGAGGCTGAGGCAGGAGGATTGAGAGTTCAAAGCCAGCCTCAGCTGGCCCTAAGTGAGACTCCATTTCTAAATAATATACAAAAAAGGGCTGGGGATGTGTCTCGGTGGTTAAGTGCCCCTGAGTTCAATCCCTGTTACAAAAGAGAGAGAGAGAGGGAGAGAGGGAGAGAGAGAGAGAGAGAGAGAGAAAGAGAGAGAGAGAGAGAGAGAGAGGGAGGGGATAAGGAGGATAAGACAGGCTGCAGTGAGTTGGAAAAGTTCCCTGGTCCTTGATTTGGACAATTAAAAAAAAAAAAAAAAAAGTAAAGACACTTCTATACACCTGTTAGCAGACTTTCATGACTTTAGGCTCTGGTCAGTAGAAAAAGACTTAGAAAGAGTCAAATTCTCAAAAATTCCCACAGGAGAGGAAAGGGTGAGGAAGGAAGGGACCCATGTTGCATTGTTAGGGATTCCTCTTTCTGGCCCTGGTTAAGAAAGAAGTTGATAAAAGGCCAGTGCAGTCACAGTGACATTAGTAAGCATTGGGTTTCCTTCTTCATTCATCCTGATTCAGCCTGATTTTCTTCCATCCTAACCAAAAACTTTTAGCTAGTAGCAGGCCTGAGCTAGATGTTCACTTTTAAGAAAGTGTCATCTGGAGTATTTATTTGTTTAGTTTGGTTCTGGGGATTGAACCCGGGCTTGCTTTGCCACTAGCTACATCCCCAATCCTATTTTATTTATGTATTTTTTTTTTTTTAATTTTGAGACTGAAGGTCTGCTAAGTTGCTGAGGCTGGCCTCAATGTTGCAATCCTCCTCCCTCAGCCTCCTGAGTCACTGGGATTGTAGATGTGCCCTACTGCACCTGGCAATTTTTAAGGAAGTGTCAAAAGAGAACACACTGGTTTCCCCTCTCAGATAGATGTGCTTAAGGAAAGCACTAATACTTGGGTCTAAGGAATGCATCTAATCAGAGATGACAGTCAAGATATTTAACAATTGTGGTCAGTGCCAAAACAGATCCCAGAAGGGCCCCTGTTGGGCCTGATGTTACCCTTCATGTTGATGGATCATGGGCACATCAGCATTTTAGGGAGAAAGTTGGGTATGGTCAGGGGTCCACAAGGAGCTTGGGGCACCATCTGTCAGTTCGGAAATCTAGTAATTCATATGCCTCTCTTCCCACTTCTAATACCATCTTATCTTGTGATGACAGCTTGCAATAGTTGGTTAAACCACATTCTTACTTGTGTAATGCTGAGGACACAGAACTGATCAAGATGGCCTTGGGTCTTGCCCCCAGGGATTCACAGTTTGGTGTGTGGGGTGGGGTGATATGGTGTCAGACCCACCCCTAGATGGGTCTGCAGGACCTGGGAGGCACAGGCAGAGGGGTCAGGCAGGGGAGAGGACAGCAGGGTCTTGACTGAGCTCAGAGAAGGGCTCCCGAGGAAGCAGCAGCTGAACTGGATGGACCCTGAGGGGTGAGGATTGGAAGACAAGCCCCTGGAGAGGAGAGGGTTTTCCAGCAGAGGGAGCAACCCCTGCAAAGGTCCTGAGAAGGAGGAGACTGGAGGAAGGAAAACACGGGCGGGCGAGGGGGGCAGTGAGCTGGTGAACTTGGCAGAGTATATTCCACAGGGCCTCATGGCCTGTGGTGAGGAGTATAGACTTCACCCTGGGAACAGCAGGAGCTCACAGAAGGGTCGTAAGGAGGGGATGTTACAATCGCATTTATGTTTGAACCAATCATTCTGCCTTCAGAATGGGAAACGGGGCTGGGGATGTTGGTAGAGTGCTTGCCTGGCATGCACAAGGCCAGGGGTTCAATCCCCAGCGCCACCAAAAACGAAACAAACAAAAAACAAAAACAAAAACCAGAACAGGAGACAGATTGGAGGGAAGCAAAAGTGGATGAGGGGAAACCAACTCGCAGGTGGGCGAGGCTGGGCAGAGGAAGAGGGTGGCTGGACAAGGGCCTCGGCTGTGCAGAGGGACAGAAAGGACTGGGTTGAAGAGCCCTTTGGCAGTGGGGTGGGCGTCGGCCTTAGTTGTACGTTCGAGGGCTGGTGGTCAAACAGGAGTCGGACAAAAGCGGCCCAACCAAGCTTTATTGGATTTTGGCTCTCCGGAGAAATCCCGAGCCCCCCGGGGTACAGGTCGGGGCGGAGAGCCAGAAAAAATCGCACGTGGCCCCTGCTGCCCAAGGTCTTTATAGGCAGGAATAGGTGAGGGAAGGTTTGAGGGTTTAGTGTTCCCCTGGGGTTGGCTGGGGACTCCGTTGATTGACGGGCGGTTGCCAGGCACCTCTAAGGTGTATCTGCCGGCGTCTGATTGGCTGTTCTCTGGCGCCGGCTGCCCGATGCTCTCAGTGGGTTGCCAGTTGTCCCGCGCCCTCCCACGCCCGGCTCAAGCCCGACCTAACATTAGTGATGGGGAAATGCGGGGTGGAGACGTGCAGTTCTGACCACGATGGAGTCACTTATGCCAGAGTAATGCGTCTGCCAATGACAGCTGTAAACACTGGACAAATGACAAGCAATTGTTCGAAGTCACTGGAGAGCAGCCAGTGGAGGGAGAAACTTGAGGCACTGGTCTTGGAAACCAGCGAAGTTCAGAAGTTGGGTTTCAGGGGCAACCTGGCTTTTCCCGAGAGTACTTTGCAATTCGCTGCTGAGAAGGGGAAATGGAGGCCCGCCCGGAGAGAAAGTCGCTAGACAGACGAGACAGGTTGGAGTCTGGGGGTGCCAGAATGTCTGGAAGAGGAGAGGTAGCACAATCCTGGAATAGATGGGACCACAGAAAAGGGAGTCCCCAGACCTGCAAACATATTTCCCTCAAGCCATTGGCAAGCTGCACACGCGTAGGGTGAGACTTCAAGAAACTCAGCAAAAAATAGCTGGGAAGCCACAGAACCGAGCCAAACTTCCAGCAGGCATGTGATGCTGGGAGACAGGTGCCAAGCTGAAGAGCCTTTGGAAACCACCCAGGCGCTCCCAGGGGTAATGGCAAAACTGAAATGGACCAGCCCTTAAAAAGCCCCCATCCAAGGCTGGGGATGTAGCTCAGTGGTAGAGCGCCTGCCTAGCATATGTGAAGCCCTGGATTCCATCCTCAGCACTGCAAAAAAAGGGGGGCTGGGGAGATAGCTCAGTTGTAGAGTATTGCCTGGAGTGTGCAAGGCCCTGACTTCAATCCCCAGTATTAAAAAAGAAAAAAAAAAAAATATATATATATATATATATATTTTTTTTTTTTTTTTCTTTTGTGGGGATGGGGAAGATAAGTCTGAGCATCTGGAATTCATTTTTTTAAAATTTTTTCAGTGCTGGGGATGGAAGCCAGGGCTTCACACATACTACGCAAGTACTCTACCACTGAGCTACCATCCAACTCGTTTTATTTTATTTTGAGAAAAGATTTTGCTAAATTGCCCAGGCTAGCCTTGAACTTGGGATCCTCCTGCCATAGTGTCTTGGAAGCTGGGATTACAGGTGTGTACCATTGTGCCTGGCCAGATTCTATTTCTAAAGAGAGTCAAATAGAAAAGATAAAACAGTGACTGAGCAGGGCATGGTGGCATACACCTGTAATCCCAGTGGTTTGGGAGGCTGAGGCAGGAGGATCACAAGTTAAAGGCCAGCCTCAGCAACTTATTAAGGCCGTAAGCAGCTTAGGGAGACCCTGCCTCTAAATAAAATATTAAAAAGGGCTGGGGTTGTGGCTCAGTGGTTAAGTGCCCCTGAGTTCAATCCCCAGTACCACAAAAGAAGAAAAAAGTGACTGAAATGAATAACTCTCTGGACGTCTGGATGTGCTTAGTAGAGATTAGAAACAGCAGAGCAAAAGGATTCAAAACTAGAAGATAGGCCTGGCAATTAAAAATGAATTCTGGCCAGGCACAGTGTCAAATGCCTGTAATCGCAGTGACTAGGGAGACTGAGGCAAAAGGATTATAAAGAAGATCAGTCTCAGCAACTTAGTGAGACCCTGATTCAAAGTAAAATAAAAGGGTCTGGGGATGTAAGTCAGTGGTGGCGTATTTGCCCAGCCTACAAAAGGCCCTGGGTTCAATCCCTGATGCTGCAACTAAACAAAACAAAACAAACTAGAAGACAGGATAGTAGAAGTATCCAGACCAAGGCACAGATGTGGAGAATCAAGGGCTCAGTCAGGTTTCTGGATAGTCACCTTAGAAATGTGGAATTCAGGAGAAGGAGCAGGTATTAGAAAAAGATGGAGAATTTAGTTTGGGACATGTATTAGGCAGTTTTCCATCATTATAATGAAATACCTGCGTCTGGGTACTTTGTAAATAAAGTTTTGTTTAGCTCACAGTTTTAGAGACAGAAAGTCCAAACAGCATGGTCCTGGCTCTGGATCACCTCATGGTTGATGGCATCATGGCAGGAGTGTGTGTGTGAGAGAGTTCACATAGCAAGACAGGAAGTTGGAGTTTGGGGAGGGACCCAGCTTGCTCTTTATAATAACTTACTTGGAAACTAACTGGGGTCCCACAAGAACCAAGATAATCCCTTCCAAGGACAGTGACCCCAATGACCTAACCACTTCCCACTAGGCCCCACCTCTCTTTTTCTTATTTTTTTCCCCCTGGTACTGGGGATTGAACCTAGGGACAGTTTATCACTGAGCTACATTCCCAGTCCTTTTACTTTGGAGACAGGACCTGCCTAAATTGGGTAAAACCTCACTAAGTTGCTGAGATTGGCTTTGAACTTGCAATCCTCCTGCCTCAGCCTCCCCAGCCATTGGGATTGCAGGGTATACCACCACGTCTAGCTAGGCTCCACCTCTTAAAATTTCCATCACCTCTCACATCACCACACTGAGGACAAGCTTCTGACGTATGAACCCATAGGGGACAAATCACATCCAAACCATAGCACAGCAGGTGGAGATTCAGGTGGGGACAGCCAGGAGGCACCCAAGAGACAGTTGGGTGTGTAGGTCTGGAGCTCAGACTTCTGGAGGCAAGTTTGTGAGTGACCTGCAGAGGGACAGAAATGAAGCCACATTGACAGATAATGTGGGAGAGAATCTGTGCTGTGAGAAATGCAAAAGGCCTAAGATGGAGCCCTGAAGAGTGGCCTAGGAAGAAGAGTCACAGGGAGACCCTTATGTGGGGTGAGACAGCTGTCTTGGCTACAGTGGAAATTTGCGTTTTCATTTTTCATGAAGTTCATGTGAGAAGACACGGGTTATTGGCCTTTTAGGTATTTTTCTTTGAGGGAGATGTGTTGGCTTTGGATGCCATGATTCACCTAATCACAGCTAGCCTGCCAGTTGAGGGCCTTGGCTCACACAGTCCTATCCCTTCTTTAAGTCTTGGCCCCAACTCAGCTCAGATATCTTGGGTCTGGAAGGGGAGGACATGCCAGGCTGGGAAATGGTGTGAGCCAAGGTCTGGGCAGAGGAAGGACCCAGTGTTTCCAGGGAAAAGTAACTAATCCAGTTGGCTCCGACCAGAAGGTTTGTGTGAAAGGCAAAGCTATCATGAATCAATCAAGGGACGCTTGGATCTCTCAGGCAATTAGATAGTATACGAGGTGTCTATTGTTGTATTACAGATTGCCACAAAATTTAAAACAAAAAATGGGTATGTATTATTTTACAAAGTATCTGGAGGTCAAGAATCCCAGAGTGGCTTAGCAAGGTGGGTCTTTCTTGCAGTTGAGATGTCACCTAGGGCTGCAGTTATCTGAAGCCTCCCAAGGTAACTTCACTCCCAGGCAAGATCCCCTCACATGGCTTTGGCAAAGATCTTGGTCTCCACCCACACACATAGAAGTCTCCGTGGTACTGCTTGAGCATGCAATATGGCAGCTGGTTTCCACCAAATCCAGTGGTCTGAGAGGAAGAAGCTGCAACATCCTTTATGATTTAGCCACATTTTCACAAAGTCCTATTGGTTATGGAGATCAGCCCTACATGTTAGAGAAAGGAGACTACACAGGACCTGAATACTAGGAAGCAGAAGTCACTGGAGGCCATCTTGGAGGCTGGCTACCACAGGGAAGAACAGAACAATTCTAAGTGTTGATTTACTCATGTATTTAACAAATATTTATTGATTATCTCCTCTGGCCCAGGTCCTGTGCTGGGTGGGCACACAGAAGTGACCCTGACAATCCTGGCCCTGCCCTCCTGGGGCTCACAGTTCTGTGGGGGAGGCAGAGCTGCTGCCAGAGAGTGATGAGCCGGAGTGGGCAGGGTGGGATGGGAGGAGCTCAGAGGAGACACCTGATCCAGACTTGTGGGTCAGGGAGGGCTTCTGGAGGAGGTGAGATTGGAGATGGCCTCTGAGGAATGAGTGGAAGTCAGGGAAAGTGCGAAGTGAGTCAAAGGCAACAGCATACACGATGGTCTGGAAGCCAGGCAACGTGTGTTTGGGGACCGGGGGAGGTCACTGTGGAATAGTCTGAGGGGCTACTAGAAGGAGATGAGGCAGGAGAGGTGGCCAGGACTCCATCTTTAATGGGACTTGAATGCTGCACTTAGGACCTTGGATTTTCATTCTAAGGGAAGGATGCGGTCATGAAATGGCTTTGAGCACAGGAAAAGACATGGTCAGACATGAGTATTGGAAACATCCGTCCAGAGCTTTGTGGGATGCACTGGGTTGGGATGGTGATGGCGAGAGTGGAAACCCAGAGACCAGGGAGGAAGCTGGAGTGGATGATCTGAGCTGGACAGGCCATGGGGCTGGGAACCATGGGATCATAGGAAGTTGGGCAAGGCACAATGATTGGCCGAGTGGTAGAATGAGGAGGAACTGAGGCTGAGGTGAGGGCTTGAGAGAGCAGATGCTCCAGGACTCAGCCCAAGGAGAACCAGCCCTTGTCCCTCTTCCAATCAGGCCGGGCGCGCACCTTTCCCTATGGCCGTTTCCTTGAGTGTGTCTCCTGCGCCTCATCAGACATGAGCTGCGAGAGGGGCCGAGAGCAGAGCCTGCAATGCCGCTACCCTGAAGAACAGTGTGTGGAGGTGGTGACCCACGACCTGGAAGGTGAGCCCCCACCTGCCAGGAACTCCTCTCTGCTTTGCTTCCCCCCAAGGCTGCACTTAACAGAGATCCCAACATAACAGTGATTTAAGCAAGAGATTTAATTTTCTCTCACTCAAAAAAATCCAGATATTGATAGTCCAGGGCCATCAGGATAATTCAGGAGTCACCAGCAACCCAGATGTCTCCTCATTTCTTACATATCACTTTCATTCTAAAGATGGCCTCATAGTCCCATATGGCTGCCAGAACTCCAGGCCTCATGTACAAGTTCCAGGAAGCAAGAAGGGGCCAAAAAGGTAGACTCCTTATTTTATAAGAGTTTTCCTTTTTGGAGTTCCATAAAGCACTTCCATTTATATCATATTAGCCAGAACTTCAGCACATGACGATGATGTAGTCTTTTGGCAAGCTATACGGCTACTCCAAATAAAATGGCAAAGGGATAAAGGGAGAAGCAGAGAATGGTCAAATGCCTACTGCAATGGGCAAATCCAGTCTCGGCCTCTCATCCACAATCTGACCTCTGACCTCTCTCCTTGACCCCACAGGAAACACAAAGGATGAACAACATTCCCGGGGCTGTGGCTACCTTCCTGGCTGCCCAGGCCCCACTGGCTTCCACAACAACCACACTTTCCACTTCCTGAAGTGCTGTAACACCACCAAATGCAACAGGGGCCCAGGTAAGGGGCATGGAAACGGGTGTGAGGCTTGGGTCTGGGACAGGGAGGTTCACCCAGGCAGACTCTCCCACTTACCCACTCTTGGACAAACCACTCCTCTCTGAGTGTCCATGTGCCCTCTGAAAAACGGGCCTAGCAAACCAGGTGCGGTGGCACACGCCGGTAATCCCAGCAGCTTGGGAGGTTGAGGCAGAAGGATTGTGAGTTCAAAGCCAGCAACTTAGTGAGTGAGGCCCTAAGCTACTTAGTGAGACCTTGTCTCTAAATAAAATACAAAACAGGCTGGGAATATGGCTCAGTGGTTAAACACCCCCGAGTTCAATCCCCAGTACCCGCCCCCCCCACCAAAAAAAAGGGCCTCTCAAGCCTTTCCTCAAAGAATTTCGTAAGAATTCAGTGAGACCATCAATCCCTCAAAGAGACCCATGCTTCCTGCCTCTGCATCTCTCCACTTCACCCACCACTCATTACCTCCATGGCCACTTCCACGTCACAGATCTCCCTGCCTCCACCCTACAGCCAGGGTTCAACCCAGCAGCAAGAGTGACTTTTAAATGTGAATGTGGTCACATCACGCTGCTTCCTCAAGCACTTCAGTGACCCCCCCTTCCTCTTAGAAACAAACCCAAAGGCCTTGCAATGATCTGCATAGTCTGCACCTGTCCACTGAGGTCTTTATTTACTTCATTTACTTCTACAACTGCCATGGCTTTTGCATGCAGGCCACCCTCCGCCTGGAACAGATCTCATCCATGAGCTCATGTGAGCTGCTTCTCATCCATGAAATCTCAGCTTTCACATGTCATCCTCAGAGCAAATTCCACACCCATCTTCCCCATTACAGTGCAGATCTCTCCCACCCTTCTGTCCAACAGAACTTTCCACAGTTATGGAAATGTCTAATTCCGTGCTGTCCAATATGGTAGCCACTACTGTATGTGGCTATGGAGCACCTGAAATGTGAACCGAAGTTTTAAATTATATTTAACACTCATATATAACTAATTAGAACAAATTTTAAAAAAACAGAAAATTTAAAAAATTATATTTAACACAAATTAATTTAAGTCACCACATTTGGCCAGTAGCTTCCATATCAGACAGTATCGCTCTAAACGGTAAGTTCAAGAGGACAGAGGCGATTTCATCTCACACAGTTGCTTTACCCAGGGCCAGGCATGGTGCCTGGTCAGATGCAGGGTTCATGGGGAGCTGATAGTTGGGTTTCTGCCTGGACTTAAGAGACTCCACCCCTAAAAGAAGGTGCTGTTGAAATCCTGACCGCAAGGTGGCTCTACGATGTCTCTAGGGAGGGTTGGGCATCCTGGAGGGGAAACTTGTGAGGGACCCACTTGCTCATTTCCTTGGTCTCTGTGTCTCTTGTCTTCTTAGTCCTGGAGCTTCAAAACCTGCCACCAAATGGCATCCAGTGTTATAGCTGTGAAGGCAACAGCACCCACGGATGTTCCTCCACAGAGACTTCCCTTATCGACTGCCATGGTCCCATGAATCACTGTCTAGAAGCCACGGGCACTAATGGTGAGGCCCTCTGGAAAGCTGGGAGGGGACATTAACTGGGGGTGAGAAGGTTCTGAAGGAGGATGGCTTCCTGCTGAACTTAACCAAGGTGGATCGTCCTGTGGAAGAGGCGGGACTTCCTTCAGGAGGGTTCAAATTGTAGTAAGGAGTTAGGACTCATCCATTAGGAAATGGACACTCCTGCCATAGTGCTGTGGACTTCTTTGGGGTGGGGATTTCCTATAGGTGTGTGGGACTTCCTATGGACATCTCAGGTCCTAGGAAGGTGTCTCTATTCCAATGGTTAACATTTGAAGACAGACTTTTTTTTGTGTGTGTGTGTGCCAGTATTGAACCCACTGAGCCACATCCCCAGCCCTTTTTATTTTTTATTTTGAGACAAGATAAGTTGCATAGAGTCTTGATAAGTTGTTGATGCTGGATTGAACGTACGACCTTCCTGCCTCAGCCTCCCGAGCTGCTGGGATTATAGGTGCCACTTCGCCCAGCAGAAACATTTTGACCTCAAGACTCCTTTACCTCTCAAAAATTGTTTACAACAGTTATATCTATAGATATGTACTGATGAGAAATTAAAACCAAAACAAAAGATTTATTAATAAGTTTATAACAACATAATTTATATTTACTTATTAAGATAACAGAAAAACTCTCATTGTACATTAACATAAGTAACATTTTTTTAAATAAAAAAATGACTGTGTTTTCCAAAGCAGAAAAACGTAAGCGGGGCATGGTGTCACACACCTGAAATCCTAGTGACTCTGGAGACTGAGGCAGGAGGATTGCAAGTTCAAGGTCAACCGCGTCAACTTAGTGAAACTTCGTCTTAAAATAACAAATAAGAAGGGCTGGGGATGTAGCTCAGTGTCAGAGAGCCTCTGGGTTCAATCCCAAGTATTAAAACAAAAATAAAGTAAATGGGAAGGCTGGCATTGTTTTACTGTGCTGCAACTCTCTTTGAGGTCTGGCTTAATAGAAGACAAATGCATTCTCATTTCTGCTTCTACATCAGTCTCTTACAACATCACATGTCCTGGAGTTTCTGGAAAACCCCACTGTGTACTTGAGATTTAAAAAGCCAAATATAGCACCGTTTTGAGAATAATTTTTTAAAAATTTGTTTTAGTTGTAGATGAACATATTACCTTTATTTTATTTATTTTATGTCGTGCTGAGGAGAGAACCCTGTGCCTCACACATGCAAGGCAAGTGCTCTGCCACTGAGCCACAACCCCAGTCCCATATTTTGAGAATAATTTTGACTTCACAGACTCCTGGAATGGTCCTCAGGAACCACCGGGGGTCCCTGGGCCATACTTTGAGAATTACTGCTTTCCCCAGGTGGCGGTGGATATGGCACCCGCTGCAGGATGGTCGTCCCCCACTTGGGAATTCCAGGCCCAGGGGGAGAGCTGGGAGACCCATTTAGTCTTCTCTTTCCTCAGGGCTGGAGAGTCAGAGCTACACCGTAAGAGGCTGTGCGACTGCCTCCTGGTGCCAGGGCTCCCACGTGGCGGACGCCTTCGGCCTGACCCATCTCAATGTCTCCTGCTGTTCCAACAGTAGCTGTAACCACCCAGTCCAAGATGGCCAGTACCGCAGTGGTGGTGCCCCACACCAGCCTGGCCCGGCCCACCTCAGCCTTACCATCACTCTGCTGGTGACCGTGAGGCTATGGGGAGGTGTTCTTCTCTGGACCTGAACCCCAAGCCCCTACCCTGGCTGGACCCAGGGTGGTGCTATTCCCTTACCTCAGCTCCCGTCCCTGCAGACTTGGGTGCCAGTGTGCTGTCCTCTCCGGGCCTGGCCTCGGCATTCCCAGCTCAGAAGACATCTCACTAACTTTTCCTGAGAACTATGGAAGAAAAGTTGGGGAAAACTACAGGTGCAGGAGAGCCCTTGGTTTTATTAATATGTTTGCTACTATTATTGTTATTTCAATTAATATTCATATTATTTATTTTGTATGTAAATAAATTTTTTAATAGTGTACCAAGCTAGGTCTGCTCTTCTCTTTAACATCTGTCTCTGGGAGGATGAATGCTGGGTTCGTGGAGTTGGGGGACAGGGTCTGCAGGCTTCTGGAATTAGAGGTCAGGTTGTGGACAAGCAGCCCCACAGATACAATATGGAGAAGAACCAGGAACCCTAGCTGTATCGGTGTCCCAGAGCTTTGTAACACATGGCTACACACTTACAAACTTGGTGTTGGCTTAAAATGACAGAAACTTCTTCTCTCGTAGTTCTGATGCTAGCAACACAAGACCAACGTATTGGCAGAGCCATGCCAATTCAAGGGTACTTTACTACCTAGGTAAATCCTCAGCCCTTTTTTAATTTTATTTTTAAAATCTGAAACAGGCTCTGAATTGCCAAGGCTAGCCTTGAACTTGTGATCCTCCTGCTTCAGCCTCTGGAATAGCTAGGATTATCGGCATGCATCACTGAGCCCACTCTATCTCTCTTTAAAAGAAAATCCATCATTGGATTTAGGACTACCCTAGTCCAATATTGATCAATTTCATCACTGCCTTAGTCATATTGGCCAAGACTATTTTCAAATAAAATCAGATACATCATTACACAGGTTAGAACCCCAACATATATCTGAGGAGGCCACAATTCAACATCCTCAACACCAACCAACAGCCAAAACCAAGGCCTCAAATACAAGTCCCCAAATGAGCATCCCATCCATCTCCAGCTATTCAAGTCAGACCATGTTGGCAGCTAGATATTCACCAACCCATCCTGCCCAAATTCCTGACCCACAGAATATAGAATACAAAGACTTTAGTTTTATACCACTAAGTTTCGGTGGGTTTGGGTGAGTTAGCAATGGCTAACGCGGACAGTCATATTTGGGTTTGTTGTTTGCTAACTCTCCCTGTTAAAATTTTCATGGTGGACAAAGACTTTTATTTATGCACTACCGTATTCCTAGTGCCCAGACTATATCTGGAACAGGACAGATGAAGAAGAAGGGAAGGAAGAAAAAACTACATCTTTGATGATGTCTTCCAACAAAAACTGAGCCAGGATTTTATTTTTCATGGTGCTTGTGTTAGTCAGCTTTGGTCACCGTGACTCAAATACCTGACAAAAACAATTTCGAGGAGGAAATGTATATTTTGGCTCATGGTTTCAGAGGTTAAGTCCATGGTTGGCTGACTCCATTGTTCTGGGACTGAGAGGAGACAGAACATCATGGAAGAAGGGCATGACAGTAAAAGCTGTCAACTCATGGCAACCAGGAAGCAGAGAGAGAGAAGAGGAGGAGATGCCAGGGAGGAAGCATAAACCCCAGTGACCTACTTTCTCCAGCCACACCCTACCTGCCTGCAGCTAACCAGTAGGGTAGTATCTTCCAGTTAGTAACCCATCAAATGGATGGCTCCACTGCTGAGGTCACAGCTCTCATAAGCAAATCACTTCACCCCTCATCATTGCTACATTGTCTCCTGAGCTTTGGGGGGACACCTTATATTCTAACCATAACAAAGCTCTACAGCAGAGAGAGAGGGCAACATTTTCAGAGATACTCCATATATAAAACTGAAGATAATTTCATCTTACCCATATCAATATCCTACAACAGATATTGAAACTAGGGATACATCTCTCATAACACCTTTGGTACGAATCAGAGAATAGAAATACATGTCCCATAATGCCTTCCAGCAGACATTGAGGGAAGGGACAATTTTCTCTTAAGTACTATGCCATATTTCTCTGATCAAGACCTTGTAATTTGCAGGTGTGATGGTGCATGCCTGCCTGAGATCCAAGTTTCTTGGGAGATTGAGAGAAGATCGATCAAAAGTTCAAGGCCAGCCTGAGCAACTTAGTGAGACCCTATTTCAAAATAAAATCTTAAGAAAGAGAGCTGGGGATATAGCTCAGTAATAGAGCACCTGTCTATCATGCATAAAACCCTGGGTTTGATCCCTAGTACTGGGAGGAGAAAAAAAAAAGCCCTGAATTACTGACCTCTGAGTTTTTGTTCAAGGATCTTTGGTTGCAAGAAGTAAAATGTGTTTATGCTGATTTAAGCACAAACAACGTTATTGGAAGTTTAGAATCCATGCAAGACCTAGCTCTCATCCAGGATGGGAAACAAAATTGAAAGGTTATGTGAAATAAAAATCGTCTCCCTCTTTCAGAATCAGAATCTTCTCTCTCTCTCTCTCTCTCTCTCTCTCTCTCTCTCGTTACCTCCTGGGCTTCCATTTTATTTTTATCTTTCTGTCTCTGTACAGATTACCTCTTCTACTTCGCGCATACTAGACAAATATGCCCACTGAAATGTTAAGTATGGAGGACTGCTTGAGTCTCGATTCTAAAGTTTTAGCTGAAAGAGTGACTGTGTCCAGTTTGGTTCACGGCTCTGCCCACAGCCCCCTCTACTAGGACCAGGGAAAACATCATATGCAGTTGTTCAGGTCAAACACAAGCATCCACTGCTCCTGCCATTCCCATGGTATGCCACCCAGTCAACCATAGCTGGGAAAAAAGAACGTGTAAGAGAGATCCTACCACAAGGATGGGTGGGGCGGGGGTGGGGACTGAAGATGAAAGTGTCTATCATTTAATGCCTTAATGGGCAAGTAGGTCCGCCTCAGTGTAGTCTATGTGAGTCACCGGCAATATGGCAGCCACATAACAGGGTACCCAACTGAAAAAGGTAGAAACAAGGAGGAAATTGATTATCTCTCATAATAAAAGATTATGAGGTAGGGCAGGCAGTTCCTGGGTTGACTAATTCAATGGTTCTACCATGGCCTAAATGACACATTTAGGCTTGTGTTCAAGATGGCTGCTTCAGCTGCAGATACAACACCCATGTTCAGAGGCAATCACAATGGAGACATTTCTTCCTGGTCTCTCTCTCTCTCTCTCAGTTTTGCTGCCTACAAAATTCTAGGTTGGAGATATATATCTTTATTTTATTTGTTTATTTATTTTTAATGTGGCGCTGAGGATCAAACCCAGTGCCTCACACATGCTAGGCAAGTGCTCTACCACTGAGCTATAGCCCTAGCCCTCTGGTTCTCTCTCTTTAAAACAAACAAACAAACAAACAACTTACTTTCAAACTTCCAGGCAGACTTAACTTTGTGTTTCATTTGCTTGACCTGCTTCATATGCCCATGCCCAAAGTAATCCCCAGAAGGGAGAATGGAACAAAACATTATTCGGAAAAGAATATTCAGAATCTACTCGTGGGTTCCTCCTTATCACTTGGTGCATGAAGAAGGGTAGAGGGTGGATGTCTGCACAAAAACAGTGTTCTCTTAAGAAGGAGCGAAGTGGGGCGGAGGGACGATGACACCTGAAAGACAACCTTTGAAAGTCTGCATCGTTCCCATATATGACCTGAAAACTCAAGAATGACTGACTCACACATACAGTCCGTTCCCTCCCCTGTGCAGTGGTACAGTAGCTATTTCCCCAATATCCATTTCTGCGAGGAGAAAGCTGATTTCGGCTGGGCGTGGTGGTGCACATCTGTAATCCCATTGACTGTGGAGGCTGAGGCAGTTGGACCCAAAGTTTGAGGCCAGCCTGGGCAACTTAGTGAGGCCCTATCTCAAAATAAAAGGGCTGGGGTGTGGTTTAGTGATAGAGTGCCCCTGGATTCAGTCCCAACACTGAAAGGAAAAAAAAAAAAAAACAAAAAAAAAGAAGAAGGAAGTGGATTTCTTCTAACTGGGAGGCGGAATCTATGGTTCATGCATAATTCTATGCCCTTGGCCATAGGTATCAGGTAAGGGGAATTATCTGGGCCAATGAAAGTGAGTCAGGGGCTTTTAGGGTATAAGAAGTTTTTGGTTTTCAGGGCTTCAGGAAGTTTTAGTCAGGGACTCAAAGTTCCCCACTGTGCTGAGGGAGGTTTGTTGTTTTTGTTTGTTGGTTTGTTTTGATACTGGGGTTTGAACCTGAGGTACACTTTACCACTGAGCTACATCCCCAGCTCTTTTCTTTTCTTTTTTCTTTCTTTCCTTCTTTCCTTTCTTTTTGAGACAGGGTCTTGGCAAGTTGCTTAGGGCATAAGTTGCTGAGGCTGGCTTTGAACTTGGTGATCCTCCTACCTCAGCCTCCTGAGCCACTGGATTTACAGGTCTGTGCCATCATGAAGAGCTGCTGAGGGAGTTTCTCAGTCAATTTCTTCTCTCACCCTTTTCTTCCCATCTTATTTCCCTATGTCTAGCTCTTTCCCTTTATTTATTTGTCTTTATCTCTTCCCTGCCTCTGTGAATCTGGCCCCCCAGGGTGCTGGCCAGTCATATTGCCATTTGAGGAAAGCCATCCACCCTCAGGACAGACAGAAGTCCAGATCATGGGAAGCCAGTCATATCCAGCACTTTTGGTCATGTGGACCAGTGCTAAAATCCTAACAAAGTTACCCTGAGTTAGGGTAGGGACAAGACTACCACTCTCCTGGTGTCCTCAGATGGGAGAAATGATGGGACCCAAAGATGACAGGTAAGAACCAAACCAGTATTTCCCAGCATGCCCCACAGCGGGGTCAAGCAGGGTCTTTAAGAGCCTTGAGAGGTGCCTATTTATTCTAGTGAGAAAAGGCAACTCCGAGCCACCCCTGGTCACTAGTTTGAATATAGCTTGAGCATCTCTCGAGCCTTCCTGTGTTGAAATTTAACCCCCATCGTGAGGTATTAAGAGGGTGGAAATTTAATCCAACTAATTTAGAGGTGGGACCTTGGGGGTGATTAGGATTAGATAAAATCATCAGGGTGGAGCCCCCATGACTGAATCCTGGTGATTTTATAAGAAGAGGGGGAGAGACCAGAAGAGACATGTGCACTCCCTGTGCCACATGGGGACTCTGAGAGCAAGAGCCATCAGCAGATGCAGTCCCTTGACCTTACCAAAATAAACCTCCTCTCTTTATAACTCACCGGTCTGTGGCATTGTGCTATTTGCAACAGAAAGTGGACTAGTTAGTATACCCCTGAACCAGTGTCCCAGATGCAGTTCAAACACTTCTCTTCCACCTGACCCAAGTCACAGAATGGAAGCCCAGAAGGAAGGATTAGAGATTACTCAGCCTGAGGACCTCTTCCTCAGTCCACAGAAGTTGGTAAAGGGGAACTGAAAAAGAGCTGCGGTACTGAGGATGGAGAGGATGCTCAGAGCCCAAAACTGGACAGAAAGAGTTTAGGGAGCTAACTCTGGTCGGTCTGGATGTAGAATTTTTTTTTTTTTTTTTAATAGAAATGATGGAGATAAAGAGCAAGAATTTTCAGAATTGGCATATTTGGACCTCAGTTTACCAGACGGTCAGTCAGGCATGCGAGAGGTTAAGGCATCCTATTTTCCATGGTTTCTCACTCTTCCTGAGCCCGTAAGTGACAATCCTGCACCAGGTCATCAGGTTCCCACGGAAGTGTGTTCAGAGAAACCCACTCCCAGGAGAGGAAGAGACCGAAATCTGCATAAAGGAGTCGATCTCAATCAAGGATGCGGGGAGAAACGGGAAGGGCAGAGAGAACAAGAAGAGACTGGGCAGGAAGGAGGTGGACAAGGGTGGGAAGCCGGGACGCCAGGGCCTGGGAGGTGTCCACAGGAGCCTCCCCCTCCCTGGGGCTGAGGATTCAGGCTTCTTTCCAGTGGGTTCGCTTTCAGGGGGCCCACCCGGGGAACTGGGCGGAAACACGAGGTTTCGGGGTCAGGACCGACCCACCCGCTGCCTGAGCCAGTTCCGCCTTGGGAGATCCTTGAGCTGCTCAGACCCCTGCAGTCCGCCAGCCTCCAGCAGACTAGACGCCTTCACCTTCACCCTCACCTGCCCGCAGGACACCTCTGGAACTCACCTTTTCCGCATCACTTCCCTCCCGCAGTGCTCACACCCACGCACACCCCTCTCCCCTCTCACGCACCGGCACCCCAACCCTCCCACCCTCACGCAACCCCTTCCCGCCCCTTCGCACACCCCTGCACAGCGCCCTCCGGAGCACACCTTCAGTACAGCACTCGGCCTCCCTCGCAGACACGATGTCCCCACCCTCACTCACATCACCTTTGCACCTTCACACGGTCCCCAGGACCTCTAGCCTTCACCCGCCTCCCTCACCTGTCCCCGCCACGCTGTCGCGCTCTCGCGTCCCCCCTACGCGCCCCCGCCCAGCTCCCCTCCGGGCCTCGGGGCGCTCGCCCCCCGCGCTCCCTGCCCTCACCCCCCATTGTCTCGGCCTCTTCTCCGGCCCCCCCTCCCTCTCCCTCCCTTCTGGGCCCCGGCCCCGCCCCGGCCTCGGCGCCCCGCCCCCGGGCGGGCAGGGGGCGGGGCGCGGGGGGCGGGGCGGGCGGCGCGGGCGGTGCAGGTGCCGGGCCCGGAGCGAGCGGCGGCGGCGGCGGCGGCGGCGGCACCATGGGCCGGGCCCGGCGCTTCCAGTGGCCGCTGCTGCTGCTGTGGGTGGCCGCGGCGGGGCCAGGTAGGGTCGGGGGCCGGGGTCGGCCGGCAGGGCTGGGGCGGGGGGACGCGCCGCGGTGACAGCCCGGTCGCCGCGGGGCCGCAGAGGCGGAACAATGCGCTCGGGGCCAGGCCGGGCCCCCTCCCCGGGACAAAGCGCAGCGCGGGCCGGGAGCCGGGAGCCGCGGGCGGGGGAGGGGGCGCGGGCCCCGGCCTCCTTGCCGCAGCCCCCCCCACCCCGCACAGGCCCCGATCCCCGCGGGGACAAAGGGCCCGAGACCCCCCTCCCAACAAGCCCGCCTTCTCCCGGCCGGTCCCGCTGCCCTTCTGTCAGTCTCGCGTCCCTCTGTCCGCCCCTCTCTGGATCCCTCTGGATCCCCCCTCTCTCTCCTTGTATCCCTATCCTTGTCCTCTGTCCCTCAGTCTTGAAGTCCTGTCCCTCCTGTCTGTTCCCCTTTCTCCTTGCCTCCGGGGTTCCCCATCCCTCCATCCTGCCTTTGTCCCCCACCTTTGTCCCCTGGTCTCTGTCCCTTTTTCCTAGGTCAGTCTGCCTCCTCCCCATCCTCCCTATTCACCCTGGTCTCTTCCCCTATTTCTGCCCTCCCTCTCGGCTCCCATTTTCCATCTCTGTCCCTGTCTTGCTGTCACCCTGTTTCTCCTCGGTCCCTTTTTCTCTGTCCCTCATTTGCCCCATCCTCTTGTCTCTCTGTCCCCTATCATTTTGTCACCCATTTCTCTAGCCCCCCCACCTATCTCCCTCCTTCTGTCTGTCCCACTGTCTACCTGTCCCCTGCCTCTGCCTCCTCTCTCTTCCCATTAAAACGTCCATCCCAGGATCCTCCATCCCCATCCTTCATTCCTGCATCTCTGATCCCTCTGTGCCCTGGAGAGGAATTGAGTCAAACAGGGCAGCCTCAAGAGCCCTGAGGGGGAAATGTCCATGTGCGTGTGTGTAGGCAAGGGGGAATGGAGAACCTTGGCATGTGGGCAGACACGTGGATTCAGCAAATGCCTCCCCAAACCATCCCACCCATTCACACACCCAGGCCATGAGCCGGCTCATGGATATCCAGGGAGCCATCCACACATCCTTATCACACACTGTGGGAAGCCAGAGAGAGACCCTCAAGATAGGGTCACCCTGAGCCTGGGAACAAGGTCAGGAAATTTCACCCAAAGACACTCACACTCTCATACTGTGTATGTCTCAAACCTACTATGGGTTTACCCTGCTCCCCAGCAGGTTGAGCCACTTTGGGGAGAAACAGATGATTGGATGGTGGTTGGGCAAAGCTGGAAGGCTCGGTGTTCTGTAGGGATTTGGGAGAGGAATTATAACCAGGTGGCACCAGGCTGGGGACCGGCATTTAAGTTCTGGCTCTTGCCTTTGCCACAAATACCGCCCCCACTCCCGGCTTCAGTTGCCTTTTCTGTAAAGTGAGGATGTTGAACTCAGTGACCTGAAAGGGAATAATGCCTTGCTTGGATGTGAAGGGGCTTCCAGCAAGTTGAGTGCAGTGACACCTTCCTCCATCCAAGGTTTCGGACAGAGCCTCCCTCACCTCTGGACAAGTGTGGGGTGAAGCTGATTTCCCATGCTCTGCCTTTCTTCCATAGTCTTCTGTGGTTGCTTCTTAACTTTTGTCAGTATCTCCTTTCTTTGCAGCAGACATGCCCCATTTTCCCACATGACAGCTTTGGTACTTTAGCTGCATTTCCATCAATTTTTAATTTTCTTTATTTTTTTTGTTTTAGGCTGAAAACCAGTTTCATAGGCTCCTGGAACCATTGAATCCAGGAAATAAAAGAGTGTTCGTATTTAGAATGTTGACATCTTTAGGATTCTAGAATCCAGAAGTCTTTAGAACCTTGACACCTTTCGAGTTCTAGAACCTTGATGTTGTTAGCATTCCAGAATCTTGACATCTTAAAAATTCTGAGACCTTGACCTGTTGAGTTCTTGGATCTTGATCTCTCTGCCATGTAGCATCTTGACCATTTGGAATCATGGGATTTGGGATTCTCTGAATCAAAATGTAGCCTCAGTTGACCACCTCCCCCATTCAAGATTGCTTTCTCCAATACCTCCAGCACTTCTGGGAGATAACTAAGCCTTGTCCTTGGTTTGATTTTAAGATCACTGCTTCCTGCCTAATTCTCTCTGTAAATGTCCTCTAAATTACATGGTGCAGGGCTTTACAAGTGGAGAGCAAGCTTGGTATCATGGGAAGAACTCCAGGCTAGGAGCTAAGGAGCTGTGTCCCAGCCTCGCCCAGTCCTCACTGGTATAGTTTTGTCAGTCTCTGTCCTTCTCTGAGCCTCACTTTCCCCTTTGGTAGAGCCTAGAATCTGGAGCTGGGGCACTGGCCTCCGAGGGCCCTGCGTGCTTTCCTTTTCATCGGATATTTCTGAATGGTCTTGGCCACCAAATTTTAGAAGGCATGGGTGGTTTCCGCATTTCCCCCTTCATCTCCTCTTTCCTCTCTCACCTTACTTAGCCAGCAGGAGTGGGAATGGGAGATGAAGTCTGTCTGTGCCCTTTCAAAAATGTATTTGCTCTTTCCTGGCTTATTTATCTGCTGAGAATACCAGAAGAAGGTGGTGAGATTCATGGCAAAAGGGTCCAAGATGGGCAAGAGAGAGGAAGTGAGAAAGAGATGAATTGCCTGCCCAGAGATGCACACAGGGAGAAACAGAGCCACAGGCCAGAAACTGGGCAGAACAGAAAGAAGCAACCAGATATGCAGATACCAAGAAAGAATAAAGAGGCTGTTAGGAGTTGGGGAGCCTGCGGAGGGGGAGCTTGTGATCCCGAATAATGTTTCCCTCCTAGGGTGACTCACTTTTCCCTGTTAAAGTTCTGACCAGTGATTCTGAAAACAGGGGGATCCTCCCTCATTGTGAGTCACCCCAAAGAACAGGTCCTAGGAGATTTCTATCACTGACCCCCACCCACCCCTGAGCTGGATGCATGAGCCCCCAGCCTGGGGGTGGGGGTCAGGTTCCACCATGGATTTCAAGACCTGAGACAGAGCAGGGCTTGGGCCCAGGGGTGGGTTAATGTCGTGCGAGCCTGGCCTGTCCCCGTCTTGGGGAACACAAAGGCAGCTTTCTTTCTCTGGCTTGGTGGGGGGGTTGGAGACAGCTAGACCCGCCAGCATCCAATGGCCTGTGGCACCCGGACCCAAGCACCCTTGGTTTTAGCTCATACAGACCCCAGGCCCCTGAGAACCAGGCACCAGGCTCTTCTGCATACACCCAGTGGGACAAGGGGACAGGGGCAGAGCCTGTGGTGCTCTGCGAAGGGAGTGAACAGAGGGCACTCAGGGTGGAGGATCAGACAGGGGGTGCTCGGTGCGGGCTTGTACCCTTCCAGGAGCAGGAATTTACCCCTCAACCCTATGCCCAGGGTGAGCCTCCAGAGGACTCCCGCCTCCTTTCTGGGCGTGAGGCCTGGAATCTAGGGAGTCCCGAATATCCCTGGAACGCGGGAGCCACAGGGAAGACTTTGTGTGTGAGGCTGCTGACTCACCCCTACGCCCCCACCTGATGCTTGGGTCCCCAGAGAGGAGGGAGACAAAGAACTGAGGAAGGCAGGACTGTGATTCTGGAGGTTGAGGGCTGTGGACTTGGAATCGAAAGTTTCCAGGAAAGGAGGGGCTGGGGACCTGGACCTCTGGGCCTGACGGAGAAGGGTGGGTCCTGGGATCCCTTGGTCTGAGGGAACAGAGCTGGGTCCCGGACCCCTGGGTCTGATGTAGGAGGGGCTAGGGTTTAGACCCATGGGTCTGAGGGAGGGGCCAGGGGTTCCAACTCCGGAGTCTGAAGGAGGACTGGAGCCTGGACCCCCGGGTCTGAGGGAGGAGGACTAGGGTCCACACTCCTGGTTCTGAAGGAGGAAAGGGCTGGGAGTCCATACTTCTAGGTCTCAAGGGTGGAAGGGTACGGACTCCTGAGTCCTGAGAGAAGAAAGGACTGGGTGGGGGGCCCACTCCAGGTTTCCAAAGGAGGAGGGGCTGGGACCCTAATGCCTAGGTCCTGCGAATACAGGCGCCTTTACAAGGCTGAGCTGGGGAAGAATTGATGCTTTGTGCAAGGATGTTCGGACTCCGCCATTGATGGGGGGCTGGGGGGGTTCAGTCAGGACGCAGGGATGTACCACCTCCCTAGGGGAGGAAGGAGGAAGGAGGCAAGATGCCAGGAGCCCCCTGGGGAGCGGATACAGAGAGGGTGGCAGTGACCTTCCCAGAACTGTGACCTTGAGACTCCCTTGGGTATTCGCTGACTCAGGACCCAGGAAGTGCTCCCCCCACCTCGCTTATTCTCCGTGGAAACATCCACCAGCTGTGTACTCTGGACCCCTGGCTCCTGGGTCCAGAGGGAGGAGGGGTTGGAAGCTCAGACTTCTGATTTTGAGGCGGGAGAAGGCTGGGGGCTCAGACTCCTGGGTGCTGAAGGAGGAGGGGCTGAGACCTGGACTGCTGGAGCCCAGGAGAGGAGGAGGGTGGGAGCTAGATTTCTGGGCCTAAGGGAGGAAGAGGGGGGGCAGACTCCTAGGACCTGCTGGAGGAAGGGCTAGGAACCTGGACTCCCTGGTCCTGAGAAAGGAGGGGCTGGGAGCTGGATTCTGGGTCGAAGGACAGAGGATGCCGGATTCCTGGTTCCCTACCCATCACCTGCTCAGCCACTCTTTCCCAAACCCTCCCCTGTCCCTTTTTCCAGGCAACATCCCCATGACGACTCCTGGCTGTCAACACAGTTTAAAGGGCCAGTGCCCCAGTCCCAAAAGCTCAGCCCCTCTGTGACCAGAAAGTCCCGCCCCCACCACCCCCCCAGCCCCCAAAACAAAAGCTCCTGGGACATTAATATTCCAAGCACAGACACTGTTGGTTACTGACTCCTCAGGACGGGGAGGGAATAAAACAAAAACCCCCCACCCTCACCCCATGTGCACCCTCAAGCAGAGAACAGTGGATAGATTTTGGGGGGCAGGTCCAGAGGTCCCATGGCTCCCAGGAGATGGTGAGTTTTGTCACTGACTTGCCTGGGACCCCCCTGAGCCTCATTCTCCACATCTGTAGAATGGGGGGGGCTAGCATTAGACAACCTGAGGTCCAGGATCCATGGAGAAGCTTCTAGATACTTCTTCAAGCATCAGAACTTGCAGGCCAGTTTTCACATGCAGGGGGTGTTCCAGGAGGACTCCCTGAGCTTCAGGCACCCAGCTAATCCCTACGAGACAGGCACTGGCATCGTTTTCATTTTACAGAGGGGGTGATCCAGACTCCAAAAGGTGAGCACACTTGCTCAAGGTCACACAGATGGCAAATGGTGGCGCTGAGGTCAACCCGGTATTTAAGATGAGACTAATGTTGTCCCAAAGGCGCTGTGGGGCTGAAATGGGATCCCATCAGACACAGGCCATTCTTTCAGCAAGCTCCCCGGATACTTACCAAGTGTCAGGCCTGCTCTAGGCACTGGGGTGCCGCAGTAAACCCAGTGGATCACCCTGCTGCTTTCGTGGAGTCTGTAGTGATGGGGGACAGACAGTACACCAGTGAGCAGGTCACTCAGTGACATTAACCTGGAAGATACAAACCCACAGGGAGGAACTAGAAAGTGTTCTGGAAGTGAAGGGACAGGAGTGAGGAGGGCTGCTCTGCAGAGGTGACAGCCTGGGATGACAGAGGGCGGGAAGGAACATTCCAGGTAGAGGAAGTACAGTGCCAAGGCCTGGGAGTGGGAGCAAGGGCAGAGGCCACTGGACATGGAGGCCACTGAGTTGAGACAGGGGCCACGTAGCACCTTGAAGGCCCAGGGAGGGGTTTTGATTTTATCCTAAGTGTAATGGGCAGCCCTCAGAGGGTTTGCTTTTGTTTTGGGTACCAGGGATTGAACCTAGGGGTGCTCATCTTCTGAGCCACATCCCCAGCCCTTTTTAAATTTTTTTTTATCATTTAGAGACAGGGTCTCCCTGAGTTGCTTAGGGCCTCACTGAGTTGCCGACGCTGCCCTTGGATTTGTAGTCCTCCTGCTTCAGCCTCCTGAGTTGCTGGGATCACAGCTGTGTGCCACTCACCCACCCTCAGACGATTTTCTGTTTGTTTGGTTGTTGTGGTGCTGGGGATTGAACCCAGGATCTTGTGCATGCTAGGCAAAGGCTTTACCAAGGAGCTACATCCCTAGTCCCCTGAAGGGCTTTAAGCAGAGAGGTGACTTGATCTGACTTTTTGAAAAGTCCACTTGGCTGCTGTGTGGAACATGGCCTGGGAGGAGGCAGGCACAGGGCAGAGGGACCCCCGAGTAGGCTCTTGATGGGTCCTGGGGAGAAATGATGTCGAAGGAGGAGGAGGGCAGGAGAGGTAGATAGAGGTGAATAGATTTGGATGTTTTGGGGCAAAAGGGACAGATATTGCTGATGGAAAGAGAGTGTTGGGGGTGCAGAAAAGGAAGGGAATATGGATAATTTCTAGATTTTTGATCTGAGCAACTGGGTGGATGGTTATCACATTTATTGAGGTTGTAAAAACTTGGGGAGGAAAATATTTGGGGCAAGGATTGGATATGTCAAGTTTGATGTTCCAGGAGGTGCTAGGTTGCTAGATAAGCCTCAAATAGTGGCTTAGCAAAAAAAGAAAAAAGAAAAGAACAACAAAAAAATACTGAACCAAACACCCCACAAAATAGTGATTTAGAACTATTATACTTAAACATTAAAAAGTCCAGAAGTAAGAGTCCAAGGCTCTTGCAGCAGCTCTACACCAGAGGCCCAGACATCTTCTGGCTATTGGTTCCATCAGTCTTATTGCCCTTATCCTCATGGCACAAGATGGCTACCAGAATTCTATGCATCACATCCTAGTTCCAGGTGGCATGACAGTGACCCAGTAGAAAAAGAATTTGTTCCCTTCTTCACCTAGCTGCAAGGGAGACAGAAATAACACTTTCTGCTGGACCATAAAATATAATCAGTGTTCTCTTACTGGACAAAATGGGAAAAAAATGGATGTTTGGACAGGAAGCAAGCAGTCTCTTGTCTGTAGAATTCATCTTTTCTACCGCTTGACCCCAAAATTAGGTTACCTGTCCTCTTAACAGGAAATATCACACTTTTGATGGGATAGTTCATTGATTTGTGTCTACTTCCCCATAAACCTTAAAGGCTTTCCAGGGTAGGAGCCTCATTTGACTCATCTCTGGGTATCCAGTCCCTGAAACCTACTAGTTGCTCGGTAAATACTCATTGAATGAATGAAACCGTGAAACACAATGTAAAAGACATGGATAGTTATTTAGCATTTAAAGACAACCAAATATGATCATTTTCCTGCTTCAAAACCTCCACTGACCTTTAGGATAAAAGACTTATCATTTGCAACCCATCAGAAGCATATCCCACAGCCCATGGCCAATACTGTACTTCACCCAGACAGCCAGGAGTGGATATATATGCTGGATATGGAATCAAAGAGACTAGGTGCAGATCCTGGCTCTGACACTCTGGCTGTGACTGTGGCCAAGTCATGTCATCTCTCTGGGCCAATTTTCTTACTTATAAAATTGGAACTGGGACTTGAGACCCTGTGTTCAATTCCTAGCATTAATTAATCAATTATTAAAAATGGAAATGGGGAAGAATGGGGATTGAAAATAATGCATAACTTATACAGGTATCATGAAGATTAAATGGAAATTATGTAGGAAATGACCTTTAGCACAGGGCCTAGGACAGCAGTACCTAATAATATGCAGTAGGTGTAGTGGTTAATCTTATTTTGGATAGGACAGTGACGGTGACGCTGCTGCTGATTATTCTTGGCTTTCTGTTTTCCCCTCTAGGCTGTTTCCTCTGATAGTGTTAGAAAACTTTCCCTCCCCCCACCCCACCTTCAGTACTAGGAATCGAACCCAGTGCTAGGCAAGTGCCCTACCTCTAAGCCACACCCCCATTCCAACATCGTCTTTCTCACCCCACACCTTGCTCCTCTGATGGATGATTCAGGGTGGGTTAACTGCTATAACTAACAGGCCAAAAATCTCAATAACTTAACAAAAAAGTATATTTCTTGCCATGTCACAGACCACAGACCATGGGAAGGTCATGGAAGACAGTCAGGGACTGGGGCTCCTTCTACCTTAACATTCTGTGTTCCTCCAAGCTCCCTAGAGTCATCTCCAGTCAGAGAGCCTGAAGGATTGTGAGGGAGATGGGTCAGGTGGGAAGAAGTGTTTCTGTCTTCCACTTACATCCCATTGGCCAGAAATGAGTCACATGGTTCCACCTAACTATTAGGGATGCTGGGAAAAGTATCATAGGTGTGTTATGTATCTATTAACTTTACAGTGGAATAGACCACCCAAAATTTAGTGGCTCAAAACAACAACCACTCTTTCTGTTCATGACTCTGGGTCAGCAATCTGTGCTGGGTTAGGCAAGCAGACTTCGCTTGGTCTCAACTAGGTTCACCTGTGGCAGTACTCACCTGGTGATGCAGCTGGGCTGGATGATCCAGGGTTGCCTCATGCGCACAGAAGGTGGTTGGTGCTGGCTGCTGGCTCGCCTTCTCTGGCCGTGTGGGCTCTTTCCCTCAACAAGGCTAGTTGTGGCATCTTCGCCCAGAGGGCACAAGCGGAAGTTACAAGGCCTCTTCAGAGCCTGTTGTTTATACAATATCACTTCTAGCAAATTCTGCTTGCCAATGCAAGTCACAGGCCTGCCCAGATTCAAGGAGGCAAAATGCCTCCTTAATAGGAGGAACAACAAAGTCAGTTTGCAAAGGGCATACCTGGGAACAGGAAAAATACGATGGCCATCTTTGCAGACAAGCTACACTTGGTGCCCACGTGTAAAGATGGGCTGTGTGAACGCATCAGCCTCCAATACCTGTGAACACCGACTCACCCTTTAAAATCCAGATTCAATGGCATTTTCTTCCAGAAGAAGTCTTCCCAGAAGACCACCCATCTCCCTGGGCAGTTCTAGTCTCCCCTTCCTCTGCGTTCCTGGTGTGTCCTATGTTGCCACACTAGAGCATATACACTAGATCTTGCTCAGCTCCTCTAGAGAACAGATTTTCCACCCAATCCCAGACTCTAGATGGTAGGAAATGTGGTGTAACGAACTGAAGGAGGATTGGAGGGTTGGATGGGAGAAGAAAGAAGAGATTGAATTGCAGCCTTCAATGAGTCCTTGCCTCTCTGTCTCCTGGTCCAGGTTCTGGACAAGAAGTACAGACAGAGAACGTGACAGTGGCTGAGGGCGGGGTGGCAGAGATCACCTGCCGTCTGCACCAGTATGATGGGTCTATAGTTGTCATCCAGAACCCAGCCCGACAGACCCTCTTCTTCAATGGCACCCGTGGTGAGTCCTGGGACCTGGGCTCCTGTATCCCCAAAGAAGACAGAGCTGAGTCTGGAGGGAGGAAAGCGCTGGGGGGCTGCACTCCTGGCCCTGCAGGCAAGAAGGCCTGAGTAATTCCTGGGTCTCCAAGGGGATAAGTAAATGGACTCCTCAGACTCATAGGTATGGCTGGAGAAGAGGGAGAGGGCTGGACCTGGAGGGAGGTGAAAAGCTTGAGGCCAGAACTCCTTGAGCTTACTCCTTCCTCTCTTCTAGCCCTGAAGGACGAGCGTTTCCAGCTTGAGGAGTTCTCCCCACGCCGGGTGAGAATTCGACTCTCAGATGCCCGCCTGGAAGATGAAGGGGGCTACTTCTGCCAGCTGTACACGGAGGATACCCACCACCAGATTGCCACGCTCACTGTACTAGGTAATGGCTTCCCCCTCCTTAGACCCGTGCCCTCCTCTCTCTCCTCTGCTTCTCTCATCCTGAGACCTTCTGACTCTGGTTGTTTTTAACCTCTGGACATCAGGCTCCGTTGATATGGCCGACCTTGCCGACTGGCTTTTGCATCTGACCCTAGACACCTGGTACCCTAGCTCCCTTTGGTCCCTGGGATGCCGCACTCTGGTTGCCCTGGGCCTACTTCGTTGCCCCATTAACCCCCTTCTCCCTGCGGCAGTGGCCCCGGAGAATCCAGTGGTGGAGGTCCGAGAGCAGGCGGTGGAGGGTGGTGAGGTGGAGCTCAGCTGCTTAGTTCCACGGTCGCGACCTGCCGCAGTCCTGCGCTGGTACCGGGACCGCAAAGAGCTGAAAGGTACCTGAGGCTGGTTGCTGGCGAGGGGCGGGACTTGAGAGAAGGCGGGGCTTAGGAAGGATGCTCGTTTTTATGTGGGCAGAGCCCTTAGAAAAGTGCACAGGATCTGACAGCTAGCCTTTCAATATGCAGTTATCGAATGAATTAATGTGGGAGTGAAAGAGGAAGGGACTTTGGGAAGAGGCACTGGAGCCCCTGGTTTGGGGAGGGTTTGGAGGGAAAGAGTGGGGCCTATGGGTGGGGCGGAGCTTGGCAAATAGCTTTTTATGATTGGTGGGGGCGGTGGGCAGAGCCGAAATCCTGGCCTGACAGTGTCTCCTGGCGTGGCGTGGCAGGAGTGAGCAGCGGCCAGGAAAATGGCAAGGTCTGGAGCGTGGCTAGCACAGTGCGGTTCCGTGTGGACCGCAAAGACGATGGCGGTATTGTCATCTGCGAGGCACAGAACCAGGCGCTGCCCTCCGGGCACAGCAAGCAGACGCAGTACGTGCTGGACGTGCAGTGTAAGTGCTCAGCTGGCAGGGTCCTGGGGTCCCACACCAACGACCCACCAGCATGATGGGGAAACCGCTCCTCCTTCTTCCTTCTGCCTTCAGATTCTCCCACGGCCCGGATCCATGCCTCCCAAGCTGTGGTGAGGGAGGGAGACACATTGGTGCTGACCTGTGCTGTCACGGGGAACCCCAGGTGAGCTCTAGAGCCCAAGACTCCTTTCCTGAGAAGAGGGCCAAGAACACGGGGCACCTGAGTCTCAGGAACCAACAGCCTTAGTGAACAGGAGCTGGGCTCCAGACTTCTGGGTCCAGAAGGAGAAAAGGGCCTGGGGACTCCTACTCCTGAATCCTGAGGAAGGAGGCCGTGGAGTCCCAGGCTCCTGGGTTCTCGAGATGCAAGGGACTGGAAGGGCTAATTCCTGAGACACTGGTGACATTGAAAGCTGGACCCAGGACTTGGTTTTCCCAAAAGGAAAGGGCAAGATGACAATGGAAGCTGGGCCTGGGACTTGCTTTTCCATAAAGGAAGGGGCTAGTGAGGAGCTTCTTAACTGGAGGCGTTAAGTCTGAGAAGCCAGACGTGGGTGCTGGCACTGGAGTCCTAACTCTGCTTATAATTTACCCCTTCCCAGGCCAAACCAGATCCGCTGGAACCGCGGGAATGAGTCCCTCCCAGAGAGGGCCGAGGCGCTGGGGGAGACTCTAACGCTGCCTGGCCTAGTATCAGCAGATAACGGCACCTACACGTGTGAGGCGTCCAACAAACACGGCCACGCGAGGGCGCTCTACGTGCTGGTAGTCTACGGTGAGGGCAGGCCGCTGCACACCTGGGGGTGGGGCTCAGGGCAGGGGCGGGGCTTTAGGGGCGGGGCTTGAGCAAAGACTTAGTGGGTAAGGAGCCCATAGAGTTATTACAATTTGTGGGACAGACCGGGTTCAGATTCGGCTCTGCAGTATTCTGTTGCAGATAACTTTATGCCTTATTTTCCTCCTGGGTAAAGTGGAGACAACAGCCCACACGTCATTAAGTTTTTAGATTTTATGAACTAACTGGATAGCCCCTTCCACAAAATAAGTTAGTTGTTTAGCACTTTTACTGTGCAGCAGGGATTTTGGAAGTGGTTAAGCCCTATCTGAGCACTTTAAACACCTGGAACATTTTAGACAAGGTGGGAAGAGACCTGTTCCTTGGACATTCTCAGGTGGGGTTGGGGAGCCCTCAGCGGGACTGAGGCAAAGAAAAGGGATGTGCTGTTTCTGTCCTCTGGGGGATGGAGGAGGAGGAAGGAGGGAGGGCAGGAATTGGGATCAGACCGTGTACAAACCAACAAGTATTCTTTGAGGAAGAGATACCTGGAAAGAGGGGAATCATGAGAAGGGACTACAAGGTGGCAGTATTTCTGAGGGACAGGGTACATTAGGAGAGAGGTTAGAAGTGGTATGTGCTTAAGAGCTTGGCAGTGATGGAATCATCCTCTGATGACCTGGGCTTGCGCCCTCTCTGGCAGACCCTGGTGCGGTGGTAGAGGCTCAGACGTCGGTTCCTTACGCCATTGTGGGCGGCATCCTGGCACTACTGGTGTTTCTGATCATATGTGTGCTAGTGGGCATGGTCTGGTGCTCTGTACGACAGAAGGGTGAGTGGGGGCGGGGCCTGGATTCAAGGAAGGGTGTGCTGGTTGTGGGACTTGGAAAGGAGCGGAGCCTAGAGCTCTAATTCAAAGGAGGGCGGGCCTAGAGGCAGTATAAGGTGGCGGGGCCTCGACCTGATTCAAAATCAGGCCAAGATTCCAAAGGGGTCTTGGTCCAGGATTCTGAAAAGGGTGATATAGAAGCCCAATTAAAGGCAGGGATTTGAATAAAACAACTTATCTTCCTGATTGCTGGATTCATTGTGAGCACAGCAAGGGTATACCACCAAGTAAAGGGTGAGGGTGGATCTTTCCATGAACTTTTGGAGTCTTCCTAATTCTGCTTTTACCTCCTTCTCTGCCACTGTTGTGCTCTTCACTGTTTGCTATCCCCTGTCTACCCCGTCCTGAATGTTCCATTTCTCCCTCTTTCACTGGTGTCTATCATGTTTGTCTCCCTCTCTCCATATATTTCTTTACAACTTCTGGGCCCACATATATGTTCCGCTGCCCTGGGGTCTGTCACCCCTCAGGCTCCTATCTGACCCACGAGGCCAGTGGCTTGGACGAGCAGGGAGAAGCAAGAGAAGCCTTCCTCAATGGCAGCGATGGACACAAGAGGAAAGAAGAATTCTTCATCTGACCCTACCCCCACCCCAGGCCTGGACCTAGGCTGGGGTCTCCCCACTGCCAGCTGCAAGGAACCAGCAAAGACATTTATCAGAGTCTGGGATGGTGGGCTTCTCCCCCTCACCACTAACACCTCAGACGTTTGGTCAGGGATGGGGGTATTGGATGCCTGGCCAGAAGTGAGGGCCCAGCAGTCTGGGTCCTTCTGGGGCAGGGGCCAAAGGTCCAGATCCCCCAAGTCCAGGGAGGGCAGTAGGGATTGGGTTGGGGGAAGATAACTGGGGGAAGGCCAGGGCCCTCAGGCTACAGAACCAGGTCCTGTGGGGAGGGGGTCAGATTCTGGGAACAGTGGGGTGGGCAGGGAAGGGGAACACAGATTTCTTTGGGGGTCCCAGACCCCACGCCAGCCATTGTAAGAGTTCCACAGAGCTCTGGGCACCTCTTTGCAAAGCCATGTTTGCACGGTGGGAGGAAGGGTGGGGGGAGGGTTTGGAAACAGGGATTCTGTGTCTTCGTGTCATAACTGATGGGGGCAGTGAGGGAGACAGCCCAACCCTTATCTCCAATCCCCCTTCCCCAGGTTCCTGGGCTCCCCTTCCCTCCACCTCCTCCCCTACACCTGTCCCACCCATATTTGTCTTTCCACCCACTCCTGGGGGGGCCTTCCCCATCTCTCCTCCAGGCCCCCCGGGGAGAGGGAAAGGAGTTTGGGGGGATATGTGGTCTCTATGGTTTTATATATAATATATTAAAAAAATCAAAAATCTGTATGAAAATATCAGATTGCACCCCTCCCCCCACTCCTGGCTTTTGCCCCTTTTTCTTGTTTTAAAAAACACACACATTTTTGTACGGGGCGGGAAGGGGAACTGGGAGGGGGTTTGGCAATCCCACTAACCACCATTAAACTGAGGAGAGAACAAAGTGTTGGGGTGGCTGTGTGTCTGTCCCTCTGACATTAGTCTTTAGGGCAACTTTGATTTGCATCTCATCCTGTCCCTGTCCTTAGCTCCCCATCACTACTAGTTCAAGTCAAAACCCTTTAGTCTGATATCTCATTCATCTCAATTTTAGATGTATTATTTGAACTTTAGATGACAATATAACCTCTTACAAAGCAGGATGTGTGCCTGAAGCTAAGTAGGAGGATCATCTCAGCCCAAGAGTTCAAGGCCAGCTTGGGCATAACCTCTTACAATGTGCCAAATGTTGCCTCTTACAATGTGTTTCTCAAATTCTGCAGAGTCCAGGGTGAATAAAACAGGCAAATGCTAGGTGTTACAGGTAGTTTAGCACTAATCTGAAATTTGATCCTGTTCTAGGTACTAAGCACCTAAAGTGAAAAGGCGACTCCATTTTTACCCTCATGAAGATTTCATGAGGAATTAATATCAGACTGTGATGAGGACCATTAAGGAAAAAATGTAGCTGGGCATGGTGACACACAGCTACTCAGGAGGCTGGAGCAGAAGAAGGTCAAATTCTAGGCTGGGTTTGGCAACTAAGGGAGACCCTGTCTCAAAATAAAGAATAAAAAGGGTGGGGATGTGGATCAGGGGCTAGCGTGCTCCTGGGCTCAATTCCCAGTAACACCAAAAATAAATTTTAAAAATAAGTAGAGAAAGGGGATGTGCAATACCATTTTAGCTAGTTACTATGAAAGCTTCAATTATACAGCAGTAGAGAGAAAGGACCAAGAAGTCCCGTGCACCCTTCACTCCAGTTTCAACAAACAACTCGACGCCCATCTTGCTTTATTCATAACCTTGCCCTAATCTGAAGATGCTATTATAATCAGAGAAATCTTCTTAGATTTGATACCGTTGTTTACTGGTAGCGCATCCTGCTTCCTCAGGTGTTTTAGTATAATGCCAGAGAAGCCTGCTGAGAAAAGTAAAAGCAGACTTCTCCCGGCTGGAAGAAGGGGACCCCAAGGCGGAATCCATCGGATTGAGCAAATCTTGTCCTTTTTATAGGTTTTATTCTTCTTTCCCCCTTATCTCTTTCCTTCCTGCCTACGTGATTAGGCCCGGTTTTGCATAAAGTGAGAAGCAACGGGCAGGGGGGAGGGCCAAGGTCATTCAGGCAGGTAAGGGCCCAGGGGGCATTAATTAGCATCTCCTTGCCTGTAGTCCCTGACAAGGGCAGGTAAATTTGGTAACCAATGAGCTCTGCAGGTCCTTGACATTC
This sequence comes from Sciurus vulgaris, assembly GCF_902686455.1. Classification (NCBI taxonomy): domain Eukaryota; kingdom Metazoa; phylum Chordata; class Mammalia; order Rodentia; family Sciuridae; genus Sciurus; species Sciurus vulgaris. The sequence continues at coordinate 53,198,817 of NC_136478.1, read as the reverse complement.
CATTCTCCCAGGGCAGTCTCCAACTTCCAGAGGCAGATGGCTTTCATGGCCTCCATTTCCTCCATCTGACCCGATCCCCTATTTCTACACTAACTGCCTGTCCCCAATTCTGACTTCAGATTGACAGGTGTGCCAAGATAGGAATAGTGAGCACAGTTATTAAAAGATCAGAGGGAAAAGCATTTTCAGGTAAAGGGAACAGCAAGAGCAAAGGCATGAGATGGTAAAGAGACTGAGGTATTTGAAGTCAAGTGGAGCTAGACAGGAGTGGATAAAACGGAGGGTAGGTGAGGTCTGAAAGAGCAATAGGGCCAGACCACATGATAGACCCTGAGGCCATGATAATGAGTTTGGATTTTTTTTTAAAGGTGTAACAGGATTCCATTGAAGAGTTTTAAATTGCCAGGTGACAAAGTTTCTTCTGGGAAGGTTGGAACGTTGTGATTAGCTTCTTATACTCAATAAAGTCTAAGTTCTTTAAAATCACCCATAGGCGTCTTTTCCCTCTCCAATTGTGTTCCAGGCACAGTAAGCTGCTTTCACTTCCCCAAACTATGCTTTCCCCCCCCCCCCCCCCCCCCCCCCCCCCGCTTTTGCCCTTGATGTTCCTTCTGCCAGAAAGACACCCATTCTAGTTGGCTCCCATTCATACTTGGCTCAAAAATAGCCACCTTTTGGAATTCTTTCCAGTACCCAAGGCTGAGGCAGGCGCTTCTTCTGGCACCCACAGCTTCCTATGCGCCAACCATTCCAGGTCTGACCGTTTTATGTAGTGGTCTAATTATGTGCAGATCTTCAGTTGACCAGGGCACCACGAAGATGCGGACCAGATTTGTGCTGTTCACTGCAAAAAAAAAGTGTTTACCAGCACACGGCCTGACACATAACAGATCAATAAATACTCACCCTCCTTGGGAGGGGTGTGAGGATCGATAGGGATCAAGGCCCTTGTGAACTACCTTCGGACATGAACTATGACAAGGTTTGCCCACTTCACACTAATCTGCGGTTCCTAAGCGCATGCGCCTTTCTCAAGCAACCCCCCCATATGCTAATCACTGCGCTGGGGAGTACAGCCTCTCCCAGGAATATGCAAATCACTCCTTCCAGTGCGGGAGGCCTTCCTTTGTCCCGCGCTAGGATTATGTAAATGAGAAGCCTCCAGTCCGATCCAGGCCGAGTTGTCGCCCTCCACCCACAGCGCATCCCATTTTCATAAAGCGCGTTCCAGCTCCGCACACGCACGCGCGGGCCCAGTAGCTTCTCGAGCCTTCAGGCCGCGGACTGTACCAAGTAAACGCCGGCAGTGAGGGGCAAAGCACGACAACCCGTGCGCCGGTTTCCTCCATGGCCCGACTCGGATAGCCCCTCTTCCCACAGTGCGACAGGAATGGTCCATCTGCCTGCGCAAGCGCCCTAGGCTCCTCACGCCCCTCGCTCTCCCTCCTACTCCGCTTGCAACGCAGGCGCAGAGCCCGGGCGTGCAGCCGCCACCGCCGAGCCCGAGCTGGGGCCGCCAGCCCCGGTGAGTGTCCGGGGTCGGGGTGCGCGGGGCATGCCGGGAAGCGGGCGCTACGGCCCCGCTGCATGATGGGAGTGGCGGCAGCCGTCACCGAGGAGCCGGCAGCGGTCTTGAGCCGAGATGACCTGAGGGCGAGACCAGACTCCTTTCCTCCCCCGACGCGGCTTCGCACGCTCCTGGGGCATCCTGGGAAAGCCGGCACTGCGCCTTACAGTATTGTGGGAGTCGTTTCAGGCCTGGTGTACCCCGGGAAGGACCGCCCTAAACCCTGTGGGGGTCCGGTCCCTTTGGTCGTGCGCCTTCCCCCGAGCGTCCTGGAAGTCAGGAGTGCCTCGGTGTAGGGCGTCTTGAAGGTGGTCATTACAGGCTCGAAGCATCCTGGGAAGCATTGCCGCAGGGCATTGTGGGACTGGTCCTTATTGTTCTGTACAAGGTCCCTGACTTAGCCTTGCGCTCATGCGTGCCTACTGTGTGCAAGCGGGCCATTTTGGAAGTTGGTTGTTATAGGGTCAGGGCATTGTCGGGTCCAGGTCACCGCTTTTGCCTTTCAGTTATGAGGGAGCTTCATTCATACTCCTCTAAGATCTTGGGAGCCAGTCTGACCACCATAGGTGTTGTAGGAGTGGGGCTTAGGTTCTTAGTACTCCAGAATCTGGAATACTCCGAAAGGGGCCTTGTGTGTTGTGGGTTTGGGGAGGGGTGGGCTGGAATGGTGGACATTGTCTTCTGGTAACCTCACAGGAAATCTTGATTGTCCCTGTTGTATGGTTGCCAGATAGAATTAGAACGTTTGAATTTGAATTTCAGGTAAACAGGAATCTTAGAAAAGTACGCAGGTGCCTATAATCTCAGCTACTCTGGAAGCTGAAGCAGGAGGATTGCAAGTTCACAGACAGCGTGGGCAACTTAGAGACCCTGTGTCAAAAAAAAAAAAAAATTAAAAAGGGCTCAGTGGCAGAGCACATTTGGGTTCAATCCCCAGAACCCACCCATCTGTACCCCCCAAAAAAGGAAGACAAAGAACATCCCAAATAGTGCATAAACATACATATATTAAATAATTATCTGAAATTCAAATTTAACTGGGTATCCTGTTTTTATTTGCTAAATTCTGTCCATTTTATCCAGGCATACAATAGAATTCCCAAATTAGAATTCCCTCTATGTACTAGAATATTACAAGAACTCTTCTCTGCCAATTATTAATCCTGTCCTTACAGACTCAGATCCAGGTGTCTGTGTGTGTGTTACTGGGGATTGAACCCAGAGACTTTCTACCACTGAGCTGCATCCCCAACCCTTTTAAAATTTCTTTTGAGACAAGGTCTCTTAGGTTAGGAAGGCTGGCCTTGAACTTTTCATTCTCTTTTCTCAGCCTCCTGAGTAGCTGGGATTACAGAAGTGTACTGTACCACTGTGTCCAGCTTCTAGTTGCCTTCTTTAGGAAGTTCCCCTGCCAATGATGTCATTCCTCTCATGCTCCATCTTCTTCCAAGATTCAGTGTGAGTCTTCTCTTAGGTCCCTAGGAGTGAACTTGGCTTTGAAGACAGGTATTTTCCACCATTGTATCCCCAGTGCCCAGCACAGGCTTTGTCATGTAAGAGGTGCAGTGGAGGCTGCCACCCTCTTCACTAAGTGGCCTGGATGGCTTTTCACCGCTAGGGAATGCAGTAGGGGAAACAAGAAGTGCTGTCTGTATGTCTGGGGGATCTTTTGGTAAAGAGGAGAGAAAGGACTAGGACTGGAAAAGTCTTCCTGGGAGAGGCGGAGGAATGCTTGGACCGGGAAGAAGCGTAGAGGTTCTTGTGTTTGTGGTGTACTTTGAAGGGTGAAAAGGAGCTCTCCAGATCTACAGGGGCAAAAGAAGACATTCCAGACGGCAACAGCAGGGTGCACCAAGTGCTTCAGATGCGATAAGACCTGCTGCGCACAGGGAAAGGCTGGAGTTTATAGCAGGGGTAGGCTTTGGGAGTATTTACTGTCACTGTTCATGGAGTTTCTGCCACATACCAGCAATATGTGAGTCTACCGAATCTTCAAAAAATTTTTGAGCCCTTAAAATCATTTTATGAGAGGTAAGATGACATGGCTTCAAATCCTAGTTAGACCACCTGCCAGGTGCTGTGTGACCTTGGACTACTCATTTATCCTCTACCTCACCTTCCTCATCTGTACAAAGAAGATAATGTGTCAACATGGTTTTGAGGTTTGTGCAAGTCTTTCCTACAGAGAAAGTAGTTAGGTCCTTTGTTTGAAGCTCCCTAGCTAGAGTGACAGATTTAGGATTCATACCTAGACACTTATCTTGACACTTGATGCACAACTAAGGCTGACATTCACAAACTAGTGCAGCCATATCAATTGTTTAATTTTTTTAAATGCCAGAGACATTTTACCACTGAGCTACCTTCCCAGCCCTTTTTATTTTTTACTTTTTTTATTTGAGACAGGATCTCATCAAGTTGCTGAGGGTCTCACTAAATTGCTGAGGCTGGTCTCGATCTTGCAATCCTCCTGCCTCAGCCTCCTGAGTCGCTGGGGTTACAGGTGTGCGCCATGGTACCCGGCTTCAGTTGTTTCAATACTGAAATACTTCCAGACTGATGGTTTATGAACTGCTGTACCAAGTATTCTGTATCACAAACAACCACTTTGGATCCTCTTCCAGCCCTGCACCTCCCCACAATCCAGCACCAAAAGGGTTAATGCCTGCCCCACTCTTAATTCTGATTAGTACCTATGCCAGTTCCTACTGTTAAACATATGGGATGTCGCCTCTTCCTACCCCATTGAATAAGAACCACAAAACAGTGTCGTGGCCCAGGTGAGGAAATGAAACCCTCCAGAGGGGTCAGGGCTGCAGCTGGGGCTCTGACAGCAGTCTGAGAGCCTCATCCCAGCACTTAGCACACGGCGGGGCTTGGAATAGGGACGAGCACTATGTAAAAATTTATTGAGTCACCACAGGCCTTTCCTTTCCCCTGTCCAGCATCCCTCTCTACCTGCCAACATCCTGTATTAGAAGAATTGGTGGCCGGGAGGTGTGACTGGAGAGCTGGCCGGGGAGGGACGCTGCCCAGCTGCTGCTCTTCTCCTGTCTCCCGTCCCCTCCCCTGGCCATGACAGAGACTCGGGAGCCAGCTGAGACTGGGGGCTACGCCAGCTTAGAAGAAGACGATGAAGACCTCTCCCCAGGTGAGGTGGCTTTGTTGGTAGGGGTATGGTTCTGACTATTATCCTGGCCTGGGGATTGGGACCCACTGGGCACTTTTGATGGGGAGTGACTCCTTGTCTTGCTGAGGGCTCTGGCCTGACTGGGAGTCCTTGTCCTGCTAGGAGATCTCTTCCCACTGAAACTCTTGGAGGTTGTAGACTGGCCAGGATCTCTCTCCATGCTGGAGGTTCTAGATTGGCTGTGCTCTGTCTCCTTGCTGGAGGTTCTAGATGGGCTAGGGTCTCTCTCCTTGCTGGAAGTTCTGGACTGGCTGTGGCTTCTTTCCTCACTGGGGGTTCTAGACCAATTATGACTTCTTTCTTTTCTGAGGTTTCTAGACTGGTTTTGACTTTTCCCCTTGCTGTGGGTTCTTGACTGACTATATCTCCTAACCTGTCTGGGAGTTCCCTTCCAGTTGTAACTTCTTGCCCTACTGTGATTTCTCTTCCAACTGTGACTTCTCACCCTGCTGTGGGTCCTCCTCCGACTGTGACTTCGCGTCCTTCTGTGGGTTCTGGATTCGCTGTGACTTCGGGTCCTGCTGGGGGTGCTGGATCGGCTGTGACTTCGGGTCCTGCTGGGGGTGCTAGAGAGGCTGTGACTCCGGGTCCTGCTGGGGGTGCTAGAGAGGCTGTGACTCCGGGTCCTGCTGGGGGTGCTGGATTGGCTGTGACTCCGGGTCCTGCTGGGGGTGGTAGGCTGGGTGTAATTCTTGAGCCTGCTGGCCACTTCAGTCGGGCTGTAACTTGGTTCCCTGCTGGGGGCCGCCATCTGACTAGAACTCTTCACCTTCCTTGATGATGTTGGAGACTGGCTGTTACCCTTCTCCTGGAAGGGTATTCTGGTTGGGCTGTAACTCTTTGACCGACTGGGGGTTACAACCAGCCTGGAACTGCTCCCCATACCTAAGGCTTCTGGCGGGCTGTAACTCTTTTTTGTGCTCATGTTTTTGAGCTGGTTGTCGCTCTTTTCCTGGGTGTTGGTTCTAGGCCGGCTATAACTCTTGCCCCGACTCTGTTTTGGATGGGAAGTAGGAGTTCTCGCCCTTTTGGCTAAGCCTGGTCTGGCACCATGAGTTCTCATCCTGCTGGGAGTGCTGGCCCTGCTGGGTGACCTCTTAGAGTTGCGACTGCCCCTTCTGCCAGGAGTACGGCCCCGGCTGTGCGTGCCTCTCTGCTGGTGGCGTTTCATGCTGGTGATCTTGCTGCCTTTGCTGGTCCTCGTGTCAGTGCTCGCCCTGCTGGGCGTTCTTACCTTATTGCGGACTTGGGACTTGCTGTGGGGCTGGTTAGAAGGGGCCGTCTTTGTACTTGTTGATTTGGTGGACTTGGAACTGCTCGGGCTCATGACTGAGTTGGGGGACGTTGATGGCTTGGGGGCTACTGAGGAGGTGTTGGGCATTGCTGATTTGGTGACCTTTAAGGAGGCAGGAGATGTGGGAACCATAGCAGGCTTGGAGGATCCAGTGGATGCCGCAGACATGCTAGGCTTTGAGGATCTCTTAGGTGAAGGCATGATGGGTACAAAAGGGCTTGTGGTCCTAGAAGTCATGGTGGACATGCAAGACTTGGTAGCCATGGACAGTGACCTGATTGCCTGTCATGGGCCCACTGTGTGAAGTCATAGTGGGTATGGAGGCTCCTGAAGGGTGGGCAGTATGAAGTCAGGTGTGAGGTGCAGGAGGGGCCCTGGACCAAGGTTGGGGATATTGCCACCATTTTGCAGCTGTTCAGCAAATGTCTCTGGGACACACATGCTCAACATTGCTGGGGACAGGGAGGGGTTGGTAATAGCCCTTCCTTGAAGAGTCTTCAGTCTGCAGACCTGCTCTGTCAGTGCCCAGTGTGGTCAGGGTGATATGGGGGTCCAAGGGTTGAAGGAATCCAGTGAACAAAAACACCATCCCCTGGGAGCTGGGATGGACTTTGCAGAGGTGGCATGTGAGCTGGGCCTTGAAGAGTAGCGTTGTTGCCTATAGAGCAGGAAAGGGTGCCCTGGGGAGGCAGGGCCACTGTCAGCCATTGACCTTCATGTCCTCTGCTAAACAGTGGTGGGACCTGAGGTCAGACCTGTCCTTGAGGGGTTCCCAGTCTGATGGGGGAGACATATGGGGTCCCAGAGTTATGCTGTAAGGACAGTTACGGGGGATCTTAGGTGGGGTAGCCAGGGCAGAGTGAGTTTGGGAGAGACCCCTGGCTGGTATCTGGAGGAATCAGGGTAATGGCTTCAGGGAGAACAGCCTGTGCTGGGTCCTAAAGAATGAATAGGTGACCAGGTGGAAAGAGTCAGGGACAGCATTCCACACATAGGGATCAGCACAAATCAGGGCCTCAGGAAACAGCACGTTTGGTAAACAGCAGGGATGTAGCAGGATGGGGCAGGAACAGCCGGAGCTGAGGAGAGGCTGTTCAGCAGGTATTATAACCCTACTGGGCTGGTGAGGACAGGAACCCAGCAGTGAGCCACACAGGACTATCCCTGGTCTGGTGGGGATGGAACATGGACACAAATGCATAGCCCTGGCCCTGCCTGCGGTTCTCTGTACATACACGACCGGGCGCCACGCCGCGTCGGGCCGCGGGGTGGCGCCCGGGAGAATTAAATAGGGAAAGTGAGGGACTTAAGGGAACGGAGCAGGGAGTTGCGATGTTCCCTCTGTTCTTCCACCTGTCCGGAAATAGTCCGTGAACTCGTCCCTCCAGTTCTTCGGAAACTGGTGGCACCCTTTCGCCAAGTCAGCGGTGGCAGCACGGCACGAGCGGAGAAATCTGGCTTGAGGACGGGAAAGAGCATTAATCGAAGCCCCAGTAAAGTGAACGTAGCGCGTGGGTGCAAGTAGCGTGATAATGAGACGGGAAAGATTTGGGGGTTTTGTTTTTTTTGTCCACTCACCCTGTACCGGGAATTGAACGGAGGGTCTCTCCCATACTAGGCAAGTGCTCTATCACTGAGCAGTATCCCCCGCCCCCTTTTATTTTGAAAAGGACTGGCCAGGTTTCCGAGGCTGCCCTCAATGATCCTTCTGCCTCAGCCTCCTTAGTTGTTGAAATTTCAGGCATGCACAACTACGATGGGCTCAATTGTTTTTGTACCTGTCAAAAATCTGTTGAGATATCTGGTAAGGACTTGTATTCAGAATTCGCAAAGAACACAACTCACTCAAAAACAATGCAGTTTTTTAAGTGAACAAAGGATGTGAATAGACATTTCTCTAAAGAAGATATATAAATAGTTCATAAGTACTTGAAAAGCTATTGACCTCTTCAGTCATTGAGGAGAACCAAATTAAAGCCACCATGGCATAGTACTTAAAAAAAAAAAAAAAAAAATGCATAGCCCTGTGGGCCCAGAGCTGGGGACAGCTGGGACAGCATGAGAGCAGTAGAAATGGTGATTAGCTGCCTGGGGTGAGGAGGTCTGGGACAGTGTCACCAAGGAGGGGAGCCTCCTCCTGGGTCCTAACTGGAAAGTAGGGCAGGACATTCACAGCAGAGGGAATAGCCATTCTCAGAAAAGGCCTGGAAAATTGGTGCAAAGGTTCCCATTCCACAACCTGCAGGCACAGAGAGTGCCAGATACAGGCCACCATGGTGAGCCTAGGTCCCTGCTCTCAGCAGACAATAAACACACCCACAGGGACATGCTGTGAGCAGATTAGGTCTGAAAGAAAAGTAGAGTAAGGGGCATAGGGAGTGCTGGGGAGGACTGCTGGTTAGGCAGCGTGACCAGAGTTCCTGAGACAGTTGAGCAGAGTCAAGGGGAAGAGGGAGTGAGTTTGGTCAATAGTGAAGGCTCTGAGGTAGGTTCATACCTGGGGTGTCAAGAGACAGCCAGGAGCCCATTGTGGCTGGAGAGGACAGAAAAGGAGGCAGAGAGGTGCCGGAAGGCCTGTGGCACAGGTGCCCTGGCCAGCTCTGTGGATGACGGTGAGGCTTGGTGCCATCCTGGGAGAGCCTTTGGGAGAGGGCACCAGTGCTTCCCTGTCATCGTGGGGGCTGCTCTGCATGTGTGCCCCCAGACCACTTGCTGATACCACCTTTTCCTGTATGTCAGCTTCAAAATTTTTCCTTTTTTTTTAAACCTAAATCCGTCCTAGGCGTGTCCTTCATACACATGAAATCACAGTAATGTATCTATACTCATATTTTAATTATATGTATATGTATATGACCACGCACATCAAAATACATGCGTATGTATGTGTGTTTTAATTTAACTACCTGTTCAAATGTGTCTCCCTGAAGTGATGGGGTGTTGGCCATCACTCATGTAGCTGTCCATATTAGAGCTGAGTGACCCCAGGCAAGAGAGTCGCCTTGCTGCTCCATGCCTCAGTTTCCACATTTGTCAGGTAGAGTAACAATAGCACCCTCCTTCCAAGGGTCGTTGTAAGGATTTGTGTGTGTGTGTGTGTGTGTGTGTGTGTACAGGATAGCAGTGAATGCTTTATTGTTGCTGTGACCCCACTGCACCCCAGATGCAGTTCATGCTAGACATTCGTTCTCTGGACACAGACATGGAGCATCTTCTTTGTGCCAGGCCCAGTTCCGCCCGGAGGCCCCATCCGTGGAGAAGGAAGGTTGTGCCAGGCTGCCCTCTCCATTGGGTGAATCTGAAACGGGGGCAGCTAGGCATAGCCCTCTGTCCTCTGATGCCACTGTCTTTCCCCATCTGTCCTGACAGGCCCTGAGCATTCCTCTGACTCCGAATATACTCTCTCAGAGCCGGATTCCGAAGAAGAAGATGATGAGGAGGAGGAGGAAGAGGAGACCACTGACGATCCCGAATATGACCCGGGCTACAAGGTGAAGCAGCGCCTTGGTGGGGGCCGGGGAGGCCCGTCTCGCCGGCCTCCCCGTGCAGCCCAGCCCCCAGGTCCCCCAGCCCAGCCTTGCCAGCTCTGTGGCCGCTCACCACTTGGGGAGGCCCCACCGGGCACCCCACCTTGCCGGCTCTGCTGCCCTGCTACAGCCCCCCAGGAAGCACCAGCCCCTGAAGGCAGGGCCCTCAGGGAGGAAGAGGAGGAGCCACCTCGAGCTGGGGAGGGACGGCCAGCTGGGCGGGGGGAGGAGGAGGAAGAGGAGGAGGAGGAAGGCACTTACCACTGTACAGAGTGTGAGGACTCCTTTGACAACCTCGGCGAGCTGCATGGCCACTTCATGCTGCATGCCCGGGGGGAGGTGTAGACAGAGCCCCCAACCCAGGGAGCTGGGCAGAAGGGGTGGGGTGGGAGGAAGGACTGAGGAAGTCAGCATGGTCCTAGGAATGGGGTACTGCTGATCTGTGTTGTCTTAGTAGTAGATGTGTGAAGGCCAGAATAAAATGCAGATTCTGCGTGTGTTGGCCCAGCATGTGTTTGGGTGTGTGTGTGTATGTGAGATGTGTAGCACACACCTGAGCCTTTATCCCCACCCCCATCCCAGGCTCCTCTTTGTGGCAGCTCAAGGTCGCTGTGGCCAAGATAACTTTGCATTTCCTCCCTGCTGACCATCCGTGTGGTTCATGTATTTACTCAGACTCCAGGATATACAGGCTCCAACACAACAGTTTTTTTTCTCACTCATATAATGGTCCCGGGTGGGTGATTTGGGAACCAGGCTGCCCCTTAAGACTGCCATCATCCACACAGAGTGGGTGGCCATGCTTGGGTCCTGCTGGTGGGGGAGGACAGGGAGCCTGGAAGTACACCATTCTGCAAGCTCTGCCCTGCCTTGACCGAGGAGTTAGATACATGGCCACAGCCAACTGCAAAGCAGCCTAGGAAGGGCAGTCTAGCCAGACCCCAGAAAGCAGGAAATGGTTTGTGGGGGACAGCTAGTGTCACATTGCCTGAGCACCTCCATAAAGAGGACTGCCATCAGAATCATGCAAGGCTCTGCAAGCACTTCCTGGGAGTCTGGTGCCAGGCCAAGGGCTTTATGTATATGGACTCAGAAATTATGCATCTAGGAACTTACAAAAATAGAACCTTCGTGATAATTCTAGCTGCCATCTTCCCAGGACTTGCACAGTGCTGTACTCTATTTGTATGAGATCATCTGGTTCTTAGAATAACTTTGTCAAGTAGGGATTATAATGTATTCATTTAACAAATAATTTTTGATTACCTGCTGTGTGCTAAGCACTGAGAATGCACCAGTGAATAAGATCCTTGTCTTCATGGAGCTGATGTGGGGTGAGCAGGGACTGTCATTGGAGACAGACAGAAAACAAGATATAGCATATGCTGGATGGTGGTAAATGCTGTAGAGAAAATAAAGAAGAGGGAGAGAGGGGAGAACAGTTCTGGAAGGGGTTGCCATTTTAAGTAGCACAGTCCTCCCTGAGAAGGTGACTGAGGCCTGAAGGAAGAGTGGGGAGCTGTGCTTGGGGGTGGAAGAGAGAGATACAGTTGGATGAAGCAAGGGTCTGCCCAGCATGGCAGGAAGGGAGTGAGGAGGGCTGAGCCCTCATGAGTTTTCAACGTGGTGTCATGGACCAACAAGGATCAGTGAGGGTCAGAGGGTAGCAGAGGGCTGGCTCATCACAACCTTGGTGAAACTTGGGCTCTCTGGAGTGGGAAGTACTAATTCCCATAGGCTTTCAAAACACTAACGCTGTTTTGAAAAATAGAAGCCTGATTATAATGGTAGTTACCATTTACTGAACATTTACACGTGCCAAGCCCTGTTCTCTGGTGCTTTACATGTGTTAACTCATACAAGCTTGGCAACTAAGAACCTTCAAGAATAGGACCTGAATTACCATAATGGCATCATGAAGTCAGTGCTTCCAGCAGACCAGGCCCTGGGCTAAGTGCTTTATGTGGACAAATGCTTGGGATCCTTCTGAGGTGTAGGGACTGTTATTTATTTTCTCATTCGTTTGGCAGTGATTTACTGAGTACCTGTGAGATACAGGCACTGTTCTGGGAGCTTGGACTGCTGCAGTGAACACAAACACACACTCCTGCCTTCATGGAGGTTATATTACAGCGGGGAAGACAGTAAGCAGATGATTAAGTAAAATATACAAAATGTGTAGACTGTTAGAAGGCCGGAAGTGCTTTGGAGAAATAGGAAGGGCAGTGGGAAGCTGGTGTGTGTAAAGGCTGTAGTTTTCAACATGGTGTCAGGGACCACAAGGCCAAGTAACTGAGAAGGTGACGTCAAAGCAGGACCTGGACAAGGGAAAGGAGTAAGCCACAGGGCCGCCTGGGGCCCCTGCTTGTGGTGTGTGTGGCAGTGCTTGTGGGCCATGAGGCTGGAGCTCTGGGAGCCAGGGGAGGACTGGCAGGAGGTGTGAGGCAGAGCAACGCGGGGCTGTGCTGTGGGGCTTAGGTACCTAGGCTTCCTCTCAGTCCTCGTAATAACCCTTAGAGATATACAGGCAGTTTTCACCACCATTTTACAACCGCTACAACAGGAGTGTAGAGCCATTGAGTGACCTGCTACAAGTCACAGAGCAGAGCTCAGGTTTTAACCCAGACAACCAGGTGCAGGGCATACATTCCACTACTAAGCTGCACACCAGGTACAGCAGCGTGGTTGCCCACAGCTAGTCTGACTGACAGAATGTACCTGTCTCCAAAGAACTATTGAGGGCTTATTTTTTGCAGTATTGAGGATTGAACCTAGGGGTGCTTTACCACTATAATCCTGAGCTATAATCCTGATTATTTTTTGTTTTGAGACAGCCCCCCCCCCATTGCCGAGGCTGGTCTGGAACTTGTGATTTCTCCTGCCTCAGCCTCCTGAATAGCTGGGATTACAGCCACACACCACCGTGCCTGGCTAGCTAGATAACACTGATTACCAACATTGAAAAATGGAAATTTCACATAAAAATGGAGGTTTCTGTTTTTTCTTGAAAAATTATGGGAGGTGGACTGCTGAATCCATCTTCCTACGGGGCAGGAATTGGATAGAGCTGAGTAGGGACCACCTCCTATGGGGAGGCATTCATTCTTGGGTGCCCTATGCTTTGCTTGGCACAGAACATTTGCATTTTGATACCTGTCACAGGATCTTGGACCAAAGTGTCTTTCAAAACCCACACTTCTCATCCAAGTCACAGAACCTGACATCCAGTCTTTGAAATGGAACTTTTATAACCACTACAGCTGAACATCACAGAACCTTAAAAGTGTCAAGGCAGAAATTCACAGCTGGTAAAAACAAGATGTTATATTTATAACAAAATACCTGAGATTGGGTGCCTTATAAAGATTAAAAATGTATTTCTCACAGTTCTAAAGACTAAGGACAAGGTACCAGCAGATCAGTGGCTGGTGAGGGCTGCTCTCTGCTTCCAAGATGGTGCCTTTTGCTGTGTCCTCATATGGTGGAAGAGATAGAAGGGCCTAGCTAGTTCCTTGGAGCCCTTTTATAAGGGCACTTAATCCCATTTGAAGTCAGGCACCTGGCAGCAAGGGAATCTGGGAAATAGTTTGTGGGAAGCTCTAGCATCATGGAGACTTAATCAATGAGTATTTTCAAGTCCTCCATCCTAGCACCATCCTAGTCAAAGGATGAAGTGGTGGGAGTCTGAAATATGATACTTCCTGTTCTCAAGAGCTTTTGGAGTGTAAGGACACAGATAATCACACCAACCAAAGTGTGGTGATTCCAGCTGCTGAAGAGTTCTATGCAGAAAATGTCAGAACAAGGGGTGAAGTGACCCTCTAATCACGCTGGCTGAGGTGCACTTCTCTTAGGAGGTAGCTGTGTTGAGAACTGATGGATGAGGAGTCAGCTTTGCAAAATTCTGGTGTAAAAGCATTCCAAAACAAACAGCAAGCACCAAGACCCTGAGGCAGAAGTCAGCCTGGCCTGTGCAGCTGGAATATAGTGAAAAGAGAGGAAGGGGCTGGGGAGATAGCTCAGTCGGTAGAGCACTTGCCTTGTAAGCACAAGGCCCTGGGTTCAATCCCCAGCACCAAAGAAAAAAAAAGGGAATTGGTTACTGAGTGGACTGGAACTCAGTCAGGTTTTGTGGCTTCAATCAGGTTTCAGATGATACTTACAGGGTGCCACTGTAGTGTTATAAGAGGAGTGATGGGAGCTGACTTTACACACAGGGTAGTAGAGAGTGGAGGGAGGAGTGGTAGCAAGGGGAGCAGTTAGGAGACTCAAGATCTTAGAGTTGTGTAGGGGGCCAGGGGCTGTAGGAATCATGTTGACCCATTTTGAGGTTCCCATTCATCATCCAGGTGCCTGTACCACATGCCTGGGGTTTGGGCTGTAAATATTTGGAAGCCACCAGTGATGCTATCTAGTCTTAGGAATATATGACATCAGAGAGAACAGGAAGCCCAGGGGGAAACTGGGCAGACCACTATCGTGGGAGAACGTGTATCCCTTGTTTGGGATTGGGGGAGCCACTGTGGGAGTGATATGAAAACATCTGAATTGGAAACATCTGTTTGGCTTTGGTGAAGTTGGTATCTTGGGGGAGAAGTGATGGCCAACTGACTGTAAACCTGTTTCTCCATAAGTCACTACAGGAAGAGTTCCAGGCTAACCCTGTCCCAAATCCTACACATACACACACCAGGTACAGCTAGTATTTCCCAGGTGGCAAACCCTGATTCCAGACTCAGAGTAGGTCTCAAAAGAGGAGTCCAATAGGAGTATTCAGTTAGACAAAGGGTTTGCAGACTTTCATGCTAAAGGGCCAAATGGATTTGTGGGTCATGAGGCCTCTGCTGCAGCTACTCAAATCTGCCATTCAATGTGAAAGCAGTCATAGACCCCCCCCAAAAAAAAGAAAGAAAGAAAGAAAGAAAAAAAAAAAAAAGAGCCAAGTGGGTTCCAAAAAACCTTTATTTGTAAAACTAAGCAGCAGCTGGCTAGATTTGGCCATAGTTTGCAGACCCCTGCCTTAGGCTTGAAATTCTGCAGCCTGTAACAGACCCAAAATGATGGTGGCTTCAACAAGATGGAGAGTTGTTTCTCTTACATGTTATCGGAGTGGGGGCTGGTATGGTAGTGTTCTGTGAGTTTGGCCATTGACCCAGGCTCCTGCTGTGTTGTTGCTCTGCCATCCCACATGCTGCTCATCCTCAGTCCTAGGTGACTGGGTACCATGTCCACATTCCATTTAGAGGAAAGGCACGTGCCTTTTTCAGGCTTGACTCTTCTACCTAGGAATTTAGCTAGAACTTGGCCACAGGACCACATCTAGCTGCAAGGGAGTCTGGGAAATGTGGTCTTTAATTCCCACATGCCTAACTAGAAATTGAGTTAGCTATCAGTTTCTCCCATATCCCTGTGGGTTTTAAAAACATCCCTCAATTCAAATATGGCCTGAGTAATGAATGCAGGGCATCAGCTATTGTCTCCAGAGGCAAGGCAGGTCATGTTAGAGATGAAAATGGGCCTGGCAGGACTCATCTTCAGTCTGAGGGCGACACTCCCTGCTCGGCTCCAGCTTGCGGCATTTGCCCTGACCATGCTGACAACATAAGTCCTGTGCTGGTCTTTTTAAGAGAACTGAAAATAGGATCTTAATGGGAAAGCTCCCAGAGTTGGCCAAATGAAATATGAAACAGAAGGTATCTCTGTTTGACTCCAAACTAGTTTCCCTACAGGACTAGGCCAGCTCTGCCCTGAGCTCCCTCCTTCCCACATCCTTATGTTCTCTAGCAATTCCCACTCAAAAGCCAGAACTCCCTGTTTAGACGTTTTAATATGGATGTTTAGTTTTTAGATACTATTTCTGTTAGCTTATTCATGCCGTCTCCCCTACACATACAAAAAAAAAAAAAAAAAAAAAAAAATCCCATTCCTAGAATGGTACACAAAATTATTTAAATAGGACATAAATGAACTTATGCCGCCAGTGCCGTGGCTGCTGTATGAGTGGGGAGGGCCGGCAGACAGGGAGGAGACAGGACCTAAACCTCAATGCCTCTAGGACCTGGGGTCTGGCTCCCACCTTGCTGCCCCATCTGCAGAGACCCAGCAGAGGCCCACGTTGCTCCAGGTCTGGGATTTACCCAGTCTCATTGCAGAACAGCAACACCTCCCTTCCCTGCCCCTACTCAGGCACAGATCCAGGGCAATTTGCTCCTGCAGCCCGTGGCATCCATCTGGGAAACATTAAAGGTGATTATACAATCTGCAGCTAGTTATTTAACTGGGAATGAGGGAGAATAATTTTTCCTTCTCTGTTGCTCATTTTCTTTCTTTTTTTTTTTTTTTCCCTTGCTCATTTTCTTAAAAAGATCTCACGGTTTTCCAATTTCACTGTTTCCCTAAAGGCCCTATATCCTCCGAAGACTGAAAATCTAAATGACAGCCCTCCAGGTCCTACTTGTCAAGAGACTTTTGGCCTTCCCAGGGTGGGAAGCAGATCCCTCCAGAGCCCCCAGGAGACCTGTGCCTTACCATGGGTAGGTCCCACCAGCCAGAGCCTGCATTACTGTGAAGGGCTTAGAGTGTACTCAGAGCTCCCCCCGAGCATGTCGAATGTAGTGTTGATGGAGCCCTGCTTCCTGGGCAAAGTCCTGACCACACTCCGTACAGGCAAAGGGACCAGGGGCAGTGCAGGCCTCGTGCACCTGGCGGTGCCGCCTCAGAGAAGCAGCCTGCCCAAAGGTCTTACCACAGTCAGGACAAGGGAAGGTGGGCTGGGCAGTGGTGGGTGCACCCGGCAAGGAGGGCCTGGCTGCTGGACCGTGGCTGCGCTGGTGGATGATCAGGGCCTTGGAGGAGGGGAAGGAGCGAGCGCAGGTGAAGCAGATGAAGAGAGCCCCCTGCAGTTTCTGGGCCACGAAGTCCGCTGGGTGCTCACGCTTCATGTGACGCTCCTGGAACTTGGAATCGGCGAAGGTGATGAGGCAGCGGGTGCACTGCGGGGCCCCTAGGTGGCCTAAGGGATGTGGGGAGAGGTCGGGGAAGGCCAGCAGGAGTATCCAGGACCTCTCCCAAGCCCCAGAATCATGCCAGCAACCACCAGTGAATGCTAGATGTGCTAGGCTCTTGCTAGTGCCAAACAACAGTACAGAACTGTTACGAACCTATTTTATGGATGAGCAGACACAAGGCTCAAATAGGTCAGGCAAGTTGCCCACAGTCACAAGGTAGGGAAATGAAAAGATGGGACCAGGAATTGAACCGAGGGAGTCTGCCCATCTGACAACAGTGTGGTGGCTAGAGCACTGCCTGGGACTGGACCCCAGCTCCACCACTTCCTAGGCAAGCACACCGTTTTCTCACCTGGAAAATGGGATGATAACAGTATCTCCTCTTAGGATTGTTGCAAGGAATGAGTCAATTTATATAGTGCTGCTTTAAACAATGTTTGCAGTTATTACTCCCAAGGCAGGGAAAAGCACCTGTACCAGGGAGCTGACCTGACAGGGCAAGGCCTAGGTGTTCTAGTGAACATCATTCCACAGAAAACAGTGACAGACAAGGTGTTGCTGTGACTGGGATGAATCAAGACCACACTATCATAATATCTGGATACAAATAGAACATGAACATTATCTAAGCCATGAAAATGACTGGCCACCCCCCTGTTCTTGCTAATGTGAGTGTCCGCTGCTTCTTCATCAATCACAACCTGACCTCACTTTTTCCCTCCTCCTAGATAAGATTATGAGAGCCAGTTAGAGTTGTTCCTACTTCCTGGCAGCATCTAATCCTGAGCAAAAGCCCCATTCTTTAACCCATTCCCCAAATCACCACAAGCAAGCCACACCCAATAATTTTTTTTTTTTTTTTTGGACTCGGAATTAAACCCAGGGGTACTTAACCACTAAGCCACATCCCCAGTTCTTTTTTTATTTTGAGACAGGGCCTCACTAAGTTGCTTAGGGCCTCACTGAGTTGCTGAACTGGCTTCTAACTTGTGATCCTCCTGCCTCAGTCTCCCAAGTCACTGGGATAACAGGCATGCACCACTGACCTGGTTCCCTATAAATCCTTCTTAAACACTCATCCTGAGACATCCTAGTTCCCCATGATGTGTGAACAATAAGCCCAATTAGTTCAAGACAGGTGTGTGGCCAGTGGTCTAGCTAGAGGGCCCTGACACTGTGGCACTTGTTACAGATTCTTAAGTTCTGACTCAGTTCCCTTAACTTAAAGTGACAGTATCAGTTACACAGGGTCAATGATTAGGAGTACTGAATGAGTGTTAAACTCAGTATGAGAATGAATGCACCAAGCACATAGTAAGCATTCAGTAGGAGCTGCTGCCACTGTATGTCAAACAGTGTACCTTTATTAAAATCAGGCTTTCCCCTTTTCTGCAGCTAATCCCATAAACAGACCTGTGAGGTGGGTAGTGGCAGGTCCCACCCTTCCCATCCCCAGTACTAGGGACTGAATGCAGGGGTGCTGTACCAGCTATACATCCCCAACCCTTTTCATTTTTTATTTTGGGACAGGGTCTTGCTAAGTTGCTGAGGCTGTCCTTGAACTTGTGACCCTCATGCCTCAGCCAGAGATGCTGGGATTACAGGCCTGCGCCACTGAGCTCAGTGTGGCAGCCTCTTTTGACAAGGGGGGTCATCACACTGAAAAATCTAGGTCAGAGTTGGGGCCAGAACTTTGGGGCTTCCCTCACAGTATAGATTTTCCCAGCCACATTTCTACCCCAAACCTCTCTTGGAAGCCACCCTATCCCTCTAAACTGCCTCCCCTTTCTGCTCTGTGGCCAGAGCAGGATGAGTACACCTGAGCATAAGCGTGAGGAAAGACAGTTCCTGGCAGGGCAGTTCCAGGTTGTTCCAGCCCCTTCCCAACAGGCAGGGCTCGGTAGCACCACAGACACGGAATGCATAGGTTTCTGCGCCCACCCTCCTCCGGCCGGCAGTACTCACAGACGTTTCCTCCTGGGCTGCTGGGCCTCCTCTCCTTGGGTGAATCCTGTTGCTCCATGGTGTCTTCAGGGTGTGAGTTCTCCATGGGGACTGAGATTCCTCTGGTCAAGAGAAGAGCACGCCTATGTGAGGGCTCCTCATTTGTCACCAGCCTTAAAGAGCCTGCTAATCCTTTGGTGCCCCCACACATCCATCTCCTTGAACTCGCTGAAGGCGCTTTTTCACTAGACAGGCTTCAACCCACCCAGATTAGATTCCCTGGGTTTGGCAGTCCCCCTAGGGCCTTTTCACCTGTATGACCTCTGACCTCCTCCACCCAACTAACTCCCTGAAAGGGTGGAACCCTTGGTCTTGACACTAATCTCATTCTGGTCTCACGCGTGTTGGGGAGAGTCGTGGTACCCACCCTTTAACCCTCCTCTTCCCGGGAGACATCGTTCTTTGGCATCCTGCGACTTGTTCCACCCGGAGTCCCTGCCTCCCAGGCACGCTTCCAGCCGCAGCGTCCCGCTCCCGGCAGCCCGGCCTCAGCCCCCTGCTCCCGAGCCGGTCGGCCCGGCCTCCGCTGCTCTCGGTCCAGCAGCGGGCTGCCTTTCGCTGCGCCTGTCAGTCGCGCGCCACAGCGCCGCCACCGAGGGGAGTAGGGTAGGGCCCACCGAGTCTCGAGGTCCCCGGGGTCTCCGCGTCCTTTCTCCGGAAGAGCCTCTAGAGGTCGAGGTCAGGGATTGCTGTCCGGCAGCAGTACAGTCACGCCGGCCCGGTCCTCAGAATCATGGGCGGGGTGTGGGGGGGGTCCTTCCCTGTCCTGGACGCACTATGATGACGTTGTGAGCCGAGCGTACCATACAAATCTGAGTTTCCTGCGCAGGGTTAGGTGGGCGCTCGCGGCGCGCAGGCGCCTCGGCCCCCTCATTGTTGTAGGCGCGGAGGCCGCAGAGTCCCCGCAGCCAGCACGTCTCAGCTGTTCCGCCAAGAAGAACACCGTTTCTCTACCGTGGGGCTCCAAGATACCCCGCCTCGTAGAGGGAGTGACGTCAGGTTAGAACCATCCGATCGCGTCCCGACGTCTCTAAATCTGGGCCTTCTGGTCTCTTCGGCCTCTATCCTCCGGGCCCCAGGGGCGGGACTCCTCTGCGACTGACCAGCCGCCACCAGCTGTGCTCCTGGTGTGTCAGCTCTTTTGCTCCGTTGGTGATTTGGGAGGGAGAAGGATCATTCCCGTGTCCCCGAGGGATGGGAGATTGAAGGATGGATTTCTGAGGTGTTGAAGCAGAAAGGGAAACGCTTGCACTTAGAAAGAGGGTGAATAAGCGCCGGTGTCCCCAGGGAATAAGCCCAATATGCTGGGTTTCTAGGTCCTGGAGGGTGACACCCAAGAATGGAAATTGGATACAAGGTGGAGAACTGAAGTCTGGGCTAGAAAAGAAAAAGACTAAGTGTTGTCTGATTCGTGTCTTCCCCACCCCCTTGCTTTCCAGCAATGCTTCCGCCGCGGGGTGACGTGACCGCCTTGTTCCTCGGGCCTCCGGGCTCGGGAAAGTCTGCGCTAATTGCAGCACTGTGTGACAAGGATGTGGAGACGGTAGAGATCCCCGAGGGACGGCCGGACTCCGGAATCCCTAGTTTGAGAGCTGCGGGCCCAGGTCTCTTCCTGGGTGAACTGAGTTGTCCACCCGCGGTGCCGGGGCCCTGGGCAGCGGAGGCCAATGTTCTGGTATTGGTGCTACCCGGACCCGAGGGGGACGGGGAGCTCTTGGACCCAGCCCTGGCAGAGGCAGCGAGGGCCGCCCTAGCCCGAGGGACCCCGCTGCTTGCTGTGCGGAACCTCCGCCCTGGGGATTCGCAGAATGATGCCCGGTCTCAGACAGCAGCCTTACTGAACAGCGCCGGGTTAGGAGCGGCCACTCTCTTTGTGCTGCGGGCGGACGGCTGCAGCGGCGATTGCTGCGAGGAGCTAGAACGCCTGAGGGTGGCGCTGCGGAGCCAGGCGGAGGCGCTGCAGAGGTGAGTGACAGGGTTCCAGGCGGGGGGGGGGGGGGGGGGGCGTGATCCCTTTAGTCTAGACCCCACCCCTGGGGACTTTGAGGAGAAACTACTGCCCAGGCTTCGCTCCGTTGCCCAGACCCCGCAAGATCCCCGTAGGTTTTGAGGTCGAAGAGGCTCCATCCCAAACCTGTGCTCTACTTGACCCTTGTTTATCATTTAGGCCCCGCCTCAGGCAAGGGTCAGTTGGTGGGCCTGTCAGTCCTGTCATGATCTCCCCCCTTCTGGGAGCCCTCTGAGGTCACAAGCTCTGCTCCCTACCAAGAATTCTAGGACAGGCCTGGAGCTAGTCTGCAAATCCTGCCCAAGGCAAGTTTTGAAGAAGGACTCCATTCCTCCAGGAAGTTTGTGATCCTGACCAAGATTTTACTCGGGCTCAAACTCTCAAGCCCTCCTCCCTACCATCAACTTGGCTCTCAAGTGACCTCAGTTGCCCCAAAGGCATGCCTGTAATGACCATTATTATATCTCGAAGTCCTGCCTTCTTTCTCCAATTCCCTCATTTGTTTCTACTTGCTGGCTACCTCCTAGATTCCCCACTCCTCAACTGTCAGCCAACTTATTTTATGGATGGCAAATTGGGACTTAGAAGGGGGCATCTTTTTTCCTTTGCTTCACCTGCTTTGTGTCTCCTTAGCCTCATGTCCTTCATAGGAGCTAGTATCAGTCATATTCTCCCCTCACTGGCCCTCTTAACACCTGGCTTCTTGAAAGAACACCCTTGGGGACCCTCTTAAAGTCATTTGTCAATAGTGCTCAATTCCGTTAGGCTACAATACAGTTGCCATTCTGTCCTTGCTCTAAGCCAGTCCCCTGTGAAGTTTGTTCCAGCTAGCAGACCCCAGAGAAAAGCCCCCCCCACACACACACCCCACATTGTATCCCACAGAAATCTTGGTGTTGGGGGAGTCCTCATTTTTGACTGTTGGAAACCAGAACCCAAGTCAATCAGTGGGTTCATCAAGGCCCTGGAGATCTGTGACTAGGAGCAGAACCCTGGGGATTAGTCTGGCCTCTCCCTTTCCCGCTCCTGCCACACACCAGGATTATTCGGAAAGCTCCAACCTGTCACCATAGCCCATGCTTTGTTCCCCCAGCCTGGCCTTCCCATGTTTAGCTGCTTTTGACCCCATTCTTCCCTGCTCCCACAGGCTCCTGCCACCAGCCCAGGATGGTTTTGAGGTGCTGGGCGCGGCTGAGCTGGAGGCTGTGCGGGAGGCCTTTGAGACCGGTGGCCTTGAGGCAGCTTTGTCTTGGGTGCGCTCAGGCCTGGAGCGCCTGGGCAGTGCACGACTGGACATGGCAGTGGCCGGCACAACTGACACGGGCCTTGTGCTGGACACGCTACTTGGTTTGGATCCCAGTGACCCTGGTGCAGTGCCTCCTTCTGTCCCCACAGCGCCCACCCCCTTCCCAGCACCAGAGCGCCCCAATGTAGTGCTCTGGACGGTGCCTCTGGGTCCCACAGGTACTTCCCCTGCCACTGCCCCTCACCCCACTCACTATGATGCCCTCATCCTTGTCACTCATGGGGCCCCCACTGAGGAGGACTGGGCCCAGGTCCGCTCCTTGGTGGTACCAGATGCACCCCTTGTCTGCGTGCGAACAGACGGCGAGGGTGAGGATCCGGAGTCTCTGGAAGAGGAAAAGATAAAGCCCAGCGACGAAAACCTCAAGAAGAAAGATGAAGGAGGGCTGGAGGATGTGCCCAGCAAGGGAAAGGAAAAACCTAGCACTGGATGGCAGAAAGGCAGTGGGGAAGGTTCAGAGAAAGCTGACAGCGCAGTTATCAGCGCTAAGAAACCAAGCAGTGGGGACTCAGGGGGCACTGCTGCTTTCAGTCCAGAGGATGAGATGTGGGAGGTGCTGGAGGAGGCTCCCCCGCCAGTGTTTCCCCTACGGCCTGGTGGGCTCCCCGCGCTGTGCGAATGGCTGCAGCGCACACTGCCCCCTGCCCAGGCGGGAGCGCTGCTGCTGGCCCTGCCACCCACGTCTCCAGGCGCTGCCCGCAGAAAGGCCGCAGCGCTGCGCGCCGGGGCGTGGAGACCTGCTCTATTGGCTAGTCTGGCGGCAGCGGCAGCCCCTGTACCAGGGCTAGGCTGGGCGTGCGACGTGGCGCTTCTCCGGGGACAGCTGGCCGAGTGGCGGCGGGCTCTGGGGCTTGAACCTGGGGCCCTGGCGCGACGCGAGCGCGCCCTGGGCCTGGCTCCTGGGGAGCTAGCCGCCCGTACACACTTCCCAGGCCCAGTGACGCGGGCCGAGGTGGAAGCCAGACTGGGTGCCTGGGCCGGTGAGGGCACTGCAGGTGGTGCAGCACTGGGCGCACTGTCCTTCCTGTGGCCTGCGGGTGGCGCAGCTGCAACAGGTGGTCTGGGCTACCGAGCTGCACATGGTGTCCTGCTGCAGGCGTTAGATGAGATGCGGGAAGATGCTGAGGCTGTGCTGGCACCCTCTGAACCCACCCAGTGAGGGGTGGGATGGGAGCCGGGGCTTCTGGGGTTGAGGACCCAAGCCCAGTAAGATGGGAGGGGGCTTGGAAGTTTGCCCCTTTGAAATAAAGGATGGGGGTGCCCAGTACTCGGAATTCTGGGGGTTTGAGGATGCAGGCTCTGACTTTTAGTCATCTCGATTTTTGGAGGGGAATAGAGTCTAGTTATCTGGATTTTTGGAGGAGAATAGAGTCTAGGGGACAGGACTCCTGATTTCTCTGCAGACCAGGGAGTATGCCATCCAGACCCTTGTCCTGAAGGGACTTGGGGACCTGGAGTCCTAAAAGCAGGATGCATCTTGGTCTCCAAGTGGAGTTATTGGGCATTATCAGGAATGCAGGTGAGAAGCCTTGATTCTTGACGGGGTAGATCTTGGGCTCTGTATGGGGGAGGTAGGTCTGGTACTCCAGGGAGCCAGAACCCTTGAGTCTGGGTCTCAAAGGGAAAAAGGATCTGTCTCCTGGAAGGAAAATTCCTGCACACAGCCTCCCAGGATCCAAGGGGCAGTGGGCCTTGAATCTTTTGTGGGGTGGGGTTTTTGTGTCTGGGGTCTCAGGTTCCTGATTCTCAGGGGGCTGTGGACCTTGGTTGCCAGTTCTTGGATGATGGGAGGGCCACATGTGGAAAAAGGAACAGGGAGCCTACAGGAGAGAGCCCAAGACTCCGTGGTTTTGGGGGAAGTGAAGCGGTGTCATATTCAGTCTTCAAGGGTCTGGTGTAGGAAAAATGGTCCCTCAAAAGTAAAGGTGGGGCAAGAGGTCTGGGCATGGTGGGCTCTGGGGTAGCCAGAGGCCAGGAATGAGGCCTGGGTGTGGCAGAGCAGGAACCACACTTCAGAGATGCCACGCTCATCTCCCTACCATACCGAGATCCTGGCAGCTACTCCCTGAAGTTTGGGAAAGGGGTATAACTACCCCAATTTATAGGTGCTGTGCGATTCTGGGTACCTCCAGGGCAGGCATCCCTGTCTTTCCTTTAGGGTTCTGTTACTTTTTTTTTTATTTTGTTTCCATTTCTTCTGTCATAATAGCCTTAACCCTTTTGGGCTTTGGCGTTCTGCGCATCTACCTTTTTAAAGAAACAGCTATACTGCTGCACTAGTCCAGACGTTTTTGTGTGGCCTTCTCAGGTATCCCTAAGAGACTCTGCCTTCTGGTATACGCAAAGGGTGCTGTGGCCAGTAGTGTTCCCATGGAACAGCTGTGCAGGTGTTCCAGGTGGTGGGAATGTGCCAGGGGTGAGGCAAAGGCAAAAACTGCAGTGCCTGTAATGTTTGAAGCTGCTAGCTGTGTATTAGCAGGAAATCTCAAATTATAGATTATAGTGTCAAAAAACAAAAGGAAGCTCTAACAAATGGGGAGAGCAAGTCCAGAGGGTAGGCTAGAGACCCTACAGTCATAGCAAGACTTCATGTGATCTGGCTCCTGCCTCTTCTCATTCCTTGCCCTATCCTGTCCGCAGTCAGCCCAGTAGATTCTTCTGACACTTGAGTAGGCTGTCCTGAGTCCTGCCTCAGGACCTTTGCACTTGTTATTTTTCCCTGGAATACACTGTCTCCATATCTTCCCATGACTGGCTCCTTGACCATCAGGTCTCCACTCAAATGTCCCCTCAGGAAGGCCTTCCCTGACCATTTTAACTGATATAGCTTGCACATCCTCACTACTGGTTCTGGCCAGTTGATTTACCTTGTAGTACTATAATAAATGACCTTATGTATTTATTTATTTACCTGCTTACTGGCTATTACCCCCTTGCTTGTCTTGTTCTCTGGTGTGTACCTAGAACAGTGTCTGGCACACAGTAGGTGCTCAGTACATATTTGTAAATTCACTGAATAGTGGGAGAACTAGGGTGGAATTTATATTGTTGGCTTCTCAGAAGGGACAGAGGAACAAGATGGAGAGAAGCAAGCATTTGATGGAAGAAAACACCCCAGAGTTGGGGCAGGGGACCTGGGAAGCAAGCATGGCTATGCCACTCTCACTGTCACTTGGACCTGTGCCTTATTGTCCCATCTAGGAGATGAAAGGGCTGGATGAGAACTATGAATGCTTCTGAGATCCCATTTTCCTTGACAGCTGAATACAAGGATTACTGATCAGAGGGACAGACAGATCTGCTGCTTGAAATCCTACCACTGGCACAAATTT
The DNA here is from genome assembly GCF_902686455.1 of Sciurus vulgaris. NCBI lineage: Eukaryota > Metazoa > Chordata > Mammalia > Rodentia > Sciuridae > Sciurus > Sciurus vulgaris. The sequence goes on along the minus strand of NC_136478.1, from coordinate 53,173,582 downwards.
GTCCCATCAAAGTCAAGATGGCCATGACGGGGAAAACCACTTGGCTTGGTGCCACGTGGCTCCAGGCTTTGTACACAGAACTCATTTAGCCTTAGAATGGGGTTCATCCTTATCTGTCACATCTGGCTGAAAGGAAATATGAGATTCTTTTTAATATATTTTATTTAACCTGATATCCAAAATATCATTTCAACGCATACTATTTTAAAGGTAGTAGTGAGCTATTTTGCATTCATTTATACTAAGGTCAAGATCCATTATTTACTTTAAACTTAGAGCATCTCAATTCACATAATACATTTTTATTAGGAAAGTTTGACCTTTAAATTTCATAAAATTCAGGCTGGGCACAATGGTGTAGTCCTATAATTCCAGCTACTTAGAGGCTGAGGCAAGAGGATTGCAAGAAGGCCAGCCTCAGCAATTTCTCAAGACCCTGTCTCAAAGAAGATACAGAGCTGGGGGTCTAGCTTGGTAGAGTGCCCAGGGTTCAATCCCCAGTACTGAAAAAAGTAAATAAAATTCATAGATGACAGATTCAAATACCCAAGTTCAAATTATGTTTACTATTTCTTCAGTAACTGAGTATTCATGTTTAAATTAATTAAAAGTAAATAAAATTCAATTTCTCATTTTCACATGTGGTTAGTGGCTGCAGTGTTGGCCAATATCAATATAGAACATTGGGATTGAACCCAGGGGCACTTAACAACAGAGCCACATCACATCTCCAGCCCTTTGTTTTAACATCTTATTAGAGACAGGGTCTCACCAAGTTGCTGAGGCTGGGTTTGAACTTGCAGTCTTCTTGTCTCAGCCTCCCAAGTCGCTGGGATTACAGGCATGTGCCACCGTGCCCAGCTAATATAGAACATTTTTATGATCACAGGAAACGTACGAGCATCTCTCTAGGGTCAGACAGGCCTGCTGACTGGGGGTGATCTTGGGGAAGTCATTCAGCAAATGGCATCTACCTCACAAAGGTGATGAGAATTCACGGTATGTACATATGTGTACAGGCAACACGCTACATCCCCTCCCGAGAAGGCAGCCTGGGGCCTCAAACGTTAGACCTCTTGCTTCTGTGCACACATCTTCAGCCCTGGACAGCATGAAAAGGTCTCTAGCTTAGGCACCTGTCACCCGCAAGCCTTTGTTCAGATTGTCCTACTGACAACTCTGCTTTGCTGCTATACATTCCCTGTGCCCTCATGCCAGAGATAAAATCAAAGAAAGCAAGATAATTGTGTGTTGAATGCCAGTTGTGTTCACACAGTTGTCTGTTGGCACCTTTGGGTTTCTTGACTACTGGTTTTGGTGGTTGTTTCTACATTTTTGTCTCCTGCCCCTGTCCTGGGGAATTGATTGAACCTAGGGCCTCATGTGCTAGGTAAGTGCTGTACCACCGATTTACATCCCCAGCCCTGGTGGTGACCTTTAAAATGATGACTGTTGATGGATTCAGTTTAGGAATTGGGGAGTCATAAAGTTGTGTGAGTGAGGTATCTGTCTCTGGGAGCATCCAACTCTAGAATTCCCTGTGGACAGGTCACTGGCTACCATTGGGATGTCTTTGTGTGATGTACCTTGGTGTTGCCATTGCCAAAGCAGAAAAGACCCCCCAAAATATGGGAGAATGAATGAGATGCCCTCATCACCATAGCATAGCTTTGTACATTTTGGAGTAATGGAGGGGCTTGTGTCCATTGCAACGAGGAACCAGGAAGGACAAATCAAGGGTATGGTGGCCTATGGTTTTTTTTTTTTTTTTTTTTCCCTGAGGAATGAATAAAAATATGTAGAGATTCTATTGTGTGTTCTTTGGGCTTTGAAGGGGGAGGGATACTGAGGATACTAGGCTGGGAGCCTGAACTCTGGGGGCTGAGGGTGGGGACTTCTGGTCCTAAAAGAGGAAAACTGATGGGGAATCTGTCCAGGAACCAGTTCCTTAGGCTAAGATTAGGAGCTTTTATCTGTAGGATCTGAGTTTTGCCATCCTGGAAGGTGGACTTAATGGCCGTTAGGACCTTGAGGGTTTGTAGTGGTCAAGCACATTCACTCCAGAACCAGCATGACCCTATTTGTTCAGCTCGTCTGTTGCCATGGCCTTGGATTGTCCCCTCTTACTCATCCACTGGGGCAACAGCTAATTCGATGCAAGGAGAGACTAGAAAAGTGCTTGTGCATTGGGACCTCCTGCTGTCCCTGTGACCCCTGCCCCCACCGCCAGATTGAGAAACCCAGGCTGACTTGCTGGGTAATAAAGGGACATGTATTCCAGTTATCCTTGGCACTCCAACTCTCAGCAGCCAGCCCTCTGAAACACATCTGCCTAGTCGACTGGCAGCTGAGACCAGCAGAAGAACCGCCCAGCTTGTTCCCTGACCAGTTTGCCAGTACACAGATTCGTGAGCTAAATAAAGGTGATTGTTGTAAACTACAGAATTTTGGAGTTGTTTGTTATGTGGTTAAAGGTGACACACAAATTTGTTTCCTCTCTTCTGTGATGTGGTCTCTTTCTCCCTCTCACCATAGCCCAGTGATTGAAATCTTCAATGTGACATCCTTCTCTGAGCAACAGTGCCTGTCACACAAAGTTGTGAAGGTAACATGAGAAGCCCTAAGAGGCCACGGTGGTCCTACATGGTATTCATGAAACATTAGCTGTCAGCCTAGTCCTGGGGCAGGATTGCACTTCCTGACTCCCCTGTGGGTGTGTTAGGCTATGTGACGAGCTCTGTCACATCAGTTGTAAGTGTTGCTGAGTGTGGTGGTTGATGCAACCCCTGTAATAATAGGACTGGGGACTCCGAGGCAAGAGGATCACAAGTTCAAGGCTAGCCTCAGCAGCTTAGCAAGACCTTGTCTCAAATAAAAAGGGTTGAGGATGTAGCTCTGTGGCAGAACACCCCTGTATTCAACCAGTATGGGCAAAAAAAAAAAAGTGTTAACCCAGGGGTGTTCCACCACGAAACCACATCCTCAGCCACTTTTATGTTTTTGAGACTGGATCTTCCTAAATTGCTTAGGGCCTCGCTAAATTGCTGAAGCTGGCTTTGAACTTGGAATCCTCCTGCCTCAGCATCCCAAGTTACTGGGATCACATCACAGGCATACACCACCATGCCTGGCTGTATCACAGCTTTTAATCACACATGTGAGATTTTCCTGGGCTCTTTGCTTTGGGTATAGAAACTGGCCTTGTCGAAGGCTGGAGTTGAGGCTCAGTGGTAGAGCGCTTGCCTAGCATGCATGAGGCCCTGGGTTCGATCCTCAGCACCACATAAAAATAAAATGTGTTAAGAAAATAAAATAAATGTGTTCACCTACAACTAAAATATGTATTTTTAAAAATGGGCCGTGTTCAAGTTGGTGGCTGCTCAATGACTGTAATGAGCTGAACACTGGATGGTGCCGAACATGTACAGTTAAGGAAGAGTTAATTTTCTGTGAATGGGCACTCATTCAGCAAACACCCACTCCTTTCTCTCCCACCAGAGGGGGAGAATACTTTCCTACTCTTTGCTGTTGGATTAGGCTATATGACTTATCTTGCTCAAGAGAATGTTAGCAGTCCTAACTTCAGCAAGGGTCTTCAATATACTTGACTTTTATACTTCTGTGACCTGCTATGAGGATAGTTGCCAGGGAGCCACTGATCCAGAAGATTGTGGACGTGCATGAAGGAGAAGAGTCCTCCCACACTAGAGCCAAATCAGCCAACACAGAAATAGAGCTACCCAACCAACCCATAAACCCTTAGGCAAAAAATATTGTCTCAGATTTGGGATGTTTTGTTACACAGCATTATTGCAGCATTAGGTGATTCATACGACTTTGTTTTATTTATTTATTTGGGTGCAGGGGATTAAACCCAGGGGACTCTACCACTAAGTTACATCCCAACTCTTTTATTTTTTGCTTTGTCACAGGTCTTGCTAAATTGCTGAGGCTGACCTTGAACTTTCCATGCTCCCTCCTGAGTTCCTGGGATTATAGGTGTGTGCCACCACACCTGGCAACTTTGTTGTTTTAAACCACAAAATAGGGATTTGTTTGTCATCATAACATAATCTAGTCTGTCCCAACTGGTGCCAGGGTTTAGCACCTGCAAACTGATGGCCACTCAGTAGGTGGCAGCCATTATGATAATTAGTATTTACTTAGACATATTGCTCACAGGACCATCATTCTCTTCAAGGTGGTAGGCACTGTACTAAGTGATTTAAAGTGTTCTTTCATTTGCCTCTTACAAAAACCTTGTAATGTTATAACTATTATTTACATTTTGTAGACGTGAAAACAGGCAAAAAGTAATCAAGAACTCCAGAGTCTGACAGACTCAGGTTCAAATCAGGGTTCTGACCTTTTCTACTTGTTAAACCCCAGGCAAGTGGTACCCACAATCTGCCTCAGTTTGTCCATCAGAAAAGTGGGTATAATATCAATTCCATAGATTCGTGATCATAAATTGAGGTACAGCATAGAAAACACTTAGCAGAAGGGCCTGGCAAAGAGAGTCCCTTAATAAAATGCAAGGTCTTCCCTCTATCCTTTGAAAAGAGGATTGAGACCTGTACCCTCTACATCCCACCTCCCCAAGATGCGTCATGTCACAAGTACTCAGGCTTGTTCTGTTAACTTGTTTAATTTATAGGGAAGCTGCAGACTGGGACAAATGGGGACCTCAAGCCATATATTCCTCAGTTCTTCACTCAGCCCGACCAGGGGGATAGGGGGCTGGAAGGCAGTCTGCCCGGCGGAGGAAGTAGAGGTAGGAAGCTGAGGGCACCTCGGCCCCAGCCTTTGTGTAGCAGGCACTCTCTGTAGCACAGCCTCGAGTGGCAAATTTGGTGTTGAAGATACCTGGAAGGAGGGTTTCAGACTAGAGCCAGCTCCTCTGGTGGCCCAGGAGTCCCCGCCCCTACCACCTCCTTGCCCAGTTCTCAGGAGCCCCTCCTCCCTGAAACAGAGAAGTGTAGGTTTCCAGTTCTGGGGCCCCTGTGCCCTCACCAGCCTGCACATTGCCAGCAAAGTAGATGCAGTGGGTTTCCTGGCCAACGCAGCGGGCTGCCTGCGTTCCTGGGCACGTCTCCTGGAAGGGCACGATGCAGGAGGGACACATCAGGCCATTCTCAGTACGATTGTTCTGGGGAGCTGCAGATGAGAGTGACGTGTGCAGTGAACAGGAATGTTTATGCCCTTGTCCGAACCTCCCCAGAGCCCTGGGAACGCCAGGGTTGCTAACGGACACTGCATTTTACAGGTAAGGACGCTGAGGCCCAGTACCAGTGAGGTGCTTTGCCAGGTGTTATGGTATGGGCCACATCACGCACAGTGGGCCCCTGGAGCAGGGCTGAGTTGGCACTTACGGGGCACAGAGCCTCGATTGCAGCCGTCACTCTGGCAACAGTGTGCGTTCGATACCATGTAGTCATTGGGGCCCATGGTGGTAGATACGAAGCCCGAGTAGCAGTCGCTGAACTTCATGCAGGCCTTAAATGTGCTCACCGCCTGCCGGCCCTCTGTGAAGTGGGGACAGAAGCGGAGAGCAGGTGGCTCTAGCCAACCGCTGCCTGGAGATCTCCTAACCCTACACTTCCCCAACACCACGACTCCCCAGGATGGTCCCTTCCAGTCCCCTAAAACCACAGTCCCTCATCTGCCTGGTGTTTGGTCTGGAGTGGTTTATTAGATAGCCCTCCTCCTTGGTGCCATGGAAGAGAGTGGGCCTTTGGTGGTCTTCCCATGGTCCCATGGCCAACTCCTAAGTGCCTACCCAGTATGGTCTCTTCCAACCACTCCACTTCACCACCCCCCATGCTTCTCTCCCTGCCCTGCCAGTGGGGGGCTTTTGCAAGTCTGCGTGATTTCCAGACTTTGCTCCTGCTCCCAGGAGTCTCTTCTAACAACCTCCACACTCATAGCTCAGATTCTGTCATGGTTACTCCCCAGAACTCCTCCCATCGGTGGTCTCTTGCCGTCCCTCTTGGCTAGCCCCAGGCCTTGTCTGGGTGTTAGCTTCCAGTCTACACAACCTCCCTTTGCTAATTCAAAAATTCCCCTTTTTACCCCTTTGAGGACTGCTTTTCCCCAGCTGCTTCTTCCCATGACCCCAAAGGTTCATTTGCCATCTCTATGCCCAGGAGGGTCTCTTGGGTCCTTCCCTCACCCGCCAGCACTTGCTGGGTGGGCAGGACAGGATAGCAATCTTCTAGCCCAACTTCCTCTCACATCCCCTCCTGTTTGGATAGTTTCTTCCTGATCGCAGAGTTGACCTTCATCTGTAGCAGCCACATTCCCTCGCCAGTTCTCCAGCATCTCTCCTCCTGGGACTAAGGATCTTTCAGCTTTGAAGGATCATGACTGCTTTCGGGGTGGCTTGCATTGCTGCCTTTCTCCCCGTTCTTTCTCAGACCTCAGCAGGGCTCTGTCAGACCCATGCTCTCCCTTCCATTTTCTCATGGGCCTCTCCACTTCTCCATTTCTACTTCTCCTTGCTGGGATTTGCTCCATACTTCAGAATTACCTTCTCTCTTCATTCTGGGGTGGTCACTTCTGTCTCTTCCCCTAACCCTACACCATCTGTCCTCCTGTCAGGAATGGTCTCTTCCCTGATCACATTCCCTGACCCCAGCACAGGCTTTCCTTTTCTACCCCTGCCCTACTTCTACGGTGGTTTGTTGGAGCCTTTCCTTCTGGCTCTTTCTCTTTTCCCCCATGTCCTTTCCTTACCTAGCTCCACACCACCAGCATCTCCTCCTTTGGACAGTCACATCTTCAGAATCCCTTACGACAACAGTTTCTCTCGCATCACTCAATTATCTTCCTAATGCCTTTGCCTCTTTCCTGCCGTCCTATGATTTCCTTCCCACGCTTCACCCATCCTGAGAACTGGGATGCTCTCCCCTCCTCGTGGAGTCACCCTCTCCCCTGAAGGCACGCCCGCCCCGCCCCTGTGGCTGGACGCCACGCTCTCCTACTTGTGCTGGACTCGCTCACGAGAACCACGCATGCGTCCTTGCCAGCCTCGCAAGTCTTCATTTTTCCGCTGCACGTGTGCCCGGAGCCTTTACACACCTCACAGCTTAGAGGCCATCCTGCAGTGTAGAGGGCGAGTCTGTAGTCATAAGTGGCGTGGTCTTCAGACCACGAATTCCACTTCGGCGCTTAGAGGGGCAGCGGGGAAGGATTTGGGGTCCTGACGGAGGAGGGACCAGCGTTTCCCTCATTTTATTCATGGGTGGGGCATTGATTTCTGTCCAGGGAACTGTCCAGAGTTTGACAAGGAAGCGGTAGTGCTGCCCGCAAAGCGGCTTCCAGGGGCGGGAAGCGACTCTGCCATGGAGCCTGTTTCTTTAATTACAAGGCTGGGGACTTTGGACGCCAGGGTCCTTTGAGCAAGCTCGGGGGCAGGGAGGGGTCGTGCCAAAGGTTTTCATGGACTTTTGTGAAACTTCAGGTCCAGCTGGTTCTTGGGTGTGGGACTCTCCTCACAGGTACTGCTCAGGTCTTACAGATGGTAGGAGTTCAGGCAGGGTACCTGAGGCTGGGGTCTGCGACCGAGCACAAGGTGGGAGCACGAGGAGGACCAGGAGGGATTGAGGGCTTGGACTCCAAGGTCCTGAGAGAGAAGGGAACTCAGACCTAAACACCTGAGTCCTAGGAAAAGTGAAGCTGCTTTGCACTCCGGATCTACACGAAGAAGGTGTCCAGGTGCCTGAACTCCGTCCAGAGGGAAAGAATTCAGGTGTCTTATTTGGGGACCCTGTCTATGGGACAAAGGATTCTGAGCCCACCAAATCCCTCTCTCAGGGATCCAACCACTGGGAGCTTTTCTTCTGAGGCCCAGGTTTTCTCCTTCTTGCCCTCTGCCTCGTCCAGGAATCTGAATTCCCAGGGTACCTCCCCTTTCCTTCTTGAAGACTGTGCGGAATTCTCTCTCACCATTCTCTTTGCTGGGGTCCCTTGTCACTTACCGAGGTCCAAGAGGGTGCAGAGCAGAGTGAAGGACAGCAGAAAGGTGCCCTGTCTTGCGGATGGCTTCATGGTGTGTGAACCTGCAGTTCCTGGTCTTCTGCCCTTATAGGAAGCTGAGGAGGGGCGGGTCCAGACCCACCTTCACCCTGGGGTGAGAAATAGTTGAGGTCAGAACCCAGGGCATTCCTCTGAAGCCTTCGGATTGAAGAGGCGGGACCAGCATCCAAAAGGGACCTCACCTTGTGTCCAGCTCGATTCTCCACAGGAACCTCAGGAGTCTTCCTGTCCCCTCTTCCTTCAGGACCCAGGTCACTCTGCCCAGTTTTCTCACCTTTCCACCCCTCCCCTAAGTTCAAGGTCGGAGTTCGATTACTTGATTCCCTGTGAGTTGTAGAACAACTGCAAAGACTGGGATCCCCTCTCCCCATCTCCTCTCTCTTCTCAAGGAGGCGCCCAGCGTGGGTGAGGTCCTACCTGGGAGCATCCAGCATGTCCAGACTAGTCCTGCGGGGGCTGGATGCCTTGTCTCCCTTCCCTTCTCCTTCGCATGCTTGGCTCATACTCCCTCTTCTGTGTTCGGACTGTCTCCTGTTCCAACCCCGCCCAGGGCTGCATCCCTGGGTCTTGAGGGGACCGAACAGAGAGGTACTTGTCAGCGGTCAGATGCGGGTGTGGTAGAAGACAAATATCCGCAGGTCACATATTGGGAAACTGAGGCATTTGTGGAAGCACTCTAGGCGTGTGCGGTTTGGAAACATGCTTCGTGTTCTGTCCCTTCTTCCTCTTGGTCTCAGGAATTGGGCTGAGAAGGATCCGAGTGTTTTTTTTTTTTTTTTTTTTTAGCATCTTTTTTTTTTTTTTTCTTTAGTTATTTTTATGTGGTGCTTAGGATCGAACCCAGTGCCTCACACGTGCAAGCGCTCTACCACTGAGCCACAAACCCAACTCCCCTAATAAGGGATCTGAGATTTTTATCGTGTGTGTGTGTGTGAGTGTGTGTGTGTGTGTGTGTGTGTGTGCGCGCGCGCGGGAGAAGGGAAGAAGAGTAGCCGCAGAACAGGTGGAGGAGATCCTGTTTCACTAGGATCCAGGCTTCCAGCGAACTGCCTTCTAAGCTTCAGTTTGGGCGGTGACTACCCTGTCCAATGAGAATGGCGAATTTCTCTTAGGCACCAATCTTTGAGGCTTCTCCAGTTGCTAGGCGCCGGGGAAGCAGTGTGTTAACGTCATCCGGAAGCCGGGCTGGAGAGTGGTGGGATCCGAAGGAGGCGGGGCCAGAGAGAAAGCCTGTTGCTAGGGAACGCATTGCCTCGCTCTGAAAAAGTTCTACTGGGCTTGCGCGGTGTCGACGCGAGCGTCGGCGCGCCGCGGTTTGAAAGGCCCGAGCCTCCGGCGCTTGCGCACTTAAGCCCGCGCAGGGCGCACTCCCTCCCCGCCCCCCCCAAGCCGGGACCCTTCTTCATCCCCCTGTCCAGGCAAAGCCCAAGACATTGACATGCCAGAGATTCGCCTCCGCCACGTCGTGTCCTGCAGCAGCCAGGACTCGGTAAGGGACTGGCGTCGGGGAGGTTGGAAGACGCAAGGGAATTAGTGAAGTGGGCCCGTAAAAACTTTGGGGTCTAAAAGGGAACTTCATGGAAGTTGAAGGAGGGGCATAGGGAGATTTCCAGAAGCTGTAAGTGAATTCTGAGAGAGATGTGGAATTGAACTTTTGGAACTTCCGGAGAGGAATAGAGGAATAGGAAAACCCATAGTTAACTTCCAGAGGGAAATGTGTGGAAAACTCTAGGCGGGGTGTGTGTGTGGGGTGGGGAGACAGACGGGGCAACTTAAGTCTGGGTAATCCTAGAGGGCCTGGGAGGACGCAGAGGAATAATGTGAAAGCTGGAGGCCCAGCTCCCATCTCTGCCCTAACCTTCCATTCCTCCTCTTGTCTCCAGACCCACTGTGCAGAAAACCTTCTCAAGGCAGACACTTACCGGAAATGGAGGGCAGCCAAGGCTGGCGAAAAGACCATCTCTGTGGTGCTGCAGGTGATCCTGCCCTCCCCTTACCTCTTACTGACTAGGGGTATAGAATCCCAAGGTCCAGATTCTGCTGAGCCACCTGGCAGTAGGTTGAGTCACTTTCCCTTTTGGGTCTCAGCTTCCTTACCTGGGAGATAGGCAAGTGCAATCCCTGTTTCCCTCAGCAGAGGAGAAAAGGAGACTAGAGGACAGGCCCAGAGATGACCCTACCAATCACTGTGTGGTCCTGGATAAGTAGTTTCCACCTGCTGGGCCTCAGTTTCCTCACTTGTAACAGAATCATTGCCATGTACCTCCCTTAAATCAGTGGGCTCAAGGTGGGAAGGTGTCCAGGAAGGTCATTTAAGCAAATCAACTTCATTTAAAAGAGGGCGAAACTGAAGCATAAGGAAGGGAAATGAAATGGCCAGTCTAAGCTACCATTTCTGGAATGCGGGTTGGATTCTGAGTGCTTTTTTATATGCTTTCATAGAATTCATACCATAACCCTGTGAATTTGGAGGGAGGCAAGCTGGAAAGGGTGGTTTGGCCAGCGATAGTTACAGAATTCCAAACAGGCTGTTTTGTCAGGTGTAAAAAACAGAGCTAAGTGGGTTTGAAAAATCTGCCCTTTGTCAGGTGGTGCCCGGGTATGAGTGAGTGGCATGATTCATTCTCACCACTAATAAAATGACTGCTAGGGCCATTCTCACCATTATTAAAATACAGTGCTAAGAGTTGAGATCACAACTGAGTAGTGGTCCTTTATTATTTTTTTTTAATTAGTGGTGCTTTTAACCACTTTATTGTACTACATGGTGTTCACATACTGCTCCCCAGCCCCCCGAACTTGCTTTCTGGGGATTTAACCTAGGGCGTTGTGCATGCTAAGTGGGTTCTGTACCACTGAACCACACCCCCAGCTCCACACAGTGACTTTCTTGATGCTAACCACATTCCTTAGTTCTGAATGGAGGAGTGTTTGGGGAGGGATGTTGGTAGGGACAAGGCTTACTTGTGAACATATTCTTTCTTTTTCCTTTTTGGTTCTGGGAACTGAACTCCAGGGAACACTACCATTGAGCTAAATCCCCAACCCATTTTAGTTTTTGTTTTGAGACAGGGTCTCACTAAATTGCTGAAGTTGACCTCAAACCTGTGATCCTCATGCCTTTGCCTCTCAAGTAGCTGGGATTACAGGTGTGTGCCAAGCCCTGAACATTCTTGGTCTCTCTTTTGCTCAGTTCCAAGTCAGCCTTTTGAGAATAGAAACTGAAGATTCTCTTCCCAGGAAAAATACACAGACCCACAAAATTTCCTGACTGACTTTAGGTGTTTAAGCATCTCCTAAATCTCTAACAGAAGAATAATAATGAAAGCTAGCATTATTCAATATTTTATAACCTGCCAGTCATCATGCTACACATCTCACATGGTTGGTTGGTTTTTGCTGTACTGGGGATTGAACCCAGGTTGCTCTACCACTAGCTACGTTATTTTTTTGAGAATGGGTCTTGCTGAGTTGCCAAGGCCGACCTCCAATTTGTGATCCTTTTGCTTCAGCCTCCTGAGTAGCTGGGATTATAGGTATATTCCACCACACCCAGCCTCACATGGTTTAATTCACTTAATACTCATAAAAATCCCATGACCTGGGGTCTGTTATTATTCCCATTTTACAGATGAGGAAACCAAGGGCCAGAGAAATTATGCAACTTGCCTGAGAGCCAGTCTTTTAAACTGGGAGATCTAGGTTGATGACAGTTTAGTTTTAGGACCTGGATTCAACTCCAAACTTACTCACTCTGTGACCTCAGGCAAATTTTTTCATTTCTCTTAACATGTTGTCTCATCTGTCCATTGGGAATAATGGCATCCAAACCCAGGTGGTTGTGAAAATTTGGTGACATAATGTCTGCAGAAGTGCTTTGTCAACACGTAGGTGTTTGTACAAAGGGAGGGATTTGTGGTTTTATTATGGGGTGATCACTTTGCTGGGCTCCCTTATGATCAGGTGACCAAACAGAAATGATATTCATTTCTGTTTGCCCAACTGAAGTAGGAGCAGAGAAATGGAGACAGAAGAGACAATACATGGAAAGAGAGGGAGCCAGGGAGCAAGACACAGGATTTACTGGCCTGAAAGAGACTGGAGGAGTATTGCAGCTGTCACTGAAACAGGAAACCTAGAGTGGGAGCAGCTTGGCAAGGTGATGCCTTTTGGTTGGTATATGCAACTTTGATATAATTTTGGGAATTAAGGATCAGATTCAAAGCTGGAAATAGAGGTATAGAAGTTGTCACTGTGGATGGCTGCGGTGGCACATGCCTATAATCCTAGCAGCTTGGGAGCCTGAGCCAGGAGGATCTGGAGTTCAAAGCCAGTCTCTCAGCAACTTAGTGAGGCCCTAAGCAACTCAAAATAAAATATAAAAAGGACTGGGGGTGTGGTTCAGTGGTTAAATGCCCCTGGATTCAATCCCCAGTACAAAATACAAGAAGTAGTCACCATGAAGACTGACTCACACACTCAGGAGTAAATGGATTTATTAGTTCATTCATTTACTCATTTATTCCACAAGTATTTATTAAGTGTTTTCTGTAGACAAAGTACTATTTTAACCCCTGGGACTGTATATCAGTGAACAGCACTAGCCCCCCCGCCAAAAAAAAAAAAAAAATCCTGTCAGTCCTATGGAGCTGTTTTGCTAGTACAGAAAGATGGAAAATAAGTCAGTAAGTAGAACCTGTGTCAGATGAATGCTGTGGAAGGAATTAAACAATTAAGGGAAATGGGCGTGTCCAGCTGGGGAGGGCTGGTGGCCAGAAGTTTTTATTTAAATGGGGGTAGTCATGGAAGGCTGTCCCAAGAAGGTGACACTGGAGCAGAGTGAGCTGTGTACCTATCTGGGGAGGAGACAGAGATGGGAGCCACTGGAGGCTCTGAGCAGAGGAGGGACAGGATCTGACTTAAGTCTTCTTTCAAAGTGAATCATAAGACCATAATTTCTGGACATCAAGGCTGCTTTTGGGGTTTTTCTACTACCCTGTATTGTCTCAAACACTCTTGTGCACCATCTGGGTATTGCCACATGGGGTTCAGTCCTCTGTTTGTGACAGCCCTGCACACCTTTTTTGTTTGCAGCAGCTGTAGGAGGCTTTATCACTAACTGGTCACCAGCTCCCAAGGCAAGGAGTTCAGCCTCTTTGCCCACCCCTCCTGGGGAGGAGACAGAGACTCCATCGGAGACATTGGAGGAGCAGCCCTCCCCTGCTCTGGAGGGGATGGCCAGGACGTGATCTAGGTGGAGCCCCTGTGTGCCACTGGAGGCGCTTTCTTTAGAAGCAGTGTTCATCAGCATGGTGACACACATCTTGGTTTTGGTTTTGAGTGTTTTTCTAATCACTCAACTCATGACTGTAGTGTTTTAAATTTGTTTTTACCTTTTTTTAAAAGAATGTATAACATACATATAGCAAATTGCACTCGTAAGTGTACAGTTCAATGAATCTTCAACTGGAGCCCATATATTCAACAGCCAGGTCAATTACAGACTGCCTAACCCCCAAAGTCCCTTCACGCTCCTTCCTGTCACTACCTGTCATAAAGGGTAACCACTGTCCTGGATTTTTATTTTTAAATTTTTATTATTATCACTATTATTATTGGTATTAGAGATCAAGCTCAGGGGCACATAGCCACTGAGCTATATCCATAGTCCTCTTTTGGTTTTTATTTTGAGACAGGGTCTCACCAAGTTGCTGCAGGTTTTGCTGTCCTTGCACTTGGTTCCTCCTGCCTCAGCCTCTGGCATCACTGAGATTACAGGCATGTACCACTACTCCTGGCTGTCCTAATGTTTAACAGCATGGATTAGTTCTGCCTGATTTTGAGTTTTCCATGAGTGGAACTGTACAATACGAGCTCTTTGGTGTTTGGCCTCTTATGGTCTACATAGCGAATGCCGTCTGTGGTGTTGGGTGTAGCTGTGGGTGGTTCCTTCTTATTTCTGTATAGCATTCCATTCTGTGGATACAACCAACATGGTTTTATTATCTTTACTTTTATATATACATATATATATAGTATCTTTACATAAACATATATATACATGTACATATATATACATTTATATATATTGTGGGTGAACTTTATTTTTTTATATGTGGTGCTGAGACTCGAACCCAGTATCTCACACATGCTAGGCAAGTGCTTACCACTGAATCACAACCTCAGCCCCTTATCTTTACTTTTTGAAAAAAGAGTATCTCCCTGTCCCTCCGATCTGTCCCCTCCTCCCACTCAGTGGCTCACTCTTGAGGCAGCCACTGTTAGCAGTTCATTGTTTCCTGCCTGGCTTGTTCTGTATACATACAAGTGTTTATAACTACCCTCTCCACTCCTTTTTAAAAATATGTAGTATCAGAAAAAAATTGGCTGGCAGTGTAGCTCGGTGGTAGAGCTCTTGCCTAATGTGTGAGGCTCTGGGGTTAATCCCCAGCACTGCAATATAAATAAAGAAATAAAAATACACAGTATATACACTGTTCTTCCCCTTGCTTTCTTTTCTTTTTCTCTCTTTATGAAGAACTGTATCATGCAGGCCCACCATTACTTATATAAGTCCCCCTTATTCTTTTAAATGATGTTTAACATTACATTTCATGAAGATGGAACCGTTTTTTCACAGACTATCTTTCAGGAACTTTACCAGCCTTCTATATCTCCTTTGTTTCCCTCTCATGCATTGTGTCTTCCTGAGAAAAGAGCATTCTCACGGACCTGGGCTGCAGATGACGGTCACCCTTTGCTTAAGCCTTCACCGGACAGATGTCGCTTCCTGAGAACTCCCTTTGTTTTTTGAGATAAATGTCACACAATACAAAATGCACCACTCTAGCCATTTAAAGTGTCTGATCCAGTGGTTTTTAGTATATTGGCAGTGTCTCCACTCTCTAATTCAGATTATTTTCATCACCCCCAAAAGAAACCACATAACCATGAAGTGGCCACTTCCTATATCCTACCCCCAGGTTACCTTGGCAACCACTGATCTACTTTCTGTCTGTGTATTTGCCTGTTTGGGGCATTTCATATATGTGTGTATCTGCCTTCATTTACTTAGCATGATGTTTTTGAGGCTCATCATATTAAAGCGTGCTAAGCATGTGCCCTACTACTGAGCTACACCCTCAGCCCATGTTCCTTTTTTTAATTGAATAACATTCCATTAATATACCATACAGTGGAAAGGAAAGATAAAATTAATAGTAATAAATAAGAAAAATATACTACACAATGTTTATCCATTCATCAGTTGATAAATGTTTGGGCTCCTTCCATGTATAAGTGTTTTTACTTATCAGGGAAAAGAAATACCACCCTTAAAGTAGAAGTTGTTACTGTCCCCACTTTACAGGTTAGGAAGCAGGCAGCAGGGTAAAATGAAATCTATTTTTTAAAATTTTTTTTTAGATGTTGAAGGACCTTTGTTTTATTAATTTATTTATATGTGGTGCTGAGAATCAAACCAAGTGCTTCACACCTGCTAGGCAAGTGCTCTACCTCTGAGCCCCAGCCCCAGCCCTGTGAAATGAAATCTTTTGCTCTAGGATCACACCGCATTAAGCAAGCAGAACTGGGAAGGCCAGACCCTTTCTTGACTTTGGTACACAGCTCGGAACAATTCAGACATTGTCCTTGCTAATGGGGTTAAAAGTCTAGTGTGGGGAAGTAGCTCAGCGGTAGATCACTTGCCTACTATGTGCAAGGCCCTGGGTTCCATCCCTAGCACCACCAAAACAAAAAACAAAAATGTTACTTAATATAAACCAAGAAAAAATTTAAGTATTTAAATACAAAGTGGTGCTAATAAAGGAATAAAACAGGCTTAGGAATAAATAGTGGTATCTGATAGGAGATAAGGGAGAATCCCTTGGTCTGAAAAGAGACCTAAAGGATGGAAGGTACCGGCAAGGGAAAGGAGTGGGGAAGAGTGACCTGGAGGTGGGGGCAGGGGCATGTGTTCCTGAAGGAGAAAGGAGCCAGCCTTTCCTGGAAAGGACGCAGGCCGGTGTGACTGGCTTGCAGGAGACCAGCGGAGCTCAGCCTTGGGAAGGCCCTGCCCTTGCTGCCTCTTCCTCCACCCAGTAGTGCTGTGGTGCGAGAGTGCAGGCACTCTGTAGCCAGCCTGCCTGGGTTCTCTCAGGTTTTGCCCACACCAGCTGTGACATTATGTAACTGCTTCCTGTCTGTGGCTGCTCATGTATGAGGAGGAGATAATTATAGCACCTGCCTGGTAGAGCGTAGTGAGGAGAGTAGCCACTTATGTTATTCTTACACATCTGGCACCTTGCGAGCACTTAGATGCTGGCTGCAGTTACTGCAGTTTTTGTTCTGGGTCATCTCCTCTCCCTTCAGGAGGCTTGTTATGCTGACCCTTCCCCTTTGCCTGTGAGGAGATTGCTTTTCAGAGACGTTGGATTCAGATTGGTAATGACAGGGCTAGATTTGGAACCCAGGCCTACCTCACCCCAAGTTCAGACTCCTTCCTCCCATGTAGCCACATTCCTTTTGGTAGCATCAGGCAAGTGATGTTTTGGTGACCTTTTGACTGGAAGGTGAGAGAGGAGATGGGAGCAGCAGATAGTCCCTGGGGACAGGGCAGGGCAGTAGAAGGTGGTAGACTGGGGATCTTTGAAGACTATAATAACTCGACACTCTAGGATCCTAGTAAAAGAGCCCCCAGCTGGAAGGCAGGAGGCTTGCCTCAGCCTTTCCTGACTGTTTCCACCCCTGCACAGATCTCTGCAACTCCAGCGGTCAGGAAGGAATGACAGATCCTGAGGGAGTCCTTATTACAGATAGGTCTTCCTTTCTTTCAACAAATAATTATTCAGCATCAATTACTAATGCTTCCTAACTGACAGCGGTTGAGCACCTACATGCTGTGCCCTGTGGCCACGTTATTTATGTGCCTGGTCTTCAGTGTGCTTATCCCCATTTTATAGATGAGGAAACTGAGGCTCCAAGAAGTTAGCCAGCAAGACCACACAGCTAGTGTGCAGCAGATCTGGGATTCAAACCTAGCAAAACTGGACAAGCCTCCTTCCATCCATCCATCTATCCATGGAGCTTCCATGGAGTCTATGTGATAATTTGAATGAAGTTATAAATATGGAATGTGAGTCTGAAGAAGCCAAGGAAGCATTTGTGTTTGGGGTGTGAGTAGATGCATTCATTTGGTGAACAGGTCTGCCATGCCCTGTCCTACATGCAGGAACACAGTGACCCTGTTCAGCCCTGGTTCCCACTGACGCACTGATGACATTCCAGGGGACCTGGCAGCCCAGATGGGGTCATCCCTTTTTCAGTCTCTGGTCCCACAGCAAGCCCAAGGGCAGAGCAGACATTGATGGTGGCCTTTCTCCCTGCCCGTAGTTGGAGAAGGAGGAGCAGATACACAGCGTGGACATTGGGAATGATGGCTCTGCCTTCGTGGAGGTGCTGGTGGGCAGCTCAGCTGGTGGGGCCGGCGAGCAAGACTATGAGGTAAGCAGGACTGGGAGAAGCTGACCTCTGCCTGTCCCTGTAGGGCCTCCAGGGTGCCTTGCAAGGGTGAAGTCATACCCTTTAGATGCCCTCTGGAGGATTGCCAGGTGTGCAGAGAAGAAAAGAGCAGACATGGGTGGTAAAGGGCCCCCCAGGAAAGAGCCGAGTTGCTTCTGTCATGGTTACATAAAAACCAGAGATGCTTAATCGATCAAAAACAAAAAACAAAAACAAAAACAAAACAAAACAAAACAAAAACAAAACAAAAACAACAAAACAAAACCCAGAGGCACTCGCTGGGTTCTGCTTGAGAGCAAAGCTCTGCTTGTCAGGTCCCCAAGGTTCTCACAGAGTTCCTGGCAAATTGAGATTCTGCATTGGTTGGGGTGCCTCTGTTAAGCATTTTATTTGCAAGAAATGTTTACAAGAAGGAATACTTTAGCTCAATAACAGCTTTTTAAAAGTCAGCATAATTCATCTTAATTTTTTTTAATTAAATTTTTTTTTTATTTTTACAGACTGCATTTTGATTTGTTGTACACAAATGGGGTATAGCTCTCATTTCTATAGTTGTGCACAATGTAAATTCACGCCATTCATGTAATCATACATGTACACAGGGCAAGACTGTCTCAGTCTACTATCTTTCTCATTTTAATTTTTTTAATTTTCCATTTTTTAAATATGTGATCTTGTTGTGTTGCCCAGACTGTCCCTGAACTTCTGGGCTCAAGCCATCCTTCTCAGCCTCTGGAGTAGCTGGAACTAAGGTGCTGCCACTGCACCTGGCTCACACAGTCCCCTTTTCACTGGTTGAGTTCATTAGAACCGGATTTGTGAGGTCCTAGTTAGCCAGTTTCTTAATCAGTGGTGGGTAGAAATAAACCTACTATTCACAGAGTCTAAGTGAACAAACCAGTTTTCTACAAGACACATTTGTTGTAGGAAAAAGTTTTTAATTGTGGTTTAGTTTTGCATTCAATAAAATGCACAGATCTGCATGTGCAGGGAAATAGTTTTGATGTGTGCAGATACAGTGTAAAAGTCCCCCAAGTACTTCCAGCATTCCTTGCAGTTCCCTCTGTCCCTTTGTGGTCACTCCTCTGATCCCAGTTTAAGACAACCTCTGAGTTATTTTCTGGCACTAAGGATAGGTTTTCCTAGCCACGAATTTCATGTCAATGGATTCTTGCAGAGTGTGCTTCTTTTTCATGACTGTTTCCTTCACAACACATACTCTTTCTTGGCATTCTTCCACATTGTGCAGATTCCAGTGGTTTGTTCCATTTTGTTGCTGAGTAGTATTCTATTATACGAATATGCCACAGTTTGTTTATCTGCTCTCCTGTTAATAGGCATCTGGGCTATTTCCAGTTTTGATTTTGTTTTCTTGTGCTGGGGATGGAACTCAGGGCCTCCTGCATGCTAGGCAAATGCTCTACTACTGAGCTACACCCCCAAAGCCTTCTGTGCTTTGCTATTATGAATAAATCTGCTGTGAAAATTCTTGTACAAGCCTCTGTATGGAGATAAGTTGTCATTTCTTATGGTTAATATCTACAAGTTGAATTGTGGGGTCTTAGACTAAATATATATTTTAATCTTATTAGATATGGACAGGTTTCCAAAGTGGTTGTACCATTTTGTTTCCTTTAGCAGTATATGAAAGTTCTAGGTGCTCCACATCTTTACCTATTGGTATTAATATCGGCAATCTTTTTTTTTTTTTTTTAAATTTAAGCCAGTCAAATGATGTTTAGTGGGCTTTGATTTACATTTTCCTGAAAAGTAGAGACTTTATATACATTTCATGTACTTATTAGTCATTCATTTATCTTATGAAGTGTCTGGTCAAGTCTTTGGCTTATTTTTTATTTTGTCTTTTTATCTGTGACTTGCCCATTCAGTATCTTAACTGTGCACATGTATGTGAGGGCAGTGGCACTAGGGATGGAACCCAGGGCCTTGCACCTACAAGGCAAGCACTCTGCCACTGAACTACATTATCAATGCCTTTTAGTGAGCAGAAGCTGTGAAGTCCAATTCCTCAAGGTTTAATTTTTTAAAAATGCTTAGTGGCTTTTGTGTCCTACAGGAAATAATAGTCTGCTCCAAAGTAATAATGTTCTCTGTGTGAGTTTCCTAGCACTGCTGTAACAAATCACCACAAATTCAATGACTTCAAACAACACAAATTTATTATCTTGCAGTTGTGGACATCAATCTCACTGGGCTTAATTCAAGGTATTGGCAGGACTGTGTTCTTTTGTGAGGCTCCGGGGGAGAATTCATCTTCTTATCTATTCTAGCTTCTAGGGGCCACCTGCTGGCCTCTTCCAACAGCACTAGCACTCCTATTACTGAACATCTGCTTCCATCATCATTTCTTCTCTGACTTTCTTGCCTCTTTCTTATAAAAAGTCCCTTCTGATGAGCTGGGCATGGTGATACTCGCCTTATTCTCAGCTTTTGGGAGGTTGAGGTGGGAGAATCCCTTGAGCCCAGGTGTTCAAGACCAGCCTGGGCAACATAGCAAGATTCCATCTCAGAAAAGAAAAGTAAAGAAGAGAAACCTTCATGAAGACATGGGCCCATTGGATAATCCCAGCAGTCTTCCTCATCCTAAAATCTTCAACTTCTTCACATCTGCAGAGTCCCTTTTGCAGGGATTAGGATGTGGACATCTTTAAGGGATCATTATTTTTCCTGTCACTGCCTCCTCTGTTTTCTCCTGGAAGATTTATATTTTTAGCATTTACATTTAGATCTTTGTTCCATCTCAAATGAATTTTTCTGTGTTTGCATGCAGCAGAGGATAAGGTCCAGTTTTGTTTCTGCTTTTTTTTTTTTTTTTTTTTTTTTGGTGGTACTGGAGATTGAACCTATGGCCTCACACATGCTTGGCAAGCACACTGCCACTGAACTACGTCCTTAACCCTCTGTATGTTTGTATATACTAATTAAATATTCCTTATATATATATATTATATGTATATATAATATATACGTTTTTTTTTTTTTTTTTTTTTTTTAGTTGTAGGTGGACACAATACCTTTATTTTTATGTGGTGCTGAAGATCCAACCCAGGGCCTCACGTGTGCTAGAGAAGCATGCTACCACTGAGCCCCAACCCCAGCCCCAAATATCCTTTTTTTATTTAAATATTTTTCGAGCAGCTGAGGAGGTACAAAGATGATTAAAACATGGTTAAAGACGTAAGGCAAGTGCACACGTAATAGAAAGCGGTGTGTGAGGCTCACTGACAAGGTGCCTTAGCAAATTGAGAGTGAGACTGCTCCGGCTGGAAGGGGACAGGTGGCATTCAGGAGAGGACATTGAGGTTAAAACAGAAGACTCAGGTCTGGACTGCTCACCATGCTGACTCTGGACTGTATTTGTCTCTCTTCTTCTGCCTATCTCGACTTCATTCCCAGTAATCCCCAGAGCTGTTCAGTGTACATTTTCTATACATGCTTTTATTTTTGCTTTAATGTCCTCTATAGAACTCAGTCATTTTGGCGTTTGGGATTCTTTTTTTTTTTTTTTTTTTTTTTTTCCTGTTTTTTGAAGGATTCTCGGGATTGATGATCTTGGGGTTGATGGTTTTGAGTCTTTCATTCTGGTTTGATTTTTGTGGATTTTTTTTGGGCTGGTGTATCTTATATAGATTTCTTCACTGGAACTTTTTCTTCAGTTTCCTTGTCTGCTTCCTCCTCTGTATCATCATCTTTGTCCTCATCTTCATCAGCACCAGGCTTGACTCTTTCTGAGGCTTCAGCTGGCACTTCCACTGTAGGTGCTTTCCAGGCGCATTGAGAGTTTCACATCCTCCTACTCTTACTTCTGACTGCATCTTTCTCCACAGCTCGGAAGTGCTGTCCACTGTTTGCACGGACTCTGAACCACTTGAGCTGTAGGTGATGGCATTTCAAAGCCCCCACTGGAAGCCCTGGACCACACAGACACTTCAAAACTGCCAGTGTGTGTTTAACTGGACCGCCTTCCTAACCCACTGCCTCTGCTTCCAACTGTGCAGTTCATCCATTGCCAAGCCCCTGTGTGACCGTCCTTAATTACAACTGGTGCTCATTTTCCTTCTTAGCCACCTTAAAAGAATAATCATTAACCTTTAGTTCACAACCTAAAAAGGTAGTTCTGGAGCCTCAGGGTGCTCAGGTCTGTGTTGTTTGAATCCTCCACAGGTGGTGGCTCACACTTAGGTGGGAGAGAAGGAGGATCGAGATACACCACTACTGCTCCAGAGTAGAGCTGTGCAGGATGGAATCATGCCAGCACTTGAGACAGGGTCTCACATAGTTGCTTAGGGCCTTGCTAAATTGCTGAGGCTGGTTTTGAACTTGCGATCCTCCTGCCTCAGCCTCCGGAGCCGCTGGGATTATACCACACTGTCTTAATAGAAAAAATAAATGCCGAAATCAAGTTGTGCAGGACTTCTAATGTTAGCCTCCTTCAAGATTCTTTTGGGGGCTGGGGAGATAGCTCAGTCGGTAGAGTGCTTGCCTTGTGAGCACAAGGCCCTGGGTTCGATCCCCAGCACCCAAAAAAAAAAAAAAAAAAAAAAAAAAGATCCTTTGCATTTATTTATTTCCATATGAAGTATAAAAAACAGCTTGTCAGTTACTTGATTTATTTCAGATCTACAGAAAAGTTGCAAAAGTAGTGCAAGTAATTTCCATATACTCTTCACTCGGGGTCCCCAAATGTAACACATGTGCATATTTTTTTTCTGAAGTGAGAATAAATTGTATGAAAATCCTTTATCCCTGCATATTCCAGTGGGTTTTCCCTAAAAACAAAGACATTTCTTTTTCTTTTCTCGTCCTTCCTTCCTTTCGTCCTTATGTGTGATACTGGGGATTGAATCCAAAGGTGCTCTACCACTGAGATACATCCCCAGACTTTTTTTATTTTGAGTGAGGATCTCACTAAGTTGCCCAGGCTGGACTTGAATGTGCAATTCTCCTGTCTCGGCCTCCTGAATAGCTGAGATTATATGTGTGGACCACCATGTGCTGGTTTCCTTTCCACTCTTTCTTTTTCTCACTCTGTCATGCTGAGTAACTTGGACCTCTAGTGCAGTGTTGAGTGAAGGGTGATGAAGTGGACATCCTTGCCTTGTTCCTGATATTAGGGGGTGACCATTAAGTATGACTGTAGGCTTGTTTTGGTTTTTGTTTTTTGGTACCAGGGATTGAACCCAGGGGCTCTTAACTACTGAACCATATCCCCAACCCTTTTTATTTTTGAGATAGGGCCTTGCTAACTTGCTTAGGGTCTCACTAAGTTGCTGAGGCTGGTTTGATTGTTTTTTATAGATTTTTTGGGGGGGACGCATCAGGCTGAGTAAGTTTTTTCTGTTTCTGTTTGTTGAGAGCTTTTTATTTTTTATCATGAAAGTGTATTGAATTTTGTCAGGTGCTTTCTCTGCTGTATGAGGAATTTTTTTCTTTCTCAGTACTGGGAATTGACATAATTCTACACCTGAGCTACATCCCTATCCCTTTTTTATTTTTTAAAATAAAAAATAAGTTGCTGAGGCAGAACTTGAACTTGGGAACCTTCTGCTTCAGCCTCATCAAGTTGCTGGGATTATGGTTCCTGGCTACAAGCAAAATTTTACAAGATGAGATTTCCTATAATAAACATTTTTATTCTCAAGGTGGGATAAGTTAACAGTCTTTGGAATTATTGTGAAAAAGTTCTCCTCTTGGCAGACCAATTTTCTTAATAATGATAAAAACTGAATAAGTACATTTTAAGCTAAGATTATCATGTCTGATATGTGAATGTTTATTTTGCCCTGCTTGCCTTTCTAGTAAGGTGGAATGGCTATCTCAGAGTTTTGTCTTCCCAAGGTCTAAAAACACCTGGTAACTGTCTTATTCTTTTAAGGTTTTGTTTTGTTTTGTTTTTGGTACTGCGAATTGGACCCACTGAGCCACATCCCTATCCCTTTTTTATATTTTGTTTAGAGACAGGGTCATGCTGAGTTGCTTAGGGCCTTGCTAAATGCTGAGGCTGGCTTTGAACTTTCGATCCTCTTGCCTTAGCCCCCCAAGCCACTGGAATTAACAGGTGTGTGCCACTACACCTGGCCTTTCAAGGTTTTTAATTAAACTTCTGCTCTGGTCTCAGATTTCTTTTACAGCTTCTAGTCACAACTGAATTGAGGTCTCTGGGGCTTATAGTGCTTGGTTTCCACCTAGAAATTAGATATAGCTGGAAGAACCAAGAAAGAAAAGGAAAAAGGGTGGAGAAGGTGTGGTCAAGGTTAACATCACCTACAAATCAAGCATGAGGCACATGATAGCAATAACCAATACAGTTTTCTACAAAACCAACATGTTATTTTTTCACCATCTAAACTGTACAAAGGAGATCTGGGGTTAGTGCAGACTAGAGATTAAAGGTTTAATTTTGGAAGCTTAAAGGCAGCCTTGGATAATGCAAGTCGGACAACCAGAGGAGTTTTCCCTTTACAGCACATGAGAGAAGATAGTCAGAGGAAATCTGCCTCTTAGTGTGGCTAGAGCTGCTGCCACAGTCTGCACTACCCCTTTGTTCCAGTCATTCAGCTTCCCTGTCAGCTCAGAATCAGGCCTTTTAGAACATTTTTAAAAATTTTTGGTATTAGGGATGGAACCCAGGGGCACTTTAGCACTGAGCTACATCCCCAGCCCTTTTTATGTTATTTTGGGACAAAGTCTTGCTGAGTTGCTTAGGGCCTCACTAAATTGCTGATGCTGGCCTCAAACTTGAAATCCTTCTGCCTCAGCCTCCATAGTTGCTGGGATTACAAGCATGCACCACCAAGCCCCACTAAGAATCAGGCCTTTTATAAGCAAATATAGTCAAGACCAGGGTGATAGCTTACCTTCTGTATAATTTTCTTTGTCTTCATTGTTTTCACAATCAGAGCTGGACACAAAGAGACATGTGGTTATATTCTGCATTTTTCTCAGTAACAGGTTTTTATTTTCTAATTTTATAAATTTCACAGTATGTCAGTTAGAAAAGAGCCTAAGTAAGTAACAGAATACACCTAGTCAAAAGTTTCTTACTGGATTGGGAAATACATTTGTTCTTTCCTAAGGAAGGAAAAAGGAAGGACCCTTTTTCCTTGGGGGTCTAGCATTAGGCAGACCCAGAGTTGATCTGGCAGCTTAATGAAGTTAGGGTGTTTTGTTGGCACCTCTTGATTCTCTGGATTTGGCCTCATGGTCACAAGATGATAGTTGCTGCTCCATCTATCACTTGGTAGCATCCAAAGCAAGAAGTCAGGGAGGAGGTGGAATGGCAGAAATGCAGTAACCCTCTTCCTTCCTCTGTTTCTCTTTCATGAAGAGGGAAAATCTTTCCCAGAAGCCCTAAGCAGCCTTCCTCTTCTGTCTGACTGGGTAGAACTGGATCTTGGTCCAACCACTGGCAGAGAGATGGGGTTGCTTGGGTCAATCATGATTTATTCTGTTGTGTTGGGCACACACCTTCTCTCAAAACTTTCTGGTCAGGTCTGATTGTCATTTGTTCCTTTGTCATATTGTCAATAACCCCATTTATTTCTTTAAATAATTAAACAGTTACTTTTACATTTTATGTTTTATAATTTGAATAAGTTTGGTTCCTGCTGACCCTAAGTCAAGGGCAGCTGCATCCTCAAAGGTGCATATGTGTGTGTATTTCTAATCACTGATTTCTGTTCTTTGGGAATTCTCTAAGGGCCTGCTTGGAAGTACATGCCTCCAAAGAAGAGTTGCCCTGGGTCAGGTGGTACTGTGCACATAGGGTCACTTTAAATGTTCCCCTTGGTTTTTCAATGCAGGTAGATAGTATAATTTTTAACTGCAAATGTTTGAGAATAAGATTTGTGCCTGGGAGTTCTCCAGAGAGAATTTTTCATTTTTTCTCAGTGAAGGCCAAGATAGTTCTCCCAGACTCCACAGGTGCTATTTCCCCAAATTTACCTACTGAAGATGTTACCCGGTGGGGACCCCAGCTCTCTGTGATGTGGCAGTGATCTTTGAGATGCTGTCTTTTGCTTGGAGGCTAGGCTTTGTCTCTTGTTCTCTACCACCACCACACAGAGCCCTTTATTTATGTATTTTATTTTCAGTAGAGGCACAGATTTATTTAGAAAACCAGGGATTACACATTCAAGTGTGTATTCATCAGTTTTTTTTATTGCTGTGACCAAAAGTCCTGACAAGAACATCGAGGAGAAAAAGATTTTTGGGGGGCTCATGGTTTCAGAGGTCACAGTTTATAAATGGCTGATTCCATTGCTCTGGGCCCAAGATGAGGCGGAACATCATGGCAGAAGGGAATGGTGGAAGAAAGCAGCTCAGGACTTGGCCACCAGGAAGCAGAGAATCAGGGCCCTTTAAAATCAAGTTCTGTGCTAACTGGGATTAGCATCAGAATAGACTAGAAAAGTCAGTGCTGCCATTGCAGGCATGCCCCCACCAGGAGACCACACCAGTTATTTTAGCAAAGAGAATGTAATATAAAAACTTAGGGGACTGGGGCTCAGTGGTAGAGCACTTTCCTAGCATGTGTGAGGCACTGGGTTTGATTCTCAGCATCACATATAAATAAGGAAATAAAATAAAGGTTCATCAACAGCTAATAAAAATATTTTGAAAAAAAAAAAAAAAGAGTTAGTAGCTAGTTGTTACTTCAAGGCTGAGGTCTAACAAAAAAGCAATAGAGAGAGCGGCTCCTAAGGTTGCAGGAACCAAAGAAAGAAGTTGGAATCAATGAAATGTACTTGATTAAAAACCAGAAGGTGGGGTCCTGTGAAGCCTAAACTCAGACCCTGAGTGGGAGTTGTTCACCCATCCACTGCTGCTGGTGTCCCTGAGAGGGCAGAATGAGGCTGGCTCCACAGATGTCAGGAAGCTGTAAACTAGATTCATCTGGGGCTGTGGGAAAGATCCTCAGTAGATGTGGATCTGGAGTGGTAGTTGTAGGGTCTGCAAATGGACAAGAGGGAGCAGAGCCCGCTCCTAGCTTGCAGCCCAGGGCAGGCTAATTCTTTCCCTTCTCTCTAGCTCCCCCTATTGGCAGAGCCTGGTGAGGTGTAGCTGGCAACAGGAATGTGGCTAGCCAAGCCTGGCCCACATCACAGTGCTGAGGGTGAGGTGGGTGTGAGTGGAGAAGCAATCACTTAATAATTGACGCTGCTCTTTGGATTCTGCTTTAAAAT
The DNA here is from genome assembly GCF_902686455.1 of Sciurus vulgaris. Taxonomy (NCBI): domain Eukaryota; kingdom Metazoa; phylum Chordata; class Mammalia; order Rodentia; family Sciuridae; genus Sciurus; species Sciurus vulgaris. The sequence continues at coordinate 53,146,820 of NC_136478.1, read as the reverse complement.
TTCTGGCCTCCTATAATTCTTCTATAATTCTCTTGACCTTTCCACTGACTCAGCCATACATTTCCCCAAAGCATTTGAATATTGTGCCAGTCACTGAATATTCTCTGCTGGGAGGGTCCTTTAGGACATGTAGCCTGCCATATTGTCTGATATTGAAAACTCCGTGGAAGAGTTCAGAGAAAGATCATTCAGACCCGGAGGTTAGAAAGAGCCCTTTGGACTATCGGATGATCCAGCAATCCCACTCCTGGGTGAATACCCATAGGAAATAAAATCAGTTTGTTAAGATGTATCTGCAGTTCTATGTTTACTGTAGCATGATTCACAATAGCCAAGATAGGGAGTCAATTGCAGTGTCCAGCAGTGGATGAATAGGTATAGCAAACACTGCATGTACACACAGTGTAAGTTAATAAGCCAAGTACTGAAAGACAAACACCTCATGTTCTCACTTAAATGTGGAAGCTTAACAGTTGATCTCAAAGAATTAGCAAATAGAGAATAGAAGCATGTTTTCCAGAGTCTGGGAAGGGTGTGCGAGAGGAGGGATGGAGAGAGAATGGTTGATGGGTGCAGGGTTGCAGTTCGATTTGAGGAATAACTTCTCCATAGCACAGAATAATTGCAGTTGACAAAAATTAATTGTACATTTCAAAATGGCTAGTAGAGACAATTTTGAATGTTCCTAATACAAAGAAATGATAACTGTCTGAGGTGATGAATATGCCAGTTATCCTGATCTGATCATTACAGACTGTTTACATGTATTTTAATGTCACACTGTACCCCATAAATATGTACAATTACTATATGTGAGTTAAAAAAGGAATATATGTCTATATTGTGGGTTGGGGTTGTAGGTCAGTGGTAGAGTGCTTGCCTAGTGTTTTTACGCCCTATATTTGATCACAAATAAAATTTTTAAAAAATTAAAAATATTAAGATATGTGTTTTTAAAAATACCTCTGAAACCTATGCAGGGCAATACTTACTGGGTCTGGAACTGTCCAGGCTCAAACTGGAGTCTAATCGCCTCTTATCCTCTGCCCTTGGGTCCCTTGTCCTCTTGCCCAGCCCCTAAGAGGTGTCATCCAAACAAGCCAGCCCTGGTTCTCATTCACCATGCCTTCTTCTCTCAGGTCCTTCTGGTCACTTCATCTTTCATGTCTCCTTCTGAGAGCCGTAGTGGCTCAAACCCCAACCGTGTTCGCATTTTTGGGCCTGACAAGTTGGTCCGGGCTGCAGCAGAGAAGCGCTGGGACCGTGTCAAGATCGTGTGCAGCCAGCCCTACAGCAAGGTACTCGCTAAGGCACAGGACGGACCCTTGGTTCTGGGTGAGGAGGGAACTGAGGGGCCGATCTTGGGTCCTAGGGGGCTGGCAGGAATGGATAACTGGAATCCCCATGGGATTTTTGGCAAGGCTGTATCCCTGCGTTCCTGGAAATGGGTTTGGGATCGTCCCTGTGCTGAGAGGCTTAGTTCCCTGAAGGGAGTCCAGCAAAAGGTAAACTGTGGTACATCAGAAGGGAATTGGAGGAGGGGCAACTGACTCATTATCAGGGACTAGCTGTTAACATCATGGGATCTAGAGTCTGACCACTGGGTTCAAAACCTGCCTATATCACTTTAGCTGTGTAAATGGGCAAGTGACTTATCCTCTCTGGACCTCTGTTTCCTGATCCTTATAGGGGAGGCTCAGCTGTGGTGACAGTGAGACCCAAATATGTAATAGCCCCACACAATAAAGATGTGCTTCTTGCCCACCCAGCTGGCCTGGGGGATATTTAGCTGGTCAGCTGCCTCCTCTCCATGAGGTCATTTGCGGAGTCTGAATTCCTCCTGCTTTCTAGCTCTGCAGCCAACTGGCAGAGCAGGAAAGAACTTGGAGTATTTCTGTGTTCAGGAAGTAGTACCCAGCACTCCCTCCCATTCCTAGGTAGGAATTTAAGCATGTGGAAGTGAATTTGCTTGGCTTCCCAGCAGTCTTTGCCAGTTGCCATGAGGGCTAAAGGAGCTAATGCATGTCAAGGGCATAGAGCTGACCTGACCCTGAGTTAGGGCTCAGTAAAGTTCAATATCATCGTCATCATCCACAGGGCACCTCCTTAGACATTCGTGTCCTTAAGAGAGAAAGAGCCAGAAAGGAGTAAGTGAAAGGGTCTTGGGGCCAGGTTCTGTCCTTGGCCCAGACACCCTGACCATCACTCCTACTTTCCTAGGACTCCCCCTATGGCCTGAGTTTTATACGACTTCATAGTCCCCCAGACAAAGATGAGGCAGAGGTCCCACCCCAGGTAAGCTCTACCTGCCACCCCCTTCCTCTGCACCCCTACCTGCCAGCTATCCTTCCACTGCACTGACCTTGTGGGACCTTAGAAGGTGACAGTGACCAAGCTTGGCCAGTTTCGTGTAAAGGAGGAGGATGACAGTGCCAGTTCCCTGAGACCAGGGGCTCTCTTCTTCAGCCGAATCAACAAGACATCCCCAGGTAAGTGTGGGAAACCTGGGTACTGGGTTAATAAAGGGTTGGGACCTGGACTCCTAGGACTGAGAGGACGTGGCTGGACCCCTGGGTCTGAGGGAGGAGGCTGGGCCTGGACCCCTGGGTCTGAGGGAGGAGGGCAGAGGCTGCTGAGTTTTAGGACTGACACTGTATGTCCCATTGGTAGGAGCTAAAGAATCTCAGGTTCCAGCCCTGTCACCCGGCTTCTGCTTTCTCCCTCTAGCCACAACCAATGACCCGGCAGGGCCCAGCTATGCAGCAGCCACCCTCCAGGCCTCTAGTGTGACCTCGTCAGCCTCTCCAGTTTCCAGGACTGTCAGCAGCACCTCCAAGGTGAGATCATCAGACTTTGGTGGGATGGAGGAAAAAAGAAGCTGGAAGCCTCAGCCCATCCCTACCCCTTCAGCCTCAGGAGTCTTCCAAAGGGAAGAGGAAGTTGGATATGAATCTAGAAGAAAAGAAGACCCCCAACAAACCGTCAGCCCAGCTCTCATCACCTGCCCTCAAGAGGCCCAAACGTGAGTAAACTAGATCCTCATTTCCATATGGCCTGGACTCCTGGGTCTGAGGGTCAGGGGCTGGACATTCAGCCCAGTGGTATTAACTGAATCTCTACCCCTTTGCTTCCCAGTACCAGCTCCTGCCCGTACCCCATCCACAGCCCCTGTTCCTGCCACAGCACAGGGAACAATGCCCGGGAAGCCCCAGGGAGATGGCACCAAGACCAGGGGAACCCGAACTGGCCCTCAGGAGCTGGGAAAGATCCTTCAGGGTGTGGTGGTAGTTCTGAGTGGCTTCCAGAACCCCTTCCGCTCAGAGCTCCGGGACAAGGCTCTGGAGCTGGGCGCCAAATATCGTCCAGACTGGACCCCGGACAGCACTCACCTCATGTAGGCCTTTGCCCACACCCTGCTGTTGGCTTTCTCTCCATCCTCTACTGCTCTCTTTCCACCTCCCCTGCCACCCGCTGCTTGTCTGTCTCCCTGGTTCACCTGCCTCGGCCTCTTTTTCTCTTCCGAATTCTACATCTGTCTCGTCTCCTGTCCCTTCTGTTACTCCAGTGTCTGTCGCACACTCTTTACTCATCCTTTCCCTCTCTCTGTCACTCATCTGTTTTTCCCCTTTGCCTCTCAGATCACACCTAACCATACCCCTCCATTCTGTCCCCACCAGTTGTGCCTTTGCCAACACCCCCAAGTACAGCCAGGTCCTGGGCCTCGGAGGTCGCATCGTGTGTAAAGAATGGGTGCTGGATTGTCACCGCATGCGTCGGCGGCTGCCCTCCCGAAGGTGAGGCCTCACTGCACACATTCACGTGGCACACATGGCACACATGCACCATGTCCCCGTGCTGGGCAGTGCCAGGACTTGGGGCCTGCTGACCAAGAGCTCAGGTGATCCAAGCCCAGAGCCAGGCAGCTTCAGAGAGGAGGGACAGGGCTGGGAAGGGACTCTTCTGGGAAGGTAACAGAGGGCTCCATGGAATCTGCCTAGTGGAGAAGGAAGAGGACATGGCAGGCTGCAGGAATGGCAGGTACGGAGGCGCTGGGTGGAGAACAGAGCACCCGTTATTTGTCATTCACAGCAGGTCCTGAAGCCTCTGCTTGGCTGGTGCTGTGCTGGGCCATGCAGTGCTGGGGACCTAGACTCTGAGCCCTGCTCTGAAGACATGTCACTTTGATGAGGTTCAAACTTGTTAAAACCCAATATGGCGAAGGCCCTCAGAAACCCACAGCTAGCCAGGACAAGAAGAGGTTTGCCCATCTGAACCGAGGTAGAGGACTTGCTGAGCAGAGGAGACAAGGGTGGGGCAGCCAGGGGCACCTGCTGAGCTTGCAGTGGAGGGTGAAATGGCAAAGGAACGAGGCTGTGGGAAGTGGGAGCCTGGGAAGACTTTTGAGCGAGGGAAGAGAAGATCATACCTGAGACCTGTGGCTGGCAGGGGAGAGTGAATCATACTGCAGGGCCTGCGTGTGTTCGGAAGTAGGTCTGTACCCTGCACTTCTCTTTAAGGAAGATTCTCCGTTGGGGGAAAACGAAACTGGAAAGGCAGGTAAGGTCAGCTCAGCCTGGCTGAGGTGCTGGGCTCTGTCCAGCTCCATGGACCTTTTGCACCTTATTCAGGACTCTAAGTGTCTGGAATCCTTGGGTTCTTCCCTGTCTTTGGCACAAACTCCCTTGGCTGTACAACCATCCTGAGCTAATGTGAACTGTGTGTATCTCCTGGTGATTGTCATGATATTTACTACAGACAGTCATGACTTTGACTAGAGGGTGCTCCCCTAGATCTCTCTGAGGGTGCTATGTGACAGTCTGTATACCTGCCATTTGCCTCTCTGAAAACCAAAAATCAAAATTCTAAAACCCGTCTGGTCTCAAGGGTCTCAGTGGGGAGCCACAGAAGGTTTGAGGGGGGCAGGGACAGGTTCTGTTGGGAGGGAGGCAGTGTTAGGGGAAAACTGCAGATAGGGACCCTGATGAGACTAGGGCCTTGGAGATGGAAAGAAAGTGTTGTGGGGGGGATTTAGGATACATTTGGGGCAGAAGAAACCAGATTTGGATCACTGTCTGGGATACCCCAAGGAGGACATGGAGGAAATGGAATAAGATCAACACTGTTGGATTTATGATTAGGTTTTTTTGTATGTGTATGAACCAGGGATTGAACTTGGGGGCACTAGATCACTGAACCACATCCCCAGCCCTATTTTGTATTTTATTTAGAGACAGGATCTCACTGAGTTGCGTAGTGCCTCGTTTTTTTCTGAGGCTGGCTTTGAACTCGAGATCCTTCTGCCTCAGCCTCCTGAAACGCTGAGATTACAGGTGTGTGCCACCACACCCAGCTATGACTAGGTTTTATCACAAAAAATTTCAGAAAACATTGTATTTTAAAAATTCAAGAATAGAAGAGTCCAGGGCATGGATTTTCCTATCATAATCACAAACTGAGTTTTTAAAAACATTTTGGGGTAGAAGCACAGCTCAGTGGTAAAGCACCTGCTTAGCATGCATGTACTCCTGGTTTTGATCCCCAGCACTTCACAGAAATAAAGCTGGATGCTGTTTCTCCAGCCTTGAGAGAGCCAGGTCATACGTGAAGGTCTTAATCCTAGGAAAGCGAAGCCAGTATTTGCTTCTGCTTTGCCCTGTGCTTTGGGGGTAAATTAAATAATTTCTTTTTGCCTTAGTTTCCTCACTTGTAAAGTGGTACTAAAAATAGCTCCTACTTCAGAATTCAGTGAGTCAGTATTTGCCAAGCAAGTGGAACAGTTCCTAGTGCACATGAAGTCCCACATAAGCCTTAGCTGTGACTGTGATTATAGCTAGTAGCGTTCCTTTCCTGAGGCATCCGCAGCATGCAGAACCATGCAGGTTATCAGGGTCTTCAATTACACAGGGACCCTTGGTATCATTGGGGGCTGGGGGGTGAGTTTCAGGACACTCATACACACACTGGGGGAATCTGTGCATATTCAAGTCCCTTATATAAAACTGTAGGCCAGGCATGGTGGTGCACACCTACAATCTTAGCTACTCAGGAGGGTAAGGAGGAGGATCCCAAATTCAAGGCCAGCCTGGGCAATAAAATAAAACAGTACAGTATTTGCATACTACACGTATCTTGCTATTATTTTAAATCATTTCTAGATCACTTATAATACCTAATATTATGTCAGTGCTGTGTAAATACTTGTTTTGTTATACTATGTTGTTTAGGGAATAATGATAAAAATATATACATGTTCAGCCAGACACTATGACCATGCCCCTAATCCCAGCAACTATGGAGGCAGAATCAGGACGATCACAAGTTCCAGGCCAGCCTCAACAGCAGAGCAAGACCCTATCTTAAAAAAAAAAAAAAAAATTAAGGGTTGGGAAAATGGCTTGGTTGTAGAGCATCCCTGGGTTCAATCTCTGGCAAAGTACATGCGCGCGCTTGTGTATACATTTGTGTTTGCTGCAGATAGAGCTTTTTGCTTTCCCCCTCCCTGGATATTTTTCATTCACAGTTAGTTAGATCTACAAAGAGCCAACTGTATTTGCTTTTGAGAATTTTCCCTTAATTGATAGGCATTTTTCCCTAATGAGAAACTTACTTTGATTCTCAAAGGGGATGCCTCTTTCATATTTTTCTTTCCTCTCTGAAATGAGACATTTTCTTCCCCCAAGAAGGAGGTGGGAGAGAGTGCTCAGGTTTCTGTGGGAGTGCTAGGCTGATGGGCCCGGGGCCCTTCTTCACCTGGAAGCGGGGAGGATCCCCACCCTGTGTTTAGTAAATGGGCTTGGCTGTCATCTCCTGGACACCCGCCCTCCCAGCTCCCATGGAGGACTCGATGCTCCCTGGCCTCATGCCCCATTCTTCCCCTAGGTACCTCATGGCAGGGCCTGGCTCAGGCAGCGAGGATGAGGAGGCCTCTCACAGTGGCAGCAGTGGGGATGAAGCCCCCGAGCTTCCTCGAAAGGTCTGTTGCCCCTGCCTGGGTGGGGGAGGGTGTATTGGGAGGGTAGCTTGTCTGCTGTGGTGCCAGCCCCTGTGGGCAGCCCCCACTCACAACTCTGCTCCCACTGTCCTAACCCACAACCCTTCCTCCTTAGCGCCCCCAAACCAAAACCAAGACCCCCCAGGGAGCGGTACCCAGTTCACCCCAAAGGCCCTCAACCCCTGAAGAGACCAAAACAACCTCGCCAGGACCCCAGAAAGATACTGACACTGAGGAGGAGCAGTCAGGTTAGAGTCTGAGGGAGGAGGGTCTGGGGTCTGGACTCCAGGGTCTGAGGGAGGGAGGCTGGGGTTCTGGAATCCTGGTCTGAGGGAAGAGGAGTCTGGATTCCAGACAAGTGGAGTGGAAGGAGGGAGCCTTGGGCTCCAGATAACTGAATCTGGAGGGCAGTTGAGGTTGAGTTTGGGGTGCCTGGGTCTGTGCTTGGTGCCATTCTGGGAAGGGAGTGTTACTAAGTTTCCCAGAAGACAAGGCACAACCTCTTATGGACTGAGCTTCTACTCTCAGGACAAGACAATGGAGCAGAAGATTCTGGGGACACTGAGGATGAGCTGAGGAGGTAGGCTTGGGACTGGGGTTAGGGCAACCTGGCCTTGGGTGTAGGAGATCTGCTCTGGGCACTCACCTTCCACCACTCGTGGCTCTGCCAGGGTAGCTGAGCAGAGGGAGCAGAGGCCACCCCCAGCCCAGGAGGAGAACGGTGAGGACCCTTATGCAGGCTCCACAGACGAGAACACTGACAATGAGGAAGACCCAGAGTCTCCTGGCCTGCCGATCCCTGAGCTCCCAGGTGGGACATCCCGTCATCCCCCAAGCTAGGACTTGCCTCCTTAGTTCCCAGCTGTGGCTTACCCCAGCCAGCTCTGGGCTTGCTACCTTGGTTGCTTCCCTGTTGTCCTCAGCCTGTTCCCTTAGGTTTCAGCATCCTGTCTGTGACTTCCCTTTTTGTCCCTTCCTGGCCTCTTGCTCCCACCCCCTTGCAGCCCAGTACCAGGTGTGGTGCCCTTGGGGTCCCCTGCAGGTGTGAGCAGCCTTGACATCCTGCCAGTTCTTCCCATACACACACATTCCTCCTGTTTAGTTCTGTCTAGGGGCAGACCCAGACACTCCAGATGACAGGGCAGTGCTGCCCTTAGGCACATGTGGTGGGCACATGTGTTTGCTTTAGTATATTCATGGCCTGGGACATGGGATGCTGTTTGCGAGTGTGTGTGTGTGTGTGTGTGTGTGTGTGTGTGTGTGTGTGTGTGTGTGTGTTTCTAAGATAAAAGAATAAGAAAGTAGAAGGCTTACTTAGCATGTGTGAGCCACTAGGTTTGATTCTTAGCATCACATGTAAATAAATGACTAAAATAAAGGTCTATCAACATCTAAAAGAATAAGAAGGGAAAATGGGAAAACTACAGGGGTTTGTGGGCCTAGGGGCCTGGAAACACAGACTCTTGGGGTGAAGACCAGAGAGAGAAGAAAGCTGGTCGGGGTCTGAGTGGAGGTGAGGTTTGGGCTGTTGGAAAACCTGCTTACCCAGCTCCTTATGGGTGACGGCAAGAAAACACCTTGGTCTCCAAAGTCCCTGAAGTAGCAGCAGCAAATCAATGGCCTAGAAAGTCACCCTGGAGGCCAGGGCAAGAGAAAGGCACTGGCTGTAAGAATGAGCCAGCCCAGATGAAGTGGCCAGCTCTGGAGTTCCAGCCAGGCCATGCTGACAGAGTGCCTGCAGCCACTCTGTCAGACACACTGCCACCGTGGTAATGGTGTCTTCCACTGGTAAAGCAAGCAAGCGAATGGACGAACCTCCCAGAAGGCTCTGATGGCCCCTGGACTGGGAACCACTGCTTGTCCTGGGTTCCTGCCCCTGTGCACCCTGATCTCAGACACCCTGCCCGCCTCCGTGTTCACTCCAAGTGTTCGGTCACTCTGGACTGATGCTTTGGAACTCGGGGACCTCACACTTGCCCCTTCCACCCTCTCCCCTGCAGACTTCTTCCAGGGCAAACACTTCTTCCTGTATGGGGAGTTCCCTGGAGACGAGCGGCGGAAACTCATTCGATATGTCACAGCTTTCAATGGGTCAGTGTGCTGGGGGCGCTGATGGGGCCAGGGAGGGCTCAGGGACATTGTGGAGAGGTTGTGAGAAGGAAGGAGGTTGGAGAAGGACCATGGCGGGCAGGGTGGGCACAGGCTGCAGAGACCAAATGCCAGCCCTGCCTGCTGTGCTGGGCAGCCCCCCAGTCTCCTCTGAAGTGAGAGTCTCCATCTCCTGTGGAAAGGGCCATCATCAGGGTTACCACTGTGGGTCTGTTACCACTGTGGCCTGGCAAGGCTGGTAAGTGGGGTAGCTTGAGGGGGCACAGGACAGCCTCTGAGAATGGATGGTAGGTAGGGTGTTAAGAAGGGACACTGATCACCTGATGCCCTCTGCCTTTTTTCCTCTTTCCCACAAGGGAGCTCGAGGACTATATGAGCGACCGGGTTCAGTTTGTGATCACGGCACAGGAGTGGGATCCCAGCTTCGAGGAGGTGAGCCCTGAGGAGGTGAGCCTGCCTTGACACCCCTGCCATTCCTCCACTACACATGCTCATGTGGGCCCTGCTCTCCACAGGCCTTGATGGACAACCCCTCCCTGGCATTTGTTCGTCCTCGATGGATCTACAGTTGCAACGAGAAGCAGAAGTTACTTCCCCACCAGCTCTACGGGGTCGTGCCCCAGGCCTGAAATAGGAGCTTGTGTGCACGGGTGTGCATGCATGCACGCACACACACACATGCACATGCACACACAGTTTAATAAAGGTGACTTGTTTGGAGCAGCTGCCCTGTCATACTCAGGAGTCTCCCAGAATTCCAAGAGGTTCTGGCTTATGTCTCGTGTTTGGTTTTGCTTCACTGCGTGAGGGTCAGGTCTCTGGGCTACTATTAGGCCCCTGTCCTGGCATCTGGGAAGAATATCGGGCCCCTTCATCAGAGATCTGAGGGAAGGGGCTCTCTTCTCCCTGGCCTCACACTCCTGTGCTGGCTAGAGACAGAATTAAGAATCTGCTACTCAGCACTGCTCCTCTACTTGTTCTGATCCTCTGATCCTTGTTCCTGAATCTTGATTCTCCCTCTGTGGGTGATGGCCTGGACCCCCCTCAAGATTCCACCACATTGAAGGTGGGAACTGAGCTAAGTGTTAGGGATTCTGGACAGAAGGGATGGCACCGTAGGCAGGCACCAGGCCATGGCAAAGGCCAAGAGGTGGGACTAGCCTGAGGCAGTCAGGGGAACATTGCTGCCCTTAGAAAAGAGGCTTAAAGGACAGACATAGCAGAAAGGTGGGCATATTCCTTGCTTCTGTGTGGTCCAAGTGGTGGCCACTAGACACAGGTGGCTACTTCAGTGAACTGAAATGAAATGGAAATGAACTTCCTCAGTCACACTGGCCACATATTTCAAGTGCTCAGTGGTTCCTGTATTGACAGCACAGAGAGAGCGCTGTCACTGTGGAAGGCTCTTTGGACAGGGCTGCCCCAAAGGATTGTGCACCCCTGGTCCAGGACCTTGGACTTTATCCTGTAGTGGGGAAGTCAGGGAGGGGCTTGAGCAGGGCAAAGGCCAGGGTCAGAGCTGGGTTTGAGATCTGACCTTTGGGTCATCTCTTCTTGAACACACCAAGTCAGATCTCCCTCCTTTCCCCTTCTGGACCTTTGTTTCTTCAACTATGAGATAAAGATGGCTTTAGAATGCATTCTTTCCTCCATTCAATCACCCTCTTTCAGATCACTGTCATCTCCTAGGGCTGCTGTATCAAGTTACCACAAACCGTGGCTTCAAACAACAGAAACTTATCTTACAGGTCTGAAATCCAGATGGGGATCTGGGCTAGACTCCAGGCGTAGGCAGGCAGGGATCCTCCCGGAGGCTCTGGAGGTGATTCTACTTGGTCTCAGCTTTTAAAGACAGCCCACATTCTGTTTCCCTTCCATGTTCAAAGCCAGCATGGACAGTTTACTCTCAGGTGGCATCGCTGTGACACTGCCTTTTCTCTCTCTTCCTCACATAAAGGCCCTGTGAATACACGGAGCCCACCTGGATCGTCTGGGACAATCTGTTTGAAGGTCATCTGATTAACAACCTTCATTCCTTCTCTACCCCATTCTCCTTTGCTACATATTCACAAGTTCCAGGAATTAGGGTGTGGACATCTCTGGGAGGCCACAATTCTACCTACCGTACCCAGCACATGTGACGCTACTGTGGAAAAAAAAAAAAAAATAGACACTAGTTCTGGTTTCCTGGGGCTGCCATTGCACCACGAGAGCTGGGGGAGTATCTGGTGCACTGGACAGTGAAAAATTCAGTGACAGCAAATTCAGCAGGGCAGTGATAGCAGTGGGGCAGGGGCAGGGTAGTTTAGATGGGACTTGGTGATCTCTGCAGGGACCTGGGAGATGTACAGGAGAGCCCTTGCAGGCAGATGGAAAGCAAGTGCAAAGGTCCTGAGGCACAAGCAGGTCTGATGTGCTTAAGGAGCCACCAGACATCAAACTATCAAGAGACCCACCATCCACCCAGACTCAGCTACTGCCCTGTTTGGTTGCAGGTAAATCCTCTCTCTTAGCCTCATTTTCTTCATGTGTACAAAAAGGTTGGGCCAAGTCAACAGTTCCTTATGAGTTGGGGTACTTGCAAGTTTGGAATAACTCTATCAGGACTGCTCTTTCTGTAAACATGGTACAAGCAGCCCTGCCAGGTCAGAGGAGAGCAGAATCCTTGCCCTCTCCCCTCACCCCCAGGACCTTACTGAGTAGATCCCAGCACAGTGACCTGCTAACTTCCACTGACCCACTAGTCCTACCCCTTCTGCTGGGTACTTTCCACAGCCCACCCCTTGATCCATCCTCCATAGCTTCCAGATCTCAGCTCCAACCTTATCTCCTCTAGGACCCCATAGGATTCAGATGCACTCAACCATACATTCTAATAACTCTGTCTCTATCATAGTCATAACTTTGCATTTATATATGGTTAAATTTACCTTTTTGTCTATAATTTGTTCCCCTCACCAAGAATACTATGTCTGCTTCTGTGGTTACTAAGATAATTCTCTTATACTTCCTTCTAAGTACTTTAGAGTTTTGCTCCTCAAATTTAGATCTTAAAACCACAGACACTTATTTTGTGCATAGTGTGAGGTGCCAGGATCTCTATTCATTTCTTATTGTTGTAGCAAATCACTACAAGCTTAATGGCTTTAAACAACACATATTTATTTTCTTATAGTTCTGGAGGTCAGTAGTCCAAACTCAGCTTCATTGTCCTAAAATCAAGGTGTCCACAATTCTTCAGCAGGTCTTGCAGCTCTAAGGAAGAATTCATTTCCTTGCCCTTTCTAGTTTCTAGAAGGTGCCCAGATTCCTCAGCTAGGGGTCTTTTATCACTCCAATCTCTGCTTCCATCTTGACATCTCCTCCTCTGACTCTTATGCTGCGCATTCCCATATAAGGACCCTTGTGATCCCATTGGGCTTACCTAAAAAATCTGGATCATTTCCCCATCTCAACAGGAAATCCTTCAGCATCTGTCCGCCTGCGTCCCTTTTGCCACGTGTAAGCTAACGTACAGGTTCTGGGGCTAGAACGCGAGCATCTTCAGGAGGCATTATTCTGTACACCATGTGATCCCATTTAATTTTCCTCCGTATTTTTCAGACTCTTTAAACATTTTTTTTTTTTTTTGGTGCTGGGGATTGATCAGCCTCTTTATTGAGTCTGTCCTTTCCCCACTCATCCACAGTAGGAGTTGGCAAACTGGGTCCTACAGGCACTGAGTGTTTTGGTGAGCAAGTTTTACTGAGTGTTTTGGTGAGCAAGTTTTATTGAAACACAGCCACATTCCTTCATGTGCATAATAATGTGTAGAGCTGCTTTCCAGTCCAGAGGTGACTAGCTGGCAGATACATGGCCTATATAACCTAAGAATACACACTGGCCCTTTACAGGAAACGCTGGCCACCCCTGATCTACAGATAGTTGGTCAGTATAAGCACAGGTCAATTTCTGAACTCTCAGTTCCCTTCCATTGGTCTGTTTCCAAGCCAACACCAAAGAAAGATGTCACTACTACAGCCTTAAAGTAATCCTGTGGAGGGGGCAGCAAACCAGGGCTCCCAGACTTGTTCCTGTAAACAGACCTGACTTGTTTTTTGGCTTGGGTCAGGCTTGGCTTGATTACTGCCCACTGTCCTCACTAGACCAGCTCTGTCTTCACTATGTCCCTAACACCCCATGGGGATGCAGCACACAGTAGGTGCTTAATACATATCTGGAACAGAGCTGTCCAATGTTAGCACACTCATCCTTACTTTGTAGTAGGAGAATAAGACTCCAAAAGGAGAGCTGACTGCTCCCCAACAAATGCCTTACAACATCCCCATTTTACAGATAGGAGATCCAAGTTTGGAGAAGTGACAGATCTTGTCCTTAGCCCCCAGACTCTTGAAGAGTGGCAGGGCCGGTTCTGCAGTGTGGGCATTTCCTTGTGCTCGCCTTCATCACTTAGTCGTCTCGGGCTCTTTCCACTCTAAGGCAGTGCTGCCTTCTCCCTGCACAGTCCATTCTGGGCTGCACTGTCATTCATTAGCTGGCCCCTGCTGATGGGTGGGCACGTGGGCTGTTTCCAGGCTTTGGAAACCATCATACTGCAGTGGACGTCCTTACTTTTATGTCTTTTTCACATGTTTTGAGTTTATGGGAGAAATCCTACAAGAGGGATAGTTGAAACACGCAAATGTGTATTTTAAATGTCTCAGATCCAGTCATGCGGCCAAGGTAGAGACGCCAAGTTAAACTTCCAACAACAGGAGAGCCTGTTTGCCTGCATTCCTCAGCAACCCAGGATGCTAGCAGGCTTTACCTTTGCCTTACAAATGGGTGGGAAGAACCACAGTGAACCAGTGCCATCAACCACAGCTCCAGGTCCAAGGTTTGGGACCCAGTGTTAACTCAGGTTGACACCTACCCCTCCAGGTGAGCAAAGTTCCTCAGGCTTCTGAGTCTGAACCCAGTGTAAATGGCAAATCTCTCACCCTGCCCCCTGTCCGGAAGAGCCAAGTCCATACAGCCGGGCTTAGAAATCCCACCATTTTATTGACCAGAGCTGGCTGGCAGAGGGCCACCTGTGAGCCAAAGGGAGGGCTCACTCTCTCTCCCCCTGGCCCTCTGCCTGGTGGTGGCTGCGTTGATGAACAAGCAGGAGGCGTCTCTGGCCAAAGGCCTGGCCACAGTTGGAGCATCGGTGTTGGCCAGTGGCCTGGCTGCCGGGTGCGGTGGGGGGGTCGTGACATAGGCGGTGGGCAGCCAGTTTGGAGGGAAATGAGAAGGCCTTGGGGCAGTGTGGGCAAGGATAGGGGCGGGCATCATTGGCATGGTGCGTGTGGCGGTGGGCTGCCAGTTTGGAGGGGTAGCAGAAGGACTTGGAGCAATCAGGGCATGGGTAGGGACGGGTGGGAGCGTGGGTCCAGAGGTGGGCTGCCAGTTTGGAGCAGTGGCCAAAGGCCTTTGGGCAGTGTGGGCAGGGGTGCGGGCGGGCACCACTGTGTGTGAGGCGGTGGGCTGCCAGCTTGGAGGGGTAGGAAAAGGCTTTGGGGCAGTCGGGGCACGGGTGGGGTCGGGTGCCGCCGTGTGCTAACCGGTGAGTGGCAAGCTTGGACGGGTAGGAGAAGGCCTTGTCACAGTCAGGGCAGCGGTGCAGGCGCTGGGGTGGGGGCCGCCGGCGGGGCCGAGAAGGCATGCCCCCAGACTTGGAGGGCCCTGGAGCCGACTGGCTGGGCTTCTGCAGCGGGGCCTGGTGGGGAGCTGGGGGACAGGAGGATTGGTGGGCTCCAGGAACCAGCCCAACACCCTGGGCTTAAGCTAGGCTCCGCCACCACCTTGACGTTGCAGCCCACCACCCAAAGTGTACCTTAGCATTTTAAATGTCACACTGATTTTCCAAATGGCAATGTTTCTGCTTCCCTCATCCCCCATGCATCATCCTGAGGGGTTCCAAAGGGTTACCTTCCTAGGTCCTCAAAGTTACTGAGGCATCTATTTCCAGTATCTTTCCAGTGATCACCCTTAAGTCCCACATCCCCCTTATGGCTCCTATAATTTCCTGAGTCCTAGCAAATGATCACTGGAGATTTCCCAAAACCAGATGGGAGGATTCTCCAGAACAGATGCAGTTTGGGGGATCCTAAATGTCATGATCCTGGGACTTTAAACTTTCAGCCTATGATTTCCCAAAACATGTGATCTTGTAGCACCCATTCCTGGGAATGACCCCTACTCACAGGCAGGGCGGCTCTCAACTGCTTTGGTCACCGGATCCTTGCCAGTAGGACTAGGATCTGTGCCCTCAGCCTCTGACTTCGCACCTCCATCCAGCATCTTGCTGACACAGGAACCTAGGGACAGGGCGCGGCGGCGGGACGATGCGGGTTGTTACCGGGTTGATAGGGATAGGGTTGGTTGAAGGGCCTAAAATTAGGTCAGTCTGTTTAGTCTGGGATCCTTAGGTGAGGGCAGGTGTGGCGGGAAGACGGGGGCCTAAAAGCAGAATGGGCGAGGCTATGCAAATCTAACCTAAAGACCTTTTGCAGTTTAAACCCAGGGTTGACGCCTTGGGCGGAGTAGGAGGGGCCTGTGTTCAGAGTGGGCGGAACCTTCCCCTCCAAACCCTACGGCCGTCAGCGCTAACACGGGAATGGGCGGGGCTATGCAAAAAGACCAAAGTCAATTGCTCTGAAACTCTGGCCAGAGGCGGGCCTCTGAGTGGGAGTGCAGCTCTGTCCCAGGGGAGGGGCCTATGAGCTCAGTGGGCAGAAGTTTACGTCCAAGAAGTGGCTTTACCAGGCTTTGGGCTTAGTCTCAGTCCATTGACGCCGCGTCAGCCTCGTCTTTCTTGCTGGTAAATTTCATCCCCGGTGTGGATTGCGGCCGTGGAAGACAGAAGGGAGACCTGGAGGAAGATACGAAAGGAACCTGGCCTGTGTAGCAATCAAGAGCTCTTCAGTGGAATTTCCCTTGGGGTTGCAAGCATCTGGACAAAATGCACCCCTCAGAATAGTAGCATTCGTGCACCAAATGCCAGGTCCCCCCGGAACCGAGGTGTCCGAACCCAAATCGACCCTCCTCCGAGAGATTCTGGCTTTTAGCCCCAACTCTATTTTCCGTGGACTAGGCGTCCGAGCCAGGACCCCTACCCTGCTCACCTGCGGGACCGCCCCTCCCCGGGGGCGGGGCTCCGAGCCCCTCCCTCCTCGGCCGCTCCGGCTGCCCCAGCCGCTGTCGCGCTGCCTTCGGACCCACGGAGCTGCACCACCGCGCGAAGGGGAGGGCAGAGGAGGAGGGAGCTCCGCGAGCCGCAGGGCCCAGCCTCATTTCCATTCCCTCCGCCCACGCCCGCGTGGACGCCTGCGCAGTTGCGGCCGGCAGAGGCTGCGGCGGGGGAAGACCGAATGGAAGGAGGGGCTGGGTGAGCCTGGCAGGCAAGTTCACCATCAAGCGCAAAGCTGCCCGCCCAAGGACCGCGGTAAAGTGCAGAGCGGATACGGGGCCTACGGTGGCTGGCTGGAGTCAAGCACGTGCGGTTCACACGGACTAACTACGCTTGGAGATCAGTGAGAAAGCTCCCGGCATCTGCACTTCTCCTTTAGTGCCCTTCTTCTTTCCACCGGCGTGCCTGAGTTCCATCTGCGGAGGCAGTTTCAAAAGCTCGTTTTCCTTAAAGGCCTTTGCAAAAGAATTTGACCATTTCTTGGAGAGAGAGCGGGGGAGGACTCGCTCAGAGCGAGTTGGTGTCCAATAAAAGGCACGGCATTTGTATAGCGTCCCGTCAACCCTCACCACTGGGTGGCTCGAGGTTCTCAGCGCCCCCCGCGCCCCGCATTCCACGCGTCCTTCCTCCCCCGGGCCTGAGTGGTCCCGAGGTGCCCAGGTCCATTCTCCTGATGCCAGACCCAGGGGTGGCGTTCTTCCCAGGCAGTGACGTGCATATTCCTGCCCCACGCTGGAAGGACCGTGAAGTGTCCTTTAAAGTCCTCTGCATGGCTGACTCTCCAGCCTGACAACAAGGTCTGGCGAGCCCTGGGAGCTGTGGGAGTGATTTGGCAGGTTATTTGGGTTCTGAAGCCAGATTGCCTGGGTAACTGGTCTGAACTCTTGGCTCTGCCACTTTCTAGTCTTGGGCAAGTCACTTCATCTTTCAGGGTTTCAATTTCCTCATATATAAAACGGAGGAGGGTTCTTGGGATTAAATAAGATAATCAATGGAAAGTGTTGAGAATAGAAAGTGTCTAGAGTGCTCAATAAATGCTATCAATATTTTTGTTTTTATTGTTATTAAACAGGCCTGATGGGGTCAGAGTTGTACCAAGAATAGCAAGTGACCAGACTTGAAGATGGAAAGGACCTTGCTGCATTCAGAGGATCTCTCCTGTCATATCTTGTCATGTCCCAGATTCTTGCTTTCCTTTCAGTTCTTGTGTATGCCTCTGTCAGTCCTACCTCAGTGTCTCTGCACTAGCTGTTCCTTCTTTCCCGAGGGCTCTTCCTCCATCTCTTTGATGGCCTGTTCCACCCCCAGTTCAGATGTTATAAAGGCAGAAGGCTTCTCTGCCCACCCTTCCCTCCATTCCTCTGCTGTGTCCTCTCCCTTATCACTGTCTGTCTGTCTTCTAGAATGTGTGCTTTGTTAAAATGGACGCCTTATCAATCTTGTTCATTTCTGTGTCCCCAGAATCCAGAACAGGGCCTAGCGCTTAGTAGATGATCACTAAATCTGTGTCAAATAAATGCTTGAAAGAATTTTAACAATCAGAATCCCTCTGTGATGGAAAGATAGAATTATGGGGAGAATGGAGAACTTGAGGTCAAGGAACTTGGGCAGGGGTCTAAGCTGAGTGAGAAACCAGGGGAGGGTTTTAAACTTAAAAAGTTGGGCTGGGATTATAGCTCAGTGGAAGAGGGCTTTGCTAGCGTGCATGAGGCCCTGGGCTCAATCTCCAGCACTGCAAAGGAAAAGAATTAGTGAGTCGGAGAAACACAGGAGATATCATGAACTAGTTTTGGTTTTCACATACTTTATTTATTTATTTTTTTTGTAGTTGTAGATGGACAGCATTTATTTTTGTATGCAGTGCTGAGGATCAAACCCAGTGCCTCACATGTGCTAGGCATGTGCTCTGCCACTGAGCCGCAGCTCCAGCTCCTCATACACTTTTTTAACCATTTTTTTTTTGTTATGGAAAAGCCAGGTGTGGTTTTTCTATAATCCCAGCTACTAGGGAAACTGAGGCAGGAGGATTGCAAGTTCAAGGTTAGCTTGGGCAATTTTGCAAGACCCTGTCTCAAAATAATTTTTTTTTTGAGGTATTGGGAATCAGACCCAGAGCTTTGAGCAAGCTAGGTAAGCACTGTACCACAAAGCTACCCTTTGTTTTTTGTTTTGAGATAGGGTCTTGCTAGGTTGCCAAGGCCAGTCTCAAACTTGCAATCCTGCTCAGTCCCCTTGGTAGCTAGGGTTACAGGTGTCTACCACTCTGCCCGGCTTAAAAAAAATAGTTGTATTTTTTTAAAGGGCTGAGGTGAAACTCAGTGGCATAGTGCTTGCAGAGCATGTGTGGGGCCCTGGATTTCATCCCCACTACTAAATAAATAAATAAATAAGTAAATAAAATAAAAAAATTCAAACTTACACAGAGGACAAGGAGAGAAGAGAACCGCTCACTGCTGTATGCCTATCACCTAGGTTTGATTTGGCCAAGTTTGTTTCACCATTACTCCAGTACCCCTTTTTGAGCCCCCTGAATTAGTCTGAAGCAAATTTCAGATATTTTATCCAGAAACTTTTCAATCTGTCTCTAAAAGATAAAGACAATCTGTAAAAACAAACAAACAAAAATAACCATGATATCATTATCATGCCTTTAAAAATTTATAGTGGTTTCTTTTTTTTTTTTTTTTTTTTTGGTACTGAGGATTTAATATGGGGGTGCTTCACCACTGAGTCACATTCCCAGCCCTATTTTTAATGTTTTCTTTTGAGACAGGGTTTTGCTAAGTTGCTTAGGGACTTGCTGAGTTGCTGAGGTTGGCCTTGATCTTGTGATCCTCCTGTCTCAGCCTCCCAAGCTGCTGGGTTTACAAGCATTACAATCAGCTTAGCCATTTTTTAATGTTATCTAATACACCATCAGGGTTCAGTGTTTCCTGTGGCCCCATCAACATATTTTCCCCACTCTTTCTTTTTCTTTTTTTAAATTTTGTTTTATAATTTTTTGTAGATGGACACAATACCTTTACTTGTCATTTATTTATTTTTTTGTGGTGCTGAGGATCAAACTCAGTGCCGCACATGTGTGAGACAAGCGCTCTCCCACTGAGCCACAACCCCAGCCCCTTTCCCCACTCTTTCTAAGCACAATGTTTAATTTTATTTCAAACATACAGAAAAGTTGAGAGAAAACAATTATTTTCTTCCCCAATAATAGAATTGGCTAGCATTTGTGTGTGGGCCTGTCATACATAAGGCCCTGGGTTTGAGACCCAGCACTTAAAAAAAAAAAAAGTGACAACAATCACCCACTTGTGACCAATGTTTAAATTATCACACCACTCCTCCCAGATGATTCTGAAGCTCACCACCAGACACCATGTCCCATAAATATCTTTTTATCACACTTAGTTTGAATCAGAATTAAATAAGGTCCACACATTGCATTGTTTGCTGTGACTCTTAAGTCACATTGACATTTTATATGCTCACCCTGATTGCTGCATGGAAAATTAATTGTAAAGAGGTAAGTGGAAGCCAGAAAACCTTAGTGAGGCCCTATTACATAGTAATCACAGTATTAACTGCTAGCATTTATTGAGCACGTATTAACTTGTCATGTACTGGAAATTGTCTTTATATGCATTAATTTATTTAATCTCCACAGCCATTTATTAAGAGGAGGTACTACTATTATTCTTGCACAGAAGAGGGAAATAAGGCGTGGAGCACAAGGTCACACGCCCAAGGTCACATAGCCAGGTCTCTGCAGGAAGTAATAGAACCAGGATTTGAATCCCTGCAACCTGGTCCTGGAATCCAAATGATTCACATGGATGCTTTGCTGCTTCTTGATGGGGTGAGAGGGCATGATGATGGAAAGGGGGCCTGAATGGAGAGGTTTCCTCAGCAGGACCTGGAGATGAATTGGGTAGAGGTGGCCAGGGAAGGAAGTGCAGGACAATGATGGAGTAATGCTGGCCAGCTCCCACCCAGGGCCTGTTCTGTGCCCGGTTCTCTTCCAAACGCTACAGGTAGGAACTAACTGGATCTTCACAAAGAAGCAGGGAAATATTTTCAACTTCATTTTACAGGTGAGAATACTGAAACCCAGGGAAAGAACAATTTTCAGTCCAGGGTCTCAGATCTGAGAAGGATGAAGCCATGGTTTCTAACTTTTAGGACATCTCACAGCTGAGCCTACAGAAACCCCAAAGGGCCTTCAAGGATCAGGTAAGTGACCTAGGAATCCTGCCAGAACAATAGGAATGAGCCCTAGTGGTGAGCAGGTCTTATCTGGGGGGTGTCAGTAAAGGGTGCCTGAAGGTTCTTTTTTCCCTGGCTTCTCCCTCCCCTGGGCTCCTCTAATTGCTGCACTTCCTGATGTCCCCACCTCTGTGTCTTGCCATCCTGACTGGGGACTCATCTCTGGGTCCCAGTTTTGTCCAGCTTGGCAAGCCTGGAATTCATGCCTGGAATAAATGAACAAAGTTCTCTTGACTCTGAGCGTTTCTCTCTGCCTGTTTCTCCAGGTGTCTTCTCGTCTTCTCTCTCCATATGATTTCCTATGCTGATCTCCAACACCTCTTCCTACCTCCCACAATCTTCTGGAATTTGTCACTGTACCTTTGTGACTCTATTTCTTTGTAGGACATCTATTTCAACCCTCCCTGTATCTCTGAATGGCTCTTTTGTCTCCCTCTGTGGTATCTGAGTAGCTCCCTTGCCCTTGAGTGACTCTCTGAGTCTTACCTCTGCCAAACGCCCCCAGAAATACTTTGGGAGTTTGGCAAAATTGGGTTTTACTGACTTGCTGTAGCTTAGGAGGGAGAACCACAAAGGAAGTCCTGGCCAGCTCCTCTGGCTAGCACTAGCAGAGGACCTGGGAAAAGGTGACATTTGTGTAAAATTTGAATGAGGCAGAGTTTAGGCTTAAGGCAAAGCAGATTAAAGTGGGGCCTCCTCTGAGGATGCCCTCCAGAGCTGGTTTCTTGGAAACTCCAGAGTTAAGACTACGGTGGACTTCAGTGCATTGTCACATGCCTGTAATCCCAGCAGTTTTGGAAGGCTAAGGCAGGAGGATAGTAAGCTTGAGACCAACCTGGGCAACTTAGTAAGATCCTGTCTCAAAATAAAAGTTAAAAGTGCTGGCGTTGTAGCTCAGTGGTAAAGTGCCCCTGTGTGGGAAGCCATGCGTGTTTAGCAAATCAGGCTTGGCTGAGCCATGGAAACTGACAGTCATGAGAGACTGTTTCAAATAGCCTGTGGGTAGGTGGCCCTGTATAGAGTTGGCTCACTGTCTGAGGAAATGCTCATTCACTAAGCAAATGGCTTCCCTAACTCCACCTCATCCTGTTCCTCAAGGGAAGAAGCCCCTCCATCGGGCCCCTTTACCTGTGGGATGATAAAGAAAGGTGAAGGTGGGCTCCTCCAGGTTGTTGGAGGCCAGATCTGGCATGGCCCAGTCAGCCACTCCTCCTTCCATTTGAAAAGATTATTGGCTCTTGTGTTTATTTGATTAAATAAGTTTTTTGGTGATTAATTGAGAGCTGGTATCTTCCTCCAACAGAAACTCTTCCCTTCATCCACGTGGGACGTGGATGAGGAGAACCCCCACACCTCTGGTTTTAATTTCAGTATCAAAAAAAAAAAAAAGAGAATAAAGGTGGACCTTTGTTGCCTGAAACCCACCTCAGAAGCTCTATGCACTTGGGCTAGCAGTCAGGCTGCTTCTCTGACAGGTTTTTGGATCTTCCAGACAAGAATGGAGTGATTTGGGGTTTTTATTTGTTTTTTATTTATCTACTTATTTATTTTTAAAAATTTTTCTTAGTTCTGGATGGACCTTTAATTAATTAATTAATTTATATGCAGTGCTGAGGATCGAACCCAGTGTCTCACATGTGCTGGGCCAATGCTCGGCCACTGATCCACAACCCCAGTCCCCATATCCGTTTGTTTTTGTATTGAGGATGGAACCCAGGTCCTCCTGTGTGCTAGGCAAGTGCTCTACCGCTGAGCTACTCCACAAGCCCAGGGGTGTCTTATTCACACTATTGGTATGATTCTGAAGAACAAACCTTCTGACAGTCCATGACAGCAATTTAGACAACAGTTTCTTGGCTCTGGGATTTTGATGTGAATGAACAAAAGCTGTTTGTAGAGGTTCACAACCCATCAGAAGACAAGACAGTCCTCGGCCTGAGCTTGCAAGATATAATGCAAAATTATATCTTGCAAACTTTTACATATTTTTATACATACTAATGCATGTATGCATGTGCAAATGCATATATAATATAAAACATTTCTTGGGAAGAAAGAAAGCATTTCTGATAAACTGCTTTAGGAAATTTTTGGATGAACCTTAGGGGAGTTAAGTGTTGTTCTGGTAACTAGGGACCCACCCAACAGTCCCTCAAAACTGTAGTGACCTCGAACCATGTATCTTTTTCTTTCTCATATTGACTCTTCGACCACTGGGCTTTTCCTATAAAATGGCTTGTGGCTATTCGTGGTTAGGGGTCTCTTAGGTAGCTACCTTTCTATCTCTCTTTCTATGCCAGTATCCCTGTGTCTCTGCGCGTCTCCGGAGTGTCTCTGTTCTGTTTCTCTGGGTCTGAGTGTCCCCGCGTGGCTCGTTGTCTTCCTTGGCCTCTGACACCTCCCCGTGGCCTCCAGCTTTGCAGCTGCATGCAGCGCCCGCGGCCCCTTTAAGACAGGCCCCGCCCCGCCCCGCCTCGCCCCGCCCCGCCCCGCTCTCAGGGTCAGCCCTGGAGCGTCCGGCTTTGGCGGGTGCTCAGCCTGGGCTCAGGGTGGACCCCGGCCTGGGGCGCGATGGCAGCGGCGGCCCTAAGGGTTGCTGGGCGGCAGCTGAGCCAGCGCAGCGGGTCTGGAGCCCCCGTCCTCCTGCGGCAGGTGCGAGGTGGCTGGGCCGGGAAGCGGGTGTACTGGACCGTGGGCAGCGGGAGGGGAGAAACTTCTGGATCTTTTAGGGGGAAGAGACCTGGGGGTCCCATGCCCGGATATTGCACAAAGGCGGTGGTGCTTGAGGCTGGAGTGCCATGTCCAGCGGAGCGATCTGGGGGACCTTGGGTTTGGGCCGAACTCCGGGGTCCGTTACAAGAGAGAGTGCTGGGGACCCTGATTTGGGGTGTTAGTTGGAATTCCTGGCTCTCTCTCCCTCTGGATAGCCCGTATTTTCCCTTGAATGCCTATTCCTTGCTTTACCCTAAAGCCTTCCCTCTCGAGGTTCTCATTCTCCTTTGACTTTTTGTCTTTCTAAATAAACCCCTGTCTCCTTTTGAAAGAAGGAAAAAGAAACTTAGGATTATTGAGGTCTGGCAGAGGAAGGATGGGGGTCCCGGATACCCCGTTTCCTGACTGCAGGAGAAAGAGGGACCAGGGTTTCTGCTTCTGAATCTTAGGCAGAGGACGGAGTGTGGTCTGGACTCCAGGCACCCAGGGATGGGAGTCGCAGTTCAGTGCTCTCACCTGTGCTGCCTTTGCCCCACCAGATGTTTGAACCCAAGAGTTGCACCTATACGTACCTACTGGGTGACAGAGAGTCCCGGGAGGCTATTCTGATTGACCCAGTTCTAGAGACAGCACCTCGGGATGCCCAGTTGGTCAAGGAGCTGGGACTTTGGCTGCTGTATGCTGGTTAGTCTGGAGACCAAACTCTTGGAGGGAGGGAGGGAGGGAGGGAGGCTGAGGCCTTGACCCCTGGGTCTGAGGGGGGAGGGCTGGGCCTGGACCCCTGGGTCTGAGGGAGGAGGGCTGGGCCTGGACCCCTGGATCTGATGGAGAAGGTGGGCTGGACCCTGGGTCTGAGGGAGGAGGACTGGGCCTGGGCCTTGGATCTGAGGGAGGAGGGCTAGTCCTGGATCCCTGGGTCTGAGGGAGGAGGGCTGGGGGCTGGGAACACTTGGTCGGCTCTGTGCCTTCTTAGGCTTGTCCTCCTCTCTTCCAGTGAATACCCACTGCCATGCAGACCACATCACAGGCTCAGGGGTGCTCCGGTCTCTACTTCCTGGCTGCCAGTCTGTCATCTCCCGCCTTAGTGGGGCCCAAGCTGATCTGCACATTGAGGATGGTGATTCCATCCGCTTTGGACGCTTTGTAAGTTGGGTTCTGGGTCCCTGAGAAGAGGGTGGTGGCCTGGACTCCTTGAGCTTAAGGGAAGAGGGTACTGGAGCCCTGGGCTACTGAGTCTTCATGAGGAAGGACCTCAGGACCTGGATTCCTGGCCCCTGAACTCACATCTTTGGGAGGAGGCCACCATAAACACAGGTAGGGCATTGGGGCAGCAGGTTCTAGGTGGGTGTGTCTCCAGCCAAGTTCCTTAAGTCAACAACATTTATGGAGTTTTCTATGACTTTGGGGCAGCTCCTTTGGCCTGGAATTTCCATAAAAATTGATTGCTAGTTCGAATTCTGAGGCCAGGACTGAGAAGGAGACCCAGCTCTGCCTTCTGAGCCACTGTTGGAGGAAGTAGCTTCCCTTGCACAGGGCCAGGACTGGGGTGAGGCATCTAGGGAGCAGTATTTAAGGTGGTACTCACTTGCAGAGTGCTGTAAATGCAGGGCTGGTGCCTAAGAGTGGGTGCCTCCTTAAATATGGCACCCCAGTAGCCTTGCCCTAGCCCCAGCCCTGCTGTTGCCTCACCTAGGAATGGTCTGGAGGTCCCCACCTTCTTCTCTTTCTTGCCACAGTTGTAATCAGCAGGTTTCCGGCCAGAATTGCAATCCAGGGCAATATGGAAGAGTGGAGGGGGTTGCTCAGGGGAGGGGAAACAGCTGACAGGGCTTTTTTCCCTAATCAGAGTTGCTAAAGATGTAGAGAATTTGGCTGACTTTGGGGACACAATGCCAGGTGACAGGGTGAAGTCTCAGCCTCTAGGTTAAAAGGTTTTGCTCAATGGAAACAGTTTATTTATCAAGAGTGTTCAGTGGAAATGAGGACTGTGGGGGTCAGATTGTTTCGCTGCAGTAGTCACAGACCTTTTTTTTGGTACTGGGCATTGAACCAGGGGCGCTTAGCCACTGAGCCATATCCCCAGTCCTTTTTTATATATATTGTTTTAGAGACAGGGTCTTGCTAAGTTGCTTAGGGCCTCAGCTTCCCAAGCTGCTGGGATTACAGGTGGGCACCTCTGTGCCCAGACACAGACTCTTTATTTCAAGCTTGTTTTGGGAAGTAGGTAAAAAAGACTTTGTACGCTTCTGTGTGTGGTGTGTTAACACCCAGGTGCTAATGAGCATTTCTTGGATTTGAGCAGAGCTTCAGAAGGATTAGGAACGTTTAGAGTTTGTGTCAAGGTGAGTCTTGCTTCCTGTGAGCAAGTGTGGAAGGGTTTAGCTATGGTACATTTGATTTCAGTGTTTATTTTATCTTTAGTGACCTTATTGGTATAATCCATGTACCATATAAGTCATCCTTTTAAAGTATGCAGTTCAGTGACTTTTACTGTATTCAGAGATGTATATCCATCACTGCAATTTTAAATTATTTTCATTTCTCCAAAAAAGAAATCTCATACCCCTGAGCCATCAGCCCTGTCTTCCCCTTCTCTTCCTCAGCCTTCGGCAACTTTTTTTTTTTTAATATCAGGGATCGAACCCAGGGGTGCTTTACCATTGAGCCACATCCCCCCTCCCTTTAAAATTTTTTTTTGAGACAGGGTCGTATTAAGTTGCTTTTAAGGACTTGCTAAGTTGCTGAGGCTGGCTTTGAACTTGCATCCTCCTGCCTCAGCTTCCTGAGTTGCTGGGATTATAGGCGTGCGCCAATATGCCTGGCTTTTTTTTTTTTTTTTTTTTTTTGTACTGGGGATTTATCCCAGAGATACTTTACCACTGAGCCATGTCCCCAGCCATTTTTAATTTTAACTTTTGAGACAGGGTCTTGCAAAGTTGCTGAGGCTGGCCTCGAACTTGAGATCCTTCTGTCTTAGCCTCCTGAGTTGCTGGGATTACAGGTTTGCACCACCTCAATTTGTAATATGCTTTCTGTCTCTATGGATTTTCCCAGTCTGGATATTTCATAGAAGTGGAATCATACAATGTGATCATTTTTTACTGACTTCTTTCCCCGAACAGCACAGTCTTTGCAGCAATCTTTCCTATTGTAGCATATATCAGTACTTCATTTCTCTGTATTGTTGAACAACATCCCATTACATGGATGGTTACGCCCTGTCTTATTTATGCATTAATCAGTTGCTAGACATTTGAGCTCTTTCCACTTTTTGGCTATTATGAATACTGCTGCTGGGAACATTCATGTGCACATTTCTCTGTCAACATATGTTTTTATTTCTCTTGGGTGGAACTGCTGAGTCACATGATAATTTTATGTTTAACAATTGGAGGAGCTTCCAGACTTTCCCAAGGCAGTCCCACTATTTTACAGACCCACCAGCAGCACCTGAGCGTTCCAGTTCCCCCTTCGGCCTTGCCGGCCCTGGTAGAATCTGACTTTATGGTTGTTCAGTGTTGGTTTGCCTTTGGTCTGGGCTCTTTGTCAGTCTTTGAAGGTGGGCCCATTTTTTAACCCTCTTATTTTTCCTGCTCCTAATTTTAAAGAAGTCAAGTCTCTAACATCCACACAGTAAGGTGGGACGTGCACAGACTGCACAGTGCAGCTGGTATACGTGTACGTATGTTTACCCCGCGTACTCGCCACCCACATGGAGGTACAGAACAGGCCGTCACCCCCAGGCTTCCTTGTCCCTCTTCCTGGCCGGTGACACATCTGTCAAGGAATCATTCTTCTGACTCATGTCTCCACAGATAGTTCCACTGTCTGGACTTTATGTGGAAGAATTACAAGCCAGTCCACAGGTGGTACAAACCTGTGATCCCAGATGCTCAGAGGCCAGGGCAGGAGGAGCACAATCTCAAAGCCAGCCTGGGCCACTTAGACCTTGTGTCAAAATAAAAGTAAAACGGGCTGTGGCTCAGGGATAAAGTGCCATTGGGTCCAATCCCCAGTACAAAAATAAAAAAGGAGGAGAAGGAGGAGAAAGATCAATTATTAGTTACGCGTGTGTGTGTGCGCCCGTGTCTGTCCCTTTATGCTCTGTAGACTCTGCCGTCTGTTGTTGCAGTTCTTTTCTTCTCATTGCTCTATTGCAGGGTTGGCAAACTTTTCTTGAAGGGACCAGATAGTAACTATTTTCAATTTTAGGTTGTAGGGTTGCCACTACTGGGCTCTCATTTTATGGTGTGAAAGCAGCAATAGATGGTGCATAAGTTAATAAGCATGGCTGTGTTCTAATGTAATATTGGTTTGGGCCTCTAAAATTTGAATTTCAGATAGCTTTCATGTGTCAAAAAATAATTATTATGTTTTTCAACCATGAAAAAAATACAAAAACCATTCTGCGCTTGCAGGCCTTCCAGAAACACCTGGAAGGCCCAGTTTGGTCCACCCCACCACAGTTTGCTGATCCCTGATATAGAGTATATCACGGTGTAAATTACACCACAGTCTGTTTATGCATTCTCCCTTTTTTTTAAAAATATTTTCTTAGTTGTTGTTGTACCTTTATTTTTTATTTTATTTATTTATTTACATGTGGTGCTGAGAATCGAACCCAGTGCCTCACACGTGCTGGCAAGTGCTCTGCCACTGAGCTACGGTCCCAGGCCCTACGTTCTCCTTTTAATGATTGTTCTCAGTTCTGGGTTACTATGAAAAATACTGCTATGAAGTTTTCATGTTTTGTGAGGGGTTTTTGGCAATACTAGGGATTGAACACAGGGATACTTTATCATTAAGTTATATCCTAGCCCTTTTTTATTTTTTATTATGAGGCAGGGTCTGGCTAAGTTTATTGCTGAGGTTGGCTTTGAACTTACGATCCTCCTACCTCAGCCTCCTGAGTTGCTGGGTTTACAGGCATGGGCTAGTGTGCTGTATAAGAATATATGAATATTCTTGTGCAAATCTCATGGTGAACATTGCCCTAAATTCCAAGGAGTTGAATTTGCTGTGTCATAGAGATAAAATGTTTGACTTTAGTAGAAATTGCCAGACAGTTGGATTTTTGTTTTGTTTTGTATTTGACAGGGTCTTGCTATGTTTGCCTTGGCTGGTCTTGAACTCCTGGACTGAAGAGATCCTTCTGCCTCAGCCTTCCCAGTAGCTGGGACTGTAGGCATGCTCTGTGTGTGTCTGTGTTGCTGGGGATCAAACCCAAGTCCTCAGGCCTGCTAGGCAAGCGCTTGACCACTAAGCTATATCCACAGCTCATCTTTTAAGTGGCAGTTCTTTTATGATTTTAACCCATATTCTGATCCACTGCTCAATAAGCAAAACGCAAATTACAACAATAAAAAACATACCACAGCATTGTGCCAAACAGTTTTTTGAACTAGTACAATTTACTCTGAAGATGGACCAAATGTGAATGGTTTCATTGTAGAATGATTTTTCTTTTCTAATAAGCAGTGACAATTAAACATTGTGCTCCCTCCAGCAGGTGGCAGATTGAGAAAGTTATCCTTGCCTGTTAAATCTGTTGATTTATAGAAGAGTGCTGCTCAAAATATGATTCTTCAGGCCCTGATATAGAGATTCTTTAATTGTTTGGGGGTGGACACAGGGAATCGGTAGTTTTCAGAAGCTCCATCAGTCATTCCTATGTGACCCACGTGGAGGAATTTTGAAAGAATGACAAGCTGACCGGAGTAATTCCTCTTATTTGAAATTAGATATTTGAATCATGAAGCAAGTCTTTTTTCCTGCTGACGTTTTATAAGGAAAAATTTCAAGCATACAGAAAATTTGGAAAAACTACATTCACACTGTATACCACTGTCCCTTCTCTTTTCTTTTGTGGTGCTGGGCATGGAAGTCAGGGTCTCTCACGTGCTAGACAAGGGCCCTACCACTGAGCTATCCCCCGCAGCCCATCTTTATTTTTGATGCATCACCAAGTTGGACATGTTAGCACACCATCCCTAAACAGAACAAATAATTTTTCCTTTCACAAGATAAAGGAATTGGATTTAGTTGATGGAGATACAGAGTATTTAGTGACGATGAAAATGAGGCTTTGGGTTTTGGAGCTTAGCTGTCCTAGGAACAGTGGATCTTTCTACCAAGGTACTTTTGAATCCTGGAAGAAGAAACTTGGGGACCAAATGAAAAGCAGGCGGAGAGTTTGCTGGCCGCCAGGGGGCAGTGTAGGCTGCAGGAACTGCCAGGCTGTGAGTGGAGTCTGCACTGCTTGGTCCTGTTTGTATTGTTTGCCTGATTGCGGGAATTTTCAGAAGATTTAGCAGCTACAAGAAAGGGTGTGGTGTGTCCTTCATTTGATGATGCATCATGGAGGGGAAGGATGAGATTGTTGAAAGAATGAGGGGTTAGGTACTGCCAGGCAGCTGGGACCAGCTGGAATATTCCGCAACCAGGAAGATCACTCAAGTTTCAGGAGCAGCTGAGGCTGCCTTCAGTCAAGAGCTTAGTTGAGCCCACTTGCAACTTTTTATTTCGAGTACTTCCAAAATCGACAAGCAACTGAGATAATAGTTCCTTCCCCACCCCCCGGAGTTGGGGGATGAAACCCTCACACTTGCTAGTCAAGTAAGCACTCAAGCTATGTCCCCAGCCCCGATAGAACAATTTTAACACCCTCACACAGTTCCCATACGTTCCCCAGTTACTGGTATCGCAGTTGCTTTATTTCTCTCTTTCTATATGCTTCCCACTTCCCCTACCCCCAACACTCAAAAGTAAATTGCAGGAGCTCAGGGTGTAGCACAGTGGTGGAGCGCTTGCCTGCTATGTCCAAGGCCCTGGGTTCCATCCCCAGCATGGGGGGGGAACTGAATTGTAGACATATTACCCCTCAAATCTTCTAACAGTGTTCAGACTCTCAAACTTTTTAAAAATATATATATATATTCTTCATCTGTTGATGGACCTTTATTCATTTATTTGTGTGTGGTGCTGAGAATCGAACCCAGTGCCTCACACATGCTAGGCAAGTGCTCTATCACTGGGCCACAATCCCAGCCCTCAAACTTTTTGATCTCTGGACTCTTCTAAGAACTAAAGAAGACCCTAAAATGTTTTTTTTTTTTTTTTCTTTTTTTAATTTGGTACCAAGGATTGATTCCAGGGGTGCTTTACTGCTGAGCCACATCACCGACCCTCTTTATTTTTTATTTTGAGACAGGGTCTTGCTAAGTTTCTGAGGGTCTGGCTAAGTTGCCTAGGCTGGCCTTGAACTTGCAATCCTCCTGCTTTACCTCCTGAGTTGCTGAGATTACAGATGTGTGCCATCATGCCCTGCTGTTTAGTTTATGTGGTTCTCTTAGTATTTCCTTTATTAGAAATGCAAATTGCAACTTCTTCATGTTTTGGTGCTGGGGATAGAACTCAGGACCTGGTGCATGCTAGGCAAGTGCTCTACTGCTTAACTACATCCCCAGACCTGAGACTTTTTAAAATGTTTTTTATTTAATTAATTAATTATTTATTTATTTATTTAATTTATTTATCTATTTTTGCGGTGCTGGGGATTAAACTCTGGGCCTTATGCTTGCAAGGCAAGCACTGTACCAACTGAGCTATATCTCCAACCCAAGACTTTTTTTTAAAAACACAGGAATATACAAGCACACATTCCATTTGACATCAGAGCAATGGCATCATTAAAGATCATGAAACTTCAGGAAAGTTCACTAATATTTGTAGGGCAATGCAAGGGGAAAAAAAGCAGAAGACTTTTTTTTCTCTGAATCCTGGGGATTGAACCCAGGGGCATTTTATCACTGAGCCACATCTCCAGTCCTTTTTATTCTTTATTTTGAGACAGGGCCTTGAGCAGTTGCTGAACTTGAACTTGCAGTCCTCCTGCCGCAGCCTCCTGAGTTGCTGGGGTCACAGATGTGTGCCACCACTCCCAACAGTAAAAGACTTTTTTGAAATGTTATGAAAACCATTTTGACCTTGTGGAACCTCAGGTTTCTTTCAATTACTCTTTGAGAACCACTCTTTTACAAAGCCTTTGTCAAAGTACCACAGTGTACCGTGATTCATCTCATCAGTAAATATTGAGCCCATGTTCAAATTTCTTGGGTTGCTCCAAGAATAATTTTTTGCACCTGGTTTTAGGAACCTTGACCCAGTAGAGGTTCCTACACAGCATTAGTTTATTATGGCTGCTGAGTCTCGATCTAGAACAGTTTTGTATGCTTTGTGCCTCATGACATTGACTTTTTTTTTTTTTTTAGTACAGGGATTGAACCCAGGGGCACTTAACCACTAAGGCACATCCCCAGCCCTTTTTTATATTTTATTTAGATACAGTCTTGTGGAGTTGCTTAGGGCCTCACAAAATTGCTGAGGCTGGCTTTGAACTCACAATCCTGCCTCAGCCTCCTGAGCCACTGGGATTTCAGGCATGCGCCACTGCACGCGGCTGTGACATTGACTCTTTAAACTTCCTAACCTGTTGTCTTGTAGCATGTTCCACATTCTAGATATGTCTGATGTTTCCTTGAGGCCTAAAACTTGTTTCTTTGTCTTCTAAAACTTCCCTTTCCTACAGATTGAAGTTGATCGTGGATATTTTTGTGTTGGTTAATAGTAATTATTTAACCATTAGTGACAAAAAATTGAGTATTTGCTTCTCATCAGCTCTGTTAGTGAATTTTCACAGCATTTACCTCCAGGTATTTTCAGAGTCAAATATTGTGCCCTCTACCCATTTTGGGGAGGAGGAAGTTTGAAGGTTAAGCACATGCGCGGTCCTCCTAGCTTGGATGTGGGGCAACTAGGACTTGAACTTGGGCAGATTGACTTCAAGGGCCTTGCTGTTGACCACCAAGGTTTTCAGCTCCCAGATGCCCGAGGGACAGTTTAAACAGACGGTCCTGCTGTGGGTTGATGGCTGGGTTTCTTTGCTCAGAGGGGCCCCCTTGCCTGCCCCAACCCAAGCCCCATCTTCCCTCCTCAGAGTCCCAGGAAGGCAGGGCTCCACCTGGCTCTCTTACTCACCACCCTCCCTTGATCCTTTCCTTACGAATAATACAGAAAAGTTTTGGCAACTCTAAATTTGGTCTGATATACAAAGGTCACAGACTTAAATGCCCACAGAGGCTGCATGGGCAGTGTTCTGCGACTTCCTGCTGTGTGATTCGGGGCAAGCGTTTTACCCCTCTGGGCTTCACTTTTCCCCATCATGGCCCAACATGGGTACCCATGGAGAGTAGGCAGAGCAGAGCCTGGCTTGTAGTTGGTTCCAGGCAAAAACATTTGCTCTTGACACCGTTGTGGTTTATTCCCACAGAGAAATATGTTTTCCCTGCATGTTTTGTTCTTGTTGTGACATGTTATGCAAATTGTCTTTTACTGACACCTTTGACTTCCCTTCTCACCCTGTGTTTTGGGTGAACCAAGCACACAGTGGGTATAAATAGCAATTGACATTTGGCACCAGGGAGCAGGGAGTGGTGTGGCCTCTGGCAAATTTTCGGGTGCATTCCCTACTTATGGGGACATGAACTGCAAAGTTCATGTTGGTTTTCTACATGTGGGAATAAACCCAAGCTTTTCTTCTGTTTGATTGTAAGAATCAAGTTGGGAATAGATCAATATCTCCTACTTCTGAAGGGTGGACAACAAATGCGGTCTCCTCATAACCACCGACCTGTCCAAACACAATTCTGTGGGCCGCATCCAGCCCTCGGGCCTCTTGTCATGTCCTTTCTGACAGACCGACCTCATCGAGCTTTCTTAACAGTGACGTGAGATCGGAATTATTTTCCCCATTGCGCAGATAAGGAAGCACAGAGAAGAAGGGGATTTGTCTAAAAATCACACAGTAAGGAAGCAGGGCCAAGCCAGGATTCGAACCCCGGAGACTTTGATTCTACTAGGTCAGTTGTATTCCAAATTTTAAAACATTTTTATTTATTATTTATATTTTTATTATGTAGCGCTTGTGTACTGAGAAATTTTCCAGCACTTTACATACAAAGTAGCTTAACCCTTATAACAGTCCTACAAGCTGGCTACAGTTATTATTCCCATTTTATAAATAAGCCGACAGGCCCAGAGAGGTAGAATAACTTGTCCAAGGTCACACAGCTAGTAAAAGAATTAAGATTAGAACCCTCACTGTCTGGCTCCAGAGAGTGCTTTTTTAAAATTTTTAGTAACTATTTGATTCTATTTATATAACATTCTAGAACATGCAAACTAATCTGTAATAACAGAAAGGTCAGGAGTTGACTTTGGACAGGGGTGGAGGAAGGATTGGAAGCATGGATTGGAAAGGGACATAAGGAAACAGGGTTGTTGGAAATGTTTGTCATCTGATTGTAGTGATGGTTTCATGGGAATAGCTTTTTAAAAATGTGAAATAAGGAAAGAATTATAAAGAAATCACCAGGTCTGTAAGTGAACCCACCACATATTTACAGAACAATAACTCTAAAACTAATTAAAACATTTCAGTGCATAGGGAAAGAAGAAAAACTTCCCAGTTTCTTTTATGCAACCAGCATAATTTTGATACCAAGAACCACTTGTGCAGTTATTAACTCTGGGAGTCAGCCACCCTGCATATGACCTGGTTTCAAGATTATTTGTGTGTGTGTGTGTTTTGTTTTCAGAAGTTTAATTGCAATTTGTCTTCATATGATTTCTTTGGGCATGTTAGTCAGCTTTCCATCACTGTGACAAACATAAGGAGGAAAAGTTCCATCACTGAGATAAACATAACGAGGAAAAGTTTATTTTGACCCACAGTTTTATAAGCTCCAATCCATGATCTGTTGTCCCTGTTACTTTGGTCCCGTGGTGAGGCAGCACATCATGGTGGCTATATCCCTTTCAAGGCCACGCCCCCAATGACCTAACTTCCTCCCACTAGGCCCCACCCTACTAAAGGTTTCTCCACTTTCCAGCAGCACCTGAGCTGGAGACTTTGGGGGATATTCCAGATCCGAACTATAGCATTGGGCTTATCCTGCTTGGAAAATTAGCAACCCAGTAAAATAGCAAGAAGGAAGAGGAGGCATGTTGACCTCTACGGCTGCTGCCAATGAGAAGGTTTTCATATTCAGGACAAAGCTCATGGTCTCCTGACACCCTCCTAGCATGTCCCTGCCACCCTGGCCCCTGTCTTTTTCCATGCCCGTGGCCTCTGCTTCAGTGTGTATCTTTATCATTGTCTGCTCCTCTACGTGCCCCTCTTTCTGCCCCCCCAATCTTTGTGGTGCTGGGATGGAACCGGGGCCTCACCCCTACTTGGCAAGTGCTCTGCCACTCTGCTGCCTCCCCAGCCTCTCTAGAAACCTCCAGCAGTCCCGGATTGCTTTTCACCCTTGTCCCTGTGCCCTCTTCAAGAGGTAAGTATTCTCCACCTTGATTCAGAGCTGAGCTGCAGCTTCATGAAGCAGTGCTCGCTCTTGTGCAGCAGGCCCCGTGAGGTCTCTCGTTCTGTCCCCTGCTCTCCACTCCAGCCCTTGCTGCCCCCGCCACTCCTCGGACGTGATGCCACTCTTTGTGTCTAGCTCATCCTTGTATCTGTGGACTGCGTCCCTCCGCGTTGTCCCGTGTAGTCACTTTGCTACACGAGGAGGTGAATACACCCCGACATGTCCATCACTCCGGTTAGCAGGCTTGCTTCTGCTTTCGGCTTTTAGGAACAGCGCTGTGTGCCAGGAGGTCAGCCCAGGGCATGGGTAGGTTTTTTGTTTCCCTTCATAACGTACCAGACTTTCCATTTCTCCACATCAGCCCTTTCTGGCAGCCTTTCTGGTGTTGTGTGGTGACGTCCTGTGGTGATGTCACTTTATTTCCCTGATGACAGGTGAAGTGGAGTACCTTTTCATGTGTTCCTACGCTTTGGATATCCAGGTTTGCCATTTTTTTTTTTCACTTCTTTACTATGTTTTTCTGTTAGGTAGCCTACCTTGTTGATTTGGAGGTTATCTTTACGTATAGATCCAAGAGCTTTGTTGGATGTTTGTTTATGTATAGCTCCTCCCCCACCCGCCGTCTTCATGGTGCATTTAAAAAAAGAGATGTTTTTAATTTTAGTGTAGTTCAACATATCCATTCTGGATCTGGAGTGAAGACTTTGTGGGCCGAAGGATTCTTTGCCCCTTCCAAGATGACAAAGTCATTCAATGTTTTTCTCTAAAGTCTGCTGTTTGAGCTTTCATCTTTAGATCTGTAGTCCATTTAGAATTTATTTTTGTGTGTGGTGTGAGGTAGGGGTCCATGTAAACTTTTCTTCCTAAAGAGACATTAATTGATCCAGAACTGTATTGAAAAGACCATTTTCCCACCACGGTACTGCAGTGAACCAGTGCTTGACGTTAAGAAAACGTGTGATCGATCTGGCCACTCGCTGGCTCACCCGCTCCCATGGCTTCACCCGCACCGCTGGATCCAAGCCTGCCGTCTCTACCATCCACTCTTGCTCGTTTCACTGCAGCCTCCTGTCGTTTCTCCCACTTACCAAGCACTGAACATGAAACAAGCGAAAAATGACCACAGTGTCTTCAATAAGCAGGAGTTAATTTTCTCCTTCAATAGGACATCTGGAAGGTAGAAGAAGGCAGCCACCGCCTTTGTTTCAGCAGCACTAGGTTGGTGGGGTTCTCAGGGCTGTCCCTTTCGGTTGCAAGGTGGCTGCTGCAGCAGCAGCCTTCACACCTTGAATTTAGAGCCAGAGACGGGAGGAAAAAACAATGCCTGTTCCTTTTATCAGGGAAAGAAAAGCTTTCCTAGAAATCTCAGGAGTCTTAACTGAGATCTTGTGGACCAGAGAACAGTCAGGGGCTACCCAAGCTGCCAAAGAGACTGGAAAAGTGTTTTCCAGGGACGTTGATATCCAGAACCCATTTGGAGTAAGGAAAGGCGGGATGACTTGGTGGGAGCCACAGAGTCTGCATGTGGGGTCCTTGGATGTCAGCAGATGACTGACCTGGACAAGGATGAGGTTTGGTGAGGGGGAGCTCTGTTGAGAGGGAGGAGGGGTTGGTGTGTGGGGACTAATTTTATAAATGAGGACTAATTTAATAATGATGCTGGGTCATTAGAGTAATGTTTTTTTCTGATGAACCTTGCCTCCCTGGAGCTCAGTGTGCAGATTTAGACCACAGGACTCCCAACATGGGCATTTTGGTGCATATGCGTCAGTGGTTCCCAATGGCAGTGTCAGAAGTAGCTTGAGAGGTCATAAAGTGTGCGTATTTGAGATGTTGATAAATACTGCTAATTTCCCTCCAAAATAATTACGCTGACTTGTACTCATACCCCAGGAAATCAAAAGGCTTGTCCCAAACACCTTAGGCGACTCTGATAGTTGTCAGTCTGGTAGGTGAAAGTAAGTGTTTTTAAAATTTAAATCCTTTCCTCCCTCCCTCCCTTTTAAGGGAGGTTGAACACCTTTTCAGGTGATTTTTGACTATTTATTTTCCCTTCCATGAACTGCCTGTTCTTTTCTTTTTCCTCTTTTGGGAATTCTTTCTTAATTTCTTTCTTTCTTTCTTTTTTTTTTTTTTGTTATTGTTTGTTCATTTGTATTTTTGGTAATGAGGATTGAACCCAGGTGTGCTTTATCACTGAACCACATCCCCAGCCCTTTTTTTATTTTTTTATTTTGAGACAGAATCTTGCTGAGTTGCTTAGGGCCTCACTAAATTGCTGAGGCTGGCTTTGAACTTGTAGTCCTCCTGCCTCAGCCTCCTAAGCCACTGGGGTTACAGGTGTGCACCACCATGCCCAGCTCTTTTGGGAATTCTTGTTGGTGCTTAGGATTTGTTTATGTATTGTGGCTTTTTTCACCTTAAAGTACTTCGTTTTACATATTGCCAATATTGTCTCTGAGGGTTTTTTTGGTTTTTTTTTTTTTTTTTTTTTGGCGGTGCTGGGGATCGAACCCAGGGCTTTGTGCTTGACAGGCAAGCACTCTACCAAGTGAGCTATCTCCCCAGCCCTTTTTTTAACTCTGATTTTTGTTTTTTAAATCATCAAGTTGCCTGGGCATGGTGGCACATGCCTGTAATCCTAGCAACTTGGGAAACTGAGGAAGGAGGATTGCAAATTCAAGGCCAACCTGGGCAACCTAGCAAGACCCTATCTTAAGGGGGAAAAAAATTAATAAGGGGTAGGTGTGTAGCTTGGTCATAGAGTGTTCCTGGGCCCAATTCCCAGGATTGAAAAAAAAGAGAAAAGAAAAAAAACAGTTGAACTATGTGGTCACATTTTTGTTTTCCTATGGCCTCTAAAATTTTAGTTATACTTAAGAACCTTTCCCACATCAGGATTTTATCTATATATGTGTTTGTGTGTGTGTGTGTGTGTGTGTGTGTGTGTGTGTTTCCTTTAAGCATAAAATTGCACATTCACAGTTTAAAGAAAGAAGAATACAGAAAGAGACTAGAAGAAAATAAAGGGCTGGGTCTGGGGCTCAGTGGTAGAACACTTGCACTGGGTTCGATCCTCACCACCAAGTAAATATAAATAAACAAAATAAAGGTATTGTGTCTCTCTACAACTAAAAAGTATTTTTAAAAAAGAATAAGATATATATTTAAAGACTAAATTTTTGCAAATATCACACTGTCCAAGTTGCTTTGTAACCTGTTTCTTTGCACTTACTGGATAGCAAATGTCTTTTTTGTGTCCCTAAGTATTTGTGAAGCATCATTAAGTTTCGTTTTAGCAGTTGCACTTTTAATGGCTGTTTAGTATTTCATTTTTATGGTAGTGTGCTTATCTTTTTCTTACTGTCTTGTCAGCTGTTCATATATTGAACATATTGACCACTGTGGTGAATACATTAAAAATGTGCTTTCCTTTTAAGTTTTTTCGTTTTGTTTTACTTTGCTTTGTGGTGTTATTTTCATTCAGAAACTTCAAATTGATTTTAAGAAAACTCATAATCTCTTCATTCATCTAGATGTGACTCTGGTGGGGCCCCAGGTGGGGCTTCTGGAGCCAATTACCTCAAAGCTTGTTGGTGACTGTCTCTGTACACCCGTCCCTGCTAGGCCTTGGAGACCCGGGCCAGCCCTGGCCACACCCCAGGCTGTGTCACCTTTGTCCTGAACGACCACAGCATGGCCTTTACTGGAGATGCCCTGCTGATCCGTGGATGTGGACGGACAGACTTCCAGCAAGGTGATCGGCTCCTTATTCAGGCCAAGATTCAAATATGGTTATATGTGCCCCAGGGTTTTAAGCATCAGCTCCAAGAATGAATGGGTGGACCTTAGGTTTTCAGGGGGCCAGTTTTACATTCAGAATAGCTGCCAGAATATGGGAAGAGTTCCACTTAGGGCATTAGCTGTTGAAGGCCCATTAAATCCAGGGGTGCATTAGTTACCTATTGCTGTATAACAAATTATTGCAAAATGTAGGGACTTAAACAACGATTAGCCAGGCAGTGATGCATCTCTATTATCTTAGCAACTCTGGAGGCCAAGACAGGAGGATTGCAAGTTCAAGGCCAGCCTTAGCAATTTAGTGAGACCCTATCTCAAATTCATTTTTAAAAAATTTAAATTTAAAAAAGAGCTAGAGGACCAAGTTGTGGTTCATTGGTAGAGTGCTTGCCTAGCATGCGTGAGGCACTGGGTTCAATCCTCAGCACCACATGAAAATAATGTGTTCACCTTTAACTAAAAATATTTTAAAAACAAACAAACAAAACAAACCCAAAGAGCTGGAGATGTAGCTCAGTGGCAGAGTTACCAAAAAAAAAAAAAAAAAAAAAAAAAGATTGGACATTCACTCACACAATTTCTGAGAGTCAGGAATTCAGGAGCAGCTTGGGACGTGGCCTATACTCAGCAAAAGGCTGGATTGGGGCTGGGGGACCCGCATCTGGGGCGGCTCCCTCTCGTGGCTGCAGTTCCCGTGCTTGTTGGCAGAGGCCTCACTTCCTCACCAGGTGGACTGTTCCATAGGGCTGCATGAGTGTCTTTATGGCATGGCAGCTGGATACTCCCAGAAAAAAATAACCAAGAAGCCCTCATTTTTTTTGACCTCACCTCAGAAGTTACACTCTATCACTTTTGCAATTTCCTATTTATTAGGAGCAAAGTATATAATCCAGACAGCTAGATCAAGGTGAGGGAAACGAAGTGTCACGTTTCAACAAGAAGAGCCAAGAATTTATGAAGGTGTTCTAAAACCACATCAAGGAACTTAGCTGCTGGTGGGTGTGGGGGGCTGAGTTCTGCTCAGGACATCAGCTGCTCAGAGCACTTAAGGCTGGGGATTTAACCACGGGGAGGCTGTGATCCCTGGTTCAGCCGTGAGATGGGGTTTGACCACGAGGAGGCTGTGGTCCCTGGTTCAGCCGTGAGAAGCAGTTACACTCGGGGTGCAGCTGCAGAGGGCGGTTTGACTGGGGTTTCCCTGTGGGAACAGGGTTGAGTTCTGGCCCTCAGGATTCGGCCGCCCTTCAGGTATGTGCATGAATGTGGTTTGACACTAGGTTTGGAGGAGGAAGCCAGGTCCCTGCCCGCCTCCCTCTCTCTACTCCCTCTCTACTTCACCTCAGTCTCTCGTCTTCTCTGACTCCTAATGTGCTATTCATCCATTCCCAACACACCATGAAATGGGAAGGTTTGGGTTGAAATGAAAGGCAGAAGAACATTCCAGAGAGGTTTGTTTGCCTCTGTCCCAGTAGAGGACTCGGCTTCTTGTTGGAACCGTGGTTCCACTCTCCTCCTTGGCCTCTCTTCGTTGGTGTCTTACCTTCTGGTTCACCTTCTTTACCCAGAGCCCTTCCTCGGGCTCCCCAGAGTGGGGATACACCTCCTGGGGGCTGCAGAGTCTCTTCCCAACCTTACAATCCCACATGAAGGTGAATTTCTCACCATTCCATAATTCTTCATGTATGTCCTTCCCTCTACCTTGACAGAGGCCTGCTGGCAGCAGATGAGGGAGGGGGCTTAGCTACCCTGATTAGCCTCCATCCTTTTCCTGAGGGAAGGCATTTTAGGGCTTCTTCTGTCCTGTTCACCCACTGACCTCTGACCTTTCCTTCCCCAGGCTGTGCTAAGACCTTGTATCACTCAGTCCACAAAAAGATCTTCACTCTTCCAGGCAACTGTCTGGTCTACCCTGCTCATGATTACCATGGTGAGGACTCGCTGGAGGGTGGGGGCTTACATGACTTTTGAGGGGATAGCCAACTCCCGCATTCTTTGTGTGGTGCAGAGACCACAAATCCCAGAAATTCCTCTGGCCAAAAAAGATTAAGTGCTTGGGTGTGCTGTGTGTGGATACAGAAACTAGACTAGACAACTTCTAGAATTCTTCAGGGCGTAGGTTTTCCTGGGACTTTCTTATAGAGTTCAGGGGACAGTGGAAAATTACATTTCCCATAATGCCCAATGGGGAGACAATCTCAGGAATATTTTGGGAAGACCCCCCCTGGCCCCCGTTAATGCTAGGCTAGAGAGGCACCCAAAAACCTCCTGGAATTGTAGTTCTGAGCAGCCCAAGGTGCAGAAGCAGTTGACTTTCCTCTACCTTCCCCCTACCTCGGTCACTAGGACACACAGTGTCCACTGTGGAAGAGGAGCGGACTCTGAACCCTCGGCTCACTCTCAGCTGTGAAGAGTTTGTTAAGGTCATGGACAATCTGAACTTGCCTAAACCACAGCAGATAGGTGAGCACCTGATATCTTGGACTCCTGGGTCTGAGGGAGGAGGATGTGGGGCCTGTACTCCTGGGTCTGAGGGAGGATGCTTAGGGACAGAACTCTAGTTCCCTAAAGAAGGGCTCAGCATATCTGGGTCCTTGGTGGGGCATGGGCTTCTGCCTAGCCCCTTGGTTTCATCCACAGTTTCTTCTTTTCAGACATTGCCGTTCCAGCTAACATGCGCTGTGGGGTCCAGACCCCACCTTCCTGACCTGTCTCTTGTCAGGTGCTCATGTCCGTTAAGAATGCACTCAGTTGGGCGAGGGGAGAGGGGTCACTACCAGGCCTCCATCCCCCCACCCCATCAGCCCCTCAAACTTCTTAAATAAAAAGACTTTTTTCTTTTTGTCATGAATCTGACTTCTGTCTCTTTTCTGGGAGAACCAGCTGGGTTTTCAGTGGAGATGCTTGGAGTTAGTTCTAGTCCCTTGGAAAGGCTGGGGAGCTGGGCAGGATGCAGGTCCAGGAAGCCCTAATGACATTTCTAAATCACAAGATTAGAAGCCAGCCTATCTGGGCAGGTGCTCTCTTGCATGGCTTTGGGTCAGAGCATGTTCTAGGCCTGAGTCCTAGAGTAAGGTACTTTCCCTCTGCAGCCCTCCATTGCCTGATCTGTAAAATGGAAATAATAATCAGGTGTCATGAAGATCTGATAGGTCCATAAATATGAGTTCTTGGCACTCTGCCTAAATGGCCAACTCCCTGTGAGTGCTATTATTGTTGCTATCATTTGGAATGATCTCTTAGGCACTTCCTGACTTGGAGTGACAATTTACATAATGGTTAAGAAGGTGGATTTTGAAAGAATGAACCTGATGTTAACATTCAGGATGTGTAGACCTTGGACGCATTTGGCCCCCTCAGCCTCAGTTTCCCCCAGTATAAAATGGAAGCAGTAATCCCTCTTTTAGTGAGCTGCTTTGAGGATGAAACTAAATTAAGGTGTGTAAAGTATTCAGCACAGCTCTTGACATCTAATAATCAGCTTTCACGTACCAGTTATTTTCTGTTTTTGCCTAGAGAGGAAAAGGTCTGACTGAGACCTTTAACCTCTGTCCTCCACCCCATAGCAAAGTGTGTTTGGGGCGGGGGCACACTTCCTAGTGTTTCTGGGTGGGTACCTGACTCAGCTCAGAGTACCCCTCTCCCCTCGTCCAGCTCCCTAAACCGGTTGGGGCCCTTCTAAAGGGCTCATTAGAGGGGAGAAGTCCCCATCTCCATTCCTATCTCCCTTTGAGAACTCTCAGAATGTGGGCATTAGGGAGGCTGGTATACAAAGGTGGCTAAGAAGCCCGGCCCTTCAGGGGACAGGAATGGGAGAGCTGGAGGCGGAGGGGGAGGTCGCGACGCCGGGTTCTCCGAGGGTGGGGCCCGGAAGGCCAGATGCCGCGGCTGCGGGCGGGGCGGGCTGGTGGCTCCCTCCGCCCTCCGGAGCTGTTGGACCTGTTATCCCCCCTCCACTTCCGGGCTGCTGGGGAGGGGGACGGGCGGCCTCTCCTCCCTCTTCCTCAGCCACCTGTCTCCAGCAGAAGCTGCGGTGCCCAGAGCGCGGAGCGGAGCGCGCCGGAGCCCGAGCTGGTGAGGGGGCCGAGGCTGCGGGAAGGAGGGGGCTGGAGACTCGGCTTCCTGGGCCCGCGGGGGAGACGGAAGCTGGAGATCGGGATCTAGTTCCTGGGAGAAGCAGAGGGCTTGGGCTCCAGCCTTGTCCGGAGAGGGGAAGACCAGGAGCCCCGATCTCTGAATCCCTGGGAGACGCGACAAGGGTGCTGCTCCCTTACACAGTGGGGTCGGGACTCCCGGACTCCGGGGAGGAAGGGGCGGCGAGACCCGACAGGAGGAGAACGAGTCCCGCTAAAGTAGTCCGGGAGATTGTCCGGGAGATTGTCCGGGAGATTGTCGCGGGCTGCTGGAGAGTCCGAGGCCCGACACCTGGATGGGAGGGAGGCTCTGGGTCGCCGAGGCCAACAGGGTCCGAGCTGGGACCCCCGACTCAAATTCCCGTCCCTCCTCCCGGGGAGCGTTGCCTCCGGAGCCATCAAACCTTGTCCCGACTTCATCCCCCGCCCCAGAAAGCTTCATTCCACGCCCTCCAGTGCTCAGGCCGGTCCTTTGAACTCTCAGGCCCAGCCTCCTGGAGCACTCCGCGAGGCCAGGCCGTCGGGTGCTGCGCCGAGGACCCCAGGCCACGCCCACCCGCCCAGACCACGCCCCGGAGCCCGGACCACGCCCACTCCGCGGGAGTCTGAAGCGGCCATGGGGACTCCCAGTACCCCGGAGGAGAGGTCCGGGTCCCCGCCGGTCCCCGAGTGTGACGCAGAGGTTCAGCCCCAAGGGGCCTCCCAGCCCCATGGTCATCCCGATGAGCCCCAAGAACAGGAGGCGCCTGGGGCCCCGGCGGAGCTTCCTAGCGGCCAAGGAGTGGAGCAGCAGACTGAGGAAGAGGAAGAAGTGGGAGAAGGCAGCAGCACCGAGAGCAGCCGCGACGAGGTGAGGGGCCCTCAGGGCGGCAGCCACTGGGAGACCCAGACAGACAGCGACCCAAACAGGTGACCGGACACACAGATCCATGGAGAGAAACCAGATAGAGACCTAGAGACAGGGAGAAACACACAGAGATGGGGAAAGATCACGACAGATACACGAGCAGACCCAACAGAGACCGACCCAAACGGGTGACTGAACGCACACGTAGAGAAACCAGACAGATGTGGACCCAGAGACAGGGAGAGATACACAGAGATAGAGAGAGACAAACCAGGACTTGGAGCTAGATAGACTCAGACCTACTGAGAGACAGAAACCAGATAGAGACACACAGACCCTTGAGACAAAGATCCCCAAAGAGACTGAGACATGAAGGAGGGAGGGAAGGACAGAGGAAGAGTCCCGAGATTCAGAGGGATGGTTAGAGACACAGAGGGCAACCCAGAAACAAAGGGCGAAATTACTCAGAGAAACAGAAAAACAGGCACAGAAACCTGGCAAGAGGGAAAGACCCCGAGGGACAAATAGACCTCATGATTCCGAGACAGAAGACACACTGAGAGACAGGGGAAGAGACTCAGAGAGACCTGGGGAGAAAAAATCAGAGAGATCCAGGGACTACCAGAAAGTGACGCAAAGAGAATGGGACCTGGATTAAAAAGAAACACCTTCCATGAATCTGCTTTGTACCCCCTTCCTGAACTGTGAGCACCTAGGATCCAGAGGTCCCCAGACCTGCCCCTTCCCCTACCCCCCCTTATAGATAATGGGGCATGGAGGTGAGTGAGCCTGACCGTGATCCCCCAAGGGATGAGGGGTAGGGACCAGACTATTCAGTGATCCCCACTCTCTCCAACTTCAGCCAGAGGGCGCGCCTCCAGCACCGATGCCGGCCACGCCCTCCACATGCACCCCTTATGGGGAAGGGGTGCGAGCTGTGGCGAGGCGGCTCCGAGCACAGAAGCTGGAGGCAGTGACTCGCGTTGCCCTGTTGGAGCAGAGAGTGAAGGAGCTTCAGCGCCAGAAGGAGGAGCTGAGGATTGAGGTGAGGCTGTGGACCCCTTGGGAAGTCTGCCCTCAATTCCTCTGCCACGCCCGCTCCCAGCCCTCTTCTGCCTTGGGTCGGATTCCAGGCCCCCAGCTTCCTCCTTCCTCCAAACCCGGGTGCCCAGAATCCACCCTCAGGAATCCAGGCGTTCAGGCGCCTGGGCCCTTCACAGGTATAGAACCCTCAGCCCCCGCCTACGGACCTTGCTTTCTCTCCGCAGATGGAGGTGGAGGTGGCCCTGCGGCGGGGTGAGCTGGCTGGGGAGCGAGTGGCTGCCCGGCGGGAG
Organism: Sciurus vulgaris; assembly: GCF_902686455.1. NCBI lineage: Eukaryota > Metazoa > Chordata > Mammalia > Rodentia > Sciuridae > Sciurus > Sciurus vulgaris. The sequence continues at coordinate 53,102,000 of NC_136478.1, read as the reverse complement.
GAGGAGCAGCTCCGGGAGCTGCTAGGGCAGCAGCGGGCCGCGGAGCAGGGCGGCCAGGAGCAGCGGGAACAGGTTTGTTCCCCTGCGGCTTCTCCGTTGGTCTCCTTCCTTGCGTGTGTGTATGGATGGGGGGTATTCCTGGTGGTTTGTTCTGGTGACTTGGGCCCCAGGGTTGTCCCTGTTTCCCAGTTGGGTTCACTTGGGATCCAGAAACACAGAGAGCAGATCCTTCTCTTGGTTTCCTCCTCCCTCCCTGACTGTGATTCCAGACCCGGCTCCTCGGGTTCTTCCTTGACTCCCTCTCCTTTTGCTTTTTAATTATCATAGTAGGAAAAACTTCAAACCCACAAAAATCAAATTGACAGCCTCCCTACCTGGTGCTCCCTGACCTCTGCAGTAGTAAATCTCCCTTCCTCCTTTCACGTCCCAACATCTCCATAACATCATTATCTCACCTTAGGAATTTTTATTTTTATTTTATTTTTAATGTGCTAGGGATGGAACCGGGCCTTGCTCATGCTAGGCAAGTGCTCTACCAACTCTTACCTTAAGAATTAATATGTTCTTATTACTGTCTTATTTCTAGTCCATTTTAATTTTTTCCTGGACTGTCTCAAATACACCAGTTAACAGGCGGCTTGTGTGAATCAGCTTGAGTCGTGCTTGGTCGTGATGTCTCCCATGGCTTCATCACCTCTGGTTCTCACCTGGGGTTGTCTCTCCTTGCTGTCTGTTGGAGAAACCAAATATTTGGTCCCATGGGCAGGCTGTGACTGTGACACTCAGTGGCCTTCTATTGCTATGAGCAGGTGGTTCCTTAGTTGTAGAGGCTCAATCAGAGTTAGATGTGCTTGTGCTCTCTGAGCAAGTATCAGGGACATCACTGCTGGCAGTCCAGACCTCCATGAGGTCACTCTGATATCTTTTAATAATCTTTTATCTAAAGATTTTTACTATCCATTGGTGGTCATTGCTTGGATTGATTACCATCATGGCTCGGAAAATGTGACTTAGTATTTATCATTCTTTCTCTTGGCAAGTAGCTTGCATGTTGGCATTCTTGGGACTGGTCCAGGGCCCTCATTTATAATTAAAGATACCGTATTTCTCCAACCATGATTTTTCTCACCCTGATTTCACTCCTGAGGTCTATCTATGTGCCTGCCTATGTACCCAAGAGTACAGGCCCCCAGCCCTCCTCCCTCAGACCCAGGGTCCAGCCCCAGCCTCCTCCCTCAGACCCAGGGTCCAGACCCAGCCTCCTCCCTCAGATCCAGGGGTCCAGGCCCAGCCCTCCTCCCTCAGACCCAGGGGTCCAGGCCCAGCCCTCCTCCCTCAGACCCAGGGGTCCAGGCCCAGCCTCCTCCCTCAGACCCAGGGGTCCAGCCCCAGCCTCCTCCCTCAGACCCAGAGGTCCAGCCCCAGCCTCCTCCCTCAGACCCAGGGGTCCAGGCCCAGCCCTTCTCCCTCAGACCCAGAGTCCAGACCCAGCCTCCTCCCTCAGACCCAGAGGTCCAGGCCCAGCCCTCCTCCCTCAGACCCAGAGGTCCAGCCCCAGCCCTCCACCCTCAGACCCAGGGGTCCAGGCCCAGCTCCTCCTCCCTCAGACCCAGAGGTCCAGGCCCAGCTCCTCCTCCCTCAGACCCAGGGGTCCAGCCCCAGCTCTCCACCCTCAGACCCAGGGGTCCAGGCCCAGCCCTCCTCCCTCATCCAGGCCCAGCCCTCCTTCCTTAGACCCTGGGTCCAGGCCCAGCCCTTCTCTCCAACTCGCAGGGGGATGATTTCAGGAGAAGCCAGGAGTCTTCTTTTCATTCTCCATTCCTAAAGCTGTCTTTGGCAACTCTCTTTTCCACATCATTTGTCCCTTTGTCCCTCGGTCACCAGGCCCTACATGCCTCCCTTTCTGTTACCACTAAGCTCATGAGTCACTGGGTTCTGCTTCCCCTGTGTCTCTCTGATACATCTCTTTCCTGTCCCCGCTGGCCAGGCCCCAGCTCAGGTCTTATGCTCACTCACTGCTTTGAGGACTCCTGAAGGAACTGGCCCTGCTATTCCAGCTCGCAGGGGGATGATTTCAGAGCCTGGTCCTCCTCCATCCCTTCAGTCCTTCATGGCTCCCCATTGACCAGACCTGACATGAGGCACATGGGCAGCCTCCTCGCTGCCATGTCCCAGCAGGCTCCACCTCCCTGGCTGAGGTTTGCCCCCCAAAGTTCTTATGCTGTTCAGTGTCTGTGCACTAGTGCCATGCTGCTCTCTCTGTCCCAATTGTCCTGGTGTCCCCAGGTCTAAATGCTCCCTGATCTGAGGGCCACCTTAAAATCCCCATGTCCAGGAAACTTTGGCTTCCAGCAGGAATTGTTTGTGGCCCAGGTTCCCACATCTCTGTTTTCATCACTCTGATTGTCCTCAATTGTAAATGGCTGTCCCCCTGGAGGACAGGGCCTGAGTTTGGACCCAGGGACCCAGTATTACCCAGGAAGGACATGTTTCCATTCATTCCTTCACGTGTTCCTCTCTTTCCTTTCCCCTTCCCTCCTCCCTACTCTACTTCGCTCTCTTTTCTGCCATGCTAAGGATTGGACTCAGGGCCTTGTGCCTGCTAGGAAAGTACTCTGCCATAGAGCTACACCCAGCCCTTTTTATTTTTTATTTTGAGACAGGGGTCTCAAAAGTTGCTGAGGCTGGCCTTGAACTTGCAATCCTCCTGCCTCAGCCTCCTGAGTAGTAGATTATAGGCGGCACTGCACCAAGCTTCTCCTTAATTTGTTTTTCAAACAGCTGCTAACTTGGAGTCTCCTCTGGGGTGGCCCTGCACAGGGCTGAACCAGACAGGCAGGGTCCTGCCCTCGGAGAGCTGACATGCAGGCAGGGTCTCAGGACTGGCTGGCCTTGCCCTTGCCCTTGCTGGCCTGTTTCCCTCTCTGAACTCGGTCTGAAGCTGAGTCTGGTTGTTTTTCAGGAGCAGAGGCGACTAAGTCAGGAGCGGGAACGTGTGGAGGGTCTTCGCCACAGACTTCAGGAGGCCCAAGGACAGCTGGATTCCCAGCCAGAGGACCAGCGTGAGCGACTTTTGCAGGGGGTACAGGAGGTAAGGGCCCTCTGGATCTTCTCTAGGACCCGATAGCCAGGCCCTAGCCCTCCTCCCTCAGACCCAGGGTCCAAAAGCTCAACCCTTTTCCCTCATTGACCAAGAATCCAGGCTGCAGCCCACTACTTCCCTCCAGGCTTTTTATGTCCCCACTCACAGATGAGGGAACAGCTGGACGTGGCCCAACGCGCCTATGAGGACCTGGAGTTCCAGCAACTGGAGCGGGAGAGCCGGCAGGAGGAAGAGGATCGGGACTGTCCTGGGCTCCAGCTGCCAGAGCCCAAGGTCCAGGAGCTTCAGGCCAGTGTGGCACAGCACAGGGTGAGCATCAGTGACTAGCCCTGCCTGAGGCCATTCCTGTGTGTCTCCCCCACTCCGTGACGCTGACTGAGCCTTCAGTGTGTCACACCCAGTGCTGAGCGTCCATGAGTTTTCACTTGTTGAATCTTCACACAAACCCACAAGGCAAGTCCTGTCCTAGTTTTTCCATATTTAAAATGAAGAAATGGGTCAAAGTTTTTATGTCATCTTTCCCAACGTCACTTAGTTCATGAAGGGTGGAGCTGGGGTTGGAATCTACAGTCTTTGCCACCACCCTCTATTCCTCTCCATCCCTTGTCCAAAAAATGTGCCTGCCAGTCCTTCCTGCAAGCTTCAGGTTGAGAGTCTGGCAGGTTCTGTGAGGAGAGGGGCGTGTTTGACTACACACCAGTGTGCCCTCATCTGGGCTCGAAGCTCTGATGGGGGTCTCCTCCTCCCACCTCTACTTCCGGCTCTTCACATCCCTCTTTCTTGTCCCTCCTCTGTTAGTTTTTTTCTTTCTTTTTTAAGTTTATTTATTTTCATGCGGTGCTGAGAATTGAACTGAGTGCCTCACACATGTAGGCGAGCCCTGTACCTCTGAGCCACAAGCCCAGCCTTCCTCTGCCCCTTTCTTTCTATCTCTCTTCTGTTTCTATCTTGTCTCCTTCCTCTGCACTTTCTCTGCATTTCCGACTTGAGGTTTGTCCTGGTTGCCATTCATTCGATCTGTTCTGGTTTGCCCTCTCTGTCTGTCCCTTTGTCTCTTCTGCAGGACTCTCTGGGGTTGCTATCTCCTTAGGCCTCTGCCTGTATCTCAGTCCCTCCATCCTCTCTCACCTACCCCAGATCTCTTCTGGAACCCCAAATGGGAAGAGGGCACCAGGGAGCTCACTTGCAGGTCCCTCCCCTGGACATTTGGATCACACCTTCTCTGAGGGGACAGAGCAAACTCCAGACTCACAGGGAGGACATGCTTCTGTGGGAGGGTGGGCTGGGGCTCCTGGAGCAGCTGAGTAACCAGGGTAGGGGGTGGCCCTGCAGCGCCGGATCCAGGTCTTGGAGGAGCAGCTCAAGTCTCTGGGGGAGCAGATGGCGGCTGAGAGCCGGGGCTTGAGCCGGAAGAAGAAGGAGGAGACCCTTCAGGCCCTGGCGCAGGTGAGTTTCCTTGGAGACCTGTCCCAAGTCCTCACTTCCCTTGGGTATCCCACCATCTCCCTGTATCATGCCCCCTGGCTCTGGGGATGGCCCATTCTGGCTTCACCATGTGGTAAACCATGATGTCTCCCTAGGAACGGAGCCGACTCCTCCAGCTCAACTGCCTTCAGGAAACACCAGGTGGGGACTTCTCTGAGCCCAGCCAAGCTCTCACAAAGGTAAGGCAGTTCACACACCTGTCAGGCCCCCTCCCTCAAACCCCGGATCCCAGGGGTCCAGGCCCAACCCTCCTCCCTCAGGCCCAGGGGTCCAGGCCCAGCCTCCTCCCTCAGACCCAGGGGTCCAGGCCCAACCCTCCTCCCTCAGGCCCAGGGGTCCAGGTCCAGCCTCCTCCCTCAGACCCAGGGGTCCAGGCCCAACCTCCTCCCTCAGACCCAGGGGTCCAGGCCCAGCCCTCCTCCCTCAGACCCAGGGGTCCAGGCCCAGCCTCCCTGCAGACCCAGGGGTCCAGGCCCAGCCTCCTCCCTCAGACCCAGGGGTCCAGGCCCAGCCCTCCTCCCTCAGACCCAGGGATCCAAGCCCAGCTTCCTCCCGCAGACCCAGGGGTCCAGGCCCAGCCCTCCTCCCTCAGACCCAGGGATCCAGGCCCAGCCCTCCTCCCTCAGACCCAGGGGTCCAGGCCCAGCCTCCTCCCGCAGACCCAGGGGTCCAGCCCCAGCCCTCCACCCTCAGACCCAGGGGTCCAGGCCCAGCCCTCCTCCCTCAGACCCAGGGGTCCAGGCCCAGCCCTCCTCCCTCAGACCCAGGGGTCCAGCCCCAGCCCTCCACCCTCAGACCCAGGGGTCCAGTCCCAGCCCTCCTCCCTCAGACCCAGGGGTCCAGGCCCAGCTCCTCCTCCCTCAGACCCAGGGATCCAAGCCCAGCCTCCTCCCTCAGACCCAGGGGTCCAGGCCCAGCCCTCCTCCCTCAGACCCAGGGGTTCAGGCCCAGCCTCCTCCCTCAGACCCAGGGGTCCAGGCCCAGCCTCCTCCCTCAGACCCAGGGGTCCAGCCCCAGCCCTCCACCCTCAGACCCAGGGGTCCAGGCCCAGCCCTCCTCTATTAGGATCCAGGATTCCCCATCCCAATTCCTTTCATCTTTAGGACTCAGGAGCTCTAGCCTTCGCCTTTCCTCCTCGAGAACTGGCAGTGCAGGCCCACAGCCCTTGCTCTTGCTGGGAAACAAGATACTAAGAACCACATTCTGGCCCCTCTTGTGACTGAGCCTTAGTTTTTCCATCTGAGAAATGGGCTGGCACTGGAGGCATGGGCCAGAGCATCTGAGAATTGGGGTGGCTCTGTGATCTCTTCATCTCTTCCTAATCTTTGCCCTTCTTCCCAGCTGCTGTTCACCCAGAAGACAGACCGGCAGCTGCTGGTGCTACAGGACCCTGCCACCCATGCTGCTGCCACCTCTACCTCTTCCTGCCTCTTCTCCGTCCACAGCTCCCTGCAGGTGCCTCCTTGCTGCTTCTTTGCCCTCATGCCTCTTTGGTCAGTGGGGAGGGAGGGACTGAAAGCAGAGCCCTGTGCCAGAACTTCCACGGGGGCTCTTTGCACGGGGGTGGGGGCTAGGGAAGCTTGACCTAGGGGTATTCGATGACTGCAGTTTTACTTATTTATTTTCTTCCTTCTGCCAACACCCCACCTCTTCCCTGGAGAAATAAGAGCATGTGCACCCAAGAGTAAATTTTAAAAGTGACTGAGCAGGGTGTATTGGTAAGAAGGTCTCTGTGCCCCTGCAGGCCCCTAAGCCCTCTCTCCAGAAGGAAGTTCTTGGTCCTTCCAGAGCTCTTTAAAAATGAGGCCCCTTGAGCTGTGGGTGTAGCTCAGTGGCAGAGCATTTGCCTATAAGCACCACAAAACAAACAAACCTGAAAAACTGGGAGCCCCATCTTCTTAATGGTTTAAACATTTATTGGATGGGTTGGGGCTACTAATTTTTTTTTAATGGAGTAGAAAATATCCGAGTGCTGTGTATGAAGTAAGGGTAAAGAGTACATGGAAAAAAGTCTTGTTTCTGATAGGTTCTTCGAAATTGGTAGCTCTCATTATATCATGTAAACATTTTTTCCCAAAATGTGTGCATTAGCCAGTTGTTCTTTTCTTTTTCTTTTTCTCTTGTTGGTTCTTTTTAGTTAACGTGACAGCAGAATCCATTCTGATACAATTATCCAAGCGTGGAATCTGTCTTTTTCTAGTTAGGATCCCCTTCCTGTGGCTGTACGTGACAGCCGGGTTCTGTGGTGTTTTCATATGTGGACAGGGAAAATGATGTCAGATTCCTCCCGCTGTCTTTCCTTTGTTGGTTTTAATTCTTCATTATCTTCCTCCATCATGGAAACTGTTCTCTGTTGATACATTTAGAGCCGCCTCTTCATTTTTAAGGCTGTAGTAATATAAACAGTAACAAGAGTAGTAATGACAGCTAATTATCAAGTCCTTAGAGAGTGCCAGGGTGGTTGGAAATGCTTCACATAGATCCCACTTAGGTTTTGCAACGATTCTACTGGCCAGGTGACCTCCATTTTATTGGCGAAGACACTGAGGCAGAGAGGTTAAGTTACTTAGCCAGGTGGCGTACGCCAAAGCTAGGATTTGGACCCAAGCATTCTGTTTGCAGAGCCTGTGTTCTCTTTCATTTTATCTTAGGTGGTGCTGGGGTTGGAACCCAGGACCTCTCACATGCTAGACAAGGGCTCTGCCCCTGATCCCAGCCCCAGCTGTGCCAATGTTCTGGCTTCTGTGTGGCACACAGTTCTGTGGTGGGGACATTGAGCTGCCCTCCCTCTGTACGTAGTGATTTGAGGTTTTGCAGTTTAAGCAGTGTTGTTAAGAATACCCGTGTGTGTGTGTGCACTCGTTTGTGTAAAAAATAACATTGAACGCCCTGAGTTCAATCCCCAGCACCACAAAAAAAAAAAAAAAGATGCAAATAATGTTAATTAATATTACATTACCAAATACTATTATATTAGATATAATATGATTATTATATTATTCTATATTATACATAATTATATATTTCACATTCATGAATTAATATTTAAAAATACTTTAAAATGTTTATTATTTAATATTCATTAATGATCATTAATAACAATAATCCATTTTTAGCATTTAAGATAGGCCAGTTCTGTTCTAAGCCAATCTGTCCCTTTACACATGGGATTGCTATTATGTGGAGCTGAGAAACAATTCCTGGCAATTTCACATCTGTAGGATTTCATATCTTCCTCAGAAGAACCCCCCAAAGCAGGTCCTATTATTATTTGGGTGAAGATTTATAGATGGTTTTCTGTAAGAGAAAGTAACTTTCTGTCTGGTTCTTGTGGAAACCTGAGAAGCTGGAGTGTGGGCTGTGTTGCTAGGCAACACCAGCAGAGCATAGTAGGTGCTCAGTGAGAGCCGCTGTTACTATGATATACTTATTAGTATTATTATAATTATTTTCATCCTTGTTCTATTTACCTCACTCTCATCTTTTTAAAATTTAAAAATTAAAAAAAAAATTTTGTGACTACATCAGCCTCTCACTGATGTTCCCCTCTTAATTTTTTTTCCCAATAATTTATTCTTTTTAGTGTGCTGGCATTTGAATCCAGGGCCTTTAATGTCCTAGGCAAGTGCTCTACTACTTGAGCTACATCTCTAGCTCTTTTTATTTTTTGAGGCTTGCTAAGTTGCTGAAGCTGGCCTCGAACTTGTGATCCTCCTGCCTTAGCCTCCCAAGTTTCTGGGATCATAAACATACACCACCACCACACCAAGCCCAATAATTCATTCTTTACACAACAGCCAGAGTGATCCTCATCCTTCCCGCTTTAATATCCTGGCCCCAAGGCCTGAAGTGGCTTCCCTGGCTCACTATGGGCTGCAAGTGCTGTTGTGGCCCTGCCCATGTCTCACTGTGCTCAGCTATGGGGGCATTGATCCATCAACATGCTATAATTTTTCTTGCCTCAGGGCCTTTGCACTTGCTGATCCTTCTACTTGAAGCATCCTTCCTTCAGTCTTCCTTGGACAACTCATCCTTTGGGGCTGAGGGTTGGTATGTAGAAGGCTATTCCTGATTTTCTAATTAGAAGATGATCCTTTTTATTAGTGCCCTGTTCTGGTCTCACACAGCAATTTCTGAGGGTGTGTTCATTTGTAGGATATCTTATTCAGTTCCTTATAATGCAAGCCCCATGCAGACAAAACTGGGGTCTGCATCGCCCATCCTCATTTGCCAAGTATCCAGGCGCTCCCAGCCAGGAAGTGCTGGGGACACTGACTGAAGGAAAGCCCAGGGACTTGGGTCTCAGTTTCCTCTCTGTGAAGTGAAGCTAACACTTCCCAACTCCCAGGGTTTTTTGTTTGTTTGTTTTGTTGTTCTCTGAGATAGGGGTCTCCCTACATTGCTAGGACTGGCCTTGAACTCGCAGACTCATGTGATTCCCCCCACCTCAACCTCCCAAATAGCTGGGACTACAGGCGCCACCACTGTGCCTGGCCTCGGGGTTTTAGGAGGTTCAGCAGACCTGCAGAGTGCCCAGTACAGCCGTCCCTTGGGATCTGTAGAGGATCGTTTCCAGAACCCCCGGGGATCCCAATGTCTGAGGATACTCTGGTCCTTATATAAATGGGGTAGTATTTGCCATTAACCTGTACACATCCTTCTGTGTACCGCAAATCATCTCCAGACAACTTATAGCATCTATAAATAGTTATTATACTGCATTGTTTAGGGAATAAGGGCAAGAGACAAAGTTTGTACATGTTGAGACAGATGCAGCTTTCCTTTCTCTCAAATATTTTTGGCCTGCAGCATGTTGAGTCCAAAGATGCAGAAGCCACAGAGGGCCAAGAGCGCACTGCAGGCACCTAAGGAGCTCTGGATCCTTGCCAGCCATTTAAAAAAAATAAATAAATAAAATAAAATAAAATTTTAATATCAAAAATAAGACAAGCGTGGAAATCACATCAAACAAATGCACAGCTGAAATGTCCTGTGAGAACATTCTGGTAACTCCCTCTTGTGTTAGAAGATACAACACCCTGGCCAACTTGTAATTCTTTATGAAGTCCGGAGCAGGTGGAATTGTCTATGAAGTCAGAAGAATGGTCCCTTGACAGATGTGCCACTGGCCAGGAAGAGGGACAAGGCAGCCTTTGGGGCGATGGGCCATGTGGGCGGCTGATATGCAAGTGTAAACATGGACACTGTTCCAGCTGCCCTCGTGCAGTCTGTGCACTCTCGCCTTAGTATACATGTGGACATATTGTTTATGCATTTATATATACATATACATGTATGTATTTATTTATTTATTGCAGTACTGGGGATTTATTTACAACTGAGCTGCATCCCCAGCCCTTTTCATTTTTCATTTTGAGACAGAGTCTTGCTAAGTTGCCCAGGCTGGCCTGGAACTTGTGGTCCTCCTGCCTTGGCCTCCCTAGGTGGGGTTCCAGGTGTGCGCCACCATGTCTAGCTCAACTTTAGGACACTTTCATTAACCCCCAAAGAAACCCAGCACCCCGTAGCCAGCACTCCCCAATCCGTCCATCTCTTCCTGCCCCTGGAGACCACTATTCTACCTCCTGCCTCTGTATTTATTTGCTCCGTATTAATTTACTCTGGACACTTTATATAAATGGTGCCATAGACCGTGTGGGCCTTTGCCACCGGCTGCTTTCACTCATGTTGACAGTAGGGTTTTCAAGGGTGGCAGATGTAGCTCAGTGGTAAAGTGCTTGCCTAGCATCCTTGAGTCCCTGGGCTCCATCCCCGGCACCTTGGGGGGAAAAAATAAGGATTTTCATCTGTGCCAATTAGATGGTAGTTTTACTTGGCAGCTCTTGGACTTTCTAATGAGATGGAACACCTCTCCTGAGTGCCTGGGCCTTGCATGTTTTCAGGGCTCCATCGGCCTCCAGAGGACTGGAAGCCTGCCCAGGAGAAGAGAGAGAGCGAGCCAGAGGGGATCCCCACGACCTCTGTCCCTCCACTGTACCGGTGAGGCCTCTCCCGTTCCCCACCCACTCTCCTGCCCCCATCTCCACCCATCCTACTGCAGGTGATGGAGGAAACAGTGTGGGCACGGGGCAGGGAGCGTCCTGGTCTCCTCACCTGGTCCCCTTTCCCTCAGGACCTCTCGAGGCCTCAGCTCTCACACCAGCAGTGGAGGCTTCTGGGAGACTTCCCCTCTATCAGCTGCTAAACTGTGGCCCTGGGAACAGGTGAGACAGCAGGGAGAAGAGGTGGGAGATGGGAGGACGAGGCCCAGGCCTGGGAACCCAACCGTCTCTGTTTCCTCCTTCCAGCTCCAAGGCCCTCCACCCAGACATCGCTCACATGGAGCGGCTTCTGCGACAGGCCATGGCAGAGAGGGAACGGCTGATCAAGGCCAGGGTGAGACCCCAGATCCTCTTCTTTAGGAACAGGGTCCCTACCTTAGACCCTCCTCCCTCAGACCCAGGGTCCAGGCCCAGCCCTCTTCCCTCAGACCCAGGTTCCAGGCCCAGCCTCCTCCCTCAGACCCAGGGGTCCAGGCCCAGCGCTCCTCCCTCAGACCCAGGGGTCCAGGCCCAGCCCTCCTCCCTCAGACCCAGGGGTCCAGGCCCAGCCTCCTCCCTCAGACCCAGGGGTCCAGGCCCAGCCCTCCTCCCTCAGACCCAGGGGTCCAGGTCCAGCCTCCTCCCTCAGTCCCAGGGGTCCAGGCCCAGCCTCCTCCCTCAGTCCCAGGGGTCCAGGCCCAGCCTCCTCCCTCAGACCCAGGGGTCCAGGCCCAGCCCTCCTCCCTCAGACCCAGGGGTCCAGGCCCAGCCCTCCTCCCTCAGACCCAGGGGTCCAGCCCAGCCCTCCTCCCTCAGACCCAGGGGTCCAGGCCCAGCCCTCCTCCCTCAGACCCAGGGGTCCAGCCCAGCCCTCCTCCCTCAGACCCAGGGGTCCAGGCCCAGCCCTCCTCCCTCAGACCCAGGGGTCCAGGTCCAGCCTCCTCCCTCAGTCCCAGGGGTCCAGGCCCAGCCCTCCTCCCTCAGACCCAGGGGTCCAGGCCCAGCCCTCCTCCCTCAGACCCAGGGGTCCAGGCCCAGCCCTCCTCCCTCAGACCCAGGGGTCCAGGTCCAGCCTCCTCCCTCAGACCCAGGGGTCCAGGCCCAGCCTCCTCCCTCAGACCCAGGGGTCCAGGCCCAGCCTCCTCCCTCAGACCCAGGGGTCCAGGTCCAGCCTCCTCCCTCAGACCCAGAGGTCCAGGCCCAGACCTTTACCCTCAGACCCAGGGGTCCAGGCCATTTCCCCCACATTTTCCTGGTTGACGTTCTCATTGATCCTTCATCTTGAATCCACAGGAAGGGATGAAAAGGAGCAGAGAAAGTTCCTCAGGCCCAGCTCTTCCTGCCATCATGGTCAGTCCTTCCCCACCCCTCCCTGCTCAGTCTCTCCCCCGGCTCTGGCCCTTTCTTGCACCTCACTCTGTTCCCCTGAAATGCAACAGAAAAAGGTCCTGGGCTTGACAAGGAAGTGGACTGAAAAGGATTCAATTTCTCTTCCCAGTTCAGCCATCTGTGATGTGACTCCTCTGTGGGTACCTGGCTCCATTTCTTTTCCATTTTCTTAAGGATATACCTTAATAGATTTTTCATAATTCTATGATATAATCATATAAGTCCATATTCATATTTCCCTAATTATCTCAAATGTCTTTGGAGTTAGTTTATTTGAATCCAGATGCAAACCAAGCATACACTATGCATTTGGTTAAAGCATCTCTTTTAATCTCTAAGAGTTCTCCTCATATCTTTTTTAAAATTTCATTTATTTATGAAAAATTAATGAACCATTTATTCTGTGGATTTTTTCACATTCTGAATTTTGCTGACATCTACCTTATTAAACTTCTATTTATTTATTTACTTATTTCGGGGATACCAGGCACTATACCACAGAGCTACATTCCTAGTGTTTGTTATGTTATTATTTTTTTGAAACAGGGTTTTGCTAAGTCACTAGGTTGGCCTTGAACTTGTGATCCTGCCTCAGCCCCCTAGGTTGCTGGGATTATAGGCATGTGCCATTGTGATGGGTAAATTTTTTTTTAATCTAGCCTGAATATATTTTCGTTATAAAGAATGATACGGTATTGTGAAAGTGAGGTCACCTTCTCTCTCCCTGATCTTACCTCTGCACAGGTGTTTTTTTTTTATTGTTGAGATGTCTTTGAATCTTTTTTATACTTTTCCACTTGCATCTACTGATCAAAACTTTGCGAATTTATTTGTCACATAAATGAGCACATCATTCTCAACCTGCTTTTTGTTTTCTCAACCACTTATCCCTCCATTATTCATTTTACCCAAAAATGAATCAGCTGCCTACTGTGTGCCAGGCCCTGGGTTACAGCAGTGACCAATGTAAAAATCCCTGCCTTCTAAGAAGTTGATGTGTATTGGAGATGATAAACAAAAAGCAGCATCCTTGGGGCTGGGGTTGTGGCTCAGTGGTAGAGCACTTGCCTAGCACACGTGAGGCACTGGGTCCATCCTTAGCACCCCATAAAAAATACATAAAACTAAGGTATTGTGACCATCTAAAACTCAAATACACATACACACACACACACACGCACACACACACACACACACACACACACACACACACACATAAAAGCAGCATCCTTAAGTCAAATAGATAACAGGTGAGATGCCAGTAAGCATCAGGTGGCCACACGCGGCAGGCAGGGAGGCAGAGCCTTCCATTCTTAGGCACAAGCTCAACCTCATTAAAAATGGAGTGCTCCGACTTTGAAGCAGTTTGCCCTGCCTTGAAGCATCATCATTTATTAAACAGTCCCTGCTGTGTGCATTGTCCCCATACACACACCCACACTGTCTTTGGTGCAGGTGAGCAAGTGTCTCTTGGGATTGGTGCCCAGAAGGGAAAGGCTGGGCTGCAGCTAGCTCATCCTCGAAACAGCCCCAGGAAGGGGGTACTGTGAGACTCCTGTATTTCAGCACAGGGACCTGGAGGCTCCCAGAGGGACAGGGATTCTGTGGCGGTGACACAGTCAACTGGTGGGGGAGTTGAGAGCCCTAAGCCCATCTCAGCTAACCTGGATTGGGGCTCAGCTCTGCCACATCCCAGCTGGGTGAATGTGGTGAGCCATTTCCTTTCTGGAAGCCTCATTTATCCCCCTGTCAAATGGGGACATTAATATGTTGCTTTTGAGAGGAAACAAGGTAATCACTGTGATCATTTGGCGCAGTGCCTGACACACAGAGGGAGCTTCCATGCTGGATGATGATCCTTAGATTTACTGTGTGGATTTGGTGAGATGACCAGGGAAGATTCCAGGCCTTAGTGGGTGGGTGGATTTTTGTTTGATTTTTTGTTTTGTATGGGGGCTTGAACTCAGGGACACTTAACCCCTGAGCTACATCTCTAGCCCCTTTTATTTTTTATTTTGAGACAGGGCCTTGCTAAATTGCTGAGCTGGCTTTGAACTCGAGATCTTCCTGCCTCAGCCTCCTGAGCTGCTGGGATTACAGGCGAGCGCCACTGTGCCCGGCTGTAGTGGGTGTTCCTTACGCCTGGTCTTTCCTCCTCTGCAGCAGGTCATCCTCCCACCTCTTGTCCCCTCCTCCTCATTCTCCCTTATCTCCAACCAGTGCCTCTCCTCTCTGGTCCTCAGCCCTTCTTGCTCTGCCCTGAATTCAGTTTTCAAGCCCCCTACAAAGTGCAGTCGGTGCAGTTGGCGGATCAACAGTACCAGTGTCCCTGGGAGTTCGTGTGACATGCAGAACCTCACCTCTACCCAGGCCCCTACTCTGGAATGACCGAGAGTCTGCATTAAAAAAACAAACAAAAAACAACCCATTGGGCTTTGCTTGCATGGAGAAGCTGTTGCCACCTAGAAGCTGTATGTCATCTGGTGGATTATTTCATGTCTCTATGCCACAGTTCGTTCATCTGTAAAATGGGGCTCATAGGAGCCCCATCAACTGCAACAGTACTGTCGATGCTATCTTGGGCAATAACACACACCTGTGATCCCAGCTACTTAGGAGGCTGAGACAGGAGGATAACAAGTTGGAGGCCGGCCTAGGCAATTTAGTGAGACCCTATCTCAAAAAAATTAAAAAAGGACAGAGGATGTAGCTTAGTGGTAGAGCGCCTCTGGGTTCAACCAGGGCACAGGAGTCAGGGGTAGCTGATGCTCAAAACCCTGGGCAGAGTGTTAATAAATGTAGCTGGTGGGATCATTTTCATGATTGCGATTATTAAGTCACTGACTAAAGGCTGCAGCAGGCCTGGCTCCCTCCTGGGCTCCAGGCTGCACCCCCGCCCCCAATTCCTGACTCCCACAACAGCGGCCTCTTCTCTACCTCCACAGGCCCCACCCGCACCACCACCCCGCCCACCAGGCCCTCGTGTCCTGGATCTCCGGCAGCACCTGGAACGATGGGGCCACAACCCAGAAAGCTGTCCTCATGTGCGAGTGTCCTGCGGCTGCTGCCGGGGGCCCCTGGTCAAGATGGGCGGCCGCATCAAGACCTGGAGGAAGCGTTGGTTCTGCTTTGACCGCCAGGCACGTCGCCTGGCCTACTATGCAGGTAAGCCCAGCCTGGAGCCCTGGGCTCCAGGACTTTGGAAGACCCTTCCAGATGCCTTCTCCACTCCAGGCCTCTGGGAGTCAGCCTCTGCCCCCTCCATCAGGGACGGGGCGTCCAGGCCTCCATTTTCCCCCTCCCTGAGGGTGGAAGAGTTGGGGCCCCTAGTTCCTCCTCTTGTATACCCAGGAGTCACCTCTCTTGTCCAGGGCCCAAGAGTTCAGATCCCCAGTCCCTTTCTCCTTAAGTGACCTAGAATCCACACACACAACCATCCTCAGTAACACAGGTGACAGTTTAGTACAACTCTGGGTCTCAGACCCCATTTCCTATGATGCCCAGGAGTCTGAACCTGCAGTATCAGCACCTTCCCCAACCCCAGCTCCAGGAGTGGGACTCTTTGTCTTTAGATGGTCCCAACTTTCCTTGAGTTCTTCCCTTCTCAAGGACCTAGGACACCAGGTCCCTGGGCCCACCTGCAGTATTGTCCAGCCTCGGACACTCCAGTTTCTCATCTAGCATTGACATCTGCTCACTTCCAACCATGGTACTTTCTGGATCTTCAGACTCTCTCACCATGTTCCTCACCCCAGACCCTGTCTCAGGCTTGACCCAGTGACCCGGGCCTGACACACACACACGGCTCTCACTGGCTCTATTTCTCCCCCTCCTTCCTCCACCAGACAAGGAAGAGACCAAGCTCAAGGGTGTCATCTACTTCCAGGCCATTGAGGAAGTCTACTATGACCACTTACGCTGTGCCTTCAAGGTGAAGCCCCATTCAGGGCCACCCTGCCCCCTCAGTCAGAGCCCAGCAATCAAGCCTTATCCTATCCCTAGCTCATCCTGGGCAAAGCCACCCACAGCTGCTACCATCAGTGCACTCAGGGTCCAATGTGTGCAGAGAACAAAAATTAAAAGCTCAGACTCTAGCCAGGCATGATGGCAAACACCTATCTATAATCCTGGCAACTTGTGAGTCTGAGAAAAGAGGACTGTAAAGTTCAAGGCCAGCCTCAGCAATTTAGGAAGACCCTGTCTCAAATTTTTTTTTTTCAAAAGGCTGGGATTATAGCTCAGTGGTAAAGTACCCTGGAATTCAATCCCCAGTACCAAAAAAAAAAAAAAACGAAACAAAACAAAAGCAAAAACTAACTCAGACTCTGACTCTCAGCCAGCCACTGTTAATTTACTTGGACAAAAGTTAAAAAGTTTTCAAGCAAAAATCTGGGCTCCGGTGGTGCATGCCAATAATCCCAGGTCCTCAGAAGGCTGAGGCAGGATTCCAAATTCCAGGTCAGCCTTGGCAACTTAGTGAGACCCTGTCTCAAAATAAAGTAAAAAAAGGTCTAAGGACATAGCTCAATGACAGCATGAGCGTGAGCTCAAAATACACACACACTTGAATACTGATGCCAAGCTGGGAATGAGTGAGGAGGGCAACGTATGGACTGAGGCAGACTGAGAGCACCGAAATAATACAGCCATTACCATAGTTACCAAATGGGAATAAGCCCGATAGTATCAAACTTTTTTTTTTTTTTTTTTTTGCCGTGCTGGGGATCAAACCCAAGGCCTTGTGCTTGCAAGGCCAGCACTCTACCGACTAAGCTATCTCCCCAGCCCAAACTTATTTTTATTTTATAAAAATAAATATTGGTAACTAATGCAATGTTTAGAATTCTATGGGGAGAGGAGGCAACCCTGGCTTTTTAAGCCTTAAGTTAGAATCGCAGCTGTCTGACATCAGAAAAGTGACATCTCTTCTCCAGCCCAGTTTTCTAAGATGCAAATTGGGCACGCTTCAACCCATGCCCTCGGGGTTAAAAACAGAATGGATGTAGGGCCTTTACACAGCTTCGGTTTGGCAAGTAGGTACTTTGTAAACGGGCACTAACTTTCCAAATTACAAACCAGGAGGTCCTAGATTTGGAGGGGGCTGGGTTTTTAATCCAGGCTGTGGCCAGAGCCTGCTGTCCTAACCACCTTGTACCCTGCTTATTCCAGAGCCCCAGCCCTCGCCTGACTTTCTGTGTCAAAACCTATGAACGCCTTTTCTACATGGTGGCCCCGAGCCCCGAGGCTATGCGCATATGGATGGACGTCATCGTGACCGCGGCAGATGAGAACCACGCCCCCTGAGTGGCCCCGCCCACGGGGGGGTATCCTGGCGAGGCTCCGCCCCGCGCGCACGCGGTGGCGTTCCAAGGCCCCGCCCACCTCGGAAAACGTGGGCCCGCCCCTTTGGAACTCTCCCGGGAATCCTGAGGCGGCTGCTGCTCAGCTGGCCTGAGTCGCGCTGCTGTTCGGGCGGCTGGTGTGGTCCCGTGACGGGGTCACCAGCTCCCGGGGCCCTGCCTGGGGCAGGAGGAAGATTGCAGGGGTGGGGAGAAACTATTTATTGGTGCTCCTGTGAATCCGAATTAAACATAGTGAAAAAACAGGGTTGCTGCTGTGGTTTCCAGCCCAGGCGTCCGGGGCCCCTCGGCCTCTAGGCGGGACTTTGGAGTTATGGGTACCTCAGAGCCAAGCGTCGCACAGCTGTTTCTCTCGTTAGGAAGGAAGACCTTACCCCTATGGCCCTGGCCGGGAGGAGAGGGTTGGGAGACTAAGATCTTTCGCAGTGTTTTTTTAGTTTGTGGGTTTCTCTGCTTCCGACCTGACCTGACTGAGCTGTTGGCAGTTTCTAGGAACGCCTGGGCTCCCTCTCCCCTCAGCCCTTCTCTTCCCTAATCAGCTTGTCACTTTCCAGGTCTAGTTCGGATGTTCCTTCCTTCAGGAAGTCCTTTCTGACCACCACCCGTCTGGGTCAGGCGCCTCCTTTTGAGCTCCCATCCTATCCCTCAGCTCCTGGCTTATCACCCGTGGTGGATCTGTGCTCTTTATAGACCAGAAACTCCAAGAGGACAGAGCCAAGGCTGTTGTGATCTCTGTGTCCCCAGTAATGGAGGGCAAATCTCATTCCATGAAAACAAACAAGAACGTGTCCCTGCGCCCTTGGGTCTTTTTGTACATACCGTTTATTTGTGTAGGCATCTCTCCACACTCCACCCACTTTCTCATTTAGGCTGGAGCACCTGTGTTCCTTCTCCAGGAAGCCCTCCCTGATTGTGCTGACTGAATCAGATGTTTCCTCAGGGATTCCCATTATAGCCCTGAGGGCTCTGCCTCTGCCTCCCCAGCACAACCTGCTCACTCTGCCTGGTGCTTCTCCCATCGTGCCCTTCCTTGCTGCTGAATCTCTCTCCCCCTCTGGACTAGGGCTCTCTTGATCACTACTGAGTCCTTGTCACACAGCAAAGGGCTTTGGTGGTGCAAACTAGGTGCTGAAGGAATGTCTTGCGGTTGAATAAATGAGTTAAGGGTGCTAAGGACCGGGAAGAGTTGTGAACAAGGCAGACAGCTCCGGATTGACTTCATCCTTTAGATCTTACTTGGCGAGTCTCTTGTGAGAAGCTCTCCTTGGTCCTGAGGCTGGGGCACATGTCCTCTCCCCCTCTCGCCACCAGCACTCAAGGCTGTCTCTCTGAGGACAGCTCTTTCCTTCCCTCAGACACCCCCCTTAAGGATCTAGATCTATGGGGGGAAGGAAAAATAACAGAACGAGACAAACATCATTACCCTAGGTACATGTATGATTACACAAATGGTGCGACTCTACTTCCTGTACAACCAGAGAAACAACAGTTGTACCCCATTTGTGTACAATGAATCAGAATTTTTTAAAAAATCTAGATCTAGCGCTCCTGAGTCCTGGAAGTGCAAAGGCCCAGATCCCCAGGTCTTCCAAGTGTCTCCACCTCCAGGTGTGAGACTTCTGGATTCTTGGATCAATTCATCCCCCAGCCCCTTGCTGGGGCCAGCTTCACAGGTTTCTGACCAGTTTTGTGTTCTGTGATCATCATCTGGAAATTCTTAGTTTATCTTTGAATTCGTGTTTGGTAATGAAGTTTGGTGGGACCGTGGAGTTTGAAGGGAGGGATTGAAGTCTCAGGTCATGGGTGGCCCCCCACCATTGCCCCCCACCTCCCTGGCACAGGTTCTGTCTCCTTTTCCCTTCCTGAACTTGGCTGTCTGACCACTGCCACCCTCTACTCCTGGCAGGGGACTGGGTGCAGGCACGGCAAGATTGGGTTGGGTACTTGTGCCACATCTTGGGGTGGAGCATGGTGGTGGCCCCTGGTGAGGAGGGAAACCCCTGTGAGGGTCTGTGCTGGCCCCACCAGTATCCCTATGTCACATTTTCCTTTTGCTCTGGACCTCAAGAATTATGCAGCTGAGCTGGGTGTGGTGGTGCACACCTGTGATCCTGTCAACTAGGGACACAGAGGCAGGAGGATTGCAAGTTTGAGACCAGCCTGGCAACTTCAGACTCTGTCTCAAAATAAACTTAAAAAAAAAAAAAGGCTAGGGATGCAGCTCAGTGGTAGGGCACCCCTGGGTTCAATCCCCCTGCCAACAAAAGCAACTGCATGGCCCTGCCCACACCTTCCCTCATATATGTCCCATAAAGTGTGTCCCAGAGGGAGTGGATCTGAAACTCAGAGCCTGCCCCACCCCAGGGGTCACGAACCCCATCCTGGATATGGCCCCAGACTTTTCTGAGGCCCCTGTGTGACCTCCAGTGGCTAGGGCCACTTCCACGTCCACCTTGACCCCTCTATTTATCTACTTGAACCAGATTCTGAACCGTCTGCAGTGAAGTCTGTGGAGAGGAGCAGCCAGCGGGAGTGCATGGCGGTGGCGCATTCAAAACTCCCTCTGGTCTCTGGTCCTGGGCCAGGTGTGGGTCAGTGGCCCAGAATCTAGGCAGGCCTGAGCAAGAGGAGACTCCCCACCCTGGGTCTTACTCCCTCCCAAGACGCTAGTTCTTCTGGTTGGGCCAGTTGGGGTTCCTCCCTGAAACTCTCCCACGCTGCTGGGGCCTCCTGCTCCCAAGCACACAATAATAGTATTATCACTCTGCCCACCACTCACTGGGTCTTCCCTCATCCTTCAGGAGGTAGGGTTTCATACACATTCGGCAAAGGAAGGAGCTGAAGTTCAGAGAGGGAGACTGAATCGTTTGGGGTCACACGCAAGAAGGCAGGACGAAAATTTCAGTCTATCCAATTCTAGATTTGATACTTTGCTCAATGCCTCAATCCACCATAAAAGACAACTTTTCCTTTTTTTATATAAAGGATACCTTGGAGCTTCCAAGGGGTGAACCAGATGTGGGGCTGGAATTCTGAGTTAGGAACAGTGAGGCTGAATGACCTCACAAGAAGTCATTCACTTTCTCTCTCCAAGCTTCAGCAGGATGCCAAGTGACCCCACCTACATGACAGAGGTGCTTGTCATTGTCGGGAACCAGGGTATCCCACGAGGTCTGGAAAACACATACCTTCAAGGACATAGCCGCTATTTTTCTTGCTATCAGAAAGCAAGTCAACCAGATGGAGCCAAGTCTGCTGCGTGAACTTGAATCTCTCTGGTCTCGGTTTCTTCCTCTGTGAAATGGGCACTTCTCTCCATCCTTTAGTTAGGAATTCACAAAGAGGTTGCTTTAAAACAACAAGCTCCCTACCTGGCTCACAGTTGGAGCTCAAGAAGTGGGGGCTGTTGGTAACCAATACTAATAGTAATAATAACAACCTATTTAATGACAGCTAACTTTTTTTTGATACTGGGATGAACTGGAGGCACTTTACCACTGAGCTACATTCCCAGCCCTTTTTGTTTTTTTATTTTGAGACAGGGTCTCTCTATGTTCTTTCAAACTCGCAAAACTCTTGCCTTAGCTTCCCAAGTCTCTGGGATTTTAGGCGCATGCCACCACATTAGGCTATAGCAAATGCTTTTGTAGCACCTAGAACCAGGCCCTATTTGAAGCATTTACATATTTAACACTGATCCCCACAGCAGACATAAGGCAGATACTGTTAAGGTCTCCATTTCACAGATGAGGACGTGGAGGCACAGAGGCCAGCGATGATCAGCTTCATGGTTAGTAGCCAGCATGCCTAAATACCTAAGTGTCAGTCTTCAAGCCAGACTGCCTGAGTCCGAGTGTGCCTCGCTCACTTCCTAGCTGTGCGACCCCGGGCGAGGGTTTAGCTTCTCTCTGCCTCCATTCCCACTGTCTTTAACATTTCTCACAGAGCTGTTGCACTGTTGCATGGAGAGTGTGAATCAGCGTCCAGCACAGAGAAAAAACTGAGTAAAGTGTTTTGTCATTATTTCTGTTTATATAGGAAGTCTGAACATCAAGGCATTGAAACCACTTCCCAAGGTCACACAGCAAATCAGTGGCAGAACTGGGACTCAGACCCAAACCTGGTCAGCTCCAAAACTAAGGATCATTGCAAAATTTTATCTTAGGTTCAACCCTAACAAGCAGCAGCAGAGGCCTTTGAACACAACCCTGGATTCAAAGCCAAGTTCTCCTTTTTCAAACCTCCCCTTTCTAATCTGTTTCCTCATCTGTGAAATGGGGCTCAGTCCTCCCTTTACAGACAGGATTCATAGAACATACTCAGTATAGAGCAGGTGTTCAGTAAATGATCATTAAAAAGCCATCCTTACCTTAAAAGTGAGGATTAAATGTGACATTGCATGCCCCGTTTAGAAGAGTTTCCAGCACACAGTAAATGCTTGATTCTTGGTCATTGCTATTATTGTTTTTTGTTGTCATTGTTATTACTGTCATGATGTGGTTTGTGGCAAGAGCTCTCTCAAAATGCTCTTGGAAACCTCGCATTGTCTTTTTGCTCCCTTTTGATCCATCAGTGATCCCGACCAGTTCTTCCTCCTATTTTGGATCTTTTCAATTTTCACCTTTTCTTCTGCTACAAACTCAGGCCAGGTTGCCTGGTCTCTTGCCCCTGCCATGTTCTCCACCAGGAACACACCTTTGGTGGAACAAGTGAGGGAGAAGGCCCATCATGGGGACCTGGGAGGAGTACCAGTAACAGGATATTAGAAGAGACTCATTTTAAGATTTGGACTCATGGGTGGTGATTTTGAGGACGGTCCCAGAAAGTGGGGTTCGCTCTGGATTAGATACTGTCACCAAGTAGGGGTAATGCTATCATTGGGTATTTTTCTAAATCTTATTTATGAGGCAGGAGAGACAAAGCAAGGTTAAAGTCGTAGCTTATATTAATAGAATAATATAAACAGTCACTTGTCTCAGGCAGGATATGAGGATGCGTCATTTTGTGGGTTGCGTAATGATCTTATTTGTTTCTGTGTTCAGACATGGCTGTGGAGTGGTCTTGATTTTGTCTGCATCTTTCACTGTCACAACGTGACCTTGGCTGACGCTGGTGTTTGTGAGACTATTTTATGTGCAATCGAACCCTCCACCTCTCTGTGAGTGCCAGGCCAACTCCCAACTCTAGGGCTGCTTTTCTCCTTTTACCTGGGACACTGCCCAGCTCCGGCTCCCTCGCTTGTCCTCTGGTCTTCTCTTGCTCCTTCTAGACTCCTTTTCCTTTTATTTTCCTTTTTTTTTTTTTTTTTTTTAACATGGAGGCCACAGTGGCCCCTTTCCCTTGCTTTTATTGAAGAAAAAGGTCCTTCGGTGAAGTGCACAAGTATACGACCCAGTGATTCTGTACGAATTTGATATGCAGTTATGAGTCGTAAAAATTTACCCATGTTGCTGCACACACCATTTGCTGGATCTTTCCATTGCCGTATAGAGGCCCATTGGGTGAATGGACTACTGCTTATTTTCCATTCTTTTTTTTTTTTTTTTTGGTGGTGCTGGGATGGAACCCAGGCATGCCAGGCAAGCGCTCTACCACTCAACCACCTCTCCAGCCCTCCATTTATTTCTTGATAGATGTTTGCACTATCTCCTGTATTGATCATATTGAAAAGCAAATTTGATCATGTCCCCCAGTTGATTTAGACCCTCTCAAAAGTTCCCCACTTTACTCACAATTAGTCCAAATCTCTTCCTGGGACTTACCTTTGCCTGACTCTTCTGCCTCAGTTTCCACCCTTCTGTCCTGGGCCCTCTGAGCTCTGATCCTCAGCTTTCCTTTCTAAATGGAGAGTGCTGCTTGCCTCTGCTCAGCTTTCCCATGTGCTACTGTCATGATTTCCTGGCCACCTGTTCCACCTGGCTAAATCCATCATGTCTGAGGTCACCTCTCAGACTACCTCCTTGGAGAAAACCAGTCTCACCCCTAGACTCCATCCTTGCCGGTAGCTCCCCACACTCCTCCTCCACTGCCCTAGTCGCCACTGTGAATAACAGTACCAGATGATTTGATTAACATCCGTCTGCCCCAGCAGACTGGGAGCTCTGCGAGGCCTGGCGATGGTCCCCTTGTTCTCTAGCACCACCCGCACCAAAGTGGGGCACACCGTTAGTGCTGGTTAGATAGTTACTGAATGCTGATGCCGAGTAGCCCCTGCCTTCTTCTTTCCTCCGCACCCCCAAACACAGACTTTCTCCCAGGGACTGTCAGGAAACCTCGACTCCCGCTCTTTCCCTCCTTGGCATCTGCACAGGGCAGGGGCCACTCTCCCTGTGGGTGACGCACCTAGGGGCGGGCCCACCCGCCCCGCAGCGGACGCTGAGTTGGCCCGGTTGGGCAAGGCCAGGGTTGCCCCGGGGTAGGTTACTCATCCCGGGCTCAGGTAAGAGGGCCCGGGTTGGGAGGCGGCACACCCAGGGGGACGCCGAGAGAGCAGCACCGAGCCATGGACCCCGCCAGGAAAGCAGATGCCCGGGCAGTGATCTGGAGCCCAGGCTGGCTGCTCTTGCTGCCGCTACTGCTTCGCGAAGGTGAGTCTGCAGCTGAAGGATCTGAGGAGGTAGAGCGGGGGCTCCTGGGGAGGAGGGCCCCGCCCCCTACAGAGAGGGCACTGGGGAGGATCTCCCACCGCGAGCAGAGAGGCTTGTAGGGAAAGTTCTCGATCCTGGGTCAAGGTAGGCTGTGGAAAGGGTTCCCTTGTCCTGGGCAGAGGGTCTGTGGGCACAGTTGTCATTCTCAGCAAAGGGGGCCTGTGGGAAAGGTCCGGGCCCCGCTCAGACAGGACTGAGGGAAGGCATCCCTCAGTGAGCAGTCAGCAGTGGGAAAAGTTCTCCCACCTCGAGCAGAAAACCGCGGGAAGGTATCCCCCCTGTCCTGGGACGAGGGACTTCACGGCAGGAATTCCCTACTTGGACATACGGAGCTTGAAAGATGCGCCTACCCTAGGCCTATGGGGGTGAGAAGGAAAAGGGTCCAGTGTATCCGTAATCCCGGATTTGTGGGAAGGTTTCCTCTACTCCTGCCCTGGAAAAGTCTGTGCATGTGCAGTAGGATTCTCATCCCGGGGACAGAGCGTGGGAAGCACTATTTTTCCTTTGCGGGAGGAGGCGTTAGCAAGGCTCGCTCTCGGCCCCGCGCCCCTAGGAGCGCAGGCCCTGGAGTGCTACAGTTGCGTGCAGAAGGCCGACGACGGGTGCTCTGCGCAGAAGATGAAGACCGTGAAGTGCGCGCCGGGCGTGGATGTCTGCACAGAGGCCGTGGGGGCGGTGGAGACCAGTGAGTGCCACCGCGCGGTCCACGCGCCCCTGCTGGGTTCCCCAGCCCTGCCCCGCCTCCTTATAGATTTATCTGATTCAGGCCATAACCCTCTAACGCTGTCCCATTCCTCCCCTTCGGCACCGCCTCACCCCTCCTTCCGGGGGGCTGACAAGGGCCGGGAGCTGAGAGTTGAGAACTGGGTGGGACGGACTGGCGGAGTCCGGGACAGGGAATTATCCTATCCGCCCTTTCCTCTCCATCATTAAGACCTCCCTATTCATTTCAGTTCTTGCGGGAAATTTCCCCCACCCCAAACCAGACTCCACCACCCAATGGGGCTCTTGGTCATGAGGATCCCTCAAGAGGGCAATCCTCGGTTCCAGGCCGAGGATCCGCCCCTCTGCCCCACACCCTCTGTGGAAGCCCCTTGGTTCCCAGGCTTGGTTCTTTGCAGAATCCCTCTCTCCACCGTCACCCCAGGGGGCCCGCCCCTGTCTGATCCTACACATTTTTTGTCTCTGGGTTCCTTCTGATACTGCTTTCTGCGGCTGCGACTCTTTCACGGCTCCTAGCTTTACTTTTGGTCCCCCCTCCTCGATTCTGTCCCTCTTCTGCCATCCAGTGGGTCCTCTCCGACTCTGCTCTTGGAAGCTCAGCCCGCAGGACCCCGCCCCTCCCTCCTTCGGCTCGGGTGGGTCCCGCCCGCTGATCCCGGCTGGTCTACCTCGGGGTTCTTTTCGAGGCCCCGCCTCTCTGACCCCGCCCCTCCCTCTTTGCAGTCCACGGGCAGTTCTCGGTGGCAGTGCGGGGCTGCGGTTCCGGACTCCCGGGCAAGAATGACCGCGGACTGGACCTTCACGGGCTCCTGGCTTTCATCCAGCTGCAACAGTGCGCTCAGGACCGCTGCAACGCCAAGCTCAACCTCACCTCGCGAGGGCTCAACCCGGCGGGTCCGTGGGGGCGGGGCCGAAGGCCAGGGGCGGAGCCACAGCGGCCCCGGGAGCTGGGGGTTCGCCATCCCAGGGGGTGGCGGGGTTAGCCTTCCTGGCTGCGGTGGAGTCAAGCTTCTGGGGACAGCAGGCGGGGCTTCGTCACCGTAGGCATCGAGTGGTAGAAGCCGGGGGCTGAGCTAGGAGCCTGATGGCGGGGGTGTCGCCGGTGGATCGGGGTCCCGCCCTCTATGGAAACGCATTTTCTAGGGGCGGGACCCCGGGACTGAGCAGTGGTTCCCGGGCCCTCTCCATCCTTGGTTTTCGCCGGGTTTTCCTCGCAGGCAACGAGAGTGCCTATGAACCAAACGGCTACGAGTGCTACAGCTGCGTGGGGCTGAGCCACAAGAAGTGCCAGGGTACAGCGCCGCCCGTCGTGAGCTGCTACAATGCCAGCGACCGCGTCTACAAGGGCTGCTTCGACGGCAACGTCACCTTGACCGCAGGTGAGCGAGCCTGCTGTCGGTGACAGTTGCGAAGTCTTCCTGAGGCACCCTGGGCGGGAGGGGGGCCTTTGCCCAAAGGGTTTCCCCACCTTCCACGCTTTCTAGGGGTCCTGGAGCCTAAGTGTGTGTCTTGTCCCAGAGCATTTTATGGGAAATGCAGTCCCATCTCCAGGTAGCTTGAGGACAGGGATGTTTTTGTCCAAAAAAAATTTTTTTTTTATTTTGGGTGGGGGGGTACGTTTCCATAGAGGTCTTCCAAGTATAAAATATGAGGACATGCAATGGAAAATATATGTAAGACTCTAAGCTTCTGCCAGGTCCTAAAACTCAGGGATCCTCACCTGTCCAGAGTTTTAGGAGATATGTGGTTCCGTCTCAGGCCCCACCTCGGGGGACCATGGGAGATGAAATTCTTCAACTCCATCTTGCACCAGGTGTGCTATGGGAGATGTAGTTGCGATTGAGTCAATTTTGGCGGATATGGAGTGGTGAGTGGTGAAAGGGACATAACAGAAGTTCATTCTGATCTTTGGTCATAGGAAAGATAATGAATACCCCAGTCCCAGCCTTTATTTCATATATATATATATATATATATGAGAAATAAATATATATGAATATATATGAAATATATATAATATCCCCCCCCCCGCCCTCCCGTGCTAGGGATTGAACCCAGGGCCTTGCGCTTGACAGGCAAGCACTTGACAAGCTGAGCTATATTCCTGGTCTCTGAGCCTTTATTTCAAGGCAGACTTGTAGTTCAGGCTGTACACTCTTTCTCTCAAAGCACTCTGTAGGAATGTGGCCCATGTGTCAAAGACAGAGGGATGGTGTTTGGTTTAGCTGGGGGATGGGGGAACCAGCTTAGAGGTTTTTGGATTAACGGGTGCAGAGCCTTTTCTGTTCCATTTTGGGGGTTTCCGTTCTGGTCTTGCTCCAGAAGTCCTTGAGTTTTATTCTGACTGTGCCAACCTCTCTCCCTCCAACCACTAACTATCTGTGTCTCCCTCCTGCAGCTAATGTGACCGTGTCCTTGCCTGTACGAGGCTGTGTCCAGGATGAATCCTGCACCCGGGATGGGGTGACAGGCCCGGGGTTCACGCTCAGTGGCTCCTGCTGCCAGGGTTCCCGCTGTAACTCGGACCTCCGCAACAAGACCTACTTCGCTCCTCGAATCCCACCCCTTGTCCTGCTGCCCCCTCCAACTACTCTGGCTCCAACCACTCAGGTCCCAACCACCTCTGTCCCCACTCCCACCCCAGCCCCAACTGTCCCCTCCTCTTCCACCAAACCCACCCCAGCCCCAACCAGCCAGACTCCTCCCCAGGAAGTACAGCCCGAGGTCTCCCCGGAAGAGGAGTCAAGATTGACTGGAGGTGCCGCTGGCCACCAGGACCGCAGTAATTTGGGACAGTATCCCCCCAAAGGTGGGGTTCAGCACACCCCTAACAAAGGCACTGCAACTGTGGGGACTGGGCTGGCAGCTCTGCTGTTGGCTGTGACTGCTGAAGCCCTGGTATGAGCTTCTCTACCTGGAAACTTCCCTCTCACCTGACTTTCTCTGACCCGGGGACCAGCTCTCCCTTACTTCCATTTCCCACCGCTGGACTGGGCTGGCCCAGCCTGGGTTCTGTAGATGTCCCGAGTTCCTCCAGCTTCAGCTGCACGGGTTTGCAGCTTGGGGAAATAGTTACTGTTGTAACTATTTACTATGTAAGCTGCCCGGGTGTTCTGACTTTTCCAAGCAGCAACTGCATCCCCCTCATGATGCCTAGGACAGAGTGAGAGAAGTCTGCTGTCCCAGGGAGGTTGGTGCAGTGAATGATAAACTTCCCGTCCATTATCCCATGGCCCAGCTGCATTATGGTTTCCGGGGATCAGTGACTTCCACCCCTGAGCTCTGCCATAGGCTCCTGTGTCTCTGTGGGAATCCTGTCCTCAGTCTTCCATGCTAGATGGTGAGCTCCTCCTGGGCAGGGACCGTGCCTTCGCCTCTGTGTGGCCAGTTTTGGGCACAGAAAGGCTTCAAATAAAGATTTAATACTTTGTACAGTGCTCTAAAGGAGTCAGATCCTTCTTATTTATTTTTCACAACAACCTTGAAGTTCAGTGAGGGTGGGTATACCAAGACCTTCTGCAGGTGGAGAAGCTGATCTAGAGCCCCAGGTGGGGATCATGGTTGGAACTCCTTTTATCTCGTGGGGTCAAGCCAGCTTGTAGGTGATCCTACAGGTGAGGGGAAGATCGGTGGAAACCATTAAGCAGTATGGAGGGGTAGCTGGGCTTCCAGCAAGCTAGGAGCAGAAAAAGCTTCAGGTACTGAGTTGGTGCAACTTCCCCAGGACCCATGCTCCTTGCCATCCATCTGGTTTATGAAGAACCAAAAGTCATTCACCCACCTAGACCCATCTGGTCCAAAGGAGCCAAAGGTGCTGCTGTCCATTTTTGCTTCATGTTGGGTGGGGACTTGGGACCTGAGCCCAACTGCCATATCTCCTCTCAATAAGACGAAGCCTGACCCCAGAGGGGGAAAAATGGTCCTGCTAGGTGTTGGGACTGCTTGATGTGGGGGAGACCAGATGTGGGGAACAGGGAGATAATAGTAATATTACTAATATTACTATCAATCATAGACAAAACAATAGTAAATAATGATCATAGTAAAAGAATGAGAGCCTGAGTGGTCATTATTTGACACTTGTACTATAACGTATGTAGTGCATTGACAAATGGTAACATCAGTACTAATTACTGTAGGGGCTGAGGTTGTCACTCAGTGGTAGAGCGCTTGCCTGGCATGTGTGAGGCAGTGGGTTCCAAAATCAGTACCACAGAAAAATAAATAAATGAAATAAAGGTATTGTGTCCATCTACAACTAAAATTTTTTTAATTAAAAATTAGTTACTATAGTTATAGGAATTTAGCAATTAAAGAAAGTCTTGCCAGATACCAGGCTATCCTAGGGGTATTTATACCCATTATCTCACTTAATTTTCCACATAAATCCTCAGATGGAATGGGAGAAGCTGAGGCTCAGAATGGTGAAGTAATGAATCCACATCAAGTGATATATTTATTATGTACAGGTACTACTTTAAGTACTAAATTGGATCAATATATTTAATCTATATAACCACCCTATGAGGTAAGTATTAATCACCAGCACTTTACAAAATGAGGGAATCAGGTCCAGAGAGGTTGAGAAACCTGCCCCAGGTCACCCAGTTAATAAGCAGTGGTGTCTGGATTTGAACCCAGGCAGACTGGCATGCAGAGTATACAGCCGTAAGATTAACACCCCCCAGCCCTACCCCACCCCTGCACCCGCACCCGCCACAGCTTGATTAAACTTTATCTTTTACTCAACTTTAAGCAGACTTCTTCCTGCCTGTGGGCTCTTGATCTCCCTCTGAGTCCAAGTCTTAAAATCCAGATGGCCTAACCACAGAGCCCCCTGACTTCCCTTTTGCAGAGGATTTACTTTAAATAAGGTATTGTCAATTTCTTTCTCTGCATGTTTGAGATGTATGTGAATCTCAAGCTCTTGCTAGTTCACATCCAAGGACATGCCTCTCTCAAAGACCTGGGAACCCTCTCTGAATTGCCAGCATCAGAGTGCTCCTATCTACCAGTTTCCATAGTGGTGCAAGAGCTTTTCCTTGGTAAGTGTCTTTAGTAGGTCTCTGTCACGAGGACACAAGAAAACTCCCTTTTCAGTGGGTGTGATGGTGCACACCTGTAATCCCAGCTACTAAGGAGGCTGAGACAAGAGGATCACAAGTTTGAGGCCAACCTGGACAACTTAGCAAGATCCTGCCTCAAAATAGACTAAAAAGGGCTGCTGCAGATGTAGCTCAGCGGTAGAGTGCTTGCCTAGCATCTGCGAGATTTGGGGTTCAACCCCCAGTGCTGAGAAAAAGAGAATTCCCTTTTCCTTTGGGCAAAGCCAATTAGCAAAGAAGGTGACCTTAAAAACCTGGCAGCCCCTTGTTTCAGCAGAGTCGAGTTCAGCTGAGTTCTGGCCTCTGTCTCCTCTCGTAACACTCATGAACCAAGTCTTCCTTACCTGTTTAACATAAGTCGGTCCAAGTTTTGCTTTGACCAACAAGAGCATGTTATTTGGGCTCACGCTGAGAGCTTGGTCACTCAGCTTGTCTTCGTCACTTCCACAGTGCAGGACTCCTGGGTTCCTGAGGGTGTTGAGGCTGAAAATCCTTCTCACATCACCTCCACTCCACAGGGTTTTTTTCCCTTTTGTGGGGGCAGCGTTCCAGAGTGGGGAAAGACTTAGACTTCTCCTTTTGCCCCTGGAGCTCAGGGTCAGAGCACTGGCCTGTCACTCATGAGGTTTTAGGTCCCACCCCAGCACCACAGGAAAATTAAAAGACTTTAGAATCTTCTCCCGAGCTTAACTCAGCCTGGGCTTCTGCTATGGAGGCCCCTGTCCTTTCCCGAGGGTGTCCTGACTGCGTTCTGCCGGGGCCCAGGTTAGGGGAGGCCACAGTCTGAAAGCTGAAGCAGATGCTAAAGGATATTTCTAAGATTCTCACACAAATATGAACATGTGTCAAGCATCTTCTGTACCTTATTGATTAATGAGGGAATCAGGAAAATGTTACCACTGGTTCCAAGAACCTTTCAGGCTGCTGTTTTGTTTTTGTTTTTGTGTATGGGAGCGGGGGCACTGAGGATGAAACCCAGGGGTGCTCTACCACTGAGCCACATCCCCAGCCCTTTTCGTGTTTTATTTTGAGATTGGGTCCAGCTCAGTTGCACAGGCTGCCCTGCAAATAGGGATCCTCCCTTCCTCAGCCTCTTATGGGATTACAGCTGAGTGCCACTTTCAGTTTCAAAGGACATTTGGACATCAGGGAAGCTGAAATAAATTTGCAAGTGAAGGCGAAACCAGTCATTACCCACAGGGAAATCAATGATTGTACTCCGCCAGACAGGATCTTGTCCATTACGGTGGTAGTTAAGAAGATGAGAAGAAGCTACGGCCCAGAAGGGCATGCTCCCTGCACTGTGTCCCTTTCTTGCTATCACAGAGTCCTTCAACGCCTGGAGTCCTTGGTGTGGTGGGGGAGCCCCAGACTCAGCATGTCCTGATATGCAGCGAGGTAGGACATTTTTCAAGCACAGATGAGGAACAGAGGAAAGATGACCCTCCAAGCATGGCTGCCGTATCAAAGCCACCAAAGTTGCAGGGAGTCATCGTCCCCGGCCCCTTTCTCACCTCCATAGCTAAGCAGCCGTCAGATGTCGTCCACTTTCCAAGATGCCAAATAAAGCACCATAACCGAGTGACTTAAAATGGGGCTGGGGTCTGGCTCGCCTGGCACACGTGAGACCCTGCGTTGGATCCTCAGCACCACACGAAAATAAAATGAAGGTATTGTGTCCACCTACAACTAAAAAATGCATGTATTAAAAAAACAGAAATATATTGCCTCACAGCTTTGAAAGCTGAAGATTGGAAATCAGGTATTGGCAGGAACACACTCCTTCTGAAGGTGCCAGGGAGGCTCCGTTCCCCTGCCTCTCCCAGCTCTGGCAGGCCCGGGCGTCCCTTGTGTATGCGTCACTCCCGTCTCTGTCTTTTTATGGCATTCTCCCTGTGTCTCCTGTCCCGATCTCTGTCTTCTAAGAATACCCAGCCAGAGGCTGAGGCAGGAGGATCACAAATTCAAAGCCAGCCTCAGCAACTTAGTGAGGCCCTACGCAACTCAGTGAAACTCTGTTTCTAAATAAAATATTAAAAGGGCTGGGGATGTGGCTCAGTGGTTAAGCACCCCTGGGTTTAATCCCTGGGACCAAAAATAAATAAATAAATAAATAAATAAATAAATAAATAAGTCAATAACCAGCGGTGAATCGTTAATAATGTCTTAACTTCACATCCTGAGAGGTTCACTGGGAGAAGGAAGCAACCTGCTGAATACTCCTGGCCTTAACCTGGTTCTACATTATGTCACTAGTGCATATATCCCCACCTCGACCCTGGGGTTACTGTGAGGTTTAAATGAGTACCACATTAAACCATTTGATGATACACTAAAAAAGGAGAAAATTTTGCTTACTCCCACATCATGAGGTTACTCACCTACGTTTTCTCTAGAACCTTTATATTTTCAGCTTTTATACTGAGGCCCATGATTCACTGAAACTAATGTCTGGCATGGTGTGATGAGAGGTGGAGATTCATCTTTTCCAATTGTTCCACCATGGTTGGTTGGAGACACTTTCCTATTGGGACTGCTTTGAAACCTCTTTGACAAAACCACAGGGTTAGGGGTTAGGGCACATTGTCTCCATCTGAGAACCTTGTAGAAATGGAAACGTACGATATTCATTCTATCGCGTGATACTTCTTTCGCTCCCTGTGATGTGGTAAACGGTAGTGGTTCTTCCATCAGAGGTACCACCACCCACGTGAATCAGCACGGCTTGTCCCTGTCGCTGTTGGCCTTGACCTGGCTGAGGTGGTGCTTCCAGGTCTCTTCACTAGGACATTAGTCCACCCCCAGTGTCTTCCCTACTCTACTTTGGGAAGCAAGTTCCCACTCGTAGCTCATGCTTGCAGAGCGGCAGTTACACTCCTCTCTCTTCAGGGCAGAGTTTCTACATTATTTTTTGGAATTTTTCTGCTTGAGAGATTTGTCTGTGCTCCATTTCTTTTTTAATCGACCCACATGGAATCCTAAGTATTCACTTTACACTTTGAATTATAATCCAGTACTACTTTATGTATTTTGGGACTCAAATTGTTCCAGCTTTGGCCATCGGAGGGCTCTGGTGTCCCTCCGACGTTCTTCTATCTGTGTGGACTTCCTTTCTAGAATGGCCGATGAAATTCTGTTGACTTCTGCAGCATTAACAGGGATGTTTACAGTCTGCCCTGCCCATGTGCAGTTTGCGGGTCATGTGGAGATCTGGGTGGCATTTATAAAAAGGATTTTGGGTTCTTCCTTTCTGCATCTTTCCTTTCTGGGATTTCTCCTCATACCTTACAGTTGTCCTTTGATTTTACAAATCAGTGAGACTACAAGATTTGGGGGAAGGGGTACCGGGGATTGAACCCAGGGGCACTTAACCACTGAGTCACACCCCCAGCCCTTTCTTATATTTTATTTAGAGGGAGGGTTTCACTGAGTTGCTTAGGGCCTCATTAAGTTGCTGAGGCTGACCTCAAACTGGAGGTCCCCCTGCCTCAGCCTCCTGAGCCGCTGGGATTACAGGTGTGCGCGGCAAGACTACAAGATTTCTACTTAGGGCACCAAATGAACCCTCCCCTCAGTCTAAAACACCAAAAATCCATTGAAAATTCAGTGTCTGCTTTTCTATTCTTCCAACTATAGAAACTATTCCAGCTTTGCTTACTTCTGGTCAGTCTCCAGTGCAATCAGATTGTTATTTTTTAAAATGATCTGCAGAGTTGATAGTTGCTTCCTAGGGGAGGGAGGCTCAGTAGGAGTCACTCCTTTATGGCCAGGACCACTTTTTAAATGTCACACTGTCAGGCGTGGTGGCCACCTGGTTTCCAGGCCTTGGGTGTCCAGTTGTGCTCCCCGCCCATTCTCCACCCCTTTCCAAAGGGATAGTGGGAGGAGCTTTGGGGAGAGTGGAGAAGGCATGAAGCAGGACAGTGGGCAGGTGAGTGGACTCAAAGTTGAGGCTGATTCCTAGGCGAAATTAAGGGCCCAGCAGATTTCACCTATTTAAAATCATGAACTTAAAGTAACACTTTTCAGCATGTGTTATGGTTTGAGTGTGAGGTGTCCCCCGAAAAATCATGTGTGAGACGATGCAAGATCATTCAGAGGTTTGTGTTATGAGAACCTTAACCCAATCAGTGATTCATCCCCTGATAGGATGATCTGGTAACTGGCGGTGCGTAGGTGTGGCTGGAGGAGGTAGATCATTACGGTTCGTATTTGGTGAGCTGAGCTTAGTCTCTCCCCCTCCCTCTCTCTCTCTGCCTTCTGATCATCATATGAGCTGCTTCCCTCTGCCACACTCTTCCACCATGATGATCTGCCTCACCTCCAGCCCCCAAGGAATGGGATCAGCTGTCTATGGACTGAGACCTCTGAAACTGTGAGCCCCTAAATAAACATTTCCTCCCTTAACATTGTTCTTGTCAGTTCTTTTAGTCACAGCAGCAAAAAAGCTGACAAAAACAGTAGGGTGGTGTGATTTTTTTTTTTTTTTTTTAGCTTTGGTCACTTATCTTGGGGGCAGGCAATGTCAAAAATTGGATGTTACCAGATCATCTAAACAAAATTGGGAAGTTGAGAGTATATGCAAAAGAGAGATGATGAGTGAGTGGAATTTAAGGTTGGAAAGGAGGAAAGTTAGGCCCTGGGAGATTGACAGATCATTCACTCATTTGCTCAACACTTTTTTTTTTTTTTTTTTTTTTCCAGTACAAGGGATGGAACCCAGGGTCTTGCACATGGTAGGCAAGCAGCTGGTCACTGAGCTGTATCCTCTTTCCCCCTCCTCCTCCTCCTCCTCCTCCTCCTCCTCCTCCTCCTCCTTCTCCTCCTCCTCCTCCTTCTTCCTGTTTGAGACAGGGTCTCACTAAGTGGCCAAGGTTGGCCTCAAACATGTGATCCTCCTGCCTCAGCCTCCCGAGTGACTGGGATTACAGGCATTGACCACCAGACAAGGGAGGAAGACATCTGGAAGAGGCTCCCTGTGACCAAATCTGGGACAAGTTGAGAATTAAATTAAGTGGTGATGGTAAAGGATTATAACCCACTGAATAAAAATAACCCTTATGGATAATCATGAGTTCATAATGAAATAAATAAGAATCCACATGACTAAATATGAGTTCACATTGATATAAATAAATAAATAAGAAAAAAGGAAAAGTTCTTCCTTGTGGTCAAAAGTCCACTCACGAAAGTAGCAGGAAAGGTGGACTCAGAGCACTGCCGGGCAGCTCGTGTCATAATAATCATGGATTCAGTTAAGAATCAGTGACAGATGCTGAAATCAGCTGCTGGGAATCCGCGGAGTAACAAGATATGTTCACAGTTTGTCTCTTCACAAGATACTAATGAATTCCATGGAGGGAAATAGTGACATAAAAGGAAAAATCTGGCAGATACCACTTTAACCAAGTGATGAAAGCTAACATCAGGGGTCACGGGACAAAGAGACATCATGTGCCTCCTGATAAGCAGCACTGAGCAAGGCCACAGCATCACTTCCGTGGTATTTGGCAAAACATGCATAACCTGAATCTAATCATGCGGAAACATCAGACAACACAGCTGAGGGGCGATCTACAAAATAACTGATCTGTATTCTCAAAAACATCAACGTCCCTGGGTGTGAGGGCGCACACCTGTAATTCCAGTGACTCAGGAGGCTGAGGTGGGAGGATTGCAAGTTTGAGGCCAGCCTCAGCAACTTAGAGAGGACCTAAGCAACTTAGTGAGACCCTGTGTCAAAATAAAAAAATGAAAAGGACTGGGGATGTGGCTCAGTGGTTAAGTGCCCCTGGGTTCACTCCAAAAAAAAAATATCAATGTTATCAAACACAAAAAATCACAGAGCCCATTCCAGGAGAAAGGAGACCAAAGAGGAGGTAGGTGGTACGTGATCAGGAACTTCTTCGGCTACAGATATTACTGATAGAATTTCAATGAGGTTCGCAAACGAGATCATGTATGTTTGGCGTTGATTTCCTGACCTTGATATGTGTGCCACGATTATGTAGGAGAATGACCTTGGGTTTAGAATATACACACTGCCACTGCTGGGGACGTAGCTTGGCCATGTTATGGGGCGCAACTTAAGAACAGACCGGTCACCACTGAGAAGTCCAAATTTGAGAGTCTTTATTAAGCCGGCCAGCTGACTGTCTCACACAATGCCCCAAAAAAATGGTTATTGGGAGAACAGCCCCAACCACAGGGTTGTAGGGGTTTTTATACCAAAAATCACATCAGTCATTAAGTGTCTGTTGCTATGATTCAAAATTACAAACTAACATCATGAGATCATCGACAGAGGGGGAAGTGGGTCAAACTGACCCTTACCTAGGTACAAACTAAAGAATGGTTGCTAACATCCACACAATCACTGTTCACATGGTACATTGGTTACTACATAGGACTTGCCATTGAATATTATTAAACCTGTCACACCAAGTAACTGATGATGGGCACAGAGGCGGGGTGTTCCCATGGGAGAAACTTATTTCCTACATAACATGGAGTCTCAGAGAAAAATGGAGTCCATTTAGTCATTTCTCTTAGAGTCTGGCCTATAACATTCTCATGGAGCCAGATCTGTCAGCCCATTACAGCCGTAAAGCACTTGCCTAGCATGCTTAAGATCCTGGTTGGATCTCAGCGCTGCACAGAAACACACACACACAAAGGTTAATACTAGAATATACACACTGATGTATCTTTAGAGGCAACATCTGCCAATTATTTTCAAATTGTTCAGGAGAAAATATTTATATACGCAGAAAATGATAAAATAAATGTGGTGAATGATAACTTTGGGGAATCGGGTTGAAAGGTACCTGAGAATTGTTTGTATTCTTTTTACAACTTTTCTATAACCTTAAATTGTGTCAAAAAATTAAAAAAGAAGCCAGGCACAGAGGTACACACCTGTAATCCCAGCAATTTGGGAGGCTGAGACAGGAGGATTGCAAGTTCAAGGCCAACCTCAGCGATTTACTGAGGCCCTAAAGGACTTCGTGAGACCCTGTCTCAAAATAAAACATAAAACAAGGAACGGGGGTGAGACTTAGTGGTTAAAAGACTGTGGGTTCAATCCCCAGTTGCAAAAATAAAAAAATAAATAAATAAATAAAAGAAAGAACACATGAGATAATTTACCAAAAATAAATGGTAGTGGTACACCTACCTTTTAGAGTAGTTGAGAAGATTAAAAGGAGTATATTGATATATAAAACAGGACAAGTTGGCCTCTTGGAAGTGCTCAGTAAGTGTTGTTGTTGTTGTTGTTATTTTCAGGGACAGGATCTTGCTACATTGTCCAGAATGACCTTGGCCTCCCAGGCTCAGGTGATCCTTCTGCCTCAGCCTCCATGAGGGCACACGCCACGGCACCTGACAAGTGTCACTTATTTTGTCTCTGTGTCTCCTGCAATTTATAGAGAGTAGATATTTGCCTATTAAATGCTCCATTTTTAAAAAATATTTTTTGTAGATGGACACAATACCTTTATTTTATTTATTTATTTGTATGTGGTGCTGAGGATCGGACCCAGTACCTCACACATGCTAGGCGAGTGCTTCACCACTGAGCCACAACTCCAGCCCCTCATTCCATTTTTAAAAAAACAGTCATTGTTTATACTTGCCAAGAATTATGCAGACATTGTACCTATCACTGGAAACCTCAAAGCACTCTTATAAAACAGTATTTGAAGCTGGGCGTGGTGGCGCTCACCTGTAATCACAGCGACTCGGGAGGCTGAGGCAAGAGGATCAAGAGTTCAAAGTCAGCCTCAGCAAAAAGAAGGCACTAAGCAACTCAGTGAGACCCTGTCTCTAAAAAATAAAATACAAGATAGGACTGGGGACGTGACTCAGTGGTGGAGTGCACCTGAGTTCAATCCCTGGTACCAAATAAAATTCAAAAAATAAAAATAAAACAGTATGTGCACGTGTTTTCCAAATTTCATTATAAAAATTGCACACCAACAGGCAAGTTGAAAAGATCAGGCGTGAACCCCACTTATCCTCCCTCAGCTTCAGTAATTTTAAAACACTTTGTGAGCTCTCCTGTGAGGCCAACCCTGAGGACAAACATCAAGTCGCTTCCCCGAGGTTTCCCAGAGCTTAGCTCTGAACCCAGGCCAACTGGCCCTGGAGAGCCCCAAACAACTAGTTGACATGAACGTGTTCGGAAATGAGTGGGACAGGCCCTGCCCTGACCTTCTGCAACTCACCGTCTGTTCAACTGGGTAGCCCAGAGGGACAAGTGGCCGCAGACACTTGAGTTAGAATCCATCACAACATCCAATACCATTTAGAACTGGGAGACGTTCGGCCAGCTGGGTGCTTCCTCCCGCACCCCCTCTTCTCTTTGGCCTTTTTTTTTTTTTTTGGCTCTGGTTTGTGTTTCCAACTTCTCTTCTGCCTGCATGTGCCTCTCACTCTTTCCTCACTCCCCACCTCTGACCTAGCATTAGCACAAAGCCCAGCGTCAGCCTACTGTGACCCTAATGGCCTCCGTGAGTGTCATTTTAAACCTCCCAGTGGGCAAAGTCAGCATGGCGTTTATGGCCTGCCTTAGAACAGGGAAGTCCCAGGAAGAAGCCGACATGTCGCTTGGGGTGGGGCAGGTCCACCCCAAAGTCACCTGGGCAGGTGAGTTGCCTTCTGTGAGCCCAGGTGTCTCAGGGGTGCCTTGCACACAGTTCCTAGGGGCAGCGTGAGGGTGGCGGAGATCTGGTCTTAGGCGTCTAGGAACCTGCAGCTGCTGCTGGTTCTGAACCCTGCGTCTTCTGGTTTTTCTGCTCATAATGCACAGGTTGTATCCCGCGGTTCACATGGAAACACAATCCGGGGTTCAAGCTACCGAGTTAGAAATCTCCAGGGTGAGAGTTTATCACCGTCAGATATGGGGACCAAGGACCCAAACCTCAGTTGGGGACGATGCTAATGGGATTTTTCTTCCTGATGAGTGAGCTATGTGAAAAATCTGACAAAAACATGAAATCATTTCAAAAACATGGTGGGATAGAGTTGTTGACAAATCAGATATGGGGCTTTTTTACAAAATGGTAGCAACCATTCTGCATATTACCTTTTTTTTTTTTTTAAAGGCAGATACTGGGCATTGAACTCAGGGGCACTCGAACACTGAGCCACGTCCCCAGCCCTATTTTGTATTTTATTTAGAGACGGAGTCTCACTGAGTTGCTTAGCGCCTCGCTGTTGAGAGGCTGACTTTGAACTTGCCTTGGCCTCCCCAACGACTGAGATTACAGACATGCACCACTGCGCCCAGCTGCATATGACCTTTTTAAAACAGTATTATTTTCAAGATCTTTCCAGATTAACAGAGATGTATCTTTTTTTTTTAATGCTCATAAAGCATAACACTGTCTGAATGTACCATCGTTAAATTATCCAGTCCCCTTCCGATGAATATCTAGCTTTTTCTAATTTTGATCTTTGGAAAAGATTCTTTGGAAAGAATCTTCCGACAGTCCCTCCCTCGGAAAGAATGATTTCTGGGTCTTTGAAAAGCAATCTCCAGGTTGAGCACCGGTGGGAATTCCCACCACCAGGCCAGCGGCCGGCAGTCTGTGCTGACCGGTGCGGTAGCCACGCCCACATGCAGGTGCGGGGGCACTTGAAATGGACCGGTATGAGACACTGAGGCTTTCGTTTCATTCAATGTTAATTAACTTAAAGAGCCACACGTGGCTTGTGGCCACCACATTGAACAGTGCAGCTTTGATGGACAGCTGCACGTTGGCAAAACGGGGGCGCTGCCCTCTCGTAACTGGGTGCCGCGCACTGATGGTGGTTCCCCATTTGGGATCCAAGCATTGGCATCAGTTCTCCGTGACTCTGCAAGACTGTTCTGGGGAACTAGTCTGTGCTTTTTGATATCTGCCATTTATTCTCTTTGAGCCTCAGTTTCCCAATCTGTCAAATGGGGAACAATAGCATTCCTTTTGTAGGGTGCTAGGAGGTCAGGTTAAAACCCAAAGCCAGCTCCAACTTTTCCTAACTCGGGATTGCCGAAGCAGAGGCTAGAGAAAGGAGGAAGAGGAAGTGAGGAACAGGAGGAGAGAGTCAGGTGAAAAGACACAGAGGGGAAATGACAAATCTCTGCCCTCTGTTTTCTCCCAAGGTGTCAGCTTTGGGATCCACCGTATGGGAAGTAAGATTTCAACATCGGGCAGGGCTTGCTGGGGACAAGGGACAGGGTGGGTTTGCTTAAACTGGGCTTCCAGGTTTCTGCTCTTCCCAAGTGAGTATTTTTAATGAAGGGCTTTTATTTTATTTTCTTCAGTGCTGGGGATGGAACCCAGGACCTCACACATGCTAGGCAAGCACTCCACCACAGAGCCACATCCCCAGCCCCTTTTATTTTTATATTGAGACAGGGTCTCACTAAGTCACTGAGGCTGGCCTCCAACTTGTAATCCTCCTGCCTCAGCCTCCCTTGTAGTTGAGATTACAGGTATGAGCCACCACACTTGGCTATATTTTAATTATATAAATAGTATACAGGTGCCTTCTTGCTGTGAAACATTTTTAGAAATACAGAGAGCAGCAGTAGTGCTCTCCTATAATCCCAGCAGCTCCGGAGGCTGAGGCAGGAGGATCATGAATTCAAGCCAGCCTCAGCAAAAATAAGGAGCTACACAAATAATATAAATATAGTACAAAAACGGGCTGGGGATGTGGCTCAGTGGTTAAGTGCCCCTGAATTCAATCACCGGTACAAAAAAAAAAAATAGAGCAAAAGGTCCTTTTTACGATTGGGCCATCCATTTGTTACACAGGGGATATTTGGAAATGTCTTTCAAAAAGAAAAATGTGCATCATTTTTTCTGTGATTATTTTAATGGACAGTCAATTCTTTCCAGCAGTGAAGCTGGAAGCTTGCAAACATCTTTCGTCCCTGCAGCCTGCAGATCTCTACATTCTCCAAACAGACTTTTTGGTTCTGTTTACCCCTATTTTCCCCCCTTTATCTTTGCAAGGGAATATCACAATTAAAAATTCAAATTTTCTCTGTGTGCACATTCACTGACAATAGCAATTTTCTCTTGCCTTAAATGTTGGAGTGACATTCTGAGCAAACATACTCTCTCTTTTCATTTAGAAAAAAAGTCCCTCCACCCTGTGTCCTGTCACCGGGTGACCTAGGAATCCCGTCGTAATGCACAAAATCACCATTTTTCTTTCCACTGGATTGAAGGAGGAAGCTTAATTTTCTGCAACCATAAACCACGTTCACCACACTCAACTGGGCAGTTTTCCTCCTGGGAGTTTGTCCTACAGGCATCGACCCGTATGACTGACGTGAAGTCTGCCCAAGGACGTTAACTGGAGTAGTGTTTGTAACAGCAAACAATAAAAGCAACCAAAGCAAGCCGACCAAAACAGATCGCAAACCTAGGAACCTTTCAATCCCTGAACACCAAACGAAAACAACCTCCCTGTTCTCAACACACGAAGAAACTAGAATAAGCTAGATATTCATCAGAAGGGGACTGGATAACTTAATGGTGGTACATTCAGACAGCGCGATGCTTGATGAACATTAAAAAAAGATACATCTCTGTATTCATCTGGAAAGATCTTGAAGATAATACTGTTTTAAAAAGGTCATAGGCAGAACGATCTGCTACCTTTATGTAAACAGATGATCTCTGTATAAATGCTGGTCTGTGCCCAAAAAGGTCAATAAATACCACTGCCTCTGAAAACAAACGGGGTGGTCATGGGATCGAGGGACCACTGTCTGAGTGTCCAGTCCCCTTCTGATGAATCTCTCCCATCCTTCTGCTCTGCCATCTCGGACACACTACATGTCTTCTCTGATCCTCAGCGTCCCCATTTGGAAAGGGAGGGTCCTTAAATGAGAGGCGGCTCTCTCCTTGCGGAGGAGCACCCTGGAGATGCCTGCTGGAGAGAGGTGCCTCCTGCGCACCCCTGGGTGGTCTGGATGTCCCCAGGAGCTCGCTCCAACTTCTGCTTCACACAGTGAAAAAGAATCTGAAGCACCAGGCAGGGTGGCCCACGCCTGTGAATCCCAGTGACATGGGAGGCTGAGGCTGGAGGATCGCAAGTTCAAGGTCAGCCTGGGCAACTTAGAGAGACCCTGTCTCAAACAAAATAAAGGTAGAGCACCCCTGGGTTCAATACCTAGCACAATAAATAAATTAATTAATTAAGAGTCTGAAGCACCAGCAGCCTCTGGTCTGCAGTCCGCTGTGCAAGGGGATTTTCCCAACTCCTTGGAGACAGGATTTGTCCGCATCTCTTCATTCCCATCCACACCCTCTTACTTGGAAGCAGCTGTGGAATTCCCCCTCCGCATTCTCAAGTGACGAGCATTCTTTCCACTGAGGACTCTGGTGGGGATGGTAGCAGACCCCTGATCTTGTGCTCACCAAGAGCACGCAGTCCATGTAGGAGCCCCTCTCTCTTCTCTGTGCAGAGAGCCTGGTGGGCTGGGTACAGATTCCTGCTCTTCCAAGAGCTTGAGACTTGGGGCAAGGCCCACTTTCCATGCCTCGGTTTCCTCATCTGTAACATGGAAGCAACATCAGTTCCTGCTTCGCAGGTTGTTGTGGGGACGTATTAATCAGCTACTATGTCTGTATCTACTCCCACTCTCTGAAGGGAATTTTGTATGATTCCTAAATGTTTTGGGAATCTATTCATTTCTCTCTACCACCTACGCCAGGTCACCCTTCTCCTGTTTGCTCTCTGTTCTCGCTGCTTCCACCTTCGCATCCTGTGGTGGCCATTGCTCCTGTTCAGCAGTTGCCTGTCCCCCTAGACTTCTGGGCATAGGGAAAGCTTGCACTTTCCCGGGCCTTAAATGCATGGCTAGCGGCTTGCCACAGTCAAAGAGAAAGAGCAGAAGTGTCAAATATTACATCCGGGTGGAAGCATTTAAGAGCTAATGTGTGAGATGCTTCATCTTCTCTACCCTCTTTGACATGACTGGCAACTTTCCAAATGGTGGAGCATTTGTTAGCCAGGGACCTAGAGTGAAGAATGGTAGAAAAGAGTCTTTGGGCTGGGGATATATCTCAGCTGCAGAATGCTTACCTAGCATGCCGTGAATGAAAGAAAAAAAAAAAGGAACAAAGAAATAAAGAATCCTTAGAGATCCATCACAAATGTCACACAAGCAAAGAATAAGCCTCCATTGTTTTAAGCCATTGAATTCTGGAGCTGTTTGTCATAGCAGCATAACTCAGCCTATGCTGACCTCCACATGTTCTGCAGTTGAAATCATCAGCAAATCTGGTCAAACCCTCCGCTGCTTGTATTCTTTTCATGACCCCCTAACACTCTCAGGATAAGGTCCACCAGGGCTCAGGAGGCCATCTAGGACCTATCCTGCTTATCTTTAGCCTCTCCCTACCCTTTATTCACATTTATGTTCCAGTCGCTCTGACTGTAAACATCTGCTTGCTTGCAGGCCTTCGCATGTGCTGTTCCTTCTGCTCTTCCCTTGTCCCCACCCCCACCTGTCTATCTGGTTGACACAATACTCCTTCAAAATTCGGCCGATGCCCTTTCCATCAGGAAGCCTTCCCTGAGTATCCGTCTAGGTTAGCTTCCTTCCGTGGGATTTGCCCCATCATTGGTCTGACTTGGGATTATGGGTATCTGGTATCACTTGGGATTATGGGTATCTGGGGAATGAACCTGCCTTTGCCACTGGCCTCTGAGTCCCCGAGGACAAGGCCGGGGCCATGTTGGCAGCAGCACACAGCTCAGGGTTGGACACAGGGGAGAGTCTCACTAGGTGTTTGTTGCATGGATAACAAATGAGTTCAGATATTAAAGGCTTCATGTATCCCAGGAATTCTGAGAAGAGAGGGTGCTGTCTTCTCCTCTCCCCTCTCTGCACTTTTCTCCCGACAGGCTTCCCCCAGAACTGAAGCTTGACCGTTGGCATCATTCATTCCTGCAAGACAGCCCTAGTCTGCAAGGAAGTGGTTGTGGTTTCTATGGGAAGTCCCAGAGAAATTCGTTTTTACTTGACTCTTCTAACCAATCCAGTCCAAATTTCTTGACTGACTCAACACCCTCACCAAATATTTGATCGATTGATTGACCCTAGAGATGCTGTGCCACTGAGTTACATCCCCAACCCTACCACTGACCTACATCTGCAACCCTTTTTATATTTTATTTTTAGACAGGGCCTCCCTAAGTTGCTGAGGCTGGCCTCGAACTTGCAATCCTCCTGCCTTAGCCTCCAGAGTTGCTGGGATTACAGGTGTGCACCACAGCACCTGGCTTGTTAGTTTTGAATTGCTTCTGCAGGTTCACTTTCCTCCTTTCCCACTGTCTCTTGGGAGTGTGATCCTACCTTGGGAGGCTCGTCAGTATGTACCACGTTTGGGCTTTCTTGAGCTCTAGTTTCCTGTTTGGTTTGACCAGTGGGGACATTTATTTCCCTAGCTCCTCCCTGAAGTGGGTTGCCTTGGGCTGGCTGGGTCTTTCCCCAGGAGGCCACAAACCCTTCCAGGAGGTCCTGTCCTCACACTCTGGGTTCTGGTGATGGCTGCCCTT
This sequence comes from Sciurus vulgaris, assembly GCF_902686455.1. NCBI lineage: Eukaryota > Metazoa > Chordata > Mammalia > Rodentia > Sciuridae > Sciurus > Sciurus vulgaris. The sequence continues at coordinate 53,057,579 of NC_136478.1, read as the reverse complement.
TGGCTCCGGATGGTAAGAGCTCCCTCCTTTCCAGCCCTGGGTGCCAGAGCGCCTTTTGTGGATTCCCTACCCACCGCCTCCACCCTGATAGTCTATGAAAACCCTCGGCAGTTACTCAGGTTCTGTTTGCCGTTGGTTTCCTGCTGAGTGTCCGACAGCTGTGCCAGAATCTCCCTAATCTACCCGACCATCCTGGGCAGAGGCAGAGCCCTGGACAGACCCAAGGCGGGGCCGAGGTTCTGAATGGACGGGCGTCCCATCCAGTCCATGTCTGAACTGTTAATCCTAAAAGCAACTGGCGCCTGGGGACGTCGCCAGGTCCGGCTGGTGTTGAGAGAGCGCCCCCTGGTGGCTCAGAGGAGCACTGTCAGCTGAGAGCTCGCATCCCGCCCTGCTCCCCGGGGAGGTCCCGCCGCGCTAGCTCACGCGTGCACACCAACGTGTGGCTAAATCCTGCGGCAGGGACGCTGACGCATGGACGCCGCTTGGGTTTGCAGCACGTCTTTTGGGAGAGTGACGTCAGAGCAGGGCCTTAAAGGACAAGAAGCATGTGCAGAAACCTAAGAGAACAGGGAACTGGGAGGGAGGGATTAGGGAGGAAGGTTTGGGAACATAGTTCAGGATCCGTTCTGGAGAGAACTTTGCCGTGGGGACTTTGCCCTGTAACACAGTTTGGAGCTTGTGAACCTGTGAACAGGCAAGTTTCAAAGAGAGAATTGGAGCGTCAGACGTTCAGGTTGTCAACTTGTTATTCGGTAGTATAGACTTAAAACCAAACAACCATTTTTATTCATTCCAAAGGCTTTTAATGAACACCTACTGTGAATTAGTTCTTGGGAGTATCCGGGACCCTCAGAGTCTAGAGTCATTAGAAAGTCCCTAATAGAAGGAATGCGTGAAGTTAAAGATAATTGCTGGTGCAACGCTGGGGCAGGAATGAGCTCCTGGGAATGAGGTCAAGGTGGGTGGGGTTGTGGATGACTTTGGAGCTAGCTGGAAAGAGAGTTGAAAGTCTCAGTCTTCACATTATTATTAGCTTTTACAATGCCATCTTTAAAAATGATTGGGTCCTAGCTGGGCGCAGTGCATGCCTGTAATCCCACTTACTGAGGAGGCCAAGGGAGGAGGATCACAAGTTTGAGGCCAGCCTGGGCAACTTAGAGAGATCCTGTCTCAAAATAAAAAGGACTGCTGTAGCTCAGTGGTAGAGCACCCCTGGGTTCAATCCTCAGTACCAAGAAAACAAAACAACAACTTAAAACAGTTATGTCATACATGCTGGGGATCTTGGGAAGGGATCCTACTACAGAATAATCCAACCCCGGGGGCTGGAGTTGTGGCTCAGTGGTGGTATGTGTGAGTTTGATACTTAGCACCACGAAAAATAAATAAATAAATAAAATTGAACAAAAGATTCAATGATGACTAAAAATATATATATTTAAAAAAGAAATAGCCAATCCTGGAAAAACATCACACGGATGTTTCCATACATACTGGGACACACATCTTCTGCACCTTCTCAGATTGCTTAGCTGCCTCCTTCCAATCAGCAAGGAAAAGAGAAGAAACTTCCCCAAAGCCTACAGCCACGCGTGGCCGGTGGGGCAGGAGGACTCAGGCCTAAGGAGAGAGGGGTGAGGGAGCGGTGGGCAGCAGGGCGGTTGCTCATGGCAGCTCACTCCTGAAACTCTTCAGCACTTCCTTCTCATTTAGGGGCCCTCAGACCCTGCAGGATTGGACCCCTGCGACCTCCTGGTTCACCTCCTGGCGCCACCCTTGGCTGTTCCTGGGCAGCCACACCGGCCTTCCCCGGGAGCCTCGACCACAGGGCCATTCCCTCCTCAGAAGCCTGCGTTTGCTGTGCCGAGTCTAGAGTGTCCACTGTGCCCCCATCAGCCACAAGTGTGGAACTAACACTTAGCTAGTGCTTACTTGGTACCAAGGACAGTTCTAAGCAATTTATAGACACTAACTAGATTCATCTCTTTCTTCCTTCCTCAGGTGACCTCTCTCTGTGATTTCCCAGGCTGTCCTATTTAAACAAGCCCACCCGGAACCTACAGAGCACTCCCCTCAACACCAATCATGTCTTTCTTTCTTTTTTCTTTTTTCTTTTGGTACAGGGACTCGAACCCAGCCCATTTTATTTTTTATTTCAAGACACAGTCTTGCTAAATTCCTGAGGCTGGCCTTGAACTTGTGATCCTCCTGCCTCAACCTCCCAAGCCACTGAGATTACAGGAGTGCCTGACTTACATTTAGCTACAGCTAACATATATTTAGCTTTGCCTTGTTTCTTGTCTTCTTCTTATGTTCCACTATCTGGAGACACCACATTTTGTTTGTCCATTCAGCAGTGATGGACTTTTGGATAGTTCTACATTTTGTTTTGTTTTTTAATTTTGGGACCAGGGATTGAACCCAGGGGCACTTAACCACTGGGCCACACCCCCAGCCCTTTTTTGCATTTCATTTAGAGACAGGGTCTCACTGAGTTGCTTAGGGCCTCACTAAGTTGCAGAGGCTGGCTTCGAACTCACAATCCTCCTGCCTCAGTCTCCTGAGCCGCTGGGATTATTGTTATGCACTACATTCCTTTTTAATCACATAAATAGTACTTGGACTCAATCCTGCTGTAGGAATTCCAATGATAGCAAGTCAGGTGGAACAAAATCACTTTTCTCTCCTCCAGATCCCCTGGGGCCTTCTCTTCCATTCATGAGGATTTCCCTCCTGTGGCCCTGGAACAGGGAGACCCTATATTTCATGGGTGAAAAATACCAATAGTGGAGACAAGACCGGCACCAGGCGGTCACTGTGACCCAGGTGCTCCCTGCAATTCTTTCCACAGGAGCTCCTTTCACTACCACAACAAGAGACCCAGACTCCAGGGAGCTTGGTGAGCCCATGGGGACTGCTCTTCCCTCTCCAGCTCAGATGCCTCCGCTCCCTCTTCATGTCATCCCTCCGAGTGGGCCTCTTGGCCTACTTATGAAAGCAGCCTCTCCCCAGCCCTTCATCCCTTTATTCCCCGGGAACCCTTGTCGCTACCTGACGTGACGTCTTTGCATCTGGATCTTTGGCTTCCTGCTCACACAGCAATGGAAGCCCCATAAACATGAGGGTCAATCTTGTTGGTTTGTCAACCTAAAATAGAGAGAGAGAGAGAGAGAGAGAGAGAGAGAGAGAGAGGTTCCCCAAAGAAAGAGTGTATTTCTCAGGGCCAGGTGCCATGGTCCATGCCTGTAATCCCAGCAACTAGGGAGGCTGAGGCAGGAGGATCGCAAGTTCAAGGCCAGCCTGGGCAACTCAGCTAGACTTTATCTCAAAATAAAAAATAAAAAGGGTTAGGGATGTAGCTCAATGCAAAGTGCTCATGGGTTCAGTCCCCAGTACAAAAAAAAAAAAAAAAAAAAAAAAAAAAAGAATATGAAAGAGTGTCAGGAACTAGCAGGGAATTGCAATCCAAGATCTGTGAGTGGCAGGCACACCAGGAGAGGCGGGGTCTGGGCATGTTTTAAAAAATGTTAAGTCCACGTGAGCTGCTGGGAAGCACACCACTGTGGCAGCAGCTGCTGCAGAAGCTGGTGTTGGCTTTATGGTGGGGACGGCCACTGCTGGGCAAGTGCTCTGTATAAGGGGCTTCCCTGGAACAGGGGCTGTTTGCTGAGGCAATGTCCTTACAGAAGGGACTTACCTGGGATTTTTGTGGTTTTGGAGTCTGTCTAATATTCTCACAAGCGTATGTGTATGATATATTGTGGTAAATCCTCTTTCAGGATGAGTGTGTGAGGGCTCCTTTTCTGTAGCCTCCTCGCTGTGACTCCATTTTGATATTGATAACTTCCACAGGTCAAAACTGCTATTATTCCATTCTACAGATGAGGGGTCTATGACACAGGTCGCTGAACTCACTCAGCTGACTGGGTAGAGATGGGTTTCAAATCCAAGCAGTCTGGCTTCAGGATTTGACTGGGGAGCTAAGGCCTTCTGTAGCAGTTATCTATGATTATGCTGTGGAACAAACCAGACCAGCACTCAGTCACAGTTGTTTAACTCATGAATCTGTGGGTGGGCAATGTAGACTGGCCTCGAATGGATGATTCTCCCGGGCTCTACTGTGCTTGCTCCTGACTGGGGGTCAGCTGTTAGCCAATCTGAGTTGGTCTTGGCTGTGATCACTGGGACAACTTGGTTGTACTCCATCTTCCAATAAGCTCTCCTGGGTTTGTTCTCATAGAGGTGCCAACCTAGAAGGCCTCTCAGTCAGGGCCCAGGCTTAAAATTGGCACACTGCCCCTTCTATCACATTCTGTTGGTGAAAGCAAGTCACATGGCCGAGTCTAGAATCATGAAACTACAAAATTCCATGGTGATGGTGGAGATGGATCCAGGAAGGAGGAAAGAATCAGGGCTAGCAAGACCGGGTGCCCTGGCTCCTGCCAGCTCACAGTTCTCGGGCTCTGCTCCCAGGCGTGAGCGTCAGAGGCCCTTGGGGCGGGGACACCAGAAGGCTCCCACTTGCAACTTCTTCGAAGGACACTCCCAGGTTCAGGATGGATGGGGCCTGCGTGGAAAGGCAACCAACAGGAGAGCGTGGCTCAGTAAAAAGCTGCTGGGTCTGCAGTTCTCCTCTGGGTGTGGTTGGCTCTCCAGAGGAAGTTGGCAGGAAGCTTTGGAGTCAGTCGGTCACATTAGCTGGTTGAGGAGGAGTGGACAGTTGAAGCTACTTGTTCTTACTCACAGGCCCTTCCCTTCTTTCTTCCTCCCTCTCCTCCCTCCCTCCCTCCCTCTTTCCTTCTTTCCTCCCTTTCTTGTGGTACTGGGGATTGACCCCAGGGGGCTCTATCACTGATGGCTATCCAACTTGTAATCCTCCTGCCTCAGTCTCCTGAGTCTCTGGGATTACCACAGTATTGGCCATTTTTTTAAAAATCTGCCTATTTTTCAATTATACAGCTATTTATCTATTTATTTATGCTTTTCTTTTCTTTTTCCTTTTTCTTTTTTTGGCTTAAGCTCATTTAAGCATTAGTTTTAAAATAAAGGTACAAACCAGGACGCCATGCATCCCAAGACCTTCCGAGCTCATTTCAAAATCTCTTCTGGTAGTTCTTGCGTAGACTTCGGGACTCACAAACCTGGGTGCCCTCCGGAGTCCATGCATCTCACGTGCAGAAGCCACCAAAACATCATAACAGCTCCAAGAAACTGGGACTGTGATTATCTCCATTTTATAGGCGAGGGAACCTTAGTGGTTTGCATAAGTCAGTTTCCCAGAGGAGGTTGGCTTCTTGTGAAAATCATCAGAACAGATGGTTCTAGAACTTCCCTGAGAAGACTGAACTAGCTGGTCTGTCACCAGAGGATTAGAGACAGCTGTCTCGGCATGGGGGCCCGAGGCAGGGATCAACCAACTCCCATCCCTCCTGCACCCAGGAGGTAGAACGGGGGACTGGGCTGGTCTGCAGCTGTCATTCTTACAGTAACTTTGGGTGTGGGATTTTCCCTGGTTCCTGGTCTTCCAGAGTGACCTCCCTGCCCTCAAGGCTCACAGGCTTTGAAAGGCTCCGTCTATAATAACACAGATGCTTTCACATCTACTGTGACAAATCCAAGATGGCAGATGTGTGTCCTTCAACCCTCCTCCTGAATTGTCACTGAGGAATTTTGGATTTCTCCCCTGGGGAGACCATATTTGGAAGATTTATCACTCCTCAGGATAATTAATTAATTACTTTCTCTGCATTTTACCAGTCAGAGCTCTGGTCCTTGGTCTCCGAACAGTGAGAGGGAGTGGTATTTCCCAACCACTTGGTGATATTATTCTGGCCCAGAGTAAAGATCCTGGAGCTTTTGCAATAAGGACAGTTACTTTGGTTCCCTGCATGCTCATCACGGTACTCCTATGGATGTCCCCAGCACCAGCCATCAGATCTGAAACAAGGGTTCTGTCACCATCTTGGGGCTAGAAAGAACATCATCGGCCCACACCCGAGCACAGGGTTGGGCAGCAACCTGGGCCCCTCCTGCAAAGGCTCAGTGCTTCTGGATAGAGGGTCAAGGCAACTGGCCTCTCACAGCTTAGGTCTGGAGGGCTCCCTGTTTCCAGCCATGAGGGGAGCAAGCCTGTCATGTGCAGGTACACCCTGCTCCTTGCTTTCTGAGCTGCTTATCTCCTGCTCTGAGTGGAGCCAGATGGTTTGGTTCCAAATACTCCCTCCGCACTGGTAAATATCCCTTGGCCTTAGATTTTTCTGTGCCTCATTTCCCCCATTGTAAAAGTGGGGTTACTAAAAGCATCACTCTATGTGGGTGACCTCCCAGGGTTAATAGGAGGATAAGATGAGTTGACCCTTGTAAGTACCGAGTGAATATTGGCTCCTGCCATTACGACCATGTGCAAGGGGTCCTACCCATCTGGGCACATTGAGGCTCATTCCTCTGCAAGGTGAGCCCTGAGAGGGTCCAAGGTGGCCACATAGGAAATGGAAATGGTGAGTGCATCAGAGTTTGCTTAGAGAAGCAGAACCATTATGAGATATAGGTATGTATGAGTTGTGTAATGTTACATAACAAAACATCCCTAAATTTAGTGGCTTGAACAGTAGCGATCATTTCTTGATTATTTACTTATTGCCTTTGACTGACGTTTGATTTGGGATCTGCTTCTGAGGTGGTTCATTCACAAGGCTGGCAAGCTGGTGCTTGCTGTTTGTGGGAGGCCTCAGTTTCTCAGCTGCACGGTCTTCCTCAAAGGCTGCCTGGTTGTCATCCTGACATGCTGGGTGGCTGGCTTCCCCCAGAGCAAACAAAGCAAAGTGATGATGTCTGTTTTATGATAGACTGGTGCTGTATTCAGTTCTGGAATGGCCCCCAAAAGCCTATGTGTTAAAGTCTTGGTCCTCGGTTTGGTGCTTTTGAAAGGTGTTAGAACCTTGAAGAGGTGGAGCCTAATGGAAGGAACTTAGGTCATTGGGTCCTTGAAGGGGGGTTTCCTCTCTCTCTGCTTTCCAGCTGCTGCGAGGCGAGCAGCTTCCTCTGCCATGATGTACTGTACCACCACAGGCCCAGAGGCAATGGGGTCAAGTGCCCCTGGATTAAAACTTCTGAAAGTGGAGAATCGAAATAAACCTTTTCTTCTTTTCTTAAAAATTATTTTTAGTTGTTGATGGACCTTTATTTATTTGTTTATATGCAGTGCTAAGAACCAAACCTAGTGTCTCACATGTGCTAGGCAAGTGCTCTACCATTGAGCTCCAACTGCAGCCCCAACCTTTTCCTCTTGATTATCTTAGTTATTGTGTCACCGTGATGGAAAGTGGACTTACACTACCAGGAATCCACACAGAGTCACATCTGCAGTGCAACAGTCCCAGGAGACGAGGATCACTAGGGCCATCTTGGAGCCTAGCTACTCCCATATACAATAAGGGGTTCTTATAGGAATTGGACCTGAAGCAACTGTGAAAGGTGGTCATGTGATCTGTGCAAGGCTGTCCCTCCCGTGTTTGGTGCTGGACACTGAAGTCTGAAGAGCAGGTAGGAAAGAGGGATATGAAGTGAGGAGCAAGGACAGACAGGAACCTGGGAGGAGGAGTGGAACCAGAGGGTAGTTTGGAACCTGCAGGGTCTCTTGCCACCTTGCTTCTCCAACTCCCTGTATAGGAGATCTTAAAGAGGGGGCTACTCTGAGTCACAGAGTGCTATGCTTTGAATATGGCTTATCCCCACCTAGACTCATGTGGAGGTTCAGTTCTTCAATGTGCTGATGTTGAGAGGTAGTGGGCCTTTGAGAGGTAATTAGGTGATGGGGCTGTAATCTCACAAAGGAGTTAATGTTGTTCTCACAAGAGTGGATTAGTTATCGCTAGGCATGGTGGCACACCTGTAATCCCAGCAGCTTGGGAGGCTGAGGCAAGAGGTTTGCAAATTCGAGGCCAGCCTCAGCAACTTAGGAGGTCCTAAGCAACTTACAGAGACCCTGACTTAAAATAAAAAATAAAAAGGACTGGAGATGTGGCTCAGTGTTTGAGCAGCCCTGGGTTCAATCCCCAATACCACAACAAAACAACAAAAAAAGAGTAAGTTAGTTGTTACAGAAATGGGTTATCACAAAGCAAGCCTGGTGCCTCCGCCCGCTCCCTTGCACACGCTCTCCTTCTCCACACGCCCCCTTCCCCTTTCCACATTCTTCCATGAGTTGAACAGCACGGGGCCCTAACCAAAAGCTGAGAAGATGCCAGTACCTTTCCATCCTCCATAACCATGAGGTAGACAAACCTCTTTATAAATGACCCAGTCTCCGATATTGTGTTAGAGCAACAGAAAATGGACTGAGACACACAGTAAATAGGCTTGCTGCCCAAAAGCCAGAGAAACTGAAGTAGAAAATCCAACAGATAGAGAGTAGCTGTGGGCTTGGCACCCACCACCACTACCAAAGTGACTGGCAGATAAGTGATAATGAATGTGAGCCACAGAGTGTCCCCCAGGCTGCTAGAACCTCCTGGATATATAAAGAAAATGGCCGACCTTTCCCTTCCACCTTCCAATACCAAATGCCTGCGTGCTATGTTAACTCAGAGCTCCGTAGGGAAGGGAGGGCTGGGAGCATCGCCCGCAGTTCCCTGACTTGACATAAAACAAATCCACCAAAGGAGGGGACGCCTACTGTCCACCACCTGGCCTCACAGGATGGCGAGCTTCCTAGAGGGACTTTCCAGTGCAGCTGAAGAAGCTTCCAGAAACCCAGGGTATGTTTCCTGGACTCTTGAAGAAGAGGGACGGTGCCCTCTCAGGGAGTTGTGCATCTCCTCTGTGTCAAAACCCCCTCAACCCTACCCTGTGCCATTTTTCTTGATTTTTAGGCCAACACCCCTCTGAGGAACCCAGACCCCGTCTGGAGAGGAATTGGAGTCACTGGTTCTCAACTCCCGAAAGGAGACCCCAGGGGACCCAGCCGGCCTCAGGAGGTGCAGGAGGGGTGTGGACAGGGAAGGGCTGGGGGGTCGCAACAGTGATGCTTTTTTCTTCTCTTTTTATTACAGAAAATGTCAAACTTCACAAATGTAGGGGAGGAGAGTGACGGAGCCCCGTGGGCCGATCACCAGCCGCTCCCGTTTTGTCCAGTTTTCCAGTTTTTTGAGGTCAACCCCAAACATCGCCTGTACCTTCTGAAGAGGCAGAACGTGTAGCACGTGTCTCTAAATGATAAGGACTCTTAGAAGAAAATAACCATGTATCACGATCAGCCCTGAAAAATAAGTGATAGTTTGTTAATATAATTAACCATTTGGTCAGTGTTTAAAATTTGTAAGCAATTTTTTTTTTTTTGGCTTGTTCTTTTCACCTATTTTTATTGATGCATTACGGTTGTGCATGTGGATGGGATTTATTGTCACATATTCCTACGTGGCCACAGTATAACAATGTGATTTGGCCACTAGCACTCCCAGCATTCCCCCTCCCTCTCCCCCCGCCCCGCCCTTCGTCCCTCCCTTCACTGACCCCTCTTTGATCTTTAGGAGGTCCACCCACCTTTGATTTCCTCTTTCCTCTTTTGCATCCACACAGGAGAGAAAACACACGACCCTTAACCTTCTGAGTTTGGCTTATTTGGCTTAACATGATGGTCCTAAGCGGTTTTTGTTCAGTTTATTCGACTTGAAAAAGACGGAAGCATATATGTCGCCCTGATGTTTCTTTTTCCCTTTTCTTGTTCCCTGCAGGGCGGGGATGGAGCCAGGGCCGTGCCTGTGCCAGGCCAGTGCTCCAGCCTGAGGTGGACTCAGTGTACAGAACCTGCACATCTCTGTGGTCTGCAGCTTGACGGGTGTTCGGGTACACGTGCGTCTTGGACACCATCACCACAACCAGGGACAGTGGGGACAGGGCTTCTCTCCTACCTTGTGGGCAGGCCTGTAAATTGGTGCAAACTTTATGCAGAGAAATTTGACAACGTGTCTTCAAGTGAAAAATCACCCCCTTTTTTTGTGGTGCTGGAGATGGAACTGAGGGCTTCACCCAGGCAAGGCAAATGCTACCACTGCACTTCCTCCCCAGCCTGGGGCTTGGCAACCCCACGGTGATGTGCTTCTAAAAGAGTGTGTCACCGCATTATCTGAAATGGCAAATGACTACAAAGACCTAAGTGACCTACACGAGGGAGATGACAGAAAATCAAGTAAACAAAACCCCCAAAAGGTCACGTTTCACTTACAAGGTATCAGGGACTACTGTCAGTGCTTTAAAAATAACAATTCATTGACCCTCATGTTAACCAGACAAGGTAGGGACCATGATTAAGGCTCGTTTTAAAAATGAGGAACTGGGGCGCAGAGAGATTAAGTAGCTCGCCCCAGGCCACACAGCCTATCCAGGCCGACTTGTGCCCAGCAGTCTGTCCACAGAGTCCTGGGTTGGAGCAGCCCAGCTGGACCCGGGCCACTGACACAATGAAATGTTTTGCAGCTCTGAGAAAGAGCGGGGAGGCTCTCTGGGGCCTAACCCAAAATGATTTCCATGGTCGTAATGGAAAGTGGGTGAAGCAAAGTGTAGACCGTCAGCGTAAAGCAGGGATGAGGGAACGTGTGCACGCGTGTGTGTGACGTGTGTGTCACCTGTGTGTTCACGGCCACCTGTGTTTGCACGTATGGTGTTCATGCACGTGTGTGCATAACTGCTGTGTGCATAACGTGTGTGCACGTGTGTCCTTGTTCACATGTGTGTTGTGCCTATGTACACCTGTATAGCCACCAACTCTTTCTGATGGATTTCAGAAGCCGTTGGGAGCTTGGGTGCCTCTTGGAAAGGGAACTCCTACAGCGTAGGGAAGGAGAATTTCCGTGACCTTTTTGTATTTGCAGAATGAAAAAAGATTATTAAAGCATAACGTGTAGAAAAGGGAGTGCACACAGCAGTGGGTTCTCACCAACCAAACACCTGTGTCATGGGCACCCACATTCATTCGGGGTCATGACCTACACCTCCCCCAAAGCCTCCCGACGTCCCCTTCCATCCCCTCTCCAGGGAGAGCTGTCCTGACTCCTAACAGCACAGACTGTTGTTGTCTTTTTTTGGTGGGTGGTTGAATCAACCCCCGGCCTCACACACTAACTAAGCATGCATTCTACCACTGAGCTACAGCCTCAAGCCCTGACTTTGTATGTCTTTGAACTTCAGATAAGTGGAATTATATTCTGTGTATGTCTGGCTCCTTTTTTAAATAAAAAAATTTGGGGGGTGCTGGACCCCATGTGCGTGAGCTAAGTGCTCTACCCCTGAGCTATACCCGAGGCTTATTTATTTATTTATTTCTGAGACAGGTCTTGCTGAGTTGCCCAGGTTGTCCTCGAATTTGCTGTCTTCCTGCCTCAGCCTCCCAAGTCGCTGGGATTACAGGCACCACCATGCCTGGCTTATCTGGCTCCTTTCACTCCACCTGTGTCTGAGACTTACCCATGTTGCTGCCTGTGCCTGCAGCCCTTCAGCCTCACTGCTCTGTGGGACCCGTCACCGTTTAGTCACCCATTCTGTTGTTGGCAGAATCTGGATTGCTGCTGGTTTGGGCAATGGCCATAGTGCAGCGAGACCCATTCCTGCTGGGGTCCCTTGGCAGACAAATGTCTGCATTTCTGCTGGGTACGTGGGCAGGGTTTCCCTATGTTCAGCAAAATACTGATGTTTTCCCAAAATGGTTGTATATACTTACTGAATTCTGAAACAATGAGATCATATTTTTAAAAAATAAAGGAAGAAAACAAAGAGGCACGGTTACAAACACCACCAAGTCACCCAGGTGTTGCTTCAAGTTGAGCATGTTAGTTTCCTATTGCTGCAGCAACAAATTACCCACTTCAGTGGCTTGAGACAACACAAACCTGTTATGTTACAGTTCTGGAGGTCAGAAACCAGCAATGGTCGGCCAGGGCTGAACTCCAGGGCTGTGCTCTCTGCAGCTCTAGGGGAGAATCTGCTCTTGGCCTTTCCAGCCTTATGGAAGCCCCTGCTTTCCTTGGCTCCTGGCTGCATGGCTTTGACTTCAGCTTCACTTGTCACACCCCCTTCCTTGGTTCTGACTCCTCCTTCTCCCCCTTATACAGGGTCCTCCTGAATAATCCAGGATAATGTCCCCATTTCAAGATTGTTAACGAGGCCACAAGGTTCCTTTTGTGGGGGAACGTGTTCCGGTCCTGGGGTTAGGATGTGGACTTCTTGGGGGAGCCAGTATTCTGACCACCATAAGGATCACCCAGCTTTGGCACCAGGAAAGACGGGGAACCCTCTGGGCTACAGACCTGTACAGCACCAGCTGTGGTGAGTAGGCCATTGAGTTCTGGGCAAGAACACCAAAGCCAAACAAGAACGATCATCTCCATCTTAGTCAGGCTTCCCACACCTAGCTGGACCCTAAAGAAACAGGAGGGCAGGCTTCCATTTTAGTCTCCTGAGCTTTGAGCTTTTATTCTGTGCCAGGTTGGCTCATGTAGTAAAGGCTAGGAGATCACAAGCCCTAGAGCTATAGGAGGTGGCAGTGCTGTAGGAGGTGGGGCCAGTGAGAGGAAGTAGTTGGGACGTGCCCTTGAAAGGGTTGGGACCCTGGTCTCTTGCTTTCTCTCTTTTGCCTTTGGCTGCTGTGAGATGAGCAGGCCTCACCTGACATGCAGACCCACCATGATGCCACAGACCCAAAGCATCAGGACCAAGTGACCACTGACAGACACCTCTGAAACTGTGAGCCAAAGTAAGCCTAATAAACCTTTCCTCTTTATACGTTGATTGTCTCAGTTTTATACCCGCCCCCCTACCTTTTTTCTGGACTGAAAATTGAACTCAGGACTTTGCATATGCTTAGGCAAGTGCTCTATCACTGAGTTACATCCCCTGCCCTTTTGATTTTATTTTGAGGTACGATCTCGCTAAGTTGCTCAAGCTTATTTCAAACCTGTGATCCTTCTGCCTCATCCTCCCAAGTAGCTGGGATTACAGGCATGTGCCACCATGCCTGGCTATCACAGCAACAGAAAGCTGATTAACACACAGGCTATGTTCCAAGAATTTCATGACTGATTCATTTAACACTAACAACAACAACCCCACAACGTGTGTACTATTTTTATTTCCACTGTGCAAATGAAAATACTATGGCACGGAGAAGTTAAGGAGCATTCATAAGATCACACCCATGAAATGGAAGAGCTGGGATTTGAACCCTTGTCCTTAAGGGCTACACTGTTCCAAAGAGAGGTCTGCACCATTACACAGCATTCTCGCCAGGCCCACGTTTCCCATTTCCCAAACATACAAGCTTCCTCTTTCAGGGACATTTCTGAATGGGTAATGTCCCATGCTGCTGGTTTTCCCAGAGGACTTGGCTGTGGAAAGCAGAGGGTGGGGAGAGAGCTGCCTTGTGGTGAGAGAGGGGATCTAAGCACCTCTGCTCAGTTCTGTCCATGTATTCTCCACCAAGCCAGACCTGCGTTCCAGTATTCTGGGTATCTTGAGAATACTAATATATAAGACTGTTTTAATTAAAACATTTAAAAATTAACTTTTTAGTATTGAGGTATAGCAGCACAAAACTGAAGTATATAATTCAATGAATTTACATCCAACCATGTGTCACTTAATGACAGGGATAACGTCTGAGAAATACGCCATTAGGGAATTTTCTCACCGTGTGTACTTACATTAGCTTAGATGGTGAAGCTTACTACACACCTAAGCTGTAGGCACGAGCGTGTGTGTGTGGTGGGTATGATCAGCTTTCAGTCACTGAAAGCTTGCTTTTGTCCAAAGTTTGAGAGGTTCCAATCCATGACCAGGAAGATCCATTGCTTTTAGGCCTCTGGTGAGGGTGCCAGATAGCAATGATGGAGAATCTATGGCAGAGTAAACTGCTCACCTCATAGCCAGGAAGCAAAGAGGATAGCAGGAAGGGGCCAGGGTTCCACAGTTCTCTTTGAGGGCACTCCCCCAGTGACGTAAGGACCTCCCATAAGGCTCCACCTCTTAAAAGTTCCACCACCTCCCAGTAGCTCCACCTTGGGGACCAAGCCTTTAACATGGAGACTTCTGGTGGACATTCAAGTTCCAAACCACAGCAATATATATGGTGTAGCCTGTTCCTAAGGCCACGATAAGCAAAACACAGACTGAATCAAGCTGAACAGAAAATAATGCAATCAAGAGAGGCAGTACATACCAGATGTATGAGGCTGCTGCCAGCATAATGCAATAGTTTTTCTATTTTTCAGTACTGGGGATTGAACCCAGGGGGTGCTCTACCACTGAACTATATCCCAGCCCTTTTTTTATTTTAAGAAAATGTCTTGCTAAGTTGCTGGGTCTGGACTTGAACTTATGATCCTCCTGCCTCAGTCTCCCAAATTTCTGGAATTATAGGCATTCTGCATAGTGCCTGTCCACCATACTGTTACAGAGTAAAAAATTTTAAATACATACAGGAGTACACTCTGACAATCAGAAGTATAGTAAACATATCAATACAGTCATCTATTCTCATTGTCAAGTATTATGTACTATACATAATTGTTGTGTAACTCTTTTATGCAACTGGTGGCATCACAGGTTTGTTTACACCAGCATCATCACAAATGTATGAGTAATGCACTGTGCTGTGACATCATGACAGCTGCAGTGTCATAAGCAACTGGAGTTTTCAGCTCCATTATAATCTTATGGAACCAACATCATACATATGGTCTGTCACCGCACACAGCAGGGCTAATACTCTTCACACAAATCACATTAGCCTGAAACATCTGTATCACCTATGGACTCTTTGGAAAGTTTGCATTTGGAAGCATCAAAAAATAGCCTTTTAACTCTGTGTAATCCCTTTTTGGTAGACAGAAACCCAATCATGAAAATTCATAAGGTCAGTGCAGAGGGTGATATGGGTATCAATTAATCCCTAGGGAGATGTCTAGGACTTTTTGATTACTATCAGGAACATTCCATTCCCTGGAAGAGGAAAACCTCAGTGTCCATCTCTCCTGCCAAATTGAGTAGTGCTCCAGGCTATGGGAGCAAGTATAGGCATTCCGAAAAATTCCCCTTTACTCTTTTTTTTGTTTTTAGAGAGGTTTGTTATATTAGTCAGCTTTTTGTTGCTGTGGCCTAAATACCTGAAATAAACATAAACAACTTAAAGAAGGAAAAGTTTATTTTGGCTCACGGTTTCGGAGCTTTTAGTCCTTGGTTGGCTGGCTCCATTGCTTTGCGCCTGAAGTGAGGCTGAACGTCATGGTGGAAGGGCATGGTGTAGGAAAGCTACTCAGCTCACGACAGCCAGACAGCAGAGAGAGAGGAGGAGGAGGAGGAGGAGGAGGAGGAGGAGGCAGACAGTGACAAGATATGGTCCCCAAGGGCAGGCTCCAAAGATCCACCTCCTCCAACCACGCCCAACCTGCCTACAGTTTCCACCTTCTCTCAGTAGTCTATTCAGCTATCAGTGAATTAATTCACAGATGAATGAATGATATAGACTCTCACACCATTCCCCACACCAAAATTCCACCAGCAAATGGAGGGAGAGTTACTGACTCAGGATATTTAAACACAATCGCTGAGCAATGGTTGGCTCTCCGCTAAACTGTACTGAACCAGAGTGACTCCCAAAACCAGGTTTAAAAGAAAAACAAGAATTCTTAAAGAAACATCTGAGTTCAGATACCAGCAGTCACACACTGCAGAAGAGTAGGCTCCAGAAAATTGTTCCAGTCGAGTGACCAAACAAATTTCAACATAAACAACCCTGGGTTTGAATGGAGTGAAAAATCAAGGGTAGTTACAATATATTACCTAAAATGTCCGATTTGGGGGCAGGTGATGGAGTTAAATGGTAAAGCATTTGCCTAGCATGCACAAAGCCTTGGGTTTGATCCCCAACCTTGCAAAAGGAAAAAAAAAAAAAAATAGGAAAAAGTGATACTTTACAGAAAAGATGGTCATGTTGGTCTCCATTAAAATTTAAAAAATGAAAATGAGGGTGGGGGTGTGGATCAGTAGTAGTGTTCTTACCTAACATGCAAGCATGAGGAGAGACCCTGGAAAATAATGTTCATTCCTTTTAAATGCACCTCTTGATGAACATTTGGGTCATATACAGGTTTTGGCTATTACAAATAAAGCCATTACCAATATTTGTACAAGTGTTCATAATACAATCTGTTTTTATTTCTCTTGGGGGATATGTAGGAGTTGAATGGATAGCTGGGCCATATGGCAATTTTTTTTTTAATTTTTTTTTTACAAAACTGCTAAAGTATTTCTAAAGTGGTTACATCATCTTATATCCCACCTGTGATGTCTGAGTCCAACTTTTCCATACTCTTGCCAACACTGTATACTGAAAACCACAGAGCAATGCTGAAACAAATTGAAAACATTTAAATAAATAGGGGAATATACTGGTTAATGGGTAAGAAGATGTAGTGTTGTTAAGATGTCAGTTCTCCTCAAATTACCCACAGATTCAACGCAATACCAATCAAAATCCCAGCAGGATAACTAAACAATCCTAAAATTCATTTGAAACACAAAGGAACTAGAATAGCAAGAACGTTTTGCAAAACAAGAACAAAGTTGGAAAACCAAAACAGTACCTGCTTTCTAAAAGTTAAAAAAAAAAAAAAAAAATTTAAGACAAGGTCTTACTATGTTGCCAAGTTGGCCTTAAATTTGTGATCCTTCTGCCTCAGTCTCCCACATTGCAAAGATTATAAGTGCCACTGTGCCTACCCCAGGATCTGCTTTTAAGACTGGGCATACAGCTACAGTCATCAAGATAATAATATCGGCATTAAAATAAACAAATATGTAAATGTGACCTGGTATTGGGCAAAGATTTTTTACAATACTGAAAACATGATCCATAAACTTGATCAATTGAACTTTATTAAATTTGAATTTCAGCTCTATGAAAGACACTATTAAGAGAATAGAAGGACAAGGTAAAAAAGTAAATGACATCATTTTCAATAACATACCTAGAAAATAATTTGCAACTGGAATATATAAAAAATAATCAAAATAAAATGCCACAATTAAAAACAAGCCATATATTTGAATACGTTTCCTATTATTTAGACCTTTGCTGTTCAGTATAGTAGCCATTAAATATAATAGTTGTGTAAGGATATTGAGTTCCTAAAATGTTGAAAATCCAAATTAAGATGTACCATGAGTGTAAAATACACACTACATTTTGAACACTTAATATAAAAAGAAAGCAAAATAGCTCATTAAAATGTTTGCTTTGATTACATGTAGAAATGGTAATGTTTTAATATATTTAGTTAATAAAATATTCTATCATTTTGCATTTCAGGAGTATTATATGAATGGACTCATACATATATGATCTTTGAGACTGACTTTTTTTCATTCAGCATAATGCCTTCAAGATCCAGCCAAGTTTTTATTTGTATCAATAATTTTTTTTTTCTTTTGTGGAGTTTGTTTAACATCCCCTTATGGTGAGACATTTTGGGTGATTCCAGTTTGGACTATTCCAGATAATGCTGCTTTGAACAATCACGTACAGAATTCGCATATGGTTTCATTTAATAAATGCCCAGCAGCATGACTACGGGGGTTGGGGGGAGGGTAAGTGTATATTTAGTTTTATCATTAACTGCCCAACTATTTTCCACAGTGGCTGTGCCATTTTACATTCCAACAGCAGTGTATGAGAGGTCTGTTTTCTTAATTCCTCCCCAGAATTTGGTATGGTAACTTTTTTTAGTTTTTCCAATAGTATGTAGTGCTATTTCATTATGATCTTAATGGCTAGAGAAGTTGAAGGCTTTTCATGTTTTTAATCAGGCATATATATATCCGTTTCAGAGAAATGCTTTTTCATTTCATAATACATTTCATAACTTTTGCTAATTTTCTAATTGGAACTTTTTTGAATACATAGACTTGAGATTTTTTTGTATTCCAGATATGAGTCCTTGTCAGATATTTAGTAAATATTTTCTCCCAGTCTGTACCTTGTTTTCTCATTCTTTTAAGGAATCTTTCACAGAACAAGTCTTTAATTTTGAAGTCTAATTTGTCAATTGGTGGATTGTACTTCGTATTGTAATGAAGATTCTCTTCTATGTTGTCTTCTAACAGGTGTATAGTTTTTTATGTTTAGGTCTATCTTCCATTTTGAGTTAATTTTTGTGTATGGTCTTAGCGTATGCTGTTGCAGGACTATTTTAAGAAAATATTATCTTTTCCTTATTTTGATTTCTTAATCAGCTCTTGGATTTTTAAGCTTTTGTTTCTTCAGCTTAAGTTTGATTTGCTCACCTTTTCCTATTTTTTTTTTCTTTTTTTTTTTTTTATTGTAAACAAATGGGATACATGTTGCCTCTCTGTTTGTACATGGCGTAAAGGCATACCATTTGTGTAATCATAAATTTACATAGAGCAATGTTGTTTGATTCATTCTGTTATTTTTTTCCCTTCCCCCCACCCCTCCCACCCCTCTTTACCCTCTATACAGTAGTTCCTTCCTCCATACTTGCCCCCCTCCCTAACCTTAACTCTAACCCTTCCCTCCCCCCCATTATGTGTCAACCTCCACTTATTAGCGATATCATTCGTCCTTTGGCTTTTTGAGATTGGCTTATCTCACTTAGCATGATATTCTCCAATTTCATCCATTTGCCTGCAAATGTCATAATTTTATCATTCTTTATGGCTGAGTAATATTCCATAGTATATATATACCACAGTTTCTTTATCCACTCATCAATTGAAGGGCATCTAGGTTGGTTCCACAGTCTGGCTATTGTGAATTGAGCAGCTATGAACATTGATGTGGCTGTATTTCTGTAGTATGCAGATTTTAAGTCCTTTGGGTATAGGCCAAGGAGTGGGATAGCTGGGTCAAATGGTGGTTCCATTCCAAGTTTTCTAAGGAATCTCCACACTGCTTTCCAGAGTGGCTGCACTAATTTGCAGCCCCACCAGCAGTGTATGAGTGTACCTTTCCCTTTTCCTATTTTTTACACATGGAAGTTGATGTCATTAACTTGATAATTCACTTCTCTGCTCTAATATAGTTGTTCGGTGATCTACATTTCCCTGGGTTCTGCCCTAGCAGTATCTCACAACATCTGATACTTTGTGTTGTCATTACACTTAAAATGCTCTCTGGAATGCTCTCTGGTCAGGAGGCAGGAACTAGCTCGTAAGAGGCAATGACTCAGGTTCTAGGGCTATTACCACAGGAGTTCAAAGAGACAAAAATATTTTAAAATTCAGCCTTGAAGTTCAAAGTAGGCAGAGATGATAGTTCTAAAGGCTCAACTTTTGACTTACAAGAAATGGAATTTTTGAGTTTCAGTCTATGAATGGTAAAGTCACTATCTTCCATTTGGTAGAATGTGGGATTGTGATAAAATTATTTTAAACTAAACACTGTTTTAAAATATTTTATATGTTTATGTAAAAATGCTTTTTAAAATTTTGTAGCTGGGCACAGTGGTGCACACCTGTAATGCCAGCAATTCTGGAGGATGGCAAGTTTGTGGCCAGCATCAGCTACTTAGCAAGGCCCTGAACACTTTAGTGAGATACTTTCTCAAAATAAAAAATAAAAGTGAGGTGGGGGCTGGAGATCTGGCTCAGTGGTAAAGTGCTTCTGAGTTCAATTCCCAGTACAAAAAAAAAAAAAGTTTGTGGCCTAAACATTTGTATAAATTGTAAAAACTTCTTTGGACTATGATGGATATAGCTTAAAAAACAAAACATTCACAGACTGAAATTTTGAAAATTGTGTACTTTCTGCATTCACTCAGTAATATAAGCTGCCCTTCATGAAAAATGGCTATTTGTCTTTTTTCCTCTTTGAACTTTGAAATTAGTGCATTGAAATGGTAAAGTCACTATCTTCCATTTGGTAGAATGTGGGATTGTGATAAAATTATTTTAAACTAAACACTGTTTTAAAATATTTTATATGTTTATGTAAAAATGCTTTTTAAAATTTTGTAGCTGGGCACAGTGGTGCACACCTGTAATGCCAGCAATTCTGGAGGATGGCAAGTTTGTGGCCAGCATCAGCTACTTAGCAAGGCCCTGAACACTTTAGTGAGATACTTTCTCAAAATAAAAAATAAAAGTGAGGTGGGGGCTGGAGATCTGGCTCAGTGGTAAAGTGCTTCTGAGTTCAATTCCCAGTACAAAAAAAAAAAAAAGTTTGTGGCCTAAACATTTGTATAAATTGTAAAAACTTCTTTGGACTATGATGGATATAGCTTAAAAAACAAAACATTCACAGACTGAAATTTTGAAAATTGTGTACTTTCTGCATTCACTCAGTAATATAAGCTGCCCTTCATGAAAAATGGCTATTTGTCTTTTTTCCTCTTTGAACTTTGAAATTAGTGCATTGAAAAACTGCACTTTGCCCCCTTGGAATGCTGTATTAATGTGGTATGATTGCTACTTTTGTATTTCTTTCTGATAATGTCCTTCCTTGGCTGTTTAAAAAAATGTCTTCTTTCTCCCAAGTTTTTCACTTGATTGTATGGTTAGTCTGATTTAAAATGTTTTGCCTGGTTTCTCTTCGACATTTGCATATATAAGGTGAACTTGATAATACTGTACATAACTGTTAGAAATGCCAGAATGACCACTGACTCTTCCAAACTTTTCACAAAATATATTTTATCTGTGATTAGTTATTTAACTAGTAATATTGGCTAATAGATGACCAAAAAATTCTCATTTGTTTTCTCATTAATTTTGATCTAAAACATGTTTGCACTTTTTTGACTTGTTTTATTAACACTGATTGGCATATTAAATGTCATTGAGTTTGCCTTTAAAAAAGAAAAAGAAAGGGTAGGGTCGTAGTTCAGTGGTAGCGCACTTGCCTGGCATGTGTGAAGCACTGGGTTCAAGCCTCAGTACCACATAAAAATAAATTTAAACAAAATAAAGGAGGGCTGGGGAGATAGCTCAGTCGGCAGAAGTGCTTGCCTTGCAAGCACAAGGCCCTGGGTTCGATCCCCAGCACCAAAAAAAAAAAAAAAAAAAAAAAAATATTGTGTCCATCTACAAAATTTTTTTTTTACAAAAAGAAAAAGAAAGCCAGAGTCCTATAAGAAATATCTAGTAGATTTTGTGCTTTTAGTTTTTGTCCCCACCCTCACCCCACATTTTACTTCCTCTGGATGCCTCCTGTATTTGAGTCTTTTACAGTTAAGATTCTGTGTAGTCTTGAGTAATAAGTAAATAAGCAAATGAGAATTTTCCAAACAATATTTTCCTCCTAAATCCCAGGACCCCATTCGTCATATTCTGCCAAACCCTGATTTCTTCCCAAGTTCTGTCTGTCTATTAAATAAGCCACAGAGAAGGGAGGAAATGCTTCAGAGCAGGCCAGGGACCAACAAGACATAGGGAGATGGGCCCCTAATCAGAGAATTGAGTCTTATTTTTCTCTTCTGCCTTCCCTCCTAGGGAATTATTAGAACCACAAAGCAGCTGACTTTGGCCAAAAGATTGTGCTGGGAGGGTTCTGGAGGAGGCTAGTCACGGTCCAGGTAGCAAGAGAAGTTAGCATATTAGAGTAAAAGGAAAACCAGACTTCGGGTCAAAATATTTAAGTTCATGTCTTGACTCTGTCCACAGCTCTGTAAATATAAAAAACTCAGTTAAGTTTTCCAGGTCTCAGATTCCCTGTCTGGAAAATGTATGAGTTGAACAAATTTTATTTCAGCACTAAAATTCCATTTCTAGTCTTGAAACATACACAAACCACAGTAGAAACTTTATTAGACATGTCAAATATATCCACAGCATCTCTCTCTGCCCCTTCAAATCTCTACCTTCAACTGATGACCAGGGTCATCAGGGTCAAAAGTTTTTTGAGACACAGGAACAGGAAAGCCTTCTCAGGAAAAATGGATAAGTGATTGCAGCAGCAATGGTAGCAATAACCCTAAACACCAAACTGAAACAAGAAGCCAAGTGGCCCCACTTTCAGTCTTTCGGGATTGATAGACAGACTGATGAGGACACACTTCCTTCACCGTCATGGGTCCTACTGCTGAGATTCTGGCCATCAGCCTGCAACCAATTAGGTTTGTACAGCCTTTGACCTCCACAGATGAGTCAATGCCTCCTACGGAAGAAGGAAGGATGGGGAGACAGCAATATTTCAGGAAAGCAGTGGAGAATCCAATCCTCCCTCATCCTTGAAATTCTGAGTGCCAGCCCCTCTCAGGGTCTACTCAGATGTCTGGTTTTTCCAGTCTCTGATACCATCAGATGTTCAGTTCACTTTACCTCCATTGAGCTCAATTTTTCCTCGATAGCATCGAGTTGTACCATTGGGACAAGGCAGAGAAGGAGCACTTAAACAGGTCCCCACGGCCACACAGGTTGGGCAATGGAGGGTTGCTGACATATTGGTATCTGGAGGGGGAAGAGAGGGACAATTCAGGACATATCCCATCTCTGAAGAAGTCTCTCCTTGCTGCCTTCTTTTCCCAAAGCCTCTCCTGCTGCCACTCTAATAAAGCCCATTACTGAAGCCCCCCCATCCTTCCTCAGCTGATTTTGTGTCACAATTCCATCCACAGGACTTCCAAACTCTCTGCTTAGGTGTGACAATAGATGAGGAGGACACTGCTCTAGCATCATTGTTTACAGGGAGAGAGACATGTAATTAACTACAATCAGTACGTACTATGTTCAAGATATAATGGCAAAGGAATGGAGGTAGACCTAACTACCTAAAAAACATTGAAGTAAATATTTTCAAAGAGCTGAAGCCTGATTTAAGAGGGAGAATGAACAGAGGTTAGCAATGTATAAATGGAGTTTTGGTGGGGGTAGCAAAGGAGATAGCAAGGACAAAGTCCAAGATATGTGAACCAGTTTGGTGAATTTAAAGAACTGTGAGAAGCTTTAGCGGTAATATTCAGTGGGTAGGCATAAGTACAGTTGAACTGTTTTTTTTTTTTTTTTAATGGCCAGTACCACCTCCATTGTTAAGGATTTGAATACTAGCCCCAACTAGAATATGATAAATGAAAAAGGGAAGTGAAGTTGAAAAGACAGACAGGGTCAGATTATTATAGGCTTTGAGGTCAAATGGAGGAATTGGGCTGTTGTCATGTAGCAATGAGGAACCAAAATTGTTTGACAATGCCACCACCCTACTCAAAAACCTACACAGATATCTTATTGCTTAATAAATATAAATTCAGTTTACATTCCAGCCTTCACTGATGTCCCTCTATTCTGAGAATTGCTTAGACCCCAAAGGTAACAGCTTAGAAAAAGACAATTAATTGGACTGGAAGGTTCTTTTGTGTATGTGCCACTTGGTCAAGTAAGAACACAAAGAGGAAAAATACAATCTCTCTAAGTGTTCCTATAGTTTCTCTTAGCACCTATTTCCAGGGTACCTGAGGTCATTTCTGGTTTCCAAAAGTCAGCTATACTCTGTTGGCTGTTGCAAAGTGGATCCTCACAGTAGTTATTAAAGGATACTGCAGTCAAACCAGGAGGTTGAGTGTGCTTCACAAATGTCACTGACTCAATCAATTGAGGGAAGCAGCCCTTAGTGGCCAAAACGGCTGTCTTGGGCCCTGTTATGAGACAGGAGGAAAGGAAAGTGGATGGCAGGCTGAATGCTTGGCCTGAGGAAGGGGAAACAACAGTGATAAGGGCAGAATCACCCCCCTCTCCCAACCAACCAACTGTTCCACTCTCGTTTTACCTGCTTTAATCAATAATACAGTTTCCTGGCAAAGTTCTCCATTGTCACAAGTATCAACTTTCTCTGTGGTCCAGTTAAAGGTATGGGCTGGGTCATCTTCTACATTCACGTACACACCTTTATGACAATACATATGTTGGGCCACTGTGAAGAAAATGAGATAAAGATAAGCCCTTGCCCTTCTCTCTGGGGTCAAAGTCACTCTATCCCCCCCAGCCCCCCACCCCCCTCCAGTGCTGGAGACTGAATCCAGGGCCTTGTGCTTGACAGGCAAGCACTCTACAAACAGAGGTATATCCCCAGCCCAAAGTCACTTTCACCATAAATCCATCCTCTTGTGACCCAGATGCGCTTTCCACCATCCCACATACTTACAGGTCGAGGAGGAGACTCCTAGGAGAAAGAGGAACAGGAAGTCCTGGAAATGGTAGGCTCGCATGGCTTCTTTTAGAGAGGTTGGGAAGAACTGATCAGGATCTGCGATTTGACGTAGAAAAGGCAACTTCCAGGTTTGTGACAAAATCTAGGTTTTTGGCAAGTACTGACTTTAGGGTAGACTGATGGTATATAAGTCTGTGACCTCTGAAGTCAGTCTGTACCTAACTTGTGAATTTAGGAAAGGTCAAAATTTATTATACTTCACTTTCCATGGCTGTAATTCTCAGACCCAGCCACCCATTCCCTATAACTATGAAATCAGGCAACCCAATACCTTTAAACTTCTGGATCCAGAAGTGTGGGTCCAAAGACTGTTCCCTCAGACTTGGGAGTCAAGTTTAAATCAGCAGTTTCTCAGGGACCGAATATGTCAGCCCTTAGCTCCTAACTCCATCAGAACCCAGGATTCTGAGAGCTCAGCCCTACCCTACCTAGGGATCTGGGAACTGGGGTTCTAGCTGTTTATTCCCTCAAGACCCAAATTTCCAAGCCCCGGTCTCCTCCCTCAGACCCGGAGGTCCAGGCCCAGCCCTCCTCCCTTAGACCCAGGGGTCCAGGCCCAGCCTCCTCCCTCAGACCCAGGGGTCCAGGCCCAGCCTCCTCCCTCGCACCCAGGGGTCCAGACCCAGTCCTACTCCCTCAGACCCAGGGGTCCAGCCCAGCCTCCTCCCTCAGACCTGGAGGTCCAGGCCCAGCCCTCCTCCCTCAGACCCAGGGGTCCAGGCCCAGCCTCCTCCCTCACACCCAGGGGTCCAGCCCAGCCTCCTCCCTCAGACCTGGAGGTCCAGGCCCAGCCCTCCTCCCTCAGACCCAGGGGTCCAGGCCCAGCCTCCTCCCTCAGACCCAGGGGTCCAGGCCCAGCCTCCTCCCTCGCACCCAGGGGTCCAGGCCCAGCCCTCCTCCCTCAGACCCAGGGGTCCAGGCCCAGCTCCTCCTCCCTCAGACCCAGGGGTCCAGGCCCAGCTCCTCCTCCCTCAGACCCAGGGGTCCAGACCCAGTCCTCCTTCCTCAGACCCAGGGATCCAGGCCCAGCCTCCTCCCTCAGACCTGGAGGTCCAGGCCCAGTCCTCCTCCCTCAGACCCAGGGGTCCAGACCCAGTCCTCCTTTCTCAGACCCAGGGGTCCAGGTCCAGCTCTCCTCCCTCAGACCCAGGGGACCAGACCCAGCCTCCTCCCTTGCACCCAGTGGTCGAGGCCCAGCCTCCTCCTCCCTCAGACCCAGGGGACCAGACCCAGTCCTCCTTCCTCAGACCCAGGGGTCCAGGCCCAGCCTCCTCCCTTGCACCAAGGGGTCCAGGCCCAGCTCCTCCTCCCTCAGACCCAGGGGTCCAGGCCCAGCCCTCCTCCCTCAGACCCAGGGGTCCAAGCCCAGCCCTCCCCTCAGACCCAGGGGTCCAGGCCCAGCCTCCTCCCTCAGACCCAGGGGTCCAGGCCCAGCCTCCTCCCTCAGACCCGGGAGATCAAACCCCCAGCCCTCTTTCCTCCGACGCGGGAGTAGGGGCCTCAGCCCCTCCTCTCTCAGACCTGGAAGTCTGCCCCACGGCTTTCCGTTTCCTCCGAATCCAAGAATCTAGGTCCCCTTCCTCCTTTTTTTTCTCTCCCCTTTAAAACAGCAAATTCTTGCTGACTGCAAGATGACCTCACCAGACTCTCACCACGCCAAACATGCGGGCCGGTGTTTCTCACACAATCTAGCTCCCGGGGACTCGGAAGGCGGGGCTGGCCTCTACCGGACAGGACATTCGAAGTCCCATTGGTTGACGCGAAAGCATTGGACGAACTCCATTGGATGAACCTGAAGAATCGCTGCTCCTCATTGGCCACAGAGAAGCCAATCCCTGGCTAGAAGGCGTGCATGCGCAGAAGGTGAGTAGTGGGCAACCTGGTTGAAGAGCGCCGGCTTGGTCTTTGCAGGTCCAGGCATTGCAATGCAGTGTGTGCGGTGCATACCCAAGTGACCTTGCTTCACTTTTTCTTCTCTTCGAGGTGCATTATCTCTGCTTCTCCAGCCACACTAGGATGTTAAACCCTGGATCCTTACCCACTGAACCAAATGGCCTATCCAGATGACCTCTCATGTTCTTAGTCTTTCCCCTGCTCCAGCACCCATCCAGAATTCCTTCCCACTGGATATCAACTTGGCCTCCTCAGTCCATGTGCAGGGGCCACTGCTCGGCCTAGCCTTCATTCTCCGACTGTATCATTGCACCATCCTCCTCCATCGTCTCCTGGAGAGCTGAATAGAGGAATGCCCTGTTCAGCATCACTTTGTATGTCCTTAAATTATATGTATGACCAGTAACCAAGTGATCACAGGTTGCTACCAGCCTCCTGAGTTGTTGGGATTACAGGCGTGCTCCAACGCATCCAGCACTCTCTGGCTTTCATTCTGCCTCCAGGAACAAAATTACAGAAAAGATAGTGAGAAATCCACCTCAAATGCTGGGTCCCTGATGTTTGACCCACCCCTCCTCAGCCCTCTCATTGCTCAAGAACCTATGGGTCCCTGTACCAGCTGCCACCTCTCTCAGATGTGTGAACCCAGTCTCCCCATTCCCTCTTATACTTGTAAGTCCAGACCCTCAACCCTTCCTACCTCAGACCCAGGAGTCCAAGTCACTATCCCGCTCAATTCTTAGTACCCAAATATAACAGGATGTAAGGATCCCTTTGTGATCTTTTAGAAATGATACTGATTCTGGGAGTTAAACTAAAAATAAGTGTTTCTTTTTAATAGAGAAAAATGCGACAATAAGAATTGCATTGGGGCTTGGGTTGTAGCTCAGTGGTAGTGCACTGGGTTTGATTTTCAGCACCACATAAAATAAATAAATGAAACAAAGGTAATGTGTTCATCTACAACTAAGAAAAAAAATTTAGAAAAAAAGAATTGGATTGGTAAAAACACCTAATCTTATGTTAAAAAATATATATATATATATGTATACACACACATACACTAAGAGCTTACCACTCATTAAAAGTACTAGGACTAGTTATACCAGATAAATACCATGTTGAAGGACACCAACTATCTCTTTCTCACATATGTTGCAAATAGGGCCAGCTGGTGTTATCTGTAGGAGCTGCTTTCTTGCACAAACACCAGGACAGCTGCTCCTTGGGATGCTGGTCATACAAGGAGGTAAGCAAACTAGCAAAGTGATGATGTCACTGCTGCTGTAGCCAAACTTATAAACCCCTCTCCCCATGGTGACTGCTGCAGAATAGAGCCCTGTAGAGAGGGAAGTGTTCATCCAGCTAGCCGCCCTTGGACAAGCACCAAGAAGGAAAGAGGAACTTTCTTCTGGTGAAACAACAGAAACACCATGTGAAACAGGTACACCCGTCCAGCCCATCACCACTGTACTTTCTAGGGAAGTATCCAAGGACCATGTGAAACGGAGGTGCACCTAACTAGTCTGTTGACACTGGATCTTCCCCGTAAGCATTTCTCAGTAAACCTTCCACCTCTCAACCTGTCTTCAGGTGTCTTTTTTGGTCTCTCAGCACCCCATCCCACTGCCCTAGGATAACTTGGCTGTGGATATTACATTTGGTGCACCAATCAGGAGACCAGGGAAATTTCCATGGGCACCGGAGCTATGGTCATTGAAAAGAGGAGATAGACTGGTGTGCACCAGCTCCTGGGATGACCTTCAACCCCCATGTGTGGGGTGGTGGTGACCATTATGGATGACGGGGGCTACCATGTGAGTATACTGATGCCCCTCCCCATGGACTAGGGGGAATACTATAGTTTATTAACAAACAACGTGATTTACAGAAAAGAAAGATTGGTGTACAATTATAGCCAATGCAGTAGCTCCTCATGGCGGTGCAGGCATCAATAGAGGCTGAGCTTCAAGTGGGGCCTGTGCCAAGTACCTGTGCTTTACTCCCTCCCTCCTCACCCTAACCCTTGCCCCCTTCACTGACTCCTGGAGTGGGGTGCAAGGCTTTCACCCAAGTTGGGTGAAACAGGCAGGAATCTCCTAAATGCCCATGTCCAGAGTCACCCTCTGGGCAGAACACAAAGCCAAAGCAAGCTTCCACCCTCTGTCTGCCCCTCACTTCCCACTGGGAGCTGGCAGTGATGGTGATGGTACGATAGTGATAACTGGGCCCAAGTCCCATGCACGTGACCACGCCCCACGGACACACGTTGGCCACAGCAGAAGCAACAGTGGTGGAGGTAGAGGTGGAGGAGTGGGTGGCCAGAGCTGGGTCACTAGGAAGGAGAATGGAAAAGCCACCACCCAGCTCTGTGGGCCCAGCAATTCCCACAGCACTGTTTCTGCTGCTGCTGCCCCAGGGTCAAGGCGACAAGCACAGTATCAAGAGAAAGTTGTCTTAGAGAGACATGGTAGGCCCTACCATTCACTTGCATTCTGTGTGGAGTGAAAGGAAGGTATCAGAATTACCACAAATCCCTGGGAGAAGCACTTCAAGGAGTTCAATTGAAATTTAGTGGTCTGAATATTAAATTTAAAGATAATGTCTTTTCCCTACCTAGAAAAAGCAGCTCAAGTATTGTTCCAAATGGCAAGGGCCTGGGCTATCTGTTAAGTACTCAGGGATGGGTGGATGTGGGTAAAGCTAAAGGGGTACCAGCTGCTAGTCTAGATAAAACCCAAGCTTCTGTTACTCCAACTCCCTTCAAATAGTTGCAGACTATTGGGATCATGAAGGTACTGGTGCCCCTTCTTTCCATATTTAGCAGAGATGTTACACCATTGTGTCCTTTAGTACAAAGGGGAACACGGGACTGGGGACCTGAGCACCTTGAGGTCTTTTCTCAAGCAAAAATAGTTGTAAAGCAATTACAACTGTTGTGCATATTATTCCAAGAACGGCCCTATAAATGGACTGTTTCTAACTTGTTCCTATGGGTTTAGGTGGGGTCTGTGAGGTGGCATGGCAATAAATGAGTTCCCTTAAGATTTTGGTCAGAAAGGAGCAGAAGCACCATATTGGCTCCATTGATAGACAGTTCTGTGCTCCGTATTCAGCACTACAATTGGATAACTAAGACAACTCCAGTTACTATTGCATGCATCTTCCTATCACAGGATGGTTGCAGGATGCTTTTAAGAAGCCCCATCCCAGATCAGCACAAACAGGCACAAAAGTGAAATGGCATGCATATTTACAGCCAAGAAGCACATTGACTTCCAACCTTTTAAGTGCAGAGTTACATGACATTCTGGAACTAGTCACATAGGCTAATGAAGAAAAGGAAGCATTAGATGATATTCTGTCATCCACCCCTTTGATGCAGAGTCTTGTGCAGGTACAACCTGACCCAGATTCACAGTGGTCCGGTGTCATCCATTTCCTTTAGGAATCTTGAGCAGTTCAATCATTGGAATCAGGAGTGACATCACGTCAAAGACCATCAAAGCTGGATTCTGGGATTAGGTTGCTGCGACATAAAAGGAGTGTAGAGATACCCACCATGATGGAGAAAGATGGAGCACAGGTGAGACAAGGCCTGTGGTGACATCACAATTGCTCAAATTGTCACCGGTGGTAATAGCAAAAGAAAGTGGGGAGGGGTGGCAAGCAGAGGACAAAGTTCTAGGAATAGATGTAGTCATGGCATTTTGTCACTATGGCAACAGTGGTGAATGTGTTGACTCAACTGGTTTCCTTGGATGATCCTAGAAAGCAACCCTGGGGAACAGGAGCAATAGGAAAAAAGACAGTGTCCCAGTGGAGATGCTAGTGGGCATTCAAAAAGCCTTCTTGGAACTGAGTCCCTTGACTTCTGTAGTCCCAAGGCAGATTGGCTGAGGACCAAGCCCAGAGCCTGAGGGAAAGACTGGCAGAGTCTTGGACAGCAAGGTCAGGGTCATTAAAGTAAGTTAACATGGATACCAAGCTTGAAGAATCCATGATCAGACAGCCAGTCAGGCCTCATACGTGACCTTAACCTCTCTTGATTTGCAAACTTACGTGAAACTTGACATATTTTTTAATAAATGCCTATATGAAAGAAAAAAATAGAATTGAAGTTCAACCAATCAGAAGCAGTCAATAAATTTATATAACTAGAGGCTTCCAACAGCACCAACAAAACAAGACAACTGTTTAACTGCAACTATTCAAATGTTTTCTTTGCTTCACTTCTGTGTCGTCCTATGGAAGCTTCCACCCAGCGTTCCCTTGATGGAGCTTCCAACCTGCTTCGAGTTTGGAGCTGTCCAATTTATGAATCATGGTTTGCTCAAATAAACTCTTTAAAAATTATATTGTGCCTCAGTTTACTTTTTAAGGGTATTCAACCTCCACCAAACTGGTAAGATAAATGCACTGGTGGAGAAGGTCCGTGGCCCTCAGACACAGGACAGGGTCCTTGGACAGACAAATCTCCAGCACATTGATTGCCAGTGAAGATGTCCTCCCCTCTTCTGCCCACCCCTGCACAAAACCTGCCAGGGATGGTGCCAGGGGCAGCTACCTCACAAGGGAGGCTCACTTTCTCCACACCCCCAAGAGTGAGGTTCCAACACAGGAAGAACAGCAGACATGATCTGGGGTGAATGAGCCACACACTGAATTACAGGACACCACTCTGCACTGGCATAAATCCTATAGTGTGTGTGTGTGAATTGATTTGGGGCCAATTATCCCATTTGTTGCCTCTAAGCTGGGGATCCACTTTTCATCACCCCACTTGTGAAACAGCTAGGACCCCACCTTCCAAGTATTTCACATTGTGAGACTTGGCCAGTAGAGGGTGCTAGAGGAACACCGCAGGAGAAAGGGCTTCTCTTCCAGCCCTAGGAGAGAGGTTGAATTTGAATTTTCTTTTTTTTTTTTTTTTTTTTTTTTTTTTTTTGCGGTGCTGGGGATTGAACCCAGGGCCTTGTGCTCACGAGGCAAGCACTCTACCATCTGAGGTATATCCCCAGCCCAGAGGTTGAATTTTCTACCTGCCATCTGCCCCTACCGTTTTTCTATTGGTGTATATTAATTATACAGAACAGTGGGTTTCATTGTGGCATATTCGTACATCTACGTAACATAATTTGATCAATTTCCAATATCTCCCCTTTCCTTCCCTCCCACCTTCCCCTTATTGTGCCATATTGCCAAAAGTAATCTACAGATTCAATGCAATCCCCATCAAAGAATATCAATGATATTCTTAACTAGAAAAAAATCCTAAAATTCATGTGGAAGAACAAAAAATCCAAAATAGCCAAAGTAATCCTGAGCAAAACGAACCATGTTGGAGGCATCACACTACCAGTTCTCAAATTATACTACAGAGCCATAGTAACAAAACAGCAGGGCACTGGCATAAAAACAGACATGTAGCTGGGGTTGTGGCTCAATGGTAGAGTGCTTGCCTAGCATGTGTGAGGCACTGGGTTTGAGTCTCGGCACCACATATGAATGAATAAAATAAAGGTCCGTGTAGAGCAATGGAATAGAATAGAAGACACAAAGACAGACCCACACAGCTAGAGCCATCTGATTCTTGACAAACGTGCTCCTTTTCTTTAGAATTCTCTTTACCCTTTAGTAGCTAATCCCCTCTACTAATTAATAATTTATAAAACTTTCCAAATTAATATTAATGAGTGGTTTCTGATTTCTACCTGGACCCTGGCAGATATGGATTCTAAGGATTTAAGATCAAATAGAATGAAGAAGGAGAATTGATAGAGCCAAATTAATGGGATTTGGGATTTGAGGTGTTTCCTCAAGCACTTGAGAATGACATTCCTAATCTGCTAGGGGAGTAAGTTAATATCTGGAGTCAATGCTGGGACTTCTCTTGCATCCTGGAGAGAGAGAGTTCCAAGCTTGGGGAAATGAGAAAGCCTGAATGGAATGACTGACCAGCCACAGACTCCTCCATCAGCTCCCCACCACAGCCCCTGGGAGGGATTAAGAAATACAAGGAGGAGGGGGTCTCAGGAGCTCTGTGGTTGCCATGACCTGCTCAGCTGAACCTTGGAAACTAGCAAAGGGTGATCAGGGATTAAGAAAGACTCACAAACACTTATAGGGAGAAAACTAGGACCAGGTGGAACACCACCTCTGATGGAGGAAAAGTGACCCAGAGCTAGTACGGCACATTTATTATATAGGCTTTATCATTGAAAGGTTATTTGTGGGAAAGGTTCTGCAAAGCAGACAGACTTGAAGGTCCTGGCATTTGTGAGACATCGTGGTTATCTTATTATGCCCAGAATTCTCTATCCCCAACAGTTGGTGCCTGAGTTCAAGGTTCAGACTGATAGAGCTCCCTGCCTTTGCACAGAGCCTTCTCAGGCCAGCTGTCACCAGAGCAACTGGGTGCAATCTTGATGTGCACCTTTGCACAAGAAGTTCCCAGTGCAAACGCAGCCACAAGACAGTCAGAGACCATGATCCGAGTCACCGTTCTCCAACCTCTGAGGCAGAAGATGCTTATGGGAAATGATGTAATGGAGTTGGGTTCCCTGATCTCAGTGGGAAAAGAGATCTTGGAGTGACCAAGTGGTGACACTGACATTCAGAGACAAGGTGCCCTGATCCTTGAAAAGAGCTGCAGGGTGACACTTGATAAATACAAAATTTTCTTACTTTCATGGGGAGAAAATTAGCGTGAACCACCACAATGACCGCTCAGTTCCCAGACAGTTCAAAGACCTGGACTCGTGTGATGGAGAAGAGGCTAGGTCTGTTTGAGAAGGATCCTGAAATGTGGCCAAGGGTGTCAACAGTGAAACTTCCCCCATGCAGAGGGACCTGGGGCCATTCGACTGGGGGAGTAGGACACTGGTCAATGGGAGATTCCAAGGAATTATTTGTCAACAGGGATGCACTATGCACCATGCCAGGGAACAGATAGACCCACTCTCTGTGATTTAGGTTGTCTCAGAGTGTATCATTGTATAGGAACTGGGAAAATCCCCTATAACTTTTCCTGATTCATCCAGCAAAAGCCACTATGGTAGAAAAAGCCGAAAAGCAATTCTGGCACTATGTCACCATCACCCCTGTCAAAACAATAAATTAGAAGCAATAATGAATTCCAGGGGGAATTCCTGAGACTAGTGGCAACATTAAAGAGTTTACCATGCCTGTCTGGTCACTGCAAAAGGATCAGGAGAGAGATGACAGGTTGTGGCAAATGAAGGGGCAATGGCAGTTGCAGCAGCAACTCTGGCTGTGGCTTCTTAAAGATCTAAATGTGCATATTTTCTGTGTTTGTTGGCAGAGATAATCAGAAGAATTTTCATTCATATTTCAGGCACAAGAGCTGATATCCAGCCTCTTACTCCCTCTCCTGGTGTAATTCCTACAGGTCTGGGACATGTCCAACCTGAGAGAATCCGCTGCTCTTTGTGCTGCTGACATGAAAAAAGACACACATCCCTTAAGATTTGGGGAGTGAGGTGGAAGAAATAAAGCACATTTTGATATGGTCCTCTTACATGTTTGTCAGAGGACCCATAAGACTGCCAGTTTTGATGGGAAGAAATGATTTTGCAGAAGCTCCAGGCTGGAAACCCAGCTGCTTTGAATCTCAGGGCACGTGACCAACAAACCCAATGTTATTAAAAGTTTCTGTAACATTATGAGAAAATAGTATAATCACATTGCAGAACCTCAGAGTTCCGGATCAAAGATATGTTTCCTTCTGCAGATAACTATCCCGTATGGAATCTGAGTACTTGACCATGAGACACCAAGGGCAATGCGACTTGAACTGAACATCATGTCCTAAGAGCTGTCTGCACTATTAAAACTTGACATTAGGTTGCATAGTAGCATCCTTCATCCATGTAAAAGGTATTATGGGATCAGGTTCAAGCAGGTCAGGGGCACAGTTGAATACCTTGCAGGTAGCTCAAAGTTCCATAGCACCTGCTCCTCCTGCCTCTACCTCCACCACATCTATGGGCTCCTGGGAATCCTCTGTGACCTCCTTACAGAGGAAGGAAAGTGAATACCAGGATTTTGCATGGATTATCATGGTGAGATATGGTGAGGGAGAGGGAGCCTTAGCACCATTTCTGCATGGATTCAGGTTGGGCCACATGGTCAAGGACTCAAAAATAATAGAATTATAAAATGGGGACAGGGAAGCATGTGAACGGTCCTCTGGGATATGCATAGAGTGTATGCTATCCACGCTGCACACGTTCACCCACTGGATTCCATCCACTGGGCAGGAGGCTCATAGTGTTGGTGGACAGTATCAGCACTGGCTCATTGGGTCCAGGTGTGAATGGCCATGTGGACAGGGATGCAGCCATGCATGGTTACCACAAATGGGCTAAGTATCCCCAAGGCTGACCTGGCTGACTGTCCTCGGTGCCCAGTCCAGATGGAGACCAAGGTCAAGACCCTGTTATACCATTATTCTACAGCCAGACTATGTAGCCTCTGCGAGTAGGGTAACCACACAGGACATTCCATTATAGAGGACTATGCTTTATCTTACGGGAATAGACAAACACCATGGGTTCGTTTTCCCTCTCTGCACCTTATTCGGTGCTTCTACAGACACTGTCATTTAGGGACTTAGAGAATTCCCTATCGCTATGGTGTCCCATCCAATATTGCTTCCAACTAGGGGATGCATCTTAAGGCAAAGGAGGCAAGGTAATATCACACCCTAGAACTCACTGACTTTCCCCGTTACCCCACTACACAGCCACAGTTGGCTTATTCAAATGTTGGAATGGCCTATGCATGGCTTATTAAGACACCAAGTAAGAGATGAGAGCCAGAAATCCAACAGGAAATGTTGCACATGTTAAACTCATGGCCAATGTTGTCCCTCTTCCTCTGTGGCCAAATGCAAGGGTCCAGGATGTAAGGGAAGGTTAAGGGAGTGTCCTTCCCACTATTGGATCTAAAAACCCACTGAAATAATTTGGTTCTTGTCCCTATGACCCTGTGCTGGTGTGGTTGAAGAATCACATCATCCTTCTAATCAATAGGAAGCCATGAGTGTCCCAAGCTGAAACCTACCAAATAGGGTTGCTCTGTTGGTCAGGGTGGCAAAACTGATTACCAGTAGGAGGTTGAGTTGATGGGTTAAGGAGACTGTGTTTGGAAGGCAGGCAAGACATTGGGGGGATATTTCTTTGGCCATGGATATTTCTATTCCATGGATAAGTGCAGAAACTCAAGGAAGACAAGACCATTCAAGACTCACTCCCCATATGAATGAAGACTGTTCAAACAAGGTGCTGGCAGGAGGTAAGGGACTATGGAGTGAATGGTGGAGAAGGCAGCTCTGACACCTGCTACCAGGACCTTAACAGCTATTACGTTTTCTCCTCCCCACCTTTCTCTCGCCATGGTATATGATGGTGGTCTAACAGTAGGAGGAGGGCTTCATTATCATTATCACATAATGTTACAATGACTGAGTAATTACTCATGGGAATTGTGCACCTTCTGTATGGAGGACTCCAACTTTCATCCGGAGAAGGGAAAAAGGTGGATGTTGAGGGAGAAGGTGGTGGACTGTGATGGACACTTTGTCTCCTCCCCAAGATCCATCCTCCTCCCCTTCTTTCTCCTACTGTGTACTATGAGTGGCAGATGCAGGGACTGCATCAGTGTGATCTCCTGCCTTATGGCTTCCAGATGAACTCAATCCATGAGGAGCCCCAACAGGAGACCTGGGGAGGACATTGGGTGAATTTCAAACATTAATTCCTCAGCCCCCTCCCTATTGCTCTCTCTCACTCTCTCTCTTTCCAGCAATGGCTCATTTTCACCCTTTCAGGCCTAGGATGGTAACAAAGACCCAGTGGTAACAACCCTGGGAGACTGTGAGAACCCCTTTGATGTCAACTCCTCTCAGCCTCTCATGTCAGTTTTCCCATTACTAAACTGTCCTCCAGTTACTCAGATGAGGTGAGCCCTTGTTTGTGCTGGGACCCCGACTGATAAGGAAGAGTCAATGGCCCCAGTGCTCCTTCACCTCCCGAGACACGCTGATGCCCTAACACTTTGGTCTGTGACACCCTGAAGGCCCTGCCAGCACCCAAGTTGGAATGAAGATATGAACCAGAACAAAGAAACATGAGCTTTGGATGGCGATTCTCTCCCTGGGTTCCTTCCCTCCCCTTACATAGAGAAATTCCAGTACTGGGAGAAAGAACAGGGTCTTTATTATCAGACACATGTGACCAATACTTGCAGGGTAAGTTCAGCTGCTCCTTGGCACCCCCATGTTATTACCAGGTGACAGGAATCGGGTGGGGGGTGGTGAGAAGGGATACTTCATGGAGACGATGGGAAGATAATTTGGAGTCCAAGGCCATTCGATTATGAGGTCAAAGGGAGGCTTGGACTTAGGTGGTCAGCAGAGGTTAAGAATCACGGGGAAATGGATTTAGTAGGGAGGGCAAAGTCCCCCACACCAAAGGCCTAGTGATAGCCCAAGTCCCACCACCCAGAGCAGATATGTGGCCTGGGAAACTCCACTTGGGAATATAGGCTCAGGATTATACTCTTTGTTATCTTCAAAGTTCTCATGTACAGAGAAGATCCCAATAGTTTGGGCATGGTTCAGCAAGGATCTGGAAGTTGGGGCCATGCAACCTTGAATGCTCAGTGTGGCAGACACCCCACCTGGAGGGTGAAGATCCAGTCACAGGGTATACAATGCAGCACACATAAAGTCCTTAATCCCAGGGGTCCAGGCCCAGCCCTCCTCCCTCAGACCCAGGGGTCCAGGCCCAGCCTCCTCCCTCAGACCCAGGTGTCTGAGCCTCCATTCCCTTTATCCCTGGAACCCAGCCTCCAGCACTCACCTCCACTGAGATCAATGTTACCATTATAACAATGAGTGGTGTCCTTAGGGCAGGTAACAAAGTTGGAGCTTCCTGAGCAGAATCCAAAAACCTGTACACAGACAGGACACTGCAGGCCTCCTGGGGCAGGAGCAGCTGGGGAGCAGAGACAAGTTTGCAGGTGCACAGCTCTGCTGTCACTGGCAGCCACCTGCTTAAGCCTCAAGTATCTGTGTCTCTGCACGTACCTGGCTTAGGGAGGGAGGTCAGCAGGACACTGCTGCTGCGGGCTGCGTTGCACAGGTCAGAGGAGCAGAACCGGGTGTAGGAGGCGACCAGCACTCCGGGGGGCCAAGAGTGTAAAGAGACAGCCTGAGAATCCTGTGCCCCCGCCTTGCTGCAGCCTTTGCTCCCCACTAAGAGAGATTTGTTTCCTGGGGAGGGAAGAGAGTGAGACCCGGGCTGGGGAGGCAACAGGCAGCAACTCTGACTTCCATGAAGCGCCCCCCAGACAGAGGGTGAGGTGAACACCATTCCTGGATTATAACAGCACAGATCATCCTAGTGCCCAACAAAGACTGGGGGCAGAAACTGGGTTCTCCCCTGTGTTCTGCCACCTCCCAGGTATTGTTCAAATGTCACCTTATCCATAAAGTCTGCCCTGAGCTTCTGTAGCAAAATTGCAACCTTCAGCTCACTTTCCGTATGTTCTTTTCCCTGCTGGTTCTGCAGAACCTAACACAGGTGCTCAAAAAACATTTTTTAAGCGAATGAAGTCATTGAGGTGCCTCTGTGCCAGCACCATTCTCCGTCCTTTGCATGGAGGCTACCAACATCCTCATGGCTACCCTGCAAGATAGGCACTATTCCTGTCAAAACTGCCCCCAGTTTTCAACAGGGGAAACCAGGGCCCAAAGAGTAGAGTGCTGGACTGAGATATCTAGCCGCGAGCAGAGGTGGGCAGGACAGTCCCAGGTGGGCATGGACTGGCCACAGTGCAGGGACACGACCACCTCTTGCTCAGCCCACACACCTGAGTCTATGAGCAGCAGTGTTTCCTGACACACCTCCCCAGCATTACACATCTGGTCCGTGGATGAGTCCCATTCAACTGGTTCTTGAGCCAAGTCTCTCCCCATCTGCAACATGTTCCCCTGATGACAGGTCAGAGTATCTGGGGACAGAAAATCACCAGGGTTTGCATGAGCCAGGGAATCCACCGTGCCTGTTCCTCCAGGTCCCGTGCTCTGAAAGGTGATCACATTCAGAATCACACTCCAACTGACCTGGCTGTGGAGTCCCTCAATTTCAGACTTAGAAGGGACCAGGAAGCCTCAGCATCCTGACATGAGTACCACTCACCTCATTTTGCATGAGCACCTGTAGGAACCTCCTGTTGTGATCCTTGGAGGAAGCCTTCTCTTCCCTTTGGATGTGAAAGCCATAGATGGCTGGTTCTTACCCTCAGCCTATCTCTATTTCCCTGCCTGAGCTTCAAGGTCCTCTTCTGGATAATGAGGAAGGTGGCTTATTTATCTTTTTAAAATCTTCTTTCTTTCTTTCTTTCTTTCTTTCTTTCTTTCTTTCTTTCTTTCTTTCTTTCTTTCTTTCTTCCCCCTCCTCCTCCTCCTCCCCCTCCTCCTCCTCCTCCTCCTCCTCCTCCTCCTCCTCCTCCTCCTCCTCCTCCTCCTCCTCCTCCTCCTCCTCCTCCTCCTCCTCCTCCTCCTCCTCCTCCTCCTCCTCCTTCTCCTCCTCTTCTTCTTCTTCTTCTTCTTCTTCCTTCTTCTTCTTCTTCTTGGCAATGCTGGGGATCGAACTCAAGGGTGCTTTACCACTGAGCTACATTCCCAGTCCTTTAAAATTTTTAAATTTTGAGACAGGGTCTCCCTAAATTGCCACGATGCTGGGTGCAGTGGCATACATCTGTAATCCTTGCAGCTTGGAAGTCTGAGGCAGAAAGATCACGAGTTCAAAGCCAGCCTCAGCAAGGTGAGGCACTCAGCAACCCAGTGAGACCCTGTCTCTAAATAAAATACAAAATAGGGCTGGGGATGTGGTTCAGTGGTTGAGTGCCCCTGGGTTCAATCCTCGGTACCAAATAAATAAATAGCCAAGATTGACCTTGAATTTGGATTCTTCCTGCCTCAGCCTCCCAAGTCACTGAGATTATAGATGTGTGCTGATGCTTAAAATAAAAAAAAAAAAAGGTTAGGGTTAGAACCCAGGGCCTTCTGCATGATAGGCAAGTTCTGTACCTCTGAGCTACACTCCTTTTAACTGAGAAATCCTATGTTCCAAACAAAAACGTTCAAATGCCTAGTGTACATGGCTGCTGTAACTGCTTTCCATGAGTTGGCTCATTTCATCTTCACCTCTGACTAGATCACCTCATTTCTTCCCCCGCAACCCCCAGTCAGTGGCGTCACTGTCATCATCATCATCATCATCACCCCTGTTTTCAAGTCAGGAAAACAGTCTGGGTAGCTACTGAGTAGCTCGCCCGATGTCTCATAGCCAGTAAGTGGCAGAGCTAGTTTGGGAACTCAGGTATCCTGGTTCCTCAGGGTTGGGTTTGGAGTAGGTGAGGGGACAGCAGGTATTGTGACCATCTTCACCTGTCGTGGCCTCAGTGGCCCTCAGGAGTCTAGTTTGAGAACCATGAGCTTGGGCCCTGTCGTCAGTTCATCACGGGATCAGCCGTGTCGCCTCGCGGCGCAGAAGCTCTTGGTCCTAGGAATCAGCATTTGCAAACACGTGTAGCCTTTCCCAACAGTCCCATGAGGGAGGGCTGTTGGTTTCCCCATTTCACAGGTGACAAAATTGCAAGTGCAGTTCCCCGCTTCCTCCAAGCCAGATCCTCATTCTCTCTGATCCTCTCCCCCACAGCATTCCCCGTCTTGGTCAATGGCAGCCGCTTTCCTCTAATTGCGCAAGCTGAAAACTTGCGGTCATCCTTGACTATTCTTTGTCTCACACCCCATGTTGCATCCATCAGGAAATCCTGCAGGTTTAAGATACAAAATATCTCCAGGGCCTGACCACTTGCCACCACCTCTACTGCCTCCAGCATGACCCCATGACTCTAGCTGGCCTCCTCATGGGTCTCCCTTTACAGCACCTCTTCTCCCTCGCCCTGTTCTCTACCCAACAGCCAGGGGGATCCCGTTGAAGGAAAGTCAGTCATGTCATTCCTCTGCACAGAAGACTCCAGTAGGTGCCTCTCCCACTCAGAATTCTGTACCCTGAAAATGACCTCTGAGGCCCTACCTGATCTGGCCTCTCCCTTCCTCTCCATTCACACTGCTGCTTCGCTCTGGATCACTGCTCCACCCACATGGTCCTCTAGGCTGGGGTATAACACAATGTCAGGGGACAAGTGGAAAGGAGAAGAGCATTTCAGGGTGATGGGACTGCTCAGCCAAAGGCAAGAGGTGCAGGAAGCCTGGGTGCAGGAGTGCAGCTGGTCCAAAACAGCCCACGGCAGCGGCCACATTGAAGAAGAGCCCAGGGGCTGCCCCTTTAAGGACTGGGCAGGGTCCCAGGGATGTGGCAGGCTGGTGTCCACCTCAGGGCCTTTCCACATCTTCCCTTGCATCAATGTCTGGACCTGTCCCTCTTCTTCCCCAAATCTGATAAAAGAGTCTTAATGAAATATTAGGACTTTTGACACTCAAATGGTGTTAATACTAAAAACTGGTTCATTGACAGAGCAGAGACGGGAACCCACATCTCTCTGATTCAGACATTAGGCTCTTAACCTTCTTTCACTGGAACCACTGCCCGGTCCCTTAGGGGGGCAGACAAGGGCTTCCATGGTCCAACTTCTTGATTTAGCTTCAAAATGTGCTGCTGCTGTGGCCCATTTTGGGCAATCTGTGCTCTGGTCCCCTGCCCTCTGTCACCCCTGTGCCTTTGCATGGACTGTTCTGTCACCCTGGAATGTCCTCCTCCTTTCACTTATCCCCTGACATCTTGTACGTCTAGCTTCTGACACCCGGTCTGGCTGATGCTCAATAAATATTTGCTAAGCGGAATTGAACTTAACCAGGGAAGAAAAGCATCCTCCAAGATTTGACTCCAACATTGAAAACTAACAGAACATGAATGCACATGAAGAGTATTTATTTGTAGCATTACAGCTCCATCTCATACGGCACATATGTGGCTTGTGTACACACTCATGAGTCCGCCGTGTGTGGGATGTGAGCGGTGCTTGCATGGCATGTGTAGGGGGTGTAGAGAGGCCCTCTGTGTGTGACGTACTCTGTGGTCTGCGTTTGTTTTGCACGCTTGGTGTGCCGTGTGTTCTGTGTCTCCCCGCTTTGTGCGTTGCATGTCTATGTGTTGCTAAATGCCTTCTAGATTATGAATGTGACTTAGTCCTAGAGACAAGGACCAGACCATTAAAAACAACATCAATCCAAAGGAAAGAAAAATGGCTCAGACTCTGTCCCTCCCTCCTTCACAGCCTTCCATAGCTCCCTACTCTTCAGAGTCCCCCTACCTCAAGCCTGGTTCTGCAAGGGCCTGAGCAGCCCTCTGACCCAGCTTCCTACCAATATCCATTCCCACCTGACCCCTGGGCTTCACCCTCGCAGGCCCTTCTGCTTGCAGTGGCTCTCTCTCATCCTCTACGCCCACCTTGTTTGCATGGAAAACTTCTCAGTGGCCCCCAACACCAGCAGCACCCTGTCCTCTTGTTCAGTCCCTCTCAGGCACAGGTGAGGAACCCCTCTTGAAGGCAGTAGACTGCTTCCACCTCCACTTGAAGTTCCCTGTCGATAAACTTTTCCTCTTCTACTGAGAAACTGCAACTCATTGTTCAGACACAGCTCACCTTTCAAGTCACCTCCTTTGGGAAGCCCCCATTGATACCACCAAGATGAGGACATTCCTATCTTCTTCTTCTCATATTGTCCTCTGCCACAGCTCTGATCAACTCATGAGGCATACCGCTATCCAGGCCCAGAGGCCTCCTAGGCAGGGCCAGGGTCTGGCTCATCTACAAATACCATGGGAAATGATGGAATCCTGCATGACCTCACTTCAGCATACATATCCTGAGCACCTGTCCTGAGACAGCCTGTATTCTGCACCAGGCTGGAAATCTTGGTGTCAGTGACAGCCAGCCCATGTCCACAGTCTGCTACTCTAGTCAGGGAGACTGACTGAAACACAGAGCAAAGTCTACTGGACACACTCAGCTCTCTCCTCAAAGCTCTACAGGTTCGGTGACCTGGGGAGAGGAAGAGACTGAGGCACAGATGGGGAAGGTCATGCCCCCAGGGAAACCAGGACTCCCGTCCCCACTTCCGTCCCCACCACAGCTTCCTGTTGTCCTGCAACTCTTCTTCCTGAGCCCCTCCACAGTGCCCTCCACCTGTCAGCTGTCTCCAGTCTGCCTGCATCTAAGTGGGTAAGTGCCTTCCCTGTCATACCCAAAGCAGCCTCAGTTTTCTCTCTGATTTTCTTTCCCATGCAGCAAGACTACTTGGGGCGCTGCAGTTCCATGGCTGGGGCTAGAAGAGGGTGCATGGAGGTGGCCACAGGGAGTGGGAGAGCCAGGCTTGCCCAAGGTCAGGGTGTGAGGAAATAGACCTGGGGACAGCCAGTCCCTCCCAGCACCACACCCAGCAGGGGCTTCTACACTGGCTGCTGCACACATTCACAGGCAGGTGACCTTGAACTTCCTTCCCCAGCCTATCTCCTCCCACCTGAAAGGGCCACCCTGACTTCTTGGCCCAGCACCCTTTAAAGCTTCCATCAGTGGGATCCTGTTTTCTAAGGCAGACTCCCTCTCTCTCTCCTTCAGCTGAACACTTCTTGCTACCATTCCACCTTCTGTCAAAGCACCTCCAACCTGGAGAATCCCCTTGCCTGGCTCATGTGATTCATAAACACCTAAATCACTGGGGCTGCTGGCTTTGCTGTGATGCCTTGGCCTGTCCCATACCTTAGAAGGATCACTTTGCCCCAAGGTTATAGCACAGGGCACACCCTTGGTGTCCCATAGGGGCCTCACCTGACTTAGGATTGCAGTTCTCACTCACATCAATGGGACCGACTTTCTGGGTCCCATTGAGCAGATCACAGCCTGGTTTGGGCATGCACCCCTGTACTCTCAGATTGGTGGCAATTCTCCCTGAGGCAAGGAGAAGAGAAGGAGGACAGAGTCACTGGCACAAGGACCATTCAACCCCCAGAGGGAAGTCCAGTCCCACCCTCTTCTGAGTCCCCTGCCCTACCTCAGCTTACCCCTACTCCTCAGAGACTCAGATCCCCCTTCCCACCCACCCCCCGTTCAGTCCCTGCAGGGACCCCAGTGTCTTCGCTTACCTCCCCTGAGCTTGAGGACTCCATTGTAGCAGTGAGTGTGTCCCTCAGGGCAGATCTGCTCTGGAGCATTCTCTGGACAATTATGTCTAGAAAAGCAGACTGGGCACCTCATGGTCCCTGGGACTGGTGGGGTTGGGGCATGACAGGCAGATGAGGGGCACTGAGAAGACAGGTGCCTTCCCTCCACCCTACTGTGCTGGCCCAAGAATCAGCCTGCTCAGTCACCCCCACAATGCCCTCCTCTGGCTCCTCTCACACAGCCCAGCTGCAGGGATGAGGCACGTGTGACTGGTGAGAGCAGGGCCAGAGGGCATGAGGGCTCCACAGGGACACCTGGGACTGAGCACAGGAGGGGCGCTGGGCCCCAGGTGAGGCTGGCAAGGGGCCCCCTGGGACTGGACTGTCACACAGACTTGGTCAAGGAAGGGTGGGGGTGCCTGGAAGGAACCAGAAGCCCCATCCACAAAGTCTACCAACCAGCCAAGGAAGGCATGATGCCCTGTTTACAAAATCTTCCACAGTTCAGAAATGCAAAACATCACCCCTAACTGTTTAGAGCACCAGGAGAGCACAGTGCAAAGTTACAGGCCACTCTTACTTAGGAAGAGGAAATGCAAAAAGCCCAGATGAGAAAGTAGTAAAGTAAGCCTAGCAGCATAGAAAGGAGGACAGGGCAGAATGACCAGCTGAGGATCATGGTCAGTCTGACGTTGGGGGTTGAGCCTCAGAAAATGCACCCAGTTGGCTGCTGCAAGGCTTGGGAAGAAGTAGGCCAGGGAGTCCTGAGCTGCTTGTGGGTGGAGGAGTGGGGGGAGGGGGAGCGAGTGGCCAAGAGGGACCAGGGAGGGAGCAGGGAGCACCCAAGGGAGAGATCCAGCAGAGGAAGGTCTGCAAATATCAGCCCCACAACCCTGCATTCTTTCCTCCAGAGAGCCCCTTCCCTCTCCTCCTCCTGAGGTCCCAACTCCCTCTGACACCTGCCGCAGGGGACGGGGACCAGAAGGCATCAGTAGTGGACAGGTTGTTGCAGGAGTCTCTATGGCGGCACACGTGAGTGTAGGAGATGACAGAGAGCC
This sequence comes from Sciurus vulgaris, assembly GCF_902686455.1. Taxonomy (NCBI): domain Eukaryota; kingdom Metazoa; phylum Chordata; class Mammalia; order Rodentia; family Sciuridae; genus Sciurus; species Sciurus vulgaris. The sequence goes on along the minus strand of NC_136478.1, from coordinate 53,013,201 downwards.
CAGGGCCTGTCCTGTGCTCAGTGACTTGGACCTCCTGATCCTGTGCTGAAGTGCAGTCCTTTGTGAGCACCAAGTTCACTTGGGGTCCTGAAAAGAAGGAGGTGGGCAGGTAAGGGTGACCATCAGGACTCCAGCATCCAGAGAGAGGTTGTGCTTGGCCAAGTGGGTGAGATACTGGAGAGGAGGGGACTGGGCCAAGCGGGAGGGGTGGGCCTGAAGGCCTGGGGTCCCTTCTCACCGTTCTCTATGAGCATTAACATGTCTTGGCAACCTTCGCCTCTCCCACAGGTTTTCTTGCCATTTGTCCATCGGACAGGTAGCTCTGATACGTTCCACACAGACTCTAAGACCCCCCACTGGCAGTCCAGAGCCTGCACACCTGGGAGAGGGGAGCAAATCCATCTTAGTAATTTCCCAGTTCACTTCCATGGAAATCCACTTCCAGGTTAGGGTCTCCACTCACAGGGCAGCAAGAAGGTCACCCCCAGCAGGGCCAGCAGTGGTGCAGGACTCATTACCAATCTGTGGCAGCAAATCCTGTTTATGCTCTTTAACCAGAAGCACAGACCTTTTATACCTCCTGTTATGCAAGGCATCCCAGGAAACAGCAGAGAAGACAGGGTATTGCTAAATGGGTCCTGGGCCCCACCCTCGAAAGACACAAATGTCTATGCAGCCCCTCCTCCCTCAGACCCAGGGATCCAGGCCCAGCCTCCTCCTTCAGACCCAGTGGTCCAGGCCTAGCCCTCCTCTCTCAGACCCAGGAGTCCTGCCCCTCATTCTCACCGAGATTTTAGTGTTCAGACCCAGCTTCCTCCACAATTGAAAATGGACTTGTCTTGAGCACTGGTGTCCCACTGGGGCAGATCCTAGGTGTCTTTCCCCCTAAGCACACTATGTGGGTCCCTGCTCCCATTCTGGTTCAAAGTCATTTGAGAGTGTAGTTTCCTCATCCTGTGGCACCCTAGCCACCTTCTAGCCCCAGGTGGGGAAATGGCCTAACTGCCTATGAGGACATCATGCAGTGTACATTGGCTGGTCCTCCTGTCCCCTGCCCCAGCTTCTGCCCCCCACAGGTTACCCACTTAATTCTCTCTTTCTTTCCTTCCTATATTGCTTTTTTTTTTTTGGTACTGTGGATTGAACTCAGGGGTGCTTAACCACTGAGTCACATTTGCAGCCCTTTTATATATTTTATTTAGAGACAGGGTCTCCCTGAGTTACTTAGGGACTCACTAAGTTGCTGAGGCTGGCTTTGAACTTGTTCGTGATCCTCCTGCCTCAGACTCGCAAGTTGCTGGGATTACAGGCATTTGACACCACACTAGGCTTGCTTTCCTTTTTATTCCTCTTTTATGACCCTCAGGCTTTCTCTTCTGATCTCCCTTCACGGCGTGATAGGTCCTGGAGTCCTCACTTCTCTGCCACCTGGGAAGGAGTGGAGGATGGAAGGGGTGGTTTTAGAAGAGTTAGGACATTCCTTGTCAATGCAAAGTTTCTTCCCCACAAACAGATGGGAGAGGTGATATGCTAGAAATTCAACTTTTCAGAAAAAAAATCCACAAATGTTGACTATTCTTGGAGCGTGTATGCTTCTGCCACATTCAATATTAAGCTATCAAAGGTTCAACAACCAAATCCCCAAACTTCAGCATATTTAACAATCTACTCTTGCAAGCCCATGTAAACCTTCACCCTGGGTAGGAGCAAGACAAGAAAGAGACAGGGCTCTGTCAGTGACTGCAGCTCCATGCACATATATTGTGAAATGGAACAGAGAGGCAGAAGAAGGTGAGAACAGGAACAGAGGAGAAAGTAAAATGAATATGTGACTTGCAACTGAATATTTACTTTTGCCATCTCTATGCGTTCCATTTTTCTGTTTGCAAATTTAACATTTGCTACACAGGCAGTGACATGTTTTCTTCTCTCCTACTGTGTCTGCATCACTTACCTGTGATGGATGCTGAACAAATATTTACCGCCTGAATCAGTGAATGAAGAAGGCTACAGCACTATCACTACATCCGTCCAGTTGTGCACTGTAACATGGCTCCCTTCCCAGGGACTCGCACTGTGACAGTGTGCATCAGGCCCTCTGAAACTATGCATGGCCTAAAGCATTATCTCACGGGGATGAGAGAAGGGAAGGGTGGGCAATGTGTCAAATAGGGTCAGAGGTCCTCAATTCGATGTCTTGCATGAGTCACTAAATATGTACTGAGGTTTGACTTTGTACCAGGCAACATCCTAGTTGCTGGAGATACAGGGGAGTCAAGGAGAATGAGACCTTTGCTTTCCTGGAGCTCGCAGCTAGGAAGAGAGACAGACACCAGACGAATGCATGCGCATGGAAAGTGCTAGACAGTTCTGGGTGCTAGGCAAAGAGAGAAGACCAGGAGATGTGAGAGTAAGTGACTGAGCTGGCTGCTTCAGCTAGAAGGGGACGAGGGAGGGCGTTCCTGAGGAGGTGATGTTTGAGTTGGGGAAAGAATGAAAAGCGAGAGTCAGGCATGGAGAGACATGCAGGAAAAGCATTCCAGGCTGAGGGATGAGCAGGTGCAAAGGCCCCAGATGGGCTCAAGCTTGGCCTTCACAAGGATTAAACGGAAGGCAGGTGGCTGGACTGTCATGGGTGAGAGCAACCGCAAGGAGAATGGAAAGGCTGGCAGGGCCTGGAGCTGCAGGCCTGAGCCAGGGCATCAACGAGCCTTCCTGGGAATCTTGCCTAACTCAAGGGACAAGGGCAGAAGCTTGGGGTAGAGCTGTTTATCTACATGTCTGTCCATCTTTGGTCTCTCAAACTGCTTACTAGGGGCTTTTCTCAGTTGCCTTCGATGGTGAGGCCTTGGATCATTGACTTCTCCAAACTCCACGGTTCTCTTCCATAAAGTAGACGCCCTGGTTATCTGCACTGCATGGATTGCGATAAGGATTAAGATCCATATGTAAACCAAGTCGGTTCTCCACAAAGAGTAAGATAGTTAACACAACAGGTCCTCACTCTGATCCAGGCCCTGGTCCAAGCATTTACGTAAGCATGGACCACAAGTATAAGGAAGATCCTATTAATAACCCAGTTTTATAAATATGGAAACAGATCCCTAGAGAAGCTAAATAATTTACCCAAGACCATGCAGTGTGTCAGAGATAACTGCCAATCAGAGCTTTATGTGCCCCTCCTAGGGTACTGAGATGTTGCTAAGGGGTAACTGCCCAGGCAGTGTCCATGTTTCCAGCTCCCCTTGTCTTGAGGTGGACCATGTGACTAGTTTTCACCAATGGAACATGGGCAGAAATGACTCCTGTCACTTCTGAGTCTGAATGATTGAGAAGTGGGAATGCCTTCTCCTTCCACCATTGATCAGTTAGATATTGACATCAGGGTGATCCTGGGTCCACACACGGAGGACAACAGCACCTCCAAATGCCCCAGTTTCGGTAAGTCTGAGTAAAGCAGGTACACCTTCCCCCTAATACTCAGCCAAGTAGATGCCATGTAAGTGAAAATAAACATCTACCATGTTAAACCATGGAAACCGAATTTGATGATGTATCTGTTACAGCTGCCAGGGTGTCTAATATCCGCAGTTAGGAAGTATTTTTCTTGGGTTGGGTATCCTAGAGGCAGAGACCACTGCACCCTGTGCATGCAGGAGAATCAGTGGATTTCTATGAATACCAACTTCATAATAAGAGCATATATACTAGCAATGACCAACACTGTCTTTTATTGTCAGTGCCATACAGAGGCGTAGTTAAGAGATCTAAGCCGTTTATTACTGCCACTACTGGGTTGTTTTTGTGGAGGAGGGGCGTTGCTGTTAGATGCAAAAACTACAAAAATATTTCTTAATTGTCTTATGGAAGAGTGAGGGAAAGGGTCTTCTCCAAGTCTTCTAAATCAAGCTGTGGACAAGCTAGAATCAATCCTGGGTCCTTCAAACCACAGTTCAGCTAACTCTTTGTTTTCTTTCTCCTTTCTGCCTGGCTGATCAGTTCACATGTTATGAGAAGCCAGATCATGACAGAACTTTCTCTGGATATTTACCAGTGGAGAGTTAAGCCAGATCCTTTAGCACTTGGGTGGGGCATCCTCCATGGAGACAAATACCACTCCGTGCAGCATAAATACTTCTTCCATGGTGATAAATCTTCTGGAAAACACATTTTTACTCCTCTGAGACTTCCTTAGTGATGTGAGAAAGAAGTACTTCCCCTGTGAGTTTCCCCAGCTCCAGTCCCTGTCTTTGTAGCTGTCTGATCACCTGGGCTGTGGCTATCTTTCCTCAACTCTCTCCCCATCTCTCATTCCTGAGCACAGCCCCACACAGGGCCTGCTCCATGCACAATAATGTCAAAAACCTCAGATCCCACCTGTCTTCAAGGGTTCTCTAATTCTTTTTTGTTCCCTAATTTTATTTTGAAAAAATTCAGACCTATAGAAAAACTGCAAGAATAGGACAATGACTGGGGGCTGGGGATGTGGCTCAGTGGGAGAGCGCTTGCCTAGCATGCATGAGGCCCTGGGTTCCATTCCCAGCACCACCAGCGAACACACAATGACCAGGTGTATACCCTTCACTTAGATTCACCAACAATTAACATTTTGCTTATTTATATAACCAAAGCACAAAATTTTAATTTTTTTAATTTTAAAAATAAATTTTAGACCTTGTGACTTTCCCCACTAAGTGCTTCAACAAGAACCTCCTTAAGAATAATGACTTCAAGCAGGTGCAGTGGCACACAATGGCTTGGGAGGCTGAGGCAGGAGGATTGCAAGTTCAAAGCCAGCCTCAGCAACTTAGCAAGGCCCCAAGCAACTCTGTGAGACCCTGTCTCAAAATAAAAAAATTAAAAGGGACGGGGATATGGCTCAGTGGTTAAGCACCCCTGAGTTTAATCCCCAGTACTCCCCGCACCAAGAAAAAAAAAAGGATAAAAGATGATACTGGCATTGCCACATGCCAATATCCTTGAATGCAGTGGCACTGGAGATTAGATTAACCTCTTAAAGGACAATCTAACATTAAAACACCAAAGCCTTTAAGCTGGAGTTCCATTTTGGAATAAACATTTCTTAAGTGTGAAAGAGGAGGGAAGCTGTGATAGTTGGGAACTGCAGGTTTTCAGGAGAGATTCTAGACGTGTCCAAGTTTTACTCTGAGCTGTACAATTTACTTCCTCTTTTTAGCCTTTAATCTTCTCTCAAATAAAATGAAGCATGGTCTATTTTATTTTATTGGTACTGGGGATTCCACCCTGGGGCACTCTACCACTGAGCTACATTTTCAACCCTTATTATCATTATTATTTTTTATTTTGAGACAAGGTCTCACGAAGTTGCTGAGGCTGGCCTCATACTTACAATCCTTCTGTCTCAGCCTCCCAAGCTGTTGGAATTACAGGCATGCACCATCAGACCTGAAGAGGCATGATTTATAATCTTTTTGCCATACAGGAAAACGTAGAAAAAGGTGAAGTTTCAAGCTGGCAGTGTCAGGATTGACATTTTAGTATTAGTAAAGAGAGTGAACTTAGCACTAGGGATAAAGCCATGTTTGGTGAGAGCCACCAGGGTAACCACGGCAGATTGACTTGAAAGTGTCACCATCCTACCTACCCTTTATCTATAAGGTCCATTCGTCAGCAAAACATCTTCCAAGATAATTCCACTTGACTTCCCTTTAATAAGATGGATGCAGCAATTGAATGAAACTGCTCAGTGGCACAGCAGGCATATGTTTAAATTCTGAAGTAGCTGCCAGATGGTTTTCCAAAGTGGCTGTTCCATTTTACATTGCCACCAGCCTGGCGCGGGTTCCGGTTCCTCCTCATCTTTGCCAACACTCGATACAGTCACCATGTTGATTTTAGCCATTTTAATAGTTCTGAAGTGGCATCTCCTTGTGCTTTCATTCTGAATTTTTCTAACAACCCATGGCGTTGAGCATCTTTTTATGCTCATTTGCCACCCTATATCATCTCTGGTGAAGTGTTTGCTCAAATCTTTTGCCCATTTCTTATTGGCATTTTCTTGTTGCTGAGTTAAAAGCATTTTGGTTACCAGTCCTTTGATGGAGAGATGTTTTGCAGATATTTCCCCTAATAAATAAAAGCATATGATGGCTGAGGTTGTGACTCAGTGGTACTGCACCTGCCCAGCACGAGTGAGGCTCTGGGTTTGATCCTCAGTGCCACATAAAAATAAATAAAATAAAGGCATGGTGTTCATATGCAACCAAAAAAATATTTAGAAGAAAAAAGCGTATGTCCACATAAAGACCTCGACATGTTCATTGTAGCTTTGTTGGTAATACCTCCAAACTGGGAAACCGTGATGTGACCGTACAAGGAGATACTACCCAGCTATAAATAGGAATGAGCTATTGATACATGCAACAGCATTAATCTCAAAATAGCATGAGCATGATTCTGAGGTCCATCCATGCTATAGCATGTATCAGTAATAATGTTGAATGATGTTCCACTGTGCGTGTGTATGTGTGTAGAGGGAGATATGTGCCTCACAATTATGCATTAATCTGTTGATAAAAAAAAATCAGGCTCTGTCTTTTGGCTATTGTTAATTGTACTGCTAAAATGTATGTGTGCACATGCATTTGAGTTCCAGTTTTCAATTTTGGGGGGAATATACATATGCTATGGTTTGGATGAGTGTCACCCAAAGGCCCATATGTTAAAGGTTTGGTCTTGGTGGTGGGGAGGTTCTATGGGCCTTTAAGGGCGGGGGGCAAGTGGGAGGTCCTTCAGTGATTGGCATCCCTGAAAGGAGACTGTGGGACCCCAACTTGTCCTCGCAACTTGTCTGCTTCTGCTTCCTCAATCGTGAGGTGAGGCATTTGCTGCACCATGTACTCCCACCACCATGTTGTTCCACACTTGCCAGAGGCCCAAATTCTTGGACCACCCAACTCTGAACTGGAACCTCCAGAATCAGAGGTTCAAAATAATCCTTCCGTTTTTATAAGTTAATTGCCTCAGGTATTTTGTTACAGTGATAGAGAACTGACTAATACAACAGGAGTGAGGATGTCAGACACAAAAGGTCACAAGGTGTATGATTCCATTTGTATTCAGAATAGGTAAACCTGTAGGAAGAGAATGCAGATTGGTGGTTTCCAGGAATGGGGGTGATGAAAATGTCTTGGAACTAGATAGAGGTATTGGTTATGCAGCATTGTAACTGTACTAAATGCCAATAATTGTTCATTTATTTTTAATGGGGTCTTACTATGTTGCCCAGGCTAGCCTCAAACTCCTGGGCTCAAGTGATCCTCAGGCTTCATTCTCTTGAGAAGCTGGACTGCAGGTGCCTGCCATAACACCCAGCAATTGTTCACTTATAAATGGTTCATTTTATGTTATATGAACTTAATCTACAATTTAAAAAAATGATTGTTATGCACAGTGAAAGAAGCCAGGCCAAATCAGAGCATGCTATATGGTTCCATTATGTAAAGTTATAAAATAGGCAAACTAATCCAGGGAGATAGAAAGAGGATGAGGACTGCTTGGAGACTGTGGGGATGGGGTGGCATGTGAGAGGAAGGGATGACAAAGGGGGCATGATGGACATGTTCACTCTCTTGATTGTGGTGGTGATATCATCTGATGTGTACCTGTGTCAAAATTCACCAAATTGTCCATTTTAAATATGTGCATCTTATTGTCCATTACATTTCAATAAACTATAATCGAAGCTTGATGTTATGCCTGTAATCCCAGCAACTTGGGAGGCTGAGGCAGGAGGATTCCTAGTTCAAAGCCAGCCTCAGCAATTTAGTGAGGTCTTAAGAAACTCAATGAGACCTTATCTCTAAATAATATACAAAATAGGGTTGGGGATGTGATCCGGTGGTTGAGTGCCCCTGGGTTCAAACCCCAGTACCAAAAAAGAAAAAAAAAAAAAAAAAAAGCTTGATGTTATAAGCAGATCATGTGGTCAGGAGAAGAGACTGTTGTTCTTCTATTACTATAATATAATATAAAGCTGCTCCCCTGCTCTTTACCCTGCAGTCATTTCCCCTTCTCCCAACTTCTTGTCAGTCTGTGAACATCCTAGCTAGCTATTGGTTCATCAGTCAGCTTGCAAGTATCCTTCTCCGTTATTGGTCCCCTGTTAGCCCGCGGAATTTGACTGCTTAAGGATAGCTCCCTCACCATTTTTTTTTTTTTCATGCTCTCTCTCTCCTCCTCGCTTTCACGCTCTTTCCTCCTGGCTTTTCACTCTCTCTCTTGCACGTGCTCTCTCTCTCTCTCTCTTTTCCTCTCATTTTCTCTCTTACCCTGCAGGGAGATACTCTGTCTGTTTGCTTAATAAACTCTCTTATGTGAGTTCCCCGGTCCGGAGTGGTTTCTGGGTTCTTACAATCACTCCTTCCTGCAGGTGGGTGGACCTGAGTATGTCTCCACTCTACTTCAATCACAATAACACTGGCCTTTATGGAAGACTCGCTGTGTGCTGAGCATGTATTAACTCATCTGGTCACCTAAATGAGATTGTGGACTTCCCACCCCCTGGCCTTTGCACATGCTGAGTCCCTCTGCTATAACTCTCATTCCTGCCTCCTTGTGAGCTCTAGGTTAACTCAGGAAAGAAAACTCGTGTAAGTCAGAGTCCCCAGTTATGCATTATTATAAACATCCATATTTATCTCTTTTGACCATTACATGTAATTACACATTCATTCAAAATTACCAACCAAGCACCTACTGTGTGTCCATCACTGTTCTAAACACTGGGGATACAGCCTTGAAACAAAAAAGAAAAAAATCACAGCCCTGCTAGAGCTGACATGTGAGTCACTGCAAGTCACAATAAACCAAAAAGCACCAAAAATTATAATAACAAAGGGGCTTACTGGGTTAAAATGAAACAAAGCATACTTGGCTTTTGTTTTTCTTGGTTTAAACTTAAAAGATGGTAATCAGGGAAGTCCTCCCTAAGAAGGCAATGTTTAAGCAAAAACCAGGAGGTGGTGAGGGAGGGCCCTGGAGTGTTGTCTAGAGAGTCTTCTTAAGTTTGGAAGATCTTCCAGACAGATATCTCTGGTGGGTGACAGGACAACTCTTGGGAGGAGCAAAGCGACACTGTTTGAGGAAGCCCTCATCCCATGATATACTTTATCTATCCATAGCTCAACCAGATGGGGAAAGACGTTTCCTGACTCCTTCCGCTCAACACGAAGAGCACGGAGAGCACACATCCCAGAGGACCGTTCACATACCTCCCTGCTCCCATTTTAAACCTTAATTCTTTTCAAGTCATTGGCCATGTGACCCACCCTGCATCCATGTAGAAGGTCCTCTCTCCTTTCCCCACGTGGACCCCTCCCTCAGGGCCACCTCTGAACAGAAAGCCAACTCAGCCACCATCCACATGTGCCTTGGTGTCAGCTCGCCATGATGATCCAATTGTAAAGCTGGTCTTCATTCTGGAAAGAGGTCACAAGAGATTCCCGTGAGCCCATAGACATGGTGGAGAGGTAAGCAGGAGAAACAGGTGCCATGGGAGCCACCTGCTGGACATTCACCTGTGCCCTCTGACCCTCTTGACCTTTCCCATGGATGATGGACACTGCTTTGCACAACCAGTGTCAGGGTTTGGCAGCTCAGACAGCACCTGGAGTGTGATGTTCAGCTCAAGTCACATGCCCTTGGTGTCCCATAGTCATGCATTTCAGATTCTTCTGGGCTCTGGAGCAGCCAGGAGTTACTTTCCAAAGGGGAAATAGTTTCTGCAGGAGGAGGCATGATTTTCTCCAAGACCTGTAGTTCTGCAATACAAATCTCTTATTAGAGCTTAAAAGGGACTCCATTTAAAAAGAAATGTGAGGAGTTCGAAACATAGACACTCTTTTATTAAATTATAAAATGCACCCACTTGGGAGTTACTTAGAAGAATGTTTTAAGCTGGACATAGTGGTGCGCACCTGTAATCCAAGTGACCGGGGAGGCTGATGCAGGATGATCACAAGTTTGAGGCCAGACTGAGCAATTTAGGGAGACGCTGTCTCAAAATTTAAAAAAATTAAAGAGACTGGGGTGAAACTCAGTGTTAGAGCACCACTAGGTTCAATCCCCGGGGCCATAAGAAAGGGAAAAAAAAGAATGTCTTAGAATTCCAACAGGAAGATTTTTTTTTAATTGTTTTGGTTATAGATGAACACGATACCTTTATTCTATTTATTTATTTTTGTGTGGTGCTGAGGATCAAACCTAGTGCCTCTTATGTGTTAGGCAAGAGCTCCACCACTGAGCCACAACCCCAGCCTCCGACGGGAAGATTTTGGTGGAGAGTGCTGTGGTTAATTTCGAGTGTAATTCTACTCTGAGTTAAATAATTTGTTCTCTTTACAATTTATGAATATTTCCTATATGGTCTGGTATTGACTGTCTTTACCCTGATATTTAATGTATCAGCGTTTATCCACACCTGATTTGACTTCTTCAGAGCCAACCTGGGGGTTAGTCAAGTCTGATTTCTCCTCTTACCGGAAAAAGGCTTTTGCCCCACTGCATTTGTGTAACCAAGTTACAAGATTTTTTAAAGTTCTATTGCAAGGGACTTATGCATTGCATAAGTAAATAACCTGTGAGCTACTCTAGAAGAAGAAAGTATTGGAATGTAGATTTTATTTGTTTATTTGCAGAGACATGAACCACCTTAATACTTATTTTTTTTTAACCCAGGCCTTGTGCATGCTAAGCATGTGCTCTGCCACTGAACCACATTCCCAGTGCTCATATGATTTCTTATATAAATTTTAGGACTAATGCCAATTTCAGACAACAAAGAACCAATTTTTAAAGTTGTTTAAAAATCTACTGATGTGCCAGGCATAGTATCACATGCCTATAATCCCAGCAGCTCAGGAGGCTGAGGCAGGAGGATCACAAGTTCAAAGCCCGCCTCAGCAACTTAGTGAGACCCTGTCTCAAAAAGAAAGATGTGGAGATGTGGCTCAGTGGTTAAGCACCCGCTGGGTTCAGTCCCTGGTGCCCCTCTCCCCACAAAAAAACTACTAACATGACTGGCAAAAGTAAGAAAAATGCATTAGGAGAGAAGAGGGAGGAGAAAAGAGGAAGAAGGGAAGAGAGAAGTAAAAATTAGAATCAAAAGAAAATTGAAGAACAGAGATGGTAAAGGAAGTAGAGAGAAACTGAATGAGCAATTGAGGTTTGTGGAATCTGAAGATCGGTGTATCTTTTCTGGACATTGACCTTTAATCTCATCCCAGAAGAAGACTGATCCCTAAGTCTAATCACATAATTCTGATCCTGACCACATACATCTTCTCGCAAGCAGTTCCTGATCCGGACCTGCCTGAGCTCTAGCCTCAGCCCGAAACCCTGACTCATGTGCACTGCAGGCTTGAACTTTAAAGAATCTAACATCAGAATTCTCTGGGGGATCCAAGATGGCGGACTAGAGGGAGGCTGCGTTCCTTGTCACTCCATAACTCCGGTTTCAAGCAGAGGATATCTGTTTCTCTGTGAGGCAGTTTTTGCTGCTTATGGATCCCCTGCTGTTTACCCCATTTGTCTACTGTGATCACCTGCAGTCTGCCAGCATATCGACGCCTTTTTTGAGTGCAGATTGCTCACTGTCAGGTGTCTATCATCCGCCATTTGCCTGCCTCTCACCTGTCCATCTCCTGCCTTACACCTATCCATCACCCCACGCACGAGGTTCACCTCCTGATTGTTCGACAGCAGTCAGCAAACTGATCGCCAACCGCCAGTGGAGCACAAGCTGCCTGGAACTGCCTGGTTTTGCCTGGAACTTCACCATTACAGTACCTGCAGGTTTGATTACACGTGGCTGCCGCCATTTTGAGAAAACAGCCAGGCCCCATAGGACCCCTGGCTGGACTGACTGAGCCCCATCTCCAGGATCTCTTAGCCTGACCGATCACTCCCTGCCTCTAGGGACCTCACATTGACTGACTGCTCCCTGCTGCCAGGACCCCCAGACCAACTGACTGCGCCCAATCACCGGGATCCCAGACCGACTGATTGCACCCGGCCTCCAGGATCCCACAACCACACCAAACACACCGGACCTCCAGGACCCCTGCCGGACCAACTGCATCCCACCTCCAGGACCTCCAGCTGACCACAGCCACACCCTGAGCTGCAGCTCCCCATTTGCCAACACATTTCAAAGCCAGAGTGGCCATCTTGGATAATCCTGGAAGCTGTAGCTCCTAAAGGATGGGGCAAAACCTATCCTGAGATGCCTGCTGGAGGCTTGAAACTCATTGTCAGATACCTCTCATGCATTAGGCTACTGAACACTGGGAGGTTTCAATACTATGTGACTGTTATACTGGAGATTTTCTTTTTTCTCCTTATTGAAAAAATTTAAGTTTTTATTTCTTTACTTTTCTTGCTCTCTTTTCCTTTTGTTTACCTGTTCCCTCAGAGTCTCTTTCTCCCTTTTTTGCATGCTAATATCCAATTTCTTTTGATTACACTCTCACCCTTTCTATTTTCTAGAACTTCTGTATATTCTTCTCTTATTCCATTAACAGCCACATTCTACATCCCTCTGCATCCTCTTTGTCCTCCATTAGAAAGTGCAGACCTTATTGCAAACCTGTTTGCTTTACTGAAGATAATATTTGAACTCATTCTGTTTATTATGACAATTTTGTTATTGTCCTCATAGGGGCTATTTGGTCTAGGATTGCATAGTGTCTGAATTGGGCACTGCTAATATTGATCTCCCCTTAAAGAAAGGGTTTTGGAAACCTATAGGGCCACTATAAGCCTATAGGGGGAAATCTGCAATACCCCAGATCTGCACTGCTGGAGGGGAAGATACATGAACAACATGAAAAACAAGGGAAGAAAATGATCCAAACAAATCTAGATTCTATTTTAATAGAATCCAATGACAGAATGTTAGAAGAAATGTCAGAAAGGACTTCAGATTATACATGATTAAGATGATTCGTGAAGCAAAGGATGAGATAAGAGAGCAAATGCAGGCAATGAATGATAATACCAATAAGCTGAAAGAGCACCTGCAGGAAGCAAAAGATCATTTCAACAAAGAGATAGAGATTCTCAAAAAAACAAAAACAAAAAAACAAACAAATGGAAATCCTTGAAATGAAGGAGACAATAAACCAAATAAAAAACTCAATGGAAAGCATCACCAAAAGACTAGACCACTTGGAAGACAGAACCTCAGACAATGAAGACAAAATATTTAATCTTGAAAATAAAGTTGCCCAAACAGAGAAGATGGTAAGAAATCATGAACAGAATTTCCAAGAACTATGGGACATCATGAAAAGACCAAATTTAAGAATTATTGGGATTGAGGAAGGCACAGAGATACAAACCAAAGGAATGAACAACCTATTCAATGAAATATCAGAAAATTTCCCAAACCTGAAGAATGAAATGGAAAATCAAATACAAGAGGCTTACAGAACACCAAATGCACAAAATCACAACAGATCCACACCAAGGCACATTATAATGAAAATGCCTAACATTCAAAATAAAGATAGGATTTTGAAGGCTGCGAGAGAAAAGCATCAGATTACATATAGGGGGAGACCAATACGGACAGCAGCCAACTTTTCAACCCAGACTCTAAAAGCTAGAAGGGCCTGGACCAACATATTTCAAGCTCTGAAAGAACATGGTTGCCAACCAAGAATCCTATACCCAGCAAAACTAACCTTCAGATTTGAAGATGAGATAAAATCCTTCCATGATAAATAAAAGTTAAAAGAATTTACAAATAGAAAGCCTGCACTACAGAATGTTCTCAACAAAATATTCCATGAGGAGGAAATGAAAAACAACAATGTAGGTCAGCAAAGGGAAGAACTACCTTAGAGAAAAACCACTCAAAGGAGAAACCAAGCCAACTTAAAAACCAAAAATAAGCCCAAATGACTGGGAATACGAATCATATCTCAATAATAACCCTGAACATTAATGGCCTAAACTCACCAATTAAAAGACAAAGACTGGCAGAATGGATTAAAAAGAAAGACCCAACAATATGCTGCCTGCAAGAGACTCATGTCATAGAAAAAGACATCCACAGACTAAAGGTGAAAGGATGGGAAAAAAAACCTACCACGCACATGGACTCAGTAAAAAAGCGGGGATTTCCATCCTTAGATAAAGTGGACTTCAAGCCAAAGTTAGTCAGAAGGACATTTCATACTGCTTAAGGGAACCATAAATCAGGAAGACATAACGATAGTAAATATTTATGCCCCAAACAATGGTGTATCCCTGTACATCAAACAAATCCTTCTCAATTTCAGGAATCACATAGACCACAACACAATAATTCTGGGTGACTTTAGCGCACCATTGTCACCACTAGATAGATCTTGCAAACAAAATCCAACCAAAGAAACCATAGAACTCAATAACACAATCAATAACCTAGACTTAATAGACATATATAGAATATTCCATCCATCAACGAGCGGATTCACTTTCTTCTCAGCAGCACATGGAACCTTCTCGAAAATAGACCATATGTTATGCCACAAAGCAGCCCTTGGGAAATGCAAAAAAATAGAGATACTGCCTTATTTTCTATCAGATCATAATGGACTGAGAATAGAAATCAATGACAAAGTAAAAAACAGAAATTACTCCAACACCTGGAGACTAAATAATATGCTATTGAATGAAACATGGATAACAAAAAACATCAGGGAGGAGATAAAAAACTTCTTAGAGGTCAATGAGAATGACGATAAAACCTATCAAAATCTCTGGGACACTATGAAAGCGGTACTAAGAGGAAAATTCAATGCATGGAGCACATTCCAGAAAAGAATGAAAAGTCAACAACTAAATGACCTAACATTACAGCTCAAAGCCCTAGAAAAAGAAGAACAGAATAACAGCAAAAGTAGTAGAAGACAGGAAATAATTAAAATCAGAGCTGAAATCAATGAAATTGAAACAAAAAGAAACAATTCAAAAAATTAAAAAAACAAAAAGTTGGTTCTTTGAAAAAGCAAACAAAATAGACAAACCACATTAACAAAGAGAAGAAGAGAGAAAACTCAAATTACTAAAATTTGTGATGAAAAAGGAAATATCACGACAGACACCACTGAGATACAGAACATACTGAGAAGCTACTTTGAAAATCTGTATTCCAACAAAATAGAAAGTACCGAAGACATTGACAAATTTCTAGAGACATATGCTCCTCCCAAACTGAACCAGGAGGACATACACAATTTAAACAGATCAATATCAAGCAATGAAATAGAAGAAGCCATTAAAAACCTACCATCCAAGAAAAGCCCAGGATCAGACGGATTCTCAGCCAAGTTCTACAAGACCTTCAAAGAAGAACTCATTCCAATACTTCTCAAAGTATTCCAGGAAATAGAAAAGGAGGGTACCCTACCAAACTCATTCTATGAAGCTAATATCACCCTCATACCCAAACCAGGAAAAGACACATCAAGGAAAGAAAATTTTAGATCAATATCCTTGATGAATATAGATGCAAAGATCCTTAACAAAATATTGGCAAACTGTATCCAAAAACATATTAAGAAAATTGTGCACCACGATCAAGTGGGGTTCATCCCTGGAATGCAAGGATGGTTTAACATTCGTAAATCAATAAACGTAATCCATCATGTCAATAGACTTAAGGATAAGAATCATATGGTTATTTCAATTGACGCAGAAAAAGCATTTGACAAAATACAACGCCCCTTCATGCTCAAAACACTAGAAAAAATAGAGATAGTAGTAACATACCTGAACATTGTAAAGGCTATTTATGCTAAGCCTATGGCCAACATCATTCTTAATGGAGAAAAACTGAAACCATTCCCTTTAAAAACAGGAACAAGACAGGGATGTCCTCTTTCACCACTTCTATTCAACATTGTCCTCGAAACTCTAGCCAGAGCAATTAGGCAGACCAAAGAAATTAAAGGGATACGAATAGGAAAAGAGGAACTTAAGCTGTCACTATTTGCTGATGACATGATTCTATATTTAGAGAATCCAAAAACCTCCTCCAGAAAACTTCTAGACTTCATCAATGAATTCAGCAAAATAGCAGGCTATAAAATCAACACACATAAATCTAAAGCATTTTTATATGCAAGCAACAAAATGGCTGAAAAGGAAATGAGGAAAACAACCCCATTTGCAATAGCCTCAAAAAAAAAATAAAATAAAATACTTGGGAATCAATCTAACCAAAGAGGTAAAATATCTCTACAATGAAAACTACAAAACATTGAAGAAAGAAATTAAGGAAGACCTTAGAAGATGGAAAGATCTCCCATGTTCTTGGAGAACAATTAAAATCCCAATGACGTACTTCACAGAAATAGAGCAAGCAATCATGAAATTCATCTGGAAGAATAAGAAACACAGAATAGCTAAAGCAATCCTTAGCAGGAAGAATGAAACAAGGGGTTTTGCAATACCAGAACTTCAACTATTCTACAAAGCAATAGTAACAAAAACAGCATGGTATTGGCACCCAAATAGACAGGTAGATCAATGGTACAAAATAGAGGACACGGACACAAACCCAAATAAATACAATTTTCTCATACTAGACAAAGGGGCCAAAAATATGCAATGGAGAAAAGATAGCCTCTTTTGGTGCTGGGAAATGGTGCTGGGAAAACTGGAAATCCATATGCAACAGAATGAAACTAAACCCCTATCTCTCACCCTGCACAAAAATCAACTCACAATGGATCAAGGACCTTGAAATCAGACCAGAGACCCTGCATCTTATAGAAGAAAAAGTAGGTCCAAATCTTCACCTTGTTGGCTTAGGATCAGACTTCCTTAACAGGACTCCCATAGCACAAGAAAGAAAAGCAAGAATCAATAACTGGGATAGATTCAAACTAAATAGCTTTCTCTCAGCAAAGGAAACTATCAGCAATGTGAAGAGAGAGCCTACAGAGTGGGAGAATATCTTTGCCACTCATACTTCAGATAGAGCACTAATTTCCAGAATATATAAAGAACTCAAAAAACTCTACACCAAGAATACAAATAACCCGATCAACAAATGGGCTAAGGATATGAACAGACGCTTCACAGAAGAAGATCTACAAGCAGTCAACAAACATATGAAAAAATGTTCACCATCTTTAGTAATAAGAGAAATGCAAATCAAAACTCCCCTAAGATTCCATCTCACCCCAATTAGAATCGCGATTATCAAGAATACAAGCAACAATAGGTGTTGGAGAGGATGTGGGGAAAAAGGTACACTCATTCATTGCTGGTGGGGCTGCAAATTAGTGCAGCCACTCTGGAAAACAGTGTGGAGATTCCTTAGAAAACTTGGAATGGACCTACCATTTGACCCAGCTATCCTATTCCTTGGCTTATACCCAAAGGACTTAAAATCAGCATACTACAGAGATACAGCCACATCAATGTTCATAGCTGCTCAATTCACAATAGCCAGACTGTGGAACGAACCTAGATGCCCTTCAATTGATGAATGGATAAAGAAACTGGTATATTTATACAATGGAATACTACTCAGCTATAAAGAATAATAAAATTATGGCATTTGCAGGCAAATGGATGAAATTGGAGAATATCATGCTAAGTGAGATAAGCCAATCTCAAAAATTCAAAAGACGAATGATCTCACTGATAAGCGGATGATGACACATAATGGGCGGTGGGAGGGGGGCAAGAATGGAGGAAGGAGGGACTGTATAGAGGGAAAAGAGAGGTGGGAGGGGTGGGCGGGAAGGAATGAATCAAACATCGTTACCGGATGTAAATGTATGATTACGCAAATGGTATGCTGTTACTCCATGTACAAACAGAAACAACATGTATCCCATTTGTTTACAATAAAAAAAAAAAAAAAGAATCTGACATCATTCTCTGAGCAGCTGCTTGCCCTGGGAGATGGTTTCTTGGGGTAACAGTGGATAGGGCAGCCTGCACCTGCCAGTCTTCAAAGTCCCCCTTTCCATTGGCCCTGCCCCCTCATTCTACACAGCCTCTGAGGCCACTTATTGAAGTCAGCACACAAAAGAAGTCCCAGCATGCCCATGATTATCACTGCACTATGTACCGTGGCTTAGATACAGAATCAGACTAGGTGCCCATCTATAGATGAAGGGATACAGAAGATATGGTATCTATACACAATGATTCAGCCATAAAGAAAAAAAAATCCTGTCATTTGCCACAGAATGGAACTGGTGGGCATCATGTAAATAAGTCAGACCCTGAAAGACAAGTATCACATGGTCTTTCTCCTATGTGTGTGTGGGGTCCACCTGAAAGAATATGATTGTAGGGAATGGGAGAGGAAGGGGTTAGGGTGGAAGAAAGATGGATGGATATGATCTATGCATGCTGTATGTTTGTATGGAAATATCACAGTGAATTGTAGCAATACTACAAAGAATATGTATTAGTAAAAATGTATTTTTTTAAAAATCTCTTCCTTGGGTTTCCATTCCTTCTGCTGCCTCTTCCCTTCTCAGTCAAGTATTTTTCAACTATCTGGATTCATTTCTTTGCTTCCGTTAATTTCCTTCCCACTCACTCTTCTGTGTTCATGATCCATCTTTCCCTGTCACTGAAATTGCTTTGATGGACGTCACCAACTTCCTCCTTCATTGCTAAACCTAGGCACTCCTTGAATTTGACACCTCTTTCCTGGAACAACCTCTGGGAAGGTAAATACAATTTTTAAAAATTTATTCTTCCTTGATCCAAAATGGAAAAATCTTCTTTTTTTGAAGATATTTTGTTTTAGTTGTAGATGGACACAATACCTCTTTAAAAAAAAATTATGTGGTACTGAAGAACAAACCCAGGACTTCACGCATGCTAGGCAAGTGTTCTACCACTGAGCCAGCCTCAAGTTTCCTCCCTTTTATTTCAGAACATTGCCCTTGGTGTATTCATGGGATTGGTTCCAAGGTCCCCCAATACCAAAATCTACAGGTACTCAAGTCCATTATATAAAAGGAGACATGTATAAAACTATGTATATCCTCTCATATACTTTAAATCACCTTGATTACTTATAATAACTAATATATAGAAATGCTACAGAAATAGTTGCTATACTGTATTGTATTGTTTAAAGAATAATGAGAAAGTCTGTGTATGTTCAGTACAGATATAAAATTCTTTTGAATTTTTTTGATCAATGGTTATTTGAGTCCTCAGATGTAGAACCCACAGAGGACCTACTGTCATTGTACACTCTTTCTCCCTTTGAGATAAACATAAAACTTCTTAAGCCAGGCATGGTGGTGAATGCCTGTAAAACCAGTGACTTGGGAGGTTGAGACAGGAGGATCACAAGTTTGAGGCCAGCCTTAGCAACTTTTGAGAAACCCTCAGCTACTTAGTGAGACACTATCTCAAATAAAAAATTAAAAGGGCTGGAGATGTGGCTCAGTAGTAAAGCACCCCTGGGTTGAATTCCCAGTATCAAAAATTTTTTTTTAAACTTATATAAGCCTTTTGCCAGCTTTATAATCCAGGACTATCTTTCTCAAGGACCTGAAAGCCATCTCTTTGAAATGGAACCAAGGGAGATAGTGCCCCTATCTCCCAGTCTCTCCGAGAAGGTAGCCTAACTTCTGTGAGCACTCACTCTGAGTTGCAAAACTACCTCTTGTTGTAAGATATGAGAAGTTTATTTGCCCTCTGAAAAAAGCCAAATAATTTACCCGAATGGTTAACCCTGCTGCCAGGTGAGTTTAGGGTGAACTATGTGTGACAAATGATTCCATGAAGTCCTCTCACTTGAGGGTTAGCTACAATTTATCTTGAGAACATGTGTGTAATATGTTGTATCTGCCAGGCTTTATAAAATGGTGATATTTCTTTGTGTCTTTGCAATCTCAGCGGATTGTCTGGACGCTGCCATAAAAGTGCCCCTCCACCGCCTGTGCGGCAAAGGCTTGGTCCTCAGTTCTTCAATGTTGGGAGTGGGTGGAACCTTTGAGGCAGGGCCGGATGGGAGGTCTTTAGGTCTTTGGGGCGTGCCCTCGAATGGACCGGGAGGCGAGCAGCTGAGCTCCACCATGCTCCCTGCCATGATGTGCTGCTCACCCCAGGACCAAAAGCAACAGGGCCAACTGATCATGGTCTAAAACTGAGGGCCAAAATAAGTCTTTTCTCTTTATAAATTGGTTCATGTATTTGTTATAGTGCTGGAAAACTAACTCACACAGATGGTAGTCACATTCTGGTTTAATGTTTACTCAAAAAAAAATTCTTTACCTTCTGGCTCAGTGGAGAGGTTTTCTGGGTTGAGAAGAGACTTTGCTTCTTATTGTTTTTTCCCAACATGTCCACCCATAAATTTCCAAGTCATCCCTACTACTCCCAGACACTCCTCCTTTTTAAAACCTGCTTGTGCCCATCATTTAAATGTAACTGTTCCCCTGGGTCCAGCCAGGCCTGCTTCCTCTCACTGTTCATACCCACTTGCACCTGTATGATGGCATCACAGTCCCATTTTAACAATGAAGGAAAAGAGGCCCAAAGAGAGGGAATCAGTGAATTTGACAATTTAGAAAAAAAAAAAAAATCCCTGTTAAGATGGTACCAATACCACAACCAAGACCTATTCAAGAAGAAATAGATAATCTACACAGCACTACAGTATCCAAGAAATTAAACTTTCCATTTAAAAATATTCCTACCAATAAAACTCCAGGCCAATAAGGCTTCATTGGTGGATTCCAACAAACACTTAAGGAAGAAAAAAGCAGCCAATTCTACACAAGTTTGAGAAAATTTTCAGAAAATTGATGAAAAGGAAAGAATTCCCAGTTCATTCTCTGTGGCCAGTGATAGCCTGAAAAAAAGACTCTACAAATGAATAAACCAACAAACAAAACTGCCCTCCAATGTCCCTCATTATCAATAAGGGTACTATGCCATGGCCACTTGGAGATCATCCCAGGAACTCAAAATTGGTTTAATATCAAAGAATCAACCAATGTTAATTTATCATATTAATAAACTAAAAAAGAAAGACCACATGATTATCTCAATATAAGTAGAAAAAGCATTTGACTATATTCAAATTAATTTCTTTTTTTAAATTCTTACTTGGACACAATACTTCTATTTATTTATTTGTTTTTATGTGGTGCTAAGGATCAAACCCAGGGCCTCACGTGTGCTAGGCAAGTGCTGACCTACAACCCCAGCCCTCAAATTAATTTCTTTTAATGCAAAAACTCTTGGCAGAAAGGAATTCCCTCAATGAAAAACATCTACAAAAACCCTGCAGATGGCACCCTACTCAACGGTGGAAAACAGAAAGCTTTCTCCCACAGTCAGGAACAAGGAAAAGACGGCTCTCATGTCTCTCTCTTGTCCAGTGTGTCTGGACCATTTATACTTCTCATCAGCACAGGAGAGGAGACCCTTACCAGGGCAAAAGACAAGGAGAAAAAGTAAAAGGCATCCAGAGTAGAAAGGAAAACATGTCTTCTCAAACATGACTATTTGTACAGAAAATTCTATGAAATCATTTTTTAAAAAAACTACTCAAATTGATAGGTTTAGTGAGGTAGCAGAATACAAGATCAGTATACAAAAATCAATGTGCTCCTATACTAGCAACAAATAATCAGAAATAGAAGGTTAAAAAGCAGTACTATATCATGAATACAATATCATTACGAGTAAGGTAAGATCTTAACTCATCATCTTATACAGTACAGGTTGCTTGTGCCTTATAAAATGCTTTCAGATTTTGGAACTTTTTCAAATTTTTTAATATTTGCTTAGACTTTCCCAATTGAGCATTCCCTAATTCGAAAATCAAAAATTTGAAATGCCCTGACAACAGAAATTTGAAGTTAGTGCTCAAAAATTTTCAGATTTTGAAACACTTCATATGTCAGATTTTCAGATTACAAATTCTCCACCTTTATCACTAAAAAATGAAATGTACAGGGATAAATCTGATTAAAAAAATATATCCAAAACGTGGATACTGAAAACTACAAAATGCTGATGAAATGCTGAGAGGAATCAAAGACCTAGAAATGGAAAGATTATACCTTGTTCATGGTGTTACAGAACTGGGGTCCTCCAAGAACTAAGGCAGCATGAAGACCCACTTTAAGCCCCAATTCTGTGATCAAATCAGAAGGATTTCAGACATGTCACTCAGACAAACAGGCATGAGTTATTGAAGGGATAGGAAAAGGGAAAGGGGACTCTTCAGGGGGAAAGAGTGGATCCTTTCAGAGAGGATAAGGACAATGTGCCCCAGTTTTATTGGGAATCCCATAGAGTCCCACCCAGGTCCAACTCTTAACTTTTGACTGACATTAGGATGACACCACTTTCAAGTCCCCTGTCATAACAGCTCTAGGTCATGTTGGCCCATGCTGACCAGTTCTAATTGGATTCTTTTTTAATAATTTTTTTGTATATATTTTTAGTTGTTGATGGATCTTTATTTTATTCATTTATTTATACAAGGTACTGAGAATCAAACCCAGTGCCTCGCCTGTGCTCTACCCCTGAGCCACAACCCCAGCTCTAATTAGATTCTTAATCATAAATCTTACAGCCTTCATGGTTAAGAGGAATTATCCTTATCTCCCTGAGTTCCAGGATCTGGTCTGTGAAAAAGTCACAGAAGTGTCCCCCTTCAAGGTAACTTGGGTTCCTCTTATCGACATTATTTCAGGCCTACATTTCTCCAGCAGATAACAGGTAGTTTGCTGAGGAATGTGACATAGCCTGTCCACTTAGGCAGGGCTGCAGGTAAATTGCTTCTTTGAAAAGGAAACATGTGGAGGTCAGCACACTGGGCCCCTTAGCCTTGTGTTCCCACCATTCACACTTGCCTGGCTCCTAACAATGGGTCAAAAGTCTCAATATGACTGAGATGCCAATAGTCCCCAAACGGGTCTACAGATTTGATGCAATCTTTATCTATGTACCAGTAGGCTTTAAAAAAAGAAAGAAATTGACAAGCTAATTGTAACATTCATCTGGCAATACAGAGGACCTAGGCTACCAAGACAACTCTGAAACAATGAATAATTCAGAAGACTAAATGACCTCACTTCAAAAGTTGTTATAAAGGTATAGTAATCAAGAGAGTGTGACACCAGTGTAAAAGTAATCAAAAGGATCAATGGAACAGAATAGAGTCCAAAAATAGATCCACATGTGGCTCAGGCCCCCTCTCCAGTCACCACTAGCAGGTCCCCATTCTAACCCCCAAAGTCATCTGTGTGACCCCCTTGCTGGAAGCTCATTTACCTCCCCAGAGCAACTGAGAATACTGGAAAGATTGACATATGCAAATGGGTTTTTTTCTGTGTCACAGAGAAAAATCAACCTCCATTAGGGAACTCAGGGTTTCCCTGTGTGCTGTTCACAGCCCCAAGGCCATGTTACAACAGAGGTCAGTGTCGGGTTAAGTCAGGGATTCTCGCAGGGAGCAAGGTCCCCATTAACATTGTTTCTTCAAGTGTGGTCTGGGGTCTGGGGTACTGATACTTCAAGAAGGAAGAGGGATAAGAGGCAGGACGGAGAAGGGAAGGGACAGAGAGGCTTCCTAGACAGAGTCACACCCCCGGCCCATGTGACCCTGGGAAGTGCTCCTGCCTGGGAGGAGGCTCAGCACCAAGAAGGCAGCAGAGCTGACTGACCTGAGCAGCCTGCTTGGGAACAGGTCTGGAACCCAAGTTCTTTTCTACACACGGAAAATGGAGCAGGCAGCAGAGACCATGGAGCCCCCCTCAGCCTCTCCCCACAGAGGACATGTCCCTTGGCAGGGGCTCCTGCTTGCAGGTAAGGGGACAATTCCCTGGGAGCAGGAGGGAAGACAGGTGCACAGAGACTGGCTGGGGTCTCCTGGGGAGGACAAGACCCTCACAGGGAATGCAGGGCCCCTGTTTGGAGCCTAAGGAGAGAGAACACAAAAGCAGAACAAAAGCCTCAGCAACAGGAAACTCACAGTGACCCGAAACTGATAAAGGGGGAAGAGAAGTTCTATTATTCTTTCCCAATTTAATCATCAATATATTTTGAAAATTGATATTAACAACTGTATTGGGGCATTAAACATTGTCTATTGCCACCAAACTCAAAAGTTGGAAAATGAACACCTGGCCACTCAGGGTGGGGACTCTGCTTCCTTCATCCACAGGTGACTGAGCCTGTTGCAGGCCCTGGGCTCCAGCAAGGGTCAGACTAGGCCCCGTCCTCACAGAGCTCTCCTTCTAGTGGGCAGCAAGGACATGGAGAAGGTGAAGCCAGGTACTGACAAGAGTCATGCAGGTCAGAGAGCAGGGAAATGTCAAGGGAAGACCCGGGGTCTGTAAGGAGGTGGTCAGGGCCCAGGACGCCCTGAGTGTGAGCAGGAATTTGAGGGCACTGAGGGGCCAGCCTTGCAGACACCCAGGGAATACCATTCCAGAGGAAAGGACAAGTTCAGGGGTGCTTAAGAAATGGGGGTCATACTGCTGACCTTGACACACACACACACAAACTCACTCACTCCAGGTTCCAAGGTTGAGGGATGAAGACACCTGCTGAGGACTCAGAGCTCCATCTTTCCACCAAATACTGATGGACTTCTCTCTCCTCACGTCTAGCCTCACTTTTAACCTTCTGGAACCTGCCCACCACTGCACAACTTGCTATTGAACCTGTGCCCTTCCATGCTGATGAAGGGACCGATGTTCTTCTACTTGTCCACAATGTGTCACATAACGTCAAAGGCTACACCTGGTACAAAGGGGAAAGAGGGGTTGACAGCCATCAAATCGCAATATACCTACCGGCCACTCAGGGAATTATCCCAGGGCCTGCCTACAGTGGTCGAGAGACCATATACCCCAATGGATCCCTGCTGTTCCAGAAGGTTGCCCTGAAGGACACAGGATTCTACACTCTACAAACCATAAGTAGTGATCTTCAGGCTGAAGAAGCATCTGGACAGTTCTGTGTGTACCATGAATGATTCTCTATGGAAGCAACTAGACAGTTCTGTGTATACTGTGAGTGATTCTCTGTGACCCCTGGGGGTGGGCTGGGGTTAATTCCACTACACACACACAGGACTGTAAGTCTATTTCTTCCTCTGCATTATGTCCCCTTGTTGGGGACCTCTCTCATGGAACCCAATAATAATAGATTCCGTTTATTTGGGCAGCTTCTCTATGCCAAGCTTTAAGTCAGGTGCTATGAATATTTTAAGGCCAACTCAAAGACAACCTGAAGTCAAATATCATTTATCCTACTTAAGTGAGAGAAAACTTGGGCACAGGACTCAAGTCACTGAATGAGAGTCACATTGACCATGACTGGCAGATCAGAGTCACACCAGGTCTGTGTGCAGACACAGCCCTGCCCTCCCCTCCAGCCTTGAGTCCTCATTAGGTGACCATGGACCCCAAGACCAGTCCTTGATCCTTTCTTCATAGGCCTCCACAGCTCCACGGTATAGAGGAAACGACTTTGCCTGCTTTACACCCTGCAATCAGCCAGGGTCCAAATGTCACCAATTTCAACGGCTGCTGGAGATGAGAATGAACCAATGATCCATAATCCCTTCAGAGACTGGGATCGGGATGTAGATTCTTGGGAATTCTGATCACTGTACAATTCCATGTTCCTCCAGGGAGCCAAGACCCATAAGGCTTTTGCTATTTGCTAGAGAATTATTCCTTCCAGAATCAGTCAGACCCTTGGGTATTGATAACAATTTCCACATATGGGAAAAAATGTAGCTTCTCCTCAAATTTCTGTCCCATATATGATGAGCACACATGGCCCATCAGGGCCAGCAGGCCATGCTCCCCCTTCCATTGGCTCATTCTTCTGTGTGAAAACATACACCTGTATTTCAGGAAAGATTCACAAGGGCCTCACCTGCCCTCTGCAGTGAGAGAAGGGATGTTAAAGGCCATGAACAGAGAACATGGTTCTGCTCCAAAGCCAGCCAGTGCTGCCAGTGCTGCCTGCTCACCCCCCTCTCTTTCTAGAACATTCCTGGGACTCTGCTCTACTTTGCATGGGTCACCCACTATTCGAGACCTGGGTAACTGCCCCTGCTCAAGATCCTGTGGTCGTGGTACTCACCAGAGCTCCAGACCTGTTCTTGGTGTCCTGTGTGCTATTTCTGCTTTAACTCCTGGTCTGCATAATGACCCACCTCTAGGACAGCTTTGAAAAGGCTGAGCAGGGACGTCTGTGCAGTTGGAAGGACTCAGCACCCACATGTCTCAAGGCCAGTTAGGCAGCCAGTCAGTGAGGACCAGGAGAGGTGTGGGGGGCTCTGACTTCCTGTCCCAGGTCTGTTGATGACCAAACACTGCAACTAAATTCACATGTTAGAAAGTTTGTGCTTCTCTCGGACCCAGCCCAGGCAGCCCCATATTCTCTGAGCTCTCAGATCCTGCATCTGCCCAGGATACCCACTCCTGCCTGGTTCTTTAGGACTCAGGTTAGTGCGAGGTGAGAGAAGCCAGCTCAGGTGGAAAGATGTCTTTGCAGGGATCAAAGGCACCACAGGGCAATCTTCTGACTGTTGTCTGCAGAGCAGTTACCTAAACCCTACATCATGTTATCTGTGTACAGAGATTTTCTTCTTCCTGGTCTCTTAAAATGGCTTTCTTTTCTTTTCTTTGTCTAATTGTTCCAGTGTTACGTTGACTAGAAGTGATGAAAGACAATGAACAGCTTTGTCTGGTTCCTGGCCTTAGCGCCAAAGCTTTCAGTGTTTCCCCACGGAGTATTATGTTACCTGAGATTTTCACATGTGGCCTTTATTGCATGGAAGTGATTTCCTCTCTTCCTAAGAGTGCCAGTCTTTTGTTCAAACTGCCACTATTTCCCACTAAAGAGTTCCTTCATTGTGACATTCAATCCACAGGCCGGGAAGTCAATGTCCTCTTAGGTGGAGAAATTCTTAGGTTGGAGCTTCTCCAACTCTTCAGTCATGAGACCTTTCTGGGCCATCTTTGTTCTCTAACAAATGATTTTATAAAAAGTAAATGCCATCATATTTTCTGTAAAACTTTCCTGGCCCCAGAGATGGATAGGACTGCCAAACCGGATCTCCTCAAAATACACCCAAGTACAAATAAAGAACAGGCCCCAATATTTTATAAAGTCCAAAAAGAGTCACACAGGAGTTTATAGGAGAAAAATTCTACCTGATGATGAGGTTCTGGGCACAGGGGGCTGAGAAGAGGTTCCTAGTGCAGATCCTACAGAGATGTTCAGGGGTCCAGACAGGGGTCTCCCTGTTGATCTGGGAGCAGAAGGAGGGGCTGCCCTCTCCTCACAGATAATCACCTGAACAAAGATGCTCAACCTCCTAAGAGGGTCAGAGCCATCATCTTGCCGGCCTTACCCTGCTCACTGTGGGCACCAAGAGCTGACTGAGATCTCCGAGCAAAGAGCCTGGTCCAGGCCCCAGTCCCACTCTCAGGGGGTCCTCTGCTGTTTATCCACAGATCCAGTGGCACAGCCTTCCATCCTGGCCAGCAAAGTGTGCATCACGGAAGAGGACCCTGAGGTCCTGACCTGCCTCACAGATGACATTGGAATCTCCATCATGAGGACCTTCAATGACCACAGCCTGCAGCTCATACAGAGGATGCAGCTGTCGCAGGACCACAGCACCCTCAGCATAGACCCCGTCAGACACGAGGATGCCAGGGAGTATCAGTGTGAGGTTCCCAACTCCATCAGTTCCAGCAAGTGACCCCCTTAGACTATGGTATGACTCCTTTAGACTCAGATATGAGTGACCTTTATCTCCTCCTATGGGCTAAATCAGAAATAAAAATTTTCTCCTTACTTAAATAATAGTTATAATTCTCTTACTTTATAAAGTTGTTGTGAATAGTTAGTAAAATTAAATGGAAAATCCTATCAAGCCCTGCACTGAGTCAGGCATGGTGGCTCACGTCTGTAATCCCAGCAGCTCAGGAGGCTGAGGCAGGAGAACTTTGAGTTCAAAGCAAGCCTCAGCAATTTAGTGAGGTCCCAAGCAACTCGGCAAGACCCTGTCTCTAAATAAAATACATAAAAAAGGGCTTGGGATGTGGCTCAGTGGTTGAGTGCCCCTGAGTTCAACCCCGGCACCAAAAAAAAAAGCAGGGTTGGGGAGTGCTCTTCACTCACTAAGATAGAGAAAGGGACCACAGGTAATCCACAGAGGGTCTGGCCTCCATCCTCCCCCGGACCCGGGTCTCTCCCTCTGGGATCTCTCTCCCCACAGGGTTCTAGGAACTGTATACCCCTAACCCCCAGTTGACATGAAGCTGCCTCTGTGTTCCCCTGCCCTGGATGGTAGGTTGACACTCTCTTTACTCCCCAGGCCTCAGACCCCCAATCACATGGCCAGGGTGGTGACCTCATGCCCTCCCTCCACACCTGTTCCCAGGGAGTACATGGCCACCTCAGCATCTCTGTCCTGAGCATAGGAATAGGTCCGACCCCACAGAGCTAGCTAAAGGAACTCAAGAGAAGGGAGAGGATGCAGAACCCCCAGGAGATGAACACCCCAGCATCCTCACCCAGGCGGGAGACTGATAAGTGAGCAGGCAGGCCCCTTGGACTGAGTTCTCACTGTGTCTGTCCCACAGGCCCCCAGAGCACCCAGGACTCTGACCACATGCAAGGGGCGCTCTGGGGAGGCTGTGTGTGGTCACCTGATTGTGGTGCTGGGAGGGGACCATGGAATGTGCTTGGTGGGAGGGGGAGGCTGGGAGAGAGAGTTCTGGTGATGGGGCAGGCCCTGGGCCTGAGGAAGGCACAGAAGCCAGAATGGCAAGTCAGGGAAGCCGCCCTCTCCCCAGAGAGGACCATGGGACAGTGGACTCTGAGAAAAGTGGGGCTCCAGGGCCATCCCAGGGCATGTCCCAGAGTTGTTGACCAAGAGGAACAATCTGTTCAGTTGGGCTTGTGAGCCCCTCTCTTCCTGCCCTGCCCAGCCCACTTCCTGGGTCCTTCTCCAAGTGCCCCTGGACAGCCCTGGCATGGCTGCATCCTCTGAGGTGTGACTGGAGAAGCTGAGCCTCTGAGGACTGCATGCCTCCTGGCTGCCCATCAATCAACCACTCCCACCTCCATCTCCTAACTCACGAGTCTGAGAGATTGAGAGATGCATCGGGAATATTCCTGACCCCCAGGACTGGAGATAGGGGACGAGGTCCTGCTCTTCCATGTATGACAGGAGGTGCTTACCTTGTGTCCCATGATGACTGCCAAAGTCACCCCTCTGCAGAAGACCCAGACTAGTCAGCCTGGAGCAAGACCTGGGGCCCAGGCCCTGCAGCGTCAGCACATCCTCAAGTCTACCTTGGGGAGGCTGCTGCTCTTTCCCGGGAGACCAGGACAGGGTGGGAGCAGCTCCTGCCTGTTCTTCAGGATGCAGGTCCCTGAGGTCTGGTCTTTCTGTTCAGAGATGAAATGAGTCTTTGCCCTTCTCTGATCTGCCAGACTCATGGGGCACTAGGAAGACACAGGTGCATGATCATCTCTTCCTGTAGCCCATCGGCCTAAGCAAGTCTCATGGCCAAGCCCAGGATAAACAGGAGGAAGGGGAACACACTCCCCTTCTAATAGATGGAGTAGTAAGCTCAGTGGCAAAAGCTAGGGATGTGTCATCTAACACAGGGAGGGAATGGGCAATGAAGAGCACGAGTCTACCTACAGCATGAACCATTGTTACAATAACGAGTCCTGCCCCTTGAATCCTTGCATGTAAATAAATATTTGTTGAATGGCTTTCAAATTCCCACACTCCGATAGCACACTCCTGTGTAGGTGCCAGTCCCACACACATGCTCTCCTCAGGGTACCTGCAGGATCTTGGACAGCACCAGGCAGACATCAGGAGCACACAGAGCCAATGACAAGCACGATGCCCCTTGGGCAGTCAGCTCAGCTCAGCTCAGGACCTCTGTGAGGGCTGACATGGGGGTGATTGCTGGGTCTGCCAGGAGGGTGGGGCATCAGGGAGCTGGGATCAGGAGGCCCAGGGAGGAAGGAGCCCTCTTCCCAACAGAGAGCACATCTGTCTGCAGCAGCTGCACAAGCAGAGGGTCCCCTGGGCCAGGCAGATGGTGCTCCCAATACCACCCTGCACCAGAGTGAGGAATCTGAAGCCTGTGCCATACATGCACAGCATTGAGGCTGACAGTGACATTCCAGGGGAACCTGCAGTTCCAAACTCTAAAGCCTGAACAGTAAGAAAACACCTCACATTCCCCATTAAATTTAAGGTTCCCAGGGCACAAGCCACCTGCCAACAAGTTCAGTCATTCCTGAGTCCTGCCCACCCCAGTTCCTGGCTCCCTGGCTTTGTTCAGCAGCCGCCACCTCCTGGGGATTCACTGATAAGCAGGACTCACGGGCCAAGTGCTGGTCCTACAGCCCAACAGGAAGGAGGACTCTGCCTTCAGCCGGCCACTTACCCTCGTGGGGACAGGGGTGTAACGACAGCCACTCTGAAGACCTTGGGTAGGAAGAGGTGGGCACTCACAGAGCTCACAGTGAGATGGGACAAAGTGCTGGTGCAGGACCCAGGGCCTCAGAGGTGAGGGTGGCTGTGGCTAGGAGCTCAGGAACGGACTGAGGAGCACAGAGGTGGGACGGTCTTGAACCTTTGCAGGGACAGGGCCGGTTCCCAGAGGAGCTCTGACCACGGTCAGCCGCAGCACTCAGAGGCTGGCGCCTCCTGGTCGCCCATCAACCCACCTCTCCCACCTCCATCTCCTAACTCACCTGTCTTCCTCCACTGATGACTTCAGGGAAGGTTCCAGATCCTCCTCTGCCCTGCGAGGGGGTGTGGGAACTGACAACCAGTAACGGATCCTGCTGAGGTGGGGCGGGCAGGACCACACACACCAACTTCCTGGTCCTGACTCAGGGGCGACAGAGAAGCCCACAGACCTCCTGCTCCCTCAGGCCCTGATGGGCATCTGTGCCTGGTGGCGGTCACGTCCCTCCTGATTTTTCCAAGTGAAGATACCTGGGAGGACCCGTCTCCCATTGTAGAAGGTCCTTGTCAGCGGTCCGCTGACAAGCATGTACACAAATCCTAAGTGACACAGCCTTTAGGGACACAGGCTCACAGTCATTTCCCCTAGTGGTCACTCGGGCAGGGGTTTCAGGACCCTGAGTGTCCAGCCACTAAGTCTGGGACCTTCCCCCTGCCCACTGACCTGGGTCCTGGCATTGGTTTCAGGTCACGGGTCAGAGACCCCACCCTCCTACGTAAGGTTCTTCCCTGGGGTCCCTCGTGCCTGTCCCAGGGGCTTCCTCCAGGGCAAATCTGCAGCCCCACCCAGCACTGGAATTGAGGCAGGAAAAGCAGCTGCACTGGTCTGAGGCCAGCGAGGCTCCCCGGAGCTCAGGGAAGAGTGCGCGCGCCCTCTAGTGGACGCTTCCTGCCAGTCGCGCAGAGGGGCCCAGAGAGGGCAGGTGAGGGCTGCCTTTGGCAAAGGGCACCTGCAGAGGATGGAACTGAAGATGCGAGCAGAGGGGGGTAATGGGGGGAGTGGTGGTGAGGGGTGGGAGGAGCAGGGTGAGGGCGGCTCTGGGGAGGTCGGGAAGGGCACAGGGCAGGCTCCCCTCTGCTCTCCACTGTCATCCTTGGGGACTGTGCTGTGGGGTGTTTAGCACCATCTGGGATTCTACCTACTAAGTCCAGTAGGACTCCTTCCCCCAGCTGTGACAATTGAAAGTGTCTCCAGACGCTGCCAGATGTCCCCTTGGTGGCAAAATGGCCCCTGGCTGAGACTCACTGGACTACACAGACTTCCGAAACAACTTGACAGATGAAACCCTCCCCCTCTTGTTGGAAGAACTGAGTGTAAGAGGGACAGACACTGACTGGTGCTGGTCACCATCAATCACTTGATGTCCCTGGAGAAGATGCTTCCAGGTGGCTGTCCAAACCTCCACAGCACTGTGGGCTTCCAAGGGTCTGTAGCCACACATCAGTGACACCTGCTGGGTTCCATGACATCAAGGATGCAGGGAGCTCTGTGGACTCCGGGAAGAGGAAGCCAGTGACCTGCGCCCTCACCCAGCACCCTGGACAGTCCCTGGGCCCTCTCACCACCTCAGGAGGCCTCTGAGCAAAGAAGGCCAAGTCCGGTTCTACGCCAGGAAGAAATGTCTTAGGAAGAGGAAAGGACAGCACATGGATTCCTCTTCATGTCAGAACTGCAGCCTGTGGGTCATTCATTGAGTAGACTCGACCCCAAAACAGACCAGGTGACTGGACAGAGCTGGGGTTTCACACCAGCCCCGTGGGCCTGCAGCCCTCTGCTGCCCCAACCCTGGGCCTGCTCGGAGCCACAGGAGGCTGGCTGCTCTTTCCTCAGGGGACAGAGGGGAGGGGAGCTTGTAGGGTCCTCACATTCACCCATCTCCTCTCAGGCTCTGAATGAGTCTGCTGCCCACTCTTGGACTTGATGTCCTTATTCCTGACCTCCATTGCTGTCCCTCACCCATCCCAATATGGTCTTAGACCCAAGAGGCACCTTCTGCAGGTGATCTGGAGGGACGCATTTCTCAAGGACAGCTTCCTTCACACTACCTTGAACAGACCTCCACCTGGGGTCCCAACATTGTAACCAGCAACATTTGGATACTTTTTACAGAGACCAAAGGGGAGTTCTCAAGACCTTTCCATTCTTTGGGGAAAATATGACTCTCACACTGCATACAGGGATGACCAGTAGAAATGGACAAGGGGAATTTGCATTGCTGTGCATAGAGAAGGTGTTCCACGTGAATGTATAAAAGCTTAAATGCACATGAGAGTTCACTCAAATCCACATTGTGTGGTCAGCTCTTCCCATTTCCTTAAGCTACAGATTTCAAAACATGGCATTAACAATGAGTCTAGAAGAGTAAGACATGCGTCACACTTACTGATACTCTTCCCTTGAAGGGGCATTCTAGTGCATTCTTGATTTTAATTATTTATTTATTTTGGTACTGAAGATTGAACCCAGGGCACTCAACCACCTGGCCACATCCCCAGTTCTTTTTTAAAATATTTTATTTAGAGACAGACTCTTATTGACTTGCTTAGGGCCTCACTAAGTTGCTGAGGCTGACTTTGAACTCATAATCCTTCTGCCTCAGCCTCCTGAGCTGCTGGGATTACAGGCATGTGCCATCACACCTGGCTCCAGGGCATTCTGTTCACTTTTAAGCAAAGGGCCCTTCCTTCCGCATTATCCAGAGCATCATGGCCTGGTGCAAATTACTATCCACGTCCGCTTTCAATCTGTTACATGATTATAGGTATTCCTGACCCCCAATGCCACCTGCTGCAGCTGTGACAGAAG
Source organism: Sciurus vulgaris (assembly GCF_902686455.1). Lineage (NCBI taxonomy): Eukaryota > Metazoa > Chordata > Mammalia > Rodentia > Sciuridae > Sciurus > Sciurus vulgaris. The sequence continues at coordinate 52,979,818 of NC_136478.1, read as the reverse complement.
CTGAGGAGTATGTCTCTCTGGTCCCCTGAAGAGTGAGGGTTGCTCCCCAGGGCTCTCCCTAGCTCGAGATGTCCCAGTTCACAGGGTTCCAGATTCACAGATGATAAACTAAGGCTAGTGGAAATGTAGCTACATTAAAAATTACAAGGGGCAGGGAAGCAAACAACTCCAACAGCAAAATTATGTTCCAAAACCTCAGAGTGCCCATCAGCATGGAACGCCACTGCTCCTGATTGTATGTGCCAGTGATTCACGATTCTCAGCTCCTTCATGAGAGACAACGCTTTCATATAGCTCCTCAGGAAACAAAGTGAAGATATTGTATGTACTTCATTTTTAAAAAAAAAATCCTACATACTGTCAAATTTCCTGGGAATGGAAAGTCCATAATTAGGACTGTTAAAGCCAGGACTGGTGGTGGGCTGGTATTCCCAGCTACTCAGGAGGCTGAGTCGGAAGGATCACGTGAGCCCAGGATTTGAGACCAGTCTGGGAAACATAGCAAGACCTTATATGTGGTGCTGAGAGTTGAACCCAGTGCCTCACACATGCCAGGCAAACGCTCTACCACTGAGCCACAAACCCAGCCCCAATTTTCTAAAGTCTTTAGGGAAGAAGTTTATCACCCTCGCCAGATAATCTTCAAATCCCTTATGACCCCTAGCAGGAAGATCTAAGGATATATGGACTGATCAATCAAGTACAGACGCAGTTCCTGGATGGTGACCTCTCCCTTAAGTCTCAGATGACATGTCCCCAGACCGCCCTTTGAAACCTCAGAGACAGGTGAGTTCTCCTGAGGCAGCTCATGCCCTGAGCACACAGTTCTTTCAATGCTGGACCAGGAGTTCCCAAAACAACTGTCATTCTCTGCATATACCCACCCTCCGTGGATGGAGTAGGATGGCCTGGGGACTTGCAGTAAACTGGATGTGGGACATCCACCCTGCGACCTGGAGGTCAGATCATTTGGATCCTGGTCAGGATCCTTGCAGCAGCAATGGACACTGGCCGCAGGTCTCCTTATGACCTCTAGGGGGCGACATATGAAAACACAGTTAAGACTCAGGAAATTGATCCCCAGACATGAAGTTGGTTTTGGTTCAGGGGTAGAGATGGAGCCTGATTTCCAATCTGCCCCCACAGATCCTGCTGAGACCTCCCATATGCCCGCTCTGCCACGAGACTCCCTCCTGGACCTCTGAGGACCCTGTTCTGATAGGAGTTCCTGTCCATTTGCCAGGAGTCTTCCTCCTGAATCACCCATGGGAAAAGGCACAGTGATCACAAAAAAGTCAGCCAGACAGAGGAAAGAGGCCACCCAGGGAGGACATGGGAAACAGAGCCACAGCACAGCTAAAACACAGAGAGGGAGGGGCTCCCTGAAACCTTCTCACAAGGACAACAGGGCCCATGGCTACTAAACACCCACCTCCTTTCCTTCTCAGGACATGCAAGTCACCTTCCCCACCTGCACACCCAAGACCTGCAACTCCTTCTGAGCAACCATTCCTGTCCTCAGATCAGAGACCAGGCTGGTGATGCCAGAGACAGAGAACACCTCTCACCATCCATTACTCAGCAGCCCCCTTTCCAGTTCCACCGCCATCTCCACCTCCGTCACCTTCCTGCAGGGAGTAGTTACTCCTACCTTCACAGAGCATTTGAGAATATGGGGAAGACTGAGTGTGAGGCAGTTTTCTACATCACAAAGGGAATACACCCCTGGTTTGGGGACCTCAAGAGCTCCTTGCATGGTGCTGGCAGCCCCAAAGCCAGGACACAGCCGAGGTCAGTGCTGTTTCTCAGGAGAAAGGATCTCAATCACCCTTGCTTCTCAAAGTGTGTTGTAGAGGACTGAAATGTAACACAGGAAAAGGGGAAGAAGGGACAGAAGGCAGGACTGAGAGGGGACAGAGAGGCTTCCTAGTCAGAGTCCCCACCTCCAGTCCATGTGACCCTGGAATGTGACCCCTGAAGGAGGCTTGGCACTGAGGAAGGAAGGACAGCAGAGCTGATCAGGTCTCTTCTCCACACAGGGAGGACAGAGCAGGCAACAAAGACCAGGGAGCCCCCATCAGCTTCTCCCCACAGAGGACACAACCTCTGGGAGGGACTCATGCTCGCAGGGGAGGGGATCATTCTCTGGGAGTGGACAGGAAAATGGGAGCATAGAGTCTGGTTGAGTCTCCTGGGAAGAATAAGACCTTCCCAAGGGACAGAGGGCTTCTGCTTTAGCCTGAGGGAGAGGAGACAAAAGCAGGGCAGAAGTCTCAGCAATTGGAAATTCTCAGTGACCCGGAACAGATAAAGGGGGAAGAGAAGTTCTATTCTCTTTTCCAGCATAATCATCACTGGTCATTACATTTCGAAAATTCATGTTAAAAACTGTGTTAGGGTAGATCTCCAAATACAAACACAATTGGGGCAGGAAATAATTTCTGTAGCCACCAACCTCAGAAATTGGCAAATAAACACCTGGTTGCGCAGGGCGGGGACGCTGCTTCCTTCATCCACAGGTGTCTGAGCCTTTTACAGGCCCTGGGCTACAGCAAGGACCAGACTAGGCCCTGTCCTCACAGAGCTCTCCTTCTACTAGGCAGGATGACAGGCCAACAAGGACATCAAGGAGGTGAAGTCAGGTGCTGACAAGAGGCACACAGGGCAGAGAGCAGGAAAATGTCAGAAGGGAAGACCGGGGTCTGTACGGAGGTAGTCAGGGGAGGAGCGTGCCCAAGGATCTGAGGGCACTGAGGAGTGAGGTTATGGGTACCAGGGAAATGTGTTCTTAACAGATTAACACATGAGTTCATCAGTGTGAAAGAATGGACATGATGCTGCCGACCTTGATCCACAGACACACACACACCCCAAGGCTGAGGTGAAGACATCTGCTGAGGACGTAGGCCCCCATCTCCCACCCAATTCAGAGGTCCCAGCATTGATGGATTGCTCTCTCCTCCCTCCTAGTCTCACTTTTCTGGAACCGGCCCACCAATGCCCAACTCTTTTGAACCAGGCCCTTTAATGCTGTGGAGGCAAAAATGTTCTACTTGCCCACAATGGGTCAGAGAATCTCCTAAGCTATCACTGGTACAAAGGGGAAGAAGCAGACCAGAGCCGCCAAATTGCATCATACTTAGTAGTCATTCAAATAATTAACCCAGAGCTATTACATACAGTGGTCAAGAGACAATGTACCCCTGTGCACCCTTGAGATTCCTGAATGTGACCCAGGAGGACACAGGATTCTATACTCTCCAGACATAAAGGGCAATTTTGAGAATGAAGAAGCAACTGGGCTGTTCCACATATACTGTGAGTGATCCTGCAGGTCCTCTGGGTGCGAGAGGGGTTAATTCCCCTGCACCACAGGACCCTGAGAATGGGCTCTGCCTTCCTCCCCCTCTGCATTACATCCCCACAGTGGGTTTTGAGCATTTAGTGCAGGACACACGCAGTGCAGACAGAATTCAATCCATGAGGATCCTTCACCTGAATCCACCAGCAGAGAGAAGGAGCATCTGATGGACGATTCAGCCCAGGCAGAGTCCTCCTGAATCTGGCCTGAGAAAGACCATGTAAGACAGGTTAGGACCTGGCCTGAGGGGCCCTGGGAAACTCACAGATTGCTCAGCTCAGGGAAATCTCTGCCCCACGTCCCTGTCCAAGGCTCCTGACTCAGGTCACCCTAGGGAGATGTGGCCAGGGATGGCTTTGGACTTGTGCTCAAGGCTCACAAAGAAGAGTGATTTTCAGACTTTCCAGACCTCAGAACGCCTGGAACTGGTCAGCAGCAGGGCTCAGCCCCAAGAATCACACTGGGATCAGGGCAAGGACTAGTCTCTCACCTGAGACAGCATGAAAAGCACAGATACACAGGTTCTCAAGGTCATTAGCCAACTGCTTTGGGGACTTAGGAGAGTGCACAGGACAGTCAGTGTGTCCAGCAGGAGGAATAAAAGAGAACATACTCCTGACAGTGCCCAGCCAGCAGGGATTGAGCCCGGGGAGTCCTCTCTTAGGGGCCACCTACAATGAATGTTCTTCATCTGGGCAGCTCCTCTAGACCAAGCTTTAGGTCAGGCAATTGTGATTAGTTTAAATTAATTCACCAAGAACACCAAGAGTAAATTAATTCATGCAAGCTGAGTTGCTTAGTGCCTTGCTAAATTGCTGAGGCTGGCTTTGACCTCACAATCCTCTGCCTCAGCCTCCCGAGCCACTGGGATTATAGGACTGTGCCACCACACCGGGCCTCTTTCTGTCTCTTCTTTGTTTCCTTTTACCTCCTCTGTTAGCTACAAGAACACATAAGCCTTTGACAAACACATTATTTTTATCCTAAAAAGATGAGGAAATTTCCTTCAGATAGCACATGGGAACCTCAGAGCTCTGCTTTGGGCTCTTCTCCCAGCTCACTCAAAGACAGGCTTTTCTCTAACTCTATCTGGGGTGGAACAAGTCAGTGTGAGATGCTACCTAGGAGGGTGGTCCTGAATTCAGCTGTCATGTCGCCCATGAAAGCTGAGCCTCTCCAGAGTCAGGGGTACAGAAATGGGAAAAGTCAACCTTGTAGCAGACACCTCTGAGTCAGCTGCATGAGGCTGTGGAGGCCTGGACATGTGGCCCACCGTGGAGAGCAGTGAGTGACTTACACCTGGAGAGACAAGGGCTTCACTCATGGAGTACCGGTGGGGGAAGGAAGGACAGTGGCAAAAGTGGATATTTGCAAGAAGGTAGGAGGTCAGGGCTTCTGTCAGTGCTGTGATCACCTCTAGAGATTTCATTCACTGAGGTGGTTCCTTCATGGACCAGCATGTCCATTCCATCTTTCATTGAGAAATTATTTACGTTTGAACCAAAACAGATCTTAAGCCATGAGGGTTAGGGTTAGGCTGGGCCGTCCTCAGTTCCTAGTGAACAAGAAGTCCATACCTGCCCCACTCCATGCAAGTCCTCCCTGGAGCCAGAGGTGGACAGGCCTGATACTCCCTCCTTCCCCAACGTACATGGCAGCACGTTCCAGAAATGGCCAACACACTTTTATAGAATCACTGCTGTGCTGTGAATGTGCCCCCAAAAGAGCACGTGCTGGGACGTGAACTCCCAGTGCAACAGGGATCTGAGGTGTGGCCTCAAGGAAGGAGACAGGTCCCTGTGAAAGGAGCAATGCTGCTGCTCCAGAAGCAGCAATGCTGCTGACCAAGTGCTGCTGACCTGGTTTCCTGATAAAGGGTGAGTGTGGCCGCCTCCCCACCTCCCTCTCTGGTGTGCTCTCTCACTATGGGTTTTCTTTCCCCTGTTACGATGAAGCAAGGAGCCCTCATCACATGTTGCTCCTTGATCTTGCACTTCTCAGGCTCCAGAACTGTGAGCAAGAGACCTCTCTTCTTTATAAGCCACCCAGGCTCAGGTACTCTGTTAGCGCAGCAGAAGATGGGCGAAGACCAGCACAGAAGTTCTGGAGGAAAAGACACAAGAGCCCATGGGGAAACCCAGCTGATAATGAGGTTGCTGGACCTGGGGACTGAGAGGAGGTGTCCCATCTGGATCCCAGAGAGAGATCAAGGGAGGTGTCTTGGAGTCAGAGAGAGGTTCAGCAATTTCCTTGTTAAGATGAGGAACCTGAGGTCAGGAGGTCGGCTGTGTAGTCCAAGGTCCACATATTGTGGTACATTTTGTAGTTTCCCCCAGAATAGACTTGAGCCATACCAGAACCAAGATCATGACAAGGTCATCTTATTTCTGAGTCCTCAACCATTGTCCATGGCCTCAACCATCTAGCTCATCCTCTGGGCAGCTTACACATCATGTTGGCCCTGAGACCTGGCAGACACCTCTGAGGAAAGAGCAGGGCCCAGGCCTCAGGCCTGATCTCAGTCAGTTCCTTGCTGTTTTTCCACAGAGCTTGTGAACCAGCCCACCATCCAGGCCACCAACACAACCCCAGGCTCTGTGGTCATGACCTGCCTCTCAGATGACTCTGGAATCTCCATCATGTAGATCTTCAATAGCCGGACTCTGCAGTTCACAGAGAGGATGCAGCTGTCCCAGGACCACAGCACCCTCAGCATAGACCCCGTCAGACAGGAGGATGCCGGGGAGTATCAGTGTGAGGTCTCCAAGGCCGCCAGTTCCAGCAGGAGTCACCCCTTCAGACTGGCTGTCATCTGTGAGTCGCCCCCTGTGATCTGTGAGAGGCCCCCGGTCCCTCCCACCCATTTCCTCATGTATTTCACTGTCAAGGGCCACAATGGATTCAAGCCATGAGGAAGGGGTAGATGCTAGAGCTGATAGAGAATGTGGCTACCCACCCAGAAACTAGGTGCCTTGGATGTTCCCTTGGTTCTGATCTGTACCAGAGGCTGGGCCTTGGGCTAGACAGTCTGCGAGGGTCTGCCCTCTAACACTGTCCTGTGATAGAAGGAAGAAAAGAGGAAGAGGCTTAGGAGGAACATGAGCAGGATGTGGCCCAGCTGCTGTGAATGTCAAGCTTAGAGCACATCCAGGGTTTCAAACCCAAACATGAAGAAATCACCAGAAGCAGAGTCAGGAGGACCTGGTGATGGCAACATGACAAACTGCACTCGGACCTCAGGGCCATTTGGTTCCACCATATGTGGGCCCCCTGTAGGGCCTGGCGTGGTTCCCCTGAGACCTGGACCTCCATCCCCTTTCTCTTCTCCTCTCAGCACAAGAGAAGACCCTACGCATTCCTGTGGGGACATTCGCCAGCATTGGGACTGGGGTCCTGGTTGGGGTAGCTCTGGTGGCTGCTCTGGGGTGTTTCCTGCTCCACACAAGAACTGGAAGATACCAAGGCTTCTCCCCACCTGATCCCACCCCAGGCTGACCCCAGGCCTGAAGGAAGGAGACCCGTCCTCAGATTCTGGGCCTGACTCAGACTTCCCATTGACCCTCACCTCTCATTCCTCTGGCTCCTCCCTCAGCAGCTGCTGGCCCTGGGCTGCTGCCTCAAGGGCTCCCTCCTCTGTACCCAGGTACTAGGGACCTGTCCCCACAGCACTGTCCTTTCCTCACACAGCAAACCTGGAGCACTTCCTGTGACAGCTAGTGCTCAAAAATAGCACCTCCTGCAGTTTATTTCACCCATCCTAAGTGAGGGGTGACACTCTGTATCTGAGGGGTGGTCCTGTCTCAGGTCACTCAGGAGGGACCTGGAGAAGCTGGTGGAGTCAGTTTCCCACAGCTGCTGGGTTACCCACAGCCCCTGAAATATGAGGTGAAAGTCCTGAAACCCAGCCCGTATAGTATGTCCTGGAAAGTCCTTTGCCTCCTGGCCAGGTGGCTGGAGAGAGGACAAGGCCACTGTCACGTTCCAGCACCTCCTGCCTGAGAAGAGGCTTTGGCCACAGCAGGGACACTGAGGTCAGGGAGAGTCAAGATGCATGTGGCTCCCTCGTGTGGTGACACTGCTTTTCACTGAAAACTACACGTGAGTACCTTGACTATGGTGTCACTTGCTGCAGTAATGTCCACATCACCTCTAGCTCCTGACAGGGAGGTGGGGGATACACCACACCCAACCCCTTCCCCCACTTCTCCCTGCTGATGATGCTTAGCTCTTAGGAATAAAAGAATTGTGAGATTCCCAACTCACCAGCCTTCAGTAGTTCATGGTTGTCAGCACCACGGACAGAGTCTCAGGCTGCTGGTTCCCAGGCGCTGCAGCAGGTAGAACAAAGAGAAGGGTCTGCTGAGAAAGCCTCCCATTTCCATTCTACACAAGAGAGTTATTCCAGGCGTGATCCAAGTAGCTTCTACTTTACATACTGTGAGGCCTGTGCACATGTCGGGCTTTAGGGTTGTTGGCACATCCACCACAACTCTCTGGATGGCAGATGACTGACTGCACCAGAGTACGGCCTCAGAGAAGATGAGAGCCTGCTGCAGCCTCACGGTGTCTCTGCCCCTGACACTTGGAGGCTTGGGGCATAGTTCAACATTATAGTCCTTGCCTGGTGTGGGTGAGGCCTGTGTTTCATACTCAGCTCCTTGGGGCGAGCAGGAAATGCCCCAAGACTCAGCCACTGTTTCTACCCACAACACGATGGGAACTTTTCGTGATTATCTTCTGACCCCTGGTGCTTGACCATGGAACCACATACACCAACCCATCCTCGAACACACCCTGAATATAGCAATCTGCTTCCTGAGCCACAGCCCCTAGGAAGCTGAGCCAAGGTGATGATCAGATAAATAAAATATGGTATATCAATACAATGGATCATATTCAGCATTAAAATGAAGTATTGATACATGTTACAACATGGATTAATTTTGAAAACATGATGAGAGAAACCAGTCACAAAAGACCACTTATTGTATGATTCAATTATATATTATTAATACCTTCAGAATAGGCAAATATATACAGACAGAAAACACACAAGTGGTTTTCTAGGGCTGTGGGATTTGGGGGGAAATGGAGTGTGATTGTTAATGAATATAGAGTTTCTTGTGGAGTTGATAAAAAAGTTTTAAAAGGATTTTTAATGATGGTGTACAATTCTATGGATACCTAAAAACCAGACACTTAAAAATCGGACCCTTAAAAATAGGTGGATTTTATGGCATGTATGTTATATCTCAATAAAGCTATCATAAATTAATGAGAAAATGTTCAACAATATAATTCTTAAAATTTTTCCTCTGCATGTATTCAGCACTATATTAGGTATTACTATGATTTTGCATCAATAGTACAATATGATTAAAGAAACTCATGGATAAAGGACAGTATATTGTTTACTTCTATTTTTACCCATTCTCTTGTTCTTTTTCCTTCTGAAGTTTTCAGCCTTCTATTTTTTTTTTTTTTTTTTTTTTTTTTTTTACCAGGAATTGAACCTGGTAGGGGCTCTCTACACTGAGCTACATCCTCAATCCTTTTTATTTTTATTTTGAGACAGAGTCTCACTAAGTCACCCGGGCTGGCCTCAAAGATCCTCCTACCTCGGCCTCCTGAGTCACTGGAATTACACGCATAAACCACTGCACCTAGACTTTTAGCTATTCTTTAAATACAGCAAAAATCTTCTTCATCAAAAAAAGTCCTTATTTTCCCTTCATTCCAGAAAACTGTTCTCCCTGACTGGGCAAGACACTGCCATTTTATCAGGCCAACCTCTCCATTCCCTGGACATGGCTGGCCCTCCTCACACCTTCCACACACCCTTACTCTCACAGACCACAGGACAAAGCACAAGGGTAACTCCACAACTTTATTCGGTTAATCAAAGGGGTCTGGGTGTTTCATCCAGCTGAATGGTCAGTACCTGAAGACAAGCAGGAGGCCTAAGAGAATGCCCCAAGAAGGATCTTGACTAGAGGGCCCTGCACCAACAATCTGGGACTTCTCAATGATGTTGAGGACCTCAGTCACTTTGATACTTCCAATATGATGAAAATTTGACAAAAGACTCTGATATTTACGAGTACAGCCCAAGACGAGGAAGGTTGTATTGAGAAGCCCTATAAGGAAGAAAGGAAAGACTCAGGGACATTTTCAAGAGAGTCATTTCCCAGAAGCCCCTCACCAACCAGGACACTTACTTCCACCAGAGATTTACACATCAGGCACCTTACCCCTTCCTCCTTGGAATTCTTGTGACTGGTCCCTGATACCCATAATCCCATCTCCAGATCCCACCAGCCTCTTTGAGGTTTGAAGTCCTAAACAGACCCTGGCATACAGCAAGTATTTGATAAACAAAGTTCCTCTCCTCTCACCTGCCTGAAATTTGAAGGTGGAACTGAAACAGCTAGGGGCAACAGAGGGACAAGCCTCAGTGGAGACAAAATTTGGAAGACATTCCTTATCATGCTCGCCCACACATGTTGGGCAAGTATGTGAAGAAGTTGAGGTAGACTTATGATATTTGGCCTTGAGTTCCACAAAAGGCTGCAAGTTGGTGAGGTTATTGCAGAGAAAGGTTCGGCAAACTCGACTATAGGACGCAATGGACACTCCGGGAGGTGCAACAAGGTAGGAGACTTGCTGATGGTAAGATAAGCTTGAACTGCAGCCTTTAAACCCCAGAAGTCCCCTTTTGGTCCCTGGAAAGCAGAGGATTAGAGAGTTCTGATCAGTGTCATTGGACTTGACTGAAGTCAACCCTTCTCCCTCAGCCCTGTGCTTCCTGTGCCCTCTCTGTCCACTGCCACCTTTGCCTCTTCCACATGTTCACTCACTACAGCTACATGAGGCTCATGTGCTAAGGTCTCCATCTATCCCTCCAACCTTCTCCCTACAGGAGTCCCTCTCCTCCCCCTCCCTGTATCCCATCCTTTCCTCTCCCCCATATTTTCCCCTCCTCCAAGATCTGCCCACCTCCGTTTTGCCCTCTTAATCAGCCCACTCTACAAATAGCTGGGACCATCCCTGTATTTGCCAATGTCCTGACATATTCCCAAATATACAAGGATGTGAATATCTGGAACTCTAGTCCTAAGTGCCAGGAGTGCAGCTAGGGGTAGAAGAATGAGCAAAAGATTATTATTAAACCCACCCCACTTCACCTGACTCAATGAGCACTAGAGTCTCCTCACAGCCTTCTCTCAGCTTACACACCATGCTCTTCATCAGACGCCACCTCCAGTTATGGAAGGTAACAGCTCTGAAGATTGAGGCTCTTGATTGGTAGCACAAAAGAGTACCAGCCCCTAAAAAGAGAATGAACTTTCAGTCATCTGCCCAGCATCACCTTCTCAGGTCCTGAATTGCCAACCAAGAATTCAGCCTTGGACCGAGATACCCAGCCCTCCTTCCCCAAGTGACATGAATCCAGCCTCCCACCTTTTGAGCTCTTAATAGCATGCAGCCCCCCAAGACATACGAGGTAGAGAAGAGATGGCCCCTAGGAGGCAGAGCAGTTGCACAGGTCTCAAATGCTGGGGTCCCATGGTCCTGGGTCTGGGTCCCGTATGCTAAAAGTCAGTCTGGAACCAATTTCAGCGTGGGTTCCAAATTCAGTTCTTGGCAGTCCCTAAATTCTCTGTTCACCCACCTCTGGGTCACTGTTTCTGGAGTAGAAAGTTGACTGCATCAGTTACTCGAGGGCTTCAGGGACACAGGCTCCCCATCTCCATGGTCTCCCTCCAACCTAACCCATGCCCACCACGTCAGCTTCTCAAAGCACAGCTCTCACTCTCCCACCTAGGTCCTCCCACTAGCCTTGGTCTGATCTGAAGGACCACTATTGCACAGGCTTTTATCCAGTCATACACAATGAGATCAGAACAGCAAAGGGATGCTTAAAATTCCTGAGTGGAAGTCAATCTACAAGACTACTAAACACCCCTTGGTTCAATAAAGAAACTAGAAAGTATTTATGACTGAATCATAATAAATGTACACCACACTCACGAGTGTATGCCAAATCCACTGAAAACTCAATAACATCTGTGGACTAGTTAAGAGTATTGTACGAATATCAATTTCCTAATCATATACTATAGTTATACATGATGCTCCCATGGGGACACTACAGGAAGGGTTCAAGGGACTTCATGTATTATTTTTGCAACTTTCTGTGAGCCAATAATCATTTCACAATCAAGAGATTTTGCTTTTTTTTTTAAACAACACACCAAATCTTGGGATACAACTAAAGCAGTATTTATAAGTAAACCTATATTTTTAAATACATTTGTCAGGAAACCAAGAAATACTGAAAAATATGTTCATGAATTAACTCAAGAAGTTGTATAAGGAAAAATGAAGCACATGCTCCCAAAATAAGAATGGAAATACAAAGGATGGCAGAAATCAATGAAACAGTAAACAACAACAACACACATTATTACCAAAAAAACTAATGTTCATTCTTTGCAAAGATTAATAATATAATTATCTGGCAAATGTGCTCAAGAGAAAAGATGCAAATAAAATAAGAATGAAAAATGGGAAGTGACAGCAGATGTTTTATAAATAATAAAAGTATCATTAACAACTCTACATTGATAAATTTGAAAACCTAGATGCAGTGAATAAACTTTTAAAATAATAGAAAATGCCAAAATTAGCATAAGGATATGCATAATGCAGGGCTGGGGATGTAGCTCAGTGATACAGAACTTGCCTAGCATACTCTGGGTTCAATCCCCAGTAAGGGGGGCTGGAGGATGAATATATGTAGTGCCTGAAACCAACAGGAATAGCCAAGGACCTCCTGAAAAGCAACCAGAAAAAGAGAGCAACCCTGTAGGAAAATGAACCAAGTACATGAAGAGGCAATCCTCAGATGAGCAAACTATAAAGGCTAAGAAACACACCCAGCAATAATCAGGGAAATGCAACCTCCTAAAACTGTACATCTCTTAGACTGACAATAATCAGGAAGCTGGAAACAGACAAGTTTGGGCAGGAATGTGGGTATAAAGAGGTCCTTGTGCACTGCTGGTCATGGAATGGTTGCGGGGACGGTGGATAGGGACCTTTTCTGAATTCTGAGGAACAGAGGAGTTGAGAGTTCTGATCAGTGTCTCAGGTCCAACACAGCACTGCAGAAGGAAGTCCAACAATATTTAGTCAGATTAGATATATGAATACCCACTTCTGGTATATCCTTGATACATATAACAAAAATTTCCACCCTTGGGTTTATGAGGATGCAAGCATTGTGATGGGTAAGCAGACAATTGGCACATCCCTCCCTGGGACTAACTGTATGCACAATATGCAAGGAATACACCCCACAGAATATCACAGCAGTTAGAAGCAAGTGATTAGATGTACACTTGTGTATGTGCACGGATCATTTTAAGTAGTAAATAACAATATCATGTGTATAAACTTGAAAGTGCAATAAAATAATCTTGGGACACAAAAGCCAAAAGATATACGTTAAGAACCTTAAAGAATGCCTGCATATAGGAACATTAGGGAATAGAAGATTAGGGGAATAGGGATTTGTGGAAATAACTAAAATAATGTAGGACAGGGTACAAAGTTCATAGGCTTTGCACTCAAAGAGAGACCCAAATTGGAATCTTTATCCTGCCGCTTACCAGCTATGATCTTGAACTTCTTGTTGAACTCTTGAGTCTGCTTTCTCATTAATATAGTGTATTAATAATATATCTCATAGGGTCATTGTTAAGAGTACTAAGACTATTAATATAAAGTACCAGCAAATGCTGAACTCTATAAATGTTGGTTTCTCTCTCCCTCTTCCTTCCCCATTTAGAGCATCGAGTTTAACCTGTGTAGCTGGCATTGAGCATTCCCCCACCTCACCACCACCCCCAAGATGACCCCAAACAACCTTTTCAATTTTATCTAGTATGGTTCCCCTGCACAGCAGTCCAGCTGGAAGTCACTTCTGTCACCCTTTTCAAGCCTGGAATGCCACTGACACACAGAGCCTGTGACTCGGAAATCTGTGGCAAAGAGGCTAAGGCCCACAGAAAAGATGGGACATGGGAAGGGGAAACGAAGACTAACAAAGGATTACACAGAGGTGTTGTTCCAATCAGAGAAAATGGCACACACCAGCCCTGGAGGCAAAACGACAGAACAATCCAAACACAAGTGGGGACACAACCAGAACAGACCTGAAGTGAAATTCTGAAAAAACAAAGGATGGAGTGGTCAGAGGGGATGCTACCCCCACGAAAAAACAAGCCTACAGAGAAAGGAAAGCACCTTGGCGGACTGGAACCTTGCAGGGAGACAAGAGGACCAGCAGGGACAGCACAGCAAAAACGCAGGAAAATGAGGCGTGGGGCACTCAAAACCGTGAAAGAGAAGGATTGGGTGGGATGAACAGAGAAAAGGGGATGACACAGAGAGGATGAGGAGGGAATGCGTGAGATGGGTCTTACAGGGAAACGCAGAGAAGGCCACCACTAAAGAGGAGTCCTGCGAAGGGCTGAAATCCTTAAGAGGCACACAGGGCAGAGGGCTTCATAGAAAATGTACAGACGAGTCTCTGGAAGCAAACGGGGCCAGACTATCAGGGAATAAATAACCAGGAAAAGATGGGTCCAAAAAGCGGCACGAGGAACAAGCAGAGGGTCGGACAGAGAGACAACAAAAGGGGCTCAACCTAAGGTGAAACCCTGGCAGGAAACAGGGAAATCACAGGGTAGGGGAATGCATAAGAGGCAAAGCGTAGATTCAGTCAGAAACTGGGAGAAGTGGAAAAGAACAAGGGAGTTCACGCAGAGAGGATCAGGAGCAAAGGCAAAGCCCGCAGCTCAGGCCAGAAGGATGAGGTTGCGCATGCGCCCACAGTCTGGTCAACGCCTAGGGGCGGGGCCGGGCCTACCGTTCCTGGAGGGGGGCAGGGCCAACCTCGACCCAGAGGCAGTATTCGACGCCCCATTGGTCACCTTCTCCAAAAGAGGAAGAACAATCTGAGAAGGCAAGCCACAGGGGGGAAGGGCAAGGGGCACGAGACTCAACTCGACGCGCTATTGGCTAGCCTGATGGTCTGGCGCGAGGAAAAGCGGGCAGGAGGGAAGGGGCGGGCCCTCAGTGCAAGGATCTCGAAGCACATTGGCCACTGGTCTGAGCAGCAGGAGGCGGTGCTTGAAGCTCATTGGCCCTTGTGAGAAGGGGCGGGAAAACCAGTGGGAGCGCAGCCGTTCCTCTAGCCACTTTCTCGTCCTTTCCCTTGGCTTCCTCCTGTCTGAGTCTGACTCTGCTCTCGAGGCTGTGGTAACCACGGACCGGGGCGCGAACACTACCCCCGCTTCCTGTTCCTTCTGCTCCCTCTCACTTGGCACTGGATCTCCCCACGGGCACCCTCTCGCCCTTCCCCTCGTGCTCCTCGTGCCTCTCTTCTCCCTTCCCCCACCCCGCGGGCCCCTGGGCGCGTTCTGGTGCCCAGCCCCCTCCCAGGGACTCTGGAGCGGGGCGGAGCCACAAGCCCAGTGTTTGGGGGGATGGCTGCTGGAAGGGGTGCACGAGAGAAATGGTTGCATAAGGAGTGGGGAATGCATGAGACTGTTAGAAGTGGGTACGGGGCATAAGCACTGTGTGCAGCCATGACCACAGGTTTGCGTGAAGTCCTGGACGCCTTCTAGATGCAGTGGAGAAATTGATGCAGTCCTTTGAAGAATTTTGGCTTTGATCAGGGACTCACGCATGGCTGGAACTCAGTGAACTGCCCAGGGAAGGAAGACGTGAATTAAAATAACTAAAGTAGGGAAAGGGGCAGGGAATGTGGCTTAACAGGAGAGGGCTTGCCTGGCATTTATGAGGCCAAGAGTTCAATTCCCCAGCACTGCCCTAAAAGAAAAGGAATGAAAGAAAGGCAAGGAACCCATTAGAATAATGTAGAACAGAATCAGTCTGGAGGAGTGTGATGGGCAGACTGACTTCTGAATCGCGAGCATGGTGGGACTATGATTTGAGGGGGGCATAATATTTCTAGGGATTAGACAGATGCAAGCCATAGTCTGACAATTGTTGAAAACGATGCCAGGAAAAACTGTTGGATGGAATGGGATGTTTGTGGAAAAGGGGGTGCAGGTATCATTGAGGGGGACCTGGGAAGGCATATGTATGCCCCAAACTGAAATCTGTCATGGAAGAGTGTGCAGGTGAGCAAGAGAATGATGTTTGCATTGAATGCATACCTAAGAAAGGGACCCAGGGGATGGGGCTTAGAAAGGAAGATCCATCAGAAAAGTCATGAGGTGA
Organism: Sciurus vulgaris; assembly: GCF_902686455.1. NCBI lineage: Eukaryota > Metazoa > Chordata > Mammalia > Rodentia > Sciuridae > Sciurus > Sciurus vulgaris. The sequence continues at coordinate 52,964,142 of NC_136478.1, read as the reverse complement.
AGTCAGGGTGAAACCTGGGTCCAGAGTGGTCAGGCTAGAGAATCGTGATGTGTCCTCTTCAAGGCAGGAGGGTTGTTAGGGTTGCTTAGTAGAGGACCCACATGTCCATGCTTACCTGCCTCTCCTGCCCCTAGATCCATGGAACCCAATGAAACAACTGCTGCCCACCACTGCCCTGATGACTCTGCCCTGGGAGGTGAGACCAGAGCTCCCCAGAGCACAGAGCTTATCCCCAGAAGAGCTGTCAGTCGCTCTCCAACCTGTGCCCGTTGCCGCAACCATGGTGTCACTGCCCACCTTAAGGGCCACAAGCGCCTCTGCCTCTTCCAGGCTTGCGAGTGTCACAAGTGCGTCCTTATCCTGTGAGTATAAGGTCCAGTGAGGGGAAGAGGATGGGCTTCCTCTAAAGACTGACTGACTTTTAACTTGCACCCTCCCCCCCCCAATTTTAGGGAGCGCCGGAGGGTCATGGCTGCCCAGGTTGCCTTGCGCAGGCAGCAAGAGGCACAGCTAAAGAGGCATCTGGCTCAGGGACTGATGAGGAGAGGAGCAGCCCCTCTCAAAGCTCCCAGCCGTATCAAGAAGGGAGCCACTCGACCAGGGATCCCCTGTGAGTGTCTCTGGCTGGGAATGGAACAGGGATCTTGGGTGTGAAAAGCACAAAAGGAGGGAAAAGGAGTCCTGCCACTGAATTGGTATTTGACCTTGGGCAAAGTCACCCCAACTATAAAATGTGATCAAATGTTGTGAGGGTACAGTGAGATCTGTAGGTAGAACATAGAGGGATGCAGAACATGGTCAGAGGGACATATGAAATCAGATGGGGCTGGGATAAGACAGAGGTCAAGATAAAAGACTCACTCGTGCTCTCTGGTCCCTCACAGCTGGAAAGGAGAACATAGCACCCCAGCCTCAGAGTCCGCATGGGGCAGTCCCACTGGCACTGACACCCCCTGGGAAGGTAAGGAAAGCCTGTGCCCTGAGAGAGTGGCTCCCACCCTAACTCCTACAGAGACCCCTTCCTCTGTGTCCTCAACACTTGATTCTAGCCCCAATCTGACTGTGTAATCATGGGCAAGTCACTTCTGTGCACAAAATGAGAGGGTGGAACTTTTAAGTCCCTCCATAGTCCTACAACCATCCCAGAATACAACCATTCCTTCTACAACCTTGTACCTAACTCTAACCTGTGCTCTCTGCCTGTGCAGGAGAACTCCTGTGGGCCTCTGCTGCTCAGCCGTCCCCCAGAAGCCTTACCTTTGCCCTGGACTCCAGTGCCTCCTGGCCCTTGGGGTCCAGGGCACTGGCTGCCTCCAGGCCTCTCCATGCCACCTCCAGTGGTGTGCCGCTTGCTGTGCCAAGAACCTGCTGTCCCTCTACATCCCTTCCCTGGTAAGAAGATAGTTCAACATTCATTCAACAGATACTTGTGTGCCAATTTGCCACTATCAGAAAGGGAAGAGGTCTGACCCCTATACACTCTGCATCTTCTTACCCTCCTTAGGCTTTGACCCCGGCACCTCCCTCCGGCTGCCCACTCATGGGTCCCTCCCAACCTTCCCAGGATCTCGCTCAGTACTGACGGCTCCTCTTTCTGCAGAGCCCCAAGGGCCCCCTAGCCTGCCCCACACGTGAGTAGGGACTGAAGAATGTGTATTTATTCTGAGCCTGACTCTGTGATAGACACCATAGGGGATGATAAAAAAAGGTCTCAGACTGGTGAGGCAGAGCTCTCCTAGTTCTACTGTTTCTTAGCTGTGAACCTTTGAATAAGTATCTGTACCTCTCTGAGTCTGTTTTTCTATCGTCAAATAAGAGATGCTATTACTTTCCAGCTGTCATAATAATTAACAATAATATATGTAATACACCTAGCCCAGGCTATTAAATCCTCTTAAACAGATAAGATGAATTAGGATTGCCTGCTGAAATGGAGGGCCACAATGACAAGAGCCTCAGAGGCCATTAGAGAAAGCTTCTTGAAGGTGGGATAGAGGAACTGGGGGAGAGAAACCAGACTCTGGTAGGACAGGGACATAATCTCAGTCCTTCTATGTATTTTGTCCATTTTTAAAAAACTGACACCAATGATTTCCTGTAATCCTCACAGTAGCCTGGGTAGGAAAAGCTGGCAGGGATTTTCATTTTATGGAAAACAAAGGAGGCCCAGACAGTGAACAGAATTTACCCAAGCCCACAAAGTCCAGTGGCCCAGCAGGTTCTCAGATTCCCAGATCAGAATGTGTACATGTCTGTTTGTGTGTTTAATATGCCCTGGCATCTCTCCTTATTTCTAGATGCTCGACTCTGATACTCCAGTCCTGTGGCACCCCAGACTCTCTTCTGCTACAGCCACAGGTCCTGGGAAAGAAGGGGCATCCAAGACCCAGGGAGGAGGTTGAGTCTGGGGAAGGGAAAAGCAAAGAACTGTGAAGGAACCAGGGACAAAGGAACACCTGCAGGGTGGGCAGAAATGGGGGTTCCCAGTCTGCTTCTTTCCCTTTCCTTTGCAGGCCCCCGGAGCCTCTCGCCTGGCCTGGACATCTGCCCCCTCAGAGCGGCAGCTGCAGCGGGAAGCAGCTGAAGCCCTTGTGGGTCTGAAAGATTCATCCCAGGCTCCCCGCCTGACCCCTTCTGTCCCTCCCAACCCTGCCTGGATCTCCCTGCTCCACCCCTGTGGCCCACCAGGTAACCTGCTTCCTAAAAGGAGAGGATGCGTTAAGGATGGTAGTAAATGGAGGTCACTAGAGCAAGCAGGGATCAATCACAGAGATGAGGGAAGGAGTTAACAAGTTGAATGTCCTCAGATATAGTCTCCCAAGTTCTTCAGCCTGGTCTCTGGGATTTTAGTTGAGGCTTGTTCCATGAATCACATTTACCAGTTTTGTGCTCAACAGCAAATATCCAGTGTCCTGAGTCAAGGAAAATTAGAGGTGGGGACTTTTCCAAGGGCATATAGCCAGATAGTGTGGAAGACTGTCTCCTGACTCCAGCCCAAGGCTCTCTCAAGACTCTAGCAGCTTGCTGAAGTCTGAAGAGGAAATGAAGACGTAACCAGGGTCTGACCTGGGTGGAGGTGATAATTGCCTTCCAGGAGTTTCCATCGTGGTTGGGGAATCTGGATGCTTTCACAAGGCTCAGTGGTGAGACCATAGGAACTCAGGAACTCTTGAGACATGAGAAACACTCAGGGGACAGAGAGGGAAGGCTGAGAATCCCTCTGTCCAATAGTGGATTGGCTTAGAAGAATTGCTATAACAGGTAGAAATGCAGCTAGATAGGCTTCTGATTGTGGAGATCTGGCATGCTGGACTTAGGAGTTTACACCAGCAACTGTGCACAAAGTGGGGCCAAGGAATGTTTCTAAACTAAGCAAGAAATATTCAGAGAGCCTGAGCTTGAGAAAGAAAACTATGGTGGCTTTAGCGGAGGGGCCAGAGAAAGCAAGATTGGAGATGAGGAAATCAGCATGAGGAAGTCTGTGCAGTAAGCAGGTAAACAGGGTGAGGTGGATCAGATGGGGTAAACAGAGGGAGTCGCTGGGAAAGGGAAGGGATATGACCTGGTCCGGCCTTTTCCTGCCTGCAGCTCCTGCTGGAGGAAGAGGATTCCAACCTGTCGGCCCCTCTCTCCGACCCAGCCCAGCTCCCTCAGTCTCTCTGCATATTGGGCGTCTGGGGTCCATCTCTCTTCTGAGTTAGAAGCCCAGAGGTGGAGGCTGCTTCACTGGGGCAAGGAATCAATAGCCCACAGGCACTGCGTATTTGGTATTTTACTTACAGATTTTTGCATGGAATTTAATGTAGTACAAGCTTCAGGCTCTTTTTTAAGCTTTCAGGTGCTTTGTTAGCTTTCAGTTCCTTTTATAGTGTGGGCATTTCCTTGTCCAAAGATGGATATTTTCATACCCGTCCTTGGATCTTTTCAGATATCCAAGAAAGAGTTGTACGGTTTAAGCTGACCAGTATCGAAATACGTTTCTGCGTGAGTTCATGTTCTGTATATACCTATGCACTCATGTCTGTCTCCATGCATATGAAAACAGGAGAGTACTTTCATTACATGTCTAGGTTTGTGTGAGTAAGCAAAAAATAAACCTTTGTTGTTTTAAGTACTGAGATTTGGGGATTATTTGTTACTATAGCCCAACCTCATCTGTCCTGACTGACAGAAAGGACTTATTCAGTTCACCTTTCAGTTATTTAAGACCCACGGCAAGGACTGGGCCTTGCATGCCCGAGGCTCTGGATCTATCCCCAGTACCACTAAAAACTACCACAAATAAAGCACAAACTTGGACTTCTTATTATGACCATACAACAGTTTTCTGCTATCCAGAGGGCCACAAAATGAAATACCTAAGGGCCAAGCAGATCATATAAATGAGTTAAAAGGGGAAGGTGATGGCTGGAAAACTGAGACTGCCCCTTACCTAAAGGGGCAGACTTTTTTGGCCCTAGTGGATTGCTGCCAGGCAGAAACATGGGCTCAAGGTTGCCACATCTTCTGATTTTTTCAAATGAAATTGAGAAACTGGGAAACAGGTTTTTTATGTTCAACATGTTAATTTTTTAATGTTGGCACCTTTTTCTTCTTCATATCTTATGTGGGCCCAATGAAACATATCTAAAGGCCAGCTTTGGTCAGTGGAATGTCAGTTTGATGCTAAACTAACATGACATTTTCCAAATGGAGAAACTGAGGCCAATCAAAACAGGAAGCACCAAGTTAGTCTTTATCAGGAGTTTTTCCTAAGTTTGGAAGAAACCATAAAAGGTTAGAGACAATCATTACCATTTATTAAGTATCCACTACATTTGATACACATATCCTCACAGTAACTATAAGCTGTGGATAATTTCCATTTTATTAAAAAAAGGAAGGGCTGGGGAGATAGCTCAGTTGGTAGAGTGCTTGCCTCGCAAGCACAAGGCCCTGGGTTCAATCCCCAGCACCACAAAAAAAACAAAAACAAAAAAGGAAGAGGCTTAAAGAAGTAAAGTGACCATGCCTGAAATTTTAAGGAAAATCTCTAAGCAACACTCAAGGCACTCCTTCTCCTTGCCAGGCCTCAAATCAATTAATAATTTTAAAACATTTTTAATCCATACATATTTTTAGTTGTAGATGGACAGAATGCCCTTATTTTATTTATTTATTTTCACATGGTGCTGAGAATGGAACCCAGTACCTCACATGTGCTAGGCAAGTGTTCTACCACTGAGCTACAACACCAGCCCCAATAGATAATTTTTATAAAGCAGAGTCTTATTTCCAGGAGACAGACGTGAATCAAGGTTTTTCAAAAATGTCTTGGTTTTCTACTCAAGATATCATTAAGTAATAAGAGCTTACCTATATTTGTTTCTTAGTCCTCTGCTGTCAAGTCTCCTTGAGCTGTTCCAAACATGAAGACCTATGAGCTATTCTAAAGATATGCAATCCTGGAGACCCAATCCATTCCACCCTTAGAAGGGGCACACAGAGGCTTCAAGGGACATGCCTGATCACTGACTGTTTTTCCTGATGTTACCCATACCCCTCTTTTTATTTATCAGTGGTAATGACATCCAATTATAGTATGTTCTTTTTTATTTGGGACCTTAAGAAGGTGGGCTGCTTCTGCTCCCTAACAAATGACAGAGTAAGAAAACTGCAACACTTCTCAGGAGAACTTGTAAGATATCAAAAGAACTGAAGTCCACTTGACATCTTCCTTTACTCCCTAGTTATAACTTAGATATATGATTGCCCTTTAATAGACCTGCCTAAGCCTTGCTGTGCCATGCTTTCTCAGTGACAGATGACCAAGCACATATCATCACATAGCAGGAAATCACTGAAACATGTAACTCCAACTATACTAAACTAAGACTGCTACTCAGGGCAGACCAAGGGTCTCCAGTGTGCCAAGGTCACACAGTTGGAAAGGAAATGAATGTATAATTTGAGGATAAAGGATGGCATGAGAAAGGGGACCTCTTATTTCCCTGAAGTCCACCTCCCCTTCAGCGCTAATGTTTTTCCCAATCATTAGTACCTCTCAGTGGTGCCTGGAGGAGTGGGGCAGATCTCCTGCAGAGGTCGACCTTGAGAATCAGGCAGATTTAAGAATTGTTCATGCTTCCACATTGTTACCTCTCTGAGTACAGCACTCTTTACCCACAATGGAGGAAATCAGCCCTCTGAGATTTCAGCCAGTGAACTGTGAGCACTGCTTCCTATACAACCCCCTTTCCCACTTGCCACTGCAGAGTAGGGAAAGTTGTTACTATGGCCCAGTGGAATACTAAGTCTTTTCCCTTACATACTCTCTCAACACTCTATAGATAAATAACCAGTAGTTTCAAATATGAAGCACCATCCCTGCTCCTTTCTCTCCTCACAAGACTCTTTCCTAGAGCCATACACATTTTTTTTTTCATTTTGCAGTATTAGAACTGAATCCAACGGTGAGCTATCACTTAGCTATGTCCCCAGCTCGTTTAAGATTTTTTTTTTTTTTTTTTTGAGACAGGTCTTGCCAAGTTGCAGGCATGAACCACTGCACTTGGTACATCTCCAGCCCTTTTCATCTTTTACTTTGAGAGAGAGTCTTGATAAATTACAGAGGCTGGCCTGGAACTTGCAGTCCTCCAGCTTCTGCCTCCCCAGGTGCTGGAGTTACAGGCATTCACATGCCAAGCTATTTTTGTTTTGCCGTACTTGGCAATGAACCCAGGGCATCAGGCATACTAGGCAAACACTACTTGTGACCCTTCCACCTCAGCCTCCCAGGTAACTGGGATTATGTGTATGGGCCACCATGCCAGGCTCCAACCAGGTTTTATTTCAGGAGCACAGTTCAATTCTGCCCTTTGAGAATTCATGTTCCCTTCGCTTCAGACCTACTTGAACTTGGTCCATTCCTGACCACACTTCTAGTCCAAGGTAGACATGATATCATGCCACCTATCCTATCCAGGCTACCCTCAGACCCTCATTCCTGGTTCATGTAGTGTTTTAGTCAGCTTTTTTGCTACTGTAACTGAAGGACCTGACCAGAACAACTATAAAAGGAGGAAAGGTTTATTTAGGGGCTCACAGTTTCAGAGGTCTTAGTCCATAGAAGGCCAGCTCCATTCCTCAAGGCTTGAGATGAGGCAGAACATCATGACAGAAGAATGTAGAGGAAGGAAGCCACTCACATGGTGATCAAGAAGAGAGAGACTACATTTTCCAGATACAAAATATATATTCCATAGCCATGCCCCAAATGAACTGCTTCCTCCAACCACACCAGTTAATCCCATTAGGGATTAATTCACTGATTAAGGCTATAACCAAACATCTCTCCTCCAAATCTTGCACTGGCTTACACGTGAGCTTTTGGGGGACACCACATCTAAACCATAACATGTAGGTTCATTCTGTACCCATGACCCCTTGTGTAGTTGGCTTTGCAACTCATAACAAATGTTCAAATATATCCAGCCCTATAACTCATGCCCCGCATAGACTCTCATGAAAATCTTGAGCTCTTCCCCAAAGCAAGATTACCCTTTTCATCTCTGTTGAACCCAATAGTTAGTCCTTGTGTTCCTTAGGGGCCCTTGGCCCCTATTTCACAGACCTGATCCATCTTAAAATATGCCTACGTCCATCTGTGTCTCCTCCATGCCCAGAATAAGTATTCAGAGGACAGCACCTAAGGTTGGGGTGTAATCCGACGCTAGAGTGCTCCCCTAGTACAAACGGGTCCTAGGTTCCATCTCCAACACTACAAATGAAAAACAAAAAATCCAGAGGACAGGGCCTGTATTCAGTACCTCTTTGAGATTTCAGAATATATAGGTTAACAGGGTGTTTCCAATATCTTAGGAATTGTTTTTCCTACTAAATTAATGTGTTCCAGTGCTACTCCTTGCCCCATGATAATATAAACAACTTCCTGCCCTCAAGTCATTCTTCTAATGTAGTTCATTTTTTACAGCAGTTTTGGGTTCACAGCAAAATGGAACAAAGTGGTGTTTACATACACCACTCTTTCTACACACACACACACACACACACACAGTCTCCACCTCTATCAGCACCCTACACCAAAGTGGTACATTTATTACAACTGATGAATCTACATTAACATAACATTCACAAAATGCCCTTACATTAGGGTTCACATTTGGTAGTATGAATTCTTTGGGTTCTAACATACAACATATATTTATTATTATAATATCAAAGAGAATAATTTCACTACCCTAAAACTCCTCTGAGAAACATCTAGTCATTCCCTGCAAACCTTGGCAACCACTGATCTTATTACCATCCCTGAAGTTTTGCCTTTTTCCAGGATGCTATATAGGTGAAATCATATAGCATGTGCTATTTTCAGATTGGCTAAATCATACATAGTCAAAGTTTGTCTTTTTTTTTTTTTTTTTTTTCCTGGGGGCGGGTGTGCACTGGTTATTGAACCCAGGGGCACTTAACCATTGAGCCACATTCTCAGCTCTTCTTATTTTTTATTTCAAAACAGGGTCTCACTTAGTTGCTGAAGCTGGCTTGCTAAATAGCTTCTTGCCTCAGCCTCCCGAGTTGCTGGGATTACAGGCATGTGCCACCACCCCTGGCTTTCTGTATCTTTTCATGGTTTGATAGCTGATTTATTTTTATTAGTAATAATATTCCATTGTCTAGATGTACCATAGCCTCAAATTTATTTTTTTTTAAGGGCTATGGATCAAACTAAGGGCCTAATACATGCTAAGCAAATACTGTACCACTGAACCAAATCCCCAGCCCTTTTTATTTTTTAATTTTGAGGCAGGGTCTAAAGTGCTAAGCCTCACTAAACTGCTGAGGCTGGCCTCGAACTTGGGATTCTCCTAACAGCCTCCTGATTCCTGGGATGGGATTAGAGGCCTATTCACCATGCCTGGCTGTGTAAGTGACTCAACTAAGTCTCACTGCCTACTTTATAACCACCAAGCAATTATGTATCTGTAAAAATGAACAGGTATAAAAATTAACACCAAGGACACAGTGCTGAGAAGCCATGTTCTCTAAAATCACAGACCATAAGAAAGTCTGCTCTTGAAAAGCACAGCAATAAGAAGAATGGGAAGCCCATCCTTACCTGGAGGGTCTAAATCACTCTGATACATAAAAGCAGTCATGGTTTCCAACTCAGATGAGAACTTCAGAGAAAGGATTCCTAGAGACAACAACGCACATTTATCCTAACCCTTTATTTCCGGGGAATCAGCACTATAGGTCTGCTTCTCCACCAGACAAGATGCTAACAAACAGAGCCCACTTTATCTAAATCCATCAAAACTCTGCTTAGCATAAATTTTACCTAAATTTCACACTTCCCAAATTCCTGCATTAACTCCATCTCTTCCTTTGTTTTGCATGGTACTCTGCAGTAACTTTGGAGATCTTTCTTTTAAAAAGAGCCATAAAAATGATTCCGTGAATTGGCCTCAATGAATTAGGCTTAGAAGACTTAGAACTGGTATTTGAAATGTACAAAAAGTGAACAAATTATCCAAGTAAATGGAGGTTTCCAGTTAAGCATACATACAAATACATAATTAAGTATATATGTTTTTTTCTGGGAGGAAAAAAGCCAAGATACTAAAAATATTCTCATGTTTTAACAACTGTGAGAAATGGGTTTCAACTGCATTCTACCTGAATGTAAAACTCAGATTTAAATGCATGATTTTATCATGCAAGAAGTATAGTTGATTTTAACTTTTTTTTGCAAGGCTGGGTGTCAAACCCACAAAGAGCCTCCTCCAGGCTAGGTACGCACTCTACCACCAAGGTACTCTCCCAGGCCCAAGATTTGTTTTTTAATAGATACTAGTATAAGATATTGCTTTATAAATAATTGACTTTTTTGCATATGGTACCTCAATGTTGGAAACTTTTATATTTCTAAGTTGATGTTTTAAATTGTCTTTTGAATATAAGAAAATGGCTACATACATGTGTTTCTTTTTTGCAGCAAGCTAACATAATTTAATTGAACCACAAGGGTTATCCTTTATGTTCTTTGGTGATTGGGCCTCATGAAAATTACGTGAGATCAAGCATGTAATACTATAGGACGAGTCACAAGAAAAACGTCCAAATGTTTACCTGTACCTGGCATAGAGTAGGCACTCAAAATATTTGTTGCTAGAATTAACGTGACGCACCACGTGCCAGAGCAGTCACTTAAAGTAGGCAAATGATGGGGATCTCAGTGGTGGTGGTTGGGGGTATTAAAGTGCTGAGACCGAATCCCGAGGGCGGGGCGGGTAGCGTTGGGAGGCAAGCTCTCTGCCTAAAGTTACACAAGTCAGCAGGCACGAACGAAAAAGGGGCAAAGTGAGCCTAAGGGTTGAGCAATGATTGCAGCACTAAGAGGCTGACCTAACTTCTCCGAAGGTCCCGCCTCTGCCTCTTTGTCCCTGCCCTTATCTCCCCGCCGCCTCCAGTCCCACTCTGGTCACCTCGGATGAGCTGAAGCAATTTCCGCCCTAAGAAGGGTGACGCTTCCAGCTCTTGCCCTCGCGAGTACTGATAGTGGAAGGAGGGAAGGCAGTGGCCTCTTCTTTTCTTGCCCTTCCCCTAGGTTTCTCGTTGAAGTTCCGCCCTTACTACTCTCACTTCCGGCCATGGAAAAGTCACTTCCACCCGGAAAAAGGGTCGTCCATTGTGGCCAGGTCTTCCTTCCTGCCCAACTTCCCCCATGCTTCCGCCCTCAGTGTCTCCTACCACAACTCCTGCCAGTCACTTACGACGCGAACAAAGACAGCTTCCCCCAGCTCCAGACCAGAACTCCCTCTTCTATAACGCCCCGCCCCGAGAAAAAGGAAGGGCTGGGAGTAAGCACTGGCCCCCGCGCCCGTCACGCTAGCTATTGTAGTTGCCGCTCTATGCCTCACCATATACCCTCCTATCTGGGCGAAGACGAAGCCACATTCGCCCTAAGAAAGGCGGAGCCGCCTGCTCTAGCCCCGCTATCGCGAGATCTCCGAAGTATCGCGAGACTTGACGCCCGACTTGTGCGCCCGGGAAACCCCGTCGCTCCCTTTCCCCTGGCTGGCAGCGCGGAGGCCGCACGGTAAGCTGGCGCTCCGGTACGGGCTGGGCATGGAACATCAAGGCCGAATTTCCCGGCCCCAGAGTGCGTGCCTCAGGGCCCCCGGGCGCCCGGCGCGGAGCCGCCCCGCCCCCTGAAGCCGCGACCACGTGCGAGCGGCAGGCCCGGACATGCTTGCTCGGCGCGGTCCGGAACCCAGAGGGCCTGGCGGGCAACGGAGGGGTGCGTAAGGCATCCAAAATCCGGGGGCCTGAGGGGTGGCGTTGTGCAGGGACCTCCTAAACTGGGCTAGGCCGAGTTGCTGGGACCCACCGAGACAGGCACCCGTGAGTTCTGTGGGATCCACAGGAGCCAGGGCCCTAATTGAAATGGGCCTTGCGAGTTCATGCGGGTGCTGCGGTTTTTAGATCGCGGAGGGACGGAGGTTGGCTTCCAGGGCCCGGGCCTTGTTAGTCTTCTCCACCAGACCTTGTGTTCATGTGCCCGACTTTCTCTCACAGATGCCTGGAGTTACTGTAAAAGACGTAAACCAGCAAGAGTTCGTCAGAGCTCTGGCAGCCTTCCTTAAAAAGTAAGCGTGGGGACTGAGGCTCAGAGTGGATGAAGTCTGTCGCCTTTGGCACGTCAGGGCGCCAGTCTCCCTGTTCTGGCAGGGTAGATTTGTGTGGGGCCTCCTTGTGAAGACTGCCCTTTCTGTATGAGGCCTGGGTTGGTGGGTTTTGAGTTTCAGCCTGTTCGTGCCTTTCGACCTGTCAGGTTCTCGTTAAACTAAAGTTAGCTTCAGGTGAAGGGGTTATATGGATGAAATTGTGGAGATTTCTCAATTGTGCTTTCTTTTCTGTTTTGGCCCTAGGTCCGGCAAGCTGAAAGTCCCCGAATGGGTGGACACAGTCAAGCTAGCCAAGCATAAAGAGCTTGCACCCTATGATGAGAACTGGTTCTACACACGAGCTGGTGAGGAATGTGGGTGGGCCTTTGGCTGGGGGTGGGAAGCTGGATGACCCCATGCACAAACCCACCCCTTCTTGTTCCCTCCCAAGGTTGCAGTAGGAAAGACTTTTGTGTTGCCACGTGTTATGTGACTTGAGACTTTAATAACTGTGTTTTTGACTGAGCTTCAAGGAAAGTTTGATGGGTATTCATTTTTAATTACAAGTTCATTTTAGAGAAGCAATATCTCTTCTACATTCAGGGAGTCAGATTCATCTCTACCACTTAACCATAACCTTGGGCAAGTTGCTTAAGTTCCCTGTGTTTTCAGTTTCTCATCTTTATGTTGGAGCTAATGATTGTACTGATGCAGGATTACCGTGAGGATTAGATGAATTTAATGCAGTGAAAATTTTAGAAGCATTCCCATTGCACAGTAATTAAAGTCTGCTGTCTTGTTTCTGTTCAGATCCATCATGTTAGCCTGCTGTCTATAGCAAGTCGTTTCTAACTAAGAAGTTGGGGATGTGGGCAACTTCTTGCTCTAAATCTTGACATGACTTCTAAGTGCCTAAAAGAAAATGTCCTGGCCTTCTGGTCACCATCTGCCCTCATGGCAGCCCTCATTTTTCTTTTCTTTATTATTATTATTATTTTTTTTTTTTCCTTTTAGGTCTTTTAAGTCATAATGTAAATACATTTTGCTAACTTCACAGTGCTTGCTCTTGCTGTCTTGACATTTCTAGATTGTGTATACATCACCACTCTTCTATAAACTTTCTGTAAACCCCGGGGTAGGGTCAGTGCTGGGTTGTACCAAGGTGGCAGCTTCTGCACAGGCCTTCTACTGTACCTTGAGCTCTCTGATCTCCCTTTGTGAAGTGTAGGCTCCAACCTAGCCAAAGGTCATCATCAAATAGGAAACAGTTTGGATATTGTCAGATTTTAAGAATGACCCTAAGATCAGTTGGCTTCAGCCTTGGTACAAGTTGATTAGCTCTTGAAACAACATATTGTAGGCTTGTTGTGCACTTGTACATCAAATGTCCATGGGGCCCGCTTTGTTTCAGGCCTTGGACTGGGCACAGGGGACCAACATGACTCATCACAGCCTCTGACCTCTGAGGACTAAAAGATCAACTCTGTGAGGTGGGTAGGATGGGTAGCATATCCACCCACCCACCACAATAGTTTTAGAAAATGGGGGTGGTTGCTGGGTTGGATGGTACATACCTGTAATCCCAGTGATTCAGAGTACTAAGGCAGGACGATGGCAAGTTTGAGGCCAGTCTGAGTAACTTCTTAGCAAGATCCTGTGTCAAAATTTTTAAAAAGGGCTCAGGATGAAGGGCGGTGTTAAAAGCTTTTGGGTCCAATCTCTAGTACCAAAAGAGAGAGGGTGGGGATGGTGATGGGAAGCTGACTCCCTGGGCACATAATAGTGACAAGACCTGAATGACACACATGCCCTTGGTGTTTTGGGGCAATACCTCAAGAGTAGGTCAAGGAAGCTTTGGATTTAGGGTTAGAGAATGTAATAGCTTTTTCCATTAGGTGATGTGCATAGACATTTTGCATAATCTGCATGTGCTAAAAAAACTGAGGTAGAATTGATTGTGTCTGCTTCACATTTGATATCAGGAAGTTAAGTAGCATGTCCAGGGTTGGTCAGCTAGTGATACCAAAATCCATCCATAACACTGCTTGGAGGAGACTCCAGCTCTCCTCCAAGATACCAAAAATTTTTAAGGTGGAAAATAATTAATTGAAAAATGGGATCCAGACCCTGGGTGGTGAATCTCAGGGAACCTGCTGGTCACAAAACAGTTGGAGTCCTTTGCTTAGCATGCCCTTTCCTGGACACCTCACATTGGGTGTTTCCCCCAGTGGAACTGGAGCTCCCAAAGCTCCCTTTTTGGACCTCACTTTCTCAGTGACCTTGTGACATAGGGACTTGGGGTTCTAGTTTGGGGTGCTGCTGTTCCTGTTATTTACACAGCTACAGCAGCAGAAGCTGAGTTACTTTCTGATCCCACTACAAAGGATATTTACTAAGGTCTATTCTGGAATCTAATGTGCTTTCACCCAGTTCAGCTGTTGGCTTATATTCAGTCAACAATAGTCATAGGAGTAACCTGCTTTGCCACAGAGGAAACTAAGGTATAGAGAGGTAAAGTGACTTTTCAAGCAGCTTTGGGAGCATTGGCAAACTAACTCTGTTCAACAGTAGGTTCTAGGCTGTATTTGCCGTTTTCCTCTTTCTGGATGGTGGGATCTAGCCTGTTTTGCCCACTCAGGGATTGAGGCTGGAGTACAGTGGTGCAGCATGCAGGTCTTGGTCTTGAGGTGTGGGAAATAAAGTTTATGGCAGAAGGTGGCCTGGATGCAAGTCGGGACCATAGGATCAAGAAGTCCCAAGGCAGTTAGGAGAAGATAGAAACCTCTAAAGGGAGTCTGTTGCTCAAAGTCAGACTACAGTGGACCTGAGGGGCAGAATGGTATCACCCTAGTTAGGTCTCTTGGCTTATTAATACTCCAAAAGATCTGCTTAGGAGTGGATGAAAATGCACTATGGTGTCTTGGTGGGTGTCTGGAAGTAATTGCTAAATTGTATACTTGAAGACATCTTATTGCTTGTAGGATGAAGGCTGGTCCTTCTGACTCCTATGCAGGGTCAGGGACTAAGTCGTGCTGGTAGTAGAAGAAATGAAGCCTGGGAGGCATCACAGAAAAATCCAAGGGGTAAATCAATATCAGGAAGTGGATTTTCCTTAGTTTGGCAGAGAAGGGTCAGGGCAGAACCTCCCACTTTTGACTCAGTGGGTCAGGAAGCAACCACCAGTCTGTGCTTATTAGCACAAGCTGTGGTGACTCAGAAAGCCTTAGATTGCCTGTCCAAGTGCAGAGTGGCTATTGTCCCTCAGTCCAGCAGGAACACAACTATTCCCCCTTGCCTATTGACTTTTCTAAGAGTGGGTTGACATCCAAGGGTGCAGAAGGCCTGTGGGGTTCTCCTTAGTCTATTTGTGACAGGGCCTAACTCACTGACCCACATAAATTCCATCTAGGATGGCCTGGATTTTTTTATTTAAAGCGCCACCTAAAGTGTGGCAAGGGGGCCCAGGTCTCAAGGGGGTGGAAATGAGGCCAGTGCTTTCCAGAACTTGGTATTGTACCTTAGAACTCCAGTAAAGTAAGTCCTTTCCTCTCTCTTCTTGTGGATCAGAAAAATAATGGCGTAGGAGGGCCTTGTACCATCTGACAAAGGTGGTTCTCCATTGTAAGCCCCCATTGAAGAAACTAGTATGCTTCATTAGAACTTATTTCCTACTAGTCACTATATGTAGGGGTTGAATTTAATGGTCTCCTTTGGTGCCAGTGTACTTTCCTCCTGAAGGCTAAATATATGTACTTAGTGACACTGCTAATAAGCAGCCCCACTGAGATTCACACCTGCCTGTTAGCTCAGTGTTGGCCATCTGTTTTGCATATTGAGCCCAGGCTGAGACCCCTGAGCTCTAGGCACTGGTCCTGGCTTGGCAAGATGAAGGTTGCCTGTACCACTTCTGATACATAGCCTCTTACCTTTCCTGAGGTTATCCTGCTTTCCCCATCCCTAGCAGAACAGGTCTCCTGAGCAGGGCATAGCCAGGTAAAAGCCCAGGGACAGAAGGGTTGTTGGGCACTCAAGGTGGTCTTCAGGAGTAGCATTTTCTAAAGACTGGGGGTGAAATGGTTTATGCCAAGATAGTCTTTTGATCCTGGCAGAGGGGCAGAACTATAGTATAAAGTTCAAGGGTAGAGGTAGGACCTATAGTAAAGTGGGAGTGGATAAAACTAAAATAAAGCAGTGAGAATGTGTTTGGGCTGAGCTTTTGGTCCCCAGCAGAGCCTGGATGTGTCTGGAGATGATCTTAGGGCAAGAGGAGACTATGAACTAATTGTGTGCAAGAACTGTTCTGGAGCTGGGTGTGGTGGTACACACCTGATGTTCCCAGCTACCTGGGAGGATGAGGCAGGAGGATCACAAGCTGGAGGCCAGCCTGGGAAACATACCAAGTCCCTGTCTCATAAAAAAACAAAAAAAGGGCTAGGGATGTAGCCCAGTGGTGGAGAACTTGCTTAGCATGCCCAAGACCCTGGGTTCAGTTCCTGGTACTTTAAAAAAAAAAAAAAATAGAAAAAAAAAACGGGCTGTAGGGAACAAGCAACCCATCTCACTTGATTTGTTGTACACAGAGAGCACTGCCCAGCCCCCAGCTCTGAGTCTGTAGTTTTTGAAACAAATCACTGATTGACACTATTGATCTTCAGAACCAGAAGAGAACTCACTTGGGCAGATTCTGGCCCTTGTGTTCCCCAGCCAGTACAGCCATGTGATGGCTGGAGGACTGTCGCTCCTTGTCCTGGTGAGGTTTGGTGGTTTGCCTAAGGCTGTATCAGTCCAGCTCCTGAGGCCATCTTGATGCATGAGTGAATGTGTGCAGGGCATTTGGCACAGGGTCTGGCAGACCTGTGCTTTTCTGTTCCATAGCAGTTCTGGGTGTTGCTGGAGCTTGCCTTTTGGGCAAGGAGGCTGACCCAGGCGGGGAAGCTTGATCAAGCCAGTCCAGGGATAAGAGCCCTGTGTCATGGAGGGGGCGATGTACATTCCAAGTTGGAAGCATCCACTGCATAGGGTGTCTGCTCTGCTCTTGTTGTTACCCAAGCTCTCTTGGGCATATAGATGGTCAGTTTCTTAAATATTTACTCGGCTCCATCGTTACCATGCCTCAGATTTCTGCCCAGAACATGCAGTAACCGTGGGAGAACTTCTGGCAAGGGGGGGTGTCAAATAATGGGTCGTGTGTGTTTTCCACTTCCCTCCATATAAAATGGTGAGGTTTTAGCTGCCTCACTGAATTGTTGTGTGTGTGACCTTGAACACCCACTTACCTCAGCTGTGGAACGATCTTTTGTCTAAGAAGTGTTCTCAAGTTCCTATCACTCCACCTGCAGCTTCCACAGCACGACATCTGTACCTCCGGGGTGGCGCTGGGGTTGGCTCCATGACCAAGATCTATGGGGGACGTCAGAGAAATGGTGTCATGCCCAGCCACTTCAGCAGAGGCTCCAAGAGTGTGGCCCGCCGTGTCCTCCAAGCCCTGGAGGGACTGAAAATGGTGGAAAAGGATCAAGATGGGTAAGCAATAAGGGAACCTGGGGACCAGGGTATCACTACTCATAGATCACATACGCTGGGGCCGTCAGGAGCCTCCCACCTGTCTCCTGTCGGGCCAGGCAGGGCATTCAGCAGAAAAGCAAACAGTGAGGGGCCTCACCCTGACCTCTCTGGCTGACTTCCTCGGGCTCCAGGAAGGTAATTTAGCGACTGTCCGCTTTCATTAGCCTGCTCGTTAACTTTTCCCAATTGATTTTTCGAGGCTTTTGATCTAATGCTTGCACAAACGACACCCAGTCAGCTCCCAGGAGGGCTCATGCTCCTTCCACCAGCTCGTTGGAATGCAACTTGCTGGGGCCTCCAGGGGACTTGACTGGAGCTGGCATGTGATCCCACAGCCAGGTTCCTTCTCGGGAACCCTGGTTTGTGACCAAGAGGGAGGGGGCTGAGAGCCTGTACTCATCAGGGAGCAACTGAGATTCTTTTCTCCTCAGGGGCCGCAAGCTGACACCTCAGGGACAGAGAGATCTGGACAGAATCGCTGGACAGGTGAGATGTGCCCAGATTTAGGGCCAGGTCCCTCAGTCACTCCCTGGCATTTCCAGAGTTCCTTGTCATGTAGATGTGACTTGTTTCCTCCCCTGGAGGACACAGCTTAGGAGAGGGCGCGTCAGGGGCAGGAACAGAAACATTTCTTTTTATGCTGAAGTTGATTGGAAATTTGGGTGTTAGAATAGAGTGAGCCCAGGCCAGGGTGATGGTGGGCCTCTGTGGGACATATCTGGCCCCACACACTAGTGGTTCCATTTCCCCATATCAGCCTGCCGAGGGATTCTTCTGCAGTGTTGCCGCCTCATATTTTGTGCTTACTGGGCAGCAGGCTAGGTCAGGCCCCAGAACCCAGGTCTCCATCTGGATCCTGGCTGGCTGACACTTAGCCAGTCACTTCATTCACCACGCCTGTGGAGTGACCCACTCACCAGCCTCTGGTGGGTATGAGGACTCCATAGGCTGCAATACAGCAGGAGCCCCAGTACCTGAGGAGGCCTGGCGTGGGCTCTTTGTAGGTTTTCTATTTCATGGACTAGGCCTCCTAGAAGTCTTGAGATACGTAGTCATTTGGTGAAGTGTCACAAAGAATGGAAGGTGTCGGCCCTGTGGGAGTTGGTAGACAAGAGCCCGGCACAAACATCAACGCTGATGGTTAGATTTCAGGGGGCAGTGGGCAAAAGTTGGGCTCATCCATTTGCTTGAGCCCCAGTTTGTATGTCTATAAAATGGGGAGATGCCCACAGTTATGAGGATTAGATGGGTACACTTGATGTCTAGGGTTTGGGCCATTAGAGTGTCCCAGCAGAGACCCCACCACTGAGCTGAATTCTTCATCTTTTCCCACAGGTGGCAGCTGCCAACAAGAAGCATTAGAACAAAAGGATGCTGGGTTAATAAATCGCCTCATTCGTAATTCTGGTCTGGGTCTCATGCTGACTGAAAGGGGTCCCTGGATGGTTATGATGACCAGCAGCTGGCAGTGTACCAGACCAGCTTTCCCACTTCAAACAGCTCTCCCATCACAGGACATTTTCCAGCAGTGGGTCAGGGGACTCTGTGTCTCCCCCACATCCTGTCTTTGCAGTTCTCTGAAAGCAAGAAACAAGGGTGACTGGTTAAGTGGTGGCAAATCTGATGCCCAGGTTGCAGAGGTGGCATCTGCTATCCTGGGGCTAGGGTCTTCCCTGGGAGTAAGTGAAGAGAGATCTGCAGAACTGGTGCCATTCTGCCTCCCCATAGGCTCCTGCAGTTTTGGGGGTTCCCAGGTGTGCACTGCTACCCACGACTCAAAAGTAATTTGCCAGGCTTCTGTAGGCTCCACCTGTTTATAGGACCACATGGGGAAGGTGGGCCTACTTACTTTCTGCATTGGGGGGTGGCCTGGGACCCATCCCTCCAGCAAATCCAACCTGCCACTTAAACTACTAGGACTTTGCACAGGGCTGGACCCATGGAGCTCTGGTGGGGAGATCCTGCTTCTGATGCTTGGGTGCAGCCACCTCAGTAGCCTCCCCAGTTCTACATGACAAACGGTGTGGATCCTGTTACTTAGGTCCCTGATGAGGCAGTTAGATCTGCATGGTGCCCAACCCCTGAAAGACTTAACCAGTGTTACCAGACCCCCTCCCAGATTGAACCACTTTAAAGCAAAACCTGAACTCAGTACTTGGGTTTAAGCTATCTTGAGCTTTGCTCAGGGCAGCACGCCAGTGGATAATGAGTTGGCCTTGCATTTTAGACAACCTACAGCTCCTGCACCCAGTGGGGAGTGAAGCTGCCACTCGTCCCAGCTTGGAGGTTGTCAGTGGTGGATAAATGCCAAGTATGTGCCACGTACTTCACAAATATTTTGTACACCCAGTCAAGTGCCAAGCAGCACTTAGGTGTTGAGAGGCAGGAAGAGTCAGTCTTATGGCTACCTGTCTTGGAAGAAAAAGCTGAGAAAATGAGGCCCAAAAGGTTATACTTGGCATGACTCAGACCGGTCAGCACCCAGTTCTGGAATCTTGTCTCTTGTCCGTTGAGAATGAAAACACTTTACAGAGCTGATACAAGGACCCAATGCCAAGTGTCTGGTCGGCTGGTGGTGGGGCCCTAGTGAGCTTGAAATCCTGCAGCTTTGCCTCTCCAACCACTAGGGGGCAGTCAATGGCCTGGAAACCAGCAGAAAGACTAAAGTTGAATTCCAGGCACGGGCTGACCACTGCTCTTCAGTGATAGCAGGGGCCCAACAACATCTGGGTCTCAAGTGAAGGGGGAAGGTCTCCAAAGGAGAATTAGCCTTGTCCTGGCTAATTAGCCCTGTCCTGGGAGCTGTTCTAAGTGTACTTCATAATATTCATGCAGTTTTACAAAGGGGAATTGAACCCACATTACAGAAGACACTGAGGCTCAGGTGACCAGTGAGTTGGCAGAACTGAGATGCAGATCCCAGAATCCTGGACTCTTGAAGCCTGTGCTTCTGTGGGTGACTTGCATTTTTTATTAATTATTAAATACAGCATGCAAAAGAGTATCCATAACAATAAAACAGCCACCCATAAACCTACCACCAGCTTAAGAGAGAACACAAGGTGCCCTGATGGTATAGTTCAGTGATACAGCACATACTATGTGTGCGCAAGGCCCTGGGTTCAATCCCTAGCACCACAGAACAACAAAAAAAATGGCCAGTCCCTCTGTGTGCCCTTCCCCAACCTTGTCCTTGCTTCCCTGAGAAGTAACCCTCCTCAGAACTGGGCATTTGTCATCTATCCAAGCCGCCATTACAGGCATGTGTCCCAAAGCAGCACACAGTGTTTTGCCTTTGAAAACAAGTCAACGGCATCATGCTGCACTTCTCATCCTCACACTGTTTGAGTGGAGCCTTATCGACGCTTCCCCTGTTCTGTGGTATTTGGTTGGTCGACTGTCACAACCCATGAATTCGTTCTCCTGTAAATGGCCTTTTGGATTGCTTCTATATTTTTGCTAATAAAAATCTCCCTGCAGTGTTTTTTGCTTTGTTTTGTTTTGTTTTTCCCAGCGCTGGGGATTGAACGTAGGGTACTCTACCCCAGCTCCCTGCCTCTTTGTTTTGATTTACAAAGTTGCCCAGGCTGGCCTCCATCTTGTGATCTGCCTACCTCAGCTTCCGAAGTTGCTGGGATTACAGGCAAGCGCCACTGTGTGGTGTGTACATGGGTCCCCTGATTGCTCACAGGTATCCATCAGCTCCACCCTCCCTACTCAAACTTATTTCCCTGGCCAAGAATGAGAGGCTTAAAGAAACCAGGAACAAAAGGGTGACTTTGAATCCCTGCACCATCACTCCTAGACTTATAACACCTGGAAAGTGACAACCCCGCTTCTTTGGGCCTCAGTTTCCTCTCCTGTAAAGTGGCGAATGGCCTATGTTGTCCCATGTGGGAAGACCCATGTAACAGAACTCCAGTAAAGAGCTTATCATGGTTCTAACTCCTGGGTGCTGGGCACACCATCCCATATCACAATGTCAAGGAGAGCCTCTGCTCCTCATCTGTGGATTTACAGATGCCAAGGCCATGGCTGAAGATGTAACTCAGTGGTAGAGCTCTTGCCTAGAATGCCTGAGGCCCTGGGTTTGATGGCCAGTACTGGAAAAAAGAAAGAAAAAAAAAAAAAAAAAAAAAATCCAAAACTCAGAGGAGGGAAAATCTTTGTTCACAACCCCAATAAGTAAGGAAACA
The DNA here is from genome assembly GCF_902686455.1 of Sciurus vulgaris. Taxonomy (NCBI): domain Eukaryota; kingdom Metazoa; phylum Chordata; class Mammalia; order Rodentia; family Sciuridae; genus Sciurus; species Sciurus vulgaris. The sequence continues at coordinate 52,942,712 of NC_136478.1, read as the reverse complement.
GGCTCAGCGGGGAGCAAGTTCTAGGAGCAGGACAGAAGCCGAGTTCTGAACCACACAGACTGCCAGCAGCAGGCACCCTGAACTGTGGCTCCCTCAAGCTTCTGTCCCAAGACTTATCAGTGCTGAGCCAGGCCTGAACCAGCCTCTGCCCCCACCCCAGCAGCAGCGCCTCGGGGGAATTGTGGCCACTGCAGGTGCAGGGAGCGGCTTCTCCCCACTCGGTCTGCAGCTACCAGCCTGAAGCAAACGGGCAGGGGCTGCCCCCAGGACGACAGACAAAGGGCCCCGCAGTGAAGACCAGTGGAGCCCATCTCCGGCAGGGCAGGGCAGGAAGTGGGGCGGGGTTGGGGTGGAATCTGGTACCCCAGGACTGCTGCAGCCCAGACTCGCCTGCCAGCTGGGAGAAGATGCCTAGAGGTCCAGGAGACCTTCCAGCTCTGCCTGCCACCATCTTCCTCCTCTTCTTGCTCTCTACAGCCTGCCTGGGTATGTGGCCAAAGAGCAGGTGGTGTGTGAAGGGGTGGAGGAGGCGAGCAGGCCGGAGGACAGGCACAGGTAGTGGGGGCAGGGAGAGGTCAGATGGACGGGGAGCTAGGGACGGCCCTGCAGAAATCGCAGCTGTTGATTTGACCAATCCAAACTGCGCCCAGATAAAGCTGGAGGAGGCTCAGGGAAGCGGACTGGGTCTCCACAGTCCCATGGAGGGAGGGAGGGAGGGAGGGAGGGAGGGAGGACCTAGAGGGCCACCCTCCCCACCCTGTTCCCACAAGTCAAAATAAGGAACTAAAGTGGCTCTTGATTGAACACCACAGCTATGGGCAGGACTGGGATTTGGGGGTGGCACTAAGAGCCAAAGGGGAGCAAAAGCTTTCTCCTCTGTCCTAAATTTAAGTTGCCCTCTATGTAAGCTGCCCTTTCTCAGTGCCCGAGCAGGGGCGGGGGGGGGGGGGGGGGGTGTTCACCTCTCCTCCCCTCCCCCACCCAAGGCCAGCTGGCAAGGGCTGTGAGCACATTGACTGAGGAGTTCAGAGAGAAAGGTCACTCACTCCAGTGACCCTAGTAACAGGACTAGAGCTCACATCTGTCTGAGTCTTCAGCCCGTGACCATGAGGTTGCTCAGCCTCTTTCCCCACCTCCTCTGCCTTCCGCACTTCCTCACCTCCTTCCTCCTCTTACCTCCCAAAGACAGGGAGCTGACCATGTGGATTGAACTGGGAAGCCTGAGAGCTGGGGCGTCCCAGAGGAGGCCAGAGGAGACACCACAGCCACTGGGCCACCCCTGCCTCCTTCTGAGACATCTTTTTTTTTTTTTTTTAAATTTACTTATTTTGATTCATTGGACACAAATGGGGTACAACTGTTGTTTCTCTGGTTGTACATGAAGTAGGGTCGCACCATTTGTGTAATCTGAGACACCTTTGTCTCCACCCTAGGATGCCCCACTCCCAATTCCAGGTGCAGGGGAAGGAATAAACCCACCAGGACCCCTAGGTTGATGCATTCAAGTTACAGAGAACTGGGAACTGATCCAGGTTCACAAGTAGGCCCCAAGACTGTTTGCTGGGTCCCAAGCAGGGGCAGGCCCAAGGAGCTGGGAGTCTGAACCCCCACAGCCACTCTGAACAGCCCCAGTGATGCTGGGCAATCCCCTGCCCTCCTTGGTCCTCAGCCGCCCCCCCCCCCAACCCCCCGCAACACACATACAGTGGAAGCCAGAACTAAGGGTTTTGCAATGGGGTTACCCTGGGTGAACTGGGTGCAGGGCTGGCCTGAGGCTGGGGGTGGGAACATGCACGGGGAAGGCTTTCGCTGCGCTGCGGGTGCTGCCTGAACTGACTTTGGGAGGAGTTGTCTGGGCAGGGACATTTCATACTAGGAAATCAAACATCCAAAAGTCAGAATTTGCAGAGGCCAAAGCACAAAGTGGGTGTGCAGGAGAGGCAGGGGACACACCCAGGAGTGCTGGAGCTTCCCAGGGGCCTGCATCCCCACCCGCAGACCCTGACCCTGACTCAACCTACCTCTCGGCAGGCCCTGGGTGCCAGGCCCTGTGGGTGCATGGGGGCCCACCGTCAGTGACAGTGAGCACGGGGGATGAGGCCCGCCTCCAATGCCAGCACAATGGCAGCAGGCCCAACGTCACCTGGTGGCTCATCATCCAGGGCAACCACTCATGGCCGCCCATGTTCCTGGGTTCAGGCCACAGCCCCAAGGGTGAGTGGACCATCCCAAAGGTGAACAAGAGCCACGGGGGCATGTACCAGTGCCGAGTGGAAGAAAATGGAAAATTAAGGTACTCCTGCGGTACCTACCTGCGGGTTCGAGGTGAGTAGCCCCGCTCTGATCCCAGTACCGCCCCCCCAACTCTCCTCATCTGTGAAGTGGGGATAGAGCCAGGGCCTTTGTCATGGGCTTGGAACTGGATAGACACAGTGACTGATGTTTTCACCTACAGGTCTGCGGGCTCAGGGGTTCTGGGCCTGGCGGGGGGAGGGAGAGGGCCAAGAGCTGGGGGTGCAGGAGGTGCCAGCCTTCTGAGCAGCAACCCCTCCTCACAGAGCTGCCCCCCAGACCCTTCCTGGACATGGGAGAGGGCACCAAGAACCGCATTATCACAGCCGAGGGCATCATCCTGCTGTTCTGTGCTGTGGTGCCAGGGACACTGCTGTTGTTCAGGGTAAGACCCCCAGGTTCCACCCCCCAGAACTTGGAAGACTGAGAGCATGCACCTGTCTGGGGAGATGGGGGTTAAAAGAACTAACACGAGAGGATTTTAAGTGGTGTGGGCCAGAGGGCTGTTCTCATTGTTCCCCTTTCACTGTGTCCCCAACTGTCCCTCCTCAGGGAGGTGCTCACTCACTCAGAGTGTCTCACCCTCCTGCCTGCACCCAGAAGCCCAGTCCCCTGCAGATGTAGCCAACAGCAAGGTGTACAGGACCTGTGTCCTCAAGCCGTCCTTGCTCCTCAGGCTACTATTATTATTATTGTAGTCAATCCTGGAGAATAATAAGGCAGTGGAGACAGTCAAAAGGAACCCAGGAGACCTGTCACATAGCTCATACATGGCCGTGGGCATGTCCCTTACCCTTTCTGGGAAAATATCACTGGCATCCAGGAGGGTCTGAAAAATTCTTCACCATCTCCTCCTACTCACGCCTCCTCCCACCCCCTCAAACCCCCCAGAAGCGCTGGCAGAATGAGAGGTTTGGGGTGGACACCCAGGATGACTATGAAGATGAAAATCTTTATGAGGTGAGTGGAAGGTGTGGGTAGGGCAGGAGCATGTATTTTGGGGGTCCCCCCTCCCTGGGGTAGAGTGAAGGCAGGGACCCCAGGTGTCAGGGTACTGATGCCCCGTACCCCATGGTGTCCCTCCAGGGCCTGAACATCGATGACTGCTCCATGTATGAGGACATCTCCAGGGGCCTCCAGGGCACCTACCAGGACGTGGGCAGTCTCCACATTGGAGATGTCCAGCTGGAGAAGCCGTGACTCCTTCCCCAGCATAGGCACCCTGACCTGTCTGCTATGTGCACCCAACTCCAGCTTCTCTCCTGGAACATTCTCTCCTCTTTCCTGGGAGCTTCCTGAGTCATCTTCCCCCTTGGAGTGTCCCACTCTTCCCTGGAGACTGCCTCCCCCCCCCAACTAACCCAGCCCTCCCTTGTTGCCTTTCCCAGGCTTCCTCCCCAGTGGGTAATGAGCCCTTAATCGCTGCCTCTAGGGGAGCTGATTACAACAGCCTCGTTAGTGTCACCCCCTCCTCCTGGATCTGTCATGGCCACTTAGTGATAATAAATCCTTCCCAACTGCAGATCTTGGCAGGAGTCATGGATCTCATGAGGATGCACCCCCTCCTTCCTTGGGACCCAGGAGTTCAGGCCTAAGCCTTCTTCTCCAGACCTAGGATTCTGGGCCCAAGTCATGCTCCACCCACTCCCTACACCTGGGACCAGGTAGTCAGACTTGGTCACCCCCACCCACCCACCCAAAAAACAGGAAGTCTCCTGGCAAATCCCCCACCCCAATAGAAGGACCGGTTTGGCCCCTTCTAGTGCCTCAGCCCTCTCCATGTCCCCAAGCAAGGAGGGTAAGTGGAAGGGGTGTCATGGCTACCAAATTTTTTATTGCCTTTTTAAACTCTGGAAAGAGTGGACTATCCTGTAAGGTTTGTTCTGAATTCCTCTATGGGGAGACAGGGGAGGAAACCCAGGGGAAAGTGACAGGCTGTGACACCCAGTCACTCAAGTAGGGAGAAGAGAGTGGCAGAGGTACAAAGAGGCAATCAAGGAGAGCCAGCAAGGGAAGAAGGGATGATTTGGACACTGGGAATCCAAGAGACAGGCATAAGGAGGCGGAAAGAGAGGCAGCAAGAAAGAGACAGAGGAAAGACAAGTCCACGGACACCTGGACACGGAGAGGCTGACCGAAGAGACTGTCAGGGAAAGCCGGAGCCTGAGGGGCGGATGCAGAAAGATGAGAGAGGGGAGAAGGGCTACAAGGGAGAGAGGGACAGAGGAGGAAGAGCGGGGAAAACAGGCCAGGACGAGAAAGACCCCACAGGGGAGGGAATGAGCCACTGGGACCAGGGGAGAAGGGCACAGAAGCAGGACGCCCAGAGGGGCGAAGAAAGAGGAAGAGCAGGGGCGCACGGAGACGGAGGGCAGGGGAGGCTGCCCTGGTCCCCCGCCCCGGCTGGTGGGCGAGGCGATGCGGGACCCCGGCCGGAGATGCGAGCACTAGGGAGCCCGCTGGGCGCGCGGACAGACGGACCCGGCAGGGAGGGCCGGGCGGGACCGGGCGGGGCCGGTGCCCGGGGGAAAGGAGGGGCCGGGCGGGCGGCGAGAAGGGGAAGGAAGCGGAGGTGCCGGGCGGGCGCGGGGCGCGGGCAGGAAGCGGGGAGGGGCGGCGGGGCGGGGGCCTCCGGAAAAACGCCCCAACTTCCTGCCCCGCCGGAGCCAGGAAGCGGGAGCCGGGACGCAGGGCCCGGGATCGCCGAGCCCGACCTCGGGCGCCCCGCCGGTCACCTCCCAGCGCGGACACCAGGTACACCGTCCCGGCCCCGCCCGGCCTCCTCCCCTTGGCTGCCGGGGGAAGTGGGACGGAGGAGGGCGGGGGCTGGGGCGCTGCGGCGGCGGAGGGGCCTCTCCTCCGAGACCCCTGACCCGCGCCCGCCCCTCCTGGGGCCTCAGTTTTTCCATCAGTCAAAGGGGACAGAGAGCGCTGGAATATCTGTCAAGTGCCCAGGGGGCGGGGATGAATGCTGAGAGCCGGGGTCAAGGCTCCCAACTGTTCAGGACGGATGATCACACCCACTGCACGGGTGGGGAAACTGAGGCCCGGGAAACCGAACCGACTCGTGCCAGGGACACTTCGTGAGACAGTGTGCAGTTGGGATTTGAATTCTAAGTTGCTTTCCGCTAAGCGGCGTCCTCCATCCCTGCACGCTCTAGGGCCACCTAAAAAGAAAAGCAACAACAATAACGCCGTGGGCCACTGGGAAGCTGAGAGTTGCAGAGCGCGTTTGAAAGCGTTTTCGGGAAGCTCCTCTTTGGGCCGTTAATTATACCCTGGGAGATGGGAGTAGGGGAAAGAGCTCGAAACTTCCCGCATTGTACAGATGGGAAGACTGAGGCTTGGAAACAAGTCACTGCATTTTCAATGTTACCCTGATGTCAAGGAAAGGTATGCTCAAACCCAAGTTTAGCTCTCCAGCTCCCGCGGAAAGGGGTGGTGGGGTTGCGGAGGGAATGTATGAGCGCCGGGAATTCAGAAGGTTCCCGTGTTGGGGAAGCAAATAAGGCGCGGACCCCCAGTGCAAGGTCCAGAGATTTAGGGACAGAGCGAGACGGTGATCTCGGGTTGAGTTCTGGCTAGGAGTTGGAACCACCCTTACCTCCGGTCAGGGGGGCGGGGCCCGAAAGAGTGACAGGAGCAGTCGAGATACGGAAACGCCGGCCCTCCAAGGCAGGCCAGAGCGGCCCTATCTGGCCAGCGTGGCTCAGTGGAAAGCTAGAGCGGCGGGCGGAGGAGTAGAATCGCGGGGACAGGAGCCTGGTAGGAGCCAGGCTAGAGCGGTCGGCAGGAGGAGTGGAGCTGGGCGTAAAGTGGACTCTGGGGCGGCTAGAGCGACTCGGCGGCAGGGGTGGGGGAGCCCGGAGCCCGCGCGCGGAGGCTTCGGTTTCGGCGGCTGCAGTGACTTCTCTTCCAACCCAAGCAGGTGAGGGACGCGGGTCCTAGCTGGCGTCAGGCTCTGCGCGTCCGACCCGGCATCCCCCGCTGTTTATACCTCTGCATCCGTATAGAGTTTAGGGCCCGTGTAGAGCCGCCACGTCCTATGTAAGATTTGGGGCTCGTGAAGACCCGCCACGTTCCATATAGGTTACAAGATCTTCCAGACCCTCCAGGTTCCGGCTAGCCTCCCGTGGAGGGCCGGCCTCTTGTAAACATAGGGTTCTGATAGGTCAATAGCATCCCCTAGAATCCTGGGCCCTATAGATCTTGGGTCCCGGGATACACCACACACCCCTGCAAGAATTCTGTGCCCCCATTTAAGTTTCCATAAGTCCCGTAGACTGGCTGCTTTCCCTATAGAATCATGATCCATATTATCTCAGATTCTTTAGATCTACCGTGTGTCAATAGAATCTGGGGCTTTATACATTCTAAGGGCTCCTTTTAGGTTCTTCAAGACTCCCAAAGGTTCTTGGAGATCCTGGGTCATCCTGTCAATATCTTACAGACCCTGAGCCCATGTTCGGCACTTTCCTCTAGAATCCCCACGCCATGAACCTTCTAAACCTGTCGATGAACCAAAACCTCATTCTCATGGTGCTCCCTTTGCTGGATCCCAGGCCTTGTCAGTCGCCTATAGATCACATTTTCCCTTGGACAAAACTTCACCTATAATTCCGTAGCTTCTGTGGGGGCCCCCTCCCCTCCCATGCCCTAAACATTGAGCACTTCCGCTCACCCCAGTCCCAGTCCTGAGCCCCAGGCCAGATCCAACCTGCACTCCTGCCCAGGCCACAGCAGCTGCATACCCCTGACTTTCCCAGGCTCCTAAAGAGACTTGTGTATCAGAGCTTTTGGTTCAGATTTTAGTTTCCTAAGGGTGTGATGGGGGATCCTTATGCTCTGAAGTAATGCAGTCTATCAAATTCATCTACTCTGAAGCCAGACTGCCTGGGTCTGAATCTTGGCTCTGCCTCTTGTGAGCTGTGCTTCAGTTTCCTTCTCTGTAAAATGGGGATGAGAATAATAGTGGCAAAAAAATTAAATCAGAATATTACTGGCCTCACGAGGTCGTGGAGAGGATTCTGTGAGTAAGCATCTGTAACACGGTATGCTATATTGGGCATATACTAAGTGCACATTGAGTGTTAGTTATTATTTTATATAATTATGATGAGGAGTGAGGAGATAATGCTTGTCAAGTATGACTTGAGACCTGGCACTAAGCATTGCTCAGATAATATGCCTTCCCTTCTTTGCTCCTTCCCTGCCCCCCGTTGTGGGTTTGGAACTCATGTTAGGCAAGTTCCCTACGCCTGAGCTACAACCTCAGCTCCTCTTTTGGGACAGTCTTGCCTCAGTTGAACTTTTCCATCCTTAAGTGGGATAAGTGTGGATTCTGTGTCAGTGGTCATATCTTCCAACCCAGAAGTTGCAACTGATGGTCTAGGAATGAGACTAGCATAAGGTGCTTGCTTTTGTGGTGTTTAACTGAATTAATACACAAGCAGTCCTTAGAGCAGTACCCAATGTAAGTACTAGGTGAGTTTAGCTCTCATAATAAATAATTACTGTTATTTTTCTGCCTTGCTTTGCAAATTTATTTATGTGAACATTTAACTGCTCAAATCTTGAAATCACCCAAGCTTGCATGGTAGACACACTTTTTATGGAAAAGAATAAAAATGATACCTGCTTGGGTGGATCCTACAAGATGGCATTTGTACATTACCAAAAGCATCATTATTTTATAATCGTAGCACTATCATAGCTACCATTTATGAGTGCTAGGGAAGACGCCCATGGAAGAGGGAAAAGGGTGGGTCTCAGGCAGCTAGGATTATAAATAGCTTTGGGGTGTAGGGAGCTGCACCTCCCCCATCCACCCCACCCATCTTCCCACAGCTCCTTCCCACCTGACACAGCTTCTGGGGCATTATTCAGGCTAATTAGGGACACAGAAATGTCTTTGGAAAGACTCAAGGAGAAGTGGAGACAAAGATGGGAGAGACATTGAGAGATGAGGAGAGAAAGGGATGGAGAAAGATGACACAGCAACCTGGGACTTCAGAAAGTGGCTGTGGAAGGGCAGGCAGGCACACAGAGGGAGAGAAGCAGGGAGTAATGGAACCAGGGTGGAGGAGGGTGGAGAGGCAGAGACCAGTCAGGAGGAGACAGGGCTGAAAGAAGGGGAAGAGCCCAGGAAGCAGAAAGAAGGGCAGAGACAGGAGGCAGATTCCAGGGAGAGACAGTCAGGCCCCACCCCCGGAAGGAAGATCATGTAGGTTAGAGGGAGACTCACACCTTGGGGGTGGCTGTCAAGGGCCCCTCCCTCATTTTCTGGGACCAGATGCTGGGAAAGATAGTTGGTTCCTGAAAGAAAGAAGAACCCCTAGAGGAGGGTTCTGAGTTTTGTTTTCTTGTGTGGAGAAAGTTGGGGGTTGGGGGTTTGCCATTGTGACTTCCTGTCACAGGAAGTGGGGCTAGTGGGTTCAGAGGCAACATCCTGGCCTAGGCCTGTCACAGATCAGAGGAGAGCCCCCCACACCCCAGTCCTCTTTCCTACCTCCTCTCAACCTTCCCTTTAACTGTTTGCCTGAAGGCCCTGCCTCCTTGGGGGCCAACCCCCAGGCCTCTGGTCCCTCCTCATTTAGGGACCCAGATTGCCAGCTCACACCCACAGTCCTTTTGTGGACCCAGGCTCTTGGGCCTCCAGCCTGCGCCCCCCCTCCGGTCCTTGGGCTCCTGGCCCTCCCTGGCTAGTCTCTGAAGGGCTCTTTGTGGCCACACAGAGGCCCCATTGAGCTGCGGAGGCTGGGATGGGGGGAGGCTGTTTACTCACCTTCACACCTGGGCCAGGAATCTCTGAGTAACCGCCCCAGGCTGCCTCCTCCCACCCTAACCGCAGCCCCTCCTCTCCCAGCCCCACAGAGCCTTGGAGATGGAAGACATCGCCCGAGGGGTGGTGAGTGACAGTGACCGGGAGCCAGGGAGGGTGTGGGGACTGGGGGGCTACGAGGTGGGGAGCCTTGTGGACTGAAGCCATGCCACCGCTTCCACAGGCTCCAGGGCCCCCACGGCCTGGCATGGTGCCTGTCAGCATCATTGGGGCTGAGGACGAGGATTTCGAGAATGAGCTGGAGACGGTGAGTGGGAGATGGAGTGGAAATCTTCTGTCTCATCCTCAGTCAGTGTCCCTTCACAGGGCCAATTCTCCATCCTTGGCTATGCCCTCTCTGTCCATCTCTTATTCTCTCATCTTCCCATGCCGCCTTCCTCAGCTTCCTGCCAATCAGTGCCCCCTTTCCAGCACAGGCTTCTTACTCTGGCCCCAATTTATCTCTGCCCCCACCATGGATTCCCATTCATTCTCTCCAACCTCTGTCTCTACTGTCACTATTCTGGTGTAGACACATCACCACCCCCAACTTCCCAGAATCTTCCCCAGTTTGGATCCATTGAGAGGTGCCATGGACCAGGTAGGGCCACCAAGGCCTCTTTGCCTCTGCCCAAGGCTCTTAGCTACCTTCTTTCCCACCTGCAGAACTCAGAGGAGCAAAACAGTCAGTTCCAGAGCCTGGAACAGGTGAAGCGGTGCCCCGCCCACCTCATGGCCCTCCTGCAGCATGTGGCCCTGCAGTTTGAGCCAGGACCTCTGGTAAGGACACAGAGGGAGAGGGAAGGGGGAAGCAAGGTTGGGCAGGCATGCCTTTCAGTGAGCTAGACCAGTAAAGGCAAGCCAGGAGGGTCTGGAAAACAGATCCAGAACACATAGCACAAATCTAGAAATAGCACAGCAGATGAGAGCCAGAAAGCACACCATGTGATCTAGACAATACTGAGTACCCCATGTAAACCTGTGAGGCGACAGCACTGGCCAGGAGGTACCCATTGCAGGCCATGCATGCAGCCACAGAGAACCCTGTAGCGTGGCAGAAACATGTCCTGTAGGTTGCCTTTCAGGACTGGAGCAGGGTCCCCTGTCACAGTGCCCTTCCCACAGACTTTGAAGGAGGATCGAGCTAGACCTCTGCAGGTGTTACCAGTCAGCATTCGGGGTTGGTGCTTGGGAGAAAGCTGTTAGCCATCCAGCCTGGATGACACCATAGCCCTTGATCTGAAACAAGGAAACCACCGCAAGTGCCTACCACGTGGGCAGGACGTAATTGTTAATCCAGAAACCTCTTGCACCAGGCAGAAGATACCTGGGATTTGTGGATTCAGGACCATGCTATCCAGAAACACCTTCAGAGTCTAGAAAACTCAGGAGGTAATATATGAAGGAGAGGCCACAGCACTGGCCAGTGGGAGTCTGTAGATGAGGCCTCATCCCAAGAAGACCCAGAGCAGCCCAACACGGGCCTCGAGCTGGGAGACAGCTCAGCCATGCACTGCATGGAAATGTACCATGCTTCCCTCCAGAAAACTGGGAGACAAAGCAATAGCGAAGAGGAACCCTTGGGGATGTAGAAGGAAGGGGACATCAAAAGCAAAGACTGGGTGTCCTGATGCCTAAGCTTTAGAAACTGGCAGAAACGGGGAAATGGCCAGTATCATACCTGTCTGCATGCCCTTCATCAGGGAGTCCTGCCTAAGCCCTGGGTTTCTAGAACATGAGGATGCTTCCTAGCCCTCAGCACAGGGATGGTGCCAACTGCCATATTGTTTATGAATGTGGAAACTGAGGCCTAGAGAGGACCAGAGCTTGTTGAAGTGACCTCAGATGGCCTCTGGCATTTTGAGATTTGTCCTCATGTGGCCCCTCAGGCTTTATTTCAGGGGTGGAGGTAAGGAGCGTGGATGTAGATTTGTTGAAACTGTTTAGAGAAAGTCTGCCTTACCACACTTAAGGCCATGTCACTTGCCAGGTGAGAACCCCCCTGGGAGTCAGGACAGGTTGGAGTCCCTGCTGCACTGCCAGAGTCATCCAGCCCAGAGCTGGCACACAGGCAACCTCAGGAGATGCTGAGTGAGCCTGACTCCTCCACCCATTTATTTATCAATCCCTTGCTGTGCATGGGGACTCAGGATCAGACCCTACCCACCACTGCTATGTCCACAGCAAACTCTAAAGTTGCTCACAATATTTGTAGACAATGGGGAGTCGCAGGGAGACAGGCTACCTGCGTTCAGATCCCAGCTTTGCCACTTACCAGCTGTGTGACCTTGGGTAGGCATCTTTTGTTTTTTGGTTTTTTTTTTTTTTAATTGTCGATGGACCTTTTTATTGTATTTATTTATATGTGGTGTTGAGAATCAAACCCAGTGCCTCACACATGCTAGTGCTGTACCACTGAGCTACAACCCCAGCCCAAGTAGGCATCTTAAACTCAGTTTTCCTATCTATAAAATGGGAGTAATGTATGCTGCACTCCATGGTGCACACTTAATTTCAGCTACTTGGGACAGAGGCTGAGGCAGGAGAATTCCAAGTTGGAAGCTAGTCTGGACAACTTGGTGAGACTCTGTCTCAAAATAAAATTATAAAAAAGAATTGGGAATATAATTCAGTGGTAGAGCATGTGCCTAGCATGCAAGAGGCCCTGGGTTCAATCTCCAGTACTTTTAATAAAAAGGCAAAACAAAAAAATGGGGGTAATGATGATCCCTGTGATCGAACAGATTCATTTATGCACAACAAGGACTTAGAATCACATCTGGTATACACCGAGCCCTCGGTATGACTAGGAGGAGTAGTGAAGAGACAGAAACAGCAAGAACTATATAGGATAGAAAATTAGGAAGTGCTCATGGTGATGACCCCAGAGAGGCTAGGGGAGGCAAGGCCTGGGGAGTAGAGGTAGAGATCAGGGAGTGCTTCCTCAGGAGGTGGCGTGAGAGCCCTTCAGTCACTGGGCACCTGGGGGCTGGGAAACCCCTCAGGCTATCCAGAGGGGGAGTGTGGTTGGGTGCCGGGAAGGAGAACAGTCACACTGTATGTCCTCCCCAGCTCTGCTGCCTGCATGCGGATATGCTGGGCTCACTGGGCCCCAAGGAGGCCAAGAAGGCCTTCCTCGACTTCTACCACAGCTTCCTGGATAAGACCGCGGTGAGAGACACCCTTAAGCCACCCATCCCCACCGACTTGGCCCTGGAGAGCCTCTGTGTACCTCCCGACCTCCCCCACTGAGGCAACTTAAAGGGCAGCTTTGCTGGGGTGACTGCCACCTGGGCCCTCCCCAGCATCCTCTCCTCCCCCGAACTCTTGTTCCTACCGGGCCTCCTGGGCTGCATCCCCGGCTCTCCCAGAGTTCCCCCTCACTAAAGTTTCTCCCCTGAGCAGGTCCTACGGGTGCCTGTCCCTCCCAACGTCGCCTTTGAACTTGGTAAGGAGAGAAGAAGGGGACGAGAGTTGAGGGAGGGTCTCTGACGGGGGCAGGCAGCGCCTCCCAGGACACCTGGGGAGAGAGGTCAAGATTCATTCCTCCCTTGATAGTGGCACCCCAGGGAAGCTTGGCTGTCTGCAGTTGGATGGGGACTATGGTCTGAGCGAGTGGGGAGCCGGGCTCAGAGACTTGGCCCCCAGCCCATGTGTGTCCCTGCAGACCGCACGCGGCCTGACCTCATCTCTGAGGATGTCCAGCGGCGGTTCGTGCAGGAGGTGGTGCAGAGCCAGCAGGCAGCCGTGGGCCGGCAGCTGGAGGACTTCCGCTCCAAGAGGCTCATGGGCATGACGCCCTGGGAGCAGGAGCTGGCCCAGCTGGAGGCCTGGGTCGGGCGGGACCGAACTAGCTATGAGGCCCGCGAACGGCATGTGGCCGAGCGCCTGCTGACCCACCTGGAGGAGATGCAGTGAGTGGCCCGGGCACCCTGTGTCCTCAGTCCCCAGTTTGCGGGTCCCTCCCAGCCCCAGGGCTTGTTTCTTAGCACGAGGGCTCTTCCTCCTCCCTGGCATTTTCATTCATCCCGGTCCTGGATCTTCCCTTCTTGGCTTTGGGGTCCCTTTGCGGTTCCTGGGTCTTGTCGGTGTTCTTGTGCTTGGGCTGGGCTCTCGGGCCTGCCTAGGTGTTGCCCATCCACTTGGAAGAGCGCCTCCCTTCCTCCTGACGCTTCCCAGTTGCCCTTCCTACTCAGAGTGAGAGCACCCAGAGGGCTGTGCTCGTTGGCAGGGACCCCAGACTTCACAGCTTTGCCACAAAACTATTTTCTTTTCCCTACAGACATACCATCTCCACCGATGAAGAAAAGAGGTAATGGGGGTGGACAGCATGGCAGGAGAGGCCATTGGTCCCCTGGGGTTGGGGAGGGTGCTGAGGCCTGGACTGCCTGCCTGTTGAGCCCTCCCCTCCTTCCTCAGAGACTCAGGAAGTGGTTGTGGGATGGGGAGGCGAGGCCGTGCCTCTACGCTGGGACAGCAGTGTGCACATGTCTGTGTTTTGAGCCCTCACTGTCCCCTCCCCACAGTGCTGCTGTGGTCACTGCCATCAGCCTGTATATGCGACACCTGGGGGTGCGGACCAAGAGCGGGGACAAGAAGTCGGGGAGGAACTTCTTCCGGAAAAAGGTGCTGAGGCCAAACTTGGCCCTTTCACCTCCAAAGACATCCTGGAGGAGCCTCAAGACCCTGCCTGACCCTGGGGTCCTATTCTGCCTTCTTGCATCTTGAACATGGTAACCTCCTCTGCCCCCCAACCTCGCAGGTGATGGGGAACAAGCGGTCAGACGAGCCTCCCAAGACCAAGAAAGGACTGAGCAGTATCCTGGATGCTGCTCGCTGGAACCGGGGAGAGCCCCAGGGTAAGGTGGCCCTGTCCTCAGCCCCACCCTGTCTTTTCCATTCCACCCCCACCTCACCGTCCCACTCTCTTGTTTCAGCTCCAGATTTTCGACACCTCAAAAGCGAGGTTGATGGTAATGAACCTGTAGCCAGAGCATCCATCCTGGGTCTGAGGGAGGAGGGCTGGGTCTGGAGAGGAGGCAGTGTGTAGGGAGGACCCTTGGTCCTTGAGGGAGGAGGGAGGTCTCCCTATGGTGGGGAGAAGGTGCAGAGCCGCCTCCTGGGTTCCCTGCAGTTGTGGATTGGCACTGCTGACCTCTCATTTCCTTCTTTCTCCCTGTTGCCTCCTCAGCTGAGAAGCCAGGCCCTACAGACCGGAAGGGAGGCCTGGGAGTGCCTTCTCGGGACCGGAACGTTGGGGCTTCTGGACAGGACATCCCTGGAGTCTCTCTGCACCCTCTGTCTGGAGACAGCCCAGACCGGGAACCAGGTGAGTTTCCTGGGCTACGGCAGGACCTGCTTAGATAAAGGCCGTCCCTGGCGAGGCCTCCCCTTTGTTCTCAGCATCTGCCTCTCCCCGCTTCTGGGCAGTGTCGTGTCTGCCCCTCCTTGGACTAACACTTCATTCCTTGGGGCCTGGTTTTGCAGGACCTGAGTACAGGCAGACCACCTCAGATCACTTCCATGCCCCCTTGAGTGTTGAGGCAGCTGCCCCAGTAACTTCATCGTTCATGTTCCTCAGGGCTGTGTGGCTCTCGGCATCCTGGATCTGAGGTGGCCGCTTGGCCTGGCCTGCATTCCGATCCCCACTCTGCATCTTACCAGTGCTATGCTCTGTGACTCGTCCCCTTGCTGAGCCCCAGTCCATTCCTCTCCGCATGTGGTCTACCTCTGCCCACGGGTCTGGGAAGAGGAATGTTGGCAGAGGCCCTGCTGCCTCCAGTCCCCCCTGCCTTGGGAGACTGCAGTGTCGCTGGGTGGATGTGTGCAGGGGGCACCCTAGTCCTGAGGATCACCACCCCTTGGCTCCTGCCATGTTCTCTGCATTCTTAACATCTGTCTCTCCTTAAAGGACCCAGCTGTGGCATGGTGTCTGCCAGGCACTGGGTGCTTTAGCCCCCACCCCCTTCCTCAGCAGGGGAGACCGAGGCCCCTAGAGGGAGAGTCTTGCCACCCCAGGGCCTTCCAGCCAGCTTAGCTCCCCCCTCCACTCTGCAGGTGTGGATGCTCCCCTGGAGCTGGGGGACCCACCCCCACAGGGCACAGTGAACCTGGAGCCCCCAGCGCCTCCAGAGAGCACAGAGGAGGGTGCTGAGACGGAGAGGTGCCTGACCCGGGTGCCGGGAGGGCAGGGCAGGGCCAGCTTCCTGGGGGTGGGGGTCGCCGCTGCCATTCGCACCTGCGTCTCCTGAGCTAGCTCCATGCTGCGCCCCTTCCTCTGCTCTTCTGTCCTCCTCCACTCTTCATCGTCGTTCTCTCTTCCTCCCCTTCTCCCTCCTTCCGTGTTCGCTGTTCCTCCTCTCTCTCCTCTGTTCTCCTTCCTTCTCTCCTCCTTCTTTCTCTGGCCAGGTTTTCTTCCCCTCCTCCCCTTTTCTTCCTCAGCCTCTCCTACCCCTTTCATTTTCAGTCCCTTCCTCCCCTTGTTTCAGGCCCCTGCCAGCCTCGCTTCTGCCCCTGGTGCCCTTCATCCCCCCTCTGTGCTCCATGCTCCGTGCCCCGGGGGCCCTGTCCCCCTCACATTTGGGGGGCAGGCTCTGCCCCCTGCCTGTCTTTGTGCTGCTGCTTTGGGGCCCCTTGGTGGGTGTAAGGAGGTGGGTTGGGTTCCATCTGGTCCACCTCTGACCCTGTGCCCCTCTCTCCCCAGAAGGTGGAAGAGGTGGGTGCCTGGGCCCTGGTGGGGGAGGGCTAGCCCCTCCCCCATTTCTCCCAGCCCCTGTCCCTCCCCTCGGCCACCCTCTCCCTTTCAGCCCCTCTGAGGGGTGGGTGGGGAGCGTCACCTTCCCAGTTGAAGAGCTAAGTATTTAAATCTTCCTCTCTCCCCTTCTATCCCTATTCCCCTGCTTCAGGGAAGGGGGGGTCAGTCCTCTACCACACTGGGTCCCCCTTGCCCCATCAAATTTCAGTGCTCCTGACCACCCTCCACTGCCCGGGCACCTCAAATCCCACTACTTCTAACTCTCCTCTCTCTTCTGTTGCATGTTTGATCCCTAACCTGTTCTCTCCTTGTTCCTGTCCTGTCCCTGTTCTGTCCCTGTTCTGTTCTCCTCTGTCCCTGTCCCTGTCCTGGTCTCCTCTGTCCTTGTCCTGTTCTCTGTCCCTGTCCTGGTCTCCTCTGTCCTTGTCCTGTTCTCTGTCCCTGTCCTGGTCTCCTCTGCCCTAGTCTCCCCTATCCTGTCCTGGTCTCTCCTTGTCCCTGTCCTGGTCTCCTCTATCTCTGTCCTGGTCTCCCCTGTCCTGGTCCCTCCTGCCCTGTCTTGGTTCCCTCTGTCCCTGTCCCCATCTCTCCTTGTCCCTGTCCTGGTCTCTCCCTGTCTCTGTTCCTGTCCTGGTCTGTCCTTGTCTCTGTCCTGGCCTCTGTCTGATTCTGTCCTTGACCTTGGGGTCCAGGCTATCAGGGCGTCTGGGGCGCTCAGAGAGCCTGCGGGTGAGCGACCGCCGCCGGCCTTCCCGGGGCAGCCTCGGGGCTAAGGGCCGGGGTGGGGGCCGCTCCCGGAGCGACGTGGACATGGACCCCAGCTCCGCTACGGCCGTGCTTGGCCCTGCCCGACGAGCCACGTACGTCTCTCTCCCCATCCACTGAGGCAGCCTGGAGAGTCAGGGAGGGGGTTGTTGCCAGTCACAGGGGGCAGCAGATGCTGAGGTCACTAAAAGCCAGCTATGATCGTGGGCCTTGGAGGAGTGGGGGGACACTTTTGTCTAGAGATTTGGGGACTTCTGTGCAGCATGGACCAGCCCGGGGTACAGAGAGGTTGACCACTAGGGAGTCAAAGTCTTCTTCCTGAGGTGTCCCAAGCTGGGACCTTACAAGGCCTCTGCCCACAGCCCTGAGCCTGGAGATGAGGGGGAGCCAGGGCGGTCAGGACTGGAGCTGGAGCCAGAAGAGCCTCCTGGCTGGCGGGAGCTCGTCCCCCCAGACACCCTCCTCGGCCTGCCCAAAAGCCAGGTGAAGCGGCAGGAGGTGATCAGCGGTGAGTGCCACCCCTCCACCCTGCTGTGACCAAGGAGAGAGACTGCGGGAGGTGTCCATCTTGGTGGCGTTTACCATCACGGTGCCTGAGAGCAGCTCGTGTCTAACACAGGACGGCTGCTTACATAAATTACAGAAGCCGCTTGATGCAGCTGTCAGAGTCATGTTTTCAGAGAATGTGTAGCTAGGGGCTCGGGTGTGGCTCATGGTGGAGCACTTGCTTAGCACGTGCAGAGCCCTGGCTTTATCTCCAGCCCTGTGAAAGCAAAGTGCCAGAAACAGTATACAAAGTCATATTTCCAGTGTAAGCCTTTGTTTCCTTATTTGTGAAACATGGGCTCTAACACTTCCTCCTTCAAGACTGTCATGAAGATGAGAGGATCATGTGAACATTCTTGCAGTGCTGGGCACAGGGGACACGCATTTACTGGGATTGTTGTTATTAGTACGATCTTAATGGCTTAGGGGGAAAAGGTTCCCACAGGGAAAAGTTTGGGGAAATGATTAATGTATTAGCAGGGCTTGCTTCTGGGTGGGGAGATGTGGGTGAATCTTCTGGTCTTAATTTATGTGTGTGTGCTTTCTAATTGTGTGTGGAAAGAGGGATGGCAAAAGTAGAGAACATGTGGAAGCTTGTTCAAAAGTTTATTTACAGGTTTCTTAATAGTAGGAAAGATGCTCCTTCAGAGTTTTTAGGGCACAGGCTGGGGGTGTGGCTCAGTGGTAGGTGCTTCTTAGCAAGCAGTCTTGGGTTCAATCTGAAGCACTGCAAAAACCAAAACTCTGACTTTTTAGGTACACAGTGAGTACTTTTTGGGTCATAAACCTTTCTAAAATGATAAAAACATAGGCAGTCCTATGTGATAGAACTCTCTGGAATGGTGAGAAGTGTGCTTTGTCTGCATGTCCAGCTTGGTAAGACTAGCCACATATACATCTTAAAATGTGGTAGATACAACTGAGAACTGGATGCTTGTGTTTCAGTTGCATTTTAATTAATTTAAATGTAAACAGATGTATGAGGCTAGTGGCTACCCCACTGGCCAACATAGTAATTTCTCTCAGAAAAATATGCATAACACACATAACAGTGCATTTAGTTTCAGCAGACTTCTGGGGCCCTGGAATTTGTGCACACACCCTCTAGTGGGATCCCTGGATCTGAGTTACCAACCTGTGCTACAGGGAATCATCATACAGAAATCACAGCTGAGAAAACGGCTGGACGGTTGGACAGTATACACAGCTGCAAACTTGCTAGTGGGGGGACGAACTCAGCCTGGTTTGCCTAGGACTTTCTCAGTTTTGTTGTTTCTGTGATGCTGAGGGTCAAACCCAGGGTCTCACACACACTAGGCAATCGCTCTGCCACTGAGCTGCAGCCCCTACTCAGCTTCCACAGTTTTATTACTGAAAGTCCCACAGCCAGCAAATTGGAACCACTGCTCACTCTGGCTGGCAGAAGAAAGGCACTGCCAGTCAAGGAATCCTCCCCAGCTGCTTAAGGGAACAGATGACCCCACCCAGAGAGTGTGTCCCCTAGACCAACACCTAGGAAACATCCTCACCCCCTGTGGCTCTGGCCTCCCCTCCTCATTCCCCCAGCCCACTTCTGAAGCCATCACTCTCCTCAGTGATGCTTCCTGCTTTGCCCCACCCCCACCCCACCGCCCCCAGAGCTGCTGGTGACAGAGGCGGCCCATGTGCGCATGCTGCGGGTGTTGCATGACCTCTTCTACCAGCCCATGGCTGACGGGGGCTTCTTCCCTCTGGAGGAACTGCAGAACATCTTCCCCAGCCTGGATGAGCTCATCGAGGTACACTGTGAGTATCCCTCACAGTGGGATCCCGAGGTGCACAGGCCGTATCCCTCCTTCACCCCACCCACCTTTCTCCTTGGAGGCCTCTGCAGACCCGGAATTCAGCCTGTTCTCTTTGAGCCCCTACCGTGGGCAACCTCTGTCTTACTACAGAGAGCCACCTGTCTGGGGCCCCCAGACCTCACATCTCAAGGCAGCAGGCATTCCATCTAAGCTCATGAAGGGTGGGAGACAGGCTCACTGGCCCCTAAGAGTCGGACACAGACCCCTGTGGCTACAGGTGACCCCCACCGTCTCCTACCTGGGTACTGCAGACAACCTTCTAGGCCCTAACAGAGCACCTGCTTTCCTCACTGCCCCCACAGCCCTGTTCCTCGATCGCCTGATGAAACGAAGACAGGAAAGTGGCTACCTCATTGAAGAGATTGGAGACGTGCTGTTGGCCCGGGTGAGAGTGTCCTCCCCAGTCCCTCGTTGCCACTAGGGGTCTGATCCCCAAGCCTGTCCCACTTTAGACTCCCATCCCTGCTCGAGACCCTATTTTTGCCCATCGCCCCTGAGACCTTCCCTGGCCTGAATCTTGCTGTAGTTCGATGGTGCCGAGGGCTCCTGGTTCCAGAAAATCTCCTCCCGCTTCTGCAGCCGCCAGTCATTTGCCTTAGAGCAGCTCAAAGCCAAACAGCGCAAGGAGCCTCGATTCTGTGCCTTCGTACAGGTGAAGTGATACCCGGACTCCAGGTCCCAGGGGAGGATGGGGCTGTTGTCCCCACCGTGGGATGAGCCAAAGCACAGGCCACCCAGCGCCGATTCCCCACAGGATGCTGAGAGCCGCCCACGGTGCCGCCGCCTGCAACTGAAGGACATGATCCCCACCGAGATGCAGCGGCTGACCAAGTACCCGCTGCTCCTGCAGAGCATCGGGCAGAACACAGGTACTGTGGGGCCCCACCCCTCTGCGCCTTCTCTAGCAGCGACCCCTTCTCTAGCAGTGACCGCTGAGCCGTGAGCTTCCAGGGTGGGGATTCACTGCAGCCAGTCTGTCCCTTGCCCACAGAAGAGCCTACAGAACGGGAGAAAGTGGAGCTGGCAGCCGAGTGCTGCCGGGAGATTCTGCACCACGTCAACCAGGCTGTGCGTGACATGGAGGACCTGCTGGTGAGCCCTGGCATGGCCCCAGCAGGGCTGGGGTGTGGTATGTGTGGGGGCTGGACCTGCCCTCACCTTGTCCCAAGGTCAGACCAAACTGTCCCTCATGACTGCCCCTCAGGGTCACTGCAGGTCAGGCCTGGCTTCAGAGGTTGGCCTTGCTTCTCAGCTTGTGCTCCTTGGGATCACTAAGGGTCAGCCCCAGAACTTGTCCCCATAATACTCTTCATTTCTGCCCCAGCGGCTCAAGGATTACCAGCGGCGCCTGGACTTGTCCCACCTGCGGCAGAGCAGCGACCCTATGCTGAGCGAGTTCAAGGTGGGTCCCCTGTCTGCCCCTCCCCATGGCCCACCCAGGCCTGCTGCCCTGACACACAGCCCACCCTGCCCGTCTGTTAATGCGCACAGTGCACCTCTGCCCCTACCTCATTCCCAGCCAGGCGTCTGTCTCAACCCCTGACTCTGACCCCTGTGGCCATCCTGGTGGCCACTGTCCTCTCCCCTTCCCACCTTCCCTTGACCATCACGCTCTCTCCTGCCCCAAGAACCTGGACATCACCAAGAAGAAGCTGGTGCATGAGGGTCCATTGACGTGGCGAGTGACCAAGGACAAGGCTGTGGGTGAGCACCAGGGTGGCAGCAGGGTGGGGTCATGAGCGGGTGGGGGGGGTCAGGCGTGAGCACCTGCTGGCCTCGTCCCACAGAGGTCCACGTGCTGCTACTGGACGACCTACTCCTGCTGCTCCAGCGCCAGGATGAGAGGCTGCTGCTCAAGTCACATAGCCGAACACTGACGCCCACGCCCGACGGCAAGACCATGCTGCGGCCCGTGTTGCGGCTCACCTCTGCCATGACCCGTGAGGTGGCCACCGGTGAGTGTGACAGTGGTGTGGCTCAAGGCAGGTCATCCGAGCAGAGCTGCCCCATGGTGCTGGAACCCTCTATAGGACCAGGGAGACCACTCTGATTTCTGTAGAAGTCAAGAAGAGGCCTGCTAGGGCCGGGGTTGTGGCTCAGTGGAGCACGTGTGAGGTACTGGGTTTGATCCTCAGCACACTTACAAATAAATAAAATAAAGGTATTGGCTGGCTGAGGCAGAGGTGGGCGGGGCTGGGTAGGGGGCCTGTTAAAGCAGAGGGGAGCCGAGTGCATTGGTGCATGCCTATAATCCCAGCAGCTCGGGAGGTTGAGGCAGGAGGATCTCAAGTTCAAAGCCAGCCTCAGCAACTTAGCATGGTGCTAAGCAACTCAGTGAGACCCTGTCTCTAAATAAAATATAAAAAGGCTGGAGATATGACTCAGTGATTAAGTACCCCTGAGTTCAAAACCTGTTACCAGAAAAATAAAATAGAGGGGAAACTGCCCCCAGCATCTGACATGCCCTGAGCAGTATTTTTTTGGTACTGCAAATTGAACCCAGAAGCATTTTACTTCTGAACTACATCCCAGCCATTTTTTTTTTTTTTCTTTCTCCTGGTACTAGGGATTGAACCCAGGGGCACTTTACCACAAAATATTTTTTATTTAGAGACAGAGTCTCACTAAGTTGCTTAGGGCCTCACTAAGTTGCTGGCCTTGAACTTGCAATCCTCCTGCTTCAGCCTCCTGAGTTGCTGGGATTATAGGTGTGGGCCACTGCACCTCCCTCTGATTAGTATTTTGACATGACACCCTGGCTGACTGCATGGGAATTGTAGGGAGCTGGGGCAGGAATTGTAGGGCTCCAGGAGAGGGATTTGTAAACATACTGCTAAGAAGTTGCATCGGGGTCCTGGATGGTGGGGCAGGCAGGACCGTGGGGTAGCTTGAGGGCTTCTGTAGGCAGAGCAGCCAGTGACTGGTTGCCTCATCAGATGGGGGCTGGGGGAAGCAGAGGGCGGGGGTGGGGGTGGGCCTTGGGTATTGGAGGGACAGTGAGGGGTGCATTGCATCACAGGGCTTCCCAGCCTCCAGTCCGTGCTGAGGGAGGGGTGCACACCAGGGACCCTGGCCCTGAGCGCTGTTTCCTATCTCCCCCCCCCACAGATCACAAAGCCTTCTACGTCATTTTTACCTGGGACCAGGAGGCCCAGATATACGAGCTGGTAGCACAGACCATATCAGAGCGGAAGAAGTGAGGGGGCCTCTGGGGTCAGTGCGGACATGGGAGGCATCACACAGGGTCCAGGGGCGCTGACTGCCCTGGGCTTTGGCCTGTCTCCCCAGCTGGTGTGCCCTCATAACTGAGACTGCTGGATCCCTGAAGGTCCCTGCCCCTGCCTCCCGCCCTAAGCCCCGGCCCAGCCCAAGCAGGTGAGGCGGGCCATGAAGGGAATTGGAGGGACAGGGTTTCCCTGTGCATCCTTGGAACCCAGGCCCGAGCCCCGGCTCCGCGTGTGTGCGCGTGTGCTTACATGTGTACCAGTCCTACCACGGCCTGTCCATGTCCTGTTTCCAGGCCTCTCTGTGTCCCTGTCTCTCTGTCTCTATCTCCAGACCTCCCCACCTCCTACTTTCTGTTCCCTGCCCCTGCTGCCCCCCAGGGCCAGGGGTGTGGGGTCACCAAGCACTTCCTCCCCCAGCACCCGAGAACCCCTGCTCAGCACCTCTGAGAATGGCAACTGTGGCCGAGAGATGCCGCCAGCTGACGGTGAGACCAGAGGACAGAGGGGCCAGGGAGGTTTGTGGGTAATGGGAGGTGTCCACAGGAAGCACGACTGGTTCTGACACCTCCCTTCCCTCACCCAGCTCGGACGGAGAGAATCCTCAGTGACCTCCTACCATTCTGCAGACCAGGCCCCGAGGGCCAGCTTGCTGCCACAGCCCTTCAGAAAGGTAGCCCTGCCCTGCCCTGCCCATTCCAGGCCTCCAAATAGTACCTCTGTTGGAACTAGAGAGTCTTCCCCCTTTCAGATCTCACCCAGCCTATGCCACCGTCCCATGTGGCCCAAGTCCCTCATCCTCCTGCAGCCACCCTCCTCACTTGACCCTAATTCAGTTGTTCCCTGCCCAGTGCCCTGCACCCCATCGCAGCCCTAACCTCCAGCCTCACCTCTGTACCCCCTTCTGAATCTCCCAACCCCATCTCTTTAGCTTTGCCCAGCAGGCCCTGGGCCTGTGCCCTTCCCACCCATCCTGGGTCCCAAGCCAAAGTCCCCTGCCTCTCATAACTCTGTTCCCTTTGCCCTGCTCCCCTGCCCCACTCCAGTGCTGTCCCTGAAGCAGCTCCTGTTTCCTGTGGAGGAAGACAATGGGGCCGGGCCTCCTCGGAATGGGGATGGGGTGCTAGGTGGCAGCCCCCTGGGCCCAGCACAGACCCAGGAAATTCAGGAGAACCTGCTCAGCCTGGAAGAGGCCATAAAGCAGCTAGAGGTATGCTGGGTGAGGGGAAACCTGGGCACGCTGGGAAGGAAGGGTACCCCCTCATCGAAGACCCTTCTCCAGGAATTGGAGGAGGAGCTTTGCCGCCTGCGACCTCTCTTGTCTCAGCTCGGGGGGAATACTGTCCCCCAGCCTGGCTGCACCTGAGGCCCCTGCCCGGGCAGGTGAGTGTGGGAGCTGGGAGTCAGGGTGCTACCTGAGAGAAGCGAGAGTGGGCACCGGGTCCCTGCAGCCGCTCTCTCCCTTTCTCCTTCGCCTCCCGCTCTGCCTCCCACCTCCTCTCTGCTTCTCTCAATTTGTTTCTCTGCCTGTTTCTCAGCCCCTTTTCTCTCCTCTCTGTTGTGTCCGTCTCTCCATCTCTCCCCGTCTCCTCCATTTCTCTCCCTGCCTCCCTTCTCCATCCCCTAGGCCTTTCGCAAGGAGGAGAGGAATGGGGGAGAGGATGTGAGGGGGCATCACCCCCACAGCCGCCGCAGCGTCTCATACCCCCAGGGCCCGAGGAGAGGGAGCGGGCCACGCCTGGGGGGCCCGGCTGGGGTCCTGTCTCCCCCACTGGCCTCAGCCTTCTCTCCCTCCTGCTTTGTTGAGGGACTCAGGCTTCATTCTGGGGGCACTACCATGACCCCACCACTGCCCAGGCCACTTCAGTATTGCCTGTGGGAGCCACCCTCTTTCCCACCCCCAAGTGCCTTGCTCTGTTTTTATATCCTGAATTGGAGGTTTATTTTTTAATATATATTATCTAAGGAGACGCCTGTGTGTGTGAGGGGTGGGCAGAGCCCCTCCGTGACTGTTGACGTTGACTTCCTGGGTCTGACCCCACAACGCTGCCGTGGCTCTTGCTGCCCTTGAGTCGTCCGTTCATTCCTTCTCGTTCATTCCTTCTCGTTAGCAGTTCTCCCAAAGAACCCGCACACACGATATGAGTAAGGCCCTTGCTCCTTCCCAGCCCCCACAGTCATCCAGAATGCTGGGCACCCCACATCTCCCTCTGTTCTTTTATTTTTGTAGTAAACTCTGTAGGTGGCTGTGGAGGTCATGGGGAGCTGGTGGGGAGGGGGCCCCTCCTGGGTAGGGGCTGGGGGCGGGGTTATTGCTCTGAGCTCCCTGTCCCCAGGGGGGCCTGTGTGAGGGTGTCAGGATGGGGGCTGGCACAGGGGGTCAGAGACACGGCCACACAAACACGCAGGTCACAGCACAGGGGCGGGCAGGGGAGGCTGGGCGCCATATTGCACTTTGGGAGTGGGGCCAGGCGGGGACCCCCCTCAAACTGGAGCCTGGGGAGGAGGCTGGAGGCCATTCTATTCCCTCCCCCTCCATGGAGGGGGAGGTAAGACCCCCACTCTGGGGTTGGGGAGGGAGACTGGGCTCTGGGAGGGTGCCGAGGCCTGGGCCTGGGCCTTGGCTGGCATCAAGGGCAGACCAGGTGGCAGAGGCTTCACGGGTGGCTGGGCCGTACCTCGGCAGAATCCATCACCCCACTGGCTCAGCTGCCGGTTCCCCCTTTGCCTGCCTTGGCCTTGGGGGGCACCAGGAGGCCCTCATCGCCCTCGCTGTCAGAGCTGCAGCCGCTGACATCAGTAATCTCCAGTTCTGAGTCACTGTCTTCCTTTCTGCCCAGCGTGGTCTCTGGACCCCCAGCCCCTGGCAGTGCCAGGCGAGGGGCCGCCACCAGGCCTGAGGGGCGCTCAGGACCTTGGCCCTCCCCCGTTGCAGCCAGCAGGGGTGCACCCACGGGGCCGCCCCCTGCTCCCGTGGAAGGCAGGTGGCCCAGGGAACTGGCCAGAGAGTTGGGGTAGAAATGCGGGGGGTAGAGAGAAGGGGACAGCTTGGGGAAGGGGCCTGTGAGGTACGGGTTAAAGTTCCAGGGGTACTCGGGGAAGGCGCGGCCGTAAGGACCCAGCAGGCCGGGGGGCTTGGAATAGCCAGTGGCACCTGGGGGGCACAAGGTATAGGTCAGGCTGGGCTACTCCCCTTGGGGCCCGCCTGTCGGGGAGCTGGTGAAGGGTACCGCCTCCGCACTCCCCCCGCCCCCCACTGTCCTTCCCACTTGGTGACCCCGATCTCACAGGGCTTCCTCCCACTCCACCTCCTCCCTCTTCCCACTGCCTTGCACTCCTTTAGGACCCCTGAAGCCCTTACCCTCCTCACAGGTGCACATGGCCCAGCCCCCACCCCCTTCCTCCACGCCCCCTCCAGTCTTTGCTCCTCTTCCCTCAGACACCTGCAGATCCCCCCTAAGACCCCCAGGCTCTTACCAGAGCCCAGGAACGGGAAAGGGCTGTCCAGCCGCAATTTGTCCGTCTCAGGGGTAAACAGGGGTGTCCGGGCCCCTGGCTCTCCCAGGCGTGGGGCAGAAAACAGGGTCTGCAGGGCCTGGAGGGGATGGTGGCACTGCTCGGACTGCCCTCACCCAGGGGGTTCATGGCAGAGTGGGCACTGGACATTCCAGTTCCAGTTCTGGGATCCCATTATCCAGACTCACCTCAGGGGTGAGGGGAGGAGCATCTGGTCCAGGGCCCCCGGCGAAGGGACCAGGGGTCAACAAGAGTGGGGAGCCAGTGGCAGCAGCCGCTACGTCCAGCAGTGGGTAATTGACGAGCACGACTTTGCTGAAGTTGAACTTGTAGGTGAACCTCTTGCCTTTGGTCTTGTGGAGGATGCGCTTGTTGTAGTAGTAACTGTGGGGAGAGAGCAGGCCTCAGGGCTTCCTAGCACGTGCTCTGTGCCAGCAGGCTCACAGAAGTCCCCTAACCAAGGTCATGGGGCAAGGAAGGGCAAGGCAGGACCTGGGATCCTGCTCAGCATGGCTCCAAAGTCCAGGGCTGAGGGTCCTGGCTGCCCCTGGACTCACAAGGAACTTTGGCCCCAGGATGTAAAGAGAAAGCCCCCAGCGGGTGGGGACCTGAGGGGAGGGAGGAACGCAGGCCCACAGCCCCTCCTCACCGCAGGGCCCGGCTCAGCTTGTCGTAATTCATGTGGGGTTTGCATTTGCGGATGCCCCAGAGTCGGGCCACTTCATCTGGGTCCTTGATGACGAATTCCCCGTAGTCCCCCTGCCAGGCGATGACACCCTGGTACTCCTCCTTCTGCAGCAGCTCCAGGATAAAGTGCCACAGCTGGATCTGCCTGGAGCCCGGGGACGACTCCGGCTTGTAGGCCCAATCCGGGAAGGCAAACCCTGGGGACGGGAGGCAGGGAGCGGCCTGGGTGGGGACGCCAAGTCAGGAGCTCCAGGCTGAACTGACTCCAGAGCGCTGAAGGAACGGCTTCCGAGCCTTGGGCATCTCCAGACCTGCCCTGCTGGACCACCCAGTGGAAGGACCCTGAGTTGGTAACCCCAGCCTGACCCTTCACCTGGGCACAGCTCCCCAGGTTCGGCATGGCTTCAGAGGGGTAAGGGTGTGAGGGATCTGTCCTGCCTCCATGACAGGGAGAAGTAGCAGGGAAGGACAGCCTTCCACGGCGGCAGCCATTCTCCCCACTGTCCCAGGAGGCCCCGGCTTCTCAGGGACCCTGAAACACTCCCAGCTCTTTCTGTCTTCCATATCCTGGTCCCTTGCCCTCTGCTCCTCCCTGCTCCCCGAGGCCCCCGGCACACTGGCAGAGCCTTGGCACGTCTGTCTGCACCTCCCTGTCTGTGCTTTCATGTCCCCCTGTTCCCTACCCACTCCTGTGTCCATGCTCAGGTCTCAGCTGTCCTGAATGGGCTTGCTTGTCCACATGTATGATCCTGTGTCCCTGTGCGCCCACACTCCCAGCGCATCACACACCATACCAGAGACACAGACGTGCCCTTGTGCCACACTGCTGCAAGGACCACTGAGGCAGGCACACCAGACATGGCCACCCAGGACACAGGCCGTGCCTTGCCAACGACCCAGCACTGCACACCCCACCTGTCACGACACAGCTACACATCTCAGGCACCTCAGAACTGGGACCCACTAACAACTGTGACGAGACACAGGAGCCCAAAGACCCAAATGACAAGAGCAGTGATGGAGATGGAGTCAAGACAGGGCCTCAGATGCACAGCCAACAGGTGGACACAGTGACCCCACACAGCAGCCTCCAGCCCACCCGTGGGACCACCTGTCAGCACTGGGCACAGCTCCCTCAGAGCCACGTGCTTCACATGGGTGTCGGGTCCCACTCCACATGCACCCAGAAGCCGGGTGTGAACAGGGGTTCTTGCCCACCCCTAAATCTCGCCTCCCACCCAGAAGTTCCTGAGCCCTGGGGCCAGCTTCCATGACAACTCCTGTGCCACATCCTCTGTCCCCTTCCTCTCTACTCAAAGACCCAGACCCAGGCCTGAACAAGGCAGGACTGGTCTCCACTAAGCTGCAGGCAGTGCAAGAAGGCTGGGCGGGACCGCATCCACTCGCTCTGTGGCCACGGGGCAGACCTTTGCCCTCACTGTCTTCTCAAGGCCTCAGAGCTGGGGACGGAGGAGCAGGCGCCCATCCAGGCGGCCTGGTGTGTTGAAATGGGTGCTGAGGCTGTCCTGCCCGAAAGCCAGGCAGTTTTCTCCCTCAAGGGAGATTTTATTTAACTCCTTTTGGGACCTTCCTCACCTTTGATGACAGGCTCGGTCACGACGAAAGCCCTGGCCCATTCTATACCCAGAGCACATCCTACCCAGAAGCAACATGACCCAAGATGACAATGCGAAACCCAACCCGGGAAGACCCCCTGCCCTGAACCCATGACCTCCAACGCACCACCAAGACACTGACACATGGCTACAGGATCCACCTCAGCGGGCAGACACACACTGACAACCCCAGGACTCGGCCACACTCCCCCGTGGGCTGAAAACGAGATGCAGCCTGAACAGAGACCCAGGGGCACATTCACCCACGCAGCCCACATGCACCAAGATGTCCACTGGGCATGCCACAGAGCACGTCACAGACCAGGAAACGGGCGAAACCTCTTCACCCCACTGAGGCAGGGCCCACTCGGCGGGTCAACAGACACCCCCCCCCCAAGCCTAAAATGTCCACCTGCCTGCCAGTCCAGAGATGGAGGTGGCCTCAGCCATGTGCGTATAAGCAGGAACCCAAGCTCACACAAAGAGGAGATGCATGCAGACACTCGCCTAGTGTGACCACTTCCTCCAGAAACGCCCAAGTGTGACACGGTGACACTCCACCGTGAGACTGCAAATGACCAGGCAGCCTCAGTGTCCCTCTCGCACGCTGCCATCTGGGGGCCCTGTGACTTGGGCTGAAACGCAGGTCTGAGCTGTCCTCCCTGTCCACATCCCCAGGTCTGAGCGTCCACTTCTGAGCAAACCATCCTCTCTCCCTGGGCTCTGGCTGACTGAGCCATGCCCTCTGCCCATGTCTCCTGGACCCTCTCTTCCAGCCCCAGGCCCTGCTCTCTGCCACAGGTCCTGGGTGGGTGCAGGTTGAGATGCATGTGGCAGAGACCCCAGGACCTCAGTCTCCTCAACCCCCATCCCTGTCCCACTTCCATGCCTCACCTGCCCTCCAAAAGACCCCCACGTCCCAGCAGGCAGATGGCAGGGAAGGCTGGCTGCAAAGTTTATAGCCAAGTTTTTCATGAAGGGGTTTTATTCAGGGGACGCCAATGGAAACCAGGGGAGACAGACTCACAGAGGAGAGGGAGACAGAGATAAAGGGGATGTGGCCCCAGGAAGGCCTGAGGGCTGGGGGATAGGATGGGAGAAGTCCGGGCCAGTTACCAGGGGTCCAGAGAGCCGGCAGAGCGGGCGGGGCGAAGAGAAGGTCGGAGACGCAGCTACAGTCCATGGCGGAGCTGACCCTGCAAAGTCTGGGACAGACACACGGGACAGGATGGGGGACAGTGGGAGAGACAGACAGGGGTCAGCCAGCAGGGTGCTGCCAGGGCTCTCCCTCTCCCAGGTCCCCAGCGTCTGCCTGGTGCCCGCCACCCTCTGCCCCCCAATTCCTCCCTGCCTGATCCCTCCCTTCTGCCCACAGGTCCCTCTGTCCCTAGACCCTCTCTCCCCGCCTGAGCCGCAGACCTCCCCTGCCAGCCTCTCCTTCCTCAGCCTCCCGCTTACTCCGGTGCCTAGATCTCTAGCCTGCCGCTCCAGCCTCCCTCCCGCTCCTCGCCTCTCTCACTCACTCACACTCGTTGGCTCTCGCCCGCCAGCCCGCCCGCCCTCACGCCCGCCCGCACCGCACGGCACCGCACCGTCTCTGCTGCCGTCTCTATCCCTGTCTCTCGCCTGACTTCTGGGGCTGGTTCCTGCATTTGGGGGGCTCCTGTCTCCCTCTGTGTCTCTCCAGCTGCCCAGATATATTTTGCTCCACAACTTGCCCCCAACTGGCTGACCCTGGGCAGGGTGTCCCCCACTCTCTTCTGTCAGCCCAGAGCTGGCAGAGCTGGGCACCTGCTGGCCGGGCACCGGCCCTCCCTGCACAGGGCAGCCCCCAGGAATCCCAAGACCCTCTTGCCTCAAACCTGCTGCTCACCCAAGGTTCTTGCCACTTGGCTCTGCCTCCCCTCAGCCCTCCAAAGACACCCCTTCCCATTGGGTCTCCCCCTCAGGCCCCTCCCCTCAGACGCCCCCTTCAGATACCCCATGCCCTAAGATGCTCCGTCCCCTCCGCTCTTCCCTCACACCTTCCCCTCACCACCCACCCCACACCCACAACCATCTGCTCCCCCACACATCCCCGCAGACACCGCACCCTCAGGCAGGACACTCCCTTAGACACAGCCTGCGCTTTCAGGAACCCCTCCCCGCCCACCCTCAGACCCACCTCTGGTCCTCCTGTCCCTCCTTGGACTCCCTGTCTGATACTGTACCCCTGAGATACCCAGACAAGCCACTCCTCACAGATGCCCACCTGCCCACCACTCCCAGACAGCCTATGCTCACAGGAACCCCTCAGACCCCCAGCGCCCAGGCACATCCCCCACAAGTGCCAGCTCACACCCTGGACACTGGGCAAGATGTTTCCAGTACCCCATGTCCCCACAGGCCCCCAAATGCTGACCCCTAGAGTTCTGCCACCCCTCACCTGCCTCCTGGGGTCTCCCCTGCCTGAGGCCGCCTCTACCCCCACACCCGGTCCTTGAGCCCCTCTCCTCCACTTCCTCTGCCTCTGTCTCCTCACTGGGTCTCCTCTCCCACCACCTCTCCTCCACCTGGAGTGTCTCCCTGTCGCCCTGGCCCTCTCCCTCCATCCCCATCACGCTCCTCTCCTCCTTGGTCCCTCTCTCCTTGATTCTTTGCCTGCCACGCTCGTCCTCTCTCTGCCTTCTCGCCCCGCGCCCTCTTCTCGTTCCCTCTCCGTCTCCCTGTCCGCGTCCATCTCTGTCTCTGAGAGACTTAGCCTCTCCCTCCCGCCATCTGTCCGACCCTCCCTCCCTCTCCCCCTCCCCCCGCCCGTCTCTCCCCGTTTCCCCATCTCTCTGGGCCCCTCTCCCGCGCTCCCCCTGCCCACCTCTCCCCACCTCCCCTGCTCGCTCTGCCTCTCTGGGCCCCCCTCCTCCCCCGCCCCCACCCCCCATTGGCCCCTCTCATTTCCGTGTTGGTTTTGATTTCTCTTCCCGACGCTTTCAACTCCCCGCCGCCTCCTCCGGACACGTTATAACGAGGAGCCGTGGGATCGGCGCTCCGGGCCCTGCTCCCACGCTCCCCCGCCCCGCCGTCTCGTCTCTCGCACGCGTCTCTGCCATCTCGAGGTCTCTGCTGCCACTTCTGTCTGTCTCTGTGCCCGCCCTCTGTCCGGTGTCAGGCCCCTGGGGACCTGGGTCCCTGACCCTTCCGCCGGGGTCCCCTTCCCTGCCCCGCGAGCCCCAGCCTGCTGTTTCTGCCCAGTCTCACATCTCTGGGTCTCCACATCTCTCCCTCTGCCCTTGAGTCTCTGGGTCTCCACATCTCTGCCTCCCTGTCTCCCTGTCTCTGTCTCCATGTGTGCACTTCTCCCAAAGTCCCTGTCTCCATGTCTCTATCTCTGCCCCCTAGTCTCTGTCTCCACACCCCATCTCCATATCTCTGTCTCCAGGTCTCCATCTCTAGGTCTCTGTTTCAGTCCCAGTGTCCCTCTCTGGGGGCCCCTTTGATCTTGCCCTGCCCCTGGCACCCCCCTGGCCCCATTGATTGCTGATCGACCCATGGAGGGAGCAGGGCCTGCGGGCCCGAGGCTGTAGAGCAGGCAGGGGCCTGGTAGGGCAGCTGGACAGATGGACAGACGGCCCCAGCCCTGGTGGCTGTGGAGGGGGAGCAGCCAGCAGCCGCAACCCCGCCCCTCCCCGCCGGCCGGCATGGTGCGGATGGGGACTCCGGGCAAGCTTTAATTTTTAATTTTATTTTGCTTCCTCCACCCCCCCTCACCCCCATCTCCACCGCCCGCAGCCATGGCACCGAGTGTGTGTGTGTGTGTGAGGCAGCAGTGTGCAGCAGGGCTGGGCAGGCAGAGGCTGCTCCCTCCTCTCCTTGCCAAGCACAACTGCACAAACCCACACCTACCCAGGCACACACCCACCTCACACAGGACACATCACACGCACACATGCCAACAGAGTGGCACACACCGCACAGATGTGTGCATGTCAACAAAATCACACACACCCCGTCACACAACACAATCCCAGAGACTCACACGTCAACAGTCAGACACACTGTCACATCCCAACAACACACATCATTCAGGTGCATGTCACACACACCAACACAGTCACACACAATCACACACACATCAGCACAGTCACATTCACACAGAAACAGACACATAGTTTTACACAGATCCACACATGACAAACACCAGTTCAATCCCACACAGAAACAAAGACACACAATCACAAATCCCAGACACTAACAAACACACAATCACGCATCAAGGCTCCCACTCACATGTAGAACTACAACTGCACGTCACACTGAGACAATGTCACACAGAATCAGAGACCCACAGCAGACACACAGCAACATAGCCAAGCCAGTGACACAAAAGCACAGAGTCACAGACTAGCAGGAGAGATCCCAGCCACACAGGCACACACCACCAGCAGATGGCCACAGCCAGAGGCCAACCTCATGTGGCCTCAACTCTTTCAGGGACACAGTCACAACACACACAAACACACACACACACACACACACACATCACAATTCACAACCAGCACAGCAGGGAGCCTGCACTACAGCCCACAGGACACACTTAGAGCCACAGGACAAGGCTGTGTTCAGGGGTCCCTGCCTCTGCTGCCGCCATCTGTCCATCTGTCTGACTGTCCATTCATCTATCTGTGGGCTCTCAAGCATGTCTGTGCACATGCTTGCACATTCGTGTCTGTCTGTGTGTCAAATGTGCACTTGGCTCAGACTTGCTTCTGTCTGTCTCTTCCAGCACCCCTTTGGTGTTGGTGTCTGTCTGTCTGTCTCTCACCGAGGGTCTTTGCTGCCCATCTCTCTGTCTGCTTCTTCCTCTAAGTGTCTCCATCTTTGAGTGTCTCTGCTTCTCCATCTCTGAGCACCTCTGTCTGTCCCTCTGTCTCCAGGCAGCTCTGTCCGCCTCTCGGCCTGTCTCCTGGCCCCCATCACCCCAGCCCCCTGGGCTGGGGTTTAACCAGTTGTTTTGATTTCTCTAAGCTGCGCTGGCCGCCTCAGGAGCCGCCTCGGGCCTCGCACCCCCCAGCCCCTTCATCCCTCACCCAGCCCCCCCATCCCCACCTCCCCTTAACACAATCTGCACAAGTGGAATGAAAATTGATTTTTTTTTTAAATTTCATATCTTCTCCAGGGCTCTGTCTAAAGAGGAGAGGGACGCGGCCCAAGACCCTTCTCCCGCCACTGCCCCTGCGTGCAGGCACACACCAGTGCACACACACATCAGGCCCAGACACTCATGCCCTGACTGCGCCCATGGCCACCCGTTCAGAGGATCTGGAACACACCCTCCCATGCCAGGTGCCTGGGGAGGCCACACCTGGGCACACAGCAGAGACTCACAGGATGCAGGCAACACACCATGCATACCCCTGGCAGGGGGGCCAGGCCCCTACCTGGCTGTCTGCACAAGCACGAGCCACACAGGTTGCCCCACCGAGCACACGCCCACTCCTGCTCACTCACACCTGTCCCTCCAGGTTGTGGCCTCGTCCATGGGCACACAGAGCCAGGCTCAGGGCCTGCCCACCACAGGCACCAGGAGACCCGTTGGCTGTCCTGGCAAGGAGGCACCAGGACAGGGGCTCTCCTGCCAACACCTGCCCACCCCACCCCTGCCTGCATCAACCAGATGCTCTGGCCTAGCCCTGGTGGGGGAGATTCTGTGCCTGGGGTCACACACCGCACACACCACACACTTATACCCTATGCTACACACACACACACCATACAACACTCCCACACACTATGCTGCATGTCACATACACACCACACACACACACACCACATACACACTCCATGCCATACACACACCATATACCACACACGCAGACCACACATCACACATATCACAAACAACACCCACACATGCCACACACGGACACACACAGCAAGTACCACACACACCTCACGCATTTACACACAACTTGCTGCTTCTCTCAGTGCTGCACACGTAATCCTCACATGGCATACAAAACAAGGAATTGAAACACAGGCCCACACAACACACAGCGAATCCAGTACGCGTCAGTGCTCAGAGGTGGAACTGGACAGACATTCACACAAGTCGCACACACGTGTGCCACCCGAGAACCTCACAAGAATCTCACGAGACACTCAGGTACACGCAACTCACGCCGTGAACCAGCACCCCACCAGCCTGCTCCACTCCGATCCCCCACGTGACCACACGTGTGCACCCACATATACACACACACGCACACGCACACGCACATGCCCATCCACACCTGAGCCCAGACTCAGACACAGGCTCAGAGGCACAGCAAGCCCTCCGCACAAGCACCCTGCCACACGAGCCCATGTCTGACACACAGGTCCAGGCTCTCTGGCCACATCTGTGGCTCTTCCTGGCCCTGTACCCCACCAGCTGGGCTCCTGCCATCCCTTGGGCTCTGCTTACTTGGTCCTCCACCTTGCTTCTCCTGGACTTCTGGCCTCCTTGCCCTTGGGGACAGCAGCTGCCTGTCCTGCCCCAGTCACTCAGCACACCCCACATGGCCACACGATGTGGACACACCAGACACAGCACGCCTCTAGACTTCTTGACACTAGACACACGCTGAGCGCCACACATGTCCTGCAGGCAGGTGGCCTCACACACCCGCACACAGCCCCTTGTGTCCAGGGACCCACATCCTATTTACACGCGCTGCGACACAAGTCACGCGTGGGGACACCTGCTGAGGCTGCACCCTGCAGGACAGAGAGGGACGTGAGCAGGGGCTCTCTGTTCAGGAGGAAGCGTGTCTGACCGGATTTGGGGTGTCTGGGAGGCACAGGCCAGGGACAGAGAGACTCAGTGGCTGCCGAGGGCAGGGACAGACGCCCACACCCTCCCTCCTTCCGTTCCCCCTCATTGGGTGTCTCTGTCTGGGACCATATTTGTCTCTCTGGGTCTCTGTCTCTCTCCTTAAGTCTCAGTCTCTGCACGGATGTCCCTGGGGCTGCGGCCAGCGCTTGGAACAGTGTCAGTGGGGGTGGTGGTGAGAGAGCGTCCCCGGGGAGGTGGGAGCCGCAGTGCCACGCACCCCGCCTACCAAACAGCGCTGGGGGAGGGGAAAGGGAGGCGGGAGGCACGACCAGCCCTGCGCCCCAGCTCGCTGCTCCCCGCCCACAGCCCCTCCCTGCAGACACCCAGAGAGATGAAGGGGCTGGGGGCTGGGAGGGGGAGGGGGAGGGTCCCGAGAGGAGGAAGAGTATGCAGAGGGGAGGCAGGGGAGAGGGAGAGCAGGGAGAGGAAGGGGGAGCCGTGCAGAGAGGGAGGAGGTGCAGAGAGGGATGGAGAGACAGAGACCAAGACCAGAAAAAGTAGGAGTCCCCCAAAGAGGAGAGGAAGGAAGGAGACCAGGAGAGACAGACAGGGAGAGAGGAAGAGAGACAAAGAGGCAGAGGGGAGGTCTTTTAGGGACCTCCAGAAAGAGGGAGTGAGTGAAGAAAGGCTGAGACGAAGTAAATTAGAGAGCTGGAGGTCACAGGGACCCCGGGTCAGGGAGGAGGGCAGGAGGGGGCAGAGATGCGGAAAATTGAGGGATTAGGGCAGAGGCAAGAGGGGATGAGAGGCAAGGCACTGGGAGAGCACAGCTCAAGTGCAGATTCACAGCCTCCTGGGGTGAGAAGCCCACCTCACTCTGCTTCAGTCTGGGGGTTGGTGTCCCCAGGGGCCAGATGCACCCCAACTCCAAAACCTGCCCCTACCCCCTCCTCGCCTGCTCCATCTGGTTCACCCCATCCCCAGCTCCGACCTCCACCTTATCCTGCCCCCCTCTCCAACCCCATCACAAACCCCAGTCTCTTCCACGCTCCATCTCCACACACCTTGCCCTCGGCTCGGCTGGACCTGTTGGTCTCAACCACTCCACTGCAGACAGAGTGACAGAGGACAGGACTGTCATCGGTGGTGCTGGAGGGCTGAGGGCTGAGAGACAGAATGCTGAGGGGGAGTGCTGGGTGCAAGACTCCTTCTAGACTGGTCACCAAGGGCCAGGGGCTGGGTGTGTCCTGCTCCGGGGCTGGCACCATGTGTGTGCTGAGGAAATACAATCTGAGTGGAATCCAGGCAAAACCGCATGGTGGGGAGTCAGAGGTGAATGAAAGGGACCAAGAACCAGAGATCCGGGAGAGTCAGGAAGGGCAGGGGGCAGGGGAAGGTGGAAGGAAGATAGGGATACAGCAGAGAGTTCAAGGGACGAGGCATAGGAACACCAGGGGGACAGGGAAATGGGGAGAAGTGGGTGACTGAGGGTCAAGAAGAGAAATGGAGTCAAAGTCCCAGGAGGGCAAACATGAGGGCAGAAAGTCAAGGGAAAGGGAGAGAGATCGAGAGGAGCGGGATGGAGCCGGCCAGTGCCTGGGGTGAGGGGAGGGGCGGGCCAGCTGGATCTGGGTGCCTGGCTGCTGGGGATCCCAGGAGGGCCAGGGTCCGGCTGGGCTGGGGGAGGCTCGGGGCTCCAGGGGCATCAGGCGCGGTGCTAATTCAGCGCCATCGATCAGACGGGATGAGAGCAATAAATTATTGTGACAAGATGCAATCCTGGCCCGCGCACTGCCGCCGAGGCGGATCGATCCCTGTCCCCAGCCCCACACCGGGTCCCATGCCCAGGCCTCGCTGGCTGGGACGCCTCTGCCCACTTCTCCCTCCATTCCCCCCTCCACACACTCACTCCTACTGGTGACCAGGTTAGACAGCAGCTCTAAGGGAGGAAGAGACAGGACCAGAAGGGGACCCACGGAGAGAAGCCCAACCCCTATCTGACCCGGGCCCTTGCTTCCCGCAGTACATCATCCTGGCCATCATCTGTAAGGTAGGAACTGCCATGATGCCCATTTCACAGATGTGGAAACTGAGGCACACACAAGGAAAGCAACTTGACCAAAGTCCCCCAGAGGTGAGGGGTGAAGCCTGGACTTGAATTCAGGTCATATATCTTTAAGCCCCCCAATCTCTCCACTATCAGAAGAGAGAAAGGGACAAAGTCCCCCCCAAAATGAAGAGAGAGGGAAAGAGAGAGAGTGGAGGACACAGAGTCAGAGGACTACGCTGAGGTATGGAGAGATACAGACACATGGAGAAAGATAAAGGGAGAAATATAGAGTACAGAGACAGAGGGACGGAGTGACCAAGAAACAGAGACAAGAGGAGCTACACTCACAGAGACTTGGATTCAGAGACAGTCCAAGGCAGCAGGGCAGGGAGAAGTGGGCAGAAGGAGGCAGAGGTGGAGGTGAAAGGAAGGCTGTTGGAAAGGAGCACGCAGAAGAGGTCTTCCAGACGCCCTGGGTATGGAGGCAGCAGGTGTGTGTTGTGTGTGCTGGGGGGTCAGGGTGAGGATGTGGGAACCTTGGCCTCGAGTCAAGGTCAGTGGGAGCCGAGGGTGTGGGCAGAGGGGCTCACCTGAGGGCAGGCATGGAGGGGGTGGGTGTGAGGCTGGGGAGGTGGAGAAGCAAGGACTGCCAAGGCATCAAGGTGCACAGGTGTGTCCATGGAGGAAGGAGGTCACCTGATGGGCAGCTGTGGGAGGCAAGGACACTTGGATGGCTAGGAGGACAGTCTCTGAAGTCAGATGGCTTCTGTTGGATTCAATTATATAAGTTTCCAGTATCTGGGGCCTCAAAGAAATTACTTCACGTCTCTAGGCTCAGTTTTCTTCTCTGTAAAATGGGGATAAGAGTCAAGAAACTGCCTCATGAGGGTTCCATGATGAATGAAGACAACAGATGTCAGAGAGACAGTAATCAGTGGCTGCCATCATCGTCGTCATCATCCTGGCCATCAGGACGCCTGGGGGAGGGCAGGTGTGATGAAACAGGTGGGGAACAAGAATAAGTGCTGCTCTAAGCCTGGTACCTGGTGGACCCGCAGCAGCATCTGGAGACTTAGAAATACACTCGCCGGCTCCACTGACCTGGCGTGAGGCCCAGGAATCTGCTGGGTGTTTCTGGTGCAGCCCTCTGCTCACCCCCTGGCTCGCACTGACCAAGGTCTGATGCATAAAGACTTAGGGGAGTCGAGGGTGCAGAGGGCAAGGGGTGAGGGTGGCAGGGAACAGTGTCCTGAACACCCTGCTTCTGGTCCTGCTGAGGCTGCCCAGAAACACAGCATCTCGATCCCTGAGGAGGCAGCTGGCTGGAGGTGGGTGCCTGTGGGATGGAGCAGGCTGGGGAAGGCAGGAGGAACCTGAAGATTGGTCCCTTAAGGTGTGGGCGACAGGTCGTATGGGCAGGAAGTGAAGATGAAAGAGAGGTGTGCAGGGGGTTCCTGATGCTCACCCCACTCAGCAAGGGATGAGGGCTCCTAGATCAGGGGAGGGAAAGGAGAGAGGGGACCAGGGCTGGGAGCCATGTGCATGTCTGTGGATAGGGGTCTAGGTGTCCCCCTTGGGGACAGGTTGGAGAGACCAGGAATGTGACAGAGTCAGGTTGAAGAGACACAGAGCAGAGAGGTTAAGATCAGCAAGGAGGCCTCACACGCCTACACAGGAATTAGTGAAGGTGGTGCTGGAGCACGTGACGCTGAGGCGAACAGGTGAGGAATGGGCAGGTGGAGAGGGGCCGGTCTGGCTGGTGCAGCAGGGAAAGACAAAGTGAGGAACACGAAAAATTCCAAGTGGATAAACGGTACCTAAGGAACCAGGTGTTCAGGAGAGGTGGGGACCTGTGGCCAAGGATAGATTCTCTGCACGAAAGAGTGTAAGTGTGAAGGGTTGCGTGTTATGAGACTGGGGAGAAGGCAGAGGCGGCGGGACAGAGAAGGAGCCTGGGCGCAGGTGAGCAGCGAGTGTGCAGGTGGGACAGGTGTAGCTCCTGGGGAGGCCCTGTGGCAGGGCAGGCCTGAGAAAGGCATATACATGTGACAGCTGGGACCCATGTGCATGAGCACTCAGGTGGCTTTGGGAACTAGGAGACAGGTAGGAATCATGCCATGTTGTGGAATGACGAGTGGCAAAGACAGGCACAGGAACGGAACTAAGCACAGCGGGTGTTCGTGTAGTGACGGAGGGGGAGTGCCAGGTGTGGGTACTGGCAGTGAGTGGTGCTGCTGCGGAAGGCACGCCTGCTCCTCAGCCACAGGGACACCTGTAGGGGAAGCTGCTCTGGAAGGACAGGTGTGAGGGTGGTTAGGAGAGTGGGGGGGGGCACAGGTGAGGACTCTGCACATCTGGGTTCTATGCAAAGGAAAGTGTTTGTATGAACATGTGTGTGTGTGACAGGTACAGCTTGAGGGGAGGCAGAGGTGAAAATATGAATGTATGAGAGAAACAGATTCACAGCTGTAGGGGACAGGTGGGATGGTGCCAATGCAGGTATGAAGGGGACCCTGGCATGAGAACTGACATAGACACAGATATTCAGGTAGAAGGGCAGAATTGGAAAATACCTGTTACCTGGAGGGGCAGGTAAGAGGGGTCATGTGTTGAGAGACATTATGCTACAAGTATCTCTGGTGCAGGTTTGAGGGGGACAAATGGCAGGGCAGGTGAGAGGAAACAGGTGTTACCTACAGAAGTAGGTAAGCAGAACAGGTGTGGACAGGTGTTCTCTGCAGAGGACAGGTAGAAGGAGACTAATGCTCTTTGAAGGTCCAGATGTGGGAAACTGAACAGCAAGATGGATGTGACAGGTGTGTTGATAGGTGTGGGTGAAAGGTGTTACCTGAGGCCACAGGTATGTGCAGTGTGACTTTGCCGGGTGGTTTGCTGCCTCAGTTTCTCTTGCTCCCCTCTCCTCCCGGACCTGGGAGCCCCTGGCGGCTCTCAGTGCCTCCTATGGCTCCAGCCCTGGGCAGGGCACGCAGGAAGCTCTGGGCTTGGTGAGGCCCAGCCTGCTGGGCAGCCAGGGCCCCTGAGGCTGCTTGGCGATGCGGAGCGCGTCTGGGCCTCGGCGGCCGGCGGGGCGGGGGGAGCGGGCGGGGGGGCCGTTTAGCCGTGATAGATCCGCGCGCCGCTTGTCTCTTAATCTCCGGAGCGACCGATCGATTCGCTATTTCCCTTTGTTGCCAGAAAATTCGATCCTGGGCCTGGAATTAGGTCCCCGGCTTAATCTGAGCGGAAACCAGCAAGGGGGAGACAGAGACAGAGATGCTGAGGGAGACAGAGACAGAGATAGTAAGAGACAGAGAGGCAGAGATGGAAAGGCAGAGAGATGATGAAGGAGAGAGAGATAAGGGGAGAGACAGGCACAGAGATTTGGGGAGAGATTGTTTAAGAGTTGAACCCAAAGAGGTAAAGATGCTGAGAGATACAGAGACAGTCAGAGAGACACATCCTGGCAGAGTTCAGAGGTAGGTACAGAGGTACTTCAAGAGAGACAGAGACAGAGAGACAATAAGGAGAGACCCAACCAGAAGAGAGATGACAGATGTGGCCCGGCAGGACACTGTGACTGCAATGGAATGGTGGATAGGAGCCTCCCAGAGGGGCATACCCCCTCACCCCCGGGCAAAGGTCCGCCCCTGTACTCCCTGCCCAAACTGCACAGACCCCAGGATTGGCCGTTATGTCATTCCCACGGACCCTGTGATTCCCCCCACACGCCAAATATCCAGACCCCCAAGTATCCATATCCAAAACTGCAGTCCCAAATTCACACCTCCCGATCGATCCCCTAAATTCAAACCCTGACGCTGACCCCTAGCGGGACACATCCACACCCCGAGCCCTAACCTCTAGCCTCAAGGAGTCAGCTCCCAACCTCAAATAGCTAGCCTTGGAGCCACCAGGTCCCAAATAGTCAAGCCCTCAACCGTGACCCCTAAGCCCCACTCCGACTCTAGCGTCAAATACCCAGAGTCCTCAGTCCCAAATGTACAGACCCACCCTCGGGTCCGCGCACCAGCCCCTATTTCCCAATAATTGGACCCCAGCCTCTCCCTATCCCATCTCAGTCGCTCTCACACACTCCTCCTTCCCGCGCCCCAAATGTCGCACCCCCGTCCCGAGGCCGCACCTCCTGCACTCTCCCCCACCTTCCCAGAGTTGGCACAGTCGCGCCCCGCGGGCGGCCCCCTCCGCCCGCCCCGCCTCGGGCTCCCGAGCCTGGCTCCACGGCCTCTGGGGACCACCTCCCGCGCCCCGGCCCCCGCCTCGGGCAGGAATCCCCGCCCCCCACCCCGCCCCTGCGCCGTCCCGCGGCGCTCACTCACTTTCCGGGGTTTGCGCATCCGCTCCGGTCCGGGGAGAAGTGTTTAAAGTTCGGATCCCGCAGCCATGGCCCCGCGGCGTCCTGGGGAGGGCACACCCGGGCGGGGGCGCCGTGGGGGAGATGCCCGGGGCCCGGGGGGGACGGAGAGGAGGACAGGGAGTCACTGAGACACCATGACAGAGACAGACCCAGAGACAGGGAGGCAGAACAGGGACGAGCAGAGACGGGGAGATGCAGAGACGCCGACACAGAGACGCGCAAAGAGATGGAGACGCGGAAATCTGGGAACCCTGCGGGGCCGGCGCGGGGCGCGGGGCTAGGGCGGCCCTGCCTCCGGGCCTCCTCCTCCACCTCCTGCGCCACCTCCTCCTCCTCTTCCTCCTCCTCCTCCTCCTCCTCCTCCTCCTCCTCCTCCTCCTCGCTCCTCCGCGGCGCGCCGCGCGCCTCCCGCCCTCGCGGCCGCCTGGCCCCGCTCGGCGCGCAGATATATGGAGGCGGCGGCGGCGGCGGGCGGTGCGGGGGAGGGGGCGGGAGCGCGATCGATGGAATATAATTTTCCTCAAACTCGGAAAATAAAGTTCAGAGCTGATCAAATTTGAAAACAGATGTCGAATCGCGACTCTAAATAAGGTTCGATCTCGGGACTGAGCGAGTGGGGGTGGGGGCGGGGAGGCCGAGAGACCCCCTCCTCCCCCCTTGCATCCCCCTCCTTCCCCCTCCGCCCCATCCCTGCCGAGGAGGACGCGGGACAAACGGACAGGCCCCAGGCTGAGGTAGCAACTATGTGGTGGCCAGGATCCCTGCTGGACACGCAAAGCTGGACCCAACCTGGAACACGGAAACAACCGCAGACACACAACCTGCATAGCAGACGCACAGGACTTGGGGAGCATGGATTCAGTGACACAGTGCAGGCACACACACAGGACACAGCCTAGTGAGCACTCATGGGCTCCCCGCAGTAGACAGACAGTAGGCACCGACACACATACAGGCAGACCTGCCCTCTGTCCAAGCAGCACACACGGACATGGTAATAAAGAATGTGGAAACAACCTATGCACCAAGACACAGCTGAGCGCAGAGAACATGTACACAGACAGATGGACACACAGCCTGTGCACACATATCTACCCCAACCACGCCCACGCCCGGATCCACTGACCTGCCAACTGGATGCATGGACACACATAGATGCACAGTGACATACACCTCGCCCTCTGAGACACAGCCTGGACACAAACCCCCACTGACACACCGACAGTCACAAATAGAACCCAGGGTGTGCAAACTGATAAGCCCTTCAGGTGCCCACTGGACCCAGGCACACACACTTATACCTATGGTGACAGGGAAGGGCCCAGCTCAGCCAGATCTGCTCCCATTAAAATAACAAGTCAATATCGACTGGCCTTTGGACCCTGAGAGCCAGCGGTTGCATACCGGTGCCCCCCCACCTCCTGGCCCAACCTGACGTTGCCCTTCACTGTCCACCACCCCACTCCCTCCCTTGCCCCTTTCCCCTCACACTTCCTCCATCTCCCTCCCCCACTTTGCTCTCTCATTCCCAGTCAGGTCAGGCTCCACCCCCCAAGTTCAATGCCACCTTCTCCAGGGAAAGGCCTTTCTCCCCCCGGGCAGCCCCTGGAGCTACCTGCCTCAGGAAGGGTAAGTCTGTCTCTGGCAAGACAGCAGTCCCTGAGTGGCGTAGATACGCCCTGGTCAGGACACTTGTGTGGGATCTCACAACCCCACAGGGCTCCAGGCGCTGACACTGGGTGCAGAGCTTCTAGAAGAGAATTTCAGCCTTGCAGAACAGGGGGCGTCCAGCTCTGCTGCCACTCACCACCTACCCGGGTGAGGAATAAAACACCTCTGAGCCTCAGTTTTCTCATCTGCAAAATGGAGCAACAATGAGAAGTACATTGTAGAGTTGCAGGGAGGGTAAAACAGCACACCGCATGTGGGGCAGTCGGTGCCAAGCGCAGGCAAGCACACCTTTGTTGGGGCACTGCTACTTCAAAATAACCCTATTAGAGACACTCCAATTCTGCTGGCAAATAAGAATCTGGACACTCGCCTCTGCCTTTTCTCATTAGGTTGGATGGAACACTAAAGGAGAAAGCAGGAAACCCTCACACTGGGTGTCTGTATGTTGGTGACACTTAAGACCCCCAGGGACAGCCCTGACCCTGGGTGTCTGTCCCAGTCCCTGGACTATACACAGCCCCCTTTGACAGCTCACCAGCTAGATGGTGTTAGAGCCTCATTCCTCTTGAGCGTAGAGAGTACCCCTGC
The DNA here is from genome assembly GCF_902686455.1 of Sciurus vulgaris. Lineage (NCBI taxonomy): Eukaryota > Metazoa > Chordata > Mammalia > Rodentia > Sciuridae > Sciurus > Sciurus vulgaris. Next base: position 52,899,174 of record NC_136478.1, on the reverse strand, counting down.
CCCCCCTTCCCAAGGCATGGCTCTAGAGGAGGATCTAGAATGCTCTCTGTAGGGTAGGACAGCCCCTCTGGGTATAAATGTGGGCTACGCCCTTCAGAAAACCTATCAAGGCATCCAGAGCACCAGCTGGACTGCATTTTTTGACCATGAACTGCGCTCTGGGAAGACACGTGTGAAAAGAGAACACCGTCTGACTGTAGATAACACCCTTCTGTAAGACAGAACACCCTCTGGGAAGACAGTTTATTACAGTGTACACACACCCTTCCAGAAAGCAGAACATCTTTGGAATATCAGCAACACCATCAGCCAGGAGAGACCATCACTCAAGAGCTTAGCACTCTGTGTCTAAGCCTCTACCCCTAGGAGAGGTCAAAACACCCCCGGGTGGAAACACCCCTTAGTAAGGAACACCTTCAAGCAGCTTACCACACCACATCTGGGGTACCCCCAAGGAGAGCTCTGATGCCTTTGGGGGCAAGACTTATTAGTGTGCACTTTGCACATGTTGACCAACACCCTGGGGATGTGACCAGTGCCCATCTGATTGTTCTGACCGCCCTTGGTCCCCTCTCACACAGATCTGATTTCTGTAGCACCTTCTGTGTGGTGCACATTTGGGCAATTTACATTCCCTCTCTGAACCCTCTCGGTGAGAGGATGCAGGAAAAGGCAGATTTCAGGGTGTGTCCTGCCTTGTAATGCACATAGTAGGTGCTCAGTAAAGTGAGAGCTCTTGCTGTGCAGCGTTCCTGGGCAGGGGCTGCGTGCTCACTCGTTAGCAGTATCACCAACACTCACTTGACTGAAGGAAGCGTCTCACAGGAGGGGGATCATTAAGCTGTAGTTAACATCCCCAGGGAGGCTGCAGGAGCAGAAAACTGTAGTTAATACCCCGCGGAGAGAGGACACCCTCAGGGCGTTTAATGCCCCTAGGAGAGAAAGAGAGGGAGAGAGAGCAAGAGAGGAGGAGACACCCTCACCAGCCTGCAACACCCAAGGGACTGAATTTATTACCCACGCAGGAGGGAGAACATCTTGGGTCTATGATATCCATTAGACTCCGAACCTCCTGGGAGAGAGAGGACCCCCTCCGTGAGGGCTGCCAGCCTCCCCAAGAGCACTTTTAACTCCTGGGAAGATGCCTTCAGGTGTAGTGAACAGCACTGGAGAGACAGAGGGTGAAGCCAGGAAGGGGTGAGGTGACCTCTCACCCCCAGGACCCACTTGCCTAACCCCATCCTCCTACAGCTGCGGGACCCACACAGGTACAAGGCAGGGGCAGGGTCAGATGGAGCCCGGCTGTGAGCAGCTGCCTGGCATTCCCCTGTCAGCACTGGCCTGGACGCCGTGTGTGATTTAACCCACAACAGCCCGAGGTAGGTGCCATCATTAGCGTCAATGGGGAAACAGAGGCACCCACGTCACTTGCGCACTACTACGCAGCTAGTTGGTGTTGGAAACGGGAGGACTGGCGTGGGGTCTGTGTCAACTGCCCAGGTATACCACCTGCTGAACACTCCTGACCACCCCCCACCCACCCTGGAGCCGCTTTCCACAAGCTCCTCACCTAAGCCCGCTCTGCATGCCCAGCACTGCCCAAACCATCCCCTGACCTCCACCTCTCCAGGACAGAGCCCACTCCACCCTGTTCTGGGGCGGAGTCCGACTTCAGGGCGCTCCCTGAGGGCAGGGCCTGCGTCTGATTCTTCTCAATCCCCATGGAGGGCGTGGCCCGCCCTCGGGGGGCCTAGGGAGGAGGCGGGGAGGGAGGAGGAGGGTGCTGGAGAGCAGGGCGAGGAGGGAGGCGAGGAAGGGGCCCGGGCTCCTCGGGGGCTGAGGGGTGCCAGGGACTGGGCCTGGAATGGGGCCAGGCTGGAGCATGCACGCTGGGGGCAGCGGAGGGAGTGGGGATCGGAGTCTGCTGGGTGGGGTAGCGGCCTCCCCCCGCCCCACCCTCATCCTGGCCCCAGACGGGCCGAGAGGCCCCTGGAAGATGGTGGGAGGAAGTGGCCGGGCGTGGGGGGCGCAGGGGCAGGTTCCTTCAGGGAAGACAGACAGACAGCCACACAGGCAGAGGGGAGCCTGGAGGGTGCGTGGGGGCCAGGCTCCAGGGGAAGAATGGGTGAGGGTGTCGGGGAGATGAGACAGCGGGGGAGGGGGTCCCAGAGAAAGGACAGACGGACAGGGCTGGGGGCTGGGGCAGGGAGGACAGACAGATGGCGGGAGAGAGCGGCGGTGGGTGAGGGAGGACAGACAGGGCATCCTGGGGACTGGTGGACAGATGGACGGAGGGGCGGCAGCTCCGCCGCGGCCCGCGGGGCCGGGGCCAGGCCGGGGCGCGCGGTGGCGGCCAGCTCGGGGAGGCGGAGGCTGAGCGAGCGGCGGTGTTTGTGGAGCTGTCGGCTGCGGTGGAATTATGAAAAATAGCAGGCATCGGAGCCGGCCTTCAGCTTCGATTAGGGGAGATGGGACATGACAGGTGCGATCAATACGCAGCCGTTCTATAAAGTGTCAAGTAATGAATCAATTTCGACTAAATTTTCCATTTTTCAGAGGCCGTTCTCCGAGAGAAGAATATCCTCTTTTGTAAAGATATTATTATCGATTTCGGCGGCAATTTGACATCAGGGGTAGTTAATTCCACTCAGAATAAAATTGAAAACACTTGAGAGAGAAAAGAGAGAGGCGAAGAGTGAGACAGAGAGGGAGAGAGGGGGAGGGAGGGAGGGGCTGGGAGGGAGAGAGATGGATGGACAGAGAGACGGGAGATACAGAGGGACGGACAGAGCGGGGCAGGGATGGGGGAGGGAGGGGAGAGAGGGAGGGAGAAACTTGGAAGCAGCGGAGCCTGGAGTTCCAGGGAGACAGAGACGGAGAGACACTCAGAGATGCAGAGATAGAGATGAGAGATAAGACAGACAGACAGAGACCTCAGAAAGCGCAGCGCACAGACAAATGAACGTCTCTGAGAGAAAAACCCAGATGCGAGGGACTTGCCACAGAGGTGCAAAGAAATGGACAAAGACAAATTCAGAGAAGGATGGAGAAAGAGGCAGGAGAAACGGACTTTCTGAGAGACAGAAGTGTGAGAGACTGAGGAGAAACTCAGGGAGCTGGAAGGACGCTGGGGGGAGCCCAAGCCCCAGAGGAGAGAGTTGGGGACAGAGTGGGCTGAGAGAGGGAGGGGAGGCAGCGAGGGCCTCAGGGGAAGGGCAGAGGCCCAGGGTCAGAGCTGAGGGCAAATGTCGAGTTGGGGGTCTGGAGAGACCATCCTGTCCTGCCTATTCTGTTCCCCCAAAGCCATGTGAGAGGGGGTGTGTGTCTGTCTGTCTGTCAGCTTCTCTGCAGGGCAAGGGATCTGTCCGACCCCCACTGGGCTGTGGTCCCTCTACGTGTGTCCCTGAGGGCTGGCGTCTGCATGCATTTCCTGGAGTCTGTGTGTCCTTGCACACTGGCGAATCCCACTGCCTCCTGCAGGACACCGTGTGCGTCCCTGTTCACGTGCATGCTCGAGTTGTGGGTCCCTGATCTGGCAGCCCCATGGGCCTCAGCAGCAGCCAGTGGTGACAACATTTCTGGTTAGTGCCTGTCAGTCCCCAGCTGAAATCTCCATTTATCCCTGAGCAGGTCACAGGCTGCCTGGGAGAAGGAGAGACAGGGGAAGGAAGCTCCAGAAGGGGACCCCTGGGTCTGAGAGAGGAGGATTTGGACCTGGTTCCCTGGGTCTAAGGGAGGAGGGCTGGGTCTGGACCCTTGGATCTGAGGGAGGAGGGCTGGGCCTGGACCCCTGGGTCTGAGGGAGGAGGAGGCTGGGCCTGGACTCCTGGGTCTGAGGGAGGAGGCTGGGCCTGGACCCCTGGGTCTGAGGGAGGAGGCTGGGCCTGGACCCCTGGGTCTGAGGGAGCAGGGCCGGGCCTGGACTCCTGGGTCTGAGGGAGGAGGGCTGGGCCTGGACTCCTGGGTCTGAGGGAGGAGGGCTGGGCCTGGACCCCTGGGTCTGAGGGAGGAGGCTGGACCTGGACCCCTGGGTCTGAGGAAGAAGGGCTGGGCCTGGACCCCTGGGTCTGAGGGAGGAGGGGCTGGGCCTGGACCCCTGGGTCTGAGGGAGGAGGCTGGGCCTGGACTCCTGGGTCTGAGGGAGGAGGGCTGGGCCTGGACCCCTGGGTCTGAGGGAGGAGGGCTGGGCCTGGACCCCTGGGTCTGAGGGAGGAGGCTAGGCCTGGATCCCTGGGTCTGAGGGAGGAGGGCTGGGCCTGGACCCCTGGGTCTGAGGGAGGAGGGCTGGGCCTGGACCCCTGGGTCTGAGGGAGGAGGCTAGGCCTGGATCCCTGGGTCTGAGGGAGGAGGGCTGGGCCTGGACCCTTGGGTCTGAGGGAGCAGGGTTGGGCCTGGACTCCTGGGTCTGAGGGAGGAGGCTGGGCCTGGACTCCTGGGTCTGAGGGAGGAGGGCTGGGCCTGGACCCCTGGGTCTGAGGGAGGAGGCTGGACCTGGACCCCTGGGTCTGAGGGAGGAGGGCTGGGCCTGGACCCCTGGGTCTGAGGGAGGAGGGCTGGGCCTGGACCCCTGGGTCTGAGGGAGGAGGGCTGGGCCTGGACCCCTGGGTCTGAGGGAGGAGGCTGGGCCTGGACCCCTGGGTCTGAGGGAGGGGGGCATGAATGGCAAAGTCTTCAGCGAGGCAACCGAGCTGGCAGGAAAGCCAGCACTCTCTGCCTCCCCAGCAGAAAAGCCTGTACCTGCTGCCCCCTAGTGGTCATGGAGTTCAGGCCAGTCAAGGGACAAGGAGCTGACAGGGTCAAGGAAACCTAGGAGGGAATTCAGAGACACTGACCCAAGTGGTAGCAGATGCCAGCAGCCAGGGATGGAGAGAAGAGAGGAAAACCTAGGCATCAGAGAGAAGACAGACAGAGATCTGGAGGTATAGGAGGACAGAGAAGGGCAGACATAGAGAGAGATGATCAAAGGGCAGAAGCAAGCAGACACGCCCAAAGAGAAAGGAAAGAGGTGGAGACAGGTGGACACAGAGGGACAGGTAGAACAAGGCAGGTGGACAGAGCGATACAGAGAAGCCAGGGCCCAAAGCCAAGTGCGCACCCAGAGATGAAGCAGAGAGCTGGATGTGGGGGTGAGGCTAGACCTGGACGGGCAGGCTGGAGCCTGGCAGGGCTCCAGGGGGAGGGCTCCTGTGACAAAGCTTGGGAGAAGAGCTGGGGACAGGGCTCCCCTGGCCGGGGTCTCTGCCTACCACCCCCGCCCAATACCCCCCCACCCGGCGGGCTGCCCGGCGGAGGCGACAGATTGAGCGATGAGACGCATTACGCACTTAATCCGCCTGATTGAATGTTTTGCTTTCGCCCAAATTGAAACATTAAACAACACGGGACGAGAAGAGGCGGCCGCAAATCACTCATGAAAGATTCATCTTCTCCCCGGCAGCCGCCACTGCCCGCCTCCACCGCCTCCCGCCCCAGTCGGGAAGCCTGGGGTGGGGGTGGGCGCTGGGGCAGCACCCCTGCCCACTGTGCTGGGACCCAGCCCTCATGGCCCAGGGAAGTCCTGTCTTCTACCCACAGGTGGTCTCCAAGAAGGGGACCCCAGCTTCCTGGCCAGTCCGGGCAGCATGACCTTGGTGCTGTCCCTGCCTCCCTCTGGATGGGGAGACCTTTGGTCCTGTCTGGGGTCCACCCTCTTTAGCTCTTTTCCTGGACCAGTTTGAGACTCTGGGGGCATTGAAGGGGCCCAGTGTTGGGGTGAGGTCTGGGAGCCTCCTCCCTATGCAGGGGGCCTTTCTGGGCTCTGGATCCAGGAGTAGGGGTGGTACCTGGAGAGTGAGTCAGAGGGAGGTGGCCATAAGGTCATGATGAGTGGAAATGGGGGACAGGAAGCATGAGTGTGTCCTCTGTACTCAGCTCAGTGTGTCTGTCTGCATGGGTGACTGTACTTCTATCTTTATGTGCCTGTATTAGTGTAACTTGCTTTGTGACTGCCTCTGTGCCTTTGTGATCTTGTGTGTGACTGTAACTCTGTAGCCTCTCAGTATCTGTTTTTCTGTGTCTTTCTTTTTTTTTTTCTTTTTCTTTTTTCTACAGTGCTGGGGATGAAATCCAGGACCTCACGCTTGCTAAGCAAGTGCTCTACCACTGAGCTATACCTCAGTCCTTCTTTACTTTTTGATTTTATTTTCAAGACAGGTTCCAAGTTGCCCCGCCAGCCTCAAGCTGGCAGTCCTCCTGCCTCAGCCTTCTGAGTAGCTGGGATTACAGGCATGTGCCACCTCGCCTGGCTTGAGTGTCCCATTCTCTATGAACACCTTGTATGTAGGTTTTTATGTGGTGCGTATCTGTATCAGTGAGACTTTCAGGGCGTGACACTGCATCTGTGTACGCCTGGGTCTGACAGTCTGTCTGTCTGGGTTTGTGTCTGCGTTGCTTGCTCTGGGTCTATTTGGAGGTCTCTTTACTGTGCATCGATGTTTCTGGATCCTTATGTGTGTGTCCCTCTGACTCATCCTCTGTCTCTGACTGAGGGGGGCATCTACTGGGGCCAGAGACAAGTCACCAGAAGGCCAGGGTAGAAAGGAGCTGGGGGGAGAGGAGGTGAGAAAGACAGAGAGAAAGACAGGACAGCGGTGCCGCCTGAGAGCCTGGGAGCAGGGAGCAAGCGCGAGGCAGCTGGGGGGGCATCGTGGGCGCCACGGCCGGAGCGGGTGATCAATATTCGATTTAGGTTTTAATTCCGGGGCTTTCGGAGCCTGTCAGCCCTGATGTATGAGCTCACACCGGGGCCGCCCAGCCAGCCACCCCACTGATGCCCATGGCCTAGTGGCCTGTCCTGGCCCCAGCTCCCTTGCCCTGCAGGCTGTGGGCTGTGGTAGAGGGGGAAGGGGATGGGCCACATGAACTTGAACCTGGTGGCTCACTCACCTAATGCATCTGCAGCTGATGCTCCTGATTCCCCAGGCCAATGCTGGGAGGGAGACAAAGTCCCACACCCTGCCTGGGGCACTGGTCACCCACGCATGTCCACACAGGTACCTCTGAGCTCACATTCCTATGCACACATACACAACTCCAACATGTGTCCACATACACTGCTGGACTTGGGCATGTGTCTCAATACCCCAGATTCAATCACACATGTGCACACACAGATTGTGACATACATATCCTCACATGTGTCCACATACAAACTCTGACATACATACTTGTGTCCACTTACACAAACCCAGAGCACACACAAACATACAAAGGCCTCCTGTTAATGGGAGGTAGGAACAATGGCAAGAGAAGCAAGAGACAGTGACAGCAAACGCATAAAAAGACAGACATGGTGACAGAGACCTGAGACACGGACTGATAAAGAACAAAAGAGAAAAACTCAGAAAGTAGGAACGGAAGCAAAGAAAGCAGCAGCGAGGGGAAGCTGGGAGGACACTAGGGCAGGGCGGTGGACAGGGATCAGCCCGTGGGGAGAGGGGGAGCCCTCCCTTCTCCAGATGCCCCCCCCCAAACCCTGTCTCTCTCTCAGGAAGATGGATCCACCGCCCTCCCTGATGACAATGCTGTCTGCGCAAACTTTAATTAACACTTTGAGTTAATTAGTTCGAGATCATTTAGGAGTAAAATGTTTTTATTAGGGAGGCTGCGAGCCTGTTGATGGATGGGGCGCGATTCGCTCTTCCGCCTGCGGGGACAGCCGGTAAACAGAAATCAATCAGGGGCCTCCCAACCCAGCCCCCCAGTGCCCAGCTCCCAGCCCGGGGCCCAGGAGTCCTGGCTCGGCCTTCTCTTCCCCGGGGGACCAGCCCTCCTGCCTCGGATCGGGGACGCAGGCCCCAACCTCCTGCCCAGACCCGGGATTCCTGAGCCCAGCTCTGTCCCCCTCGCGTCCCACGACCCTGACCGCGACCCCTGGGCTGGACTCTCTCCCAGGGCTCCCGGGCTGAACTGAGGACGACCCCCTGCGGGGGCTCCCGGCTGCCCTCGACGCCCCCCTCCCCGGGTCTCGGAACTTTCCCTCCGCCTTCCGCGCCCGCCGGGCCCCAGGCCGGCCGCCCCTCCCGCGGGGTGACGGCTTCATCAGGTGTCCGCGCGGCGGGCGGGCGGGCGGCCGGCGCGGGGAGGCCGGGCGGGGGCGGGGGTTCCGGGGCCGATAAATCTTCATCAGGCGGCGGCGGGGGGGCCATTAGGCGCTAATGGGAAGATGGAGGGGCCTGTCGGCCGCGCGGGCCGGGCCTCATTTGTCCTGCTTCCCGCTCCATTGGCCGCCGCCCCCGCCCCGCCCCTCCCCCGCCGCCGCGCGCCCCATTTCCGCTCCGAACCTTTGCAAGGGACCTGGGGGGGCCCCTAGGGGGAAACCCGGGGCGTGGAAGGAAGATGGAGTTGGAATGCAGGAGCAGCGTTAGAACTGGGAGAGGGGGTCTAGGGCACCGAGAGGAAGGGGTTAGGGCGCCCAGTTCAGAACGTAGGCGGCTCTGGTAGAACGCAGGCGGAGGGGGCAGAAACGTCCCAGGGAGGGGTCAGAAGCCGAAGAAAGTAGGTGGAACTCCCCGGAGGAGCAAGGCACACGGAATTAGAGAGAGAGGGCCTGGAGCGCGCAGCGGGGCGCAGGATCCGGAATAGGGGAGAGGGTCGGCTCGCCGGCCCAGCCTCTAGGGCGGGGGCCCGGGAAGGCGAGCCCGCAGCGTCCCTCGAGGCAGAGGCGCGGCCCCCGCCAGTCGCCGCCGCCGCTGGCTCCCGGACTCGCGCCCCCCGCGCGTCCACTCTGATTTCTCTGCCCATTTTTCTTCCTCTCCTGTCACTCCGGCGCTCGCCCTCCCGCCGCCGGCCGCCCCGCCGCGCTCCGCTTCCCGCGGGAACCTCCGCTGCAGCCAGCCCCCGGGGCCGCAGCCCTGCTCCGTGCCGCAGCGCCCCCGTCTCACCCGTGCGGACCCCCTCAGTCCCCACCAGGACCACGAATTACAGACATGTGACCCGCCCCAGAGAGTCACCCCCAAATTCCTGTTCCCCCTCCCAAGAGGAGCCTGGCCTTGGACAGCCCTGGAGCTAGGATCCTCCCACACCATACCCAGACGCAGGTACCGGGTCTCCAGGACTTCTGGGTCCTAGTATTAGATTTCCCGACAGGAGTCATCTGTCTAGGTACCCACAAACCAGGCATGTGAACCCCACTGTCCCGCAGAAGTCCCCGTGACCAGGCAAACCAGGGATCCTGTCAAATAGGCCTACGCTTCCTATTGGGTCAGCCCAGACTCAGAAATGCCAAGGACTGAATCCCCAGTCCAACCCCAGGTACCCCCCAAATGAAGATTCTGGGCTCTGGTTCCATTCATCCCAAAACAAGCCCTCCAGACCAAGACACTTAAAGGATACTGGAAATGGTCTTTACTCAACCATCCCAAAATAAGTACCAGTAACTTCATGAGTCACCCATAACCTAGGCAGTAACCCCAAATTAGGCAGATGCCCCAAAGTTGGCACCCCTAGACTAGGTTTTCCTAGGGACATCAGGACCTCAAGATAAATAGCCCATGTTCTGGACAGATGGGCCCTATCACCCCACTTAGTATGTGACCTTCATTCTCAACACAGACTAGAAAATGGGATTGAAACTTGGTCACCCTTAAACTGAGTGACCGCAAGCTTGACAGCTGGATGTTCAGACTTAATTCAATATTGGAGTTGGGTCCCCCCAGTTTAAGTCCTCCCAAACTACTAGACATCTGGTTCCCCAGTCTGTTTCTACTAAATCAAGATCAGAACCCCCCCCCTCCCCCAGCAAGTCTCCCTGACACGAGTCATCTAGGTCTCTACCATCACCCATGTCCAAGCTAAGCCTTTGGACAAGTTTTAATAGCCCTCTGCAACCTGGCATCTGGAACCCCAGTATCAGCTGCTCTTAATGTACACAACTGAGCTTTTACTTCAGTGAAACCCACTCATGAATTATGAGCTCAGTAAATTACCCCACAAATTCATCATCTAGCTTCCCCACCTCACACAGCCCTAAAGTTAGGACTTAGTAGCTTTCAGACTACCCTCTGATCTCCAAACTTCAGGTACCCCATTAGAATACCATTAGAACCTGATGGTTACCCAACAAAGTAGGTAAGTCAAGAACCCCCAAATCAAGTGTCAGTCATCCTAACCCAAACTCCAGGAACCCCTATTATCAGACCCACTAATCCCCAGCACTGACAAAAAAATCAGAGACTCAAACTTGGAATTTAGGGTGCCTGCCTCAGACAACCCTGTAGCAGCTTGAATGTGGGCCCCCTCAAAAGTTATGAACTCGTCCTAACCCTGGAATCTGCCAGCGTGACCTTATTAGGAAAAGGTCTGTTCTGGTTTGGATCTAGAATGCCCCCCAAGAGCGCATGTGTTGAAGGCTTGGTCCCCAATGAGAAGTCCAGAGGCAGGGCTCGGGGAGGGGACTTGATCACGAGGGCTCTGACCTCATCAGCGATTAATCCATTGATAGCAGTTTTCTATGTTAGTCAGTTTTCATTGCTGTGACCAAAATACCCGACAAGCACAACTTAAAGGAGGAAAGGTTTATTTTGGCTCCTGATTTCAGCCCAGGGTTGGCTGCTCCAAGGCGGAAACATCATGGTAGAAGAGCTAGCCAGAGGAAAGCTGCTCAGCTCCCGGCAGCTGGAAGTGGAGTGGGGGTGGGCGGAAAAGGAAGAGACACTGATGCATGTCCTGATAAGGAACAGAATAGAGGAACAGGGAGAAGAGCAGAAGGTCATGTGACAATGAGGCCAGAGTGGGGCAGCCACAGGCCCAGGGATGCCTGGAGCCACCGGAAGCTGGAAAAGGCAAGGAAAGATCCTGCCCTGGAGCTTTCTGAGGGTGCTGCCTTGCTCTCACCTTGATTTTGGATGTCTGGCTTCCAAAACTTTGATAAACTTCTGCTGCGTTAAGCCACCAAGATTATTATAGCAGCCACAGGAAACTAATATGACTCCCCAAACCAAGCCTCTGTACCCCTAGACTGAGTCAGTGACCCACACAGCTAAGGATGTGGGCTCCCACAGTCATCTGCCCTAAACTCCACAATTCCCCAGACCAGGATTCTGCATCTCTCAGCTCATTGGCACCATTTTGGCATCAGGAATCCCATAGTAACCCTAAAATGTGTTAACTAGGTTCAGGGACCCATTCAGTCCCAGAGCATGTATGTGGACGCATAGCCTCTGCCACAACTAAAATAGGCATCAGGACCACCCCCACCCACCCCATCTGTGACCTCACCACACAGCCCCAGCAACAGAGCCTGACATTGAAACACCTCCAAAGGAGGCAGCTGGGTCCCCAGTCTCGGCACCCCTTGTTATGGCTTGGATCTGAAATGTCCCCCAAAATATCATGTGTTAAAGGCTTGGTCCCCCAAGGCAGCAGTGTTTAGAGGTGGGACCCTTGGGAGGAGACTGGATCATGAGGGCTCTGACCTCGTCAGGGGATTAATCCTTTGATGGGTTTATGATCTAATGGAATATTGGGAGGTGATGGACACTTAGGAGACCAGGCCTCATTGGAATTCACGGGGAAGTAGGTCCTTGGGGGTGGACCTTTTAAGACTGTATCTCTTCCCCAGCTTACTCCATATTCATTCTCTCTGTGTCTCCATGAAGTGAACAGCTTTCCTCCACCAGGCCCTTCTGCCATGATGTAGCACGTCGCCACAGATCCCGAAATAGCAGTCACTGACCATGGACTAAAATCTCTGGAACTGTGAGTCAAAATAATGTTCCTTTAAGTTGATTTTCTCAGGTATTTTGCCACAGTGATGGAAAACTAAAGCACTTCTAAAGTGAACATTCAGTCCCCAGTCATTGGTAAACCCTAATCTTAGCATCTGGGTCCTGAGGCCAGTTGCCCCTGGAACTGGGTATCAAGACCCCAAATTAAGCCTCGGGGCTGGGGAGATAGCTCAGTTGGTAGAGTGCTTGCCTTGCACAAGGCCCTGGGTTCGATCCCCAGTATACACACACACACACACACACACACACACACACACACACACACACACACACACACAAAAAGACCCCAAATTAAGCCTCTCAAATCCAGACACCTGGTCTCCCCAGGATCTGAGGCTGCATGTCAGTCACCCCTATCTCGGCATGTAGGTGTCAGCCTCAGGCCCTCTCACACTAGGCAACATCTCCCTAAACTCTATCTTCTCTGAACTGGGTATGAGGAACCCCAGCAACAGTCAAACCTTAGCAACTTAAGGCTCAGCGAACCCCATATCGTATTGAAGTATTAGGAGCCTGAAGTCACTAACTCCCAAACCAGGCCTCTAGCCACCCCTCTCAGATGCTTTCCCCAAACCCTCACAAGAACGACAGCTACCCTGGGAGGCACCTGCTGACACAGTTAACCTGGCTTGATGCTAGACCACCAAAATGGCCACTAACAAATTTAACATCTGGCTCTTGGACTCCCACTTGGCCAACCCAACCTCAACATTTGGACAGCCCACTTTAGGCAACCCTAAACCAGATAGCTTTTTGCCTCAGCTACCCACAAAAACATCTACACTTCTTGGAATCTAAGCCCTACATCCAATCACCCCAATCTAGAGCTCTGGGCCCTCAGCCTTAGGACTCCCCCTTCGGGACAGCACAGGCAGCCACTTCTAATTTAGATGTAGGGCCCTGGTCTTGGTCAGGTCCACAGTCTTTCTCAACCCTAAATTAACCTTGAGGGACCCGCAGTCAGTGAAGACAGAGAGGCACTCAAACTAGGCCTCTTGACTCTATAGCTGGTCACCTACAAACTCAGCATCTCACCTCCTAGGCTCAGACACCCCCTACATCAGGGCATAGGACCCCCAGGCTCAGTGATCCCTAAAATAGGCCTGAGAGTCCCAGGCCTTAGTCAGCAGTAAATCAGTAGGACCCCAGAATCAACACATGGCCACCAAACTTGGTCATCACCAGATCCCAAAACCAGGTATTTTTAATTTGACTTCTGAGTCTCTGAACTCACTCACTCACTCCAAATTTGGCAGGTGGCACTCAACAGAAAGTCACTTCTGCTCTAGACCTTGGGGCTCCCAATGTCACCAATGATGTGAGCCCTGGAGGTTCCCCCAGCCCCTCCTCCACAGTGAGCCTGCACTATCACAGACATCTAGAGCTTGGCCCCGTGCTGCCCACATCAGGAAACCAGCTCCCAGACACTATATATCCAGACAGCGACAGAAGGGACTCGAGTCACCCCAGTTCTGTATCTTTTTAAAAAAATTGGGTGTCATTATATTGCTCAGATGGCCTGAAATTCCTGGGCTCAAACAATCCTCCTGCCTCAGCCTCCCAAGTATCTGGGTACCACTGTACCTGGCTTTCAAATTCAGTATCTTGTGTATATGTGTGTGTGTGTGTGTGTGTGTGTTGCTGAAGATCAAACCCAGGGCCTCGCGCATGCTAGGCAAGTGCTCTACCACAGAGCTACATGCTACGCGCCCAGTGTCCTAAATTCAGTGTCTTAGGCCAGTATCCATCTCTTCACAGCAGGGACCTGGGTCTCCATTGGTAGTCACAGGCGCCTTGTCCATCATTACCACTTGTTCCCAGTGTAGGCTTTGGGCCCACACGATCCTGTCGTGTCCAATAAAGGCAGCAAGCAGAGCCCCCAGGGCCAGAATGCCCGTGGTTAATTGTGCTCCAGCCTCAGAGACCCACGTTGGGCAGGGCCCATCTTCAGTCTCCTTAAGTCAGGGGTCTGTCACCGCCAGACTCTGGGGCTGAGATGCTCCCAGCCTTGGAAGCGCTGGCCCTTCATGTCACCCACACAAATCAGCAACCCAAACAAACATTCCACACCTGGATCCTGGACTCTGGGATCCTGGCTTCCTGACTCCCCAGTTCCAAATGCCCAGGCTGCCAGCTTCAGTACCCACAAATGAGGCTCCGCTCCCTGCTCACACTTAGAGATCTCCATTTATTCAGGGGACCCACAGCTGGGTGCAGGTACCCCGTGCTCAATTGTCCCAGGAACGTCCAGGTATTAGCGTGCTCAGACTCAGGAACCCCTGGCTCTGCACCCCAAATGAGAAGACTGGAACGACTGCTCCCACCACAGTCCTGAGCCTCACCACCACCAGCTGCACTGCAGTCTGTCCCCCAAGCTGGGCTGTCTCTGTCACCTGGCAATGGGGTCTGTATATTACCCAAAGCAAGACCCTTGACTTCTAGTCTCATCACCCCAAACTAGACAATGGATTCCAGTGTCTGCTGCCCCCAAATGGACAAAGGAACCCCAATCACTATCAGCCAAACTAGACAAAAGGACCCCAGGCACTGGCATCTCAAACTAGAAAATAGACCAACAGTTTCTTTTTTTAAACTTGACCTCAGTTGGGCGCACTGACACATGCCTATAATCCCAGCGACTCAGGGCCTGAGGCAGGAAGATCGCAAGTTTGAGTCTCAGCAACTGACCAGCAACTGGCCAGCCCCAGCAATCTAGTGAGGCCCTGAGTAACTAATGAGACCCCAAATAAAAAAGAAAAAAAAGTAAAAAGGTCTGGGGATGTAGCTCAGTGGTGGAATGCCCCTGAGCTTCATCCCCCAAGTATTGCAAAACAAACAAAAACTTTATCCCAGAATTAAGAAACTTTATTTTCTATTGTTTGATAATTCTTCATTTACACGAAAGTGCATTATGAAACGAATATTATCCTACCCATTGAAGACTGAAAATAAAACTTGTTTCTCCAAGTCTTCAAGTCTCCTTCCTCTCTGGCTATCAGGCCTGTCTCCAGCCATGTGTCCCTAGCCCAGCTTCCTGTTGGTCTGGGAGAGACCTGCCTAGGCAGCCGGGGCTGGCTCATCCCAGGAGCTGGGGGCTGCTCCAAGAGAGAAGTGCCAGCGGAGCCCACAGGCCTTCCTGGAGCCCAGGTGGCTTTCTTGCCTCTTGGCAGGGCCAGGCAGCCTTCCAGGCCATGGTCACTCTGGGTCGCCTGCAAGAATGGACACTCCCAGGAGAAGACGGTGTCCGCTGTGCCTCGACACCAGTGCCGTGATGAGGGGTCTAGCTGAGCTGCCTTTGGCCTCTGAGGACCATGGCCCAGGGAGAACCACCCACTCCAGAACGCTGTGGCTGTCCCACCCCCAGTCACCAGAGCAGCACTGCACATCACCGTCACCTTGAGGCGGTCAGCTTGGTGCCCACTGCCACTTGTAGCACGGTCTTCCTGGCCCGCCACCCCCTTTCCTGGGTATTAATCTCAGCAGGACTTGAAGGAGCCTGGGTGTGAACCAGGCTGACCAACAGGACGCTGTGTCACAGAGGAGCTAGGTCTGGGGCCTCCTGGGCCAGGCTGGACACTGTCACTTCCAAGATCGACAGCATCCCTGAGACGACAGTGGCCCCGACACACAGAGAAGGGGACCCAGTGGTGAACTCCTGACATACACAGGAGTGACACATTTATTAAAAGAACCACGTGAGACAGGGTCGTGCACCTGTGAAAGGGAACTTGTTGTCACGGGGGCTGCTCACCTCCACTCAGCGTGGCTACACTCCCTAGGGAGCCCGCACTCTCTCAGGGATGCACCCCGAAGGAGTCAACCAGACCCCAGTAGGTTTGTCCCCTCACAGAGACAACCAGGCCTGTAGTGTCTGCAGCCTTGGGTGAGCCAACCGATTGCCAGGTCTCTCAGACTAAAGCCCTGAGCCCCGTGTCACCTCCCCGAACTAGGAAACCAGTTCCTTGGTCCCTGGAACCCCAGCCCCAAGTCAGACCTCATAGTCTCTGATGCCCCAAATGAGAGCACTAGTATGCAAATTTCAGATACCCCCATGGAATCCACCAGACCCCAATTTCTGTTGCTCTAAACTAGCCATTGAACCTTCCATCTGGCACCTCAAACTTTAAATGTCAGTGTCTCCACCTAGCTGTCGCCACCAGAGGCTAGACCCTATTTTCCCCAAGGAGGTTCCAGGACTTCATCACTCCCAAGTAGATAATCAGACCCCAGTCTGTCACCCCAAAGTGGACCTTAGGATCTCAGTCCCCATCACCCCAACTGCCACAGGAACCCAAGTCACTGACGCCTCAACTCCAGTTCCTGTCACTCACAATCAGATAAGAGTTCCTAACCTGTCACTTAAAATTTGAGAACTGAGTCAGGTATGTGCACATGCCTGTAATCCCAGCAACTGGGGAGGCTGAAACAGGAGGATTGCAAGTTCAAGGTTGGCTTCAGTAAGTTAGCGAGGCCCTAAGCAATTTAGTGAGACCCTGTCTCAAAATAAAAATAAAAGAGGGCTGAGGATGTGGCTCAGTGGCTAAGCACCCCGGGTTCAATTCCTTGTAACAACAACAATAAAAATATTGACAACTGGACTCATTATGTGTTTAACCCCAAACTAGGTAAGCAGACCTTCCCCAAACTAAAATATGTGACCCCCAATTACAGTCACTTCACACTAGGCAATGAGACCCCTCCTCAGTTTTTGTTGTCCCAGATTACACAGTGGGACCCCCAGGCTGTTTCCAATGATTAGACCTTGGACCTCCACTGCAGCTGCTCCTAACCTGCCTCTGTGGCCCCAGGGTAACAAATACAGGTCACCTCCAACCAAGGGGACGCCCGACCTTGTCACCCGAAATTAGAGTTCCAGCTCATAGTGTCATCATCCTAAATGTGCCTCCAGAAATCGAGGCCTCAGGAATTCCAGTCTCTGTCTCCTGACTTCTAGTCTCTCTCTCTCTCTCTCTCTCTCTCTCTCTCTCTCTCTCTCTCTCTCTTTCTCTTTTTTTTTTTTTTTTTTTTTTTTTTTTGCAGTGCTGGGAATTGAACCCAGGGCCTTGTGCATGCAGGGTAGGTACTCTTCCAACCGAGTCATATCCCCAGCCCCTGGTCTCTTGTCACCTAAACGTGACAATTCATTTCTAATACCCCAAACCAGAAACGGGGCTGTCACTCCAAACAAGTCATCCATATCACACATCTGTCACTCAGCCAGCCAGCTGGACTTCAATCACTGTCCCCAAAATAGACAATCAGACCTTTGGCTTCTGTCCTCCTGATAAGACACCAAACCCTCTAGTTTGTCACCCTAAACCAAACCTCAATGACTCCACACTAGAATTAGGGGCCTATAATGTTACCCCCAGATCAGGCTTCTGGCCTAGGTCTCAGTCCTGGCCTGTTTACCACCTGCATCAATGATGTGTCTCAAGTGCTGGGCCCCTGGCCTTGTCACCTGCAAATAAGGAAAGTAGGTAACATTCAAGGCCCAGGGGCATAAACTGGATGTGGCCTCCACTCGCCCACATGGGCAGAGACACCATCTCCTCTGGGAACACTGGCATTGAGACCAACGAACAAAACACCTTCTGGTATCCCAAAAATTGGGATAGGGACTCTGGCCTCAGAGTGACCCAGGTGACCAGGTCCCTGCCCTGCCCTCATCTCTCAGGGAGCCTGGTTCTGACTCCCTCCCTCAAGTCTGCAGGAAGCACTTGTCTGCCCTCTGGTGGCAGCTTCTGGGAGCGTACCCTCAGTGACTAGGTCCCTGGTCTTTCCATTGTGCTCAGGTCTGAAACATGGGGTCATCCTTGCATGCTACCTCCCTTTAGATCCCACACAGGTCCCCCGACAAGCTCCATCCACCTGATTCTGCCTTCCCTGTCTCTCCTCACCTTCCCCAGCTTGGATCCTCCTCCGTGATCTCGCTCCCTCCTGCCCATCTTCCTTCCCTTCCCTTTTCTGTCTTTCTTATTCGTGGCACTGGGATTGAACCCAGGGGCACTCTACCACTGAGTCACATCCCAAGCCCTTTTATAAAATTTTGAGACAGAGTCTTGCTAAGTTGCCCAGGCTGGTCTTGAACTTGTGATCCTCCTGCCTCAGCTTCCCGACCACCGCCCCCCAGGTCCCAATCACAGATTACAGTGTGTGCCTGCCCCAGAGGAATATGTCTTTCCTTTTTTTTTTTTTTTTTTTTTAATTTTATTTTCTCAGTACCAGGGATGGAACCCAAGGGCACTCTACCACTGAGTCACACCACAGCCCTTATTATTGTTTGAGACAGGGTCTTGCTAACTTGCTGAGGCTAGCCCTGAACTTGTGATCCTCTTGCCTCAGCCTCCTGAGTTCCTGGGTTTGCAGATGTGCACCACTGCACCCAGCCCAGAGGATATTTCTAATGTTCACGCCTGACCCTGTCTCTTCCTTGTTCAAAAATCTTAAGCAAAAATCCAAAGACCTCACCCAGTTCTGCAGGTCCTGTGCCGTGTGGTCCCCAATATCCTCCCAATGTCATTTCCTGGGCTGTTTCCCTCACTCCATTCACCCCAGCCACAAGCACCCAGTTATTGAGCAATCTGACTTCAGGGCCTTTGCACTTACTCTCCCTCCAGACTTCAGAGGGACAAGCTGCTGCTCATTTCCCAGCAAGGCCCTGCCCTCCCCTCAGCTCCTCCCTCATCTCTCCCAGCCTTGTCTGACTGGCTTCAGAGCTGTCCCTCTCTGAGGGCTCCCTGGTGGCTGGTCCATTTGCTGTGGATCATGGGCCTCTCACACCAAAGGTGAGCTCTGGGAAGCTGGGCCTTGCTTGCGGCACTGCTGCCTGCACGGCGCTAGTAGAAACAAATCCAAGCCGTGGATGTGACTTGCCATTCTCTATGTGGCCACATTTTCATTTTATTATTATTATTTCTTTTGGGTATTGGGGGTTGAACCCAGGGGCGCTCTACCTCTGAGCTCTACCTCCAGCCCTTTTTATTTTTTATTGAGACAGGGACTTGCTAAGTTGCTGAGGCTGATTTCAAACTTGCAATCCTCCTGCCTCAGTCTCCAGAGTAGCTGGATTACAGGTGTGTGTCACCGTGCCTGGCTCACATTTTTTTTTTCCAATTAAAAAATTTTTTTTTTAGTTGTTGATGGACCTTTATTTTATTCATTTTTATTTATATGTGGTACTGAGAATTGAACATATTTTTAAAAGTAATGAAGCAGGGCTGGCGTTGTGGCTCAGTGGTAGAGCACTTGCCTAGCATGTGTAAGGCACTGTGTTCAATCCTCAGTACCACACATAAATAAGTAAAATAAAGGTCTATCAACAACTTTAAAAAATTTTTAAAAATAAAGCAAAAAACAAGTGAAAATAATAATTTAACCCAATGTATCCAAAATAGCATCCTTCCAATACACATAATTGATGTAAAAATGATTAACGAGAAATTTTACACCCTTTTCACACTAAGCCTCTGAAATCTGGGGTCTCGTTTGACACTCTGGGCTTCTGTTTGCACCGGCCACGCCCAGGTGCAGTGAGCACAGTCCACACGCCTGCCTGGTGGCCTGGCTGACAGCAGGATTCCAGACCAACACAGGTCCCAGCTGGCGTTGAATGAACAAATGATGCACAGTGAGTTTTGGTGACAAGCCCAGGTTGGAGAGGCTGAGGGTCACACTGCCAAACCTAGGAGACTCCCCACAACTCTTCCTGCACTTGGCTGTGTCCTTTGGGGCTTACAGAAATGTCACTGCCTCAAAGAGAGCCCCAAGGCTGGCCCTGTCTAGAGCAGCTTCCCAGGCCCTCTCTTTTCATTTATTTTTTTGCGGTGCTGGGGATGGAACCCAGGGTCCCGTGCTTACCAGGCAAGCGCTCCACCACTGAACTGGACCCTAGCCCCCAGGCCTCTCTCTGGCGCCTCATTTTCCTGACTTTATCCAGCTGCCCCTTCCTGTCATGTACCTTTCTTCCTTGACAGTGTTCCCATGTGGTAGTCAGAGCCTGCAATGAAAAGCAATCTGCAGCTCTTTCCTGAGTCTGAGTCCAAGCCCCCAGCCTCCCATCCTGCACCTGCCCCAGCCTGCGCCTCCTCCAGGTGCCCCTGACCTCTTTTGCCCAGAACATTCTTTGTTGAAAAGATCTGCAACTGCTCCTCCACACAGTTTAGGTCTTCACCCAGGGTCACCTTGGCCTTCCCTGGCCAACCTCTTTAACCCTTAACTTGCACTAACTCCAGAACTTTCTCTGTGCAGTAGAGAATTAACACTGCAGCTGAGGCTGCTGTCCTTGGGCAGCCTGGATCCTGGAGTGGGAACACACAGAGGGTGCTGATGTGGACATCCCCAGTAATAACCAGACACTGAGTCTCAACTGGCTTGAGGTTGACATCTCACATGTTATCACCCTTTGCTACTGGAGGAGGAATTCAGCCTGCCCTGTGCGGCCTCCCGGGAGAGACCTGAGGCTCCTGCCCCGTTTTGCTCTTAACTTGGCTCCACATGCCTGCTCCTCTTGCTGATTTTGCTTTGTGTCCTTTCTTGATGAATCACAGTTCTGAGGACAGATGTGTGCTGGGTCCCAAGTCCTCCTAGCACTTCATGGAACCAGAGGTGATCTTGGGAACCCCCGACACCCTCCCTCCTCAACTCCTCTCTCTCCTTAGCACTCACCACCTGGTGACAACTTGTGATGAACCTCTGCGTCTTGCTCACTGTGCCCCCCACACCTGCTCTCTGTGCTGTTCCCAGCATTGGCCTCCGGAGACTCACAGAAGACACTGGAAAAAAGTTTGCTGGACGGGGACTGCAATGGCTTTATTTCTAAAGGTAGAACCCCTCCCTGGGCTCGTGACGGGAGGCAGCCCTGGCCCAAGCAGCAGGGCAGTGTGGGGCGGGATGGACAGGGATGGGTCAGCTGGCCCTGAAAGCCAGTAAGGCCTTGAAGACACCTCACACTGGCTCCATCTGCAGCTCCTCCCCATCCATAGCCTCGATCTGGTGGAAGGCAGCATGGAAGCCAATGACCACCAGGGTGGCTCCTGCAGGGAAATAGGCAGTTCAGGGCCACCTTCCATGGCCGGCCCTATGGCCCACCCCCAGCCACCCAGACCCTATACTCACCCAGGACCCAGAAGACGGCAGAGCCTGCACCAGCCAACCAGAAGAAGGGGAAGGAAATGCCTCCGGCCAGAGCGTACTGATGAACAGGGCTCACCTCCCGGCCTGGGGACGGATGTCATTAAGCAGCTGTTCTAACCCACGCCCTCTCCCACAGTCAGCAACCTCTGCTGCCTTCTGACAATCTAGCACCACAAGCTCTGGAAGCTTCAGGAACTACTCCAAACTCCTCATGCCAAGGCCCTCTGTGCCCAGGCCCCACCTAGTTTCCAGTGTCCCCTGACCACCAGCAGACAGCCCATCTTCCTCAGCCCCAGTCTGCTCTTCAGCCTCCTCCTCCAGGGGCTTTGAGCCTCCCACTCCCCCGCACAGAGCCCTCCTGCTCCAACCTGCACTCAGAGACAAGGTGTTTCAAATTGGTGGCCCCAGGTCCCAGTCTGACCTGAGGATGTGTTCTTTGAGATGTTTCCCAAGAATTTTGTCTGTGGCTGACAAACACACTGAATGATTTCACATAAAAATACAGATTTCTGGTTTCTGACATGACTATAAGGTTAAGTCTCCATGTTCTGGTGACAGCAACTGACAAGCCAGGTTGTGGCGGTACTTTTCCTTCCATGCCCAGCCATCTTTGTTACATCCCCACAGCAAACCTGGGCTTTCCCCTGTGTGAAATTCCCCACGTGTGGCATCTTTCTTCCTAGTGTTGCTTGGTATCAGTCTGGGGCTACATGAGCCATAGGCCTCAGCCTCCCTCTCTAAGCTCCATGATCTTCCAGGTCCCACCCCAGGAAGCAAGAAAGGAGAGGGAAACGATCTAGGCCTGTACAAGGTTGCCACCTGGTGTCCACTGCGGGTCCCTGCAGCTGGTGCTTTCCACAGATGTAGGAACTGGGTGGTGGGTGGTATCTTTGGGGTATCTCACTCTGGGTTTGGGTGGGAGCACTGGGTGTGTTTGACATTTTAAGTATTAGGTTTGGTGGAACTAGAGTACACCTAGGCTCTGGTGGACTTGGGTTCCAAAGATTGGTTGGGACTCTGAGGTTTGCATTCCAAGAAACCAGAATTTGGGGGATCCATCTGGGCGGGGGATTTCTCACCAAAGAGCACAAGCTTGGACTGCAGAGTACGCAGATACAGAATGTAACAGGCGCCAAAGAAGACGGCCAGGGCCACCAGCAGCATGGGGGATGTCACCCTGGAAGAAGAGCGTAGGAAGGCAGCATTCAGGCCTCTGGGGCCAGGCTAGCCTGGGGGCCGCAGCCTTGAACACTGGTCGGTAAAGGTTATGTTCTCCAGGACAAGAAGGTGGGATAACATATGTCACACTGCATCTTGGCCAGATTGATGCGGGAGTAGAGACCTGGCCCTTTGGTGATCAGCCTGGCAGTGGGGCCAGCAGGTGGGGCGGGGTCAGCCGGCGGGGGACGGGTCTGGGCGGCACTCACACGCAGTACACAATGAGGCCCAGGAAGACGAACACGTAGTTGCTCTGGTAGTACTCGACATTGCGTATCAGGCGCTGGCACAGCTCACCCAGGTTGCGGGGTCGCGAGAAGCGCTGCTGGTCCACGAAGGTGCCCCAGGGCCGGATGGTCGCTCGGCGCCGCTCCAGCCACTCGCGGCCTGCGCCGGAGGGAATCAGCTTTGGCAGCAGGGTCCTGTGGGGCGGGGCCCGGTCAGCGGCCGAGCGGGTTGGGAGTTCAGACCCGTGGGAAACAAGGGGGTAGGGGGCTGGACTCCGGAGTCCAGGAGGCTAGTGTCCCGGGGGAGGGGGAGGGGGCGGACAAGACTCCTGGATCCCAGGGAAGGAGGGGGCTGGGGGTCCAGACTCCAGGGTCCCCGAAGAGGAGATCGGGCGCCCTCTTTTGGGTCTGGGGTCTGGGACTCCCGAGACTGGAGGGGTCGGGACTCCCGCGTCTCGGGTCTGGGGAGTCAGCTCGCTCACGTGGCGCTCAGCCCTTCCGCTTCGGCATCCTTCTGCTGGTCCTTCTGGGCCGCCATGTCTGCGTCGTGAAGGGTACAGCTGCTGTAACCTGCCCCTAGCCCTGCAGACCCCTGGGCCCCGCCCGACCCGACCTCGCCCGGCGGAGCCGACGTGTCCCGCCTCGGAGCCGCAGGGGGCGGTAGTTGTGCCGCCGAGCATTGTGGGAGTTGTAGTTCTAGTGGCATCGGGCAGAGCAGGCGCTATGGCGGTGGTCTGCCTCGCAAGATAGCTTGGGAGATGTAGTTCTAGAAAGTGGTGAGCGCCTCTTGGCATTGTGGGAGTTGTAGTTTCTGCAGTGGAATATATTTTCCAGCCGGAGGGCTATTAGGAATGAGGGCGTTATGGGAGCTCGAATGGCAGAAGCAGGCGTCGTGTACTCATTCTTCCATGGAGGGTACTATGATGACCGTGCAGAGTCATCGTTCTGACTTTAAAGGGCATAAAAAATCTGGAACGGGGCAGGTTGGTGCATGCCTGCTATCCCAGTGACTTGGAAGACTGGGGCAAGATGACCAACCTCAGCAACTTAGTGAGGCCCTAAGGACTTAATGAGATCTTGTCTCAAAATAAAAACATTAAAAAAAAAAAAAAAAAAAAAAAAGAGCTGGGAGTGGTTTAGTGCTTAAGCGACCCTGGATTCAATCCCCGGTACCAAAGAACAAGAGAAAGAAAGACAGAAAAAAACATAGTCCCAACCCCAGATGTTCAGATTCAGCAAGTCTAGAGTGGAACTCATTCATTTGCATTTTTACTTTTCATTTATTTGTTTTTTAAATTTTGAGATAGGGCCTCACTAAATTGCTGAGTCTGGCCTTGAACTTTCAGTCCTCCTGCCTGGAGTTGCTGGGATTATAGGAATGTGCCACCAGCCTGGCAGTGGACCACATTTCTGAGTAGCAAGATTGTAGAGAATGCGTAGGAATCACTTCCTTAACAGGCAGATGCTGGGGAGGGCCCTGCAGTTGCTGGAGCATAGCAGTCTCCCACCTTTGGACTTCCAGGTATGTATAAGACAGGAGAAGAGGGAGGAAAGTCGGGAAAAGAAAAGGGCTGAGAATTTTTATTTTTATTTTTCGCAGTGTTGACCATTGAACCCAGGGCCTCACACATGCTAGGAAAGAACTCTACCACTGAGTTACACCCCCAGCCTGGGCTGAATTTTTTTAAAAGAGCCAACTCTTATACCCAAGAGAGCTGGAATTCTGGAGTTGGACTCAGGAGAAAATCCAGGCTTTGTGATTTCAACCTCATCACCTCTCTGAACCTCAGTGTCTTATGGGAACTGGAGGATCCTAATGGTACCATATTCTTGGGGTTATGTTTCAGTTAAATGGTTCATGTAAAGTTCTTGAACAAGTCTTGATAAATGTAGGCATTGTAATTACCTCTACATTATCGTGATTGTTCTGGGTTTTTCTAGAGTTCAGCCTCCTCAAGCAGTAGTAACATGTTAGGGGCTACTCTCCCTTTGGACATGCATGGTTGTGTTGTAAGCAGGGGCTCTTTAAACAAATTCCTCCACTGCAAGCCCCAGAGCAGGGCCTCAGGATGGTGGTGGGGATGCCTGGGCTCCCTACTGGGCTGAGACCCCAGTTTTCCAAACCTGGTGGGGCCACAGGGCAGTACCCACGTGGGAATCCAGGTGAATCTTTGAACTCCAAGATTCATCCCTGTACTTTGAGGCCTGCCGGGAAACATCCCTGGTACTGAGGAAGGTAGTTCCTGTCAAAGGGGCTGCTGGGATGGGCAGAGAAGCCCACCCCTGCTGGGCGGGTCCCAAGATGAAGCTGAAAGAGTTTGAAGACCCAATTGGCTAACTACTGGCCAGTAACTAGTTACTGGTGGTTTCCTTTTTGTCCAGAGGCTGTTAGTAAATTTGGTTTAGATTTTCCAACTTGGTCCAGCCTTGCTTCAGAATTCCATGGAGGACTGTGAATGGACAATTGGCCTGAGCATTAATGGGGGGAGCAGTGCTTGAATTCAAAGTGATGGGGGTGCAGGGCTTCCAGGGAGCAGAGGAATCTTGGGAACTAGGTTGGCGGTAAATGCCCAGCTGCCTCTTCCCATGACAGCCTTGGAAAATCTGAGTTTTCCTTTTGTTGTGGAAGCTGCTGAGTTTCCTTATGAGTGTGGGGTGAAAGCCCTTTCGTCCCATAAGCCACCAGTACTTGCTCAGAGGCCTGGAGCCACCAAATGGTTTGGCCATGGCTGGGGATTGGGCTGCAGGAGTGGCAGATGGTGGAGAGGCAGAGAGGGATGTTGTGGGGAGGAGCTCTCCGAATGGGAAGGCGGGAGGATCTTGGGATCAAGTTATTTGGGGAGTTAGGGTCTGGACATAGGAACATTTGAGAGCTGGGCATGGTGGTGGCACGCCTGTAATCCCAGTAGCTCAGGAAGCTGAGGCAGAAGGATCTTGAGTTCAAAGCCAACCTCAGCAACTTAGTGAGGCCCTGAGCAACTTATCAAGTCTCAAAATAAAATATTAAAAAAGGGTGAGGGTGTTGCTCGGTGGTTAAGTGCCTCTGAGTTCAATCCCTGGTACCAAAAAAAAAAAAGGGGGGGGGGACATTTGGGAAAGGAGCCCGTTGAAACCAGGTGGGAGAGAGGACCCTAAGGCTGAGATGTAAGGGATGGGAATTTTGGGGTTCTTGAGAGAGGGCTCTGTGGCAGATTGACTGAATTAGCAGGTGCTGGGAGCTGAAGGGTGCCCTGGCCCTGAGGTCCCCTCAGCCTGAGGTTTCCTTCCTGCCTCTTGAAGTCTGAGGAAGTGGAGCTGGGAGGGCAGGAAGGTGTTAGCACAGGCAGCTAGAAACCTGGGTGATGGACGCTGCTGTGTGACCACAAGGAAGACTCTCCCCTCTCTGGGTCCCGGCATGCATCTTCCCTGCACTCGATCAATGAAGCCATGTGTGAGGGGTCGCAGGAGAGTCCAAGCTCTGCAGCTCCCCCTCCCCCAGGACCAGGCTGTCCTGGGGCTACCAGGGGTCCTCGTATAAGGCCCCTGCCCTCCCGATGCCTCCCCACTCTGCGCCAGAGCTTCTTCAGGGGCTGACAGTGTGAGAGAGAGTGCACTCCCGTGGGCTCTCGGTTCCTGGCCACCGGACTCCTGCACTGGTTCTGGCCCCAGTCCCTGCCTGACTTGCACTCTGGACTGTGTGGGAAAGGCAGCCTCAAGGGAGATGGTTAAACTGCCCAACCAGAATGGCTAAAATTAAAAGGACAGGCAATACCAAGTGGTGGCAGTGGTGAGGAGCAACTGGGGACTTTTATACACTGTTGGATGTAAAATGACACAAGAGCTTTGGAAAGGATCTAGCAGTACTGGAAAGGGGCACAAAGGAATTTTTTGGGCAGATGGAAATGTTCTACACCTCGGTTGGGGTGGTGATTGCACAGATGTAATTTTAAAATCACTGACCTGTACCCTTAAGATTTGTGCGCTTTAATGTATGAAAGTTGATCTGGGTACAGGTGGATTAGCATAGTGACCTAGAGCTCCCACAGCGTCCCTTCAGATCCCAGATTTGTTGTTTCCTCCTAGCTGTGTGACCATAAGCAAGTTGCTTTCCCTCTCTGTGCCTCCTACCTTGTGAATATTAAATAAGCTAAGACCCTCATAGTGCTTAGAAGGGGTGAAAGTGAATCACCCGCACCCTTATCACAAAGCCATGGTCTCCTCGGGTCCTATTCCAACATGAGCCCCCGCCCTTGCCATCCCAAGTCTGAGTCCCCTCCATCTCCCTGTTCTCATCCCCTAATCCCATCACCTGGTCAGTGCCAGCCGCTCTCCCTCTAACTTCTGCGGACGATTCCGGGACCCTGAGATCCCATGACTCCCAAGCTGGTGTCAGGCTCAAGTGGGCTCAAGTGAACCACCCGCAGTGAGTCCCGCCCGGGGTCCCGGCCAGAAAGCAAGCGTGACACTCGCCCGTTCTCTCTCCCCACTGATATATTTGATAATTGTCCAGAACCAGAGATGGCATCAGCCGTCGGGGGGTGGCTGAGGGGGAGTAAAAAAGAGCCCAGGGAGGGGCGAGGAGGCAGCGGGAGGGCTGAGGAGGGGGAGGCACAGAAAAGAGGGAGGGGGAGGCGGGGCGTGGGGGAGAGAAGCCAGCCAGGGGGGGCGGGAGGTGACGCGGGGGCCGGGGGCCACAGGGAGAGAGGGCCCCTCCCCCAGAATACAAAATGGGGGGTCCGGAGGGAGCGTCCTGGGCTTGGGGACAGGGAGGGGACAGTGACGCGGCAGGGCTGAGGTCAGTAGTAGGTTTCCTTCTCCACCCAACCTGGAGAGAGAGAGAGCGAGAGAGCGAGATGGAGACAGCATCCCCGACACGAGGAAAGGCGACAAAGACGACGGAAGGGACAGACGCACAGCCCCTGGGAGAGGCGGAGGATGGGAGGGAGGGGGGAGGCAGGGCGCGCCCCCTGGCGGCCCTCCCCGCGCCGCGCCGCGCCGCGCCTCACCCCCCGGGTTCCTGCGCAGGATGAGCTTGCGGATTTCGTCGTAGACGAAGATGAGGAAACTGTAGGGGAAGGCACAGAACCACCAGCTGGGCCTGCAGAGGAGGGAGGGAGCGAGGGCGTGAGTCCAGCGATGTCCCATGGCCCCCCGGGCCCCCGGCCTGGGCGGCCTGGGGCTGCAGAGTCCCCTCCCCTCACCGCTGGGAGGAGGCCCAAGGGGGAAGGTTGGTGGCATCAGAACAGAGGCCGCAATGGGGGACACAGTGGGGGTGTCCAGAGATCCGTGGCTGAGGTCTGGGGCTGGTGGCTCGGCCTGTGAGCATGTCCCTCAAGGAAGGGCTCCTGGAGGGTGTGGAGGTGGGGGTCCTGGGGCCCAGGGCACTCACTTGAGGGGGTACATGCGAAGGGCCACGTCCATGCCAGGGCAGTAGGACAGGAAGGCAGCCAGGGCTGTCTCCTCAAACAAGCCGAAGATCAAGATCTTGTTCCTGGAGACACAGGTGAGGCAGGGTTGGGCCGGAGGAACCTCCGCACCCCCACGCCCCCAGCCCAGAGACAGAGACAAGGGTGCAGGCCCCAGAGACGCACCAAAGGGGAGATGGAGAGAGGCAGCCCAGAGACAATGACGTGTGCATAGACGGGGGCAGAGACCCAGAGAAGAGCTGTACCCCAGAGGGAGAGAGACTCCAGAGACAGAGACGAAGAGAAGTGGAGAGAAAGTGACCCAGAAAGAGAGAGAGAGGGATGGATGCACAGAGGCAGTGGTACAAAAAAGTAAAGCAGATCTGGGGACCTGGGCCACCTCACCCACAGACGGAGAGAGAGAATCCAAGACACATGTGACCCTTGAGAGAAAGGCAGCTCAGAGGCAAGGGGAGGGACAGAGACAGACACAGGGACAGGACAGACGGCTGTGTGGCCTTCTGGTAGCACTGGCCCTCACTTCATGCCCTGCTGGAACACCGAGTTCCTCCGGGTCTTGCAGATGATCAGATCTGCCCACTGGACCACCACGATGCTCACGAAGAAGGCCGTGTGGCAGGTGAACTCCACCACCTTCCTCTGCTCGTATGTCTGTGGAGCAATGAAGAGGGCGCAGGTGTTGTCATGTGACCATGGCCCAGGCCACTGTCCCACAGCCTGGATGTCCTTCATCTGCCTCGCTCCCTACATGGGGTCCCCAGGGTCTCAGGTGCACCTTTCTTCTCGGGGCTCATAGCCCTGGGGCAAGAGGCAGATGTTTGAGGAAAGAGAAAGGATCAGGGCTCTTGTGGTCTCCCAGAGACCAGGGAGAGGAGACAGATAGACCAGTCTTGGAAGGGACAGAAAGGTACAGGGAAGAAGGGCTGGCAGGGCCTAGAAGGCTGGTAGTTAGGACAAGATGCCCAGGGTATGCTGGGCCAAGAGCTTGGGGTCCTGTGTGCTGGGCGAGGGTCTGAGTGCTGCCCCTGGGGTGGAGGGGTCCTTATAGGACGTGGCCCCTGCGTGGCTGGGACAGCTCAGCTGAGGCCCCTCTGTGGCTTGGAGGATGCCCACCCGCTCTGCTCACCCATTGCTGCCCATAACTGTCCTCCAGGTCATTGACGGTGCGGTCATCCCAGTTGAGCCGGATGCCCACCAGGTTGCCGGGTAGGAAGCCATTTTCTGCCAGGATCACAAAGTAGGAAAAGAAGCCACCAAGAGCCTGGATCATCCCTAGGAGAGGAGAGAAGGGCACCCGGGAGAGCTCAGAGCTCAGGTGCCAGTGAACCGAGACCCCTCCAGGCCTTCATGGTGGTCTGCGGGCCGCCTCAGTCCTCTTGCTCAAGCCACATCTCTGGAGATCCTGGCGGTGAGGCCCTGAGATGATCATCCAGGTCAGGGGCCTCAGGGTGGGGTCTCTTCCGGGTAGATGACCTGGAAGCTCTTGCCATGTGACCCTGGCCACCTGAACACTGCAAAACCCTGGAGGACCCTGGCGCTCGAACGTCAGGCCCTCTACGCAGGCACGAGCTGCCCAGGTCTCTGACCACTGCTGCGAAGCCTCCGCTTTGCTAGGACACCCTCAGGAGCTACTGTCCTGCACCTCTAAGACTGCGCAGCAGGGAGGAGAAGACAGAGACAGTGGGGCTCCAGCCCTGCTCCCAAAGAGCCCCCAGACTGGGCCTACCCTCTTCCACCCTGCCAGGCAAGCACAAGGCTTCCGAGTGCTCCTGCCCGTCAGCAGGCGGCCCCAGCCCTCACCAATCTGCCCGTAGGCCATGCTGATGAGCCGCTCATTGACCAGCTTGTCTGTCCGAGGGTTCCTGGGCTGTCTCTTCATGATGTCACTCTCGGCAGCCTCATAGGCCAAGGAGATGGCGGGGACCTGGGTGGGAGAGGCTGGGTGAGTAGGGATGGGAGGACTCTGCCCTCCTGGGCCTAGGGGTGGCGCCTGACTCACCATGTCTGTGCCCAGGTCGATGCAAAGGATGGTGATTGTGCCCAGGGGCAGCGGGATGTTGGCCATGATGAAGAGCAGGAAGGGCGTGATCTCGGGGATGTTGCTGGTGAGGGTGTAGGCGATGGACTTCTTTAGGTTGTCGAAGATCAGGCGGCCTGTGGGGGCAGGGGTCGGCTCAGAGCCTGGAAGCCACTGCCAGGGAGCCTCGTACCCTGGCCCTCCCAGCCCAGTGCTTGGATCCCTTCCACGCCCCTGCCCCACCTTCCCACATCGCACACAGACCTCTGACCATGTTGCCGCTGCTCAACCATCTTGAAATACACCCATTGTGGATGCCTGTCTGGCTGTTTCTGTCTAAGCTAAACATCTCCCTTCTCCATTGACCCAGTAACCCCACTTCCAGGCCTCTACCCAAGAGAAATGAACACTTCTGCCCACAAGAAACCACGTTCAATAATGTTCACCATCGCGTGATTCATAATGGCCCCAAACCAGAGCCAACCCAACACCATGGCGGGTGAGTGGTGAAGGAATCAGAATACCCATACCACGGAACAGAGGGCAGCAAGGGAAAGAAAGGAAGACCAGTGCAGCAACCCCACGGCTGAACCCCGGGTGCTGCTGAGTGAGAAAAGCCAGACCCCAGAGCTTCCAGACTGTGTGATCCCATGTAGCTAAGGTTTGACACTAATCCGTGGAGCTGACAGTCAGGGTGGTGCTATTTCTAGAAGAGCGACGCAGACCGGGAGGAGACACACTTGAATCGGGGGTGGGTGTGTGTCTCTCTTGACTGGAGCCTGGTGGTCACACAGGTGTGTATCTCTGCAAAAATCTCTCATCACCTTTCTCACAGTATGTGTGTTAAAACGGGATCAGGCCCAGCACAGTGGCACATGCCTGTAACCCCAGCTCCTCGGGAAGCTGAGGCAGGGGAATGTCAAGTTCAAGACTGGTCTGGGAAACTTCATGAGACTCTGTCCCAAAATAAAAAATAAACTGGGCACCATGGTGCCCCACTGTAATCCCAGTGTCTTGGGAGGCTAAGGCAGGAGGATTGCAAGTATGAGGCCAGCCTCAGCCACTTGGAGAGGTCCTATCTCAAAATGAAAAAATAAAAAGGGCTGGGGGTGGCTCAGTGGTTAAACACCCCTGGGTTCAATCCCTGGTACCAACAAATAAAAAAATATAAAAAAATAAAACCACACTAAGTTATCACCTAAGATTGGCTATTATCAGAACTAAAAGGGGAGAAGGTGGAGACAAGGAAACCCGTGCACACTGCTGGTGGGAATGTAAATTAGAACAGCCACTTCAGAAAACAGTATGGAGGTTCCTCAAAAACCTAGAAATGGGACTACCATAGGATCCAGCACTCCTACTCCTGAGTACACACCCAAAGGAAAGGAAAACAGGCTTTGGAAGCGATGTCTGCACTTCCATGTTTCCTGCAGGACTCTTTCCAGCAGTCAAGACTTGGAATGAACACAGGTGTCCATCCGTGGATGAATAAATAAAGTGTGGTACAAAACACAGCAGAATACTATTCAGCCATAAAAAGGATGAAATCCTGTCATTTGCAACAACATGGATGAGATTGGAGATCACAGTGAGTGAAATAAGCCAGGCACAGAAAGACTAGTGCCACTGATTCTACGTACAGAATCTCAAAATATTGATCTCAGGGCTGGGAGTGTAGCTCAGAGGTTAAGCCGTCACTCAGCATATTCACCACACATGCTTCTGTGCGCGTGCGCACACACACACACACACACACACACACACACACACACACACAGGTGATCGGGTGATCTCATGGGGAGGATGGGGAGACGTTGATCAATGGGGGCTAACTTACTCTTAAAGGGTCAGGGACTAGGGATGTACCTCACTGTTAGAGTGCCTGCTGAGCACACGCAAGGTCCTGTGTTCCATCCCTGGCGCCAAAAAAATTTTTAAAAAAGAAAGAAAGAAATAGGAGCAGGAAGCTGTGGTGGGCTTTTGCACAGCTGGGTAACTCCAGATACAAGTTATGTATTGCATAGCTCAAAAAGCTAGAAGAGTCAGGCACAGTGGCACATGCCTGTAATCCCAGTGACTCAGGAGGCCCAGGCAGGAGGATTTCAAGTTTGAGCCCAGCCTCAGCAATTTAGCAAGGCCCTAAGCATGTTAGTGGGACCCTGTCTCAAAATTTAAAAAAATAAAAAGGGCTGGGGATGTAGCTCAGTGGTAAAGCATCCCTGGGTTCCATCCCCAGTATAAAATAAAAGCTAGGACAAAAGGACGTTGACTAGTTTTGCCATGAAGAAATAATGTTTGAGGAGACGGGTGTGCTTAACCTGATTGAAACATTGCGTCATGTATGCTTGTACTGAAACATCACATGGTACCCCACTAACAGGTATAATTTTTAAGTAACAGTTTTAAAAAAGTATTGGCCCCACTGGCTTCAGAGGGCTAGATCCTGATCACCTTTGCATAACAAAGAGCCCTGGGTGCCCCCAGCTGACAGCCCTTCTCTCTCCTGGCAATGGCTGCTCTTCGCCAACTGCCCCTTCCTCATGGGTGAAATGATGACTTCGTTGCTTCCCCACAAGTCAGCAGGTGGGGAAGAGACTCAAGGAGCTGGCTGCTGGTCACTTGGAGCTGGGCAGCGGCGGCAGGGGATTCACAATGCCATTCACTCTGCTTATCGCTGAAACGTCCCCTAATGGCCTCTTCAGAGAGGCCTTCCTGTCCACCTGTCTAGGTAGGCCTCCCGTCCTTAGCGCTCAGAGTGCCCTGTGTTCTGCGCACCTGTCGCATTCTCTATTGTTGGCTGCTTTGGGTGAGGGGTCTCCCCACACCTGGGAGAGCAGGGACCATGTCTGCACTGCTCACAGCTGCACGCCTGGCATCTGCAGGGTGCACAAGGTAGGAGCTAGGGAGCGTCTGGGCGGAACCAGAACAGGACCTGTGAGCATGCGCGCTGCATGTACATACAAGAGGGGCGGCAGAAGGTTAGTGGGCTGGGGACATAGGAGACGGGTCAGGGCACTTAACTTGTCACTTGGGCTCAGCTTTACTGTGAGTTTTTTTTTTTTTTTTTTTTTTTGTGGTAGCCATATTTCAGATGGGGGAAGAGAGAAATAGAAAGAAAAATCACCAAAGCAGGAGCAACACTTATTTCTGGATGGTGAGGTTATGGGGGATTCTAATCTTTTCTGTAGTTCTGCATTTTCTGTAATTATGAATTACTATGATCATCAGAATAAAATGAAATGTCAACCAGCCCCTTTGGTGGCTGTGTCTGTCACTGGAGGAGCCCGGGCGCCCCTCCAACACAGGCCTGGCCGCACACCCAGGCTTACCCACCATGCTGGGGCACAGCTCCCGCTGCCTGTGACTCCTGTCCCTGCATGGGAAACTCCCAGCACCACCCACAGATTCTATTCTGTCGTCCTGCCCAATTGGGAAACTACCTGAACCCCCAGCCCAGGCAGGGGCAGTGGCTGCCACAGCCTCAGGTCCCTGTGCTTCCCGGTGGCTGCACTGGGGAGGACTTTTACATGCTTCCAAGTTGGCCTCGCCCACCAGACAGTACCTGCGCCCGGCCACACAGGCACCTGGGAATGCATCAGCTCAGTCCTGACCCCAGGGAGCCCTCAAGCCAGAGAGTGGGAAGACTGAAAAGGGCAAACTCAGGTGCACCTGGGCCTGTGGCACTCTGTGGTCCCTGCAGCTCTGGACTGTTCTCCTCACCCCTCCCTGGCCCCCTCAGTGACCCAAGTCTCCAGAGCCACTGCCAGCTACTCACCCTCCTCCACACCAGTGACAATGGAGGCGAAGTTGTCATCCAGCAGGATCATGTCGGCTGCCTGCTTAGAGACATCAGAACCAGCAATGCCCATGGCCACCCCAATGTCAGCCTTCTTCAGAGCAGGGGAGTCGTTCACACCATCGCCAGTCACAGCCACAATTGCTCCCTGGAGGGAAAGAGGGTAAGGATGAGACCCAGGGTCCAGGCCCAGCCTCCTCCCTCAGACCCAGGGTCCAGGCCCAGCCTCCTCCCTCAGACCCCGGGGTCCAGGCCCAGCCTCCTCCCTCAGACCCAGGGGTCCAGGCCCAGCCCTCCTCCCTCAGACCCAGGGGCCAGGCCCAGCCTCCTCCCTCAGACCCAGGGGTCCAGGCCCAGCCATCCTCCCTCAGACCCAGGGGTCCAGGCCCAGCCTCTTCCCTCAGACCCAGGGGCCAGGCCCAGCCTCCTCCCTCAGACCCAGGGATCCAGGCCCAGCCCTCCTCCCTCAGACCCAGGGTCCAGGCCCAGCCTCCTCCCTCAGACCCAGGGTCCAGGCCCAGCCCTCCTCCCTCAGACCCAGGGTCCAGGCCCAGCCTCCTCCCTCAGACCCAGGGGTCCAGGCCCAGCCTCCTCCCTCAGACCCAGGGCTCAGAGCTCACCTGTCTCTGACAGCCCTCCACGATGATGAGCTTCTGCTGCGGGGAGGTGCGAGCAAAGACGATCTCAGTGTGATTCTGCAGGATCTCATCGATCTGCTCAGAGGTGAAGTCCTTGAGGTCGGTGCCGTGGATCACACAGGCCTTGGCGTCCCTGAGAAGAACAGGAAGAGCAAGCGTTCAAGGACAAGACAGACTGATAGACGAGAGACAGACGGGCAGGACCACAGACAGGAGAGCCAGAGGTCCAGGGTTGAGAAAGGAGGAGGTCACTGGGGGACCAGAGACAAAGAGACACAGGCGAGTGGGGCAGGAGGAAGATGTCAGGAAGGACTGAGGGCCAGTGATGTGGAGGAATATGGATGCTAGACAGGCAGTAAGGGCGGCAGCTACAGGTGGGCATGAGGATGGTTGGAAAAAAACAGAAAAGGGAGAGAGACACAGAGACTGAACAGAGAAGAGAGAGAGGCAGAAATATGGGGCTTCATTAAATCCTCTGAGGTAGCAATTGTTAGGCAGTCTTTTATTTTATTTTATTTTTTAGCACTTTAAAATATATGTGTATTTTAGATGTGAATGGACCTTTATTTTATGTATGTATATGTGCTGAGAATTGAACTCAGTGCCTCACACATGCTAAGCCACACTGAGCCACTACTCCAGCCCCTATTTTATTTTGTTTTGGTGCTGGGGATGGAACCCAGGGTCTAGGCAAGTGCTGCACCACTGAGCTGCACCCCCAGCCCTAGTCGACCATTTTAAAGAGGAGGAAAGTGAGGGTCAGGGAAGCTAAGTGAACTGCCCATGGTCACACAGTGGTAAGCGGCCAAGCTGGGAGATGACCCACGCCGTGCTAGCCCCTGTGGCTGTGGCACTAGGCAGCCACCTTCACAAGAAAACAGAGGATGGGTCCCAGGTGGCGAGCAGACTGAGGAATCCCAAAAAGGAAGGGGGTGAGCAGCCCAGAGGAAGGCCGGGCCAGAGGGAAGCCTGTAGAGACTCCCAATGGCTCTCCAGCATCCTGAGCTTGGCACGGTGGCTCACCGTGGGTTGACCTGGCTGACGGGGATGTTAAGTCGGGCGGCGATGTCCTCTACGGTCTCGTTGCCCTCAGAGATGATGCCCACACCCTTGGCAATGGCCTTGGCGGTGATGGGGTGGTCGCCTGTGACCATGATGACCTGCAGGCATTGTGCTTTAGGGATGGTCTGGCCTCTCCCCACGACCCGGGTCCCTCTCTTCCCCAGCTCCCTCCGGCCACACCTTGATGCCTGCGCTCCTGCACTTGCCCACGGCGTCAGGGACGGCTGCCCGGGGAGGGTCGATCATGGACATGAGGCCCACGAAGCAGAGGTTGTCTGTGGTGAAGTTCACGTCGTCACAGTCGAAGGCGAAGCCCTTGGGGAACTGCTCCTCGGGCAGGTAGTAATGGCAGAAACCTGGAGGCAGGGTGGGATGGGGGCGTGAGCTGCCCGGATGCCCCACCGTTGGTCTCCCTAGCCAGCCAGTCCCCTCTCCCCGCCCAGGCCTGCCTTCACCCAGCCGCAGTGCATGCTGGGAGTCCCTGTTCTGAGCCAGGCCCGGCTCTGGGCAGCGTCACACTCCTCCCCACCCAAGGAGCCCAGAGAGCAGGCCCAGCCCCTGACCCGCGGCGTGCCCCACCCGCGGGCGCACCGAGCACACGCTCGCCCAGGCCGCCCAGCTCCAGGTAGGCGTTCTGGAAGGCTTCCTTCATCTCCTCGTCCAGCGGCTGCTCCTTGCCCTGCAGCAGGATGGTGGAACAGCGGTCCAGGATGCGTTCCGGGGCGCCCTTCATCACCAGCAGGTATCGGTTGTCATTGGGGTCCTCGGTCTCATGGATGGATAGCTGAGAAGCACAGAGGCAGGTGTGACTGAGCCATACCCAGAGGGGAGAGCACTGTCCCCGCCCCCCAGAGCCACGGGTGCAGGACAGATGTCCAGCTCTGTTCCTTGGAGTCTTACCGCAATCTCTGCTCTTCCCCACCCCCCTTCTCTCCATCTCTGTCTCTGTCTCCCAGAGGACCCCAGCTTGGGCTACATGCCCCTCTCTCTGCCTCACTCCACTCCTTCTCTTCCCTCACCTGATCTAGCTCTAAATCTGACCAGTGTGCCTCTGAAAGGCAGCCAGAATCTGAACTGTTCTCATCCCTGCTGCTGCCCCCATCCGCAGCCCGGTTGCCATCATCCCACACAGGGGTCCCCAGATTACCCTCCCCACGGCAGCCAGTCCTGAGGTGCAGCTCAGTGGCAGAGTGCTTGCCTAACATGCATGAGGCCCTGGGTTCCATACCCAGCACCAAGAAAAATTTGGTAGTTTTCCAAAAAGTTGAACAGAGTTATGATATAACCTGGGCATCCTCAGAAAGAAATGCAAATACGTGTCGGCACAAAAAGAATGTCGGCAGTAGCACTACTCTTAAGAGCCGAAGGGTGGAAACCCAAAGGACCGTGAGTGGATGCGGGGGTAAACACGGCGTGGTCTATACATTGGACAGAAGCTTGGTCAGTCAAAAAGAGGAAGGAAGCTCTGATACACAGCGTGGATGGATCTCGAAGGTCTGAGGCTCCGTGAAAGAAGCCAGACAATAAAAGGCCATGTGTCGTATGACTCCATTTTCATGAAATGTCCAGAATAGGCAGATCCATAGAGACAGAAAGTAGGTTAGTGGTTGCTTAGGGCTAGGAGAGTGGAGGAAGAGGGGGTGGTGATAGCTAAGGGGTGTGGGGTTTCTTTCTGAGGTGATAAAAATGCTCTAAAACTGACTATGTAGGTGGTGCATATATCTGTGAATAAATACACTAACACTGTTGAGTTACACACTTTAAATAGATGATCATGGCATGTGAAGTATATCTCCGTGAAGCTATTTAAAAGGACGTGAGTCAAGTCTTATCTCTCCTCTGCTCAGAGCCCTCTTTCTGGCTCATGTCCTTCTCAGAGTTACAGCAAATCCTCACCATGGCCCAAGAGACCCCATGGGCTCTGGCCTCACCTCCCACCACTCTGGCTTCCTGGATGTTGTTCAGACAAGCCACGCTCCTGCCTCAGGGCCTTTGCACACACCATCTGCTACTTAAACACCCTTCCCCCAGATACCTGCAGGGCTCCCTCCCTCAGCACAGTAATTCCTCATGACTTTGTCTTCTAGCACTAGAGTGTCAGTTCCAGAGAGGAGGAACATCACTGTTTTGCACTCTACCACATGCACCCCCAGGACCTAAAACAGGGTCAGTGTGGTGGCTGCTCAAAAAAAATTTGAGGAATGTGTGAAAGTTGCTGCTATGCCCGAGACCCCTGGCTGGGGTCCACCCTCTGCTAAGCAGAGTTCTTTGCTCCTCTGCGTCTCGTTTCAACAGAGATCTCACGCTACCTCTTACTCTCAGCTGCAGTCTGCTCCTCTCCCCACGGTCAGTTGCTATTATTCCCATGTTACAGATGGGGAAATTGAGGCTCTGCAAGTAATATCTTGCCCAAAGCAGGACAGTAGGGCAGAGGTGACTGCTGTCCAGGTGTCAGAGAGAAACCGAGGCCCAGGCTGGCTGCCCTGGGCAGCCCCAAGTTTGTACCTGGTATTTGTTGGTGGAGTTGAAGGGGATCTCGGCCACTTTCTTGTTGCGTTCACGCATCAGCTTCACGGAGCCAGAGGACAGCTCGATGCACTTGAGCAGGGCAGACTCAGAGGCATCCCCGGCCACGTCCCTCTGTAGGAGAGAGTGGGGTTAGAGCAGGAGCCTGGGGCATGGTGGCAGGCACGGCGGGGGGCAGGGAGGGGGTGGCTGCACCCACCTTGAGCACAGGGATATTGTCCTGTCCGCCTTTGAAGACAGCGCGGTTGCAGAGTCCAGCGATGTGGGACAGGGCCACCCATGTGTGTGAGCTCTTGTCGAAGGAGGTCCCTGGAGGTGGGAGGCGCGTGTGAGCGAGGGGCTCCTGAGGCCAGGCGCCCACCACCCCTGCCCTGGGCCCCACCCACCTGACTGATCCTCAGTGGTGTCAGCCTCATGGATCTGATTGTCAAACCACATGTGGGCCACTGTCATGCGGTTCTGGGTGAGGGTCCCCGTCTTGTCTGAGCAGATGGTGGATGTAGAGCCCAGCGTCTCCACAGCCTCCAGGTTCTTCACCAGACAGTTCTTCCGAGCCATGCGCTTGGCAGTCAGGGTCAGACACACCTGGATGATGTGCAAGGGCAGGTGAGTTGCAGGTACAAATGTTCACAGCCCACCTGCCAAGCCCAAGGTGGCCTGAAAAGATTAGGTACCATCCAGCAATGCTGCCCCCAGGTACAGACTCACAGAAACAGGCCCTCTGTGCCCCTAGAGACACATACTAGAATGTTCACAGCAGTAAGATTTATAATAGGCCCGAACTGGAAACAACCAGAGTCCACTCAGAGGAAGGATATGTTGGGGAATCAGAGATGGAATAGTATGCATCGGTATAAAAGAATAAATTATTACTGCTTCCAACTAAATGGCTTAAGCTCAAATGTTTAACAAGAAGAGAAAGATAAGAGCCCGTATGGAATTATCCTTTTGATATGAAATTTGGAAAAAAAGTAAACTTAGTTTATGCTATTAGAAGTCAGATTTAGGGGCTAAAGCTGTAACTCAGAGGCAGGGTGCTGTCTAGCATGTGTGAGGGCCTGGGTTCAATTTCCAGCACTATAAACCCTCCAAATCCCTAAAATAGAGGCCATACTTAGGGATTACTCTTTGTTGGGGGCTGTGGGCCCCAAGGTCAGGAGGGGACTCCTGGGGGACTCAACCTGGGAGTAGCTGACCTGGTGAGCTCCATTTGCATCATCAAATTGCTTGCTCACAGTACACGCAGTCCTCTGTGCATGTATTACGTGCCAGCTAAATGCCTTTTGACGTGTGGGTTTTGTTGTTGCTGCTGTTGTTGTTTTGTTTGTTTTTTGGTACTGGAGATTGGATCCAGGGGTGCTTAACCACCAAGTGATATCCCCAGTCCTTTTTTATATTTTATTTAGATACAGGGTCCTGCTGAGTTGCTTAGGGCTTTGCTAAATTGCTGAGGCTGGCCTTGAACTTGCAATCCTCCTGCCTCAGCCTCCTGAGTGGCTGGGATTTCAGGTGTGCTGCACCATGCCTGACTGTGTGGTAGTTCTGAGTATGCTAATGTGGCAAAACTAGCACCACACATTAAATAGAACAGAAGACTCAAGGAGCGGAATAGTAGTCCTAGGGTGGCCCCATTCACCTTGAAAACAACATTAAGGGATTGGGGGTGCAGCTCAGTGGCAGAGCACTTGCCTAGCATGCATGAGGCCCTGGATTTCATCCCAGCAACCCAAAGAAAAGAGAAAGAAAAAAGAAAACCACATTGAATGAATGTACCCACCAAATACTTCTGGGGTGGGCTGATAACTGGTTGTGGGGGGGAGCGCATTAGTTTTTCACACATCTCTTTGTTAGATTTCCCCCCCGCTTTGGTACTGGGAATTTAACTCAGGGTGTCTACCACTGAGCTACATCCCCAACCCTTTTTTTCTGAGACAGGGCCTCACTAAGGTGCTGAGGCTAGCCTCAAACTTGCAATCCTCCTGTTTCAGCCTCCCAAGTTGCTGGGCTTCCAGGCATGAGCCACCACACCCAGCTGAGACCATTTATTTTTGAACCTGACCTATTCTTCAGACTTTTTGCATGAGCGTGTGCATCTTAACTTTGTGAGTCAAAGAAAGTGATAGCATCGTAGAGCTCTGTGCCCTGCAGTGGTTCTTAAGATGTTTGCTGGTGTTCTGTTTGTTTGTGTGGATCAGGAGGTCCCTCCTCATTCAGGGACAGAGGCCCAAGCTGTCCTTATCAAGAACTCGGCAGTCCAGGCCCAGCCCCTCCTCCCTCAGACCCAGGAGCCCAGTCTTACAGTGACGGTGGCCAGCAGACCCTCTGGGACATTGGCCACGATGATGCCGATGAGGAAGATGACAGCCTCAAGCCAGGTGTACCCGAGAATGAGGGACAGGATGAAGAAGGAGACGCCCAGGAAGACGGCCACACCAGTGATGAGCTGGATGAAGTGCTCGATCTCAATGGCAATGGGCGTCTTGCCCACCTCCAGGCCTGAGGCCAGGGTGGCGATGCGGCCCATGACAGTGCGGTCACCAGTGGCCACCACCACGCCCCGAGCTGTGCCTGTGGGGTGGGTAGGTTTGGGCAGGTGGGGTGAGGCTCAGGAAGGCTGTCAGGGACCTGATCCCCGAGGCACATCCCTTTGCTTGCCCCACCTGGGTGTCCCGAGCACGCCTGGCTCACCTTCCACGCAGTTGGTGGAAAAGAAGGTGATGTTCCGAGTCTCCAAGGGGTTGTCGTGTGTGCAGTCGGGAGAGCGGGTCTGGGGCTCAGATTCGCCGGTCAGGGAAGAGTTGTCCACCTGCAGGCAGGGGCAGTAGAGATAAGGCTCTGTCCAAGGCCTGGGGTCAGAGGGCATGTGTCTGGGGGGATTAGGGTGAAGTCTGTGTCCCTGGAGGTGCCCAGGTGGGCCAGGGGCATCTGGGAGGCCAGAGAATGGGAACATGAAGGTGTGAAGGGGACCCGGCTACTTGCCAAGGCCCAAGGTACTTGAGGGTCTCTTAGGCCTGGGGCTGGGATCTTGATGCCCTGATCCTGAAGGAGGAGGGCTGGGCCTGGACCCCTGGGTCTGAGGGAGGAGGCTGGGCCTGGACCCCTGGGTGTGAGGGAGGAAGACTGGACCTGGATCTTTGGGTCTGAGGGTGGAGGGCTGGGCCAGGACCCCCCTGGGTCTTAGGGAGGAGGCCTGGACTCTGGACCCCTGGGTGAGGAGGGCAGAGCTGGGGCCCAGGCCCACCTTGCAGCCATGGGCTGAGATGATTCGCAGGTCGGCTGGGACTCGGTCTCCGCCCTTGATCTCTACCAAGTCCCCGACCACCACCTCCTCAGCGTTCACCTGCATCTTCTCACCTTCCCGGATCACTAGTGCTTGCTATAGGGTGGAACAGAGAAGAGTCACCTCCCGGACTCCCTCAGCTTGGAGGTCACTGCCTGACTCTCTGCCCACCTGCCCACACCCTTCTGGCCCCTTCCTGGGCATTCCTTACCTGGGGAACCATGTTCTTGAAGGACTCCATGATCTTGGAGCTCTTGGCCTCCTGGTAGTAGGAGAAGCAGCCAGTGATGATCACTACAGCCGCCAGCACGATGCCCAGGTACAGCTGCAGCGAGAGGCAGGGGCATGGGTCATGGCCGCCAGAGCCACTCCCCACCAGCGCCCACCCCCGTTTGTGGGGTTTCTGGGAAGGGAGCTTGTGTCAACAGGTTTGTATCTGTTCATTTGAGAATCTGTGTGTCTGAGTCTGTCTGTCTGTCTGAGTTCCTCTTCCTGTATCTG
This sequence comes from Sciurus vulgaris, assembly GCF_902686455.1. Taxonomy (NCBI): domain Eukaryota; kingdom Metazoa; phylum Chordata; class Mammalia; order Rodentia; family Sciuridae; genus Sciurus; species Sciurus vulgaris. Next base: position 52,857,604 of record NC_136478.1, on the reverse strand, counting down.
GCTGTGTTTCAGTCTCTGGGACTGTATCTCTCTCTCTCTCTCTCTCTCTCTCGTGTGTATGTGTGTGTGTGTGTGTGTGTGTCTTCTTGCCTATATTTAAGAATCTGGGTGTATGCTACTGTCTGTCCATGTGTCTGTCTGTCTGTCTGCACTGGCCTTACATTTGTGGGATGCTGAGTCTCTGTGGATCTCTATCTTTCTGTCTCTCTCTTTTTCAGTCTGTCTCTGTTGGTCTGCTTCTGTCTCACAGTCTGCATCTGTGTGTCCGTCTGTGCTCACGTGTCTGAACTATGTAGTAGTGTTTGAATCTGTGTCCCAATGTGCCCGACCGTGTTCATTCTGCATGCATATGTAGGCACATGTGCGAGGACCTCTGTGTGTGGCTTTGTCTACAGGCATGGCAACTGTGGAGATCATGTCCCACGGGTGTCCCCGGTTGGGCAGATGGGCTCTTACCTATCGGCAAGTACCTGAGTATACTCACTAACCTTCTGGGTATCTATCTGGCTGTGACCACCTGGTGGTGTCCATCCCCAAGGTTGCTGTGGTGACACAGCCTGGGGACAGAACCTCAGCTCACACCTCCTGCTGTGTGACCTTGGACAAGTTATTTGGCCTTTCTGAGCCTCTGTTTTCCTTGTACCTGATCTAGTTCTCTCATTGGTGATTTTAGGCTTTGAAAAGTCTAAAGAGACAGGAGGCCTGAGGGGTGTGTAAGTTATGTCCCTAAATGTGTGAAGTCCTGCCGAGGGCAGGGAGGAGAGCACTCACATTGTCGCCAGAGGGGTCGTCTTCAGTGCCTGCCTGGATGCCATAGGCCAGGAAACAGAGGATGGCCCCAATCCACAGCAGAATGGAGAAGCCCCCGAAGAGCTGGCGGCAGAACTTGACCCACTCTGGGGTGGTAGGCGGTGGCGTGAGTGCGTTGGGCCCATCCCGGGCCAGGATCTCTTGGGCTTTGCTGTGCGTCAGACCCTAGGGGACACAGGACTCACTGAGAACCCTCCCTGAGCAGCCCTGGCATCCCGACGCCTCCCTGGTACCCAGGTGCCCAGGCCTCCAGGCCCGGGCCCTCCTCCCGGGTCCAGGCCCCGGTGCTGGCCGGCGGCCTCACCTGCACACAGTCCGTGTTGTACTTCCGGCAGACCTCTTCCACGGACATCTTGTGCTCCGTCTGAGGGTCGAGAGGGGAGGTGTGAGACGGGGCCTGCGGGCTGCGGGCGAGGGGAGCGCAGGGGGTGAGGCGGGGCTTACCATGGCCACCTCCTTCTTGAGGTCGTCCAGGTCCCGGCGCTCCTTGCCCTTGCTCTTCTTGGGCGAGCCCTTGTCATCTTTTTTGTCCTGCGAGGTGGCGACACGATAGCTGTCAGAGCCACCAGACTGCGGGCGAGAAGGGGTTCCAGAGGGACACCGGCCCTGCGAGCCCTGCCTCCCCCACTGGCCTGTGTCTCTACCTCTGGGCATGGGGCTGTCTCTGGGGATCTCCATCTGTCGCCCGAGGTCTCCCTGTCTCTACCTGGTGTCTCTGGGCATCTCTCAGAATCCCTGCGTCTGGTCATCCGATCGCCCTCACGGTCTCTGCTCCAAGCGTCTCTGGGACTTGTCTCTGAGGGTCTCTGGTTTCTCTCTTTCTCTGTCTCCATGGGTCCTTCTGTCTGTCTCCTCATCTCTGCGTGTCTCTGCCTGTCTCTCCCTCTCTTTGGGTCCATCCAACCTTCCTGTGCTCTCTTTCCAGGTCTGTCTCTGGCTTTATGCCTAACGTTCTGTCCCTCTGCCTGTCTCTTGATCGTCTCAGCAGATCTATTTCTGCATCTCTGGCTTATTGCTGTCTTAGTCTCTGTCTCTTTCTCTCTCCTATCTCATATCATTATCCCTCCAAAGCTGTTTTCTCTCCCTTGGTCTTTCTCCCATCACTTTAGTTGTCTCGCTCTCTGTCCTTGGATCTCTCTGTGATTCCGTTTCTGTCTGTTTCTCTCTTGCATGATGTCTGTCTCCGTCTCCTGGTGACCCTTCCAGGGTCTGCTATTTCTGTCTGTCTGGTTCTCTTTAAGGGGCTGCCTGTTGGTGCCTCAGTTTGTCTCTAAGGACCAGTGTTTCTGGTCTCTCTGTGCCTTTCTCCATCTCACTCTGTCACTGTGTCTCTATCTTCTCTCAAGCTGTCTCCTTCATGATGCTCCCTGTGTCCCCACCTGGTTCCCTCCTCGTTTCACCCTGTCTCCCCCCCCCCCCATCTCTCTCTGTGTGAGTGTGTGTTTGTGTGTGTGTGTGCCTGTTTGTCTCTTTCATCACCTGGGAGATTCCCCCCTGCCTTTCTCTCTCTCTCTCTCTCTCTCTCTCTCTCTCTCTCTCTCTCTCTCTCTCTCTCTCTCTCTCTCTCTCCTCTTTTTTCTCTCTGGGTCCACCTTCCTGTTCTAGGTCTCCCATATATCACTTCCTCTGTCTTCTTGGGCTGGCTTTATTTTCTGGACCTTTTTTTTGTTCTATGGACATCTCATGCAGAAGACCCAGTAAATCTTGGGAGATCCCACAGGCCTGGCATGGAGGGAGAGGAAAGGGCAGTCCAGGTGTTGGTCACAGCTGAGACAGGGGCTAGGGTTGGCGGGGGACAGCTTGCTGTGCACAAGCAGGCAGTCCTGAGGGCCTTGACAGACAAGATGAGGACCTTAGCTTCTCTCCTGGAGGCAGGTGGGAGCCAGAGATAATCTTGAACAGGAGTGGGCACAGTGAGGCTCTGGAGGACTGAGTAGGGGCTGAGTGGGATTTGGGGTACAGAGGAACAAGAGGCAGAAGCTGGATATGGTATAAGGGGAAGGGAATGAACTTCCAGTTTGGGGGCCTGGGAAGATGGGAATGGCAGTGTCCCATGCAGGCAGGAGGGGTGGGCTGAGGCCGGTTGCCTGCAGAGGGCTGCTGACAGATCCTACGGGCCCACAGCCAAGCTGGGATCCAAGGCTCAGCGCAGCTCAGCGCTAATCTCCTCGTGACCTTGTAGAGGCCTGAACTGCCTGCTGTCTGCCCCTAGACCTGTAGGCTGAGTCCAGGGGTGCAGGGAGGGCTGTAGTCTGGGGGTAGCCCCAAGGAGGGGTACAAGGGTGGGACAGAGGCTTGGCCCCTGGCCAGCCCTGCAGCAGCACTGCGTCTGAGAGGCACAGAGGCTTGGAGGATAAGGAGGTGGCAGATCCTCCATCCTGAGCTCTGTGCCAGGGAGTGGGGTCTCAGCTTCCCCCATGCGACAGACACATGGATGGAGGGATGTGGAGATAACAAATCATGAGGTCAAGCTGGAGAAGTGAGCAGGAAGGTGGGAGCAGGAGTAGATGGGAGTCTGGTAGAAGTGGGGCAGGAAATCTGCCGCCCATCCCTGAAGACTTAGGGAAGTTTAGGGAGCTGATGCTTGGGTCCCTGTGAGACCCTGGGGCTGGGCCTGATGCCTGGGTCTGAGGGAGGAGGGCTGGGCTGGACCCCTGGGTCTGAGGGAGGAGGGCTGGGCCTGGACCCCCGGGTCTGAGGGAGGAGGTTGGGCCTGGACCCCCGGGGTCTAAGGGAGGAGGCTGGGCCTGGACCCCCACGTCTGAGGGAGGAGGCTGGGCCTGGACCCCAGGTCTGAGGGAGGAGGTTGGGCCTGGACCCCCACATCTGAGGGAGGAGAGCTGGGCCTGGACCCCTAGGTCTGAGGGAGAAGGACTGGGCCTGGACCCCCGGGTCTGAGGGAAGAGGCTGGGCCTGGACTCTGGGTCTGAGGGAGGAGGCTGGGCCTGGACCCCTTGGTCTGAGGGAGGAAGGGCTGGGTGCCCGGATTCTTAAGTCTGAAGGAGGAGAGTTTGGAGAGCCAGATTCCTGGGTCTGGGGAAGGGGGATGGGTTCTGGACTCCTGTGTCAAGGAGGAAAGCTGGGACTCCCAGGCCCCTTATAGGTGAATCTGGGCTCCCCTTTGCCTTTGCCATGGCCAGACTGCCTTGGGGTCAACTTCCATCTGTTGCAATGGGGGAACTGAGGCTTTCCCAGTCAAAGCAGGAGGCCCAGATGGGCGCACTGTGGGGAGGGAGCACCTTTGAGTGTGGGGACACTCCTGTCTCCCTGTAGATGGCATCTGCTGATCCTTGCCATTTTCCATGTGGTCTCCCTCTGGCACAGCTTACTGGGCCTCTGCTCTCCAGTCCCCCACCTCAGGTGCCTGTGGCCCACATCTCTGAGTGCCTCTCCCTGACGCCCCTCTGCCCTCTCCTCTTCCTATTATTCCAGCTGACTTTGCTGTCTCTGGATGGGAAACGTCTGTCCTCGTGTGTCTCCCCCTCAGCCTCAGATTCTCCTTTTATCTGTCTTTCTCCCTGTCCTACTTTACCTTTCCAAGTCTCTCTGCCTATGTCTCCATGTCTCTTTGTCTCTATATCTATCTCTCTCTTTTGGAGTCTCATCTTCTCTGTGTCTCTCTTTCCATGAGTCTGTCTCTCCCTCTCATGTTTAAATCCTTTGCTTCCCCTCCTGTCTCCATTTTTTCCCTGAGGTCCCCCCTCCCCTACCTTCTCTAAGGCATCTTGGTGTCAGTCCTCTCCCCCAATCTTCCCATGCTCCCCTCCTCCAGTCCACTTACCTGAAAGTCATCACTAATTCCCACCTCCCTGCTTCTCTCCCTGTGTCCTCCCAACCACCCAATTCTTCTCCCCACCCCCCCCCCACCACCCCAACCCACAGATCTGCAGCCCCATCCCCCACCTCCATCCCTAGGCCCATCAGCCTCCATCCGCCATCTTTCTCCCCATCTCTCCTGCTTCCTCTTATCAACCTTTCCCATCCCGACCCTCTCTTTATCCCACCTACCTTAACCCACCCACCTCCTTCCCTGACTCCCCACGCCAGACCCCCCACCCAGACACACAGGGAGGAATCCAGGGCTGCTGCAGGGGTCAGGTGTTCAGCCAGGGAAGGAGGCGGCATCTGCTGGAGAGACTCACAGACAGAGAAGGACACACGGACACAGAGGCAAGGACATGGCAGGTGCGCACACTCCCCAGCACACATTTGCACTTTCACACCCTCAGCCAGGGGCTGGGACTCAGCTATGGTCCTTTTGCTCCTCCCCCTCTTCCCAGTCCCTCATGCCTGCTCCCCCAGATTAGGGGCTGCACGCCACACTCTGCAGCCCTGGGCGGGTGCACTGCGGAGTGCCCCCAACCAGGCCTGGAAGGAGAAAGAGAGGTCATCTGGTGTCCATCTCCCAGCCTGGACCTATCTCCACCCAACCAGGGGATCAGGGGCTTCTATACACCCAGACTGTACTAACACAGCTCTCGCACACACCCAGACACCACTGGGGCCACAGATGACCCGCAGACGGTGCGTACAGGGCCTGACAAAGTCAGGAGCTCACACACGCACTCATGCCACACACAATCCTGCAACTGCATATATGCAACCACACAAGGTCAGGCGGAGATGCTAACGGCCAGCCCACGACCCCACGGATCCCCTCACACAAAGCCATGCCAACATGCGCCACAGACCCCCTCTGATCTGGCGTCCCCCCACCCCAGCCACAGCCGCACAACCACATAGACCCGCAGGGTCAGCGGGGTCACAGGTCCCCTAAGACCTGGTCCCCGAGCGCAGGGGTCTCAGAGCCCCCGGTCCTCGCACACACCCAATGTCACTGGACTCACAATGTCACACACACACACACACACACACACACACACACACACACACACACAGGCGCGCGCGCTGCGCCCTGCGGGCCCCAGCACCTACCCCCATCTTGGCGGCTCCGTGGGGAGAGGCGCGGGTGGGCGGGCGGCGGCCTCAGGGCGGGCTCAGGCGCGGGCTCGGGCTGGGGGCCTCTGCAGCGCCCGAGCCTCGGTCGGAGCGTGCAGCCGTCGGTCCGTGGGTCCCACTGCACAGAGGCTGCGGCGGCTGCCGCCTCCGCCTCCTCATATGCCCGAGCCCGCGGGGGGAGGCGGCCCCAGCCAATCCCGGGCGCCACTGCGCTGATGGACAGCCCGCGGCCCCGCCCCCGGTACTGCAGCTGTCCTCCCCCACCCCCCACCCCGTCTCCGCAAAGTGGCGGCGCCACCAAGAAAGGGGGAGCGCTGTGTGGGGGCGGGGAAGGGATCCGGGAGACCCCCTCAGTGTAGGGTGGGGCCTCCTAGAAGACGAAGCGCTACAGAAATCCCCTTATTGTAGGGATGTGCCACCAGGGAGAGGGAGCCGCTGAAAGGGTGGGTGCAGGGTAGGGGGGAAAGCCCAAGTGAACCACCGCAATAAGGCAGGGGCCCAGAGCACCCACTCTGCAGTGTGGCAGGGGTGGGGCTGGAGTCTGAGTGGGGTGCTATTCATGGGGAGGGTGTTGCAGGAGGGGAAACTGGAGGACACAAGAAAGCAAGGAAGACCCCAGTAGAAGAGGGGTGCTATAGATGGGGAGGAAGAGCCCTGAGACCACCCCCCCTTCCCCAGTGTGTGTTTCCCCACGGCTGAGACATAGGAGATAAAACCACAGAGTACACAAGAGACACAACACAGCCAGGACACGCCAGGAGGCCCAGGAAATACCCAGCACCAGTAATGTACCACAGTCACATTCCATCACACACCAGCCTGTACCCTCACCCACACTACCCCTCCAACAAACAGGCTCACACAGGAAGGAAACACACAGTTCGCAAAACCAACAAAGCACCCAAGAATCATCATCTCAGCTGAAAAGCACCGTGTAGGTCCACACATCCTCAGAACGCTACATCACAGACCCGTCCTCTTCACCTGACCTTGCACCATCTCAGAGACCCACACTGTGCAACCCATGAACAAGATATACCTTTACATCACACGTGCTCAGGCCTCCAGACACATTACAGGACACAGGAGTTTTGTGGACAATGGAACCATCACACAGCATCACACACTTTATCATACACACTGCTCCCTCATATGTCTGGGCATGAGCAAAGGTCCACAGTACAAAATTGCCAAATTGTTGCTGTGAATGACAGACAAAAAGATGCATACACTCACATGCAGCACAACAGTCACACAACACCATCCCACACACTTCTCACATATCACGTATTCCAGTACCATCATGTATACCTTTGTGACACCTCCAAACACAGCCTAACACTCCCACCCACATGCCACACCCCCATCACAGAAAGTGTGTGCACACACACAGACACACAGCCGACACCCACACCCCAGGCCTGCCACACACACGCAACACCCATCAGCCACCCCATGGGGCTTGAGGAGTCATAACCTCCCACTCCCACTCCCAACACCACTTTGCTCCAAGAGGAACACCCTAGACTCTCCCTGGGGATAGAAGCGGGGGGTGTGGAGAGAGAGAGAACACCTGACCTTGTAGCTTTCTAAGAATGGATATCCCTCCCATTTCTGAAGTGGAGATATTAGGGACACAGGCAAGGGATAAGGAGTGAGCTTGGAGTGTGGGGATGGGTAAAGGTTAAGGACCTGGTCAGGGAAATGTGTAAAAGGTTGAAGGTCAGAGTGAGAGACAGAGAGACAGGGAGAGACAAGAGTCAGAGCCTCAGAAAGATGACCTTGGACAGGTTGAGACAGGGCCAGAGAAGGAGGTAAGGAGGCTTCCCCCAGCAGTCAGAGACTCATCCCAATCCTTTTCTCTGACCTGTCCCCAGTCCCTCCTGCTGTCCCTTGTTGCCATGGTAACAGGGAGACTGACTCTGCAGCTAAAGGAGGCTGGGCCAGCAGACCAGGCTGTTGCCGTGGAGACTAGGAGCGGGGAGGAGCCACATCTTTCAACCCAGGTGCATTGCTACCAGACATCCCCTCCCCAACTCTACTCCTTCCCCAGAGAAGGAGAACTTGTTTGTCCACATTCATCCCTTCCCTCTCTTGTCATCTTGGCCTGGAGGTCCAGGCCTAGACCATGTGAGGATAGGACTGGGGAGACAGGGAAGGCTGGGAAGATGATGGAGAACTAGATCCCAGGAGATCTACACTCTCCTGCTCTCCAGCTGGGCTGGGGGTGGTGAGGCACCCCCCAGCCTACCCCAGACACAGGCTCAGGTCCCCCCTCACACACTTCATTCTCAGACACGAGCCTGGCCAGACTGATGACTGTGCATCGTGCTCCCAGCGCCAGGCTCTGCGGAAGTAGGGGGAGGGAAGACTTAGGAAGGTCACCCGGATGGAAGGGGACAGGGAAGCTCAGCATGAGAGATGGAAGGAGAGACATAAGAGGAGAAACACACTATCCAGAGCCAGAGCGAGACTGATACAGACAGACAGACTGAAACATAGAGATCTGCAAAGGCAGAGATGAGAAAACAGCAACAGAAATACTCAGTGAAGGTGACAGAGAGACAAGGCGACTGAGCCAGGCAGAGATAGATTTGGCTAAATGAAGACACAGAGATAAAGATGGGGAGAGTCTCAGAGCAGAAACTTGGTGGGAGAGGAGGGCTCAGAAATGGGGAGACTCCCCAGAGGAGACCAGCCATATAGGATAGTGAGGGAAGAGACCGGAAATGTCTGCAATCATATTCTAGTCCCCTCGACAGAATCCAACCCAAGGGCAGAGACATTGATTAGAGTCTGTAGAAGATGTGGAGGGAACAGGGAAATGTTGGTGCTGGCCCTGAAGGGCACACATACAGCAAGTGTCTGAGACTCAGAAGGGGCCCGGCGGAGACTTGGGGGCACTGTGCGCTCGGCGTGAGGGGACTGTGTGCCGGTAGGGGGACTACTATGGAAGACAGGCGGACCCTGGATGCGAGCGTGGGCGCTGCTGTACGCCAGGCTGGCGGCCGGGTGCTGAACGGACAGCTCCCGAGCTCGCTCGGCAGCCGAACGGGCGCGTCCAGGCTCTGCCGTCTCGCGCTCTTGGACCCTCTGTCTGGTTTTCCTCACCGCTCTGGTCCCCTCCGGTCTCCAGTTAGTTTTATATGATTTCCTGTCTTTCACCCAACTCCCCATCTCATCTCTGAATTCCCTCCTCTGCCCCACCTCTCTCTCCTCCATCACAGCCTCTGTCCCTCTGTCCTTTCCCTTCCTCGCCCCTCTCTCCTACTCACCCCCCTTATGGTCTCTGTTCCACCCCTGCCTCGTCTCTTTCTCTCCCGCCCCTTCAACTCTCCCCTTTCTGCTCGGCCTCGTTTTGGCTCTTGCTGTTTGACCTTCACTCGTCCTTTTTCAGCTGCAGTTTCCACAGAAACCTCCAGCGGGGCGGAGGAGGGCGGGGACAGGAGGCAGACCCACCCTTCTCCCTGCTCAACCAGCCCTTCAGCAACCGCCCCGCCTCCGGGATTCCTCGCTCCCCTCTTCTGGGCTGGAGAGGTACAGGTTCAGCAGAAACACGGGGTCGGTCACGGACAGAAAGAGACGGCCTCAGTAAAGTTCACACGCACATGATCACAAAGTCGCCGAATCACTCTGGCCTGGGCACACACTCGCCACCATAGGTGCCACCCCAAGGATTCACACAGAGAACAGCTCATTGGCCCTCCCCTCTCCAAGCCCCATCTGGTTTCTTTCTCTGTCTTCTGCTTCCCGTGTCTCCGCCTCTCCAGATCCCTGCATCTCTCCATCTGTCTCGGGGTCTCTGTCGCAGCCTCCCTCTGTCCTGAGAGAAGGTCAGTGGAGAGGAACCAGCTGCTGGGACCTGGGCTGACCTGCTGGATGCAGGCAGGGCCAAGGGTGGAGAGTGTGTAAGTGACCATCGAGGCTGTGATTCTCAGCAGACTTCCAGGGACTCAAGCCTCCAATGTCTTCCCACTCCCAGGAAATGAGAGCCGGGTATCCCCAGTTTTGGGGTTTTGTTCTTTTTTTTATTCCAACAGGGACTGAGATGTGGCAGGGGGTAGGGATGGGGGCCCAACTGACCCCCTCCCTGGGGGGGTCTCATAGAAATTCCGAGGTTTCTCCCCCAAAAAAAGAGAGAAAGAGAAGAGCGGAGGGGCGCCAGGGGACACCCATCTGTCCAGAGGCCTTCCCCACCTCCAGAAGTGTTGGAGGGCAACTTCAAGTCTTGGGGCGCCTGAGCAGTCCCAGGGCGGGATCCTCCCCGCCGACTGTTTGCTGCCTCCGGGAAGGGCCCCCCGCAGTCCCAGGCCCCTGGAGTCCTCGGTTCCTGCGCTCCTCTTCCCCGCCGCGGGGGGGCGGAGTGCGGGAGTCCGTGGCGCCCCCTCGCGAGTCCACTAGGGGGCGCAGGCCAGCTCCGGAGCCCGGCCTCGGACTTCACAGGGAACCGAAGGCAAAATCGCGGCGTCGGGAGCATGGGGCCCCAAGTCCTGTATCCCTCCCGCTGCGGAAGCGGGAGCGGCGGGGGCCTGGGGCAAGCCCGTCCCTGCGGTCAGTCTGGGCACCCGCCCGGCCCCGCCCGTGGTCACTCGTGCTCGGCCAGATCTCGGGGTCCGGCGGGGCCCTGCCGCGGCCGTGGAGGACTGGTGGCCTCAGTGGGGGCGCCCAGGCTACGCGACGTCGCTCCGGCCCCTGAGGCCCGCAGCGCCTGGATGCGCCTGCACTCCTGGCAGACACGCACGTGCGTGCAGGGGGTGGGGGCCAGGGGTCGGGGCCCGCCTGGGGGCCCCGGGTCGTCCAGGAGGCGCTGCGGGCCTCCGTGCGCGCCGCCCGCATCCCCACCCGCGCCGGCCGAGTAGAGCTTGCCGTTGCTGAGCCGCATCTCACGGACCGCGCGCAGCGACAGCAGGGCCCGGCTCGGGCCGCCTGGGCGTCGGCGCCGGCGGGAACGCGACGTCTTGCGGCAAGAAACGGCGTGGCGCAGCTCCTGCAGCATCTCCTGGCACACCGACACCTGGGGACAGCGCAGGGCGGTCACCCTCCAGAGTGCGCCTCACCATCCTTCCCCTGGTTTCAGCATCCTTTCCCAGCCCACCTCTCCCGTGTATCCCTACTCCTCTTCTCCTTTCCCATCTGTACGTCCTCAGCATTCTCTCCGCGCCCCCAGCCTTTTCTACAGCTCTTTCTTTCGTCTTCACTTCCCATCCTCTTCACCCGGTCCTTCGTTTCCTGTTTAGTCTCTTCCTCTCTCACATCTCCCATCTTCCTTGGGTTTATCCCTGAGCCTACCCTTCACCTCCTATTTAGGCTTCTGTCATTCCTCTCGACTCTAGTATTTCTGATGGCCCCTAGTCCTTCCCTCCTCCTGTTTCCCATCTTTTATTGACAGGGCAAGCCATGTTAACTGAGTGCTGCTGTGTGCCAGGCACTGTCCTGGACAGAGCAGAGAATAAAACAAAGTCCCAGTCCTCATGGAGGTTACAGTCAAGTAGGCAGAGACAGAAAATAACAAATATGTAAATGCCTATGGTATGTTAGATGGTGATGAGTATTTGTAGAAAAGTTAAATAGGGAAGAGAGGTAGGTAGTGTGGCTGGGGAGTGACATAGGTCAGAGTGGCTGGAATGGGGCATGCAAGGGGAAGAGAGGGAGGAGGTGAAGAACAGGCCAGCTCCCTAAGGCCTGTTGGCCATTGGAAGGCTTTTGCCATCTGACCCCCAAGTTTGAGCAGAGGACTGATGGGTTTTTATAGAATCACTTGAGCTTTGTTAAAGAGTAGGCTTCAGGGAGGCCAAGGGCAAGAGCAGGGAACCCATTTAGAAGGCTACTGCAATAACCCAGGCAGGAGGTGGTGTCAGCTAGACCAAAGTGGTGTGAGAGGGCTGGATTCTGGGTATATTGTGACAGCAGCAGAGACAAAGGGATTTGCTGAGATGGTAAAAGAGAGCAAGGAGTGAACAGCTTCATGTACTTTTGGCCTGAACAACTGGAAGGCTGGCATTGCCTGGTGGTTGTGCAGGAGCTCAGTGGTGGGCACATAACCTTATGCATATATTACCAGATGACCATGTGGAGATGTCAGGTATGGAGCTGAATTTACAAACTCTGGGCGCAGGGAAATACACGCTTGGGGGTTAAGGGAGGCAATCTCTAAAATTCTACTTCCCAAGTCATGTCCTCATGTAATCCTCTCTGTAACTGTATTAGGGTTGGTCTGGACAGAATTTGGTCATCTGACATTTTCACTCCTTGCCCTCTCTTGGATCACTTGCCTTGGGGGTTGTCAGCTGCCATGGCATGAGGACCCATGGAGAGGTCATTGTTCAAGAAAGTAAGGCATCCTGCCAATTGCCACTGACTGTATTCATCTTTTTTTTTTTTTTTTTTTTTTATGTCTTAGGATATTTTGACATCTTCAAAATCTTACAGGCTGGGGAGGGACTAACTCTCCCACAACTAGCCAAATCGTAGATAGCAAAGGACTCCTCTGCTTATCAGATGCACAACAAGAAATATTGAGTCTGTTTATACCCCAACTGACCCCTTTTACCTAATTTCATACACCACCAATATTTACCCTGCCTAAATCATTCCAGGCCAGGTACAAGAAAACTAGAGACAGCCCCTATAGTACAGAATCCACTGACATTATTCAAAGTAGCCAGTCCTAAACTATATATTCTGCCTACCCGCCTTGCCTTGTCCAAGGGAACCACAGAAGTGATGGCCTAGTCTTTCCCCTCCCGGTGGCTTCTACTTCCTGACCAAATCTGGTGCTTTCTCTATGGCCCTGTGTGATTCCCACCTCTCTTCTCAGGAAACATAACAATCTTCTCTCTTCTCTCTTTTCTCTTCTCTTCTCCCTTCCCCCTCTCAGTATTGGGGATTGAACCCAGGGGCACTTTGCTACCGAGCTATATCCCCACCCCTTTTGATGAGACTGGTCTCCAACTTGTGATTCTTCTGCTTCGGCCTCCCTAGTCTCTCAGATTACAGGCATGGACCACTGCTCTTGGCTAAGAATCTCCTTTCGGTGGCACTGGCCTGTCTGTGTTTTCTCTCAGTCCTCTCCATAAATGAAAATCATGGATATATTTGAGACAGTGAGCCTCTTGGAAGTGGACCCTGCAGCCCCCATCAAGCCTTCAGACCCCAGCAGCCCTGGCCAACTTCAAGACTGTGACCTCACCAAAGACCCAGGTGGTAGAACCACCCTGCTAAGCTCTTGCCTGGTTCTTGGCCCCAGAAACTGCAAGCTGATAGAAGTTTTCTGTTTTAACCTATAAAGGTATTATGGTGGCAATGGATAACTAGGATAGAAGTCATCAGCACACGGAAAGTTTTAAGAGTTATTCCTGGGACCTCCAAGGACATGGAGAAAATCAGAGAGAAGAAGCAGTCTGAGGACCAAGCCCTGGGATTCCCCCAACAAAGGCTGGGGAGAAAGGAACCCAATAAAGCAGCTTAGGAGAGTGGCCTGAGAGGTAGGAGGAAAACAAGGGACCAGCAGAAAGGAAAGGGTGCTGAGGAAGAGTGGGCTGTGCTGAAGCCTGCTGCTGCCCCAGGCAGATGAGGCCTGAGACAGGCACCGGATTCAGATGAGGAAGTCACTCATGACAAGAGTGGAGGTGCAGGGACAGAATCTGGGCCAAGAGTGAATAGGTAGAGAGAAGTTGGAAAGAGCAGAGAGATGCAACCCTCTCAAGGCTGAACAGGAAAGGACAGAGATCTGGTGGTGGGTGGCAGGAGAAGTGGGGTCAAGGCAGGACTTCGTTAAGATGGGAGGAGTGACGGCACATTTGTATGCTGACTGCTGATCCAATCAAGAGAAGACAGCTGACCGGCAAAGCAGGAGGAAAGGCCTGGGGGTAGAGAGACTCAGTAGTGCTTGCCTTGCACTGGAAGGTGTCCTTGGGAAGGTGAGGGGGTGATCTGGGCATAGGTGGAGGCTGCCTTCAGAGGAGTAGAGAAAGTCGGGGGCTGGATGCAGGGTTGAAGCTCTGGGGAGTGCCTGTAAGATCAGCGGCTGGGAGTGAGGAGTGGAGGAGGATCTGGAGGCTGGCAGATCCACAAGGAGGTACTAACAGTTTGGGATGTGGGAACAAGAATGGGTCTGGAACAGTAGAGGTGTCATGCAGCAGTACCCAGGGCCTCTGGAGTGAAGATCCTGACTGCAGCGTGAGACTGGTCAGCAAGCCTGCGTTCTCACGCCTTGTCTCTCCTCTAAGTTTTTCTTGCTTTATGGCCTCTGTGGCCCCCCATTCTTCTCCCCCTCGCCTTCTTTCCCTGCATCTTTGTCTCTTTCTGGGCTCTCCTCCTTCTGTCCTTGTTACGTCTGGCCACTCTGTCTCTTTGCCTGCTCTCTCACCTCTCCTGGGACCTCCCTAACCCCAGGAGTCTCTCCAGGCCCCTCCTCACCTGCTATATTCCTCCTGCCCCTTCTCTAGCCCCCCACCACCCACCAGGTGGCTTCCAATGCCACAGCCTTCCCAGGCCCCAGCCTCGGGGTCCCATGCTTCATGCCCCACTTCCTTACCTCCTCAGACTCTGCTGACCTCCTCGTGGACCAGATGAATTCCATGACCGCCACGAAGACAGCAATGATGAGGCCACAGATGAGCACAACGAAAATGCCACCAATGTTCTCCATGCCCAGACCTGGGGGTTGGGGAAAGTCACAGGGTGGGGGGCCATGTGGGCATGGGGCTGCGAGGAGGTCCGCAGGACGGACATGCCGCACAGAGGGGTGGCTGACCTTTAGCTCGATGGTCCTCCTCCTTGGGGCACCGGCCTCCCTCCCACCACTTGCGCTTCAGGATCTCTAGTCGGTTGTTCTCCTGGAGCTGCAGGATGGCCAGCGTGATCTCATCCCGAAATGGGGAGCCTGGCGGGGCACATGGGAAGGGACTAGCTGGCAAGGCCCTGGGGCCCTGCCTGCCCCCAACCCCAAATGTCTCCTCACCCTGGCCTCCTTCAGTCCCTGATGCTGCTCAGGGTCTTCCCTGTGGCCTCCACCCACACCTACCCAGATTCTTCCCAACACGGCAGCCAGGAGTGAGTTTTGGGATCAGCTGATCAGGCCTCCCTTGCTGAACCCTCTTCTGTGGCTTGCCCCACTGTTGCTCCAAGGCCCCTCCCTTTGCCTACAGAGCGCGTTCTCAGTCACTTTCAGGTACTCCTGCCCAGGGTTCTCTCAGACCCAGCCACGGTAGCCTCCTGGCAAGTTCCAAAGGTGCCTAGCAAAGTCCCACCTTAGGACCTTTGACTCTGCCTGGTAAGTTCCTTCCCTCACTTCACTCAGGTCTCTGCTCACATGCTGGCTCCTCAGGGTCTACTCTGACCACTTTACTTAAAATGGAACCAAGAACCCCTCCCCGTCAGTCTCTTCCCTAAATTTTCAGCCAGGACACTTGTCACCACCTGATGTCATATGCCACAGTGGTTACATGTTTATGGTCTCTGCTGCCTACTGCCCTAGTGGAAGTTAGGAGGGACTGGGGTGCTTGGCATCTTCTGTTTCCCAGCATCCAGCACAGGGTCTGGCCCCTGTGAGGGCACCAGACCAATCAGCTGAGTGAATGGATCCCCATCCTCCCCTCCCCTCTGCAGCACCCTCTCCTCACCCTTGTGTTCTCTCCTTGAGCCTTCCTTGGACCTCAAATACCCCATATATCCTGTTCTGTACGCGCTCCTTCATTTACTAAGATACTCATAGAACATCTATCACATGCCAGGAAGTAGGGATATGGTGAATAGAAGTGATTAATGTTTATTAGGCACCTACTATGTACCAGATCCTAGGTTTGCAGAAATTTATCCAAGCCTCGCAGTGACCCTGTGAAGCAGACATTACCACCTGAAGCAGGTATTTCTGAATGAGGTGATGCTCTTGCCTTGGGTCATGTACTAAATCAGGGTGGAAAGTGGGATCTAAACCCAGGTTGGTGTGACACTAAAGCCTGTCCCCAAGGCACCAGGCTACACTGCTTCTCTGGCACAGCACCAACTCTTCTGCAAAAATGCTTAGAATTGGGTAATTTCTGTGCAGTTACAGGTAACTAATGTATGCACGTCAGCTTACACGTGATTTTAAAAGCCAAAATGGCAACATTTGGAGACAAATCAGTGGTAGGACTCCAGCACTGAGTCCTGGAAAAGCATATCCTGAACTGAAGAATAAATTGGCACAATAAGTCTCCCTGGAAGGTTCATCCTCCCTCCCTCCCTCCCCCATTCTTTCTTCCTCCCTCCCCTTCCAGCCATCTATCTATCTATCCTTTCTCCCTTCCTTCCTTCCATTTACTTACAAACCTACCTACCTTCCTTCCTTCCTTCCTTCCATCCATCCATCCATCCATCCATCCATCCATCCATCCATCCATATTTCATTTTCTGAGCACCTGCCTGAGCCAAACTGTAGGCTTTGGTGCAGAGAATATGAAGCAAATAAAATCTTCTCCTTCAAGGGCCCTTAGGCCAATGAGGAAAGGCAGCAAGCCTCACAGCCCTCATGTACGGAGTTGTATAGCAAAACCTCACTGGATTCTCTCATCAGCCCTTGGAGGCTAGACCTGATTGTTCCTGGGCCCTTCTTTGCAGGTTGAGGGTGCAGAGGCACAGGAAGGTGATGACACCTGCCCAAAGCCACACAGCCAGAAGAGTACACGCAGAACTCTCAGCCAGCCTCAGGGGGCCCTGGCCCCCGTCCCAGGCCTACTCACATATCTCGGTTTCAGACACAAAGGGCCCTTGCTCCATTCCACACCCTTACTGCAGCCATACCCAGCGGCATGCCGATGCCGTAGCCCTTGGTGTCGAGGAGGCCCCCGATCTGGGTGAGGTTGCAGTTGAGGCGGCGGTGGTACTCATTCATGGTGGACTCGAGCAGGAAGGCATAGCGGGAGTTGAGGACGCGGGCGATGCCTTCTTCTGTGCTCTTGACGAACACGCTGGGCTGCTTGGACTGCATGTAGTTCCACATACGCTGGTACGTCTGGTATCGGGAATTCTGGGCAGAGGAAGCACAAGGGGAAGATGGGTGAGGGTCTCTCTACTCCCCTCCTTTCTCAAGCCCTGTACCCTGCCCTCCAGGATGTCTCCCTCAATCTGAGAGAGTGGGGAGATGAGATGAAGACAGAAAGAGTCAAAGAGAAGATAGAGACCAGACGAATTGTCCAAGGCCAGGTCCAAATCATCCCAGTGCCTCACAGGATGCCTCAGCCCTCATGGCTCAGCAATCTCCCAGAACCACTCTTGTCTCCTGTCCCCTAACCCTCCAGCCAGTGGCCCCACCCAGCTAGAGCCTCCCCCAGACCACTTGTCTACCCCAACCTGACCCAAGGGAAATGTCCAACTCTAAACTGTCACCCCTTGCTCCCCTCTGCCTATGGGCAGGGTCCAATCTAAGTGCTCTCCCTGGCCTCTGAGGTCTTTGAGTCTCTCATGCAAACCTCCTTGCCAGGAGGTTTTTTTTTCTTCTTCTTTTCTTTCACCCCGAATACATAGGGACGAACTCTTCCCACTTTCAGGGCCCTCTTTCCTCTCAGTTGGATGAGTTTCCAGTTCCGACTCTTCTAGCAGCTCTTTGACCCTGCTTGTCCTCTATTGTATGGCACTGATTCAACATTAAATCCCACATCTGCCTCCTCGTCCCCATTCCAGGTCCCTCGCCAGACAGCAGCACTCCCCAGAGAGCGCAAGTGTGTCCTTTGTTCCCGTGACCCCCAACTGTCACTGATCATCAGTCCCTTTGATCCAGGAGGTCCTGCCCAGCTCCACTCAGAGATGCTATGCAGGGCAGAGACCCCAACACCAAGCCCAGAGGTTCCGAGTGGCCCCACCTGGAAGAAGGTCATGGTGGAGCCAGCGTGTATGGTGCCGTACTCAATGTTGGTCTGATCTGCCAGGTCATCAGCTGACTCCACAGGCACCTCCATGCGCTGCACGGTGAGGAAGGCGGCCAGGTTGGCCGTGTAGGAGGAGATGATGATCAAGGTGAAGGCCCACCTGAGGGGTGGGAGGGATGAGCTGCAGGCTGGAGCCATTCCTGCCACTTTGACCTGTGACCATGTGCTCCATTAGTGGTACCTCCCATCCCAACAGTGAACCTGACATTCAACAGGCTGACTGCTGACTAGTGGACAGGTTAGGAGTGTGGATTGTTTTTTTGGGCGGGGATGCTGGGGATTAAACCCAGGGCCTTGTGCATGCGAGGCAAGCACTCTGCCAACTGAGCTATATCCCCAGCCTAGGAGTGTGGATTTTGAAGCCAGACTTGCTGGGTTTCAATATTGATTCCAGAGACTTCTATTTCCAGGTATAAGAGAGTAAGACTGTCTAGAAATACTCTCTCACCATAAACAACTAGAAAACTGTACAGAATATAGGAAATGATGACCGAGAACAAAAGGCATCTCAGGGCTGCGATCCCCGAGAAAAGAGAAATGAAGTGAGGCATCATCATGTAGGCCGCCCAGTGGATTTAATTTATACACTGCAGCACCTAGAAGGGAAACCCAAAGGGTCCAGCAATCCTGCAGAGTTGTGGAGATGGAGATAGGAGATGGGGTCGGGGGAGCAAGGTGGCTGGAATTTGTGAGACAGAATACTTAAGAGCAGGGAACTGCACAGAGAGAAAGATCCAGAGACTTGGGGTCCCCTTGAGTCTGTGGCTGAATATCAGTCTGTAAGTGCATGGGATGAAACTGTGGGGCCAGACAAGAACAAATTTCAAGGGGAAAATGATTTCCAGAGTTCCCACAGGGCTGGAAATTGCTTGAACTCCTTCCAGCCAGAGTGAGATATTCAGTAGAGAACACAAAGTGCACCATTTTGGAAACAGGGTCATATGAGCCCTAAAGACCTATCCTAAAAGAGCTTCCGTATAGACCTGGAAGGATCAAAATAATTCACAAGTAATTTAATTGCAGAAAAAGTCCAAGATTCTTTTGATGTTTTTGTTTGTTTTTGTGGTGCTAGATATACACTCCATCACTGAGCTATACAAGACTGGGTAATGTAAACAATGTAAAATTCACGATGTCTGTTATCTATTTTTTAAAAATGATCAGATATATAAAGGTGCAGGAAAATGTGACTCAAAACCAAAAGAAAAATCACTCAACTGAAATAGATTCAGAATGGTCAGAGATAATGAAAAAGGCAGATAAGGACATTAAAATAGCTATTATAAATATACCCAGAATGCTCAAGAATATAAAAAACATGAACACAATGAGAAGAGAAATGGAAGATATGAAAAAGAGGCAAAGGGAACTTCTAGGGATGAAATACATGATATCTGAAAGGAAAATTTTGCTGGAAGGGGTTACACAGATTAGACACTGTAACAGAAAAGATCAGGGAAATGGAAGACAGCAGTAGAATCCACCCAAAACAAAGTAGAGAGGAGAATGACTACAAATGAGCAGAGAGCCTCAGTGGCCTCAAGTGTCCACATAGATATGACTGGCAGCCCAGAGAGGAGAGAAAAGGGTGACAGAAAAAAACTTTGAAGAAGTAATGGTTAAAAATTTTTCAAGTTTGACAAAAACTATAATCTTGCAGAGCCAAGAAGTTCAATAAACCCCTAGTCGTATAAACATCATTTATATATAAAACACACCAGGGCACATTGTAAATTAATGGCAGAAAACCAGCAATAAAGAAAAAAGCTTAAAAGCTGCCAGAATGGGGCGGGGAGGGGGGGAGAGAGAGAGAGAGAGAAATGTAGAGCACATTACACATAAAGAAGTAAAGAAGAAGTAAAGATAATAGCCTCAAGAGACTTCTTGTCAGAGAATATTCAAGCCAAAAGACAAGGCAACAGCATGCTGAAAGAAAAATCAAAACAAAACTGTCAACCTAGAATACCAAATCCAATAAAAACATCCTTCAAAGATCACATGTGAAAACATCCTTCATATAAGCGCAGCTGGGAGAGTTAATTACCAGCAGACCTGCACTTTCAGAAATGTTAAAAGTTCTTCAAGTAAAAGTAAAGTAACACTGGATGGGCATGTGGATGCACAAGAAGGAATGAAAAATACAAGAAATGGTAGATAGGAGAGTAAATATAAAAGGCATATTCCCCATTGGATTTTTTTTTCCTTTTTTTGTGGTGCTGGGATGAAATCCAAGGTCTCATGCATTCTAGGCAGATGCTCTTCCAGTGAGCTATACCTACAAGCCCTAAAAACTTTTAAAAAGACGCTTACTATTTAAAACACACACATACATGCCCCTAGTATAGTGGGGTTCATAAGACATGCAGAAGTAACATAAATGATACTAGCCAGAAGATGGGGCATGAGATGAATATATACTGTTGCAAGGGTCTTACATCTTACGTGAAATGGTATGTTACTTGCTTTTTTTTTGGTACTGAGGATTGAACTGAGGAGCTTAACCACTGAGCCACATGCCCAGCCTTTTTATTTTTTTATTTTGAGACAGGGATTTGCTAAGTTGCTCAGGGCTTCACTCAGTTGCTGAGGCTGGCTTTGAACTTGTGATCCTCCTCCCTCAGCCTCCCAAGTTGCTGGAATTATAAGCATGCAACACTGTACCCAGTTTGAAAACATTTTTTAATAAATTAAAGATGCATATTGTAAACCCAGGGCAATCACTAAAAAAAAAAATAGAAGAAGTATATTTATTTGACAAGTCAATGGTGAAAATAAACAGAATTCTAAAGATCTCAATAAATTTTAAAAAGGGCAGGAAATGAGGGAAAAGGGAACACAGAACAAATGGGACAAATAGTAAGCTGGCAGATGATTGACTTATTTATTTCGCAATACTGGGGGTTGAAACCAAGGGTGCTCTACTACTGAGCTACATCCCCAGCCCTTTTTATTTTTACTTTTTATTTTCAGACAAGGGCCTCACTAAGTTCAAGGTTGGCCTCCTGCCTCAGCCTCCACAGTAGCTGGAATTACAGGTATGCACCACTGCCCACAGGTTAATCCTGGCCCACTGCTGTTTCTGTACAGCCCACAAACTAAGAATGATTTTCACATTTTTAAATAACTAAGAAAAAAAAAAAGGGACAAGTAATACTTTCTGACACCTAATTTATATAATATTCAAATTTTAGTGTCTGAAGCTATACAGTTATTTATTTTTATTTATTTGCTTATTGTGGTACTGGATATTGAACCCAGGGACACTCCACCACTGAGTTACACCTCCGGTCCTTTTAAATTAATTATTAATTAATAAGGGCTGGGGTGTGGCTCAGTTTAAATTTAATTAATAATTTTAATTTTTAATTAGTTTTTTTAGCCAGGGTCTTGCTAAATTCCAAGGTTGACCTTGAATGTAGTCCTCCTGCCTCTACCTCCCAAGTCACTGGAATTAACAGGTGTGCACCACATGCCCAGCAATATCTATAAAGTTTTACTGGAACACAGTCATATTCATTCACTCGTTTATATTTTACCTATGGCTGCTTTCATACTCCAATGGCAGAATTGAGTGGTTATGACAAAGATCATATGACTGCCAAAATGAAAAAATACTATCTGACACAATACGGAAAAAGTTTGCCAACCCCCCTTTCAAGGCCTAAGAACAGTCAATCTTCTGTATCTGTGGGTTCTGCATCTGCAGATTCAACCAACCACAGATGGAAAATATTTTTGGGAAAAAAACTGTACTGAGTATGTGCATATTTTTTCTTGTCATTATTCCCTATACGATATAATAATGATTTAAAGTTGGGCTGGGATTGTAGCTCAGTGGCAGAGCACTTGCCTAGCACATGGGAGGCATTGGGTTGGATACTTAGTACCACATAGAAATAAATAAATAAAGGCATGCTGTCCATCTACAACTACAAAAAAATTTTTTTAAGTATATGAGAGGATGTATAAAAGTTATATACAAATGTTACACCATTTTTATATAGTAGACTTGAGCATCATGGATTTTTGGTATTTGCGGAGGGTCCCAGGACCAATCCCCACAAACACTGAAGGACAATGTATGTGCTATTTACAGAAACACAATGTATGTGCTGTTTACAGAAACACATTTAAATATAATGATACAAGCAGGTTGAGAACAAAAGGATGGGGAAAAGACATATCATGTAAACACTAAGCATCAGAAGACTGGAATGCCCTTATTAACATTGAACAAATTTGACTTCATGGTACTGGAGACTGAACCCAGGGGTGCTCTGTCACTGAGTTACGGTCCCATTCATTTTTAAATTTTAATTCAATTTTTTATTTGGGTTATTTACTTATTTTAATTTTGAGGGTTTTGTTTTGTTTTGTTTTTAGTTGTCTTAAGTTGCCCAGGCTGGCCTTGAACTTGCAATCCTCCTGCCTCAAACTCTGAGTTGCTAGGATTATAGGCATGTGCCACCATGCCCAGCATGTAAAGTTACCTTCAGAAAGAGGAATAACACCAGGAATAAGAAGAGACATGATATAATGACAAAGGATCAAGAGGACCTAGCAATCCTAAACATTTATGTACCTAATTTCAGAGCTTCAAAATTCATGAAGAAAAATGGATAGAACTGAAAAGAGAAATAGATAATTTCTCCAATTACAGGTGGAGATTCCAACACTCTCCTCTCAGTCACTGATAGGACAAGTAGAAAAGCGGACAGGAAAGCAGTAAGGACCCAGAAGCCTTGAATGATGCCATGGACCACTGGCCCTCACTGACATTTACCCACCAACAGGAGAATACACATAGAACCTCCACCAGGACAGACCATTTGCTGAGACATAAAACAAGTCTCAGTAATTTTAAAAGGACTCAAGTCCAATAGAGCGTGTTCTCTGATCACAATGGAACTAAATTAGAAATCAATAATAGAAAGCTCTTCGGAAAATCCCCAAATCCTGGCTCCAGTGGTATGACCTTGAAATTGTGTGTCAGTTTCCTCACCTGTGAAATAAGTACAGCTGCGAGCCGTTCCTCACAGCGTTTTGGGGAGAGCGAGTGAATCTGGCACACTGAATCTGCGAGCATTTGCTCTTATTGTCTTGGTGACACAAGACTGACTTGGGAGAAGAGGCACCCATGGGCCTGGCTGCAGGACCCCAAGGCAGCCATTTTTATTATCTTGGCCCCCTTTGTCTGCTCTCTGAGCAAGCAACAGGGGCCACCCAGATCCAAGGGGCCTGAAGACAGACATCAGATGGAGAGGCTGAGAGGGCCTCCCAGGACCCACTCCCATCCCTGGCAGATAAGAATGAAAACAGCAGCTGCCCTTTACCTGTCCCATGTGCAAAGCACTATGTGAGACCCTGGGGTGGGGAGTACAGTGGGGGGTTGACAGAGGGATGAACGATATAATACAGCCTCCTGAAAAATAAAACCCGACCCCAACACACAAGACCCAGGAACCGACACAACCTCTCATAAACCAAGTATCTCCAAACCCACTAGGGTCAATGTTGACATTCACTCATTTAAAACAAAATTAACTATTGACTAGAGGTACATGCCTGTAATCCCAGCAACTCAGGAGGCTGAGGCTGGAGGATTGCAAGTTAGAGGCCAGCTTCAGCAACTTAGTGAGGCCCTAAGAAACTTAGTGAGACCTGTCTCAAAATAAAAAAATTTAAAAAGCCGGGGATGTAGCTCAATGGTAGTGTTCCTGGGTTCAATCACAGTAAAAAAACAAACCAAAACAATAACAACAAAAACAGTGCCTGTACACACCAGGCACCACGCCAGCCTTTGAGAACACTGGCTGGCTGGCTGGCTGGTGGTAGTGATGGGGTGGAGGGTGAGAGCAAAGGGGACACAGATAGTGAGTTGGACTTGGGAGCAAAAACACAAGCTCTGTTTTGAACAACGAGTTTGGGGATGCCTGTCAGTACCAAGAGGTGCAGCCCAAGCGGGGTAGATACATGAGAGGCCTGAGAGGAGGACTTCAGAAGTACACATCTGGATAGCAAGAGAAACCAGGGCATAGGTGAGACGGCCCCTGACCAAGGTCAAGAATGGTGGTCTCTGGCTGAGATGCATGGGAAGTGTATGGAGAGGGTGTTTGGCAAAGTGTGGGGGTACTCTGCTGGTCGGGGTGGTTCCAGGGAGTGGCAAGTGTCTGACCATGCTCAGCTCAGTCTGAACAAGAGAGAAAATCCAGACATGAGTATCTAAGCCTGCCTCCTTGATATAAAAGAACCGCATATTTTTGGCAGTTAGAATATAAATCGGAATCTCCAGGAATGCATCTTTTGTTCAGATTGAGAAACAACTGGATGTTGCTTTGTTTGGCACTCTGCCGAGAACTCTTCGCCATTTTGGGAACTCGTGTCTCAGACAAACTGTTCCATTTGTGTCTGAGTTCTGGAGTCGGGTGGCTTGGATCAGCTGCAGTAGCAAACTCTCTTATTCATGGCAATTCATAGTTGCCACATTAATGCACCAACTATTTCCACATCAAATATCAAGGGTTGACAAAATTCTAATAGACAACCTTACTCTTCATCACTCCAAACTATTCCTTACAAGTAAGATGCCACCTGATCAGGCATTCTGTTCTCCGGTGTGGTGACATCCAAACATTTACATTGCCATCATATTATTTTATTAGAAATCACTTTCTTTTTTCCTTCATATTGTAATTAGGGTGTTATATTTATTTATTTATTTTAAATTATGCCTGTTGGTAGATATATTACCCTCAAATTTCAGGGTAGAAAAGGAAGTTTGAAGGAAGAGTTGTTATAAAAAGAAGGCATTGAGTCTTCAAGGACTGAACCATCGCTGGTGTGGGGTGAGAAGCCCATCTGAGGAACGGACAAGGGCAAAGGGAATCCACGGCAAAATGAAGTTGGGGACCAAAGTGGCCAGGGGAAACCAGAAGACGTGGCAGTCCAGAAGCAAGGACAGAGCCTCTAGAGGTGGGTGACTAACAGGGCATACAGTGTCCGCAGGGAAGAAAGGGATTGGATGTATGGATAAGGGGGCCACATGTGACCCTGTGGAACTGTGGATGTGGGGAGCAGGAGAGGCCAAGTGCAGCTAGCTCTGAGGTTGGGGGTTTTCTTGCCAGGACAGCTTGAGGACAGGGGCAGCAGGGGAAGAGTAGAGGACAACGGCTGAAGAGAGCACTCGGAAGCCTTCCTGCAGATAGACAGACTTGAAGGCAGGCAGGGCTCAGAGAATGGGGAGAGGGACCCAGGGGGAGTCTGGGAGGGACAGGGGCCGTGGTCAGAGAGAAGTCTTGGAATGTTGATTTCCAAGGCAGAGCTGTCCTGAATGATGATGAGCCCTCGGATGTGGCTGCAGGAGGCTGCAGGTCAAGTGGACACTAGAGACCAGGGGAAAGAAAACAGGTTCTGGCCAGGCTGCTGCAGGGCAGGCATCAGCTAAACCCCCCAGGAGGATGGCAGCAAACCCCTACGGGAACACAAGACCCACACGGGCAGGGACCTGGCTTGCTGAATCGTCATGCTGGGGCAGTATCTGCAGTTTTCTTTTTTATTTCTTTTCTTTTCTTTTTTTGCGGTGCTGGGGATTGAACCTAGGGCCTTGCAAGGCAAGCATTCTACCAACTGAGCTATATCCCCAGCCCCCATACCTGCAGATTAACAAACATTTGTGAAATGAGCAAATGTGTAAATGGACTCGGGATACAGAAGTGATGAGCCGAGAGCCAAAGCCTCCAATGAGAGAGGGAGCAAGACACAGGGCTTCTGGGCGACAGCAATGGGGGGGCAAAGAGTGCCTGGCTGGAGAACATGAACCTCAGCAAGAGGGTCCCTGATCAAGAAGCAGGCAGCATGGTTTGCAGAGAGGCCACTGGTCCCCCTGCCTGATGTGCAGACTTAGATTTGTCACAGTGGCTCTTCTTGGTGCCCTCGCAGCTACGTCTCACATACCCTGCTTTCTCCTGCCCGTCTTGAATGCTCCTCCTTCTCTTTGGCATGGACGACTCCATTGCA
Organism: Sciurus vulgaris; assembly: GCF_902686455.1. Taxonomy (NCBI): domain Eukaryota; kingdom Metazoa; phylum Chordata; class Mammalia; order Rodentia; family Sciuridae; genus Sciurus; species Sciurus vulgaris. Next base: position 52,831,913 of record NC_136478.1, on the reverse strand, counting down.
GCCCTTAAGGCCAGCCCCGGTGCACCTCCTAAGGGGGCCATTCTCAACTGTTCTGTCACTTCCCTCTGCAAGTTCCTTAACAGCACTTTTATATGAATCTAACACATCATTATATTAAAAATACGAACACATTTCACTTGAGCTGTAAGGTAGCAGAATAAGCCCTCTCCCACTGCCACCACCAAAGATGTCTATATCCCATTCCCTAGAAAACATGACTATGTCAACTTACATGGTAAAGAGACACTGCAGATGTGATTAACTTAAGGATCTTAAGGTTGGGAGATACTCTTGAATTGTCCAGGCAGCCCCAGTGAATCATGAAGGTGCTCATAAGTAGAAGAAGAAAGTCAGAGAGAGAGAGAGAGAGAAAGAGACTGATTTGAAGATGTTACTCTGCTGGCTTTGAAGATGGAGGAAGGAGGCCATGACCAAGGAATGTTGGTGTCTTCTAAAAGCCGGTAAAGGCAAAGAAAGGGATCCCCCTGGAGCCTCCAGAAGGATCCAGCCTGCCCTGCCAACAACCTGATGTTAGCCCTGTGAGATCTATTTTGGACTTCTGACCTCCAGAACTGTAGGAGAATACATTGGTGGTTTTACTTTTTTTTTTGGGGGGGGGTGCTGGGGATCGAACCCAGGGCCTTGTGCTTACAAGGCAAGCACTCTACCAACTGAGCTATCTCCCCAGTCCCATTGGTGTTGTTTTAAGCCAGTAAATTTGTGGTAAATTTTGCAGTAGCCATAGGAAACAAATACAGGGGCATCATTTGAAATGATGCAAATTCAAAAACTTTTAAAAATCATTAAGACTTGAAAATTTCACTGGGGTAATCTGAGGTAATAATCAACATGAACCAATGAGACACTATTCATTCACAAGCCAGTAACCAGGACTCTGACTTGGTCACTGTAGATGCTGAAGTCTGAACTCTCATTTACTGTGGTTTATCTTTGATTTTCAAGTTTTCCCAGCTCTTTATTGTGTCCTTCAGTTAATACTTTTATGGCCCCAGTTAGCTCCTCCACAGTGAGTACCATACAAACCTGTGGAACAACAACACCCAAACAAAACAAAAACAAAGAGACTTGAAAGTTTCAAAGCCAGTGGACTGCAGTTGATTCCACTTAGCTGGGAGAGAGAAAAACCTACTGTCCCTTAAGGTTAGTCTTGATTGAACAAGTCATATATTTAACGGTATTTTTGGGACAGATCCATTAAATAAAGCATGAAGCCCAGCGTTTACTGTTTGCTGGTTTATTGTCAACACCTCTGCCTCTGGAGGGCAAGGATGGGGCTGGCACAGGAGGGGCTTGACAGGCCCCTGTGGAATGGCCACGGATGCATGAATTCTGATGGGGAGGAGGGGAGGAGGACATGTCCTAGAAGGCCGCGTGCCTGGGGTATCCCTGGAGAGGCTATAGAGGGCCTCAGGAGCTGGGCTGGCTGAGCAGTTCTGAGGGCTGGCACGGGGAGAGGGCCGGAACCTGGCTCTGCATCTAGCCAAATACATGCTTTTCAGCAACTCACTCCTCTCTAATCCAGAAAACAGGGAGACTATTCCTGTCCTAAGCTTTCTCTTCAGTCTTCTGTGGTCCTGTTGAGGAGGAGGCAGAAGAGTCGCAGGAACTACAGCTAAACCCAGCTGCTAGATGACAGACCACGGAGGCAGATGTGAAGCCAGGCCAGAGAACAATGAGTGGGGCGTGTGAGCCTGAGGCCATGCTGGCTGGGACACCAGCTGGATGCTGGTCAGTGCTGCCAATCTTCTAGATTCCTGGGTTCATTTTTTTTTTTTTTTTTCCTTAGTACTGGTGATTGAACCAGGGGTACCTTACCACTGAGCCACATCCCCAGCCCTTTTTATTTTCTATTTTGAGACAGGGTCTTGCTAAGTTGCTGAGGGTCTCTCTAAGTTGCTAAGGCTGAACTGTCTCAGACTCCTGAGTCACTGGTATTACAGGTGTGTGCCACTGTGCCTGGATGAATTTGCCCAGAGTTTAAGTGTTGGCATCTAATTCCACATTTTTTAAAACTGTGAACTACAGACCATGAGTTCTCAGGGCTAGCTCCCTGACACAGAGCTTGTCTAAGGGGAAAAGTAAGTTCTGTCCAGGATATTGGGTCACTATGGGACTTCAAGGACTCTAGTCTCTGTGACAACCAGGGCAATGACTGTGACAGCAGATGATGCTCCTCTTGTTGTGACTATAACCCCTCCTGTGAGCACAGGCTGTCCAGCTCACAGGGCACTTTTCCCTGACTGCCTCATTGAATCCTCAAGGCTTAGACATGGGCCTTCTTAGCCTCAGTTTTCAGATGAGGATACTGAGACATGAGAGAGGATGGGGCCTACCCAGGGTCACACAGCCACTCTGGGGCTTAGTGTCTGACCCCATTCCCTGCCACACAACTGGAGATGGAGAATGTGGAATCACCCAGAGGACTGCAGAAGCCTCCCACACCCTCCAGAACTCAGAGGGCCCCTTCCCAGGCCCTGCTGGGCAGATAGAAAGCATCTCACCAGACTCCGCTGACGCAGCGTGTGGACAGCGCCCGTGGCATGATCTCCGAGCCCTGCTGCATGAACCCCCCCACAGGGAACCAGAGGCTGTTGCCCAGCGTGTATTGGTTCTCCAGGATGTGGGGGCGCGCCCGCAGGCATGGGTGAGGATTGTACCATTCATAGGGGCTCAGCCTGCAGAGAGACATAGGCAGGGGCATAGGCCCAGGTGCAGGGGAGAAGGGGAGAAGTTGGGGGAGATGGAGCCACTGTGGTCAGAGGAGGAGAGGTGGGAAAGAGAAAGATGGACGGAGACACACACACAGAGGAAAGGTAGAGAAACAGAGAGGCAGAGAGGCAGAGACGTCTCTACAGGGAAGTAGAAGAGACAATGGAGGCAAAAGAGGAGAGAGATGGAGAGAAGAGAACGGAGATGACCCAGATAGAGACCCACAGAGCAAAGGGCAGAGCCACAAGGGGAAAGGGCTCATGCCTCCTGCCCTCCTTCCGAGGCAGCAAAGAGTGCACTCACCTGGCAGCCAGGAACAGGACACAGCTGACAGCCAGGTAGGCAAGAAGCATGAAGAGCCACACAGCAGGGGAGAAGGGGTCCAGGAAGGAGAAGTAGCCAGGCTTGCGGCCCTGTGGGGAGTGAGATTGGAGCAGTTCCTGAACTGGGCTGCCAGGCACCAGGAGTCTGATGGGCTCATCTGCACTGGCAGCCCCTGTCCCTGTCCCCCAGGCCAGGCTGAAGCCCACAGTCCCCAGGGGATACTCACCATGTGCACTCGGTAGAGGATGCTGATCCCCAGAGTCATGAAGGGTTTGGAGAAGTCGATGACCTTCTCTCGCTCGGCAGTGATGGTAAATGCAGCCACGGCCAGGTCTGCCTTCTGCTGGAGGGAAAGCAGGGCAGGGCAGAGGGAGAGGAAAGGAAGACAGAGACGGGCAGTTAGAGAGAAACAGGCAATAGTGAGTAAAAGCAGCAGCTGGGGACTGCAAAGTGGGGATGTGATCACTATTCTCTTGCCCCTGGTAGACATTAGTGGTCCAGATGTGGGCCTGGAGCCTTCCCAGACATACAGCACCTGTGTCTGGCTCAGCGGCAATGACCTCAGAGGAGGCCGCATGGGGTCCCAAGTGGAGGGTGCTGCGGTCCAGGTGTGAACCAGGTCTGACAGTGAAGGGTGGGACAGAGAGCAGGGTGTGGGTTGGGCCTGCAGGTGTACCTGGAGCCCCTTTTATATTTTGTTGGCTGATCCAAGAGGCTATTCACTCTGGCTTAAAGGGACAGTAACTGGTCTTTAGCAGAGGATTGGACACAAGAGTGGAAAAATCCCTGTACCTCATATATGCTCCTGCATGCACTGCACTGGGGAGCACTATACACACACGTCTACACTACCTCACCCACACACGCCAATACGCAGGCGGAAGCAGCAACACACAGGGCATTCCCTAAGGGCCCAGCACATGCCCTCACATACTGGCATCTGCATTCACATGTACATGACAGAGCAGGTGGGGTGAGCATGGGGAGGTGGGAGCCCTGGCTATATCCAACTTGCTGCAAGATCTCAGGCAGCTTTCACATCTCTGGGCCTCAGTTTGCTCATCTGTAAACAGGGTGTCAGGCACCATGTGCTCCACATTTCTGAGTCCCAGGTTGGAGACAGGATCCCAGGGTGCCCCTTTTAGACACCCTGACTCCATTCCCTGGGCCTCAACTGGGTCCCAGCATCAGGAGCCAGGGATGGAGGGGGTCTCAAACCCAAATTCAAGAACAGTTTACCCTAAGGCTTTAATGAAAGAGCCAAGGTCCTGAAGGGGCCGAGGCTGGGAGCACATGAGGGACATAGGCCTAGACATAACCTGGGACAGGGAGAGAGGACACAGGGTAAGACCAGGGTAAGAAGAAGGGCACAGCCAGTGGAGAGAGCCCAGGCCTAACCCCATATGCAGTCAGAAAGAGGCCACAGTTGGAAACAGAGCCACGGCCAGGAGATGACCCAGGAGCCAAAGCACAGCCCTCATTGGCAGTGAGACAGCCCAGGCCAGGACTTAGCGCAGAGGCAGGAACAGGTGGCAGGGACCAACACAAGCCCAGGTCACTGAGAGAACTACAGGTAGAGTGGCACAAGCTAGAAACCAAACTCAAAAGCAAGGAGAGCACAGATGGGCCACATGAAATCCAGGGCCAGGGCCAGAGGAGAGCCCAAAGACAATGCCTGGAGATCAGGGAGAGCAGACCCAGACCCAGACGACAAGCCAGAGCTGAGACGGCACAGGTTTAAGGAGGGGCTCAGGGCAACAGAGATGGTGCCATGGCACCTGCTTGATATAGCTGAAGCACTGAGAGTCAGCTCAGCGCCCAGGCATAATGCAGAGGCCCAAACCCCAGTGGATTCTGGGAACATCAGTGGGGGTTCCTGGGTGTTGAGAATGAAGAGCCCTTATCTCCTCTCTTGTATGTTGGTCACATTTATCACGAAGATGTGAACTGCAGAACAGTCAAGCTAGCACAGGAATCCTATTCATTTTGTGCACTCATTGGGCACCCATGGTGGCCCAGTCCCCAGTTCAGACAGGAGGAAGCAGTGGCCTTTCAGATGAGTTCAGGGGGGCCCTGGCTGTCCCCAGGCCATGTGCTTAGGACCCCAGGTTCTCAGGAAGACTCTCCTATTCCTTTCTGCCCATCCCTTGGCCCACCAACCTCCTCACCAGCTGGCCTGCTTCTTCTTTCCAGTAACAAGGGCAGTGGCGTGCTTGAAACACTCCTAGATCTATCCACCTTCCTCTACCACCTCACAGACGCCCCCTGCCACCACTGACAGGCTGCTGACCTATTTCTCATATATAAGTCAAAGGGATGTCTCCTGTTTAAAACCAGGCATGGCTTCCCACAGCACTAGGACAAAACCCCTTTATGGCCTAGAGGCCCTTTGCAGTCTAAGACCTGCCACCTTGCTGGCTTCCCCTCATGCCCTTTCTCCCTTACCTGCTCCTCCAGCCATGATGGCCTGCCTTTTGTTCTTCAACACAGCAGGCTCACTCCCCATCTCAGGGCCTTTGCACCTGCTCCTCCCTGCTCTTCCTCACCACTAGAGGCTTACAGCATACCTCTCCATTTAAGCCCTCCCCAAAGCAGCCTCCACCACAGGGCCCTCTTTTTCACATTATCCTTCTAAGTGCTTCTAAGTACACAGTAGCTCCCCAGTGGCCACTATTCCAGGGTTTTCCTTGCAGTAGCTTATTTGGTCCCCTAGAGAAACCTATACAGAGGGACCACATTCCTGCCATACTACAGTGACGAGACTGAGGCACAGAGAGGGTAGGTGTCTTGACCTAGCTGCCCCCAGATGTGGAACCACTCCACTGCTGAGGAGACTTTACCTGTCTGCTGCCCACATCCTCCCATGGCTGGGGGCAATCTGAGGTCAAGTGCAGGTATATGACTCTTCCTTGGCTCCCAGGGAACTCAAGAAATGAAGGAGTCCTTGAACCTCCAAGGAACATTCAGCAACCTCAGCACCTACCCTCTCCCCAGCACTGTTCGGAATTCTACCTTCCCTGAAGCCATTGCATTTGAAGTCTGGGGGGTCATCCTGCACATGCCTGTCTCCTTGCCCTCACCATAAGCACTTTTTTTTTTTTCCCATGCTGGTGATTGAACTTGAGGCCTTGCACATGCTAGGCAAGCGCTCTCTCACTGAACTAAATCCCCAATCCCTGCATCCACTTTTGAGCCCTCCTGATTCTGCCCCCAAACGCCTGCAGAGCTGGGTCACTCATCTCTGCCTCCACTGACTGCCCCGCCCAGGTCTCCATCTCTGACTGGAAAGCTCATCTCTACTTCCCAGGCCTCTCAGCTGGCAGCCCCAGGAATCCCGATATGCTACAATCTGTTCACACCACTCCCCTGCTTAAATACCATGACGACACTCACCCTTCTTCAACTATCAGTCCCAATTCTCACCTGTCCCTCCCAGAGGCTCTGCTCCATCTGGCCCCTGCCACCCTGCCTGCCTCATCCCCTGCCATCTTGCCCTCCAACCCTGCATGGCAGCCGCTCTGCCCTTTCCATCTGTTCCCTCATTCGCTCATTCACCTGCTCAATACATCTTTGCCGGGCTCCCTCTACTGGCCAAGTACAATACCAGCTTTGGGAATATTGCAAATATAAATGTACAAAGTGACAAGTGCAATGAAGTAAAATAAAGCAGGGCCACAGAGATCCATGGAAGACACTGCTTTGAATACACTTTCTGCTGTGGGGTCTTATTCGAGTCCCATCTTCAAGGAAATGCAGGGAAGACCTATGGTGGAAGTTCCCAGCTATGGGAACAGTGGGTGGTTTTTGAGGTGGGTTCACGGAGGCTGTTGGAGAGCAGGAGGGGTGGGAAGTGAGGTGTGCAGGGACCACAGCCCTGCAGGACTGTGAGAGACATTGTGAGGGGCTGGGCTCTGCTCCAAGGGCAACAGAGGACATCAGGCCAGAGGGTATGGGTAGAGGAGAATGATCTAGACACTGTGGGAGCAGACCACAGGCACCAGAGTGATGCAGGGACCAGGGAGCTGACGCAAAACCCCCATGAGAAGGTGGGGTGGGACTGAGGGTGAGCAGTGGTGGTGGAAAGAGGGGGCTGGGTTTGGGTTTTGCTCTGAAGGTAGGACAAAGGATCCTTAAATGCTGTGAGTTCCTTCTAGGCTCCTGTCAAAGTCTATGGGACCCCCTACTTCTCACCCTCATTTCCCAGCAGAAATACCTCTTTCCTACAGAAATCTTCCCTTCCTAACATGTGCCCCCCCCACTCTTTGCCAGTGGGACCCTGAAAGTTGTTCAATCTCTAGAATGAAATTGGTACAAATTCAAACTAGGAATTACAAGGGGGATCGAATCAAAACACTGACTGTCCCTCAGCTCCAAATTTACCCTCTATATGGAGCTATGTGCAACCTACATTCCTGCCTTGCCAGACTCTGCCCATAGCATACTAGAGGGAGGCTCCCAGGCCACAGGAGGGTGAGTTTGCTCCTTCCTGTTGCCATTCTCTTCCTCCTGGTCTGTGTGGGCTCCCCTTGGCAGCAGGGGTTCCTTTCCACCATAGCAGATGAAGCCAGTCTTCCCAATGCTTGCAGTGTCTGACCTCTCAGGGACATCAGCAGCAGCAAAAGATCCTCCTGTGACCACTTCCTCCATGATACTAAGGGCAAAGGTGGGCAAACCATGGACCCCAGGTCAAGCCCAGCCCATCCACCTGGTTATGTAAATAAAGTTTTATTGGAACACAGACTGCCTGCTTGTTTACATGTTGTCAAACTGGTTTCCATACAACAGAATTGCTGAGTGGTTATGGCAGAATGGACGCAAACCAGAAATACTTACTCCCTGGTCCTTGACAACAAGGAGTCAAATCTTCTGACTTGGAATTCTTTCATGTTCACATTTACCTAGTGAACAACTTTATACCTACAACAAAATCCTCTTCTTCATTCAAATATCTGTGTGGCTTGTCTCCTGATGGGAGCTGAATGACACAGAAATGACACACCCAGGTGGTGAAGGGGCCACACAGTCACTCACCAGGCATGAGAAGGTGTTGGGTTGTTAGCAGGGCCCAGTAAAGGAGCCAGGAGTAGTTTGTCAAAGGAGAACAGTTACTGCAGAGGGCATGGGTTCGTTCCATGAATCGTCTATTGATATCAGGGCAGCTCCATCCAGCAGCCTATTTGACAGTGGCTCTCTGCAGATCTGTGGATCTGTCGGACCATCAGGTCCAGGGGCACATCAGCTACCTGCAACCTAGACTTGCTTACAGAGCTGGCATGTGCTCCAGACCACAAGAGAAATGACAGGCTGTAGGGTTTGCTTGGAAAACAAGTGGATTGAAGTTGTACAATCCAATGTGATTATAAGTTGTCCTCAAATTAAAAAAATGTCATGCACCAAGCAAAAAGGGTCCTCTCTTCAGGGCTAATGAGTCTCGGTTCTGCAAGGCCTTCTCCTAGGTTTCTAAGTTTTCATCTTTTCAATCTCTTTCCCTTGTCGCCTCAGTCCTAAGGGTGGAAGCTGCTACCTGCAGCTACTAACTTCAAGACCCTTTGATTTTCTTTTACCTTTTCAATCAGCTGGTTAACAACTTTACATTTAGTTAACAATCCTTTATATTCAATTCTTTCTGTTCAAATAACTGATGGAATTTTAGTCAAGTAACTAATGGGGTTTTAGTCGAGTGCTATCTTCATCTCCAGAGTGGACCTGACAGACATCAGCAGGGGATTTATTGCCAACCTCACTTACAAAACTACCTCCTGCTCCTCAGATCAGATCAGCATCATGTTGTCAACACGTGGATCAGTGTGGGGCCTTGAGATCAATTTCTCTGCCACCCGTATCATGGCAGAAAGTGGGAGAGTTGATGTTGCCCTGAGGCAAGGCTGTGAAGCTGTGCACTCTTGGCTTCTGGTGGTCCTTGGAAACTGGTATGGAGGAAAAAGCATTTGCCAGGTCAGTAGCTCACACCAGCTGCCAAGGGCTGTGTTGATTTGCTCCAGTAAAGATTCTTCATTTGGGACAGCAACTGCAATTGGAGTCATCACCTGATTATAGCGAAAATAATCCACAGTCATTCTCCAGGATCCATCTGCCTTCTGCACAAGCCAAATGGGCCAGCTGAATGAGGGTGGGATCACTACCCCTGCTTCTTTCAAGCTGTTAATGGTGGAACTAATCTCTGCAATTTCCCCAAAGGATGTAAAATTGCTTTTGAATTACTATCCTGAGAAAGATGGGGAGTTCTAGGGGCTTCCACTTGGTTCTTTCTATCATAATGGCCTTGGCTCCACAGGTCAGTGCAACCGTGTGGGATTCTGCTGGCTGCTGTGTATGTCTATTTCAATTATATAGTCAGGAACTGGGAAAACACAAGGTGGGTCCATAGCCCTATGAGGGTCTATTTAGAGTTGAACATGGGCTCAGACTCTTTTACCTGACCACATAAGCCCCATTGTGGTCCGCTAAGCAGGAGTAATAAAAATGATTTGCCATCTACAAAAATGACAGTGGGTTGTCTATTGCTGAAAACTAATCAAAACACTCAATGCTGAGGAAGGTGCTGGAAAAACTGGACAGCTGTATGTAGAAAAATGAAACTAGATCCCTATCTCTCACTCTGTACAAAACTCAAAGTGAAATGGATCAAAATCTTAGAATAGAAATTAGACCAGAAACTTTACAACTTCTAGAAGAAAACTGGGTCAACACTCCATCATACAGGTGCTGGCACCAAATTCTCTAACTAGACCCCCCAAAGCATAGGAAATAAAACCAAGAATTAGTAAGTGGGATGCCATCAAACTAAAAAGCTTTTTCACAACAAAGGAAATAAGAGCATGAGGAGAGAGCCTACAGAATGGGAGAAAATCTTGGCCTGCTACTCCTCTGATAAGTTGTTAATATCCAGAATATATGAAGAACTCAAAAAACTTCACACACACTCACACACACACACACACACACACACACACACACACACACACACACCCCAATCAATAAATGGACCAAAGAACTAAATGAAAATTTCTCAAAAGAAGAAACATAAATGGTTACTGAATAAACAAAAATATGAAAAAATGTTCTACATCTCTAGCAATCAGGGAAATGCAAATTAAAACTACACTAAGATTCCATCTCACTCCAGTCCAAATGGCGATGATCAAGAATATGAACAATAAATGCTGGTAAGGTTGTGAGGAAAAGGTACCCTGTACATTGTTGGTGGGACTGCAGACTAGTACAACTAGACTCTGGAAGGCAATATGGAGATTCCTCAAAACACTAGGGATGAGCCACCATGTGACCCAGTGATCCCACTCCTTGGTATTTTCCCAGAAGATCTAAAGTCAGCATATACAGCAATACAGTGATCAGCCACCTCAATGTTCACAGCGGCACAATTCGCAATAGCTGAATTACTGAATCAACGCAGATGCCCACTAAGAAACTGTAGTATACATATATAATGGAGTTCGACGCGGCCATAAAAAGTAAAATTATGCCATTTTCCAGTAAACAGGTGGAAATGGAGAATATCATACTAAGTGAAATAAGCCAAACTCAGAAACTCAGAGGGTCGATGTTTTCTCATATGGGGAAAGCTAGAATAAAATAAAGGAAAGGGGAGGAAGGATAGGATAATATAAAGAATCAAACAAATATAAATTAATAGACAAGCAAAAGGCAGCCCAATAGAGGAAGGAGAATAGGAGAGGGGAGGAAGGTGGAGAGGAGAGGGGAGCACCATGGACAGAAATCGATTCCCAAGCATTCACGAGTTTGTTGGGATGAACCCAACAACCATAATTATAAAGCTCCAATTAAAAAAAAAGAAACATTAGCTTCAGGGTAGGTAGGGAGTATATCTGTTCTGTACACTGCTTCCTCCTAGTGGTTGGAACAGGGCCAGGGGCATAATAGGTGCTCAATAAATAATCGATAAAATAAGGTAAATCTATGTAGAAAATTCACCCACAGCCCTTTGATAAGCCCCTTTATTCTCCTTTCCCACTCTTCACTCTTACTTTTTTTTTTTCCCAGTACTGGGAACTGACCTCACACATGCTAGGCAAACACTCAACTGCTGAACTATATTCCCAGGCAAACCTCTCCATGTGTACCAACAGAAAAATGTCAAGATATAAGTGAAAAAAGGGCAAATTACAAAATAGTACGTATAGCAGGATAACTCCCTGCCCCTAGTACTGGGAACTGAAAACAGAAGTGCTCTGCCACTGAGCTGTATTTCCAATCACCCCCGACCGGCCTCACCTTTTATTATTTTGAGACAGTCTCACTAAGTTGCCCAGGCTGACCTTGAACTTGTGATCTTTCTGCCTCAGCCTCCCAAGTCACTGGCTGGGTACCATTTTTGTAAAAAATAAAGCTTAAAACTTTAAATACTTGTATCAATGAATTTCTAGAAAATGAGTTAGAAAAATCTGCACCATACTCATTACAGTGGTTGTCTCCAAAATGTGACTTTGCATCACTTTGTATTATATATATAATCAAGGAACATAAAGGAACTGTTTTTAAATGGCTTAGGACAACTTATGAACCCAGGGCCTTGCACACGCCAAGCATTTACTTTACCACTGAGCTACATCCTAGCCACATGACAACTTTTGATGGCATGCAGAAGCACTTATAATTTTTTGATGTACATATACATTTTGTGTGAAATGGAATTATACTTAACATATATTGTTTTATAACCTGAAACACAATATAAAACTGTAAAAGGGCTCAAAAATCTATGCATAGAATGAAATAATTTTTTTAAAAATATAAAGCAGAGGTATCCTGTAGTGATATTCCCTTTCTCCTCTCACTTGTGATCATCTGAATGCATAAAAATTTTGAAGTTGGAAGACAAATGTGATGTGGTATTTGAGAATCACATCTAGGGAATTTTGTGCATTCCCAGGAGACAAGGTTGGATGAGGACTATAAGCAAGAAGGTTGAAATCAGCCAGGGGAGGTGGTGCACACCTGTAATCCAAGTTAGTCTGGAGGTTGATACAGAAGGATCGCAAGCTTGAGGCCAGTCTGGGCAATTTAGTGAGTCCCTGCCTCAAAATAAAAAATAAAAAAGGGCCGAGGATTTAGCTCAGTGGATGAGAACCCCTGGGTTCAATCCCCAGTGCCTAAAAAAAAAAAAAAAAATTGAAATCAGACACTAGATGGAGGGGTTATGGACAAAAGTTCTACAGCTCTCATACTGATCCTTCATGGCCCAGGTTTGCTGTCTTCCTACAAATGAGTTCTGGGGCTCTGCAGCAAAGTGACTTGACCCCAACTCACAGTGCTGCAGCAGGTGTCTCCCATGCCTTTTTGAAACCCCCAGATACTTGAAAAGCCAGGAATAATCTAGAAATTCACTATCACTGATCAAGCACTGCTGTGCCAGGCCCTTGTGCAGGTTTGGCTTGTATTCACCCCTTGACTTCCCATGACCACCCAGCAAGGGACTGCTATTAGCCCCATTTCATCCCCCTATATGCTGTGCAGTGATATCAGCCCCATTTCAGGAAGGGAACGCGAGGTTCTGGAGATGATGCAGCCTGCCAGTGAGTCTGTGGGATCTCAGGAAACCTGGAGCTGGTGGTACATGCCGTGCCTGCCGTGGTGCCTCCCCGACCTTCACTCATGTCACAGCACTCACTGCCCCGGGTGCCCAGGGTATTGATGGCTGATGGCTCAGCTCTGACAATGGGAAACAGGACAGCCCCTCACCCAAGGTGCCCTCCCTGAGGGAAGCCCATGTCCAATGATGTCTGTGGGGGACATAAAGGCCTGGTCCCTTACTCTAGGAGGGATGTCCTTGATGGCTATCCCAAATATGGAGCTGTCCATGGGATGGCGGAGGATGCAAGACAGCAGGACTATATCGTAGCTCAAGTTCACCCTCGGCCCAAGCCTATTTTCCACATTCCCTCACAGGGCAGGTTTCCAGGGTCACCTCCCACACTCCCAGCCTGTAAACCTCTGTCTTGAGTCTGCTGCCTAGGACCCTGACCTAAGACCTCTGTACCCCTTGAGGGCCAGACCAGAAGCCACAGATTTTATCCTGAGGCCCTGGGGTTTCACCTGAAGTATGAGTGACAGGTCAGACTTAATTGTAGTGAGATTCTGATGTAAGATCAACTGAGGCGTGGAGAGACATGAGGTCAGGAGGCCAGGAGGAGGCTGAGGAGCGGAGCCTCAGTTCACACCACAGCAGCCACAGGGAGGAGGAGGTCAATTCTAGCAGTGGCCACTGGGTGGAATAAAAGGACCATAATTTGATACTGGTCAAGGATAGCTGGCCCAAGCCAGGGGTGACTGGGGATGGAGAGGTGCGTTGCCTAGGGTTGTCTTCCATCTGGAAGTCACTCTCCACCTCCAGGCCAGTCCACTGGGGTGCCTGCTCTAGTTCTCTCAGTCACTCGTGGTACAGCCTGGATATAGTACCTGAGTGCCTCACCCTGTGCATTTGATAAGATGGGGCTAATACCAGTCCCTTGCTGGGTGGTCATGAGAAGTCAAGGGGTGAATACAAACCAAACCTGGACAGGGGCCTGGCACAGGAGTGCTTGATCAGTGATAGTGAATTTCTAGATTATTTCTGGCTTTTCAAGTATCTGCTGGGGGTTTCAAAAAGGCGTGGGCCTTGGGACAGACACCTGCTACAGCACTGTGAGTTGGGGTCAAGTCCCTTTGCTGCTGAGCCCCAGATCTCATGGTGGTAGGAGGACAGCAAACCTCTGCACTACAAAGGATTGCTATGAGAACAAAGTTAAGTAACTCAGAACGTTCCTGGCACTCGGTGTGAAGTTGGCCAGTAGCAGCTGCTGCTGTCGTGGTGATGTGGTGGCGATTCCCACACAGCTCTGCAGGCAGCGCAGACTCAGCAAGGCAGGGCCCCACCCTGCTTAGCACTCGCAGGCTGCTCCTCCTCCACTGTTCTCTCCATAAATGTCATCGCAGCCAGCTGCCCAGCCAGACAGGGACGAAAGCCCGCCTGCCTTCTCCCTCCTGCTTCCACTCCCCAGGCAATCACCAAGACCTGCGCTCCCTGTCCCTCCCCAAGTCTCCATCCCTACTGTGCCTGGGCTGTGCCTGGGACCCAGGGACACTATCTCACCCTGAACTTTCTTACTAATCCTGCTGCCACTGTGGCCAGCCCCCCCCTACAATGGAGCCAGAAAGAAGTCTTTGAGGGCATCCCATTAATCTGCTGAGGCCCAAACTCTTTAACATGCACAGTAGTAAAGGTTAGGCCAGATCCACCTTGTTCACAACTGTACCCCAGGGTAAGGCACAGGGCCCAGTACACAGTAGGTGCTCAATAAATACTAGCTAGGGGACCAGTGCTAAGAAGAGGAATGTACTCATGAGCTGGCCATGCCAAGAGGAATAAGAACAACAGGAGTATAGGACACAGGTACGTGGCATCTCCTCCCCACCAGGCCCTTTTTACGACTCTTATGTAGATTCACTCATTTTATGTTCACACCTATGAGAGGGGCTCTTTCTGCAATTTTACAGTTAAAGAAACTAAGTGATAGGAGATTAAATAACCTGCTCAAGGTCACACAGCTGGGGCACAGCAGAGCCAAGACTCAGGGTTAAAGTCACAGCAAACAAACATAAAATCTTGTCCCCCAGCATCAAATCATCTGGCCCATCCCCTGGGAAGGTCCAGAAGCACAAAGGTTAAGACTTGCCAAGGTCAGGCCGCTGTAAGTAAGTACTGTTCCAGAACCTCCTTCTTTTTTGATGAATAAACTGGCGTGTACTTTATAGAGCTTCAGTTGGGGGACTATTCCCACAAAACCTGCTTATTTCTAGGGTCCCTAATGAAAGAAAATTCGTGAGCTCAGGAGACTGAGGACCAGGCTGTGGAAACAGGTCATGGGAAGCCTACCAGTTGGGCGGGAGCAGGGCTGGCATCGCTGGGCCTCTGCTCTCTATCTCATCAGGTACCTCTTTGGGTTTCAGGCCTTAAAACCCTCCCTGGGGCAGAAGCTTTCAAACCAGATGGCCACTGAGGGCCTAGCTGGGGAGTTGGGTGAGGAAGACCAAGCAGCCAGGACTTAGCACCCGGCTCCCTACACCTCTACTGCACCAGAGGAGCTCCCCGTTTGTCCAGGATTCTGAAGAAGCTTTCAATTATAGAAAAAAGTTCCAGTCAAAACAACTTGAAAATCAGTGCCCTAAGGGATAAATGTCCTTGTCAAGCAAAATGCCCTACTCATATCTATCCTACTGACATTCAGGGACTTGGATGTAGTAAATTCTGGCACAGGAGAGACCAGAGGCGAAGAATCTCTGATGTGCTCAGCCAAATTCAATGTCAAGGCCACTCTGACTGTTCCTGGCCAGTTTCTTGCTCTGCACCCCAGCTCTGAGTGTGTGCTAACCAGGGGCCTGTTTGGCACAGTCCTGCCTCTTGGCATGTGCCCACCCAGTTTTTCCACCTGGAACAGAAATAGGAACATCTTGGTCCCCACTGTCTGACAAGCAATGTGTGAGGAACTTGTCCCTATTGCCTGAAACCCTCACTACAGACCTGCCGGGTCCTATCCCCACCTTAGAGGGGGAAATGGGTTTAGAGAACAGAAATAACTCACCCAAGGATTTCAGTTCAGGTTAGTCTGACTCCAAAATATTCTTGCCTCCCAGGCCCTGCCTCTCATCCCTCCTCACCTTCATCCAAGTCCTGCCCACGTGCAGGCCCAGCTGGTTCTTCCCGGGCTCCCCACTCTCTCAGGCCCCTACCTCTGTAGATGCTGCTTCCTCTGCTCCAAATACATCTCCTCCTAAACCCCATCACCTGCAGACTCCTTCATGCCCCTCAAGAATCAGTTAGGGTGTCATCTCTTCTTCTTCTAGAAAGCCCTCCCTGGATGTGGAGGCTAGGTCAGGTGCCTGCATGGGTCCCGCCTCTGTTTTTTCCATTATAGACTAAATGGTTCTAGGCTATGGTCATTTGCTTCCTGAACCCTAAAGAGACTTAAAGTTCTTGTGGGTAGGACCCAGGTCTACAGTGCTCCCCACTTGCTATATCCTGTGCCCAGCAAGGGGCAAAGCACATGGTAGGTGCTCCATAAACTACTGACTGAGTGATGTTTGAGTTTGACAAGCTGCTCTCAATGCCCACAATATGCCATGCTGGGCAGAGCACACAAGTGAGGCGAGCCCCTGTTCTGAGCTTCACCTCCTACAGGAAGCCTGACCTAATCACCTCAGACCTGTGCCGCATTCCTACTCCGTGTCATCTCATCCATTCAACAAATCTTTGAGCACTGATTAGGCCAAGGTGGTCTGGGGCGGGGGGTGGGGGCATTTGACAAAGCAGGACCCAACCGGTGATGTGCTGTGCGGCCTCATGGGGCTCCCAGGCACAGGTACCCAGTCCCTTATCAGCCAGGCTAGTGAAGGAGCCCTTAATGACTCTCTTTTGCCATGTGCTGGTGGGTCCTGAGGTTCCACTGGCTGTCTTCCCTCCCTTGCCCACTCCAAGGCCTCTTCCCCAGCCCTGGCCCAGCCGTACCCGGTTGATGAGCTCGCCAACCATGCCAGTCCAGGAGCCATTGGGCTCGGGCGCCCCATACAGCCCATCCTCCACCAACCGCAGGCGGTAGCGGAAGCGCAGCAGCTCAGCCAGCTCCCGCAGCATGTCCACACAGAAGCCCTCAAAGCGTTCGTTCCCCGACAGCGCCTGGAAGTTGGGCCGTCGCATGACATAGGGGTTTTCCTGGGTAAGCAAAAGAGAGCAGGGGTCAAAAACTGGGTATCTCTGTCTGAACTGGGGATCCCAGAGCCCCGTGAGCCTGGAGAGCCTGGATCAGGCAGCCAGAGCAGCAATCTGCTCGCAGAGTCAGGAGGACGGATTCACTGCATGCATCCTCACAAATGCTGAGTGGGAAACAGGCCTGAAATCTGGGAGGAAAGCACATGGACCCTGCCAGCCCCCAGCAGATCACAGGGAGCCATTTTAATCTCCACAGCCAACCTGATGTTCCTTGGTCTTCAGTTGAAATGCCTATAAGGGAGGAGGGAGTTGGGAGAGAACAGGATTGGATAGAGCTTATGCCAAACTAGAACAGGGCTTTCCATATTTTTTTATTATGAACCACAGTAAGAGAGAGTTTACCTTGCAACTCAAGTCACCCCCACACATGCACACACATAACTAGACCTAATTCCACAAAGCAGTCCTTGCCCTTGGTGACCACGGGCAACCCATGGATATTTTCTTTTCTGCCCTACTTCATTTTTAATGCTACCAATAGTGACTCAATAAGCTGACTTCATGAGCCACCAATGGGCCAAAGCATGCGTCCCCCTACCTACCAGGATTTAGCTCCAGCCCAGCACTACCATGAGGGAAGTAGGCCTGAGATGCCAGATGGTGCAATTTCAACACAATTTGGAAACCTAGATTGTTTCGTAAAATCTCCTGATTATAAATGTTAGTAACTAATTCGAATTCTAATACCATTTGTTTTAATGCTCTGCAGGCCAAATACACACACCTGCCAGTTTGTAATCCCTGACCTTTTGCTACATTGATGCTTATTTCTGAGGGTTGTAAGCAAATTTTACTGACCCCATTGTGGCCAAAGAAACCAAAAGCAGAGAGAACATCCAAAATGCCAGTAAGACAAGTCATGAGGAGATAATCATAACAAAAGGGAAACCTATCTTGACACAGCGATTGTCTAAATGGTTGTTGGTACAGTCTCTTTGGACTAATGAATGAAAGGACTTGGGAAATAATCAGGGGAGAAAGTTTGGGTAATAACATGCATGATGGTTACTGTGTATTGAGCACTGGCCGTGTGTGTGTCCTCACTTTAATTCCTCGCAGACACCTAACACTAAAACATGCAATATTAGCTGGGTGTGGGGACTCATGCCTATAATCCCAGGGACTCAGGAGGCTGAAGCAGGAGGACTGCAAGTTTGAGACCAGCCTGAATGATTTAGTGAGATTCTGTCTCAAAATAAAAAATAGAAGGGCTGGGGATGTAGTTCAGTGGTAGAGTGCCCTGGATTCAATCTCCAGTATACCTAAATAAATAAATAAGCAATATTAGAATCATCTTTACACATGTGTACACTGAGGTTCATAAAGGGCAAATGACCTGTCACCATTTATAATTACTGAGCTCTGTGATAGATGAGAACATAATATCTTGCTGCCTCTTCCAGGTGGAGTCTATCTCCTCACTACTTGGGTCAGGCTGGACTTATGACTTGCTTTGGCCAAAAGAATGTGTGAATTCCAGAGCCTCAGCTTACAGAAGAGCTCTCAGGGACACCCATGTAAAGAAATCCAGGCCAGTCTGTTGGAAGATGAGTGGACCAAGGTGGGCCAGAAAGAGCCAGCACCTACAACCATTCTGGATCTTCCTGTGCAGCTTGACCACCAACTGAGTATAGCCACAGTAAGCCCAGGAAAGACCAGCGGAGAGCAGCCCACTTGACCCACAGAATCTCAGGAACTAATGAATCATTATCATTTTAAGTGTTTGGGTTTTGGGGTGGTTTGTTACAAAGGAATAGACAGAGTCTCCTCCCATGAGGCCTTCTGTCATTGGCCCTAGGCTCCAGGATCCCAGAGGCCTGCAGCTGAGGGACAACAGGATGGAGAGAAGTCAGTGTTTCTCTTTCTCTACAAGCTGCCTTTTCAAATCCAAAATTGTGGAACTGGGAGCAGGAATGTGAGATAATACTAATAATAGCAGCAGCAGCTAGCATTTCTTGTAGGCTTGCTGTGTGACAGCTCTTCTGTCAGTGTGGGAGGTCGGTATTATTACCTCCGTTTTAGAGATGAGGACACTGAGGTCCACAGAAGTGAAGTCATAAGTAGCTCAGAAGGACAAGTCAGTCTGATTCCAAAGCTCTGCTCCACTTATGCTAGACTGAGCTCAGCTGGACAGAATCATAAAGTGGACATGGGAAAGCCAGACACAGAGATGGGGCTTCTGGGTCAGGTAACAAAACTGGAGGATCAGAAATCAAGAATTTAAAGAGAAGCACCCATGCTGGAGCTGGAAGGCCTTCATACAGCCCTCTTGGTATACAGAGGAGGAAAAGGAGGCTCAGGAAGGTAAAGTGACATATAGCTAAAGGAAAGCCAGGGGAAGGGATAGAGGACAGAGCTGAGATTCACAACCGAGGCACCATGCATTCTGAAGCCCTGGTCAAGCTGATCTCCAAAGTCAAGATTGAGGAACGTGGGTTCAAGGTCTCAGAGTCAGGGTCTGAGCTTATAGAGATAAAAACAGAAACTGGGGCCTAAGGGAGAGCTCAGGGTCAGAAAACAATGATCTAAGAGTCAGAGCCCTGAACCCCCACAACCAAAGGTCTTTAAAAGGGGCCCCAAACCCAATATCTTCAGGTTTCTTCAAATAGACTCTAAGGTGGAAGCCCCGCACAGCAGGCAGGTAGGGGCGTGCTGCAGTCTGGCTCTAGGAGCTCGTCCTGGAATGGTGAGCATCTATAGCCAGAAACACAGGTCCAGGAAAGGCATCGCAGCAGTGCCTGAGGTGGGAACAATGACTGAAACAACCTAATTTGGGACAAGATAAAGAGATCAACGATGTCATAAAAGAATCCCAGGCAACTATTAAAATAGCAAAGTCTATAAGATATATTAAGAGGAAAAAAAAAACAAGCTACAGAACAACGTGTACAATATGCTCTTCTTTGTGATAGAAAGAACAGACATGTGGCTGCAGATGCACAGACATTTCTGGAAGGATGGTGGCCTCCAAGCAAAGAAAATGAGGAACCAGGGAGGGAAGAATGCTGATTTTTCACTCCTTACCCCCTTTATCCTTTGAATTCTATTTTACCTAGATTTCCATTATCTCTGTCACTCCCCTGAGGTCATGATTTTTAAAAATTAAAGTCTGATATTTAAAATTATATGGACTGGGGACATGACTCTGTGGTTAGTATATGGAAATGCAAGGGTCAGGAAGGACCAAAGCAATCCTAAAGAAGATCATCAAAACTGGTAGCTCATTCCACAGAAAGTCAACATTTAAATTGAGCTATGATGTTTAAGACAATGTGGTATTAGAAAAAGAGGGGCAACGGACAATTAAATGGAGTATTAGGAAAACCACACATAAATGGATATTGATTTATGACAAAGGTAAGACTGTGGGGAAGAGAGGAAAATGATCATTTTAATAAACAGTGCAATTCAGTCAGGTGTGGTAGTGTATACTTGGGAGGCTGAGGCAAGTGGATCAAGTTTGAGGCCAGCCTCAGTGACTTGGAGAGACCCTGCCTCAAGACAAACTAAAAAAGACTGGGGATGTAGCTTAGTGGTAGAGCACTTGCCTAGAATACGCAATGCCCTGGGTTCAATTCTCCAATACTACACACAGACACAAAAATGGTACCATTCAATTTAAGATCCATACGGAAAAAAATGTATTCTGACCACCTCCCACCTCACATGAGTCATAGAAGTCAATTTCAGAGGAAACACAGATTTAAATGTAAAAGGCAAAATTATTATGTTTTCAGAAAATAAATAAAATACCTTCATGACCTGTGTGGTAAGCAAGGAATTCTTAAATTCTAAAACATTAACCCAAAAATGCTGATAAAACAGACCTTAGTAAAATTTAAAAAACTAAGACTTTTTATCAATATATACAACTGAGAATAAAAAAGGTGTCACAAAAGGACAGGCGATATTTGCAATACACATATCTCACCAAGGACTGGAATCCAGATGTATGAATAACTCCAAAATCAATAAAAAAGGTCATATATCCCAATTTTTAAAAAACAGACAAAGACTTGAGCAAGAGCTTCCCAAAGGAGGATTTTCAAATAACCAATAAACACAAAATGTGACTGAGTACAAATGAAAACCACCACACATCACTGGTACCTATAAATATACTCACCACTGATGACAAAGAGCAACTGGAACTGTCAGTCATACACTGCTCAGGGAATGAAGTGGTGCAACCACTTGGAAAATGCTTTTGCAGTAGCTATGAAGCTGAAACACACACCTATAACCCAGCAATTCTTCCCGAAACATCCGCCAGAGACATTCCAGTACAAATTCATGGGCAAGAATGTAACTAGTGGTACTACTGTTCATAATAGCAAAAATCAGAAACAATTCAAATGTCCATCTACATTTGATGGGTAAGTGAATTGTAGTACCTTTGCATCACAGAACATACAAGTCTAAACTACATGCGATGGGTGGATCTCATAAATGCAAAGGGAGTCAGACACAGGGCATACCAGTATGATGTCATTTATATGAAGTTCAAAGGCAGGCAAACTATTCTGGGGATGGAAGTTGAGAGGTGGGCAGGTTAGTGACAGAAAGGGGTACAAGGCGGCTTCAGGAGTGAGGGGCTGGTTGCATAGATAGCATGTATATGTTCAGCTTTTGAAAATCTAGTGTGTCAAGTTACATTTACAATATCTGCAATTTTCTATGTGCATGTTATACTTCAGTAAAAATCTCTTGAGGCTGGAGATGTTCAAGTCTCTAGGTTCCATGTCCAGCACCGCAAGGGAAAAAAATCTCCTGAAAGTAAAAACAAAATTAAAGTAGGGTGTTCTAGAACATGCTTTATAAGCTGATTGCCCTGGACTCAAATCCATGTTTGTGACTTCCTAGAGTAGTGTATATGACCCTGATCTAGTCCACGCCCCCCCCCCACTCTGTTATGAATACAATACTTTAATCTCCTCACTTTCAAGGAGGGAAGGGAGGACAGAGAGAGAGTTGCTCAATGTGTGAACAGCAGTGTCAGGCCTAGAACATCACCCTGAAGACTCAAGAAGCAGCAGAACTTGGGGCAATGGGGTGCAAGGGACAGGCACACAGGTTCTATCAACTTAAATTGGCTCTACTCTCTACTGTCTTCTGGTTGAGTGACCTTTGGCATGTCACTTAACCCCCCTGTGCCTTTAGTTTCTTCATCTGAGAATCAGGGTCATAAAGGTACTGACCCCAGCCAGGGCTCCTGTGAAGATTGAGTACCACCAGTGAAGGGCTCTGCACGGTGCTCAGAGGCGTTGGCCACTGTGACAGCTATTTTCATTGTGGATACAAGTGCAGGAGGGCGAGGAAGGGCAAGGGAGGGCTCTGGTGCACTTGGTGGCCTTGTATGCTGGGCACTGCAGGGGCTCTTAGCACATGCACTGCTCCCATGGCCCCTCCAGGGGGCCCACTGGACTCATGTTACAGATGAAGGTATGTACACTGGAGAGTTAGAGGGCTTGAATGGGAGCCAGGAATGGACTGAAGTCTGTCTACTCCACAGTAAGGGCTCTTACTGCCACACCAGTCACCAAAGGCTGGGGTGAGGCCACAGTTTGAGGAAAAGAATCATCAGAACAGACCAGAGCCTAAGGTTGGGGTGAGGAAGGCAGGCCCCGGCCTGACCTCATTTCCTTAGAACTTCTGCACCCCCACCTCACACAACCTCAGAGCCAGCTCACCCCCTGCAGCTTCAGAGCCATGAGCCCCTGCCATGGCTTAGATATGAGGAGCCTCCCAAAAACACATGCGTGAGACAATGCAGGGTTTAGAGATAAAATGAACGGGCTATGAGAGCATCAACCCGATCAGTAAATTAATCCCCTGATGGGGTTAACTGAGCAGTAACTGAAGGCAGGTAAGGTGTGCCTGGAGGAGACAGGTGTTTGGGAGCATGCCTTCAGGGTATGTATTTTATATCTGGCAAGTGGAGCCTAGGCCCTGAGCCCATTCTCTCTCTTCTTCCTGGGCACCATGTTTGCAGCTGCTTTCCTTCACCACACCTTTGCGCCATGATGTTCTGCCTCGCCTCAAACCCTCGGGAACGGAGCTGGCTATCCATAAACTGAGACCTCTGAAACCGTGAATTCCAAATAAACTTTTCCTCCTCTAATTGTTCTTTTAAAGAAAAAAATATCGTTTAGTTGTAGATGGACACAATACCTTTATTTTATTTATTTTTATGTGGTGCTGAGGATCGAACCCAGTGCCTCACACACGCTAGGCAAGTGCTCCACCGCTGAGCCACAACCCCAGTCCCTCTAATTGTTCTTGTCAGGAGTGTAGTCACAGTAACACAAAAGTTGACTAAAACAGCCCCCACTCCAGGGACAACTCCAGCCGGTGCCCCATCACATGGCCTCCTCTGCTCTCACTGAGCTGGCCCTGCCTGCCCTGCACTACTACTTTTTTTGGTGGGGGAGTACTGGAGATTGAACTCAGGGGTGCTTAACCACTGAGCCCCATCCCCAGGCATTTTTAAAATTTTATTTAGCGACAGGGTCTTACAGAGTTTCTTAGGGCCTCGCTAGGTTGCTGAGGCTGGCTTTGAACTTTGAACTCTTGATCCTCCTGCCTCAGCCTCCTGAGCATGAGATTATAGGTGTGCACCACCGTGCCCGGCTGCACTACTTCTTAACATCCACATCGGAAGCCCCCTCCTCCCACCCAGGTGTCTTCCCTACAGCATCCTACATGGTGGGCCCAGGAGCTCTCCTGACATCAGAATCTGGCCTTGCCCTTCCTGCTTAGTACTCTCTTCCAAATAAAGAGCAAGCATAAGCAGGCCTTCAGAGACCCTTCCCCTCTTCTGCCCTACAGCTCCCTGGACCACTTCTATCCCATCATGACCCACACACCTCTTGCTTGCAGTTGCCAGGCACTGTCCTAGGCCCTGAGGACAGAGTAGGGAATGAGACAAGTCCTGACCCACGTCTGGCCAAGGCATCAGTGTGACTCACACATGTAACCCCGTATGTCTGACACAGGCCCTGCCCAAAAAACCAGGTCAGAAAATAGTGAAGCTGTGGGTGTGGCTCAGTGGCAGAACACTTGCCTAGATGTGTAAGGCCCTGGGTTCCATCCCCAGCACCACAAAAAGAAAGAAAACACATTCTGTTGCACACACAGGCTGCCGCCCCCCCATCCAAACTAACAAACATCCCAAGGCCCCCGCTCCTGCTGCTCTTGCTGTCCCGGATGTTCTGCACAACACTTCTATACAACTTCCAAAACCCCATCTGATGTAACCTCTCCATGAGGTCTTCCTCAGGCCTCTAAAGCTACATCAGTCCCTCCTTTCTCTGGAAATCCCTCATTATTTTGGGTTGGAAGGACTGTGTTCAGGGTGGAATCACCTCCCTAGTGCCACTTGAGAGCAACTGTGACTCATTTCTGTGCCTCTAGAATTTACGTGATGGCCAGGCACATAGTAGCTTTAGTAAACATTTGTGGAATGGGTGAGTGAACCAACCCATCAAGAAGAAAATGAACCTCAGTAAGAGAAGAATAATATTGGCTCTCAGGCCTTGGGGAGAAAAGAGAGGAGAGACTCAGAGTCCGGCGCATGGACTGGCTCTCCAAACATCTTCTCCCTGACCTCTGACCCTTGCTCCCCAAGGACCTCAGTGTTCTGCCTCCAGGTGGCTTCAGGGACTGACAACACAGTACATGCACAGGGGTGCCCACTGCTCCATGCCAGCCCAGCCCTCAGGGCCCCTTGGTGAGGCTATTAGGAAGTGACTGGTTTCCTGTCTGCAGGCCATCTGTCCCTTTGCAACAGACTCACTGGCCCTTCTCCAAAGGGACTCCAAGTCCACTTTAGATCAGGAGTTTCCTAGAAACCAAGGGAAGAGCTCTGTGATTTGTTGCTTACAGGATCCCTGACAGCCTGTGGAACCCTCTGCAAATCCTCTTTGAACCTTGGCCTCCACAGCTATTAGCAGTTCCCTTGGACAAGGGAAGGCAGCAGGCTCTGGACTTGGCTGCTATGAAGAGTGTGGCTGCCCAGCATGTCCAGTCTCCAGGCCCAGCTGCTCAGGGAAGCCCCTGCTCATCAGGCCCTGTGCGCCAGAACCTGCCTGACTTGATGGGAGGCAACAGGGTGTAACAGAGAGGGTACAGACTCTAAGCCTGATGCTCAGACCTACCAGGGTTCATTGCATGCCATCTCCTTACTGTCAAAAGGAGGAAAATAAAAACAACCTCACAGGCTAGCTGTGAGGTCTCAAGAACAATACCTGCAAGGGCCTAGCATAGTACCTGCTGCAGTGAATAATCACTGACACCCCAAGGCCCCTCTACCTCTGATTTGGTAAAATGCAGGAACAGAAGCCTGAGAGCTACAAAACAATGCCTTTAGCTGTTCTAAGTATGGAGAGGACTGGATCTTCTGAGCAGAGCACTTAAGATTCAGACTCTGGATCCTTAAAGACATGGCTTCCAGTCCTGGCTATATCACGTATCTGCACTGTGTTCCTCAGCAAGTTGCTTCACCTCTTTGATCTTTAGTTTCCACATCTTCAGCATATACACTAAATAAGTTGGCATGTGTCAATTTACTAGGTTGGCAAGTATAAGAAAACAACCATTCTAGAAATAGCTATTATCAAGAGCCCACCATGGGTCAGACATGTGAAGAACCCAAGGCTGAATCTGGCTCCCATGTGGTTAGCATGGTGACACCCTGGTCACAGTTGGGAGCTGGTGGGTACATGGGCCATATCCCCTGCTAGTCAGTACACTGTGCCTTATGCCAGTGAAGTTTCCCTCCACCTCACAGGAGAGCTAGGATAAAGCTGGACTACTGCTCAGGGAAGGCCCAATATTTGAACCCCTTAACCTACAGTGCCCTCCTTCCCCAGGGCCACTCACCAGAATGGTTGTGACCACCAGTGTCTTGTTGGCCAGCGTCTGTGACAGGTTGATGTCCAAGGTGGTAGCATTCATGGCCAGGGTCCGGTTAGAGTACCACACCCCTATCTAGGGGCAGAGAGGGCGCCATCAGCCCCAGGCCCTGCCCAGGGACACAGCAGTCTCTAGGCCCACCCACCCAAATCCCAGCAGGGCTCTGGTACATCCTGGGCCTGCTCACCTCACGGTGGCCCTGCCGGGACTTCTCTAGGATGCGCAGGGTGTAGTTGGTCCTCTGCCCTTTGCTGTTGAACTCGACCCGCCCGGTCAGCCCATCATACTCTACCTAGCAGGGCAGGAGGTGGGGCAGAGGGAAGGGTGGCAGGGCCCAGAGATGGGCAGAAAGACCCAGTGGAGACCAGACAATCACAGAAAAGAGAGGGAAGGAACAGGAGAGGGACCAGGAAAGGGATCATGGTCAAAAAGAAGATGGCACAAGGGGAGATGGCACAAAGCAGACCAGGAGCAAGACAGCAGGACCCAGAGAAAGCATACAGCCCAGACAGGCAGAGGACAGTTGGGAATGGACAGACAAGATGCGAGAGTGAGGAGGAGGCCCAGAAGAAACCCAAAGGCAGTGGGTAGTGGGGTTGGAGGTGGGGGAGAGGGCAAGGGCCACAGGGTGGACATGGTGAGTGCCCCTGTCAGAGGTAGCCACTGCCCACCTCCCACAAGTTCCCCTGCTCCTAGCTCACCATGCGCAGGTAGTTCATGAGGCTGGTCCCATGGGGCCAAATGTTGGCCGATGTACAGGCCAGCGGCTTGACACCGATTTCCTGGCTACGGTTCAGCTCTCGGACAGCACTCACCACCACATGCACAGCATCAAACATCAGGGCAGCTGACAGCTAGAGCAAGCAGAAGCATGTGTGGAGAAAAAGAGGCAGTTTAGCCAGGTAAACTTGAAGCCCCCTCATGGTACCATCCCCAGGTTCTTGGATGGTTCCTGTCCTCACAGGAACAGGAAACCAGGGGGTCAGGAGGGAAGAAGCGGTCTGGTCTCTCTTAGGACATGTGGATGACAGTTGGGAAGTTGTTCGTTTGTCCCATGCCTTGGTAGGAATAGCTCTGGTGGACTGTGCGTGGTCACATGTCTACCAGGGGAAGGCAAATCTAAGAGGGTTTGCCTGGAGGGCCAGATATGTCTCTCACAGAAGCAGGCACTCCAGGGGTCAATGCATGGTCAAAGCAGGTGAGGAACAGCCACTCCCTATCTTGAGTGTGTGTGGGGTATGCTCATGGGAATGGGTTACATGGATGTGCCCATTTGTTTATGTGCCAGTGGGTGTGGGATCAGGGAGGCAGTGACTGCTGCAGGCCCAGCTCTGCTGTTTCCTGGTGCTATGGCCATGTCCCTACCATTCTCTTGAGGCTTAGTTTCTTTCCCTGTAAAATGGGAATAGCAATAGTCACCAGCTCTGAGCACTGTGGGACAAGAGAGAGAGAAAGCTCATAAAATGCTCAGATCAGGGCCTGGCACACCATGAGTGTTGTATATGCCCTGGCTGGTGGTGGGTGCACACATGTGTATGTGTGAGCATGCACCTTCACTGGGTTGGTATGAAGGGCTCAGTGTGCCATTTGGTGTGTACAGGGGTAAATACTAATGTGCCTCTGCCCGTGTCAGGGTGTGATCTCTGTATACACACATCTTGATCACACATCTTGGCATCTGTGGATAATTTGGTGCAGGCAGAAGTGTCTTGGTATCTCAGTATATGAATAGGTGTCTACAAACAAATACACATAAATAAGCCTCTTTTGTATGTTTGCATTTATTCAACATATATTTATCAGACACCTACCACAAGCCAGGCTGTTGGAGGTGCTGGGGTACAATGGTGAGCAAACTGGACAGAAATGCCTGCCCTCAGGGAACTTACAGTCTACAGATCTCTCTCTATATGTCACATGGTGATTAAATGTTAGTGCTGCAGGGAAGAAGGAAGCAGGGAAGGGGGTTACAAAGCGAGTGCTTTTCCTTTTTAAAGACAGAGGAACCAAGGAAGGTCTTATAGCCAAGAGAATATCTGAGCACATACCTGGAGATGAGGGGCAGCCACTGGTTCAGTGGGACAGTACATGGGAAGCAGAAGGATAGGCATGTGCAAAAGCTGGAGCTGTGCATGTGCAGGGACAGCAGAGGCACCTCTGTGGCTGTAGCAGTGTGGGAAGCGGGGAGGAGGACACAGTTCAACTTGTCACGGCATCATATTGCAAGGCCTCTGGGGCACCAGAGGGTTCAGAGTATGATCTCAGTGAGGTCTGAAAGGGGCCCCTGGAAGCATCTGTGCAGTGTGTCTCTGAGTGTGACTGGGTTTTTGTGCTCACCGCAGGGCCCGGGTAGGTGCTGGCTTCACAGTTCTCCCTCCAGGACATATTGAGGCTGCGCACAAACTCAGGGTAGAAGGGATGGGAGGTGTTGAACATGGAGAAGCCCAGGATGTTGGAAGAGTCCTCCACAATACCATCCAGATGCAGGATAGGGAAGTCCTGAGACCAAGCAGAGGTGGTGAGGGCTGGGGCCAAATCCCAAGTGGGGCAGACACGGGGGGAGGTGGTGGGGGATGGCAGGGGTACGCACCATGGTGGTGAGGATGTACTTGTAAAATGCTGAGGTCATTCCCAGCTCTGAGGCCTGGAGAATACAGGAGAAGCCAAGAGGCAGCATGAGAGGTGGACGTCCAGCAGGCAGCAATCAGGGAACCAAAGAAAGGAAGAGAGATTTAGTGGCAGGCCTGACGAGAGGATATCCAATGGAAAGCACAGTAAGTAACACCCAGAGACAGAAAAACAGAGGAAAGTAGACAATGAGGGCAGAGGGAGACCTTGGTCCCTTGGTGCCCCAGGGTGAACAGAGATTTTGTTAGAGGAGACAAAGGGTCCCCCAAAGGCCTGCTCTTTCTCATAAAGGCACTTGGCAGACTTCCTTCTAGAAATGAAGGAAAGCCTCAGAAATGGGCTGGACAGGGACAGGAACTTGAACTTAACCCTCACATTGCCCAAAAGGTGTTGGGCTGCTAATGTGTAGGACTCAGCCCTGTCACACATAAGCTCGGGAAAGCACTGTGTGACCAAAGGCTGCCCGTTCAAATCTTCAGGCTCATTTTTTGAGTCCCCTTTCTCACAAACCTCAAGAATAAGTCTGGAAGCCTTCTCTGTCCCGTGAATGCCCAGTCCTGACCCCCATGAGAATTATTTCAGGGAACCAACTTGTATTTCCTGCACTGCAGGAAGTGGAGGGTTACATGTGGATGTCAGAGAAAGGTAAGCTGAGAGAGAAAGACAACTGTGCACAGCTCCACAGAGGTACCAGGCTGCCTCTCCAGGCCAGCCTGCCTCCTGAGCCTGTACCTTTGCCCTGAGCCATCCTGCCTCCAGAGCCCACTTGCATTTCTTTCTGTGGGTTATTATCAGCAATGATATATAGTTTTAATTTTAAAAAAAGTGGAGAAAAATAATACAAATTAGATTATGAAGAAAAATTAAGAACAGGGAAGCAAATGAAGGATTAATGAGCGTGGGTCACTAGTGGATAGAATGTGCTGGGCTCATGGGGGAAGGTCCTAGTATTCCAGGCCCTCTTGTGTGCCCTTGAGCCAGTCCTCCCCCACAAACTCTAGCTTCTTCACCCACAAAATGCTCATGACACCTGTTCTGCAGGTGGGGTGATAGTAATTTAAAGATGCACATTAAGTGCATCAACCTAGAGCCTTAGAAAAAGTCTTAAGGAGTTGTGACCCAGGTGCATCTACCCTGGCCCAGCACTGTGCTAAGCACTTCCCGGGTCGTTCATTTGCCAACCCTCACTACAAGCCACTGAGGTAGGAACTATCACTGCCCTCACTTCCCACAAAGATGAGATGACTGTCCAGGGCCACATGACAAGGGAGCAGCCAGGCTAGGTGACAAGCCTTAATCATCAGCTGCATGAAAGAAGAGGGTCTCATTATCCTCTCCCACCACTGAGGACCCTGAGAACTGGGTGACATGATCACAGCTACCAAGGTTTTTGCCCTTGGCCCTTTGAAATAAGAGAGAACAGAGGGGGCCCACCTTACGGAGGACAAGGTGGGAGATGGACGCATTGGCGTCGATGATGATTGTAGACACTTTGTCATCTCGGATCTCCTTGAGCAATGGTGTGGGGTCCCGACTGTCATCCAGCATCCTCACTGACAGCGTCTCCTTGGAGATGAGGAAGCCACGCACCAGTTCCTCCAATCGCAGCAGGCCTGAGGGAGGGTCAGGTCTTGGCTTAGAGCCCTTATTTCTGGGTGCCAGACACAGGGCAGACACACCTTCCTCCTCCCCAACATAGGGAAGCGGGCAGAGAATTAGAGGGCATGCCAAGAAGATAGTGGGGCTGTCCCCAGTGCAGCTGGGACCCTTGGCACTGGGCTCAGGGACCTAATGCCTAGATCCTCCCCAAGTAAAATCTCAGCCTATACCCCACTTCCCCAGATCTCCAAACTCCTGTCCTGCCCCTCTTCTGATCCCTCACTGGAATGTCTGACATCACATACAACATTCCTGTTTTCTTGCCAAAACCACATTACCCTGTCCCCATCTTCCACCTTTGGCTGAATAGCAACTGTAGCCTGACAGCGGCTCAGGCCAGACCTCTGATGGAAGCCCAGCTTTCTCTCCCTCCTCCTCCCTCACCCACAACCAGCCCATCTGGGCTCGCTCTTTGAAACACATCAGAACCCATCCTGCATCCCACTGTCAGTACCCTGACCCAAGCCACAGCCATCTCTGGTCTCCTGCAAAAGCCACACTGGCTCCTGTAAGTCTGTTTCCTGCACAGCAGCCAGAATGATGTTGATAGAGGGCTTCCTGCTCTGCATCCAGCCCTTTGATGGCTCCACATCTCCTCTCCCCCATCGTGCAGCTCTGGCCACAGGACCTCCTTGCTGTTCGACACACACAATAGTAACACTTCTGTACCATGGCCTTGGCCCTGGCTGCTCCCTCTACCTGGAACTCTCTTCCTCAGGTCCCCCACAGGTCTTTCCCTCACCTCCTCCAGCTTTACTCAAAGGCACCTTCTCAATGAGGCCCACACCCACATCTGGTTTAAAACTGCCCTCCACCCCACTTCAGATTCCAGAACCTTATTACTGACTACCATGTCCTCACGGAACTTAGTGTCTAACCACAGAAAGCGCTTATGCACAGTGTTTACTGCCTAACTCCTCTCATCAGAATGGAGGTTTGACAAGGACAGTGATTCCCGTCTGCCTCACTCACTGCCGTCTCCCTAACCCCAACGGTGTCTGGCAGCCAGCAGATGCTCAGTGAGCACCTTTGAAAACAGGAATTCCTTCCAGAGGTTACAGAGCACAGTCCGCCTTCTTTCAAGCTCCCCAGCCACCAGATGGCTCACTTGGATGTCTCCAGGACTTGCTATACCCAGCATGTGCCCCTTGAGCCAACTGCTGTTCTCCTCTTTGGCGCCATCCGTGACCCTGCTCTCCCACCCTCCTCTACTCCCTCAATCTACCTTGGTTGTCTACCCTGATTTCTACCACCTGGGCCCCCAAACACATTATCTTTCCCTGCCTCTTGTTGGTCTCCAGTTATGTGTGTCCCTCTCCAACACACTATCTTCCTACAACACAAACCTGGCTGTGCGCCCTTGCCCTGCCCTGCTTAGAAAGCTTCCGTGGCTCCCCTTGTCTCCTGCTTCATTGCTCCTACACTCCAGCCAGGGGCACTCCTGAGCATCTCAGAGAGCCACACTCCCTAGGTCCTCCATCTCTGCCCCTGCCAAGCACTCTGCTTGGAATATATTCCCCCACCATCCCCTTTGATTCAGCTTAGATGTCCGCTTCTCAGGACACAAGCTCTGAACCTTCCAGACAGGCCCTCCAGGAGGGCCCCACACACCTCCTGGAAGCCCTCTGGGTCACAAGAGTTCAATGACCTGCAGCACTAGAGCAAGTCTTGTGCAGAGAGAGACCTGACTAGCACTGTTCCCTGCCAAACCACCAGGGCCTAGTAGAGGGCTGGATGAAGCAGGTGCTTAGTGACCATTTGTGGACCAATTGGGTCTGTCTGGGGAAAGAAGGGGTCTGTGGAACCAGAGGTCTTAGTTCCTGAAAGGGAAAGGGACAGTGGGGACTACTAGGAGAACCTGGTACCCAGGTTGCCCAGGGCTCCTAGCCACGGGGGAAGGGACAACCACATGGGAAGGGGCATTCTGGGGGAATCAAAACAAAACATCCAGAGCTCCTCCCTCACACTCAGCTTTGGCGCAGATGAGGCTGGCCGAGGGGTAGTTGAAGGACTTGAGGATTCGGGAGACTGCCAGGCTGACGTCCTCATTACTGGGGTATAGGCTGACAGATGCGAAGCGAAGGTACTGGAGGCGGGGCGTCTCCTCAGGACCCACTTTGATGTGGGGGATCTGGACAGAGAGGGAGCTTTTGCTTCCATCCTGTTGCTCACCAGCCCTCACCTCCCAGGGACCACTTACCCTGCACCCCGCAATCCCTGCCTTACCTCCTTCTCCCCACAGATATGGCTCACAGTGGAGGCAGATGCTGGGCTGGAGGAGGGTCCCAGGACAGACACGACCCCCTTGGGCAGGACCTGACACACTATAAGGGGCAGAGAAGAGACCAGAGTCAGGGATTTTTGGCCTCCTCTCCCACCCCACCTGCTAGGGGACTGCCCTGGCCTAGGAGATGACTTGGACACTTGGAGGTGCCCGATCCTTCTCTATCAACCCAGTCCTAGAGACCCAATCCCTGACCCTCCTCAAGAGAGTGTATAAAAGGAAGAAAAACAAGACAGAGGTTCAGGTCAGACGAGAGAAACAAAGGAAGGCAGGAAGAGAGACACCAGGGGGTCAGTTCCTCTGCCTTCTTCATTCTTAATCCTTTCAGTCATGCTACTGCCTGTAATGTGCCCAGCACTTCTTCCACACTGAACCTACAGTCAGTGTCCCCTGGGTTGCTCTAGACACCACCCTTCCATTGCATCTCCTCACTCCTCCTGCTATCTTCCCTTTAAACACATGTTTCTCAAGACTCAGAGGCAAACAGCTGCTGCCTTGCTTGCTCAGTGCGGGTTCTCACAGCAGAACCCTCTCTTTTCCTGGAAAAAAATCATTGTGCCCCTTAGTCCATGGGCTTCCCAGGATTGACTGGCACCCGACTCAGGCCTGGCTAGTCACAGAGCCACATTCTCTTGGCCACAGTGACTGGTTCAGAGATGGATCTGGGTTCAAATCAGACCAGAGAGAGCCTTCCCCATCTTCTGCTACGATTATTATTGAGTTTCCTAAACTGGTGCGATGTGAGCTTTGAACTGCCTCCAGCTGAGAAGGGAATTCCTGAAAATGAAGCCAACTCAGAGGAAAGCAGGACCTGAAGATAAAAACAGAGAGATTCCTAGAATATCATTTCAACCCCTGGATCCAGCCATTCCTGGAACAATCCTGAGACATCATTTGAATACCTAGATCCAGTCATGCCTCCTGAAATTAGTCTGCAGGTCATTTAGTGACATGATTTAATTGTGGTGTGTGTGTGTGTGTGTGTGTGTGTGTGTGTGTGTGTGTGTGTACTGCTGTGGATAGAACCCAGGGACTAGGCAAGTGCTTTACCAATGAGTAAACCCCTAGCAATAAGGTCTCTTTTTCCCTTAAGACAGTCTGAATTGAATTTCTGCCACAAGTAACTAAAAGTATCAAAACTGAACATCTCATCTTCCTCCAAACTTGTTCCTTCCATGCCTTTCTCACTGGGAAGGTCCCATCACTTGAACAGACCAGATGCCTCTTTCCCCAGAGACATTAAGCACCAAGTCCTGTCTCTACTTTGCCTCCAAAATTTCTTACATCCGGCCCCCTCTCTTTTACTCCTCTGCCCCTGTCCTACATTGGACTCCTAAGTCAGGCATGTACCAGCCTCTTCGCTCATTGCCCAAACCCAGCCTCCAGATTCCCCTTCCAAGAGCCTCGTCCCTGGTCTAAACCCATCAGCAACTCCCCACTGCCTTGGCTAAAGGTGGCATCTTACCCTGGCACTGCAGGCCTCCCTGAGCCAGCCAGTCAATCTGCCCAGCTCTGCTTCCCACTCCCGTCATACTCCAGCCCTGGAACCACTCACAATCCCCTCTCTCATCACGCCCTGCATTCTGGTAGTCAGGATGGTCTCAACCCCACATACTATTCCTTGGTTCCAAATTATTCTTCCAGCCCCGAGCTCCAGACTCCAGGTATGTGTCCACAAGCTATCTGCCTCCTCACCCTCCACCCCAGCTTTTTCCAGATCATGTTCTGCGCTGCACCAGTCAAAAAAGTCCAGGAAACACTGTGCCCCACTCTCCCTCTTGGTGATCTGAAATATACATGAACATAATAAAACTTCTAAAGTTGGACATGGTGGTGCACTCCTGCAATCCCAGTGGCTCAGGAGGCTGAGGCAGGAAGATCATGAGTTCAAAGCCAGCCTCAGCAACTTAGTGAGGCCCTAAGCAACTCAGTGAGACCCTGTCTCTAAATAAAATATAAAAAAGGGCTGGGGATGTGGCTCAGTGGTTAAGTGTTCCTGTGTTCAATCCCTGGTGCCACACCCCACTACCCACACAAAAAAAATAATACTAGAACTTCTGATTAGGCCTGCAGGAGAATAACCTGCCTAAATCATGCTTTCTCCCCACCTCTTAGTGGTGCTGGGGATAAAACCTAGCATCTTATGACCTGCTAAGCAGGTGCTCTACCACTGAGCTACATCCCCAGCTCTAAAACATGGTGTAAAGCAGCTGCCTGCAAAGATCAATATCCCTAGCACATCTGTTCAAGTAGCAACATTCATTCACTCACTCACTCAATACTCAATAAACACTTCCACACCCCTATCATGTGGCAGGCTGGGGCTTCACACAGTGTGCTGGGAACAGTGTCGGTCTACATTCTGTTCACCTGTCAAAGTTCTGCTTCAGTCTAGCCTTCTCCAGAATGCCTTCGCTGACCCTCCCCTAAGCTACCCGTCTTACTGATTGGGATCCTGGGACCAGTAGCAGTCCCCTCTGGGAAAGAGAAGGCAGAGACAGACACAAAGGAAGTGGGAAGATAGATCCAGGAGAAGACAAGGCCAAGTTGAGGAGGCCAGGGAAGGGGGACAGACTGAGGGCCCCGGCTTGCCCTGCCTCACCCCACGCCCCCGTGGCCCCGCTCACTGGTGTCCGTGGTCTCGTACTGGCTGTCCCGCTGCAGCTCAAAGATGTCTACTTCCACTCGGGCCTTGGCTGGGACCTCGATGATCCCGTTGATCTGCTCCCGGGCCAGAGCCAGGGCCAGACGCTCACCGCGGCCACACACTGTTTGGTCGTCCAGGATTGCAGCTGAGGGGACACAGGGGTTGGGGACCAGACTCCCCCAGGTCCTGAGAAAGGAGGGGCTGGGGTCTGAAGTGAGGGGAGTATAGAGACTAAGGGTCTAGACTCCTGAGTTTGAGACTGGAGAGAACTGAAGGTCTCAAGTCCTAGGTGCAGAGGAAGGAGGAGTTGGGGCCAGGGCTCCCCTTGTTGTTGAAGAATGCTGGAACGTGAGGCCCAGGATCCTGGATCCTAGGGGACTGGCATGCCTGGGTTCCCAAAAGGACCCCCAGGACCCAGCAGGAGGTCTCTGAGAGAGGGGCTGCTGTAGGACCTCACCCATGCGCAGCGATGAGAGCACCTGGCAGCTGGGACTGGCGAAGGCGACAATCAGCAGCAGCAGCAGCTCAGCCGGCATCTTCCTCCCCTCCTCATGGGGACGCAGCTGCCGCGGCCCCCACTCGCCACCTGCAGGGAGACCCCCAAGCTGAGGGAGACTGCTGATGTGGAGAGGAGAGTCCCTAAGGAGGGCTGCTAGACACAAGCATAGCCCCCAGGACGTTGCTGGTGAGGGGTTCACAGGTCTGCAGGACCCTGCTCTGAGTATAAGCTTGCAGTACTGGGGCACTGCTAAAAGGAAGCTCAGGCTCAGAGGTGCAACTAGGAGGAGCTCACAGCACTTGGGCACTGATGGGACAGACACTGCTAGACAATGTGCACAGTGACCCAAGTGGGAGCAAGGCATGTTAGAGATCTCAGGTAGGAGTGATTCCAGAGTCCAGCCCCACCCCAATAGGAAACCAAGAAGTGCCACCCCCCACACCCAGTCCCGCCCCTGTCTCTGGGCAGGCAGCCGTTACTAGGCAACAGAAACAGGCTGGAGAGAATGCAATGGTTGCTAGGCAACCCCATCCCAAGCTTCACTTGCTACCTTCCTGACATCCCTAGCTCCCATAATCCCATGGGAAGAGAGAACTGGACATCCGGGGTCTGGTGGGGGGAGAGAGAATCTGGGACTTAGGGAACTTGAGGAGAGTGGAGAACAGAAAGAAAGAGGGAGATACACACAGATGTGGCAAAGGGGCTTAACACAAAAGGAAAAAAAAAAAGAAAGAAAGCAAAAGAAAAAAAATAATAAAGTGAGGAAACTGAGAGTCAGAAAGTCTTAGGGGAAAATGGAGAGACTCAGAAAAGGAGAAAGGAAGGAAAAACAGGCAGATATAAAAGGGAACAGAAAGATAACAGGAAAATGGAGAAGGAAACAGAGAAAAATACAGGTGGAGGGTTCCAGGGAGCTAGGGATAAAATTAGGAGAGAAAGAGGCAGAAGCAAAAAGAGGAAGAGAGCAGGGTAGGTCGACCAAAGGCTCAAGAGAGGCACAGGTGAGGAAAACAGAACAGAGAGAGGCACAAACCAACTCAGGATGTAACCAAGAAGAGCCAGAAGGCAAGAAAGTGAGTGAGGCTGGGAATGAGCTGTCTGCAGTAGTGCATGCCAAACTGCTGCCCCCACCTGCTCGAGGGAACTGAAGGAAAGGGGAAGCCAGTGCATCTTTGCTTCTCACAACTCTCCACCCGCTGGGGTTAGGGACTGCTCTGGATGCACCTGACCTTCTACAGGTCAACCACTGGGTGGGATGTTTGGCCAGATGCATATGCAACTCATCCTGGCCAAGGGCTGTGCCCCAGAGAAGGGACACTTGGGTTTCCAGGGCAGAGCCTTGTTGTAAGGCCCAGGGTGCTATGAGGTGAAACTGGTGTCTCTCATCATCCCACCCAGTTTCCATGGAAGGAAGGCTTGAGCTGGTAAAATGCTAGAGTGACAACTGCTAGGGAAGGGCAGAGGTACAAACCAAAACCTTGGTCATCTCATGTGGCCAGGAAAGCCCAGGCTAGGGCAACAGGAGAGCTTGTCAGTTTCAGCTCTGCACCCCCAGACCCTGTCCTCACCACATGACCTTGAGCAAGTCACCACTCTCTGGGCCTTTGGGCAGGCAGCTGTTACTAGGACCCAGCAGGAGGTCTCTGAGAGTAGAGGCTGGGGGGCAGGAGAGCATGCTGGACAGGCTGGTGGCTACAGACTGTAATTTAGATTTAAGGTGAAGGCTTGTCAAGGGGAAGGAGTAAGGAATGCTGGGAGAGCTGGAAGAAAAATTCACAGCAGAGAGGATGGGACGGTGGGGTTGGAAGAGGGGTCATCTTGAGGCACCAGGGACATCTGGGGCAAATAGGGAGCAGAGACTAGAGGACAGAAAGACCAAGAGAGGAGACAGAAGGGCAGGGACTCAGAGGAGGCAGACACAGGTGGGAGCAGGACAGAGACACAGTGCAGGGATAAGCTTGGGGGCAGCAGACAGACACAAAGGTCCAGGAAGGCATGCACAGAAAGACCAAAAGTGGTAACTGGAGCTAAATGGGTGAGGACAATAAACAGACACAACCTAGAACTGAGACACCTGAGGTGGCAGAAAACAGACTGAAGATGTGAGAGAGGAGGTATAGGGAGTCAGCAGGCCTGGGACTCACAGATCAAAGCCAAGGCAAAACTGAGGGGAAGAGGCGAGTGAGGAGCCCTGCCAGTGGGGAGAGAGAGAAAGACAAGTGGGCAAAGGAAAGAGAGCAGTGAAGATGAGCAGACAAACAGAGTGAGGAAGATGATTTAAAAAAGAAGAAAAAGAACAGAAAGTACAGGAACTGCAGGGAGGAGAGAAACGACAAAACTCGGAAAAGAGTCTGAGAAAGAGAGAGGAAGGAGAGGGAGGATGAGGAGTGCTGGAGCGGGCAGAAGCGAGAGGGAAAAGCTCGAGGGAGAGGCCCACGGGGGAGATGGCCTTGCAGACCAGAGGAGAGAGAGTCAGGAGGGAAACTGAGGCAGAGAGGAAGAGTAGTGTGCCTGGAAGGGCAGAAGCAGCCCCCTGACACTCAGGGATGCTTGTGGGGGCGCAAAAGATCCCGTGGCTGTGAGCCCCCAGGCATGAAGAGGGATGGGAGCAGAAAGGCCAGGCAGGGAAAAGCAGAAGTGAGAAGAGAGGGGGTTCAGGGCAGAAGAGCAGGACCACCCAGCAACCAGGGAGCAGAGGGAACTAGGAAGCAGATAGAGGGGCTGGGGACCCAGAGTGGGTCCAAAGTAGAGAAGGCAAAAAGTAAGAGACAGAAAACAGCCCCTAAATCCCAAGCCCAGAGGTGGAGAGAGGAAGGAGGCAAAGAATGGAAAGACAGAAGTGGAAAGATGGCTGGACTGGCATGGGCACCTCTAACAGAGACCACTTAACAGAGACACAGTGACACAGGGTTAGGCTAACAGCAAAGAAGAGAGAACTTGGGCACAGAGGCCCAAGAGACACATGAAATGGAAACAAAAACAGAAAGACATTTCCAAAAGATATGAGGCAAGATAGGGGGACAGGATGGGGACAGGGCCTGTGGCAAGCACGGGGGTGGGGTGGGGGGGTACTGAAACAGAGAATAGGAGCTGGTCTGGGACAGGACCAAAGCTCAGTGAAAGCAGGGGGCAGGGACCTGACAGGAACCCCAGAGAAGTGAGACACCACAAGTAAGAGCTGGCCAGCCCCACAGGACCCCAGGAAGCTAGAGGACTGGGGCAGGTGTGAACTGTACCCAGAAGTAGGGGTGAGAAAAGGTCATGGTGAATGGAGGTTAGGGACATGGAAGGTATGAAGCAGGACCCTAGTGGGGGAGGGTCCTTGCCCTCTGGAGAACAGCAAATGTGGGGACCCTGTCAGGTGGGCAGTGAGCCCAGCCTTCCAGCACCCAGGACCCAGCCCAATCCCCGCCCTGCAGAGACACTCACGGATCCTGGTGGGACGGAGGGCTGGGCTCCCTCGAGGCCCGAGGAACGACAGAGGAACGACAATCAGGAGATGGTCTGGTGCTGGGTGGTGGTGTGGCTGGGGCAGGGGGAGAGGGCAGTCCACAGGGCCCCCTCCCCCGCCGCCGGCTGGCTGTGGACCCCAACTAATCCAAACTGTTGGCTCCCAGGAAAGGGGAGGAAGGACAGGTGGAAAAGGAGAGGGCGGGCCGGGAGGGGAGGAAGGGGAAAGGAGAAAATGGAGGAGAGAAGGGGAGAAAGGAGAGGGGGAAGGAGCAAATGGAGGGGAAGGAGGGAGGAAAGGAAGAGAGGAAGGTGAAAACGGAAGGGAGGGGGACACAGGCAAAGCCGGGGGAGGGGGAAGCCGGCCCGGGAAAGGGCCCCCGCCCCCTCCCCTAGCCTGGCCGGCCTGGGGGGGCCACAGGGGGTGGCGAGGACTGGGTGGAGAAAAGAAAGCTGGCCATCAGGAGAAGTGGGGGAGGGGAGGGCCTTTTGGGGGGGAGGGGGTCGCCCCCGTCCCCCCCTCCCCCCAGAGCCTTGGCCCTGCCCTGGATGAGGCTAGGGCCTGGAGACCTCAAGCCCTCAGCCCCAGTGGGAAAACATGCTGGGGGCCTGGAGAGGCAGGCAGCAGAGGGGCTGGGGAGGATGGGATGCTGGCGGCGGAGAGCGGAGAAGGGGGCAGATGAGGTGGAGAGATGGGGAAGAGGGAGAGGAGGAGGGAGGAGAGGATGGAGAGGAGCAGGGAGGGGAGGATGGAGAGGAGCAGGTGGAAGAGGAAGGCGGAGGTGGGGTGTCCTGGGGGCGGCCCTCCCAGGGCCTCGGTGGGAGGGCCTGGCCACGGACTCCTGGTCCCCTGTGAGAAGCAGCAGCCGCCGGCTCTGTGTCCCCAGCTGGGCCTGC
The DNA here is from genome assembly GCF_902686455.1 of Sciurus vulgaris. Taxonomy (NCBI): domain Eukaryota; kingdom Metazoa; phylum Chordata; class Mammalia; order Rodentia; family Sciuridae; genus Sciurus; species Sciurus vulgaris. The sequence goes on along the minus strand of NC_136478.1, from coordinate 52,792,078 downwards.
TTCCCTGCTGCTGGCCGCCGCCACCGCTCCTTCTCCCCTCTGAGGCCGCCGCCTGCCCGCCCGCCGCCCGCGCTGGGTCCTGGAGTGCGGGGGGGGGGGGGGGGGGGGTGCCGTGGAAGGAGGGAGGCAGGGAGGAGGGCAGGCAGGAGGAAGAGAGGGAGGCAGGCAGAGAGCGAGGAGGGAGGGGAATCGGGGGAGGGGGAGCTCGCATTGGTTGGGCTGGGGGCCCCCGCGAGGAGAATGCTGATGAGAGGAAGGAGCTGCATTGGATGGAGGGCCCACCCCCAGGCCACCCCCTCTACCACACCATGCCACCGCCCTGCCCAGGCAGCCCTAGGCACCAGAGCCCACAGAGAGAAGTAGCAGGGAGACCTGGGGAGAAGGCCAAGGAGATGGAGAGAGAGGGCTATGGAGAGGAAGAAAAATGCAGAGAAAAAGAAAGGCAGCCATCAAGACCCAGAGAGATGGATCCATGAGGACAAGGATAAAAAAGAAAACACTCCTCAGAGTGTGGAGAAGTGGCATGGAAAGGGCAACAAGGAAGCAGACCACAGGAAGGAACAGGAGAGAGACAAGAGCGTGGGAGGAGGGCACAATAATTGGGAGGGGCACAGAAACCAGAGGACCCTGAGAAACAAGGATTTGGCTCATAGACGCAAAAGGCCCACTGAGGCAGTAGTGGCCAGCCATGGAGAAATAGCCCCCAATGAAGGGAAGAAATGGGTTTGGGAATGGGAATTCTCAATAACACATACTGAAGTCCTTGGGAACCACAGAGTGGGTGGGAAGTCACCAGAGCAGAGAAGCTTTGGGCAAGGGGAGCAGCACAAGGGCAGGGAGCTGGACGGCACAGCCAAAGCTGGAAGACTCCCTCCCTCCCAGGGAGCCTCTGCTGCCTCTCAGAGGGAGCCTGGCTGGGTAGGGGGATGGCAGAGAGAATCTCCACAGATCTTGGAGTGGGGGTGGGTGGTGCACGGCTGGGTGGGGGGTGAAATTTTGGGGAAAGGAACATGACAGTTGGCGCTGAAGGCTGAGCCCGTGACTCACTACCACCCCCACGCTCGTGATGGGGAGGAGACAGTGACACGTTCACGTGCGGCCCTCAGCACGTGACCGCATGCCTCGCACACACAACTGGGCACGTGGCAACTCTCAGACCACATACAGGCCTAGCATGGGGAGCCCTCTGCAGTTGGCATGTGGGGCATCCCTGACATTCATGTGACATACACATTTGACCCCAAAGAACCACCAACTTTGCACACACCTCCTCACCCTACTTGGGCAGCACCTAAGATCTTCCTAACCCACTTTTAGTTCCAGCCAGGCCTGAGGCCCAGACTCATACATGCCTCCTGGGACTTTGCTTATGCAGGGATCTCAATATAGAATACCTATTCTCTCCGAATACAATCTGTTCTTAAAGTCCTGGTCTGGTGCTGCCACCTCCAGAATGTCTGACCAGACCTCATTTTACTCCTATGTAGTCTAAACGGTCCTAACCAACCCAAGTTAAGTTGAAAAATCCAAGGTCCTAGCAAAAAGGGGCCTGAGAAGCTAAGCTGGACTCAGATTTTCAAGTGTAAAGGAGGCCTCAGCGGGGGCAAAAATCTGTCCAAGCACAGAGAGCCTGTCAAAGGCTGAGCCTGACTTCTACTTCAGTTCAAACATCCTGGTTTAACCACCTGGACCTAGTGTTAGGGAGTTTAATGGAAAGGACACCCAGTTTAGAGAGTGATAAAGATACAGCAAAGGTAGTGACTGATAAATGAGAATTATGGTGTTCAGCCCCCCTAGTAGCTTTTTGGCCTCTCTGGCTCCCACCCTAGATGACTTCACCCTGAGGGCAAACCCAGTCTGCCTTAAGAACACAAAGGCTCTAGCTTTAGAGCACACTAATTTCCATCAGCCTTTTTGCTGTACTTCTTGGTTCATCTATTCAACATGCAATCACAGACCATTCTGCCTGCCAGGCACTGGCGCCTGGGGGCCAAGATTGTAGACCTTGGGTGGGATCAACTCCTGGCTTGGAATCCTGGCTCTGTCTCATCCTAATTATGGGAACTTGGACAAGTTACTTAACTTCTCTGGGCCTCAGTTTCTTTGTAAACTCAGGATAAGTTTTTCCCTCAGAGGGTTGTTGAGAGGATTAAACTAAATAATGCATGGGAAGCACTGAGTATAATTCCTAACACACTGTAACAGAAGTCAGTTATTATTATTGAGCTCCTTGAGATACTAATAAAAATTAACTCCTATATAGATTTTACTCCATGCCTCACAACAACTCTTTGAGACAGAGGTTGCTGGTAGCCACATTTCACGGATGAAGAAACTGAGGCACAGGAGAGTTGCCTTGCCCAACATTACAGCTAGGAAGAGGCTGGGCCAGGATATCAATTCAAACATCCTGGTTTAACCACCTGGACCTGGTGTTAGGGAGTTTAGTGGAAAGGATACCCAGTTTAGAGATTGATAAAGATACAGCAAAAGTAGTGACTGATGAATGAGAACTATGGTGTTCAGCCCCCTAGTAGCTTTTTGGCCTCAGATGGGCAAAGGACCCAAGTTCCAGACTCAAGTTTACTCATCTGAGAAATGGGAGTGGGGAGGGAGAAGTTTGACCAATCTTATCTCTTCCAGCTTCCCTGACCTCGGATTCAGTGGTCTCTGAAAAAAAAAAATTTTTTTTTTTTTTTTTTTTGGCGGTGCTGGGGACTGAACCCAGGGCCTTGCGCATACTAGACATAGACACTCTACCACTGAGTTACACCCCCGGCCCTGAAAACTTTTTTTTTTTTTTTTAAACAGCGCTGAAGCAACTTGCTCTCAAGACCTGCAGGACCAGAAGGGAAGGTGAGCAGGAATGGACAGAACCCCTCACATAGGGATCCCTCCTCCCTGAGTCCATGCGCTATGGGATCATTTCCTCCAGGTTCACGCCGGAATTGTCCTCAGGTACAATTGTCCTCCACACGCCATTCTTTCAAACGTAACTTCCTGACCATTTCCTTTTTTCTCCATTTCCTTCCACATCATTTGTTTTCCCTGGTCGCTAAGATAAACCCCCCTTCCTTTCTAACATTTCGGGTTCACCTCTATCCCGTCTCTTCGCTTCCCCGCCCTTCCTTCCTGCCTTCAGTCCCGGTTTAATAAAATCAAGTCTGGAGCCTTGGTTTCAATTTTAACTCCCTCCATATGATGGGCGCAGTAATTTCCCCTTTTCTCTTCCGCTGACTGGCATTTGACTTTCTCCCTTTGTCCCTCGATGATTTCTGAGCTTCAATTCCCGGGCCTCAGCCTTTGGGGGTCGTATGCCTCAATCGCCCAGACTTTCTCCCCAACCCCATCGACTCCAGCCCAGTGCCATCAAGATGGCGCCCTCAGCCTTGCGCCGCCTCCTGACGTCATCGCGCTGCCCTCGGCTCAGCGCACTTCTTTCCAGCCGTCAGAGGCGGAGTCGAAAAGGAGGTGGAGGAGGAGCATCGTTCCCGGAGGCCTAAGGGGGCGGTCACTACAAACTCGGGGGCCGGGGTGGAGGCGGGGGAAACGGGGAGCGGGGGGGGGGGTGAGGGAACGTCGCCAGAGGATTGGTTGGGAGCTACGGGGCATCCCGATCCTCCTCGTTATTGGCTCAAGCCTCAGGAACGTGAGCGTCGATTGGCAGAAAGGCCGGAGCCAGGCCGGCGATAATTGGTCGCGTTGTGCCGTCTGTGCGGCGACTGAGGAGGAAGGTAGGAGGGGCGTTGCTGAGGGTGGCTGGGGGCGAGAGTGAGGCTGCGGAGCAGGCGAGAGGCTACGGCGAGAGCTAGAGAGGGCGCCGCGCTAGGGTGGCTGTGGAAGGAGAGCTGCTGCCCGGTCCCCGGGCGTACGAGACAGCGGAGGTGGGTGAGTGCCTGCGGGCGCGCGAAGGGCCGGCCTGGCCTCCACCCCTCCCCCGCGGCCTGTTCTCGTCATGGCTTGCGCAGTGAGGGCCCGAAGGGGCGCGCGCAGGGCGGTGAGGGCGGAATGGCACCAACGGCCGCAGGGCGCGCGGGCGCCTGGGATGGGTCGGGACCGGGTGGCGGGTGGGGAAGGGGACTAGAGTCGTGTGCAGGGCCGAGTGAGGAGGGGCGGGGCGGGGCGGGGGCTGCGGGCCGGTAGGGACTTGGGTGGGAAGGGGAGGCTTTAGAGCTGACGCCGAGGAGGGCTCCTAGGTTCCATGGGGTATCGGGAAGAAGACTTGGTCGTGGGTCGAGTACCGGACCCTAAGTGGGGGCGGTTAGAGGGCTTTTTGGTGCCCGGGGTAATGGGGGTTAGGGCGCTAGAAAAGAGGTAATTAAGTTAATGTAGGGGGAAATCTAATTACATCTGGAAAGAATTAGGGCAGTGAAAGGGGTCCTGGTATGAAAAGGTATTAGGAAAAGGGTATTCTTCCTTTAAGGGGAAATTTAGGCTTGAGGAAGAGATCCAGGTGTGAAGAATGGGGTTAAATTAACGTGAAGAGTCGTTCAGCCAGTGTGGTGGGACATGGCGGGGGGTTGGCACCCCTGGAAAGCGTTGAGAGGGGTCTTCGTATGTTTTGTATGAAAGGGTATGTTCATTTGAAAGTGTCTGGGTGTCCCTAGAATGAACTGAAGGAAGGTGGTTTTTGTTCATTTGTTTGTTTGTTTGTTTTAGTAAGGGTAACTAGGCCAAGGTGAAGATATTTTGGGGGTAACCCTGAGGGGTAATGTGATGAGAGAGATCTGTGTGCTAAATAGGGGGTGATTTGGATATCCCTAGGATGAGAAAGGCGTTACACTGATAATTGGGAATCTAGCTATCTCCATAGTAGTATCCTGGTGAGAAGGATTTGGGTGTGAGGAAAACAGGGTTTGTCTTCCAGGTTAGGGTGGTTATGGGGGTCTGGGTATCCCTGAAGGGAATTTTTCAGTGGAAGGATCGTGTGTGGGAAAGGAGTTTGAGTTATTATGAAGGGTAGTCTGAATATTTCTAGACCAAGTTAGAGAGTTGGGGCATTGTTTTGCAAAGAAGAAAAATTAGGTTGATGTGAAGTGGGGGTTTGGGAACTCCCAGAATGGATTAAGGTTGACCTGGGCCTTTATGCAAAGAGGGACTTAGGTTCATATGAAGAAGGATTATGGGCATCCTGGATGAATTTGGATAGCTGTGTATGAAGAAGAGGAGTTTAAACCAACGTGAAGAGGGAATCTGGGTTCAGAGGAGGGGCTTAGCATTGTAGACTTGTTACAGAGAAGAGGTAATTAATGTGAAGAGGGATACCCTGGAGGCATATGGTAGCATAGTGGGAAGAGTCTAGGTATGCAGAAGGATTAGGCTTTTGTGAAGATGAGTCTGGCTATTCTGGATAAGGGGTTAGGTGTGGGAGAGGGTCTTGATTTTTTGAAGTTATTTCAAGTGGAGGATTTGGGCATTGTGAGGAAGTGGTTAAGGTGGGAAAAGTCTGGATGGGTTAGGCTGATGTGAGAACATTTGATTGGGAAAAGGGATAGTTTGATGTGAGGAATCTGGCCCCAGAGGGAGAGTTGGTACTTAGCAGGGGAATGTGTAAAAGAGAGGGGGTCACATGTAAGGGTGCCAAAAGTGGAATGATAGGTCACTGGGGCAGTTTGAGTGATCTGAGAACCTGGGAGAAAGAAGAGTCGTGGGAGGAGTGTAGCTAAGAGAAACAGGCCGTGAAGGCCTATGTGAAGATTCTTCTGAGTACCTTGGCAAGGGAATGGAGTAATATGAGTTGTGAGGAATCAGTGGGAGGAGATCTAACCTGTGTGTTGGGTTGGGCCTTGGGGCCTGCCATGAGGCCTGAAAGATGGAGGAATTAGACCGGTCACAAGGATCTAGTGGGTGGGTTTTTATGTGATTTAATTGAGAGATGAGACTTGGGGGTGGACCCTGGGAAGGGACTGCTGGGAAGGTTTTGCACTTGGTATTTTCGTTTTGTGTTCAGGGGAGGAAACATTAGGGAGGGAAGTTAGAGTAGAAAAATCAAAGTAAGAAGTTAGGAGAGAAAACAAATTTAAGATAATAGAAGGTAGGGGTGATGAAAGGAAAGAATTATCCCTAGGAACAGCTGATTTGACCCTGCTCTCCCCTCTTGCAGCCCAGGGCCTTGCTGCTGCCATGACTGAGGAATCAGAGGAGACAGTCCTATACATTGAGCACCGCTATGTCTGCTCTGAGTGCAACCAGCTCTATGGATCCCTGGAGGAGGTGCTTGTGCACCAGAACTCCCATGTGCCCCAGCAACACTTTGAGCTGGTTGGCGTGGCTGACCCTGGAGTCACTGTGGCCACAGAAGCAGCTTCAGGCACAGGCCTCTATCAGACCTTAGTTCAGGAGAGCCAGTACCAGTGCCTAGAGTGCGGGCAGCTGCTGATGTCACCCAGCCAGCTCCTGGAGCACCAGGAGCTGCACCTGAAGATGATGGCACCACAGGAGGCAGTGCCAGCTGAGCCACCACCCAAGGTGCCCCCACTGAGCTCCAGCACCATCCACTATGAGTGTATAGATTGCAAAGCTCTCTTTGCCAGCCAGGAGCTCTGGCTGAACCACCGGCAGACGCACGTTCGGGCTACACCCACCAAGTCTCCTGCCCCAGTTGTCTTAGGGTCCCCAGTTGTCCTAGGGCCCCCTGTGGGCCAGGCCCGTGTGGCTGTGGAGCATTCCTACCGAAAAGCAGAAGAGGGAGGGGAAGGGGCTGCTGTCCCATCTGCAGCTGCCACCACCACTGAGGTAGTGACTGAGGTGGAACTACTACTCTACAAGTGCTCTGAGTGCTCCCAGCTCTTCCAGCTTCCAGCTGACTTCCTGGAGCATCAGGCTACCCACTTCCCCACTCCTGCACCAGAGCCTGAGGAGCCTGCCCTACAGCAGGAGACTCCGACCCCATCACCTGCAGAGGTGCCTGTGTCTCAGCCTGACCCCCTGCCAGCTTCTGACCACAGTTATGAGCTGCGTAATGGGGAAGCAATTGGGCGTGATCGCAGGGGGCGCAGGGCTCGAAGGAACAACAGTGGAGAGCCAGGTGGGACAGCCACCCAGGAGCTCTTTTGCTCAGCCTGTGACCAGCTCTTTCTCTCGCCGCACCAGCTGCAACAGCACCTGCGGAGTCACCGGGAAGGTGTCTTTAAGTGCCCCCTGTGCAGTCGTGTCTTCCCTAGCCCTTCTAGTCTGGACCAGCATCTTGGAGATCACAGCAGTGAGTCCCACTTCCTGTGTGTAGACTGTGGCCTGGCATTTGGCACAGAGGCCCTTCTCCTAGCCCACCGACGAGCTCACACCCCAAATCCTCTGCATTCATGTCCTTGTGGGAAAACCTTTGTCAACCTCACCAAGTTCCTTTACCACCGGCGCACCCATGGAGCAGGGGGTGTCCCATTACCCACGACTCCAGTCCCACCAGAGGAGCCTGTCATTGGTTTTCCTGAGCCAGCCCCAGCAGAGACTAGAGAGCCAGAGGCCCCAGAGCCCCCTGTGTCCGAGGAGAGTTCAGCAGGGCCTGCTGCCCCAGGTACCTACCGCTGCCTCCTGTGCAGCCGTGAATTTGGCAAAGCTTTACAGCTGACTCGACACCAGCGTTTTGTGCACCGGCTAGAGCGGCGCCACAAATGCAGCATTTGTGGCAAGATGTTCAAGAAGAAGTCTCATGTGCGTAACCATTTGCGCACACACACAGGAGAGCGGCCCTTCCCCTGCCCTGACTGCTCCAAGCCCTTCAATTCACCTGCCAATCTGGCCCGCCACCGACTTACACACACAGGGGAACGGCCTTACCGGTGTGGAGACTGTGGCAAGGCTTTCACGCAAAGCTCCACCCTGAGGCAGCACCGCCTGGTGCATGCCCAGCACTTCCCCTACCGCTGTCAGGAATGTGGGGTGCGGTTTCACCGCCCATATCGCCTGCTTATGCACCGTTACCACCACACAGGCGAGTACCCATACAAGTGTCGCGAGTGTCCCCGCTCCTTCTTGCTGCGCCGGCTACTGGAGGTGCACCAGCTTGTGGCCCATGCTGGACGCCAACCCCATCGCTGCCCATCCTGTGGGGCTGCCTTCCCCTCCTCGTTGAGGCTTCGAGAGCACCGTTGTGCAGCTGCTGCTGCTCAGGCCCCACGACGCTTCGAGTGTGGGACCTGTGGCAAGAAAGTGGGCTCAGCCGCTCGGCTGCAGGCACATGAGGCAGCCCATGCAGCTGCGGGGCCTGGAGAGGTCCTGGCTAAGGAGCCCCCAGCTCCTCGGGCCCCAAGAGCCACTCGCACACCAGTTGCTGCCTCCCCAGCAACCCTCGGAGGTACTGCCACCACAGCCTCCTCAGCCCCTGCCCGTCGTCGGGGCCTGGAATGCAGTGAGTGCAAGAAGCTGTTCAGCACAGAGACGTCATTGCAAGTCCATCGGCGTATCCACACGGGTGAGCGACCATACCCATGTCCAGACTGTGGCAAGGCCTTCCGTCAGAGTACGCACTTGAAAGACCATCGACGCCTGCACACAGGGGAGAGGCCCTTTGCCTGTGAAGTGTGTGGCAAGGCCTTTGCCATCTCCATGCGCCTGGCAGAACATCGCCGCATCCATACAGGTGAACGACCCTACTCCTGTCCTGATTGTGGCAAGAGCTACCGTTCCTTTTCCAATCTCTGGAAGCACCGCAAGACCCACCAGCAGCAGCATCAGGCAGCTGTGCGACAGCAGCTGGCAGAGGCAGAAGCAGCTGTCGGACTGGCTGTGATGGAGACTGCAGTAGAGGCGCTGCCCCTGGTAGAGGCCATTGAGATCTACCCTCTGGCTGAGGCTGAAGGGGTCCAGATCAGTGGCTGATTCTGCCCTGTTTCCCACTTCAGCACCACCATGCCTTGTTGCTAAAGGCCCTCCTCCAACATCCCCTTAAGCCTCTGTACATACTGTGTCCCTTTTTCTTGTCCTCCCCACCACTGTAAGTTCTGAAACTGGATTTATTCTCTTTTCTGATGGGGATGCTCTGGGGTTCTTGATATGCATAAAGGTGCCCCCACCTGTTAGCACTGGTGGCCCCAAAGTAAAAGAGTCAATAAAGACTGAGTTGAACATTTTATGTGTTTTTGTCAGGCCTAGCTGTGTAGAATAGAATTTGGGAGTCAAGGGGCCTGGTACTGGGTTGACTATGGCTGCATTCCCAGAACCCAGTACAGGCCTTGCTGATAGTAGAAGCTCAGTAAACATTTGCTGGATTAAAGGGAAAGTAAAGGGTTTAACTGGGCATGGCTCTCTGAGCAGAAACTTCTCTGGTGTTAAATGGAAGCAATATGACTTTCTTGCCACTGGAGGTCCCCACAGCCCTGTAGAAAAAGTTCAGGGCTTTTCTGCTGGTGGTTAGGAATATTTAGAGAAATCCTTAGATTCTTACCAGCCTCTGTCCCTTCACTTCTGGCCTGATGTAGGCCGTGTCCCTTTAATTCCATCTGGTTTTCTCACAGGGTCCCTGAGGGTAGACTCGGGTTGGGCATGATCTCAGGCAGTAAAGGGGTCAGACCCAGCTGTGGAATTGGAGAAGATTGTGAATAAGGTGTCACTGGGTAGGAAGCATCATAAGAGGAGGTATCTTGAAGCCCTGGAGTTAGACTGTGGCTCAACCAATACATTTTGTGGGGGGAGAGGGAGTGCTGGGGTGACTACTCAGTGTCTAGTGTGTGTATCTCAAGTACTTTCTTATATTATTTTGCATAACATTCACATTGGTCTTCCTGTGAAGAGAACATTTTTACAGGAACGTTGTCTAAAGTCATAAGCATTGAGGTGACTTCCCCAAGGTCATTTCAACCCAGACAGCAGAGCTTGAATTTAACTCGGGTTTCTTTTGGCTTAATCACCCATATGCTTTTTTTCTCCACTCTGCTTCCTTTTACATAACTAGGGGGAGGGTGGTAGAGACAGGAGAATGGGGCATGCTCAGTTGCTATGCCAGCCTCGCCTCTAAGACACCACCCCTGAGATTTCTCCAGATATTTCTGTTGGAAAGAACTCTTAATTTGGAACCCCAATACAGAGAAGTAGAAAGAGAAGCTATTTATATTGAAACTCGGAATGGGAAGCCCAAGGCCTGCTCCATGAGCATCCCTGATACTCTACTCCCTTCAGACCTTTGGCTCTTTGTGGGCAATGAGGCCCTAGGATATCATTTGAAGATCTGTCACTCAGATGAGAAGAGGACTCAGAGAAGGAAGGGAGTTGCCAAGGCCACAGAGGCAGTAGAGGTGAGAAGGGCTAGAAATCAGGTCTTTTAATTCCACTGCTTTTCTATTAACATTTTACAGAATTGTTTGTTAAAAATAAAATGTACTCATCCGTTTGATGTCCTAAAAGCACCTAATGAAGAGCAGTTCGCTTAGGTAGTGTCCCACTATGGCATGTTGATCATGGATATCATCTTTAGTAATTGCATATTTTATAGGAAGGGTTTGAACCATGGTAGCCTATCATGCCAGGTACCCATAATTCCCAGAACAAATTGATTCCTGAACTGCATTCTTGAGATGCTATAATATCCTGAAAGTCTTATCAAATAAGTGCTTAGAAAGATTCATCTTTGCAAACCCAGACATCAGGCTGAATCAAGGGGGAGAAAAAAAAAGGCAGTGTGCAGTGGCACACATCTGTAATCCCAGCAGTTTGGGAGGATGAGGCAGGATGGTGAGTTCAAAGCCAGCCTCAGCAATTTAGCAAGGCCCTGTCTCAAAAAATAAAAAGGGCTGGGGATGAGGCTCAGTGGTGAAACACCCCTGGGTTCAATCCCTGGTAACTCTGTGCCAACCACCCCCTCCCCCCACAAAAAAAAAAATAGGAATGGTTGATCATAGACTGGAAAAAAAAAAAAATGGTGCTTTAAACAGAACAACTATGATGATGGGGTGACTGTCCTTTATCATTCTTTTCTGGAGCCTATAATAAAAGCTTAGACTCCTGAAAAAAGTTTATGCATGCAATGTTTGCAAACAAATTCCAGAAATGTATTGTTCTCCATCACCCTGCTGAAACTTAGATGGTGTTCAGTTGAATCTTTTGTTTAAAAAAAGACGTGCTGATCACTTGTTTGATGTTGGTGTTCGACTGGGACAGGCAAAGATTCTTAAACTCCAATGTGTATTGGGCAATTCCGAGTTTTGGAAGCAAGCACATCTAGGGTCATCCCAGGATTGTATTGTGCACACACCAATTCTGATGAGAGTGACTTGGAGGCCCTTAACGAGAGACTTGGGTTGACTATTTTCAGTTGGAATGAAAGTTGTAGAAGCAAAACAAAGGAACCGAATGCTGCTCCTCTAGTGCCCCTCTTTTCTCCACCCACAGTACTAGGGTCTTAGTTAACCCAGGATCTTGCACATGCTAGATAGATAAGCCCTGAGTTACATCCTCAGCCTTTATTTTGAGACAGGGTCTTGCTTTGTTGCCCCAGCTGGCCTCTAACCTGCAATACCCCTGCCTCAGCCTCCCAAGTAGCTAGGATTACAGGTGTGCGCCATCACACAATAGTACCCAATATGCTCTTGAAAAGAGTGGGCCCAAATGTAACTAGAAGGTAGGACATGTACAGAAATTGGACACATTCACTGGACTACATGTGGACACAGTTGAGACTTCAGACAAGTGGCAAACTGGTGTGCCAACTGCCTGTCACACGATGACCTGCATGGTTCTGACTGTACCACTGGAAGTCGCACATCACACTATCCTTTCCTGCTGATTTAAGAGTTGGGGAGGAACTTTTTTTTTTTTTTTTTTTTTTTTTTTTGCCATGCTGGGCACAGGGTCTGGGGCCTAATGCACACAAGGCAAGCACCCCTACACCCCTTGCTTTTCTACTTTTAATCTTGCCAAAAAAACGCATCACTAATACTTCATTACTAAATTTTTAAACCCCGCTCCCAGTCTTTTCTCCTTCCCGTTCCCCTTTCCCTACCCTTCACTATTGGCTTTGCCAGAATCCCAGCACCTACCTGCAACACAGACATCAGATAATAGTTCAGTGACAAAGAAACTCCAATGGCTTTCTCAGTATATTTTTATGAGAAAGCTGAGTGTTAAGACCATTTCTGATTTTCAGTGGTGATTTCTAGGGGTCAGCCCAGGTGTGGCCTGTGAGTTGTTCCTGCAAATAACTTATTCAAGATAGGGACAAGAATTTGAGTAAATAATAGTTAATGTCCCTCTAAAAAAATAAGGGGGGTGATACATACATCATACCGCCAGACAACTTCAAAATCAGCTTGTTTTAAAGAGCTTTAAAGTCTTCTAGGGAAGTATCCAGAAATAGAGGTGGATAAATACTTGCTGGATCCTGGCTTTGTTATAGTTCTCATTTATTGACTACTGTCAAATTTATTGACAGTGTTGTCTGTCCTAAGCACTTTACTTATACCATCTCATTTAATTCTCTCAGTCCCATGAGGTAGGTATTTTCTGTTTTATAGATGAGAACACTGTAAGTTGCATATTAAAGGTCACATCCACAAAATGGCAAAACTGAATTTTGGATGCAGGAATTTGAATTCATCCTAAGTTCCAGAACTTCATTTTCTGATTGGGAAAAAATTTTGCTCAGGCCTTCTGAACAGTCAGTATTTGAACAGAAGTAAAACTCTCCCCTCCCCATATAACACATCCCTACCCCATACCCTGATTTCTTCTCCACCCTTCCCAGCAGTCAGAAGACCAAGGGAGAACAGGCATCATTTCTTTCTGTACAGTTTTTAATTTTTTATTTTTTGATGTTTGTTGTTCAGATGAATGACACACTCAAGTTACAAAAATGGGGCCTTAAAAGAAGCACATTGTACAATGAACAAGCAGATTGGAGTTAAGAACACTGAAACGCTAACCCGCTACCACGAGAAGAGACAGGGAAAGGGATAGGATGGGAGAGGAGGGCTACCAACACAGGGGTCAGACAACTGAAAAGGGGGTTCACTTGGGGGAGTGGAGGAAAGGCAGGTGTACTCCAGGGCCTACTCGAGTTTTGGATGCCACTTGGTCTCCCTTGCCCACTACTTGCCACCCTCTCCAAGTCTTCCCACACAAGTAAGTGAGAGACATCCACCCCCAAAAGGGCTGAGCCAATCAGATCTTTACAAGGTGGGGTGGTCACTTTACCCTAGTGTAGCCCTGAATTTGGGCTGTGATGGTGGCAGCAGTGGGGTAAGAGGCCAGAGGGGAGCAGGAAGAGCTGATCAAAGATCAGGCCCCTGCTCTTCCCTGAAGGTAGCCTGCCCCTTCCCCACCCCACCATGATCCAGAGGCCTCTACAAGTTGTCGAGAGAGGCTCCCAGTTACCCTGCAATTACATAAATAAATACTGAGCCCCTGGTCTTGGAGGAGAGGTTGGGGGAAAGGCAGCAGGGCTAGAGGAAAAGAAGGGAGAGGAAGGGAGGGAGCAGAGGGGAGGGGTCACAGACATAGTAAATTGTTGTCTCCATCCCAGCAACACTTCTCTCTGAAATTTTTGCTCCTTTTGTTGTTGTTGTTGTGGTTGTTTGTTTCGCAAGGAGCTAACATCTCAAGGACAAATACTTAAAAATATACATTATTTTTTATTTTTCTCTCCTTTCTCATCATCGTCTTGCTTTGGAGACTGTTGAGGTCAAAGTTTAAACCGCACGAGGGAACTGCGGCTTGGAGTTTTTGTGTATTTTTTTTTTAAGTTTTTATTTTAAATTTTTTTTCACTTTTTTTCCCAACGTATAAAAAGGTAGCGGAGTTGTCTGTGGGTTTTTTTTTTTTTTTTTTTTAATGGTTAAATCTTTGGTTTGTTTCTTTATTCTCTTGGAGGCCTTTATCTCTCGCACTTGCCTTTCCCACTGAGACTGGTGGGGGCCCGCGTGTCTCAATCTTGCTCAATCTGTCTCACTCTCACTCAACTCCCCCTACCCTGGGCTAGAGGAAGAGAGAGATACCCTGGGGTTGGGGTGGGTGAGAAAATATAGGTCAGAGGTCACCCCCCACTAGTTCCAGAGTGCCAGGCGTGGAGACCATTCTCTTGGCCTTCCCTGGGGAGGATGTGTGTGGAAAACTCATACCATCCCCCTCCTGATCTCAGCCCCAACTTCCATAGGGACCTGGGGCCCCAATCCCTACTATTCACCCCCCATACACACCCAGCCCCTTCCTCCCACTTCTAGTCCCCACCCTGCCCCACAGAAGAGAACAGAGAGAGGTGGTTTAGTTACTGGCATCTTTTTTCTTTTTTGGCACAATTAAAAAGCCCATCATTAAGTAGACCCAGTCTCTGTCCCTCCCTTAAGTAGGACATCAGGGATGGGAAGAAGGGAAATTCAGAGGGCTCCCCCTTGCCCCAGTTCACTCACCTCTCCTCTCTAGCCCAGGGCCCTGGCCCCCATCTGACCTCTAAGCTAGCTTAGAGCCTGGCCTGGGGTCTCCCTCCCCATCCCCACATAAAGCTCCCCAGCCCTCCAACTCTCTCGCTCACACACAGACACACGGACACAGGCTCTGTACAGACCACAAAATAAAAACGATGAGATAGTTTTGTTTCCCGGAGTCGAGGCGGGGTGGGGGTGGGGGCCAGAGTGGAAGGGGGTGGGTGGGGGTGGGGGGCAGGAATCCCCCATCACCTTCCCAACCCTAGCTCCCTCCAGCCCCCAGCCCCTGGCCCTGGCTGGCCCCCAGCCAACGATATTTGGTTTCCTTTTTTTTTTTTTTTTTTTTAACATTAAAGTTCTATGAGGTATTTGGTGCCTTATCTCGAGTCCTCGGAGGAGGGGGGCCCAGGGGGGGAGACCTGGGGCTCACCTGCCCCTCCCTCCCTCCCTCCCGCCCCTTCCCAATATTTGGTTTCACAGCTGTAGTTAAAGCTTGGAATTTGGTTATTTCCCCCCCTCCCAGGAATTTTTTTTTCTTGTTTTTCTTTTCCCAGTTGTGGGGGTTGGATGGGGAGGGTCCCCTCTACCCCCGGCTGCATGGGGGTCCCTCCGCCAAGTCAGGGCATCTGCCCCATCCCTGCCCTGCTTCCTCCTCTCTCGTTGCCCCGCTCCCCGCACGCTGGGATGGGGAGGGGTCCCAGGTAGGGGACTTGATGGGGAGGAAACAGGAGGAAGTGGGTGGTGGTGAGCCGTGGTTTTTCTTTCTTTTTTTTTTTTTTTCCTCTTTTTTTTTTTTTTTTTTCCTTTTTTTGGTCTAAAATCATAGCTTTCGTTTGAGTCATCTCCACCATGCCTTCCATGCTGCCTGTCTTCTTGGAGGGGGTTTTTGGTTATAATTCCTTTCATTCTGCTCTGCTCAAACATCCTTCCTATCCAGTCGGGAGCCCTTGGCCCCACTCCACCCTTGGGCTGGGGCTTAGGTCCTTTCACCAGGCCCTTTTCAGGACATCAAAATGGACAAACTCAGAGGTAGGGTGAGGGCAGGGAGCTGGTTCATCGGAGATGCTTACATTCTAGCAAGGATGGGCTGACGAGGTGCCAGGCCCCATCAGTGCCAGGGGTGGGAGAGGCGGCCACTCCACCACTGCCCAGACAAGGCACCGAGGCCCTTGTGTCGGCTGAGTCTCTGCTGCCTCTGTGGCCCAGCCCAACAGTCTTGTTTCCCGGTTGGGAGAAGGGAGACCAGAAGAAAAGAGAACGCTGAGGCTGGGGCTCCGTCTGCCTCTCCTTGGAGTGTCCAGCAGAAAGCATGGAGGCCACCAGCCCTCTCCAGGCTCTCCCCTCCCTCTGCTCCTGCCCAGCCAGGGGCGGGGACCACTTTGATTTCAATGGCTCCAGTCCTTCACAGCAACACTTTGGTTTGAGGAGAGACACAGATAGAATGAGATTGAGAGAAGTGAGAAAAGAGCAAAGAAAAAGGGAGAAGAGAGAGGAGAGGGGAGGGAGGAGGACAGAGAGAGGAAGGAGACAGGAGAGAACAGAAAAAGAAATCAAAGGAGGAATCAAACCACCCGAAAGTTGTTGGTTTTCCTTCGTCCATTCTTTTTGCTTTCTTCTTATTTTTTTCCTGTCTTTTTTTTTTTTAAAGCTTTTTCAGTTGATTGGGGGGGCGAGGAGTTTGGGGCTCTTCACCCCTGTCCCTGACACCCTCTCTCAGCCCTGCCCACCCACCTCCATCCACCCTGGCTGAGGGACAGGCGCTGCCCCAGCCGCCCCCCTCCGGCTTTCCCGAAGACGACGTCCATGAGGTATTTGTGAAGAGAAAGAAGCATCCGTCCTTCCATCCGTCTTGGGGACCAAGGGCCTGGACCACTGGTGCAGGGGCTTGGCTCCACCTCGGTTCCTTCTTATTCTTGAAGAGTCCTTGTCTTCTTTCCCTTATATATTTATTTATATATATATATATCTATAAATTCTTTTTTTTTCTAGTTTTAATTTATTGTTTGTTTGGTTTGTTTTTGTTTGTTTGTTTGTTTTTTTGGTTCAAAACTTTGTTGGCCTCCACAATAGCAGGAGGGCATGGTGGCTCCCAGTAGCGTCTCTCCTCTGTCCGTCAGCAAGATGTGTCTAGGGCTGGGCAAACACAGGGTCCAGCCAAGACTTGTGGAGGTCTCATGGGAGTGGTGGCCACCACAGCGCCCTCTTGGATGGGGGCCACAGGTCATGGCACTGTCCCCGCCACATGGACCCTGATGGGGATGCCATCTGGAGGAACCCACAACGGGGGTGCGTGCGTGTGTGCGTCGGGGTGGGGGAGGGTAGGCATCTGCCAGTGTCAGAGGGGCACAGGGTGGGCGGAGCGAGGTGAGTTAACTTTTTGGTTTCTGGTTAATGTCAAAGAACGTGAAGGATCCCACGGATAGGCACTGGAATATGAATATTTTTTTTTTCAGGGAAACTGACAGACAGGATGGAAAAAAAGACAACTTGAATGCCCTCACCCGTCCCCTTTTGCCTGAAACACCCACCTTCCCATAGGCTGGGAAAGGGGTAGATTCCAGCGCAGAAGAGGGTGACAGGGTTGAGGAGGGACTTATGAGAGCTGGAACTTGGCAAAATGGCCTAGCCCACCCTTCAAAGGGAAAAGGGGGAGGTACAAGGGGTGAAAAGTCATCCCCAGGCCTTCCCCTGAACTCACCCCTGGCTGGGGGAGGGAAGGGGGCTAAGGAAAGACCCCCCTGCCCAGGTGGGGAGAGCTGGGGGCCAGGGGAGATGGGGACACATGGTAGGGACACATTCTGTTGAGCACAACGCTAAAAAGTCTGTACATCCTTTGGATGAAGCTACTGAATATTTGGTGTAAGGTTGTTCAGGCCCTTTCTCTTTCACCTTCTGGAAAAGAACGTTTGATGGGTGGTTCTGGGTCAGGGCCCTCTGCCCCAGGCTGTGCCCTGTCTCCGCTGGCCCAGGGTTGGGGCAGGGGTCAGCAGGCTGGCACCAGCAGGCTGGCACATTCTCTTTTTCCTTCTTTAACCCCCACCTGGGGGGGGCAAGGTTGGAGGTTGGCCCCACAGCCAGGGCTCGGCAGCATGAGGTCCGACCTGCAGGAGGCTGCTCCGCTCCTGGCTGGGGTTCTTATTTGGTGTCGTAGCAGTGAGGGTGAGCACTCTGAGGTCTGGCTCGAGACTGGTTTTTGGTTTGATTTTGTGGGGTTTTGTTTGTTTTTGGTTTTTTTTTTGTTTTTGTTTTTGTTTTTTTGTTTTTTTGTTTTTTTTTGTTTTTCACCTCTGGTTCCTTTGGGGCAGCTGGTTTCTGTTGTGATTATTTTTGGTTTTCTTTTTTGTTGGTTAGTTTCTCCTTTTTTTGGTTGGTTGGATTTTTGGTCTTTCCTCCCTTGTCACTCCTGCTCCAAGGACCCACTGTACCCCCACCACTGGCCTCCTCGCCCTCTTCCCAGGCGAGGGACCAAGGCGGGGGGTCAGAGGAGTGGGAGGGGAAGCATGGTGGGCCCTCACTCAGGCTTGGACCCTGCCTCGGGCCCCCCTGGGCCTCCAGGGGTCTGTGCTGCCGCCTCACTACAAGTGGAAGAGGAGGAGGACGAGGATGAAGAGGATGAGGAGGAGAGGCCAGGAGACTTGCTGGAGATGGAGGCTGCCACTGCCGCAGCCGCTGCTGAGACCAGGCCCACGCCTGGCGGGGCGCTGAGCAGGGGCAGCCCGGCGTGGTTCAAGAAGAGTGGCGAAGTTACCAGGCCAGGGCTCCCTGGGGCAGCGCCAGCGGCCCCCAGCACCAGGTTCCCGCTGCCATCAAGGCTGGTAAGGGGCAGGGTTCCACCAGAGGCCAGGGCTGGTGGGGAGAGAGAGAGGCTGGGCTGGAGGCACACCAGGCCAGGGGAGACCTTTGCCTCCCAGTGTCCTACCCCAGTGACCCCGTCAGTGCAACCTGTCTGTCTCCCCCCTGTCCCACTGCCCCCATCAGCAACCCTCACACCTTCCCCAAAGGCAAGATGGGGATGAAGAGGCGAGCGATGCAGTGAGCAGGGCAGGACGGCATGGCTGGAGCAAAATGCAGGGGGCAGGGGCTCGAGGCCCTGGGGGACAGGACTGGTGACAATGGGAGTGACATGAGGCAGCACGCACCTTGGATAGTGGCCAAAGGGTTGTTGCTCATGAGGGCTGGACTTAGCCCGGAGCTCAACCCCACCATTGTGCTTCTGCAAGAGCAAAGCAGAGGCGTTAGCAGGGGTAGGGAGCTGCAGGGAACTGGGGGGCAGCTCCCCACCCTGAAAGCAGCAGCGACCCAGCTTCTCCCCACAGCCTCCCTGCCCGCACCTGCACACTTACCCCGTGCTGGGGTTCAGGCCTGACAAGCCGATAGCCGAGTGGCTGCCTTGAGGACTGGGGTTTGTGCTGTTGGTGGTGGCCGGGGGTGGGGGAGTGACAGAAGGGATGGAATTGAGGGGGGGCGCGGCCCCGCCCCCGCCTCCACCCCCTCCAGCTGTCCGGCTGGGGTGGAGCGTCCCCACAGCTGAGGATAAGGTAGTAACTGCCAGAGAGAGACAGAGATGGGGTCTTCAGCTTCCACTAAGTCACCCATCAAGGAAGCGGGGTCAACCCCTGCTTGTCATTCCCTCCAGCTCACTCAGCAGCTCCTCAGTTAGAACGGACCAGACCTTCCTGTTCCCTCTTCCCTGAGCCCAGAGTCATTTCCTCGTACCTCTGCAAGGGGAACCACTGTCCCAATAACCTTGGTAAGAGCAGCTGCCACCTACTGAACCTGTGCCAGACCGGTGTTGGCTCTGCGAAGCATGCCCTGAACCACGGACACTGAGTGGAGCGCCCGGAAGACAAAACCCCACTCAGGGGCTCCCTCTAGGGGCCATGAAGGAGGCAGGGGCATGGGCACACTGCTGGTGGCCCAGGAATGGGCAAGGCAGGGAGGGGCTGAGGGCCAGTATGTCCTGTCTGAGATTAAGATTCCTGGCTCTGTCATGCCCCAGCTGTGCCCTGAGGTGATTGCCTCTCTGATCTTCAGTTCCTTCATCTGGAAAAGTGGGATAACAATAGAACCTATCTCATAAAATGGGTGTGACAAATCAGTCTATATGCTTTATAAGGAGCTTCGAACGGCGCCAGGCACCCTTATTTATTATTTCTACTTACTATTTCTTAACCTGAGGGGGGCAATATGGTGTTTGTTTTATATTATTCTTTTAATTTTTTACAGTTCTGAGGATTGACCGGAGGGCCTCTGGCAGGCCTGCTAGGCAAGCCCTCTACCACTGAGCTACAAGCCCAGTTCCTGCACGCTGGTCTGTAATTATTTATGTATATATCTTCTTATATATTACACATTCATAATAATTTTATATAAACTGAGACTCAGAGAGGTAAAGTAACTGCTTGAGTTCGCGTAGCTTACAAATGACAGAGGCCAGGGACAAAACCTGTGTGTGTGTCTCTTTTTAGCCACCCCATGCCTTCCTCACAGGAAATCCTGGAGCAGATTAGAGCCCTGATGCTCTGGTGGAGGAGGAGTGGGGTCTGCCTTCTATCTTCTGTCCTTCCTACTCCCCCTAACCCCCAACCCCCAGGCTCAGCCTTGAGGCCCATGGCCCCACAGAGCCCCTGGCGAACCTCAGGCTGCAGCCTGTGCAGCATCCTCCCAGTCCCCCTCCCATCTTCGGCCCTCCCTGACCTGTTGTGCTCAGACTGCTGGAAGCTTGGGACAATGGTAAGGTCCCGGCGCCCCCTTGGGGTGTGACCTGGGGAGAGAGAAAAGAAGCTATGTTTAGGCCATTGTCTCCCAGAAACCCCCATGATGCTCCCCTTGCATATGACCCCCACTGCTCTCCCCCAGGGATGGGGGGAGAAGGGACTTTGGATACAATGCCGCATTTGTATTATGTCACTTGCTTTCCATCATAGCTTTCCTCACATTCACCCTAGGTGATTCTGAGTCACAACCAGGAAGGAGTAATTCTCAACTGAGAGGTCTCCCTGCCTCCCACCTGGCACCATCTAGTCTGGCTCAAGTCCTTTCGATGCCATGTACTGCCTGCAGTGACCGAACTGAGGAGCAACTGCTCTGTGTGCTCTGCTAACATAGCTTCTCCTAGAATGAAGATATTTAATTCTATTTTTTACAGTACTGAGGACTGAACACAGGGTCACTTTATCCTTTTACACCCCCAGCCCTTTTAATTTTTTATTTTGAGGCAGGGTCTCACTAAGTTACTGAGGCTGGCCTTGAACTTGAGATCCTTCTGCCTTAGCTTCCCAAGTTGCTGGGATTACGGGCCACTGCACCTAGCCACACCTGCCCTCAAAGATTTTTGAGGATAAATCTTTGTGTCAGTGTTGGGATGCCATATTACTTCAGTTCTTGGGATCATCTATGGTCTTCCCTACCTCCAGTCTCACCTTTCTATCAGCCCCAAAAGCCTTGCTAAATTTGACCCTGTCCTTTCCCAGCTTAATACTCCTTCTTAGCTCCTCACTGCCCAAGGTTGGAATTCAAGCTCCTCATGGTGAAAGTTGGTGTTCCTGCCCCCACCCATCCTCTGCCCCCATGTCCATTCACGGACACAGCAGCTCCACTTGAGATTGCATGGAATGCCTCCAAAGAAGCGTGGCACTCTAGCATCTAGGCCTTTGTACACACTGGTCCCTTCACCTGGGAGGCCCTCCTCCTTCACATGGCTGGCTTTCTCTTATCCTTTATGATTCAGCTCAAAGGGTCCCTCCTTCCTCCACACCCCTGGGGCAGCAGGCTCCTCTCTGGAGTATCATTCCTCTGGAGCCCTTTCTACAAATGGAAATAAAGGGATGGAAGAAGGATGTCCCAGTTGTGTATGATGCTGAGTGGGCCTGTGCATGAGCTGTGGTCCTGAGGATACCCCATGGATGTAACGATGTCCCTGCCAGGTGAAAAACACCTCTCCCTGTCTCTGTGTGGGTGTGAACCTTGACCACGCCCTGGTCACACATATCCATCCGGTGTTGCTATGCCCCTGTGATAACGCTGGCTCTGACGGGTATATCTGTGGGTGCTTGAATCCCGCACATGACTTGGAAACCCTGTGTTCCTGGTATAACTGTGATTTCTATGTGACAGTCTGCCCCCAGGGGCAACACTGCTGGCTTCTGTTCTAGGCCCTGTGGACAACCAGGTAGGTTTGTTTCACACAGGTGCCTTGCCGGCTTGGGGCTCCCCTGCCCCCCACGGGGCCCTCGCGGTACCAGATGGGGGCTGTAGCTGGCTGGTTTCCCTGGGCTGGGCAGCATGGGTGCCGCGCTGCAGGGGTTAATGCGTTTCTCCTTCTGGCGTCGGTTGCAGAACCAGACGCGGATCACTTCCTTCTCCATGTGCAGCTGCTCCGCGATCAGCAGGATCTCCTCTGAGGTAGGCTTCTGGTTCTGTGGGCAGAGGGCTCGCTAGCACTGGCCTTTCCTCCTGCCACCCTCTGGCCCGCCAAGGAGGATGTGGGGGGCCTCACCGCTAGAAAACTCTTCTCTAAGGCGAAGCGGACGTTTGTCTCGATGCTGGTCCTCTTCTTGCGTCTCCGGCCAGGCAGCCCGTCAAAACCCATGCTGGGGCTGCTCAGCTGGTTAGGGCTGGGCAGGCTTGAGTCGACAGACATAGTCTCTGTGCCGGGGAGGAAACCTGGGCTTGAGAGGGCCCCTCCCCCAGCCACCGCCCGCATCGGTCGGCGACCCTAGAGCTCCAGCCCCATCTCACCTGCGTCATTGAGCCACTTCTCCAGGAGAGGCTTGAGTTTGCACATGTTCTTGAAGCTCAGGTTGAGGGCCTCAAAGCGGGAAATGGTCGTCTGACTGAAGTCGTTGCCGTAGAGCTTGCCCATGGCCAGCCCCACATCACCCTGGGCCAGTGGGGTGAAGATGGGGCGGAGGTCAGGGAGGGGTCTTCAGGCATTGGGTCAATCAGACCGTCAATCAGCGGCCTACGCCCCCCACTTCCCTCAACTGACCACGCCCCCACGCCGCACGCCTCCCACCCCGCAAGGGGGCCCCAGACCTGCGTGAAGCCCAGTTTGATGCGTCGTTGCTTGAAGGTGCGGGCGAACTGCTCCAGCTCCTCCAGATCACTGGGTTCCTCGGGGTGGGATGGTGGCTCCAAGCATTTGGGGGGCTGCGGGTGTGAGAGGTGCGGGTCGGGCAGCGTGGGGCGGGTCACGGCCTAGTGGGGCGGGCAGGTGGGGTGGGAAGCGGGACGGAGGACGAGGATGGTGCTCAGCAGTGGCTACAGGTCCCCGGTCCCTCCCTGCAGTTCAGACTCTCCCTGCAGACTCCCCACCACCTGCCCAAGGAAGCCCCTCAAAATTCACAGTCCCGTTAAAGATTTGACTCTGCTGCCCCACATGGGTCCTCTCATTGCCTGGAACTGTCTGCACTGCCCCTTGGAACCTGCAGACCCCCAGAAGAAGCAGCCAGCTTCTTTTGCTGAGGGCTTTTCCCCTGAAATGAGGAGGAGGGGAGCGGTACTTTCCTCTCCTCTCTAACAAGAAATCAAGGACTGGCTTGGACTCTGCCACTGAATTGCTGGATAGCTCAGGCTAAGGATCTTAACTTCCCTGGGCCCCACTCTCCCCCTCTACAAGGGGGAAAACCATCATTGCTGCTCTAGCTGCTCACTGGGATTTTGGAAGAATCGGGTTAAAAATAAGTGGGTTTCCAGACCCGCAGAATGTAGAACACCAAGAGTGAACCCTAATGTTCAAGCTATGGACTTGGTAATAACAATGTGTCCCTGTAGGTTCGCTGACTGTAACACCACTTGGGTTGAGGATGTTAACAGGGAAGGCTCGCATGTGAAGGGCAGGGGGATCTACCTTCCCTGCTCAGTTTGGCCATGAGTCTAAAAATGCTCTAAAAATTTTAAGTCATAAAAAAATTATAGATAAAATATAAAAACATGGACAGGGAGGACAATGAGAGGGACTGACAAAGAAGCAACAGTTCTGTCTAAAATGCTTCATTGTCCTAAAAATAAAGGTCTGAAGCAGGTGGTAGGAATTGGAATGTCTGTCACCCCTGATGATCCCAAACCCTGAGGCCAGCTGTGTTTTGGAAATTGTAAGTTTTTCAGAGTTTTGGAAGTCTATATCTAGGGCATGTATCACAAATAAGGTGCCACCTGTCAATCAGCCTAAAGGCATTGCCTTGTAATCAGACACATTAGCAGTTCTGCAGCAGCAGGCATGTCACACCAAGAGGGGTAAGAAGTCATACACTGCCCCACGTCAGGCAGGGCAGCTTTTGCAGTCAAATAAGTTCTGGTGCCAATGTTACAAGAACACCTTACCTTGACCTTCAAAGTATTTGGATTTCAGCACTGAAGTCAAGACCTGTATTGGTCTCTAAACTTTTCAGTCTTTCTGAAATAGTTCACCTATATATTTTTGTTCTGGGCATTGAGAATTGAACCCATGCGTTTGAGCAGGCTAAGCATGCACTCTTCCACTAAGCTACACCCCCAGCTCCTCTATATTTTCTGAAAGGGTTGTACAAAAAATATATATATATATGAAAAAAAAAAAAAACTGAACTAAGTAAAGGGCTGTGAAAGTCTCTTTAAACCCTAGAATTCAAGCAGCAAATTGAAGGAAAGGGGTCCAGGCATGAGGAGCCTGAGGTGTCCTGGAGAGCTGACACCCTTCCTAAGGGGGTCCCATTCATGGCCTCACATGGATGTACTTCAGTTTGCAAGATATTCTGATTTGTGAAGAGAAGCTAGAAACTGGCACTTTCTGGGAATTAAGCTGATGATGATCAAATAAAACTTCTGTGGGCCCCGTTCTCAGGTCAGACTCTGGTCTGGGAAATGGACATGGGTTAGCTCCTAACAGATGCCTAGCTCATGAGAACCCTCCAGCTGCCTTGGAGAAGAAATGCCTTGAAGAAACCAAGGCATTTCTAACCTAAAGGCTTGCAACCCCCTGAAAGCTTGTGTTTGTGAAGATGTACATTTTGAAGGCACGGGGATCATCAGATCCAAATCTTTCTTCAGATTCTCAAAGGAGTCTGTGTGCCTGAAAAGGTTAAGAATCACTAGTCTAGTTTGATTCCCTTCATTCTCTAGAGGAAGGCACTGATCCAGACAAGAAGCATGCATTTGAGGTCCCACAGAAAATCTGTGACAGGTTCCCCAGCTTCTGTCTTGGCTCCTGTGGCTTTGGGGTGGGCAATGGAAAGGAGATCCCACCCCACACACCACCCCTGTTCACCCAGCCCTCACGGCCCTGCTGCCAGCCTGGCCTTAGCACACTCAGAGGACCATCTCACCTGTGTGGGGAGCCCGGCCCGGGGTTGGGAGGTCAGAAGAGCTCCCTGGGTTTGCTGAGGTAGCTGGAATAGATTTGGCGTCGGTAGCAGGCCTGGGGAGAAATCGTGGGACACACAGGGTGAGGGGGGAATGGGGTGCTGAGGGAAGACTGTTGGGGCATCAGGGAAGTGGTGTTATTATTATTATTTGCGGGGCGGTGAGGGAGGGAAGCCTTACCTGGCTGACTCTGCTGGGTCTGTGGCAGCAGGAACTGAGCAGGTGGCTGAAGGTGGTGGCCTGGCACAAGCACCAGCTGCTGGAGCTGGAGGAGCTGCTGTA
Organism: Sciurus vulgaris; assembly: GCF_902686455.1. Classification (NCBI taxonomy): domain Eukaryota; kingdom Metazoa; phylum Chordata; class Mammalia; order Rodentia; family Sciuridae; genus Sciurus; species Sciurus vulgaris. The sequence continues at coordinate 52,767,107 of NC_136478.1, read as the reverse complement.
TGTCCTGGCAGGGAGGTGATGGACAGAAAGACCATCAACCTGAGTCCTGGCCAGATTCCTCCCTCTCTGTACCACCTGAGTCCCCAGGGGACTAAAACAGGAACAATGAAATCTGGCACTGGGCAGCATCAGTCTCTGAACAGCACCGAGAACGGAGGGCACCCAGAGGCTTCTCTCAGCCATGGGGTACCGGAGAGTTCCATATGAGTCCTAGGAAGGCTCACTCTTTATTTATTTATTTTCCTTCCTAATGAAATATTTGCCTTGCCTTACATTCCTGCAGAACAAATAGGCTTGTCTAAAAATGTAAACCAAATGAAGTCTTTCTTCTTTTTTAAAACACTCCCAAGACAAACGATAAGATGCCCAAAATTGGTTTTAAAATACTTCAGCAAATAGAGGCTATGTAAATTGGCACAACCACTTTGGGCAACTCTTTGGCACTGTTACAAATTGAGAAAAGATATATTGGGATCTTAATCTCCAAAACCTCAGAGTGTGAACTTATTTGGAAACAGGGTCTTTTGCAGATGATCAAGTTAAAACAAAGTCATTAGAGTGGGCTCTAATCTATTATGACTGATGTCCTGATAAAAGGGCAAATTTGGACACAGATAGAGGAAAGATGATGTAAAGAAACTCAGGGGAATGGAGCTGGTGTTGTGGCTCAATGGTAGAGCACTCACCTAGCATGCGTGAGGCCCTGGGTTCAATACTCACCACCACATTAAAAAAATAAAAATAAAATAAAGGTATTGTGTCACCTACAACTAAAATATACAAAGAACACAGGGGAAAGATGATCATCTATAAGCCAAGGACAGAGACCTGGAACAGATGCTTCGAAGCTTCACAGCCCTGGAAGGGATCAAACATGCCAACACCTTGATTTCAGACTTCTAGCCCCCCAAACTGTGAGACAGTGGTTTCTCTTGTCTAAGTCACACAATTAGTGGCTCTTTGTTAGAGCAGCCCTAGCAAATTACTACAGTGTCTACTGAAACTGAACCCACACCTGCCTTACGATCCAGCTATTCCACCCCTGGGTATAAACCACCATAAATACATAGGGGGGTTTTCCACAAAACCTGTGCTGGAATGTCCACGTAGACCATTTGAAATAGCCAGAAGCTGAAGACAGCCCCAGTGCCTCACAGCGGAATGGGTAAATCAGCTCTAATTCAAGGGATGCTATAGCACTGAGGATGAGCAGCTGAGATCTGCCATTACACACAACAACACCAACTTCCCAAGCCTAGGAAGTGAAAGAAGCTAGTCATGAAAAAGAGCATCTGTGTGATTCTGTTTATTGTCCTGTCAGAAAAGCTTGGGAAGCTTCCAGGCGCCAGTGATATGGACATGCCTCCTTCGCAAGTATTCATCGAGCTGTATACTTATGTACACTTTTCTGTATTTGTTATACTTCAATAAAGTTTTTAAAAAGGGTGTGAGGGGGCTGGGGAGATAGCTCAGTCGGTGGAGTGCTTGCCTTGCAAGCACGAGGCCTTGGGTTCGATCCCCAGCACCGCAAAAAAAAAAAAAGAGTGTGAGGGAGGGGAAGAAGTAGAATCCAGCCCACCCCACCACCAAAAAAAGTGAGGAGTATGGATGAAATCCTATTTGCCAGTAGACTGACAACACGTGGTGATCTGTTAGGCTGGATGATGGGTATATGAGGTTCACTGTATCGTCCTCTCTACTACTTTTTTTTTTTTTTTGGCAGTGCTGGGGATTGAACCCAAGGCCTCATGCTTTTGAGGCAAGCACTCTACCAACTGAGCTACATCCCCAGCCCTCATCCTCTCTACTTCTGTGCTTGAACATTTCCAAAAGAAAAAGCAACCCCCCCACACACTGCGATCAAAACTCTTCACGGCGTCTAAGGCCTTTATAGGAGGCCTGTGCCATTCTCCCTGACCTCAACCTCTCTGTCCTCTTCCTCGCTGCTTATCCTCCAGTCACTCAGCCCTGTTCTGGGCCAAATGTGTTCCTGCCTCAGAGCCATTGCACATGCTGTTCCCTCTGTGGGCAGGTTTGAGTTCTTATACAGACGCTCCTCCTCAGCCATGCCCTCTTAGACTGTGTAATCTAAACAAGCCCACCGCCACGCCTCCCTTCCCCAGCCCCCATTTCACGTGCTCACCAGACCTCAAGGTGTGGCTCTTTCTGTTCACTCACTCCTAGTGTGCCACCCTCACTAGGAAGTCAGTCGCATTCGAGCATGAGCTTGACTGTTTCTGTCACAACACCGTATCCTGAGCACCTAGAATAGTACCTGGCACCCAGGAGGTGTTCCACATATATATGTTATGGATGAAGACTCATACTTCATCATTTACTTTCCAGATCTTATGTAGATGTAGCTGAAAGTTCTAACATGTTATTTATGATATTTTTCTCTTCTGGGAAATTTGGGCTGTTGGCACATGCCCCTCAGTTCCTTTCAATGCTAAAGACCAACTTAATGTCCCAGGAAATGAACTCTTTGGGAAAAAATAAAAGCGACTCAACAGAAAAAGTTGATTTCTCTAATATATAAAGAGCAATTACAAATCCATAAGAAAAATCCTAATGACCCAGTACTCTGGAAAGTGCCTAGCAAAGGAAATTCAGTTCATTCCTATCACTCACAACGAAATAAACAGGAACACAATGGCACTGAGATGCTATTTTTATCTCTCATATCAGAAAAGATAAAAACAGTGCACAAGGCACCACAGTGGAAGTGTGGGAAAACGCTCTTCTCATGACTGGTGAGGGGGAATTTGGCAATGTCTATCAAAATATGCAAATTACATAACCTTTGACACTGCCATCCCACTGCTAGGACTTCATCTCGGAGACATAGTCATGCTTGCGCACAATGACCTCCATAGAAGGATATTCCCAGCAGCACACAGTGTTCCAGCAAGAGTAGAAACCAGTTGGGGACCAAGCAATAGAGGATGGGTGAATGAATTAGGGTGGAGCTTCACAGTCTATGACTACGCAGTCATCAAAAGATGACTCTTTGTGCCTTGACATGGAAGTCTCCAGAACAGCCTGTCAAGTGGAAATCTCAAGAGGCAAAACAGTGGATATGATGTGCAATTATTTGTGTAAAAAGTATATATAGAGGTATTGACTTGGGTATGCAAAGGCAATATCTGGAAAACTATACTAGAAACAGGCCATGCTGTAAATCCTTCTGCATTTCTTGGAACATTTATCTGGTCAAAATAAATATCCAGGAGTCCTGCCCCACCTACCCAAAAAGTCGGTGGTAACCAACATCCATGTTTTTCCAACCATTAATCTCAATGGGAGGAAAATCTTAATGGGGTCCCTGGGAGGCCTCTGCTTTCTGCATTTCCAGCAGAGGAGGGGGGACGCTGATGCTTCCTCCTTGCAGCTGCCGATTACCTCAGGGTCCAGTGCAAGGCTTTTGAAATCTTACACTATATCCTGAGAAACCAAGTCCGTTCTGCCTTCCTTCTCCCAACTACCCCAGCCCAATAACATGCCCTTGGTCATCTCTCCCCAGATGTGGATCAACTATAAAGCAAAAAAAATCTAAGCTTTATAGCCTTCCATTTACAATAGACCCTTCCAAAGACCCGGACCTAATTTTGGTTTCATAATGTTGTTTTATTTTTCTTTCAAAAGCTCTCCAAACTGTAATCTCTTCAGGCCTCTCAAAAGAAGACCCACCCTTCTCTGTGTTGCCCTTCTCACAAGGCAACAAGTTTGTTGATGTATTTTCTTCCTCTGCTAGATGGAAACTCTAGTAGGAAGAGACATGTCTTATTCTTCTTGTATCCATAACCTTTAAAAAGGGCCTCAGGAAACCCCCATTAAATGCCCACTGGATTGAATCCAATGAATAACACTAGAAATAAAGTTATCTTATGATTTTTTTTTCTTTTTTTGCTATGACTCTTAGTATGTTGATAACTTGTTTCATAACTTCTATTTCTCCCTAACATGATTCTCAATGAAAACTCCCCTTGCCTGCCAGAAACCGAAGTGGTGTCTGTGATTTGCATTCTGATTCAGAAGGAGAGAAGATGGAGAAAGTGAATCCTGGGTTTCAGAGGATCTCATGGTGAGAAATACAGATTTAAAAAAAAAAAAAAGCCAAACATTTACCCACACCCATCCAGTTAATCAGACCAAGACTCAGGGATCATCTGTGATCCCTACTTTCCCTTCCTCTCTGCTATCCATCCAATCCATCCTAACTTTTTACCAGCTCCCTCCACTTCTTTCTCTTCCCACTGGCCTGGATGAAGTCACCATACCATTTGCCCCTGACCATCCATTCTCCCAAAGCAACCAGAGAGGGGTCCAACACAACATAATTCTGCACATTCTTATGTCCTCTTTTTTTAAAAACAATACTGGGGGTTGAACCACTGAGAGCTTTACCACTCCCCAGCCCTTTTTATTTTTTGAGACAGTGTTTCACTAAGTTACTGAGGGTCTCAGTAAATTGCTAAGGCTGGCCTTGAACTTGTGATCCTCTTGCCTCAGCCTCCTGAGTCATTGAGATCACATGCATGTGCCACAATGTCTGGCTTATGCCCTGAATTCTTTGGCATCTGACAACCTATCACCCCATTCTCAGAATTAAAAACACATAAAATAAAACATAGGATTTCAACTAAATCAATCACATTGAAATGCAGTCATCAAGTATGTTTAAATTGTAATAGTAATCTGTAGGTTTCTTTATAAGCACATGAAATAGGATCCAGCAATAGGTCTGATGACTTATATAACTTTGAAGCAATGATGAGAAAAAAAAATACACACATACACAAATATGTATGTATGTATTGTGCGTGTGTGTGTGTGTGTGTGTGTGTGTGTGTGTGTACTGGGAATTGCACCCAGGGTACTCTACCACTGAGCTTCATCCCCAGCCCTTTTTATTATTCATTTTGAGACATGGGCTTGCTAAGTTGCCAAGGCTGGCCTTTAACTTGCAATCCTCCTGTCGGCCTCCCAAGTGTGTGGAATTACAGGTGTGTGCCCCTGCACCTGGAGAAAACAATAATATTGAGAGACATGCACTATCTCTAAAGGGGAATATGAAAATCTCTGAGCATTCTATTGATAACAAAGTCTAAATACTGTTAATACTATTGTGGCCTATTGTCTATACTCACAATAGAAGGAAATGCTACATTTTTGGTTAGAGAATGGCAAAAATTGAGGCATATATGTTTTTTCCCATCCAAGTTCATGGACTCTCTGAAAGCTATCCACAGACCCTTCCTGGGATGGTCTGTGGACTCCTAGTCCCTGTTGTAAAATATAAATAGAACCATGGACCTTCATTCATGTTTATCACATTTGTAATAGAACCCTACTCCTTGCCGCATCCCTGCCTGCCCCAGGCCCCTGTTTGCCCCTCCTTTCTCACCTCGTGGCTCTCTCACACACTAAACCTAACCAACTACAGTGACCTCTTTCCTATCACTGAACCCAAGGAGTCCTCACCTCAGGGTCTTTGCTATTCCTTCTATAGCTACACGTCTGGCCCCTCCTCATTCAAGGATATATTAAATGCCCCTCCCAGAGAGGCTTTCCATAGCCACCTGCTCGGATAAAGGGTCTTCCTCTTCTGACACTACATCACATTCTTGCCAACATTGCAATAATCTGCTTCCTATATGTCTCCCCAGCTAAAGTGGGCGTCAACTCCATGTGCACAAGCTTGTCTACCTTATCCGGATCCACCTAGAAATGTGCCTGGGCATGGGCATGTCCACCAAATATTTGCTGACTAGAGGAATAAAAGAAAGAAAAGATTCTGGTGAACAGTGAGCAGGGTAAGGACTGCGGTTAGCCGGTAGGGGGCCCCATTTCTCCACATTCTAGATTCCACGTGGCTCGCTAAGGCCACTAGGGGGCGTATTAAGTCTGAGACAGATGGTGGAAAAGTTGCAGTTAGCTGAGACGCTGGGGTAGGGCCCTTGGCCCGCATAGTTCTGAATCAACTGCTCTGTCCCTAACCTCTGAGGAAAATTAGCCCAGAGGTTTAGCACACCTTACTAAAGCTGAGAAGGAAGGAACCAATTCTTGCTCATCACTATATGCTGATCACCCTCCACTCCTATTACAAACACCTAACAGGCAATCAATATATTTTCAATAAATGAATGTGAGGAAACCTCAGCACAGATTGGCTATGCTTTGCTGCAGCTAGGATTTTAGCCACAGGCTGGGGACAGAAAGATGGTTTATAGGATACATGAGTGAATGGGTGGGTGGGGGATAACTTCTCACTTTCTCATCCAAGCTTGGTTCCACCTGGGGAGGGAGAAAGCCGTGACAGTGAACTTGAGGAGACTTGGGTCCCAGAGCCAACCAGCTGCAACACAGCCCAGGTGTTGTGCCTCACTCCAGTGCACAGAGCAGACAGCCCACTCCCCGTGTGGCTCTCATCCGCCATGACTGGAATAGTGTTGGCCCACATGCCTAATATGGCAAAGTCTGACCAGTCTAGACACCTCATGCTAAGACATGGGCAACCTTCGGTAAAGTCCGACTGGAGAACAGGAAGGGGTGGGGTCTGGGAAGCATGTAAATTATGATAGATTATGTTCTAAATGAGAACAGGGGGAGAACATTGGTCAAGAGTTACAAAGTTTCAGTTAGGAGGAATAAATTCTGGTGTTCTGTGGCACATTACTGCGTCTACAGATAACAGTGTTATTGTATATCCCAAAATAGGTAAAAGAGATGATTTTTTTAAATGCAGGCTGAAGATCAGATCCACAGCCTTAAGTGTTCTAGGCAAACATTTGGGGTATACCCCCTGGCCCAGACAGCAGATTTCAAATGTTCTTACTACACAGAAATAGTGATATTTTGACTGATGAATATAGGAAGTAACCTGATTTAATCATTCGACAATGTACACAAGAATCAAAACATCACACTGTATTTCAGAAACATTTACAATCATTACTTGTCAATTAAAAATAAAATTTAGGGCTGGCAGCGTAGCTCAGTGGTGGAGCACACATGAGGCTCCAGATTCTACCCCCAGCACAGAAGATAAATTAAGTTAAATTAAACTCTAAAAAATGAGGATAGGCTTCCTGACACACCGAGAAGTGTTTACCTGTCCTGCAGGGAGACAGGTCACCTCAGATGGAAATGAGCTCCTGTCACAGGAGCCTTCTGAGTGAACACCTGTACCTACTGGGAATGCCATGAAGGAGTTCCTACACTGGTGGGGGTTAGAGGACTGGGCTCAAGGGTCCCTTCCAGCTTAGAAATTTGGGGGTTTGAGTCTTGGTCCTCGTGACAGCTTCTCGGCATGTGACCATAGGAAAGTGAAGTTCTTTCTGGGGCCTCGACTTCCTTTACTGTCTGGGAAGGTGATGCAAGTGTACCCAAAAGGCTTCGGGTGTACTTTGGAATCATTATTACTGGGTCATTTCTCTCTCAGGGCCTCACTTTTCTGATCTACAAAAAGGAGGAAAAAAGTGTCTCCTTCTTCATCGGGTCACTCTGAGGCCCGAGTACTGTCATGCAGAGCGCACTGTGAGAATCGCAGCACGCTCCTCCGCCATCCCTCGATACCCCTCTCCACTGTGAGCTCTCCAGGGCGCAGACCCCGCCCCCCGCTATGGAATCCCTCCGCTTCCTGACAACTGACAACTTCCAGTGCCCACCAGGCTCTCGGCTGAGCTTCCGCCTCCAGACATCTGCCTGCTCACCTGATGTCTCCACTCGGGTGACTAAGGGACTCTTCACCCCAACCCCAACACGTCCTCCTGGCTCCCTCCCCTAGTCTTCCAGAAGGTCCTTTTCCTTTTCTGTCTCTCCCAACTCAGGAACCACCTCATCACCGCCCAGGTGCTGAAGCATCATCAGCATCATCTTGACTCTTCCACTCCGAACCAAGCAGTGTCCACACCCACCAGGTGCCTGCAAGGACTTCCTACCTTGCAGTCTGTCCTCCCCAGGGGCTTTGGAAAAGGTCAATCAGGTCGAGTCGCCCCACTCTTTAAAAACCTCCACAAAGCCTCCCATCATGTTTAAGAGTACTTTTCAAACTTCTTGCACTAGCGCACGAGACCCTGCAAACTCTAGTCCTGTGTTCCTGTCCTCTAGCCTCCTCCGCCTGCCCCTTGGCCACTCTGCTCCAGCCACACCTCCTCCTCCTGTGCCCTAAACAAAACAAGCTGGTTTCCACCTCAGCACCCTTGCACTTGCTGTTCCCTCTTCCTGAAATGCTCTTCCCCTGGCATTTTTCATAGCTGACGCATTCAGTCCTACCCTCAAAGGCCATCTTCTCAGAGAAACCTTTCCTAACCACCCATTAAAAGTGGCTCCTCCCTTTCCGACACTGCACTGTTTCATTTTCTGCATTACACTTACTCTGAAACTGTCTGCTTGCTGGTTTGCGTTGTTTACTGTCTGTATATGATCTTCAAGGACAGCCACCTCTACCCTGTTCACAACCACCCCTCAGGGTGTAAATGGGTCCCTGGCATACACACTGTAACCAGTAAGTGCCAGCTGAATGAATAAATGACCATGTCTCTTCCAGTTACTCTTCCAGGGGAAGCTCTCAAGAGGTGGTGGGGGCATGTAGCCAGGTGTGGTGACACACACCTGAAATCCCAGTGACTTGGGAGGCTGAGAAGGGAGGATCACAAGGGCAAGACCAGCCTTAGCAATTTATTTATTTATTTATTATATTATTATTACTACTACTACCAGGGATTGAACCTAGCAGCTCTCCACCATGGAGCCACATCCACAGCCCCTTTTTTGCCCCTTTCTTTTCTTCTTTTCTTCCTTTCTTTTTTAAAGACAGGATCTCACTAAGTCGTTGAGTGCTTTGCCAGCCTCAGCAGTTTAGAGAGGTCCTAAGCAACTCAGCAAGACTCTCTCTCTCTCTCTCTCTCTCTCTCTCTCTCTCTCTCTCTCTCTCTCTCTCTCTCTCTTTCTCTCTCTCTCTCACACACACACACAGGCTGGGAATGTAGTTCAGTGGTAAAGTTACCCTGAGTTCAAACCCAAGTATAAAAAATAAAATAAAATAAAATAAAATAAAATAAACAAGAGGTGGGGGGTGTCCAGAGTCCAGAGTAGGCTCATCCCTGCACTCCATTTCCTAGAGGTTGACCTTGCCATATGGAATCCAGGAAGTCCTGACCACTGGGTTTGAACACCATGAAACAGAGAACCAATCAACAGGGAGAAAAACTTGTATGGACTGTGTGTTACATCACATGCGACCTTATGCTAAAAGTCTAGGATAGACACACGATTGCAGGCAACAGTGGGAGAGACTGGCTGGCCCAGTCCCGGAACCCCAAGGGTCTGAGATGCACTGGCCACACAGCTCCAGGTCTGGTACCACTATCCCTCCCTTCTTCAAGCAACATCTCTTCCCTGTGGGAACTTGTCTTCCCTATGCTCAAGACATGAGGACCAGACAGGGCCTACCCTGCCTTCTCCAGGGACTGGGCAATCACTCAAACCTGACCAGTGGATGTGTCAGATCCTTCAGGACAGGGTTGCTGCAAGTCTAGTGCTGGTGCCATTTCTCTTGCCCCAGAATGAAACAAGGAGACAGGTCTCTGGAGTTGGACCTGATGTTCCAGTGTCAAATATTTCCATTTCTTCTTCAGCCACCTGGGGTTAAGCTTTGGCCAATTCAATGCCACCCGCAGCTTATTCTTCCCCGTCACCCACCCCAGCTCCCTAAGCCTGTCCTGCTTCCTCACGTCACGCTTGTTCTTCCCACTGCCGGGAAGCTCTTCCTCTGGCTCATCCACCTGGTCAGCTTCTACTCCTCCCCTCAGCTCCGATAATGCTTCCTCTTGAAAGCCTGCCAGATCCCCTCGGACACACAGCACATTCCTTGTCCCACATGCCCACCACATCCCCTGGGTGTCTCTGGGAAAACCTTTATTCACTAGGCCTTACACTCTGAAAGATTTGGGTGAGTGGGAGTGGGGATGTAGGTCAGTTGGTGGAGTGTGTGCCTCACATACACATGGCCCTGGGTTCAATCCCCGGCACCACAGAAGGAAAAAAAAAAAAAAAAAAAAGATTTGGGTAAGCTTTACTTCCTGTGGTCCTACTATCAAAATAGGGATTCTGCCCCCTAACACTCACACTTTCCAAATACAGAAAAATGTTTTAACAGTTAATGACTAACATAAGTTTTCAATCAATGCCAACTCCTATCGAAGACATTCTGAAACACTCCCCTGGAGAGATTAAAAAACTGCAGCAAAACATCCTTCATTGATTCCATAAGCATGCATGTTGCCCCCGGGTTGATGACAGCTCACCAAACATTGGACAAATTATAAAACAGTATTATAATCAACTTTTCATCTGTAAGCCAGGAAATTATAGGGAAGGACCCTGCCAAACTGTCTAACTGGCACTATGGAAGGAGTACTGCCTCTTCATACTTTATATAATTCTGAAGTGATAGAGTTGCCCCTAGTTGCCCCTAGTGCTGGGGTTTGAACCCAGGGCTTCACACATGCTAGGCAAGTGCTCTACCAGGGAGCTTCACCCCTAGTTCTATGGGTGATTTTGACTCTCTTTTCTGGGCTTCTTTGTATCTTCAAATAAAACAGGTTGATGTGCCTGTTTCACCACAAAACAAAGAGCTCCTGAGGAGCAAGGATGACAGGGACTCACTACTAAGTCTCAGCCTCCCGCTAGGGCCTGACTCATGGAAGGTTGGGAAATATTTGTGAAATGACTGTAGGAATGGAGCTGAGCAGGCAAGGGAAGGGGAGGATAGGGAGATGCAGGCCCAGGAATAGGGAGCAAGCCCAGCAGCTGGCTGGGAGGGCAGGAGCAGTGGGCAGCTAGGGCAGGTGGAGCTGCCTCTGGGCCCTACCTGGTGCTTAACACTTAGAAGGTACAGAATAAATTGCTGTTGGGAAATTGGGGCCACAGGGTAACTCAGACTATGAGAAAGAATCCCTAGAAAACACACTTGGTCCAGCTTTGCACAAGCTGACGGCAGACAGAGAAAGAAAGATCAGAGGTGAGAACGCTGGGGAAGTAGGAGTGAGAGGCAAGGGCTTGTGGGGAAAGATTCAAGGAGACCTTGTGATCAGGGACTGGCTGGACAGCAGGTGGCAGAGGGGTGGCTTGCTGCTGGGCAGGCAGGGGGTGGGAGGTTCCTAGGGGTGCATGAACACATGGAGTATTGGCTGCTAATGGGGTGTCGGCCTGGCGGGGCCTGCACCAGGTTGCCTGCCCTTTGCCTTCCTCCTTCTGACAGACATATCCTTAGGCATACTCAGACAGTTGGAGGGAGGGAAATCCGCAGAGACCTCCTGGAGGCATGTACTCTCGAGTTGGGCCTGATGGATGAAGAGTAGCTCTTCAGGTAAAGAAAGGGAACAACTCTAGGTCGAAAGGAGAATGGGAGCAGGGGCTGCCCAGCGCAGCGAGGAGCCTCAAGGCCTTGGCATTGCTGAGTAAAGAGCCTTTGGCCGTGTACTACAAGGCAAATGGAATACCTGCTGCTGGAGTCTCTGGCGGCCTGGGGGGGAGGGGCCATGAAGGACATGTCCATGAAGGACAGCTAAAGGCAGCAGCTAAAGACCATGTGGTTAGAGCCCTAGGCTCCCATGCCTGGCTTCCAGACCAGTTCTGCCATTTCTGTTAACTGCGTGACCCAGGGAATGTCGTTTTGCCACTGGGAGCCTCAGCTGAAGAGAGGATTCGTGAGTTCGGAAGTCACAGCTGGCACAGTGCCTGGTACCAAGGCAGCGCCCAGAACACTCGATACAGTTATTGTTCTTTGGTGAGCCAGGTAGTGGAAGGCCACACAGGGAGAGTCATCATGCTATAGTGAGACCTGCTTGCTCTGAGTTTCCCTGCAGAGCCAGGCCCAGGGGTAGCCTATTCTGAAGAAGGCAGGTATCAGCTCAGTATCAGGGAATTTCCAAATGGGAGCATCAGTCAGTAAAGGAGGGATGAACTCCATCAAGGGAATAGACCCTGGTGCACGCCTGGTACAACTCGGGTGGGTGAGGCAAGAGGCAAGTTGGAGAGCAGCCTCAGCAACTTAGCAAGACCCTGTCTCAACATAAAAATAAAGAGATAAATAGAGAGACCTGGGATGTAGTTCAGTGGTGGGGTGCCCCTGGGTTCAATCTCCAGTACCAATAAATAAATGAATGAATAAATAAATAAATACATAAAAATAAAAAGGTAGAAAGCCTTGCAGGGTAGACAACATCTGTCACCACCAGGGGATCCGGGAAAGATGACGGACAGAGTAAGAGAAAAGCTTCGGAACACTAGGCTAAGGGAGGTGAAGCAGATTTCTTTGTTGCAGGATTTTTCAGGACCTTCACCACTTTAATGAGCACCACAAACTCAAGTGCTGGTGGAAACTATACAGACAGCACAAATGGGTGATGCGGGTAGGTGCGCCGGAGAGAATGTGTCTGTCTGAAGGGTAATCCTACTAGGCTCCTACCTTGTTCTTCTTGCTATCTATCCTTATTGGAAATTGATTAACCACTGTCGAGTTAAACTGTGTCCCCCTGAAAGATACGTTGAAATCCTAATTTCTGGTACCTGAAATGTGGCATTATTTGAAAACAAGGTCTTTGCAGGTGTAATCAAATTAAAATAAAGTCAGCGCCTGGTACATGTGACTTGGGAGGCTGAGGCAGGAGGATCACAAGTTCAAAGCCAGCCTCAGCAACGTAGCATGACCCTGTCTCGAAATAATAAAATGAACAGGGCTAGGGATGTGGCTCAGTGGTTAAGCACTCCTGGGTTCAATTATTCTTAATAATAATGTCATTATGGTAGGCTCTAGTACAATGACTCTTTTTTTAACTATATATATATATATATATAAAATATATAGTTAATTGTGTATGAACCTTTATTTTTATTTACTTATTTTTATGTGGTGCTGAGAATTGAACCCAGTGCCTTGCACATGCTAGGCAAGTGCTCTACCACTGAGCCACAACCCCAGCCCATGACTCTTGTCTTTACAAGAAAGAAATTTAGATATAGAGGCAGACACAGAGAGAGGACCACATGACACCAGAAGCAGAGGTGGGAGCCATTCATCTTGGAACACCGAGGATTGCCCAAACACCAAAAGCCCAAAAAGGCAAGGAGGGATTTTCCCCTAGAGGCTGCAGAGAGAGCATGGCCCTGTTGATACCTCGATTTTGAACTTGTGGTCTGAGATAATACATTTCTACTGTTTTTAGGAAGGGTTATTGTGTTTGTATTTTTTGATACCAGGGATTGGACCCAGGGGCATTTTACCACTGAGGCTCATCCCCAGCCATTTTTATTGAGACAGGGTCTTGCTAAATTACTTAGGGCCTTGCTAAGTTGCCCAGGCTGGCCTCAAACTTGTGATCCTCCTGCCTCAGCCTCCCAAGCCACTGGGATTAGAGGTATGTGCCACCATACCTGGCTTCTATTGTTCTAAGACACCTACTTGGTAGTAGTTTTTTGTGGCAGCCCGAGGAAACTAATACAACCACTAATTCATGATTCAGTACATACCCACGAACTCCAGAATGGGGAGAGAGGATCTAACATTTCCTAACTCATATATCATAGACCTCCTTTCTGAAAGAACATCTTGGAGGCACTAATTCTGATTTGCTTGTGCCCGTAGAGGTAGCACTCATGGGGGTGACTCTGGTTTCCTCACCTGTTAATGATATCTGGGAGGCTCTGGGCTCTAGGGAGATGTGCAGAAAACACTTAGCTCAGCGTACCATCAGGCAGAAGACTATTATGTGGGATACTCCCCCTTGTGAGCCTCATTTTACCCATCTGTAAGATGGGAGAGCAACATCTCCCAAGGCTTCCTAGGATTACTGAAAGCTGCCTAGCATATGGCTGGTGGTCAGAAGGCTCCATGTGGACCAGTCAGCCCCTTCCTGCACACTCACTGCTTCTGCTTGTCCTTTGCTAGAGGGAGTATGGTCCCTGGTGGCCACCCTTACCTGTGCTGTGAGCTGGATGGGTTGGGACAAAGTGAGCTGTGGGGTCCCAGGGGGCTGGCTGGCAGGCTGTGGTGGTGGCAGGTCGCCTCCCCCAGAGGAGGGTGGGGGCTGCGAGGTCGAGGAGGAGGCAGAAGAGGAGGAGGAGGAGGAGGTGGAGGAGGAGGCAGCAGCGGCGGCAGCGGCGTTGGCGGCGGCGGCGGCACTGGACTGCTGAACGGCAGCGGCCAGCAGCTGGGCCTGGGCTTGCTGTAGGAGGAGCTGCTGCTGAGCTGGCATCAGTGCTGTGAGCTGTGGGTGGGTGGGCAGCAGGGCCAGAGACAGCAAGGGAGCAGAGAAGGCAGAGAGGGGTTAGAGACTGAGCCGAGCAGGTGAGAGGACAGGTCTTCCGGAGGACAGAGGAGGGCGCGAGGTGGGCATGAGAGGCTATGGCCTTGCCGGGGCTCCTCCTCCACGGGTCCTGCAACAGATGGGAGCAGGTTGGCCTGTGCCCTCATCCCAGGCCTTCCCCAGTTACTTACCCCAGCTAGCTGGCTGCCCGTCAACATGAGTTGGGCCTGGGGTAGATGAGGCTGAGCCGGCTGGGGAGGCGGGGGCACTGCTGGGGCTGAGTCACCACTGGGATCTTCAGCCTTGATCTGGGGGGGAGAGAGGCAGGGTCCGGGACCCCAGAATGTTAAGTGGAGGCCAGAGAGAATGCCCACCTGTGAACCAAAGAGAGGGCATATGTGTGGCAATGACAGCCTGGGGTTGGCACAGGAGGAGCTACTCTGGCCTCGGCTTCCTTATCAACCAGGAAGGGCTAACGCACCACCTGCAACCAAACTCCCTGCGAGAGAGGTCTCCTCCTGAGAGTCAGTTTCCCCATTTGGAAAATGGTGCCACTGGGAATCTGGATGGACAAATAAGGGGGTCTGGGTCCCACAATCCTCATCTGCATCAGTCAGAAGTGCATCTCTTAGGACTGTGGCTGTGGCTCAGTGGTGGAGCACTTGCCTAGCATGTGTGAGGCACTGGGTTCAATCCTTAGCACCACAGAAAAATAAAATAAATCAATAAAATAAAGACATTGGGTCCGTCTACAACTAAAAAAAATTTAAAAAAGAAGTGCAGCTCTTATTTGTTCAATGGTGTAAGACCTGGTTGGAAAGGAGGATCTCAGGGTATTTTAACCTAGGCCACAAACTCAAATGATTATGAAGACAAACAGCCCAAGTAGGTGACACAGGCAGGCGTGGACAGGGTGGCCTGAACAGCACATGCCCACCAGAAGAGGAGGCCTACCCAGCAACTACCCTGCTCCCATTGGCCACTCCCATTTCAGAATCTGGAACAGAAACACCGCAGGACAAGGAAAGTACACCCAACTGGTCCTGTGCAGTGGACAAACCAGTCCAAGGGCTGCCAGGTTCCAGCAAGCCTCTGTAGCAGAGGTCCAGGAGCCTCTCCAAACTCTTAACCAGGAGGTGAGTGAATCTTGCGTCCTGCACATAGAATGGATCAGCATAGAGTTTCCCTGGCCACCTTCCCCTCCTCAATAAAAAGCCAGATAACAGAGGCTGCTGGTCGAAGGTGCTGGGTAATGGACATGCTGGGACATGAGAAGGCAAGGTTTGATGGTCACACACTCTCAAGCCCGGAGCAGACATTAGGGATCACCCTTCAGCCCACCATCCAAGCACCAATTTGTAAAAGGAGATCCAGAGAGGGAAAGCAACTTGTGCAAGGTGAAACAGGCAGACCGGTGTGGTGGGAGGGCTGAGGAGGTGGTGATCTTCAGAATGCAGACAAAGACGAACAAAAAAACAGAGGCTCAGAAAAGGTCAAATGACAGAAATCATGTCCCAAATTAGGGGACCCAAGTTTCAGGAAGTTTTAGGGCTAAGAGAGATGCAGCATGAAATGACACTCAGTATAAGAAGTTAGGGAGGGGCTGGGGATATAGCTCAGTTGGTAGAGTGCTTGCCTTGCAAGCACAAGGTCCTGGGTTCAATCCCCAGCACCACAATTAAAAAAAAAAAAAAAGAAAGAAAGAAAGAAAGAAAAGAAATGGCAATCTCAGGGCTTCTGGAAGGCAGGTCTCATTCTGCTTCTTGATCTGATTGCTAGTGCCATAGGTGTGCTCAGTTTGTGAAAATTTAGTCATAAGCTGAGGATCTATGCATACTTTGATGTGCATCATATTTTAATACGAATTTTTTAAAAAATAACATTGAATGCCATAAAGAGAACACTATTCTTTTTTGTGTGTGTGGTTTTAATTCTTTTTGGTTGTCTTAAGAAAGACTCTGATGCAAGGATGTCTTAGACATCTCTCCAATGCTGGCCAATCTCTCCTTTTAGCCAGTGAAGAACAGCCTTAGACCCTGCAGCACATAAAGAGACTGTGGGTAAATTTTAATAATCATTGTATTTATTTCCATGGCAAATGACTCTAGTTTTCCATTCACGAAATTTCCATTTAAAAACCATTTGTTCAAGCTGTTGAAAACACAAGGCAGTTCACGAGCTGATGATTGCTGAGGTTGATTGATGAGATCCTGGGGGGTGTTATTTTCATTATACCCTTCTGTCTGTTTTTGTATCTGCTTCACATTTTCCATAGTAAAATGTTTTTAAACATTGAGCCAATTAACAAAATTATTATGTAAATAATTTTACACGGTGGTATGTGGATATATCTGAAACCATGACAGGAGCATGTAAATCATTGCAGTTGGGCAACGACTGGCCCAGAAGAGAGGGAAAGAGGTTGAGAGGCAAAGACCAGGACTAGAGAAACGGAGGTGTGGATGGAACCCAGGCCTAGGAACAGGAGGAAAACCCCTTCGTTCCCTTGGTCTCATTGGCTTTCCCGAAAGAAGGAAGGCTGCTGAGGGATGAGAGCCGATTCAGCTGATGAGGGAGTGGGAGCAATGGACAATCACTCCCAGGGCTGAGGCCAGGGCCAACCCTGAGATCAGGAGGAAAGAGTGGAGTCCTCGCCTGAACCTGGTTTGAAGCACTCAGTACAGAAGAGAAGACACCTGTTCACGCAGCACTTTGTCCTCCCGTGGCAATATGGGACTAGACCAGAGGTGGAAGGGACTTCAGAGTCATCCAGTTCTACTGTCCCTACCCCCATCTCCATGTTGAAGAAGAAGACGCTTAGAAGTCCAGAGAAGGAAAGTGGCTTTCCCGTGGTCACAGAGCAAAGCTACAGCTGGGTCAGGAGCACGTCTCAGTTTCCAACCCTGTCCCTTGGCCACCTCTGCTCAGGGTCAGGAGTCTTGCCCATGTCCTCTCTGGCCCCACCCTTGGTGCTATCATCAGGTCTCTGGACCTGGCTAGAGAGTAGAGACGCAGGCCCAAGAAACCCCCCAGAAGCCTAGCAGCACTCAGTATGGGACTCCTTCTGGATCTGGAATTGGCACCATCTGGCTGCTTCTGGCCTCCCCATCGTCCTCTCCTCCTGCATCCCCATAGCTGTAGACTCACAGGGTCTTCCAGCCGCCACCCGCCCCCCGCATCCCCACTGGTACCCGTGTGTGTGTGTGTGTGTGTGTGTGTGTGTGTGTGTGTGTGTGTGTGCTGGGGGACAGGGGGTGGTGCAGGCCCCTTTGGTCAGGGAAGTCGGGATGGGGGTGGGGCCTTGGCTTCCTGTTGTTCATTGCCCTGGGGTTCTGGGGGGGATTTCCCTGGCCACCCCCACCCCCTAGGGAAGGGGAAGGAGCTCTGGTGAGTCACAGGCCTGGGGCGGGAACCCAGGGTGAGAAGGGGCGGGAGGAACCTTGTCACGGGGTGTTCTCTCAGATCCTGGGGCCTGGGGCTGACATGCCAAAGACCCTCTCCCAAACACAACCGCCTTTCCTGGATGTTCCAGCAGGTGCTTACCTTGGTGCTGGGGCCAGTTGGAGACACAGAGAACGAGGAGGCCTTATTTTGGGGGTTCTGCAAAGAGAAAGTTGGAGCAGGGGGTGGGAATAGAGCGATGAAGTGGCTTCAGGCACCTGCCCCTTGGGTGGCTGCACAGAGGTCCCTCGCTCCCTCCTCCCTCTTCCCACCACCCTCTAATCCACTCCCTCCTGACCTGATGATTAGTGTCTGGTCCATTTCTTTCAGTGTCTGTGAAGAGAGGGAAAGGATGTGTTGTCATCAGCCACCCACCACACCTGTCCCTTCTGTGGTCTTCCCATCTGCCACACTTCTCTGCCCACTGTGACCCTGCCCCTCCCCACCCACCTGTGTGCTCTGATGGGGAGTCCAGACCTTGCTTCTCGGCCTCCAGGGGCTTAGACATTCTTATTTCTGGGGACAGAGAAGGGATGAAAATGGGGTGAGGGAGAGGAAGCCGAGAGAGCTCTTGGGCCCTTCCACCCCACCCATCAAGCCTTTTCCAAATTCCCTCCACCCACTGCCACCTTTGAAGTATCACTTTTTGAGAGGTATGTCCTCTGTTCTGAGCCTCTGCCCTCCTCTGGCAGGACGAGAGGGGGGCCTCGGGCCTTGAAGGACTCTTGCCTTAAGCTCAGGGGATGAAACACTGGGGCAGGGAGGGAGGTCGGAGGCGGTCATGAGAAGGCGGGAGGAGGTAGCTGGTGTTCCAGGAGCAAGTGTGACCTTGGCCTCCTCCCCGGGCTCCCATTCTGCCCCACCAGGTTTCGGGTGAGACATGTTTTCCACTCTGAGTGGGGCCTAGGAGATGTGATGGGGCTGCAGCATCCCCACAGGAGAGACTTGTCAGATCTCAGGGTGTGATTAAGCCACCCTCTGGCTCACCGATTTTCCCGTCACACATCACTCCCACTGACCTTCTTGTGTGCAGAGCATACGCCTAGTGGCCTCACCCTGCTGCTCTCTAACCCTAACTCCCTCTGACTCGGCCCTTTCTGTGTCCTCCAGGGTAGCCCTAGACTAGAGTTCGGCTTGATTCCCAGCTGCATTCTCAAGTCCACCCCACAAATGCAACCCTGCTCTATAGTTCCTGAGAACCAGGAAACAGGAGGAGATGACCAGGGAAAGGAGGCAAGCACCAGGGGAACAAACGAATGGAAAAATCATGGGCACTCACTGTGCCAACACCAACCGTGGAAAGGGAGTGCTCACCCACCAAGTACGAAGCTAAACAGGACTCAGCTTACCTAAGCATTGGTGTTAATATTATCCTTTCACAGAGGAGGAAACTGGGGCTCCAAAAGGGGTCTCACCTCTGCAAGAGCATGGCAAGGCCACAGAAGCGCCCCGATTGAGCCCAGCTCTTCATGTCTCCAGAGTTCCCGTTTCTAATCTGGACCACTCCAGTCTAATGGGTCCCAGTCTTGACACACACCTCATCTCCAACAGTTGCTAATCCAAGTTCATCCTTTTACCAACTCCTACCCTTCCTAGTCCTGGACCCCAGCACAAATATGGGGTGCAGGCTGACCCATTCTCAGTACCCTTACTCACCCTGAGTCCCAGCATGTGCCCAGATGATCCAAGTTCTTCATCTGACCTTGACTCTCAACTGTCCTCAGACCTTACTCGTGCCCCATCATTAGGGCAGCTCACTCCAAAACCCCCACCTAAACCATGACCCCACTCCAATCGAAGGAGCTGTCCAACTCTAGTGTGCTCTGCACCCAAGATATTTAAAGAAGGCCTGCTATAGTAAGGGATGGGAAGAACTCAGCAATGGAGCCTCGGGGAGAGTCTGGGGATTCTGCAATTGTGGATTAGTCTGTGTGAACTGCTGCTTGTATTGCAGATTCTTTTAGATTCTTAATTCAAAAGCCACGTCATGAATTGCTGGTGGGAGTGTAAATTGATAACAAGCGCGATTCAGGAAAGCTGAAGAGAGACTTCCCTTACACCTGCCCCCGACACCATGACCCAGCACATCCACTCCTGGGCATCCACCCAAGAGAAACACACATCCTGCCACCCAAGGGCACGGGCGCCAGTGTTTTTGCAGACTTTTCATATTGGCCTCATACTGGAAAGAACCCAAGAGCCCATCAATGGGTGAACACATAAACACAATGTGGTACATCCATACAAGAAACAGTCACAGCAACGAAAAAGAACAAGCTCCTGCATCATGCACGCTCCTGCCTCTCACAGGCTGAGCGAAAGTGGCCAAACAAAGGCAGACACACAGTGCTGATTCTAATCCGTGGAGAGTGCCAAACACAAGCAAGCTGATCTCCAATGATGGAGGTCAGACGAGTGAGTACCTCTGGGGAGTGTGGACCATGAGGAAGCCCGCAGGATCTATACACAGGACAAAATGCATCAAGATGCACACTTAAAATATGAGTACTTTACTGTATATACATTATGTTCAACAACAAAGAAAAATTAAGAGTTTTTAAACAGCTAGCACATATGGGTTGGGGGTCTGGCTCAGTGGTAGAACGCTTGCCTAGCATGCATGAGGCCCTGGGTTTGATTCTCAGTACTACATATAAATAAAATAAAGGTATTGTGTCCACCTACAATTTAAAATATTAAAAAAAAAAAAAAGCCAGCACATAGTCCTATTAAGGTGTAGGCCGGGGGAGGGTGGGATAGGTGCTCAGAATGCTAGGGGGGCTCAAGTTCTGTTTCGGGGCACTGGGGAAGGAGTGCTGAATGTCTAATGATCATTAGAAATCCAGGAAAATGCAAAGAGAGATGGGTGGGGGGCTGCTCCCAACTCTGGGGCAGCAAAGACCTGATCCTAGCTCCTCCTCGGGAAGACTTTAGCCCTACCCCAGGCAACCACTAACCATCACGGGGTCCAAGCCTAAGTCCCCTCCCTGGCCCCTCCTCCAACAACCCTTCCTACACCCAGCTCTCCCTGGCTCTAAACCTTTCCACAGCCTCCTTCTCCCTTGAGAAACATCCAGGCCCCTCGGCCAGACTTCGGGTGTAGCCTGCCACCCTCCGTTGCTCATCTCTTGCCACTCATGCATCCTGCTCTTGGACACACCCAGCATCTCCCTCTGCTTGAGGGCTCTGCTTGACAAGTAGTCCAGACCTTGCAGGTGCTACCCCTGCCTCACTGGCACATGCCAGCTCTCCTGTTCACAGATGGAGCAGCCTCCCACCTCACCACCACAGAAACTCCTCTGCTGTGGAGTGAATCTGCCCTCCCAAATCCAGATGCTGAATTCTAGGTCCCAGTACCTCCAAATGTAACTGTATTTGGAGATCAAGTCTTTAAAGAGGTAAGTAAGGTAAGAATGAGGCCATTAGGATGGGCCACAATCCAGTCTGACTGGTGTCCTTATAAAAAGAAAAAATTGGGACACAGACTCACAGAGGAAAGACACAGGGAGAAGACTCACCTGCAAGCCAAGGAGAGGACTCAAGAGAAATCAAGTTTACCAACATCTTGATCTCTGACTTCTAGCTTCCAGAATCGCAAGAAAATAAATTTCTGTTGTTTCAGTCATCTAGTCTATGGTACTTGGTTATGGCAGCCCTAGCAAATTAATTCATCTTCCCACACCCACTTCAATCCCCCAGGGCTGTGGTGCCTGTGACCCGGTTCCTTCTTCACCTGACCTGGGGACAGGCCTATCTGATTCATTGCTGGGTCCCCAGCCTCACCAGTCCAGAACAAGCTGTGTTTGCTGAACGTCCCTCCTTGCAACTCCTTCTGCCTCTGACTGGTTTCTTTCCTGCCCTGCTGTTTCCCTGCCATTTAACAAATATTCCCTAAGTCCTTGACATGTGCTGGTCCCTCTGCCTGGAATGCTGCCCCCCACTCTGTTCACCTCCAAATTATTCTTTAGGACTACCCTCTATGAAGCCAGAGACTCTGCCCTCCTTTTGCCCTGGCTTTCCTTGTCCCAGCATCTCCCTGTCCCTGTCCCTGGCTGTAGCTTTCCAGTGCCCCATGTCTTTTCCATCACACTTTCCCATCAAGAACAGGTCTGGGGCTGGGGTTGTGGTTCACTGGTAGAGCACTTGCCTATCATGTGTGAGGCACTGGGTTCGAGTCTCAGCACCACATATAAATAAGTAAATAAGTGTCCATTGACAGCTAAAAAAAAATTAAAAAAAAAAAAAAAAAAAAAAAAAGGAGGGAGAGAGAGCAGGTCTGACCAGGAGCAGTGGCACATGCCTGTCATCCCAGCAGCTCAGGAGGCTGAGGCAGGAGGATGGAGAGTTCAAAGCCAGCCTCAGCAACAGTGAGACCCTAAGCAACTCAGTGAGACCCTGTCTCTAAATAAAATACAAAACAGGGCTGGGGATGTGGCTCAGTGGTCTAACACCCCTGAGTTCAATTCTTGGTACCTCCCCCCAAAAAAGAGCAGGTCTGATCTTGGGCCCCACCACCACCCAGCAGAAGACATGCAGGTTGACGGCCAAGGGTGACCCAGTCCTGACCTCCTCCTTCAGGACTTTACCTCTGCCCTTTTTTCTTAAATAATTTTTTAGATGTTGACAGACCTTTATTTTATTCATTTATTTTTATGTGGTGCTGAGGATGGAACTCAGGGCCTCACACAGGCTAGGCAAGCGCTCTACCACTGGAACACAACCCCAGCCTCCCTCTGCTCTTTCTTACAGGACACTTTCCTGTTCTAGGGGCAACTCCTCCTCCTCATGAGTCCCCTCCTCTATGAAGTCCTCCCTCACCCCCAGGCTGTCAGTGTCTCTTTCATGTGAGTTCCCCCAACCCCTGTGCCCACCATCATCCTGGGCAATCACTCGGTTCCCACCCCCTAACTGTGGGCTCCTGGAGGACTCAGGTTGGAGTCACTGCTGTGCAGAACTCAGGCCTTTGAAATGAGTGAAAGCATGAGAGGACTCCCCACCCGGTCTGAAGCAAGGCCCTATCTCTGCTGCCACCTGACACCTCAAACCTCTGCCACCATCTCCAAGGAGACTCTGTCTTAAACCTTTAAGATTCCTTGGGGCTGGGGTTGTGGCTTTGTGGTAGAGTGCTCGCCTAGCATGCATGAGGCCCTTGGTTTGATCCTCAGCACCGCAATAAAATAAAATAAAATAAAGGTATTGTGTCCACCTACAACTAAAAAAAATATTTTTAAATCCTTAAAAAAAAAAAAAAGGATTCCTTTCACAGGGTTGGCAGCTGGAGACAAAAGCGGTTTAAGGGAAAATGTCCACCATTCAGTTTTCCTTATTCTCCCTAAATTTTCTAGACTACTCCCATGTGGACCCAGTGCTCACCCCAGTACTTGGCTGGAGCACAGCAAAATGAATGCTGCCCTTGGTCAAGATGTCTCTCTCTCTCTCTCTCTCTCTCTCTCTCTCTCTCTCTCTCTCTCTCTCTCTCTCTGGACTGTGGGTTGAACCCAGGGGCACTTAGCCACATCCCCAGTCCACATTTTTATATTTTATTTAGAGATAGGATCTCGCTGAGTTACTTAGGCTCTTGCTAATTTTCTGAGGCTGTCTTTGAACTTGTGATCCTCTTGCCGCAGCCTCCTGAGTCCCTGGGATGGCATGCATGCGCCACTGTATCCCATCAGACACTGGTTTTAATGACACAGGGAGTGACATGGCTATCTGACTTAAAATTGTGCCCCCACCATGATTCTAATGTGCTCCAATGCCCTGGCACCTCCAGAAGCCCCTCTTGAAGCCTCATTTGAATAGAAAAGTTGGTTGGTTACTTAGGACTATAACCTTCCCTGACAGTAGTGTGTAGTGTTTTGGAGGAACTGGCCACGAATAGCAGTGCATGACCTGCTAGGCCCTTTGGAGCCATGTTAACCCCTGAATCCCACCATCCTTGGGCTAGATCTACCCAGGGCTGCCCAGGCCCTGAGTTCGTCCACTGCCCCAGGCCTGGGACTCTGGGTCCCCTCCACCCTCCTTGACCCTCCCTCCCCGGACTTTCACTTCTCCTCTGCGTTTCCCCCAGCCAGTTTTAGCAGACTTAGCGAGCTTCTCGTTAAGCACTTACCGAAAACGGGACTAAATATAGAGGACCCAAGGACTGCCCCTCACCCTTCCTGGCCCCACTTGGCCTGTCCCCTGGGTCCTCCGCCCCTACAGCCTGCCTTGATCAAGGTTATGCCCTGGGAGCCCCTGTGGGCAGGGTTGGTGCTGCCGGGAACCTCTGTGGGTCCAGCTGGCCCAGCCCCGGGCTCCCCAGGAGTAGCACCTCAACCCTCCCCCAACCCCACAGCTGTCCCTGGGTGGCCTCAAGGGAGTGAGCACTTCTGAGCTGTCAGAGGGAGGGATGGAGATACAGCCTGCAGACACAACAAGAGAGGTGGCCTCCAGCTGTGCCAACAATAGGCAAGATCTGCCACATAACACACTCACCACACCACAACCAAGTAGGGCCTGACCAGCACACACAAGATGCATGTGTGCAGATTTCAGACAGGAATGTTCACAGGTCTGCAGATGAAGACACATGCCTAGGTGTGATGCCATGGGCAGTTATGCAAAACACGTACTCAGATGTTACACACTTACACGCTGTCAAACCGAGTCACACACATGTGCACACACATACCGAGAGCCACACAGAGACAGGTAGTTATACATATGCAGTCACACACAGATATACGCATAGACGTGCCCAAACACGCACGCACTCACATACACAGAGTCACTTCACCCTGGACAGGATGACCAGAACAGACTCCTGGGCCAGTTCACTGATGTGAAGTGAGAGTCCCTGTAGGATGAGGATCTGTGAAAGGCTGCACAATATATTAATTCATGTCTGGCCATAGAAAACCCAGGCCAGTCCACCCAGGTAGGGTTGTTTTGTGAGAAATTGCAAGAGTTTAACTTGCTGCCTAGCACCCATGAGGTCCCCAATTTGGTCCCAGACAGGGACGAGTCAGGGGTGGAGCAGACACCATGCATGTGAAGACACCCTGAATCTCATGTCCGCACTGCACAGGCACACACACATAAACACAACTGATCGTACAGTCAGTAAACAAACACATGCCATCCTTTAAATAGTCTTCCTCCTTTGCCAGGTGCAGTGGCGCACACCTGTAATCCCAGCAGCTTGGGAGGCTGAGGCAGGAGAATCTCAAGTTCAAAGCCAGGCTCAGCAACTTCATGAAGCCTTAAGCAACTTAATGAAACCCTGCCTGAAGATAAAAAAATAAAAAACAAAAAAGGGCTGGGGATGTGGCTCAGTGGTTAAGCACCTCTGGGTACAATTTCTGCAAATCCTGCGAATATTACAACCCCCTTAAAAAAATCGAAGAAAAGAAAAAGAGAGAGAGAATTCTTCCTCCCATCCCACCCCTCCTCACCTCCTGGACCTTGCTCACCAATTCGCACTTCACACCCAGCTCAGACATTCCCCTCCTCCAGAAAGCCCTCCCTGACCCTGCGCTAGCTGAATTGGATGTTTTCTGGGCTCCTACAACCCTCCTGTGCCTCCTCAATTCCAGTCCTGACCACTCTGTAGGATCATTGGTGACAGGTCTGTCTTCTCCACTGAACTTGGGACTCCAGGAGGGCAGACTCGAAGTTGCCTTTGTCAATTGTATTTCCAACACCCAGCACAGAAACGCTCAATAAATACGTGCTGGTAAAAGATCAGGGATGCCCACACACACTGGTGCACATAGGAGGACATACATCAAGCCAAGATTTGCACCCACAGACACCCAGAAAAGTGACATACCCACAGTCACACCCGTACAGCCACAAATGAAAGACGCATGAAGTCCCAAGTACCTCCTGCCACATTCCAGGCACTGTGCTCAGCATGTTTCACATATCACCTCATTTAACATTCTCGTCAACACTGCCAAGTGACAACTCTCACGGTGCCGAGATACGTGCATTCTACTCAGCGAACCAACAAATAGAAATCATCTGTACGGTGCCTGGCACAGAGTTCACTCAGGCAACTGACATTTGGTGGAGGAGGCGTTGAACAAGTACACAAATACATAATGAAATTTCAGGCATCAATAAGTGCCGTGAAGGAAAGGCAGGGTGAGGGGACTAAGAGAGGTTCAGTGCCAATTTACACAGGGAGATCAGAGAAGGCCTCCCTGAGGAGGTGACAGCTGAGGGGAATGAAGCGAGCCAAGAGATTATTGCCAAGGCCACCTTACAATGCTACTCGTAACAGCCGCTTACAGCTGCTCATACACTAGCACATAAGAAACACCCTCAGAAGATTCAGAACTACTGCACACACATGCTCACACCCATACACAGATGCACCAACACCCATACACGGATGTATACATACGCTCAAAAGAAAGACAGTACCTGAGTCCAGCAACTTAAAGACTGACAACCCCTTAGCAGCCCCCACCCAGTATCACCCACATCGCCCACCCCCCTGGTTTTCCATATAAGGTCTCACTACTAACACCTGGCTCCATTCCTTCCTCCCAGAGACCCCTCAGAACAGGGCAGTAGGCATGAGGAGAAAGGTTGGAAGCTTCGGTGCCTGATGTGAAAGGGGAGGGAAAAGAGAAGCCAGGGAGTTGGGGAGACAGCCTGGGAAGAGGGGGGATTGCTGGAGTACAGAGCAGGACAAGAGAGAGAACTGAGGAGGGGTGGCAGGGAAGGTCAGCAGAGGTGGCCAGCAGAACGAACCCAAATGTGCTCAACCTGTCCTTCCACCTGGGCATAGGCACCAGCCCCCTTACCTGGAGCCCCCATGCTGGAGTGAACCATACTTCCCGCCCCACCAGGGCTGGGGGAACAACTGTGTCATCTCCCCGCCCTCTCTGGGGGCCAGCCCTCCTTGCCGGAAGTCACCCAGGGAGGAAACCACAGGGTTGGTCCGCCCCCTTCGGAAGGGAAAATACCCTGGCCCACAGACCTGCCCCAGCAGCCTAGCTGACCCCAAATCATATGTGAGTGTTTGGGGGGTGGGAGTTAGTGGGATGGAAAGAAAGCAGGCTGGAAGAGTTGACTCCTGCAGCTGCAACACCAGGAGGTGCCTACAACAGTTGCCCCAGCCCTCTTGCTGCCCCCACGATGGGTCTGGGAGAGAAGGCAGACTGGTTGCAATAACAACAACAAACACTAGCTGGCAGTTGATGCGGGGAGGACCTTCCCAGTGCCTGGCCTTACACTTCATACTTGACAGGTGTCTTCTGGAGCAGTGGGCACTATTATTTGCCCCATTTTACAGACGAAAAGACAGAGGATCAGAAAGGTGAGAAGCAGCTTTCTGAAGCGTCCAAAGTCAAAAAGCACTGAAGCCAAAAAACAGGACAATGTGGATGACCAAACCCAGCACCTGTGCACAGGTAAGGCATCCCGGGTCACTACTGGGAAGAAACAGTGCCTGGGGGCAGTGGCTGCACCGGCGGAGAATTGGGGTCTTATTCCGGGTCAGTAAGAAGTCTGTCAGAAGGCAAATGCAGACGTCCAAGAGAAGGGACCATTGAGTTCCCTGGTCCCTGAGGGCTGGCCCTTCGCGCTGTGGAGCTCCCAGCCTAGTGTCTACCTCCGTGACCGCCAGAGGGCGACAGCCACCCGCCAATGGGCTGGAGGGCGGGGCTGTCTGCGGAGGAAAGAACCCCTCCCTCTTCTCCCTGCGCGGTCTCCCCACCCTGCCCCCGCCCCCGCGCGCACACCTGCGAGGGTCACACAAAGGCGTAGGACTCCCCGCGCACCGCGGCGCAGACAAAGGCGCGCCAAAGCCGCGGGCTTATTCCTTATCTCGACGTCCAAGATGCAGAATCTCATGGCGCCTCCAAATACCTCTCCTGCCTGCCCGGGGCTCCCCAGGACACACTGTGCCCCACGCTGTGGGGGTCCCCAAACCACACGTCCACGAACAGATGTGTGGACTCACCCATACACTAAGGTATTTCTCCACGTGGACCCTAGCACTTCAAACACACACACAGACTTACATGAACACATCTCTGAGCACATGGCCCTGGTCCTCCCTCCCTTATGCAGACACCTTCTTCCTCTACTCCTTTAGGTGGACCTTTGGGCACAAGGTCACATCTACACATATGACCAGTCCAGGTCTGGCCATGTGTGCCTACATTCACACACATGCACACCCACAAAGGACATGATAGACAAGCAGAACTACATGGGTGCCCTCCCCTTCTGCACACGGCTGGTACACCCAGACACACCTGGGCAGGCAGCTGGGCATGACAGCAATGAGCACATTCTCACATCTGCACACAGAGGACAGTTTTAGGCTCCTACACTCCACGACATTCCATACTGTAAAGGCTATTGCATAGAGGACACCCACTGACCATACAACTGGCTGCAGGGTTTCTATACATGAAGGTCTTCCAGATAGCAGTCTGGTGGCAGTGGGCTACTGGGGCCTTGTCTTGAAGCTGCATTTGCCCAGTGAGCTCTGTTTTCATTTAGGGTTTATGTTTGGGGGTTTGGAAATGCGAGTCATAGGACATTAGTGGGGGTGGGGGGCAGAACACACTGGGCACCCCCGTGCTCCACTCTGTCCATATTCAGCATCATCGAAGTGAGAAGCACACTTAGACACACGACTCCAGGCCAGCCCCTTAAGTGGAGCAAGGACAGGACCGCCCACTTCCAGGGCAGTCCTCCCAGGTCTGCAGTGGAGCCCAGGAGCTGGGAAGGCCGTACCTGCTCCCCTGAGGGATGAAACCAGCCCACTCCTGTCACCTCCCACAGTGGCTTGACTGTTATTGCCTCAGACCGGTGCTGACTCCCTAGGCCTGAATAAGGGGACCTCGAGTGGGCCTGCCCAAGAGAGAACAGAGGGGCAGAATTTGGGGCACAGTAGGTGGGTAGGGCTTGACAGTTGGGAATGGAGACACCCAGGCAGGGGGAGATGGTGGCCTCCCTGACAGAGAAGAGGACTCAAACCAAGCTGAACGAGGCAGGTAGGACACAGGCGCTGGGGAGCAGTGGGGGCCACTCAAGGTGTAGGGAGCCTGCAGGGAGGCGGCACAGGGGAGGCCAGGCTGGGCTCAGGGCTGAGCGGTAATTAAAGGAGACGTAGGGGGCTCCCCAGGGCCAGCGGGGCTGGTAACTGACACGCGGGCCCCATTGCTCCGCTCATATTTCTCGCTGGATCGATACGTTTGACTCCCGACAAGACAATAATCGCTTGTACGCGGCCGGCGAGTCGATCAAATACATTATTAGAGCGAGGTCCCCCGGGGGCCCGCCGGAGAGTGGGGGGGGGCGGCAGCCAGCCCACCGGGGACAGCAGAGTGAGATTCTTCACCCCTTAGGGCCCCCCTGTCATGGCCTCTTCCTCCTGGCCACCCCTGGGGACCCTCTCTGTGGCTCAGTTCCCCAATATCTCTCTGGACTCCTGCTATCTTTAACAGTCTTTCTACTTAGCCCCCAGCCTCATCCCTGATCTATGTGGAGACCCAAAGGGCTTTTCCCCATAGATGCTGGCCTCCTGTGTAGGGTTCTAGCATGTGGGAGTTCAGAGGGGCACCTCAGAACCCTAGCCTCGTGGGAGACAGGGAGACTCAGTCGCAGGCCACACTGTGAGTCCATGACTGGATACGGAAATGAACTTGGGCCTCAGATTCATTAACACCAATTTCTCTCTGCTGGGCCTCCCTTCTTCATCCAAGCACGTTGGCCGTCAGCAGAGTCCAGACCAGAGGCAGCCTCTGAGGGATAGGGAGAGCTGGCTTAGAGACCTACATAGGTAAGAAAATGAGGATGGTAGGGATGGCAGACAAACCCACAAAGAGATGTGTGGCCAGCCCTGCTGCAGGTCATGCAGTCTGTCCACGGCCTCAGCTGCCCTCGAGCCATGCCCAGCCTCAGCTCTGGCCCACCCCAGGCACTGCCTGCCCATCTCTTGCCCTCTTTCCTAGATTCTGGGCTCAGAACTACCTCCTATTTACATGCTACCTCATCCCCTGGACCTGAGGGCCCCTCGGGACTACTTCTCCAACAGCCCAAAGTCAAAGTCAGATTCTCCTTAGGAGCATCCAGCATCCAGGTACTCACAGTTCATTTCTTCACCTTTTCCTCATCACTATTGTCATCAACATTAGCAGTAACAGCAGCATCCCTGTCTATTTTGTGCTATTTGAACCAGTAAATTATTCCTAAATCTTTGCAGCCGTCTGAATAGGTAAGGTTTCTTATCAACCCCATTTTGTTGATAGGGTTCAGAGAGGTAAATCGTCTGACCCGAGTCACACTGCATGTGAGTGGTAGAGTCCGAATTCAAACCTGGGTCTATTCTCCCCACCACTCCTCCCTCTACCCCGCCATGGCCTCCTCTGAGACTTTGGGAGGCTCTGGTCATCCAGTAGACGGCAGGAATAGCCACTCTGTCCACTCAGAAGCACTGGAATCTGCCACGCCCCTGCCCAACTCTAACAGCTCTCGGAGCCAGTTTCTTGATTTCCATCAAGGAACTAGACTCCTGCTGACCCCATCAGGTCCCTGCCTGAAAGCGAGCCAACCCTTCTCCAGTTCCTTAGTCAGGCAGTTCCTCCACATTGCTGGGTTCCAAGCCCTGGGCTGTGAGCTGAGGACCCCAAAACGAACTAGCCGTGACTGCACCCAAGGAGCTCATGGTGTGGAGGGAAGACGTGTAGATAAACTACCTGGTAATCCACCACTCAGTCAGTATCCAGTAAATGCCACTGTGTGCCAGGACACGGCTAAGCCCAGAGAATACAGGGATTGGACGCAAAACGAAGATATGCTTTCTTCCCCGTCCCCCCTGCCCCAGAACTTACAGTTTGGGGCAGGAGAATCAATTTTTTAAAATATTTTTTAGTTGTAGATGGACACAATTGACCTTTATTTCATTTATTTATTTTTATGTGGTGCTGAAGATCGAACCCAGGGCCTCGCACATGCCAGGCAAGTGCACTACCACTGAGCCATGACCCCAGCCCGAGAATCAATTTTTTAAAATCACCAAATAAATATGTAATTCCAAGTTGGGAAAAGCGCTTTCAAGAATAGGTGGAAGTACATAAAATGGACGGTGGTGGCACATTGCAGAAATCCATCCCAAGGAGGTGACATTTACTTTGTAATTCAACACAGTATGCAGGATGCAAAAGAGGTGGAGAAGAGCACTCCAGGCAGTGGGAACAGAGTAGGTGGCGGCCCTGAGGCAGCAAGCAGCATGAAAATTCCAGGAACTGAAAGAGCCCTGTACAGCCGGTACAGAGAGAATGAGGAGAGGGATAGGGAGATGAGGGGGAGAGGTGGCAGGGCCAGACCACGCAGGGCCTTGCAGGAATTTGCTCCAAGAACAGTGGGACACCACTGGTGGATTTTAAGCAAGGAAATGACATGAGTTTGTGAACATTGTTTTTCTCGGGTGCTGGGGATCGAACCCAGGGCCTTGTGCTTACAAGGCAAGCACTCTACCAACTGAGCTATCTCCCCAGCCCTGAGTTTGTGAACACTTTAATGGGTGATTATGGCTATGGGGGTGGGGGTGCACTAAAGAACCAGAGGGTGAGGGGGTCGGCCATAAGGAAGTGTTCACATGAAGGATGATGGGGACAGAACCAGGAGAGTGGCAGTGGGAGAGGAAATAAGGAGAGGCCTCTGGAAGAAATTTTATGAGTACACAAAGCAAGATTTGATAGCTAGATGAATCTGGGGTGTGACAGGGAGGAAGGAACCCAGGTACTTGGAAGTACTTTCCTACCATAGGAAGATGGGGGAGGAGGGAGAGCTCAAGCTCAGTTGAGAAAGATCAGGGCACAGAGAGAGAAGAGCCTTGAAGATGGACTTGATGTTGGAGACGAAGGCTTCTGAGAGGGAGATTCTGAGTGAGGAAGAGCCCTCAGGGACTGACGTGGAGACAGGGTGGTGGGGGGAATCTGGAGGCAGATGACCAGTGAGAGCTGGACACTGGTCCAGGCAGCCAGGGAAGATGGAAACATGAGGTCAAGGTGAGGGTACGAATTCATGTACAGTCATTAGGACCTGGAGATTAAACAGGGGGATGCTAGGACATCTCAGATGGATATTGGGAAGGGGAGCAAATTTGGAGAAAGATCAGGAAGAAACACATTGGAAGCAGTAAGGTTTATGGATCAGACAACCAGTGATGCTTAGTAAACCACACTGACACAAAGCACTAGTCATACCCCCTGCCACCCCAGCTTCCCAAAGCCACTAGAATGTGCTATCCACCCCAAGGAAGAAGAGAAGCTCTGTGCTGTGACTCAAATAGCATAAATATTAGAAGACCAACCAGGTTGCTATTTTGCAACTGGACAGCTGGTGACCTAGGAACAGCCTCCCTGTATACTCTAGTTTTCAGTTTCCCAACTCTAAGAGGAAGGTAGGCTGTTCTAAGAGGAAGTCTTACTGTTGAGACTTCTTCCAGCTCTAAATACTATAGCTTGAAAGAAGCAAGAAAGGTAAGATGAACTGATGATCAGCTAGCTGTGGGACAAAAAGAAGAAGAATGAATTGTAGGCCTACTCTGTGGAAGACCTAGCTGAATTTACTCAATCCCTTGATTCCTCACTGCCACTTTAGAGACCTTAGAGATAAGGGCTCTTATTATCCCATTTTAAAGATGAGGAAACTGAGACCCACAGTCACCTAAAGTCTCACTGACCCCAAAACCCGTGCTTAAACGGCTGTGTTGAGCTCACTGTTCTTACCCTGACTTGCACGTGTCTCTCCCAAATTGCAGGTCCCCTAAGAACACAGTCCTTGGTCTCCATTGCCACATATTCCCCAGTTTTCAAAGGAGCAGGTGCTCAAAGAGGCTCTACCCTCTACCCTGAGTACCTCCTGCTGCACCCAGACTTTCCATAGTCCACGTGTGCATCCTGCTCTGCTCCAGCTCTGATTTCCCACTCATCCAGCATCAGCTCTTCAAGTTCAGTGACCACCGTTTTCTACCCTTGCAGGGAGCTGTCCAAAGGCTGAAACTTATCTCCTCAGTCCACATTCTTACCCTTGTCTACCCAGGGCCTTCCGGGGACTTCTGGATGCCCCCAGGACAAACCCAATTCACATTCCGTAGCCTCAAGAACTCTGTAGGGCCTCCCCTCTGTCCACACAAGCACCGAACCCCAGCTACACTGGAGGAACTGAGGTCATCCCCACCTTAGGGCTCCCAGTCTTCTCCTCCTTCAAGATTCAGCTCAGAGGCCATCTCCTCCGAGGGCCCTGTGTTCATCACATTCTACTACAATATTCATTTTTATTTTCTTCAAGGACTTTGGAATTTAATTACTGTATAGTTTTTTTACTATTTCCCCACCTAAAATGTAAGCTCTCTGAAAGCAGGTGTTCCTTTCTGTTTTCTTCACCATGATGTTCCTATTGTTATCGTGCTGGGCGTGAACCCTATTATTGTTGAATGAGTAAATCCCTCCAGGCTCCCATGGCCCACAGACTGAAGGCTATGGCCGGATCTCCAAGCCCAGGTGGACATGCCCCTTGCCAACCTCTTCAGCTATTTGCCCTCTAAGGATAGGACTGGGTTTGATTCATTATTGTTGAGATGGAACACAGCCCTGGGCCTACCTACATGTATCCAGGGCTCCAGAAATGTGTTGAATGAGGACATTTGCACATGAACTGAGTATATGTACATGAATATAATGACTAGTTTGGGGGTTAGACAGATGAAAATGGTTTCTCCCACTCATTTGCTATATAACTAGGTCAAGGACCCCCCTCTCTGAATCACAGGTTCCTCATCTGTGAAATAGGGGCAGTAACAGGCTGACAAGAACTGCATTAATCTTAAGTATAAACTTGCCACCATGATATAAGTACAAAGGAATTCATTAAATCAAGGTCTGAGTGAAGGGAAGGGAGGGAGTTTGGGGGTAAGAAGGATAATAGAATGAATCCAACATTATCACCCTATGTGCATATATGATTATATGACCAGTGTAATCCTACATCATGTATAACCAGAAGAATGAGAAGTTATGTTTGATGTGTCAAAATGCATTCTATTGTCATGTGTAACTAATTAGAACAAATTTTAAAATTTTAAAAATTCAAGGTCTGAGGTTGAGAAAATCAGGATCAATCTCAATGCCACCAATAGAACAGTGGCTAAGTAATTTGATAGTATGTTCATACTCAGGAATCATATGTGGTCATGAATGTGAATGAGATAGATCTCTGGATATGGACATGGAAAGTTCTCTAGGACACTATTCAGAAAAAGTAAGTTGAAGAATGAATTTTACACTTAGATATCATTTATGTAAAACACATACAAACACACACATTCTCTGTGGGTGCACAGGCATCAAGAGGAAAAGGTCTAAAAGGTAATTAATTAACTAATGACGACTGCCTTTGGTGAGGGGACCACGACTGGGGAAGCAGAAGGGATTCAAAGGAAATTTTAACCTTTTCTGTAATGATTTTGGTTTTGGCCATGAGATTATTTCATTTTTAAATCAGAATTAGAATACATAGGTGGAAAAGCAAAGCAATGATTATCCCAAAGATTAACCAGGCTGGGGGATCATGGTAACCTCCAGCAGGAAGGGAGGATACTTGGGAAGGGATGCAGGGCAGAAACCTGTGGATGCTGGGTGCATTTAGCACCTCCACCCTAGTGATGATTATAGAGATGCTCACTGGGTCAGGATTCATTAAACTGTACATTCATGTCTTGTCCAGTAACCATAAGCTTCCTGCAGACAGGGGACAATTTGTACACGTGGAGGTATCATCTGTCTCCTCTTCCCCCTTTCATTTCACTGCCCAGAAACAGATTTAAAATAAGTTGGTGTTCAGTGTTCAATAGGGTGCGCCCTGCGGCTGCAAGCTCTTGGAGGGGCCGAGGCTGCTGTCCAGGGTACTAACAGCCAGGACTGGAAGGCCACGGATGGAGGCTGGAAAAGTAAACCGGTTCTAAGACTTCCTCCTGTAAAGGCCACTCTAGACATGCCTTGCGATTTGACACCACCCCTTCTGCTACTCGGCCCTTGCTCTCTCCCACCCCCTGCTCATTACCCCTGTGTTGGCTGTCTTTCTGTCCCTGCAACCCAAGCCAAGCTCTCCTCCTTGCCTCAAGATCTTTACCTATGCTCTTCCCCTGCCTCGTCATTCCCATGCCTCCTCCCCTCACTTACTGCAAGATCCCAGTTAAACGTGACCTCCACGGAGAGGTCTTTTTGATCATTCTTCCCCAAATAGCTCTTCTTCTTCCCTCATCACTCCATTCTCTACCATGCTGCATTTTCTTCTAGAACTCTCCTCTAACGTTCAAGTTTCCACGTGTTATGTCTTATGAACTTGCTAATTACCTCTCTTCCCCAACCTGAATGCTTTCTCCTGGAGGATGGGGAGCATGTCTGTCCTGTTCCTCTTTTAAAGGACTTCAGGTGCACAAAACTGGATTAATTAAAATCCTTGGTTATGGTATATTCTCATCACTGGGCTGGATAGAGCTCTTCTTCATTATTCATCTGTTTACTTATGTGTTTTTAATAATGTGTAAAATTATTAACACACCACTCAACATTCCAATTAGACCTGTGACAATAATTTCACTGACTTGGGTCTTCCGTGTGTTTCCAGTGCCTGCAACGTAAAGGGTACTCAGTCTACTTGCTAAAGAAGAAGCTGAATGGGAAAGGACCTCCATACCCTGCCAAAGGTAACTAACGGGAGTGTGCACCTGGCCTCCCAAGGAGGTGGTTGTCTGCTAAGCACCCCAGTTGGAGAGACTGATGCTCAGCAAAGTTAGGTCATTTACCTGGGGTTACGTGGATGGAACTATGACCAGCACTACGCAGGTGGACTCCAAAGTCCACCCTCACCATCACTGTTTTCTTCCTCAAACTTCCACTTTGCCCACTTCTTCCCTTTGACTCAAATGGTGGGCTTAGACCTGGGCTTTGCTGGCCAAGACATCCACATATCTCCCTTTCCTGTCTTGTTATAGCCTCCTGCCAACAAGAGCCAGTCACTAGGAGCTTCTCTATGGGTTGTCCACCTTGAGTCACAAGGACTCTGGGATGCAGACCAAATGGTATTTCCTACTCCACTTTACAGGCTCCTGGCACATTCTGCAAGCTCACACAGCAAGTCCAGGTGTGAGAGGAGCCTACACCTTTCAGAGTACTTGTTCCTGACACCACCTTGCTCAGAGTTCACCTCTTCCATGGAGTCTCCCAAAGGAAGGCCTCTCACTCACCTCCAGGTTTGATCTCATTCTGACTACAAAACTCCCCTCAGTGCGGAGGACTCCAGGCACTTTGGAATTTATGTGGAGACCAACAAATAGATACAACCCAGGCCCCTACCTCCCGGGGGTTCCTCCAGGCTCCTAGAGAAGAAGCAACACCTGCCCTGGTGAGAGGAAAAGCTAGGTGTGTGCAAGCCCAGACCTTAACTCTGTTCTCCGCGTCTTTGAGCCTCAATATCATCACAAATTCCTTCACTTCCCCACTGCAATCAAGGCCACCACAATCTCTGCCCTGAGTGACTTTAGCAAGCTCCTCCCTGTGGGTCTTCTGGCTTCCATGCCTGACCCTGATGAGTCTTGTCTTGTCTCCTCTTGACACTCAGAGAGTATGCTCAGTACCCAACAAGCACCTGGCTCCAGGAGAGTACTCAACAGACATACTGAATGCATGTGTTCCAAGGGGGCACCTAAGGCAGAAGTCTTCTGAACCCCAGTTTCCACTTCCATAATCCAGACAATATTCCTCCATTACAAGGTATAATGAGTCTTCAAGCAAAGAATGAATATTGACAATGCTTTAGAAAAAGGGTTCCAAAAATATAAAAGCTTTAAAGAGCCAAAACTAGGGGGTGAGCATATTTCAGAGAAGAGCAAGAAGGAAGGGCATGACCTTTTATCAGGTAATCTTACTGTATTTCATATTTCCTGTTTCATTGGCTCCTATGAGATGGCAGTTATGACCCAAAGGAGGAAACAGGCTCAGAGAGAAGCATGAGTCCATGGCAGAGCCATGATTTGAACCCCTCACACCAAAGCCTTCACATTTTCCAAGCACCTCCTTAGCCATGGATCTCAAAAAACGTGTCTGGGTTGAATCAGTGAAAGTCGACCAGAGTCATTGGGCCTGAATGGCAGTCCTGGCTCTGGCACTTACTAGCTGGTGACCATGAGCAAGCCACTTGCCTTCTCTCAGCCTCAATGGCCCCATCTAGAAAGCAGGATTAATGACAATGCCTGCACCTAGGGTGTCAGGGTCAGCAAGAGTACACAGGTCACAGAAAGCAGTCCATGAGCAGCTATGAGGATTGTTACTCTTCCACTTGAGGGAACAGCATGAGCAAAATATGATGAGAAGCCAGTGGAGAGAGGGACACTCAGGGAGGACCATGTAAAAGCAGGGACATCTGGAGCCAGATGGGAAGGGACTTCCAAATCTGCACCTAGCTGCCAAGGCAGGAAGTGGGGAGGATTGATGAGTCCTGAACTTCAAGGAACAGCTCCTGACCATGTGTATGATCCTCAGGAAGCCCCAGAGGTAGTGAAGTGGTTGCTGCAGAAGGCCAAGAAAGGGACACATGGATACTGCCGTAGTGGAAAGATCCGTTGACCATTTGGGTCACAAAGTCTTGGATGAAAATGGCAGCTTAGAAAGGAGATCCAGGGTCACCTCAGAATTCTTTTCCTGTCAAGTGCCTCCCACCTGTCAACTTCTCAATTCACCCCAGAGATTCTGAATCCCTTGCTCTTTTCTCTGTTCTGCCCCTGCTCTACCTGAGGTCATCCTCCTCTCTGTCTCTCTCTACCCCCTGGACTGTCTTATGGCACAGGTTCTTCTTCACTCTGTCATTTGCTCTACAGATATCTCTTGAACCCTGTCCATGTGACAGATACCGAACTAGAAATCAGTTCAGTATCAGTCATATGGACAGACCCCTGTCACAGGCCAAAACTCCTAACCCAGAAAACTGACTGTGGAGGTGGGGTCTGGGGTCTTAAATCCATCCCTTACACTACTCCTTAAAGCATGACTCTAGTCATGTCACTCCTGTGCCCAGACTGAGAAGAAAAACCCTGGCATCCCAGGCTGACCTTCCCTCCTTCCTTTCTCTCTCTATTTCTTTCTTTCTTTCTTTCTTTCTTCCTTCCTTCCTTCCTTCCTTCCTTCCTTCCTTCCTTCCTTCCTTCCTTCCTTCCTTTCTATATTTTTTGTGGTACTAGGGGTTGAACCCAGGGGTGCTTAACCACTGAGGTCTTTTTATTTTTTATTTTGAGACAGGGTCTCACTAAATTGCTGAGGCTAGCCTCTTGACTTGCAATCCTCCTGCCTGAGCCTCCCAAGTCACTGGGAATTATAGGCATGTGCCACCATGCCCAGCAGGCCTTCCTATTTCTACAGATTCAACTCCCCAAGCCACCAAGAGATAGTGAGAGCCCAGTCCTGCATCCTTGGAGATATCATGGGGGATGTGACTGTGGGATGACCATGTTCATCAGACTGGGGATCCTTCTAGAGAAACCCCCAAACCTCTCCCAGAAACTAAAAGAACCCTGAGCTTTCTAGGCACAGGATATGCCATGAACATCATCTGAACTGTTTATATTTCAGGGGGAAGCCAGACTCAGGACAAGCAAGTGACTGGAGCAAAGCCACACAGGAAGTGTGTGGCAAACAGATGGGCCCAGGCCTGAGGACTCCAACCCTGAGGACGCCAGCTCTGTGTGTGCAGGTGTAGATGAGCTCTCACCCCAGCAGTCACTGATACTAAGAGAAAGAGAGGAGAGGGGCTTAAGACCCTTTCTCTGCGCTTCTCACTGATGTTCCAAGGAGCTGGGCCTCTGTTTATTTTTACAGTAGTGGGAGGGGGGACGAACCAGGAGAGCTATAGGAAGAGACAAGAGATGGAGGTGGGTAAGGGTTGAGGGGAAAACAGAGCAGGGGAAAGAGGGGTGTAGGGAGGGAATAACTGGGGACTTGAAAGGTAGAAAGGAGAAGTGTGTGGAGGTTTTTAAATCCCTGGAGGGAAAGGCAGCAATAAAGGAGAGAATCAGAGTCAAACAGAGAGACAGAAAGATACAGAGAAAGGGAGGTAGAGACAGAGAAAAGCGGAAAGGGAGAAAAAGAGAAAAGAAAGGAGGTAGGAAGAAAAGCAAGCTGCGGTGGGGCTACGGAACCTTCTGCGACTTGCTTCCCCAACATCCTCTCCTCGGCCCCTCACACCAGCAGTCCTCCGGGTGTGTGGTGATGTCCCTGGTCCTGGGCAGAGCTGAGACTGATAGATGGAGAGGTGTCCAGCTGCCCTCCCTGTCTTTCCCCCTTCGCTCAGCTGCCTCCCAGGAAAAGGGGCCACCTTCAGAATGGAAGGGGTTGAGGAGGTCCCGAGGTTACAGTAGAGGCCAAGCCGGGTATGCCTCCCTCTCATGTGCTGTGCAGGGGACACCCCATCTGTTCTTGTTGGTGGCCCCTGTTGGCTGCAGCTGCTGGGCAGGCGGCTGTTCCCCCGATTTTAGCCAACACCTCCCTCAACCTGTGGCCACCATCTCCCTGCTGCCCACTCCAACACCCTCCTGTCCCTCCTCCTCCTGCCCATCCCTGTACCCCACAAGGCCATTCATCCAGAGCCCACCTTTCTGCTCCCCTATGGGCCTGGGGTTAGGGAGGGGAACAGAGCAGCCTAGGTGGGGGTGGAGAGCTTGGTGGATTATTGAGGATGTGCGGGGACTGCAGCTGACATGGATGAGGAGGAAGAGGAGGGGGTCTTGGTGATGGACGATGCTGATTCTTTGGTGGGGCCATGGCAGGCAAGGGGGGTGGAGGAGGGCTGGGGGAGGGGTGGTGAGGAAGCAGGTTGGGGGGAAGCAGGACCAGGCTCACATTTGGCATTCAGGGCAGCTGACAATAAAAATGCTTTATTGCCAAGAAACTGGATCGATCGGGGCTGGAGGGGGCCGGCAGGGGGGACGCGGAGGGCTCAGCGCAGAGGCCGGCGGCCCGGCCTCCGCAGCGACCAGGGCCCGAGCCGCCCTCCCCCCTGCGCCCCCCTCCCCGCCTCCTGCCCTTTCTCTCTCCTGCAGCCACCGCTTAGTTCTTATTATATTTTTTCTTATATATTTTTTCCCCCAGCTTCTCCTGCTCCTGTTTTTTTTTTTTTTTCTTTCTTTTAATTTTTTTTAAAAACTCACTGCACTCCCAATGCTGCAGGCCAGGTGGGGGTGGGGTGGGGGTGTCTGTCCAAGCCAGGCCCTACCCACAGGGCTTCCAGGGCTGCTGGTTCCAGGATGAGCCCCACTTTGCCTCCATATTCCCAAGTTCGATCAGGTCCCCCCCTACAGCCTGGCCCCTTACATGCGTAGCTTCTCCTGTCACCCCTCCTAGAGCCTCTGTTCACCGTGGAGCACCCCCACACCCATAGTGGGCCCAGAGCCCTGTCCAGACCTTCCTCCCCTCCCCCCTACCTGGCCCCCTGCTCACTCCCTGAGCCATTTGGCTGATGGTCAGAACTGTCCGTCAAGGGGGCTCTGAGCCCCTAGGGACCCAGATGGGAGGAGGGAGGGGGAGAGGTCGGGGGTCAGGCCACGTCCCCTCAGCTCGTCTCTTTCCCCTCCCCCTTCCTAACAAAGGGAGCAGTGGCCTGATGCTGGGGTGGGGGGTGCCTGGTACTCAGGGAAGCAGGAGAGGGACTGGAGATGGCCATGGGCAGGAGGCGGGGTGGGGGCTGCTGGCCCCTCCTCGGCCCGCCCCCTCGGGTCAAGGCTAAGGTGATTCCTCAACCTCTCCAGGCTGGGCTTGGAGGGGAGGAGGATCTGGGCAGACAAAGAACTGGAGCCCCGGGGAGTTGGGGGCTGGGGGAAACACCTGGGACCCAGCAGTCCTGGCTGAGGGA
The DNA here is from genome assembly GCF_902686455.1 of Sciurus vulgaris. Classification (NCBI taxonomy): domain Eukaryota; kingdom Metazoa; phylum Chordata; class Mammalia; order Rodentia; family Sciuridae; genus Sciurus; species Sciurus vulgaris. The sequence goes on along the minus strand of NC_136478.1, from coordinate 52,726,440 downwards.
GGGGCTGGACCAGGCACCCTCCTGGTCCTGGTCTCACCCTCCTGATGGCCTTGCCTGCCATCTGCACCAATCTCAATGAATTCCAGGGCCATACAGAACCTTCCAGCAGGAGCAGGGTTGCATGGGGGAAGGAGGGAAACTGAGGTCCAGTGAGGGAAGACAGAGCAACGGATAGGATCGTGGATGGAGGCACAGCCCCAGTCTTCCCAGTGCTGTCCCGGAGCCTTTCCCCACCACCCCTTCCTACCAGGGGAGACATCTTCCTTCCCCGCCCAGGTCAGGGGTGACTTAGATGGAGGGGGCAGGTAGTAGGAGGTTCTATGGAGAAGGAAAGAAAGCTGAAGCGGGCAGAGGCTGAGTCTCTTCTGGCTTAGGCCAGCAGGGAGGAAAAAGAACCAGAAGAAAGAAATCCTCAGTGTGATCTGTCCTGGCACTGGCTTGGCACAGTTATAGTGAGAAGCAGATGAAAAGGGCAAAACCACGCAGATAGGATGCTCCTAAGTGCAAGGAAGGGCCTTCAGAGAGGTTTCGCTTTGGCTCATGGTCAAACAGCAAAGGAAGAGGATCTACAGTCCTGTCTACCCCCAAATAAACAGGACACTGCCTCGGGGACCTGCCCTTCCTGACTATGGAGGGCAAAGGGGGGCTAAGGTGGCAAGCAGCTCTGAGCAGGGATAAAGAACTGCCAGAGAGACAGAAAGAGATGGGCAGATCTTCTGTGCCTAAATTCTCCTACCAAGGCTGAGATGGCTCTCAGGGAGAGGGCCGCAGCCAGGGTGGGGGAGGGAGAGGGCAGGGCAGACCTCTTTTGGGGAAGTGGGCCAGGCTCAAGCATGCCCCCACAGCCTGCCCAGGAGGCCCCAGATGGACCAAGGACTATAGGGGTCCCGGCTGCCCTCCCCCAAACCTCCCCTCCCTTCTCTCCCTCTCTTTCTCGGCTGGCTATCGACCGGGGCTGTGACATGGTAGATCAATACGGCAGGGATATAAAGCCGGCTGGCTGGCTGCCTGCCTCTCCCTCTCTCTCTCTCTCTCTCTCTCTCTCTCTCTCTCTCTCTCTCTCTCTCTCTCTCTCCTTTGCTTGCCTTGCTTCCCTTCCCGGAGCCAGCCGCACCCAGGCCCCCCACCCCCATGCACCCCTTACCCCAGCTTCTGAGGGGCCAGGGCCCCTACCACCACTCCCCTACAGCGGGAGAGCTTAGGGAGGCTGAGAGCTTGGACAGCCAAGAAAGGGGGTGAGTATGGGAGTGGGCAGGGAAGCAGACGGGAATGGTGGTCCCACCTGCAGGTAAGGGGACTGGGATAAATTGAGACACTCCCCAGAGAGAAAGCAGGCATCCCCTCAGTTGGGAGCGGCTTAAGGAGATGAGGCCCTTTGAAGGTAGGTGAGGGATAAAGCTCTGGGAGGTGGGCAGGGGCCCCTGGGGGCACTGGAGACACACAGTCCTAAGTCCATGGGAAGGGAGGGCCTGGGGTGCTGGAATGAGCTAGGGTGGACGGATGCAAAGAGAAGAGTGGGCACCTCAGGCAAGCCTGCCACCCTCCCCCAGGGCCAAGCCTGCCCCATCCTGCGGCTTTCTGTGGGTGGAACCTGCCTCGCCCTCACCCCAGGGCCTGGCCTGCACGTGTGTGGGAATGGGGGACTTGTATGGTGTCCGAGTTGCTATACGTACAGGGTGTGAGCAGGTCCATGAGCTCTGCTGGGCACTCAGGGGCTGTGCGTCCTGGGTGTCTTGGCTCCTGAGTCATGTCTGTGTGACCATGAGTCTGTGGGTGTGTCCCAGGGGCCCTCTGGGGTTGTGTGTGTATTTCCATGTGTGTGTGTCTCCCTGAACCTGAGTGTCCTCTTGGGGACGTGTGAATGTATCCCAGGAGCACTTCAGGGAATACTCTCTGTCCCCAGGAAACGTGAAGGCTGCATGTTCCTATGTGCTCTCTGCGTGTGGTGGCATGTACATGGCCCCGGCAGAGTATGTCTGAACACGGGCATTTCCATGAGCGATTCTCCACGTGTGCCGGTGCCTTGTTGCTGGGGGCTGAGCGTGCGCTTCAGGACTGTGTGGCTGTATCTGTGTGCATCAGAAGCTCTTTCTCTTTGAGTGTAGGAGTTTCCATGTGGTTCTCTGTGTCTACGTGCTCCAGGTATCCCTGTGTGTCGACGGCTGAATGCATTTCCATGAGTGGAATGGAGGCTCTGGGTGTGTCCCTATGTGTGTCATGGTGACTTGTGCACATGATGGTGTATGTGGGGCGGAGAAGCTACACCCCTGAGTCTTGGACTGAGGAGGGGGCAAGGTGGCAGAGGCTGCCACTGAGACACTGGCTTGGCCTTTTCATCAATTCATCATCTCCAAATACCAGTGCGAGGGCCTGCCTGCCTTCCTTCCCTTTCCTGCCAGAGGCCCCAGACCCCGCCAGGGTGGGCACAGGCCCCTTCCCTTCTCCCACCTTGGGCAGGCAGTACCTCTGCTCCTCAACACCCCCTGCTTTGGTGGATGTCACCTCAGCTCCACCAAGCGACCTCCGTCCCTCCCAACCCCCCCAGCGCCACCCGCTCCCCCCGTCCTCCCCCCACCACAAGTCCAGTCCAACCCAGACAAAAGCAATTACTCCTGAGGTAGGATGTGAGTGTGGGTGTTAGAAACAGAAAAGGGGGGAGGGAAAGCAAGAGAGAGACACAGCACACAGGCAGGGATGGACAGCCAGAGACCCAGAGAGACAAGGATGGAGAAGAGATTGGCAGAGTGAGAGACAGTGGGACACAGAGAGAGACACAGAGGGAGAAGCAGAGTCAGAAGATGAAAGAGAGAAGGGACACAGACACAGCAACCAGGAGGCAAAGGCAGAGGGAAAAAGGGGCGGAAGGGAACATGGAAAGAACATGCTCGAGAGACACACAGAGAACGAGAGCAGAGGGATGCGGAGAGACAGGGAGAGACAAGACGAGAGTGAAAAGCCAGAGATGAGCAGCCACACAGAGGACACAGATCAAGAGAGAATGGGAGCCAAGAGGGAGAACGAGGGAGCCCCTGGGTGGCGGGGAGAACGAGCACACAGAGAGGGATAGAAGCCTGAGTGAGAGAATGAAGCAAGGCCGAGACAGAGCGAGAGCCAGGGATGAAAGAGAGCCGCAGCCGGAGGTGGAGGGAAGTTGCTGAGGTACTAGGAACTCCAGGACAGCAAGCCGAAGGGAGGGAGGCCAGGTCCCAAGTGGTTAGTCTCACACACACACACACACACACACACACACACACACACACACACGCACACACACACGTCAGCTTTCTCCCACCCTCCAGGTGGGAAGTCAGGGATTGCCGAGCCCTTCCAACAGCGCATCGGGCCCCTAGGAGCCAGGAGCAGGAGCATGGGCTGGGCTCAGGACCACAGGGTGGGTGGGAGCAGGGACCCCCCACCACGCTCACCCTGCACACACCGGGACACAGGCACCGGGAGCCTTGGACAAGTTCCTCACAGTCTGCCAGTCACAGTGAGCCTGAGGAGGGCGCAGGAACCCAGGCGTGAGGCACTTTCCTGCCCCACAGCCCCTTTTCCTGGGCTGCCCTCAGCCTCATCCCCCCATTCTTTCTCACCGCCCCCCAACCCAGTGGCCTTCCTCTGTCACCTACCACGCTCACACTCATGTGCTCTCTCTCCCCGTCTCTTCCTCACTCTGTGTCCCTTGCTCTGCTTTCTCGCCTGACTTTCCCATCTCCCTTCCCCTTCGTCATTCTTCCCCTTGCTCCTTCTCTCTACATGCCTCTCTCACAGGATGCGCTCCGAGTCCTCGAGTCTCTCTCCACGCCCCTCTGGCATATTTCTGGACTCCCTTTCTTGAATGATGCCTCTGGGCCCCCAGAGGAGCCCAGGCGATGGCAGCGCAGGAGTCCGGGAAGCGGTCCTGCGGTGACAGGGCAGGGAGAGAGCTCGGCTCCTGTTTTTCCTTCAAGGGCCTTATTTCCTTCTCCCTGTCCTTGCCCGCTCCTCACCCCCAGCAGGCTCCACATCTCCTGTGGCTCTCGCTGGAGACAGAAGTAAGACGCGTACTCCCCACAAGCAAGACTCAGAAACCCTGGCACAAAGGAAAAGGAGGTGACCAGTAAGGAATGGAGAGGCTAAAATACAGATGAAGACTCAGAAAATGAAGAAAGAAGAGGACAGGGTGGAACCACCTGGCAGAGAAGAAAGGAAGGAAGACCAGGAACCAAGATCTGCAGTCCTGGGTGGGCTTGGGACACTCATCGCGATTCCCAACAAACCTTGCTAAAACATCAAGGGTTGGACTCTCAGACCCACCCTCGGTCTGCCAGCTCTCACACAGACCCCTGAGGAGCATCTCTCTCTATCTGAAGTCAGAGCCCTGTGCCTGCCCTCAGCCCCTGGGGCTCCATGCTTGCCAGAATGGTGGGCACTCGGCCTTCAGTTGCTGTGGGACTGTCAGGGGTTTCAGGGACCCATTATTCCAAACTTGCTAAGAGACGTGAGCCATGTTTACCTCATCCACTTCTGCCTAGCCCACCCCGTGGCCTACAGACACTCCCAGTCTATAGCTGTCACTACCCACCCCACCCAGTGACAACACTCAGCCAAAGGGATCAAGCAATCTCTTACCACCTCCCCACACCCACGATGGGAGACAGCCCCTGGCTTTTGGACTATAAATCCAGTGAAGAACACCATGCCCACGGCCCCTACCCACAACCTGGCTCACACAGCTGCCACCTATAGAGTATCTCATGGGTCTCATCCCAAAGTCACTCACACCAAGAGAGCTGCCTGCCCCCACTGAAGCTGTGTTCCAGTGCCCCTCGAGCCACATCTGTAACAGCAAACGCCCTAGTCCTAAAGCCAAAGCACCCCAATTGCGATGCAGAAGGAAACTGATTGGGCCTGAAGATCTAGATGAGTCCCTGACCCACCTACTCACTTCTGGATCTTATCTGCACCCACCACCACCCCTACACCCTCACCTGGGGAGAGCCACTCCACTTTGTGGCTCAACACCCCTCCTCACGCAGCCCTGAGTCCTCTTCACGTCACCTCACCAGACACGGTGATGAAAGTCTTTCACCCACAGCTAAATTCCTGCTTCCGAGGCCTTTAGGACTCCTTTGGTTAGTTTGGGTTCCCTGGGGAAACCACCCCCCCCTCAACTCGTGAGCACATCTGAGTCATCTCTGTGACCCTGAGACCAGTTTCACATGCCCTTTTGTGTAAGGATGGAGGGACAAAAGGGAGGGAGAGACAAGGTGATAACGCAGCCCTGCTCCTGCCCTGGTACTCTGAGGGTATCAGGCCCAGATAACTGGCCATGGGGACTCTGAGGCCAGACTGGGATCCACCCATAGTGAATAAGAGCCAGTCAGCTAGCCACACCTTCCCACTCACCAGAACTCTAACTTACTCCTTGGCTTCTCCTAACCCTCAAGAGCTTTCCTTTATCATCGCCTCCAAAATACTTCTGGAAGCCCCCTAAGCAAGCCAGTCTCTTTCTTTCTTCCCTAACCCAGCACCTTGCAGTCCCCTGATTCAGGCTAAAAGTGTTTATGCCTGACTCTTCACCAGCTGGGGGAGGGGGGGTCCCTCTGAGGCCTCAGAAGACCTGCCTCTTCTCTTCTCCTTCAATGTTTCGAGGCCTAGTGCACAAGAAATTCCTGAAAATGTTGGCTGCAAGAATAAATGAATGGATAAGGGTTTATGTGTCTGTTTGCTCACTTATGTATTCACTCAACAAATACTTACTGAGCATTTATATTGTGCCAGGGATTCGGTGCCGACGTGTTAGACAAACAGCTTCCCCTCACCGTGAAGCTTATGGGGGAGACACTAAGCACATAATGTATAATCAGCATGGCAACAGTGCTCAGCAGGGAAGAGGGGTATAATCTTGCCCAGTGATCAGGAAGGTTGCTCAAAGTAGGGGAGCTGAGGGAGGCAGAGAGTGAACCCAACCAATAGTGGAGCGAAGGCCCTGACGTGGGGGGGAGAGAACTGGAGGAAGGTGCCCGGAGAGTGAGGGAGGCGGGGCCAAGCCCTAGCAAGGCCGCCGAGGCAGACCTGGGCCCAGGCTGGGCTGGCAGTCCTGCTCACCGTGGGGACATGGAGCATGGAGGAAGCCTCCAGGCAGTTTAGGGGAACTACTTACCTTCCAAGTGTGGCTATGAAGGAAAGGCAGTGGAGGTGGGGGCAATATTTGTTGTAGTTGTGTGACAAAATTATATACCTAAAAGTGTGTGACCGCTTTCAAAGATGTCTCCCTGAGGGTTGAGCTTGTCCTTGAACCACTCAGATATCTGGCAACAGCCTCCAAGGCAAGTTTACAAACTCCATCAGCAAAATGCCTCTCTACTGAATTATTTTCTCTAGTTTTACTGGAAAACCCACAGGTAGCCCCAGTATTATGCAACACCTTCATCCCTAGGTTTAGCAGAGTTGGTGCTAAATCAGACTTCAGGTGTTCTCCCAAATCAAATTTACTCCCAAAGCAAAAAGATCTGCAACCCTGTGGAGATTCAAAAAACTATGGTAGGTTTTGGTGAGACAGAAGAACAAAAACTAAGTTCAGGCAGACTTGAGTTCAAACTCTGACTCGACTATGGACATGCTGGAAGACATTAGGCAAGTTGCCTTCCCTTTTTGTTCCTTAGTTTCCTTCCCCTGTAACAGGTGACTAAAACCAACTTCACAGGGTCACAGTACAGATTAAAGGCAAAATGCCTAAACAGGGCCTGGCACATAGGTGGCCCCTAATAAATATGTTTCCTTATTGGAATGTAACAACTCTCCCTCACATGTTACCAACTCTGTCCATATGTCCATAAAACTATGATACTTAATGAACACCTATTGGAAGACAAAGAGTTAAAATAATAGACCTAACTGCAACCCCTACCAACTCTGAAACATAATTAAAGCCTTCTGTTACTTTAGTCTAAATTTCAGGCACTCCTCAAAGCCAGCCTCTAATCCCCAAATTAACTCTGCAACCTAGAAGATCCCAGACCCTCTTTTCAACCTTGAGGGTATCGGAGAGGACAGGAGTATTCCTGGGAAAGCCACAACTCTGGTTCCCTGAAGAAGGCACACTAATGAAAGGACATCTTGTAAATAATACACCTATACCTCACAGAAGAGGGATCTGTGGATAAGCTTTGGGGTCTATGAATATCCCCAAGTGATAACACAACCAGGTAGTTATATGTTTTCCTTGGAGGCCTATACTGCTGCAAAACTAGGCATCGAAAGCCAAAGTTTGCCCCCAAAGTATGTTTGGGACCACAATGAGATTTTTGAAACCTTGCCTTAGCTGTCAACATTTAGAGTCTGGGAGATTTTACCTGGGTATGGTGGCATTCGCCTGTAATACCAGTTATGTAGGAGGCTGAGGCAGGCGGATGGCAAGTTTGAGGACGGTCTGGGCAACTCAGCAAGATACTATCTAAAAATAAAAAGGGCTAGGTGTGTAGCTCAGTGGTAGAGTGTTTGTCTAACATGCAAGCAGCCCTGGGTTCAATGCTCAGTACTGGGGAGACGGGTGGAGAAGAAAGAACTGGAAGATTTCACATAAAAATTGGGATTTCTGGCTTCTCTTGAAAAATCAGAAAATCTGGCAAGTCAGGGCTACCTCTGTACATGAGCATAGTCCGTGGACCCACCCTACACTGATGCTCATTGCTAGAGCCACAAGAAGCCAAGTGCAGCCCCCACCAAGGCTAATGCCCGGAGCCCTTGCTTCCCACAGATTTGAGTGGCTGGGAAATTTTGGCTTCAGTTTGGTCACCTCACTGGGACTTCACAAAGTAGTATTTGCTCAGGGTATTGCTTCCAGATGTATCTTGAGCTCCTATTTCCTAAGGCTACATGATTTACAGAGAACTTCTTTCATCTTTGCAATATCTTTGTGTGGTTGATACTGTGATTTCCCATTCTTTGACAGATGGGGAAACTGAGCCATGCCCAGGATCACAGAGCCACCTGCTGCCTATCCTTCCTCTATCTCATTTGTCCTCTACACAGCACTTAAGGTGGGTTCTGTTATTATTCCCACTTGTAGGTGAAGAATGGAGGCATTGACTTTTCCAAGTCCCTTGCAATTAGGCATACCTAACCCCAGAGCTGTGATCTGAGCCACTGTTAACCTCATCTCTCTCCCACTGACCCCTAATACTCATCCAAAGAAACACCTATGGTTACCAACACTAGAACTACTGATTTGGCCAGAAAGCCATGGGATATATGGAGGAAGAAAACAGTCAGACTCTAACCTCTGGGGTTTGGGGACAGCACAGAGAAGGGAAGCAACCTCCTGAGGGAGGCCAGTGATGAACATTGGAAAGCAGAAGTTTCTGTGAGCAATCAGGATCACCCAACACAACAATACCATGGCTCTTACCTCTTGGGCAGACACAGCAAAGCTAATACATTCAGGCCACCAACCCGGTCCAGTAGAGAACCTAGAGAGACACAGAGAGAGAATAGAGTCAACATTCCAGGGTCTCAGCCTCCCGCAGGATGACACACCCCTCTAGCAGATGGATTTTCTTCCTGTCTCACCATCAGGAGTTGCGGGCTGGCGAACTGTGAAGGCAGGTGCCTGGAACTCAGTTCCTGCCACCCACTTGTTACCTTCGGTCTTCATGTATGGCCTCTGAAATGTGTCCATGTTCTCGTAATGGGCACGTTGGTGCCTGCCCTAGTTGAATACCTGTTTTTCCCTCCTTAAATGACAGGGACTATCTTGCAGTCTTAGCATTTGGCAGAGGGCCTGGTAAATTTGAGATACTAAGTACATAATGGATGACTGAATGAATGGATGAATGGATATTAATTAATTAGCAAACTGTGCATCTCAAAAGACTGTTGGGAGGATACAGGGAGAAAGAAATGTAAAGGGTTTCTCATTATGAGGTGCCTATGTGCTGCGGGGAGATGAAAACGAAAGTCCTAATGATGATATTTCTGACTTGCACATTTGTGCATTCATTTATTCCTTTATTCAGTTAACAAATATTGAGGGGGTACAGACATGAATTCGACAGGCCTCCGCTCTGTCTACTGTGAGGTTCATAAGCAAGTTGGGGATACAGAGTAAAGAGCCAATGCCAACACTCTGGAGTAGACAGAGGGTGCTTCAGGAATCCTATAGGAAAGATCTTATGGAGTAATCAACACCCAAGACAAATAAACTCAAGTCAGACAAAGAGCCAGGTAGAAGGAAAGAGTATGCGAGTCCTTTGCCTTCCCGGGGTTCAGTGACAGAGTAGGAAAGGATGAGTCTTTGGAGATCACAGGAGCAGCACCCTGTCAGGCCTCAAGAACCTGGTCCAAGCAGCTAGGGTCCATCAGAGAGCGGGAGGGACAGGATGCAGTTTATCTTTGGTTTAGGTCCTTCTGCATGCTGTGTAGAGATGGAGAAGACAGAGAGATAGACAGGAGGGATGAAGACCCACCCCCAAAGTGTTTTTGCTAAGCTTCTCTACAGCCCTGCAAGAAGGAGGAGCAAGGTGTTATTGTCCCTACTTTACAGATGTGGTGGATGAGGCTGCAGGAGGTGTGACCCGTCTGGGATTGTGTACAGCTCAGTGAGGGAAAGAGCTGGCTAGAGAGCTCAGGAGGCAGGAAACCTCCTCTCTTCTTAAAAAAGCTGCTTGAACCCACATAAGAACAACCCTTGCCTCTGCTTGCTGTGGGCATTCAGAGAAGGGGCCAGGCAGGGACTGTGGGATAGGGAGAGACTTTCCAGGATTACAATCAGTCCTTCCTACAAGGCAGGCACTGACAAGTGGACAGTAAGCCATGGTTCAGAGTGGCAGAGCCCTGTGGGCAAGGTCACAAAGCCAGGAAGCCCAGCTCTGCCTGACATCTGTGTGTCCCTGTGAGTTTGCTCCTGAGAGGGGAGGGGAGAGGAGAGGCAGGACTGACCATGGCCTTCAGTGTTTGATAAATGACTTTTCTATCTCATGGCAGATCTGCTGGCCCAGATGGGGAGACTGAGTCCCAGGACACACAGAATTCAGGGAGGTATCAGAGTTCAGGAGGAGAAAAGAGAAAGAGAACAAGATAGACCGAGATGGAGGGAAGAGATAGATGAGAGAAAAGAGATAGGGAGACACAGAGAGGAAGAGTGAATAGCCAGAGAGAAAAGTTCGAATAGGAGAGAAAAGGGGGGTAAACAGAACCAGGGGTCCCCCAAATCTCCCTCATTTCCCTTTCTCTCCATAGGCCTCTTGCTGGGCCTCCATCCTCAAGGGCAGAAGGGGATCAGGACCCCCGTCCCTGAGGCAAGGGAGGAGCAGGGGTTGCTCCCCCTCAGGGGCTGCTCCCCCCACCCCCCGCCCCAGAGCTAATCAGCGGCTGTCATCTCCACGGTGAGGTCTTGGTTAAGGAGATTTAGGGCCAGGATCAATAGGAAATTTAAAAATCGATGCAGCGCGCAGGGCAAAATCGATGGCGTTTAATCGCCTTGCCGATTCCCAGTCAAAACAATTAGCCGCGCTGAGTGTTGAACACGGTGGCGACACGGCATTAACCGTCAATATTGGTGTAAGTGATGGCGGGGCGGGCAGGGAATCCCCAGGTCTCAGAGGGGCCTGGAGTCAGACAGTGCCTTATGGCCGGGGTCTTCCCCAGAGGCAGTCCCCCCACGTTGGGGCTTCTCTCCAGCAGGGCCCACTCATGTCTCTTTGCCCTCGTCACCTGGTATACTGCCCATGGGCAGCACAACCGTGGCCTGTCTTCCTCCAACTCTCCCCATCCCACCTCCCAGACTCCCAAATCCCCATATCCCTGACAGAGGGAAGAGGACCCCTTTCCCAAGTAGATAACATCTCCAAGGAAGGAGTCCATGGTGCTGGAAGCTGTACTTCTGCCATCGGTACCTTGAGACTAGGAGTGTTTAGAAGACACCTTCTCCCCACTTCACAGATGCGCACTCTGAGGAGGAACAGAGGGAGGCAGTTGGCCCAGTCACCAGGCACAGGAAGAGAAGGAGCCCGGATCTGAACCCTGTGTGTCTGGCTCCCGAGACGTGTTCCTTGCAGCGGCTGCACAGTATGGGTGGACTTCCATGTTCACAGAGAAAAGCAGGCTAGGGTTCAGTCCTGGCCCCTCCCACTCAGGATCTATAATGGCTTGTTGTGTCCTGGGGTTATTCTGCCACCTGCCTGCCAGATGGTGGGCTACTTGAGGGCAAGGTGGGCCTGGCTCCCCTGGGCGTCCCCGGCATTGCCCAGCATTGCCTAGCATTGCCTAGCACCTGGGAGAGCCTGAGGATGACAGTGCCACTTGCCCCAGAGATGCAGACCACCCACATACAACCTCACAAGGGGCAGATGGACAGAGACCAGCACCCACGAACATACTGGAGTGAATAACTCAGCAGAGCAGCCTTAGTGAGAGCAGCCCGTGTCGCTGAGGGCTGGCTATGTACCAGGTGAGGCTAGATGTTCTGCGGGTGAGTGCTCTCAGAATCCTCACAATTTTTGGCGAATATCATTCCCAGGACACTGCTGAGGACATGGAAGCTCTGAGAGGTAAAGGCACTTACCCAGGGTCACACAGCCAAGAGGGGCAGGTCTGTTTGACTGGAATCTGAGAGGCACAGGACACAGAGCAAATGAGATCTAAGGGCTGCAAGCAACAGAGCTGGATGCAAAAAGTGGGCAGAAACCTGGACAGAGGCCCAGGAGTGGCCCACACAGGGCAGGGGGCCTCTCAGCTTGGGAGCTCTGTATGGAGAGGGCAGAAGCTTCTATGGACACCTGCTTCCTGGCACGGAAGAGCAGGAGGGGGTGTGTGGGCAGGGGAGGAGGCCCACGAGATGAGCTGGGGATTGATCTGACAAGGTCCTAATCAAATGGTCAATATCGCTGACCTGACCACTTAACCTATTGATAAGCTGGCGAGGTTGGAGCAGGCGGCAAGTGGGCTCAGGAGTGAGGCAGCAGAGGGTGGGGAGTCTGATGGGGTGAGGCCCAGGTCCTGGCTGTCCCTGGGTCTGGGGGCTAAAGAGGGTGGTCTCCCCAAATGCCCTGTCTTCCCTCTGGCAGGTCATATGCTTTCTGTCGGGGGACTTCCTCTTCTCAGGCTTTTCTCTCTTCTCAGGGCCCTTTAGTCCCCCTGTGAGTGAGACAGGGACCTGTCCCCAGCACCTAATCCATCCCCAGCTCCCCCTCTATGCCTTAAGTTTTCACATATGTGAGAGATCGCATGTCCAGGCCTCAATATCCTCCTCTGTTAACTGGGAACAATTACAACAGGGAACACTGGGAAACAACGTCCTATGACTGGGCACCATCACAATAAATGGTCATACATCAGCCACACAAAGGGCACTACGGAGTTGTGGAAATATACGTGAAATAAATTCATTGACAAGGGAGCGTTGCCCATAATTCACTGCTTAAAAGGATAAAAGGGGGCTGGGGAGATAGCTCAGCTGGTAGAGTGCTTGCCTCGCAAGCACAAGGCCCTGAGTTCAATCCCCAATACCGCAAAAAAAAAAAAAAAAAAAAAAAAAAAAGGGATAAAAAGGCAAGTTATACACAAGTATGTAGGAAATAATCCAATTTGTTTAAAAAAAAAAATCACCACGGCCAAAATAAACAACAAAAAGTTTCAGAACAGAACCCTGAGTTTGGATCACTGTCACGTGAATTTTAGTGAGTATTTTGGATAAACTCAGAGGCAGTCTTCCCCTTGACAAAAAGCTAGGTAGAAGGAGAGAAACCAAGAAGTTATATTTTTCTTTTTCATTTAAGTAGATTATTATGTTTTTTCTCTTTGAATATCTGTTTTTTATTTTTCCACAATGAACGTGCATCACACCATTTGTCTGTAATTTTGTGAAGTGGAGCTCATGAACACTACATTGGCTGGACTGTAGCCAGAGCTCAGGGAGCCCACAATGAATGATGCTTCTCTCTTCCCCTTTCCTAGCCAGGTTTCCCTTACATCCCCTCATATCCAAACCCAGCAGAGTGCAATGCCTTCAAGAATGTGAATGAAAATGTGAAGTCTGCTGAATGGAGAAGAGTTTGCTCCTGTGGTTTGTGCTCTCAATAAGTAGACATGCCCAAGGCTGCCCTGGGTTTGAGCCCCAGCACCACAAAAAAAAAAAAAAAAAAAAAAAAAAAAAAAAAAAAAAAAAGAAAGAAAGAAAGAAAGAAAGAAAGGAAGGAAGGAAGGAAGAAAAAGAAAAGTGATTCTCAATAAGTAGGCAGCATAGGACCATGCCAAATTTCATCCCCTCCCCCTCTTCGGGAAACTGGTTAAGGGCTTATAGACAAGAGGAACAGCTGGAGGGAAAGCTGAGACCAAAAGAGAAGAAAGAGATTTTCCCAAAGTTACTCAACTGGTTATGGTACAGCCTGGACCAGAGGCTGAGGCTCCCGCCTCCTGGTTCCTGGCTTGGCCAGTCCATCGCTGGGAGGGGAAAACTGCAAGAATGAGTGTGCATACAGACTACCAAGACAGCGTGTGCCTCTGCAGGGCAGAAGACCACCGGGGTCAAAAACCAGGTCCGCTGCCCCCTTGCTTTGCAACCCTGGGCAAGCCACTTCACTTCTCTGAGCCCTAGTTTGCTCAACATAACATGAAGGTAATAATAATGTCTGTCTCATATTGCTAGTATGAGGAGTATGCTAGTATGCTTGTAAGTAATTTAGCAGAGAATCCAATACAAAGAAGGAGGCAAGTGAGTGGCAGAAATAATATTATGATTATCAGCCACAAATGCTATATGTGAGTAAGATGTGAAGATGGTGGGAGGAAAGGGAGAAGGTGACCTAAGCAAATAAGCAAACGCAATGGTGACATCTGTCTAAATATATTCCTTTGTTCATTTGTTCATTCATTCATTCATTTGATGAACATTTCCTGAGTCCAATTCTAGGCCAGGCCCCATGCTGGGCTCTGCAATCCAGACGCGAACAATGAAAGTTCCCACTGGGTTGATAAAGGGGAATTAGGGATGGCTGGGGCTGGTCCCTTGTCTCTGAGAGTTGCTGCCTCAATGGCTCCAAAACCGTCCCTTGGGGCTTCTGCTGAAAAGCACCATAGGCCCCCCACAGTCTGACTGGTATGCTACTTCAGGTATGTATGCGTGTGTGCACACGATGGAATAGTAAGCTCTGCACAAATGGGTTATAGTCACCTTTGTAATTCAGAGCACCGAGCACCAGGCCTGACACTCTGGGGATACTTCATGCTTGCTTTTTTTCCTCCATTTTTTTTAATGCGCAAAAAAAGTTCAAAGCGCCTAGCACAATGCCAAACACCTGGCAGGTACTCAATAATAGCAGCTATTATTAGTGTCATCGTCACACGTGCAACTGCTCTTCATCCCCCCCACACACACACAAATTATTTTGCAGATGAGGAAACTTGAGGTATTAAAAGAGTACGTGATTTGCCCACAGCACACAGCCTAGACTCAAAGCCGAGTATGTCCTATTTTGCAGTCTGTGGTCCTCCCTCCTTCGTGGCTGCAGCGAGATAGTAGGGGCCAGCAGTGGGGATGCTGGGGGTCAAGAAGGGGAGGGCAGCGACCTGTAGGCAATGAGCAGATGCGATGCTGGGGGTGAGGATCAACTGGAGTGAGGGGAGTGTTGGGAGGGAGATGAAGCACCAGATGGGAACACAGCAGGCTCAGGTGTCAGTTTTGTAGTCTGGTTGCTTCGAGGCTCAGGTAGGAGGTAGGCTGGTTTACCAAAGGCCCCTCACAGCACTGACAGTGCAAATCCCCAGAAGGTGAGTTCCCCCAACCCCACTTGGCACAGCAGACATCCTCCTCCACCACTATATTGGGCGAACAGGATGACAGGGGATCTGGCTCCAGTTCATTTGACAAACAGCCATTGAGCACTTACTCTGTGCCTTGTGCCGGACACTGGGGTAGTGCCATGAATGAGACCAAGTTCCTGCTCTCATCGCATTGGTCTTCTAGTGGAGGGAAAGATAAAGTAGACAAGAAAGTATACTTAAGAGCTAAGAAGGAAAATAAAGCAGGAAGGGGTGTGTTCAAAGATGATGTTATTTTAGACCAAGTGGTCAAGAAAGGTCTGTCAGGGAAGTTGAGTTCTGAGCAGCAGCCCAAATGAAGTGTGGAGGTAAGAGCCTTCCTGACAAGGACACAGCAAGTGCCAAGGTCCTGAGACGGAACAAGGTTTAAAGAACAGCAAGAAGGCAAGTGACTTGAGCTTCCTGAGCCAGGAGAAAAGGAGTAAAAGTCAAACAGGCAGACAGGCACCAGCTTAGGTAGGACCTATAGGTCAGGCAGAAGTTCTTCTTAGTTGTGAGGGAAGAATAACAGGATCCTGCTGGGTGATGAGGTGGCTCACACCCACAATCCCAGTGGCTCAGGAGGCTGAGGCAGGAGGATTGCAAATTCAAAGCCAGCCTCAACAACTTAGCAAGACCCTGTCTCAAAATAAAAAAAAAAATAAAAAGGGCTGGGGATGTGGCTCAGTGGTAAAGCAGCCCTGGGTTCAATTCCTTGGTACAAAAAAAAGAAAGAAAGAAAAGTAAAAGAATAACAGCCTCCCTCACTGTGGCAGATGAGGATTGGTCTGATTCTCAAAAACCAGGCCCCAGCCTCACTCCTTCCCCTACAGGGCCTTCTGACTTACTCATTCTCCACGATCAAGCCCTAAGAGTTCCTGACAGGGCTTTGTCACACAACCTCCCCAGAATGGAGACTCCTCTCGAAAGAGGAAGGTCCTGACTCATTTGTGTGCTCTGGCACCAGCTTGGGCCTGGCCACAGGAGGACTCAGGAATCTGTAGAGTCCAGTAATTGTCAAGGGGAACTGAAACCCCTGACCCCAGCCTCCAGAAACTCTCCACTTGGGGACAAGTCATAACTTGCTTAACTCTTGCCAGTGGCCAAGAGATGGGGCCAGAGCAAGTCTATTCACCTCCTGGCCAGGCCTTTTCCGCGGTTCCCAGAGTGGACAGGTAGAGCAGGAGGCCTCAGGACAGGTGGCCGACTCACCAGGGTCCTTTTCTCCAGGGTCTCCCCCACCTAACCTTCCTCCATACCAGGCTCCAAGAGATTCCTGCCTGGCTTAGTACCCAGCTCACAATCCCTGTCTGGTCCGTCCTCAAACCCTTCCACGTCTATGTGGCACATCCAGAATAAATTCCAAGCCTCACGCCCTTTCCCAGTCGTGTCAAGCCTCCTCTCCTCACTCCTGACATCCAGTGGCCCTGGCCTTCACACAGTGTTTGGGACACGCCACACTTGTGCAGGCCTCCGTGCCTGTGTAGAGAAAGTCCTCTGCCTCCCTCTGCCCCTGTGCCCTACTCACCTTTCAAGCTCTGCCTTGGCAAAATTTCCTGGACGTCCTCTCCCTCTGTGTTGTCCCAGGGCGCTTTGTACACCCCCTGCCTGTCAGAGCCCAAACCTGGAGGAACCCCATTTCCCACCTAGGGACATGCCTAAAAGGGATTTTCTAGAGGGATAGATAAGGGACCCAGGGTGGGGGCAGAGACATCTGAGTCCTGCACTATTTATACCTCTGTGGTCTGGTGAGCTTCGGGAGGGTGACGTGTCACAGTTAGAATCCAGGTGTGTGTCTGATGCTTAGCTTAAATGCCACTTTCTCTGAGGTGTTACACCTGACCCACCAATCCACACCAGGTTACCGTCACTGTCCCCCAGCAAACCCTTGTTCCTCTCCTTCCGAAATGCTGTCACTGCTTACAGTCAACTATATACCAAGATCTGATCTGTGCTGGTCCTGTTGGCTCAGAGATCTTGGAGAGTGAGGCCCAGGCCTGTCTTGAAAACCACGGTTTCCATGGCCTTTAAGACAGGGCCTGCCTCACGCAGAAGCTCTGGACCTATGTGATGAGGGAATTAATTTCAAAAACATTTCCGAACTTGAGCATCTACACATTTTCATTTCACTCTAAAGGGATGAGGCTAGACTAGCAGCCAGAATGTTTGTGTGCCATAACTCAGAACATGCTGATTTCGGTCACCGAGTGCGGCTTCCCGGTGGGATCTCTGAATGTGGCAAGTGTGCACTTATAGGCATTTGGGCTGCAGTGCTGCCGCGTCTGAGTATCTGTATTTGTACATTTTTTTGTTGAAAAGAATTCTCTACACAAGGAGCGCCCTGGTGTTTTAGTATTTGTCTTGCCCTGTGCTGTCCCCGTACCTACGTGCCTACGTAGACATGGGTTTCCATACATGTGTGTATGTGTTATCCTTGTTTCCAAACCTGCTGTGTCCATTTCAGCATTTCTGTAGACACATCCGCAAATGTCTATGGACCTTCAAGCTTTAGTACCTATGCTTTTTCTAAGAGAATCTCTGACTGAGGACCCACTGGTGTATATACATGTCTTTCATGTGTTCCAGAATCTGTGTAGCTCTATTGCAGGAATACTGCATTCAATGCATGCATATTATTTCAGTATTTATCTATGCATCTGTTCAAGACTTATGTGGCATCTCTGGTTTGGAGATCGTGGTATGTGTGTGTGTGTGTGTGTGTGTGTGTGTGTGTGTCAGGGGGTGATAGGGGCACATGTGTCTTTCTTCTGCTGGCTGCTGTTGCCTTCCCAGTCTGAAGTAGTACCTCTTCTCTCTCTCTCTCTCTCTCTCTCTCTCTCTCTCTCACCCACCCATGCTTATATGCGCCATGAAGATGGGGAGGGGGCCTGGGGTGTCAGCAAGCTCCTGTGTCACAAGGTTAATTTCTCCACAGCCAGGCAGGCTGGGCCCTGAGGGGAGTGATGGGGGAGGAGCTGGTCCCCACAGCCCCTCTGATAAATATGTATTTGGGGCTGCTGTGCTCAAAGGTCATGGGGGGGGAGGAGGAGGGGTGGTCTGCACTGTGCTGGGCTGCTGGGTCCCCGCCAAGCCCAGCATGGGTTGTGTTACACCCTCCAGAAAGATGAGGGGATTTGTGGAGATGCCCCTCATTCTGGTCTGGTCCACTCCATGCTCTGAGAGTGATACTCAAATTCTGGAGCGAGCAAGCACACAAGCTCATGCCCCCAACATCCAGACAGAGGCTTGAACAAATGCACAAAGACGGCCTCGTGGGCCACCAGATGCATGGACAGCTGAGTCCAGAGTCAGACCCACCCCTTCTCCCTCATCCCAATCTTCACTCCAATATATACGAACACACACATACACACACATGGATAAGCACACACGAGTGCATAGCATCTCACAATGAGAAATGTCCCTGCACATCACACACACACACACGCACTTTGTGGGTAGGCTACATAAGGATGCATACCAAGAGTACTTAGACACAAAGTTCTACAGAGGTAGGTGCACACTGACAACTACAGATAAATGTACGAACACACACACTCACACATACAAAGACCCCAAAACACCTACACCGGGAGGATGCATGATGGAGCCAGCCTGGGAAACTAACATAGCCTGCTCTGGCCCTTTCCCCAGTGAGGCAAGAATGGTCCATGGCCCCCCAGCCAGCTTCAGCCAAATGCGCCATCATTTGTCCAGCTCTGAGTCACATCAATTGTCGAGCCTCCCCTCCTCACTGACCAGCCATCTCAGCCATCGGCGGCCTCGGCCATTAGCCGGCTCTTGCCTTTGGCCTGCATTTGTTGAATTTCCCTTACCTGGCAGAACTGTCTGGACCAACGGAGCCCTTTTAGGGTCTGCCTGACCCTTTCCTCAAGGGAGTCTGATGTACCCTGTTGTGTGACCCTCAGCTCATGCCTCAGGGCGACCCCCCTTCTCAGCACACTGTTCAGACTGTCATTCTTCAATGACCGCTAGCCACAGTGGTTCTGGTGGATTTCCAGGCTGTGTCTGAGTGTGTGTGTGTGTGTGTGTGTAAGTCTGCTCGTAGGTACGTGTGTATGGGTAGTAGGATGGCTACAGCAGTGCTTTAAGTCAAAGGGGTGTGCGTGCGTGTGTGTGCGTGTGTGTGTGTGTGAGAGAGAGAGAGAGAGACAAAAAAATAAGGGGTTAGAATGTCAGCAGCTGTGCTTGAAGTCAGAGTGCCTGAGTGTACTGTTGTGCATACAAGGAGATAGGATAGCAGGAGCTGTGCTTCACGTGTGTACACATGTGTGTACATGTGTGTGGGGGCCCGCTTTAATGCAGGAATGGTTCGGTGCATGGTCTGGGCTCGGTGTGGGGGTCATGAGGCGCTGTCTGTCTTGGGCATGGGGAGCAGTATAGCAGGCATCTGTTTCTCAAGCAGTTGTGAGCAAGTGGAGTGTGTCTCTCAGACTCCGTTGCCTGTGTTTGTGAAAGTGACAGATGCTGCCTCCCTGGCCTCACTGCGGCGGATTAAGTCTGTGAATGCCACATGAGTCTGCACCCTGGGTGGGGGAGGGTCCCCAGCCTGCTCTCATACTGGTGGTGGGGGCACGGTCCTGTACATTAGAGGATCCTGGGGTGAGGGCTAAAGTACCCCCCTTATTAGTTTCTATGAGGGAAACTCGGAATAGATACTAGGATGAAGGTTCCTGTTTGTGTGCACACATGAGCACACTCATGTTCACATACTAGTCCATGTTGTCCAAGAAATATTGTCATGAGTTGCACACAAGGTGGGGGGGCGGGGAGAGAAAGACTGTGTGCATGAGAGCTCCCTGCTGCTGGCCACATGAAGTACAAACTTCTCAGAGAAGCAACTGAGCCTGCATAAATGGGACCTTGCAATATAGGGACATGTTCCCAATCTGGGCTGCTTCTTCCTCATTTCTCTTGGCCATGTTACCGCACGTCCACCACTCCCCCTTCCTCAATGACTGAGCACCCCTAAAGATCCATCTCCTTGGCTAAACCCATGTCTTTCTCTCTCTTCAGATTCCTAATGAACTAGAAGATCCCTTTGTGCTCACAGTACAGGTACCCAGAATTTTGTCTAAGGCAGAAATTGGTTCCACTCTAGAGCCCAGGCCCAGGTCAGTCGGTGGTTGGTGCCTAACAATGGTTTTTAGGTAGGAAGCCATCATGTACCATCACCCGATTACCTCAGAATTTATTATATTCATTTATTTGGTGATTCAAGTCATCCAATAAATACCTTTGAATGCAAGGACTTTGTATGTGGGGTCACTACCTCCAGCCTCCTGAATATGTCAGAGCTAGGAAAGCTGCCTGCCCTGAAGATCTAAAGTTGGAGAGGTAGATGAGTGAGGGAAGATACACCTGCCTCCCAAGGCTACCACAGGCATCTGAGAAGATGGCACATGGCTTAGTAGGAGGAGTTGGGGGAAGGGAGGAAGTGAGGCAAGGGTCAGAGCCAGTGAGAGGAAATGGTGTTGGAGCAGGGCAGACCTCGAAGGTCAGAGCTCAGCATCAGGAATCAAAAAATCTTGGTTCTAGTACCAGCTTGGGTGCTTATGGGCTGAATAATGTGGGTCTCTGGATCTTCATTTGTAAAAGGAGCACCGTCAGGGCTGCTGTAAGAGCTGGGGAAATGTAAGGCACACCATCAACATGATTATTATTAGATCAGAAGGTGTTTGGCCCAAGGGAAAATGAGGGACACATTTAGAAAGAATAGACCTCAGTCTGAGGAGACCCCACACCCATTCTCTCTTCTAACAGTTCTCCATACCCTGTGTTTCTCAACCATTTCCATCTTGAAATATCCTGGAAATTAACCAGCACATGCCATAGAAGGAAACTGCTCTCTTGTTCCCATTGATGTCCAAGCAGCCCCTAGCATGGCCATGTGTCACTACCCCCAACAAGGGTCATATTCCACACATTATGATTATGCTGCACCAAGGATATGGAAGCTCTACCCAGTGGGGTGCTAAGGTTGGGGTCCTCTGCTTGGTTGTCACACTGGTGGGGGAAGAGGTTCTGGCTAAGGGCCCTGTATGCAATGAGGGAGTATACGCAAACCAGATGGCAGGAGGCCCAGAGTAGCCACTGATGGACTCACTGGAAAAAAAATTCTGGCCAGCCAGCATGACGTCTAGGAGGTACAGGCTAACAACCCTCTATCACCCACAGAACATGGTGCAAGTGTACATACAAGCATGTATATACACATACTGTGGCTGAGTTCTTTTCTACTACAGTCCCACA
Source organism: Sciurus vulgaris (assembly GCF_902686455.1). Lineage (NCBI taxonomy): Eukaryota > Metazoa > Chordata > Mammalia > Rodentia > Sciuridae > Sciurus > Sciurus vulgaris. The sequence goes on along the minus strand of NC_136478.1, from coordinate 52,705,389 downwards.
ATAGACATCTTCCATTTTCCCTGTAAAGACTGGCAGACCAAAGTGACAGCTACCACAGCCCCCAAAGCTGTGGCAATGTAACCTGACAGAAGGCTGGCCAGCAGCCTCAGGAAAATGGGGTCTGGACTTGAACAGGCATTGCCAGGCCTCTGTCCAGCATTACCTATAAATCAGGAAGTAGATGTGGAATCATATTAACAGCAACTGGAGACTCTGCTTCTGGCCCTGAATGGCTTCTCTCCTTGCAAGTCAGGCACCTGCTGACATGGGACACTTTGTGACTACCGGAGGGATAAGGAAGGTTTCGGTGGTCTGGCATACAGCAGAGAGGGAAGGTCTCTCCTCGTTCTTTCCTGAACCCTTTGAGCTTGCTGTACAGGCATGCTGTCAAATCCACCCGCACGAGACCTTGGTGCACTCACACGTCCCTCGACACTCCACCCAGACCCGGCTTCGCAAACCTACCCACTCTCTTACCTGGGACACACGTAGACCTCTAACAATAACATCAACAAAAATAATAGCTCCATGCAGGAATGGTACTTTCACATGTGACTTTCTTTAATGTGTACTCTCATGTGCGCACACTACATTCAGACTTAGTACTCACACACAGAGCCGCTACTCCAAACGAGCTGCACACAAGAGTATCACATCTACTGCTGATGCCAGACTCAGCACACAGACCTGTGCACATGTGGGTGCTTCCACACACAGAGCCAGAGATGGCCTCCAGAGTGTACACACGAGGGGTACATAAACATCAAGACAAGAGAGAGCCAGTACAAATACATGCACAGACTCCCTCTTGCATGCATGTCACCCACAGTGGGGACCCCAAGTACCTGATCCCCCAACTGAGAACACAAGTCACGATTCTACACCTTTAGCTCCTCACTCTGCCAAGCCTCCTGGACACAGTCCTTCCTGAACACCTCTTGCTACGCACACAGGCCTTATACACATGGCACACAGCCGCCATAGTCTGACTCTATACACACCGGTCCCCCACTGCGCACCGACTGTACACTGTCCCCCTTGTACCCCGAGGGGTGGGGGAGACAAATTCTCCTGACAGGATGGCAAGAGACCAAAAGCTACTGAGTTAAGTGGCTAATTGGGCCTTTCTCTAAATCCGGGGCGTACTCCCCAGTTCCGCAGGCCCCAGGTGGAGGAAGAAAGTGGGGAGTGGTCAGCAGGACAGAGTCTTTCTTTTGGATCTTTTACCTGAGACTCAAAAGCTCTAAGGACCCTCTCATATGGTCACCCCCCACCCCATAATTTCCTCCCCTTTTCCCTTCCCGTTAGCTAACCATGTCATTTTCTTTTCTGTCCACACCCTTCTCTCTCAGTGGGGCTGAGTCCATAGCCACAAGCCCTCACTTAAGATTGTCCCCTCCCCCTCCCATACCCCAGTGAGCAACCAGCAGGACATCTCTAGAGGCCAGAAGGAAACAGGGGGTGGCACCAGAACCCCCAAGACAGACCCAGACCTGAAGCTAGAGAAAAGAGGGTAGAAATACGTGGAATTTCAGAATACAGGTTAGGCCCTGGTGGGAAGTTAGGGGATTCCTGCCTCTGCACAGAGCCCCTCTCCCTGGCACCCTGTTCACTGCTGATGCTGCAAAAGTGATGAATAAATGAAACTGAGGGAGGGGGAAGAGAGGACGGGCAACTGGGAAATGAGTGGCAGGAAGGAAAGAATGAAAGAAAAGGGGAAGGGGGAAGGGAAAAAAGAAAAAGAAAGGAAAGCGGTGGAAAGAAGGGAGACGGAAAAAGAAAAACTAAGGGGGAAGGAGAAAGCTTTCAGTGAGAGTAGGAAGAGAAACTGGAAAATAGAAAGCAAAGCCAATAAAGGAAATAGAGGGGAGCTGAGTGAGAAAGGACATGGGAAGGGGAAGAAAACAGAAGGGAGCAAAGCAGCACCAGGAGGCAGCCAAAGGGGTTCCCCAAGTTACAGACTTTGCCTAGAGAGCTGAGGGGCACACCGCAGCTCCCCAACATCACTCTGGGGCCCTGGAGCTCTGCTTTCCACCTCTCCTCCTGTCTGAAACGCCACCGCCTCCCTGCGCCCCTTCCCTACTGCTTCCTTTCCTCATTTCCCACCCTTCCCGCTGTCCAAGGCACCCCATTCCTTTCTCTCACCCCCCCATTCCCACCCCAGCCCTTTCTCATTAGCGGTGCCCTCTTACCTCTCCCCCCCATGCACCCTGCTTGCTTCAGAGCTTCAGACAGCATCACCAACCAATATCCTCACCATCATCACACTAAACCGGCCCCCACACCCCCAGGAAAGGAGAGAGAGAGGAAAAAAAAAAAAAAAAAAAAAAAAAAAAACAGGCGGCACCGCCACCAGCCCTGACCCCCTCCGCCTCATTTTCTCCACAGTTACCCCTTCCTTAAATGTAGGGTCAAAATGTGAGTCCCACCCAGCCCGGGGAGCCTTCCCCAAGCGCTGCAGCCGGTCGGAGCAGATGCCACCTCGCCTCTCTTCTCCCACTCGCTCCTTTTTGTGTGCGGTGGCCCCAGCAGTAAGGTTTTTATTTTCATCATCTTTTTATTGGTATTATATTTTCTTTTTCTTTTCTTTATTTTTTGGCCCTGGGGCGGCAGCGACGAAGCGGCCGCTGCTCGTCTCCTCCGCCAGCTCCGGGGCTTGTCTTCGGCTCTTTCTCTAGCCTGCACTCCTCTGCCTGCCTCCTTTCTCTCCTCTATCTCGGCTCGCGCTCCTCCGTCCTTTCACTCCGTCCTCTGCCGACTGCCCTCTCCTCTCTCTACTGCCTCCCGCTCCGCGCCTCTCCTTTCCCCATCCTTCTTGCCCCTTCTCCCCCTTATTTTTTTTTATCTCCCCCTTCACCTCCTCTCCGTCCCCATTTCTTCCCTTCCCTCCCCCCCCATCTGTCCACTGGTTCCCTTACTGCCACCAACAGAAAGCCGACCCCCCCCTCCGCTAGCCCCCAAATAATAAAAATACCCAGCCAGGGGGCAAAGCTCGGCGCCGGGCGCCGGGAGGGAGGCGAGAGGGCCGGGGCCAAAGCGGCGGCGGGCAGCCGGAGCGCGGTGCAGAGTGAGCGGCGCCCGCCCGGCTCCCGCCCGGAGAGCTCACTGCAATAGGCCGAGCCGGCTGCATTAAGCTTCTTGCAATCAATAAAGCGCGGGTCAGATTATGCAAAGCGCAGATATTAATATGCAAAGTTTTAAAGATTTTTAAATGGAAGGGCGAGCGCGGCGCGGGCGGGCGGGCAGGGGCTGCGAGGGGAGAGGGAGGAAGGGAGGGCGGGCGGGCAGGCGGGCGCGCAGGCGAGCTGGGGAGAGGAGGAGGCTGCCCGCCGCCCGCCCGCCCGGCTGCGCCGCGCCGCCTTGCCTTACCGCTGCTCCCATCGGTAGGCGCCGCTGTCTTCGCCATGCGCGTCAGCTGCACGGCTCCGAGGGGATGGCCGAGGAGGAGCCGCCGCCGCCAACGCTACCCCCGCTCCCGCTCCCGCTCCCGCGCCCGCTCGCTGCCTGCTGCTGGCGCTGCTCTGGCCGCTGCTCCTCGCCTGAGCTGCCGGCGCGAGCCCAGGCGCGCGCCATCCCCGGCTCCCACCTTGTCCCCATGGCAACCCCGGGCCCAAGGATGCTCAGAGAGAGAGCGCGAGTGAGAGAGCGAGGGGGGAGAGAGGGAGAGGGAGAGGGCGGGGAGCGCAGGGGACACAGAGGCAGGGAGAGGCCCGAGACCCACAGAGACACAGAGACAGAGACTCAGAGATATGCTGAAACAGAGACACAGAGACAGAGAAGGGTGGGGAACAGAGGGGGGACATTGAGACAAGGAGAAGCTCTGAGACTAACAGAGACCCACAGAGATATCAGAGACACACAGAGGCAGAGGAAAGGAAGAGGGGCAGGGAGCAGAGAGACACTGAAAGGCGGGGAGAGACTCTGAGGCCCAGAGACTCACAGAGACACCCAGAGACCGAGAGATGCTCAGTGGCAGAGACACAAGAGACAGGCAGAAACAGATACAGGAACACAGATATGTAGGGGAGCAAGAGAGAGGTGGGACCTGAGGGCCACTCAAAGGCAGGTTCTTCCTGCCCCTAAAAACTAGAAACTCAGAGAGACACCAGAGACAAAGAGGAAAGGAAGAAGGCAGAGTATGGGTAGTACAGGGTACATGGAGGCAATAGAGCAGACAAATGTCCAGAGACCCACAGAAACATACAGATACAGGCACAGACTGCAGGGGGTAGAGAGCTCATCAGAACATAAAAAGAGAGAGGCACCAAGAATCACAGAGACACCCAGAAACAGAGAGATAAAGAAAAGAGGGCCACTCAGAGAGAGATGCAGAACCAGAAAGCACAGAGAAGCAGATACACAGAGACAGGGAGATACTGTACACACATATACACACACACACATTCATACACACACACATATGTGTACATATATACATATATATATATATATATATATATATATGTGAAGAGACAGACAAAAAGATAGATAAGAGACCCGCAAGAGTCAGTCACAGGAGGGAAAAAAACCACAGAGGGAGAGAGTGGCAAGGCAGAGTTGGAGAGATACAAAGAGAGGAAAATACAGAGAGAGACAGAGATAAGAGAGAGAGAGACCCACAGAAGCAGAGAAATATGAAGAGCCATCGAAAGAGAGAGATGTACAATATCAGAAAGACACCAACAGAGAGACTAAAAGATACAGAGAGAAAAAGAGATAGAGGCAGAGTCAGATAAGGAGACAGATAATTAGTGAGATGTGGATAGAAACACAGAGAAATATACATAAGTTTTCTGACGGCTGACCTAAGAAACAAAAAGAAATGTGCAAAGAGAGAGGCCAAGACATTAAAAAAAAAAAAAAAGACAAAAATAAATAAGGAGACAGTAAGGGACAGAAAGCAAAAACAGAAACTTAGACAAAATGATACTGAGAAACAGATACACAGAGAGACATGGACAGAGACTGCAAGAAAAAGACAGGAAGAGAGAAACCTAAGGAGAGAGAGAGAGATAGCCAGATGGAGAAGACACTGGAAGGGGCTTGCTGGTGGACAGAGATCCACAAAGAGATACAAGACAGAGATAGGAAGAGACAAATGGAGAGTAAGACATAAAGAATGAGACCTGGAAAAGACAGGGATGGGGTACAAAGATACAGAACCAAGAGAAAGCAGTAAAGCTCAGGCTGAGGTGAGAGAGAGTCCAGAAGGGTGACAAGAGGGTCTAGGGACCACCACGGAGAGAGGGCAGGTGGGAGGGAGGAGGAAGAACAGCAGGGAGGAGAGGGGAGGGAAGAGAGGAGGGCGATGCTGGTTCATAGAGCACCTCTCTTGTGCCAGGCACAGTATTGCTCCAGAAGAGGGATGAAGGAAAAGACAGAGTGGGAAGGGGCCCTGGACCAGGCAGGGAAGGTCCTTGCAGGGTAAGTGGAAGGCGTGTGACTCCCGCCCCCTGCTGGTGGGGGCACAGAGGTGCAGGAAGGAGGGTGGGGGGCAGCGAGTAGTACTCAGACCTGGGAGGGGGTCTGGAGGGAGGAGGAAGAAGGAGGAGGAGGAGGAGGAGGAGGAGGAGGACTCGGGCACGCGCAACGCGCAGTCCTGGCTTATCAACCGCATCCACCCTTGGCTTTGTTACTGGCGCGTCTGTCCTTCCTTCCTGAGTGGGCACACAGGACCCTTGGGAGGTGTGCATGAGAAACACGAGAATCACCAACTGCCCACGTGTGCAGGGAAGGCTCCCGGAGACCTACATGGCAAGTGCGTAAAAGAAATAAATACAGGAAACACCTACCCTGCGGGCATACAAAGTAAGTACCTGGGACCTGTGCAGCGTGTGCATACTAGACACGCAACTATCTACTATTCCCCATATAAAACAGCCTCTTGGGACTCACACTGGATGCACAACACACATGAATGCAAGAAATATCTACCCCTGCACATACAAAATAGGTACAGGGACTTATGCAACATGTACATAATAGTCACAAAACCACATAAGCGCCCCTCTACAGAGCAGGGTCCACACTGTGCACACAACACAAATGAATACAGATAATTCCCAACCCACCTGGACACAAACTTGGTACGTGGGACTATTGGTACATGAGCCTAAAGGACACAGAACAACCCAGTAGCCATGTACCAACAGATTCCCAGGACCTATACTGTGTGTGCACATCAAAAATAAACCGAGAAAGTTCTCCCTCCCCGCTGTCTAGAAAATAGGCACATTCACCTAATAGACCTAATTGATACGAACATAAACAGACACCCATGAGAAGGTTCTGGGAACCCACAGAATGTACATAACACAATAAAACATAAGAAACACCCACCACACTTTCATACAAAGGCACATGGGGTCCCAATAAGGTGGGAACTCGAAAAGTGTGTGTGTGTGTGTGTGTGTGTGTGTGTGTGTGTGTGTGTTGCTGTAGATTGAACCCAGAGCCTTGCACAAACTAGACAAGCACTCTACCACTGAACAGCCCCAGATCTTTTTTATAAATTTTGAGACAGGGTCTTGCTAAATTGCCAAACTGGCCTCAAACTTGCTGTCCTCCTACCTCAGCCTCCCAATTAGCTAGGATTACAGGCATGTGTCACCAGACCTAGAAATGAATGCTCTCAATTATGTCTGTGTGTGTGTGTGTGTGTGTGTGTGTGTCTGTGTGTGTATATCTAAACATCTCTAGACAAATGCATATGTTCACCAATGCAATATGTCTGTTCATGCATCTGTGGCCACCCATGTGTGTGTAAGTGCCCATGTGTGTGTATATATGTTAGTGTCTGGATCACAAGTCTTGGGTTTCCTTACAACCCCTGGGGATAAAGGGGGTAAGATAAGGAAATGGAGGCACACAAAGAGGAAGGGGAGGAAACTGGAAGAAGAAAGGAAGTGGTGGAGAGAGAAGGGGGGAAAAGAAAAAAACGTGGTAACTTTACCTGTAATTTCAGCAACTAGGGAGGCAGAGTTGCCCAGACTGGGCACACAGCACTACCCTACCCCATCTCAAGAGTGAGAGAGAGAGAGAGAGAGGGCGGGGGGAGACCTGTAGGGGAAGAAGGCCCTGAGGACGCAGGCACATGGAGTGAGGGGAGGGCAGGAAGGAGGACAGCAGGGACTGGAGGAGAATGGGTGAGAGGGGAAGGAAAGGCAGCTGGGGAAGGAGCTGGAGAAGGTAGATGACTGGGGCCTGGAGGGAGTGGTTAGGAGAGCAGGGTGAGGATTGTCAAAAGAGTGAAGGGGCCTGGGAAGCGGGAGAGGAGAAAGAGTGAGAAAAAAGGCAAAGGCCAAGGGAAAGCATAAGAGACACAGGACTTTCTGTTCTGTATGAAATGTAGTGATTCCCCCACGAAGCACTGCCTTTGGGAAAATGTTTGAGGTGGGGCGGGGAGGAAGGGGATGAAGGGAATTGAAAAAGAGAAAGGAAAAGAAATCATAACTTAGCTCCCAGGACGGGGCAGTTGGCTACCTTCATCATCCTAAAAAGGGGCTCAGACGGAAGGGCCCTGAGGTACAGAGAGAGGTACACGGAGACACAGGGAGGGTCCTGGAAAGAAGGCTTTGTGGTGTTGAGAACTCCAAAGGTCAGGAGGAGGCTGGGAAACTGAGGACCAGGGGGAGGCAAGCAGGTTGGAAAGGCGCTGGGGAGCCAGGATCCGCTGAGGGGAAACAACCCGGTAAGTGGTGGAGCAGTTGGAGTGTGGGGCAAAGGCTGCCAGCATCTTGACATGGGCTTCCTTATGTACTTTCCAACTTCCTAAGCCCTCCTAGGTCTGCTCTCCCCAGGGCATTCGGTTCAGTTCTATGTAAGGAACATGTATGAAGCCAGCGCCAGTGGCACATGCCTGTAATCCCTGCAACTTGAGGGGCTGAGGGAAGAAAATTGCAAGTTCAAAGCCAGTCTCAGCAATTTAGCAAGGCCCGAAAGAGACCCTGTCTCAAAATAAAAAATAATTTTATAAAAGGGCTGGGGATGTGACTCAGTGGTTAAGCACACCTGGGTTCAATCCCCAGAACCTTAAAAAAAAAAAAAAAAAGTGAAGTGAAAGAAGCTAGATGTAGACGTTACTGTAGGGCTCCATTTATATGAAATTCCAGACAAAGCAAAACTGTCATGACAGAAAAGCAGTTCGGTGGTTAAAAGGGCTGAGTAGGAGGAGGGGACCGATAGGCAAAGGGACAGGAGGAAGCCTGTTGAGTTAATGGAAATGTTTTATAAAATGATTGTAGTGGTGGTTACACCAAACTCTGTGTGTGTGTGTGTGTGTGTGTGTGTGTGTGTGTGTGTGTGTGTAAACTCATCAAACTAAACACTTAAAATTGGTGTATTTTATTGTATGTAAATTACACCACAATAAAGCTGACCACAAATAATCAAGTAATCACAAATCAGAACATAAAGAGAAGGGGTTGGGGATGGGGTTCAGCACTTGCCCAGCACATACAAGACTATGAGTTTGATTACCAGTACCACACACACAAAAAGGGATGTCATCCAAGGGAGCCAAGAGAAGGTGGATGTGGTGGTCATGTCTGTAACTAGGGAGGCTGAGACAGAAAGATCACAAGTTCAAGGCCAGCCTCAGCAATTGAGTGGGACCCTCAGCAACTTAGAGAATCCTGACTCAAAATTTTTAAAATAAATAAACAAGGGACTGGGGATGTAGCTTAGTAGTAAATGCCCCTGGGTTCAATCCCTAGAACCCACACACATACTAAAAAGAGAAGGTGGAGAGGGCAGTGAGGGAAGGCCTCTGGGAGGAGGTGAAAACTGAGATTAGACCTGAGGGCTAAGGGGGAGGTAAGTAGAGGAAGTGTTTCTGTGGAGGAAGGACTTTCACATGAAAACAGGTAAGACCTGAAAAAATTTCAGCTTGCTGTGGACATAGAATGCAAAGTAGGACTAACAATAAATGAGAGTGAAGAAAATCAAGATCCAAAATACGAAACTATGACTGTTGGAAGTACCGTGTTGAAGTAGCCCCATCTGCATACCAAAGGCCCACTAGAGGGAAACTGTTAAAACAGTTCTGGGAATTTCTAATCCATCACCTGCCTACCCCACCGAAAAAATCTCCTTTTTCTTTTCCTTCCTAGAACTTCTTCCCTACTCCCTTCACTCAGGAATGTCCCCTCCACTAGGAAACAGCCTCTGACACGGACTTAGCCCCCAGTACCTGCTCACATCTTCTTGCAGCTTGCTGGCCCCAGTGAATTCCTCCTCCCTGGATTCCATGAGGCCGCTGCCCCCTGGTGGCTGGAGTGATGCATTACTGAGGATGAAAGGACAGCTTGATCCAAGGCCAGGCCATCTCCGCCCTTCCAGAGCCCAGTCCAGGCCACTGCAATCACTGTCCCTGCTCTCAGGCGGCCTACATCTTGCTAAATCTAACAGACACTGCTCAGTCCTACCTGACTCTCCTTCTCTGCAGCATGTAGTACAACCATCTTTGAAAAATCCTCTTAGCAACTAAGAAACTTCCCTGTCTTGGTTCAGTTGTCTGGACAGTTCTCCCAGGGTGAATCATTCCTTCCCACAATAGCTTTCTTGATGTGGTAATAATAAATTTGTCTTTTAGTTCTTTCTCCTAAGTTGCAAACCTGGATATCCAGCCATCTCCTGGAGGTCCCCAAAACACTTCAAAATCAACACATCCAATCTGAACATGTCACTTTCCCCACCCCATGATAACATCGCCATCCAATCTGGCATTTAAGTCAGATAAATGGCCCCCAACCTTCACCTATTCCTCTTCATCATTTTCACATCCAGTCAGATTCAAAATTCCATCCAATTCATGTATTTCTTTAACATTAAAATGAATCTTATACTGCCAATCATCAACACGTTTTTTATTAAGAGCAGCGATTCCATAGAGTTCATACTTTCAAATCCATCTCCTCTTCTCTTACCTTCTCTAGTGCCCTAGTTCTAGCTCCACAGCTCCTACCTGGCCTCCTAGTCTCCAGTCCTTCCTTTCAAGTCCATCTTGCACTAGCCACCAGGGTGATCCTTCTATGATATGGCTCTGATCAAATCACTCTTCTGCTTCAATTTCTTCTTATCCTGTTGCTGACAGGACACAAGCAGAACTCCTCAGCCCACTTTCAAGTTCCTTCATAATACTGGGTGCCCTCCCCCTCTAGTCACCACCCACTGTGCACCTTATAGTCCAGCTACACCAGACCACTACCACATCCTTGAATCTGCTTCCTATTGCCTCCTGGCCTTTGCACATGTGGTTCCCTATAACTGGAATATCTGTCCCTCTCTTCTCTCCCTGGCTAACTTCTATTCAACCAGCTCATGTATCATACTCTATTGTAAATCTCCAGGTGATAGATTCTCCCATTCAGTACACACAGCTGAGGATGTGTGTATGTACAACTTCCATGGAAGGTGCTGGGGACACAAAGGGGAATGGGATTGAGTTCTTGACATCAAGGATTCATGGTACACTAAGAGAGACAAATACATATTAAAAAAACACAACCACACGCTCGGCTGGGACACAAAACTAGCCTGGGGGAGTTTTCTTGGGTTTTAAAGGGGAAATGGTCCTCTCAAAGAGCAGAAGAAGGCATTAAAATCAAAGAGGACAGCATGAACAAAAGCATGCATGTTAGGAAGAGTGGGTAGTGTGCAGGCAGGTGGCTGGGGTAGCTAAAGCCTAAACCATAAGAGAGAGAAGCTGATGGAGAGGCTGGCTGGGGCCTGCTCATTAAGCGTCTTTTGATCACAGAAGCCATGGGGAGCCATTGGAGGGTTTTGATCCAGGAAAGCTTTGCATTTTTGAGAGAATGCATTTGAGGGGACAGGAGTGGAGATGAGAAAAATCAGGAAGCTGCTGCAATGTCCTAGGTAATGGCCATCGCCAATGTAAAAACTGGTTATCTTACAATTGGTATCAGCGGCATAGAGGAGACAATAGATTTGAAAAACCTAGAGGTATGTCAGATCAGCAGGGCTCCTTTATAATATGAGGGTGAAGAAGACAGTGGTGTCCAAGAAGATGACTACAGTTCTCATTTGGATGCCTGGAGGGATAGAGGTGCCATTCAGAGATGTGGGAGAAAATAGGAGGAGGCACAGAATTTATTCAACCAAGTTCTTTTTTGAACCGATTCTGTCTGAGGAGACTATGGACCTAACCCTGATCCAGCAAAGTGTTAGTTAGAGTGGTTCTGTAGTCTATATTAGAATATATTCATATGCAAAATATCTTGAAGGGAAATCTGGGGTGCAGATGTGGGCAACACCAGCATAAAGCTGATAGCTAAAATCGTGAGTCAATGATTGACCTTAGAAAGCATATGTAAAATGTGAAGGGCTATGGGCCAAGGGAGCCCAGAGGAAGACCACATTTCAAAGGTAGACAAAGGAAAAGGAATTTTAAAGAAGGTGTCAGGGAAGAAGGCCAAGAACCATGAACGTGCTACATCATGGAAGCTGTGGTAAGCAGTCATTTCTTAGAAGGCTCCCAGTGACCCCACCTTCTGGATATCACTCCCGAGATGAGGTTATAAAAAGAGTAAGGGAACTGGGGGTGCAGCTAAGTGGTAGAACAAAGGCCTAGAATGCACAAGGCCCTAGGTTCCATTCCCAGCACTGCCAAAAAAAAAAAAAAAAAGAAAATGGCTTTCGTGTCTGTCTGTCTCCCCTTCCATCCCTCTTTGTGTCAGATCACTTGCTCTGGGGGAATCTATGTTTTACTAGTCCCCAACAACCCAAGCCTTCAGAAGAGACCACTGCTCCTCAGCTAATTTGCTCCTGGATTCCTGACCCACAAACTATTAACAATAAACGCTTGTTGTTTTGAAATGCTAAGTTTGGGGTTGATTCATTATGTAAAAGTCAAGCCAGGAGGGCTGGGATTGTTTGGGGGGCTCAATGGTAGAGCGCTTGCCTAGCATGTGTGAGGCACTGGGTTCGATTCTCAGCACTGCCTATAAATAAATTAATTAAATAAAAGTCCATCAACAACTAAGAAAATATTTTTTTAAAAAGTCAAGGAAGGAAAGATTTCCAACATAGTAATACTGGTCAGAGGAGTCTAAAACCACACACGAAAACAGAAATGAGCTGGGTACAGTGGCACATGCTTATAATTCCAGCAACTTGGGAGGCTGAGGCAGGAGGATTGCAAATTCCAAGACATCTTGGTAACTTATTAAGACCCAATCTCAAGGTTAAAAATAAAAATGGGGGGCTGGGGTTGTGGCTCAGTGGTAGAGTGCTTACCTAGCATGCCTGAGGCCCTGGGTTTGATCCTCAGCACCACATAAAAATAAAATAAAGGTATTGTGTCCTTCTAAAACTAAAAAATATATATTAAAAAACTGGCTGGGGATGTAGCTCAGTGGTAGAGTACCCATGATTTCAATTCCCAGTACTTCAAGGAGAGGGGAAAAAAAGAAGACGTGTCCTTGGATTTGGCAAGAGGTCATTAGCATACTCAATGTGAATGGTTTCAGTCAGTTGAGATGCACATGGGCAGTGAAGGCTGTGGCTGGTAAGGAGAGCTCTGCTGTTGCAGACATCCATTGTTTTTGCCTGCCCAGCATCCATTTCCCCATCATCTATCACAGCTCCCTGACTTTTCTCTGAGTAACCATCATGGCCTACAGAATACATTTCCATGAGACTGTCCATCAAGAAGGCCAGCTGTCCACAGGCCAAGGGAAGGACACATGATTCAAGTTGCACCAATCAGAAGCTCTCCCTGGAATTTGAATTGTGAGCTTACGTGACAGGAGGCCCAAACCTGGTTGGAGCTGATTCATGCTGCAGCCAGGGCCCTAAGGAAACTGCCATTCTTCCCTGCTACTTTGATTCTCACTACTGCCCTGGTTTTGGTCTTTTCTGAAGCCTGGTTCTCCAGTCTCTCACTCTGTCGGGGATGCCACCCTCATTTCCTTCTAATAAATTTCTTTCTTGTTTAAGGTAGCAGGAATCAGTCTCTGTTGCTTGCAGCCAAAGAACCCTAACTCATACATGTTCTTTCAAGAATTTGGGGTGAGAGGAGGAAAATAAAGGAGAAGCACTAGAGGAGCACAGAGTAGAGGGAGGCAGTTTTTGGTGAGTTTTTAAGATGGTAGAAATTTTATTTGCTGAGGAGGAGGAAGGAGTGGGAAGGATGTAGAAACACGAAGGGAAGAATAATGGAATATTATTCTGAGGCGTCATGATGGATGGGCAGTGCACAGGTGGAGAGGTGGGACTAGAACAGAGCTTTGAGAGGTAAAGCAAACATGGGTGTGGATATGTGTAGCTTGAATAGGAAGCTGAAGGAAATCTTGACTGATTTGCCTCAATTTATTTGTTGAGACTGAAAGGGTAGGATTGGGAGGGATATTTAAGGGACAACAGTGATTGACATGGGACTGATCAAAAAATTAAGAATGAATCTCCCAGGGCCACTTTGCCACCATTTTTCTTTCTTTAAAAAAAAAAAAAAAAAAAAAATTGAATGGGGGAACTAACCACTGAGCAACATCCCCAGCCCATTTTTATTTTTTATTTTGAGACAGGGCCTCTCTAAGTTGCTGAGGCTGCCTCAGCCTCCCAAGCCTTTAGGATTACAGGCATGCTCCACCACACCCAGCACCGCCATTTTTCATTGAGCCAAGTTCACCTCCCTGGACCAGGACTGGGCAATGCTGTCAGATGAGGCAAAACGGTAAGTATAGGAGGGAACTGAGTGTGTGCTGCTCATTTTCCATTTACCCTCCACCTACATGGATGGCATCATCTGGGCTCCCTTGCCCTCAACTTCTAATTAGGTTCTCCCTAAGAAAGACACCAGCAGAGCATTAGAAAGTAGAAAAAGAAAGCATTCTACTCCCAGCTCTGTTTCTTGGATCTGGCAGTGGCTGTGTGCTGCCCTCCCACAGTTCCAGCTATTCTCAGGCGTGTTCCGTGGCTCTCACAGAACTCAGTAATACCCTTTCTTTTCCTCGCCCCTTCAGACCGAAGGGTGGCCACAGCTTCCTGCTGCCTAACCTCCCTTGTTGGTTCCCTCAACTCTGCCCACACCTCTGCAAATGGTCCCTTCATTAAATTATCTTCAAAATCTCAGCTGTGGTGCCTTCTATTTCCTGCTGGGACCCTGACTATTAGAATGTCAGTGGGAGAGATCAGATGGTTCACTATGAGGTTCTGGCTGGGCAGGGAATGGAGAGAAACCAGGAGGGGTCTGGCAAACTGGCAGACCACAGAGGGATCAAGGGAGTGGAACTCCCTATGAGTTGATGCTACAGGTGTGATAGCCATAAGGGTCTGTCAGACATGGAAGGCGAGTGCTGGGATCAGAGAGCAAAATACTAGATTTTGAAGGCATGGAAGATGGTACTGGGTTGTAGTCAAGACCAGGGATTTTTAATTTGGGACTCAAAGTCTGATCATAAAATCTTGGCTCTGCCGCTTTACTAAATGTATCACTTTGGCAAGTGACTTCACCTGAATGTGTATCCTCATCTGTAAAATAAGGATACCAATACCAAACTCTCAGGTTGGTGCAAAGGATAAACACATGTAAAATGTTTGACACAGTGCCTGGCATGTGGCATACTCAGTAAATGTCCACTAAGTATGCTGCATTTGTGGGTAATGACTCAATCGTGAGAGTGGATGGCTGGAATGGGATGAAAGTCACCAGAGATGAGGTAGAAAGAACCTGTGTGGTTAGATAATTGGAAAGATGGATCATCACAAAGCAGGACAACACAGTTTTGGGTGGAGAGGGAAACTCGGCCACTCCATCCACTTGCAGACCCTCAGGTTCCTCATTCAAGAAAGAGCAAAAATTGGGTTGGGGATATAGTTCAGTTGGCAAAGTGCTTGTCTTTCAAGTACAAGGCCCTGGGTTCAATCCCCAGCACTGACAAAGAAAGAAAAAATTAATCACAAGCAAAAATTAATCATTGAGGAGAAGAAATACAAATCACAATGATACGCTACCACACATCCTCCAGATGGTCAGAATTAAAGCATCTGATAATATCAGATGCTTTGGTGAGGGCATGAAGCAAAGGGAAACTCTCATTCAGTTTTGGTGTCAGAGTACACTGGCACAGTCACTTTTGAAAAATAGTTCAGAGCCAAATCTGGTGGCACAAGCCTGTAACCCCAGTGACCTGTGAGGCTGAGACAGGAGGATCACAAGTTCAAGGCCAGCCTCAGCAACTTAGCAAGACCCTAAGGAACTTAGTATGGCCCTGTCTTAAAATAAAAACAAAAAAAGGGCTGAGGATATGGGCTCAGTGGTTAAGTACCACCTGGGTTCAACCCTCAGTATTCCCCTCCCAAAAAAAGAAAAGAAAAAAAAAAAAAAAAGCCAAGGGAGGTGTTTTCAGTTGCAGGGGGTAGTTGGAAGTTATGACCAGGAAAGAGCCCATGACAGAAAGGTGGGCAGGGGCTCCTGAGGTGCTCAGAATGTATTTCTTATTGTAGGGGACACAGTTGTTATACATTAATATACAGTTAGTCCTATGCACTTTTTAAACTATTTCACAACTAAAATGTTTGTAGGAGGTGTTGATTTTGCAACATAAAATGAACAGGGAGATTCCCAACCCTGAAAAACCCCGGATGTCCCTCCACCCAGTGTCCTTTGGGTTCCTCCAGCTTCTGCCTGCTCAGTCATGGCTCCGACTACTCTGACCTGCTGGGTCCCTGTCTGGCTCAGCACCAAAGCTGTGTCCAGAATGGAGTCTCCACAGGGTCCACAGCAGAGCCCAGATCAGGGCCTGGCTCACCACACCTCCAGGACCGTTTGCCTCCAAGCCCCAGGCACACCTCATGTCACTAACTTACATGGTCTCTGTCAGGGTCTATGTCTCCTCACCCATTCCTGTTTCCCACCCAGAGGAACGTGGTAGCAGATGGCTGCCGGCCAAATTGGGGGGCGGGAGCGGTGGCTGGTTTTGCTTTTCCACTTACCCGTCACTCTGTCCTTCTGTCTCTCTACCTCCCATTCAGGAATATTCCTTGAGGCCTTCCAAAGGACTCCTGTCTACCTGGAACGCCCCTTCTCCTCCATTCTTCTGAACTCACAAGCATCCCTCAGGGACCTGCCCTTGGCTCCACTCCTCTGTGGAACCATGGTCCACCTTCCTTGGAGCCCCCGCACGCCCCTATTTTCCGTAGTCCCAGTCTGTGCCCACCCTGCTCCACAGAATCCTGTTTTGTTTTGGGGGGGTAGGTAACAAGGATTGAACCCAGGGGCAATCACTGAGCCACATCCCCAGCCCTATTTTGTATTTTACTTAAAAACAGAGTCTCACTGAGTTGCTTAGGACCTCACTAAGTTGCTGAGGCTGGCTTAGAACTCACAATCCTCCTGCCTCAGCTTTCCGAGCAGCTGGGATTACAGGCGAGAGCCACGGCTCATGGCCATAAATCTGTTTCTTCACTGAAGCTCTTTGGGCTCCCTACATTGTCCTCGTGGTCTACAGTGGACCCACCCCCGGGGCCCCATGGGCTCTAATAAACCTACGCGAGCTCCATGGCACCCGGGCTCCTGAAGGTTCTGGAGGCGCGAGGCTTTGCCTCACAGTTCCAGCCACCGCGGACTTCTTGGGCTGCACTGCGCCGGCGCGGTTTCCTCTGTCCGCTGGTTTGGCTTCCTCTCTGAAAGCACATACTAAAATGGTGGGGCTGAAAAGGGCGAGGTGGGAGGGGCTAGAGTGGGGCAGGGCTTGGAGGGTGGAACTGAATCAGGAGTGCCCAGCCAGGGAGGGGGCTGTCATTCACAAGAGGGGTAGGAGTTCAGCCTTAGGATTTGAAGGAAAGGTGCATCCTAGACTTTCCAAAGCCCAGAAATTGCGACCCTGGAAGGGGTTCTAGCAAGCAGCAGCTTCCACCTTCAAGCAGAGGAAAGCTTCAAATTCTAGAAGATTGTGGAAGAACTCCTACACTCCTCTGACCAGAGCACCCATCCCCAGCTGGAGGGAAGGGTGGGAGCAAGTGTAACTATTAAATAGACCTTAAGGGGTACCCAGTAGAACTTTGCTTCCCCCCCACTGCCCTGGCCTCCTAGACTGTACAGGCAGGGTCTGAGATCGATTGCACAACAGCTGGCTGGACCAGCCTGGATGCCTGGACAGGACTCAACTCCTAGACTTGCCACTCCATCCTGTGCATTGACGTAAGTCAAGGGGTCAGGGGCACACAACCCCCGAAGGGCAGCTCTTGTGAATGCCTGTCCACCTTCCCCTAAGGATGACCCACCCAAAGCCCCACTCTCTCAAGCCTAGGCAAAGGGTGATTGGCTCCTCAGGGTCCACAGCAGAGCCCAGCTCAGGGTCTGACACACAACACCCCTAGGACCATTTGCTGCCAAGTCCCAGGTTCCCTTCCCCTCACAGGAAAAACTGGGTATTGTGTAAGCAGGAGTTCCTGAGCCCTTTCCACAGGTGATGGGGAAGAACGGAGGCCACAACAACCTCAGTTAGAGCCACACAGGAGGAAGAAGTGTTTGGCCTCAAAAAGAGGAAGAGAGACCCAGGTTAAAAGGTGAATGGCCAGGCATGAAGGTTAGGAGCCACAAGGAGAGATTCTGGGCAGAGAACCCCTGGATGCCTGTCCTTTTAAGTTTCTAAACCTTAGGGCTCCATCAGCCGTGGGGATAGCTGGCTTACCTCACTATGCTCATTAAAAATCCTGGGAACCCCCCAACAAGGGCATACAGGAACAAATCATGTGTGAACAAGGTAGGGAGTTTATGATTCCAAAGCAGTATTTTCTTCTTTGACAGATGAGGAAACTGAAGTCCATAGAGCGGGTCAAACCTGTGGTAGAGGCTGGCAGATGATCCAACAGCCCGAACACCCACCAGCCCATACAGCGGGCCCAGGACATTCCTTCACCCAGCACATCAAGAAATAGTCCTACAGAGCCTGATGCCCACCTATGCCCCTTCCAGGGCAGTTTTATTGGTGCCACTTGTAAAAGGTCTTCCCATCAGCCCCCAAGTGTTTGCCTTTCCTTTCCAAGAAGGTGACTGATTCTGGCCCTGACCCCAAAGACAACAGACAACCTTGATCTGATGCTGCTGCAAAACCCACACGTGACACTCTGGGTAAGGTCCAAGTGCAAGTCTGTGCTGAGCTCTGGGGAGCAGGGGAAAGAGAAGAGAGCTGGGTCTGTATGTGGACACCAGGCAGAGCCCTGGCTGGCTGGAGATGTGTGGGCAAGGTGAGCAGCCCCATGGGCACCCCAGCTCCAGGACCCACTGGTGTGGCTGAAGCCCAAGCCCAGGTAGGGGCAGTAAAATCAGAAATCCTGAGAGAAGCCCTTAGGCCAAAAAAGTATGTGGAGCAGGGAGCCCAGGAAGGTTTCAGAGGGGCTGTGTGTGTGTGTGTTGTGTACTCATGCACATGTGCGCAGACAGCCTGGGGCCACAGACACAATGTGCAACGGGGCTTTGGTGAGTGTGCAGCTATGCCCCCACTCTCTGGAGGTCTGTAGGCCTGAGCCCCCAGCCTCCCAAGGCTAAGGGAACACACGTGGGGGTGGAGAGTTTGGGAAGGAAA
This sequence comes from Sciurus vulgaris, assembly GCF_902686455.1. Lineage (NCBI taxonomy): Eukaryota > Metazoa > Chordata > Mammalia > Rodentia > Sciuridae > Sciurus > Sciurus vulgaris. The sequence goes on along the minus strand of NC_136478.1, from coordinate 52,686,841 downwards.
CTTGGCTAGAAGTGGTTTAGGCCTCAGAACCCACATCCTGTAGGAGAGGCTATCAAGGGGCCTGCTGTCCCGGTGCAGTCCTGAGAGCTGCTGGAGTGGCAGTCCTGTAGGGGCAGAGATGGTCATCTTCTCAAGGGGAAAGGTGATCCGGAGACTCGGAAGAGGTGGGATCAGTCCTGCTAGATCCAAGATCAAGAGGCCTCCGTTGGGCGCCGTCCCCCCTCCTCCTCCATCAGCAACAGGCGGCGCCGGCCAGCCTCATAGTCGGCCTCGTCCACGCTGACCAGCAGGCGGACAGCCTCCCGGCCCACGGCCTCACGCAGGGCCTCAGTTAGGAACACACCCCGCAGGGCTTGTAGCAGGGCGCCACTCAGATAGTCACCCCAGAAGGCGTCCAGATAGGAGAGCTCTGAGAACTTGATGTCACACACCACAGAGCCCAGGTCCCTTGAGCGTAGCACTGCAGTGGCCTGCCCAAACACGTCCAGCTGTCGCGCCAGTGCCTGGGGTCTCCGGGACGCCACACCCTGCTCCAAGGCTGGCCCATGCTCACAGTACTCTGCTCGAACCCGGAGCCGGATATCTGCAGGGGAAGGAGGGATCTGTCAGTAGGTGCCCACCATCCTGACACCCTTCCTCCCTTCAGCCTCTTCCCACAGGCCTGCCCCCTGCCCCCTTCCAGAAGCCACACCCAAGGACTGTGAAGTAATAACGAAAATCCCTTTGCTCCTTCCCAGACCTAGTGTCCTTGCTGCTCCTCAACCACCAGGCACTCTCAGGCTGATCCCTGCCTCTCCCCAAGCCAGGGGTACTTTCCCCGGATCTCCACTGGGCCCACCCCCCCAAATCCTGCAATCTTTGCTTGAACATGCCCTTCCCAATGAGGCACACCTGACTGGCCTGTGACACTCCACCTGCCACCCACCTCCCCAGGCACTGCCCCAACCAGCTCTTTTTTCCCAAGGTGCTTATTACCTTCTAACTTACTCCACAGACTAATACTGAACCATCATCCGTCTCCCCTAACGAGAACTCCCTGAAGGAGGGGATCTGCTGTCTGTTTTGTTCACTGGTACATCCTTGTGGCACACAGCAGGCACTTAGTGTGAGTTGTGAATGAAGCAATGCATGAACTCACAGACCTGCCTTCAGGCAACCAGCCTCGTACCACCCCTCAGAGTGAGAGTCCCAGGCCACCCACATCTGCACCCTCTCAGCAAGCTCCAGGCAGGCAAGGAGCCTGAGCAGGCCCCAGTGGGAGGCAAGCACTCTGTCCAAGACTAAGACGGCGGTAAGCCTAGAGCTGCTGGGGGCTGCTGTGCCACCAAAGGAGACCAAAGTCCACACAAGGGTACAGGGGAAAGGTTCCAGAGTTTCTCATGTGGTCAAAGAAGAATCATCAGGCACACCAGGCCTACATTGTCAGCCACAATCAATTCCTGTTTTTTGTTTTGTTTTTGTTGCTGTTGTTTTGGGGGGCGGGGTGCCGGGGATGGAACCCAGGGTCTCGTACATGCTAGGCAAACGCTCTGCCACTGACTTACACCTCCAGCCTTTTTATTTGTTTTCTATTTTGACAGGGTCTCATTAAGTTGGCAAGGCTGGCCTCAAACTGGTGTTGGCAATTCCCCCACCTCAACCTCCAGAGTATCTGAGTAGCTGGGATTACCAGGCGAGTACCCCACACCCAGCATAATCTATTCTCTTTTTTGCTTAAACCTGTTTGAGTTGAACTTCTGTCACTTACAATTCTACCTTCATCTGCCCAGATGAGGTGGCAGGGCATGGGACACAGGATTTTTGAGGCTGTCCCTACAAGCGAGAACTTGGGCCTATCACCTCTCCTGGGACGACTGAATCTCCGCCTGTGAAGTGGGGCTGGTAAACCCTGCCAACACGGGGTGACTCCAAAGACGAGCTGCATGCTGGAACTGCAGTGGCAGACAAGCAAACACTCAGAGCACTATCTGCTGGCACTACTCCCAAGGCCTGAATCATAAGATCTCCTCTAATCCACAAAGGACGCTGTGAGACAGGACCAGTCAGCACCCCAGTTTACAGATGAGGAAATGGAGGCAAAGAGAAGTGAAGTAGCTTGCCCAAGGTTGCATGTCAGGCAATGACAGTGTTCAACAAACAGCATTTAACCTTCTCTGCCCAGAGAGCAGGCTTCTTTTTTTTTTTTTTAAATAGTTGTAGATGGACACACAACACCTTTATTTTATTTATTTTTATGTAGTGCTGAGGATCAAACAGTACCTCACACACGCTAGGCTAGAGCTTTACTACTGAGCTACAGCCACAGTCCCAGAGAACAGGTTTCTAAGTTGGAGGATCTGATTCCAACTCAGGACCTTAGGCACTGCTGTGTGAACTGGGACAAGTCACAACCTCTCTGATCACAGGTTCCTGCCTAAATCAGGTCATAATCCCTTCCTGTGAAGAGCCATTAAAGAGAATTAAAAAGACAGCAATGAACAGAAAGAATAAGCTAGTGCCTCGCCTGGTGCACATGGGTGTCTAAGAATGGTGGCTGCCGACTGCTGTGCCAGGCTAAGTGTCTGGCATCTGGGAATACAGCGGTCAGCCCTGAGGGGCAGGGGCTACTGTCAACCCATCTAACAGAAAGGAAAGCAAAGTCCTGGGAAAGGAAGTCTCCTGCCAAGTGCTCTGCTCACTTTTCATAGGAGTGTCAGCAGAAAAGTAGAAAGCAAGTACCCTGCACCCCGGACAACTTCTCACCCCACCCACTTCCTCCTCCCACCCCAAACCCTTCCTCTTTCTGCCTCCAGGGGAACTGTATTGCCTCCACTCAAGGCCCAGGGAAGCCTCCCCTGCCCCAGTCCCCAGGTACCCCACGGCCCTTGGTCCCATCTCCCTCTACCCTGAGGACCAGATAAGCTCAAGGGCCCTCATCTTTGACTCTGTTAAGTGCCTAGCTATGCCCTCAATGTGGGTGGGGATCAGGGGCTGGGAGGAACAACACCTGCCCAAGGCCACACAGGGCAGGGCAGCAACAGAGGCAGAACCAGCTAGCAGAATCCCACAGACCTGGAGGTGAATCCCAGCTCTGCCACTCTAGCTGTGGGGCCTTGGGTATGTGACCTCACCTCTCTGAGCCTCAGTTTCCCCATCTGAAAAAGATAAACAAACAAGAGGTCCCTGCTGCACTGTGGAGGCATGAGGATAAAATGAGGCAACTCGCCAGTGCCTGACTTGGCCTATGACACAGGAATGCCCCAAAAACAGGAACTGCGATGTCGACACCCACCTCTCTGCCCCCATGGCCCCTGCCCACACCCTCACTTCTCTCGCCTAGGTCCCTAAGCCCACCTCCTCCTTCATCAACTCCCTCACTGCTACATTCTCCCATGCCTCACTCCTTCACAGAATGGCCTATCCCTCTTCCTCTGCCCCCAATACCTCCACTCACCCACCAAGGCTAGGTTTCAGGGACTCCTTTTTTCCTACCCAGCTGATCATCTCCCAGCTCACCCTTCTCAGCCAGGGTGTTAAGGGCCCCATGTGGAAACCTATTCATGCAGAGTGCCTGCCACAAGGGGACGAATGGAGGACAAGGCCAGGGCAGGCTCATGAGCTCTCGCTCAAGCTCTCACTCAAAAGATATTTACTGGCTGGGTGCAGTAGCACGCTCCTGTAATCCCAGAGCGTGGGAGGCTGAGGCAGGAAGAGGCAAGTTCAAAGCCAGCCTCAGCAAAAGCGAGGAGCTAAGCAACTCAGTGAGACCCTGTCTCTAAATAAAATACAAAGAAGGGCTGGGGATGTGGCTCAGGGGTTGAGTATCCTAAGTTCAATCCCCTGTACCAATAAATAAATAAATAAATAAAAGGTATTTACTGAGTACCAGACACATGAGGGTAACATGAAGGACCTGCTGCAAGTGAGACAAAGAGATGTGCTGGGGGGAGCACTCTCCAAGTACCAGGCCCTGCCCTTGGCTTCTCCCTAGCTTGGCCTACCTAATCATCTGGGCACTTTCACTATCCCTATTGACACACGAAGAAATCCTTCACAAGAACACAGTGCAGCTGATGTGGAAAATGGGACCATGGCACAAGGAGGGAGTAGGTGGAGGCTCCCCCTGGAAGAGGAGAACCAGGGGTGACCACTCCACCCCAGTCCAGCCCTGAATCATGTATTTACATACCACCTTTCCTTGACTCTGCACCAAAACAGGTGCCACTCGTGATGTCTACTATGGGCTGCACACCCTCTGATCATCCCAGGACCTTATGAGGTGATGCTGTTGTTATTTTCTTTTTGCATCTAGGGATACTGAGGCATAGAGGTTGAGTCACCTGCCTGAGGCCAGAATGCCATCCAAGGTATGTGGCTCAGAGCCCAGTTCTTAACTACCCCATCCTGTTCACTGCCTCTCACAGAAGCATATACAAGATGCATAATTAAGACATCCTGAGGACAGGGAAAGAATGATACAGAATGAGTTACAATTTAGACAAGATCAGAGAGTTCCTCTCTAGGAAATGACACCTGAAGTAAATTTTTTATGGAGTTTTAGCCAGGAGAAAAGGAAAGAATGGCTTTCTTGGCAGGAAGAGAGACACTTGTGTAAATCAGGGAGGAAAATTAACTTGGGAGGTTTACAGGCCCAGGGGCCAGTGTGGCCAGAACATGGTAGAAGAGTAGAGATAGCAGGGTCAGAGGTCTGGTATCACTCACAAGCAGAATACCATGTTTCTGGAGCTTCTGGAAATGACCACACCTCTCTGTGCTTCAGTGGGCTTCCTCCATAAAACAAGGCTCACTCCAGCACCAGTTCTCAAGGGCTATGGTGCGAATAACACAGCTGCAAAACACAGCTCTGAGCCCAGGCCTGGGATGAAGGAAGGATGGCACTGCCTGACTTGGACATGACTCCAGTCATTCTGTGGGAAGTGGCAGTTGGCAGCAACAGGGCCAGAGCCTCTGATGACTGTCCAGGATGGAAGCGAAGGATATGGGAAAAAGTGGATGGACTGGTCCAGGTGTGGCAGTGAGGGGCGAGGCAGGATGAGCATCTGTGTGACCTGGGCCGGGGGCTGGCTGAACTATTTCCAAGTTGGCAGCAGTGGGTAATGCTCCTACCCCAGTACATCTGGGGGATCTACCTTCCTAGAGTGGAGAGTTGCTCGCACTTTCTGCCCATTTCCCAGATGGGCCCTTGCACCCTCTTCCCTCACCTGGTTCCAGGATCTCCAGGAAGCCCCTGCCCGCTTCCTAACAGAAGAACACACCACTGCCTAAAAGTGAGCCTGGGACTCAAAACATCAAACCAGAATCTGAGCAAGCCTCTTCAGACCCAACTGTCTATTCCCAGGACAATCGACAGTGTTAAATCAGCCCTACCTCAGGAAATATCGCAAGACAAATACCACAAATGATGCAAGAGGGCAAAGAGGAATGGCAGGGGATTCTAGAGATTTGGAGAGACTTCAGAGAATCCACATTTATGAGCTGATTAGAAATTTAAGCACTATTGAGATATGTGACACATAGGAATTATCATTACTAAATTTTTTGGTATGATAATGTTTTAAGGAATTGTTCTGTTATAGAGATACACAGTAGAACATCTGCCCATAAAATATAAAGACAACCAAAAGTGACTCCAAAACAACAAGGCTCGTGAGATATCAGCCACAGTTGACAACTGCCAAAGCTTGATGACAAGGTCCTGGGGTTGTTACACCAGCTGACTTGCTTCAGAATATTTTCTACAAAAAAAGTTGGGGTGGGGCAAGCAAAGCTGATCCTGCCATTCGAATTCTCCAACTGCTTCCACAATTCAAAAAACAAAAAATGCAAAGACTCTGGAAGATCTGCCCTGGTTACCTCTCCTGCCACCACACGAGGGCCAGCACTACATGCCATCTTCCAAAAGTCTCCCCGTGGCCCCAGTCTCAGTCTTGCCAGCTTCCTTGCAACCCCTTGACTACCACAGGCACGCTTCCACTTCGGCCTCTGTTCCTACTGTCCCCTCTGAGGAACACTTCCTGACATCTAACTTGGGTTTCTCCTCCTACCAGAACACATCTCAGTGAAGGCAGAGGCCTCCCAGGCCCACTGTGCCTAGCACGTATTAAGTCCTCTATAAATGCATGCAGAATAAACAAATTAATAAATCCTAGCTTCAGCCTAGCTCTGTTGCTGCCACTCAGACTAATGACTTCCTTTCCCTTGGCCTGTTTCCTTCTTTGCAAAAGGGATGCATTACCGGCTCCCTCAATGGCTACCTGAGAATTCAAGGTCAGGCAAGTAACAGGATGGGTCTGAGGTGAGAAAGATCAGAGGTCTTATTATGAAGCCTAGGATCCCCAAGTACCCTTCTCACACACTCAGACATTAGAGGAGTTTAGTCTAGTTCTAGTCCTCAATAGAAGCAGCTGACAGCCGTCAACCCCCATAAGTGTCACAGATTGGAGGAACAAGAATGGTAAGCCTCTTCTTCAATTAGGTCAGGAGGGGCTTCCTTCCACCTGTAGCACTGGCCCTTGTGGCCTCTTTAAAGGTAAGGCATCCCATCTTTTCAGGGGAAACTGGGGCCCACATGGGGAAAGCCTCACTCCAGCCCCACCCTGCCTGGTGAGTCAGCAATCAACCCTGTGTGCCCATCCCTGGCAAGATCCAACCACACCCTGGTTAATATCCTCCTGGCCTCAGGGAAGAGACCTGAAGCCTGGCCTGGCCTGTTCCTGTACTCCCCAAGGCAGTGACTCCCTCATCCACCCAGCCAGCCTGGTTGCTCTGGTAATTACCACCTGACTTGGGGGAGAGTCACCACCAGGCAGTCACCCCCTTAAGCCAGGAGGTATATGAGGACACAGGGCTGGCTCTGTTGCTCTTTTCCTGCCAGCATCCAGCACAGGAATCTGCAGCCTCATCTATGAAGTAGGTTTGACACCCACTTGCCTGGAAGGCCACCCTGGGCACTAGGAGGAGCAAGTGTATGTCCTTCATGGGACAGGGTGAGATCCCTTACGCTTGAACAGCTGCCCCATATCTCCATGTCTACTTCCACTCCAGCCCTGGCCTAAGCATGCCACCGGCTCTTCCAAACTTTCCTGACTTCTAGCTTCCACATCAGTCTCTTTGTCCTAATCCTTTCTCTTGTGCACCTGCTGCTTATTCTGCCGCTCCCTGCTTCGAGGATGCCTGGGGCTCCCTCCTCGCATCATTTGGTCCCAGGCTCTGCGCAGGGGTGCTTCTCAGGCCCAATAGCATGTATGGCTCTTGGTCCCCTCCCTGGCTGTATGATTTTCCAGAGCAGTCACCACCAGCTGACATTACATGATATGCTGATGTATTTGCGAGTTATCTGTCTGGCCCACTATCTGGTAAGCTCCTCGAAGCTAGACACTTCTCCGCCTCAAAGCCAAGGCCAGTGCTTGGCATAGAGATCATATTCAATAATGAAGACCAGGTGAAGGAGTGAGTAAATGGACCTTCCAGGGCTCCCCCCACTCCCAGAGTAAAGTCTGACCCTCCAGGGCCTCCCACTGACCGCCTTTCCCCTGCTCCCACTCACAAATCTCTTCTCCCAACAGACTCACCCTGTCTACGTCCTGCTGTGGACACTTTGTACTTAAGGGTCACTGCCAGGAGTGCCCTTCCCAGCTCCTCTTCTAGCGTCCCTAACCTTGTCCTGGGGCTGGTCAGAGGGATCCCCTGCACACCCAGCACCCTGTACTCACACTCCTCATGGCACCACCATCAGCCTGGCTGCCACATTCCCTCATCTGTCTCCCCTGCAGTCTGGGAACGTAGCTTGGAAATCATACATGATCCCCTTTCGTCCTTGGGCTTGCCCAACTAAAAGGGAGTACCAGAGAGAAGGGCAGAGATGGTCCACGGCGACGTCCTCCCCATAGGACCAGGCAAATTTCTCATGGGCAAGTCATGCGAGTCTCCACAGCAGCACCCTCCCCAACATCTCACCCACCTGTCTGTAGTAATGCCCTATATGTCTAAAATATTCCCTTGATTCCTTGGCCCACCCCTTCCCACCCTCTCCAACCTGACTACCCCAGGCCAGACCTCTGCCCTCCTCCTCAAGGGACTACACAGTCTGTCCACTCATTTCACAGCTTCCGCATTACTTCATGCACTAGACAGGCACCCAACAGAGCGTGTTCTAGAAGCCCAGCACTACTCTAAGCTCTGTACAAACTGTAACTCCCTCACTCAATTTCCAGATGGAGTTAGAAGTGCCTTGAAAAAAACAGGCATCAGGTCACATTACGCCCTTAACACCCTCTGACAGCCCCAGAATCAAAGACAAAAATCCAAACTCTCCTTTGCCCCGTGGCCTGCCTGGTTCTTCTGGACCTGTTCCTCACTTTCTCCTCATGGCACCTATCATCCTCTAAAGTTTTGGTTTGTCACCTGACTGTTAAGATCAGCTGTGCGAGAACTGCCCTATTGCAGTCCTGCCTGATGTCCAGCAACAGCAAGACTAAGAACAACTTCACACATCACGTGCCCTGGGCCAAGCACTTTTCTCGTAACTCCAGTCAGGACCATTAGGAGCCTTGTTTTATCATAAATGTTCAATCTGACCCCGAGAGATTCAGGCACCTACCCAAGGTCAGAAAGCTTGGTTTTAAGTGTTGAGGCCAATTTGTGACTCAGGCAGCCTGGGGTCCTTGTTTTACTATCTCTGCAATATCCACCACTGAACAAGTGATGACTGTTAAAAAGGTAGCCCCTACAGATGTTTGCTGAACAAACAAATGAAACTGAGGCAGAGGGTTATCATGGAAGGCTTCCTTGAGGAAGTGGCATGTGATGTGCTCTCAACTACAGGCAGGATATAGACAAGCAAGATGGCAACAGAGAAAGCAAAAATTACACTGTTGAACAGTGGCTGAGCTGCTGCCCACCTGCCAGGTATGTCATGCTCCTGACAAATGCCTGTCTGTCCTACCCTCCAACTCTACACCCTGCTCTGGGCACTGAACATGCATCCCAAGACCCACAGGCACCTACCACAGGTCACTTTGCCTTCTGATGTGGACCTGGTTGGCTCCTGCTGCTGCTGGGGGGTGGCTGGGCCCCCTCTCCGCCGCCGCCTGGCACCACCACTGGGCCGGCCCCGACTCCGACGCTGCCGTTTGGTTGGTGGGGAGCCTGAGGACAGACAGAGGGGCAGCTGCTGAGGACCAGGATGACAGGCAGGGCTCCAAAGTGGGTGCCCAGGAGGAGCTCAAGGTCACTATGGGTACTATGAGCTTTTGAAGGAGCCCCTTTAGAAGTGGCCCTGTCGAGAAGACAGAGGTACCACCTACCATCATCTGGAAGGGCAGAGAGGTACACCTACGTCCCGCAAGCCCTGCCAGGTCCGACTCTAGAGAAGCCCCAGTATACTCACACCAGGAGACAGGCATGCCAATGGATACTGGGCATCGTTTATAATCACACAAACATGAAAACGACGCTAGTGTCTGACAAGAAAAAGAATGGCTTCTAGGATATAGACTGTTGAGGGAATAAAACAAGGGGCAAAATAAATTTCCAATTTTGCATAAGAAAGTAGAGGAAATAAGCTGGGCAGGCTCACACCTGTAATCCCAGTGACTTGGAGGCTGAGGCAGGAGGAAGTTTGAGGACAGCCTGGGTAACTTGCAAGACTCTGTCTTAAAATAAAATTTAAAAAGGGCTTAAAATAAAAATTTAACAAGAGTTTTAATTTTATCTAAAATATAATTTGGAAGGTAGCCAGGTGTGGTGGCACACACCGGCAATCCCAGCAACTCAGGAGACTGAGATAGTAGAATTTTAAGTTCAAAGCCAGCCTCAGCAACTTAGCAAGGTTCTGTCTCAAAATAAAAATTACAAAGGTCTGGGAGATATAATCCAGTGGTAAATCACTGCTGAATTAAATCCCCAGTACCCATCCCCCCCCAAAAAAAACCCACACATTATGTGTGTTACTTTTTGCAAGATGAAGCACTGGAAGAACACATTGAAAATAAATGAAATTGGCTATGAACCACTTGCAGGAGGCAAGGATAGACATGACTTTTTTTTTTTTTTTTTTTTAATATTTGGAATTGAACTCAAGGTTCTCCCTCCTGCTTCAGCCTCTGGAGTTGCTGGGATTACGGCGCACCACCCCACCTGGCTAGAAATGACACCTCTAAGAATACTTTTTAAAAACACACTTTAGTTTTCCTTTTAGTCAGTAACTGTCTTACACACTCAAAACTTAAAAGAAAACAAGAAGTAACAACCTATAAAATTAAACACATATAGAAACAAATGAATCTAACTGTATACATCATTGGTAACATATGAACACTCAGAGGAAAAAAAAATTCAGGAAGCTAGGAAGAACACTCTGAATGCAAACTCTCTGTGCGAAATGATCAAAGAACAAAAAGAATCACAAACAAAGCCCCACCCCCAGGACTAGGATTAAACCCAGGGATGCATTACCACTAAGTCACATACATCCCCAGCCATTTTTATTTTGAAATAGGGTCTTGCTAAATTGCTTAGGGCCTTGAGAAATTACTGAGGCTGACCTCAAGCTTTCAATCCTCCTGCCTCAGTCTCCCAGGTTGCTGAGATTATAGGCACATGCAAACAAATCTTACATTTCAAGTCAACAATGATATTGACTTTATAATTTTGATGCTACTTTATTGTTGTAGAATAAAATAAATATATATCTAAAGTGTCTTAAAAGTCAACATTTTCCATATTAAAAACTCCTTGTAATGTTAACTTCAAATTCAGAAATATTAATGGGAACTTATTTATTTATTTATTTTGCCATACTGAGGATTGAACCCAGGGCCTTGTGCTTGCAAGGCAAGCACTCTACCAACGGAGCTATATCCCCAGTCCTCTATTTTTTTATTTATGTTTGTGGTATTAGGAATTGAACCCAAGGCTTTGTGAATGCACAAAGCACACTACCACTGTGTAGTAGAGCACTTGTCTGGCACATGTGTGACACTGGGTTTGATCCTCAGCACCACATAAAAATAAATAAGGTGCTGGGGTTGTGGCTCAGTTGTAGAGTGCTCACCTGGCATGTGTGAGGCTGTGGGTTCAATCCTCAGCACCAAATAAAAAAATAAATAAAATAAAGGTATTGTGTGCATCTACAACTAAAAAAATATTTTAAAAATTAATTAATTCGGGCTGGGGAGATAGCTCAGCTGGTAGAGTGCTTGCCTCGCAAGTGCAAGGCCCTGAGTTTGATCCCCAGTACTGCAAAAAAAAAAAAAAAAAAAAAAAAAAAAAAAAATTTATTCATTCATTCATTGATTAAAGGTATAAAGAAAAGAAAAGAAAGGGTCTCCATAAATTGCTCAGGCTGGCCTCAAGTTTACAATCCTCCTGCCACAGCCTCCCAAGTGGTACATATCTACACTACTAGTAAGAGGCCAAGGCAGGAGGATGACAAGTTTGAAGACAACATGGGCAACTTAAGGAGACCCTGTCTGAAAATAAAATTTTAAAAGGGCTGGAGGAGTAGCTCAGGGCAGAGTACTTGCCTACTATGTGTTAGGCCCTGGGTCCAATCCTGAGTACCCTCCCCACCCCTCCATCCCACCCCCACAATAAACCAGGCTCTTTGAAAAATAGCCAATTCTAGGGCCAGGGAAAGAAACATTCAAGTTGAGTCTAGGCTATCTTGCAGAGCCACAAAGCAGGAAACTCGCAAAGAATGATGGAGACATGGCAAAAAGAGGCTACCAATTGGAATCCTGGGAAGACTGACTGACTATAACAAAGTAAGTAAGTGGACAACGCCCTACTGATTCTTGAGAAAGAGGAGGGAGGGCAGGCAGAAGAAAAACACCGATGAAAGAATTCCATTTAATAAAGAGAAAAAAAAATTAGAAAAATCACCATTTTACAAATACCAACATGAAAACTAGCTTCAGGCAGGGCACACCCACAAATGCTAAACCCGCTGGGGAAATATCAAGTGTGCCAAATTACCATCCCACAGATCATTTAACTGTAAAATAAAAGGAAAGAAACGTTGCTTTACAACAAATAAATACTGAAGCTATCACCTTAAACAAGTGATCAAATTTCCCCACTCACAAAGGGACAACCAGGCCTTACATGCCCCATAATGTGCTCCAATACAAAGGAGATAGCATCAACCGTGGAGAATCCATGCCAAAATGTAACCTGGATCTAACTAAGTCTCCAGACCTAATATCAACTTCACAGAAAATATAGGGGATAGAGGAACAAGTTAAATGATAACATCAAGAAATAATCACACAAATCCAGAAACAAACATTCTACAAAACAATCAGCCTGGTAGGGCTGACAAGTCAGAAAAGAAAAAGTTTGGCTGAGGATGTGCCTGAGAGGTGGAGGAAGTACTCATGAATGAGGCCCTGGCTTCATCCCTAGCACCAATTTTTTAAAAAGCTAGGGATGTCATTCAGGGGTAGAACACTTGCCTAGCATGTGCCAGACCCTGGGTTCCATCCGCAGTACCACCAAAAAGAAAAGTCTGGATAGAAAGTTTCTATTCTATAGTTAGAAATTAAAAGCCCTAACAACTGCATACACACATAACAACTCAATCATGACTGGATCCTGGAAGCTGAGATGATCTTAATGGATTTGGAAATGAACCATTAGAATATCTGAGAATTAGTAATTATTTTCTGAGTTACAATAATGGTCTTCAGGCCAGTATGCTTATTGTGATGCCTGCTGACTTCAGAGGAAACCTACCGATGTAATTTACCTTCAAAGAGTATGACAGCAAACTCAGAACTGCATATACATACACATTAAGGGGGGGGGGGGCAAATATTACCACTAAATCTAAATGATGGTGTTCCCTGTACTAATCTTTCAACTTTTCTGCACGTTTAAAATTTTACATAATAAAAAAATGGGGAGGGAGAGGTTCAATTGAATAAATAAATTTGCGCAAAGTAAGTAAACCAGTGGAGGCACTGAACGTTAACATCTCAATCACATTCAACTATGACAGCCAGGTACAGAATGACACCCACAACATGAGCCCATTTAAAATGTGAAATGACTCCATATGTAGCTTCAGGACACAAGCTCCTTCCTGTAGCAATAATAAACATAGACACACTTCAAAAACAAGCCAGAACCACCCCTCAGGCCATGGCTAGGTTGAGGAAGGTTTATCAAAGCTCAGAAGGAAGAAAGGGACACTGCCACCATGCCCACCCAGAGGACTCACCTGTGTCCCACTGGCCCTGCTGAGAATCTGAAGAACTGCTCGACTGCCGACGGCGCCGGCAATTGCCCTCTGTCCTTTTTGAAGAAGAGCTGGAGGTGCCATAGCTGTAGCGCTCTGGGGACACTGGGGTAGGACAGAAATAAACATTCATAGTCCTCTGAACTTCCCAGGTCCAGCCCCAACTCCCACCCCTGGAAAAACTCCTGGGCCACAAGGTGCCTGAGTACTCCAGAGTTCAGACCCAAACACCCACTCCTTCTCCAACTCCTCCTGCCCAGAAGTCATTCAGAAGCCTCCTGAGACAAAGGACTCATCACCTTCCAAGGCTGCCCAACTTACATCTACAGTAGCTCCAACTGTCATGCAGCCCTGCAATGGTCCCTTGCCCCTCGCTGACAATCCCAAAAAGCAAGCAGAACTCTGCAGGTTCCCCAAATCATCTTTTCTAGAGCCTGACCTTCATATTTATTAAAAAAAAAAAAAAAAAAAAGTACTGTCAGTCCTTCCCTAGAGGTGCCTTTCTCCTGTGATCCAAATCTCACAGGCTTACTCTGGGTCAAAAAAGCCCATAATCCCCACTTCCCCACTCAGTCACTGCACCTCCAATAACCCAGCCAAGGGCCCAACAGCCTATTCATGCACAGGACTCCTGGCAGCCTGAAATGCTCCTAGCAACTCACTTGCTCAGAACTGTTCTCCTTTTCTCCCAAGGACCACAACTCTGAAGAAGACCAGCCAGGTCTGAATTCTGGCTCCCACACTTCTTAGCTATGCCATATACTGGCCCCTTTGGGATGCACATGTCTTCTCGCTTACCTCTCCATCCCTGCTTGCATGACCTCTCCACTTCTGCCACTAGTCTCTGATGAAGCCAACCTCTTGCCATCTCAAGGCTTGGATATTTGCCTTTCTCTCTGCCTGGGATTTTCTGCCCTGAGATCTGCGCTTGGCTGGCAGTATAGTCTCAGTTCATCTTCTCAAAAAAATCCTCACTGGTCACCTAATCTAAGGCTATCCCATTCCCTTGTTTTAATCTATAAACGTATCTAAGAGTTCATCACTTGCTTATTTTCATGTCTGATTTCCCCATGTAAACTTCATGGTATAAACACCTTTGCCCCATCACCTTACATCCTCTGTGCCCAGAACACGGAATTCAGTTCTAATATGTGGCAAGCTGCTTAACTTTTCTGAACCTATTGTCTCCAGTACAGTGGGGACAGTAGCAGAACTTCCTCTGGGATTACTGGGAGGACATAAGGTGACAGTTAATATGAAGAGATTACCACTTTACCTGGTTTGCCCTTCATAAACAGTTGAAATAATCATTACTGACGTGCCCAAAATTCACAAACTCACTCCCCGCTAAGCCATGCCTCCCTCATGTTGTTTCTCATTGACACTCTGGGAGGTGCGGGTGTGGAATGGGACGGTCTGATGCAGTACTCTTCATGTCGGGGCGCCACACCAGGCCCAGCCCAGCAGGAGCAAGGTCCTCCCCCCACCGGAAGTCTGGCACCTTCCCATTCAACCTTACCTGGCCGGCGCCGCTTGCGCGCCAGGTGCGGCAGTAGGTCGTGTCGGGCCAGCACGCGCAGGAGTTGGCCCAGCAGCCGCAGGTTGCTCTCGTCGCACTGTCCGCGGCGCTCCAGCTCCAGTAGTAGTTCCAGGCCGCTGCGGGCGCGGGCCAGGCCTCCGGCGGCGCCGGGGGCCTCATCCAGCAGAAAGGCCAAGAGCTCCAGTTCGCACTCGGTCAGCTGCCCGCCCACCACCTCGAACATACGGTGAAGGGACAGCATGCCATAGTAGTCCAAGCATTCGTCCTCCTCCCAGCTCGGGGCCAGGGTCGACCCGGACAGCGCCATTCCCGGGGGAGGGATGCGGAACAAGCTCAGAACCAGGGCCTAAAACCCACCGCGGGGAAGACATTGTGGTCAGCGACGCGGCGGCCTGGACTTGACACTGGTCCGTGCCTGTCCCCCACCCGTTTCCGGGCCGGCCGGACAGGGCGGCCCCCAACAGTCTCAGCCGCCCCCTCCCATGTTAGGAAGTGGTATCTCCCGAAGTACCCTAGTAACAGATCGAGACGCCAGACCCCGGTGGTCCTAAGATCAGTCGGGCCAACCAAGCCCAAACGCCCCTCCCCAAGTGGTATGTTCCAAATAGCCTCCCCACCGACCAAAGTAATTAGGCCCCAACAAGCCTCGAGGCCCATTCCAGGACACCTTGTCTACTGCACTGTGACTTTGGATAGTAAATATCCGGTTGTGGTCCTTGGCTCTATCCAGTGGTACCGTTCAATTAGCCCCACCACTCCACCCAACAGGTACCGTCCGAAAGTGACCCTCTGCACCCTACAAGTGGGAGCGACTAAAGCAGTCTTTCGCTCCAGACAGGTGATACTGTCCGAACCCGACCTCTGGCCCTTTTAAGGGCCGTCCCGCCCTCCCCCCAGCGCCCAAGTGGTTTCTTCTACCCGCCATCAATCGCCCTTAGGCCTCTCTGGATCCTCACCGGATTCCGGCGTCCGACGACTCCAGGGCGACGGCCGCAGCCACTTGTTTTGGATCTTTCTGGCACCTTCTCTATTATTACGCCTGCGTCACCTCGCTCCTCCTCCTTCCCCCAACTCGCGCAGGTGCGACCGCCACGCCCCTTAAGCGCAAGCGCAGAAAGAAACCATCAAGCCCCACCCCTCCCAGGCCACCTGACTTGTCCCCAACAGAAGCTTCCTGGCTCGGTTGTGCCGCGCTTGCGCAGGGCGAGAGCCTGGCTACATCCGACGCATGGTTGCAGGCTCCCTACTTCCCGTCCTTGACTTAAGCAACCGAGTCCCTGTTGCCCCACGTCACGACCTGTTGGAACTACTGATATCGTATCAGCCCCTTCCTGATCACGGCCCAGACGCGCACACTACTAGACCCTCAGCTGCCTATAGCAAAGGACTATAATTGCGACCGTCCCGTTTCCAAGTAGTGCCCAGGCCTCTTATAATCGTGACATGGACATTCCTTCCATTATACTGTCCCCACTCCTAATGGCAACCAAGGGCCTACATCTCAACTGTGCTGTCCCTTGATCCCGACTGGAAAATCCCTCATCCAGAATCCCCCCTTCATCTTTAAATACCCCCCCCCCCCCCAACATTAAGACCAGGGTTCTTAAAGTCATGGTACCTCCTTCAAAATCTCAATAGATCTTTCCATCCCTACATGCACCTCTCAAAGCCGTCCATCATAAATCCCTTCCCAAAACAGTGAGACTCAGTCACGACTACACACACACACACACACACAAACACACACACACACACCACTCAGGGTAGGAATGGTCCCTCCACTCCTTCCATCTCTGCCTTCCCAGGTCATGAAGCCATCCTGATTCCCCTTCCCCAACCTGAACCAACTAAAGCAGGTTTGTAGGGGAAGTTGGCGTGGAGGATGTGGTATCTGCGCGTCCCCTGCCGCTGGGCCTTGGGCGTGGTTGCCACCCCGCCCCTACTTAGGTGACTCAAGGTCAGAGCCAGCACGTGTCTGAAACAGGTCTCCTTCCCCGACCGGTTCCCACCCCTGAGATTATCTCCCCTTGGGAGGCAGGAAACCCGGCTCAGCAATGGCTCTGCTTGTGCTGCAGCGATAACCTAGGAAGAATCCCTTTCTTTCTCTGGACCTGTTTCCCCACCTATGAAACAGATAATGGCAATGGTCCCCTACAGATGCATGGTCCTGGACTTTATACACACCAAGTGTCCTATACTATCATTAAAGAAAACCAAGGTAGAGGGGTAAAGAAAAGCAAATTCACAAACCGAAAAGGATTATGTCCGTGTTAAACAGCTTATAATGGGCACCCACGGTGATTCAGGTCCTGTGCTGGGCACTTTTATGTGTGTGATATCATCCAATTCCTTTAACAGCTTTTGGCGTGGATATTACTCAAGCCCATCTTACATATGAGCAAAACTGAGGCCCACAGAGGGGAAGTACCTCCAGAGTGTGTCTGGTTCCAAAGCTGTTCTCTCAGAGATGATCACTCTTCAGCTGTGAAATGACACCACTGTCGAGGTCTCCCGCTGCCCAGTTCACTCTACGGGACCTCGTTCTTTAAGAGTGCTCACTTCTCTCCACTGAACTTTTCAAATTCTCAGCAGAAAAGGAGCGGCCACGGAAAACTGCGCAGGCGCTTCTCTTCGCCCCGGGCCCCACCCACAGTGCCAGATGTGTGCGTGGAGAAACTCGCCGAGCCCCGCCTGAACGACAATACGCAGGCGCAAGGGCGCGTGCCCCGCGCTGCCGGCTCTGATTGGCTACCACGGGTAAGGGCGCCGCCCAATGGGAGGTGTGGATAGTGAGGGGTCCCACACGCCTGGAGCCGAGGGTCTGTGTCAAGAGCGGCAGGGGCTACTGGAGACAAGAGAGATGGGTGAGGGCGCCGCGGGGTGGGCGGGGAAGAGAGCGCTGGGCATACGGAGAGGGTGGTGGGAGAACGAAGGGGACACGAGGGGTGGAAGAGCCTTGGGGCCTGCGCTAGGGCGGGAGCAGAACAGGGTTGAAGGAGAGCGCTCTTTCCTGTGTTCCCTGGAGGCGTTGGTGGAGCTCCTGCAGGGTGCAGGACCCTACTCTTGAGCTCGCTCTCATGCCCACACGCCCCATAGGGAGTTAGCCTGCCTAGATGAGTCCGGTAGGAGAAAAATGTTGTGTAACAGGAAAGTTGAACTTTCAGGCCCCCGGTGGATTCTTTCCTGGAAGGATTTATGGATCTACTGTTCCTAAAGCCTCCATTCCTCACCCCAGTAGTTTACAGTCCAAGAATAGGAAAGAGGAATGAAGATAAGGAAAGTGCAAATTTCAGGTCCCCTGGGCCACCTTCTAGAGAGACATTTATTGGATGCCTACTTTATATGAGCCTTGTAACAGGCTCTGGGCCTAGCTCTAAGAGAGTACTCTGAGTGGGGTTGTAAACAAGGAAAACTAGAACTCTGCACTCCCTGGTTGACTGTTTCCAGGAAGATCCTTTATGAAATGGCTGTTGTGTACAGGACCCTGGCAACTCAAAAATTAGGGATATGGAATAGGTAGATATGGAAAGTTTAGCTCTTGGGCATTTACTGAATCATTTGTTCAGGGAGCATTTATTGAGCACCAACTGAATGGCCCTGTTTGGGGATATGTATTATGGGAATTCATGGTAGAATGATAGTCTTGTAAAAGTGAAATATGCATAGAGATGGTTAAACTCCCAGGATTTCACTTCCTTTGGGGAAGCTATTGATGCATTAAATATCTACCGTGTGCCTACTGTTCGCTGGGCATTGTTCTTAGCACTGGCAATACCTTAATGATGAACAGGCTAAAATCCCTGCCCTCTGGGAACTTACCATGAGCAACTTTTACATGTGAGAACTATAAGCTGAACTCCACCTGCTCACTAGTATGAATTGATGAGGTGTGAAGAAAAGATTTAAAAAGTGGAGATTATATTCAGGAGATTAGCTCCTAGGCCTGGGAGGGGGGAGTTATTAGCTGAATGGGACTATGAGCCCCTGCTGTGTAAAGGGGCCTGGAGAAAAGGAGATGGGACACATAGAGGCAAGTTGAAAGTTAAAGTCCCTGTTCCTGGTCAGCACTTTGTTGGTGACTTCCCACCCCTACCCCCAGTGTATCAGACCTACACTGCCTCCAAGTGCTCTCTCCTGTGAGGAACTCAGATGCTATCCCAAGTTCATATTTGCTCTGATAGAGGTAGCACAGGATACCAAGGGAATCCAGAGTAGGCAAGAGTGGCCATCATCCTGAGAATGTAAAGATGTCAGTTGAACCTTTACAAAGGAGTTGTGCAGTAGGAATGTGCTGGACAAGAGAATGAGAAACTTCCTTAGCAGAGGAAATAGCAGCCTCAGAAACTTAAGAGTCCAAAAACAACTTTTCTGGAGAACTTAATCATTCTAGCTAACCTTTATCAAGTACCAGGGACTTTGTGGTCAGTACTACTTTTAGCCCCATTTTACAGGTAAGGAAAATCTCACAGAGAGGAAGTAAGCAGTGGAGCTCAGATTTCAAGCCAAGAGCAGTCTGGTTCCTGGGCCCATGCTTTTATAAACACGTTGCTGTATCTTGCTGTGCATATGTAAGAGGAGGAGGAAAGGTATTGCACAAAGAGGAAACTGCACAAGCAAAGGCTGAGAGGCCAGAGAAGATGTGTGTTCTAAGCAAGGGTGTCACTAGGCCTCTGGAAGAGGAGCGCAACATCAGAAACCAGACTGAGTGCTGTCTTTCTCCTGCAGATACCAGGCTGCTTTGGACTGCAGTAGGCTTCAGAGTCACAGAATCACCAAAGACTGAGGCATAAACATTGGATTAAGACTTGTTGATTAATAGAGGCTGGTGAGTAATGGGATGAGCAAGGGAATTCCTGAGAAGTCTCCCCTCCCCTCGATTCCCAGCATGTCACTGGCTCCTAACTCTCTTTCTCCAGGCACTGCCTTTTCCACAATGGCAGAGGTGGTGGCTGAGGTTGCTGAAATGCCAACACAGTCATCAGGGGCAATGGAGATGTCAACACCTATATCAGGGGAGATGGCCGAGATGGCAACAGAAGTGAATGAAATGACATCTGGGGAGGCCCTTGCCTCATCCCTCTTCTTCCAGCACCACCAGTTCATGTGCTCTGAGTGTGGCAGCCTCTATAACACACTGGAGGAAGTCCTCTCACACCAGGAGCAACATGTGCCTGCTGTGTTAGAGGAGGAGGCGCTGACCACACAGGACACTGTCCTGGAGCCAGAGTTGATGCCAGGCACTGAGGAGGGACCTTTCCAGTGTGGCGAATGCAGCCAGCTTATCCTTTCCCCCAATGAGCTACTAGCACACCAGGATGCCCACCTCCGGGAGTCTGCAAGCCAGATCCAGTACCAGTGTGGGGACTGCCACGAACTCTTCCCCTCACCTGAACTGTGGGTGGCTCATCGCAAGGCCCAGCACCTTCCTGCTACAACAGCTGAGCCACTAGTGCCATCTCCTTTGCATGCCCCAACACCACTGCCTCCACCTCCACTGCCACCTGAAGTCAAGATGGAGCCCTATGAGTGTCCTGAGTGTTCCGCCCTCTGTGCCACTCCTGAGGAGTTCTTGGAGCATCAGGGCACTCACTTTGACTCTCTGGAGAAAGAAGAGCGAAATGGCTTAGAGGAGGAGGAGGAAGGCGAGGAGGATGAAGATGATGATGATGAAGAGACAGAGGATGAGGAGGAAGCAGCTACAGAGGTTGCTGATGATGCTATAGGAGGTGACAAGACCACAGTTAGCCAAGCCCAGGGCTGTGGAGATTGTCCCCAACACTGTACCTCCTCAGGGGCTCGCCGGCAACACCGGCGAGCATCTCGTGGCCCAGCATCAGCCACCTACCCCTTTCACTGCAGCCAATGTCAGCGGAGCTTCAGCTCTGCAAACCGGCTGCTGGCTCACGGGCGGGCCCACGTGGGTGGCACACACGAGTGTACAACCTGCTCCAAGGTCTTCAAGAAGGCAGCTTCACTCGAGCAACACCTGCGGCTGCACCGTGGGGAAGCCCGCTACCTCTGTGTGGACTGTGGCCGTGGCTTTGGCACAGAGCTCACATTGGTGGCCCACCGGCGGGCCCACACTGCCAACCCATTGCATCGCTGTCGCTGTGGCAAGACGTTCAGCAACATGACTAAGTTCCTCTACCACCGGCGCACTCATGCTGGGAAAAGCGGGGCCCCCACCACTGCAGCAACAGCCTCCCCAGCTCCAGCTGAGCCCACACCCCCACCCCCGCCCCCACCCCCAGCCCCTGCCCCACCTGCCCAGCTGCCCTGCCCACAGTGCTCCAAGTCTTTTGCCTCAGCCTCCCGGCTCTCCCGGCACCGGCGTGCTGTCCATGGGCCTCCTGAAAGGCGGCACCGCTGTGGGGTTTGTGGCAAGGGCTTTAAGAAGCTGGTCCACGTGCGCAACCACTTGCGGACGCACACAGGTGAGAGGCCCTTCCAGTGCCACTCGTGTGGCAAAACATTTGCTTCTTTGGCCAACCTCAGCCGCCATCAGCTGACCCATACTGGTGTGCGTCCTTACCAGTGCCTGGACTGTGGCAAGCGCTTTACACAGAGCTCCAACCTACAGCAACACCGGCGGCTGCACTTGCGGCCAGTTGCCTTTGCTCGTGCCCCCCGTCTCCCCATCACTGGTCTCTACAATAAGAGCCCCTATTACTGTGGAACCTGCGGCCGCTGGTTCCGTGCCATGGCAGGCCTGCGGCTGCATCAGCGGGTGCATGCCCGAGCCCGGTCTATGTCACTGCAGCCTCCCAGATCACCATCTCCCACCCTCCCCCCAGCCCCTGAGCCTCAGCAGACTATTATGTGCACAGAGCTTGGGGAGACCATCGCCATCATTGAGACATCCCAGCCACTGGCACTTGAGGACACACTGCAGCTGTGCCAAGCTGCACTGGGAGCCAGTGAAGCAAGTGGGCTGTTACAGTTGGACACAGCTTTTGTGTGACACAGCCAGAATGCAGCAATAAAGGGGTTTGCTTGCAACAATGAGCATGGGTATCTCTGGGGAGAAGAGGACCACCCCTCTGACAAGCCAGTCTGGCACTTAAATATGTTCCGGGCTCCACCTGGCCTCTTCTATCCACTGACTCCTCAGAACAGTCCTGCCAGATTTCTTTTGTCACCCTTTCTCTACCTGAGGGGAAGCTGAAGCTCTAAGATGTGCTGATTTCTCCCAGGTCACCCTGCTATGTTGCAAAATGGGGTTTGCCAAGGTTCTTTGCACTGCATCATGTTGGTGTCCAGCAATATCAGGTAACCTTTACTGAGCACCAACTGTGTGCCAAGTCTGTGCTGGGCACTCATATACCTCTTCCAATCCTCATTCTTAGCCTTCCCTGGACTTTAGGCACCCAGGTCTTAGTTCTGCCTGGTGGAAAATAGTTGACTTCGCTGGGCTTACTTCATCTCAATTTTGACAATGTAGAAGGGAATCTTTAGGTACCTGGGTACTCAGCTCAGACTAAGTGCTGCAGGGGACCCAGCAATGAGTCAGACATTGCTGTCCCCTCAGGAGGCATGCTTGGTCTGGTCAGAGGAATCTGAGTACAGACAGCTTGCTCTGTAGTGTGTCTCACTGGTTCATTCAGCCTGTCTCCTAAGGCCTCCTTTCCATGTGCTGGGCAGTACTGAGGGCCAGACATAAATTAGGCCTTAGAATTCCCTGGACTGTGATGGAACATTGGGATGTGCAGGGACAGTAGTATCCCAGAGTAGAGAAACTCCATGAGAGATCAAAAGTGAGAGACTTCTTAGAGGAAGTAGTCCTTGAAGAAAAAGTAGGAATCTTTCAATAGAAGAGGAAACAAACATTCCAGGCAGATGGCACTGCAAGAGTGAATTCTTGGTATATATGGAGACTGTCCAATTATTCACAACTACGTAACTGAACACTTGACTGCCTGGCCATGGTAGGCGCCACACTTAGCACTGTACGGAATGACCCCTGCGGGTCTGAGAGGGGTCTCAGTCCCATCCCTGTTACCAAGATACAACTGAGAATAGACTTGCCCGTGGTCTCACATCTAGGCAGAGGTATTGTGAGACTGGAACCCAGGCAGTTCCTTTAAGCAGTCTGTGACCAGTATGGTTTTGAGTGATTGAGACATGAAACCCACGCAAGGCCTGAGGTCAGTGGATTCATTCTAATTGGAGGAAAAATAATCTAGTGTTATTGAGCAGTTGAGATTTGAGGAGATCTTGAAAAAATAAAAAGTCTTGGAGCAGAAAGGAATCTCCAGTGTTTTCAAAAGCTGGGATAACAGTCCTTTGCTCCTTGAACAGACAGGGGTGACAACAGGTCAATAGGGCACACTCCCCCAGGCTTCTGTAGACCAGGGTGCTTGGGAAGGTGGAAAATGCAACTGGCACTGAGAGTTGTCCCACAGGTAGGGCTAGGTAGGCCTTAGAAGTTGGGCTCAGTAGTTCAAGGTAGTGTATATAGTTGGGGGAAAGGTGTCATAACAGGGTGTCAGGTCTCCTTGGGATCAGAGTGAGGTGAGTGGGTGGGTGACAGTGGTCTAGCATGGAGAGGATGGGGGCAGAGCTGAGCAGAAGCCATCGGAGCAGGGGGCCAGCCACTGGGGAGGAAGGGGGTCCCAGGAAGCCAAGGCCTCCCCCTTTGATCATGTAATGGTCTGTGTCCAATTTACAAACAAGGTGAAATCCAAGATGGTATTGAGCATGGTTGATACAAGGTCTGGCCTGGATAGTATAAAGATACCCCTAGGGCAGATATACACAGCTCTCAGAGCCCATGGGAACCGTCCTGGCACTCCTGGGATATGTCCAGAACTCTTCCTTACGTTCCCAAGTAGAATCCAGCAGAGAACATGTAGCTGCTTCTCACTAGACCCCTTTTCCTTCTGGAGTCTCCTGCTCATACTCATTGCTTGGCACCATGTAGAGAAGACACCATTTCCTTCTGCTCATGGCCCCCACCCTCTGGCCCCAACATATTTTAAAAGTTAAGAGGAAGCCAAGCTCTCCACCCAACCTTCCCAGGGTTGTCATTTTCCAATATCCCGAGGGGTAGAGTAGTTAGGTGCCCTGCTGAAAACATGGAAACAAAGCCTTGGGAATCCACTAGGGTTCTGACCCTGTCCATAATTGTGCCACCAAGAGTCTACAGGCAGGCTGTTTTGGCCTGAGTAACTCATCATACAATGTCTCTCCTAGTCCCTGAAGTAGTAGGCAGCCTGGGCTGAGACTTGTTTAATTCTTGATTTTGCCACTTGAGTTCTGTAGCCTTGACCTCTGAGAGGGTTCACTGGGGATGCTAATCCCTCCCTCCCTCAGCAAAAGCAATGATTTGTGCTGGGTCAGGAGGCAAGGCTCCTCCCAGGAGCATAGGCAGAGGGAAGCACTAAGGTGCAGGAAGGCTGGGTATCTGAGCTAGGGACTCGTGCCTCCCAATGATCCCCTGCCTCAGACCCAGCATACTCCTGATCCCAGATGGCTGTCCAAGCACCCCCGTCACTTTGGCAGAAACAGGTAGCCAGGCAGGAAGCAGGTTTTCATGCCAATAATTTATTGAACGGAGGTCTGTACACAGGCAAACCTTACTGTGGAAACTAAGACATCAGGAGCTCTCTCCACTCCCCTGGCCCTCCAGGGTGGGGAGAAGAGGGAGAAGGCCTTGGGAGCAGAGGACAGGAGGGGAGATACAGCTGTAGGAGGGGGCGGGGCCAAGTTGGATGGTGCGAATCGACGTTTTTCTTTAAGAAAAAAATTATAACAATCTATTTACACCCGGGGGCCAGGGAAGGGAAGAGGAGATGGGTTGGGCTGGTTCTATTTACAAGGGACACAGGAGGGGAGGGGGGTTGGAAGAGGTGGAGGCTTAGGGGTAGGAGAGGGGGCCAAGGGGGTAGGAGGTCCTCATGCCCCCAACCCCCTGTCCTTCCTTCCTTCTACCCTCCCCGCTACCAGTTAAAATCCTCTTAAAAAGCCCACCACAGGGGTGAGGCTGGTGAGGGAGGGACTAGAGGTGGGGATAGGGACTCATTTACCTCTGCCCTCTAGTCTAGATCCCCAGCCAGGGCAGGAGCTTGATGGGCTATGGCCCCCCTTCCCAGCCCCACTTGGAGCTCCCAGATGGACGTGGAAGGGTAGTTGGTGGGGCCCTCAGGAAGAGTTAGTGAGGGTAGGTGTGGCATCAGGCGCCTGCCAGTCTGGGCCGGTCTGAGTCTCAGTTAAAGCTGAAGGAAGGGGAGGGAAGGAGTTAGGCTTTGCCTTTGAGGACCACCCTCCCAAGAGTAGGAACTCAATTTAAGATGCTACATTAAAAGCTAAAAGCTGCCACTTTAGGTCCATGGTTGCAAATTCAAAATACCAAAAGGCCAGCTTGACAAATGAGTGCCTCATACCAGAGAGCTAAGCTCTCCACAGGAAGGGGCAACTGGATGCAGCTTTGGTTCATAGCCCACTGCTGCTCCTTCTGATTTTCTACCCCAAGAGAAAGAGGAAACCTGGATTTTAACCCAAAATGTCCCATTTTCAAATGTGAGCAACAACTTTGTTCAGGCCAAATACATTTCTTTGGTTCTCCAGTGAGGATTTGAACATAAATGCAGGTAACAGTACTTTAAAGGGTTGCCGACATGTTGTGAAATGTTCTTTCTATGCTATCAAAATGTCACCAACTTAAAAATACCTACAGGACACTCGAGGACTGTGAGAACGGTCCTACCTCACCCCCAGGCTCACAACTGCTACTCTAGCCCTCAGCAGATGGCCCCCCAACTTACCTTGTGAGGATGGGGTGAGGGAAGTAGTGCCCGCCGGGGACCTCAAGTGAGGAGGGATGAGAATGGCATTGAGAGACGGTTGGATGGAGAGTTCTAAAGACAGGAATTGATAAGCCTGGTCAAGGAGGAGGCAGGGCAAGACATCTGGAAACCCAGTTAGGTTTTATAACTGGGCACCAAACAAGATCAGTTTGTGGACACTGTTAGCCACAAAACTCTTTAAATGTAAAACTGGAAAAAGTCTACCAAAAGATAGATGGTGGAGAGCTGCTGAGGCAGCTATGGCTCTCACTCAATTTGGGGGACATCTTCCTGAGCCCAAGGCCTGCCTCCTACCCCCCATAGAGCCCCACCCTGTCTGCAACACAAAGTTCTTCTCCACATCTCGGCTGCCCCTCCAGCTCCACAGATTCCCAAGCTGTGCCCTCACCACCAGGACTGAAGTTGAAGAGGGGGGGAAGCGGGCGATTGTTGGGGAGCTGGGTTCCGAGACATCGCAGTTCATCAAAGAAGCTGTGGGCGCAGGCCTCTAGTGGGGACAGCCTCGAGGACGGCGTGTACTCCAGCAGGCTTGAGCAGAGCGCGATGGCCTCGGGTGGTGTCCGAGATTTGAACACCTGAGGATAGGGTCTTGGGGTCATGAGGGTGAGAGGTGCCCCAGGCGCCAGAGTACCACACCCCTCGCAGATACAACCACCTGCTTCCCATAGACCTGAACTTCCAAATATGAAAACTGAGGCACAACCACCAAGAGGAAGTCAGTCTGTTTTGAGTGGGCAGCCAGCCCAGATCCTGTGACTCCATGAGATCTGCTGTGAGCCTCAGTTTCCTTGCCATAAGAATGAGATTCTTGAATTTCCCTGTGGGTCCTCAACTTTTACAATACCATAAACTTTGAAATCTGATGAAAGTTATTGACTTACTCCCTGGATAACTTTAAATCCTCCCAGTGATTATGAAGCAAGGTTGCCCAAACCAGTTGGCCTCCAAGGGGACCCACCCTTCAGCCATACTGCCTGAGTTCCTACCTTTGTCCAGGGGTGAGCTTTAATCTGGGGGAACTTGAACTCCGTGTAGTTGGGGTTCATCTCTCGGATTTGTTCCCGGGTTGGTGTTCCCAGTACCTGCAGGGAAAGGGAAAGGTCTGAGACAAGAACCCCTATCCCTAATCCCCACCCCCTACCCTCCCTGACCCTGCCCTCACCTTGATGATTTCCACCAGCTGGTCCACCCCACTGTCCCCAGGGAAGATGGGCTGGCCGAGGAGGAGCTCAGCCAGTACGCAGCCAGCTGACCACACATCTGAAGGGGAATGGGGGAGGTTCAGGCCTATGCAGGCAGGGCCAAGGTCATCCCCTTGCAAACATGGCCATTTTGCGAGGTGTCAAAGAGCCCCATTTTCTCAGGTCAAAGAGGAAGTACCTGGCCCAAGGTCATACACAACTTAGGAACATTTAATCCTGACCTTGAATCTCCAAGTCTACCCAATTTAGCTGCACCTTCCAGTCTAGGTGTGCTTCCAGTCCTCATTGTCTCGGCTCAGTAACCCCAAGGAGCCCTTTCTTTACCTCTAGCCTGGGAAGACAGACCAAACTAGGCCTAAGTCTATCAAAAGGTCTTACATTTAAAAGTCTTAAATCCTGAACTGCCTTTTTACCTCCCAACCTCTGTGTTGCTTATGTGAAGGGCTGTAGTCTGGTCCTCTCACCCCTCCCTGATCTGTACCTTGATCCCACCACACCAATTCACATCTGAGGACCACATAGTCCCTACTACATTTTGATGTTCTCTTTCAAACCTTCCCATGCTCATTCCCTCATTTCAGCCTTCCTCTCATGCCAGGTAGGTGGCATTGCCATCCCCACCAACAGAGAAGGACACAGAGGCCCTGGGAGCAGGCTACACCCTAAAGGTGGGAAAGTCTTGCCTGTCAGTTTTCTCCAAAGTCACTGACGACTCCTTCCCTCCAGCTGAGAACAGAAGGCTAACTGGGAGGTTCCAGAACTGGGATGGACTCTGGGGTCAGGTCAGCTTTCAAATCCCAGCCCTGCCCAGTCCCAGCAATGCAACTGCAAGCAGGGGGGCTCACACCTCCCAGGCTTAGGTTGCTTGTCTAGTATGAGCATGAGACATATCAGCCTAAGATTGAGGACTGGGTAAAAGAACAGAGATTAAGCTTTTATCACCAAGTCTGGCACACAGCACACAGAAAGAACCTAAAACTTGCAAGACTGTCATTCCCCAGCCCATAACTGACCGATGGACGAGGTATAATCAGTGGCTCCAAAGATGAGCTCCGGGGCCCGGTAGTAGCGAGAACAGATGTAGGAGACATTGGGCTCCCCCCGGACCAACTGCTTTGCACTGTGGAAAGAGATGGGCAAGAGTAAACACAAACCAAAGGATGAGGCCCCCTCTTGCCCATTGAGCCACCCAACACACCAAGGTCAGGCCCACCTGCCAAAATCACAGAGCTTGAGGACAGCAGTGTCGGGGTCCACCAGCAGGTTCTGGGGCTTGATGTCACGGTGACACACACCCTGGGAGTGGATGTAGGCCAAGCTCCGGAAAAGCTGGTACATGTATACCTGGGGCAGGCAGAGGAAAGCTGAACTCCAACCCAGCTCTTCCCCACACAGCACACCACTGGTCCACTGTCTCAGCATAAAGAGCTCTTCCAAGCCACTCTTCCTGCTGGCTAATCCACAGCCTCAGGAAACCCATGTTTGAGACTTTTGGTTCTCAAACTTTAGTGTGCAGCATAATCACTTGAAGGACTTGTTAAAACAGACTGCTGGGCCATGCTCCTAGAGTTTGAAATTCTGTGACCTCAGGCTGGGGCATCTGCAAGAAGCCCTCTAGAGCTGATGCTGGTCCCTGGACCACATTTTGAGAACTACTGAGGTAATCACACCCCCTGGCAGAAGCCTGATGAGTAAGACAGACACATCAGAAGGCCTTGTCATAAAGTAGGCTGGGGAGCTACAAACTCAGCTTCCTCCTCACCAGAAACCATTGGCTCTCTAAGGGCTCAGCCTCCTCCATCCGACAGTCAAAACCACCCACGAGCCACCCCCACCTCCAGCTCAATCTTCCTGCCTCTCTCTACACACTGACTAGAATCTAAGTGCCAAGAGAACAGGGACCTTTGGGTTCCAATCACTCTGCTTTCCCAAATCTAGGCCACTGTCTGGTATGTACTAACTGCTCGATTTCTTCACTACACAACACGCATTTTGAGTCCCCTCCTCTTTTGTCCCAGAGATAGCACAGAGGCTGCTGCTTCTCCCTGCACCAGATCTCTTCCCAGAAGTCCACCTTAATCCTTCTCAGCCCCAAGCCATGTTGCCTATTTCCAGAATTCCCTGTGATCCCTCTAGTACGGCAGCAGCTTGTTTCCAGTTTCCTGGACAGTATCCATCATCCCCACCAGAGAGCTCTTCAAGGGAAAGGCCAGGGTCTCAGTCACCTGAGCTTCTGGAATTGTTCAGCACTGGGCCCAGTGTTCAGAGAGTATCAGCACAACTTTACCCAACCAGAGAATTCCCCTCCCAGGTGAAATCCAGCAGCAGCAACCATGGGTACTGCCCATGTTGGCACTGGTATAGTGTGCTTAAAGCCAGAGGGAGAAGAAGCTGGGCCTGAGTGACCACCAGCAAAGGAACCCACCCACCTCCCAATGTAGCAGCCTGTCCTCCATATCATCCCTCTTTCATTCATTCATTAATTCATTCATTCAGAGTATCCATAACACCCAGGGTACAGTGCCAGATGTGGAAATAATCCTGCACAAGATACAGGCAGATGCATGCCTGCCTCCGTGGTGGACACTAGACTTCCTACAATCACAAACCTAAGTCCTTCCCAGCTGCCCAGATCAGACTCCAAAGGCCTAGACTCTGACCTCAGCAGCTCCCCATCTGTGTTCTTGGTCCCCACTAACCCCAGTCCTACTGGGGCTACTGGGCTCCCAGTGTGGATCTAAGCAGGTACCTTGTAGCCTCCTAGCTCCCTGGTCAAGTTGCTTTCCTAAGTCAGTCAGCCCTTGCCTTAGTTTGGTGAACTCCAGCTGAAGGGTATGGGGACAGAGGCAAGGAACATGGGACCTCAAGAGATCAACATAAACTTGGAGGATGAGGAAATACACAGAAGACAGGAAGCTCCAGAGTTGCTGGTTTTGTGGGCCTGAACCTCAGCAACCTGCTGTCTTCCTACCTTGACATAGATGATAGGGATGGTCAACTTGGCCTTGGTGAAATGGCGAGCCACCCGGTACACTGTCTCGGGCACGTATTCCAGCACCAGATTTAGGTAAAGCTCATCTTTCTGTAGAGAGCAAAGGAGACGTGTGAGACATTGTGAGGTTAAGAGTGAAGAAGGGAGAAAGCAAAGTGTACAGGGAACAGCAAGGGAAGGACTGGACCTCATGGAAAAGGCAGGCAAGACAATGGAGGCAAGGTGAGGCCACACACTCACCCCTAGCATCCCAAGGTCTCACCTTCTCCCCACTGGAGTAGAAAAAGTACCGCAGCCTCACAATATTGCAGTGGTCCAGCTTACGCATAATCTGCAGCTCTCGGTTCTTGGGGGCAAAGGGAGAGAATCTCAATACAACCAACCTCTGTCTCCCTTCCCTCACACCATCACCTCAGCTCAACTCCCACTCCTGCCAGCACAGCAGGAAGTTGCTCCCTGAGTCCCACCAAGTTTTAAGGCCCCTAGGAGGGGGCGTCCTGTAATCCTTACCCCCAGCCCCTTCCCCTCACACATAAGCTGAAAGCTTGTGGGTTAATCCCAGACTACTGATGTGTTTTCTTCAGCCCACTTTCTTTTAAAACATTTTCAACTTATTGCTGACATTTAAAAGTCAAGGGTTACAGGGGGTGGTGGTACATGCCTGTAATCCTAGCAACCTGGAAGGCTGAGGCAGGAAGACAGTTCGAGGCAGTCTCAGCAATTTAGCAAGCCCCTAAGAAACTTAGTGAGACCCTGTCTAAAAATAAGAGGACTAGGGTGTAGCTCAGTGGGGTAAAGCACCCTTGGTACCACCACCACAAAAAAAAAAAAAAGGTGCTCAGAGGTGGAGTGCTTGCCTAGCAAGTACAAGGCCCAGTTCCATCCTTAGCACTGTAAATAAATAGATAAAAATTAAATTACTTCACTTATAAAAAGCCAGTTCTCAGTCTTCTCTGAAAAAGTCGATGAGGTGGCCATATGGTACCACCATACATAGCACTAGCAATAGATTAGTGGTGGTCATCCAGTCACCCTGGTACCCACATTCCCAACTGCTTCCCCTGGAAGCACTGGAGACCTTGAACTCTAGATTGGATCCTCAGTCCCAGAACCCAAACATCTAATCCTTATTTTCTGATCCACATCTCGGCCTCTTCCCAGGTGGCCCAGTCACAGCATTTTCCCCAATTCTTTATTCCTCTCTAGGGCCTCTGAGCTCCCTACCCCTAGATCCCTCCTATTTATGAACTCGATTCTAATTAAGTTCTGTCTGACACCCTTGAGCTCCTCCTCCCAGAAAGTTCTCACTACTGAGACCCAGGCCCTGGTTGAGGTTCAGTTCTCTCACATCCAGACTTAGTCTAGGCTCCAAATTCCAGTCATCCAAACACCAATTATCCCTCCACTTCCATCTCCTCCCTGTTTCCTGGGCCTCTGCTAGCTTCTGCATTCGTGAAAAAGGGCCCTCTTTTCTCAGGAGGCACAAAGTTCCACATCGAGACAAGTGGTTTAGTGAGCACAGCACAGGTTGGATTCTATCTTGCACTGGCCAAATACCTGGACAGAGGGCAACCTTCAGAGCCACCAGCATCAGCTTTGCTATTTCCTTTCACCTCTGGGAAGAAGTGTAAACAGCTGTTTACAGTGAAGGGCTTGGGTATCAGAGGAGATGCTACTCTTGATGTGGATACTTATAAATTTCATTTCTGCTTACTTAGAATGGGAATAACAATACCCAGGGGAGGTGGTGCATGCCTATAATCCCAGCTACTCAGGAAACTAAGGCAGGAGGATAGCAAGTTCAAAGCCAGCCTCAGCAACTTACCAAGGCCCTAAGCAACTTAGTGAGATCCTTTCTCAAAATAAAATAAAATAAAATAAAATAAAATAAAATAAAATAAAATAAAATAAAATAAAATGGGCTGGGAATGTTGCTCAGTGGTTAAGTGCCCTTGGGTTCAATCCCTGTTGTCAAAAATAAATGAATAATGAATGGGTTCAATCCCCAATACTGGGGGGAAAAAAAAAAGGAAATAACAATAGCACCTACCCTTAAAGAGATAAACAAGAACTTGTCTATCTTATATTAAATAAATGCCCAATAAATGTCAGCTGTCTGTCCTAGAATCCAGGTTTCCCATCTTCCACACACTTCCCTTCCTTACCCTTCTCCTCTGGCCCCTGCTCAAGTCCCCCTTGAAAACCCAGGCTCCAGCACTGCTGCTGGGTACTCTCACCAGTCATGCCCAGTTCCCAACCACATCTCCATTCCCCACAAGCTACCTTGAACCTCTTGTCCTGAAGAACCTTCTTTATGGCCACCAGTTCCCTTGTATCTGCCAGCCGTGCCTGGTATACAACCCCAAAGGAGCCATTGCCAATCACTTTGATGTCTGTGTAAGCCACCTCTTGGGAGCGCTCTGGGCCTTGGCCTACAGTGGCTACCACTGTGGTCACCTTCCCGCTGTCACCTGGGGAACAAAGGGGACACACAATCCACTGACCTTTCCCCTCTCGCATCACTCCATCCCCGAGCTGTGGGAGGGAGGGAAATCTGCAAAAAGCTCACTGGTGCTTCTTTGTCCCTTCTCACTCTCTGAGGAAAGTGGCTGCTGGGAACTCCACCACCACCACCTACTGACCTTAGCCCTCTTCCCTTCAAGTATCCCTAAATCCTGTCTCCTCCCATGTGAGAGGACAATGACACCTAAACCTCTTTATTGTTCAAGGGTTGGCATCCTCTAATTTCTCCTTCTAGAAAGTAGCTAATCACTGGTATTGGGAGATAGCAACACCCCCAGATGTTGAATTCAACTACTGTGGGACCACTGTTCTCCAGCCCCTCCTATAATCATGACCTTACATTTTCCACTAAAGGGTGAAGAAACCCTGAAGTACTTTTACTTAGGGAAAGCATTTTCACAGCCTGGAGAATAGTGAGCTTTAAATCCTCCTGGAGAAGCTGGTTCTTGGTGACAGAAATGAATGTACTCTCCTGGCACTTTGGGGATAAATGTCCCTGCCAAATACTTTGCAGTAGAACAGGCACTGACCTGATCTCTTCATCTGTGTGATCCAGAGTAGAACAAATGTGAGAATGGAGAACCTGATCTCTCTCTTCAGTAGGGCTAGTCTGGCCTCATGTCTCTGAAGGAAAGATCTGCTTCCCAATTCCTGTTTTCTTAATGGCAACACAACTTGGTACCATACCTAGGGGAGTTATCCCTTCCCTTTGGAAAACTGAACCAAATCCATTTTGAAGGGACAGTGACACCTTCTCTTAGAAGGAGATAACACTACCTTGCTATTTTTTTCAGAACTAATGATACCATACTCCAAAATGATTAAAGAGTTATCTTAGATCCATATTTTATGAGGAGTTGTGACCCACCTCCACTTCCCTTTTTTTTTTTTTTTTTTAAGAATAGTGACAATGGATTTGGTATGCTAAGGTATGCTAATTCTCAAGCTGTTCTTACTTCTAAGCAAAAGTAACAATTATTAATTGCCACCATTGAGGTAAAGCCCTACATATTTTCAGTGGATAATGATGTCAGGCCTTGTTTTAAACCTGGCCCTGTTCTTTGGGGACACAGTAACCACAAATCCCTAATTCTAAGAGATGTTCAGTCCAAATCCCCATCTTCTGAAGGAGAGAAAATGCAGATCCCCCTTTTTTGTGTTGGGGGGTACTGTGGTGACCTTATTCATGTTGTCTTAGGGAGCAATAATCCTAGATTCCCATTTGCAAGCGACTATGACCTCTGATCTTGTTCTCTAATAGATGGCAACTTCAGATCTATTTTTAAGGCTCAAGGATCCAAGACCTTGTTACTAGAAGAATGAGAACTTGTGAACCCTGTTTCTCTGAATGTAAACTGTAAGTGATGGTAACCCCTAAACCTCTTTCTCTGGGAGAGAGAGAACTCAATTCCAGACTGTAAAAGCACAGTGACCTCGAACTCCTATGTGGGTATGTGAAAGAACCCGAACGACGTTTACAGAGCTAGGGAAACAGATCACCATCCCACACGGGGTCCCCTAGTACTCACGGCCCAGCTTCACTCCGGGCGGCGGGAAGCTAGTGCCCGCGCCGGGGCCGCCGGGGCCACCGCTGCCTGTTCCGCCGCTGCCGCTGGGGCCACCCCCGGAGCTCGAGGGTCCCACGCCCCCACCCATGGCACCGACCGACGCCTTCCCACCGCCAGTGCCGCCTGGGCCAGAGGCCGAGCCCCCAGGGCCACCGCCACCGCCTCCGCCTCCGCCGCCTGGTTCCGCGAACGAGCTGGTTCGCGCCCGGCCCGAGCCCCCAGGGCCGCCTCCCGAAGGCCCGCCGCCGCTCATGGCGCCGAGCGCAGGCCCAGGTCGCGGGGCTCGGGCTGCCCGGGCTGCCCCCGCCGCTGCCGCTGCCGCCGCCTCCCCGGGGCTCCGGCCTCTTCCAGGCCGCGCCGCTCGGGCTCCGGCTCCGGCCCAGCGCCCGCCGCGGGGCACGCCGGGAGATGAAGTCCGCCTGCCCACGGCGCCGCCGTCGCCGCCCTCGGCAGGCACAGAAGCCCGCGTGGCACGCCGGGAAATGGAGTCCGCAAAGGCCTCAGAGTACACGGCGGGGATGACGGGTCGCGCAGCACGTCCGGAAATAAAATCCTGGAAAATCCGTCCGTCAACTGTGCCGAAGGCGGACCCTCTAATTTGGAAAATAGAACCGCGCACTTGCTCCACTGCGGCAACGGCAAGGCTCGAGGGATACCTCAGAAATGTAGTCGCAGCCACTCTATGACTTGAGTTGTGCAGTCCTGAAGCACGCCGGGAAACGGAGTCCAGTTGCCTCACTTAAGTCTTTTGGCTGTGACTCTCGGAACCAGGTGCCCTCTGGGAAATCTAGTCGGCGTCGGTGAACCTTCAGACCTCCAGCCGTAGGGCAAGCTGGGAAATGGAGTTGTCACCACGCCCTCACCGCATTGCAGGTGTGAAGTGGATCCCAAAGCACCACGGGAAATGTAGTCCCAGGTGATCCTTAAGTCCCAGGTGGATACCGCCGTTCCAGAGATAGGCCAGAAGTAGGGTAGACAACGCGCTCCCCATGCCAGGTACACTGAGCCGCATTCCCTGCTGGGAAATGTAATCGTTCGGGAAATGTAGCCGAAGGCTTCAGTGCAGTTGCTACAGCAAACCCTAGTGTCTTCTGGGAAATGGAGTTCAAGGCAGACTCCCCATGAACGGAGGGGGCGTAATCTACCAGGAGCCCGAAGTATGCTGGGAACTGTCCAGAGCGGATCCTGACTCTGTGAGGCTAGACTCAGAGGCTTGCTGGGAAGTGGAGTCCAATGGGTACCATCCGGATAGTGTGGGTAAAAGGCTAAGGATGGCAGCTCTCTGACAAGACTGGGAAGTACCTTACGCCTCCTTCCTCGCCCCCATAGTACCAAGAATGAATCCAAGTCGGTCTGTGACTGCTGCAAAAAAAAAAAAAAAAAAAAAAAAGAGTTCAAGAACCTCTCAGTTCTAGGTTACCACATATCAGGAAGGAAAAAAAGCCCCTCCCTGTCCCCGAGAAGGGTTTGGGAAACAAAGTTCTTTCTCAAGAGCACTTGTCTTCAGATACAGTCTAGCTTTTTCTAGCAATGTGGAGGCCGAGCCGAGTATTAAAGAGATAGGATTTATGTCCTGAACTCCTATACCCCTATTTTTTTCTTCCCCCGTTCTCGCGCTTCCTAAATTTCAGGATCCTGAATGACCCAAAACAAGGAAGACGACTATAAGAAGTAGCTTAGGGCTTTGTGCGCGTGTTGAGTCGCTCCATGTATTGATTAATACCCGGAAGGAGAGCATCCCCAAAGGGCGCTGGGAAATAGAGTTCTTGTGTGTGTCCCCCCACCCTTCCCTCTCCCGGAAATGCTTGGTACGAGAATGAAAGCGCTCTCTGCCCCTCCCACCTCGAGAATGGTGGGAACTGAAGTCTCTGGGCTTCACTTTAATCCAAGCCTGTGTTCATACTAACTGTCCTAGCCTTTCTAAAGCCTTAAAGAAGTCCTGTCCGCTAGGTCTGTTCCTCACTGAAATTCCCAGAGGACACAGAACGGCGACAGATGGTAACGCTAAAGCCTTTTCGGACTACGTTATCCAGAAGGCAAAGCAGGGACACGCTTCTGCTCCCTTTGCAAAGCCTGCAGGCGCATCACGCACAGCTCGGAGTGGGTGTTTCTGGGACCTGTAGTTGCCCAGCCAAATGGTGGCTGCTGCCCTCTGACGGCAGTTCGGAGTTGAAAAGTAAAATTCTGAGTTAGCCCTAAGGCCTAGGGAATCACAGAAGGGACCTAGAAGGCTCACTCAAGAGGGTGGCGGGGCATGGCAAGATAGCGACAGTTACTTAACCGTCAGAACCCGTGGGACATGCGCAGTGAGCCGCGCGTGGGCAACTGCCACAAAGGGATTGAGGTCCGTAGGAGTTTGAGTGCAATCGATGGAAATCTAATAGGATGTCTGTAGGGGGTGCGAACGTTCGCAAAGAGGTGCTCGGAAGGGTTTCAAGTGTCTAAGAGGGGCCATGATGTGTAGAGGGACTGAGGGGAGGGAAGAGGTGACGTGGTCTTTGATGGGCCATGGAGAACAATTATTGGGAACTAGTGGAGAATTCGAGGGGATTTAGGATTTCTGTAAAAGATCTGTGGAAGACAGAAATTACTGACCACTGAGACCCCTGAACAACCGGCAGGGAGGAGAGATGTCTGAGAAACATCAGGGGCTTTGGGGATCTATGTAGATGCTAGGGGGCTATAGGTGCAAAGGGGGTCTCTGTCAGGGTTCATCTGTGAAGTGTCCTGAGAGATTTGTGAAGAGCTTTCTGCTTGGAAGTCAGGGTCTCAGAGAATATGGACCCGGCCAAGGAAGTCATTTGTAGAAACATTTCAGATCTGCAAATGGATCCAGGTGAACCATTTAAAGACTGAGAGAGCCACTAGAGATTTCAAGACCTCATGCTACCTGTGCCATCCCTCACAGCTGGGGCAACAAGTTTGGTGAGACCATACTCTGACCTGATTAGAGGTGCTTTGAAGTCACTGGGGTTGGGTGACTAACCAGGGTCCTGCTACCCTCCCTCCAGTGACATCCACCTTTCTCCATCACTCCACCACCAATTCAGCTGCATCTGTGTTGCCAGGAGATATGCCTCATCCCAACTTCCAGAAATAGCCCAGCAGCCCCCACCCTAGGGAATGACTTACATCACCCAGGAGAGGGAGCAGTTGCCCATAGGCTGGAATAGAAGCCTCGGTTTCTTGCCAGTACCCCAGCCCTGGATCCTCTCCTGCCAACCAGCAACGTCATCTGGGACCACACACCCTAGGCTGGCACGGGGTTTAAGCGCAAGTGGGTAGCAGTTGCCAGTCAATATTCCCTCTTCCTTGGGGTTGCACAGGGTGGGGTTTCACAGTGAAGCCAGTTCATCAGACCATGAGCCCTCAATTCCCACTCCATCTCTTAGCAGCTATGACCTTAGGAAACCCCTTCCCCTTTTAGCTTTGGTCTTGTCTCTACAGGCAATTCCAGCCTGAATCCCTCTTTCATCCATCTCAACTCCCTAGTCTGGGCTTCTAGCTTTATGAGTTCCTCTCAGATCCTGGGAACCATCTTAGCTTTACGGAGGAAAATGCAGGACTTGTTGAAAGAACACGGGTTTTGGAGACAGACCTCATTGTCCTAGCCCCAAGTTAGGGCCCTACACAAGGCATTTAACTGGGTCAACTGCTTTTCCTTGTGTTGCAGTTTCTAATTAGATCTATGGCCCACACTAAACCAGTCAATGCTGACTAGTGAGCCAGACCCTTGTCAAGCCGCTTGGCTGGGGGCCTTAGTATGGTTGAACTCATCAGTTAACCTTACAAGATTTATGTTTTAAGAGACACTGCAGGCCATTGTCTCCAAAGGACTCCCAGCTTAACCCAAAGCACCTTTAGGGCTGTGATGTGAGCAGGGTGCTACAAACAGTGCAAAAGGAGCTTCTGGCCTTCACTGGTGTGGCTAGAAAATCCAAGGTGGAAAGCATTCCAGGAAAAGGACCAAAGTCAATAGGGTGGTGATGAAGGTAAGGAGTTTAAAAGAATAAGCAGATTCCCATGTAACAGAGAATCAGTCAGTAGAGGGCCAAGTATAGGCCTAAGACAATCAATTTCTGGGGTTTGTGACACCCATTGTCAGGCGATGATTTCCCAGGCCTGGGTTTGATCCATTCAGAAGGGTCAGGCCCCCTGGCCACATATCTCCCAGGAGCCAATCTTGCCCTCTCCTTCCCAATCAGGCAGAGACCATCACCCTGCAGCGGCTGCACCCAGCACCTAGGACAGATCACCGCATGCAAAGGTCCAAAGTTTTATTGTTTTGAATACATTCTCCAGCAGCCCCCTACTTCCCTCCCCCGCCCTCCTTCCCAATACAGAATAAGGCTTGACCACAGTCCCCCACCCAACCCCAGGGGCCCCAGCTGGGAGGCAGAGGGGGCTTCCAGTTTGTTTTCAGGGCACCCCCTTCCCATCCTCTCACCCACCTGCCCATGGGCCAGTCCTAGGAGCAGCTGGGGGTAAAGGGATTGGACCTATGCTGGGGTGGGGAGAAGGAGAGCAGGCACTTGTAGTTTTGTGGCCCATGGGCGGCACCCCTCAACCTCCTCCACCCCCATTCCCCACACCGAGTAATTTTTGGTTCATCAAAAAATTGTCCCTCCCTCCCATTGCAACCTTGTGGGATATGAGAAACCCAGGCACTCACAGCCCCTGGAGGGGCAAGGAAGGCAGGGGTGGGGCTGAGGGTGTTTGTGGGGTGGAGAGGGAGAGGTACAAGAGGCAGAGAACAGGGAGGGAGACAAGGCTTTACTTCCTAAGCGATTGTAATAAAAAAGTTCCTGGGTGTTGAGGCCAAAGCCTCAATTCAAATATAAATTCCCCAGAATGGAGGTGGCCCCCTTAATGCCCCCCTCCCTCCCCCCACCACCAACTTTGCCCAGAGCTTAGAAACAGACAGGACAGCCCCTGACCCTGGGCACCCACCCACCCCACCATTTAAAAAAAAAAAAAAGAAATTAAAGTTTTATACAAAATATGGGGAGGAGAGGGAGGAGGCAGGGAGGAGACTAGAGAGCTGCCCTCACCTCCAGGGCTTTGGGGGGGTTAAGGCAGCAAAAGCATGGGGAGTGGGGGGAAGCTGGGCCCCCTGCCCACAGCCCTCAGGAATCTCGATGCTCAAGGGAGAGCTGGGCTGTCGCATGCTGGAGGTCAGAACTCACCCGCCTTGGAGTGAGGGGACCCCCAGCCTCCCCAGGCCCATCCCCACGAACCTTCTTGTCCTCACCCTCATCCTCAAGGCCCCCAGCAGGGCCCCCACCCCCCTCGAGGCGACAGTCTTCACTCCAGCGCCGCTTAAAGCGCAGCTTGAGGGGCATGCACTGGGCTGCCCCAGGTGCCTCGCCAGGCTCGGGCTTGGGGGGTGCAGGTGGGGCACGGGGTGTCTTGAACACCTCCCCATCTTCCTCATCCTCATCGCTGATGTCAGTCACCTCCACCTCCTCTGATTCTCCTTCTGAGATAGGTTCCACCTTGATCTGTGGTGGTGGTGGTGGTGGTGGGGCCAGTGTCCCCGCCCCCTCAGCCAGCCCGCCAGTGCTGCTGCCACTGCTCTGGTCAGCGCCTCCTGGAGCCTTCTCCCCAGCTGCCCTCTGGCGGCGTCCTAGTGGGGGCGGCTGGAGCTTAAACTTGAATGGGGAAGAGGAGGAGGAAGAGGATGACGAGGCTGAGGAAGGGACTGGTGGGGTCTCAGGTGCCATGGACGGCAGCGGGCACTTGTCGGGGCGCTGTGGCTGGGGCACCACCAGCCCAGGGTAGTGCAGGAAGGCGCGGGGGCTGAGGTGGTAGTTGTAGACGCTTTGGGTGTGGGCCTGCAGGTACCGTTTCATGTCCTCAGGGCTAAAGGAAAAGTGGGAGCCTCCACCTGAGCCACTGGGGCCACCACTGGGGTACATAGGGCTCAGGGTGGGAGAAGGTGTGTAGGCCAGGTGAGTGGGTGTCATGGGCAAAGCCGGTGAGAGCTGAGGGGGTAGCAGGGAGCCAGGCCCAGCCAGAGGTGATACAGGAAAGGGACTGAGGGGCTCAGGGCCACCCCGGGGCCGGGGGTAGACACGGAAGACACCAGGGTCATGGGGTAGGCGGGCCAGAGGGGGCCCTCGGAAAGCACCCAGCTCTGGAGGGCCAGGTGGTCGTGCCCGGGGGTCCTCTCCCAGTGGTTCTTCCAGCTCTGAGGTGCCATCACTACAGTCACTGACTGAGCCTCGACCCAGACGGCGGGCCACCACAGCTGAGAAGAGTGAGGATG
Organism: Sciurus vulgaris; assembly: GCF_902686455.1. Classification (NCBI taxonomy): domain Eukaryota; kingdom Metazoa; phylum Chordata; class Mammalia; order Rodentia; family Sciuridae; genus Sciurus; species Sciurus vulgaris. Next base: position 52,646,703 of record NC_136478.1, on the reverse strand, counting down.
ATGACGAAGAGCAGGCCGGTGGTGAGCGGGGGTCCTCGGTGGGGGAGAGCACCTCGGAGGGCGTTGAGGGAGGGAAGCGGAAGTGGCTGCCGCCCGATGGCACTGGAGGGGCACTCTGTGGCACCGCACCCCCTGACAGAGTGGGGATACTCGGTGTCAAGGCCCCTGTCCTAGCCTGGACAGAGACAAACCCTCTCTCCCTCCAAGGTCATGCATCCCTGGTACTCACCAGCCAACCCCACATCGATGAAAGGATAATTAACCAGCACCAGTTTGTTGAAGTTGAACTTGTAGGTGAACCGTTTCCCCTTGGTCTTGTGCAGAATGCGTTTATTATAATAATAGCTGTGGGTGTAGAGACACCATTGGGATGGTCACTGATCAGTCTGTATCCATTGGGACTCAGACTAGACTCCATACCTTGATGCATGCTTGTGTGCTGCTCATAAAGGGTCCCCGAGAAACATGGGTCACATGAAAGAAATTAAATATCCAGAATATGGGGCCCAGACTAGAGGTCTCATAGGTGATGACATTCCCAACACCTTGTGTTACCAATGGACTCAGAGAAGGGCTAGGATTTGCCCAAGGTCACACAGCTAGGATCTGGCAGAGCCAGGTGCCAAACCTAAAGCCCATTCCCATGGGTCAGGAGCTTCCAAACCAGTGGGGACTAACCCTGTGCTCCAGGGCCCACAGCCCCTCCTTACCGAAGGGCCCGGCTCAGCTTGTCATAGTTCATCTGGGGTTTGCACTTTCGGACACCCCAAAGCCGAGCTACCTCGTCGGGGTCCTTGATGACGAACTCCCCATAGTCGCCCTGCCAGGCGATGACACCCTGGTACTCTTCCTTCCTTAGCAGCTCCAGAATAAAGTGCCACAGCTGGATCTGCCTCGAGCCAGGGGACGATTCCGGCTTGTAAGCCCAATCCGGGAAGGCAAACCCTAGGGACAGGAGGCAGGGAGGGAGTGGCCTGGGGTCAGGATGCCAAGTCGGGGATCTGGGTCATTTCCCAGGATCCACCTCCTACCCAACCCTCATGGTAGGGAAATCCCTCTCCTCTCAGCCAAGTGAAGACCTGAGTTAGGAAGAGACTCTATGTCTGTTTGAGGGGGCTAGACAGGAGCTGGGGGGAGGGGAAGCTGGAGCCTGCTCCAGCGACACCGGGAGAAACAGGAAACCGTCGGCGGCGGGTCCCGGGGCCAGTGCCAGGGGGCTAGGCACCAAGCCAGGCCGGCGGGCAGAGCTGCCAGTGGGGGAGGGGCAGAAAGGGCACACGTGGCCAGCCCATTTGGGGCACAGCCCCCCAGCCCACCCCCACACCCATTCAGAGCCAAATGCACCCCCCACAGTTCCTCTGACACCCTTCTTAGGAACATACACTATCTCCCCACCCCAAGACCTAAAAGAGTCGTACTCCCACCCCAGGAACCAGAAGATTTTTTTTTTTTTTTTCTTAAAAGGACCAGGAGGGGTGGGGTGGCTGGTTGACGATGAGGTCAGCACTTGCACACACAGAGGCTTCTGTCTTCCCTGGAGAGTGAAACCCAGACTGTCTGAAAGCCCCCCCCCCCACCCTGCACCAAGCCCTAGACCCTCTAAGTTGCATCGCCCTCCCCAGACCCAGACATCCAGGCCAGACCTGGCTAGAGGTCCCCCAGTCCAGGGCAGAGACCAAGCAGGCACCGTGGCACTGTCACCCTCTTCCCACTTCTGCCTTATCATCAGCTTCTTCCCTGCCCACCTGCCTGCCCACCCCCAGCATTAACCTTGGGTAGAGGTTGGTGGTGGGCTGGCTGGTCCCTGGAGGGGGTGGGCAGCCTGGGGTGGGGGGGCTGCGGTTGTTGTCATTTCCCAAACCCCCGGGTAATCAGGGACCATCAATAATTCAGCATTAGGCAGCCGGTAATGGAGGGGTGGGAGGAGGGAAAGGGGAGGAAGGGAGGGAGGGGGGAGGCAGGGCAGGGGCCCTGGTGCCACTACTGAAGAGAAGGCCAAGGTGGATGGTGGATGGCTAAAGATGAATGGGGGTAAACGGGTGTGGTAGTGCACACCTTTTGTCCCATTAGTGGGGAGGCTGAGATGGGAATATTGAGCTCAGGAATTTGTGACCAGCCCAGGCAACATAGCAAGACCCTCTTGGGGGGGGCGGGGGGGTGGTGTTTCCAAATCCTGGTCTGCAAGTCTGCAGGGGTCAGTCTCCCTCTCTTGGCCCCAGCTCAAGCAGGTACCAACCAGGCCTCTGGACAAGACTAAGCCTCCCCAAAGACTCCACCCCAGTCTGGAATCCAACACTGGATCATTCCCCTTGAGAACACCAGGGATCAGCAGTACCTGCTCACACTGGGACCATCCCCTTCAAATCCAAAACTCACCCTGTCCCCAACAGAAGCTCAAGTGCCCAACTCCTGGTAGACTGGCATGACTAGTATTACATTCCCCACCTAGTCTCTACCCCATTCAGAAGTCCCAGCCTAAACCAGCCCCTTAGGGCTCCAGGAATATGACCTCCAGCTGTTCAGACCCAGAGTCCTGGACCAGCAGCCCTGCTCCATTTAGCAGGGGCAGTCCCTGACAACCTCTTCCAAGGACCCCAGCATCCACAGCCCCATGCCTCTCTTGGGAATTCAGCTGCTCACCCCATTATCCTCAGCCTTCTACACAGCAGAGGTCCCAGGGTCTCCCTCTGGGCCCAGAGGCCTTTGGGAACCCAGATGACCAAACCACCAGGTACAACCACCAAGTACCCCAAGAGCCCTCTCCAAAAAGCTTCTGGCCCCCTCAGGGTACCATAGGAAGCTCCATGCTACTCTCACTTCAGTCCCAATTTGGCTCCCAGACCTAGAAGGGGGGCTGAAGCCCTGAGACATCCATCTGGGGGTGGAGGGGAGTATTGACTTCCATCCCCCCCCCCCCAAATTAAAGCCACCCTTCCCAGCCCACCCGCCCCAGCCTCCATGTCCCGGTAACCAGGCAACGTGTGTGCAGCGACAGTCCTGGGAGCGGGGGAGCAGGAGGCTAAAAATAAACTTTGCAGAAGAGAGGCAGTGAGAGAGACTACATGCAACACAAAGGGAACTCGGAAAGGAGGTGGGGGGGCTCTGGAAAGGCCTCAAGCTGCATTCTGAGCTGTCCCAGGCCCCCTTGTTAACCTCCTTCCCTGAGTGACACCCCGCCCCCCAGGCCCTGGACCCTGGCTGCCACTCCTGGCAGGGACCCTTCCCCACACCCAGGCCCACCCCAACACCAGCTTTCCTCATCGGACACAGCATACATAAGGGCCTGTTCCTGGCTTTGGGGGGGCAGGATGAAGGGGGGGTGACGTCAGGGACTCTCAATGGGGCTCTGTTCCCCAAGCCTTGGAGCCAGGAGCCAGGCACGGGCAAGGGGAGCATGTGTGAGCGTATGCTGTGTATGGGTCCACGTGCTTAAATCAGGGAAACACCAGCTCTGCACCAAGAAAGCCTGGGGGTGCAGGACCTCTGGAGCATGGGGGACCAAAGAGGCAAAGAGATGGAGAAAGCAGTTGCACTCAAAGAGGGGTTCAAGAAACACAGACCGGGTGTGAAGGTGGCAGCAGACAGGAAGGGCTGAGATGGCTGGGTCCCAGAAGGCACACCTGGATCTCACAGAGGTAGGGTAGGGATTCTCCCAGACTGCAAGACTGGGTGGGGGCAGAATTCCTAGGCACCCCCTCAATTTCACGTGACTGTCCAAACTTTTTTTAAGAGACTATGGGGGTCGGAAGGGAGGAGTGATGGTAGAGGAAGAACACGCTGGCCTCCAGGGGGGCCCCACCACCTCCCCCACTCCAGGCAGCCCTCGATGGCGCCAGGGCCGGGAAGAAAACAGGAAGTGGGAAACAGCCGCGGCAGAAGAGAGAGGGGCTGGGATGGAGGATCAGATGGAGGGGCTCATAGCCGTCAGCACACGGAAAAAAGGACTGACCGGGAGACCATTCCAGGCCCCCCTCTTACCAGCTCCCACTCCCCAAACCCCACACATGACTCGCACCCCAGTCAGGACTGTAGAGCTTCCCAGCCGGTCCCAATGGGCCAAGGTCCCTAGTAGAAAGACAGGCGGAGTTGTCTGGGCACCTCGGTGCCCTCCCCGAGTGAGGGGAGGCTCTCGCTGCCCCCAGGGCCCAGCGGCCCGGGAGCCTGTGGAAGCCGGGGAGTAAGTGGGACGCACGTGACTGACCCTACAGCACTCCGAACCCCTGCCCCACCCTCAGCCCCCCTCCCCGGCCGCAATCCCCTGGCGCCGAAGTCCTGCTCCGAGCCCTTTAAGAGCCGCCCCCACCCGCCGAGCAGGGGGTGGGGTGGGTGGGCCGGTCGGGGCACACACCCGCACACAGGAGCCCTAGCCGCGGCCGCCGCCGGGGAAAGGAAACAAGTTTGAACAGCGGCGCCCGGCCCCCTTCCCCCTCCCCCGTCCCCGCCCCGGGCCGGATTCCGACAGGGTACTCGGGCAGGGGGCGGCTAGGACCCCTCCCCCCGCGCACCCGGGCGCAAAGTCCAGCCCGCGCGAGCCCGGGGGCGGCGGGGGATGGGAGGGGGGAAAGTCCGACCGGGAGGGGGGTTAATCCCGATGCCCCCCGCCCGCCGGCCGAGGGGGGAGGGGAACCCAGGCCCCTTAAGGAGGAGCAAGTTGGCGGGGAAGAGGGGCGGAGGGAAAGACGGCCGGCTGAAAGAGAAGAGCTGGATCTGGGAGGGGGAAGGGGGGGAGATTCTGCGTCCCCCCACCACCTTCCCCACCTTCCTCAACCCCCAGCCTCCGACGGTGCGGGAGGAGGGTACCCGTGTCTCCCCCGAGCCACCTTAAAGCAGCGCGTTCTAAGGTCGGAAACAAAAAGTTCCTTTTTCGAACGTTCGGGCTGCGCTTTGGAACTTTGCGACTCGGTGCGGGCGGGGGAGCGAGGAGCCGGCGGAGACGGGCGGGGGAGGGGCAGCGCAGCCCGGACCCCGAGTCCCGGGCTCCCCACTCACGCCCTCCTAGAGGCCATCCGTATCCCCCACTAACCCGATGCGAGGCACGCGCAGCTGTGAAGGTCACGGGCCGGACCGCGCAGCGCGGAACCGGGGATAGCGGGCCCAGTGGACCAACCCCCCCCGCCCCGCACACGTCCCGGCCCCCAGAGTGCAACGTGACAGAACGGCAGGGAGGGACCCCGCCACCCCCGTGATCTAGGGAGTGGGGGAGAGCCCAGCTTGTGAGGTTCGGGCAGGCAGAGAAGATCCGGACCCGCAACACCCACACCACTCCGACCCGAGCCCCGAATTGGGGGTCCCAAGCAGCACCCCCTGTCGCTCCGCAAGAAGCAACAGGTTTTGAGTGCTTGGGGGTCCCCCATAACTAGGAATCACTCGGGCTCCCCCGGACCCCTCCAGCCCCCCCAAAGTTTTCTGCCCGGTTTCCCGGGGCAACAAGTCTCCCCCACACGTGCTGCCCCCGCCCCCACCTGTGTCCGCCGGGGTCTTCATGCTGGGGGGCCCGGGGCAAGGCACCCCGACTCCGGGCCGTGGCTCCCGGCGCCCGCGCTGCCCCGTCCCGTCCCGCGCCCGTCGGGCCGCCCTCGCCGCCTCACACGGCCTCGCCTCTCAGAGCCTCTCCCCTCCCCGCCGCCGCCTCCCGGGTTAATATCGCACTCCGGGGCCGGGACGCCCACGCCCCCCGGCCGGCGACGTCACCGCCGCGTCGCCATGGAGACACTGCGCCCGCCCCCTCCCCGCGCACTCACACACACGCTTGCCGGCGCGCAGCCACTGAGGACCGGCCGGCTCTGGGCTTAAAGGGGCCGCGCGGCGGGGGAGGGAGGAAGGAGAGGGCGGGGAGGGGATGGGGTCCTGGGGGTCATGACCCATCTCGGAGGCTCCCTGTCTGCTAATAACTAAAGCCCTCAGCGCTTGCTACCTGCCGCCCCTCCTCCTCCCCTGCCCCCTGGGGCCTGGACTTTCTTTTGGGAGCCTGAGGGTAGAGGGGAGTACCCTATAAGTGGGGTCAGAAACTTTTGTGGGGAAGGGCATGGTCCATTTGGGAGGAGGCCGAATCTTCTCTGCCGGAAGACAGTCAGGGCTTGGCGAATAATCATCCAGACCACTGCATTTTCCCAGTCTGGCCTTACACAGTCCCCCCACCCCCAACCCTGAACCTGAATGGGGCAGCTGTCCAGGGGTGGGGTAGAACGGGTGGGAAGCACTTCCCAGCATCGGAAATGGAGAGGCGGTGTACCCTCCGCTCCTGTGGGGATGGGGTCTCGGCCTTCCTGTTAGCCCCTAGTCCAGCTGGGGAGGAAGTGATCAGAAAAAATGTATTCTGGAACCACCACCACCATCCTCAACCTGCAGCTGTCCTGGGGACACTGGTGCCGGAGGTACCTCCACCTCCTCCTCTAGGGCAAGGGGTTCCGTAGGTGGGGCCAGGATGTGAGGAGGCGTCGCAAATCTCAACAAATGTGCTCCCAAGGGGAACTGAGGGTCTTCAGGAGAGAGGAAGACAGGGCTTAAGACCTAAGGCTGGGGCGTAGGGCAAGTGTTAAGTTTGTTCTCCGCAGCAGCTGGGAGGGATGGATGGAGCCTGAGGCTCGGGAAACAGGAAATCAGTGCAGATCGGATGGATGGAGGCAGGGAGCCAGAAGCAGGGTAGAGGGCAAATAGAAGCAATATTCACAGACGTATCCTAGACACAGCCTCAAAAGTGACTCAGGTTACCAAAAGAGGAGAGTATGTGGAGAAAGGGCAAGACAAACCCAAAAGATGGACCAAGAGAGACCAGCCAGAAGAATAAAAGGCCTAAAGGGGCCAGACTCTAGGTTTTTAGGGCTTTAAATGCAGGCTTCTCCCTTGCCGGGTTCCTAGTGTGCCTTAGATCAGCTCCTCACCAGTGCCTCAGACAAAGTCTCAGGCCTCCTCCTTGGGGAGACCGAGGTCTCCAGAGGAGCATTCACCCCCTTGGGAAATTATGTAACCTTGCCTACGGACACTACAGCTCCCCCACGGATATTGTAACCCTCTGGGAGCAGTGTGGTCCAGCAATAATAATAATCATCATTGTTAGAATAACAGCTCCTGATTCTGAGTGCTCACAATGTGCCAGGCACTGGGCCAAGCATTGTCAGAGGCATCTTCTCATTTAATCCTCACAGAATCCCAGTAAAGGGAGTTACAATTGTTATCCCCATTTACAGATTATGAAAATGAGGCTCTGAGAGAGGAAATTAGTCTGACAAAGTCCTACAGTCAGGAAGAGCTGGGATCAGGGTTCAAACCCAGATCCATATCCTTAACCATTATACTTCACTACCTCCCCAATACAGTTTGACAGATGACAGATCCGTAACAGCCCAGTGACCTCACACACATTCTCCAATAAGGAAGAAACCTGAGTTACAAACCCAGCTCTGCTTCCCTGTGCCTGTGACAAAGGGCAAGTGACCTCCTCTTTTTGAGCTTCAGATTCTACATCATTAGCCGGGTGAGGTGGTGCATGCCTGTAATCCCAGCAACTCAGGAGGCTGAGGCAAGAAGATCTCAATTTCAAGGTCAGGCTGGACAATTTCAGACCCTAAGCAACTTAGTGAGAACCTGTTTCAAAATAAAAAAGATGTGGCTCCATGGTTAAGCACTGCTAGGTTCAATTCCTGGTACCCCCCCCCCCCAAAAAAAATTCATCTATAAAATAGGATCATTAATAGACCTTACACAATAGTTTTATTGTATAATTGTAAAAAATCAGGAATGTGAAGCACACAATAAATATTGGGCTGGGCATGTAGCTCAGTGGTAGAGCTTGTGCTTGGCATGTGGTTTGATCCCTAGCACCAAGACATAAATAAGTAAAAATTAACACTGGTAATAATTATTAACAGAGTAAAAAGCATTATTAGATATTAGCAGAAACAACTTTATACCCCATAGATGATGTGAGCACCTCTTACCCTACAGACTCCAACTATAAACTGAATAAACACACATCACTGACAATGTGAAATTGTGAAATTGCCTATTAATGTCATAATCCCACCTTGACCCAGGTGACCAGCTCATTGCACTGTTTCTTTTCTTTTCTTTTTTTTTTTTTTTTTTTTTTGGTACCAGGAATTGAACCCAGGGGTGCTTAACCACTGAGCCACATCCCTAGCTATAGGCATTGTGTCTTTGGTGGTTTATGCAAACTTGTCCATAGGTATTAAAATCTGTCAAGGGACCATGTTACTCTACCACAGAAATGTGGAGCCTGTGGAATAGTTCAGTTGACTCAGGGATACTGAGACCCATCCTCAAAGATGATAGCAATTGTGATCCCAACTATTACTGAAACACCTGGATACTGTGAATTTGTGATCATAATTATTCCTCAGGCTGGGCATAATATAATTCCAGTGACTTAGAAGGCTGAAACAGAAGGATCACAAGTTCAAGGTCAACTTCAGCAATTTAGTGAGCCCTGTCTCAAAATAAAAACCACAAAGGGCCAGGCGTCGTGGATCACACCTATACCCCCAGTGACTCAGGAGGCTGAAGCAGGAAGATTACAGGTCCTAGGCCAGCCTCAGCAACTTAGTGAGGCCTTAAGCCATGTAGCCAGACACTGTCCAAAATAGAAAATAAAGGACTGGGGATGCGACTCAGTGGTTTTAACCCTTTGCCCCTACCCATACACCCCTGACACACCCTGGTTAAAAAAAAAAAAAAAATACAAAAAAAAACAAAAGGGGCTGGAAAGAATATAGCTCAGTGATAAAGTGATCCTGGGTTCAATTGCCAGTACCAACACCAAAAACAACAAAATATTCCTCACCACTGACCAGTCCTTAAAGAGAGGCCATGCAACCAGGTGATTCAGTTCCAATGAACCACATGTCACCCCCACCCCCATTTCACTATGGAAAGGCCTTCACATGCCCAGGGAAAAGTGTAGCCTCTCCGACTCAGGACACACTTGAAATGAAAGGTGTAAACAACTCTGTCCAGACAGTGAGGTACCCCCATCCCATGGCCCTGGTAGTCCTTGTTCCAGTTTGCCACCCTGACACAGATAGTATTTAACCTGCTGTTGTCAGGCAGAGGCATTGACTGGAGCTGTCCCTATAAAAGTCTCAACTTTTTTTTTTTTTTTTTTTTTTTTTTTGGTACTGGGAATTGAACCCTGGGACCCTTTACCACTGAGCCATATCTCCAATCTGTTTTATTTTTTATTTTGAGACGGGATCATGCTAAGTTGTTGATGGCCTCACTAAGTCACTGAGGCTGGCCTTGAACTTGTGATTCTTCTGCCTTAGCCTCCTGAGCCACTGGGATTATAGGTGCGTGCCACTGCGCCTGGCAAGTTCCAACATTTCAGACTTGACACCTCACTTCTGTAAAGGAAACTATGTGGACAACCCATCCTTCAGCCATATGAGCAACAATGAATCATTAAGACCCTAAAAATAGAGACTGAAGGTAGAGTACTTGCCTAGCACACACAAGGTCCTAGGTTCGGTCCCCAGCAAGGGTGTGTGTGTGGGAGAGACAGACCATTAGAGCATTGTACTTCCCACAGTAGTATGACCACCCACCCCATATAGACACAGCAGTGAACTGTCCCTAAGTGGAGGATGTGACTACACTATAGTATCATCCATTCTCACCTCCCTGACTCAGATGTGCATAAGGCTTCTGGCCTCTGTGCCAGGCACACTACTCTTCCATTTACACTCATTCCTTGATGAGGTCCATCAGTCCTGTGGGAGATCACTATCTCTCAGCTGATTACTGCCACATTTTTATCTCTAGCTAGAGACTTTTCCCTGAGTTCCAATCCTACACATCCCTCTGGAACCTGCAACTCCATTTAAAAAAATTTTTTTAGATGATGGACCTTTATTTATTTATTTATTTTTGGCAGTGCTGGGGAATTGAACCCAGGGCCTTGTGCTTGAAAGGCAAGCACTCTACCAACTGAGCTATACCCCCAGCCCCTGATGGACCTTTATTTTTATTATTAAAAAAAAAAAAAAAAAAGTTGTTGATGAGCCTTCATTTATATGTGGTGCTTAGAATTGAACCCAGTGCCTCCCACATGCTAGGCAAGCACTCTACCACTGAGCCACAACCCCAGCTCCCTGCAACTCCATTTTGCTGGTTGCTCAGGTTGAATATCTTGGAATCATTGTGTACTTTCACCCAACATTCAGTGTGAAAGGAATTCCCAGAAGCTCTATCTTCCACTATTCTGGAATCAGCTCCCTTTATTTCTCCCTAAGTTGCCCAGGCTGTCCTTGAACTCCTGCACTGAAGTGATCCTCCCACCTCAGCCTGCAGAAGAGCTAAAACACATGGGCACCCACATCTACTAAAATCTGTACTCCATTGATCAGCACCCTCCTCCTGTTCTGGGATATTCTCACTGTACTTCCTGTTGCCACTGGCCTCTAGTCTGTGCTCCATCCATAGCCGGAGGGATCCCAAAAAATCAGATCACATTTCTTTGCTGCCCCAAACCTTCCAGTGGCTCCTCTACTCACTGGGAGTAAAAGCCAAGTCCTTGCAATGGTCACGAGGTCTTACCTGGACCCCACCTCCCAGCTTTTCCCATCATTTCCACTTTAGCTCCACTTTGTCTCTTTGCTGTCCCTTGGGCACATCAGGGCTCAGGGACTTCATATGTGCTCCATCTTACAGGAAAACTTTTCCCCAAGATACCTACATAGCTCTGTCTTTCATCCCCTTCAGGCTTTTACAATGGCTGGTAGTCTGTGATGAATAAATAAACCCATAATTGAGCAGCAAACCCCCAGATACCCAGTGCAATACAATGAATGTAACCCCTTACACAGAGAGACCCTCATGGGTGGTTAGTGACAATGCAACCCCCTAGAGAGGGTGAACCCATAAATAGAAGAATCTCCATTGCATGAGAAGGGGTGATTATTCTCTCAAATGTCAGCTGCACAAAGACCAATGTTTGCTCTATTTTTTACACTGCCTCATCACAGGTGCCTAGAACTGTGTTGGGCATTGAATAGGTTAACAATGCATACTTGAAGTGAACTGAGTCTAGCACATACAGTGGTACAGCCTCATGATAGGATGAACCCATGCAGATGGCACAGTGTCTGCAACCAATATAAACCCACATATGTGGCACAGTTCTCACATAGTGGAAATCCCAGATGCTCGAAAGAGTGTGAATCCCAATATATATAGTGTGACCCTCATAAATGATGTTACCCCCCCCATAAAGATAATATGACCCTCACAAATATCCTGAGCTCCATGCAACTGGTGAGACAGCTTATAGACAATGTGTGTCTCCATGTAATTCCCTCATTAGGTGATCTACCAGAGGCAACAACAACAACAACCCCTCCTTCTCCTCCACTCCTGGAACCCAGGGATGGTCTATCAATGAGCTACATGCCCCCATCCTTTTTATTTTGTATTTTGAGATAGTTCCTCACCAAGTGCTGAGGCTGGCCTCAAACTTATGATCCTCCTACCTCAGCCTCCTGAGTTGCTGGGACCACAGGTGTACACAAGTGCACCCAGCCAATCAGCTAATATAACTTCTTTAACATGATGAAAATTCTTCTATCAACTGGATCAATTCCCATAACCTGGGTAACCCCATATGCACAGTGTAGACAAATATATAAATAGGGTCGCTTCTATAAACAGTGTGACTCAGTGTACACATTGTGAACAGTGTAACCCCAAAACCAACATAGCTTCATACAGTACAACCCCCCTGGGTGGACCACCAATGGGTACATTATAGACTGTGAACAATGTAGACTCACCAATGGCTGCAATAAACCCTAATGTCAATTTTATTAACATCATAGATAAAGTAACTCTCATTTTCAGGTAGAAATCTCATGTTCCATTTGAATTCTGGGAGTTCATAATCTTCATAACATTATATGATCTGATGACCCCCAAAATGTAATTCTCCTATAAAAATCCAACCTCCCTCCTACACACACATACACATGAAGACACTGTGTGGGCTGGGGTTGTGGCTGAGCGGTAGAGCACTTGCCTGGCACTTGTGAGGCACTGTGAGGCACTTGTGAGCCTCATCACCACATTAAAAAAATAAAGAACTGTGCCTATAACTAACTAAGTAAATAAATAAATAAAAAGACACTATGAACTACTGGGCGCGGGGTGCACACGCCTGTAATTCCAGTGACTGGGGAGGCTGAGGTAGGAGAATAGCAAGTTCAAAGCCAGCTTCAATAACTGAGCTGAGACCCTGTCTCAAAATAAAAACTAAAAGGAGTTGAGGATATAGCTCAGTGGTAGAGTGTTCCTGGGTTCAATCCTAAGTACCAAAAAATAAAAAAGTAATCACAATAAGCTGACATTTTTGCAAACTTACTCTGTTTACACTGATTTATTTATTTATTTTTTATTTAATTCACTTACTTTTTTTTTTTTTTTTTTGTTTTGTTTTGTTTTTGGTGCTGGGGATTGAACCTAGGGTCTTGCACATGCTAAGCACACTATCACTGAGCCATACCCCCAGCCTATGTTCATTTTTTAAATTAAATTTATTTATTTTAAATGATACATAAAAACAGCTGGGTGAGTGGCACTCACCTGTAATCCCAGCAACTTGAAAGGCTGAGGCAAGAGGATCACAAGTTCAAGGCTAGCCTCAGCAATTCAGCAAGACCCTAAACAATTGAGTGAGATCCTGTTTCAAAATAAAAACATAAAATAGGGCTGGGGAGGGCTGGGTTTGTGACTAAGTGGAAAAGCACTTGCTTAGCACATATGAGGTGCTGGGTTCAATCCTCAGCACCACATAAAAATAAATAAAGTTATTGTATCCATCTACAACTACATATTAAACAAACAAACAAACAAACAAAAAAAAGAAGACAGGGGATGTAACTCGGTGGTAAAGTACCCTTGGGTTCAATTCCCAGTGTTGAACAAAAACAAAACAATCATAAAAGCTATTTGCATTTTTGGAATACAATGTGATATTTCAATCCACATATCATTGTGTAATGTACAAATCAGGTTAAGCAGTATCTCCTTAAACACATATAATTTCTTTCACTTTATTTAGCAATATTGGGTTTCAAATATAGAAGCTCATCTGCTGCCCTTTTTTATATTTTATATTTTGTGATACCAGGAATTGAACCCAGGGGTGATTACCCACCTAGTCACATCCCTAGCTCTTTATTTTTTAATTTGAGATAAATTGCTGAGGGCCTTGCCAAATTGCAATTCTCCTGCGTCAGCCTTCCAAGTCACTGGGGTTATAGGCATGAGCCACCATGCCCAGCTACTCTGTAATAGCACATGCTTACACTGTTCTAAATGTTTTGTACATGTTAACTTCTTATCCCCTTTTAATTATTCATTTAATTAAAAAATTTCTTTTTGCAGTGGTGGTGATGGACCCCAGGACCTCATGCCAGGTTAGTGCTCTACCCCTGATGTACACCCCCAGACCTATTATCACCTTTTAAAAAAAGGTGGAAAGCAAGGCACAGAGGAATTAAGTGACCTTCTCAACATCACACAGCTGGGAAGAAGCCCAGTTGGGATTTGACCTGAGGGCAGGCAGCCTGGTTAAACCTGTGTAATTCTACCTCCTGCAACATCACCCCTCACCCCAATGACAGTGTAATTTTAATGAACTGTGTAACTAACCTCCATGACAAGGGAAATAGGCCTTTGACATTGTGAATTCCCACTGATAGGTCTCGTTCATGCATGGTATAACTTGTATAAGCAGTGGGGATCCTTCTATGGACATTATAAATACATCAGGGCCAGGGGTTGGGGATGTAGCTCAGTGGTAGAGTACTTGTCTAGCGTGTATGAGGCCTTGAGTTCTATCCCCAGTACTGCAATAAATAAATAATAAACAAACAAATACATAAGTAATACATCACAGCCAGAAACAGTCCCTGACAGTGGAAACCCCCTTTCAGCAGAACATTCTAGGGAGGATGAGTTCCTCTGTGGAACTTCCCCCGACTCTAATTCTCCCTCACTTATGCTAACTGAACTGATCAATGGAAATCTTCCCCAAACATAATTTAAGCTCCTATGGGCAGTGTGAACTTCTGCCCAGTATTAGCCTTCCTCTGGATAGTGTAATTTTTGGATCCATGACAAAGATAACATAGACAGTTCACATCTGAGTGCACAACGGAACTTTCTCTGGCGGCTGTGAATCTCTTTTGTGACAGCATGCACCACTCCCCAACTGCTCAGTGGGCAACGTAAACTCTTTTGAGTACAAATTTTTCTCATACTCAGCATCTACCTAATGCACATAGCATAAATGGCCTTATGAAATTTTCAACTCTGAGTCCACGTAATAAGGAAGTAGGTACTATCTTTAAGAGAATTAAAATAGATACAATAGATAGTATTAGATTGTAAAAGCAATATGCTAGCATAGCTATTCCTTCATAGTGCGAACTCCTTGTGGACAGTGAAAATTTCCCGCATCTCTGCGGACAGTGGGTATTTTCCACGGATAATGTGAATCTCTTCCATACTCAGTATACCCCATTGGACAACTAGTCATTCTTCCAGGTCCTGTGAAAGACATGCCACAGAACGTTCTTTCACAAGTAGTGCAAATGTTACACAGCATTACCTGCAATAGGCTAAATGCATTTTTCTTACAACTGGTGTGAGTCTTGAGTAAATATAGTACTGTGAATCCATTGCAAACAAAAGAAACCTTCCCAAGGGTCAGTGTACATTGTTCCCCATTTCCCCTGATCCAGAGTAAATCTTGTGTGAAAGATATGGATATATATATATATATAGACAAATTCACACGTGGTGTAAACCCCATATTTGGGCAGCAGGCATCCATTACCAACAAGGGATAGCACATCCCCGTCTCTTCTCTTCCAGTGTGATATCCCATCCCACGACCTTTAAAAAACTCCCTTCTCCAGGTTTGAATACCACAGTGTACCCAGAATGCAGTGTGAAACATCATGAAGCTTCGGGGGGTTGTCAGAAAACTGAGTTGCCCTAAATGTCAAAATGTTTGAGGCAATGACTCGTCCCCAGGCCCCTAAGCCCCAGGCCGTGCGCGTTGCCTACACTGCTGCGCGCGCCACCCCAGAAGCGCGCGTTCTCTCCCCTCGCGGTGGCAACAGGGCTTTCCGCGGGGCCGCGCCAGACTTTTCGAGATCGTTGATTGGTTGTAGTCCTGGCCACCCGACAGCCAATCAAGCATGGGAAAGGTGACATCACTGGCTCTCCTCCCATCCCCCCTACCCCAAACTTCCCTACTCCGGCTACCGGCAGCAACAAGCACGTGGGGGAGGGGCAAGAGAGTAGAACCGGTGAGGTCATTGCACCGCCCCGGCTCCTGTTGATTGGCTGTGGGGCTCGCGGATGGCGGTTGGCTGCTCCTCGCACCTCCCCCTCGTGCCGCTACCGCCGCCACTGAGAGGAGCCACCGGCGACGCCAGAGCTGAGAATCCGGGTGAGTCGGGGCCCTGGGTCTAAGATGTTCCTGGTGTCCAGAAAGACTCACAAGGAACTGCCCTTTCCGACTTTTTCTCCTCGCCTGGGTTCTTTGGTGCTCTGGGCACTCTGTCACATGGGAGTTGTAGTCTGCCTTGTACTGTCGACTACCGGCTAGAGACGTGAGAAGACTACTATTCCCAGCAGGAATTGCGACTAACCGGTCAACAAACGCTTGGGCCACGCCTTCTAAGCCTGCTCATTGGAGAGTCCGTCCCTTAGCCCCTCCTTTGTTCATTTAATTGGCTACTGTCCCTCACAGAGGTTGGGTTCCGGCCTAGAGTGCATGGTGATTGGGTACTGTATTAGTCATTGGGCACTAAAGTGACCTGCAATTGGCTGAGGCTAGTGTCCATCACTTGTTGTAGGGCAGGGCTCTAGGCAGATCAGGCGGTCGTAGGCTCAGGTTGGTGTCGGTCCCGGTGGGAGGCCGGTCTTGGATTTTGGCCCTTCCTTCTAGCGCTGCCGGAAGGGTACGATTGGTCGCTGCGAGCGTCGCTCGTCGTTGAGAGGCGGAGCCGACTAGGCTGCGAATATCTATTGGACCAGGCCGGCGCCGGTCAGCGGGGTTGTGGCCGCTGATTGGCTGGTTGCTCCAGCTGTTGCAGGTCCATTCACCATTTTGTGTGTTGGAGTAAAAAAAAAGGGAGAATCGAGAGGGAGAGCCGGAGGGGGGGCGGGGAGGGACCGGACCGGACCAAGCCGGGGCCACGGCCCCCCGCCCCGAAACCCCGCCGAGTTCGAGGTGAGGGGCGGGGCCGGGGCTGACATGGGCAGTGGTGGTGTGGGGGACTGGGGGTCGAGGGGGGACAGGTGGCAGGACTCGGAAAGGGGGTATAGGGGGAAAGAGGTGGGCAAAATAGTGGGAAGGGGAGACGGAGTGGAAGAAGTGGTGGAGGGGGGGTAATAGAAAAGGGCTGACTGGGGGGAGGGGTGGTAGGCAGAGAACGGGTAACAGGAATGGAGGGGTGACAGGACTAGATCAGGGTGACAGAGAGAGGGAGGGGACAGAGTTGGAGGGGGTGACAAGGAGAGGTGATGGAAAGAGAATGTGTCAGGTCCAGAGATGGCTGACAGGAGGGTGACTGGGAGGAATAGGTGACAGAGATAAATGGGGGTGTTGAGGAGGGGGCTTAGGGCCTGTGAGAAGAGAGGTAGAGGTGGTGACAGGATACGAAAGAGAGTGGCAGAGAAGCTGGTGCCAGGAGGGATGATGGGAACAGAGGGAATGAGACCCCAAAGAGCCAGGGCCTAAGCTAGCCTGGGCTTCAGGAGTTGCTGCTCAGCTCCTGAGGGAGGGGAGGACCCTGAGTGGGAGTTTTCCAGAGAGGGGTGGATGGGAAGAGAGCAGGCCCTCAGGAAAAGAAAGAGGCTTAGCTTCTGAGGGGAAGAGGCTGGGCTAAGCAGCAGGGTCTAGGGGTGCCTGGCTGTGTGGTTGTAGGCCCAGGGTGGGGTATCCAAAGGTTTGTGTTTGGGCAGGACTGGGGCCAGATCTCAGTCCCCAGAACTGTTGCCCAGCCGATCAGAGGGGAGAAGGTGATGATAGCTGTTAAGTTCCTGGGCACTTGGGTGCCATTCCCTGGCCCTCCAGGCTTTGCCTGTTAGGACCACAGGATTGGCCCATAGCAGGGTCCACAGGAGGAACAGGCCCCAAGTGGGAGAGCATGAGGTCAGGGATCCCTGGAGAGTCTGAAGAAGCCAGGGGTGCCTCCAATTGTGTTTATCTTCTGCTCCTGGGCCCTCCCAACATCCTAGAAGCCCCCTTTTACCCTCTCACATTCTCAAAGTGACTTGAGAGTAAAGTTTTTTTCCCTTTTCTCAGGGCAGCTTGAAAGGGGGCGGGCAGTAATGACTG
Organism: Sciurus vulgaris; assembly: GCF_902686455.1. NCBI lineage: Eukaryota > Metazoa > Chordata > Mammalia > Rodentia > Sciuridae > Sciurus > Sciurus vulgaris. Next base: position 52,629,338 of record NC_136478.1, on the reverse strand, counting down.
TTCAGGAAGTGGGTGAGGTTGGTCTGTTGGGCTTGTCCTGCTTTCTTTGACCTTATCCTATTTATCCCCACTTGGACTTGGAGGGCATGTTTGGGGGGACTTGGGTGGGGCAGTCTACTGGGCCATACTGTCAGAGGCAGCTCAGTCAGGGCTGAGATGCATGCAGGCCAGAAGGAGGGGGCTGGGCTTGTGGGTATCACACTTGTGCTGTGGGGGAGGGGCAGGTTCCTTTCCAGTGGGACAGAGAAACCCTGGGGTACAGCTCTGTGCCCCACTATGCAACGACTGATGATGTGAGTGTGTGCGTGTGTGCCTGTGTTTGTTCGCACGCATGTACTTATGCATGGCACTGTGGCAGCACTAGATATGAGCTCTTGCCCCAGATGTGCCTCTGCCTGCTCCCTGCCAGGATCTGGGGAGATGGCTGTATCTGGCAGGTTTAGGGTGCAGAGCAGAGTGGGCAGCCATTCTTTGGGACTCTCTTTATCCCCTCCTTTCCACAGTGCCTGCCCATACCCAGCTGCCCAGAGGGATGGAGGGAAGGTGGAGGGAGAGAGGCTCACATCACAGCCCAGTCATCTCCTTTTCTGTGGCTCAGTGCTTGTATATGTATGTGTATTTGAGTGTGTGTACTCTCTAGATGGTGACAGTGAGACTAAGCATGCCCTCTGGATCATGTGACAGGCAGCACATTAAAATGGTTAGGAGTGCAGATTCTGGAGGCAGATTGCCTGGGTTCAGACCCTAGCTCTGTCATTTCCTAGCTGGATGATCTTTTGTTTCCTTAAATATAAAATGGGGCTGATAGTAGTACCTGCTTCTTAGGGCTGTTGGAGGATGACATGATTTAGCAAAGGCAAGCTTAGCACAGGGCTCAGGAAAGTGAGTGCTCCATAGGTGTGAACCGTCAGTGCTCCTCACATCCCCTTGGGGCTGCTGGAGCACATACGTGTGCATTTTGTGTCCTCTGTAGAGAGAGCAAGTGTATGTGAGTGTTCCCCAAGGAGCCAGAGTGTATATGCTTAGGGAACACGAGTGCCAGTCTGTATCTGGGTGCCAGCCAGGACCCACATGAGTTGAGGACAGCCAGGGAGAAGGCCCTGGGGATCATGGACTTGAGGCAGTGAACTCAGCATGTAGGAAGTTGGTGGACACTGGGTCTGGGGGGTTTCCTGTTTCTTCCAATGATCCCTGTCTGCTCTCCCCTCTTGCAGGTGGGCAAAAGATGAAGCCAATGAAGAAGGCATGCACTGGCCTTTCAGGTCCTGGCAGTGGCAGCAAGTCCCCACCAGCCACCAGGGCCAAGGCTCTCAGACGGCGAGGGGTTGGGGAGGGTGACAAGCCAGAGGAGGAAGATGAAGAGTCACAGCCACAGCAGCAACTTGGGCCAGAAGAGGCTGAAGAAGGCGAGGAGGAGGAGACTGAGCGGGGCCCAGGGGCTGAGGGGCCACCCCCCGAGCTACAACCTAGTGACCCAGCCCCCGGCCCAGCTGAGGACCCAAAGGGGGATGGGGAGGCAGGCCGCTGGGAACCCTCACTCAGCCGTAAGACAGCCACATTCAAGTCTCGTGCGCCTAAGAAGAAGTATGTAGAGGAGCATGGGGCTGGCAGCAGTGGGGTAGCTGGGGTCCCTGAAGAGCAAGAACGGACTCCTGAGGAGGCCGGCACGCTGGGTGTACCTCCACGGCTACCCACCTCTACCCGTTCTTCTTCCACTGACACAGCCAGTGAGCACTCAGCTGACCTGGAGGATGAGCCTGTTGAGGCTTGTGGTCCAGGCCCTTGGCCCCCTGGAGGCACCAGTGGTGGCTATGACCTGAGGCAGCTGCGGTCCCAGCGGGTGCTGGCTCGACGTGGTGATGGCCTCTTCCTGCCTGCTGTGGTGCGCCAGGTGCGCCGAAGCCAGGACCTAGGTGTGCAGTTCCCTGGTGACAGGGCCCTGACTTTCTACGAGGGGGTGCCAGGTGGTGGTGTGGATGTGGTTTTGGATGCCACGCCACCTCCAGGTGCACTGGTGGTGGGTACAGCTGTCTGTACCTGTGTGGAACCTGGTGTGGCTGCCTACCGTGAGGGTGTGGTGGTGGAGGTGGCTACTAAGCCAGCTGCCTACAAGGTCCGCCTCAGTCCTGGCTCAGGCACCATACCACAGCCCCAACAGCCACTGCGTCGTGAACCCGAGGAGGCTGTGTGGGTAGCCCGCTCTAGCCTACGCCTGTTGCGGCCACCCTGGGAACCTGAAGCCCTGCCAAGGAAGCCCCCTGTAGGCTCTGAGGAAGAGCAGGCCGAGCCTGGGTCTACCCTTCCATCCTGCCCTGCTGCCGTGGACCCCAAGCAGCCCGAGGATGCTGAGGTTTCCAAGATCAGCTTTGGTGGCAGCCTAGGGGCTCACTGTGAGGAGGGTGAGGAGAAGCACCCACCAGCCCTGGGCACCCCAGCCCTGCTCCCACTGCCCCCACCCCAGCTCCTGTCACCTCCCCCCAAATCCCCAGCCTTTGCTGGCCCTGGCCGTCCTGGTGAGCAGCCCTCGCCCTGCCAGGAGGGGAGCCAGGGTGGCAGCCGGAGTAGCAGTGTGGCCTCACTGGAGAAGGGGACTGCTCCAGCAGCTCGGGCCCGCACGCCACTGACAGCCGCCCAGCAGAAGTACAAGAAGGGTGATGTGGTCTGCACACCCAATGGAATCCGGAAAAAGTTCAACGGCAAACAGTGGCGACGACTGTGTTCACGAGATGGTTGCATGAAGGAGTCGCAGCGGCGGGGTTACTGCTCACGCCATCTGTCCATGCGGACCAAGGAGATGGAGGGCCTGGCCGATGGTGGGCCAGGTGGGGCTGGGCGGCCAACTGGTGTGGCAGCTCGTGAGGGCAGCACTGAGTTCGACTGGGGTGATGAGACATCAAGGGACAGTGAGGCCAGCAGCGTGGCAGCCCGGGGAGACTCACGCCCACGTCTGGTGGCCCCCACTGACCTGTCACGCTTTGAATTCGACGAGTGTGAGGCTGCTGTGATGCTGGTGTCGTTGGGCAGCTCGCGCTCTGGTACACCCTCGTTCTCACCCGTTTCTACACAGTCACCCTTCTCGCCTGCCCCGTCACCCTCACCCTCGCCACTCTTTGGCTTCCGCCCTGCCAACTTCAGCCCCATCAATGCCTCTCCAGTCATCCAGCGCACCGCCGTTCGCAGTCGCCATCTGAGTGCCAGTACCCCTAAGGCAGGCGTTCTGACACCACCAGACCTGGGTCCCCACCCACCACCGCCTGCCCCTCGAGAGCGCCATTCCTCTGGCATTCTACCCACTTTCCAGACCAACCTAACCTTTACTGTGCCCATCAGCCCTGGGAGACGAAAGACAGAGCTGTTGCCCCATCCAGGGCCACTGGGGGCCCCTGGCACCGGGGGTGGAGGAGCTGCCCCAGATTTCCCCAAGGGTGACAGCTTAGACTCCAGTGTGGACTCGGTGTCCCACACACCTACACCCTCCACACCGGCTGGCTTCCGGGCCGTGTCACCTGCCGTGCCCTTCTCTCGCTCCCGCCAGCCTTCACCACTGCTGCTGTTGCCCCCACCTGCTGGCCTAACCTCGGATCCAGGGCCCTCAGTACGCAGGGTGCCTGCTGTGCAGCGGGATTCACCTGTCATTGTCCGTAACCCTGACGTGCCGCTGCCCTCCAAATTCCCTGGGGATGTGGGCACTGCTGGTGAGGCACGGGCTGGGGGACCTGGGCGGGGCTGCCGTGAGACCCCAGTGCCCCCTGGGGTGGCCAGTGGGAAGCCTGGCCTGCCCCCGCCTCTGCCGGCCCCTGTGCCCATCACCGTGCCTCCAGCTGCGCCAACTGCTGTGGCCCAGCCGATGCCCACCTTTGGCCTGGCTTCTTCACCCTTCCAGCCTGTGGCCTTCCACCCCTCACCTGCTGCCCTGTTGCCCGTCCTGGTGCCCAGCAGCTATACCAGCCATCCTGCCCCCAAGAAGGAAGTCATCATGGGCCGGCCTGGAACAGGTAAGATGGCAGGCGGGTGGGCTGGGCAAGGGCTTACTTTGAACAGGACCCTTTTCAAGGTTTTGGGGAGAGGCTGGCTTCCTCTCTGCTCAGATGTTGCAGTGTAAATTCACCTCAGGCAAGGGTCTGGACTTTCAAGGTTTGATGTGGTGTTTCCAGATGCCGCCTGTTGGGGAACATGCTTTGGAGGGGTCCATCAATCAGCAGACCTCTGTTGAGTGTATACTCCAAGTCAGACTCCGTGGGGCTGTTAATCATGGTGACAGTGCCCATGTCTTGGACTGGGCAGGGGCATCGCTGTAATAAGCACTGCATGTGGGTTATCCCAATAAGTTTTCATGTATGAGCATTCCTCATACATGACCTATTCTAAACCCTTTTCAAATGTTAGCTCATTTTGTCTGCACAACAACCCCAACAGGAGGAGGCCTGATTTTTTTTTCTTTTTCTTTTTTTTTTTTTGTTGTTGTAGATGGATACAATATCTTTATTTTGTTTATTTATTTTTTAATGTGGTGCTGAGGTTTGAACCCAGTGCCTCACACGTGCAAGGCAAGTGCTCTACCACTGAGCTAAAACTTTAGCACCCACCCCCCCTTTTTTTGAGATAGGGTCTTGCTAAATTGCTGAGGCTGACTTTGAACTTGGAATCCTTCTGCCTAAGTTCCTGAGCCGCTGGGATTATAGGTGTGTGCCACTACACCTGGCCTGATTATTATTTAGAAGAAACTGAGGCCAAGTTAGTGACTTGCCCAGGGTCTCATGGCTAGCAAACCCCGGAGCCACCCTTCAAACCTAGGCAGGCCAGCTTATGACCACTGGGTTGTAATATTCGATTACAGGTGGAAAGACTAAGGCTTTAACAGGTCCTTTCTAGGCAGTGGTAGGACCAAAGGCTGCATCCCATTAAACACCACAGATGAAGTCAGTACCATGGAGGGAGCCAGGGTGTGCTGCACACCTCTCCAGGTGCGAATCCAGTCTGGTAACCCTTGGGTCAGGGTGGGTAAGCCAAGAGTTAAAGGATGAGTCTGAACCAGCAACTCGAGGGTTGGAAGAGCCTCCTGAAGGAGGCCTGTGGGAAGGCACCACGGTGGAAGGAGAACAGCCTAGGAAGGGAGGGGTGGAAGTTAGTGTGGCTGCAGGGCTGAGGCTGGGGCTTGAAGGATGGCATTTCTGAGATGGTGCTGGAGAGCCAGGGGTCCATGCCAACTTGGGACTTTAGGAGCAACTCAGCAAGGGTGACAGGGCTGTCACCAGCCCCTTTCCTAGCACCTTTTTATTTATCTATTGTTGGTACCAGTCTTCCTTTTGTCTTTCTGAACCCAGCCCTGTGCTGGATGGTGCTGAGGACACATCCCTGTCCTTACATGGCTCACAGTCCCTGGAGTAGACAGACCTGTCCCTAGATAGTGACAGTCCGGTGTGGTCAAGGATGTGCTGGGGGAAGCCCAGGAGGCTGTGGGAACCTAGAGAAGATGCTGATCAAGCCTGAAAAGTCAGGGAAGGCTTCTTGGAGCAGGGATCCGAGGCCTGTGAACTGAAACCTGAAGGCTTTACAGGTATGAGAAGGGCAAGGTAGGCAGGCAGGACTTTAAGCCAGAGAGTAGAGTTTGGGCAAAGGCCTCAAGGTAAAAGGAGATAATAACAGGATGTTGAAGTTAAGGGCTCTGGATGGTGGGTGAGTGTTGGGATGTGCAGTTGTATTAGTGAGCAAGGGTCTGATTACAGAGGACCATTAGAAGACTTGAGAACTTTATCCTGAGGGTACTAGGGAGCCATAGAATGTTTTGAGCACATTCAAACACAGCTGCACCATGGAGGGGTGGGTTCAATCCCTGAGACCAGAGGCAGGGTGACCATGGAAGAGGGAAGGTGTGGATGTGGGTAGGAGTTGCTGTGACTTGGATTGGGACAGGGGCCAATTCAGGATGGAGCCAGGCCTTGCCTTCCCAGAACTCTAGCCCAGGCCTGTCTCCAGAGCCAGGGCACAGGACACAGGGGCTATGCCTACTTCCCAGCTCACATATTGAGGTTGTCAGCAGTGTGTTTACCCCTCTCCTGACACTTGCATTTGTTGTTGTAGTTGATATGAGCAAAATCCCACAGAAGTAGGCATGGCAGGGATTTCTGTCTTTGGGCAGAAGAAGACACTGAGGTAGAGGGTCTCTAACCACCCCCTCACTCCCCAATGCCCATATGCCCACCACGATCCCTTCACTGACCCCAGAGCATTGTCTCAGATGACCCTCACGGTTGCAGGTGATGCCAAGGCCTCCCAAGCAGGGGCTTTTGCCACCATTTTCCAGATGAGAAGTGAGGTCAAAAAGGGAGTCATCCTGATTGAGGTCTCTCGCCAGGGAAGGGCAGACCCAGACCTTGAACCAGGTCTGCCGATTTCCAGATCACACTGAGTTAGTAATGACTTACTGAGCTCTGGAGATGCCTGTGCCTCATAAGCTGTTCTTGAGCCCTGCTGAGCTTTTCATCACTGAGTCCTTGAAATGCCCCCTGGAGGTCAGTTCTACTGGACAGAGGAGGAAACTGCAGCCCAGAGAGGTTAAGTGATTTACCCAAGGTCACCAAGCTAAGAAGAAAGCCAGGATTTGAGCTCAGGCTACTTCACTCAAGATCCCAGACTTTTAAGCACTATCAATAATAACAACAAAAACAATAATAAATCTTTTTTTATTGAGCATATAGCATGTGCTCAACTTCAGGATTGGGGCCATTTCATCAAATCCACCTGATGCTGTGAAGCAAGGGTTACTAGTCCTATTGTCCAGGGGTAGAACTGAGGTTCAGAAAAGGGAGGCCCTTTGCTGGAGGCCACTTGGTCGTCAGAACTTGTCCGATTCCTGTCCTGGCAGTTCTGACTGAACAGCACCTCCCTGACAATATTCATTCTGAAGTATCCAGGCTGCCCCCACCTCCGGGGTCCTAGCTAGCTGGCCCTTTCATTCTTCTCCCAGAAACTTCTCTAAAACCTTGAGAGGTGCCCACCTTGGGACCTCCTCCCTCTCAGGCCCAAATAGAGCAGACTGCCTCCAGTGGCACAGTGAGACTACAGTCCTAGCCCCTTTGGCCCACCTGTGCCAGGGCCTGACCTTCCATCAGAGGGTAGCAGGTGTGAGGGGGCGGCCTAGGGCAGCCTGCCTGCTCCTGCCCCCCGCCAGGCATTTGCTTCCTCTGGGGGACGTGCTGGGGCAGGCTGCCGGCATTCTCCGCATTCTGTGCATGGCATGGCTAGCCAGCTGCCTTTGCCACCTCCCTCTGAGTATTCCCGCCTGCTCTCAAGGAGAACCACCCCACCCAAGCCTTTAGCCCCAGCCTAGGAGCCAGATGTCTCCGTTCCATTCCTGGCATGGTCTCCCTCCCAGCTCCCAGCTTCCTGCATGGCTTCCCCTTATTGACAAGCATTGCCTCTCCTCCTGAGCTCTGTCTCCCTTCAAACCACTGTATGTCTGTCTTGCCCCTGGGTTCCTATGACTCCCTATTCTTTTATTTCTCTATTTATGTGTCTCTCTTGAACCTCAGGCTGCCTGACTGAGTCTGGCTTTCTACCTTTGTGGGTTTGTTCCTCCCTAGACTTCAGTCCTTGTTAGAGCTTTCAGCCCAGCCTTGTTTTGGTTCTTGGTCTTGGGGTCCTTTCTCTGGACCTGCATGGCCTGCCCCTTGGGTGTCCCTCTCCTAGTCTTGCTGCCCTCATCCCAAGCTCGCACACTGCCCTGTACATTTTTTTTTTTTTTTTTTTTTTTTGGTACCAGGGATTGAACCCAAGGATGCTTAGCCAGTGAGCTACATCCCCAGCCCTTTTTATTTTGAGGCAAGATCTCACTAAGTTGCTTTGAATTTGCAATCCTCCTGCCTCAGCCATCCAAGTCACTTGGATTACAGGTATGCACTATTGTGCCTGGCTCTGTGATCTTATTTTAAGTTATTGAGCAGCTGCTAAGCACCAGATCCCCTACTCCCTTCTTGGGAAGGGAGGTTTTCTGGTTTTGGGGCCCTCTCTTGCTCCTTCACAAATCAACTGCCCACTATTGTCCCTGTATTGTTCCTGAGAAATGTTAGACTCCATCTTGCAGTCATCCAGGCACCTGTTCCTCAGACAGGCAGGAAGGAGGGGGCTGTATGGACCAAGCTTGGAGATCCGGCTGTGGGGGGTGGCAGGAAAGCAGCTCCTGTGCCCACCCACCTGCTACAGGGCATGACCCAGATCAACCCTACCTCCACCTCCCAGGGGATGCTTGTGGTGCAAGCACAGAGACTAGGCAGTATCCACCAACTATAGCTGGGCAGATGGGATGAGGCCTGGAGAGGGACTTGAGGGTATTGAGCTTGGATCTTCTGACTCCCAAATCCAGGCTCTTCCTACTATTAATTTCCATTTTCTCTCAAACCGTGAGAACACTACCAGAAATCAGCTCCTTCCTGATACCTCTGCCAGGTCCAGGACTGGGTAGTCTTGGGGCAAGTGCCTAGGGAAGGTAGACGTGATGATGCAGGCACAGAAAAAGATGAGCCAGGGGAAGTATTGAGTCTGGGGAAGCCTGAGGATAGAGAGAACCCATTGGCTCATGGGGGCTTGAGAGGGAGGTTCAGGTAGACTTTTCATGGGAAGTGACATTTGAACTAAAGTATGAGGAATGAGCAAGTTTCAGAATAGTGAAAGGAAGGACAGAGCAATACAGACTAAGGCAGCTGCATAAGCAGAGGCCAGGAGGGGTGAAAGTGCATGACCTCTTGAGTGGCTAGCTGAGGCTGGAGCTGACACAAGTACCCAGGCTTGGTGGAAGGGTGCCATGGAAGACAGGTCCAGCCAGGTCAGGCTCGAATGCCAGACTGAGAAGCTGGGGCTGTATTTTGGAACCCCTAAACAGCCAAGAAATGGTTTAGAGCAGAGGAGGGAAGACGTTGGATATAAGTGTCAAAGATCCATGGAGACGGCTCTGGAAAAGGAAGGAGGCCCTAGTCTGGGAAGAAGAGCATGGCTTAGGGGAGAGGACAGGAGAGGGAAGGACAGTTTGTGAGGTTGCAGGGGTTTATGAGTCAATGGTGACTTAAAGGGAGAAACCCTTGCTCCCCCAGTTTAGCGAACCCCAGCACTGGGTGCTTGGAGGGGTCAGGCTGCCTCCTGGCGGCTGTAGGTTGCGAGGCGGCAGGTGCGCGCATGCGCAGCGGGGGAGGGGCTACGTCTCGTAGCCCCCGGCGCCCGGGCATTAGTGGCTCCATTAGTGGCCGGGAGGGAGGCGCATTAGCGGCGGCGACGGCGTCTGTCTCCCATTACCACCGGCGGCAGCGGCTGCACCGCAGGCGGCTGGACCCTCGCCCGCCAAGCCGCCTCCTCCGCCCGCACTCCGTCCCTTGTTCCTGCTCCCCTCGAGGGTGCGAGCAGGGAACCCCTGTCCCCTCATTTAAGCAGAAAAGCTGATTATGAAGCCAGGCAGAAGGGTTCAAATGTAGGTCGTGCCACCTCCTGACTGCAAGATTACCCCTCTCGGAGCCTGCCGATGGCGAAGTAGGGAAACCGTGCACCTGGGGCTTCGTGGATGCAGATGGGCACAGTGTGGGGACCGCGCCCTACCCGCGTCTGCACCCAGGGGTGCAGGTTCCCGCGCGTCCCTGGGAGTAGGCCCCCGGCGTGGGACATCGGTCCTTTCCATTGGCTGATGTCGCACCCGCCGACCGTCGATTGGCCGAAGCCCACTCCCTCCGCCCTTGCGCAGTTAACCCCTTCGCGACTGCGTCTTCGCTCTGGGTGCCCCCACCCCCGGGCCCTGCAGACAGCTCGGGTGCCAGCTGGCTCGCACCCCGCCGCGGCCCGCGTGGGTGTCAGGCCGGTGGGGCGGCCGCCCGCCCTCCCAGCACAAAGCGGCTTTGTGGGGCCTGCCGGGGTCTGGCTGGGGGCCAGGCGGCGAGTGGAAAATCTCGTGAGCGCTGGGAGGGAAGGGGAACACAGGGCGGCACCCCCTCCTCCGCCCGGGCGTTGGCGCCTCCCTCAGCCCAAGCGGACCAGCCTTCACAGTCCTGGCGCCTGTACAACCCTCTCCCTGTCCCGCACCTTTCCACCCACAATTCTCCATCCCGCTTCTCATCCACATCCTGCCCTTTTTAGACCCTGGGGACTTTCCCTTGCGCCTCTCTCTTGCCTTTTTTTCCCTTCTGGTTCCCCAGCCTACCCCAGCCCCACTCACACTGACTCACTCTGGCGCTATTTTTAGGCCCCCATCCCTGCGAGCCTCGCCAGCCCAATCCTGGGCTCGTTCCCCAGGCAACCCTGGCCGTCGCCGACGCCACCCGGGGTGGGTGGGTGTGTATGTGGAGAGCGGGTGAGGGGAGCTGGGGACACCGGGGTGGTGAGCCGAGGCGGGGACCAGGCCTGGAGAGCAGGGTGTGGAGCCGCAGGCGGGGGCGGGGTGCTTTGCGGGGTCAATAAATGGGGCCCCTTAAGTTCAGAGTATGTCTGCCTGTCCCTCTGTCAGCATCCCTGGCTGGTCGCCCCAGGCATCTGAGCAGGCTCATGCCTGCACCAACCTGGGTGGCTGTTGGTGTCTGTGTCTGGGCTCCCTGTCCCCAGGCCAGGGTGGGGTGGTACAGTGGGAGCTGTTTAGTTTAGGGTTAAACCTAATGTGGAATTAGGGGTGGTGAAGGGGTTGGTTTACATCACAGTCCTGTCCAGTACCTGCTTTGAGTGAAGGATGGTTGTGCACCTCCTCTCAGACTGGGCTGGGGCCCTGGTTTAGGAAACCCTCTCAGTCTTTTCCAGCCAGGGAGGCCCCAGTTAGGGTTGGGGATGGCTGGAGAGAGGGAACTGATGGGGGATAGGACCTGCTCCCTCCCCTCCACTTCTAATCCACCCCCACCCAGGGTTCCTCCACCCTGAACAATAGAAGCTAAGTATAGGGCTGGCCCAGCGCCCAGGGCAGGGGGGCCCTTCCCGCCCGGATTCCTGCCCCTCCCTGCCAGGCTGGGCCCCCACTTGGTTGTACCCAGTCCCAAAAGGAGCCTCTTCTCATACTTTTTTCACGGGTACTGTGTCTTCTAACAGATGTGCAATCCTCCCAGATGTGTGGGGCCCTCTTTCCCTTCTGTGCCATGCCTGGCTCTTTTTCTTGATCAACAGAAGTAGGGGAGCCGGGTTCCTTTGAGCTCTGTCCCTGAGTTTCATTGCAGTGGAGAAGGGGTTAACTTACCAATAGGTGACTCACTCACCGGTGGGAAGAGGAGGGGGCAGCGGTGGGGAGATAGCAGGCCACATTGATTTCAGCCTCAATTTCTGCCTCACATTGCAGTCCCTGGGGCAGTGAGGTAATGGAGGGTCTAAGTCTGGGGCTGCATGGGGAGGAGGGGGCAGTCACCTAATAGTCCCTCTGGTAGCTCCTCCAGGCTCAAAGCCAAGTGTCTGGCCCTGCCATCTTTGGAGGTCAGAGGGCTGCAGACCTTTCTTTTGCCTCGGATCAGCTTACCCAGTTTTTGCCCCCTTTCCATGCCTTCAGCTTCTTTGGTAGATGAGGCAAACTGGGAAAGGGGTTTACCTGCTCCTGTGGAAGACCAGCCTGTGTAGGAGCTCTGTCGTGGTCCATCTGAGCCCATGCAACCTACCTGCCCAGGTGTGAACCCAGGCCTGTACCTCTACTGGGTGTGGTCCCAGGGTCCTTCTTGGGTGATACAGGACCTCTGTATCTTTGTCTAGGGGGTTTCAGACCCTTTGCTATATCTCTGTGTGCCTGCTCACATTTCTGTAGTTCACTAATCTCTCTGTATCATTGATCGATCATATTTCTGGGCCCCTCTTTGGAATTCCCTGCTTGTGTCCCTTTGAGGTCTCTTTTGAGTAATGGCAAGAGTACTTGAGTTGGAGCACGGGACTATTAACGTCCAGGCTGCATGATCACACACACCTTACTCAGTCTGACTCTCATTTTCTCACTAGAAAAATAGGCATAATAAAGCAAATTTCTCTAGGAGGACTCATTGAATAAGATAATACCAGCTCTCAGTACAAAATAACCTCAGTGTTAGCTTCCTTTCTTCCTCCTGGCCCTTTCCTGGGGAAAAAGTGATGCAGGGGGGATAGCCAGTGGTCCCCTGCTTTACACTGTTAGGTAGTGTCCCAAGTGACAGATGAATCAGGCTGGGTAGCTGAATGATGGTGGGAGGCCACAAGACTCCACCTGATGGGCCCAGGGTACTTAGGTATGAACATAGTGCCTATGAGGGTAGGTTTATAGGGTGTGGTGTGTTGGTGTTGGGGTATGAGTGCTAGGGAGGCTTTATAAGAGCATATGTGGTTGTGTGGTAGGAATGTGGGGTGTGTGTAGTGGACAAGCAGTGACCATGCTGAGGTCTGCCTGTTTGATGTGTTGTTTTGCAGTGCTGGGGAGTGAGGCCATGGCCTCACATTAGGCAAATGCTGTTACACTGAGTATGTAACCCTGATATGTTAAGTCTGTGATTCATGTGGGCTGGTGGAAGTGTGGTGAGGATACGTGTTGGTGAGACATGGGTGACAGAACTTGTACAAAATGGGCGATGTAGAGGATGGGTGAGAATGAGGGTGCATGATGGGTGGGGAATGAAGGATCTCGAGTGTGTGAGGTAGTCCATCTATGTGAGCAGGTGTACGGGGTATGACTGCCTGTGACATGCCTGTGGATGTAAGACGGAGGGCATATGGTGCCCGTGCTGTGTGTGATAATGGGGTGTGGCAAGGAAGTATGTGAGGAGTGTGTGCGTATAAGTTAGGAGGGCTCAGGGATGGCTGGCTCAACCCTACTCGGTTTATCTGCCCAGCGTGGCCAGATGCGGCCAGGCGAGCCGCGCGTGAGCGTTTCTCTTGCGAGCTGGACACACAGCACCATAGTCAAGCCAGGGCCTCCGCAGCGCAGCACCCCGAACCGCCCCCCTGGCTCACTGCCTTTGCTGCAGTGCGCCCTCCTGCCACCCTCCTACCGTGGGCCCGCCCCCGGACGGCTCCGGGCCAACCGGAGTCCGCCCCGCCCTGCCTCTATTTGCATATGACTGACGTTCCCCCGGGGCGGCCAATGGGGGCGGGCGCGGCGGGGCCTGACCCGCGCGCGGCAGCAGCAGCCAATGGGCTTATGCGCGGGGGGCCGGGCTTGCGCGGAAGGCCGCGGGGGAAGCGGGGAAGGGGCGGGGGGAGGCACGGCGGGGGGAGGGGAGCGCGTAGTAGTGGCGGGGCGGGGAGGCGGCGGTGGTTCGGCGCGGGGCTTGCTCGGAGCGCACGGACACACACACGCTGGTCCTTCTGCCCGCCTGGGGCCGGAGGTCGACCAGGCGCTGAGCCGCGGGCCCAGGGCCCGGAAAGGCGGGGCGGCGGCGCCGGCAGCCGGGGCGTGCGGGGCCAGAGCCGTTACCCGCCGGAGCTTCGAGGGAGGGAGGGAGCGAGCCAGCCAGCCAGCCAGCCAGCCAGCCAGCCAGCCAGCGGGGAAGGGAGGGGGCCGCCCCCGCGCACGCGCGCCGCGCCCCGCCCCGCCTGCCCCGCCTGCCCCGCCCGCCGGACTCCGCGAGGGAGGAGGGAAAGGGAGGGGGCGGCGCCGATGGCCCCCGTGCCGCGCGCCCCGTGACGGCCCCCGCGCGCGCCGGGGGGCGGGGCGGGGCCGGCGCGCTCTGACCTCCCCCGCCCCCCGGGCGGCGGGAGGCAGGCGGCGCTGTGCGCAGGCGCGCCCGGCGGAGACCCCCGCGTGGGGCGGCCGGAGGGGGGCGGTGGGGGGGGGGGCATGCGGCCTCGGCCTCCCGTTCCCCCCGGGCCCAAGTGGCGACGGCCGAGAAGCCGGCTGCGGGCGGAACGGCAACGGTCGCTGAGGAGGTGCGAGCCCCAGCCGGGGCCCCCCCGTGCCGGACCATGTACTCGGCCCACAGGCCCCTGATGCCCGCGTCCGGCGCGGCCTCCCGTGGCCTCGGCATGTTCGGTCAGTAGCGTCCGGTCCCTGGGACTGCGGGGGTCAAGGTGTCGGGGTGCTAAGTGCGGAATAACGGTGATGGGGCTGTAGTAAGAGAACCGTAGAGGCAGAGTAAAGGGGTACGGGGAAAGTTACGAAGCCCGACCGGGCCGAGTGGTTAGTAACGGCAGGTGGGAACGTGGTGGAGCGATGGGAATGAGAGGGGAGTACCTGGGGACAGCTGGTTTTAAGTGATGGGGTGAACAGGTCCGTCGTGAGAATGGGAAACGAGGGGTGCAGAGTGTCTTTGAAGCCTGAATTACAATCGGAGCAGCCTGAGACCTGCTGGTGGAAGGTGTGGAATCCCGAGAGGGAGGGTGCTTTTGAGTAGTGGGCTCAGGATACCGATGGCTTGGGAAATGAGTGAGACACTTGCTCAAAACAAGACTGGACTGGAGTGTTTATGGTGCACTTTGATGAGAAAGAGGTAGAGAGTGGGACACCTGGAGGGTAGTGTACTGGGGAAGGGGCTAGGACCAAAGGACTGCCCGCCATTGTCTGTTGAGCCCCTATTTTCCACTTCCCAGAAAATGAAGAGGCCTTGATGGAATTCTGTGAAGAGAGGAACAGGTCTAGGTCCTTGGGGGGGCTGCTGTGTGGTTGGAGGGCCCAGGAGGCTTTTGGGTCCCCAGGGGTAAGGAACAGAGTTGTCATTTAGTCTTGAGTGCCCTCCAGTGCTATGTTCCAGATCCCCATTCTGTTTCCTCAGGGCTACTTTTCCTTTGTCAGTCCTTCAAAATCAGGTCTTGAGGCCAATTCCTTACACATAGCTCTCCCAGTCTAGGTTTCTGAAGGCATTGGGGTTGGGGGGGGTCACCTCAGGTCAGGTTGGTCTGGATCAGGGGGCTGTCTGGAATGATGGAGACCAGGGATAGGGCGTTTCCCTCCTTCCCTCTTCTTCCCCTAGCAGGGGCCTCTCTCCAATGCTCTGCTGGTTCCGCTTCCCCCCACAGACCTGGGCAGTGAGAGGGAAAGCCCCCTCCTGGCTAGGACACCCATAGGTCTAGCAGGGGCTGGTCCAGCTCAGGCCTGCCCTCCTGTGCCAGCTTAGGGAGCTGAAGGTTGGACCTCTGGGGTGACCCCTCAGTGAGGGAAGTGTCTTCCTGTGCTTAGCCTCAAGGAAACACCTGGCACTTTTTGCCTTCTCTGAGCAGAGACTTGTAACAGTTCTCTCCTGTGCCCCATTGTCTGTGCCTTTTCTTCTGAGGAGTTTACCACACCCTCGCCTCTTTCTGGGCAAGGAGGCTGGATACTGGGCTGAAGATAAGCTTGGGGGTTTAGGGGAGGGAGGGAGGCTGGGAGGTTTCTTCACAGGCACTGGAAGTCTCTTTCTGGGAAAGTGGGGAGAGCTGCTGGAGCCACCTGAGCCCCACCCAGCAAGGGCAGGTTGGCTCTCTGGGGTCTTGGGAGAGGAAGGCCAGGAGGGTCTTATATACCAGGACTGGTCTGTGTGAGACCCCCCACAGCCCTGAGGGAATAGAGGATTGGAGGAAAGGGGCGGGGAGACAGGACCATCTGCCTCTGGAGAGGGAAAGGGAATGTGAGCCCAATGTGAGGGGCTGTCAGATGGCACATGGGGTTCTGGGAATATGTTGTGACTGGAACGGGGTCCCCAACCCCATAGAAGTCTTGGGGCACCAGGAGTGTGGAATGGCAGCTGAGTGTGACCTCGTTTGTGGCAGGAGCCAGTCGTTCCTCTGGCCTGTTCCCTGGTGGCAGGGCTGGTGGAGGTTGGGGGGGAGGAGTGGGATGTGAGTACTATTCCCTTCTCTGCTTCTGTTTTCTTTTTTATAAATCTAGAGACTTTTCAGGGAGGAGTTTTTCCTGAGTGATGTCTCAGACAAGCCCAAGAGGCTCTAGGGTTGGGGAAAGGGGTGTAAAGAAGGGAAAGCCACCTTGTCCAGGGTGGGGCAGGTGCAATTGGGGGTCAGGGCCAAGCTCCCCTGCTACACAGCTCACCTGGCTCCTTCCCACAGTGTGGACAAATGTGGAACCTCGCTCTGTGGCCGTGTTTCCTTGGCACTCCTTAGTTCCCTTCCTGGCTCCCAGCCAGCCAGACCCCTCTGTGCAGCCGAGTGAGGCCCAGCAACCTGCCAGCCACCCAGTGGCCTCCAACCAGAGCAAAGGTGAGGGGTAGGGTGCTGTGGGAAGACTTGGGGATGGGGGGAGGTAGGTGGCCTAGTGGCCCTCTGATGCACCTCTTTGTTCCAGAACCTGCTGAGTCGGCAGCTGTTGCTCATGAGCAACCACCAGGAGGGACAGGGAATGCTGACCCTGGGCGACCCCCTGGTGCCACATGCCCTGAGAGCCCAGGGCCTGGACCCCCACATACTTTGGGGGGGGTGGAACCTGGTAAAGGCCCCCCTCCCACCACTGAGGAAGAGGCCCCCGGCCCCCCAGGAGAGCCCCGACTAGATAGTGAGACAGAGAGCGACCATGATGATGCGTGAGTGCACCACAGCCTGGGACAAGTTGTGGGGGAAGAGGGGTGGCCAAAGCCATGGTCCTCACTGTCCCTGATGCTCCCCCAGCTTCCTTTCCATCATGTCTCCTGAGATCCAGTTGCCTCTGCCTCCTGGAAAACGTCGGACACAGTCCCTCAGTGCCCTGCCCAAGGAACGAGACTCATCTTCTGAGAAGGATGGACGCAGCCCCAATAAGGTGCCTCCTTTCCACCTGTTCTCTACTCACAATGTGGCCACCAAAACTTGTCTCCCTGGTCCTAACCACCCTGCTCTGGACTGTTTACTACAGCGGGAGAAGGATCATATCCGGCGGCCCATGAATGCCTTCATGATCTTCAGTAAGCGGCACCGGGCCCTGGTCCACCAGCGCCACCCCAACCAGGACAACCGGACTGTCAGCAAGATTCTGGGCGAGTGGTGGTACGCCTTGGGGCCCAAAGAGAAGCAGAAGTACCACGACCTGGCCTTCCAGGTAATGCTTCTTCCTCTTGACTATTCTTGACTTCCTCTGGTGGGGCGGGTAAATGAAGGGTCGCCCTGCCCTCTCCTGCCAGGTGAAGGAGGCCCACTTCAAGGCCCACCCAGATTGGAAGTGGTGCAACAAGGACCGAAAGAAGTCCAGCTCAGAGGCCAAGCCCACGAGCCTGGGGCTGGCAGGAGGGCACAAGGAGACGCGGGAGCGGAGCATGTCGGAGACGGGCACTGCCGCCGCCCCTGGGGGTTAGTCAGCCCCTTGGCTCTCCCACCCTGCCACCTCTCTCCCTGAGAGCTGCCAGCTACCTGCTTGCTTGCTCACTCCCTGCCCCAGCAGCATCTCTGCTTTGTTGCTTTTATTTGAGGACCATTACCCATAAAGAACTCGGAGTTGCTGTATGTGAAGTAGCCAGGAAGATATAGATGAGATATCTAAATAAATCTCATTACCAATTGCTGTTTATTGACCATATTCTATATGCCAGACACCATGGGGCATGTGTTGTCTTGTATTTAAAACCACAGCCATTTCCACAGGCTCAAAAAGACAAAGTTATTTGTTTAAAGTCACCAACTGGTAAGTGGTATAGCCAAAAATTTAAACTTCAGCTTAGTTGGCTCCCAAGACCATAGTTGGAACTGCTGCAGCTCATAATGACCCTGATGGTCTGCTTCTACTTAACAAGAGTATCCAGAGTGCCTGGCAGTGGTCTGGGGTGCTTTTTTGGTGTGGTCCTTTGGATGTGATCCTCCGACTCTTTGAGGGAGGGATCATTGCCTCTCTGAGGTGAGAAAACTGAGGCTTAGACAGGCTACTCGTTAGCCAGTCAGTATCAAAAGGATCAGTCTCCAGGCTTGCTTGCTCTCAGAAGGTTTGCCTCCCAGGGAATGGGCTTGCTCTTTGTAGCCCCAGAGGGCAAAAATCAGCAGGAGGGAGATGCTGGGCTGGTGGGTGATTTATTTTTCCTGCCAGGTGGCTCAGGAATTCCAGCCTGATTCTGCATAGTACCTAGAAGTATCTGTGGGTGGGTGGGTTAGTGCAGATGCTGGTGAGAGGCTTCTTGCCTCTGTGACAGCCAGAGTTCCCTTTCTGCTTTACAGTGTCCTCTGAGCTCCTGTCCGTTGCAGCCCAGACACTCCTGAGCTCTGACACCAAGGCTCCAGGGAGTGGCTCCTGTGGAGCAGAACGGCTGCACACAGTTGGGGGACCTGGCTCGGCCCGACCTCGAGCCTTCTCTCACAGTGGTGTACATAGCCTGGATGGTGGGGAAGTTGACAGCCAGGCGCTGCAAGAATTGACTCAGGTGTGGGGTGCAGGCCACCAGGGGGCGGGCAGGGAGGGCTTCCCAAGCTAGTAGACCTGACTGAACCCTTCCTGCCACTTGTCCTGCAGATGGTGTCTGGCCCCACATCGTACTCTGGCCCAAAGCCTTCCACCCAGTATGGCGCTCCAGGTCCCTTCACAGCCCCTGGTGAGGGAGGCACCTTAGCAGCCAGTGGGCGGCCTTCACTGTTGCCCACCCGAGCCTCTCGTTCCCAGCGTGCGGCCAGTGAAGACATGACAAGTGATGAGGAACGCATGGTCATCTGTGAGGAGGAAGGGGACGATGATGTCATTGGTGAGCAGTACAGGGCTGATAATCCTGCTGGCAGCTGGTAGGCTAAGGCTTAGAGGGTGGGAAGAATCCAGGCAGCGTGACTCCTTATTTGTTTTTTACATTTGTTTATGACCACATGGCATCAATGCTGGTCAGGTAGAGTAAACCCAGGGTTGCCCTCAAGGAAGCTATCAGCTGGGCAGGAGACCTGAGACATGGCACTGTCAAGCACAGCATTAGATGCTCTTAAACATACCTCTCCCCCAACCTGCTTTTAGGCTTCTGTGTTGGGGAGGTATTTATAGTGCAGGGCTTAGACTAGTCTCTTGGCCAATGCTGACCACCAGCTTGGGGCAGTTGAAGCTAGAGCCCAGGTTCCAGACTATAAACTCCTATGTAGGCCTGCACCCAGCCCCTTGCCCACACTGTTCCCTCTGCTCCCTTAGCTGATGATGGCTTTGGCACCACTGACATTGATCTCAAGTGCAAGGAGCGGGTGACTGACAGCGAGAGTGGAGACAGCTCTGGGGAAGACCCAGAGGGCAACAAGGTGAGGCTTGGTGCTGTCCAGTCACACTCCTAGGAGGGAATGAGGGAGGTTAAGTTCTGGAATGGGCAAGCTCCTTTCCCCTTGGACTTGGATCACAGCCAGGATGAATTGAGACCTTTAGCTGGCAGGGTGTATTAGGCTGGTCTGGTTGACAGACTGACTGGGACGTCTAGGGGTGGTTATCCAGGCGTCTGCACTTCCTTGACTTGAGTATCTCTTTCTTCCTTCAACCCAGGGCTTTGGCCGTAAGGTGTTTTCACCAGTGATCCGTTCCTCTTTTACCCATTGCCGTCCAGCATTGGACCCTGAGCCACCAGGGCCCCCGGATCCACCTGCAGCCTTCAACAAAGGCTATGGTCCCACCCCGTCCTCCTCTTCCTCATCACCTGCCGTCTCCTCAGCTTCGGTAGCCACCTCCTTCCCTCTGGGCTCTGGAACCTTCAAGGCCCAGGAGTCTGGTCAGGGCAGTACAACAGGACCACTTCGGCCCCCTCCCCCTGGGTCTGGGGGCCCAGCTACACCTTCCAAGACCACCCGGTTCCTCCCAACGGATCCTGCCACTTTCCGGCGCAAGAGACCTGAAAGCGTTGGGGTCCTGGAGCCACCAGGTCCCTCAGTTATTGCGGCACCTCCCAGTGGGGGAGGAAACATCCTGCAGACATTGGTCCTGCCCCCAAACAAGGAGGAGCGGGAGGGCAGTGGGGCCCGAGTACCCTCAGCTCCAACCCCATCGCTGGCCTATGGGGCTCCAGCAGCCCCCCTATCCCGCCCTGCTGCCACCATGGTTACAAATGTAGTACGACCTGTCAGCAGCACTCCTGTACCCATTGCCTCTAAGCCTTTCCCCACTGGCCGGGCTGAGGCGTCTCCAAATGACACAGCAAGTGCCAGAACTGAAGTAGGCGCTGGGTCTCGAGTGCCTGGGGGCTCCCCACTGGGTGTTAGCTTAGTGTATTCGGACAAGAAGTCAGCAGCAGCCTCTTCACCAGCCCCACACTTGGTGGCTGGGCCCCTCTTGGGCGCTGTGGGGAAGGCACCTGCCACTGTTACCAACCTACTTGTGGGTACCCCAGGCTATGGGGCCCCTGCACCCCCTGCTGTTCAGTTCATTGCCCAGGGGACCCCTAGTAGTGGGACCACTGTGGGCTCAGGAGCAGGTGCTGGGAGTGGCCCCAATGGGCCAGTACCCCTGGGTATCCTGCAGCCAGGTGCCCTGGGCAAGGCTGGGGGAATCACCCAGGTGCAGTACATCCTGCCCACGCTGCCCCAGCAGCTTCAAGTGGCACCTGCCCCAGCACCAGCCCCTGGGACCAAGGCAGCGGCTCCCAGCGGCCCTGCACCCACCACCAGCATCCGTTTCACCCTTCCGCCGGGCACCTCCACCAACGGCAAGGTCCTGGCCGCCACTGCACCCACTCCTGGCATTCCCATCCTGCAGTCTGTACCCTCCGCCCCACCCCCTAAAGGTGAGGCCTGGCCTGGGCAGCAGCAGGATTGGGGTCAAGAGCTGATTGGGCTTTCTTGTAACCTTTCTCTTTCTTGCCTCTTAACTTCCAGCCCAGTCAGTTTCTCCCGTGCAGGCCCCGCCCCCAGGTGGCTCAGCCCAGCTGCTGCCTGGGAAGGTACTAGTGCCCCTGGCTGCCCCTAGCATGTCAGTGCGGGGTGGCGGGGCTGGCCAGCCGCTGCCCCTGGTGAGTCCACCTTTCTCAGTACCTGTGCAGAATGGTGCCCAGCCACCTAGCAAGGTAAGGGCATGCTGACTGTGACCCCACCTTTCCCTTCTGCTCTTGCTGCATGTCACTGTGTATACCATCATTTCTGTGTCTGCTGTTCCTTTGCGATCTCCTTTTCTGAGTCTTTCTTCCTGGGGTTCCATCTTGCCATTTTTTTTTTTTTTTTTTTTTCCTGTCTGTGTCTAGCTCTTTAAGTCCTCAGTATTTACACCTGGATTTTTTTATGTCTTCTACCTCTTTGTCAGCTTTCCCATCCTGTCTTAATCCTGAATTCTGAGTTCCCTGCTTTTGCTGAGTGCCCTCCTAGTTGTCATTTCTCCCAGTTGTCCCCTCCCCACTCTGGGGTCACAGCTCACCCCAGCCTGTGGGTGCTTCTGCCCCCAGATCATCCAGCTGACTCCTGTGCCTGTGAGCACACCCAGCGGCCTGGTGCCGCCCTTGAGCCCAGCCACACTCCCCGGACCCACCTCACAGCCCCAGAAGGTCCTGCTACCCTCCTCTACCAGGTGAGTGCAGTTGAGCCTTTCCCCACAGAGCAGGGGAGGTGTGGCATAGGGATGGTGCACCTCATTCTTTTTCTTCTTCCCGTGGCAGAATCACCTATGTACAGTCAGCCGGCGGGCACACTCTGCCCTTGGGCACCAGCCCTACGTCCAGCCAGGCTGGAACGGTCACCTCGTATGGGCCTACTAGTTCTGTAGCTCTAGGTTTCACCTCACTGGGGCCCAGTGGCCCTGCCTTCGTGCAGCCCCTGCTTTCAGGTGAGGAGTGGCCTGCCAGGCAGTGCTGGGGACCCAGGGCGGGACTGAGACAGCCTGGGCCCTGACTCAGTTCCCTGCCTCGCTTGCTCTTTCAGCAGGCCAAGCCCCATTGCTGGCTCCTGGCCAAGTGGGCGTGTCACCTGTGCCCAGCCCTCAGCTGCCTCCTGCCTGTGCTGCCCCTGGAGGTCCTGTCATAACAGCATTTTATCCTGGCAGCCCTGCACCCACCTCCTCAGCACCTCTGGCCCAGCCATCCCAGGCTCCCCCAAGCCTGGTCTACACTGTGGCCACTAGCACCACCCCACCTGCTGCCACCATTCTGCCCAAGGGCCCACCAGCTCCTGCCACTGCCACCCCAGCCCCCAGTAGCCCTTTTCCTAGTGCCACAGGTGGGTGTCGGACCAACTCAGGGCATGGTATGTTGGGAAACCCTGGGGATGGACCTGCAGTCAGTCCTGGCTTAGTAAACACTTTCACCCACCAACAGGCTCCATGACCTACAGCTTAGTGGCCCCCAAGGCCCAGCGGCCCAGCCCAAAGGCCCCCCAGAAAGTGAAGGCAGCCATTGCCAGCATTCCTGTGGGCTCCTTTGAGGCAGGTGCCTCTGGGCGGCCTGGCCCTCCACCCCGGCAGCCTCTGGACCCTGGCCCAGCCCGAGAACCAACTGCCCCAGAGTCTGAACTTGAGGGGCAGCCTACACCACCAGCCCCTCCACCACTCCCAGAGACCTGGCCTTCCACAGCCCGGAGCAGCCCCCCGCCACCCCTGCCTACTGAAGAACGGACTGGCACCAAGGGCCCTGAGACTGTGGTGAGCATCCAGCAGCCTGCAGGCAGGGTTTCGCCTGGTGCTTGACTCTGCCCTCCACTCATTTTTGCTTTTCCTTCCTGCTCACCCCTTCACGTCTCTGTGCCTTCTGTTTGTTTGTTGTATCTCCTTCCCGCTTGGGGCCCATGTCCTGGCCTTCCTGAGGCCGCGGGACTGAGTCTTCTCCAAGGGTCTGTGTTGGGCTGTCTTAGCATTCATCTCTGTTTCTGACCGTTGCCCCAGTGCATCTGAGCCCAGTGTTCTTCTCCCTGCTTGTCTGCATCCCAGGCCAGCAAATTCCCCAGCTCTTCAGACTGGCGCGTCCCTGGGCTTGGCCTGGAGAGTCGTGGGGAACCCCCCACCCCTCCCAGCCCAGCCCCAGCTCCGGCCACAGCCCCTGGTGGAAGCAGCAGTGGCAGCAGTGAGGGCAGCAGCGGGAGGGCGGCTGGGGACACACCAGATCGCAAGGAGACGACTAGTACCGGCAAGAAGGTGAAGGTGCGGCCCCCGCCCCTGAAGAAGACCTTTGACTCTGTGGACAAGTGAGCAGGGGCTGGGGTCCTTGGAGGTGTGTGTGGGGTTGGTGGGAAAGGGTGCAGCCACAGGCTAAGGCAGGGGAAGTGATCCTGCCGGCCCTCCAGCAGGGTCCTGTCAGAGGTAGACTTTGAAGAGCGCTTTGCTGAGCTGCCTGAATTTCGGCCAGAGGAGGTGCTTCCCTCACCCACCCTGCAGTCTCTGGCCACCTCACCCCGAGCCATCCTGGGCTCTTACCGCAAGAAGAGAAAGAACTCAACTGGTAGGCAAGCGCTGGTTCCTGGGTAGGTAGGGGAACAGACCTGGGCCAGTTGAACTGAGCTTGCTTCTGTTTGGCCAGACCTGGACTCAGCACCTGAGGATCCCACCTCACCCAAGCGCAAGATGAGGAGACGATCCAGCTGCAGCTCAGAGCCCAACACCCCCAAGAGTGCCAAGTGCGAGGGGGATATCTTCACCTTTGACCGCACAGGTGCAGGCACTGTGGGGGCCCCAGGATATACAGGAGAGGTGTTGGGAGGGCAGTACAGGAGCAGTGGGGTGGTTATTGCTGAGAGGAAGGACATCAAGTCAAGGGTGAGATCTGGAGACCAGGTCCCTAATCACCATGTGACTTTGGGTGGGTCCCACTCTGACCCTCTGTGAAATAGAATTCAAAGGGCTTTGGTGGGCACTTGGACAGTGGTGAGGAGAATGAGCTGCTGCTGTGGCCCTGACCATGCTCCCTCTGTCCGCACAGGTACAGAAGCTGAGGATGTGCTTGGGGAGCTGGAATATGAGAAGGTGCCATACTCATCATTGCGGCGCACCCTCGACCAGCGCCGGGCCCTGGTCATGCAGCTCTTTCAGGACCATGGCTTCTTCCCATCAGGTATGTTTTGAAGCCTTGGGGGGTTACTTGGACAGTTGTATACTGCCTATACAACTCATCCCAACCTCCCTGTTTTCTGTCCCCAGCTCAGGCAACAGCCGCCTTCCAGGCCCGCTATGCAGACATCTTCCCATCCAAGGTTTGTCTGCAGTTGAAGATCCGTGAGGTGCGCCAGAAGATTATGCAGGCAGCCACTCCCACAGAGCAGCCCCCTGGAGCTGAGGCCTCTCTCCCTGGACCGTCCCCCACTGGCACTGCTGCTACTCCTGCTCCCACTCCCAGCCCTGCTGGGGGCCCTGACCCCACCTCACCTGGCTCGGACTCTGGCACAGCCCAGGCTGCCCCACCACTGCCTCCACCCCCAGAGCCAGGACCTGGACAGCCTGGTTGGGAGGGGGCCCCCCAGTCCTCTCCCCCACCCTCAGGTCCCTCCACAGCTGCCACAGGCAGGTGAAGGGTCTTCGAGTAGATCCCAGGACCCACAGTACCCCCTCAGGACACAGACCGTGCATAGATGGCAGGATTGGGGGTGCAGTGAGACGGTTACCTCCTTCCTAATAAAGCCATTTCGTCCTTTCCAGTTTGGGGCGGAATGCGGCCTGCTCCTTATATGTACTCCCTCCTCCCCAGCTCCCTCCCTGTGCTGGGGGGCAGCTGAGGGAAGCTGGGGCACAGTCTCCTGCCACTGAGCCCCTGTATATAACCTGGAGCGTGTGACCTTCAGAGCTTTTCACTTGTACTTTATGCAAGATGGCTCATATGAGGGCTGCAAGCTGGAGGGTAGTGTGGGCCTTGGGCCACAGGGAGGTGCCTGTGGAGTAGGGGAGTTCATGCACCCCTTTTTTCCCCAGAGGGGCTGGACTCAGGTTAGTTTTGGGGGTTGGGGGCTCCTGCACTTTGCCACAGGCATGGGGAGGGTTCTCTCCCCACCCCCTCTGCCCTCCCAACTTGGGTTGTACTTTCTAAGAAGGTGATTTCCCCCTACCCTTGCCCCCATCCCCAGAACAAAACATGTTGATCATGTGCAATATTTCTTACTGTGCCGAGAAGCCGCAATGACTGAGATTAAAGCTGTTTAACACATGTGTGTGGCTGTTTGCTTGGAAGGGGAAAGAGTATTGCTCATTCCAGTCTGGTCCCCAGATGGTCATGGAGCTTGCACTTTCCACAAAGTGAAGGAGCAACTCCCAGATCACTCCAACATCAGGACACCGTGGGCCAAATTCCCTTCCTCTAAATGAAGCAGGCGGCCTCTGCAGTCTGAGAGCCATTGGTACCCTGGGAACCACCCAGTGAGTGAGCTTGGGGAAGGCCTGAGATGAAGTGCTGCAAGAAGGGCAGTTCACCCTTAGTCTTGGAATCTTTTACTCAAGAAAAAGACCCCAAGAGATCCTAGCTCAGGAGTGGCACTTGAGGCCAGTCTGCCCAGCCTACAGGGCTGTCCTGAGTGACCTCTGCTACCCCCATGTGGCCTGAGCCAGCACTGCAGCCAGAGAGGAGCCTCTGAGGTTCATCCTTTTGACTCAAGCCTATGGACTCATGTGCCCACCTGGGACACCCATCCATACCTGCACTGTGTGGAGGGTCTGCTACTCTGGAAAGGTCAGGGAGCCGCCATAGGAAGTGGCATCTGCTTAGAGCCAAAGCAAAAGGAAGTCCCAGTCAAGGAAACAGCATTTGCAAAGATGAGGGACAGCTCAGGGTGGGCTTTGTTGGATTGCTCTAGTCCCAGAATTCCTACTTGAACTTGATCCTAATGAGTTAATGCTGTCAAGCTGGTTTCACTGATTGGTAGCACCTGCCTGAAGCACACTATTGTGATAGTGGAAATTAACTGCAAGAACTAGCGTGCCTTGATAAATTAGTGATACTTCAAGCAAAAACAACCACCCTACAGAACTGCAGGATCATGGATTAGGATGAGGATCTGGTGTTGGTGCCCTGCAAGCTTGGCCATAAAGCAGGAAACGGGAGACCGAGAAAGAGGAATTTAATGTGGAAAGGCAGGATGTCTAGGATGTGGACTCTGGCAGAGGGACACCCTGGCCCTGGTCTTGGGCCAGCAGACGCAGAAGCAGGGAATGTAAGGCCCGGCAGACCGGTGTGTACCCCAGGCGGCTCAGATGGAGGTAATCATACATATCATGGTGGCTGATGGTGCCATCGGAGTGCACAAAGCCAGGATCAGCATCCAAGAAGTGGGCACGTGGGTGGCCAGCCAATGCTGCCCGTACCAGCTCGTTCACCTGTCGGTTCTTATCCCGAAGTGGGTTGGGGTGCTGGCCCCTCGGGAGCAGGCCCTGAGGAGGAATAACAAAAATCTTAAGATGTCCTATTAACATCTGGCTACTCAGCTCTGTGCTAAACTGCTTATCCCCATAATATTCCCAGCTGCAAAATACACTAGGAATAGGAAAGTGGGGAGGGCAGAAGGGAAGTTCCCAGCTCCCATTCAGCAAAAACTTCTGGGTGTCAGCCTCTTTCCAATTATTACTCACAAAAATGCTGACATGGAAAGGGGTCAATGCCCTCATTCAAAGGAAACCCTCAACTAGAAGTGATGGAGCCTAAGTTCACCCTAGGAATACCTGAAAAGTTTTAACTATGCAAGTGCTTTTTTTTTAGTTTTTCAACACCCCCCCGTATCTCCAGCAGTTCCTTGAGTGAAAAGGGCTAACTGGTCCCCAAACATATCTTCAATCACAGCCATTCATAGAAGTAGCAATCTTCCATATGAGCTTTTGCCTGAAAGCCTCTGTCCTAAGCTAACTTGCCCAGAACTGTGCCTGCTGGGCTATATCTTGGGGATCCCAGCCACCACCATTCTTTCCCCACAGTCCCAGCCTCTCACCAGCACTACGACCCGGGCCTGGGGCTGCCTCTGGTTCACCAGGTGCACAATGGCCTTGATGCCACCAGTCACCTGCTCTGCTGTATGCCCATGGTTGTTGGTCCCCACCCAGACCACCACGATCTGTGGAAAGAGGGGTGGGAAGCAGCAGTGAAGAGGCAAGCAAAGGGTGCTTTAATTCCCCATCCAAGCACCACTCACCTTGGGCCGGATGTGTTCCAGTTCCCCATTCTCCAGCCGCCACAATACATGCTGTGTGCTGTCACCACCAATGCCAAAATTGAGTGCATGCAGGGGAGAAAAGAGCTCCCTCCAGATCTGTGGATGACAAGTGATGTGATCATAGGGCTATCACCACACTCTGTCTGGGCATTGACCAAATGCCATTATGGAAAAGCCTTGCTTTATGGAAGAAGTCTGGTTAAACTCGCCTTGAGCAAATCCCAATAGGGCTGAACCTCACTTCATAGAAACCGAATATAGTCTCATTTTAAACCAAACCCCATAGAAGAAGACTTTATGGAAATCCATCTGCTTGAGCCTTGCATGGAACCAACAGCATTACATTTGAAACTTACTTTGAGGAAAACCATCATGGCTGGACCTTGCTTAGTGCAAAGTTTATGATCGAGCCTTTTTTGTGAAGCACCATCACAGTTAATCTTCACTTTGTGTAAAGCTATTATAGCTTGTGTAAACCCAACAGGACTGTGTACAACTCGAAGCAAATAAAGAACTTCACCTTAGGCAATCTTGCAAGAAAGCCTCATTTTAAGTCTTGTTATACAGAGACTCAATCTGACAAACACAGGTCACACATTTCCTTCTCTGCACAGGTGCACTTACACAGAATTCTTGGTGCCCAGTGGCCTCAGGCCAATTTCAACACCCCACACCTGGTTGGCCTGGGTCAGAAGAGTTAGGGCACAGGCCCGGAAGGGGAAGAAGGGACAGCCCTCACCTCACACTGGTGCATTAGCTGTACCAAGGAGTCCCCGATGAAGACGACTTCGGGTTCCTTATCTTTGCTGTCGGCCACAAACCGATGGTGCTGAGGGACACAACAGGAGGAGTCAATGTGACGCGCGACCCAGGCCCCGCCCCACTTCCTCCGGCAGCTCGACCCCAACAGTGCTCAGATTCTCAGGTGGCAGGTGGTGAGAACCGCACGAACCAGAATTTCTCTTGAGCCCTGCAACTACCCGACCCGAACACCATGGGAGGAATCGCTCACCAGGGACATCCAGCGCCCATCGCCCTGCACGTCTTGCACTGGTGTGGGCCTGCTGGCTGGATTCTCTTGCCCGCTCATCTTGGCGCCGCAGCTCCTGCGGATGAACGAGTGAGGTCGGCCCGGGAATGCTCCCGGGAGGAGGCGGCTCCGCCACGCCCACTCCTACCCCTCCAGGCAACAATGGAGTGTTCCGACGATCTCACTCAGGCGCAGGACGAAGGCCGATCTAGGGCGCCGCCTCCTCTCCAGAGGCTGAAACCTTCACTTAGGAGAGAGTTGGAATTAGGACCACTCGCTTCCCCCACGGCGGCCGCGCAGTGGGCTCGTCTGGCGCTTCCCGCCGGAGCCACTCACTAGCGGGCGGCGGCGGCGGCAGCGGCTAGCGCACCCCGGCACGGGGGCGGGGCAGACGAGACCATCTCCGAGGCGGGGGAGGTGGGAGAAACCACCCATTGGCGCCACAGGGAGGGGCGATTTACCTGAAAAGCCGACAGTGGGCAGGGAAAACCTAGAGCTCTTCCTTGGAGAAGAAACCAATTGCTGTACGAAAAGCAAGTGAGGGAAAGGCCCACCCTACGGTGTGGGGGGTGTGCCCCATTCAGTGTGGGAGAGAGGCGAGCGAGTGGACGAGTTCATTCTTGGATCCCTTGAAGGGGCGGCGCCTACGCACCTGGCAAGAAGGGGACGCTCCTATTTTCTACTGTTGTAGGGGACAGAAAAGAAAGGATGGCAAAACGTGAAAATTAGAGGAACATTTCTTTGGAGATACTCTAAGGCACTACCAGAGCTTTAGGGAAACTCCGTTCGTGGGCTGCACTCAAAACACCGGGTTTTGAGTTTGTTTTCGTTTCACGGCATAAAGTCTAACCTACATATCTTTACGTTCAAGACACCAAAAGACCTACATGGTGCAGAAAAAGAAAGGAAATTGGAGATGTCTGTAGGGCTCAAATCCAGCTTGGCACCTCTCCTGCAAGATCAGCTTGCAGATCTGTCGCCTCTGCTCCTTCTCTAATCATAGAGGCCTACCACCTTCAGTTGGGTGTGTCTGGCGTCTGAAACAGATCCACAGCGAAGGCCACCTAGAGTTGCGCCCCTCCACCTCCCTGCTCTAAATTGATCTCCGACTTGAATGACTTCTCACATCTCCCTGTTCTCAGGGACCTGGTGGTGGTCTTATTCTCTCCTAAACATCCTGATCATTTTCTTGTAGCCAAGGTTGGAACTTCTCTACTATCCATTGCTTCTGGGTAGATTAATAACTGAGCCACAGAGATGAGTCTTATTTATTGTGATTATGTGCTGCTGAATCTACTTCCCTGGAACCAAGCCTGGGATAGTGGCAGCTCAACAAATACAATACTTGCTGAATGAATTTTGCATGAATGTGTCGGATCCAGGCCTTATCAGCGTGTTGAGGAGACTGATACACAGAGTCATGAGGAAAAAAGTTGTGACTGAGGGAGGTACAGGGGACTTCTGGAGGAGAGAATGTAAGGAATCCCACGGAAACCATGCGGGACACGGGAAATCACATACGGGAGTTTATTAAGCAAATAGAGTGTCTCCCTGCAGGGTAAGAGAGAAAATGAGAGGAAAAGAAAGGGAAGGAGAAAGGGCGCACGCTAGAGAGCGTGAAAGCCAGGAGGATAGAGAAAGTGAGGAGGAGAGACAGAAGGATGAGAAAAGATGGCGGGGTAGCTACAGTAAAGCAATTGATTTCCGCTGGGCTAACAGGGGACCAAATCGGAGAAGGATACTTGCAAGCTGACTGATGAACCAATAGCTAGCTTGGATGTTCACAGATTGACAAGTGGTTGGGAGGCGGGGAAAATGGCTGCACCGGAAAGGTCAGGGGGAGCAGCTTTGTACATTACAGAAAGAGAAGCATTCTGAGGGCCAGAGGGGTTTTAGAAGTAGTATCTGAGCAGGGCTTGAAGTATAATATAGACTGGGCAAACAGAAAGAAAAGAAACTTGGGTTACACTATTAGTTATGCATAGGAAATATCTTGGCATTGCTTGATTTTAAAGTCTGAGGGAACATGTGCAGACAGATCAAACTGGAGAGGTGTCTGTGTGTGTGTTTGGGGGCAATTCCTGAAACAAAGCTTAGTGATCTCAAGTTAATGTATTGGTTCTTTCCAATCTTCTGGCAATCATTGTGTAAGGTACTGGCGCTGAGCAATTTCAAACTTTTCCAAGGTTACACAGCTCAAATGTACCTGTTTAAGCGTTTGAACAGATATTTAGCTAGATAGTTTAGCTCCAGAGACTGTAAATCACAACACCACTCTCCAGAGATCAAGCCTGTGCCTGGAAATTGGGTAGACATAACCCTTCTCGCGCGGCTCATCCTGACTTCCAGTCAATCTGCCAATAGCTGTCTAGACCAATCAGCAGTTAGGAATGGGGCGGGTCTGGGGGGAGCCTAATCTCATAACCAACTGGTGGGCGGGAGATGCCAAGGCCAAGTAAGGCTGGGAGGGCGGGACTATAACCGGCACTCTGGGGGCCTCGTGCCTCCATAGGGAGCCTGAAAGTCAAAGGGCGTGGCAGGGACACGCGCATGCGCGTAGTGTGCCTGAGGCCCGGAAGAGCGCGGGGCGTCTTCGAGGCTCGGTCGAGGTGTAGAAGAAGCCATTGCTGTCCACAGCCACGTGGAGTGAGTTGGGGGCAGGTTCGTTGGTACAGAAGAGGCTACGGTGCCCCTCCCCCACCTGCCTCTACCCACTCCCCTCATTCTGCCCTCTGTTCTACCTCAACTGCCCTAGTTTCCCTCCTGCCCCAGGCCTCCCCTCATAACCAGTTCCTGTCCCTGACAGCTCTTCTGTCTTCCTTTCTGCCCTTCCAGGGTTTTTTCAGGCTCTCCAACTTCTCTTGCTGCTCTTTCTCCCGCTTTTCTCGAGGTGTTTCTCCACTTTCTGCATCCTCCCGTAATCCTTCGACTCCTGGATTTCTCCTGTCCAAAATTCCATTCTGGTCCCCTAGATCTCTCCAATTTCATGACCCATGTTCCTGTTCCCAGTTATCCTTTCTCTATTCCTTGACAGCTCTTCTAATTATGACTACCTCTAGCTCATCTAGAATTCCTTCCCTGGCCAAGTCTTTTTCAGCTGCTTTCTACCTACTTCCTTTCCTTTATTTTTTCTTTCTTTTCTTTTCTTTCTGGTCTTTTTTCTCTAAATAGTATTCCTCACCCAACTATCGTTTCTCACTTTACCACTCACTATGACTTGTCGGCATCTAATGATAATCCCATGTTCATCTTTTAGGACATTATGGACTCCCGGAGGCCAGCATCTCAGCCTTTCCAACAACCTGAGAAACCTGGCCGTGTCCGCCGTCGGAAGACCAGGAGGGAGAGAAATGCCCTTGTGGGCAGCCGCCGGGGGAGCCGTCAGGATCCGGCGGCCCCCCAGAATCCTGTGGCCCCTCCTGCCTCCAAGCTTGTGGTCATAACTCAGGGCCGGCTGAGCCGGGAGCACCGGGGTCTCTTCAACCATGAGGTGAAATCTCTGGATGTTGCCCGGCTGCTTAGCAGTGGGTCCCAGGAATCAGAAACCCTCTTTTCCCCAACCAAAACCTCCCCAAGCCCAGGCAGGGTCCAAGAACCAGAACAGTCAAAGGGCAAGGAGAATCAGGTGCCTGGAGACTTGGGTCCAGTACCACCAAATTCCCCAGAGCTCCCTTGCTTGGGAAAACTGCTGGGTGAGCTGCAGTGCCAGCTGATTCTGCCACAGGCCTTCCCCAGGAGGAACCTGGTGCAGGAGGCCAGGGATGTCATCTTGGGAAACTTACAGGCCTGTCATGGCTGTGTACCTGACCTTGCCCTGGTGCTCCGAGGCTGCTACCCACCCTTGCCAGGTGAGCCCACTTCATGTTCCTGTGTTCCTCTTTCCCTTCTCTGCTGTCGCTCAGTTTTCTCCCATGCTTCTTTCCTGTGTACCAGGGACTAAGCCTGGGATACCTGAGAAACGAAGAATGACACCCTCCTGGATCAACAGCCTGGAGCAAGCCCCAAGGGAAGAGAGGCAAAGGAGACATCGGGGAACAAAGGAGCTCACCTTTTCCATTCCTCATACCTCCAGCACTCCCATTGCACACGGGGTGGGCCTGGCACCACCAGGAGGTCCCTGGCCACCCACTTTTCCCTCCTTGCCTTCACCATCTGGGGCAGCCTGGGGCCCTCCAACAGCCTTTGACCTGCTAAAAAGCATCTGGCTTGTAGCCACACCACCCCTTCCCAGACCGTGGGGTGTCGGCCCACTACAGCCCCTACCTCAGCCATCACCCTTGTTGCCCCAAACCTCTGCTCTGGACTGGAGCCCCAGCCCCCTTGCCCCACTGCCCAGCCTCTCCTGGGTGGTAGCTCAGAGCAGTCCAGAAGCCTGGTCCTTTCCACCAATGAGACTATACTGAGAGGGCTGGGCAGTTATCCTGCACTCAGTCGCCTCAATAAAGTAACTTCTCCATGAGTCTCTTGATTTTCAGTGACTGGCTGATCCAGGAAAGCAGCTTTCCTTAGCTCTGAGTCCTTGGGCTAAGATGAAGGGGAAGGTACTGTCATTTGTCACCTTCCTGGGGCCTGGGGGGGTCAGCAAAATGGGGGAACTTGTGGATTAGGCCTTCTAACACATAGACCCACTGTGGCCAAATAGGTGCCTGACTCTGACCTCTGGTAATACTGATCTCCAGAGTGAGTGAGACCAGGACTCCCAGTCTGGAGGTGAACACACACAATCTTAGCTCCAGGGGTTGCATCTGGGAGAGAAAGGATCAGGAGCTGGGGAATCCAAAGAGGAAATAATGACTTTTTAGAGGAGCTAAGAGATCCTGTATTTTTAAAAATTGGTAGAAACTTGCTAGTTGAACATTTAAGACAAGGGGAATAGCCCTCCTTGGCCTCCTTGTGGTATAAGAGGAATGGCATGTACAAGACCAGGAGGAGGGCAAACAGGGCATAGGACCATTTTCATTTAGCCCATATCCCTAGGCCATGCTGGGAGCTAGAGTCACATCTGGGCCTGTCCTTGAGGAGTTCTTGACCTGATGAACACAGGGAACAGTGTATATGCATGATCAAGGTAGGAGAGCAGAATGAGGCTGAATCTGGACCATGGATTTTTTTTCTTTTGCCCATGATGTATTTTAAATGTTTGACTCAATTGCCTACATTAAAATCAAGTAGTTCTGCTTCTTAAAAAAAAAAAAAAAATTTACTGGGCATAGTAGCTTATGCCTATTATCCCAGTGACTGGGAAGGCTAAGGTAGGAGGATCTGGAGTTCAAAGCCAGCCTCAGCAACTTAGCAAGGCCCTAAGCAACTCAGTGAGACCCTGTCTCTAAATAAAATACAAAAAGGGCTGGGGATGAGGCTCAGTAGTTAAGTGCTCCTGGGTTTAATCCCTGTTACCAAAAAGCAACCACTCAGGAGACTGAGTCAGGAGGATCAAAAGTTTTAGCCTCGGCAACCACTGAGGGAGATCCTATTTAAAAATAAAAACTAAAAAGGGCTAGGGTTGTAGCTTTAATGGCAGAGCATCCCTCTGTATTAAATCCCCATTACTGGAGTGGGGGTGGGTTGGAGAAAGTGAAAGGATCTGGCAGCAGATTTACAATTCCTCCTGGCAAAAACTGGTTATGGAGCAGAGGCCCAATGTTCTCCATTGAAGACATTTCATGTACTTGTTTCCCAGTTGGCCCCAGGTACTGGGGATTGAACCAGGGGCACTTGACCTTTGAGCTATATCCCCAGACCTTTTTATTTTTTGAGATAGGGTCTTGCTAAGTTGCTGAGGCTGGCCTCAAACTTGCAATCCTCCTGCTTCAACCTCTGGAGTTGCTGGAACCACAGGTGTGTGCAAATGTATCTGGCTAGAAATTTTCTGCAGTGGAGAGAGGGACAAAATTAGGAATTTTGTTGGGAGTCTGATAAGGCAAAACAAGCGGAAGTACATGGATTCTACCCTGAAAATCCTTTCTAGGTGTTTTCATTGCTCACTGTGAAACCACAGGCCAAGGAGACTGGACTGGGTGGTCACAGGGCTGAATGATTTGGCTAAGGTCACGGTGGGGAAGTGGCAATGCTGGAATTTGAACCCTGATAGCTTGAGTCTATGCTCCTGGAGATCTCACACCTGTCTCACAGCAACCAGGTTTCACACTTTAGTAAGAAGTAACAGGATAGGGTCAGGCAGCTGGGTCTTGTGGTTGTGGCATAGTGCTTCGCCACCTCCACGTTGTGTGACCCAGAACAAATGGCTTGTCCTCTGCTTCTGCGGGAACTTCACATGCAACTGGGTGCATTGCAACTGGGGCCCAACCCAGAGATGGGCATGGAGCTAAGGGTGGCTACCATGGTCGGAGGGATGGTAATCAAAGGATCATTTGGGGAGTAAATGGGAAAGAGCTCAGATCTGGGAGTTTTGTGCCATCCTGGAGACGTCTGGAAGAGGAAATTTGGAGTTCAGTTGAGGACTGGGGAACCGGAGATTTCCGCGAGACCCCCAGAAGAGAGGACTGGAACTGGGGCGGAGTGCCAAAAGCTGGGCAAGGGGGCTTCCCCTTTCTCGTGGGAAGGGTAGGCGCCAGGTTGGGGAGGAGGGGGCGGCCATCGCTTTGCCCGGCGGCCCCTTTAATCGGGGGCGCGCGCTGGCCGGCCCGCGCGCTCTCGCCTCCGTCGCCCGGCCGGAGCGGGAGCCGGAGCGGAGCCCGGGCCAGAGACGGCGGAATGGAGCCCCCGCGCGCGCCCGCGCTGCGCCGCCTGCTTCCGCCGTTGCTGCTCTTACTGCTGCCACTGCCCCCCCGCGCCCGGGCCAAGTATGTGCGGGGCAACCTCAGCTCCAAGGAGGTGAGCTCGCCGGGCCCTCCTCAGCCGGCGGCCGAGCCAGGGGGACCAGAGGGGAGCGGCGCGCCCCGCCCCCTGCCGCCCCTCCCAGGGACTGGAGCAGGGTGGATGGGGCATTGGGCCAGGTCGAGGCCGCGGAGACCGCGGAGTCTAGGCCAGACTTGGGGGTTGAATTAGGGACGTTGAGGTCAGCAGGGTGGTGGTGGCCGGGCTGGGAAAGGCGGAGTTGGTGGGGGTTGGGGGCGCGCCGAGGTGGTGCTGAAGGGACAGCACTCTTCTCTCCGCAGAAAGCCGAGTTCACCGCACGCGCGCTTGGGGCCAGGAGGGGCGGGGTGGATGATTCCCCCGCATGGATGGTCTTTGGGACCATCGGGGGCGGGCGTGCATGTGTGGCTAACTGGGTTAATGCTGGTGGGACGGTGGCCTGGGCAGAAGTGGCTTCTATGGGCACTGGCCATAGGGCACAGGGGAAATGCAGGAAGGAGTGCTCCAGGGGAGGAAACTTGGGGATCATCTGAGGTAGAAAACCAGGGCAGCAGGAATCCTGGACCCACGGAGAAGGGAAGTGAAAGGAATTGGAGGTGACTTGTCTCCTTGTGGTATTTGGGAAGCCAGTTATCTGGGTAGGGAAGAAAAGTTGGGGGTGTCTATTGAGTGGAGGAGAGTTCTTGATGGACTCAGAAGAGGGCCTGACTGGGTCCCTTTGCCAGGACTGGGTGTTCTTGACAAGATTTTGTTTCCTCTCGGATTATGGCCGGCTAGACTTCCGTTTCCGCTATCCTGAGGTGAGTCTCCCCCAACCACTTGCCAAACAGGCTGGATACTCCTTTGGCCTCCCAAGGTAAGGGCCACCCTAGCTCCCTATACTTCTCCAAACCCCCAAATCTCTGAGTCTGCAGGCCAAGTGCTGTCAGAACATCCTCCTCTATTTCGATGATCCATCCCAGTGGCCAGCAGTGTACAAGGCAGGGGACAAGGTGAGGGCTGTGAGGAGGGTGTAAGGGGGAGGAGGCAGAAGGTTGTGGCTGACTACAGAGTGACCCTGTCTCTGCCTTCCCCAGGACTGCCTGGCCAAGGAATCAGTGATCAGGCCGGAGAACAACCAAGTCATCAATCTCACCACCCAGTATGCCTGGTCAGGCTGTCAGGTGCGGGGGAGTGGGCAGGTGCTGAAAGTTGAGGCCTGAGGACATTGAGGACAGGTTTCAGCCTTTTCCTGGCTCCTCCCCAGGTGGTGTCAGAAGAGGGAACCCGCTACCTGAGTTGCTCCAGTGGCCGCAGCTTCCGCTCTGTGCGTGAAAGGTGGTGGTACATCGCGCTCAGCAAGTGTGGGGTACGGGGCTGGGGTGGCCACCTGGGTTTCTCCTCTTTGCCTTTCTGCTGACTCCCTACCTGCCCAGGACCCTCCTTAGGCCTCCACACTCCCTACAGGGAGATGGGCTGCAGCTGGAGTATGAGATGGTCCTCACCAATGGCAAGTCATTCTGGACAAGACACTTCTCTGCTGATGAGTTTGGTGAGCAGATATCTGGGAAACAGGAGTCAGGATCTCTGTGGGAGCCAGGTGCAGTGGTGCACACCTATAATCCCAGCGGCTCAGGAGGCTGAGGCAGGAGAATCACAAGTTCAAGGCCAGCCTTGACTTAGCAAGACCCTGTCTCAAAATAAAACAAAAAAGGCTGGGGGTGTGGCTTAGTAGTAGGACATTCCTGGGATCAATCCCTAGTACCACAAAATTACAAAACAAGTAAATTTTTTAAAAAGGATCTCTGTGGAAGCCCAGAGTGGTTACCTGCTGAAGGATACCCACTCTGTGAACCATTGTCTCCTTCCACCAAATCCTAGGGATCCTGGAGACAAATGTGACCTTCCTCCTCATCTTCATCCTCATCTTCTTCCTCTCCTGTTACTTTGGATGTGAGTCCAGCATATAGGGGTGGGAGAGGAGATATGGGGGAACAGGGTTGGGGAAATGGGCTGCCCACTCCTCTTTGAACAGCCTTTCCCTGCCCACTTCCCAGATTTGCTGAAAGGTCGTCAGTTGCTTCACACAACTTATAAAATGTTCATGGCCGCAGCAGGAGTGGAGGGTGAGGTTTAGCGTCCCAGCTTTTGAGTTCTGGGGGAGGAGGGGCTTGTGGCCCAGACACATAGATCTGAGGGAAAAGGGCTGGGGGTCCAGACTCCTGAGTCTGATGGAGGAGGGGTTGGGGGCTGTGGATTCCTGGGTATCCTAGCAGGTAGGTAGGGGTCCGTGGTCTAGAGTCTTGATTGGAGAGGAGGACTCAGACCATCTGGATCATAGTGCTAGAGGACAGTGATGCTCCAAAGCCAGTTTCTGTCCTTTCTTCTCTCTGCCCATCCTTTCCCCAGTCCTGAGCCTCCTGTTTTTCTGCATCTACTGGGGCCAGTATGCCACCGATGGCATTGGCAATGAGAGCGTGAAGATCCTGGGTAAGAACTGAGTGGGGTCATGGGAGGGTGGAGCCCTTGGTTCAGGTCTGGCATCTTCTCTGAGCCAGTCTCTCCTCCCTTCCCAGCCAAGCTGCTCTTCTCCTCCAGCTTCCTCATCTTCCTGCTCATGCTCATCCTTCTGGGGAAGGGATTCACGGTGACACGGTGCCCGGGCAGGGAGTGCTTGTGGGGTGGCCAGGCTGGGGAGCAGGGCAGGGCAGGGAGGGTGGGTGTGGGGTGGCTTCCTCCTCTCCCTGACAGCCCCAACTCCTGCTGTCTCCCTTCATGGCCTGCTGCCAGGGGCCGCATCAGCCATTCGGGCTCTGTGAAGTTGTCTGTGTACATGACCCTGTACACCCTCACCCACGTGGTGCTGCTTATCTACGAGGCTGAAGTGAGTCCCCATGGCCCCTGCCAAGTCCCACCAGTCCCTGGTTTTTGGCAGCCTCCTCCTCCTTGACCTGTCTGCTGCCCTTCCCCACACAGCATCCTCCCTGCTCTCTCTCCTACTCTGCAATTTTCCACCTTCCCATCTGTCTCTTTAAGTGATTCTTTCCCTCTTCACCATCTCTGAGCAGGTTTCTTCCTCCTCCCTCAGTTTCTCACTGTCTGTCACATTTAAGCTCTACATCTAATGAGTTCAGGAGTCACACAGACCTTGACTCCACTCCTGTAGCCTTAGCCAGCTGACCTTGAGTGATGACCCATTTCCTTCTCCAAAGAGTGGAGGATCTTACCCTCCCTAAAGGCTTCCCTCCTAGCCTCACTTTCCTCCTCTGTGAATGGGGCGATAGTTAAGACCACCCTCATTGAGTTGATGCTAATGGAAAAGCTCACACATGGTAGGTATTGGCCCCATGTTGGGCTCAGGGTAGCTGATGTATCTCTTCTCATCTGTTTCATTTTCTCTATCTCTATATGTTTCTCTCTCCATCCCTGACTCCCTTGCTGCTTCTGTCCTCACCTAGTACCTCTGCTCCCTGGGTGCCCAGGGGTGGGGTCTGGGATGGGAGGCCAGGTTATGATGAACCCTCTCCTGGGTCCAGTTCTTTGACCCAGGTCAGGTACTGTACACATATGAGTCTCCGGCTGGCTACGGACTCATCGGGCTGCAGGTGGCAGCCTACGTGTGGTTCTGCTACGCTGTGCTCATCTCCCTGCGCCACTTCCCTGAGAAGCAGCCCTTTTACGTGCCCTTCTTTGCTGCCTACACCCTCTGGTGAGAAATGGTGTCCCCATCCTTTCTCTTCTCCCCTAACTCAGACCCTCCTCAGTAAGGAAGACGGGCTTTCAAGTCAGATAGTTATCACCTGAAATCTGTCACTTCACTTTATGACCTTGAAAAAATTACTGTCCCAAAGTAAAACTCTATAAAAGTAGAGGAAGAAAAAAAAAAAAAAAAAACAAACTTTCTTTTGGTCTGGTGATATATGTAGCTAAGTGGTAGAGTGCTTGCCTAGCATTCATAGACCCAGCACTGAAAAATAAAATTACTTTCACAGACAGTGCTTTAGATTGCTTACCCACAAAACAAGGTTGCAAATAATGATCTCCAGAATGCATAGGGCAATCAATATATGCAGGCTTAGTGTCTTGCACATAGTAAATGCTCAATAAAAACTCATAGTTATTATCATTTAACAATACGACAGTAAAATAGGCAAACTCTGAGCCAAATTGCCTGGGTTCAGATAAATCCATTAACTTTTCTCTGCCTTAGCTTCCTCATCTGTCAATGGAGATGGAAACTGTACCTACCTCATACACTCACTGTGACAGTTAAATGAATTTTATATGTAAAATGCTTAGAAACAGGTCTGACATGCAGGCCTGACCTGCAATAAGTCCTTATTATCATTCATCAATTCAGTCATCAAACATCTATTGGTTTCCAATCAGATGCCAGGATTTTGGGTAGGTGGAACCAAGTTAAATTTAACCTAGCCCTTGCCCCCTAGGATTTCCAGACTAGTGCATTCTTGTTCCTTTGCAATCTCTGGCTTTTGAAGGGCACACTGGCTGCCTTCCAGTTTGGGACCTGCCTGGGACCTGTGTAGGTGCATGGTGTGGTGAGGGTGGGGCCAAGGGATGAGGGGAGAGCAGGGGCAATCTCTATCCAGCCAATACCTCTTGTACAGGTTCTTTGCAGTTCCTGTCATGGCCCTGATTGCCAATTTTGGGATTCCCAAGTGGGCCCGGGAGAAGATTGTCAATGGCATCCAGCTGGGAATCCACCTGTATGCCCATGGAGTGTTCCTGGTAAGGATGGGCCTCCAGGGAGGGATGGGAAACTGAAGGGCAGAAGATAGGTGAGGCTCCCACCCTGATCTGCCTGAGTGTGTGAGCTCTTGACCCATCTCCCCTTTAGTCATTTGCCCCTTAGTCATTGAGGAGACACCTAATGACAGCTGCTGGGTAGTCTACTGTGTACTCTAGAGCCTACTCTCTTCTACTATTTCTCTCTGCCATCTTGTATCCTGGCTTCTTCCCTCAATCCTACCCTTTTCTCCTCCCGCCATCCTTATTTTCATCTCTGATTCTGTCCCTGGTCTCTCACATTTCCCTTGGTGTCCCTACTGCCCTCCTGAAGCCCCTTAATCTCTATCCCATCCTTCCCCCACACTTTCTCTCATCACAAGCCATTGTTAAGGAAGAATATGGGACAGGCTGGGGCTTCTAGAGCCCTAGATATGAATGGTGTTGTCTAGACCTAGGCATCAGGGGCTCCCAGCACCAAATCTATTTTTTGTCTTGGTTCACATCCTATCTGACCTTCTTTCAACAGTTTTCATATTCATCCATCCATCCATCCATCCATCCATCCATCCATCCATCCATCCATCCATCCAACTGTTCACTGGACACCTGTCTTGAACCAGCCTGTTTCTTGCCAGGGACATCCATGTTCAATGAGTCCTACTCTCTTGTTTAATTGTCAGAGCAACCTCAGGAGAGGATGGATAACAATCATTGTACCCACTATTCAGAGAGGAAAAGTTAAGGCTCAGAGAGAGATGACGACCCACAGGGCTCCATGGCCTTTAGCAGAAGGGCAGGCACTTCAAACCCTGTCTTCTGGCAGACCACAAGGTCTCACATAATGGGGAACCTGAAAGGAAAATAGGCATCACTGAGGTCCCCAGTTTTTAACCTGAGGGACTCACAATATGAGCATGTAGGGAAGTACTCAGCTGCCCAGGGAGGGGAGTCGCCTTCCCTGGCCAGTCCATCTTGAAACTCTGTAGGAAGTCAGAAAGAGACAGAAGAGAAATGCTGCCAGATTCTGTGGGACATGCCCAGCTACTCTGAGGGCTGAGATAGGAAGATTGCAAGTTCAAGGCCAACTTGGGTAATTTATCCAGGCCTTGTCTCGAAACAAAACAAGAAGAGGAAGGAGGGCTGGGGGACATAGTTCAGTGGTAGAGTGTTTGTCCAGCATGTGCCAAGGCCCTGGGTTTGGGTTTCTAGCGCGGCAAAAAACAAACAAAAAACCTAACCAACCAACCAAACAAAAAACAGAAAAAAAGTTAAATTCTGAGAAACCACCATGTGCCAGGCTCCACACCAGTGGTTTTCATTTCCACCTTCTCATCTTTTCAGAGAGGCACTATAATCCCTTTTGGCTCGTGAGGCTCAGAGAGTTTAATCATTGTGTCCTAGATCCCACACAGTGAGCCATGGAGCCGAGATGTGAGGCAGGCCCAGATTGCCAGATGCAGTGCCCTTACTATCATTTCACCTTCAGACAGCCTCCTTCCTAAAATGCTCAGCTCCACCTCAGGCATCCCACTGCTCACTGGCTTTGGCTCCTTGCTCATGCATTCAGCACAACCTAAGAGGAGATGTGCTGTTTCTAGGATGTGAGGATGGAGTCTCACCCAGTCCCCTCCCCCTCATGGTCTGCGGACTGTAGGGAGACTTCCAGGCACTGCTCTAGAAGGTTCTGGGATTCAATCGGGAACAGAAGAGTCAAGTTCCAGCCTCCATGGGGCTAACATTCTACAGTGCATTAACTGCTGTGTAATTGAACTTTGTATTTTATGGAAATATTCTGTTATCTGTGCTCTCCATTATGGTAGCTAATGAGCACATGAATATGGGTAGAGTAGTGCCGTGTGATTGAGAATCTAAAATTTTAGCTTAATTTTGATTAAGCCACATTTGGCTAGAAGCTATCAACCTGGACTGCACAGGACAAGGATCTTAACAAATGATAGCCCAGGGCTCTGTGGAAAGAAGCACAGGCAGAGTAATAAAAGATGTGTAGAGGGGAAAGGTCAGAATCTTGGGCACCGTGAGAGCCTAGAGGTGACAGCTAAGCCAGTCTGAACGGTTGCAGAAAAGTGTCAAGTGGAGGATGTCAAGTGGAGTGTCAATATCAAGTGTCAATATCAAGTGGGATGTCAAGTGGAGGGACTCTTTAGAACCCCAACTTTATGGAACCATTCTGGGGCCTGGACAGTGATTCTCCAACCTCCGTCTTGCCTCTCGCCCCAGATCATGACTCGCCCATCCGCGGCCAACAAGAACTTCCCATACCACGTGCGCACGTCGCAGATCGCCTCCGCAGGTGCTCCGGGCACCGGAGGGAGCCAATCCACAGACAAGGCGTTTCCGCAGCACGTCTATGGGAATGTGACCTTCATTAGCGACTCGGTGCCCAACTTCACGGAGCTCTTCTCCATCCCCCCGCCCACCTCTTCCGTAAGCCCCGCGGCCCCGGCTCCCGAGGAGCTGCTGGCGCCGCCCCTGGAGTACCTCACCCCGCTCCCGGCCCCGCCGCCGCCCCCGGTGCCTGGGCGCCTGAGCCCACCCCCCGCCTTCCGCACGCCCCGCGCCCCAACGCCGCGCCGCGACCGTCCCCTGGCGCCCGCGCCCACGCTGCCGGACTGGGTCCTGGCGCTACTGCGCACGCCCCCTCAGACGCCACGCGCTGTGCCCCCACCGCCCGCCTTCCGCGGCTCTCCCCCAGCTCCCCGGCCGCCGCCGGAGTTTGCCCGGCGCACCCCGACGCCTCCCCTTGAGTACCTGGCTCCGCTGCCCAGGCGTCCCGCTACCCACTCCTTCCCTGACGGACACGTGCGTCCATGCTTGGGGTAGTAGGGTCTTCTGGGGGAGGGGGACGGGCCTTCGGGGCCGCATCTGCCCCCCGAGGGTTCCGGACGGCCTCTGACCCTGACCCCCCTCCCAGGCCGGGAAGCAGGTGGAGGAGACAGCGGTAGCGGCGGCGGTGGCCCCGAGGGGCCGTGTGGTGACCATGGCCGAGCCGGGCGCAGCCTCCCCGCCCCCTCCCGCTCGGTTCCCCAAGGCTGCCGACCTGGGCTGGGATGGCCCGACGCCGCCCTACCAGCCGCTCGTGCCCCAGACGGCGGCGCCACACACCGGCTTCACCGAATACTTCAGCATGCACACGGCCGGGGGCTCCGCACCCCCGGTCTGAGCATCCCTGGCCGCCCCTGTCCCATGGACCGCCCACCGGGCCCCGGCTGGGCTCCGGACCCTCAGCTTTGTCCCGTTCCCAGGGCTCGACCAACCCCAGCCCTCCCAACTCTTCCCACCCCGCGCGCCCAGGTTGGGTGCGCTGTGTCCCGCCCCCACCCCTTCTTCTCTCGTGCCAAACGGTCCCGCGGGAGCCGCTCTCCCCGTCCCCTCCCTCAGCCCCTGCCCCGAACGGCGCCGGATTCTGGGCTCCCGCTGTTCCGTGATCTCCGACCCCCTGATCCCCTCCGAGACCTCTGACCCCACCGGACTCCGGAAAACCCACGATGACCGCCGGGACCCAGAT
Source organism: Sciurus vulgaris (assembly GCF_902686455.1). Taxonomy (NCBI): domain Eukaryota; kingdom Metazoa; phylum Chordata; class Mammalia; order Rodentia; family Sciuridae; genus Sciurus; species Sciurus vulgaris. Next base: position 52,586,412 of record NC_136478.1, on the reverse strand, counting down.
CGTGACTCCAGGATTCCGCGACCCCGAGCCATTACTCCCGGGACGGATACTGTGAAGCTGGTCTCGACTCTAACCCTCCCTCGGATCTGTGACCTTGGACCCGTGCTCTCTGCCCCTCTCTGCATTCCGGGGGCCTTCCCTCGGTCCCTGGCAGAAAGATTACCCCTGCCTTCTTGCCAAAATAAAAAAGGATTTGTTTTTATTTATAACATGGCTTCTTTTACATCTTGAGAGTGCTGAGCGGCGGGGTTAAGCAAGAACAGTTTCAGGCTCAGGATCACTGTGTGTCCATCTGTGAAATGGCATTTTGGGACCCGAGGCAAGGGTTTGCATAATCTGGCCTTTGTATTGACCCAGAATCTGGGAGCACAGAAGATATCAATCATCTAGCAGAATCCTATATTGTACTGCTCCTCTATTCTTACCTTCTTTTCCAATCGGAGATCGAGGCGCCCTCCAGTGGCAAAAGTTTTGCTTAGCCACTGGCACATGGCTTTTCTCTCCCAGATTTTGCGGCACATTCTTGCCGCTGCGCATGCGTGATTCTCTCTCCGCCCAAGGAGGTCGCTGATGCGCATGCGGTCGAGTACAGATGGGCGGGGAGGTTTCCGGAAGTCTCTCTTTGAGAAGGGGTGGAGTTGGATGCTCCGCAGTCCTCCCAGGGCCGCTCTGACCTGCCGGTCTTCAACTTCTCGTCTCCTCTCGGCCGATCCTCCCAGAGCGGCCTCTCGGTTCCCGCCCCCTTACTCTCCCAGCGGGTCTTCCCAGGGCCTCTCTGGCCCGAGCATCCCCTAGTCTCTCTGGTCTGGCCTATCCGGCTTGGGAAGGAGGTGCGGGTGGGTGAGCTAAGGGAGTGCGCCTATGGGATCCGGGCCCGAGCGGTGAAGACAGGCTCCGCCCCTGGCACCCGCTTGCGCCCCGCCTCCAGCTGGAGGGGGTCTCACCGGACCTACCTGGCCGGTCGGGACCCGCACGCTTTATGGAGGCCCTGCCGGGCCTTAGAACCCTTCGACCCTGGGGACCCTCCCGTCCATAAGGTCTGTTTTGGCCTGCAGCGGCCCGAGTCTAACCCCTGGACACCATTTATGGGGTCAGCCCTCCTATGGGGGCCCGTGTCTATCAGGGACCCTTACGGTCCCTAAGCGTCGACCCCATCCCAAACGACCCTGTACACAGGGCCTTCCAGGGGTGGATAGGGCCCGCCCCTCGGCTTCCAGAGCCGATCAACAGCGGCCGTTCCCTTCGCGGGGACTGCGTCTGCTGGACCTCCCCGGTCTACAAGGCCATGCTACCCCTATAGAGGTTGTATTTGCAGGGCCTCATCCCAGTAGAGGGTCCTCTCCGGGTCTTTAAGGCCCTTCCGTCTCCAAGGAGTCAGTGCCCGAGGCGGCGATGGCCTTGGGCCAGGCTCTGGGTGCGGCACTGGCCCTGGCCTTGGCCATGTTAGGGCCGCTGTCCCCTGGGGCCCTGGCCGGGGATTGCAAGGGGCAGCGGCAGGTGCTACGGGAGGCACCAGGCTTCGTGACGGATGGTGCGGGCAACTACAGCGTCAATGGCAACTGCGAGTGGCTTATCGAGGGTGAGTGGGGCCGCGTGGGTCACTCACTCATTAGCTAGTTCATTCATTTGTGCATCCATCCACCCAGCACATTCCCAGAGCCCGGTTCTGGTCCAGATCTTTTACTCCAAAATGCAGGACACCCAGGGTTGTAGCTATTCTGAGCCCTGTTCTGGAGGGCTGAAAGTCTGGTGGGGGAGGTGTGTGCAGACCAACCTGGAGCATCGGTGAACGGTATTCTGAGTAATTGCTAAAAACTAAGACTCTTGGTCCAATCACTTGGTTTAGAATTTAAGCTACATGGCTTATTAAGTCTGTGACTTTGAGCAGTTATCTGAGCATTTACCTTATCTGAATTTTGACTTCTCTTACCCCAAACAGGGGTGACAATAGAATTAAATGAAACCAGGTATTTAACATACCTGATGGTGGCACTTATTAAATGTTCAATAACAATATTAGGATTATTATTATGTTTAAAGTACTTCAATGAAAACATTATTTTTTTTTTAGTCATTCATGTGCCACACATATTTACCACCAGAACATAGCAGAAGACCAAAGACACCCCAGTAGTCTCTAGGACTTCGGGCTTGGAGTTCAGTGGGGGAGACAAATGCATTCACAGACAGTGACAGCTCAGAGTGGTCTGTGATGGAGAAACCCTAGGGCCTGAGAGAAAGGTCGGCTTCCTGAAGATGTCAGAGCTGATCTAAGTGATCAATGGGAATCACCAGAAGCTGGAAGAAGAGCATTCCAGAAAGAGGGAAAGGCCTGTACAAAGACCTCAACACTACTCTTATGGGCTTCTAGACAACAGAGGGGACAAAGTCATTCCTGGGTAGAGGGAAGCCCTGACTTAACCTGGGGTCCTACTGGACCAGGGGCACAGGTAAGAAGTGAAAAAGCATTTCTGGCATGAAAAACAGCCTGCAAAGGCCTCGAAGTGGGAAAGTATGATGCTTTTGAGCAGCTGGAAATCAAATGTGCTGAAACAGAGTCCCAGATAATAACCATCGAACCAGAGGTTGTGGGATTGGGAGAAGCCAGGTGTAGGACTTTGTGATTTTGAACTGTATCCTGAAGGCAATATGGAGGGAGAAGAGAAGTCCAAACACAGTGTCTAGAAAATTCCAGGAAGGCCTTACCCAGGCAATAGATGTGGCAGTGGCCTCCAAGGAGAGGTGGAGGGTCCTGGGCAAAGGCCAGAGTGATAACAGAGCCTGGGTCATGTAGGACTTCCTTTGGTTGGTAGACTGTGGAGTTTTTTTTTTTTTTTTTTTTTAATACTTTTCAGTTGTAGGTAGGTAGACCCAATACCTTTATTTTATTTATTTATTTGTATGTGACGCTGAGGGTCAGACCCAGTGTCTCACAAATGCTAGGCAAGTGCTTTACCACTGAGCTACAGCCCAGCCCCTACAGAAAAGTTTTGATAAGGGGAAGGGCATGATTTGATTTATGTCGTAGAAGATCTCTCTGACTGCTTTATGGGGTATAGATGAAGGCATATTTCTTGAGTTAGCATGTCTGCCTGTGGGAACCATTTCTGTCAGACGGCAGGATGAGAACCCCACGAGTGTGCTGGGGGAGTGTAAATCATTCTCTGACCCTGAAGGTTCTGAAACGGAATGGTGGGGCTGGGCATGACGTTAAGCCCCCAGTGTGCTCACTGAGGCTGCTTAAGGCTGAGGCAGAAGGAGGCACGGGGTTAGCTGAATGGGCTTAGGGGAAGGTGAAGAATCTGCTGGAAATCATAGAGGAGGAGCCTCTGAAACAGGGTTCTGAAGCACACATAGAAGTTTACTGGGTTGGAAATGGGAACAGCCTCTAGTGAGGCGATGTCCTGCAGGATCCCTCTGGGTTTGTCTGGTCTGGCTACACTATAGACTGGGACTTGAGGAGGGAGCCAGGAGCTGGGGAAGATGGACCTTGAATGTCAGGCTGAGCAGCTTGACCTTTCTCTTGGGGTTGCTGGGAAGCCACATAACTCTCAGGCTAGGTGGGGATGAACCGGAGACTTGGTTTGCTGGTCTCTAGGAGAGAGTGAGTTCTGAATTGGGGCAGGGACTGGGATGTGGTCAAGAGGTGTGGAATTGCAGGGAGATGTTTGTGGAGTTTCACCAGTGACACTTGAGGACCAATTTCCTGGATATTGGGGTGAAGGAAACATCTGGGAGACCTCCAGACCTCTCTTGATCTTCCATCCTCCCAATCCTTGTCACCTCTGAAAACCAGTATCTCCCTCCGTATATTGAAAAATCAGTACCAATCCACTTTTATGCAAAGTTCAGAGTTTTATCTAGGCTTAGTCCTCAGGAGTAAGAGCATCCTGCTTTTGAATAGGGGTGGGGTGGGGTTAGCAGCGGTGGTGTTTTGGGATCAGATTTCTGTGCGGAATAGTGTGGGGACTGGGTAGAAACAAGAGACCTTGAACTTAGGCAGAAACTTGGGGAAGGCAGATGGTGAGCTGCCCTCCAGCAGGCACTTGACAAAGATGTACTTGTGATTCCAGGAACAGAGCTGTGTAGTTTGGTCGAGGCTGGTGAGATTCTGGGAGGTCTGGTTGCCTGGTCCAGCTGAATGGTTTTCTGCTTTCCCCAGGCCATGGGTGGGGATCTGTATGTGGTGGTCCCCAGGGGCTCTGGTCAGAGCCTGAGAGAGAGCTTCAGTAGTCTTCCTTTTGTGCATTTCTGCATTCCAGCATTTGCTGAGCCCTTACTCAGTGCCAGGCCTTGTGTTGGGCAGCACTGGGAAGGGAATTAGGCCCAGGCCCAGGTTCTGCTCTGGGGACCTCATAGGCTGCAGGGAAAGTAGACATGGATGGTCCTGGCCCAGAGTGATGAAGGTTATAGTGGGACTTGAGAATCCTAACCCAGCTAGGGGTCATCAGGGAAGGCTTCAGGGGAGGGGGAGGATGGGAGGGGAGGGAGGAGAGGGGAGGGGAAGCTTGCTAGCAAGAGGGAGGATGCGTTCCAAACAGCTTGTACAAAGGCCCTCCTCCATAGAGCTTTGAACATTGGGGTGATGTGACAAGACTGGGCTCCAAATACCAGGTTAGGGAGCTGAATTTTCTCCTAGGGTGGTGAGGACTTTTGAGAGGAAGGACAGGACCAGATGTCAGGTTGAAAAGACCCATTTTAGGACAAGACTAGAGGCCAGGCCTTGAAGGAAGCTGAATCAGTGGTCCTGGTGAGAGAGGTCAAGGACGAGGGCTTGACAAGCATATTATTGAGCACCCTGACTCTGGGCTGGCAGCTTAGAGATATCATTTTCCTGAATGTTCACACCAGCCATGGTAGGTGAGAGAATTATTCCTGTTTTGCAGTTAAGGAAACTGAGGCTCTAAGAGCTCATGGAACCAGCTCATGAATACCTAACCAGAGGGAGTGGTATATCTGCAGGATACAGATGGATATGCTGAGTGGGGCTGGGGGTGGGGAAAGTGACCCAGGGTCCCTCCAGTTGGTCATGGACAGAGGTGGAACCCAGCTTCTAGTTTCCTCAGCCTTCAGGACTCCTCCGAGCTGCCTTAGTGTCTCATGAGGACACCTACTGTAGGATGTGGAAAGAGAGAGCCTTCTGGAATCAGCACCTGGCTGAGAGCAAGATTAGTGACAGTATTAAACTCTTGGTGTGATATGCTAGGCTCCATCATAAGTACTTTATGGGCATTATTGCCTCTCACACAGTCAGATGTCAACTGGGGCTGTGGTCACATGAATGCTCACCTGGGCTGCATGTCCAAGGACGTCCCTCCCAGGGTTGGCTGCTGATGCTGGCGGTCAGCTGGAAGCTCAGCTGGGGACACTGGCTGGAACACCTAGTGTGGCCTATCCACGTGGCTTTGGCTTTTGGTGGCTTGGCAGCTGTGTTCTGAGAACAGTCCATGAGTCCCAGGTAAAAGATGCAAGTCTTCTTATTTCCCAGCCTTAGAAGTCCCACAATGTTTTGCTGGTTTTTATTGGTCAAGCCAGACATTAAAAACTTCAGATAGAAGGGGTAGGGAGTTAGCACTCACCTTTAAATGTGAGAAATGGCCAAAAAAGTTTGTTTATTCTGTGATGCTGGGGATGTAACCCATAGCCTTGCACATGTTGGGCCAGTGCTGTATCCCCAGCCCCAGCCTAAGAAGCTACAGGCCCACTATACCCTGCAGTACCATTATATCCCCGCTTTATAGATGAGAAACAGAGCCAGAGAAGGTAGGTGACGTGTCCAAAGGCATGCAGCTAGTAGCTCTTCAGTGGCAGAGTCAAGATTCGAGCCCAGGCAGATCAATTTGTGCCTGTAACCACCGCAGAAAACAGAGATGTGAGACTCTGGGCAGGGGCAGAGGGGAACCCTGACACTCCAAGATTAGGCCTTTGTTAAGGTGCAGGTGACTGGTCTTCCCTCGGAAGCTTGGTACAGGGAAGTTCTCATGTCTGCTGGGGCCTGGGCTCTGACCCTCAGCCTAGCCTGTCTGAAGCTCATGCAGATAGGACGAGCGAGGCATCAGGGACCCCGCAACTTTGACCACTGGGTTGGGTTTTCCTCTGCCTGTTAATTTCCCCATCTGAACAGTGAGGAAATGTTCAGCCTGATTGCAGGGTTGACATTGTGATTCCTTCTTGGGACTCCTGTCCTTCTGGCTGTCACAGCTCTGACCTCCTTGCGCTGTAAGACCAGGAGCTCCTTCAGGGCGGGGTCCAAGCCTGACTCACCCGTGAGCTCCACATCACCTGCAGCAGTGTCTTGTGGGTGGGTTGCATGGAGGGATGGGGAGAAGGTCTGCGTGAGAACCTGGCCCCTCTGCTCACCTCCCAGCTCCAAGCCCCCAGCACCGGATCCTACTGGACTTCCTTTTCCTGGATACGGAATGCACATATGACTACCTGTTCGTGTATGATGGTGACTCTCCCCGAGGCCCGCTGCTTGCAAGTCTGAGTGGGAGCACCCGGCCTCCGCCCATCGAGGCTTCCTCGGGCAAGGTTGGTGGAGACTGCTGCATGGCTGCAGCTGGAGGATCCGTGGGGCGTGGGGGAGAGAGGAATGCAGAGGGAAACGAGACCAGGAGGAACCGAGAGGCAGCCAGAGAACATCAGAGAGAAGGACATAGGGACAAAGAAGGTAGAGAGAGACAAAGAAAAGCAGTGGGGTCCTGGGTCCCTGTGGGTGGGTCATCTTCTTGGTCTAGCTCCAGAGTCTACCTGCTATGCCTAGTCCCCTTGTGCCCGCAGATGCTGCTGCACCTCTTCAGCGATGCCAACTACAACCTGCTGGGCTTCAATGCCTCCTTCCGTTTCTCTCTGTGCCCCGGGGGCTGCCAGAACCATGGGCAGTGCCAGCTCCCTGGAGTGTGCGTCTGTGAGCCAGGCTGGGGGGGCCCTGACTGTGGCCTGCAGGAATGCTCCGCCTACTGTGGCAGCCATGGTACCTGTGCCTCGGTGAGCTGTCCCCAGTTGTGTCCCCCTAGGGTCCTGATCTGTGAAACCCACTCCCAGCTCTGAGATGGGCTCTTGCTCTTGCTTGAAGTCCCCACTCCCCTCTCCTTCCAGATGCTCCCCAACCTTGACTCCAGCCCTGCCCCATGCCCACCTGCAGGCCTCCCTTTCCACTTCATCCCAGCCTCACCTGGGAACACTGTCCTCTTTCCTCCCTCCTCCCCACACCTGTTCTATGTGGCCTTGGGCTCCCTGCCATGCCTTCTGCCCTTTCACCACTGACCTTGGCTCTGAGCCCTTGGCAACTGGATTGTGCCTTGAACTCTCCCTGCCTTGACCCAGGTGGGGGCTCTTTCAGCATAGGCTAAGCATTGACCTACCTGTCCTCTTTGTCTTCCTGCCCCACCCCGGTGAGCCCCTCCCTTTTTCTGCTGATCTTCTTTGCTCCATCTCTGCCTTTTCTGATTGTGTCTCTGTGTTTCTCTCCCTTTGTCTCTTTGTCCATCTTCTCCTTCCTGTCTTTCTTTTGCCTCTCTGTCTCTTTTTCCATTTTCTCCCTTCCTGTCTGTCTCTCTCCTCCTCTTCTGTCCCATCGGTCTCTCTCCGGCTCTGTTTCTCTCTGTGTATCTTCTCTCTGTCTCTTTCTTTTCCTACCTTTATGTCCCCTTCTCCCCAGCCCCTGGGACCATGCCGTTGTGAGCCTGGCTTTCTGGGACGTGCCTGTGATCTGCACCTGTGGGAGAACCAGGGGGCTGGCTGGTGGCACAACGTGAGTGCCGGGGACCCTGCCTTCTCTGCCCGTATTGGGGCAGCCGGTGCCTTCCTGTCCCCACCAGGGCTGCTGGCTGTTTTTGGAGGTGAGCAGATGGGTTGATTAAGTGGGATCTGGAGGCCTGGCAGCCTATGACCAGTACTTAAGACCATCAACCCCTCTGCAGGCCAAGACCTCAATAGGGCCCTGGGTGACCTCGTCCTCTACAACTTCTCTGCCAACACCTGGGAGTGCTGGGACCTGAGTCCTGCTCCGGTATGGGCCCCTTCTCTGTCCTGGCTGGAGGAGCCTGTCCACCTGTCAAACCCAGCCATGGCTCCCTAGAATGACCCCCATCCTCCCACACTCCCCAATCACTACAACTTGACATAGGAACCTGTGTCTGCTTTTTCTTGCTCTGATTTTCTGTTTCTTGCTCATCTTTATTTTAGTGCTAGGAATCGAGCCCAGGCCTTGCCCATGCTAGGCAAGCACTCTACCACTGAGCTGCATCCCTAGCCCTTTTTAATTTTATTTTGAGACAGAGTCTTGATAAGTCGCTGAGGCTGACCTTGAACTTGCAATCTTCCTGCCTCAGCTTCCCAGGGAGCTGGGATTACAGATGTGCACTACTGTGCCTGGCTTGTTCGTCTTTCTTTTTCTCTCTACATCTTACCTTTTTGTGCATCTTCATGTCTTTCAGTCTGTCTCCTTTTTTGTCTGCTTCTTGGTCTTTTCTCTCTTGATCTCTGGGTCTCAGACTCTCAGAGTCTGTTTCTTTCTCTCTGCTTTTCTCTGTCATTTCTTATGTTTGTCTCCCTGCCTCCTCCCTCTCTTATTGTGCTTTTTGGTCTCACCTTCTGTTTGTATTCGAACGTTTTTGTCTTTCTGTGTCTGATTCTCCTTTCCCTCTCTGCATATCCCTGCCTTTCTCTTTCTCTCTGTCTCTGTCTCACCATCTGTCTGTCTTTCTCTGTACATCTCTGTCTCTGTCTGGCTCTGACTCTCTGTGTCACCATCTGTTTCCCTCTCCATCTCTGGCTCCTTGTCTTTTCCCACAGGCTGCCCGTCACTCCCACGTGGCTGTGGCCTGGGCTGGCTCCCTGGTGCTGATGGGTGGTGAGCTGGCTGATGGCTCACTCACCAATGATGTGTGGGCCTTTAGTCCGCTGGGCCGGGGCCACTGGGAGCTCCTGGCGCAACCTTCCTCCAGTTCCTCTGGGCCCCCAGGCCTGGCAGGTCACGCAGCTGCCCTGGTAGATGACATCTGGCTCTATGTGTCTGGTGGCCGCACCCAGCACGACCTCTTCTCCTCTGGCCTCTTCCGTTTCCGCCTTGATCGTACCAGTGGGGGCTATTGGGAGCAGGTGATCCCAGCAGGTGGGCGGCCCCCTGCTGCCACTGGCCACTCCATGGTGTTCCATGCTCCCTCCCGTGCCCTGTTGGTTCATGGTGGACACCGGCCCTCCACTGCCCGGTAAGTGACCTACCCCTTGACCCCTTTAGCCTAACAGATCCCTTTGTTCCTTTAGTCTGTCCTTCACTCATTCATTACTCATTCATTCACTTACCCTCTCATACCTTCTCTGATCTTTTGTTCAATCTCTTGGTCACTTTCCTCCCTACAGTCCCACTCATTCATCCACTCATTAAGGCCCTGCTCAGTGTCCAGCCTTTGCTGGGTTACACAGGTAACCCAGAGATGAGCTATGCCTAGATCCTGCCCACAGAGGGCACATAGACCAAGTGGCCAGTCTAGGTGTTCGAAGAGCTCTTAAGAGCCCAGAGGATGGAGAGAAGCCCTTCCTGCCCTAGCCCCTGCCTGCCTCTTCTCTGTAGGTTCTCTGTGCGGGTCAACTCCACCGAGCTCTTCCATGTGGATCGTCGGGTGTGGACAACCCTAAAAGGCAGGGATGGGCTTCAGGGTCCACGGGAGCGAGCCTTCCACACAGCCAGTGTCCTCGGCAACTACATGGTGGTCTATGGTGAGGAGGCTTCCCAGTCCTGCCTGTCTTCCAGGGGCCTGAACCAACCCTTAACCAAGGCTCCCTGCATGAATAGCCCCACCTCCCCCAGGCTTGCCAGCTGTGCCCTTTTCCTCCTTTCCCAGGGGGCAACGTGCACACCCATTACCAGGAGGAAAAATGTTATGAAGACGGCATCTTCTTTTACCACCTTGGCTGCCATCAGTGGGTGTCAGGGGCTGAGCTTGCCCCGCCAGGAACCCCTGAGGGTGAGTGGCCTCTCTCTTTCCCTGAGGGCTCCTGAGGGTCCTGTCCTCCCCCATCTCCACAGTGAATCTGTACTTGAACCACCTAGGTCCTCGCTAGGTGACATCCTATTGGAGCTGGCCTCAGGAGGCAAGCCTGGGCCTGGACTAGGGTATTGTTACCTTGGAGATAGATGGGCGGCAGTCACAGCAGCATCAGACCCAGGTTTCAACTCAGGTCTTGCCATTTTCCAGCTTCCGCAGGGAACTGCCTAGGAAGCAGTAACTTCTGGGTCACAGTAGGCAAGTGGGAGGACCAGGATGCTGACCCCAACAGCCACCTGCACACAATTGCCACTTAATCTCTGTGCCTCACTCTTCTCATCTATGAAATGGGAATTATGAGAATGTTATTGGACTGATGTGAGAGCAAATTGAGATGGTGTATGAATTATGAATAATTCTGTGAGGGGCTCAACACATTTGTTTGTTCTTTCTTAAATTTTCTTTATTACCTTCTTTATTTTTTCTGATACATTTTCTTTCTTTCTTTCTTTCTTTCTTTCTTTCTTTCTTTCTTTCTTTCTTTCGATTCATTGTACACAAATGGGGTACAACTGTTGTTTCTCTGTACATGAAGTAGAGTTGTACCATACCATTCGTCATCATACATGTTCATAGTGTAAGATGTTTGTCTTGTTCTGTTATTTTTCCTTCCCCCAGCCCCTACATTGTTTTTCTAATAGCAATGAGGGGCCTGCTATAGGCCACAGAGCTCATCAGGGAGGGAGTGTGGAGATCCCGCCCAAACTCATTAGATGAGAGGCTGTTTTGAGGTTGGGAAGAAAGCCACAAGCCCTCTTCTCAGAAGATGCTGAATGCACAGACTGGGAATGTCATTTCAGGGAACTCTGGACTTCCCAGGGGCCCATCTGTTCTCTCCTCCCTACTAAAAAGAAGACAAAGGGCAGAGGGCAAGCATGAGAAAGAAAGTAACACTTAAGGGGCAGGAAGGAGGAAGGGTTGGAAGGGAACCCTGTATGACTGTCAGGAATAAAGCTCAGGCTTTGTGTTCAAGGCCCCTTAGTGTGTCAGGACTCTTCCACCTGTCCCTGTTCTTCCCTTCAGCTCGTTTACTGGGAGGACCAGAATGTGAAGTTTCTGGAAGTTTCTTCCTTTGCAATTTGATTCCCTGGGCCAAGTCCCGTCTGCTTGCAGATTGTCAGAGGAGGTCACAGGAGGTGTGGACTCACCATTCACTGACCGCTTACCTTTCTGTCAGGACTCCTGGTTTTAAGTGACAGAAACCCAACCCAGTGTTATAAGCAGAAAAGAGAATGTCTTGGCTCATTTGGGTCACAGCTCAAGGCTGGGCGGGAGTTAGGTGCTTACAGCATGGTGTCTCATTTCTCTCTCCATTTCTTAGCTGGATTCACCTTAGTCTCTAGCTGGTTTGTCTTTTGTAGATGGTCACTAATAGCTCTTGGATTATATTCTACTACCTTAAAATGCCCAGAGAGAGTTCCTTTCTCCCAGGAATTGTTGGAACTGTGTCTTATACCCCTTCCTTGAACTAGTTTCTGAGACTGATAGGCCTGGGCTAAGGACCACTTCTGCCAGAGGCAGGGATAGTGCCATTTAAGTCTCTCGAATTAGTTATGGGAAAGGATGATTTTCCAGAAGAAAATGGAGCTGTCACCAGAGGGGAGGCTGGTGCTAACAGACCTAAGTAGCTTTCCTTTCCTCTTCATTACCCAATCGATGGTGGTTCCATTTATAGAGGAAAAAACCAAGACTCAGAAGTCGAATCTTCTTCCCAAGGCCACACAGCTAGTAGTTGAACAATGATTTCAACACAAGTAAGTAATAGACTCAGGATTTGAACCCAACTCTTTCTGACCTCAAAAATCATGCTCATTCTGAAAGATGATTTGGGCAGGGGCATTGGGGTTCAAAGAAGTGAGAGAATTACAGCCAGTGTGAAACCAGGCAGCCTGGGAGGGTTTCCTTGGGCAGATGAGGTTAAAGCAGCAATAAGAAGGCTGAGCCAAGGCTCAGGAGTGTCAGGGTAACCCCTGACAAGGAAGCCATGGAAATGGAGTTGGGGGTTTAGGGGTCTCATGTTGTGGTTCTGTATCTTCCTAGGCCGAGCAGCACCTCCTAGTGGTCGGTACTCACATGTGGCTGCAGTGCTTGGTGGCAGTGTCCTGTTGGTGGCTGGGGGGTACAGTGGCCGGCCTCGTGGGGATTTGATGGCCTACAAAGTGCCCCCCTTCGTGTTCCAGGCACCTGCCCTGGATGTGAGCACTGGGGTGATAGGGAGAGGGTGGCTGGGTGAGGAGGTAGCATGGTTCCCATGGGTGAGGGAGAGTGGGGATGGTGTCTCTGGGAGTGGCCATGAGAGGAGGGAAGGGGATCCTTAGGGTTGAGGGAAGAGGAGGAGATAGAGGGTCCCTAAGCTGGGGGAGGAATGGTTGGGGTCCTCGTGGTATTGAGCAATCAGGGGTCCCTAGGATGATCACAGTGAGTGAGGTGTTGGGAGGCAGGCCCCAGCTCTGAGTAGCTTCGTCCTCTGTCTCCGCCCCTTCCCTACAGTACCACTTGGACTATTGTTCCATGTACACAGACCATAGTGTCTGCTCCCGAGACCCTGAATGCAGTTGGTGTCAGGGGGCCTGCCAAGCCGCACCCCCTCCTGGAACCCCCTCAGGGGCTGTGAGTGCCTGCCCTAACCCTGCTGTCCCCTATCAAAGAGACATGTCCTCGGCTTTCCTCTGCCTAAACCAAATGGTCAGGGACCTTCCCCTGACTGGGAGACTTGTTTTCACATCCAAGATCCTAGCTCCTGCCTCCTGACTTCTAATCCCTGACCCTTTGCCTCCCTGCCAACCTGATCCTTTGAGTCTGTGACCCTGTCCTGGGCATTCCCTGTCTTTGATCTCCACATTCCAATCCTGCTTTCAATTCCCCATTCTCCAATTTCCTGGTTCCTTGTACCTAAGACCCCTGTATCTATAATCCTTCCCTGTTCCTTTGAGCCCCAGTGAACACTGAACCCTGTCCTGTCCTCTCCTTGCAGTGTCCAGCTGCCAGCTGCCTGGGTCTGGGCCGCCTGCTGGGTGACTGCCAGGCATGCCTGGCCTTCAGCAGCCCCACAACCCCTCCCCGGTGGCCTGGTGCCCTGGGTTGGTGTGTGCACAATGAGAGCTGCCTCCCTCGACCTGGTGAGTGTCCAGGGGCAGTGGGCGAGGGGTGGCAGAGCACCCCACACTGATCCCCCAACACCCCATACCCCTGTCCTCTCAGAGCAGGCCCGCTGCCGAGGAGAGCAGATCTCAGGCACTGTGGGCTGGTGGGGACCAGCACCTGTCTTCGTCACATCTCTAGAGGCCTGTGTCACCCAGAGCTTCCTGCCTGGCCTGCACCTGCTCACCTTCCAGCAACCACCCAATGCCTCCCAGCCTGACAAGGTAGGTGCCAGCTGGAGCCTGGGGGTGTTGATGTTCCAGGGCTTAGGGTTTGTTTTTTCAAATGGATCTTGGTGGTGTGTGTGTGTGTGTGTTTTGGTGGTACTGGGGGCCCTGCACTTAGCTTAATGTGCACTTTACCACGGAGTTATATCCCAGCCCTAAATGGAGCTATATCACCCTGCAAGTCTTTTCATTTAAAGGTCTGATTTAGCTAATGAAAGAACGTATATGACCAGCTAGGGTGGGGCATGCCAGTAATCTCAGCTCCTCAGGAGGGTGAGGCAGGAGGATCACAAGCCTGAAACCAGCCTTGGCAATTTATTAAGACGCTGTTTCAACATAAAAAATAAAAAGGGCTGGAGGGCTCAGTGGTGGATGCTTGTCTAGCAGGTGTGAGGCTCAGGGTTCAATCACCAGTACTGCAAACAAAACCAAACCAAACCCCAAACACACACTAATAGAATTAAGCATGTACTGTGTCTGTCACTTGGAATATTAGGCCTAAGCTTGGAGAGACTTAGGTGGGAAGGTGACATATCGTGTTGGGGAATAGGACACTGAAAGGGCCAGTTTTGGAGATTTAATGTGACCTGGAGATGAGTGGGAGCTGGAGTCAAGTTGGGCTTTAGGACCCTGTTTGTCTAACATCCAGGTTTGTGTCCTGACTCTTCTTCCAGAGGGATGGTGGGCAAGCTGCCTAACCCCTGTTCCTACCTCATTTTCTCTTTTGCTAAAATGGGGAAGAAGTTTGTATTGATCAGCCTCCTTTGGCTCTGATATGGCCTGGAGGGTATAGGGACTTGGGATTAGTTCAGAGAGGGACTCACATGTTTACCCCACCTCTGGCTGCCATAGGTCTCAATTGTCCGCAGTACAACCATCACCCTGACACCCAGCCCAGAGACAGATGTATCCCTGGTCTACCGTGGCTTCATCCACCCACTGCTGCCAGGGGGACCAGGAGGGCCAGGGACTGAGGATGTGGCTGTGTGGGCCCGGGCCCAACGCCTACATGTCCTGGCCCGAATGGCCCGTGGCCCTGACACAGAGAACATGGTGAGGAAGCCTGGGACATTTGGGGTGTTTTTGGTAAATGAGGGGCTGGAGGTGTGGTGTAGGGAATTTGTGGTTCCAAGGGAAGACTGGGGAGAAATCAGAGGCTTGGGATGTGTCCTCAGTAGAGGAGGACATCATTGGGGTTTTCAACTGTGAACAGAATTTGAAGAAGGTAGGGAAGGTTTGAGTTACCAGGTCAGACTCCCCTGGGGAGGAGTTGGGTCATTGGGTGACTTGGGGGTACCTTGGAGGTTGTCAGAACCTAAGGAGCTCCGAGGCCTTTTTCCTCTTCCCAGGAGGAGGTGGGGCGCTGGGTGGCACAGCAGGAAAAGGAGACAAGGCGACTGCAGCGTCCAGGGTCTGCCCGCCTCTTCCCACTGCCTGGGCGAGGCCACAAGTACGCAGTGGAGATCCGGGGTCAACTCAACGGCTCAGCAGGCCCTGGGCACAGTGAGCTCACTTTGCTGTGGGATCGGACTGGTGTGCCAGGTGGCAGTGTGAGTGCCCAGCCCAACTTCTAAACTCAGATTCCCTGGACTTCCTGAACTCCAGGCTACAGACTATTAATTCCCTGGACCCTGACCTCTGACTCTTAACTCTTGGCTTCTGAACTCTAGACCCTACCTTGAACCCTCCTAGACCCTGACCTCTGCCTCAGACCCTGGCCTGATCCCATATTGTGATTCCCTATAGTGCTGATTCCCTATAGTGCTGGGGATGGGACCCAGGGCCTCAAGCATGCTAAACAAGTGCTGTACCACTGAATTATACCCCAACCCAGGTCCCATATTCTGACCCCTGTTCACATTTTCTGACTCTTCCTGCCCTGATCCTTGCTTTCCCTACATTGACCTCTTGTCTCTAGGGTCCTTAATTCCCCTTTGCCGGTTGATTTCCTATGCTGACTTCCCGTTCTCCTAACCCTTAATTACAGTTGTCAGTTCTGAATTCTGACTCTCCCCGAAGCTTGACTCCTGACCTTCATGTCACCTTTCCAGGAGATCTCCTTCTTCTTCCTGGAACCCTACCGCTCCTCAGCCTGCGCCTCCTATTCCTCCTGCCTGGGCTGCCTGGCAGACCAGGGCTGCGGTTGGTGCCTGAGTAGTGCCACCTGCCACCTGCGGCAGGTTGGGGCCCACTGCGAGGATGATGGGTCTGGCGGGTCCCTGCTGGTGCTAGTGCCTGCTCTCTGTCCACTCTGTGAGGAGCATCGCGACTGCCATGCCTGCACCCAGGTGCTCACTGGGCTCAAAGTGGGGGTGTCAAGATTGAGGCAGCCAGAGTAGCCCACTGAGACACTGAGACTCCTTGAGCTGACACTGGGAGCCAAGGGCACCTGGTGCACCTGGTGGTGAAGGAGCCGACAGTTGGGGCGGTTGTCCTTTGTGTATGGGGAGGAGCCAGGTGAAGAATGGAGGAAATGGGCCTGGAAGGAGGGGCACCTGGGAGTCAGAGTGTGCCCTGTTGCAGGGGACCAAAAATGCAGTTGCCCCTGTCTTCCACAGAAGGAGGTCACTGTTCCAGTAACTGGCAGGGGAGATAGGGCTCCAGACTTCCACCCCCCACTCAGCACCAAGAGAAAGTGCCTTTCTCTCTCTGTTACTACCTCACACTGCTCCACTGGCAGTGCCGCAGAATCCCAGAATTATATTTCATTGGCTCCCGTTGGGTTTTACCGGCTCCTGATTAAGTCACTGGGGTTGGGAGCGGGTACCCCTTGCCCACCTCTGGATCCCAAGAATGAATCTGCCCCACTGGGCCCCCATAGAAAGATGCTGTTGCCTACAGAAGGGTGGGTGCTTTTCAAGCAGAACAGATATGTGTGGCTGAGGGGAAGGTGTAGCGGGGAGGCAGGCAGCTGCTTGTTGAGCAGAGCTGGATGGTCACTGGGTGCTCATGGGAGTGTGCTGAGTGTTGACACTTTGTCCAACCCCTGCAGGACCCCTTCTGCGAGTGGCATCAGAGCACCAGCCGCAAAGGGGATGCAGCATGCAGCCGGCGGGGCCGGGGTCGGGGTGCCCTGAAGAGCCCAGAGGAGTGTCCTCCACTCTGCAGCCAGTGAGCCCAGCTGGTCCCAGGGAGTGGGTGGGTGTGTGTGGGGGCACAGGCTGGAGTGACATGGCCCTGCTCCCGCCCTAGACGTCTGACCTGCGAGGACTGCCTGGCCAACTCCAGCCAGTGTGCCTGGTGCCAGTCCACCCACACCTGCTTCCTGTTTGCTGCCTACCTGGCCCGGTACCCACACGGGGGCTGCCGCGGCTGGGATGACAGGTGCGGGCCCGGGGGTAGGGCTGATGGAGCAAGGGTTCAGACTGGCAGAGGGCGCAGTCCCTGATCCCTGCCCCCACACATGCACCCCACAGTGTGCACTCAGAACCCAGGTGCCGGAGCTGCGATGGCTTCCTGACCTGCCATGAGTGTCTGCAGAGCCATGAGTGTGGCTGGTGTGGCAATGAGGACAACCCCACGCTGGGACGGTGAGCATGGACTGGGCGGTGGGGGTGGGACACTGGCTGTCCCTCCTCGGAGACTAACGCTCTTTGTTTCTCTGCCCTTGCCCTGTCCCTGTCCTGTGATGTTCTTGCTTTCCCCCACTGGCCTTCACCTCTGCTTTTCTCCCGTCCCTGCTTTTTCCTGTTTCTCTTTCCTCCTGTTTCCCTTTTTCTCTTTGCCCTTCCTTCTCTTTTCTTTCTGCCCACCTTTCTGTTTCTGTCTCTCCTCCCTCCCTGTTACCTTTCCCCTTTTCCCATCTCTGGACCCCGTTTCTATATTCTTTTCTCCTTCAATCTCCCTCCTGACCCAGGTGCCTACAGGGGGACTTCTCAGGGCCCCTGGGTGGGGGTAACTGCTCCCTGTGGGTAGGGGAGGGCCTGGGGCTGCCTGTGGCTCTCCCTGCCCGCTGGGCTTATGCCCGCTGTCCAGATGTGGATGAATGTCGCCTGGGCCTGGCACGGTGTCACCCGCGGGCAACCTGCTTGAACACGCCCCTCAGCTATGAGTGTCACTGCCAGCGTGGCTATCAAGGCGATGGCATCACGCACTGCAACCGCACGTGAGTGAGGCCTGGGTTCTATGGAGATACCGCTTCAGGACTGGGGCTGAAGGTGGAGGAAACCCTCTTGGTGCTGGGCTCCTTCCTGTGATTCTAGTAGCTCCAATTAGCCTTGGAGGTTTTACCTTGCAGACTAGGACCTCATTTAAGTGTCAAGGTTCCCAAGGTAACCCTAGTTGCCATGGAAACAGGACACTCATAGACAATGGGCTATAATCTTTAGTGTTGCCTTGGAGATGGAAGACCCAGTTGAAAGGGGGTTTTTACAGTGCTGATATGTGGTTGCTATGGAGACAAGCATCACCACCTGTAATGAAGTTACCTTGGCGACTGGGTCACTCGGGACATCGAAAAGCAGCAGCCACTTGTGATAGTGTTCTGGTGGGTGGGATGATGGGGATGCTTTGGGGGTCCTGGGCCTGCCCAGGGCCTTCCCCACTCCCGCTGTGGTCCCCAGGTGCTTGGAGGACTGCGGTCATGGTGTATGCAGTGGACCCCCAGACTTCACCTGTGTGTGTGACCTGGGTTGGACATCCGACTTGCCCCCACCCACGCCTGCCCCAGGGCCCCCTGCCCCCCGCTGTTCCCGAGACTGTGGCTGCAACTTCCATAGTCACTGCCGCAAACGGGGGCCTGGCTTCTGTGACGAGTGCCAGGGTGAGCAGCCCTCATCCCAAGTCCCTGGGATGGATTTCAGGGGTGCCTGGGGGCCCAACTTTGACTTCCGTGAGTGGCTTTGGTCTCCCCTCATACATTTCTGGGTCCCTCTGCTTATTTACCTGCTGACCCAAACAGACTTCAGTGCCACCATCTTTCTTGCTGGCTCGATTCCCAGTCGGGGTGTGGGGGGGAATCAGTGATCATCTGAGCCAGTTAAGTCTAGGCCCCTTTCTGCCCTTGTCCCTGACTTTGTGTCTTGCCTGCTGGGTCTTCACAGACTGGACGTGGGGGGAGCACTGTGAACGGTGCCGACCTGGCAGCTTTGGCAATGCCACGGGCTCAGGTGGCTGTCGGCCCTGCCAGTGCAATGGTCATGGGGATCCACGCCGTGGCCACTGTGACAATCTCAGCGGGCTCTGCTTCTGTCAGGACCATACTGAGGGAGCCCACTGCCAGCTTTGCTCACCAGGCTACTACGGGGACCCCCGGTGAGCCAGGGGACCAGCAGATTTGGGTCGGGTGGGCTTAGGGACACAGTGGGGTGGGGCAGGACTGTTCTGATTCTGGCTCTCCTCCTCCCTAGGGCCGGTGGCTCCTGCTTCCGGGAATGTGGGGGTCGAGCCCTCCTCACTAACGTGTCCTCGGTGGCTCTGGGTTCCCGCCGGTTTGGGGGACTGCTGCCTCCAGGTGGCGGGGCTGCAAGAGCTGGGCCTGGCCTGTCCTATTGTGTGTGGGTTGTCTCAGCCACTGAGGTGCTTCAGCCCTGTGCCCCAGGGACCCTCTGTCCCCCACTCACCCTTACCTTCTCCCCTGACAGCAGCACCCCCTGCACGGTGAGCACTGAGGGGACTAAGGTTCAAGCCAAAACTATGCCACCCTCCTCCCTGCCCTGCCCAGCCTGGGTCCCCAGCTAGACCAAAACTTCAAATCCTAGCTGTTCCTCAGACTTTGCCGCCCCTCTTCCTAAGCCTGCACACCCTCCATTTCCCACTCTTCTTTTCATTTCCTGAACTCCTACTTGCCCCCATTCTTCAGATCCTCAGACTCCCCTTCCCCAGACCAGGAATGGTAATTCTTCAGAATTGTGTGCCAATTCTGACGGATCGGTAGTGGCTGCCAGGAGCTAGGTACTGAGAAAGAGGCTCAAGGCGAGAGTGGTTGGTCAGTTGGCCATGTCTGCTTTGAAAACAGATTTGGGAGCGGTGGCCTCCATGCTGCAGTTTGACAGTTGCCCTGACTGTGCAGACAGCCCCTGTCAGTCTCAGATTGCCCTCTCCTCCTGAGGCCTCCTCCTCCCAGACCCCAAGTGCACTTTTTCTCAACCTCACGGTCATCTAACCCTTGACTCTACCCCTCCAGCTCAGCTACGTCCTGGCCTTTGATGGATTCCCACGCTTCCTGGACACTGGTGTTGTCCAGTCGGACCGTAGCCTCATAGCTGCCTTCTGCGGCCAGCGGCGGGACAGGCCCCTCACTGTGCAGGCCCTGTCTGGTATGGGGGCTGGGGGAAGTAGGGTCCCTTTGTGCTGGGCTTTGTATCCTTTGCCCCTGCATTTGTCATCTGATTGGGCTGAGGGCCCAGGTTCCAGCCTGTGACACAGTCCTTTGCCTGGAGAGTGGAGCATTTCTTCATCTCTGGGCCTCGGTTTTTTTCAGTTAAGTGGAAAATAGAGAGGCTTTTGCAGGCTGGGCTGGCTCTGGAGAGAGGGGCTCAGCAGGGCATGTCTTTGGGACATGGAGATGTGGCTGTTGTGAGATCCCCTGAGCATCTCCTTAGCTTTGTGGTTCTCAACCAGGGTGATTTTTTTTTTTTTTTTTTGGTGCTGGGGATCGAACCCAGGGCTCTGTACTTGTAAAGCAAGCACTTTACCAACTGAGCTATATCCCCAGCCCCCTTTTTTTTTTTAATTGTCAATGGGGGTTGCGGTTGTGGTTCAGTGGTGGAGCACTTGCCTATCATGTGTGAGGCATTGGGTTTGATTCTCAGCACCACATGCAAGTAAATAAAGGTCCATTAACAACTAAAATAATATTTATAAAAAATAGTCAGTGGACCTTTATTTGATTTATTTATATGCATTGCTGAGATTTGAACCCAGTGCCTCACACACGCTAGGCAAGCACTCTACCACTGAGCTACAGTCCCAGCCCCAGGGATGATTTTTGTTGCTCAGGGAATATTTGGTAACATCTAGATATGTTTTAGTCAGGGATACTTTACCACTAAGCTGCATCTCCAGTTCTTTTTATTTTTATTTATTTTTAATTTTTTAATTTTTTAATTTTTTTGGGGGTATCAGGGATTAAACTCAGGGTCACTTGCCCACTGAGCCACATCCTAAGCCCTATTTTGTATTTTTTTTAGAGTCAGGTCTCACTGAGTTGCTTAGGACCTCACTTTTTGCTGATGCTGTCTTTGAACTCGTGATCCTCCTCCCTCAGTTTCCCAAGCTCCTGGGATTACAGGCGTGCTAGTTTTTATTTTTCATTTTGAACAGGGTCTCGCTAGGTTGCCAAGGCTAGCCTCAAACTTGTGATCCTCCTTCCTCAGCCTCCCCAGTTGCTGGGATTACAGGTGTATACCACCACTCCCAGCTTCTAGAGATATATATTTTCTTTATTTTTATATTTTTTTAATTAATTTTTTTTTTTTTTTTTTTTTTTTTTTTTGCAGACTTATTTTGACAGTCATGGTTAGGAGTGCTACAGGCATCCAGTGGGTAGAGAGCCGGGATGGGACTATAGGACAGCCTCTACAACAAAGAACCACTTAGGACTGAGAGGTCCTAAGTGGAATGGATGGGAATGCTTGGGAAAGGACTCATTGCCTTAGGCAGTTAAAGAGCCAGAGTTTGGAAATGCTTTTCTTCCTATTGTGAGTCCAAGAGGCTGGAGCTGGAGGCAAAGAGAGAGGTAGTTGACCTGAGGGAAATGAACCCTTAGGCTTCCACAGTGATCCTCTAGAACTGAGGGAATTTCTTTGCTCAGCAAATATTTACAGAGCACCCACACTGAGC
The DNA here is from genome assembly GCF_902686455.1 of Sciurus vulgaris. NCBI lineage: Eukaryota > Metazoa > Chordata > Mammalia > Rodentia > Sciuridae > Sciurus > Sciurus vulgaris. The sequence continues at coordinate 52,565,213 of NC_136478.1, read as the reverse complement.
TCACCAGAGCTCTCCATGGTGTAGCGGAGAACAAGGGACACAGGTGCTGCCTTCAAGAACGTGGGGAGACCAGAGGGCACGCTGCAAGAGCAAAACATCAGGCTCAGAATAGCTGCTCTCGCCAAAAGGAGCTGCGTCGGCCTTGCTGGGGCTGGGAGCTGGGAGGGCTCTGTGCAGAGGTGCATTTGGCTGGAGGCGGGAAGCTGGAGGAATGGGGAGGGCAGCTGTAGGTGGAGGAGTATCAGGTACCAAGTCCCTGAGAGCAGGATGGCTGGCCAGGCTGATGCTGGGGCACACTGGATGGGGATGTGGGAGGTCCTGAGGTCAGGGGTTCTGCAGGGCCTTAGGCTCCAAAAGGGGTCTCTTAAAAATTACAGCTTCATTGAGGTCTATTTTACACATCATGTCTTGTAACTTTTGATCCCCACTCTTAGCAAAACTGCTAATCTTTCTAAAGAAAGTCAGTCTTATGTAAGAGCAGTGGGAGCTGTAGAAGGTTTAGAACTTGCCCGTGATGGAGTCAAATTTTAAGACTTGCATGGGCTGCTGGGAGGGCAGAGTGCAGGGCAACCAGGAAGGCAATGTGGAGTTGGCATTGGCATTGGATGAGATGGAATGTTGTCTCGGACAGTTACTGAGGAGGTGGCAAGAGGTCAGTCAATTTGAGAGAGATTTAGGTTTTATCTTTATTTCTTTAAAAATTTTTTTTTTTTTTTTTTAGTTTTATACCTTCACTTTATTTATATATTTGTATGTGGTGCTGAGGATCGAACCCAGTGCCTCACATGTGCTAGGCAAGTGCTCTACCTCTGAGCCACAACCCCAACCACTTATCTTTATTTTTTAATTTTAATTTTTTTGGTGCTGGGGATTGAATCTACTGCCTTGTGCATGCTGAACACACGCTCTACCACTGAGCTATATCCTTGGCCTGAGATTTAGGCTTTAAAATGGGCGGAACTTGATGGGTTGGCCAAGGGATGGGGAGTGCAGAGAAACTGTTAGTCAGGGCAGTGATTATAAATGACCAGGTGCTTCCCTGGCTGATACGCTGGGTTTTCTCCACACCTGGGGGTGGGATAGTGCCCAGAACACATCCTCTCTCTCCACAGGGCTGCTTGTGCTGCACTGGGAAGCCAATGGTTCCTCATCCTGGGGCTTCAATGCCTCAGTGGGCTCTGCCCGTTGTGGGTCAGGGGGCCCAGGGAGCTGCCCTGTCCCCCAGGAGTGTGTGCCCCAGGATGGAGCTGCAGGTGCTGGGCTCTGCCGATGTCCCCAGGGCTGGGCTGGCCCACACTGCCGCATGGCTCTGTGTCCTGAGAACTGCAATGCCCACACTGGGGCTGGAATTTGTAACCAGGTACAGGTGGGACAGGGTCAGCCAGGTGGGATGGGTGATGATCAGGGCTTCCCTGAGCCGCCTCTTGCTGTCTCCAGAGCCTGGGCGTGTGCATCTGTGCTGAGGGCTTTGGGGGCTCTGACTGTGCTACAAAGCTGGATGGTGGGCAGCTCATCTGGGAGACCCTCATGGACAGCCGCCTCTCAGCTGTGAGTTTTGGGTATCAACTCTCTGAGGACCTGCCACACAATCTGTGTTGTGGGTCATTTCTCCACCTGCTTTCCTGGGACCACCTCAGACTGTCCACCCATGCCTGATACTGTCATGATCTTAGCCTGACCCCTGATACCCCTGCCTTCACCCCCAGGACACTGCTAGCCGCTTCCTACACCGCCTGGGACACACGATGGTGGAAGGACCTGATGCCACCTTGTGGATGTTTGGGGGCCTGGGCCTGCCCCAGGGGCTGCTGGGAAACCTGTACAGGTGAGAACTCTCCGGGGAGGTGGGATACCTGAATGAGAGATCACCTTAGGGATCACTGAGATGTCTGTCATCCAAGAGTCACCTCAAGGGAATACAGAAAACCTCTAAGGTGAGGGACTCCCAAAAGATTCTGGGACACTCGTCACAGGAGGCTCACCTGTGGACACCCAGGACTGGGATACTCTTTGGGTGGTGCTGCCCCAGGAGATGTTAAGGTAACTGTCATAAAGATCACCTGTAGGGAGGCTGGGGCATCTGTCAGGGAGGGTCACCCTTGAGGTTGCTGGGATGACTATACAGTGAGGCTGCTGCTTTGCCTCCTGACCCCAGGTACTCAGTGAGTGAACGGCGGTGGACACAGATGCTGGCTGGAGCTGAGGATGGAGGCCCAGGCCCATCACCCCGCTCCTTTCATGCAGCTGCCTATGTGCCTGCTGGCCGAGGTGCCATGTACCTGCTTGGGGGACTCACAGCTGCAGGTGTCACCCGAGACTTCTGGGTCCTCAATCTTACCACCCTACAGTGGCGGCAGGAGAAGGTGAGAGCACCTGTCTCCGTCCCCCAGGCAAAGACGTTCACAGTGGTTCTTGCAGGCTTTCCACCAGAGGAAGCCCTGTCCTCCCAGAGTTCCAGCAGAGTCCCCAAATTGAATTTCACTGGCTGTCCTGGTTCACATTGTATTCCCAAGCCAATCCCTGGCCATGGGCCTGTGATGCTGTGGCTTGGGAGACTGGAACACAGGCTTACCCAGATATGGAGTCAGAGCAGAGAAGCAGGGGCTTCCTAAAGGCACACTAGGCTGCTTGGGCCTGAAGAAGTGGATGCGGCGTGGGCAGAACTGACCAGAGCCTGCTGCACACCTGCTAGGGCCCTGGCTTCTTAGACGGTCAGGGTCTGACCAGCTCCAGGGAGCTCACTACCCCCTTAGCTGTTCACAGGGAAGGGACTGTGGAACTGAGTCTTGCTTCTACCCAAATGTAACTCCAACCTCTGGCCGCCTTGGTGACCTCCACCCTCTATCCCTCAGGCCCCTCAGACTGTGGAATTGCCAGCAGTTGCTGGTCACACTCTTACTGCCCGCCGAGGCCTGTCTCTGATCCTGGTGGGCGGTTACTCCCCTGAAAATGGCTTCAACCAGCAATTGCTTGAGTACCAGCTGGCAACTGGCACCTGGGTGTCTGGAGCCCAGAGTGGGACACCCCCAACAGGTGGGACTGGGCTGGGCTTTGCATAGACTCTGTCAACTCCCATACTCTGGTCGCTGCCCACAGTATCCTTGTTATTTTCCCGTTGGCCCCTAACCTCACCCAGATTCTCAGGAAACCATTTCTGGTGATGTTCAGTCTCTGTTTAACTCCCCCACCAGACATCATGATGACCTGCCCATCTCCTGCCCATGTGCTGCTGTCTCCCTCCCCCAGGTTCTAAGATTACTGTCCCTCAGGGGCTCTCCTTTTCCTATCATGTTTTTGCATGCTTTTATCACTGTCCCCTGGACATTCTGTCACCCCGTCTCCCTCCTATGAGCTTATCGTAATTGCCCAACTGTTGCTTTCTCTCATCCCTTTCTCCAAGTCTCTATTGTCCTTTAGAACCCAAGGAGAGGGAGGGGTTGAGAAGGACTATTAGGTTCTGGCTTCAGGGTGCAATGGGGTAGTGACATGTTCACTGAGAAGGGGAGCCCAGGAGTGGGGGCGGGCATTGCTGATTGTCCGCCCTTCCTTGCCATCTCTGTGGCTATTCTGCCCCACTCCAGGTCTCTATGGTCATTCTGCAGTCTACCATGAGGCCACCGACTCCCTGTATGTGTTTGGGGGCTTCCGCTTCCATGTGGAACTGGCAGCCCCTTCTCCAGAGCTCTACTCTCTACATTGTCCTGACCGCACCTGGAGCCTGCTGGCCCCTTCTCAGGGGGCAAAGGTCAGGAAAAATGGTCCAGATAAATGGCATTGGGGAAGGCAGGTGGTGCCCCCTTTTCCTAGCTGCTGAATTCCAGCCTCCCTTCCTTTCCAGTTCCCTACACTGAACTTTGACATCCCTACATCTCCCCTTTTCCCATCCCTGATTTGGAGGAAAGAATCCTCAGCCATTAGGTCAGAGGCATGGGTTCTGCCCTAACTCTGCGCTGACTTTCGGTGTAACCCTGGCAGGTCCCTTCTTCTTTCTGGGCCTCCAGTCTATAAAAAGTAGAACTGGTACCCCTTACTCCTCCTGCCTTACCAGGTCAAGGAGATAAGGGTGTGGGAGAACAAGGAACCATCTCTGCTGGTAGAAACAATGGCATGTGCAATTTCTAAGCCCCTTAGGGCAGGAAGAGGCAGAAGCGACTCCAGGGAGCCTCATGCCCCCAGCTGCCTCTGGGGCTGTCAGGATCCTTGTGGAATGTGGGTGCTCATCTCAAGGGGTCTGGGCCAAGTCCATGGGAATGAGTGGGTGAGCTGGTGGGGGTAGGAAGGGAAATTCAGGGGTGGCAAGTGGGCTAGGAGGGAGCCCATGGAACAAGGGACTAAGCTCTGACAGGCCATCCCTGCTGTGTGACTCCCCAACAGCCCCGTCCCCGACTTTTCCATGCCGCAGCCCTGCTGGGGGATACCATGGTGGTCCTCGGAGGGCGCTCGGACCCTGATGAGTTCAGCAGCGATGTTCTGCTCTATCAGGTCAATTGCAATGCCTGGCTTCTGCCCGACCTCATCCGTAAGTCCCCTTTGATCTCCCTGGGAGAGTGGGGAATACCCTGGAGGAGGTTTGTCCTGTCCAGGAACCCCACTCACTAGAAGTCGCTCTGACTTTGTGGGACCCACCAGCAAAGCGTCACCCCTCCATATGACCTAAAGACCACGGAGATGCTCTCCTTCCTTCTTTTTTCAAAGAAAAGTTTATCTTTTATTGTGACTATAAAAGTAATAATATTCATTGTATATAATTTATAAAATAGGAAGGAAAAGAAAATACCCATAATCCTGTGCTTTAGAGATAACCACTGTTGGACTTGGGGAGTTTCCTTCCAGGCCTTGCTGTTCATGGGTTAGAAATGGGCTTTTGTCCTGCCTTTTCTTCTCTTTCCTTTGCCATGCTGGGAATCAGACCCAGGCCCTCACTCCTGCTAACCAGGGGCTCTACCTCCAAGCTGCACCCCAGCCCCTGGTATTTCACTTGGCAGTGGAATGACTGTGTGTACTTCTGGGCCTGTCTCCTTTCCTTTTTGTTTCTCTTTCTGACCCTAATGCACTTTTTCTCTTAATCTACCTTTCCTACTACTCTGTCTTTTTTAAGAATTAAAAAAAAAAGAAAACTACAACAACAAAAAAACTATTGGGTGTTGGTGGTGCATACCTGTAATCCCAGCTACTCAGGAGGCTGAGGCAGGAGGATTGCAAGGTTGATTCCAGCCTGAGAAATCTAGTGAAACCTTGTTTCAAAGCAAAAAATAAAAAGGGCTGGGAATGTAGCTCAGTGGTAAAGCGCCCCAGCATTCAGTTCACAGTACCACACAAAACCAACCAACCAACAAAAAACTGAGGTGAAATTTGTGTCACATAAAATGATACATAGGGCTGGAGGTGTAGCTCAGTGGTAGAGTGCTTGCCTAATATGTGCAAGGCCCAAGGTTCAATTCCTAGCACCACAAAAATGAGTAAATAAATAAAAGTGATCCATTTGTTGGCATTTAGAGCCATTGCAGTGTTGCTTGGCCACCACCCCATCGGGTTCCAAAACATTTGTGTCTGCTCTTGTTCTCCCGGTTGCCTTTTTCTGTTTGCCTTTCTCTTCCTCTGTTTTACTGTCCGATTCTCCCCATCTGCCCTTGTCTGTCACCTCCCAACCTGTCTCCTTTGACTCTGGCCTTGTCCTACTCTGGGTGTCACTCTTGACTGACCTCTTGTGTGGGTCTCTTCCCTGCACCTCCTGCTCTCCATCTCTCTGAACACCCCATCTTTCCTCAGGCCCAGCCTCTGTGGGACCCCCAATGGAGGAGTCGGTGGCCCATGCTGTGGCAGCAGTGGGGAGCCGCTTGTACATCTCTGGGGGATTTGGGGGAGTGGCCCTGGGCCGCTTGCTGGCACTGGCCCTGCCCCCTGACCCCTGCCGCCTGCTGCCCTCACCCGAAGCTTGTAACCAGTCTGGAGCCTGCACCTGGTGCCATGGGGCCTGCCTTTCTGGGGACCAGGCCCACAGGTAACCATGGTAATCAACAGCCCATTGCAGGCAGTAGTGGTTCCCTCTGATGGTAACTCTGCACTGTAGGCTGGGAGGGGACCTCAGGAGTATACCGTGTGATTCAGGGTACTGGCTTTCATGTGGGAGGGTGGGTGAATCATCACAGGCGGGCAGCCTGGGCCAGCTCCAGCCGAGAGCCCTGCTTGTGGGCTTGGGTCTCATTCTGGAGGAGCTGGGTCTGAACTGAGCCTAAATGAGGGACACAATTTAAAGCAGCCAAGTCTGAAAGTGGCTCTGTGTGGCATATTTGGGAGATGACTTGTGCTGAGGGAGAGGGAGACTGACAGGGTGGAGGGGTCATCTGCCTGACTGAGGCCCTGGGCTCGTCAGGCTCCACAGCTGCTTACCTGAAGTGGATCCTAACATCTCTTCAAGCCCAGAGGTTCGTAAGTTTGCTTATTTGGCTGCTCGATTATCCTGAACTGATGAGAGGCTAAGAGGGCTTTGTTTGTCCCATGAAGTGTGTCATCACAGTAACTGCAGGAGTATTAATGGGTTTGATAGTTGGGGGGAGGAAGGGGGTATTTTCCTGAGCATGTGTGTGAGCATCCACTGCTTTTCTAAAATCTGGAAAATTCTGAAACCTAAATCCAAGGATTTAGGAGAAGGGATTGTGGACCTGCACTCTGGGCAACATGGAGCCATGGAGGGTTTGAGCAGGAAGGGGAGGTCAGGCCTGGGCAGGGAGATCCCTGGAGCTGTTGTGAGAGGTAGAGTGGTGAAGGGAGGCAGCAAGGGGGACCCAGGTGCTGGCTGGGGGCAAAGAGGAGCCCTGAATTGGGCAAGGGATGGGGAGGGGTGATGATCAGAGAAAAAATCAGGAGGCAGAGGGCTCAGTGGCTGAAGGAACAGGAAGGCATGGAGTATTTTCTGATATCACTGGCCTGGGTGACAGATGAAATTGGGACCATCTGTCACAGGGGTGGGGAGGACGAGGATCAGGAGGCCTGTGCTGGGTCCAGCTCAGGATACAGTATGGGAGAACTACAGGACCACATCCAAGAAGCAGGATGGGACCTGGCCAGGTGTGTGAGCCAGTTCTCATGCCCTCCAGGTTAGGCTGTGGGGGTGCCCCTTGCTCCCCAATGCCTCGCTCCCCGGAGGAATGTCGACGACTCCGGACCTGCAGTGAATGCCTGGCCCGCCATCCTCGGACCCTACAGCCTGGAGATGGAGAGGTGAGCAGCTTGTGCAGGGGATAGCAAGGAGAGGCAGGTAAGGGGCAGGGAGGTCCTGGTCTGCACTCTGGCCAGCTGTCCCACCCCGGGGTCTCAGGAACCACACTGAGCCCTTCAGCAATGATTGGACGGGAAAAGCTGAGTCAGAAGGGGAACCAAGAGCCCTACAGACCCCAGCAAGCCTGCCTCCTCTGCCAGGCATCAGCCCCCCGCTGCAAGTGGTGTACCAACTGCCCTGAGGGTGCCTGCATTGGGCGCAACGGCTCCTGCACCTCGGAGAACGACTGTCGGATCAACCAGCGAGAGGTCTTCTGGGCGGGGAACTGCTCGGAGGCGGCGTGCGGGGCTGCCGACTGCGAGCAGTGCACCAGGGAGGGCAAGTGCATGTGGACGCGGCAGTTCAAGAGGACAGGTGAGCCCGTGGGCTTGGGGGCCTGGACCCCTGGCTTGGAGGGAAGAGGACTGGGGACCAGACCGTGTACTCCTCTGTGTCCCCTATCCCAGGGGAGACCCGCCGCATCCTCTCAGTGCAGCCCACCTACGACTGGACATGCTTCAGCCACTCTCTGCTCAATGTGTCTCCAATGCCAGTAGAATCATCGCCCCCACTGCCCTGCCCCACCCCATGTCACCTCCTACCTAACTGCACCTCCTGCCTGGACTCCAAGGGTGCGGATGGGGGCTGGCAGCACTGTGTCTGGAGCAGCAGCCTCCAACAGGTATTCCCCTTGCCTCTCTGCCCCTCAGTGACCTTTCTTTCTCCTCTGTCCTCCTTCCTCTGTCCCCCTAGCTGCAGCCCACCATCTCCTCCTTTCACGTTCTCTGCTGTGCCTCCTTCCCAGACTCCCCAGCCCGTGTCTCTCCATTTCCCATTTGTGGTCTCCTCTCCTCATTCTTTCCATAACTGTTCTTTCACGTCCCCTCAACTTCTCATTTCTGCTTTCCTGTCATCTCTCTGCATTGGGAACTTCTGGTTCTAAGAAATGACGCCCCCTCCCCTCAAGCAGCATTTGTTAAAGGAGTCGGGGGTGTTCGCGGCCGTCAGACCGCATGGCCTGTGATCTCAGCGATTCTCCACACATCTGTGTCCTTCGGTTTCCTTCAGCTTCACTGTCAACACACAGGGCCTCAGTCTACGTACCTTCCACATTCCAGAGGGCATAGTCCCCTCTGGTGATAAGTTTGCTCACATTCTTAAGGAGAAATCGTGACCCAGCTCGTGAGGCAGGTGTCCAGTCATGGTCCACTGAGACAGGACTAGGGAGGGCTGGAAGCACATGGTTCCTGTGGGGCAGGGTGGGCAAGGGCCTAGCCTGTGTCCTTGGGTTGGAGGGTGATTGGTGTGGGCAGGGTATGCAACATGTGTCCAGAAAAAAGCCTGTCCCTTGACTGCCCAGCACATCCTTTCTGTTCCCAGAAAGTTCATCCCAAAGATGCCTCCACCTAATGTGATTTAGCTGTTCCAGGTACAGAGGTGTTTTTAGTCCACCCCAGTGGAGGACCAGACAGATTCACCTTCCACTGCCATTTCTAGCTGGAAATGAGTCTCTGATTCCCCCCAACATCCACTCCTCATTCACACGTTGACTGTGCAAAACTCAATAGATGTCTGCCTCTTCGCCAAACCACAGCCCACGAGCTGATGATCGCCTCGGCCACCACCCCTCACCCAGTAGACAACAGAGCAGGGAGAATGGGACACTTGCCATTAGAACTTCCATTTTGAGAGGTGACTATAGAAAGAAACCGACAATACTTCCTACACGTTCCAGCCCAGGAGGGCAGGGCGCAGGGTGTGGAGTCATCTAGAGTAGATGCCTGCGAGTGGCATGTTGGCTCATTTGTCTTGTGATCAAGAGTTCAGGCTCCAAGTTCAGCTGGGCCTGGGTTTGAATCCAACCTTGTCACTTTCCAGCTGTTTGACTTTGCTTGAGTGACTTCTCTTTTAAGCCTTAGTGAGTGAGTGGCAAAATGGGAATCATATCAACAGACTCATTCCCATAGGGAGGTCATGTCAGTTAAGTGGGAGAATTTACTTACAGCACGAAACACTACCTGCCATTCAGTAAGGACTCCATAGTGACCAGTTACTGCTGCTGTTTTAAAGCGCACTGGTGGCAGGGCTGAGCTGGCTGTCCTGAGTTCTGCCCACTGGGAGGATCCCTCACCTCCATGTCAGACACTCCCAGAGGACACCTCACTGTGGCCGAAGGGCAGAGGACCCTCTGGTGTTGGTCTGCCGCAAACAGGCCTTTTGCTCCCAAACCTGAGGTTCTGGCAATACAAGGCATCCCAAAATAGTCTTGAGATTTCCATAATTTGTCTTTTTTGGGAACTACTGGGACCAGAAGGCAACACCCGAGCATCTGTTGTCTCACACAGCTCTCTCAGCCCCTCCCAGCACCTCCATGCCTGCCAGGTTCAGATGCCTGAAGGGCCCAGGCACCTCAGGAGATAAGGGAGCCTCCAGATAGGAGAATGTGGGGGGCCTGTGAATTGGAGGGACATCCTGTTCACAGGACAGCATAAGGTTGATGCTGTGTGTGAACATGAGGGGACTTTTGCCTGATATGATTTCTGTGACATCTCCTAGCTTTGACATATTGGCTCAGATTTTTAAAGAATATCTCCACACAGGTCAAACACAACAGCTGTGGGACCTAAACCTGTTATGATTTGTTCAGAGGCTGCCAGATTTGAACTATTGGCATTGTTCTCTGTAATGGCTGTGACTCACCAGGTGCCGGCAGCTGAGTGCTCTCCTCCCTGGCCTGCCTCCTTCCTTCCTCTCTCCTCCTCTCCCCTTAAGAACTTTATTATTGAGCACCTTGCCCACACCCTTTGGTAGTCCGTGGTGCGTATCAACAGGCAAACTGGAATCCTCACTGGAACTTACTGTTCGCCTGTCTTTTCCAGGAACATAGGGAATGCAGCATAGGTTTTGGCCCTTATTGTTTGCCACTAGGCAGGTCACAGTGGAAAGTTCTGGAGAGCTGTTCAGGATCAAGGACTCTCACTGCCTGCTCCTGTATTGCCCCACCATCTGCCAGTGCATGCACTAAATTTAGATCTGGAAACCCAGCCTGGCAAAGAATTTTTTTTTTTGAGTTTTTTTTTTTTTAAGAGGAAAAAGAACAGGCAGGCTTTATTACATGCCTAAGGCATGGGAGTATAGACTCTTTGGCAGAGAATCTGCCTCTGGCAGTTCAGCCAGACACAGCTCCTGGCAGGCCCAACCCTCACTGGGCTCAGAGTTCTGACCACAGCAGTCAGGATTTTCTATTTCAGGATTGCGAGGTTGCTTTGCATTTTCTTAAGTGCTTTCAGGCAGCCAGCCCGGATTATTCTCTTTCCTTCTCTACTTCACTTAAGGTCTGCCCAGTAAATAAAATGCTCTTATGCACCTAGAAGTTCCCAAGGGTCTAAACCTCATTGTGCACATGGTCTGGGTCCCAACACAGAGTGATGGCTTATGAATTATTGCCTGGCTCCTCAACCAGGACTCAGCCTCCCAGCCTGGGATGGGAGGACCTTTTTTACCCAGCAGCCAGGACATTTGTTCTAAGCAACTGTGTCTTGCAACCTGGCTTCTGATCCTCTTCTGTCTTTATCCTGGGTCCCTTTAGCTTTATTCTTTATTCCGCCTTCCTTTAGATATCAGAAATAGAATCATCCTGAGCTGGGTAGGGAAAAGGAACTTGCTACCCCAAGATAGCGGTACCTTGGGACACTAGCTTTTTGAGGGGGTGGAGATGGAGCCTGGAAAACCGTCTCTCCCTCTACCTCTCCGTCTTTGGGATGTGAGGTCTCATCTCCACTCCTTTGGATACTTGTCTTCTGTGTCCTGTTCATTTGTGTGTCTTCTGCTCATCCAGATGTCCCTCCAGCCCAAGTACACATGACATCTCACTTCGATGACCTCCCGGCCCCACTTCTAGTCCTGATGTCTAGTTACAAAGGCTTGAGTGGGAGCACATGATGGCCCAGATAGTGTCCTGGGCTGATTGTGGCCAGGGAGAGGGGACCCCAGAGAAGAGGTGCAGTCCTGGGAGATCTCCCCAGTGTTTGACTTTCTTTCCCTGCCTTTCTCTCCCCATCCCCATGTCCCCTTCCTGGACAGTGTCTGAGCCCTTCCTACCTGCCCCTGAGATGTATGGCTGGAGGCTGCGGGCGGCTGCTCCGGGGCCCCGAGAGCTGCTCCCTGGGCTGTGCTCAGGCAACCCAGTGTGCCCTGTGTCTGCGGCGCCCTCACTGTGGCTGGTGTGCCTGGGGGGGCCAGGACGGGGGTGGCCGCTGCATGGAGGGCGGACTCAGCGGCCCCCGGGATGGTGAGAAGTTGTGGGAGCTGGGCAAGAGGGCCTGCAAGGGTCTGGGGCAGAGAATGTGGGGGTGCTGGGGGTCATCTCAGAGATGGGGCTCGAGAGGAAGTAGGAGCAAGGACCTGGGTGGCTGGGGGCAGGTGGTGTAGAGGTTTCCCAGGTTAAACCTTGTATTCCTGGGGCCAGGACTGACGTGTGGACGTCCTGGGGCATCCTGGGCCTTCCTGTCCTGCCCCCCTGAGGACGAGTGTGCCAATGGGCACCATGACTGCAATGAGACCCAGAACTGCCACGACCAGCCACATGGCTACGAGTGCAGCTGCAAGACGGGCTACACCATGGACAAGTGAGGCTACAGGCCCTGTGGACGTGGGTGGCAGGAGGAGTGGGCTGACCAGACTGGGGTGGGAGATCCTGTGGGCGCAGAGAGGGATAAAGTCCAGAGCTCAGCCAGACAGGAAGATGCAGAGGTAGTGGTATTGATGCAGGAAGGGGAGAGTGGTGAGCTTGGCGGGGGTGGGGCAGGATGGTGAGGTAGACCAGGGTTGAATGAATTTCACAGGGACTCAAGGAGAGGGAGGATTGTGGGCTAGCTCCTGGAGGAGGTGGTGGGCTGCACGCCAGAGGGGAGAGTGACGAACAGACCAGGGCCAAGCAACCAGGTGAAAAGGTAGGCCAGTGTGGGGGCTAGGCTATGGTGTAAGGAGGGCAGGCCTCCCTCCAGGGCCACCTGCCCTGACTCTTGCCCTGACCCCCGCAGCGTGACAGGCCTGTGCCGCCCTGTGTGTGCCCAGGGTTGTGTGAATGGCTCGTGCGTGGAGCCTGACCACTGCCGCTGCCACTTTGGCTTTGTTGGTCGCAACTGCTCCACAGAGTGTCGCTGCAACCGCCACAGTGAGTGCGCAGGCGTGGGGGCCCGCGACCACTGCCTGCTCTGCCGCAACCACACCAAGGTGGGCACCAGCCGCCGCCTGACCGTGGGACCCAGGCCCTCGCTTGCCTGTGCTCAGGCTTTTGTTTATTTTTTCAGTGCTGGGGCAGAACCCAGGGCCACCCGCCTGCGAGGCGAGCACCCTGACACTGAGCTGCACCACCAGCGCTTGTGCTTAGGCATTTTGAACCTCGGAGCCCTGATAAGCCATGCACGGGGAGGCACTGGCAGGGCCCTGTCTCAGGGAGGTGTGAGAGAACTCTGGGGGCACTGTTGTAGTGGGCAGAAGAGAGACTGGGCCAGGGAGGGTGAGCACATGCAGCTCAGGACATGGGGCTGGAAGTGAGCCTGTGAAGGCAGGGGCGAAGTGGCAGCCAGGCTGGGGCAGTCCATGCCAAGTGCCGAGCCCATGTGCCCTCCCTATGATCCTGCAGCCCTCTGATCGCTCTCTCCTGGGTTCACAGGGCAGCCACTGTGAGCAGTGCCTCCCACTGTTTGTGGGTTCGGCCGTGGGGGGCGGGACCTGCCGGCCCTGCCATGCCTTCTGTCGTGGCAATAGCCACGTCTGCGTCTCCAGGAAGGAGCTTGAAATGGCCAGGAGGGAGCCAGAGAAGTATTCTCTGGATCCAGAGGAGGTGAGAGTGTGTCTGAGAGATGTGGGAGCTGGTGGCCTGGACTCCTGGGTCCTAGAGTAAGAGGGGGATGGAGCCTGGACACCTGGATCCAAGGGAGGAGGGGGCTGCTCCATGGCTTTTTGTAATTGCTCCGTCCTTTTCCAGATCGAAAACTGGGTGACAGAGGGTCCTAGTGAAGACGAAGCTGTGTGTGTGAACTGCCAGAATAACAGCTATGGGGACAAATGCGAGAGCTGCCTCCATGGCTACTTCCTCCTGGATGGCAAATGCACCAAGTGAGAGGAAGGGGTGGGACCCTTGCCCTTTCCCCTAGGAATCTTCTGGACACCCCCAGCTCTCAGTCTTCTGCTCTTAGTCAGAAGAAGATAAAGTCCCAGGGGGCCCAGGCCAGGGCAGGGTTGCAGAAATGAGCTGGGCTCAGATGAGAGCCCCCTCCCTTGGAAACTGGAGCTTCAGGGCAGCCCAGATGGAAACAAGACGGGGGAGCAAGGAGAGAGGGCTGCTGAGGGGACAGGCCTCCACATGACCTCCCCATTCCTTGTCTTCATTCTGAATGTTCAGGGAACTAGAGTCAGTTCAGCCCTGACTGCCACTTAAGGCTCTGTGGCCTTGGACAACTGGCTTGACCTCTGTGAACCTCAGAGGTCACAAGAGCTCTATAACCCTCATTCTCTTCTCCATCCTCAGATGCCAGTGTAACGGCCATGCAGATACCTGTAACGAGCAGGATGGGACAGGCTGCCCGTGTCAGAACAACACAGAGACTGGCACGTGCCAGGGCAGCTCCCCCAGTGACCGCCGAGACTGCTACAAGTACCAGGTGCGGCTGGAGAAGCGAGTTACAGGCCAGGGTCTCCACACCCCCAAAGGGTCAGAGGTGGGATGAGGGGCCAAACCTGGGTAGAACTGACACATGGTTCTGAACCTGTGGTCTTGGGATCAAGATCAGCTTAATAGATTGTTCCTGAGCCTTTGAGTCAGTTTCAGGCCCTGCACAGTGATCTGAGGACCCAGACAGGCTTCTGGGATCTCCCAAACTGGTACAGACAATCTCCATTATAGATAGTCATAATTCAAAGGTTGCAGGTGTTGGAAAACCCATCTCATGGTGGTTTAAGGAAAAAAGAAAATGATTCTCAAAACTGAGGTCTGGGTCTACCCCTGCCTGCAGGGGAGAATCCAAAGTTGGTGGTGTGCTGGGCACTTAGTACCTCAGATTCCTTATTTCCTACTGGACGTCCTACTTTCCGACCTCACCGTGCTTGCTTTCCCTGTCTCCACGAGCAGACCAGGCCTTTCACCGCTCCTTGCTTTGCCTTGTAGCCACCACTCAGAATGCACCCTCTCTAATCTGTGTTTTTGGCAGCTCCCACTTTGAGACCCAGTACAAACATCTCTGTGAAACTCTTCCTGATTATTCCAGATTTCTCCCAAACTTCTCGTTTTGCCACTTTTCATAGTACTTTTTACATTTGTTACTGTACTGCTTGGAAATCAGTTTTGAACACTCTCCTGCCAGGGCTCCTCAGAGGCAGGGGCCTTGCTCGTGGCCCTTGGATATGTGCTTGTGGAATGCTTCTGCACTTAGAATGGTCGACAGGTTGATAAAATGTTGTGTTCTTCGACATTGTGTTCTTTCCTCCTGAGGTGCCCTGGCATTAAATAAAAGCTCCCAACGGGGAGTTTACAGGGTTTACTGTTACTGATGTAACCACATTTTGAGGGTATATTTTCTTAGCAATAATCAAATGTAAAACTTGGGCTCATGGAACATGTGGAGAAAGCATTGGCTTTTGCCAATGTTGTTCTCTCAAAATGTCCCCTTTGAGACTGGATAAGCTGAGATTTGGTAAAAGAAGGAAGTGGGTCTTTCTTGTGTTCACTGTACAAACTACTGAGTTAATGACTGATGGTGTGGGGTAGGAGGTGGTCCTTGGAATTGTGTAGGGTGAGGGCTATTTTGAAAAAGAGGAGAAAAAACTGAGGTCTGGATCTGCCTTCAGGGACGGCCACATTCATGCGGTCACACAGTGGCCTCAGGAGTCTCCCTGTATCTCGGCTCTGTTCTGCTCTGTGTCGGCCTCTTTCTCAGGCAGACTTTCGCCGTGTGACTGCTCCTAACTGGTGGCCTGGGGCTTACAGGATCTCCTAGCCATTCTAATACCCAGGTTCAAATCCCCTTGGGTACATTTCCCTTTTCTTCTGCAGAGAGGCTCCAGGGGGCCCTGCCCTGGTCACCTGCTGCCAGGTCACAGGCTTATCTCCCTCAAGGAGGACAACTCATGCTCCCTTTTTGGAGTATAGCTCCCCCCAGCTACCTTCTTTCTCTAGGGAAGAGAAATCTTGCTCACCTCAGTCTCTTCCCATCTACAGAAACACCCAATCTGCAAAGTTGCAACTCTCCCCAAGATGCAATTTCACAAGCCTTACTGACCCCCAGCATTTCCAACCTGCACCGGCATTTTTGCTTTCTTGGTATATGATCAGAAGGCTCTTTGGCCTTTACCAGACAGTCCCAAAGATTAATCCAGTCTTCCTCTGGTATAGAGGAGGATTTCCATTGACTGTGCTGAAGTGGCAGTTCCTTTGGTTCTAGTAGTCAGCAGCAGTAGTACGTGGTGAGTGCCTGCTGCCGAGCTGGGCACTGTGCTGTGGTCCCAGTGGCAACAGCACAGATGGGGCAGGCTCGTCAAGGCTGTGCAGGGGCCATGGTGAAGTACAGACTTAAGAGGATAATAGGCTCAGAGACCTTCAGTATTCTGCCCCAGCTGAGGCTGATGATAGGATTTGGAGCCTGGATGGACTTGAGTGGTTTCCACAAAGCCGAGGGGTCATAATCGTGATCGTTCATTCATTCACTCATTTATTGCACACGTATTTATTGAGCACCTATTATAACCAAGCACTGTGGAAGGCACCGGGAACCCAGTAGGGAACAGCACAAGCGAAATGTGTCCTTATAGAGTTCACATTCTTACAGAGGAATCAGGAGTCACAGATGAGTAAGTCACACACTGTACACTGTGATGAGCGATAAGAAGGAAAACTAAGCAGAAGCTGGGCTAAGGTCTGTTCGGGCATAGAAATGGTAGAAACAGTGGATAAGGAAGACCTTGGTGAGAAGGTGGCACTTGCGGTGGAAGTGAGGGTGTCAAACAGGTAGACATGGGAACTAAGGCATCCACATCAACCAGTGCAAATGGGAATGTACCTGATAGTCCAGAAGCAGCCATGTGGGCAGATGAAGCTGGACAGCCCTGTGCCAGGTGTCAGAAGTCCCCTGATCTTGGTGTGGTGGGACACGCCTGTAACTCCAGAGACTTGGGAGGCCAAGGCAGGAGGATTGCAAGTCTGAGGCCACCTGGACAATTTAATGAGACCTCATCTCAAAAATAAGGAATAGGGTTGGGGCTGTAGCTCAGTGGCAAAGTACTTGCCTAACACCTGTTAGGCACTGGGTTCAATCCTTAGCACTGCAGAAAATAAACAAATAAAATAAAGGTATGCTGTCCATCTAAAACTACAAAAAATAAAATAAATAAATAAATCAAAAGGGCTGAGGATGTAGCTCAGTGGTAGAGCACCCTGGAGTTCAATCCCCAGTACTGGGAAAAAAGCCTCCTGAGCGACTTGGATACTGCCTGTGCATACGGGAAGAATCCCGAGCTCAGCAAGGTCAGAGCACTAGTCGAAGAGCACACAGCTAGCGAGGCGTTAGAATTCAGCACACCTCCTCACACTGCCCCAGAGTACCAGAGGCCTCAGCACAGGGTGCTGGAGCTACTGGGGGTGACATCAGGGACAGCAGTGCGGGAGAGTCAGGTTCTGGCAGTGTTCACACTGTGACTAGAACATTCTAAAGAGTATCACGGGGAAGTGACTGGGCACTGGTGGCAACTTACGGCTGTGGCTGCTGACATCAGGTTTCTGTCCTGCTTGGGGGTCAGCCTTGTACCAAGTCAGTCCTGATGCCCACCTTCCCCTCTGTCCTTCCCACAGTGCGCCAAATGCCGGGAGTCATTCCACGGGAGCCCTTTGGGTGGCCAGCAGTGCTACCGTCTCATCTCAGTGGAGCAGGAGTGCTGCCTGGATCCCACTTCCCAGACCAACTGCTTCCACGAGCCCAAGCGCCGGGCGCTGGGCCCTGGCCGCACTGTACTCTTCGGTGTACAGCCCAAGTTCACCAACGTGGATATTCGCCTGACACTGGATGTGACCTTTGGTGCGGTGGACCTCTATGTCTCCACCTCCTATGACACCTTTGTGGTCCGTGTGGCCCCCGACACCGGCGTCCACACCGTGCATATCCAGCCCCCACCGCCTCCACCCCCACCCCCACCTCCTGCTGATGGTGGGCCCCGGGGGGCTGGGGATGCAGGTGGACCAGGGACTGGCAGTGGGTCAGGCGCCCCAGCAGAGCCACGGGTGCGAGAGGTGTGGCCACGGGGCCTGATTACCTACGTGACGGTAACGGAGCCATCGGCAGTACTGGTGGTCCGCAGTGTGCGGGACCGGCTGGTCATCACCTACCCACACGAACACCATGCTCTCAAGTCGAGCCGCTTCTACCTACTGCTGCTGGGTGTGGGAGACCCCAGTGGACCGGGTGCCAATGGCTCAGCTGACTCGCAGGGCCTACTCTTCTTTCGGCAGGACCAGGCCCACATCGATCTGTTTGTCTTCTTCTCCGTCTTCTTCTCCTGCTTTTTCCTCTTCTTGTCACTTTGTGTGCTCCTCTGGAAAGCCAAGCAGGCCCTGGACCAGCGGCAGGAGCAACGCCGGCACTTGCAGGAGATGACCAAGATGGCCAGCCGCCCCTTTGCCAAGGTCACTGTCTGCTTTCCACCAGATCCTACTGCCCCAGCCCCTGCCTGGAAGCCACCTGGGCTCCCACCGCCTGCCTTCCGCCGCTCTGAACCCTTCCTGGCACCCCTGCTGCTGACAGGGGCCGGTGGTCCCTGGGGACCCATGGGAGGAGGCTGCTGCCCACCAGCCATCCCTGCCAGCACCGCTGGCCTGCGAGCTGGGCCCATCACCCTGGAGCCCACAGAAGATGGCATGGCTGGAGTGGCCACACTGCTACTCCAGCTGCCTGGTGGGCCCCATGCACCCAATGGTGCCTGCCTGGGGTCAGCCCTTGTCACTCTGCGGCATAGGCTGCACGAGTACTGTGGAGGTGGCGGGGGGGCCGGGGGCAGTGGGCATGGAGCTGGTGCAGGCCGGAAGGGATTGTTGAGCCAGGACAACCTCACCAGCATGTCCCTCTGACCTGCCAAGGGTCCTCAGCTACACCAACCAAGTCACCTGATGGGGCCACCCTGGACTGGGGGCCTTTGGACACTGTCTCCTCAGACCACTGGTTCCCTTTCCCCCAGGGTCTCCTTTGTTCTGCATTCAGCAACTATTTATTGAGTACCTACTTTGCACCAGGAACTGCTATAGGCACAGAGCAAAGCAGGAAATGAGGGGATCTTACAGATCTTCCCTGATCTTACAGATTTGGGTTCTCGTGAAGGGAGACAATCACACGTGCGCACACAGCAGGGTGGTTCCTGGGAGGGAGAGGTGCTGTGAGATCATAGCAGGATGTGGCAGTGAAGAACTGGCATAGTCGATTGTGCATTCAGAGAAGCTAGACAGAAGGACAGAGGATGTGACCATGGCAAGAGCTTTGGAAAATAACTTACAAACAGAGGCAAAAAAAAAAAAAAAAAAAAGCCATGAGCGGGGTTTATTGAAAGGACTAGAAAACTGGCCATCATGACCCAGATCAAGTGTGAAGAGATGAGATTAAGGACAGGTTGGATGTTCTGGTCCCAGGTAGGTTTTGGTTTTATTCTCAGGGTAATGGGAAGCTCTTGGAGGGTTTGGGGTGTGACAGGGTCCCTGCCTATTTAAGCAGCTGTTTAGCTGAGGTGGGGAGAATGGGTTGGAGTGGGCAGGAGAGGCAGCAGGAGACAAGGGGTGACAGCTGGATTGGGGTGGTAGCAGTGGTGGGGGGAGTCAGGGCCAAGCATAAGATGAGTGTAGAAGGTTGCAGTAATAGCGTGGATGTCAGGGTAAGGAAGGGGACACATTCTGGATGACCCTAACTCTAGCCTAAACCAGGAGTGGATAGTGGGTTCCTTTTTTAAGATGGGGAAAAATGGGGTTTGTGGCGAAGATACAGGGTCCAGGTTTGGAGGAAGAGGATGTAGCCCAGTGGCAGAGTACTTGCCTAACTGCAAGGCCATGGGCTCAGTCCCCAGTACCACACACAAGTTCAAGTTTTGACATGAGGTGCACTTTGAATATCAACTTCAGTCAGTCCGGGTGGGCGTACAGAAACCACCAGGAGTAGTTCAGCAGAAGGAATCGAGCAGTGGGAACCGGTATTGCTGCTGAGAGCAGTGGCTGGTAAGAGGAGGGACAGTGAGATCGCCCAGCAGTGAACAAGAGCAGGAAGCAGCTTCTGCCCCGCTGGGCTGGAGGGACAAAGCTGAGTGGTAACATTCTGACCCTGGATCCAGAGTCACCTGGTGAAGCCAGAGAGATGCACCTGTTGGAAGTGAGCCTCAGAGGGGACAACCCCTGCCTGAGATGCCCCCCAGATGGGTGTGGGTGTTGGTGGGGGCAGGGGTATCACGATTGGAGAGGGACTTGGTGGAGCGATAGCCCCACAGCTCTTCAGATGGTGTTGCCTTGACAACTTTGGAGCTCTCCCCAGGGGCCAACCCCACCTGAGCCACCACCTTGGACTTTTTGAGCTCTACACCTTGAAGACCCCCTCACTTCCCCTAGTTCTAACCATCTTCCTGAACTTGGGGCTCTTCCCCCTAGACTCCAACCCCTAGTTGCTGTTTTGGTCCTTGTGTGACTGGCCCACATTCCCTTGCTGTGGGGTCCGCAGTCTGAGAGGCGCCCCATGTTGCGTGCATGTCAGAGGCAGCAGGGGTCACCTCATCTGAAGAGGAGGAGGGGAGCTACTGAATCAACAAATAAAAGAGTGGGGGATGACCTGGTATCTGAATGTAATCTTCATGCGGGAGACAGAGGAATGGATGTGAGCTCTCAGATGGGTAAGTTGGATAAATGCCCATATTGTGGTGTACCTCCAAGCTATGTGACCTGGGCCTGGCTCCCGTGTCCTTCCTAGGTGGTGGTGGTGCAGTATGGCAGGACTCTTGCTTCCTGGAAGGAATGAACCAAGGGCAGCTGAAACGGAGGTCTTTGACCCTTCCCTAGATCCCAGCCACAGGGAGACCCCAGTTTGGCTCAGGAGGGAAAACAACTGCCTTGGTCCCGGGTTTTATTCTGGGCCCTAACATAAGACAGAAGAGTTCAAACCAGACAGCGCAGAGACTGAAATTAAGCCATAGCACCATGATCTTTCTCTAATTCAAGTATACTCTCAAGGTCAAAGCTGAAAGCATCATAGGAGAGTCCCAGTCCCCTGGACAAGCAAGAGCCCACACTGAGGTCAGGGAGCTAAAGACTTCTCCATTGACCTTGACTGCCTGGGCACCCTGCTGGGAGTGCTCAAAAGATCTTTTTTTTTTTTTTTTTTTTTTTTTTTTTTGCTCAATTTGGCCCTAAGCATAAAACTGGCAATTTCAGGTGCTCAGACAAGGACTTAGAAATATATTAGGTTTGGGGAGTGCTTGAGTCCAGTGTGGCCCACGGGTAGTATGGTATTTGTGGGCTTTGTGTGCAATTTAGGGGATTTTCAGGGATTATTCCTTTATGCACTGATGGTAGTAGTACCACCCTCCAAGATGTATGTGACTGTGAACTTGGCATGTATTGATTATCATGTGCTGGAGAGTTGGCTTGGCATGTTATTGCTGTGGTCTTATTTGATCTTCCCAAGAACTGTATGAGGTAGGAATTGTGTAATCCCCATTTTGCAGACAGGAAAGGATTGTAGACATCATTTGGCTGTTGAGTGAGTAGCAGCTGCCATCTGAACCCTGGCTAGCTGACTCAAATCCATGTGCCTGACCAGCATGCTGTCCTACCTCTTGGGAAAGGAGCCCTCCGCTTAGCACAGGTCAGCGTAGCTGAGAGCTGTCCCAGGACAAAGTGGGTCCTAGAGTCAGGGTGTACAAATTGGGATTTCCGTTTGGGGATAAAGCAGAATTAACCAACCTGGAGCTGACGGCAGTGAGCTGCTTGGAGAGAAGAAATCCTGAGCATGGGACAGTATATCCTGACCAGAAAGGAGCCCTTAGGTAATGTCCCTTCCTAGCCATCACCCTGTGACTTAACCTTCCTAAAAAGAGCATGTGTACTATGACTGGTCCTTTTCTCTGGGACAAAAGCCATTCTCCCTTTTTCATCTGTCTCTCTGAAATCAAGAGGCTCATGGCGGGTGAATGCCTAGGCATGGGAGACCAGAGGCTTGGTTTCTAGCCCACTTGTGGCTGCCAACATAACATCCTGGAGCCTTAGGGGAATGGGGATCATTTTACCAAGGTTCTGTAACCCTCCAGGCACTGTACAGGGGCTTGGCGTGAGTGTTTTAGTTTCCCCAACATCCCCACTGAGAAACTTATTCTCCCATTTTGTAGATTTGAAAGCTAAGTCTCTTCTTTAAAAACTTGGAGCCGGGTGCGGTGGCACGCACCTGTAATCCCAGTGACTCAGGAGGGTGAGGCAGGAGGATCATGAGTTAAAGCCAGCCTCAGCAAAAGTGAAGTGCTAAGCAACTCAGTGAGACCCTGTCTCTAAATAAAATCAAAATAGGGCTGGGGATGTGACTCAGTGCCCCTGAGTTCAATCCCTGGTATCCCCCTCAAAAAAAGTAATCCACAAAAATCTTGGGGCAAATTAAGAGGCAAACTGGATTCTGATACAAACTGACTCCATTGCTCCTCCCATCACCTCCAAAATCACTTCCCTTTTTTAAGCCTGTGTCATCCACCCGGGATCACCTACAGTGGGTCCTACACTGTTCTGGATGCTGAGGACACAGCAGTGAAAAAGGTCCCTGCCTTCCTGGAACAGATAAACGAATAGGGTGCCCCCAAATAAGTAAATGATGTAGTATCTTGGAATGTGGCCAGAAAAGGCAGTAAAGGGAGGAAGGTTGGTACTTGCAATTTAAGGTTAAGTTGGGAAGAAAAGCCCTCTCTATAATATGATGTGAGCAGAAGTAGGGGCCAGCCAGACAGCAGCTGAGGGAAGAGCCAGAGCAAAGCCCCTGAGATGGGAGTACGCCTACCTCGTATTTAGAGAAACAACAGACCAACGTGGTTAGAGCAGAAGAAATAAGGGGTATACAGAAAGGAGACAAGGTTACAGCGAATTATAGGCAGATCCTGCATGTCCTTGGGCCACAGTGAGGACACTGGCTTTTACTTTGGGGGTGGAGCACAGGAGCGTCCTGAGCACAGGAGGGATATGGTTCAACCTAGGGGTCCCAGGATTCCTCTGTGGGAAGCACGACAAGAAAGCTGTCACATTCCTTCAGGTTGAAAAGGAGAGTGGAGTAAACCAGATGGGGGCAGCAGAGTGGGTAGGAGTGAGATTCGGCGGGGAATTCTGGAAGTAGAGCCAACAGAATCTGTTGACAGCTTGGCACTGGGGGAAAGAGACAGTGACTGAGCCGCCAGGATAGAGCATGCTATTTCCTGAGATTGGGGAGAAGGTGGGAGGAGTAGGGGCGGGGTGGGCCAGAAGTTAGGTGGGGATATGTTAAATTTGAGGCAGCTCCCAGATATTCTAAGTGAAGATGTCACTTGAGAGAGAGAGAGGGGCGGGGGGAGGAATAACAGCAAAAAATAGTGACAATATGTTAATGTGGGAATATTCTATTATAATACACATAATAGTAATATTAACAATAATGATTAATTGAAGTCACACTTTGGCCTTTCCGTGTCTTCTATCACTTGTCCTTATAGTAGCATTTTGGGATATGAGAGATTATTATCCTCAGAGGAGAAAACAAGCTCAGAAAGGTTTATGAATTCACTGAAATAACACAGCTAGTAAGTAGTGAGAGTCAAGATCAGATGCCAAGTCTGTCCAATTCTGAGACCTGAACATTCTATGATCTACAAGTTGCTTTTGCAGAAAATGTTACTGAATAAACATGGGTCTGCCTGCAGCACAATGGAGCCATCAGTTGAGTGGCAGGGTGGTGGGAGAGAAAGGCCTTTATTATAATAAAGATTACAAGATGGTGAACCAGCAGTCTATCATCCTAAAGGACCATCTTGCTGGAAGCTGATTTAAGAGTGGATATAGGAGATGGTTGATTATAGCTTGGTGGGTGCCTTCTGACAGGTGGGGGTTTGTGACCAGATGCATAGCGAGTTTTTTTCTTTTTTGTACTGGGTACTGAACCTAGGGGTGCTATACCAGTGAACCACACCCCCAGCCCTTTTTCATTTTATTTTGAGACAGGGCCTTGCTAAATTTCTTAGGATCTCACTAAGTTGCTGAGGCTGCTTTGTGCTTGTGATCCTCCTGCCTCAGCCTCCTGAATCATTGAGATTACAGGCATGTGCCACTGTGCCTTGCCACATATGGTCTTTTTAAAAAATACTTTTTAATGTTGATAGACCTTTATTTTATTCATTTACTTACATGTGGTGCTGAGAATCCAACCCAGTGCCTCACACATGCTAGGCAAACACTGTACCACGGAGCCACAACCTCAACCCCCACATATGGTCTTAGTAATCTAGTTACAAGATGTTTTTAGTGCTACAGATCTCAAGAAAAACAGTGGTTTTACATGCAATTTCCAACATATAACTCAATGGACAGGCCAGAAGGGGGTAGTTGCCCAGAAGCGCTGTTGCTGATCACGGTAGGAAATGAGAGAAAGCATACTGCCTGGCACACACCTGTTATCCTGGCTACTTGGAGGCTGAGGCAGGAAAATCTCAAGTTTGAGGCCAGCCTCAGCAACTCAGCAAAATACTGTCTTTAAATAAATAAATAAATAAAAGGTCTAGGGGTAGCTCAGTGGGGTAGCCCTGGGTTCAATCTTTAGTAACATAGAAACAAAACCAAAACATACTTCACCTGACTATTGTGAAAGACAAGGGTCTGGTGAAGTTAAATATGGAGTTGGGCATGCGAAGGCAGAGAGAGTCTCTCCCTTCATGCTTAGCTTCATAAAGAGGGTTGATTGGGGAGGGCAAGAACAAGAGCCCTGAAATTTCAAGGCACTGGGTGCTCCTTGAGAGGGTTTGCTGGGTGAGCTGGTTAAAACTCCTTGAAAAAGTGCCATCCTTCTCCCTTCTGACTCTGAGCTCAGAGACACAAGTAGGAGCCAGAATAGTTTGAACCCCTGATCTTTTCACTTGGCCAGGTTTGGCTTTCCCTGCTCTCGCCATCAGTTCTAGACCTGCAGATTTGGGGTCAGCCAAGAGAGGAATTAACTTTCTTTGCACAGTCCTGCAATATGCACTCTGACAATGAGTGCTCTCAGTGACGCCTCCTGAATAGCCTGAGGCCCCAACTGCTCATGTCCTCACAGAAGTCAAAATCCAGCACCCAAGGCCAGCCTGGATACCTTCTACTCTTCCCCCTTTATTCCAGGCTAACTCTGTCCTCACTGGAAAAGGCAATAGGACATTCCTCAGTAGGAGACTAGTTTTTTTGGAGACTTGGGAGGACAAGTTGTCCTCTGTGCTGGGCTGAATTAGGAAAATGGAAAATTGAGCCCATCGTCAAATTCTCCCCAATTTCAGTCATTAGAGAGGGGTCTTGCTAAAGATGAGATAGGCGAAGTGTACTTAACCAAAGTAAACATCGATTCCATTTATTTCTCAATTTCTGTTCTAGGTGCTATCAGATTGTGAATCAGAAGGAAGGGAGGGAGGGAGGGGCACACCACTGTCAACCCAGCAACAAGGGAGGCTGAGGCAGGAGAATCACCAGTTCCAGACCATGTTCAGGAATTTAGCGAGGCTCTCAGCAACTTAGAGAAAACTTGTCTCAAAATAAAAAGAGCTCAGTGGTAAAGTGCCCCTCAGTTCAATCCCCAGTACAAAAAAAGGGGGTGCAGTGGGAGTGAAGGATAGGGATGTGAAGAGTTGATAGAACTAGAAAATCCTTAGGTTGCCTTTCAGCTCCACAGAGCCTTAAGCTTGGCAGTTCTTTGCTTTGGAGAAAAAAGTTCCCCAAACCTGTTAGTTGAAGCATGAAGTCAAAAGCCCACACGTATTGACTGAGCTTAGGGGAGGGCTTAGTTTTTTTCTTTGAACTTCAGAACTTGAGCTCTATCAAGTCTGCCTTTCTGGTTTTGCTTATTTTCAGGATGTGGGCACAGCTTCAGGTAGGGAATCTGCTGCTAAGGGATTTCTGGTTTTACTGGGTTAGTAAGAACACTTGGCCTCAGAGAGGGAAGACTCACCAAAGTCATATACACAGCCTGTCCTATCAGATGCCAGACTCCTAGGCATCTTTCACGTCCCCACCTCGTTCACCAAACCTCCCTCTCCACCCAGATTCCTTACCCGGGAAAAAAAAAAAAAAAAAAAAAAAAGGATGTAGGCGGGGTTGGTTTTCAGGTTTTAATTGTGGGTGTATTTTTGGTGGTAAGATGGAAGGCGGGGCAGGCTCTCCCAGGAGGGACCAGAGGCGGGAGTGGTGGACTAGGAGGAGGAAGAAGGGGAACGTCTTTACTCTCGGATCTTCAGTTCCCGCGCCATCTGACAGAGGGCGCAGGGCAGACAAAAAGTGAGGGCCGCCCAATCGTGCCCGACGGAACCCTGGAGGGTGGAAGAGAGAGGTGAGGAGCGCTGCCTGGGGTCCCCAGGGGCCAGTCCCCAGCCGCCGGCTCCCGCGGGGCTGGGCCGGGCACGCACCTGGATGTGGTAGCGCTCGCGCATGCCGGTGCGGAGGGAGTGCAGGCCTCCGGGCAGGTACGGAGCGCAGCAGCACTCGCCGAAGTCGTCGGAGATGCGGCAGGCCAGGCACAGAGGCGCAAAAGTGCCGCACAGACCTGGGCGGGGCGAGGGCCGTCAGGGGCGGGGCCGACGGGCGCCTCCGGTCCCCGCGGGGTGAGGGTCCCGGAGGGAATCGAGGATTGGAGGAAAGGGAGAAAAGAGGTCCCAGAGGGACTTAGGGTTGGAGGAGGCAGAGGGCGTTTAAAGAGGGAGCGGGGTCACAAAGGGGAAAGTTGAGGGTGTAGGGCGGAGGTCGAGGGGAGGTTGAGGGTTGCAAGGCTGAAAGGTCGGGATCCTAGGCGTGTTGGGAGTCCCATGAGGGGGCGAGGGTTAGGAGGAATTCAGGGCCCAAAGAAGGGGGCTGGGAGTGGAATTAGTAGGGTGGACGTCGGAGTGGCGGAGTGGCGTGCAGGTGAGCCTCCCTCCCCTGCCTCCTTTCCCGGGCACTTACAGACGGGCATGTCATTGCAACAGTCCGTGAGACCCGTGTGCCAGTCACTGAGCTGGGTCTGATAGCAGCTGCTGGCGCACTGGGGTTGACTGGTCACGGGGTAGGACATGGCTGCAGAGGTGGGAGGAAGGGGTCAGCAGGCAGCCTGGCAGTGCCTTCTGAGACCAGCACCCCGCCACCCTTCCCTCTGCCGGGCAGTCTGGGCAGGGCCACCAGGCCGCCCACTGAAAGGACACCAATTGCTCCTCCCGGTTCCCTTCTGCCACATCTATGTGTCAACATCCCAGCTGTCCCTGTTGCCGCTGCCTCCTGCACATCTGGTTGAGCTGAGGATAGGGGACTCCTGCTGGTCTGAGGAAAGGTGGGCACCACATCTGGGCAGGGCCTGAACGTGTAGCCTCCTCCTCCTCCACGTCTGGGCCAGAGGGACTGGGTTCCAGCATTTCAGGGACCTCTGGGGTGGAAGCAAGTGCCATTTGTCTTCGAAGCCAGGGTGCCCAGGGGAGGGAGGTAGCCAGGTTCCAGGTACTGGGAGTGTTGCTGGTCCATCCAGTGATCCCACCTTTGCCTTTCACGTTGTCGTGCATCTCGAACTGCATTTCGCTGGCCCTGAGGTGGAGCTGTGGACTTCGGAGGTGGTGCGGCAACAGCTGCAGGAGTCTGTCCAAGGGTTGCGGGATACTGGGGAGGGGAGGGCAGGGGACTGGGGCACCGGGGTCAGGGCTCTCAGAGGAAGGGGAACTGGGAAGAAAGAGGCCAAGTCAGCCTGCCAGCTGGGAGAGACATGGAATCCGGGATGGATAGGGTGGGGGCGAGAGACTCGCCCATCTCTTTACAGCTGCCCGACAGACCCCAGAGGACCCTCCTCATAGCAGAGGCAGAGATGGAGAGAGAGAGAGAGAGAGAGAGAGAGAGAGAGAGAGAGAGAGAGAGAGAGAGAGAGAGGTAGAGGCAGAGACAAGGGGAGAAGGAGATCAGAGCCAGGTGCCCAGAGATGCTGCCAGTAGCGCACACGGTCCCAGCACTCCGATTCCTCTGCAAGCCCATTTTGCAGAGAGAACACTGAGGCTCAGAGAGGTCAAGAGAAATGTACCCCCATGTGATGGCCCAGGCCAAGTGCATTAAAAGACAGGATACTGGGCCCCTGGGTTATCAACCTCAAACCAGTCTCACTCGGGTTGAGAAGGCTGATTCAGGGGGCATTGAGAAGGACAGAGATGTCAGAGACAGACTGTCAGAGATATGAAGGGAGACAGTGACTGGAGCAGGGTGAGGGGAGAACAGAGGCGCCAGCCTCAGAGCTGAGGACTTGGGAAGGGAAGGGTGCTCCTACCTGCAGGCAACGACGGAGTGGTGATGGAGACAGGTGTTCGTGACACGGGCACTGAGTTCTCTGTCTAAGGCCAAGAGCTGTTTATATGGGTCTGGCCACACAGCCCTGGGCGGGGCTCTGACAGAGGTGCCCAGGGAGCCAAGCCGGTCTGGCTGACCCTCTTCCCCCAACAGGGATTTCCTGCCCTCCCTCTCCATTCCCCACCCCCCACTTCCCCTCCCGCCTCACCTGTGTGTGTGTGTGGGGAGGAGGGGATGTCCAGGGATGAGGAGATGGGGGTGGGGATGAAAACAGGAGTGGGAAGAGGTAGAGACCAAGAGACAGGGGAGGGACTAGGGGCACTGCTGGGGCAGCTCAGAGGCCAAAAAAGCAGGGAGACAAGGATGGGGAGAGGGAACCGAGACAGAAGGGAGGCAGGAAAGTGGCAAGAGGGGAGGGAGTGGGGGAGGGAGAGAGGAGATTCAGAGGGATGCAGAGACAGGAGGACACAGAATGCTGAGAGACAAAGGCTCACAGATCTGGAGAAATATAACAAAAACGGAAGTTAGGGTTTGGAGAGGAGAGGTGCAGAGGTGGAGGGCTGAAGGGAGGGGCAGGTGAAGGGGAGCCCAGCAAGGCCAGAGGGCAGGAGGGGGCAGGGAAATGGCAGTGAGAGGCGGGGTGGTACAGGACAGAGTTTGGAGTGGGGCTCCCCTTTAAGGCTCCCAGCATGCTTAGTGGCTTCACCACGCTGCCTTCCTGGGAGATGGGGACATTGTCTTCCCATTCAGGGGCAGGGGACGGGGGCAGGGGCTGACGGGGAAGTGTGTTTTGGGGAGTGATTCATGTAGGGACCAAAATCAGGGCTCCATTCACCTCTAGTCCACACTGGGAAGGGAGGAGGCAGAAACTGTGAAAGGAACTGAAGGATGTAGCTATGGCCCCCTGGTCACATCTGGGTCCTCATAGAGCAGAAAACGGGACTGGGGAGAGCCTGGAAGCCTGAGTCTAAGGGAGGAGGGCTGGGGCCTGGGCGCCTGGGTCTGCGGGAGGGGTTTGGGGTCTGGACTGTGGCATCTCATCTTGTTAAGCTAGCTTGCACATCCCCAGGTAGGTAGGGGTCCTGAGGTTTCAAACTGCTGGGCTCCAGGGGTGAAGCTGGGGGATAGATGCTCAAGTTGCCAAAGTCTCCCCTCAGCAGGACTGACGGGGTTGAACATGACTCAGTGAGGGAAGCGGTGTTAGGGCTGGGTGGGGTTCCTAGCATGGGTGTCACCCCCCAAAATGTAGGAGGCACCAGAAAATTGGGGTGTCACCTATAGAGAAGGTAGTATCGTCACTCCACTAGGCATGGACATGGGGTGATGGCAAGTGGATAACCCGCTGGCCTGGGATCACAGCTTCCCCACACACCCAACATGCCAGGGCCCAAACCCTGGTCTCCCAGCACCTCCCATTTGTCTGGTTCTCTGTTTCCAGACGTCTGGGCAGCACTGCCTGTGCATGCCAGTCACTAGGTCCAGGAGCCTGCGTGTGTGGGGGACATCTCCCCACTTACTTCCTGCATACTTGTATCCCCATCTCTGCATCTTCATTTCTACATCTCTGCAAATCGGTTTCTGAATCTGTGTCTGTCTCCACTTTTCTTAGTCTCTCTCCTCCCAGGCTTTGTGTCTCTGTGTCCTTATGCTGGGGTTTCTGTCTCCTGTCTTGGGGTCTCTCCTCACCTCTCCCCATCTCTCCCTTCTGCAAGCCTACTCCATGGAGGCAGCCACAGGGCCTGTCTTCCCAACTATGCAGACTATGGGCTTCAGGTGACGCAAGTCAGTCATCTCTGAGGACCTTCAGGTGACGCAGTCAATCATCTTTGAGGACCCTCAGGCTCCCATGATGACAATCTGAGTTGTTCTCAAGTTTCTTCTTCTGATACAGCCTGGGGGCCCCAATTAGATAGAGCGACTCATGTAGATGAGGAAATCGGGACTGGGGAAGCTGTGAGGTGGCCTCTTTGGAGGTGAGGAGAGCAGGGAGCAGGAAGAGGTGAGGCCTGGGGAGCTGAGGAATGCCCATGGCCCAGCCACTAGGCATCTGGCTTCTGTCCCCCTCAAATGGGGTTGTCAGATACAGGATGTCTGGTTTGATTGAAATTTCAGATAAACAATGAATATATATATTTTTTAGTGTAGTAAATTCCATGCACTACTTGGGACATACTAAAAAATTATTTGGTTGCTTTTTGTTTGTATCGTGGTACTAGAGATTGAACCCAGGGTGCTTTACCACTGAACTACATCTCCAGTCCTTTATTCTTTATTTTGAGACAGGGTCTTGCTAAGTTGCTGAGGTTGCCCTTGAACTTGGAATCCTCCTGCCTCATCCTGCCATGTGACTGGGATTACAGACTTGCACCACGGTACTCCTGGGCTCAAGTGATCCTCCTGCCTCTGCTTTGCCTTGCTGGGACTACAGATGTACACCACCATGTATTTTTATTTGCTAAATCTGGAATCCCATCTTCAAAAGTAGGAATCCAGGACTAAGGCCCCCTGTTTTCCAGAACCCAGTTGTCTAGGCCCCAGCCCCCTATGCTCTCAGCACATAGAAGTCCAGGCTTCCAGCCCCTCTGTCTCCAGAATCCGGGTCTGAACCCTGTTGCCCAACATGGGTTTCACAAGGTAGATTGTGCCATCCATGGCTCTGGCGGAACCGGTCTGGCTGAGCAGTCAAGAAGGGGACCCTCCTTCCCATCCTAAACCTGCTGTTTCCTTGAGGGACTGCCCAGCGGGACAGGAGGGACTCAGGGAACTGTGGGTGTATCACTGAGTCTGGTTTGGGTGTGTTGTGACTCCGTATATGGTTGTGTGATTGTGTGAAGATTGTCTCTTTGCCTTACTTCTGTGGTCTGTGGGAGACATGTGAGGGGTCCCTTCTATTTGTGTGTTGTATTACACACCTGTGATTCTACACACTATGCATTGAGTTGGGGAATGTCCTCAGTTATTGTAGTTCTGCAATTCCTCCTGGATTGGGCAGCAAATATTTATTGAGGACTAGCTCTACTGGATGGACTCTAGAGCCAGAAGACCTGGGTTCACATCCCACCTGCCTCTTACTGGCTGGGAAACCTTGGGCAAGTCGCCAAATTTCACTGCACCTCATTTTCCCCATCTGTAAATTGGGTTGTTGCAAATGGAGTTCTTGAGAGGATTGAAATGATTAATTCATGTGAAGGGCTTACAATTGTGCCAGGCACCTAGGAAACATTTTGGGTGATGATGATGATGATGATTATATTCTGTTCATTGCTAAAGATCCAATAGTGAACAAAATCCAGTCTTAGCTCATGTTCCTTCTAGTGGGGACTGAATCTGTGGCTTTTCAGGGGCTGGGCATATAATTGCAGAGCCAGGTCTGTGTGCATGTGGAATAGGGTATTTCTGTCAGTGCAGGTGATTCTGTGATGTGTGCCTGTTGGTGCTTGAAGGCGATTATATGTGCCCAATGTGTGCCTCTCATTATGTGGGTTCAAATGCAAGATCACACCTCACAAGTATTGCGAGGGAACGTGTTTGGTGTGACCTTGTGTTTCCAACTCCCAGGTGCTGGAAGTGTGTCTGTATCTGGAGCATTGAGACCCTCTTGCTCCACTCCCCTGCATGTCCCACAGGTGACCCTGGGAGGCTGACGTCTTCCAAAATGAGCCTCAGTTTCAGTCCAGTGTGGACAGTGGGCCTAGTGGCATTGGGAGAAATGCAAGGGCAAAAGGGAAGGTGGGAGGAGACTGTGAGGCCAGGATAGGCTGAGGAACGTCATGGTGACACAGAGGGAAATGGTGGGATAGGGACGAGGAAGAGCTGCACAGGGCGTTTGTCCCTGTGTCTCTGCACAGGCATCTTTGTCCATCCCATAAGCATTTGCTGAGTCTCTGCAATGTATTGGGGCCTCTAGGGGGCATCAGTAGAGATGAAGACCCACCAGGAAGCTGTTACCCAGGGCGGCCCACCTGTCACCTTGATGGGCTACAGTGACAGTTCTGAGTGAAGGAGATGTGGAGATGGTGAGGGAGAGGGAGGGCCCTGCCCATTTCCAATCCTCCCTGAGGCCTGATCTGTTCAGATCAAAGTACTGAAGCCATGAGGGAAAGGACCCTCCCAGGCCAGGGGCTCCCCATGAATCATTTTCTTATCATCTTTTAATGGGATAATGACACATCTGCTTTGTCCTAATCACCATTTTCTACCCCAACTAGGCCCAACACCCACAGCAAGTAGGGTTAGACAAGCCTGGTGTCATGGAGACAGGGGAGGAAATACCTGGAGTCCCCATCCTTGTCACCCCTAATGACCTGGGAGTCTCAGCTCCCAGTTCCTCTTCTTTGGTTGACTGTCTGCCATTTCATCTCTTCTCTCTCTGGGCCAGTCTTTATTTCTTTGTTTATTTATCTCTTCGTCTTCATCTGTTTTTTTGTGTTTCTCCTGTCTCTTTACGTCTGTATCCTTTTTTTTTTTTTTTTTTTATCTGTATCTCGATTCTCCTGCACTGGACCTCAATTTTCTCACTTGTAAAATGGGGATAATAATAATAATAATGATAATAATCTGATCTCTTAGAACTGTGAAGAGGAAGACATCAAATAATTATGTAAAATGCTTAGTACAGAACCCAGGTCACAGTAAATTCAGCACAAGAGAACTCTATTATTATTATTGTTTTATTATTTTTATCTCTCCATTGGTATCTGTTTTTCTCTTTGTCTCCAAGTGCATCTCAAGTCCCCTCCCTCTCTGGGATCCTTTTGTAGACAGCGCCCTGCCCTGGCTTCTCTGGGGGATGTGGAAAGGGCATATCCAGGCCAGAGCTTCTCTGCCCTCTCCATCTCTGTTCCATGCTCCACCTCAGGACACAGAACACTTTGCCTGGGGGCAAGGCCTGGCTCCAATCCCATAAATAACCTCATAAAATCCTGAATCCCAAATCCGTCATGCCTGGACGGCCAATGACTCCCGGGATCCAGGTTCCTAGACCTCAGTCTTTCAGGTTCCCCAGCCCACTCCTCTTTCAGACCCAGATGTTAGGACCCCTCAATCCCTCCTTCTCTCGGGTCCTAAGTCCCCTGCTTCTTTAGCAAGGAGTCTGCACTCCCAAGACCCCATTCTCCCTCGAGACCCAAAGGTGAGGTCAGCAAAGAACTCAGGTATGGGCACCAGAAACCACATTCTGGGCCATTCTGTCCGGGACCACGCCCAGTCACCAGCCCCTTCAGTTTCTCTTCAGAGGCGGGTCTGACACTCGAGGCAGTCTTCCCGAGTCTAGCTTGCAATAAGCTACCCATGACGTCAGACACTATCATCCAGCCAATAGACACTCTGCTTCCCGCCTCCCCAGACCAATCAGGACGCTTTCTCTGGCGGGCGTGGTCTGCAGCCAAAGTCCAACAGGATAGGCTCTCGTAGATGCCAGTCTCCTCCAGTCCTTGCCAGTTTGCCAATAGACTGAGAACTGCTGGGTCCGGATCCAGGTGGGTTCCGCAGAGGCCAGAGTAAGCTCGCGGGGAAACCAGTTCTGCGGGTCCGGCCGGGTAAGCCCTTTCCAGAATGACCAGTATTGGGATTCTGACCATAGCTCGGACGGGAAACGGCGAGACTTGCGGCGGAGCGGGGAGTTCAACCAAGGGGAACCCATTTTGCTTTATTGGAGAAACTGCCCAGGGTTGCATGATCTCGGTTATTCATCCATTCATTCCTTCCACCCGGTACTTGATTCTCATCTGCCCCGCCTGCTCTGTTTAGCCATCCGTTCAGCTCTTCCTCCTCTCTTTAATTCCCTCACTCGCTGATTCCCTGGTATAGCCACTCACAGCTCATTCACTCACCCACCCATTACTTAAACAGACATTTCCTGAGGCTTCTGGTGTGCCAGCCCTGGTGCTGGGCGATGGTGGTGAACAAGATGAGTCAAGCTTAGTCCCTGCCCTCAAGGAGCCCCGGTCAAATGGGAGGAATGACATTGACAGGCAGGGGTGTGAAGGGGAGGGGCAGCCCAGGAGAGCCTTTTGGGGGAGTGGCATGGTCAGGAAAGGATTCCCAGAGGAGGGGTCATTGGAGTTGGATCTTGGGAGAGCAGAAGGTGCCAGGCAAAGGTGAAGAGGGTGTGGGAAGGATCTTTCAGTCTGTGCAAAGACAGGGAGATGTGCAGGATCATTATGTGCCCAAGCAGAAGGCCAATCATGTCCTCCTTGCTAGCAAAGGAACTGTAAGACTGGAATAGAATGAGCATGAGGAGGTGGGCAGAGGCCAGACTGGGGAGCTTGGACTTTGTCCTGGGGGTAGGTTGGGGAATGGGGAGCCACCTAACAGTTTAGAGTTAGGGGTGGTGGGTCAGAACTGGGACCAGAACTGGAGGAATGAGACTGGAAGCTAGTAGCCCAGGTGGTGGCTTTTGCAGGGACCCAGGCATGAAAGGATGAAGCATGGATCAGGGCAGAAGCTGAGGGGATGAGACTAAGATTCAGGAGGCAGAGAGAACAGAATAGGGGGTTGATGGGCTATAAGACAAGGGGGTGATCTGGACAAGATCCAGAGCTCTTCTTCATCTCAGGGAACAGGAAAAGGAACAGGTTGGCACGTCATGACTGTTTTGACAGAGATGAACTAGAGGTCCTAGGAGCAGCGGGTGGATCTGGACCCTCAGGGGAATTCTGGGCTGTGGCTCCTCCCCAACATAGGTCACTTGTTGATGAATGAGGGCCTCTCAGATAAGGATCCCCCTGCTTTCCATCCCCTTAGAAAACTGCTTTCTTTTCTTTTTTGGCACTGGGGATTGAACCCAGAGGTGTTTTACCACTGAGTCACATGCCCAGCACGTTTTTTATTTTTTATTTTAAGACAGGGTCTCACTAAGTTGCTTCGGGCCTTGCTAAGTTGCTGAGGCTGACTTTGAACTTGGGATCCTCCTGTCTCAGCCTCCTACACTGCTGGGATTACAGGCGTGCACCTGTGCCCTGCAGGAAATTGCTTTCTTGTGCTTCTGCATCTTCTGTCTCTTAACCTGGCAGTTTTAGAGCATGTTCCATCATCTCTAAACATGCACAACCCTGCACCAAGCTCCTGTGAATTCTCTCTTACCCTTTTGCCATCAAAGACTTGGTACCTACTGACCCAATTCCTTTCCTTCTGTTTCCTCTTCGACCTACCATATCTGGCTGCCCATCTCCCATGGCCCTATGAGGACTCTGCCCAAGGTCCCCAAGGTCACCTGCTCATTGTTGAGGTCTGAGAATAACATTTCAATCCTCATCTGTCATAGACCACTCCCTTTGCCTGAAACTCCCTTTGCTTTACATCCTCTTTCCTGGCTCACTTCCTCTCCAGCTGCTCAACCCTCCAGTACTTCCTTCCTCTGCCCACTCCTTTACTGGGGGCAGTGGTCCTCAGGACTCTGTCCTGGCCCTCCTTTAGTTTCACCTGCCGACTCTTCCTAGAAAGGTCCCAGTCCCTTGGCTCTAGTCAGAAGTGAGTGCTCACACTGCTCTCCTCTCTCCTCCTTTCTCCTGGATGCCCCTTCTAGAGTGTCTCAAAGAGACCTTTGACCTGTGTCCAAAACAGCTCTCAGCATCACCCCCTTCACATACATACACCTCATTGTCCACCTGCTTCCCTGGCTAGACCATCATCCTTGCTCCCCTGTAACCTCATCCCTAGCCTCAATAAATCCTAATGGTCCAACCTCAGTTATGGCTCTGTGTCGCTCTGCCTACATTCCCTACCCTGTAGGCTCTGTCCCAGCTCAGGCCTTGCTCTGCCACCTCTGCTTCCAGGGGTCCAGTCTTGCTCTTTAGGTCCATCCCCTAATGCCCCAGCAGGCTCTTCTGTGCTAGAACTGATCCTGGCCCTTTCTTCCTCAGGGCGCTTCTGTGGCTCCCCATTGCCCTCCAGCTGTAGTCCAGCTTCACTCCAGGCCCTTCAGGATCTGTCCCTGCTGGCTACTTCAGGCTCTTCCTTCCCCATTTTGCACCTGATCTGGCCAGATGGAGACCTTGATCACTGCCCACTGGTTTTTCACAGCCCGGCATATTTTTTTGCCTAGCAAATTTATGCTCATTCTTTAAGGTTGAGCTCTGATCACCTCCTTTGTGAAGCCCTTCCTGACCACACGGAACCCTAGGGGCTGTAGTAACCTGTCTGCTCCTTCACTCTCCCTGAATCCAGGATCAAAAGCCTCTTGAGGACATTTCCTGGGTATAAATCATCTCTACTCCAAACCTGGGGCCCCCAAGGGGTGAAGCCTCTAGAATCGTTTGGGGGACTGCCTGTCCAACTGGACAGAGCTTCTATTTCCAGTATTTTGGGCGACCAGTTTGTTTCTGGTTTCCTGCCAACTTTGTTCTGTGGGGAGTTTGGGTCACGGACACCTCTGGGACTCAAGAAGTTTATGCATTTTTTTTCCTTGTTGGATGCCTACTCTGGGATTGTAAAGGAAGTAGCCTTTCATTGAATCTGGGAGTCCATCTCACTGAGGGACTGCAAAGGGGAGGCTCTAGGGTCTCTAGGTACTCTACCTGAATTAACGCAGAGTGGTACCACAGGTCTGTGTTAGTAGGAAGCTCCCCCTCAAACAAAAAACCCCACGCGGGCTGGGGATATAGCTCAGTTGGTAGAGTGCTTGCCATTCAAGCACAAAGCCCTGGGTTCAGTCCCCAGTACCGCAAAAAACAAAAACAAACCAACCCCCCGCCCCCCCTCCCCGCCCCCAAAATACCCCGCACTCCCCAGGTTTCTTGGTTCCCAGCAGCAGAGTCCGATGCTGCCCCCTGCTGGGCGATCACCCTCCCTATTTGAGAAAGGCCACAGTAATTAAATATTTTTATTTAGAAAAAACAGACCGACCAGCAGCGCTCTGTCGCAGCAGCAGACGGCAGTGGTGGAGTGCAGGTCCAGCTGTCTCAGTGACCCGTGTGTGTGCGCCCCCTCCCCGAGGCCCGCGTCTCAGCTTTCGGCTCCTGCCCCACCCTTGCGGTCCCCAGTCTTAAGGCACAGCCCACCCCCGCCCGCCCGGTCCCTGAGCGCATTCACCACGGAGGCCGGCGCAGGTGGGAACAAGGTCTTTAGTGCTGTCCCCGCAGCCCCATCTCCCCGCACGGCCTGGTCGGGCTCAGAGCGGCGGTGTGGTGGCGGGTGGAGTGAGGATGAGGCGGATGCGCTCCACGCACAGCTCGGCGGCCTGTCGTGTCTCCCGGCACAGCGAAGCCAGGCTTAGGAAGCCGTGCGGCAGGTCCTCGACCACGCGCAGTGTCACCGGCTGGCCCAGGCTGCGCAGTCGCCTCGCGAACATGACCGAGTCGTCCAGCATGGGGTCCAGGGCGCACGCCTGCGGGACGCACGTGGGGGGCCGACAGACGGGCGTGGGGTGTGGGAACAAGGGAGGAGGGGGAAAACGTGGACACGGACATGGGTTGGACAGAGGCCAGAGATACGGGGGGCGGGGAGTTGGGAGAGAATGGAGGGAACAGGTGAGAGATCCAGCTTTTGACTCCCTAAGCCCCCTGCCCAGCCTCTTGAAGCTGCACAAAATTGCAAATGGGAAGGGCAGCTGGGCTCCTACTGTCCTCCCTTCTCTCATCCGCAGGCACTGTCCTCTCCTGGTGGCACACCTCTCCCCTCTGCCTGCTAACTACCTTGCTCTGCACCTCCAGTGCTCCTCCCTGGGGCACCTGGGCCCAGCCCTGCCCCACCCCAACCCGGCCTCACTGCACCGTCCCAATCCCTGGCTCACCACAATGTGCACAGGTGGCAGGGTCTTCAGCATACTGTCAGGTGCCAGCAGAGGCGACATGAAGGGGTTCTTGACAATGGGTGATGAGTAGAGGGGCATTTGGGTGGCACCCTGGCTCGAGCGCCGTGGGTGGAAACCCTCCGGGAAGGCATTGCCCACCCGGGGGCTACTGTCCTTGGTGCTCCCTTCTTTGGCCTCAACCTCTTCTCTGGCATCCTCAGGCCGTAGAAAGAAGTTAACATCAGAGGGTGTGGAGGGGCCCAGTGTCTCCACAGACAGCGACATCTCAGGGGTGTCTGATGTCTCAGAGCTGCTCTTCAGGTTCAAGTCCTTCAGCGTCAGAATCTTGAGGGAGTCTGTGCCCACTGGGCCCTCAGGCTGGGCCAGGGCAGCCTCTGACACACTGCGACGCATTGACTCTGTGGGAAGGGTAAGGTCAGGGGGTTGGATGGGACCATAGATAACCCTGGCTGTTAGCTGGGTGGCAGATAGGGAAGGTTGGGGGAAGGACAATGGTCTGCAGAGGAGGAACTGCCTCCCTCTCCAGCTGTGGAGGCCCAGGACATTCCCCAGATTCTTCTGGGGGATGGGTGGAGCGTCCCTGTGCCCCAGACTGCAACTCCAACCCAGTAGAGGGAGACACAAGGTGGTTTTGGAGGGGGAGCTATGCTCGAGCAATCGGGTGTGTGTACAATGACTGGGGAGTACAAGTCATTTTGCCTCTGGAAGCCTCAGTTTCTTTCTCTGTATGAAGGAGACAAGAAATAGTCCTTAGCTCATAACGGTGGAAGGATGTAAGAACTCAGTGGGGTAAGTTATATGGGTTTAAGTACTAGAACCCCCAGAGATTATATCAGCATAAGGCTTTATTGCCAGGTTGGTGCCCTGTTCCAGCTGCCTCCTGGACCATAAAAAGCTCAGCCAGCTTTTTATGGCCACTTGACACAAAAGTGTGAACATATCAAAGTGACTAGAATAGTGACAGGTCCACAGGGCTTGAAAGGAGGCTCTGTTCACAGGGATCTGAGTCTGGAGGGTATGTTCGATTCCCAGGGACCCCACATCTGTAGCTGTATTGATCTGTGAAATTCTCCTTCAGGTCTTTCAGTTTTATCTCCTCCCTTTGAGTGACCAGGCAAGCAAATACCCAAATGATATGTCCAGTCTATCTTGGCCTCAACTCTTATTAATTTTATCACGGTGCTTATCACTAG
Organism: Sciurus vulgaris; assembly: GCF_902686455.1. Lineage (NCBI taxonomy): Eukaryota > Metazoa > Chordata > Mammalia > Rodentia > Sciuridae > Sciurus > Sciurus vulgaris. The sequence goes on along the minus strand of NC_136478.1, from coordinate 52,526,472 downwards.
GCCCAGCACCCTACATTTTGGGTTTTATTCTTGTGTATCAATCCATGGAGCAATACAAAAGTGTGAGAATAATCAGTTGAGTGCTCTGTGACACTCTGAAGCAGGACAGCTGACCTGGGCATAGGATGCCAGCATCTTCTACTGCCTGCCAGGTACTATGCTAGGCACTTGACACAATGGGTGCATACACTCCTCACAGTGACTCAGTGATGCAGGTCCTCTTACTGCACCCATTTTATAGAGGAGCAAAGCAAGACTCTCAGATGCTGTTGTCTATGTCACCCAGCAACTGGTAGAATGGGGAGCTACACTGGGGTGTGCACCTCCAGGGGCTGCATTTGTCACATCCATCTTTAGGGACAACCCCAGTGATCTGTGGTCAACATGCCTCCAGTTCAATCCCATTTTAATTGTTTTTGTTTGTACATATTACATCTATCTGAAGATCCTAAAATTAAAAACATTAAGATAAAACACACTTAATTGGAATGACTTTTTTGGGGGGGCACTGGGGGTTGAACCCAGAGACACTCAACCACTGGGCTACATCCCCATCCCTTTTTATTTTTTATTTTGAGACAGGGATTTGCTAAGTTGCTGAGGCTGGCCTTGACTTGCGATTCTCCTGCCTTGGCCTTCCTAGTCACCTGGGTTACATGTGCATGCCACTGTACCTGGCTGGAATGATTTTTTGAATAAAAGGAATTGCACATTCAAAAGTAGATGCAATTCCTATTCAGAGAACACTGTGAATTTCTTAGAGATAGAAAATAAGTTGAAATGGTTGTGTTTTAAAGATCCTCAAATGTTATGGTGAGAAAAAATGGATCCCTGGCTGGAAATGATTTTTGGCTGAGGGGCCTGCTACCTGCCCAGGGCTGGGAATCTCCAGTTCCCCTGTTCTGTCTGCAGATCTACCCACCTTAGGTCCTGGCCCAGCTGCTGGGGATTATAAGCCATGTGAGTATTTCCCTGGAAAAAGCAGAGGGCTGGACCCCCACCTAAGAGCCCAGAGGACTTAGGTAGTTTTTTTTTTTTTTTTTTTTTTTAGGAAAATAAAAATTACTTTTAAAATTTATTGGTTCTTCAGGTAGAGTTCTTGTCATTGAAAATCAGGACATGTGGCATATCTTCAGAGTCATTTCCCAGGGTTTGGTTTGGAAAGCAATTCCTGGCACTCTGAGATGACTTAGAAGACTAAAGGTCCTAGAATTTCTAGGATGTGGACTGGCATGGAAAATCAAAGTTTTTTGGTAAGATCAGGGATGAATACGGGACAGAGCCAGCTGGGAAGGTAGTCTGCTCCACCGTGTACTCCAGGGCTCCGCCCCTTTTCCTACCCTGGGACTTTTGCTGTGCTACTGTATCCCTAATGGCCACCTGTCTGGGTACTTGGCAGTAGGCCACCACTCACCTGCTGTGGGCACTGAGGTCTTCTGGGACTTTTGCCCACTAAACTCTAGGAAGGAATTGAGCCACGAGGAGGCACCCAGGCGGAGATCTCTGAAGAGCAGGGATGTGTCCCGCTGCACCAGTCCCATCATGCCCAGTGCCTTCTGGTCTGAGTTGGAGTGTTCCTCTGTCTCTGCACCTACAGCGTGTATGTTGGGGGCTGAGTTGGTCTCCTCTTTCTAGGCCCAGTCCCAACACCCAGAACACTAGGCAAGTGACTCAAGAATTCTCACTGTTTGAAAAGGAGCAAGAATTCCCCTGCCCAGTCCCTCCTTCCTCAGGCCTGAAGACTGGGCCCCAGCCCCTGTCCCTGCAGGATCCAGGTGTCCAAGTACTCCAGCCCTGCTGCTGAGGGGAAGGGCCATACCTGCATAGGCACTGACACACTTGGAGAGCACACTGAGGGGCAGCAATGGGTCCATGAGGCTCAGGAGGCGGGAGGGAGAGGCGGCTGACTGCAGCATTGTGGCTGGGTAGGCTGCCATGATGCCATCTGGCACCCGTACGCCATAGGCTGCTGCTCGGAGGGCCACAGTAAAACAGAGATTCCCACCAGCACTGTCTCCAGCCAGGCAGATCCGCTCCCCTGTAGAGCCTAGTTGAAGGGGAGGGAAGGATTGGGTCACAGCCTGGCAGGCTCAGTGCAAGGGACTGGGGAAGGGTGCCTGGGCTGGGAGAACGGGGCCTTGGAGATGGGGTGTGGGGTTTCCCAAGGTCTAGAGGGCTGCTGTTTTATTAAAGATTGCCAAAGGGAGACGGGGATCTACCAGAGGATCAGGAAGACCTGGAACGTGAGAGGTGAGGAGATCAGGAAATGCTGGGAGAATAGGGAGGCTGAAGGGTGGAAGGGCTGGTGGTGGTAAAGGGAAGCTCAGGGTCTATTTCCTGAAGGAGGGGCTTCAGAGTCTGGGAAACCGAAGGTAAGTTTAGGCTCACAGCACAGCCACACCCTGCTCTGTGCCTTTCTGTCCTCTCAAGATGTTCGTATGAAGAGCTGGAGAATGGTGCCAGGAAGCTGGCAGTGCAGGGGAGCAGGGGCTGGGGCAGCCATGGAGGAAAGAAGAGATAGGAGAGAGGCTGGCTGAGGAGGCAGAGGCAGTGGAGACTCAGGAGCAGGGGGTAGAGGTGGAGTGCTGAGGTGCAAGGTGGGCTGGGTAAGGGGCAGGCAGTGGCAAGAGGCTGAGGCTTAAGGAGCCATGTGGTCCACTGCCCCTGCCCTGGGCATGGGGGTTGAAGCAGGAGCCTTGGCAGTGGGGGGCTGGGGCTCACCGAGGAGGGCACAGTGCTTGATGGCCCAGCAGTAGGCAAAGAAACACTCCTCCAGCGCACGGGGGAAGGGGGCCTCGGGGGCCAGGGAGTAGTCGATGGAGATAATGGGGGCACCCAGCTCCTGGGCCCAGCTCTTGAGGTAGGGCTCATGAGATTTGGAGGTCTGGGCCACGAAGCCACCGCCATGGAAGTGCACTACCAGGGACCTTGAGCGCGATGTCTGCTGGGGCCGGGGCCGCAGCTCCAGGATCCGCGGGCCCTCGGACTTCACCAGGCTGCACAGCTCCTCACTGTCCTGGGGGTGAAAAGGGAGGAGGCAGGTGAGGCTGCAGTGGGCCTGTCTGGGTCTTGTCCCTCCAGGAGGTATGCTCAGAGAAACAGGATGGGGCAGGTACCCAGCTAGAGGCTGGAGGGCACCCTGGCTGGGTGCTGCCCCTGCTCCTGACTGAGGTCAGGGCCCTACCTGTCCTTCCCGAAGGTCATAGGAGATGAGCCTGACGAGGACAGGCCCAGGGCCTGTGTGGGCCAAAGGAGGCGAGATGGTGACTGTGAGCTTGGGGTCAGAGGACAGAGGCATCTCAAAGGCCTCAGGCGGCAGGCTGAGCAGGCGGCTTACCCTCACTGTGGCTGACGTCATGTTGGCCAGAGACTGGAGGGAGGGAACAGAAGGGCTGCTGCAGAGGGGCTGCCTGCAGGGGGCCCCACACGCCTCCTTTCCTGGCCCATTTTTCCCCTCCTGTGCCATCCCTGGGCCTGGGGCCCTGCAGTGCCTGCCGTGGCTTTGGGTGGGTCTCTGCTCTGGCTCTCAGCGTTCAATCTGTAACTGGTCAGGGTCCTCGCCTGGCCCCATGCTCACCGAGAGCACTTCGATCTCGGTGATGTTCCAGAAGGCTTTCCAGAAGTGAACATCCAGGTTCTGTGTGATCCGCTCAAACTCGGCCCCTCGCAGTTCTGGGTCAATGGCAAAGCGGCCGCTGGTGAAGAGGGAGCTGGCTGTCACACCTAGGGGCCAAAGGGGTGTCAGGGATCCCTGGTGGGTCAGGGTGCTATGCAGGGCTAGGAAAGAGGGACAGGAGGCGAGGCCATGGACGGGACCCAGCTGCACTCACCGAGACCAGTCTCGTTACGTTTGTAGTGCTCCCCGAAGGACACCAGCCCAATGGAGATGGTCTGCAGGAACGGCCGGATGGCAGGTGTGAACTGCGGAGAGACGCCTCTGTCACCCGCCCGCCCAGGAGGGGAACAAGAACAGGGCAGCAGTGAGGGGCAGAGAGGTGTGGGGGAGACACATTCATTCAGCCAGCATTTCCTGAGCTCCTGTGTGCGGGAGAGGCTCTGGGCCCCTTCATGGAGCTGGTATTCTTGAAGGGAAGACAGGTGACAAGCAAAAGATGTGTGCCATAGGACGTCAAGACAGTAGGCGGAGGGGCGCGGTGATGAAGTGACTTGGGGTGGGGCTGCTTGGTCAGGTCTTGGAGGGGGGATCTGAACGAGGGGGTGGGCGCTCCCAGCAGAGGGCATGGCAAGTGCAGAAGCTCGGCATGGGTGCAAGGGGAAGCCACGGGGCCAGTGTGGCTGCAGCAGAGCAAGCCCGGGGAGAGGAGCAGGGAGCTCGGAGAAGCAGAGGGCGCTCAGGCAGGGCCTGTGCTGAGGAATGTGCACTCTGAGCCACTGGAAGACTGTGCCCCATGACATGAGATTTCCTGAAAGTGAAGGCAGAAGGGCAAGGCAGACCATGGGGGATAGTTATGGGGCAGCAGAAAGAGGGAAATGGGTACTGAGACTTAGGGCAGAAAGACTGCCAGATGGGGGCAGGTATGGTGGCATACACCTGTGATTCCTGCAACTCAGGAGGCTGAGGCAAGAGGATTGCAAGTTCAAGACCAGCCTCAGCATTTTAGTGAGACCCTGTCTCAAAATAAAAATAAAGAGAGCTGGGGATGTAGCTCAGTAGTAAAGCACCTCTGGGTTTAACCCCTAGTACTTAAAAAAACAAAAGATTGCCAGATGGGGAGGCTGAGGCCCAGAGATGGGACAGATAGCTGCTATAGAGGAATGGGGGATAGAGAGGGAGTCTTGGCGGGGGGGGGGGGGGGAGGGAGGACACAACAGGGACAGCATCTGAGGAAATAAAGCTGCAGGGCCCGTGGGGCTCTTCAGTTCATCCTGCAAACTCTGGAAGGTCCTAGGCACGCTACACACTGGGCTGGAGCAGGGACTTAGCAGTGACGGTGATGGGAGGCCTCTGTCCTGTTAGGGCTGACACGTTAGGCGGCAGATGCTGTCCTGCACTATAGTGAAGATGGGCCTCACAGAGTAGCTATCAGGTGGCCCTGACCAGGGGCCCAGTGGGCCAGACAGCATGGGGATGGAGGGTGCCTGGCCATTGTGGATGGGATACTGGTTCAGGCGTTCAGAATCTCTTCCTCGTGACTCCAATGTCATGGCCAGGACACGGGGAGGGGCTGGCTGGCCTGACGGGCTGATCAGTGCTTGTGGGCTTAGTGTGGATGCTGGGTGGTTTCCAGTAATGCCCGGACTGGATGCTGAGGACAGGCTGCCTTGTAGGAAGCCTGGAGTGTAGGGTGGGTGGGGCGGCTGAGAGACTATCACTGAGGTTGGGAGAAGCCCAGAGGTGGGAAGGACTACAGGGTCACATAGCTCTAGATACTACTGCTGAGGTTTCCTGATACAGCCAGGGGTGCAGGGGGACCCAGCACAGACCCCAGACAGGCAAGTTTGGGCCTCTGTTCTGTGCCCCACGGTCCTCCAGATCTCTAAATCACTTGTAATAGAAGTCTGAGGGCCTTTGAGCTGCATTGCTTTCTGTGTGCTGATAAGCTAAATCTCTCAGGGCGGTTTGGGTGTAGAAGGCCTACAGGTAAGGTCATGCCTAGTTCAGGGAGGAGAGGCCACAGCCAGGTCTTCTTCACTGTCATCAACTCTGATGGGCTCATCAGTCCTCCCCTGAGGGCCACATGAAAATCTGTGATTCTACAGCGACCTCAGTCAGTGAAAAAGCCCAGGGTCCAGTCTGGAAGTTAAGGCTGACATCCTCGCTCCCTCCCTCCCCTCCCTCCCAGAACTCCCGTGGGGATGACTCAAGGGGGTACACCCGTACAGAACAGGCCTCTGAACAATACTGACCACCTTCTGAGGGATCTCAAAACTTAAATGACTCCAGAGGCCAGACAGGTAAGATGAAAGAGCAAATGACAGGCTAGGGAGGCTGAGGCAGGAGGATCACAAGTTCAAAGCCAGTCTCAGCAACTTAGTGGGGTCCTGAGCAACTCAGGGAGACCCTGCCTCTAAATAAAATATAAATAAAAATTTTAAAAAAGGGCTGGGGATATGGCTCGGTGGGTAAACACCCCTGGGTTCAATCCCTGGTACCCAAAAAAAAGAAGTACAAATGAATTTCCTGAGTGTAAGACAAGAATGGTGGGGATCCTGGTGGAAAAAGCTATGCAAGGACTGGGATGTTGCTCAGGGATAGAGCGCTTGACTAGCATGCACAAGGCCCTGGGTTTGATCCTTCTCACACCACCATATACACCCACACCTCCAGCTATGCAAGTTAAAGATTTCTTTAACTTGGTAGATCTGGTCCAGCTCTGAGTCAACTTCCCCTTTCTGTATCTGCTAGTTCATAAATTCATAATACTGACCACTGTGGTTATTCCATTCCTCTACTGGGCCATGGTAGGGGCCACCAATGCCTTCACTGTGGGCCTAGAAGGGCAGGGGGCAGGGGGAAGGGGACTCACCTGGAAGCCCAGACAGCGGCCATAGAAGCAGCCTTTATGCAGTGTGACATACTCTCGAAGGAAGTCGGCGGTGAGTCCCTCATCACCCTCAAAGAAGAGCCACCCTGGCCGGTTGGTGGCCAGTAGACGCTGGGCGTAGTAGGCCAGAGCACGGAGCTGGGTGAGGGCAGCCAGGTAGGCCTCCAGTTCGGCCAGGTTGTGGCTGGTGCGGAAGAAGATGCTGCGGCGGTTGGAGGCCACATAGCGGGATTTGTGTAGCAGGTGTGCAAGGCAGCAGCGGGCTGTGTGCACCAGGCTGCGGTACCCATTGGCTGGTGTCTCTGGGTCCAGGTCAAAGAGGTGTGCCACGCCCAGCAGGCTGCCCAGGGCTGGCTCCAGCCCCAGGGCCTGCTCCCGCACACCCGCAAAGACACTTGAGAGCCGCCGTGCAGTCTCCCCAGGGCCCTGGCTTGAGAAGAAGGCCATGTTGTCCTCTGCCAGAGTCACCAGTGACTGTGTCATCGTCCGCAGGTCCATGCTGTGTATGAGCCGTGAGGCTGTGGGCAGGTGGGGAGGCCTATCAGGCTGGGCTGGATCACCCCTTGCTTGGCTTGGCCCAGAAGTCTAGGCCCCATCCCTCTTCCCCTAGGCTCAGGCGTTTGCCCTCAGCCCCTTTCTTCAGACCTACCCACCCGTACACATTTCCTGGACACTGCTCCCCATGCCCACTCCCGTTCTGAACCAGGAGTTCATAATTCCAGAGACCCCAGCCTTCTCCTCCTTCAGACCCAGGGGCCCAGGACCACAGGTCCCTCCTCCCTAAGGCCCAGGAGGTTAATTCCTTATCTCCAGGACTCAGGAGACTGCAGCCTCATCCCCTTCCTTCCTTAGGACCCATAAGTCCAAGTCCCCAGTGCCGCCTTCTTTTCTCAGAAGCCAGGAGTCTGAGCCCTGTCTTCTCTTTCCTTGAACCCAGGAGTCCAGACCCTTTCTCTCTAGGACCCAGAAGTCCCTGCTGTCTCCTGTTTGGGACACTGAAGCCTGCGTTCCCTGGTGTTCCCCTCTCTCTCGGACCCAGTTTCAGACATTCTGAGCTCACAAGAATCTGATTCCCTGGTTACTGCATCTTTCCTATGAAGAGGGGTTGGCCTCCTCTTCTTCCCTTCCAGGAATTCAAGACTTCCGGCACCTGTCTCTGTTTACTCTCTTGGCCCAGACTCCTCATTGGTTCCAGAAGTCTGGATGCTTAGCCATTCTGTCAAGACTCAGGAGTCCAGTCCATCTTTCCTTCTTAGTTCCAGGTGCCACCCATAGGCCTTTCCCTCCAACATTTGGGAGTGTTCAGCCCCCTGCCCACCTGTACCCATTTCCTGGACACTGCTCCCCATGCCCACTCCCCTTCTGAACCAGGAATTCATAATTCCAGCCTCACTTCACAGAGGACTCACTCCTGTCCCTCAGGTCTGGTTGTGGAAACCCCTCCAAACTCCAGCTCCTTCCCTGTTCCTCTGTAGGATCCCCAAAGCTCAGTGTCATTTCTCTCCCATCTGGGTCTCCTGCCTTTGGGCCTGTCCACGTGTCTTAGATTGCATGGCTGGCCCTGCTCCCCTGCCTGGAACAGCAGTACTCATCACTGCCATTGACCTTCAGCTCAGCCTGTGGCAGACCCTGTGAGCTAAGGATTTCAGTGTGATTGTGCATTCAGCACACTAGCCTTTCTGAGACAGACTACCTCAGTTCACATCTCTTTTTTTGCTAGGAGAGAAAACTAAGGCTCAGAGGGGTTAAGTTGGGAGCTGAAGGGTGCAGAGTAGCTGAGCTAAGTTAAACCCAGATCTCTGACAGAACTGCTACTTAGGCCGAGCTCACTCCCAAGACTCTAGACCAGGCCTCTAACCCTGACCCTCAAAATCTTGTCCTGACTGCACGCTTCAGGGTCCTCTGGGATCTCTGTCCTCCCCAGGTACTATTTTTTTGAATGGCCTAACACCCAGGCCCTAGACAAGCTGCTCTTACCCTCTGGTGGGACTGCCACCATCTGCCTGAAGCAACAGCCCACCTCCTGCCTGGCTCTGGGTCTTTGGCCCCGTGGTCCCCTAAAGGGAGGCTCTCCTCTCCCTTCCAGGCCCTGGGGTTGGCAGCAGCCATTCCTGTCTCTCAACTGGCCATGCACTCACCCCTTCCAGGCCTGTTTGGAGCTGGAGCTCCCTGGATCTGGGACTGCTGGTCTGTGGTTAGTGCCAGTAGCAGCCTGGGGTGATAAACCAGGGGAGGGACTGGCTTGCCCAGGGTGTGGCTATCTACTCCACCTCCCACCCAGAAAGGACAGTGAGAGCCACGTGCTGTAAACAGAGCATGGAGTCCAACTCCCTGGCCCTCCTGCCCACTCCCCGCCACAGCTCAACTGGGAATACTTGCCCCAGGCTCCTCTGCCTTCGAACCTAGGAGTTCAGGCCCCCAGCCCTCTTCTCCCTCAGGACCAAGGAATCTGTCTCAGTATTGAACATACTGTCCCCTTTCACCCAGCGAGGCTGCCCTCCCTTTACCCCAAGGGGATTCACGGAGCCAAAGGCCCAGTAATCCCGGTTCCCGCCCCCTTGGCTGGTCCTGGCACAGGCGTCCCCAGCTGTTGGGGGGGGAGAGAGGAGGTGGCCAACGCTGCCTGTCCCTCCTAGGAGGACAAAAGCCAATTAAGGGCAGTGCCAAGCTCAGCTAGGGGCCTTAGCCACAGACGCTACTGACTGGTGTTCCCATGAAAATGCCAACACACACACCTGGACACACTGGTCATCTATCTGCCACTACCCTTCACTGCCCACCCTGCTGACTGCCACCCCCACCTCACATGTGGGGAAACAGGCCAAGAGAGACGCTACCCAGGTTATTCCACACGCTCCTTGCCTGGCCGCCGGCTCTTTCTCACCCCTTTGGCCTCAGCTGAGGTGCTAACTTCTCCACATCTAACACATGTGCCCCGTCACTTTCTCCCACATGTTTAGTTCTTCTTTCCTGACATTTTGCACATTTTGCAATTATACATTTATTTTATTTTTTGCTGTACTGGGAATTGAAACCAGGGCCTCACATATGCCATTGAATTATATTCCCTGCCCTTTTTATTATTTTTTGAGACAGGATCTCATGAAGTGGCTGAGGCTGGCCTTGAACTTGCGATTCTCCTGCCTCAGCCTCCTGAGTGGCTGGGATCACAGGCATGTGCCACCATACCTGGCAAGCCTTTATTTGTTTACATGTTTGCTGTGTGTCTTTCCCAGAACAGAACCAGCTTTTATGGAGCCATGAAGCTTATAAGGTATGGGGTATGGCTCCTTAGGAAGAAGAATACAACGTTATATATCGAAATTAGGGAAGGCCTTGAAGGGACCTGTGCAAATCAGAGGCTCCCAGGACTGGTGTCACTTAGCCTGGCTGTAACTAAGTCCTTTTTGTCTCTGCCCTGGACTGTCATCTCCATGAGCACAAGGGGTGGCCCCACGGCCTGTCATGGGGATGACATATAGTAGGTGCTTAGGACAAACCTAAAGGAAGGAAAGCACGAAGAGTCACAGTGGAATCCAAAGTGGGTGGACAGGAGCTTGAGAGAAGGCTGCAAACACATGGACAGACGGACAGACTGGGGACTTTGGAGGCAGTTAAGCTTGGCAGCTGTGACCATGGGACATTGACTCAAGTTACTTGCCAGGTGATACTGGATGAGTCCAGCTCCCTCATCTGGAAACTGTACTTGGACATTCTGTCCAGAGTGGGTGACATGCTTTAATAAGCAGCACCCATGGGTGGCATTATTTTTTTTCTTTTCTTTCTTCCTGGTGCTGGGAATGGAACCAGGGTCTCACAAAAGACAGGCAAGTGCTCTTCCCCTGCACTGCACCCCCGCCCTTTTCTTCCCTTTCTTCTTTTTTTATTTTTTGTGGTGTTGGGGATCAACCCTGGGCCTCATGCACGCTGGCATGTGTTCTGTCACTGAGTTACCCCCCAGCCCAGTGTGACATTTTCTGCATGTGATTGGCTGTGTGGGCTTGCTCAGCATCAAGGAAACAGTGGGTTGGGTTATTTTTCTCGGTGGCACTTGTCACAATCTAACATCTATACTATTTCCTGCAGTCGTTCAATCTGTCTCCCTCACTAGCTTCTCGGCTCCCTGAGGCAGGGCTAGAAATTTCAGTCTGCCCTGTGAGGTGTCAGCTGCACATGGTGAACATCACCTGACACTGTGATCTCTCTCTTTCTAAATGTAGGGTAGGGGTCTTTGTTAAAAATGAGGACAGACACCAAAAGAAAGATCAGCGTACACAAAGCAGGGGAGAAGGGGCTGGGTCCCAGGTCGTGGCGACTGCAGGCCCTGCCCTTTGCCCTGCTCCTGGCAGTTCTGAGGCTGGGCTGTCTGGAGCCAGGAGGAAGATGCTGAGGTTGCCAGAAACTTGCCAAGAATCCCAGACAGAAGGCACTGGGGCAAGGGCAGGCCCACTAGGGCCATGGGTGAATGTGGTATGAGTGGGGCAGAGGTAGGACCAAGGGAACCGGGCAGGGGTTCAGCCCAACACGACTGAGCTCCAGCCCTCTGCCCTAAAAAGCCACTGGACAACCAGACCCAGCTGGGACTTTGACCCTGGGAATGGATCGGGGTGAGAAGGGCAGTGGTAAGGAAGTAAGAAGATGAGGACAGTGTGATCTGGAGCCTGGGATGGGCAGGCCTGGGATCCTGGCATCAGAGGGGGACGTGGGGCAAGTGGCCTCTCCCTGAGTGTCTGCCTGAAAGGGCAAACCTGGGCAGCACTGTTCTCTTCATGTGCTTTACTGGAAGTAACTGGTGCCACCCTCCCCCCATGAGGGGGCCATTATCATCCCTTTGGCAGATGAGAAAACAGGGGAGGGTCGCAGAGTCAGCAAGGGCAGCTCCAGGACAATGCTGTGGTCTCTGCCCATGACCTGTGTTGCTCCTCTCTGTGCCTCAGCTGTGTGAGGGTATCTTCGGGGTTCATGTGTAGATATGTACATTTGTAGGTGTGTATCATGACCAGTGTGTCCAGGTGTGTGTGTTGGCATTTTTCTTACTGGGTGTACTTGCACGTTTTTGGTATGTCTGAGGGATGTGTGCTTGTATGCAAGTGTCATGGCTTTTGTGCACTTCCTAGCCTGCGAGTGTATCTCTATTTCTCTCGGCTTGTGTGGGCATGTGTGTATATGAATGATTGTATATACACATCTGGGCGTCTCCTGTCTCCTGTGTGTGATGAGAACAGACTTCTCCTGATTTGCTCAAGCAGAAACCCAGGGTGTCATCTTGGCCACCTCCCACCCCATCCAATCCATCACCCAGTCCTATTCACTCTACTGCGGCTGCCTCCTTCCTGGTCCACACCAGAGCGTTCTCATCTAGGTGACTGTAAAGATCTGTGTGAGTCACACGTCCACTGTTCTTCATATAGCAGCCAGAGGATCTTTCTTAAACATAAATCTGGTCACATGCTCTCAACCCTTCGATGCCTCATGCCCTGTACTCAGGATAAAGCTCCAGATCCTGGACATGGCCTTTCAACCAGGTACCGTCCTCTCCTCTTACTCTGCCTGCCCAGCTTCCTGTTGCTATCCTCTCCCCACCCCCAGATTCCTCTGCACTGTCGTGTGCTGTTGCCTGGGGCCTCAAGGTCTTTGCCCAAGCTATCTTCTCTGTCCTTCCCGCCCCTACTTGCTCAGCAGTTAGTGTTGCCCATCCTTGGGTCCAATGTCACCTCCTTTGGAAGCCTCCCTCTTTCATTTTTCTCAGAATTTTTTCTGTTATATCTGTCATTTACCTCCATGGTCTTACTTGATCACATCTGTGTCTCTAGCTCTACTGTAAGTCTGTCCTGATCATGGAGAGCCCAGGTCTGGCACCACTAGGCATTCAGTGAATGTCTGCTGAACGACTCTGGGTGACTGAGAACTTCTGGGCCTGGTACACAACAGCAATTACCAACCCACACACTCCCTGCCTGAAAAGGCTGAGGGCAGCCATCTTTCTGCCTTCACTGGCCAGGTAAGTACAACCAGGTGGCTCCGTGCCTCAGTGTTGTCATTTGGGAAATGGGATGATCATAATGACACTAGCCTCATCTAATTACTGGTAAGATCAAACCCATAACAAGAACTATTCCAGCCAGCCCAGACACCCAAGGCAGAGGTCTGATTCACCCATCAGAGGCCTGGCACCAGGGAGGCCTCCTGAAAGGACAGGTGAATCTCAGAGCTTGAGGGAATGTGCCTTTGTGTGTAGGTAGGTCCATGGGTCTGTGACAGGACTGGCCGAGCACCGTGCAGGGAGCTCTACCCAAGCAGATTCGTTCTGACTCCTCAAGACAACCCTAAGGGAAGCATGATTATTAATATCCCCATATTACAGTTCATGCATTCCTTCACTTATTAATCCAATAAATATTTGAGTACCTATGTGTGTGGCATTCCAGGCTCTGGCGTTATAGGGTAAACAAGGCAGATAGAGGCCTACTCTTACAGAGCTCACTGTCCAATGGGGACTAACAGTAGCACCTCTGCCTCTCTGGAGGGCTTGATCTACACTCATGTGAACCTCACAACAGTCCTACCAGCCAGGCACTCTGATGGCTATGCCCATTTTAGAGCTCAGAAAAAAAGTCTGTAGCCCAGTATGATGTCACAACTTTCAGAATGAGAACCTGGTCTCCAATACTCAGGTTGTTGTTGTTTTTGCAGTGCTAGGGACTGAACCCAACACCCAGGTTGTGAACCATGGTCTGTACTGCCTCTGGGTATGCTGTCTTGCTTGTGAGGCTGTGTCTTGTGTGAGAGCAAGGGTCCTGAGACTCCAGTCTGAGCTCTGAGCCTGTCTGAGCTTGTGTTTACACTGGAGCCAACTGTAGTTCTATCCTTGGTTAATAATGCAGGCAGGGAGCATGAGTCTGGGTTCCCTGGGGCTGGAGAACCACATCAGTTTCTTTCCTGCTTTAGGAACTTCCCACAGGTTCTCACTGCGATTTAACTAAAAGATTCAACCTGAGCCAGGGCTTAATGCCTGCCCTAGCCTGAGGCTTTTAGCATCTCTGTTGGTCTGTTAGTTTTTCTCCAGCCTTCTAAGATCTAAGGAACCCATGCTACAGCCCTTCCCTCTTCTCCTTAGGGAGGGTGTGAAGGTCCAAACCCAAACCAGAGATCCCTTGTCCTGGAAAGGGTTGGGTCGGGAGGTTAGGCCCCCGTGGAGCTGGGATGACGCAGGTGGACGACAATGAATGGATGAATGAATCAACTGAGGTTGGGAGGATGGGGCTCTGATGAGCTCAGCTGGCGCCCCTACGTTTCCCACTCCGGCACCCCTTTCCCTGACTCACCCCTTAACTTTCTCTTCGGGTAACAGCTGCTAGACCCCTTACCCTTTATCCTCTCAAGAGTGCTGGTGACCTGAAAATCAGTGCTTGAACCATTTTCCAGGCAGAAAACACTGAGGACAGCGGTTGCCCTTGGTCACACGGGAACTCTGGTCCAAGAGACTCGCATTCCGGACTCTGCGCCCAAGACCGCAGCAGGGCGCCCGGTAGTCTCTATGCCTGAGTGGGGCATTCCATTCTCACCTCTCCCCTTCTCACAAGGGATCGTACGGCCCCGACGCGAGGCGGCAATGGGCCAGTCCACGGGTTCCCCGAGCTCTCGTGGCAGTGGGTCTGTCTACTCAGTCCCGAGTGTGTGAGGTTCCTTCCGGGCTATGGCCGGTGCCCGCGAGCTCACCTTTGGCCTTGGCTTGTCGCCACCGCCGGCGATTGCGGCTCTTTGACCCCTCTTGGGCATTCTTCGAGGTCGCACCGGCTGACTCCATCAATTCTCCGCGGTTTCCAAGCCGGGCCCAATTCCAGCTGCCAGGACCCGCGGGGAGGGTCAATCCTCACTACACGCCACCGCCGGGCCCCCATACCATCCAATCCCGGGTTTGCTCTTCTCTGGGTCCCGCCCTCTGAGCAATCACGGTCGCGCTCCACTGTCAGGACACGCCCCTAACCGCTAGCAATGAAGCCCTGACCCCGCCTCCTCGTACGTATTAAAGGGCCCGGGCAAACAAAAATGCAGCCCCGGAGGCGTTGTAGTGACCTTCTTACCCGACTAGTGGGGAGGCCGGGAGGGCTCGCCCCCAACAGGGAAGTCCCGTTTTTCTGACATGGTGATGCTCAGTCTCGCTATCCCACTCACCTTCCCAAAGAGGGATCCTTAGAATGCGGCCCAGCCTGCCCGCCGGGAGGAGCGGGAGACCCGGCTGGGGGCGGGGGGTGGGCCAGGGCCTCCGGCAACTCAAGCCGGGGCAGGGCCAGCTCTGGAGGAGTGGCTGTTTGGAGGAGGAAGCCCCGCCTTCCCTCCTAGTTCTAGTTCTAGTATTGTCTCCTAGTTCTAGTACTGTTCTTGCTCTTTTCTTCCCCTGTCTTCTCCCTCCTCCTGAAGAATGGAGGGGAGGAGGAACGGAGAGAGCTTGCCGTGCACACACTACTTCAGGCGAGGGGTTGGACCCCTGAGAGGAGTGGAAGTAGAGGGAGCGCGCCGGCCTAGGAAAAAGTGGGAAACAGGAGGCCCGAGGCTTGCGCATGTGCACATGGACAACTGCCACCCGCGCCTGAAGAGAAGCGCCCTCGTCTGCAAGCATGGTGTGTCGTGGCGCAAGGATCTGGAGGCCTAGAGAGACTTTCATCCTCCATCCTGGAAAAAGCGCCACTCGAACCACTTATTTGCATGGTGCCTCTCTTCCCCTTCCTTCCAAAGCATACCCTGTTCTCAGCTCTGAGAGGCACGGCCCAGCCCTTCTGCTCCAGACCATGGCCAAGGTGCCCTCAGCTTAAGGATTGGGGCTGCACTGCCCTCCACCCCAGGATACTTCAACACGTAACCCCCAATTTCCTGGATAGTATTTGAATCCCACCTTCGCCACGGCTGCGTTTTGAGCCTAGAAGATGAAGATGAGGGCCTGGGCACCAGGACTGGAGCCTGCGTCCCAGGGTCGCCGCCTCTTGCTTCAGAGGAGCCCCAGGCAGAACCAGTCTTGGGCCCATCACCCTCTGATACGGTTCCCCAGCTTTCCTTCCATCATTCCTTGACCTTGCTAGGGAAGCTGGTGGCCATGGCCCCTCTCCCAGTTTCCTCCTTTTTGAGAATTTGCCCTCAGGGCGATTTGGCCTGGCTGAACCTTATGAAGTTAGCTGGAAGGGGAGCAAATACCTTCCTGGCAGTAGAGATCAGACCAACTGAGGTCATGAATGCCAGGTGATCAGGCCTAGTCTGTACAGAAATTTGGGAGGGTAACGTCCACACTCAACCCTGTCCCAGAGCTGGTTCTCAGTCAGATTTTATGAAAGGATGAGCACTAGGAGAGGGAAGGCTTCTGGTCCTTCCCCCAGAACTCTTTCCTACCTTTCTATTTGATTTTCCCCAAATTCTCTTTAGGGAGGCAGCCCTGTCTGTTCAGGGGAGAAAGTCAGATCCTGGCTGGAACTTGGGCTTGCAGCTTTCTAACTGCACCTTCTTATACAAGATCTTCCCTTATGTTTAGGATGAGGATGTTAATTTTCATAAAATGAGAATGTTGAGCTTTATCTCACAGAATTGTTGAAGGATTAGCTGAGCTAACCTGGCATACAGTAAATTCTGAGTATTTCTTGAATAAATGGATGACTGACCCTGAGAGGCTGCAGATCTTCCAAGTTTGACTCACCTGTATCCTGATAGTGTCTGTGATTCTGGGCACTGGTTTTCTTCCCATGTAGTGGTGTCCCACTGTATCCTGACATGGCTTCGTAGTCATAACCAGGTTTCCTTCTGAAGGCTGGTTTCATTCCTGGGGTTATTGTTACATTCCTCATACCTAGCAGATCTGTCTCTAAAGATGACCTCCTGTTTGATTCTAAATCTGATTCAGAATCTGTGATGCATTCAAAAAATGTCTTCCGCTCTTGGGTTACTTGCTGCATGGAGACTTCATACAATCTTGTTAGAAATTTCCACTCAGTCAAAAATCCCTTCTTGGATTTGGCTCCCTGGGCTGGAGGTGCTTGCTGGGCTGTAGGGTCGGATTGTTCAGTTCTTTCTTGGGATGTAGATTCAACCTGGGCAGGTGGTCTCTTTTTGGGTCCAGGAATAGCCTGGGCTGTAGGTGTTGATTCTGCATCTTGTTGAGCTAGTGATGGTCCAGGTACTGACTGGGCTACATCTCTCTCTCTCGATTCTAGTTCTTGTTGAGTTGTAGATACTTGTCCTGGCTCTCGTCCTTGCTGGGAGGCAGTTTCTTGTGGATTGAAGTGCACCCTTTGAATGGAGGGTGATTTCTGTGGTATAAGAAATTTCAGGTGCAAAGCAGATTTTTGTTGGACTCTAGTTTCTTGCTGGGATGCAGCTTCATGTTGGGCAAGGGGATCCTGCTGGGTGAGGGGTCTTTGCTGGGTTGCAAACTCCTGTTGGGTACCAGATCCCTGCTGAGGTTTCAGTCTTGAGTTGGCTGTGGGTGTCTTTTCTGGCCCAGGCTCTGGCTGGGTTATAGGTCTCTGGTGTGGCTCAGGTTCCCAGTCTGGCACAGATTCTGACTTAGAACCTGGTTCCACTCTTGTTATTTCCCTCATGGGAGATGCTGATCTTCCAGGTTGCATCCTGCCAGCTCCCCCACCCCCCAGGCCACCCTCTTCACAAATCTGTCATGGTGACATTGCCCTCTGGGTTTCAATCCTTCATCCTGGCATCCCTGGTCTTTTTAAGGCAGCTGGCTAGGGGTTTGATCACTGCTGGCCCCCCTCTCCTGAGCCAGGTGATACACTCTGTGCCTTCTACTTTAGGTGGGAGGGATTAGGAACAGGAGGAGGCTGGGTGCACTCTTACCAGAGGGAGGGGCTTCCCCTCTTGTGTCATAAATAAAGCCCCACCCCACTCAGTACTTGGTTGAAATGTACCTTCTCTTAAGGCAAGCATCCCAATTTAGTCTCCTGTTTCATCTGGGATGATAGAAACCAGATTCTGGTTAAGTGCTGCTCGCTCCTCTCCCCTTCTGATGTTTGAGGAAGAGTTAAAGGGGGAGGCAGTCTGTACTTGTAATAAAATTTTCCTCTTTATTCATTCTTAAAAGTGGTTGCCTGTTTAATCTCTTGATATTGTCATGATTTCACACCCTTGCTATAAGAAAACCCCACGATGTCTTCCCATTTTTACAACTTGAAGCTCTTTTGAATGGCATTTGAGATCCTCCACACCCTCTTTCTAGAAACCCACAGAATACAATGCTGTTGATGATGTGGATAGCAGTCATAAATACTGAAGGCCGCCTACATGTAGGAAACTGTGACTTTTTTAACCTACATTATTCTTTAGTAAGACAATGTCTGATTCATGGCTATACCTGCTTTCTATGCCCCACCTAGTCTTACTTCAGAAAGGTTTGTTGAATGAGTGAAAGAATAAAAAGTTGGGCAGTGGAGAGAGTGAGGGTCATAGGTGGGAAGAAGTAGGTGGAGGATCCAGGTTGGGTTTGGCATGGACAGGGTAAAGTGAGTCACCTGGATTGAATATGAGTTGCTGGACCCCATTTGGAAGAAATGACTTTGACCTATTACATTTAAAAACATTTATTGATTTCTGTTTGCTACTTACTGTCATATTTAATGTCAAGTGAGACCAGCCAGGAGAGTGGGGTTTCTAGATTCTTTCACATAGTTAAGCCAAAGCCTAGGTAAGGGAGGACACAGGAAAAGACTGGCAAGAGAAGGTGGTACTGGGGGAGCCGTAATCAGTATGATGTTGGAAAAAAACGCCATTTGATAGGACTGGAGTGACTTGGGGCGGGGCAGGGAGTGGGGAGAATAAGAACATGCTCTTGTGCCCACTGCCTTTTTGGCTGAGAATTTTAATGGGGAGAGAAAGCTCTCAGAGCTCCTACAAGGGCAAAGCAAAGCTTTCTAGTTGACATCGTTTGAGAAATTGTTGGCAGGTTCTGGAGTGCTTGTTTGACTTCCTGTGGTGCCTTTGGTGTCCTATGGTGCAAATAAAGGGGGGAGACCAGTGTTAAAAGCATGTTTAAAATTTAATTTTTATGAGTACTTTTAAAATGTCAAGAGTACAACTTGTCCAGTGGAAAAAAAATTTTTAAAAATATACCCAGCGAAAAGTAAAAGGCTTCCTACAACCTCAACAACTAGACCCTCCTCCTTAGAGCTAACCACCGTTAATAGTTTGTCACATATTCTCCCAAACCTTTTGATAAAACACAACAGTTTACTTTAAAAAAATAAAATTATACCTTATGTATTGCTTTGCCCTGCACCTTGAAAAAATATTTCATTATTGCAAAATATTATACATGTGTAGAAATTCATAAAGTTATATATAGAGGCAGAACTCTTATAAGTGGGATTAGCACCCTATAAAAGAGGCAGAGGGAGCTGGCTGGGTCGTCCCTTCTGCCATGCCAGGATAGAGCTAGGAGGCATCAGCTATAAACCAGAAAGTGTGCCCTCACCAGACCCTGAATCCACTGGCACCTTGACCTTGGACTTCCCAATCTCCAGAACTGTGAGAAATAAATTTCCATTGTTTATTATAACAACCCCATCAATAGTATTTGGGTATAGCTCCAAGCGGAGTAAGAGAGTACATGATGGCTGGGTATGGTAGTGCACTCACACCTGTTATCCCAGTGACTCGGGAAGCTGAGGCAGGAGGATCACAAGTTCAAAGCCAGCCTCAGCAACTTAGTGAGGGCCTAAGTAACTTAGTGAGATCCTGTCTCTAAATAAAACATAAAAAAGGCTGGGGATAGGGCTGGGGTTGTGGCTCAGTGGTAGAGCACTTGCCTAGTATGTGTGAGTACCTGGGGTCGAGTCTCAGCACCCCATATAAATAAATAGATTAAAAAATAAAGGTCCGTTGACAACTAAAAAAAAAAATAATACTGGGGATCTGGCTCAGTGGTTAAGTGCCCCTGGGTTCATTGATTTTTCCAATACAAAAAAAAATAAAGACAATACACAAAAACATACTATAGTTACTGTGTCTTGTATTTTTCCTTCATGTTATGTGGGAAAGATTTATTTATATTCTTTGAAGTTTGTACGTTCATGCTGGTGTGTGTGTGTGTGTGTGTGTGTGTGTGTGTGTGTGCCCGCGCCTGCGCACATAATATGCTAATGTATTATAACTTACCTATTCATTCTACTGTCAATGGACTTTTGGCTGGTTTCCAGTTTAGGGTAGTTATGGCAATGCTGCTATGAAATTGTCATACATGTCTCCTGGTGTACTTTTTTTTTTTTTTTTTTTTCCCAGCGGTGCTGGGGATTGAACCCAGGGTCTTGTGCTTGTGAGGCAGGCACTCTACCCACTGAGCCATATCCACAGCCCTCCTGGTGTACTTGTGAGTAGGTACCTGAGAGTGAGATTGCTTGGTCACATAGTTTAAAATTTAGAAAATAACTGTCAAGGTTTTTCAAAGTGATTTACCAATTTACACTCCTGTTTGCAGCATGTGAGAGTTTCTTGGCGCCACTCTCTGCCAACACTTAGGCTTGTCAGACTTTAAAGCTTTTGCAGATTTGCTGATGAAATAGTAACAATCTCATTTTGAAATTAATTTACATTTTTCCAGTAATAAGGTTGAGTGTCATTTCACATGTTTATTATCTATTTGGATTTCCTTATCTGAGAAGTAACTATCAACTCTTTCTTTTTTAGAAATATGTTTTGTTGTAGATGGGCACAATATCTTTATATTATTTATTTATTTATTTGCAGTGCTGGGGATTGAACCCAGGGCCTTGTGCTTACGAGGCAAGCACTCTACCAACTGAGGTACATCCCCAGCCCTTTATTTATTTTTTTATGTGGCACTGAAAATCGAACCCAGGGCCTCACATGTGCTAGGCAAGTGCTCTACCACTGAGCCACAACTCCAGCCCGTGCCTTTTCAACTTTTTTGCCTATTCATTGTATTGCTTGCCTTCCTGATGCTGGTTTGTGTGAATATTTTATGTATTCTCAATACTAAATACTAATCCTTTTTTTTTTTTTTTTTTTTTTTTTAATTTAGAGACAGGCTCTTGCAAAATTGCTTAAGTCCTTGCTGAAGCTGGCTTCAAACTCAAAATTCCCCCTGCCTCAGCCTCCTGAGTCACTGGGATTACAGGTGTGCACCACTGTGCCTGGCTGGCTTACCTCATTATTTTTGACAACTGCAGATTTGCCCAATTTATATTTGATGAACATTTTCTCCCCCATTTGTTTTTCAAGAAAAATGCTACCATAGTTCTTGTACATATTTTTTTTTTTTTTTGCTTTGTTTTGGTTTTTGGTACTGGGGATTGAAACCAAAGGTGCTCTACCACTGAGCCTACACCCCCAGCCTTTTTATTTTTTGAGACAGGGTCTCACTAAATTGCTGAGGCTGGCCTTGAACTTGTGATCCTTCTGCTTCAGTCTCCCGAGTAGCTGGGATTATGGTCCAGAGCCACTGTGCCTGGCTTATACATACATCTTTGAGTACATATGCTAGTATTCTATAGCTGAGATTTCTGGAAATAAGATTACTGGTCAGAAGGTACACTGATTTACAGTTTTTTATAGATACTGCCAAATTCACTTCCATCAAGAGAGTATAAGGATCCAGATTTATCCCATTCTCCATAATTCTTAAAAACTGCTGGGCTAGTTGGGTGTGGCAGCACAGCGTATAATCCCGGCTACTTGGGAGGCTGAGGCAGGAGATTGTAAGTCTGGGCAACAAGACAAGACCTCATCTCCCAAACCAACCAAACCAAAACAGAACAGCCCACACTAGGCAGGGGAGGAGTCATATCCTGTTTGACCCTAACACCGGTGTCACCTTCAGAAATCGATGATCAGATCCTGGTACCCCATCTCCTTCCCCTAGATAAGCATTGAAGTTCTAAAATCCAGGAATTCGGTTACCCTTTCTAGTATCGGGGCGATTGTCCCTGCTCTGCCTTTCTTCCTGGTTCTTCACAGGTTAGCCTGGAGCGCCCAGGGCTGACAGTGTGCTTTTCCTGCCCTTCATCCTGCTTCTCAACCTCTGCTCCATCCCTAGTGACACCCAGGAGTGACTTTGGTTGAAGGAAGGTCAATTTCTTGAAACTTACTGGTTTTCTTCACATTGACGGTAGAATGATCGCAGGGACATCGCTTCTTTGGCAGCCTGGGCACTGTCATGAGTCTTCTCTTAGAGGCTCTCAGAAACCAATCTGAAATAACAGAGGGTCAGTATGTTGGCAAGCAGGGAGAAGGGCAGGGCTTTAATTGCCATCTTCCAGGACTCCTGCTTCCTTTTTGTTACTGCAGTGAGTGGGGAAAGGGGGTCACTGCAGAACAGCTGGAAACCTCTGGCTATTTGAACACCAGGATTTCTGAGCTGTTTTTCTGACCTCTACGGGCAGAGATTTGGTTTAGAGGGAAATATCATTGGGAAGATCACAGAATGAACAGTAAGATCTAGGCATTATCTCTCTCTCTCTCTCTCTTTTTTTTTTTTTTTTTTTTTTTTTTGGTACTGGGGATTGAACTAGGGGGTGCTTAATCACTGAGCCACATCTCCAGCCCTTTTAAATATTTTATTTAGAGACAGGGTCTTACTGAGTAACTTAGGGCCTCGCTGAATTGCTGAGGCTGGCTTTGCATTCATGATCCTCCTGCTTCAGCCTCCTGAGTAAGTGGGATTACAAGGCAAGCACCACCGTGCCTGGCAATATCTTTTTTTTTTTTTTTTTAATTAGTGCATTATAGTTATACATAATAGTTGGGTTTATTTTGACAAAGTCATGCATGCATGCAGGTGTTATCTTTTAAGGGCTGCTGTATCTTGGGCAAGTCATTTTGCCTCTCTGTTTTCATTTTTTTTCTGTGAGTTAAATAAGGCTGTGAATAGGATCCAGGATGCTTTTGGAAAGCCAGGAAAATGTGAATTCTTTTGGAAGTCAGCCTAGAATTTTTGGAAAAAGAGGAAGGGGAAGAGAACGGCGTGCGGTTGGGCCAGCTCTTCCCTAGGCCTTGGAGTCCAGTTCTTGCCTGAGACTCAGAAAGAAGGCAGGCAGCAGTGCCACAGGGAGTGGGCTGCTGAGGTCAGCTCGGAGAACATCTGCCCTGCTCTCAGAGGGGTGCAAGGGGCAGAGCTGGGGTCACCGTGGTGCCACCTCTGTTGTCCACGCTGAGTTACTGACCTTTGCACTCACAGTCTCCACTGCCTTCTACAAGCCGCCGCCCGGAAGCCTGGTGTTGGTTCCTGTTGCCCCTGGCGACCCCTGTCAGAAGGAAACAGGTCACTTCCAGGCACAGGAAAGGGCAGGGGCCAACAGATATGGTCCCCAGCATTGTGCTACCTAAGTCAAGAAGTTCCGTTTCTCCTCCTGTTTCCTCTGGGGACCTAGGGTGCTTCAGGAGACCAGTGTTTTAGGTGGATCAGATTTACGATCTGGCCTGGAGAAAAGCTTAGCTGAAGGCAGGTGAAGAACGGCCTCTGAATGGAAGAGAGGACAAAAGGCGGGGCTTATCAGGACTGTACCCCTGTCCTCAAGACTTCAGGAGTGAAAGCAAGGATGACATTATTCCACTGACCACGATTTCCATCCAACCTCCGAGATGCTGTATCTGAATTCACAATCCCAGTTGAAACCGTCAGAGGATGGTATTTGCTTTTGGTGTTCTGGAACAAATACACTCTTCTTTTGGCCCCTATCCAAGCCAATTTTATTGTGATACCCAAACAAAACAAAACAAGCAAACAAACCCCCTCCAAACCTCCCCCTTCTTTCTCTCTCTCTCTATTTATTTATT
This sequence comes from Sciurus vulgaris, assembly GCF_902686455.1. Taxonomy (NCBI): domain Eukaryota; kingdom Metazoa; phylum Chordata; class Mammalia; order Rodentia; family Sciuridae; genus Sciurus; species Sciurus vulgaris. Next base: position 52,503,181 of record NC_136478.1, on the reverse strand, counting down.
TATATATTTTATTTTTAGGTACGGGGGATTCAACCTGGGGGCACTTAACCACTGAACTGCATCCCCAGCCCTTTTTTTATATTTTATTTAGAGACAGTGTCTTACTAAGTTGCTTAGGGCCTCACTCAGTTGCTCAAGCTTGTTTTGAACTCTCGATCCTTTTGCCTCAGCCTCCCTAGCAGCTGGGATCACAGGTGTGGGCCACGGTGCCCAGCCTAAAAAAATTAGATATGTAAATAAACACAGGGTCTTCCTGTGTTGCCCAGGTTGACTTTTTTTGTGTGTGTGTGGAACTGGGGATCGAACCAGGGCATTGAACCCAGGGCCTCCTGCTTGCAAGGCAAGGCAAGCACTCTACCGACTGATCTATCTCCCCAGCCCCCAGGTTGACTTTGAACTCCTGGACTCAAGCAGTCCTCCTGCCTCAGTCTCTCAAATAGCTGGGACCATGGGCACACACCACTACCCTTGACTTTAAAATAGTTTTATGACAATAAGGATGATGGCTTATAGACTTGAGATTCTCAAGTTGGAACTGAGCCCAGAGGACACCTCCTCTGCACAGTGCTCTCTGTGGAGCGGTGTTTCCTGTCAGGTGGATTATGCCTTCACCGGGTTGCCTTTGTCTTTGAATGCAACTCAAACCTCCTCCTCTTCCAGTTATAGCTCATTGTTTGAAATTTGTTACAAACTGAGCTATGTCCCCCAAAAGCCACATGGTGAACCTTAACTTCCGGCATCTCCGAATGCCTGTTTTCGGAGATGGGGTCCTTAAAGAGGTGGTTAAGTTAAAACAAGTCTGTGTGGTGGGACCTAATTCACTGAGTGATGTTTTTTTAAGAAAATGCCATTTGGCCACACAGAAAAGACCCCAGGGCTATGTGCACACAGAGGAATAGCCCTGCGAGGATCCAGTAAGAAGGGGGCTATTACGAACTGAATGTCCGTGTCCCCATGAAGTGCATATGTTGAAATCCTAACCCCTAATGTATCAGGAAGTTGGCTCTTTGGGAAATAATTACCTCATGAAGGCAGAGTCCTCAGGAATGGGATTAGTGCCCTTATAAAAGGGATCCCAGAGGATTTTCTCACTCTTTCTGCCACAAGAAGCTGGCTCTGTGCGACCTGGAAGAGGACCCTTATCAGAATCCAATCATACTGACGCTCTGGTCTCAGAACTTTTGCCTCCAGAACTGTGAAATAAATTCCTGTGGTTGGTAAGCCACCCAGCCTGTGGCGATTTGTTATAACAGCCCAAACTTAAGACAGCAACCGTTTGCAAGGCAAGGAGAAGGCTTCAGAAGAGACCAAACTCTGCTGAAACTCTGACCTTGGATTGTCAGCCTCCAGAAGTGTGAGGATATAAACTTCTGTTGTTTAAGTCACCCAGTCTATGATATTTTGTTACGATGGTCCTAAAGCAAAATCTTTCTCCTTCACTAGATGTACAACCAACAGTTCAGTAGTCATTCTGTTACATAGCTCCTGGCACATGCTAGGTTTTTGGTAAATGTTTGTTCAATAAGTGGGTGGGCAGGTTGTTTGGAGAGGGCCCTTAGAGATTATCTGGTCCAATTCAGGTCCCTATTTCCCAGACTTGTGCCCTTTCTGCTACACAGATGGAGGGTGTTACATCATTTCCCCAAGTGCTAGTTTTCAAATGTTCTCAAGTGCTATTTAGAGCACTGTGAAAATAAACAGGCGTAGCCTCTGCTCTCTAAACTTTTCTAATATTTCACTCATGCCTGACCTATACTCCTTGATCCAGAGGAAAAACGCAGAATATTAGAGCAAGAAAGAACCTTGGAGATCACTTAGTTGAATCCCTTAATTGAGGAGGGTTTTCATTCTCAAGGTAATACAACTAGATTGGAGAAAGTTTTGAGGTATGACAAAAAACTCACTGTTCTTACCAGCTGATGGTATTTTGGTGTGTGGCCTGTATATGGTTTTCTTTATGTAGGGACAACCACAGTACATGAACAGATTTCCACCCTGCTTCATAAAGCATGATGATTTGTCATCTTCAAAATAGAGATTTTTGTTTTTTATTTATTTATATAAATAAATAAATAATTATTTTATTTATTTTTATTTATAAATTAAATTATATGCGGTGCTGAAAATTGAACCCAGTGCCTCACACATGCCAGGCAAGTGCTTTACCATTGAGCCACAACCCCAGCCCCAAAATAGAGATTTTTAATGATTGCCACTAGTATATGTTTTCCAAATTATTTAACTGTTCTCCCATTGCTGAATCTTTACATTGCTTTTATGTTTAGATATTGATAAAGATCTTCATTCTTATAACTTTTTCTAAATTTTGGATTATTTTCTTGGGAAAGAAAATAAAAATATCCCTCATTGGAAGAGAGTTCCCAAAGTGAAAATACAGGTGGAAATATAAGAAAAATTTCTTTCTTTCTTTTTGTACTTGGGATGGAACCTGGGGGTATTCTACTATGGAGCTACATCCCCATTCCCTTTTATTTTTTATTTTTTGAAACAGGGTCTTTCTAAGTTGCTTAGGGCCTCTTTAAGTTTCTAGGCCTCAAACTGGTGATCCTCCTGCCTCAGCCTCCAAAATAGCTGGGGTTACAGGTGTGTGCCATTGTGCCAGCCTTATATTTCTTGATATTATTATGAATTACTTTAAAAGGGCTGTAATAATTAACTAAATAACTATTTCCTTTATTTTTGGATGAGGAAACTGAGGCCCAGAGACAGCAAATGAAATGCCCAGGTTCACAAAGGTAATAGTGACACATTTAGGTTAAACCCAGGTTGTTATAGTTGTGGCCCCACATGAAAGCCAGTTTCATGCAGCTGAAAAATGAAGCTGCTTGGAAGTGTTGGATCATGTCTTCCAAGCCTCAGGCAGTCAGGGACTGTCTTTATGATTTTTTTTTCTTTCTCTGTGGCCTCCCTAAGTTGCTGAGGCCAGCTTTGAACTTGAGATCCTCTTGCCTCAGCCTCTTGAGCTGCTAGGATTTATGATTTCTTCTCTAGCTTGTATCTTCTCAGTTATTATTTACCTCATACTTTTCCTCTAAATTTATTTCACAAAATAGCCTCATTCTATGTGATATTATCTGTGAAATTACAGGCTTGATGCATGCTTAGATCTTTTCCTAATAGGTATTAAACATGTAATCGTTAAAGTAAAAAAATGTGAATTTATGTTCCACCTCAGATTAGTTTTGGGAAACAAACAGTAGTCACAGTGAAACAAACAGCCTTTACATCCAGATAGACCTGGGTTAGCTACAGGCTTCATCACTGAACTAGATAGTCTTGGACAAGTCACTCTGCTTCCTTGGTTCTTGATTCCCTCATGTGTAAAATGAAGATACTAATCTCCACTTTGCAGAGTTGTGAGGAATATATGAGCTACCATGAGCCCAGACAGGCATTCAGTTCAAGGGGGTTATTATTGTGTTTATTACTGTGGACTTCTGGTTATTTTTCAAAGATGGCGTCTATGCTGAAATATCAGGCATGTGGCTTTCTGCTGTCAGGTATTTATTTGTAAAAAAGTTACTCGTAAGGCTGTGGTTCAGGTCTGTAATCCCAGCAACTTGGGAGGCTGAGGTGGAAGTATCACAAATTTTTGAGGCCAGCTTCAGCAAGTTAGTGAGGTCCTTTCTCAAAAAAAAAAAAAAAAAAAAAAAAAAAAATAAATAAATAAATAAAAATAAAAATAAAGTAAAAATATGTTCTTGGAATTTGTGAGGCTCAGGAAATAATATGCAGATATTTTTAAAAAAGGGTCGGGGACTTAGCTCAGTAGTAGAATGCCCCTGGGTTCAATCTGCAGTACAAAAAAAGGGTACTTGTTAGAACTTGTGGCACATCTATCACTATTTAGATTTCCCAGTTCTGCTATAAATTTGCTTTGTGATTTTAGCCAACTTGCTTAACTTGTCTGGGCTTCATTTACCTCATTTGTAAAATGTGGCTAATTGCACATTAGTAAGTGTTATGTTATTTTCCAATTCTGTCCATTAGAGGGACTAGAAGTAATGGAAGCCACTAGCAAAGGATATATGTATCACCCATCATTTATAAAACAGCATTTTCCGAAGAAAGGAACCTGGGTTCCCTGAAGAAGTTATGGATTTCAGGGCTGCACCAATAAAGTGAAGATGAGCATAGAATATAGTAGTGTCAGAAAGTAAGGAAATGTTAAAAAAATAATGGGGATATTAAAAGATCACAAACGCCAACTTGAAGAAGCCCCAGTGGCCAATTCAGGGACAATATGAGTAATATAATAAATAAGGATAGTAACGGATAATAACTCATAAATATCCACGAGTCCACACTCATAGAAATAGATAACTGAATCAATAAGTAAAAGGAGGAGGAATAGGTCCTCTCTCTCTCTCTGTTTCTCTCTCTCTCTTTCTTTTCTATTTGTAGCAGGGATCAAACCCAGGACAGGGGTGCTTTACCACTGAGCCACATCCCTAGTCATTTTCTTCTTATTTTGAGACAGGGTCTTTCTAAGTCACTAAGGCTAGCCTCAAACTTGTGATCCTCCTGCCTCAGCCTCCTGTGTCTCTGATCACTGGGATCACAGGTGTGCTCCACTGTGCCCGGTGCTCTTTCTTATAGGAGAATTCCAATTACTAACGTAGAAGGAATGAAGGATTACTAGAAAATCACTATTTGGTTAGTACCACAGTAATCATCGTGGTAGGTAAGAGTCATTAATGGACTTTAAAAATTATTGAGCAAAAGTATGATAAGGAGTAGGATGTTTGCACAGTCTTAAAGTATCTCTCGACGGGATACTTATTAATTACAAGGGGGGAAATCATTAACTTTACAGTAAAGAAAACTAGCAGACACCACCTTAGCCAGTTAACATCACCAGCAATGAGAGATGGCAGTATCTTGGGTCTCCTTGTGTTGCATACTGAGAAGGACACATCACTTCTGTGGTATTTGCCCTGTTATGATTTGGATTTGAGTGTCCCCTGCAGAAACTTATGTGTTAGGCAGTGCAGGAATGTTCAGAGGTGAAGTGATTAGATTATGCGAGCTGTAACCTCATCAATAGATTCATAATTTAAATGAACTACTGCCTATGGAGCGAGCGGTAATTGTAGGCAAGTGGGGTGTGGCTGGGGCGGGGAGCTTTGGACTATGTCTTGTCCCTGGCTCCTCTTTCTCCACCTCCTGCTTCCTGGCTGCCATGAGCTCAGCAGCTTTCCTCCATCATACCCTTCCATCATGATCTGTTTCGTCTCAGGCTGAGAGCAATGGAGTTGGCCAACAATGGGCTGAGACTTCTGAAATTGTGAGCCCCATATAAACTTTTCCTCCTCTTAAGTTGTTCTTGTCAGGTATTTTGTCACAGTGATGAAAAACTGATACATGCCCCATATGCATAACCCGAATTTACTCATGAGGAAACACTGGATAAACCTAAACTGGAGACATTTTTACAAAATACTTGCCCAGTAGTCTTCAAAAAAGTATTAAGGGCTACGCACATGCCTGTAATTCCAGCGATTTGGGAGGCTGAAGCTGGAGGATTGCAAGTTAGAGACCAGCCTCTGCAACTTAGGGAGGCCCTAAGTAACTTAGTGAGACCCTGTCTCAAAATAAAACATAAAAAGGGGTGGGGATGTGGCTCAGTGGCTAAGCGCCCTCAGTTCAATCCCTAGAACCCAACCCTCCCCCCACCGCCAAAAGTATCAAGGTATGAAAGAAGGAAACACTGGGAAACTACCCTAGATTGGAGGATTCCAAGGAGACAGAGCAGTTTTATCAACGTAGGATCGTGGATCAAACTCTGGACTAGAAAAAGGACATTCATGGGATAATCAGCAAAAATTAGTTAACATTATTGTATCAGTGCCAATTTCCTAGTTTTGATAATTGTATTATGGTTATGTAAGGAGTTACTTGAAAAAAGTGGATAAAGGATATACTGGAAATCTATTTTTACACTTTTGAAAGTATGAGAAATCTGGGCTGGGGCTGTGGTTCAGTGGTGGAGTGCTCACCTACCATGTGTGAGGCACGGGGTTCGATCCACAGCACCGCATATAAATAAATCAAATAAAGGTATTGTGTCCACCTACAACTAAAAATATTTTAAAAAGAAAATATGAGAGATAAAAGGTAAAAAATACATTAAATCTCTGAGGACAGTGTACAGTGCTTAGAACAAAGCCTGCAACACAGGAGGGTGTGCATGTGTAAGCACGGTACTGGGGTTTGAACCCAGGGGTGCTTTCCCACTGAGCTACTCCCTCAGCCCTTTTTATTTTTTATTTTGAAGCAGAGCCTGACTAAGTCGCTCAGGTTGGCCTCCTGTCTCAGCCTTCCAAATAGCTGGGATTACAGACATGAGCCACTATGCCCAGCAACATAGGAGTGCTTAACACGGTCAGGTATTGTAAGTAATTTTATAATTAAGTAATATTACAAGTAATGAATAATCTGTTGTTATAAGTAATGTACTTCTTAATATTCTCACATTTCCTTTTTCCCTCTCTGCTGGGAAAAGCATATTGAAAAGCACAGATGTGAGCATCTCAAGGGGCATCGGGGCAGCTGGGCGAGGAAGGCAGGGTGCTGACCTGAGGGACAATTATGGATCAGGTAATGCAGTTTGTTGAGCCAAGTCGGCAGTTTGTGAAGGACTCGATTCGTCTTGTTAAAAGATGCACCAAACCTGATAGAAAAGAATTCCAGAAGATTGCCATGGCAACAGCAATAGGATTTGCTATAATGGGATTCATTGGTTTCTTTGTGAAATTGATCCATATCCCTATTAATAACATCATTGTGGGATGTGGCTCAGTGGTTAAGTGCACATAAGTTCAATCCCTGGTACCAAAAAAAAAAAAAAAAAAAAAGTAAGATCAGATTTTGTTGTGAGAATTGTTCTGGAGAATGTGAGGGTGTCATTCTTTCTGTCACGAATTGGCTCAGACTTCTGCAGGCCTTGCAAAACTGCTTGGCTGGAAGCAAGGCTGGAGCCTGGTCCCCATCCATTGCATGTGGTTTGTGACAGAGACACTTGGTAGCACAGGGAGCTCTCCCCAGTTTGTTGCCCTCGGGTGTTAGCAACTGCTTTACGAAATGTACTCGATCCTAGATAAACATTATATCATTTAATCTTCACAAGTCCATGTGATAAATGTTATTTTATGTGTTTTATTATTATCATTATTTTTGGCACCGGGGATTAAACCCAGAGGTGCTTAACCACTGAGCCACATTCTCAACCCTTTTTATATTTTATTTTGAGACAGGGTCTTGCTGGGTTGCTGAGGGCCTTGCTACGTTGCTGAGGCTGGCTTTGAACTTGTGATCTTTCTGCCCCAGCCTCTCCAGTTACTAGGATTACAGGCATGCGCCACCATGCCCGGCTATTGTATGTTTTAGTATGGTAAAAATGAGGCTTAAATGATTCGTGGAGGGTTGGAAAGTGAGTGGTAGAGTCAGTGTTTGGATCTGGGTCCTCCTGGCTCAAAGGCTGAATCTAAACATGTAGCCAGGTTTAAGAACTATTGGGATCCAGCCCATAGTTCTCAACTGGGGGTGGTCAAGCCCCGCCCCCTAAACATTTAGCAATGTCTGGAGGTATTTTTAGCTCTTAGCTGGGGCGTGTTGGGGAGGGAGGAGGCCACTCTTGGCATCTAATAGATAGATGCCACATTATAATACATAGAGCAGCCCGTCCACAACCAAAGCTGTCCAGCCCCCAAAGTCAATAGAGCTGCTATCAAACCCCAGTATCGAGTCTCAAAGGGGCGATATGTGGAACTCAGAAACCTGAGGACTTGGCTAATATTTACTGAGTACTGTGCTGGATGATGCGAGGATCATGGGAGCCACAATTCCATTTGTGCCACCAAGGAGGGTGCAGTCCAGAAGGCCAGGGGGCAGGAATGGAGGGGCACAGGGACCCTTGCAATACAGGCAGAATATGATCAATGCAAAAAGAGAGTCAAGTTGGGGCTGAGCACGCTCAGTGAGGGGCTCAGGTCTGTCTTGGAGGAATCTAGGGAGACTGGGGCGGAGATGGTTTGGAGCTGGAAGAGTGAGCGAAGTTGAGCTGGAAGGCAAACACAGGACCTGTTCACGGAACAGCAAGAAGTGGAGTCTGGGTGGAGCAGAGTCTTCGTGAGTGAGTAGAGGGGTGGACTGGAAAGGCAGGTCGAGGATGGAGCGCGGAGGCCAGGCTGGGGAGTGCTGAGTACGGCAGGAGCTGTGGCTCTCCGGAGTGGGCCTGGGGATGGGACGGTGCTCGGGGTCTCTTCTGTGCACAGGGCTAGTGGAAACTGGAGCAGATTCGGGACTGCTTGACCAAAGCTCTGCTTCCCCAAAGGGGAGCGGTCCCAACAGCGATTGGGACGGCTGGGACTGTGGTACCCGGTGGGGTGGGAGCTTTTTACTTTCCACAGTGCCGCTAAACATCATTGAAAACTGTTGGCGGCGTCTCTAGGGCAGTGTAAGGAGCAGGGGACTTCACTTCTGAGTGTACGCTGATCTCTGCCGCATAGCTGGGCCCTGGGGAAATGAATTACTCTTGTGGAAAAGGGGTTGGGGGAAAGGAGAGGAGGAAATCTTGGTTGAGTTAGTGTGTGTGTGTGTGTGTGTGTGTGTGTGTGTGTGTGTGTGTGTGAGAGAGAGAGAGAGAACAATATATATATATATATATATATATATTTTTTTTTTTTTTTTTTTTTTTTTGAGGCAGGGTCTTGCTAAGGTGCCCACGTTAGCTTAAACTTAAAGTCCCACTGCCTCAGCCTCCCGAGTAGCTGGCAGTACAGGTGTGCACCACAGTCCCCGACCTTACCATATGTCTTTTTTAACTCTCACAACACCCTTTGGGTATAAGTACTGGTTCCATCTTTTCGGAAATGAGAAAAACGGCACCCAGAAAGGCTGACTTTCCCTAAATCTTTGTAGCAAAAGGAGCCACATTTTAACGCACGCGTGGCCGGTTTTGACATGTTTTCTGCCCCTTTTCCCTGCTTCATTAAAAAAATAATCTTATTTACCTGGATTCTGGCTGCTAGAGACCATGGACGTCAGCGTGAGTGGCAGCAGCAGAAGGAGGGATGGGATGAGAACCTTCATTGTGGCTGTCGGTGATGCTGGAAGCTGCTTGCCCTGTGTGTGGAAGTTCCCAGTCAGAGGCTCCGGATTTCTTGAGATGGTCCACTCAGCTGGTGGTCAGCACCTCAGTCCCAGGCTAGTGTTCCCTTTAGAGAGTAAGAACAGGAAAGGCACGCTGCCCTTGTGGTTAGATAACAGATCGGATCAGGTGCTTTACGGGAATCTGGGAGGTAAAACTGGTCACACAAAAGAAACTTAGCATTCTTGAGTGCATAAGTGACTGGCAACTGGGCAGTAGAACCTGTTCCTTCTGGTCCCCCTCCCTACCTCCCCACCCCACCGCGTGCTCTGATATCTTCAAGACTTGCTTATTCGAATTTCCTTCTACCTTTCAGTGACTATCTCTAGCAAGAAAGTGGGAATGGGTTGGCAAGAGAGGATGACATGTCTGGTTCCCCTTTGTCCTTCCCACTTCTGTCCTTGGCAAAGGATTGGCAATGGTGATGGTGTTGCCTGGGAAGATCCCCTGTCCTCTGTTTACGATTCCCACCAGTTCTCTCGCCGTGTAAGGTGTTTGGGACCCTGAAGAAGCAGTTCTCCTTTGCCCGGAATGCTGCCCCTGGAGCAGTGGGTAAGACCAGCCTGATTGTTCACCAGGAATATGGCTGTGGCTTAGTCGCTCCAATCTCAAAGAAGAGGGAACTGGTTCAAGAGGGCTTGGGAAACAGGAGTCACAGGAGTGAAGGAGTCTTTAAAATATGTTTGCCCAGGCTGCTGGGGCTCCTGGCTCCATACCTTGTTTGAATGCCTCAAGGCAAAATAAGAAAGTTAATAATACTTAGAGTAAACATTAAAGGTTACCGTGATACTCAACTTTGCATTACTGTGACAAAATACCTGAAATAATCAGCTTATAAGGAGGAGAGGTTTATTTTGGCTCACGGTTTTGGAGGTTTCAGTTCATGGCTGGTTGGTCCTGTTGCTTTTGGGCCTGTGGAGGGGCAGGTGCACATGGTGGAGGAAACTGCTCACCTCATGGCAGCCAGGGAGCAAAGAAGAGACAGGAAGGAGCCAGGGCCCTGATGTCCCCTTAAAGTCCACGCTCCCAGTGACCTAACTTCCTTCCTTCCTTCTTTCCTTCCTTGGTATCAGGGATTGCACCCAGGGGTGCTTAGCCCCTGAGCCACATCCTCAGCCCTTTTTAATCTTATTTAGAGACAGGGTCTTGCTGAATTGCTGAGGCCTTGCTATGTTGCTGAGGCTGGCTTGGAACTACTGATCCTCCTCCCTCAGCCTCCAGAGCTGCTGGATTACAGGTGTGCGCCATGCCCTGGCAACTGTGCCTTTAACACCCGGGCTCTGGGGGACATTCACAATCCAGTCTGTAGTAGTTGTGGAACTTCAGCAACTCACAAACTTGACGCCTGCTCCAGAGACTTCTTTTGCCAAAGAAAGAGGAGAGATGAAGCTCGAATCCTGGTGATATTTGTGGGGGCTGAAGGAATAGGAAACAAGGAAGTCCTCCCTGAAAGCCTCCATTTAGGAGTGAGAGGGTGGGATGGCTTTGTTTTCCCAGGCGGGGGGAAGATGCGAGGTGCAGGTCAAATCCATTTTGTCTTTTGTTCCATCATTCCTTCCCCTCAGATTTCAAATCATCTCAGGCTGTTGTCGTGTGGGAGAGTGTTCTAAAGTCGAAGGCTCTGGCTGCTTTCTGGAAAATTCTAAAAGTGGTCTCTGTTTTCGAGGTACTCAAGTCTAACCAAGGGGATGACGTATGCGTCATAAAACCTGGAGGTGTCTGTGGAGTCAACTCTCAGAGGTGGCAGGAGTTCATGGGGGATGGAGAGGGACCCTGTTTAGGTGGCACTTGAGCTGGGTCTTACGGTGTGGGGCGGAATTTAGGCTGGTGGGGAGCAGAGAGGAGGATGGTGCAGTGGGGTGTCAGGAGGCTGGAGTCTGGAGCTAATCGGTCGGGGAAACTCTGAGGCCAGGGGCTGTCGATGGCTCACTTTGGTATTCCTGGGGGCATTGGGGAGATAGCTCAGTTGGTAGAGTGCTTGCCTTGCAAGCACAAGGCCCTGGGTTCAATCCCCAGCACCCAAAAAAAAAAAAAAAAAAGGTATTCCTGGGACTCACGGGACTCATGCACGGGACTCATGCAGGGCCTGGCTCTGTGGGAGCACCCCACAGATATTTGTTGAATGGAGCGATCTTCACGTAACCCCTTAATTAGGCCAGAAGGATGGGAGAGTGTGTGGACGTGCGATTCATAGGAAGGAAGAAAACCTTACTGGGAAATGGGCGTGCACGCACGGAGCCTGGTGGGATGTCCGCCTCCCTTGTGGACCTGTCCATCCGTCTACGCCGAAGTCACGGTGGGATCAGGGGGCTCCTCAGACCTTCCTCCAGGTCCCCTCGGTCTGTTGACCCTGTTTCCTCAGGTCCTGGCTCCCTGTCAGTTCTCTGTCTGGTTTCCCCCTCCCTGGACTTGGGGTGGGTGTACCATGGGAGGGACTGTGGGTCCTTCAGGATCATTGATATAAAGCTCCCATAATCTGTAGTCTTGGCGGCTCTGGAGGCTGAGGCAGGAGGATCCGGTTCAAAGCCAGTCTCGGCAATTTATCGAGACTCATTGAAACCCTGTCTCTAAATAAAATATTAAAAAGGGCTGGGGATGTGGCTCAGTGATTAAGCACCCTTGGGTTCAATCCTGTGTACCAAGTAAAAATTAAACAAGAAGAACAACAAAATACCTGTAAGACAAATGGATTTTTCTCTTAGTGATATTGACAACTTCTGCTGGCACGGTGGTACATGCCTATAATCCCAGTGACTTGGGAGGCTGAGGCAGGAGGATTGTGAGTTCAAATTCAGCCTCAGCAACTTAGCAAGGTCCTAAACAACTTAGTGAGACCCTGTCTCTAAATAAAGTATTAAAAGTGTTGGGGATGTAGCTTGGTGGTTAAGTGCCCCTGAGTTCAATCCCTGGTACCAAAAAAAAAAAAAGTACAGGGTCGGAGTTCAGTTGTTGGACACCACTGGGTTTAATCCCTAGTACTGCAACACACACACACACACACACACACACACACACACACACGTTGACAACCTTTTATGTCCCATCTTGGAAACATTATTGTGTCCTAAGAGTCTGACTTTTAAAGGTCCCCTCCCTGGAAGAGGGCAGGTGACAGTAGGGAGCAGATGCCATTCTCCCTGGGAAATTGGTTTCCCCATTCATTCCTGCAGTTGGCCAGCGTTGGAGGATCTTTGCTGACCAAATCCACCCTTCGCCTTCCTGTCACTCATGTGTTAATCACTGAAGTCTGCAGTGCCTGATGTGAGCCTGCCAGTTGCTGCGTGTTGGATAGCGAGCAGAGCAAGGTCTCAGGAGCGCCCCAAATCCACAGGCCGATGGAGACGTGCCCCCCTGCCCCACTTTACAGAACTAAACGTTAAGGTGCAGGGAGGTCTAAGCAACTTAGCAAGACTCTGCCTCAAAATAAAAAATAAAAAGAGCTGGATGTTGCTCCATGGTGAAGTACCTCTGGGTTCAATCCCCGGTACCCCCAAAATAAATAAAATAAAGTGCAGGGAAGTTATATGATTAGCTCAATGCCATCAGCCAGTCTCAAAGTCACAGCATTAAAACACAGGTTTCCTGGCTTCCTAGATTTTCTGTAAAGTGCTGCTGCATACCCAAATACCCTGCTAAGAGAGCGAGCATATTCAGATTGAAGTGGGAGCCCAAAACCATGCTCCTTAGCCAGAAAGAAAAGCTCAGTCTAATAGGGACTGAAAAGGACAGTCTGAGACACCTACATTCCCCAACCCCCTCTCTCCACTTTAAGCTTGAAAGGAAGAGCTAAGAAAACCAGGAGTGGAAGCTTTTTCATAAGGAATTAGTAAAATGAATGCAAAAATGCAATATTCACCTCTACTGTGGTGTTTCGCACTGAATTGTAGGCATCTGGCTTTGAACTAGGTCCCCTCCGTGGCCTGGGGTCTGTGAGGTCAGGGACCAGGTCCAATTCCTCTTTGTTGCTTCCCTGCACAGGGGCTGATAAATATTCCTTAAAAAAATAAAACTACATAAGAAGTATAGCCAGGCGGAGTGGCACACGCCTGTAATCCTAGTGACTCCGGAGGCTGAGGAGGGAGGATCACAAGTTCGAGGCCAGCCTCAGCAACTTAGCAAGGCCCTAAGCAACTTAGTGAGATCCTATCTCCAAATAAAAAATTAAAAGGGCTGGGGATGTGGCTCTGTGGGTAAGCGCCCCTGGGTTCAATTCCCAGTGCCAAAAAAGAAGTAGATACCTACGCAGGCAAGGAACCCCTGCAGCAGCCCAGGTAGGAGAAACCACTCCTCCCACATCAGCTGACTGACGTGGTGTTTGGCTTTCAAACTAGGGTGCAGTGCTGAATGGGGAAGCAGGTATTCCTTCTGCCCTGCTGGCCGTGTTGGGACACTCCTAGAGTTCAGTCTCAACTGTGGTTGCTGCTCTTCCCTTGCTGCATGGGCTTCTGATTATGTCATTGGGGATTGTTTGCAAGGGTTTGAAGGTTTGTTGTGTGAAGAGGTATTAGATTTCCTTGGGGGCCGGCAGAGTAGGACTAGCATTGGGGAGCATACATCATCTGGCTCAGGAAGAAAAAGAGCTGTCCCAGGAGAAGGAAGTTTCCTTGGAAAATTACATGTTTACTGGCAGAGTTCAGGCGGGGCTGGGTGATTGAAAAGACCTGTCATGCTTTTCTTTGTGTATGTGTGTGGGGGGGTGACACTGGGGACTGAAACCAGGAAGTGCTCCACCACTGAGCTATGGCCCCAATTCTTTTTCAAAATTTTAATTTTAAGACAGAGTGTCGAGGAACGCAATGGTGCACGCCTGTAATCCCAGTGGCTCAGGAGGCTGAGGCAGGAGGATTGAGTGTTCAAAGCCAGCCTCAGCAACAGTGAGGCACTAAGCAACTCAGTGAGACCCTGTCTCTAAATAAAATACAAACGAGGGCTGGGGATGTGGCTCAGTGGTCGAGTGCCCCTGAGTTCAATTCCTGGTACCAGAAACTGCAACAACAAAGCAGAGTCTTGCTAAGTTGCTGAAGCTGGTCTTGAATTTGGGATCCTTCTGCCTTGCCCTCACAAGTTGCTGGGATTATAGGTTGAGTCACTGTGTTCAGCTGTCACACAGTGATTTTTAGTGTCACAAAGGCAGAACCTGGCTGGGAATCCATGTTTTCTACTACTACCACGTTACTGGGTATTATAAAAACTGTCTTTTTAAATATAACATTGCTCTCTGATGCAGGCTGAACTCAATCTCTGACAGTTACTTGCAGTCATTGTGCTCAGTTGTGATTCTCTTATTGCATTTGGGACTTGGACTTCACCCTCCTGCCAACCTTCCCCCTCTGCTAGTGAGAACAGAGTTAAGTGCACTTGCTGAATATGGCCATAAGGTGGCAGCACCACCCCACTGGTGTTTCCTAAAACCTAAGACCTGGTGTGGGTAAGCCTCAGAGAAGCTGTTAGGATCAGGAAAAGGGTACGAATGAAGCGAACAAGTAAACTTATTACTATTATTATTATTATTATTATTATTATTATTATTATTATTATTATTATTATTTAGTTGCAGATGGACACGATACCTCTATTTTATTTATTTTTTTATGTGGTGCTGAGGAGGGAACCCAGTGCCTCACACATGCTAAGCAAGCGCTCTACCACTGAGCCACAACCCCAACCCAACTTTTGTTTTTTTCCCTCCCATGAAGTGACAGAATTGAGAACTGAGTGAGAAATAGTTTCATTTTGGAACTGGAAGTCACTTTAGAGAAGTGCTTCTCAATCTTTATTGTGCACATGGATCCTTTCAATACAGATTCTGATTTTCTTTCTTTTCTCTCTCTCTCTCTTTTTTTTTTTTAGAAATGGGGTGTCCCTATGTTTCCCAGGCTAGCCCCAAACTCCTGGACTCAAAGGATCTTCCTGCCTCAGCCTCCTGAAGAGTTGGGACAAGAGACACATACCACCATGTGCTCAGGCTGAGGTTCTGTATTTCTGAAATGCTTTTGGATCTTGCCATTCACGCTGGTTGGAGGACCACACTTTGAAAAGTAAAGCTTTAGAAGTCATTTGATTAAATCTCACTGTGCCTGATTTATAGATGAAGAAAGAAGGAAGTCTGGAGAGAGACTCTAAACTCTTCTTGCATTTAAGCCAGAGCTGCTGAGTCCAGCCCTCCCTCCACTGCACCCCGAGGCCCCCTTTACTGTCAGTGCCACTTCTTTCATTGAGGAACTCAAAGCTCCCATTTCCCCATTCCCGCTGATCTTTGCTCAAGGTGTCCCTTTGGTCACTCCCTTACTCAAAACCTTCCGTAATGGCTCTTCTGTAACCAATCACAAGTCAAGTTCAAATGTCTCTGTCTGGTTTCCATGACCCTGTGACATGTGGTCAATACCTTTTAGCAAACTTACCTAACTTCCCTATTTTTATTTTATTTTATTTTTGGTACTGGGGATCGAAACCAGGGGTGCTCTACCACTGAGCTATATCCCCAGACCTTTTAATTTTTTATTTTGAGTCAGGGCCTCTCTCAGGTGCCCGGCTGGCCTGGAATTTGGAATCCTCCTGCCCTCATCTCCTGAGCTGCTGGGATTACAGGCCAGCGGCCCCACGCCCGGCCCTCGCCTGTTTCTTAACGGTATGGCTCTGTGGTCGCTATCCCTGCTTCCTCCTGTTTTCTAAATATATTGTGTTCATTCCCCGCTCAGCGGTAGTGACAATGGCAAGGACTCTGGAGTCAGACATACCTAGTTTCTAATTCCAGATCTGCCTCCAGTGGGGACAAGCTACTTCATCTTCTTCTGAAATCCTCTTCTGAATCCATCTTCATCCTCTTCTGAAATAACCCCCTAAGGGGGTTGAAAGGAATAAATGAAATAACATGCAAACCCACTCATTTTTTTTAAAAGCTGTATTTTGTTTATTTTTCTTTTTTTATGTGGTGCTGAGGATGGAACCCAGTGCCTCACATGTGCTAGGCAAGTGCTCTGCCACCGAACCACAGCCCTAGACCCCACTCTTGCTTCAAATCCAGCATCCACCACTGTGCCTGGCACCTGGTTCTCTTGGCTTGTCTCTCCTTGCCTCTGCTTTTCTAAGGCTTAACCATTCAAAGGCCTAACCAGAATCCTGCCTCTTTCACGAAAACTCTCTGACCCAATGGATCCCGCTTGGCTATGATTATTTCACCCATGTATTAGCATTTAATTATGTGCCAGCTTCTGTCAGTGAGACCACGTAGGAGCACTTGAAGAATATTGACTGTGTAATAATTGAGGATAATTAAGTTAATAATTCTTTCTCCTCCCCCTCCTCCTCTTCCCCTTCCTCCTCCCCCTCCTCCTCCTCCTCCTCCTCCTCCTCCTTCTCTCTTTGGAGTACTGGGGGTGGAACTTAGGGCCTTGCACATGGTAGGCCAGTGCTCTATCAGTCAGCGGTATTTTTTTTTTTTTTAATTACTTTCTGGCTGGGCTTTGTGTCACCCACCTGTAATCCCAGCTACTCAGGAGGCTGAGGCAGGAGGATCACGAGTTTAAGGCCAGCCTGGGCAACTTAGTGAGGCCCTAAATAATTGAGCAAGACCCTGTCTCAAAATAAATAATGAAAAAGACTGGGGATGTGGCTCAGTGGTAAAGCGTCCCTGGGTTAAATCCCCAGGGCTGCAACAAACACAAACAAACAACACAACAAAACCTTTCTGAGTGTTGGCGCTCTCTTCCCACTTTTCCGGTTATTGCCTGGTAGCAGTTCCTCCGGAACTGGCAGCGCAGAGCCTGTGGTCAGGTGGAGGCCTTAGGTATAGCTCTGGAGGGGTCTTCCCTCTCTGTGGATCTTCGTTAGATTGGTGTTTTCCTTAACTTGGCATCGAATGGTCCCCCACAGAGGGGATTGATGAGATTTCTTTTTTTAAAATTTTTTTTGGTTGTCCATGGACCTTTATTTTTTATTTACTTATTTGTTCATATGCAGTGCTGAGACTCGAACCCAGTGCCTCACACAGGCCAGGCAAGCGCTCCACCACTGAGCCACAACCCCAGCCCCATGGAGTCCAAGATAAACACCCTGAGGAAGCTGAGCCCAGTGACTTGCTTCAACAGCCTGGTGACAAAAGATGTGTACATGTTCCTAGTTCATGAATTTTACAACGGGGTCCTTACCCTCTTTGGAAGAGGTTAAGGGCAAAAGACCAAGTGAGGGGGACGGGTGGTTTCCGGGAGGCTCCACACCTCTGACCCGGATTCTGTGGATCGTTCATTTCTCTCTACCCGGAAACGTCCATCTTTGCATGTGCAGTTGGATATTTATATCAAGATTTATAATTCCCTTCCGGTCAGTGGCGACTGGGCACTCATGTCAGGCTTATGAGAGTAAAATTATATGGTGCGTACTTTGAGAGCAGTGAATGTTTGTTTCTCTGAGGTCTGGATGGAAAATAGAGCAGGAGGGCTGGTGGCTTTATGTCCTGCCTCCTCTTTTTATTGGACAGCACTCTGCTCACACATTACCTTCCCAATCAGGGGATTTGGGACCTTCCCTGTTTCCTACTGTGGGTCCAGGCCAAAGTCCAGCTATATTTATCTGTGCTTGGAACTGGATGGTCTGAAAATGAAAGCCCCAAGAAATGACATCCTTGCTGATTTCCAGGATTCTAATCTTCCCGGTTGGTTTCCAACTCTGAATGTGGGTTAGAATCGCCTCTAGGGCATCTTAACAGCTGTCCGGGCCTGTGCCTGACCCCGAGGCAGTCTGATCTGATTGGTCTGTGGTGTGGCCCTAGGTGTTGGTGGTTTAAGAATGCTTCCAAGTAAAAGAGTCGCTTTGCATTGTAGAAACTTCAGCCAAGTGCTCCAAGTTATCATTAACGAGAGGGAGAGTGACATCATGGGCCTCCTAATGTGGTAGACTGAGAAGCCACAGCCTTATTTCTGTGGTATTCCTATTCATAGTGCGTCACCTGATTAATCATGAGGAAATATTAGGTGAGCCCTCATCTAGGGTCATTTGACAAAATAACTGGTCAGTACTCTTAAAAAAATGTTAAAATCTGCTGGGTGCCGTAGTGCACACCTGTAGTCCCAGAGGCTCAGGAGGCTGAGGCAGGAGGATTCAAATTCAAAGCCAGCCTCAGCAGGGAGGCTCTAGAAACTCATGGAAACCCTGTCTCTAAAAACATAAAAAGGGCTGTGGATGTGGCTCGGTGGTTGAGTGCTCCTAGGTTCAATCCCTGGTACCAAAAAATAAATGTGAAGATCATAAAGACAGAAAAAATTTTGAGGAACTTTCCCAGATTAAAAAAGACTAAGAAGACAAAACAACTGAATTCAATGTGTGATCCTGGGTTGGCTCCTAGTCCAGAAATAGCACATTAGTGAAGGTAGACGGTTTGGATGAACTCTGTAGGTTAGTTTCCTGTATGTATCAGTGATAAGGTATTGATTTTGATGACAGGGCTGTGGCTATCAAAAACATTAACATTTGGGAAAGCGGAGCGAAGAGTATATGAGGACTCTGTTTTTGAAACATTTTTCAAAGTCTGAAAATATTTCAAAGAGAAGTGTTAAAAAAGAAAACTACCAGGTAATTCTAATGAATTGCTAAAGTTAAGAACCACTTCCCCAAGTTATCTTGTCTAACACTGTCAAAGTAATCTTTCTGAAAATGCTGTTGGTCAAGTTTCTGACCTTAAATCCTTCCAAAGACTCTTGTCATCTACATGACACGAAGTTCAAACTCCTTAGGCTGACATTCAAAGCCCCTGCAGAGCTGGGCTGGTGGCGCACGCCTGTAATGCCAGAGACTGAGGCAGGAGGATCGCAGGTTTGAAGCCAGCCTCAGCAACTTAGTGAGGCTGTGAGCAACCTAGTGAGACCCTGTCTCAAACTGAAAAATACAAAGGATTGGGGGTATGGCTCAGTGGTAAACTACCTCTGAGTTCAATCCCCAGCGCGCGCGCGCACACACACACACACACACACACACACACACACACACACAATTTCCTGCATAAACTTTTAAAAAATGTTGTGCCTTGAGCTGGGTGTGGTGGTACACACCTGTAATCCCAGCAGCTCGGGAGACTGAGGCAGGAGGATCGCAAGTTCAAAGACAGCCTCAACCAAAGCGAGGTGCTAAGTAACTCAGCGAGGCCCTGTCTCTAAATAAAATACAAAACAGGGCTGGGGATGGGGCTCAGTGATCAAGTGCCCCTGAGTTCAACCCCCAGTACCCGCTCTTCTCCCCAGAATAATGTTGTGCCTGGTCATCCCTAAGATGGCAGACCCTCTTGGATTGGGACTTGAAGGAATCCGGTTGAGATTTTTTTTTTTTTCCTGGAACACAACTCAGTAAATAAGTGATCTATGGACAGAGGAATGTAACTCAACAGAGGGAGAAGGGAGGGACACTGGGACTCTAAGTGATGCTTTCCGCCCTGGCTCTCAGTGAATTAGTCATCCTCCAGGAAGTCCAGCTCCTTCGTACAACTCCTGGGACCATGTAGCGCGTCTTCGCTAATCCTCTCCCTGCCCAGGTGACACTCACGGGGTGACTCAGGTCCTGTGAGTCGTACACTCTTCCCTTTCCGGTTGCCTCCACCCTGCTGCTCGGTGCTGGGTGACCCGTAGGCCCCACTCCCAGGCCTCTCTATTGGTGTGTGAAAGTGAGGCCAGGAGGGGCCATGGAGAAGGAAGTCAGAGGCCAGTGGGCACGGAGAGAGCCAGGTGGGGCTGCCATTGTTCAAAGGTCACAGCCTCTGGGTGTGTTTTATTACTCCTCATGGATCTGAAGTCTCCTCCCCTCTGTGACCATTCCAGAGACTCTCCGTGTCTCGACTTCCTTCTAGTTACAGGGTCTGTCCTTGGTACATCCCTTTTATGGCCAGGGAATGGCTGTGCAAATAGTTGACGTTTCAGTAAAAATGGCTTTTTAAGAGGACAGGGGACCTGGCCCTGCCTTTTCCTTAAAAGGGATCCAGGTTCAGAAAATTAAGGTTTTATGAAGGGCTATGAACTGGTGAGTGTGGTGTTGGGAACAGGTGTGTGAGAGACAGGGCACACAGAAGACAAATCACTGGCTCTTTGTCAACTCCGGGAAATGGGGAGGGCAGAGGGCGTTCTGGAAGGTGGATTTCCTGCAGGAGACCGGAGAAATCTTAGGACACCTTCTGCCCAGATTGAGTAGGGGAGGATGTGACATCATGAAGATGGGCCACTTTGGGGATATTACTGTAAAAATGGAGATGATAGCCGGGTGCGGTGGCGCATGCCTGTAATCCCAGTGGCTTGGGAGGCTGAGGCAGGAGGATCGTGAGTTCGAAGCCAGGGTCAGCAACTGAGCGAGGCCCTAATCAACTCAGTGAGTCCCTGTCTCTAAATAAAATATAAAAAGGGCTGGGGCCGTGGCTCAGTGCTCAGGAGGGGATGATGAGGCAGATTTTTCTTCTTTTTGGTGAGGATTGTAGGTATGTGTAAAGCCCTCAGGAGAGTAATCTGCACACAGTGAGTGCTGAGTAGGTACAGACTGTTGTAGTTATGGGAACAGGTACAGGTACCACCCTGGTCCTGGAGGATGTTTTCCAGCCAGGGTCCTCGCAGGCCAGCTGGAGATGGAAATGGTAGGGGGAGGCCCAAATTGCAGAAGTGGACATGTTGGGGAGAATACCTCAGGCACAACATTCTGTGAAAATCCGTTCGCCCGACAGCAGGAATACCCAGAGAGGCTGTGGCTTCTGTCCAGTGCTGTCTCCTGGGGGTCTGAGGATGCGTCCTCAGATGGTTTTGCCAAAGGCCCAGCTTCAAAACAGGCTTCAGGGAATGATTTGCAAGTAGCGTTCACCTCACTAAGGGAATTCCCTGTCCTGGTCCAGGTCATTCTGTTGGGCTCTGTGCTGTCCTCGTTTGTAAGGTAAAAGAGAAAGACTGAAGAAGAATCTGAGAAGGAAATGAATGAATGCACCAGGGCAGAACTGGAACTGGATGTATAAGTTAAGAGGAAGCCTGTGTAAGTTTTATGTGAACATAAAAGGACTTCTTTTTAAATGCAGATGTCACCATTTAAAAACAGCAGGCTGTCACGAGTAGAGAGCAGAGTGTCACAGAGCATCGGGCGGGATCACAAGAGTGGGTGGTCAGCTCTCTTTGCGCAATGGTAGGTTAGACTGAGTCAGTGAAGAGGAAGGAGACCATGGAGAAAATGGATCAGGGTGAGAAAAAATGGGGCGTGTAAAGGAAGGGATTGAAGGCATATTTACCGAGGGCTGATTATCTCTTACCAGGCTCTGTGTTTGGTACCTTATGTCTTAATTCATTTGTTTACTGTCACTTCCTGATGCAGTAAGAGTTGTCTTTGTCACTTCCTGATCCTGCAGGAGGCTAAGTGCTGGTCCAAGGTCATCCATCAGCTAGTGTCTTTTCCTTGGAAGTTTGTCTTCTGGCTTCTGTGTCAGATGGACAAGTGAAAGAGAAGGAAAGCAAAGCCAATTTTCATTGTGGGTGATATTCATAAAAGGTACCAGGAATGCTGGCACACACCTGTAATCCCAGTGATTTGGGAGGCTGAGGCAGGAGGATCACAGGTTTGAGGCCAGCCTCAGCAACTTAGCAAGACCCTGTCTCAAATAAAAAATAAAAAGGGCTGGGGATGTGGCTCAGTGGGAGAGCATCCCTGGGTTTGATCCACAACACCAAAATAGAAAAAAGAAAAGAACAAAACAAAACAAAACAGTACCAGTGTTAGGTGGAATAATGGCCTCCCTGCAGAGTCCATCCCATATCCCAACCCCTGGAACTGGTGAGTGTTACTTTGCAGGGCAGAGTGGACTTTGCAGATGTGATGAGTTTAGGATCTTGGGATGGAGTGATCCATCTGGATCATCTGGATGGGCCAATGTAATTGCAAGAATCCTTATGAGTGAAAGAGGGAGGCAGGAGAGTCAGGAAGGTGGCGTGAGAAAGACCTCACTGGCTATGGCCGAGTTGGAAGATGGAGGGGGCCTCGACCTGGGGAATGCAGACAACCTTCAGAAGCCTGATCAGACGAAGAGCTGGATCCACCCCTCCAACCTCCAAAGGGTTCCTATCCTGCTGATGCCTTAATTTTAGCCCAAACAGACCCATTTTGGACTCACAACCTCCAGAAATGTAAGAGCGGGGGGGGGGGGGGGACCGTCTGTAGTGGTGGTCTTTGCATCTCAGGGGGTTACAGGCTCCACACAGAAAAAAGAGACCGGGAGAAATAAGCCAAAATGTTAAACAGGGAAGCCTAGATTATAGGTGGAAAGTGGAATCTAGCAGAAATCCGTTTTCTTTTCGTATTTCATATATTCATTTCTAAAGATACAAAAAGATAGGCAAGGCCCTGAGTTCAATTCCCAGCACTGAAACAAATAAATAAAGATTATGCAAGGACAGGAAGGACAGACCTGGTACCGAGGGCAGCTTGAGCTTTTTTGTCCTTTAGTCGAAATAGTTCATCCCTTGAATGGATCAAACTCAAAGAAACAAATGTCGGTTTATCAGAGGCTTTTTTAATGGAGTGAACTGAGGCATTTGGCAACTGAAGTCAATGTCAAGAGTTTTCAAGGTGGTCGGGCATGGTGGTGCAGGCCTGTCATCCCAGCGGCTCTGGAGGCTGAGGCAGGAGGATCTCTAGTTCAAAGCCAGCCTCAGCAAAAGTGAGATGCTGAGCAACTCAGTGAGACGCTGTCTCTAAATAAAATACACAAAGGGCTGGAGGTGTGGTTCAGAGGTTAAGTGCCAAAAAGAAAAAAAAAAAAAAAAAAAAAGAGTCTATGGGACTTGATGGCAGGGGGAGAAAGTTCTTATGGAATCTACTTTCAGGTTCAGCCTTTTCTGCCTTTTCCTTCCTACTGCCTTCTGCAGGGTGGGGGTGGGGGTGGGGGGCAGGCCCTGGGCCCCACACAGGCCTCTCATATTTCAGGAGGGTTTTTCCCTTGGCTGAGGGGTGGGCATGGAGCTCTGAGTTTGTTTTTTTGTTTTTTTCTTTCACTGGCATTAAGGAAATGATAGCGTAGCTCCTTTCTCTAATAGCCTCCTAATGGAGACATGGAATCTCTTCTTGATTCCTCACCCTCCAGGAAACCGCACCTTTCCACAGCCCTCCCGCTCCTGGGGGACTTAGACCCAACAGAGTAGCATGTGAGGGAAAAACCCACAAAACAAACAGAGCCGAGGCCTGAGTAAGGACTCTTGTCATTGTTTCTGTTTTCTTAGGGTAAATCTTCCTTTCTCCCCTCCCCCTCTCCACCCTAACACTTTGGGGCCAAGTCCTCATCTCTGGGCACAAAGAAACTGGTTTCCTAGCTCCTGCAATGGTCTGGATCCACCCATTAAGACAATGGGCCTATTTTTTTCTATAGTCAAAAGCCCTTGTGTTCGGCCTGGAGTTCCACCCAGAACCCAGAGCGCCAAAGTTCACGCCTTCCTATTCTGTTCCTTCGAGGTCATCTGGAAGCCCCAGCACTGGTGGGGGCAGGGTGGGAGTCCTGAGTTGCCTCCAGTGAAAGGGGAAGTTGGTGGGAATCCCAAATAGTGTGCCTGGGAAAGTCATCTAGGCCTGTTGGCAGAAGACAAAGAACGGTGGGCCAGGACCTGGATCCCGGTGCTGGCGACTGAGCTCCGGCCTTGAATGAGTAGTTACCTCTCTAGACCTTAGCCCCGCCTTCTGCAAAATGGGACGCAGCCAGATGGACTCCATGTCTACCACACGAACGCTCTGGCCTCAGTGAAATCTATATTATCCCTCTGAGCCCAGGGATCCACCTTCAGGTAAATCAGTTTGGCTGACGTCCATACCAACTCTCAGGTATCACGTCCCTTTTTGTAGATGACGCTCTTGTTGGGAGCGGTGGTGTACGCCTGTACTCCCAGCGGCTCAGGAGGCTGAGGCAGGAGGATTGTGAGTTCAAGGTCAGCCTTAGCAATTTAGTGAGGCCCTAAAGCAACTCAGCAAGACCCTGTCTCTAAATAAAACATTAAAAAGGGCTGGAGATGTGGCTCAGTGGTTGAGCACCCCTGGGTTCGATCTCTAGTACCAAAAAAAAAAAAAAAAAAAAGACACTCTCAATTAAGCTGGGCTTTTGGGCAAGAGTGGAATGGGTGGATATTTTTGGTCAGGTCTAATTTGGTAGCAGGAAGGGTAGAGTCCTGCCACTCCTGACTCCTAGCTTTAGGAGTTTGAACTTTCGTGAGGAGGGAACCGCCTGGGGCTTTAAGCGAGAGGGGATCTGTGCTCTGGGACACAGGTCTTGGAGCTGCTCGTTGGGAGAACAGGGTCTGCGGGATGTCCACTGAGAAACTCAGATCTGAGCAGAGAGATCAGAGGGCAAGGAAAGCCGGAAGAGTGAGAGGTGCCTGGGGAGGCGCCTGGTGGCCTTTCTGAGTGACAAGAGAGGACAGGATTGTGGGGCGGGGGGGACAGAGGTGGCTCTGAGCTGTGCTGGTTGGGGTCTGGGGTGGATCAGATGCCGTTAGCCTTGAGGTAAGGATGAGTTCGGATGGACAGGGGCTGATACGCTAAACTCGGCCTTGAGTGAGTGCAGGCGGCGGCAGGAACCCAGCTGAAGCTCTAGGAGGCTGCGGCCGGAGCCCAGAAGTCGTGGAGGCCACGGAGGAAAAGAACGCCAGCCCGGAGGTCTCCGCTCTGTGGGAAACGCTGGGCTGGCCTCCTCTCTTGGCACATGGCTGTGTGCTACTCTCCCTCAACCTGTTGATCAGTGATTTTTCAGGGATTTTGGTCAAACATTCTTAGTATTCAGGTCACATTTCTTTTTTTTTTTTTTATGGTGCTGGGGATTGAACCCAGGGCCTCGTGCTTGCGAGGTAAGCGCTCTGGCCACTGAGCTACATTCCCAGCCCATCAGGTCACATATTAATTGCCAGGAAGTCTTGGAAAATGGGGGCTGTGAACAGATGAGAGGAGAGGTGGAAAGGGGAGAAATGAAACCAGGAAGGATTTTCAGAGAAAGATAATAAGGAAGAGTGCACAGGTCAAAGTGCATGTTATAAAACACTTAGACATTCATTATGAACCCCTCAAAACACGGTATAAATGTAAAGTTCTGTTGAGAACATGGTGTCCACCAGCCAGAAGAGGGAGGGCTGAGACCAGGATTGTGAAGCAGAAGTTGAAGCCCGACATGGTGACGTGTGCCTACAATTCCAGCCACTTGGGAGGCTGAGGCAGGAGGATTCAAGTTGGAGGCTAGCCTCAGCAATTGAGCCAGGTCCTGTCCCAAAATAAAAAAATTAAAAGGGCTAGGGATGTGGCTCAGTGGAAAGCACCCATGGGTTTAATCCCTGGTACAAAATGAGGTTGAAGTTTAAAGCTGGACTATTAGGTCTCGAAATCTCCTTGGAAGAGTTTAAAAATTACCGGGCCAATTCAACCTCTTGGTAGCAATGAGCTTTATATGTTAATATTGTAATATAAAATATTAATAGAGAACAAATATTGTGCACTTAGTGTTTAGGCCGTGTGCTAAACACTTGAGCTTAATGATTTCATTCCATGTACACAGCAGCATCTGGGTAATTTTTATTAACCCCATTTTGCAGGTGAGGGAACAAAGGGACAGTCACTTGCCCAGTCACTTGCAGCTTGGGAGCTAAAACCAGAATTTGAAGCTAGTCTGCCTGGGGGAGGGCTTTTAACCACTCAGCAGTTCAGTAATGCCACCGTTTGCTTGCTTTGCTTTGCCTTAAAATAAGACAGATATGCAAGAACAGGAAGGCTGCAGAAAGCGATGAGGTAGGACTTCTCCCCCACGGGTCCCTGGACTGTCCATGTTGGAATCCTCTGAGATGTTTGTTAGAAATTGTGATCTGGAGCCCGGCACGGTGGTGCACGCCTGTGATCCCAGTGGCTCAGGAGGCTGAGGCAGGAGGATCACCAGTTTGAAGCTGGCCTCAGCTACTTAGTGAGGGACTGAGCAACTTAGTAAGACCCTGTCTCAAAATAAAACATAAAAAGGGCTGGGGATGTGGCTCAGTGGTTAAGCACCCTTCCCTTGGATTCAATCCCTGCTACCAAAAAAAGAGAGAGATCCATCCGTAGGTCTCACTTGGCTCCCACGGTCACCACAGTCCTTGATCGTGCGTGGAGTCGACCATGCAGTCTCTGCGCTCTTTCTCTGGGCTCTTGCAGGGCCGGGGTTGGGGATGGGGGGACCAAGAAAGGATGAAATCTCACAGGCATTCAGGCTAGAAAAAGTCTTCAGAGGCCGCCTCTGATTCACACTTTCCTTTCACTCTTGGTCGACGTCTCTCCCCACCCCTGCCTCAGGGATGGGTTTCACGTCTCTGTCCCCAGGGAGCTTACCACCTGGGCGGGGGCGGGGACGCAGGAAGGGAGCGGGCCTCTGTGGCCGGCGCTGGGGCGGGTGGGCTCAGGAGAGGAGCAGCCAGCTGTGGCGCTGCTCCGACTGGAGCCGAAGTTCAGCTGCTTCTCGGAGTGGGGGGCCTGGGCGAGCTGAGGGCGGGAAATGGCGCCATCGCAGCTGAGACTGGAGTGGAGATCCTGTGGCCCTCCGCTGGCGTCTGTGCTGGTCCTCCCCTTTTTCAAGGTGCAGGGCTGACCTACCCTGAGGATCCCGAGCCAGGCAGTGCAGGAGAGCAGGAGAGCCGTGAAGCTGCTCCCTCTACTCCACCCACTGGCAAGCTTGGAGGGCGATCCCGTTGGATCCCCTCCCTCGGAGGAGGACAATCCATCTTACCTAGCTTACTTTCTAGAATGTTCACATGCTCTGGCCTCAGGGAAATCCAGAACTGACGGGCGGCCCTGGGCCAGGGGTGAGGAGACTCCGTTCTGCTGTCACCTGAGCTGTCAGCGTCCTCCTCATTCATGCCCCCTCCAGACACGAGTTTTCTGATCTGAGAGTGGCTGGATCTGACCGAGTTCATCTGCAGCTTCCTCCTTGCTCTCAGGTTCCAGTTCTGTGGTGAGCTGTGGGCATATGCCTCTGTCCCCAGAGAGGAGCAAGCTGTGAATTCTATTCCTGTCTCTTGAGCAGCTCTGCCTTTCCGTGGCCGAAGATGCCCCCCAAGGTTGTGCTGAGGGTGGTCTCCAGAGCCAGGAGCCCCCACTGGCCTTGAGGAGCGAGGGCCCCTGCCATTGCCAAGCCAGGTCTTGGTATTGACATGCCTTCCTCCGGCTCATCCATTTCCTGCACAGCCTACCCCGTTCACCACACCCGACTTCTGGAGGAGGGTAAATGCTTGGGTAAAATTTCTGGCTGTGGTTCCCTAAAACCAACACCAGGAAATTCTCTTTACAGACACAGGGTTTCTCCTTCACATTTTCCCTTTCCCCAGAGAACTGGATGGAACACCCAGGGCCCAGAGAGACACGTGTGCCTGTCTATAGTGGGTGGGGGTCATATGATGGGTTGGTTAATATCGCCTGGGGAGCTCCTGTAGCACGTGTGGGAACCCACACGGGGTCCCGACGTCCTGTAGGTCACTGCCACCTAAGGGTTTAGGGGAGGTGCTGTGAACGCAGGAGTCTGTTGCCTGGGTGTGTATGGAGGGGGTAGAGAGGGGCCAGTGACAGTTGATGCAGAGAGGAAATGATTCAGGAGCTGGTTTCTCCGTTTCTGTCTTTTGCGCAATGCGCTGGCCACGTGCGTTGTCAGAGGCTGATAAGATGTTAGAAGTTTCCTTAATGCGGCCTGAAGTTCACCTGTTTTATTCCTGGGTGTGTATCCTGTGAGGGGTTGGGAGGTGGAGGACGGAATAGTCAAAGCTTCCCGAACAGTCTGAGGCCAGGTCTCAGGAGTGAGGAGTTGATCGTTATTAGTCATCACCACCTTTGGATTTATGAGTAGAACCCAGAGGATTTGAGAGTTTCTATGACAGAGACACCCTGCTGCTCTGGGAAAATTAGGGACAAGTTGAAAAGTAGGAAACTGGTTAGATTTATGCTTTTTTTATACCCCCTAAACTATATTTAAGCATTCTGACCTTTAAAAATAATTCCACTTTTCTTCTCTACCATGTCCTGTGCACTTCCTCACTGTGTCTCCTTTTTTTTTTTTTTTTTTTCTTTTTGGTACCAGGGATTGAACCCAGGAACACTTAATCACTGAGCTACATCCCAAGCCCTTTTTAATTTTTTTATTTAGAGATAGGATCTTGCTAAGTTGCTGAGGGCCTCACAAAATTGTTGAGGCTGGCCTTGAACTTGCAATCTTCCTGACTCAGCCTCCCAAATCTGGGATTACAGGTGTGTGCCACCATGCCCTGCTTTGTTAGCTGTTCTTAAGAACATTAACAGCAAGACGGCATGAGCGGGGACATGGCAGGACACTTTGGGGCTTGCAGGAATGGTCTGTGTGTGGAATTATGATTACTGTGTTCAGGAAAGGATGTTGGGCAGTAGCTGGGGGTAGGGTAGGAGAGAGAAAGATGCACAAGAAATGCTCAGACCAACTGGTGCCAAGGTTTTTTTTTTTTTTTGTACCAGGGATTGAACCCAGGGGTGCTTAACTACTGAGCCACATCTCCAGCCCTTTTTTGTATTTTATTTAGAGACAGGGTCTCACTGAGCTGCTTAGGGCCTTGCTAAGTAGCTGAGGCTGACTTCGAACTCACAATCCTCCTGCCTCAGTCTCTTGAGCCACTGGGTGGTGCCAAACTTTTGTCTGAGGCTCATATACTAAGCCCAGGTCCCGTCTACCACAATGAGGTGCTGAGACAGAGCAGCTGGAACCTCTCCCTGTTTCCTCACATTCCAAGACTCTGTGATGGCCTTGTTCACGTTAGCCTGCTGTCACTTGTGTGAAACCGCTCAGGTTAAGGTGGGCGACGAGTTTCCAGACCTCACATTCTTAGTGTTGGCTCTGGGCCCTACGTGTTCTCGCTTCCCCAGGATGACTCTAGAAACTGTATTTAACCTGGATCTTGCTGTGACTCTGTGACCAGCTCAGCTGCTCCCTGAGTACACTTTAGCCTGAGGGAGGGGGGGCTTTGGAGTCAGGCAGACTGGACCCGAATTTAAATCCACTTCTTACTTTATTAGCTGTGCGACCTTGGACAACTGACTTAGGCTGAGACTCAGTTACTACATCTGTAAAATGGAGATGATACCCACATTACAGTTAAAATAGTAGCTAATAATATATAATATAATAATAGCTAAAATATATGGAACTCTGGGCACTTATTCAGTTGGTTGTCGTCCTCTCTAGAGATTAGCTGCTATTGTGGCTGTCATTTTTCATGTAAGGAAACGCAGGCACAGACGGTGAAGTGGCATGCCCGTATTCACTTGTAAGCGGTGGAGCTGGGATTCTGAGCAAGGACAGTCCAAGGACACCCCAAGCCCGTGTCCTTAACTACTGCACTAGACCGTGTACTCTGCTGTATGTTCATATGGATGAACTGAGAAAAACATTTAAAGCAGTGGGCTTAATGCCTGGCAAAGAGCAGTCACTCGGTCACGGAAGCTGTTACCACCAGAGTGGAGGAGTCTGCTTTCCAAGGTGGACATCTGCCTGGCTTGTGGGAGATGTGGCCCTAGGTCAGGGGAGGGCAGGAGAGAGGTGAGTCTTCCTGCTGACTTGGGGTTTGCAGGTTCTTCTTCTCCAAGGCTTCTTCCAGCCCAGGGCTCTTGGGCAGGGTTTATTGGCAAATGTCTTGTTCCTGTTGTGCCACAGCTGTTTGATGGGCCCGAAAGGAAAATACAGGAGATGAAACTGGGCACCATAGGGAGGGGCTCCCTGCCCACAAACCAGTTGCTCCAGAATCTTGTTCTGACCCTTGCTTCGGAGAATCTGGCTTTTATTTCCTAACATTTTACCCTTCATTTGGTCAGGGGTCTTGGACACGCTATCTGTAGGACTGGCGGGGTGGGGACAGGGTCAATGCCAGGAGGCTAAAGAGACCCTGAAGTTCCCTGGGGAGCCTCAGACGTGGGCTCCAGAGGATGTGAGCATCAAGCTCGTCCGGTTTTCCTTGTCATGTGTACCTTGGCTCTCTGCCTGGCCCTGGGCACAGCTTGGCCAGCCAGTGAACACATCTGCCCCATCCAGGCACTGGCTGGGTTACAGGCAATGCGGTTTGTGGCCGAAGCCTTTTTAGATTCTGAGGGACCTGGATTCTCATCATGGATCTGCCGCTTTTTAGTCGGGTGACCTCAACAGTTGATTCATATTCTCTGAGCCTCAGTTTTTCTCGTTTGCGAGAAAAATCATGAGGATCGAATTAAAGAACATCTGTCAAGCTCCCAGAAGGACAGCCCATGTGCTGCAGTGGCTGTGAATCGCACAGGGTCACCGCAAGGTGCAGGCGGGGCCGGGGATGAATATGAAATACAATCCCTTCCCTTTAGGGAGGATCCGCCCTAGATGGGCTGAGAGGTAGTAACACGGGGGAATGTGTCAATCACAGGGTTGGGATGTGCGCAATGTGTCACTGACCAGCTGTGTCCCAGGCGTGGAGAGCGGTATGAGGACCTAGGTAGGAGAGCTGCCCCTCCAGGTTAACCTTGCAGCTTGCAGAGTTTGGAAGGAAGGTGGAGGGACACTTCAGGAAAGTGCTAGAATCAGGCCAAGCAGCATCAGTGCAAGGACCAGAGAAACTAGTGGGATCAGAACCCAGAGAGGTTTGAGGTGGCTCACGCCTGTAATCCCAGCAGCTCCATAGAGGCTGAGGCAGGACGATCGCAAGTTCAAAGCCAGCCCCAGCAACAGTGGGGTGCTAAGCAACTCAGTGAGACCCTGTCTCTAAATAAAATATAAAATAGGGCTGGGGATGGGACTCAGTGGCTGAGTGCCCCTGAGTTCAATCCCTGGTACCAATAACAACAACAACAACAACAACAACAACAACAACAACAGAAAAACTCTCCTGGGTTCAATCCCTGACACTAAAAAAAAAAAAGTAAGATATTTAGACCACGATTATAGTCTCTAGCTCGAGTCTATGATTCTGAGACACAGGGAGATTGTTTTAATAATAAATGGCAGAACTGGTTTGAGGAGGAGAACCTGGAGGTAGAGGTGTTATTCTGGAATCCAGTGTAGTATCAGGCTCAGAGTCTCTTCCGGCTCATGGCTCCAAGGGTAGGCGAGGAAGGCCTTGACTCACCTACACTTGACAGATGTTCTTGAATGTTTGGGTTCTTTGACATTTACAACTCCATTAAGTTGGGGTTCTACAAGATGCCTTCTCAGGAGACACCCATCTTTGGGACACCTGGGAAAGTGACATTGGTAAACTGTTCCAGGGAAAGAGTGATTAGTGAGCATCAGGTTTATATCATTCCTGTTCTGCAATAACCCAAGGACAAAAATAACAGTAGTCCCTTATTGTTTCTCTTAAGATGTAGAGTTTTCTAATTTACAAACTTTTTTTTTTTTTTTTTTTTTTTAAGAGATGAAGTCTCGCTCTGTTGCCCAACATGGCCCCCAACTCCTAGGGCTCAAGATCCTCCTGCCTCAGCCTCCTGAGCAGCTGCAACTCCAGGTGCGCACCACCGTGCCTGGCCTCAGACTCCTTTCATGGGGTTTCCCAATGTACAAAACAGTTTCATGAGCATTATCTCATTTTCTTCTCACCAGAACCTCCTGAGGGAGGTCAGGCAGGTGGTATCTTCATTTTACAGGTGAGCAAAGGTCGTAATTCCTTAGACTTTTCAATCTAGGCCTCTTCCCTCTAAGGGTAATTGTCTTTTCCTTGCTCCATGTTCCTTAAACAGGAAATGGGAGTTTATTTCTTCCATTAGTTAGTCAGTCCAACACATGTTTATTAAGTGCCCAGCATGCATTAGGTACTCTACTAATTAGAGGTTGATAGAAGATCATATATTTAAGAAAAAATATTTTGTTATGACATGGTGGCGCATGCCTTTAACCCCAGAGACTCAAAAGGCTCAGGCAAGGAGGATCACAAGTTTGAGGTCAGCTTCAGCAATTTAGCAAAACCCTAAGCAATTTAGCGAGACCCCGTCTGAAAATAAAAATAAAATGGGCTGGGGACGTGGCTCAGTGATTGTGTCTCTAATACCTGGTACCAAAAAAATTTTTTTTCTGACTGTAAAGCAATACATGAATACATGTTTATTACAGAAATGTGCTAATTGGAGAACTAGATATATTTTAGGCTTTTATTATTGCCTACTTTTCTACTTATTGAGATCCTATCATGTATATAACTTTGTAAGCTGATTTTTTTCACTAGTTATGGTTATTTTCTCATTATTACAATTTTAACAAACTTTTTTTTGGTGCTGGGGATTGAATCCTGAGTCTCTACCACTGAGCCTCTACCACCTCCAGTTCCTTTAATAAACACTTTAAAATGACTACAATATTATATTTTAGGCTCAGTGTAAGGTATAAAGCTGCTCGCCTTTCCCGTTAGAGAAATTTCCTGCCTCCCAACCACTTGTCAATCTGCACTCCACCCGCCTTTTCCATTACAGGAATTTCCGGCCTTCCCACCACCTGTCAACCTGCGCTCTGCCTGCCTCTTACGGTACAGGAATTTCCGGCTTACGCTGCCGCCATCTTGCTGCCTCTCACGTTATGTCCTAACATGCTGTTGGCCTGCAAGAATTCTCCTCTTCAATTGGTTCCTCCCAGCCCGGGAGATTCCAATATCTGGGAGAAGCCACGTGCCATCTTTCTCTTTTGCCCTTTCTTTTCTCCCTGAGCGGACCGCATAAATAAAGTCCCTTGTGTGAGACCTCGTGTCTGCGGAGCGTTTTTCTGGGAGCTATTGGCGAGCCACAACTGCCCCTAACATCTGGTGCTGCAATTTTGCTTTTTAAAATTTTTCCTAACACTCAGTATCTGTTATTTGAAATGCTCGGAACCAATCAGATTGCAGATTTTTAAAAAATGTTCGAATATTTGCACACACATAATGAGACACCTTGGAGGTGGGACAGAAGTCTAAACATGCAGTTTGTTTACATTTCACATATGCTTTCTACGCATACCTTAAAGGTGCATGAAATATTTTTAATAATTTTGTTCATGAAACAAATTTTGTATATACCGAATCACCAGAAAGCAAAATGTCACCCTCAGTCACCCTTACAGAAGATCTGTGGTTGTTTGACATCATTCCTAATTGAATTTATATGCTGCTGATAAACAATCATTTATTCATATGTAAGGACTTTATAGTAAAAATATGACATGTGACTGGGTGTGGTAGCCATGCTCAGGAGGATGAGCCAGGAGGATTGAGAGTTCAAAGCCAGCCCCAGCAAAAGCAAGGCACTAAGCAACTCAGTGAGATTCTGTCTCTAAATAAAATATACAATAGGGCTGGGGATGGGACTCAGTGGTTGAGTGCCCCTAAGTTCAATCCCTAGTACCTCCCCACCAAAATATGACATGCCATTAATACAGCAGAAAAGCAAGGCAATCAGGGAAACTAAGTAACACAGCAGCACCACCTGAATACCCACTATTTGCTGCTAAACACCAGCAACAGCAAACAGCAGCATTCTTTCATCTCTACCTATCACGCTGTGTGTGTGTGTGTGTGTGTGTGTGTGTGTGTGTGTGTTTACTTGTAGATGGACACAATACCTTTATTTTATTTGTTTATTTTTATGTGGTACTGAGGATCGAACCCAGTACCTCACATGTGCTAGGCAAGCACTCTACCACTGAGCCCCAGCCCCAGCTCCCATGTTGTGTTTTTTTTTTTTTTTTTTTTTTTTTTTTTTTTCCATTACTGCTGTTTTTATTTACATCAAATAGTTGTGAATGCTTCCTGGGCAGTTCAAGAATTCCATGTTCCTTTTTTTTTTATAAATTTATTTTTATTGCAAACAAATGGGATACATGTTGTTTCTGTTTGTACATGGAGTAACAGCATACCATTTGTGGAATCATAAATTTACATAGGATAATGAGGTTTGATTCATTCTGTTATTTTTCCCTTCCCCCCACCCCTCCCACCCCTCTTTTCCCTCTATACAGTCCCTCCTTCCTCCTTTCTTGCCCCCCTCCCACCCCCCATTATGTGTCATCATCCGCTTATTAGCGAGATCATTCATCCTTTTCTTTTTTGAGATTGGCTTATCTCACTTAGCATGATATTCTTCAATTTCATCCATTTGCCTGCAAATGCCATAATTTTATTATTCTTTATAGCTGAGTAATATTCCATTGTATATATATACCACAGTTTCTTTATCCATTCATCAATTGAAGGACATCTAGGTTGGTTTCATAGTCTGGCTATTGTGAATTGAGCAGCTATGAACATTGATGTGGCTGTATCTCTGTAGTTTGCTGATTTTAAGTCCTTTGGGTATAGGCCGAGGAGTGGGATAGCTGGGTCAAATGGCGGGTCCATTCCAAGTTTTCTAAGGAATCTCCACACTGCTTTCCACAGTGGCTGCACTAATTTGCAGTCCCACCAGCAATGTATGAGTGTACCTTTTTCCCCATATCCTCTCCAACACCTATTGTTGCTTGTATTCTTGATAATCGCCATTCTAATTGGGGTGAGATGGAATCTTAGGGTGGTTTTGATTTGCATTTCTCTTATTACTAGAGATGTTGAACATTTTTCCATATGTTTGTTTATTGCTTGTAGATCTTCTTCTGTGAAGTGTCTATTCATTTCCTTAGACCATTTGTTGATTGGATTATTTGCATTTTTGGTGTAGAGTTTTTCGAGTTCCTTATAGATTCTGGAGATTAGTGCTCTATCTGAAGTATGATTGGTAAAGATTTTCTCCCACTCTGTAGGCTCTTTCTTCGCATTGCTGATAGTTTCCTTTGCTGAGAGAAAACTATTTAGTTTGAATCTATCCCAGTTGTTGATTCTTGCTTTTATTTCTTGTGCTATGGGAGTCCTGTTAAGGAAGTCTGATCCTAAGCCAACAAGGTGAAGATTTGGACCTACTTTTTCTTCTGTAAGATGCAGGGTCTCTGGTCTGATTTCAAGGTCCTTGATCCATTGTGAGTTGATTTTTGTGCAGGGTGAGAGATAGGGGTTTAGTTTCATTCTGTTGCATATGGATTTCCAGTTTTCCCAGCACCATTTGTTGAAGGGGCTATCTTTTCTCCATTGCATATTTTTGGCACCTTTGTCTAGTATGAGAAAATTGTATTTATTTGGGTTTGTGTCCATGTCCTCTATTCTGTACCATTGATCGACCTGTCTATTTTGGTGCCAATACCATGCTGTTTTTGTTACTATTGCTTTGTAGCATAGTTGAAGTTCCATGTTGTGTTTTGACTTTTTTCTTTCAGTACTGGTGATTGATCCCAGGGATGGGCTAACACTGAGTGACATCCCCAGCCCTTCTTTTGTTTTTTGAGACAGGGTCTTACTAAGTTGCTTAGGCCAACCTCAAACTTGCAATCCTCCATATAAAGAACTCAAAAAACTTAACACCAAAAAAACAAACAACCCAATCAATAACTGGGCTAAGAAAATGAACAGACACTTCACAGAAGAAGATATACAATTGATTGACAAATATGTCAAAAATGTTCAACATCTCTAGCAATTAGAGAAATACAAATCAAACTACACTAAGATTTCATCTCACTCCAGTCACAATGGCAATTTTCAAGAATACAAGCAACAATAAATGTTGGTGAGATGTGGGGAAAAACGTTCACTCATACATCGTTGGTGGGACTGCAAATTGGTGCAACCACTGTGTAAAGCAGTGTGGAGAGTCCTCAGAAAACTTGGAATGGACCCACCATTTGACCCACTACTCGGTTCATACCTGAAGGATTTAAATCAGCATACTACAGAGATGCAGTCACATCAATGTTCATAGCAGCTCAATTCACAATAGCTAAACTATGGAGCCAACCTAAATGCCCTTCAACAGATGAATGGATAAAGAAAATGTGGTATATATACACAATGGAATATTATTCAGTCATAAAGAAGAATGAAATTATGGCATTTGCAGGTAAATGGGTGGAGCTGGAGAATATCACACTAAGCAAAATAAGCCAATCCCAAAGAACAAAAGGCTGATTGTTGTCTCTGATATGCGGATCCTAATTCACAATAAGGGGTGGGGGTGACTTGGGAAGAATAGAGATGATTTGGATTAGAGGGGAGTGAAAGGAGGGGAGGGGGCACAGGGATAGGAAAGATAGTAGAATCCTATGTGCATATGTGATTACATGACTGGTATAACTCTACACCATGTACAACCAGAAGAATGAGAAGTTATGATGGGTCAAGGGGTGTGGGGGTAGGAAGGGTAGTAGAGTGAACAGACATCATTACCTCATGTATATGTATGACTGCATGACCAACGTGATCCTACAATATGTACAATCAGAAAAGTGAGAAATTACATTCTATAAGGCCTAGTCCCCCACAAGCAGCTGCAAAAGCCCACCCCCCTGGAACCACACCTGGGCAATATGGCGCATATCCTGCTTCTCTTCCAGAGCGTCAGTGTTCCGCAGGCGCGGCCCGCACCCAGTCACTCTCCACCGTCCTGCCTCAATCCCCTAGCGACAAAGCTCGCCCAATCACCGGCCGCCCCGTCCCACACCCTGGCCTGAGACTTCTCCCCACTCCATACAAGTGCGCACCTTCTCTGAATGAAGCGGGACTGCTCCGTGGACGGGCAGTTGGTGTCGCCTGGTTCTTTCATACTCCCGCCGCCCAGTTTCACTTTTAAAGACTCTCGGCAGTTGACCTTTCTTTGCTCCACCCCTTCTCTCCACCGTTCCTCTTTGCTGTTCTTTCCAGACCACGGGGTCTCCAGAAACCCTGGTACCAGGTTCCTTCAGGCTCCGAGCCTTTGTCACCCCAAGAGTGAGGGCCTGGTTGATGATCCACACCCTCCTCTTCTCCCGGTTCGTTTTTGAACCCCTCCGGGATTGATTGAGACCTATCGGGGACGCCCTTTAGGATCTCTTCTCACCTTACCAGCCGAAGGATATTCCTCTATCACCTTTCTTTTCCCCCCTCTCTCTCTTTCCCCTTTCTCTCCCTTCCCTGTCTCTCCTCCTCTCCTTTTCGGCAATGGGAACGTCTTCCTCCCCCTGGGGGCCTCCCCCCTTCAATGTCTCCTAAAAAACCTTAGCACCCTGTCCTTCAAGCCAGATATCAAACCAAAACTTCTCATCGAATTTTGCACCCAGGATTGGCCTCACTATCCCCTAGACAATCAGAGGTATGGCCCCCCGAGGGTACACTAGATCCCAACATTCCTAGAGACCTCTCCAATTATTGCCAATGCCAGGAAAAATGGAAGGAGATTCCCTACACCCAAGCTTTCTGTCTTCTGGCCCAACATCCCTCACTCTGCTCCACCTGCACGCCTTCTCAGGTCCTTTTAGCCTGCAAACCTCCCTCACCCCCCAGCCTCAGAGACAGCCTTCGACCCTGCCAACAACCCCCCCGCCCCCTTTATAGGCCTCCACCTTCTGCCCCCACGCTTCCTCCTGCTGCTCCCTCCGCTACCCCAGTATCTTCCCCAACTTCCTCTCCACCGCCACTTCCTCCCACCTCCGACACTTTTAGCCCTCCCTTCACACGCTCCTGAGGGCCTCCCCCTACCCCCTCACTATTGCCCCTCTCCATGAAGTGGCTGGCCCCGAGGGTGTGGTCCGGGTCCATGTGCCATTTTCCCTGGCAGACCTGACACAATTAGAGAGGAAACGGGGTTCCTTCAGCACAGACCCACCACTTACATCAGGGAGTTTCAGTGGGTCCTCCAGGCTCATAGCCTAACACACCATGACATCTTCATGCTCCTGGCCAACACCTCTTACCTGAAGAACGTCGCCGAGTCTGGAATGCCGCTCAAACCCATGCCAATGACACACACCGCACCAACCCCAACCACCCACCCGGCCCACATGCAGTCCCCGAACAAGACCCACATTAGGATTATAACACCGCCCAAGGAATCCAAGCCAGAGACCATTTTGCCTCTTGCCTGGTTATGGGTCTTAAAAAGGCTGCCCATAAGGTCGTCAATTTCCAAAAAGTTCAGGAAATTAATCCAGAAGAAGGACGAAACCCCATCCGAATTCCTAAACAGGCTTACCCAGGCCCTCCAACAATACACCAACCTAGACCCCACCTCGGATGATGGCCGACATATCCTTATGACTTTTTTTTGGCCCAATCCTACCTTGACATTAAAGCCAAATTAAAAAATTGGATCAGAGCCCAGCTACCCCTCAGACCGAGATCTTATCAGTGGCCTTCAAGGTTTTTCATAACCGGGAAGAGGAAAAGGAGCGCCGGAAGCAAAGAGCTGATCAAGCCAATTTCCAAATCTGGCTCGGATCATAAAACCTACCCCCGGGCGTTCTCCTGCCACACCCAACCCCAAGCCTCCACCTGGGGCATGCTTTAAGTGTGGCAAAGAAGGACATTGGTCAAAAGCCTGTCCCTCTCCCAGGCAACCCACCACACCTTGCCCAAAATGCCGAAAGAGGGGGCATTGGGGTTCCGATTGCCCTTTCGCCTGAAGGGGCGGATGGCCAAGTGGCCCCCAAGCACCCGGAACACGGCAACCATCTATGGTAGGGTTAGCTGGTGAGGATCGACGAGGCCTTGGGTTCTCCCCGACCATGTCCATAACAAGAAGAGAACCCAGGGTCATTATTAGGGTGGATGGTGCCCCCACTTCCTTCCTCCTAGATACTGGGGCCACTTTCTCAGTCTTGAGGGAATTCCGGGGCCTTACCACACTTAGCACCTCTCTTATAGTCGGGGTAGGAGGGAAACAAACTCTCCCCCGCAAAACCCCCTCCTAACTTGCTCCATTTAAGGCAGTAATTTTTCTTTCTCCCACTCTTTCTTAGTTATGCCTCAATGCCCTGTCCCTCTCGTGGGAAGGGATATCCTCTCCCTATTAAAGGTGTCTATCACCATACCATTTTCATCCTCCCCCATGACCCCCTTCTTTTTAGCCCTCCTTTCTGAAACCAGGGATCCCATCCCAGAAAATTCCCTCCCCACTTTGACCTACCCCATAAATACTACAGTATTGGACACTAGTATGCCCTCCAATGCCCAATGTCCCCCTATTACTATTAAACTACAAGACCCCACCAAATATATACATCAGGCCCAATATCCCCTAAGCACCACCGCACTCCTGGGACTTCAGCCCATCATTGAGGATCTCCACTGGAAACGGTACATCCGTCACACATATTCACCCTTCAACACCCAGTTAAAAAGGCAGTTAAAAAGGGCAATGGATCATACCGCCTAGTCCAAGACCTCCGCCTAATCAATGCTGCCGTTGTCCCCATACATCCCCTAGTCCTAACCCGTACACTTTACTATCCCAAGTCCGCATCATCCACACGCTTCTCGGTCTTGGATTTAAAGGATTCCCTTGACCCTTCCCATTCCCCTTGACCCTTACTCCCAAGATATCTTTGCTTTCACTTGGACGGACCCACACACGTGGCATTCCGAACAGATGACATGGACAGTCCTTCCTCAAGGGTTTCAGGATAGTCCACACCTCTTTGGACAGGTTTTGGCCCAGAATCTCAAAACCTTCCATGCATCCCATCCACAATTTGTCCTCCTGCAGTATATGGATGACCTCCTGCTCTGCAGTCCATCCTGGGAATAATCTCAAATCGACACTGCTTCACTCCTCAACTTTTTAGCAGAGAGGGATTACCGCCTTTCCCCTTCCAAGGCCCAGATCTCCCTCTCAACCGTGACTTACCTAGGTTTCCAGCTCTCCCCACAGAGAAAGGAAATTACTCTTGACAGGAAACAGCTCCTCACCACCCTCCCCATCCCCAAAACCAAAGCTGAGATCCTCTCATTCCTGGGACTGGCCGGGTACTTCAGGGCCTGGATTCCAAACTTCTCCTTCTACTTCTACTCCCTCTCTACCCAGAGGGTTCTCAAAAACCATCCTTTGTCTGGAGATTTAAAGTGCGTGAAACCTACACGGATGGGCAAACAGGTATCACTCATCTTGCCTCCACAAAGGACTGCCCCCTGACAGGGTGTTCCCAGCCATCGACATTCCCCTTTCCCTTGCCTCCTCCCAATTAACCCGTTGGTGCGCAGAAAAGCTGTTTCTCCCCTACTTATGCGCTACCCATATCCAAAACGCCACCGGTAGCCTCCTAAGAGGACGAACCTGAAATTCAAATAACCTCTTTCTTCACATTCATGATCCCTGGAATCCCAAGTGGGCTTCCCCTCATAGGTACGCTTTCTACTATGGATGGTTCCCCCAAACCCTGGGGCTTCTTTTCCATTTCTCGGGAATACGTCCCCGTACACGGAACTCTTTCCCTGGTTTCTGTCAACATCCAACACAAAGAGGGTGCCCTAGAACCACCCTCTCACTCTTCCGCCAACTCCCCTGGGTCACCCATTTACACTTGGGTGCAGGTTCTACTCTGGCTCGTTCCCTTCCTTCCTTCTCCCCTGGGAACTCTTTTCTCTGTGCTTCTCTTGCACACCCGCTTCTAGCCTACAGACACACACAAGTTCTAACCCTCTCTCTGCCTTTATCCAAAACCCCCTCCTCACTTGGATGTGGCCCATTCTAGGCCCCTTAGCTGTCATCTTAGCGGCTTGTCTCTTCCTACCTTGTATCATGAAATTCATCCAAACCCAGGTGGGAAAAATTTCTAATCAAACGTTTAACCAGCTCTTACTCAGGAATTACAGCTTCTAGCTACCGAGGACCCAACCAACTCCTTGTGAGAACATCTCACCAGCTGTTGAGATGACCAACCCCTTCCGTCACCAGTGGCAGCTATTCCTGGACCTGGATGGTCACCCCCAGCAACTCCCTCTCCCAATGGGATGACCAGCTGCAAATTTTGTGGTTCCAAGGGACTTTCATGGACTTCTCTCCCAGTGAAGTGGCTGCATTTGGCCTTCTGTTATGGGGACTAATAAGTGGCCTACTCCTCAACCCTCCCCCCTTGCCTCTAGGACCCACTTCAGCAGGAAGTAGCCAGAGAAAGAACGACGACCCCATTCCCGTATATAGAGGAAAAAGGGAGGAACATAAGGCCTAACCCCCCACAAGCAGCTGCAAAAGCCCCATCCCCCCTCTTGTAACCACACCTGGGCAATATGGTGCATATCCTGCTTCTCTTCTGGAGCGTCAGTTTCCCGCTGGCGCGGCCCCGCACCCAATCACTCACCACCGCCCTGTCTCAATCCCCTAGCGACAAAGCTCGCCCAATTACCGCCCCATCCCACACCCTGGCCTATGAGACTTCTCTTTACTCTATAAAAGTGTGCACATTCTCTGAATAAAGCGGAACTTCTCTGGTGGACGGACAGTTGGTGTCGCCTCATTCTTTCACATTCCATTTATGTATGAGCTATCAAAATGTGTAAATGCGTTCTACTGTCATGTACAACTAATTAGAACAAATAAAAAACATTTAAAAATTTTAAATGGATTCTATTTTCATGTATAAATAATCAGAACAAACAGAAAAAAAAAAAAAAAAAAAAAACTTGCGATCCTCCTGCCTTAGTCTTCCAAGTAGCTGGGACTACAGGCTTGACATTTTTAAGAGATACTGCAGAGACTATATTGGAAGAAGCTGAGGGACCAAGGAATGGGTCCTCTAGGGATAAGGACACAATCTGCCAGATGGCTTTTTAAAGTGTTTCCTTTAGAGTCATCTGTATCATTTAACAACAGCTTAATTTTTTTGTTGAACAAGACTTTTTTGGGGGATGTCACTTAGTGCCTAGCCTGCGTGAGGCCTTGGGTTCAATCCCCATCACTGGAAAAGAGGTCTCTCTTTGATTTCTATAAACAGACTTGATTACTTGTTCTGTTATGAATATACGCTCCTTTAGACCTTCAGAAAGCTTGTCACATATTTTCACCATGTCATTTATAGCCACTTTTCCTGCAGTGTTAACAATTATTATCATTGTCACTATTATCACAATCACCTTGATTCAAAACTCTGTTGGAGCTGGGCATGGTGGTGCACACCTGGAATCCCAGCAGCTGTGGAGGCTGAGGCAGGAGGATTACAAGTTTGAGGCCAGCTTCAGCAGCTTAGTGAGGCCCTGTCTCTCTAAAATATTAAAAAGGGCTGGGGATGTGGCTCATGGTTAAGCACCCCTGGGTTCAATTCTAGTACCAAATAAAAAAAAAAAAAACTCACATTCTGACTATTTCATCACTGGCCAATAAATGAACAACTGGAGAGTCCTTATTATTATTTTTATTGACTGTGCTGGGGATTGAATCCAGGGTCATGCACATAAGTGCTCGACCACTAGGCTATATCCCCAACGCAGGAGCCTCATCACTGATGTTAAAAACTTCTACATCCACTTCTTTCAGCTTACAGACAGACTTTTAAGGTATATTTTTTCATGGAAAAGGAGGTCAGACATCATTTTTTCTTATTTGACGTAAGAATCCTTCAAAGTTCCACCTTGCTGAGTATCATCACTGAACACAACTACAGGCCAGAGGTTATGCCAGGCAGGCACAGCTGTGTTCCAAGGATTGGCCATACAGCTTATTAATAACCTGGCGAGAAAGTATTTTATATTTAATCTTTTTTTGAGTGTATGAATTCACTAATTCATTAATTCATTTTTATTGGCATTTGGGACGTGGGATGGGAAGTTATCTTGGGGTATGCCCTTCCTCATATTTATTCTTCATTGAGCTAAGGATATCCTGGTCACATGGCTGAGTGAACGGAGTCACATCTGGGGAAAGTATGTTATAAACATTATTTTTTGATGAGAATTTTAGCTGGAGGATGAGCAGGACAGTTGTCAAGGAGTAAGAGAATGTTACCATTGAGTTACATCCCCAGTTCTTTTCTAAATTTTTTGAGATGGAGTCTTGCAGGGAATAAGCAAAGAAACATAGTCCGTGGGCCTGGCCCCATGTGAGGCCTGCTGGGGTCCCTGCTGTTGCTTCCTCAGGACAGCAATCACACAATTTTATTGACCTCTGTGGGCCGGGGTGGGGGATCTGGGCATGCAGCCCAGATCCGGGGTGGCCTTTATGCTGAACGAACTGTTGTGCACCTGTGTTTTGACTGTAATCACATTTCAGAGCATTTCAGATTTCCAATTTTTGGATAAGAGATGCTTAATATATTAAAGGGCGATTCTTAGGAATCTGGGTTGTTTCCTCTTCTTCCTCTTGTAAACATTGCCATGAGGAACGTGGTTTTGTATTAAATTTGTTTTGCATTTCTAGTTATTTCCCTAGTGTCATATTCCAAAAACTAATAGATGGAGTTACTTAGGCTCTTATCAATATTGCCAAATCTTTTCCCAAAAGTCATTATAATGATTTGTACTCTGACTGGCACAGGAGATGGGTAAGGGATTTTGAAATGGAAAAGAAACTGTTTTCTATTTTTCTGGACTCGAGGAGCACCTTGTGGGGAGAGGGCATCTGCCATTGGAACCTAGATGTTGTTTTTGGTGAAAATCATTCAGACACCCTAAAGGGCAGAACCATCTTTGACAAAAGTCAAGCCAAGTATATGCAGGTTCCAGAAATAAAAAGACAGACTGGGACTGGACAAGCAGCTCAGTGGTAAGCACTTGCCCAGCAGGCGGGAGGGCCTGGGGTTTCATCTCCAGCAGCTGGGAGGGGGAAAGAAAGGGTCCGGGTGAGTTTCAGGCAGTAGAAGAAATTCCAGGGTCTCAAAATTGGAGCCGTGAGGTGGGGCTAAAGTTCAGGAACCTAGAAAGAAGAAAGGGAAGGGCTGGCCCTGACCCTGGCCTCGATCCCCAACACCAGGGGGGCGGGGGCAGCCGGGTTCACAAACAGCATCGCCTGGGGCCTGCAGTGGGAGTGAAGAGTCAATTAGGCCAAACCTGCTGGGAGGAGATAAGGAGCCCAGGAGCTGAATCTGGAATCCAAGCAAGTCCAGATCCAGGCACAAGGTTAGACTTCATTTATTGTCACTTGAAAATTTCTGTCTCTTTAAAAAAAATTCTTTTGGGTATTTCTTTTCTTGTTCTTGTTGTTAGTTCCTACTGAAAATATGCAGACATTTTGGCTGAACTAAGCAGAGAAGATTCGTCCTTACACAGGCCCGCATAGCTGTGGTGGCAGGAGGAGAGATGCTAAAACCCAGGTGCCTCGCGAGACCCTTTTTATGACTTCAGCAGCACCCATTATAATGTCCTTGCGCTTTGTTCTTTATCTGAATGCATTTCTACAATCTCTCTCTCTCTCTCTCTCTTTTTATGGTACCAGGATTGAACCCAGGGGGGCTCTGAGCCACAGCCCTTATTATTTTTTATCTTGGGCAGGGTCTTGCTAAATTGCTAAGGGCGTTGCTAAATTGCTGAGGCTTACTTTGAACTCACCATCTTCCTGCCTCAGCCTCCTGAACTGCTGGGATTACAGGTGTGCACCACTGCCCCTGGCAATTTTCTGAAAACAGTGTACTAGTTGAAAC
This sequence comes from Sciurus vulgaris, assembly GCF_902686455.1. Taxonomy (NCBI): domain Eukaryota; kingdom Metazoa; phylum Chordata; class Mammalia; order Rodentia; family Sciuridae; genus Sciurus; species Sciurus vulgaris. Next base: position 52,458,623 of record NC_136478.1, on the reverse strand, counting down.
TGTTTTCTCTTTCTCTCTTTGTTGTTTTTTTTTTTTTGGGGGGGGGGGGGACTGGGGATTAAACTCAGGGGCACTTGGCCACAGAGCCACATCCCCAGCCCTATTTTGTATTTTATTTAGAGACAGGGTCTCACTGAGTTGCTGAGGGCCTCGCTGTTGCTGAGGTTGGTTTTGAACTCCTGATCCTCCCGCCTCAGCCTCCCGAGTCCCTGGGATTACAGGTGTGCGCCCCACACTTTTAGGGAAGTCAGTTACTTCATAGAACTATTTAGCAGTTGAGCTGAAAGCATTTCAGAGAGGTTCTGTAGGTTTTTAGAAATACCCTTTGGGAAATGGTGAAGTTCTGAATTTCCTTTGCCACCAACCATTATACAAATGACTCCAGTTCCTCCGCATCCACTTTAAACTGTAGTTAAAACTCCGTGAAGCGCCGTGTTTCCTGATTCTATGTCTTTTCAACTTTCATCAGGAACGCCTTCCTCTGTTATGCCATTATCGCCATTTGCCAATTTCCTGCTGAAGTGCCACTCTTCATGAGAACCCTGTGGAAGAAATGATCTCTCCCTGCTTCGCAGAGTTCGGTTTTTAGACCCCCTCATGGCTCCGATGCTCTCTGCCTAGTACTTTTATTAATTGGTCATTATAATTATACGTAACAGTGGGATTTGTTATACCATATTCATATAAACACATAAGGTAATTTAATCAATCTCATTCCCCTCTACCTAGCATTATAAATGGGCTTTCACTTCTATTCCCACTAGAAGGAGGGATCACATAATTTAGCCGTGAGGGTCCCATAGAAACTAGCCCAGGGCCTGGTCAACGTTGAATGCTCTGGATGAACTGTATTCCTAACTTAGTGCCATGGTATTTTATGTGTCAACTTTACTGGGCTGTGGGATGTCTAGATACCTAGTCAAACATTATTTTGAGTATTTCTGTGAGGATGGTTGTGTGATGGGCTGACAGATCTGGCTCCATGAGAATGTTACAAGCCAGACTCTAAGGGAAATGACCAAACAGACTCCATTTTGCTCCGATACTCCACGTCATGTAGGAAATAAGCTTCTCCCATGGGAACACCCCGCCTCTGTGCCCATCAGCAGTTACTTAGTGTGACATGTTTAACAATACAGAATGATAATTCCTATGTAAAGAAAATTTGCTCTCTTTTGATCCCTATTGCTCCTAAACAATGTACCATGTGAACAGTGATTGTGTGGATGTTAGTAACCATTCTTTAGTTTGTACCTAGGTAAGGGTCATTTTGACCCACTTCCCCCTCTGTTGATGATCTCATGATGTTAATGTGTAATTTCAAATCATAGCAACAGACACTTATGATTAATGTGATTTTTGGTATAAGAACCCCTACAACCTTGTGGTCGGGGCTGTTCTCCCAATAGCCATTTTTTTGGGCATTGTGTGAGAGAGTCAGCTGGCCGGCTTAATAAAGACTCTCAAATTTGGACTTCTCAGTGGTGATCTGTCTGTTCTTAAGTTGCACCCCATAACAGTTGGATGAGATTAACATTTAAGTGGGTATGCCAAGTAAAGGAGATTGTTCTTGCCAGGTATGGTGGTATATGCCTGTAATCCTAGTCCTGTAATCCTCAGGAGACTGAGACAGAAGGATCCCAAGTTGAAGGCCAGCCTCAGCAATTTAGTGAGACCCTGTCTCAAAGTAAAATAAGGAGGAGTTGGGGTTGTGGCTTAGTGGTAGTGTGCTTACCTAGCATGTGTGAGACACTGGGTTTGATTCTCAGCATCACATAAAAATAAATAAAATAAAGGCATTGTGTTTATCTACAACTAAAATTTTTTTAAAATTAAATGAAATAAAGAGGGCTGGGGATGTAGTATATTGGTAAATCACCTGCCTAGCATGCATGAGGCCCTGGGCTCAATTCCTAATACTGCCAATAAAAAATAATTAAATAAATAAATAAATAAATAAATAAAATCAACATCCCTGCATGATTAAAAAAAAAAAAAAAATAGGTTGCTCTGCCCAGTGTGAGTGGGCCTCATCCAATCAGTTGAAGGCCTGAAGAGAACAAAAAGTTTAGCCCTCCCCAGAGTGAGGGTTTCTTCTGCCTGCCTGCCTTTGACTTGGGACACGTCTTGGTTTCCTGCCTTTGGACTCCAGCAGAAATTTCAGCTTTTCCTGGGGCTCGAGCCCGTGGGCCTCCAGCCCGTGGGCCTCCAGACTCAAAGTGCACTTGTGGCTCTCCTGGGCCTTGACTTTGCCAACTCACTCTGATGATCTTGAGACTTGTCACCACCATGCTCTTGTGAAACAATTCCTTACAACAAACCTCTTTTTATATGAGTCCCCCCACCACACACACACACACACACACACACACACACACACACACACACACGCACTGCATTAACATGGGACACGCTAAAAATAATGCTTACTTTTTTTTGGTTCGGGGAATTGAACCCAGAGGTGCATTAACCACTGAGCCTCATCCCCAGCTGCTTTTTTTCTTCTTTCCTTGAGGTGTTGAGGATTCGAACCCAGGGCCTTGGGCTTGGGAGGCAAACACTCTACCAGCTGAGCCAGGTCCCCAGCCCATTCCAACCCTTTTTAATATTTTACTTAGAGACAGGGTCTTGCTGAGTTGCTTAGGGCCATGCTAAGTTGCTGAGGTTGGCTTTGCATTCATGATCCTCCTGCCTCAGCCTCCTGAGCCTCTGGGATTATAGGCGTTCCCTACCATGCCTGGCTGACGCTTGCTTACCTTTGATTCCTTTCATCCCCTGAAACCTTTTTTATCTGAACTCTTCTCCTTTTTCCAAGATTGCAGGCACATGGGACTCTGAGGCTGCCTTGGCCCTGCAGCTGTGGACTGACCGGGGCCTGCCTGGTTCCTCACAGAAGGCCCCGACCTGCCTTGCTTTTGAGTCCTCCTCCCGACCCTGCCTCATCAGAGTTCCCATTTAGTGAGGCAGATCCCAGCTTGGTGGTTCTGGGAAAACAACTTGACTGTCTCAATGCTTCATTTGGGGTTGAAGGCTCGCTAACCTTCTCACAATCATGTGGTAAATGAATTGACTGAAATAGCAAGCAGTTTCATAAAACAGGATGAGAAGTTTAGAAAGAGCAGAGGCCATACCTTTGAGTAACTGCCCGCTAGGCAGGCAGGAGAACTTTCCTGGGAGTCAGTTTTGGGGTTAGCATCCTGTGTACTTACTGCTCTGCCAGAGTCTCCCCACCACTTCCGTTTCTGAAACCGCAGCTTCCCCAGAAACAATACAAAAAAGCACCACCACAGTATCAGGGGAGGTTTTAGTACTGATATCGGAAGAGAGACAGAAGGTAGCCATTTGCACGGCTCTGCTGAATTTTTATGTTAGTAACTGCTCGCAGTTTTGGAAGGTCCATTTTGGAGGAATATAGTCTATGTAAAAGATGACAAGAACATCGCTGGTTTTGCCAGATGAAGTGGCTCAGGCCTGTAATCCCACGGACTTGGGAGGCCGAGGCAGGAGGCTCACGAGTTAGAGCCAGACTCAGCAACTTAGCAAGACCCTGTGTCAAAACAAAACATAGAAAGGGCTGGGATGTGGCTCAGTGGTTAAACGCCCCTGGATTCAAGCCTGGCATCAACACAGAAAAAAAAAAAAAGAAAAATAAGAGTGTACAGTCAGCCTCAGCACTGACTTCTCTCCCATCTGGAGTGACCAAAACTGCCCTCATTGACATCATCAGTGATAAAGGCGTCACAAAATCCCATGAACGCTTCCCACCCTCTTTCATCTGATGTTGTCGAGCCCTTGACACGGTGACACTGTAGCCATTTCCTTTCTCTGCCGCTGTCTCTGATGTTCCCATTATTAAACGTCAGCGGTCATTAGGGTTCTGTTCTATGTTCTCCTTCTATTCCAAATGCTCACTGAGACCTCTGTGGCTTTGATCTTCAATTTTTTTTTTTTTTTGGCACTGGGGATTGGACCCAGGGGTGCTATACCACTGAGTCACATCCCCAGTCCTTTATTTTTTTTCTTTAATTTTGAGACAAGTTCTCTCTAAGTTGCTTAGGGTCTTGCTAAATTGCGGAGGTTGCCCTTGGATTTTCGATCCTCCTGCCTCAGCCTCCTCCTGAGTTGCTGGGGTGACAGGTGCTTGCCACCACTCCCAGCTATGGCTTCAATTTTTAATCAATACATGATGAATGGCTCAGCTCTCGTGAGTTGATATGGATCTCAATTTCCTTTTGGATGTCTGCTTTTGAATATGCAACATACCCTCAAAGTAAACTTATCTTACCTCCAAACCTGACTCCTTCAAAGAATGTTTTGATCTCATGGTTGGTGCCTCACTGTGCTCCACCCTAGAAACCTAGCTGCCGACCTTGAGCCCTCCCCCATGACCCCGGCGTTGTCAATCAGCCTGTCCTGATGACACTTCTTGAATATCTCTGCAACCTGGCAACTCCTTTTCCAACCTCACTCACACCCCTCCATCAACATTCCCTTCTCTAGATCACTGCAGTGGTCTCCTTTGTGGCTTCCTTCCTGCCCACAGTCTAAGTTCATGTTCCTCCAAAACACTGTCCACGATGCAGTCAGAGTAGTTTTACTATTACTTTTTTGGTACTGGGGATTGAGCCCAGGGGTGCTTTACCACTGGGCCACACCCCCAGCACTTTTCATTTTGAGACAGGGCCTTTCTAAGCTGCTGAGGCTGGCCTTCAACTTGCCATCCTCCTGCCTCAGCCTCCCAAGTTGCTGGGATTACAGATGTACCCCACCGTACTGAGCTCCAGAATAGTCTTATAAAACAAAATTCGGATCATGTTGTTTTCTGTTATTACAGCCCTTTGGTGGTTTTCTACTACCCTTTGAATGCACTTTGGTCTCTTCAGCATAATTTCCAAGGTTTTGGGTTTTTTTTTTTTTTGCCATGCTCAGTCTTCTCCAGCTTCATCTGGGCCAATCCTGTCCTGTCCCCACCCTGGTGCTTGCCCTCTGTGCTCCAGCCACATGCAAATTACTTTTTTTTTTTTTTTTTTTAATCTTTTTAGTTGTTGATCGACCTTTATTTTTATTTGTTTATATGTGATGCTGAGAATTGAACCCAGCACCTCACGCATGCTAGGCAACTGCTCCACCACTGAGCCACAACCCCAGCCCTCTAAACTACTTCGATTTCTTAAATGTCCTTGCCTGTCTTGTGTCCTGGCCTTTGTGCTTATTCTGTGTGTCTAGAATTTTCTGTCTTGCCTCTTGGCTTTCTTATCTTTATTTTGATGATCCTTCAGGCCTCACTTCTGTGATCCTAGGTTAGCACCCGATCCTGGGTCAGGCTTCTGAAGTGCCCAGCAGTCACTCCGGGGGTAGCGCTTTCCTGCCTGGTGAAGACAGTGAGCATCTGGCAGCAGGGAGTGCACATCTCATCACGGACCCCTGGGGCCCAGAACAGGACCCGTCCTGTGACAGATGCTCAGATCACTTGTGATATCATGAGTGAGTTCCCGTCACCCTTTGGCCATATATCTCATTAAACCAGTTGAAGAAAAGGTACAGAGCTGGTCAGGAAGGAGCAGAAACAAGGTCCCAGGCCTCGAGGGTGGTGTTTCTTATGTTAATTTTAATTCAGATGTTTCTGTGGTTTTACAGGCTTGCTGTGGGTCTTCATGGGCTGTGGGGATACTGCAGCTAAATCTGAACTCCAGCCAGCTGGACAGACTTTTAGATCATTTTTAAAAAATAACAGCTTTATTGAGATCTAATTCATATTCCAAACAATTCACCCCCTTAGAGCGTCTGATTTGATGTTGTTTAGTATATTCACGGGTTCTGCGACTAGCACTGCAATCCATTTCAGGACATTTCCGTCACATCAACAAGAAACCTCACAGCCATTAGTAATCTTGCTCATTCCACTCACCCCGCCCTGCTCTCCAGCCTCCTCCCTCCAGCTCCTGGGAACCATTGATCTGCTTTCTGTCCCCAAGGGTTTGTCTATTCTGGATATTTCGTATAAATGGCATCCTAGGCTCTGTGGTCTTTGTGCCTGGACCCTCCCACTTACAGTGATGTTTTCCAGGTCCACTCCTATTGTTTTATGTATCAGTACTTCATTTCTTTTTATTGCCAAGTAATATTCCATTGTAAGGACAATACCTATTTTGTTTTCCATTCATCTGTTGATGGACATTTGAGTTGTTTCTACTTCTGGTTATTGGCTATTACAAATCATCAAATAATGCTGTTTATGGAGCACTTGTGTACAAGTTTCCAAGTTTTTGGCACCAGGGTTGAACCCAGGAGTGCTTAACCACTGAGCCACATCCCCAACCCTTTTTATTTTTTGAGACAAAGTTCTCCTCGCTAAGTTGCTTAGGACCTCACTGAGGCTGGCCTTGAACTTGTGATCCTCCTGCCTCAGGCTCCCAAGTTGCTGGGTTTACAAATGTGCCCCACTGTGGCCCGCTTGTGCACAAGTTTTTGTATGGACGTATGTTTTCATGTTTCTTGGTTATATATCTAGGAAAGGAATCACTGGGTCACTGGGCGCCCTTAAGACTCTTGAGAACAGAGGGTGCTTGGATTTAGAGAATAAGCTCGCCAACACAGGAAGCACAAATACCTCTTGCTCTTAAGCTGTCCATTTAGTTGTAAGCAATTTTACGACTGCATCCTGGCAGAATCGCGGGAGTTAAGTTTCTCTGCCTAATGTGAAGCAAACACGTGAGCAAAGCTTGATTCTCCCATGTGGTGATGAAGGTAGCAGCACTCCTCTTGGGTTCAAACGGAAGTGGGAGAATTTAGTGTCTTTCTGCCCATTCTACTACCCCCTCCTCCCGCCACCCTGTACCTAGCCGAGCTGGCCAATGCAGTGACCCAGGAAAGCTCCCTTTCCTCCTTGGCCTCCTCAATCTCCCACTGACACTGGATTGTTCCTCAGTCTTATGTTAATTAACATGATAAAGCTATGAGACTCCTGTCAATTATAGGTGGAGGAGTCCTTTAGCAGTATATCATATCCAGATCACCATGGGCACCCTAAAAGTAGTTGTTCTGGAATATACACTTTTTCCAAAAAAAGTTTTCTTGGTTATTACTTAAAATACTTTGCTAAGCAAGCAGCTTACCCCAGAAGGGGCCCCTGAGTGGAGTTCAGGCCTTCTTTTTTTTTTTTTTTTTTTGTGGTGCTGGGGATTGAACCCAGGGCCTTGTGCTTGCAAGGCAGGCACTCTACCAACTGAGCTATCTCCCCAGCCCCTCAAAATACTTTGGTTACTTATCATGTAGAGTTACTTTCAAAATCAGTCTGAGGGGTTGGGGGGTGTGACTAGCATGTGCTGGGCCCTGGGTTCCACCCCTGGTATCCGCACGCACACACGCAGATCCTAAAATAACAACAACAAAAAAATCAGTCTGAGGCCTAGCAGGAAGCCAGTTTCACTTTATTTTAATCACACATTAGGACTTTATATTGGTTTTATACTTTATTTATATTGATTGATCTTCCCGGTCCCGGTCCCCCTCTTTCTTCCTGAAGCCCCAAACAGGGAAAGCTCCCATCCCAGGGAGGCTGCGTGACTCACAGCCACAGAGCCCGGGCACTTGGTGAGACTTTGACCTTTAAACAAGGCATGTTCGAGTTGCCCTTTTCAGCGTACTCTCCCAGGGTCCTGTTTGTCCTCTTTCTCTCCCTCCTCTTCTTCACAGTACAGAACCCCTTGCATCTGGGGCTGAGGACATAGCCTTGATTGTCTTCCCAGAGGACACTTGGGGGGAATGGGCAGGGGAAGAGACCCTTCAGAGATCTCCATTTCCTTCTGTGCCGGGTAGTTAGTTAATGATCTACCAGTAATCACCACTCTCGGGGAGACCAGGATCATGGTCCAGCCCTACACCATGGCTCAGGGCAGAGGGCACTTTGTGGGCAGAGGAACTTCTGCTGACCTTCCTACTTCATCTTTAGAGTCTCTAGTGGTCTGTGGTCATGTATCTTCCTTCCTGATCTATTCTTGGGGGGAAATGAGGATGTCTGAAGTTCACAAAGCAAAAATTCATAGAAAGCTGGCCCCTTCCCACCATACTTCCCTCTCCTTTCTAGCTAGCTGTTTCTGGACCCCCCGAAACACCGGAGTGAGACATTATCTGACTGAACAAATATGTCTACAGGATTTCCACAGAGCTGGGACTTCGTTGGAAGGCTTCACTTCTTACCTGCTTTTGCCTTTTCCAGAGATTTCTACTTCTCACAAATGGATATGAGGCCACTGGTCTAGAAATTCAGCCTCCCTTCAACCTTCATTCATTGCAGACTAAGGTTGTTTAGGCAGTATTGTTCCTGTGGGGACAGGGAGAGCCAGCTGTGGAACACTTGCCAGGGAGGGGACAATTAATGAATGGACATTCCTGATGGGGAGTAGGTGGGAAGAAGGAAGGAAGCTAACAGAAGCCCAAGAACTGCAGGAGTGGAAGGTATAATGTAGGGAAATAAGGAGGGCGTCAGACAGAGACTCTTGGTGGTCCCTTTTCTGCCACCCAGAAGAAGTTAGTTACCTGAACAAAGTCTATTAGGGGCATGGCCTGAGGCTGGGTTCTGGGCTACAGAGATAAATAAGATACAATGTCTACAAGTTTACAGTCTTAACAAAGAGGACATAGGTAACAAACAATTAGTTGAGATTTTCAAAATGTGTGGTAGAGTGTTATGGGTCACAACCACTACTAATAGCTGATAGCTAACTTTTATTGTTCACCCAGTGTATGTACAGTATATAAATTCTTTATATTTATATTTGTATTGGGGATTGAATCCAGGAACACTTTACCACTGAACCACATTCCCAGACCTTTTCGTTTTTTGAGACAGGTTCTCACTAAGTTGTTGAGGCTGACCTTGAACTTGGGATCCTCCTGAGCCGCTGGGATTACAGGTGTGCCTGACTCACCCAGTATCTTCTAAGTGTTTACACATGGATCAATTCTTGATTCCCAACACCAACTTTGTGAAGTATGTATTGATATTATCCCTGTTTTATTGATAAAGAAACCGAGGCCCAGTGCCTGCCTGTGCTTACCCAGCTGGGACTCTGGGATTCTGGAACACCAGGTGGTTGGGCTCGGGAACCTTTGCTCTTGCCTAACGTGGCCACCAGTGAGTCATCTAGAGTGAGCGGGAAGATCGGCCACGTCCCATCTGAGTGCCTTTGTGCCTGCTTGTCTGCCCTGGGATACGCTTCTTTAAAGAGTGATCGAAGGGGGACTTCCCAGTGACACCTTTGACTCCTGCCTACTTTCAGGTGCTCACTATCTTTTTGGTGCTTGCCTAGCACTTTGTGGATAATTCAGCTGGGTGGTATTCTATTTGTAGGACTATCTGATTCCTGTCGTAAGCTTTTAGACAGCGAGGATTTTTTAAATCTTCTTGGAAATTTTCATATAGTTACAAAAGTAGAGCCCATAGGATAATGAACTTATACGTACTCATCACTCAGCTCCAGCGATTATCCTTCCAGGCCAATCTTGTTTCATCTATGCTCCCTCCCAATGTATGTCCCCTTTCCCAAACCTGGATTATTTTGTAAGAAATCCTAGACATCAAATTATTCCATCTACAAATATGTCAGTAGTATTCCTAAAATATCAGGGCTCTTTTAAACCATAACCACGCGAAGCGTGGTGTGTGCCTGTAAACCCAGCTACTCAGGAGGCTGAGGTACGAATCATAGCCTCAGCAATGTAGTAAAGCCCTAAGAAACTCAGCGAGACCCTATCTCAAAATAAAAAAATAAAAGGGTCTGGGGATGTGACTCAGTGGTTAAGTGCCCTAGGTTCAATCCCTAATATCAAAAATAAATAAATAAATAAGATAACCACAGTACCATTATCACATTGAAAAATTAATATCAAGAAATATGCAACCTTTCAAAACCTAGTTTAGTGTTTGACATATAGTGAGTCCTTCAGAGATGTTTGTTGAATGAATAAAACATCAGAAACCTTTAAAAGATCCTGGCTGCATTTTGTTTGATTTCTTGGGATGTCTTTTGACCTCTGAGGTACCAGGGATTGAACTCGGGACACTCAACCACTGAGCCACATCCCCAGTCCTATTTTGTATTTTATTTAGAGACGGGTCTCACTGAGTTGCTTAGCACCTCACTTTGGCTGAGGCTGGCTTTGAACTCATGATCTTCCAGCTTCAGCCTCCTGAGCTGCTGGGATTATTGGCATGCACCACTGCACCTGGCTATAACTTTAGTTTTATAGGGGCTAATTTAAATGCCAGCTGCCATCAGTGCCTGTGAACATTGTATTTACTAAGGGCTGCTTTGTGGCATAACATATGGTCCATTTTAGAGAAGGATCCACATGATGCTGAGAAGAAAGTGTATTCGCTCGTTGATGGATGGAATGTTCTATATATGTCTGTTAAGTCTAAGTTATTGAATATGTTATTGAGTTCTATGGTTTCTTTGTTTAATTTTTGTTTGGAAGATCTATCCGGTGATGACAGCGGTGTGTTAAAGTCACCCAGAATTATTGTGTTGTGGTCTATTTGATTCCTGGAATTAAGAAGGATTTGTTTGATGTACATGGATGTGCTGTTGTTTGGGGCATAAATATTTACAATTGTTATGTCTTCCTGATTTATGGTTCCCTTAAGCAGTATGAAATGTCCTTCTTTATCCCTTCTGACTAACTTTGGCTTAAAGTCCACTTTTTCTGATATTAGGATGGAAACCACACTTTTTTACTGAGTCCATGTGCGTGGTAGGTTTTTTCCCATCCTTTCACCTTTAGTCTATGGATGTCTTTTTGAATGAGATCAGTCTCCTGAAGTCAGCATATTGTTGGGTCTTTCTTTTTAATCCAATCTGCCAATCTATGTCTTTTGATTGAGTTTAGGCCATTGACATTCAGGGTTATTATTGAGATATGATTTGTATTCCCAGTCATTTGGGCTTATTTTTGGTTTTTAGCTTGACTTGGCTTCTCCTTTGATTGGTTTTTCCTTTAAGGTAGTTCCTCCCTTTGCTGACCTACATTGTTGTTTTTCATTTCCTCCTCATGGAATATTTTGCTGAGAATATTCTGTAGTGCAGGTTTTCTACTTGTAAATTCTTTTAACTTTTGTTTATCATGGAAGGATTTTATTTCATTTTCAAATCTGAAGGCTAGTTTTGCTGGGTATAGGATTTTTGGTTGGCAACCATGTTCTTTCAGAGCTTGAAATACGTTGTTCCAGGGCCTTCTAGCTTTTAGGGTCTGGGCTGAGAAATCTGCTGCTATCCGTATTGGTTTCCCCCTGTATGTAATCTGATGCTTTTCTCTTGCAGCCTTCAAAATCCTATCTTTATTTTGAATGTTAGGCATTTTCATTATAATATGCCTTGGTGTGGATCTGTTGTGATTCTGTGCATTTGGTGTTCTGTAGGCCTCTTGTATTTGATTTTCCATTTCATTCTTCAGGCTTGGGAAATTTTCTGATATTATTTCATTGACTAGGTTGTTTGTGCCTTGGTTTGTATCTCTGTGCCTTCCTCAATCCCAATAATTCTTAAATTTGGTCTTTTCATGTGTCCCATAGTTCTTGGAGATTCTGTTCATGATTTCTTACCATCTTCTCTGTTCAGGTAACTTTATTTTCAAGCTTAAATATTTTGTCTTCACTGTCTGAGGTTCTGACTTCCAAGTGGTCTAGTCTGTTGGTGATGCTTTCCATTGAGTTTTTTATTTGGTTTATTGTCTCCTTCATTTCAAGGGTTTCCTTTTTTTTTTTTTTTTTTTTTTTTTTTGAGAATCTCTATCTCTTTGTTGAAATGATCTTTTGCTTCCTGCAGTTGCTCTTTCAACTGCTTATTGGAGTGATCATTCATTGCCTGCATTTGCTCTCTTATCTCATCCTTTGCTTCATGAACCATTTTAATTATGTATATTCTGAACTCCTTTTCTGACATTTCTTCTATCATGCTGTCACTGGATTCTATTAATATAGAATCTGGGTTTGTTTGGATCATTTTCTTCCCTTGTTTTTTCATGTTGTTCATGTATCTTCCCCTCTAGCAGTGCAGATCTGGGGTATTGCAGTTTCCCCCCTATAGGCTTATAGTGACCCTGTAGGTTTCCAAAACCTCTTCTTTAAGGGAAAGATAAATATTAGCGCCCAGTACAGACAATGTGCAGCCCTAAACCAAATAGCCCCTATGAAGATGTTAACAATATTGTTATAATAAACAGAGAGGATGAGTTAAATTATTATCTACAGTAAAACAAATAATTTGCAATAAGGTCTGCAGTTTCTAATGGAAGACAAAGAGGATGGGGAGGGTTGTAGGATGTAACTGTTAACGGGATAAGAAAAGAGTATATAGAAGTTCTCCATCATAGGAAAAGTTAAAGTGAAATCAAAAGAAGTTGTTTGTTAGCATGAGAAAAGGGAGAAAGAGACTCTGAGGAAACAGGTAAATAAAAGGAAAATAGAGCAAGAAAAGTAAAGAAATAAAAACTTAAAAATTTTCAAAAAGGAGAAAAAAATAGAAAAAAAATTTACACTATAACAGTCATATAGTATTCAAACCTCCCAGTCTTCAGTAGCCTGATGCAAGTTCATGACAATGAGCTTCCAGTCTCCAGCAGTAATCGCAGGATGGGATTTGCCCCACCTAAAGATGAGAACTTCCGCTTCCAGGATAATCCAAGATGGCTGCACTGGCTTCCAAACGTGTTGGCAAATGGGGAGCTGCAGCTCGGGGTGTGGGCGTGGTTGGTCAAGTGTTCTCAAGGTGGGGTGCAGTTGGTCGGGCAGGGGTCCTGGAGGTGGAGTGTGGTCCGTATGGTTGAGGGATCCTGGAGGTAGGGTGCAGTTGGTTGGGCTGAGGGGTCCTGGAGATGGGGCTCGCTCAGACTGCTGGGGTCCTGCAGGTCCTGGCTGATGTTTCAAAATGGTGGCAGCCATGCATAACCAATCCTGCGGGTATTGTGACAGTGGACTTCCAGGCAACAGCAGGTCGCTGGTGATCCACTGGTGGTCTGCAGTGATCTGCAGGCTACCAGTGGACAATCAGCAGGTGGACCTCGGGTGGTGGGTGATGAGTAGGTGAAAGGCAGGTGATGGGCAGGCAAGAGGCAGGCAAATGGGCAAATGGAGGATGATAGGCACCAGTCAGTGAGCAATCTGCTCTCAAAAAGTCGTCAATATGCTGGCAGACTGTAGGTGATCGCAGTGGACAAATGGGCTGAACAGCAGGGGATCGAAAAGCAGCAAAGACTGTCTCACAGAGAAACAGATATCTTTTGCTTGAAACCTGAGTTTTGCAGTGACAAGGAACGCAGCCTCTCTCCAATCCACCATCTTGGATCTCCCCGCCTGTGAACATTGTAAAGGCTCGAGGTCTACGGTGTGTCTGTAACTCAGACACTTACAGGCTCGAGGAAAAAGAGCCCTTGCTCTCTTGTTTCTGCCTCTGTCCTGGATTTCTGTGATGGGCTGACTTGTATTTTCCCCAAAGTCTTAGGTCAGAACCCTAACCCTCAGTTCCCCAGAATGTGGCTGAATTTGGAGATAAGGCCATTAGGGGGACCCTGACCCTGACAGGTATCCTCATAAGGAAAGGAGACACTGGGGATGTAAACGCATATCCTGTGAGGACAACTGAGCAGTCACCTGCAAGCCAAGGAGAAGGCCCTCAGAAAACACCAGACCTGCTAAGAAGTGTTGCTAAGATGACTACAGATAATGATCACGTGCCCTACATTTGAAGAAGTCAGAATAAAGGATTCTGAGTATTTTCAACCAAAAAGAAATGACACGTTGCCTGGCACAGTGGCGTGCGCCTGTAATCCCAGCAGCTTGGGAGGCTGAGGCAGGAGGATCGTGAGTTCAAAGCCAGCTTTGGCAAAAGCGAGGTGCTAAGCAACTCAGTGAGACCCTGTCTCTAAATAAAATACAAAATAGGACTGGGGATGTGGCTCCGTGGTCGAGTGCCTCTGAGTTCAATCCCCAGTACCACCACCCCTACCCCCAAAATTAAAATACACTGAAATGCATACAAATTTTAAGTAAAAATTTGATTTTTGATTTTTTTTCTCTTTTTCTTGTGATGCTGAAGATTGAATCCAAGGCCCCATGCCTGCTAGCCAAGCACTCTACCACTGAGCTACACTCCTGGACTTTACAATTTGATTTTAGTAAATATGTACACCCACACAATCACACCTGAATTGTGATCAGTGAATTCCTTTGCTTGACTTTACAATTAATCCCACCCCTGTTAGCTAGAAGTGCCTATTCTTGGCATTTTAAAAATCATATATAATAATATGTGCTCCTTTGTGTCTATTTGACTTTGCATAGCATGAGAGTTGATTTAGCGAGATCCTGTCTCAAAAAAAATAAAATAAAATAAAAAGGGCTGAAGATGTGGCTGAGTGGTTAAGTGCCCCTGGTACCAAACAAAACAAAACAAACAAACAAACAAACAAAAAACAAACAAACCAAAGAACCAAAAAACAAAAAAACCAGGGTCTTGCTAATTTACTTGGGGCCTTGCTAAGTTGCTGTGACTGGCCTTGGACTTGAGGTCCTCCTACCTCAGTCTCCTGAGCTGCTGGGATTACAGGTATGCACCACGGGGCCTGGTTACAGCATGATATTTTTCAGATTCATTCTTTGTTTTTGTTTTGCCCTTTTTTTTTTGTTTGTTTGTTTTCTGAGACAGGGTCTCACTAAGTCACCCAGGACGTCCTTGAACTCCTGGTCTGAAGCAATCCCAAACCTGCACCACCGTTCCCAGCAAGATGGGTCCGTTTTCCATGAGTAGTTTGAACACTTCAGTTGCAGAATTCTGTCCTATGGATACAACACAATGTGTTTATGAATTCACTTGCTGATGGTCAATTTCCGCTTTGGGGTCCTTAAGAAAAATGCTTTTGTGAACACTCATGTCAAATTCTTCATGGATATACATGTCCTTTCTCTTGGGTAAATATCTCGGCGTGGGATTACTGGATTATAGAGTGTGTAAAAACTTTATAAGAAACTGTCAAGCTGTTTCTCGGAGAGGCTGTGCCATTGTGGCTTTCTATCAGCAGTGCGTGAGAGTTCCAGTTATTCCCCATCCTCATGACACTTGGGATTGTCAGTCTGGTTTTTGGGGGGGTTAATAAAAACTATATTGTTGTATTATATTTTCCCTTCATTTTCTTTTTTTTAAGAATATTTTTATTAGTTGTTGATGAACCTTTATTTTATTCATTTATTAACATATAATGCTGAGAATCGAACCCAGTGCCCCACACATGCCAAGCATGCTAGGCAAGTGCTGTACCACCAGGCTATATCCACAGTCCTTTTTATTTTAAGACAGGGTGATTCTCCCATCTCAACCTCCTGAGTCTCTGGGATTACAGGTGACTACACCTGGCCCTGCTGTAGATTCTTGAGTAGGAGAGTGAACTAATTTTTAGAAAGGTAACAAGGCAGTAGTAGGCAAGGAAGTTTTCGGGAGAGGAATAAGTCAAGCAGTATTTAGAGCAGTTGTCAAAAGGACCCGGTCAGTTAGGTTTGGGGGAATGGAGAGAGTCACATGACTGAAAGATGTTAAAAAAGAATCAACAGCCTGGCATGGCGGTGCAAGCCTGTAATCCCAGTGGCTTGGGAGGCTGAGACAGGAGGATGGCAAGTTGGAGGCCAGCCTCAGCAACTTAGTGAGAACCTGTCTCAAAAAAAAAAAAAAAAAAAAATGGGTTGGGGGTATAGCTCAATGTTAATGTATCTCTGGGTTCAGGGACCCCTAGTATCCTCCCCAAAAAGAAACCCACAACAGACTTTAAATAATGTATTGAATCTGGAAACAACAGAGCAGAGAACTTTGGGGGTGTCACTGACAGAGATGAGTGTGTTGAGGAGTAGGACCAGTTTAAATAAAGAGTAGCTCAGAAGATATTTGGATGTGGGTGCCCTGAGTTCTGGGAAGTAGGGGCCAGAGACATAGATGAAGGAGCCATTGCCATTGGGGGTTGGGGGTGGAGGCAGACAGGAAGGGTCTGAGGACTAACTAGTGTGCGGATGCCACAGAGGTGGGGGGTGGAAGAACGCCCTGAAGGGAAAGAGTCACCTGGGTGTTCGATGATGTAAAAATGCAGCGTGAGGAGGGCGAGAATTCCTTTGAATTTGGCCAAGAGGTGGATACTGATTTTATGTTGCTTCCAGAGTCTTGGGTATGGAGAACCAGGTGTGCGGGGGAGAGAGAGAACACACATATTCAACGGGCGTGAGAGAATAGGTTAGGACCTAGTGGATTCAATAAATGAAAGTCATGACTCTAAGAAGGTGGAAGAAAAGAACTGGCATTGAAGAGAGGGAAGATGCTAGAGAGATTCCTGGGTGTCTGGGCTCGAGGAACACAGCGAGTGAAAGTTGTGTCGCAACTCTGATTCACTGGAGCCACCTGCGTGGGGAGTGCTGTTTGCCCCCGAGGAAGAGGCGGGAGACCTGTGACTCCTGATAGCATCTTCTCTCCCAGAGAAAGATAAGCGGTGCCTTCCGAGCAGGTTGGAGCGGTGGGGGCTGGTGGCTCCCAGATGTGCTCACTTTGTTAGCAGATGTGCAAACGAATTTAGTCAATCCTCTGATCGCCAGATCAGATGTCTGTTGGCTTGGAAATAGGCGCACCTGTCGAGGGATCATTTCCTTCTGTCTGCAAGCACGCATTGTCTAAAATAGTACTGACCACAGGACACCATGCGGATGTCTGATGTATGATTTTTTATTAAAAATATAGAGAAAATTTTACAAATAATTCAGAAGTGGCCTTAGTCTGGCAAAATTAAATAACCCAGCATAGCATGGATGAGGAGAAGTATATACAGTCTCTGTCAGGGCTAGAGATCCCTGAGGAGGTACCTGAGTAGGAGAATTCCCAGGGAATTCTCGCAGAGGAGGCCTGGTAGGCAGGCGGAGCAGGAGATCAAGCAGCAAATATCAACTACGACCTTTCCCTTAACAGCCCCAGAGAGATGCTGTCTGTGTAGCAGAAGCCTGCATGAGAAGCACATTTGTCTTTCCTTTCTATCCTGAGACACAAGGGGACTCATTGACCCTTTGGAGACTCACTGGGCCTATGGAGACACAGTGACCCTAGGTGAGAAGAGATAAATCTCAGAGCAGAAAACCCAGGGCCAGTTAACCCCCCACCATGTCCTAACCGTCTCTCGCAGCCCGTCTGTCCCCAGGGCATTGACACCAGTGCAGCTTTCTGGGTTGTAAACGATGCCTTTGGTATGAGCCGTGGGGCTCCCTTTGGAGGTTTCCACTTTTTAAGGACCAACACGCCCTAACAGAGGCCCGTGCTTCCTGAGATGGCGGGGCCGACAGGGAGAGAGTGCACAGGCAGAGACATGGATAAGGGTAGCTGTGACTGCCCCGTCCCCGGAGGACCGAGGAAAGCCTCTTCTTATTTTCTATTTGGAACTCTTGACAAAAAAGCCGTAGAGGCTCCTGGCCAAGGGCCCGAGACTGCTTGGTGGCTTTCTCGCCTCAGGCGGTCTGATCAGCCTACACAGCTAAGCTAAGAATGATCCCGTTCCCAGAAGTAAGCAATTACAAAGATCAAAATGGTAGAGTCTCAGAGAAGGAGAAACAAACCCCAGTGTCCCCAATCACACATTATTTAATAATAATTTAAATAATTTATGAAGGGTAGCGCTCTGCTCCTTTCCCAAGTTCTCAGCAGGTTGTGTCTATTTAAAGTTTCCTCCCACCCCCCCAGCTGTAATCTCTCCTTTTCTGGGCTCTTCTTTGAATAACACCCTCCCAGATATTAAAGGCATAGGTGCAACTTTTGCATTTTTCTTTAGGAATTGCGTATGGACCTTGGCGGATGGTTTCCCTGTTGCTTCTGGTGAGTTCTCTGGAAACATATCTGCCAAAGGGCTTAGGTGGTATTCTAGCTAAGCAGCAAGGAGCTCAGACCCTGGTCCTGTAGGTAGGTGACCCGACAGTGGACAAAACTGTGGAGTCTACTATTGGTCATATATTTGGTTTTCCTATGGATGGTGGGTTCATGTCAGGTTTTGGAGAGAATGGAAAAGTCACTGTTGCTTTTTTACTTTCTCCCTTTCTCTTTTTCTGGCATAAGTACTAAGTAGAAAAGGACATAACCCTCAAGGTTATGGAAAATTACAGTTAGAATCTGATAGGCCAGGACTGGGCTGGGAAGGACAGGGTACACTCTGGATAAGTAAATTTAAAACAAGTCTAGGTCAGGAAGCTGGGAGGGATGGGGAGGTCTGTGATTCTCTCCCCAAGTCCACTTTGCCAAATTTCAATGATGAGGAAGAGCGGTTTGCCTGCACACACCCGGATGTTCTTTTCATCTGTTGACACAGAAGGGAGGTGCCATCCTGGGGTGAGAGGGGGGTACTTTTTCCCTTTCTCCTTGAGGGTAAAGAGATCTCCCAGCCAGGGCGCTGAGACTTGGAGCACATCAGCAGCAGCGAGCAGAGCAGGTGACATTATTTCTTTTTTACTTCAGAATAAATGTTTTCTCTGTGTGTTGGGGACAGGGACGTGGCTGAAGTGGGTTGCTTTGGTTGCTGGACATTGAAGTTCAGAGAAGAATATGCAACTTCATCCACCTGGAAAGTAGGAACAGTGATCAGTTCAGTCAGGTGGCGGGTCAGAGCCCTGGCTAGTGCGACTCCATGGCACTGGGCGGCCACCTCTTCCAGACATCTAACTTTGGAAGGGGTCTTTTGCGACTCGTTCTCTGCATCCTGATGAATGATGGTTAGAAGAGAAGGAGACGGTATTGATGCAATGGAATACCACACCCCAGCGGTGAGATTGTGGCTCAGTGGGAGAGTGCCTGGCCTGCAGCAGGCCCTGGGTTTGATTCCCAGCATTGTGAAAAAAATAAAAGATAATAATAAACCAAAAATATGTACAAGAATGTGGCTGAATCTCACACAACAAAGCTGCATGGAACCAGATTCATACAGGGATCTGCTGCGTCCTCACTTCCCCTGCTCTAGATCTGGACGGTAGTCCCTTTTGTAGAGAAGGGACTAGAAGGGTTCTTCTTGGGGGTGGGGAGATGGTCATGGAGTGTCTGGATTCGGGTGCTGCAGACACGGGTGTGTTCCGCTTGTGAATGGTCACGTGTGGTGACAGTGCACTTATGACTGAAGTCATTTTCAGTATATGTGTGCACAGAGTGGAAAGGTAAAATGAGAAAAATTCTGTAAAAATGATTATAAAATAAAGGAGCCAGGATATCAGATCCCTTAGAATGGAAACCCCCTTTGCTAGTAAGAGCAGGGTCTGCTTGAGGTAGGCAGGGGAGAAGGAAGGGGTGCCTTCCTTGTGCCGGGACATGTACAGGCTGCTTTACATTCTTAACTCCTGAATCCCTTTCGCGTCTTCTTGAAGTGGGCAGAATGCCCATCTTACAGGTGACCAAACTGAAGATTCAGGAGGTCAAGTTACCTGTCAAGGGTGGACAGAGCTAAGAGTTGCCACCAGGGTTTAAATGCAGGATGGGGACAATTGTACAGGACATATTCTGGCCATGAGGTGGACTCCTTCTGATTAACCAACATTTCTTTGTTGTTGCATTGAAGAACTTAGGCCCAGACTTGGGCTCACATTTTGTCCTCAAGAATACTCCATTCTCTCCCAGAGAACGGCTGTGCTTACCTTGTCAGGAGAGAGGTCAGAGGGGCCCCGACCTGAGGAAACAAAAGGGAGTTACTAACCCATGGAAACGCAGAGCTGATGAAGGCCTTGCACTTCTAGCTGAAGGAGGTGGTAGGCCGTGGCTGTTGGTGGGGAGGGCTGAGGGAGGCGGCCCACGATCCATTAAGGAATCCACTTCCCTTGGAGCCTGTGGTCCAGGCCCAGCACACTAGTGCCGGAGGAGGGCAGGGGCGGAGCCAAGGAGGCCTCCATCCACCACTGAACGCGTCTACCAGCTCTCAAGGCCTTGATTTTTTGTACAGAAGTGTTTCTCAGCAACATGCTTCGTGGCAAGGAGGGGCACTGAGGCCCGCAGCACCCAGCACACCCACAAGACAAGGAAAGTCCCACCAAGGGAGAATGCCCACATGCCTAGGAGAGCAGCAGGGGAAGGAGTGAGGGGAGGAATTGGCTCCTGGCACTGCGGTTGAATCCGGCCTGCTTGACCTGTCTCAGGGGCCCTGTCTCAAGACACTCATGCCAACTGGCAGGGCAGTAGAGACCTCCTCTGTCAGAATTCAGAAGGGAGGGAGTGGTCTGTGACTGTGGCCTTTCCTGCAGGGGTAGGGCACACGTGGCGTGGACTCTTCTCACTGGGCCAGTGGCTTTACTTACTGTGGTTGGAGGCTGAGGGTTTGTGCTCTGTGAGATCGTGCTGGTCGCTTGCCCTAAACAAATATCAGACACTGTGACTGCTATTCCCGAGCACAGGACCTTTGCTCCCTGAGTTAGGAAGGACACAGTTAGCAGAAAATTCTTTGGTGCTTCTTGATGTCCGTTCAAACTGGGGCTGGTCCTGCCGACCCTCTGAGGACTTCAGTCTTCCCTATAACCATGATCCCTTCAGTTCTTACTCCTTTGCTGGATGTTCACACTTTCGTCTATTTTTTTTTTTTTTCTTTTTCTGGTGATGGGGACCAAAGCCAGTACAAACACTCTACCACTGAGCTACATGTCCTGCTGCACAGGTCAATTTTCTTTTCTTTTCTTTTCTTTTGGTGCCAGAGATTGAACCCAGGGGCACTTAAGCATGGAGTCACATCCCCAGCCCTTTTTTATATTTTATTTAGAGACAGGGTCTCGCTGAGTTGCTGAGGGCCTCACTAAGTTGCTGAGGCTGGCTTTGAAACTGCAATCCTCCTGCCTCAGCCTCCAGAGCCGCTGGGATTACAGGCATGTGCCAAGACTACCAGCAGGCCTATTCTTTATCAACTGCTTCTGCGCCTACTTCTTACCTTTCTACCTTAACACCCTCTCCTATTTTTTCTATGGGTGGATTCTGGTACCCACCCCCACCCCCCAATATTTATTGTCCATGAGGCCTTGGGCTGTTCCCACTTGCTCTTAGATCCTCCTCTGGTCCCAGCCTTCCCTCCTTGTGCTACTGTGGTCAACAGAGCATGTAATTTGCTTTCTCCTAACACTCCTTTCATTTCCTCATTTGTTTTCCTTTTTGGACCTTGGCTTCCTGACGGGGGACGGGGAACATAATCAGCTCTGTTGCTCCAAGCTGATAACCATGTCCAAGAGGGAGGGCGGGGAGCACCAGGCCAGGGAGCCGCCACCCACAGGAGGGAGTGCTGAGAAGCAGGCGCCTAGGAAAGGGAAGGAGATCCAGTCCCAGAGGTGGAGGTAGAGAAGTCCTTTCCCTCTCCCAAGCGAGGCAGTTGGCCTTGGAGAAAAGAAGAGGAGGAGAGGCCACCATACCCGCCAGTCTTCCTGAAAAACAGGAAATACACCAGGCCGGCTATCAGAGCCACTCCAGCCACGGCGCCAATCACGATGCCGGCGATGGCCCCATCGGAGAGGCCAGGTTCTGGGTCTGGGACATCTGTTATGAAGAGAAAAGAGAAGAAGAAATGAAGGTGACATGATTTTACCGCGGGAGGGCCTTGGGGAAGGTCTTTCAGCTCCGAGGAGTCTCCGTTCCTTTGAGGGATGAATTTTCTAAGGAAGAGTGCTGGGAGGTGACCGGCATACTGTGTCCTTGCCATCTCTTCTCTACTCCCCATTTGTAGGTTGGGGATCACTCTGCCTTTGAGTCCGTCCTGCCCCTTCGGCGGTCATTCGAAGGCATTGGAAATGTGGGAGAGGCAGCTGCTCGCCTTGGATGACTGTCAGCCTTCTCGCCGCTGCATCTCTGGGGACCCCAAGTGCGGAGCCGTGACTAGGTGCCCGTAGGTCTCCGTAACTGACAGAAAGCCCAGAGGAGAGCACTCTGCAGCCACCTCCTCCTTTGCACAGAGACCACGCTTGCCAGGGCCCCCGTAGGGTTTGGGAAGGAAGCCCAGTTCTGCAAGACGGGGTTTTTCTCTGAGGGGTGCTCCTGGAGATCTCTCCCAGGGACCTTGCCTGGGCCGCCTCATGGGATCCCTCTGCCCTGTGGTCTGAGGCCCTTCTCAGGCGCCACCCGTTCCTGGTCCCCTCTCCTTCAAGACATTCCCCCCAGTTACTGTCTTTCTTGTTTAATCCCTTCGTGGCTGCATCCTAGGGATGAAAACCAACACCAGGCTCAAAACTCTGCACTTGGGCTGGCGTCGTGGCTCAGTGGTAGAGCGCTGGCCTGGCATGTGTGAGGCACTGGGTTCGATTCTCAGCACCGCATGTAAATAAATGAATAAAATAAAGGGCCATCAACATCTCAAAAAAAATTTTTTTTTAAAAGTTTGCACTTACTCCCGTTTTTTCTGTTTCAGATTTAGGCAGTAACCATTTTTTTTTGTGTAGTGTCCCCTCTTCTCCCGCTCCATATATAATACTTTTTGCAAGTTTCTTCTTTATTTCTGTGACAACTATTTGGAGTATAGCCCTCACCGGTTGATGGCTGATGGCTAATGTGAATGTTGGCTACCAGTATGGAGATCCTGTGCTAAATACTTTGTATGTATCTCATTCCATCTCTACAATAAGCTTGTCAAATAGCTGGGCACAGTGGCACAAGCCTGTAAGCCCAATGATTGGGAGGCTCGGGCAGGAGGATCTCAAATTAGAGGCCAGTCTCAGCAACTTAGTGGGACTTTTGTCTCAAAAAATAAAAAAAAAACAATGCAAAAACAACAACAGACCAATAACCTGTCAGACATTATTTCCATTCTATGAAAATTTGAGACTCCAAGTGGTGAAAAGGTTTACTTAAATTCATGTGGCTAATAAGAGGATCTGGACTTTGAGGTTAATGGTAGTAGTAGTAATAGCGGCTAATATTTATGAAACAGTTCTTCTGTTGTGACATTTTGCTGGAGGGTAAACTGATTATTATCGTCAATCTTTACAGCAATACCATGAAGCAAGTACTTTTTTGCAATTTTCAGTTGAGGAATCCAAGGCTCAAAGAAGTCAAGAATCTTGTCCAAGAAATGTATAGCTATAAATTCTTGCATTTAAAAAAAGATTCAAATCAACAATCTAACTTTATAACTTAAGGATGTTGAAAAAGAACAAATTAAATCCAAACCTCATAGGAGAGAAATAAAGATTAAAGATGAAGACTTTAAAAAAAAAAAAAGAAGAGAAAAATCAATGGAATCAAAGTTCTTCAAAAGGATGGATGGAAGTGACATTTCACTAGATTAAGAAAAAAAGAGAAGATTCAAGTTACTAAAATTAGAAGTGAAATTGAAGCTATTACTATCATTTCTTCAGAATAAGAATACTAGGCCCCTTGATAATCCATACTATTTTAGAGTAGATCCTTCAGTTCTAGGAGTATATGAATTACGGTGTACCATCAATTGGGTAATCTAGATGAACAAATTTCTAGAAATACGAATACAAATTTCTAGAAAGCGAATACCTGAAGAGATCCATAATTAGTAAAGAGATGAATCAGCAAAAGCAATTGACAAGCCAGCCGTGCTGGTGCACATCTGTAAGCCTAGCTATTTCAGAGGCTGAGGCAGGAGGATTTTAATAGCAAAGCTAGCCTGGGCAACTTAGCAAGACCCTATCTCAAAAACAAACAAACAAAAAATCTAAAACTTTAAAAAAGTTTTGACTAAATTTAACATCTTTTCATAATAAAACACACTCAAACTGGGAATAGAAGAAAACCACCTCAGTATAGTAAAGGCCGCATATGAAAAGCCCAAGCTAGCATTGTGCTCCATGGTAAAAGGCTAAAATCTTTTCCTCTCTATCAGGCAAAATACAAGGATGCTTGCTTTTACCACTTCTATTCAACTTAATTTTAAAAGTCCTATCCAGAGCAATTAGGGGAAAAAAGAAAAAAGAAAAGAAATAAAAGGCATCTTAAGAAAAAAGTAAAATTTCTCTGTTTGCAGATGACATTAACTTATGTGTAGAAAATCCTAAAGATTCCACAAACTCTTAGGACTAATAAGCAAAGTCAGTAAAGTCGCCACCTAATGAAGCCAATATGCCACAATCATTTGTATTTCTACATACTAACGATCCAAAAGGAAACTTTAAAAAAAAAAAAATCCACTTATAAGAGTGTCAGAAAGAATGAAATACTTAGAAATAAATGTCACCAAGGTGGTGAAAGACTTTTACCCAGAAAATTATAAAACATTGCTGGGGAAAAAAATATTCAAGAAGACATAAATAAATGGAAAGACACCCTGTGTTCATAATATTGTTAAGGTGACAGGTACTACCCAGAGTGATCTGCACATTCAAAATTAATTCCGTCAAAGACCCAGGGGCATTTTTTGCAGAAACTGAAAAATCTATCCTAAAATTTATATGGATTATCAAGGGACCCCAAATAGCCAAAACAATAGAGAAAGACTCAATATTTAGTACAATACTACAGTAACCACGAAAATGTGCTACTGGTATAAAGAAAGACATATAGATTAATATTATATCTTTGTGTGGGGAACATTGGAAATCATCTTCGCTAGATATTTTGAAATTTGGAATTAATTATTGTCAAACATAGTCATCCTGCTGTGCTATGGAACATTAGAAGTTATTCCTTCTATCTGACTGTAACCCTGTGGCCAAATGATTTTTGGTGAGTCCAACAGGAAAAAGGATCTTTTCAACAAATGATGTTGAGAAGATGGATATCCATACAAAAGAATGAATTTGAGCCTTTGCCTAACATCATCTACAAAAATGAACTCCAAGTGGATCAAAAATCCAAATGTCACAGCTAAAATGATAAAACTCTTAGAAGAAAATGTAGTATGAGTGCTTCATGACGTTGGATTTGAACAGTGATTTCTTAGCTATGACATCAGAAGCATGCATAACACGAGAAACCAGATAAATTGAGCCTCATGAAAACCAAAATCATCAAAGACATCTTCAGCCACATAATTTAGTAATTCCACTTCTCAATATAGACACAAAAGGAATTGAAAAACTCTGTCAGAGAGAAAGAGAGAGCCAAACTCCCATGTTCATGCAGCATGATTGACAATAGCCAAGTGTCTGTCAATGCATAAATGGATAAAGAAAAAGTGGCATGTATTCACAATGGAAGGCTGGCCAGCCTTTCAAAAGTAGGAAGTTCTATCACTGTGACAACCCACAGGGTGAAATAAGCCAGGAACAGGAAGAGGGACACAGCAGGACCTTAACAGTCTGTGGAACCTAAAAAAAGTTGAATTTCTAGAAATAGAACGCAGAAGGGTGGTTACCAGAGACTGGGTGGCCAAGGAGGGAGGACCAGCCCGTGCTGGGCAAAGGGTTCAAAGTCCCAGACAGACAAGAGGAATATGTTTTTGAGATCTATGGCACAGCAGGATGACTAGAATCAGCAATAATGAATATTTCAAAGGAACTAAGAGAGAGTGAATTTCAAATGTCTCACCATAAAAATGATAGATAAGAGAGGTGATGGATTTTTTAATTAGTTTGAGTTAATCATTTCACATTGGGTACAGATATCAAAACATCACGCTGTACCCCGTAAGTGTATATGATTATGATGTCAACTTAAAAACCATTCTTAATAATAAAAGACATCATGAAGAAAGTGCATCGGCCACTTCTGGAATGGGAGAAAACATTTGCAAATAATATATCTGATAAAGGGTTAATGTCCAGGATGTAGGAAACACCATTAGAACTCAGCAACAACAAACCCAAACAACCCAATTAAAAAACAGGCAAAGAACTTGAACTTCCCCAAAGAAAATACACAAATGATCAATAAGCCCATGAAAGATAATTGACCTCTCTAATCATTAGAGAAATGCAAATCTAAACCACAATGAGATACATACACCCTTACACTCACTAGGACAGTCATCATCATTAAAAAAGCCCCAAAACCAAAACAAATAAACAAACAAACAAAAAACAAGTGAGTTTGAGGATATAGGGAGGTTGGAACTCTGTGCATTGCTAAGTAGGAACGAAAAATGAGACCGCCATTGTCAAACAGTGTTGTGGCTCCTCAAATAATTACCGTTAGATCCGATAATTCTACATCTGGGTATACACCCAAAGGAATGGAAATCAGAAATGTACTCAGATGTTTGCACACTTATCTTCATAGCAGTATTATCTACAATGGTCAAAAGGTGAAAACAACCTCAGAGTCCACAGATGGATAAATGAATAAACAAAATGAGACATGGCCATACGATATCACTGTCTTTAGAAAAGTAAAAACAAGCCGGGCACAGTGGCCCACTCTTGTAATCCCAGCAACTCAGGGGTCTGAGGCAGGAGGATCGCAAGTTTGAGGCCAGTCTCAGCAACTTAGGGAGACCCTGAGCAACTTAGCAAGACCCCATCTCAAATTAAAAAAATAAAATAAAAAGGGCTTGGGATGTGGCTCAGTGGGTAAGCACCCTTGGGTTCAATTCCCAGTAACCAAATAAAAATAATAAATAAAAACAAAGAATGAAATTCTGATAAATGCAACAGTGGATGAACCTTGAAGTCACAACGCTAACTAAGTGAAGTAAACCAGACACAAACGGACAAATATTTTATGGTTCCACATTGAGGAGAGGTCTAGAATAGTCTAATATAGACAGACAGAAAGTAGAATGTGGAGGCCCTGGGTCAAATGGCTGGATGGGAGTTATTGTTTAATGGATATGAAGGATGGAAACAGATGGTGGTAATGGATGCACAATGAACATGGTTAATGCTGGTGGATCATACGCTTCAAAGTGGCTACAATGGTGAATCTTAAGTTATGTATGTATATATTAACACACACACACACACACACACACACACACACACACAATGTTAGCAGTAAAGAATCTTGAACCAGGTGCGTGGTACACACCTGTCTCCCGCAACTCAGGAGGCTGAGGCAGGAGGTTGGAAGTTGAGACCAGCCTGGGCAACTTAGCCAGATGGTCTTAAAATAAAATAAAAAGAGCTGGGGGTTTAGCTTGGTGGTAGAGCACTTGCCACTTACCTAGCATGGGGAGGCCCTGAGTTCAACCTCAGTAACTGTCAAAAAAAAAAAAAAAAAGAATGAAAGAAGAGAGTCTTGTGCAATCTCTTGCAGTAAACCAGACTCATGATAAGAAGCTCAGTACATGTCTGTATCCACGGCCTTCACATCGGTGGATTCAACCAACTGCAGACAGAAAATAATCATAAAAAAATTGTTTTGGGGCTGGGGAGATAGCTCAGTCGGTAGAGTGCTTGCCTTGCAAGCACAAGGCCCTGGGTTCGATCCCCAGCATCCAAAAAAATAAACAGCTTAGTGGTAGTCCACTTGCCTAGTATGTGTGAAGCTCTGGGTTCTATCCCCAGCACTGAAAAGTAAAATAAAAATAAAAAGGGTTTGGATGTAGTTCAGTGGTAGAGCTCTTGCCTAGCAAGCATGAGACCCTGGGGATTGAACTCAGGGGCACTTTACCACTGAGATAAGTCCCCAGCCTCTTTAATTTTTTATTTTGAGACAGGATCTCACTAAGTTGCTTAGGACCTTGGTAAGTTGCTGCGACTGGCCTCAAACTTGTGATCCTCCTGTCTCAGCCTCCCGAGTTGCTGGCAACTCTGCCATTCTTTATTAGGCCCTAGAATCAGGGCTTCTGGAACCAGTTCCTCATGAATACCGAGGGCTGACTCACGCATTTCACTGAGAGCCTAAACTCTGAACCACTTTGAAATTCTGTCTTAATTGATATTCTTTTCCCTGTGACTTTTATCCATTTTGTATAGTGTTGGTAGAGAAATCCTCCCCCCCCCCCCCTCCACCACCAGTAAGCTGTAGAAGGGGCAGAGGGTCACTCACAGGTCACAGCCAGCCTGAGGGTGTTGCTCCTGTTGGAATTGATTGGGTTGGAGACTTCACACTGATACTCTCCGTCATCCTCCCTCTTGACTGGACTTATGGTCAGAATGCTATCATTTGAGGACAGGTTCATCCTTTCTGTGAGTTGCAGGGGCTTGCCCTTGAAAATCCACCGGATGGAGATTTCAGTGTCATTTGAGATGCAGGTCAGCCGCACAGAGTCTTGTTCTGCCACTGTGGTGTTGCTAGCTATGAGTTGGGGCCGTGTCACTGGTTCTGTGGAGAAAAAGAGGGGACAACTGAGGTGACCCTTCCTCAGACACCTTAGCCAGTGTCTGGGCCCCCAGTGAGTTGTGTAAGGTGGCCCAGAAGAGGGCCCTGACCCTCTGCAGAGTCTGGGTGTCATTGTTCAGGTGACAGTGTAAGGAAAGGGCTGCCCCTCCTTTGGACCTCAGATCACCCGGGGTGACCTCTGAGGGTCCTGGACATCTCTGTAGGATCCGCCTGGGGAACCCTCTTCTCAGCCCGTGTCCAGCAAGCTCATTATCAGGGGGGATACTTTTCTCATTGACTCTTGTGCAACTTTTTTCTAGTACTTTCTATACTTCTAGAAGGTCAGGCCCTCGGTCATGAAGTAGCTGTACTTTCAGAGGCAAAGTGTATCGTTTTCATTAAATAATCTCTCAGGGAATTACGATGGTCCAGCCAGTCTTCACGACCTTAGTATCTGGAGAAATTCCAATCTAAAGGATTTCTCAGTTCCAAGAGGACTTTTATTTCCTGGCCTGTGGATTAAAAACCACAGTGAAAGAAATCTGTAGAGATGAATGGTCACAGTGTTAACAAAAGTCTGGCACGCTTACCCCTCTGCAAACATGATCTCGGCGCCACCCTGCCCCGGTGCAAAGGGACTCTGCAGGTGAGGCTCTCGGTACCTCCGGGTGTGTATCTCTGCTATTCTCCATGGCGCATGGCATGGGCTGGTGTCCACAGCCCTGTGCAGCTGGGGACTTCCGAGCCAGGACACAGCTCAGAAGCATCTGCCCCAAGGCTGGCTCTTTCCCTTCCCCTGCACCTGACTTGGGAGGCTCTGGCACCAACTGACCATAGGATTTATCCAGAGTCCAGACAGCCCTCCCAGGCCTCTTTCCCACCCACCCATCCCACCCCAGACGGAGTCAGAGTAGGGCCAGGAGCAGAGCTGCTCGTCCCTCATCTGAGGGGACTTGCCTCCTGTCATTTGGGGAAAAAGAGAATGAATATATTTCAAAGCCTTGCAGGTTCCTTGTAGCTCATGGACCAGGTAAAAGGAAGCAGAGAGGTGACAGAAAGGGACAAGTTAGTAATGGAAAGAAGTGACTCGACCTCAAAGACCTTCCCTTCTTCCCTCTGAAAAGCTCCTCCCACTACCTAGGACCTTCTGGGACTGGGAGAACTCCCTCCCCACATTCCAGGTTGGACTTCAGATTGGTCATGAGAAATCAGAGAAGCAAGGAGAGGAGAGTCTCAGGGATGGAGCTGGAGGCTCAGGCGAGGACTGGGATTTGCTTGTGTCAGGTTAGGGATTAACTTCTTCCACCTAATTTCCAGAAAAATCAAGACTCCGCCCCAGAGCTTGATACTGATGCTCCAGGGTCCACTTACCAGAGACAGTAATAATCTTGGTTGTGCTCCTACTGAGGCCAGTGACAGAGTTATTGGCGACGCACATATAGGATCCGCTATTATTTGTAGAGATGTTGGGGACTAAGAGCGTTTGTGTGGATTCCAGGGGACTCCCATTGAAAAACCAAGAGTACTGTGCAGGTGGGTAAGAGTCTGCGTAGCAGAAGAGGCTGAGATTTGTCCCTGGACGGAAATGTGTATCTGTGGGGTTTATGATGGGGGTATCCGGGCCATCTGGAGCAAACAGAATAAAGCCACATGAAATGTCATCAGAGGGAAGGGGAAGTTCCTAGTCTGTAGAAGGCCATAGTACAACTGATCCATGTCACAACCTTGTTTTTTAAAGTCCCAACCAGGCTCGGGGGGTACAGTGGTATAGCACTTGCCAAACATGCATAAGGCCCTGGGTTCAAATTCCAGCACCATGCACACACACAGTAAGTCCCAACCAAACCCCCTGGGCTCACTGAACTTGGTCTGAGTCATTTCCCTGCTTCTCCATCACCGGTGGTTGATCCCAAGCCTATCTAGGGAATCATAAGCCTCCCCCTCCTGTACTTGGCACAGGGCTGGGCCTGCCTGGATATGCCTGGGGCAGAACAGCATGGCCAACGCCGGTGCCCAGGAGTGAGGGTCTGTGTTTTTGGACCCAAGAGGGACTAAGAGGCCCAGCCTCTGGCCCTGTGTATTTGGGTTCACAGCCAGGATAATGGAGGAATAGAAGTTACTCACAGGAAATATTCAGGGCCAATGGGTCACTCTGGTTGAAACTCACTGGGTTCCTGGCTTCACACACATAGAGTCCTGTGTCATTCCTTGTGACATTGAATAAAATGAGAGTCCTGGTGTCGTTGGACAGCTCCTGTCTGTCACCATCTGGGATCCTCTGATTGTTTATCCACCACAGGTAGGTTGTGTACTTAGTCTCAGGTTCACACGTTAAAGCTATAGAGTCCTCACTCTCCACAGGTTGGGAGTTGTTGCTTGTGATGTAGGGTTTGAGTAATTTCTCTGTGCAGACAACAAAGAGAAGATTGCCCTGTGTGGTACCTTTGATCCCTGCAAAGACATCTTTCCACCTGAGCTGCCCTCTCTCACCTCCCACCAACCTGAGTGCTTAAGGAACCAGGCAGGAGTGGGTATCTTGGGCAGATGCATGAGGATCTGGGGACTCAGAGAACGTGGGGCCACCTGGGCTCTGTCTGGGAGAAGCACAGACTTTCTCACATGTGAATTTAGTTGCAGACCCGGGACTGGGAGTTAGAAACCCTGATGCCTCTCCTGGTCCTCACAGGCCCTGGTTTGTCTTGGGACAGGTGTGCTGAGTCCCTCCAGCTGCACAGACAGACTCCAGTGCTCAGCCTGGGTGTGTTTCCTCTGAGCCTTTGGTTCTCAAGGCCATCCTAGAGGTGGGTCATAATGGGACACCCCATTGTGCCTAAACCCCAAGAAAACCCCACAGCCTGGTCTGAGGATCAGGTGTGTGAACAGAAATCACACACTCAGCATTCAACTTGGTGGTCAGGCTGGGGCAGTTCTGCTCAGATGTTTCATGGTGACTGACAGGAGCCAGTGACACCTGAAAGACAAAGCATGAGTCCAAGGAATGCCCGAGAGTGAGGGACACACAAGATTTAGAGCAGAATCATGTTCTTGTCCTTGGTCTTTACATCCCTTCTCCCCCTGCAGAGAGTAGGTGAGGCATGTGGAATTTTCCTGAAAAACCAAGCACATCAGCACTAAGAGGTGGAACAAGGGGACCAGGACCTTGCTGAAAATATGGCCCTCATAGGCCTTGTGTTTGGCAGACCTGGGATAGACATGGCAGATGTTAGATTTTTCCCATAGGGGACATAGTTAATACCCATGATCTAAGACTCATTTCTGAAAGAAATATTTCTCTAAAGAGCACAATAAGTCTTAGACTGAGCTCTGAAGTCCTCCAGGGTCACATTATGACTCAAGGCAGATGCTAAAGTCAGTTTGAAACCAGCAACCTCCTGAGTAGAGAGATATGTGCATCCTGGTGGACGTCTGAGCTGTCTCTGTTACATAAAATGAGGCACAACACCAAATTCAGAGAAGTATTATTTATCATGTTAATAAATTAGAAGAAGTCTGTGTCCCCAGTAGTTATGGAGACGCAGGCCAAGTGGGGAAGAACCTGACACAGGCCTGTGAAATGCCTTCTTCCTCTTCTTTTAACCCCAGGAATCACAATGAGATTATTAAATTGTTCCAAATCGGGCAGAGCCTAATGGAAATGACCTTGGCTGGAGCATCACACCACATGGGGACACACCTTGTGGTGATGGTGGCCTCATGAGGACACAGGTGCGTGTGGAATGGACGGTTAGCCCCTGAAACAGCACCGGTCAGGCCAGCTGCCTCTTAGGGAACGTCCTGGGAGTCACTGGAGGAGTGTGAGCCCCACTTAGGGACCAGGATGGAGTCACCAGTCATCTGGGTGTAAGGAGCCTGGGGCTCCAGGGCTTGCAGCCCTGTCCTGCCTCTGCCCCCCATCATTGAGTCAGTGTAGAGAACAGATGAAGGGGCTTCTCAGGCCTGTCTATTCCATGTGTCATTGTCATGGAAGGAAAGAGCATGGGATGGGGACATGGTGGATGGGAGCACAGTGGGGTGCTTTGGCTAGTGATGCAGCCTGGCAGGGGCACCTGCTCGACTGATTTCTGTCCCTTTTCTATTGCCCAGAAGGGGGCCTGGACCCAGGTGTTAGCAGGAAGTGGACAGGACAGATGGCCATTAGTGCGGGAAGGTAAGGGTGTGGCATGCTGCGCAGGGCAGGGCCAGTCCTGCCTGAATGAGAAGGAGGAAGAGGGTGGACAGGCAGGAGCAAGACAGCCAGAATCACCATGATCACCATGGCAGCGAGCAGTGGGGGTACAATGAATAAAGCCCCAGGCCCAAGAGCCCCCTGGCTGCCTGAGCCTGAGGGGCATCCTGTGATGTGGCTCCTGGGTGGCCTCAGGAGAGGAGGTCAGTGGGATGGAGCACGAGTCTCAGCCTCCAGAAGGGACAGGGAGCGGGTGGCAGAACCTCCTGGGACTGTACATGCAGGTTCCAGATCTGAAGAGGTTCTAGGTCATTCATTCACGACCCCTCCCTCCCTCCCTCGTCACAAAACCATTGAGAGCTGGCTACACATGGGGCCCTGTGCTGGTTGCAGGGTCTGGTGGGAGTGAGAAAGAAAAGTCCTGTCCCTTATGCTCCAGAGGGAGTGACACCCAATACACCAGGAAACCTGTGACTTCAAGTCCAGCGAGGGAGGGTCCTAGACTCAAAGGTGGTGAGTGTGCATTTACTCTCACTCCCAGACCAGACCGTCCCCTCCAGGCTGCCAGTGCCTGGGATTAAACCACCTGAGCCACTGACTGCTCCTGGTCCCCAGACAGAGGCCTCCAGCTTGCAGAGGACGGGGCTCTGGCTGCAGCCTGAGCTGATGGGCCTCTCATCTGCCACCTCTGGTCTGTATGACCTGATGGGCAGCTGTGTCCCAGGCCTCAGTTTCCCTTACTGGACACACGGAGGTGGAGTCTGGGTTGCCCTGTTGTCTGTGCACCAACCTTGAGACTCTCACAGTGGCCTGACCTTGGTGTGGAGGAGCTGCCCAAAGAGAGCAAAAGCATCCACTGTTATTTGTCTCCAAGTGAGAGCGGCCTGGGCTGGACCCCAGGTGGACCCGGAGCTCAGGGACACCTCCTAGCTCTGCTCCTCCCCTCGGGAACACTGGCCTTCCGTGGGGCTCGTAGAAGTCCATCAGGGCTCCTGGCTTGGCCTGAGGCACCTGTCCATCTGTGCTCATCACACCCAGTCCTGGGAGAAGGAGATGCCCGGGTGCCCTTGCCCAGATGTGCTCCTGGGCCTGAGCACTGGCTAGTGCCCACTTCCAGGAACTACCAGATTCAGATAGACAGCAGATCATGGCTCCTCAGTAGCCCTAAACAGGAAGCCACAAGGTCCCCAGGTCACCTGGAGCCAGGAGCCTGGCACAGAGGTCTGGAGCAGGGGCTTCCTGGGGCTGCCCTTCTCTGTGAGGCTCCAGGGCCCTCAGGCCAGGCCTGACTCAGTCCTGAGGTCTTTCTCAGGACTGGCTCCTGGAAGGACACAGGCTGGGCTGACTGCTCTGCCTGGGCCGAGTCTCCCACCAGACCCCCCTTCTCTCTGCCAGTGGATTCAGGCAGAGGATGGAGATCTTCTGAAGTCTGTCTGCACGGCGTGTGTCCTGCACTGCAGGCTCCAGCTCCACTGTGGGGACGTAGCAGAGGGGGAGGTAGCAGAGTCCAGTCTCAGGGTCCCGTGTGTGTGGTGGAATTAACCCCTCCAGCCCCAGGGCCCTGCAGGATCACTCACCATGGACGCGGAACTCCCCAGTTGCTACTTCATTACTAAAATCATTTCTTGTGGTTTGTAGGGTGTAGGATCCTGTGTCCTCCTGTGTCACGTTCACAAACA
This sequence comes from Sciurus vulgaris, assembly GCF_902686455.1. Classification (NCBI taxonomy): domain Eukaryota; kingdom Metazoa; phylum Chordata; class Mammalia; order Rodentia; family Sciuridae; genus Sciurus; species Sciurus vulgaris. The sequence continues at coordinate 52,424,583 of NC_136478.1, read as the reverse complement.
GCAGGGAGCCATTGGGGTATATAGTCTCTCGACCACTGAAGGCAGTCCCTGGGGTAGCTGTCTGTGTGAGGATCGAGTATGACACAATTTGATGTCTGCTGTCTGTTATGTCCCCTTTGAACCAGGTGTAGCCTACAACATTCTCTGATGCGTTGTGAGCAAGTAGAAGAACATCTGTCCCTTCAGCAGCATCAACAGGCACTGGTTCAATAGTGAGTTGGGCAGTGGGTTGTGGGTTCCAGAAGGTTAAAAGTGAGACTAGGAGGGAAGAGAGAGCCATCCATCAATACTGGGATCTTCGTATTTGGTGGAAATATGGGGTCCAGTCCTCAGCAGGAGTCTTCATTCATCAGACTGTGTGTGTGTGTGTGTGTGTGTGTGTGTGTGTCTGGGTCACGGCCAGCAGCATGGCCCCCTCCTTCAGTGCCCCTGACCTGTCACCCTGCCTGAGGAACACATGTCCCCGGGTGTTTGCAGGGCTGCCCCTCAGTGCCCTCAGATTCCACCCAGGTTTCCTGGGCACCCGCCTCCCCTGACCACCTCCTTACAGGCCTGGGTCCTCCTGTGGACATGTCCCTGCTCTCTGCCCTGCTACATCTGGTCAGCGCCTGGCCTGGCTCCACTCTCGCTGCTGCTCCGTCTCCCTGACCTCTAGAAAGGAGGCTCCAGGGGGCAGAGACTAGTCTGGGGCTTGCTGGAGCCCAGGGTCTGGGACAGACTCAGTCCCCTGTGGATGAATGAGGCAGCGTCCCTGCCCTGAGGGTCCAGGTGTCTATGTGCCAGCCTCTGAGGTTGGTGGCTGCTGACAATGTCTGCTTCTCAAGTGGCCTTTCTGTTTGGAGAGTGGCCCTGACAGTTGTTAACACTGGTTTTCAAAGTACCATGGCCCGTGCTGATTCACTTGGAATAAGAACCAACCCCTGAGCTCTCCGACCCCGTCATCAGTTCCAGGTCACTGAGGGTTTATCTTGGTGAGCCTCCGTCTGCGTTCTGTGTTCTGCTCCTACCAGTTTCCCAGTGAAGCCCTGTGTCCCCTCTGAGGCTCATGTCCTCCCCGGGGGACACCAACAAGACTCTGTGCTCCCACCTATCGCCTGATTTCAGGGCATTGTCCCCTCTTACCTGCTAGCAGGATCCCCTGCCAGGGGATGCACCCTCTGCAGGGACAGGCTGAGGGGGGCTGCATGGTCCCCCTGCCCTTGTCCTCCTCTGGGAAGGGCTCAGCAGCTGCAGGCCCGCTGGGAGCAGAGGTCCAGGCCAGTCAGCGCTGCTGCCCTGCTCCTCTCTGAGCTCAACCTGCTCCCAGGGCAGGAGCTCTTTGCTGGTCACGTGGGCCAGGGCGGGGTCTCTGTCCAGGAAGCCTCTCTGCCCCTCCCCTTGGTCCTGCCTCCTGTCCCTTCTGCTTTCCCTGCTGTTTCATTACTGCACACCACACCCTGAGAAGCAAGGCTGGTGGGACCCTGTCCCCTGAGAGAACTGAGAGAACTGGCTCCCCCAGCACCGGCCTCAGCTGTGTCCTGGCCTCAGGGCTTCAGCACCACACGGGGAACCCTGGGTCCCCACAACCCTGGGCATAGCTCCCTTTATGATAGAGAACCCCAGTTTGGCCCCGAGTCTTCCCCATGTTCTCAGATGCTGTGGGAAGTAGATTTCCTGCCAGCAGGAAGTGACAGGAATATCTCCGGGGTGCTGAAATGGTCCCTCTGAGAGAAGGCTGGTGAGGGGACCCGCTGTCCATATCTGGTGTCTCCAGCGTGGCCTCTGAGTGGATACCTCTGCTCTTCACTTACCTTGTGTCCTGGGAGGGGAGCCCTGTGGTAGTGGGAGGTAGGTGACGGTGGGCTCCGTGGGCTCCATGTTCTCAGGGAGAGATTTTAGGGAGGCCCTCCCCCTCTCTTTCCTGGTGGAGCTGTGGCTCAGGTCTGCCCATGCCTTCCTTGGGTGACCTCTGTCCTCTACCTAGTGATTGTCCTGCGGTCACCCTGCCTTTCCCCTGGGTGATGCCAGGAGGCAAGGCCCTTCTCAGAGACCCCTGGCAGCACAGGGTCCTCACAGTCCCCGGAAGGAGTCGGGGGTGGGAGGTGCCCTGCCATCTGCTGGGTAGGAAATCAGGCCCCTTTCCACCTCCTGAGCCAAAGCCTAGTTCAAGTCTCAGAATCAACTTGCCAAGTGTTGACTGTGAGTGCTGATGTCGCCCCCTGGTGGTCATGTGGAGATCCGTGGCCAGTGTCAGGGACTGTAGCAGGGATGCTGCCCAGGTCCAAATGGTGAGAGCTGGCCCTGACCCTGGGCACAGGTGGCTCTGACCTACAGGCTGCAGAGTGGGTCCTGTTCACTGAGGGTCCCGCTTCCTGTCTCCTTCCAGTGCAGGGGGAGTCTAGGGAGAGGAGTGGGTTTGTCCTGGGGACCTCTGCTCCAGAGTAGGGAGAATCATGCACCCAGGGGATGAGCAGCCTCAGGAGACACCATCGGTTCCTGAGAGTTCAAAGGAAGGACACGGGGAACTGTCAGGCTTCAGGATGGAAGCACTGGCTCTGTGAACTGAGTATGCATTTGGCTGGTCCTTTTCTTGTTCTTAAATCCTTGGATCTTAGTCCCAGTGGGCCTGTGGGGTCGTTGTGTGAGTATTATGAAGATTACCTGGCCAGATGCATGACACAGTCCTCTCATCCCAGCTGTTCAGGAGGCTGAGATAGGAGGATTAACGTTTGGGGCCAGCCGGAGCAACTTAGTGAGACCTTGTCTTAAAATAAAAAATGAAATGTAGTCCAGTGGTAAAGTGCCCCTGGGGCCAATCCCTAGTCCCTCTCTCTCCCCCCTACACACACACACACACACACACACACACACACACACACAATCTGAGCAGAATGGGTGTATTTTGTACATCTTTCCTAAACACTTTTCATTGTGAAATATCTATAACAAAAATGTGCAATATTAACCCTTTTAACTGTACAAATACCATTCAAATATACAACGACCACAACTTTTCATGGCCTGAACTCCAACTCTAAGCACTAAGCAGTAACATCTCAGGACCCCACTAGCCCTGGGCAACCTTGAATCTATTTCCTGCCCCTTGAGTTTGCCTATTCCAGATATTTCATTCAAATGAAATCATCCAACTCCATGCCCTTGCTTCTTGTTTAGTCATGTGTTTAGGTTTACCCAGCTTGTGGTGAGCATCAGGGCTTTATTTCATGGCTGGTTAATACTCCCACACATTTGTGGGCCGTGTTTATTTGTGCATTCCTCTGCTGACGGACACTTGGGTTGTCTCCACGCCTGCCCAGTTTGAAGCCTGGCGTGGTGAGCGTAGGCTTGCGGGGACCTAGTGCAGTTTGTGTTCCAGCCTCTGGGCACATGCTGGGTCAGAGGGGCTTCACCCAGCGCTTGTTTCTTTTTTTTTTTTAATTTATTTTTATTGTAAACAAATGGGATACATGTTGTTTCTGTTTGTACATGGAGTAACAGCATACCATTTGCGTAATCATACATTTACATAGGGTAATGATGTTTGATTCATTCCGTTATTTTTTCCCCTCCCCCCCACCCCTCCCACTACTCTTTTCCCTCTATACAGTCCCTCCTTCCTCCATTCTTGCCCCCCTCCCAGCCCCCATTATGTGTCATCATCCGCTTATCACTGAGATCATTCGCCTTTTGGATTTTTGAGATTGGCTTATCTCACTTAACATGATATTCTCCATTTTCATCCATTTGCCTGCAAATGCCATAATTTTATTATTCTTTATAGCTGAGTAATATTCCATTGTGTGTGTGTGTGTGTGTATATATATATATATCTATATATATATATATCTATATATATCTCAGTTTCTTTATTCATTCATCAATTGAAGGGCATCTAGGTTGGTTCCATAGTCTGGCTATTGTGAATTGAGCAGCTATGAACATTGATGTGGCTGTATCTCTGTAGTATGCTCATTTTAAGTCCTTTGGGTATAAGCCGAGGAGTGGGATAGCTGGGTCAAATGGTAGGTCCATTCCAAGTTTTCTAAGGAATCTCCACACTGTTTTCCAGAGTGGCTGCACTAATTTGCAGTCCCACCAGCAATGTATGAGTGTACCTTTTTCCCCATATCCTCTCCAACACCTATTGTTGCTTGTATTCTTGATAATTGCCATTCTAATTGGGGTGAGATGGAATCTTAGTGTAGTTTTGATTTGCATTTCTCTTATTACTAAAGATGGTGAACATTTTTTCATATTTTTGTTGATTGCTTGTAGATCTTCTTCTGTGAAGTGTCTGTTCATATCCTTAGCCCATTTGTTGATTGGGTTATTTGTATTCTTGGTGTAGAGTTTTTTGAGTTCTTTATATATTCTGGAAATTAGTGCTCTATCTGAAGTATGAGTGGCAAAGATATTCTCCCACTCTGTAGGCTCTCTCTTCGCATTGCTGATAGTTTCCTTTGCTGAGAGAAAGCTATTTAGTTTGAATCTATCCCAGCTATTGATTCTTGCTTTTATTTCTTGTGCTATGGGAGTCCTGTTAAGGAAGTCTGATCCTAAGCCAACAAGGTGAAGATTTGGACCTACTTTTTCTTCTATAAGATGCAGGGTCTGTGGTCTGATTTCAAGGTCCTTGATCCATTGTGAGTTGAGTTTTGTGCAGGGTGAGAGATAGGGGTTTAGTTTCATTCTGTTGCATATGCATTTCCAGTTTTCCCAGCACCATTTGTTGAAGGGGCTATCTTTTCTCCATTGCATATTTTTGGCACCTTTGTCTAGTATTAGAAAATTGTATTTATTTGGGTTTGGGGTTTGTGTCTGTGTCCTCTATTCTGTACCATTGATCTACCTGTCTATTTTGGTGCCAATATCAGGCTGTTTTTGTTACTATTGCTTTGTAGTATAGTTGAAGTTCTGGTATTGCAATACCCCCTGTTTCATTCTTCCTGCTAAGGATTCCTCTAGCTATTCTGGGTTTCTTATTCTTCCAGATGAATTTCATGATTGCTTGCTCTATTTCTGTGAGGTACATCATTGGGATTTTAATTGGAATTGCATTGAATCTATATAGCACTTTTGGTAGTATGGCCATTTTGACAATATTAATTCTGCCTATCCAAGAACATGGGAGATCTTTCCATCTTCTAAGGTCTTCCTTAATTTCTTTCGTCAATGTTTTGTAGTTTTCATTGTAGAGATCTTTTACCTCTTTGGTTAGATTGATTCCCAAATATTTTATTTTTTTTGAGGCTATTGCAAAAGGAGTTGTTTTCCTCATTTCCCTTTCAGCTGTTTCGTTGCTTGTGTATAAAAATGCTGTAGATTTATGCGTGTTGATTTTATAGCCTGCTCTTTTGCTGAATTCATTGATGAGGTCTAGAAGTTTTCTGGGGGAGGTTTTTGGATCCTCTAAATATAGAATCATGTCATCCGCAAATAGTGACAGCTTAAGTTCCTCTTTTCCTATTTGTATCCCTTTAATTTCTTTAGTCTGCCTAATTGCTCTGGCTAGAGTTTCGAGGACAATGTTGAATAGAAGTGGTGAAAGAGGACATCCCTGTCTTGTTCCCATTTTTAAAGGGAATGGTTTCAGTTTTTCTCCATTAAGAATGATGTTGGCCATAGGCTTAGCATAAATAGCCTTTACGATGTTCAGGTATGTTCCTACTATCCCTATTTTTTCTAGTGTTTTCAGCATGAAGGGGAGTTGTATTTTGTCGAATGCTTTTTCTGCGTCAATTGAAATAACCATATGATTCTTATCCTTAAGTCTATTGACATGATGGATTACGTTTATTGATTTACAAATGGTGAATCATCCTTGCATTCCAGGAATGAACCCCACTTGATCATGGTGCACAATTTTCTTAATATGTTTTTGGGTACGGTTTGCCAATATTTTGTTAATTATCTTTACATCTATATTCATCAAGGATATTGGTCTATAATTTTCTTTCCTTGATGTGTCTTTTCCTGGTTTGGGTATGAGGGTGATATTAGCTTCATAGAATGAGTTTGGTAGGGTACCCTCCTTTTCTATTTCCTGGAATACTTTGAGAAGTATTGGAATGAGTTCTTCTTTGAAGGCCTTGTAGAACTTGGCTGAGAATCCGTCTGTTCCTGGGCTTTTCTTGGATGGTAGATTTTTAATGGCTTCTTCTATTTCATTGCTTGATATTGATCTGTTTAAATCGTGTATGTCCTCCTGGTTCAGTTTGGGAGGAGCATATGTCTCTAGAAATTTGTCAATGTCTTCAGTAGTTCTATTTTGTTGGAATACAGATTTTCAAAGTAGCTTCTCATTATGTTCTGTATCTCAGTGGTGTCTGTCATGATATTTCCTTTTGCATCATGTATTTTAGTAATTTGAGTCTTCTCTCTCCTTCTCTTTGTTAGTTTGGCTAAGGGTTTATCTATTTTGTTTACTTTCTCAAAGAACCAACTTTTTGTTTTGTCAATTTTTTGAATAGTTTCTTTTATTTCAATTTCATTGATTTTAGCTCTGATTTTAATTATTTCCTGACTTCTACTACTTTTGCTGTTATTCTGTTCTTCTTTTTCTAGGGCTTTGAGCTGTAATGTTAGGTCATTTAGTTGTTGACTTTTCATTCTTTTCTGGAATGCGCTCCATGCAATGAATTTTCCTCTTAGTACTGCTTTCATAGTGTCCCAGAGATTTTGATATGTTGTATCATCATTCTCATTGACTTCTAAGAATTTTTTAATCTCCTCCCTGATGTTTTTTGTTATCCATGTTTCATTCAATAGCATATTATTTAGTCTCCAAGTGTTGGAGTAATTTCCCTTTCTTATTTTGTCATTGATTTCTACTCTCTCAGTCCATTATGATCTGATAGAAAACAAGGCAGTATCTCTATTTTTTTTGCATTTCCTAAGGGCTGCTTTGTGGCATAACACATGATCTATTTTTGAGAAGGTTCCATGTGCTGCTGAGAAGAAAGTGAATCCGCTCATTGATGGATGGAATATTCTATATATGTCTATTAAGTCTAGGTTATTGATTGTGTTATTGAGTTCTATGGTTTCTTTGGTTGGATTTTGTTTGGAAGATCTATCTAGTGGTGACAGCAGTGCATTGAAGTCACCCAGAATTATTGTGTTGTGGTCTATGTGATTCTTGAAATTGAGAAGGATTTGTTTGATGTACAGGGATGCACCATTGTTTGGGGCATAAATATTTACTATTGTTATGTCTTCCTGATTTATATTTCCCTTAAGCAGTATGAAATGTCCTTCTTTATCCCTTCTGACTAACTTTGGCTTGAAGTCCACTTTATCTGATATAAGAATGAAAACCCCCGCTTTTTTACTGAGTCCATGTGCGTGGTAGGTTTTTTCCCATTCTTTCACCTTTAGTCTGTGGATGTCTTTTTCTCATGTCTATGATATGAGTCTCTTGCAGGCAGCATTTTGTTGGGTCTTTCTTTTTAATCCATTCTTCCAGTCTATGTCTTTTGATTGATGAGTTTAGGCCATTAACGTTCAGGGTTATTGTTGAGAAATGATTTGTATTCCCAGTCATTTGGCTTATTTTTGGTTTTTAAGTTGGCTTGGTTTCTCCTTTGAGTGGTTTTTCTCTAAGGTAGTTCCTCCCTTTGCTGACCTACATTGTTGTTTTTCATTTCCTCCTCATGGAATATTTTGTTGAGAACATTCTGTAGTGCAGGCTTTCTACTTGTAAATTCTTTTTACTTTTGTTTATCATGGAAGGATTTTATTTCATCTTCAAATCTGAAGGTTAGTTTTGCTGGGTACAGGATTCTTGGTTGGCAACCATGTTCTTTCAGAGCTTGAAATATGTTGGTCCAGGCCCTTCTAGCTTTTAGGGTCTGGGTTGAGAAATCTGCTGCTATCCGTATTGGTTTCCCCCTGTATGTAATCTGATGCTTTTTTTGCGCGGCCTTCAAAATCCTATCTTTATTTTGAATGTTAGGCATTTTCATTATAATGTGCCTTGGTGTGGATCTGTTGTGATTCTGTGCATTTGGTGTTCTGTAAGCCTCTTGTATTTGATTTTCCATTTCATTCTTCAACTATGGGAAATTTTCTGATATTATTTCATTGAATAGGTTGTTCATTCCTTTGGTTTGTATCTCTGTGCCTTCCTCAATCCCAATAATTCTTAAATTTGGTCTTTTCATGATGTCCCATAGTTCTTGGAGATTCTGTTCATGATTTCTTACCATCTTCTCTGTTTGGGCGACTTTATTTTCAAGATTAAATATTATGTTTTCATTGATTTCATTGAGGTTCTACAAGTCTTCCACGTGGTCTAGTCTGTTGGTGATGCTTTCCATTGAGTTTTTTATTTGGTTTATTGTCTTCTTCATTTCAAGGATTTCTGTTTGGTTTTTTTTTTGAGAATCTCTATCTCTTTGTTGAAATGATCTTTTGCTTCCTGCAGTTGCTCTTTCAGCTTATTGGTATCATTCATTGCCTGCATTTGCTCTCTTATCTCATCCTTTGCTTCGCGAATCATCTTAATCATGTATAATCTGAAGTCCTTTTCTGACATTTCTTCTAATATACTGTCATTGGATTCTATTAATACAGAATCTAGATTTGTTTGGATCATTTTCTTCCCTTGTTTTTTCGTGTTGTTCATGTATCTTCCCCTCTAGCGCTGCAGATCTGGGGTATTGCAGATTTCCCCCATAGGCTTATAGTGGCCCTATAGGCTTCCAAAATCCTTTCTTTAAGGGGAGACCAATATTAGCAGTGCCCAAATAAGACACTATGCAATCCTAGACCAAATAGCCCCTATGGGGACAATAACAAAATTGTCATAATAAACAGAATGAGTTCAAATATTATCTTCAGCAAAACAAACAGGTTTGCAATAAGGTCTGCAGTTTCTAATGGAGGACAAAGAGGATGCAGAGGGATGTAGAAGAGTAGAATATACAGAAGTTCTAGAAAATAGAAAGGGTGAGAGTGTAATCAAAAGAAATCGGATGTTAGCGTGCAAAAAAGGGAGAAAGAGACTCTGAGGGAACAGGTAAACAAAAGGAAAAGAAAGCAAGAAAAGTAAAGAAATAAAAACTTACATTTTTTTAAAAAGGAGAAAAAAGAAAATCTACTGTATAACAGTCATATACTAATGAAACCTCCCAGTGTTCAGTAGCCTGATGCATGAGAGGTACCTGACAATGAGCTTCAAGCCTCCAGCAGGCGTCTCAGGATGGGATTTGCCCCACCCAAAGATCGGAGCTATGGCTTCCAGGCTTATCCAAGATGGCCGCTCTGGCTTTGAAATGTGTTGGCAAATGGGGAGCTGCAGCTCAGGGGTGGACGTGGTCAACTGGAGGTCCTGGAGGCGGGATGTGGTTGGTCCGGCAGGGGTCCTAGAGTTCTGGTGTGTTTGGTGTGGTTGTGGGATCCTGGAGGCCGGTTGCAATTGTTCGGTTTGGGGTCCCAGTGATAGGGCGCAGTCAGTTGGTCTGGGGGTCCTGGTGGCAGGGAGCAGTCAGTCGATGTGAGGGCCCCAGAGGCAGGGAGTGATCGGTTGGGCTGAGGGATCCTGGAGACGGGACTCAGTCAGTCCGGCCATGGGTCCTACAGGGCCTGGCTGTTGTCTCAAAATGGCAGCAGCCACGTGTAATCAAACCTATAGGTACTGTAACAGTGAACTTCCAGGCAGCAGCAGGCAGCTGGTGCTCCACTGGCGGTTGGCGATCAGTTTGCTGACTGTTATTGGACAATGGGGAGGTGAACCTCGAGCGTTGGGTGATGGATAGGAGTAAGGCAGGCGATGGCCACCCAGCGCTGTGGGAAGGGCCCCAGTGTTCTCCACAGTGGCTGCAGCACCTCAGAGTCCCTCGAGGACTGTAGGAAGGTGTGGAGTGAGATGTCATTGTGAGTTTGATTGTTTCCATAATGACAAATGCCACTGAGCATCTTGTCCCCTGCTTAGTGGCTATTGGAACATCTCTGGAGTCACAGCTGGATGAGCCCTTTGCCCTGCCCCTTCTTTTTCAATGCTGGGATTGAGGGTGTTGGTGCTGTACCTCTGAGCTACACCCTGCCCTTTACATATATTTATTTATTTCTGTTTTGAGGCAGCTGCCCAGGCTGGCTTTGGACTTGCGAATCTTGTGTCTCGGACGCCTGGGAATACAGGCACCTGGGACTGTGTCTGGCTCCTGGCCTCTTTAACTTAGGTTACTCTTTGATTGCAGATTTATACCTGTTCGTTAGATATTCTAGCATGAAACCCATATCACATATGTGATTGGGAAATATTTTCTTCTCTTCTGTCATTTCACTTATTGTGCAAAGTTATGCCACTCATTGTTTTATAAATAATTTTTACAAAAGTATATGCATCAATATTCGTATACAAAAGCAAGTTTGTCCTTTTCTTGGGGGGGCAGAACCAGGGATTGAGCTCAGGGGTACTCGACCACTGAGCCACATCCCCAGCCCTGTTTTCTATTTTATTTAGAGACAGGGTCTCACTGAGTTGCTTAGCGCCTTGCTTTTGCTGAGGCTGGCTTTGAACTGGCAATTCTCCTGCCTCAGCCTCCCGAGCCACTGGGATCACAGGTGTGTGTCACTGCACCCACCAAGTTCAGTCTTTCATGGTCAATGTTTTCAGGGTTTTAAAGAAACCTAAAGATATTTGAACGTCTTTACAAGTAAGGGTTCGTGTCCTCCTTCATCCTGCTTCTCGGAAGGTGCTTCTGAGGCAGGTCTGTTCGGGGTCCTTCTCCCCCTTCTCTGCCCGTCCCTCTCTCTCTTTCCAGAAGCAGATGATTTTGTGTCCTGGGCATTTTTCTCTTTCTTCCAGCATCTCAGAGGCCTGGGGCAATTGTCTTCCTATAGTTGTTCTTCTGTGCTGATTTCCACTAACCCTGCTCTTCTTGGAGTCGCTTGCTGCTCTGTCCCTTGAGCACATGGACAAGCTGGTCACTGTCGCTAAAACCGAGTGTTGGTGGAGTTTGTGTGAATCCCACAGAGTTCTGAATACTCAGCACGAGAGCAGCCCCGCTGCTCTTTCCTCTCCCAGACAGATTCTGATCCCATGTGGCCACAGAATCATGATGAGACTCTCCCTGTGAAAACATGAAAGTGGACATTCTGACTCACCCACTGCTTTCTCAGAATGGGGACAGTTTCACATTTGGTTTTCCTGTGCCATTAGTTTTGCTCCATGGAAGTCCTTCCCAGTGTCTCTCCTCTGGCCTACATCTGGGGGTCCCCAGGTGCATCTCCCCATGATGCAGGGGGGCAGCTGCTCCCACAGCTGGGTGTGGCCCCACAGAGCTCCCAGTGCTTGGGAGGGTCCGGGCAGTGCCCACCACACCTGAGGCTGGGTTGCTGCTTTCTAATGGGGGTTCAGCTTCCAGAAGGTCCAGTACCTCTGAGCATAGTCTGGGGCAAAGAAGGCAGGACTCCAGGGAGATCAGGAATTGTAAGAAAAGAAGGAGAGTGAGGCTCTCCATGTCCAGCTCCTCGGCTCCCAGTCAGGGCCTCTGTGGACATAGGGGTATCCCAGGCTCAAGGACAGCCCCAGGGAGTGGCCAGCTGCAGCAGGGGGCAGCGGTTGGCCCTGCAGGGGGTTAGGAGCCGCCTTTAGTAATGTAACAGGTTCAAAGAGGAAGAGCAGAGCCTTTCCCCCAGAACACAACACTGTGCATGAGCCCAAAGGCCTCCTCCCACCCCTTAAAAAGGAGCGGACACACTTGTAAGGAAAATACACCAGTACATGTGAGGCGTGTTCTGTTCTTCCAGAAGCCTGCTGATGCCACATTTTGCAATTTCTCTCTTCAGGAAATGGGAAGAGCTGTCCACACAATGTGGATTGATATGGCCTGTGCTGTCCCTGTAACTTTTGTCCATTCGTCTGGATCACGCTCTCTGTGCAGCAGTGAGGTTGTCCGTGTCCCTGTCTCCTGGTCCCACTCCCCCTAAGTGCTGGAAAGCATCTTGGTTCACCTTCATCCACCATCCAGAATTCTCCCCATTCTGCTGGTCACAGTGGTGGGACCCCAGGTGGAGGTCTGTTCAAAGGTGGTGTGAAGGAGACCGTCCCTCAGAGTGCGTCCCTCCAGATCACATGCAGAGGGCGCCTTGGGCCTGTGATGATGTCAAGGTGAGTGAGAGAAGCAGAGATCAGGAATAAGGACACCCAATCCAAGAGTGGGCAGCAGACTCGCTCAGAGCCTGAGAGGAGACGGGTGAACGTGAGGATCCTACAAGCTCCCCTCCCCCCTGTCCCCTGAGGAAAGAGCAGCCAGCCTCCTGTGGCTCCGAGCGGGCCCAGGGTTGGGGCAGCAGAGGGCTGCAGGCCCACGGGGCTGGTGTGAAACCCCAGCTCTGTCCAGTCACCTGGTCTGTTTTGGGGTCGAGTCCACTCAATGAATGACCCACAGGCTGCAGTTCTGACATGAAGAGGAATCCATGTGCTGTCCTTTCCTCTTCCTAAGACATTTCTTCCTGGCGTAGAAGCAGACTTGGCCTTCTTTGCTCAGAGGCCTCCTGAGGTGGTGAGAGGGCCCAGGGACTGTCCAGGGTGCTGGGTGAGTGCGCAAGTCACTGGCTTCCTCTTCCCGGAGTCCACAGAGCTCCCTGCATCCTCGATGCCATGGAACCCAGCAGGTGTCACTGATATGTGGCTACAGACCCTTGGGAAGCCCACAGTGCTGTGGAGGTTTGGACAGCCACCTGGAAGCATCTTCTCCAGGGACGTCAAGTGATTGATGGTGACCAGCACCAGTCAGTGTCTGTCCCTCTTACACTCAGTTCTTCCAACAAGAGGGGGAGGGTTTCATCTGCCAAGTTGTTTCTGGAGGTTGGTGCAGACCAGTGAGTCTCAGCCAGGGGCCATTTTGCCACCAAGGGGACATCTGGCAGCGTCTGGAGACACTTTCGATTGTCACAGCTGGGGGAGGGAGTCCTACTGGACTTAGCAGGTAGAATCCCAGATGGTGCTAAACACCCCACAGCACAGTCCCTAAGGATGACAGTGGAGAGCAGAGGGGAGCCTGCCCTGCGCCCTTCCTGACCTCCCCAGAGCCCCCCTCACCCTGCTCCTCCCACCCCTCACCACCACTCCCCCCGTTACCCCCCTCTGCTCGCATCTTCAGTTCCATCCTCTGCAGGTGCCCTTTGCCAAAGGCAGCCCTCACCTGCCCTCTCTGGGCTCCTCTGCGCGACTGGCAGGAAGTGTCCACTAGAGGGCGCGCGCGCTCTTCCCTGAGCTCCGGGGAGCCTCGCTGGCCTCAGACCAGTGTGGCTGCTTTCCTGCCTCAATTCCAGCTGGGTGGGGCTGCAGATTTGCCCTGGAGGAAGGCCCTGGGACAGGCACCAGGGACCCCAGGGAAGAACCTTAAGTAGGAGGGTGGGGTCTCTGACCCGTGGCCTGAAACCAATGCCAGGGCCCAGGTCAGTGGGCAGGGGGAAGGTCCCAGACTTAGTGGCTGGACACTCAGGGTCCTGAAACCCCTGCCCGAGTGGCCACTAGGGGAAATGACTGTGAGCCTGTGTCCCTAAAGGCTGTGTCACTTAGGATTTGTGTACATGCTTGTCAGCAGGGCCGCTGTAGAACTTTCCGGTTAGGACCTTCTACAATGGGAGACGGGTCCTCCCAGGTATCCTCACTTGGAAGAATCAGGAGGGACGTGACCGCCACCAGGCACAGATGCCCATCAGGGCCTGAGGGAGCAGGAGGTCTGTGGGCTTCTCTGTCGCCCCTGAGTCAGGACCAGGAAGTTGGTGTGTGTGGTCTTGCCCGCCCCACCTCAGCAGGAGCCGTTGCTGGTTGTCAGTTCCCACACCCCCTCGCAGGGCAGAGGAGGATCTGGAACCTTCCCTGAAGTCATCAGTGGAGGAAGACAGGTGAGTTAGGAGATGGAGGTGGGAGAGGTGGGTTGATGGGCGACCAGAAGGCGCCAGCCTCTGAGTGCTGCGGCTGACCGTGGTCAGAGCTCCTCTGGGAACCGGCCCCGTCCCTGCAAAGGTTCAAGAGCGTCCCACCTCTGTGCTCCTCAGTCCGTTCCTGAGCTCCTAGCCACAGCCACCCTCACCTCTGAGGCCCTGGGTCCTGCACCAGCACTTTGTCCCATCTCACTGTGAGCTCTGTGAGTGCCCACCTCTTCCTACCCAAGGTCTTCAGAGTGGCTGTCGTTACACCCCTGTCCCCGTGAGGGTAAGTGGCCGGCTGAAGGCAGAGTCCTCCTTCCTGTTGGGCTGTAGGACCAGCACTTGGCCCGTGAGTCCTGCTTATCAGTGAGTCCCCAGGAGGTGGCGGCTGCTGAACAAAGCCAGGGAGCCAGGAACTGGGGTGGGCAGGACTCAGGAATGACTGAACTTGTTGGCAGGTGGCTTGTGCCCTGGGAACCTGAAATTTAATGGGGAACGTGAGGTGTTTCTTACTGTTTAGGCTTTAGAGTTTGGAACTGCAGGTTCCCCTGGAATGTCACTGTCAGCCTCAATGCTGTGCATGTATGGCACAGGCTTCAGATTCCTCACTCTGGTGCAGGGTGGTATTGGGAGCACCATCTGCCTGGCCCAGGGGACCCTCTGCTTGTGCAGTTGCTGCAGACAGATGTGCTCTCTGTTGGGAAGAGGGCTCCTTCCTCCCTGGGCCTCCTGATCCCAGCTCCCTGATGCTCCACCCTCCTGGCAGGCCCAGCAATCACCCCCATGTCAGCCCTCACAGAGGTCCTGAGCTGAGCTGAGCTGACTGCCCAAGGGGCATCGTGCCTGTCATTGGCTCTGTGTGCTCCTGATGTCTGCCTGGTGCTGTCCAAGATCCACAACCCTGAGGAGAGAGAGAAAGAAAGAGAGGGAGAGAGAGAGAGAGAGAGAGAAAGGAAGAATATACCTGCTCACATGTGCAACTTCAGGCTAAGGGATTTTGAGAGTCATTCAACAGATATTTATTTAAAGGCAAGAATCGAAGGAGCAGCACTTGCATTTACAGTAAATGGTGTTTCCTGTTGTGGATTGGGCCGCTCTTCTTCGCTGTTCATTTCCTGTTGGGAACATTGGCCACGTTAGGTGGCACATCCACGCTCTCCGCCAGGGACCTTGGAGTTCTGCCCCTAGACAGGAGCATGAGGGATGGACTGCAGGGGCGTGATGGAGTCAGCTCCGTCTCCCAGGAGAAGGCTGGGCAAGGTGTCCTCACCCTGCCCACATGAGCCTCAAGGAGAGGGTCCTCTGCTACATCTGCAGTGTGTATAGGAACGTCCTGTGTGCGTCACCTCAGAGCCACCCCTTAGGAAAGCCCAGGACACTGCCTTCCCACGTGTGTTCTGCAGTCGGGGATGTGAACGTGGCTCTCCGGGTCCCTGGAGCTGCCTTCTCCTCAGGAAGCTCTGGCCCCGCCAGGGATCCACACAGCAGCCCGCCTGTGACTCTGGCCTCAGCTTGTGCAGTGCTTCCGTGTCTGGTGGCTCTCTCCCTGTCCCTGCACCTCTGCATTTGAGGCCCAGTCTCTTAGGGGTTGATCAGGAAGTCTGATGCTTGCTGTAAGATTTGTCCAAAGACACAACAAATTTGGCTAAAGAAAGTGACTGGCGTTTGTACCTGTTTTCAGAATCCCACAGTGAACAGTGAACTTGTGATCCTCCTGCCTCAGCCGATGAGCCACTGGGATGACAGGCGTGTGACACGACACCCGCTATTTAAGGGCTTGTAGATGTCTTTACCAGGAGAAGGAGCCCCCTCTTTCCATACTTTGTCATTTGTTTCTGTGATCTAAATTACAAGGGGCGAGACTCAAAGGCCTTACAGATTTCTCCTACCGCAAGGTGTGGAATCGTGTTTCCTTCTGGGAGTTCTGGTGCTTGTAATGAGGAGAAAAAGGAAAAGAAATCCTATCACAGACCACAATCGGGACTCGTGAGCACCTGTGAACGTTGCCCATGAAGGCAGGTGTCAGGGGGACGATCCTGTGGGGTCATGTCCCTGAGACAACTGGAACAAATCTGTGTGTTTCCATGATCCAGGTTCAGAAGAATTTTCAAAAATCCCCTTCGAGGGCTGGGGACGCAGGCACCTGCCTTGCAGTACCAAGGCTCGGTGCCCAGTACCTCAAAAACAAGCAGATTACCTCAGTGAGTCAACCTCAGTTCCGCAGTGACCCTGAGTTTGCTTTCCTTCTCCAGGACCTGCCTCCTCCCTGCTCATACCTGCTGACCAGTGTCATGGCGCCACCTCTGTCTGGACCTCCCAGTCTCACTCCCCTCTGCAGGGGTCGCCCACACACTGAGGGGTACTCAGAAGGTCCAATTCCACTGCCACAAGTGGAGGCCCGTGGTTGAAAGATGGAGTGATGTGCAGAAAGCATTACTGACAGCGAGCTGGCAAGTTGGGAGAAGAAGACGTCCATCCTAGAAAGGCCACCTGGCCAAAGCATAGGGTCTATGTGGGGACTTTGGTGAAATATCTCTTTAGTCCCAGGCAAGGTGGGTGCTAGGTGCCCATAAAGTCTGTGGTGGTCTGATTTTCTTCTTTCTTCCTTTTTGTACTGGGGATTGAAGCCATAGATGTTTTACCACTGAGCTACGTCCCCAACTCTTTTTATTTTATATTTTAAAATTTGAAACAGGGACTTGCTAAGTTGCTGAGGCTGGCCATGACCTTGTGATCCTCCAACCTCAGCCTCCCCAATCCCTGGGATTTCAGGAGTGGGCCACTGGCCCAGGAGTGGTTTGCTTTCCTGATGCATGTGCTCCTGGTATCTGGAAAGTCACCAAATGTTCTGGGATCTGTAACTGCAGAGAAAAGTTACTGATTAGACAGTGTCTCTTCTCAGGAATAGCTCGTTAGAACAAGAGCAGGGCACAGTGGTGAACCTGAACTTCCTGAAACTCTGGAGGCTGAGGCAGGGGAATCCCAGGTTTGAGGCTAGCCTCAGCAACTCAGCAAGGTCCCCAAAACTTATGAGATCCTGTCTCAAAAAAAAAAAAAAAAAAAAAAAGGGGCTGGATACGTGGTTCAGTGTTTTAGCCCCCCTGGGCTGGATACCAAATGCCCCCTCACAAAACATAGCGGAACAAAGGAGAAGAGAAAAAACAAAAAGAATTTTAAAAAGAACCGCAACTTTGCTGGAGACGTGTTAACCCACGGGCGGCTTGGGTTCTAGTTGTCCTCTGAGCAAAGCTCGCAGTGTGTGCTCCATGTGTGACCTCCAATATTCATGATGTTTGAACTGAGCTGCAAGGAAGTGAGGCCAGAGAGGGGAGTGAGGCTCTCTGAGTTGCAAGGGAGGGTGCGCCTTCGTGGGAAGGACAGTGAGGGCCTGCAGGAGGAGATGTGGGCACACAGCCTTGGAAAGTTCCGGTACCAGAGCAGCAAGTTTGCACTCTCTGGTGGGTTCAGGGTGCCTGACGTAGGTCCAGCGGGAAAGGATTGATTTCACGAGAGCGTGTGGCATCCTGCTCTCATGGCCTCCTCTGGGACACTGCACAGGCCCTCGGGAGGCCCAACTTGCTGGCATGTTGGGAAAAAGAAGTTGGGCCGTTGTGATTTGCATGGAAGGGACAATCTGAGGCTTCTGTCCTGCTGGCTGATGAGGTTAGTCCCTTGGGATGCATATGGCCCTCACTGTGACTCCACCTGTTGGGACCTAATCCCCATTAGGGCAGGCCCTAAAGCAGGGTGGGCAGACCACACAGCTGGTTTGGAGGGGGTCCTCTGTAGGGGGCTCTCGCTGAGTGGGATGGACCCGTCCCCTCAAGTCACCACCAGTGTTGGAGCCCTGCTGTCCTCCCAGCAGGAAGTGTGATGCCTGGTTCCCCTCAGCCCCCTAGTTCCTCCAGAACCCGACAGTAGCCACTCCTGGCATCTCTGGATGGCCCAGCAGACCTGACCCTGCCTGTGGCTGGGCCCAGATCTCCCCGAAGTGCCCAGAGAAGGATCTGGAAGGGCTGTGTGAGACAGAAGGAGGGGAGATGGGGCCTCCTTGCTTCTGGGATGACTGAGGTTTGTGACATCCATCCAGTGAGGGGCCTAGGGAGAAGAGGAGAGGAGGGGCCAGCTCAGGGCAAAGACACCCTTTGATTTATGGGCAGAACGATCCTTTCTGTGCCGGCCGAACTGAGGCCTGGAGGACCCGCATCCTGAAGGTCAGGCAGGAAGTGCTCCCACTGGGCCTGATCCCAGGAACAGAGCATCAGCCTCCCCTAGACACAGACTCCGGGATGCGCTGCCATGGCAGGGCCTGGGCCCCAGGGCTTGCTCCAGGGCGACTAGGCCTGAGCCTCTGCACAGGGACTGATGTGGCAGTCATGGGAACCCAGGATTGGCACTTCCTGCCACACACGGGGGATCTCCTCCTCTCGGGTCCTGGAGGCCAGAGAGGTTTGTGGCTCTGAGTCACATGGGCCAGAGACTCAGCATCTCCAAACACCTCACAGGTGCACAGCCACACCAGGTTTGTCTAGAGGCACCTGGAACATGACCCGGGAGTGGTCTGGACAGGTCAGGGCGGGAGGGGATAGGCAGTGCACACAGGGCCAGGCTGGGCAAACGCACCTCCCCTTGGACAGTGACTTCAGGATATGCCCTGGGGAAGGAAAGCAGCAGGGGCCCCGGGCTTCCGTGTGTCCATTTCCCCCAGAGCCCTCTGTCGCATGGCCTTCTCTGGTGAGGGGACAGTGAAGTCTGGCCCTGTCTCCACAATTCTCTCTCCTATCCTCCCAAGACACCAAGCACATTCCAAGGTCCCTGCTAAGCACCACTATCATGTGACAGCACACTAGGTATCCCAAGAGCCCACCACCTAGATGTGGTCAGTCCTGGGTGCTGGGGTGGGCAGCCCAAGGGACACAGGGAGAGGTCAGCTGGAGGGGCCTGCCTGCCCACTCATCAGTCATCTGCCTGGGTGGGAACACTGGGCTGCTCCTGTCCTGAGGGTCCCCTGTCTTTCCACTTTTCTGGAAACACATCCCCTAAGCTGGCTCTGTGACACACCACTGTGCTCAGGGCAGGGACCTGAGGTGCCATGTGCTCCCTGGGGACAGGTGTGGATTGAGGTCACCCCATCAACTATGTGGTGGAGGATCTGAGGCCTAGAGTGTGGAGAGGGTCAAGCCACCAGCCAGCTCCACCAGGGCCGCTCTGTCGCTCCAGGTCAAGGTGACCCTCTGGAGTTGTTCCTGATGGGACCCACCTGTACCCAGCTGCCCCTCACAGGCTCAGGGGCACATTGGAGCAGCTTCCTTCAAACTGGGAGTCAGTTCCCTGGATCCTTAAGGAGAGGGAGAGCGCTCTGGGCTTTAGTGGGAACACAGGCCAGGCCAGTTATGCATAAGCTGTGGTCCTCTCTCCAAGAACGTCAAGTAAGGTCAGGAATCCTCTGTATTGTATGGATGAAGGCCACTCCCTGGGTTGGGGATGGTGTTTGCTGGTCCAAGAGGGTGAAGCCTGCAGGGCTGGTGCAGATGTGGAAGTGGGATGCTGGGGGCTTTGGGGTTCATGTTTAGCAGGACTCAGCCTGGTCTTGGGTCCCCTCAAGCTGGTGTACCTGCCTGTGTCCTCTGTGGGTGGCCTCTGTCCTCTGCCTGGAGGTTCCCTTAGGTTCACTCCGCATTTCCCCATGGATGGTGCCAGGAAGGAGGGCACTACACAGGGACCCGGGGCTGAGCAGGGCTCTCCCAGAACCAGGAAGGAGTGGTGGGGACAGCAGGCATAGGAGAGGAGCCCACAGAGCCTTTGGTGCCAGCATAGAAATCAGGCGACATCGCCACCTCCATCTCCAGCCAAAGTCATGAGAGACCCCTGGAGTCATGAGAGACCTGTGGCCAGTGTCAAGGTCTGTAGCAGGGATGCTGCCCACGGTCCAAATGGTGAGAGCTGGCCCTGAGCCTGGGCACAGCAGCCCTGACCTGCAGAGTGAGTCCTGTTCCCTGAGTGTCCCCAGGCTGCCTGACGCCCAGGGCAGGGTGAGTCTAGGGATAAGAAGGGAGATGTCGCCGGGCCGAGGTGCTGGCGGACCCGCGGCGGGCTTGGGCGCGGAGCTGGGCGTGGCGCGGAGAAACCCAGCAGGCAGGGTGAGGAGTCCGCGGCGAGCCGCGGCTCCCAGCAGGCGGGTGCAGGGCCTCGGTCCGAACTGGGTCTCCGCCCGGGGCGCTCGGGGAGACCACCGCAGCGGGCAGCGGGAGGAGGCGGCGGCGCGTCCCCCGCGGTGCACGCCATGGCGGGCGGGCCCCTCAAGGCCCTGTAGTCCTCGGGGCCCTACTCCCTGCGTGACATGCCCACCTGCTGGCCGGCTCCAGCAGCGAGGAGGCCATGGACGGCGACAGCCCGCCCAGCCCGGACCTGCTGATGGCCGGCAGCTTCGGTGACAAGCATCTCATTTTGCCCAGCGGTGGTACTCCAGCAGGCACCCCCAGTCCAGCTTCTTGGTCTTCTCTTCTAAACAGACTTCAACTTGACGATGACATTGATGGTGAGACCAGAGATCTCTTTGTCACGGTGGATGATCCCAAGAAGCACGGCTGTACCATGGAGACCTACATCACATACAGGATCACCACCAAAAGTACTCGGGCCAAGTTTGACTTGCCAGAATATTCTGTTCGTGGAAGATACCAGGATTTTGACTGGTTGAGGAGCAAACTGGAGGAATCCCAGCCCACGCACCCCATACCCCCGCTTCCTGATAAGTTTGTGGTGAAAGGTGTTGTGGATCGTTTTTCAGAAGAGTTTGTGGAGACCAGAAGAAAAGCTTTGGATAAATTCCTAAAGAGAATCACAGATCACCCTGTGCTGTCTTTCAATGAACACTTTAATGTTTTCCTTACTTCTAAGGACCTGAATGCCTACAAGAAGCAGGGGATAGTGCTGCTGACCAGAGTGGGCCAGTCGGTCAAGCATGTCACCGGAGGCTACAAGCTGAGGAGTCGGCCTCTTGAGTTTGCAGCCATCGGTGAATACTTAGACACCTTTGCACTCAAACTGGGAACCATCGATTGAATAGCCCAGCGGATCATCAAAGAAGAAATAGAGTCTCTTGTGGAGCTGAGAGAATACGGGTCTTGTACTCCACATGGAGTGTGCTAGAAGGAGAGCTGGCCGAGCCCCTGGAGGGTGTATCCGTTTGCATCGGGAACTGCTCTACAGCCTTGGAAGAGCTGACAGATGACATGACAGAAGACTTTCTACCTGTGCTCAGGGAATATATTTTATACTCTGATTCCATGAAGAGCGTATTGAAGAAGAGGGACCAAGTTCAAGCAGAGTATGAAGCCAAACTGGAAGCCGTGGCTCTGAGAAAGGAAGACCGCCCCAAGATGCCAGCGGACGTGGAGAAATGTCAGGATCGGATGGAGTGCTTCAATGCAGACCTGAAGGCTGACATGGAGAGGTGGCAGAGCAACAAGAGGCAGGACTTCCGGCAGCTGCTCATAGGGGTGGCTGACAAGAACATCCAGTACTATGAGAAGTGCCTCATGGCGTGGGAGTCCATTATTCCACTGCTACAGGAGAAACCAGAGGCCAAGTAGATTGCTTCTTGGAACAGAGACTCTTCTACCTACACAGGACGTGACGCCCTGTACTGGAATGTCCCTGCAGTGCTGGAGAGGTGGCACTGGGGAAACAACACAGAAGCACCTCTGGTTTGTGTATTTTCTCACCCCACTGTTGTTTTCAATTCGTATTCATTCCTTGATGGAGTCTGTGAGGCTATAATCATCTCTCAGCAAAAGAAGCATACCTCCGTGTTCCTACTAAGGAACACTACGAAGACTTGAAACTGAGGGTCACAGCAACCCACAGCTGGTGGTGACATCTTGTGACAGTTTCCTCTTTCGAGACACCTGAGTTGCCTGTTGCAGGAGGGGACTCAGGTCCTGCTTTTTAAGGCCATGGAGGAGGCGTGAAGAAGAGGCCTCTGATTTGCTGTGAGACATGGCGGCTCTGCAGTTGACCTCTGTGGGCATTGACGTGCCTCTGCCTAGGAGGTGTTGGCACCTCCACAGAAAGTCCTTAATTTATGGTGGCCTGTTGCTGTGAGTGTGGCCTGCTGCCTGTTTGTGATGAGTGACACATGTTTTCTTGTTTCTGGTTCCCATAGAGCCATTTAAAGTCCATGTCCACGTGCATCCACGCTTGAGTAAGGAAGCCTCGTCCTTATTTGATGCCTCGGGAAGCCAAGGGGACGCTCCCTGATCTTGCTTCTGACACCAGAAACTTTTATGTAAAACGAAGAGAGGTGCATTTTTCTCTGTGAAGGCCTTCGATATTTTTCTTTTGCTTAGTAATTGTCAGCAGTCAGGTTTAGATCTCTTGTTTGCAGTCAGATTAGCTCCCCTGTTGTTGAGATCAGTAGGCATATGCCAAGCCCCACTTGTGATGTCTGCTTTGTGCAATTTGCCTTTATCTCACCAAAAATGCTGAGTTTAATATTTCTTACCATGTCCACTGGACGTTTGGACAACCTTTTGGTGAGGGGGGGCTAGTGTGTCGTGTCGTCATGACACAGTTGAAATTGGTAAACTCAGTGTGAATGTTCTATATAAAGTGCTTTAACCGTTAGCATTTCCTGGTCAAGAACAAAAGTCAGTACCAGCAGGGGCCTCAAAGATGACAAGCCTAACAGTGAATTCTTTGCTTCTAACTAAACCGAAGTCTCATTTTGCAGCCAAATTCCTGGGTACAGCTGGCTGTGTTTAAAGTCTTCATTTCAAACTATTACCAGGTTTACTTTTCAAATCACCACAAAACCAACAGTAAAAAAGGATCTCTCTTTGAACTCATTTTTTTTTTTCTGAAAAGAAGCTACATATGTTATATTAGTGTTCTTTCACTTGTGGCTTATCCTTATAAACCTATAAATGTAAGCCTCAAATAGACAGTAGTTCATTTTTTAAATGAAGACGTCCAGTCTCTGCTTCACATGCAAGTTAACCTGCAAATGTCAGTCAACGTGCAGCATGTTGAAGTCACTTTATTCCACTCTGACAGCAGAGTTGACCTGGGGTCAGCCACAGCTGGGATACTGTTGGAGCAGCAGTCGGACAGCAGGGGGGTGTTTGTTCCGTCGTGTTTGACAAAGTCAAATTTGAAATGATAATTTTTCCAACCATTGGTACTTGCCTGTATAATGCTCCATCTGTGCCATTCTAAAACCCTCTGATGTGAACTTTCAGTTTGGTACAAATAGAAATGATTCACTGAAGTGGAAGGGTGGGAACCATCCATCTACCCCCATCTCCCATGATTCAGCATTTCATTCTACCACTTGAACCATTGAGTTGGTGTGGGTACGGATGTCCGGGTCCAACCTGACAGTGTGCTGGTAGAATTGGGGTATGCCTCTGAGAGTCGACAGCCCTCTGTTGATAGTTGGCAGAAGACGCCAGACTGACCCCAGCAGTGAATATTCATTTTCGGAACACATGAAGCTTTGCTTTGTGGAATGTGTGCTTTAAAAATGTTGTCAAGGTAATGGGGGAGGGAGGGGTTAGTGTTAGGGTTAGAGCTAGGGTTAGGGAGGGGGGCAAGAATGGAGGAAGGAAGCACTGTATAGAGGGAGAAGAGGGGTGGGAGGGGTGGGGGGAAGGGAAAAATAACAGAATGAATCAAACAACATTACTCTATGTAAATTTATGATTACACAAATGGTATGCCTTTACGCCATGTACAAACAGAGAAACAACATGTATCCCATTTGTTTACAATAAAAAAAAAAAAAAGAAAAAAAATGTTGTCAAGGGTAACGGATGCTTGGAAAGAAGGGTGGAAAGCTACAGGGAAACCAGAATCCGACAGCCTGCCAGCTGCCAACCCCAGAGTCATTCTGTATTATAGTCACTTGGGAAAGAAGGCAGTCCCTCAGAAAGTACCCATGGGTCTCCTCACTGGGAGATATGGGGAGGGGGATCCACAGTCATTCCCTGTCTCCAAGGAAGGCAGAGGCCTGACTCTGAGGGATTTCGGCTCCTTGGGACTTTATCTTGCTCGCCAGTCCCCATAGGGTGTTCTGTGCTTTGAGACATCAAAAAGAGCCGTAGCAGTTCAGCCTCTGTTCTCCAGGCCTGCTGTTGGGAGAGAGTCAGGAAAACCCTGCATGTCAGACTTCTTTGGAGAAATGGACTTTCCCAAGAAGGCACGTTTGTCCCTGTCTTCAGGCTGGTATGTGACAAGGTGAAGAGCTTGGCCTAGAAAGCAGGGGGCTAGAAAACACCACAAAGGATGCTCTCCAGCCCTCCCCACTCCCATGCCCCCTTTTGCCCCTGAGACTTAGCAGTCCTAAGCTTTGGCTTCTTTGTCTTGGTCAAGCAAAATGGAGATTCACTATGAGAAGCATACCTGGGAGGCTTCTGTGCCAAAGACTGTCTCCGAGAGGCCCCGTTACCCCATCCTTCTTGAATCCACAGAGCTGCAGTGCTGAGATCACCAACTCCTCTCGTATTTACCATCCATGAGGTTTTTGCTTGAGGGTCCCCTTTACCTCCAGCGCATGGACACAGACAAGTGTTGAGGCTTGAACAATGAAAAGTTGCCCTGAGCAACTAACTGTCCAGGTCCTGAAAAGAGAAAGAGTTCCTTCACTCAGGTTAAAAGTCCAGGGTGAAGGCAGAAGAGAGAATTCCTAGAAGCTGAGCAGATTTTAGAGATTCAAATGATGGCAGACAGAGCAGTTGTGATGTTAACAGCTGTGGACGCTGCATTTGCTCATCGGTGTGGGGATCCATAAGAAGATTCTGGGCCTCTGCTCAGAGCCAGGCGCCACTGCTTTGAAATGAGGAAGGAACACAGGACCCAGCCCACCTTGGTTGGGTTTCATCCTTTGATAAGGCTTACCAATGATGGTTGGCAAACTTTTAGGGTGATCAGGGAGATGATGGGTTTGGTATTTCATGACACCTGAAAGAATAAACAGCACAACTCTGGGGATTGAGGTGAATGTAAGATATGTCTGTTTTCATGCCAAATTTCAGCCCCACGGAGCGTGCTCTGGATCTTGGTTGAGGGTGTTTTCTGGGTTGTCACTCCCCAAGGGGAACCGAATGCTCGCCTGCTGCTCACTACCACGAGGCCACCTTTTGTTGAGGGACCAACAGGAAATTCCACTTCAGAAGTGGGTGTGATGGCCAGTGGCCATTGCAAGGGAGTCTGAGGGACACCTAGAGTTTGTGTGGCTGGATCCTGCCTTGGGTAGCATTGAAGCCGAAGGCAGCTGGCTCTGTTTGATGAGGCTGGCTGAGCTGTGGGAGAGGCGCTGTCTACACTCGCTTCTGAGCTGTGATTGGGGAGGGAGAACAAGGTCAAGTGCAACCTCCAGGCTGTGTTGACCTCAGCTGTTTGGGTCTTGGGTGGGTTGGAACTGGCTAGTTGGGGTTGCTAGAGACCCTCAAGGGTGGTTCCTTCCTAAAGTTGAGCTGCCTGTGGTCAGAAGCTCAGCTGCCTGTGGTCAGGGCAGGGCACACTTACAGGGACTTCACCTTCCTGGACACCTCTTTAAGGGCCTGGAGCAACTGAGCGAGCTAATGATATGGCTAGGGAAACTTTGCTTTGGCCATCCTCATTTACAGGAGGATGTTGGAATTTGGGTTTGCCTTCTCCCTTTCAAAAGCCCTCAAGATGACAGCAGATTGGACACGCCCTGTCATTGTTCATGTGTCTTTTCAATCCAGATGGCAGGTGGCACTTACTAGTACCTTTGAAAAAAATGTCCTGTCCTAGGCTGATCAGGGTGTGTTGGAACGTGTCTCCTCTTCCTCGTTTTAATAATCTAGGAATCCAATTTTTTACCAACCCACTCTGGTAGGCTGTCAGCTTTTGGTTTTAAGGATGTCTGCTGTCCCCACACTTGCACATATCAGAGTGTTCAGGAGCTGTCTGCATTAAAAATAACGTTGGAGAGGGGCTGTAATGGGGGGGAGTGGACTGTTCTCTTCATCATATGTATTGGAAATGTATCCTGGGCATGACTGTCCAACACTTACTATATGGCAGAAAAACGTTATCCAGGTAGTTTTTACTGCTAGTCTGTAAATAAGTGCTATGAGAAACAATACCTTTCAACAAGCCAATAAGATATTTATTTCATATAAACATTCTCTGTATTTAGCACTTGAAAATCAACAAATCCAGAATTTAAAAATAATGCTGCAGACTGTTAAAAGCCTAACTCTACTTTTGAGAATTTTTCAATACCTAATATGCCTTATTCTTCAACTAGTGTTTTTAAAATTCTGGATAGAACCTTTTAGATCTATAATCAGCCATTCAGCTTAAATACTAGTGATCGAACATAGTCCTCAGTCCTCTTAAAAAAACAGGCCAGAAAGTGAGGGTCAGAATGAATGAAGGTAGTCTTTCAGGAGGAGAGAAATAAGCATTGCTATTGCCAAATGATATTTTTAATAATGTAAGGAAACACAGGGACCACAACACCTTTTGTTGTTTTAAAGTGTGAAAGATTAATTCAGTGCCTTTTGGCATACTTTTGATTACAGAGGATATGGTATCAGCATTGACAAATCGTAGATGCAAAAAGCTCTGTTATGACAGTATTGAAGGTTTACCCTGATTCTGCAGAACAGCTTTTGAAGATACTGTGGGGACCTCAGAGAGGCACGTTTGGATGGAAAATCTCCATCCAAACTGTTGACTCACGTAATCGAGTCCACGTCAGCAAAGCTTTTCTTATTGAACCAGAGATGAAGAGTGTTGTGGATGTGCCTCTCCCAGAAGGACCACCCTGCTCTCCTAGGATGAGGATCCTGGGCTCTCTCTAGGGTGGGCCAGAGCAGCTAACACCTGTCCACATGCCTGTTGGACAGGCTCGCTCACGGTCTTAGATCAGCCTTTCTTTCAAAAATGGTACTAGGAGGAGGAAAGGGAATCACTCTTTCCTCGTGTAGAAGTGGGGACTAGGAGAAGCAGGTTGCAGAATGTGAGTCTATGTAATCAAGCAGTGGCCGTGTCAGCTGGGCCTTTATGTGGGAGCAAACCAGCATCTCTTAATGATCATCCCTGTCCACCAGACACCCCTGAGGCTGAGGTCCTGTCCCAGTGATTTCCGTTCATTTTACTTCTGTGTGCCTGTTCCCATCACCTCTGTGAGTTGGGGATGCATGGAGAGGTGACCTGCCCCTGATACACTCCCATGAAAATCAACTGCCAACAAACTTTCTAACTTGTATTTTAACTGTTAAAGAAGAGATTACAATTTTACTTAGGAAATATCCAAATTATGGACTGTGGTTTTTAATTTTAGAAATCATTCTTTACATTTAAAATTTTAAGAGAAAAAGAAGAATCCTTCCAAGGTATTGATGAAGTCCTGTGTGTAAACACGTTATCTTCTCTTCATGCTGCCATTAAGCCAAAACAAAAACTGTGAAACTAAAAAGTGCTCAAGAAGAATGTGTGTTGCTAAGAAAGCAGTTTATTTACAGACCAGAAGTCTTTATTTCATTAAGCTCCCAAGTGTTAAAAAGAATGTCACCCTTTTTCCTTCATTATGGAACCCAGAGATTATGGAATGGGGAAAAAAGTTGTTTTTGTTGAATTTTCAATGCTGGCACGAAGTTTTTGCCCACTTTTTTTTTTTTCCATTTATCTGTGTATTAAAAAATCTGTTTGTTGTTTACTATGGAATTAGTATTTTACATTTTGAGGTAAACAGAGAATTTGTATTGCTTGATAAACTATTAGCTTGTAAATTTAAACAAAGTTTCTTTACCTCAGTTAACTTAAAGTAATGGACCAATAAACCTATAAAAGATGCTTTCTTTAAAAAAAAAAAAAGAAGAAGAAGAAGAAGGGAGATGTCCTGGGGACTCCTGCTCAGAGGTGGGAGAACATTGCACCAGGGAGGAGCAGCCTCTGGAGGAGCCATGTGTCTGGGGTTTGAAAGGAAGAACATGCGCAGGTGTCTCTTGAATATGTTCATGGACAACATGGTGCCCTATTAGGAATCCATGGCACTCTCTTGCCTTCTGACTTTTGGTGAGAGTTGTTTTCTGTTTATTTTCCGCTTCTCAGAGTCGAAGGCAGGTGGGAGGCTTTTCCTTTCTGCCTCTCCCACAGGTTACACGACCTGAGCACAGGTGACACTTGCAGGCCTTGGGATGAGCATGCAAGGCTGGCAGTGAGCAGGGACAGGGCAGGAGGGCTGTCCCCTCTCTGTGAGCATCGGTGGAGGGGGAGGGGAGCAGGAGGCTGAGGAGTGTGGCTGAGGCAGGGGCACAGGCAGGTCCCTGAGGGGTGGAGGGCGTCCCAGGTAACCCTGCAAAAGCAGGACCTGCTATCACAGAGAGAAGCAAGGTGGTGGTCATCCTGCTGCAGCTGGCCTGGGTGGAGAGGAGCCTGGAGGACCTTCTGGCCAGTGGGGAGGCCAGGCGTGTCCTACCTGTCCATCCCTTTCACAGGTAGGAGGAGGGATGGGCCTGGGTGTTTCCTGGAGAGTGGCATTGCCTAGTGGCTGCTAGTGACCAGTGCCTCTCCCTGGAGTGGGTCAGGAAGGACCTGAAGCTGTGGTCTGGACTACGGACTGGTATCAGAGGCAGCCTGTGGTCCCGCTCCCCTGAGCGAGGAGAGGGCCTAGGTGCCCCTGCAGGCTGAAGCCTCAGACGTCTCATCAGGGGAGTCTGCTCAGACACCTGCCTTGGGTGAGGATGTCAGAACTGGGTGACTGTCATTGACCTGAAGTTGGCATGATGTGGAGGCAGGTGTTCAGGAACCCAGAGCACAAGGCACCTGTTGAGGGGAGGGTCACAAGGGACTGAGCGGCTCCAGCTGGAAAGAATGGGAAGGAATCCTGAGAGTCAGCAGCTTAACTGCACCTGTCAGAATCCGAGTCTGTGTCCAAGGAGAAACAACGGGCACAGGGACAGAGTACACAGAGACTGCTCATATGTAGATGTGAGGAGGAATCCATCCTGTCCAAGTCAGGGAGGATACCAGCTCCCAGACCCTGTCTCCCAAAAAGGGAAACCATGTAGGGACAACTTAGAGACCATGTTTCCTCTGCGTGACACAGGAGGGAGCTGACCTGCAGCTGGGGGGAGATTCTCCTAAGAGAAGTTCCCACAAGAACAACAAGAGCAAAGAGAGAAGGTGGTCTTTATTCCGCGCCTTTCCAGGTGACCCGTGGGGGCCCTTCCCTCTCCCTAGAAGCCCCTCTTCCAGGGCACAGACAGCCTAGTTCTGGCCCATTCAGAGCCCAGGGAAGCCCTTCTCAGTCTCCAGAAACCCTGACCTCCCCATCCAGAGGTCAGTGTCTCCCAGGGCTCAGGCTCCACCTTTGCCCCCTCACCCAGGCTCTGGGGTGCTAGTGGGACCGTCCCTGACTCCTTATGGGGCATTGTCTGGTGCAAATTAAGAAGCCACATGAGCTCTGTGGTCGACCCGGCAATAGATGTTCATGTCAGGGTTTAGTAATTCCTGAAAAAGAAGAAGGAGGCCTCTGACCCTGTGTCCCTCTGTGGACAGGGACCAGGGTCGCCTAGGTCCTGGCCCACCTGGGGCCTGACTGGGTTCAGGGACTCCTGTTTGCAAGTGCCTCCCTCCCTCCCCTGATCACCACCCCTGATCCTGTTTTGGTTTCTGTTTCCTGGAAAGCTGAGGAAGGTGAGGGTAGTGGCATCTCCTGGGTCGCCATTGGTCTGTGAGCCAGAATATTCATTATCCACACTCACCTGGTAGATGGGAACAGCATCGCTGTGACCAGGGAGAGCAGCCTAGGCAGGGGAGAGACAGTGGACAACAGGGTCAGAGAGGGAGGCTCATCATTGTTGAGAGTCCAGTGACAGGTAGTGCCTGGAAGGTTCTGATCTCTGACAGGCCACAGCTGACTTCCCTGCATCTGCTTTAGCCCCTTCTTCTCAGGAGTGACCAGCTGTGGGTCCTGAGCACCAGCCTCCACTTCCGGCCAGACACCCCAGTTTCCAGTGGTCTCCTTCATGGTCACTAACCCAGGACCACTGATAGAAACCCCCAGGACCCACTCTGCACCTGCTGGCCTCCAGGGATCCCCTTAGACAGATGGAGGGAGCGGGGGTGAGGTGGGGGGAGGGTCGGGACAGAGTGATGGTTGTCCTATCCCTGAGAGTGGCCAAGACTCTGGCCAGGGTCAGGCTAACCTGGTCCTGGTCCAACATGTGAGAGGGCGTCTGTGCTGTGTGTGGGACAACAGTGCCCTGCCCTGAGCCCGCACAGCTGGGTCCCCTGTGTGTAGGGAGGTGGGGGACTTACCAGGAAGATGAAGCCATCAGAGGGACCTTGGCCTGAGGGCAGAGACAAGAGTTAAGGAGGGTGTGAGGAGGGCTGGGCCCCTGCTGCGGGAGGGGCCGGGGGTCTTCTGTTTTCAGGTGTTTGGTGAGACAGCATGTCCTGGGAGAGACCCTGTGCTTTTGAGTGGCCCAGTGAGCCAAGGACCCTGAGGAGAAACCAAGTGTGGGCTGACATGACCACATAGGTCCCCTGTCCTGAGAGTTTGATGACAGGGCCCCTTGAAGCCCAAGGGAAAGGATCCAACCCCATAGGGTGGTTGATTGCAGGAGTGGACACTATGGGGCAGGACTAGGGGCTCCTGGCCGCCTGTGGCTGAAGATGAACTCACCAGGTGTTGATGCTGGGGTGTGGCGCCCTCTGTGGCCATGCTGGACACTGGTCCTAGGAAAGGTCAGGTTTATTCCTAAGGGTGCAGGGGTGGGTCATGGACTGGGGTCAGATAGGGGATGAGGAAGGTGGCGCATTTCCATGGTGGGTATGAAAACTTCCTCTCTCCATCATCTCTGTGTTAAAAGGAGGGCCAGGATTGGAGACGAGGAAAGACCTTAAGAAGCCGATCCAGCCCTTGGCCAGAGGTGACTGTCCCTCCCAGAGGCAGAGCCAGGAGACATTAACTGAGGGACCCTTAGGGACTGTGGAAGCTCAAAGAATTAAAGCAGGGGATTTGACTGAGTGGAAGGGTCCAGGTCCTGGACAGGAAAGCAGAGTCACCATGTGGACAGGACACTGTGGGAGCCACGTGCATATATTGACTCTCCCTGATCTCGGTGACCCTATCCTGGCTGAGCCCTGGCACTCCCAGCTCATATATCAGGGTCCATGGGTAACCAAGCAGTTGTGGGGCAGCTGACCCACCAGCCTCTCCAGGCCCCTCCATTTGCGCTGAGTGACCTGGGACAGGACCACCCCTCAGATACAGAGATTCACCCCTCACTTGTGGTGGGTGAAATAAACTGGAGGAGTAAGCATTATTGAGCAGTAGCTGTCACAGGAAATACTCCAGGATTGCTTTGAAGGAGGAGGACAGTGATGTGGGGACAGGTCCCTAGTGACCAGGGTACAGAGGAGGGAGCTGTTGAGGCAGCAGCCCAGGGCCAGCAGCTGCTGAGGGAGGAGCCATTGGGGAAGGAGAAGGGAGGGTCCTCAGGAAGTCTGGAGGTGTGAGTCAGGCCCAGAATCTGAGGACGGGTCTTCTTCCTTCAGGCCTGGGGTCAGCCTGGGGTGGGATCAGGTGGGGAGAAGCCTTGGTACCTTCCAGTTCTTGTGTGGAGCAGGAAACACCCCAGGGCAGCCACCAGAGCCACCCCGACCAGGACCCCGGTCACGATGCCGGCAATGGCACCCACGGAGAGGCCTGAGGTCTTCTCTTCTGCTGAGAGGAGAAGAGAAAGGGGAAGAAGGTCCAGGTCTCAGGGAACCACGCCAGGCCCTGCCGGGGGCCCACACCTGGGGGAACCAAATGGCCCCGAGGTCCGAGTGCAGTTTGTCATGTTGCCATCACCAGGTCCTCCCGACTCTGCTTCTGGCGATTTCCTCATGTTTGGTTTTGAAACCCTGTTTGTAACCTGGGCTTGATTTTCTCCACAGCAAGTGTACCACTTCTGGTCATGTCCTGTTAATCCTCTTCCCTTTTCTTCCTTCCACCTCACAGACTGTCTAGCCCAAGGCCCAGCCTCTGGTACAGATCAGAACCAAGGGAACATCCAAGGCACCTAGTTTCTGGGTGGGTAGCCACATTCTCTACCAGCTCTAACATCTACCCCTTCCTCATGGCTTGAACCCCATTGTGGCCCTTGACAGTGAAATACATGAGGAAATGGGTGGGAGGGACCGGGGGCCTCTCACAGATCACAGGGGGCCACTCACAGATCACAGCCAGTCTGAAGGGGTCACTCCTGCTGGAACTGGCGGCCTTGGAGACCTCACACTGATACTCCCCGGCATCCTCCTGTCTGACGGGGTCTATGCTGAGGGTGCTGTGGTCCTGGGACAGCTGCATCCTCTCTGTGAACTGCAGAGTCCGGCTATTGAAGATCCACATGATGGAGATTCCAGAGTCATCTGAGAGGCAGGTCATGACCACAGAGCCTGGGGTTGTGTTGGTGGCCTGGATGGTGGGCTGGGTCACAAGCTCTGTGGAAAAACAGCAAGGAACTGACTGAGATCGGGCCTGAGGCCTGGGCCCCGCTCTTTCCTCAGAGGTGTCTGCCAGGTCTCAGGGCCAACATGATGTGTAAGCTGCCCAGAGGATGAGCTAGATGGTTGAGGCCATGGACAATGGTTGAGGACTCAGAATAAGATGACCTTGTCATGATCTTGGTTCTGGTATGGTTCAAGTCTGTTCTGGGGGAAACTACAAAATGTACCACAGTATGTGGACCTTGGACTACACAGCAGACCTCAAGTTCCTCATCTTAAAATTAAAATAGGGAAATTGCTAAATCTCTCTCTGACTCCGAGACACCTCAGGGGGACCCTAATGGGTCCCCTTGATCACTCTCTGGGATCCAGATGGGACACCTCCTCTCAGTCCCCAGGTCCAGCAACCTCATTATCAGCTGGGTTTCCCCATGGGCTCTTGTGTCTTTTCCTCCAGAACTTCTGTGCTGGTCTTCGCCCATCTTCTGCTGCGCTAACAGAGTACCTGAGCCTGGGTGGCTTATAAAGAAGAGAGGTCTCTTGCTCACAGTTCTGGAGCCTGAGAAGTGCAAGATCAAGGAGCAGCATGTGATGAGGGCTCCGTGGTGCAGCATAAAGGAGAGGTGGGCGGGGAGGCATCTCAAGGTGAGAGAGGACATGGAGAGGGAGAGGGCGGGGGCCCCTCACACTATTTACCAGGAAGCCTCATCTGCAGCACCTGGGCCCCTTCTGGGACAGCAGCATTGCTTTTCACAGGGACCTGCCCCTTCCTTGAGGCCACACCTCAGATCCCTGTTGCCCTGAGTTCAGGTCCCAGCACGAGCTCTTTTGGGGGCACATTCACAGCACAGCGGTGCGTCTATTAAAGTGTGTCTGTGATTTCTGGGAGGGGTTACCATGGACGTTGGGGAAGGAGAGAGTATCAGGCCTGTCCCTCTCTGGTTCCAGGGAGGACTTGCATCGAGTGGGGCAGGTAGGAACTTCTTGTTCACTGGTCACTGGGGAATGAGGACACCCAGCCCAGTCCTCAGGGCTTCAGAGGGTTGGATTCAGATGCACAGGATTTCTCAATTAAAGCTGGAATGGACACTCTGGTCCTGGACCAGCCCTGTGAGGTGGAGGCTGGACCATCTGTTGAGGGAGAGCACTTGGTCCTAGAGTCAAAGGTGGTGAGTCTGCATTTGCTCTCACTCCCAGACCAGACCGTCCCCTCCAGGCTGCCAGTGCCTGGAATTAAACCACCTGAGCCACTGACTGCTCCTGGTCCCCAGACAGAGGCCTCCAGCTTGCAGAGGACGGGGCTCTGGCAGCAGCCTGACATGGGCCTCTCATCTGCCACCCCTGGTCTGTATGACCTGATGTGCAGCTGTGTCTCGGGCCTCAGTTTCCCTTACTGGACACACGGAGGTGGAGTCTGGGTTGCCCTGTTGTCTGTGCACCAACCTTGAGACTCTCACAGTGGCCTGACCTTGGTGTGGAGGAGCTGCCCAAACAGAAGCGTCCACTGTTATTTGTCTCCAAGTGAGAGCGGCCTGGGCTGGACCCCAGGTGGACCTGGAACTCAGGGACACCTCCTAGCTCTGCTCCTCCCCTCGGGAACACCGGCCTTCCCGTGGGGCTCATAGAAGT
This sequence comes from Sciurus vulgaris, assembly GCF_902686455.1. Lineage (NCBI taxonomy): Eukaryota > Metazoa > Chordata > Mammalia > Rodentia > Sciuridae > Sciurus > Sciurus vulgaris. Next base: position 52,390,611 of record NC_136478.1, on the reverse strand, counting down.
CCATCAGGGCTCCTGGCTTGGCCTGAGGCACCTGTCCATCTGTGCTCATCACACCCAGTCCTGGGGGAAGGAGATGCCCGGGTGCCCTTGCCCAGATGTGCTCCTGGGCCTGAGCACTGGCTAGTGCCCACTTCCAGGAACTACCAGATTCAGACAGACAGCAGATCATGGCTCCTCAGTAGCCCTAAACAGGAAGCCACAAGGTCCCCAGGTCACCTGGAGCCAGGAGCCTGGCACAGAGGTCTGGAGCAGGGGCTTCCTGGGGCTGCCCTTCTCTGTGAGGCTCCAGGGCCCTCAGGCCAGGCCTGACTCAGTCCTGAGGTCTTTCTCAGGACTGGCTCCTGGAAGGACACAGGCTGGGCTGGCTGCTCTGCCTGGGCCGAGTCTCCCACCAGACCCCCCTTCTCTCTGCCAGTGGATTCAGGCAGAGGATGGGGATCTTCTGAAGTCTGTCTGCATGGCGTGTGTCCTGCACTGCAGGCTCCAGCTCCACTGTGGGGACATAGCAGAGGGGGAGATAGCAGAGTCCAGTCTCAGGGTCCCGTGTGTGTGGTGGAATTAACCCCTCCAGCCCCAGGGCCCTGCAGGATCACTCACCATGGACGCGGAACTCCCCAGTTGCTACTTCATTACTAAAATCATTTCTTGTGGTTTGTAGGGTGTAGAATCCTGTGTCCTCCTGTGTCACGTTCACAAACAGCAGGGAGCCATTGGGGTATATAGTCTCTCGACCACTGAAGGCAGTCCCTGGGGTAGCTGTCTGTGTGAGGATCGAGTATGACACAATTTGATGTCTCCTTTCTGTCATGTCCCCTTTGAACCAGGTGTAGCCTAGAACATTCTCTGATGCGTTGTGAGCAAGTAGAAGAACATCTGTCCCTTCAGCAGCATCAACAGGCATTGGTTCAATAGTGAGTTGGGCAGTGGGTTGTGGGTTCCAGAAGGTTAAAAGTGAGACTAGGAGGGAAGAGAGAGCCATCCATCAATACTGGGATCTTCGTATTTGGTGGAAATATGGGGTCCAGTCCTCAGCAGGAGTCTTCATTCATCAGACTTTGTGTGTGTGTGTGTGTGTGTGTGTGTGTGTGTGTGTGTGTGTGTGTGTGTCTGGGTCACGGCCAGCAGCATGGCCCCCTCCTTCAGTACCCTAACCTGTCATCCTGCCTGAGGAACACATGTCCCCGGGTGTCTGCAGGGCTGCCCCTCAATGTCCTGAGATCCCTGCTCACACCCAGGGTCCTGGGCACCCGCCTCCCCTGACCACCTCCTTACAGGCCTGGGTCCTCCTGTGGACATGTCCCTGCTCTCTGCCCTGCTACATCTGGTCAGCGCCTAGCCTGGCTCCACTCTCCCTGCTGCTCCGTCTCCCTGACCTCTAGAATTGAGGCTCCAGGGGGCAGAGACTAGTTTGGGGCTTGCTGGAGCCCAGGGCCTGGGACAGGCTCAGACCCCTGTGGATGAATGAGGCAGCGTCCCTGCCCTGAGCGTCCAGGTGTCTATGTGCCAGCCTCTGAGGTTGGTGGCTGCTGACATTGTCTGCTGCTCAAGTGGCCTTTCTGTTTGGAGAGTGGCCCTGACAGTTGTTAACACTGGTTTTCAAAGTACCATGGCCCGTGCTGATTCACTTGGAATGAGAACCAACCCCTGAGCTCTCCGACCCCATCATCAGTTCTGGGTCACTGAGGGTTTCTCTTGGTGAGTCTCCATCTGTCTTCTGTGTTCTGTTCCCACAGGGTTCCCAGTGAAGCCCTGTGTCCCTTCTGAGGGTCCCTGCGTCTCTCACCAGGGGACACCAAAAAGACTCTGTGCTCCCACCTCCTGCCCTCTTTCAGGGCATTGTCCCTCTTACCTGCCAGCAGGATCCCCTGCCAGGGGATGCACCCTCTGCGGGCACAGGCTGAGGCAGGCTGCATGGTCCTCTGCCCTCTGTCCTCCTCTGGGAAGGGCTCAGCTGCAGGCCCGCTGGGAGCAGAGGTCCAGGCCAGTCAGCGCTGCTGCCCTGCTCCTCTCTGAGCTCAGCCTGCTCCCAGGGCAAGAGCTCTTTGCTGGGTCACGTGGGCCAGGGCGGGGTCTCTGTCCAGGAAGCCTCTCTGCCCCTCCCCTTGGTCCTGCCTCCTGTCCCTTCTGCTTTCCCTGCTGTTTCATTACTGCACACCACACCCTGAGAAGCAAGGCTGGTGGGACCCTGTCCCCTGAGAGAACTGAGAGAACTGGCTCCCCCAGCACCGGCCTCAGCTATGTCCTGGCCTCAGGGCTTTAGCACCACACAGGGAACCCTGGGTCCCCACAGCCCTGGGCACATCCCTTTATGATAGAGAACCCCAGTTTGGCCCCAAGTCTTCCCCATGTTCTCAGATGCTATGGAAAGTGGATTTCCTGTCAGCAGGAAGTGACAGACTTGCTCTGAAGGCTAGAATTGTCACCCTGAGGTATGATTGGTAGACAACCTGTCCTCTATCTCTGTTATCACCAACCTAGGTACACAGACATGGACCCTAGTGTCTCAGAGGAAGCTTCAGGGCCTGGGCATTCAGAGGTAGGTGACCTGTGTCCTGGGAAGGGAGGATGTGCCCGTGGGAACCAGGTTACCATGGGCTCTGCTGTCCTTGGGTAAAGATGTCAAGGAGAGATCTTCTCTCCATTTGTTGGTGGAGCTGTGACTCAGGCCTGCCCATGTCCTCTGTGGCTGGCCTCTGTCCTCTGCCTGGATGGTTCTTTTGGGATCACCCTGCCTTTCCCTGTGGGTGAAGACAGGAAGGAGGGGATACACAGGGACCTATGGCTTTCTAAGGACCAGGAAGGAGTGGCAGGGACAGCAGGCATGTGGGAGGAGCCAAAGGGTTTCTGGAGCCAGGGTGGAAATCAGGCATAATCTCCACCTCCCTCTCCAGCCAAAGCCAAGCTCCTGTCTCCAGGAATCAATGTGCTGTCTTGATTGAGAATGCCAATGTCGCCCTCTGGAGGTCATGAGGAGACCAGCGACCAGTTCAGGGTCTCTAGCAGAAATGGGACCCAGGGTACTAATGGCAGTAGCTGGCCCTGATCCCTGGGCATGGTGAATCTGCCTCTCAGTCTGCAGGGTGGGTCCTGTTCACTGAGGGTCCCCAGTCTTCCTGACACCCAGTGCAGTGTGAGTGTAGAAAGAAGAAGGGAGATGTCCTGGGGACCCTGCTCAGTGTTGGGAGAACTTTGCACCCAGGAACGGGCAGCCTCAGGAGGAGCCATTTGTCCCAAGGTTTAAAAGGACATGGGAGGTGTCTCTCAAAGTTCTGGGAAGTGGTAACCAGCATAGGGCCTGGTTTCAGAGCGCCAGGTTTCTCTCCATTATGGTGCATAGGGACTTGACTTCCAAGTCATCACTGTCCCTGTCTGGTTTGCACTTTGCCCCACACAGCGTCCAGGAACTGCAGATGCTCCCACCTGCATCTCAGACTTTGGGAACAAAGTCAGGTCCTGTGTGCTAAGTTGACCCCTCACTCTTAGGAGGCCTCTGTCTTCCCCCATCACTGCCAGGATGAAAGCCTCATCTCTGGGCAGCTTCAGGCACTCGCTGGCCTCCTCCAACACTGAGGCCAGTGTTCTTTGTCCACATGGAACATACTCTGATTTGGGGGCCACATGGAGGTCATGGGATTGGATTGATTGCTTCTCCAGCCATCTCATGGATATTTATTGAGCATGGGTTACATGCCCAGCACTGGGCTGGGAACCACGGAGAGCAGGGCACCGTGGTCCCTGCATTCATGGAGGCTCTCTTGTTCAGGGGAGGGAGACACCCAGGGAGCACCTGGAACCAAGGAGTAATTACTTACAGAGTTCAGGCCCCCAGGGCCTATGCTGGTCAGGGGAGCTGAGAAGGCTCCCCTGGGAATGAGCCTTTCTGACTAAGACTAGATACCAGTGGAAGGTCCCCTGGGAGGAACTGAAAGGATAGGGTCAGGAGCTGGCTGCAGAGGGACGGCCTTCAGCATGGAGCTGAGAGAGGCCATATGGGGCAGCTTAGAGGAGCAGGAGGACTGTGGGCTGAGGCTGGCTAGGGAGGTTCAGACCCTGTGGGCCTGGGCTCTGCTGAGGAAGTCAGGGTGCCCTGGGGAGCAGCCAGGCAGATCTTTGTCACCCTCTGCTGAACCATGAGGAGAGTGTAAATGGGAGATTTGGACATTTTGTTACATCATTTTTAAGATTGTGTGAAATATACATTTAATTTTAATAATGCACCACTTTTATTGTTGAATTTTCAATATCTCTCAAATGAACTTTCTATGATGGTCTCATGCCCAACCTAGTTCTGTCTGCAGTAATGGGGATCCAGCACCACATGCAACACCCTGAGACCAACTGAACTGTGTGTGGGCAGAGGGGAGAGTCGATATCCATGATCCTCAAATGAGCCAAAGTGTTCTGGTGGACAGAGCCCCAGTCCCTTCCCAGCCCTAGATAACCTCAGAGCAGGCTCGCATCAGAACCTGGCATGGTGAGGGTCTCTTGAACTCCTTGTCCTTCCTCGAGGACTTCCCCATGCTCTTGTCCGCAGGATGTCTGGCTGCACTGTGTCAGGGAAGCTGGTGGATCCTTCCAGACCCTATGTGGGGATTCCTTTAGCAGAGAATCAGGCTTCAGGTCAGAGGCCCTGTCACACCTGTCAGTTCCCAACCCTCCTCTGAAGGCTGGGTCACGGAGGTCCTGCTTGGAGTCAGGGTTCTCGGGCTCTGCAGCTTCTCCCAGAGCCACAGAATTCGGGGAAGAGCCTTTGGAGTTCCCTCCAGCCATTCACAATGAAGGTCTGGGTGGGGCTGGAGAGAGTCGTGCTGCCTGCTCCATGCAGTGTGACCAGGGTGAGCCTCGGGAGGCATGTGGGATGCGGAAGGAAGGGTCCTAAGCACCTGCCAGTTCTCCCTGACAAGATGCCATCGGCTGTCCCAGGTGGTGACAACAGGGGGGCTGAGGCCATCCAGTTCATCCACCTGAGCCTGTGTGTCGGGTCACCTGGCTCAGCACTCTGTGCACTGCTGGGCTTTGAAGAGCTTCCTCACCTGCCCAGGGAGGGGGAGATGACAGTTCCTGGGAGTCTATGTTCTCCTTCCCTAGGGAGCACTATGCTGGGCAGTTCATGGCCAAGATAGTGCCCAGTTAGGAATCCATGGGACTCATTTGCATTCTGACTTTGGTGACAGTTGTTTTCTGTTTATTTTCATTTCTGAGAGTTGAAGGCACGTGGGAGGCTTTTCCTTTCTGCTGGTCTCGCAGTTTATCCACCCTGAGCACAGGTGACTCCTGAAGAATTCCTATCACCACACAAGGTGGCAGTGAGCAGGGAGAGGGTGAAGGGGCTGTCCCCTCTCTGTGCAGGGTCAGGGAAATGGAGGGGAGCAGGAGGCTGAGGCGTTTGGCTGAGGCAGGGGCACAGGCAGGTTGGGTTTCCTGGGGCAGGTGTCAGAGGCAGCCTGTGGTCCCGCTCCCCTGAGGGAGGGAGGAGAGGGCCTAGGGTGCCCCTGCACTGTGACCTCAGGTGTCTCATCAGGGGAGTCTGCTCAGACACCTGCCTTGAGGAGGATGTCAGAGCTGGGTGGCTGTCATTGACCTGAAATTGGCATGAGGAGGAGGCAGGTGTTCAGGAACCCAGAGCACAAGGCACCTGTCCAGGGGAGGGTCACAAGGGACTGACACCTTCATGTGGTAGGAATGGGACGGGCTCCTGGAGAGTCAGCACCTCAGCTGCACCTGTCAGGGTCTGAAGCTGTCCCAGGATGAAGGAGCAATTGCAAGGACAAAACACAGAGGACCCTGGTGACTGGTCAGATGCAGAAGGTGAGCTGGAATCCACCCCATCCAAGTCAGGAAGGCTTCCCTGAGTGCACAGGTGACAATCCCACTGCAACCTGGGTGGTGTGAGTGTGACCTGCAGGGACACTGGACGGGCTGGGCCTGAGTCCCTTGAGAACCAGAGCTGACTTAGAGCAGCAGAGTTTCCTCCCTGGACGGGACGAGTGGGAATGAGGAAGAAGGGTGACATGCCTGGCATGGAGGGACTCAGCTTGTCTCAATTTCCCATGGGCTCACGTGGGGCTCAGGGAGCAGGGTGCTGTGCTCAGGGGGTGCTCCAGGCTGTTGCGGTTCCCAGGACAGGCGCTGGGCCCAGAGTGAGGGGAAAGTTCCCACCAGGTTTTAGGCTGCATCAGCCACCTGAGTCTCAGGGACTTGTGTTTCTGTGTGCACACACGCAGGTGCCTGTGTGTGTTTTGCTGGGGTCATCCCCAGGACCTCCTGTATGCAAGGCAACCTCTATCCCACTGTGTGTGACCCCAACCCCTGAGTCTCAGTCACCGTGAGCCTGCAGCAGCTTCTCAGCCTCCCTGAGGCCCACTCTGGTGCAGCAATGTGCTGATGGACATGCCAACAACCCTAATGACCCGACACGTGCAGAGGCCTCACAGTATGTGGTAGAGGCCACTCGGATCTCGCCTGGAATAACACTCTGGTGTAGAATGGACATGGGAGGCTTTCCCAGAAACCCCTCTCTTCTGGGTCCTTCCTGTTGCAGCACCTGGGTACCAGCAGCCTGCGACTCTGTCCATGGTGCTGACGACCATGAACTACTGAAGGCTGGTGAGTTGGGATCTCACAAATATTTTTCTAAGAGCTGAGGATCATCAGCAGGGAGAAGATGGGGAGGGCCTGGGGTGTGGTGTGTGCCCAGCACCCATTCAGCAGCTGTAGTACTATGGATGTCACTTCATTGTGTGACACCTCAGTCCAGGTGACCCAGTCCAGTTACCCATGTGTAGTTTTCGATGAAAGATGAAAAAATGGCCTCAAAGGTGTAGTAGACAGAGAAGGGTCCCTACAGAGACACAGCCAACCCCACCTACAGAATCTGAGAATGTGTCACATGATGAAAGACGCTGTACAGGTGACATTGGGGTCATGAGGTTGAGAGGTTCTTGTGGTTCATGTGGTGGGTCCAGGTAGTCACAAGGTCCTTTCCTTGCAAGTGAGAGAGGGAGGCAGGGCAGGCAGAGAAGAAGTGGGTGGTGTGAGGTTGGAGCAGAGCAGAGCAGCTTCAGGGGCCACACTGCTGGCTTCAAAGATGGAATAGGGGCCATGGGACAGGGAGGAGGCTGCTGCTAGAAGCTGCAAAAGGTGAGAAACTGACTCTCCCCTGGAGCCGCCAGAAAGAACGCAGCTGCACAGACCCCTCGCTATGTCTCATGCCAAGTCATGTGTCTGAGCATCTGCTGCAGCATCTCGAGGAAACCAAGGCAAGAGAAGTCACTGTGTGGAATCTGACGTCGTGCTCATGCAGGACTGTCACTCACTAGAGCTCAGTCACCTGGAAACTCCGAGGGTCTCTTCCTGCTTCTTGTCTGAGGACAGACAACTCTCAGGCATCAGCAGAGTGTCATCTCAGCTTAGTGCAAGGGCCACTTATTTCTGGAAATGTGGGAGTGACCTGATCCACAGGAACCTACGTGAGGACATCACCCTCCCATCCTTCAGGAAAGGAGCCAGAGCAGTGGCCCAGATGTGCAGAGAAGCTGCAGTGGATATCCTGGGTCCAAGGTCAGGGAGGAGACCCTCTGTCCCATCATCCTGAACTTGGAGAGTCACATGGGGGAGCCCTGAGCCTCTTCCCTGGTGTGGAGTGTGGAGAGGAGGCTGGTTCCAGTGAGACCGAGTAGGGCAGAGTGGAAGGTGATGGGCAGGGTGGAGCCTGGGCAGTGCCTGAGGCCCTTGATCAGGCCTGAGCCTGGGCCTGGCCCTGTCCCCTGATCACTCAGACAACTTCTGTCCATGTCCTAGAAGAGATGAAGATGTCCTGAGTACTGCCCTTGGGTGTAGAAGACATCGTTGCCAGAGCTAGCCACCATGGGTCCCTGGAGCTTGAGGGCTGCTGAGTTCTATGCTGGCTGCAGGGCCTTGTGACCCTCACCTTTCCCTGTGGATGGATCTGACTTTTGCCCTGGCTACCAACTCCCAGACCCTGTCTCCCAGGAAGAGAAACCCTTTTGAACAACTTAGAGACCATGTTTCCTCTGTGTGACTCGGGAGGGAGCTGACCTGAAACTGGAGGGGAGATTCTGCTAGAGAAGTCCACACAAAACCAAAGTAGCAGAGGGGATGTGGCCTTTACTCAATTCCTTTCCAGGTGACCTATAGCTAGCCCCCCCATCTCCTTAGCAGCCCCTCCTCCAGGGCACAGGCAGCCTTGTTCTGGCCCATTCAAAGCCCAGGGCAGCCCGTGTGGGTCTCCAGAAACCCAGGGGAACCCTCCCGCTTCATGTGCCAGAGTCTCCCAGGGCTTAGGCACCACCTCTACCCCATCACCACAGCCTGGCGTCCTCGTGGGATTTTCCCTCAGTCCACATGAAGGATTCTCTGGTGCAAATTAAAACGTCGCATCAGCTCTGTGGTCGACCCAGCAATAGATGTCCATGTCAGCGTTTAGCAATTCCTGAAAAAGAACAATGAGGTCTCTGTGTCATTCTGAGAACAGAGACCAGGGACTCCTAGGCCCTGCCCACCTGGGACTGCTCTGTGCCTGTGGCTGACTGGGCTCAGGGGCTCCTGTTCCCAGGCCCCTCCCTCTCCTACTCACCACCCCCGATCCTGTTTTGACTGCTGTTTCCTGGAAAGCTCAGGAAGGTGTGGGTAGAGGCAGCTACTGGGTCACCTTTGGACTGTGGGTCAGAGAATTCATCATCTACACTCACCTGTTAGATGGGAACATCTGTTCTATGACCAGGGATAGGGACTTGGGAAGGGGAGGAAGGCTGGACATCAGGGTCAGTGAGGGAGGGTCAACAAGGCTGAGAGTGCAGTGAGCAGGTACTGGGCGGTGCCTGGAATGTTCTGGGTCCTGACACGCCAGAGCTTATTTCCCTGTGTCTGTTTTAGCCCTTTTTCTCAGGAGTTACCAGCTCTGGGTCCTGAGCAGTTACCAGCTCTGGGTCCACTTCTGGACTGATACCCCAGTTTCTGTCCAAATTCTAATCTACCATCACTAACTAACCCAGGATCACTGACAGAAGTCCCCAGCACCCACTCTCCACCTGCTGTCCTCCAGGGTTCCCCGAGACCCAGGGAAGGAAGCAGGCGGACTCAGGACAGGTTTGTGGTGGTCCTTTCCCTGAAGAGTGGCCCAGACACTGGCCAGGTCCAGGCTAACCTTGTCCTGGTCCAAATGAGAAGGGCTGTCTGTGCTGTGTGGGGGACGACAGTGCCCCTGCCCTGGGCCTGCACAGCTGGGTCCCCTGTGTGTGGGGAGGTGGAGGACGTACCAGGGAGGTGGGGCCATCAGAAGGACCTTGGCCTGAGGGCAGAGACAAGAGTTAGCAGGAGGGTGTGAGGAGGGCTGGACGCCTGCTGCAGGAGGGACTGGGGGTCCTCTGTTTTCAGTGTTTGGGGAGATGGCATGTCCTGGGAGTGACCCTGTAGTCCTTTCAGTGGTCCAGTGAGCCCAGGAGCCTGAGGAGAAGACCAGTGTCACAGGTGTGGGCTAACATGACCACGTAGGTCCCCTTGCCTGAGTGTTTGATGACAGGGCTGCTGGAAGCCCCAGGGAAAAGTCCAGACCTGGAGGGTGGTTGATTGCAAGAGTGGACGCTGTGGGGCAGCACTAGGTGCTCCCAGCACCTGTGGCTGAAGGGCACTCACTGGGTGTGGATGCTGGGAGCGGTGCTCTCTGAGGCCGTGCTAGACACTGGCCCTAGGAAAGGTCAGGCTCACCCATGAAGGTGCAAGGAGAGGTCAGGCACTGGGGCCATTGGGAGGGAGGAGGGCACCACATTTCCAAGAGGATGTGAAACCTTCTCTCTCCCTCAGGTCTGTGCTACAAAGAGGCCCAGGAGATTGGAGCTGAGGAAAGGCCTTCAGAAGCCATTTCCGCCCTAGGCCAGAGGTGACGGTCCCTCTCAGATGCAGAGCCAGAACATTGGCTGAGGGGCCCTTAGGGACTGCAGAATCAGGAAGCATGAAAGCAGAAGGGTTTGACTGAGTGGAAGAGTTCAGGCCCTGGGCAGGAAAGCAGGGTCACCATGTGTGCAGGGCCGTGGGGGAGCCACATGCATCTTGACTCTCCCTGACCTCGGTGATCCTACTGTGGCCAGACCCTCTGCTCAGCCCAGGAGGGGCTGAAATGTGACAGTGGCCTTGTGCTCTCTCTACCCACCTGACCAGGAGGCAAAGAAATTTCCTGAACACACTATCCTGGCTGGGCCCTGGCACTCCCAGCTCATATGTCAAGGTCCATGGGTAACCCGGTATTTGTGGGGCAGCTGACTCACCAGCCTCTCCAGGTCCCTCCATTTGCCCTGAGTGACCTGGGACAGGACCACCCCTCAGATACATGGATTCACCCCTCACTGTGGTGGATGAAATAAACTGGAGGAGGTGGCATTTTTCAGCAGTAGATGTCACAGAAAGTGCTACAGGTTTGCTATGTGAGGAAAGGACAGTGGTGTGGGGACAGGTCCCTAGTGACCAGGGTACAGAGTAGGGAGCCATTAAGGCACCAGCCCAGGGTCAGCAGCTGCTGAGGGAGGAGCCACTGGGGAAGAGAGGGGAGGGTCCTCAGGAAGTCTGGAGGTGTGAGTCAGGCCCAGAATCTGAGGACCGGTCTTCTTCCTTCAGGCCTGGGGTCAGCCTGGGGTGGGATCAGGTGGGGAGAAGCCTTGGTACCTTCCAGTTCTTGTGTGGAGCAGGAAACACCCCAGGGCAGCCACCAGAGCCACCCCGACCAGGACCCCGGTCACGATGCCGGCAATGGCACCCACGGAGAGGCCTGAGGTCTTCTCTTCTGCTGAGAGGAGAAGAGAAAGGGGAAGAAGGTCCAGGTCTCAGGGAACCACGCCAGGCCCTGCCGGGGGCCCACACCTGGGGGAACCAAATGGCCCCAAGGTCCGAGTGCAGTTTGTCATGTCGCCATCACCAGGTCCTCTCGACTCTGCTTCTGGCGATTTCCTCATGTTTGGTTTTGAAACCCTGTTTGTAACCTGGGCTTGGTTTTCTCCAGGGCAACTGTGCCCTGTCCTCCTCATGTCCTGCTAATCCTTTTCCCTTTTCTTCCTTCCACCTCACAGACTGTCCAGCCAAGGCCCAGCCTCTGGTGGGAGGTACAGGAGAGGCATCCTGAGGTGACACAGCACATGGAGAGGGAGAGGGCGGGGGCCCCTCACACCCTTTATCAGGAAGCCTCCTCTGCAGCACCTGGGCCCCTTCTGGGACAGCAGCATTGCTTTTCACAGGGACAGCCCCTTCCTTGAGGCCACACCTCAGATCCCTGTTGCCCTGAGTTCAGGTCCCAGCACGAGCTCTTTTGGGGGCACATTCACAGCACAGCGGTGCATCTATTAAAGTGTGTCTGTGATTTCTGGGAGGGGTTACAATGGACGTTGGGGAAGGAGGGAGTATCAGGCCTGTCCCTCTCTGGTTCCAGGGAGGACTTGCATGGAGTGGGGCAGGTAGGAACTTCTTGTTCACTGGTCACTGGGGAATGAGGACACCCAGCCCAGTCCTCAGGGCTTCAGAGGGTTGGATTCAGATGCACAGGATTTCTCAATTAAAGCTGGAATGGACACTCCTGTGAGTGTCCTGGACCAGCCCTGTGAGGTAGAGGCTGGACCATCTGTTAAGGGAGGGCACTTGGTCCTAGAGTCAAAGGTGGTGAGTCTGCATTTGCTCTCACTCCCAGACCAGACTGTCCCCTCCAGGCTGCCAGTGTCTGGGATTAAACCACCTGAGCCACTGACTGCTCCTGGTCCCCAGACAGAGGCCTCCAGCTTGCAGAGGACGGGGCTCTGGCAGCAGCCTGACATGGGCCTCTCATCTGCCACCCCTGGTCTGTATGACCTGATGGGCAGCTGTGTCCCGGGCCTCAGTTTCCCTTACTGGACACACGGAGGTGGAGTCTGGGTTGCCCTGTTGTCTGTGCACCAACCTTGAGACTCTCACAGTGGCCTGACCTTGGTGTGGAGGAGCTGCCCAAACAGAAGCGTCCACTGTTATTTGTCTCCAAGTGAGAGCGGCCTGGGCTGGACCCCAGGTGGACCCGGAGCTCAGGGACACCTCCTAGCTCTGCTCCTCCCCTCGGGAACACCGGCCTTCCCGTGGGGCTCATAGAAGTCCATCAGGGCTCCTGGCTTGGCCTGAGGCACCTGTCCATCTGTGCTCATCACACCCAGTCCTGGGGGAAGGAGATGCCCGGGTGCCCTTGCCCAGATGTGGCTCCTGGGCCTGAGCACTGGCTGGTGCCCACTTCCAGGAACTACCAGATTCAGACAGGCAGTAGATCATGGCTCCTCAGTAGCCCTAAACAGGAAGCCACAAGGTCCCCAGGTCACCTGGAGCCAGGAGCCTGGCACAGAGGTCTGGAGCAGGGGCTTCCTGGGGCTGCCCTTCTCTGTGAGGCTCCAGGGCCCTCAGGCCAGGCCTGACTCAGTCCTGAGGTCTTTCTCAGGACTGGCTCCTGGAAGGACACAGGCTGGGCTGGCTGCTCTGCCTGGGCCGAGTCTCCCACCAGACCCCCCTTCTCTCTGCCAGTGGATTCAGGCAGAGGATGGGGATCTTCTGAAGTCTGTCTGCATGGCGTGTGTCCTGCACTGCAGGCTCCAGCTCCACTGTGGGGACACAGCAGAGGGGGAGGTAGCAGAGTCCAGTCTCAGGGTCCCGTGTGTGCAGTGGAATTAACCCCTCCAGCCCCAGGGCCCTGCAGGATCACTCACCATGGACGCGGAACTCCCCAGTTGCTACTTCATTACTAAAATCATTTCTTGTGGTTTGTAGGGTGTAGGATCCTGTGTCCTCCTGTGTCACGTTCACAAACAGCAGGGAGCCATTGGGGTATATAGTCTCTCGACCACTGAAGGCAGTCCCTGGGGTAGCTGTCTGTGTGAGGATCGAGTATGACACAATTTGATGTCTGCTGTCTGTTATGTTCCCTTTGAACCAGGTGTAGCCTACAACATTCTCTGATGCGTTGTGAACAAGTAGAAGAACATCTGTCCCTTCAGCAGCATCAACAGGCACTGGTTCAATAGTGAGTTGGCCAGTGGGTTGTGGGTTCCAGAAGGTTAAAAGTGAGACTAGGAGGGAAGAGAGAGCCATCCATCAATACTGGAATCTTCGTATTTGGTGGAAATATGGGGTCCAGTCCTCAGCAGGAGTCTTCATTCATCAGACTGTGTGTGTGTGTGTGTGTGTGTGTGTGTGTCTGGGTCACGGCCAGCAGCATGGCCCCCTCCTTCAGTGCCCCTGACCTGTCACCCTGCCTGAGGAACACATGAACACATGTCCCTGGGTGTCTGCAGGGCTGCCCCTCAGTGCCCTCAGATCCCTGCTCACACCCAGGTTTCCTGGGCACCCACCTCCCCTGACCACCTCCTTACAGGCCTGGGTCCTCCTGTGGACATGTCCCTGCTCTCTGCCCTGCTACATCTGGTCAGCGCCTGGCCTGGCTCCACTCTCGCTGCTGCTCCGTCTCCCTGACCTCTAGAAAGGAGGCTCCAGGGGACAGAGACTAGTCTGGGGCTTGCTGGAGCCCAGGGCCTGGGACAGACTCAGACCCCTGTGGATGAATGAGGCAGCGTCCCTGCCCTGAGCGTCCAGGTGTCTATGTGCCAGCCTCTGAGGTTGGTGGCTGCTGACATTGTCTGCTGCTCAAGTGGCCTTTCTGTTTGGAGAGTGGCCCTGATAGTTGTTAACACTGGTTTTCAAAGTACCATGGCCCGTGCTGATTCACTTGGAATGAGAACCAACCCCTGAGCTCTCTGACCCTGTCATCAGTTCTGGGTCACTGAGGGTTTCTGTTGGTGAGTCTCTGTCTGTCTTCTGTGTTCTGTTCCCACAGGGTTCCCAGTGAAGCCCTGTGTCCCCTGTGAGGGTCGTGTAATCCCCGGGGGACACCAGCAAGACTCTGTGCTCCCACCTCCCGCCCTCTTTCAGGGCATTGTCCCTCTTACCTGCCAGCAGGATCCCCTGCCAGGGGATGCACCCTCTGCGGGCACAGGCTGAGGCAGGCTGCATGGTCCTCTGCCCTCTGTCCTCCTCTGGGAAGGGCTCAGCTGCAGGCCCGCTGGGAGCAGAGGTCCAGGCCAGTCAGCGCTGCTGCCCTGCTCCTCTCTGAGCTCAGCCTGCTCCCAGGGCAGGAGCTCTTTGCTGGGTCACGTGGGCCAGGGCGGGGTCTCTGTCCAGGAAGCCTCTCTGCCCCTCCCCTTGGTCCTGCCTCCTGTCCCTTCTGCTTTCCCTGCTGTTTCATTACTGCACACCACACCCTGAGAAGCAAGGCTGGTGGGACCCTGTCCCCTGAGAGAACTGAGAGAACTGGCTCCCCCAGCACCGGCCTCAGCTGTGTCCTGGCCTCAGGGCTTCAGCACCACACGGGGAACCCTGGGTCCCCACAGCCCTGGGCATATCCCTTTATGATAGAGAACCCCAGTTTGACTCTACTTCTTCCCCATGTTCTTAAATGCTCTGGTAAGTGGATTTCCTGCCAGCAGGAAGGTGACACACTTGTTCTGGAGGCTAGAAAGTGGCCCACTGAGGTATGACTGGTAAGAGAACCTGCCCTCTATTTTGATGTCACCAGCCTAGCCTTACAGTCCCACATCCAAGTGTCTCAGAGGGAGCTTCAGGATCTGGGCATGCAGGGGCAGGTGACCTGTGTCCTAGGAAGGGAGGATGTGGCCATGGGAGGCAGGTGACCGTGGGCTCTGCTGCCCTTGGGTAAAGATGTCAAAGAGAGATCTTCTTCTCTCCATTTGTTGGTGGAGCTGTGACTCAGGCCTGCCCATATCCTCTGTGGCTGTCCTCTGTCCTCTGCCTGAATGGTTCTCTTGGGGTCACCCTGCCTTTCCCTGTCGGTGACGCCAGGAAGGAGGGGATTACATAGGATCTGGGACTCAGCAGGGTTCTCTCAGGACCAGGAAGGAGTGTGGACACAGTAGGTAAGTGGGAGGGAGACCTGGGACCATTGGTGCCGGGTGGAAAAAGGCGACACCTCCATCTGCAGCCAAAGCCAAGCTCCTGCCTCAAAGAATCAACATGTTGAGTCTTGACTGTGAGTAACAATGTCGCCCCCTGGAGGTCACGAGGAGACCTGTGGCCAGTGTCAGGGTCTGTAGCCCGGATGCTTCCTAGGGTCTAAATGTTGAGAGCTGGTCTTGACCCCTGGGCACAGCAGGATCTGACCCTCAGGCTGCAGGGTGATTCCTGTTCACTGAGTGTCCCCACGCTGCCTGACACCCAGGGCAGGCTGAGTCTAGGGAGCAGAAGGGAGATATCCTGGGGACTCCTGCTCAGAGTTGGGACAACTTCGCACCCAGGGATGGGCAGCCTCCGGAGGAGTCATCTCATCCCTCCAAGATTTCAAAAGCAGGACATGCAGAGGTGTCTCTCGAAGCTTTGGGGAGTGGTAACCAGCATGGGCGCTGGTTCCAGAACACCAGGTTTCTCTCCATCATGGCATGTAGGGACTTGACTTCCAAGTCATCATTGTCCCTGTCTGGCTTCTGCTTCGACCTCCTCACAGGGTCCAGAAACTGGAGGGGCTCCCACCTGCATCTCAGCCAGGGTTCCATGGGTTCCTCTGTTGGGAAGAAAAAGCCCTGGGGGTCAGCCTGGAAAATATCCTGTGCTCCAACCTCTTGAATGTCACTAGTAGAGAAAAGCTTGAAACACAGTTCCTGTGCATGCCAGATTATCTGATCCCTCTCCTGGGATGAGATTTCTTATGAAAATTAAATGCACGGATAACATTGTCAAGGACTGTTTCAGAATTTGAATTTAAGAAAATGTCCGGGGCTGGGGAGATAGCTCAGTTGGTAGAGAGCTTGCCTTGCAAGCACAAGGCCCTGGGTTCGATCCCCAGCATGGCAAGAAAAAAAAAAAAAAAAAAAAAAAAGAAAGAAAGAAAGAAAATGTCCAAAACTAGAAAAGATAAAAGAAAGCTATAGGTGTGGAAGTATATTTTAGTACAGAAAATTAGAAAGTAAAAGAAATGTTTGTGGATGAGAAAGTATTTGTATGGTAAAGTCATACATTTGGGCTAAAGTCCAAATGAAAAAGGACAAAACTAAGGATGTAAACAAGTTTAAATGTAAATTTTAAGGATGTAAATGATACCTCCGGTTACAGGTGACGAATTCTGCTTCCTCAGGTGTTGAAGTGTAACAACCAGAGAAGCACACCAAGGCAAGCATTTATTAAGCAGATTTTATTTAAAAATAGTAACACAGACTTCTCCTCAGAGGGAGAAGAGGGCCATGGCTGATGTTCTAGAATCCCAAGAAATGAGCGCACCCTACATCTTTTATAGATTTGGGTCTTCTTTGTTCTGTTCTCTCCCCCTTTATCTCTCTCCTTCCTGTCTACGTGACTAGGCCCAGGAGATGCAGGTGACATAGCAAAAAGATGAGAGGCAGGTGGCAGGGGAAGAAGGGCCACAGGGAGGATTCAGGCAGGTAGGGGCCCAGGGGGCATTAATTAGCAACTCCTGGCCTGCAGCTTTTTGGGAGGGGTAGTTAGGCAGGTAACCTTTGTGATCCCAAGGGCACCTGAGACACTGACATTCCAATCTCCCAGGGGCGATCTCCAACTTCCCAGACTCATGGTCTTCATTCCTGGATTCCAGCAGATTCCCCATTCTACATTACCTGCCTGGCCTCAATTCTGATCTCATAAATGTTTCAGTAAGTCGCAGAAAGTCTGTGGAAGGTAAATCTCAAAAAGTTTGTGCTTGTGATTAAATTGGCTATAATTAGCAAAGTCAAGTTATTTGAACTTTAATGTACTGATATGAAGCAAAGTCTGAAATATTGATTACTTGGGGAAACTAAATCTTAAAAGAATTAGGGTTCATACCTGTTTTGTCTTTTAAAGTATTACTTTGTAACTGCTTAAATAATCATCTTATTTTAGGTTATAACACTATAGTTGTCACCCTAAATATATGTGACTAGGTATAGGTATACATCTGAGAACTATATCTAAACCTTGTCTAAGTGTTATGCAAAAGCTTATAAAATGAAAGTTTATGTAAGTTTTCCAGCAAGATAACTAGTAAGTGCTCTCTTTTATACATTGATCTCTTTTATACATCTTAAATCTGTTTAATTTGACTAAGTCCGCTTCTGATCATTAACACTGTTTCCTAAATGTATAAGCGATTTAAGGCCATCCTTTGATTTTTGTTAACCCTTGCAGACCGTGGTTGTTGTTACCGTGCTCTCTGGATTGTACCTAAAAATTAAGCAGATTAAATGTAAAGCTTAGGAGAGCCCAAGTTGGCCCAACTTTGCCAAGTTGATGTTCTCCAAACTCAAATTATCTGTAACAAGAGTCTCAGATTTGTAGGAAAATAACAAATGTGGTTGGTATTTACTCATGTTATTTGATGTTTTATAGCTGGATAAAGTAAAAACCTGTTGTCTGTAAGTTGTATGTACAATACTGAGTTACTCTTCACACTGGAGTTGGCATTTAAATGCATTTTTGGAAGATAATAAGGACAGCCTGATCTATTTAAAAGCGACATTATAAAACAGGGAAGCCTTCTGCCACTTTTTCCACAAGAAGAAAGTTAAAAGCTTTCTTAGCCTTTTTTCGATCCATGTTTCAGATGTACTATTGATTTGTGTTATTTGTGAAGAGCCCCACCTCACCTGAGAGGGCTCTGCCTCCCACCTTACTCCTTGTTAGAATGGCTCCAAAATAGGCTCAACTTCAGTTCATTTAAAGTTGTTTTCAAAAGTTTGATTTTTGTTGTAAAGTTTACTGTGATCTCAAACAGGGGAGATAATATATAACTAAGTAAAGGTTCAAGATCATAAAAGTGAAAAAGAAAAAGCCTTGTGAACCCTCAGCCCTTCTGAGATGGAAACTTGTGCTAAGTTCTCCTCATGCCCCAGAGTCCTTGGGCTGCTGAGATATCTGCAGGGGACCCTGGGTGCACGACTCCACAGGACTGGTGTCCTTGAGCCTGGGTCACCTCATGCTTCCTCTATGGTCACATGGGGCTCTGTCTTTCCTTGGTAGAGATTCTATCTGGGACGGAGAGTTAGTGCCAGATCAGGCATGTGTGAGTGGAGGAAGGAACGCACCTGCCCAGGCCCTCCTGGGTGAAGTGGTGTCTCTCTTGGGGTAGAGATGGAGGGAGGTTTTCAAGTTTCTAGAAGAAATCAGGGTTTGACCCCTCACTGTTAGGAGGCCTCTGTCTTCCCCCATCACTACCAGGGTGAAAGCCTCTTCTCTGGGCAGCTTTGGGCACTTGTTGGCCATCTCCAAAGCTGAGGCCAGTGTTCTTTTGTCCACATGGAACATACTCTGATTTGGGGCCACAGGGAGGTCATGGGATTGGATTGATGGGCTCTCCAGCCATTTCATGGATATTTATGGAGCATCATTACATGTCTAGAACTGGGCTGGGAATCCCATGGAATGCAGGATACCACGGTCCCCGAATTCATGGAAGCTCTCTTGTTCAGGGGAGGGAGACACCCAGGGAGCACCTGGAGGAGCCATCTGTCTGGGGTTTGAAAGGAAGAACATGCACAGGTGTCTCTTGAATATGTTCATGGACAACATGGTGCCCTATTAGGAATCCATGGCACTCTCTTGCCTTCTGACTTTTGGTGAGAGTTGTTTTCTGTTTATTTTCCGCTTCTCAGAGTCGAAGGCAGGTGGGAGGCTTTTCCTTTCTGCCTCTCCCACAGGTTACACGACCTGAGCACAGGTGACACTTGCAGGCCTTGGGATAAGCATGCAAGGCTGGCAGTGAGCAGGGCAGGAGGGCTGTCCCCTGTCTGTGAGCATCGGTGGAGGGGGAGGGGAGCAGGAGGCTGAGGAGTGTGGCTGAGGCAGGGGCACAGGCAGGTCCCTGAGGGGTGGAGGGCGTCCCAGGTAACCCTGCAAAAGCAGGACCTGCTATCACAGGGAGAAGCAAGGTGGTGGTCATCCTGCTGCAGCTGGCCTGGGTGGAGAGGAGCCTGGAGGACCTTCTGGCCAGTGGGGAGGCCAGGCGTGTCCTACCTGTCCATCCCTTTCACAGGTAGGAGGAGGGATGGGCCTGGGTGTTTCCTGGAGAGTGGCATTGCCTAGTGGCTGCTAGTGACCAGTGCCTCTCCCTGGAGTGGGTCAGGAAGGACCTGAAGCTGTGGTCTGGACTACGGACTGGTATCAGAGGCAGCCTGTGGTCCCGCTCCCCTGAGCGAGGAGAGGGCCTAGGTGCCCCTGCAGGCTGAAGCCTCAGACGTCTCACCAGGGGAGTCTGCTCAGACACCTGCTAAGAGTTCAGTGAGCAGGTGCTGCGCAATGCCTGGAAGGTGCTTGTCTCTGTAGGGTCAGAGCTTACTTCCCTGTGTGTGCTTTAGACTTTCTTCTCACGAGTCTGAGTAGGAGTCTAGCTCTGGGTCCTGAGCACCAGCCTCCACCCCAGTTTCTGTTCTCCCTGCACCATCATTAACCCATTTCTGACTAATACTCCTAATTCCCATGCTGCACCTGCTCCGTTCCAGGGGTCCCCAAGACAAACAGAGAGACCCAGTGTGGGTTCATGTCAGGGAGAGGATGGTCCTGCTCCTGAAGAGTGGCCCAGCTCCTGACCAGGGCTAGGCCTACCCTTTCCTGGCTGAACATGAGAGGGTGATCTGTTCTGTGTGAGGTTTAACAATTCCCCTGCCCTGAGCCTGCACAGCAGGGTCCCTGTGGAAAGTTTTTTGGGGGGACTTACCAGGGAGGTCGAGCTGTCAGAGGGACCCTGGCCTGGGGGCAGAGACAGGAGTTAGCAGGAAGGTATGGGAGGCCTGGGGATCCTCAGCTCTCAGAATGTCTATTTTTTTTTTTTTGTCCTTGAACCTTTTTTTTTTTTTATTGTAAACAAATGGGATACATGTTGTTTCTCTGTTTGTACATGGCGTAAAGGCATACTATTTGTGTAATCATAAATTTACATAGGGTAATGTTGTTTGATTCATTCTGTTATTTTTTCCCTTCCCTCCACCCCTCCCACCCCTCTTTTCCCTCTATACAGTCCTTCCTTCCTCCATTCTTGCCCCCCTCCCTAACCCTAACTCTAACCCTAACACTAACCCTTCCCTCCCCCCTTTATGTGTCCTCATCTACTTATTAGCGATATCATTCGACCTTTGGTTTTTTGAGATTGGCTTATCTCACTTAGCATGATATTCTCCAATTTCACCCATTTGCCTGCAAATGCCATAATTTTATCATTCTTTATGGCTGAGTAATATTCCATTGTATATATATATACCACAGTTTCTTTATCCACTCATCAATTGAAGGGCATCTAGGTTGGTTCCACAGTCTGGCTATTGTGAATTGAGCAGCTATGAACATTGATGTGGCTGTATCTCTGTAGTATGCTGATTTTAAGTCCTTTGGGTATAGGCCAAGGAGTGGGATAGCTGGGTCAAATGGTGGTTCCATTCCAAGTTTTCTAAGGAATCTCCACACTGCTTTCCAGAGTGGCAGCACTAATTTGCAGCCCCACCAGCAATGTATGAGTGTACCTTTTTCCCCATATCCTCTCCAACACCTATTGTTGCTTGTATTCTTGATAATCGCCATTCTAATTGGGGTGAGATGGAATCTTAGGGTGGTTTTGATTTGCATTTCTCTTATTACTAGAGATGTTGAACATTTTTCCATATGTTTGTTTATTGCTTGCAGATCTTCTTCTGTGAAGTGTCTATTCATTTCCTTAGCCCATTTGTTGATTGGATTATTTGCATTTTTGGTGTAGAGTTTTTCGAGTTCCTTATAGATTCTGGAGATTAGTGCTCTATCTGAAGTATGATTGGTAAAGATATTCTCGCACTCTGTAGGCTCTTTCTTCGCATTGATGATAGTTTCCTTTGCTGAGAGAAAGCTTTTTAGGTTGAATCTATCCCAGTTATTGATTCTTGCTTTTATTTCTTGTGCTATGGGAGTCCTGTTGAGGAAGTCTGATCCTAAGCTGACATGTTGAAGATCTGGACCTACTTTTTCTTCTATAATTTGCAGGGTCTCTGGTCTGATTCCAAGGTCCTTAATCCATTTTGAGTTTAGTTTCGTGCATGGTGAGAGATATGGGTTTAGTTTCATTCTGTTGCATATGGATTTCCAATTCTCCCAGCACCATTTGTTGAAGAGGCTATCTTTTCTCCATTGCATACTTTTGGCCCCTTTGTCTAGTATGAGAAAATTGTATTATTTGGGTTTGTGTCCATGTCCTCTATTCTGTGCCATTGATCTACCTTTCTATTTTGGTACCAATACCATGCTGTTTTTGTTACTATTGCTTTGTAGTATAGTTGAAGTTCTGGTATTGCAATACCCCCTGTTTCATTCTTCCTGCTAAGGATTGCTTTAGCTATTCTGGGTTTCTTATTCTTCCAGATGAATTTCATGATTGCTTGCTCTATTTCTGTAAGGTATGTCATTGAGATTTTAATTGGAATTGCATTGAATCTGTATAGCACTTTTGGTAGTATGGCCATTTTGACAATATTAATTCTTCCTATCCAAGAACATGGGAGATCTTTCCATCTTCTAAGGTTTTCTTTAATTTCTTTCTTTAGTGTTCTGTAGTTCTCATTGTAGAGGTCTTTTACCTCTTTTGTGAGATTGATTCCCAAGTATTTTATTTTTTTTCGAGGCTACTGTGAATGGGGTAGTTCTCCTGATTATTCTTTCCAAAGATTCATCACTTATGTATAAAAATGCATTAGAATTATGTGCATTGATCTTATATCCCGCTACTTTACTGAATTCACTTATGAGTTCTAAAAGTTTTCTGGTGGAATTTCCTGGTTCCTCTAAATATATAATCATATCATCAGCAAATAGGGATAGTTTGAGTTCTTCTTTTCCTATTCGTATCCCTTTAATTTCTTTGGTCTGTTTAATTGCTCTGGCTAGAGTTTCAAGGACTATATTGAATAGAAGTGGTGAAAGAGGGCATCCCTGCCTTGTTCCAGTTTTTAGGGGGAATGCTTTCAGTTTTTCACCATTTAGAATGATATTAGCCATGGGCTTAGCATAGATGGCCTTCACAATGTTAAGGAATAATCCCACTATCCCTATTTTTTCTAGTGTTTTGAGCATGAAGGGATGCTGTATTTTATCAAATGCTTTTTCTGCATCTGTTGAAATAATCATGTGATTCTTGACTTTAAGTCTATTGATATGGTGAATTACATTTATTGATTTCCTGATGTTGAACCAACCTTGCATCCCTGGGATGAAACCCACTTGATCATGGTGCACTATCTTTTTAATATGTTTTTGTATGCGATTTGCTAAAATTTTGTTGAGAATTTTTGCGTCGATGTTCATTAAGGATATTGGTCTGAAATTTTCTTTCCTCGATGTGTCTCTGTCTGGTTTAGGTATCAGGGTGATATTGGCTTCATAGAATGAGTTTGGGAGGGTTCCCTCCTCTTCTATTTCATGAAATACTTTGAGGAGTATTGGAATGAACTCTTCTTTAAAGGTTTTGTAGAACTCGGCTGAGAACCCATCTGGTCCCGGACTTTTCTTTGTTGGTAGGCTTTTGATGACCTCTTCTATTTCATTACTTGAAATTGGTCTATTTAAATTGTGTATGTCCTCCTCGTTCAGTTTAGGCAATTCATATGTCTCTAGAAACCTGTTGATGTCTTTGAAATTTTCTATTTTGTTGGAGTATAGATTTTCAAAATAGCTTCTAAATATGTTTCGTATTTCGATCGTGTCTGTTGTGATATTTCCTTGTTCATTCCGAATTTTAGTGATTTGGGTTTTCTCTCGTCTTCTCTTTGTTAGTGTGGCTAAAGGTTTATCAATTTTGTTTATTTTTTCAAAGAACCAACTATTTATTTTGTCAATTTTTTGTATTGTTTCTTTTGTTTCAATTTCGTTGATTTCAGCTCTGAGTTTAACTATTTCCTGTCTTCTACTACTTTTGGTGCTGTTCTGTTCTTCTTTTTCTAGGGCTTTGAGCTGTAGTGTTAGGTTGTTTATTTGTTGAGTTTTACTTCTTTTATTAAATGCGCTCCATGAAATAAATTTCCCTCTAAGTACTGCTTTCATAGTGTCCCAGAGATTTTGATATGATGTTTCTTTGTTCTCATTTACCTCTAAGAATTTTTTAATTTCCTTCCTAATATCTTCTGTTATCCATTCATCATATAATAGCATATTGTTTAATCTCCAGGTGTTGGAATAGTTTCTGTTTTTTACTCTTTCATTTATTTCTAACTTCAATCCATTATGATCTGATAGAATATAAGGTAGTGTCTCTGTCCTCTTGTATTTGCTAACATTAGCTTTGTGGCATAATATATGGTCTATTTTAGAGAAGGATCCATGTGCTGCTGAGAAGAAAGTGTATTCGCTCTTGGTTGAATGGTATATTCTATAAATGTCCATTAAGTCTAAATTATTGATTGTGTTATTGAGATCTATGGTTTCTTTGTTCAATTTTTGTTTGGAGGATCTGTCCAGTGGTGAGAGAGGTGTGTTAAAATCACCTAGTATTATTGTGTTATGGTCTATTTGGTTTCTGAAATTGAGAAGGATTTGTTTGACATACATGGATGACATACATACACTGTTTGGGGCATAGATGTTTATGATTGTTATATCTTGCTGATTTATGCTTCCCTTAAGCAGTATGAAATGTCCTTCTTTATCCCTTCTGACTAATTTTGGCTTGAAGTCCACATTATCGGAAATGAGGATGGATACTCCAGCTTTTTTGCTGAGTCCATGTGCATGGTATGTTTTTCCCATCCTTTCACCTTTAGTCTATGAGTATCTTTTTCTATGAGGTGAGTCTCTTGCAGGCAACATATTGTTGGATCTTTCTTTTTAATCCAATCTGCCAGTCTATGTCTTTTGATTGATGAATTCAGGCCATTAACATTCAGGGTTATTATTGAGATATGATTTGGTTTCCCAGTCATTTGGTTCATTTTTAAAATTTTATTTATTTATTTGACACGACTTGATTCCTCCTTTATTTGACAATTCCTTTAGGATAATTCCTCCCTTTGCTGATTTGCTTCTTTGTTTTTCATCTCTTCCTCATGGAATATTTTGCTGAGAATGTTCTGTAGTGCTGGCTTTCTTTTTGTAAATTCTTTTAGCTTTTTTTTATCATGGAAAGATTTTATTTCATCGTCAAATTTGAAGGTAAGTTTTGCTGGGTATAAGATTCTTGGTTGGCATCCATTTTCTTTCAGAGCTTGAAAAATGTTGTTCCAGGCCCTTCTAGCTTTTAGGGTCTGGATTGAAAAATCTGCTGATATCTGTATTGATTTCCCCCTGAATGTAATTTGGTTCTTTTCTCTCACAGCCTTTAAAATTCTGTCTTTATTTTGTATGTTAGGTATTTTCATTACAATGTGCCTTGGTGTAGGTCTGTTGTAATTTTGTGTATTTGGAGTCCTATAAGCCTCTTGAACTTGATTTTCCATTTCATTCTTCAGATTTGGGAAATTTTCTGATATTATTTCGTTGAATAGATTGTTCATTTCTTTGGTTTGTTTCTCTAAGCCTTCCTCAATCCGAATAATTCTTAAATTTGGCCTTTTCATGATATCCCATAGTTCTTGGAGATTCTGTTCATGATTTCTTACCATCTTCTCTGTTTGTTCAACTTTGTTTTCAAGGTTAAACATTTTGTCTTCAATGTCTGAGGTTCTGTCTTCCAGGTGTTCTATCCTATTGGATATGCTTTCTATGGAGTTCTTAATTTGGTTTATTGTTTCCTTCATTTCAAGGATTTCTGTTTGGTTTTTTTCAATATCTCTAACTCTTTATTGAAATGATCTTTTGCTTCCTGTATTTGCTCTTTTAACTGTCGATTGGTGCGATCATTCAATGACTGCATTTGCTCTTTCATCTCATCGTTTGCTTCCCTGATCATTTTAATTATGTACATTCTGAACTCCCTTTCTGTCATTTCTTCTGCCATGCTGTCATTGGGTTTTATTGATGTAACATCTAGATTTGTTTGGGGCATATTCTTCCCTTGTTTTCTCATGTTGTTCAGGTATCAGTGGACCGCTGAGATATTGCAGATTTCCTCTATTGACTTATAATGTCCCTGAAGATTTCTATATATTCCCTCTTAGCCTTCAGTAGGCTGAAGTCTTGGAGGAAGTTGATAATGCGGTGCTCCACAAGGAAGCTGCCTCTCTAGGGGTGGTGGCCTTCAGGTGGGGTATATTCCCTGCTAGTGGGCAGAGGTGTCTCCACTTGTTGACCAATGGCCATCCAAAGGGGAACTAGGCTGCGGGCTGAGGCAAGGCCTGTTTGGGCCTGTGTCTCTGGTTTTACCGTCCTTGTGGGAAAACCTCACCCGGCAGGGAAGACTCACCCGGTGGGGAGGTCTCGCTGGTCGGTTCCCCTCCTAGAGGTGCCCCTCAATCTACAACTACTGCCTGGGCTGGGCTGCCTTCCTCTGCAACGTTCCCAGGGGCCCGGCCCTACCTCCTGGGCCTGGGAGCCTCACCCTTCGCTGTGAGTCTCCTTAGGCTGCCTCTCCTCAGAGAATCTGCCCTCAGTCCTGGAACCTTCGCTCCGCCCCTAAGCATGTCTCTGTGCGGCTCTTCCACCAAGAAGACTCCTAGGTCCTGGGACCCTGCTCTGCACCTAATCGCCCGGCTATGCGGCCCCTCCTCTGAGCAGCCACCTGGGGCCCCGTACAATCGCTCTGAGTCCCAGAGACCCGCCGCACGCCTCTTCCTCCAGACAGCCGCCCGGTGTTCCGGTGCGGTCACCAGGAGTCCAAGCAACTCACTGTGAGCCTCCTCCTCCCGCCAACCGCCCGTAGCCCTGGGCAGTCACTCCAAGTCCAAGAGACCCACCCCGTTCCTCCTCCTCCTCCAGGTAGCCCCCTGGGTGTTCAGGAGCGGTCACTGTGAGTCACTCTGAGTCGCTCTGAGTCCACGTGACCTGTTGCACGCCTCCTCCAGGCAGCCCCCCGGTGTTCAGGAGCGGTCGCTTTAAGTCCAAACAACTCACCAATTGCCTCCTCCTCTGAGCAGCCGCCTGGAGCTCCAACGCAGTCACTGTGAGTCCAAGCGACCTGCCGTGCTCCTCCTCCTCCTTCTCTGGGCAGGCCCTGGTGTTCAGGAAAGGTCGCTTTGAGTCCAAACAGCTCGCCACGCAGCTCCTCCTCTGGCAACCGCCTGTAGCTCTGGCGCAGTCGCTCCAAGTCCAAGCGCCTCGCCGTGCTGCTCCTCCTCCTCCTCAGGGCAGGCCCCGGTGTCAGGAGTGGTCGCTCTGAGTCCACACAGCTCTCCTCGCCACTCCTCCCCCGGGCAGCCGCCGGAGCCCCAGTGGTTGCTCCGAGTCCCAGCGCTGTGCTGAGCGGCCTCCTCTACGACGCTCCCAGTTGTCCGCGATCACTGCTCCAGCGGGGGGAGGGGTGTCTCGCCGGCAGCTCTACTCCACAAAGTTCCCTGCGTTCCGGGACTACCGCCCCCTCCGGGACGCCTCCCCAATGGGAGAGGCTCACCCGGCAGCTTTGAGTTGGTCCCAAGTCTCTCAATTTCTCCTCTTTTGAATCCTGAGTCCTGGAGCAACATGAAATGCAGCCACCCTCTGGTCCGCCACCTTGAAACCGACTCGAATGTTCCAGTTGTTGGACGAGGAGATGATAGGCTGTTAAGCAGCTTACTCTAAGAGGCAACAGTGCCGGTTTATTTGAGCCTGACGCAGAGCAGCAGAGCTCCCCAGCCGTCTGCTTCTCCACTGCCGGCTCTCAAGCACGCTGCAGGCAGCCCGAGTCAGAATGTCTATTTTAGTGACCTATCAGGTAAGGAGATCCAGGTCTGGGCTGGGTTCCCACTTCTTGAGTGTTTTAGGAGAGACCTTCTTGAAGCCCCAGGGAAAGGGTCCCTTTTTTTTTTTTTTTGGTGGTGCTGGTGATTGAACCCAAGGCCTTGTGTTTGCGAGGCAAGCGCTCTGTCAACTGAGCTCTCTCCCCAGCCCTCAACGCCAGGTGATTGGCTGCAGGAGTGGACTCCCAGGCACTCACAGGCTGAAAGGGCACTCACTGGGTGTCAGTGCTGGGCAGTAGTGCTCTCTGAGGCCATGAAGGATGATGGTCCTAGGAAAGGTCAGACTTATTCATGAGGGTGCAGGGAGTCAGGTAGGAATGAGGGGGACCCCTTTCCCAGTGAGAGGGGTGGAAACCTCTTTTCCCCATCAGTTCTGTGTTGGGAGAGGGCACAGAAGAAGGGAGCTGAGGACCCAAGAAAGAAACTTAAGCAGGAGGGTTTGACTGAGTGGAAGGGTCCAGACCCTGGACAGGAAAGCAGGGTCACCATGTGGGCAGGACACTGAAGGAGCCACATGCATCTTGACTCTCCCTGACCTCGGTAATCCTGCTGTGGCTAGACCCTCTGCTCAGCCCAGGAGGAGATGACATGTGACAGTGGCCTTGTGCTCTCTCCACCCACCTGGTCAGGAGGCAAAGGCCTTTCCAGGACACACTGTCCTAGCTGGGCCCTGGTACTCACAGCTCATATGTCAGGGTCCACGGATAACCCAGTATTTGTGGGGCAGCTGACCCACCAACCTCTCCAGGCCCCTCCATTTGCCCTGAGTGACCTGGGACAGGACCACCCCTCAGATATATAGCTTCACCCCTCACTTGGGTTGGATGGAAATAAGTGTAGGAGGTGCCATTTTTGAGCGCTAACTGTCAACAAGAAATACTCCAGGTTTGCTGTGTGCAGGAAGGACAGTGGTGTGGGGACAGGTCCCTAGTGACCAGGGAACAGAGGAGGGAGCCATTAAGGCAGCAGCCCAGGGCCAGCAGCTGCTGAGGGAGGAGCCATTGGGGAAGGAGAGGGAAGGGCCCTCAGGAAGTCTGGAGGCCCAGAATCTGAGGACGGGTCTTCTTCCTTCAGGCCTGGGGTCAGCCTGGGGTGGGATCAGGTGGGGAGAAGCCTTGGTACCTTCCAGTTCTTGTGTGGAGCAGGAAACACCCCAGGGTAGCCACCAGAGCCACCCCGACCAGGACCCCGGTCACGATGCCGGCAATGGCACCCACGGAGAGGCCTGAGGTCTTCTCTTCTGCTGAGAGGAGAAGAGAAAGGGGAAGAAGGTCCAGGTCTCAGGGAACCATGCCAGGCCCTGCCGGGGGCCCACACCTGGGGGAACCAAATGGCCCCAAGGTCTGAGTGCAGTTTGTCATGTCGCCATCACCAGGTCCTCCCGACTCTGCTTCTGGCGATTTCCTCATGTTTGGTTTTGAAACCCTGGTTGTGCTCTAAGCTTGACATTCACAGCAGCTGGGTCACTTTACTGCTCATGTTCCTCTTACGCCTCTTCCCCTTTTCTTCTTTTCCACCCCATGATAGCCTCGGAGGGCAGGCCCTAACCAGTCAACAGAAGTTGCTTAGTAGTAATGATAGTCATTGACTATTTCCCAGAGCTGCTATGTGTCCGAGCAGTGGGAAATACCCCACCTGCATCTTATCTGCTACTTCCATCCCAGTAAGGGAGAGGGATGTCACCCCATTGTGCAGATTTAGAACCTCAGACTTATGTGCTTAAGTAAGCTGACCTCTCTGCAGGGTGGATTTAGGTGACAGTTTCTGATCTATGCTGTGTGTCCTGCACTAAATGCTCCAACCACAACCTGGGGACACAATGTAGAGAGGAGGTAGGCAGGATTCAGGCGTGAGGGTCCTGTGTATGCAAAATGGAATTAACTTCTCCCGGCAGCCATAAGTCACAGAGAATCACTCACGTCATACTCTGAGTCATCCAGATACTTGGTCAGTGTCATAAGTTCTATTTATGGCTTATGGGGACAGCATCCTGTGTCCTCCTGGGTAGAGCAGTACGAATCCACTTGGGTTTATTTTATTTTTTTCTTTAGGTACTAGGGATTGAATTCAAGGGTGCTTTATCACCAAGTCAATTCCCCAGCCCTTTTTTATTTTTTATTTTTTTTATTTTGAGATGGGTTTTTGCTAAGTTTCCCAGGCTGACCTTGAACTTGTGATCCTCCTGCCTCAGCCTCCTGAGTACCTGGGATTACAGGATTGCACCACCACACCCAGCTCAGGGGTGCATAGTCTTTCAACTGCCACGTGCTGACCCTAGGGTACACACCTGGGAAATGTATGGGGACTCCAAGAATATTTCATATGTATAATATTCAATCCCTATAAGAATAAAAAATAGTTGTTTATTTTAAAAGAGGAAAGGAAAGGAAGTCATTCATGGGAGAGTAATGAAACTGAGTCATGAAGGAATATGATGTTTTAATTCTATACTCCTGATGTCAAAGAAAAAAGAAGACCACAAATAAACAGAGAACACATTCAAGAGCTTACCATATGTCATGTGGCTAATGATCTAAGAAGTTCACACTTCTTACACTACTATTAGCTGAGTGTGTCCAGCCTGTCGACATGGATGACCTACAGCCCAAGATTTTACCTTAGTGCAATGCAGCCCCTGTTTGGAACAGCGAGATTCTCATTCTATTCCTAGTTGTCACGCTGTGAGCAAAGCCAGTTCCCAGCACCTGCCTTTAGATGTACCTTCTCTTGTTTTATATGACAACACGGGTGTTGCCATGATAAGCCCTGTGTTTCCTGGTCACAGGAAAGTTCCCGGCTTCCCTCGTCTAGGACCACGCTGATGAGATCTGTCCTCAACAGCAGCAGTGACTCTGCATGGAACCAGTCATCTCTAAACAACGTGCCTTAAGGCTACTTACTAGATTTTCTCTCAGGCATTATCTAGGTATTACTTCTTGGAAAATAAGGACTCAGTGGCTCTCATTTCCATCACACAAAACATAAACCCCCTTCCCACTCCTATCTTTCCTGTATTTTCCTAAGACCAGTGTTTAGTGTGAATTTCATTTTGCCTCTTTAATTTTATTTTATTTGTTAGCCAAGTAACTGAGATTTCTTCCCAATTCCCCATTGATTAATTATGGATTTATCTCTTTGCAATTTGAAGCACAGGAGGACTACAGAGCATTCCAGCGGCAAGCAGGGGCCGGTTTAGAAACTTTTTGATAGCCTAGAAGACAAACTGGGTTCAAGTCTCTGCAGATTATGGTGTAGTGGTGCTGCCTCCTAGTGGTCACAGTACAAGTTGCAGCTCCTGACGGGGTTCTAGCCTTTCCTTTTCCCCTGTGGCAGAGGCAGAACCAATTACACAAATTGAAAGGTGATAACTTAACTTGAAAATGCAAAGATCCTTCTTCAAAAATCATTAAGCAGCCGGGTGCAGTGGCGCACACCTGTAATCCCAGCGACTTAAGAGCCTGAGGCAGGAGGATCTCGAGTTCAAAGCCAGCCTCAGTAACTTAGTGAGCCCCTAAGCAACTCAGTGAGACCCTGCCTCTAAATAAAATATAAAACGGGCTGGGGATGTGGCTCAGTGGTTAAGTGCCCCTGGGTTCGATCTGCAGTACCAAAAAAAGAAAAAAAAGAGAAAAGAATAAGAAAAAGAAAAAGGAAACAAATCATTAAGTAGCCAGGTCTGGTGGCACATATCTGTAATCCCAGGTATTCTGGAAGCTGAGGAGAAGGAAGGCAATTTTGAGACCAGCCTCAGCAATTTAGTGTGACCCTTTCTCAAATAAAAAAAGTAAAAAGACTGGGGACACAGCTCAGCGGTAGAGCACCCCTGAGTTCAATTCCCAGTATTGAAAAACAAAAACAAAATACACCTGCACACAGATCTTTACAACAGTGTTTTCATAATTCCCCAAACTTGGAAGCGATCAAGACATCCTTTAGTAGTGAATGGAGAGTATGGTGCATTCACACCACAGAATATTATTCAGCACTGAAAAGAAATGAATTATCAGGCTAGGGTTGTGGCTCAGTGGCAGAGTGCTTGCCTAACATGTGTGAGGGCCTGGGTTCAATTCTTAGCACCGCATTTAAAAAAAAATACAATAAAAGTCCATCAACAACTTTATTAAAAGAAAGAAATGGAATATCACACAGGGCTGATCCCTGTCCTCCCAGCAGGGACCAGGGTTCTATGGTAATAAAAACCCCTTTGCAGATGCAGGAGGGATGAGTTGGTGACCATCCATGTACACCAGATGACACACCAGGCTCAGGCCAGGAACAGGAAGGAGAACCTGGTTGTCATCGGGGAGTGGAGGCCGGGCTGTGACAGTCACGAATTCCCAGGATCTAAGCGAGGTGTGCAGCTCCGTGCCGGGAGACAGGGCTATCCATGTTTGTACCGAAGGACAGTCTCTTTACCCTCCTGAGGACAGTGTGCTTGTTGCTGGCAGCTGCCATGACAACTTACCACAAACTTGGTAACTTGAAGCAACAGGAACCTATTCTCTCACAGTTCTGGAGGCCAGAAATCCAAAATCAAAGCATCAACAGGACTGTTTCAAGCTGGGTGTGGTGGCGCACGCCTGTAATCCCAGCGACTCAGGAGGCTGAGGCAGGAGGATCACAAGTTCAAAGCCAGCCTCAGCAACTTAGCAAGGCTCTAAGCAACTCAGGGAGACCCTGTCTCTAAATAAAATACAAAATAGGGCTGAGGATGTGGCTCAGTGATTAAGTGCCCCTGAGTTTAATCCCTGTACCCCACTTCCCCCAAAACAACAGGACTGTTTCCTCCTGCGACTCTGGGAGATTCCTTGCATTGCCTCCTCCGGGGTCTGTCTGCCTTGGCTTGGAGCTGCCTCACTCCAGTCTCTACCTCTGTCTTGGCTTCTCTTCTTCCCTCTGTCTCTCTAATGGACACTAATGATTGAATTTAGGACTCACCCAGATAATGTGAGATGATCTCATCTCAACATCTTTCACGCAAACATATATATATATATAACTTTTTCCAAGTAAGGTTCACAAATTCCAGGCATGTGTGGACATGACTTTGTGGAGCCACCACCGAATGCACTGAGGGAGCCTAACCCTCTGATACATGCCCTGGTGGGGGCATTGAGGGATAGGACTGAGACTCCAGGAGAAAACTACCAGTCAGACCCAGGTATGGACCCCTGAAGACACCCAGCCTGCACTCTAGGCACAAAGCTGTAGAAAAGGGGGCTGTTCTAGATTGATGTTAAGTGCAATTGAGAGACTTTCTTAGATTCTGGCTCTGGCTTAGAGAAAAGTGGCATAAAATTCATTTGGGAACAAGCAGATAAACTGGAAATCATCAAAATGTAAAACCTCTGTGCTCCAAAGGACCTCATAAAAAGTCAAAAAACAGCCCAGAAAACTGGAGAAAAAATTTTTGCCAACCGATATCAGATAAAGGACTTATATCTAGACTATATGAAGATTTTCAATCATTGCACAAGGCAACAGTCTTTAAAAACACACAAATAACTCAATTTAAAATGGAGAAAAATTAATAGATGTCCAAAGAAGATATGCAAATAGCCAATAAACACAGAAAGAGATGGTCAACATGGGCTGGCATTGTGGCTCAGTGGTAGAGTGTGCCTCACATGTGTGAGGCACTGGGCTCAATTCTCAACACCACATATAAATAAGTGAACAAAATAAAGATCCATCGACAACTAAAAATCATCTTTAAAATATATATATGTGGTCAACATCATTAGCCATAAATGAAATGCAAATAAAAATTCCAGTGAAATGGGTGTGATGGTGCACACCTGTAGTCACATCTGCTCACAAGGTTGAGTCAGGATGATGGTTTGAGTCCAGAAGCTTGTTTTATTTTTTTTTAATTATTCTTTTTAGTTGTAGATGGATACAATATCTTCATTTCATTTATTTATTTTTACATGGTGCTGAGGATCGAACCCAGTTGGAGAAAACGCAAAGAAATTGGAATCCTGCACCACAGAGGGCTCGTGGGAATGTAGAAGGGTGCAGTTGCCTTGGGAAACATTCTGGCAGGTCCTTAGATTACAGAAAGTAGAGTCACCTATGATACACCTATTTGACATGCAGGTGTATCATCGGCCTGCCATGATGCCTGCCTCCCACTCTCCAGAACATGAAAAATCTACCCACTTGGGAGCTCCCCATGGGGGAACAGCAGGTCTCAATGCCCTCTCTAAGATGGCACTTCCAACGGCCTCCAAGCCTGGTCCCATCCCTGCCCTGTCCAATGGCTTCCTTTGCCGGTGGCCTGCGGTGCTTTGTTGGTGCCACCTTGTGGAACCAGGACATCACCGCAGGCGTGCGCCCTACAGAAGAAAGCCAGGCCCCTATGCGGTTTGTACATTTTCAAACTGTTATATTGAAACATGTAAAAGGAAACAAGTGGAACTCTTTCAGAGAATAGATTTTATTTAACCCAATGTATTTAAGACATTATCAATGCAACATGGAGTCAATAATAACAACAAATGCAACAAGCCATTTTACATCATTGAAACCCAGTGTGTATTTTGAGCTCAGGGAACCTCTGTATTCAGAACAGAGTTCAAGTGTTCAGTGGCCACACGTGCTGGTGGCTATCTCCAGAAGACCAAGTGGAAGGCACGCCAGGTGGTGAGGCAGGCGGGACAGTGCCCTGAGATGGAGGCGGGGGAGGGGTGGCCCTATACTGAGTCAGGACCTGGCTGTCCAGACCTGGTCTTGGTGTGATCACAGTGCCAGGTCCTGTAGCCTGGGGGAGGGAGAAGTGCACACTCAGGCCAGGGCTCCCTGCTGGCAGGTCTAAGGAAGGCTTGGTGAGCCATCTGCCTATTAGGCACATCCTCCCAATGGCTGCCTGTGCTGAGCCAGAGGACACGCTGGGTGAGAGCTAGCATCTGTGAGCACTGTCTTTTCCTACTGGCCTTATTCTCTTTTCCCAGCATTCCCAGCATTGGAACAACACTGAAAGCACATTAAGCACTCACCAAGTATTTGTAGAATGAATGAGAAGAGACTCCCAGGCCCTTGTGCCCAGCCTCCTATTCCATCTTATCAGCTGCTGTCATGTGTTGAGCCCTGTCTACACCCCAGGCACGGTGCCAACAACTTCCAATGAATCATCCTTAAATCTCACCCAGCCCGGAGCAATAGGCACAATAATCATCCCTATTTATCCACGAAGAAACTGAAGCTTGGATAAAGGGTCACTTGCCCATGGTCACAGAGCCCACAGTGACCTAGTCATCAACTCTCTGGCCTTTGGTCCACAGGGACGTGACCCACTGGAACCATGTAACACAGCCTTCTAACCTTTTATCATGGGGGTCCATGGCCCTGGCTTCTCCCCTTCTCTCCTGGCCAGGAGACTAAATCATCCCAAGCCTGTGATGTGGTCTTGGCCTGAGATATTTGCATTTTCTCAGATTTCTTGAGCTGGTGGCTGAGTTGAGGGATGAGGGACTCAGTACCTGGCAGGAAGGGTCTGCAGAGGCCCACCTTTCCCTGCTACCACATGATGAGGGGAGACTGGGGACATGGTCCATTAACACGCCCGCTGTGTGCACAGGTGAGCTGGGCCGTCGCACGACCCCACCCACAGTCAGGCTACAGCAGAAGCACACGAGTGCTCGTCCCCCAAGCCCACTCCTCACGTCGTCTGTGCCTGGTCCTCCAGTCCCCATGCCAGCACCCCAAGTCTCACCTTGGCTGCTCCCTCCCTGCCCCAGCCTGGTCAGTGTCTCCACAGCTCCTCTCTTGCCTTCTGAGCTCAGCCCCACCAGGCCAACCCTGGCCCAGCCCCATCCTGGCCACCTGGGGGCAGCCTGAGCACCACTTTTTTTTTTTTTTTTTTTTGAGGCACACTTCACACACCATAAAACTCACTGTTTTTAAAAAATATATGCTTCAGAGGTGTACAGTATTTGACAGTCATACTACCATCCCCACTAGGCCCAGAATATTTTATCACTTCAAAAAGAAATCACATCATACCCACTAAGCTGCCGTTTCCATTTCCCCTTCCCCCCCAACCCTCAGCAACCACTACTCTACTTTCTTTATGGATTTGGCATTTGATATAAACATAATCTTACAATATGTGGCCTTTTCCATCTGACCTCTTTCACATGGCATAATGCTATCAAGGTATTTGTTATATATAAATTTGACATTGTGTTGGGCACAGGGGTGTACACTTGTAATCCCAGTGGCTCAGGAGGCTGAGGTAGGAGGATTACAAGTTCAAAGCCAGCCTCAGCAACTTGGCAAGGCCCTGAGGAACTTAGTGAGAACCTGTTTCAAAATAAAATATTACAGAGGGCTGAGGATGTGGTTCAGTGGTTAAGCACCCCTGGGTTATTGACGCCCTTGGGTACCAATAAATAAATAAATAAGATATTGTGTTCATCCACTCATCAGTTAGTGGACATTTGGGTTGTTTTTATTATTTTTCTATTACGAATAACACTGTTATAAACATTTCTGTGTGGATAAATGGTTTCAATTCTCCTGTGTATATAACTACGAGTGGAATTTCTGGGTCTTACGGTAATTCTATGCTAACCTTTTTCAGGAGTCCCCCAACTGTTTTTCACCATTTTACATTCCCACTAGCACAAAGGTTCCAATTTCTCCAGATCCTCACTGACACTTATTTTCCACTTTCTTGGCTGATCATAATTCTAGCGATCATGAAGTGGAAACTAATAGTAATTTTGATTTGCATTTTCCTTATGACTAACAATGTTGTGATGGTGGTGTGGGTGTGTGTGTGTGTGGTGCTGGGGCCTCATGCATGCCAGGCAAGATCTCTATCCCTGAGCTACACCCCCAGCCTATGAGGATGAAATTTTATGTGTCAACTTGGCTGGGCTAAGTGATACCTAGATAGCTGGTAAAACACTACTCCTGGGTACAACTGTGAGGGTATTTCTAGACTGAATAAAAATCATTCTCCCTAACATGAGTGGGCATCATCCAATCTATTGAGAGCTTGAATAGAACACATAGGTAGAGGAAGGACAATTTTGCTTCTGCTTGACCTCATACATCCATCTTCTCCTGGCCTCAGACATTGGCAATCCTGGTTCTCAGGCCTTCAGATTTGGACTGAATTATATCATGGCTTCCTGGGTTCTCCAGCTTGCAGATGGCAGATCATGGGACTTCTCAGGCTCCATAACTGCATGGGCCAATTCTCACACACACCACACACACACATATATAAAATAGGATTTATTCTATTTTTCTGCAGAACCCTTACTAACACAAATGTCAAGCATCTTTCGTGTGTGTGTGTGCGTGTGTGTGTTATTTTGGCCATTTGTATATCTTCTTTGAGGAAATTATTCATTGTGGGGGTTTCAGCCATGTCCCGCATGGATGAGGGAAGGGTTAACTGCCAGAGGACGACATGCCGGCAATAAATGACCTATAAACTTATCTAATCAATAAACACACAAGAGCCAATACTCTTTTCAAATGGGAGGGGGGTGTAATGAATCGGGCCATACCAGATCTGACAAGATGGAACATCCCACCTCTCCTTTATTTATAGTCACACAGGTAAAGGGTCCTGGAGCAGGGGTGGAGTTAGGGAAGCCATATTTTTAGGAAATTAGCATATCGATCCGACGGTAAGCCACTCCCACACAGGGCCACCTACTTCCTAGGCTATCTGGAACAGTCTATCATGGCTGCCAGTTTCTGGGAGTCAGGCCTCTGTATCCCATTGCTCAAACAAATCTGATTCTGCTAGATATGGACAGCTTTCCACAATCCATGCCCTTTGTCCATTTTATAATTGAATGAATTGTCTTTTTGTTGTTGAATTATAAGAGTTCTTCATATATTCTGGATACTAGACCATTATTGAATATATTTTTAAAAATTTTTTTAGTTGTAGATGGACACATACCTTTATTCAATTTATTTATTTTTATGTGGTGTGCAGGATTGAACCCAGTGCCTCACACATGCTAGGCAAGTGCTCTTCCACTGAGCTGCAAACCCAGCCCTTGAATGTATTTTTGCAAATAGTATCTCTTATTCTATAAGCTATCTTTTCATTTTAAATAGTGTATTTTGATACATACAAGTTTTAAACTTTGATGAAGTCTAGTTTATCTGCCCTTTTTCTTTTTTGGTTGCTTATATACAACCACCACTTTGACCTTCTAATCCTCCCTCCACATCTCCACATGGTAAACCAGGGGGAGCTTTCTAAAGTTAAATAATGTTCCCCTCTTCACCTGCTCAAAACAGCATCATATTTGTGATTTTATTGCTTTTTCTTTTCTTTTTTGAGATAGGGTCTTATATTGCTCAGGCTGCTCTCAGAACTCCTTGGCTCAGGTGATCCTCCAGCCACAGTCTCCCCAGTAGTTAGGACTACAGATGCACACCACCTTGTCCATTTTGTGTCTTAGAACACTGTTTCTCAAACTTCATATGCAAAGGAAGCACCTAGAATCTTATTAGGTGCAGAGTCTGGTTCTGTAGGTCTGGGGGTAACTGAGTCAGCCTGTGCCAAACCTCCAGGTGATACTGCAGCAGACTGTGTTCTCCAGAAAAGAGCATAGCAGCATTTCCTGTCCCATGCACACCTCCTGAGCCTTGCACTCTCCCATAAAGTGGTAGATTCCATTTGCAGTTCCCTTAAACACCGGCAGGACTTTGCAATCCTCAACAAATAGGATGTGAAAGGGGCCCCACACGACCTCTGAGGCTAAGTCACACAGGCGATGTGGCTTCTATCTGGCACTTTCCCAGGCACTTGCCTTTGGAACCCACCCCCATGCTGTGTGGGAGCCCAAACTAGCCCATATGTAGAGGCGACATGAACAGGAACAGAGGCCACCCAGCCAACAGCCGGCATCAACCACCAGACAGGAGAGCAAACGTGCCTGCCGATAATTCAGTTGGAGCCTTGGACATCGTGGAACTGAGATGAGCTGCCCCTGCAGATCACAGACCCATAAACAAAGCACACACTGTCCTTGTTTTAAGACAACCAAGTTTGGGGGCTATTTGTTGTGCAGTGAGGGAAGCCATCCTTGACTGGTATGAGAACTGGGCGAAGTTCAAGTCATTAACCAGGAAGCCTGGCCTCAGGAATTCACGGTCAGATGGCCACTGTTTAAGAACGCCCGAGTCACGTGGTATCCTACGCTAGCTCACCATTCAGGTTCAAGTAGAAGCACCAGAGATCGGAGTGACCCGCTAGAGCCAAATGGCCTGTTTACCCCACCCCTATCTTCTTGTTCTCCAAAGAAGCTTCTACCAGTTCCTTTTGATCTGTACCTATATACACAAAGCAAGCACAGGCTCCTTTCTTCATTAGAGCCAGGCCCTTCTGGATGGCTCAACCGGGCACACCCCTGCACTTAAGGTATTCCTGCCTTCTGTCTTTATTTCTGATATATAAATTTCATAGCTTTTTTTTATTTCACAGCCAGCCCATCCCTCCAACAGGAACCCTTTCCCTTGCCCACATGGGACGTGAACAAGAGTGCAGCAATAGATTCCTGTGACAATGCTGATACTACTAGTCCTTAGACCCCTGGTTAACAGCAAGAGGCTAAATCGCTAGATCACTAGATGCCTTTGGCGATGCTATTTTTGTACCTCCTATACATACTTTTTCTTCACTTGGTCCATTTCTCCTTATTCCTTCATTTTTCCTCTAAGAACTCTTTCCTAACATTTCAGCCTGGGTCCTTTGCCTTATCTGGGTCCTTTAGACTTCTGTTTCCTGTCCCAGCCCCGCCCATTTTGGGTATCTCTGGGTGGTGCTGGGACTCTACCCAGACTCAGCCGAGCTCAGGGAGGGCAGGATTGATGCTGACTCAGTCATTGCTGGGTGCAGCTCAGTAAAAGTGGTGCTGAGGACAGCACTGGTGGGGCTGGCCACATTCACACTTGTCTCCCCGACAGATGTCACCACCATGGCCCAGGCCATGGACCTGACCTCCTCATCTCTTCAGGGTGACTCCCACTGCCTTGATGTAGCTGCCAAGACACCCCAGACTCTGTCTGGAATACCAACATTTGCATGCTCTGTGGGGCACCTCTCCCCTTCCCTGGGTGCTGGGGTCTGACTTCTAATGTCCTCCTCAGTCCCCATACAGCAGAGCTGCAGACCTGGCTCAGGTTGACAAATGAGAACCAGGTTGGGGAGAAAGTCTGCCTTTGTCTATTTGCTACTGTTGGTAATACAGTGATTACCCACAATCTGGGTAAATTGTAAAAAAAAGAGTTTTAGTGGGCCCAGTGGTGCATGCCTGTAATACCAACGACTTGGGAGCCTGAGGCAAAAGATTTGTAAGTTCAAGGCCAACCTCAGCAACTTAGCAAGACTGTTTCGGAACACAAATGGACTGGGGTTGTAGCTCAATGGTAGAGCACTACTGGGTTCAGTCCTTAATACAAAAAAAAAAGAAAGAAAAAAAGGAAGGAAGGAGGGAAGGAGGGAAGGAAGGAAGGAAAGAAGGAAGGAAGGAAGGAAGGAAGGAAGGAAGGAAGGAAGGAAGGAAGGAAGGAAGGAAGGAAGGGAGGGAGGGAAGGAGGGAGGGAGGGGAAGAAAGGGGGGAAGGGAGTTTATTTTGGCCCATGTTCTGGTCCGAGGTTGAGGGGCCACATCTGGTGACGGCCTTCTTGCTGGTAAAGTCCTATGATGGTACAGGGAACCACATGGCAAAAAAGAGGCCACATATACATGTGTCCTTGTCTTCCTCCTTCTTCTTATAAAGCCACTACTATTTGATACTGGGGCCTCCACCCTGATGGCTTTAATTCTAATCACCTCCCAGATGCCTCACCTCAAAAGTTAGATTAAGTTTTCACCCTCTTAATGCCTCGCAATGGAGATTAAACTCCAACATGAGTTTCAGAAGGGACAACCAATCTTCAAACCATGAGAAGCCTAAACTCCCAGCACCCACCCTAATCCCCACCCTGGTCCTGGGTAGCTCCACTGGTCAAGAGTCACATGCCAGGGGCTTCTGGGCCGCTGACTGTAAATACTGCGCATCTCCAGCAGGTAGAGCTCTAACACATTTGCAGCACATCTGGGATCAGGTCTGTAAACCCTGGATGCTCACCTGTCCCCACCCACATCCTACTTTCAAACATATGAAACAGGAATGCAAAAGGAGCCACACTGTAATTTTCTGCAGGGAGGGTACTGGAGATTGAACCTTAGAGTGCTTAACCACTGAGCCACATCCTCAACCCTTTCTATTTTTCATTTTGAGATGAGGGTCTCACTAAATTGCTTAGGGCCTCACTAAGTTGCTGAGGCTGGCTTTGAACTCAAGATCCTCCTGCCTCAGCCTCCATGACTGTGCTGGGCACTACATTATAATCTGAGACATTCTAGCAGTCATACTTCAGTGGTTCAGTGATAGAGCATTTTCCTAGCATGCGAGGAGACCCTGGGTTCAATCTCCAGCATCACAATAATAAAGAAAGAAAGAAAGAAAGAAAGAAAGAAAGAAAGAAAGAAAGAAAGAAAGAAAGAAAGAAAGAAAGAAAGGAAGGAAGAAATGAAAGAAACAGGTAAATACACTCAACATCACATAAATCATACAGATCAAAATCACAATAACACTTTATACCCATTAGGATGACTATTATTAAAAAAAACACACACAGATATAGTAAATGTTGGCAACTGAAATCAGGGACTAGAACTGACATTTGTAAACCCACGTTCATAGCAGCCTTTGGAGGTAACCCAAGTGTCCAAGCACAGACAGACTAGATAAACGAAAGGTACATACATACAGTGGAACAGCATTCGGCATTAAAAAGGTAGGGCATTTTAACAAATGCTACAACATGGACGGACCTTGAGGACATCATGCTCAGTGAAATAAGCCAGACACAAAGAGACAAATACGGCGTGATTCCACTTGTATGAGGTACCTGGAATAGTCAAGTTCGTAGAGAAGGGATGGGAAAATGAAGAGTTACTGTTAATGCTTAGAGTTTTGCAAGATGGAGAGTGTTCTGGTGACAGTTACACAGCAACGTGAATGTAACTAATACCACCAAACCACACACTTCAAAATGGTTAAACCAATCAATTTTATGTTATATATGTTTTACCATAATAAAAAATGAACAGGAAAAATTAATTTTAATAGTATTTTATCCTAATACACTCGAAAATTATCATTTCAACATATAATCAATACTTTAAATTGTTGAGATGTTTTACCTCCTTTTTACTACACTGGCCTTTTTTATCCGATGCATATTTTACACCCAGGGCACATCTCAACTTGAATTCACCATGTGTCAAGTGCTCAACAGCCATGCTTGGCTGGTGGCTACTTCACTGGATGGCACTGACCCTCACGCTAATCTGCAAGCATCTCCACCATATTTGCAAAGACACACATCTCCCCGGCCACACCCGAGGCTCTTCTGTGGTGTCTCTGTATACCTTCCATATCACCTGCAGTCAAACCCACCTATAGTCACAGACCAACGCCTAGATCTCATCCCAAACATCATCAGAGAAAGAACCAGCTCGGGAGTGCCCGCTGACCTCAAACTGGATTTGACCTGCAAATCTCCCCTCTCCTTTGCACACATCTCTGTTTCATTTGTGCATCAAACTAAAGCATTTCAGATAGTCATCTCAAAGTCAGGGAGACGTGGGACTGGGCAGGCGGTCCCCAGGTGTCCTTCCTCCTGCTTCCCCTGGGGCTCTTCCTCCTTCTCCTCCTCCTCACTGGTGCTCTCCTCCTCCTCCTCTTCCAGGATGGCCACCAGTTCCTCCCGTAGCGCCCCCATCTCCAGCCCCAGGCTGCACAGCTGACTCAGCAGCTGGACATCCACACGGCGCAGGTTTCCCTGCAGGCAGGAAGTGGGGTCAGGGTCAGGCCACACCAGGGGGTAAGGGGTCCCACCAGGACCAGGGTGGGAGCGGGTCCCTGCCCACAGCACCTGGGCAGGTCCTCAGGTGCCCCTTGGTGCCATCCTGCCTGTCCTTCTGTCTCTTGATCTCAGTTTCTGTCTCTCCATTTCTGTCTCTCTTTTCTGCTTCCACTTCTCTGCCCACCCCTTTGTCTCTCCACATCCCCATCTCTCCCTGTCTGTATCTATTTCTGTTGCCCCATGTCTACACCCCTGTCTGTGGCTATTGTCATCTCTCTCCCCACCCCTCACATTCAGATTCAGGCTGCGTCTCTGTCCCAGCTCTCAATCTCTGATTTCCACCTGCCTCTCTGTCTGTCTCCATCCCCCTCATGCTGTCTCTGCTTCTCCCCCACCCTCTGCCTCCAGTTCCCTATTCTTGTCTCTCAGCCCGTCTTCTAGTCTCTGGCCCTTTCTGTTTCACTCACTCACTCACTCACTCACTCACTCTCTTTCTCCATCTCTTATCCCTCCAGACCCCTCCTCACTCACCAGCTCCTCCCAGATCCACAGCAGACTCTCCTTGGCACCTCCAGGTTCTTCCCCTGGGGACAGAAGAGTCTGGCCAGGGCTCCCCTCTGGTGGGGGTCTCCTCAGGGCCTTGGGGGGTGGCCCCAGCCCTGGGGGCTCCAGTCCCACCTGTTTCAGCTGCACCCACAGCTCCATAGTCTAAGCAGTGGCTGCTAGGAGCAGGAAGTAGCAAGGTTCAGGGTGTCCCAGTCTCCTGGGGAGCAGTGGGGTGAGGGGAGGAAAGGGCAGGAGGGGGAGCTGGCAGAGGCATCCCAAAGTCCATTCTTCAGGGAGAATCAGCTGGCTGTGGGTTTTTTTTTGTTGTTGTTGTTGTTTTTCTCCTCCTGAATTCCTACCTCAGCTCTCACATGGTCCAGCCACAGCCTCTCTGGGAGGTCAAACTCCACCTCCCTGCCTCTTCTCAGACTAGATCACACACAGGTACTTGGTGTTTGTGGATGCTGTCTGTCCTTCCTCTCCTGCATCCTCCCACCTCTCACCTCCTTCTCAGCCTTAACCATAACCCTAACTGACTCCACCTGACCTCTGGTGTGATCACAGATTGGTGGTCTTTCCTGTCCCCTGGTTCTTGCCATCCCAGGGCTTCCCTACCAGGGAAATTGAGGGGCCTCAGTGTCCAGGATGCTGTCTATAACAGAGTGGCCAATGCTGCCTGCATCAGGGTGGCCTTGCCATGGAAAGAACTAGGAAGTTCTGCAGGCCGTCCTCTGCTTCTCTTTCAAGCCCAAGGTTTTATAAAATTCCACCAATAAGTCAATGGCTCCCAAGCCCCAGACTCAGTCCTGACCTCCCTCCTGAGCTCAGACCCCAACTCAGTAGCTCCATCTTGAATGTCAGACATCTCAAGGTCCATGTGGTCAGAACAGACCTCTCAATTGTGAAGTACCAGACACAACTGATTTCCTGTTGACACT
Source organism: Sciurus vulgaris (assembly GCF_902686455.1). Taxonomy (NCBI): domain Eukaryota; kingdom Metazoa; phylum Chordata; class Mammalia; order Rodentia; family Sciuridae; genus Sciurus; species Sciurus vulgaris. The sequence goes on along the minus strand of NC_136478.1, from coordinate 52,347,407 downwards.
GTAAAAAATTATCACAATCTTGGTGGCTCAAAACAACAGTCATTCTCTTACTGTTCTGGAGGTCAGAAGTCTAAAGTGACTGGTGCACAGGGCTGGATCCCTCTCGAGGTTTGGGGGGAGAATTCATTGCCACGTTGTTTCCAGCTTCCAGAAGCCATGCACCTTCCCTAGTTCAGGGCCCCTTTTTCCTTTACTCCAACCTTTGCCTCCACCATCCTGTCTCTTACTGACTCCAATCCTCCAACCTCCCCAGTGGAATCTGGTGATTACATTGGTCCCACTGATTATTCATGAAAATCTCCCCCCTCAAGATTGTACTTCACAACAGCAAAGTCCCTTTTACCATGTAAAGAACTATTGTCAAAGGTTCCAGGGATCACAAAACATAAATATCTTGCAGGTGGGAGCATTATTCAGCTTATCATCCCCATCTTCCCCAACCTGCTGCTTCTTCAGTTTCCCCATCTCCATCCTGATCTTCTTAGTTTCTCAGACGGTTGGCATGATCTTCAAACAGATCCAGAATCTGAGCCTTTCTCACTATTGGCACTGCCCCATCACGGTCTTCACTTGCCTGGACTATTGAAGTAGCCTCTTTGCTGGTTCCTCAATCTCCAAGATCCCTTCTGTACTTTACAGAAATGATCTTTACAAAATGTAAATAAGATTTTGTCACTCTCCTCACTGGGAACAGAATAAAATCCTACTGGGCCTGCACAGTCAGCCTTCCATCTACATCTCTGACCCAGTCTCTACCTTTCTCTGCAAGCTGGTTCCCACCTAAGGGCCTTCACACTAGCTGTTATCTCTACCTGGAACACTTTTCCCCTAGATCTTCGAATCATTCTTTTTTTTTTTTTTTTTTTTTTTTTTTTTGGTACTAGGTATTTTACCACTGAGCTATATATCCCCAATTCGTTTTATTTTGAGAAAGGCTTTTGCTAAATTGCTGAGACTGACCTCAAATTTACAATTCTCCTACCTCAGTCACCTGAGTTGGTGAGATTACAGACATGCCCCACCATTCCTGGCTCATTCCATCATTAATGTCACCTCTTCAGAAAGGCCTTTTTGCTAATGGCTCTATGTCCCGTCACCCCCTATTATATTTATTATCCTTATTATATTTATGAAAACACCCCTGGTTTTATCTACTTCTTATCAAACACTATCTGACTTTATCTTGCTTATTCATTTGCTTCTTATCTATCTTCTCCCTTCCTGGAATGCTGATTCCCTGAGAGAGGAGCCGGGTTGGTCCTGCTCACCAAGGTAACTTCGATACCCAGAACAGTGCTTGCCACCCCACAGTAGTGCTAATTATCTGTGGAACGAATGAATGAAGACTTCTACACAGAAGACTTTACACTGAATCTTTAAGAGACCGAGGCTTGAACTCCAAACTAGGTTGTACACTTTACAATATCAGTCTTGAGATCTGACCTCAGTCTCTTACCCTATGTCTAACCTCAGCACCCACTCACTCCCTCCACCTTTCGCTTGCTTGACTCCGGTTTGGAAAAAAAAAAAAAAAAAAAAAGACGGTTTGTTTTTTAGTCAAATTATGCGGTTTTTTTAAAAAAGAGAAAGAAACTCAGGGGAACTGCGATTGCAGTCTGAGAAAATCAACGTACAGCTTTCCTAGGGGAGGACTTGCAGAGTTCCGTTTTTTAGGCCTGTGGAGAAGGTATTCCAAGCAATCCTTAAACCTGAGTAGAATAAAAATCAGAGGACTGGAAAAGGGATGGGTGTGGCCACAAGAGAAGGCGTTCCAATTGAAAAAGGGGGCGGGAGAAGAAAAGACCAGCCCTTTCCGACTACGTAAGCCAGGCAAGATGGCGGCGCCCAGGTCGGTAAGTGACCCGACCTCCTCGAGCTCCCGAAATTGAAGCCCGCTCTACAGCCTCCACCCTCGGGCCCTTTGTCACCTTCGGCTCCTGGGGGAAGTAAAGAGCGGTGAGGGAGCAGGGCATCTGCCGCTAGGTCTCACACTGGGCGTGTACACCCGTGACTACCGGGGCAGGAAGCATCCGAGGACCCTCAAGCGTCGGCGGAGCTTTAAGGAGCGAGTGGGCGGGGACTTGGCAGAAGGCAACCAATAAGAATGAAAGAATGTTCTGAAAGGCGGTGTGCCTAGCCAATCAGACAGAGGGATACGACTGAGCGTGCGGGGAACCAATGAGCATGCGAGGGTGGGTTCTGGGCGGGGAAGCGCTCTGGGACTGTTTTGCTTGAGTCTGCCATTGAGTTCGAGGGTGGAGAACAGAATAAATTTGAAGGAAATTCATGACAGATTTAGTAATTTTGATGGAAAACCAAAGATATGATGGAATAATGGGTTCAGAGTTAGGAATCAAGATGTGAGTTTTGGAGTTCCAAAGAAAGTAATCTGAGGGAAACTTAAGAGATTTGCGATAGTCGTTAAGAGAATTTGAAGAATTGGGTAAAAATCAAGGAATGTAGTTAGGGAAAATTAATTGTAAGTTTAAGAGTTTTTAGGGGAGCTGAGCGCGGGGGAGCACGCCGGTAGTCCCAGCGGCTGGTAGGCTAAGGCAAAAGGATCGCGAACTCAAAGCCAGCCACAGCAACTTAGCGAGGCCCTGTCTCTAAATTTAAAATATATATTAAAAAGGACTGGGGATGTGGCTCAGTGAGTAAGCGCCCATGGGTTCAAGACCCCGCACTAAAAATAAATAAACAAATAAACCAATAAATAAATGGAAATAAGGATTTTGGCAAAAGGGGGAATGAGTGAATTTGGTTAAAGCAGAAGATTAGCCCAGTGCAGATGGCACACACCTGTGATCCCAGCGACTGGGGAGGCTTAGGCAGGAGGATCAGAGGTTGGAGATCAACCTGGGCAATTTAGAAACATCCTGTCTCAAAATATAAATTTTAAAAAGGGCCAGGGATGTAGCACAATAGTAGTGCACCTCTGGGTTCAATCCCTAGTACTACAGAGGAGACTTTGGAAGGGAAATTGAAGAATTGGGAGGCTTCTCTTGTAGCCATGCACCAACATTTTTCAAACTTTCTCTTAAAGGCAAATGCATTTTTGGGTGGTCTTGGGTTTAAGGAGTGTCCTTAATTAAAACAAATTTAGAAAGGGAGCCTGGGAGTGTAGTTCATTAGTAGAGTGTTTACTTAGCCCTCCCCAGGCCCTGGTTTCAATCCCCAGTACTGTCAAAATACAACAATAAGGGGCTGAGGAGATAGCTCAGTCGGTAAAGTGCTTGCCTTGCAAGCCCAAGGCCCTGGGTTCAATCCCCAGCCCCGCCAAAAAAAAATAAAAAATAAAAAAATACAACAATAAAAAATAATTTAGATTATATTTGAGTGGAAAGAAAAGGGTCAGTCAGGAAGATTCCAGAGAGAAATGGGTAAAATTAAGGGGCAAATTTATCAGAAATTAAAGGAGTCAGACAATTGAGGTTTTTAGAGAAAAATAGGACATGGTAGAAGAATTTGGGGAAAAAAAACAGAATATTTGTCTAAATCAAGGAGAGAATTTAGGGAGAACATGGGGAAATTTTTGGAATCCCAAAGACAGTTTTATTTTTTTCCTCTGGGTGCTAGGATTGAATCCAGAGCCTTGTGCAAATGAAGCAGGTGCTCTACCACTGAGCTCCACCCGTGGCTCAGAATTGGGAAGTTCTGAAAGGAGAACTTTGAGGAAGCAAGAGGTTGAGGTTCATGGAACAAGACAGCAGGAGAAGTCCAGCTCCAGACCCAGCCCCTCTTTCCTCTTCCCCTCCCCAGTTCCTGTGCCGGTTGGCCCTAGCATACAATGGGAGTTCTAGGGGCATGCATGGTCTGAGTGGGGCAGTGCCCCCGGAGGGCAATCAGAGGAAGAGAAGGACACTACTCCAGTTCCTGAGTGACCATTTCTATGACGTGGAGGCTCTGAGACTGTACTTGCTCCAGAGAAAGATGTCGAAGGTACACCAGGAAAATCGGTGAGAACCTGCAACCTACGAGACCCTGCCTGCTGCTCAGGCCTCACCAGCCAGAGCCCCAATCCTGCCCTACTACCCCCAGCCAGCCCCAGGGCTTCCCTGCCACTCTTGCATCTTTGTCTCCCACCCACACCCTCCTCAAGGCACCTGCTGCCACAGCTCCACTTGGGGATCTAGCTAACATGGTAAAACCAAACCCTTCACTTCTCCCTAAAAGAACCTGCTCACCTCTAAGCCTTCCCCATCACAGCAACTGGTGCCACTGGCGTTCAGACTGATTTTTAAGGAGTCCTCCTGGCTCTTCTCTTGGCTTCTCCACCCTCCATATCCAGTGCATCAGTATTAGAAGATTCCAGTTCTGGTCACCTCCACTGTTCATGGCTTGGCCTGGGCCCCTTCATTTTTAAGGTCAGGTCACTCCGATCGTCTCCTAACCTTTAACATGTTCTCCATTACAAAGCAACCAAAGGACTCATGAGAAAGTAAATACAAACCATCACCCCCTGCCTAAAACTCCAAGTGGTTCCTGACTAACCAGAGTAAAACCCCATCTCCAAGGCCCTAAGAAGGGCTGCCATGAGGTTTGAGACCCCTACCACGGACTACTCTCACCCTCACCCACAAGGCCTCCTTGTTGCTGTGGACCCAGCCATAATAATTCAAGCCTCTCAGCTCCTTAGGCCTGGCAGGCTCAGGCCTTGACCTTCTCATTCCTTCTCACCATTCAAGTCTGCCCAATCTCACTGGCTCCAAGAAGTGTCTTTTTAACACCCAAACTAAACCAGTCTCCACCAGGCCGGCCCCTGACCAAGCCACTCCCAGTCAGTGTCCCCCATGACTTCTTTTCATTATGGAGTTGGTACTCTGCCATTTATGGTTATTTCCTGGATTGTTATCTATTGCCCCTTTTCAGATAGCTCAAAAAGGAAGGTCAGGAATGGTTATCTTCCATGGTTACCACTGTGTCCCAGCACTTAATGGTCATTCAATAAAGATTCACAGCCAGGTATGTTTGCCTGGTGCTCTGGACTCTGCCCCTCTCAGCAGCACTGGCACATGGTGAGGGGTGTGGTGCTCCCAGGCCTTACCTTTACTACCATTTTCTTGGCAGATCACTTGCCCACATCCGGGAGAAATATGGTCCGTACATCGCAGGAGCCTTCTTTGTCCTGAAGCAGGGAGGTGCAGTCAAGTATGACAGCAAAGGTTTCCACTGTGGGATGGGGAGGGGCAGCAGGGTCTCTGAGACCAGCCTCTGCAGTCACATGGGCTTTCCTATGCACCCCTGTCTCTACCACCTAGTGGCTGTGTGGTGTGGGACCTGTTCCCGAGCTTCTGTGGTGTCACCTATAAAATGTGATGGTGATAGTAGCTAATCTGCAAGGTTTATAGTAAGGACTGGCATTCTGTAGTCTAAACATCTCTAATGAGGCCTTGCATAGCACATGTTCTCAATAAAGTTGGTTAGTCACTTCTGTAGTCTCAGTGGCTACTCAGAAGGCTGAGGCAGCAGGATTGTGTGAGTCCAGAAGTTCAAGGCCAGCCTGGGCAGCATAACTAGACCTCATCTCAAAAGAAAATAGTTTTTCTTTTTCTAGCTCCCTCTTCCCACCTCTTTTTCCTTCCCTTTTTCCTCCTCTTTGACATTTTTCCTTTATTTTTTTTTTTCTTTTTGGAAAAACAATTCCCAGAGGATTCATCTAATCCTCATGTTTGTTCCAATTAAAACTTGCACCTGACCAGGTGCAGTGGTGCATGCCTGAAGTCCCAGCAATTCAGGAGACCATGACAGGAGGATGGCAGGTTTGAGGCCAGCCTGGGTAACTTAGCAAGACCTTGTCTCAAAATAAAAAAATAAAAAGAGCTGAGGATCTAGCTCAGTGGTTAAGCACCCCTGAGTTCGATCCTTGGTACCACAAAAAAATTTAAAAAATAAAATAAACAACTTAGACTTGATCTGAACACACTTCCTTGAGCAACCTCCTTAGGACAGTATCCTGGGCTGGAAACACCCCGTGACTGTTGCCTGTCTAGAGGACTGCTGCGTGTAACTCTGTGCTCCTATGTTGTCTATAATTCCTTGGCCCCTCAGCCTCCAGGTGTGTGAGACTAGACAAGCATTCCATCTTTGTTGGGATCATCCTAGGATCCAACAAGGCTGACACACAGGAAGTGTGTTGGTGCAGTCACTTTAGCAGAGAGGTTGGGGAGGGTTCTGGGGAATTGAAGGCCCATTAGCACTCCCTCCTGTCCCCACCCCCTTTGGTACTGGGTGTTGAATCAAGGGGTGCTTTACCATTGAGCTACGTTTAAAGCCCTTTTTATTTTTTATTGTTTTGAGACAGGGTATTGCTGAGTTGCTGAGGACCTCACTCACTTGCTGAGGCTGGCCCCGAACTTGTAATCCTTCTACCTCTGCCTCCCCAGCTGCTGGAATTACAGGCATGAACCTCCATGCCTTGCTTCCCTCCCTCTCTTTTGCAGGTTTCAGGACCATGAGTGGATCAGGCCAAATAAGCGTGGCCATTTCTCTGGCGAGTTCTTAAAGCTACTGACTGTGCCTGTGCAGGCTGTGGATGCCAGTGGCTGTGCCATCAACTACGATGGCCTGGACAACCTCTGTGAGGGGGCTTGGTGTGGGCAGAGGGGATAGGGGAAGGAGGGCCTCTGCATCTCCCTTTCTGGTGGTAGGTTCCAGAAAGCCCCTGGTTCCATCCTGTCTTCTCCTGCTACAGTGCCCCTGAAGGAGCTCCAGTCCCTGTCACTGCAGCACTGCCCCCACGTGGACGACTGGTGTCTCAGCCGCCTCTACCCGCTGGCTGGCTCGTTGCAGGAGCTCTCACTATCAGGGTGCCCCCAGATCTCCGAACGGGGCCTCGCCTGCCTCCACCACCTCCAGTGAGACCTCAGCACAGACTGAGCCCTGACCCAGTGCATCTCCCACCCAGCCCGCATGCTGGAGAGAAAGGGGCGGGGGGGGGGACACTGTTAGGCTGTCCCCGTATCCCTAGTGTTTGTGGGTAGGAATGGATGAGCAGCACGTGTCTGGGAGAATTAAATGATGGTTTTCACACACGTGCTCTCCTCATGCAGTGCCCTTCTTTCCCCTTTCAGGAACCTTCGCAGGCTGGATATCTCAAACCTCCCAGCTGTGTCCTACCCAGGCCTCACTCGGATCTTGGTGGAGGAAATGCTGCCCAACTGTGAGGTCCTGGGGATGGATGAGGCCCAGGGCCTGTAGCTGGGACCAGAAGAGCAGCTTCAGGACAGCCAGCCCCAACCCTGCCTAGCCTCAGCCTGCTCTGCCCTCCAGTGGACACAGCCAGCAGGCTGTGGCATGTCCGGCTTCCAGAGGGGTTCGTGCAGCGGGGGAGGGGGTCTGGGGTCTGGCAGGTCTGAGGGAAGGAGGACTTGAGGTCGGGTGTTTATTCTGGGCTGCCCTTGGCCGGCAGTCACTGTTCCTGTCATCCTGTTGGGCATTCCTTTCCACCTAGGGCTCCTTCCCCTGCCCCTAGGACCTGGTGAGGTAAAGGCTCCCAGCCAGTAGGACAGGGAGCTGTACTCACCCCACACATGGCTCACCCTTGTCAAGAGGCCTCTCCCAAGCTGTCCACATTTGAATGTGTAGCCATCTCTTGCAGGGACCCTGACTGACATGGAGTGCTGCTAGCACTTGGTGGCAGTGGCTCTTCCCAGTGCAAGACTAGTCAGCTCACTGCCAGGGTGTCCAGCATCCTTGGCTCACACTCATTAAAGGCTAGTGCCACCCAGAGTCCCATAGTGTTGCCAGTAATTGATTTATTGACTTTGAGCTCCATATTCAACTTTTTTGCCTGCTCTGTGAAAATGGAGCTGGGCCTTTACAATTTTTTCCTTTGCCAACTGGCAGGACAGGCTGTGCCGGCAGGGGGTGCTGGAGAGACACTCCAGGAGGGAAGGCCTGTGCTCTGCTGCACCTGCAGCTTAACTGCTCCAGGTTTGGGTCCTGCATGGCAGGTGGCTTCCCCAGCACTCAGCCCCTGGACAGCCAGGTGGTCAGCAACCTCCTCTGGTGCCTGGCCCTCTCCTCCACCAGCAGTTTCACAGGAGCCTCCATTGAGGCTTCTCTGAATAACTCCCCAGCACTCCAGATGGATTTCTGGTCAATTCTGAGGCAGTTTACCAATGAATTCCTTGTGATCTCAATTCACTGCTGAAGTCAATAATTCTTTTTTTTTTTTTTTTTTGGTGGTGCTGGGGATTGAACCCAGGGCCTTATGCATGTGAGGCAAACACTACCAACTGAGCTATATCCCCAGCCCCAATACTTCTTTATATTAAACTTTGCCTGTTGGAATTACTATGTGGTTTTCCTCCCTGAGTGGATTCAGATGGATGCAGAATCTCTCTGCAGTGTCCCAGGACACACACTCCTAAATTGGAGTTTGGGATTGGTCTGGTCGTGCCTTTGGGCTTAAGCAGAACCCTAAGCTCCTCGCTGATGGAAAACAGGATGCCCAGGCACACAATGGCATTAGAGCCCAGGTGTCACCTGTGGTTGATCCTGCACAGTGAGCTGCCAGCTGAAACACATGCCTGGGGCCCCATGGCTGCTGGGCTTGACAGCTGTGGCAGTCAGGACAATTCTAAACAGTGGGGTGTTGGGTGGATTCTTGGGAGTGCCTGTGAGTGCTTACAGGTGACAACAGGGTCGTTAAGTCACAGTCTGACACAGTCTGAGAACTAGAGAAGTTTCATTATAGCTCCCAAAGTTCTTTGGCATAGTGTCATCTGGATGGACCCAGAGTAAACAGATCTCAAAGTTCCAAGTTATTCAGCTGTCCTTTACCAGTGCCAAGGGGTTTATCAACCCTCTTGTGCTTGGAAACCTTGTGACAACTCAGAGCCTTCACCTTGATAGGGGGCATCCATTCTTTTTTTTTTTTTTTTGCGGTGCTGGGAATCGAACTCAGGGCCGTGTGCTTGCAAGGCAAGCACTCTACCAGCTGAGCTATCTCCCCAGCCCTGGGGCATCCATTCTTAAGACTTATAAGTGCCCCCTCCTGCCCCAGATCCATACATACCAGGGGCCAAATCTCAGCTTGCTGCAGGAGAACAGGACCACTAGGACAGAGGAAGGAACAGCTTACATGCTGTAGCACAAGACTGCAAATGTATGTGTAGAATTTTAAGTGTGTCAGGCCAATAAGGATGGCTGTGACACCAGCTGGGACCACATCTGCAGGGTGAGCGTGCTTACCAGAGATGCTTGATTTAATGGGTCACCTTGTGCAGTGGGGGTGGTTCTAACGGTTGCTTAGCTGGCTGATGGAAACTTGGACCCAACAGTAGCCTACAGTAAATGAGGCTGAGACTAGAACTGCCCAGGCATAATACAGAGGCAGGAAATTCATGGGCTTAACTAGGGAGACAGGACAGGTCGGAGTGGTCACGCTAGACCTGCACCTCCAACTGCAGTCCACAAGTAAACACCTCTTACCAACAGACTGCTCCCTCATTTCTTCAATTCTATGTTTAGTTAATCACTCTTTATATGGAGATTTCCCTGGTCAATTTGCTGTGTGGTCTCTCCTCATTGGACCCTGACTGATGCCCCAGGAGAGGCAGTGCCATCTGGGGCCCAGAATCTTTGTGTGAGATGAGCAGGAGAGCTTGGGGGGCTGGACTCCCTCTTCTGACCCTGGTGAGGTGGGCTGGCCCTGCCTAGCCCCTGGCTGTCCTCCTTCTGTAGCTTTTATTCCACTGGCATTCACCACTTCCACCCACTCTCTTCCTCCAGCTGTTCCATTATTCAAATGTTGGGGAGGAAATCAGAGCTGGACAGATAACAAACCTGCTGCTGACTGGTTTCCTCTCCAAGCCAGGTAGGGTAAAGGAGGTCCGCCCCCAGGTCCCAGGAGGTCTGTGACAACGAGGCCCCACCCAGAGCCTCCCCAGACAGCTGGTGCAGCCCCAACAGCAGAGGCCCCTGGAGGACAGGGATGTAGACACAGGCGCCCTTTCTAGTCCCAGGGGTGGGATGTGAGTGATCCTGAAGTCACTGCAGCAAGGGAGGGGCGGGCACCTGGGTGAGGCTGACCCAGGACGGGTGAGGGCCTTAGGAATGGCTTACAGGCCTCCAGGCAGGTGGCCTAGGCATGAAAAGGAGGTGGGAGGTGCTCTGGGCTCCCTGTGTGTTCCCCTGTCACCTGCCTGCCCTTTGTTTGGCTCCCCTTTACCCGGTCCTTCTCCCTTGGTCCCTTCCTCTCTGGTTCCTCCCAGGTTCCCTTCACCTCTCCCAGGGTCAGTCTCCACGTTCTGATTTCCTGCTCCCTGCCCTCCACCCGCTGTTCTCAGTCTCTGCCCTGTGCAGGCTCCCTACAGGGGCTTCCTGGCCAACCCATTTCCATTTCCTCCTCCGTGCCCTCCAGTCCACTTTCCCCACCCTCTCTTCTGGCTCTCTCATCTGTCTCCCTTTTCCTTTCTTCCCGCTTCCTGGCCTAGGTCTCCCTGGCTGTCTCTCCCTCTCCTCCATGTCCTGCCTCCTCCCTGGCCGGTCCTTCACCCCTACCCCAACTACGACTACGGGCGCAACAGCAAACATCCCTATCTCTGGCGGCCGATCCATCCCCACTCAGCACATTCACGCCGCCTCCGGGCTGTGGCCCCACGCCAGCCCCTCAGCCTCCCTCCCCATCTTTCCTCTTTGGGACTCGGCCTCCCCCTAGTTCATTCTGGCAGTACCCAACCCTTGGCTTCAGCCTCCCCTGGACTCTCTCCCCCAGGCTCCTGGACCACCCCTCAGGGACCTCACAGGGTCCTGTCTGTTGCTGTGGCCACCCCTGCACCTTTCCCGCTGCCTCGCCAGAAAACCAGCCCTAACATGCAGGGAGCCCCATCTCCCTATTGGCCTCCCGCCTCCCACTCCCTCCTCTCTCAGTCCCGCCCCGGCCCCTCCCGGCCCCTGGGGCCCTCCAGCCTGCTGCTCCCGCCCTGGCTGGGCTGGGCTGGGCTGGGCTGGGCTGGCAGCCTGACGACACTCAGGCAGGGGCAGTACAGAGAGAACCTGACCAGAGGCCCGGCCGCGCCGGAGCTGGTGGGAGCCGGACCAAAAGGTACAAAGGAGACAGATCCCTGTCCCCAGCCCTGTCCCTGGAGTGAGGTTGCTGGGGGAGGTTGGCTGGGTTTCTAAGAAGTGAAAGGAGCACCCCCAGCCAGCCGGGGATCTAGTGATCCTGGTTCCTGAGAAGCGGGATGAATGGAGAGAGGAGGAGGTAGGAATGGTGGCCAGTGGAGACCGGGAACAGATCACCTCCAGGATTTCTAGGAAGGTGGAAAGGAATGGCGCGGGGAGTTCCCAGGTCAGCTGGGGCCCTGGGAGGGTTGGGGGTCACCTGCTAGGGTCAGAGAATAAGAGAAACCAATACAGGGTTGACTAAGATAGCCAGAGACTCAGGCAATTTGCCTGGGGCCTGGCCGGGCCCTCTCTGGAGGCCCATCATGTACCCCAAAGGCCCCTGTGGCACCCCTGTGGCTCCCTTTTGCAGCTCCCTCCGCTGCCCCTTCCCTGGGCTGGGTCATGCGCTGCCCCAAGTGTCTGCTCTGCCTGTCAGCATTGCTCACACTCCTGGGCCTCAAAGTGTACATCGAGTGGACCTCCGAATCCCGGCTTAGCAAGGCCTACCCAGGACCCCGGGCCACGCTTCCAGGCCCCACATCAGTCAGCACTGAGCCCACCCTGCCTGCCAACCTCTCGGCCCGCCTGGGCCAGACTGGCCCACTGCCTTCAGCTTATTGGAACCAGCAGCAGTGGCGGCTGAGAACCCTGCCCAGTGAAAACAGTGCTGAGGCAGGAGGCTGCCAGGCTTGGGGAGCTGCCGCTGCTGCTGAGATCCCAGACTTTGCCTCCTACCCTGAGGACCTCCGCCGCTTCTTGCTGTCAGCAGCCTGCCGGAGCTTCCCACAGTGGCTGCCTGAAGGCAGCCAAGTAGCCAGCTGTTCAGACACTAACGTCCCCTTCCTGCTGTTGGCTGTCAAGTCGGAACCAGGACGCTTTGCAGAACGACAGGCGGTGAGGGAGACGTGGGGCCGCACAGCTCCTGGGACTCGGCTGCTCTTCCTGTTGGGGTCCCCAGTGGGTGAGGGGGGGCCTGACCTAGGCTCACTGGTGGCCTGGGAGAGCCGTCGCTACAAAGACCTGCTGCTCTGGGACTTCCTTGATGTCCCCTACAACCGGACGCTCAAAGACCTGCTGCTGCTGACCTGGCTGGGCCACCACTGTCCTGATGTGAATTTTGTCCTGCAAGTTCAGGACGACGCTTTTGTGCACATCCCTGCCCTGCTGGATCACCTGCAGGCCCTGCCGCCTACCTGGGCCCGAAGTCTCTACCTGGGTGAAGTCTTTACCCAGGCCAAGCCCCTCAGGAAGCCTGGAGGACCCTTCTATGTGCCTGGGTCCTTCTTTGAAGGTGGTTACCCAGCCTATGCGAGTGGGGGTGGCTACGTCATCGCAGGGCGCCTGGCTCCCTGGCTGCTGCAGGCAGCAGCCCGCGTGGCACCCTTCCCCTTCGATGATGTCTACACAGGCCTTTGCTTCCGGGCCCTGGGTCTAGTGCCACGGACCCACTCAGGCTTCCTCACAGCCTGGCCAGCAGACCGCACCACAGACCCCTGTGCTCTCCGAGACCTGCTGCTGGTGCGGCCCCTCAGCCCCCAGGACAGCATTCGGCTGTGGAGACAGCTGCAGGACCTGCAACCCCAGTGCTGAGCCTGTGGGGAGTGCGGGGCTAACCCGGCCAGCCCCTCCCCAGGCCTCGATGTGAGGGTGGGGGTCCTGGGTCCTGGACTGCTTGAGCCACTTCCTGGGCACTCCCTGTCCAAGGGACTGGACAGAAAGGATGAGGCAGCAGCCCGTTTCTGTCAACTTTTTGTTTTTGAAAAATATGTACTCGCACTCCGAGGCCTGAAGTTGTTTTTGCATCTGTGGGGCCCCGGGGTGCTATGACGCAGAGCTCAGCTGCTCTCGGACCTTCACCCCAGACACTCCCCTTCCTGGAAGGGCAGCTCTGACAGGCATCCTGGTCACTTTGCTGGACACTAGGTTTGAGCTATCCCATGGGAGAGCAGGGGACCATCTCTGGAGGGCTCCCACCCCCATCCATCTGCTATACCTGACCCTCCAGCTTGTGGAAGTTTGCAGAAGTAGGTATCTCAACAGCTTTGTCTTTATTTATCTAAAGTGTAGAAGCTAGGGCTGTCCCAGCTCAGTCATGCTGGACTCTCCCCTGTCCCCCAAACTCCAGCAAAGAGAGACCAAAGGTGCTGGAGAGCCACAGTTTATTTACTCCTCTGACCAACCGTCACTGAGAAGGCTCCACAGGCCACCCTGCCATCCCACCCCATCCACCAGAGGAGGCTTCTGCTTCCTAGGTGCCCCAGCCCCTGGGAGAAGCTCTGTAACAGGCGAAGAGGAGCAGCTGACCAAGTTTCAGCACTGCTGCAAACATGGCCCCGCAAGTGTAGCAGCCTGGAGGAGAGGGATGGGGAATGGGAGCCACCCCATCACAGTCTGAGGCACATCCTGGCTGCCAGTACTTTAGGAGAGCTGGCTGAGGAAGCAGTTGCGGGTGGTTGTCCTGCCAGCCCTCCCTCCTCTGCTCAGGGCGGAGTACCTTTCAGAGTAGTCGGGGAGCATCTCACTTGTCAAAGTGGTCCAGGGGGTAGTGCTCCCCATAGGTCTGGAGGTGCCGGGCCAAGGACTCCTTCTGCTTGCGGAGCTGGGTGGGCATCTCCTGATACACGTCCGAGAAGAGCAGGTAGGGGCTGGGCTTCGGCTTGCGCTCAGCCTGCTCAAAGGCCTCCATCACCTGGGGGACACAGGAGGGTGGCAGGCAGTCCATCTCCCCAAGGCCCTGCCTCTTCCTGTGGGGCCTGAGCCAGGGCTTAATTGCTGAGCCTCCGTGTTCCCATCTGGACAACGGAGAGGATGAAGGCAATGGTGGTGAAGTTAACACCCCGAGTGCCACAGTGCCTCTGGGCAGGGCACTCCACTGTACAGGGACTAAGTGGCTTCATTCTCAGACCACCCTCTTCAGAGGTGAGGAACTGGCAGACAGCTTGTCCAGGACATACTGCAAGACGTGGCTGAGGTCACGTGGCAACCTGATGCCACAAGCCACACCCGCGGAGCACTGGCTGCCTGAGTCTCTCAGCTGGACAACCCCAGGTCCCAGCACTGTTCTCCCAGAGCTCTCGCCCACGGTGCAGCAGCCCTCCAGCACGCCCACCTAGGTGCTGGTGGCCCCTCACCTTCTTGCGCGACTGCTTCCGCCAGGCCTTCTCCTGCTCCTCGTCCCACCAGCCACGGCTCAGCAGGTAGAGCCTCAGCCTCGAGATGGGGTGGTCCTGCTTATCCCAGTAATTGACCTCGTCTACCGAGCGGTATGCCGAACTGTCGTCACTGGTGCTGTGGTGCCCAATCCTGCCCAGAAGGGGCCTGGTCAGCTTGGGACCCCAGGGTAGGCCTCAGGAGGGAGGGAGGATGGACTAGGAAGGGGTAGACATGGAGCAAAGGCAAGGGGAGGGCACCCCATGGGTGCGCGGAGGCACATTCTAGGGGCAGTGATGAGGGAGATGATAGGAATGGCGGCTGTCAGGACTGTGGATGTAGCGATGGGGGAGAGGCGGGCACCTGTAGGTCATGGCTTCAATGAGGAAGGGCTGATTCTCTGCCACAGCCCGCCGCCGGGCCTCCTTGGTGGCATTGTACACAGCAAACACGTCATTGCCGTCCACTCGGATTGACATAATGCCATACCCAGGGCCTCGTGCCGCTGCAGGGAGGGACAGGGAGGCACAGGGCTCAGATGAGGAAAATGTAGAGCAGGTGGGAAGGAGCAGGGGGTGAGGTAAAGAACTGAATGAGGTTGGGAGCCAAGGAAGGAAGGCAGAGTGAGGAGGAGAGGGAGCCGGAGCACTGCGGGCGCCCCGTTCCCCACCCCCTACCATCGCCCCGGTCCAGACACCACAGGACAAGGACAGGGAAGGCGGGCGGGCAGTGGCAGGGCCTTACCAATGCCATCCCCTCGGTACTGCTCGGAGGTGGGCGTGGAAATGGCATAGCCGTTGTTCCGGCAGAAGAAGATGATGGGGCACTCGAGAGTGGCAGCAAAGTTGAAGCCAGCATGGGCGTCGCCTTCACTGGCTGCCCCCTCACCAAAGTAACAAATGACAACCCTGTTGGCATTGGCTCGTTTGGCCGCATAGGCTGCCCCCACCGCTGCAGAGCAATGAGAGGGCCATGAGCAGGAGCAGACACACAGACACAGACACGGACACACACAGACACACACAGACACAGACACACACACAGACACAGACATACACACACACACACACACACACAGACACACACACACACACCCTATCCCTATCCAGAACTTGGGTTCAGACCAGCTGTCACCAGAGGAACCCCCCAGGGCCTGCCCACCCCGATCCTGCTTCTCAGCTGACTGTGACACTACCTTCCAATTGCTCAGGCCAGAAACTTTGGCATTATCCCTGACTCCAAACTTTTTGTCACCCCCACATCTACCCTCCTTCAAAATGTAACAGAATCCGAGCCCTTCTCACCCCAGGGCCGAGCCTCCAGCTGCTCATGCCTGAGTCAACCAGCAGCCCCCTCAGTGGTGCCCTTCCCCACAATCTGTTATCTGAGGGACAGCCAGAGGACTCTTAAAATGAGAGCCAGGCAAAGTGACCCCATGACAGAATCCTCCCAACCCACAGCTCGCAGAGCACTCAAGGTCAAAGACCCTGTAAAAGCTAAGGCCACGAGGCCCACCCATCTATATGATCTGCACTCCCCCCCCCAACTTCATCTCCATCCACCCTGCATAGAAGGGGATGTAGGGTACCCAGTGAGTTCTGGGGAGTCTGCTTGACTGAGGACTGAGGCCGAGAGGAGGCAGAGACAGAACCTAGGCTCTGGGGTCGCTTGGTCCACAGTTCTAGCTGCTGTTCTGCTCCCTACCTGTCAGGAGACCTTTAGCAAGTCATTTGACTTTTCCTCCTTGACTTTAATTTCTTGCTTTTTATAACAGGAGTAACAGTAAATAACAACCTTCACCCCCATGGCACCTGCAGTGCGACAAGAGAAGCGAAGCACCACCACAGTGACTGGACGCTGCTATGCACGCAGGAGCGTGCGGGCTTGTGCACTCCCAGGAGCCATGGGGCAGGGCGGGCAGAAGTCTGGGAAACCTAGAGCGTGGTCACACTGGCTCAAGGCTGCTGAACGGGGCGGGGGCATTACTGAGGCCTCCTCTGAAGGGTCCCAGACAGAAGGTACCTTCAAAGTCCAGAGCACAGGCCAGGCTCTGAGAGCAGCACCCACACAAGCCCACCCATGAGGCTGGGGAAGGGATGGCTGTGAATGGTCTGTGTGTGTGAGCGTCAGGACATGCATCCTCACCCTGAGGAATCTGCGTGGCCAGTGGAGAGGAGATGGTGACAAAGTGGCGCTCGTTGCAGCCATAGTGGACAGGCATCTGGCGCCCCTTGCCCGGGTCATTCACGTTGCCATAGCACTGAGCCATGAACAGCTCCAGGGGGTAGTCACGATACATCAATACACCTGGTGGGGAAGAGGCAGCTGTTAGCTTGGTGGGTGGTGTCAGGAAGTCACACAACCCTGTGGGTGACCCAGGGCAAGCCTTTTCCTTCCCGGGGCTTCTATATCCCTGTCTACAAAAAAAGGAACCAGACTGGAGCAGGGGAGGCAAACTCGGGCGCTCACAAGGACCAGACAGGTGTTGCAGATGTGACCCATAAGCAAACTAGAAAGCAAACGTCTGTCAAGAGGGAGGCCAAGGTTCAGGCGACAATCCAATTTTTCAAAAGGTGGCAGAAGTTCAGCTAGCAAGCTTTCTTTCTCTTATTCCTTCTTTGTCTCTTTCTCCCCACACCCCCTTCTTTTTTGCTAGGGATGGAACCCAGGGCCTCATGCATGCTAGGTAAGCACTCTCACTAAGCTACCAAGAGACTTTTATTTTTTTGTTTTATTTTTTTGGTAATGAGTTTTGAGCCCAGAGGTGCTCTGCTACTGAGCCACATCCCCAGTCTTCTTTTATTTTGAGACAGCATCTTGCTCAGTTCCGAAGGCTGGCCTCACACTTGTGATCCTTATGCCGTAGCCTCCCACACACTGGCATAGGCATGTCTGTTTTAATGAGAAACTGTGATATTTTTAGGTGTGTTCAATTAATTCAATTCCTGAAGTACACACCACCAATTCACACCTTCTGCCTAGAGAGGAAATATCTAATGTCAGTAAAACCCTTTTTTCAAACAAACCCCTGGTGGATGCCCAGTTCACCATCAAAGGGAACGACTCTGGTGGAAAGGGCTCTGCCTGCTAAGTCGGAGGACAACAGGAGTCTATGATGATCCTAAAACAAGGACTCTCTGCTCTACCTGACAAGGGGGACAACCTCACATCTTCAGCAGTGCTGTGGATCAAGAGGTCCCATGCTGACTCTGAGGGTGAGCACCACAGACACAGCTGTCTGACACAGTGGTTTCCAAACCCTGCCTTTACTGCCAAACCCTTTCTTCAAATGACAACTTAATGGGGTCACATTACATGGCAATCCCCTTATATGCAAAGGAAGCACATCCTCCCTGAATAACAACCACAAGCACATGAAGATAATACTCTGTGCCAAGGGCTGTTCTGAGCACTCTTTATATAATAACCAAGTGAATCCTTACAGCATCCTCTTGGGGCAGGCAGGATCATCCTCCCATAACTGGCTCCGGGTCTTGCCACCAAGCAGCAGAAAATAGAGTGGGCCTAAGGCAAAACTCAAATTCAAGACTGTGCCAGAGAAAGGGAAGCAAGTGGCTTTGTTTATCAGCTCCAACATGCCCCCTGGGACAGCGATGGTAAGCACAGCTCAGAACTGCTTGGACCATCAGCTTTGAAATTATGCCCTTCTTGAAATTTTAGTCTAGCATAACTTCACTGTTCACCTTTAGTACAAGTTCATTAGTTATCTTCTGTTAGAGGGCTTTGAATGGACATGATACAAATCTGCACGCCATGTGGTCACACTGCACAGGAAACACTAGAAGAGAAGCAGCTCAGGTTGAAGGAGAAAAGGGGGCCTTGTGGAGGGCTGAAGGTGGTCCCAGCGCTGTCACCAGACATCCTAAAATGTGGTCCCAGGCCCCCACGCAAGAAGTACTGGACGGGAGCCAGGAAGGTGTTAGAATTACAGCTTCAGGGCTGGGATGCAGCTCAGCGATAGAGTGCTTGCCCAGCATCCACAAGGCCCTGGGTTCCATCCCCAACAATGCAAAAAAACAAACAAAAAATAAAACCTCAGATCCGGCACACAGAAAACTGCAGGTCCCCAGCAGCTGCTGCTCTGCCTTGACCCCTGCTGTCTCTTCACTGTCCTCCTCACCCAGTGCCACTCCCTGCTGTGCCCCAGAAGGAGCTCTATACGGAGCCCTGGCAGGGCAGCTGGGGTGGTGCCCAGCAAGTGCAAGGGCTGTCACTGGATCATATTGCTGCAAGAAGGCACATGGCCTACACCCATAACCTGCCTGATGTGGGTGGCCCACCTGGCTTTTACAGGCTAACAGGACACCTGCCTCACATGGAAGGGCCACAGTGCAGGTCAGCCCTTACTCCAGAGTGCCTGCACTCTGTGACAGAGGGATGCAGTAGGAAACTTAAAACGAACAGCACTTTTGCCTTCCACAGCTCAGTAAGGCTGGCTAAAGAGAACTGTGCTTCCTCCCATGTCACAGTAGACAGTGCACCAAGCCAGTGGACCTCACTGAGGCAAGCAGGCTGCAAGTCGGGGGGAGTCGGTCCTGCCTCCTCACCCTGCACCGCGGCCTTGGCATAATCCCTTCTATAGCTGCCCAGTGTCTGTGAAACCTGGTTTTCCTTGCGAATGACACTGAACCTCGAATATCACAAGCCATCTGTCTCCCCTTAGCTCATGTCCCACTAAAGGAAGTAGATGGCCAAGAGATGGCCACTCTCATGTGGTTTCACCTCCCTGCTGGAGAACTGTATCAGAGAGGCCCATCGCACTGGCCACCAACCCTGAATGCTCACCTCTTCTAGGCTCGGTACTAATAGCTTTGCACCAACTGCCCCATGACTCCTCTCAATAAACATTGGGGGTTACGATCCCCTTATAAACCAGGAAACAGCTGGGCACAGTAGCACGTGCCTGTAACCCCAGCAAATCAAGAGGCTGAGAGAGGAGGATCACAAGTTTAAAGCCAGCCTCAGTAACTTAGCACGACCCTAAGGAACTTAGCAAGACCCTGCCTCAAAATAAACAATAAAAAGGGGTGGGGATGTAGCTCAGCGGTAAAGGCCCTCTGGATTCAATCCCCAGTACCAAACGAAAACAATATCTAAACCAGGAAACAGTTACAGCGTGGTCATGTACAGCGTGGTCATGTAACTTGCCTGAGGCTGCCTAAGACGAAGGGTGTAGATTTGCCCCTGGCACAGGCTCACTTATAGCCCTGCAGGGCCCCTGTGCTAGCCACCACCCTGGAATACCCTACTTACTGCTCCCTGGACTAAGGCCCCCACTCCCAGCACCCACCAGGACTCAGCGATTTCCCTCAAGTTATTCCTAGTCCTTCCTTTCACTCACTCTCACCCAGCTTCCCAGCTGGCATCTGCCAAGCTCCCCACTGTCACTGTGTTTGGGACCTTCCCACCTGCCCCAGCTCCTCAGAGGACAGCAGTGCCTGGGAGGGGCCAGGAGAGTCCTACAGCGGGTGGACAGGGGTCCCCAGCCCATGCTGACCTCACTGCATCCTTTTGGCAGTCCCTCATCTCTCCTTCAGAAGTGAGACAACTGTGGCTCAGATTTGCCCCAAATCTGATGACTGGTAAGGAGTGGTGAGGAACAGAACCAACCGCCATACTTCTCTGCCTTCAGGGAGGGGACATGAGCTCCCCCCAAATCCTGTGCCTGGTCTGACAGCATGGAAAGCTCTTTCTTTGGCTTCCTAGACCTTTGTGGCATTGTGCTCTCCCCCTGGAAGAGCACTTGGGAAAACGAAACTGTGGGCCTCAACAGGGACCTCAAGGCCGAACCACAGGCAGACATACCTGCCTCCCTGTACTGGCCAAACACCAGGTCCGTGCTGTCCAGGGCGGCTGCACTGCCCACATGGGTCCCCTCCTCGCCATAGTTGGTCATGTAGAAGGAAATCCGGCCCTGAGGGTGGAGAGGGCCCGAAGGCCCAGGTTTGGTTACACTGGGCAGTAACCACCACGAGAACCATACCAACTTCCGATCACAGTCTTTCGAAGGCCAGTCCCAGGTCAGGCCACGCAGGGCTCCCACCTTCACAGAGGAACTGCCAGGAGGGTCACAGCCAGAGTGATGTCCCAGAGTGTCTCTAGGACAAGAGCCCAAAGAAGGGACTGGCCCACCATGGCAGGGAGAGCAGCCTGGGTGAAGAGGGGAGATGGAGTTCCAGGCAGAAAAACGATAAAGCCCACGAATCTGGAAGGGCTGGGACACAGGTAGGAGCAGGGTGAGGGAGGCGACACCCAGATAATGCAGGGAGTGACACAGTGGGACTGTGCTCTGAGAACCCTGGTAACCCACCCACTGCAGCAATGTGGTCATACTTGTGTTTCAAAATTCTCTCCACTGCTATGGGTAAATGAATGGAGGAGACGGGGGTGACGAGGGACCCAGGAGAGTGGGGGCAATGGCCTAGCCTGGTAGGCAGGGGGAGGAGCAGACAGATGAGTCCTCAAAAGCTGAGTTTGCAGTGTTGGGGGTGCCAAGCCAGCTTCTTCTCCAGAACCCTCCATCCCTAGGCCCTGGAAAAGAACACACTCAGGTTCTCAGCCCTGCTGGTAGCCAGAGGTAGTCAGGGACATAGTTTAGCCAGAGATTTCAATGGAAGTTTGTTTGTGCTTTCTGGGAAAAGGGCTCCACAGCTGGGATCACCCCTGCCCCCTCGATCTTCTTCCTGTCTTGCTTGGAGCCATGATGCTGGGCTGTGGCAGCCATCCTGTAAACATGAGGCAACAAGCACAGGATGAAGACCAACTTGCCAACAATGAAACAAAAAGAGAAAAAGGGACTGGGTGCCCAAGGATGCTGCTGAGAAGCCGAATGATACCTAAGACCTAGAGACCTAGAGCCAGCAGCTGAGAGGAGAAAGGGATGGCAAAGGGAAGGGCAGGGAAAGGGATGAGAGGAAGGATTTCAGTTTGGGCAAGGGGTGACTGAGAGATGAACTGGGGGAAGAAGAGGAGCAGGTCTGGGAGAAAGATGCCAAGGTCAAGTTTGGACAGGCTGAGTTTGCTGTGGACATCCAGGGCAAAGTGCCAAGTGGATCTAGAGTTCCAAGAAGTCTGGAGAGCCAGGGAACCCCTGGTATAAGATGGAAATGAGATCACCCAGGACTGTGTGGAAAGTGGAACAAAGTGAGCTTGGGACAGACCCACGAGGACATCCCTGGTTAAGCCCCACTTGGGGGTCAATGTGCTTCATGGGCCTGGCTTTCCAGGTGCTATGGAGAAACCAAAGAAATGCTTTCTTCTAAATGGGGATCCAATTAAAAGTTAACTGATCTTCAAGTGCCAAATGCGTGGGAGGATACCAGCTGTCCAGGTCAGTATGGGGAGGAGCCTGAGACAGGACTCAGGCTAGTGGCAGAGGTTACTGGCTGCCTGACCCTCTTCCCTCTTAAGAGATTTCATTCTAATCAGGCATGATGGTGCACACCTGTAATCTCAGTGACTCAGAAGGATGAGGCAGGAGGATTAAAAGTTCGAAGCCAGCTTCAGCAACTTAGTGAGACCCTGTCTCAAAATTAAAAAATAAAAAGGTCTGGGGATATAGCTCAGTAGTAAAGTACCCCTGGGTTCAATCTCCAGTACCAAAAAGAAAGACAGGACCCTCATTCCACTGCAGGTAGCAATTGCAAGCAGATATTATTGAATATTATTGAGAGGGACTTGCTAACAAGTTCTATAATGGTTTGAGTGGAGAGACAGCAGCTGAGATGTGCCATGTCTGACCTTCGGCCTTCCGAAACCTGCTGCCTGGAGTGAGACACGATAGAGGCAGCTCTGGCACCTTTTTGGATCATGAGTGGACCTTGAAGAAGGAAGAAGCCAACACTCTGGACATTAGATCAGAGCAATGAAAGGAGGCCAGGAATCCACTAATATCATGGTACCCCAGATCACCTGTCCATTGATTTTTTTTTTTTTTTAAACCCAAGAGGAAACTACTCATCTGTTAAGCTACTGCTTTTGATTTTGTTTGCTAAGGCTTTGGAGTGGGGAGGAATCTGTCACTTATAGCTAAACATAATCCTAGTAGATACAGGTTGAATCGTGAGAGTTATGGTAATCTCCCTCAGGGCCAGCCAAAGGGCAAGGGCCTTACATGCTGGGTCTCACAGAATTCCTACCCCAGCCTTACGGCGTAGCATCTACCATTAACCCCTTTTTAAAAAATTATTTACTTTTTTGCAGTGCTGAGGAAGCACTCAGATGAAGCAGCCTCCCTAGGGCCACAGAGGTAAATAGCAGCAGAATTAAGACATGGATCTTACAGACTTGCCCTACAGCCTGTATCCTGAGTCCTTTCTCTTTGCCGCCTCTCCATGAGCCTAGAGCTGCTCAGTACTGACCACCAGCTACAAGCATTATGCCTGATACAATGCCACTAGTGCTCAAAAATGAAGACAGTTAAGTCAAAGGAAAAAAGACACAGAGAGAACAATGTCTGAGAACTTTTTCTGAGTCCTCCCAGATCCAGCTTTGCCTGCAAATAGGGCCCTGGGGACATGCAGGTGAATCAATGAATTCCCTCTTTATGCACACTGGTTTGACTGGTTCTTGTCCTCTGACACTAAGACTTCTAAAGACTAGTACATTGGACATAGGCCTTGAGTGGTCCCTGGACACTGCAGGAAGCATGGAGGGTCCACCCTCCTTCTCAGGTTTGTGAGCTCTTCCAAGGAAGGGTCATTGGGCCTTCCCCTCCCTGCCCTCTCCCAGCACAATGAGCCAAGCTAGGCACACACTTTGGTGTTTTCAGTGACTGGGTCCATCCTTCTTTCCTTGGGCTGGACCCGTCCCATATTTCTCCCAGAGCCCTGATAGAACCCCAAGAACTCTAAAAACATCTCTCAATTCCTCTCTTCTCCTTGAGAGTTGTCCTTTGGCCAACACAAGTACAAGTACAGGATAATTCTGACTCCCACTCTAGGCCTATCCCCACACACCTGTCGCTGGGATTCATAAAGGATTCGATCCATGGTATTGAGCAGTGTCATGCTCCTGTAGAACTTCAGCACCTTTTCCTGGGGCAGCTGTGGACAAGAAACAGACAGACAGGGGAAGATGAGACCAGAGAAGAGACAAACAAGGGACCTGGGCATGGAGGCAGGGGTGGAAGGGAGCAGTCTCACATTGGGGTCCTCACTGGGGTTGATGATCTGGCCCTGGCGGTCCATGACCCGGTAGATAGGGATCCCGGAGATGACATTTGGCTGGATGAACTCGAGCTTGTCTACAAACTCTGCTGAGGCCCCTGGGAACTGGGGCTTGTCGTCCAGGGAAGAGAACTGCTGCTGCTGCTGCTGTTGCCTGAGAGGGTGCTGGGGAGAAGGCAGAAGGGGTACCAGCATCAGGCGCAGCACTGAGGTTCTGGCTCAATGCCAGCAGCCACAAGACAGCATGGCAGCTGCACAGCCCCAGGGCACTGGGGGTCTGGGGCACAGGGTGTGAACCCTTGCTCAATCATATTGTTGTGCCATCTTGGCCAAATTGCTACAATACCATATCAGTTTCCTGATCTGTAAAATCAGGATGAAAACGACATCTACCAGCAGTGGCATGCACAAGGCCTTGGGCTTGACCTCCAGCACCAGAACAGTAACATCCACCCCACAGAACTACTATAAAAATGAAATAACTTAGTGTGAATGGCAGGCCACTCCAGAACTGGCAGCTGTTGCCATTGTCATTATCACAGGCTTAAAGTCTTCACCCTGGCATCTGACCTCTTCCCAGTCTGGCCACAGGTCCCTCTTTGTCCCCGATTGCTACTGCAGGCATGCTCAGACACCCGACAGACCTGTTACTGACCCCAACGTCACATACCAGGGAGGCCAACACAGAACAGAGCTTAAGTTGTTGAGTTTTTAAGAGTCAAATTATCAAGATTCAAATATCCTTCTAGGTGACAAGGGAGAGTAGCTTCCCCTCTTCATGTGTCTCCTTTCTCCTCTATAAAATGAAAACACCTCATGGAGTGCTGTGAGATTTAAAGGAGATCATGTGTATTTCCATAGAGTATCTGTAAAACAGTAAATGTGCAAAAAAATGCTGGCTGTGATGGTTTCTACCACACTGCTGCTCACCCTGACCAGGTGGCCGCCTCTGACATTACCTGGCCAACTGCACCACATGCTTCAATACCTTCCTGAAGCCAGGCCTGGCTTCCCCTGCAAGCTCAGACTGATTGATTCAACAAATATTTGAGCACCTGCTTTGTTCCCAGCCCTGTGCAGGGTTCTGGGAACCCAGGACATCTGTCCTTGCTACTTACTAGCAGGAGGACAGTCACTGAACAAGTAAGGACGACTGTGATCCCTATTACCCCGTGGTATTGTCACATGGCACAGTGGAAATGGCAAAGCTTCTCTGAGGAAGTGATGCTGGGGCTGAGCCTGCAGGACAAGGAGGAGTCTGGGAGGGAGCATCCTGGGCAGTGGGAACAGAACATGCAAAAGACAAAAAGCAAAGCGTGATGTGTCCTTCCTGGAAACTGGAAGGAGCTGAGTGGCAAGGACCTGTGGAAAGCCTGACAGCGTCGCAGGAGGTGGACCAATTAGAGGTGCGCCAGGCTGAGCTCTGCATGTGCCACCTCAGCAAGTCCTCAGGGCAGAGAATCAAGACTTGGGGAGGTAAATAGCCTGCTCTGGGAGAAAAAAGTTACATTATGACTGGGCTTCTAACCTAGGGCCTGAGATTCAGACCCCAAAACCCAAGCTCTAAACCCCAACTGCCACTGCCAGCCCAGTTTCCCCACATCTGCGTCTTTCCTTTCCACCACTGTCTGGATTCCTCCCAGGTCAGCAGTTGTGGCTTCACTTTCAGGGGGAGCTAGAGGAGGACCAGCTCACTATGAGCTGCACTTCACGTGTGGGGGCTCACGTGTCCCCCTCGCTTCCTTTAATTGCAGTGAACGAGCCACCAAACTTCCTGGGGGCAGCATACTATGTGTATGTGATTATCTGCATTTGTGGTGGTGAGGAAATGACACTCCTGGCAGCAGGGCAGGTTGGGGCCTGATACCCCGGCAGACATGCCTTCCCCCTCTGACAAGGCAGCACCTGTTCCCCTTCGAAGCACTGGGCATGGCCAGGCCTTTACATGGACCTGGAAGATTCCTCTGTTTTGTGTCTGTCTCTCACACATGCAAGTTCTGGGAAGACGGGTGGCGTCCAGGTTGGCTCACATAACAGGCTTTTGATGGATAATTACCAAACGGATGAATGAGCAGTGAAGTTCAGTGGAGTCAGACTGACCTGGATTCCAATTTCTGAGCTCACTACATGGCTCTCTGCAAACATTTCATCTCTTTGAATTCCCTCAACAGTGAAAAGCCTGCAGAGAGCTGTGTATAAAGTTCCTAGATCCATGCACACAGGGGTCAGACAGGCCTGGGATATACGGGTACTGTGTGTTCAAAAATTCTGATTCCTAGCACCACCACCACAACAATCACCCACCCCCCCAAAAAAAGAGGGGGGGAAAGAAGAGAAAAAAGAAATGACATTTGAGAAAAAAAAAATAAAACCTGGGAAGGTTAAAAAGTAGGAAAGGTGGAGCTGTGTGTAAATAGTTGAGTGGCAGAGTACTTGCCTAGCACACACAAGGCCCTGGGTTCCAACCCAGCACAAACACCAACAACAACAAAAACAAAAACAGTGGGAAAAAGGGAAATGATGGGCACCTGGGGAAGAAGCCAGGGCAAAGCAGAGTGAGCAGGAGGGCTGGCTACACCTTAAATTAAATTTTAATTCCAGATGGTGACCACAGAACATGCTGACAGGATGGGCCTTAGGGCTGATGTTGGGGAGGGACTTTTGAGATAGGGTCTTGCTAGGGGCTGGCTCCCACCATGAATTCCAGTCTCCTTTTTTCCTGGGCTTGTGGAAATGATGATCACCCACATCCCCCGATGTTTTGCTGATTCGGTGAACTCTGCAAAGGGCTCAGCTCATGGCTGAAGCCTAAGGAAACACTCTGTTCTGAGATGGGTAGCAAAATGTCTACTAAAGCGCGGCTGGGATTGTAGCTCAGTGGTAGAGCACCTGCCTAGCATATCTGAGGCAATTCTGAGCACCACATATAAATAAAAATAAATAAAATATAGGTCCATCAGCAAATTTAAAAAAATGCATAAAAAAATGGATATGACTTCATTCATTTTTTTCTTTCAGTTTGGGCAGTTGGCCCAGTGGCCAGTGGCTTACAATGGCAGAGGCTGCACACATTCACCAAGTTTCAAAACCACAGGGGAGCACTGGCTACCGATGCTGGGACAGCCTCTGGAGTCATTCCCTCAGGCACAGCCTCAGGCAGACCTCAGCCTCCTCACTGCATGACTAAAACTCCCTAAGCCTCAGTTTCTCCTGTCCACACTCTCAAGGGCTACTGTGAGGGTAAAATGTGTACATGACTTGGCCCAGTGCCTGGCACACAAGTGACTGAATTAACACAAGCAGCTCACAGGTGTACTGGATGACCACTCTGGTCAAAGAGGCAGATACTGAACAGTGATTCCAAGTTGGACCTGGAGGAAGGGCTGAAGATAGGGAGGGATGGATGATAAACAGGAGGAGGGGAAGGATGGTATGATGGTTAGCCACAGGACAAGGTAGCCTAAACTGCCTGAGTCCAAATCCTGGTTCTGGGGCTTTCCAGTCACATGATGCTCAGCAGGAGCTTGTCTCCCAGAACCCGCCCCCCATGGACAGACGGTATCTGCCTCACAGACTGGAGAGTAGGGAAAAGTCACTGCCCTAGTCCTAGAAGGAACTCTCACTGGCTACCAGCAGACGGAGCAGCAGCAGTGCTTCCTGCAGGAGGCGAAGAGCGAGGCTGCTGGACTCACAGGGCTGATGCAAAGGCAAGGGGAATGGAATGCTTTAGTACTGGAGAATGACAAGGGCCCCGAGTCTGGTACCTCGGAGACCAGGGTGGCCAGAGCTAGCCATCGCACAGGTTCACAAAGCACTTCATCTAAGCCTCTGTGCTCACTGAATTCCTACAGACCCTAGATGAGGCACCTCCATCAAAGGTCAAGGCCACACAGATCAGCAGCAGTGATGTCAGCATCTCAGTCAGATGGGTGGGTGGGGCTGGAAGGAAGATGGGGTTCAGAGCATGGATGGCTGCATGGGTACAAAGTTTAACTCCGAATCTTCTCTCCGGAGGGCAGCTCAAGCCAATCAGCCCTTCTGGGCCCCAGAGACCCAGAGGCATTAGCACTAGGCTCCCCAAGTCACTGCAGGTGTACAACCCCAAGGGAGGGCACTTTCCCCTTACTCTGAATCATCAAGACCAAACCAGATTCACCCTCCAAATGGCTGCCATTTCTCACTTTCTGAGTGTTGGGAATATGTAGTAAGCACCCATAAGAACCAATTTATTTTTATTTTGTGGTACTGGACTTGAACCCAGGAGTGTACTACCACTGAGCTATATTCCTAGATCTTTCTATTACTTTTGAGACAGGATCTCATTAAATTGCCTAGGCTGCCCTCAAATTTGCAACCCTGCTGCTTCAGCCTCCTGGGTTGCTGGAATTACAGGTATGCACCACTGTGCCCAGATAGAAACCAAATTTCTTGACATTAGCCAAGAGGGAAATGGATGAATTCCTACAATTAGATGATCAGTAATCGCCATCTCTATTCATCCCACAGTATCCACTGGGTACCTACTACATAATGCTACTGCATAGGGAACTGAAGCCCCTGGCAGGCTACCCCAGAACCACTGGGCTGGAGAAAACGACTTTACTGATAATGAGCACAGACTGAGCTCCAATTGCTCCCTCACTTCCAGCAGGGTAAGGACTCTGCTCATCCCCAAGTTAGGCTCAGAGGTGAAATGGCCCCAACAGGCCCAGCCCTGGGGTAGTGGTTGCAAAACTGACTCATGACTACCTGTCAATCTGAGTTTTCTTTTCTCCCTAATCACTAAAAACATCTGCTATGATAGCAGGGGGTGGAGGGAAATCCGGCAAACACCTCAAGGGCAGCAGGGTGCTCGGGAAATGGGTGATGAGAGGTAAGAAGGTAGGGGACAAAGAAAGGTAGCCCCTTCCCTCCCCCAAACCACCTGCCCTCATAATCCACTGTAATCCATCTATTACAGTAAAACCAACAAAACCTCCCCACCTTTGTCCCAAGACACTATTTCTTCACCTCCACCTGGCTAGAGCTGTACTTTCCACCTTCCAATATGGCAACCAACAGTCACTTAAACTCATTAGAATTGAGTAAACTTCAGTTCCTCAATCCTGCTAGCCACATTTATTTTTATTTAATTTTTGTAGTACTGGAAACTGAATCCAGGAGCATTCTACCACTGAGCCATATCCCCAGCCCTTTTAAATTTTGTTTTGAGTTGAAGTGTCACTAAGTTGCTAAGGCTGACCTTGAATTTATGATCCTCTTGAGTAGCTGGGATTATAGGTGTGTGCCACCACACCCAGCTTTGTTAGCCACATTTAAAGTGTTCAGTGTCACATGTGCCTAGTGGCTACTGTTCTGGACAGCATAAACATAGAACATTTCCACTATCACAGAAAGTTTTATTGAACAGCCCTGGTCTGAAATCTTTACTACTGCCCCTTTCCTTCACTCAAAAAAAATAGGGACTCTTTTAATCTCAAACAGGTGGGAGATAAATAGATGGGAGGAAGGCAACTGTGACTCTAAGAAACATAAAATTTTAAGTAGATAAATCAATGAAAAGTAGAAACTTCCTTCTCACCATTCTCTCCAAAATAAATAAGGAGAAGAGGAAAGACTAAGCCAGGAGGAGGACAGATTTAATCAGCCACAAATGACCTTTCCCTAGTCTGCCCCAGTCCTGTTCACCTCCCGCCCCACTTGCTCAACCAATGGGTGCCTGGGACTGCCATCAGCTGTGGAGGATCTGATTGCTTTTAAAAAAAAAAAAAAAAAAAAAAAAGCCAAAGAGAACAACCCATAAACAGCCCTACCCCCAACCTACTCCTGGAACCCTTCAGCATTTACCTGCTTCAAATGACTTCCTTCCTATGGACTCCTGCCTCATTCCTGACCTACTCTCTTACCCTGTTTCTCCTCCTGCCCAGAGCTTCTTCCTGCAGATTTCATCTTCCCTGCCTTACGAATTGGGAATGAGTGCCAGGAACAATCTCAGAAGATCTTGAAAGAGCATCACCAATCTAGTCGGTACTCCCACAAGGTCACCTCCTTTGCTCTCCTAATCTCCAAGCTCAATTCCTGTCCCTTCCCTCCATCCTTACTAACAACAGTGGCCAAAATACCTACTGCCCTTATGATGTGTGGGGTCCAATTCTTAGCACTTTAGTATTTTCACAACAACCCTGTGAGGTTGTCACTGTTAACATTCTGCAGTAAGAAAAATTAGTTGAGAGAGGTGTAAGGTTCAGTCCTCTGTCCAGGGCCACCCAACTGGAAAGGCACAAAGAGGGATGCCAACTCATGTGGTGTAGCTCCAGAAACCACCCACTTAAACATTCCTGTCTCATCTGGAATTTTAGTTCAAAGTTCTTGCAGTCCACTGCTTTTCCCCTCTCTAAGCACAGGCTTTCAACTAATTTTTGTTGTTACTTTTGTGGTGGTGCTGGGGATCAAACCCTGGGC
Organism: Sciurus vulgaris; assembly: GCF_902686455.1. NCBI lineage: Eukaryota > Metazoa > Chordata > Mammalia > Rodentia > Sciuridae > Sciurus > Sciurus vulgaris. The sequence continues at coordinate 52,317,495 of NC_136478.1, read as the reverse complement.
CTTGCACATACTAGCACTCAACTTGATTTTTTTGCAGTGTGATCTTCCCCTTAGCAGCATTTACCAAAAGGAATTCTGACCCTTTTGATAATTCAAAAGGCTTTCTCAAGTGTTTTTAAGAAATGTGGGCAAAGGGCCCTGTCTGAACCTTTCTCCTGCTTTTCTCCCTTCATCAATTCAACAAACATGTACTGATCATCTCCTCTGCACAATATCCACAGCACACAGACTCTACCTTAACTTTCGATCAGAGGACACGGAAATCAAACGAGTTTCTCGCATAATTTGTTTTAAAGTTAGAAGTGGGGAGAAAGAGCCAAGAAACGCAAAGCCCTGGAAAACCCCGTGACTGGGATCTGAGCTCTCATTTCTCCTCTTTCAACAGGGTTCTATATTCAGAAGGAATTCTCCGTCTTACTAAGTCGGTTTCATGGTCCCACTTCTGAGGGAAAAGGTCTCCTGTCTCCTCCAAGGGGTCTCCTCTGTGGGAGGGAAAGAGGAGGAACCCCCATCTCACTCTCCAAGGTGTCACCCTCCCTCAGGGTCCACACAGGAGCTGCCCCGCTTTTCCTCTCCTAAGGAGATGGACGCTCTTCCCTGAAGTGTCCTCTCCAATCGGTCTCCCACTTCTTTTCCCTCCGTGACGGCCCTTCCTTCACACCCTGCAGAGAACCCACTCTAAAGCTAAGACTTTACGCCCCCCACCCCCGCTTAGAGAAAACCGCCTGGGCCTCGGTACTCACAAATCTAGCCAATCCCCGAACCCCGAGCAACAAGAGGGCAGCCTGGCCCAGGCCTCGTCTAGGCCCCCAGACCCTGGCCGCTGAGATCGCTACCGCCATCTTGGCTCAGAAGCCCTCGTGGATCCGCCCCTCTCCCAGGCTAGACTCCGGGCTGCCCCATCATAAGCCTGATTCAAATACCGGCACAACCCTGCGAAAAGAACACCTGCTTCCGATCACATGGCATCAAGGATGCATATATAGATGGAGAAGACAATACATAGTCCTAAAAGTTATTCTGATCTCTTCACTGTAATCACTCTTATAATTCGCAGAGAAGAGGACAACCTGACGAGAGCCTCCGAGGTTTAGGGCCGGGGGGCCTTGGGTAGGATGAGCCCACGCCAAGGCCCGCCTCCTTTTCTCGATTGTCCAATGGCTTTGCCAGAGTTGGGAGGTGGGATTGGGCGGAGCCAGATTGTTGGTAAACGCTGAGACACGTGCGGGAGCCAATTCTGACTGTGCCCCGGCCAGGCGCGTGCGCACTGAGTACGCAGCCTGTACGCAAGCGCGCCGCGCCCAACGGTGCGGAAGCTACATTGCCGGCCCCTAGCACGTGGGGTCTGGGGAAATGGAGGGGCCGATGCGTGCTGACGCCAAGGTCTGCAGTGAGGGTGGAACAGAATCCAGCCCTCGGGGCCCAGGCTGTAGCCTCCGGCACTTTGCTTGTGAACAGAACCTGCTATCCCGGCCCGATGGCTCTGCTTCTTTTCTGCAAGGTAAGAACTTAACCCAAAATTGCCTGAGCCACGTATACCTAGGTTGTATTTGTCTTGAAGAATGACTATGGTGTACCCTACAATGGCGTGCCCATCTTGCGATATTAGCTGGTTTATGCCCGCCCCCCGCTCCGATGCAGAACTTCTGATCCGAGTGAATACTTCAGGATACACATTTCTCGCTCCTGACTGCAACGTTTTCTCCACCCAGGTAGAAAATTCTCAGAGTAAGACAGGGGCGAACCACCCCATAAAAGTTAATATTCCAGAATAGGGAAAAATCTCAACAGGGTAAATAATCCGCCTTCACTAGTTTTCTTCCCCTGCCTCTCACACGCACATCCTAGGGCCCTACATCACCTCAGAGGCACATATGTGCATTTGCACAAATATCACTTGAATAAGCACATCACCACCACAGGCTTAATTATAATTACACCATGGCAAATTTTTTTACACAAGTAAATATTCTCAGATCAAAGATGATGTCCCTACCCTGGGCTGACAAATATCTTCTTCACTCCCACCCCACCAATTGAGCAAATATCCCATTACCGAGGTACATATCTCAGCATATGAGTCAATCATTGTAGGTGGAAAAGAGAAGAGGCCCCAGGCCCTTCCAACTTTGAGCTCACGGGGTGTGAGAAGCTAGCAAAGGAGACTGAGAAGGAACTGCTAGTGAGGCAGGGGAAAACCAAAAGAAGGTGGTAACTGGAACCAAGAGAAAACAGTGTTTGGGATATAAGGACTGACCAGCTATTTCTCTCTGAGAGGCTGGATCATGTGAAGGTCAATAATTTGGAGGTCATTGGTGACACTGACAATCTGCTGCAGTGGAGCCATTGGGTCAAGATAAGGAAAAACAGACAACAAGTGAAGACAGCACTTCAGGAATTTTGCTGTGAGAGGATCAAGTAAATGGGATGAATGTGGGGTGGAGAGAGGGGAGACTTGTTGGAGTCACATCCTGGAGAAGACAAGAGGATAGGGACTCCATTGCTTAGGTGTAACAGTTCATCTGAAGTAACAGGAATGAAAACCCCAGCAAGAATCGAATTCTGCTTGGGTAAGAATATGGCTTCAAGGTGGATTCTTCTGGAGCTAAGGTCATCATCTCCCATGTGAGGGTAGATTGGGTTTCCTAGGAAGAGAATCCCTCAGTTGTTCAGCAGCTCCTACTCTCAGGCCTTCCTGCAGCATACCTCTCTTGTTGGTTTCAGATGCCTGACTGTTCTTAGAACCTAAGGAAGAGAAGGCAAGGCACTGCAGCAACTTAGCGCCTGTAGTCCCTGCTACTAAGGAGGATAGCTTGAGCCAGAAGTTCCAGACCAGTTTGGGCAACCCCTGACTCTTAAAAAATAATGAGAAAGGCAGCCCCTTCCCTTTCTAAACCCAAACCCACAGAGCCCTAGAGCAAATGGTAATCCTTGCAGACTCTCAAAAAGTGCATTCCAAGTACTTCTGGCCTCAGAATCTCTGGCAAAGTTGTAAGAATACAGAGCCCCAGAACCCACCACACACCTAGTCTGGCCCTGCTTTTTTTCCCCCTTCAGTGTTGGGAATTGAACCCAGGAGCACTTTACTACTGAGTTACATCCCCAACCCCTTTTTTTGTTTGTTTGTTTGCTAAGTTGCCCACTGGCCTCAAACTTGCAATCCTCCTGCCTCAGCCTCCCAGGTTAAGATTACAGATTTGCACGTGCCTGGCAGAAGCAAGCATTTCATATTTAAATCAAGTCCTGCAGTGATTCTGATTGCAAGCCAATGTTTAGAAGCATAGGCTAGAGCACCTGTGGTTTATTGTTTATTTGTTTTTTGTTTTGCGGTTCTGGGTATCAAACTGAGGACCTTGTGCATGTAGGGCAAGTGCTGTATCATTGAACTGTAGCCCAGCTCTGTTTTTTAACACTGCAGATTGTAGGCTTGGCTACATGTTAGAATTAGCTGAGGGACTTTGAGGCATCCAGTGCCTGTGCCCCACCTGTGAGCAGTTAAATTAGAAGCCTTGGGGGAAGCACCTGGGCATAGGAATCTTTTAAAACTCCCTAGTGTGCAGCCAGGGTGAGAACCACTGCGTAAATGAGTTGCAACCAGTATTATTTTTAAGTGGAACAGAAAAGAAAATGTTAAAAGTAGAATTGTTTTATGCTGCCTTCATTCCATTTACACACATTTGTGTGAGTTTTGGGTTGTCCTTTAAAATGTATATCTTATGGGAGTTATAGTAAGAGAAGTTTGGAAGCCATTATTGTTTGAATCCAGTCTCTTCATTTTGGAGATGGTAAAACTGAGGCTGAAAGAGGTCAGCAAAATCACGCAAGATCTAAGGGGAGGCAGAGAGGATTAGAAGCCAGGCTTGTTATTTTCCAGGTCTCACCTCCCCTCACCTGTTCATATCTGCTCTCGGGAAATAAGCAGGAGTCAGGATACTTCCCACCTCCAGAGATGTATCCCTTTCTTAGGTATTTGGGCTACTGCAGAATTTGGGGGTGAGCACTGGACTGGGGGAAGCTTTGGAAAGAGGAATTGAGACCAGCTTCAGTAAGAGGGAGGAAGGTTCGCTTTCAGGAAAAATTACTGTTGAAGTTAATAATATCAGCCCTGTGGACACAGAACATTTTGGGAAATGAAGTCTTTTTTCGAGCTTACTGCTCAGCTGGATCCAGGTCCTAATGTCTTGGCGAATTCAAGGCATTTGGAGGGTCAAGAACCTGTCTGTGGAGCCTGAGTTTAAGAGTGTAAGCTGTCTGATGCAGAGCTAGCCTTTCAGGATCTCAGAGTTGACCGTGTACTACAAACTCGAAATCCTCACGTGCCTCGTCTTTGGCCACACCCTACTTGGGGTGGGCCTGATTTGTTCCTGACCCTAACATGTGAACCTTGGAATGGGACAGAGCTGGAATGTGGGGGTGCCTCAAGACCTGGCTACCTGACTTGGGGACAAACTGAGGAGAGTTTTGAGGAAGGGGTCTAGAGTTCAAAGGTCAGAGGTTGAAGTAGCAAGGAGTTGTGGGGGGGTCAAAAGTTGGAGGAATGTTGAGAAACTCAGGCACTGACAGATTTGTGGGTAATGGGCTTAGAGGGAGAAGTCCGGGGTGGGGAGGAAGGTGGGCATAGTGTTGGGGAAAGAGGGGAGACACTGGGAGAGGAGAGAGAAGGGGAAAGGAATTCTCTGAATATCCATTCCTTGAGCCGGGCTCCTTTCTACAGAAGTCGGTTGCGATCAGCCTGCTCCCCAGTGAAGGAAAGACATCTGGGGCATGATTTGGAACCCAGAGACACCCCAGCTGGACTAGCGCTTAAATACCACATGATGATGGAACAGATTAAGTGTGCAAACCACCTGTATAATAATGACTCCATCTTCCTGAGGAAAACCCTCTACGTCCCCATCCTGACAAAACCCAGAGAGACCTGTTCACTGGTTGGAATTCTGAAGGAGAGGGAGAGGAAGAGGTACACCCAAGTAAGCGTGAAGTCAGCCACCCTCAGCCGAGAGGAAGAAACGAGAGGTTTAGGATGAAGTCCTCCCCACACCTGACCGGAGGCCCTCCCCGACTCCCATCCTCAACCTCTGCCTCTGATTTCCTTGAGATGCTTGATTCACAGATGACCCTGTCAAAGAAAGCTGCCACCCAGAAGCTGAAAAAAGAGGAAAGCAGGGTGCCTGGGGAAGGCGTGGGCTCCATCTGAGCGCCCTCGGGTGCAGCAGTGCGCAGTCCTAGGTCCTGTGCCATTGACCCAGACCTCTCGGGTCCAGACACTATGGGACCAGGAGAATGAGATCTTCAAATTCTGATGTCCCCAGAACTGGCTGAGAGACGTAGGACATTGAAGGAACAGGGGGAGAAGAGCCTGACGTGAGACCCAAGGACATGGCTTACCAGCCTGCCTCCCTCTGCTCCAGCTGTCCTCCCTAGCCTCCTTACCCACCAAGAGTTCCTTGTCCTGGGGCATTTTTCTGTCAAGAGTAGGAGATGGACCCAGTGACTTAGGAGGCTGAGGCAGGAGGATCACAAGTCCAAGACCAGCCTCAGCAACTTAGCAAGACCCCAGGCAACTTAGACCCCATCTCAAAATAAAAAGGGCTGAGGATGTGGCTTAGTGATTTAATGCCTCTGGGTTCAATCCCCAGTACAAAATAAAAAAGAGTAGGGAATGGGGCCTAGACCCCCATCCAGTTCTCAGGCTGAATCTAGAGTAGCCTTTGGATTCAGAAGCTTCCTTTTATGTTCCTGTTACCTTTTGCCATTTGCTGGCCTCACAGCAGGGAAGCAGATGCTCCCTCTTAACTTACTCCCCATCTCCTACTGCGTTGCCTAATTCATTTGATGCTATATTGAAGTAGTATTTCCTATACCTAACTCCCACTGTTACCTGGAAAATGGGATTTCTGTAGCTCTGAGGTGAGGAGAACCCAGAAACAGTGCCTCCTTACCCAAGCTGTGGAGGAAGGGAGAATCATGGTCTAGCGCCACCATGGAGAAAGGTGGTCTGTGCAGGGTCCTCCTTTCCCCAGCCCCAAAGTGAAGGATCTGGGTTCAGTCTACAGTTTTCTGGAACTCTGAGAAGCAGCAGCAGCTGCTTTTCTTCCAGTTCTCCCTTCTAACCCGTCAGCTCAGCCTGCAGGGGAGGAAGGATGGTAGAAGCATTGCCTCCGCGGTTGAGAGAGTCTGCCGCATCCTGTCTGCACTGGAGCCTGTCTGTGAGCTTGTTCTTGCTGCATATTTATTTGCAGTTTGTAGCACTGGTCTGCAATACTGTTTGTTTTTTTCTTAAAGAGAAGCAGGCCAGGGAACCTCAGTGATACTGAAATATGCCTCAGTTTCATGTTCATATGGGGGAGATGGAACGTGAGATTAGTGTATAGGCCTCCTTTCCTCTGTGATGATCCTAAGTACAAGAAACTGCAGAGATTAAACACTGAGCTGGTGGGGTTAGTGAATAATACCAGCTGAAGTTCACTGTGCTCTCCACCTGGGCCGGGCAGTGTCCTCTGGTGTTTTGAGTGAAGCGCACTTTTTTTCCCTTCTTGCCGTGCTGGGGATGGAACCCAGGGCCTTGCACGTACTAGGCAAGTAAGTGCTCTACCACTGAGCTGCACCCTGAGCGCTGAACTGTGATTTACTCCTCACAAGAACACTATGAGGGAGAGGCGGCTCTTATCCTGTTTTATAAATGAGGAAGTGGAGGCAGAGAGAAGTAAAGTGGGTCCTCAAAGAATCACGTCCAACAAATGGTGGAGGTGACCTGAGGAGCCCAGGCCATCAGGGCCCTTGTTGTTACATGCCGCATATTGGGCCCCAGAAGCAGGGAAGGTTGTCTAAAGCTTCCCCTGCTGTCTCCTCAGGTGATACCTCTGTCCTGGCTGGTGTGTATGGGCCAGCCGAGGTGAAGGTCAGCAAAGAGATCTTCAACAAGGCTACACTTGAAGTGATCCTGAGGCCAAAGATCGGGCTGCCTGGTAACTGGGTCCGGCTAACCCTCTGAAGGTCCAGTCCATTGGGACCTTGCCCAGCTCCTTCCTGCCTGTTTTCCCCAGTCTCTACTGCACCGCCTGGTCAGGTCACCTCTCTGCTGTTGCCACCTCTTTCTCTAACTCTGCCTCGTCTCAGTGTCTGTCAGTGTTCCCTCTCTGTCCTCTCTTCCCCGCCAGCTCCTCTTTTAACCTGTTTTTCTGCCCTTTTACCCTGTCTCCTTCACTGCCCTGGTCTGGGCCAGCTGGGTAGCAGTGGGCATGGGCAGCAGCACAAGACTCCCCAGTGTTCCTTCCTCGGGTGCTGATGGTAGCTGGGGTGGGTGGGTAGCAGTCAGGCCCTGCCCCCTTCCCACTGGTAATCCTCTGTCCTGCACTGAACCTTTCACAGGGCTTTCCTCTCAGTGGCGGGGCAAGTGGAGGGGGAACAGGAAGAAAGGAGGAACCTGACCATCTCCCCTCAATTTCCCTAGGTGTAGCCGAGAAGAGCCGGGAGCGGTTAATCAGGAACACGTGCGAGGCAGTAGTGCTGGGAGCGCTGCACCCCCGCACCTCCATCACTGTGGTGCTTCAGGTGGTCAGCGATGCAGGCTCTGTATCCTTCCCTTGGCCACCTCTGACAGGAGGTACTCCAGAACCGCCCTGATGGCGTCCTCGCTGGTGGCTCTGTAACACACTGTCAGCCAGAAACCTCCAGACACTTGGCAGGCACCAACTGGAAAAGAAGGAAAGCAGACACAGCTTAAGTGCTTACTGTGTACCAGGCACTGTTCTAAGCACCTTAGACACTTAAACCCATTGAATCCTCTCAGCCCATAAATCAAGTGCCTTTATGTTCCCTGTGTAAGTGGCACTCCAGGACTTGGGCCCAAGCCATCTGGTTCTAGAGCCCAAGGACTTTAGCAGATGTTTCAGATGAGAAAACCAAGGCTCGGAGAAAGGAAGTGCCTTGCCTACTAAGGACACGGTGGACAGCAGCAGAGGCAGAACTCACCCAGGTCTGTCTACCACAGAGCCTGTGCCAGGGACCACCAGCCTGCCCCTTAATGTGGGTTGAAGCCCAGAGGAAGCGACAGGCTTAGTGGTAGGGCTGGAAATGATTATAAAGCCAAAACCGTTCTGCACTCTGCTAAGCCTGGGGAAGAAAGACAGGAGGACACTGAGGCAGCTCCAGCCTGTGACCCCCCCCCCCGCCAAGGCAACAGCAATGACAGCTCCTCCCTCCACCCTGACTCCATCACCTGGTGTCCGGGATGGCGGACGGATTCCTGGGTGCTGGGCCTGGTTTTGCCAGTGGCTCTTCCATGTGACCTTGGGAGGTTTCTTCCTTCTGACTGTTTCCCTGAAGATACTTGTTATATACTTTTAGTATATGCTTGTTAAATATCATGATCCCCTTGAAGCAGATGAGATTGAGACTCAGAGCAAGTCACGTGTTCGAGGTCACACAGCTGAAAGATGGCAAAGCCAGGTGTGAGACAGGGCTTACTCGATCCCAGAGCTGCTTATCCCCCGTGCCATGCTGCCTTTCTAGGATGTGTGAGTGATGTCTGCCGTGGGCTCTGCAGTCGATGTTCTTCTTAACTGCTCCCGTTGTGCTCAGCTCCTGGCCTGTTGCCTGAATGCCGCCTGCATGGCATTAGTGGATGCAGGTGTCCCCATGCGAGCTCTCTTCTGCGGGGTCACCTGTGCCCTGGACTCTGATGGGACCCTGGTTCTAGACCCCACAGTCAAGCAAGAAAAGGTAGGTGTGAAGGGCTGTGGCCAGGTGGCTCTGCCTGCCCTCCTCCAGGCCTCACTTGTCTCCAAGTCAGTCGGCGCACACGCCTCAGCCCCAGTTGGCAGGCCCTGCTCCGTCCGTCAGGGTTCACTCGGCTGCAGGTGCTGCAGCCCAACTCAGACTTGCACAAACCAAACAAGAATTTGTTGGCTTTTGTTTCCAAACCCTGAAAGAACAGGTCTAGTTAAAACCAGGACTTCAAACAGTCGGATTTCCTTCCTTCATTTCTCACCCCTGCTTTTTTCTGTGCGTTGGCTTCATTCTTTCTGCCCAGCATCTCTCCTGAGGCTGAGGCTGCCTCCGTCAGCCCCATCCTTTCATCTTAAGAGGCTGGGGTAGGGATATACCTCAGTGATAAAGCGCTTGCCCAGCATGTGCAATCCCCAGTACTGCCAAAAAAAAAAAAAACAACAGAGGGCTGGAGCGCTTTCTTGATCCACTCAGGTTTGCAGTGTCCTGGGTTCTTTTTGGGGTATTCTCATGGTCATAGCCAGTCAGGAAAACAAAACGACACTTGGGGTACTTAAGATGGATGAATTTAATATAGGGGACAATGTTGGAAGAGTCTGAGGCAAAGGGGAAGCTCCTGCTGGGCTGTTGGAGACGTACGTCATTGCAGTTGGTTCTAGTTGCACAAAAGATGTCCTGCCTCTCTCCTGGCTGCTGAAGTGCAGGACCCACATCTCTTCTTTGGCTATTACAGCAGCTGCCACTGTCAGATGAGGACTGAGATGCTCTTCCCCATCTCCCAAGAGATTTTTTTTACTGGTTGAACCTAACAGCAAGGGAGTCTGAAGAACATAGTCCACTGGTCCCCAGCCCTTGCAGTACAGAGCCTGTAAAGGGTTGGCTGGTGGAAAGGTGCCTGGTAAATGACCAGCACTGGCTCCCGTAAGGGGCAGTTGGGGTACCTGACTGGAAGAAGGGACGTAGGGACCAGTTCTACAAAGGAAAGGTAAAGAACTGTGACCCAGGATCAGAGTAGTATGTAGACAAAACAGCTGCACTCGAGATGTGAGCACCTTGTTGTGGGAAAGGGGCTTTGAGGTGCCCCACTATCTCCTGCCTCTTGTCCCTAGGAGGCCCGAGCAGTCCTGACCTTTGCTCTCGACAGTGTGGAACGGAAGCTACTGATGTCCACCACCAAGGGGCTCTACTCTGATGCTGAGGTACCAGGATGGGGTGGGGGTGAAAGCCAGAACCTTCTCTCCCACGCTGACACGGGGTCTTGTCCCAACTCCTTCCTTGCCTCCCTGTCTGCAAGCGGCGTGGGGGACTTCGATGTTTGTAACCATGGAAACCTTTGTGGAAATTTGGAGGGAAGCCCAATTTGTGAGATAGGGAAAAAGGCAGAACATCTGAAGGCCCCCAGGTTCAAGCTCAAGGCAGGAGCCCCCCAGAGTGCAGGGACTCTAGGTACAGAGCTTGGAGCTGTGGGGCCAGGAGGTCTCCAGTAGCATTTCCAACCCGGCACTCCTACGGACCTAGGAATATGTGGCAGTAAAGATTTGGGGGTCTCTGACTCCCTGGCTGTAAATCCCAAGGTCTGTCCAGTTCTGTGAGCTCTGAGGCGCGTGGCTCTGCAAGGTCGGGGGGTGTCTTCCAGGGTGTCTGAGTGCTACTCCCATTGGTCTAAGATCTGGTTGCTGCCAGCCTCAGATCCCTGAAGCATTTTCCTCCTGCTTTCCACTAAGACAGAGCTTATGAAGAGGGAAAGAAGTGCACTCAAGATAATCCCCTCACCGTGTGCCTTGCCTGGGGTAGGAAGGAGAGGTGGTAGGCTTGGGGGCCCTGGGAGTCTGTGGGATTCGGGAACCTCTTGGGCCTGCTGGGCTGCAGGTGGGTGTGGGGCGAGGTCCCAGCACTGACTTGCCTCTCCCCTCCCAGCTCCAGCAGTGCCTGGCTGCAGCCCAGGCTGCCTCGCAACACGTCTTCCGCTTCTACCGGGAATCGCTGCAGAGGCGCTACTCCAAGAGCTGAGGCAAGCCAGGGCAGGGCGCCCCTCCCGCTGCCACCGCCCACCACCTCCAGGCTGGAGCAGGCCAGCACCCAGCGCCCCTCTGTCCTGTGTGCCCTCATGGCTTCAGGCACAGTGGCTGCGGGGGCTCTACTGGGGTGGGAGGAGGCTTGGCCCCGGACAGCCCCAGCCTAGGTTATAGGCCCCTCCTCCCAAGGACATTAAAGGGAGCTCACCCGAATTGAATGAATGAGGATCCATTCATTCCAACCAAGGTCTGCCAGCACCTACTGCATCAGGCCCTGCTGGATGCTGAGACCCTGGCAGTGAACCACAGACCCTGGCCCTGTGTTCTAGAAGCAATGGGGTGAGGAACCAAAAAATTGTTGGTAAACGTGACAAAAACAAGAAATAGGGAACAAGAGTTGGGGAGAGTCATTTTGGGGAGGGCAGATATAATACGTGAGTGGAGACACCTTATCGAGCAGGGCACACCTGAGGGAGCCCTTCAGGAGGAAAGGGAGCAATTTCTTGCATAACAGGAGGGAGTGCCCCAGGGGTCAAGGACCAGCCAGGCAGCCAGTGTGATGAGTGGAACAAGAAGGGCAGGAGGGGGGAGATGGGGTCAGGGAAATAAGTACAGCATGAACATGGGACCTCAAACGTGGGACCTTGTGGGCCACAGGAGGAATCTGGCCAAGTGCAGCTTTAACTGACCAGCAACCCCATGAGGTGGGGCTGTGCTAGTCCCCACGTGAAGATGAGGGAACAAGCTCAGAAGCCAGTTAGCTGCCCGAGGTCACCAGCCAGTCGGCAGAGGAACAGGCGTCCCACGGAGTCCAGTCTCAGAACCCTTCCTATTTAGATAAAACCCAGGGATGCCAGGAAGATCCAAAGGCTGGATGTCATCTCTCTGTAAGCAGTAGTTGAGGCTTACGGTGGCACCCTGGGTGTTTGGAGGTCATGGGCGTACTTCCTTGCCCTTTGACTGCTCCCCAGCAGTATTTAGTACTGCAGGGAGCTAAAGAGCCATTAGGCCACATGGGCTGCATTGGCAGGCCCCTGGTGTGGGGGGGTTCGTGTGTCAGACCCCCTGCTGTGACTTCACATGCTTGAATTAGCTCACAGAATCCCCACCCCCCCACCCCCCACAGTATCTTCATCCCCCTGTAACCAAAAAGGAAATGCTCAAATATCTTTAGCTTGAAATTGTGCTCTATTAAATGCTCAGAGGAAGGCTAACTGGGGAAAGCTATTTTCTAGCAAGAACCATCATAATGGCATTAAACAGTGAGAAGACTAAGCTGCATTTTTTTTATTACTTGATATCAGGCCCAATTGGTGAGCTCTCCCTTTGCTTCTGCTGAGTGCTCTGCAGACAACTGTTCTGCCTGCCCGGTGCCAGGACTTTCATGTTTCCTTAGAGTCCTATTCTCTTCTTTTTTGGGAGGTACCAGGGATTGAACTCGGGGGTGCTCAACCACTAAGCCACATCCCCAGCCCTTTTCTATATTTTATTTGGAGACAGGGTCTCACTAACTTGCTGAAGCCGGCTTTGAGCTCGTGATCCTCCTGCCTCAGCCTCCTGAGCTGCTGGGATTACAGGCATGTGCCGCCACGAATGGTAGAGTCCCATCCTTGCCAAGCCTGGTCCATCTGATTTGGAAGGGCCTGGGAAAGGGGTCTGGAATTGCTAGGAAGTTTTCTCTCCCCGTGATGGGGGCTGGCACACAACAAAATGGACACAGGAACAGAGAGCCAGACGGATAACAGTCCAGTCCAGTTCTACCTCAGCGTTCTCACTGTTGTTGCCTAAGGCAGTTTGGGCTGCTTTCTTTCACTCAGCTATCGGAAAGTGCAGAGGGAGAGAGCAGATGGCCATTTCTGTGTGGGATGAATTTAAGCTTGACATGAGAGAAAAGCAGCCCCATTTTACAGAAGAGAGAAAGTGAGACTGGAAGAGATGTCACTTGGGCCAAGGTTACATGGCTGCCAGGTGGGGGACTAAGGCTCAATCCTCTACTAACGACTATGGTGAAGAGAACATCCTGCTGTGTGGGGACCCTACACCCGCGTGCCACCCTGGCTGGTCCTTCCTGGTCTCAGACACCACCACTGTGTCCACCTCCCCGTACACATGACAGACTCGAGTTTGGCTGCAAGGGTGTCTTGTTTAATTTTCTCACGTTGCTGCTGCCTGAGTGGTGGCCACGAATGGGACGGGGTCTCCAGCTCACTCCCCTTTCTGGATGCGGCATCAGGACTCTCCATTTCCTGCCCACAGATGCACTGGGCTGCCAGGCTCTGGGTTCACAGCGGGGGCCATGGAGGCAACTAGGGCGGGTCCCGGGAGGCAAGATAGGCCGCCAGGGTCACCAGCGCAGCTGCATATGTGCACAGGCCCAGTCCGATGGCGAGGACCCCCAGCAGGAAGGCACGGCGGGAGGCAGCCCCCGCTTCCTGGACGTCCCCCTTGGCCCAAGCCTTGTTGGTCTGTAGAGGCAGTAGCTAGTGGTGACCAAGGGATCCCTCTTCCCACCCTGCTTCCCACAGCCTTTCCCCCACCCAGTAAACCATTCATTCATATATTCCAATGCCTTGGAGCACCTCCTGTGAATCAGCACAGCTGGGCAATGGGGATGCTGGGTGACTAATAAAAACATGTTACTATATGCCACTGTTCTCACTTGATTACTTGATTCTCACAATGTCCCCGAGGCAGGAATTATTCCCATTTTATAGAGGAGTGCAAGAAGGCATAGCGAAGTTCAGTGGCTTGCCCCAGAGGGCAGGCCAGGGCTTTGCCCATCTCCCTGCTGCCTTTAGCGAGGCTCCTCTTGCTTACAGGGTGTGAGTTTTTCCCTTTTAAACCCAGTACCCTCCCTATCCCGCACAGACTGACCTTCTGGGCCAAACAGAAGGCAGCGATGCCCAGGGGCCAGAAACAGCACAACATGGAGAAGACTGCCAGGCCAAGGTGGTCATGGGGTAGAAGAGGAGAGAGGTGGCTGCCCCCGTCCCAGTCTGAGTCGCTGTCACTGGATGATGGATCCTGTGGACAGGAGAGGGCTTTGGGTGGGCATCTCCACCCACCTGCCCTGCCCACTGCTCTGCCCCACATCACTACCAAAGACCAGTACCTCCCCAGATGCATGAAAGTTGTTCAAAGAGGTGGGCTCTGGGCTGCTCTGTCCTGGATCCCTTAGAGGGGAAGCTGTGGGTTCTGTTCAGAAAGAGCCCCACCTACACATCATTTTCAAGAGATTGACACGTCCAGTCATGGATCACAATTAGAATGCTACAATTTCTGAATTAAAATAATTTCAATCTCTGAGTTAAAAGTGCCTGAAGTGAAGACAGACATCAGGAACCTGCAAAAAGATGGGAGATTATAAAAATGCTCCAGTGTCCTAAATTATTAGGACAAACCAAACTGCTGAAAACTTCAGATTCTAGATAGTATATTTTACGAAGAACCTTACAAATAGGTGTGGTGGCGCACACCTGGGCAACTTAGTGAGATCCTGGCTCAAAATAAAAAGTTGGGAATGTAGCTTAGTAGCAGAGCAGGTGTGTAGCATGCACAAGGCCTGGGATGAACTGATCCCCTGTACTACCACAAACAAAACAAGACTCAAGCAGCAGGTAGCTCGCAAGATTTAAGAAACTACTCTAAGGACTTAATCAAGGTTGATTTCACAGTGGTTAAGCAAACACAGGGGCCCCTTTTGCCCTGCAGATATTTGCCAATCTCAGAAAAGTCAAACCTTGAACTAATAAATTACAAATGATCTCTAAGCAGTAGGCAGTTGAGGCAGCTGACAACCAATCCAAGTGCTTTCTGAAAGACAGTACCTTCATTCTAGGCCTTAAAATGATTTTTCCTAAAGCAGGTGCAGTAGTGCACACCTGAAATCCCAGCAGCTCAGGAGGCTGAGGCAGGAGGATTGGGAGTTCAAAGCCAGCCTCAGCAACTTAGCGAGGCCCTGTTTCAAAACAAAAAGAGCTGGGGATGTGGCTCAGTGGTAAAGCAGCCTAAAAATAATACGTTTTCCTAAAAATGATTTTTTAAAGATAATGACAAGCATACAGTCCAAGATAACAAAGAATGTGAACTAGCAGAAATAAGGTGCTCAAAATCTTCAGCTAAAGTGAGGTTTACTATGTGTGACAGGTGGCATTTTCCAAAAATGGTCACAACAATCTCCCAATGTCTTTCCCCCCCCCCCCAGTATTGGGATTTGAACCTGGGGGTGCACTACCATGAAAGCACTGAGTCACACCTGGCCCCGGCCCTTTTATTTATTTATTTTTATTTGTTTATTTATTTTTTGAGGGGCTGAGTTGCCTAGGGCCTCACTAAATGGCTGAGGCCGGCCTGCAACCTGCAATCCTGTCTCAGCCTCCTGATTCGCTGGATTACAGGTTTACACCACCATGCCCCGCTAACATGCTCTTCTTAAAATATGACTTCCATATTCCTCCCTTCAAGAAATGAGGTCTGTGTCCCCTCGCTCTGAACCTAGGCAGGTTCGTGACTTACTTGTAATTAAAAGAATGTGGTAAAAGTAATGCTACATGACTTCCTAGGCTAAGGCAGATAAGAAAGGGCAGCTGCTGCTTTGCTGAAACACGCCTGCTGGAGGCTGGAGGTATGACTGCCCCAGAGCTGCCATGCCATGTAGACCATGTATGGACTACTCTGAGGCAACAGGAAGAAACAGATCGCAGCCAGCACCAGATGGTTCTAGCCCCGGCCACTGACTGCAGCCTCATGAAAGACCCCAAGGCAGAGCCTCCACCTGAGTCCTCCCCAAGTTCCTGACCCCAGCAACCATGAACAGATACCATGAGGATTTACAGTGATTACTGTTTTAAGCTACCACATTTTGGAGTAATTTCTTACTAATTGGAAAACCATTAAGAAATAAAAGACGAGTTTGACAGTATATACAAGGAATGAGAAATAATTTAAAAAGTAAGGTGAATTTGAAAAAAGGGTCACACAGTCCAGAGGTGTTTGGGCTTTGTAGAGAGAGGCAGATGGAGTTGCACATGCCTGTAATCTGAGACAACGGAGGTTGAAGCAGGAGGATCACAAGTTTGAGGCCAGCCTCAGTCATACAGCAAGGCCCGAAGCAGCTTAGTGAGACCCTGTCTCAAAAAATAAAAAGGGCTGAGGATACGGCTTGGTGGTTAAGCACCCCTGGTTTCAATCTCCAGTACCCCATCCCACCCCCCAAGAAAGAGAACCAGATAGAGAACATAGGTGTCAGAAATCAGAAGAAAAACAAAAAGGCAAAGACCAGGAAGCAAAGAGAAAAGATGAATCTGGAGAAAAACAATAAAGAAACCAGAAGTGGGCATGGTGGTGCATGCCTGTAATCCCAGCTACTTGGGAGGCTGAGGCAGGAAGATGGCAAGATGGAGGCCAGCCTTGACAACTTAATGAGACTCTGTCTCAAAAAATAAAGGGCTGGTATAGCTCAATGCTAGAGTGCTTGCCTAGAACCTCCCAGGTCCTAGGTTCAATCCCCAGCACTGCCAAAAAAAAAAAAAAAAAAAAAAAGAAGAAGAAGAAGAAAAGAAAGAAATCACGATAGCAAGTACAGGAAGAACAATAACTGGAAATCCCAGCAGCCCACACACAATTGGAAAGTGAGACTCTAGCCAC
Organism: Sciurus vulgaris; assembly: GCF_902686455.1. Lineage (NCBI taxonomy): Eukaryota > Metazoa > Chordata > Mammalia > Rodentia > Sciuridae > Sciurus > Sciurus vulgaris. The sequence goes on along the minus strand of NC_136478.1, from coordinate 52,301,104 downwards.
TGGCCTGACAAATATTGGCTACAGATGCCTTTACCCCCAGCCCTGTCCCCTGGCTCCCACCAGGATCTGCTGCTCCTACCTCAAGGGCAGGGGGCCCTGGCTCTCCCAGGCCTCCACTCACAGAGGGAAGAGGTGGTGGTAGAAACTGCCAACCTCTTAGGGACTCTGCAAAGGCTGTTTCTCTTGATGGGGGCACTAGCTCAGGCTTGACAGGCTCCGGGGCAGGGGGTTGACAGGCTGTGCCTGCCAGCAGAGGTTGTTGAAGATCCCGAAGACTAGAGCTGTCCATGGCTGGGGGAGTCTCTGGCAAAGGATTCCTGGGGGCAGAGGGAAGACAATACAAGTTGTAAAAAAGTCTTACCTTCCTCCCTGCCCCGCAACCCTGGGCTTTGGAGGTACTCAGGCAGAGATGAATGGTTCAGATCCATTTTACACACAGAAGAACAGACCAAGAGTAAAAGAGGTTGGTGCGGGTTAAAAAGAGAACTCAGATGTCTGGACATTTGATTCTGAGCTTCTCTCTCAGGCAAAACACATACCTGTTGCACACTTATTCCAAACCATGCCTTACACACTTATGCCCCATGAACTCTCCCTGACCCCCCAATTCCAGGTTCACATCTCCTCACCACCCATCCAGACCTGCACATCCCTCCTAGGCATACACACCACAGTGACCCCCTGAACTTCACTCTAGTGCACACTCCCCTCCTGCACACTTCTGAGTTCTCAAGGCCCCTGCCACACAGCCACATTCAAGCAATCCCATCCCTCCCCTGCAGGTGATCTGCCAAAGGATTCCTTGCACAAACGTCACCCCTCCCAAGCCTGCAACCTTCTTACACACTTATCCCAAATGGCTGCTTGCACACTCCTAATCCTCACAGCATCAGAAACCACACACATACCTCCACACGCACAGCCTTCCCACACATTCTTCCTGCTTCCGTCTCTTACACACCTGCCCTAAACAGTCAACCTCCCTCCCAACTCTACCTGCACCAAAGACCCCACAAAACTCCCCATACACCTTCCAGTTCTCCAAACTGCTCCCGGTTTACCCCAATCCTCATTAGCACACCTTGCCCCATAATCCCCCCAACCCCAGCTCACACGTACGTATCACACTCAATACAACCAGAAAGAAGATTCTTCTTGCCCTATGGTCCCTGGGGGAGGCCCCAAGCCTCCTGCCCGCTCGCTCCAAACCCCCATAAGCCGATTTCTTCGCCACAGCCTTGCCTCCAGCTCCCCAACGCCAGGACCCTGCGGAGAGGGTCCCCCCACCTCCCTCCCTCCCTCACCGCCCACGGTCCGACGCCCGCATCTCCTAAGCCCCTCACACCGACACCCGCTCTGACCTGCTGCCTGCTCGATGTGCTAACCTGGCGATGTCCGGACCGGGCAGGAGGCTTCGGGTCTGAGCACCGCAATCCGCCGCGTCCCAGCGCCCCAGGCCCGCAGCGCGCGGGGGCGGGGCGGGGGCGGGGCGGGGGCTCAGGGTTCCGCCCCTCCGCGGAGGCCGGGGAGGGGGCCTTGAAGGCTGATGTCAGCCTCTGGCTAGTGCCAGGGAAGGCAGGGGCATCAGAAACAGCAGCCCCTCCTCCACTAGCCCAGACTCAAGCGCTGCAGGTCGGAGGAGGGGGCGCCCCCAGATTCTCCAGGGCCTTCCTGGCTTGCGCCCACCTCCCCTCCCACAACTCCCCCGCCCCGTTGCCCAATAATAACAAATAATGATAATAACAGCTACACTGTGTGCTCTAGGTGTCCACTCGGCGTCTTACATATGCACTTTCACATTTATTCCTTGGAACAACCCTAAGGGCACTGTCATTTATTGCTTTGCTTTACAGGGCAAGAAAGAGGCACAGAGCGGTTAGGTCACTTGCCTAAGAGCAACCGCTAATTCAGCTAATTCATCTAGTGCAGACGATGCCCCAGGCTCTGTGTTCAGTGTTTGACATTCCACCGTCCCATTCATTCTCTCAGTAGCTAGGTTTTCATTCCCTATTTCACAGATAAAGAAAGGGAGGCCCAGAGATGCCAAGGTAAACAACTGGTACCAGAACCAGCAGATGGTAAAGCAGGACTGAGGGGAGGAAGCAGGGGCAGAAGGCAGCCAGAGGGGTGCTTCCAGGGAATGGAGGAGAAGTGGGACCCAGGGTAGAGCACTGTGCTGTTTTTCAGGTGGTGCAGGTGGTGTTCATGAGTCAGGGTTTGGGTCTGCACAGACCTGGTTCTTGCCAGGCTCTTTAAGGCATTTGTGGTGTGACCTCTGGACAATGGCTTTACCTCTCTGAACCCCAATTTTTTCATTTGTAAATTAGGGAAATACTCCCTGTCTCTTAGACATAACATACATGAAGTGCTTAGATTAAGTGTGATAACAAATACCCAATATTTACCCAAATCCTATCTAAGTGTGTACTCTGAAGAAGTATGATGTGCTATTAACATTATTACTTACATCCACCCCATCTGTCTGGCTGGGGAACTCTCCTCAGTCTACAAGCCTCCACCTCCTTCAGGGAGCCCACCAAGCCCACACTGGCCTTCCATTCCCAGAAGCCCTTCATCTGGCCAGACAGAAGGATTCCCCAGCCTGATGTGGGGCCATCCGGAGTTCCCTCGCCCCAGGGCTCCAGGGCACCATGCCAAGAGTCCAGACGCTGGAGCTGGCACCGGCCCCAGTCCTGGGAAGAACAGATGGCGTCTGCAAGTGCACTTGGCTCAGCCAGCATCTCTGGCAGATGACAGAGACAGGGAGAGGGTGAGGGGGCAGAACTGTTTTACCCAGGAGGGATACCCCATCACCACCTCCTTAACCTCGCTCCAGTTGTTTTCTCCATGACAGTGAAACACATCTCTCTCATTTGTGTATTTCTTTTGAATCCTCCCAACAGCACCAGCTCTGCCAAGGCTGGGATTGGATCACTTTTGTTCACTGCTGTGCCTCGGGGCCTAAAAGAGCGCTTGGTACTAAGTGGGCCATCCTTGCATATTTGTGGGATGAGGGCATGAATTCCTAGCTGCCTGTTTTTTACCAAATTGCTGAGCTCTGTGGGTCCCCCATCCTCCTTGGCTATCCTAGAGATGAGTTCACATCTTGCTAGAGCTCTCTGGCCATCATCAGCCTTGTATAGTCTTCCCAGCCCATCCCTTTCAAGGGGCTGGGGGAAGCCTAGGCTTAGAGTCCGTGATGGGCTTGGTATGTTGAACTTGAGAGTCCAGCAAGGATCCTCAACTGAGGTCTTACGCCATCCAGTCAAAGTCTGAGGAGGAATAGGATAGAATTTAGTCTCAAAGAGTCCTCCCACAGGTTACTCATGCATCACAGGGAGAACTAGAGTACTGTGGGCAAAACTGGCAGACAAGCCCCTAACTAGGTATGTTAGGGTTTGAATCTGGAAAGTCCCCCAAAGGCTCATGTGTTGAAGGAAGCCTCGCACCCCAGTGCAGCACTGTTCAGAGGTGGGGCTTTCAGGAAACGATCGGGTCACGGGGGCTCTGAACTCATCAGTGGATTAACAATTTGATGGCATTTTTGGAGGTAGTGGAAACTGAAGGAGTGGGTCTTTGCTTCCTGGCTTCCACGGGAAGTCCTTCTGCTATGATGTTGTGTGTCAGGCCCAAAGCAGTGGAGCTGCTGCCCATGAACTAAGGTCTCTGAAACCATGAGCCAGAATAAATCTTCCCTGCTTTGTTTCTATTAGGGATTTTGGTCACAGCAACAAAAAGATGACTAATACAAGGTGACATTAGTTAACATCACCAGCAAAAGGACACATCATCATGTGCCACCTGCCATGCACTGAGGAGGACACAACGTTGCTTCTGTGGTTTTCTGATAAAAAATGCATTACCCAAATTATTAAAAAATGAGATAAAGTCATATGAAGAACACTGTGTAAAGTAACTGGTCTGTGCTCTTCAAGACATCAGTGTAGGGCTGGGGAGATAGCTCAGTTGGTAGAGTGCTTGCCTTGCAAGCACAAGGCCCTGGGTTCAATCCCCAGTACCACAAAAAAAAAAAAAAAAAAAAAAAAAAGACATCAGTGTAAACCGGGCCCTGTGGCACGCACCTATAATTCCTGCTACTCTGGAGACTGAAGCAAGAAGATACCAAGTTCAAGTCCAGCCTGAGCAATTTAGTGAGCCCTTGTTTCAAAATAAAATACTAAAAAGGGCTGGTGGTACAGCTCAGTGGTAGAGTGCTTATCTAGGATGCATGAGACCCTGAGTTCAAAAAAAAAAGTCAATGTAATGAAAAAAAAAAAGTCAATGTAATGAAAATAAATACAAAGCTGGCAGGTCTGTTCTAGATTAAATGAGACTAAAGAATAATGACAACTAAATACAAAATCTGATCCTAGATGAGACAGTGACAAAGTATGTTTTGGGGACAACTAGGAAAATCTGAATGTAAGTTATAGGTTAGATGGCAGTTTTATATCAATATTAAATTGATACTGTGATAAACATTAAATTTTGACTATGGTTATATAGAATTCACTTTTTTTTTTTAAGGGTTGGGGATTGAACCAAGGGCCTCATGCATGTTAGGCAAGCCCTCTGCTACTGAGCTATGCCCCCACCCCTCACTTATTCTTTGGAGAATTTTTACTATTAAAAGAAATGAGTGCTGAGTATGTGGCTTGTTGTTAGTGATTGCCTAGCTTGCCCAAAGCCCTGGGTTCAACTCCCTGTATGCAAAAAAAAAAAAAAAAAAGTGAGAGAGAAATGAGTTATGCCTACAGTGTGTGTGTGTGTGTGTGTGTGTACAGAAAAGCTGGCAAAAGGCTTAAAAGGCTTAAACATAAACTTCACAAAAAAGGAAATCCAGAAAATGAACAACAGAAAGGTTAAATGGTTTGCTCAAGATCACACCGTTAACATTTGGTGTTGCTGACAGCCAAGCCAATATATATCTGACTCTAGGGTTCATACCCTTCCTACTAAATCTTCAGTGGGGTCAGAGGAGAAAACAAAGGGCAGGTTCAATGAACAACATGATGTGGGAGCTGAAAGAAGGACCCAGAAATCAGTGGGCCACAAAAGGGAGATGGGCTGGGAAAGAAAAAAAAATCAGTAAAGGTAGAGCAGTGTGATGGCACCTGTTAATGTTCAATTACCATCAGTGAGTTGGTGCTTCATTAAAGAAGATATGGAGATCTCATAGCCAACATTCCACATCTAGTTCCACTGAGCAAATATTCAAAATATTCAACATGTTAATAAAATTTGCACATCATCAAAGTTAAAAAAAAAAAAAAAAAAAAAGGAAATCCAAGGGAACAATGAACATATTTAAGTTTCTAAGCCTGGCTTTGAATTTGTGATCCTCCTGCCTCAGCCTCCCAAGTTGCTGGGATTTCAGGCATGCACCACTGTGCCCAGCCAATGAACATATTAAAAAACAAAAACAAAAACAAAAACACCTCAACCAATCCATCACCTTGGAGGCTAAAAGGGAGAGATGCTGGGGATGTACCTCAGTGATGGAGCAAAACAACAAAACCCACCCCAACTAGTCATCTGGGAAATGCTAATTGAAATCACAATGGGATACCAACACACACTCATCACAACAGCTAAGAAGAAAACAACAGTAAGTGCTGGTGAGGAGGTGCAAGAGGGGAGCTTCCACTGGGAATGCAAATTGGTTCAGCCACCTGGAAAACTGGTTGGCAGTTTCTGCTGTTGGTGAACATATCCTATGACCCAGCAATAGACTCCAGCTGGATAGAACATATGTCTACCAAAGGACAAATTCCTACAAACAAAGCTGAGCAAAGGCAGCAGACACAAAAGAATATGTACAATTTCTTTTATATAAAACAGAAAACCAAGCAAAGTAATCCATGTTATTGGCAATCCAATCAGTGGTAACCTGGGGGGGCATTCAGGAAGAGGTATGAAGTAGGGGCTGGTTACATTCTTATTTTCGACTGAGTTCTGGTAAGTCAGTAGCCTCTTCGGTGTATAAAATTTAATCAAGGAGCTGGGGTTGTGGCTCAGAGCTTTTGCCTGGCATGTGTGAGGCACTGGGTTTGATTCTTAGCACCATTTATAAATAATAAAATAAAGGTCCATCAACATCTAAGAAAAGTTTTTAGAATAAATAAATAAAATTTAATCAAGCTGCTCATTTATTATTTGTGCATTTTTCTGTATATTATACTTCAAAAGAATTTTTTTTTTTTGAAAACCAGTGAGTTAAATTTTTATGGACATGGATAATTTTCCAAAATGTATGACTGAGTGGAAAAAGCAAGGTGTAAAACAGTATGTACAGCTGCTATGGAAAACAGTATGGCAGCACCTTAAAAAATTAAAATAGAATGGCCATATGGTTCAGCAATTCTACTTCTAGGGATATACCCAAAAGAAGTCAAAGTAGGGTCTCAAAGAGATATTTAGGTACCTATGTTCATAGCAACATTATGCAAAATAGCCAAAAAGTAGATGTAACACACATGTCCATCCAAGATCAATAAAATATGGTCAATGCATACAGTGGAATATTATTTAGCCTTAAATAAGAAGGAAATTCTGACACACACTAAAACACCTGAAGAATATTATTGCTAATGAAATGATCTAGTCACAAAATACAAATATGATTCCACTTATATGAGATACATAGAGTAGTCAAATTCATAGAAGTAGAAAGTAGAAGAGTGACAAAAAGGGGAATAAGGGAGAGAACTGTTTAATGGATTTAGAGTTACAGTTTTGCAAGATAAAAAGAGTTCTGGGGACTGGGTGCACAACAATGTGAATGTAGTTAACGCTATTGAACTATGTAGCTAAAAATGGTTAAGATGGTAAATTTTATATGTATTTTATTACAATTAAAAGAAATTTTTAAATTTAATTTGCAGTTTTGGGGATTGAAGAACACAGGGACTATGCATTCTAGGCAAGCACTCTACCACTGAGCTATACTCCTAGTTCTATATTTATTTAAATCTTTAGTTAAAATTCTTGGGTTGGAGATTTGATTCAGTGGTAGAGTGATGTCTCACATGTGTGAGGCCCTGGGTTCAATCCCCACCACTGCAAAAAAAATTGCTTTTTTTTTTTTTTTTTTTTTTTTAGTAGTCAGGTGAGGAGGCACCTGACTGTAATCCCAACTATTCAGGAGATGGAAACAGGAGGATCACAAGTATGAGGTGAGCCTGGGCAATTTAACATGATCCTGCCTCAAAATAAAAATTTAAAAAGGGCTGGGGGTGTAGCTCAATGGTAGAACACTTGCCTAGGATACAGGAGGCCCTGGATTCAATTCCTGGTACAGTAAAAAAAAAATGTAGATGAATAACAATGTGTTAAAAAGAATATGTACACAATGCCATTCCAGTTAACAACAATATTAATAAAAACCATGAATAGCAAACATGACTTTTACGGTGTTTTCTATGCACAAGGTACTATCCCAAATTCATTACAAATTTATATGAGTTATCCACCGCTGTATGAAAATTACCCCCAAAACTTAGTGGTTTAAAACAATAAATATTTATTATCTTACATAGTTTCTATAGGTCAGGAGACTGGCTTAGCTGGGTGGTCTGGTTTGGGTCTTCATGAAGAAACAGTCAAAGTGTTGCCTAGGGCTACAATCATCCGAAGACTTGATCAGGGCTGGAAGATCTGCTTCCTAGATGGGTTGCTCAGATAGTGCTGGTTGTTGGTAGGACACCCCAGTTCATCCCTGTTTGTGTCTCTCTCTTGACTGCTTTACTGTCTGACCTGCTTCAGAAAAGGGACCTGAAGAGAGAACCAAGAGGAAGCCTCAATGCCTTTTATGACCTAATCTTGGAAGTCACAGAGCAAACATCTATAATATTCTATTGGTTATTATTAAGTCCAGCCACATGCAAGGGAAGAAGAATTAGGCTCCACCCACTTAAAGGAGCTGCCCAGGAACTTTTGGACATATTTTAAAAGAGCCTCATACATTAACACATAAAATATTTTTTTGGGGTTGCATTAAGGATTGAATACCCTGCCTTACCTCTGAGCTACATCTCAGTCCATATTTTTTTTTGAGACAGGGTCTAGATAAGTCGCTTAGGGTCTCACTAAATTACTGAGGCTGGCCTCAAACTTGTGATTCTCCTGCCTGAAGCTCAAACTCATTAAATCTTGATAATAATCCCACAGGTTTGAGTATTATCATTTACCCTCCTGTTACAGATAAGGAAACTGAGGCACACAGAAGGGACAGAATCATGATTTAAACCCAGGGAGTATACTTGTGACCATTCTCTTAGTCACCCATATCAATCAGTGGGGAAGAAACCAATTGAAGGAAAATATTTAAAAGAAGGAGCATTGACAGTACTTGATTATGGAAAAATGACAGTTTAGGATGTCACTAAAGCACAATATTCATATTCCTTTAATAATGAGGGTCATTTATTCAAAAGAGGCAAGATGCACAGGGTCAGAATATAAGGTTTGGAGATCCAAGATGGCGGACTAGAGGAGGCTGCATTTCTTGTTGCTCCATAACTTGGGTTTCAAGCAGAGGATATCTGTTTCTTGACTGTTCACTCTCTGGCACCTACCATCTGCCATTTGCCTGCTGCTTGCCTGTCCACTGCCTGCCTTTCACCTACCCATCACCCACCACCTGAGGTTCACCTCCTGATCCTCTGACAATAGTCAGCAGACTGACCATAGACTGCCAGTGGAGCACCAACTGCCTGCGATTGCCTGGAAGTTCACTGTCACAGTACCTGCAGGTTTGGTTACATGTGGCTGCCGTAATTTTGAGACAACAGCCAGGACTTGTAGGACCCCTGGCTGGACTGACTGAGCCCTGTCTCCAGGATCTCTCTGCCCGACCTATCATTCCCTGCCTCTGGGGCCCTCACATCAACTGACTGCTCCCCGCCACCAGGATCCCCAGACAGACTGACTGTGCTACCATGAGGACCTCCAGACCGACTGATTGTACCCTGCCTCCAGGATCCTGCAACCAGACTAACAACACCCCACCTCCAGGACCCTAGCCTGACCAACGATACCCCGCCTCCAGGACCTCCAGCTGACCATGCCCACACCCAGAGCTGCAGCTCCCTATTTGCCAACACATTTGGAGGCTATAGTGGCCATCTTGGATAATCCTGGAAGCCAAATCTCCCATCTTTAGGTGGGGCAAATCCCATCCTAAAATGCCTGCTGGAGACTTGAAGCTCATTGTCAGGTACCTCTCATATATCAGGCTACTGCACACTGGGAGGTTTGAATGCTATATGACTATTATAGTGTAGATTTTCTTTTTTCTCCTTATTGAAAAATTTTAAGTTTTTATTTCTTTACTTTTCTTGCTCTCTTTTCCTTTTTACCTGTTCCCTCAGAGTCTCTCTCTCCCTTTTCCCTTGTTAACAACCGACTTCTTTTGATTACACTCTCACACTTTCTATGATCTAGAACTTCTATATATTCTTTTCTTATCCCATTAACAGCTACATCCTACACCCTTCTGCATCTTCTTTGTCTTCCATTAGAAACTTCAGACCTTATTGCAAATGTATTTGTTAAACTGAAGATAATAATTGAACTCATTCTGTTTATTATAACAATATTGTTAACATCCTCATAGGGGCTATTTGGTTTTGGGTTGCATACTGTCTGAACTGGGAACTGCTAATATTGATCTCCCCCTTAAAGAAAAGGTTTTGGAAACCTATTGGGTCATGATAAGCCTATAGGGGGAACACTGCAATACCCCAGATCTGCACTGCTAGAGGGGAAGATACATGAACAACATGAAAAAACAAGGGAAGAAAATGTTCCAAACAAACCTAGATTCTATATTAACAGAACCCAGTGACAGTATGGTAGAAGAAATGTCAGAAAAGGACTTCAGATATACATGATTAAGATGATTCGTGAAAGAAAGGATGAGATAAGAGTGCAAATGCAGACAATGAATGATAACTCCAATAGCAATAGAAAGAGCAACTTCAGGAAGCAAAAGATCATTTCAAAAAAGAGATAGAGATTCAAAAAAAAAAAAAAAAGAAGAAGAAGAAATCCTTGAAATGAAGGAAACAATAAACCTAATAAAAAACTCAATGGAAAGCATCACCAACAGACAAGACCACTTGAAAGACAGAACCTCAGACAATGAAGACAAAATATTTAATCTTGAAAATAAAGTTGACCAAACAGAGAAGATGGTAAGAAATCATGAACAGAATCTCTAAGTACTATACATATGAAAAGATCAAATTTAAGAATTATTGGGATTGAGGAAGGCACAGAGATACAAACCAAAGGAATGAACAACCTAATCAATGAAATAATAGCAGAAAATTTCCCAAGCCTGAAGAATGAAATAGAAAATCAAATACAAGAGGCTTACAGAACACCAAATGCACAAAATCACAACAGATCCCCACCAAGGCACATTATAATGAAAATGCTTAACATACGAAATAAAGATAGGATTTTGAAGGCCGTGCAAGAAAAGCATCAGATTGCATATAGGGGGAAACCAATACAGATAGCAGCAGAATTCTCAGCCCAGACCCTAAAAACTAGAAGGGCCTGGAACAACATATTTCAAGCTCTGAAAGAACATGGTTGCCAACCAAGAATCCTATACCCAGGAAAACTAACCTTCAGATTTGAAGATGAAATAAAATCCTTCCATGATAAACAAAAGTTAAAAGAATTTACAAATAGAAAGCCTGCACTACAGAATGTTCTCAACAAAATATTCCATGAGGAGGAAATGAAAAACAATAATGTAGGTCAGCAAAGGGAGGAACTACCTTAAAGGAAATTCCATTCAAAGGAGAAACCAAGTCAAGTTAAAAATCAAAATTAAGCCCAAATGATTGGGAATACAAATCATATCTCAATAATAACCCTGAATGTTAATGGCCTAACTCATCAATCAAAAGACACAGACTGGAAAAATGGATTAAAAAGAAAGATCCAACAATATGCTGCCTGCAAGAGACTCATCTCATAGAAAAAGACATCCACTAAAGGTGAAAGGATGGAAAAAAACCTACCACGCACACGGACTTAGTAAAAAAGTGGGGTTTCCATCGTTATTTCAGATAAAGTGGACTTCAAGCCAAAGTTAGTCAGAGGGGATAAAGAAGGGCATTTCATCAGGAAGACATAACGATCATAAATATTTATGCTCCAAACAATGGTGCATCCATGTACATCAAACAAATCCTTCTCAATTCCAGTAATCAAATAGACCACAACACAATAATTCTGAGTGACTTTAACACACCACTTTCACCACTGGATAGATCTTCCAAACAAAAACTAGACAAAGAAACCACAGAACTCAATAACACAATCAATAACTTAGACTTAACAGACATATATAGAATATTCTATCAATCAACGAGCGAATTCACTTTCTTCTCAGCAGCACATGGAACCTTCTCGAAAATAGACCATATGTCATGCCACAAAGCAGCCCTTAGGAAATGCAAAAAAATAGAGATACTTCCTTGTGTCCTATCAGATACTTCCTTGTGTCCTGGCATGAAATTAGAAATCAATGACAAAATATAAAACAGAAATTACTCCAACACCTGGAGACTAAATAATATGCCCTTAAATGAAGCATGGATAACTTAAAAAATCAGGGAGAAGATAAAAAAATTCTTAGAAGTAAATGAGAATGATGATACAACATATCAAAATCTCTGGGACACAAAGAAAGCAGTACTAAGAGGAAAATTAATTGCATGGAGTGCATTCCAGAAAAGAATAAAAAGTCAACAACTAAATGACCTAACTTTACAGCTCAAAGCCCTAGAAAAAGAACAGAACACCAAAAGTAGTAGAAGACAGGAAATAATTAAAATCAGAGATGAAATTAATGAAATTGAAACAAAAGAAACAATTCAAAAAATTGACAAAACAAAAAGGTGGTTCTTTGAGAAAGTAAACAAAATAGACAAACCCTGAGCCATGCTAACAAAGAGAAGGAGAGAGAAAACTCAAATTACTAAAATTCATGATGAAAAAGGAAAGATCAGGACAGACACCACTGAGATACAGAACATAAAGAGAAGCTACTTTGAAAATACATATTCTAACAAAATAGAAAATACCAAAGATATCAACAAATTTCTAGAGACATATGATCCTCCCAAACTGAAGCAGGAGGACATACAGAATTTAAACAGATCAATATCAAGCAATGAAATAGAAGAAGCCATCAAAAGCCTACCAACCAAGAAAAGTCAAGGACCAGACGGATTCTCAGCTGAGTTCTACATGACCTTCAAAGAAGAACTCTTTCCAATACTTCTCAAAGTGTTCCAAAAAGGAGGGGACCCTACCGAACTCATTCTATGAATCTAATAACACCCTCATACCGAAACCAGGCAAAGACAAGAAAAGAAAATTTTCGACCAATATCCTTGATGAATATAGACACAAAGATCCTTAACAAAATCCTGGCAAACTGTCTCCAAAAACATATCAAGAAGATAGCGCACCATGATCAAGTGGGGCCTATCCCGGGAATGCAAGGTTGGTTCAACATCCGTAAATCAATAAATGTAATCCATCATGTCAATAGACTTAAGGATAAGAATCATATGGTTATTTCAATTGATGCATAAAAAGTGTTCAACAAAATACAACACCCCTTCATGCTCAAAACACTAGAAAAAATGGGGATAGGGGGAACATATCTGAACATTGTATTTATACTAAGCCCATGGCCAACATCATTCTTAATGTTGAAAACCTGAAGGCATTCACTTTAAAAACGGGAACAAGACAGGGATGTCCTCTTTCACCACTTCTATTCAACATTGTACTTGAAATACTAGTAAGAGCAATTAGACACACTAAAGAAATTAAAGGGATACAAATAGGAAAAGAGGAACTTAAGCTGTCACTATTTTCTGGTGACATATTTCTCTATTTAGAGGATCCAAAAAACTCCTCCAGAAAACTTCTAGACCTCATCAATGAATTCAGCAAAATAGCAGGTTATAAAATCAACATGCATAAATCTAAAGCATTTTTATACATAAGCGATGAAACATCTGAAAGGAAATGAGGAAAAGAATTCCATTAACAATAGCCTCCAAAAAAATAAAATATTTGGGAATCAATCTAACAAAAGAGGTAAAAGATCTCTACAATGAAAACTACAAAACATAAAAGAAAGAAATTAAGGAAGACCTTAGACGATGGAAAGATCTCCCATGTTCTTGGATAGACAGAATTAATATTGTCAAAATGGCCATACTACCAAAAGTGCTATATAGATTCAATGCAATTCCAATTAAAATCCCAATGATGTACCTCACAGAAATAGAGCAAGCAATCATGAAATTCATCTGGAAGAATAAGAAACCCAGAATAGCTAAAGCAATCCTTAGCAGGAAGAATGAAACAGGGGGTATTGCAATACCAGAACTTCAACTATACTACAAAGCAATAGTAACAAAAACAGCATGGTATTGGCACCAAAATAGACAGGTAGACCAATAGTACAGAATAGAAGACACCGAGACATACCCACGTAAGAACAGTAACCTCATTCTAGACGAAGGTGCCAAAAACTTACAATGGAGAAAAGATAGCCTCTTCAACAAATGGTGCTGGGAAAACTGGAAATCCATATGTAGTAAAATGAAATTAAACCCCTATCTCTCACCCTGTACAAAACTCAACTCAAAATGGATCAAGGATCTAGGAATTAGACCTGAGACCCTTCACCAAACAGAAGAGAAATTAGGCCCGAATCTCCATCATGTTGGCTTAGGACCAGACTTCCTTAACAGACCCCCATAGTGCAAGAAATAAAAGCAAGAATAAATAAATGGGATAGATTCAAACTAAAAAGTTTTTTTTCTTAGCACAGGAAACAATTAATAATGTGAAGAGAGAGCCTACAGAGTGGGAGAAAATCTTTTCCACACACACTTTAGATAGAGCACTCATCTCCAAAGTTTATAAAGAACTTAAAAAACCTTACCCCCAAAATACAAAGAACACAATCAATAAGTGGGCTAAGGAAATGGGCAGATACTTCAGAGAAGAAGATATACAGGTGATCAACAAATATATGAAAAATGTGCTCATCATCCCTAGTAATTAGAGAAATGCAAATTAAAACCACCCTAAGATTTCATCTAACTCCAATTAGAATGGCTGTTATCAAGAACACAAGCAATAATAAGTGTTGGTGTGGATGTGGAGAAAAAGGCACACTCACACATTGCTGGTGGAGTTGCAAATTGGTGCAGCCACTCTGGAAAGCAGTATGGAGATGCCTCAGAAAGCTTGGAATGGACCCACCATTTGACCCAGCTATGCCACTCCTGGGTTCATACCCATAGGATTAAAATCAGCATACTACAGTGATGCAGCCACATCACTGTTCATAGCAGCTCAATTCACAATAGCTAGATTGTGGAACCAACCTAAATTCCCTTCAACTGATGAATGGATAAACTGTGGTACATATACACCATGGAATATTACTCAATGATAAAGAAGAGTAAAATTATGGCATTTGCTGGTAAATGAATGAAGTTGGAAAATATCATGTTAAGTGAAATAGGCCAAGCCCAAAAACCCAAAGGCCAAATGCTTTCTCTGTTAAGTGCATGACAATATATAATGAGGAGGGAGTGATGGGGGTAAGAGAAGAATGAAGGAACTTTGGATGGTGTAGAGGAAAAGGGGGTGGGAAGGGGTGGGGATGGAAAAACAGTAGAATGAGACAGACAATATTACCCTATTTACATGTATAATTACATGAATGGCGTGAATCTACATTGTGTACAACCATAGAAATCAAAAGTTGTATCCCATTTGTGTACAATGAATCAAAATGTGTCTGTAAAAATAAAAATACTTTAAAAAAAAGAATGTAAGGTTTAAGGAGAGGGTCAGACCATCTATGATCAATTTGGTTTCATGCCCATGATTTTGCTTTAATTTCTTAATCTTAAATAAAAAGCTGATAAATATTAATCTTAAATAAAAAGACTCCTTGGAATGTCTTTGAGGATTCAAGGAGATAACATAGAAAAATGTCTAGTTTAGCCAGGCCCTGTGGTGCATACCTGTAATCTAAGCAGCTCAGGAGGCTGAGGCAGGAGAATCTCGAATTCAAAGTCATTCTCAGAAATTTAATAAGGCCCTAAGCAATTCAGTGAGGTCCTGTCTCTAAATAACATACAAAAACGGACTGGGGATTATGAGTCAGTCGTTAAGAACCTCCGGGTTAAAAAAAAATGGAAAGAAAGAAAAGCTTTGTTCAAATGCGCTGGCAAAGAAGATGCTAGGTAAAAGAGAGATTTTAAATTTATTTGTTAGCAAAACATTCTTCTGACTTACAGTATTTATGAAAATGTTTTCCTATTGAAATGTTGTCCCTTCCTTGTTTTTTGGAGTTGGTGACCCTAACTTTTGTAGTTCGTGTGTGTTCCTGAAAAGAAGTAAATAAGTTTTCATGGTTCTGGTCTGGGCTGAAGGAATAAAGGAGCAAGCAAGGTTCAACTGATTTAGAAGGTGGGAAAAGCACTGCTAAGGAATTCAGTACCACTATGTGTGCTCAATACATGGAAAATATCTGAGACTATAGCCCAGCAAGGTCACAGGACAAATTATTGGCAGAGCTATGAATGGAAGAGAGACTCTCACGGCTAGGGTATGTAGTTCAGTGGTAAAGCCTAGCATGCATGAGGCCCTCGATTCTATGCTCAGTATCCCCAAACAAAACAAAAACCCCAGCACTTTCTGTGAAGGGGCCTAGTTCCTCATTTCTCATCCTTGCTCCATCCCCATTGCTCAGACTCAGCACTAACAACTTGGTAGAGTCTCTGAGAAGGAAGTTGGACTAATTAGTCCTTTAGAGAAGCCTGGAGGAACTCTGAAAACAGAAGGAAAAACCACTCCCCGACTTCCCTAGTCTGAATGAATTTTTTCCTAGGAGAATGCCTACAAGGTCCTGGGGTGGAATGCTCCCTTGATCTGGTGATTCTCTGACTTTTGGGTCCTGGACGGGAAAGAGATTTGGGAGGGGTACAATGGGGGCACAAAGCATCGATAGATCGTCTTATTTTGTAAAGAGGGACCTGCAGAAACAGCACTCAAACTTCCTTCTACACATCCAAGATGGCAACTGCCCAGCCACGCCCCCAAAGGTGGAAGACTGAGCTGGAGCAAGAGAAACGCTACCTTCCCAAAAGGGAACTAGAGAGAGAAAGAAAATGTCTATCACATCTCCTCCCCACCTCCAGGGGCAGATACCACCAATCAGCAGCGCGAAGGGCGGGATCAAGGCCAGGGGCGGGGCCTGCAGTTGCCCCAGCAACAGCCAGGGAACCCAAGGCGAGCGCGGTCGCAGAAGTGTTGCGCCTCAGATCTGTCGCTGCCAGGAAGGTCCTGGGAGAAGCGCGAGCCAGGCCTTATCCTCGCCCGCGGAGAAAAGAACTGGTCAGGCCTATGTACTACAATTCTCACAGCTGCCTTCGTTTCTCCTAACGGTTAAGGGCGCTGAGGTAGGAATGACGCATGCGCCGAGCTTAGAGGCGGGGCTACGACGGTCCTGAATTTTAGACGCATGCTCCTTATGGGGCTTAGGGGCCGTTCTGACGTGAATGGGCGGGTCTTTGCAGTAGTGGGCGGAGCCGTAGGCCATTGGGGCGGAGCCTTCCTCAGGACAGAGTCATTGAAGGAGGTTTATTTTAGGAGGGGCCGAGTTAGTACCCGGATTCCTAACCCAAAGTGCCCTCCCTATTTTCCCCAGGCTTTCCTAGGGAAGCACTTAGGAACTGTGGTTAAGACCACAGCGTCAGTGGGTTGACGAAACCAGCTTGGAATCCTAGTACTGCTCTATAAGTGGTGGACCTCAGTTTCCCCATATGTCAGATGGAAATAGTACACTTACCTCACATGGCTCTGATTATATTTTCCCCCTTCCAGGATTATGGCTGAGGTGCACGTGATTGGGCAGATCATGGGGGCCACCGGTTTCTCTGAAAGTAGCCTCTTCTGCAAATGGGGCATCCACACAGGTATTTTCCCTGGGCCTGGTTCATCTCCCCATGTCACCCCACCCCCAGCCTATGGCTTCACACTCCTTTTACTCTCTTAATCCAGGATCCTCTCTTTCCACTGGCTCTCAGGACTCCTAGTCCAGACCACACTTGTGTTTCCAGTGTTATCCCTTTCCATCCTATTTCTGGGGGCTCTGGTTCCCATCCTCTGAGCCTACAGCCCTACAAATATGGGACTATATGCTTAAACCCTCCACCCTGCCACCATACACACACTTCTATTTCTCCTAACATTAGACAGCCCTAACTCTCCATTTGGATTCCACTCACAATCTTAGCCATGCTTAGAGACACCCCCCATCTTAATTCTTTGATTAGCAGTCTCTACTTATTTTTTACTGCAAAGTAAAAGCGTCCATCCTAGATTTACAGAGGAGAGGCACTCTCTGGTATTCATGATTCTGTGTACCTCATTCTGGCAGTTGTCCAAGTCCATTCCCACAGGCCCAGTAGGGATCTTGGAGACCCCCTTTGCCATGCCTACCCATCTGAGGTCCTATATGTAGTGGTACAGTGTAATTAATGGTTAGGGCTGCCAGATCTGGGTTCTAATATTAACTCCCCCCAGTTATCATTTGGAAGCCTTTGTCCTTGATCTCTCCTGTACCTCAGTTTCCTTATCTGTAAATGAAGCTAATAGCAGCTAAGAGGCAGCACAGCACAGAGGTTAATAGTACAGACTTGCTGTGTTCCAAACCAGTTGTTGCTTATTATATGATCTCGTGCACTTCTCTTTGCCTTTATTTCCCTGTTGGTACAATGTGAATGATAATACTTAACTTCCAGTGGTTGCTGTCATGACTATATGACTGTCAACAGCACTTAAAATAGGGTCTGGTCTAGGAAGTGTTTGCCTGGCTCATGGAAAGCTTTGATGGAGTCTTGTTGTAAAGCCCTATATGTTTTTTTTTTAAATCATTATTTAATTAATTAATTAATTTATATGTGGTGCTGAGAATTGAACCCAGTGCTTCTTACATACCAGGCAAGTGCTCTACCACTGAGCCACAACCCCAGTCCATGCCCTATATATGTTGTTGCCCACAAAATAGATGCATCTATTGCCATTATCATCCCTTGCGGCCTGGGTCCTTCCTGATTTTACTGCAAAGTGGGGTAGCAGTTGAGATTCCTTGGGAAATTGAGATCCTCCAGTTGAATAAATAAAAGATTGGGTTTGGAGTCAGACTCTGTTTCCAGTCTGGATCCAACCATTCATGGGTTGTCCGACCCTGGGCAGATGTTGTCCCTTCTTGGAGCTCACAGTAGGGGAGTCAGAAAATAAATAAGCAGATGAAGAAATGATCATAATGGCAACAGATCATTGTAAGTTCTAGGAATAAAAGAAATGGGATGAATGTGATAGGAGCTAGTTCTGATAGGAAGGTCAGAGAGAGGCCCTCTGGAAGTGGCACTTGAGCTGAAAGGATGAAAAGAGTAGGAATGGGGACATCTAAGAACAGAGCTTTCTAGGGTAGAAGAAACAGCTGTTGCAAAGGCCCTGAGGCAGATGCACAAAAATGGGACCAGGGAGGATAGAGGGTGGTTATGGGACATGAGTTCAGGGAGGTGGGGATGACTATGCCAGGCAGGACCTTATGGACCATGGTAGCGAGTCTGTGAACTGGGGTGGGTAAGTTGGAGATTGAAGAGCCCAAAAGTGCAGGGCATGGTGGTACACTCCTGTAACCCCAGAAGCTTTGGAGGCTGCGCTAGGAGGATTGCAAGTTCAAATCCAGTTTGATGAGACCCTGAGCAATTTTGCTAGGTCCTGTCTCAAAATAAAATAAAAAGGGCTGGGGTTGTTCCTCAGTGGTTAAGTGCTCCTGGGTTCAATTCCCTGTAATAATGATAATAATAATAATAATAATAATAATAATGGCAGATTAAATGAATGCATTGTCTAAAGCACTTAGCATAGCATCTGGCATTTAGTAAGCACTCAGTGTTCACGTTCCCTATTCTTATCACTTCTTAGTAGGATTGCTGTTAATATGTGTTTCTCATCACGTGCTCCTGGAGTATCAGATACCATCAGCCGCATCTTAGTTCTTGGACTAGGTCTCTAAATATTGGGTAAGAATAGTAATAAGCTGGATTATAGCCAGATGTGGTGGCGCACCCCTGTATTCCCAGCAGCTCAAGAGGCTGAGGCAGGAGGATTGTAGGTTTGAAACCAGCCTCAGCAACTTGTCTCAGAATCAAAGATAAAAAGTGCTGGGGATGTGGTTCAGTGGTTAAGCACCCTTGGGTTCAATCCCTGGTTAAAAAAAAAAAAATAAACACACACACACGCACACACACACACACACACACACACACACGGTTTTAGACTGGGGTGTACAGCTCAACTTAGTATACATGAGGATTCAATTTCTAGGATGATACAAAAAAAAAACTCTAAAATGTTTTTATATTCCAACACTCATCATGAATCTTCTTAAAATTATGTGACTGCATTATTATGCATTATTACTCAGCTTACAGATGAGGAGACTGAGACAGAATAAGTAACTTGCCCAAGGTTGCACAGGCAAAAAGAGAAAGTGCCAAGATTTGGACCCAGAGCTCACACTTTGTAACCCCTATCCTCACCTCCAAATGCCCTTCCTGAAGGCTGTCCCCCACCTCTATCTACATCTCAGCTCCTCTCATTACAGGGGCGGCATGGAAGCTCCTGTCTGGTGTGCGTGAGGGCCAAACACAGGTGGACACCCCTCAGATAGGGGACATGGCCTATTGGTCTCACCCCATAGACCTACACTTTGCTACCAAAGGTCTCCAAGGTGGGTACCAGGCCTGGGCCCTGGGACCAGGGGAGGGGAGAGGGGCCCCTGAAGCACCTGAGACTGGGAACACCATGTCTTGTCCTGCTCTGCATGCCTTGTTGGTCCTTTTTCTAACCACTGCCCTGGAGACATTGTGCTAAAACCTTCCTGGGCCTGCCCTACTGTAGGTCCCAAGTATGTGGGGTGGGGGGGGGGATGGAAAGGTGGGGTCGGAATGGGAGGGGAGGTGGCCTTCAAGAAGAGACAATCAAAGAGCCTCCAATAAGGAGGAAGCCCAGGAGTTATGAGCAGTAGAGAGGGAGGAGGTGCTGGGAGTGAGGGGCAGGGACTCCTCGGCTTGAGAACAGAGGTGCTGCTCTAAGGGGAAATTCAGGGGAGGAGGTGGATAAGAAATCTTTTCTGGTAGAAAATGCAGTAGATTCCAGAAAATAACTTGGAGGGAGGTGCTGTGTATTTCAGCAATATCAATACTGTTCACTAAGTGCCTGCCCTGGGCCCAACCTGTGTTGCTGATACAAGGGAGACATTTGTGATCAAGACAGCTCTACCCCCTGCCCTGTCCTCAGGGGCACCATCCTGTGGAACAGCTCAGAGAGGTCATGGCTAGCATGAGGGATTGTGGGAGGCCATGGAAGCCCAGAAGAAGTGTTTGAGCCTATTGTGGAGGTCAGAGAGGGCCTCCAAGGAGCATCTGAGCTTTGCTGTGAAGGGCCAGGGAAACTAACAAGGTGGAAGATGGAGCAGCTCTGCGCAGGGAGAGCTGTGCAAGGGGGCCCAAGGCGAGAGTGAGCAGGGTATGTGGAGGACTCTGGGCTAGTAGAAGGATGGCAGAGGGAGAGGGGAAGAGGGGACAGGTCATGCAGGGCCTTGGATGCCAGACTGAGGAGCTGAGGCCATCCAAGGCACTTGGGAGCTAGAGCAAGTGAGGGACAAGTTAGATTTTGCTTTAAAAGATCTATCTGGTTGCCATATGGGTATGGTTTGGAGGGTGAGGCAGTAAACTCTGGTTCAGCCTTTCTGTCCCCCCAGTGCTGGCTCTACCTAATACTTTTTTGTGTGTGTGTGGTGCTGGGGATTGAACCCAGGGCCTTGTCATGCTAGGCTACCAGCTGAGCTATACGCCCAGCCCTCTATTTATTACATCTTAACTTCTACTTCTCACCATTTTCTGCCTAGCATCTGGTCTTCATCATCATCTCTTACCTTGGCCATTCAGCAACATCTTCACTGTGCTCCCGCCCCAAACCCAAGTCTGTGCCTCACACACAACCTGCGTAGCCCTATGAGCACTAAGTTGGGTCACATCCTTCTACTCAACCTTCTGGTGGCTCCTGTTTTACTCCCTTCCCTCCTTTAAGCAATTGCTCAACTGTCACCTTCTTAGTGAAGCATTCTTGATCCCTTCCTTTCCCAGCTGCATCCCCACCTCCACCCCACCGGCTTTATTTTTCTCTAGAGCAGTTATCACCATCTGACGTACCCTATAATTTGCTTATTTACTATGTTCGTTGTCTAGGATGTCAGCCTCAGAGTGCAGGGATTTTTGTCTGCTGTGCTCACCACTGTGTCCCCAGCTCCAAGAACAAGGCCTAGCACAGAGGAGGGGCTTAGAATACAGGGTGAGATGGCCTCAGTCTCCAGGGACTTTGACTACCAGACTGAGGAACTGAGCTGTATCTGAGGACGCTGGCAAGCCTGTGGAAGACCAGAAAGATGCTTCCAGCTGCCAGGGAGAGGTAGATTGGACAGGGAAAGAAAGGAGGCCCTGAGCCCAGAGCCCGGGACAGGGCAGTGCTATGAGGAAGGGAGGCAGAAGACATCTTAGGACAAGGCCCAAGACACGGATGTGGGACCTGGAGGAGCAGGGGCTGCCTTGACAGAGGAACATTGAGGAGGTACCCATAGAGAGGCCAGATCTGAAGGAGCTTGGATATTGAGGAGATTGGACTTTGTCCTAAGGGTACTGGGGAGTTATGGAAGAGTTGAGCAGGGGAGTGATATGGATTTAGAAAAATCCCTTTGGCTGCCATGTGGCATTGGATCAGAGGTTGGGAACCCAAGAGAAGGCTGGGGCCAAACCCCAAGGGGAAAGGACTGGTCCAGAGTCTTCAATGGGTATCAGGGAGGTGGGGACCCAGGAGCAGGAAGCTGGGTCCTACCATCCCTCCTTTTCTTCTCTTCATCCTATCCTGCAGGCTGGCCCCGGCTCCATCTCCAGGTGTGGTCCCAGGACAGTTTTGGCCGCTGCCAGCTTGCAGGCTATGGCTTTTGCCACGTGCCCAGCAGCCCAGGCACCCACCATCTGGACTGCCCTACTTGGCGGCCCCTGGGCAGCTGGAGAGAGCAGCTGGCCAGGGCCTTTGTGGGTGGTGGGCCACAGCTGCTGCATGCGGACACAATCTACAGTGGGGCAGACCGCTATCGCCTGCACACAGCTGCTGGTGGCACTGTGCACCTTGAGATTGGCCTGCTGCTGCGCCACTTCGACCGCTATGGAGTGGAGTGCTGAGGGAGCCTGCCTTCAACATTGGGTCCTCATCACATCCCTAGATACCTGGTGAGGGCAGGATGGCCTGGTAGTCAAGATCAGGGGCTCTTGAGACTGTCAGGCCTCACCCCAGCCAGTGCATGGCCCTGGTTCTGTCCTAGGTCAGTAACTGTTCCCTGGAGGCACAGTTTTCCCATCTGTCCCACCGGGCAGTATGAGGGCCGCAGGGATAGGGGTAGAAGAGGCTACTTGGCACATAGGAGGTGATCAATAAAGGCAAGCAGTTCTTAAAGGTGTGATGCCTCCCTGATCCCCTTCATCTGTCACATGTCCTCTTGCCCCATCCTCCATCTTCTGACAGAAGTCAGAAGTCATCTCCTGCCCCAGTTCCTCACTCTCTTCCCCTTCTGGGTCCCCCTCCCGTGATCCCCTCTCCCTTTGTCCCTATTCTTCCATAGAGCCCTCCCTGCCAGGTCTTCATTTTCCCGATGACCCCACACCAACCCCCAAAGCCACCGCTCATCTCGGCCGCCCGCTCTGGTAGGGCTCGGCCGCCAGGAGGCAGCACCCGGTCCGCGGGGCGGAGCCGGGGTGCCCGCCCCCTCCCCCCGGGGCTGAAGGGACCCCCCTCGGAGCCCGCCCACGCGAGATGAGGACGGTGGCCCCCCCATGCCCTCCCCCTGGGGGTTGCCCCCGCCCCGCGCGCTTCCTGGGTGGGGCCGGGGCGGCCTCAAAACCCCCGCCGCCCTAGCCGGTCCCGCCGCCGCCGCTGCCGCCGCCCTTCGCGCCCCGGGCCGTCCCCCTCCTTCCTCCCGCCGCGGATCCGCCAGACAGCGAGGCCCCCGGCCGGGGCAGGGGGACGGCCCCTCCGGGGCACCCCCGGCTCTGAGCCGCCCGCGGGGCCGGCCTCCGCCCGTTGCCGAGGAAGGAGCCGCCGAGCAGCAGCCCGAGGCCCCTGAGTCTGAGACTAGCCGCCGCCGCCCCCGCCGCCGCCGCCACCGCGGGGAGGAGGGGGAGGAGGAGCGGGAGGAGGGACGAGCTGGTTGGGAGAAGAGGAAAAAAAGTTTTGAGACTTTTCCGCTGCCGCTGGGAGCCGGAGACGCGGGGACCGCTTGGCGCGGCGCTGCCCCGCGAGGAGGCAGGACCTGGAGACTCCAGACCGCCCCCCGCTCACCGCCTCGGACGCTCGCTCCCTCCCTGCCCCCTACACAGCGTCCCCCCCGGCACCCCCATTCCGGACCAGCTCTCAGGAGCCGCAAACCCCGCCTCCCGCGAAGACTTCACCCCAGACCTGGGGCGCACCCCCTGGCACGCCGTCCTTCCCCAGCCTGTCTCCCGAGCCCCCGCGCATCCTAGGACCCTCTCTCCTCCGGGGGACGGATCTCTCTCAGACCTGCCACAGCTCTCCCATTCAAGACCACCCACCTTCTGGTACCAGATCTCGCCCATCTCGATTTTCTCCCCGGGATATTGAGACAACCCGTGTCAGAGCCTCCCGGAGACCTCTGCTTTCTCCCGGAGGGCTTCAGTTCCCGTCCCCCGAGACCCTCCTACCTTTCTCCGGGAGACCCCCGTCCCCTATAGGGGCGGGGCCTCCCCATCCCACCCCTGCCCTGTTCGCGCTCTCGGCAGTGCCGGGGGGCGCCGCCTCCCCCATGCCGCCCTCCGGGCTGCGGCTCCTGCCGCTGTTGCTACCGCTGCTATGGCTACTAATGCTGACGCCTGGCCGGCCAGCCGCGGGACTGTCCACCTGCAAGACCATCGATATGGAGCTAGTGAAGCGGAAGCGCATCGAGGCCATCCGTGGCCAGATTCTGTCCAAGCTACGGCTCGCCAGCCCCCCGAGCCAGGGGGAGGTGCCGCCCGGCCCGCTGCCCGAGGCCGTGCTCGCCTTGTACAACAGCACTCGGGACCGGGTGGCCGGGGAGAGCGCCGAGCCGGAGCCCGAGCCCGAGGCGGACTACTACGCCAAGGAGGTCACCCGCGTGCTAATGGTGGAAAGCACTAACAGTGAGCTCGGAGGGGTGGGGGAGCCGGGACGGGGCCCCCAGGGGGCGCCGGAGTGCAGGGGTCATGGGGAGGAAATTACTGGCAGAGGAAACTGGATGGAGGAAGGGGACCCCCGGGGTTACCAGGATCGTGTGTGTGTATGTGTGTGTGTTGTCCTGTCCCAAATAGGATGCCGCTGAGTCCCTACCCCAAGGTTTCTGGTTTTGGAGAGAAGGAAGGGTGAACGAACTAGTGGACCACTTCTGGAGAGCGACAGGAGTGTGCGGGAACGGGGAGAGTCCCCTAGAGAGAAAGAAGCAACTGGGAGATAGAAAAGAGTTTTCTCTCCGGGGCGCGCTGGAATGCGGGGGTAGTGGGCTTACCTTTGCACGGAGGGCATGCGGGTTGGGGAGGAAAACGAAAACCCGAGCATTTGGGAAAAGAGAGGCAGTGAGAAAGCCGACGCAGAAGCTCCGGGGTCGTTGCCACGGAAAGATTCTAGGATAGAAAAGTAGGTGAAGCGAACCCCGAAGTGCCAGAAGAGTGTAGAGTGGACTCACTTTCAGAGGGCACCAGGAACACGCGGGATTGGGGGAGGTTGTGGAGAAAAGTGACCTGGATTGAGGTATGATAAATGCGGGCGAAAGGGATGCAAAGTCGTTGGAGGAGGCTAGCAGGGGAGCGGGCCAGGGATGCGTGGGAAGTCAGGGGTATTTCGGATAGGGACGGGAGCCCTGGTGCGAAGCCCAGCAGGGGAAGCGAAATCAGTCATGGGAAGGGAGTCAGAGGAACACCGGTCATGGGAAGTGGGTTACGAAGAGGGGACACAGGCGTGGGAAAACTGGCACCCACGAGGCGGGCGGGGCAGCGAAATACAGTGCCATCCATGCTGAGAGCAGCGAGTCCCCTTGCTGCAGCATGGAAAGCAGTAGGCTGAGTGAGGAACTGAACCCCAGGGGTAAATGTGATGAGGGGCGATCGCGCAAGAGACCGAGGTGAGAAAATCGAGCTAGTAGGGGTGAGAAAGCCCCACGTGGGTGCCACGCGCGAGGGGAGGAGCCTGCGCTTGCAGAGGAGTTAGGAGGACCCCGCAGAACTGAACGTTGGCAGACTGGCCCCCAAAGCCCCAGTTCCTCTTTGGGGAGGCTGGGGAAACCCCAGCGTCCGGCCGCCTCGCCCTCCTCCCTTCCCTTTCCTTCCCGTGCCCCGGGGGCGGGGGCGGGGATCGTGCAGAAGCCCGGGGCGAGACTAGGCAGGTCTGGTCCCCGCCCTCGCGGCTGCGTCTCCTCCCGCCCTGCTCACCCCAGCAACGGGCGGGGCTGCCCCAGGACCCGCCCCGTCGGCGCCCATGCTGGGACCCAGGCACCCCGCCTGGGCCCGAGCCTTGGGGGCCATCCCCCAGGTTTCACTTTCTCTCTTGGGCGGTGGGATTTCCAGTCCCTCGCTCATTCCTGCGTCCAGTCTGTGGCTCCAGCCAAATGAAGCCCCCCCCCAGCCATTTCTCCGTGTGGCCTTTTAATCGCTGTGTAGGTTTAACATGGATGATTTAGGTTCCTTTTTCTCCCCTGAACTTGTCTCCATCTCTACCTCCAAGGCCTATGTCTTCTCGCACGCACCTCCTCTCCGCGGCCTCTCCCCGTCTCTTCCCTCACCACCACTCGTCTCTTTGCCCGTGTACGGTCTCCGGTGTGGATCTCTCCGTCCATGCCTTCTTTCTCTGCTTGTCTTCTCCACACCTCCTCCATGTCTCTGCCATCTCTCCCTTTGTGTGGTACCCCACAACCCTTCCTGCCCTTTTTTCCCCACCCCCTATCTCTTACCCCCAGCCAAGGCTCTGCGCTTCCCTTGGGGATTGCTGAGAACCCGCTGTGCCAAGATTAGGGCTTATGGGGGCAGGGGCTGGCTGCTGGGGAGGAGTAGGGACAGGGGGCCACAGCAAAGGGTTTCCTCTGTTCTTCCTCCTCAAATTCTGTCACCTCTGCACCCCCGCTTGTAGACTTCAGAAAAACCACTCGAGTTGATCCAGAAGTTCACTGCCTGCACATCATTCCCTAGACCCTAACCCTAACCCGTCTCCTAGACTAGACAATGCTCTTCTCTCCTCTTTCAGGCTTCCCACCTAGAATGAACTTCATCTTCTCTAGCAGCTGGGAGAAGGAGTTGAGGGAGGAAGCAATTAATAATAATAGTAATAATAATAATGTCACATTGGCAGGAAGACAGTATAATTTAGAGGTTAAAAGAGCAGTCCCTAGAACCAGCCTGCTTGAGCTGGATCCCGTTCTGCCACTACCTAGCTTGCAGATCTTGAGCCAAATTACTCTTGTCTCTTTGTGCCTCAGTCTCTCCATCTGTTGAATGGATATAATAGTGTCTTCCTCATGGCCATATCTGTGAGGTTCCAATGTCTTCTTTGTACTGTGCTTTGAACAACGTCTGACAGTAGTGCTCTTTAACATACCCATTACTGAGTGACTGGTGTGGGCAGCCTGTTGTATGCTTCACCTGCACATCTCTAATCCTGGAATTGGGTGGTCTCTCACACATGAAGATCTGGCTCAGATAGAGGGATTTGCTGGCCACAGGTTACACTGTGCTTCAGTCAGGAGTACCTGGAATGGATGTCCGGGAGCTCGATGAGTTTGCTGTTTTTCAAAGAAAAACAGGAAACTGAGGTTCAGAGAGGGGACGTGAATTGCCCAAAGTCACACAGCTGAGAGGCAGCAGAGGCACTTTCTGATCCCAGAGCCTTTGACTCTTTCTCTGCAATTTAATTTGTATCTGAGGCGCCAAGCCCTGGGGAAGCCTAAGCAAGCAGAGCAGCCCCTCTTGGTGGCAGCCTACGCTGGATGGGTATGTGACAGATGATGCCTGGTGGGAGAGGATGGATAGGTCCTGTCCTTCAAAGGAGGAAGCAAACCCGGAGGGGAAAGGCATCCCCACCTAGGTCACACGGCTATGAGGTATCTGAATAGAACCCCAACCCAGAGCTGTCAGCTCCTCTAAACTTGGGGTCTACCTGCCCCCCTACCCTGGTCAAACCTGTGATATCCTTTGTCTCTCCTCCCACCTAGAAATCTATGAGAAAACTAAGGACATCTCACACAGTGTATATATGTTCTTCAACACATCCGAGCTCCGGGAAGCAGTGCCGGACCCTCTGTTGCTGTCCCGGGCAGAGCTCCGTCTGCAGAGGCTCAAGGTAAAAGCGGAGCAGCACGTGGAACTGTACCAGGTGAGGACATGAGCCTGAGAGGGGGGATGCAGGCCTCACGGGCTGAGCTGTGGCCCGTGGGCTGGTTGGAAGGCTGCAAGGTGCAAGGTCCACACAGAAGAGTGGTGGAGCTCAGACCATTAAATCCTAGGGCTCCCTGACATTTTCATACTGTTGCCAGGTGCGGTGGCACATGCTTATACCCCAGGGATTTGGGAGACTGAGGCGGCAGGATCACGAGTTCAAAACCAGTCTCAGCAACTTAGCAAGGTCCTCAGTAACTTAGTGAGACACCCTGTCTCTAAATAAAAAAATAAAAAGGGCTAGGGATTTTAGCTCAGTAATTAAGGGCCCCTGGGTTCCAACCCTAGTACAAAAAAAACAACAACAACAAAAAATGAAGCTGGGCACAGTGGCGCACACCTGTAATTGCAGCAGCTGAGGAGACTGAGACAGAAGGATGGGGGGTTCAAAGCTAGCCTCAGCAACCGTGAGACTCTGTCTCTACATAAAATACAAAAAATAGGGCTGGGGATGTGGCTCAGTGGTTGAGTGCCCCTGAGTTCAATACCCAGTGTCAAAACAACACCACCACCAACAAAAACAACAACCAAAAAACTTTGGTACTGTTAGCCAAGCATGGTGACTCATGCATGTAATCTCAGTGACTTGGGAGACTGAGGCAGGGGGATCATAAGTTCAAGACCAACCTGGGCAATTTGGCGAGACCCTGTCTCAAAATAAAAAGGACTAAGGATGTAACTCAGTGGTAGTGTACCCAAGGGTGCTATCCCCAGTATTGCAAAAACAACAACAAAGAGCCACAAACAACATCGAGACAAGAAAACTTTTAGACTGTATCCTAGGATGTTAAACGCTTAGAAGATTGATATCTAATTAGGAGTTTGTTTAAGGTATCTCAGTGGTAGAATGCTTGCATAGCATGTTGTAGGCCCTGGGTTCCATCCTAACACCACCACCAAAAAAAGAAAAAAGAAAAGAAACACAGGACTCCTGGAATCTCTGGAAAGGTTGAGAGCTATAGAACAACTCTGTCAAGCTGTTCAGACTTTGTCAAACTTGGTAGTCACTAGTCTTATTTCACTTGATTAAAATTTAAATTCTGCTGAGCATGGTGGTGCATGCCAGTAGTCTCAGGTACTCTGGGAGGCTGGAGGATCACTTGAACTCAGGAGTTTGAGGAACAGCCTGGACAATGTAGACACCCATCTCAAAAACAAGACAAAAATATTTCAAATGTTCTGTGGTGATATGGTTAGCAGCCTATTTTGAACATTGCAGATAAAGAATATTTCCAGAAAGTTCTTTTGGACTGTGCTGCTCTAAAGATGGAGTCTTTAGGAGGATTAGGGCTTCCAGGCGACCTGGAGTCTCTCAAAGGTTCTGTGACCTAGAATCCACATTGTATGGAACCTTAGACTTCTAGAGACTTGTGGTGAGAGAACTTTGTCTAATGTTAGCTTCTTGGAGTCTGGAGAATTCTGTGCTGTAGCCCCTGATGTAATGCATACAACCCCAGGGGTTATTTCACAGAAACGTTGAGCACCTGCAACGTTGGAGCATGACCTGTCAGACTCTTGGGTTGATAGAACATTAGTGTTCTAGAACTGCTCAGGCTTGTTATACGTGTCATTTTGAACATGAGAGTCACGTTAGGGCAAACAAAACCCCTTAGAAGGTTAGCAGCTCTCAGAATC
Source organism: Sciurus vulgaris (assembly GCF_902686455.1). Lineage (NCBI taxonomy): Eukaryota > Metazoa > Chordata > Mammalia > Rodentia > Sciuridae > Sciurus > Sciurus vulgaris. Next base: position 52,271,819 of record NC_136478.1, on the reverse strand, counting down.
AAGGGTGTCCAATTTGTTGAACTGTATACTCATAAAAGCCCAGAACGTTAACAGCAGCCATAGCAGCAGCTTAGCACTGCGGGTTGTCCAAGCTGTGAGGGCCCCACATCCCACCAGTGAGGAAGCCAAGGCCTAGAGAGGGAGGAGGCCAAACTGGGTGCCTTGATCCCATCCTGGGGCTCTTTCTCTGTTTCTCATGGGTGTTGTGGGGGAGAGGGGAGCCTGCAGGGCCCCACAGTGTGATGAATTGGGAGCCTTCTGTCTGGGGACTGTCTAGAGGCCTGTTTGGGGGAGCAGATAAAGTGAGGGTACGGTCAGGGCATGCTGGGGGCATAGTGGCATCTGCCTGACCCCCACATTCATCATCTTCAGAAATACAGCAACAATTCCTGGCGCTACCTCAGCAACCGGCTGCTGACCCCCAGTAACACGCAGGAGTGGTTGTCCTTTGATGTCACTGGAGTCGTGCGGCAGTGGCTGAGCCAAGGAGGTGAGGATTGCTTCTGTGCCCCACCCCCCCTGTTTCTTAGTGGGGTCAGTCCTGTTGTTTGTTCTAGGGTCACCCTTCCTAGCACCCCCCTATCCTATGTTTGTGCCAAAGAGCTGAACCTGGCCCTCCTCTCTGACACCCACCTGGGTGTTTATATGTGAATCCATTAATGGTTAATCCATTTCCTGAGCTCTCTTCTATACCCTACCCTATGCTGGGGACACAGCAGTGACCAAAACAGTCCCCTTCTTGCCCTTAGGAAGCTCATAGTCCATTGGGTGGGCGAATGAGGACAAGGTGATGTGATGATGTGATGATGACCAGAGTGGGCAGCCCACAGGAGGTGCCTGACTCAGCTTGGATTCAGGCAGGCTTTCTGGAGGAGGGGACATTTGAGCTAATGTCTGAGAAATGAGTAGAGCTAGCCGTGTAAAGAAGGGGCAAGAATATTCTGTGCAAAGGCCCTGAGGTCAAGGAAAGCCTGACACATTTGATCTGACCAGAAAAGGATTGTGTCTGGTACGTTCCTGGTGAGTCCACAGTACCCATACCACCCTTCCTTCTTGCCCTCTCATTCACACCTTTATTCAGTAAATGCCAACAGGTTTCTGCTCTGGGCCTGGCACAGTAGTAACCAAGACTGTCCTGGGTCCTGCCTTCATGGGGCCCACCAGTCCCTTGTGGACACCCAGAAGGTCTTGCCAAAGCTCTAGCAGGTGTAATAACCTAGAATGATCAAGGCCAGAAGTGTGGCACAGACAGAGGAGTCAGGGCTGGGATGAGGGAAGTCCTAAGTGCTATGGGAGCCCAGAGAAGGTACCCAAATCCTTCTGGGGGGTCAAAGAGAACTTCCTGGATGGGGGTGGTTGTTCATGGGATACATAGTAGTTCGACCTGATGAAGAAAACAGGGACTAGGAAATAGGGGTGGGCACCAGGAGAGGTCCTGGGCCACTGGACAAAGGCCTGGAAGGATCTGGTCTGTCTTGGTTTATGCTGACTCCCAAAATCCAGCTCCAGGTCTGGCACACAGTAGGAGCTTAGGAAACATCATTGACACATTCTTTCAAGAAACAGCTCTCACCTGCCGTGAGGAAAAGTGTCCAGCCTTAGATGTGTATCCCAGCCCTACCTTTTGGCATGTGTGTGGCCTTGGGCAAGTCACTTCTGTTCTGTGTGCCTCCGTGTCCTTGTCTGCAGAATGGGCGGTCTGGGTGAGGATTAAGGGAGGTAACGCACACAGAATTTAGAATAGGGCCTGACACCTAGTACGCAGTAGATGTTTATTTTTTTATTTTTCTATTTGTTCTGTTTAGTTATACATGCCAGTAGAATATATTTTGACGTATCATACATACACAGAGTATAACTTCCCATTCTTGTGGATGGACATGACGTGGAGTTAGACTGGTCGTGTATTCATATGTGAATAGGAGAGTTACGTCCCATTCATTCTACTGTCTTTCCCATCCCCACTCTCAGCCCCCCATTTCCCTCTGTCCCAGTCTGGTAAACCTCCACTTCCCCCACCCCACTCCCACCATTGTGAGTTAGCATCATATATCAGAGAGAACATTTGGCCTTTGGTGTTTTGGGATTGGCTTATTTCACTAGCATGATAGCCTCCAGTTCCATCCATTTACCAGCAAATGCCATGATTTCATTCCTTTTTTTTTTTTTTTTTTTTTTTTGCGGTGCTGGGGATTGAACCCAGGGCCTTGTGCTTTCGAGGCAAGCACTCTACCAACTGAGCTATCTCCCCAGCCCTCATAATTTCATTCTTTATGGCTGAATAATATTCCATTTGTATGTATGTACCACTAGATGTTTATTTTTGTGAGCTCGGTCCAGGCTGGTAGAGAACAAGAAAAGCAAGGATCCTGGTGCATCCTGCTTTCTACTGAGAACAATGAGAGAAATAAATAGCCAAATACAAATGTCAGAATGTCAGAAAGGGTTCATGCTATGACAAAGGAAAGTGATGCTATGGTGGGGGAGGGGGGCACATTCTGGAGTTCTTCTTTGAGGAGGTGACATTTGAGTTGAGACCTGAAGGAGAATAAGGAGCCAGCAACTCAAAGAACTGGTACAAGAAATCTGCAGAGAGAGGGCAGGGCAGGGTGCTTTGGGGGAGGCAGGAAGGAGCCTGGGGTTTGCTCCTTCCTGCCTCTTCCTTTAGGGGCTGGGTGGGCCTAGCCCTCAGACTGGCTTCCCTTTCCCCACCCCCACAGAGGAGATAGAGGGCTTTCGTTTCAGTGCCCACTGCTCCTGTGACAGCAAAGATAACGTACTCCAAGTGGACATAAACGGTGAGTGTGTGTGTGTGTGTGTGTGTGTGTGTGTGTGTGTTAGAGAGAGAGGCCCCCTTTCACCTTCTGCTCACTGACCATCCCTCTGAGACTCTCCCAAACCCAAGCAGGGATTGGTCCTAGACGCCGAGGTGACCTGGCTGCCATACATGACATGAACCGGCCCTTCCTGCTCCTCATGGCCACCCCACTGGAGAGGGCCCAGCACCTGCACAGCTCCCGGCACCGCCGAGCCCTGGACACCAACTACTGCTTCAGGTGACTTTCACAGCCTTCAGCTGAGGCCTCGCAGGCTGGGGCTTGGCCGCTGTCTGCTGGCTGAGTTCCTGTGGACACCTGACTGGTGCTGTGCTTAGCTGAGCTTCTCCTTGGGCCTGGAGAGCTCTGGAATGCTGGGGTGTGGGAACCGGGAGTCCTATAATGTGGGTGTCAGGCTGCTTTCTTGCTGGAGTGTTGGAATTGGACACCGTTAGAATGTTGGACACCAAGAGTTGGAATTCAGTGTCAGAAGGTCGCCTTGTTGGAGTCTTACATTGTTGGCAGTTGGGGTTCTAGAATGTTGGGATTCTGGCATGCAAGCCTTCAGCATTAAGAATGGAAAGTGAGGGCTTGGTACTCAAGGAAAGCTGGAACGCTGGGATCCTAGAACTTGCGAATTTGGAATTGGGAGATTGCTGCTTTGGATTTTGAGAGCATTTGGAACACTGCCACCATGTTGGCAGATGGAAATCCTGGAAACTGGGCTTGGAATGGTGGACTCTTGTGTTGGAACGTTAGAATGCACTATTGTAGGAGAAAGCCAGAATATGGGTATCTAGAACACTGGAGCTCAGGGGTGGAATGTTGGCTCTTAGAATGCTGGGATCTTGGAAAGTTGGCAGGTGAGACCTCCTGGAGTGGCGGGCTTGGAGCTGTGGAATGTTGGAGTGCAGTACTGAAGTACGGAAATTCAACAGCTTCAGGATCCTCAAGTGTTAGAAAGTGGGGATCCTAGAAAGTTGGAAATGTTGTCAGAATGTGAGAATCCTAAGATGCTGGAGTACTACAGTCTAAGAATGTTGAAGCTGGCATGCCTGTAGCCTGAGCTGCTGGGGGTGTTGAGGGAGGAGGACCCCAAGTTAGAGGCCAACATTGGCAACTTAGAAAGACCTGTCTCAGGCTGGGGTTGTGGCTCAGTGGTAGACCTCTTGCCTCGCATATGTGAGGCACTGGGTTCAATTCTCAGCACCACGTATAAATGAATGTTCATACAAGAATGTTCATTCAGTCCAAACAAAGGTCCATCAACATCTAGGAATAAATATTAAAAAAAAAAAGAAAGACCCCCGTCTCAAAATAATAATAATAATTTTAAAAAAAGACTGGGGATGTGGCTTAGTAGTGAGCAACCCTGGGTTCAATCCATGTACCAAAAAAAAAAAAAAAAAAGGTGAATCTGATCAGGACTGTACATTCAACTATCAAGTTTCCAGAAATAGAGGAACAGAGAAACACTTTAAGCCACACCACAGGGATGCAGTCAGCCCCATCCAGATGGTGGGAAACCTGATCTAGTTTCTTTCACAAATACAATGCAGAGAGGAGAAGGGGAAAGACATATAAAAGAAGCATCTATCCATCTATCTGTAGAGACGGGAGGAGAGAGGTAGTTCTATAGATTTTTAGAAAAATCCAAAGGAATGCCAGGGGTTGTGGTGCACAACTACTTGGGAGGCTGAGGCAGAAGGACCATAAATTCAAGTCCAGTCTGGGCAACTTAGTGGACCCTGTCTCAGGATTTAAAAAAAATAAAAAAAATATAAAAATGAAAGCCTGTAATTCCAGTGACTTGGGAGGTTGATTCAGGAAGACTGCAAATTTGAGCCAAGCCTGTGCAACTTAGTGAGACCCTGTCTCAAAATAAAAATGAAAAGGACTCAGCAGGACTGGGGATATGGCTCAGTTGGTAGAGTGCTTGCCTCCCAAGCACAAGGCCCTGGGTTCAATCCCCAGCACCACCAAAAAGGAAAGAAAAAAAAAAAAAAAAAAAAAAGGACTCAGATGTAGTTTAGTGGTAGAGCACACCTGAATACAATCCCAGTACCTCAAAAATAAAAGAAAGAAAGAATATGAAGGTACATGTCAACTGATTGACTTTTTATTTATTCAGACTTTCTTTAAAATAAAGACGTTTGTTTGAGCTGAGGGTGTAGCTCAGTGGTAGAGCATTTTCCTGGCACGCTCAAGACCCTGGGTTTGATTCCCAGCATCACCAAAAAAAAAAAAAAAAAAAAAGAGAGAGAGAGAGAGAAATACAGTAGGGGAAATGTGAACCCCTGAGTATTTGAACCCTGATATTTGATGATATCAAGGAATTATTGGTAATTTATTTACATGGTATTGCGGTTATGTGTGTGTGTGTGTGTGTGTGTGTGTGTTTTCAGGCTAGGGATCAAACCCAGGGCCTTGTGCTTGCTAGGCAAGTGCTCTATCACAGAGCTACTTCATAAGCCGGTTAAGTTTTAAAATTGTCTTCATTTTCTCAGAAATGCATATTGAATGAATTTTTTTTTTTTTTTTTTTTTTTTTTTGTGGTGCTGGGGATCGAACCCAGGGCCTTGTGCTTGCAAGGCAAGCACTCTACCGACTGAGCTATCTCCCCAGCCCTTGAATGAATTTTTTATGGCAGTCCTGGGGTTCCAACACAGGCCTTCCATTGAACTTCTTATGGGTGAAACCACACAAGTGGATAGCATGTACTTCAGGAGAACCTGGTGGTGGAGAGGAAGTGGGTTAAGGTAGATCCACGATCAGATTGGCTATGACGTGGTTGTCGAAGCTGATGATTATTACTGTGAGGACACAAGGAGGCCACATGCAGGTTGAACATCTCTAATTCAAGAATCTAGAACCTGAAACTTTGTGAGCGCCAACATCATGCTCAGAAAGTTTGGGGTTTCAGAGCACTTTGAATTTTGGATTAAAGATGCTTAATTGGAGGGCTGGGGAGATAGCTCAGTTGGTAGAGTGCTTGCCTTGCAAGCACAAGGCCCTGGGTTCAATCCCCAGCACCAAAAAAAAAAAAAAAGATGCTTAATTGGTAAAGTCTATGCAAACATCCCCAAATCAAGAAGAACTCTGAGCCAGGTGGGGTGGTGCATGCCTGTAATCCCAAGGCTCAGGAGGCTGAGGCAGGAGGATCACAAGTTCAAAGCCAGCCTCAGCAACTTAGGGAGGCCTGAAACAGCTTAGTGAGATCCTGTCTCTAAATAAAATATAAAAAATAAAAAGGGCTGGGAATGTGGCTCAGTGGTTGTCTCTGGGTTCACTCTCCAGTACCACCCTCTTCCCCCCAAAAGAAACCACTCTGAAATCTGAAATGCTTGGCTAATTCCAGCATTTACAATAAGGGATATTCAATTTGTCATGCAATAGTTTGAAACTTTCCATAGTAAGATTTTTTTGGTAGTTGTAGCTGGACACCATGCCTTTATTGTGTTCATTTATTTTTATGTGGTGCTAAGTAAGGTTTGAACCCAGTGCCTCGAACTTGCTAGGTGAGCACTCTGCCACTGAGCTACAGCCCCAGCCCCAAGATGTTGTTCTTAATGTCAGCTCAAACCCCACCTCCACCAAGAAGCCTCCCTGACAGCTGTCTCCAGCAGCTAAGGTGGGTGTGAGGCACTGGGTCTCTTCTGCGGCTGCAGGTGGATTCCTTTTATGCATCTACTCTTTTTTTATTATTTATTTATTTTCTTGTGGGATTGAACCTAGTGGTGCTTAACCACTGAGGCATAACCCCAGACCCCTTTTTATTTTTTATTTTGAGACAGGGTCTCGCTAAGTTACTTAGAGCCTTGCTAAGTTGCTGAGGCTGGCTTTGAACTTGAGATCTTCCTGCCTTAGCCACTGGGATTATAGGCGTGTAGCACCATGCCTGACTTTTGCTGGTCTTTTTTTTTTTTTAATTCGTTCTTTTTTTTTTTTTTTTCTTTTCTTTTTTAAACTTTATTTATTTATTCTTATGTGGTGCTGAGGATCGAACCCAGTGCCTCACATGTGCTAGGCAAGCGCACTTAACTGAGCCACAACCCCAGCCCCATTAATTTGTTCTTTTTGGTTACACATGACAGTAGAGTATATTTTGGCATATTTATATGGAGTCCATCTTATTCTAATTAGGATCTCAGTCTTGTGTTTGTACATGATGTTGAACTTCACTGTGGTGTATTTATTTATATATGTATATAGGAAAGTTAAGTAAGATTCCTCCTGCTGGGTGTTGATAGACTGGACAGAAGAGGTTCTCGAAGACAAGGGCTGTGTGAATTCCAGGCTCAGCACACATTGGGTCCCAGTGTGTCCAGGACAGATGAGTGAGATCATGTATCCTGATCACCCAGAGGGCTTGCTCAACATGGACTGCTATTCTTCACCCTATGGCTTCTGATTCAGAGGGTCTGGGAATTTGTATTTCCCTCGAGTTCCCAGGTGCTGCTGCTGGTGGTGGTCCAGGGACCCCTCATGGAGAACCACTGACTTGAATGGATAGCATCACAGACTATTCAAATCCTTGGACTTAGAACCCCAACTGGAACTGGGCAGTAGATCAAAGATGATCCGGACAGTGATCCTTCTCCTTTTGTGAGTCCAGAACTCCTCCCCCTCCAAAAAAGGTGAAATCCAGGAGAATTCCCCCCAAACAGATGTACGTGTGCACACATATGTGCAGATGGTCGCGTCTCCGGAGGCCCCCTGAGCATTGTGGCTCTCAGGTTAAGCACACCCTATTTGACCCAACATCTCCCATCTCCTTGAACACACAGGGAAACTGAGGCCCAACTATACTGGGGAGAGATGAGGCTGAACTCATGAGGACTTTAGTTTCCTGAGTCCTTTCTCAGGGTCCTATGGCACCTGGAAAGGTCTCTTTCTTTCAATATATTTTTAGTTGTCAAAGGACCTTTTTTTTATTTATTTATATGCAGTGCTGAGAATCAAACCCAGGGCCTCACACTTGCCAGGCAAGCGCCCCACCACTGAGCTACACCACCAAACTCGGAAAGGTCTTACCTTACCCCTGGAGTTCCTTGTCTCTTTTTCTACTTGACCAGTATGGTCACTGAGGCAGATGAGGCCACCTGCTGCACAGGGTCAGCTGTGAACCCGACCCCGCCACCCTAGGGCAGGCTGCCTTCCCCTTCTCTGAAGCTGCTTCTTCATTTCTCAGAGGGGAAGAAGAACAACCCTGCACTGTGCTGTTTTGAAATGAATCAATTTGTTCTCTTTCAATTGCATTTTGGATAGGCAGATACAGGGACACAGACCAAACCCAGCAAGATAAAGTGACCCCCCACTCTGACCCCAGCTCCTCTCTGAAGAGGCAGCACCTTGACCCTATTGTGTCTCCTTCCAAAGGGAGTTTCTGCTTCACATACTTACACATATCCATGCATTCTTTCTTTTTATTTTGCCCAAATGGTTCTTTTGTAGGCAGGCTGCATTTTCTTTTAACTACTTTATTTTGATTCTAAAAGTAACACCTACTCACTGCTGAGAATTTGAAGAATTCAGAAAGATATCACCTGTCACAGTACTGCACATAAAAAGTCACTTGCCAGGCATGGTGGTGCATGCCTGTCATCCCAGTGGCTTAGGAGGTTGAGGCAGGAGGATCACAAGTTTGAGGCCAGCTTGGGTATCTTAGTGAGAGTGTGTCAAAATGAAAAAAGGATTGATGATGTAGTTCAGTGGTAGAGCACCCCAAGGTTCAATGCCTAATAACACAGGAAGGGAGGAAGGGAGGAAGGAAGGAAGGAAGGCAAAGGAAGAAAATGAAGAAAGAAAAAGTTACTACCAGAATTTGAATATATTTCCTACTAGTCTTTCTATGTATAGCAGAATTTGGATTATGCTGTACCTGTACCTTTGAATCATGTTTCTTGTACATATCATGAATATGGACTATAAAGTTCTCCTGGTCTCCCATGAGTCAACCTTTTTGGCCAGGCTCCCATTTCAGCTGGGGTGCCCAGTGCTGGCACACAGGACATCCCATTCCTCTCAGGCAGAGCCTGGGCTGGACAGGGGAGGACTGGCCTTTGGATCTGAGCCTGGAGATCTTGAATCCTGAATGGTAGAGTCTTATACACTACTATCCTCTAATGTGCTTTTTGTTTTGTTTTGTTTTTGCGGTATTGAGGATTGAACCCAGGGCCTTGTGTTTTTGAGGCAAGCACTCTACCTACTGAGCTATATCCCCAGTCCTCTAATGTGCTTTTAAAAAACATGTTCATCAATTAACTTACATATCCAACATTTGCTGAGTGTCTACTGTGTGCCAGTCACTGGCAGGCAAATGGGGAGACATTAGGGAAGAAAATAGAATTTCCCATGCTTAGAAGAAGACAGATAAGCTCTATTAAAATAAAAGGTGATGATAAGTTCTAAGAACGAAAATAAATCAGAGGAAGGGGACAGTAGGAAGTAGATATTGGGAACTATTTATTTCTCTTATTCTGATTAAAATTGATTTATTATGGACAATTTCAAATATTCAAAAAAGCCATGGAGATAATATAATGAAGTTCTGTTAACTCTCATCCAGCTTCAACAGGTATCAGGATTTTATCCCACTTGGAATATGGACATTTCATTATTTCTTATAATAACTGCAATATCATATTGCACTGAATGGAATTCACAGTTGTTTGGGTTGATATTTTGGATAAGATGGTTCAGGAAGATCTCTCTGAGGAGGTGATATTCATTTGCATAACTGGTATTTATTGAGCACCTGCTGTACACCACACATTGCTTTAGGACTTAAGACTCCCCGAGTGACAGACATTTAAGACAAGGTTTAAATGAAGCAAAGGAATGAGCCAGAGTGAATATCTGCGGGAAGAACAAGTCAGGCAGAGAAAGTGCAAAGGGCCTGGGTAGGACTCTGAGGAACAGACAGGAAGCCAGTGCGGCAGGAGTGACAAGAGGGCGGTCGACACTTGCGATCAACCAGATCCCATAGCACCTTGTGGCTCATGGTGGGGACTTGGGCATTTGCCATGAATGGGATAGAGCCAACTTCAGAGCAGAGGAGTGACATGAGACTCTATAGCATGTGGCCTGCAAGGCAGAGATTTGTTTTGTTTGTGTTGTCCCCAGCAGTAGGACCTAGCCCAGCATGCAGCAGTGGTCCAGTAAATAGTTTTTACACAAATATAACATATCAACCCATGTGGTGCTGCAGTCTTTTTTTTTTTTTTTTCTTTATGTTCCATGTGTGATTGTGCCATGATTTATTTAGCCTTGGGCTGTGGACATTCATTCAACTTCTTATAGGCTGATTATGCACGCTGCATGACGTAATGTTTACGGTGATGCTCTGGGCACAGTGGTTGGCTGGAGGGAGTGCTTAACCTGTGCTAGTGATGGTCATTACCACTACTGTTACTGTTGTGATTACCACAGGGGGTACAAGGGAGGTGGAGGTGCAGATGGGGCTGGGGAGCAATCTAGGGTGACAGACACCTGTGGGGGGAGGAGCAGTCTGGCCTGCCCCTGCTCCTGACCTGTGCTCACTCTGCTGCAGCTCCACAGAGAAGAATTGCTGTGTGCGGCAGCTGTACATTGACTTCCGCAAGGACCTGGGCTGGAAATGGATCCATGAGCCCAAGGGCTACCATGCGAACTTCTGCCTGGGACCCTGCCCTTACATTTGGAGCCTGGACACGCAGTATAGCAAGGTGGGTCTAGCTCACAAGGTTGTGAGGAACAGGGACCAAACAAAAGAATGAGAAGGTAAATCAGAGATATGAGCTGGGGGGATAGGGAGAAAGAGAGAGAGAAGGATGCATAGCCAGGTATGGTGGCACCCATCTATAATCCTAGCGACTCCGGAGGCTGAGGCAGGCAGATTGCAAGTTCGAAGCCAGCCTTAGCAACTCAGCAAAGGCCTAAGCAATTTAGTGAGACCCTGTCTCAAAATAAAAATTAAAAAGAGTAGGGGATGCAGCACCCCTGGGGTTGAGCCCCAGTACAAAGAAAGAGAGGGAGACAGACACAGAAAGAGTCAGGATTGGGTAGGGGAATAAAGAGATGAGGAGAGACAGGCAGAGATGGGAAGACACAGGGATCAGGAGAGACAGAGGTGGGTAGAGAGACGGGGGGAGAGGGAGAAAGAGGGAGAGAGAGAGAGAGATGGGGAGAATGGCGGGATGCGGACCCGTGGGCAGGGCCAGTGTGATGGAGGCCACAGCCTTGCCCTCACCGCCAGTGCCGGCCCAGACCCTGACCTGTCCGGCCGCCCGCAGGTCCTGGCTCTGTACAACCAGCACAACCCAGGCGCATCGGCGTCGCCGTGCTGCGTGCCGCAGGCTCTGGAGCCTCTGCCCATCGTGTACTACGTGGGCCGCAAGCCCAAGGTGGAGCAGCTGTCCAACATGATCGTGCGCTCCTGCAAGTGCAGCTGAGGCCCCGCCCCTCCCGCCCCGCCCCGCCCCGCCCCGGCAGGCCCGGTCCCGCCCCCGCCACGCCCGCCACGCCCGGGCTGTATTTAAGGACATCTGCGCCCCAAGCCCACCTGGGAGCCCATTAAAGGTGAGAGAGGACTGGTGGTCTCCGTGTCATTGGGCGCCTAACTGGGTCTCCCTCCTTCCCGTCGCTCTGCTCCATCTCTCTCCGTCTTCCCTAGAAGACTTTCATTTGCCCTTCACACAAACATCAAGCACATGCTGTGTTCCTATGGGTGCCGGGGGACCAATGGTGAGCCCTAGTTAGAGCTATTTGTCAATCACCTTGGGCACTGTTCTAAGTGCCTCATCTTCATGAACTCATTGACTTCCAGGGACCCCTATAACACCCATCTTACAAAAGGGAGGAAACAGAAGCCTGAAGAGGTTAAGGGAGTATTTCCTGCTCAACAGGAACCTAACTTTCTGGGGAGGGGAGACAAGACAGCAAAAAATAATGGTTCAGTGATAAGTGGCATGTAGACAGAAAAGCAGGATGGAGTGAGAGAGATGGCTTTGGGGAGGAGGGAGGGCGCCTGGGAGGGAGTGGTGTTTGAAACTTGAGGGAAGCCAAGAAGGCAGCTTAGGGGAGGACTTGGGGGGAGTGTACTTGGTAGAAAGAGGACGAAAAGCAAAGACCCAGAAGCAATGACCAACTTGGGGCGTGCTACACCATGAGCAAAGAGGCCAGTGTGGTTGGAAGAGGGTGAGCAAGGGAAGGGTGTTGAGAGCTGAGTCAGATTGTAACATTCACAGGCCAGAGAGTAACAACAGTTCTACTTGCCAGGTATGTCATCTCTCCAAGCTCCCTGCATCCTCCCTGCAGCCTGACAGAGCAGGGGTTAGCAAAATGGGGCCCATGGCATTCCTATGGGCCCATAGTCCACTGCCTGTTTTTGTAAATAAAGTTATATTAGAACATAGCCACACTCCTTTGACTATATATTGTCTTTGATTGTGTTAACTGCTTCAGCAGCAGAGCTGAGTAGAGACTATACAGAGTCAAAAATATTTACTATCTGGTTCTTTTTGTTGAAAAGAAATTTTTTTTTAGTTGTAGATGGACACACTATCTTTGCTTTATTTATTTATTTTTATGTGGTGCTGAAGATCCAACCAGTGCCTCACTTGTGCTAGGCGAGTGCTCACTACTGAGCCACAACCCCAGCCCCTACCCTCTGGTTCTTTATAGAAAACACTTGCTGACCCTGCTCTCGAGATCATTTGATCTTCACTTTTCAGATGGGGACACTGAGACCTTGTTAAGTTCACACAGCTTGTAAATGGCAGAGCTGGGAGTTGAACCTAGGCAGCTTGCATTGAGGGTCCATAGATGCAAGCCCTACACTCGGATGGCTTCCTGAATCACATCAGTGGTCTAAGACAGCAGGAACTTGTCCTCTGAGGGAGATGGGAGCCCCAGCAGGGTCCTTAATAGAGATGAGGCATGAGTTGACCTAGAAGATGGTTGAGAGTAGAATGAGTGAGGGTGAGGGTGACCAAAGGGAGACCTCTTGTCCAGGCATGAAACACCTGAGTCAGGGTGCGCTTCCCTCTGCCATCTTGTCTCCTCCATCTGCTGTAGTTGTGTTTGTGAATTTTCTCCTGCTTCCTCTTTCTCTGGCCTCTCAGTTCCTCTTCCTCCCGGGTTTCACTTCCCGCTCTCTCCCCTGCCATTCTCAGGCCCAGGGCCCCCTGACTTGCTCCTCTACCAAGGGATTTTCTGGTGTGGAGGACAGTGGGAGTGCAGCGCTGCCTTTGCTGTGGGCCTGAGAGCAGTTGGCAGCACTGGGGCTGAGCACATCCTGTGCCCTCCTGCCCCAGGTCTGAGAGCTGCAGAGGACCAAGTTGGAATGGGGGGACAGGAGGAGCTCACTGTGCAAGGACATGTTGCCATTGTCAGCTTTATGTGTGGAGACACTGCTGAGGCTGACCCTGAGTGGCCGAGACACAAAGCAAGGACACAGTGACATGGACTGTAGTTACTGTAGCCCCGTAAGGATGCAGCACATGGATACATACACATATATATGCCTTCCCACAGAGACTGAAATATGGGCAGTGTCCAACAGCCTCGTGAATGCATTCACCTCTCAGAGCTGCAGTGGATTCAGAGAGAGGATGCATGGACTGTGGCACCTGGTAGCAGTCACAGCCCACACATACAGATACAGTGTCACCCCATTACATAAACACAGCCCAATCTTGGAGCTTCACTGGGACATGACACAAGAGAGACTTCAATAGCAAAACAGTCACACCAATATATTCCATAGGGTCATGGTCACCAACACCACATTCCAGACATAGATTCAGACAGTGTTACACACATCACAGCATCAGAGCCCCTCAGGAAATGGACCCCCCCCCCCAGCAGTTACACAAACATCCTTCCTGGGGTCATGGTCACCCCACCACACACAGAGGTTTGACATATGTCACAGTCACAGACTGCCAGCAGTCCTACCCACTGTCTTGACATCTCACCCCACACACTCTCTCCTGGGGAGTTCCACGTGGCCCACCGACGGCCACGACTCTGTCACACCCAGGGTCCCAGACAGAGCAGCTCCCACACACCCAGACACACCCCCGGGGTCCCCGAGGCCCTCACATGCCCGGCCCTGCCGACAGGCCCCGCCCGCCGGTGACACACCCCGCCCACCTGCCCCGGGCTGCCGCCGAGCTGGCGCGGGGGAAGGCAAAGTGTGGGCTCAGCACCTTCGTCCGCCGCGTGCGCGGCCCCGGCCCTGCCACCCTGGCACCGTGGCCCGCTGGGTGGCCCGGCCCAGTCGGGACACGTCTGCGCCGCCCGCAACGACCGCAGGGGCAGGGCCCGTGTTCGGGGGCCCTGCTGCCTCCCCGCCCGCCCCGCCCCGGGACAGCCCGGCCGTCGGGGGAAGTCGTGGGGGGAGCCTGGGTTCCGGCTGGAGCCCCGGCTTCCCGTCCAGCCCCGACGGGCAGGAAGCGGCCCGGGGAGGCCAGCTGAGGCCTTCCTGCCCGCTTCTGGGGCCAGGGTCAGTATGGGAGAGGAGGCGGGTAGGGGAGCGGGAGGGCGCTCCCTTCCCGTGGGAGCTCTGGACGTGTTGCAGTGCTGGCGCGCTGTTGCTTCCAGTATGAACTTACAGGTGCTCAGGACCTGTGCGTGTGCAGCCTCGAGGGGTAGCAGTCTCCAGCAAGTGTGATGATGTCTCTAAGCTGGTGGCCCGGTGCCTGTGGGCCTTCGTGTGGGTGGTGGTGGCAGTGGGGGTGTGCACCCCAGCACGTGTTCAGCTCCGTGTTTGTGGCTGTGCTACATTTCTGTTGAGTGTGTCTGCCGGTTCATGTTTCTGCTGGACCCGCTGGGGTACTTTCCATGGGTTCTGTGTCCTGGCACTGTTTGGTGAGTCTGTGTGTACAGTGGGTCACATTGTCCCCCTGTCCCCACGTCTTCACAGTTCTCTGGGTGTAAATTTCTATGTTCTTAGTGTAAATTCGACTTGAAATTAGGTGTTTTCTGCATGCTTATGGGTCTGTGACAAAGATGTTTTCCAGGAGGTGTTGTGTATTTTGCTTCTTACACAAGCTGTTTTTGGTGTGTGTGATCATTGCCAGTGTTTGTGTCTCTGTACTTCAGTTGTTTTTGGGTGCATTTATTTTTGGGGTGCTAGGGGTGAAACCCAGGGCCTCGAGCATATTAGGCAAGTGCTCCACCACTGAGCTCCACCCCAGCCCTGGGTTACTTCAGTGTGTGATCATTGTGCACCCTGCTGGTATTTTGAGCACTTTCGTGTTTCACAGATGGTGTGTCTCTGTGGTGTGTCTCCAGCATGCCTGTCGTGGCTCCTGCAGTCTGTGTGGGAGGCTGTACTTCCGGACTGTGTGACTTTTGTGTGTGTCCATCTTGGGGACTGGTATTCTCAGCCTGTGTGGGCAGCTGCAAGCAGGTGGAGTCTGCATTGGTGTCCCCACCTGTGGGCTGGTGGCTCCAGTGTGTGACCTCCATTGGGAGGTCTCAGCAGGGGTGCATGTGGGTGTGCATTGAGTGCTAGTGCTTTCAGGGAAGGGGTACCTCATGTCCTGTGAAGTCACGGGCAACTGAGTGACCAGTGTCCACCCGTTGGCCTTTGTGATGAGTAAGTGGAGGCTGCGTCTGCGGCGTCCCCTTGCCTGCTGGTGCCACGCTGGCTCAGGGCTGGCTGTGGCAGCGGGCAGGGCAGGGCAGGGGCTGTGGTGGGCACTGGCCCCACGCCCAGCCTTGGTATAAATATCCCCAGGCTGCCGGCGGCTGTGTTTACTGGGCCCCAGCCCGGGGGCGGCAGCAGCCCAGCAGGTCCTGGGGGTGGGGGTGACCAGGCCACAGAACAGACATTTCCTTCTGGCCAGACAGGCCCAAAGCCTTACTGTGCCCTCCAGCATGGGGGCAAGGTGGTGACCCCTAATTCTGGACCCCCAGTGCTGACCTGGGCATCCAGTTGGGCTTCCCAGGATCTGGGAGACAGATGGAAATGGGGGCTCAGGGAGGGGTGGAGAGGGAGGGACAGGAAAAAATGAGAGTGAAGCCAGGGGAGGAGGGAGAGAGGGATGGGGAAATGGGGTTACTGAGACAGTAGCCCGAAACTCAGCGACCCAGGAGGAAATGACAAAGCGGGGAAGAACAGTGAGAAAGGGAAAGGAGACAGAAGCCAGGGAGGGAGATGGAAAGCCACAGGAAGAGGCTGACAGCCAGAGAGGTGCAGAGACGGAATAAGACGGGAGGGAGGGAGCCGAAGATCTGAAGGAAAGGAGCAGCAGAAGAGGACACGGCCTGGAGCGGGCAGAGACCTCAACAGGCAGGAGCTGAGGGAGGAGCAGGGAGTCACTTTGGCTCTGGCAGGACACACAGAGGTGTGGATGTGGGGGGCAGGGGTGGCGGCCAACAGAACTCGGTCAGAGCCAGGACAGACGGGAGACACGGGGTGGGGGCCGGATGCCCACAGAGGGGCTCTTCCCCAGCAGGGCCCTCCCTCCCTGACTCAGCCTCTCCACCCACCCCATCCCCACGACTGGGAGTGGAGGGAGAGGTGCCCACTGTGGGGGTTGCTCCCAGGGGGTGTGTCTCTTGTGTCCCTGCCCGATCTTCTGTCTCCACCTCTCTTCCTGTCTGCTCATCTAATCCCTATCCCTGTGACCGGCTCCACCTCTGTCTCAGCCAGAGACGCTCCAGTCTCTACCATCTGACTAACCCTGATTCTGACTCAGTTGCTGCGTCTCTCATCTCTCTTACAAAGTTACATAACCAACTTATGTATGGCAAAGCATATCATCAACGAATTTAATGATCCAACAGACTAAAGGCTGATACCTAGGCCAGGAAGAAGTCCCTACAGAGGGGCCCCAAACATATGTACCTAGGAGACATTCTCATTTCTGGAGCCCCTTTCCCAAAACGGTGTGGCGTAGCAGGAGTCCCGAGTCCAGCTGACTGGATTATTTTGGGCCTTACTGCTGTATGTCCTCTGGGAGACAGAATTAGTGACACTGCCAGACACCCCGCACAGGACTGCTGTACTGACCAGTCACCCCAGTGCTGACTTTCGTGTGATGTCTCCTGTCTGTGGAGGACTGCCTGGCACTTGGGAGGCCCCCTGGTGTCACTGTGTCCTGTCCTCCTCCCACTTGTCTTGCTTGGGTGGCCCTATATCTGCCAGCAGGCAGAGTAGTTTCTGGGGCCTGGGTCCCCATCTTGGTTCTGCCTCGGAGGCCCGAGTGCCTTGAGGAAGTCTGTTCCAGGGCTCCTTGACTAGCTGCAAAAGAGCCAGCAGCTACTCAGAGGCTTCGGCACAGCATCAGGCACCTGGTGCGGCCTGGCACAGGACCCGACTGCCCAGCAGCTCTCATTATTTAACTCTCTCCATCTGCACATCCGCTGCCTCCATTCAGCTCTCACTTTCAATGTCTGGTGCTGATCCTACTTGACCCAGAGGCCCAGGGTCAGGAACCATGGCCCCAGGAGGTGCTTCTGAGGGTCCTTCAAGGCTGGTCAAGGTGTCAGGGCAAGATGTCACAATTCCTTCTCACAAGTGAGGGGTTCCTGAGCCCACCCCCACTGACCCTTGGCTTGAGCTCCCACCCCAAGTGACCAGTTCCTTCTGTCTGCAGGGGGAACAAGAGCTGGGTGATGGGGCATGGGAAGGTGGGACGCCTGGGTTCCCACAGCCACGGCTGAGTCACAGGCGGCCATCTGGCTCCCATTAGCCCAGGGCGGCAGGGGGCTCTATGGGGCGGGCCCTGTGGCTGGCTGGGGGCAGGGAGGCTGCTGGGGCAGGCTGCGTGTGTGGGATGACTCAGGACCCATGATAACAGCCTGTGCGTATTTGGGGAGTGTAAACAGGAGAGGGAGAGGGAGGTGGAGGAAGTGAAGGAAGGGAAACTTGTGGCTGGGTGGGAGGGGGTGGGGAGAGTCCCCCTCCCACACTCAAGCTGGCAGGCCCCAGGATCCCCAGTTCTGCTTCTGTGTAGCCCTCTGGGTTCCCCTTGTCCCCAGCCCCTGCAGCCAGGGTTCTGTGCATGGGTATAGGGCTGGGGTGGGGGTGGGGGACTGAAACCCAGAGAGATAAAGACTGAGGTAGAGAGGGGCAGGGGCAGCACTGAGGCTGGGAAGAAATGGAAATGTACAGGCAGAAAGAACAATGGGCCCAGAGAGGCAAAGAAAGATGGGAACACAAGAGGAGCAAGAGGTGCTGAGCCAAGCAGCCCTGCAGACACAGCAGAGAGGTGGAGGAGAGCAGGGTGGAGCCAGGGAGCCCAGCACAGCTGGGCTGGGCCCAGGAGCAGCCCCTCCCCCAGGGTGCTGGACACTGGAATCACTCTCACCAGCTCCAGCCACCATAGGCCCCACTAGCTGGCCTCAATCCGGGAGGAACATTTATCCCATGCTGTGGGGACAGAGCCCAGGGTACAGAGTGGGAGAATGGGGGAGGCAGACACAGTGGCCAGACCTGGGAAGAGGAGAAAAGGGGCAGTGATAGAGGGTGAGAGACACAGAAAGAAAATCAGAAGAGAGACAGTAAGAAAGAAAAAGACTGGCAGGGCACAGGAGGAGAGCGGGGAAAAGAGGGAGAAGGGCTGGGAACTCCAGAAAGAGGTGGGGGTGTTGTACATGGGGCAGGGGTGCTGCACTAATGTCCCTCTGGAGGAAGAGTCACTGAACCAGCCTGTGATCAGTTGCCTTGTTGGGCTGGGAAGGGCGGACAGCTGGCTGGAGGGGTGGTAGCCATCAGTCCCCATCCAGTTCTGGGCTGGGTGCATCCTCAGGCTCTTCCTCATCAAAGTACCTCTCTTCCTCATCCCGCGACACAATGTCCAAGTTGTCAAAGTCAGGGTTGTCGTCCACTGTGCTGCAGGGGAAGAAGGATGTCAGGGGCCCTGAGAGATCAGGTCAAGGACATGGGACCCCGCAAAGTCAGAGGACATATGCTGGCAGCTGCCAGTTAGAACCAATACTCAGAGGGGGAAGAAAACATTTTCCAAATTAAAGAGTCTACATAAAAACTCTGGTTTCTCTTAAAGCTGGAAGATGTGGCCACACAGGCCCGCAGTCCTGAGGCACTGGATGGTTCTGCCCAGAACACCTGACGTGTTCACTCTCCTCACCAGGGGCTGGCTACTGCTGTGTAGGGGGTAGAGGACAGGATGAAGCTAAACACCCTACCACACAGGATAGACAGTTCTCCCACAACAAAGAACTGCCTGGCCTGAAGGTGGTGGAGGCACCCAGGTGGAAAAGCCCTCTCCTAAGCCAGTAAGTCATCCTCACGGGCTCCGCTCCAACCCTCATCACTCACTGGGTCACCAAACCCCCATCCATCTGAGCTCTATCCCTCATCTTTCCCGAGCCACAGCAACCCTACTGCTCCTCTGCTACCTCAGGGCCCTGGCACCTGCTGCCCAGCCCCCTTTCTTCCCCAGGTGTTTCTGTCTTACATTCACCTCCTCAGGCCCTAGACCCAGAGATCAGCTCCTCAGACCCCTCCCTAGCCTCCAGGCTCTCCTTCCCTCTGCTCCTTATCCTGCTGTTTTGCTTCATAGCCTCATCCCAGTGTCTCTAAGCCCCTGGTGAGGACAATCAAGATGTCAGTGCCCCGGAGGCAAAACTGTTCAATGCCTGTCTCGGAACATGGACTGTATGTTATCACATCGCCCAGCGCTTGTGAGAAGCCAGGCCAGTCTCTCCTTCACTGGAGGAGATCCTTTCCAGCAGGGACGTCGTTCGCTAGATTTCTTCCTTGCGTGAACCCAGAGCCTGCAAGCAGCAGACCCTCAGCACATACTGAGTGAATGACTACTGAGGGACCTGCCTAGACTGCTGAGAGGACGGGGATGGGTCCCCACCACTCCCTACTTCCTTAGGGGCACCTGGTTGGGAGCAGCAGTGGTGTCAGCTCACTGATCACCTCTACTCCCTACCCTGCTCACCACTCTGCTCACTACTTACTGTGTGGGAATCGAGGCTCTCGAGGCTCTGCTGTGGCTGCCACAGATCTGCCACACTGATTTCAGAGCAAGCGGATCTAACAATGGGTCAGCCATGCTCCAGGCACCAGGTGCTGGTCAGGTGCTGAGCCTTGAGGCAGTGGTGATCATGGTTCCCACTTTACCAGTGAGCCCATCGAGGCCTGTGTGCAGCCAGAGTTCATGTGTCACTGAGGCTGGATATGAAACAAGAGGGCTCTCTGCTGCCAGACTGTGCGTCTGGAACCATGGGGCAACTCCAGCTCAGACGACAAAACTATTTATCACTGACTCTGATATACCAGTTTCCCATATCCTTATCCTGATGGCAAAATCCTTTTCCAAAGCAGGTGGCCTACGTGTCCTCCCGGGGGCCCCCAGGGCTGTACTGTAGATATCGACAATAAGCACTGAAGGGACAACACCACAGACCCCTCCAGCCAGGGCAGTAACTCTGCCAGGGGTTATTTCCTGCAGTGTGAGGAAGTCTGGGGTCCTGGGGAGGAGGCTGGGTTTCCTGGACACACTTGGGAGGCTTGGGGTAATGGCATCCTGCCAGGTCACTGTCACTTGCCAAAATGGAAATGTTTTAATATTTTTATCAGTAGTGAGCTACAACGTCAGGTCAGCTCATTCCCTTCCTTACAGATGAGGGAACTAAGGCTCTGAAAAAGACAAGGCTAGTTCAAGGTCACTCAGTCTCCTCTTATGGTTGATCTGAAAGTCCAGGGCTGTCTGACCTCTGGGTCCACATCCTGAAACCATTCCAGGGCCATCTTGCAAAACAAAGAGAGGCCCTCTGCAGATCTGCATGGGACCTGAATGTGGCCCAGGACCATGGGGTGCTTGGCTGGGGAAAGGGAAGGAGGGCCCTGGAGCACCTGTAGTCAAAGTCCCCATCCTTGCCATCTAGGAAGCGCTGGTGCATCCGGCTGGTGAACTCTTCCCGCAGGATCAACCTCTCCTCCGAGTCGGGCACCCAGGTCTCCGAGTCCTTGCCTGATCTCTGGTCTGTGGAGGGAGACACCATGGGAGGGTAGCCTGAACATGTTTACACAGAGCTGTTGCTTCCATGCCCTGCCCAGCTGGGTCCAGTGGCACAGAGAACACAGAGGTGACTGAGATATCCTGGGTCCCTGCCCCCAGGGATGCACATCAAACACATGACAATGCAGTGCTCTGGAAGCTATAAATCAGGGTCAGGACAGACCTGAAGGGTGGAGAAGGAAGACCTTCTGGGTAGAGGGATGGGCATGATCAAAGGCCTGCAGTGAGGAATCCTTCAAGGAGTGCAGGGCAGGGATGCTAGAGAGATGAGAAGGGGCTTGCAGGATGAAGGGTCAGGCTGGACAGACAGGCCTGGATCAGGGCAGGTATCCAGACATGGGGGTCTCCTTGCTGCTGGCCCTCACCTTCTTCATCGCTGTTCTCCTCCTCTTCTTCCTCCTCCAAGCAGGCCTCCTCTTCCTCTTGCTGTTGGAGCAGCCGCTGCTGCAACTCCCGCTCCTGGTAGGACTGGAGCAGTAGGTCGGAGAGTGGGCAGGCAGGTGTGCCAGGGGAGCCAGGTCTGGGGTGCTGGGGCACTGGGGTGCGGGCGCTGAGTTCCTCCTGAGTGAGGTACTGCCCAATGTACTGCTCATAGAGCAAGGGTGCCCGGAAGCGCATCTGCTCATCGCTGAAGTACTCACCCCCTGCAAAGAGGAGAGCCAGAGTGGGTGTGTCTGAGTAGATGTGCCCATGCACATGTGTGGTCATGCTTGTAGGAAGATGTGTACACACAAGTGTGTGTGTGTGTGTGTGTGTGCATGCTGCATGCTCACATGCACATGCAGACACAGAGGGAAATATGCAGACATGTGAGGCTGTGTGGGCATGAGTACTCAAGCTTTCACTGAGTATGCACATGACCAGGTCTGTGTCTACCTTTGTATTCATGTGTCTGCAGATGTGTGCGTGTGAGGACAGGCCTAGAAATATCTGGGCTTTTGAGGTGCTGGGTCTGGAGCCTGTGCATGACTGTGCCAAACCAGGATTCAAAAGCTACTGCCCATGGAAGCACGTGTATGTTCACATGTGCACAAACATCCTCTCATGTGTCTTAGCATACTGCCTATAGGTACCTGTATCTGGGATCTGGCACGTGGGACAACAGAGATTGGCTGCATGTGCATTGTATGCCTGTTTGTTGAGCCTGTTTAGCTGTCTGTGTACAAGCCTGGACAGGCCTACACTACTAGGCACGTATGTGCATCCATCCATGTGGATCTGGATAAGTGTGCACACACAATTGGGTCAGGGGAGGTGTCTTGTCTGTCCAAGGGAGTGCCTGGCAGAGGCAGGGCTGTCCTGTGTGTGGATGTGTGGCAACAAGCCCCAGATCTAACCTCTTCTCAGAGTGCTCCTTTGTGTAGCCTCCTCAGGTAGGCCCGGTTTCCCCTCTTGGGTCCTTTACATCTCCTGGCTGTCTCTTCCTGTAGGAGTGGCTCTGTCCCTCAAATAAACCTGACCCCAACTCCTCCCACCTACAGGTCCTAGATGTGGCTCCAGAGACCAGGGCCCAGAATCCACTCAGAATCCTGACCCCTGCAGCACTGTGGTCTGTGACTGCCCTGTCTTGCTCAGCGTTCCCAGTCCTGCAACCTCCGTACCCCTATCTATTTTGAGAATCTTCCACCAGATTCTCTCTGTCTCCTTGCTCCCTGGCTCAGCCTGTCTCCCTCTTTCCCTCTCGGTCTCTTGGTCTCCCTCCCTTTCCTCCCCCTGCCTCTCAGTCTCTATCATCTAACCTCACTTCCTTCATCACTCACCTTCCTGCTTTCTTCATCCTTGTCCACCTGTCTGTCCCTGTATTACTCTTTCTGTATCAATCTCTCTACAGCTGCGTCTTCCCCCTAACTAGAACTTAACTTACTTGCTACTTCACTTGCCCTTGCCTTTTAACTGGTTCTGGTATTTTTGTTCACAAGATACTTTTAATTATGTCCTGGTCAAAAAGGCACAATGTGAGCACATGAGAGCCATGGTGCATGCCTATCATCCCAGCGGCTAGGGAAGCTGAGGCAGGAGGATCACAAGTTCAAAGAAAGTCTCAGAAACTTAGCGAGGCCCTGTCTCAAAAAATTAAAATTAAAAAAGGGCTGGGGATGTGGCTCAGTGG
Organism: Sciurus vulgaris; assembly: GCF_902686455.1. Classification (NCBI taxonomy): domain Eukaryota; kingdom Metazoa; phylum Chordata; class Mammalia; order Rodentia; family Sciuridae; genus Sciurus; species Sciurus vulgaris. The sequence continues at coordinate 52,248,903 of NC_136478.1, read as the reverse complement.
TTAAATGTCCCTATGTTCACTCTCCAGGACCGCCCCCGCCGCCAAAAGGCACCTATGTTTTCCTTCATGGTTCTCATGTTTTTTTCTTGAAGGCCCTTTTGTCCCCAAAGCCATAAATATTCCCCTTGGTTTTCACTGGTGCCTTCAGGCATGGGGTGAGGTGGGATCTTGTGTTCCTTACGGACAACCAATTATCACATGCTGTGTGCCATGTCATTTACTAAATTCTGGCCCTTTTCACTGTGTCCCCCATTCTCTTCCCCAGGGCTCCTGTCCTCTCCACCTTACTTCATATTTCTCAGATTCTGCCTGTGTCCCCTCTCTTACCTCCCAGGATCTTTGTCTTCATGTCCTTATTTCTCTGTCCCTCCCCCTCGGTCTCCACTTCCCATCTCTGCCCCTCACCCATCAGCCCCCACACCTTGGATGAGCTCACGCAGTGCAGCATAGCGCCGGTTACGCAGGCGGGTACGCAGTGTGCGTGGCCTAGCAGTGCCCTGCCGGGCCACCTCAGCACAGTAGAAGTCAGCACGGTGGTCACCACGCAGGTGGCCAAAGCAGGCAAGGTGCTCCTCTCGGAGGCCTGTGCGGAAGCGCTCCAGGAACACCAGTGGCTTCTCGTGGTACAGCTGGCCCAGGATGGCCACCTTCTCACGTTCTGTCAAGTCAGGTTCACCCTGCTGCTGGCTGCACACAGGGAGGCGGCTGGCAGCCACAGCATGCAGCATGGCACTGACTGCTGCATTCTCAGCTCCGGGAATGTCACTGTCCAGGGCCCCTGGTGAGCTCTCTGCTGCTTCTGCCTTGCCTTCTGGTCTGGATGGGACCAGTGTCCAGTCCAACTCTCCCCAGTGCCCAGGTTTGGGCTCCGTGCAGCCTGCAAGGAGACAGGAGCTTTGTTAGTTCAGGGATGGGAGTGTGGAAAGGGGAGGGGGAGGGATTGGATAGGAAGGCGCTCAGTGCTTACAAACTCCCATTTACAAAGAACCTAGGCCCCAGAGAGACCACAGTGAGCGAGAGGTTGACATTTTAGTGGGAACACAGACAACTAACAACATAATTACTGAAAAAAATGTAGCATTAGGTGTTTCCCTGGCTATGCACAAAAATAAAGAAGGAATTGGTGGTAATGGAGGATGGAGGCAATTTTAATGGAAGGGTCACAGAAGACTACAAAACAGTGACATCAGAGTAGAGACCTGAGGCAGTGAGGGACTTGGCCACGAGACTTCAGGGGTAAGAAAGTTCCAGACCAAGGGACTTGCCAGTACAAAGTCCCTGAAGGCTGACCTATGGATTTACTCAATTCTTTATCACTTGTTAATAAAATTATGAGTACATCCATTAACTTGTTCACTCACCCATTCATTCATTTTTTATGCATTCACACATTCATGTTTAGTAACTCTAAATCTGTGAGGCCCTGAGTTGGGCAATGCAGAGGATCCACAGGAGGAATCTAATCTAGCCCCTGCCCTCAGGAAGCACCAGTCTGATGTAGGAGACAATCAAGATCAAAGATAATACCCATGCGGGTGTGGTGGTGCACACCTGAAATCCCAGCTACTTGGGAGTTTGAGGCTGGAGGATTAAGTTCAAGGTCAGCCTGGGCAACTTAGCAAGATCCTTAAAATGAAAAATAAAATAACAAGGGCTGGGGATATAGTTCAGTGACAGAGCACCCCTGGATTCAATCCCCAGTATTAAAAAAAAAAAAAAAAAAAAGATACTATGGGCAAAAATGAAGAAAGCTGGACACTGGGCAAACCCTGGTAAGATCTATTTTCCAAGTGTGGTAGGAACTGCAGCGAAACTGCAAGAAGCAGGCACAAGTCAAGAGAGGAAGTGGAGACAACTATTTTAAGTAGCTTGGCTGGGAAGGGGAGGACATGGGGCGATGGTTATAGGTTTCTTGGGTTTCCACTGAGGTAGAAGACAGAGCAGGGGATGTAAGGACAGGGAAGGAAAGTAGGGGAGGGTTAGGAAGATGCTCATTAGGCTGAGAGGACAAGTCATGGGGCTGAAGGGCTAGAAGGCGAGGTTGGCACCCAGGATAAGGTCCAGGACTCTGGCTTAGGGAGGGCCAAACTGTCCCTGAGACAGGGACATGGACATGGACAAGAAAGAGGTCTGGCATATGGAAGTTATGATGGGCCCAGGGGATGTTTAAGGGGAAGCATCTAAGACTGCTAGGACCCAGGCCTCCAGACTCCTCAGAGGAGAAGTGCTGGGCTGGAGACAGAGTTGTGGGTGTCATCAGAGCCAAGATAAGAAGCGGGGGTAGAAGAAAGCAGATGAGTGATGACAGGGAAGAGACCAGGAAAAATGACTAAGTAGATGGGATAAGAGTACACCTGTGAAAGCTAAAAACTGGCTTCCCCAAAGAGCTGTATCTTAATCTCTGAAACCTGAACAGTGCCTTTATATGGAGAAAAAAAGCAGGGGTTGGGGGGAGTCCTCACACACATAATTAAATTAAGGTTCTTGAGATGTAGAAATTGTTCAGGTATGTCCTAAATACAATCACAAGAGTCCTATAAGAGAGGTTGAGGAAGATTTCACACAGCAGAAAGCAGTGTAAGGAAGAAGCAAGAGACTGGAGTGATGTGGCCGCGTGCCAGGAATCCTAGAGGCCAACACTGGCAGGAAGAGGCAAGAAACAGCCCACAGCCTGTGAAGGGGCAAGGTCCTGTGACACCTTGGTTTCAGTCCAGTGATACTGCTTTTAGATTTGTGGCTTTTGGAACAGTGAGAAAATCAATTTCTGTTGTTGAAGCCACCCAGTTTATGGCAATTTGTTTTAGGAGCCATAATAAATTAATGTAAAGACTCAGAAGCAGCAGCCTGAAAGGAAGTTAAGTTGGAGATTGGTGTGGGAAAACTTAAAAGGATGGAGGAGCCTTCAAATAACTGAATAAGGAAGAAACTGGATGCAGTGACTGTTTAACTGCAACTGGGAACTGTAATCAGAGCAGTTTGGGAGAGTAAAAGCCAGACTACAGTGGGTAGGAAGTAAGGAAATAGAGAAAAGTGTACATGACTCTGGAGAAGACAGATGTGTCTGGAAGGCAGCATGGGGCCAAAGGACAGATTTTCTTTTCTTTTCTCAATATTTTTAGTTACTACTATTTGTGTTATTTTTATGTGGTGTCGAGGATCCAACCCAGTGCCTCACACGTGCTAGGCAAGTGCTCTACCACAGAGCTATAACCCCAGCCCCAGATTCTTTTTGGGTTAGAAAAAACATTTTTTTTTTTTTTTTTTCCTAGATTGGGGATGTAGCTCAGTGAAAACAGTGTGTGCTTAGCATGCTCAAAGCCTTTGGTTCAACCCCAAGCGCCAACAAGTAAAAAACTAAAAAAACCTAAAACTTTGTTATGGAAAATTTCAAACACAAATTAGAGTATACTGACACTCCTCCCCCTTCATTCATATAGCCATCATTCCACTTGAACAATCACCAGTCCTTAACCAGCGATGTTTCAACCAGTTTCCCAACTACACCTCACTCCACATCAGATTCTCTGAAGAAATGGATGAATTTTTAAGATGACCAAGACAAAAGCATTTTGGATAGTAATGGGAATGTACCAGGAGAAATAAGAATGCAAGGGAGGGACAGGAGTGAGCAGAGAAATGGAGTAAGAACTTTGAGGAGGCAGACTGGATTGTGGCTTTTGGCGGAGGGGAATTAGAATGAAATGGGGCAGTTAGTCTGGAATAAGTAGTTTGCTTGAGAGAGGCGGAGGGTTAACGTAGGCCAAGAGAAAGCTGTCTGGCATAGAGGAGGTAACTTGAGAGGGATGGCCTGAGACCGTCAGAGAATTGGCCCAGGGCAGGGGAGGTTTTTGTTAACCTGAAAACCTGGTAAGAAAACGGGTTAGCTTGGGGCACGCAAGGGGGATACATTGGGAAGAGGTTAATTTCGGAGAAGAATGGAGAGAGAAGAGAGGGGATGATCTGCAAAATGATGGACGAGACGGGTAAAGTTGGGGCCGGTGTTCCCCTATAAAGAATCCTCCTCCGCGTTCCCACGGAATCGTTTCCTGGTGACACCGTAATTGCATCCTCCCGCCGTCTCCGCGTGGCAACCACCTTACCCTCATCGGGTTCCTTTGCCGCCACTGCCTCCATCCAGTCTCTCTGACTTAACCGCCGCCGCAGGCTCCGCACACCAATCTCAACCCCGCGCACTCTACAGGTACTTCCGGCAGTGCACTGTACAATAGCCGGGTGTTCCTATGCGTCCAGGCATCGAAGTTCCGGTTCGAAGGCGGATCTTCCTATGCGCATGCGTCTCTCTCGGTCCCGCCCTCTGTAGCCAGGAAGGAAAGGGACGTAGGGTTGAGAGGACGTTCAGCTTCTGCTCTCTGAAATTGGAAAATCAGGAGGGGACCCGAACCAAGGTTCATTTGTTCACTGTTGTAACTCTTAACTCCTGGCATGTTTAATATTTGGGGTGAATGGTTAGGCGACCACCCTCCAGAACCTGGAGCTGATACAGTAAGACTCAAAGGGTTTGTGCTTTTTTTAGATCCCTGTTTCTTCACCACTTCATAGAATGTTTCTAAGTTTTGACTTTTGTCATCAGAGCCACTCCCTGGCTAGCATGAGATGGGTAGTGAGGTGAGGGATAAAAATGCCCCCTTTTTACTCCCAGGACCTGGAGGAAATAGGATGTGGAGAAAAAACTGTGGGTCTAATTTATCCTATGGGTTGGGAAGAGACTATTAATATTTAGGGGGTCTGTTACCAGCAGACAGACATGTTACCAGCGACTATCGGAGTGGCTAGAGCTCTTCTGGACCTGGGGAGCTGAGGAAGCCAGGCCTGGATGATTGTTGCTGCAAGTACTTCGATATGGTCAGGGAATATGGGGATCGAACACCAGGGCTTCATGCTTGCAAGGCAAGCACTCTACCAACTGAGCTATATATCCAGCCCCGACATCATTAGAAAGTTTGAGAACTTTTAAACTTTTTTTTTTTTTTTTCCTCCAGTACTGGGATTGCACTTAGTGGCATCCTACCACTGAGCTATACCCTCAGCCCTTTTAATTTTATTAAAACTTTTAAGTTTTTGGTACTGGAGATTTAAACCCAGGGGTACTTTACCATTGAGCTACATCTCCAGTCCTTTTTGAGTCTTGCTGCGCTGCTGAAGCTGGCCTTGAACTTTGTGATTTCCTACCTCAGCCTCCTGAGTTGCTGGGATTACAGACTTGCCCAACTGTGCCCAGGTAGCATCATGAATCTTTAAATAGAATCCTTAATACACATTATTTCTTCTAAGGCAGAGGATAATGGCGTTTTGTATAGGTTCCAAAAGAATTTGATTCCCCAGAATCAACCACTGATCTGAAGTTCAAAAGGGAAGTAGAAAAAGCTAAAGCCATTAAGGTCACCAAGTGCCAGGCCACATGGGGCCTGATAAGCTGTATTAAGTGACTTGAGCTCCTTTAACCTGCAAGGATTGGAGAAGGGGATCAGGGTAAGGGACTTCCGAGATCTTCTTAAGGAAGCTGGCACAATCCAGAAACTGGCTGGGGACTGAGGAAGAACTTCCTAGTTTGCACACTCAAGACCTGGGAAATGTGGAAGACAGACCTTAAGGTCCCTTTTTACCACACCCCATAGGTAGGAAAACAAAGGCATATCACCAGGGAGGCCAGCAGAGGGCGCTATTGCCCAGCACATGCATCTGCCAGGAAGGGGACTTCTCAGGCTAAAGGGACCCAGGGCAGGGAATGGATGACTCTAGGGTCCCTTTTAGCTGCTAACCCTGGCTCCTTCTCATGTTTAGATGCCCCATTTCAGACCTCAAGACCAGTCTCCCCTCTCCCTTGCTTTTGTAGGCCACTCAGCCTTCATAAGGCTTAAAGCTCCAGTGAGGAGAGCAGGGCTGAGCTGGCCACCCGTGCCATAAGATGCAGGGAACACATTATGTATTGAAATAATGGAGAAGGAAGCTGGGAAGGATGGACAATGGGTTGCGGAGATGCAATCCTAAAGTTCACTCCTGTTATTTCCCCCTCCTCTGGAAAGGGAGCCCTCCCCTCACACCAATCCAGGATTTCATCAACCATTGTGCTGTCACTGACAACAGTCCACGCTCTGCAGTGGGAGCTCTGTGAGAACAGGAGCCAGGGCTGCATTGGCCATGCTGTACCCCCAGCTTTGCAGAATGGATGAGGGACAAAGCAGATGTCCATCATGTACTGGCTGAGAATTGAAGCTCCTGGAATCATAATTAGCTTGACCCACAGGAAACAGGCAGGACCATCTGAAGGCAGCACACACACCAAACGCGAGGTGTGTGGTTAGTCAATACCAGAGATGGCCCTGAACAAACCAGTTCTGTTTTCTATCCCACTGGTGTTGCCTGTCCCGCTGCCTCTGGACCTGTTCCATAACTTCTAATGAAAGACTCCCACATGGATCTGGATTGTGAGAGGTTTGAGAACCACTTTTAAAAAGAGCTAGTGTATTTTAAACTGGAGTCCTGAGTTAAAGGGATACACTTAGCACCAAAATCCCAGCCAGGCACAGGAATCCCTCAGTAAGTGTTTAATGAATGAGTAAATAATTCCCTTGAAAAAGCCCCGCCCCAATTAAAGGTCAACTACAGTAACAGTTCAGGGTTTTGATCCTGCTTCCTTCCTGCTAGGAGGTGCCATGTCATTTATTGAAGGAAAACAAAACAAAACAAAACAAAACAAAACGAAACAGGGCAAACACATTTCTTAATAAGTGCAGTTTGTTAAAATCCTGTTAAAACATATGGGTCAAGGGGAAGTAAGAATAATCAAAGAATATCACTGTAGGAAAAACTTTTTGAGGTCTGGCACCTGGGAGAGCACTGGAGAGGAGGCTGTGGGGGAATCTTCATGTCCTGAAGGGAAAGAACCCCCCACCTTCCCTTCACCCTCTCACCCGCTTAATCCCACCAGAAACTACCAAGACGCCCAGAATAAAAGGTTTCAAGTTCAATAGTCACACTCTCTCCAAATACAAAAAGCAGTTACAATTCAACTGAACACAGAAGCTCGTGTGCAAAGTTACGGGGAACTGAGACATCGTATAAAAAGTTAGGTTAAAGATGATTCTGTGGTTTTTTTTTTTTTGTGTGTGTGTGTGTTGTTTTGTTTCGAGGGTGTGGCTCTTCCTCGGTCACCTGAACTCAGCAAAGAAATGGTTATTTTGATGAAGTATCAACGGCCGACCCACAGTAAAAACAGACAAATTCTAAAAATTAAAAAAAAAGCATAATTACCAAAAAAATATGTTGCTGCCTCCTCCCTCCACATTTTGCTTTTTAAACTTTTTTTTTTTTTAAGTTTTTGATTTTTTTTTTTTTTTTTTAATCCTGAAAAGTAGACAGTAAAACAGCTCCTGGAAGAATTTACAACCAACTGCATGAGGGTCTGGGAAGCTCAGGGGCTGGAGCAGGGCTGGGAGGAGCAGACAAGAAGGGATCTTCCCCTCAGTCACTGTGGCCTCACTGATGACCAAGGGAGAGAGGGATTCTTCAGTCAAAAAGGAGGCAGGGAGGAAAAGGAGGAGGTGGGAGGTGGAGGGGACAAACAAAATAAAAGGTCATTGTTGCCTGTTTGAATCCAGAGAAAAATGCCTGCCCTGTGGGGGAGAAGACTCCCCCCCCAAAGGAGAGGCAGTGGGCTGGAGGGAGGCAGCTCTGGGATGACCCCATCCCCAGCACCACAGGACCCGGTGGGGGTAGAGGAGGGGCCGAGGCAGGCGCTGGTGGAGGAAGCCGGCAGCAGCCCCGGGAGCCTCCAGACACACTGGCTACTGTGTGCTTGTGCCACCCTGTGTGCTGCCGGAGTAGCTCCCGTAGTCGTAGTTCCCATAGTATGGCGGCCACTGGCCCTGGTTCTGATAGTACTGGTTCCACTGCTGGGCATACTGGGGAGAGAGACCAAGAACACCAATTTGTCCTTCATCCACTCCACAATTTGCTCCTCCCCTGGTCAACCCTTGCCTAGGTCATGACAGCTAGCAATACATGGGTCCCCTGACAGAATGAAGGCACCTTGGGAGGACAAGTAACTGACCCAGTGCCATGTGAGTGGAAATTTAGGAACTGAAGCCCAGGTTTCCTGGCTTGTCAATCTAGTGTCCTTTCAGGTGTAGCTAGGTATCATATTTAAAAACAGGTATGGTGGCCTAAGCACCAACCTGAAGCAGGATTTGGAGCACCCTGGCCATGGTGCTGAAGCAAGATTTGGAGGCCCTGCTCTGCCAGCCCTTTCCTTTTGCTTGCTGCACCGTGGACAGGGCAGGATATGTTATTTAGCAACCAGTGCAGACATGTTTACCAAATGAACTGGTTGTACCAGATGCATGCCACTTAGTTTTAGGGATAAGCAGGGACTATAATCTTCGAAAACATACCCAGGAGGGCCCCATGGAAGCCTCTCCATTCCACTGGAGCCCTGACTGGCACTCACCTGCTGATACTGGTTATAGCTGGGCTGTGGGTAGGTCTGTGCGGTGGGCGGTGGTGGTGGGGTATAGGGGGCCGGGTTGTAGCCGCCATAGCTCCCATAGTTGTAGGCAGGTGGTGGCGGAGGTGGAGGTGGTGGGGCTGTATAGCCCTGGCTATATCCTCCCTGGTTGTACGGTGGCTGGCTGTAACTCGGCTGGAAAGCAGAGAAAAAGACCAAAGTTCTCTAAAACAGCCAGTTCACAGTTGGGATTGACAAAGGGCTTTGGTAAGGGGTTAGCCCACAAGGCACTTCCCTGGTGGAGGTTATCTAGGACTGAGAAGATGAATCAGCTCTGACATGGCAGGGCAGGTCAGGATGAAGGGCAAGCCACAGGGCTGTATTCTGGACTCTAATTCCAGCTTTGAGACCCTAGGTGAGCAAGGCACATGGCATTTCTTTCTTTCTTTCTTTTTTTTTTTTTAATATTTTTAGTTGTAGATGGACACAATGTCTTTATTTTATTCACTTATTTTTATGTGGTGCTGAGGATCAAACCCAGTGCCTCACATGTGCTAGGCAAGCACTCTACCACTGAGCCACAACCCCAGCCCAGTTTTGTTTTCTGTAAAATAAGAATCACAACAGAACTACCCATTCAAATTATCTTGATGAATGTATTCAACGACCTTGTGTACAAACTGCTCGTCATGAGATAAATGGTAGCACTTGTTACTGCAAGATCTGAGGAAAACAGTAGTGACAATTACTAAATGTTTCTCATGTATAAACTGCATCATTAACTCCTTTAATCTCTAGGTCAACTCTGACCTGAAATGGAAGCTGAGGCTCAAGAAGGTACAATCATTGAGCCAAGGTCACATGCTAAAGGACTGACTCCAGGTTTACCTAGTCCCAAAGCCTCAACCACTACACTACAGTGCCATCTGTCTCTCACACCAACCTTGGAAATGAGTTCTAATACCTGTAGTCCTTCATGGGGAAAACAAGGCCCAGCTGGGTAAAGCTGATTGTCCAGGGTCATAAAAGCAGGTCATTATGGGGCTGGGGTTTGAATTTATGCCTGACCAACTCCTATCCTAGGCAGTGTTCTGGCTAGCCTGGGACTGGGAATCATTCATCTGTCTCCTGGCAGCTGTTCCCAGGTCTGGCACATGGAAGGTGCTCAGGAAATGGCTGCACAATAAACAGAGACTGCCCTGGTCAGCAGGAACCTATGTGCACCAGAGAATGAGCAATGACTTTCCAAGAACTGGAATAGAGCCTGGAAGCTGCACAGGCTGACACTCTCAGCACAGAGGGCAGGTCCACACCAACTGTGGGGCACTGGTCTCCAATCCCTATGACAAGAGGTCAGCCCCTTTCAGCCTGGGCAGAACATGACTCCAACTGAGGACTTTCTTGGGGACAGGGTGAAGCTAGCAACAGCCAAGAGACATAAACGTGCTGGAGGGATCAAAGTTTCCAGCTCTTTCCTGAGGGTGTTGGAAGGAGGGGGAGGTTCTGAGCAGGGCTGGTTTACTCCCTGGTTTTGGAGGGACTTGGCAATGTCTAGGGTCATCACAGTGAAGAGTACTGCTAGCAAGAAAAGGGCAGACCTGCAGTTCAAGCATGTGTTGGTGATTCCCTCAGACCCATGGACTCTCACCAGCTCACATGTGTTAAAAGCACATGTATGAACACGTGTGTTCCCTCACCTGTGGGGGGCTGTAGCTGCTGACTGTGGGGGTGCTGGTATTAGCGCTCGAGCCAGGGATGCTGCTGCTCTTGTTGTAGCTGCTAGCGCCTGGAGGGTTACGAGCAGGACTATAGCTGGGTGGTGGCGGTGGCTGCTGTGGTGGTGGTTGTGGCGGTGGTGGCTGCTGTGGTGGTGGCTGCTGCTGGGGAGCCCGGTTATAGCTGCCTCGGTTGTTGGAGTTGTTGTTGTCCCGGCTGTTGTTACCCCAGCGGTTCTGGTTGTAGCCACCACCTCCGCTGCGGTTGAAACCTGTATTGGAGAAATCCACAGGAGAGGGAGGCCCTATCATCCTCAACATGCAGCCTCCAAGGGCTGGGCTGCCTTGGTGACTGCTGTGGCCCCAGAGTGGTCAATCAGGCCCTAGGCTGTTCAGTTGAAGTGGATGAATAAAGCACACCCTCTGGCTTCTCCAGGGCCCCGGCATGCTCCCATCCCTGCTCTAGTAACACCAGGTCATCACTGTTTGCTGACAGGTTTGTCTTGTCTACTGGGCTCTGAACAGAGAGAGAGGGATCAGAGCTGTCCTGGCTGTGTGTTACTGTGTTCTGTGTTTCAACACAGAAACAAACTGGAAAGATGTTTAGGAAGAAGAATGCACCAGCAACAGCCATGAACAAGTCAGATCAAGTCCCCTTCAGGCCTGGCCTGAAGGTCTTTGTGCTACTGTCTTGGGCCTAGAACTCTTTCACACTTCTCCTGGCCAACTCCTATTGGGCCTGTGGACCGCAGCTTTGATATTAGCTCCTCAGGAGGACTTTCTGAGCCCTGCTATCTCCTTGCAGGCTGGCTCAGGGTCACCTCAGGTCATAACATCCCTGGGCTTTCTCATTAAGCTATTTGGGTCATGGCTGTGTCCCCAGAACTATTCAGCACAAACCTGGATCAGGGTAGGGCTCAGAACATGTTTGTTAAATTATGAACAGAGACTCTTTATTAAGACAGCTGTACTCACTGAAAACTTGGGCTCCGGATCACTTGAATACCAGTTCTGGTTTAAGCTGGGTGATGCTAGGCAAATTAACTTTTCTAAGTCTCTTTTCTATTTGTTTTAAACCCCCAAAACAGTCTTAACGTTTGCATTGTGTCAGGTCTCAGTAGGTCCCAGGACTCCTCAAGGAGCTCATGGTCAAATGGGGGAAGGTCCACAGAAACAGATTACACCATGTCACACAAATGGGCACAAAGCAAGGCCAGAGGAGTAGGTTAGTGGGACAGCTTCTTGAGGTCTCAGAGTCTGACTCCTCCTGGTTCTCCCACAGCTGGATTTCACCAAGCTTTAGTGCTGACTGCATAGTAGTCAAGGCCCAACCCCAACTTGCAAACAAAAGGGATGGTTAGCGTGTTTGAGATGTCTCACCTCCTCGGTAGTTGCCTCCACCACCACTGCCTCCCCCTCGGTTCTGGAAGCCTCCTCGGTTGCCTCCAGGGGGACCTCTGTTGTCATAGCGCTGGAAACCGCCGCCACCCCCGCGGCCCCGGAAGCCACCACCACCTCGGTTGTCAAAGCGCTTTTCAGGGGGTGGCCCAGCCTTGCGGCCTTCCTCGTTGTACTGCCTCACCAGCTTGTCTGCTTCTTCCCGCTGCAGCTCAATGAACAGAACTTCATCCAAGAAGTCCCCAACATCGGGCAATGTGAAGTTGGCTAGGAGGGAAACAAAGAGGTCAATACCTCCTAAGGTCTGGTCTCCTCCACCTCCAGAACACTGGACTGCCAGAGGGGGAAGGTAGAGGGAACTGGAGTAGTGAATAAGAAGGAGGTTAAGATAGGGTCCCAAATCTCTGGCCTCTCTAACACTGTCAGGGAGTAAAAAGACCCTCTCCTGAAGAGGTGGTTAAGCCCCACCTAAGTGTAGTGTTTAGCTCTCACCAGCCTTGCCCCAGGGAGTGGGTCAGGAAAAGTAGATCCATATCCTTATTTTTACAGAGGGGAAAACTGAGGCTTGCCCAGTCAGCCCAGCCAGTGGGTGCCAGAGCAGGCCTTTGTTTGAGCCCCACACACACTTTCCCTCATGATGCCCAATTCCAACTAGTCTGAAAACCTTGCCACAGTGAGATGTAGAGTTTTATCATTCACAGCCGAAGGAATGGACAAGGCAGAAGCTAAGAAAGCAATATCACAAAAGGAATAATTAGGGAGCTTGGAGGGACACAGAGTAAAAAGCCCTTTCTCTTATGGACCCTCCTGAGATGGCCCCACTTATTTCCTACCTTTCATTTCTAAGACCGCATGATCGGGGACATCCTTCCCTTCCTCGTCGGTTCGCTTTATTGTTCGGTCTTTTAGGTCCTCGTCAGTGGGACAAATTACAATAGCTTTGCGTTGGAAGCCTTCAAATGGTCTCATTTTTCGTCTCTGGGCTGACCCATAAACATTTGTCTAGGGGTGGGTAACAGAAGAGGCAAGAGATGGTGCATTAAGAGTTGTTTTTCCTCTGAGGGGTATTATGTAGGCCAGGGGAGAGAAAAGCCTATTAGTGCTCCTTCTAAGTAGAGACTCAGGAAACTGCCCTGCTTCACTTTGATGACTCTGTGTCTGCCTTGGCAAATGCAGTGTCTTAAAAAGTGGGATAGAAAGTAGTTGCTAACAGGTAGAGGGTAAGGGATTTCCAATGGCTGGATTTTGTTTTTAATCATGTTTCTTCTTGAGATTGCACCTTACAACTTCTTTTCCCTATTCTAAAAGTAACATGCTCATGGTACAGTCACACAAAGGTACTGAGTCTGGAGTAAAAAAAAAAAAAAAAAAAAAAATCATTCCATCTGCCTAGTGCCAACCCTACTTCCATAGATAACTTGCACTAAATTTCTTATGTACAATTCTATCAATACCTGTGTAATCCCTAACATGAGTGGAATTTGCTAGGCAAATTAACTTTTCCAATTCTTCTGTACTGTTTTTTTTTTTTTTTTTAAACAATCGTTCAGTATCTATAGAATAGATAGCCTATAATTAACCAACCCCTTTTAACAGTTGTGCGGACTGCTTCCATCAACACTGTGGTTCCAGCCCCTGATCCTTCTCTAAAACAGGAGCCTCACCCACACAAGCTTCAAATCAGGGAGCTTGACAACTCATGCTTCCTGAAGTGCAGTTTGCTACTTCTACTCTGCCCTTCTGCCTCCGCAGCGGGCAGCTGTGGCCATGGAACAGTGCTCCAGAGCACTTGCACATAACCAGACAGCACAGCAGCTTCCACCGACCTAATACCTACCACACACCAGATCTTTCAGGACTGCAGTCCCCATCGGCTAGACTGCAGGGGCTCCATGGACTCTGCCTAACCCTCACTTGAGGTTTCCAGAGATTTCATCTCTAGAAACGGGACCCAGCCCCTATGTAGTATCCTCCCTCTCTAAGGAACTCAACAGAAGTGCAGTGATTAGTTGTTAGCTGCATCTAAACAACAGCCTTTAGTGGCTTTGACAGGGAGAAGCTGCACAGAGGAAGAAGAGTCTGTAAAGGGGTATTTGGAAACCAACAAGAAAATATTGTATTTTCAGGACACAGCCTGGCAGGGTAGAAAGAATACCAGGAGAAGTCCTGGTATGGCCATTCACTACAGCCAGTCTTTATAGCTGCTTCCTCTATAAAATGGGGCTGAGGGGCCTCCTTCCCAGGGATGGTGAGGACTGACTGGGAGGATGACCACTAAACAACTGACAAAGTATGAGGTACTTGAGCAGGGGCTATGCAGTGGCCTCCAGGGTGGGAGATGCCTCAATAAGAGGGACACAGTGGGACAGTTTGGCAGACCTTGGCTCTAATGTGACTTGGGCTCATCACACCTGTGTGGTCCTGGGCAAGTGACTCCTACTCAGAGCCTCAGCCTGCTTCTCTGTAAAATCAACTTACTGTGTATTTACAGAGTCTCAAGCCCCAAAAGGAGAAATGAATGTCTTTGGTTGCTGTGAAGACTGAACAAGTTCACGTGAGTAAAGGCCCTTGTCCCAGCCCAGGGCTTGGCTCACAGTCAGCCCTGGACAAAAGTGAGCCACCATTGGTATGATCATCACTGGGTGGGGTGCTATGGATATTTATACTATGGTGGTGACTGGAAGTAGCTTGGACTAAAGGGAAAGGTTAAACTGCAGTGCTCTCCAAAATGGAAAAGCAGGGACTATGGGTGAGGCAGGGTGGAAAGAACACTGGCTTTGGGGAAGAAGCCTGAGCCTGAAATCCCAGTTGTGTCCTTCAGTATTTCTGAATCTGTGGATAAGTCCCCTAAACAGTCTGAGTTTCAAGTTTCTTCATCTGAAAGTCAGGGGTTGTGTCATCTTCCTCCTGACTTTGATGAAAATTTGCAGATACAAAAATCTCTGGCATGTGGCAGGTAAAGAAGTCAACACATAGGAAGGATCTGAAAATATGGTCAATAGGACTGACATTGTCCTAAGAGAGGTTTCTCAGTGGAAAAGTACCAGAGAAAATTAAGGAAAAGATGAGGTGCAAGGGATCCTCTCAAGACATAAGGAACAGAGGCCAGGAATGTGAGCACAGACCTGTGGGAGTTCCAAGTGCCATAGGTGCAGCTGTTCTCTAAACCAGCCATTTCCTCTGGCCCCGACATACAAACTAGGGAAAAATAATCTCCTTCAATTCCTAGGGAAAGTACCTGATGTTCTGAAGGAGGAGGGTAGTAACAGCACACCTACAGGGTCTTGAGCACTGATTCTGGAGAGGTCTTGGGCCACTAATGGTTTTAAAAGGCACAGGCTACAGGAGAAAAATTGAATCCCCACTCCTCATTCTTTTTTTTTTGACTCCTTTCCTAAGAGTGCTGCAGAACGTGGCATCTGACCACACAAAGACAGAATATGGTTTCCTTCAGTTGAATAATTAAGTTTTTTTTTTCCTGACACAAAAGTCACGTGTGGGTACCAGAATTAATGTGGCTCCAGACTATGTTGCTGATAATCCTTTCTCTTCTGTTTGATTACCACAAGTTATCCTAGTCTGAATCCTCTGTACTCAAAGGGCATGGAGAAATACATCCTGGAGGTTTTGTTGCAGACTGTCCTGTCAATGTCCCAATGAGGAGATAAGCAACGTTACTGACAGGGCTAGTCCCTGAAATTTCACAGGACAGGAGGAATGGGGGTGGAGCATAATAGAATCATAAATAGCTGGCCTTTGTCTTGGGATGAGGCTTGAATCTGAGGGCAGCTCCTAAGATACACTCAGCTGAGACCCCCCCGCCCCCCAGGGAGTTTTAAGAGTGTACCACCTGTACCGCCCACCCCAAGAGTATAACTCCCCTGCTTACTCTTTGGCTTGGGAAAGGGAAGAACAATATCCAAACTGTGCCAGGAGAAATGCAAATGCTTGGGTTTCCTGGAGGAAAGGGAGTTAGCTGCTGGTGGCTGTTACCACAGCAAACATGGTGAGGTCAGAGCCCTGGGCCAGCCCAGCACTGCCGTGGTCAGTAGGGTCCCTGGCGGCTGTTGCTAGGAGACAGCCACAATAGCAAGGTCAGCTTTTCCAGCCACATGGCTTCTCTGCATAGCTCCTGCTCTTCCTAGTCCTTGCTTGAAGATGCTGACCCTAAGAGACCAGCTGGACTGTTTGTGTTCCCTGATTCCTGACCACACCCCAAAACCAGATGTGGGCAGGACAAAGTCAGGTTTCTCAGAGAAGCTGCACAGTTAGTTTTGGTGTGAGACAGTCTGAGGAAATGAGGGAGGACACAGCAGGCACAAGCAATAACTTCTGCTGAGATCCTGAGTTCTCCAAAAGGCCTGTGTGTCTGCCCTTGTCTATCTCACTTGTCAGAGTTTAACAGGGGTAGGCTGGCAGCAGGAGACACCTGGCTGGATTCCAGAGGAACAAATTCAAAGCTGGTGAGGAAAAAGTTTGCTCTAGGTTAAGGTGAACCACAGTGGAAGGAACCATACATGTAGGAAGAGAACTGGCCAGAGCATCAGAAATGGAATAGGCTTGAGGATTGGAACAGTGGGAATGGAAGAAAGAAACTTCCCCTTTTCCAATGTGTGCCAATAAGAGGTAGTTTACTTTGAACATCTAATCTAGGTGATGAAGATTCTAATTTTGTTTGGCCAGGACCCCATCACCTACCCTAGAATGTACCTCATTGGACACAAGGTCTCAAGTGGTCCTTGCCTTGGGTTTATTTCAGGAGAAAGTGTGGCATCTGCCAACAGGGACACATGCAGGATTAGAAATGTACATTCTGAGGGTGAGACCCGGTTGGCAAATTCACTGCATCCAGCCCTGACTCTGACCAATGTCCAGCCTGGCCTGGTCTATTAGAACCTAAGGGGGCTTCCTAACCTGCAGTCCCCAACTGAGGGTGGATTGCAAGATGGTCCTACAGGGGCCCTCTCACACAAGCCTCCAGGAGGCAAGTTTGTTGCCTCACAAAGAGCTTCTGCTCTGTATCCAGTTTCAAGGCCTTCTGATAACCCAGGGATAGGGCACAACCCTCATTCCTGGGGCTTCCCAACTGTAACAGTCACTTAAAGCAATGTGGCTGTCTACTCCCCATTTTTCCTTCCTCATGCTGTAGCTTTCTATTATCCAGGCAAATTTAGTCATATCCCTCCCTAAACAAAAGGTGACCATGGCTCCAGACTGTCCTGGACAAAACCTCAACTCTTTTTATAATTACCCACACCCTGGCCTGGACACCCCACACCTCCTGAAACCTTTCCCGGATTCCCACTACAGTCCTAACCATTATGGGACTGGCCATCTGCAAAGTCAGCAGAGCTGACCAGTATACCAAAAGCCTGATTTTAGGCAGGCTCCTTCCCTTTATGAGATCCCTCCTGGTCCACTTCCTTTCTCATTATTTCTCCTAATGTTCTCAATGTTTCCCTCTGATGCTCACATGATCTGAAGAGGCTGGGATGGGAGATCCAAGATGGCGGACTAGAGGGAGTCTGCTTTCCTTGTCGCTCCATAACTTGGGTTTCAAGCAGAGGATATCTGTTTCTTGGTGAGGCAGCTTTTGCTGCTTATAGATCCCCTGCTGTTTACCCCATTTGTCTACTGCGATTACCTGCAGTTTGCCAGCATATCGAAGACTTTTTGAATGCAGACTGCTCACTGTCTGGCACCTACCATCCGCCATTTGACTGCCTCTTGCCTGTCCATTGCCTGCCTTTCACCTACCCATCACCCACGCCCAAGGGTCACCTCCCAATCATCTGCCAGCAGCCAGCAGACTGACCGCAGTCCGCCAGTGGGTTGCTAGCTGTCTGCTGTTGCCTGGAAGTTCAATGTCACAGTACCTGCAGATTTGGTTACACGTGGCTGCTGCCATTTTGAGATAACAGGAAATGTAGGACCCCTGGCCGGACTGCCTGAGCCCCATCTCCAGGATCCCTCTGCCCGACCTATCACTCCCTGCCTCTGGGGCCCTCACATCGACTAATTGCTCCCCGCCACCAGGATCCTGCAACCAGACTAACAACGTCCCACCTCCAGGACCCTGGCCTGACCAATTGCACACCGCCTCCAGGACCTCCAGCTGACCATGCCCACATCCGGAGCTGCAGCTCCCCAATTGCCAACACATTTGGAAGCCAAAGCGGCCATCTTGGATAATCCTGGAAGCCGAATCTCCCATCTTTAGGTGGGGCAAATCCCATCCTGAGACACCTGCTGGAGACTTGAAGCTCATTGTCAGGTACCTCTCATACATCAGGCTACTGCACACTGGGAGGTTTGACTACTATATGACTTACAGTGTAGATTTTCTCTTTTCTCCTTATTGAAAAATTTTAAGTTTTTATTTCTTTACTTTTCTTGCTCTCTTTTCCTTTTGTTTACCTGTTCCCTCAGAGTCTCTTTCTCCCTTTTCCCATGCTAACATCCAATTTCTTTTGATTACACGCTCACCTTTTCTATTATCTAGAACTTCTGTATATTCTTTTCTTATCCAATTAACAGCTATATCTTACACCCCTGCACATCCTCTTTGTCCTCCATTAGAAACTGCAGACCTTATCGCAAATATATTTGTTATACTGAAGATAATAACTGAACTCATTCTGTTTATTATGACAATATTGTTAACATCCTCATAGGGGCTATTTGGTTTTGGGTTGCATACTATCTGAACTGGGCACTGCTAATATTGCTCTCCCCCTTAAAGAAAAGGTTTTGGAAACCTATAGGGTCACTCATAAGCCTACAGGGGGGAAACTGCAATACCCCAGATCTGCACTGCTAGAGGGGAAGATACATGAACAACTTGAAAAAACAAGGGAAGAAAATGATACAAACAAACCTAGATTCTTTATTAATAAAATCCAATGACAGCATGGTTGAAGAGGCTGTGATGATAAATGAAGCTCCAACACACCTGAGAGCTTATGTCCCATGAGATACACCCTAGGATAAAGTCTGGGGTTCAGGCCAGACAAAAGTAGAATTCTGGCTACACAACCCTGCTTAGCTTGTGAAGGCAAGTTCCCTAGTAAGCATGAACATTTCTGAGGTCAGCCTTGGAAGAGCCAAATGTAAGTAGGACTGACAACTTAGGAATAGAAGATCCTAGGTTGAGATTCAGGGACTTTTTAGTACTAGCCTTACCTCTGGAAGTTCCACTGAGCCAAGGAGACAGCTATGTATCATAAAATTATCCCTCATTCCCGATACTGGTGGGATGGAAAGTACCAGAACCTAGCCAGAAGTCTGCTCTGAACCTTCTACATACATACACACATTCATTTTTTCTCATTACCAAGGTTTTCAGGAATCCACTTATGGGGTTGAGGACAAAAGAGATCAAACACTGCCTTTAAACTGCCTCCGCAGGCCTGAGTAACCTAGAGCTTCAGGTCCTAAGTCCATACTGGGGTTAACCAGAAGACCTGTGGCTAACCAGAGAACCCTCCTCACTTTGAGAGGTTAGGTTCTTTTCCTCACTGTTGGGACAGCCCTATATGTCCCTCCACCAGGATGCCAGCAGCCCTGAAGATCACAGGCACACCTGGAGGAGCCCTAGACCTGTCCCTGAACAAGCCAGCACCATCCAATAAGACTGACAGTGAGCCTTTATAGTGCTTATGTCTTCTGTGCATGGCTGAGATGTGGGGGATCTGATCTCCAGAGAAAATCCACATCAACCCTCTGAACAGAGATGACCCCCTGACTATAATTCTTCTATATTGGGCAACATAATTCAAATGACTTTTACTACTGATCTAACCAGCAAATCAAGAAAAAAACAGGCAAGAACTTCTTCCTAGGAAATCCTCAGTACGTTTAAATCATAGCACTGCTAGGCGCTTCAGGAAAATGAATTGGGGCCAAATTAACCTAAAACTTCAACTAACAACCTGATGAAGAGAATGGGGAAAGTGAGAACAAGGAATTAAAAAATGAACAAGTCTCCAAAGGTAAGAGAAGGCTGGCTGGGTGCACTGCTGATGGAGTCAAACTGGAGGAATAAGTGTTGATGGCTTTTGGATCCTCACTCCATGTGAAAGCAACCCGGTCCCTGGGATTTTTTCCTGACAAGCCAACCACCATCATGTCACCAGCTCCACCTTCATCAGGATCCCTTCCAACTCATGGTAACCAAGTACCCAGTGCTACATGAATGGAAGGCATTTTAATAGGGCTGAAGAGATGGGTGTTACTCAGTTTACATGTTTGCTCACTCACAGGTTCTTAAGATAGCACAAATGTCAGGCTCGTTCATAGAACCACAAATACAGAAAATAAGGAAACACCCACTATTTGAGGAAGTCTTTAGGACAAATGTTAAGTATGACGTTGCACAGACAACAAACATGTGGAATTCATTACTCTGAGACAAGGATCCTTAACCATTTTAGGTAACTCATCCTTTTGAGTAATGCTAAAAGCCTTGGTCAACATTCCTATCCTAAATCAAAACCTCTTAGTTTTTAAAAGAACACATCTGTACCTGCATATAATATTCTACATTTGAATTCAAAGGTTCCCAGATCACCTGATGTTAAGAATTCAGCCCTTAATATGACTTCTAGTTTTCTACCTCCCAGTCATAAAGACTTGCTAATTAGTGAGCAGATGGGCCATACCTCATCTATACAGTAAATAACAATAATCACAGCTGCTGTGTACCAGGTCCTGTGTATGTTTGTGAGGATCATTATGATCCCCAAGGGACTCAAATTCAGACGATAAAGTCAGTTGTCCACAAGTGTGCCAACAGGAATTAGCAGAGGCAGGATTCAATCCCCAGTTTGTCAGGCTCAGAAATCTATGCCTCTTCCATTTTGCTAAGTGGTTCTTACCCGATAATGTTTGGGGACATTACTGATCCTGAATCATGGCTCCAAACCCTACCAGATGCCTGGGCTCAGAGTTAAGTGAAAGGTCTATTAACTAAAACCTCATGTATGGTTGACCCCTTAGACTAGCACTGCTGCTGAAGAGCATTCTAGGGAAAAGAGAAATGGACCAGAGGGGAATTCCCAGGTATCCTGTCAGTCCCCTCTCCTCTCCTGAGGACATGCTGGTCACCAGTAAGTACCTGATCTAGAATATAGTTGCGTTTCTTGCGGGCAGCAATCTGGATGAGACGGTTGAGGCACTGGGTAGCCTGCTGGATTAGGACGTCCCAGCGGCCAGCGTAATTCCTCTGCCGGCGTAGACCCATCACCTGTGGGCAGTAGATGGTAAGGGTTGAGTGGTCTTAGGTGCGTGGCAGCACACAGTGGGTGAGAGGCAGGTTGGGTGAGGCCTGAGGCCAAGGGTTGTCCTTACTCTCATCTTATCCATAATGGCATTGGTACCCAGGATGTTGTACTTCTTGGAAGGGTTGGAGGCTGCATGTTTGATGGCCCATGTGGTCTTGCCAGCAGCAGGCAGGCCTACCATCATCAGAATCTACAAGAAAAGCCCAGGGAAAGGGTACTGTGAAATAAGCAACAGTGTATGGCATGGCACCCACCCTGGCTTGCAGGTGATTATGAGAAAATAACTCTGAACCTCATGTTGCTTCTGTAAAATGAAAGCAATAACATCTACCTCACCATGTGGCTGTTGGAATTCAAAGATACGAGACTTGTCAGACTCCTAGAATAGGGACTGGCACAAGGTAAGCACTAAATCAAGTGGTGCGATTAGCATTTACAGTTTTTGTTCAAGGATTAAGCAGTGTTTGACAGGGAAAGACAGAGGGAAGGTGATGAACTGGGACTGGCACATGGAGGGTGTATGAGAAACGGGACCAAAACTATTCACTCAGTATTTTTAGAATTTAAGCCAGGTATGGTGGTGCACATTTGTAATCCCAGCAGCTCAGGAGGCTGAGGCAGGAGACTTGCAAGTTCAAAGCAGCCTCAGCAACTTAGCAAAGTCCTAAGCAACTCTGTGAGATCCTATCTAAAATTGAAAAATAAAAAGGGATGGGGATGTAGCTCACTAGTTAAGTACCTCTGGGTTCAATCCCTGGCACACACCCATACATATACACAAAGAATTTAGCAAACACCAGATGTGACCTAAATGGTCAAAAGGAAAATGATTAGTAATGTGAGACCATTAAAATGATGTTTAAAGTCATGTGGAGGCTGAGGCAGGAGGACTACTTGAGCCCAAGAGTTTAAGGCAGCCTGGGCAATATCGCAAGATCCTGTTTAAAAAAAAAAAAAAAAAAAAAAAAAAAAATTCAAAAAGAGAAGTTTTATGTGGTGGAATAAAGTATGCAAAACACAAAAAAATGGTAACTGAAAAGGATAGGATACTGACCTGCTTATACCATATGATCTTGTTACTGGGATTATAGGTATGCACCACAGTGCCTGGCTCCATATGATCTTAATTATGAGTGTGTACAAAACTCTGAAAACAAACTTATTTTCTGATGGTGAAATTATGGGGAAATTTTAATTTTCTGTATATTTCTTAATTTTCTTAAATAAACATAAACCACTTATTAGAAAAATACTGTTTTAAGAACAAAAGTCATCAATATAGCTACTGGAGCCAAAGACCATTTCTCTTTTTTGTTCTTAGGTAGCCCTGGGTGAGCAGAATTGCTCAATGTCCCCCAAAAACACTGGGTGGCAGAGTGCACTTACCAGGAGGTACAGGGTGTCTCTAATGAGGATAGCATCCTTTCCCTATAATCTGGCCTCACTGAAGGAACAGTGTGACTGCTTCCTTTTGCCACCCCTGCTTGGCCTAGGCTACACCAGTACCCCTCACCTCACCCTCAGAGCAGCTTTTTGATCCTGAACCCAATCCTGAGAAGCTGGGAGGAAAGGTCATTTACTCCAAGGTTGCTCATGAGGTGACTTTGTATTTTTTTTCACCATACCTGGCTACTGAGTGTCTCCTCTCTGCTTTGGCAGCAAGGACACTCTAGAGGAGCCAATATCACTTCGGTCTTCAGGCCCGACTCACCTCACACTCTGCCTTGCTCTTTGGTCCAACAGTGCCCCGGATCCGCTCACTAAGGGGAAGGTGCTGGATGAAAGTGAATCCTGGGAGAACAGAACAGTAGGGCTCTGCCCTCTGCCCAAAGTTGAACTCCACGGCACAATTCTTCACCAGAACATGAGGGTAGAGGGCCTGACCCCCCAAGGCTTCCTTCTGGATTCGGAAGGCAATGCCCATCCACTTCCCATTCTTGGTAAATGAAAGTTCCACATCATTTCCACATTCAAAGTCCTAGAAGAAAAAGCCAAAAATAAATACCAATTCTTGTTTTAAGGCACTGGGAACCACAAGTGGAAGAGAATCAATGCAGGGAGTAGAAATAAGCCAGCTTTGTAGTGCATTCTTACTTCAGATTTGGACAAGTTTACACTACCAGGAAATAGCTCGGAGGACATGCAGTTCGAATCAGTTCTTACCCAAGACCGGGGAGTTGGTAGATGGGGAGGGAGGAGCAAACCTCCCCACACCCCGCATAAGGGTCTCCAGGTCACCTCAAAAAGTATGGACTCAATGCTCATGGCAGAAGAGTGCTGCTGACTTGTTTTGAATAGGTTGAGTGGCCTGGTCATAACTGTATTTTAGAAAGATCACTTTGAGTGTAAAAGTTTAAAACTTGGGATGAGGTAACAGAATGAAGCCAAGTACAAGGTCCAGTTTCTGACGTAAAAATTCCAGATGTGGTATTCTTTCACTCTTGAATTGGGAGTCCACCCTGAGACTTGTCCTTCAAGGAGTAAGAGTGAGGAGCTTCCTCACTACCCTCAGAATCCCTCATGTCCATTCATCTCTTAGATACACACAGGTTGAGACCCTGCAGGACAGACAAGCCAACATGGGCCAGACTGAATCCTGATCTGAATCTAGTGCAATTCCTGCAGTGCCTTCCCACATGAGCATGAGAGGTCCCAGTTACCTCTGCCAACACAGAAATGAACACTGCGGATTTTTTATTACAGGAATTTACCATACTGACCCAAAACTGGCACCCTCAACTAACAGATCCATCACCCACAGAGTCATCTGTCCAAGACACAAATGTAGGGTGGCTCCTACTAAATTACACCCATGCTAGTCTGGGACCTAAAGACCCAAACTCCTTAAGCCACCATTATTCACACTGTGCCATTTTGTAGCTTCAGCTCTCACACCTGCTTGTGTCATGCCTTAGCTCCAAGTACTCTACTCTTTATGGTTTGCTGAAATGGGTTATCCTGTTCTCTTCACTTGGAAGGCAATTTTGTGTTTTTGGTTTTGTAAACTGAGAACTAAAGATCTGCTACAAATGTGCTCCCCTCTGGTTCCCTCAGGTTAATGATTTTCATACCTCCTTCAATCTCCCAACCTGAGTCTTAAAATGGTGGCATCTTCTAATCAAAGGAAACTATACATAGAATCTTAAAGACTAGGAGTAGTAGGGATTTGGGAGATAAATGGCTTCACTATAGCTTAGGGTTCTATACTGCTATACACCAATAGAACCTTGAGCTGTAATAACAACAGTCTGGGAAACACTGTCAATACTGATACCAAGTTTAACTGCTGCATCTCTTGGGAGTAGTCTTGATGGAGCTATCAAAATTTAAAAACACCTTTGACCCAGAAGCTAAGAATAAATAATGTAACTATAGTGCTGTAAGAATGCCAAGTTAGATGTGCAAAATGGTCATGCCAGCACAGCAAAATGTTCTCCAACGGGGAAGAGAGAATGGCTAAGTCACACAGGAGATCCATACATAGGGATGCAAGTCTTCCAAGTTACTCTGGTAAGTTGGAAAAAAGATAAGCTGTTACTGCAGTATTATCTTTACCAGAAAACAACTTTCAGAGCCACCAAAAGGGAGGATGGCTAAATTAAAGTACGGTACCCGGCTGCCTACGGCACATTAGGTAGCCATTAACTATAAAGGTGTGAAATTAACCAAACATCACTAAGGGGGAATTAGGCTACAGCAATTATGGCAGAGACAAATGATGACTAAAGACAATGTTATAAAACAGAAGCCCTTTAGGTAATGCTATAAAAAGATCTCTGAGATACATAGTTAAGCAAAAAAAGATTCAGAATAGCATGTATAATATGCTACATTTTGTGTGAAAAAGAAAAGTAATGATCCTCTTTCTTGTATTTGGATATAGAAGCCCTTAAGAACCAGTGGGTTCACATGTTTGGGAGAGGATATGTAAAATGGGTGAATGGGGTAGGTGAGGTCTGTATACCTTCTTTTTTGGTACCAGGGATTGAACCCAGAGGCATATCCCCAGCCCTTTTTATTTTGAGACAGGGTCTCATTAAGTTGTTTAGGGCCTGGCTAAGTTGCTAAGGCTGGCTTTGAACTTGCAATGATCCTCCTGAGCTGCCACTGGGATTACAGGTGTACGTCACCATGCTAGGTCACAAATGTTTTAATGGAGCTAGCTCTCTATCATTTGTGTAGACCAAGAAAAATGACCAGGGTTTGCTGTAAACAGGAAAAAACACAAGATTTAGAACACTTTGTAAAGTATACACCTGGTCAATTTTTGTTAAAAAAAGTCTTACTGAAAAGGCATGAATGAAATATACAGGAAGGCTGAGAAACCATTTCAGATGGAAGCAGAGTAGAAATATAGTAGCAATAGAATGCATATATAATCCTGGACCAGATCCTAAACCAGAAACCAAATTGCACTCAAGGATACTGTTGGGACAACTGATAAAATTTAAACATGGGCTATGGATTAAATAACAATTATATCAGTGTTATATTTGATAACTGCAATGTGGTTAAAATAATAGCTTTATTCTTGAGAAATACACACTGAAATATTAAGGAATAAAAATATGATGTATACAATCTACTCTCAAGTGGTGCAAACACAAATCTCACACACATACCCACACTCCATGCATGCACATAAAAATGGTAAACCAAATGTGGAAGAATGTCAGAATCTGGATGAGGCCCTCTGAAAATTCTTTATTCTTATTTCTCTAAGTTAAAATTATTTCAAATTAAAAAAAAAAAAAGGTTGGAGGAAGGCTAGGGCTGAAGCTTGGTGGTAGAGTGCTTGGCTACACACAGGAGGCACTGGGTTTAATGCTTGACACCACATAAAAATAAATATATTGTGTCCATCTACAACTAAAAAATATTTTAAAAAATATAAAAACAGATAAAAAAAAGTACATTGTACAAGTATAATGGATGAGGGGAGCAATTACCAAGAGGAATCATCTACAGTGGCAGTAATTTCCTTGGGGACCTCATGGCACATTTTACAAACATTGCTTATAACTCCTAAAACGAATTATATTAAGGAGTATTTACTGAGCACTTATGTGCCAGGGGTCATTGTAAATGTTTTTAATGGGCTAACTTAGTAGAGAACAGGTCGAGGACACCTAGTCCTACAGCCAACATCTCATCCCATAGCACAATGATTGTTGGTCACTACTCTCCAAAACTGCCTCAGGCAGCAGCTCAGATACCTCTATAGTGTTGTCTTTTGCATCTACCTCTGCTTTTCTAGAAGGTAATGCACTACAGGAAGTCAGTTCCATTAATGTGAGGGAAAGAAAGGGAGAAGTTTTGAGATAAAAAGATGTCAATGAGGGAAAAGTCAATACCATTTATTTCAAGAGCACATAAGCTATTTCTTAGCAAAGGTCTAACTGGAAAACATCACACTGGTATCTAGGAATAGAGGAACACTGTGTACTCCTGAAGTATCGAAACTCCCAAATTGTCTTTGGGAGGCAATCTGACAGCTTTCCACAAAAGACCAGAGGGGACAGAATAGCAGAATTTCACACAAAATGACATAACTATTGTACTGTCAAAGAAAGACAAAGATATGGCAAAAGTGGTTGGATATGTGGCAGACAATGAAGAGGGATATCCCAAAAAAGAAGTCTGCAGTCCCAACATCTGGTTCTGCCAACTCCCACAGCTGCTAACACTCACCGCAAAGCAGCCAATCACATCATTTTCTGCAAACTTGTCTCCATAGTTTTCAAACCGGCTATTGGTGGACTTCTTCCCTGTGCCTCCATAGCCATAGGAAAAAGGCTCTTCGCCTGATGGAAGAAACAGGCACGATCACATTAAACCTGCAGTGGTCATAAGAGCCTGCATAGCCACCACATACTTTGACCTTTAAAGACAAAAATTATTTCCTTAACTAGTTTTATTAATCAGATGCCCCTTTTTGTGGAGAGTGGAGGGAAAAAAGGTTGAAAGGAAGCCTTTTATTATGCAGAACTCCTGAGGGCTTGATGGCTTTTGGTATGTGTTAAATCTGGGAGTAGGGGCTGAACTGAACTGCTATGCAGAGAAAGGGAAAATACGGAAAGAATGAGTTTCTGGGATGGAGGAGAATGTGTGTTTCAATGCAGTCATTCCCTGTAACATCCAATATTGTCAAGTTCATGATGACATCGATGTTTTGGTGTCTCTACGCTTTTGGTAGAAATCTGAGGACGGGTTTTGCTTCTGGAAGACAATGAGGAAAGGTACTAGATTTCCTCAGGCTACAAAACTGGGTGCTTGAAGGGATCTGATTGAGATCCCAAGCCCCTTGCAGACACCTGGGTTCTACAGTTACTTGGTCAAAGCATACTGGCAAGCACGAATTTTGGGTGTGGGTCTGCTATGCACCAGCCGTGTGACTACTCTGAAGCATTTTGAAAACCTGTTGCTGTGAAACCAGGCCCTTAGGTGACTGGGAACGTGCAGAGTCAGACATTCAAACTAGTTTTTCAGCTGTGTGACCCTGGACATATTACTTGACCTTTCTGGACTTTGCTTCTTCAACTGCCCACCACCCGCATTTCAAAACTGAGACAAAAATGAAATGACTTATGATTCTTACATAAAATGTGCCAATACATATAAAAATGAAAACTGTACTTTTTAAAAACATAACAAAGCTATTCTTTTTCTTTCTTTTTTTGGGGGGGGTGCTGAGAATTGAACTAACCTATCTTCTTTTAAAGATTAGTTTTAAGTGCTCAGGCAATTATGCACAAGGACAAAAGCTCAAGTATGTAATAGCAAAATTTGTGATTAATTTAAAGGAGATTTGTTAAATAAATACAACTATAGGGCTGGGGAGAAGCTTAGTGATAGAGTGCTTGCCCAGCATGTGAGGCACTGTGTTCCTTCCCCAGCACTGGAAAACATAAAACCAAAACACAACTATAAAACAGAGGATTATGCAACAGCCAAAAAGCCACGCTTAAAACTATACATCCATCATATATTAAAGGAAATCAGACTACACAACAGTATTCATAGCATGACCTAATCTGAAAATACATTATTTAAAAAAAAAAAAAAAAAAAAAAGGAATGAATGTCCAGAAGACCAATTAAGGGTTACTGAGGTATGGGGTCTTACGAAAACTCAAAACCATTTAATGAGCAGTCCCTGCACCTCCCTGTCAATCAGTCCTAGCACCACTGTTTTCTGCTCTCCTTTTCACTCTATGATTAGACTTGAGAGAAAATCCACACAGAACTTGATGGAGCTTAAGAGAACTCTGGATTCTCTCCTAAAAGAAAAAGGGTAAGAATGAACCCTTCACAGAAGAATTATTCCATGACCATGGTTCTTCCAGTTAAATCTACTAAGCCTGAAAGGCAGATGGTGACATATATTTATTTACTGTCCCTGTTCCACTCTAGGCTAGTTATGGTCTGAGTCCTACACTGGGAAGAAAAGTTCAGAATCCTTAAGAATCTAGGGGCAGGGCCCATCAACCTACTCTCAGAATTGCCAGGCTGACCTCTCCTTACCTAACTGGGTGCTGCAAGAGTCCAGGGACCAGCCGATACGGACAACATGGGGGTCGGGCTCTGTAGATGGAAGGTGCTTCACGGAGATTTCCTCATTGATCTGAGGGCAGAGGACAAGAAGGTTCAGGATTGATTCTCTGTAAGCTGGTGGATTATGAGGCAATACAGGTGGAAAGTTTATCAGTCATTAAAAAACAGTGACAACTTTGAAGTATTTTGAAAAACTTTTTGCAGTGAAACCAGGGCCTCCAAAGTTGCTGGAAGCATACAGGGTCAGAGAGACAATTCAAGATATAGTTATTTTCAGTTTTAACACTTGCTATAGGGGACACAGATTACCAAAATATGTGGTAGAAGCTAGGGATGGTGGCGTGCACCTGAAATCCCACCTAGTCAAGAGGCTGAGGCAAAAAGACTCCAAGTTTGAAGACAGCTGGGACGGGACAACTTAGGCCAAAAATGTAGCTGAGTGGTATATAGCACTTACCTGATAAGTGCGAGGCCCACTTAGCACGTTCAATCCTCCAGCACCACACACACACACACACATAGGTACTAAAAACCAGTGCAATGTCTTTGGAGGGCAATCTAGGTGGTGCATGCCTATAATCCCAGTAGTTTCAGAGGCTGTGGCAGGAGCATTGCAAGTTCAAAGCCAACCTCAGCAACTTAGTGAGGCTCTAAGCAACTCAGTGAGACCCTGTCTCTAAGTAAAATACAAAAAAGGGATGTGGCTCAGTGGTTAAGTGTCCCTGAGTTCAAGCCTCAATACCAAAAAACAAAACAAACAAAACAAAACAACTGTATATGTGTTTGCAAGAACATTCTGTGCAACATTGTTTTTATATACCTTTGTGAAAAATCAGAAAAAAAAAAAAAAAAAAAAAAAAAAAAATCAACAGCACTGGTTATAATATGGTACAACCACTCCATAAAATAAGACGCAGGAATTCAAAAGAATGAGGCAAGGCTGACGTACAGGTGGAAAATGTCCAAGACATAGCACCAAGTTAAAGAAGTGAGGGTTAAAAATACCACACCTTTTGACTTTTTACCTCCAAGTTAGAGTTTAGACTGCTTATTTAACATCCCTATCTACCTTATTGGTTTGTGGCCTTCAGAAAGTTACCATATTTCACTTTCAGATACACATTTTTCACATTTTAACATCTCTAAAATAATAATCCATTTTACGACTGATGTGGTAAGAAAGCATTATATAGGACAGTATTTTTTTTTTTTAATGGCATATGAAATAAAGTGCCACTTATATCAATGGTATCTTACTCAATAAAATACAATGTTGTCTCACTTCTACTTCTAAAAACTAGGGATAGAACAGTACCTATTTTGTGATAATACCATCAAGATTAACGGATTAATCTACATAAAGAGCCTGGTACTGTATCTTGTACAGGTAAAGAGCTCTACAAATATCAGCTATCATAATTTATAAGTTCAGATGTACAAAGGATACACAAGAAACTGATAACACATAAGTTATCTCTGGGAAGTAGGATGGGGACATGAGCCCAACTTCTACTTTTTTTATCCCACACTCCTTTGTGCTTTTTGAACCTTGTTCAACACAAGCAATTTATTATTTCTGCAAACATAAAATGACCAGAAACTTCGAAGAGATGATGGCAGAATGTGGCCTGCTCTGGCAGTTGTTTGCCCTGATTTCTCTCTTACCTCCCTTTAAAGCAGTTGATACCTGAGTCCATTATTTCTAGATCACTTTTCTTCCAAAGAACTCCTTTCCTCAGTTCCACAAACACAGCCAAACTAGACTGGTCGGATGTGTAATATCTGGAACAAATCCCACTCCAAGGAAAAGTCTGTTTGATGAAGCAAGTCTGTATGGTTGGCCTGTTTTCTGATCTCATAGTTAGTGATGGCATGGGAGTTCAGCATACTTTTGTTTGTGAGGGCATGGCCTAAGCTCAATCCCATCTCTTGCAGTCATAAATCCAGTAAATGTGGCTGGTGACAGGCTATTACAATAAATGGATCTACTTTCTGTCCTTATTCCGTCTGTTGCTCCCACTCACCTTCATCTCAAAACAAACACGACCCCTTCTGACTCCATAGCTGGCACGGGCTCCTGACCACAGGTATGCAAATCCCTCAATAGTAAGTGGATAACCACTACTCCGGTCTCGGGCCACCTTGAAGTGCAGGTCGCAGTTATCTGTGGAAGAAAAAGCCTGCTGTTAGGTGATGTTTTAAAGGTCCCAAGGATAGAGAGAAAGCAGGGGAAGTTCCCCAACAGTGTAAACACTGGCTAACACATTGTGAGGGAGGGTTCAAGAGGAAGAAGCATACTTCTCTCTATTCTCCCTCTGAGAAGAAAGGGTGTGCAAACTGGCCTGTGCTACCCTACGTAGGAAATGGGGTTCTTCATCTGGTGGGGTTCAAGGATGGGCTTTTGGAGGATCCTCAGAAACTAGAGAAATGCTTTTCATGGGGATATATACTTGTTAGGGAGAGAATCCACATTCTCACCAGTTTCAAATTTAGACTTTAGAATACAAAAAGGCTAATCACTGACACATATACTTCAACCACATCCCTGTGCTAACTACTCATCTGGGAGTCAGACTGCTGTTGCCAATAGTTGTACAAGATTCTGACCCTGATCCACACCTGCCATCCAAGCACCAATGCCCAGGTGCACTATAGTCCCCTGGCTCCTTTCTCCTGCTGTAGTGCTGACTCTTCCCACTCTTCAAGGAGTCAGTCATGCCTCCAACAAAGTCTTTCCTAACCATCTCTTTTATGAGGTGCTCTCCTTTCTTCAAAGGCTGAGTGCCACTGTCTGCATATTTGGCATCTGAGCAGATGCTGCCTCATGGACCACTGCCACTCAACACTCAAAAATGTTTACCTTTTTCTGTCATGTATAACTACAAAGGTAAACAAAGAAGTTTACCTTTACTCTGGGTAGATTTGTTTTTGAGAGACTGTGACTTATGACACACCTTTACCTCTTACCAAAGCACACAGCCAGTGCTTTATAAACATGAGGAACATAAAGAAACAAGAATGAACTGCTAACCTTTTGCTCTGTTGAGAAGTGTGCTGTTCTCAGACCCAAATTGACTTTTGGGTACATGTAAAAATTGAGACTCAGGCTGTGCCATTCAGATTATCTTAACGTCTGGGACCTCTATAATCGTTCCTCCAAGTGTTTAGGTACAAAGTCAAGGGGAAAGCCATTTATGCAGTGGAAAGAAAACAATTGGAGGACAGATAGCAGGGCAGGCCAGCTTAGTGTCTCAGAAGACAGAGTGGCATTGATTTCATCAGGAATATGAGCAGCTGATGGAGATTGGAGAACTGGTCATCAAAGAGTTAAATTTCCCCAGCAGCTCTCAGATTCTTTCCCTGATTAAATGATAACCCCTTGTGTGTGTAAGGTGGGTCTGGGTTTCTAAATTCCTCTTGGATCCATTCTCTGAGGAGTATCAATGAAAATCCTCTAAGGTGTGAAAGCAGGATTATTCCTCTCTGCAGAGAAGCTTGGAGAAGTAGAATGACTTGCTGGGGGTCGCCCATAGCTATAATTGGCAGTAGGTCTTCTATCTCTGCAAACACTCTTACTCCAGAGCTATGAGGGATCTCTCATCTGGACTGATACCAGACAGGGATTCTGGAAAAAGTCAGGTCATAACTTTCCAATATTGACGGGAAAGCAGAATCAGATGGGCATTCTGAGGACTCACATGTGTCAATGGCAACAAGGGTGTCGTCAAAGTCGTCTTCATCTTCTTCAGCAGGAGGCTGAGGAGAACGACCCCTGTGTTGGAAAGAGGGTTAAGTTACACAGTGGTGTGAAAAGAACAGAGGAAGGGAAATACAGGTTCTGCTGGAATTTACGTGTGGCCTCCAACTGCTTCCTGCATCTCAGTTTCTTCCCACAGAGTTTAGCAAAAGAATTCTGGAACCCTACACACTTGTAGTGAAAGCAACGGCTGTTAACTTCTAAGATGGGGCCAGGGATGAAAGGCATGCTCTGCTAAGAAAAGGCATCAGGACCATCTAAAGGCTTTGTCACAGACTTTTTCTCACACCCCAAGATTCTGATCCAGGCCCTCTGAACTCTGTCATTAATGGGAGGCTACAGTATTCCAAGGGCAAGAAGGGGAATGCAAAAGCCTGGATAAACCCCAGTAATTATAATCTATCTATATATCAGGCTTCTAAAACCCTGTCTCTGAGAGGATTTAAAATGACCCATTTTTTTTCCCAGTTTCTTTTAGTCTTTAAGTGTCCTAAATTATGAACAAGATATCTTCCTACCAAAACACTAAAAAAGGGACTCAGCATACTGCTGGCTTCTGCTGTATAGAATAAGAAAGAAGGGTAGAAAGTTGGGGGTCTAATGCCCAGCATCATGCCTGAACACCTGGTTCACCATGTGCACAGATCAGGCAGCCCATGCCCCTCTGGATGCTGGTACTGACAGCAGGCTTCCCTCTGGTGGAGGTTCCTTCTAGCCCTGCCGGTCCAGGGCTAACAGAGCCTGGTACAAAGCAGGAACTCATCACATGTTAAGTCCATCCTAGGAAGTCTTCCTTGCTAGTCCTGGATCAGAGCAAGGATCCTCCTCTGCTCTCCATCAGCAAATGATTTCTGCTTTGTGGGAGGCAGTGGAGGAAACCCATATGAGGTGGGTTCCACTTCCTAATTTTAATCATAGCCTGTGAGACTCTGGTCTTTTATTTCTTTTCTGTAATGCTAGGGATGAAACCCAGGGCCTTGTGCATGCGAGGGAGGCAAGCACTCTATCACTGAACTATACCCCAGCCCCCAAGCCCTTTCTTAAAGACAGTAACAAGCTAGTTAGAGGGTGGACCTCACCAGGTAGGAAATAAAATGTGTCACTTGAACAGTCCAGACGATCAGAGGAGTGGTTACTCCTAGTTTCCATGATTAGAAAAGGCTTCAGACAGGAGCTGAAGGAGGGAAGGGAGGGAGGGATAGGACAGGGCCTGGAGGGAAAGGAGGGGGAGGGCTTGTCAGGAAAGGGAAAAGGGAAATGGCCAGGGCAGAGGCCACTCCCTCTTATGAGCTCCTGAAACACCCACATCTTGACTCTGTCCCTACATTTGAATGATAGAAAGCAAAACCCCACTGTTCAAATCACCTTTCTATGCCCACTGTCCAGTGCAAAGGTGGGCATCTCACAAAAGCACTGTGAGTGCTGACTGGGTAGACAGAAAGAGGGGATGTGTTTGGGAGTAGGGTACATGTAGCAGCTGCAAGAATGGAACACTGCAGAACTGCATGGGCACTAAGATGGACTTAGTGGGGCAGGCTGGCATCTCACGTGTAAAAGTCTACAGTGTTTGGAATTTACTCTGCAGATAATAAGCAGGGAGGAAAAGGGGGAAGGAACAAAAACTTAGGAAAGCCATCTGGCAGTGAGTGCAGGAAGGAGTACAAGGGCAGGGAAAGCTCTGTTCAACCCCTCTCACTGAGCTTGGGGCTAAGGGCATGGAGAACTATCAGAACAAGGGCGACTGGTGCCTCATATACCCACCTCCTGTCCTCTCGGTGCTCAAAATATCCACGTCCCCGGTTTTCTTCGTAAGGCCTCTTTCGACTTTGAAATTGCTGCCTGTCTGGCTTGAGTTGAGAAGCTTCAGGAGGCAGGAAGCTGGGGGGTGCTTCTTGCTTCATCTCTGTCTTCACTTCTACTATCAGGACAAATTCAGAGGGTACAAAAATCACTCAGCACCTCCTTACCTACCACTTCTCTGGTCTGCTTTACTGAGATGTTGGCAGGTTCCTGACTGCAGTGGTGAAGGGTTGGGCCCAGAGAACTTGCTGAAACAGTCAAAGAGGTTGTGCTAGAGAACAGGGCTAGGATGCAGGGAGGGTGCCTGGCAAGTTATACCTGGCAGCTGATGGAATGATCGATGTTAGTCAGAGAGCTCTCAGGCTTCGTGGGGCAGTGGAGGAACTCTAGCACTAAATTAGGGCAAGTTCTCTAAGGTCCTGCCAAAGGCAGAACAGTTGTCTTTGGCTAATTTGCCAAAGGCCCATAAAAGTAGGTAATGACCTTGGCCTGCGCTGAGTAGCAGGTAGTCCTAGAAGACTAAGATTCTTTTGAACATTGAGAAGTTAGACCCTATACTCTAGTTTCTCCTCTCAAAGACCTCTCTACCTCAGTTCTTGCAAGATTCTTCAGTCTGACAAAGCAGTCCAAAAGTGAACTCAACAGAGTACTGAGGTCCTGAGGCTTTAGTCACCTTCCTACATAGCCCACACTCACTCCAGAAGGAAGGATCTGCTGTTGAGCCATCCCACAAGTGAAATAACCTCCGTAAGTCACATCATAAATAGGGAGTCAAGATAGAATGTTTTGTGGACCATGAGAAAGTCCCAGACTTAGACTCCAAGAATTGATAGCTAAACAAGAGTAAACCATGGTTCAGTCTCAATTTTTCTACCACAGCACCTGTCTGCTGCTGTGGCTCGCTCACTCTACTTATTTCAGCACTCGATCCAAGTCTACTACCTTGACTTACTCCCTTGCTTTGACACACGGACCAAATCTCTCAGAGAAGGTTCCTGATTCTCCAGGGCAAGGATGGTACTTGGTAAGGCTCTCAGCAGGGGCTGGACTCATAGAAGGCCCTTGACAAATGTCTGTTGATAACAGCACAGAAAATTTCCTCCTTGGGTCAATGATCCCACAAGTCTCACAGAGCCTGACACAAATCTGCAATTTAACCTACATTATGTCCTGAGCCACATGCTAGAACCATCAGGGGAATTCATTCTGTGGATGAACCAGAATGGAATTAGACAGAATCAACTAGATTCACTAAGAAAAGGCACTGGGGCCACAACACTGAGAAAGGAGCACAAGAATAGGAGTCCTGGTTCTGTTATTCCTTTCTAAACAGTAAGACCTACATGGCGAGGAATATTGCTTACTTACCATGAGCACTGGTCTGGGAGCCAGGTTCCTGGGCTCAAATCCTAACCCTAACATTACACAAGCCACCTTCCCAATCTAGAGTTAGAGTATGTTTCCCAAAGCAGCATTATGGAAAACTGTTTGGCACAGATGTATTTCCATGTTTGGGAAATTCAAGTTTAAACATGACGTTGGATTTATGTCAATTCTGGACTTCCCAGAGCCTTTAATGCTCTAATCAGCACAGTGAATCGCCAAGAGGTGGTATAGCTATGTTGTAATTTGCAGATCCGTGTGGCTAAAGAACCTTTTTCCAAGGAGCCCCTAATAATATCTCCTGGAATAATGTTCTTCAAAACATGGGAAATATCAGACTAGATTTAGAAGGCTTGGCTTCTACATTCTAAAATTATAAATAAGACTCAAGTACTAGTTTCCAGATCTCTAAACTTTTCAGAGCAGATATTAACATCTGAAAACATACCATGAAGATTCTACTCTCTTAACACTTAGAAGCAGGACTGAATTCTTTCTTTCAAAACCAAACCAAACAAAA
Organism: Sciurus vulgaris; assembly: GCF_902686455.1. NCBI lineage: Eukaryota > Metazoa > Chordata > Mammalia > Rodentia > Sciuridae > Sciurus > Sciurus vulgaris. Next base: position 52,213,032 of record NC_136478.1, on the reverse strand, counting down.
ACAAAAGCAAAAAATAATGCCTTGTCATAGCAACAAAGGTAAGGTGCCCAGGGGGAAGATGGAAAGCCTCTCTGGGAAGAAAGACTCCATGCAGAGGGTGGGCTATATGTAGATTCTGCTTCTGTGAAGTGAGTAGGCACACAAGCTTTCCTACCTGGTCGATAGGCCTGCTGTAGTGGCTCCATGTCTAGTGGTCTCCTCTCATAGCCCGACTCATTTTCTTGCTTGATGACTTGGGTCTCATAGAATTGGTTCTGCCTGGTAATATTATCCATGACATCTTAAGAGGACAACAACAACAACAACAAGTTAGATGGGTGCTTTTTAGAGGACCCTGAACTAGAGATGGCTTCTTTTATGCTATATGACACCATCCCCACTGAAGCCAATCATCTGCCAGAGGGTTAAGCATGATAACACCTTCCAAGAGGAAAGTAATCTGGACAGGCAGTAGCCCCAGATGCCATAGGGTATGCCCTCCTGCCTCTTAAAAGGTTGTAAGTCCACCTGTTGTGACTGGGCTCTACAGAAATCTAAAACTAATTGAAACATAAATGCTTCAACCGAAATAAGGAGATGGTGGGATCAGAGAACTCTCTAAGTCCCCACTCTAGGGTAGGGGGCAATCTATAGACACGTGGCACTCAGTGGAATACAGTTAACAAACCAGCAGCCTAGCTGCTAAGATGGTATAATATAATGTTTAGGGAACTGAATTCAAAACACAACCCTCAGCCCAGCCCCATTCATTATTCCCACCAGCCCAGCCAACCCTCTTCAAGAATCTCTTCCATGCTGCAATAGCTGCAAAAAGTTAAATGGTAACCATCTCAGTTGGAGGGAAATAGAAATCATAGCAGTGGGTTTTCAGGCTCAGGTGGCAAAGTCTTAAACAACTGGAGTTAGATTATTTGGGTTTTGGAAAGGTGTCTTGTGTGTGCAGTTCAGCTGAAGAGTGGTAAGATATTTTATTCATGAAGTGCATACTATACACCAGACCATGGGACAGAACTAAGGATAAATTTGCTCCTCTGAAGTCTTAAGTTTAGAGAGACAGACACAAGTTAAATACTTGAACAAAACCATTTCATTTTGTTTGTGTTAAGGGCGATGAAATACCAGGAACTGAGAAAGGGACCTGGAAAGAAAGAGATAAACCTAGACTCGAAGGATATGTAGGTGATGACTTAGTGATGAGAATGGAGAACATTCCTGGAGTTGGGATAATACATGTAAAAGTATAGAGGTGGGACTAAAAGCAGAATACCAAATGAGAAGCTCCCTCAAGGAGGAGAACCTGGCAGCCAAACCTAGAGAGAACTTTAGGAGCTCAGAATGCCCAACACAGGTTCACCACCCCAGAGTTAAGCGAGCAGCTAGGAGCCTCCAGAGACCTGGGAGTGGCTGTGCCAGGAGCAGTGAGGCAGGACCACAGGGAAGGAGAGACTATCCTGCCACTTGTTAACTGACTGGATGCTTTCTCAGAGGACAAACACATCTGGGCACAAACCAGGTGCAGCCCAAAGGGAGGAAAGTCATAAGTCACATGGTCTGCTGTTTACCAAGGCTGAAGTAGGAGTTGGAGGGAAAGCCGGGGAATTCTGTTATAGAGTAGGGGCACAGAAGATGAAATAGGATATCTCCTCAACTGGAACATGGGGTCCTTTCAAACCATTCTGCTTCTTCCAGGATCTAAGCAGCGTTCTTCCCCCAACAAAGCTTCATTCGTCTCTCTCTCTCTCTTTCTCTCCCCAAGCATCTTTCCTGTGTTCACAGAAGCAGCCTCATCTGAAGAAGTTATGATTCTGGGGTCCTTCTCTACTCTCTGAATCATCTCCCTCCAGTAACAGGCAGGTCCATCATACAAGTGATCGTGCTCTTAACTATCCTGGAGGGACACTGTTATCACCTTCATTTTACATACAAGAAAACCAGGCTCATGGGAGTGAAGTGACTTCTCCTAGTCTTGAAGTCAGATTTGAAATAAAGTCTGAATCTAGAGTCTGTGCTCTAAAGCAACCAACTTGCTCTCCTTTCAGAGACCCTTCTGGACAACAGCCAAGTCAGAACTGCCCTCTGGGTGTTTATTCCAAGGCATTCCTGCCAGGGTCCCTTCAGCTATAGGCACATACAACGGCCACTCCTTTCTCCTTTATAGGTCTGTGCCATGGAATTTGGTCTCCCCAGCATATGGGTCCTAGAAAAATCCTTAGGCCACTTTATCCCAAATCTACACCCAGGGGCCCCCTCCAGGAGATCTCACCTTTCATGAATAGGTGAGCACCCAATGCCAATCCCAACTCTCTTCTGTGTTTTCATTTCACTCCTCACTCCCTTACCCTTAAAACCCAGGGTGCACTCATTTCAGAGTAACATCACAAATCCCGGCCACTGGAGTCCTTTCTACTTATTCTCTAGCCTCCAATCCCATTCTCCAGTCCTGCTAGAAAGCTATTCTAGTCCTGCTAGAATGCCAGATTCAAGCCCTCCTCTACAAAGGTCTCTTCCTGAGAGGACTGCAAATCTACCCTGACCCCTCTCACTCTCATAGTCACACCTCCTGGCTGATGGAGGTTCCCTACTACTTTCGGAGCACACAAGTAACTGCTTCTGGGGACCTAGAACCTAGAAGACCTCTTTTGGAGAGGCTGAGCCCCCAAAACACTGGCCCTACTCCACCTTGGGGGCCCAGGCCAAATCAACAGGTAATTTCTTTCTTTGCCACATCTTACATGCTTCCCCTCCTCCACATTTGCTAGACCAGCTATACACTTTCCATGCTGGGCACAAGGATTCTCCGTCCCTCACATATTTCATCAACTTCAAATGCCATCAACTTGTTTTCTGCTCCCACCTTCACCTACCTGTTTTTAAAAATGTCCATAGTTAACCCCAAACCATTCAGCTGTAACCACTGGAGCTATCTGTCCTCACAGTCTTCCCAGCTTTAGACCTCCAGTTCCTGTACCCAGTTAAACATCCTTCCCTTCCCCGCATCTCCTCTAGAAGCCCACTAGAAGGTCCCCAGGCCTCTCGACATCAAATGCCCAAGCTGTGCCTGCCTCGAGGCTGGTGGTCTAGCCCCGGAGGAAATGTAGGCCCCTCAAAGTCCAACCACATGCTGGTCTCCCACATTCTCTAGATGCTCACCAGCCAAACACGGGAGGCTCAGTCCATCAGATGCTCCCCAGCTACGGACACCAGGGCCTCCACTTCACCAACCCACTCCAGAAACAAATATGAGAATCCCCAGTACCCGTCCAGCCGCAAACTCAAGGATCCTCCAGCCTCGAAACTGTCCCAGCCCCGGCAGGACCCTTGGCCATTCCTTCCCCAACCCTGGAAACACGGCTCCTAATTCTCAGTCCCCAAGCTGGGCCAGCACCGCCACCAAGCCCACCCAGTTCCGAACCTAGGCCACCATTTCCACGACCCTCCCCCAGATGCCAAATGGAAAGCCCCTCGTCCTTCCGACTTTCTCAGGCTCCAGAAACAACGGTTTCCGGCCTCGGAGCCCCACCTGCTCGCGTCCTTGTCATCTCTGAAACCGAGCCCCCACCCCGATCTCCGCTGCGCCGAATGCCAGGATCCACCCTCCGACCGTCCCGAGGGCCTTGCCCCGGGTCCTTTTCAGCGGCGGGTGGCGGGGTCCCCCGATCCTCAGACCGTCTCCCCCACCTCTGACGCCGGACTCCCGCGTCCCACAGCCCTTCCTCGGCCCAGACTCCGGGCTCCCCGGCCCCCGCCCCGCGCACTCTCACAATGTCCGTCCGGCCCCGAGTAGCCGCCGGGCTCGGGGTGCGGCTGCAGCCCGGGCGGCGGTGGCTGCGCGGTCCCCTCCAGCTCGGAGCCCCCCTCGGTCTCGACCTCCTCGTTGTTGTGCCCGGGTCGCCCCGGTTCGTCGTCGGCCTCGAGCTCCCGCTCGTCGTCGGGCTCCTCGGCCTCCAACGCCGCCAGCAGCCGCTCAGCAAGCTCGGCCTTGAGGCCGCGAGTGTCCAGGCCGCGGCGCTGCAGTTCCTCACGAAGTTCGTTCACCTTCAGACGGCGCACATCCATGGCCCGGGCCCCCGGGGCGGCCCCCGAGCCCGGCCCGGCCTCCCAGGGCTCTGTCCCCCTTAAACCTTTCCTGTCAGGAGGCGAAGGGGGAAAGGGGGGGGCCCCCCACTCCAATGGCGGCGGCGGCTCAAAATGGCCGCCGCCGCCACCTCCCCCTCGTCTGTATTCCGTACGATGCAACACGAATGCCAATTGGCCAGCGCGCGGGACAACGGGCGCGGGCCCGGAGGCTCAGCCAATCAGAACGCGGTTTTCAAAAAAACGGCGGAGAGAGGGGTCCGGAGCTGTCGGGGAGGAAGCGTTGGCCTACGTCGAAGCCGCGGCTGGAGCGGAGGGCGGGAAAAGGCAAGAGGCGGAGCGCGCGCTGATTGGGTAGCGTCCGCGCGCCAGCCGCTGTAGGGTCAAATGAGGAAAAGGGAGTAACGGTTTGCACCAATTAGGGATGAGCTCTCAAAAAGAGCGCCCCCCCCCCCAGGCCTTTCCTGCGCCGTCCTTTGATCAAACAAAGTTTCTCTGTAACATACATTCTGATTGGTCTAAATCTCCCGCCCCTCGAGGAGACTGAGCGGTAAAATCACTAGAACCAACCAAATGAGTGTGTGTGGGGCGGGGTGTCGGCCGAAATCCCCTCCTTCCTGTTGCCTTTAAGAAACCGGAAAGAGATGGAATTCTCGGAGGGCCCACCCCTTGCCGTTAGGGCGGTTTCAAAACAATCTGTCCACCAATAGCAGTTATTCTTTTATCTCACTATAGCCGGCAGAGATTGATCGCTTTAGGAAAAGCTAACCAGATTGGCCATTTTTCAGAAGATTGCCTCACGCATTTGGCTGTAGAGGGAGGTACAAGGAATAGAGATTTAAGTAGATATATTACTTTAAAGCTGTTAGGAACTCAGTTGCTTTTATGAAGAAACAAAATTTGACTTCAGAGCGTCCAGAAAAGTTGACAACAAAGGCTAGACTAACAACGGGAGAAAAGTTGTAAAGGACATTGCACCCCCTTCCCTTTGGTAGTACACCTCACAGGGCGGCTCTTCCCACCATCCTCGTCTCGCAGCCCTTTCTCTATGGTTAGTGCCTTCCAGGGAACGGACGCTCTGCACGCGACCATAGAGCCGTCCTCCTCGGAAAGAGCTTCCGAAGTTCGCGGATCTCCACCCCGAACCTACGGGGTGTTTGGCATCTACACCGACAAGCTCAAACACACGGATTTGTAATTAAGCCTCACGTTAATAAACACGAAAGTGACAATGCCTAACTCTGCGCCACCTGTCGCCCCTGAACTCAGAAGACGAAACTTCAGTGAGCGACAGACTCGAGATACACAATGCGGGTCGGGGGTGTAACTCAGTGGTAGAGCGCCCGCCTAGCCGTCCAGGCCCTGGGTCCCATCCACAGCGCCGCCACAAAACAAGAACGGAAAACAGGCAGAGACACAAAGCAGGCGCCCGCAGCCCACTGAGCCATTCCCTAAGGCCACAGGAGCCTCACGCGGCCTGTGCTTGGACAAAGGCACACGCCACACAGATAAACGGGCGTGAGTCGGATCAGATGCACCGAATGGGGATAGCACACCAAACTGCAGGGTGGATACGTCCACGAAGGCCCGCACGGGCAGGCAGCATCGAGTGACAAAGACACGCAGGACAGTTACACCACAACGACCTAAACACACAGCACCCACTCAGCGGCGGGGCAGACACTCACGTGGGCCCGGAGGTTCCAGTCCAGACACCCCGCCCCTCGCCCACGTCCGACTTCCTCTCTCCTCCCAGTTCCCCACAACGATTTGTTCTGAAAAAGTTTGTGGCCCGGATTGAACCGTGCCCGGTTCTCAGGAGCCGCCACTGGGGGGCGTTCGGGCGCTGCCTAGGGTTTTTCCATCAGCCGGACACACCCAGGAACAAGTGCCTGCGAGTGTGTACGGGACCCAGAGGGCTGGGCTTGGCAGGTGTCTGTCTCTGGGTCTTTGGATCGAGGTATTCTGTACCAGCGTTTCCATGTGAGTCTGAACGTTTGGGTGTGTGAGGACCTATTGCATTCTCCTTATTTCTGAGTATGTGCCTCTTTACTGTGTCTGTAACTCATATTTCTTCCTATTCCTGGTAGGGGCATGTTTCTCAGTATGTCTGCGCCAGTGTGATTTTATGTTTCTTTGTTATTCTATGTGTCCGAATTTCTGTGCCTTTGTATTTGTGACCAGATGTGCCTGCTTATGTCCATTTATTCATGTGTCTGTTACTTTGGGATGTGTGGGTGTGTGGGGAGAGAGAGAGAGAGACTCTGGGAATATCTCTACTTGTGCTTATTTCTCACTAGGACGTTTTGGGGGGTGATGGGGGAAAGAGGTACTGAGGATTGAGCCCAGGATGCTTTACCAGGGAAGTACATCCTCAGCCCTTTTTTTTTTTTTTTTTTTTTTTTTTTTTTCCAGACAGATTTTTGCTAGGTTGCTGAGGCTGGCCTGGAACTTGCAATCCTCTTCTGTCACTGGGATTACAGGCATGTGTCACTGCACCCACACTCACTGAGGTTTTGAGAGCCTGAACTTCTTTGCTTGTGTGTCTTTTTGCCTATGTGTATATTCATTTCTACCTTCTTTAGTGAGGTGAGAAAATTCCCAGACCCCACCAAACTCTTGTTTTTAATGATGGAGAAACTGTATTGTCAGGGGGAGGGACCACATCACAGCTGAATGGATATAACAGGAGACAAAATAGTGATTGACAACATTTTATGTGATCTGAGCCCCTTTGGAGGCACCATAGTCCACACTCTGTAGACGAGGAAACGAGGGACTGGCTCAAGGGGGCAGCATGGCCCAAAAGAAGGGAGATGGTCCATCCCCTGGGGGAAAGGAGGCATCCCTAATGCATTGCACAGGCTTGAGAGGGCGCACCCCCTCATGAGGGGAGAAGGAAAAGCAGGTGGCTAAGAAGGGAAGAGGCACAGAATACCATAAGGTTAGAAAGTTGCAGTTGTACCTAATGTTCTAGACCTGTAGACCTTTAGACTCTTGAGAGTATCTGAATCTTAAATTTACAGAGCCCAGAACCTTAGAGTTTAGAAATGTGTATTCTTGGACCTTTAACTATAATCCTAGAATGGTAGAACACAGTGCAGAACCTAGAGGTGTCCAACATTAGAAATTATTAAACTTTGGTGTCTAGTTAGTCACAACTGTGAAGGTCTTATAACTTAGATGCGTAGAATCCAGAACCTTAGACCAATAGGACTTTACAGTGCCTTGAAACAGAACAGGCCAACATTACAATCTTAGCGTTCAGTAATCTAGAATCTTGGAGCATATGATCTAGAATCAGAGAATCTAGGTTCTTAGACTAAGTTTTAGAACAACACATTTTAGAACATTAGACCTTAGAACCTCCATTTTTAGAATCTTAGAATTTTTGTGTGTGGTGCTGGGGATTGAACCTAAGGCCTTGTGCATGTGAGGCAAGCACTCTACCAACTGAGCTATATCCCCAGCCTAGAATCTTAGTATTTTCGAACTACAGATTCTAGACTCTTAATCCCTTCAGATCCAGGATCTCATATAAGAGAATCTGTGATCATAATGCCTAAGAAACTATAATTGATCATCATTAGAATCTTAGAACTTGAGAAAATAAAAGTTTGAAACCTTATAGTTTAGCTTTGTGGAGCCAGAAGACCTAGACTTAAAGAACCTTAGACAATCAAATTTTAGAACAACAGACCTTAGAACCACCATGTCTAGAATTATAGAATCTTTAGAACTGTAGAATTAAGAATCTTTTACCTGAAGGACTCAGAACTCTAAAAAAATAAAATCTAGATTCATAGGAACTTAGATTCGAAAACTAGAATCTTAGAGCTCTAGAGCCCAACTTGGGGCCTTATCAATAATCTTAGAACCATAACATCTAGAGCTGCAGAATCTCACAGTCTTAGAATTTACATGTCCAGAATCTTAGCACTATAGATTTAGAGACTTTGGAATTTCAGGTCCATAGAACCCAAGACTCATAGCATCCTTGAGACCTAGAATCTTTGAATCTAGATTCCTTAAACCTAAGAATCTAGATTCTCGGAATGTCAGACCTGGCAGGGGAACCCTTAGAGATTTCAGTCCAACCACTGCCTTTTAGGGATGAGGATTTTACCATGCAGAGAAAGGGAAGGGTCTGTCTGGGATGGGGGTGGGAAGGGTAGAAGATAGGACCACAGTTGGGGTAAGGCCTGGAGTGGGAAAATGGGGGGTGAAGTGTCCCCCAGTGGCAGTGCCTAGCTTGGGTCCTGAGAGGGAGTCCTAGGTGGAGGGTTGTCTCAGGCTCCATCCTCCTGCCCTGGGGGTGATGGAGAGCCCCTGTCAGCAGGTGAAGGGGGGCCAGGGGCTGTAGAAGGACAGAGGACATAGCGTCCAGCAGGATGGACCTCCGCTGCAGTGAGGCAGCTGCAGGAATCCTTAGGGTCAGGCTGGGTTGAGGGGTCAGCTCCTCCAGCAGCTCCAGGGGGTTCAGGATGACCTCCACCTTCATCCATATTGACATAGAGGATTTCATCAGGTTCCTGGGCAGGGGGCAGGGCCTTCAGCGTGTTCTCGAGGTCTTCCCGTAACTCTGTAAAACTTGGCCGGTCTCGAGGGTTCAACTCCCAGCACCGGGACATCAGGGCATACCTAGGATGGCAAAGTGTGGGGCGCTCAGGAGTCTGGGATGAATCAGAAGTCTCTGGGATTAGAAGGCAGGGTGACCAGGCAAAGTCACACACTGCCCAGGGTTTCCTGGCTGCAGTGGGAGGGGACTGGAGGCTGTGTTCCACATGCAAGACAGTCAGGAAAGGGCACCTTCAGCTGATTCACACCCCACTGGCTGGCTAGGTGTGGTCCTACTCAGGGCAAGGGGACAAGTGGGTCTGTCAACTTTCTGAGGGATTCCATGCAGGTTTTATGGGGATCTGGAGGTGTGAGAGCCATTTGTGGGTGCTCAGGGGTTTGCAGGGAATTCTGGGGCTGGGGCTTGGGGAGCATTTCTCAGAGTCCTCACAGGCCATCCAGACAGTCCACAGGCTGCTTCAGGCGGTTTCCCTGGCGCAGATAGTCATAAATCTCACTGTTCTCCACTCCTGGATATGGGGTCTGACCCCGTGTGGCAATCTCCCACATCGTCACCCCAAACGACCACTGTAAGGAGCAGGGGGGAGGTAAGTAGAGGGTCTCTCCTGTCCAGAAGCCTCCCAACACACAGATTTGGGGTACACTCACACTATGTGCACAAGCCCACAGCCACCCCTGGGGGTGTAGCACAGGTGTTCATAGAAACACTGACATAGGTACATACACCTAGGGGTGACTTTTGCGAGTGTATGTACATCCATCCGTGCACACATCTCCACGGTTCATGGACACGGGATCTCATGTGTCACCACCCCCACGCCCAGGCTGCGGACATGCACACAGGGTCCCCACTGCTTCTCTTACCCTAAACTGTCCACACGGCCACCGTGCACACGTGAGTCTGTACTTTCCCCAGCATGCATACACCACTGTTCATAGGTGCCCACCACATCTCCACACGTGCCCAGGTCATGCAAACACCCGGTGCAAGAATGCCACCTGGCCCTGGGAGCCCTGCCCCTGCAGCTGCCCAGACATGCCTCTGCTGCCCTCTGCCCCACAGCAGTTTCCCACTCTCCCCCACTTCTGGTGCCGGCACACTGACCACATCACTCTTGCTGGTGTAGACTCGGTCAGCCAGGCTCTCAATGGCGATCCATTTGACTGGCATCTTGGCAATGCGTCCCTGACGGTAGTAGTCCCCGTTGTAGATCTTCTTAGAGAGCCCAAAGTCTGCCACACACACGGACATGTTCTCATTCAGCCTGCCCAGGTTGGGGGAAGGAACAGGGTCAGGGCATTGGCGACCACCACCAGGAAGCGCATCCTGCCTCTCATACACAGCTCAACCTCCTTGCCCTCCTGTCCTACTGGGAGGTGGGGATCTGTCTCTGGCCCCTTCGCTCTAGTCTGGGAGGGAACTGCTTTACTTTTAGTTCCTTCTGTAAAATGAGGGTGGGACAAAGGGCTTCTAAGAACCTTCTTAACTTTGGCTTTTGCCAGATTTGAGGTCCTTCCTAGGATTTTTGAGTTTAATTCCCTGATTTTTAAAAAGTTTTCTTGGACCATCCAGGCACAGTGGCATATGCCTGTAATCTCAGTGACTTGGGAGGATCACAAGTTTGAGGTCAGCCTCAGCAATTTAGCAAGATCCTGACCCAAAAATAAATAAATAAACAAATGAACAAATAAATAAATAAAAGGGCTGGAGGTGTAGCTCAGTTGGTAAAAACTCCCCTGGGTTCAATCTCCAGTATTTAGAAAATTTTTTGAACTATATGATATGTGCAGAAATGTGCCCAAATGATAAGTGAAGAGCTCACTGAATTTTCTCAGACACATCCACACACTCAGATTAAGAAAACACATGCCAGGTCACCTAAGTTTAGGAACCCCGCACAGAAAGAAAAAGAACCAACTGCTGGTTAGAGAAATGCAAATTAAAACTACGCTGAGGGGCAAGGGATGTGGCTCAGTGGTAGAGTGCTTGGCTAGCACACGTGAGGCCCTGGGTTCAGTTCTTAGTACCACATATAAATAAATATACAAATAAAGGCCCATGGACAACTAAAAAAGTAAAAATTAAAAAAAATTACACAGATTCCATCTCACTCCAGTCAGAATGGCAACTATCAAGAATACAAGTAACAATAAATGTTGGCAAGGATGCGAGAGAAAAGTACACTCATATGCTGCTGGTGGGATTGCAAATTGGTGCAACCACTCTGGAAAGCAGTATGGAGATTCCTCAGAAAATGTGGGATGGAACCACCATTTGACCCAGATATCCCACTCCTTGGTTTATACCCAAAGGACTTAAAATCAGCATGCCACAGTTAACACATCAATGTTTATAGCAGCTCAATTTACAATAGCCAAGCTGTGGAACCAACCTAGATGCCCTTCAATACATGAATGGATAAAGAAAATGTGGTATATATACATGGTGGAATGTTACTCAGCATAAAAAGAAATGAAATTATGGCATTTGCTGGTAAATGGATAGAACTGGAGACTATCATGTAATGTGAAATCAGTCAATCCCCCAATAAACCAAAGGCCCAATGTTCTCTCTGATATGCGGATGCGAACTCACAATAAGGAGGCGGGTGGGAAGAATAGAAGTTCATTGAATAAGACAAAGGGGACTGAAGGGAAGGGAGGAGAAATGGGAATCGGAAAGACAGTGGAATGAATCGGAAGTTGCTTTCCTCTGTTCATATGTTACACCACCTGTGTAACTCCACATCATGTACAACCACAAGAACGGGAAGTGATGCTCCATGTATGTATGATGTGTCAAAATACACTCTACTGCCATGTATAACTAAACAGAACACATAAAAACACAAAAATGCGGGTACACACCACAACACAGACCATCTCAAAAGTGTTAGGAAGCCCAACATGGGGAGATCCACTGCAAAATCCCATTTGCAGGACATTTAGGAAGAGGTGAAACTAGTGCTGGTGACAAAAGTTAAAAGAGAGGTTGCTGTTTGGGGGACAAACCTGGGAAGGGGCACAAAGGAGCCTGCTGGGGCTTAGAAATATTCCTTCCGTGGTGGTTATGTGAGTCCGTACACATGTAAAAATTCATCAGGATATAAAATCAATACACATAAATCTAAAGCATTTTTATACACAAGCAATGAAACATCTGAAAAGGAAATGAGGAAAACGAACTCCATTCACAATAGCCTCAGAAAAAAAAAAACAAACTTGGGAATCAATCTAACCAAAGAGGTAAAAGATCTCTACAATGAAAACTACAAAACATTCAAGAAAGAAATCGAAGAAGACCTTAGGAGATGGAAAGATCTCCCATGCTCTTGGGTAAGTAGAAATAATATTATTAAAATGGCCATACTTCCCAAGGAGCTACACAGATTTAACACAATTCCAATTAAAATCCCTATGACATTTCTCATAGAAACAGAAAAAGCAATCATGAAATTCATCTGGAAGAACAAAAGACCCAGAATAGCCAAAGCAATCCTGGGCAGGAAGAGTGATGCAGGAGGTATCACAATACCAGACCTTAAACTCTACTATAGAGCATTAGTAACAAAAACGGCATGGGACTGGCACCAAAATAGACAGGTAGACCAATGGTACAGGATAGGAGACACGGAGACATATCCACATAAATACAGTAACCTCATACTAGACAAAGGTGCCAAAAACTTATAATGGAGAAAAGATAGCCTCTTCAACAAATGGTGCTGGCAAAACTAGAAATCCATATGCAGTAAAATGAAATTAAACCCCTATCTCTCACCCTGAACAAAACTCAACTCAAAATGGATGAAGGATCTAGGAATTAGACCTGAGACCCTTCACCAAATAGAAGAAAAAGTAGGCCTGAATCTCCATCATGTTGGCTTAGGACCAGACTTCCTTAACAAGACCCCCCATAGCACAAGAAATAAAAGCAAGAATCAATAAATGGGAGAGATTCAAACTAAAAAGTTTTTTTCTCAGCACAGAAAATAATGTGAAAGAGAGCCTACAGAGTGGGAGAAAATCTTTTCTACACACACTTCAGAAAGAGCACTCATCTCCAAAGTTTATAAAGAACTTAAAAAACCTTACCCCCAAAACAAAGAACCCAATCAATAAGTGGGCTAAGGAAATGGGCAGACACTTCACAGAAGAAGATAAACAGGTGATCAACAAATATATGAAAAAGTGATCATTACCCCTAGTAATTAGAGAAATGCAAATTAAAACCACCCTAAGATTTCATCTAACTCCAATCAGAATGGCTGTTATCAAGAACACAAGCAATAATAAGTGTTGGCATGGATGGGGAAAAAGGTACACTCATACATTGCTGGTGGAGTTGCAAATTGGTGCAGCCACTCTGGAAAGCAGTATGGAGATTCCTCAGAAAGCTTGGAATGGACCCACCATTTGACCCAGCTATCCCACTCCTGGATTCATGCCCAAAGGACTTAAAATCAGCATACTACAGTGATGCAGCCACATCACTGTTCATAGCAGCTCAATTCACAATAGTTAGATTGTGGAACCAACCTAGATGCCCTTCAATTGACGAATGGATAAAGAAACTGTGGAATATATACATAATGGAATATTACTCAGCCATAAATAAGAGTAAAATTATGGCATTTGCTGGTAAATGGATGAAGTTGGAAAATATCATGCTAAGTGAAATAGGCCAAGCCCAAAAAACCAAAGGCCGAATGTTTTCTCTGATAAGTACATGACAATATATGACAAGGAGGGGTGTCGGGGGTAAGAGAAGAATGAAGGAACTTTGGATGGTGTAGAGGAAAAAGGGGTGGGAGGGGGTGGGGATGGAAAAACAGTAGAATGAAACAGTATTACCCTATATATATATGTATGATTACATGAATGGTGTGAATCTACATTGTGTACAACCATAGAAATGAAAAGTTGAACCCCATTTGTGTACAATGAATCAAAATGTATTTGTAAAAATAAAAAATATTTTAATAAAATAAAATAAATTAAAATAAAATAAAAATTCATCAATGGGCTTGGGCTGGGGCTCAGTGGCAGAGCACGTGCCTAGCATGTGTGAGGCACTGGGTTCGATTCTCAGCACCACATGTAAATAAATAAATAAAGGTTCATCCACAACTAATAAAAATATTTTAAAAAAATTCACTGTGCTACACATACTTTGTGTTTTATTTTATTTTATTTTTGTGGTACTGGGGATGAGACCCAGGGGCACTTAACCACTGAGCCACATCCACAGACCTTTTTTTATATTTTATTTAGACACAGGGTCTTGCTGAGTTGCTTAGGGCCTCACTAAAGGTTGAGGCTGACTTTGAACTCATGATCCTTCTTCCTCAGCCTACTGAGTTGCTGTGACTACAGATGTGCACCATTTCACTGGGCTAAGGTGTGTATGTTATAGTGAATGTAAATATCTATCCATCTTTTTAAGTAGAAAAATAAAAGAAAAAAGAAACACATTCCCTTCCAGTGAGTACCCTCCAGGGGTAAACACCTTCTCTACTGCTTTGTTTTTGTGCTGACGGTCCCAGGATTACAATGATTTCACTTAGGGCCTTTCAGTGTCAGGATGTTGCAAAAGCAATAAGCTCTCAGTAGAAACTGTACTTTGAATTCTGAATTCCTGCTTGTCTCCTGCTGGGGAGTCTGGTTTCCTTATCCAACGTGGCTCCTCCTCAAGGGCAGCCCTTGGCTCTGGACCATACCCTTCCATGGTGCAGGACAGCAGCATTAGCCCCAGTTCCCACAGCCACCTGATCATGAGGACAAACAACTGATACCCCACAGGATACTGAGTTCCCATTTTTGAACGCACATTTTTGTGTTTCATGTTTGTGCATCCCATCATGTCGACAAGATGCCCACCTATGTGTGTCCGTAAGACGACACCGGTGCAGTGGTGCATGCCTGTAATCCCAGGGGTTTAGGAGGCTGAGGGAGGAGGATCGCAAGTTCAAGGCCAGCCTCAGCAACTTAGTGAGGCCTTAAGCAACTTTAGGGAGACCCTGTCTCAAAATAAGACATAAAAAATTAAGAGCTGGGGATGTGGCTCAGTGCTTAAGCGCCCCTGGGTTCAATCTCCGGTACCAATAAAATAAAATAGGCCTTGTATTAGATGGTTTTGCCTAGTTGTAGGCCAATGTAAGTGTCCTGAGTGTGTTTAAGGTAGGCTGGGTTATACTGTAGTGTTTGGGAGGTTAGGTGCATTACATGCCTTTTCAATTTATGACATTTTCAACTTACGGATAGGTTTACAGGGCCATAACCCCCACATAAATCAGAAGATTCTCTGACTCTCATATCTGAGTTTCTAGGATTCCTTTTTTGTTTAAGAATTGCTGACTCCCAGCTGGGTGATAGGCTTGGGCAATGACCAATCAGAACAGACCCTGGAGGCCTGTGAGATGCCAAGAGTTAACTTTTAACTTCTGGGTTCAGGGGAGGTCCAGAGGGCCCTGCGGGGGTCGGGAGGGGTGCTGCTCGGGCATCTAGGCTGGTGGCTGTTACGAGGCTTGGTGCAGTGGCAGAGAGCCAACGTCCTTACTGCAAGTATTTCAATCTTAGGAACCCAAAGCTTGAGGGGTGCCACAGCCTCTGTCCTGATGTTTCAGTTTCACTGTTACATTGAGGACTCGACAGTGTTCAGCCTGAGGTACAGGACAAAGGAATTTCCATTTTGACTCAATCTATTCAAGGCTTTAGATCTACTTTCCCGTTAACAGGAAATACAAGGGACAGAGGAACAAGGCAAAGGCCCCCACAAGGAAATGGGCCTACCTCAACTACAGGGCCTCCTCCAAGACCACTGGCCTTGGCTCACCCCAAACAATATGCCATGAAAATGTAAATAGGTGGGGGTGGGTCTACTCCAGTGGACTAAAGGGGCACAACGACTGAATGCAGTCTGGGAACTTTGTTAGATCTTGGTTCCAGGAAGGAAAGCTAGCTATGAAAAACATTTTGGTCGGGTGTGGTGGCGCACTCGTAATCCCAGTGACTTGGGAGCTGAGGCAGGAAGATCTCAAGTTCAAAGCCAGTCTCAGAAATTTAGGGAGACCCTGTCTCAAAATAAAAAATAAAAAGGGCTGGGGATGTGGCTCAGTGGATGAGCTTCCCTGAACTGGCTTCAATCTCCAAAAAAGTTGTTTTTTTTTTGGTAGAAAATTGGAAGACTCTCAATGCCATATGGGGTATGTTACAGAACTGTTAGTCTTCTTAGTTGGGACAACAGAACTGTGAGTATATCAGATTAAGAAAATCCTTATTCTTAAGAGCGACCTACTTCAGATTTAGAGGTGAAGAGTCACGATCTCAGTGTTTTGCTTGCAAATGGTTGAAGGGAGAGAGAAGAAAAGAAACGTAGAGAAATGTGAACAGAGGTGTTCATTGTATGATTCTTTCGACTTCTTTAAGATTGGAATTTTTCAAAATAAAAAGTTGGCCAGGCGTGGGGAAGTTTCCATTTCCCTGAGAGTAGTGAACCCGGATGCCCTTTCTAGAAGATTCTCTGATTTTCTAGCTGTGATTTCTGAGTCTGACCTTGTCACCAGACCCATAGTCTACGCGTATGGCTCCATGCCCTCTAGCCTCTTACTTCCAGTTCTGGGCCGTTTTCAGGTTGCTGCTGCTGGGGACTCTGGTCTCCTTATTGAGTGTGACCCCTCCCTAAGAGCAGTCCTAGGCAAGACGCTTAGCATGGAGGGGACACAGATGAGACCTGCGTGCCACCACCTCCCCCTTACTCACCTTATGCCATGCACTGAGCTGTCTCCCCAACCCCATCTCTTTTCTCCTCACACCCAAATTATTCTTCAAGATCTCAGTTCAAGGGACCCCTTGTTGAGGAGGCCTTCCCAGACCCATTTTCTGACCTTGGGGATTGAACCCTGGGGTGCTTTGCCACTGAGCCACATCCACAGTCCCTCCCCTTCTAAATTTTTTTTTTTTTTTTTACTTTTTATTTTGAGACAGGGTCTTGCTAAGTTGCTGAGGCTGGCCTCGAACTTGCAATGCCCGTGCCTCAGACTCCCGAATTGCCGGGATTACTAGCGTGCCCCACCCTGCTTGGCCCTTGCTGAAGGGTCCAGCCCTGCTTTCATCGTAGGAAGGAGGGAGGGAGCGCTCTGAGGAGGAGAGGACCCCGGAAGGCCTGACACTCACATGCAGTTCCTGGCAGCCAGGTCGCGGTGGATGAACCTCTTGGTACTCAGATACTCCATGCCGCTGGCAATGTCTGCCATGAACTTCACCAGCATCTGAGTGGGTAGGAACTGGGGGCCAAGGCAGAGGGAGGGAGAGGTCATCGGAGTCCCCGAGGTCCATCTCCTCCTGTCCTCCTTCCCTTCCTGTGCATGCCGACCTCCGCCTCAGAGGTTTTCCCTGTGGCTTTGAGAACTAAATCCAGCCCCTTCCCATCGCCCACAGGGCCCGACACGGCCTGCTCCTGCCTTTCTGCCTGATCTCCTCCTGTTCTTGCCTCGACACATACTTTAACTGGGGGCCTCCTTTCTGGTCTTCAAACCAGGCTTGTTCCCACTACTGAGCCTTTGCCCACGCTGCACGCTGGCTGGGGACTGCTTCCTGTCCATGGCCCAGCACCCTGCCAGCCCACTCCTCCTTCAAAGTCACCTATTTAGCGAGGTCTTCCCAGTCCACCAGAATTCATTCCTTGGCCTCCTCATCACTCACCCTCTGCGTCTCCTTCCTAGCACTTAAATCATCTTGCTCACGTATTCCTTAGCTTGCTTATTTCTGGGTCCTCCCTCTGGAAGACAGGTTCCACGAGAGCAGGACACTGGGTACCTGGTAGGTGTTCAGTGAATACGTGGGGCTCCTTACCACTGGCTGGTCCCCGAGCCGAGAATAGAGGAGAAAACTGTGCAGATCTCCATGTTTCATGAAAGGCAAGATGACCACAGGTGCTGGGAAGCCCTCCCGCTCGGAACCCTGGAAGCAGACGCCTGAGCCCCCCCAGGCAGCCCCTGTCACTCCAGCTGGGTGGGAGGGGAAGTCCAAACCTCCTCCCGCCCAGACAGCCTCTTCTGCCTCCCCCTCAAATCCAGTCTCCACCGCGTTTGGAGGGTGGGGGGTGGGCAGCAAGGACCGGAGCTTCAGAGAAGCCATTTCTAACAGAGTTCCCAGGGATGTTTCCGGAGTCCTCCTGGGGACCTCAACTATTTCTGGGAATGGTCAGAGGTCACATTCCAAGCTGAGGGAGAAGAGGAGGGGGAACGTGTTGATCCTGAAGGATCAGGGAGCCGGGAGCCTGGGGGTTTGACCTTCCGGGTCCCCGAGGGAGGGTCTTCCTTCTGGCTGGCCTCCTGGGGATGGGTCCCTCCCTCACTCACCAATGAGCCTCATGACGTTGGGGTGGTCGAATTCCTTCATGCAGACGGCTTCACTCAGGAAATCCTCCAGCTCTGACCTCGTGCAGATGGCAACTTGGGGGAGAAGATAAGGTGAATGGGGGGGCTCCTTCCCTCCTCCTCCTCCTACCACTGTGGCCATCGTCATCTCGTCGCCATCAGATGTTCTAACTCATTGACTCCTCTAGCCCCATTTCAAAGATGAGGAGACCAAGGCCCTAAAAGTTTAAGAAACCTGCCTAAAGGCTCACACAACTTGGAAACCAACAGGCTGCGTTCAAACCCACCAGCTCTGGGACCCCGTGTGATAATTATCATCTCATTTTACAGCTTAGGACACTGTGGCTCATCAAGGCAAAGTGACCGGCCCAAGGTTGCAGGACAGGGATTTGAACCCAGGTCAGGAACACAACCTGGTACCTGAGAGGTACTCAGTAATGAGCGAATGAGTGAGCCAAGATTCCATGGCTCAAGTTTTAAACCATCCAATTCAGAAAGGATCATTTCTCTCTTATCTCCAGTCCCAGACTGAACTGTTTGTCCTGCCCTGTGTAGAAAGGACTTGGCCTTGGACTTCCTGTGCTGTGCGATTCTGGACTAGCTCCCACCCTCTCTGGTGATATAAACAATGTAGTCGTCCTCCACATTTAACACCACATACTACAACCCATCCCCGGCATCAAGTGCTTTACCTCGTAACAACCCTAGGAGGCAGGGACATTGTTATCGTCCCCTGCCCCAGACGAGAGAAGGAATGCTCAGAGAGGTCTTGCCTAAGATCACACAGCTGGTAAATGAAGCACCCAGGTGTGCCTGTTTTGGACCTGTCTCTGCTCTGCTGTGTATCACAAAGGGCTGACCTGCAAGCTGCATTTCTCAGACTCCCTTCCCTACTGGTTTTCCTGCGGGAGTTTGCCAACAGGGGGCACTGATGGGAGACTGGAGGATGGAGGGGAGAAGGGGAGCAGCCAGGAGAGTTGGCCCTCTTTCTGCTTCTTGAATTGTCCTGGTGGTAGCTGCCTGTGTTTCCAGCTCCCACGCGGCTGCCCCAGCTCTGTGTTCCCATCTTCTGCCGGGTGCTCCTGGCCTTGGACTCTGGCAACACCACTTCTGCCCTCAGCCCTTCAGGCCTGGGGTGGAAGGGACTGATGTCGGGTTGCCTGGCTGCCTCGGTTGTTCCTTCAGTCCTTCCTCCGCTGTGGAAGTAGTGTCCCCCCTCTTGGATTCCTTCCACTGAAGTACCTGGTGCGAGGTCCATTTCCCAGCTAGGAACACTAACTTTTCTGCTCCCCCGAGGCCTAGGGAAGGGGCCTGGCATGAGGGACAGGTGTCCTCAGGTGTGCACGCGCGAGCTCAGACTCACTCTTCATTGTCTTCACGGCCACCTTGAGGATGGAGTCGTCCTGGTTGAGCTGGCCCTCCATCACAGCTCCGAACTCTCCTGTGGAGGGTGGGAGGGAGGCATGGACCCGGGGCTGCCGTGGGACTGCATTTCCTGTGGTCGGGTGAGGGCGGGGAACCAGAGGACCTCAGGGCTCGGGAGGACCTGTGCAGGCCGGGAGGACTCACCTTCTCCCAGGGTTTTCCCCAGAGCCACCTTGTGCCGGTCCACCATCACGTCCCGCAGTTTCTCCTTCAGCTCTTCACTGATGCCCAGGCTGTTCACTGCAGGGAGGGTGGACAGCCATGGAGCAGGGCTGACCTTCAGGTGGCCCTCACCAGCTAGGATAGACCCTTTGTGGAGACACCAAACTACTTCTTTTTTTTTTTTTTTAATTATATTTTTAGTTGTCAATGAACCTTTATTTTACTTACATGCGGTGCTGAGAATCAAACCCAGCGCGTCATGCGTGCTAGGCAAGCGCTCCGCCACGGAGTCACAACCCAGCCCCACTGAATGACTTCTGCACTGGTTCAGATTTAGCGACAGCCCTGAACACCCCACCTTGCTCCTCCTAGAATGCCCCGAATCTTTCCCTACAGCGGCAACTACAGGGTTAAACGTGGCCACACTTTTGCTCCCGTGGGTACCTGAAGGGTCAGCACTCTGCTGTACCAGTTATGAAAAACATTTCTTTTAAAGAGGGGTTAGGAAATTCCCGACACAAAGCAATGGCAAATGTTCAGGAGACAAAAATGGTGATTACCCTGACTCCATCCCTCCACGTCACACGTCCATCTCCAACTGTCCCCTGCACCCCGTGAGGACAATCGCCACGGGACCATCACAAAATAAATGAGCAAATAAATCCTCACGTAAAAGACATTGTTCGGTAGCACATCAGACACCATGTTCAACCAAAATTTATGAGATGTGAAAATATTTGGTAAATTAACATTAAATATTATTTTAAAAATATTTCTTCTTATTGAAGATAATCTGCACATAAATTGTAAGCGAGCAGCTCAACAGATTTACACAAATCCACTGTGAACATGACTGAAAAACCAGCACTCAGGTCAAGAACAGGACATGACCTCCTGGGGCATCCACTTTTTTCTTTTCTTTTTTTTTTTTGGATACTGGGGATTGATGCCAGGGTCACTTAACCACTGAGCCACATCCCCAGCCCCTTTTTATATTTTATTTAGAGACAGAGTCTCACTGAGTTGCTTAGGGCTTCACTGAGTTGCTGTGTTGGCTTTCAACTTGCAATCCTCCTGCCTCAGGCTTCCGAGTTACAGGGATTACAGGTAGGCGCCTGTAAGTGTGCCTGGCTAGCAGCTCCTATCTTGAGCCCTCTTCCAATGGGTTAGTTTTCTCCGTTTTAAATGTTATAGAAATGGAATCATATAGTGTATTCTTTTCTGTGTCTGGTTTCTTTCACTCAATTGTGTGTCTCTGAGATAGTTTTAACACAGTTGTAATTTGTCCATTTTCATTGCCATAAAGTAACAGTTCTTAAATCTATTGACCTCTTCACATTGTAAAAATTATTGAGGACTGCAAAGAGCCTTTGTTCAGATGGGTTATAAGGAGGCAGCTGATAGATAGATAGATAAGATATAGCTATAGGTATAAATATTTACTGTATTTAAAATTAAAATTGATAGTTGTTTGTCTGTCTCTCTCTCTTTTTTTTTTTTTTGTAATGGGGATTGAACCCAGGGGTGCTTAGCCACTGAGCCACATCCCCAACCCTTTTTATATTATATTTTGAGACAGGATCTCACTAAGTTGCTGAGGCTGGCCTTGAACTTGTGATCCTCCAGCCTCAGCATCCCAAGCCACTGTGATTACCGGCATGTGCCCCCAAGCCCAGCTAAAACTGATAGGTTTTTTTTGAAAAAAATATTTTTTAAAGATGTTGATAGACCTTTATTTTATTGATTTATTTATATGTGATGCTGAGAATCGAACCCAGTGCTTCCCACATGCTAGGCAAGTGCTCTACCACTGAGCCACAACCCGGGCCCCAAAACTGAAATAGAGTTTTGAAACAGAAGAACGAACACACAAGTGCATAGCCATCAGCCGTTGAGGTTGGGAGCCTCAGGAAAGTGCCCTGGAGTGCTCGGGAGAGGGGTGTGCCAGAGGGCAAACCCATCTTGGTATTATGATGAAAACAGTTTCGACCCCATGGACCCCCTGCGAAGGTCGTAGGGACCCCAGGGGACCAGAATCACACTTTGGAAATTGCCTCTGTGTATTAGTCCATGAAATTACTGCAACCTTCCCGCTTCTCCTCTTAGATAAATGTCTTTCCCAGCCCTTTCCACGCGTCCCCCTGGGGCCTTGCGGCCGTCTGGCTGGGTGTGAGATCAAGACCTCCCTCTGCCCCTTTTCTTTCTGGATTTCGGTTTTCTCCACTGGACAGATGAGGCCATTCTCCTGGGTGGCCTTTGAGGTCCCTCGTTCGCTAGGACTCTCCATGACTCTATGGTCCTCCAACAGTTCTGTAGGCTATGATTCTATGATTTTCACAGCTAGGACATCGATTTTCAGGCCCGGACTGAGTCTATCTCCCTAACATTCTGTGATTCTAAGAGGCTGTAGAGCATGGCGGTTATGACTGCAGCCTTCAGAGTGACACCATCTGGGTTCAAATCCCAGCTCTCCAACTTACAAGCTGTGTGGCCCTGAGTCACTTATTCTACCACTCTGTGCCACAGTTGCCCCATCGGTAAGCACCCATGTCCTTGGGTTGTTGTTAGGATCAAATCGGGCGATTATTGTGGCATCCTTGGACTGGCACCTGTCACATGGGAAGTGCTAGGCAAGAGGCTGTCATGTCACTGTCACCATCACGCATCCTCAGGGTGCTGACCATCATCATCTCCAGCCCCCCACCATCATCAGCTGGTCAGTTTCACGGTCAGTGTCTTCATCATCACCCCCATGCTCCCGTTGTTCCCAGATCCTGTGGCTCTGGGGTCTGGTGTTTCAAAGACCTCCCGCGTCTAAGATTCCATCAGCCCGGAGCACCGTGTGGTCCCACAGTTCCGCTGGGGTCTGTTCTAACACTCCCCTACCGAAGGCCTTTGGAGACTCCTGCCTCAATCCCCTACAGAAGCCCTGAGGACCCAATTATCTACATTCATTTGAGCTCCAGACCAGTGTGGGGAAGCCCAGGCTCGACTTACAGGTGGCCTCAGTGGTCCGGCGACTGTAGGACTTGCGTGCGCGGTACCTGACTACCAGTTCACCTCTTTCCACCGTTGGCTCGAACACCTCTCTGGAGGAGTGGGGAGAAACGGGTGAGCCAGGTGGAGCTCCCTCCTTTCACCAGCGGTTAAAGCAAACACCACCCCAGACCCGAGCCCCTCTGTCCCTGTCCTCCAGAATCTGCTCAGCACCTCTTGGACTGCTCCCTTCTGCCCTCCATCCATCCCCGGGGGCCTCCTTGCCCTCGTTCTGATTCTTGGTCATCTCCCCTCCTGCACCAGCCTCCTCACGGGTCTCCCTGCCTCCAGCCTCTCCATCCCGGTCCCTTGCTGCTTCCTCATGGAGCTCCAACTCACCCATAGCGGGTCTCTTTCTTCCGCTGGTGGACAAGGAACAGGGCCAAGATGAGGACACAGGCAGCGGCCACAATTGCTCCCAGGAGTACGTACCACCAGCGCCAGGAGAAGGCAGGAGCTGGGGGTTCACTCACTGTCAGGGGGCATGGGGGACAGGTCATGGCTGAGGTCCTGGATCCAGCTCCCTGGGACCCAGGGAGGTGATGTGGGAGGAAGGCAGGAGGCATGGACAAAGCTGTGGATGTCTTTGATAGGGTGTGCGATGGGGGCACCTGTGTACCCAGTAACAGGGGTATGCAATGGACGCGAAGTGTCTGTTAAGGCGGAAGGGGCAAGAAACTCGTGGGGTGGGTGAATTTAGAGCAGGATGAGTATTTGAGGAAATGTGTAATTAGTGCAAAGAGTGGAGGGGAAGACAGATGCGTCCAGAATGGGCGACCGGATGGGACCCACGTGGAGGGACGATCGGACTCAGAAGCAGCCTAGAGGCGTGTGTGTGTGATGGTGGTGCAAGGGGCTGGGCCTGGGCGTGGAGAACAGGTGAGCAGGGAGAATCCCTGTGGCACCAGACGGTGTGTGAGGTGTGCGCAGCCAGCGTGAGGAGCGCCGGCTGTGGGCAAAGAACCAGGCAGCGTCTCTAACGAGTGTTCAGTGAGGACAGAAAGTGAGAATGAGAGTGAGATGAGTGTGGAAGGGGTGTGGCAAGCGTGCACAGGGGCACGGCTGTTAGTTTACATCTGTGCACAGTTTTTTAGTTGTTCATGGACCTTTATTTTATTTTTTTTCTTAGGTGGCGCTGAGGATCGAACTCAGTGCCTCACACGTGTGAGGCAAGCGCTCCACCACTGAGCCCCAGCCCAGCCCTAGCTGCTAGTTTTTGATCCAAGAAAGGAGCCTTGATTTTTGAGGATGTAACTTCAGCATGAGTGGAGTAGGCGGCGGCCGTGCAGGTGAGGAGTATGGGACAGCTGTGCGAAAGGGTGGGAGTGGAAGAGTGTGGAAGAACCAGAGAAGGTTGTGCACTGAGTGTACAAGGATTTCAGAGTGTGCGTGTGTGTGGAAGTAGGTTCCGACGGGTGAGGGCCAGGGGTGATTTCTAAGGGGCGTGGGATGAGCTGTGGGCGTGGGGTAGTTGTAGGCTGCACATTTTCCAGTGTTCACAATGTGGAATGCGTGGGGAGCATGTGCCAGGTTTGCAGAGCTCGTGAATGAGAGGAGAGGGTGTGCCTTGGGCTTGGGAGGCATGTGTGAGGAGTGAGGGGACATGATGGGATATAGTGGAGGAGGAGGAGGGCATGTGGAAAGACTATGTGAAGAAATATGGAAAGGCGTGAGAATATTCAAGGGTAGTGAGCTGATTTACAGGTATAGGACTGTATTAGTGCCGGGGTACAATGGGTGTAGGAGGGATGTTTGAGAATGGTTGGAGATATATTTAAGAGGGATGGATGTGCGGAGGATACCCCATTCATCCATCTGTTGGTTCATCCTTCCATCCTTCCATCTTTCCATCCATCCATCCATCCATCCATCCATCCATCCATCCATCCATCCACCCACCCATTCATCCATCCATCCATCCATCCATCCACCCCCCCATCCATCCATCCACCCATACATCATCCATTCATCCATCCATCCATCCATCCATCCATCCATCCACCCATTCATTCACCTATTCACCCATCCATCCATCCACCCATTCATCCATCCATCCACCTATTCATCATCCATCCATCCACCCATTCATTCACCCATCCACCCATCCATCCATTCATCCATCCATCCATTCATCCATCCACCCACTCATCCATCCACCCATCCATCCACCCATCCATCCACCCATCTGTCCATCCACCCATCCACCCGTCTACCACTCACTGAGTACCTACAAAGTGCTGGGCCATTCTAAACACCTCCACAAGGACCACACAAACCAAAGGAGCAGAGGGTTCAAGTAATGAGTTTGAGAAACATGAAGAAGATGTGTCAAGAGTACATGAGTGATGACTGAGCCTTCACTGGGTGTTGAGGGGAGGGAGGGAAGAGGGGGTACAAAAGCCCTTACCCAGCTGGTGGATTGGCTGTCCTTGCCCTGTGAGGAGAAAGGACAGAGGGGAGACATGCTCAGAGAGGGCTCGCGTGAGGGAGTGAGGGAGGCTTCCAGTGGGATCGGCTGGGGTAACACAAACAGTATAGGGAGCGAGTCAGGGCCATCAAGAAGAGGCGAGGTACTTGCGGGTAGGTTGCAGGGGGCTGAGCATGGCTTTGTAGTTACCTGGGCGCCAGGGCTCCAGGGGCACAGGGAGGCTCCAGGGCCCATCCCCAGCAGCAGTGTAGGCTGCCACAGACACCGTCAGGTTAGGCACAGCCCCGTCCCCCCGCAGTTCCAGGGTCACTTCTTGCTTTAGCCCTACATCCATTAGCACCTAGGAGGTCAGAAGTGGCATCAGAGCAGAACCCCAGGCCCTCAGCTCTTGAGCCTTCACACTCGGCCTCAACTCCATCTCTCTCTCCAAGCGCTCTCTCCCCTCCCCAGCCCTGGCCAGCAGAGCATCAGCTGCAGGCTGCATCAGCTTACTCCCTGCCCCACCCTTGCCACGTGGTACTGCCCTGTCAATGTTGGAGAACTGCATTTTCACGTTCATCTCTCCAGCTCCTTCCAATCCCATCCTATCTGTCCCCCTGACCCGGGGTATTGTGAGCTCAGGTAGTACCTTGGTGCAAATAAGGAAAACGCACCCCTTCCTCAAGAGGCCTCAGGGTCACTGGCTGTAAAATTATTAGAACACCGAAACACTTTTGCAATGGCTCATGAACAGGTGTTCTCTAAGCTCTGCCTTGGACCCCCTTTGTCTCCCCGGAATGTTCTGCTGTAGGCGTGATGTGAATGTGTAGTAAACTCCAACCTGCACGACCGTCTACCTTGCCGTCTTCTTCTCCCCATCTCCCTCCTCCCACAAGCATTCCACCCTAACCCAGCCAGCAGCACCCACCTCTGGGGTGTCCTGGCCTCGATACGCCAGCCGGTACCCTAACAGGGTGCCCTGCAGGGGCGCCCTTGGCTCCTGCCAACACACGAGGGCCTGGCTCCCATTCCGCATGGCGCTAACGTTCTCAGGGGGACCCAGGGGCACTGGAGGACAGGGAAGAGGGGAAGCTGGCACCCCCACCTCTTTCTGACCCCCTCCCCTGTCCCCAGGAAGTGGAGGCAGGGTGCAAAGGGCACACGCGCGGGGAACTCAAGCAAGCCTCCCATGAGCGGAAGCGCAGGGCAGAGATCTGGGAGAGGTGCCAGTGGGCAGGGCTGAGGGGTCAGGAACCGGACAGGAGGGAGACCGTGGCCCTGTGGGGCAAAGGGGTGAGAGGAGATGCTGCGAGAGAGCTGGTGCAGGCAAGGTCAGCGGGCGGGGGCCATGTCCCTCCCCAGCCCCTCTTACCTCCCTCTGGTGTCTCCACGGGGAGCCAGTGGGTCCAGGGCGAGGGGCCCTGGCTGCTGGTGCAAGACACCCGGATGTGATAAGGGCTGTGAGGATGGAGACTGCCCAGCCGAAGCTGGTAAGGGGGCACGGGTCCCTGCAAGACGAGGGGCTCCTCCGGGGGGTCTGGCTCTCCCAGCCAAACACCCACCCTGTCGTCTGACTGCACAGCCTAAGGAGGAGGAGGGGCGTCCATGCAATCACGCACAGCCTCACACACCCAACAGCTGTAGCGTCTCAGCACAACCACACATCGCTGCAAGGGTGTGAGAGTGTGTGTGGCTGTGTGTGGGTGTGCACGCACATGTGCGTGTGTTGCAGCTCCACCTGGGACAATACGGATGCCTAGATTAGCAAAGCAAACAAACCACAGAGGTACATGATATGGCTTAGCTACCTTTGCTAAGACTCTTTTAAGACTTTTTCCCTTTCCAAGTCTCAGTTTCCTTATCTGGAAAATGGGCAGATTTGAGGTACATCCTAGGCTTCTTGAGTTGCTTCCTTGACTTTTTTTTTTTTTGTACCAGGGATTGAACCCAGGGACACCTAACCACTGAGCCACATCTCCAGCCTTTTTAAAAATATTTTATTTAGAGACAGGGTCTCACTGAGTTGCTTAGGGCCTTGCTAAATTGCTGAGGCTGGCCTTGAACTTGTGATCCTCCTGCCTCAGCCTCCAGAGTTGCTGGGATTACAGGCATGCATCACTGCACCTGGTGAATTCCCTGATTTTTTTAAAAAAAAGTTTTCCTAAACTAGCTGGGGGCGGTGGTACATGCCTGTAATCCCAGCAGCTTGAGAGGCTCAGGCAGGAGGATCATGAGTTCAAGGCCAGCCTGAGCAATTTAGGGAGATCCTGTCCCAAAATAAAAAATTAAGTGGGCCAGGGATGTGGCTCAGTGGTAAAGCAACCCAGGCTTCAATCCCCAGTAATACCGGGGGAGAAAAAGAGTAAAAACAGCGGTTCCCACTTTGCAGGTTGACTGAACGGACACACACAGGCATTTAGGTGACGACCATGGACATGATGCTTGCCACGGTCACTTGATGTGTGTGGGAGGCTGCCTGGCACCAAGCGTCTGAAGCTGCATACCTGCACAGCTGTGCAGGTTCTTCGTCCAGGCCCCGGAGCGGACTGCTTAAGGATGTGGGCCCTGAAGCCCGATTCCTTGGGTCTAAATCCTACCTTGGATATTATTTGCTGTTTCACAAAGGGTGAGTGCCCCACCTTCTCTGACTCTTAGTTTCCGTCTCTAGAAAATGGGCCTCCAAGCCTCTATTTGACAGGGTGTAGAGTCCAACGACACTACACTCGCTCGGCGATTGGGTCTGAACATGGTCACAGCCACGGCATTTCCGTTTTCCCTTTTGTGGTGCTGGGAGCGGCACCTCAGGCCTCGTTCATGCCAGGCAAGAGCTCCACGTTGCTTGAGCACCACGTACGTTGCAGGTTCTCCATCCAGCCCCTTCCTGCATGAGCCCATTGACTTCTCTTTTCTCACTCCCATTTAATTGATGAGGACGCTGAGACCCAGAGAAGTTTGGTAGCCTGCCCAAGGTCACACAGTCCTTCCAGGGGAAGATGGCACCGCCTGGGGACCCGGGGAAGAAGCAGGCAGATGGGGAGTAGCAGGAGGGAGTGAGGCTGTCCCCATGCCTGCTCTCTGACCCACAGTGACAGACGGGAAGAGGAACCTCTTCCAGGACAAAGGGGAGATGGGTTCGGACAGCAGCCCATGCCCACTCCCACTTCTCTTTTTCCTGGGACGGCCATGGCCCTCCCTCTGGAGCCATTTAGCCCCAGCCTGAGCACAGCAGGAAGTGAGACCTGGAGAGGGAAGAGGACACACTTCTGCTTTCCTGGGGACACTTTTTTTTTTTGGAACTGGGGATGGAACTCAGGGACACTTGACCACTGAGCTGCATTCCCAGCCTCTTTTGTATTTTATTTAGAGACAGGGTCTCACTGAGTTGCTTAGGGCCTCACTAAGTTGCTGAGGCTGGTTTTGAACTCGAGATCCTCCTGCCTCAGCCTCTTGAGCTGCTGGGATGACAGGCGTGCGCCATGGCACCAGGGAGGGGACACAGCTGATGGCTGGTCTGGCATTTCAGGTCTCCCATGTTGGGTTGCCCTGTGAGAGTGAATCTTGGCTTTATCCTTCTAGCCAGGGGCATGGGGGACAGGTCACTTCTGCTCTTAGGACCTCAGTTCCTTAACTTGAAAAGGGCAAGATGAACAGCTTCTAACTTCTAGGGTTAAAATGACAAGGAGACAAGGGGGTTGTGCCCAGAGAAGAATAAGAAAGAAAGTTCCGGGGCTGGGGCTGGGGCTCAGTGGTGGAGCTTGCCTAGCATGTGTGAGGCACTGGGTTCCATCTCAGCACCACATACAAATAAAGAAATTAAAGAAAGGCATTGTGTCCCTCTACAACTAAAATATATATTTAAAAAAAGAAAACAGAAGAAGAAAGAAAGATGGTTCCTAGGGGTTAGGGTTGAGCTCTGTGTCAGAACTCTTGACTAGCATGGCCAAGGCCCTGGGTTTCATCCCCAATGGGAAAGGAAGAAGGAAGGAAGGAAGGAAGGAAGGAAGGGAGTTCCCAAATAATCAGGTACTGCCTACAAACCATCTCAAAGCAGGTCAGGAGCATCATTTAGGATTCGAGAGACAAGGGTTTGAATCCTGCCTCAGCCACTTCCTGGCTGTGACCTTGGGTGAGCTGCTTAACGACTCCCTGAGCCTCAATTTCTTCATCTGGAAAATGGGTGCATCCACAGTCCTTCCTTCACAAACACAGAAGGGGGTGTGCATGCAGCCCCAGCACAAGGCCCCAGCACAGCCGATTCTCAGCAAACGCGTGTCATTAGCGACAGTGGTCTCCCGTGGCAGGCACGGCCCCACCCTCATCTCCAGCTTCTGCACCTTGGAGAATGCCAGAGCAGCAGTGGGCCTGTGTTCCCATAGCTGGTGGCTTGTTTGTGCCTGCATCGGCGTTTTCCTTACTCTAGAGTAGGAGCAACGTCAGGGCAGGAACAGGGTCTAGCTCATCTCAGTCATCACATATTGTTCTAGCAAATGTTCCTGCTCTGTGATGGGCAATAAGGAGGAGCCAGTGTGACTGACAACTCCGACCCTCCCAGAACCCACAGGCCATGATCCTCCCCAGACAGCGATGACAGAGTGGTCAGCACTGAGATGCAGAAGCTCAGAGTTGTGGGTATCCAGGAAGGATGGGCACAGCTCCAGGCCCTCTGTCTCAGGGTTCCCTGCCCAGCTAGAGTTAATATCACTAATACTAAAAATGACAAAAACTGCTCATAGTTCATGATACAGCTCCTTCCTTCCTATACTATGTTGAGTTGTTTACTTGCCTTCTCCTTATTGAATTCTTACAACGAGCCTATCAGGTAAGTGCTACCATTATGCCTGTTTTATAGATGAGAGAATGGAGACTCAGAGAGGTTAAGTGACTTGCCCAAGCTTGCACAGCCAGGAGTAGAGTCAGAATTTGCACAGGGAGTAGAGTCAGAATTTGAACCCAGGACTCTATTTCCTTTCAATACACCAGTGGCCTGGAAGGGTGGGAGAGGAAAATGGTTGTGGCTATGGGAGGAGGCCTGAGATTGAGGTGACTGAGGTCAGGGAATCTCACCTGTAGGGTACAGTGGGTGAGAGGGTAGATGCCGCTCAGGCCTGGGGTCCAAGCCACCTCCAGCTCTGTGGGCTGGCGGGAAATCAGACGGAGGTCACGGGGCCGCTGTGGAAGCACTGTAGACAGACAAGGGAAGGGACTGACCCTGGGAGCCTTTACCCTAAGCTGCCACCCTGCCCTCTGCCTCCTGGCCCCAACCCCTCCCTCAGACACCCAGCTCCCAGGTCTCTTTTCTGTCACCTGTGATGGTGGCTGTGCGGGATGTGGTGACCCCCTTGGCATTATGGGCTTCGCAGGAGAAAGTAGACGTCTTGTTCAAGCCTAGGGAATCATATGGGAGAGGAGCCCAGTGTCAGATCCCAGAACAGAGACTCAGGCTATGCTGAGCCACCCTACCTCACCCAGCCCAGCCACTGCCAGCCCAGCCCGCTGGGCACTTGCAAGAAGAGGGAGTGTGGGAAGGGCATAGCTGTGCGTTAGGAACACAGACTCCATCCCCAAACACAGGGACAGATCGTTGGCTTCAGGCTCCCCCCACCCAGGGACTCACATGCCTCACACACTCACTCTGTTATACTCTGATGACACAGAGGTACACACAGAAGCACACCTCCTCATCCATACTTCCACAGACATATTCAGACACACAGAAGCAGCCAGGCACGGTGGTGCACGCCTGTAATGCCAGTGACTCAGGAGCCTGAGGCAGAAGGATCACGAGTTCGAGGCCAACTTCAGCAACTTAGGGAAACCCTCAGCAACTTAGAAAGACCCTGTGTCCAAATGAAAAATAAAAAGGCTAGGGGTGTAGTTCAGTGGTAAAGCACCCCTGAATTCGATCCCAGTACTGCAACAACCACCAGACACACAGAAACACACACAAGCAGACATACACACAGACACAAAGCATGCACACTCAAATACATGCACAAACCCAGACATACTGACTTTGACATACGTGGAGGTATATATACCAAATAGACCCGTGCTTAGGATGTGGGTGTGTGTACAAGGACAAGTGTGTGCTTGTTTATAAGTGTGCCTCGGGTCAACCTCTCTCCTTGCTTATTCCACTGGCCTCCTGGTGCGTCTGGAACACACACCTAGGAAGCATGCTCTTGCCCTGGGGACAGTACTTGCTTGAAACAGTCTCCTCACATGTCCACGTGGCCCACTCCCTCCTTCCTTCATTTGATTCTCAAATGACACCCTGTTACCCTGCTCCATGGCTTTGCATGTTGCCCAGATGTCCTATTCACCGTGGGTCTCCCTGTGGGAATGTCAGCTCCAGGAGGGCAGTTTGTGCCTTTTTTTTTGGGGGGGGGATTGAACCCATAGGCACTTTACCACTGAGCCTTTTTATTTTGAGACAGGGTCTTACTAAGTTGCCGAGGCTGGCTTTGAACTTGAGATCCTCCTGCCTCAGTCTCTGGAGCCACTGGAATTACAGGCATGCACCATGGTGCCCAGCTGGTTGTGTTGTTTCATTCCCTGCTGTCACTGTGGCCCAGCACACAGTAGGTGCTCCATAAATGTTTGCTGAGTGAATGCATTTGTGCATACCTGTGAACTCATGAGCATTTCTGAGAATGTACATAGACACGTAATGCATAATTCTGTGGGTTAGCAAGTTAGTGTTTGCGGCTTGAATAACTGTTGTTCAGTGTCTGGGACTGGATTGTGCATCTGTGTCTCCATACTTGTAGGCACCTTTGTGTGCACACGCACACACACACACCCGTCACGAGTACCCATAAACATGCACACACATACACACAAAGGTGCATTAAAGTACAGAGACAAACACTAGGGACACACACACACACAGGAGATTCCCAACACGCTGCTATACAACACACACAGATGCGCATCGTCTGCGGGACAGGATGTGCAAGGACCAAGTTTTCAGCCTGCCCTTCTGTGAGCCGCCTGTGAGTGTGTGCGTCATCTGTGGGTCGGACGTGGGCCTGCGGATCTGTGCATAGCGTGCACTGGTGAGCTCGGTGGAGCCGCGTGTGTGCGCCCCTGTTCCCACCACCGGCTTCGCTCTGGAGGGCGGCCTCCGTCTGCAGACACAAAGTTTCCTTTTCTCCGTCAGCAGAGGGAGTGGAATGGGGGAAAGTCACAGCGGCCGGAAGGGGGTGGGCAGAGAAGCGCCTCCGCCGCGGCTGCCCAGTTGCCGTCCCCAGCCAAGGTCAGGTGCCCGAGCCCGCCGCAGCCCCCGCCGCCAACGAGAGGAACAGGACGACCCGGAGGCCCGAGGGGGCGGGAGCTGGGTGGGCTCCAGCCACCTGGCACGTGGGGGCCCGCCAGGGTCAGGGCGCGGGAGCTGGCGCTGGGACGAGCAGCCCCGGGGCGGAGGGGGGTTCTGGAGCCCGGTCCAGTTCCGACCGCAGCATTCCTGCCCCCGCGTGAGTCACCAGGGCCCCCCCACGCCGGCACTTCCGCCTGGCCTGGGGGCCTGGCCGGGACCCCCCTTCCCAGGCCCCAGGGGCTGCACCTTGAGGGAGGGGGACTGGAGGGACCAAGGGGTCAGGGACCCCTCCCCTCCAGCAGGCTGTGGCCTACTCCAGATGTGCTTTCCAGATGTACTGCCTCCCACGTGCTCCCCCCTCCAAGCCTTTTCTGAGGGAATGAGAGGGATGATAGGAGAAAGAGGACACACCCTGAGCAGATAGAGGGACAGACGCACACAAACGGACAAAATTCCTGCACAAGGCACCTCCTCCCCCACCACACAATGAATCACACTTAAACCCACAGAGGCCGTCATTAGCACTAAGGCACACACTGGCCAGGCTACTCAGTTTGCCAGGGCTGATGCTCGTCCTAGACACTCAGTGACACCGATGCACAGTGGCTTCCTCGTAAACACTCAGGGCTGACGCTGACGCACATACACAAATGAGTCAACGACAGGACAAACGTAAACACAGAAGCACACGTGCACACATTCATCACAAACATCTAACAATGCAATGCACATGGGGGCCGGTGCTTGCAAACACAACCCTCTCTGCTCCTTGAGACCCACAGGCCAGCCAGCGAGCAGGCGAGGCTGGAGACGCAGAGCCTCAGCAGGCATGGGGTGGTTAATGCCACCCTGCCTGCTCTCTGTTACACACACACACACAGCTAAGCCTTCATCTCTGCCAAACCAGCCAGATGCATTCAGGTTGCTTCACATTCGTGGAGATGAAGGGTGATACTAGAAAAGTCGAGCCAACACCAAGGCCTGTCGTGGACACCCAAGAAGGGAGACGCTGCCATGGACATATGGTTGGCACCAAGGTGCAAACGCACACTGGCTGGAGGGCACCCTGAGTTCAGCCCCCAAGAGGCCGCTGGGCCAATAGGCGCGGGGAGTCCAGACGGAAGCAGGAGGGTGTTGTCATGTGCTGCTGAGAACCTCTCATCTCTCACACTCTCAGACGTGGGACTTAGTGGTGACAGACTCGCGCCAACACATAGAGACATCCATGGACACGCACCTATGACAGCCAATAAGAAGCACACCAACTCATCCACCGACACATGCTGACTCACAGGGGGACAGAAGCCCACACCTGGACATGCTAGTACCCACAGGTGCACACCTGTGAGTGGACGCTGTCACGTCCATACACAGCGGTGTGCAAAGTAGCCACAAAACACACTTACACCCTCCCCCGACTCCACTCACACAGTGTCAACAGCTGTGAACACACAAACAAGAGAGGGACATACACAGACACACCACTCTGTGTGTGTCTGTCCCTGTGTCGCTGCACACTGATACACACACAGACCCTCTTGTACCTCTCCCCCTCCCTCCTCTCTCCCTCTCCTGTGTCCTGCCAGGCTGACTCAGGCCCCTACCCAGCCACTTGAGCCATGGGCCTGAGTCACCCCTCTGGGGGGCCAGCATGGTCACCACTGCTTCCTTGCACACTCAGGGCTCCAGGAATGCTGAGAATGTGAGCACCTCCTCCACCCCAGGAGACCACTCCTCACCCCAGCAGAGGGAAGCAGCAGTTTGGGGCCAGGGAAGTACCTCCCCTGACTGAGCTGCCCCCATCCGTGTCCCTGTCTCTCCTCCCTCCATAAGGGGGGACATCCATATGCAAGGTCCACCAGTTCTGCCCCTGATCGCCATGTGACCCCAAGCAAGGTGTCCCTTCTATGTGATGCAGAAGGAGAGGGTCACGCAGAAGGAGGGCTCTCCATCACTTGTCCTGACTCTTTCTTGGGTCACCTCTGTGACCTAGCCCTTCTATGTCTCCCATTCGGTCTCTTTGTAATTATCTTTCTCTGTCTCCACTTTCCCCCTTCTTTCTTCTTCAGGCAGATGTCCTGCCCTTGACCAAGGTCAACAGGGCTCTCTGGAGGTGGACAGGTTGTGGGGGGATGTGCAAGAGAAGAGGGGATGGTTGGTTCCGGTGCCCTTTTTGGGTCAAGGGCTGACAAAGGGGCACCAGGCCCACACACTTGGACCACAGAACAGCTCGGAGGAAATCCAGGACAAAGAATGCTATTCAGAGAGAGGCAGGGTGAATGGAGGGAGAGAGAGGCAGAGAGACAGAAAGACGGACGTGTACACAGACGAACAGTGAGAAAGGCACAGAGAAGCAGGGAGATGGAGAATGGACAGAAAGAGGCAGAGGAAGGCACTCAGACAGAAACAGGGGACAGACCCAGAGCAGAGAGACAGACAGGGGACAGGGCAGGCAGTACACAGAGGTGGTGTGTAAAGGGCTATCTTGCCCCATCTCCCCCTTGCCAGGCCTTCTCTGCTGACCTGGCCCATATCCCCAGACTCACCTGGAACATGCAGGCTGTGCTGGGGGCTGTGGGCCATGTCCGGGTTCAGGGGGACAGCATCCTGGAGCCAGAGTAGGTTCACAGGTTCTGGGGGTCCCTGGGCCCAGCAGCTCAAGTTGAAGGGGGTGTCAGCTGTCACAATCCTGTCTTCAGGCTCCTCCAGGAAGTAAGGCAGGCCTGTGGGGAGAGTGTGGGGTACCTCTGAACCTCCCAGGTATGCGAGCCACCACTAAGATGGTGACTGAGGCTCTGGACACCAGATTCACCTTGCAAGGTCTCTTACCAACCGTAGGTTTGAATTTGCAGGGCACCTGAGCCTCCTTTAGATGACTGACCCTTCAGACCTAGTCCCAGGATACATAAGCCCAACATCTGATTCCCCCAGGCCTGACCCCAACATACCTGAGCCCCTCATGTTTCCTTCCTTCCTTCCTCCCTCCCTCCCTCCTTCCCTCCCTCCCTCCCTTCCTTCCTTCCTTCCTTCTTTCCTTCCTTTCTTCCTCCCTCCCTCCTGTGTCTATGTGTGTGGGGTGCACTGGGGATTGAACCCAGGGGTGCTGTACCTCTGAGCTATGTCCCCAGCTATTTTTTATTTTTTGAGACAGGATCTTGCTAGGCTGCTAAGGCTGGCCTCAAAATCACAATCCTCCTGCCTCAGTTTCCGGAATAGCTGGGATTACAGGCATGCACCAACATGCCTGGTTTATGTCTCTTTTCCAGAATGTGTGACTCCTTATCTCATCTTACCGAGGGGGAACTGAAGTCCCTGGAGATGGGGGAAGATAGTTAAGTCACCTGCCTCTGAGTCCTTACTGGAACCCCAGCATGTCCTACCCCAAGCATGTCTGTTCTCCAGGGCATCTAACAACCCCTAAGATATCTTCTCCCCAAGATCATATAATCCCTCAAACCTGCTCCCCCATAATTTGTGAGCTCACAGCTTCCTGACCTCTGAAGATCTCTGACATTCCTAGGCTGTATGTCCCCAGGGGTCACCTTGAACCCCCCAGCACCCTCTGACCCCTCAGAACATCTGACCCCAGGACTCACCTTCCAGCCCTATGTAGCCAGGCTGGGACACGAAGGTCTGTCCTCCCAAGACCACTGCACACTGGTACTGTCCTGCATCCATAAGCTGCAGGGACGAGATTCTGGCAGAAGAGGAGGGATGGAGAGGTGGGGGGGTGGTCAGAGCTGAACATTGGGAGAGGTCAACAGAACTGGGAGTGGGGGCCTGGACTGAAAACTCACAGGAAGGATGAAGTAGATACTATTTTTAATTCATTTTACAGAAGAAGAAAGTGAAACCCAGAGGTCAAGTCACCAGCTCAAGCCACACAGCCAGCAAGTGGTCAAGCTGGGATTCCGACCGGGAGGGGCCCTTGCCCTTGTTTTTTCATCCTCTGCTTGATGAAGGGAGGTGTTGCCAGAGGTAGGAAGGGTGTGGGAGTGGGGGGGACTGCACACCTGAGTTGGCTGACCACTTTCCAATCATCATCCCAGTCTTCACCCAGGGGCACCTGGGTTTGTGTGCTGTCTGCCAGTTCTAGGATCTGTCCGTTCTGAAGCCAGGTCACCTCCGGGGGCTCCCCCTGAACCTGGAGCTCACATCGAAGGGTCCCCACCATTCCTCGGGCACCGGTGATGTTCCCTGGACTCCCCACAAAGGGGCCATCAGCCTCAGCCTGTGCTCCTATGGGGAAATGGGAGCTTAGGAGCTTAGGAACCCCTAATTCCCTCCAGCTCCTCAGTTCCACCCTGTCTCTGCCTGCCCACTGGCTGCCAGGACCCCGCCAGGCCCTTAGGCCCACATAGTTGTAGAGTGACCTCAGAAGGGGGTGGAGGGCCTAGGCTTGGGGGAGGATGGGAATTTTCCCAGGGGACTGAGGTCCAGCATCCATCCCTCCGTTGGGAAGGAGGCTGGGGATCTGGCAGCCTCCCACGCCCTGGATTGCCTGGCAAGGCCAGTGCCTGCCCTTGAGGGTCTCTAGAGACTTAACAGATCGGGCTGGTGCATACAGGGGAAGAAAAGGGGCTGGGAAGAGAGAAGAGGGAGATGGAAAGACAGAGACACCAGGGAGCCAGAGAAAGTCAGGCATGGGGAGAAAGAGAGGAAGAGAGATAAAGGAAGAGATGGAGAAAGAAATGAAGAAATATCCCTCAAGAGGGGCAAAAAGGGTGGGGGGGGAGAGAGAGAGAGAGAGAGAGAGAGAGACATGAACAGGGAGAAGCTGGGCATTGTGGCACGTGGCTCACACCTATAATCCCAGCGACTTGGGAGGCTGAGGCAGGAGGATCACAAGTTCAAGGCCAGCCTCGGCAACTTAGTGAGCCCCTAAGGAATTTATCGAGACCCTCTCTCAAAAGGAAAAATAAAAAGGGATGGGGATGTAGCTCAGTGATAACGTTCCCCTGGGTTATGAGAAATAAATGAAAGAAAGAGAGATAAAGATAAAGAGAGAGGGAGAGAGAAATGGAGCCCCACAGGGATGACAACTGGAGGCAGAAGGGACGAGCAGACTGCGGTGGGCAGGGACAGGTGCAGGGAGGTTGACTGTGATAAGGGAAACTTCAGGATTCCAGAGCCCTGGTCCTGCCACCGCCTTGGGGCTGCTTGGTGAAGACTGCTGCCTGCCTTCTCCGCCCTGCTCTGCCCCTCTCCCCTGGGCTCCCGCCCCTCCCTCACCTTCTCCTGTCTGTCTGCCTCCATTTCTCCCGTCTCTGGCCCTCCCAGTTTCCGTTCCTTGTCCTTCTGTTCCTCTCTCAGTCCCCTCTCTTCTTCTGCGGTCTTGATAGTTCGGAGTCTGTTTTTCCATCTCCCTCTCTAGAAGTCCCCTCTCCGTTGTACCAGGGAAACTCCCTAAGGCAACCCAGCACCCCCTACCACCTGCCATCCATCCCCCGCCTCCTCTCTCCACTTCCCTTGCCCCTTGGTGGGTGGCCCTGCCCCAAAAAGCCCCCATCACTCACCCTTGGGGGCCACGCACCCCCAGCAGCACAGCACCAAGCACCAGGCCAGCGGAGCCCAGCCCATCCTCGGAGCACCACCACGCAGTCGGTGCCAAACTTTCCTCTGAAGTTGCTGGGCACCCCGCAGGGGAGGGGGCAGGGCCGGGCTGTCCCCGGCCCTCCCCCCCAGCTCTGGGCTCCCCGGATTTGGCACTGCCCGGCTGGCACAGCGGGCCCCTCTGCCGGCTCCGCGCTGCGCTCCTCGGCAGCCGCCTTCCCGGCTCCCCGGCCTGCTCGCTCTCCCAGACTTCGGACAACCCTTTCCCCGCCCCTGGCTCCCCCTCTGCCTCCGCCCACCGGGCGGGAGCCCAGGGGGCCACCTGGACAGAAAGGGGTTAACTCCGACACGAGAGGACCAGTCCGGTCTTAAAGGGGCCTTGGAGGGAGGCTGTGAAGGGGGAAGGGGACCCTGGTGACTGCGCCCCTATCCTGGGCCCATAAGGCGGGAGCTGTGCGCCTCGGTGTTGGGTTCTGGGCGCTGTCCCTCTGGGCTCTGTCTGGGTCTGGTAAACATTCTTCCAGAACTCCACTCCCCTCTCAGTCCGCGACGTCCCCCTCTCTGCCTCCACCCCCAGCCCAGCCCCAGCCAGGCCTCCTTGGCCCTTCATCGCTCTTACACTCAGGGCTCCTTGGAAAAGGACACACACACACACACACACACACACACACACACACACACACACACACTCAGACGGCATTGACACAGAGCCTGGGACAGGCAGAGACTCGCAGGGGCACGCTGCCTGCCCATGGACACCCTCAGACAAACCAGGTCGGGTGCTGCCTCCTAGGGAAAGCTCAGAAATGGAAGTTCGCTGCAGGATGGGCATCCTCAGGGGATCCAGATGCCCAGACACCACAAAGCCCACTTAGACATAGAAGCTGCACACCAGTGTGTGCGCACTTGTGGGCACACCCCAGACCCGATTTGGAGTCTCAGCATTCCCACTAATGGTGCGACTGTGGGCAAGTGACTGGCCTCCATCCCTCAGCGCAAGTTGGGAATAGGAACAGGGTCCATGGAGGCTAGTTGGAGGACGATCTAGGTCAAAGTGCACGCAGTTCCCTGCACGTGGCGATGACAGCTGACAAGGTGCCCGTGGTTTTGGCTTCTCATCTCCGTCTCTGCACTTGCACTGTTCCCGCCCTCTGGCCTCATTGTGCATCCAGGTCCTTGCAGATCTGGGACCTGTGTATTGGCTCCCCCTGCACATCCATTCCTGTGTCCCTGCGCATTGGGCACAGGGGGCTCTGCATGCCTGGGAGTCTTATGTAGGAGGTGGCTAGGTGCCCAGCTCTGCTCTCGGCCATTTCTGCTTGGGTCTCGGTATCCCTACAACTCATCACTAAGTCCTCTCTGTTTGGCTTCCTGGTGTCTCTTTCCCCTGTCCCCTTCTCTCTGCCTGCTCCCTTCTTCTTCTGTCACTCTCCCTCCAATCCATCTCCTGTTCAGCAACCAGAGGGATGTTTCTGAGACCCAAAGGAGACCCTGTTTCTTCCCTTCTTGGCCATGGCTCCCCACTGCCCTTGGCGTGAGCACCTGGCTCCTCAGCGGGCCACTCAGGACCCTTCCCCATTAGCCTCTGGGCTGTCTCCTTTGTATCCCACATCAGTGATGGCCCCAGCATTCATCCCACCACCCAAGCCTGAGCCTTGGGGTCCTCCTGGACACCGCCCTCTCTAGAGCCAGTTACTGATATCCATGGGACATCAGTTCACAGACCTCTCTCCCATTTGCCCTCATTTCTCCCCATAACTTCACCCTGGTTCAGCCCCATGGTCTCCCACCGGCACCCACTCCAGCCTCCTTCCTGGGCCACCAGCCTCTGCTCCTTCTCCCTCCAATCAGCTTCCCATTCAGCAGTCAGAAGGTTGTTTCCCAATCCCAATCAAACCTGCTTCCTCCCTTGCCCCCAACCTTTCAGACAAAGTGACTTACAGAGGCCCATGAGGACTCCCTCATTCACCTGACCTTCCCCCACCCCATGTCTTTCCCTTTCTGACTCAAAGAACTTCCTTACAGGCCAGGAAGCATCTTCCTGCAGCTCTGTTCCCAACTCCTACTTACCCCTCATCCACATCCTCTATGGTCCCCTCTCCATTGCATGGCTGCCTGGCCCCTCCCAGTCTGACCGAGGCCCTCACGTTGTTGACTCTCAACACCCTGTCCCACCCTGTCCTGTCCTCTTTCTTTCTTTTTTTCTGGGGGGGGGGGGGGCAGCACTTCGCATGGGTTGTCATTATAGATTTATTGGCACAATTTTGGCCTTGATATATAAGTGACAATAATTGTAACTATGTGCAAAGTTCTGCCCCCTTGTTTAGATATACTGGGGAATCTCTACCCACCTAGAGCTCAGTGGAGCCAGCAGGACTTTTTTTTTTAAAAATACCTTTATTTTATTTTTATGTGGTGCTGAGAATCAAACCCAGGAGCTTCACGCATGCTAGGCGAGCACGCTACCACTGAGCCACAACCCCAGCCCCTCACTCAAGCACTTTTTGCCAAGTACCTACTATCAAGTGTGTCTGCAATTTACCTGGAAATAGGTTGTTTTTTTTTTTTTTTTTTTTTGGTATTGGGGATTAAATGCAGAGGCACTCTCCCAATGAGCTATAACCCCAGCTCTTTTTGTTTTATTTTATATTTTATTTTGAGACAAGGTCTTGCCCAGCTCTCAAGGCTGGCCTTGA
Organism: Sciurus vulgaris; assembly: GCF_902686455.1. Taxonomy (NCBI): domain Eukaryota; kingdom Metazoa; phylum Chordata; class Mammalia; order Rodentia; family Sciuridae; genus Sciurus; species Sciurus vulgaris. Next base: position 52,172,403 of record NC_136478.1, on the reverse strand, counting down.
ACTTGTAATCCTCTTGCGTCACTAGGATTATAGGTGTGTGCCATTATACTTGGCTGAAAGGCATTTTTTTTTTTTTTTTTTAAATGAAAAGGACAGGTGTAGAAATGCCCTTTGTGCTGGGGGCTGGTGCGTCTATAGTGAGCAAGCCAAGTCCATCTCCTCATGGAACTCCTGTTCTAAGGGGAGAGGAACAAGAAGCACAAGGATATCTATTAGGATGCCGGATGGGGCCTTGAGGAGAAGTAAAGCAGGGGAGGGGACAGCAAAGAGTGGAAGAGCTAGAGGATGGCTACAGAAGGCCTCTCTGAGGTTGTGAATGAGACCTGAAGGAAATCAGTGAATGAATCATGTTGAGAAGACCATTCCAGGCAGGGGGAATGGCCAGTGCAAAGGCCTCGAGGTAGGCCTGAGGCAGACAGGGTGAACTCTGGGGAGGCCCTTTGGTGACTTGAATGAATGGAGGCAGGAGCAGGGGGTAGGATGGAACAGGGAGGATTTCATCCCGCACCCTGGGAAGCCTGGGAAGGGCTTTGGTCTTTATTCTATGGTGGGAAACCACTGGTGGGATTTGAAAGGAAGAGACAGCAGTTGATCTTTATTTGTTTATTTATTAATAATAAATCAAATGCAGGGCCTTGAGAGATGGAAGCCAGGGCCTTGTGAGAGGTAGGAGCAAGCACTCTACCATTAAGCTACAGCCCCACCCCTTGATCTGATTTCAAACAGGCCTCGAACTGGGCATGGTGGAACACGCCTGTAATCCCAGCAACTCAGGAGGCTGAGGCAGGAGGACTGCAAGTTCGAGACCAGCCTCAGGAACTCCGTAGTAGAGAACCCCTGGATTCAATCCCCAGTACCTGAATAAGTAAATAAATAAATAAGACGGGGAATGTAGCTGAATGATGGGATGTGTCCCAATTTCTACCCCCAGCTCCAAAAAAGAAAAAAAGAAAGGGTAAAATGCAAAGGGGAAGTGACTGAGTAGGTAGTTTTTGTTAGAGATGATGAAAGTTTTAGGGATAGTGGTGATGGCTATTCACTCTGGGTGAATGTACTTAATTTCACTAAATTGCATACTTCGTGCTAAAATGTTACCTATATTTTACCACACATACAAATATATTTGAAGACTGTGCTAATTCTAATTAGTAATTACTTGGGGTTCAATAATTCCTATTATCGAAGCCACTTGAGTTCATAGATTTTTATTTTATTTTTTTGGTACTGAAACCCTGACATCGACTTTGTTTTCTTCCTCCTTTTTTTTTGCAGTGCTGCAGATGGAACTCAGGGCCTGATCTATGCCCAGTCTCTGATGTCATTTTTTTATATTGATGCAGAGCAAGGTTTGTGCCTCTTTAAAGAAGTTGGTTTTCTGGAATTTCTATTCAATTCCAAATTTCCCTGAACGTGACTTTTGAGTGCAAAGGAAATCCAAGTCATCACCTTAATTTTTTTTAAAAGGAAAAATCTTAAACTTCATTCCTTCTCACATAACTTGAAATATTAAAAAATGGTAATGTTAAATCCAAGAATTCAGCATGTATTTTAGTTTCTATTAATTTCCAGAATTTTTCCTGTGTATGTGTTTTTTTTTTTTTTTTTTTTTTCCTGGTTCTGGGGATGGAACCCAGGGGCACTTTACCACTGAGCCACATTCCCCAGCCCTTTTAATTAATTTATCTATTTTTATTTCGAGACAGAGTCTCGCTAAGTTGCTGAGGCTGGCCTTGAACTTGCTTGGGATTCTCCTGTCTCCTGAGTAGCTGGGATTACAGGTGTGTACCACCTCACCTGGCTCAGCCTCATTTTTAAATTCTGTTATATCACTGTTTTGTGCCACCTCTGTAGAACTTAAGCCAATAAAGTGATAACATCATGGGAAATACTTTTTAAACAGGAAATGTTAGCTAATGATATAGACATCGAAGTTTTTAGAAGGTAAACTGATGCCTGTAGTGTACTTGGCGATACTTCTCAGGGCTGGATGCTCAGGTAGGTAAAAAAATGTCACAATCTAGCAAAAGAACTCGGGGGAGAACCCAGGACATGGCACATGGGCATTCTCTGCACAACTCCTTCCTCTTTGCTGCATGTTTAAAATACTGTCATAGGGGCTGGGAGCCGGGGTGTTATTCGGTGGTAAATGCTTGCCTAGCATGTGAAAGGCCCTGGGTTTGATCCCCAGCACTGAAAAAAAAAGAATAAAAAACTGTCACAATAAAATGTTGGGGGATTCACACTCACCCAGGGCTGCCAAATAATAATAATAATAAATAAAAATAAATTCAACAATTAAAATGCTGGGAGAGGGACAACCCTTAGTGCTTAGACATGCATGTTTGATTATTTTCTGGGATTTGTCTTAACCTTAAGAGTGACAGATGAAATAGAAACAGCAGAAAGTTGTCTATTTTATTACAAAAATTGTTTTGGTTGTTGGGAATCAAACCCAGGGCCTCCTGCATGCTGAAAATGTCTTTATTAGATAATTTAAGAAGTAAAAAGATGCCTTTGGTTTCCTTGTGAAGGGAGGGCAGTAAATGGGTAGTGGAGAGGCTGGTGGGGGAGGGTCTGGCCCAGATGCCTGTGTACATCTGTTTTTGGACTCTGACACTTCTCAGGGTTTGGATCCATCAGCTTCAGACTCTCCCTGGCTGAGCACCCAGCCACCAGCCCCAGCCCTGCCCCTCCCCTTCCCTCCTCTCTCAGCCCCACATCTGGTCCTGATGTCAACAGCCAGGGTGGGCGGTGACCATGTTTTTCTGCTCCCGCCCAGCCTCAGGGGAGGGGTGGACTCCCCCATCTCCACCCCTTACTCACTAAGACAGACATGGTCACAGAGGCACACTAGGCCCTGCCCGGGGCCAGACCAGGGGCCAGAGACACACTTTTATTGCAAAATGGAGCCCTTCAAGCCACAAAGAGGTCAGGTCTGGCCTCCTTCCTGACACTGGGGGTTGGAACCTGACTTCTGCTTGGTCATCTAGCCCCTTTCTGGGGCCTAATGGGAACTTTGACCACAGACTAGGGGAGATGCATGCGTGTGCGTGTGGGTGCGCGCGCGTGTGCGTGTGCACACAGTGGGAGCAGGGGCTTCTATCCATGTGGTTACATAAGCAGGTGAGAGTCCTCCAGTGTCCAAAGTCTGTGTGCCTAATTGCAAATCAGAAAATATTTATACTGGAGAAAATTTGCTGAAAGAGGTGCTTGAAAAGGGTGTCCCTGAAGGACAAAGGTATGGAGCTGTCCGGGGACTATGCCTGTGTAAGAGCAGCATGTCTTATTGGGAGCCAGGAATGTGTCATGCGTGGGCTGGCCGTGTGGATCAGTGGTTGGGGTGTGTGTGGGCAGGGGTGCTTATGTCTGGAGGGTGGAGAGGTCATGCAACAGAGCGCGCTGGGGCTAAAGACAGGACAGTCTGACTGTGGCCTGACCCAGGTGGGGCCTTTTGCTCTCATGGCAGGCACCAGAGACGGTGGCACAGAGTCCGATGATGAAGAGGGTGTGTGAACTGTGCGCACGGTGGCTGAACTCCCACGTGCGAGTGGAGAGTCCAGGGAATCGTGTGGGGGTGTGGGCTCGGGGCCCTCGTGGGTGTGTATGGGTGTGTGGCTGAATGCCTCAGCAGCTGTGTGGGCCACATGTCTGTGTGAAAACGCCAGTGTGTGAACAGGGCTCCCTGCATGCAGGCTTGTGGCTCTGGAGATGCAGCCTGTTCACGCCCGCTATTGAGGCTGGCAGCATCTTCCCGGGGGGCTACCTCCTCCCCAAGCTCCCTCCTCCATCAGGGGTGTGCAGGTCAGCCGGCCGGACCTGCAGCTGGAAGGCTGGTGGGATATTGAAAAGGCCACTGACAGCTGGCTGGAGGCTCAGGGTGCTCAGGGGACAGGGGCTCTCCAGTGAGAAGGCCTGCAGGATGGCAGCGAAGAAAAGGAAGAGCTCTGCTCGCGCCAAGCCCTCCCCGAGGCAGACGCGCTTACCTGGCAAGAAGAGGAGACAGCACTGAGACAACTCTGCTCCCACCCGGGCTCACAGGGGGCCAAGAATGAACTGGGGACACAGGGGGGTGCCCAGCTGGCACTGACAGCCAGTGTCAGCCAGGGCCAGTGGTTACACGGGTGGATACCTAAGGAGAAGGGCAGGAATGCCGCATGCTTCTTGAACTGTCCATTGGCATCCAGGAAACGGTCTGGGTTGAACTCCTCTGGCTGCTCAAACGCTCTGGGGTCATGCAGGACCGAACCAAGCACAGGGAAGATCTCAGTGCCCTGAGAGGAAGTAATAAAACTGCAAGTCCCTCACTACCCCAGGCCACCCCGTCCCCAATGCAGAGTACAAGTCCGGAGTGCCAGGGACACCATTCACAAAGCACACCAACTGCTGGATGTGGTGGTGCACGCCTGTAATGCCAGCAACTGGGGAGGCTGAGGCAGGGGTGTCACAAGTTCAAATCCAGCCTGAGAGACTTAGCCAGACCCTCAGGAACTTAGTGAGACCCTGTCTCAAAATTTAACATTTAAAAGGACCGGCGATGGCCGGTTGCATGGTACACATCAGTAATCCCAGTGACTTGGAAGGCTGAGGCAGGAGAATCACAAGTTCAAGGCCAGCCTCAGCAATTTAGCAAGGCCCTAAGCAACTCAGTGAGACCCTGTCTCAAAATAAAAAATAAAAAGGACTGGGGATGTGACTCAGTGGTAAAGCATCTCTGGGTTTAATCCCCAGTACCAAAACCCAAACCCAAACTCAAAACACCCAATATCAGCATTAATGGCAATCACACATGCTACCTCATATATGTAACAGGTACATGTATTACATGCACTCACATGCATAATACATACAAATCTTTTGAACAAACCTAGGAGGCAGGTAGGAACACTATTCCCATTTTAAAGATGGGGAAATTGAGGCCCACAGAACTTAAGCCGTTGCTCAAGGTAACCATTTAGAGAGCTTGGCAGAACTTGTTATTTTAACGCCTTGTTTTGAAACTTAGGGAGTGTTCTGTGATTCAGCTGTGCCTGTCCTAAGCCACCTCTCTGTGGAATGTCTCAGAGTCCAGTTTTTCATAGCTATGGTCTTTCAGAGGTGAAGGCAAGGGGTGGGCCATCCATAAAGGCTTCCCCTGCCTGGATTCGGAGAGAGTGGCAGCCCTTCAGGTGAGACTGGAGCTCCTGTTTCCAGGGTTGTGTGGTGGAGGATGAAGGCAGGGAAGGGAGCGGGAGAAGAGGGATGAGACTTTCTTCTTTTTCCTCCCTGGGGACTGGGGATTGAAGCCAGGGTGCTTTAACACCGAGTTATATCCCAGCCCTTCTTATTTTAAATTTTGAGACAGGATCTCTCTAAGTTGCCCAGGGTGGCCTTGAACTTGTGATCTTCCTGCCTGAATCATTGGGATTATAGATGTGCACCATCATGCCTGGCGGGGGCAAGACTTTCTCTGCCAGGGAGTCTGGCTAATGAGGACTGAGTTGGGAGGTGAGGGGATTTCAGGAAAAGGCGATGAGAGAGAAAGAGAGAGAGAGAGAGAGAGAGAGAGAGAGAGAGAGAGAGGGAGAGAGAGAGAGAGAGAGAGGAGCACATAGAAGGGGTTAATTTCAAATGCTGTTTCCTGCTGGCAAGCTGGGTGACCTTGGCAAAACTTCCAAACTTGCAAGATCTCAGTTTCTTGGTCTGTGAATTGGGCATAATTGCATAAGGTTGTTTTGAAGATAAAATAAGACATATAGCCAGGTGCTGGGGCACACATCTGTAATCCCATTGACTCAGGAGGCTAAGGCAGGAGGATATCAAGTCCCAAGCCAGCCTTGGCAACTGAGTGAGATCCCGTCTCAAAATAAAAATAAAAAGGGCTGGGCATGTAGCTCAGTGGTGGAAGGCCCTGGGGGCGGGGGGGGGGGGGAGTGCGGGGGAGGAAATAATACATATGTAAAACACTCACAACATCTGGCACAGCAGACCCTCAAGTACAGATACCCACGATTCTTGTTATTATATTGCTGCTGTCCTATACAAAATCCCCCCAACCCCCACCACCAAGAACTGATTTGGTGTTTATTAGCATTATCTTACAATTCCAATTATAGTTATAGTTCTCAATTTAGGAAAAGGGGTATATTGAAGGTCGGAGGATGAAGCATCTAGCCAAGGTCCCAGTGACTGATTTCTAACAGCCCCGGATTTGAGTCTACACCAAGCAGTCGCAGCTTCAGGGTTTTGCATACATCGCCCCCTAGTGGTTCTGCGATTGAACTTCTCTCCAACAAAGGGGCAGAGACTGAATGAGAGACACTGTATGTCTGCAGCAGGGGCTGACAGACAGACATTAAGATCAAGAAAAAAGGGTTGGGGAGATAGCTTAGTTGGTAAAGTGCCTGCCTTGCAGGCACAGAGCCCTGGGTTCAATCCCCAACACCACCTCCCCCCACCCCCCGCAAAAACAAAACAAAACAAAACAAAAAAAAAAACAAACCAAAAAACAACAACAACAAAAAAAAACAAAGTTCAAGAAGAAGACACACCATGAGCAACTGTCCTAGCAACGGACTCACACCCCAAGGCAGAGACAACTGCTTGACCGTGGCAGTCCATAAACCCACCTGGGGCAGGATGTACCCTCGGAAGCAAGTGGTCCTTGTGAGGGCGTGTGGCATTCCCATGGGCACCAGCGCCAGCAGCCGCTGTGCCTCGTGCAGAACTGCATCTGTGTAAGGAAGGCGGGCGCGGTCCCCCAGGCTCGGCGCCTGGCCAGCCCCCAGTTCCCGTGTCAGTTCCTCCCGCACGCGCTCTGCACACAAGAGAAGGGGTGAGGGGTCAAGGGTGGGAGGGAAGGTGGGAGGGTGGGACCCTGCAAGGCTCCTCTTGGCTGCAGGGGTTTGGGGTGAGGCAGGCAGGGATGGCGGGGAGGGGCAGTCCCCCAGCCTATGTAGGGAACATTTCATTTCACATTAAGGGAGGATACCATTATTTATCTCCTTTTCCCAGATAAGGAAACTGGAAGCCTGTCACCTGCCTGATGTCACAGCTAATTTCACCAAAGCCACCAGGTCCCCAAGTCCCTTCTTCCAAATTCGTCCGCGCCACTGGCCTGTGTTTAACACAGCTGCCTGACCCGGAAATGCTGCAATTCCTTGGGGCTCATTCCCAGCCCTGCCTCTTACCCGCACACACTCTATCACTGTGGCAGGTCAGTTCCGGTCCAGGCTCTGATGACCCCACATTTTAAAATCTATAGTCCTGACTTGTATATCTTGTGGTCTCCTAGATCCCTCCTCCTTGGTGGCACCAGACTCTACTCAAATTATTCCAAACTGGCCTCACTGTCTTCCTTGCCAGCTCCTTCCGCATCCTTCCTGTCCCCAGCTTAGGGTGGGCCCTTCTCCAGCCAGAAACTGGAGCTTGTCTCTGCGTATCTCCGTCCTTTGTTCTCCAGACCTATCTGTTCTGCCCCTCTTCCCTCTTCACAGCCTGGTCCAGCTCTGTCCTCCCTGTTCAGGTCCCTCTCCTCCTCCTTGGGTCCCTGGCATCAGCTCTCACCCTTTATAATCTGCTTCTTCAGGCAGAGCACAAAGGTTTTTTCTAAAATGTGAAATGGACCTTGTGTTCCCCTGCTCAAATTCTTTCATGGCTCTCCATGGCCAAGGATCAGGCATATTATGTTCTCCCAAGGTGACAGGTCTTGACAAGTCCCTGCAGCCGTCTCCTGCCTGTGTGTCATCGTGTTCCATACCGCAACTGGCAGCTCCCACTTTCTCATTGCTCAGGTACCCCAGATGCTCATTCCTGTCCCCAGGTTCTGGCTCAGCCTCTGCTCTGCCTGCTCATTTCCCCTACTTCCCGTCCGGGGGCGTGGCTGGTGGAAAAGGCTCTTACTTTGGACCTGAGGATATTTCAGCAGGAGCAGGAGGGCGTATCGGATGGTGGCACCTACTGTCATCGTCCCAGCAAACAACAGATAAGTGACTGTCATCAGTAAATTCTTCTCAGTGAATTCCGTGTTGCGGTTTTGTTCCTCCTGGGAGAAACCAGGGAGAGAGGCTCAGAGAACACAGGTTGTGGGAAATAGAGGTCTAGGGGAGCCAGGTCTGGGGTGCAGCACAGCAAGTTAAATGAACTGTCAGGGATTTTAAAGAAATATTTGGGAAAAGTGGAGAAGTGGGCTCCTGATGCTTGTTCTGGTTGAAAAGTTTTAAAACATGAAAGAGAATGTTAATATTCCAAAGGACAGAAAATGCGGGGCATGGTGGCACACACCTGGAGTCCCAGCTACTCAGGAAGCTGAGGCAGGAGGGTTCTAAGGCCAGCTGGGCAACTTGGTGAGACCCTGTCTCAAAATTTAAATAAAAATGAGCCAGGTGTGGCAGCGCAAGCCTGTAATCCCAGCTGCTCAGGAGGTTGCAATAGGAGGATAGAAAGTTCAAAGCCAGCCTCAGCAACTCAGTGAGGCCCTAAGCACCTTGGGGAGACTCTTTCTCTAAATAAGATATAAAAAAGAGCTGGGGATGTGGCTCAGTGGTTAAGCACCCCTGGGTTCAATTCTGGGTACCAAAAAATAAAAAAAATTAAAAATGAGGGCTGGGCATGTTTCTCAGTGGTTAGAGTACTTGCTCAGCTGTTTGAGCCCCTGGGTTCAATCTTCAGTGTCATGCACACACACACGGTTAAAATGGTAAATTTTAGGTGTATTTTATTATGATTAAAAGTTTTATGGGGCTGGGGTATAGTTGTTCAGTGGCAGAGCATGTCTGAGGTCCTGGGTACAATCCCTAGTTCTCCCCCCAATATCCCTGCTAAAAGATATATATATATATATATATATATATTTTTTTTTTTTTATTATATATATTTTTAATGATTTTTTTCCCATTCAGTGCTGGGGATTCAATCAAGGGCCTTGTTATGGTTTAGAGGTGAGGGGTCTCCCAAAAGCTCATGCGTGAGACAATGCAAGAAAACTTAGAGGTGAAATGATAGGGTAGATAGTATTAATCTAATCAGTGCATTAATCCCCTGATGGGTAACTGCAGGCAGGTAGGGTGTGGCTCGAGGAGGTGGGTCGTTGAGGGCAAGCTTTTTGGGTATATATTTTGTTTGTGGAGAGGGAATCTTTCTCTCTCTACTTCCTGGTACCACGTTCCCAGCTGCTTTCCTCTGCTACAACCTTCTGCCCTAATGTTCTGGCTTTCCTTGGGCCCACGGTATTGGAGTCGGCCATCTATGGACTAAGACCTATGAAACTGGGAGCCCCCAGACCAACTTTTTCTCCTGTAAAATTGTTCTCGTCAGGTTTTTTGGTCTCAGCATCAAAAAAGCTAACTAAAACAGGCCTCAAGCACACTAAGTATGTGCTTTACCACAGAGTTGCTCCAAGTCTGAAAAAAAAAAGGTTAAAAATAAAAAATGAGCTGGGTGAGGTGATGTACTCCTGTGATCCCAGTGATTTGGGAGGCTGAGGCAGGAGGATCCTTAAATTCAAGGCCAGCCTCAGCAACTTAGGGAAACCCTCAGCAACTCAGCTCAATGCTAAAGTACCCCGGGGTTCAATCCCCAGTGCCACCAAAAACAAAACAAAACAAAAAAACTTCACCAAAACAACAACAAAAAAACCTTTCTGTTTCTCTGTGAATGAGATGGCTACATTTGTTGAAAGGATGTGGTTCTGAGCATCCTCCATAATTTCATAGTTTGTAAATTTGAAACAAGTTTCCTTGGGAGTCACCTTATTTCTAATTTTTTAAATATAATAATAAATTGTTCTCATAAAATTTGTAAAGTAGACTCATATATATATATATATATATTTTTTTTTTTTTTTCTTTTTTGGTACTCAGGGACATTCAACCACTGAGCCACATCCCAGCCCTTTTTTATATTTTATTTAGAGACAGGCTCTCACTGAGTTGCTTAGGGCCCCACTAAGTTGCCGAGGCTGGCTTTGAACTCGTGACCCTCCTGCCTTAGCCTCCCGAGCTACTGGGATTACAGGCACGCATCACCTTGCACGGCTAAAATTTTAAATTGTAAGGTTTCATTGTTAAATGATTGTAATTCATATGAAGCGCATATCCAGTGTGAATAGGGGGAGTGGGGGGGGTGAAGAATGCTGGGGGCAGGACCTGAAACAGGCTGAGGGAAGAACAGAGGTGACAGGCAAAGGGACAGAGACACCTGCACTGAAGTCACTCCAAGGGTGGGGGTGAGGGGAGCCAGGGAGAACAGCACAGAGAGACAGACAGAGGGATGAGGCACAGGGAGGCAGATGGAGCGGTGTGTGCACATGCAGAGACGCATACATGGGGACATGCAGAGAGACAAAAGGATCCAATGGAGATTCCCCAGGTACAGGTGGCCCTGGGGCCAGCCAGACCACTAACTCCATTTAAGACAGATTCACACTTCCTTCCCTCTCCTTCCCCACCTGCGCCATCTTTAGCAGGAAGGCATCCACAACATCGCGTGCGGGTCCTGAGCTGTCCAGGCTCCCCTGATGCCGTTGCACCTGCTGGGCAGCGAAGGCGGCCAGGGTGCCCAAGTGGTGGAGGAGTTGTGTGTGGGGGCCTGGCAGGGGTTGCAGGAGCCAGGAGAACATCTCATAGGTCTGTGGGTGGAAGGGCAGCTGGTTCTCAGAAGGCTTGGAAGGAACCTTTGGGGACAGGGGCTAGAGAGGTGTCCCACCAACTTACCTGGCCCCATGGGGAGCTGATTCCCAGCAGAGTACCACTAGCTGCCTGGATCATAGCCTGGAACTCCTTGTCCTTGTAGGGGAAGCGGAGGCCAAAGGTGAGGGAGCAGATGACGTTGGAAGTGGCCTGGGCCAGCAGCAGGGAGGGATCAAATGGATGTCCTGGGGGATGTGAAGGGCAGGGGTGCTAGGATGGCACTGGGCAGACCCATGAATACAGAGTGGAGGCCCAACTAGAGAGAGACAGATAGGCTGTGCCTGTCATCCCAGTGACTTAGGAGGCCGAGGCAGGAGGATCACAAGCTTGAGGCTAGCCTCAGCAACTTAACAAGATCCTGAGGAACTTATCATGATCCCATCTAAAAATAATAAATAAAAAGGACTGAGAATGTAGCTGAGTTAAAATCATCCAATCCCTAGTTTGGAGAGAGAGAAAGAGAGAGAGAGAGAGAGAGAGAGAGAGAGAGAGAGAGAGAGAGAGAGAGAGAGAGAGAGAGGAGAGGAGAGGAGAAGAGAAGAGAGATAAAGTTAAGAGAAATGGGTAAATGGAGAGAGAGACAGAGAGGGTTATAGACAAATAGAGAAAGATGGGCAGAAAGAAACGGTGGACAAGAGAAAGAAAAGAGGAAAAAAGAGAGATGGAGGCCCCCAAAGAGGGAGGTGACAGCACCAGGGACACAGAGATGATGCTGTGACATCCACATGGGGCAACAAGACAGAAACGGTGAAAGTAAGCTGAGACCCCAGCCCAGCCCCAAAGCCAGGCTTCCCACCCCTCCCCCACTCAGCCAGGGCCCTTGCACAGACCCCTCCCTGCTGACCTTCTGTCTCCCGGAATGCCTCCACCAGACACCTGGCCTCCGCCTGGATCAGCTCCTCGCCTTCTCGCTTCCCCATGCCCAGGTCCCGCAAAGCGAGCATGGTGAACTTCCTTAGCTGCCTCCATCGCTCCCCGTTGGCAAAGAAAACTCCTGTGGGAAGTCTAGGCTCAAGAGCACTGATCCCTTCCTCCCAGGGAGGCGCCCCCAATCGGTCCCTATTCTGAGTCCATACCAGCCTCCCCTAGGCATGAGGACTCAATAGGTGCTCAAGAAATGCATAGGGTAACTGGGATGATCCAGGCTCCTTCTGCTCTGTGATTAACCAGGGTGAGTAAAGATTCCTTCTTTCCTTCCACCCCATTCACCTTTCCACCTTCTTTCTTCTTCCTCCCATCTGTCCATCCTAGCTGTTATAGAGCACCACTGGATCCTCCACCCCACAGATGGGAGGATGAACAGAGAGGGAGGAGGATGGGACCGAGCTGCTTCCCCCTTTATTCCAGACACCTGCTCTGGACAGCCTGTCCCTTGCTCTGAGTTGCGTGTTTCTACCTCTTGAATGCTGGCCCATAGTGGCCTCCTGGACCGACTCCTCCTCCTGGGTGTCCCCTGTTCTTCCCCGTGTCCCCTCCACCCCTGTTCCAAACTGGCCTCAGTATCTCTCCTTCCCCATCCTGTTCCCTGCCCCGACGAGCCGGGGCCCTTCCTGCCCCTCTGCAGCAACTAGTGAACCTGGATCACAAAGTCAAGGTCAGCCTGGGCAACCTAGCAAGATGCTGTCTCAAAATAAAAACGGCTGGGGAGGTAGCTCAGTGGTAAAGCACCCCTTGGTTCAATTCCCAGTACTGAAAACAACTAATTAACTAAATAAATAGATAAAATACTTCAAGGTTTCCAGGAAATGCTCTGGTGTGACTCACAGGCCCTACATGATCAGGGTCTCCCGACTTCTTGGCTTTATTACTCATCCCTGGCCTTCTCTCACTTCCTGCCGCTGCTGCTCTCTCTGCCCATATGCCTCTCAGAATCTCCACTCTAGATGAACTAACTCCACTTATGTCTCAGCTTAAATGTCACTGCCTCTGAGAAGCTGTCCCCAAACCCCCGCATGCCACCCCCAGAACAAGGTCCTATGTCCAGCTCTCAAAGCTGCACTTCATTTGAGAAGCCGTTCCCTTCCTCCGTTGTCCTATTACTAGCCCCCTCTCTCACACTGAGAGGACACTGGCACAGGGCAGGCACCATGGGGCTGTCGGTGAATACTTGTGCTTTTGTTCAATCTGGTCCTTCTGCCTGGAACATCCTTCCCTCTTATCCCGAGTCTCAACTCAGACATCTTCTCTTCTGGGCCCATTTCTTGGATGTTCCCCACCCGACAGTCTGAGTTAGTCGCCTTTCTGGGTTCCTATAATCCCAGGGCTTCCCCCAGGCCAACCTGAGCCTCCCCATTGTGGCCAATCCCATTGAGCTGTCATTGTCTGGTGACAGATCTGTCTCCTCACTAAGCCTGGGTGCTCTGGGGGAGCAAGACAGGGGCAGAGTCACCAGTGAAGCAAAGCACTGGTCGCTTCTTTCTGTCTTAACCCAGAGAATACTTTCTGTATTTTGAGTGTTTGTCTATCAATTTCCAGAGTCTTGAAAGTTCTCCCACCCTGGGGCCTCACCCGGACCAGGGATCGTTATCATTGATACAACCTGGTAATGAGTATGTGCGCGGCCCAGTCCTCATTTTATCCTTAGGACAACCCTATGGGATGGGCACAATCCTCATCCCATTTTGCAGACAAAGAAACAGAGGCACTAAGCTACATGCAAAAGGCACACACCTGTAAGTGGGGGCAAGACCCATCAGCCGGCACCTCCTCTCATGACTCACCATGACCATCAAAAGTCTGGTCCAACGTTGCCAGGGTTCCCCGCCCACTGAATTCCTCGGCTTGACCTCCCAAGGCCTCCTGCACGGCCTCGTGCCCAACCAGGACCACCACTGGCCGCCAGGGGCCCAGGTGCACAGTGAACACCGGCCCATACTTTTCACTTAGCTGAGGACAGAGAGGGAGAGGGGGCCAGCTGCTGTGGGGCAGGGACTGCCTCTGTCAGCCAAGCACTCTCCATTCTGATGGAACCCTGTCCCTGGAGAAGCCATCTGGTCTGGCAGAAGCCAGGAACCTGTCCCCTCCCGCCAAGCAGAAACAGCCCCCTCGGAGGCTAGTTCTCTTTTTGCACCGGGCTCCCAGACCCCTTCCTCAAACATACCCTCTCATCCCATCCCCCTACTTCTTGCCAAGCCCTCACCTCTGATCCTGGGACAGTTCAAAACCAGTTTTGGGCTCCATAACTTCCGCTCTCCCCATCCCCTCTCCATCACTGCTAAAACCTCAAATTCTAGAGCAGATACTGCTGAGCACCGCCCCACCTTCTCCCCAACACACCCGCCCCCTTTCTATGTCCTTAAAGTCTCTCAGAATTCTCTAGAATGGGGAACCTCTTCCCACCGCCCCCGGAAAGTTGGGACTGCTTCCCCTCTTCCCACCAGTCCCAGGAACTCAGCTCCCGGTAGCTGCGCTACACCTGTCCTCCCACCCCCACGGCTCTGAAGGCAGTAGTCCTGGAGGCTGCCTCTTCCCAGCCTGCAGTCTTCTGACATCCCTGGACCTCCACAGCACCCCAGGGACCCTCCCTCTTTTCTTCTCAGTCCCCTGCTGAGGATAATTCCCCTCCTTCTGGGACATGCCCGGTACCACCAGCTGCTCTTGAAGGCTCCAGCCTCTCATCGTTGGTCCCTGCCCCTGGCTCCCCAGCATTCTGGGGGCCTCTCTACTCTGGGACCCCTGCCCCTATGTATCTTGCTTCTAGCTCTCAACCCCTCTCCAGGAATCTGGGGGTTCTGCCCCTCCCAGCCCTGGCCCTCCAGCCCAGGATACTCTCCAGGGTACCCCTCTCCTTCTCAACCCTGCACCACTTGCTCCTGACCCCATCTCGCAGGGCACCCCTAGCCCCGTTGCCCCGTCCTAGGATACTCGAGGACCCCTGTACCCTGGCACTTGATTCCTCGCACAGAGGATCCTCCACCCCCAGCCAGGTCCTCTTCGCAGCCCCTCACCTGCAGGAGGCCGGAGTACAGCGCCCCGGGACGCAACTGCAGGAGGTTCCCCAGCAGGGGCAGGGGCGCGGGCCCCGGGGGCAGGTGGGCTCGGGCCCGAGTCCGGGGCAGCGCCAGCGTCAGCAGCAACACCAGCAGCAGTACTAGCAGCAGCACCCAGGTGCCGGTGGCCTCCATCTCGCAGGTCGCCTCTTTCTCCTCCCCGATGCTTCTTGAGGCTGGGCCAGTTAGGGGCGGGGGCCAGGCGGCTCCCTCCTCAACGAAATCAGGCGGAGGTGGGTGGGCAGCTAGCCTATCCCCTTACCTACTGGCTGGCTTCTCTCCCCGCTGTCGGGTCTCTTTCAGACCACCGCCGCTGCCGCCTGATGTTGGGGACATACGCAAGGAACGGATATCCCAGGTCACCTAGTTTTTCCCGGGCTTCGGGGTTAGTGGGGCGGAGACAGCGCCTTGGGCCCCAGGTAAGCGTAAGCAAACAAGAGCAACCTGAGAGCCAGGAGACTTTGGCTGCCTGTAGGCGGCCACGCCTCGCGCCTGGCGGCGACCTGGCGCAGCCCTCCTCGGTTCTTTCCTCCCACCGCAGTGTTACTTGGGTGTGCGAGCGTGCGTGTGTGCACGCAAGTGCGGTAGTTTTGAGCCTCTAGCATCTTCATGAACTTGGAAGAGGGACTTGACCTTTAACGATTAAGAATCTGAAGTCGAGAGGTAGATCACTTGCCTAGCATATGCCAGGTCTTGGTTTCAATCTCTAAGGAAAAGGGGGAAAAAATCTGTTAGCTCTAGATCTTGAGGCTAAATGACAGCTAGTATTTGGATCCAGATCAGTCTGATTCATTGATTCATTCACTTACAGGCATCTTGCATAATGATTATGGTTAGGAGCTTGACAGCTGAAGGCAGATTACTTAAATTCACAGCTGGGCTTTTCTGTGCATTAACTTGTACAATGGGGCTAGTTTTCAGGATTAAATAGGTACATATCTGCACACAATTTAAAACAGAGTAAGGTGCATATATAACAAGTACTAAATACATGTTAGTTATTATTTCTGCAAATAATTGTTATGGAGAGCCAGGTGCAAACGCCTGTAATCCCGGGGACTTGGGAGGCTGAGGCAGTAGGATTGCAAATTCAAATGCAGTCTCAGCAACTTAGTGAGGCCCTAAGCAACTTAGTGAGACCCTGTCTCAAAATGAAAAAAATAAAAATAAAAAGGATTGGGAATGTGACTTGTGATTAAGCACCCCTGGGTTCAACCCCTGGTGCCGATAAACAAATACATAAATAAACAAATAAATAAAATAATCATTGTTATAGAGGTCCAAGTACAAACACGAATTTGTTCTACAGGGACTGCTGAGGCAGGAGGTGGCAAGTTCAAGGCCAACCTAGGCAACTTAGTCTGACCTTGTCTCAAAATAAAATTTAAAAGGGGCTTTGGGTATAGCACCCTTGGATTCAATCCCTGGTACAGAGAAAAAGAAAAAAAGGCTTTGTTCTAGACCTGAGGATGCATTCTGAGCAATCCAGAGAAGGGCCCTGATCTCTCTGAGCTCATATCCACAAGCAAATTAAGTTGAAAATAGATAATCAGTAAGTAGAGAGGCTTTCTGGGGGACTGGGTTTATTGAAGAAGAGAGAGAGTCATATGTGGGGGGCGGGGAACCAAGTAAGTCTTATTCGGTGCTGTATCCCAAGCATCTAATACAGTGCCTTGCACATAGCAGGTACTCAATAAATATTTATTGCATCACCGATCGAATCTAGAGCTGGGGGCAGCTGCGTGTGCCTGTAATCCCAGCTACTGGGAAGTGGAGGCAGGAGGATTGCAAGTTTCAGGCCAGCCTCAGCAACTCAGAGGCCCTAAGAAACTTAGTGCAACTCTGTCTCAAAATACAAAAATTTAAAAGGTCTGGGGATGTGGCTCAGTGATAAAGCACCTCTGGATTCAATCCCCACTACCAGATAAATAAATAAAAAATAAATAAAAAAATAAAAAGATCTGGGGATGTAGCTCAGTGTAAAGTGCACCAGGGTTTTATTTACCAAAAATAAATGAAATAAACAAATAAATAGAGAGATAGGGTTGAGGACATTGCTCAGAAGTGGGGCACTTGCTTATCATGTGGGAGACTGAGGGTTCAATTCCCAGAATCAAGAAAATGTAAATGAATGAATGAATAAATAAAAGATCCACTGTAGGAGATAGGATCCCAGAGGTCTCTAGGGACTGTTTTGCAAGGCAGGACTGCATTTTGGAAAGACTTTGCATTTTATTTCTGGTGCAGAAGGGAAGCAGTTTTGTCTCTCTGTCTCCTGGTGTGATGTGCTGAGCTGCTTTCCTCTGCCATACGCTTCTGCCCTAATGTTCTGCTTCACCTTAGTCCCTGAGGAATAGAGTCAGCCACCAATGGACTGAGACCTCTGAAACCATCCATGAATCTCCAAAATAACTTTTCCTCCACTAAAAAAAAAAAAAAAAAAGGGAAGCAGTTTTGGAAGGTTCCCAGCAGAGCAGTTACTGTGTTGCTTTGCATTTTCATTTAACATTTTAGTTTGAAAACTTTCAAATGTACAGTGAACACCTGTATATGGTAGGAGAGAGAACACTTTCTTACTATACTCCGAAGTTTCAATAATTGAGTTTATGAGATAAACAGAATAGATAGGTTATTGGAAGAAAATTTTAATTATGTGCATGTGCACAGGAATTCTAGAAAACAGAAGGGCTGATTGAAGTTTATTAAGCATCATGAGCTAAGGAAAGAAATAGGGAATTGGACTCTGGGTTGGGGACAAGCCAGAGGAAGGCGAGATTTGTAACTGCATGGTGAATGAAGGCTGCAGATAAAGTCTCTCAGCTAATAGAAGTGATCTCAAAGCAGTTGCCTTCCTGATCTAGGAATTTTACTAATACTGATTTTCTTTGGAGATGT
The DNA here is from genome assembly GCF_902686455.1 of Sciurus vulgaris. Taxonomy (NCBI): domain Eukaryota; kingdom Metazoa; phylum Chordata; class Mammalia; order Rodentia; family Sciuridae; genus Sciurus; species Sciurus vulgaris. Next base: position 52,154,855 of record NC_136478.1, on the reverse strand, counting down.
GCATTTGTTTTACAAAAGACAGCTTCTCCTGTCTGCAGTTTTCCAAAATATGTCAAAGAAATATGTCTTGGGGTGGTGCATTCTGGTCTCCGATGATCATATTTTGGGGTGATATGTTCTGAGTCCCAACAATACTCAACACCTAGATTCTACCAATAATATTTTATTGAACATTCTTTGTTATGCCTCTATTTCTCTTGTCCCATTAACCCAACTTATTATTTTCTTTTCTGGATGTATTTCAAAGTCATGTCACAGGAGAAAAGATGTCTCTGAAGAAGGGTCTGGGAAGTTTCCAGAGAGAAGGGAAAACTTGACTCAGGACCAGTGGGGTTCTTGGCATATGTGATGGAAAAGAATTTCAGCACGCGCCAACGGCATAGTCAGAGGTTTATTTAGGAAAGTAGATGAACATTCAAGGGAGCATGCGGAACAACTCCTTGGTGTGGAGAGGCTGGTGTTAGGGGCTGGACTGGAGGTGGAATCAGGACAGAGTTACACAATTTCATGTCAGTTTTCTCGTACTTGTTGTGCATTACCCTGGTGTTACAAAGGCATGCCACTCTGGAGTTGCAATTGTTCATGGGTGTTTTCTGCATTTCAGTGGTTCATGGGCAATTCCTTTGAGACTCAGTATCTCTCCCTTTATTACCAAATTCCTATCTCAGTCAGTTGCACACTCCTCTACACTTTAATCCCAAATACATCCCAAGCACTTCAGATGGGTATCATTACCTGGAGTTCAATGTTTCTTAACATGTAATTTTACATACCATGGTACAGTGAGATGCAGACTTTTTTTTTTCAGTGCTGGGGATAAAACCCAGGGCTTCACACTTGCTAAGCAAGTGCTTCACCATTGAAATACACCCCCAGCATACCCCCTCCCCCTGCTTTTTTTTTTTTTGCAGTTCCTGCAATTGAACCCAGGAGCATTCTGCCTCTGAGCTGCATCCTAAGCTCTTTCTTTTTATTTATTTGTTTATTTTATTATTATCATTATTTTTTTACATGTCTTTTTAAAATTTATTCTTTTTTTAAAATTTATTTTTATTGTAAACAAATGGGATACATGTTGTTTCAGTTTGTACATGGAGTAACAGCATACCATTTGCATATTCATATATTTACATAGAGTAATGATGTTTGATTCATTCCATTATATTTTCCTTCCCTCCCACCCCTCCCATCTCTCTTTTCCCTCTATACAGTCCCTCCTTCCTCCATTCTTGTCCCCCTCCCACCCCCCATTAAGTGTCATCATCCGCTTATCAGCGAGATCATTCCTCTTTTGGATTTTTGAGATTGGCTTATCTCACTTAACATGATATTCTCCAATTTCATCCATTTGCCTGCAAATGCCATAATTTTATTATTCTTTATAGCTGAGTAATATTCCATTGTATATATATACCACAGTTTCTTTATCCATTCATCAATTGAAGGGCATCTAGGTTGGTTCCATAGTCTGGCTATTGTGAATTGAGCCGCTATGAACATTGATGTGGCTGTGTCTCTGTAGTATGCTGATTTTAAGTCCTTTGGGTATAAGCCGAGGAGTGGGATAGCTGGGTCAAATGGTAGGTCCATTCCAAGTTTTCTAAGGAATCTCCACACTGCTTTCCAGAGTGGCTGCACTAATTTGCAGTCCCACCAGCAATGTATGAGTGTACCTTTTTCCCCACATCCTCTCCAACACTTATTGTTGCTTGTATTCTTGATAATCACCATTCTAATTGGGATGAGATGGAATCTTAGTGTAGTTTTGATTTGCAATTCTCTTATTACTAAAGATGGTGAACATTTTTTCATATGTTTGTTGATTAGTTGTAGATCTTCTTCTGTGAAGTGTCTGTTCATTTCCTTAGTCCATTTGTTGATTGTGTTATTTGTATTCTTGGTGTAGAGTTTTTTGAGTTCTTTATATATTCTGGAAATTAGTGCTCTATCTGAAGTATGAGTGGCAAAGATATTCTCCCACTCTGTAGGCTCTCTCTTCGCATTGCTGATAGTTTCCTTTGCTGAGACAAAGCTATTTAGTTTGAATCTATCCCAGTTGTTGATTCTTGCTTTTATTTCTTGTGCTATGGGAGTCCTGTTAAGGAAGTCTGATCCTAAGCCAACAAGGTGAAGATTTGGACCTACTTTTTCTTCTATAAGATGCAGGGTCTCTGGTCTGATTTCAAGGTCCTTGATCCACTGTGAGTTGATTTTTGTGCAGGGTGAGAGATAGGGGTTTAGTTTCATTCTGTTGCATATGCATTTCCAGTTTTCCCAGCACCATTTGTTGAAGGGGCTATCTTTTCTCCATTGCATATTTTTGGCACCTTTGTCTAGTATGAGAAAATTGTATTTATTTGGGTTTGTGTCCATGTCCTCTATTCTGTACCATTGATCTACCTGTCTATTTTGGTGCCAATACCATGCTGTTTTTGTTACTATTGCTTTGTAGCATAGTTGAAGTTCTGGTATTACGATACCCCCTGTTTCATTCTTCCTGCTAAGGATTGCTTTAGCTATTCTGGGTTTCTTATTCTTCCAGATGAATTTCATGATTGCTTGCTCTATTTCTGTGAGGTATGTCATTGGAATTTTAATTGGAATTGCATTGAATCTGTATAGCACTTTTGGTAGTATGGCCATTTTGACAATATTAATTCTGCCTATCCACAGGAACACGGGAGATCTTTCCATCTTCTAAGGTGTTCCTTAATTTCTTTCTTTAATGTTTTGTAGTTTTCATCGTAGAGATCTTTTACCTCTTTGGTTAGATGGATGCCCAAGTATTTTATTTTTTTTGAGGCTATTGCAAATGGAGTTATTTTCCTCATTTCCCTTTCAGCTGTTTCGTCGCTTGTATATAAAAATGCTGTAGATTTATGTGTGTTGATTTTATAGCCTGCTATTTTGCTGAATTCATTGATGAGGTCTAGAAGTTTTCTGGAGGAGGTTTTTGGATCCTCTAAATATAGAATCATGTCATCTGCAAATAGTGACAGCCTAAGTTCCTCTTTTCCTATTCGTATCCCTTTAATTTCTTTAGTCTGCCTAATTGTTCTGGCTAGAGTTTCGAGGACAATGTTGAATAGAAGTGGTGAAAGAGGACATCCCTGTCTTGTTCCCGTTTTTAAAGGGAATGGTTTCAGTTTATCTCCATTAAGAATGATGTTGGCCATGGGCTTAGCATAAATAACCTTTACAATGTTCAGGTATGTTCCTACTATCCCTATTTTTTCTAGTGTTTTGAGCATGAAGGGCTGTTGTGTTTTGTCAAATGCTTTTTCTGCATCATTTGAAATAACCATATGATTCTTGTCCTTAAGTCTATTGACATGATGGATTACGTTTATTGATTTACGAATGTTGAACCATCCTTGCATTCCAGGGATGAACCCCACTTGATCGTGGTGCACAATTTTCTTAATATGTTTTTGGATACGGTTTGCTAATATTTTGTTAAGGATCTTTGCATCTATATTCATCAAGGATATTGGTCTAAAATTTTCTTTCCTTGATGTGTCTTTGCCTGGTTTGGGTATGAGGGTGATATTAGCTTCATAGAATGAGTTCGGTAGGGTACCCTCCTTTTCTATTTCCTGGAATACTTTGAGAAGTATTGGAATGAGTTCTTCTTTGAAGGTCTTGTAGAACTCAGCTGAGAATCCGTCTGGTCCTGGGCTTTTCTTGGATGGTAGATTTTTAATGGCTTCTTGTATTTCATTGCTTGATATTGATCAGTTTAAATCATGTACGTCCTCCTGGTTCAGTTTGGGAGGAGCATATATCTCTAGAAATTTGTCAATGTCTTCGGTACTTTCTGTTTTGTTGGAATACAGATTTTCAAAGTAGCTTCTCATTATGTTCTGTATCTCAGTGGTGTCTGTCATGATATTTCCTTTATCATTATTTTTTGTGATAGAGTCTTGTTAAATTACTGAGGGCCTCATTTAGTGGCTGAGACTGGCCTCCAACTTGTGATGGATCCTTCTGTCTCAGCTTCCCAAGTCACTGGGATTACAGGCTTGGGCATGGCTCCCCTGGCCCTTTTTATTTTGAGACAGAGTTTTGCTAAATAGCCTAGGCTGACCTTGGACCTGTAATCCTTTTGCTTCAGAGTAGCAGGGATTAAAGATGTGCCATCACACCCAACAAAATGCTACATAGTAAGTGTATTATTGGATGCGATTTGGTAAACCCATGCATTTCTATAACCCCCAAGTCCTATCGGGATATTGAAAATTATCAACACCCCAGACATTTCCCTCAAGCTCCTTCTCATTCAATTACTTGCCTCTATGCCTTCCTTCCACTATAGATTAGTTTCATTTGCCTTTAAAATGACCCATCTGGCTGCAGTCAGTGAATGAATTGTGGAGGAGGGGCAGAAAGGAGGAAGAAGCCCAGTGGTGAGGTTGCTGGGAGTCATTGTGACAGTAACCTGGATTGGGGAGAGGGCAGTGGGGAGAGAAGGGAATCGATACATTGGATACATTTGGGATGCATTTGGAGGTTGAAGTCACAGGGAGGAACCAAGGTTAACTGTCAAATAAAACAAATCTGGCCTCAGGTAAAGAGAGACTCTTACAACAGGGAGAAAGAAACTATTTTAAAGACAGTGAACAAGAACCAGAAGGATATGTTTTCTAGTGAAAGCAATTTCTCCCCTACTCCTTGATTTTGCTGTGGGAAGATGATAGGCGTGTTAGCTGAGGACAGGACATGGCAGTACAGGAAGCTGTTGGAGCAGGCGTTGGGGAAGGGGATCAGGAATTCTCTTGGTTTCATGAAATTAGCTGTCCCAGGGGGAGAGCAGAGTCTGCAGTTTGTTCATTGCAGACAGGTTTGAGGTTGGATGCAGAACCTTCTAGAACCCTGAGAACTAAGAGCTGGCCACTACACTGTGGTAACAGTTGAGCCAGCTCCACTGTTTCCTTTGTCTCCAGTTTCAGGGCCTGGCCCTGTGATGTCAGAGCCGGGATCTAGACCAGAGGAAACTGCAGTCAAAGGTTTCCAGCCTCCAGAGAGCATTCTGGGCATGTTCTTGAAAGGAAGGTCTCTGGCCTCAAATAAAAATGACAAGATTGCAAAAATTGTGAGTCGAGTAGGGCACAGTGGCACACATCTGTAATCCCAGTGACTCAGGAGGCAGGCAGATTGCAAGTTCAAAGCCAGCCTTGGCAACTTAACAAGGCCCTAAGCAATTTAGTGAGACTTTGTCTCAAAATAAAATATAAAAAGGGCTGGGGATGTGGCTCAGTGGTTAAGCGTCCCCAGGTTAAATTCCTGGTACCAAAACCCCCTCCAAAAAACCCCAAACCAAAAAACAGTGAGTGGAATGTTTTCTTTTATTTTTGTGGTGCTGCAGATCAAACCCCGGGCCTCGTGCATACTAGGCAAGTGCCACTGAACAATATCCCTAACCCGACTGAGTTGAGTGTTTAAAGATGACCCATATTATAAGATTCTATGGATTAGAAAACTTAAAAAAAAAAAAAAAACAACAAAATTTAAAATTTCCTAAGTCTAGAGATTCTGGACCAGACTTCCTACTACCTTGGTAATAAATTCAGGTCCCTCACGTTGAGCCTACAAGGCTCCTTAGATTCTGTCCCCTGGCTGCTGCATCTGACATCATCTTGACTCACATTTGCCTCTTTCAGTTTCTCTAATGCCAAGCCAGCCTCAGGGCCTTGACACCTGCCTTCTACCTGAAGCACTTGGCCTTGCGATTGAGGCTAGTTCATTCTGTTTCCTGCTTAAAGACCAATCATGTGTAGACGAGACCCTCCCAGACCACACAAGCTATCTCCTGTGTCAACCTCTGGCTTTAATTTATTAAATAAGGCACTATATAAATATTAAATGAATTAGCTGGATGTGGTGGCATATCCCTGTAATCCCAGTGATTTAGGAAGCTGAGGCAGGAGGATGACAAATTTGAGGCCAGCCTAGACAACTTAATGAGCTTCTATCTCAAATTAAAAAAAACAAAAAGGGGGCTGGGAATATAGCTCAGTTGGTAGAGTGCTTGCCTCACAAGCACTAGCACAAGGCCCTGGGTTCAATTTCCAGCACTGCCAGGGGAGGGTTGGGGATTAAGATTAGTAATAGAGTGCCCCTGCATGTTCAATCCCTAGTACCTTAAAAAAATATAAAATGAATTAATATTTTAAAGCCATATAGTGCCAGCCATATAATGAGCTTTGAATGTATTTGTTAAATACATTAAAAAATAATTTTTTTTTTTTTTTTTGGATCGGGTCTCACTATGTTGCCTAGGCTGGGCTGGAACTCCTGGATTCCAGCAATCCTGCTTCAGCTATTCCAGAAGCTGAGAATACAGGTGGGTACCACCACCACCTCTTACCACCTGAAAGTCTCCTATGGGTTGATTTACATTTTTATATTCCTTTCCCCACCAGAATGTTCTATTTTGTTCGCTGCTGTATCCCCCACCCCCATCGAAAATAGTGCCTGACACATAGTAGGTACTCAACATTTTCTTGAATAAACGATTGGAATACAATTTGCAAGCCTCTGAAATTCATCGAAAAAGCAATCAAAGTTCCCAAATGTCGAGTCTGAACTTTAAATGTAAAGATTTGGAGTTTTCCAAAGTGATTTCGTAGTAACAGTTTCATCGCGGGCGGAACGTGGTCTCCCTAGTCTCCCTCCCACGCCGGATCCTCACCCTGGGCCAGGCTGCGTCCACACACAGTCCAGCTGTCCAGTCTGACCTCTTCCACACCCGCAGCTTCTTCCCCGCAGAAACCCATGGATCCATCTGCCGGCGCCCTAGCAACCTGAGTGTAGCAGCTCCAGAGGCTGCCGGCCCGGGGGTTCCAGCGGCTGAGTGATGGACGGCTTCTGGAAATAGCTGGGGCCTCGGTTCGTTTTGCCTGAACTCCTCCAGGCCTCTGGTTCCAGAATTTAGCTTGCAGTCCGGTCCAGAGCTCTCGGGGCCTTGCTTACCCGAGTCCCTCTCCTTCCCTTCTTCAAAGCAGCCTCACTCACAACCCAGAACTGGACAAAGAGGAAGTCCAAGAAGAGTCTTATTTGCATTCTGCTTTCCCTGGCCTCGGGCTTCCTCAGATTGGAAGAGCTTCCCTGGCTGGGAGTGATGTCAGAGCGTGGATTCTGTTACAGACGGTAATGCAGCAACGCTCTTTGCTCTGGTCAATCTACTGCGGTCTACTCTTCCCTGCCCCATCACCCTTCCTCTCCTTTTCGTCTTCCACCCTGATCGTTCTTTTGTGCATCCCGACTCTGCCCATTTCTCCTCTTGCGGTCCTCTCATCCCACCTGTAAGGAACTTAAAATCTTCCTCTCAGCCTGGCGCTGTGGCTCAGGAGGTCTGTAATCCCAGTCACTCGCAAGGTATTTTGATTTTTTTTTTTTTTTTTTTGGTACTGGGGACAACCCAGGGGAGCTTAATCACGGAGCCACATCCCCAGCCCTTTTTAATATTTTATTTAGAGACAGGGTCTCACTAAGTCCTTTAGGGCCTTGTTAAATTGCTGAGGCTGGCTTTGAACTTGCAATCCTCCTGGCTCAGCCTCCCGAACTGCTGGGTTTACAGGTGTGAGCCAAGCCCCTGGTTGGGGATTGAAAATTTAAGGCCGGCCTCAGCAATTTAGCGAGGCCCTAAGCAATTTAGCAAGACCCTGTATCAAAATAAGTAAATAAATAAATAAATAAAATCAAAAAGACTGGGGACGTAGCTCAGTGGTAAAGGGACCCTGGGTTCAATCCCCAGTACCACAAAACAACAACACAAAACAAAATGGCAAAAACCCCTTTTCAATTCTAGTTTCTGGAATAAATGTATAGTAGACAGATTAACAGGAGAAAAGCCATTTTTATTATGTGCACGTGCATGGAAGTCACAGAAACTAGGAGTCTCCAAGAAGTACCAGATAATGCAGTTTTTTCATACCATCTTGAGGCTTCAGAGATGAATAGGCCCTTGGGATTTCTGGGGAGTGAAGGAGGGAACCACAATTACTCAGGGTGAGGGGAGGCAATGGAGGAGGAACAAAGCTTATCTTGCTATTCAGATAAAGTCCCTCAGTAATCTCAGAATAGCCGACAGCCTGTGACAAGGTCCATTTTCTCAGCCAGGGCATGGTGGCACATGTGTGTGCCCCGAGAGACTCGGGAATCTGAGGAAGTAGGATCACAAGTTTGATGTCAGTCTGGGCAATTTAGTGAGACCCTGTCTCAAAAATATGAAAAAAGGGCTGGGGGTGTTGCTTGGCATAAAGCACCCCGGGGTCCCATCCCCAGGACTGCAAAAACCCCAAACAGAACCAAACAAAAACAAAGAAAAGAAACAAGGTGCACCACCAGGCCCAGTTCCCGTGAGTCAGTTTTACACCTAGGTCCTTCTTTAGGCAGATAAGGGGACCTCAGAGAAAACCTCTGCTTGCATCTGGTGTTCCCTGCTAGTGCCCCCTCAGCATGTGGGGCATGGTTTTCTGAGCCCCAACACACCCCTCTTCCGTCCCCTCACTCAGCCCTTCACGACATCCCTGGTCCTTGTCCTTACTTCATTTCTTGACACCTTCTGGGTACCATTCCTTGCAGCTGGGTGAGGATGGAGTAGGAAAAAATACGACTCTGCCCCTACAAATTCACATCGGGAAGACAGGCCTGAAAAAATAAAACTGCAGGAGTCAGTGACGGCTCTTGCTCTACCCCTGCCATCTTCACCTGGGTCCAAGTGGCATCTGGTTCCTTCTCACGTGTTTAAAAGATAATACAGGGTTGGGGAGGTAGCTCAGTTGGCAGAGCGCTTGCCTCGCATGCACAAGGCCCTGGGTTCAATCCCAGCACCACAAAAAAAAAAAAAAAAAAAAAGACATTTAAAAATCATTATTTCATAGTTCAGCAGACTTTCACTGATGAGCAATCAGGTCTTTTTCTCCTATCTGATGTAAAAAAAATAAAAATAAAAATAAAGATTTTTTCCATCACAGAGCTAAGGAGGACATTGGTTTGTACTGATCTTCTGCACTGGCCCCAACTCATGGTGGCTCATGCCTGTAACCCCAGCAGGTCTGGAGGCCAACAGGAGGATTGCAAGTTTGAGACTGGCTGGGGAGACTTAAGGAGACCTTCAGCAACTTAATGAGCCCCTGTCTCAAAAATAAGAAAAAAAGCTGGGGCTTTTGTACCTCTGGTTCAATCCCCAGTGTCGAAACAAAAAAACAAAAACAAACAAACTTTATATACAAAACAGCAAGTAACATATACCTATTCTTTTGCAACTGGACATTTTCTTTTGCAACTTGTCCATGTGTGTGTTTCTAGTTCATCTATCTTAACTCCTGGAAGATATTTCACAGAATGACCTTGACACAAAGTCTCTATCTATTTTCCCCAGGGTCAGATTTGATTTCTAGGTTGCTTCTAGTCCTTTTCTTTTGAAACTAGCCTGCCATGCTGGTGGTGCAGGCCTGTAATCCCAGTGGCTTGGCAGGCTGAGGCAGGAGGATCAGAGGTTCAAAGCCAGCCTGGGCAACTTAGTAAGGCTGTAAGCGACTTGGTGAAACCCTGTCTCAAAATAAAATGTAAAAAGGGCTTGGGATGTGGCTCAGTGGTCAAGCATCATTGGGTTTAATCCCTGGTCCCCCCCACCCACACACACAAAAAAATCAGCATGTCAGAGGAGGAGCGATGTCTCCAAAGAAGGGTCCCAGAAGTTCCCCGAGAGAAGAAGGAATTCCACTCAGGACCAGCAGGGTTCTTGGCATTCAAGATGGAAAAGAATTTCAGCTCACACCAAAGTCACAGAGGTTTATTTAGGAAAACAGATACATGTTCAGAATGGGACAATCTTAGAGAGAGAGAGAGAGAGAGAGAGAGAGAGAGAGAGAGAGAGACAGACAGACAGACAGACAGACAGACAGACAGACATGCCTTTGTGGGTAGAGCAAGGGTGCCCATTCAAGGGAAATGCAGGTTATCATCAGAGGGAGGGACAGCAACCAGTGGTTTGGCGTGTAAATATTTACAGAAGGACAGTTGCTAGACGGACTAGAAATGGAGCCAACCTGGAGTTACACAATGTCATGCCTGTGCTTGTGCATTGTCCTCCTGTTTCCTTGGCAGACAAGGGCATGGGTCAAAGGGCACAGAATGGGTCACTCAGGAGTTGTAATTTGTTTGTGGGCGCTTCCTTTGAGCTCAGTACTTCTCCCTTTAGTCCCAAGTTCCTATCTCAGGCACTGCATCTTTCTCTGGGTTGAGAACTTCATTTCAAATCCCTGAGTCACGGAGGTCTGTCTTCTGACTTCAGCATCTGGCTTTGATCTGCCTCCTTCCACCCCTCCCTCACGGGTTCAGCTGAGTCACTCTCCCACCTTCCCACGGGGGCCCTGTCCCAAGCTCATCCCAAAGCTCCTTACCTCTGGCCATTCCTCTCCCAGCTTCTCTGCATTTGCAGACAGATGTTCTTTTTTCAAAACAGTCTCAGCACTGGGGATGGAACCCATGGCCTGTATCTTAAGCTACATCCACAGCCCAGCTTGGAATCTTATACCTGAGATTATTTGTCTACCTTGTTCCTCTACCTAGACCAGAGCTGGGCCCAGAGGAGGACCAGTTCCCATCAGTCTTCCTCACCCCTGGAATCTTACCAGTCTCACTAGTGATTTGGGATTTAAGGCAAGAACTATCTTGGTGGATGAAAATATGTGGATCAGCTGATTGGTGGAGGTTGGTGGAGGTGGGCCGTGGAAGCCGGGTGAGGAGGTTTTAGAAAATGGGAGGTAGCAGGGGTGTCAGCTTAACGGTTTTGCTTTGAAAAAGAACAGGAAATGTCTGGGGAGAGGAGGGTGGAGCCTCTGGTTTGGAAACTTTAGGTAGCTGGAGTTACCTCAATTCAATTCTTTGCCCTGCCTCTTTGTGAGTCTTTGACCAAGTTTTTGACTTCTCGATTTTGTACATATGTAAGTGGGCCTAAACAATTGGATCGATTCTCCATTAACTCCCCCACCTTTTCTGGTATAGGATATTGGGACGTAGGGCTGCTTTCCCACTGAGCTACATCCCTAAGTCCTTTCTCTTTTCTTTGTTCTTTCTTTCTCTTTTGGTGAGGGGGCACTGGAGATTGAACTCAGGGGCGCTTAATCACTGAGCCACATCCCCAACCACTTTTACTTTTTATTTTGACACAGGGTCTCTCCCTAAATTGCTTAGAACCTTACTACGTTGTTGAGGCTGGCTTTGAACTTGGGATCCTCCTGCCTCAGCCTCCCAAGCTGCTGGGATTACCCGGGTGCTGCCACTGCACCTGGCAAGTTCTTTTTATTTTCTATCTTGAGACAGGGTCTCACAAAGTTGCCCAGGCTGGCCTCGAACTTTTGGTTTTCCTGTCTCAGCCTGACAAGTAGCTGGGGTCACAGGTGCGTGCCACCACGTCCAGCCTCAGCAGTTCTTTGAAGTAGGTATTAATCCTTGTCTTGGATTGAGGAATTTGGGGCTGAAGGACAGAAGGTTTTCTGCCCCTGGTCACAGGGCTCCTAAGTGGCTATGGTTCTGGGATGGTCCTTCACTCCTCTGCCCCTCCTTCCTTTTCCCATTGCTCTCCGTTTGGGACTGTTTTGCTCAACCTCTCTTCGCCCGGTGTAGAGTGGTACCTCCCTGCCAAAGTCGTGAGTGCGCTCCCTGCTGAGGACCACCTTTCCAAATCCCGGTGGGACTCTCCACCCTGCCACACTGTAGTCTGCATGAGTCCTTCGCCCGGGGGCTCCTTCTGGGGGGCGCACACAGAGTGTCCACCGGGGGGCGCCCCAGGCCTGAGGCCGCTGCTGTGGGCTGTGGTCTTGCTGGTGGAGGATGGGACCCTGGGAGAGGAGCGGGAGGATGGTCCAGAGCGGTACTGAAAACCCTGGGGTTGGGGGAGAACTAGATTCCTTTCTTGCTGCCTGAGTTCAGATCGACTGCTGGTGGGGCGTGGGTGGTACATTCCCTTAATCCCATCTACTCAGGAGGCTGAGGCAGGAGGATCACAAATTGGAGGTCAGCTTAGGCAATTTGGTGAGATCTTGTCTTAAAATAAAACAAAGAGACTGGTAAGAGCTCCTAGCGTCAATCCCCAGTACTGCAACAAACCAAACAGCCAAGCGTGGTGCACATGCTTGTAATCTCAGACACTTGGGAGGTTGAAGCAGAAGGATTGCAGGTTCCAGGTCTGCCTCAGTAATTTAGTATTTAGCAAATGAACGAGACCCTGAATAAGAAATAAGAATGGCTGAGGATGTAGTTTAGCGGCAAAGCCCCCTTGAGTTGAATATCCAGTACCAAACTACAAAAGAAATCTGTGCTGGCCTTGGGCATGTTGGAGATTTGACTTCTCTCATCAGCAAGTTTGCGTGATGATGTTGGTACCCACCCCTAGAAGATCCCTGGGATCATATGCCTAACGCCTGTACTGCGTTTAGGCAAATTCTGGCACTCAGTTAATATATGCCGACTGAAGTTCTGGGTGTTTCCACATACCTGGCATGCTGTCAAAGTCTCATAACAGCCCTGAAGTCAATGCCATCATTATCTTCACTTAAAGATTTCAAAGAAATCCACAAATTATACATGATTATTTGTTCCTTACAAATTTCAAAGACTACATTAAGCTGAGCTGGGTGGTGCATGCCTGTAATTCCAGAGACTCAGGAGGCTGAGGCAGGAGGATTGCAAATTGCAAGACCAGCCTCAGCAAATTGCCCAGAGGGCCTAAAGATTTAGTGAGAACTTGTCTCAAAATAAAACAATAAAGGGGCCGGGGAGATAGCTCAGTTGGTAGAGTGCTTGTCTTATAAGCACAAGGCCCCGGATTCAATCCCCAGCACCCCCCTTCCCCCAAAATAAAACAATAAAAAAAAGGTTGGGGATGAACCTCAGTGGTTAAGCCACTCTGGTGTAATCTCCTGGCAACAACAACAACAAAAGACGACATTAAAAGAATTCCCTTTCTCCCTCCAAGGCTTTGGGTCATTTCAGTCCTCACCGCCTGTCAATCACAGGCAACTCCAGCTGTGACTGAAATTCTTCAGCCACCTGAACCAGCCTGGGCTGGTTCTATGCTTTTGATCTAGAAGGTGAGACCCGCCCTCAGAGAGCAGGGAAAAGGTTACTGGCTCCTGGATGTTACTTTGTGGAACTTAAAATTCCCTTTACACACCCATGTTTCCAAAGCTAAAGTAAATCCCAGCTCCACTTAGTTCTTTTTAAATTTCAACATACCTTGGCTTTCTCAGTAAGGAGTGGTTGGAGAAGATCCAGGGGGCTGAGAATGCAGAAGGCCGTGGGCCAGGTAGGTGTGTCAGCTCTTGACATGCAGAACTGAGCCAGCCCTGAGTCCAGCTGGGCTGGGGGATGCTGGGGACAGAGTGGGGACAGAGACAATCCTGATCTCACGGAGTCTCGTGGGAGAGACGGATTGGTCTGCGGTTTCTCTGAACAGCCAACTTGAAATATGCCAAAGAAATATATTTTGGATGGGATAGTTTGATCTCCTTCATCCTGAAAGAGTTTGAGTAAGGGTGGCATTATTTCTTCCTTTAAATAGTTGGTAAAATTCAACTAATGCCCCACGAAGCTACGCACGGTGGCACGTGTTTGTAACTCCAGTCACTCTGGAGGCAGAGGCAGGAGGATTGGAAGTTTGAGGCCAACTGCAATGCCCTCAGAAAGTTAGCAAGACCCTGTCTCAAATTAACAAACAGTGAGAGAGAGAGAGAGAGAGAGAGAGAGAGAGAGAGAGAGAGAGAGAGAGAGAGAGAGAGAGAGAGAGAGAGAGAAAGAAAGAAAAAGATCAAGGGCTGGGGATTCGATTCAGTGATTGAGCACTCCTGGGTTCAATCTCTAGTACAAAAAAAAAATGGAGGGAAGGTATTTAATTACAGATGCTTTCTTCAATAATTTTAGGATTATTCATGTTTATTTCTTGTGTCAGTTTTGTTTTTCTTTTTGTACTGGGGATTGAACTCAGGGGTGCTTTATCACTGAGCTACACCCCTAGTCTTTTTTTTTTTTTTTAATTTTGGAACAGTGTCTTGCTAAATTGCCCAGGCTGGTCTCAACCCGTGATCCTCCTGCTGTGGTCTTCTGAGTCGCTGGGATCACTGCCCCAGGCTCTTGAGTCAGTTTTGTATTTATTTTTTAAAAGGAAATTTCCCCACTTAAACTTTTTTTTCAGTATAACAATTTTGCTGATATCCTTTCTTTGGTTTATTTTTATTTAAACATTTTTCATCCCTCCCCTTTCTTGTTTTTAAATTTTTTTTTTAGTTGTCAATGGCCCTTTATTTTATTTATTTATACCCTCCCCTTTCTTCTGATGCAAGCATGGAGAAAATGTGTTTCCTTGACTAGATGGATGGGAATCCAGACTATCAGCACAACAATTCCTTTAAGTCTTTGAACTTCTAAACTGTCTGACAAAAATCAATTGTGATCTATCTCCAAAAAATAGCTTAGTGATTTCTCGACTGACAGCTAGCCTAGGTCCACCTCTTTTCTTTCTTTTTTTTATTCCCTCCCTCCTTTCTTTCTTTTCTTTCTTTTTTAGTCAAATACGAAGTTTAAGGCAAAAAATTGTAAAGCAAAGACTTGTAAGATGATCATAAGAGGTAGAGGAAACAACAAAATGTGTCCCGTTGACTGACGAGGCTGAGGCTGAGGCAGGAGGATCTCAAGTTTGAGGCCAGCCTCAGCAATTTAGCAAGGCCCTGTTTCAAAATAAAAAAGGACTGGGATGTGACTCAGTGGTAAAGCTCCCCTGGGCTTGAGTCCCAGAACAAACCAACCAACAAAACCCCCAAACTAAAATGTTTCTCCTTTTGTCTTCTCATAGCACAGAACACCCTGCAACCCCAATGTGGGCTGTTTTCTTATAATTCAAGCAATTCTGCAGCAGACGCCAGCTGGGTGTCCTCTTAATTTGATTGCATCCTGATCCCATCTACCTGAAGAGTGTCACATCCCACAGGTGAGGGTTCAGTATTAGAAGACTACTCCCAATGGAAGATGCCAGTCCTAAGTCCTGGGGTACGTCACCGGAGCCTCTGACTCCCTGGCTATTAATCAGGGTTCCCACAGTTCCCTCCTGGGGGTCAACCGATTTGGTGGAGTGACTCACAGAACTCAGGGAAACACTTACTTATATTTCCTGGTTTATTATAAAGTATATTATCAACAAAGAGATGCATGGGCTGAACTATGGGAGAAGAGGCTTGGAGCTTCTATCCTCTCTGGGGGCAGACACCCTCCAGGAACGTCCATGTGTCCAGCAGTTCAGTAGCTCTCTGAACCCTGTCTGTGGCTGGGTGCAGTGGTGTGCCCCTGTAATCCCAGTGGCTTGGGAGGCTGAGGCAGGAGGATCAAAGCCAGCTTCAGCAAAAAAGCAAGGCACTAAGCAAGTCAGTGAGACCCTGTTTCTAAATAAAATACAAAATTGGGCGAGCAGAAGATACCTGTTTCTCAGTAGGGTAGTTTTCACAGCTTACTGATCCCCTGCTGTTTACCCCATTTGTCTACCACGATCACCTGCAGTCTGCCAGCATATTGACGACTTTTTGAGTGCAGATTGCTCACTGTCTGGCACCTACCATCCGCCATTTGCCTGCCGCTTGCATGTCCATCGCCTGCCTTTCACCTACCCATCACCAACTGCCTGAGGTTCACCTCCCAATCATCCGACAGCAGTAAGCGGACTGACCACAGACTGCCAGTGGAGCGCCAGCTGCCTGCAGTTCTCTGGAAGTTCACTGTCACAGTACCTGCAGGTTTGGTTACACGTGGCTGCCACCATTTTGAGACAATGGCCAGGACTTGTAGGACCCCTGGCTGGACTGACTGAGCTCTGTCTCCAGGATCCCTCAGTCCAACTGATCACTCCCTGCCTCTGGGACCCTCATATTGACTGACTGCGCCCTACCACCAGGACCCCCAGACTGACTGACTGCATCCTGCCTCCAGGATCCCACAACCAGACTGACAAAACCCCACCTCCAGGACCCCTGCTTCACCAACCCCACCCCGCCTCCAGGACCTCCAGCCAACCACGCCCACACTCTGAGCTGCAGCTTCCCATTTGCCAGCACATTTGGAAACCAGAGTGGCCATCTTGGATAATCCTGGAAGCCGAATCTCCCATCTTTAGGTGGGGAAAGTCTCATCCTGAGATGCCTGCTGGAGACTGGAAGCTCACTGTCAGGTACCTCTCCTGCATCAGGCTACTGAAGACTGGGAGGTTTGCATACTATATGACAGAGTGTAGATTTCTTTTTTCTTTCCACCTTTTTGAAAACCTTTATAAGTTTTTAT
The DNA here is from genome assembly GCF_902686455.1 of Sciurus vulgaris. NCBI lineage: Eukaryota > Metazoa > Chordata > Mammalia > Rodentia > Sciuridae > Sciurus > Sciurus vulgaris. Next base: position 52,138,526 of record NC_136478.1, on the reverse strand, counting down.
TTGTTTACTTTTCTCACTCTATTTTCCTCTTGTTTACCTGTTCCCTCAGAGTCTCTTTCTCCCTTTTCCCATGCTAACAACCGACTTCTTTTGATTACACTCTCACTCTTTCTATGATCTAGAACGTCTATATAGTCTTTTCTCATCCCATTAACAGCTATATCCTACACCCCTCTGTGTCCTCTTTGTCCTCCATTAGAAACTGCAGACCTTATTGCAAATCTATTTGTTATACTGAAGATAATAACTGAACTCATTCTGTTTATTATGACAATCTTGTTAACATCCTCATAGGCGCTATTTGGTTTTGGGTTGCATACTGTCTGAACTGCGTACTGCTAATATTGATCTCCCCCTTAAAGAAAAGGTTTTGGAAACTTATAGGGTCAATATAAGCCTATAGAGGGGAAATTGCAATACTACAGATCTGCACTGCTAGAGGGGAAGATACATCAACAACATGAAAAAACAAGGGAAGAAAATGATCCAAACAAATCTAGATTCTATATTAATAGAATCCAGGGACAGTATGATAGAAGAAATGTCCGAAAAGGACTTCAGATTAAGATGATTCATGAAGCAAAGGATGAGATAAGAGAGCAAATGCAGGCAATGAATGATCACACCAATAAGTAGTTGAAAGAGCAACTGCAGGAAGCAAAAGATCATTTCAACAAAGAGATAGAGATTCTCCAAACAAACAAACAAACAAACAAACAAAACAAACGAAAATCCTGGAAATGAAGAAAACAATAAACCTAATAAAAAACTCAATGGAAAGCATCACCAACAGACTAGACCACTTGGAAGACAGAACCTCAGACAATGAAGACAAAATATTTAATCCTGAAAATAAAGTTGCCCAAACAGAGAAGATGGTAAGAAATCATGAACAGAATCTCCAAGAACTATGGGACATATGAAAAGACCGAATTTAAGAATTATTGGATTGAGGAAGGCACAGAGATACAAACCAAAGGAATGAACAACCTATTCAATGAAATAATATCAGAAAATTTCCCAAGCCTGAAGAATGAAATGGAAAATCAAATACAAGAGGCTTACAGAACACCAAATGCACAAAATCACAACAGATCCACACCCAGGCACATTATAATGAAAATGCCTAACATTCAAAATAAAGATAGGATTTTGAAGGCTGTGAGAGAAAAGCATCAGATTACATATAGGGGGAAACCAATACAGATAGCAGCAGATTTCTCAGCCCAGACCCTAAAAGCTAGAAGGTCCTGGACCAACATATTTCAAGCTCTGAAAGAACATGGTTGCCAACCAAGAATCCTATACCCAGCAAAACTAACCTTCAGATTTGAAGATGAAATAAATTCCTTCCATGATAAACAAAAGTTAAAAGAATTTACAAATAGAAAGCCTGTGCTACAGAATGTTCTCAACAAAATATTCCATGAGTAGGAAATGAAAAACAACAATGGAGGTCAGCAAAGGGAGGAACTACCTTAAAGGAAAATCCATTCAAAGGAGAAACCAAGTCAAGTTAAAAACCAAAAGTAAGCCCAAATGATTGGGAATACAAATCATATCTCAATAATAACCCTGAATTTTAATGGCCTAAATTCATCGATCAAAAGACATAGACTGGAAACATGGATTAAAAAGAAAGATCCAAAAATATGCTGCCTTCAAGAGACTCATCTCATAGAAAAAGACATCCACAGACTGAAGGTGAAAACATGGGAAAAAACCTACCAAGAACACAGACTCAGTACAAAAGTGGGGGGTTTCCATTCTTACTTCAGATAAAGTGGACTTCAAGCCAAAGTTAGTCAGAGGGGATAAAGAAGGGCATTTCATACTGCTTAAGGGAACCATAAATCAGGAAGACATAATGATCATAAATATTTATGCCCCAAACAATGGTGCATCCATGTGCATCAAACAAATTCTTCTCAATTCCAGTAATCAAATAGACCACAACACAATAATGTTGGGTGACTTTAACACACCACTGTCACTGCTGGATAGATCTTCCAAACAAGAACTAGACAAAGAAACCATAGAACTCAATAACACAATCAATAACTTAGACTTAACAGACATATATAGAATATTCTATCAATCAACGAGTGAATTCGCTTTCTTCTCAACAGCACATGAAATCTTCTTGAAAATAGACCATATGTTATGCCACAAAGCAGCCCTTAGGAAATGCAAAAAAATAGAGATACTGCCTTGTGTTCTATCAGATCATAATGGAATGAAATTAGAAATCAATGACGAAATAAAGAACAGAAATTACTCCAACACCTGGAGACTAAATAATATGCTATTGAATGAAGCACGGATAACAGAAAATATCAGGGAGGAGATAAAACAATTCTTAGAGGTAAATGAGAATGATGATACAGCATATCAAAATCTCTGGGACACTATGAAAGCAATACTAAGAGGAAAATTCATTGCATGGAGTGCATTTGAGAAAAGAATAAAAAGTCAACAACTAAATGACCTAAATGTTACAGCTCAAAGCCCTAGAGAAAGAAGAACAGAACAACAGCAAAAGTAGTAGAAGACAGGAAATAATTAAAATCAGAGCTGAAATCAATGAAATTGAAACAAAAGAAACAATTCAAAAAATTGACAAAACAAAAAGTTGGTTCTTTGAAAAAGTAAACAAAATAGACAAACCATGAGCCACATTAACAAAGAGAAGGAGAGAGAAAACTCAAATTACTAAAATTCATGATGAAAAAGGAAAGATCAGGACAGACACCACTGAAATACAGAACATAATGAGAAGCTACTTTGAAAATCTGTATTCCAACAAAATAGAAAATACCAAAGACATCGACAAATTTCTAGAGACATATGCTCCTCCCAAACTGAACCAGGAGGACATATACAATTTAAACAGATCAATATCAAGCAATGAAATACAAGAAGCCATCAAAAGCCTACCAACCAAGAAAAGCCCATGACCAGACGGATTCTCAGTCGAGTTCTATAAGAAGAACTCATTCCAATACTTTTCAAAGTGTTCCAGGAAATAGAAAAGGAGGGGATCCTACCAAACTCATTCTATGAAGCTAATATCACCTTCATACCCAAACCAGGCAAAGACACATCAAGGAAAGAAAATTTTAGACTGATATCCTTGATGAACATAAACGAAAAGATCCTTAGCAAAATACTGGCAAACGGTATCCAAAAACGTATTAGGCAGATAGTGCACCACAATCAAGTGGGGTTCATCTCAGGAATGCAAGGTTGGTTCAACATCTGTAAATCAATAAATGTAATTCATCATGTCAATAGACTTAAGGATAAGAATCATATCGTTATTTCAATTGACACGGAAAAAGCATTCGACAAAATACAACACCCTTTTATGCTCAAAACACTAGAAAAAATAGGGATAGTGGGACTATACCTGAACATTGTAAAGGCTACTTATGCTAAGCTCACAGCCAACATCATTCTTAATGGAGAAAAACTGAAAGCATTCCCTTTAAAAATGGGAACAAGACAGGGATGCCCTCTTTCACCACTGGTATTCAACATCATCCTTGAAATACTAGTCAGAGGAATTAAACAGACTAAAGAAATTAAAGGGACATGAATAGGAAAAGAGGAACTCAAGCTGTCACTATTTGCTGATGACATGATTCTCTATTTAGAGGATCCAAAGTACTCCTCCAGGAAACTTCTAGACCTCATCAATGAATTCAGCAAAATAGCAGGTTATAAAATCAACACGCATAAATCTACAGCATTTTTATACACAAGCGATGAAATATCTGAAAGGGAAATGAGGAAAACAACTCCATTCGCAGTAACCTCAAACAACAACAACAACAAAAATACTTGGGAATCAACCTAACCAAAGAGGTGAAAGTTCTCTACAATGAAAACTACAAAACACTGAAGAAAAAAATTGAGGAAGACTTTAGAAGATGGAAAGATCTCCCATGTTCTTGGATAGGTAGAAATAATAGTATCAAAATGGCCATACTTTTAAAGGTGCTATACAGATTTAATGCAATTCCAATTAAAGTCCCAATGACATTTCTCGTAGAAACAGAAAAGGCTATCATGAAATTCATCTGGAAGAACAAAAGACCCAGAATAGCCAAAGCAATCCTAGGCAGGAAGAGTGATGCAGGAGGTATCACTATACCAGACCTTAAACTCTACTATAGAGCAATAGTAACAAAAACAGCATGGGACTGGCACCAAAATAGACAGGTAGATCAATGGTACAGAATAGAAGACACAAAGACATACCCACATAAGTACAGTAACCTCATACTAGACAAAGGTGCCAAAAACTTATAATGGAGGAAAGATAGCCTCTTCAACAAATGGTGCTGGCGAAACTGGAAATCCTTATGCAGTAAAATGAAACTAAACCCCTATCTCTCACCCTGTACAAAACTCAACTCAAAATGGATCAAGGATCTAGGAGTTAGACCTGAGACCCTTCACCAAATAGAAGAAAAAGTAGGTCCGAATCTCCATCACGTTGGCTTAGGACCAGACTTCCTTAACAAGACCACCATAGCACAAGAAATAAAAGCAAGAATCAATAAATGGGATAGATTCAAACTAAAAAATTTTTTTCTCAGCACAGGAAACAATTAATGTGAAAAGAGAGCCTACCAAGTGGGAGAAAATCTTTTCCACACACACTTCAGATAGAGCACTCATCTCCAAAGTTTATAAAGAACTTAAAAAACTTTACATCTAAAATACAAAGAACCCAATCAATAAATGGGCTAAGGAAATGGGCAGACACTTCACAGAAGAAGATATACAGGTGATCAACAAATATATGAAAATGTGATCATCATCCCTAGTAATTAGAGAAATGCAAATTAAAACTACCCTAAGATTTCATCTAATTCCAATTAGAATGACTGTTATCAAGAACACAAGCAAGGGCTGGGGAGATAGCTTAGTTGGTAGACTGCTTGCCTTGCAAGCACAAGGCCCTGTGTTCAGTCCACAGCACCGCAATAAAAAAAAAAAAAAAAAAGAACACAAATAATAATAAGTGTTCTTGTGGATGTGGGGAAAAAGGCACACTCATACATTGCTGGTGGAGTTGCAAATTGTGCACTCACTCTGGAAAGCAGTTTCCTCAGAAAGTTTGGAATGGACCCACCATTTGATCCAGCTATCCCACTCCTCGGTTTATACCCAAAGAACTTAAAATCAGCATACTACAGTGATGCAGCCACATCAATGTTCACAGCAGCTCAATTCACAATAGCTAGATTGTGGAACCAACCTAGATGCCCTTCAACCAACAAATGGATAAAGAAACTGTGGTATATATATACAATGGAATATTACTCAGCCATAAAGAAGAGTAAAATTATGGCATTTGCTGGTAAATGGATGAAGTTGGAAAATATCATTCTAAGTGAAATAGGCCAAGCCCAAAAAAACAAAGGCCAAATGTTTTCTCCGGTAAGAGCATGACAATATATAACGATGGGGGATGATGGGGGGAAGAGAAGAATGAAGGAACATTGGATGGTGTAGAGGAAGAAGAGGTGGGAGGGGGTGTGGATGGAAAAACAGTAGAATGAAACAGACAGTATTACCCTATGTATTTGTCTGATTACATGAATGGTGTGAATCTACATTGTGTACAACCATAGAAATGAAAAGTTGTACCCCATTTGTGTACAATGAATCAAAATGTGTCTGTAAAAATAAAAAAAATATTTTAATTAAAAAAAAATACAAAATAGGCTGGGGATGTGGCTCAGTGGTTCAGTGCCCCTGAGTTCAATCCCTGGTGCCAAAAAAAAAAAAAAAGCCTCACAAAAAACAAAAAACAAAAAAAGTGTCCTTTGAGGTTTTGAGGAGGATGCATTACTTCACCATAATTGGTTAAATCATGGATCCTTGGCCATCAACAAGGGTCGTGGAAAATAATATTCCTACAAGACAGCTCCCCAAGAAAAATGGAGGGACGGTGTGGCTCAGAGGAGGAGGGGCAATTGGCCACACAATGAGAACAATGGGTGCTAAAGGAAAGAGGAAAATACTGAATGCTGGGCCCAGGACCTTGACCTTCCCCCATCGCAAATTAGCCCTAAATGGAGGCACAGCAAATACTGAAACTCTGGGAAACAATGAATTGCAGAGAAAGAAAAGCCACAGGCAAGATTTGTACTCATCCCTGGGGATCTGGACTCCTATCTCCGCAGATGATAATGAGTTTCAACCTTTTGACAACCACCCTCCTAAGTTAAAATTCTAACCTGCACAACTAGCCCCTGACTGTCCAAACTGCATGTCCGCAGTCTCCAAGGAAACTGTAAAACCCAGACTCCTTCTGTAACCCGGGGGCCACCTCCATACCCAGAAAATGGGCCCTCCCATGCCTGATCAATGGACTTCGCTGCAGAATATAGGAGAGCTTGCTAATCCCAGGTTTGCTTGCCGTCTCCTGCCTCCGCCATTTGTGGGCCATGAGCTGTCACCCCTCCCTGAAGTTTGGAGCTGAGGCTGAACATCCCAGCCCTCTGCTCCTGCCTTGGTCTGTCCAGTGACCAGCCTCCCTCCTGAGGCTTTCGTGGGAGCCTCCAGTCGCCATTCATCACTTTAAGTTTACAAAAGACACTTTCATCGCTGGAAATTCCAAGGGTTTCAGAAGCCGTATGTCAAGAAACCAGGAAGCAGGCCAAGTACATATTTTACATGGTCACAGGGTTCATCACCCAGTATTTATAGAGTTCTTCCTTTCCTTTCTATTTGTTTTGGTACCAGAGATTGAACCCAGGGGCGCTTAGCCACTGGGCCACCTCCCCAGTCGTCTTTTATGTTTTATTTAGAGACAGGGTCTTGCTGAGGTGCTTAGGGGGCCTTGCTAAATTGCTGAGGCTGACTTTGAACTCATTCTCCTGCCTCAGCCTCCTGAGCTGCTATGATTACAGGCATGCGCCTCTGTGCCTGGCTAAGGTGTGTGAATTTTAGTGACAGGTTAGCCAGGTATGGTGGCACATGCCGGTAATCCCAGTGACTTGGGAGGCTCAGACAGGAGGCTTAGTAAGTTCAAGGCCAGCCCCAGCATCTCAGCGAGGCCCTAAGAAACTTAGCGAGCCCCTGTCTCAAAATAAAAAAAATGAAAAGGTCTGGGGATGTGGCTCAATAGTTAAGCACCCCTGGGTTCAATCCTGGTACACACACACACACACACACACACACACACACACACACACAAAAAAGGGTAAAGTTTATTTATTTATTTTTTTATTTTGGGTGCTGGGGATTGAACTCAGGGGCACTCGACCACTGAACCACATCCCCAGCCCTTTTTGTATTTTATTTAGAGACAGGGTCTCACTGAGTGGCTTAGGGCCTCAATATGTTGCTGAGACTGGCTTTGAACTCACAATCCTCCTGCCTCAGCCTCCCAAGCCGCTGGGATTACAGGTGTGCAAAACATGTCTAGAGTCAGAACCTTTTAAGTTTAGGGCTGGAGCCCAGGTCTGTCTGAATGCAAAGCCTGGGCCATACTGCCTGAAGACTCCAGACTCTCAAAATTGTGGAATTTTAACCTTTTTTTCTCTTTTGTTTGTAATTTTAATCTTAGAACCTTCATTAGAGACCCTTGTATCCATTGCTCTGGTTTTGCAGAGGGAGAATTTGGACCAAGAATCAGGAAGTGGCTTGTGTAGAACAGGTGCAAGGGGCATGGGAGCAGCCGAGGCGTGTCGGGAGCTGTCCTGTTGACACTCTTATACCCAGGAGTTGGCACAAGTTCTCTTGAAGATAAACACCTAGGGCAATGAAGCTGCTCACCAAGTTGAGTGAACTCCTTATCTCCTGAGAAATTTCTCAGGGACATGGCTGAGATGGCCTTGGGGAAACCCAAACCAGGTGCCCCAATGGCTTGGACTCTCTGCCAGGGCCTGAGTGAGTGGGGCAGGCAGTCTCAGTATCGTTAGACCTTCCAGGACAGCAAAAGTGTCCTGCCCCAGTGACAGACTGGCTGGCCCCCAACCTTTTTCCCTTGGTACCCGATTGAATCCAGGGGGTGCTTAACCACTGAGCTGCCAAGTTCTTTCTGTTAAGCGCTGTGTTTGACAATACATGGCTCTGGGTTAGTGTATGGAGGTGGGTGAGGTTTTGGTGGATCAAAATTATCTGGGCAAGCCTGGGGCAGTGGTGCACGCCTGTCATCCCAGGGGCTCTGGAGGCCGAGGCAGGAGGATTGCAAGGTCAAAGCTAGCCTCAGCAATTTAGTGAGGCCCTAAGCAATTTATAAATAAAATATAAAAAGGGCTGGGGATGTTGCTCAGTGGTTAAGCACCCCTGGGTTCAATCCCCAGTACCAAAAAAAAAAAAAATAAAAAAAATTATCTGTGTGAGTTGGGGCTGTAGCTTAGTGATAGGGTACATGGGTATATGCCTAGTATGTGAGGAGCCCTGGGCTCAATCCCCAGTTCCCCCTAAAAATCTGTGTGAAAATAATAATATGGATAACAACAATAGCAACAGCAGCTTATATTAATTGAACACTTCCTACATGCCAGGCTTCATGGTAAACCCTTTGTCTACATACCTTGCTAAATCTTCATAATACCACTGAGAAGTAAGTAACATCTTATTTTTTATTTTATTTTTTGGTACTGGGTATTGAACCCAGGGGTGCTTTACCACTGAGCCACATCCCCAGCCCTTTTTATTTTTATTTTATTTTTATTTAAATTGCTGAGGCTAACCTTGAACTTGAGATCCTCCTGCCTCACTTCCTGAGTTGCTGAGGTGATAGGCGTGGGCCACTGGGCCTGGTAATAACTTTACTTAAATTAAAAAAAAAAAAAGTCATTTACGGAAAAACCAGAGACTTTATGGAAGAAAACCCGAAGTAGATTTTTTTAGGCCATTGAAGAAGCTTTGTCTTTCAAAGACCGTGAGAAAGGCCCTTGTCTCTTCTGGATCTCTTTTAACTAGGGACCTTCAGTTGCTGGGCAGCGTCAGCTCTGCAGGCACTGCTGAGACTGAATGGCCTGGTGTTGGGATTAAGTGTGGAGCCGGAGGTAGAGCAGGAATCAGGGATCAGGCCATTTCCCATCCTCTCCCCTAAATCTCACTGTGGTTTCCGTTTTTCGAGTTTCCTAATTACCTGTGCTGTTGGGCATCTTTTCCTAGGCTTTTTGTCTTCTGTGTATTTTCCCTGGGGCCAAATCTGTTTCAACCTTTCATTTCCCATCTTTTGGCCTGGAATCCATCTTTTCAACCCAATTGAAATCAGGGAGCCCATTTCAAAGGCTACACCAGCCACCTGAGTTTTTTATCTAGTACCAGCCACCACGGGGCTCCTCAACAATGCCCTTGCCTCTGGCCCCCGCACTGTTCCAACCAGGATGACTACTGAAGCCAGAACTGGGGACAGGCAGTTAGTGTAGAAATAGGGGATCAGTCAAATTGAGGAAATGAAGACCATGAAAGCCATCTGCTTCTGGAAGTCTGGAAGTTGAAGACTGCCCCTGGGAGAATGGACTTTTTACATCTCACCTGCAAAACCAGCCCTAGTCACGTCAGCAGGAAGGAGAGAGAAGGCGGGAAAGCAGGGGAATATAATATAAAGCTGCTGCCACCTTTTATGGTGCAGCCATTTCTCCGCCTCCCAACTACTGTCAGTCTGTGAACATCCTAGCTAGCTATTGGTTCATCAGTCAGCTTGCAAGTATCCTTCTCTGTTATTGGTCCCCTGTTAGCCCGCGGAATTTGACTGCTTAAGGATAGCGTCCCCACCATCTTTTCTCATGCTCTCTCTCTCCTCCTGGCTTTCATGCTGTCTCCTCCATTTCTCTCTCTCCTGGGTGCATGCCCTTTCTCTTTTCCTCTCATTTTCTCTCTTACCCTGCAGGGAGACACTCTGTTTGTTTAATAAACCCTCTTATGTCAATTCCCGAGTCCGGAGTGGTTTCTGGGTTCTTACAACTACTTCCTTCCCCCCAAATAAAATATATTTTTTTTCTGATTTTTGTGGCCGTTTAGCACTTCATGGTTGGTCTGGCATTTGATTTCCTCAGTGTGACTAGTGACATGCTTATTTTTGCATACTTTGTGCAGGTGAAACATGGGTTACATAGTAATGTTTTGTATCTGGATCCTTTGTTCAAAACCAGGTTTCTGAGATTCGTCCTTTTTGTTTTCTAAAGCTGTCGTTCATTTATTTCCCTTGCTTTATAGTAGTAAGTAGATGGCAATCTATTCATTCTTCTCCTTTGCCTTCATTTTTATTTAGGTACCATACACAATGAAGCTCAAAAGCTTTTAAGCACACAGCTCCATGGGACATGCACATAATAGGCACATATGCTTAAATTTACCTTAAATGGCTCTGTCACGACATGTCTCCATTTGATAACCACCAAATACAGACACTGTTCTGACCTCTGTTGTTTAAAGTACTTTTGCTTGTTTTTATTTTTATTTTTTGGTACTAGGGATTGAACCCAGGGGTGTTTAACCACTGCCCTACCTCCCCCGTTCTTTTAATTTTTTTAAATTTTGAGACAGGGTCTCTATAAAGTTACCCAGGGTAACTAAGGCTGTTACCCTGAGGCTAAGTTGCTGAGGCTGGTTTTGAACTTGTGATCCTGCTGCCTCAGCCTCCTGAGTTGCTGGGATTATAGGTGTTTGCCACCACACCCGCCATTACATTCCTTACTTAACACACCCCTTGACCATTTGTTCTATATTACCTATCTTTGTCTGTTTTGTGTTGCTGTAACCAAACACTACAGACTGCGTACACTATAAAGAACAGAAATCTACTGACAGATCTGGAGGCTGGAAGTTCAAGGTCAAGGCACCGGCAGTGCCTAGGAAGGGTTTAGTTTCTGTTTCCAAGTTGGTGCCTTGAGTGCTATGTCCGTTAGAGAGGAGGACTGGAAAGTAGAGGCCAAGAGGAGCAAAATCCCTTTACCAAACTTTTATAAGGGCACCTAATCCCATCCATGAGGGTGGGGTCCTCATGATGTAATCATCTCCCAAAGGCCGCACCTCCTGTGTAGCCAGCTTTCTGTTGCTCTGAAAAAACTTGAGATAAATCAATTTTAAAAGGGAAAGGTTAGCCAGGCATGGTGTGGCACATGCCTGTTATCCCAGTGACTTGGGAGGCTCAGGTAGGAGAATTGGCAAGTTTGAGGCCAGCCTCAGCAACTTAGTGAGATTCTAAGAAACTTAGTGAGAACTTGTCTCAAAATAAAAAATGAAAAGGTCTGGGGACGTGACTCAATGGTTAAGTGTCCCTGGTGTGATGGGCTGACAGATCTGACTCCATGAGAATGTTATAGGCCAGACTCTAAGGGAAATGACTAAACAGACTCCATTTTGCTCTGAGATTCCATGTCATGTAGGAAATAAGCTTCTCCCATGGGAACACCCGCCTCTGTGCCCATCAGCAGTTACTTGGTGTGACATGTTTAACAATACAGAATGATAATTCCTATGTAATGAAAATTTGCTCTCTTTTGATTCCTATTGCTCCTAAACAATGTACCATGTGAACAGTGATTGTGTGGATGTTAGTAACCATTCTTTAGTTTGTACCTAGGTAAGGGTCATTTTGACCCACTTCCCCCTCTGTCAACGATCTCATGATGTTAGTTTGTAATTTCGAATCATAGCAACAGACACGATTGATGTGATTTTTGGTATAAGAACCCCTACAACCCTGTGGTCGGGGCTGTTCTCCCAATAGCCATTTTTTGGGGCATTGTGTGAGACAGTCAGCCGGCCAGCTTAATAAAGACTCTCAAATTTGGACTTCTCAGTGGTGATCGGTCTGTTCTTAAGTTGTGCCCCATAACACTGGGACACTGGGTTCAATCCTGGTACCAAAAAAAAAAAAAAAAAAAAAAAAAAAAAAGTAAAGGTTTATTATGGTTCATGGTTTTGGAGTTTCAGTTTGGGTCACCTGATTTTTTCTTTCCTTCTTTCTTTTTTGAACTCAGGGTCTTGCTTAGTTGCTGAGGTTGGCTTTGAACTTGGGATCCTCCTGCCTCAGCTTCTGGAGCTGCTGGGATTACAGGCGTTTGCCACTGTGCCTGACATACCTAGTTCTTTTTCAGTAGCTAGGTAGACTACTGGAGTTTGATCTAGGCTCTACACCCCATTAGCAAAGAGACTTTAAACAAATTATGTGACCTCTTTATACCTCCATTTTCCCATTGGTAAGATGGGGATAATTTTAGAGATACATAGTGAAAATATTTACAGTGTCTGGACTTTGGTTTAAGTAATTCTGAAAAAAATTTCTTTTTGCGGGGGAGTGAAGGGGAGTGTTGGGAATATAGATGAAACAAGGTGGGCCTGAGTCGATTGACCTTGGGGCTGAATGACTGAAATCTTCCATGATGAATTTTTTTGTTTTCAAAGAAAGAAAAGCAAAAAAATAGTGGAGGGGGTGGAAGTGATAACTCATCTCACTTAAAGGGTTCTTATGAGAAGGGTCTACATAAACGAATTTGAATGAAATCGAGGTAAAGAACAATGCCTGGCACTCTGTAAACGCTATGGGTTAGTGGATTTTTATCTTGTTGTAACTCGAACAAGTCGCCACGAGGTGGCGCTAACCCGACTCCACTGGGAGCGCTGACTCGGATTATTAGCCTTGAGCTTGAATCCCGGCTGGCGCCCCGGCGGAGGCCTCTTACTGTCTGTCTAGCTGAGACGCTGACTTTATCTTAGCCTCGTTTTATTCCTTTTTAAAGTGGGGATAGGAACAGTATGGACGTGGAGTTGTCGGGGTGATTCCGAGACGGCGACGTAGCGTGCCCGGCGTGGGTCCTGGCGCGCGCCTCGCTGGACACCTCGTCCTGCGGCCGCCGCTGCCCGGGTCTGCCTCCTCTTTCCTATGGGGACTCCCTCACTTGCCCGGGTCGACTGTGAAATTCAGGAACGGACACCATACGAAGTTGTTGGAAAAAATGGGAACCTTCGTTCAGAGTGGCCACTAGAGGGCGGAGCCTCCCTGGATGACACGGGAACTTTGAGAAGAAGTTGAGATTTGAGGCTCTGTCAATCAGACCCGAGTTAGAAATTTCAGTTCCAGCACCTACAACCTGTAGGACCTTGGACAAGTGCCCTCAGTGTCCTCCATTAGAAAATGAGCATGTTAAGTAGATAAATCTCAAGGACTCAATAGGATACTGTAGGTACAGCATTTAATACAAGTGTGTTGGTCATCTATGTCACTATAACGAACACTTAGGCTTATTTTGGTCAATGGTTTTAATTTTTTTTTTTTTTTGGTACCACGGATTGTGGGTTGTGGTTTTAGAGGTCGATGTCCATTTCTTTTTGGCCTCTAGCGAGCATGCTAGCTGGATGGCAGGACAACTGTTCATCTCATGGCCAGGAGGGGGACAACTAAGAAGGAGGAAGAGGCACACCCCAGTGACCTAAGGACTTCTTGCCCGACCTGACTCTGAAGGTTTTCATCACCTCCCTGTCCTGGGGGACAAGCCTTTGACACGCAGACCTTCAAGTTTCTCCTGCCAAATCCAAATTCTGTTGGTTTTGCCTCCAAAGCTTCTATTAAATATGTCCACTTCTATGCCTCTCCACCATCTGTATGCTTTGAATTTGTCCTTTGAAATCCTAACCTCTTAATCATAACCTAGTCTGTAAACACGGGACCTTATTTGGAGACAGAGTCTTTGCAGATGGTCAAGTTCAGATGATGGTAGGTCATGGAGTGGCTTCAGGGCAACATGATTGCCTTCTTAACACAGGGGAGTTGGGACAGAGAGAAACGCACAGGGAGAGGGCCATGCGAGGATGAAGTCAGAGATTGGGTCTTGATCTGCAAACCACCGATGACAAAGGTCGGCAGCCAATCCCCAGAAGGCGGGGAATTCCCACGATAGCACTTGGGAGGAACCGGCCCCTCTGACATTTGGTCCTGGCGTCTACCCTGCAGAACCACGAGGCGGTACTTTCTGTTGCTGAAGCTGTTCCATCAGCCTGGCTGACTTAGGCAGCCCCAAGGTGCAGGCTCCTCTCCTGCTTCTGCCTTGGCTTCTTAAGAGGTCCCTTTGTCCCTCTTCTCACAACTGCCACAGGCCTCGTATCAAAATGCAGGTCTGATCATGTCCCTACCCTCTGCCTTTGGGATAAAAGTTCAAGCTTTGGACAAGTCACTGTTGGATCAGCTTCCCTGTCCAGCCCCCAGGTATTTTCATGGCTTGCGTCCTCAGTGCCTCTAGGGGCTGTTCACGTGCCATCCTCTTGCCTGACTGCCTGGCCAAAGCCTGGCCCGGCCTCTTCGTCCTCCTATTTAGCTTTGTTTTTGTTCACAGAGTCCAACCCCCTGACGTGATGTACGTATTTATTGATTGCATTAGAAAGTGAGCCCAGAGAAGGCACGAAACGGACATCAAGCCAGGCGCCTTGGCACGTGCTGGCAATCCTAGCTACGTGGGAGGCCGAGGCAGAGGATTGCAAGTTTGAAGCCAGCCTGGGCAACTTAGTGAGACTCCATCTCAAAATAAAAAATAAAAAGGGCTGGGGTACAATGAATCAAAAGCCAGTCTGTAAAAATAAAAACATAATTTAAAAAAAGGGCTGGAGATGTAGCTCAGTAGTAGGGTGTCCCTGGGTTCAATTGTTAGTTCTAAAAAAAATAAATAAATAAATAAAAATTGATAACAAGTATTTTGAGGGAGCAACATGGTGGGGACTGGCAGACCCTGGTTCCTCTGAAGAGAGGATGGTCCTTGCTCTGACCTCAGGGCCTCCTTCCAAGAGAAATTCCTCCAGAGATTAAGGCTTATTGTCCAGAGTGTTGTATGCCTTCAGTTTTCAGATGGGGCCTGTGCACAGGAATGCCAGCTGAGGAGAGGCCCCAGGTTCTGGCGACTTTCTCTTTACCTTTTTGTGAGAATGTGACATTAACTCTGAGTTTCAGTCCCCACCTCCTTCCAGAATTATCCCATTATAGTTACAAGCAGAGATTATGTTACGAATGTCTAATACCTGAGAAATCAGGATAGAGGGGTGTGCCGCAGGAGGGATGTTAGGCCCCCTTCCCCCTTTCCCCCACGAGCATTCACCCTTTGGGTGCTGGATTCTGGGGAGCCCTGGGGGTGCTGGGGTGGGCTGGGGATCCTCAGGTAGTGAGTATTTACCAGCCCACCCATCCCTTTAAAGCATCCCAGCCATGCCAGCCTCGGCCCCAAGACCCTGAATTGCTGCAGTTCTGTCTTTGAAGAACTCCATGGGAGTCTGTGTAGCCACAGTGGGTAAGATCGTGGACCTGACATTTGGAAAGACCTGCCTTCAATTCTGTCCCTGCTCATCCCTTCACTTCTGGGTGTCTCTATTTTGTCAAATGTAAATGCAATAATGCCGGCCACATCTGAGGGCCACATTAGCATAAGTAAATGATCAACAAATGGGAATTGTTGCTGGGTTATTTGGGAGACAAAACAATGTCCTGCTTAAGGGTGAGTGGTGACACACATCTGTAATCCCATTGACTTGGAGGCTGAGGCAGGAGGATCCAAAGTTCAAGACCAGCCTCAGCAATGTAGTAAGGCCCTAAGTAACTTTAGTAAGACCCTGCCTCCAAATAAAAAACAAAAAGGGCTGGGGATATGGCTCAGTGGTAAAGCACCCCTGGGTTCCAAAAAAAAAAAAAAAAAAAAAAAAAAAAGGTAACCAGTCTGTAAAATTAAAGTGTATTAAAAAATAGCGACCATATAATATGTTGTCCACACTAGGATTGTTCAGAGAGCGGAAAAGATGCTATTATTAAGCCAGATCTGGATGTGTCAACTAGACTGAATCTGGCAGTTTCAGGTAAACAAACCACCTTGCAATGAACTTATCAGCCCACAGGGGGCAGTAGGGAGCAGGCGCTTCCGCTGATGTTATGAAACCTGGTTCCCGTGTGCCTTTGCATAACCGACCTTTTAACCTAACCTGAGGCTGAGTTACACAAAAGAGGGGGTGGTGTATGTGTGTGTGTGGAGGCGGAAGGCGGGAGCACGGGCTCCCTCTCTCCCATAGGTTCCGTGGCTTTCAAGCAAGAGCATGTGAGCAACCAGGGCCTGGTACTCTGCTTCTGCAGGGCGTGGGTTGTGGCAGGGGGATGGAGGAAATGACTCTCATGCTCCAGCACCTGCCTCAGGGACTACCTGGGCACAGACAAGTGTGCAGCTAGAGGGACCCCTTTAAAACATAAATCAGGGAATGGAAGTGTAGCTCAGTGGTAGAGGCCTTGCTTAGCATACCCCAGAGGCCCTGGATTCATCCCCAGCAGTGCAGAACAAAAATCAAGACCCAAACACCCCAAATCAGATCAATTCCCTTCTCTGGCTGAAATCTTTCTACAGGTTCCATCTGTATTTCCTCCCTGGTCTCAGCTGCAGAGCCCTGCTCACTCATCTTGCCTCTTCAAATTCCAGGCACATTCCCACCACACTCCCACCTTTGCACTGGCTGGAGTTGTTCTCATTTAGACATTTGTGCTGAACACTCCCATCTTCAACTGCTTTGTCCTCTGCAAGATCTCCTTTGTCCACCCTCTGTGAAATAACAAATGACCACACTCCTTCTCCCCTCACCCCATGGTGATTTTTCCCCCTTAGATTTAATGACTTTCTGTCATTCCATACAATTTGGTTATTTCTTATGTCCTCTGGTGACTCTATTCCCTTCCCCTCCCCTGTGGCAGGTCTGCAAGGCCAAGAGTTTTGTCTGCGTTTTGCTGTGGTATCCTCAGCCCTGGTGCAGCGCCTAAACCAGGCAGGTGCTTGGCAAGGATTTGTGGAGGACTGATCACCGACCTTCGAAGCGGGTCTTTCTATGACCCCATTTTACAGATGAAGGAACTGAGGTTGTGAGAGGGAAGCCACTTGACCAGGGTCACGTGGCCAGAAGAAGTGTCAGAGCCAGAGCCAGGATTCATTTAAAAATGTTCCTTTATTCAGGAGTTATTTATTGAGCACCTACTGTGTGGCAGATGCTCTTCTAGGATACAGCAGTGGCTGGGGAGGGAAGACCCAGGCTCTGGAGCCCACACGTGGACCCAGTGAAAACCTCTGTGTTGTGCGCGGGGGGAAACTGAGGCCAGGCGCTGGGGGAGGGCTCAGGCTCACCGCCAGGTGACGGCTGACGTCAGGGTGGGAGGTGCGCTCGGGTAGGTGCTGTCGCGGTAGCAGGATGAGCTGGAAAGCGGGCGGCTGCTTTCCGAAGCCACTGTCCCGGGCTGCAGGTCCAGGGCCGCAGCGGGCAGAGGCGAGGTCGGGGAGAAGCGCTGCAGCAGCCAGGGCAGGTCGAGCAAGGGCTCGGCGGGGCCAGAGCCCCTCCAGGGCGTGCGCGCCCTGCGGGCGTAGGCGGTGCAGAGATCAGAGAGCGAGAGGGAGCGAGATGCGAGCGGGAAGGAGCGAGATCCGAAAGAAGGAGGCGGGAGAGACGGTCGGAAAGGGATTCGGAGATCAGAGCCCGGGAGAGACGGGTACAGACAGGGCCGGTCTAGACGAGGGGAAGCCTGATCACTAGAGGGGGGCGCGGAGCAGAGGTGACCTCTGAGCTGCTGTCTGAGCCGCGCAGGGGTTAAGATTGTCTTAGTCCAGCGAAGGCCGGCAACGTGAGAGGCTGATGCAGGAGGATCACAAGTTCAAGGCCGGTCTCCACAACTTAGAGAGGCCCTAAGGGAGACTCTGTCTCAAAAGAAAAATAAAAAAGGGCTGGGGATGTAGCTCCATGGTAAATCGTGCACGTGCGCGCGCGCGCGCGCACACACACACACACACACACACACACACACACACACGGAAAGGAAAAGAAAAGAAAGACAACAGGGATGGTCTCTGGAGGCTTGGAGGATCAAGAGTGTGGTGCGAGCATTCAGCCAGGGCTTCTGTGGCAGAAGGGCAAGTGAGCAGGTGTGTGAGGCAGAAGAAATTGGGGGAACACACTCATTTATCATTCAATAACCAGCCCTGTAATAACGGCATCTATCTGTTTAGAAGGCGGCGCCCTGGTGACCTCATCACCTCTTAAAGGACCCCCTTAATACCATCACAACCCTATTCAATCTCAGCATGAATTTGGGAGGGGGCATTCGAACCAAAGACCTTGAGTTCAGCTAAATCTTCCCGGATTTACTCTCTAAACAGGTTCTTTCCTTCCTTCCTTCCTTCCTTTGGTACTAGGGATTGAACCCAGGGGTGCTGAACCACTGAGCCACATCCACAGCCTCTTTTTATATTTTATTTAGAGACAGGGTCTAGGGCCTCACTAAGTTGCTGAGGCTGTCTTTGAACTCTCAATCCTCTTGCCTCAGCCTCCTGAGCCACTGGGGTGACAGGAGTGTGTGCTCTTGCCTGTGTCCAGCCTTCCTTCCTTCCTTCCTTCCTTCCTCCTTCCTTCCTTCCTTCCTTCCTTCCTTCCTTCCTTCCTTCCTTCCTTCCTTCCCTCCTTCCCTCCTTCCTTCCTTCCTTCCTCCCTCCCTCCCTCCTTCCCTTCCCTTCCCTTTCCTTTCCTTCTCTCCTTCCTTCCTTCCCTGCCTTATTGTTGCTACATTTCCAGCCTCTAGACTTCCCACCTTTTAAGACTGAGCTGAACAAACTTTTTTCTTTAAAGCATACCCAGCCTCAGGTATTTTATTGTAGAACACAGACTGTGACCCTAGGCTCACCTATCTTTGTAAGCCATATGTGTAGGCTCCTGTTTGTGCTTGCCTTTACTTAGACGAATTCCTGAGGGAGACACATGCAACCATAAAGTGTGTTTACTTCTAGGTCTCAGGACTTACAATCTGGAGAACGGAATCAAGGAGAGAGAGTTTACTTTCATTGTGTACTCTTGTTCTGCTTGATTTTCAAATCAAGTGTTTGCATTACACATACAATTAAAAACTGGTTTAAACAAAAATATTTGCTGGTGTTTACAGCTTCTGATTTTTTGATAATTATAACAAAAGTGATCATTGAAAAAGCATTGAGTGTTCTGGATTAAACGTGCCTTGATTTAGAACTTGGGGGATTCATTTTTCTTTTTTGTTTGTTTGTTTGTTTTGCAAATCAAACATTTTTTTTTTTAAAGTAAGTTTTGGGTGTTTTTCATGGTCTAACAGAATTTATAGTTCCTGAGTGAACTATGTGCTCTCAGGATCCAGTGTGGCTAGGGCAGATTTGCATTTCTTTTTCCCTTTTCTCATCTGAGCCTGGTTGTAGCATCTGTCTTCCAAACCAGTGATCAGAAAGGCAGTAACTAGTTTATGCAAACAAAAGAGGAACAGAGAGGGCAGGCATCCTCCCTGGAGTCACATAGCATGAACACTGACCTGCAGAGAAGGACAGAAAGGCAGGGCTCCTCCTAAAAGCTCCACTGGCATCCAGGAACCTCTCAGGCTGGAAGCAGGATGTGTCTTGGATAGAGTGGAGCAGTGGGAATACCAGGGTGCCCGGTGGGAGGAGATGGCACAGATAGTCATCCACCCAGGACAACACCTGGAGGGGGCTCCAGCCACCTGAGCCAAAGCTTCCCAGGTCTAGTCTGCCTGGGAACAGCAATAGGGGCAGAATGTGCACTCTGGGGTCCACGGACCTGGACTGAGTCCCAGCTCAGTTACTACCCAGCTGGGTGACCCCAGGCGCGTGACTTCTCTCTGAGTCTCAATCTCTCTCCTTGTTAAACAGGCATAAGACCTGTGTTGACTCAGTCCGAGGAGTCAGTGAGATCCAGATGCCCTCCACTGAGAATGGGGATAAATCCTACGCTAAACGGAAAACACCTTTTCGGCCCAGGACGCCACCATGTCTGTTGTTCCCCTTGAGACCGTGTGGCTGATGGGGAGCCATGGCTCACTGCCACTGCCCGGCATCTCCAGACAGTGTCACCCAGCCTGGGAAAGCTCAAAACTCGACGTTCCTCGTATGGCATGCACTGCGTATGTGTTTCGTTACTGCAGCACCATGAGGTTGAAGGATCATAAGTTGCATGACATTTGTAGTGAGAAAACACTGGGTGCCCAATAAAGACTCAACGAGTGGTTATTATGATTGCTTTGTTATTAATTGCTATTATCATGACTCAGGGCTACACTTAAGTAAAAATAATACGTGAAAACAGAGTTTGTGCCCTGCACCAGCGGGACTGAAGTCCCAGGAGGGATTTTTGTTGATGTCATGCATTGGCCATGAGCCTTGTGCCCAGAGATACAGGTGCCTCCTGGGGACTGTGGCCGCCCTGCTATTGCTTATGCCTCTTGTGACCATGGAAGCAGCTGGAGCAGCCCGTGGAGAGGGCATTCACATATTCCAGATTCTCCTTAGCTGTTCTCACTGTTTTTGCAATGTCACCAGTTTCCTGGTCCCGCTGCCAAAGGGCACCTTTTGTTGTGGGGTCAGGCAAATAAGCAGTCAGCCGATGCTAAGGACATCTGGGGACACGGAAGGGCTGAGGACCAAGGCAAAGCACGCCCTTGGCGTGTCTCTCTTCCCAGGAACCTTTCACACGCACATGCTCACTCTCACATTCAGGAGATTTCGCAGGTTCTTGGAGCATGATTGACATGTCCTTTACCACACAAGCCTGGAGATGACCTCTGAGAGAACCTTAAAAATAGATCTAGGGGCTGGGGATGTAGCTCAGTGGGTAGAGTGCCTGCCTCACGAGCACAAGGCCCTGGGTTCAATCCCCAGCACCACAAAAAGATCCAGGCTCTGCAAACACTTAAGATTTTTTTTTCTGATTAACAGTGTAAGTGTGTGTGTGGTGTGTGTGGTGTGTGTGTGTGTGTGTGTGTGTGTGTGTGTGTGTGTGTATACCCAGACATCTGTGCAGCTACAACGATAATAAAGGCCTGGAGGTATACTTAACAGAATGGAAAGCAGGCTGTTAGAGACTTGTACACACAGGTTCATGGCCACATTATATGCACAAGAGCTAAAAGGCAGCAGCCCAGGTGCCTACCCACAGAAGAAGGGATGAGCAGAATGAGCTGTAGAACCAGGTGCCGTGGTGCACACCTGTGATCCCAGGGCTTGGGAGGCCCAGGCAGGAGAATTGCGAGTTCAAAGCCAGCCTCAGCAACTTGGTGAGGCCCTGAGCAACTCTGCGAGACCCTGTCTCTAAATGAAAAAGAAACAGGGCTTGGGCTGTGGCTCAGTGGTTAATGTCCCAGGGTTCAACCCCTGGTACCCCCCCGCCAAAAAAAAAAAAGTGCTGTATCCGTACACTTGCTACGACACGGATGAACGTCAGGATATTGCTAAATGAAACACACTAGTCACAAAAGGACAAATGCTATAAGATTCTGCTTACATGGGGCACCTAGAGTCGTCAAAATCATAAAGACAAAATGTTGATGGTGGGCTCCAGGGACTGAGGGAGGGGGATGGGGAACTGGTGTTCTTGGGGACAGTTTCAGTTTTGCAGGATGAGAAGAGTGTGGGCCGTGGAGGTGGTCAGGCTGCACATCGGGTGTGCTCTTTGTTTTTGGTACTGGGGTGTTATGGTTTGGATGTGAGGTGTCCCCCCAAAGTTCACATGTGAGACAATGCAGGAAGGTTCAGAGGAGAAATGATTGGGTGGTAAGAGTCTTAACCCAATCAGCAAATCAATCCCTGATGGGATTAATTGAAGTGGTCAGTGTGACTGGAGGAGATTGGAATTCTGGTTTGGCTTTGGGGTATGAGTTTTGTATCTGTAGAATGGAGACTCTCTGTCTCTCTCTGCTTCCCAATGATGCGAGCTGCTTCCCGCTGCCATGCTCTTCCGCCATGACGTTCTGCCTCACCTTGAGCCCGGAGGAATGGAGCCGGCCTTCTATGGACTAAGACCTCTGAAACCATGAGCCCTCAAATAAACATTTCCTCTTCTATAATTGTGCTGGTTAGATCATTTAGTCCCAGCAGTGAAACAGCTGACTAAAACATGGGATTCCACCCAGGGGTGCTTAACTACTGAGCCACATCCCCAGCCTTTTTATGTTTTATTTTGAGACAGGGTCCCACTAAGTTGCTGAGGCTGGCCCCTGACTTGGGATCCTCCTGCCTCAGCCTCCTGTGTTGCTGGGATTACAGTTGTGTGCCACTGCTCCTGGCAAAATGATAAGTTTTATATAATGTGTATTTTACTATAATTAAAAAGAAACAAGAAAATTGGCTGCGGGTGTGGAGCTGGAGGTGATGGCACATGCCTGTAGTCCCACTGACCTGGGAGGCTAACGCAGCAGGATCACAAGCTTGAGGTCAGCCTGGCCAACTTACTGAATTTCTGTCTCAAAATAAAAAATAAAAAGGGCTGGGGACGCAGCTCAGCGGGAAAGCACCCTGGGCTCAACCCTCAGTGAGCAGAAACGATTTAGGTAAGAGGAATACCTGATGGGTCCTTGCAGATGCCCTGATCCTCCTCTAGCCACGCCTATGAATTTTGGGGCGGAGCCTGTGGACTAGGGTTTGGTCCATTCCGGACAACCATGACCCAACTCTGAACGTTCCTTTCATACCTGGGACGGCAGAATTTCTAGCCCAATGGCCTCAAGTCCACGTTCAGTGTCCCAAGGGAAGCTGTGTCCCTCGTGTGCCCACAGCTGTACCTGCGCTGTGGCGGGGGATGCAGCTTCGGTGGGCGAGGGTGTTCCCTGGTGTGGGAGACTCCTCCTGGCGTAGGTAGCATGGAGCTGGAGCGGAAGGAAAAGCAGGTGCCTTCTGGGGGGGGGGGGGGCATGCTTCATTTGATGGTGAGACTTGACCTCAGGCTGCCAAACACATGCTTAGAGACAGGTGGGTGGGCCTCTGGGGGAGTCCTTCCCTGTGCTGAGTGGCCAGCCAGACCTCTTCCCCACCGCATGGCCAAGTCGTTCACTCCCAGCTCCGGGGAACGTCTGCAGCTAACAGCTCAGTGCCGATTCCTGTCTGAGAGCTGCTTTGGGAGCTACCTGGCCCAGGTGAGCGCTGCTCCGGGAAGGCTGCGTCCAGGCGCTGGTCACACTGGGGGATAAAGCGAAGCCTTGCTTGGGGAAGCTCTGTGGAGCATTGCAGCCCCGAGCTCCTGTGGACCAACCGCGTCCTCTGTTCAGCTGGATCACAGTCCCTCTGCCCAACCTGGCTGTCCTTCCTGTCTCACACTGCGTGTTCCCTAGGGCCCTCCGGGTGACTCTTTGAGATTGGAGCCATGTAGTGCTGTTGAGCAGAGGGACGTGGTCTAACAGGTTTTATTTTTTATTTATTATTTTTGGGTGGCACTGGGGATTGAACCCAGGGGCACTTGACCATTGAGCCACATCCCCAGCCCGTTTTATCTCTTATTTTAAGACAGGATCTCACTAAATTGCTGAGATTGGCCTTGAACTTGTGATCTTCCTGTCTCAGCCTCCCGAGCCACTGGGATTATAGGCCTGGCTCCCTAATGGGTTTTTATAAGACCACTCTGACTTTGGTGTTGGGAACAGACATCTTGTAGTAGTCATAATAAAAAAACCTAGAATTTTTAGCATTTACTATGGATCCCAATTCAATGAATCCCTGTAATCACCTAGTGTAGGTAGTATCTTAATGCACATTGTATAGAAAAGGAGACTGAAGCTCTGAGAGGTTGAGTCACTTGCTCAGGGTCATACAATTTATAAGTGGAAGTGCTGGGATTCTGGATGATCTAAGGCCCTGGTTCTATCTACAATCTCAGTCTTATTTGGGTTGAGGGAGATGGGGGGATGGTCAGGTTCTGGAAGGACCCGAGAACCTAATACTGAGAGGCCCAGTCTTGCAGCTCCATGTATGAGGCCTGACCCTCCATATGAACCCAAGGGACCCGCACTCTGCACCTTGGGGATGTGATAACCCTGGAACTCAGTGTCTTGGGTGACAGTGTGGGGCACCCCCAGAGGCAAGATGTCTGCAAACCTCTGGATCTCAAGAAGGACCACAGCTGTGTATGACATCTGGGCCCTGTCCCCAAGGCAGGGCTGTCTCTCTGGTCCCACTACTTGGTTAATCTCTTGCTGTATGAGTTATGCTCCATCCGAAAAGAGGTGGGAAACAAGAGTCCTGACCACGGGAAGGGTTATGGCCCTGGGCACCTGCCCGCCTACCCACCTCCCCTTCCCAGACTTCAAACTCGGATGTGTTAAATAATCTCTCTCTAGCTTCTAAAATGGGTGTTCCCACCAGGCATGGTGGCCCACACCTGTAATCCCAGCAGCTCAGGAGGCTGAGGCAGAAGGATTGCGAGTTCAAGGCCAACCTCAGCAACTTATTAAGGCCCTGAGCAATTTAGCATGGCCCTGCTGCAAAATAAAATATAAAACAGGCTGAGGATGTGGCTTAGTGGTTAAGTGCCCCTGGGTTCAATCCCCAGTGCTCCCCCCCCAAAAAAAATGTTATTCCTCCAGCTCCCAACCCAACCTCCCCGCAATACATTACAAGTCCTTGGTCCTTGTACCCAGTTTGACTTCAGGCTGGGGAGGGAGAGGGCTGGTCCTGTAACCTGTGGGAACTTCAAGTGGATCAGGAGCCCATATCTGAGTGTGGTGCTGGTTGTCTCCATCCCAGCAAAGAAGAGGTCCAGAGCAGAATTTAGCAAATTCTCTTGTGAGGGTCTCTCTGCTCCTACACAAAAGCACAGAATATCAGAGTCATAGAAGAATCAGAAGAAACCATCCAGCCCAGGAATGGCAAATATGTGGCATGTGAATGTTCACTTCCAGATTCTTGCCCATAGCAGGCATTACCGATCAATTCCACCACTCTCTATTTTCTGTACCAGGGGCACTTAACCCCACTGAGCCTCATCCCCAGCCCTTTCTGTATTTTATTTTGAGACAGGGTCTCGCTGAGTGGCTCAGGGCCTTGCTAAGTTGCCGAGGCTGGCTTTGAACTTGCGATCCTCCTGCCTCAGCCTCCTGAGCCGCTAGGTTCACAGGTGTGCACCACCGTGCCCGGCTGCAGCACTCTTTCACATTAAGCCTCAGAAACCTCCTCAGGTCCCTGTTGTCAAATGAACAAAGATGACACATGAGCTGAACCTGGTTATAGTTGCAAATCTAGACCAAAGCTCCACTATCGGCACGTGGATTTCACTGACGGAAAGCTCGAGATTTGGAGAAAATCCCACCTGGTTACACAGGAACCTGAAAGGCACAGGGCTGGGGGGACCTGTCCCATCTGAGGGTGCTCCAAGAACCTCAGGTCCCAAAGATCCAGGAAGGAGCGCGTCTCACTGCAAGCCTAGCTGCTGCATGCGACCGAGGAAGGTGTCGGTGAAGTCCTGAGGCTGAGCTGCCTCCAGAGAAGCCTCGGGCTCCCTCACCACCTGGGCCTCGAACGCCCTCTGCTTCTCGAAGACCTCAAAGAGCCAGTTGTGTGGCCTGGGAAGGTGCCTCAGGAGAGTGGGGAGGAGACCAGTGCCTAGGAGAAGGAGGCCCTGGGGAGGAAGTGTCTTAGCACCTGCTGTTCCCTCTGCCTTAAACACTGTTCCACATCCTTCCTCTCCCTGGGCTCTGCTTGCTCCTGTTCACTTCTGAGGTCTTCACTGGGATAGAATGTCCTCTCTGTCCTTCAGAGTCCCCCCTGACCTCTGGACCCTGCCAGGCAGTGCCTCTGAGCTGCCACAGAGCCTGCCCCTCCCCGTCCCGTCGCCCACCCTCTCTCTGTGCCTCCCACCCTGGCACTGTCCATCCTCAGCAGCCATTGTCTGTGACAGGTTTACCAGCCCCCCTTGAGTGAGAGCTTCACGAGGGAGGTCCCCGGTCTGTCTTGGTCACCTCGGTGTCCTCGGCAGCCCCTGCAGGCTGGCATGGAGCTGTGAGTTCGATGGATGCTGGCGGGATGGCTGTTGAGTCCTTCACGGCCTTGCCTACTCTGGGTCACCGTGGCTGGCGACGGGTCTGCGTGCCTCACCGGCCTGCCAGCCTCAGGAGGACAGGGGTGGGGCTGCACCCAGCAGGATCTCACAGTTCAGTGGGACCTGGGAGGGGCCCGAGGCCTGGGGTGGGGGGACTGGAGAGGGGATTTAGGCACCCGAACCCCAAACCTGTCCATCTGCTTCAGGGTTTCAGCCAGCAACCCCGGGAAGGTCCTGAAGTTCTCATCCTGGTACCGGAAACTTCGGCCCAACAGGACAGAGCAGATGATATTGGCGATGGAGCGGCCAGTGGGGAAGGTGGGGCCAAAGGTGTTCCTGTATGGGAGGCCAGCACACGCCTGACCACGTCACTCCCCTGCTCTAAAGCATTCTAGGCTCCCATGTGCCCTCAAGACAGACATCAAGCTCTTAATGTGGACAAAGAGGCTTCCCAAGTCCCCTCACTCTTGACTCGCCTCTTGCCTGTATGGCTACAGAAAAATTGAACTTTTCATGGTTTCTCCAGAGCACTGAGCTTTTTCTCTGGATCTTTGCCCATGTTAACTCTCCCTTTCTTTTTTCTCCACAAACTAGAGTCCATTCATCCGGGAGCGTAAGCGCAGACGGCTCCTCCAGCAAGCCTTCTGTGCTGTGGTGGGGGAAGCACAGGGCTCTTGGGGACTCAGTGGTGGCTCCCAGCCAGCTTTGTACGGAGGTGGAGAAGTGTTGGTCAGTGGAGACTTCCTGGAGGAGTACGTCTGAGCTGAGACCTGAATGGTAGCAGGATTTGTAGCGAGACAGGCTAAGGAGGGGGCAAGCACATTCTGGGTGTTTGGTTCAAGTAGAGGTCCCGAGGACCCAAATCTGGGACGTTGTGCAGGTTGTGCACTGACCAAAGGTGCAGCATCCAAGGGGCACCATTTCCACTGCAGATCCCTGAATTTACATATCTATGATGACAGCTCAGATGT
Source organism: Sciurus vulgaris (assembly GCF_902686455.1). Classification (NCBI taxonomy): domain Eukaryota; kingdom Metazoa; phylum Chordata; class Mammalia; order Rodentia; family Sciuridae; genus Sciurus; species Sciurus vulgaris. The sequence goes on along the minus strand of NC_136478.1, from coordinate 52,111,743 downwards.
CCTGAGAAAGGGGTACCTTTTCTAATTCACAGAGGGGTACCCTATGGCCTCAGCAGTTGCTCTTCCCTCAGAAGCTCCCAAAGACTTTAAATATAATATGTAATATTTACTATTTACATATGATAGACTAAGGAAAAGGAATGGATGCCAACGCCAGTACTCTTTAAGGACAGGAACCACCAGGGCACTTTCAAGAGCTTCTGGGGGCTTGGAAACTACCAGTTGGAAAATGCCCACTAACTGCCCTTGAAAGTGCGCAGGAACCGAAGGATCAGAGCGGGGAGGACTGGTCAAGGTCGGGTTGAGAGGAGCCGGGCTGGGGGTCGTCCAGCTTGATTCACTCCCACGCTCCTCCACCTGCAGGAGCTCACGCGCGCATGCGCCTCCGCACAGCCCGCCCCTCCCCGACCCAGGGCTCTCCGGGCGAGTGGTCTCCAGCTCCTGCTGCAGGCCGCCCACCTCCTCCTGGATCCGCTCTTCCAGGATCCGCTTCCCCAGACCCAGGTCGCGAAGAGTGGTCAGGGCAAACCGCCGCTCGCCCTGACCGAAAGCGATGCCTGCCTGCAGGGAGCGTGTACAATATTTTCACAGCGAGGGAGAGGGGAGGCACAGAAAGGCCAGGTAACCTGCCTGCTGTGGCACAGCGGGAATGGACCACACCTCCGGCTCCAGCATGGGGTCACTTACACATGGCGCGGATGCGTCACCGAGAGAACCAACTCAGAGCTCGGCGCCCTCCACCCGGGCCTCACTGTAGCCTCGGCTGGTCTCGGAAATGGTCACGTCTGCGCACCCGCTAACCGAGGGCATCCGCCTGCTCCACCAGAGCCTCACGCTCCGCCTCGGAGGGAGCAGCACAGCACCTCCACGGGGGTCGGGCCCAGGCGCACCGTGAACACCGGCACGTACTGGTGCTTCAGCTTCAGGGGCGGGACAGTGACCTGGAGGCCGGAGGGGCTGCCCAGGGCCTGTCCACTGTGCGTCTGCAGGGGTCATCTCCTGCAGCCTTGGTCTTTGTGACTGCTTCTGGGGGTCTCCATCTCACTGTTTCTTTTGGTTCCTGGGTAGCGCTTGTCTCTGATTCTGAGCGGCGCCCTCTATCTTTCTCCACGCTGCCCGGATGTCTCTAGGATCTGCTCTGGGATCGCCTGCTTCCTGCCTGCGCTGGGGGCCGGCTCTGTTGGCCACCTCTCTTGGTTTCTCCCATCTCACAATGCCTCTCTAGGTCCCCCATGCCTCCTCTGGTCTCTGGGTCTGAGTGTCTCAGTCTCTCTGTGGCTGCGGGCTCAGTCTGGCTCCTGAGCACCGCAGGCCTGTTTGTCCAGTCTCTGCATCCCCTGTCTCCGTCTCTCTGTGCGTCCCAGGGTCTCTTTCCTTCTCTCTCTCTGTCGCCTTTTCTGTTTGCTTGCCTTCTTATCTCTGAGTTCCTCTAAGTTTCTGCCCAGGGGTGTTTCTGATTAGAAAACCCTTCTCTCTCTCTCTGCCTTCTCATGCCCCTGTGCCCTGTCCCCACAGTGACCTGTGCCCTGGCTCTGAGCTGCCCTTCCTGGCTTCAGAACCCGGAGGAAGGGTGTTCCCCTCAGCTGCAGGAGGTTGCCCAGCCCTGGGAGGGAGGGTGGGCCTGGGGGCAGGCCAGTGCCTGTGTCCCTATCCCTGCTCCAGAGGGCGAGGCCCCCCAGCAGGAGGAGGAGGGGGGAGGAGAGGAAAGCCACTGGAAGGGCCATGGGTCACTGAGAGCAGGGACCAGGGCAGGACAAGCAGGTCCAGGAAGTAATCCCTGCAAGCTCTTGCAAGCCCGAGGTGCAGGCAGGGAGCGGTGGGTGAGGTCTGGGATCCCTCCTGCCCTCAGCTGCGTGGCTCCCAAGTTCTTCCTCAGCCTGTCTCCAGCAGCTCCTTAGCCATCTCCAGTCCCTTCCACTGGTCTCTGGCTCCCCCAGCCTGTCTGTAGCCCCCCAGACCCATTTCGGCCTCCTGTGTGCCCCCGTCTCCATGAGTCTCTCCTCCTGTCCTTTATCCTTGGGCTTCTGGCTCCTCTTGCCATCTTCTCACCTGCCTCTGTATCTTGGGAGAGAAGAGGGAACCACAAGGGAGGCTGGGCTCTGAGTCCCTGGCCTCAGGGACCACAGTCCCCATCTGCGTGCCTCCTACTCTGACAGTAACACTCGCTGCACCCAAGGCTGGCGGTGGAACTGCCTGGCACTTAGCATTTGTGGACCTCACAGATCAAAACAGATGCTGGCAGAAGAACACCTGGAAGGCCAGGGCAGCGCATCACCTTGACACTGCGAATCGCTGTGTCTGTCTGTTTCCCTGGCCTCTGTCCATCCCGCTGGGATGCTCTCTCTGTGCGGGCCCGAGGGTCCGCTGCTAGTCCTCGGTGCCCTCCCTGTCTCACCCTCATCTTGCTTGGAGGGTTCCACCTCTTTCTTTTGGGCACATCAAACCTCTCTTTCTTGGTCTGTCTGTCCCTCTGCCACCCTCAGCCTCTGACTCTGAGTCTGTGTGTCTTTCCCTGTGGCAATTACGCATCCACTGAGCACTGGCAAGGTGCCAAGCCTAGCCAGTGTAGTCTCCCCGTGGTCCAGACGAGGACACGTGCCATGAAGGCCCAGCAGCCATTTGCCCAAGTGTCGTTGCACAACCAAAGAACAAGAAGCTGTGGTGGGGACTCAGGCCCATCTGACTCCAAAAATTAGCACTTTATTCTGACTCATAAGCTCTTCTCAGACTGTGCCCCTCAGAGCCCTAGACCGGTGAGGGAGGGAAGAGGGCACCAATGGAGAAAAAGGTTGAGAAGCTCAGTAGGCTGGGGAGTGGCTGTCAGACCCTGCCCCCTTGGTGAGTCATTTATAATGCACACATTGGCACTCTAAAGGCACTGAGTAGTCCCGCAAGTAAGAAACCTGTTAACCTTCATTAGCCCTGTCTCTCCCTTGCTTATTTATCCATAAACCCTTTATCCAGAACTTATTTTTTCTTCTTTCTTTCTTTCTTTCTTTCTTTCTTTCTTTCTTTCTTTCTTTCTTTCTTTCTTTCTTTCTTTCTTTCTTTCTTTTCTTTCTTTCTTTCTTTTCCTTCCTTCTTTCTTTCTCTTTCTTTCTTTCCTTTCTCCTCCTCCCTCCCTCCTCCCCCCCTCCCCCCTCCTCCCCCCTCTTCCCCCCCCCTCCTCCTCCTCCTCTTCTTCTTCTTCTTCTTCTTCTTCCTCTCTCTCTCTTTCATAAAGGGTTAAAATTGAATGTAGGGGGTGGTTTACCAGGAATGATATCCCTAGTCCTTTCTATTTTATTTTGAGATGGGGCTGAGGCTGGCCTCGAACTTACAATCCTCCTGCCTTAGCCTCCCGAGTTGCTGGTATTACAGGGGTGCACCACCATGCCCGGCTCTCTTTCTCTTTTTCTATCTGCTTCTCACTGTCTGCTATCTCCATGTCTCCATATCTCTCTGAGAGGGGCAGCAAGGCAAAGTGGTTAAAATAACAGGTACTCAAACTAGTCTGTCTGGGTTTGACACCTATTCTATAGCTGCCCTTGTGAGCTTGGGCAAGGTCTTATACTCTGTGCTTCAGTCCCTCCTTCTATACACAGGGGAGGACACAATACCTTCCTTGAAGGGTGAAGACTCAATGAATTCCTTTATGGAAAGCACTTCACTGCTTCCTGGGCCTGGAATGAGGACCCAGGCTCAATGCCACAAGACCCAGCCCAGCAGGAGCAAAGTCCTGAGGTCAGAAAAGTCCACGGTGGCACCTCTCCCAGGTCAGGAGCAAACAGAGTGCACTTTGCGGCCTGTCCTCCTGGACAGGGGTGGCTGGGGCGAGGCAGGGTCTGGAAGCTTGGACTTTCAGACTCACATAAAGCACTTCACCTCAGCCTCATGCACATGGGTGAGTCAGACATCCCCATTCCCTAGATCAGGATCTTTGGGGGTGGCAAGTGGTTAGTTTGGTTTTGTGGGTAATGTGTCCGCTCCCTATTTTAAAAGAGAGAAAGAAAGAGACAGAGGCAGGCAGATGTGGTCACCTTCATTCACATGTGGATCAGGACCTGACCCCTGTCTGGGACAGGGAAGGTGCAGACGCACAGTGATGGAGACCGTCCACCACAGTGGACCCGACTCTGTGCTTCTGGAGCTCAGAGAGCAGGACGGAGGGAAGGAGGGAAGGAGAATGGTGGGGGCGGGGAAGGCACCTAATGAGAAAGGCACAGAAATGGGAGAGACATGTCCAGCTAAGTCAGAGAGGCACAGGAGACAGGCCTCTCAATGGCTGTGTCCTGATGTCCCCAGTCAGAGTCTCACTCCTTTCTCCACCCCTTCCACCCTGGCCTCTGGGTCTTACCTACTATCCTCTCTCTGTTCACCTCTGGGTCTATGGCTGTCCCAGAAGAGGAGAAGTGAAGGAGAAAGAAATGGATCATCAGCAGAGACCAGGACACACACACACACACACACACACACACACACAGGACAAGCAGAGCCAATGCACAGAGGAGGACACAGCACACCTCCACACAGATGCAAATGAATGGTATCTTATGGCCAAGATGAAGTCACAGTGACAGACCAACCTTCCCACAGAAACAACCAGACAACGAAAAACACATATGGAAAAACAGTTTTCAAGGCACAGGGCATCAGGCAATAAGGTCAGCAGTCCCTGAGGAAGGGGTGACCAAAGAGAGGAACCCGTAATGGCCTCAGGCAGTGGCCTTAGCAGGCCCTCCAGGCTTCAGTGCAGGAAGGAGGAACCCAGTGCAGCCCGAGGCACTCCCTGACCTGAGAGGAGAAGTGGAGAGTCTTCATGGACAGAGGCAGCTAGGTTCCCAGGACGGAGTGCCAGTTTGGAGCTGCACAGGGAGGGAATTGTGAGATCTTCAGCGGGTCCTGTAGAGTGTGTAGCTGAAAAGTGGTTGGTGCATGTGAGGAGATCACCTGAGGTGAGGGGAAGAACCTTGAGAGGACTGGAGGAAGCTGTTCCAGTTGCTCACATAGGGTCAGGATAATGTCTGTTGCTATCAGCCAGACTGAACAAAGTTCATAATTTATGGGACATTGGGATGCAGGGCAGTCTTGTCTAGTGATTGAGAATAATTAATTGTGGACTAAACATATATCAAAACTCACTGAACAAATCTTACAAACAAGATCAAGAAGGAATAAATGTCATTCAAATAACTTATTTGCACCCAAGAACAATGCTCTAGAGTATTTATATGACTATAGTCAGCACCTAACAAGGTAAGAATCATGATTTCTGAAATTGAAAAAAATTGCCATGCATGAGAATAAGGAGGAAAAATACAGATGTTATAACCAACTGATACAGATGTTATGATGAACAGACAAGGAGATTAAGAGAGTCACATGAGTTGAAGAATATACTGGATTGTATTTATGGTAGATTAGACATTGCTGAAGGGAAGATCGGTGAAGTGGAAGTCCTAGCTATAGGAACTATTCATAGTGAAATTCAGAGGGAAGAAAAAAATTAAAACAGAGCATTCAGGAATCCTGTGACAGAATCAAGTGGTCTCACATATGTAAAAATGGAATACCTGAAAAAAAGGAGGGAAAGGTGAGGGAAGAAAAATGTTAAAAGAAAGAAGGTTGAAAAATTTTCCAAATTTAGTGAAAATTATACACATAGACCCAAGAATATTAAGGAACTTCAAACACAAAAGTGTGATAAAATAAAACAAAATCACACCAAGATGCAGAATAACCAGATTGCTCAAAATCAATATAAAAAGGAAAATCTTAAAAGCAGACTAAGAAAAAGACACAGTACATACAGAGGAATAAAGATAAGGATGATAGAAGATTTCTTGTCAGAAATAGGGCAAGAGAGAAAACAGTGGAGCAAGATCTTTACTGAAATAACCAATTTCAACCAAGAATATTACACCCAGGAAAATGTTTTCAAAATCGTAAGACAACATAGTAATGTTTTTAAAGACTTAATCATCAGTCAACCTTCACTATAAGAAATGTTAATGGAAGTTCTTCAGGTGGAAGGGATAAAGTACCAGATGGAAGTATGAATCTACCAGAAGAATGAAGAACACCAGAAATGGTAACTATATGGAAAAATATGTGTTTACTCCCATTATTTAAACCTTTAAAAAGAGAATTGAAAGAGATGAGTGGATAATGAAAATGTGGTGTATATATGCAATGGAATACTAGTCAGTTAAGAACAACTTTACGGCATCTGCTGGTAAATGGGTGGAACTGGAGACTATCATGCTAAGTGAAATAAGCCAGTCCCCAAAAGTCAAAGGTAAAAATGTTTTCTCTGATATGCAGAAGCAAATCCAAAATAAGGGAGCAGTAATAATAATAATAAAAAGAATAGTAAATTAGTGGAGTAGACAAAAGGGAATGAAAGGAAGGGAGGAGGGATGGGGTAGAAAAAGACAGTGGAGGAATCTGACCTAACATTCCTAGGAACATATATGAATATGCACAGTGAATCTCACCATCATGCACATCCACAAGATACTTATTAAAAAAAAAAAACCTGTAAGTAAATAACAGAAAGGTCAGTAGAGTGGAGGGAAGGGAACCGGAGGGGACGGGAAGTACTGGGGACTGAATGAGAACCAATTATATTCCATTTCATGTTTGTATAATTAGGTCAAAGTGAACTCTGTTGTCATGTAGAACTAGAAGGAACCAATGAGAGAGAGAGAGAGAGAGAGAGAGAGAGAATTGACTGCTTAAACAAAAATAGGAACAATGTGGTGTGAGGTTTACAGCATATGTCAGGGTGAAATCTATAACAATAGCCTGAGGACCAGGATATTCTACAGAAGGTCCTTATACTTCAGGTGAAGAGGCAGATGATTGCTTGAAGGCAGACCGTGATAACGATGTGCACTGTGAACTCCAAATCACCCACAAAAAGAACAAAGCAAAGAGTTCTAGTTAGTGAGTCAATGAAGGAGGTCAGAAGGAGCTGCAGAGTGTGTGATAAGGTCAAAATGTATACGGTGTATCCTCAGGCAGTTGGGAGGATAGCCAAACAAGGAGCAAAGAATTCTAGCTAGTGAGCCACGTGACAAAACGCTATCGTGAAAAATATTTAATCCAAAAGAAGGCAGGAAGAGAGGGAAGAGGGGATAAAGAAGAGATGGGACAAGGACCTTGTGTATACACTTACACCTGCCTGGTAACATCGATCATTAGATTAGATGCAAACTGTCCAAATATCCAGACTAAAATGGTAGAGAAAAAGAAAAGCCACACCCAACTATCTGTTGCTTATCAGAGACACTGAAATGCAAACACACTTTCAGCTTTACAGCAAACGAAGAGCAAAGGAAATTCCTCAGCCCAATAAAAGACATCTATGAAGACTGCTGATAAAATCATACTTACTGCTTGCTGTAGTGTGGGTCTGGAACGTCCCCCAGATGTTTATGTGTTAAAGGCTTGGTGCTGGAAACTTTAAGAGATGGCCCTAGTGAGAAGTCTGCAGGTCACTGGGGGTGTGTCCTTGAATGGGTTAGGGATATCCTCCTTACTCCCCCACCTCTTTTTTATTTTTGGGGAACTGGGTATTTTACCTAGAGTCTTGAACATGTTAGGCAAGTGCTCTCTTACTGAGCTACATCCCCAGCCCATTTTATTTTATTTTGAGACAGGGTCTTGCTAAGTTGCAGAGGCTGGTCTCAAACTTGTGATCCTCCTGCCTCAGCCTCCTGAGTAACTGGGATGGTAGGCAAGCGTCACCTTGTCTGGTCCTCCTTCTCTTTTCCATCCTAGCCATGAGGTGAGTAGTGTTGCTCTATCATGTGCTTCTGCCACAATGTGCTGACCCCAATTGGACCCTGAGTTTGATCTCCAAAATGCCTTCCCCCAAAGGAAATTGACACGTAGGTATGTATGTATGCATTTATGTATGTATGACATGTATGTATGTGTGCATGTGTGCATATCAGATTTTTTTGGTGTTGGAGATTAAACCCAGGATCATGTGCTTGATAGGCAATCACTCTACCACCAAGTTACACCCCCAGCCTCTAGTCAGCTTTCTGTTTTTTTTTGAGATGGGATCTTACTATGTTGCCTGGGTTGGTCTTGAACTCCTTGGGTTCAGGAATTCTCCCCCAGCCTTTGCAATCCAGGGGCTCTTTAATTCGATGCTACCCCACTTACTGCTTCTTGGCTTTATTTCTTAAGCTTTAGGGGTCCTGTTTAGGAAGTGGGTACCTGTGCCAATATGTTGGGGTGTTGACTCTGTGTTTCTTTCCTTTTTTAAAAAATGATTTATTTATTTCGATTCTCTGTGTTTCTTAAAGCCGATTTTAGTCTAATTCCTAGGTCTTTGATTGATTCACTTGGAGTTGACTTTTGTGCAGGGTGAAAGACAGGGGTGTAGCTTTGTTCATCCTACATAATTTTCCTAGCACCATTTGTTAAAAAGATCATCTTTTCTGCAGCACATATTTTTGACACTTTTGTCAAGTATCGGATGACTGTAACTAGATGGGTTTGTCTCTGTGTCTTCTATCCCATTCCATTCATCTTCATCTTCATCTTCGTGTATCACTCCCTCTCTCTCTCTACACGCGCGCACACACACACACACACACACACACACACACACACAATATATATATATAATTTTTTTTTTTTGTTGTTACTGGGCATTGAACCCAGGGGCACTTAACCACTGAGCCACATCCCTAGCCCTTTTTTGTCTTTTATTTAGAGACAGGGTCTCACTGAGTTGCTGAGTTGCTAAGCTGCAGAGGCTGGCTTTGAACTCACAATCCTCCTGCCTCAGCCTCCCGAGCTGCTGGGATTACAGGCATGTGCCACTGAGCAAGGCACTACTGGATTTTGTCAAAGGCCTTTTCTGCATCTATTGAGATGATCATACGATTCTTGTCCCTGATTCTATTTATGTGGTGACTTATATTTCTTCATTTGTATATGTTGAACCAACCTTGAATGCATGAGATAGAACCCACTTGATCATGGTGTACTATCTTCTTGATGTGTTTTTGTAGTTTGCTAATATTTTATTAAGGATCTTTACATTCATGTTCATCTGGGATACTGGCTTGCAGTTTTCTTTCCTTTCTGTGTCTTTTTTGCTTGTTTTTAAAAATCGGGAAAGACATAAGAGATGAGACCCAGAGGCAGTGGTGGAAGAGGTGGAGAAAGGCAGTGAGACTCTGACTGGGGGACATCAGGACACTGACATTTGAGAGGCCTGTCTTTGCAGTCCTGTGCCTATCTGGCTTCATAGGATGCATTTGGGAGGGTTCCCTCCCTTTCTACTTCATGGAGTAATTTGAGGATGACTGGTATAGCTTTCTTAAAGGTCTGATAGGACTCCTTCTTTTCCTTGTTGGAAAGCTTTTAAATGATGCTTCAATTTCACTGTCTTTTTAAAAAAATATAATTTTTTAGTTTTAGATGGACATAATACCTTTATTTTATTCACTTATTTTTTAATGTGGTATTGTGGTGCTAAGGATCGAACCCAGTGCCTCACATGTGCTAAGCAAGCACTCTACCACTGAGCTACAACCCCAGCCCAGTCACTCTCTTTTTAAAGACATGATGTATCGTTTCCATTTTCCCTATAGATAGGGGTCTCCAGGATTGGCATAGCTTCCATTGGATATCCAGTGCTTTGCTCTGTTTTTGGGTCACATCTACAATGAAAGATGTTTTCTTTTAACTTTGCACCAAGCAGAAGAGCCCTTATCTTGGGATCAGCCCCTTCCTAAGTCTTTTCTGGTAGGGGAGGACTTGACCCACACAGAGAATATGCTTACCAGCAAATATCTGGTTTCCCATGGCATGGGACATTTAGGTAAAATCTATTTGCCAATCATCAACAGGCTGTATTTTTATATAGTGTGTCCCTTTTACTGTAGGCTGCCTTTTAGTTTTTGAATTGCTTTAGGTGCACAAGACAGTTTTCAATCACCTGCCGAAGAGTCTGTTGACATGATCCTTATATGTGGGGAAGAGTGAAATTTCTCAAGGCACTCTTCTCGTGGTAAGTACTCTCGTGTGAGTATTTTACCAAGAGCCAGACCAGTGCTTCAGGCAGGAGGATGAGCCCATGGGAACCCCACCTTCACTTGGCAGTGTTGTATCAGGAGTTCAAAACCCCTTTCTCTATCTCATTCCTCATCCTCTTTAGCATAAAAAAGTTTCTGAGCAACTTAGCGAGACCCCATCTCAAAATAAGAAATAAAAAAGGGCTGGGAATGTGGCTCAGAGGTTGAGTGCCTCTGGGTTCAAGCCCTCATACCAAAGGAAAAAAAAAAAAAAAAGAAGAAGAAAAAATTTGTAGTGGTCAGATTTAAGCTATGGTATTAGGACCAAAATAAACTGTTCCTTGTGGCCCTTTTAGCTGTCCTCTCAGCAGCCTGGTTTCTCTTGGCCACATAAGTCTGACCAGGATGGTGTACAATTGCTACCTACTTTGATTTGATCACAGCCTGTTTTAACACCAGTATTTCAAGGTCATGCTCAATGTCCTTATTTTCAGCAGTAAGGAGCTGCTTTCTTTACTGCTGAAAACTCCATGTGCATGCTCTATCACAGAAGCATATTTTGAGCCAGTATAAATACTTACCTTCTTTCCTTTGGACAGTCTGAGAACTCTTGTCAGAACAATTAGCTCAGCCTTCTGAGCCGATGTTATTACAGCAAAGCCTCAGCTTTAAGTGCCAGTTATCGTGTGACCACAGTGAATTCAGCTATCTGCTGACCCTTGTCTATGAAGCTGCTCCTGACAGTGCAGAGGTCCCAGGCAGGCTCAGTGATAGGCTGATCAAGCAAATCTAATCTGCTAAGCAGTCTCCCAAGATCTCTGAGCAGTAGTGTTGTATTGGCGCATTATTATCTGCTGGCGAGAGGCCTGCTGGATTTCAGGTGTGCATAGTTTTAAGGTTGACGTTTGGATTGTCTAGTAGAATGTTCTGGTATAACCCCACCCTCCCAGCAGTCAGTCAGTTGTCCCCCTTTAGCTGTGTGGTCAAGCTGTTTTGACAGCTTGGTCGTGACATGTCTCCCAAATGCCTGTAAGGGAACCCCACAGGCTGGACCTTGTTCCTCCTGCACATCTAGCCTGAACTCCTTTCTTAAGTCAGGTGGGCCTGGGGCAGGGGCAGTCACGAGACTTTGTTTTAACTTCTCAAAGGCAGCTTGGCACTCTGGGATCCAAATCAAAAGTTCTATTTCTGTTTCTTTTAAGGTCTTATGTAGGGGTTTGAGTATTAGTTCAGAATTAGGAACCCAAATATGACAGAATTCTGACGTTTCCCAAGACCCACAAAACCATCTCTTGTTCCTGGCTTCTGTCTGCGCAGCTGACATCCACTGCCATGTCCTTTTTGCCCCATCCCCACCCTCCAGCAAAGGAGGCTGCGGGCAGGGCAGAGGCTCATTCCTCTTTGCTCATTCCTCCACAGCCCAGGCAGCTGCTCTGGTTTCCCCCAGCCTAGGGTGGCTGTTCTTGATCCGCAGTGGGATGACCTGAGGCTGCTTGGGGCTAGGCTGAGAAGCAGTGCTGGACCTGCTGGCAATGTGTTAAGAGGATTTAAATCTTTTAAAACTTTTTTTTTCTGGTGTCCTGCTGTCCTTGCACACCAGTGACAGCGTCTGTTTTGCACCATCAACTTAGTTTCTGCCTATTCGAACTCCTTATCATGCGACTGCATAAACACCGGCACCTACAGACTTTTTTCCATTCACCTGACCTCTGACAGACCAATCCAACTGCAGGGTTGTACAATACCTCAGAACACCATTAAATAGCCAGACTGTGTTACAGTCATAGGCTTATAGCTGTATGTGCCTTATTTAACCAAGATCTCCCCCAAGAGACTACTGGTGGGATCAACACAGGATTGCCCATGTCTTAAAGGACCAGTAACAGATACGAACAAAAACAAAGAGACAACCAGAGGGAACCCAAAACCAGGGCCGATAGATGGGAGCCTTTGAAACAGACATACCAAATGGGGAAAAAAATTCACTTAGGTTCCCTACTCCCACTTAATTGTGACTCCACATCCATGGTACCAAAAATGTCCTCATGAAGAGGGACCAGATGTGTGGAATCAAGGGTCTCGGCATGCACACTGGGGAGCTTACCAGACTGTCTAGGTGTTACAACTTTACTGCATTCAATTTCTTTTTCTCAAAGTAGATGAACTGATGGAGCAATATGTACCATTCAGGGAGAGAAAGCAGGAGTTCCCTGAAGCAAAAGGAGCCACAGCAGCTGCTGGATGGTCCCTCAGCGCTCCCTTTACTGAAAGGAGCAGTTCCTGTTTCAACCCGATGCAAACTCCCCGCATCTCCTCATTCTCTAGGGATCAGCTCTCAACAAGCTCACCAAACACCTTGCATCCTTGGCATGGAATTGGTTTTTCAGAGTGCTGGACCTGCCCAAGAAGGCCATATAAAGGACACCCTTGGGTTCCATCCAGTGTGATGGGCTGACAGATCTGGCTCCATGAGAATGTTGTAGGCAGATTCTAAGGGAAATGACTAAACAGACTCCATTTTGCTCTGAGACTCCATGTTATGTAGGAAATAAGCTTCTCCCATGGGAACATCCCGCCTCTGTGCCCATCATCAGTTACTTGGTGTGACATGTTGAATAATATACAATGGCAACTCCTATGTAGTAAAGAATTGCTCTCTTTTGATCCCTATTGCTCTTAAACAATGTACCATGTGAACAGTGATTGTGTGGATGTTAGCAACCATTCTTTAATTTGTACCTAGGTAAGGGTCAGTTTGACCCACTTCCCCCTCTGTTGATGATCTCATGATGTTAGTTTGTAATTTCGGATCATAGCAACAGATACTTACGATTGATGTGATTTTTGGTATAAGAACCCCTACAACCCTGTGGTCGGGGCTGTTCTACCAATAGCCATTTTTTTGGGGCATTGTGTGAGACAGTCAGCTGGCCAGCTTAATAAAGACTCTCAAATTTGGACTTCTCAGTGGTGATCGGTCTGTTCTTAAGTTGCATCCCATAACATTTGGAGGCCCCAGTGAGATCCTTGCTGCCTGGTGAGCAATCACTGCTCACCACTGACCTGGAAACTCCTGTGGAGGGGAGAGGCCACAAGGTTGCTCCTAGGGAAAGGCCTCTGAGAGACCTTCCTCAGGCCCAGGCTGCACGGTCTCTGGAGCCCCACCCAGGACTGAACTAAATTCTCCAAGAGAGTCACCTGTTTCTGCACCCCTGGGGGACAGGTAAGTCTGTTTCTGTCGAATCCGCCTTTGGGGACTCTGAGGAAGGCTGGATGCAGCATTACTTCCCGAGTACGGGACTGGCAAGACATTGCTCAGTTCCTCTGGTCTGGAATCTGGAGTGGGCACTTGTCTGTGTCTTTGGTGTTTTATCTGTTCAGTGTTTGTTTGTCCTTTTCTGTTTTTCTGTTGCCTTTAAGTGTAAGCATGGGTCAGTCGCCCTCACGTCAGTCATGTACTCCCCTCCAGTGCATGTTAACTAATTTCCAGGAATTCCAGAAGAGAGGCAGGGACTACGGAACCCGCTGCAATGTCTTTTCTCTCTCTGCATTCTGTGAGAGAGAATGACCAACTTTCAAGGTCAGATGGCCCCCTCAGGGGTCCACCAAATTGTCTTTGGGCAACCTGGACATCTTGATCAAATGTTTTATAGTCAAATTTGGGGAAAAAAAATGGTTAAAAGGGTTTTTAACCATGTTTATTAAAGCTTACATTAAAATGTAAACTGCTGCCAATAGAAACTTCTAACTACTGGAGTTGGCCCACCAAAATACAAGGCTAAAATTTTGATGGCTGCTATCCAAGAGACCAGAAAAACCAGTTTAGAACAAGACCCCAACCTGAGGGGCTCTCCCAAGGAGACCAGGGGAAGCAGCTCCCTTGCTGTCTCTTCGGGAAACTCCTTCAGGAAGGGATAGGGCATAACCTTGCCTATATTCTCTTAATTCTTTTTCATCTCAGGATGGAGGCCAAAAAGACTTAAAATTCTATTGTTTTTGAGTTCATAATTTTGATCTGGTGCACCTAGGTTAATTTTTAATCAGACCTATTTTATCCAAATATAAAGTTTTCTTAATGCTGTTTCATTCAGAGGCCAGTTTTCAAGGGTTAACTCTCAATCTAATGGGTTTAAAAAATAAGCTATAAGACCTTTGTCCTTCTGTTTATTTTGTGTATATGTACACCGGTGTATTGTCATGTCTACATATATTTGGTACCAAAGTTGACATGTGAGCTCATAAATTAAAATAAAAAAAAATGGATCCCCCAATTTTTTTTCTCTGCCTCCTCCTTCTCCTTCTTCTTCTTATCAGCCAATTATAGCAAAGCTTTCTGTAAGGTTCCATATGCAGTCCGATCCACACCAAAGATGGCCCCTGAGCGGCTTCTTCTTCCCATAAGTCTCTGCTTCCCGCCACCTATTTTCCCGCCGGCGGCAAGCCGGACCAATCAGAAACCCACACGTCACTTTCTCCCTTAACCCGGAAGCCCCAAGAGTATATATGTAAGCCTCATCTTGTAATAAAGTGGACTTCTCCGGTGACTTGCCAACCGTCTCCATCTTTTACTTTCTCTCACGCAGGACAGCATGCAGAGGAATGCCAGCATTACACTATATAAATCACGAGCTGTCCACGCGCGGCATGATATTAGATAACCAATCCTTGAGCCTGGCGCTAACACGTCATAAGTCTCCAAGGAACTAGTAACAGCAAGCAGCCTTTTTGGGTACTTCCTTACTTTGGTAGCCAGTGCCCTTTGGCTCACTCCAGGTGCCATCTTGTCCAAGACGGCCCTCAACAAGTGGGGAATGTGATGGGCTGACAGATCTGGCTCCATGAGAATGTTGTAGGCCAGACTCTAAGGGAAATGACCAAACAGACTCCATTTTTCTCTAAGACTCCATGTTATGTAGGAAATAAGCTTCTCCCATGGGAACACCCCGCCTCTGTGCCCATCAGCAGTTACTTGGTGTGACATGTTTAATAATATACAATGGCAACTCCTATGTAGTAAAGAATTGCTCTCTTTTGATCCCTATTGCTCTTAAACAATGTACCATGTGAACAGTGATTGTGTGGATGTTAGCAACCATTCTTTAATTTGTACCTAGGTAAGGGTCATTTTGACCCACTTCCCCCTCTGTTGATGATCTCATGATGTTAGTTTGTAATTTCGAATCATAGCAACAGACACTTATGATTGATGTAATTTTTGGTATAAGAACCCCTACAACCCTGTGGTCAGGGCTATTCTCCCAATAGCCATTTTTTTGGGCATTGTGTGAGACAGTCAGCGGGCCGGCTTAATAAAGACTCTCAAATTTGGAGTTCTCAATGGTGGTCAGTCTGTTCTTAAGTTGCAACCCATAACATCCAGGTCACCAAATTTGATACTGAAAGCTTGGTCCTTATCCCCAGTAATGATTCAGTAAGAGGACAAAGTTTTGACAAAAAGGAAAAAGAAGTTTAATTGCTTTGCTAGCACAAGAGAAACGCTCCTGTCCCAAAGGCTGTGATTCTGACTTCCGTGATAAACAATAGCTTTTAAAGAGGGGACACAAAGGCTACATCCAGTTGTGGCAGGAGTCATAATTTATTTGTAGCCTTGGGAGATAGTCATTTCTCTGACCTGCAGGGACCGGCCCCCAAGTGTGGATGCCTTCACTCCTGTGGTCTGTGAGATAAAGGGCAGATAACTCCTTTTATTTTTTATTTTGAGACAGGGTTTTGCTAAGTTGCCCAGGCTGACCTTGAACATGTGATCCTTCTGCCTCCGCCTCCCAAATTGTTGGGATTATAGCCGTGTGCTATGAGCCCAGAGTTATTCTTGATGACTGTCATTCTCTGTGTGGACGATATATCTAAACTTACCAAATTGTACATTTTGATTACATACAGTGTACTGCTTGTCATTTATTGCTTGGTAAAGCTGTCAAAAATTTAAAAAATAATAAAAGCACCCTTTTAGATATAAAAAACAAGCACTTTCACAGATGCAAACTCTACCTGGAAGCTTTAAAAGTCTTTAGCAGCACAAAATGACTGAGGGTAGGGGTGGGGTCTGGTCTGGTGGGCACAGGGCTTTATGGGCCCTTTAGCTGCAGGGTCAGGGTTACCACAATTTAAGGTCCAGACTGTCCCCTTCTCTAAGACCAATATTCAGAAGATGAGGGGTGGTAGGATGGATTCAGGGTTATTTCAGTGCTGGCATTCTGTAGAAGATAGAGGGACTCTGGCCTCAAAGTTCCATCTTGGGGAACTCAGAGGTACAAGGGCTTTTATAGCGAGGAAAAGGAATTACAGGTAGACAGAGGGCAGTGAGGCTACATGCCAGCGAGATCTTTGCCATCTAGGGGTGTATCTCCTCTTCCCTCTCTGATCAGAACTTGGAAATGGACCTTGACCATGGCTAATCCTGCGTTTTCTCAAAACAGACATCAAGTTAATTAAATCTCACAACAAGGGACGCACTTTGTGTTGGTACTAAGATTAAGGAGGGGTATTATGAAGGTCATCAGCCTTCTGGGTTCCATACCTCTGTGGGAAGATTATTCAGGAGTTCCCATTACCATCCAGGCGGGGCTTTGCTTTAGAATTTAGAATGCCAGGCCCAAAGGGAGGGGCTGTGAAAGGATTAGGGCAGGACTCTGCCAAGGACAACTCCCCAAGAGAGCTGCCCTTGTATAATAGGGAGGCAGCTCAGGCCCTGTGCTGCCAGGACCCAGCCCAGGGAACCTGTCTGGATTCCTGCTGGCTGACTTGGAGGAGGCCAAAGTTCTTTCTGGATCAAATCTTCATCTTTCTCAAAGCCGGCTTTGAATAAGCATGCTTTCCTTGCCAACTGGTCTCTTGAATTTTTATGTACTGCCATGCCCAGCTAGAAATACTTGATCTGTATTTAGCTTTTTTTTTTTTTTTTTTTTTTTTTTTTTTTTTTTTTTTTTGCAGTGCTGGGGATTGAACCCAGGGCCTTGTGCTTGACAGGCAAGCACTCTACCAACTGACCTAGATCCCCAGCCCTGTATTTAGCATTTATATGCTTTGTGATTGAAAAAAAAAATCATTCACCCATTTCAGTTGTTTCAAACATACTTAGACATTTTCCAGTAACTGAATTGAGTATCAATATTTAAAATTAAATTAAATTTAAATTTCTTTAATCAGACCACATTTCAAGTGTTGAATGGCCATGTGCAGCAAATTGCTACCATCTTGGGCAATACAGCTTCAACCCACTGAGTGAACTTGGACAACCTCTCTCTTCTTTACTCTCTCCATCTACAAAACAGGAAAATATCAATACCTCCTGGAAAGGGTGAAGACTCAGTGAATTTCTCTGAGGAAAGCTGGGGGTTAGAATGAGGACCCAAGCCCAATGCCACAAGACTCAGCCCAGCAGGAGCAAGGTCCTGAGGTCAGGAAAGTCCATGGTGGCACCTCTCCCAGGTCAAGAGCACACAAGGTGCACTTTGTGGCCCCTCCTCCTGGTCAGGGGAGGCTGGGGCGAGGCAGGGTCTGGAAGCTTGGACTTTCAGACTCACATAAAACATTTTGCTTCATTCTCATCCGCCCCTATCTCCTAGATCAGGATCTTTGGTGGTGGCAAGTGGTTTGTTTGAGTTTACAAGCAAGATGCTGTCTCCCTATTTAAAGAGAGAGAGAGAGAGAGAGAGAGAGAGAGAGAGAGAGAGAGAGAGAGAGAGAGAGAGAAAGAGCCAGAAACAGGCTGAGATAGTCTTTTGTTCACATATTGAATAATTAGGACCTGACCCCTGTCTGAGACAGGAATGGTGCAGACTCACAGTGACAGAGACCAACCAATCGATGTGGTGGGATTCAATCACACTGGACCCAACTCTACTCCTGGAGCTCAGAGAGTAGAAAAGAAGAGATACAGAGCAAGATGGAGGGAAGGAGGGAAAGAAGGCAAGGGAGAGAGAGGGAGGAAGAGGGGGGAGAGAGAGAGAGAGAGAGAAAGAGAGAAAGCAGAAAAAAAAAACACTTAGAGAGTGAGACACACAGATATAGGGAGAGAAAAGTCTATGTTGGTCCCAGAAGAGGAGAAGTGAAGCAGAAAGAAATGGATCATCAGCAGAGACCAGGACACACACACACACACACACACACACACACACACACACAGGACAAGCAGAGCCAATGCACAGAGGAGGACACAGCACACCTCCACACAGATGCAAATGAGTGGTATCTTATGGCCAAGATGAAGTCACAGTGACAGACCAACCTTCCCACAGAAACAACCAGACAACGAAAAACACACATGGAAAAACAGTTTTCAAGGCACAGGGCATCAGGCAATAAGGTCAGCAGTCCCTGAGGAAGGGGTGACCAAAGAGAGGAACCCATAACAGCCTCAGGCAGTGGCCTTAGCAGGCCCTCCAGGCTTCAGTGCAGGAAGGAGGAAACCAGTGCAGCCCAAGGCACTCCCTGAACTGAGAGGAGAAGTGGAGAGTCTTCATGGACAGAGGCAGCTAGGTTCCCAGGACGGAGTGCGGGTTTGGAGCTGCACAGGGAGGGAATTGTGAGATCTTCAGCGGGTCCTGTAGAGTGTGTAGCTGAAAAGTGGTTGGTGCATGTGAGGAGATCACCTGAGGTGAGGGGAAGAACCTTGAGAGGACTGGAGGAAGCTGTTCCAGTTGCTCACATAGGGTCAGGATAATGTCTGTTGCTATCAGCCAGACTGAACAAAGTTCATAATTTATGGGACATTGGGATGCAGGGCAGTCTTGTCTAGTGATTGAGAATAATTAATTGTGGACTAAACATATATCAAAATTCACTGAACAAATCTGAAACACAAGAGGTGAATATATTTTACTAACTAACTTATCTGTATCTCAGAACAAAGCTCTAGAATATTTATATGCCTACAAATATCCAGCACCTAAAAAGGTAAACTTCACAGTATCTGAAATTCAACAAATATTATCAGTGTATTGCAAGGAAGCAGAAAAATATGAGCCCAAATGAGGAGGGAAAGAATTAGTCAAAACCAATACAGAGCAGGGCACAGTGGCACATGCCTGTAATCCTAGAATCTCCAGAGACTGAGGCACTAGGATTGCAAGTTTGAGGACAGTTTCAACAACTTAACAAGTCTCAGGCAACTTAGCAAGGTGCTGACTCAAAATGAAAAATAAAAATGGCTGGGGATATGGCTCAGTGGTAAAGTGCCTCTAGGTTCAGTCTTCAGTACTAAAACAAACATAAAAAAGATACAGATGTGAGGGTTAGGAGATAAAACATTAAAACAGGTTTTATAACTTTTTTATAATTTCAAAGAGTTATGTAGAAATATGGAAAACTCAAAAACTTCTAGAGATGAAAAATCTAGTACGTAAACTGAAAAGTATACTAGATGGATTCATGGCAGATTAAACATTGCTGAAGAAAAGATTAGTGAAGTTGATGTCATAGCAATAGAAATTTTTCTAAGTGAAATGGAGAGAAAAGAGAATTAAAATAAAGAGCACAAGTGAACTCTGAGATAACATCAAATAGCCTCACATGTGTACAAACTGAATCCCCCAAAGAAAGAAGTGAGAGGTAGGCACAGAAAAATATTTGAAGACTTGAAGGTGAAAAAATTTTCAAGTTTGGTGAAAAGTATAAATGCATAGTTGCATGAATATTAGGGAACATCATGTATAAGACAGATGAAAAAGTGCACCAAGATGTGTCATAATTGAAGTTCTCAAAATCAGTGTAAAAAAAACTTAACAGCCACATTAAGTAAAGAAAAATAAAAATAAGGATGCTAGAAGGTTTCTCATAGAAACAGGGAAAGAGGGAAAACAGTGGAGCAACATCTTCAAAGTACTGAAATAACAAATCTATCAACCTAGCATTTTATATCCAGCAAAAATTTTTCAAAAAAGTGTCAAAATAAAGATGTTTTTAGATATACAAACATTTAAGTAATTCACTGCTAGCAGACTTTGCACTGCAAGAATTGTTGAAGTTCTCCAGTCAGAAGGAAAATGGTACCAGATGTTAATATCAACACAAAGGAATGAAGAGCACTAGAATTGACAGTTAAATATATGTGTGGTTGTTCCTTATTAAACTTTTAAGAAAGATAATTGCTTAAACAAAAACAGTAACAACAGAAGGTGAGGTTTATAGCATATGAATAAGTATGTATAATAAGTATAATAAGTATAGCATATTAATAAGTATGTATAATAAGTATAATAAGTATTATAGCATATGAATAATGTATGACACTTATAGCCCAAAGCTTCAGGGTATAAGATTGTAATGTTCTGATATTATATGTGATGTGGCATGATATTATTTAAATTCAGACCTTGATAAGTTAAGTTGTGTGCTATGAACCCTAAAGTGGCCAAACACACACACACACACACACACACACACACTCTCTCTCTCTCTCTCTCTCACTCACCAAAAGTGTTATATTTAGTATGGCCAAATGAGGAGATGGAATAATAAAACTAAATAATAGGTTAAACATATATAGAGAATATCCTATAGCAATCACAAATATAACAAAACAAAGAGAGATTCTATGATCCATTTTCCAAGTTAGAAAATAAGTCATGAAAAATATTTAATGTAAATTAAAGCAAAAATAAGAGGAAAAATGGAAGATAAAACAGATGGGGCAAAGAAGTCACACATAGACTTAAGTAACATTAGATACAAATTGTCTAAATACTCAAATTAAAATATGGTAGGCTGGAGAAAAAGAAAAGCAATACTCAATTATATATTGCCTGTGAGAAACACACTTGAATGCAAAGACATGAAAAGTTATAAAGCAAACTAGGAGTGAAGGAAAGCTGATAAAAGGTATCTATAAAAAAACCCTGCAGCTAATATCATATTTAATGGCAAATAATTGGAAGAAAGTCAAAGATGTCTGCTTTACTACTCTTCTTCAAGATAGCTCTGGTGGTCTAGGCAGTGCAATACAGCAAGAAAAAGGAATAAAAGGAATAAATGAAAGGAAAGGAAGGTTTGCAGACTGGAAACATGGAAGTAAAACCAAAACAAAACCACAACCAAACCGTGAACCACAGACGACTTAGTTTCCCCCACAAGGAACACCTTCATTGCTTGTTTAATAATCAGCTTCTAATGAAATGGTGGCAAAGCTTATCAGAATAAACTTCTTCTAAAAGAGAATAAGCTAGCCCAGTTTAGTTTTCGTTTAGCAGGCAAAGTGGTTGAGTCACTGAGAAATTTAAATGGCATCTTGAGGAAAGTAGCTAAATAGAGGGTGCAGGAAAGATGAATGGAGACGCCGTGTGATTGTTGAAGGGCTCCTGGTGTTGCCTGTCTTGGCCACACATTGAATTTGTCACATGGAGACACAGAAAAGATCAAATTGACTTTGGAGCTGTTCACAGAAACCAAAACGTGCTACTGTTTGCTCGCAAGCATCCACCCAGGAAGGACTTTGCCTTCCAGAAGTTCTAAATGGGCTCGTAAATGCTGATATGACTGACTTAGTCTATATGTTCCAGTTGGCACAGAAAGTGGGCAGAGTGTCCACTACCTATGGTGGTGACACAGCCTCTGGAAGTGACTTTTACCTCCTGTCTGTGAGGTCTTTGGTTCCCCAGATCAAAGCTTCACAGTCACATATTCACCAAATGTCCATTCCACACAATCTGCTTAGCTGAAGCCATAGCCTCTGCATACTTCTCAGGACCACTGTCCATGCCCACCCACTTAGTAGGCATGCCAGAGGACGTGGTGGGTCAGCCATCATGGCGTTCTCATTAGATTTGCCAGCAGTGACAAAGTCATTGGGTAAGTTAATATTCATGCCTTTTTTTCCAGCTTTGGACATTAAGTCTTTGATGATCATCAAACAGAGAAATGCCAATCTCTGTGTTGTTGAACATGATGAGGAAAGTGAAAGCCCTTCCGTCATCAATAAGAACCTCTTTGATTTTGTCCAGCATATTATTGATCAATGAATCTTGGTTACGATTTTTGCTCTGCTGGGGTGTCCAGGAAGTATTTCTTTAGCCTTTTCGAAAGCTTGGAAAAGTAGATCAGCTCCTTCTTCATCAAAACCCCACTAGCCTTTTGTGGCAGATTGACTTCTCCCTGAAACCACACGTTAAGTAAACAGGGCCAAAAACATCATTGGCATAGATGTCCGCCCCCTCTTTGGAACATGAAGCATGGAAAGATTCTGTTCTGGGTGGCTTGACCTTATCCTTATTCTTTATCTGAAGGTGAAGGTTTTCCAGAAGGGTGACTGGGTTGGCATGGGTTTTCTCCACTTCTAGGTGTTCACCGTCCTTCAAGAACAGAATATTCTTGGGGCTGGAGTTGTGGCTCAGTGTTAGAGTGCTTTCCTGGCACATGTGAGGCCCTGGGTTCAATACTCAGTACCACATATAAATAAATAAGTAAAATAGAAGATTCATTGACAACTAAAAAAAAATATTTAAAAAAATAACAGAATATTCTTGCCCAGCAGAGATTTAAGTTGGGAAGCAACTGGTTCTAAGGAGTATTTGTCAGGCCTAGGGACACAATCAGGTGACTTCTAAGGACCACTGACTTGTTGTCCAACAAAAGTTGATGGTTGGCACCATAGACTTGATCCTCTGGTTCTTTGTTTCCTCATTGTTCTTTAGAAGAACATTGAAATCCACTCTCATAATGGACGGTTCTCTCCTTATGTCCAGCTTCTTTTTGTCAGTAAGGAATGTTTTTGGCAACACACCAGAGACAAGAGGCTGGGCACCCGGACAGTGGTGAAAAGAGCTGTGGTTGTACACTCAGATCACATGCAGAATTCTGAGCACCATGTGGGCTGGAACAACCTCATCCATATGATTTCTTATGTGGAAAATCTACTCAGATTTGTAAAAGAAAAAAAAAAAAAACCCAACCCATTAGAAGTAGTAAGTGGGGTTACTGGAGTTGCAAGATTCAAAACTAATACTAAAAAAAGAAGTGTATTTTTTATTGTATCAATGAACAATCAGAATGGGAAATTTAAAAATAATATTTATTATATCATCAAATATATGATATAGGAATGAATCTGACAAAACAGTGCAAAACACTTGCACATTGAAAGCTACAACCCGTTGTAGAGAGTAATGAAGGAAAGCTGTGTGAGTTTTCCATTACTGCTGTAAAAAATTACCACAAATTTATCACCTTACAATTCTGGAGGTTGGAAGCATGTCGTGGGACTCCCTGGTCTAAAATCATATTTTCAGTGCCGTGACCAAAATACCTGACAGCAACAACTCAAAGGAGGGGAGTTTGATTAGGGCTCATGGTTTGAGAGTTTTCAGGCCACGGTTGGCTGACTCCACTGCTTTGGGCCTGAGGTGAGGTAGGACGTCATGGCAGAAGAAGGCTGCTCAGCTTACGACAGCCAGGAGGCAGAGTGGGGTGGTGGGGAATAGGGACAAGAAATACCCTCCTTGAGTACACCATAGTGACCTACTTTCTCCAGTGAGGACACACCTTCTAAAGTTTCCACCACCTCCCATCAATGTCATCAAATTATTAATTCATCAATGGATTAATCCACTGATGAGATCAGAGTCCTCAAGATCCAATCACTTCCCAAGAGCCCCACCTCTGAACCCTGCTGCCTTGTGGACCAGGCCTTCAACACATGATCCTTTGGGGAACATTCCAGATCCAAATCATAATACAAGGTATCAGTAGGACTATGTTCCTTTCTGAAGGTTCTAGGGAAGAATTTGTTTCCTTGCCTTTTCTGAAGCTTCTAGAGCCACATGCATTACTTGGCTCATGGACACCTTCCTCCACCTTTAAAACCAATGACATTGTATCTCCCTGAACATTCTTCTAGAATGTAAATTCAAATGAAAAAGTTTTTTTTGGTACTGGGGATTTAACTCAGGGTCGCTTAACCACTGAGCCACATCCCTAACCCTTTTTATTTTTTATTTTAAGACAAGTTCTTGCTGAGTTGCTTAGGGGCTCACTAAGTTGCTGAGGTTGGCTTTGAACCCATGATCTTCCTGCCTCAGCTTTGGTTACTGGGATTACAGGCACGCACCACCACCTAGATATCCTTCAATTGATGAATGGATAAAGAAACTGTGGTATATATATACAATGGAATATTACTCAGCTATAAAGAATAATAAAATGATGGTATTTGCAGGCAAATGGATGAAATTGGAGAATATCATGTTAAGCGAGATAAGCCAATCTCAAAAATCCAAAAGACGAATGACCTCACTGATAAGTGGATGATGACACATAATGGGGGGTGGGAGGGGGGCAAGAATGGAGGAAGGAGGGACTGTATAGAGGGAAAAGAGGGGTGGGAGGGGTGGGGGGAAGGAAAAAATAACGGAATGAATCAAACATCATTACTCTGTGTAAATGTATGAATATACAAATGGTATGCTGTTACTCCATGTACAAAGAGAAACAACATGTAACCCATTTGTTTACAATAAAAATAAATTAAAAAATAAAAAAAAGAAGTTAAAAAAAAAAAAGAAGAAGTGAGGCCAGGAAGAAACGCCAACAAATGAGGAATCGGAAGAACTTGTTGAATGGTGTGCAGAGGAAGAGAAAGAAGAAGCTGAAGCAGAACCAGCAATGCAGGCATTACTGAAATTTGTGGACATTTTCAAATTTCGCCGACATTAAAGGACGATGCTGATGAAATGCAGCGCTGAAGTCACCCATGTGACCAACGAACCATGACAATGTCTGCAGCAACACTGGTGAGTTAAAAAATGAACAAATAAAAGAGTTGCAACTTTTTTCTTTGTGCATGTGATACTGGGATTCAATCCAGGGCCTTTTACCTATGAGGCCAGTGCTCTACCACTGAGCTACACCCCCAGCCCTTTTAATTTAATTTTTTTTGGAGGGGGTGAACATGGTCAGGCTAAGTCACCCAGGTCATCCCCAAATTTGTGATCCTCCTGCCTCCACCTCCACAATCTCTGGAATCACAGGCATGTGCCATCAAAACTGGCAACATCCACTTCAGATTGTCACATTCCTCATGTTCCTCCCAAAGTTCTGTCAAGGAAAGACATTTCAACTGTCAAGGGTCCCCAAGCATCAACTTCATCTGCTCCTGGCATCCCACCTTCAGAGTCATCATGGCTCGATGATGCAGGATCACCCGGAGCAGAGGGTCCCTCTAACGCACCATCCGATCGACAGGAGACTGAGGTCACATCACAACTCCATGTTGTACACCTGACTTCATCTCATCACGTAGGCACTGTAACAGCTCACGTCACAAGAAAGGTGAATGCAGGCTGGGAACCGTGGGGCATGCCTGTGATCCTAGGGGCTCAGGAGGCTGAGGCAGGAGGATCATGAGTTCAAAGCCAGCCTCAGTGAAAATGAGGCACTAAGCAACTCAGTGAGACCCTGTCTTCTTAAAGTCCAGAACTTTCACCCTTCATGGCTTCTGACTTGCCAGCATCACTACTCTTACACTTCGGAACCATTTTTTGGAGTAAAGCAAGGGTCACTTGAACACAGGCACCAAGGCAGGGCAACGTGGGTGGTGTGTGTCACAGCAGGAGGCTCAGGATGGTGCACAATTTAACACCTAGGACCTGTTCATTTCTGGAATTTTCCATTTAATATTTTTGAATGACAGCTGACCCTGGGTAACTGAAACCTCAGAAAGTGCATGTGTGTAAGGGGGGAACGACTGAATTTTGCAAGTGGATAACTCCTACTGACCTCACAGGCTCATTTGCCTCAGGATGAATCATGACTTGAGTCTTAACCTCTAAGTGTCAAAGACAAGACTTTGGACTTTTGAGTTGGTGCTGGAACAACCAGTTAGGACTCTGGGGCTGTTGGGAATGAAAGTATTCTGCATGTGAAAAGAACATGAGTTTTCTTTTTTTTTTTTTTTTCAAAGGAGTGGGGACAAAGTGGAGCGATAGAGTTTGATAGAGTTTGAATGTGCCCTCTAAAACTCATTTTGCTGTTCTAACATTATTAAGAGAGGCATTTAAGAGGTAATTAGGTCATGAGGGCTCTGTCCTGTGAGTGGATTAATGTTATTGTGGGAGTAGGTTAGGCATCCAGAGACTCGGACCCCTGCCTTTTTCTCTCTTAGGCGTGTTCCCTTGCCCTTCCGCCATGTTACCATGCAGTGTGAAGTCCCCCACCAAATGCCACTCCATGCTCTTGGACTTTTCAGCCTGAATCAAATAAACTTCTGTTCATTATCAATCACCCAATCTCTGAGATGCAGTTACAGAAAACAACAACAATAACGAAAAACAGACTAAGACACAGTCTCTACGCTCTTGGAGCTCAGGGTCTAAAGGGCCAGAGAGAGCAAGAGAGTCAGAGAATTTCCTGCCCTGGCAAGATAGCCAGAGGCAGAGAGGTAACCCACCCAACACTGGTCGGAATCACCAGAGACCAGGAGACCAGCTGCTCTTCCTGCCAGGTCTCAGACTTACTCTCTCTCTCCACCTGACTCCCTCTGGGTCACACCAGTCCTGTATCTCTTGCTCCTGCCTCTGTTCTCCCGTCGCTCCCACCTGTGTCTGTCACAGAACAGAGAGTGAAAGGAAGAACCTGGAGACATCTACACTGAATATCTGTAGGCTTTACAAGGACCGGGGCTAGGAGATGCACACAGCTCACAGACTCATGCACAGGAATGTACATCACCACCATCTCCCCTACTCAAATGCAAAAGCCTCTTCACATGTGAAACCAAATGAATACGTAGAAGTCTCCACACATGCAAGAACTTCTACCTGAGAATACCCAGACTCCCATGCAGAAATGCGCACCTGCTCCTTCGTATAAAAACGTTGGTTGGAGGAGCCATCTTGGGACTGCGGTGTGGTGGAGCCTACGGAAACTGAAACCCAGATTTGTGAGGTACTGGAAACCTTCAGGGACACTATAAATCTACAGGGTAGAAAATGTACTACTTCAGATCCCACAGCTAAATGGGAAGACACACAAACAAAATGAAAAATGAAAAAAAGGGAATAAAGCACTCCAAACAAACCAGGATGCTCCAATTATAGATTCAATTGACAAACCAGTAGAAGAAATGTCAGAGAAGGAGTTCAGAATATACTTAGTAAAACTGCTTCATGACTTTAAGGAGGATATAAAGACTGAAATCAGAGCTATGTTTCAGGAGAGGGAAGATACTTAAAGAAAGAGATAAAGAACCTCAGAAGAAATCTAGAAGAAATCTTTGAAATGAAGGAATAAGTAAACCAAAATAAAAATTCAATGGAAAGCAGCACCAACAGAGGAGACCACTTGGAAGATAGAACTTCAGGCAACGAAGACAAAATATATAATTTTGAAAATAAAGGTGACCACACAGAGAAGATGATAAATTGCATGATGTTCCCTCACCCAGACACAATGCCTGAACAGCAACTGTTGAAACTAACTGAGTGGAGCTACCGTGACTACTTCTGGGTTGATATGAAAGACCCCCAAGGCAATGGCACTGTGGTGGGGTTCGAACTTCTGCTCCAGAAGCAAATGAAGGACAAACAAATGCAGAAGGAAATGTCTGAATTCGTCCGAGAGAGGATAAAGATTGAAGAAGAATATGCAAAGAACTTGGCTGAGCTCTCTCAGAACTCATTGGTTGCACAGGAGGAAGGCTCCCTTGGAGAAGCATGGGCTCAGGTGAAGAAGACCTGGCAGATGAAGCAGAAGTTCATCTCAAGTTCTCCACCAAGCTTCACAGCGAGGTAGAGAAGCCCCTAATGAACTTTCATGAGAACTTTAAGAAAGACAAGAGAAAGTATGACCACCATATTGCTGACCTCCGCAAGCAACTCGCCAGCTGCTATGCATTGGTGGAGAAGGCCCGGAAAGCCCTCACAGAGTGGCAGAGAGACCTGGAGATGAAGACCCAGCAGCTGGAGATCAATCTGAGCAACAAGATGGAGGAGGACATCAAGAAGGCCCAGAGGAAGTCCACACAGGCTGGTGATGACCTCATGTATTGTGTGGACCTCTACAACTAGGCCCAGTCCAAGTGGTTTGAAGAGATGGTGACCACCACTTTGGAGCTAGATTGGCTGGAAGTGGAGAGGGTGGAGATGATCCAGCAACATTTGTGCCAGTACACACAGCTGCAGCATGAGACAGACATGTTCAACCAAAGCACAGTTGAGCCTGTGGACTAACTGCTTCTAAAAGTGGACCCAGCCAAAGACAGAGAGCTGTGGGTCAGAGAGCACAAAACGGGCAACATTCGCCTGTGGACATGGAGATCTAGACACGCCTGTGTGGCCCCGGGGGTCCTGCCCAGGAGAGGGGCTGGGTGTCCCATGGAGAGGAGATGGTGTCTCCTGCTGAGCGAAGCTGCCCTCCCACCCACTCTCCTGTCCACTGAGGAGAGAGGAGAGAGCTGGCTATTCCAGAAGGGCGATCTGGATGACCCAGGTGGTGGGGGATCCCAAATATTCCCAGGCCAAGAAGTCAGACTTGCAACCCTGCCCTTGTCTCCAAGACTGAAGCCTCCAAACCCCATGCCATGCTTGTTGCTCTGAGAACAAACAGGCTGGAAAAAAAAAAAAAGTCCGTTGGCATAGAAGACGTCCCTTTGCATATCAAAAGCACGCAAGCACACACGGTAGCAAGCAGGCATGGACATGCATGCCAGCATCAATAGGCAGACAAAACTCATGGTTAGCTGCATGCCCAAACACACCCACACTCACAGAAGAAAAGATGCAACAACACACACAGCATCACCCTCCATGCACTGTGTATCACTTTCACAGAATCCCTGCCAACATGTAGGGAGGGGGTAGAAGGGAAGGGAGGGGGCAGGTCACTGGGCCAACCAAGCAGGAAGTGTGTGCATCCAGCACCTCTGCTACCTTCACTCTCCTGGACAATGAGGAGAGGGAGGCGGGAGCAGATGGAGTTGCATAACTGATTGGGGAGGAGGCTCAGGATAAAAGGTCCAGCTGAGGCTGCTACTGGTGGACAGTGGTCAGACCTGGACCATGGAGCTCACTGTCCTCCTCTCCCTTGCTCTGCTCACAGGCCTCTTTCTTCTGCTGGTCAGGGGCCGGCCAAAGGCCCGCGGCCATCTCCCACCAGGGCCCCGGCCTCTGCCTTTCTTGGGGAACCTGCTACAGATGGACACAGGAGGCTTGCTCAGTTCCTTCCTGCGGGTGAGACACAGATGGACGGGTCCCGTGGTGGGCTGGTCCCTGCCTCTGTTTGGGGATCCCTCAGCAGGAGAAGCAAGGCCTCTTTCCAGCTCAGGGGTTGGTGGGTGGGGGACAGCAGGTGTGTGAAGGGCCTGAGCCTGAACCTTGATGGAGAGTGGTCAGATGGTCAGCTGCATCCTGCTCAGATGGAAGTGTGTGAGGGGCACTGTCCTCGAGGGGCAGGTGGACGTGCAGAGGTGTGGGGTGTGAGCCTTGGTGCAGAGCTTCCCTCTTCTCTGCCACTCTCTGCTGTGTCCCTGGTGCCTGCCTGTCCCTGGAACAGGGGTAAAGAGCAGATGGATTTTGTTCCTGCCAACAAGAGAGAGCAAAGGCTGGCCTGAGTCAGTGCCCGGACAGAGGAGTGGGAAGGGGCGGGGAGGGAGTGTTTGTTAGTATAAACATTCTACAGCATGGCAGTTGACACTCCCGGTTATTTACCAGGCGCTGTGTCAATACTCTGATGCATGATTTTGTGTTTAATTATCTGCTTATTAATAATTAATTGGCGTCTGTGACCCCACTTTCCAGTGAGAGAGCTGGAACCCTGACAGTAACTCCTGGCTCCTCTGTCCCTTTCCCTTGCCGTGGAGGCCACACCCTGGGCCTGTTATCCTTTTGATAAAATTTTCTCTGATCAGTGGTCTATTAATTAATAACATTTTATTGTTGCCGTTTTTTGGTGCTGGGGCTGGAACTCAGGGCTTCACACATGCGGGACAAGTTCTCTACCAAGGAGCTATACCCTCAGCTCCTTCTTAGTGTCTGTTTTTTTTTTTAATATTTTTTTAGTTGCCAATGGACCTTTATTTTACTTATTTGTATGTGGTGCTGAGGCTCGAACTCAGTGCTTCACACATGTGCGGCAAGCGCTCTACCACTAAGCCACAACCCCAGCCCTTTCGTAGTGTCTTTTAACAAAAAATATTTTTTAGTACAATACTTATTTGAGAATAAAAATTATTTGCTTAAGGAGTGCATAAATGATGAATGATTATAATCTATGTAGACACACACACACACACACACACACACACACACACACACAAACATGTATTATTATTATTTTTTTGGTACCAGGGATTGAACTCACAGGCACTCAACCACTGAGCCACATTCCCAGCCCTAGTTTGTATTTTATAGTTTCTCCCTGAGTTGTTTAGTGCTTCGCCATTGCTGAGGCTGGCTTTGAACTCGCAATCCTCCTGCATCAGCCTCCTGAGCTGCTGGGATTACAGGTGTGTGCCACCATGCCCAGCTACATATATATTTATTATAGACAATTCAGTCAATCATGTGGTCCCTGATGACTATTTGACATTATCCACTATACCTGAGAGATGCAATGTGTCTGGGTCTCAAACTCTCAAGTTATGGGACATTTTGAATTTTTCAGAGGAGTTACATGGAAGAGGTAAAGAGTCTCATGATCAGATAAGATGTTGTTTGGGTTGTATTCGTGCTGGGCAGTGCACATAATCATAGTGTGAGCAGTGACAAGATTTGGGAAATCGGGTTTAAATTAAGTTGGTTCAACTTCTGGACAAAGACCTCCTCTTTTACACAATTCACTGACCCTTCTCTTTTATAAAAATGTTTTATTAGTGCATTATAGTTACACATAACAGTGGGATTCATTTTGACATAATCATACATGTATGAAATAATATTTGCTCTATTTCAGTCCCCAGCCTGTCCTCTCTCGGTCCCCTCTTCCCTCCCTCTGTTCTCCTTCCTTTACTCTATGGGTCTTCCATTTATTTATTAATTTATTTTTATTTCATGCTTTACATAAGGATGCATCACTGTGGCACATTCATAGATGTACATAACACAACTTTGTCAATTTCATTCTAGTTACTTCCTTTTCCTATCCATCCTCCCTGCCCTCTATCCTTTCCCTCTACTCCACTGATCTCAATTCTGTTTTTATGGGATCTACCCTGACTTCTTATTTTGCTTTAGCTTCTGCATATGAGAGAAAACATTTGACCCTTGATTTTCTGAGTCTGGCTTATTTCGCTTAGCCTGATGTTCTCCAGTTCCATCCATTTACCCGTAAATGACATAATTTCATTTTTCTTTATGGCTGAGTAGAATTCCATTGTGTACATATACCACATTTTCTTTATTTGTTCATCTGTCGACAGGGATCTGGTCTGGTTCCTTATTTTGGGTATTGTGACTTGCACTGCTATAAATATTGATGTGCCTGTGTTAATATAAGATGCTGATTTTAGTTCTTTTGGTTGATTACCAAGGAGTGGGATAATTGGGTCTTATGGTGGTTCCATTCCCAGTTTTTGAGGAATCTCCATTCTTCTTTTTGGAAAATGGTTGTACTATTTGCAATACCACCAACAATGTGTGAATTACCTCTCCCTTGCAAAATCAACAAATGTAATTCACCATATAAAGAGAATTAAGGACAAGAATCATGATCATCTCAATAGATGCAGAAAAAATCTTTGACAAAACCCAACACTCATTCTTGTGAAAATGCTGGAGAAATTAGGATAGAAAGAACTCACCTCAACATTGAGAAAGGGTATATAGGACAAGCCCAAAGTCAACATCATACTGAATACAGAAAAACTGGAAGCATTTCCTCTAAAATCAGAAACAAGAATGTTCACTCTCACTACTTGTATTCAATATAGTTATTGAAACTATAGCCAGAGCAATCAGGCAAGAGAAGGAAATTGAAGGGATACAAATAGGAATAGAAGAAGTCAAATTGTCTCTTTTTGCTGATGACATGATCCTATGTCTAGAAGACCCCCAAAATTCCACCAGAAGACTTCTAGAGCTGATAAACCAATTAAGCAAAATAGCAGGATACAAGAGCAACATACCAAGATCAATAGCTTTCCTATACACCAGTGAAACTGCTGAGAAAGAAGTCAGAAAAGCTATCTTGTTTACAATAACAAAAAAATGAAATAAAATAAAAACTTGGGAATAAATATGATCAAGGAGGTGAAAGACTTCTATCAGGAAAACTATAGAACACTGAAGAAAGAAATCAAAGACCTTGGAAGATGGAAAGAGTCCCCCATGTTCTGGTATAGGCGAAATTAACATTGTTGAAATGGTCATACTACTAAAACTGTTACCCAGTTCAATTCAATTCCCATGAAAATACCAATGATACTCTTAAGATAGCTAGAAATAGCAGTTCTAAAATTCATTTGGAAGAATAATAGACCCAGAATGGCCAAATAAATCCTGAATAAGAGCAATGCAGGAGGCATCTCAAATTATACTCAGATTATGCCACAGAGCTATAATAACAAAAACAGCATGGTGTTGGCATCAAAACAGACATGAAGACCAGTGGAATGGAAAAGAAGACCCAGAGGCAAATCCACATAGATACAGTCATCTGATACTTGACAAAGGTGCCAAAAACATACATTGGAGAAAAGATAGACTTTTAAATAAATGGTATTTTAAAAACTGGATATGCATATTAAACAAATGAAGATTCCTGCCTTTCATCCTGGCCAAAATTCAACTCAAAATGGATCAAAGACCTAGGAATTAGACCAGAAACTTTGCAACTGCTCGGAGAAAACACAGGGTCAACACTCCAATATATTGGGTCAGGCTCCTTAACCAGACTCCTAAAGTGTAAGAAACAAAACAGAGAATCAATAAGTGCAACAGCATCCAATAAAAAACCTTCTGCAGAGCAAAGGAAATGATTAAGAGCATGAAGAGAGAACCTACAGAATGAGGAAAATCTTTGCCAGGGGATTAATATCGAGAATATATAAAGAATTTAAGAAGCTCAATATCCAAGAAAAAAAAAGTTCAATCAATACATTGCATTTCTCAAAAGAAGAACAAACTTTTCTCAAAATAAGAAATACAAATGGCCAACAGATATGCAAAAAAAAAAAATGTTCAACATTCCTAACAACCAGGTAAATGCAAATAAAAACTACATTGAGATTTCATCTCACTCCTGTTGGAATGGCAATCATCAAGAATACTGGCTCCCTCTTCTAGAGGAGTTTTCAAAGAACTCAGTGGCTCACCGGGTGCCAACCAGGCCACCACTAGTAGCATTTGTTGCCTTACTGTCAACTCTCTTGGTGTCTTACTGTCTCGTTTCTTAACAAGACTTAGTTAAGATGTTGGCCATAACCATCCTTTACAAATTCTGAAACAGGTCAAACTGACCATGAAATTCTGATCTGCCTAGGACGTGAGTTTAAAAAGACTTGGGGCCATCTTGCCAGAGTTCTGACAGTGGGGACTTCTTAGGAAGGGATTTTTGTATGGAGTGTGGAAGGGGTGGACCTTCGCTGATCTCAGAGGCACCTTTCACTGTAAGAGTCTATGATCCGAGGTAGCCTGTATATTTTACAAAAGTAGTTTAGACTTTATGTGCTAATCATTTATTGGAAAGACAAAGTTAGCTTTGTGTCATAGTAATCCAAGGGTGTTACATCTTGTCCTGGAAGAGGTGATGTCTGGAGATAGTGAGTAAAAGGATATCACGAGTGGTGAGACAGCGTGGCTTGGCCCAGAAATTACTGCTGGTAGCTGCTCTGAGGAGGTGGTCTGGTTGTCCTTCTGCCTATAACTAATGCAGATAAAGAAAGTTTACAAACCTAATTCCTCTCTGTATTAGGACCTGTGGTAGGTTCATGCAGATAAGCTGCAGGACCTACCCTTGAGGAATGGACAGTCTGCTTGGAGATACAAATAAATACAAAAATGAATTAGATGACCATTAGGTGCTTTCTTGCATGGTTCCAAATACAAATGAAGAAACATGAGTTTTAAGATCATTTGAGGGTCCAGAAAGGGTTTATATAACAGGTAGGACATGAACAGAGCCGCAAAGACTGGATGGAGTGAGGATGAGTGGGGAGGAGAAGCCATTTCTTGGGGGAAAGGTTAGGGAAGAGTAGGCCTAAGTGAATGAGAGCATGAGACATGTAGTGGAGAGGAGGCATGAATGGAATTATGGCAGCATGACAAGGAATTGACTTGTCTGAAGCCAAGGGGAGCAGTAAGAAATAATTTACTCCACCCGGCAGGCAAGATAGTCTTATAGTGTAGTAGTCTTTTTTCTGTTGCTCTAACAAAATGCCCAAGTTCAGGTGCTTTATAAAGTAAAGAGGTTTACTTGACTCATAGTTTTGGAGGCTGATAGTCCAAGATCAGGCAGCTTCATCTGTTCATCCTCTGGCAAGGGTCTCTTTAGGTGTGTCACAACATGGAAGAGGAGAGGAAAGGGAAGAAGAATGTGCAGAAAAGGCCAAACATGTGGGGTGGCCTCACTTTATAACAACTTAGCCTCTCAAGAACTAGCTCACTCTGGAAGACCAGCATTAATTCCATGAACTACTTGTCATCTCCAAGAGCTCACCTCTTAAATGTTCTACCACCTTTCAACACTGTCACATTAGGGCCCAAACCTCTGGGACATGAACCCATGTCACATAAAATAGGAGGGAAGCCAAAGGTAACTATTCCACATAGAAAGTTCTGAGTGCCAGGTGCTGGTTATCTCCAGTGGTGATCCCTGGAAAGAGCCAGTATGGGTCTCTCAGGCACACTGGAAATGAGAGGTTTGTGACCTGCTTCATATACAGCTGCCAATAGCCACATGAGCTTGGAATGGCACAGCTCTTTTCCTCCTGGCTTTGCATACCAGCATGCTCACAGTCCTGGGCTTGTGGACATGTCCCTTGGAATAGTGTCTGGTGGTCTCAGTTTTGGCTTAAGAGTCCAGGGCTGCTCCTCCGGGCAGTTGTGTCTGGGAGGTGGTTATGTGGGCTTTGGTTCAGCTGTGGGTGTTACTAAACTGACGACGTAAGTATATATTGGGGTTTCCTAGATCTGCAGGAGAGTGTTATTTCCTTTAGAAAGTCATTCCTGACCCCCAGATGTGGTCAGATCTCTATCACGTGTCACTTGCGTCTCCTTACTGGGTTGATGTCCCTGACAATGCTACATTCGCCTTAACCCACAGCACGCGAATGCCGTGGCTCGGGTCTGGAATGGCCCCCAGAGACTCATCTGTTGTAGCTTGGTCCCCTTTGTAGTAATATTCAGAGGTGGGGACTTTAGAAAATGATTGGATCATAGGGGCTTGAGCCTATGAATTGGTTAATCTGCAAATCGATTCATAATTTCATGGCATTATTGGCAAATTGTAGAAATGGTAGGAGATGGACTTAGTTGAGGGAGTAGGTCCTTGGGGTCATGCCTTGGGTCTATATTTTGTCCTACCCTGGACCCCTGCTTCTTGGCTGTCATGAGCTGAACAGATTTCCTCCACCACACCCTTCTGCCACAATGTTCTGCCTTGTTTCAGGTCCAAAGCAATGGAGTTAGCTAACTATGAACTGACACTATGAGCCAAAATAAATATTTTCTCCTTTAATTTGTTTTTCTCAGGTATTTTGTCATGGTAATGGAAGCTGAATAACAGAATTTTGGTGTTGAGAAGTGGGTTGTTGCTCTGATTACACCTGATCATGTTTCAGAAGCCCTTGGAACAGGTTTGCAGGAGGAATTGCGAAAATCTTGACAACAAGGGCTGAGAAGCCTGAGAGTGTTGTGAGCAGAGCCTAAGGGACATTTCTGGCGCCAGATCAGAAGACCAGAATGCTGACAAGAATGAAGGGAGCGAAAACTGTGCTCATGAGGTTTCGATGGAGTAAGGACTCAATTGGGTATTGGACTGGAGGCCATTTGTGTGACATTCTGACAAAAACCTTGTACACATTTTGTCTATACTCTGAGACTTTGAGTGAAGTTGAATTTAAATTAATCTGGAAAAGGAAATTTCAAGGTAGTACAACATTCAGGAAGCAATATGTGGGTTGCCGACTGCTTTTAGCAATATTTACCATGCAAATTGAGAGCAAGAAGCAGAGAAGAAAGATTTGAGAAACTTGGAGTTTGGTTAGAGAAGAAATCTGTATAAAGTTGAGGCCAATGAAAGTGTGGTTGCCTCAGGAATTGGTTGCTCTGAAAAGAAGCCAAGTACATTGCAGCTGGACAGTAGGAAAGATGTTTCCAGGGTGTCTCAGGAACTGACCAGACCCCACCCATCGCAGGCTCAGGGTGTAAAAGTGTAAACTCCTTTGAAATAATTTGCCTTGAGAAGAGAGTGCCAGGGCACCCTGCTCCCTCGGGGCCACCTAAGAAGCTGTTTCCCCAGGAATCTTTTCAGTGTTGGCCTTCCAGGCATCCAGAGGCCACTGAAACCACAGTCCAAGGGGGCCTGGCTACCACTGCTCCCGCTTGTAGCAGAGCAGACCTTGGTATCATCCACATGGTGCTGATTTTTCAGGAATGCAGAATCTAGAGTTATGGGGTCATGAGGTTTTTTCCTCCAGATTTTCCCCTTCTTAACACCAACATTCTGTGTTATTCAGCTGGGGGACCAGGCAGTGTGTGACGGGATCAAAATTCCTGTGGTAAGCTCCTAAGAGGGTGATGCTCGAAGCGATGAGAGTGAAGCCAAAGCTGCAGTGGAGACCCTAGGAAGTCGGAGAGGAAGGGAATGCAGAATGTCTGCTGAGGAAAGCAGCCGGTGGTGAGCAGAGGCAGCCCAGGACAGAGGCTACCACTACGCCCAACATAGAGCTGCAGGATTTAATGTTTGCTGTTGGGTTTCAGTCTTGCTCTGGTCTCATCCGTCCCTTTTGGAATAGCAATGCTTACCCATAATGCATGTCCCTTGCTTTCTGCTTTTCATAGGGACTCACAGAAGAGAGTTTGCTTTGAACTTCAGAGTAACCTTTGAATTTGGACTTCCAAGAAATGGTGGAACTGCGAGGTCTCTGGGGATTCTTAGAGATGGACTGGATGTTTTTTGCATTGCAAAATGGGCATGAGCTTTTGGGGCTCAGGGGTCAAATGTTATGATTTAGATCTGGAATGTCCCCCAAAGGTTCATGTGTTGAAGACTTTGATCCCCAATGCAGTAATGTTCAGAGTGGAAGTTTTAGAAAATGATTGGCTCACAAGGGCTCTGATCTCATTAGTGGATTAATACACTGATGGAATCATACTTTGATGACATTATCGGCAGGTGGTGGAAAATGTAGGAGGTGGGGACTAGAAGGGAGTGGGTCCTTGGGGATTATATTTTGTTCCCAGTCTGCCTCTCTCTGCTTCCTGGATGTCATGAACTGAGCAGCGTTTCTCTGACACACCCTTCTACCATGATGTCCTGCCTTACCTCAAGCCCAAGGCAGTGGAGCTAGTCAATCACGGATCGAAACCTTGGAAACCATGGGCCAAAATAAATATTTCCTCTTTAAATTGTTTTTCTCAGGTGTTTTGTCACAGTGACAAAAAAACTGACTAACACACGTGAGCACAGTGCTGCACATAGTCCCTGGCATACAGTAAGTAGGTGCTTAGTAAATATATGCACATGAGTGAGTGAAGGAAGAAGTGAAATGAAAACACCAGGTTCTCCCTGGCTGGTCTTGCTACAGGAAGGGAGCTGCTGGCTCTGAGGGCCACAGACCAGTGCCTGCCCCTCTTACTGAGCTTTTTCCCATAGGCAGAGATCCTGAGTGTATATTATTTCATTTTAATTGCTTTCCATATATTACAGGGTACCGTGGTATTTTCCCTGGTAGTTTTTGGGTTTACTTGGGACCAGTTACCCCTTTCTTCTTGCTTATTTCTACCTTTTGGAATGGAAATGTCTTCCCTATGCCTGTCTAACTGTTGCAGTTTGGAAGTCCATAACTCTTTCAGTTTTGCAGGCTCACAACTGGAGGGGAATTTGCCTCAGGATAAATTGTATCTTGAGTCTTAAGACTTTGGTGGCTACTGGGGTGGAACGAATGTGTTTTGCATCTGAGAGGGACATGACGTATTGGGACCAGGGGTGCAACGCTAGGGTCTGAATGTATCCCTCAGAGTTCATGTGGTGGAAACCTAATCCCAATGCAATGGTGTAGAGAGGTGGGACATTTAAGGTGATTAGGCCCTGAGGGCTTTGCCTCACGGATGGATTAATGTCATTACCACCAGAGTGGGTTTGCTATGGAAGTGAGTTCAGCCACCTTCTTGTGTGTGCATGTTCTCTTGCCCTTCCGCTAGAGATGTCACAGCAAGGCCCTGCCAGATACCTGTCCGCTTGGACCTTAGACTTCTTAGCCTCAAGAACTGTAAGAAATAAACCTTCATTTTAAAAATAAATTGTCCAATCTCAGGCAATCTTTCACAGCAGCACAAAGTAGAGTAAGAGGGACGAAGAGGCTCAGCATGGGCAAGGCACTTAGCCACAGGTACAAAGATGGTAAGAGGGAAGCCGAGATCTGGAACCGGAGGTCTCTTTGTCTCCAAAGCCCTCCTACACTAGGGTCACTTAATAACATGGGGATCACTGAGTCTGAGAAGTTGGTTAAAACCTCTCCAACTGTGCATATACATTTTTACAAAATAACTCAGGTAAATTTAATTCTATAATCACAAGGAAGAAAGGTACCAATTTTGGTGCATGGAGACTTCTGTGCTTAATTTTTTTTTTTTTTTTTTTTTTTTTTTTTTTTGTGGTGCTGGTGATTGAACCCAGGGCCTTTTGCTTGACAGGCAAGCACTTTACCAACTGAGCTATCGCCCCATCCCTCTGTACTTAATTTT
This sequence comes from Sciurus vulgaris, assembly GCF_902686455.1. NCBI lineage: Eukaryota > Metazoa > Chordata > Mammalia > Rodentia > Sciuridae > Sciurus > Sciurus vulgaris. The sequence continues at coordinate 52,072,874 of NC_136478.1, read as the reverse complement.
GACTGAACTTCATATACAAAATGTGATTCATGGGGTTGGGGTTGTGGCTCAGAGGTAGAGTGCTTGCCTAGCACGTGTGAGGCACTGGGTTGAATCCTCAGCACCACATAAAAATGAATAAATTAAATAAAGGCATTGTGTCCATCTACAACTAAAAATATTAAAGAAAATGTGATTCATGTGACTTATGATTGAAAATCCAAATAACCTAGGTTGTGCACATACAATTTTGTATAACATCCTGAGGATTCACAGGGTCCCTAAAGCACTTTCATGGACCCTCCCAGAATCTTCTAGGTGTCCACCATCCTCCATTTGAATGGACTGTGGCGTGGGAGGGAGAGTGTGGGCATGTGTGTGTCGTGATTGGATGGACTGGGGAGGGTGCTGCTGTTCCCTCTCTATTCCCCCAAAAGCCCCCCAATCCCTCTGGAGTCAGAGAGATATGGATTCGTGTCCAAAATTCAACTCTTCTCGAATCTTCTCTAAAACAAGATGGTGCCCATAGAAAAGTGTGACTCCCACAGTCGATGTGAAGATCAGATGATCAGATGGGACGCTGCCTAGACGTGGTGTCCAGTAAGTGCTCACCCTGTGATGGTTACTTAGACTCACTCATCCATTTATTCACTAACTGAACAATATTTCACTGGCCAGTTTCATTCCACACTTCCTCACTTTCCTGTCCCTCCCTGCTCCTCCTTGATCCCCTTCCTCTACTGCACTGTTCTTCCTTCTGTTTTTATGAGATCCACCTTTTTATTGCTTATTTTTCTCTGATTTCTACATAGAAGAGAAAACATATGACCCTTGACTTTCTGAATCTGGCTTACTTCACTTGGCATGGTGCTCTCTGGTTCCATCCATTTACCAGCAATTGACATTTTATTCTTCTTTATGGATGGGTAGCATTCCATTGTATGTATGCGTCTCTATATCTATCTATATCTGTATCTATATCTATATCTATATCTATCTATATCTGTATCTATATCTATATCTATATCTATCTATATCTAGCTCACATTTTCACAGCTGAGGGATAGTTAAGCTGGTTCTGTAACTTGACTATTGTGAGTTGCTTTTATATGAACACTGTAGTGCATGCTTATTTTAATTTTTTTTATAAACACCAAAGAGTGGGATAGCAGGGTCATATGGTGGTTCTAATCCTAGTTTTTTGAGGAACCCCCATATTGGTTTCCAAAGTGGTTGTACTAATTTGCTGTTCCATCAGCAATGCATGAAAGTACTTTCCCCCCCAAATCCTCATTAGCAATTATCATTATTTCTATTCTTGATGATTGCCATTCTAACCTGGGTGAGATGAAAGCTCAGTGCAGTTTTGATTTGCATTTCCCTGATTGCTAAGGATGTTGAACATTTTTTTGTATAGTTGTTGGCCATTTGTATTTGTTCTTCTGAGAAATGTCTGTTCAGATCATGTCCATTTGTTGAGTGGGTTATTAGTTTTTTTTAATGTTAAGTTTTTTGAGTTTTTAAAAATATATTCTAGTTATTAATCCCCTGTCAGAAGATTGGCTAGGAAAGTTTTTTTTTTTCTGATTTTGTAGGTTCTCTCTGCACATTCTTAATTATTTCCTTTGTGGTGTAGTAAATGCTTAAGGCCATCCCATTTATTGCTATTTGGTTTTATTTCTTGAGCTTTTAGGAGTCTTATTTATTTATTTTTGGCAGGGGACTTTTTTTTTTTTAACAAGAGCATTATAATTATATATGGTATTTGGATTCATTTTGAAAAATTCATGCATGCAAAGATTTAAAAAAATTTTTAGTTGCAGATGGACACAATACCTTTATTTTTATTTAATCATTTTTATGTGGTGCTGAGGATCCAAACCAGTGCCTCATACATGCTAGGCAAGCTCTCTAGCACTGAACTACACCCCATACCCTGCAAGGAATTTGATTTCAATCCCCAGCACTGATGTTCCCCTCCTGCCTCCCTCATCCTCCCTCCTCTACTCTACTAAACTTCCTTTCTCTCACACACATGTAAAGGTGAAATTCCTTTGAATTAAAGGATTATTTGAAACTAGCCTGTCCCTGAGGTCCCTTCTGTCATTTCAAATATCACCATTAGTGGTGCTTTTTTGTAGTTTAGTATTAACTCCACGAAATCCCTGTGAGATGGAGCCAATTTGGAAGTTGGGGTGTGAGGAAGACATGTTAGTACCCATTAAACTGGCACTCATGGGAGTGTCTGATGAACAAGCTCTCTCACTTCCTGTGAGACAGGAAGGGACCATATGAACAAAGGAGAATAATTAAGAAAACATGGGACCTTAAGCTTTTTTTCTGGAAGAGCAGGTTCCTATAGGGCCTCATAAAGTCTGTTGAGTATCTGGGCCAAGGAGCTGGCTTTGCAGCATTTTTGAGGAGTCTTATTAAGGGAATTGGTTGACCCTGTGTTTTTTCTACCAATTTCAATGATTCTGGTCCAATTCCTAGGGCCTTTGATCTACTTTGAGCTGATTTTTGTGCAGGGTGAGCTACAGATCTGGTTTCATTCTTTCACATATGGATATCCAGTTTCTCCAGTACAATTTTTTAAAAATTTATTTTTATTGTAAACAAATGGGATACATGTTGTTTCTGTTTGTACATGGAGTAAAGGAATACCATTTATGTAATCATACATTTACATAGGGTAATGGTGTTTGATTCATTCTGTTATTTTTTCCTTTCCCCCACCCCTCCCACCCCTCTTTTCCCTCTACACAGTCCCTCCTTCCTCCATTCTTGCCCCCCTCCGACCCCCCATTATGTGTCATCATCTGCTTATCAGTGAGATCATTCTTCCTTTGGTTTTTTGAGATTGGCTTATCTCACTTAGCATGATATTCTCCAATTTCATCCATTTGCCTGCAAAAGCCATACTTTTATCATTCTTTATGGCTGAGTAATATTCCATTGTGTGTGTGTGTGTGTGTATATATATATATATATATATATACCACAGTTTCTTTATCCATTCATCAATCGAAGGGTATCTAGTTTGGTTCCACAATCTGGATATTGTGAACTGAGCAGCTATGAACATTGATGTGGCTGCATCTCTGTAGTATGCTGATTTTACGTCCTTTGGGTATAGGCCAAGGAGTGGGAGAGCTTCTCCAGCACCATTTGTTAAAAAGACTTTTTCCAATGCTCATTTTAAGGAACTTTTGTCAAGGAGCCCATGACAGTACGTTCTGCGAATGTAAGAACGTATCACAACGAAGTCCACTTTTATGTATAACATACCGATTAAAAAACAATACATAAATAAATAGAAGGGAGACCAAGAGAGGAGAGGAAGGCTTCAGGGGGAAGGAGGAGGGAAGGGAAAGGGGAAATACTGGGGGTTGAAATGGAGCAAATTACGTTGAAAAAGAAGGAAATCTGTTGTTTGTGGTGTCCATCACTGGAGGACATTAAGTGAAATAAGTGGAGAACAGAAGGATGAATACTGTGTGATCACACTTATTGTGAGTGGATGTACAAATGTCAAGCTCATGCAAATAAAGGGTAGATTGCAGGCTATCAGAAACTGGGGGGACTGATGTTGGTCACAGGATACAAATTTCAGTTAGACAGGAGGAAGAAGTTCCAGAGATCTACTGTTCTTCATGGTGACTACAGTTACTAACAATATATGGCATGGGTAAAAGTTGCTATGAGAGGTGATTTTATGGGTTCCCACCAAGAAGAAATGATGCGTGTGAGGCAACTCTCTTAGTCAGCTTGATTTAGCCATTGCACAATGTACATAGATGCCAACACATTATGTTGCATGCACAATTTCACTTGTCAAGTGAAAAATAAATTAAAATATACATATGTAAAAAAATTCACTGGGCACCTTCTATGTGCTGGGGAATAGTCTTGGCACAGATGATGTGGTATCTTCAACAGGAACATGAGGTCACGAAGCTCATGGATATTCTACTGGGAGAGATAGATTAACAAAAAAAAAATAAACATAAGGTGCAGTCAGGTAGACAAGCTATGATGGAAATAAAGGAGGTGCCACTCTAGAAGGTGTGGGAGAAGTTTCAGATCACGAGGTCAGGGAAAGACATGGTCCTGCTTTGTTTCTGGACAGACCCCGAAGGGAGCAGATGCAGCAGGTGCAGCAGGTGTTGTTGAAAGAGCCTGAACAGGAAGGAGCTCAGGGAACAGCAGAGAGGTTGATCAGAGCGGCCAAGGCATAAGGGGAAGAAGCCAGAGAAGTGAGGGACCACGTGGTTTGTGGCTGTGTGGACCAGGATGGAGACGGTGGTGTCATTCTCAGTAACATGGGGACAATGGAGGGCTTGGAGGGCATCAGGGATATCAAGTAATTCACTCTTAAATAGGATTGCTCTGACTTGGAGAATGGTGAAGCCAAGTTAAGGGGTGTATGAATGGAAGCAGAGAAGTCAGTGAGGGGGCTTTGCAGAGGTCAATGCAAGACATTTTTTTTTTTTTATACCAGGGATCAAACCCAGGGGCACCTAACCACTGAGCCACATTCCCAAGCCTTTTTATATTTTATTTTGAGAGAGGGTCTCACTAAGTCACTTAGGGCCTCACAAAACTGCTGAAGCTGGCTTTGAACTTGTAATCCTCCTGCCTCAGCCTCCCAAGTTGCTGGGATTTCAGGTGTGTGCCAATGTGCCTGGCCATTTTTATGATTTTTGAGTCAAGTTTCTTCCTTAATGTTTAACTCTTCCTAAAATGTGCACAACTTAATGAATTTTTACAAACAGCGCACCCATCTCATTGACATATAGATCAAGTAACAACAGATCTGGTCCCCAGAAAACCTTCTTCTGACCCCTTCCAGTCTCTACCCTCCCACTTACTCTGACGCCATCGATTGGTTTTCTCTTTGAACTTCATGTAAGTAGATGTAAGTGTAAACTGACTTTGCTTTTGTGACTTGTAGCTTCCACTCAACATTATGTCTGTGAGTTTTTTTTTTCACAGTTACTGGTTGTAGCTTGTAGTTTGTTCCTTTTAAATTCTGCATATATTCCATTGTTGGAAATGGTCACTTCATTTATTCTATATCTCCATTGATGAACATTTTGTCAAGTAGTCTTCTATGAATGTTGTGGTTGACATTTTTTAATATATATTTTTTAGTTGTAGGTGAATACAATACCTTTATTTTATTTTTATGTGGTGCTGAGGATCAAACCTAGGGCCTCATGTGTGCTAGGTGAGCACCCTACCACTGAGCCATAACCCCAGACCTGTGGTTGACATTTTTGATGGACACACACATGTGTGTTGGGCAAGAACTCAGGGATGAAGCTGCCAAGTATGCATATGTTCAACTTCGATAAATGTAATTTTCCTCCATAGCTGAATTTTCTATATCTACAGATTCATTCAACTGTGGATTGAATTGAAACCACTTAAAAAAAAGTTGTTTACTTTGACTATGTAATGACATTTTCTGTTGACATTATTCCCTAAGCAATACAACTATTTCTATAACATTTGCATTCCTTTAGGTACATAAGTAATCTAGAGATGACATAAGCTATAGAGGAGGATGAATATAGGTTATATATAAATATTATCCCATTATATATCAGGGACTTGAGCATCTGAGGGTTTTGGTGTTACTGGGAGGTCCTGGGGCTGAATCCTGTAGATGCCAAGGGATAACAACAGTATTGCCCAGCAGTTTCCCAAGTGGCTGGACTGATATGATGGCTCTTACCATTTCGTGAGCTGTGCTAGAAGGCCCTTTGCATCTGCCAAGTGGGTCAGAGTCGTTCTCTCAGGAAATGATCAGGAGGCAGAAAGCAGTTGGGTCACAGGAAGGATTATTTGATTGAGAGGCCCAGGAGATCTGGCCGGACTCAAGGGTACAGGCAGGGTGATGCTAGAGATATTTAATCACCTGTATGCTTAGGAACCCAACCAATCAGAGCAGACCTGTCTGGACTGTGCACTGACCCTTGAGTGGCTGGGTCCTGGGAAGGGCGATGGCAGCTGAGGGAGGAGGGTCTTGTGGGAGACACCTACGTACCAATCTGCATCTAAGCATCTCACGGTGTAACAACTGAGGTTTCTGGTGACTAATGTCAACCCTGGTGTGGATGTGCTTGGCAGCTTCGAGAGAAATACGGGGATGTGTTCACGGTGTACCTGGGCCCAAGGCCTGTGGTCATGCTGTGTGGGACAGAGGCCATACGGGAGGCCCTGGTGGACCAGGCTGAGGATTTCTCTGGCAGGGGGAAAATATCCATCATTGAACCGATCTTCCAGGAATATGGTGAGGACCTCAAAGGCCCTGGGATGGGGAGGGTGGAAGATGGGACCTGGGAAAGGGGGGTCTGAGAAGGGAGGACAAGGGGTGTCTCCTCCAAACTTCCTTTGCAAACCCTGCCTCTCCTGCATCCCCAGGTGTGATCTTTTCCAATGGAGAACGCTGGAAAACCCTTCGGAGATTCTCTCTGGCCACCATGAGGGACTTCGGGATGGGAAAGCGGAGCATTGAGAAACGGATTCAGGAGGAGGCTCAGTGTCTGGTGGAGGAGCTGCGGAAATCCAAGGGTGAGGCCCAGGGATGCACAGGAAAGAAGACATGGAACAGAGAGGGATGTGGGGTGCACAGCAATAGAAAGAGAGGCAAATGTGGGCAAAAAGGAGGATTAAAGATAGAGAAACAGAAAACCAAAGAGAGAAAGAGAGAGACCGAGAGAGGCAAAAACAACAAAATACCAAAAAACCCCAAACCAAAACAAACAAAATAAAAACCCCCAAACCAGAGAGAAACCAAGTCAGAAAATTAGTAGGACAAACAGACAAACTTCAGAGAAAGGTCTGCAGAGGAATGAGAGAAAACAGTGAGACCCAGAGAGAGGGTCACACTCACCTGAGGTTCCTGGGCTCCCAGCCCCCTCCCTCCCAGCCTCAGAAACCAGGACTGTGCCTGCCAAGCACAGGCATCAGTGAGCAGGTGAGGAATGATTCATGCAGGACCAGAGAGCCCCTGGGGTGGAGAGAAGGGAGGACGTGGGTGTGAGAGGCAGGGATGCAGCCACGGGGCTTTAAATCTGCACAAGGGGTTGACTGAACATGGTGGTGCTCCTAGGACTTGACTCCCTGTACTCACAGTCAGAGATGGACCCAGAGCAGAGGCAGGGGAGTGCCCTGCAGCACTGCTTCTGTCTCCGGGTCTGAGTCCTGCCCTCGGTAATGAGAAACTACCGTGGACAAATTATTTAACCTGTCTGACCGTCCATCTATAAAGTGCGTGTGGGGTAATAAGAGAATTGCCTTTTCCCTATAAAGTTCTGGTGAAAACTAAGTGTGCAAAGGGCGTGGAATAAGGCCTGACGCCTGGTCTGTGCTAGCGAGTGTGAGCGCGATGGATATTCTCACCTGTTATTACTGAGCAGCGGTGGACAGCCACAGAGAGGTGGGGCAGCAGTCAGTTGTCCCCAGGCTCTGGAGTCTCTGACCTGGCACCTGCTGCCTTGTCCTCCTAGGAGCCCTCCTGGACCCCACCTTCCTCTTCCAGTCCATCACCGCCAACATCATCTGCTCCATCGTCTTTGGAGAACGCTTCGACTATCAGGATGGCCAGTTCCTGCGGCTGCTGGACATGTTTTATCAGTCCTTTGCACTCATGAGCTCCTTCTTCGGCCAGGTCATGGATAGGAAGGCGGGTGGGGGTCAGGGGGACATCCAAGGTAGTGGGATTGGATGGTCAGCTTTCAGGAACAGAACTGCACCTAGGATTGGGAGAAAGGCGATGACTCACGGAGGGTCGGAGATGCTGGATGTGGAGGGAGGGAGAGATGGAGAGCAGGGGTCAGAGGCCGAGAGAAAGGGGAGGGGGAGGAACAGAGTCACAGAAGATGAAGAAGCTTGGGGTAAAAGAAGAGAGGAAAAGAGAAGACAAGGGAATAAGACAAAGGACAGAGGTAGATTCTGATGAGAGAAAGAGAGAGAGAGACAGAGACAGAGACAAGGTGTTGGGGCCCTGGATGGCTCCCCCTCCTGTGACCTGCTGGCTCAGCCCCTGGGCGCCCTCACCACCCCTTCCTTCTTGCAGGTGTTTGAATTATTCTCCGACGTCCTGAAGCACTTTCCTGGCACACACAGGCAAGTCTACAAAAACCTGCAGGAAGTCATCACCTTCATCGGCCACAGTGTGGAGAAGCACCGCGCAACCCTGGACCCCAGCAACCCCAGAGACTTCATCGACTCCTACCTGCTCCGCATGGACAAAGTGAGGCCTGGGGAGGGGAGGGGGGAGCGAAAGGAAGATGAAGGGAAGGGAAGGAGGAACCGAAATGAGACGGGGAGGGGACAGGACGCAGGTGGATGGAGAAATACAGGGCAAGGACAACAAGAAAGAGGAAAAGACCCTGAGAGGCAGAGGAGCCTGGGGGATGAAATCTGAGACACAAGTCAAAGAGGTGGAGAGAGACACCAGGTCAGGCAGAGTGAGGAGGCTGAGGGAGACAGAGACATGGGGTGTCCATGCTGAGAAGGAGGGGCCCCAGGGGCGAGACCCAGAGACAGAGGGAGGCCTGGCAGGCTAGGCGAGTCCTCAGTGGGCTCTGGCCCTGACCTGCCCCTCCCTCTTCACACCTCCGGACCCAGGAGAAGTCCAACCCGCACAGCGAGTTCCACCACAAGAATCTCACCTTGACCTTGCTGTCCCTCTTCTTCGCTGGCACTGAGACCACCAGCACCACTCTGCGCTACGGCTTCCTGCTCATGCTCAAGTACCCCCACGTTGCAGGTGGGCCAGGGATGGGCGTGTGGGGAGGGTTCTGGGATCCCTTCTTGGGCTGCAGAGCTGGGGCTGGGGTCCTTTGTGGATGAGAGGCTCCTTTTTGGAGCTCTGCAGGCTCTGGGTAGCCTCCTGCTGAGCCAATCCTGTTGGCTGAGGAGTGAATGTGGAATTTGTTGACCTGTTCTTTCACGGTTTTCTCTCATCCATCATTTATTTATCCAACCTTTTATTGATTCATTTACCTGGACACTCACTAATTCTTTGATCTATGATTCATCCAAGGTCATACACATTCCTTCATTTATGTGGATTAACTCATTCATGAGTTGACCTTTGGACAGTGATAGTTGAATGAACTACTTGTCATTGATTCATCAGCTCATCCTTTGGCATGCATCCAGCTATCCTTCCCTGAACTAGGTCTCATTCCTTAATCATTCCATCAACCAGTCTTTCAATCCATCCATCCTTCTTCCATTAAATAACTCATTCATTCATCCCTCATTTATTTAGCCTTTAATCTACCAAGTTTTTCCTTTATGCATCCCTCCACTAATTTATTCATCCATATATTCCTCCCTAAGTCAAGCATTCATGTGATTATTGACTCATAGGATTCATTGTTTTTTGTCCAAGAGCCATATATTAATGGATTTGTTCATGGATCCATCTATTGATAATTTGAATACATCATCCATTCATTGACTTGCTCATTTCATTAATTCATTAATCTTCACATTCAGGCACTGATTTATTATTGATAGGATTGACTTAAGTGGTCATTTCTTTCTCTAGTTGTTCATGGATTCACCCATTGGTCTGTTCCACTGTTCAATTCCTGAGGACCTAGCACAGTGCCTCAACAGTAATGCACTCAGGACAAATAGTAGATCATTTTTTTATTTGTCTTAGAGGGATAGGTTTAACAAGATTTTAGGTTGGAGTCCTTCATCTAAAATTGCATGCAAAATCATGGCGTGTGTGCGCGTGCATGTGCGCACAGTGCAGGCGGGAGATGATTCATCACGTTCATTAGAATTCTAGCCCTGGAGTTCTTGTTGCAGTCTCCCTCTTCCCATCCCCCGATTGCTCTGAGGGTATCAGCGATCTGAGCCTCACTGTAGGACTTTCATGGCTCAGTGTTCCACAGAGAATGGCCTCGCTGCTGAAACTGAGCTCATTGGTCCCCTTTTCTGTGCAGAGAGAGTCAAAGAGGAGATTGCACAGGTGATTGGCTCACACCGCCCACCTGCCCTCGATGATCACTCCAAAATGCCGTACACGGAGGCGGTCATCCACGAGATTCAGAGATTTGGAGACCTCCTCCCCATTGGTGTGCCCCACGTAGTCACCAGAGACACTCTCTTCCGAGGGTACCTCATCCCCAAGGTGAGACCGGCGGGGCTCCACGTCTGCTCTCCGTGGGCATCCTGGATTCACTTAACCCCTCGTCTCAACCTCCTGTGGGTTTCCCAACAGGGCCCCTTGTTCTCATTTTTGTTTGTTGTATTGGTTTATTTATTTTTCATGGGGCCAGGAATGGCAATGTCAACCTTTGACCCGTCAACCTTTCCTCAGAACACTGAAGTATACCCCATCCTGAGCTCTGCTCTCCATGACCCACATTACTTTGAAAAACCAGACGCCTTCAACCCTGACCGCTTTCTGGATGCCAATGGGGCACTGAAGAAGAATGATGCTTTTATTCCCTTCTCGGCAGGTAAGCTGCACCTGGGATCCCTTAGCAGACACCAGGGGCAGGTCCCATCCTCTCCTTGAGACAAACAATCACAGGTCTTGTTTTTCCAGCACTTGGTACATTCCAGTTGCTTTACCTCTCCTGCCACATTCCATCTTCACTATGACCCTGAGAGGGGACTTGAGGAGTGACACTGTGTCCCAAGGCAAGCCTTGATAAGCAGGACCTTGGGCAAGTGCTTGGAAAATTTCCAGATCTGAGCAAAGTCACTTTCTTAAAAAACAACCACTAAAAACTATTTATTAGCACGACTTCAAGTCCAGCACTTACTAAGGGCTAAGATAATGCGACTAATAACTCAGAGAGGTTTCATTCCTAGTCTTTTGACTCCACATGGCCCAGCTATCCCACTCCTTGGTTTTTATCCAGAAGAATTAAAAACAGCCTACTATAACTGTGAATGCATACCAATGTTAATAACAACACAATTCACAATAGCCATGTTATGGAACCAGCTTTGGTGTCTGTCAACAGGTAAATGGATAAAGAAGATGTATAGTTACTAGGCACAACTAATCCCAGCAGCTCAGGAGGCTGAGGCAGGAGGATTATGAGTTCAAAGCCAGCTTCAGTCACTAAGAGGCACTCAGTGAAACCTTGTCTCTAAATAAAATATAATAAAGGGTTGGGGATGAGGCTCAGTGGTTAAGCACCCTTGGGTTCAATACCTGGTACCAAAAAAAGAAAAAAGAAAAAAGAAAAAATGTGATACACACACACACACACACACACACACACACACACACACAACAGGGCTTTATTCATCCATACAGAAGAGTGAAATAAGATCATTTGCTGGTAAATGGATAAATGGATGGAAATGGAGTACATCATGCTAAACGAAATAAACCAAGAAAGTCAAGGGTGGGATGTTTCTTTCATATGTGGAAACTATGGAGAAAAAAGGAATACAAAAGTGATCTCACAAAAACAGAAGGGAGACCAGTAGAGCAGAGGAAGGGGGTCAAGGCTGAGGGCAGAGGAGAAGGAAAGGGAGCTACTTGGGAATAAAACTGACCAAGTTATGCTCTGTGCATGTACAAATCCATGAATCCCACTTTCATCTATAATTGTAATAGAACCATTAAAAAACAAATAGAGGAGAGACCAGTAAATTAGAAGAAGGGGGTCAGGGGGAGAGAGGAGGGAGGAATGGGGAAGTCCTGGGGAATGAGAGTGTTATGTGCACATATGAATATGTCACAGTGAATCAACGATGTCTGATTATAGTGCATCAATAAAAGCACAAAAAACCCAGATCACATACAGACACAATTCCTCCCCCAGGAAACATAGCCCAGCAGGGAGAAGGATGTTCATCAAATGGTCCCCAAATAATGATATTATTAAATGAGTTAAAGCCTGGCACTTAGACCTGCCTGGCACAAAGTAAGTGCTCATGTGGGCAACTCTTATTATTCATAATCAGGTATTGGGTGCACAAAGACGGAAGTACTGATTTTGGTGGGTAGGTGAGGAAAGCTTAACATGAGAAACTGGTTTCCAAGCCAAGTTCTGGTGGGTGAGTGTTCATCAGGTGCGGGAAAGAAGGTGGAGGCAATAGCACGGAAGAGCCAGGTGGCTCATTAGAGAAACAGTAAGAAGCTCCTGATGTAGATTAGGAAAGGGGCTGAGGGCGAGGAGCTCAGCTGGGCAGGACCTGGAGGGTTGGGGAGGAGTTTGGAATGATCCTTGAGCACTGGGGCTGAAGAAATTTTTTCTCTTCTTTTTTCCGTATCAAGGATTGAACCCAAGGGTGTTTAACCCTGAGCCACACCCCAGACTTTTTCCCTTTGTATTTATTTGTTTTTTACTTAGAGACAAGTTCTCACTAAATTGCTTGGTGCCTCACTAAGTAGCTGAGGCTGGTCTTGAATTTACAATCCTCCTGCCTCAGCCTCTGGGATTACAGGCGTGCACCAGGGTGCGGGACTTGAGGAACATCTTGGATACACTTGTCCCTGTTCCCACTCTCCACACTTGCTTGGTAAAACTTCAGACAAATTAAATTTTGTAGAATTTATTTGAGCAAAGCAAGATTCATGAATTGGACCCTATCCTGCAGTGGTGAAGATTTATTGAATTCTGCCAGCGGCAGGGCAGGGAGCTACCTACAGAAAAACGAAGCAACAAGCACTAAGCTTGGTTGGTCCAGCTCAATGTGGTGCCCTTTGGACAGATCTGAGCAGTTTGCAGTGCTGTAATGGCTGAAACTCAGTGGTGGGATAGGCTGAAGCACAGGGCTGGATTGGCTGAAACACAGTGCTGGGATTGACAGCCTAGGTTACCTTTCCCAGGAATGTGCTCTCAATTTGGTTGCCATTTGTTTAATATTAACTTAGGGTGCAGGTTACTCAGTGGGGTTTAGGCCAAATTTAAATTGAAGTTTCCACCTGAGGAAACCCCAACATCCAGGCTTCTCATCTTTGCGGGGGGAAGCAAGGTCCCAGGAATAATTTCTCAATGATGAGCCTCATCATTGACTCTAGCGGTGCAGGGTCTGGCCCAGCCCCCAGCTCTGTGGATGCGGACCTCAGTGTCCTCATTCTGTCTTCAGTGAGAGCTGGGAGCACCTGGGGTAGTGGGTGAAGGTCAGCTCCCACCCAGTAATCCTGCCCTAAGTTTAGGGAGAGGCGGGGACATAGAGAAGTAGGGACCAAAACAGCTAAGCAACGAGACATTATGGGGACTAGACAGACAGAGGGACAGAAACACAGAGACAGGGAGATCATGGCAAAGAGGAGACAGTCTGTGAGAGACGGAGGGAGGGAGGGAAGGGGCAGAGAGAGGGAGAGAGAATGAATATGAATGAATGAATATGTATATAGATAGAGAAGTGAAGAAGAAAATTTAAAATGGATAAAAACCCAGTGCTTCTTAGATATAGACCAGAGGTAGAGTGCTCTGAGCAGAAAGAAGAACAAAGTGAACCAAAAGAGTGTTGGGATAAAAGAACTAACAAGTGATGTTCAAACAGACAACCCAGGAAGGGGGAGAGTGTGCTGAGAGGTAGATAAGTGGCCTTGGACTATTGGGAAGATCTGGATCCAGAGCCAGTTCTAGGAGAAGATCCAATCCAGACATCTGCCCTGAGTACTTTGGCAGTCCCATCTCCTGACATCTGGAAATGCCAAAAGGACACGGTCCCCTTGCCAGATATATCCACGCAGGGACAACTTTGCAGTGTCTGGGAAGGTGCAGGGGATGCCTGGAATTCCAGCCTCCACTGGCCTTCCCAGGGCTGTCAGTTTGCAGATGAGGAAGCACTGAAGCAGCCGGAGATCTCTCTGTCCTCCTTCCTCTATAAGCCTGTGGTCTGTAAACAACAGGGATTTTCCAAGCACCTCTGCAAGTCCAGGGGATGCCATAGAAACCCTGCTCATGGGCCCTGGTCCTATTTACAACTTTATGAACAATTTTTTTTGGAGTGAATTCATGGAGCTGGTGGATTTCAGGTTGAAACCAGAAGACAACCCAGAGACAGACATAACACAGAGTGCCAGAAACACACACACATACACACACATGCTTATTGGCTCTTCAAAACACAGCAGTAACTACACCTGCAGGATTCCTAATGTCAGCCAGGCATTAGTCTAGGAGTTTCTACAACATTAACTTCAGTTGCCCTGTCAGTGCCTGAAAAGTACTATTCTTCTCATGAGAAATGAAGAACATTAAAATGTCAAGTCAGAAATATGCACACACTTAACTACATACACAGACACATCCAAACACAAGTGGGTCCTTATCTCCCAGGGGCCACTGAACCCTTTGAAAAGCAAACAACAATTGTAAACTCTCTCCTATAAAAATCAACATGAGTACGGCCAAAGGTCTGCACCTGAAGATTTGGGCACTCTGGAAGGTCCAACATGTTACAGGTCAAGCCTGTGACAATCCACTGCAGTGCACACATGCCTGGGCTTTGGGGTGTGGTGGGCAAGCACGTGCACTGGCCCCGTGCCCACATGGTGACCCTCTGTGCCCACAGGGAAGCGCATTTGTCTTGGTGAAGGCATCGCTCGCAACGAACTGTTCCTCTTCTTCACCACCATCCTCCAGAACTTCTCTGTGGCCAGTCCCGTGGCTCCTGAGGACATCGATCTCACTCCCAGGGAGAGTGGTGTGGGCAGAGTACCCCCAACATACCAGATCCGCTTCCTTCCTCACTGAATGGGCTGAGGGAAGAGGGCCAAAGGATTCCAGGGTCATTGTTTCTACCTCTGTAGAGAATGACCCCCCCCCATGGCCTCCACATCTTCCTGCCTGAGAACCAGCAGCCTCCCTGTCCTCGTTTGCATCAACCAGGGAAAGTCCCCTGTGTAGTCCTACTTCCTTCCCTCACACTGTAGCTCTTCCAAGGCTCTCAGGCATTCTCCTTTCCTCTATTAATAGAATTGCAGAAGTCAGAAGCAAGCTTGAAGATAATCAAGCCCCTTCCTAGGTGTGCATATAGACACTGGGGGCAAATGGGGAAACTGGTCTCTAGGTCCTTCTGAACTTCTGCCTCCCAGGCAGAGCTCATGCTGAATAAATTCTCCCTTGTCCAAAATAAGATGGTTCCATTTGTCGACTCCATGTGCTCCATCATCTGTGCTGAAGCTTTGCATATGATCCCCCCCCCTTTCATTTTGGCAGCAGGGATTGAATTCATGGACTCAACCCAGCCCCCTTTTTAAATTTTTATTTAAAGTCAGGGCCTCGCTAAGTGGCTGAGTCTGGCTTTGAACTTGTGATCCTCCTGCCTCAGCCTCCTGAGCCACTTGGATTATAGGCTGCTGCCCCCTAAACCTGGCAGCCCTCTCAATACCACTCCCCAACAGCCTCAGTGGTGGGTCGTGGTGACCACCCATTTTACAGAGGCCAGGTGAGGGCATCCTCATCTGAGGTCACAGAACTAGCCAGTGGAGAACCCAGTACCCTTTGACTCTAGAACACAAACTCTCGACAGCACCTTCCTATTTGTATTGAAATAAATTAACAACACAAAATCATCCATTCTGGAGTGTAGAATTTAGTTCATTCCCAAAGGTGTGCAAGTACCACCATCTCGTTCCTGATGTTCATGTCACTGTCCCCAATACCCCTGTACCCATTGAATAGTCTCTCCTCAGTCCTGTTCGCCCAGGCCCTGCAAACACCAACCTTGTTGCTGTCTCCATGGACCTGCCTGGCTGGCCCTCTCACATAAAGGAAGCGTCCAACTGTGATCGCGTGTGTCTGACTCTTTTCTTCACACAGCACCTCGAGGTCCCCACACTGCAGACTTGGTCACGCCTGCTGTGGTCCTCCCTGCTCCTGTTCCCAGTTACCTCTCCCTGTGGATTCTCTCTAGCAAAGCGCCTCCTCAGCCCATGTGCCCTGAGCAGCATGGTTCCACAGTGGCACCTTGGGTCTCTCGATAAATTTTTTCAAAATCATCTGAAATCAAACCAACATCCAAAGTCCGACCTCCTGCATCAGGAGGGGACCCCACCATTTTGTCCGTGGCTTAGGGGTTATCAGGTCCCTAGGTGCCTTTTCAGAGGGACTGCCAGCTCTGCGAAGGGCAGCCTGCTCTCTCCTTCGCTGCTGCCATGAGAGCACCCACAGTCGTGTGAGGCCTCTGGGAGGCGTTCAAACTCTTTGGTGAGGTGTGGGTGAATCAATGAACCAAAGACAAAATCAGCTCCCCTGCCACAAATGGAACCAGATCTCTTGCACCAGCCCATGCCACCTTCTCCATAGGTCACTTTCTTTTAATACCCAGAATGACTTCCTGCCCCCAAAGTGCACAGGGAGGCCCCCTCTTCCACCCTCATGCTGGAATGCCACCCCTGACGAAAACGGCTAAGAGCCACTTAGCAGGGGAACCACTTGAAACCAGCCTGGACACATCCCCTGTCGGCATATCCTTGAGGGACATGTTGTACATTCCAGGGCTTTCCTCATGGAGATGTCTCAGGCAGCTAGTGGCCAATGGGAAGCTGGTTCTGGGACTCAACACTGAGAACTAATCATGGGCCCCACAGTGCCTGCCTCCCTTGGGCTCCCTGCAGAGTTAGGAGGAGCTCTGCCAAGTAGATTCCTGGCACGCCCTCTTCCACTAACCACAGATATGGTGAGGAGGGAGGGTGGGTGGGGGAGAAACAGCTCAAGGCAGCAAGGCAGTTGGAGATCCAGATTTGGGTGGGAGTCTCACACTACTTGGCAATTCTCTTCTTTCAGCAAGAATCTTGCCCAATATGCCCCATGGAGAAGCTTCTGGATTTCCTAAGAGAATGCAAGGAGGAGGATTGGCGGGAGGGGAGTCAGACTTGAGGCTTTAATTTGGGCCCGCAGTGGGGAGAGGAGAGTTTGGGTGTGAGGAGTGGTGAGATTCGTAATACTCAAAGTCTGGAAGGTCTTCCGGAAAGGTGAGAGACAAGGACACTTGTGGAAGAGCATGTGTGTGAGGCTCAGATGAAGCCATGGAGTTCAAGGGTTGGTTCTTCCCAGATGGGGCTACAGCCAGTGGGGCTCACGATCCATCGGAAGGTGTCATTCAGGTGTGAGTGGGGAAGATGCCTCTCTTTGGTTCGATAGTGATATCTAGATCCTGTCTCCACAGCTGCCTGAGAATTATAGGGATGACTTCACAGTGCACCTGGGACCACATTCCGCCATCATCCTGTGTGGATACGAGGTCATACATGAGGCTCTGTGGATCAAGCAGAGGCTTTCCCCAGCTGAGGGATCATTGCCATCACTGAGTCCACCTTCTAGAATCTGGTGAGTGGGGGACAGGGTGGGGACTGGGGACGTGGGGGTGCATGAGTCCTCTCAATCTTTCCTCCATGCTCCACCAATCAGGAGTGAGCTTCACCAATGGAAAGCTTTGGGAAGTCCTCCAGAGGTTCTGTCTGACCACCATGAAGGACTTTGGGAGGGGGAAGTGGTGTTTTGAGGAGAAAATCAAGTAGGAGGCTCAGAATTTGGTGATGAACTGTTTGGTGAGGATGAGCCCCTTGGGCTGGGCTGGGGGTCAGCAAGATGGGAACATTGAGGAAGAACATAACTGATAAGAGACTGGAACAGGGAGATGCAGGTGGATTCAGGGAGAGAGGGAAACAGAGTCGGTGAAGGGAAAAGGAGTGAGGAACATAGAGAGAGACAGAAGAGGGAGGGAGAGAGAAAAAACAAGACAGAGAAAAGCCAGGGAAGCAAAGATAGATCTAGAAAGAGAAATTCCAAGGAACAGATTTACACATGAAAAAGCTAAAGCTGGAATCAGGGGAGAAACAGAGGGTTAGTGAGTTGAAGGGGAGGGGGATCAAAGACAGAAGGTCACAGAAAAGAGATTGGACGGTCTCAAAAAAAGGGTCAGAGATGACTAGAGAGAGACACAGATGTGCAAAGGAAGTCAGACCAACACAGACACTGGAAGCAAAAGAGACAGAGAGGGACATAAAGAAAGGAAAACTTAGACTCAAAGGCCAAGTGATAGGTGGACTCTCCAGGAGACAGAGAAACCAACCTTATGGGGAAGATGGCGCCAGCCAGGTCAGAGTAACCTAGAAGGACAATGCAATGGAGGGGACATCCAGACCTCCACGATGGACCTCTCATGTCCAGGGACCTATCTGAACCTGGCCCTCCTCTTTCACTCCATCACGGCTGACATTATCCACTCCATTGCCTTTGGTGAACACTTCAATTACCAGGACCCCAAATTTCTACATCTGCTAAGTTTACTGAATGAAAATTCACCATCCTCAGCTCCTTCTACAGCCAGGTGAGGTCAAAGATTTCAGGATGGGCCAGGGATCTGGGTGGATGGACCCTGGGATGGAACTGGGTGCTCCCTGTCTAGAGCTCAGGAGCAAGAAGGCAGGAAGGGTTTGGATTTTGGAAGTGGAGGAGCTTATTTGATTCTCTCCCTCTGAGGAGAGTAACAGGCCCACAAGGCCCCTGCTAGCATCCACGGTACCTTTAAAAAAATTTTTTTTTAGTTGTTGATGGACTTTTATTTTATTCATTTATTTGTATGTGGGGCTGAGAATAAAACCTGGTAGAACTCTTGCCTTCTTTTAGAACTCAGCGTTAAGTGTTATATTTTTATGCACATTTTGTTTTGTCCAGAAACAAAATATCTAAATACACAGTGTCATGTTGCACAGATATACCTTTCAACCATACCTGAGCTAAATCTATAAGGGATCTCACGAAACCACGCAGGACACGGGAAATCACATAAGGGAGTTTATTAAACAAACAGAGTGTCTCCCTGCAGGGTAAGAGAGGAAATGAGAGGAAAAGAGAAAGGAAAGAGAAAGAGCAAACGTGCTAGAGAGAGTGGAAAGTGAGGAGGAGAAAGAAAGTGAATCAGGGGGAGAGAAGATGGTGGGGAAGCTATCTTTAAGAATCCTGCTAACGGGGACCAATAATGGAGAAGGATACTTGTAAGCTGACCAATGAACCAATAGCTAGCTAGGATGTTCACAGACTGACAGTAGTTGGGAGGCGGGGAAAATGGCTGTCCCAGAAAGGGCAGGGAGAGCAGCTTTCAGACTGACAAGCTAGGTTGTGATGCCACGGAAAGGGCGAGGGAGCAGCTTTGTATTACAGAATTGATGCTTTGGACACGGCTGATCTTTTTCATGGAGTTCACAGCTACTGATGAAATGAATTCCTCGTATATTTTTTCCCCTTTTTGAACAAATAACAAGCAGAAAGTCGAAGTGCAATTTAACGTTAATAAGAAGCTCAAGTAACACTTGGTCAAACTAGGTGAAACACAATCCATTCGTACAAATGAAGACTGGGATGTTGGATTTGTTACTCTCTGTGTAGTAAAGATAAGACAGACATTTATTATTGCCTGGTGTCTGCCAGACATTTCCCTTCCTATATATGATCAGAACTTGTTTGAAGTGGCCTTCGGGGTCTCAACTTTGCAAATATCCAATGATTGATAATGAAAACTGTAACCCCAGTGTCTGCCCATATGTCAATTCCGAATGTTTGCTCATCTTTACTGAAAACAGGCTCCCTCCACAGGGGGACAAAAAGAGAGTCATCTTGTATCCCCTTGAATGTGCCTACTGTCCGCTGGAAAAAAGGTGACCACCCTTAGTTGTGTTCATCAAATACAGCATGCAGAGCTCTGAAGACACAGCTTTCCCTTTTAATTAGTATATGTAGTATTGTTTACCAGTTTAGCTCCTTTCAGCACAGGAATGCTTTCTTGGGAATTATTGATTAGCATAGGCTTAAGACTGTCAAAGGGATTTCCAGAACAGTGAGTGTTAGAAACATTTTCTGCTTAGTTAGTCCTTTTGTTTGATGACAGTTATCCTGAATCATCATGAGTCAGACAATGAAAGTCCTCTTGATAGATGATAGATGAGTGTGTGTTTGTGTGTCTGGAGAGGTGTCCAAAAGTGTGACTTTTAAAATCTGTGGTGACAGTGGAGTACTACCGAGCCATAATGAACAACGACTTTATGGCATTTGCTGGTAAATGAATGGAACTGGAGACGATCGTGCTAAGCAAAACGCTCCAGTCCCAAATGATCAAAGGTAAAATGTTTTCTCTGATATGTGGAAGCTAATTCAAAATATAGGGGGGATTAAAAAAAGAAGAGAAGAAAGATTAGTGGAGAAGACCAAGGGGAAAGAAGGGAAGGAAGGAGGAATAGGAAAGGGAAAGACAGTGGAATGAGTCTGACCTAACGGTCCTATGTACATATGGGAACAGACCACCATGAATCCCACCATCATGTGCATTCGAAAGTCACTAGTTAAAAACATGTATAAGTGAATAGCAGAAAGTTCAGTAGAGACTAGGGAAGAAAACTGAGGGAGGGAAAAGGGGAGGGAAAGGGAAGATCTGGGGACTGAAGGAGAACACATCATATTCCATGCTTTCATAACTTTGTCAAAATGAAGCCTAATACTATGTATCACTTGGAAGTATCAATAGAAATAAATGTAAAAATCAGTGGTGTTTACAACCGTCCTGAGAGATGAAGCTGACTGGGCAGGAATGACATCAGATTGCTTTCCACAGCAGTCATGCAACACATGGAACAATGATTCCACAGCAATCTGATGGAACAGCAGTGTAGACACATTCCTGACCACAGCTGTGACCTTCTTCATCACATCACCTTTCATTCCTCAGGCCTCCCCTTGTTCTCCTCATCCCCAGGAGAGGTCAGGTGTGGCCACTGTCATTGAGACACACTCTGTGTACTTGTTCATAATTTGTACTATAAAAGGGAATGCAGGTATGGGTCACCTTGAGGGGCCTGGAGCAGAGCCCGGGAACTTGCTGGCATGCTTTTGGGGACAGGTGTTTGAAGGGTCCTTTGTGCAGAGTGTGTTCTTGGAGCCTTGTCAACCTTTCATATTCCATACCACAGTTATAGCACGTGGGATCTTGGCAGCAATCACAGTTGGTTGTGCCAAGTCGAATTTCACAATTTTTGTAGGAGGCACCAAGCTGACAGTTACCTTCCCCCAACTAGTGGATTTCTGCCCCATTGCCATGATCTACAATTTCCCAGTGTCAAAAGGTTCTGCTTTGCTGTTTGGATGTTGGAATGAGAATCCACCCATGGAAACATTTTGTTAAACCTACGTGTCTTAACAGTGGGCCTTCTCTGAGCCCTGGGCCAAGGCTTTTGAACATCTGTGGAGTTCCTCAGCTAGTCCCAGAGACCTTGCTCAGATGCAGGTTCTGGGTGTCAGGTCATAGGTCCAAGTCTGCATCATTTTCTTTGCCCTGAATGTCTGTGGCAGGAGTCGGCTGTTAGGTAAGTGCTCACTGCTTTCTGTCCACAGGTCTTTAGTGTGGATTTGCTGCTTCTGACATCACAAGTTCAGAGTTTCCATCATTTGTGGAATTGGCTGTGACCATCTCAGAGGTTCAGTCCGTGGTGGGCCACCTCCATAGCTAAGGACCAGAGGGGAGGCAGAGCATCATGATGGAAGGGCACAGCCAAGGAAAGTGTCTCCAGACCCGTCAGGGAGGAAGCAGAAAGCCCCTGGTGCCTTTTAAGGGAACTAGAAAATGGCAGCCCTCCCTTGAGGAAAACTGCTGCTTAAGTTCACTCATTATTGCACAAACCAGGAAGCTCTGCCCTGGGAGCTGTCAAGTCCTGGTGGCAGGCACACATGCAGGCTCCCGTTACCTGCTGACAACCTCTCCTATGTCTGGATCTGAGGTATACACGCCACCATCTCTGCACACATGTCACCCCTACTCCCTCCAGATGAGAAGATGAGTCAGGTTGGGTGTAGGAATTAGGTCTTCGAAATTGGATGACCTTTGGACGTAAGAGTGACTGGACAGCCTGCAGCTGGGCATGTGGCACCGCGTGTCCCCTGCATCATCCTCCAGTGTGACTCCGACCTGGCTGGTGCCATCTTCACTTGTGTGGTTGGATTCTCTGTCTCTCACTGGGTCTTTGCATCTATGTTTTTTTTTCTTCATTTCTCCCCCTCTGTGTCTCTTGAGCTTTGGGTGTCTGTCATTGGGTTGAGTTTCTCTCGTCATGCCTCTGAGACTGTGTGCATTCCCTTCTCTGCTCCTGTCTTCTGTCCCCCTTCATCCATACCTTCCTAATATTTGATGTCTTCCCTGAGTCTATTTCTAATGTCTTCTCCTTCATATACCCTTTAAGTGCAGGCCCCCAGTGGCCTAAGGACCTCCCACATGGTCCCACCTCCCACATGTTCCATCACCTCCCAAGGTCTCACCACCCTGGAGACCAAGCTTTAGACACTTGGGCTTTTGTGAGGAGACCCAAAGCATTATCCAGACCACAGCATATTGCTTTCTATCTTCATAGTGAGAGAACCACATTTCCTGACTCTTTCTGTGGTTAAGCAGAATACAACAGTACGCTCCTTTCTCTGTCACTTCTCTTTCACAGGTGGGTGGAGCTGTTGAGAATCAGGATTTCTCTGTGTCCAAGGTGGTCATTTTAAGACTTGAGGTGGGGGTGGAAAGGAATGCTCTTCTAACCGGCCATAACAAGGGTAAGGTCTTGTGCAGTGAGTGGTCTATGAGAAAACACTTGATCAAATCATCACTGCTTGAGGATGATGGGATCCTATACTTAGGAGATCCAAAAGATTCTACCAAAAGACTATTTCAGCTAACAAACAAATTTTGTAAAGAAGCAGGTTACAAGATCAACATACAAAAATCAATAGTTTTACTATATACCAATAATGAATCTTCTGAGAAAGAAATCAGGAAAACAATCCCGTCCACAATAGCCTCAAAACAAATAAACAAGCAAACACCCAGGCATGATTCTAATCAAGGAGTTGAAAGACCTCTACAATGAAAATATATAGCACATTGGAGAAAGGAATTGAGAAAGACCTCAGATAATGGGGAGACCTCCCATATTCATGGGTAGGCAGAATTAATACTGTTAAAAGGGTCATACTACCAAAAGCAATAAAAGACCCAGAACAGCCAAAGCAATTCTAAGTAAAAAAAACCAATGCTGGAGGCATCTCAATAACTGGTTTTAATTTATATTACAGATTTCTAGTAATAAACGCTACATGGTATAGGCATAAAAACAGATACATAGACCTGTGGTATAGAATAGACACCACAGAAACAAACTCACATGGATAGAGTCATCTGATCCTTGACAAGGTGCCCAAAATAGACATTGGAGAAAAGACAACCTTTTTAACAAATGGCGCTGGGAACACTGGTCATCCATATGTAGAAGAATGAGATTAGGCCCTTGTCTCTCACCCAGCACAAAATCTGCTCAAAATTGATCAAAGACCCAGGAGTTAGACCAGAAATCATGCAACTCCTCGGAAAAAATGTAGGGTCAACACTCCAACATACAGGCAAAGAAAGCAACTTTCTCAATAGGACCCTAAAGCTCAGGAAATAATGCCAATGAGTTAATAAGTGGGATGGCATCCAATACAAAGCTTCCACACAGCAATGGAAACAGTCAGGAATGTGAAGAGAGAACCTACAGAATGGAGAAAAATTTTACTAGCTACTCTTCTGACAATAGATTAATATCCAGGTTGTACGTAAAGAACTCAAAAAACTTAACACTGAAAGAACAAATAACCCAATTAAAGATGAACAAATGAACTAAACAGATGCTTCTCAAAAGAAGAAATAAAAATGGTCAACAAATACATGAGAAAATGTTCAATGTCATTAGTAAGAAGGGAAATGCACATCAAAACTAGACTGAGATTTCATCTCACGTGAGTCAGAATGGCAGTTGTCAAGAATACAATGATAATGAATGCAGAGTAGGTTGTGGAGAAAAAGGGAATACCTTACACTGTTGGTGGGACTGTAAATTAGTACAACTGCTATGGAGATCAGTATGGAGGTTCCTCAAATGACTAGGCATGGAGTCATACTATAGTGGAGCCATGTTTATAGCAGCACAATTAACAATAACCAAACTATGGAAGCAGCCTAGGTGTCCATCTGTGGATGAATGGGTAAAGAAAATGTGGCATGTATACACAATGGAGTTTTATTCAGCTATAAAAAGGAATGAAATGATGTCGTTTGCAGTGAAATAGGTGGAAATTGAGAACATCATGTTAAATGAAATAAGTCAAACTCTGAAGGTCAGGGGTTGTATATTTTCTCTTATATGTGGAAACTAGAGAGGAAAAAGAAAGGAAAAGTAGCAGTGGTCGGGATATCTCACAGAATAGAGAAAAGGGACCAGGGGGAAGCAGGAGGGAAGGAAAGGGGGAATAGTGGGGAATGATATTGGCCAAATTATATTGTGATATTGTGGTCATGTACAAATATGTAACAACCAATCCTGCCCTTCTGTAAAACTACAATGAAC
This sequence comes from Sciurus vulgaris, assembly GCF_902686455.1. Classification (NCBI taxonomy): domain Eukaryota; kingdom Metazoa; phylum Chordata; class Mammalia; order Rodentia; family Sciuridae; genus Sciurus; species Sciurus vulgaris. The sequence goes on along the minus strand of NC_136478.1, from coordinate 52,048,522 downwards.
CAATAAAAATATGTCCAAAAATCCACTTTGCCACCTGTAAAGTTACTTTTTAGTTGAAAAATGCCTGTTTACAAACTACTTCCTGGGGTACAAAATACTTTGCAGTTTACAAATCACAGTTTTTTCCCTTGTACAAAGTACTTTATAATTTAGAAATAATTTTCCTACAAGTTTCTTTTTTTTTTTGCTTCAGAAATTTAAAAAAATTTTTCTTTTTAGATATACATGACAGTAGAATGTATTTTGACATATTGTACATACATGGAGTATAACTTCCCAATATTGTGCTAGTGCATGATGTGGAGTTTCACTGTTCATGTATTCATATATGAACATAGGAAAGTTATTCTGATTTATTCCACTATCTTCTCCATTCCTACCCCCACTCCTTTCCCTCATTTCTCTTGTCCCAATGTGGTGAACCTACACTCCTCCCTCCCTGCTGCTTATTGTGAGTCAGCATTTGCATATCAGAGAACATTTCAACTTTGGGTTTTGGGATTGGCTTATTTCACTTAGCATGATATTCTCCAATTTCACCCATTTGCCTGCAAATGCCATAATTTTATTATTTATGGGTGAATAATATTCCATTATATAAATATACCACAGTTTCTTTATCCATTCATCAATTGAGGGGCATCTAGGTTGGTTCCACAATCTGGCTATGGTGAATTGAGCAGCTATGAACATTGATGTGGCTGTATCTCTGCAGTAAGCTGATTTTAAGTCCTTTGGGTATAGGCCAAGAAGTGGGATAGCTGGGTCAAATGGTGGTTCCATACCAAGTTTTCTAAGGAATCTCCACACTGCTTTCCAGAGTGGCCGCACTAATTTGCAGCCCCACCAGCAATGTATGAGTGTACCTTTCTCCCCACATCCTCGCCAACACCTATTGTTGCTTGTATTCTTGATAATTGCCATTCTAATTGGGGTGAGATGGAATCTTAGGGTAGTTTTGATTTGCATTTCTCTTATTACTAGAGAAGTTGAACATTTTTTCATATGTCTATTGACTGCTTGTAGATCTTCTTCTGTGAAGTGTCTGTTCATATGCTTAGCCCATTTGTTGATTGGGTTATTTGTATTCTTGGTGTAGAGTTTTTTGAGTTCTTTACAGATTCTGGAGATTAGCGCTCTATCTGAAGTATGGGTGGCAAAGATTTTCTGCCACTCTGTAGGCTCTCTCTGCACGTTACTGATAGTTTCCTTTGCTGAGAGAAAGCTATTTAGTTTGAATCTATCCCAGTTATTGATTCTTGCTTTTATTTCTTGTGCTATGAGAGTCCTGTTAAGGAAGTCTGATCCTAAGCCAACAAGGTGAAGATTTGGACCTACTTTTTCTTCTACAAGATGCAGGGTCTCTGGTCTGATTCCAAGGTCCTTGATCCATTTTGAGTTGAGTTTTGTGCAGGGTGAGAGTTAGGGATTTAGTTTCATTCTGTTGCATATAGATTTCCAGTTTTCCCAGCACCATTTGTTGAAGAGGCTATCTTTTCTCCATTGCATATTTTTGGCACCTTTGTCTAGTATGAGAAAATTGTATTTAATTGGGTTTGTGTCCATGTCCTCTATTCTATACCACTGATCAACCTGTCTATTTTGGTACCAATACCATGCCGTTTTTGTTACTATTGCTTTGTAGTAGAGTTGAAGATCTGGTATTGTGATACCCCCTGCTTCACTCTTCCTGCTAAGGATTGTTTTAGCTATTCTGGGTTTCTTATTCTTCTAGATGAATTTCATGATTGCTTGTTCTATTTCTGTAAGTTACATCATTGGGATTTTAATTGAAATTGCATTGAATCTGTATAGTACTTTAGGTAGTATGGCCATTTTGACAATATTAATTCTGCCTATCCAAGAACATGGGAGATCTTTCCATCTTCTAAGGTTTTCTTTAATTTTTTTCTTTAGTGTTCTGTAGTTCTCATTGTAGAGGTCTTTCACCTCTTTTGTTAGATTGATTCCCTGGTATTTTATTTCTTTTGAGGCTATCACGAATGGGGTAGTTTTCCTAACTTCTCTTTCTGAAGATTCATCACTTATGTATAAGAATGCATTGGATTTATGAGCATTGATCTTGTAACCTGCTACTTTACTGAATTCACTTATGAATTCTAAAAGTTTTCTAGTGGAATTTCCTGGTTCCTCTAAATATATAATCATGTCATCCCCAAATAGGGATAGTTTGAGTTCTTCTTTACCTATTTGTATCCCTTTAATTTTTTTGGTCTGTCTAATTGCTCTGGCTAGAGTTTCAAGGACGATATTGAATAGAAGTGGTGAAAGAGTGCATCCCTGCCTTGTTCCAGTTTTTAGGGGGAATGCTTTCAGATTTTCACTATTTAGAATGATATTGGCCATGGGCTTAGCGTAGATGGCCTTTACAATGTTAAGGAATGTTCCCACTATTCCTATTTTTTTCTAGTGTTTTGAGCATGAAGGGATGCTGTATTTTATCAAATGCTTTTTCTGCATCTATCAAAATAATCATGTGATTCTTGACTTTAAGTCTGTTGATATGATTAATTATGTTTATTGATTTCCGAATGTTGAACCAACCTTGCATCCCTGGGATAAAACCCACTTGATTGTGGTGCACTATCTGTTTAATATATTTTTGTATGCGATTTGCTAAAATTTTGTTGAGAATTTTTGGAGAGATGTTCATTAAGGATATTGGTTTGAAATTTTCTTTCCTCGATGTGTCTCTGTCTGGTTTAGGTATCAGTGTGATATTGGCTTCATAGAATGAGTTTGGGAGGGTTCCCTCTTCTTCTATTTCATGGAATACTTTGAGGTGTATTGAAATGAGCTCTTCCTTAAAGGTTTTGTAGAACTCGACTGAGAACCCATCTGGTCCTGGACTTTTCTTTGTTGGTAGGCTTTTCATGACTTCTTCTATTTCATTACTTGAAATTGATCTATTTAAATTGTTTATATCCTCCTGGTTCAGTTTAGGTAATTCATATGTCTCTAGAAACTTGTTGATGTCTTCGAGATTTTCTGATTTGTTGGAGTACAGATTTTCAAAATAGTTTCTAATTATATTTTGGATTTCACTCGTGTCTGTAGTGCTATTTCCTTGTTCATTCCGAATTTTAGTAATTTGAGTTTTCTCTCTCCTTCTCTTTGTTAGTGTGGCTAAGGGTTTATCAATTTTGTTTATTTTTTCAAAGAACCAACTATTTATTTTGTTAATTTTTTCTATTGTTTCTTTTGTTTCAATTTCATTGATTTCAGCTCTGATTTTAATTATTTCTGTCTTCTACTACTTTTGGTGTTGTTCTGTTCTTTTTTTTCTTGGGCTTTAAGCTGTAGTGTTGTCATTTATTTGTTGATTTTTTCTTCTTTTATTGAATATGCTCCATGAAATAAATCTTCCTCTAACTACTGCTTTCATAGTGTCCCAGAGACTTTGATATGATGTGTCTTTGTTCTCATTTACTTCTAAGACTTTTTTTTATTTCCTTCCTGATGTCTTCTTTTATCCACTCATCGTATAATAGCATATTATTTAATCTCCATGTGTTGGAGTAGATTCTGTTTTTTATTCTGTCATTTATTTCTGATTTCAATCCATTATGATCTGATAGAATACAAGGTAGTATCTCTGTCTTCTTGTATTTGCTAACATTAGCTTTATGGCATAAAGTATGGTCTATTTTGGAGAAGGATCCATGTGATGCTGAGAAGAAAGCATATTTGCTTTTTGATGGACGGAATATTCTATATATGTCTATTAAGCCCAAATTATCAATTGTGTTATTGAGATCTATGATTTCTTTTTTCAAATTTTGTTTGGAAGATCTGTCCAGTGGTGAGAGAGGTGTGTTAAATTGCCTAGTATTATTGTGTTGTGGTCTATTTGACTTCTGGAGTTGAGAAGGATTTGTTTGACATACATGGATGAGCCAATGTTTGGGGCATAGATATGTATGATTGTTATGTCTTGCTGATTTATGCTTCCCTTAAGCAGTATGAAATGTCCTTCTTTATCCCTTCTGACTAACTTTGGCTTGAAGTCCACATTATCTGAAATGAGGATGGATACTCCAGCTTTTTTGGTGTGTCCATGTGCATGGTATGTTTTTTCCCATCCTTTCACCTTTAGTCTGTGGGTATCTTTTTCTATGAGATGAGTCTCTTGCCGGCAGCATATTGTTGGATTTTTCTTTTTAATCCATTCTGCCAGTCTATGTCTTTTGATTGATGAGTTCAGGCCATTAACATTCAGGGTTATTATTGAGATATGATTTGTATTTCCAGTCATTTGGCTCATTTTTGTTTTATGACATGCCTTGGTTTCTCCTTTATTTGGCTATTCCTTTAGGCTAGTTCCTCCCTTTGCTTATTTGCATCATTGATTTTCATCTCTTCCTCATGGAATATTCTGCTGAGAATGTTCTGTAATGCTGGCTTTCTTTTTGTAAATTCTTTTAGTTTTTGTTTATCATGGAAGGATTTTATTTCATCTCAAATCTGAAAGTAAGGTTTGCTGGGAATAAAATTCTTGGTTGGCATCCATTTTCTTTCAGGGCTTGATATATGTTGTTCCAGGCCCTTCTAGCTTTTAGTGTCTGGGTTAAAAAATCTGCTTATATCCTTATTGGTTTTCCCCTGAATGTAATTTGATTCTTTTGTCTTGCAGCCTTTAGAATTCTGTCTTTATTTTGTATGTTAGGTATTTTCATTATAATGTGCCTTGGTGTGGGTCTGTTGTAATTTTGTATATTTGGAGTCCTATAAGCCTCTTGTACTAGATTTTCCATTTCATTCTTCAGATTTGGGAAATTTTCTGATGTTATTATTTCATTGAATAGATTGTTCATTCCTTTGGTTTGTTTCTGTAAGCCTTCCTCAATCCCAATAATTCTCAAATTTGGCCTTTTCATGATAGCTCATAATTCTTGCAGATTCTGTTCATGCTTTCTTACCATCTTCTCTGGTCAACTTTGTTCTCAAGATTAAATATTTTGTCTTCAATGTCTGAGGTTCTGTCTTTCAGGTGTTCTATCCTATTGGTTATGCTTTCTATGGAGTTTTTAATTTGGTTTATTGTTTCCTTCATTTCAAGGATTTCTGTTTTTTTTTTTCAGTATCTCTAACTCTATTGAAATGATCTTTTGTTTTCCGTATTTGCTCTTTTAACTGTTGATTGGTGTGATCATTTAATGCCTGCATTTGCTCTTTCGTCTCATCCTTCAATGCCTGCATTTGATCTTTCATTTCCTCGTTTGCTTCTATGATTGTTTTAATTATGTACATTCTGAACTCTCTTTCTGACATTTCTTCTGCCATGCTGTCATTGGGTTTTATTGATATAGCATCTAGGTTTGTTTGGGACTTTTTCTTCCCTCGTTTTCTCATATTGGTCAGATATCAGTGGGACTCAGAGATATTGCAGATTTCCTCTATTGGCTTATAGTGTCCCTGTAGATTTCCAGTATATCACCTCCTAAACTTCAGTGGCCTGAAGTCTTGGAGGAACTTGATAATGCGTGCTTCCGTGCTTCCGAAGAAAGCTGCCCCTGGCCCGCTACTGAGTGTGGTATTGGGGGATGGGTGTGCTCAGAAAGCCTCTCACTAGGCGGGTCTTCTCCGAGAAGCCTGCTGTGGCCTGGGACTACCACCAGATGGAGCTGGGCTGCTCGGGAAAGCCTCTCGCTGCCCTGCCCTGGTCCGAGAGGCTGCCTGTGGACAGGACTAGGGCTGACACTGGGCACTGTGTGTGTGCGGAATGCCTCTCACTAGGCGGGTCTGCTCTGAGAAGCTGGCTGTGGATCAGGCTTGCAGCCGGATGGAGCTGGGCTGCTGGGGAAAGCCTCTCATCGCCCTGCCCTGCTCTGAGAAGCTGCCCACTGTTCCGGCCTGCTGCCCCGGCCAAGCTTTACCCAGTGGGAGCAACTCACTCCTCTCTGAGTTGTTCCGAGTCTCTCAATACCTCCCCTTCTTGAATCCTGAGTTCTGGAGTGACAGGAGATGCAGTCACCCTCTAGTCCACCATCTTGAATTCTAGTGCCGGGTTTTAATACAATAAAAATAAAATTGAAGAAGGCAGGAAGGGATGATTGCCTGCATTAGCCCTCTCCCATCTCCAGGCAGTGTAGTGTGAAGAGAAATGACTCTGCTTAATGAAGCCCAGGTCTTAGACTTGACCTACTAGGCACAGCAGAGAGTAGAGCTCTCCCAACCCCTACCTCCAGGTCAGTACTTGAGGACTGAGCCTCTGGACCTGCATGCATTAGTCAGGAGCTGACTGGCTCCATCACCCGACTTCCAGCCTTGGACAGCAGAGGAGGGAGTGTGTTTCACCTTCTGGATTGTAAGACATGACAACTAGCATGGGACATTTTCTTGGATCTCAGTGCTGGGCCCAAAACCAAGTGGGTCCTTTGTGGCCAAAGGACCATCTCCCCGACCTGTCCCTCAGACTTTGGCAGCACTCCTGGATCAGCACTAGCACACGGAACATCTAGACCAGTCCTGAGTTTAGGCAGAGATCTGTGTCCCAATGAGACAGACTGGTGATTTCACCTAAATTGCCACCATGTGCAGTGTGGGCCCCCACTACGTGCATTTCTGAGAGTGTGCATGTCCTTGCAGCTGAGACCCAGGAGTGATCCCACTTAATGTCAGAATGGTGGCCAAGGAACTGCCTTCATTAACACTATTCCAACTTCCAGCAGCATAGCATGATGCAAGAATCCATTTGCAGGAAGAAGGAGAGATTAGGAAGCCTAATGTTTTTTCTTAGATCCCATTGCTGGCCGGCTGAAACCTAACACTGCAGATCCCAACAGCATCTGTTCCCAGGGCAGTGCCAGTGGATGGAGCTTCTGGAACAACTGTGGGGCCAGGAAGAGACAAATGGAACAAGGCTGTTGGAATGCTATTCCAGCTGACATCACCTGGGGTTTGTTGCAGCAGTCTTGGGATAAAGCAGCAGGCCGCCCCTAGTGGTGTGGGCCCTGGTCCTCCCCACTGTTGCTCCTGGGCTGGGGGACCTGTGGGCCTAGAGTGTAACACAGCTTTGCAGTGTTTCTGTTCGCAGGTGTGGTGCAGGAGCCTGGGAGGGTCTTTCCACAGTGAGTCTCTGCACAGCTGGTGAGAACAGTGCAGTGTGCAGTCAGAGGCTGGTGCCTGCAGATGAGGTGTCTGGGTCTTCTCTGGCTGCAAGAAAGGCTTGTGGGATGGACTTCTGGTTTTAATCACTTCCCCAGTCCATGCGGTGCCCAAATAGCAACACGGGAAGAGAACAATCAAGGCAAAGCTGGCCTTAGAGTGCCATCTAGAATTGAAATAGTGGAGGTGACCACAGGCTTACAGAAAAAGGCAGCTGGCTTATGAAGACTGGAATAAATATCTAACCCTGCAGTGCCCAGATGAGGCCTCAGACAGCAAGCATCAGACATCTGGAAACCATGAGCTTTCAGGAAGCCTTGACTCACTAATCGAATGCCCGTCAGTCACAGTGAGGTGCCAAACTACTAGTGTGTCCAGTATGGGTGTCCTCTGCAACGGAAAAATATAAGCAACTGCTTTAGGAAACTCAGTGGGATTCAAGAAAACACACAGACCAATCCGCTACTCTGAGAAATTTAACAGAGATAACAGAGCAATGAAAAACATCAAACAAATCCTGGAGCTGAACAATATAGTTCGATGAATTAAGAACATGATAGGAGACATAGTTAATGGGCTAGAACAAACAGAAGAAAGATGAGTGAGCTCACAGTACAGAACAGCAATGGTAGAATTTTTTGCTGGATGTGGCAGCACATGGCTGTCATCCCAGTGACTTAGGAGCCTGAGGCAGGAGGACTGCAAGTGCAAAGCCAGCCTCAGCAACTTAGCAAGAACCTGTCTCAAAACAAACAAACAAATAAACAAAAAGGCAACAACAACAACAACAAAAAAACCCAGATTTTTTGAGTTTGGAATAAGGTTGCTATGCAGAATAACCTAAATATTTGGTCTTGATTCAGAAGCCCAACAGATTGCTAGACAAAAGCAAAAACTCAAAGAAAAAAAGCTTAATTCAGTACCTCACAAGTAGCATTTATATTTATAGCACCAAAGTGTGTTTTGAAATATCTCCTCTTTTGAATCCTGAGTCCTGGAGCAACATGAAATGCAGCCACCCTCTAGGGCACCATCTTGAAACCTCCAGTTTCTCCTTTAATTGACTATTTTATAGTGTAGTTCCTCCACTTGCTGGGTTTCACTTTTAGTGTATTTCTTTGTGAAATGTTTTATTTTGTATGTTTGTTAATGCAGGCTTTTTAGTTGTGAATTCTTTAGCTTTTGTTCTTTATGGAAGGTGTTTATTTCATCATCAACTCTGAAGCTTCATCTTGCTGGGTATAGCATACTTGGCTGGCATCCATTCTCTTTCAGAGTTTGGTATATATGATTTCAAGACCTCCTAGCTTTGAGGGTCTGAGTTAAGAAATCATCTGAATTCCAGTCAGTTTCTCTCTAAATACAACCCATTATTATTCTCTGGCAGCCTTTAAAATTGGATCCTTCTTCTATATGTCAGGAATTTTCATACTAATGTGCCTTCGTGTCTGTTGAAAGTTTGTATATATGGGTTTCTCTGTGCCTCCTGTATTTGATTTTCCATTTCATTCTTACATTTTGGGAAATTTTCAGACACTGTTTCATTGAAAAGTTTGTGGATTCCTTTGGTTTGTATCTCTGTGTCTTCATCTATCCTGACAAAACCTAAGTTTGTTCTTTTCATGTTAAACCATATTTCTTGGAAGTTCTGTTCATGGTCTCTTAACATCTTTTCTGCATGGTCAACATTGTTTTGATGATTATGTATTTTGTCTTCATTGCCTAAAACTCTGTCTTCCAAGTGATCTAGTCTGCTGGTGGTGCTTACCATTGAATTTTTAATTTGGTTTTATCAATTCCTTCATTTTTACTTTTTCTGCTTTATTCTCCCCACCCAGAATGTCTCTTTATTAAAGTGATCTTTCTTTTCTTATATTTTATCTCTTGTTTCACTCATTACATCATCCTTTATTTCAGAGATCAGTTTAACTATGAACATTCTAAATTCATTCTCTGACATTTATTCCACTATGATGTTATTGGATTCTGTTATTGAAGTATCTTGGTTTGTTTGAGGTGACTTGTTCCCTTTCTTTTTTGTGTTTCTTCTATATCTTGCCATTTTGAAAATCTCAAGACAGTCCAATTGAAAAGCAGAAATGCCGAGAGAGAGAGAGAGAGAGAGAGAGAGAGAGAGAGAGAGAGAGAGAGAGAGCGAGCGCACAAGAGAAACAGAGAGAGACTCCACTCTCCAGATACAAAATATATACCCCACAACCATTCCACAGTTCCCTCCTCCTCCAGCCACACCCTACCACTTCAATTAATCCCATCTGGGATTAATTCATTGATTAAGTTAAGACTCTTTCCTCCATTCTTCTTCTGAACCTTCCTGCATTGTCTCACATGTGAGCTTTTGAGGGACAACTCACATTCAAATCATAACACACATCAAGTACCTCTTTCTAACCAAACGTGGAAAAGTAGCTCTACTCGAGCATCCAGGCAAACTCACCCTCCTGATCTTCCACAAATTCTCACAACTACTGTAAGGAAGAACACTACCAGGATGGGATCACAGCAGGGAGATACACCTGAAAGTGCACAGCTGCTTGTCTCCTGCAGCTAGTAGGAAATAAATATCCTGTTGAAGCTTTTCCATGTTTCTCCATGTTGCACATCTGTGTGTGCTCTGATACGGACCCTAAATAGAGTCCAGTCTTTCTCCTTGCTTATCATTTCAATAAAAAAATAATATGTGGTGATAAAAGCAGATAGGAAATTAGGAACTTAAGGGTGAGTCTATTTAGAACAATACAAACATTTGAAATGGATTTTGATACTTCTTTCTTAGTAATTATCATTTCTCTTGGACTAACAGTGGTCATTTACCACTGGTAATACCCCTTCCTCTATTGTTTCCTTGCATCTTTCTCTCCCACCATCTCTATGCCTTCAGAGGCTGTCCTGAGTTCTTTCAGGGCTTCCTCTGAAGAACAAGAACTCTGCTCCAAGCTGAGTGGATCCTGATGGTGCTGCAGATGGGGGCTGTTAGCTCACTGTTCTCCTTGTGCTGAACGGCAAGTTCTTCTTCAATGTTTCCGGGTGTACATCTCCACAACCATGACAGACACACACATACAAACACACCTTTTTAAAACTTCACACTCCTTCCACACACAGAGCAACAACTGTACTTTCTAAGTTCACAGTCAAATGATCACTGAACTGTTGGCTCAGTCTCTGACCACATGACCTTATGTCCCAGACATTAGAAACCTGTATGCATTTGCTCTAAGAAAGGCAAACCACATTGATATAATAGAAATGAGATAGAGTCAGGAAGAAACATTGCAGATAATTTGATGATTTTTACCATGGAACTTGGAACTTGGAACAATTGAACTTTGTTTTTCTTTGGTGGGCTACTGATGGTTTGGCAGATCTCAGAGATGATGAAAGTGTTTCCTTTTGGGAGCTGGAATGGATCACCCTTCAACTGAATACAATTCTTCTTTGTTTTTTTCAGAAGGCCTTGGCATTTTGACTGCAGAGTGTGTGCAGGGCTGTACAGCAGTTGCTGTTCTTGGCACCTTCATGGCAGGTTGTCAGCACTCCTGTATCACTGTTTGTTGTTCTGCTTCCTCATGAGACAGGTTTGACCTTTCATTGGAAACTCCATGAATTTAAAAGTTGACACAATATGGTTTCAATTTTAACTATTAAGAACCCTACATTTAGAGTTTGCTTATGCTTTAAATTTGCACTTTATTGACTCAGTGATTTATGTCATTGTGTATGTATGTCCTCTACCTTGATAATTTCTCTCACTGATTCTTTAATTTGATTACAGTGAGGACACTAACCTTATTAGTGAGGTTGGCTAAAGTGATTCCACCTCTTGTGCTTGCCTTGAATATTCATTTTTTTAAAAAACAGTATTTCTTATGACATAAAATTATTTCTAACTTACCTTTTGTGATGAATAATTTTAGAATGACTTACTTGTGCATATGTTTCTCTCACTATTACACAAGGACAAAGAAGTGTGTTGTGGACATAGCCTGTACTTTCAGCTTCCTCCGTGACTGGTGATCCAAACTCTGGGAATATTGCTTCTCAATGAGGCGGATGCCTGAGGGAATTCACTGAAATGCAGCATTGGACAGTCAGACCCAAGGAGACCCAGAAATCCTTGTGTTTTAAAGAGACAAGAAAGAGTCCAGCAGAACCAAGCTGGTTGTGGTAGCAATGCTGGGTCACCACAGAGTGGAGGGGAAACACAAAGAGAAAGAGAAACAAAACAGAGAAATTTGACATAGGGACACTGGTAGGATAAAAAGGTGGTCTGAACTGAGGTGAATCAGAGGCTGCACAGCATGCTGGTGCTTGAAAAGTGTGCTGTGCTTCTCAACTTGGGATCAGAGAGCTGAGGGGTAACCAGTGTGTGGAGGTCGTGCCCAAGCTTGCTCTTGTGGGAAACTGGAGGTTGTTAAATATACTGCCAGATTGTCCCAGTCAGTGGTTTTGTGACGTAGGGTACACCTGGCAGAATACAACTGAAACGTTCACAGAGCAGAAGTATCTAAGGGAATTCAGGTCAGAGATAGGGAAGGGAGTTCAACTCACTTTCCTTTGAGTCTGGTGGCTGGCAAGGTCAACTGAAGAAGTTGGGAAATCAAATAGGTGGGCATGATTATATTGGAGACTAAGACTGGGAAGGCCATATTCACGGGTGATGGAGTATCTGAGGCCTGCTGAACCACTTCTAGTCAGGATTGTTGGATACCTTGCTTAGGAGTAGATTTATCCAGGAGGTGGTAGTAGGGCTATGAGCAATCCAGACCTCCAGCAGAGACAGGCATCTGCCTACCCTATGTCAGTGTTGATATAATTTCTCCAAAGTAAACACCACCAGACAAATTTAGAAGATTCTGATCAGAGCTGGACTCCAGCTACTGGAACTTCCCATTTAAAACTCTGCCTCAGTCCCACCCTGAGGGAGCATTGATCTAATCTTGTGTGGATAAAATGCTAACAGACGGTTCATCCCATTCCATTCTACTTTATACTGTTGAACAGGGAAACTGAAAGTCATTTCAGCCATTCTCACCTCCAGGCCACTTCAGCCAACAGCTTGGAGAGGGTTTCATAACCCCCATCCCTTGATGTATGGAAGGCATATCTGAAGAAGAAAAGGAAATGACCCTCTGGCATAGGCAATGAATATCCTTGTACACAATTTTGGTCACTTCATTGGAGACAATTCTTTCACTTTTCATTAAGAATTTTTTCTTGTAGTATTTACTGATTGGTTGTGTGTGTGTGCATACTTGAGCACACACCCTTTCTGGGAGACTTTGAGATTCTGGTGTGACACTGCAAGTTAATGGGGTAGATGTTTTGCACTTGAGCTACTCCCCCAAATTAGCTAAGAGACAGCGATCCTGACTCATCCTACTACACTTTCTTTTTTTAATGTTTTATGTTTCAACCATTTAGAAAAACTAGTTGATATATTTCTTCCCTCGCGAAACACGTTTTTATGGTTGTCAGTATTGCAGATGTCGTGGTAGATACCTGGGGTTTACTTTAGTGCTACATCTAGTTCACAACTGCTTGTTGTTGCTTTGTTAATTTATGACCCCATTGTTCCTATTTTTCTGGTTATTAAGAGTCATAGATGCCATAGTATGCACCTGGCATTTGCTTTACTGCTGTATATTGTGACTGCCATTGTTGCAGTTATTAATCTCCACTATTTCTGTGAGGTTTTGGGAACCACTGTGATACTAGAAGTTCATTGGGTAGTTCTTCTTCAGCTGAGCTACTTTCCCAGTCCAGCTAAGAGACAGTGAACTTTTTTCCATACACAAGCTAACCCTGCTCAAACAACAACAATAATTAACACATCACATAGTAGGGATGTAAACCCTAAAGCAATGACCAATTCTTGTTTCAGAATTTCTAGGGAGAGGCCTCTCTTCCCACTCACAGACATCTGCTCCTACAGCAACAGAAAAGAGAAATAACAGAAAGAGAAATACACGCTGTATGAAAGCACACTAATCACTACACACACTCACATATACAAGCACACACAAAACACAAAAGTACAAGAGAACTATGCTGCAAAACATTTTCCATAGGGAAATATACTGTACAATTCAAAACCATCGATATCCCAGAACACTTTACTACAAAATGGCTGTGTCTGAAAAGTGTCCTCACATAGTAGTGGAACTCAATCCAGTAGATCTCCACATAGAAATACAACAAATACTACAAAACAAGGTAACATGACACCTCCTAAGCTTCATTATTCATGAGCAGCTGACTCCAAACACATCGAAGTAAATAAAAGACTAGAAAAATAATTCAAAAGAACGACTATAAAAACTATTAATGAATTCCAAGAGAATATAGAAAAATACCCAGACAAATTAAGGAAGTCAGAAGAGGACATGAATGAAAAATTCAAAAAGGAGAAAAAGAGAATGAAAAAGAACCAAACCAAAATCTTGGAAAAGAAAAGTGTTGCAACAAAATTTAATTGAGAGTATCTTCAATAATGTTGATCAAATAGAAGTCATAATTTCCAAGCTGGAAGAGAAAATGATCTTCTTTTTATATACACATGGCATTAAAGAAGAGAGATAAGATAACCATGATCAGATATACGAGAATTCTGGGACAACATTAAGTGACCAAATGGAAGAGTTCTCAGAATTAAAGAGGAATCCAAGATACACGAGAATGGCCTGGGTAACCTTTTTAGTGAAATAAAAGCAGAAAAAAGATTGAAATCTTGGTAATGAGATGCACATTCAGATAAAGTAGTTTTTTTAAGAATTCCAACTATGGAAGATAAAAAAGAACCTCTCCATGATGCATTATGATTAATGTGCCTAACACACAGAGGAATAAAAGAATTGAATGGCCTCCAAAGAGAAGTATCAGAACACATCTAGAGGTATGTCAATCAGAATTACTTATTTTCTCAATAGAAACCAAAATCCAGAAGGGCTTGTGTCTTTTTTGAGACAGATTTCTCTTATTGAAATGTTCTGGGATATCAGATTGTTTTGAATTATTGAATGCATTTCCATGTGGGTTTGTAATATACATTTGCTAGTAGTTTTTTTCTGGTGATGAATGGTGTATTTTAATATAAGTTCTAAAACCCTGAAAGAAAAGAATTGCCAACCTGTATTTATATGTTTGGCAATACTGTCCTTTAGAATCAAAGGAGAAGCAAAACTTTCTAAGGTGGGCATAAAAAAATATGTTACTACTAAGCTACCACTCCAGAAAGTACCTAAAGAAATACTACAAATAGTAGCAATTAAAAACAAACTGCAGTGCTTGTGAGTAGACAAATATCTTTATAAGTTTGGCTAAGAAAATGATAAACAGGACTAATTTAAACAGAAATTAATCAAAATGATAGGACTTTATAAACATCTTTCTGTGATAATACTGAATGTAAAAGGGCTCAACTTCCAATGAAAAGCCAGACTTGTAGAATGAATTAAAAAACCAGACCCAAATATATGTTGTCAGAAAGTGATTAGTCTTATAGACAAAGACAAGCACAGGCTGAAAGTGAAAGGATGAAAAGTGATAATCCATGCAGATGGAGTCCCCCAAACAGGTAGAAGTAGCTATTCTCATATCCAATAAAAAATCTTTGAGGTAAAATTAAACAGAAGAGAGGAAGAAAGTCAGACCATAGTGGTGAAGAGAACATTCCAACAAGAAGCTTCGATAGCAAATATTTATGCCCCAAATGTTGGTATACCTAATTACATAAAATAAACACAGCCTCAGCATAAAGAACCAGATTTCAACACATCTCTATGACCAATAGATAGACCATGCAGACATAAAATTAGACCTAAAACACATTATATATTAGGTGGATTGAACAACATCTATAGCATATTTTATCCCAAAACATCCCAATTCAATTTCTTCTCAGGAGAACATCAATCACATTGGAGGCAAATCTGTGCTCCGAGAGCTCAGAGACTAGAAAAGGACTCATACAGAAACAGTGTGAGAGATGAGGGGGGAGGGAGAGAGTGACTGACCCCCAAGAGGGCAGATAAAAGTACTCAGACAGTGAGAGACACAGGAAAAGACAGGGAGAGAGTGTCCAGCTAACAGCAGTGTCCTGATGTCCCCAGTCACAGCCTCACTGCCTTTCTCCACCTCTTCCACCCCTGTCTCTGGGTCTCCCCTACTAGGTCTTTCCCATCCTCTCATTCTCTCTGTGTCTATGGCTGTCCCAAAAGAGGAGAAGTGAAGGAGAAAGACACTGAGCACCTGCAGGAAACACCACACCACCAGGCAGAAACAAACACAGGGCATCTTGTGGTCCAGGTGAAGTCATGATGATCAGACCAACCTTCAGAAAATGGAGATCATGTATGGAAATAGTTTTCAAGGCACAGCGCATGAGGCAATAAGGTCAGAAATCCTGGAGGGACGGGAAACAGAAGAGAGGACCCTACTACCATCTCAGGTTGTGACCTTGGCAGGGCCTCCCAATTGCAGTGCAGGAAGGAGGAACCCAGGGGAGTTCAGGTTACTAAGTTCCTAAAACAGTCACAACAATCACAAGGTAGCTAGTAAGACATGGAACAAAGTGGAACCATGAAACATATTTAATGTAAATGAAGTCAGAAAAAGAGAAACTAGGGAATAAAGAACGGATGGGACCAATAATTTGCATACAAATCATACCTAAACTCTATAATCATATTTAATGCAAATTATATAAACATCCATATCAAACACATTATTGGGGAAATGAATGTAATACCTAATACACAGCCTATAAGAACCACCCTTAAATACAGATTCATGATAAGTTATTCAGCAAACCAGGAATAAAGGAAATTCCTCAACCTCATGCAAGGTGCCTATAGAAAACCTGCAAGTATTGCCAAACTTAATGCTTGCCATGGTGTGTGTCTGGAATGTTCCCCAAAGCTCCACGGGTTAGGGTTGGTCCCCAGTATGGTGCTCTTGGCGGAGATGGAAACTCTAACAGGTGGGACCCACTGGGAAGTCTTTGAGGTATCAGGGTTTCCCTAGATTGGGAGCGTGGGACCCCTGCCCCTTCCCTTTCTCTTTTGACTGTTGGCCACGAGGTGAGTTTTCTGCTCTGCCTTCAGCTCCTGCCATGCTGCTCCAACCTCCAAATAGACCCTGGGTTTGATCCCAAGCACGTCTCAAAAAAAGAAATTGAGTTGTACATATGCTGAGCTGATTTTCACAAAGATGCAAAGCCAATTCAGTGGAGTAAGTACATTTTAAAACAAATATTTCTAGAAACTTTGGCATTTACATGCCAAGGGAGAAACTTTCATCCACATCCACACCTCATACAAGAAATGACTCACAATGGATCATAGAGCTGAAAGAAACCTCAAATATATGTTTCTGGAAGACACAGAATCAAACATTTTTTGGGTTAGGATGTTCAGGTATGACTTTCAAAGTACACTCCATGAAAAGAATGATAAGTTGAGCTTCAGTATAATCAAAACCTGAGCTCCTTAAAAGACACTGTTAACAGTTGGGTATGTCTGCAATCCCAGCTGCTGGGGAGGCTGAGGAGGATTGCATGTTTGAGGGTAGCCTCAGCAACTTAGTGAGACCCCGTCTAAAATATAAACATAAAAAATGTTCTCAGTGGTAATGTACCTCTTGTTTCAAACCCCAGTATCAAAAATAAATAAATAAATGAATGAAAAACTGCTAAGAAAATAAAGATGACATAGACTGGATGAAATATTTATAGATTCCCTATGTGGAAAGGCTTTCCTTGAGAATATAAAACTCAATAGGAAAACAAATAATCCAACTTATAAATAGACAAAAATAGACAAAAGCAAAGTTGTGTGTAGTTTTTTGGTAACAGGGATTGAACCCAGGGTTACTTAAACCCTAAGCCACATACCCAGTTCCCTTTATTTTCTATTTTGAAACAGGATCTTGCTAAATGACTTAGGGCCTCATCAAGGCCAGCTGAGTTTGGCCGCAAACCTGCAGTCCTGCCTTAGCCTCCCAAGCCACTGGGATTACAGGCATGAACCACCACCTCTGGCCCCAGCCCTTTTTATTTTTTATTTAGAGACAGGTCCTAAATGAGTGGCTTAGTGGCCTCCTTATGTTGTTGATGCCAGTTTTTTTTTTATTGTAAACAAATGGGACACATGTTGTTTCTCTGTTTGTACATGGCGTAAAGGCATACCATTTGTGTAATCATAAATTTACATAGGGTAATGTTGTTTGATTCATTCTGTTATTTTTTCCCTTCCCCCCACCCCTCTTTTCCCTCTTTTCCCTCTATAAAGTCCTTCCTTCCTCCATTCTTGCCCCCCTCCCTAACCCTATCTCTAACCCTAACACTAATCCCTCCCTCCCTCCATTATGTGTCATCATCCACTTATTAGCGATGTCATTTGTCCTTTGGTTTTTTGAGATTGGCTTATCTCACTTAGCATGATATTCTCCAATTTCATCCATTTGCCTGCAAATGCCATAATTTTATCATTCTTCATGGCGGAGTGATATTCTATTGTATATACATGCCACAGTTTCTTTATCCATTCACCAACTGAAGGGCATCTAGGTTGGTTCCACAATCTGGCTATAGTGAATTGATGAGCTATGAACATTGATGTGACTGTATCTCTGTAGTATGCTGATTTTAAGTCCTTTGGGTATAGGCCAAGGAGTGGGATAGCTGGGTCAAATGGTGGTTCTATTCCAAGTTTTCTAAGGAATCTCCACACTGCTTTCCAGAGTGGCTGCACTAATTTGCAGCCCCACCAGCAATGTATGAGTGTACCTTTCTCCCCACATCCTCGCCAACACCTATTGTTGCTTGTGTTCTTGATAATCGCCATTCTAATTGGGGTGAGATGGAATCTTAGGGTGGTTTTGATTTGCATTTCTCTTATTACTAGAGATGTTAAACATTTTTCCATATGTCTGTTGACTGCTTGTAGATCTTCTTCTGTGAAGTGTCTATTCATTTCCTTAGCCCATTTGTCAATTGGATTATTTGTATTCTTGGTGTAAAGTTTTTTGAGTTCTTTATATATTATGGAAATTAGTGCTCTATCTGAAGTATGATTGGCAAAGATTTTCTCCCACTTTGTAGGCTCTCTCTGCACATTACTGATAGTTTCCTTTGCTGAGAGAAAGCTTTTTAGTTTGAATCTATCCCAGTTATTGATTCTTGCTTTTATTTCTTGTTCTATGGGAGTCCTGTTGAGGAAGTCTGGTCCTAGGCCGATATGTTGAAGATCTGGACCTACTTTTTCTTCTGCAGGGTCTCTGGTCTGATTCCGAGGTCCTTA
This sequence comes from Sciurus vulgaris, assembly GCF_902686455.1. Lineage (NCBI taxonomy): Eukaryota > Metazoa > Chordata > Mammalia > Rodentia > Sciuridae > Sciurus > Sciurus vulgaris. Next base: position 52,030,076 of record NC_136478.1, on the reverse strand, counting down.
ATCCATTTTGAGTTTAGTTTCGTGCATGGTGAGAGATATGGGTTTAGTTTCATTCTGTTGCATATGGATTTCCAATTCTCTCCAGCACCATTTGTTGAAGAGGCTAGCTGATGCCAGTCTTGAACTTGTGATCTTCCTGCCTCAGCCTCCTAAGCCACTGGGATTACAGGATGTGCCACCATGCCCCACATTGAAGTTCCTTTTTTTTCCTCCTTTCAGTTTTTATATATTTATATACCATGAAAACTTCATTGCACTTCAGATAAGGAAGAAACCCATCACCCTCTGCTCACAAGTTCCTTGTGTCTCTTTAATCCATTCCTTTTCCCTTCCCTGCCCCCATCACTAGGTCTCTTTTCTCTTTTCATTATAAATCAATTTGCATGTTGAGAATTGTACGTAATTGGAAACATGGAGTAGTCTTTATTGTCAGCCTTCTTTCATTCAGCACAATTTTGCTTTAAAAGGAAAGTTCCTGACAGACACTTCACTAAAGGTGACATATGCAGGGGAAGTCAGCAATGGAAAAGGTGCTCAGCATTATTACTATTTATTAATAAAGATAAAAATTGTAAAAAGTTTTCCCCACACTACAATCACACTGATTAAAATAAACAAAACCTTTGAAGGCAAATACTTTTTGGAGAGGTGAAGTTATTGGAACCCTCACAGTTGCTGGTGGGAAGATGAAATTAGAGAAGTACTTTTTTTGTGTCATGGCTTAGTAGATTCTCATGCAGTTCTTAGACCTATCATGTAACCCCACCTTCCTACAAGATGGCATTCACTGAAGAGAAAGGAATGCAATGTGCTTACCAATCCAGCTGGTAAACGTTCAAAAGCAGCTTCAATTCTACGAGTCCCAGGCAGAAAAATCTCCCTCATGTCCACTGAGTAGGGAGTGATCCCCCTGGGGTGTCTCCATACCCTGTTAAACGCTCAGCAGTAGAGAGGTACGAGCTGCTGATATTTGCAACAACAAGTGATCCTTCAACTAGCTACTTAGGGCTATTGTAAGAAATCTACAAACTTAGTGACTAAAATCAACCCAACTTCAATCTTTCACAGTTCTTGAGTTCACTAGTCTCAGACGAAGCTCATCGTACTAAAGTCAAGATGTTTGTGGGCGGGATTTCATGTGTAAGCCCAGTGTGGAGAGGTGTGCTTGCCTATTCCAGTCTCTCTGGCGTGATGACAACCCTGGCCGACCTGGATCCCCAGGGTCATTTCTTTATCTCCTGGTCCTTAATTTAACCATATCTGCAAAGCCCCTCTTGTCACATAAAGGAACAATCCCAGGTTCCAGGAATGAGGATGTACACATACATGGGTGGTCCTTCTTCCACCTACTGGGAACCTCGGAAGAGTGATATGGAAGGAGAAGGAGACTAAAAGGATACTGTATGATCCCATTTATAAATATGCAAGGACACATAACAAGGTGACCACAGCAGAAGAGTGGATGCCGTGGAGGGGTTGGAACAGGAGGAGGGAGGAGGTGCAGAAGGGAATGAGGATGGCTTAGAGCAGGTGTGCTCACCATCATGAATGTGGTCAAGGTTGCATTGATGTACGATATCTCAAATCTGGCCTAATTGTAGGTTTTGAATGCATGCGATGTATTGCACACCATTTATTACACAGTAAATCTGTAAAATTTTAGAGAATAATTCCAGCATCCTTTCAGAGATGAAAAGAAGCAGCTTTGCAGGTGCCAGCCCCACCTGACAGGCTTTAAAGGCTTCAGCAGCACAACAGGGCCGGTGGGGGAAGGTCAGGTGGACACAGGCCCTCATGGGTCCCTGAGCTGCAGGGACAGGAGGCAGCTAGAGCCTCTGTTCCTGTGTCTCTCAGTCTCCTCCTCCCTCTGGCTCTTCTCCTCTCTCTCTGTGAATCTTGCTCCTTCTCATTCTCTGGCTGTGTCTTTACATTATATACTTTTCTATCTTTTCCTCTTTATCTCTGTCTCTGAGATTCCTCCTCTTCCTGTCTCTGCCACTGATCCTCGCTCTCTCTTTTTAATACTGTATCTTTGAAATCCAGGGTCCTTAGTCAGAACCCTCAATTTTCTTCAAAAAAATCCTTCATTTATTTTCAGCTTCTATGAGTTTTACAGTGGAAATAACTGGTTGTCATAAGTCAATTGTACCCACATACTTGTAAGTTTCACAACAGCTGAATTGCATATTAAATTCTGCTATTAAAATAAAATTAAGTGTGAATTGGTTGGTCCACATAACATTTTGGGTTTAATGGCACGTGTGGCAAGGGGCTACCCCATGGGACAGTGTAGCTCTAAACTTCTGTGTGATCTTGGATAAGAGTATTGATTTGTGTTGCCTCCATCTCCTAAAATGGGGAGAACAACCGTACCTGAACCATTCCTAAGGGGTGAGAACTCAGTGGAAAGCACTCTTTGTTTCCCAATCAGTGCTTCCTGGGTCTGGAATGAGGACCCGTGGAACTCAGTGCCACCTGACCCAGCACAGCAGGAGCAAGATCCCGAGGTCATTCAGGTCCACGGTGGCATCTCTCCAAGGTCAGGAATGAGCAGGGTGCACTCTGCTGCTCCCTTCTTCCTGGGTCAGAAGAGTCTGGGGCAAGGCTGGGCCCAGCAGCTTGGACTTCAGACTCACATAAGAGCAGTGCCTTCACCTCAGCCTCAGCCATTGCATCTCCTCTGTCAGGCTCCTGGTGCGGGCGAATGGTTTGCATTGCTTAGTGAGTAAGGTGTAATAAAAGAGAGGGAAAGAGACAGGCAGATGTGGACACATTCATTCCTGTGTTGGTTAGTGAGGGCCTGACCTCCTGCTGGGGGCAGGGAGGGTGCAGAGGCACAGCGATGATGTAGACAGAACCAAGCACGTTGGACAGCACAAACTGGACCCAACTCTGGCTCCTAGAGTTCAGAGCCCAGAAGAGAACAGATTCAGAGTGAGCAGGGTGTGGGAGGGCAGAGAGGGCCACCAGAGGTGTATGAAAGTACTCGGCTAGTGAGAAACACAGGGGGAAACAGAGAGGAAGACAAATATCCAGCTTAGAGAGACACAGGGGTCCAAGAGGGATAGAGCTCTCCCCAGTTGTGTCCTTATGTCCTAGGTCAACCCTGCCTGGGTCTCCCCTACTATGTCTTTCTGATCCTTTCTGTTCCTCTCATCATCTCTGGGTCTATGGCTGTCCCAGAGGAGGAGAAATGAAGGAGAAAGACATTGAGCACCTGCAGACACACACGAAGGCAGAGACCAGGATTCACTTGTGCGCATGCACACACACACACAAACACAAACACACACACACGCACACACACACACAACACAGGACCAGCCCCAGCAGACACATACAGGAGTACATAGCACACACACAAATACAAACACAGGGCTTCTTGTGACCCAGATGAATTCACAGTGATCAGAGCAACCTTCCCAAAGAAACAACCACACGACAGAGGACTTGTTCTGAAAGCAGATTTCAAGGCACAGGGCATCATGCCATAAGGGCAGCGATCCCTGAGGGATGGGCCACAGAGACAGGAACCCGTGAGAGCCGCAGTGAGTGGCCTCAGCAGGGCCTCCTGCTCACCGTTTACACAGATGGTTCACAAACATGTTCCAAAATACCTATCACTTCTCCTATAGCCCAATTTCAGTATCGAATTTTAAAATTAATTTTATCTAAGTTTAAAATTAGAATCAAATTTAAGTGTCATGGAGCAGGTCACGTTGCAGGTGTTTGAGGCCCTGTGTGACAAGGTGACCCCACGTTGGACAGCATAGCTCTAACCCCCTGGGTCTGCTTGGGTGAGACTCTCAACTTCTCTTTCAGGCTCTTCAACTATCAAATGGGGATGACCACCACGACATGTCCCTCAAAGCGTAAGGACTCCATGAGTTACTCTCTAAGAGGAAGAAGCACTTGTTGTCTCCCCACCAGGAAGTCCTGGGCTGGCATGGTAACCCAGGCTTAGCGCCAGGTGACACAGCACAGCAGGAGCAAGGTTCTGGGGTCAGGAAAGTCTATGGCAGCACCTCTCCAATATCAGAGAAGCGAGTCCACTTGAAAAACATCACATTTCTCTGTCCTCTCCTCATGGGTCACTAGAGTGTGACTCAGATGTCAGGGTCAGGGTCCTGGTTCTGACAAAAGGTCTGCATCCCTTTGCTGCGTCATCACAGTGAAGAGATACTGGACTGCAGTGGAAACAATGAAGAGGAGGGAGAGACTGCAGAATGGGAGAGAATCTTTGCCAGCCACTGTTCTGATAGAGAATTAATATTCAAATTACACAAAGAACTAAATAAACTCAACATTAAAAAAATTACAAAAATCACAGCGGGCATGGTGGCCCAGGCCTGTAATCCCGTCAGCTTGGGAGGCAGAGGCAGGAGGACCTCCAGTTCAAGGTGAGTCTCAATAACACTGGGAAGCCCTGAGAAACTTGGCAAGACATGAGTCAAAATAAAATAAAAAAGGGATGGGGATGTAACTGAGTGGTAAAGTGCCTCTGGGTTAAATCTCCAAAGTACCAGTCTCTGCTCTGCCAAAACCTGCCCCCATCAAAACCCCAAAATCCCAAAACAAAAAACCCCAAACTCCAAAATAACCCATTCTATAAATGAGTGGATGGGCTGAACAGACACTTCTCAAATTAACACACACAAATGGTCAACAATCATATGAGAAAATGTCCAACCTCTTTAGCTGTCAGGAAAATACAAATCCAAACTACACTGAGATTTCACTCACTCCAGGTGAATGGCAGTCATCAAGAATACAAATAATACATGACGGCAGGAGTGTGGGGAAAAGACCCACTGATAACTGGTGGTAAGAGTGTAACTTAGTACAAGCACCATGGAACTCAATGCTGAGGTCCTTCAAAGACGAGGGATGGAACCACCACATGATGCAGCTCTTCCACTCCCCAGTATTTACCCAGAAGCATCAGAGTCAGCAGTCAGAGTGACTTACGCATACCAGACTCATCACAGTGCAATTCACAAGAGCTGAGTTATGGAACCAGCCTGGGCGTCTGTCAACAGGTAAACGCATAAAAAATGGTGGTCTCTGTGCGCAGTGAGATTTTGCTGAGCCACAGAAAAGAACTAAATTCCATCATTTGCAGGAAAAGGGGGTAAAACTTGAGAACACTATGTTGAGTGAGATAAACGAGACTCATAGGGACATGAGTGGAAGGTTTTCTCTCCTGTGGAAATTAGAGAGGAACAAAAATAGGGGTGAAGACTGAAGGGAAACCATTGGGCTATAGGAAGGGGAGTGGGAGGGAGGAAGAGAGGGTAAGGAGAAGTTTGGGGAGTCATATCGACCAAGTTACTTTACATGGGTGCATGAATGAGTTGCCATGAAGCCCACTGTTCTGTATGATTAATATGAACCAAAATATAAGGTTTATAAAAAGAATAATGTTCCCTTGTCTCTTCTCACTCATCCTTCATCCACTTTAAAGAGAAACAGGTGCATTTACTTTGTTTTATGTTTTCAGAATCATGGATCCAACCCAAGACCTCACCTGGTACCTCTGAGCCATGTCCCCAGCCTGAGAGATGTCCTTAGAGCAGAGAGGTGGAGAACCAGGCCCAGGCCTAGCACTGGGGATATAAAGTTTCTTTCTCATATTTGGCAAATATGGAGTGACCACCACAGAAACTGTGTGGGTGAAGGCTCACAGCAAAGATGAGTCAGACAGGAGCAGAGAAGCCTTCAAAACCTGGTGCACTCTTAGGGTTTGAGTGTCCCTGCCAAAGTTCATGCTGATAATTATTGCCACCATGACAGTCTTAAGAGATCACAGCTTGCAAAGCTATACAGAGTAGCGTCATAAGAACACATCCAATACGAGCAACAACAGGTGTTGGCGAGGATGTGGGGAGACAGGTACACTCATACACTGCTGGTGGGGCTGCAAATTAGTGCAGCCGCTATGGAAAGCAGTGTGGAGATTCCTTAGAAAACTTGGAATGGAACCACCATTTGACCCAGCTATCCCACTCCTTGGCCTATACCCAAAGGACTTAAAATCTGCATACTACAGAAATACAGCCACATCAATGTTCATAGCTGCTCAATTCACAATAGCCAGACTGTGGAACCAACCTAGATGCCCTTCAATTGATGAGTGGATAAAGAAACTGTGGTATATATATACTATGGAATATTACTCAGCCATAAAGAATGATAAAATTATGACATTTGCAGGCAAATGGATGAAATTGGAGAATATCATGCTAAGTGAGATAAGCCAATCTCAAAAAGCCAAAGGACGAATGATATCGCTAATAAGTGGAGGTTGACACATAATGGGGGGGAGGGAAGGGTTAGAGTTAGGGTTAGGGAGGGGGGCAAGTATAGAGGAAGGAACTACTGTATAGAGGGTAAAGAGGGGTGGGAGGGGTGGGGGGAAGGGAAAAAAATAACAGAATGAATCAAACAACATTGCTCTATGTAAATTTATGATTACACAAATGGTATGCCTTTACGCCATGTACAAACAGAGAAACAACATGTATCCCATTTGTTTACAATAAAAAAAAAAAAAAAAAAAAAAAAAAAAAAAAAACACATCCATAAGAAACTAGGGGAAACCTGAGTCTTTGCATAGTTCTCAACCCTACAAACACTTTGTTTTTTGCTCTATGAATATCTATATGATAAAGTTGTATTGATAATTTCGGCTCAGTAGGAGATTAATCAAAGGAGCTCATAGAAAAATATAACCATTATGATAATAGACTGTAATAAAAGTTATGTGTACGGTCTTTCTCTCAGAATATCTCATCTTAGTGTGCTTGCCCTTCCTGCGATGTGAGGTGGTGCAGCACGCAGGGGATGGGAAGAGGTGAGGTGAAGGACATAGAAATTGTGACGTAACCTCAGCTACTGATGAGCTGGTGATCAGTGGGAAGGTCATCACATGCACAGAAATGCCCACCAGCACCTTTGCATAGAAAATGTCCCCTCACAGGTCAAAAGCACACAAGCACACATGATAGCAAGCAGGCGTGGACAGATGTATGCCAGTATCATTGAGCAGACAAATCTCATGGACAGCTGTGCACCCAAACACACCCACACCCACAGGATACCCAACAACACATGCACCTTCACCCTCACATGCACTGTGTATCTCTTTCACAGAATCCCTGCCAACATGTAGGGAGGGGGTAGAGAAGAAGGGAGGGGACAGGTCACTGGGCCAACCAAGGAGGAAGTTTGTGCATCCAGCACCTCTGCTACCTTCACTCTCCTGGACGATGAGGAGAGGGAGGCGGGAGCAGATGGAGTTGCATAACTGAATGGGGAGGAGGCTTAGCATAAAAGGTCCAGCTGAGGCTGTTGCTGGTGGACAGCAGACAGACCTGGACCATGGAGCTCAGTGTCCTCCTCTCCCTTGCTCTGCTCACAGGCCTCTTTCTTCTGCTGGCCAGGGGCCGCCCAAAGGCCCGTGGCCACCTCCCACCAGGGCCCCGGCCTCTGCCCTTCTTGGGGAACCTTCTGCAGCTACAGAGAGGAGGCTTGCTCAGTTCCTTCCTGCGGGTGAGACACAGATGGATGGGTCCTGTGGTGGGCTGGTCTCTGCCTCTGTGTTTGGGGATCCCTCAGCAGGAGAAGCAAGGCCTCTTTCCAGCTCAGGGGTTGGTGGGTGGGGGACAGCAGGTGTGTGAAGGGCCCGAGCCTGAACCTTGATGGAGAGTGGTCAGATGGTCAGCTGCATCTTGCTCAGATGGAAGTGTGTGAGGGGCACTGTCCTCGAGAGGCAGGTGGATGTGCAGAGGTGTGGAGTGTGAGCCTTAGTGCACAGCTTCCCTCTCCTCTGCCACCCTCTGCTGTGTCCCTGGATGCCTGCCTGTCTCTGGAACAGGGGTAAAGGGCAGCAGCACCGGTCATATAGATATGATTTCTGCCAACAAGAGAGAGTGAAGGCTGGCCTGACTCAGTGCTGGGATGGAGGAGAGGCAAGGGGTGGGTCAGAGGTGCTTATTGATAATAAGTGTGATGCACCATACTAGGGTACACTCTGCATTGTGTACCAGGCTCTCTGTCACTGCTCCAATGTAAGCTTTCATGTGTAATTATTTACTTATTAATAATTAATCAGCATCCATGACCCCTCTTTCCAGTGGGAGAGCTGGAACCCTGACAGTAACTCCCAGCTCCTCTGTCCTTTTCCCCTGCCATGGAGCCACACTCCTGAATGAGCCTGTTTTTTTTTTTTTTTTTTTTTTTTTTAGTGCCTGCGGTTGAACCCAGTAGTGCTTAACCACTGAGCCACATCCTCAGCCCTTTTGATTTTTTATATAGAGACAGAGTCTTGCTAAGTTATTTAGGGCCTTTCTCAGTTGCTGAGCCTGGCTTTGAACTCATAGTCTTCCTACCTCAGCCTCTGGAGTCATTAGGGTTCAGGCAAGCACCACTGCACCTGGCCATATGACCCTCTCAAAGGGAGTTTCCTCGCCCTGCAGTCTTGGGCACCAACTGTGGCCACACTAGCTGGCCACACTCCAGCTCTCTGTGTCTTACTGCCTCCTGTCTCCATGAGAGTTGTTGATATGAGCAGTAGTCACAATTCTTTACAAATTCTGAAGGAAGTCAAGCTGACCAGGAAGTTCTTATGTGTCTAAAAGGAGGTTTCAAAAAGTCTTGGTGGCTTTGTAAGATAGTAGAGAAGTGGAATATGTTGGGAAGGGCCTTGGAGGAGTTTTTCACATCCTCTGGGGAAGGGTGGGTGCTGGCTGAGGTCTGCCGCCCCTGTTCACTGCAAGGTTCCAGGACTCTGGGTGCCCTGTGTGTTTATGGAGACAGTCTAGAGTATGCAAAATGCTTTAACATGTGGTTCTCACAGTTGGAGAGTTAAGGTTCTGTCCCAGTGACCCAAGGGTGTTACACCTGGTCCCTGCAGTGGCCATGTCTGGAGATGGTGAGTAAGGAGATCAGCACTGGTGGGACAGTGTGGAGTGGCCTGGATCTACTGCAGGCAGCTGCTCTCAGGAGGTTGCGTTGTTCCACTTGTAACTACTGTGATGACCGAATGAGTCAACCCAGTGCCCATGAATACCTGGAACTGTGGCATGTCCAGGGAGATAAGTGGCAGGACCTGCCCATGAGGAGTTGACAGTCTGGCTGCAGATATAAAATAACTGCAAGAATTAGTTAGGTAACGTTAAGGGTTCATCCTGGTGGCACTGAATACAAGCAAACAAGTAGGAGTCTTAAGATCATTCAGGGTCCAGAACAGGTTTATTCTGTCAGAATTGGACAGAGTGTAACGACTGCATGGAGTTAAGATCAGTGGGGAGGAAACACCCTTTCTGAGGGTGTTGGGGGGAAGGGGAGAAGGTATAGGCCCAGTGAATGAGGGCGTGACGTGAAGTAGAGAGGACTCAGGTGTGGAATGATGGCAGCCCAGGGAGCAATTGGCTGGTCTGAAGCTAGGAGCAGCAGTAAGAGAAAGAGTGGTCCAGCTGGCCGGGCAAGATGGTCCCTTGGTGTCTTAGTCTGTTTCCTCTTGCTAGAGCAACGTACCTGAGGCTGGGTACCGTATAGAGTAGCTCACAGTTTTGAAAGGTGACAGTCCAGGATCAGGTAAGTTCTGTTCAGCTTCTGGTGAGGGAAGCCTGAGCTATCTGACCACATGGTAGAAATGAAGAAATGGAAGTAGCCACATGCAGAAGAGGCCAATCCGCAAGAGTGGCCTCACTGATATCTCAGGAGCTAGCTCCTTCTCTGAGGGTGCCACCATGACCTAATTTCCTCCCCCAAGGCTGCACCTCTCCAGGTCCTGCCTCCTCTTAACTCTGCTCTACTGTGATCGACCTCATGATCCCTGGCACAGGAAATAGGTAAGAAGCCAGAGAGAACTGCCCCAGATGGAAAGCTCTGAATGCCAAATGCTGGTGAGCTCCTGGTGATCCCGAGAAACAAGCAGCACAGGTGGCCTAGGCACACTGCGTGTGTGTCTGCGGCCCGATTGGAACACAGTCGTCCATAGCCTATGAGCTTGCAGTGGTGCAATTCCAGACTGCCTGGCTCACCACCCTGCTGAGAGGACTGGGGCTTGTTGACACGCCCCTTAGAATAGTCTTCCAATGCTTCTGTTTGTGACTGGGGAAGCCCATGGCTGGTCCCCAAGGCAACTGGTGTGTGGAAGGTGGTTGTGTGGGCTTTTGTCCTCATGGGAGTGTTACCAAGATCAGCATGCTAAGGACGATAATATTCAGCTGGTCAGAGGGAGAGGCACAAAGATGCACTATAGTCTCCAACAAGTGTTGCCATTTTCCTTTTACTATCCACTTTCTTTTGGTTTCGATTTCATAGTGATGCTTCAATATTTCTACTATGATCAGCAAGGTTATGTGTGAATTTGCCCAGTTAGATTTTGTGGGGTGGTGATGAAAACATCTGATGAGAACAACTTAGAGGAGGAAAAGTTTATTTGTGGCTCACAGTTCCAGAGGTCTCAGTCCACAAATGGGTGACTCCATTGCTCTGGACCCAAGGTGGGGCAGCCAATCATGGTGGAAGGGTCTGGAGGAGCAAACCTGCCCAGGACGTGGTGGGGTTAGAAAGTAGAGGAGAGGGAAGAGGGCAGGGGGAAGGGACTGCAGGTCTAATGCACCCTTCCAGGACATGCTGCTAGTGACCCAACTGCTCTAACCACAGCCCACCTACCTACAGTTACCAGCCAGTGAGTCCATTCAAGCCAGGATCAGTGAATAGGTTACAGCTTTCATAACTGAATCATTTCACCTCTGAATATTTCTGCATTACCAGGAGATATTGTGGGAAATTTCACATCTAAAAGATAATAATTTCTGTTCTTTTGTGGGATTATTTCAGTATCAACAAATGACCACCTTTATTTGCTATAGAGGATTACCCCTAGGAATGCTCTACCACTGAGCCACACCTCAGCCCTTTAAAAAATTCATGTGTTTATTCATATTTTATGTATTTATTTATTTATTTCGAGTCAAGGTTGTACTCTGTTGCTTAGAGCCGTGCTCTGTTGCTGAGGTTGGCTTTGAATTTGCAACCCTCTTGCTTCATCCTCCGCAGTTGCTGGGATTAAAGGAACGTGCCACCACCCCTGACATCTAGGAACCAAAACAAAAACGGTTTTTGACACAGAACAGTGAGTAGTAAAGTGGACTCTTCTGTCGTCTTGTGATGATGACGCTTGCTATTTTAACTTGGACACTTGGTTGTCTTGGTTTTATGTCCCCCCTCTTTCTTTGCTTTTCTTGAGTCTGATCTGTTCCCTCTATTCTTTCATCTGCTCCTCCACATCTCTTGAGGACCTTTGGGTTTGACATGTCTGGTCCCCATTCTTCATTGTAGCAAAGCCTTCAGTTTTCTTGCAGGAAGAGCCCTGGGGAATTCGTATGAGGTCCTTTCAGGATTTTGGGTTGGTGGTCCTGGCTTCATGTTCTGAGGCATTCCTGGGGGACACAGACCCAGGCCTGCCCCCCTCTCTGAGTGCAGAGGCTGCGCGTGCATATCACTTCATTCTAATTGTTTTGCACGTATCACAAGGAATGAGCAACAATTAGTCCCTGCTGGATACAGACCCCCAGGATAGACTTCCCAGACTCATGAACTATAAGAAGTACATCTCACCAGTCATGGTGGTGCATGCCTGTAATCCCAGGAACCTCGGGAGGCTGAGCAGGAGGATCACAAGTTCAAAGCCAACCTCAGCAACTTGCTGAGCCCAGTCTCAAAATAAAATCTAAAACTTGCTGGGGATACGACTCCATATTAAGTGCTCCTGGATTCAATCCCTAGGACAAAAATGGAAACCGAAGAAAGAAAGAAAGAAAAGAAGAGAAAAAAGTACTTCTCTGTTCTCTTTGTTCTTTATCAATTATCCAGTCTCAGTCATTCTGAGATTCAATAAAAAAGAAAAAGACAAACAAAAAACAGACAAGCAATGTCAGGTAGACGAGCTATGATGGAAATAAAGCAGGTGACACTCTAGAAGGTGTGGGAGAAGTTTCAGATCACGAGGTCAGGGAAAGACGTGGTCCTGCTCTGTTTTGGACAGACCCGGAAGGGAGCAGATGTGTGGTAGCAGGTGCAGCAGGTGTTGTTGAAAGAGCCTGAATAGGAAGGAGCTCAGGGAACAGCAGAGAGGTTGATCAGAGCGGCCAAGGCATAAGGGGGCGACAGGAAGAAGCCAGAGAAGTGAGGGACCACGTGGTTTGTGGCTGTGTGGTCCAGGATGGAGACGGTGGTGTCATTCTAAGCGACATGGGGACATTGGCGGGCTTGTAGGGTCAGGGATATCAAGTAATTCACACTTAAATAGGATTGTTCTGACTTGGAGAACGGTGAAGCCAGGTAAAGGGGCGTATGAATGGAAGCAGAGAAGCCAGTGAGACTTTGCAGAGACCAGCGCAAGACAGGTTGAAGTAACCTCAGACATTTCTATGATTTATGACTCAAGTTTTTATTGCAGTTGAACATCATCGCAACATGTGCACAGCCTGCTGGGTGCAGAGGCGCACACCTGTAATCCCAACACTTCAGGAGGCTGAGGCAGGAGGATTGAAATTTCTAGGCCCGCTTTGGCAATGCAGTGAGACTCTGTCTCAAACTAAAAAATTAAAAGGGCCTGTGAATGTAGCTCAATGGTAGAGTGCTTACTGGCATGTGTAAGATCCTGGGTCCCATCCCCAATACCAACTCCTGCAGACCCAGGATGGGCACAGTTCAATGAGTTTTAATCACCTGAATACACTCATGTCACTGACATGCAGATCAAATACCAACAGGCCGTCCCGCAGGACACCACTCTGGTCCCCTTCTTGTGAATCTCCCCCCACTATCTGGAGACTCTGAGGGCCTGGTTTTGTGTGTTTGAACTCCATGTAAATAGAAGTGAATGTAAACCAAGTGTGCTTTTGTGTCTAATGGCTGCCACTGAGCATCCTTTCTGTGGTTTTCATAGAAGTCACTGGTTGTACCTTTAATTTGTTCATTCTCTGGACTGCATAATATTCCATTGCTGGCATCTCTTACTGTGTATTTACAATGAGAAGGCTCCTGTGAATGTTCAGATTGACTTTCTGGTGAAGACATGTACACATGTTTTGGGGCAGGTATTTGGGGGAGAAGATGCTGAGAATGTGCACATTTGGCTTCAAAAAGGACAGTTGACCTCCAAGGTTGATGGTTCTACATCTACAAATTCAACCAGTTGCAGATTGAAAATTGTGTAGAAAAAAATATTGATCATATAATAACTTTCTTTCTTGACAGCATTCTCTAAATAATACAGTACTATTTATATAGATTACATTCAATCAGGTTTATCAGTAATCTAGAGATAAGTTAAAGTTCACACAAGGATGCACATTCATTATATGCAAACACTACACCATCTTAAGTCCTTCAGATTAGCATTCGAGGGTTTTTGGGTTTCCACGGGCATCTTGGGACCAGATCCCTGGAGCTGCCAAGAGGTGACTCTACTGCCCAGAAGTTTCCCAATGGCTGATAGTATGGCTTTTACCATTTTGTGAGCACAGCTATAGGACCGTCACTGTCCCTTCACATCCACCAAGTGGGCGGGTCAGAGTTGTGAACTCAGGACATGGTCAGGAGGCAGAAAGCAGATTGAAGTTGGGTCACAGGAGGAATTTTTTGATTGAGAGGCCCAATCTCACCAAATCCAAGGGTACAGGCAGGATGATACTAGAGATATTTAATCACCTGTATGCTTAGGAACTGAACCAATCAGAGCAGACATGGCTAGACTGTGTACTGACCCTTGAGTGACTGGGTCCTAGGAAGGGCGATGGCAGCTGAGGGAGGAGGGTCTTGTGGGAGACACCTACGTACCAATCTGCATCTAAGCATCTCATGGTGTAACAACTGAGGTGTCTGGTGACTAATATCAACCCTGGTGTGGATGTGCTTGGCAGCTTCGAGAGAAATACGGGGATGTGTTCACGGTGTACCTGGGCCCAAGGCCTGTGGTCGTGCTGTGTGGGACAGAGGCCATACGGGAGGCCCTGGTGGACCAGGCTGAGGATTTCTCTGGCCGGGGAAAAATATCTGTCACTGATCCAGTTTTCCAGGGATATGGTGAGGACCTCGAAGACCCTGGGATGGGGAGGGTGGAAGATGGAACGTGGGAAAGGGGGGTCTGAGAAGGGAGGACAAGGGGTGGGGCCTGACCCAGTCTCCTTCAACTTCCTCTGCAAACCCTGCTTCACTTACATCCAGGTGTGGTCTTTTCCAATGGAGAACGCTGGAAAACCCTTCGGAGATTCTCTCTGGCCACCATGAGGGACTTTGGGATGGGAAAGCGAAGCATTGAGGAACGGATTCAGGAGGAGGCTCAGTGTCTGGTGGAGGAGCTGCGGAAATCCAAGGGTGAGAACCAGGGATGCACAGGAAAGAAGACATGAAACAGAGAGGGATGTGGGGTGCACAGCAATGGAAACACAGAGAGGTATGCATGGGCAGAAAAGGACAGAGACAGGGATGGAGAATCAGAGAGAGATGGGAATAGAGATGAATAGAGAAGGGATGTGGGAAACCAGGAGAGATAGGGGAAGAGAAGTGAGGCTTTTAGTGTCCAAGACAGACGAATGATTAGTAGGCTCTTACCTTGCATGCAGAAAAATCAATTTTTGGATTGCTCATATATGTCCACGTCAAAAATAGGACCTACATAAAAGAAAGCAAAGAGCAAGTACAGACATTTCCAAGTTATGAAGTGTGTTTCCCTTCCCTTGGGTGAAGTGCTGGTGAGCAAGGAGTCAGGAGCTGTGCTCTGCTCAGGGAAGCCCAAGGGCACTGCCGGGATTCTAGATTCTTCATAGCAGGGGGCATAGTTGGCAGGTCCACTGTCAGCTGTCCATCTCATCTGGACCAGGTCTTCATCATCTCTTATCAACACTTCTCGGGAGACTCTGAGACATCCATGTAGAAGCTGGAGGGAGTGAAAGGGACAGAGATTGATGAGGACAGAGGACAGAGTGACAGAGAGACAGGAAAGGAGAGGGATGGAGGGAAGAAAAGAAAGAGAAAAATGAGAGAGAAGAAGAGAATGAGAGAGATCAAAAGAGACAGAGGAAGAGAATCTGAGACAGACAATTGAGGGATAGACAGACAAGCCTCAGAGAAAGGTTCACAGAGGAATGAGAGAAAACAGCTGAGACCCAGAGAGAGGGTCACACTCACCTGAGGTCCTGGGCTCCCGACCCCTCCCTCTGCGCCTTGGAAACCAGGACTGTGCCTGCCAACACAGGCATCAGTGTGAGGCTTGATGAGATATGGGAAGTGAAGAATGATTCATGCAGGACCAGAGAGCCCCTGGGCTGGAGAGAAGAGAGGACGTGGGTGTGAGAGGGAGGGATGCAGCCATGGGGCTTTAAATCTGCACAAGGCATGGAGTGAACAAGGCCCTGCACCCTGCCTGGAGGCCTTTACTCTCTGAGCTCACACAGTCAGAGATGGGCTGAGAGGACAGTCAGGGTAGGATCCTGCAGCGCTGGCTCTGTCTCTGTGTACTTGGGTGTGACTCCTGCCCTTGGTAATGAGAAGCTGTGCAAGCTTCCATTACTCATCCTTCTGTCCACCTGTAAAGTGGAGGTAGTCATAGAAGAGCATCTCCCTTACAATATTTTGTGCAAACTGAATGAAAGCATAAGACCTGACACAGAGTCTGTGCCAGTGTGAGCTGTTAGGAATGTTCTACTTCAGAGCAGTAGAAGATGGGGCACCACATAGAGTGTCCCCAGGCTCTGGAGTCTCTGACCTGGGACCTGCTGCCTTGTCCTCCTAGGAGCCCTCCAGGACCCCACCTTCCTCTTCCAGTCCATCACCGCCAACATCATCTGCTCCATCGTCTTTGGAGAACGCTTTGACTACAAAGATCGAGAGTTCTTGCGGTTGCTGGACATGATCTATCAGTCATTTGCACTGATCAGCTCCTTCTCCAGCCAGGTGAGTGGCAGGAGGTGAGGAGGATGAGCGGGGAGGTGGGAAAGGGTGGTTTAATCTGTGGGCACAGAAATGCAATAGGAGCACATGGAGAGAGGGATGTTGAGACCTGGAGGAAGAGGTGGGGGAGGGAAAAGGGAGATGGAGAGAGAGAAATGGGAGAGAAGGGGAGGCTGAAAGACGGGGTCAGAAAGTCTCAGAAAAGGAGGGCTTGTCTGTTCCAGGATAGGCAGAATTGATAGGGTCCAAATGGTCATTGCTCTCTACAGAGCCAGTGCAATGCCCACCGACATGCCAGGTGGTATTTTTACTCAACTAGGGAAAACAATTCTCAAATTCATTTGGAAGATTAAAGACCCAGAATATCCAAAGCAATAATGAGTTAGAAGAGCAGCAGTGGAGGCTTCAGGATACCTGGTGTCAAATCACACTGCAGAGTGACAGTTAGAAACAGCATGGTGTTGGCGTTAGAACTCTCACCAAGACCTGTGGAAAGGAATGAAAGGCAGGAGACAACTCCACACAGACTGAGTCACCTGACACTTCACAAAGGTGACAAACATATAGGTTGGAGACATCTAACAAATGGTGCTGAGAAGACTGGGTGTCTATTTGCAGAACATTGAAAGTAGATCCCTATCTCTCACCCAAGACAAAAATCAACTCAACGTGGATCAAAGACCTATAGGAATTAGAGCAGAAACTTTGCAAGAACTAGAAGAAAATGTAGGAGCAGAAATCCAACACACTGGCTCAGGCATCGCCTTCCTTAACAAGAGTTCTAAAGCTCAAGATATAAAAAGCGAACAAGTGGGATCCACCATATGAAAACATTTCTGCACAGCAAAGAAAACTATTAAGAGCTTGAGAGAGAGAGAGCCTGCAGAATGAGTTCAAATCCTTGCCAGCTACTCCTCTGACAGGAGATTAATATCTAGAATATCTAAAGACCTCAAAAAGCAGCACCCTAAAAATAACTCAATGGGCAAATGGGCAAAAGATCTAAATATTCATTTCTCAAGAGAAAAAATAAAAATGGCCAACAAACACATGAAAAATGTTCAACATCCTTAGCAATCAGAGAAATGCAAATGAAAACTGCACTGAGATTTCCTCTCTCTCTAGGCAGAATGACAATCATCAAGAATACAAATAACAGAAATTGCTGGTGAGGATGTGGGGAAAAGGTCCACTGATGTATTTTTAGTGGCAAGGCAAATTAGAAGAAACACTTTGGAAAGTAGAATGGAGATTCCTCAAAAAATTAGGAGTAGAACGACCACATGACCAAGATTTCTCAGTCCCTGGCATTTATCCAAAAGCTCTAAAATCAGCATACTATAGTGAAACATGGATTCTAATGTTTGTAGAAGTGCAATGCACAGTAGTTATGCTATGGAACTAACCTAGGTGCCAATCAACAGACTAAGATAAAACAAATGTGGTATCTGTACACTGTGGAGTTTGACTCAGCCATAAAGTAGAATGTAATTATGTCATTTGCAAGTAAATGGATGGAATTGGAGAACATCATGTGAAGCGAAATAAGACAGATTCAGAAAGTTAAGGGTTGAATGCTTTTTCTTTCTTGAATGTAGAAGCCAAAGGTTGAGGGGAGAATGGATATTAAAAATGGGGGTGTCTGTCAAATACAGAAGGAAGACGCACACCTCTAATCTCAGTGGCTCCAGAGACTGAGGCAGGAGGATTGCAAGTTCAAAACCAGCCTCAGCAACTTAGTGAGTCACTTACAAGTCAATGAGATCCTGTCTCTAAATAAAATAAAACAAAGGGTTAGGGGTGGGGATCTGTGGTTAAGTGTCCCTGGGTTCAATCCCCAGCAGAAAAAAAGAAAGAAAGAAAGACCAACACAGCAGAAGGAAGTAGGTGAGAGGATGGAGAAGGGGAAGATCTGGGAAGCCCTAGGGCTGAAATCTACCAAATCCTGCTAGGTCTGCGTGCAAATACCACAACCAAACATACATATATATAAAGCAAATGAGAACTTAGGAGAAAGAATAAAGGAAAAGAGAGAAGAGAGAGGGACACAGAAGAGAAATTGATTCTGATGAGGGGTGGAGGAGGGAGAGAGAGACACAGAGAGAGAGATGGAGATACAGAAGAGAGAGAGAGGAAGACAGAGATTCCCCACTGAGGTGTTGGGGCCCTGGATGAGTCTGTGTCCCTGTTACCTGCTAACCCTAACCCTGGGCGCCCTCACCACCCCTTCCTTCTTGCAGGTGTTTGAATTCTTCTCTGACGTCCTGAAGCACTTTCCTGGCACACACAGGCAAGTCTACAAAAACCTGCAGGAAGTCATCACCTTCATCGGCCACAGTGTGGAGAAGCACCGCGCAACCCTGGACCCCAGCAACCCCAGAGACTTCATCGACTCCTACCTGCTCCGCATGGACAAAGTGAGGCCTGGGGAGGGGAGGGGGGAGCGAAAGGAAGATGAAGGGAAGGGAAGGAGGAACCGAAATGAGAGGGAGAGGGGACAGGGCGCAGGTAGATGGAGAAATACAGGGCAAGGGACAACAAGAAAGAGGGGAAGAGACCCTGAGAGGCAGAGGAGGCTGGGGGATGAAATCCGAGACACAAACCAAGGAGATGGAGAGAGACACCAGGCCAGGCAGAGTGAGGAGGCTGAGGGAGACAGAGACACGGGGTGTCCATGCTGAGAAGGAGGGGCCCCAGGGGCGAGACCCAGAGACAGAGGGAGGCCTGGCAGGCTAGGCGAGTCCTCAGTGGGCTCTGGCCCTGACCTGCCCCTCCCTATTCACCCTCCTCATCCAGGAAAAGTCCAACGTGCGCAGCGAGTTCCACCACAAGAACCTCACCATGACCTTGCTGTCCCTCTTCTTCGCTGGCACTGAGACCACCAGCACCACTCTGCGCTACGGCTTCCTGCTCATGCTCAAGTACCCCCATGTTGCAGGTGGGCCAGGGATGGGCGTGTGGGGAGGGTCCTGGGATCCCCTCTAGGGCTGCAGAGTGGGGGCTGGGGTCCTTCATGGATGAGAGGCAACCTGACATCCTTATCATGAGCTCTGCAGGCTCTGGATGGTCTCCCACTAAGCCAGTCCCATTGGTGATGGGTGAATGACAAGTCTGACAACCTGTTCTTCCAGTGCTTTCTCCCATCCACCGTCCATCTGTCCATCTTTTATTGCTTAATCCACTTGTACTTTCGCTGAGCGCTTCATGTGCAATTCATCCACATAGAATTTCCTTCATTTATTTGGATGAATTCATTCATGAGTTGATGCTATGCACAAGGAGAGTTGAATGATCTATCGGTCACTGGTGACCTGGCTCATTCATTATTCATTCAGTCTTGCAGGTCCCCACCCATTATTTTTTGAACTGGGTTTTTTTCCTCAATCCTTCTTTCAACCATCTTCTAATTCATTCCACATCCATTCTCCATCCAATCCCTCCTTTATCCACTAATGACAATTTCATTTATTCATCCCTCATTTTTCCTTCTACTCACCCGTACATTCATGTCTTTGTTTTACTTATTCACTATTTGGTCCGTTCACACAGTGCCCATAAATCTAACTTCCATGTGATTATTGATTCATTGCTTTGTCAAGAAATCATTTATTACTTGATAGTTTATTTGATCCATCTATTGATTGATATGCTGAACATACACATCCATTCATTGGTTTGTTTATTTCATTAATCATCAATCTTTCCATTCAGGAATAGATCTGTTATTTGATCATGCATTCATTTCTTTACCCAGTTCCTCTTGTATTAATCCACTGACCTAGTCCACTGTGATATTTATGAGGACTTGGCTCAGTGTTCACTTGTAATGAACACACACACACACACACACACACACACACACACACACACACATACTGGATCATTTTCTATTCATCCCTGAGGGTGCAGTTTTGCCAGGTGCTTATTTTGGATTTCTTAATCAAAAATTCTTTGTAAGGTTGTGGAGAATATGGGTGTGTATGTGCATGGGTGTGTGTATGTGTGCACGTGTGCCACATTCCTGAGGGTTTCTGTACAGGTCGGAGACAATTCATTAAATTACTTGAATGTGAAAGGGTTGGAAATCTGATGCTGTTGCTCTCTCTCCTCCCATCACCCCAGCTGTCTGCTCTAAAGTATATCAATGGTCTCAGCTTTTCCCATAGGATTTTCCCAGCTCACTGACCCCTGAAAACAGTGTCTCTGGGGAAATCTATGTGAAACGAGGCTCACAGTTCCCCTTTTTGGTGCAGAAAGGGTCCAAAAGGAGATTGAGCAGGTGATTGGCTCACACCGCCCACCAGCCCTAGATGACCACTCCAGGATGCCATACACAGAGGCGGTCATCCACGAGATTCAGAGATTCGCTGACCTCCTCCCCATTGGTGTGCCTCATGTGGTCACCAAGGACACTTATTTCCAAGGGTTCATCATCCCCAAGGTCAGTCCTACAGGCTGCCCATCTCTGTGTGGGCGCCCTCCATCCTCTCAGCACACCATCTCAACCTCTTGCGGGCTTTTCCATAGGGTCTCTGTGTTCTAACTTTTAGTTTGTTTTATCTATTTGTTTATTGTTTGTATGTGAGACCCAGGAAATGGCAGTATTTTTTTAAATGTAAAAGTACATTTATTCCTTCTTATATTTACCTTTTTTTATTTACTTATTTTTAAAATTTTAATTGAAAATCATAAATTTACATAGGGCAATGTTGTTTGATTCATTCTGTTATTTTTTCCCTTCCCCCACCCCTCCCACCTCTCTTTTCCCTCAATACAGTCCTTCCTTTCTCCATTCTTACCACCCGCCTTATCCCTAACCCTAAACCTAACCCTAACCCTAATGCTAACCCCTCCTACCCCCCCTTATATGTCCTAGTCCGCATATCAGCGAGATCATTCGTCCTTTAGTTTTTTGAGATTGGCTTATCTCACTTAGCATGATATCCTCCAATTTCATCCAATTGCCTGCAAATGCCATTATTTTATCATTCATCATGGCGGAGTAATATTCCATTGTATATATATGCCACATTTTCTTTACCCATTCATCAACTGAAGGGCATCTAGGTTGGTTCCACAATCTGGCTATGGTGAATTGAGCAGCTATGAACATTGACGTGGCTGTATCTCTGTAGTATGCTGATTTTAAGTCCTTTGGGTATAGGCCAAGGAGTGGGATAGCTGGGTCAAATGGTGGTTCCATTCCAAGTTTTCTAAGGAATCTCCACACTGCTTTCCACAGTGGCTGCACTAATTTGCAGTCCCACCAGCAATGTATGAGTGTACCTTTCTCCCCACATCCTCGCCAACACCTATTGTTGCTTGTGTTCTTGATAATCGTCATTCTAATTGGGGTGAGATGAAATCTTAGGGTAATTTTGATTTGCATTTCTCTTATTACTAGAGATGTTGAACATTTTTTCATATATATGTTGATTGCTTGCACATCTTCTTCTGTGAAGTGTCTGTTCATTTCCTTAGCCCATTTGTTGATTGGGTTATTTGTATTCTTCGTGTAGAATTTTTTGAGTTCTTTATAGATTCTGGATATTAGTGCTCTATCTGAAGTGTGAGTGGCAAAGATATTCTCCCACTCTGTAGGCTCTCTCTTCACATTACTGATAGTTTCCTTTGCTGAGAGAAAGCTTTTTAGTTTGAATCTATCCCAGTGGTTGATTCTAGTTTATATTTCTTGTGCTATGGGAGTCCTGTTAAGGAAGTCTGATCCTAAGCCAACAAGTTGAAGGTTTGAACCTACTTTTTTTTTTCTATAAGATGCAGGGTCTCTGGTCGGATTCCGAGGTCCTTGATCCATTTTGAGTTGAGTTTTGTGCACAGTGAGAGATAGGGATTTAGTTTCATTCTGTTGCATATGGTTTTCTAGTTTTCCCAGCACCATTTGTTGAAGAGGCTATCTTTTCTCCATTGCATATTTTTGGCACCTTTGTCTAGTATGAGAAAATTGTATTTATTTGGGTTTGTGTCCATGTCCTCTATTCTGTACCATTGATCTACCTGTCTATTTTGGTACCAATACCATGCCGTTTTTGTTACTATTGCTTTGTAATAGAGTTGAAGATCTGGTATTGCGATTCCCCTTGTTTCGCTCTTTCTACTGAGGATTGCTTTAGCTATTCTGGGTTTCTTATTCTTCCAGATGAATTTCATAATTGCTTGTTGAATTTCTGTAAGATAGATCATTGGGATTTTAATTGGAATTGCATTGAATCTGTATAGCACTTTTGGTAGTATGGCCATTTTGACAATATTAATTCTGCCTATCCAAGAACATGGGAGATCTTTCCATCTCCTAAGGTGTTCTTTAATTTCTTTCTTTAGTGTTCTGTAGTTCTCATTGTAGAGGTCTTTCACCTCTTTTGTGAGATTGATTCCCAAGTATTTTATTTTTTTTTCGATGCTATTGTGAATGGGGTAGTTTTCCTAATTTCTCTTTCTGAAGATTCATCACTTATGTGTAAGAATGCATTGGATTTATGAGCATTGATCTTGTAACCTGCTACTTTACTGAATTCACTTATGAGTTCTAAGAGTTTTCTGGTGGAATTTCCAGGTTCCTCTAAATATATAATCATGTCATCAGCGAACAGGGATAGTTTGAGTTCCTCTTTTCCAATTCATATCCCTTTAATTTCTTTGGTTTGTCTAATTGCTCTGGCTAGAGTCTCAAGAACGATATTGAATAGAAGTGGTGAAAGAGAGCATCCCTGCCTTGTTCCAGTTTTTAGGGGGAATGCTTTCAGTATTTCACCATTTAGAATGATAATGGCCATGGCTTAGCATAGATGGCCTTTAAATGTTAGGAATGTTCCCACTACCCCAATTTTCTCTAGTGTTTTGAGCATGAAGGGATGCTGTATTTTATCAAATGCTTTTTCTGTATCTATTGAAATAATCATGTGATTCTTAATTTTTACTCTGTTGATATGGTGAATGACACTTATTGATTTCCGGATGTTGAACCAACCTTGCATCCCTGGGATAAAACCCACTTGATTGTGGTGCACTATCTGTTTAATATATTTTTGTATGCGATTTGCTAAAATTTTGTTGAGAATTTTTGCATCGATGTTCATTAAGGATATTGGTCTAAAATTTTCTTTCCTCGATATGTCTCTGTCTGGTTTAGGTATCAGGGTGATATTGGCTTCATTGAATGAGTTTGGGAGGGTTCCCTCCTCTTCCATTTCATGGAATACTTTGAGGAGTATTGGAATGAGCTCTTCTTTAAAGGTTTTGTAGAACTCGGCTGAGAACCCATCTGGTGCCGGACTTTTCTTTGTTGGTAGGCTTTTGTTGACCTCTTCTATTTCATTGCTTGAAATTGATTTATTTAAGTTGTGTATGTCCTCCTCGTTCAGTTTAGTTAATTCATATGTCTCTAGAAACTTGTTGATGTCTTCGAGGTTTTCTGTTTTGTTGGAGTATAGATTTTCAAAATAGCTTCTAATTATGTTTTCTATTTCACTCGTGTCTGTTGTGATATTTCCTTGTTCATTCCGAATTTTAGTAATTTGAGTTTTCTCCCTCTTTCTCTTTGTTAGTGTGGCTAAGGGTTTATCAATTTTGTTTATTTTTTCAAAGAACCAACTATTTATTTTGTTAACTTTTCCGGGTGTTTCTTTTGTTTCAATTTTGTTGATTTCGGCTCTGATTTTAATTATTTCCTGTCTTCTACTACTTTTGGTGTTAGTCTGCTCTTTTTTTCTAGGGCTTTGAGCTGTAGTGTTAAGTCATTTATTTGTTGATTTCTAGTTCTTTTGTTGAATGCGCCCCATGAAATAAATCTTCCTCTAAGTACTGCTTTCATAGTGTCCCAGAGATTTTGATATGATGTGTCTTTGTTCTCGTTTACCTCTAAGAATATTTTTATTTCCCTCCTGATGTCTTCTGTTATCCATTCATCACATAATAGTGTATTATTTAATCTCCAGGTATTGGAGAAGTTTGTGTTTTTTATTCTGTCATTTATTTCTAATTTCTATCCATTATGGTCTGATAGAGTACAAGGCAGTATCTCTATCTTCTTGTATTTGCTAACAGTAGCTTTGTGGCATAAAACATGGTCTATTTTATAGAAGGATCCATGTGCTGCTGAGAAGAAAGTGTATTCATTTTTTGTTGGATGGTATATTCTATATAAGTTGGTTAAGTGTAAATTGTTGATTGTGTTATTGAGATCTATGGTTTCTTTATTCAATTTTTGTTTGGACGATCTATCCAGTGGTGAGAGAGGTGTGTTAAAATCGCCTAGTATTATTGTGTTGTGGTCGATTTGATTTCTGGAATTGAGAAGGGTTTGTTTGACGTACATGGATGGGACAATGTTCGGGGCATAGATATTTATGATTGTTATGTCTTGCTGATTTATGCTTCCCTTAAGCAGTATGTAATGTCCTTCTTTATCCCTCCTGACTAGTTTTTGCTTGAAGTCCACATTGTCTGAAATGAGAATGGATACTCCAGCTTTCTTGCTGTGTCCATGTGCCTGGTATGTTTTTTCCCATCCTTTCACCTTTAGTCTACGGGTATCTCTTTCTATGAGATGAGTCTCTTGCAGGCAGCAAATTGTTTGATTTTTCTTTTTAATCCATTCTGCCAGTCTATGTCTTTTGATTGATGAGTTCAGGCCATTAACATTCACGGTTATTATTGTGATATGATTTGTATTCCCACTCATTTGACTGATTTTTGTTTTTTGACATGATTTGGTTTCCCCTTTATTTGGCTATTCCTTTAGGCTAGTTCCTCCCATTGCTGATTTGCATCATTGTTTTTCATCTCTTCCTCATGGAATATTTTTCTGAGAATGTTCTGTAATGCTGGCTTTCCTTTTGTAAATTCCTTTAGCTTTTGTTTATCATGGAAGGATCTTATTTCATCGTCAAATCTGAAAGTAAGTTTTGCTGGGTATAAGATTCTTGGTTGGCATCCATTTTCTTTCAGGGCTTGGTAAATGTTGTTCCAGGCCCTTCTAGCTTTTAGGGTCTGGATTGAAAAATCTACTGATATTATTGTTTTCCCCCTGAATGTAATCTGATTATTTTCTCTCATGGCCTTTAAAATTCTGTCTTTATTTTGTATGTGAGGTATTTTCATTATGATGTGCCTTGGTGTGGGTCTGTTGTAATTTTGTATATTTGGAGTCCTATAAGCCTCTTGTACTTGGTTTTCCATTTCATTCTTCAGATTTGGGAAATTTTCTGATACTATTTCATTGAATCGATTGTTCATTCCTTTGGTTTGTTTCTGTAAGCCTTCCTCAATCCCAATAATTCTTAAATTTGGCCTTTTCATGATATCCCCTAATTCTTTCTGTTCATGATTTCTTACCATCTTTTCTGTTTGGTCAACTTTGTTTTCAAGATTAAATATTTTGTCTTCAATATCCGAGGTTCTGTCTTCCAGGTGTTCTATCCTACTGGATATGCTTCCTATGGAGATTTTAACTTGGTTTATTGTTTCCTTCATTTCAAGGATTTCTGTTTGGTTTTTCTTCAATATCTCTAACTCTTTATTGAAATGATCTCTTACTTCCCGTATTTGCTCCTTTTACTGTTGATTGGTGCGATCATTGAATGCCTGCATTTGCTCTTTCATCTCCTCGTTTGCTTCCCTGATTGTTTTAATTATGGACATTCTGAACTCCCTTTCTGACATTTCTTCTGCTGTGCTGTCATTGGGTTTTATTGGTATAGTATCTAGGTTTGTTTGGGACATTTTCTTCCCTTGTTTTCTGATATTGGTCAGATGTCAGAGGGACTTTGTGATATTGCAGAATTCTTCTATTGGCTTATAGTGTCCCTGTAGATTTCCAGTGTCTCACCTTCCTGCCTTCAGTAGCCTGAAGTCTTGGAGTAACTTGATAATGTAGTGCTTCCAAGGAAAGCTGCCCCTAGTCCGCTACTGGTTCCAGGACTTGGAGCTGTTTCTGTGTGGAAAGGCTCTCACTGGGGGGCCTGCTCTGAGAAGCTAGCCTGGAATGGCGCTTCCCGCCGGAGTGGGCGGGCTGCAGGCTGCTTGGGGAAGTCCCTGGCTGCCCTGTCCTGGTCCCTGAAGCAACCTGCGGGCAGGAACTCGCTGCCCTGGTTCAGGGACTTGAAGCTTGGTTCTGTGCAGAAAGGCTCTCACCGGGGGGCCTGCTCTGAGATGCTGGAGAATCTGGCCCTGTGGAGGGGCCCACCGCCGGAGTGCGCGGAGCTGCCTGGGGAAGACTCTAGCTGCTCTGCTCTACTCTAATACACCACCCGAATCCGGGCCTGCCGCCCGGGCAGCACTTCACCTGGTTGGGGAGACTCACCCCGTGGCTCTGTTTTAGTCTGAGTCTCTCAATGCCTCCCCTTCTTGAATCCTGGGTTCTGGAGCGACTGGAATGCAGTCACCCTCTAGTCCGCCATCTTGGATCCTCTAGTCCACCATCTTGGATCCTCTAGTCCACCATCTTGGATCCGCAACATTTAAACAAGTGTTTTTATTAGTGCATTAGAGTTATACATAACAGTGGGGTTCAGGGAGACATAACCATTCATACACTGAGTGTGATCTGATCCATTCTAGTACCCTTTGCTTCCTCTTACCCTCTTCTCCTCCTTCCACAGTTTCCACTCCTATTCCCTTCTGGTCTTCCTTCCACTTATTATTTTTTTTTAAAATGGTGCTTTATAAATACACATAAAGGTGCAATTCAGTGTGGTATATTCACATATGTGCAGAGCATAATTTTGTCAATTAGATTCTCCTGTTCCTCCTTTTTCCAGTTCCTCTTCCCTCCCCTTCAATCTCCTTCCTCTACTCCACTGATGCTCTCAGTTTTCATTGGACCTGCCCCCCCTTATTTTCCTTACTCTGCTCTAGCTTCTGCATATAAGAGAACATTCAACCCTTGACTCTGTGTCTGTCTTATTTCACTTAGTATGATGTTCTGCAGTTCCATTCATTTATTATCAAATTACACTCTTTCATTCTTCTTTATATCTCAGTAAAACTCCATTGTGTATATATACCACATTTTGTTCATCTGTTCATCTGTTGATGGGCATCTGGGTTGGTTCCATTGCATGGCTATTGTGAACTGCTCTGCTATAAACACAGATGTGCCTGCATCACTATAATATGCTGATTTTAGTTCTGTTGGACAAAGACCAAAGAGTGGGATACCTGGGTCACATGGTGATTCCATTCCCAGACTTTTGAGGAATCTCCATATTGCTTTCCAAATGGTTGCAGTAATTTTCAGTCCTACCACATTGTATGAGTATACTTTCCCCCCACATGCAGGCCAGCACTTATTATTACTTGTGTTCTTGATGACATGTCCTTTGATGTTTTAACCTTTCCTTAGAACACTGAAGTATACCCCATCCTAAGCTCTGCTCTCCACGACCCCCGTTACTTTGAAAAACCAGACGCCTTCAACCCCGACCACTTTCTGGATGCCAATGGGGCACTGAAGAAGAATGAAGCTTTTATTCCCTTCTCCATGGGTAAGCTGGACCTGCAATCTCTTGGCAGACACCAGAGGCAGGTCCCGTCCTCTTCTTGGGACAAAAAATGACAGGTTGTTGTTTTGTGAACACTTGTCCTATTTCAGTGGCTTTATCTGCACTGTCCTATTCCATCTTCTCAACCCTGAGAGGGGATGTGAGAAGTGAAATTATGACATAAGGCACATCTTGATTAGCAGGATCTTGGACAAGTGTTGGAAAACCTCTAGAGCTGAGCAAAGTAACCTTAAAATAAAAAAAAGCAACAAGTAAAAGTTAATGCAGCACTGAGTCCAGAGGAATAAAGAAAATGCATCCGACAAATCACATAAAGACACAGATTCTGCCCCAGGAAACTTATCGTCCTATAGCTGAGATAGACATTCATCAAAGTGTCCCAAATAATAATCCAATTAAAAGATTTAATGCCTGTCCTGAGCGAAGCACTGCCTGGCACAAAGGACACACCAACAGGGGCAAATATTATCATTAATCAGGCATTGGGAGCACCAAGAAGGAAATACTGAGTAATATTGGTGGGTAGGTGAGAAACAGCTCAGCTGAGAAACTGGGTTCCAAGCAGAGGCCTGGTGGGCGAGTGTTGATCAACTCCAGGAAAGAAGGTTTCAGGTCGAAGCAACAGCAGGGCAGAGCCAGGTGGCCCATTAGAGTAAGTGTAGGAAACTCTGGGAGTGGATTAGAAAGTGGCTGAGGGTCAGGAGCTCAGCTGGCTGGACCTCATATCCTGAAGCAGTGAAGTTTGAGAGAGTTCCACCTGAGCAGCAAGGCACATGGTGTTACAGACAGAAAGGAACCTACAAGCAGAAATAATAGGGTCTGTCCAGTTCCTCGTGGCTGCCTTTGGACAGATCTGAGCAGAGTGCAGTGTGCAATTGGCTGAAGCGCAGAGCTGGGATTGACTGAAGTGCAGGACTGGGATTGGCTGAAGCGTAGGGCTGGGATTGCTGAAGCGCAGAGCTGGGATTGGCTGAGCCTAGGTTACCTTTCCTTGGAATGTGCTGTCAATTAGGTTGCCATTTGTTTAATATTAATTTAGGGTGCAGGATACTCAGTGGGGTTTAGGCCAAATTTAAATTGAAGTTTCCACCTGAGAAAACCCCAACATCCCCGCTTCTCATCTTTTGGGGAGAAGGAAGGTCCCAGGAACAAGTTCTCAATGATGAGCCTCCTCATTAACTCTAGTGGTGCCGGCTCTGGTCCCGC
Source organism: Sciurus vulgaris (assembly GCF_902686455.1). Taxonomy (NCBI): domain Eukaryota; kingdom Metazoa; phylum Chordata; class Mammalia; order Rodentia; family Sciuridae; genus Sciurus; species Sciurus vulgaris. The sequence continues at coordinate 52,001,382 of NC_136478.1, read as the reverse complement.
CCCAGGTCTGTGGATGCGGACTTCAATGTCCTCATTCTGTCTTCAGTGAGAGCTGGGAACACCTGGGATAGTGGGTAAAGGTCAGCTCCCACCCAATTATTCTTCCCTAAGTTTAGAGAAAGGCAGAAACATAGAGAAGTAGGGACCAAAACAGCTAAGCAACGAGACGTTATGGGGACTAGACAGACAGAGGGACAGAAACACAGATAGAGACAGGGAGATCATGGCAAAGAGGAGACAGTCTGTGAGAGATGGAGGGTGAACCTGAGGTGATAGAGGAGAGAGAGAGAAGGGGAGAGGGAAGAAGGGGAGAAGTCTGGCCCCGTGCCCACATGGTGACCCTCTGTGCCCACAGGGAAGCGCATTTGTCTTGGTGAAGGCATCGCTCGCAATGAACTGTTCCTCTTCTTCACCACCATCCTCCAGAACTTCTCTGTGGCCAGCCCCGTGGCCCCCAAGGACATCGATCTCACTCCTAGGGAGATTGGTGTGGGCAGAGTACCCCCAACATACCAGATCCGCTTCCTTCCTCACTGAATGGGCTGAGGGAAGAGGGCCAAAGGATTCCAGGGTCATTGTTTCTACCTCTGTAGAGAATGACCCCCCATGGCCTCCACATCTTCCTGCCTGAGAACCAGCAGCCTCCCTGTCCTTGTTTGCATCAACAGAGGAAAGTCCCCTGTGTAGTCTTACTTCCTTCCCTCACGCTGTAGCTCTTCCAAGGCTCTCAGGCATTCTCCTTTCCTCTATTAATAGAATTGCAGAAGTCAGAAGCAAGCTTGAAGATAATCAAGCCCCTTCCTAGGTGTGCATATAGACACTGGGGGCAAACGGGAAACTGGGCTCTAGGTCTTTCTGAACTTCTGCCTCCCAGGCACAGCTCATGCCAAATAAATTCTCCCTTGCTCAGAATAAGTATGGTTCCATTTGTGCACTCCATGTGCTCCATCATCTGTGCTGAAGGGCTTTGCCTAAGACTGCTCTTGACTGCTCCCCCAGCAGCACCCTGTGGTGGGTGAGGTGACCATGCCCATTTTACAGAACAGTAAGAGAGGGAGGGTGGGAGTGTCCTCTCTGAGGTCACAGATTCTCCCCACAGTGCCTTCTTCAACATATATATACACACACATATGTATATTGAGATAACTCAACATAACCCAAACTTGGCCATTATGGAGTGTAGAATTTAGTTAATTCCCAAAGGTGTGCAAGTACCACCATCTCATTACTGATGTTCATGTCACTGCCCCCAATACCCCTGTACCCATTGAACAGTCTCTCCTCAGTCCCGTTCGCCCAGGCCCTGCAAACACCTACCTCGTTGCTGTCTCCATGGACCTGCCTGGGTGGCCCTCTCACATAAAGGAAGTGTCTGGCTGTAATTGCGTGTGTCTGAGTTTTCTTCACACAGCACTTTGAGGTCCCCACACTGCAGACTGAGTCATGCCTGCTGTGGTACTCCCTACTCCTGTTCCCAGCTGCTTCTCCCTGCAGTTTCTCTCCAGGGAAGTGCCTCCTCAAATCATGTGACCTGAGTAGCCACAGTGGCACCTGGATTCCTGGATACTTATTGGAAATCATCTGAAATCAAACCAACATGCCAAGTCTGACCTCCTGTATTAGGAGGGAACTCCACCATTTTGCCTGCGTTAACAAGTAGCTCAAGTAACACTTGGTTAAACTAGGTAAAACACAGTCCATTCATGCAAATGAAGACTGGAATGCTGGATTTGTTAGCCTGTGTGTAGTAAAGATTAGACAGACATTTATTACTGCCTGGTGTCTGCCAGACATTTCCCATCCTATATATGATCAGATCTTGTTTGAAGTGGCCTTTGGGGTCTCAATTTTGCAAATGTCCAATGATTGGTGGTGAAAGCTGTAACCCCAGTGTCTGCCCACATGTCAATTCCAAATGTTTGCTCATCTTTACTGAAAACAGGCTCCCTCCACAGGGGGACAAAAAGAGAGTCATCTTGTATCCCCTTGAATGTGCCTACTGTCCACTGGAAAAGGGGTGACCACCCTTAGTTGTGTTCATCAAATAAAGACACAGTTTTCCCTTTTACTTAATATATGCAGTACTGTTTTCCAGTTTAGCTCCTTTCAGCACAGGAATGCTTCCTTGGGGATTATGGATTAGCATAGGTTTAAGACTTTCAAAAAGATTTTCAGAACAGTGAGTGTTAGAAGAATTTTCTGCTTAGTTAGTCCTTTTGTTTGATGATAATTATCCTGAATCATCATGCTTCAGACCAGGAAAGTTCTCTTGATGGACAGTAGATGAGTGTGTGTTCGTGTGTCTTGAGAGGTGTCCTCAAGTGTGACTTTAAAATCCGTGGTGACAGTGGAGTACTACTCAGTAGTAATCAAGTAGGACTTTATTGCATTTGGTGGCAAGTGGATGGAACTGGAGACTATCATTCTAATCAAAATAAGCCACTTCCAAAATGTCAAAGGTCAAATGTTTTCCCTGATATGTGGAAGCTAATTCAAAAAAAGAAGAGAAGAAAGATTAGTGGAGAAGGCCTAGGGGAAAGAAGGGAAGGGAGAAGGAATAGGAAAGGGAAAGACAGTGGAATGAGTCTGACCTAACGTTCCTATGTACATATGGGAACAGACCCTCGTGAATCCCACCATCATGTGGGTTTGAAAGTCACTAGTTAAAAACATGTGTAAGTGAATAGCAGAAAGTTCAGTAGAGACTAGGGAAGAAAACTGAGGGAGGGAAAAGGGGAGGGAAAGGGAAGTTCTGGGGACTGAAGGAGAACACATCATATTCCATGCTTTCATAACTTTGTCAAAATGAAGCCTAATACTATGTATCACTTGGAAGTATCAATAGAAATAAATGTAAAAATCAGTGGTGTTTACAACCGTCCTGAGAGATGAAGCTGACTGGGCAGGAATGACATCAGATTGCTTTCCACAGCAGTCATGCAACACATGGAACAATCTGATTCCACAGCAATCTGATGGAACAGCAGAGTAGACACATTCCTGACCACGGCTGTGACCTTCTTCGTTGTGGAAACAGCCCTGTCACATGACCTTTCATTCCTTAGGCTTCCTCTTGTTCTCCTCATCCCCAGGAGAGGTCAGGTGTGGCCGCTGTCATTGGGACACACTCTCTATACTTGTTCATAATCTGTATTATAAAAGGGAATATAGGTACAGGTCACCTTGAGGGGCCTGGAGCAGAGCCAGGGAACTTGCTGGCATGCTTCTGGGGACAGGTGTTTGAAGGGTCCTTTGTGCAGAGTGTGTTCTTGGAGCCTTGTCAACCTTTCATATTCCATACCACAGTTATAGGACGTGGGATCTTGGCAGCAATCACAGTTGGTTGTGCCAAGTTGAATTCCACAATTTTTGTAGGAGGCACCAAGCTGACAGTTACCTTCCCCCAACTAGTGGATTTCTGCCCCATTGCCATGATCTACAATTTCCCAGTGTCAAAAGGTTCTGCTTTGCTGTTTGGATGTTGGAATGAGAATCCCCCCATGGAAACATTTTGTTAAACCTGCGTGTCTTAACAGTGGGCCTTCTCTGAGCCCTGGGCCAAGGCTTTTGAACATCTGTGGAGTTCCTCAGCTAGTCTCAGAGGCCTTGCTCAGATGCAGGTTCTGGGTGTCAGGTCATAGGTCCAAGTCTGCATCATTTTCTTTGCCCTGAATGTCTGTGGCAGGAGTCGGTTGTTAGGTAAGTGCTCACTGCTTTCTGTCCACAGGTCTTTAGTGTGGATTTGCTGCTTCTGACATCACAAGTTCTGAGTTTCCATCATTTGTGGAATTGGCACATGTGACCATCTCAGAGGTTCAGTCCGTGGTGGGCCACCTCCATAGCTAAGGACCAGAGGGGAAGCAGAGCATCATGATGGAAGGGCACAGCCAAGGAAAGCGTCTCCAGATCCGTCAGGGAGGAAGCAGAGAGCCCTTGGTGCCTTTTAAAGGAACTAGAAAATGGCAGCCCTCCCTTGAGGAAAACTGCTGCTTAAGTTCACTCATTATTGCACAAACCAGGAAGCTCTGCCCTGGGAGCTGTCAAGTCCTGGCTGCAGGCACACACGCAGGCTCCCGTTACCTGCTGACACCCTCTCCTATGTCTGGATCTGAGGTACACATGCCACCATCTCAGCACACATGTCACCCCTACTCCCTCCAGATGAGGACATGAGTCAGGTTGGGTGTAGAAATTAAGTCTTCAAAAAGCATGGATGTAAGGGTGACTGACAGCCTACAGCTGTGTATGTGGCACCGCGTGTCCCCTGCATCATCCTCCAGTGACTTTGACCTGGCTGGTGCCATCTTCACTTGTGTGGTTGGATTCTCTGTCTCTCACTGGGTCTTTGCATCTACGTTTTTCTTTCTTCATGTCTCCCTCTCCTTGTCTCTTGTGTTTTGTGTGTCTGTCTTGAACTGACACTCTCTTGTCATGCCTCTGAGACTGTGTGCATTCCCTTCTCTGCTCCTGTCTTTCTGTCCCCCTTCATCCATACCTTCCTAATATTTGATGTCTTCCCTGAGTCTATTTCTATGTCTTTTCCTTCATATATCCCCAGTGGCCTAAGAACTTCCCATATGGTCCAACTCCCACAACATGTTCCATCACCTCCTAAGGTCTCACCACCCTGGAGACCAAGCTTTAGACACTTGGGCTTTCGTGGGGAGACCCAAATCATTATCCAGACCACAGCATGTTGCTTTCTATCTTCACATTGAGAGAACCACATTTGCCCACTCTTTCTGTTGTTAAAGATTGTACAACATTAGTCTCCTTTCTCTGACACCTCTTTCACAGGTGGGTGGAGCTGTTGAGAATCAGGATTTCTCTGTGTCCAAGGTGTTCATTTTAGGACTTGAGGTGGGGTTGGAAGGGAATGCTCTTCTAATTAACCATAACAATAGTAAGGTCTCCTGTTGTGAGTGGTCTATTATTAAACACTTGGTCAAATTATCACCATTTGTCAATGATATGATCCTATACTTAGGAGATCCAAAAGGCTCTACCCAATAACTCTTTCAGCTAACAAACAGATTCAGTAAAGTAGTAGGTCACAAGATCATCATACAAAAATCAATAGCTTTGCTATACACCAATAATGAATCATCTGAGAGAGAAATCAGCAAGACAATCCCATCCACAATAGCATCAAAAAAACAAACAAGCAAACATTTAGGCATGAATCTAACCAAGGAACTGAGAACCTCTACAATGAAAATTATATAGCACACAGGAGAAAGAAATTGAAAAATACCTCAGGAGATGGAGAGATCTCCCATATTCAAGGATAGGCAGAAATAATCTTGTTAAAATGGCCATACTACCAAAAGCAATAAAAGACCCAGAACAGCCAAAGCAATTCTAATTCAAAAAAATAATGTTGGAGGCATCACAATAACTGACTTCAATTTACACTACAGAGATGTAGTAATAAAATCTACATGGTATAGGAATAAAAAGAAATATATTGACCAGTGGTGCAGAATAAAAACAGAATAAAAACCCATACAGATAGTTATCTGCTCCTTGTCAAAGATGCCAAAAACATACACTAGAGAAAAGGAACCTTTTTTAAAAAATGGTGCCGGGAAATCTGGTTATCCATATGTAGAAGAATGAGAATAGACCTTTATCTCTCACCCAGAACAAAAGTCAACTCAAAATTGATCAAAGAACCACGAGTTAGACCAGAAATCATGCAACTCCTAGGAGAAAATGTAGGGCCAACACTCCAACATACAGGCACAGAAAACAACTTCCTCAATAGGACCCTAAAGCTCAGGAAATAATACTGGTGAGTTAATAAGTGGAATGGCATCAAAGAAAAGCCTTCCACACAGCAAAGGAATCAATCAGGAATTTGAAGGGAGAATCTACAGAATGGGGAAAATCTTTGCTAACTACTCTTCTGACAATATATCAATATGCAGAATATATGAAAAGAACTCCAAAAATTAGGACCCTAAGAATAAATAACCCAAGTAATAAATGGGCAAATGAACTAAACCGAAGCTTCTCAAAAGAAGAAATACAAGTGGTCAACAAATACATGAAAAATGTTCAATGTCATTAGTGAGAAGGGAAATGCACATCAAAACTAGACTGAGATTTCATGTCTCATGAGTCAGAATGGCAGTTGTGAAGGACACAAACAATAATAAATGCAGGGAGGATGTGGAGGAAAAGGAATGTAGGTGGGACTGTAAATCATTACAACTGCTATGGAGATTGATATGGAGGTTCCTGAAACAATTAGTCATGGAGCCACCATATAACCCAGCTATACTACTCCTTGATATTTATCCTAAAGAATTAAAGCCATTATACTATAGTGGAGCCATGTTTATAGCAGCACAATTAACAATAACCAAACTATGGAAGCAGCCTTGCTGTCCATCAGTGGATGAATGGGTAAAGAAAATGTGGTATGAAGACACAATGAAGTTTTATTCAGCCATGAAAAAGAATGTCATTATATCATTTGCAGAGACATAGGTGGACATTGAGAATATCATGTGAAGTGAAATAAGTCAAACTCTGAAAGTCAGGAATTGTATGTTTCCTCTTATATGTGAAGGCTAGCGAGGAAGAAGGAAAGGAAAAGTGGTGGTGGTGGAGACATCTCATGGAATAGAGGAAAGGGACCAGGGGAAAGAGGAGGAGAGGAAAGGGGGAATACTGGGAAATGATATTGGCCAATGATACTGTGATATTGTGTGCACGCACAAATACATAACAACAAATCTTGCCATTCTGTACAACCACCATGCACCAATAAAAATATGGAAAAAAAAACCCACTTTTCCTCCTGTAAAACTACTTCTTAGTTTACAAACTCCTTGGTTTCCAAATTACCCAATGGGTTACAATATACTTTGCAGTTTACAAATCACATTTTTTGCCTTGTACAAAGTACTTTATAATTTAGAAAGAATTTTTCCTACAAGGTTCTTTTGTTTTTTTACTTTTGAACTTTAAAAAAAATTGTTCTTTTTAGTTATACATGACAGTAGAATGTATTTTCACATATTGTACATACATGGAGTATAACTTCCAATTCCCGTGCTTGTACATGATGTGGAGTTTCACTGGTCATGTATTCATATATGAACATAGGAAAGTTATGTCTTATTTATTCTACTATCTCATTCCCACCCAACTCCTTTTCCCCATTCCTCCTATCCCAATCTGGTGAACCTACACTCCTCCCTCCCTGCTGCCTATTGTGAGTCAGCATTCGCATATCACAGAACATTTGGCCATGGGATTTTTGGGATTGGCTTATTTCACTTAGCATGATAGCATCCAGTTCCATCCATTTACCAGCAAATGTCATAATTTTATTGGTCTTTATGACTGAGTAGTGTATGTATATCACATTTTCTTTACCCATTTATCTATTGAAGGGCTTCTTGGTTGGTTCCATAGCTTAGTAGACTGAGACAGACATTATTACCCTATGTGCATGTATGATTACATGAATGGTGTGTACCCCATTTGTGTACAATGAATCAAAGTGCAGTCCATAAAAATAAAAATTAATAAAAAAGCAAAGAAAAAATACATCAATTTCAACAATTGGAGAAATGAGTAGTGTTACAATGATTTATAGGAACTGGATGAACATTTCAGTATTATAAATAAAATTATGTGTTTTACATTTATGTGTAAATATCTTCTTTCAATTTTTCTTGACAGACTCAATAGACAGATTCAGCAGAAAATCAGGAAGATACAGTTGAACTCGACAGCACCATCAATTGAATAGATCCATTGACATTACACCCTGCCCTGTTGGCCACAGCAGAGCACACATTCTTCCTCAGCCTCCTTGCACCATTCCTGGAGAGCAGATTGCTTCTGGATTTTCAAATGCCACTCAAGAAATTTCAAGGAAAAGATATCATACAAAGTATGCTCTCAGAACACAATGGAATTAAAGAAGGAATCTGCAAGGTAAAGATGGCTAGTAGATCCCAAAATATTCAGGGATTAAACAACTCAGAGGAAATAAGATAGTCAGTGAAGGAAGCTTATGACAAATTTAAGAATAATTTGCACTGAATAAAAGTGAAATCACAAGGTAAAGTTTGAAGGATACAGCCACCATAATCCATAAGGGGAAATCAATATCATTGAATGGGTATATTAAAAAAGAAAAACTGAACTCCCTAACCTTTTTTTAAGCTTGAGAGAAAACAATGGGCAGGGACTGGATATAGGAATGAAGGAGAAATGGTAACAGTGAGTTTCATGGACTGAACTCAACCTTTCATTACACAGGAGGAAATTAACTCAGAAGACACGTGTGTGTGCATGCGTGTGCACAGTACACACACACACACACACACACACACACACACACACACACACAGATAAATCAATCTGTTCACTGTCATTTATACCAAGTAGTTAAATCTCAGGCATCATAGATTTCATGTCTGATTTCCCAGGAACTATTCAAGAAGGATCAAATATCCTTGACACATTGCATCCAGCTGGCATCCTGGGCCTACAAGGCATCCACACCATGTTTCTGGCAGTCTCCTTGTTTGTGATGCTCATCTCATTGCCTGGAAGTGAGCTGACAATAGGGGAAACCTGCCCCAGGCCCCACAGCCAGACTTTTCTTGGGAAACCTGCCACAGGTCTGCCATGAGACCCTCCTTTCAGGCTATCATGAAGTCAATCTGTCCACCTCGGGCTATAGGTGGATCCCACTAATCCTGTAGCCAGACAGAGACATGTGTGACTTCTAACACACAGACCTTTGGAAAAACAAACTCAACAAACTACAGAAGTATGAAATCCCAGAATATGTAACTCCTCAAGACACCTAGTCCTAGAATACTGGAATTTAGCCCTGATAATCTCAGGACATTAGAGTCATTATGTCTGAAAAGCATATGCACAAGAACCACTGGACTCTGGTAGTCTTAGAACTGTGAGTGTGAATATCATAAAGTCTCACCATTGTAGGAACAGAGAAGTGAGAGAAGAGTGAGTCTTGGATTCTAATGCAAGCCTGTCACTTTATAACTGAGGACACTGAGGCTGTTGGGGCGGGAGTGTTCTTCCAGGGTCACAGGAGTCTAGGTGTCTATACCTTTTCCCCAATAGCCCTTCCAAGCCCAGGATTTACACTTTACCTGTTATTCCTGTATTCGAGTCCCCCTGCACTCTAAACCTCTAAAATCCTTCCTTTGTCTCTGCATATCCTTCCAATCAGATTCTTCTGTGTCTCCCTTTACTAAAAGCACTGGAAGAAGTACAACTCTGTGCTCACTGTGTACACTGGTTCCCAGGCAGTAGCTGGTTTATGTGGGCTTGAAATGAAGGCAATCTGGCAGGACAAGCAGATGACTTCAGGGGCAGGGAGGAGATGCCTTGAGCAAACTGAAACTTCCAAGTTGCTGGGAGTGAAGGAAGACACAGGAGAGAAGGGTGTGATTGGAGGGACACATACAGACAAGCAAAAGACTTTAGTGGCTGAGAAGCTCAGGTGGGAAGCTATAATAGGGAGAGGTAAGTCCTGGGCTCACAACAATAAAGAAATATATATATACACTTACTGCATAGTGAGACTTTTGGTATCATTGAGTTTGTGTCCAGGTGTGAGGTTGTGTATTCCTGCATGTGTATATATCTAGGGAATCCCAGTACTGCTTAGATTCCTTATCCTTCCCATTTAACCTGGCAGGTTAGAGAAGATTCTGGATAGCACAGTATAGACATTCATATCCTGACCCTCTGGTGGTCCAGCACTCAGTTGGGCACAAGAAGGGGAGGCAGGAGCCTGACATGGACATTTTGGGAGGAGTAACCATGGCTCCTGGGGACTGATGGAGGATTCTTCCATCTCCCTTGTCTCTCCCTGAGAGTGCTTTGGGACTTTGTGATGGGAAAGTGGAACATTCATGAGTGGATCTAGAAGGAGATTGGTCTTCTATTGAAGGAATCATGGTATAAAACCCACCAGGCGTAGGGCCGTAAGGGGGATTGACTGGTTGTAGTGAAGTCAGTATCAGAAGGAAACCCTTAGGGAATGGCCACTATGGAATAGGAGGGGATGAGGAATGATTGGCTTTGCATTCACAGTCTTTCAAGTCAGGTTCCATGTTAAAAATTAGCATGAAAGAAAGAGACCTGATTGTACAGGGATCACCAACTTTTAGTGGATCTCAAGTGTGTGAGCACCAGAAAGGGTATATGGTGTCTGGGGATGTGTGAGTTACTGTCATTTTCAAGAGACAGGTTCACTATTACATGAGAGAATGCAGACCCAGTGCAATGAGAAATTCCACCCCACTGCAACACTTACCAGTGGAGGGACTCTGGTGAGTTACTGTAGATCCTCATCTAGGAAATGGGCATTCCTCACTTGAGACAACTGGAATTGAGTCCAAGGAAGAATACATATTATTCAAGTGTGATTTTTCAGTGTTTTTCTTTCACTAGTGACTGGCACCTAGTAGACTTTTAAAATCCTTTGAGGAAGTGAAATGAAGAGAAATTTGAAATTCATGGATCTTTAGAACCCTATCGTCTTAGAATGGATGGAATCTGAGGCATCAAAAAAGTAGCTGCCAGTGTTGAGCCTTCCTAAGAGGCAAGTCCTAGCTGAGCAAGAATCTTTGGTGCCCACTGAGTCTTACTAAAGTCCCAGTACAGTCTTGACCTTTCAGATGCTGATGAGGCAGCTGAGGCTCAGTAGGGTGGTCAAGCCAGATACTCTCCAGGCCTTCAGTACCTTACAGGTGTGACCAGGCTTTCCACCCTCATCTCTGCTGTAGGAAAGTGCATCCACCTTGAGAAGTCCCTGTCCCACAGGCAATTCTGTCACCTGTATCCTCCAGCACTTTTTCTTATGGATTCCTCCACCAGAGGATTGGGTGTAGGGAATATCTCCCAGAATTTTGAATTCTGTTTTATTGCCCACTGTTTTAGTCACCTTTTCCACTGCTGTAACTAACTGATCTGACCAGCACAATTATAGAGGACAAAAGGTTTTTTTGAGTGCTCAAAGTTTCAGAGTTCTTAGTCCATAGAAGTCTGGCTCCATTTCTCGGGGATCCAAGTGAGGCAGAACGTCATGGTTGAAGAGTGTGGCAGCGGGAAGCTGTTCACATCATCAGGTAGTAGAGAGAGAGAGAGTGAGAGACTCTACTCTCCAGATACAAAATATATACCCCACAACCACTCCCCAATTCCCACCTCCTCCAGCCACACCCTACCACTTCAATTAATTACATCTGGGATTAATTCACTGATGAGTTAGTACTCTTACCACCCAATCATTTCTCTTCTGAGCCTTCCTGTATTGTCTCATATGTGAGCTTTTGGGTGACATCTCACATTCAAAACATAATACACACCAAGCACCTTTTTCTAACCAAACATGGTAACGTAGCTCTACTGGAGCATCCAGGCAAACTCACCTCATCTCCCTCAAATTCTCACAACTGCTCTAAGAGAAGATACTACCAGGATGGGATCACAGCTGGGAGATACACCTGAAAGTGCACAGCTGCATGTCTTCTACAGCTAGTAGGAAATCAATACCATGTTCAAGTTTTCCATGTTTTTAGGTTACACCTCTGTGTGAGTTCTGATACAGACCCAAAATAGAGTCTAATCTTTCTCTTGCTTATCATTTTAATAATAAAAAGGTAATAATATGTGGTGTCAAAAGCAGCTAGGAAATTAGGAACTTAAGTATGCATCTCCACTTAGAACAATACAAACATTTGAAATGGATTTTGATACTTCTCTCTTAGTAATTATCATTTCTCCTGTACTAATAGTGGTCATTTACCACTGGTAATACTCAGAGGGAGAGGCTTTATCATTTTCTTGCCTCCACCTCTCCCACCATCTCTATGTCTTCAGAGGCTGTCCTGAGTTCTTTCAGGGCTTCCTTTGAAGAACAAGGACTTTGCTCCAAGCTGAGTGGATCCTGATGGTGCTGTGAATGGGGGCCGTAGCTCACTGATATCTTGCAGCTGAATGGCAAGTTTTTCTTCAATATTCCAGTGGTGCATGTCCACATCTGCGACAGACACACATACAAACACATGAGTAAAGCCTCACACTCCTTCCACACACAGAGGAACAACTGTATTTTGTAAATTCATAGTGAAATATCACTGAGCCCCACATGACCTTATGGTCAGGACATTAGAAACATGTATGCATTTGCTCTAAGAAAGGCAAAACCACATTGATATAATGGAAATAAGATAGAGGTAGGAAGAAACATCACAGAGAATTTGATGATTTTTACCATGGAACTTGCAATGATTGAACTTTGTTTTTCTTTGGTGGGCTGCTGATGGTTTGGCAGATCTCAGAGATGATGGAAGTGTTTCCCTTTGGGAGCTGGAATGGATCACCCATCAACTGAATTTGGTTCTTCTTGGGATTGTTCAGAAGGTCTTGGGATTTTGACTGCAGAGTGTGTGCAGGGCTCTCCAGCAGTCGGGGTTCCTGGTACTTTGATGTCGGGTTGTCGGCACTCCCCTATCACAGTTTGTGGTTCTGCTTTCTCATGAGACAGATTTGGCCTCTCTTTGAAAACTCCATGAGATTAAAAGTTGACACAGTATGGTTTCAATTTTGACTACTGAGAACTATATGTTATCTGTTTATACTTTGAATTTGCACTTTTATGACTCAGTGATTTATGTCATCATGCATGTATATGCTGTACATTCAGAATTGCATTCACTGATTCTTTAATTCGTTTACAGTGAGGACACTAACCTTATTAGTGAGGTTGGCTAAAGTGATTCCACCTCTTGTGCTTGCCCTTGAATATCATGTTTAAAAAAAAACAATATTCCTTATGACATAAAATTATTTCTAATGTTAGTGATGAATTTTGTGATGAATTATCATTTTAGAATGACTTACTTGTGCATATATTTCTCTCACTATTACATAAGGGGAAAGAAGTGTGTTGTGGACATAGCCTGTACTTTCAGCTTCCTCCATGGCTGGTGATTCAAACTCTGGGAATACTGCTTCTCAGTGAGGCAGATGCCTGAGGGAATTTACTGAAATGCATTGGGAGACTCAGACCCATAGAGACCCAGAAATCCTTGTGTTTTAAAGAGAGACAAGAAGGAGTCCAGCAGAGCCAAGCTGCTTGTGGTAGAAATACTTGGTCACCACAGAGTGGAAGAGCAACAAAAAGGGAAAGAAAGAGAAACATACCAGAGAAACTGACATAGGAACTCTGGTAGGATAAAAAGGTGGTTTGAACTGAGGTAAATCAGAGGCTGCACAGCATGGTGGTGTTTGAAAATTGTGCTTTGTTTCTCAACTTGGGAACAGAGCTGAGGGGAAACCATTGGGTGGATATCATGCCTAAGCTTGCTATTGTGGGAAAGTGGGGAATCATAGATATACTTCCAAACTGTCCCAGACAGTGCTTTTGTGGCTATGGTACATCTGGCAGGATGCAACTGAAATAGTCACAGGGAAGTATCTAAGGGGACTCAGGTCAGAGATAGGGAAGGGAGTACAACTCATTTTCCTTTGAGTCTGGTGGCAAGATTGGCTGAAGAGGCTGGGAAATCAAATAGGTGGACATGATTATATTGGAGACTAAGACTTGGAAGGTCATATTCATGGGTGATGGAGTATCTGAGGCCTGCTGATCCCCTCCGTGCAGGATGTTTGACTACGTTGCGTGTGAGTAGATGTATACAGGGAGTGGTGGTAGGAGTGGGGGCAATCCAGACCTCCAGCAGAGACAGGCATCTGGATGCCTTATGAGAGTGCTGATGTAGTTTCTCCAGAGTACATCCCACCAGACAAATTTAGAAGATTGTGATCAGAGCTGGACTCCAGCTGCTGGAACTTCCCATTTAAACTCTGCCTAAGCCCTACTGTGATGGTGCATTGATGTAGTTTTTGTGAATAAAATTCTAACAGATGGTAAATTCCATTGTGTTATACTTTATACTGTTGAACAGGGAAACAAAGTCATTTTAGCCATTCTCATCTCCAGACCCTTCAGCCAGCAGCTTGGAGAGGATTTCATAACCCCCATCCCTTGGTATAAGGAAGGCATATCTGAAGAAGAAAAGGAAATGACCCTCTGGCATAGGCAATGAATATCCTTGTACACAATTTTGGCTACTTGAGGGAGATTTCATTTTTCATTAAGAAATTTTTCTTGTAATATTTGCTGATTGGTTGTGTGTGTGCATGCTTGAACACACACCCTTTCTGGGATACATTGAGAATCTGGTGTGACACTGCATGTTCATGGGATAGATATTTTGCACTTGAGCTACACACCCAAATTAGCTAAGAGACAGTGATCCTGACTCATCCTACTACACTTTCTTTTTTTAATGTTTTATATTTTAACCATTTAAAAAACTAGTTTGTATATTTCTTCCCTCACCAAACATGTTTTTATGTTCATCAGTATTGTAGATGTCATGGCAGATACTTGGGGTTTACTTTAATGCTACATCTAGTTCACAACTGTTTGTTGCTGCTTTGTTAATTTATGACCCAACTGTTCCTATTTTTCTGGTTATTAAGAGTCATAGATGCCATAGTATGCACCTTGTATTTACTTTACTGCTGTATATTGTGACTGCCATTGTTGCAATTATTAATCTCCACTATTTCTGTGAGGTTTTGGGAACCACTGTGATACTAGAAGTTCATTGGGTAGGTCTTCAGCTGAGCTACTTTCCCAGTCCAGGTAAGAGACAGTGAACTTTTTTCCATACACAAGCTAACCCTGCTCAAACAACAACAATATTTAACACATCACATAGTAGGGATGTAAACCCCAAAGCAATGACCAATTCTTGTTTTAGAATTTCTAGGGAGAGGCCTCTCTTCCTATTCATGGCCATACACCCCTACAGCAACAGAAAAGAGAAATAACAGAAAGACAATACACACTGTATCAAAGCACACTTATCACTACACAAACACATATATGTCTATGCACACACAACACAAAACAAAGCAAAACTACAAGAGAAACTATGCTACAAAACCCATATGCAAATATGTTTTAAAATCCAGAACAATCCAATATCCCAGAACCCTTCACTAAGAGATTGCTGTGTCCTAACAATGTCCTCACATGAAGTGAAACTCAATTTCAGTAGATATCCACATAGGAATACAAGAAATACTATAAATCAAGGTAACATGACCCCTCCTAAGTTTCATTATGTACCAGCACCTGACTCCAAAGACATCAAAGTAGATAAAGGGCTAGATAAATAATTCAAAATAATGAATATAAAAAAGATTAATGAATTCCAAGAGAATGTAGAAAAATACCCAGGCAAATTAAGAAAGTCAGAAGAAGACATGAATGAAAAATTCAAAAGGGAGAGAAAGAGAATGAAAAAGAACCAAACCAGAATATCGAATAAGAAACATGGCACGATAAAATTCAATTGAAAGTATCTTCAATAATGTTGATCAAATGGAAATCATAATTTCCAAGCTGGAAAAGAAAATGGTCTTCTTGGCATATTCACATGGCATTAAAGAAGAGAGATAAAATAACCATGATCAGATGTACAAGAATTCTGGGACAAGATTAAGTGACCAAATTGAAGAATCATTAGAATTAAAGAGGACTCCACAATACAGGAAAAAGGCCTGGGTAACATTGTTAGTGAAATAAAAGCTGAAAAAGAAAATCAAATCTTGGTAATGAGAAGCACATTCAGATACAGGATAGAAGAGTAGAAAGAACCTCTCCATAATGCTTTATGATTACTGTGCCTAACATACAGAGGAAGAAAATAGTTGAATGGCCTCCAAAGAAAAATATCAGATCACGCATAAAGGTATGTCAATCAGAATCACTTATTTTCTGAATAGAAACCAAAATCCAGTAGGTATTGGTTTTTTATGACACAGATTTCTCTTAGTGACATGTTCTGGGATATAAGATTGATTTGAATTGTTGCATGTACTTTCATGTGGGTTTGTAATATACATTCCCTAGTAGTTTTTTTCTGGTGATGATTGGTGTCCTTTAATACAATGTGTATAGTGTTAGAGCTTGAAGAACTATTGAGATTGAGGTCTCCAGCCCTGAAAAAAATAATTGCCAACCTGTATTTCTATGTTCAGCGATGCTATCCTTTAGAATGAAAGAAGAAACAAAACTTCTAAGATGGGCATGCAAGAATATGTTACTACTAAGCCAGCACTCCAGAAAGTACCTAAGGAAATACTACAAATATAGCAATTAAAAACAAACTGCAGTGCTTGCGGATAGACAAATGTCTTTGTAAGAGTAGCAAAGAAAATGATAAGCAGGACTAATTTAAACAGAAATTAACCAAAATGATAGGACTTTATAAACATCTTTCTGTGATAATACTGAATCTAAAGGGCTCAACATCCAATGAAAAGCCAGACTTGTAGAATGAATTAAAAAACCAGACCCAAATCTATGTTGTCTGTAAGTGACCAGACTTATCAACAAAGACAAGCACAGGCTGAACGTGAAAGGATGAAAGGTGGTAATCCATGCAGATGGAGTTCCCCAAACTCATATCCAATAAAAAGCTATTCTCATATCCAATAAAAAAGATGTTGAGGTAAAATTAAGCAGAAGAGAGGAAGAAAGCAGACCATAGTGGTAAAGAGAACATTCCAACAAGAAGCTGTGACAGCAAATATTTATGCCCCAAATGTTGGTACACTTAATTACATAAAATAAACACAGGCTCAGCATAAAGAACCAGACTCCAATACTATAACACTGGGTGATTTCAACACATCTTTATGACCAATAGATAGACCATGCAGACTTAAATCAGACCTAAAACATATCATACATTAGGTGGATTGAACAGACATCTATAGAATATTTTATCCCAAAACATCCCAATTCATTTCTTCTCAGGAGAACATCAATCACATTGGAGGCAAGTCTGTGCTCCGAGAGCTCAGAGACTAGAAAAGGACTCATACAGAAACAGTGTGAGAGATGAGGGGGGAGGGAGAGAGTGACTGACCCCCAAGAGGGCAGATAAAAGTACTCAGACAGTGAGAGACACAGGAAAAGACAGGGAGAGAGTGTCCAGCTAACAGCAGTGTCCTGATGTCCCCAGTCACAGCCTCACTGCCTTTCTCCACCTCTTCCACCCCTGTCTCTGGGTCTCCCCTACTAGGTCTTTCCCATCCTCTCATTCTCTCTGTGTCTATGGCTGTCCCAAAAGAGGAGAAGTGAAGGAGAAAGACACTGAGCACCTGCAGGAAACAAAATAGCAGAGAGCAGGACACACACACACACACACACACACACACACACACGTATAGACTGGACCAGCACAAGCAGACACACACAGGAGCATGCACCACACCACCAGGCAGATACAAACACAGAGCATCTTGTGATCCAGGTGAAGTCATGGGATCAGACCAACCTTCAGAAAATGGAGATCATGTATGGAAATAATTTTCAAGGCACAGGGTATCAGGCAATAAGCTCAGTGATCCTGGAGGGATGGGAAACAGAAGAGAGGACCCTACTACCATCTCAGGTTGTGACCTTGGCAGGGCCTCCTAGCTGCAGTGCAGGAAGGAGGAACCCAGGGGAGTTCAGGTTACTAAGTTCCTAAAACAGTCACAAAATCACAAGGTAGCTAGTAAGACAGGGGACAAAGTGGAACCATGAAACCTATTTAATGTAAATGAAGTCAGAAAAAGAGAAACTAGGGAATAAAGAACGGATGGGACCAATAATTTGCACACAAATCATACCTAAACTCTATAATCATATTTAATGCAAATTATATAAACATCCAAATCAAACACATTATTGGGGAAATGAATGTAATACCTAATACACAGCCTATAAGAACCACCCTTAAATACAGATTCATGATAAGTTATTCAGCAAACCAGGAATAAAGGAAATTCCTCAACCTCATGCAAGGTGCCTATAGAAAACCTGCAAGTATTGCCAAACTTAATGCTTGCCATGGTGTGTGTCTGGAATGTTCCCCAAAGGTCCACGGGTTAGGATTGGTCCCCAGTGTGGTGCTCTTGGGGGAGATGGAAACTCTAGCAGGTGGGACCCACTGGGAAGTCTTTGAGGTATCAGGGTTTCCCTAGATTGGGAGCGTGGGACCCCTGCCCCTTCCCTTTCTCTTTTGACTGTTGGCCACGAGGTGAGTTGTTTTGCTCTGCCTTCAGCTCCTGCCATGCTGCTCCAACCTCCAAATAGACCCTGGGTTTGATCCCAAGCACGTCTCAAAAAAAGAAATTGAGTTGTACATATGCTGAGCTGATTTTCACAAAGATGCAAAGCCAATTCAGTGGAGTAAGTACATTTTAAAACAAATATTTCTAGAAACTTTGGCATCTACATGCCAAGGGAGAAACTTTCATCCACATCCACATCTCATACAAGAAATGACTCACAGAGCAGAAAGAAACCTCAAATATCATTTCTGGAAGACAGAGAATCAAACCTTTGTGCACTTGAATTGGGCTAGGATGTTCAGGTATGACTTTTA
Source organism: Sciurus vulgaris (assembly GCF_902686455.1). Taxonomy (NCBI): domain Eukaryota; kingdom Metazoa; phylum Chordata; class Mammalia; order Rodentia; family Sciuridae; genus Sciurus; species Sciurus vulgaris. The sequence goes on along the minus strand of NC_136478.1, from coordinate 51,982,855 downwards.
AAGCACAATCCCTGGAAGAAATGATAAGTTGAACTTTGGCATAACTAAAAACCTGAGCCCCTTAAAAGACACTGTTAAGCAGTGGGGCATGCATGTAATCCCAGCTGCTAGGGAGGCTGAGGCAGGAGGATTGCAAGTTTGAAAGTAGCCTCAGCAACTTAGTGAGAAACTGTCTCAAATTATAAACATAAAAAAATGTGACTTAGTGATAAAGTGCCTCTGTGTTCAATCCCCAGGATAAAAATATTGACACTGTTAAGAAAATAAAGAAGACACAGACATGGGAAAAAATTTGCAGATCATATATGTGACAAAAGGTTTATCTTCAGAATTTCTAAACAATTCTCAAAACTCAAGAAGAAAACAATCCAACTTAAAATAGACAAAAACAAAGTTGTGTTTTGTTGTTGTTGTTTTTGGTGACAGGAATCGAACCCGGGGCTGCTTAACCACTGAGCCACATCCCCTGTCCCCTTTCTTTTCTATTTTGAAACAGAGTCTTCCTAAGTTGCTTTGGGCCTTGTCAAGGCCAGTTGAGGTGGGCCTCAAATCTGCAATCTTCCTGCCTGAGCCTCCTAAGCCACTGGGATTACAGGATGTGCCACCATGCCCCTTTTTTTCCTCCTTTCAGTTTCTATATATTTCTATACCATGAAAACCTCATTGCACTTCAGATAAGGAGGAAACCCATCGCCTCTGCTCACATGTTCCTTGTGTCTCTTTGAATCCATTCCTTTTCCCTTCCCTGTCCCCATCACTAGGTAACCACTCGTCTCTTTCTGTCATTATAAATCACTTGGCATGTTGAGAATTTTATGTAATTGGAAACATGGAGTACTCTTTATTGTCAGCCTTCTCTCCTTCAGCACCACTTTTGCTTTAAAACGAAATTTCCTGACAGACACTTCAGTAAAGGTGACATATGCAGGGGAAGTAGGCATTATAAAAGGTGTTCATCATTATTATTATTTATTAATAAAGTTAAAAACTGTAACAAGTTTTCCCCACACAACAATTACACTGGCTAAAATGAAGAAAACCTTTGAAGGCAAATACTTTTTGGAGAGGTGAAGTTGTTGGAACACTCACAATTGCTGGTGGGAAGATGAAATTAGAGATTTACTTTGTTTGTGTCATGGCTTAGATTCTCATGCAGTTCTTAGTCCTATCACGTAACCCCACCTTCCTACAATGTGGCATTCACTGAAGAGAAAGGAATGCAATGTGCTTACCAATCCAGCCGGCAAATGTTCTAAAGCAGTTTCAATTCTACGAGTGCCAGGCAGAAAATCTCCCGCATATCCACTGAGTAGGGAGTGATCCCCCTGGGGTGTCTCCATACCCTGTTAAACCCTCAGCAGTAGAGAGGTATGAGCTGCTGATATTTGCAACAACAAGTGATCCTTCAACTAGCTACTTAGGGCTATTGTAAGAAATCTACAAACTTAGTGGCTAAATTCAACCCAATTTCAATCTTTCACAGTTCTTGAGTTCACTAGTCTCAGACGAAGCTCATCGTACTAAAGTCAAGATGTTTGTGGGCGAGATTCCTTGTGTGAGCCCAGCGTGGAGAGTGTGCTTGTGTCTTCCAACTTCTCCAGGTTGCCCGCTCTTCCTGACTGGTGGCACCTTCTTGACATTTCTGCAACTTCCTGCTTCCCCTGCCCACATCTCCCACAGTTCACTTGACCTTCTTGCCTCCCTCTTAGGAAGATCCTCATAATGACAACCCTGGCCAACCTGGATCCCCAGGGTCATTTCTTTATCTCCTCCTGGTCCTTAATTTAAACACACCTGCAAAGCCTCTCTGGCCAATAAAGGAACAATCCCAGGTTCCAGGAATGAGGATGTACACATATGTGGGTGGTCCTTCTTCCACCTACTAGGAACCTTGGAAGAGTGATATGGAAGGAGAAGGAGACTAAAAGGATACTGTATGATCCCATTTATAAAAATGCAAGGACACATAACAAGGTGACCACAGCAGAAGAGTGGATGCCGTGGAGGGGTTGGAACAGGAGGAGGGAGGAGGTGCAGAAGGGAATGAGGATGGCTTAGAGCAGGTTGTGCTCACCATCATGAATGTGGTCAAGGTTGCATTGATGTACGATATCTCAAATCTGGCCTAATTGTAGGTTTTGAATGCATGCGATGTATTGCACACCATTTATTACACAGTAAATCTGTAAAATTTTAGAGAATAATTCCAGCATCCTTTCAGATATGAAAAGAAGCAGCTTTGCAGGTGCCAGCCCCACCTGACAGGCTTTAAAGGCTTCAGCAGCACAACAGGGCCGGTGGGGGAAGGTCAGGTGGACACAGGCCCTCATGGGTCCCTGAGCTGCAGGGACAGGAGGCAGCTAGAGCCTCTGTTCCTGTGTCTCTCAGTCTCCTCCTCCCTCTGGCTCTTCTCCTTTCTCTCTGTGAATCTTGCTCCTTCTCATTCTCTGGCTGTGTCTTTACATTATATACTTTTCTATCTTTTCCTCTTTATCTCTGTCTCTGAGATTCCTCCTCTTCCTGTCTCTGCCACTGATCCTCGCTCTCTCTTTTTAATACTGTATCTTTGAAATCCAGCGTCCTTAGTCAGAACCCTCAATTTTCTTCAAAAAAATCCTTCATTTATTTTCAGCTTCTATGAGTTTTACAGTGGAAATAACTGGTCGTCATAAGTCAATTGTACCCACATACTTGTAAGTTTCACAACAGCTGAACTGCATATTAAATTCTGCTATTAAAATAAAATTAAGTGTGAATTGGTTGGTCCACACAACATTTTGGGTTTAATGGCACATGTGGCAAGGGGCTACCCCATGGGACAGTGTAGCTCTAAACTTCTGTGTGATCTTGGATAAGAGTATTGATTTGTGTTGCCTCCATCTCCTAAAATGGGGAGAACAACTGTACCTGAACCATTCCTAAGGGGTGAGAACTCAGTGGAAAGCACTCTTTGTTTCCCAATCAGTGCTTCCTGGGTCTGGAATGAGGACCCGTGGAACTCAGTGCCACCTGACCCAGCACAGCAGGAGCAAGATCCCGAGGTCACTCAGGTCCATGGTGGCACCTCTCCAAGGTCAGGAATGAGCAGGGTGCACCCTGCTGCTCCCTTCTTCCTGGGTCAGAAAAGTCTGGGGCAAGGCTGGGCCCAGCAGCTTGGACTTCAGACTCACATAAGAGCAGTGCCTTCACCTCAGCCTCAGCCATTGCATCTCCTCTGTCAGGCTCCTGGTGCGGGTGAGTGGTATGCGTTGCTTAGTGAGCAAGGTGTAATAAAAGAGAGGGAAAGAGACAGGCAGATGTGGACACATTCATTCCCATGTTGGTTAGTGAGGGCCTGACCTCCTGCTGGGGGCAGGGAGGGTGCAGAGGCACAGCGATGATGTAGACAGAACCAAGCACGTTGGACAGCACAAACTGGACCCAACTCTGGCTCCTGGAGTTCAGAGCCCAGAAGAGAACAGATTCAGAGTGAGCAGGGTGTGGGAGGGCAGAGAGGGCCACCAGAGGTGTATGAAAGTACTCGGCTAGTGAGAAACACAGGGGGAAACAGAGAGGAAGACAAATGTCCAGCTTAGAGAGACACAGGGGTCCAAGAGGGATAGAGCTCTCCCCAGGTGTGTCCTTATGTCCTAGGTCAACCCTGCCTGGGTCTCCTCTACTATGTCTTTCTGATCCTCTCTGTTCCTCTCATCATCTCTGGGTCTATGGCTGTCCCAGAGGAGGAGAAATGAAGGAGAAAGACACTGAGCACCTGCAGACACACACGAAGGCAGAGACCAGGATTCACGTGTGCACATACACACACACACACAAACACACACACGCAGACACACACAGGAGCACCCAGCACACACACAAATACAAACACAGGGCTTCTTGTGAACCAGGTGAATTCACAGTGATCAGAGCAACCTTCCCAAAGAAACAACCACACGACAGAGAACTTGTTCTGAAAGCAGATTTCAAGGCACAAGGCATCATGCCATAAGGGCAGCGATCCCTGAGGGATGGGCCACAAAGACAGGAACCCGTGAGAGCCGCAGTGAGTGGCCTCAGCAGGGCCTCCTGCTCACCGTTTACACAGATGGTTCACAAACATGTTCCAAAATACCTATCACTTCTCCTATAGCCCAATTTCAGTATCGAATTTTAAAATTAATTTTATCTATGTTTAAATTTAGAATCAAATTTAAGTGTCATGGAGCAGGTCACGTTGCAGGTGTTTGAGGCCCTGTGTGACAAGGTGACCCCACGTTGGACAGCATAGCTCTAACCCCCTGGGTCTGCTTGGGTGAGACTCTCAACTTCTCTTTCAGGCTCTTCAACTATCAAATGGGGATGACCACCACGACATGTCCCTCAAAGCGTAAGGACTCCATGAGTTACTCTCTAAGAGGAAGAAGCACTTGTTGTCTCCCCACCAGGAAGTCCTGGGCTGGCATGGTAACCCAGGCTCAGCGCCAGGTGACACAGCACAGCAGGAGCAAGGTTCTGGGGTCAGGAAAGTCTATGGCAGCACCTCTCCAATATCAGAGAAGCGAGTCCATCTGAAAAACATCACATTTTTCTGAAAAACATCACATTTCTCTGTCCTCCTCATGGGTCACTAGAGTGTGACTCAGATATCAGGGTCAGGGTCCTGGTTCTGACAAAAGGTCTGCATCCCTTTGCTGCGTCATCACAGTGAAGAGATACTGGACTGCAGTGGAAACAATGAAGAGGAGGGAGAGACTGCAGAATGGGAGAGAATCTTTGCCAGCCACTGTTCTGATAGAGGATTAATATTCAGATTACACAAAGAACTAAATAAACTCAACATTAAAAAAATTGCAAAAATCAGGGCAGGCATGGTGGCCCATGCCTGTAATGCTAGCAGCTTGGGAGGCTGATGTAAGAGAACCTCATGTTCAAGGCTAGTCTCAGCAACTTTGCGAGGCCCCAACCTTTGTGGCAAGACCCTGTGTCAAAATAAAAATTGTTTTCCATGGGGCGATCCAAGATGGCGGACTAGAGGGTGACTGCATCTCCAGTCACTCCAGAACCCAGGATTCAAGAAGGGGAGGCATTGAGAGACTCGGACTAAAATAGAATCACGGGATGAGTCTCCCCCACCCGGTGAAGCACTGCCCGGGCAGCAGGCACGGATTCGGGTGGTGTATTAGAGTAGGGTAGGGCAGCTAGAGTCTTCTCCAGGCAGCTCCGCGCACTCTGGCAGTGGGCTCCTCCACAGGGCCAGATTCTCCAGCATCTCGGAGCAGGCCTCCCAGTGAGAGCCTTTCTGCACAGAACCAAGCTTCAAGTCCCTGAACCAGGGCGGGGAGTTCCTGCCCGCAGGTTGCTTCAGGGACCAGGACAGGGCAGCCAGGGACTTCCCCAAGCAGCCCGCAGGTCCGGAGCTCTCCGGCAGGAACTGCATTTCCAGGCTAGCTTCTTGGAGCAGGCCCCCCAGTGAGAGCCTTTCCACACAGAGCCAGCTCCAAGTCCTGGAACCAGTAGCAGGCTAGGGGCAGCTTTTCTTGGAAGCACTGCATTATCAAGTTACTCCAGACTCCAGGCTACTGAAGGCAGGAAGGTGAGACACTGGAAATCTACAGGGACACTATAAGCCAATAGAGGAAATCTGCAATATCACAAAGTCCCACTGACATCTGACCAATATGAGAAAACAAGGGAAGAAAAAGTCCCAAACAAACCTAGATACTATATCAATAAAACCCAATGACAGCACAGCAGAAGAAATGTCAGAAAGGGAGTTCAGAATGTACATAATTAAAACAATCAGGGAAGCAAACAAGGAGATGAAAGAGCAAATGCAGGCATTCAATGATCGCACCAATGAACAGTTAAAGGAACAAATACGGGAAGTAAGAGATCATTTCAATAAAGAGTTAGAGATATTGAAGAAAAACCAAACAGAAATCCTTGAAATGAAGGAAACAATAAACCAAGTTAAAATCTCCATAGGAAGCACAATCAATAGGATAGAACACCTGGAAGACAGAACCTCAGATATTGAAGACAAAATATTTAATCTTGAAAACAAAGTTGACCAAACAGAAAAGATGGTAAGAAATCATGAACAGAATCTACAAGAATTATGGGATATCATGAAAAGGCCAAATTTAAGAATTATTGGGATTGAGGAAGGCCTAGAGAAACAAACCAAAGGAATGAACAATCGATTCAATGAAATAGTATCAGAAAATTTCCCAAATCTGAAGAATGAAATGGAAAACCAAGTACAAGAGGCTTATAGGACTCCAAATGCACAAAATTACAACAGACCTACACCAAGGCACATTATTATGAAAATACATAACATACAAAATAAAGACAGAATTTTAAAGGCTGTGAGAGAAAATAATCAGATTACATTCAGGGAGAAACCAATAGAATATCAGCAGATTTTTCAACCCAGACCCTAAAAGCTAGAAGGGCCTGGAACAATATTTACAAAGCCCTGAAAGAAAATGGATGCCAACCAAAAATCTTATTCCCAGCAAAACTTACTTTCCGTCTTGATGATGAAATAAGATCCTTCCATGATAAAAAAAAGCTAAAGGAATTTACAAAAAGAAAGCTAGCATTACAAAACATTCTCAGCAAAATATTCCATGAGGAAGAGATGAAAAACAACGATGCAAATTAGCAATGGGAGGAACTAACCTAAAGGAATAGCCAAATAAAGGGGAAACCAAATCATATCAAAAAACAAAAATGAGTCCAATGAGTGGGAATACAAATCATATCACAATAATAACCGTGAATGTTAATGGCCTGAACTCATCAATCAAAAGACATAGACTGGCAGAATGGATTAAAAAGAAAAATCAAACAATTTGCTGCCTGCAAGAGACTCATCTCATAGAAAGAGATACCCTTAGACTAAAGGTGAAAGGATGGGAAAAAACATACCATGCACACGGACACAGCAAAAAAGTTGGAGTATCCATCCTCATTTCAGATAATGTGGACTTCAAGCCAAAACTAGTCAGAAGGGATAAAGAAGGACATTTCATACTGCTTAAGGGAAGCATAAATCAGCAAGGCATAACAATCATAAATATCTATGCCCCGAACATTGGCTCATCCATGTACATCAAACAAATCCTTCTCAATTCCAGAAATCAAATAGACCACAACACAATAATACTAGGCGATTTTAACACACCTCTCTCTCCACTGGATAGATCGTCCAAACAAAAATTGAATAAAGAAACCATAAATCTCAATAACACAATCAACAGTTTAGACTTAACCGACTTATATAGAATACCAACAAAGAACGAATACACTTTCTTCTCAGCAACACATGGATCCTTCTCTAAAATAGACCATGTCTTATGCCACAAAGCTACTGTTAGCAAATACAAGAAGATAGAGACACTAGCATGTATTCTATCAGATCATAATGGATTGAAATTAGAAATAAATGACAGAATAAAAAACAGAAACTTCTCCAATACCTGGAGATTAAATAATACATTATTATATGATGAATGGATAACAGAAGACATCAGGAGGGAAATAAAAATATTCTTAGAAGTAAACGAGAACAAAGACATCATATCAAAATCTGTGGGACACTATGAAAGCAGTACTTAGAGGAAGATTTATTTCATGGGGCACATTCAACAAAAGAAGTAGAAATCAACAAATAAATGACTTAAAACTACAGCTCAAAGCCCTAGAAAAAGAAGGGCATACCAACACCAAAAGTAGTAGAAGACAGGAAATAGTTAAAATCAGAGCCGAAATCAACGAAATTGAAACAAAAGAAACACCCAGAAAAGTTAACAAAATAAATAGTTGGTTCTTTGAAAAAATAAACAAAATTGATAAACCCTTAGCCACACTAACAAAGAGAAAGAGGGAGAAAACTCAAATTACTAAAATTTGGAATGAACAAGGAAATATCACAACAGACACGAGTGAAATAGAAAACATAATTAGAAGCTATTTTGAAAATCTATACTCCAACAAAACAGAAAACCTTGAGGACATCGACAAGTTTCTAGAGACATATGAATTACCTAAACTGAATGAGGAGGACATACACAACTTAAATAAATCAATTTCAAGCAATGAAATAGAAGAGGTCATCAAAAGCCTACCAACAAAGAAAAGTCTGGGACCAGATGGGTTCTCAGCCGAGTTCTACAAAACCTTTAAAGAAGAGCTCATTCCAATACTTCCCAAAGTATTCCATAAAACAGAAGAGGAGGGAACCCTCCCAAACTCATTCTATGAAGCCAATATCACCCTGATACCTAAACCAGACAGAGACACATTGAGGAAAGAAAATTTCAGACCAATATCCTTAATGAACATCGATGCAAAAATTCTCAACAAAATTTTAGCAAATCATATAGAAAAATATATTTAAAAGATAGTGCACCACGATCAAGTGGGTTTTATCCCAGGGATGCAAGGTTGGTTCCACATCTGGAAATCAATAAATGTCATTCACCATATCAACGGACTAAAAATCACATGATTATTTCAATAGATGCAGAAAAAGCATTCGATAAAATACAGTATCACATCATGCTCAAAACACTAGAGAAAATAGGGAGAGTGGGAACATTCCTTAATATTGTAAAGGCCATCTATGCTAAGCCCATGGCCAATATCATTCTAAATGGTGAAAAACTGAGAGCATTCCCCCTAAAAACTGGAACAAGACAGGGATGCCCTCTTTCACCACTTCTATTCAACATTGTTCTTGAGACTCTAGCCAGAGCAATTAGACAAACCAAAGAAATTAAAGGGATACAAATTGGAAAAGAGGAACTCATACTATCCCTGTTCACTGATGACATGATTATATATTTAGAGGAACCTGGAAATTCCACCAGAAAACTCTTAGAACTCATAAGTGAATTCAGTAAAGCAGCAGGTTACAAGATCAATGCTCATAAATCCAATGCATTTTTATACATAAGTGAGGAATCCTCAGAAAGAGAAATTATGAAAACTACCCCATTCACCATAGCATCGAAAAAAATAAAATACTTGGGAATCAATCTCACAAAAGAGGTGAAAGACCTCGACACTGAGAGCTACAGAACACTAAAGAAAGAAATTAAAGAAAACTTTAGGTGATGGAAAGATCTCCCATGTTCTTGGATAGGAAGAATTAATATTGTCAAAATGGCCATACTACCAAAAGTGCTATACAGATTCAATGCAATTCCAATTAAAATCTCAATGATGTACCTTACAGAAATAGAGAAAGCAAGTATGAAATTCATCTGGAAGAATAAGAAACCCAGAATAGCTAAAGCAATCCTCAGTAGAAAGAGCGAAGCAGGGGATATTGCAATACCAGATCTTCAACTCTATTACAAAGCAATAGTAACAAAAACGGCATGGTATTGGTACCAAAATAGACAGGTAGATCAATGGTACAGAATAGAGGACATGGACACAAACCCAAATAAATACAATTTTCTCATACTAGACAAAGGTGCCGAAAATATGCAATGGAGAAAAGATAGCCTCTTCAACAAATGGTGCTGGGAAAACTGGAAATCCATATGCAACAGAATGAAATTAAACCCCTATCTCTCACCCTGCCCAAAACTCAACTCAAAATGGATCAAGGACCTAGAAATCAGACCAGAAACCCTGCATCTTATAGAAGAAAAAGTAGGTCCAAACCTTCAACCTCTTGGCTTAGGATCAGACTTCCTTAACAGGACTCCCATAGCACAAGAAATAAAAACTAGAATCAAACACTGGGACAGATTCAAACTAAACAGCTTTCTCTCAGCAAAGGAAACTATCAGCAATGTGAAGAGAGAGGATACAGAGTGGGAGAATATCTTTGCCACTCATACTTCAGATAGAGCACTAATTTCCAGAATCTATAAAGAACTCAAAAAACTCTACACAAGAATACGAATAACACAATCAACAAATGGGCTAAGGAAATGAACAGACACTTCAGAGAAGAAGATGTACAAGCAATCAATAGATATATGAAAAAATGCTCAACATCTCTAGGAATAAGAGAAATGCAAATCAAATCTACCCTAAGATTTCGTCTCACCCAATTAGAATGGTGATTATCAAGAACACAAGCAACAATAGGTGTTGGTGAGGATGTGGGGAAAAAGGTACACTCATACATTGCTGGTGGGGTGCAGTCACTCTGGAAAGCAGTATGGAGATTCCTCAGAAAGCTTGGAATGGAACCACCATTTGACCCAGTTATCCCACTCCTTGGCCTATACCCAAAGGACTTAAAATCAGCATACTACAGAGATACAGCCGCATCAATGTTCATAGCTCGTCAATTCACTATAGCCAGATTGTGGAACCAACCTAGATGGTCTTCAGTTGATGAATGGATAAGAAACTGTGGAATATATATACACAATGGAATATTATTCTGCCATGAAGATTGATAAGGTTATGGCATTTGCAGGCAAATGGATGAAATTGGACGATATCATGCTAAGTGAGATAAGCCAATCTCAATAAACTAAAGGTCGAATGATCTCGCTGATAAGCGGATGAGGACAAATAAGGGGGTGTATGAGGGTTTAGCATTAGGGTTAGGGTTCGGTTTAGGACTAGGGATAAGAAAGGTGGTAAGAATGGAGAAAGGACGGACTGTATAGAGGAAAAGAGGGGTGGGAGGGGTGGCAGGAAGGGAAAAAATAACAGAATGAATCAAACTATATTGCCCTATGTAAATTTATGATTTTTAATTAAAATAAATAAATAATAAATAAGATAGAGGAATATCATAGCACAAAGAAGCCTGGAAGTACCAAAAATAAATAAATAAATATAAACATAAAAAAAACCCCAGCAATGGATGGGGATGTAGCTCAGCAGTAAAGTGCCTTTGGTTTAAATCTTTAGAGCACCACCCCCTGCCCTGTGAAAACTGCCCCTGCAATAATATCCCCAAAATTAAAGAAAAAAATCCTTAACTCCAGAGAAATCCCATTCTATAAATGAGTGGATGGACTGAACAGACACTTCTCAAATTAACACACACAAATGGTCAACAATCATATGAGAAAATATCCAACCTCTTTAGCTGTCAGGGAAATACAAATCCAAACTACACTGAGATTTCACTCACTCCAGGTGAATGGCAGTCATCAAGAATACAAATAATACATGACGGCAGGAGTGTGGGGAATAGACCCACTGATAACTGGTGGTAAGAGTGTAACTTAGTACAAGCACCATGGAACTCAATGCTGAAGTCCTTCAAAGACGAGGGATGGAACCACCACATGATGCAGCTCTTCCACTCCCCAGTATTTACCCAGAAGCATCAGAGTCAGCAGTCAGAGTGACTTACGCATACCAGACTCATCACAGCGCAATTCACAAGAGCTGAGTTATGGAACCAGCCTGGGCGTCTGTCAACAGGTAAACGCATAAAAAATGGTGGTCTCTGTGCGCAGTGAGATTTTGCTGAGCCACAGAAAAGAACTAAATTCCATCATTTGCAGGAAAAGGGGTAAAACTTGAGAACACTATGTTGAGTGAGATAAATGAGACTCATAGGGACATGAGTGGAAGGTTTTCTCTCCTGTGGAAATTAGAGAGGAACAAAAATAGGGGTGAAGACTGAAGGGAAACCATTGGGCTATAGGAAGGGGAGTGGGAGGGAGGAAGAGAGGGTAAGGAGAAGTTTGGGGAGTCATATCGACCAAGTTACTTTACATGGGTGCATGAATGAGTTGCCATGAAGCCCACTGTTCTGTATGATTAATATGAACCAAAATATAAGGTTTATAAAAAGAACGATGTTCCCTTGTCTCTTCTCACTCATCCTTCATCCACTTTAAAGGGAAGGAGGTGAATTTACTTTATTTTATGTTTTCAGAGTCAGGAGTCCATTCCAGGACCTCTCCCATGCCAGGCAAGTGCTGCACTTCTGAGCCATGTCCCCAGCCTGGGAGATGTCCTTAGAGCAGAGAGGTGGAGAACCAGGTCCAGGCCACAGCACTGGGGATGGAAAGTTTCTTTCTCATATTTGGCAAATATGGAGTGACCACCACAGAAGCTGTGTGGGTGAAGGCTCAGAACAAAGAATGCAGACTGGAGCAGAGTGACCATCGAAATGTGGTGCCATCTTATGATTTGAGTGTCCCTGCCAAAGTTCATGCTGATATTTATTGCAACCATGACAGTCTTAAGAGATCACAGCTTTCAAAGCTATACAGAGTAAGAACACATCCATGAGAAACTAGGGGAAACCTGAGTCTTTCGATAGTTCTCAACCCTACAGACACTTTGTTTTTTGCTCTACGAATATCCATAGGATAAAATTTTATGGTAAGTTCAGCTTAGTAGGAGATTAATCAAAGGAGCTCATAGAAAAATATAACCATTATGATAATAGACTGTAATAAAAGTTATGAGTATGGTCTTTCTCTCAGAATATCTCTTTTTACTGTGCTCACCTTTCCTGCGATGTGAGGTGATGCAGCACGCAGGGGATGGGAAGAGGTGAGGTGAAGGACATAGAAATTGTGACGTAACCTCAGCTACTGATGAGCTGGTGATCAGTGGGAGGGTCATCACATGCACAGAAATGCCCACCAGCACCTTTGCATAGAAAATGTCCCCTCACAGGTCAAAAGCACACAAGCACACATGGTAGCAAGCAGATGTGGACAGATGTATGCCAGTATCGGTAAGCAGACAAATCTCATGGATATGCCCAACCACACCCAACCACACCCACACCCACAGAGAAAAGATGCAGCAACACACTGCATCACCCCCACATGCACTGTGTATCTCTTTCACAGAATCACTGCCAACATGTAGGGAGGGGGTAGAGGGGAAAGGAGGGGACAGGTCACTGGGCCAACCAAGCAGGAAGTGTGTGCATCCAGCACCTCTGCTACCTTCACTCTCCTGGACGATGAGGAGAGGGAGGCGGGAGCAGATGGAGTTGCATAACTGAATGGGGAGGAGGCTCAGCATAAAAGGTCCAGCTGAGGCTGCTGCTGGTGGACAGCGGACAGACCTGGACTATGGAGCTCAGTGTCCTCCTCTCCCTTGCTCTGCTCACAGGCCTCTTTCTTCTGCTGGCCAGGGTTTGCCCAAAGGCCCGTGGCCACCTCCCACCAGGGCCCTGGCCTCTGCCCTTCTTGGGGAACCTTCTGCAGCTACAGAGAGGAGGCTTGCTCAGTTCCTTCCTGCGGGTGAGACACAGATGGACGGGTCCCGTGGTGGGCTGGTCTCTGCCTCTGTGTTTGGGGATCCCTCAGCAGGAGAAGCAAGGCCTCTTTCCAGCTCAGGGGTTGGTGGGTTGGGGACAGCAGGTGTGTGAAGGGCCTGAGCCTGAACCTTGATGGAGAGTGGTCAGATGGTCAGCTGCATCCTGCTCAGATGGAAGTGTGTGAGGGGCACTGTCCTCGAGAGGCAGGTGGACGTGCAGAGGTGTGGGGTGTGAGCCTTGGTGCACAGCTTCCCTCTCCTCTGCCACCCTCTGCTGTGTCCCTGGATGCCTGCCTGTCCCTGGAACAGGGGTAAAGGGCAGCAGCACCGGTCATATAGATATGATTTCTGCCAACAAGAGAGAGCAAAGGCTGGCCTGACTCAGTGCTGGGACAGAGGAGAGGCAAGGGGTGTGTCAGAGGTGCTTATTGATAATAAGTGTGATGCACCATACTAGGGTACACTCTGCATTGTGTACCAGGCTCTCTGTCACTGCTCCAATGTAAGCTTTCATGTGTAATTGTTTACTTACTTTTTAAAAAAATTATTTTTATTGTAAACAAATGGGATACATGTTGTTTCTGTTTGTACATGAGTAACAGCATACCATTTGCGTAGTCATACATTTACATAGGGTAATGATGTTTGAATCATTCTGTTATTTTTTCCTTCCTCCCCACCCCTCTTTTCCCACTATACAGTCCCTCCTTCCTCCATTCTTGCACACCTCCCACCCCTATTATGTGTCATCATCCACTTATCAGTGAGATCATTCGTCCTTTGGATTTTTGAGATTGGCTTATCTCACTTAGCATGGTGTACTCCAATTTCATCCATTTACCTGCAAATGCCATAATTTTATTATTCTTTATAGCTAAGTAATATTGCATTGTATATATCTATATCTATATCTATATCTATCTATATGTCTGTCTGTCTGTCTGTCTATCTATCTATCTATCTATCTATATATCACAGTTTCCTTATCTATTCATCCATTGAAGGACGTCTAGTTTGGTTCCACAGTCTGGCTATTGTGAAACGAGCAGCTATGAACACTGATGTGGCTGTATCTCTGTGGTATGCTGATTTTAAGTCCTTTGGGTATAGGCTGAGGAGTGGGATAGCTGGGTCAAATGGTGGGTCCATTCCAAGTTTTCTAAGGAATCTCCACACTGCTTTCCAGAGTGGCTGCACTAATTTGCAGTCCCACCAGCAATGTATGAGTGTACCTTTTTCCCCACATCCTCTCCAATACCTATTGTTTCTTGTATTCTTGATAATCGCCATTCTAATTGGGGTGAGATGGAATCTTAGTGTAGTTTTGATTTGCAATTCTCTTATTACTAAAGATGGTGAACACTTTTTCATATGTTTGTTGATTAGTTGTAGATCTTCTTCTGTGAAGCATCTGTTCATATCCTTAGCCCATTTGTTGATTGGGTTATTTGTATTCTTGGTGTAGAGTTTTTTGAGTTCTTTATATTCTGGAAATTAGTGCTCTATCTGAGGTATGAGTGGCAAAGATATTCTCCCACTCTGTAGGCTCTCTCTTCGTATTGCAGATCGTTTGCTTTGCTGAGAGAAATCTATTTAGTTTGAATCTATCCCAGTTATTGATTCTTGTTTTTATTTCTTGTGCTATGGGTGTCCTGTTAAGGAAGTCTGATCCTAAGCCAACAAGTTGAATATTTGGACCTACTTTTTCTTCTACAAGATGCAGGGTCTCTGGACTGATTTCAAGGTCCTTGATCCATTGTGAATTGAGTTTTGTGTGGGTGAGAGATAGGGGTTTAGTTTCATTCTGTTGCATATGGATTTCCAGTTTTCCCAGCACCATTTGTTGAAGAGGCTATCTTTTCTCCATTGCATATTTTTGGCACCTTTGTCTAGTCTGAGAAAATTGTATTTATTTGGGTTTGTGTCCGTGTCCTCTATTCTGTACCATTGATCTACCTGTCTATTTTGGTGCCAATACCATGCTGTTTTTGTTGCTATTGCTTTGTAGTATAGTTGAAGTACTGGTATTGCGATACCCCCTGCTTCATTCTTCCTGCTAAGGATTGCTTTAGCTATTCTGGGTTTCTTATTCTTCCAGATGAATTTCACGATTGCTTGCTCTATTTCTGTAAGGCACGTTATTGGGATTTTAATTGGAATTGCATTGAATCTGTATAGCACTTTTCGTAGTATGGCCATTTTGACAATATTAATTCTTCCTATCCAAGAACATGGGAGATCTTTCCATCTTCTAAGGTCTGCCTCAATTTCTTTCTTCAATGTTTTGTAGTTTTCATTGTAGAGAACTTTCACCTCTTTTGTGAGATTGATGCCCAAGTATTTTATTTTTTTTTTTGAGGCTATTGCAAATGGAGTTGTTTTCCTCATTTCCCTTTCAACTGTTTCATTGCTTGCATATAAAAATTCTTTAGATTAATTCTTAGATTTATAGCCTGCTATTTTGCTGAATTCATTGATGAAGTCTAGAAGTTTTCTGGAGGAGGTTTTGGATCCTCTAAATATAGAATCATGTCATCAGCAAATAGTGACTGCTTAAGTTCCTCTCTTCGTATTCGTATCCCTTTTATTTCTTTGGTCTGCCTAATTGTTCTGGCTAGAGTTTCGAGGACAATGTTGAATAGAAGTGGTGAAGGAGGACATCCCTGTGTTGTTCCCGTTTTTAAACAGAATGGTTTCAGTTTTTCTCCACTAAGAATGATGTTGGCCATGGGTTTAGCATAAATAGCCTTTACAATTTTTAGGTATGTTCCTACTATCCCTATTTTTTCTAGTGTTTTAAGCATAAAGGGGTGATGTGTTTTGTTGAACGCTTTTTCTGCATCAATTGAAATAACCATATGATTCTTATCCTTAAGTGATTGATGTGATGGATTACGTTTATTGATTTACGGATGTTAAACCATCCTTGCATTGAGGGATGAACCCCACTTTATCGTGGTGCACAATTTTCTTA
Organism: Sciurus vulgaris; assembly: GCF_902686455.1. Lineage (NCBI taxonomy): Eukaryota > Metazoa > Chordata > Mammalia > Rodentia > Sciuridae > Sciurus > Sciurus vulgaris. The sequence goes on along the minus strand of NC_136478.1, from coordinate 51,966,678 downwards.
ATATGTTTTTGGATACGATTTACCAATATTTTGTTCAGGATCTTTGCGTCTATATTCATCAAGGATATCAGTTTAGAGTTTTCTTTCCTTGAAGTGTCTTTACCTGTTTTGGGTATGAGAGTGATATTAGCTTTGTAGAATGAGTTCAGAAGGGTATGCTCCTTTTCTATTTCCTGGAATACTTTGAGAAACATTGGAATGAGTTCTTCTTTGAAGGTCTTGTAGAACTCGGCTGAGAATTTGTCTGGTCCTGGACTTTTCTTGGATGGTAGATTTTTTAATGGCTTCTTGTATTTCATTGCTTGATATTGACCTGTTTAAATTGTGTATGTCCTCCTGGTTCATTTTGGGAGGAGCATATGTCTCTAGAAATTTGTCAATGTCTTCGGTAGATTCTATTTTGTGGAAATACAGATTTTCAAAGTAGCTTCTCATTATGTTCTGTATCTCAGTGATGACTGTCGTGATATTTCCTTTTTCATCATGAATTTTAGTAATTTGATTTTTCTCTCTCCTTCTCTTTGTTAGTGTGGCTAAGGGTTTGTCTGTTTTGTTGACTTTTCCAAAAACCAACTTTTTGTTTTGTCAATTTTTTGAATTGTTTCTTTTGTTTCAATTTCATTGATTTCAACTCTGATTTTAATGATTTCCTGTCTTCTACTACTTTTGTTGTTATTCTGTTCTTCTTTTTCTAGGGCTTTGTGCTGTAATGTTAGGTCATTTAGTTGTTGACTTTTCATTCTTTTCTGGAATGCGCTCCATGCAATGAATTTTCCTCTTTGTACCACTTTCATAGTGTCTGAGATTTTGATATGTTGTATTGCCATTCTCGTTGACCTCTAAGAATTTTTTTTTATCTCTTCCCTGATGTTTTTTGTTATCCATGTTTCATTCAATAGCATATTATTTAGTCTCCAGGTGTTGGAGTAATTTCTGTTTTTTATTTTGTCATTGATTACTATTCTCAGTCCATTATGATGTGATAGAACACAAGGCAGTATCTCTATTTTTTGGCATTTCATAAGGGCTGCTTTGTGGCACAACATATGGTGTATTTTTGAGAAGGTTCCATGTGCTGCTGAGAAGAACATGAATTCACTTGTTGATGGATGGAATGTTCTATATATGTCTATTAAGTCTAGGTTATTGATTGTGTTATTGAGTTCTATGGTTTCTTTGGTTGGTTTTTGTTTGGAAGATCTATCTAGTGGTGACAGTGGTGCATTAAAGTCACCCAGAATTTTTGTGGTGTGGTCTATGTGATTCCTGAAATTGAGTAGGATTTGTTTGATGTACAGGGATGCACCAATGTTTGGTGCATATTTACTTTCATTATGTCTTCCTGATTTTGGTTCCCTTAAGCAGTATGAAATGTCCTTCTTTATCCCTTCTGACTAACTTTGGCTTGAAGTCCACTTTATCTGATATAAGGATGGAAACACCTGCTTTTTTACTGAGTCCATGTGCGTGGTAGGTTTTTTCCCTTCCTTTCACCTTTAGTCTGTGGATGTCTTTTTCTATGAGATGAGTCTCTTACAGGCAGCATATTGTTGGGTCTTCCATTTAATCCATTCTGCCAGTCTATGTGTTTTGATTGATGAGTTTAGGCCATTAACGTTCAGGTTTATTATTGAAATATGATTGGTATTCCTAGTCATTTGGCTTATTTTTGGTTTTTAAGTTGGCATGGTTTCTCCTTTGAGTGGTTTTTCTCTGAGGTAGTTCCTCCGTTTGCTGACCTCCATTGTTGTTTTTCATTTCCTCCTCATGGAATATTTTTGTTGAGAACATTCTGTAGTGCAGGCTTTCTTTTTTTTTTATTTTATTGTAAACAAATGGGATACATGTTGCCTCTCTGTTTGTACATGGCGCAAAGGCATACCATTTGTGTAATCATAAATCCACATACAGTAATGTTGTTTGATTCATTCTGTTATTTTTTCCCTTCCCCCCACCCCTCCCACCCCTCTTTACCGTCTATACAGTACTTTCTTCCTCCATACTTGCCCCCCTCCCTAACCCTAACTCTAACCCTAACATTAACCCTTCCCTCCCCCCCTTTATGTGTCATCCTCCACTTATTAGCGGTATCATTCGTCCCTTGGCTTTTTGAGATTGGCTTATCTCACTTAGCATGATATTCTCCAATTTCATCCATTTGCCTGCAAATGCCATAATTTTGTCATTCTTTATGGCTGAGTAATATTCCATTGTGTATATATACCACAGTTTCTTTATCCACTCATCAATTGAAGGGCATCTAGGTTGGTTCCATAGTCTGGCTATTGTGAATTGAGCAGCTATGAACATTGATGTAGCTGTATCTCTGTAGTATGCTGATTTTAGATCCTTTGGGTATAGGCCAAGGAGTGGGATAGCTGGGTCAAATGGAGGGTCCATTCCAAGTTTTCTAAGGAATATCCACACTGCTTTCCAAAGTGGCTGCACTAATTTGCAGCCCCACCAGCAATGTATGAGTGTACCTTTCTCCCCACATCCTCACCAACACCTGTTGCTTGTATTTTTGATAATCGCCATTCTAATTGGGGTGAGATGGAATCTTAGGGTGGTTTTGATTTGCATTTCTCTTATTACTAGAGATGTTGAACATTTTTTCATATGTTTATTGATTGCTTGTACATCTTCTTCTGTGAAGTGTCTGTTCATTTCCTTAGCCCATTTGTTGATTGGATTATTTGTATTGTTGGTGTAGAGTTTTATGAGTTCTTTATAGATTCTGGAGATTAGTGCTCTATCTGAAGTATGATTGGCAAAGATATTCTCCCACTCTGTAGGCTCTTTCTTCACATTACTGATAGTTTCCTTTGCTGAGAGAAAGCTTTTTAGTTTGAATCTATCCCAGTTATTGATTCTTGCTTTTATTTCTTGTGCTATGGGAGTCCTGTTGAGGAAGTCTGGTCCTAGGCTGACATGTTGAAGATCGGGACCTACTTTTTCTTCTATAATCTGCAGAGTCTCTGGTCTGATTCCAAGGTCCTTAATCCATTTTGAGTTGAGTTTTGTGCAGGGTGAGAGATATGGGTTTAGTTTCATTCTGTTGCATATGGATTTCCAATTCTCCCAGCACCATTTGTTGAAGAGGCTATCTTTTCTCCATTGCATATTTTTGGCGCCTTTGTCTAGTATTAGAAAGTTGTATTTATTTGGGTTTGTGTCCGTGTCCTCTATTCTGTACCCTTGATCTACCTGTCTATTTTGGTACCAGTACCATGCCGTCTTTGTTACTATTGCTTTGTAATAAAGTTGAAGTTCGTGTATTGCGATACCCCCTGCTTCATTTTTCCTGCGAAGGATTGCTTTAGCTATTCTGGGTTTCTTATTCTTCCGAATGAATTTCATGATAGTGCAGGCTTTCTATTTGTAAATTCTTTTAACTTTTGTTTATCATAGGGTTTTATTTCATCTTCAAATCTGAAGGTTAGTTTTGCTGGGTATAGGATTCTTGGTTGGCAACCATGTTCTTTCAGAGCTTGAAATACATTGTTCCAGGCCTTTCAAGGTTTTAGAGTCTGGGTTGAGAAGTGGGCTGCTATCCGTATTGGTCTACCCCTATATGTGATCTGATGCTTTTCTCTCCCGGCCTTCAAAATCCTATCCTGGATCCAAGATGGCGGACTAGAGGGTGACTGCATCTCCCATCACTCCAGAACCCAGGATTCAAGAAAGGGAGGCATTGAGAGAGTCGGACTAAAATAGAACCACGGGGTGAGTCTCCCGCACCCAGTGAAGCTCAGCAGGGCGGCAGGCCTGGATTCGAGCAGCTGATTAGAGTAGGACAGGGCAGATAGAGTCTCCTCCAGGTAGCTCTGTGCACGCTGGCGGTGGGCTCCTTCCACAGGGACAGATTCTCCAGCCTCGTGGAGCAGGCCCCCCAGTGAGAGCCTTTCTGCACAGAAGCAGTGCGGCCAGCTCTGGCCTGCCCACAGGTTGCTTCAGAGACCAGCACTGGGCACCAGGGACTTCCCCAAGCAGCCCAGCCCCCTCCGGCGGGAAGCGCCTCTCTAGGCTAGCTTCTCTGGGCAGACCGACCAGTGAGAGCCTGTCTACACAGAGCCAGCTACAAGTCCCCAAGCCAGTGGAGAACTCCGACCTGCAAGCAGCCTCTGAGACCAGGGCTGGGCAGCAAGAGACCTCTCCAGATCTCTCTCCCTGGAACCAGTAGCAGACTAGGGGCAGCGTTCTTCAGAAACACTACATTATCAAGTTAATCCAAGACTTCAGGCTACTGAAGGCTGGTGGGTAATACACTGGAAATCTACAGGGACACTATAAGCCAATAGAGGGAATCTACAATATCACAGAGTCCCACTGACATCTGACCAATATAAGAAAACAAGGGAAGAAAACGTCCGAAACAAACCTAGATACTTTATCAATAAAACCCAATGACAGCACAGCAGAAGAAATGTCAGAAAGGGAGTTCAGAATGTCCATAATTAAAACAATCAGGGAAGCAAACGAGGAGATGAAAGAACAAATGCAGGCATTAAATGAACGCACCAATCAACAGTTAAAAGAGCAAATATGGGAAGCAAAAGAGTTAGAGATACTGAAAAAAAACAAACAAACAGAAATCTTTGAAATGAAGGAAACAATAAACCAAGTTAAAAACTCCATAGAAAGCATAACCAATAGGATAGATCACCTGGAAGATAGAACCTCAGATATTGAAGACAAAATATTTAATCTTGAAAACAAGGTTGACCAAACAGAAAAGATGGTAAGAAATCATGAACAGAATCTACAAGAATTACGGGATATCATGAAAAGGCCAAATTTAAGAATTATTGGGATTGAGGAAGGCTTAGAGAAACAAACCAAAGGAATGAACAATCGATTCAATGAAATAATATCAGAAAATTTCCCAAATCTGAAGAATGAGATGGAAATCCAAGTACAAGAAGCTTATAGGACTCCAAATATACAAAATTACAACAGACCTACACCAAGGCACATTATTATGAAAATACCTAACATACAAAATAAAGACAGAATTTTAAAGGCCGTGAGAGAAAAGAATCAGATTACATTCGGTGGAAAACCAATAAGAATATCAGCAGATTTTTCAATCCAGACCCTAAAAGCTAGAAGGGCCTGGAACAACATTTACCAAGCCCTGAAAGAAAATGGATGCCAACCAAGAATTTTATACCCAGCAAAACTTACTTTTCGTCTTGATGATGAAATAAGATCATTCCATGATAAACAAAAGCTAAAGGAATTTACAAAAAGAAAGCCAGCATTACAGAACATTCTCAGCAAAATATTCCATGAGGAAGAGATGAAAAACAACAATGTAAATCAGCAACGGAAGGAACTAGCCTAAAGGAATAGCAAAATAAAGGAGAAACCAAATCATATCAAAAAACAAAAATGAGTCCAATGAGTGGGAATACAAATCATATCACAATAATAACCCTGAATGTTAATATCTTGAACTCATCAATCAAAAGACATAGACTGGCAGAATGGATTAAAAAGAAAAATCCAACCATATGCTGCCTGTAAGAGACTCATCTCATAGAAAGAGATACCCATAGACTAAAGGAGAAAAGATGGGAAAAAACATGCCATGCACACGGACACAGTAAAAAAGGTGGAGTATCCATCCTCATTTCAGATAATGTGGACTTCAAGCCAAAACTAGTCAGAAGGCATAAAGAAGGACATTACATACTGCTTAAGGGAAGCATAAATCAGCAAGACATAACAATCATAAATATCTATGCCCCGAACATTGGCTCATCCATGTACGTCAAACAAATCCTTCTCAATTCCAGAAATCAAATAGACCACAACACAATAATACTAGGCGATTTTAACACACCTCTCTCACTGCTGGATAGATCGTCCAAACAAATATTGAATAAAGAAACCATAGATCTCAATAACACAATCAACAATTTAGACTTAACCGACTTATATAGAATATACCATCCAACAAAGAACGAATACACTTTCTTCTCAGCAGCACGTGGATCCTTCTATAAATAGACCATGTCTTATGCCACAAAGCTACTGTTAGCTAATACAAGAAGATGGAGATACTACCTTGTATTCTATCAGATCATAATGGATTGAAATTAGAAATAAATGACAGAATAAAAAACAGAAACTTCTCCAATACCTAGAGATGAAATAATACACTATTATATGATGAATGGATAACAGAAGACATCAGGAGGGAAATAAAAATATTCTTAGAGGTAAACGAGAACAAAGACACATCATATCAAAATCTCTGGGACACTATGAAAGCAGTACTTAGAGGAAGATTTATTTCATGGGGCGCATTCAACAAAAGAAGTAGAAATCAACAAATAAACGACTTAACACTACAGCTCAAAGCCCTAGAAAAAGAAGAGCAGATCAACACCAAAAGTAGTAGAAGACAGTAGTTAAAATTAGAGCCAAAATCAAAGAAATTGAAACAAAAGAAACACCCAGAAAAGTTAACAAAATAAATAGTTGGTTCTTTGAAAAAATAAAATTGATAAACCCTTAGCCACACTAACAAAGAGAAAGAGGGAGAAAACTCAAATTACTAAAATTCGGAATGAACAAGGAAATATCACAACAGACACGAGTGAAATACAAAACATAGTTAGAAGCTATTTTGAAAGTCTATACTCCAACAAAACAGAAAACCTCGAAGACATCAACAAGTTTCTAGAGACATATGAATTACCTAAACTGAACGAGGAGGACATACACAACTTAAATAAATCAATTTCAAGCAATGAAATAGAAGAGGTCATCAAAAGCCTACAAACAAAGAAAAGTCTGGGACCACATGGGTTCTCAGCTGAGTTCTACAAAACCTTTAAAGAAGAGCTCATTCCAATACTTCCCAAAGTATTCCATAAAATAGAAGAGGAGGGAACCCTCCCAAACTCATTCTATGAAGCCAATATCACCCTGATACCTAAACCAGACAGAGACACATCGAGGAAAGAAAATTTGAGACAAATATCCTTAATGAACATCGATGCAACAATTCTCAACAAAATTTAGCAAATCATATAGAAAAATATATTTAAAAGATAGTGCACCACGATCAAGTGGGTTTTATCCCAGGGATGCAAGGTTGTTTCAACATCTGGAAATTAATAAATGTCATTCACCATATCAACAGACTAAAAGTTAAGAATCACATGATTATTTCAATAGATGCAGATAAAATACAGTATCCCTTCATGCTCAAAACACTAGAAAAAATTGGGGTAGTGGGATCATTCGTTAACATTGTGAAGGCCATCTATGCTACGCCTATGGCAAATATCATTCTACATGGTGAAAAACTGAAAGCATTCCCCCTAAAAACTAGAACAAGGCAGGGATGCCCTCTTTCACCACTTCTATTCAACATTGTTCTTGAGACTCTAGCCAGAGCAATTAGACAAACCAAAGAAATTAAAGGGATACGAATTGGAAAAGAGGAACTCAAACTATCCCTGTTCGCTGATGACATGATTATATATTTAGAGGGACCGGGAAATTCCACCAGAATACTCTTAGAACTCATTAGTGAATTCAGTAAAGCAGCAGGTTACAAGATCAACGCTCATAAATCCAATGCATATTTTTTGTCTTTTATTTTTTTTAAATTTTAATTAAAAATCATAAATTTACATAGGAAATAGTAACAAAAACGGCATGGTATTGGTATCAAAATAGACAGGTAGATCAATGGTACAGAATAGAGGACATGGACACAAACCCAAATAAATACAATTTTCTCATACTAGACAAAGGTGCCAAAAATATGCAATGGAGAAAAGATAGCCTCTTCAACAAATGGTGCTGGGAAAACTGGAAATCCATATGCAACAGAATGAAATTAAACCCCTATCTCTCACCCTGCACAAAACTCAACTCAAAATGGACCTCGGAATCAGACCAGAGACCCTGCATCTTATGGAAGAAAAAGTAGGTCCAAACCTTCAACTTGTTCGCTTAGGATCAGACTTCCTTAACAGGACTCCCATAGCACAAGAAATAAAAGCAAGAATCAACAACTGGGATAGATTCAAGCTGAAAAGCTTTCTCTCAGCAAAGGAAACTATCAGTAATGTGAAGAGAGAGCCTACAGAGTGGGAGAATATCTTTGCCACTCATACTTCAGATAGAGTGCTAATATCCAGAATCTATAAAGAACTCAAAAAACTCTACACCAGGAATACAAATAATCCAATCAACAAATGGGCTAAGGAAGTGAACAGACACTTCACAGAATAAGATGTACAATCAACAGATATATGAAAAAATGTTCATCTCTAGTAATAAGAGAAATGCAAATCATAACTACCCTGAGATTTCATCTCACCCCAATTAGAATGGCGATTATCAAGAACACAAGCAACAACAGGTGTTGGTGAGGATGTGGGGAAAAAGGTACACTCATACATTGCTGGTGGGGTTGCAAATTAGTGCAGCCACTCTGGAAAGCAGTATGGAGATTCCTCAGAAAGCTTGGAATGGAACCACCATTTGACCCAGCTATCCCACTCCTTGGCCTATACCCAAAGGACTTAAAATCAGCATACTACAGAGATACAGCCACATCAATGTTCATAGCTCATCAATTCACTATAGCCAGATTGTGGAACCAACCTAGATGCCCTTCAGTTGGTGAATGGATAAAGAAACTGTGGCATGTATATACAATAGAATATCACTCCGCCATGAAGAATGATAAAATTATGGCATTTGCAGGCAAATGGATGAAATTGGAGGATATCATGCTAAGTGAGATAAGCCAATCTCAAAAATCTAAAGGACGAATGTTCTCACTGATAAGCGGATGAAGACATATAAGTGGGGGTAGGAGGGGTTAGCATTAGGTTTAGGGTTAGGTTTAGGGTTAGGGATAAGGAGGGTGGTAAGAATGGAGGAAAGAAGGACTGTATAGAGGGAAAAGAGGGTTGGGAGAGGTGGGGGGAAGGGAAAATAACAGAATGAATCAAACAACATAGGCCTATGTAAATTTATGATTTTTAATTAAAATAAAAAAAAACTATCCTTATTTTGAATGTTAGGGATTTTCATTTTAGTAAGCCTTGGTTGGACCTGTTGTGATTTTGTGCATTTGGTGTTCTGTAAGCCTCTTGTATTTGATTTTCCACATCATTCTTCAGGTTTGGGAAATTTTCTGCTATTATTTCATTGAATAGGTTGTTCATTCCTTTGGTTTGTATCTCTGTGCCTTCCTCAATCCCAATAATTCTTAAATTTGGTCTTTTCATGATGTCCCATAGTTCTTGGAGATTCTGTTCATGATTTCTTACCATCTTCTCTGTTTGGGCAACTTTATTTTCAAGATTAAATATATTGTCTTCATTGTCTGAGGTTCTGTCTTCCAAGTGGTCCAGTCTTTTGGTGATGCTTTCCATTGAGTTTTTTATTTGGTTTATTGTTTCCTTCATTTCAAGGATTTCCATTTGGTGTTTCTTTTGAGAGTCTCTATCTCTTTGTTGAAATGATCTTTAGCTTCCTGCAGATGCTCTGTCAGTTTATTGGTATTATCATTCATTGCCTGCATTTGCTCTCTTATCTCATCCTTTTTTTCACAAATCATCTTAATCATGTATAATCTGACGTCCTTTTCTGACATTCCTTCCAACATACTGTCTTTGGATTCTATTACTATAGAATGTAGATTTGTTTGGATCATTTTCTTCTGTTGTTTTTTCATGTTGTTCATGTATCTTCCCCTCTATCAGTGGAGATCTGGGGCATTGCATATTTCCCCCTATAGGCTTATAGTGGCCCTATAGCTTTCCAAAACCCTTTCTTTAAGGGGAGATCCATATTAGCAGTGCCCAATTCAGACACTATGCAATCGAAGACCAAACAGCCCCTATGAGGACAATAAAAAAATTGTCATAATGAACAGAACAAGTTCAAATATTATCTTCAGTAAAGCAAGCAGATTTGCAATAAGGTCTGCAGTTTCAAATGGAGGACAAAGAGGATGCAGAGGGATGTAGAATGTGGCTGTTAATGGGATAACAAAAGAATACACAGAAGTTCTAGATAATAAAAAGGGTGAGAGTAATAAAAAGAAATTGGATGTCAGCATGCAAAAAAGGGAGAAAGAGACTCTGAGGGAACAGGTAAACAAAAGGAAAAGAGAGCAAGAAAAGTAAAGAAATAAAAACTTACAATTTTTCAATAAGGAGAAAAAAGAAAATCTACGGTATAACAGTCATATAGTAATGAAACCTCCCAGAGTTCAGTAGCCTGATGCAGGAGAGGTACCTCATAATGAGCTTCAAGCCTCCAGCAGGCGTCTCAGGATGGGTTTTGCCCCACCTTAATATTGGGGCTTCCAGGATTATCCAAGATGTCCACTCTGGCTTCCAAATGTGTTGGCAAATGGGGAGCTGCAGCTCAGGGTGTGGATGTGGTCAGCTGGAGGTCCTGGAGGCGGGATACCTTTGGTCAGGCAGGGGTCCTGGAGGTCGGGTGTGTTTAGTGTGGTTGTGGGATCCTGGAGGCCGGTTGCAATCAGTTGGTCTGGGGTCCCGGTGGTAGGGCACAGTCTGTTAGTCTGGGAGTCCTGTCAGCAGGGAGCAGTCAGTCAATGTGAGGGCCCCAGAGGCAGGGAGTGATTGTTTGGGCTGTGGAATCCTGCAGATACTGTAGCAGTGAACTTCCAGGCAACAGCAGGCAGCTGGTGCTCCACTGGCGGTTGGTGATCAGTTTGCTGACTGTTGTCGGAAGTTTGGGAGGTGAACCTCATGCGTTTGGTGTAGGATAGGTGTAAGGCAGATGATGGACAGGCCAGAAGCAGGCAAATGGCAGATGATAGGTGCCAAGAAACAGATATCCTCTGCTTGAAACCAGAGTTATGGAGCTACACAGAACACAGCCTCCCTCTAGTTTGCCATCTTGGATCTTCCTGTTTACTTCCTTATTAATAATTAATCAGCATCCATGACCCCACTTTCCAGTGGGAGAGCTGGAACCATGCCAGTAACTTCCAGCTCCTCTGTCCTTTTCCCCTGCCGTGGAGGCCACACTCCTGAAGCATGGGCCTGTTTTTAAATTTTTAAAATTTTAACTTTTTCTTTTAGTACCTGGGATTGAACCCAGTAGTGCTTAACCCCTGAGCCACAACTGTTGCCGCCCACAGCAACAATTCCGTGGGAATTTATTGGAGGTGGACTGGGAATGAACTACTTTTATCATCTTTATCTGGGCTACTTCCTTGCTTGCTTGTTCACTAGTTTATAGAGAAAGAGAGGCTTTGCTTAGAAGAAGAGAGACTTTGCTTAGAGGAAGAGAGGTTTTGCTTAGAGGAAGAGAGGTTTTGCTTAATTTTAGAGGTGCTATGCTTTCAGAGATCTGCTTCTTAGAGGTGAGTCACTTCTTGGAGGTGCGGGGTGCGGCGTACGGCGTGCAGCCTGCAGCCTGCGTCCAGCAACCTGCAACCTGTGACCCCCACCCAGGTGAAGAGAATGTCTTACATACCTAAGGCAGCCAATCAGCTTAGGATTAGCACAATTGAAGCACACCCCACGGTACCAATCAAGAAAGAATGAGGAATATCTGTTGACCACTAGCGCAGAGGAGACATTAACTAATTAGGCAGAAGGTCATAAGAGATCGCACCATATTAACACTAATTATGCGCCACCTCTTGGCTCAATGCCAGCTGCCATCTTAGAGCTGCTTAAACATGTCTCTGCATCTCCCCCTCTTTTAGTTAGTAAAAGGTGAAGAAAACTCTAATGGATGCGTGATGGCTATCACTACATCTGGATTGTTTGTGCCTGTCTCAGGTATCCACATGTCCTACTGACATTCTTTCCCATCATTGGATTACCCAGAAGCTTGATATTATTGTCTTGGCTCCTGTCTTAGGTTGATATGTCAGCCACACAAGACTTTCCCGTCCTTGACTACCAGCTGTCCATTTGAGACAACCAAGCAGTTCTGGCTTCTAAGGTGGCAAGTGCACATCATCTTGGTGTTTATCAATGGCTGAGTGATCATTAACTTGTCTGACAAATCTTGTTGGCACCCACACTGGAGAGGTTGCATCCTGTGGAAAGATACAAACAGATCCTCACCCCCATATTAACACCGGGTCTGGACCCTTCCACGTCCCTGTAAGAACATCTTTCCAGCAGGCTAGTGGTTTGTTTTGCTGATGAGGATTCCAATGTCTGTCTCCAGCAGAATAACCCTCTGAATCCATAGTTAAAAAATTTAAAGTAAAAAGAGCTATAGCCAATCGATCTCTGGGGGTAACCCAATCTTCCCCTTTTCGTTTTAAAAGCATGAGCTTAAGCATTTGATTAGCATGTTCCACTATGCCTTGGCCTTGAGGATTACAAGGAATTCCAGTTTTATGAGTAATTTGAAACTTGAGACAATACTGAGTAAAAGATGATGAAGTATAAGCAGGGCCATTATCTGTCTTAAGCATTTTAGGAATGCCCATAGCTGCAAAAGCTTGTAAGCAATGAAAGATAACATCTTTAACTTTTTCCCTGGAATGGAGAGAAGCAAAAATCAATCCTGAACATGCGTCAATAGACGTGAATAAATTTTAGTTTACCAAAGCTGGGATCATGAGTAACATCCATCTGCCACAAATGATTGGGTAAAAGCCCTCTGGGATTGATGGCTACATGTGGAACTGGAGAATGAATAACACAAGATTGGCATCCCTTAATAATAGTTCTAGCTTGTTCCTTAGTTATTTTAAATCTGCGTCATAATGTTGTCCTGTTAACATGAAATTCAGCATGAAATGGAACGGCCTGTTCTACTGAAGAAAATATAAAAATAGTTTGAGTTGTAAGATCAGCTTTATGATTACTGTCATGTAGAGGACCAGGCAAATTGGTATGAGCTCTTATATGTCCACATTTGGCTTCAACAAGGACAGTTGTCCTCCATGGTTGATGGTTATACATCTGCAAATTCAACCAGTTGTGGATTGATTTGTGTAGAAAAAATTATTGCACATATAATAACTTTCTTTCTTGACATTCTCTAAACAGTACAGTACAACAATTATTTACATAGGATTACATTCCATCAGGTTTCTCAGTAATCTAGAGATAAGTTAAAGTTCACACAAGGATGCACATTCATTATATGCAAACACTACACCATCTTAAGTCCTTCAGATTAGCATTCGAGGGTTTTAGGATTTCCAGGGGCATCTTGGGACCAGATCCCTGGAGCTGCCAAGGGGTGACTCTACTGCCCAGAAATTTCCCAATGGCTGATAGCATGGTTTTTACCATTTTGTGAGCAGTTATAGGACCGTCACTGTCCCTTCACATCCACCAAGTGGGTGGGTCAGAGTTGTGAACTCAGGACATGGTCAGGAGGCAGAAAGCAGATTGAAGTTGGGTCACAGGAGGAATTCTTTGATTGAGAGGCCCAGATCTCACCAAATTCAAGGGAACAGGCAGGATGATACTAGAGATATTTAATCACCTGTATGCTTAGGAACTGAACCAATCAGAGCAGACCTACCTAGACTGTGCACTGACCCTTGAGTGGCTGGGTCCTGGGAAGGGCAATGGCAGCTGAGGGAGGAGGGTCTTGTGGGAGACACCTACGTACCAATCTGCATCTAAGCATCTCATGGTGTAACAACTGAGGTGTCTGGTGACTAATATCAACCCTGGTATGGATGTGCTTGACAGCTTCGAGAGAAATACGGGGATGTGTTCACGGTGTACCTGGGCCCAAGGCCTGTGGTCGTGCTGTGTGGAACAGAGGCCATACGGGAGGCCCTGGTGGACCAGGCTGAGGATTTCTCTGGCCGGGGAACACTGGCCATCATTGAGCCTATCGTCCAGGGATATGGTGAGGACCTCGAAGACGCTGGGATGGGGAGGGTGGAAGATGGGACCTGGGAAAGGGGAGTCTGAGAAGAGAGGACAAGGGGTGGGACCTGACCCAGTCTCCTTCAACTTCCTCTGCAAATCCTGCCTCACTTACCTCCAGGTGTGGTCTTTGCCAATGGAGAACGCTGGAAAACCCTTCGGAGATTCTCTCTGGCCACCATGAGGGACTTTGGGATGGGAAAGCGAAGCATTGAGGAACGGATTCAGGAGGAGGCTCAGTGTCTGGTGGAGGAGCTGCAGAAATCCAAGGGTGAGAACCAGGGATGCACAGGAAAGAAGACATGGAACAGAGTGGGATGTGGGGTGCACAGCAATGGAAACACGAGAGGTATGCATGGGCAGAAAAGGACAGAGACAGAGATGGAGAATCAGAGAGAGATGGGAATAGAGATGAATAGAGAAGGGATGTGGGAAACCAAGAGAGATAGGGGAAGAGGAGTGAGGTTTTTAGTGTCCAAGACAGATGAATGATTAGTAGGCTCTTACCTTGCATGCAGAGAAATCAATTTTTGGATTGCTCATATGTGTCCAAGTCAAAAATAGGACCTACATAAAAGAAAGCAAAGAGCAAGGACAGACATTTCCAAGTTACGACGTGTGTTTCCCTTCCCTTGGGGGAAGCGCTGGTGAGCAAGGAGTCAGGAGCTGTGCTCTGCTCAGGGAAGCCCAAGGGCACTGCCGGGATTCTAGATTCTTCATAGCAGGGGGCATAGTTGGCAGGTCCACTGTCAGCTGTCCATCTCATCTGGACCAGGTCTTCATCATCTCTTATCAACACTTCTCAGGAGACTCTGAGACATCCATGTAGAAGCTGGAGGGAGTGAAAGGGACAGAGATTGATAAGGACAGAGGACAGAGTGACAGAGAGACAGGAAAGGAGAGGGACGGAGGGAAGAAAAGAAAGAGAAAAATGAGAGAGAAGAAGAGAATGAGAGAGATCAAAAGAGACAGAGGAAGAGAATCTGAGACAGACAATTGAGGGACAGACAGACAAGCCTCAGAGAAAGGTTTACAGAGGAATGAGAGAAAACAGCTGAGAGCAGAGAGAGGGTCACACTCACCTGAGGTCCTGGGCTCCCGAACCCTCCTTCTCAGCCTCGGAAACCAGGACTGTGCCTGCCAACACAGGCATCAGTGTGAGGCTTGATGAGATATGGGAAGTGAAGAATGATTCATGCAGGACCAGAGAGCCCCTGGGCTGGAGAGAAGAGAGGACGTGGGTGTGAGAGGGAGGGATGCAGCCATGGGGCTTTAAATCTGCACAAGGCATGGAGTGAACAAGGCCCTGCACCCTGCCTGGAGGCCTTTACTCTCTGAGCTCACACAGTCAGAGATGGGCTGAGAGGACAGTCAGGGTAGGATCCTGCAGCGCTGGCTCTGTCTCTGTGTACTTGGGTGTGACTCCTGCCCTTGGTAATGAGAAGCTGTGCAAGCTTCCATTACTCATCCTTCTGTCCACCTGTAAAGTGGAGGTAGTCATAGAAGAGCATCTCGCTGAGAAAGTTTTGTGCAAAGTGAATGAAAGCGTAAGACCTGACACAGAGTCTGTGCCAGTGTGAGCTGTTAGGATTGCTCTACTTCAGAGCAGTAGAAGATGGGGCACCATGTAGAATGTCCCCAGTCTCTGGAGTCTCTGACCTGGGACCTGCTGCCTTATCCTCCTAGGAGCCCTCCTGGACCCCACCTTCCTCTTCCAGTTCATTACCGCCAACATCATCTGCTCCATCGTCTTTGGAGAACGCTTTGACTACAAAGATCGAGAGTTCTTGCGGTTGCTGGACATGATCTATCAGTCATTTGCACTGATCAGCTCCTTCTCCAGCCAGGTGAGTTGCAGGAGGTGAGGAGGATGAAAGGGGAGGTGGGAAAGGGTGGTTTAATCTGTGGGCACAGAAATGCAATAGGAGCACATGGAGAGAGGGATGTTGAGACCTGGAGGGAGAGCTGGGGGAGGGAAAAGGGAGATGGAGAGAGAGAAATGGGAGAGAAGGGGAGGCTGAAAGACGGGGTCAGAAAGTCTCAGAAAAGGAGGGCTTGGCTGTTGCAGGATAGGTAGAATTGATAGGGTCCAAATGGTCAATGCTCTCTACTGCCAGTACAATGCCCACCAACATGACAGGTGGTATATTTACTCAACTAGGGAAAACAATTCTCAAATTCATTTGGTAGATAAAAGTCCCAGAATATCCAAAGCAATAATGAGTTAGAAGAGCAGCAGTGGAGGCTTCAGGATACCTGGTGTCGAATCACACTGCAGAGTGACAGTAAGGAACAGCGTGGTGTCGGCGTTAGAACACTCACCGAGACCCGTGGAAAGGAATGAAAGGCAGGAGACAACTCCACAGAGACTCAGTCACCTGACACTTCACACAGGTGACAAAATGCAGGTTGGAGACATCTAAAAAATGGTACTGAGAAAAGTGGGTGTCTGTTTGCAGAACATTCCAACTAGATTCTTATTTCTCACCCCACAGAAACATCAACTCAACGTGGATCAAGACCTACAGGAATTAGAGCAGAAACTTTGCAAGGGCTAGAAGAAAATGTAGGGACAGAATGCAACACTGGCTCAGGCATCACCTTCCTTAACAATAGTTCTAAAGCTCAAGATATAGAAAATGAAAAAGTGGAATCCACCATATGAAAAAGTTTCTGCCCAGCAAAGAAAACTATCTAGAGCATGAGAGAGAGAGAGCCTGCAGAATGGGTTGAAATCCTTGCTAGTTACTCCTCTGAGAGGACATTAATGCCCACAATAAGGAAAGACTTCAAAAAGCAACACCATAAAATAACCCAATTGATAAATGGGCAAAAGAGCTAAATAAACCTCTCTCAGGAGGACAAATAAAAATGGCCAACAAACACATGAAAAAATGTTTAACTTCGGTAGTAATCAGGAAATGCGAATGAAAACTGCACTGAGATTTCCTCTCACTCTTGTGAGAATGGCAATCATCAAGAATACAAATAACGGAAATTGCTGGTTAGGATGTGAGGAAAAGGTCGACTCGTGTATTTTTAGTGGCAAGGCGAATTAGAATGATCACTTTGGAAAGTATCATAGAAATTCCTCAAAAGATTAGAAATGGAAGCACCACATGACCCAGATGTCCCAATCCTTGGCATTAATCCAAAAGATATAAAATCGGCATACTATAGCGATACATGAATTTTAACATTTGTAGAAGTACAATTCATAATAGTTATACTTTGAAACTAATCCATCTGCTAATCAACAGACTAAGATGAAGAAAATGAGGTATCTGTACACATCTGGAGTTCTACTCAGTCACAAAAAAGAATGTAAACATATGATTTTCAAGTAAATGAATGGAACTGGAGAACATCATGTTAAGTGAAACAAAGCAGATTCAGAAAGTTAAGGGTTGAATGTTTTTTTCCTAGTATGTAGAAACCAAAGGGCAGGGAAGAATAGATATTAAACATGGGGTGACTGTCAAAAACAGAAGGAAGAACTGGACTACAGGTGGTGCACACCTGTAGTCTTATTGGCTCCAGAGGCTGAGGCAGGAGGATTGCAAGTTCAAAGCCAACCTTAGCAACTAAGTGAGACACTTAGCAAGTCAGTGAGATCCTGTCTCTCAATAAAATAAAATATAGGGCTGAGGATGGGGATCTGTGATTAAGTGCTCCTGGGTTCAATTCCCAAGGCCAAAAAACAAAAGGAAAGACCTGTAGAGTAGAGAAAAGGGATTGAGAGAGACAGAGAAGGGGAGGATGTGGGGAGTACTGGAGTTGAAATCTAAGGAATTCTGCTATGTCTGTGTACAAATGTATAATCCTGTATAATTATAATCCTGTATAATCCTAATGTATATCCTGTACTGATTAAGATAATGGTAGCACGAATAGAAAGGGGAAGGGTAGAGTAGAGGTAGTGGGTGTGGAGGGAGGGTGAAGGAAGGGAGGGTTCTGGGAATGAAATTGATCCAGTCACGGTTTGTGCATGTTTGAAAACGGCATAGGGAAGCACAGGGTAGGCATGAATTCAAGGCGCCAAAATGTTTAAAAAATCAAACAAACAAACAAAAAAAAAAAAACAAAAGAAAAAAGTGAAGAAGAACTTGGGAGAAAGAATAAAGGAAGAGAGGACAGAGAGACAGGGAAGAGAGGTTGATTCTGATGAGGAGTGGAGGAGGGAAGGAGGGAGGGAGAGAGGGAGAGAGGCAGAGAGAAAGAGAGGCAGAGAGAGATGGGGATTCCCGAGTGGAGTTGGGCCCTGGATGGCTCCCCCTCCCCATGACCAGCTGGCTCAGCCCTTGGGGGACCTCACTACCCCTTCCTTCATGTAGGTGTTTGAATTATACTCCGACGTCCTCAAGCACTTTCCTGGCACACACAGGCAAGTCTACAAAAACCTGCAGGAAGTCATCACCTTCATCAACCACAGTGTGGAGAAGCACCGTGCAACCCTGGACCCCAGCAACCCCAGAGACTTCATCGACTCCTACCTGCTCCGCATGGATAAAGTGAGGCCTGGGGAGGGGAGTGGGGAGGGAAAGGAAGATGAAGGGAAAGGAAGGAGGAACTGAAATGAGAGGAGGAGGGGACAGGACGCAGGTGGATGGAGAAATACAGGGCAAGGACAACAAGAAAGAGGAAAAGACCCTGAGAGGCAGAGGAGCCTGGGGGATGAAGACCAAGACACAAGCCAAAGAGATGGAGAGAGACACCAGGCGAGGCAGAGTGAGGAGGCTGAGGGAGACAGAGACACGGGGTGTCCATGCTGAGAAGGAGGGGCCCCAGGGGCGAGACCCAGGACAGAGGGAGGCCGGCAGGCGGGATGAGTCCTCAGTGGGCTCTGGTCCTGCCTGCCCCTCCCTATTCACCCACCTGATCCAGGAGAAATCCAACCCGCACAGCGAGTTCCACCACAAGAATCTCACCTTGACCTTGCTGTCCCTCTTCTTTGCTGGCACTGAGACCACCAGCACCACTCTGCGCTACGGCTTCCTGCTCATGCTCAAGTACCCCCATGTTGCTGGTGGGTCAGGGACGGGCGTGTGGGGAGGGTCCTTGGATCTTCTCTTAGGCTGCAGAGTGGGGGCTGGGGTCCTTCATGGATGAGAGGCAACCTGACCTCCTTTTCAGGAGCTCTGCAGGTTCTGGGTGGTCTCCGCTAAGCCAATCCTGTTGGTGATGGGTGAATGACAAGTCTGACAACCTGTTCTTCCAGTGCTTTCTCCCATCCACCATCCATCTGTCCATCTTTTATTGATTAATCCACTTGTACTTTCACTGATTGCTTTGTCTGCAATGCATCCATGGACATATAATTTCATTCATGAGCTGATGCTATGTACAAGGACAGTTGAGTGCTCTATTGGTCACTGATGACTTGGCTCATTCATTCCTTCATGCAGGCCCCCAGCCATTTTTTTTATGAACTGGGTTTTTTTTCCTTACTCTTCTATCAACCATCTTCTCATTCTTCCTACATGTATCCATCCATCCATTTCCACATTTAACCACTTAATGATTCCTTCATTTATTCATCCCTCTACACACCAATGCATTTATTCCTTTGTTTACTCATTCATGAATTGATCTGTTCACACAATGCCCATGAATGCAACTTGCATGTGATTATTGATTCATTGGGTTCACTGATTTATTTGTCAAGGAATCGTTTCTTAATTGATTGTTTATTTGATCCATCTATTGATTGATAAGCTGAACAAACACATTCATTCATTGGTTTGTTCAATGCATTAATTGTCAGTTTTTTTCACTCAGGAATTGATCTGTTGTTTTTTTATGCATTCTTGTCTTCATCCAGTTGCTCTTGGATTAATCCATTGACTTAGTCCACTGTGATAGTTGTGAGAATTTGGCACAGAGTTTTCCTGTAATGAACACACATATACACACACACACTCACACACACACAAACTGGATCATTTTCTATTCATTCTTAAGGGTGAAGTTTCAACAAGTTCTTATTTTGGAGTTTTTAATAAAAAATTCCTTGTAGGGTTGTGGTGGATGTGGGGTTCTGAGTGTGTGTGTGTGTGTGTGTGTATGTGTGTGTTTGTGTGTTTGTGCATGCACATGCCTGAAAGGTTTCTGAACATATAGGAGACAATTTATTGAATTACTTGAATGCGAAAAGGTTGGAAATCTCATGCTGTTGCTCTCTCTCCTCCCATCACCCCAGCTGTCTGCTCTAAAGTGTATCAATGGTCTCAGCTTTTCCCATAGGATTTTCCCAGCTCACTGACCCCTGAAAACAGTGTCTCTGGGGAAATCTATGTGAAACGAGGCTCACAGATCCCCTTTTTGGTGCAGAAAGGGTCCAAAAAGAGATTGAGCATGTGATTGGCTCACACCGCCCACCAGCCCTAGAAGACCACTCCAGGATGCCATACACAGAGGCGGTCATCCACGAGATTCAGAGATTCACTGACCTCATCCCCATTGGTGTGCCTCATGTGGTCACCAAGGACACTTATTTCCGAGGATTCATCATCCCCAAGGTCAGTCCTGCAGGCTGCCCATCTCTGTGTGGGCGTCCTCTGTTCCCCTAGCCCACCATCTCAACCTCTTGTGGGCTTCTCCATAGTACCTCCGTGTTTTAACTTTTAGTTTGTTTTACCTGTTTGTTTTTTGTTTGTATGTGAGAACCAGGGAATGGCAACATTTAAAAAATGTTTTTATTAGTGCATTAGAGCTGTAGATAACAGAGGAGTTTAGGATGAGATAATCACTCATGCATTGAGTATAAATTGCTCCATTCCATCCCCTGTGCTTCCCCTTACCCTCTTCTCCTCCCTCCACAGTTTCCACTCCTATATTCTAGTGGTCTTGCTTTAATTTGTTTTTTTTTTTTTTACATTGGTGCTTTATAAATACACGTAAAGGTGCAATGAGTATGGTATGTTCACATATGTGCAGAGCATGATTTTGTCAATTTGATTCTGCAGTTCCTCCCTTTTCCAGTTCCTCCTCCCTCCCCCTCAGTCTCCTTCCTCCACTCCACTGATGTCCTTTCTGTTTTCATTGGACCTGCCCCTCCACTTATTTTCCTTACTTTGCTCTAGCTTCTGCATATAAGAGAACATTGAACCCTTGACTCTGTGTCTTATTTCACTTAGTATGATGTTCTGCAGTTCCATTAATTTATTATCAACTTACACCATTTCATTCTTCTTTATATCTCAGTAAAACTCCATTGTGTATATATACCACATTTTCTTCATCTGTTCATCTGTTGATGGGCATCTGGGTTGGTTCCATAACATGGATATTGTGATGTGCTCTGCTATAAGCACAGATGTGCCTGCATCACTATAGTATGCTGATTTTAGTTCTGTTGGATAAATAACAGAGAGTGGAATTACTTGGTCACATGGTGATTCCATTCCCAGTCTTTTGAGGAATCACCATATTGCTTTCCAAAATGGTTGCAGTAATTTTCAGTCCCACCACATTGTATGAGTATACTCTCCCCACACATGCAGGCCAGCACTTATTATTACTTGTGTTCTTGATGACATGGCAATGTCCTTTGATGTTTTAACCTTTCCTCAGAACACTGAAGTATACCCTATCCTGAGCTCTGCTCTCCACGACCCCCGTTACTTTGAAAAACCAGATGCCTTCAACCCTGACCACTTTCTGGATGCCAATGGGGCACTGAAGAAGAATGAAGCTTTTATTCCCTTCTCCATGGGTAAGCTGGACCTGGGATCCCTTCTCAGACCCCAGGGGTAGGTCCTCTCCTCTCCTGCAGACAATGATAGGTGTTCGTTTGTGCAGCCCTTAGCACATTCCAGTTGGTTTACCTGCACTGTCCCATTCAATCTTCACTACAACCCCATGAGGAGACTTGAGAAGTGAGATGATGACCTAAGGCACCTCTTGATAAGCAGGACGTTGGATAAGTGGTGGAAAATCTCTAGATGTGAGCAAAGTAACCGTTAAAAAAGCAATAACTAAAAACTAATGCATGGCTGGAGATAAAGCTCAGTTCAGAGTGCAGCCTGTCAAAAACAAGGCCATATATTCAATTCTGAGCAGAGGAAAAAAAAAAAAAAAAAAAGGAGAGGGGAAAAACAGCAAGTAAAAATTAATGCAGCACTGAGTCCAGGGGACAAAAGGGAATGCATCCGACAAATCACATAAAGACACAGATCCTGCCCCAGGAAATTTATAGTCCGGCAGCTGAGATAGACATTCATCAGAGTGTCCCAAATAATAATCCAATTAAAAGATTTAATGCCTGTCCTGAGCTAACCAGGGCCTGGCACAAAGGACACACCAACAGGGGCATGTATTATCATTAATCAGGCATTGGGAGAACCAAGCAGGATATACTGAGTAATATTGGTGGGTAGGTGAGGAACAGGTCAGCTGAGAAACTGGTTTCCAAGCAGAGGCCTAGTGGGCGAGTGTTGATCAACTCCAGGAAAGAAGGTTCCAGGTGGAGGCAACAGCAGGGCAGAGCCAGGTGGTCCATTAGAGTAAGTGTAGGACACTCGGAATGGATTAGAAAGTGGCTGAGGGCCAGGAGCTCAGCTGGCTGGACCTCATATCCTGAAGTAGTGAAGTTTGAGAGAGTTCCACCCAGTAGCAGGACACATGGTGTTACAGACAGAAAGGAACCTACAAGCAGAAACAGCTGGGTTGGTCCAGTTCCACGTGGCTGCCAATGGTCAGATCTGAGCAGAGTACAGCGTGCAATTGGTTGAAGCGCAGGGCTGGGACTGGCTGAAGTAAAGGGCTGGGAGTGGCTGAGCCTCGGTTTTCTTTTCTAGGAATCTGCTCTCAGGTTCGGTTGCCATTTTTTTTTTTTTAATATTTACAAAGGGTGCAGGTTACTCCTTGGGGTTTTGGCCAAATTTAACTTGAAGGTCACCCGAGGAAACCACAAGGTCCAGGCTCCTCATTTTTTGGGGGGAGGTAGGATGGCCCCAGGAACAAGTTCCGAAATATAAATGTCATCAGTGACTCAAGTGGTGCTTGGCTTTGTGGATGCAGTCTTCAGTGTCCTCATTCTGTCCTCAGTGAGAGCTGGGAACACCTGGGGTAGTGGGTGAACGTGAGCTCCCCGCCCAATAGTCCTGTCCAGAGAGAGTTGTAGGGAAGTAAGGACTGAAACAAGTAAGCAACCGAGGCATTATGGGGATGAGACAGAGAGCGGACAGAGTCACCAATAGACACAAGGAGATCATGGCACAGAGGAGACAGTCTGTGCGAGACAGAGGGTGAACCTGAGACCACAGAGGAAGGGAGAGGGAGAGTGAGGGGGAGAGAAAAGAAAAGAGCAGAGCAGAGAAGAGAGGTGTGTGTGTGTGTGTGTGTGTGTGTGTGTGCGCGTGTGTGTGTGTGTGTGTGTGTGTGAGAGAGAGAGAGAGAGAGAGAGAGAGAGAGAGAGAGAGAGAGAAGGGAGAGAAGAAGGAGGAGGAGGAGGAGAGGAGGTTAGAGTGGTTTCTTCAGAGGGAGATGAAAAATATGATAGGGTCATAGAGGGATAAATAGATAGATGAGAGAGAGGTGGAATAGAGAAGGAATTTAGATGGAAGAAAGTAAAAAGAGAAGCATATATAAGAATGAACATGAAACAGTGCCTGTTCTGTATGTTTAATGCCCAGGATAGACTTTGCCTGGACAGAAAGAGGAAGTGAGCCAACAGAATGTGAGAGTCAAGGAGATGTCAGAAGGTGTCCAAAGAGAAGGACAGTCCTAGGATGGGGAGGGTGTGTGAGTGGGAGATAAAAAGCATTACCAGTCCTGGAAAAATGTGGGTCACAGAACCAGTTCCAGAAGAACCAGCCCAGACACCTGCCCTGAGTACTTCTATGTTCCCGTGTCCTGCCATCAGGAAATGCCAAGAGGACATGGACCCCTTTGCCAGATACATCCCTGCAGGCACATCTTTGCAGTGGCTGGAAAGGTGCAGGGGATGCCTGGAATCCCACCCTCCACTGGCCTTCCCGGGGCTGTCAGTTTGCATATGAGGAAGCATTGCAGCACCCGGATGCGCTGTGTCCCTGCCTGACTTCAGGCAGACTCTCTCCTCCTTCCCCTATAAACCTGTGGTCTGTAAACAACATGGGTTTTTCACACACCTCGGTGAATCCAGGGGAAGCATAGAAAACCTGCTCATGGGCCCTGGTCCCACTCAGAACTTTTATGAATAATTTTTTGAAAGATTCTCAAAGCTGGTGGTTTTCAGGTTAAACCAGAAGACAACTCAGAGACAGACATAACGCATAGTGCCAGAAACACACAGAGCCATGTTCTCAGAAGCAAAACAAAACCATAGCTAGTACTCTAGGACTCTGAACAGGAGACATGTGTTAAAGAGTGTCTACAATGACTAACTTTACCCTCATAGTAGCCTGTATGATGGTAGTATTCTCATATGAATAATGAAGAACACTATAAAATGTTCAGAAACATGTGCTCACTTGACCTACACACTCTGACACATCCACGCACAGCTGCATCCTTATCTCCTATGGAGCCAATGAACCATTGGTGATGAAACAAAAACTACATTTTCTTTCCAAACCAATGAACATGGCACAAGGTGTGCACCTGGTGTCAGATTTGGGACTCCCTGGGAGTCCATGCTGAATATCAGGTCCAAGGTCAAGCCTGTGATTATCCACTTCAGTGCACAGGTGCCTGGGCTTTGGGGTGTGGTGGGCAAGCACGTGTACTGGCCCCGTGCCCACATGGTGACCCTCTGTGCCCACAGGGAAGCGCATTTGTCTTGGTGAAGGCATCGCTCGCAACGAACTGTTCCTCTTCTTCACCACCATCCTCCAGAACTTCTCTGTGGCCAGCCCGGTGGCTCCCGAGGACATCGATCTCACTCCTAGGGAGAGTGGTGTGGGCAGAGTACCCCCAACATACCAGATCCGCTTCCTTCCTCACTGAATGGGCTGAGGGAAGAGGGCCAAAGGATTCCAGGATCATTGTTTCTATCTCTGTGGAGAACGACCCCCCATGGCCTGCACATCTTCCTGCCTGAGAACCAGCAGCCTCCCTGTCCTAGTTTGCATCAACGGGGGGAAGTCTCCTGTGTAGTCCTACTTCCTTCCCTCACGCTGTAGCTCTTCCAAGGCTCTCAGGCATTCTCCTTTCCTCTATTAATAGAATTGCAGAAGTCAGAAGCAAGCTTGATGATAATCAAGCCCCTTCCTAGGTGTGCATATAGACACTGGGGACAAACGGGGAAACTGGGCTCTAGGTCCTTCTGAACTTCTGCCTCCTAGGCACAGCTCGTGCCGAATAAATTCTCCCTTGCCCAAAATAAGTATGGTTCCATTTGTCGACTCCATGTGCTCCATCATCTCTGCTGAAGGGCTTTGCCTAAGACTGCTCTTGACTGCTCCCCCAGCAGCACCCTGTGGTGGGTGGGGTGACCATGCCCATTTTACAGAACATTAAGAGAGGGCAGGTGGGAGTGTCCTCTCTGAGGTCACAGAACCCAAATTCTCCCACAGTTTCTTCGTCCATATATATATAATATATATATAATATATCCATATATATTATATACACTATATATATATAGAGAGAGAGAGATAAATCAACATAACCCAAACTTGGCCATTATGGAGTATAGAATTTAGTTCATTCCCAAAGGTGTATGAGTATTGCCATCTTGTTCCTGATGCTCATGTCACTGCCCCCAAAACCCCTGTACCCATTGAATAGTCTCTCCTCAGTCCTGTTCGCCCAGGCCCTGCAAACACCACCCTCGTTGCTGTCTCCATGGACATACCTGGCTGGCCCTCTCACATAAAGGAAGCGTCCAACTGTGATCGCGTGTGTCTGACTCTTTTCTTCACACAGCACCTCGAGGTCCCCACCCTACAGACTCGGTCACGCCTGCTGTGGTCCTCCCTGCTCCTGTTCCCAGTTGCCTCTCCCTGTGGATTCTCTCTAGGAAGCGCCTCCTTAGCCCATGTGCCCTGAGCAGCATGGTTCCACAGTGGCACCTTGGGTCTCTGGATATTTTTTTGAAATCTTCTGAAATCAAACCAACATCCAAAGTCCGACCTCCTGCATCAGGAGGGGACCCCACCATTTTGTCCGTGGCTTACTGGTTATCAGGTCCCCAGGTGCCTTTTCAGAGGGACTGCCAGCTCTGTGAAGGGCAGCATGCTCTCTCCTCTGCTGCTGCCATGAGAGCACCCTCAGCCGTGTGAGGCCTCTGAGGGGCATTCAAACTCTTTGGTGAGGTGTGGGTGAATCAATGAATAAACACAAAATCAGCTCCCCTGCCACAAATGGAACCAGACCTCTTGCACCAGCCCATGCCACCTTCTGCATAGGTCACTTTCTTTTAATACCCAGAATGACTTCCTGCTCCCAAAGTGCACAGGGAGGCCCCCTCTTCCTCCCTCATGCTGGAATGCCACCCCTGACGAAAACGGCTGAGAGCCACATAGCAGGGGAACCACTTGAAACCAGCCTGGACACATCCCCTGTCGGCATGTCCTTGGGGGACATGTTGTACATTCCAATGCTTTCCTCATGGAGATGTCTCAGGCAGCTAGTGGCCAATGGGAAGCTGGTTCTGGGACTCAACACTGAGAACTAATCATGTGACCCCACAGTGCCTGCCTCCCTTGGGCTCCCTGCAGAGTTAGTAGGAGCTTTGCCAAGCAGATTCCTGGCATGCCCTCTTCCACTAACCACAGAAATCAAACAAACAAAATCGTCTGTGGTGCAAGAGGAGCAGAAGAACAGACAGCCAGCATAGAGGGGACTATGGTTCTGTCCAGCATCCCACTCTTCATTGTTCTCATTAGCCTCTTTCTTCTCTGGATCTGGGGCCGCCCCAACTCCAAGGGTCACCTGCCTCCTGGACCCTAGCCTCTTTCCTTCCTGGGGAACATTTTGCAAGTCCTTCCAGGAGGTGAGATTGGAGGGGGAAAGAGGAGGAAGGGATGGAATGGGGTTTATTATTTGGTTTATTGTCTCCTTCATTTCAAGGATTTCCGTTTGATATATTTTTTTTTTTTGAGAATCTCTATCTCTTTGTTGAAATGATCTTTTGCTTCCTGCAGGTGCTCTTTCAGCTTATTGGTATTATCATTCATTGCCTGCATTTGCTCTCTTATCTCATCCTTTGCTTTGCGAATCATCTTAATCATGTATAACCTGAAGTCCTTTTCTGACATTTCTTCTAACATACTGTCATTGTAGTCTATTTCTATAGAATCTAGGTTTGTTTGGATCATTTTCTTCCCTTGTTTTTTCATGCTGTTCATGTATCTTCCCCTCTTGCGCTGCAGATCTGGGATATTGCAGATTTTCCCCTATAGGCTTATAGTGGACCTATAGGTGTCCAAAACCCTTTCTTTAAGGGGAGATCAATATTAGCCTCACCCAAATCAGACACTATGCAATCCTAGACCAAATAGCCCATATGGGGATAATAATATCATGTAAAGAAGGGAGAAAGCGACTCTGATGGAACAGGTAAACTGAAGGAAAAGAAAGCAAGAAACGTAAAGAAATAAAAACATAAATTTTTTTTAAAAAAGGAGAAAAACGAATATCTACTGTATAATAGTCATATACTAATGATACCTCCCAGTGTTCAGTAGCCTGATGTATGATAGGTACCTGACAATGAGCTTCAAGCCTCCAGCAGGCGTCTCAGGATGGGATTTGCCCCACCTGAAGATGGGAGAAAAGGTTTCCAGGATTATCCAGGATGGCTGCTCTGGCTTCCAAATGTGATGGCAAATGGGGAGCTGCAGCTCAGGGGTGGACGTGGTCAGCTGGAGGTCCTGCAGACAGGATGCAGTTGGTCTGGCAGTGGTCCTGGAGGTCGGGTGTGTTTGGTGTAGTTGTGGGATCCAGGAGGCCGGGTGCAATCAGTTGGTCTGGGTTCCCAGTGATAGGGCCGAGTCAGTTGGTCTGGGGGTCCTGGCGGCAGGGAGCAGTCAGTTGATGTGAGGGCCCCAGAGGCAGGGAGTGATCGGTTGGGCTGAGGGATCCTGGAGACGGGACTCAGTCAGTCCGGCTAGGGGTCCTACAGGGCCTGGCTGTTGTCTCAAAATGGCGGCAGCCACGTGTAATCAAACCTGCAGGTACTGTAACATTGAACTTCCAGGCAGAAGTAGGCAGCTGGTTCTCCACTTGCGGTCAGCGGTCAATCTGCTGGCAGGTGTCGGATGATCGGGAGGTGAACCTTGAGCGTTGGGTGATGCATAGGGACAAGGCAGGTGATGGACAGGCGAGAGGCAGGCAAATGGCGGATGACAAATGCCTGACGGTGAGCAATCTGCTCTCAAAAAAGGCGTCAATATGTTGGCAGATTGCAAGTGATCACAGGAGACAAATAGGGTAAAGAGAAGGGGCCTGATATTATTTCATTGAATAGGTTGTTCATTCCTTTAGTTTGTATCTCTGTGCCTTCCTCAATCCCAATAATTCTTAAATTTGGTCTTTTCATGATGTCCCATAATTCTTGGAGATTCTGTTCATGATTTCTTACCATCTTCTCTGTTTGGGCAACTTTAGTTTCAAGATTAAATATATTGTCTTCATTGTCTGAGGTTCTGTCTTCCAAGTGGTCCAGTCTGTTGGTGATGCTTTCCATTGAGTTTTTTATTTGGTTTATTGTTTCCTTCATTTCAAGGATTTACATTTGGTGTTTTTTGAGAATCTCCATCTCTGTGTTGAAGTGATCTTTTGCTTCCTGTACTTGCTCTTTCAGCTTATTTGTATTATCATTCTTGCCTGCATTTGCTCTCTTATCTCATCCTTGGCCTCACGAATCATTAATCATGTATAATCTGACGTCCTTTTCTGACATTTCTTCTAACATACAGTCATTGGATTCTATTACTATAGAATCTAGATTTGTTTGGATCATTTTCTTCCCTTGTTTTTTCATGTTGTTCATGTATCTTCCTCTCTAACAGTGTAGATCTGGGATATTGCAGATTTCCCACTATAGGCTTACAGTGGCCCCTTTGTTTAAGGGGAGAGCAATATTATCAGTGCCCAATTCAGACACTATGCAATCCTAGACCAAACAGCCCCTATGAGGACAATAACAAAATTGGCATAATGAACAGAACGAGTTCAAATATTATCTTCAGTAAAGCAAACAGATTTGCAATAAGGTCTGCAGTTTCAAATGGAGGATAAAGAGGATGCAGAGGAATGCAGAATGTGGCTGTTAATGAGATGACAAAAGAATACAAAGAAGTTCCAGATAATAGAAAGGGTGAGAGTGTAAGCAAAAGAAATTGGATGTTAGCATGCAAAAACAGGAGAAAGAGACTCTAAGGAAACCGGTAAACAAAAGGAAAAGAGAGCAAGAAAAGTAAAGAAATAAAAAACCTAAAATTTTTCAATAAGGGGAAAAAAGAAAATCTAAAGTATAACAGTCATATAGTAATGAAACTTCCCAGTGTTCAGAAGCCTGATGCAGGCAAGGTACCTCATAATGAGCTTCAAGCCTCTAGCAGGCATCTCAGGATTGGTTCTGCCCCACGTAAAGATCGGGGCTTCCAGGACTATCTGAGATGGCCGCTCTGGCTTCGAAATGTGTTGGCAAATGGGGAGCTGAAGCTCAGGGTGTGAATGTGCTCAGCTGGATGTCCTGGATGCGGGATGCGATTGTTCAGGCAGGGGTCCTGGAGGTCGAGTGTGTTTGGTGTAGTTGTGGGATCCTGGAGGTGGGTTGCAATCAGATGGTCTGGGGTCCCAGTGATAGGGTGCAGTCAGTTGGTCTGGGGGTCCTGGCGGCAGGGAGCAGTCAGACAATGTGAGGGCCCCAGAGGCAGGGAGTGATTGTTCACCTGTGGGATCCTGCAGGTACTGTAGCAGTGAACTTCCAGGCAACAGCAGGCAGCTGGTGCTCCACTGACAGTCGGCGATCAGTTTGCTGACTGTTTTCAGATGATTGGGTGGTGAACCTCTTGTGTTGGGTGAGGATAGGTGTAAGGCAGGTGATGGAGAGGCCAGAGGCAGGCAAATAGCAGATGATAGGTGCCAAGAAACAGATATCTTCTGCTGGAAACCAGAGTTACGTAGCAACACGGAACACAGCCTCCCTCTAGTCTGCCATCTTGGATCTTCCTGTTTACTTCCTTATTAATAATTAATCAGCATCCATGACCCCACTTTCTAGTGGGAGAGCTGGAACCGTGCCAGTAACTCCCAGCTCCTCTGTCCTTTTTCCCTGTCATGGAGGCCACACTCCTGAAGCATGGGCCTGTTTTTAAATTTTTTTAAATTTTAACTTTTTTTTTTTTTAGTACCTGGAATTCAACCCAGTAGTGCTTAATCCCTGAGCCAAAACTGTTGCCGCCCACAGGAACAATTCCGTGGAAATTTATTGGAGGTGGACTGGGAATGAACTATTTTAATTATCTTTATCTGGGCTACTTCTTTGCTTGCTTGCTTGTTCCCTAGTTTATAGAGGAAGAGAGGCTTTGCTTAGAGTAAGAGAGGCTTTGCTTAGAGTAAGAGAGGCTTTGCTTAGAGGAAGAGAGGCTTTGTTTAGAGTAAGAGAGGCTTTGCTTAATTTTAGAGGTGCTACGCTTTCAGAGGCGCTACGCTTTGAGAGGTCTGCTTCTTAGAGGTGAGTTGCTTCTTGAAGGTGCGGGGTAAGGCATATGACGTGCAGCCTGCAACCTGCAGCCTGTGGTCCGAAACTGCCACCCAAGTGAAGAGAATGTCTTATATACCAAAGGCAGCTAATCAGCTCAGGGTTAGCACAATTGAAGCACGCCCCACGGTACCAAACCAGAAAGAATGAGGAACATCTGTTGACCACTAGCACAGAGGAGACATTAACTAATTAGGCAAAAGGTCATAAGAGATCTCGCCATATTAACACTAATTATGCGGCACCTCTTGGCTCAATGCCAGCTGCCATCTTAGAGCTGCTTAAACATGTCTCTGCACCCTCAGCCCTTTTTATTTTTTAATTTAGAGAGAGTCTCACTAAAGTTATTTAGGCCCTTTCTAATTACTGAGACTGGTTTTGAACTTGCAATCTTCCTGCTTTTTTCCCAAGCTGGTGGGGTTAGAGGTGAGCACCACTGCACCTGGCCATATGACCCTCTTGAAGGTACTTTCCTTGCCCTGAAGTCTTGGGCACCAACCGTGGCCACACTAGCTGGCCACACTCCAGCTCTCTGTGTCTTACTGCCTCCTGTCTCCATGAGAGTTGTTGATATGAGCAGTAGTCACAATTCCTTACAGATTCTGAAGGAAGTCAAGCTGACCAGGAAGTCTTATGTGTCTAAAAGGAGGTTTAAAAAGTCTTGGTGGCTTTGTAAGATAGTAGAGAAGTGGAATGTGTTGGGAAGGGCCTTGGAGGAGTTTTTCACATCCTCTGGGGAAGGGTGGGTGCTGGCTGAGGTCTGACGCCCCTGTCCACTGCAAGGTTCCAGGACTCTGGGTGCCCTGTGTGTTTATGGAGACAGTCTAGAGTATGCAAAATGCTTTAACATGTGGTTCTCACAGTTGGAGAGTTAAGGTTCTGTCCCAGTGACCCAAGGGTGCTATACCTGGTTCCTCCAGTGGCCATGTCTGGAGATGGTGAGTGAAGGAGATCAGCACTGGTGGGACAGTGGGGAGTGGTCTGGAACCTACTGCCAGCAGTTGCTCTCAGGAGGTTGCGTTGTTCCACCTGTAACTACTGTGATGACCAAATGAGTCAACCCAGTGGCCCTGAATACCTGGCACTGTGGCATGCTCAGGGAGATAAGTGGCAGGACCTGCCCATGAGGAGTTGACAGTCTGGCTGCAGATATAAAATAAATGCAAAAATTAGTTAGGTAACCTTAAGGGTTCACCCTGGTGGTACTGAACACAAGCCAACAAGTAGGAGTCTTAAGATCATTCAGGGTCCAGAACAGGTTTATTCTGTCAGAATTGGACAGAGTGTAATGACTGCATGGAGTTAAGATCAGTGGGGAGGTAACACCCTTTCTGAGGGTGTTGGGGGGAAGGGGAGAAGGAATAGGCCCAGGTGAATGAGGGCATGACATGAAGTAGAGAGGACTCAGGTGTGGAATGATGGCAGCCCAGGGAACAATTGACTGGTCTGCAGCTAGGAGCAGCCATAAGAGAAAGAGTGGTCCAGCTGGCCAGGCAAAATGGTCCCTTGGTGTCTTAGTCTGTTTCCTCTTGCTAGAGCAACGTACCTGAGGCTGGGTACCGTACAGAGTAGCTCACAGTTTTGGAAGGCGACAGTCCAGGATCAGGCAAGTTCTGTTCAGCCTCCGGTGAGGGAAGCCTGAGCTCTGTGACCACATGGTGGAAATGAAGAAATGGAAGTAGCCACATGCAGAAGAGGCCAATCCGCAAGAGTGGCCTCACTGCTATGTCAGGAGCTAGCTCCTTCTCTGAGGGTGCCACCATGACCTAATTTCCTCCCCCAAGGCTGCACCTCTCCTGGCCCTGCCTCTTCTTCACCCTGCTCTCCTGGGTATCGACCTCATGATCCCTGGCACAGGAAATAGGTAAGAAGCCAGAGAGAACTGCCCCAGATGGAAGGCTCTGAATGCCAAATGCTGGTGAGCTCCTGGTGATTCCGAGAAAGAAGCAGCCCAGGTGTCCTAGGCACACTGCGTGTGTGTCTGCAGCCCAATTGGAACACAGATGTCCACAGCCTATGAGCTTGCAGTGGTGCAATTCCAGAGTGCTTGGCTCTCCAAACTGCTGAGTCGACTGGGGCTTGTTGACACGCCCCTTGAAATAGTCTTTCGATGCCTCTGTTTGTGGCTTGGGAAGCCCATGGCTGGTCCCCAAGGCAACTGGTGTGTGGAAGGTGGTTGTGTGGGCTTTTGTCCGCATGGGAGTGTTACAAAGATCAACATCCTAAGGACGATAAAATTCAGCTGGTCAGAGGGAGAGGCACAAAGATCCACTACAGTCTCCAACAAGTGTTGCCATTTTCCTTTTACTATCCATTTTCTAGCTTTTGGTTTCAATTTCATAATGATGCTTCAATATTTCAACTATGATCAGCAAGGTTATGTGTGAATTTGTCCAGTTAGATTTTGTGTGGTGGTGACCAAAACATCTGATGAGAGCAACTTAGAGGAGAAAAAGTTTATTTGTGGCTCACAGTTTCAGAGGTCTCAGTCCACAAATGGCTGACTCCATTTTTGTGGGCCCAAGTGGGTCAGCCAATCATGGTGGAAGGGTCTGGAGGAGCAAACCTGCCCAGGACATGGTGGGGTCAGGATGTAGAGGAGAGGGAAGAGGGCAGGGGGAAGGGACTGCAGGTCTGATGCACCCTTCCAGGACATGCTGCTAGTGACCCAATCGCTCTAAACACAGCCCACCTACCTACAGTTACCAGCCAGTGAGTCCATTCAAGCCAGGATCAGTAAATAGGTTACAACTTTCATAACTGAATCATTTCACCTCTGAATATTCCTGCATTACCAGGAGATATTGAGGGACATTTCATATCTAAACCATAACAAATGCTGTTCCTTTGGGGATTATCTCAGTATTGTCAAATGACCCACTTTTTCTGCTATAGCGGATTGCACCTAGGGGTGCTCTACCACTGAGCCACATCCTCAGCCCTTTTAAAAATTCATGTGTTCATTCATTTATTTATGTATTTATTTATTTCAAGACTAGATTGTGCTCAGTTGTTTAGGCCTGTGTTAAGGTGCTGAGGTTGGTCTTGAATTTGCAATCCTCTTTCCACAACCACCCGAGTTGCTCAGATTAACAGCATGGGTCACCATACCTGGCATTGAAGAACAAATAGAAACCAAAAAACAATTTTTGACACAGATCAGTTATCAGTAAAGTGGTCTTAAGTAGTCTTCTTTTGATGATGAAAGAAGTATTTTAAGTCTGAATCTTGATTGACTTGCCCTTATGCTTCCCCCCTTTTATGCTTTTGTTGGGTCCAACCCCTTCCCTCCATTCTCTCATGTACTCCTTCCATGTGTTCAAGGCTGCAGGGTTTGGATGTGTTCTGCCCACATCCTGCTTGTGGAGGGAGTGGGTAACCATTGGAAGTGTGGGTCAACCGGCAATGAAAGCTAGGAGTAATATTAATAAAATAAAGACAAGAGGTGAGAGTTATATATATTTTCAAAGCAGGGGCATGATGGGTGGATCAGACCAGATGGGTCTGACCCTAACAAAGTGTAAAGCCCGTGCTTGCTTTATTTATAACAGCACAGACCAAAGGGGATCAGTAAATAGCTCCTTCAGGACAAAGAGGATAAATGTGGGGAAAACAGGTGTTTAGGGCTTGGTAGTTTATGCCCATCTCCTGATGGCTGTGAGCTGAGGCAGGGTGGCAGCATGATCTGGGCTTTCATGCCAGGGAATTCCACACAGGAGTTCCCAGAAAAGCAGCCTCCCTGCCTTACTGGCTCAAACCAAATCCATCGTTCACACACAGCTTCCAAGAGACTTGGCTGATCCCCATTCTTCATTGTAGCCAACTTTTCAGTTTTCTTGCAGGAAGAACTTGGGTAAAATCATATGAGGTCTTTTCAGGATTCTGTATGGATTATCCTTTGGCCTTGGTTGATTCAGGAATAGATTTCCTGTCTCGTATTTGGGGATTCTTATATTTCCAGTCAAGCAAGATTTACCCTGGGAAAGATCTTCCTGATCCCCAGATGTGGCCCTGGTTTTATGTCCTCAGGTATTCCTGGGGGACACAGACACAAGCCTGTCCTCCTTTCTAAGTTTTTTCCCATAGGCAGGGGCTTTGAGTTCATATAATTTCATTCTAGTTGTTTTGCATGTATCTCAAGGGATGAGGCTAGAATTAGTCCCTGCTGTATACAGACATCCCCTTGGTCTTAAACTTCCTAGACTCAAGATCTGTAAGAAGTACATCTTGCCAATAATAGTGGTGCACTTCTGTAACCCAGCAGCTGAGAAAGCTGAGGCAGGAGGACTGCAAGTTCAAAGCCAGCCTCAGCAATTTAGCAAGGCCCTAAGCAACTTGGCAAGACCCTGTCTCAAAATAAAAGTTTAGAAAGGCTGTGAATGTCACTCAGTGTTTACACACTCCTGGGTTTAAACCCTAGTACCCACCCTCCCAAAAGTACTGCTCTCTCTGTTCTCTCTGTTTTTATAAATTATCTAGTCTCAGCCATTCATGATAAAAAAGAAAAAGAAAAACTAAACAAAACAACAAAACAACGAAAACCAAAAATAAAACAAAAAAACAAACAAACAAAAAAACCAAAAAACAGACAAAGCCATGTTAGGTAGGAAGGAGCTATGATTAAAATAAAATGGAATGATATTTTAGAAAGTGTTGGGAAATATGTCAGATTGCATGGCCAGGGATTGACATGGACTTACTTTATTTCCTTAAAAAATTTTTTGTGGTTGTACAGATGCCTTAATTTAATGTTTATTTTTATGTGGTGCTGAGGATTGAAACTAGGCCCTCACACATGCTAGGTAAGCCCTTTTCCCCTGAGCCCCAGCCCATGGTCTTGCTATGTTTCTGGATAGACCCTGAAGGTAGCAGATATGTGGCAGCAGGTGCAGCAGGTGTTGTTGAAAGAGCACGAACAGGAAGGAGCTCAGGGAACAGCATGGAGGTTGATCAGAGTGGCCAAGGCATAAGGGGTGACAGGAAGAAGCCAGAGAAGTGAGGGACCACGTGGTTTGTGGCTGTGTGGACCAGGATGGAGACGGCGGTGTCATTCTAAGCGACATGGGGACATTGGAGGGCTTGTGGAGGTGCAGGGGTATTAACCAACTTACCTTTGGTGGGCTTGCTCTGATCTGGAGAGATGTGAATTCATTTTCAGGAGTATAAGAGTGGATGCAGGCAAGCCAGTGAGGACACATTGCAGACACCAGTGCAAGACAGGTCTCAGCCATTTCCGTGATTTATAACTCAAGTTTTTATTGAAGTTGTACATCACCATAACATGTGCATAGCCTGCTGGGTTCAGAGGCGCACACCTGTAATCCCAACACTTCAGGAGGCTGAGGCAGGAAGATTGAAAGCTCTAGGCCAGCTTTGGCAATGCAGTGAGACTCTGTCACAAAATAAAAAATAAGAAGGGCCTGGGGATATAGCTTAATGCTCGAGTGCTCGCCTAGCGTGTATAAGGTCCTGGGTTCCATCCCCAATACCTCTGCCCCAGACAGGATGTGCACAGTGCAATGAGTTTTCATCAGCTGAATGCACTCATGTCACTGACATGCAGATCAAATAGCAGTAGGGTTTTGGTCCCCCAGGATACCCATCTGGTCCCCTTATTATAAAGGGTGACCAGATTAATGGATTATCCTTTGGCTATGGTTGATACAGGAATAGATTTCCTGCCTCGTATTTGGGGATTTTTATATTTCCAGTCAAGCAAGATTTACCCTGGGAAAGGTCCCCTTATTATAAAGACCCCCAGTCTCCAGAGCCCTTGGTGGCCTGGTGTTCTGTGTATGAACTCCATGTAAATAGAAGTGAATGTAAACCAAGTGTGCTTTTGTGTCTAATGGCTGCCACTGAGCATTCTTTCTGTGATTTTCACAGAGGTCATTGGTTATAGTTTTAGATTGTTCATTCTCTTGACTGCATAATATTCCATTGCTGGCATCTCACAGTGTGTATTTACAATGAGAAGGCTCCTGTGAATGTTCAGATTGACTTTCTGGTGAACATGTACACATGTTTGGGGGCAGGTATTTGAGGAGAAGTTGCTGAGAATGTGCACATTTGGCTTCAACAAGGACAGTTGACCTCCATGGTTGATGGTTATACATCTGCAAATTCAACCAGTTGTGGATTGATTTGTGTAGAAAAAATTATTGCACATATAATAACTTTCTTTCTTGACCTTCTCTATACAATACAGTACAACAATTATTTACATAGCATTACATTCCATCAGATTCTCTCTGGCTACCACGAGGGACTTTGGGATGGGAAAGCAGAGCATTGAGGAACGGATTCAGGAGGAGGCTCAGTGTCTGCTGGAGGAGCTGCAGAAATCCAAGGGTGAGAACCAGGGATGGACAGGAGATAAGACATGGAACAGAGAGGGATGTGGGGTGCACAGCAATGGAAACACAGAGAGGTATGCATGGGCAGAAAAAGACAGAGACAGGGATGGAGAATCAGAGAGAGATGGGAATAGAGATGAATAGAGAAGGGTTGTGGGAAACCTAGAGAGATAGGGGAAGAGATGTGAGGATTTTGGTGTCCAAGACAGATGAATGATTAGTAGGCTCTTACCTTGCATGCAGGGAAATCAATTTTTGGATTGCTCATATGTGTCCAAGTCAAAAATAGGACCTACATAAAAGAAAGCAAAGAGCAAGTACAGACATTTCCAAGTTATGACATGTGTTTCCCTTCCTTTGGGGGAAGCGCTGGTGAGCAAGGAGTCAGGAGCTGTGCTCTGCTCAGGGAAGCCCAAGGGCACTGCCGGGATTCTAGATTCTTCATAGCAGGGGGCATAGTTGGCAGGTCCACTGTCAGCTGTCCATCTCATTTGGACCAGGTCTTCATCATCTCTTATCAACACTTCTCAGGAGACTCTGAGACATCCATGTAGAAGCTGGAGGGAGTGAAAGGGACAGAGATTGATAAGGACAGAGGACAGAGTGACAGAGAGACAGGAAAGGAGAGGGACGGAGGGAAGAAAAGAAAGAGAAAAATGAGAGAGAAGAAGAGAATGAGAGAGATCAAAAGAGACAGAGGAAGAGAATCTGAGACAGACAATTGAGGGACAGACAGACAAGCCTCAGAGAAAGGTTCACAGAGGAATGAGAGAAAACAGCTGAGAGCAGAGAGAGGGTCACACTCACCTGAGGTCCTGGGCTCCTGAACCCTCCTTCTCAGCCTCGGAAACCAGGACTGTGCCTGCCAACACAGGCATCAGTGTGAGGCTTGATGAGATATGGGAAGTGAAGAATGATTCATGCAGGACCAGAGAGCCCCTGGGCTGGAGAGAAGAGAGGACGTGGGTGTGAGAGGGAGGGATGCAGCCATGGGGCTTTAAATCTGCACAAGGCATGGAGTGAACAAGGCCCTGCACCCTGCCTGGAGGCCTTTACTCTCTGAGCTCACACAGTCAGAGATGGGCTGAGAGGACAGTCAGGGTAGGATCCTGCAGCGCTGGCTCTGTCTCTGTGTACTTGGGGGTGACTCCTGCCCTTGGTAATGAGAAGCTGTGCAAGCTTCCATTACTCATCCTTCTGTCCACCTGTAAAGTGGAGGTAGTCATAGAAGAGCATCTCGCTGAGAAAGTTTTGTGCAAAGTGAATGAAAGCGTAAGACCTGACACAGAGTCTGTGCCAGTGTGAGCTGTTAGGATTGCTCTACTTCAGAGCAGTAGAAGATGGGGCACCATGTAGAATGTCCCCAGTCTCTGGAGTCTCTGACCTGGGACCTGCTGCCTTATCCTCCTAGGAGCCCTCCTGGACCCCACCTTCCTCTTCCAGTTCATTACCGCCAACATCATCTGCTCCATCGTCTTTGGAGAACGCTTTGACTACAAAGATCGAGAGTTCTTGCGGTTGCTGGACATGATCTATCAGTCATTTGCACTGATCAGCTCCTTCTCCAGCCAGGTGAGTTGCAGGAGGTGAGGAGGATGAAAGGGGAGGTGGGAAAGGGTGGTTTAATCTGTGGGCACAGAAATGCAATAGGAGCACATGGAGAGAGGGATGTTGAGACCTGGAGGGAGAGCTGGGGGAGGGAAAAGGGAGATGGAGAGAGAGAAATGGGAGAGAAGGGGAGGCTGAAAGACGGGGTCAGAAAGTCTCAGAAAAGGAGGGCTTGGCTGTTGCAGGATAGGTAGAATTGATAGGGTCCAAATGGTCAATGCTCTCTACTGCCAGTACAATGCCCACCAACATGACAGGTGGTATATTTACTCAACTAGGGAAAACAATTCTCAAATTCATTTGGTAGATAAAAGTCCCAGAATATCCAAAGCAATAATGAGTTAGAAGAGCAGCAGTGGAGGCTTCAGGATACCTGGTGTCGAATCACACTGCAGAGTGACAGTAAGGAACAGCGTGGTGTCGGCGTTAGAACACTCACCGAGACCCGTGGAAAGGAATGAAAGGCAGGAGACAACTCCACAGAGACTCAGTCACCTGACACTTGACACAGGTGACAAAATGCAGGTTGGAGACATCTAAAAAATGGTACTGAGAAAAGTGGGTGTCTGTTTGCAGAACATTCCAACTAGATTCTTATTTCTCACCCCACAGAAACATCAACTCAACGTGGATCAAGACCTACAGGAATTAGAGCAGAAACTTTGCAAGGGCTAGAAGAAAATGTAGGGACAGAATGCAACACTGGCTCAGGCATCACCTTCCTTAACAATAGTTCTAAAGCTCAAGATATAGAAAATGAAAAAGTGGAATCCACCATATGAAAAAGTTTCTGCCCAGCAAAGAAAACTATCTAGAGCATGAGAGAGTGAGAGCCTGCAGAATGGGTTGAAATCCTTGCTAGTTACTCCTCTGAGAGGACATTAATGCCCACAATAAGGAAAGACTTCAAAAAGCAACACCATAAAATAACCCAATTGATAAATGGGCAAAAGAGCTAAATAAACCTCTCTCAGGAGGACAAATAAAAATGGCCAACAAACACATGAAAAAATGTTTAACTTCGGTAGTAATCAGGAAATGCGAATGAAAACTGCACTGAGATTTCCTCTCACTCTTGTGAGAATGGCAATCATCAAGAATACAAATAACGGAAATTGCTGGTTAGGATGTGAGGAAAAGGTCGACTCGTGTATTTTTAGTGGCAAGGCGAATTAGAATGATCACTTTGGAAAGTATCATAGAAATTCCTCAAAAGATTAGAAATGGAAGCACCACATGACCCAGATGTCCCAATCCTTGGCATTAATCCAAAAGATATAAAATCGGCATACTATAGCGATACATGAATTTTAACATTTGTAGAAGTACAATTCATAATAGTTATACTTTGAAACTAATCCATCTGCTAATCAACAGACTAAGATGAAGAAAATGAGGTATCTGTACACATCTGGAGTTCTACTCAGTCACAAAAAAGAATGTAAACATATGATTTTCAAGTAAATGAATGGAACTGGAGAACATCATGTTAAGTGAAACAAAGCAGATTCAGAAAGTTAAGGGTTGAATGTTTTTTTCCTAGTATGCAGAAACCAAAGGGCAGGGAAGAATAGATATTAAACATGGGGTGTCTGTCAAAAACAGAAGGAAGAACTGGACTACAGGTGGTGCACACCTGTAGTCTTATTGGCTCCAGAGGCTGAGGCAGGAGGATTGCAAGTTCAAAGCCAACCTTAGCAACTAAGTGAGACACTTAGCAAGTCAGTGAGATCCTGTCTCTCAATAAAATAAAATATAGGGCTGAGGATGGGGATCTGTGATTAAGTGCTCCTGGGTTCAATTCCCAAGGCCAAAAAACAAAAGGAAAGACCTGTAGAGTAGAGAAAAGGGATTGAGAGAGACAGAGAAGGGGAGGATGTGGGGAGTACTGGAGTTGAAATCTAAGGAATTCTGCTATGTCTGTGTACAAATGTATAATCCTGTATAATTATAATCCTGTATAATCCTAATGTATATCCTGTACTGATTAAGATAATGGTAGCACGAATAGAAAGGGGAAGGGTAGAGTAGAGGTAGTGGGTGTGGAGGGAGGGTGAAGGAAGGGAGGGTTCTGGGAATGAAATTGATCCAGTCACGGTTTGTGCATGTTTGAAAACGGCATAGGGAAGCACAGGGTAGGCATGAATTCAAGGCGCCAAAATGTTTAAAAAATCAAACAAACAAACAAAAAAAAAAAAACAAAAGAAAAAAGTGAAGAAGAACTTGGGAGAAAGAATAAAGGAAGAGAGGACAGAGAGACAGGGAAGAGAGGTTGATTCTGATGAGGAGTGGAGGAGGGAAGGAGGGAGGGAGAGAGGGAGAGAGGCAGAGAGAAAGAGAGGCAGAGAGAGATGGGGATTCCCGAGTGGAGTTGGGCCCTGGATGGCTCCCCCTCCCCATGACCAGCTGGCTCAGCCCTTGGGGGACCTCACTACCCCTTCCTTCATGTAGGTGTTTGAATTATACTCCGACGTCCTCAAGCACTTTCCTGGCACACACAGGCAAGTCTACAAAAACCTGCAGGAAGTCATCACCTTCATCAACCACAGTGTGGAGAAGCACCGTGCAACCCTGGACCCCAGCAACCCCAGAGACTTCATCGACTCCTACCTGCTCCGCATGGATAAAGTGAGGCCTGGGGAGGGGAGTGGGGAGGGAAAGGAAGATGAAGGGAAAGGAAGGAGGAACTGAAATGAGAGGAGGAGGGGACAGGACGCAGGTGGATGGAGAAATACAGGGCAAGGACAACAAGAAAGAGGAAAAGACCCTGAGAGGCAGAGGAGCCTGGGGGATGAAGACCAAGACACAAGCCAAAGAGATGGAGAGAGACACCAGGCGAGGCAGAGTGAGGAGGCTGAGGGAGACAGAGACACGGGGTGTCCATGCTGAGAAGGAGGGGCCCCAGGGGCGAGACCCAGGACAGAGGGAGGCCGGCAGGCGGGATGAGTCCTCAGTGGGCTCTGGTCCTGCCTGCCCCTCCCTATTCACCCACCTGATCCAGGAGAAATCCAACCCGCACAGCGAGTTCCACCACAAGAATCTCACCTTGACCTTGCTGTCCCTCTTCTTTGCTGGCACTGAGACCACCAGCACCACTCTGCGCTACGGCTTCCTGCTCATGCTCAAGTACCCCCATGTTGCTGGTGGGTCAGGGACGGGCGTGTGGGGAGGGTCCTTGGATCTTCTCTTAGGCTGCAGAGTGGGGGCTGGGGTCCTTCATGGATGAGAGGCAACCTGACCTCCTTTTCAGGAGCTCTGCAGGTTCTGGGTGGTCTCCGCTAAGCCAATCCTGTTGGTGATGGGTGAATGACAAGTCTGACAACCTGTTCTTCCAGTGCTTTCTCCCATCCACCATCCATCTGTCCATCTTTTATTGATTAATCCACTTGTACTTTCACTGATTGCTTTGTCTGCAATGCATCCATGGACATATAATTTCATTCATGAGCTGATGCTATGTACAAGGACAGTTGAGTGCTCTATTGGTCACTGATGACTTGGCTCATTCATTCCTTCATGCAGGCCCCCAGCCATTTTTTTTATGAACTGGGTTTTTTTTCCTTACTCTTCTATCAACCATCTTCTCATTCTTCCTACATGTATCCATCCATCCATTTCCACATTTAACCACTTAATGATTCCTTCATTTATTCATCCCTCTACACACCAATGCATTTATTCCTTTGTTTACTCATTCACGAATTGATCTGTTCACACAATGCCCATGAAGGCAACTTGCATGTGATTATTGATTCATTGGGTTCACTGATTTATTTGTCAAGGAATCGTTTCTTAATTGATTGTTTATTTGATCCATCTATTGATTGATAAGCTGAACAAACACATTCATTCATTGGTTTGTTCAATGCATTAATTGTCAGTTTTTTTCACTCAGGAATTGATCTGTTGTTTTTTTATGCATTCTTGTCTTCATCCAGTTGCTCTTGGATTAATCCATTGACTTAGTCCACTGTGATAGTTGTGAGAATTTGGCACAGAGTTTTCCTGTAATGAACACACATATACACACACACACTCACACACACACAAACTGGATCATTTTCTATTCATTCTTAAGGGTGAAGTTTCAACAAGTTCTTATTTTGGAGTTTTTAATAAAAAATTCCTTGTAGGGTTGTGGTGGATGTGGGGTTCTGAGTGTGTGTGTGTGTGTGTGTGTGTATGTGTGTGTTTGTGTGTCTGTGCATGCACATGCCTGAAAGGTTTCTGAACATATAGGAGACAATTTATTGAATTACTTGAATGCGAAAAGGTTGGAAATCTCATGCTGTTGCTCTCTCTCCTCCCATCACCCCAGCTGTCTGCTCTAAAGTGTATCAATGGTCTCAGCTTTTCCCATAGGATTTTCCCAGCTCACTGACCCCTGAAAACAGTGTCTCTGGGGAAATCTATGTGAAACGAGGCTCACAGATCCCCTTTTTGGTGCAGAAAGGGTCCAAAAAGAGATTGAGCATGTGATTGGCTCACACCGCCCACCAGCCCTAGAAGACCACTCCAGGATGCCATACACAGAGGCGGTCATCCACGGGATTCAGAGATTCGC
Organism: Sciurus vulgaris; assembly: GCF_902686455.1. Classification (NCBI taxonomy): domain Eukaryota; kingdom Metazoa; phylum Chordata; class Mammalia; order Rodentia; family Sciuridae; genus Sciurus; species Sciurus vulgaris. The sequence goes on along the minus strand of NC_136478.1, from coordinate 51,923,637 downwards.
TGACCTCATCCCCATTGGTGTGCCTCATGTGGTCACCAAGGACACTTATTTCCGAGGATTCATCATCCCCAAGGTCAGTCCTGCAGGCTGCCCATCTCTGTGTGGGCGTCCTCTGTTCCCCTAGCCCACCATCTCAACCTCTTGTGGGCTTCTCCATAGTACCTCCGTGTTTTAACTTTTAGTTTGTTTTACCTGTTTGTTTTTTGTTTGTATGTGAGAACCAGGGAATGGCAACATTTAAAAAATGTTTTTATTAGTGCATTAGAGCTGTAGATAACAGAGGAGTTTAGGATGAGATAATCACTCATGCATTGAGTATAAATTGCTCCATTCCGTCCCCTGTGCTTCCCCTTACCCTCTTCTCCTCCCTCCACAGTTTCCACTTCTATATTCTAGTGGTCTTGCTTTAATTTGTTTTTTTTTTTACATTGGTGCTTTATAAATACACGTAAAGGTGCAATGAGTATGGTATGTTCACATATGTGCAGAGCATGATTTTGTCAATTTGATTCTGCAGTTGCTCCCTTTTCCAGTTCCTCCTCCCTCCCCCTCAGTCTCCTTCCTCCACTCCACTGATGTCCTTTCTGTTTTCATTGGACCTGCCCCTCCACTTATTTTCCTTACTTTGCTCTAGCTTCTGCATATAAGAGAACATTGAACCCTTGACTCTGTGTCTTATTTCACTTAGTATGATGTTCTGCAGTTCCATTAATTTATTATCAACTTACACCATTTCATTCTTCTTTATATCTCAGTAAAACTCCATTGTGTATATATACCACATTTTCTTCATCTGTTCATCTGTTGATGGGCATCTGGGTTGGTTCCATAACATGGATATTGTGATGTGCTCTGCTATAAGCACAGATGTGCCTGCATCACTATAGTATGCTGATTTTAGTTCTGTTGGATAAATAACAGAGAGTGGAATTACTTGGTCACATGGTGATTCCATTCCCAGTCTTTTGAGGAATCACCATATTGCTTTCCAAAATGGTTGCAGTAATTTTCAGTCCCACCACATTGTATGAGTATACTCTCCCCACACATGCAGGCCAGCACTTATTATTACTTGTGTTCTTGATGACATGGCAATGTCCTTTGATGTTTTAACCTTTCCTCAGAACACTGAAGTATACCCTATCCTGAGCTCTGCTCTCCACGACCCCCGTTACTTTGAAAAACCAGATGCCTTCAACCCTGACCACTTTCTGGATGCCAATGGGGCACTGAAGAAGAATGAAGCTTTTATTCCCTTCTCCATGGGTAAGCTGGACCTGGGATCCCTTCTCAGACCCCAGGGGTAGGTCCTCTCCTCTCCTGCAGACAATGATAGGTGTTCGTTTGTGCAGCCCTTAGCACATTCCAGTTGGTTTACCTGCACTGTCCCATTCAATCTTCACTACAACCCCATGAGGAGACTTGAGAAGTGAGATGATGACCTAAGGCACCTCTTGATAAGCAGGACGTTGGATAAGTGGTGGAAAATCTCTAGATGTGAGCAAAGTAACCGTTAAAAAAGCAATAACTAAAAACTAATGCATGGCTGGAGATAAAGCTCAGTTCAGAGTGCAGCCTGTCAAAAACAAGGCCATATATTCAATTCTGAGAACAGAAAAAAAAAAAAAAAAGGAGAGGGGAAAAACAGCAAGTAAAAATTAATGCAGCACTGAGTCCAGGGGACAAAAGGGAATGCATCCGACAAATCACATAAAGACACAGATCCTGCCCCAGGAAATTTATAGTCCGGCAGCTGAGATAGACATTCATCAGAGTGTCCCAAATAATAATCCAATTAAAAGATTTAATGCCTGTCCTGAGCTAACCAGGGCCTGGCACAAAGGACACACCAACAGGGGCATGTATTATCATTAATCAGGCATTGGGAGAACCAAGCAGGATATACTGAGTAATATTGGTGGGTAGGTGAGGAACAGGTCAGCTGAGAAACTGGTTTCCAAGCAGAGGCCTAGTGGGCGAGTGTTGATCAACTCCAGGAAAGAAGGTTCCAGGTGGAGGCAACAGCAGGGCAGAGCCAGGTGGTCCATTAGAGTAAGTGTAGGACACTCGGAATGGATTAGAAAGTGGCTGAGGGCCAGGAGCTCAGCTGGCTGGACCTCATATCCTGAAGTAGTGAAGTTTGAGAGAGTTCCACCCAGTAGCAGGACACATGGTGTTACAGACAGAAAGGAACCTACAAGCAGAAACAGCTGGGTTGGTCCAGTTCCACGTGGCTGCCAATGGTCAGATCTGAGCAGAGTACAGCGTGCAATTGGTTGAAGCGCAGGGCTGGGACTGGCTGAAGTAAAGGGCTGGGAGTGGCTGAGCCTCGGTTTTCTTTTCTAGGAATCTGCTCTCAGGTTCGGTTGCCATTTTTTTTTTTTTTAATATTTACAAAGGGTGCAGGTTACTCCTTGGGGTTTTGGCCAAATTTAACTTGAAGGTCACCCGAGGAAACCACAAGGTCCAGGCTCCTCATTTTTTGGGGGGAGGTAGGATGGCCCCAGGAACAAGTTCCGAAATATAAATGTCATCAGTGACTCAAGTGGTGCTCGGCTTTGTGGATGCAGTCTTCAGTGTCCTCATTCTGTCCTCAGTGAGAGCTGGGAACACCTGGGGTAGTGGGTGAACGTGAGCTCCCCGCCCAATAGTCCTGTCCAGAGAGAGTTGTAGGGAAGTAAGGACTGAAACAAGTAAGCAACCGAGGCATTATGGGGATGAGACAGAGAGCGGACAGAGTCACCAATAGACACAAGGAGATCATGGCACAGAGGAGACAGTCTGTGCGAGACAGAGGGTGAACCTGAGACCACAGAGGAAGGGAGAGGGAGAGTGAGGGGGAGAGAAAAGAAAAGAGCAGAGCAGAGAAGAGAGGTGTGTGTGTGTGTGTGTGTGTGTGTGTGTGTGTGTGTGTGCGTGTGTGTGTGTGTGTGTGTGAGAGAGAGAGAGAGAGAGAGAGAGAGAGAGAGAGAGAGAGAGAGAGAGAAGGGAGAGAAGAAGGAGGAGGAGGAGGAGGTGGAGGAGAAGGAGAGGAGGTTAGAGTGGTTTCTTCAGAGGGAGATGAAAAATATGATAGGGTCATAGAGGGATAAATAGATAGATGAGAGAGAGGTGGAATAGAGAAGGAATTTAGATGGAAGAAAGTAAAAAGAGAAGCATATATAAGAATGAACATGAAACAGTGCCTGTTCTGTATGTTTAATGCCCAGGATAGACTTTGCCTGGACAGAAAGAGGAAGTGAGCCAACAGAATGTGAGAGTCAAGGAGATGTCAGAAGGTGTCCAAAGAGAAGGACAGTCCTAGGATGGGGAGGGTGTGTGAGTGGGAGATAAAAAGCATTACCAGTCCTGGAAAAATGTGGGTCACAGAACCAGTTCCAGAAGAACCAGCCCAGACACCTGCCCTGAGTACTTCTATGTTCCCGTGTCCTGCCATCAGGAAATGCCAAGAGGACATGGACCCCTTTGCCAGATACATCCCTGCAGGCACATCTTTGCAGTGGCTGGAAAGGTGCAGGGGATGCCTGGAATCCCACCCTCCACTGGCCTTCCCGGGGCTGTCAGTTTGCATATGAGGAAGCATTGCAGCACCCGGATGCGCTGTGTCCCTGCCTGACTTCAGGCAGACTCTCTCCTCCTTCCCCTATAAACCTGTGGTCTGTAAACAACATGGGTTTTTCACACACCTCGATGAATCCAGGGGAAGCATAGAAAACCTGCTCATGGGCCCTGGTCCCACTCAGAACTTTTATGAATAATTTTTTGAAAGATTCTCAAAGCTGGTGGTTTTCAGGTTAAACCAGAAGACAACTCAGAGACAGACATAACGCATAGTGCCAGAAACACACAGAGCCATGTTCTCAGAAGCAAAACAAAACCATAGCTAGTACTCTAGGACTCTGAACAGGAGACATGTGTTAAAGAGTGTCTACAATGACTAACTTTACCCTCATAGTAGCCTGTATGATGGTAGTATTCTCATATGAATAATGAAGAACACTATAAAATGTTCAGAAACATGTGCTCACTTGACCTACACACTCTGACACATCCACGCACAGCTGCATCCTTATCTCCTATGGAGCCAATGAACCATTGGTGATGAAACAAAAACTACATTTTCTTTCCAAACCAATGAACATGGCACAAGGTGTGCACCTGGTGTCAGATTTGGGACTCCCTGGGAGTCCATGCTGAATATCAGGTCCAAGGTCAAGCCTGTGATTATCCACTTCAGTGCACAGGTGCCTGGGCTTTGGGGTGTGGTGGGCAAGCATGTGCACTGGCCCCGTGCCCACATGGTGACCCTCTGTGCCCACAGGGAAGCGCATTTGTCTTGGTGAAGGCATCGCTCGCAACGAACTGTTCCTCTTCTTCACCACCATCCTCCAGAACTTCTCTGTGGCCAGCCCGGTGGCTCCCGAGGACATCGATCTCACTCCTAGGGAGAGTGGTGTGGGCAGAGTACCCCCAACATACCAGATCCGCTTCCTTCCTCACTGAATGGGCTGAGGGAAGAGGGCCAAAGGATTCCAGGATCATTGTTTCTATCTCTGTGGAGAACGACCCCCCATGGCCTGCACATCTTCCTGCCTGAGAACCAGCAGCCTCCCTGTCCTAGTTTGCATCAACGGGGGGAAGTCTCCTGTGTAGTCCTACTTCCTTCCCTCACGCTGTAGCTCTTCCAAGGCTCTCAGGCATTCTCCTTTCCTCTATTAATAGAATTGCAGAAGTCAGAAGCAAGCTTGATGATAATCAAGCCCCTTCCTAGGTGTGCATATAGACACTGGGGACAAACGGGGAAACTGGGCTCTAGGTCCTTCTGAACTTCTGCCTCCTAGGCACAGCTCGTGCCGAATAAATTCTCCCTTGCCCAAAATAAGTATGGTTCCATTTGTCGACTCCATGTGCTCCATCATCTCTGCTGAAGGGCTTTGCCTAAGACTGCTCTTGACTGCTCCCCCAGCAGCACCCTGTGGTGGGTGGGGTGACCATGCCCATTTTACAGAACATTAAGAGAGGGCAGGTGGGAGTGTCCTCTCTGAGGTCACAGAACCCAAATTCTCCCACAGTTTCTTCGTCCATATATATATAATATATATATAATATATCCATATATATTATATACACTATATATATATATATAGAGAGAGATAAATCAACATAACCCAAACTTGGCCATTATGGAGTATAGAATTTAGTTCATTCCCAAAGGTGTATGAGTATTGCCATCTTGTTCCTGATGCTCATGTCACTGCCCCCAAAACCCCTGTACCCATTGAATAGTCTCTCCTCAGTCCTGTTCGCCCAGGCCCTGCAAACACCACCCTCGTTGCTGTCTCCATGGACATACCTGGCTGGCCCTCTCACATAAAGGAAGCGTCCAACTGTGATCGCGTGTGTCTGACTCTTTTCTTCACACAGCACCTCGAGGTGCTACAGACTCGGTCACGCCTGCTGTGGTCCTCCCTGCTCCTGTTCCCAGTTGCCACTCCCTGTGGATTCTCTCTAGGAAGCGCCTCCTTAGCCCATGTGCCCTGAGCAGCATGGTTCCACAGTGGCACCTTGGGTCTCTGGATATTTTTTTGAAATCTTCTGAAATCAAACCAACATCCAAAGACTGACCTCCTGCATCAGGAGGGGACCCCACCATTTTGTCCGTGGCTTACTGGTTATCAGGTCCCCAGGTGCCTTTTCAGAGGGACTGCCAGCTCTGTGAAGGGCAGCATGCTCTCTCCTCTGCTGCTGCCATGAGAGCACCCTCAGCCGTGTGAGGCCTCTGAGGGGCATTCAAACTCTTTGGTGAGGTGTGGGTGAATCAATGAATAAACACAAAATCAGCTCCCCTGCCACAAATGGAACCAGACCTCTTGCATCAGCCCATGCCACCTTCTGCATAGGTCACTTTCTTTTAATACCCAGAATGACTTCCTGCTCCCAAAGTTCACAGGGAGGCCCCCTCTTCCTCCCTCATGCTGGAATGCCACCCCTGACGAAAACGGCTGAGAGCCACATAGCAGGGGAACCACTTGAAACCAGCCTGGACACATCCCCTGTCGGCATGTCCTTGGGGGACATGTTGTACATTCCAATGCTTTCCTCATGGAGATGTCTCAGGCAGCTAGTGGCCAATGGGAAGCTGGTTCTGGGACTCAACACTGAGAACTAATCATGTGACCCCACAGTGCCTGCCTCCCTTGGGCTCCCTGCAGAGTTAGTAGGAGCTTTGCCAAGCAGATTCCTGGCATGCCCTCTTCCACTAACCACAGAAATCAAACAAACAAAATCGTCTGTGGTGCAAGAGGAGCAGAAGAACAGACAGCCAGCATAGAGGGGACTATGGTTCTGTCCAGCATCCCACTCTTCATTGTTCTCATTAGCCTCTTTCTTCTCTGGATCTGGGGCCGCCCCAACTCCAAGGGTCACCTGCCTCCTGGACCCTAGCCTCTTTCCTTCCTGGGGAACATTTTGCAAGTCCTTCCAGGAGGTGAGATTAGAGGGGGAAAGAGGAGGAAGGGATGGAATGGGGTTTATTATTTGGTTTATTGTCTCCTTCATTTCAAGGATTTCCGTTTGATATTTTTTTTTTTTTTTGAGAATCTCTATCTCTTTGTTGAAATGATCTTTTGCTTCCTGCAGGTGCTCTTTCAGCTTATTGGTATTATCATTCATTGCCTGCATTTGCTCTCTTATCTCATCCTTTGCTTTGCGAATCATCTTAATCATGTATAACCTGAAGTCCTTTTCTGACATTTCTTCTAACATACTGTCATTGTAGTCTATTTCTATAGAATCTAGGTTTGTTTGGATCATTTTCTTCCCTTGTTTTTTCATGCTGTTCATGTATCTTCCCCTCTTGCGCTGCAGATCTGGGATATTGCAGATTTTCCCCTATAGGCTTATAGTGGACCTATAGGTGTCCAAAACCCTTTCTTTAAGGGGAGATCAATATTAGCCTCACCCAAATCAGACACTATGCAATCCTAGACCAAATAGCCCATATGGGGATAATAATATCATGTAAAGAAGGGAGAAAGCGACTCTGATGGAACAGGTAAACTGAAGGAAAAGAAAGCAAGAAACGTAAAGAAATAAAAACATAAATTTTTTTTTAAAAAAGGAGAAAAACGAATATCTACTGTATAATAGTCATATACTAATGATACCTCCCAGTGTTCAGTAGCCTGATGTATGATAGGTACCTGACAATGAGCTTCAAGCCTCCAGCAGGCGTCTCAGGATGGGATTTGCCCCACCTGAAGATGGGAGAAAAGGTTTCCAGGATTATCCAGGATGGCTGCTCTGGCTTCCAAATGTGATGGCAAATGGGGAGCTGCAGCTCAGGGGTGGACGTGGTCAGCTGGAGGTCCTGCAGACAGGATGCAGTTGGTCTGGCAGTGGTCCTGGAGGTCGGGTGTGTTTGGTGTAGTTGTGGGATCCAGGAGGCCGGGTGCAATCAGTTGGTCTGGGTTCCCAGTGATAGGGCCCAGTCAGTTGGTCTGGTGGTCCTGGCGGCAGGGAGCAGTCAGTTGATGTGAGGGCCCCAGAGGCAGGGAGTGATCGGTTGGGCTGAGGGATCCTGGAGACGGGACTCAGTCAGTCCGGCTAGGGGTCCTACAGGGCCTGGCTGTTGTCTCAAAATGGCGGCAGCCACGTGTAATCAAACCTGCAGGTACTGTAACATTGAACTTCCAGGCAGAAGTAGGCAGCTGGTTCTCCACTTGCGGTCAGCGGTCAATCTGCTGGCAGGTGTCGGATGATCGGGAGGTGAACCTTGAGCGTTGGGTGATGCATAGGGACAAGGCAGGTGATGGACAGGCGAGAGGCAGGCAAATGGCGGATGACAAATGCCTGACGGTGAGCAATCTGCTCTCAAAAAAGGCGTCAATATGTTGGCAGATTGCAAGTGATCACAGGAGACAAATAGGGTAAAGAGAAGGGGCCTGATATTATTTCATTGAATAGGTTGTTCATTCCTTTAGTTTGTATCTCTGTGCCTTCCTCAATCCCAATAATTCTTAAATTTGGTCTTTTCATGATGTCCCATAATTCTTGGAGATTCTGTTCATGATTTCTTACCATCTTCTCTGTTTGGGCAACTTTAGTTTCAAGATTAAATATATTGTCTTCATTGTCTGAGGTTCTGTCTTCCAAGTGGTCCAGTCTGTTGGTGATGCTTTCCATTGAGTTTTTTATTTGGTTTATTGTTTCCTTCATTTCAAGGATTTACATTTGGTGTTTTTTGAGAATCTCCATCTCTGTGTTGAAGTGATCTTTTGCTTCCTGTACTTGCTCTTTCAGCTTATTTGTATTATCATTCTTGCCTGCATTTGCTCTCTTATCTCATCCTTGGCCTCACGAATCATTAATCATGTATAATCTGAAGTCCTTTTCTGACATTTCTTCTAACATACAGTCATTGGATTCTATTACTATAGAATCTAGATTTGTTTGGATCATTTTCTTCCCTTGTTTTTTCATGTTGTTCATGTATCTTCCTCTCTAACAGTGTAGATCTGGGATATTGCAGATTTCCCACTATAGGCTTACAGTGGCCCCTTTGTTTAAGGGGAGAGCAATATTATCAGTGCCCAATTCAGACACTATGCAATCCTAGACCAAACAGCCCCTATGAGGACAATAACAAAATTGGCATAATGAACAGAACGAGTTCAAATATTATCTTCAGTAAAGCAAACAGATTTGCAATAAGGTCTGCAGCTTCAAATGGAGGATAAAGAGGATGCAGAGGAATGCAGAATGTGGCTGTTAATGAGATGACAAAAGAATACAAAGAAGTTCCAGATAATAGAAAGGGTGAGAGTGTAAGCAAAAGAAATTGGATGTTAGCATGCAAAAACAGGAGAAAGAGACTCTAAGGAAACCGGTAAACAAAAGGAAAAGAGAGCAAGAAAAGTAAAGAAATAAAAAACCTAAAATTTTTCAATAAGGGGAAAAAAGAAAATCTAAAGTATAACAGTCATATAGTAATGAAACTTCCCAGTGTTCAGAAGCCTGATGCAGGCAAGGTACCTCATAATGAGCTTCAAGCCTCTAGCAGGCATCTCAGGATTGGTTCTGCCCCACGTAAAGATCGGGGCTTCCAGGACTATCTGAGATGGCCGCTCTGGCTTCGAAATGTGTTGGCAAATGGGGAGCTGAAGCTCAGGGTGTGAATGTGCTCAGCTGGAGGTCCTGGATGCGGGATGCGATTGTTCAGGCAGGGGTCCTGGAGGTCGAGTGTGTTTGGTGTAGTTGTGGGATCCTGGAGGTGGGTTGCAATCAGATGGTCTGGGGTCCCAGTGATAGGGTGCAGTCAGTTGGTCTGGGGGTCCTGGCGGCAGGGAGCAGTCAGACAATGTGAGGGCCCCAGAGGCAGGGAGTGATTGTTCACCTGTGGGATCCTGCAGGTACTGTAGCAGTGAACTTCCAGGCAACAGCAGGCAGCTGGTGCTCCACTGACAGTCGGCGATCAGTTTGCTGACTGTTTTCAGATGATTGGGTGGTGAACCTCTTGTGTTGGGTGAGGATAGGTGTAAGGCAGGTGATGGAGAGGCCAGAGGCAGGCAAATAGCAGATGATAGGTGCCAAGAAACAGATATCTTCTGCTGGAAACCAGAGTTACGTAGCAACACGGAACACAGCCTCCCTCTAGTCTGCCATCTTGGATCTTCCTGTTTACTTCCTTATTAATAATTAATCAGCATCCATGACCCCACTTTCTAGTGGGAGAGCTGGAACCGTGCCAGTAACTCCCAGCTCCTCTGTCCTTTTTCCCTGTCATGGAGGCCACACTCCTGAAGCATGGGCCTGTTTTTAAATTTTTTTAAATTTTAACTTTTTTTTTTTTTTAGTACCTGGAATTCAACCCAGTAGTGCTTAATCCCTGAGCCAAAACTGTTGCCGCCCACAGGAACAATTCCGTGGAAATTTATTGGAGGTGGACTGGGAATGAACTATTTTAATTATCTTTATCTGGGCTACTTCTTTGCTTGCTTGCTTGTTCCCTAGTTTATAGAGGAAGAGAGGCTTTGCTTAGAGTAAGAGAGGCTTTGCTTAGAGTAAGAGAGGCTTTGCTTAGAGGAAGAGAGGCTTTGTTTAGAGTAAGAGAGGCTTTGCTTAATTTTAGAGGTGCTACGCTTTCAGAGGCGCTACGCTTTGAGAGGTCTGCTTCTTAGAGGTGAGTTGCTTCTTGAAGGTGCGGGGTAAGGCATATGACGTGCAGCCTGCAACCTGCAGCCTGTGGTCCGAAACTGCCACCCAAGTGAAGAGAATGTCTTATATACCAAAGGCAGCTAATCAGCTCAGGGTTAGCACAATTGAAGCACGCCCCACGGTACCAAACCAGAAAGAATGAGGAACATCTGTTGACCACTAGCACAGAGGAGACATTAACTAATTAGGCAAAAGGTCATAAGAGATCTCGCCATATTAACACTAATTATGCGGCACCTCTTGGCTCAATGCCAGCTGCCATCTTAGAGCTGCTTAAACATGTCTCTGCACCCTCAGCCCTTTTTATTTTTTAATTTAGAGAGAGTCTCACTAAAGTTATTTAGGCCCTTTCTAATTACTGAGACTGGTTTTGAACTTGCAATCTTCCTGCTTTTTTCCCAAGCTGGTGGGGTTAGAGGTGAGCACCACTGCACCTGGCCATATGACCCTCTTGAAGGTACTTTCCTTGCCCTGAAGTCTTGGGCACCAACCGTGGCCACACTAGCTGGCCACACTCCAGCTCTCTGTGTCTTACTGCCTCCTGTCTCCATGAGAGTTGTTGATATGAGCAGTAGTCACAATTCCTTACAGATTCTGAAGGAAGTCAAGCTGACCAGGAAGTCTTATGTGTCTAAAAGGAGGTTTAAAAAGTCTTGGTGGCTTTGTAAGATAGTAGAGAAGTGGAATGTGTTGGGAAGGGCCTTGGAGGAGTTTTTCACATCCTCTGGGGAAGGGTGGGTGCTGGCTGAGGTCTGACGCCCCTGTCCACTGCAAGGTTCCAGGACTCTGGGTGCCCTGTGTGTTTATGGAGACAGTCTAGAGTATGCAAAATGCTTTAACATGTGGTTCTCACAGTTGGAGAGTTAAGGTTCTGTCCCAGTGACCCAAGGGTGCTATACCTGGTTCCTCCAGTGGCCATGTCTGGAGATGGTGAGTGAAGGAGATCAGCACTGGTGGGACAGTGGGGAGTGGTCTGGAACCTACTGCCAGCAGTTGCTCTCAGGAGGTTGCGTTGTTCCACCTGTAACTACTGTGATGACCAAATGAGTCAACCCAGTGGCCCTGAATACCTGGCACTGTGGCATGCTCAGGGAGATAAGTGGCAGGACCTGCCCATGAGGAGTTGACAGTCTGGCTGCAGATATAAAATAAATGCAAAAATTAGTTAGGTAACCTTAAGGGTTCACCCTGGTGGTACTGAACACAAGCCAACAAGTAGGAGTCTTAAGATCATTCAGGGTCCAGAACAGGTTTATTCTGTCAGAATTGGACAGAGTGTAATGACTGCATGGAGTTAAGATCAGTGGGGAGGTAACACCCTTTCTGAGGGTGTTGGGGGGAAGGGGAGAAGGAATAGGCCCAGGTGAATGAGGGCATGACATGAAGTAGAGAGGACTCAGGTGTGGAATGATGGCAGCCCAGGGAACAATTGACTGGTCTGCAGCTAGGAGCAGCCATAAGAGAAAGAGTGGTCCAGCTGGCCAGGCAAAATGGTCCCTTGGTGTCTTAGTCTGTTTCCTCTTGCTAGAGCAACGTACCTGAGGCTGGGTACCGTACAGAGTAGCTCACAGTTTTGGAAGGCGACAGTCCAGGATCAGGCAAGTTCTGTTCAGCCTCCGGTGAGGGAAGCCTGAGCTCTGTGACCACATGGTAGAAATGAAGAAATGGAAGTAGCCGCATTCAGAAGAGGCCAATCCGTAGAGCGGCCTCACTGCTATGTCAGGAGCTAGCTCCTTCTCTGAGGGTGCCACCATGACCTAATTTCCTCCCCCAAGGCTGCACCTCTCCTGGCCCTGCCTCTTCTTCACCCTGCTCTCCTGGGTATCGACCTCATGATCCCTGGCACAGGAAATAGGTAAGAAGCCAGAGAGAACTGCCCCAGATGGAAGGCTCTGAATGCCAAATGCTGGTGAGCTCCTGGTGATTCCGAGAAAGAAGCAGCCCAGGTGTCCTAGGCACACTGCGTGTGTGTCTGCAGCCCAATTGGAACACAGATGTCCACAGCCTATGAGCTTGCAGTGGTGCAATTCCAGAGTGCTTGGCTCTCCAAACTGCTGAGTCGACTGGGGCTTGTTGACACGCCCCTTGAAATAGTCTTTCGATGCCTCTGTTTGTGGCTTGGGAAGCCCATGGCTGGTCCCCAAGGCAACTGGTGTGTGGAAGGTGGTTGTGTGGGCTTTTGTCCGCATGGGAGTGTTACAAAGATCAACATCCTAAGGACGATAAAATTCAGCTGGTCAGAGGGAGAGGCACAAAGATCCACTACAGTCTCCAACAAGTGTTGCCATTTTCCTTTTACTATCCATTTTCTAGCTTTTGGTTTCAATTTCATAATGATGCTTCAATATTTCAACTATGATCAGCAAGGTTATGTGTGAATTTGTCCAGTTAGATTTTGTGTGGTGGTGACCAAAACATCTGATGAGAGCAACTTAGAGGAGAAAAAGTTTATTTGTGGCTCACAGTTTCAGAGGTCTCAGTCCACAAATGGCTGACTCCATTTTTGTGGGCCCAAGTGGGTCAGCCAATCATGGTGGAAGGGTCTGGAGGAGCAAACCTGCCCAGGACATGGTGGGGTCAGGATGTAGAGGAGAGGGAAGAGGGCAGGGGGAAGGGACTGCAGGTCTGATGCACCCTTCCAGGACATGCTGCTAGTGACCCAATCGCTCTAAACACAGCCCACCTACCTACAGTTACCAGCCAGTGAGTCCATTCAAGCCAGGATCAGTAAATAGGTTACAACTTTCATAACTGAATCATTTCACCTCTGAATATTCCTGCATTACCAGGAGATATTGAGGGACATTTCATATCTAAACCATAACAAATGCTGTTCCTTTGGGGATTATCTCAGTATTGTCAAATGACCCACTTTTTCTGCTATAGCGGATTGCACCTAGGGGTGCTCTACCACTGAGCCACATCCTCAGCCCTTTTAAAAATTCATGTGTTCATTCATTTATTTATGTATTTATTTATTTCAAGACTAGATTGTGCTCAGTTGTTTAGGCCTGTGTTAAGGTGCTGAGGTTGGTCTTGAATTTGCAATCCTCTTTCCACAACCACCCGAGTTGCTCAGATTAACAGCATGGGTCACCATACCTGGCATTGAAGAACAAATAGAAACCAAAAAACAATTTTTGACACAGATCAGTTATCAGTAAAGTGGTCTTAAGTAGTCTTCTTTTGATGATGAAAGAAGTATTTTAAGTCTGAATCTTGATTGACTTGCCCTTATGCTTCCCCCCTTTTATGCTTTTGTTGGGTCCAACCCCTTCCCTCCATTCTCTCATGTACTCCTTCCATGTGTTCAAGGCTGCAGGGTTTGGATGTGTTCTGCCCACATCCTGCTTGTGGAGGGAGTGGGTAACCATTGGAAGTGTGGGTCAACCGGCAATGAAAGCTAGGAGTAATATTAATAAAATAAAGACAAGAGGTGAGAGTTATATATATTTTCAAAGCAGGGGCATGATGGGTGGATCAGACCAGATGGGTCTGACCCTAACAAAGTGTAAAGCCCGTGCTTGCTTTATTTATAACAGCACAGACCAAAGGGGATCAGTAAATAGCTCCTTCAGGACAAAGAGGATAAATGTGGGGAAAACAGGTGTTTAGGGCTTGGCAGTTTATGCCCATCTCCTGATGGCTGTGAGCTGAGGCAGGGTGGCAGCATGATCTGGGCTTTCATGCCAGGGAATTCCACACAGGAGTTCCCAGAAAAGCAGCCTCCCTGCCTTACTGGCTCAAACCAAATCCATCGTTCACACACAGCTTCCAAGAGACTTGGCTGATCCCCATTCTTCATTGTAGCCAACTTTTCAGTTTTCTTGCAGGAAGAACTTGGGTAACATCATATGAGGTCTTTTCAGGATTCTGTATGGATTATCCTTTGGCCTTGGTTGATTCAGGAATAGATTTCCTGTCTCGTATTTGGGGATTCTTATATTTCCAGTCAAGCAAGATTTACCCTGGGAAAGATCTTCCTGATCCCCAGATGTGGCCCTGGTTTTATGTCCTCAGGTATTCCTGGGGGACACAGACACAAGCCTGTCCTCCTTTCTAAGTTTTTTCCCATAGGCAGGGGCTTTGAGTTCATATAATTTCATTCTAGTTGTTTTGCATGTATCTCAAGGGATGAGGCTAGAATTAGTCCCTGCTGTATACAGACATCCCCTTGGTCTTAAACTTCCTAGACTCAAGATCTGTAAGAAGTACATCTTGCCAATAATAGTGGTGCACTTCTGTAACCCAGCAGCTGAGAAAGCTGAGGCAGGAGGACTGCAAGTTCAAAGCCAGCCTCAGCAATTTAGCAAGGCCCTAAGCAACTTGGCAAGACCCTGTCTCAAAATAAAAGTTTAGAAAGGCTGTGAATGTCACTCAGTGTTTACACACTCCTGGGTTTAAACCCTAGTACCCACCCTCCCAAAAGTACTGCTCTCTCTGTTCTCTCTGTTTTTATAAATTATCTAGTCTCAGCCATTCATGATAAAAAAGAAAAAGAAAAACTAAACAAAACAACAAAACAACGAAAACCAAAAATAAAACAAAAAAACAAACAAACAAAAAAACCAAAAAACAGACAAAGCCATGTTAGGTAGGAAGGAGCTATGATTAAAATAAAATGGAATGATATTTTAGAAAGTGTTGGGAAATATGTCAGATTGCATGGCCAGGGATTGACATGGACTTACTTTATTTCCTTAAAAAATTTTTTGTGGTTGTACAGATGCCTTAATTTAATGTTTATTTTTATGTGGTGCTGAGGATTGAAACTAGGCCCTCACACATGCTAGGTAAGCCCTTTTCCCCTGAGCCCCAGCCCATGGTCTTGCTATGTTTCTGGATAGACCCTGAAGGTAGCAGATATGTGGCAGCAGGTGCAGCAGGTGTTGTTGAAAGAGCACGAACAGGAAGGAGCTCAGGGAACAGCATGGAGGTTGATCAGAGTGGCCAAGGCATAAGGGGTGACAGGAAGAAGCCAGAGAAGTGAGGGACCACGTGGTTTGTGGCTGTGTGGACCAGGATGGAGACGGCGGTGTCATTCTAAGCGACATGGGGACATTGGAGGGCTTGTGGAGGTGCAGGGGTATTAACCAACTTACCTTTGGTGGGCTTGCTCTGATCTGGAGAGATGTGAATTCATTTTCAGGAGTATAAGAGTGGATGCAGGCAAGCCAGTGAGGACACATTGCAGACACCAGTGCAAGACAGGTCTCAGCCATTTCCGTGATTTATAACTCAAGTTTTTATTGAAGTTGTACATCACCATAACATGTGCATAGCCTGCTGGGTTCAGAGGCGCACACCTGTAATCCCAACACTTCAGGAGGCTGAGGCAGGAAGATTGAAAGCTCTAGGCCAGCTTTGGCAATGCAGTGAGACTCTGTCACAAAATAAAAAATAAGAAGGGCCTGGGGATATAGCTTAATGCTCGAGTGCTCGCCTAGCGTGTATAAGGTCCTGGGTTCCATCCCCAATACCTCTGCCCCAGACAGGATGTGCACAGTGCAATGAGTTTTCATCAGCTGAATGCACTCATGTCACTGACATGCAGATCAAATAGCAGTAGGGTTTTGGTCCCCCAGGATACCCATCTGGTCCCCTTATTATAAAGGGTGACCAGATTAATGGATTATCCTTTGGCTATGGTTGATACAGGAATAGATTTCCTGCCTCGTATTTGGGGATTTTTATATTTCCAGTCAAGCAAGATTTACCCTGGGAAAGGTCCCCTTATTATAAAGACCCCCAGTCTCCAGAGCCCTTGGTGGCCTGGTGTTCTGTGTATGAACTCCATGTAAATAGAAGTGAATGTAAACCAAGTGTGCTTTTGTGTCTAATGGCTGCCACTGAGCATTCTTTCTGTGATTTTCACAGAGGTCATTGGTTATAGTTTTAGATTGTTCATTCTCTTGACTGCATAATATTCCATTGCTGGCATCTCACAGTGTGTATTTACAATGAGAAGGCTCCTGTGAATGTTCAGATTGACTTTCTGGTGAACATGTACACATGTTTGGGGGCAGGTATTTGAGGAGAAGTTGCTGAGAATGTGCACATTTGGCTTCAACAAGGACAGTTGGCCTCCATGGTTGATGGTTATACATCTGCAAATTCAACCAGTTGTGGATTGATTTGTGTAGAAAAAATTATTGCACATATAATAACTTTCTTTCTTGACCTTCTCTATACAATACAGTACAACAATTATTTACATAGCATTACATTCCATCAGATTCTCTCTGGCTACCACGAGGGACTTTGGGATGGGAAAGCAGAGCATTGAGGAACGGATTCAGGAGGAG
This sequence comes from Sciurus vulgaris, assembly GCF_902686455.1. Taxonomy (NCBI): domain Eukaryota; kingdom Metazoa; phylum Chordata; class Mammalia; order Rodentia; family Sciuridae; genus Sciurus; species Sciurus vulgaris. The sequence goes on along the minus strand of NC_136478.1, from coordinate 51,907,117 downwards.
GCTCAGTGTCTGCTGGAGGAGCTGCAGAAATCCAAGGGTGAGAACCAGGGATGGACAGGAGATAAGACATGGAACAGAGAGGGATGTGGGGTGCACAGCAATGGAAACACAGAGAGGTATGCATGGGCAGAAAAAGACAGAGACAGGGATGGAGAATCAGAGAGAGATGGGAATAGAGATGAATAGAGAAGGGTTGTGGGAAACCTAGAGAGATAGGGGAAGAGATGTGAGGATTTTGGTGTCCAAGACAGATGAATGATTAGTAGGCTCTTACGTTGCATGCAGGGAAATCAATTTTTGGATTGCTCATATGTGTCCAAGTCAAAAATAGGACCTACATAAAAGAAAGCAAAGAGCAAGTACAGACATTTCCAAGTTATGACGTGTGTTTCCCTTCCCTTGGGTGAAGTGCTGGTGAGCAAGGAGTCAGGAGCTGTGCTCTGCTCAGGGAAGCCCAAGGGCACTGCTGGGATTCTAGATTCTTCATAGCAGGGGGCATAGTTGGCAGGTCCACTGTCAGCTGTCCATCTCATTTGGACCAGGTCTTCATCATCTCTTATCAACACTTCTCAGGAGACTCTGAGACATCCATGTAGAAGCTGGAGGGAGTGAAAGGGACAGAGATTGATAAGGACAGAGGACAGAGTGACAGAGAGACAGGAAAGGAGAGGGACGGAGGGAAGAAAAGAAAGAGAAAAATGAGAGAGAAGAAGAGAATGAGAGAGATCAAAAGAGACAGAGGAAGAGAATCTGAGACAGACAATTGAGGGACAGACAGACAAGCCTCAGAGAAAGGTTCACAGAGGAATGAGAGAAAACAGCTGAGAGCAGAGAGAGGGTCACACTCACCTGAGGTCCTGGGCTCCCGAACCCTCCTTCTCAGCCTCGGAAACCAGGACTGTGCCTGCCAAGCACAGGCATCAGTGTGAGGCTTGATGAGATATGGGAAGTGAAGAATGATTCATGCAGGAACAAAGAGCCCCTGGGCTGGAGAGAAGGGAGGATGTGGGTGTGAGAGGGAGGGATGCAGCCATGGGGCTTTAAATCTGCACAAGGCATGGAGTGAACAAGGCCCTGCACCCTGCCCAGAGGCCTTTACTCTCTGAGCTCACACAGTCAGAGATGGGCCCAGAGGAGTGTCAGGGTAGGATCCTGCAGCGCTGGCTCTGTCTCTGTGTGCTTGGGTGTGACTCCTGCCCTTGGTAATGAGAAGCTGTGCAAGCTTCCATTACTCAAACTTCTGTCCACCTGTAAAGTGGAGGTAGTCATAGAAGGGCATCTCGCTGAGAAAGTTTTGTGCAAACTGAATGAAAGCGTAAGACCTGACACAGAGTCTGTGCCAGTGTGAGCTGTTAGGATTGCTCTACTTCAGAGCAGCAGAAGATGGGGCACCACGTAGAATGTGTCCAGGCTCTGGAGTCTCTGACCTGGGACCTGCTGCCTTGTCCTCCTAGGAGCCCTCCAGGACCCCACCTTCCTCTTCCAGTCCATCACCGCCAACATCATCTGCTCCATCGTCTTTGGAGAACGCTTTGACTACAAAGATCGAGAGTTCTTGCGGTTGCTGGACGTGATCTATCAGTCATTTGCACTGATCAGCTCCTTCTCCAGCCAGGTGAGTGGCAGGAGGTGAGGAGGATGAGTGGGGAGGTGGGAAAGGGTGGTGTGCTCTATGGGCACAGAAATGCAATAGGAGCACATGGAGAGAGGGATGTCAAGACCTGGAGGGAGAGCTGGGGGAGGGAAAAGGGAGATGGAGAGAGAGAAATGGGAGAGAAGGGGAGGCTGAAAGACGGGGTCAGAAAGTCTCAGAAAAGGAGGGCTTGTCTGTTCCAGGATAGGCAGAATTGATAGGGTCCAAATGGTCATTGCTCTCTACAGAGCCAGTGCAGTGCCCACCAACAAGCCAGGTGGTATATTTACTCAAGTAAGGAAAACAATTCTCAAATTCATTTGGAAGATAAAAGACCCAGAATATCCAAGGCAATAATGAGTTAGAGGAGCAGCAGTGGAGGCTTCAGGATACCTGGTGTCGAATCACACTGCAGAGTGACAGTAAGGAACAGCGTGGTGTCGGCGTTAGAACACTCACCGAGACCCGTGGGAAGGAATGAAAGGCAGGAGACAACTCCACAGAGACTCAGTCACCTGACACTTGACACAGGTGACAAAATGCAGGTTGGAGACATCTAAAAAATGGTACTGAGAAAAGTGGGTGTCTGTTTGCAGAACATTCCAACTAGATTCTTATTTCTCACCCCACAGAAACATCAACTCAACGTGGATCAAGACCTACAGGAATTAGAGCAGAAACTTTGCAAGGGCTAGAAGAAAATGTAGGCACAGAATATAAACGGGCAAAAGAGCTAAATAAACATCTCTCAGGACGACAATAAAAATGGCCAACAAACACATGAAAAAATGTTTAACTTTGGTAGTAATCAGGAAATGCGAATGAAAACTGCACTGAGATTTCCTCTCACTCTTGTGAGAATGGCAATCATCAAGAATACAAATAACGGAAATTGTTGGTGAGGATGTGGGGAAAAGGTTGACTCATGTGTTTTTAGTGGCAAGGCAAATTAGAATGACCACTTTGGAAAGTATCATAGAAATTCCTCAAAAGATTAGAAATGGAAGCACCACATGACCCAGATATCCCAGTCCTTGGCATTAATCCAAAAGATATAAAATCGGCATATTATAGCGATACATGAATTTTAACGTTTGTAGAAGTACAATTCACAATAGTTACACTATGAAACTAATCTATCTGCTAATCAACAGACTAAGATGAAGAAAATGAGGTATCTATACAAAATGGAGTTCTACTCAGTCACAAAAAAGAATGTAAACATATCATTTGCAAGTAAATGGAATTGGAGAACATCATGTTAAGTGAAATAAGGCAGATTCAGAAAGTTAAGGGTTGAATGTTTTTTTCCTAGTATGTAGAAACCAAAGGGCAGGGGAGAATAGATATTAAACATGGGGTGTCTGTCAAAAACGGAAGGAAGAACTGGACTACAGGTGGTGCACACCTGTAATCCTATTGGCTCCAGAGGCTGAGGCAGGAGGATTGCAAGTTCAAAGCCAACCTTAGCAACTTAGTGAGACACTTAGCAAGTCAGTGAGATCCTGTCTCTAAATAAAATAAAATATAGGGCTGAGGATGGGGATCTGTGGTTAAGTGCTCCTGGGTTCAATTCCCAAGGCCAAAAAACAAAAGGAAAGACCTGTAGAGTAGAGAAAAGGGATTGAGAGAGAAAGAGAAGGGGAGGATGTGGGGAGTACTGGAGTTGAAATCTACTGAATTCTGCTATGTCTGTGTACAAATACACACTAATGTATATCCTGTACTGATTAAGATAATGGTAGCACGAATAGAAAGGGGAAGGGTAGAGTAGAGGTAGTGGGTGTGGAGGGAGGGTGAAGGAAAGGAGGGTACTGGGAATGAAATTGATCCAGTCACGGTTTGTGCATGTTTCAAAACGGCATAGGGAAGCACAGGGTAGGCATGAATTCAAGGCGCCAAAATGTTTAAAATATCAAACAAATAGAAAAGAAAAAAGTGAAGAAGAACTTGGGAGAAAGAATAAAGGAAGAGAGGACAGGGAGACGGGGGAGAGAGGTTGATTCTGATGAGAAGTGGAGGAGGGAAGGAGGGAGGGAGAGAGGGAGAGAGGCAGAGAGAAAGAGAGGCAGAGAGAGATGGGGATTCCCCAGAGTGGATTTGGGCCCTGGATGGCTCCCCCTCGCCATGACCGGCTGGCTCAGCCCTTGGGGGACCTCACTACCCAATCCTTCATGTAGGTGTTTGAATCATACTCTGACGTCCTGATGCACTTTCCTGGCACACGCAGGCAAGTCTACAAAAACCTGCAGGAAGTCATCACCTTCATCAACCACAGTGTGCAGAAGCACCATGCAACCCTGGACCCCAGCAACCCCAGAGACTTCATCGACTCCTACCTGCTCCGCATGGATAAAGTGAGGCCTTTGGAGGGTAGTGGGGAGCGAAAGGAAGATGAAGGGAAAGGTTGGAGGAACTGAAATGAGAGGGGTAGTGGACAGGGCTCAGGTGGATGGAGAAATACAGGGCAAGGGACAACAAGAAAGAGGAAAAGACCCTGAGAGGCAGAGGAGCCTGGGGGATGAAGCCCAAGACACAAGCCAAGGAGATGGAGAGAGACACCAGGCCAGGCAGAGTGAGGAGGCTGAGGGAGACAGAGACATGGGGTGTCCATGCTGAGAAGGAGGGGCCCCAGGGGCGAGGCCCAGAGACAGAGGGAGGCCGGCAGGCGGGATGAGTCCTCAGTGGGCTGTGGTGCTGACCTGCACCTCCCTCTCCACTTTCGGACCCAGGAGAAGTCCAACGCGCACAGCGAGTTCCACCAGAAGAATCTCACCTTGACCTTGCTGTCCCTCTTCTTTGCTGGCACTGAGACCACCAGCACCACTCTGCGGTACGGCTTCCTGCTCATGCTCAAGTACCCCCACGTTGCAGGTGGGCCAGGGACGGGTGTGTGGGGAGGGTCCTTGGATCTCCTCTTGGGCTGCAGAGGTGGGGCTGGAGTCCTTCATGGATGAGAGGCAACCTGACCTCCTTTTCAGGAGCTCTGCAGGCTCTGGGTGGTCTCCGCTAAGCCAATCCTGTTGGTGATGGGTGAATGACAAGTCTGACAACCTGTTCTTCCAGTGCTTTCTCCCATCCACCATCCATCTGTCCATCTTTTATTGATTAATCCACTTGTACTTTCACTGATTGCTTCGTCTGCAATGCATCCATGGACATATAATTTCATTCATGAGCTGATGCTATGTATAAGGACAGTTGAGTGCTCTATTGGTCACTGATGACTTGGCTCATTCATTCCTTCATGCAGGCCCCCAGCCATTTTATTTTTTTATGAACTGGGTTTTTTTCCTTACTCCTTCTATCAACCATCTTCTCCTTCTTCCTACATGTATCCATCCATCCATTTCCACATTTAACCACTTAATAATTCCTTCATGTATTCATCCCTCATTTATCCCTCTACCCACCAATGCATTTATTCCTTTGTTTACTCATTCACAAATTGATCTGTTCACACAGTGCCCATAAATGCAACTTGCGTGTGATTATTTATTCATTGGGTTTATTGTTTTATTTGTCAAGGAATTGATTCTTAATTGATTGTTTATTTGATCCATCTATTGATTGATAAGCTGAACAAACACATTCATTCATTGGTTTGTTCAATGCATTAATTGTCAGTTTTTTTCACTCAGGAATTGATCTGTTCTTTTATTTTGCATTCGTGTCTTCATCCAGTTGCTCTTGGATTAATCCATTGACTTAGTCCACTGTGATATTTGTCAGAACTTCCACAGAGTTTTCCTGTAATGCGCACACACACACACACACACACACACACACACACACACAAACACACACACACACACTGGATCATTTTCTATTGATCCTTGAGGGTGAAGTTTTAACAAGTTCTTTTGGAGTTTTTACGAAAAAATTCCTTGTAGGGTTGTGGTGGATGTGGGGGTCTGAATGTGTGTGTGTGTGTGTGTGTGTGTGTGTGTGTGTGTTGGTGCACACACGTGCCTGAAGGGTTTCTGAACATATAGGAGACAATTCATTGAATTACTTGAATGTGAAAGGGTTGGAAATCTCATGCTGTTGCTCTCTCTCCACCCATCACCCCAGCTGTCTACTCTAAAGTATATCAATGTTCTCAGCTTTCCCATAGGATTTTCAAGCTCACTGACCCCTGAAAACAGTGTCTCTGGGGAAATCTATGTGAAATGAGGCTCACAGTTCCCCTTTTTGGTGCAGAAAGGGTCCAAAAGGAGATTGAGCAGGTGATTGGCTCACACCGCCCACCAGCCCTAGAAGACCACTCCAGGATGCCATACACAGAGGTGGTCATCCACGAGATTCAGAGATTCGCTGACCTCATCCCCATTGGTGTGCCTCATGTGGTCACCAAGTACACTTATTTCCGAGGGTTCATCATCCCCAAGGTCAGTCCTGCAGGCTGCCCATCTCTGTGTGAGCGTCCTCTGTTCCCCTAGCCCACCATCTCAACCTCTTGTGGGCTTCTCCATAGTACCTCCGTGTTTTAATGTTTAGTTTGTTTTACCTATTTGTTTTTTGTTTGTATGTGAGAACCAGGGAATGGCAACATTTAAAAAATGTTTTTATTAGTGCATTAGAGCTGTAGATAACAGAGGAGTTTAGGATGAGATAATCACTCACGCCTTGAGTATAAATTGCTTCATTCCATCCCCTGTGCTTCCCCTTCCTTACCCTCTTCTCCTCCCTCCACAGTTTCCACTCCTATATTCTAGTCGTCTTGATTTAATTTGTTTTTTTTTTTTTTACATTGGTGCTTTATAAATACACGCAAAGGTGCAAAGAGTGTGGTAAATTCACATATGTGCAGACTATGTTTTTGTCAATTTGATTCTGCAGTTCCTCCCTTTTCCAGTTCCTCCTCCCTCCCCCTCAGTCTCCTTCCTCCACTACATTGATGTCCTCTCTGTTTTCATTGGACCTGACCCCTACTTATTTTCCTTACTCTGCTCTAGCTTCTGCATATGTTAGAACATTGAACCCTTGACTCTGTGTCTTATTTCACTTAGTATGATGTTCTGCAGTTCCATTCATTTATTATCAAATTACACAATTTCATTCTTCTTTATATCTCAGTAAAACTCCATTGTGTATATATACTACATTTTGTTCATCTGTTCATCTGTTGATGAGCATCTGGGTGGTTCCGTAACATGGATATTGTGAACTGCCCTTCTATAAGCACAGATGTGCCTGCATCACTATAGTATGCTGATTTTAGTTCTGTTGGATAAATAACAGAGAGTGGAATTACTTGGTCACATGGTGATTCCATTCCCAATCTTTTGAGGAATCTCCATATTGTTTTCCAAAATGGTTGCAGTAATTTTCAGTCCCACCACATTGTATGAGTATACACTCCCCACACATGCAGGCCAGCACTTATTATTACTTGTGTTCTTGATGACATGGCAATCTCATTTGATGTTTTAACCTTTCTTCAGAACACTGAAGTATACCCCATCCTGAACTCTGCTCTCCACGACCCCTGTTACTTTGAAAAACCAGACACCTTCAACCGCGACCACTTTCTGGATGCCAGTGGGGCACTGAAGAAGAATGAAGCTTTTATTCCCTTCTCCATGGGTAAGCTGGACCTGGGATTCCTTCACAGAACCCAGGAGTAGGTCCTCTCCTCTCCTGCAGACAATGATAGGTGTTCCTTTGTCCAGCCGTTAGCACATTTCAGTTGGTTTACCTGCACTGTCCCATTCAATCTTCACTACAACCCCATGAGGCGACTTGAGAGGTGAGATGATGACCTAAGGCACCTCTTGATAAGCAGGACGTTGGACAAGTGGTGGAAAATCTCTAGATGTGAGCAAAATAACCATTAAAAAAGCAATAACAAAAAACTGATGCAAGGCTGGAGATAAAGCTCAGTTCAGAGTGCAGCCTATCAAAAACAAGGCCATATATTGAATTCTGAGCAGGGGCGGGGGGAAGGAGACGGGAAAAAAAAGCACTGAGTCCAGGGGACAAAAGAGAATGCATCCGACAAATCACATAAAGACACAGATCCTGCCCCAGGAAATTTATTGTCCTGCAGCTGAGATAGACATTCATCAGAGTGTCCCAAATAATAATCCAATTAAAAGATTTAATGCCTGTCCTGAGCTAACCAGGGCCTGGCACAAAGGACACACCAACAGGGGCATGTATTATCATTAATCAGGCATTGGGAGCACCAAGCAGGATATACTGAGTAATATTGGTGGGTAGGTGAGGAACAGGTCAGCTGAGAAACTGGTTTCCAAGCAGAGTCCTGGTGGGCGAGTGTTGATCAACTCCAGGAAAGAAGGTTTCAGTCGAGGCAACAGCAGGGAATAGCCAGGTGGTCCATTAGCGTAAGTGTAGGTGTCCATTAGAGTAAGTGTAGGACACTCGGGTGTGGATTAGAAAGTGGCTGAAGGCCAGGAGCTCAGCTGGCTGGACCTCATATCCTGAAGCATTGAAGTTTGAGAGAGTTCCACAGAGTAGCAAGGCACATGGTGTTACAGACAGAAAGGAACCTACAAGCAGAAACAGCTGGACTGGTCCAGTTCTACGTGGCTGCCTTTGGACAGATCTGAGGAGAGTGCAGCCTGCAATTGGCCGAAGCACAGTGCTGGGATTGGCTGACATAAAGGGCTGGGAGTGGCTGAAGCGCAGGGCTGGGATTGGCTGAAGTAAAGGGCTGGGAGTGGCTGAAGCGCAGGGCTGGAGGTGACTGAGCCTCGGTTTTCTTTTCTAGGAATCTGCTCTCAGGTTCGGTTGCCATTTTTTTTTAATATTTGCATAGGGTGCAGGTTACTCCTTGGGGTTTTGGCCAAATTTAACTTGAAGGTCACCCGAGGAAACCACAAGGTCCAGGCTCCTCATTTTTGGTGGGGGGAGGTAGGAGGGCCCCAGGAACAGGTTCCCAAATATAAATGTCATCAGTGACTCAAGTGGTGCCCGACTTTGTGGATGCAGTCTTCAGTGTCTTCATTTTGTCTTCAGTGAGAACTGGGAACACCTGGGGTAGTGGGTGAAAGTGAGCTCCCCACCCAATAGTCCTGTCCAGAGAGAGTTGTAGGGAAGTAAGGACTAAAACAGGTAAGCAACAGAGATATTATGGGGTTGAGACAGAGAGGGGACAGAGTCACCGAAAGACACAAGGAGATCATGGCACAGAGGAGACAGTCTGTGCGAGACAGAGGGTGAACCTGAGACCACAGAGGAAGGGAGAGGGAGAGTGAGGGGGAGAGAAAAGAAAAGAGCAGAGCAGAGAAGAGAGGTGTGTGTGTGTGTGTGTGTGCGTGTGTGTGTGTGTGTGTGAGAGAGAGAGAGAGAGAGAGAGAGAGAGAGAGAGAGAGAGAGAGAGAGAAGGGAGAGAAGAAGGAGGAGGAGGAGGAGGAGGAGGAGGAGAAGGAAAGGAGTTAAGAGTGGTTTCTTCAGAGGGAGATGAAAAATATGTATGATAGGGTCATAGAGGTATAAATAGATAGATGAGAGAGAGGTGGAATTGAGAAGGAATTTAGATGGAAGAAATTAAAAAGAGAAGAAAATATAAAAATGAACATAAAACAGTGCCTGTTCTGTATGTTTAATGCCCAGGATAGACTTTGCCTGGACAGAAAGAGGAACTGAGCCAACAGAATGTGAGAGTCAAGGAGATGTCAGAAGGTGCCCAAAGAGAAGGACAGTCCTAGGAATGGGGAGGGTGTGTGAGTGGGAGATAAAAAGTATTAGCTAGTCCTGGAAAAATGTGGGTCACAGAACCAGTTCCAGAAGAACCAACCCAGACACCTGCCCTGAGTACATCTATGGTCCCGTCTCCAGCCATCAGGAAATGCCAAGAGGACATGGACCCCTTTGCCAGATACATCCCTGCAGGCACATCTTTGCAGTGGCTGCAAAGGTGCAGGGGATGCCTGGAATCCCACCCTCCACTGGCCTTCCCGGGGCTGTCAGTTTGCATATGAGGAAGTATTGCAGCACCCGGAAGTGCTGTTTTCCTGCCTGACTTCAGGTAGTCTCTCTCTTCCTTCCCCTATAAACCTGTGGTCTGTAAACAACATGGTTTTTCACACACCTTGGTAAATCCATGGGAAGCATAGAAAACCTGCTCATGGGCCCTGGTCCCACTTACAACTTTCATGAATAATTTTTTGAAAGTTTCTCAAAGCTGGAGGTTTTCAGGTTAAACCAGAAGACAACTCAGAGACAGACATAACGCATAGTGCCAGAAACACACAGAGCCATGTTCTCAAAAGGAAAAACAAAACAATAGGTAGTACTCTAGGATTCTTAACAGGAGCCATGTGTTAAAGAGTGTCTACAATGACTAACTTTACCCTCATAGTAGCCTGTATGATGGTAGTATTCTCATATGAAAAATGAAGAACACTATAAAATGTTCAGAAACATGTGCTCACTTGACCTACACACTCTGACACATCCACACACAGCTGCATCCTTATCTCCTATGGAGCCAATGAACCATTGGTGATGAAACAAAAACTACATTTTCTTTCCAAACCAATGAACATGGCACAAGGTGTGCACCTGGTGTCAGATTTGGGACTCCCTGGGAGTCCATGCTGAATATCAGGTTCAAGGTCAAGCCTGAGAAGCTCCACTTCAGTGCACAGGTGCCTGGGCTTTGGGGTGTGGTGGGCAAGCACGTGCACTGGCCCTGTGCCCACATGGTGACCCTCTGTGCCCACAGGGAAGTGCATTTGTCTTGGTGAAGGCATCGCTCGCAACGAACTGTTCCTCTTCTTCACCACCATCCTCCAGAACTTCTCTGTGGCCAGCCCTGTGGCTCCCGAGGACATCGATCTCACTCCCAGGGAGAGTGGTGTGGGCAGAGTACCCCCAACATACCAGATCCGCTTCCTTCCTCACTGAATGGGCTGAGGGAAGAGGGCCAAAGGATTCCAGGGTCATTGTTTCTACCTCTGTAGAGAACGACCCCCATGGCCTCCACATCTTCCTGCCTGAGAACCAGCAGCCTCCCTGTCCTCGTTTGCATCAACAGGGGAAAGTCCCCTGTGTAGTCCTACTTCCTTCTCTCACGCTGTAGCTCTTCCAAGCTCTCAGGCATTCTCCTTTCCTCTATTAATAGAATTGCAGAAGTCAGAAGCAAGCTTGAAGATAATCAAGCCCCTTCCTAGGTGTGCATATAGACACTGGGGGCAAATTGGGAAACTGGTCTCTAGGTCCTCGTGAACTTCTGCCTCCCAGGCACAGCTCGTGCCGAATAAATTCTCCCTTGCCCAAAATAAGTATGGTTCCATTTGTCGACTCCATGTGCTCCATCATCTGTGGTGAAGGACTTAGCCTAAAACTGTTCTTGATTGCTCCCCCAGCAGCACCCTGTGGTGGTTGAGGTGACCACACCCATTTTACAGAACAGAAAGTGAGGGCAGGTGGGAGTGTCCACTCTGAGGTCACAAAATCCAAATTCTCCCAGTTTCTTCTTCCATATATGTATAATATATATATATAATATATATCCATATATATTATATACACTATATATATATATATAGAGAGAGATAAATCAGCATAACCCAAACTTGGCCATTATAGAGTATAGAATTTAGTTCATTCCCAAAGGTGTATGAGTATTACCATCTGGTTCCTGATGTTCATGTCACTGTCCCTAATACCCCTGACCCATTGAACAGTCTCTCCTCAATCCTGTTCGCCCAGGCCTTGCAAACACCAACCTGGTTGCTGCTTTCATGGACCTGCCTGGCTGGCCCTCTCACTTAAAGGAAGTGTCCAACTGTGATCGTGTGTGTCTGACTCTTTTCTTCACACAGCACCTCGAGGTCCCCGCGCTGCAGACTCGGTCACGCCTGCTGTGGTCCTCCCTGCTCCTGTTCCCAGTTACCTCTCCCTGTGGATTCTCTCCAGGAAAGCGCCTCCTCAGCCCACGTGCACTGAGCAGCATGGTTGCACAGTGGCACCTTGGGTCTCTGTATATTGTTTTGAAATCTTCTGAAATCAAACCAATATCCAAAGACTGACCTCCTGCATCAGGAGGGGACCCCACCATTTTGCCTGTGGCTTACTGGTTATCAGGTCACCAGGTGCCTTTTCAGAAGGACTGCCAGCTCTGTGAAGGGCAGCCTGCTCTCTCCTTCGCTGCTGCAATGAGAGACCCACAGTCATGTGAGGACTCTGAGAGGCGTTCAAATTCTTTGGTGAGGAGGGGGTGAATCAATGAAACAAAGACAAAATCAGCACCCCCGCCACAAGTGGAACCAGACCTCTTGCACGAGCCCATGCCACCTTCTCCATAGGTCACTTTCTTTTAATACCCAGAATGACTTCCTGCCCCCAAAGTGCACAGGGAGGCCCCCTCTTCCTCCCTCATGCTGGAATGCCACCGCTGACTAGAACGGCTGAGAGCCACTGAGCAGGGGAGCCACTTGAAACCAGCCTGGACACACCCCCCTGTAGGCATGTCCTTGAGGGACAGGTTGTACATTCCAGGGCTTTCCTCATGGAGATGTCTCAGGCAGCTAGTGGCCAATGGGAAGCTGGTTCTGGGACTCAACACTAGAACTAATCATGTGACCACACAGTGCCTGCCTCCCTTGGGCTCCCTGCAGAGTTAGTAGGAGCTCTGCCAAGCAGATTCCTGGAACGCCCTCTACCTCCAGCCACAGAAATCAAACAAACAAAATCGTCTGTGTTGCAGGAGGAGCAGAACAGACAGCCAGCATAGAGGGGACTATGGTTCTGTCCAGCTTCTCACTCTTCATTGTCCTCATTAGCCTCTTTCTTCTCTGGATCTGGGGCCGCCCCAACTCCAAGGGTCGCCTGTCTCCTGGACCCTGGCCTCTTCCCTTCCTGGGGAACATTTTGCAAATAGACCCTTAAGGCTTTCTCAAGTCCTTCCAGGAGGTGAGATTGGAGGGGGGAAGGAGGAGGAAGGGAAGGAATGGGTTGAGTGGAAACAGCTCACGGCAGCAAAACTGTCGAGGGTCTAACTTGGGGTGGAAACCTTGGGGTGGAATTCTCTAGACCAGCTTAGGAATTCTCTTCCAGTCATGACTTGTCCCCACAAGGCTGTCAAAGAAGCTTCTGGAGTTCCTATGAGAATGCATGTAGGTGATAGCCTGGAGGGGGACTTTCTGATAGATTTGGGACTTTGAGTTGTGGTCCTGAAGTGGAGACAGGAGAAGTCCTGGAGATTTGGTGTGGAGATTACGATTCATAAAATTCAGAACAGGGAAAATTATTGAGAAAGCTGGAGAAGGATAGCCTGGGGAATGACATGGTGTGAGACTTGGATGAAGAGACAGAGTTCAAGTATGGCTTCTTCCATGATGGGCTTTCAGAAAGCAGGGTTCGGGCTCCATTGGAAGGAGTGGTCCAGGTGTCAGACCAGAAGGCCCTTCTCTTGGGCACAATAGTGAGATCTGGACCCTGTGTCCCCAGCTGCGGGAGAAGTATGGGGACGTCTTTACAGTGCATCTGGGACCCCGACCAGTCATCATCCTGTGTGGATATGAGGCCATGAGGGAGGCTCTGGTGGATCAAGCTGAGACCTTTTCTGTCTGACCACCATGAAGGACTTTGGGATGGGAAAGCAAAGTATTGAGGAGATATCAAGGCTCAGAATTTGGTGGAGGAGCTGGGAAAATCCCAGGGTGAGCACTAGGGGGCTCCACAAGACTCAGAGACAGGGACAGTGAAATGCAGAGACAGATTCAGGGAGGGAGAAGAGTGGGAGAATGAGTACACAGAAGGAGAAGAAATGGAGGAGGAAGGGAGAGAGACGGCAAGAGAGAAAATTTCAGGATACAGATCCTGAAAAATACAAGATCTAGTCATAGAAATTTCAAGGAAAAGATTACAAATGAAGGAGTCAAGGCTATAAGTAGAAGTGGAAGAGACACAAAATATTAGTGGGCAATGGAGAGAAGGATATGAAACGCAGGGAGAGAAAGAGAACTGACACAGTCTCAGAGAACAAATCAGAGAGAAGAAAGACAGAGAGACACAGACGTAGAAAGAAACTCAGACCAAGAGAAACACCAAAAAAATAATAATAAAAGAAAAATAAAATAAATAAAAGACACAGAGGGGGAGATGTGCAGAAAGAACAGCTTAGGCTCAAAGGCCAAGGAATAGATGGACCATTCAGGATACAGAGAAAGCAACCTCAGAGTGAATATAGTGCCAGCTAGTTCAGAGTCACCCAGAAGGACAGTGCAATGCAGGGGACATCCAGACCTCCATGATAGACCTCTCATCTCCAGGGACCTATCTGGACCCCACCCTCCTCTTTCACTCCGTCACGGCCAACATCATCTGCTCCATTATCTTTGGTGAACGCTTTAATTACCAGGACCCCAAATTCCTACGTCTGCTAAGTTTACTGAACCAAACCTTTACCATCCTCAGCTCCTCCTACAGCCAGGTGAGGCCAAAGATTCCAGGATGGGCCAGGGATCTGGGTGGGCAGACCCTGGCATGGGACCAGATTCTCCCAGTCCAGAGCTCAGGAGCAAGAAAGTGAGGTGGTTTTGGGTTTTGGAAGGGGAGGAGCTTATTTTAATCTCTCCCTTCTTCTGAGTAACGCCCACAAAGCACCTGCTAGTGTCCATGGTGCCTTTTTATTGAAAATTGGAAAATGGCATCCCTTCCTCTAGGAAAAATGCTCTTGAAGTCCATTCACTATTTCACAACCCAGGAAGCTCTGCCCTGGTGGTGTTCTGAATCCTGGCTATGGGCACACAGGCAGGTTCCCTTTACCTGCTCACGCACTCTCCTGTTCCTGAACTTTGAGGTACACATGACACCAGCCCTGCACACACTTCATCTCCTACACTCTCCAGGTAAGGGAAGAGTTAAGTTGGGGATAGGAATTAGGCCTGCAAAAATTATGGATGGTGAGAGATCTCAACTACACGGGAAGCTGAGGCAGGAGGATTATAAGTTTGAGCTCAGTCTCAGTAATTGAGGGACACTCTGTCTCAAAATAAAAAATAAAAAAACCTGGGGTTGTAGCTCAATGGTAAAGTGCTTCTGGGTTCAACCTCCAGTATAAATCCCCCCCAACACACACACACACACACACACACACACACACACACACACACAGAGTGGTTTGGACAGCTAGCAGCTGTGCTTGTGGCACTGTGCGCATGCCCACATGCATGTAGCGTGTATGATGTGCCCACACGTGCTCACCTGGGAAGCACAGTCACCTTTTCTACCAGCTTGGCTTTAGATGTCACAGTGTTGTGTAGGGCACAACTTCAAGGCTGCCAGTGCATGCCAAGGGTCTCAGCAGCAGGTTCTGTGATCTTCCTGTCTTGTCCTTAGGTGTTTGAACTCCTCTCGGGAATCCTGAAACATTTCCCTGGCCCCCATACTCATCTGTGCAGAATCATTCAAGAACTGAAAGATTTTATCACTGAGAACATTGAGAGGCACCAAGAAACCCTGGACCCCAGTGCTCCCCGGGACTTCATTGATTCCTTCCTTCTCCGCATGGACAAGGCAAGGCCAGCCGGGATTGGGGTTGGGTGGGAACAAGAGTGCGGGCCATCCTACTGACACTCAGCTGGTAGTTGGTGTGTTAAGTACGGGACACTTTTTACAGTTGGTGATCCAGCCACTGGCACAACCTCCAGGCCTCCACCTGGCTCTTCCTCAGCCTCCCCAGCAATGCCTTCTAAGACTTAGGAACTGAAGAGTTATCACTGGGCTCAATACCCTGCTCCCTCCCAATTCCTCTCATTCTGATTGGTCTGAGGACCCCTTCCGTGTTCTTATTGGTCCCAGTTTATGTCTGTTCTCACTGGTCTGGAAAATGCCATACAAAGTGTTAAATAGTTTCCTTATGATGTCTGAATAGACAGCTGCAGTGTCCAATCAGGAAGCAAAGATAACCAAGAACCAAAATGGTGATCACAAGGCCAGGACTTATTGAGTGTTTATTATAATCATAATATTAAACAACCCCGTGTGATGAACTGAGGCACAGAGAGGTTATGTTCTTGCCTCACAACACAACGTTGTGAAATGGCAGGACCTGAGTTTGAACCCAGGAATTCTGGCTCCAGGACCTATGCTATTGCTACTCTGTAGACCTTGAATAGAGGAAAGAGGAAATAAGGAAGTGGAAAACTGGTATAGGGTAATCTGGGGATAGGTGGGTAGAAAAGAAGAGCCTGAAACTGGAAATTTTTGCAAGGAGAGATGTTAAGGATTGTCAACCTTCACCCACAGGAACGATTTGTTCCCGAAAGTGAGTTCCACCATAAAAACCTCGTCCACACGGTGCTCTCACTGTTCTTTGCTGGAACAGAGACCTCCAGCACCACCCTCCGCTATGCGCTCTTATTGCTGCTGAAGCACCCGGAAGTCTTGGGTGAGCAGGTCCTGTATGTGTGTTAGGGGCAGGGGCGGCTTCACTGTGGTGGAAGGTGGTTGGTTAATGGGTAAAAACAGACTGTGATTCTGATGGGTCAGGAAAAAGAAAAAAATCCACCCCAGCACGGATGTACTAATTATAATAAATTGTAGCCACCGAAAGCAATTTGAGTTTGAGGAGGTACTTCACAGTTGACAAAATATTTTCATTCAAATGTAGTTCAGAAGTTACTTTTGAGCTTTATGGCATGTTTTCAATTTGTAAATGAGGTTTACAAAGCATCACAGGTCACAAAGCATTACCTTTCTACAAAGCATTTTGCAGTCTGCAAAATCACATGGCTCTTGATAGAAAACCTTGAGGTTCACAAGCAACTTAACAATTGGGAGTATATTTTTGATTTGTGATGAATTTAAAAGATTTTGATGCTTGTGCTGATGGTCCATAGAGCAAACTTGGAGAAACTCTCATCTCATCAAAACTGCTTCCACAGAAAGGGAAAGTGACTCATTTCAGATTGCATAGCAAGCCAATGAGAGAAAAGGACACGACATTAGTTCCAGGCACAACTCATTCTTAGTAAAAGAAGGAGGGTTTGACCTTAAGTGTTGAATCAATTTCCACTCAACCATCTTTACCAAGTGAACATGTCTCATAATTAGAGTGGAAGAATTAGACAGGACTTCTCCCTGAAGAAGGCGTTGACTTTCTCCTGATGGTTTCATTGAGAAGGAGTGATAATACCTTAATGAAGAGTTCTTAAGCCTCTTCCCCCAGCCTGCAGGCCACTCTTCAAATGCCTTTGTTGAGCCCCCTTGTTACCGTCACTGTTGTGACTCCTCCCAAATCCTCTCCATCTCAGAGGAAGTCCAGGCAGAGATTGACAGGGTCATCGGCAGCAAGCGTCTCCCAGCCCCTGAAGATAGAGCAAAAATGCCTTACACGGATGCGGTCATCCATGAGATTCAGAGATACAGTGACCTAACCCCAATCGGTATCCCACACTCCGTCATTCAGGACACCAACTTCCAACTTCCGAGGGTATCATCTCCCTCAGGTGAGATCTTCAGGGCCACAGAATCATGGATGGAGGGTGCCAGCTTATGATCCTTGTGTAGCCATGATAGTTCATGTCTCTGGTCACTGGGCTATATGGAAGATTTTTATTTTCTTATTTTTTATGGGGTGAAGGGGATTTTGGAAATAGAAAAGTCCTCCCCTTTCCATTCTTTCTTTCTTTCTTTCTACTTTTATTAGATGTTAGAGTTACTTTTGCTGAAGAAAGTAGCATATACTTATTAAACTTGTTCTATGGTGGAGCTGTCTTTCCTGTCCTCATCTTCCTCAACATCCTCTTTCATGAGAAGGTGCTGACAGTTTTTCATTTTTGCTTCCATATTTCCTTTAAGCTCATATAATCATATACCTGATAGACATGTATATGAAGGTCATCTCATGCTATATCTTATTTTGCACCTGTGTGGACAGTGTGGTATATCTCCTTTCATGCTCACACTTATGTTCATGCAAACACGCTTTGCTTGTTTTTTTTTTATTTTATGGTTCTGTGTGACTTCCTTTTTATAATTTAATAGTTGCACATCTTTAGATCAGTGCCTGTGGTTCTAACTCTTACTATTCTACCATGGTGTCCTGAGTCATTCCTGAGTTGGATGTATTTATTTATTTTCATGCAATGCTGAGACTCGAACCCATATGCAAGGCAAGTGCTCTGCCACTGAGCTACAGCCCCAGCCCAAGTTGGATGTATTTAGAGATGATGTTCACAATATCAAACCACCCAAATCATCAACTCATTGGATTAGATTCTGGCCCTAGTGATGGCATGGAGGTCTCTGTTGAGCCAGATGGGAACATGCAGTTGATGGATCATAAGGAAGTCCAAAGGGTCTTAGGGGAAGAGGGATCAGGGTGGTTGGTAGGGGTATGCAGAAGGCCCAGGACACAACTATTAATGAAACAGGGCAGAATTATTTCCATAATTTAGCTTCCAACTGCAGAGCCTTATCATGGGTAAAGTTTGTTGTCAACTGTGGATATACTGGAATTGATTCAGTCACACCTTACTAATGGCCATATGGATCTCTTGAATTTGATACCCTCTCAGAACACTACTGTGTACCCCGTCATGAGCTCTGTCCTCCATGACCCACGCCACTTTGAGAAGCCAGACACCTTCGACCCTGGACACTTTTTGGATGCCAAGGGCAAATTTAGGAAACGGGCAGCCTTTATTCTTTTCTCCATGGGTGACTTGCTCCCTTCTCACTTTTGAGACAGTTCTGTGTGATTTTCTCCCTTAGTTCACATCAAACACTGGGTGGAAAAGATGAGGATTCTGAAGGGAGATGGAAGAGAAAGATGGAGACTAAATTGGTGGTGGAGATAAAAGTAAAAAACCAAGGCACATGCACATGCATAAGCACAGGAAAACCAAACAAATGAATGACCTGTGATGGAGCACCTTTTGTACGCCAAGAATTGGGGAAGGCATTTTCATTTTTTTGTTACAAAAAACAACTATTATTAACTATTATTTTTTCCAGAAAGTAGTCAAGTTAAAGATGTAGACCACCTGTGATTCACCAACAAAATCATATTTGTTGGTATTATAGAGGGTGTTCTTCCAAATTTTTAATTACATGTGTTCACACATATGAAGTTAGTTGATGGATAGCTAAGAGCTAGCTAGCTAGGTAATAGGTAGGAAAGTGAAAGAAAGATTTAAAGAGAAGAAAAGAAAAGAGGTGGAAAAGATGTAAAGTGACAGAAAATATATCAAGCTGTTTTTTGTTAGTCAGTTGTTGAAATCTACACCCAAACCAAAGTGAGGGCCCCAGGAATTTAGGCCACAAAATTTAAGGAGTGCTCATGTTTAGTCATGTGAAGGTCCCTTTTCAATGATTTATCTAATAATTAAACTTTTAGCAACTGATTTGAAATGTATCATATACTAAAACTTTAAATTCCCTTAAGTATTCTTCTGCTTTATAGATGTTAGCCCATATCCATGCCAATCCACTGCCCTGTCTGTCTTTTCTAGCTGTACCATCTGTCTATTCCATGCCAATCATCAGGCTTTATAATATGTTTTTATATTTCACAGGAGTTAATCCTCCTCCATCACTCTGATTTTTCAGACTCCTATGGCTCTTCTAACTAATTTTTTTTTGGCCTTCAACTACACTCTGGTATTATTTTGTCAAGGTCCTCCAACCCCAGCCCCTTCCAAAACCCAGAGTGATTTTGTTAGAATTAATATAAATTTGTAGATGTTCAGGAAGCCTTTGGAATTTGGAAACGTCACATTATAAAATATACTAGATGAAACAGTGTGAGTCCCCATTCAGTCAGCTGTTATGTCACTTAGTATATCAGTTGTACTCGTTCTGTGTTTTAAATCTGAGTTTTTCACATTTCTTTCTAAATTTATTCCTGCATTTCAACCTCTAGGGGAGGTTTTTGCTACTGTTCATAGAACCTCTTCTCATGGTATTTTAAACTGCTTTAATTAGAATAACTGAAAGCCACTGATTTTTATGTATTTCTGCTATAATGAGGCAGTTTCCTGATACGTTTATCACTAACAGCTTTTCATAGGTTCTCTTGGGCATTCTAGATAGTTGATCATAGATAGCATCTGCAACTGATATTTTGACCTAATCCTTTCTTACATTAAATCCATATTTTGTTTTTTCCCTCACATCATGGACTTGCACTTGTCTGATTCCTAACATTAAGCAATAAATAAATAAATAAATAAATAAAAATCAGTTTTCTCTTTTAAGCTACTGCTGACCATGGTCTTTTTCAGACATTTTATGGCTAGTCTAGCACATATTTATCTCAGTTTTAAATCAAATTAAGGAAAAGACTCCTTCTGTTCCAGTTTTCCAAAAGTTTTTTTTTTTTTTTTTTTTTTAAGCTTTCAATCAGGATTTGGTCTTGAGTATTCTCAAGTCTATTCTCAGCTCCTGACAAGATGATCAAACTTTTTTCTTTGATTGATTATAAACATAGATGTGATAGAGTTGAATCATATGTTCCTCTGTAAAGGTGGAATCATAGAGGCTCAGTAGATCCGGGGCTTGCCCAAGGTCCCATGGGAGGCCGGGGCGGTGTCAGTCAGAGGAGCTACTGTAATCAACAACCCCAACGGCTCCAGAGCTCAAGGCCAAAAAGTTAATTTCAGGCTTACTGTTGTACCTACATCCCAACCAGGGGTCTGGACTCAAAATAACGTAGAGACTGGAGCCATTGGGGACTTTATCCTGCCGAGTGCAGAAACAAGGAAGAAATCACAAAACACATCAATTTATCCCACACTTTACTGGCCAAAGCAAGTCCATGCAAGTCCAAGCAAGTCCGTGACAGAGATGGTCAGATTCCTGAAGGATTATAGAGAGCTGAGAGGCAGCTCTCCAGGTTCCCTCCCTCTGCCCAGTACAGCACACAATTGATGCTCACCCGTGGGTATACCACGAGGACCCAAGTCTGGATTGTACACTAGGAGATCATGAGGGCTCCATCCAGGGGGACACTTCTGCAGTGGTTGATTCCACCTTGGGATATGAGTGCAGGATCTGAGAGTGAGGGTGTTGGGGCCAGGGTGCACAGAAGTGCCAACTGAGATGCTTCATAAGCATGACATGGCCGCCTGCCAATCAGAACTGTTACCACTGGTGTGCTGGAACAGGGTCTGGGAGGCTTACTGGGTTAGCTGCTGACTGGGGGTGGGCCTTAGGACCCGGGGGAGGGGCCATGGTGAGCCAGACCCGAAGCTTCGAGCAGTAACTGTATATCCTTTAGAAGTAGTTCGGTTTTCTAACAGCCAGTACAGATCTGCAAACAACCCACTGAACGTCAGCCTAGGAGGGAACCTTGCAGGTCTCAGCTCACCTATGCCTCTCTTGCTGCTTTGCATAGGATACATTAAGGAGGTTCTTCCATGATCTCCATAAAGCTTAGTTGATAATATATTCAATCAGAGACATACAGAGAAAGGGAATGTGAAAGAGGCAATGACAAGGGACCAGGAGATTCAGAGGAGATGGTACAGGGCAGTCGTGATGGGGTGGAACAGACAGGGATTGTGTACTCAGATTATTTGCATGGAGGACAAGAATATGAGCAGAAGTGCTTCATGTGTAAATGTATACAAATGAGCATGCAAATGTCCAGGAGGAATGGGCGCGGCAACTGGGTGCTTTCCTTCTCTTATGCCCCCAGGAAAACGCATCTGTCTGGGCGAGAGCCTGGCCCGCTCCGAGCTCTTCCTCTTTTTGACCTCCATGCTGCAGAGCTTCTCCTTGGGCTGTCCCAAGGCCCCAGAAGACCTCACTCCACAGGTGAATGGGCTGGGCAAGTTGCCCCCTGTGTTCCAACTCTGCTTCCTGCCCCGCCATAGAGAGAAAGAAGAGATGCAAATTTCTTCAGGATCCTTCCATGTGGTCCCCACCCCTGAAAAGAATGAGGCCACTTGAGCTCCTCCTTGTTCCCTCTCTGCTGTGGAAAGTGAGTTCTGTATTCTGTCCTCCATCCAGCATGCTGTGGTCTCCATTTACCTCCAAATAGCCTTGAAAGTTGACCAAGAGAAAAGGATCAAGTAATACCCTCAAGAGCTTAGTGCCACCACCCCTCTTTTTCTTCTGCCACAAAACTAATACAGTCCTTGATCGATCTGCTTCTTCAGTCTGAATCCGCAAATAAAGAAATTTTGCAACTCCATCTTGAGCTGACTTTTTATAAAAATAAGTATGAGTAAGAAGTACACATTAGCTGTTGTAAGCATTGGAGATTCTGGGATTCCTTGTTACTGCAGCATAACGTGGCAAAACTAGCTGATAGAATATTGCTGCAGGTGATACAGGGAAAGAAGAAAGAAGAACCTGTGGCAGCGAGCATCTCTTGGGAATGAGTCTCAATTCTTATCTGTCTTTGTATTTTCCATTACCTCCCACCAGTTGTTTTTTTTTTCTTCTTTTTTTATTTTAATTTATTTTTATTGTAAACAAATGGGATACATGTTGTTTCTGATTGTACACGGATTAACAGCATACCATTTGTGTAATTGTACATTTACCTAGGGTAATGATGTTTGATTCATTCTGTTATTTTTCCTCCCCCCCACCCCTCCCACACCTCTTTTCCCTGGACACAATCCCTCCTTCCTCCATTCTTGCCCCCCTCCCACTGCATATTATGTGTCATCATCTGCTTATCAGTGAGATCATTCACCTTTTGGATTTTTGAGATTGGCTTATCTCACTTAGCATGATATTCTCCAATTTCATTCATTTGCCTACAAATGAATGAATGAATGAATGGCTATTGTGAATTGAGCAACTAAAACATTGATGTGGCTGTATCTCTGTAGTGTGCTGATTTTAAGTCCTTTGGGTATAGGCCAAGGAGTGGGATAGCTGGGTCAAATGGTGGGTCCATTCCAAGTTTTCTAAGGAATCTCCACACTGCTTTCCAGAGTGGCTACACTAATTTGCAGCCCCACCAGCAATGTATGAGTGTACCTTTTTCCCCACATCCTCTCCAACACCTATTGTTGCTTGTATTCTTGATAATCGCCATTCTAACTGGGGTGAGATGGTTCTTAGGGTAGTTTTGATTTGCATTTCTCTTATTACTAAAGATGGTGAACATTTTTTCATATGTTTGTTGATTGATTGTAGTACTTTTTCTGTAAAGCATGTGTTCATTTCCTTAGCCCATTTGTTGATTGGGTTATTTGTATTCTTCGTGTAGAGTGTTTTGAGTTCTTCATATATTCTGGAAATTAGTGCTCTATCTGAAGTATGAGTGGCAAAGATATTCTCCCACTCTGTAGGCTCTCTCTTTGCATTGCTGATAGTTTCCTTTGCTTAGAGACAGCTACTTAGTTTGAATCTATCCCAGTGGTTGATTCTTGCTTTTATTTCTTGTGCTATGGGATTCCTGTTACGGATGAGTCTGATCCTAAGCCAACAAGGTGAAGATTTGGTCCTACTTTTTCTTCCATAATATGCAGGGTCTCTGGTCTGATTTCAAGGTCCTTGATCCATTGTGAGTTGAGTTTTGTGCAGGGTGAGAGATACGAGTTAGTTTCATTCTGTTGCATATGTATTTCCAGTTTTCCCAGCACCATTTGTTGAAGAGGCTATCTTTTCTCCATTGCATATTTTTGGCACCTTTGTCTAGTTTGAGAAAATTGTATTCATTTGGGTTTGTGTCCACGTCCTCTATTCTGTACCATTGATCTACCTGTCTATTTTGGTGCCAATACCAAGCTGTTTTTGTTACTATTGCTTTGTAGTAGACTTTAAGTTCTGGTATTGTGATACCCACTGATTCATTCTTCCTGGTAAGGATTATTTTAGCTAGTGTGGGTTTGTTAATCTTCCAGATGAATTTCACGATTGCTTGCTCTATTTCTGTGAGGTCCGTCATTGGGATTTTAATTGGAAGTGCATTGAATCTGTATAGCACTTTTGGTAATATGGCCATTTTGACAATATTAATTCTGCCTATCCAAGAACATGGGAGATCTTTCCATCTTCTAAGGTCTTCCTTAATTTCTTTCTTCAATGTTTTGTAGTTTTTATTGTAGAGATCATTTACCTCTTTGGTTAGATTGATTCCCAAGTATTTTATTTTATTTTTGAGGCTAT
Organism: Sciurus vulgaris; assembly: GCF_902686455.1. Lineage (NCBI taxonomy): Eukaryota > Metazoa > Chordata > Mammalia > Rodentia > Sciuridae > Sciurus > Sciurus vulgaris. The sequence goes on along the minus strand of NC_136478.1, from coordinate 51,883,431 downwards.
TGCAAATGGAGTTGTTTTCCTCATTTCCCTTTCAGCTGTTTCATTGCTTGCGTATAAAAAAGCTTTAGATTTATTGTGTTGATTTTATAGCCTGCTACTTTGCTGAATTCATTGATGAGGTCTATAAGTTTTCTGGAGGAGGTTTTGGGTCCTCTAAATATACAATCATGTCATCAGCAAATAGTGACAGCTTAAGTTCCTCTTTTCCCATTTGTATCCATTAAATTTCTTTAGTCTGCCTAATTGCTCTGCCTAGAGTTTTGAGGAGAATGTTGAATTGAAGTGGTGAAAGGGCACATCATTGTATGGTTCCAGTTTTTAAAGAGAATGGTTTTAGTTTTTCTCCGTTGAGATTGGTGTTCGCCATGGGCTTAGCATAAATAGCCTTTACAATGTTCAGGTATATTCCTACTATCCCTCTTTTTTCTAGTGTTTTGAGCATGAAGGGGTGTTGTATTTTGTCAAACGCTTTTTCTGCATCAATTGAAATAACCATATGATTCTTATCATTAAGTCTATTGATATGATGGATTACGTTTATTGATTTATGGACGCTAAACCATCCTTGCATTCCAGGGATGAACCCCACTTGATCGTGGTGCACAATTTTCTTAATATGTTTTTGGATACAGTTTGCCAATATTTTGTTAAGGATCTTTGCATCTATATTCATCAAGGATATTGGTCTAAAATTTTCTTTCCTTAATGTGTCTTTTCCTGTTCTGGGTATGAAGGTGATATTAGCTTCATAGAATTAGTTCGGTAGGGTTCCCTCTTTTTCTATTTCCTGGAATACTTTGAGAAGTATTGGAATGAGTTCTTCTTTGAAGGTCTTGTAGAACTCGGCTGAGAATCCATCTGGTCCTGGGCTTTTGGTGGATAGTAGATTTTTTAATGGCTTCTTCTATTTCATTGCTTGATATTAACCTGTTTAAATCGTGTATGTCCTCCTGGTTCATTTTGGGAGGAGCATATGGCTGGTCTGCAGCTAGGAGTAGCAGTAAGACAAAGAGTGGTCCAGCTGGCCGGGCAAGATGGTCCCTTGGTGTCTTAGTCTGTTTCCTCTTGCTAGAGCAACGTACCTGAGGCTGGCTACCATATAGAGTAGCTCACAGTTTTGAAAGGTGACAGTCCAGGATCAGGTAAGTTCTGTTCAGCTTCTGGTGAGGGAAGCCTGAGCTAAGTGACCACATGGTGGAAATGAAGAAATGGAAGTAGCCACATGCAGAAGAGGCCAATCCGCAAGAGTGGCCTCACTGATATCTCAGGAGCTAGCTCCTTCTCTGAGGGTGCCACCATGACCTAATTTCCTCCCCCAAGGCTGCACCTCTCCAGGCCCTGCCTCCTCTTAACTCTGCTCTACTGTGATCAACCTCATGATCCCTGGCACAGGAAATAGGTAAGAAGCCAGAGGGAACTGCCCCAGATGGAAGGCTCTGAATGCCAAATGCTGGTGAGCTCCTGGTGATTCCGAGAAAGAAGCAGCCCAGGTGGCCTAGGCACACTGCATGTGTGTCTGCAGCCTGATTGGAACACAGATGTCCTCAGCCTATGAGCTTGGAGCAGTGCAATTCCAGACTGCCTGGCTCACCACCCTGCTGAGAGGACTGGGGCTTGTTGACACGCCCCTTGGAATAGTCTTCCAATGCTTCTGTTTGTGACTGGGGAAGCCCATGGCTGGTCCCCAAGGCAATTGGTGTGTGGAAGGTGGTTGTGTGGGCTTTTGTCCGCATGGGAGTGTTACCAAGATCAGCATCCTAAGGACGATAAAATTCAGCTGGTCAGAGGGAGAGGCACAAAGATGCACTACAGTCTCCAACAAGTGTTGCCATTTTCCTTTTACTATCCACTTTCTAGCTTTTGGTTTCAATTTCATAGTGATGCTTCAATATTTCTACTATGATCAGCAACGTTATGTGTGAATTTGCCCAGTTAGATTTTGTGTGGTGGTGACCAAAACATCTGATTAGAATAACTTAGAGGAGGAAAAGTTTATTTGTGGCTCACAGTTCCCGAGGTCTCAGTCCACAAATGGGTGACTCCATTGCTGTGTGCACAAGGTGGGGCAGCTGATCATGGTGGAAGGGTCTGGTGAGGAAACCTGCCCAGGACTTGGTGGGGTTAGAAAGTAGAGGAGAGGGAAGAGGGCAGGGGGAAGGGACTGCAGGTCTGATGCACCCTTCCAGGACATGCTGCTAGTGACCCATCTGCTCTAACCACAGCCCACCTACCTACAGTTACCATCCAGTGGGTCCATTCAAGCCAAGATCAGTGAATAGGTTACAGCTTTCATAACTGAATCATTTCACCTCTGAATATTCCTGCATTACCAGGAGATATTGAGGGTCATTTCATATCTAAACCATAACATGTGTTGTTCCTTTGGCAATAATTTAAGTATTGTCAAATGACCCACTTTTTCTGCTATAGCGGATTGCACCTAGGGGTGCTCTACCACTGAGCCAAATCCTCAGCCCTTTTAAAAATTCATGTGTTCATTCATTTATTTATGTATTTATTTATTTCAAGACTAGGTTGTGCTCAGTTGTTTAGGCCTGTGTTAAGGTGCTGAGGTTGGTCTTGAATTTGCAATCCTCTTTCCACAACCACCGAGTTGCTCAGATTAACAGGGATGGGTCACCATACCTGGCATCGAGGAACAAATAGAAACCAAAAAACAATTTTTGACACAGATCAGTTATCAGTAAAGTGGTCTCATTTAGTCTCCTTTTGATGATGAAAGAAGTATTTTAAGCCTGAATCTTGATTGACTTGCCCTTATGCTTCCCCCCTTTTATGCTTTTGTTGGGTCCAACCCGTTCCCTCCATTCTCTCATGTCTTCCTTCCCATGTGTTCAGGGCTGCGGGGTTTGGATGTGTTCTACCCACATCCTGCTTGTGGAGGGAGTGGGTAACCATTGGAGGTGTGGGTCAACCGACAATGAAAGCTAGGAGTAATATTAATAAAATAAAGATAAGAGGTGAGAGTTATATATATTTTCAAAGCAGGGGCATGATGGGCAGATCAGAGCAGATGGGTCTGACCCTAACAAAGTGTAAAGCCCACGCTTGCTTTATTTATAGCAGCACAGACCAAAGGGGATCAGTAAATAGCTCCTTCAGGGCAAAGAGGATAAATGTGGGGAAAACAGGTGTTTAGGGCTTGGCAGTTTATGCCCATCTCCTGATGGCTGTGAGCTGAGGCAGGGTGGCAGCATGATCTGGGCTTTCATGCCAGGGAATTCCACACAGGAGTTCCCAGAAAAGCAGCCTCCCTGCCTCAATGGCTCAAACAAAATCCATCATTCACACACAGCTTCCAAGAGACTTGTCTGGTCCCCATTCTTCATGGTAGCAAACTTTTCAGTTTTCTTGCAGGAAGAACTTGGGTAAAATCATATGAGGTCTTTTCAGCATTCTGTATGGATTATCGTTTGGCTATGGTTGATACAGGAATAGATTTCCTGTCTCGTATTTGGGGATTCTTATATTTCCAGTCAAGGAAGATTTACCATGGGAAAGATCTTCCTGATCCCCAGATGTGGCCCTGGCTTTATGTCCTCAGGTATTCCTGGGGGACACAGACCCAGGCCTGTCACCCTTTCTGAGTTTTTTCTCATAGGCAGGGGCTTTGAGTGTATATAATTTCTTTCTAGTTGTTTAGCATGTATCACAAGGGATGAGGTAAGAATTAGTCCCTGCTGTATACAGACATCCCCTTGGTCTTAAACTTCCTAGACTCAAGATCTGTAAGAAGTACATCTTGCCAATCACAGTGGTGCACTTCTGCAACCCAGCAGCTCAGGAACCTGGGGCAGGAGGACTGCAAGTTCAAAGCCAGCCTCAGCAATTTAGCAAGGCCCTAAGCAACTTGGCAAGACCCTGTCTCAAAAGAAAAGTTAAAAAAGGCTGTGAATGTCACTCAGTGTTTACACACTCCTGGGTTTAAACCCTAGTATCCACCCTCCCAAATGTACTGCTGTCTCTGTTCTCTCAGTTTTTATAAATTATCTAGTCTCAGCCATTCTTGATAAAAAAGAAAAAGAAAAACCAAACAAAACAACAAAACAACAACAACAACAAAAAACAGACAAAGCCATATTAGGTAGGAAGAAGCTATGATTAAAATAAAATGGAATGATATTTTAGAAAGTGTTGGTAGATATGTCCGATTGCATGGCCAGGGATTGACATGGACTTTCTTTATTTCCCTAAAAATTTTTTTGTGGTTGTACAGATGCCTTTATTTTATTTGTTTATTTTTATGTGGTGCTGAGGATTGAACCTAGGGGCTCACACATGCTAGGCAAGTCCTTTTCCTCTGAGCCCCAGCCCATGGTCTTGCTATGTTCCTGGACAGACCCTGAAGGGAGCAGATGTGTGGCAGCAGGTGCAGCAGGTGTTGTTGAAAGAGCCTGAACAGGACGGAGCTCAGGGAACAGAATGGAGGTTGATCAGAGTGGCCAAGGCATAAGGGGTGACAGGAAGAAGCCAGAGAAGTGAGGGACCACGTGGTCTGTGGCTGTGTGGACCAGGATGGAGACAGCGGTGTCATTCTAAGCGACATGGGGACATTGGAGGGCTTGTGGAGGTGCAGGGGTATTAACCAACTTACCTTTGTTGTGCTTGCTCTGATCTGGAGAGATGTGAATCCATTTTCAGGAGTATAAGAGTGGATGCAGGCAAGCCAATGAGGACACATTGCAGACACCAGTGCAAGACAGGTCTCAGCCATTTCTGTGATTTATAACTCAAGTTTTTATTGCAGTTGAACATCATCGCAACATGTGCACAGCCTGCTGGGTGCAGAGGCACACACCTGTAATCCCAACACTTCAGGAGGCTGAGGCAGGAGGATTGAAAGCTCTAGGCCAGCTTTAGCAATGCAGTGAGACTGTGTCACAAATAAAAAATAAGAAGGGCCTGGGGATATAGCTTAATGGTCGAGTGTTCACCTAGCGTGTGTAAGGTCCTGGGTTCCATCCCCAAAACCTCCGCCCCAGACAGGATGTGCACAGTGCAATGAGTTTTCATCAGCTGAACTCACTCATGTCACTGACATGCAGATCAAATAGCAGCAGGCTTTTGGTGCCCCAGGATACCCCTCTGGTCCCTTATTATAAATATTCCCCCAGTCTTCAGAGACCATGGTGGCCTGGTGTTCTGTGTATGAACTCCATGTAAATAGAAGGGAATGCAAACCAAGTGTGCTTTTGTGTCTAATGGCTGCCACTGAGCATCCTTTCTGTGATTTCCCAGAAGTCATTGGTTATAGTTTTAGATTGTTCATTCTCTTGACTGCATAATATTCCATTGCTGGCATCTCACACTGTGTATTTACAATGAGAAGTCTCCTGTGAATGTTCAGATTGACTTTCTGGTGAACATGTACACATGTTTGGGGGCAGGTATTTGAGGAGAAGTTGCCGAGAATGTGCACATTTGGCTTCAACAAGGACAGTTGGCCTCCATGGTTGATGGTTATACATCTGCAAATTCAACCAGTTGTGGATTGATTTGTGTAGAAAAAATTATTGCACATATAATAACTTTCTTTCTTGACCTTCTCTATACAATACAGTACAACAATTATTTACATAGCATTACATTCCATCAGATTTCTCAGTAATCTAGAGATAACTTAAAGTTCACACAAGGATGCACATTCATTATATGCAAACAATACACCATTTTATGTCCTTTAGATTAGCATTCAAGGGTTTTTGGGTTTCCAGGGGCATCTTGGGACCAGATCCCTGGAGCTGCCAAGGGGTGACTCTACTGCCCAGAAGTTTCCCAATGGCTGATAGTATGGCTTTTACCATTTTGTGAGCACAGCTATAGGACCGTCACTGTCCCTTCACATCCACCAAGTGGGCGGGTCAGAGTTGTGAACTCAGGACATGGTCAGGAGGCAGAAAGCAGATTGAAGTTGGGTCACAGGAGGAATTCTTTGATTGAGAGGCCCAGATCTCACCAAATCCAAGGGCACAGGCAGGATGATACTAGAGATATTTAATCACCTGTATGCTTAGGAACTGAACCAATCAGAGCAGACATGGCTAGACTGTGCACTGACCCTTGAGTGGCTGGTCCTGGGAAGGGCAATGGCAGCAGAGGGAGGAGGGTCTTGTGGGAGACACCTACGTACCAATCTGCATCTAAGCATCTCATGGTGTAACAACTGAGGTGTCTGGTGACTAATATCAACCCTGGTGTGGATGTGCTCGGCAGCTTCGAGAGAAATATGGGGATGTGTTCACGGTGTACCTGGGCCCAAGGCCTGTGGTCGTGCTGTGTGGGACAGAGGCCATACGGGAGGCCCTGGTGGACCAGGCTGAGGATTTCTCTGGCTGGGGAACACTGGCCATCATTGAGCCTATCGTCCAGGAATATGGTGAGGACCTTGATGTCAGTAGGACGGAGAGAGTGGAAGATGGGACGTGGGAAAGGGGAGTCGGAGAAGGGAGGAAATGGGGTGGGGCCTGTCCCAGTCTCCTTCAACTTCCTCTGCAAACCCTGCCTCACTTACATCCAGGTGTGGTCTTTGCCAATGGAGAACGCTGGAAAACCCTTCGGAGATTCTCCCTGGCCACCATGAGGGACTTTGGGATGGGAAAGTGGAGCATTGAGGAAAGGATTCAGGAGGAGGCTCAGTGTCTGGTGGAGGAGCTGCGGAAATCCAAGGGTGAGAACCAGGGATGCACAGGAGAGAAGACACGGAACAGAGAGGCATGTGGGGTGCACAGCAATGGAAACATGAGAGGTATGCATGGGCAGAAAAGGACAGAGACAGAGATGGAGAAGCAGAGAGAGATGGGAATAGAGATGATTAGAGAAGGGTTGTGGGAAACCAAGAGAGATAGGGGAAGAGGAGTGAGGTTTTTAGTGTCCAAGACAGATGAATGATTAGTAGGCTCTTACCTTGCATGCAGGGAAATCAATTTTTGGATTGCTCATATGTGTCCACGTCAAAAATAGGACCTACATAAAAGAAAGCAAAGAGCAAGTACAGACATTTCCAAGTTATGAAGTGTGTTTCCCTTCCCTTGGGTGAAGTGCTGGTGAGGAAGGAGTCAGGAGCTGTGCTCTGCTCAGGGAAGCCCAAGGGCACTGCCGGGATTCTAGATTCTTCATAGCAGGGGTCATAGTTGGCAGGTCCACTGTCAGCTGTCCATCTCATCTGGACCAGGTCTTCATCATCTCTTATCAACACTTCTCAGGAGACTCTGAGACATCCATGTAGAAGCTGGAGGGAGTGAAAGGGACAGAGATTGATAAGGACAGAGGACAGAGTGACAGAGAGACAGGAAAGGAGAGGGATGGAGGGAAGAAAAGAAAGAGAAAAATGAGAGAGAAGAGAATGAGAGATCAAAAGTAACAGAGGAAGAGAATCTGAGACAGACAATTAGAGGGATAGACAGAAAAGCCTCAGAGAAAGGTTCACAGAGGAATGAGAGAAAAGAGCTGGGACCAGAGAGGGTCACACTCACCTGAGGTCCTGGCTCCCGACCCCTCCCTTCCAGCCTCGGATACTAGGACTGTGCCTGCCAAGCACAGGCATCAGTGTGAGGCTTGATGAGATATGGGAAGTGAAGAATGATTCATGCAGGACCAGAGAGCCCCTGGGCTGGAGAGAAGGGAGGACGTGGGTGTGAGAGGGAGGGATGCAGCCATGGGGCTTTAAATCTGCACAAGGCATGGAGTGAACAAGGCCCTGCACCCTGCCCGGAGGCCTTTACTCTGTGAGCTCACACAGTCAGAGATGGGCCCAGAGGAGTGTCAGGGTAGGATCCTGCAGCGCTGACTCTGTCTCTGTGTGCTTGGGTGTGACTCCTGCCCTTGTAATGAGAAGCTGTGCAAACTTCCATTAGTCAACCTTCTGTCCACCTGTAAAGTGGAGGTAGTCATAGAAGAGCATCTCGCTGAGAAAGTTTTGTGCAAACTGAATGAAAGTGTAGGGCCTGACACAGAGTCTGTGCCAGTGTGAGCTGTTAAAAATGTTCTACTTCAGAGCAGTAGAAGATGGGGCACCACATAGAGTGTCCCCAGGCTCTGGAGTCTCTGACCTGGAACCTGCTGCCTTGTCCTCCTAGGAGCCCTCTAGGACCCCACCTTCCTCTTCCAGTCCATCACCGCCAACATCATCTGCTCCATCGTCTTTGGAGAACGCTTTGACTACAAAGATCAAGAGTTCTTGCGGTTGCTGGACATGATCTATCAGTCATTTGCACTGATCAGCTCCTTCTCCAGCCAGGTGAGTTGCAGGAGGTGAGGAGAATGAGTGGGGAGGTGGGAAAGGGTGGTGTGGTCTATGGGCACAGAAATGCAATAGGAGCACATGGAGAGAGGGATGTCGAGACCTGGAGGGAGAGCTGGGGGAGGGAAAAGGGAGATGGAAAAAGAGAAATGGGAGAGAAGGGGAGGCTGAAACATGGGGTCAGAAAGTCTCAGAAAAGGAGGGCTTGTCTGCTCCAGGATAGGCAGAATTGATAGGGTCCAAATGGTCATTGCTCTCTACAGAGCCAGTGCAATGCCCACCGACATGACAGGTGGTATATTTACTCAACTAAGGAAAACTATTCTCAAATTCATTTGGAAGATAAAAGACCCAGAATATCCAAGGCAATAATGAGTTAGAAGAGCAGCAGTGGAGGCTTCAGGATACCTGGTGTCGAATCACACTGCAGAGTGACAGTAAGGAACAGCATGGTGTTGGCGTTAGAACACGCACCGAGACCCGTGGGAAGGAATGAAAGGCAGGAGACAACTCCACAGAGACTCAGTCACCTGACACTTCACACAGGTGACAAAATGCAGGTTGTAGACATCTAAAATATGGTACTGAGAAAAGTGGGTGTCTGTTTGCAGAACATTCTAACTAGATTCTTATTTCTCACCCCACAGAAACATCAACTCAACGTGGATCAAAGACCTACAGGAATTAGAGCAGAAACTTTGCAAGTGCTAGAAGAAAATGTAGGGACAGAATGCAACACTGGCTCAGGCATCACCTTCCTTAACAATAGTTCTAAAGCTCAGGATATAGAAAATGAAAAAGTGGAATCCACCATATGAAATGGTTTCTGCACAGCAAAGAAAACTCTTAAGAGCATGAGAGAGAGAGAGCCTGCAGAATGGGTTGAAATCCTTGCTAGTTACTCCTCCGAGAGGACATTAATACCCACAATAAGTAAAGACATCAAAAAGCAACACCATAAAATAACCCAATTGATAAATGGGCAAAAGAGCTAAATAAACCTCTCTCAGGAGGACAAATAAAAATGGCCAACAAACACATGAAAAAATGTTTAACTTCGGTAGTAATCAGGAAATGCGAATGAAAACTGCACTGAGATTTCCTCTCACTCTTGTGAGAATGGCAATTATCAAGAATACAAATAACGGAAATTGTTGGTGAGGATGTGGGGAAAAGGTCGACTCATGTGTTTTTAGTGGCAAGGCAATTAGAATGACCACTTTGGAAAGTATCATAGAAATTCCTCAAAAGATTAGAAATGGAAGCACCACATGACCCAGATATCCCAGTCATTGGCATTTATCCAAACACATAAAAACGGCATAGTATAGTGATACAACAATTTTAACGGTGTGTAGGAGTACAATTCACAATAGTTACACTATGAAATTAATCTATCTGCTTATCAACAGATTAAGATGAAGAAAATGAGGTATCTATACACAATGGAGTTCTACTCAGTCACAAAAGAGAATGTAAACATATCATTTGCAAGTAAATGAATGGAATTGGAGAACATCATGTTAAGTGAAATAAGGCAGATTCAGAAAGTTAAGGGTTGAATGTTTTTTTCCTAGTATGTAGAAACCAAAGGGCAGGGGAGAATAGATATTAAACATGGGGTGTCTTTCAAAAACGGAAGGAAGAACTGGACTACAGGTGGTGCACACCTGTAATCCTATTGGCTCCAGAGGCTGAGGCAGGAGGATTGCAAGTTCAAAGCCAACCTTAGCAACTTAGTGAGACACTTAGCAAGTCAGTGAGATCCTGTCTCTAAATAAAATAAAATATAGGGCTGAGGATGGGGATCTGTGGTTAAGTGCTCCTGGGTTCAATTCCCAAGGCCAAAAAACAAAAGGAAAGACCTGTAGCGTAGAGAAAAGGGATTGAGAGAGAAAGAGAAGGGGAGGATGTGGGGAGTACTGGAGTTGAAATCTACCGAATTCTGCTATGTCTGTGTACAAATACACACTAATGTATATCCTGTACTGATTAAGATAATGGTAGCACGAATAGAAAGGGGAAGGGTAGAGTAGAGGTAGTGGGTGTGGAGGGAGGGTGAAGGAAGGGAGGGTTCTGGGAATGAAATTGATCCAGTCGCGGTTTGTGCATGTTTGAAAACGGCATAGGGAAGCACAGGGTAGGCATGAATTCAAGGCGCCAAAAATTTTTAAAATATCAAACAAATAGAAAAGAAAAAAGCGAAGAACTTGGGAGAAAGAATAAAGGAAGAGAGGACAGAGAGACGGGGAGAGAGGTTGATTCTGATGAGGAGTGGAGGAGGGAAGGAGAGAGGGAGAGAGGGAGAGAGGCAGAGAGAGAGGCAGAGAGAGATGGGGATTCCCCAGAGTGGAGTTGGGCCCTGGATGGCTCCCCCTCCCCATGACCGGCTGGCTCAGAACTTGGGGGACCTCACTACCCCTTCCTTCATGTAGGTGTTTGAGTTATACTCCGACGTCCTCAAGCACTTTCCAGGCACACACAGGCAAGTCTACAAAAACCTGCAGGAAGTCATCACCTTCATCAACCACAGTGTGGAGAAGCACCATGCAACCCTGGGCCCCAGCAACCCCAGAGACTTCATCCACTCCTACCTGCTCCGCATGGATAAAGTGAGGCCTTTGGAGGGTAGTGGGGAGCGAAAGGAAGATGAAGGGAAAGGTTGGAGGAACTGAAATGAGAGGGGGAGGGGACAGGACGCAGGTGGATGGAGAAATACAGGGCAAGGACAACAAGAAAGAGAAAAAGACCCTGAGAGGCAGAGGAGCCTGAGGGATGAAAACCAATTCACAAGCCAAGGAGATGGAGAGAGACACCAGGCCAGGCAGAGTGAGGAGGCTGAGGGAGACAGAGACATGGGGTGTCCATGCTGAGAAGGAGGGGCCCCAGGGGCGAGACCCAGAGACAGAGGGAGGCCCGGCAGGCGGGATGAGTCCTCAGTGGGCTGTGGTGCTGACCTGCACCTCCCTCTCCACTTTCGGACCCAGGAGAAGTCCAACGCGCACAGCGAGTTCCACCACAAGAATCTCACCTTGACCTTGCTGTCCCTCTTTGCTGGCACTGAGACCACCAGCACCACTCTGCGCTACGGCTTCCTGTTCATGTTCAAGTACCCCCACGTTGCAGGTGGGTCAGGGACGGGTGTGTGGGGAGGGTCCTTGGATCTCCTCTTGGGCTGTAGAGCTGGGGCTGGAGTCCTTCATGGATGAGAGGCAACCTGACCTCCTTTTCAGGAGCTCTGCAGGCTCTGGGTGGTCTCCGCTAAGCCAGTCCTGTTGGTGATGGGGGAATGACAAGTCTGACAACCTGTTCTTCCAGTGCTTTCTCCCATCCACCATCCATCTGTCCATCTTTTCTTGATTAATCCACTTGTACTTTCACTGATTGCTTTGTCTGCAATGCATCCATGGACATATAATTTCATTCATGAGCTGATGCTATGTACAAGGACAGTTGAGTGCTCTATTGGTCACTGATGACTTGGCTCATTCATTCCTTCATGCAGGCCCCCAGCCATTTTATTTTTTTATGAACTGGGTTTTTTTCCTTACTGCTTCTATCAACCATCTTCTCATTCTTCCTACATGTATCCATCCATCCAGTTCCACATTTAACCACTTAATGATTCCTTCATTTATTCATCCCTCATTTATCCCTCTACCCACCAATGCATTTATTCCTTTGTTTACAAATTCATGAATTGATCTGTTCACACAGTGCCCATAAATGCAACTTGCATGTGATTATTGATTCATTGGGTTTATTGTTTTATTTGTCAAGGAATCGTTTGTTTGTTTGTTCCATCTATTGATTGATAAGCTGAACAAACACATTCATTCACTGGTTTGTTCAATTCATTAATTGTCATTTTTTTTCACTCAGGAATTGATCTGTTTTTTTATTGTGCATTCGTGTCTTCATCCAGTTGCTCTTGGATTAATCCATTGACTTAGTCCACTGTGATATTTGTGAGAACGTGGCACAGAGTTTTCTTGTAATGAACACACACACAAACACACACACACACACTGGGTCATTTTCTATTCATCCTTGAGGGTGAAGTTTTAACAAGTTCTTATTTTGGAGCTTTTACGAAAAGATTCCTTGTAGGGTTGTGGTGGATGTGGGGTTCTGAGTGTGTGTGTGTGTGTGTGTGTGTGTGTGTGTGTGTGTGTTGGTGCACGCACATGCCTGAAGGGTTTCTGAACATATAGGAGACAATTCATTGAATTACTTGAATGTGAAAGGGTTGGAAATCCCATGCTGTTGCTCTCTCTCCTCCCATTGAAGCCAGAATTGGGAACAGGTAGTTAGTGTAGAAATAGGGGATCGGGTCAAATCGAGGAAATGGAGGCCATAAAATCATCTGCCTCTGGAAGTTGGAAACTGCCCCTGGAATGAATGGAATGTCAAGGATCTCCGGAGCCCATTGATTACCAAATTTACCTGCCTTTATCAAGAACTGCAAGCCAGGAACTGCTAATTAATGCCCCCTGGGCCCTTGCCTGCCTGAATCACCTTGGCCCTCCCCCTGCCCCTGGCTTTTCACTTAATGCAAAACCAGGCCTAGTCACGTAGGCAGGAAAGAGAGATAAGGGGAGGAGAGAACTGGAGAACAAAAGAGAATTTAACCTATAAAAGATGTAGGGTGCGCTCACTTCTTGGGACTTTTGAACATCAGCCATGGCCCCCTTCTCCCTGCTGGGAGAAGTCTGTATTATTAGCTTTAAATAAAACCTGCTTAATACGCTTGCCTTGGCGTGCTTCTCTAGTGTTCAATCTTCAACATTAGAAGGAGCAGAACTCGTCACCGGTAAATGGCGGTATCACCATCACCCCAGCTGTCTGCTCTAAAGTATATCAATGGTCTCAGCTTTTCCGATAGAATTTTCCCAGCTCACTGACCCCTGAAAACAGTGTCTCTGGGGAAATCTATGTGAAATGAGACTCACAGGTCCTCTCTTTGGTGCAGAAACGGTCCAAAAGGAGATTGAGCAGGTGACTGGCTCACACCGCCCACCAGCCCTAGAAGACCACTCCAGGATGCCATACACAGAGGCGGTCATCCACGAGATTCAGAGATTCACTGAACTCATCCCCATTGGTGTGCCTCATGTGGTCACCAAGGACACTTATTTCCGAGGGTTCATCATCCCCAAGGTCAGTCCTGCAGGCTGCCCATCTCTGTGTGGGCGTCCTCTGTTCCCCTAGCCCACCATCTCAAACTCTTGTGGGCTTCTCCATAGTACCTCCGTGTTTTAACGTTTAGTTTGTTTTACCTATTTGGTTTTTGTTTGTATGTGAGACCCAGGGAATGGCAACATTTAAAAAATGTTTTTATTAGTGCATTAGAGCTGTAGATAACAGAGGTGTTCTGGATGAGATAATCACTCATGCATTGAGTATAAATTGCTCCATTCCATCCCCTGTGCTTCCCCTTACCCTCTTCTCCTCCCTCCACAGTTTCCACTCCTATATTCTAGTGGTCTTGCTTTAATTTGTTTTTTTTTTTTTTAAATTGGTGCTTTATAAATACACGAAAAGGTGCAGTTTGGTATATTCACATATGTGCAGAGCATGATTTTGTCAATTTGATTCTGCAGTTGCTCCCTTTTCCAGTTCCTCCTCCCTCCCCCTCAGTTTCCTTCCTCCACTCCACTAAAGTCCTCTCTGTTTTCGTTGGACCTGACTCCCACTTATTTTCCTTACTCTGCTCTAGCTTCTGCATATATGAGAACATTTAACCCATGACTCTGTGTCTGTCTTATTTCACTCAGTATGATGTTCTGCAGTTCCATTCATTTATTATCAAATTACAAAATTTCATTCTTTATATCTCAGTAAAACTCCATTGTGTATATATACCACATTTTGTACATCTGTTCATCTGTTGATGGGCATCTGGGTTGGTTCCATAACATGAATATTTTGAACTGCCCTCTATAAGCACAGATGTGCCTGCATCACTATAGTATGATGATTTTAGTTCTGTTGGATAAATAACAGAGAGTGGAATTACTTGGTCACATGGTGATTCCATTCCCAGTCTTTTGAGGAATCTCCATATTGCTTTCCAAAATGGTTGCAGTAATTTTCAGTCCCACCACATTGTATGAGTATACTGTCCGCACACATGCAGGCCAGCACTTATGTTCTTGATGACATGGCCTTTGATGTTTTAACCTTTCCTCAGAACACTGAAGTATACCCCATCCTGAGCTCTGCTCTCCACGACCCCCGTTATTTGAAAAAACAGATGCCTTCAACCCGGACCACTTTCTGGATGCCCATGGGGCACTGAAGAAGAATGAAGCTTTTATTCCCTTCTCCATGGGTAAGCTGGACCTGGGATCCCTTCACAGAACCCAGGAGTAGGTCCTCTCCTCTCCTGCAGACAATGATAGGTGTTCCTTTGTCCAGCCGTTAGCACATTCCAGTTGGTTTACCTGCACTGTCCCATTCAATCTTCACTACAACCCCATGAGGCGACTTGAGAAGTGAGATGATGACCTAAGGCACCTCTTGATAAGCAGGACGTTGGACAAGTGGTGGAAAATCTCTAGACCTGAGCAAAGTAACCATTAAAAAAGCAATAACTAATAACTGATGCAGGGCTGGAGATAAAGCTCAGTTCAGAGTGCAGCCTGTCAAAAACAAGACCATATATTCAATTCTGAGCACAGGGGGAAAAAATCAGAGGGGAAAAACAACAAGTAAATATTAATGCAGCACCAAGTCCAGGGGACGAAGGAGAATGCATGCGACAAATCACATAAAGACACGGATCCTGCCCCAGAAAATTTATTGTCCTGCAGCTGAGATAGACATTCATCAGACTGTCCCAAATAATAATCCAATTAAAAGATTTAATGCCTGTCCTGAGCTAACCAGGGCCTGGCACAAAGGACACACCAACAGGGGCATGTATTATCATTAATCAGGCATTGGGAGCACCAAGAAGGATATACTGAGTAATATTGGTGGGTAGGTGAGGAACAGGTCAGCTGAGAAACTGGTTCCAAGCAGAGGCCTGGTGGGCGAGTGTTGATCAACTCCAGGAAAGAAGGTTTCAGGTGGAGGCAACAGCAGGGCAGAGCCAGGTGGTCCATTAGCGTAAGTGTAGGTGGTCCATTAGAGTAAGTGTAGGTGTCCATTAGAGTAAGTGTAGGAAAATCGGGTGTGGATTAGAAAGTGGCTGAAGGGCAGGAGCTCAGTTGGCTGGACCTCCTATCCTGAAGCAGTGAAGTTTGAGACAGTTTGTAGGAGGGCACATGGTGTTACAGACAGAAAGGAACCTACAAGCAGAAACAGCTGGGTTGGTCCAGTTCCACGTGGCTGCCTTTGGACAGATCTGAGCAGAGTACAGTGTGCAATTGGCTGAAGCCCAGTGCTGGGATTGGCTGAAGTGCAGGAATGGGATTGGCTGAAGTGCAGGACTGGGATTGGCCGAAGCAGAGTGCTGGGATTGGCTGAAATAAAGGGCTGGGAGTGGCTGAAGCGCAGGGCTGGGACTGGCTGAAGTAAAGGGCTGGGAGTGGCTGAAACGCAGGGCTGGGAGTGACTGAGCCTCGGTTTTCTTTTCTAGGAATCTGCTCTCAGGTTCGGTTGCCAGTTTTTTAAATATTTACATAGGGTGCAGGTTACTCCGTGGGGTTTTGGCCAATTTAACTTGAAGGTTACCCGAGGAAACCACAAGGTCCAGGCTCCTCATTTCCGGGGGGGGGGGGGGGGGGGAGAGTAGGTAGGAGGGCCCCAGGAACAAGTTCCCAAATATAAATCTCTTCAGTGACTCAAGTGGTGCCCGGCTTCACTGAAGTCTGTGGATGCAGACTTCAGTGTCCTCATTCTGTCTTCAGTGAGAGCTGGGAACACCAGGGGTAGTGAGTGGTTGAAAGTCAGCTCCCCGCCCAATAGTCCTGTCCAGAGAGAGTTGTAGGGAAGTAAGGACTGAAACAGCTAAGCAACAGAGATATTATGGGGATGAGACAGAGAGAGGGGACAGAGTCACCGGTAGACACAAGGAGATCATGGCACAGAGGAGACAGTCTGTGAGAGACAGAGGGTGAACCTGAGACCACAGAGGAAGGGAGAGGGAGAGTGAGGGGGAGAGAAAAGAAAAGAGGAGAGCAGAGAAGAGAGGTGTGTGTGTTTGTGTGTGTGTGTGTGTGTGTGTGTGTGTGTGTGTGAGAGAGAGAGAGAGAGAGAGAGAGAGAGAGAGAGAGAGAAGAAGGAGGAGGAGGAGGAGGAGAAGGAGAAGGAGGTTAGAGTGGTTTCTTCCGAGGGAGATGAAAAATATGATAGGGTCATAGAGGTATAAATAGACAGATGTGAGAGAGGTGGAATAGAGAAGGAATTTAGATGGAAGGAAGGAAAAAAGAAGAATATATAAGAATGAACATGAAACAGTGCCTGTTCTGTATGTTTAATGCCCAGGATAGACTTTGCCTGGACAGAAAGAGGAACTGAGCCAACAGAATGTGAGAGTCAAGGAGATGTCAGAAGGTGCCCAAAGAGAAGGACAGTCCTAGGATGGGGAGGGTGTGTGAGTGGGAGATAAAAAGCATTACCAGTCCTGGAAAAATGTGGGTCACAGAACCAGTTCCAGAAGAACCAGCCCAGACACCGGCCCTGAGTACTTCTATGGTCCCGTGTCCTGCCATCGGGAAATGCCAAGAGGACATGGACCCCTTTGGCAGATACATCCCTGCAGCCACATGTTTGCAGTGTCTGGAAAGGTGCAGGGGATGCCTGGAATCCCACCCTCCACTGGCCTTCCCGGGGCTGTCACTTTGCAGATGAGGAAGTATTGCAGCACCCAGAAGCGCTGTGTCCCTGCCTGACTTCAGGTAGTCTCTCTCCTCCTTCCCCTATAAACCTGTGGTTTGTAAACAACATGGGTTTTTCACACATCTCCGTGAATCCAGGGGAAGCATAGAAAGCCTGCTCATGGGCCCTGGTCCCACTCAGAACTTTTATGAATAATTTTTTGAAAGATTCTCAAAACTGGTGGTTTTCAGGTGGAAACCAGAAGACAACTCAGAGACAGACATAACACAATGCCAGAAACACACAGAGCCATGTTCCCAGAAGCAAAAACAAAACCATAGTAGTACTCTAGGATTCTTAACAGAAGCCATGTGTTAAAGAGTGTCTACAATGACTAACTTTACCCTCATGGTAGCCTGTATGATGGTAGTATTCTCATATGAAAAATGAAGAACACTATAAAATGTTCAGAAACATGTGCTCACTTGACCTACACACTCTGACACACTCACGCACAGCTGCATCCTTATCTCCTATGGAGCCAATGAACCATTGGTGATGAAACAAAAACTACATTTTCTTTCCAAACCAATGAACATGGAACAAGGTGTGCACCTGGTGTCAGATTTGGGACTCCCTGGGAGTCCATGCTGAATATCAGGTTCAAGGTCAAGCCTGAGATGATCCACTGCAGTGCACAGGTGCCTAGGCTTTGGGGTGTGGTGGGCAAGCACGTGCACTGGCCCCGTGCCCACATGGTGACCCTCTGTGCCCACAGGGAAGCGCATTTGTCTTGGTGAAGGCATCGCTCGCAACGAACTGTTCCTCTTCTTCATCACCATCCTCAAACTTCTCTGTGGCCAGCCCGGTGGCTCCCGAGGACATCGATCTCACTCCCAGGGAGAGTGGTGTGGGCAGAGTACCCCCAAAATACCAGATCCGCTTCCTTCCTCACTGAATGGGCTGAGGGAAGAGGGCCAAAGGATTCCAGGGTCATTGTTTCTACCTCTGTAGAGAACGACCCCCCATGGCCTCCACATCTTCCTGCCTGAGAACCAGCATCCTCCCTGTCCTTGTTTGCATCAACCAGGGAAAGTCCCCTGTGTAGTCTTACTTCCTTCCCTCATCCTGTAGCTCTTCCAAGCTCTCAGGCATTCTCTTTTCCTCTATTAATAGAATTGCAGAAGTCATAAGCAAGCTTGAAAATAATCAAGCCCCTTCCTAGGTGTGCATATAGACACTGGGGACAAATGGGGAAACTGGTCTCTAGGTCCTTCTGAGCTTCTGCCTCCTAGGCACAGATCATGCCGAATAAATTCTCCCTTGCCCAAAATAAGTATGGTTCCATTTGCCGACTCCATGTGCTCCATCATCTGTGCTGAAGGGCTTTGCCTAAGACTGCTCTTGACTGCTCCCCCAGCAGAACCCTGTGGTGGGTGAGGTGACCACGCCCATTTTACAGAACAGTAAGAGAGGGCAGGTGGGAGTGTCCTCTCTGATGTCATAGAACCCAAATTCTCCCACAGTTTCTTCTTCCATATATATTATATACAGTATAAATATATATAGAGAAAGATAAATCAACATAACCCAAACTTGGCCATTATGGAGTATTGAATTTAGTTCATTCCCAAAGGTGTATGAGTATTACCATCTTGTTCCTGATGTTCATCCACTCTCCCCAATACCCCTGTACCCATTGAACAGTCTCTCCTCAGTCCTGTTCGCCCAGGCCCTGCAAACACCAACCTCGTTGCTGCTTCCATGGACCTGCCTGGCTGGCCCTCTCACATAAAGGAAGCGTCCAACTGTGATCGCGTGTGTCTGACTCTTTTCTTCACACGGCACCTCGAGGTCCCCACACTGCAGACTCGGTCATGCCTGCTCTGGTCCTCCATGCTCCTGTTCCCAGTTACCTCTCCCTGTGGATTCTCTCTAGGAAGCTCCCCCTCAGCCCATGTGCCCTGAGCAGCATGGTTCCACAGTGGCACCTTGGGTCTCTGGATATTTTTTTGAAATCTTCTGAAATCAAACCAACATCCAAAGTCCGACCTCCTGCATCAGGAGGGGACCCCACCATTTTGCCTGTGGCTTACTGGTTATCATGTCCCCAGGTTCCTTTACAGAGGGACTGCCAGCTCTGTGAAGGGCAGCCTGCTCTCTCTCCTCCGCTGCTGCCATGAGAGCACCCTCAGTCATGTGAGGCCTCTGAGAGGCATTCAAACTCTTTGGTGAGGTGTGGGTGAGTCAATGAATCAAAGACAAAATCAGCACCCCCGCCACAAATGGAACCAGACCTCTTGCACTAGCCCATGCCACCTTCTGCATAGGTCACTTTCTTTTAATACCCAGAATGACTTCCTGCCCCCACAGTGCACAGGGAGGCCCCCTCTTCCTCCCTCATGCTGGAATGCCACCCACGCCGAAAACGGTTGAGAGCCACTTAGCACCTGAACCACTTGAAACCAGCCTGGACACATCCCCCTGTCGGCATGTCCTTGAGGGACATGTTGTACATTCCAGTGCTTTCCTCATGGAGATGTCTCAGGCAGCTAGTGGCCAATGGGAAGCTGGTTCTGGGACTCAACACTGAGAACTAATCATGTGACCACACCGTGCCTGCCTCCCTTGGGCTCCCTGCAGAGTTAGTAGGAGCTCTGCCAAGCAGATTCCTGGCACGCCCTCTTCCACTAACCACAGAAATCGAACAAACAAAATCGTCTGTGGTGCAAGAGAAGCAGAAGAACAGACAGCCGGCATAGAGGGGACTATGGTTCTGTCCAGCTTCCCACTCTTCATTGTCCTCATTAGCCTCTTTCTTCTCTGGATCTGGGGCCGCCCCAACTCCAAGGGTCGCCTGCCTCCTGGACCCTGGCCTCTTCCCTTCCTGGGGAACATTTTGCAAATAGACCCTAAAGGCTTTCTCAAGTCCTTCCAGGAGGTGAGATTGGAGAGGGAAGGAGGAGGAAGGGATGGAATGGGTTGAGTGGAAACAGCTCAAGGCAGGAAGACTGTCGAGGGTCTAACTTGGGTTGGACATCTTGGGGTGGACCAGCGTAGGAATTCTCTTTCAGTCATGATTTGTCCCCACAAGGCAGTCAAAGAAGTTTCTCGAGTTCCTATGAGAATGCATGTAGTTGATAGCCTGGATGGGGACTTTCTGATAGATTTGGAACTTTGAGTTGTGATCCTGAAGTGGAGACAGGAGAAGTCCTGGAGATTTAGTGTGGAGATAATGATTCATAATATTCAGAACAGGGGAAATTATTGAGAAAGCTGGAGAAGGATAGCCTGGGGAATGACATGGTGTGAGACTTGGATGAAGAGAAAGAGTTCAAGTATGGCTTCTTCCATGATGGACTTTCAGAAAGCAGGGTTCGGGCTCCATTGGAAGGAGTGGTCCAGGTGTCAGACCAGAAGGCCCTTCTCTTGGGCACAATAGTGAGATCTGGACCCTGTGTCCACAGCTGCGGGAGAAGTATGGGGACATCTTTACAGTGCATCTGGGACCCCGACCAGTCATCATCCTGTGTGGATATGAGGCCATGAGGGAGGCTCTGGTGGATCAAGCTGAGACCTTTTCTGGCCGAGGGCTCATTGCCATTACTGACTCCATCTTCCAGGGAACTGGTGAGTGGGGGACATAGTGGGGACTGGAGGGACCTGGGAATGCATGAGTCTTCCTAACATTACTTTTGTGCCCCACCAACCAGGTGTGAGTTTTGCCAGTGGAAAGTCTTGGAAAGTCCTCCAACGGTTCTGCCTGACAACCATGAAGGACTTTGGGATGGGAAAGCGAAGTATTGAGGAGAGAATCAAGGAGGAGGCTCAGAATTTGGTGGAGGAGCTGCGGAAATCCCAGGGTGAGTACTAGGGGGCTCCACAAGACTCAGAGACAGGAACAGGGAAATGCAGAGACAGATTCAGGGAGGGAGAAGAGTGGGAGAATGAGTACACAGAAAGAGAAGAGATGGAGGAGGAAGGGAGAGAGACAGCAAGAGAGAAAAGTTCAGGATACAAACCAAGATCTAGTCATAGAAATTTCAAGGAAAAGATTACAAATGAAGGGGTCAAGGCTATAAGTAGAAGTGGAAGAGACATAAAATATTAGTGGGCAATGGAGAGAAAGATATGAAAGGCAGGGACAGAAAAAGAACTGACACAGTCTCAGACAACAAATCAGAGAGAAGAAAGACAGAGAGACACAGATGTAGAAGGAAACTCAGACCAAGAGAGACACCAAAAAAAAAAAAAAAATTAAATAAATAAAAGACACAGAGAGGGAGATGTGCAGAATGAAAAGCTTAGACTCAAAGGCCAAGGAATAGATGGACCATTCAGGATACAGAGAAAGCAACCTCAGAGTGAATATAGCACCAGCTAGGTCAGAGTCACCCAGAAGAATTGTGCAATGCAGGGGACATCCAGACCTCCATGATAGACCTCTCATCTCCAGGAACTTATCTGGACCCCACCCTCCTCTTTCACTCCGTCACGGCCAACATCATCTGCTCCATTATCTTTGGTGAACGCTTTAATTACCAGGACCCCAAATTCCTACGTCTGCTAAGTTTACTGAACCAAACCTTCACCATCCTCAGCTCCTTCTACAGCCAGGTGAGGCCAACGATTCCAGGATGGGCCAGGGATCTGGGTGGGCAGACCCTGGGATGGGAGCAGATTCTCCCTGTCCAGAGCTCAGGAGCAAGAAAGTGAGGTGGGTTCAGATATTGGAAGGGGAGGAGCTTATTTTAATCTCTCCCTTCTTCTGAGTAACACGCCCACAAGGTGCCTGCTAGTGTCCATGGTGCCTTTTTATTGAAAATTATAAAATGGCATCCCTTCCTCTAGGAAAAATGCTCTTTAAGTTCATTCACTATTTCACAACCCAGGAAGCTCTGCCCTGGTGGCGTTCCAAATCCTGGCTATGGGCACACAGGCAGGTTCCCTTTACCTGCTCACACACACTCCTGTTCCTGGACTTTGAGGTACACATTACACCAGCCCTGCACACACTTCATCTCCTACACTCTCCAGGTAAGGCAAGAGTTAGGTTGGGGATAGGAATTAGGACTGCAAAATTCATGGATGGTGAGAGATCTCAACTATACGGGAAGCTGAGGCAGGAGGATTATAAATTTGAGCTCAGTCTCAGTAATTGAGGGATGCTCTGTCTCAAAATAAAAAATAAAAAGAGGTGGGGTTGTAGCTCAATGGTAAAGTGCTTCTGGGTTCAACCTCCAGTATGAATCCCCCCAACACACACACACACACACACACACACACACACAAACACACAGAGTGGTTTGGACAGCTAGGAGCCGTGCTTGTGGCACTGTGTGCATGCCCACATGCATGTAGTGTGTATGATGTGCCCACACGTGCTCACCTGGGAAGCACAGTCACCTTTTCTACCAGCTTGGCTTTAGATGTCACAGTGTTGTGTAGGGCACAACTTCAAGGCTGCCAGTGCATGCCCAGGGTCCCAGCACCAGGTTCTGGGATCTTCCTGTCTTGTCCTTAGGTGTTTGAACTCCTCTCTGGAATCCTGAAACATTTCCCTGGCCCCCATACTCATCTGTGCAGAATCATTCAAGAACTGAAAGATTTTATCACTGAGAACATTGAGAGGCACCAAGAAACCCTGGACCCCAGTGCTCCCCGGGACTTCATTGATTCCTTCCTTCTCCGCATGGACAAGGCAAGGCCAGCCGGGATTGGGGTTGGGTGGGAGTGAGAGTGGGGGCCATCCTACTGACACTGAGCTGGTAGTCGGTGTGTTAAGTACGGGACACTTTTTACAGTTGGTGATCCAGCCACTGGCACAACCTCCAGGCCTCCACCTGGCTCTTCCTCAGCCTCCCCAGCAATGCCTTCTAAGACTTAGGAACTGAAGATTTATCACTGGGCTCCATACCCTGCTCCCTCCCACTTCCTCTCATTCTGATTGATCAGAGGCCCCCTTCCGTGTTCTTATTGGTGCCAGTTTATGTCTGTTCTCACTGGTCTGGAAAATGCCATACAAAGTGTTAAATAGTTTCCTCATGATGTCTGAATAGACAGTTGCAGTGTCCAATAAGGAAGCAAAGATAACCAAGAACCAAGATGGTGATCACAAAGCTGGAAAAATAATTAAGCAATAGTGTTTACTGAGTGTTTAAAATCATAATATTAAACAACCCCATGTGATGAACTGAGGCACAGAGAGGTTATGTTCTTGCCTCACAACACAACGTTGTGAAATGGCAGGACCTGAGTTTGAACCCAGGAATTCTTTCTCCAGGACCTATGCTATTGCTACTCTGTAGACCTTGAATAGCGGGAAGAGGAAATAAGGAAGTGGAAAACTGGTATAGGGTAATCTGGGGATAGGTGGGTAGAAAAGAAGAGCCTGAAACTGGAAATTTTTGCAAGGAGAGATGTTAAGGATTGTCAACCTTCACCCACAGGAACGATTTGTTCCCGAGAGTGAGTTCCACCATAAAAACCTCGTCCACACGGTGCTCTCACTGTTCTTTGCTGGAACAGAGACCTCCAGCACCACCCTCCGCTATGCGCTCTTATTGCTGCTGAAGCACCCGGAAGTCTTGGGTGAGCAGGTCCTGTATGTGTGTTGGGGGCAGGGGCGGCTTTAGTATGGTGGAAGGTGGTAGGTTAATGGGTAAAAACAGACTTTGGTTCTGGTGAGTCAGGAAAAATAAAAATTCCACCCCAGCACAAATGTACTAATTATAATAAATTTAGCCGCTGAAAGCAATTTGAGTTTGAGGAGGTACTTCACAGTTGACAAAATATTTTCATTCAAATGTAGTTCAGAAGTTACTTTTGAGCTTTATGGCATGTTTTCAATTTGTAAATGAGGTTTACAAAGCATCACAGGTCACAAAGCATTACCTTTCTACAAAGCATTTTGCAGTCTGCAAAATCACATGGCTCTTGATAGAAAACCTTAAGGTTCACAAGCAACTTAACAATTGGGAGTATATTTTTGATTTGTGATGAATTTAAAAGATTTTGATGCTTGTGCTGATGGTCCATAGAGCAAAATTGGAGAAACTCTCATCTCATCAAAAGTGCTTCCACAGAAAGGGAAAGTGACTCATTTCAGATTGCATAGAAAGCCAATAAGAGAAAAGGACACGACATTATTTCCAGTCAGAACTCATTCCCAGTAAAAGAAGGGGAAAAAAAGAGGGTTTGACCTTAAGTGTTGAATTAATTTCCACTCAACCATCTTTACCAAGTGAGCTTGTCTCATAATTAGAGTGGAAGAATTAGACAGGACTTCTCCCTGAAGAAGGCGTTGACTTTCTCCTGATGGTTTCATTGAGAAGGAGTGATAATACCTTAATGAAGAGTTCTTAAGCCTCTTCCCCCAGCCTGCAGGCCACTCTTCAAATGCCTTTGTTGAGCCCCCTTGTTACCGTCACTGTTGTGACTCCTCCCAAATCCTCTCCATCTCAGAGGAAGTCCAGGCAGAGATTGACAGGGTCATCGGCAGCAAGCGTCTCCCAGCCCTTGAAGATAGAGCAAAAATGCCTTACACGGATGCGGTCATCCATGAGATTCAGAGATACAGTGACCTAACCCCAATCGGTATCCCACACTCCGTCATTCAGGACACCAACTTCCGAGGGTATCATCTCCCTCAGGTGAGATCTTCAGGGCCACAGAATCATGGATGGAGGGTGCCAGCTTATGATCCTTGTGCAGCCATGATAGTTCATGTCTCTGGTCACTGGGCTATATGGAAGATTTTTATTTTCTTATTTTTTGTGGGGTGAAGGAGATTTTGGAAATAGAAAAGTCCTCCACTTTCTGTTCTTTCTTTCATTCTTTTTACTTTTATTAGATGTTAGAGTTGCTTTTGCTGAAGAAAGTAGCATATACTTATTAAACTTGTTCTATGGTGGAGCTGTCTTTCCTGTCCTCATCTTCCTCAACATCCTCTTTCATGAGAAGGTGCTGACAGTTTGACATTTTTGCTTCCATATTTCCTTTAAGCTCGTATAATCATACACCTGATAGACATGTATATGAAGTTCACGTCATGCTATATCTTATTTTGCACCTGTGTGGACAGTGTGGTATATCTCCTTTCATGCTCACACTTATGTTCATGCAAACACGCTTTGCTTGTTTTTTTTTATTTTATGGTTCTGTGTGATTTCCTTTTTATATTTTAATAGTTGCACATCTTTAGATCAGTGCTTGTGGTTCTAACTCTTTCTATTCTACCATGGTGTCCTGAGTCATTCCTGAGTTGGATGTATTTATTTATTTTCATGCAATGCTGAGACTCGAACCCATATGCAAGGCAAGTGCTCTGCCACTGAGCTACAGCCCCAGCCCAAGTTGGATGTATTTAGAGATGATGTTCACAATATCAAACCACCCAAATCACCAACTCATTGGATTAGATTCTGGCCCTAGTGATGGCATGGAGGTCTCTGTTGAGCCAGATGGGAACATGCAGTTGATGGATCATAAGGAAGTCCAAAGGGTGTTAGGGGAAGAGGGATCAGGGTGGTTGGTAGGGGTATGCAGAAGGCCCAGGATATAACTATTAATGAAACAGGGCAAAATTATTTCCATAATTTAGCTTCCAACTGCAGAGCCTTATCATGGGTAAAGTTTGTTGTCAACTGCGGATATACTGGAATTGATTCAGTCACACCTTACTAATGGCCATATGGATCTCTTGAATTTGATACCCTCTCAGAACACTACTGTGTACCCCGTCATGAGCTCTGTCCTCCATGACCCACGCCACTTTGAGAAGCCAGACACCTTCTACCCTGGACACTTTTTGGATGCCAAGGGAAACTTTAGGAAACGGGAAGCCTTTATTCCTTTCTCCATGGGTGAGTTGCTCCCTTCTCACTTTTGAGACAGTTCTGTGTGATTTTCTCCCTTTGTTCACATCAAACACTGGGTGGAAATATGAGGATTCTGAAGGGAGATGGAAGAGAAAGATGGAGACTAAGTTGGTGGTGGAGATAAAAGTAAAAAACCAAGGCACATGCACATGCATAAGCACAGGAAAACCAAACAAATGAATGACCTGTGATGGAGCACCTTTTGTACGCCAAGAATTGGGGAAGATATTTTCATTTTTTTTGTTACAAAAAACAACTATAATTAACTATTATTTTTTCAGAAAGTAGTCAAGTTAAAGATGAAGACCACCTGTGATTCACCAACAAAATCATATTTTTTGGTATTACAGAGGGTGTTCTTCCAAATTTTTAATTACATGTATATTCACACATTTGAAGTTAGTTGATGGATAGCTAAGAGCTAGTTAGCTAGGTAATAGGTAGGAAAGTGAAAGAAAGATTTAAAGAGAAGAAAAGAAAAGAGGTGGAAAAGATGTAAAGTGACAGAAAATATATCAAGCTGTTTTTTGTTAGTCAGTTGTTGAAATCTACACCCAAACCAAAGTGAGGGCCCCAGGAATTTAGGCCACAAAATTTAAGGAGTGCTCATGTTTAGTCATGTGAAGGTCCCTTTTCAATGATTTATCTAATAATTTAACTTTTAGCAACTGATTTGAAATGTATCATATACTAAAACTTTAAATTCCCTTAAGTATTCTTCTGCTTTATAGATGTTAGTCCATATCCATGCCAATCCACTGCCCTGTCTGTCTTTTCTAGCTGTACCATCTGTCTATTCCATGCCAATCATCAGGCTTTATAATATGTTTTTATATTTCACAGGAGTTAATCCTCCTCCATCACTCTGATTTTTCAGACTCCTATGGCTCTTCTAACTAATTTTTTTTTTGCCTTCAACTACACTCTGGTATTATTTTGTCAAGGTCCTGCACGCCACCCCACCCCACCCCCCGCCGCCAAAACCCATAGTGGTTTTGTTAGAATTAATATAAATTTGTAGATGAATTGGGAAGCCTTTGGAATTTGGAAACGTCACATTATAAAATATACTAGATGAAGCAGTGTGAGTCCCCATTCAGTCAGCTGTTATGTCACTTAGTATATCAGTTGTACTTGTTCTGTGTTTTAAATCTGAGTTTTTCACATTTCTTTCTAAATTTATTCCTGCATTTCAACCTCTAGGGGAGGTTTTTGCTACTGTTCATAGAACCTCTTCTCATGGTATTTTAAACTGCTTTAATTACAATATCTGAAAGCCACTGATTTTTATGTATTTCTGCTATAATGAGGCAGTTTCCTGATACGTTTATCACTAACAGCTTTTCATAGGTTCTCTTGGGCATTCTAGATAGTTGATCATAGATAGCATCTGCAACTGATATTTTGACCTAATCCTTTCTTACATTAAATCCATATTTTGTTTTTTCCCTCACATCATGGACTTGCACTTGTCTGATTCCTAACTTTAAGCAATAAATAAATAAATAAATAAATAAATAAATAAATAAATCAGTTTTCTCTATTAAGTTACTGCTGACCGTGGTCTTTTTCAGACATTTTATGGCTAGTCTAGCACATATTTATCTCAGTTTTAAATCAAATTAAGGAAAAGTCTCCTTCTCTTCCAGTTTCACTAAAGTTTTTTTTTTTTTTTTTTTTTTAAGCTTTGAATCAGGATTTGGTCTTGAGTATTCTCAAGTCTATTCTCAGCTCCTGACAAGATGATCAAACTTTTTTCTTTGATTGATTATAAACATAGATGTGATCGAGTTGAATCATATGTTCCTCTGTAAAGCTGGAATCATAGAGGCTCAGTAGAGCGGGGCTTGCCCAAGGTCCCATGGGAGGCCGGGGCGGTGTCAGTCAGAGGAGCTACTGTAATCAACAACCCCAACGGCTCCACAGCTCAAGGCCAAAAAGTTAATTTCAGGAGTACCGTTGTACCAACATCCCAACCACGGGGCCTGGACTAAAGATAACGTAGAGAATGGAGCCGTTGGGGACTTGATCCTGCCGAGTGCAGAAACAAGGAAGAAATCACAAAACACATCAATTTATCCCACACTTTACTGGCCAAAGCAAGTCCATGCAAGTCCAAGCAAGTCCGTGACAGAGATGGTCAGATTCCTGAAGGATTATACAGAGCTGAGAGGCAGCTCTCCAGGTTCCCTCCCTCTGCCCAGTACAGCACACAATGATGCTCACCCATGGGTATACCACGTGGACCCAAGTCTGGGTTGTACACTAGGAGATCATGAGGGCTCCATCCAGGGGGACACTTCTGCAGTGGTTGATTCCACCTTGGGATATGAGTGCAGGATCTGAGAGTGAGGGTGGTGGGGCCAGGGTGCACAGAAGTGTCAACTGAGATGCTTCATAAGCATGACATGGCCGCCTGCCAATCAGAACTGTTACCACTGGTGTGCTGGAACAGGGTCTGGGAGGCTTACTGGGTTAGCTGCTGACTGGGGGTGGGCCTTAGGACCCGGGGGAGGGGCCATGGTGAGCCAGACCCGAAGCTTCGAGCAGTAACTGTATATCCTTTAGAAGTAGTTCGGTATTCTAACAGCCAGTACAGATCTGCAACCAACCCACTGAACGTCAGCCTAGGAGGGAACCTTGCAGGTCTCAGCTCACCTATGCCTCTCTTGCTGCTTTGCATAGGATACATTAAGGAGGTTCTTCCATGATCTTCATAAAGCTTAGTTGATAATATGTTCAATCAGAGACATACAGAGAAAGGGATTGTGAAAGAGGCAATGACAAGGGACCAGGAGATTCAGAGGAGATGGTACAGGGCAGTCGTGATGAGGTGGAACAGACAGGGATTGTGTACTCAGATTATTTGCATGGAGGACAAGAATATGAGCAGAAGTGCTTCATGTGTAAATGTATACAAATGAGCATGCAAATGTCCAGGAGGAATGGGCGCGGCAACTGGGTGCTTTCCTTCTCTTATGCCCCCAGGAAAACGCATCTGTCTGGGCGAGAGCCTGGCCCGCTCCGAGCTCTTCCTCTTTTTGACCTCCATGCTGCAGAGCTTCTCCTTGGGCTGTCCCAAGGCCCCAGAAGACATCGACCTCACTCCACTGGTGAATGGGCTGGGCAAGTTGCCCCCTGTGTTCCAACTCTGCTTCCTGCCCCGCCATAGAGAGAAAGAAGAGATGCAAATTTCTTCAGGATCCTTCCGTGTGGTCCCCACCTCTGAAAAGAATGAGGCCACTTGAGCTCCTCCTTGTTGCCTCTCTGCTGTGGAAAGTGAGTTCTGTATTCTGTCCTCCATCCAGCATGCTGTGGTCTCCATTTACCTCCGAATACCTTGAAAGTTGACCAAGAGAAAAGGATCAAGTAATACCCTCAAGAGCTTAGTGCCACCACCCCTCTTTTTCTTCTGCCACAAAACTAATACAGTCCTTGATCGATCTGCTTCTTCAGTCTGAATCCACAAATAAAGAAAATTTGCAACTCCATCTTGAGTTGACTTTTTATAAAAATAAGTATGAGTAAGAAGTACACATTAGCTGTTGTAAGCATTGGAGATTCTGGGATTCCTTGTTACTGCAGCATAACGTGGCAAAACTAGCTGATAGAATATTGCTGCAGGTGATACAGGGAAAGAAAAAAGAAGAACCTGTGGCAGCGATCATCTCTTGGGAATGAGTCTCAATTCTTATCTCACTTTGTATTTTCCATGTACCTCCCCACCAGTTCTTTTATTTTTCTTTTTTTTATTTTTATTTGTTTTTATTGTAAACAAATGGGATACATGTTGTTTCTGATTGTACACGGAGTTACAGCATACCATTTGTGTAATTGTACATTTACATAGGGTAATGATGTTTGATTCATTCTGTTATTTTTTCCTCCCCCCCCACTCCTCCCAAACCTCTTTTCCACAGTCTGGCTATTGTGAATTGAGCAGCTAAAACATTGACGTGGCTGTATCTCTGTAGTATGCTGATTTTAAGTCCTTTGGGTATAGGCCGTGGAGTGGGATAGCTGAGTCAAATGGTTGGTCCATTCCAAGTTTTCTAAGGAATCTCCACATCCCATCCATCCCATCCCATCCTTTCACCTTTAGTCTGTGGATGTCTTTTTCTATGAGATGAGTCTCTTGCTGGCAGCATATTGTTGTGTCTTCCTTTGTAATCCATTCTACCAGTCTATGTCTTTTGATTGATGAGTTTAGGCCATTAACATTCAGGGTTATTATTAAGAAATGATTTGTATTCCCAGTGATTTGGCTTATTTTTGGTTTTTAAGTTGGTTTGGTTTCTCCTTTGAGTGGTTTTACTCTAAGATACTTCCTCCCTTTGCTGACCTCCATTGTTGTTTTTCATTTCTTCCTCATGGAATATTTTGTTGAGAACATTCTGTAGTGCAGGCTTTCTACTTGTAAATTCTTTTAACTTTTTTTTTCTCATGGAAGGAATTTATTTCATCTTCAAATCTGAAGGTTAGTTTTGCTGTGTATAGGATTCTTGGTTGGGAATCATGTTCTTTCAGAGCTTGAAATATGTTGGTCAGGCCTTTCTAGCTTTTAGAGTCTGGGTTGAGAAGTCTGCTCCTATCTGTATTGGTCTCCCCCTATATGTAATCTGATGCTTTTCTCTCGTGGCCTTCAAAATCCTATCTTTATTTTGAATGTTAGGCATTTTCATTATAATGTGCCTTGTTGTGGATCTGTTGTGATTCTGTGCATTTGGTGTTCTGTAAGCCTCTTGTATTTGATTTTCCATTTCATTCTTCAGGTTTGGGAAATTTTTTGATGTTATGTCATTGAATAGGTTGTTCATTCCTTTGGTTTGTATTTCTGTGCCTTCCTCAATCCCAATGAGTCTTAAATTTGGTCTTTTCATGATGTCCCATAGTTATTCGAGATTCTGTTCATGATATCTTATCATCTTCTCTGTTAGGGTGACATATTTTCAAGATTAAATAAATTGTCTTCATTGTCTGAGGTTCTGTCTTCCAAGTGGTCTAGTCTGTTGGTGATGCTTTCCATTGAGTTTATTATTTGGTTTATTGTCTCCTTCATTTCATGGTTTTCCGTTTGGGTTTTTTTTTTTTTTTTTTTTTTTTTTTTTTAGTATCTCTATCTCTTTGTTGAAATGATCTTTTGCTTCCTGCAGGTGCTCTTTCAGCTTATTGGTATTATCATTCATTGCCTGCATTTGCTCTCTTATCTCATCCTTTGCTTTGCGAATCATCTTAATCATGTATAACCTGAAGTCCTTTTCTGACATTTCTTCTAACATACTGTCATTGTAGTCTATTACTATAGAATCTAGGTTTGTTTGGATCATTTTCTTCCCTTGTTTTTTGATGCTGTTCATGTATCGTCCCCTCTTGCGCTGCAGATCTGGGGTATTGCAGATTTCCCCCTCTAGGCTTATAGTGGCCCTATAGCTTTCCAAAACCCATTCTTTAAGGTTAGAAGAATACTAGCCTTACCCAAATCAGACACTATGCAATCCTAGACCAAATAGCTCATATGGGGATAATAATATCATGTAAATAAGGGAGAAAGCTACTCTGATGGAACAGGTAAACTGAAGGAAAAGAAAGCAAGAAACGTAAAGAAATAAAAACATAAATTTTTTTTAAAAAAGGAGAAAAATGAATATCTACTGTATAATAGTCATATACTAATGAAACCTCCCAGTGTTCAGAAGCCTGATGTATGAGAGGTACCTGACAATGAGCTTCAAGCATCCAGCAGGCGTCTCAGGATGGGATTTGCCCCACCTGGAGATGGGAGAAACGGTTTCCAGGATTATCCAGGATGGCTGCACTGGCTTCCAAATGTGTTGGCAAATGGGGAGCTGCAGTTCAGGGGTGGATGTGGTCAGCTGGAGGTCCTGGAGACAGGATGCAGTTGGTCCGGCACTGGTCCTGGAGGTCGGGTGTGTTTGTTGTGGTTGTGGGATCCAGGAGGCCGGGTGCAATCAGTTGGTCTGGGTTCCCAGTGATAGGGCCCAGTCAGTTGGTCTGGGGGTCCTGGCGGCAGGGAGCAGTCAGTTGATGTGAGGGCCCCAGAGGCAGGGAGTGATCGGTTGGGCTGAGGGATCCTGGAGACGGGACTCAGTCAGTCCGGCCAGGGGTCCTACAGGGCCTGGCTGTTGTCTCAAAATGGCGGCAGCCATGTGTAATCAAACCTGCAGGTACTGTAACAGTGAACTTCCAGGCAGAAGTAGGCAGCTGGTTCTCCACTTGCGGTCAGCGGGCAATCTGCTGGCAAGTGTCGGACGATCGGGAGGTGAACCTCGAGCGTTGAGTGATGCATAGGGGCAAGGCAGGCGATGGACAGGCGAGAGGCAGGCAAATGGCGGATGACAAATGCCTAACAGTGAGCAATCTGCTCTCAAAAAAGGCGTCGATATGTTGGCAGATTGCAGGTGATCACAGGAGACAAATAGGGTAAAGAGAAGGGGCCTGATATTATTTCATTGAATAGGTTGTTCATTCCTTTAGTTTGTATCTCTGTGCCTTCCTCAATCCCAATAATTCTTAAATTTGGTCTTTTCATGATGTCCCATAATTCTTGGAGATTCTGTTCATGATTTCTTACCATCTTCTGTGAGATCTGGGGTATTGCAGATTTCCCACTATAGGCTTACAGTGGCCCCTTTCTTTAAGGGGAGATCAATATTATCAGTGCCCAATTCAGACACTATGCAATCCTAGACCAAACAGCCCCTTTGAGGACAATAACAAAATTGGCATAATGAACAGAACGAGTTCAAATATTATCTTCAGTAAAGCAAACAGATTTGCAATAAGGTCTGCAGCTTCAAATGGAGGATAAAGAGGATGCAGAGGAATGCAGAATGTGGCTGTTAATGAGATAACAAAAGAATACACAGAAGTTCTAGATAATAGAAAGGGTGAGAGTGTAATCAAAAGAAATTGGATGTTAGCATGCAAAAAAAGGAGAAAGAGACTCTGAGGAAACCGGTAAACAAAAGGAAAAGAGAGCAAGAAAAGTAAAGAAATAAAAAACCTAAAATTTTTCAATAAGGGGAAAAAAGAAAATCTAAAGTATAACAGTCATATAGTAATGAAACTTCCCAGTGTTCAGAAGCCTGATGCAGGCAAGGTACCTCATAATGAGCTTCAAGCCTCTAGCAGGCATCTCAGGATTGGTTCTGCCCCACGTAAAGATCAGGGCGCCCAGGATTATCCGAGATGGCCACTCTGGCTTCGAAATGTGCTGTGAAATGGGGATCTGAAGCTCAGGGTGTGGATGTGCTCAGCCGGAGGTCCTGGATGCGGGATGGGATTGTTTAGGCAGGGGTCCTGGAGGGCTGGTGTGTTTGGTGTGGTTGTGGGATCCTGGAGGTGGGTTGCAATCAGATGGTCTGGGGTCCCAGTGATAGGGTGCAGTCAGTTGGTTTGGGGGTCCTGGCGGCAGGGAGCAGTCAGTCAATGTGAGGGCCCCAGGGCAGGTAGTGATTGTTTGTGCTGTGGGATCCTGCAGGTACTGTAGCAGTGAACTTCCAGGCAACAGCAGGCAGCTGGTGCTCCACTGACAGTCAGCGATCAGTTTGCTGACTGTTTTCAGATGATTGGGTGGTGAACCTCATGTGTTGGGTGATGGATAGGTGTAAGGCAGGTGATGGAGAGGCCAGAGGCAGGCAAATAGCAGACGATAGGTGCCAAGAAACAGATATCTTCTGCTGGAAACCGGAGTTACGTAGCAACACGGAACACAGCCTCCCTCTAGTCTGCCATCTTGGATCTTCCTGTTTACTTCCTTGTGAATAATTAATCAGCATCCATGACCCCACTTTCTAGTGGGAGAGCTGAACCGTGCCAGTAACTCCCAGCTCCTCTGTCCTTTTTCCTTGCCATGGAGGCCACACTCCTGAAGCATGGGCTTGTTTTTAAATTTTTTTAAATTTTAACTTTTTTTTTTTTTAGTATCTGGAATTGAACCCAGCAGTGCTTAACCCCTGAGCAACAGCTGTTGCCACCCACAGCAACAATTCCGTGGGAATTTATTGGAGGTGGATTGGGAATGAACTATTTTTATTGACTTTATCTGGGCTACTTCTTTGCTTGCTTGCTTGTTCGCTAGTTTATAGAGGAAGAGAGGCTTTGCTTAGAGTAAGAGAGGCTTTGCTTAATTTTAGAGGTGCTACGCTTTCAGAGACGCTACGTTTTCAGAGGTCTGCTTCTTAGAGGTGAGTCGCTTCTTGAAGTTGCGGGGTGTGGCGTACGACGTGCAGCCTGCAGCCTGCAGCCTGCGTCCAGCAACCTGCGATCCGAAACTGCCGCCCAAGTGAAGAAAATGTCTTATATACCAAAGGCAGCCAATCAGCTCAGGGTTAGCACAATTGAAGCACGCCCCACGGTACCAAACCAGAAAGAATGAGGAACATCTGTTGACCACTAGCACAGAGGAGACATTAACTAATTATGCAAAAGGTCATAAGAGATCTCGCCATATTAACACTAATTATGCGCCACCTCTTGACTCAATGCCAGCTGCCATCTTAGAGCTGCTTAAACATGTCTCTGCACCCTCAGCCCTTTTTATTTTTTAATTTAGAGAGAGTCTCACTAAAGTTATTTAGGCCCTTTCTAATTACTGAGCCTGGTTTTGAACTTAAAATCTTCCTGCTTTTTTCCCAAGCTGGTGGGGTTAGAGGTGAGCACCACTGCACCTGGCCATATGACCCTCTTGAAGGTACTTTCCTTGCCATGCAGTCTTGGGCACCAACCGTGGCCACACTAGCTGGCTACACTCCAGCTCTCTGTGTCTTACTGCCTCCTGTCTCCATGAGAGTTGTTGATATGAGCAGTAGTCACAATTCCTTACAAATTCTGAAGGAAGTCAAGCTGACCAGGAAGTTCTTATGTGTCTAAAAGGAGGTTTAAAAAGTCTTGATGGCTTTGTAAGATAGTAGAGAAGTGGAATGTGTTGGGAAGGGCCTTGGAGGAGTTTTTCACATCCTCTGGGGAAGGGTGGGTGCTGGCTGAGGTCTGACGCCCCTGTCCACTGCAAGGTTCCAGGACTCTGGGTGCCCTGTGTGTTTATGGAGACAGTCTAGAGTATGCAAAATGCTTTAACATGTGGTTCTCACAGTTGGAGAGTTAAGGTTCTGTCCCAGTGACCCAAGGGTGCTACCCCTAGTCCCTGCAGTGGCCATGTCTGGAGATGGTGAGTGAAGGAAATCAGCACTGGTGGAACAATGTGGAGTGGCCTGGATCCTACTGCCAGCAGCTGCTCTCAATAGGTTGCATTGTTCCACCAGTAACTACTGTGATGACTGAATGAGTCAACCCAGTGGCCCTGAATACCTGGCACTGTGGCATGCCCAGGGAGATAAGTGGCAGGACCTGCCCATGAGGAGTCGACAGTCTGGCTGCAGATATAAAATAACTGCAAGAATTAGTTAGGTAATGTTAAGTTTTCACCCTGGTGGTACTGAACAGAAGCAAACAAGTAGGAGTCTTAAGATCATTCAGGGTCCAGAACAGGTTTATTCTGTCAGAATTGGACAGAGTGTAACGACTGCATGGACTTAAGATCAGTGGGTAGGAAACACCCTTTCTGAGGGTGTTGGGGGAAAGGGGAGAAGGTATAGGCCCAGTGAATGAGGGCGTGACGTGAAGTAGAGAGGACTCAGGTGTGGAATGATGGCAGCCCAGGGAGCAATTGGCTGGTCTGAAGCTAGGAGCAGCCATAAGAGAAAGAGTGGTCCAGCTGGCCAGGCAAGATGGTCCCTTGGTGTCTTAGTCTGTTTCCTCTTGCTAGAGCAACGTACCTGAGGCTGGCTACCGTATAGAGTAGCTCACAGTTTTGAAAGGTGACAGTCCAGGATCAGGCAAGTTCTGTTCAGCTTCTGGTGAGGGAAGCCTGAGCTAAGTGACCACATGGTGGAAATGAAGAAATGGAAGTAGCCACATGCAGAAGAGGCCAATCCGCAAGAGTGGCCTCACTGCTATCTCAGGAGCTAGCTCCTTCTCTGAGGGTGCCACCATGACCTAATTTCCTCCCCCAAGGCTGCAACTCTCCAGGTCCTGCCTCCTCTTAACTCTGCTCTACTGTGATCAACCTCATGATCCCTGGCACAGGAAATAGGTAAGAAGCCAGAGGGAACTGCCCCAGATGGAAAGCTCTGAATGCCAAATGCTGGTGAGCTCCTGGTGATCCCGAGAAACAAGCAGCACATGTGGCCTAGGCACACTGTGTGTGTGTCTGCAGCCCAATTGGAACACAGACATCCACAGCCTATGAGCTTGCAGTGGTGCAATTCCAGACTGCCTGGCTCACCACCCTGCTGAGAGGACTGGGGCTTGTTGACACGCCCCTTGGAATAGTCTTCCAATGCTTCTGTTTGTGACTGGGGAAGCCCATGGCTGGTCCCCAAGGCAACTGGTGTGTGGAAGGTGGTTGTGTGGGCTTTTGTCCGCATGGGAGTGTTACCAAGATCAGCATCCTAAGGACGATAAAATTCAGCTGGTGAGAGGGAGAGGCACAAAGATGCACTACAGTCTCCAACAAGTGTTGCCATTTTCCTTTTACTATCCACTTTGTAGCTTTTGGTTTCAATTTCATAGTGATGCTTCAATATTTCTACTATGATCAGCAAGGTTATGTATGAATTTGTTCAGTTAGATTTTGTGTGGTGGTGACCAAAACATCTGATGAGAATAACTTAGAGGAGGAAAAGTTTATTTGTGGCTCACAGTTCCCGAGGTCTCAGTCCACAAATGGGTGACTCCATTGCTGTGTGCACAAGGTGGGGCAGCTGATCATGGTGGAAGGGTCTGGTGAGGAAACCTGCCCAGGACTTGGTGGGGTTAGAAAGTAGAGGAGAGGGAAGAGGGCAGGGGGAAGGGACTGCAGGTCTGATGCACCCTTCCAGGACATGCTGCTAGTGACCCATCTGCTCTAACCACAGCCCACCTACCTACAGTTACCATCCAGTGGGTCCATTCAAGCCAGGATTAGTGAATAGGTTACAGCTTTCATAACTGAATCATTTCACCTCTGAATATTCCTGCATTACCAGGAGATATTGAGGGACATTTCATATCTAAACCATAACATGTGTTATTCCTTTGGCAATAATTTCAGTATTGTCAAATGACCCCCTGTTTTTCCTATAGCGGATTGCACCTAGGGGTGCTCTACCACTGAGCCACATCCTCAGCCCTTTTAAAAATTCATGTGTTCATTCATTTATTTATGTATTTATTTATTTCAAGACTAGGTTGTGCTCAGTTGTTTAGGCCTGTGTTAAGGTGCTGAGGTTGGTCTTGAATTTGCAATCCTCTTTCCACAACCACCCGAGTTGCTCAGATTAACAGGGATGGGTCACCATACCTGGCATCGAGGAACAAATAGAAACCAAAAAACAATTTTTGACACAGATCAGTTATCAGTAAAGTGGTCTCATGTAGTCTCCTTTTGATGATGAAAGAAGCTATGTTAACCCTGAATCTTGATTGACTTGCCCTTATGCTTCCCCCCTTTTATGCTTTTGTTGGGTCCAACCCGTTCCCTCCATTCTCTCATGTCTTCCTTCCCATGTGTTCAGGGCTGCGGGGTTTGGATGTGTTCTACCCACATCCTGCTTGTGGAGGGAGTGGGTAACCATTGGAGGTGTGGGTCAACTGGCAATGAAAGCTAGGAGTAATATTAATAAAATAAAGACAAGAGGTGAGAGTTATATATATTTTCAAAGCAGGGGCATGATGGGTGGATCAGACCAGATGGGTCTGACCCTAACAAAGTGTAAAGCCCGTGCTTGCTTTATTTATAGCAGCACAGACCAAAGGGGATCAGTAAATAGCTCCTTCAGGACAAAGAGGATAAATGTGGGGAAAACAGGTGTTTAGGGCTTGGCAGTTTATGCCCATCTCCTGATGGCTGTGAGCTGAGGCAGGGTAGCAGCATGATCTGGGCTTTCGTGCCAGGGAATTCCACACAGGAGTTCCAAGAAAAGCAGCCTCCCTGCCTCAATGGCTCAAACAAAATCCATCATTCACACACAGCTTCCAAGAGACTTGGCTGATCCCCATTCTTCATGGCAGCAAACTTTTCAGTTTTCTTGCAGGAAGAACTTGGGTAAAATCATATGAGGTCTTTTCAGCATTCTGTATGGATTATCCTTTGGCCTTGGTTGATACAGGAATAGATTTCCTGCCTCATGTTTGGGGATTCTTATATTTCCAGTCAAGCACGATTTACCCTGGGAAAGATCTTCCTGATCCCCAGATGTGGCCCTGGCTTTATGTCCTCAGGTATTCCTGGGGGACACAGACCCAGGCCTGTCACCCTTTCTGAGTTTTTTCTCATAGGCAGGGGCTTTGAGTGCATATAATTTCATTCTAGTTGTTTTGCATGTATCACAAGGGATGAGGTAAGAATTAGTCCCTGCTGTATACAGACATCCCCTTGGTCTTAAACTTGCTAGACTCAAGATCTGTAGGAAGTACATCTTGCCAATCACAGTGGTGCACTTCTGCAACCCAGCAGCTCAGAAACCTGAGGCAGGAGGACTGCAAGTTCAAAGCCAGCCTCAGCAATTTAGCAAGGCCCTAAGCAACTTGGCAAGACCCTGTCTCAAAATATAAGTTAAAAAAGGCTGTGAATGTCACTCAGTGTTTACACACTCCTGGGTTTAAACCCTAGTATCCTCCCTCCCAAATGTACTGCTGTCTCTGTTCTCTCAGTTTTTATAAATTATCTAGTCTCAGCCATTCTTGATAAAAAAGAAAAAGAAAAACCAAACAAAACAACAAAACAAGAACAACAACAACAAAAAACAGACAAAGCCATATTAGGTAGTAAGGAGCTATGATTAAAATAAAATGGAATGATATTTTAGAAAGTGTTGGTAGATATGTCAGATTGCATGGCCAGGGATTGACATGGACTTACTTTATTTCCTTAAAAACTTTTTGTGGTTGTACAGATGCCTTTATTTTATTTGTTTAATTTTATGTGGTGCTGAGGATTGAACCTAGGGGCTCACACATGCTAAGCAAGCCCTTTTCCTCTGAGCCCCAGCCCATGGTCTTGCTATGTTCCTGGACAGACTCTGAAGGGAGCAGATGTGTGGCAGCAGGTGCAGCAGGTGTTGTTGAAAGAGCCTGAACAGGAAGGAGTTCAGGGAACAGCACGGAGGTTGATCAGAGTGGCCAAGGCATAAGGGGAAGAAGCCAGAGAAGAGAGGGACCACGTGGTTTGTGGTCAGGATGGTGATGGTGATTTCATTCTAAGCGACATGGGGACATTGGAGGGCTTGTGGAGGTGCAGGGGTATTAACCAACTTACCTTTGGTGCGCTTGCTCTGATCTGGAGAGATGTGAATTCATTTTCAGGAGTATAAGAGTGGTTGCAGGCAAGCCAGTGAGGACACATTGCAGACACCAATGCAAGACAAGTGTCAGCCATTCCATGATTTATAACTCAAGTTTTTATTGCAGTTGAACATCATCAAAACATGTGCACAGCCTGCTGGGTGCAGAGGCATACACCTGTATTCCCAACACTTCAGGAGGCTGAGGCAGGAGGATTGAAAGCTCTAGGCCAGTTTTGGCAATGCAGTGAGACTGTGTCGCAAAATAAAAAATAAGAAGGGCCTGTGGATATAGCTTAATGGTTGATTGCTCACCTAGCGTGTGTAAGGTCCTGGGTTCCACTGCGCTATGGCTTCCTGCTCATGCTCAAGTACCCCCATTTTGCAGGTGGGCCAGGGATGGGCGTGTGGGGAGGATCCTTGGATCTCCTCTTGGGCTGCAGAGGTGGGGCTGGGGTCCTTCATGAATGAGAGGCAACCTGACCTCCTTTTCAGGAGCTCTGCAGGCTCTGGGTGGTCTCAGCTAAGCCAGTCCTGTTGGTGATGAGGGAATGACAAGTCTGACAACCTGTTCTTCCAGTGCTTTCTCCCATCCATCATCCATCTGTCCATCTTTTCTTGATTAATCCACTTGTACTTTCACTGATTGCTTCATCTGCAATGCATCCATGGACATATAATTTCATTCATGAGCTGATGCTATGTACAAGGACAGTTGAGTGCTCTATTGGTCACTGATGACTTGGCTCATTCATTTCTTCATGCAGGACCCCAGCCATTTATTTTATGAAGTGGGTTTTTTTCCTTACTCCTTCTATCAACCATCTTCTCATTCTTCCTACATGTATCCATCCATCCATTTCCACATTTAACCACTTAATGATTCCTTCATGTATTCTTCCCTCATTTATCCCTCTACCCACCAATGCATTTATTCCTTTGTTTACTCATTCACGAATTGATCCGTTCACACAATGCCCATAAATGCAACTTGCATGTGATTATTGATTCATTGGGTTCATTGTTTTATTTGTCAAGGAATTGATTCTTAATTGATTGTTTAGTTGATCCATCTATTGATTGATAAGCTGAACAAACACATTCATTCATTGGTTTGTTCAATTCATTAATTGTCAGGTTTTTTTTTCACTCCGGAATTGATCTGTTGTTTTATCATGCATTCTTGTCTTCATCCAGTTGCTCTTGGATTAATCCATTGACTTAGTCCCCTGTGATATTTGTGAGAACGTGGCACAGAGTTTTCCTGTAATGCACACACACACACACATACACACACACACACACACACACACACACACTGGATCATTTTCTATTGATCCTTGAGGGTAAAGTTTTAACAAGTTCTTATTTTGGAGTTTTTAATAAAAAATTCCTTGTACGGTTGTGGTGGATATGGGGGTCTGAATGTGTGTGTGTGTGTGTGTGTGTGTGTGTGTGTGTGTTGGTGCACGCACATGCCTGAAGGGTTTCTGAACATATAGGAGACAATTTATTGAATTACTTGAATGTGAAAGGGTTGGAAATCCCATGCTGTTGTTCTCTCTCCTCCCATCACCCCAGCTGTCTTCTCTAAAGTGTATCAATGTTCTCAGCTTTTCCCATAGGATTTTCCCAGCTCACTGACCCCTGAAAACAGTGTCTCTGGGGAAATCTATGTGAAACGAGGCTCACAGATCCCCTTTTTGGTGCAGAAAGGGTCCAAAAAGATATTGAGCAGGTGACTGGCTCACACCGCCCACCAGCCCTAGAAGACCACTCCAGGATGCCATACACAGAGGTGGTCTTCCACGAGATTCAGAGATTCACTGAACTCATCCCCATTGGTGTGCCTCATGTGGTCACCAAGTACACTTATTTCCGAGGGTTCATCATCCCCAAGGTCAGTCCTGCAGGCTGCCCATCTCTGTGTGAGTGCCCTCTGTTCCCCCAGCCCACCATCTCAACCTCTTGTGGGCTTCTCCATAGTACCTCCGTGTTTTAACGTTTAGTTTGTTTTACCTATTTGTTTATTGTTTGTAGGTGAGACCCAGGAAATGGCAACGTTTAAAAAATATTTTTATTAGTGCATTAGAGCTGTAGATAACAGAGGGGTTCAGGATGAGATAATCACTCATGCATTGAGTATAAATTGCTCCATTCCAGTCCCCTGTGCTTCCCCTTACCCTCTTCTCCTCCGTCCACAGTTTCCACTCCTATATTCTAGTGGTCTTGCTTTAATTTTTTTTTTTACATTGGTGCTTTATAAATACACGTAAAGGTTCAAAGAGTATGGTATATTCACATATGTGCAGAGCATGATTTTGCCAATTTGATTCTGCAGTTCCTGCCTTTTCCAGTTCCTCCACCCTCCCCCTCAATCTCCTTCCTCCACTCCACTGATGTCCTCTCTGTTTTCATTGGACCCAACCCCCACTTATTTTCCTTATTCTGCTCTAGCTTCTGCATATAAGAGAACATTTAACCCTTGACTCTGTGTCTGTCTTATTTCACATAGTATGATGTTCTGCAGGTCCATTCATTTATTATCATATTACACAATTTCATTCTTCTTTATATCTCAGTAAAATTCCATTGTGTATATATACCACATTTTGTTCATCTGTTCATCTGTTGTTGGGCAGCTGGGTTGGTTCCGTAACATGGATATTGTGAACTGCCCTTCTATAATCACAGATGTGCCTGCATCACTATAGTATGTTGATTTTAGTTCTGTTGGATAAATAACAGAGTGGAATTACTTGGTCACATGGTGATTCCATTCCCAGTCTTTTGAGGAATCACCATATTGCTTTCCAAAATGGTTGCAGTAATTTTCAGTCCCACCACATTGTATGAGTATACACTCCCCACACATGCAGGCCAGCACTTATTATTACTTGTGTTCTTGATGACATGGCCTTTGATGTTTTAACCTTTCCTCAGAACACTGAAGTATACCCCATCCTGAACTCTGCTCTCCACGACCCCCGTTATTTGAAAAAACAGATGCCTTCAACCCCGACCACCTTCTGGATGCCCATGGGGCACTGAAGAAGAATGAAGCTTTTATTCCCTTCTCCATGGGTAAGCTGGACCTGGGATCCTTCTGAGACCCCAGGGGTAGGTCCTCTCCTCTCCTGCAGACAATGATAGGTGTTCGTTTGTGCAGCCCTTAGCACATTCCAGTTGGTTTACCTGCACTGTCCCATTCAATCTTCACTACAACCCCATGAGGCGACTTGAGAAGTGAGATGATGACCTAAGGCACATCTTGATAAGCAGGACGTTGGACAAGTGGTGGAAAATCTCTAGACGTGAGCAAAGTAACCATTAAAAAAGCAATAACTAAAAACTGATGCAAGGCTGGAGATAAAGCTCAGTTCAGAGTGCAGCCTGTCAAAAACAAGGCCATATATTCAATTCTGAGAACAGAAAAAAAAAAAAAAAGGAGAGGGGAAAAACAGCAAGTAAAAATTAATGCAGCACTGAGTCCAGGGGACAAAAGAGAATGCGTCCGACAAATCACATAAAGACACAGATCCTGCCCCAGGAAATTTATAGTCCTGTAGCTGAGATAGACATTCATCAGAGTGTCCCAAATAATAATCCAATTAAAAGATTTAATGCCTGCACTGAGCTAACCAGTGCCTGGCACAAAGGACACACCAACAGGGGCATGTATTGTCATTAATCAGGCATTGGGAGCACCAAGAAGGATATACTGAGTAATATTGGTGGGTAGGTGAGGAACAGGTCAGCTGAGAAACTGGTTCCAAGCAGAGGCCTGGTAGGCGAGTGTGGATCAACTCCAGGAAAGAAGGTTTCAGGTCGAGGCAACAGCAGGGCAGAGCCAGGTGGTCAATTAGAGGAAGTGTAGGTGTCCATTAAAGTGTAGGACACTCGGAATGGATTAGAAAGTGGCTGAGGGCCAGGAGCTCAGCTGGCTGGACCTCATATCCTGAAGTAGTGAAGTTTGAGAGAGTTCCACCCAGTAGCAGGGCACATGGTGTTACAGACAGAAAGGAACCTACAAGCAGAAACAGCTGGGTTGGTCCAGTTCCACGTGGCTGCCTTTGGACAGATCTGAGCAGAGTACAGCGTGCAATTTCCTGAAGCACAGTGCGGATTGGCTAAAGTGCAGGACTGGGATTGGGTGACGTGCAGGACGGGGATTGGCCGAAGGACAGTGCTGGGATTGGCTGAAGTTCAGCACTGGGAGTGGCTGAAGCGCAGGGCTGGGATTGGCTGAAGTAAAGGGCTGGGAGTGGTTGAAGCGCAAGGCTGGGAGTGACTGAGCCTCGGTTTTCTTTTCTAGGAATCTGCTCTCAGGTTCGGTTGCCATTTTCTTTTAATATTTAGGAAGGGTGCAGGTTACTCCTTGGGGTTTTAGCCAAATTTAACTTGAAGGTCACCCGAGGAAACCACA
This sequence comes from Sciurus vulgaris, assembly GCF_902686455.1. Lineage (NCBI taxonomy): Eukaryota > Metazoa > Chordata > Mammalia > Rodentia > Sciuridae > Sciurus > Sciurus vulgaris. Next base: position 51,839,760 of record NC_136478.1, on the reverse strand, counting down.
AGGTCTAGGGTCCTCATTTTTTGGGGGGAGGTAGGATGGCCCCAGGAACAAGTTCCCAAATATAAATCTCTTCTTTGACTCAAGTGGTGCCGACTTTGTGGATGCAGTCTTCAGTGTCCTCATTTTGTCTTCAGTGAGAGCTGGGAACACCTGGGGTAGTGGGTGAAAGTGAGATCCCTGCCCAATAGTCCTGTCCAGAGAGAGTTGTAGGGAAGTAAGGACTGAAACAAGTAAGCAACCGAGATATTATGGGGATGAGGCAGAGAGAGGGGACAGAGTCACCGATAGACACAAGGAGATCATGGCACAGAGGAGACAGTCTGTGAGAGACAGAGGGTGAACCTGAGACCACAGAGGAAGGGAGAGGGAGAGTGAGGGGGAGAGAAAAGAAAAGAGCAGAGCAGAGAAGAGAGGTGTGTGTGTTTGTGTGTGTGTGTGTGTGTGTGCGTGTGTGTGTGTGTGTGAGAGAGAGAGAGAGAGGAGAGAAGAAAAAGAAGGAGGAGGAGGAGAAGGAGAAGGAGGTTAGAGTGGTTTCTTCAGAGGGAGATGAAAAATATGATAGGGTCATAGAGGTATAAATAGATAGATGAGAGAGAGGTGGAATAGAGAAGGAATTTAGATGGAAGAAAGTAAAAAGAGAAGCATATATAAGAATGAACATGAAACAGTGCCTGTTCTGTATGTTTAATGCCCAGGATAGACGTTGCCTGGACAGAAAGAGGAAGTGAGCCAGCAGAATGTGAGAGTCAAGGAGATGTCAGAAGGTGTCCAAAGAGAAGGACAGTCCTAGGATGGGGAGGGTGTGTGAGTGGGAGATAAAAGGCATTAGCCAGTCCTGGAAAAATGTGGGTCACAGAACCAGTTCCAGAAGAACCAGCCCAGACACCGGCCCTGAGTACTTCTATGTTCCCGTGTCCTGTCATCAGGAAATGCCAAGAGGACATGGGCCCCTTGGCCAGATACATCCCTGCAGCCACATGTTTGCAGTGGCTGGAAAGGTGCAGGGGATGCCTGGAATCCCACCCTCCACTGGCCTACCCAGGGCTGTCAGTTTGCAGATGAGGAAGTATTGCAGCACCCGGAAGCGCTGTGTCCCGGCCTGACTTCAGGCAGTCTCTCTCCTCCTTCCCCTATAAACCTGTTGTCTGTAAACAACATGGGTTTTTCACACACCTCCGTGAATCCAGGGGAAGCATAGAAAACCTGCTCATGGGCCCTGGTCCCACTCACAACTTTCATGAATAATTTTTTGAAAGATTCTCAAAGCTGGTGGTTTTCAGGTTAAACCAGAAGACAACTCAGAGACAGACAGAACACAGTGACAGAAACACACCGAGCCATGTTCTCAGAAGCAAAAACAGAACCATAGCTAGTACTCTAGGATACTTAACAGGAGCCATGTGTTAAAGAGTGTCTACAATGACTAACTTTACCCTCATAGTAGCCTGTATGATGGTAGTATTCTCATATGAAAAATGAAGAACACTAAAAATGTTCAGAAACATGTGCTCACTTGACCTACACACTCTGACACACTCACGCACAGCTGCATCCTTATCTCCTATGGAGCCACTGAACCATTGGTGATGAAACAAAAACTACATTTTCTTTCCAAACCAATGAACATGGAACAAGGTGTGCACCTGGTGTCAGATTTGGGACTCCCTGGGATTCCATGCTGAATATCAGATTAAAGGTTAAGCCTGTGATGATCCACTGCAGTGCACAGGTGCCTGTGTTTTGGGGTGTGGTGGGCAAGCACATGCACTGGCCCCGTGTCCACATGTGACCCTCTGTGCCCACAGGGAAGCGCATTTGTCTTGGGGAAGGCATCGCTCACAACGAACTGTTCCTTTTCTTCACCATCATCCTCCAGAACTTCTCTGTGGCCAGTCCCGTGGCTCCCGAGGACATCGATCTCACTCCCAGGGGGAGATAGGTGTGGGCAGAGGACACCCAACATAGCAGATCCACTTCCTTCCTCACTGAATGGGCTGAGGGAAGAGGGCCAAAGGATTCCAGGGTCATTGTTTCTACCTTTGTAGAGAACGACCCCCATGGCCTCCACATCTTCCTGCCTGAGAACCAGCAGCCTCCCTGTCCTCGTTTGCATCAACAGGGGAAAGTCCCCTGTGTAGTCCTACTTCCTTCCCTCACGCTGTAGCTCTTCCAAGCTCTCAGGCATTCTCCTTTCCTCTATTAATAGAATTGCAGAAGTCATAAGCAAGCTTGAAGATAATCAAGCCCCTTCCAATGTGTGTATATAGTCACTGGGGGCAAACGGGGAAGCTGGGCTCTAGGTCCTTCTTAACTTCTGCCTCCCAGGCACAGCTCATGCTGAATAAATTATCCCTTGTCCAAAATAAGTATGGTTCCATTTGTCCACTGCATGTGCTCCATCATCTGTGGTGAAGGACTTTGCCTAAGACTGCTCTTAACTGCTCCCCCAGCAGCACCCTGTGGTGGGTGAGGTGACCACGCCCATTTTACAGAACAGTAAGAGAGAGTGGGTGCGAGTGTCCTCTCTGAGGTCACAGAACCCAATTCTCCCCGTTTCCTCTTTCATATATTTATAATATATATATAATATATCCATATATATTATATACACTATATATATATATGTAGAGAGAGATAAATCAGCATAACCCAAACTTGGCCATTATAGAGTATAGAATTTATTTCATTCCCAAAAGTGTATGAGTATTACCATCTTGTTCCTGTTGTTCATGTCACTGTCCCCAATACCCCTGTTACATTGAACAGTCTCTCCTCAGTCTCGTTCGCACAGGCCCTGCAAACACCAACCTCGTTGCTGCTTCCATGGACCTGCCTGGCTGGCCCTCTCACATAAAGGAAGTGTCCAACTGTGATCGCGTGTGTCTGACTCTGTTCTTCACACAGCACTTCGAGGTCCCCACACTGCAGACTTGGTCACGCCTGCTGTGGTCCTCCCTGCTCCTGTTCCCAGTTACCTCTCCCTGTGGATTCTCTCTAGGAAAGCACTTCCTCAGCCCATGTGCACTGAGCAGCATGGTTCCACAGTGGCACCTTGGGTCTGGTTCCAAAGGAGGCCATGAGGGAGGCTCTGGTGGATCAAACTGAGACCCTTTCTGGCCGAGGACTCATTGCCATTACTGACTCCATCTTCCAGGGAACTGGTGAGTGGGAGACATGAGGGGAGGGGACTGGAGGGACCTGGGAATGCATGAGTCCTCCTAAATTTACTTCTGTGTCCCACCAACCAGCTGTGAGTTTTGCCAGTGGAAAGTCTTGGAAAGTCCTCCAGCGGTTCTGTCTGACCACCATGAAGGTCTTTGGGATGGGAAAGCAAAGTATTGAGGAGAGAATCAAGGAGGAGGCTCAGAATCTGGTGGAGGAGCTGCGGACATCCCAGGGTGAGCACTAGGGGGCTCCACAAGACTCAGAGACAGGGACAGGGAAATGCAGAGACAGATTCAGGGAGGGAGAAGAGTGGGAGAATGAGTACAGAGAAGGAGAAGAGATGGAGGAGGAAGGGAGAGAGACGGCAAGAGAGAAAAGTTCAGGATACAAACCAAGATCTAGTCATAGAAATTTCAAGGAAAAGATTCAAATGAAGGAGTCAAGGCTATAAGTAGAAGTGGAAGAGACATAAAATATTAGTGGGCAATGGAGAGAAGGATATGAAATGCAGGGAGAGAAAGAGAACTGACACAGTCTCAGACAACAAATCAGAGAGAAGAAAGACAGAGAGACACAGACGTAGAAAGAAACTCAGACCAAGAGAAACACCAAAAAAATAATAATAAAAGAAAAATAAAATAAATAAAAGACACAGAGGGGGAGATGTGCAGAAAGAACAGCTTAGACTCAAAGGCCAAGGAATAGATGGACCATTCAGGATACAGAGAAAGCAACCTCAGAGTGAATATAGTGCCAGCTAGGTCAGAGTCACCCAGAAGGACAGTGCAATGCAGGGGACATCCAGACCTCCATGATAGACCTCTCATCTCCAGGGACCTATCTGGACCCCACCCTCCTCTTTCACTCCGTCACGGCCAACATCATCTGCTCCATTATCTTTGGTGAACGCTTTAATTACCAGGACCCCAAATTCCTACGTCTGCTAAGTTTACTGAACCAAACCTTCACCATCCTCAGCTCCTTCTACAGCCAGGTGAGGCCAAAGATTCCAGGATGGGCCAGGGATCTGGGTGGGCAGACCCTGGGATGGGAGCAGATTCTCCCTGTCCAGAGCTCAGGAGCAAGAAAGTGAGGTGGGTTCAGATATTGGAAGGGGAGGAGCTTATTTTAATCTCTCCTTTCTTCTGAGTAACACGCCCACAAGGCACCTGCTAGTGTCCATGGTGCCTTTTTATTGAAAATTAGAAAATGGCATCCCTTCCTCTAGGAAAAATGCTCTTTAAGTTCATTCACTATTTTACAACCCAGGAAGCTCTGCCCTGGTGGCGTTACAAATCCTGGCTATTGGCACACAGGCAGGTTCCCTTTACCTGCTCACACACTCTCCTGTTCCTGGTCTTTGAGGTACACAAGACACCAGCCCTGCACACACTTCATCTCCTACACTCTCCAGGTAAGGGAAGAGTTAGTTTGGGGATAGGAATTAGGACTGCAAAAATCATGGATAGTGAGAGATCTCAACTACATGGGAGGCTGAGGCAGGAGGATTATAAGTTTGAGCTCAGTCTCAGTAATTGAGGGACACTCTGTCTCAAAATAAAAAATAAAAAGACCTGGGGTTGTAGCTCAATGGTAAAGTGCTTCTGAGTTCACCCTCCAGTATAAATCCCCCCAACACACACACACACACACACATACACACACACACACACACACAGAGTGGTTTGGACAGGTAGGAGCCATGCTTGTGGCACTGTGTGCATGCCCACATGCATGTAGTGTGTATGATGTGCCCACACGTGCTCACCTGGAAAGCACAGTCACCTTTTCTACCAGCTTGGCTTTAGATGTCACAGTGTTGTGCAGGGCACAACTTCAAGGCTGCCAGTGCATGCCCAGGGTCTCAGCACCAGGTTCTGGGATCTTCCTGTCTTGTCCTTAGGTGTTTGAACTCCTCTCGGGAATCCTGAAACATTTCCCTGGCCCTCATACTCATCTGTGCAGAATCATTCAAGAACTGAAAGATTTTATCACTGAGAACATTGAGAGGCACGAAGAAACCCTGGACCCCAGTGCTCCCCGGGACTTCATTGATTCCTTCCTTCTCCGCATGAACAAGGCAAGGCAAGCTGGGATTGGGGTTGGGTGGGAACAAGAGTGCGGGCCATCCTACTGACACTCAGCTGGTAGTCGGTGTGTTAAGTATGGGACACTTTTTACAGTTGGTGATCCAGCCACTGGCACAACCTCCAGGCCTCCACCTGGCTCTTCCTCAGCCTCCCCAGCAATGCCTTCTAAGACTTAGGAACTGAAGAGTTATCACTGGGCTCAATACCCTGCTCCCTCCCACTTCCTCTCATTCTGATTGATCAGAGGCCCCCTTACGGTGTTCTTATTGGTCCCGGTTTATGTCTGTTCTCACTGGTCTGGAAAATGCCATACAACATATTAAATAGTTTCCTCATGATGTCTGAATAGACAGCTGCAGTGGCCAATCAGGAAGCAAAGATAACCAAGAACCAAGATGGTGATCACAAAGCTGGAAAAATAATTAAGGAATAGTGTTTACTGAGTGTTTAAAATCATAATATTAAACAACGCCATGTGATGAAGTGAGGCACAGAGAGGTTATGTTCTTGCCTCACAACACAATGTTGGGAAATGGCAGGACCTGAGTTTGAACCCAGGAATTCTGGCTCCAGGACCTATGCTATTGCTACTCTGTAGACCTTGAATAGCGGGAAGAGGAAATAAGGAAGTGGAAAACTGGTATAGGATAATCTGGGGATAGGTGGGTAGAAAAGAAGAGCCTGAAACTGGAAATTTTTGCAAGGAGAGATGTTAAGGATTGTCAACCTTCACCCACAGGAACGATTTGTTCCCGAGAGTGAGTTCCACCATAAAAACCTCGTCCACACGGTGCTCTCACTGTTCTTTGCTGGAACAGAGACCTCCAGCACCACCCTCCGCTATGCGCTCTTATTGCTGCTGAAGCACCCGGAAGTCTTGGGTGAGCAGGTCCTGTATGTGTGTTGGGGGCAGGGGCGGCTTCACTGTGGTGGAAGGTGGTTGGTTAATGGGTAAAAACAGACTTTGGTTCTGATGAGTCAGGAAAAAGGAAAAATCCACCCCAGCACAAATGTACTAATTATAATAAATTGTAGCAGCCGAAAGCAATTTGAGTTTGAGGAGGTACTTCACAGTTGACAAAATATTTTCATTCAAATGTAGTTCAGAAGTTACTTTTGAGCTTTATGGCATGTTTTCAATTTGTTAATGAGGTTTACAAAGCATCACAGGTCACAAAGCAATACCTTTCTACAAAGCATTTTGCAGTCTGCAAAATCACATGGCTTGTGATAGAAAACCTTGAGGTTCACAAGCAACTTAACAATTGGGAGTATATTTTTGATTTGTGATGAATTTAAAAGTTTTTTGATGCTTGTGCTGATGGTCTATAGAGCAAACTTGGAGAAACTTTCATCTCATCAAAACAGCTTCCACAGAAAGGGAAAGTGACTCATTTCAGATTGCATAACAAGCCAATGAGAGAAAAGGACACGACATTATTTCCAGTCAGAACGCATTCTCAGTAAAAGAAGGGAAAAAAAAGGAGGGTTTGACCTTAAGTGTTGAATTAATTTCCACTCAACCATCTTTACCAAGTGAACTTGTCTCATAATTAGAGTGGAAGAATTAGACAGCACTTCTCCCTGAAGAAGGCGTTGACTTTCTCCTGATGGTTTCATTGAGAAGGAGTGATAATACCTTAATGAAGAGTTCTTAAGCCTCTTCCCCCAGCCTGCAGGCCACTCTTCAAATGCCTTTGTTGAGCCCCCTTGTTACCGTCACTGTTGTGACTCCTCCCAAATCCTCTCCATCTCAGAGGAAGTCCAGGCAGAGATTGACAGGGTCATCGGCAGCAAGCGTCTCCCAGCCCTTGAAGATAGAGCAAAAATGCCTTACACGGATGCGGTCATCCATGAGATTCAGAGATACAGTGACCTAACCCCAATCGGTATCCCACACTCCGTCATTCAGGACACCAACTCCTGAGGGTATCATCTCCCTCAGGTGAGATCTTCAGGGCCACAGAATCATGGATGGAGGGTGCCAGCTTATGATCCTTGTGTAGCCATGATAGTTCATGTCTCTGGTCACTGGGCTATATGGAAGATTTTTATTTTCTTATTTTTTGTGGGGTGAAGGAGATTTTGGAAATAGAAAAGTCCTCCCCTTTCCATTCTTTCTTTCTTTCTTTTTACTTTTATTAGATGTTAGAGTTACTTTTGCTGAAGAAAATAGCATATACTTATTAAACTTGTTCTATGGTGGAGCTGTCTTTCCTGTCCTCATCTTCCTCAACATCCTCTTTCATGAGAAGGTACTGACAGTTTTTCATTTTTGTTTCCATATTTCCTTTAAGCTCATATAATCATACACCTGATAGACATGTATATGAAGTTCATGTCATGCTATATCTTATTTTGCACCTGTGTGGACAGTGTGGTATATCTCCTTTCATGCTCACACTTATGTTCATGCAAACATGTTTTGCTTGTTTTTTCTTTTATTTTATGGGTCTGTGTGACTTCCTTTTTATAATTTAATAGTTGCACATCTTTAGATCAGTGCCTGTGGTTCTAACTCTTACTATTCTACCATGGTGTCCTGAGTCATTCCTGAGTTGGATGTATTTATTTATTTTCATGCAATGCTGAGACTCGAACCCATATGCAAGGCAAGTGCTCTGCCACTGAGCTACAGCCCCAGCCCAAGTTGGATGTATTTAGAGATGATGTTCACAATATCAAACCACCCTAATCACCAACACATTGGATTAGATTCTGGCCCTAGTGATGGCATGGAGGTCTCTGTTGAGCCAGATGGGAACATGCGGTTGATGGATCATAAGGAAGTCCAAAGGGTGTTAGGGGAAGAGGGATCAGGGTGGTTGGTAGGGGTATGCAGAAGGCCCAGGATATAACTATTAATGAAACAGGGCAAAATTATTTTCATAATTTAGCTTCCAACTGCAGAGCCTTATCATGGGTAAAGTTTGTTGTCAACTGCGGATATAATGGAATTGATTCAGTCACACCTTACTAATGGCCATATGGATCTCTTGAATTTGATACCCTCTCAGAACACTACTGTGTACCCCGTCATGAGCTCTGTCCTCCATGACCCACGCCACTTTGAGAAGCCAGACACCTTCTACCCTGGACACTTTTTGGATGCCAAGGGAAACTTTAGGAAACGGGAAGCCTTTATTCCTTTCTCCATGGGTGAGTTGCTCCCTTCTCACTTTTGAGACAGTTCTGTGTGATTTTCTTCCTTTGTTCACATCAAACACTGGGTGGAAAAGATGAGGATTCTGAAGGGAGATGGAAGAGAAAGATGGAGACTAAGTTGGTGGTGGAGATAAAAGTAAAAAACCAAGGCACATGCACATGCATAAGCACAGGAAAACCAAACAAATGAATGACCTGTGATGGAGCACCTTTTGTACGCCAAGAATTGGGGAAGGCATTTTCATTTTTTTGTTACAATAAACAACTATTATTAACTATTATTTTTTCCAGAAAGTAGTTAAGTTAAAGATGTAGACCACCTGTGATTCACCAACAAAATCATATTTTTGGTATTACAGAGGGTGTCCTTCCAAATTTTTAATTACATGTGTTCACACATATGAAGTTAGCTGATAGATAGCTAATAGCTAGCTAGCTAGGTAATAGGTAGGAAAGTGAAAGAAAGATTTAAAGAGAAGAAAAGAAAAGAGGTGGAAAAGATGTAAAGTGAAAGAAAATATATCAAGCTGTTTTTTGTTAGTCAGTTGTTGAAATCTACACCCAAACCAAAGTGAGGGCCCCAGGAATTTAGGCCACAAAATTTAAGGAGTGCTCATGTTTAGTCATGTGAAGGTCCCTTTTCAATGATTTATCTAATAATTAAACTTTTAGCAACTGATTTGAAACGTATCATATACTAAAACTTTAAATTCCCTTAAGTCTACTTCTGCTTTATGGATGTTAGTCCATATCCATGCCAATCCTTGCCCTGTCTGTCTTTTCTAACTATACCATCTGTCTATTCCATGCCAATCATCAGGCTTTATAATATGTTTTTATATTTCACAGGAGTTAATCCTCCTCCATCACTCTGATTTTTCAGACTCCTATGGCTCTTCTAACTTATTTTTTTCTTTCAACTACACTCTGGTATTATTTTGTCAAGGTCCTCCTCCCTCCTCGCCCCTTCCAAAACCCATAGTGATTTTGTTAGAATTAATATAAATTTGTAGATGAATCAGGAAGCCTTTGGAATTTGGAAATGTCACATTATAAAATATACTAGATGAAACAGTGTGAGTCCCCATTCAGTCAGCTGTTATGTCACTTAGTATATCAGTTGTACTTGTTCTGTGTTTTAAATCTGAGTTTTTCACATTTCTTTCTAAATTTATTCTTGCATTTCAACCTCTAGGGGAGGTTTTTGCTACTGTTCTTAGAACCTCTTCTCATGGTATTTTAAACTGCTTTAATTAGAATATCTGAAAGCCACTGATTTTTATGTATTTCTGCTATTATGAGGCAGTTTCCTGATACATTTATCACTAACAGCTTTTCATAGGTTCTCTTGGGCTTTCCAGATAGTTGATCATAGATAGCATCTGCAACTGATATTTTGACCTAATCCTTTCTTACATTAAATCCATATTTTGTTTTTTCCCTCACATCATGGACTTGCACTTGTCTGATTCCTAACTTTAAGCAATAAATAAATAAATGAATAAATAAATAAAAATCAGTTTTCTCTTTTAAGCTACTGCTGACCGTGGTCTTTTTCAGACATTTTATGGCTAGTCTAGCACATATTTATCTCAGTTTTAAATCAAATTAAGGAAAAGACTCCTTCTGTTCCAGTTTTCCAAAAGTTTTTTTTTTTTTTTTTTTTTTTTTTTTAGCTTTGAATCAGGATTTGGTCTTGAGTATTCTCAAGTCTATTCTCAGCTCCTGACAAGATGATCAAACATTTTTCTTTGATTGATTATAAACATAGATGTGATAGAGTTGAATCATATGTTCCTCTGTAAAGGTGGAATCCTAGAGGCTCAGTAGATCCGGGGCCTGCCCAAGGTCCCATGGGAGGCCGGGGCGGTGTCAGTCAGAGGAGCTACTGTAATCAACAACCCCAACGGCTCCACAGCTCAAGGCCAAAAAGTTAATTTCAGGCTTACTGTTGTACCGACATCCCAACCAGGGGTCTGGACTCAAAATAACGTAGAGACTGGAGCCATTGGGGACTTGATCCTGCCGAGTGCAGAAGCAAGGAAGAAATCACGAAACACATCAATTTATCCCACACTTTACTGGCCAAAGCAAGTCCATGCAAGTCCAAGCAAGTCCGTGACAGAGATGGTCAGATTCCTGAAGGATTATACAGAGCTGAGAGGCAGCTCTCCAGGTTCCCTCCCTGTGCCCTGTACAGCACACAATTGATGCTCACCCGTGGGTATACCACGAGGACCCAAGTCTGGGTTGTACACTAGGAGATCATGAGGGCTCCATCCAGGGGGACACTTCTGCAGTGTTTGATTCCACCTTGGGATATGAGTGCAGGATCTGAGAGTGAGGGTGTCGGGGCCAGGGTGCACAAGTGCCAACTGAGATGCTTAATAAGCATGACATGGCCGCCTGCCAATCAGAACTGTTACCACTGGTGTGCTGGCACAGGGTCTGGGAGGCTTACTGGGTTAGTTGCTGACTGGGGGTGGGCCTTAGGACAAGGGGGAGGGGCCATGGTGAGCCACACCCGAAGCTTCGAGCAGTAACTGTATATCATTTAGAAGTAGTTCGGTATTCTAACAGCCAGTACAGATCTGCAAACAACCCACTGAACGTCAGCCTAGGAGGGAAACTTGCAGGTCTCAGCTCACCTATGCTCTCTTGCTGCTTTGCATAGGATACATTAAGGAGGTTCTTCCATGATCTTCATAAAGCTTAGTTGATAATATATTTAATCAGAGACATACAGAGAAAGGGATTGTGAAAGAGGCAATGACAAGGGACCAGGAGATTCAGATGAGATGGTACCGGGCAGTCGTGATGAAGTGGAACAGACAGGGATTGTGTACTCAGATTATTTGCATGGAGGACAAGAATATGAGCAGAAGTGCTTCATGTGTAAATGTATACAAATGAGCATGCAAATGTCCAGGAGGAATGGGCGCGGCAACTGGGTGCTTTCCTTCTCTTATGCCCCCAGGAAAACGCATCTGTCTGGGCGAGAGCCTGGCCCGCTCCGAGCTCTTCCTCTTTTTGACCTCCATGCTGCAGAGCTTCTCCTTGGGCTGTCCCAAGGCCCCAGAAGACATCGACCTCACTCCACTGGTGAATGGGCTGGGCAAGTTGCCCCCTGTGTTCCAACTCTGCTTCCTGCCCCGCCATACAGAGAAAGAAGAGATGCAAATTTCTTCAGGATCCTTCCATGTGACCCCCACCTCTGAAAAGATTGAGGCCACTTGAGCTCCTCCTTGTTCCCTCTCTGCTGTGGAAAGTGAGTTCTGTAGTCTGTCCTCCATCCAGCATGCTGTGGTCTCCATTTACCTCCGAATAGCCTTGAAAGTTGACCAAGAGAAAAGGATCAAGTAACACCCTCAAGAGCTTAGTGCCACCACCCCTCTTTTTCTTCTGCCACAAAACTAATACAGTCCTTGATCGATCTGCTTCTTCAGTCTGAATCCGCAAATAAAGAAAATTTGCAACTCCATCTTGAGCTGACTTTTTATAAAAATAAGTATGAGGAAGAAGTACACATTAGCTCTTGTAAGCATTGGAGATTCTGGGATTCCTTGTTACTGTAGCATAACGTGGCAAAACTAGCTGATAGAATATTGCTGCAGGTGATACAGGGAAAGAAAAAAGAAGAACCTGTGGCAGCGATCATCTCTTGGGAATGAGTCTCAATTCTTATCTCTCTTTGTATTTTCCATGTACCTCCCCACCAGTTCTTTTATTTTTCTTTTTTTTATTTTAATTTATTTTTATTGTAAACAAATGGGATACATGTTGTTTTTGATTGTACACGGAGTAACAGCATACCATTTGTGTACTTGTACATTTACCTAGGGTAATGATGTTGATTCATTCTGTTATTTTTCCTCCCCCCCCACCCCTCCCACCCCTCTTTTCCCTGGACACAATCCCTCCTTCCTCCATTCTTGCCCCCCTCCCACTGCATATTATGTGTCATCATCTGCTTATCAGTGAGATCATTCACCTTTTGGATTTTTGAGATTGGCTTATCTCACTTAGCATGATATTCTCCAATTTCATTCATTTGCCTACAAATGAATGAATGAATGAATGGCTATTGTGAATTGAGCAGCTATGAACATTGATGTGGCTGTGTCTCTGTAGTGTGCTGATTTTAAGTCCTTTGGGTATAGGCCAAGGAGTGGGATAGCTGGGTCAAATGGTGGGTCCATTCCAAGTTTTCTAAGGAATCTCTACACTGCTTTCCAGAGTGGCTGCACTAATTTGCAGTCCCACCAGCAATGTATGAGTGTACCTTTTTCCCCACATCCTCTCCAACACCTATTGTTGCTTGTATTCTTGATAATCGCCATTCTAACTGGGGTGAGATGGTTCTTAGGGTAGTTTTGATTTGCATTTCTCTTATTACTAAAGATGGTGAACATTTTTTCATATGTTTGCTGATTGATTGTAGTACTTTTTCTGTAAAGCATGTGTTCATATCCTTAGCCCATTTGTTAATTGGGTATTTGTATTCTTCGTGTAGAGTTTTTTGAGTTCTTCATATATTCTGGAAATTAGTGCTCTATCTGAAGTATGAGTGGCAAAGATATTCTCCCACTCTGTAGGCTCTCTTTGCATTGCTGATAGTTTCCTTTGCTTAGAGACAGCTATTTAGTTTGAATCTATCCCAGTTATTGATTCTTGCTTTTATTTCTTGTGCTATGGGATTCCTGTTACGGATAAGTCTGATCCTAAGCCAACAAGGTGAAGATTTGGACCTACTTTTTCTTCCATAATATGCAGGGTCTCTGGTCTGATTTCAAGGTCCTTGATCCATTGTGAGTTGAGTTTTGTGCAGGGTGAGAGATACGAGTTAGTTTCATTCTGTTGCATATGTATTTCCAGTTTTCCCAGCACCATTTGTTGAAGAGGCTATCTTTTCTCCATTGCATATTTTTGGCACCTTTGTCTAGTTTGAGAAAATTGTATTTATTTGGGTTTGTGTCCACGTCCTCTATTCTGTACCATTGATCTACCTGTCTATTTTGGTGCCAATACCAAGCTGTTTTTGTTACTATTGCTTTGTAGTAGACTTTAAGTTCTGGTATTGTGATACCCACTGATTCATTCTTCCTGGTAAGGATTATTTTAGCTAGTCTGGGTTTCTTAATCTTCCAGATGAATATCACGATTGCTTGCTCTATTTCTGTGAGGTCTGTCATTGGGATTTTAATTGGAAGTGCATTGAATCTGTATAGCACTTTTGGTTATATGGCCATTTTGACAATATTAATTCTGCCTATCCAAGAACATGGGAGATCTTTCCATCTTCTAAGTTCTGCCTCAATTTCTTTCTTCAATGTTTTGTAGTTTTTATTGTAGAGATCATTTACCTCTTTGGTTAGATTGATTCCCAAGTATTTTATTTTATTTTTGAGGCTATTGCAAATGGAGTTGTTTTCCTCATTTCCCTTTCAGCTGTTTCATTGCTTGCGTATAAAAAAGCTTTAGATTTATTGTGTTGATTTTATAGCCTGCTACTTTGCTGAATTCATTGATGAGGTCTATAAGTTTTCTGGAGGAGGTTTTGGGTCCTCTAAATATAGAATCATGTCATTAGCAAATAGTGACAGCTTAAGTTCCTCTTTTCCCATTTGTATCCATTAAATTTCTTTAGTCTGCCTAATTGCTCTGCCTAGAGTTTTGAGGAGAAAGTTGAATTGAAGTGGTGAAAGGGCACATCATTGTATTGTTCCAGTTTTTAAAGAGAATGGTTTTAGTTTTTCTCCATTGAGATTGGTGCTCGCCATGGGCTTAGCATAAATAACCTTTACAATGTTCAGGTATATTCCTACTATCCCTCTTTTTTCTAGTGTTTTGAGCATGAAGGGGTGTTGTATTTTGTCAAACACTTTTTCTGCATCAATTGAAATAACCATATGATTCTTATCATTAATTCTATTGATATGATGGATTACGTTTATTGATTTATGGACGCTAAACCATCCTTGCATTCCAGGGATGAACCCCACTTGATCGTGGTGAACAATTTTCTTAATATGTTTTTGGATACAGTTTGCCAATATTTTGTTAAGGATCTTTGCATCTATATTCATCAAGGATATTAGTCTAAAATATTCTTTCCTTAATGTGTCTTTTCCTGTTCTGGGTATGAAGGTGATATTAGCTTCATAGAATGTGTTCAGTGGTACCCTCTTTTTCTATTTCCTGGAATACTTTGAGAAGTGTTGAAATGAGTTCTTTGAAGGTCTTTTAGAACTCAGCTGAGAATCTGTCAGGTCCCGGGCTTTTCTTGGATGGTAGGTTTTTAATGGCTTCTTCTATTTCATTGCTTGATATTGACCTGTTTAAATTCTGTATGTCCTCCTGGTTCAGTTTGGGAGGAGCATATGTCTCTAGAAATTTGTCAATGTCTTTGGTAGATTCTATTTTGTTGTAATACAGATTTTCAAAGTAGCTTCTAATCATGTTCTGTATCTCAGTGGTGTCTGTCATGATATTTCCTTTTCCATCATGAATTTTAGTAATTTGAGTTTTCTCTCTCCTTCTCTTTGTTAGTGTAGCTAAGGGTTTGTCTAGTTTGTTTACTTTCTCAAAGAACCAACTTTTTGTTTTGTCAATTTTTTGAATTGTTTCTTTTGTTTCAATTTCATTGATTTCAACTCTGATTTTAATGATTTTCTGTCTTCTACTACATTTGCTGTTATTCTATTCTTCTTTCTCTAGGGCTTTGAGCTGTAATGTTAGGTCATTTAGTTGTTGACTTTTCATTCCTTTCTGGAATGCACTCCATGCAATGAATTTTCCTCTTAGTACTGCTTTCATAGTGTCCCAGAGATTTTGATATGTTGTATCATCGTTCTTGTTGACCTCTAAGAATTTTTGTATCTCCTCCCTGATGTTTTCTGTTTTTCATGTTTCATTCAATAGCTTATTATTTAGTCTCCAGGTGTTGGAGTAATTTCTGTTTTTTATTTTGTCATTGATTTCTACTCTCAGTCCATTATGATCTGATAGAACACAAGGCAGTATCTCTATTTTTTTGCATTTCCTAAGGGCTGCTTTGTGGCATAACATATGGTCTATTTTTGAGAAGGTTCCATGTGCTGCTGAGAAGAAAGTGAATCTGCTCGTTGATGGATGGAATATTCTATATATGTCTATTAAGTCTAGGTTATTGATTGTGTTATTGAGTTCTATGGTTTCTTTGGTTGGTTTTTGTTTGGAAGATCTATCTATTGGTGACAGTGGCGCGTTAAAGTCATCCAGAATTGTGTTGTCGTCTCTGTGATTCCTGAAATTGAGAAGGATTTGTTTGATGTACAGGGATACACCATTGTTTGGGGAATAATATTTACTATCGTTATGTCTTCCTGATTTTGGTTCCCTTAAGCAGTATGAAATGTCCTTCTTTATCCTTTCTGACTAACTTTGGCTTGAAGTCCACTTTATCTGATATAAGGATGGAAACCCCCGCTTTTTTACTGAGTCCATGTGTGTGGTAGGTTTTTTCCCATCCTTTCACCTTTAGTCTGTGGATGTCTTTTTCTATGAGATGAGTCTCTTACAGGCAGCATATTGTTGGGTCTTTCTTTTTAATCCATTTTGCCAGTCTATGTCTTTTGATTGATGAGTTTAGGCCATTAACGTTCAGGGTTATTATTGAGAAATGATTTGTATTCCCAGTCATTTGGCTTATTTTTGGTTTTTAAGTTGGCTTGGTTTCTCGTTTGAGTGGTTTTTCTCTAAGGTAGTTCCTCCCTTTGTTGACATCCATTGTTGTTTTTCATTTCTTCCTCATGGAATATTTTGTTGAGAACATTCTGTAGTGCAGGCTTTCTACTTGTAATTCTTTTAACTTTTGTTTCTCACGGAAGGATTTTACTTTCTCTTCAAATCTGAAGGTTAGTTTTGCTGGGTATAGGATTCTTGGTTGGCAACCATGTTCTTTCAGAGCTTGAAATATGTTGGTCCAGGCCCTTCAAGGTTTTAGAGTCTGGGTTGAGAAGTCGGCTGCTATCCTTATTATTCTCCCCCTATATGTAATCTGATGCTTTTCTCTCGTGGCCTTCAAAATCCTATCTTTATTTTGAATGTTAGGCATTTTCATTATAATGTGCCTTGGTGTGGATCTGTTGTGATTTGTGCATTTGGTGTTCTGTAAGCCTCTTGTATTTGATTTTCCATTTCATTCATCAGGTTTGGAAAATTTTCTGATATCATTTGTTTTCTTTTTTTTCAATTTATTTATTTATTTTTTTCCATATTGTTTTATTTTTTTTTTATTTTTTTTTATTGTAAACAAATGGGATACATGTTGTTTCTCTGTTTGTACATGGCGTAAAGGCATACCATTTGTGTAATCATAAATTTACATAGAGCAATGTTGTTTGATTCATTCTGTTATTTTTTCCCTTCCCCCCACCCCTCCCACCCCTCTTTACCCTCTATACAGTAGTTCCTTCCTCCATACTTGCCCCCCTCCCTAACCCTAACTCTAACCCTTCCCTCCCCCCCATTATGTGTCATCCTCCACTTATCAGCGATATCATTCGTCCTTTGGCTTTTTGAGATCGGCCTATCTCACTTAGCATGATATTCTCCAATTTCATCCATTTGCCTGCAAATGTCATAATTTTATCATTCTTTATGGCTGAGTAATATTCCATTGTATATATATACCACAGTTTCTTTATCCACTCATCAATTGAAGGGCATCTAGGTTTTATTTTAAACAAATGGGATACGTATTGTTTCCGTTTGTACATGGAGTAACAGCATACCATTTGCATATTCATAAATTTACATAGAGTAATGAAGTTTGATTCATTCTATTATATTTTTCATTCCCCCCACCTCTCCCACCTCTCTTTTCCCTCTATACAGTCCCTCCTTCCTAAATTCTTGTCCCACTCCCACCCCCCATTAAGTGTCATCCTCCGCTTATCAGTGAGATCATTCCTCTTTTGGCATTTTGAGATTGGCTTATCTCACTTAACATGATATTCTCCAATTTCATCCATTTGCCCGCAAATGCCATAATTTTATTATTCTTTATAGTTGAGTAATATTACATTGTATATATGTACCACAGTTTCTTTATCCATTCATCAATTGTAGGGCATCTAGTTTGGTTCCATATTCTGGCTAATGTGAATTGAGCCGCTATGAACATTGATGAGGCTGTATCTCTGTAGTGTGCTGATTTTAAGTCCTTTGGGTATAGGCTGAGGAGTGGGATAGCTGGGTCAAATGGTAGGTCCATTCCAAGTTTTCTAAGGAATCTCCACACTGCTTTCCAGAGTGGCTACACTAATTTGCAGCCCCACCAGCAATGTATGAGTGTACCTTTTTCCCCACATCCTCTCCAACACCTATTGTTGCTTCTGTTCTTGATAATTCCCATTCTAATTGGGGTGAGATGGAATCTTTGTGTAGTTTTGATTTGCATTTCTCTTATTACTAAAGATGGTGAACGTTTTTTCATATATCTGTTGATTGCTTGTACATATTATTCTGTGAAGTGTCTGTTCATTTCCTTAACCCATTTGTTGACTGGGTTATTTGTATTCTTCGTGTAGAGTTTTTTGAGTTCTTTATAGATTCTGGAAATTAGTGGTCTATCTGAAGTGTGAGTGGCAAAGATATTCTCCCACTCTGTAGGCTCTCTCTTTGCATTGCTGATAGTTTCCTTTGCTGAGAGAACGCTATTAAGTTTGAATCTATCCCAGTTATTGATTCTTGCTTTTATTTCTTGTGCTATGGGAGTCGTGTTAAGGAAGTCTGATCCTAAGCCAACAAGGTGAAGATTTGGACCTACTTTTTCTTCTATAAGATGCAGGGTCTCTGGTCTGATTTCAAGGTCCTTGATCCATTGTGAGTTGAGTTTTGTGCAGGTTGAGAGATAGGGGTTTAGTTTCATTCTGTTGCATATGTATTTCCAGTTTTCCCAGCACCATTTGTTGAAGAGGCTATCTTTACTCCATTGCACATTTTTGGCACCTTTGTCTAGTTTGTGAAAATTGTATTTTCTTGGGTTTGTGTCTGTGGCCTCTGTTCTGTACCATTGATCTACCTGTCTATTTTGGTGCCAATAACATGCTGTTTTTGTTACTATTGCTTTGTAGTAGACTTGAAGTTCTGGAATTGCGATACCCCCTGTTTCATTCTTCCTGTTAAGGATTGCTTTAGCTGTTCTGGGTTTCTTATTCTTCCAGATGAATTTCATGTTTGCTTGCTGTATTTCTGTGAGGTACATCATTGATATTTTAATTGGAATTGCATTGAATCTGTATAGAACTTTTGGTAGTAAGGCCATTATGACAATATTAATTCTGCCTATCCAAGATCATGGGAGATCTTTCCATCTTCTAAGGTCTTCCTTAATTTCTTTCTTCAGTGTTTTGTAGTTTTCATTGTAGAGATCTTTTACCTCTTTGGTTAGATTGATACCCAAATATTTTATTTTATTTTTTGAAGCTATTGCAAATGGAGTTGTTTTCCTCATTTCCTTTCAGCTGTTTCATCACTTGCATATAAAAATGCTGTAGATTTATGAGTGTTGATTTTATAGCCTGCTACTTTGCTGAATTCATTGATGAGGTCTAGACGTTTTCTGGAGGAGGTTTTGGGTCCTCTAAGTACAGAATGATGTGATCTGCAAATAGTGACAGCTTAAGTTCCTCTTTTCCTATTTGTATCCGTTTAATTTCTTTAGTCTGCCTAATTTCTCTGGCTAGAGTTTCGAGGACAATGTTGAATAGAAATGTTGAAAGAGTACATTCCTGTCTTGTTCCCATTTTTAAAGGGAATGGTTTCAGTTTTTCTGCATTGAGAATGATGTTGCCATGAGCTTAGCATAAATAGCCTTTACAATGTTCAGGTATGTTCCTACTCTCCCTATTTTTTCTAGTGTTTTCATCATGAAGGGGTGTTGTATATTGTCAAATGCTTTTTCTGCGTCAATTGAAATAACTATATGATTCTTATCCTCAAGTCTATTGACATGATGGATTACGTTTATTGATTTACAGATGTTAAACCATCCTTGCATTCCAGGGATGAACCCCACTTGATCGTGGTGTACAATTTTCTTAATATTTTTTTGGATACGGTTTGCCAATATTCTTTTAAGGATCTTAACATCTATATTCATCAAGGATATTGGTCTAAAATTTTCTTTCCTTGATGTGTCTTTTCCTGGTTTGGGTATGAGGGTGATATTAACTTCATAGAATGAGTTCGGTAGGGTTTCCTCTTTTTCTATTTCCTGGAATACTTTGAGAAGTATTGGAATGAGTTCTTCTTTGAAGGTCTTGTAGAACTCGGCTGAGAATCCGTCTGGTCCTGGGCTTTTGGTGGATAGTAGATTTTTTAATAGCTTCTTCTATTTCATTGCTTGATATTGACCTGTTTAAATCGTGTATGTCCTCCTGGTTCATTTTGGGAGGAGCATATGGCTGGTCTGCAGCTAGGAGCAGCAGTAAGACAAAGAGTGGTCCAGCTGGCCGGGCAAGATGGTCCCTTGGTGTCTTAGTCTGTTTCCTCTTGCTAGAGCAACATACCTGAGGCTGGCTACCATATAGAGTAGCTCACAGTTTTGAAAGGTGACAGTCCAGGATCAGGCAAGTTCTGTTCAGCCTCTGGTGAGGGAAGCCTGAGCTAAGTGACCACATGGTGGAAATGAAGAAATGGAAGTAGCCACATGCAGAAGAGGCCAATCTGCAAGAGCGGCCTCTCTGCTATGTCAGGAGCTAGCTCCTTCTCTGAGGGTGCCACCATGACCTAATTTCCTCCCCCAAGGCTGCACCTCTCCACTCCCTGCCTCCTCTTCACCCTGCTCTCCTGGGTATCGACTTCATGATCCCTGGCACAGGAAATAGGTAAGAAGCCAGAGGGAACTGCCCCAGAGGGAAAGCTCTGAATTCCAAATGCTGGTGAGCTCCTGGTGATCCCGAGAAACAAGCAGCCCAGGTGTCCTAGGCACACTGCGTGTGTGTCTGCGGCCCGATTGGAACACAGTCGTCCATCGCCTATGAGCTTGGAGCGGTGCAATTCCAGACGGCCTGGCTCACCACCTTGCTGAGAGGAGTGGGGCTTTTTGACATGCCCCTTAGAATAGTCTTCCAATGCTTCTGTTTGTGATTCGGGAAGCCCATGGCTGGTCCCCAAGGCAACTGGTGTGTGGAAGGTGGTTGTGTGGGCTTTTGTCCTCATGGGAGTGTTACCAAGATCAGCATGCTAAGGACGATAAAATTCAGCTGGTGAGAGGGAGAGGCACAAAGATGCACTACAGTCTCCAACAAGTGTTGCCATTTTCCTTTTACTATCCACTTTGTAGCTTTTGGTTTCAATTTCATAGTGATGCTTCAATATTTCTACTATGATCAGCAAGGTTATGTGTGAATTTGCCCAGTTAGATTTTGTGTGGTGGTGACCAAAACATCTGATGAGAACAACTTAGAGGAGGAAAAGTTTATTTGTGGTTCACAGTTCCAGAGGTCTCAGTCCACAAATGGGTGACTCCATTGCTGTGTGCACAAGGTGGGGCAGCCGATCATGGTGGAAGGGTCTGGTGAGGAAATCTGCCCAAGACGTGTGGGGTTAGAAAGTAAAGGAGAGGAAAGAGGGCAGGGGAAGGGACTGCAGGTCTGAGGCACCCTTCCAGAACATGCTGCTAGTGACCCATTTGCTCTAACCACAGCCCACCTACCTACAGTTACCATCCAGTGAGTCCATTCAAGCCAGGATCAGTGAATAGGTTACAGCTTTCATAACGGAATCATTTCACCTCTGAATATTCCTGCATTACCAGGAGATATTGAGGGACATTTCATATCTAAACCATAACATATGCTGTTCCTTTGCGGATTATTTCAGTATTGTCAAATGACCCCCTGTTTTTTTTATAGCGGATTGCACCTAGGGGTGCTCTACCACTGAGCCACATCCTAAGCCCTTTTAAAAATTCATGTGTTCATTCATTTATTTATGTATTTATTTATTTCAAGACTAGGTTGTGCTAAGTTGTTAGGCCTGTGTTAAGGTGCTGAGGTTGGTCTTGAATTTGCAATCCTCTTTCCACAACCACCCGAGTTGCTCAGATTAACAGGGATGGGTCACCATACCTGGCATCGAGGAACAAATAGAAACCAAAAAACAATTTTTGACACAGATCAGTTACCAGTAAAGTGGTCTCATTTAGTCTCCTTTTGATGAGGAAAGAAGTATTTTAAGGCTGAATCTTGATTGACTTGCCCTTATGCTTCCCCCGTTTTTTGCTTTTGTTGGGTCCAACCCGTTCCCTCCATTCTCTCATGTCTTCCTTCCTATGTGTTCAGGGCTGCGAGGTTTGGATGTGTTCTGCCCACATCCTGCTTGTGGAGGGAGTGGGTAACCATTGGAGGTGTGGGTCAACTGGCAATGAAAGCTAGGAGTAATATTAATAAAATAAAGACAAGAGGTGAGAGTTATATATATTTTCAAAGCAGGGGCATGATGGGTGGATCAGACCAGATGGGTCTGACCCTAACAAAGTGTAAAGCCCGTGCTTGCTTTATTTATAGCAGCACAGACCAAAGGGGATCAGTAAATAGCTCCTTCAGGACAAAGAGGATAAATGTGGGGAAAACAGGTGTTTAGGGCTTGGCAGTTTATGCCCATCTCCTGATGGCTGTGAGCTGAGGCAGGGTGGCAGCATGATCTGGGCTTTCATGCCAGGGAATTCCACACAGGAGTTCCCAGAAAAGCAGCCTCCCTGCCTTAATGGCTCAAACAAAATCCATCGTTCACACACAGCTTCCAAGAGACTTGTCTGGTCCCCATTCTTCATTGTAGCCAACTTTTCAGTTTTCTTGCAGGAAGAACTTGGGTAAAATCATATGTGGTGTTTTCAGCATTATGTATGGATTATCGTTTGGCTATGGTTGATACAGGAATAGATTTCCTGTCTCGTATTTGGGGATTCTTATATTTCCAGTCAATAAAGATTTACCCTGGGAAAGATCTTCCTGATCCCCAGATGTGGCCCTGGCTTTATGTCCTCAGGTATTCCTGGGGGACACAGACCCAGGCCTGTCCCCCTTTCTGAGTTTTTTCTCATAGGCAGGGGCTTTGAGTGCATATAATTTCATTCTAGTTGTTTTGCATGTATCACAAGGGATGAGGTAAGAATTAGTCCCTGCTGTATACAGACATCCCCTTGGTCTTAAACTTGCTAGACTCAAGGTCTGTAAGAAGTACATCTTGCCAATCACAGTGGTGCACTTCTGCAACCCAGCAGCTCAGGAACCTGAGGCAGAAGGACTGCAAGTTCAAAGCCAGCCTCAGCAATTTAGCAAGGCCCTAAGCAACTTGGCAAGACCCTGTCTCAAAATAAAAGTTAAAAAAGGCTGTGAATGTCATTCAGTGTTTACACACTCCTGGGTTTAAACCCTAGTATCCACCCTCCCAAATGTACTGCTGTCTCTGTTCTCTCAGTTTTTATAAATAATCTAGTCTCAGCCATTCTTGATAAAAAAGAAAAAGAAAAACAAAACAACAACAACAACAAAAAACAGACAAAGCCATATTAGGTAGGAAGGAGCTATGATTAAAATAAAATGGAATGATATTTTAGAAAGTGTTGGGAGATATGTCAGATTGCATGGCCAGGGATTGACATGGACTTACTTTATTTCCTTAAAAAAATTTTTGTGGTTGTACAGATGCCTTTATTTTATTTGTTTAATTTTATGTGGTGCTGAGGATTGAACGTAGGGGCTCACATATGCTAAGCAAGCCCTTTTCCTCTGAGCCCCAGCCCATGGTCTTGCTATGTTCCTGGACAGGCTCTGAAGGGAGCAGATGTGTGGCAGCAGGTGCAGCAGGTGTTGTTGAAAGAGCCTGAACAGGAAGGAGTTCAGGGAACAGCACGGAGGTTGATCAGAGTGGCCAAGGCATAAGGGGAAGAAGCCAGAGAAGTGAGGGACCACGTGGTTTGTGGTCAGGATGGTGATGGTGGTTTCATTCTAAGCGACATGGGGACATTGGAGGGATTGAGGAGGGTCAGGGGTATTAACCAACTTACTTTTGGTGTTCTTGCTCTGATCTGGAGAGATGTGAATCCATTTTCAGGAGTATAAGAGTGGATGCAGGCAAGCCAGTGAGGACATATTGCAGACACCAATGCAAGACAGGTGTCAGCCATTTCTGTGATTTATAACTCAAGTTTTTATTGCAGTTGAACATCATCAAAACATGTGCACAGCCTGCTGGGTGCAGAGGCACACACCTGTAATCCCAACACTTCAGGAGGCTGAGGCAGGAGGATTGAAAGCTCTAGGCCAGCTTTGGCAATGCAGTGAGACTGTGTCGCAAAATAAAAAATAAGAAGGGCATGGGGATATAGCTTAATGGTTGAGTGCTCACCTAGCGTGTGTAAGGTCCTCAGTTCCACTCTGCGCTATGGCTTCCTGCTCATGCTCAAGTACCCCCATGTTGCAGGTGGGCCAGGGATGGGCATGTGGGGAGGATCCTTGGATCTCCTCTTGGGCTGCAGAGTGGGGGCTGGGGTCCTTCATGGATGAGAGGCAACCTGACCTTCTTTTCAGGAGCTCTGCAGGCTCTGGGTGGTCTCCGCTAAGCCAGTCCTGTTGGTGATGGGGGAATGACAAGTCTGACAACCTGTTCTTCCAGTGCTTTCTCCCATCCACCATCCATCTGTCCATCTTTTTTTGATTAATCCACTTGTACTTTCACTGATTGCTTCATCTGCAATGCATCCATGGACATATAATTTCACTCATGAGCTGATGCTATGTACAAGGACAGTTGAGTGCTCTATCGGACACTGATGACTTGGCTCATTCATTTGTTCATGCAGGACCCCAGCAATTTATTTTATGAAGTGGGTTTTTTTCCTTACTCCTTCTGTCAACCATCTTCTCATTCTTCCTACATGTATCCATCCATCCATTTCCACATTTAACCACTTAATGATTCCTTCATATATTCTTCCCTCATTTATCCCTCTACCCACCAATGCATTTATTCCTTTGTTTACTCATTCACGAATTGATCCGTTCACACAATGCCCATGAGTGCAACTTGCATGTGATTATTGATTCATTGGGTTCATTGTTTTATTTGTCAAGGAATTGTTTCTTAATTGATTGTTTATTTGATCCATCTATTGATTGATAAGCTGAACAAACACATTCATTCATTGGTTTGTTCAATTCATTAATTGTCAGTTTTTTTTTCACTCAGGAATTGATCTGTTGTTTTATTATGCATTATTGTCTTCATCCAGTTGCTCTTGGATTAATCCATTGACTTAGTCCACTGTGATATTTGTGAGAACGTGGCACAGAGTTTTCCTGTAATGCACACACACACACACACACACACACACACACTGGATCATTTTCTATTGATCCTTGAGGGTAAAGTTTTAACAAGTTCTTATTTTGGAGTTTTTAATAAAAAATTCCTTGTACGGTTGTGGTGGATATGGGGGTCTGAATGTGTGTGTGTGTGTGTGTGTGTGTGTGTGTTGGTGCACGCACATGCCTGAAGGGTTTCTGAACATATAGGAGACAATTTATTGAATTACTTGAATGTGAAAGGGTTGGAAATCCCATGCTGTTGTTCTCTCTCCTCCCATCACCCCAGCTGTCTTCTCTAAAGTGTATCAATGTTCTCAGCTTTTCCATAGGATTTTCCCAGCTCACTGACCCCTGAAAACAGTGTCTCTGGGGAAATCTATGTGAAACGAGGCTCACAGATCCCCTTTTTGGTGCAGAAAGGGTCCAAAAAGATATTGAGCAGGTGACTGGCTCACACCGCCCACCAGCCCTAGAAGACCACTCCAGGATGCCATACACAGAGGTGGTCTTCCACGAGATTCAGAGATTCACTGACCTCATCCCCATTGGTGTGCCTCATGTGGTCACCAAGTACACTTATTTCCGAGGGTTCATCATCCCCAAGGTCAGTCCTGCAGGCTGCCCATCTCTGTGTGAGTGCCCTCTGTTCCCCCAGCCCACCATCTCAACCTCTTGTGGGCTTCTCCATAGTACCTCCGTGTTTTAACGTTTAGTTTGTTTTACCTATTTGTTTATTGTTTGTACGTGAGACCCAGGAAATGGCAACATTTAAAAAATATTTTTATTAGTGCATTAGAGCTGTAGATAACAGAGGGGTTCAGGATGAGATAATCACTCATGCATTGAGTATAAATTGCTCCATTCCAGTCCCCTGTGCTTCCCCTTACCCTCTTCTCCTCCGTCCACAGTTTCCACTCCTATATTCTAGTGGTCTTGCTTTAATTTTTTATTTTACATTGGTGCTTTATAAATACACGTAAAGGTTCAAAGAGTATGGTATATTCACATATGTGCAGAGCATGATTTTGCCAATTTGATTCTGCAGTTCCTGCCTTTTCCAGTTCCTCCTCCCTCACCCTCAATCTCCTTCCTCCACTCCACTGATGTCCTCTCTGTTTTCATTGGACCCGACCCCCACTTATTTTCCTTATTCTGCTCTAGCTTCTGCATATAAGAGAACATTTAACCCTTGACTCTGTGTCTGTCTTATTTCACTTAGTATGATGTTCTGCAGTTCCATTCATTTATTATCATATTACACAATTTCATTCTTCTTTATATCTCAGTAAAATTCCATTGTGTATATATACCACATTTTGTTCATCTGTTCATCTGTTGTTGGGCAGCTGGGTTGGTTCCGTAACATGGATATTTTGAACTGCCCTTCTATAAGCACAGATGTGCCTGCATCACTATAGTATGCTGATTTTAGTTCTGTTGGATAAATAACAGAAAGTGGAATTACTTGGTCACATGGTGATTCCATTCCCAGTCTTTTGAGGAATCACCATATTGCTTTCCAAAATGGTTGCAGTAATTTTCAGTCCCACCACATTGTATGAGTATACACTCCCCACACATGCAGGCCAGCACTTATTATTACTTGTGTTCTTGATGACATGGCCTTTGATGTTTTAACCTTTCCTCAGAACACTGAAGTATACCCCATCCTGAACTCTGCTCTCCACGACCCCCGTTATTTGAAAAAACAGATGCCTTCAACCCCGACCACTTTCTGGATGCCCATGGGGCACTGAAGAAGAATGAAGCTTTTATTCCCTTCTCCATGGGTAAGCTGGACCTGGGATCCCTTCACAGTCCCCAGAGGTAGGTCCTCTCCTCTCCTGCAGACAATGATAGGTGTTGGTTTGTGCAGCCCTTAGCACATTCCATTTGGTTTACCTGCACTGTCCCATTCAATCTTCACTACAACCCCATGAGGCGACTTGAGAAGTGAGATGATGACCTAAGGCACCTCTTGATAAGCAGGACGTTGGACAAGTGGTGGAAAATCTCTAGACATGAGGAAAGTAACCATTAAAAAAGCAATAACTAAAAACTGATGCATGGCTGGAGATAAAGCTCAGTTCAGAGTGCAGCCTGTCAAAAACAAGGCCATATATTCAATTCTGAGCAGAGGAAAAAAAAAAAAAAAAAGGAGAGGGGAAAAACAGCAAGTAAAAATTAATGCAGCACTGAGTCCAGGGGACAAAAGGGAATGCATCCGACAAATCACATAAAGACACAGATCCTGCCCCAGGAAATTTATAGTCCTGTAGCTGAGATAGACATTCATCAGAGTGTCCCAAATAATAATCCAATTAAAAGATTTAATGCCTGTACTGAGCTAACCAGTGCCTGGCACAAAGGACACACCAACAGGGGCATGTATTGTCATTAATCAGGCATTGGGAGCACCAAGAAGGATATACTGAGTAATATTGGTGGGTAGGTGAGGAACAGGTCAGCTGAGAAACTGGTTCCAAGAAGAGGCCTGGTGGGCGAGTGTGGATCAACTCCAGAAAAGAAGGTTTCAGGTCGAGGCAACAGCAGGGCAGAGCCAGGTGGTCAATTAGAGGAAGTGTAGGTGTCCATTAAAGTGTAGGACACTCGGAATGGATTAGAAAGTGGCTGAGGGCCAGGAGCTCAGCTGGCTGGACCTCATATCCTGAAGTAGTGAAGTTTGAGAGAGTTCCACCCAGTAGCAGGGCACATGGTGTTACAGACAGAAAGGAACCTACAAGCAGAAACAGCTGGGTTGGTCCAGTTCCACGTGGCTGCCTTTGGACAGATCTGAGCAGAGTACAGCATGCAATTGGCTGAAGCACAGTGCAGATTGGCTAAAGTGCAGGACTGGGATTGGGTGACGTGCAGGACGGGGATTGGCCGAAGGACAGTGCTGGGATTGGCTGAAGTTCAGCACTGGGAGTGGCTGAAGCGCAGGGCTGGGAGTGACTGAGCCTCGGTTTTCTTTTCTAGGAATCTGCTCTCAGGTTCGGTTGCCATTTTCTTTTAATATTTACGAAGGGTGCAGGTTACTCCTTGGGGTTTTGGCCAATTTAACTTGAAGGTCACCCGAGGAAACCACAAGGTCTAGGGTCCTCATTTTTTGGGGGGAGGTAGGATGTCCCCAGGAACAAATTCCCAAATATAAATCTCATCAGTGACTCAAGTGGTGCCCGGCTTTGTGGATGCAGTCTTCAGTGTCCTCATTTTGTCCTCAGTGAGAGCTGGGAACACTTGGGGTAGTGGGTGACAGTCAGCTCTCCGCCCAATAGTCCTGTCCAGAGAGAGTTGTAGGGAAGTAAGGACTGAAACAAGTAAGCAACCGAGGCATTATGGGGATGAGACAGAGAGGGGACAGAGTCACCGATAGACACAAGGAGATCATGGCACAGAGGAGACAGTCTGTGAGAGACAGAGGGTGAACCTGAGACCACAGAGGAAGGGAGAGGGAGAGTGAGGGGGAGAGAAAAGAAAAGAGCAGAGCAGAGAAGAGGTGTGTGTGTTTGAGTGTGTGTGTGTGTGTGTGTGTGTGTGAGAGAGAGAGAGAGAGAGAGAGAGAGAGAGAGAGAGAGAGAGAGAGAGAGAGAGAGAGGAGAGAAGAAAAAGAAGGAGGAGGAGGAGGAGAAGGAGGTTAGAGTGGTTTCTTCAGAGGGAGATGAAAAATATGATAGGGTCATAGAGGTATAAATAGATAGATGAGAGAGAGGTGGAATAGAGAAGGAATTTAGATGGAAGAAAGTAAAAAGAGAAGCATATATAAGAATGAACATGAAACAGTGCCTGTTCTGTGTGTTTAATACCCAGGATAGACTTTGCCTGGACAGAAAGAGGAAGTGAGCCAGCAGAATGTGAGAATCAAGGAGATGTCAGAAGGTGTCCAAAGAGATGAACAGTCCTAGGATGGGGAGGGTGTGTGAGTGGGAGATAAAAGGCATTAGCCAGTCCTTGAAAAGTGTGGGTCACAGAACCAGTTCCAGAAGAACCAGCCCAGACACCGGCCCTGAGTACTTCTATGTTCCCGTGTCCTGTCATCAGGAAATGCCAAGAGGACATGGACCCCTTGGCCAGATACATCCCTGCAGCCACATGTTTGCAGTGGCTGGAAAGGTGCAGGGGATGCCTGGAATCCCACCCTCCACTGGCCTACCCAGGGCTGTCAGTTTGCAGATGAGGAAGTATTGCAGCACCCGGAAGCGCTGTGTCCCTGCCTGACTTCAGGCAGACTCTCTCCTCCTTCCCCTATCAACCTGTAGTCTGTGAACAACATGGGTTTTTCACACACCTCTGTGAATCCAGGGGAAGCATAGAAAACCTGCTCATGGGCCCTGATCCCACTCACAACTTTCATGAATAATTTTTTGAAAGATTCTCAAAGCTTGTGGTTCAGGTCAAAACCAGAAGACAACTCAGAGACAGACAGAACACAGTGACAGAAACACACCGAGCCATGTTCTCAGAAGCAAAAACAAAACCATAGCTAGTACTCTAGGATACTTAACAGGAGCCATGTGTTAAAGAGTGTCTACAATGACTAACTTTACCCTCATAGTAGCCTGTATGATGGTAGTATTCTCATATGAAAAATGAAGAACACTATAAAATGTTCAGAAACATGTGCTCACTTGACCTACACACTCTGACACACTCACGCACAGCTGCATCCTTATCTCCTATGGAGCCACTGAACCATTGGTGATGAAACAAAAACTACATTTTCTTTCCAAACCAATGAACATGGAACAAGGTGTGCACCTGTTGTCAGATTTGGGACTCCCTGGGATTCCATGCTGAATATCAGATTAAAGGTTAAGCCTGTGATGATCCACTGCAGTGCACAGGTGCCTGGGTTTTGGGGTGTGGTGGGCAAGCACGTGCACTGGCCCCGTGCCCACATGGTGACCCTCTGTGCCCACAGGGAAGCACATTTGTCTTGGTGAAGGCATCGCTTACAACGAACTGTTCCTCTTCTTCACCACCATCCTCAAACTTCTCTGTGGCCAGTCCCGTGGCTCCTGAGGACATCGATCTCACTCCCAGGGAGAGTGGTGTGGGCAGAGGACACCCAACATACCAGATCCACTTCCTTCCTCACTGAATGGGCTGAGGGAAGAGGGCCAAAGGATTCTAGGGTCATTGTTTCTACCTCTGTCGAGAACGACCACCATGACCTCCACATCTTCCTGCCTGAGTACCAGCATCCTCCCTGTCCTTGTTTGCATCAACAGGGGAAAGTCCCCTGTGTAGTCCTACTTCCTTCTCTCACGCTGTAGCTCTTCCAAGCTCTCAGGCATTCTCCTTTCCTCTATTAATAGAATTGCAGAAGTCATAAGCAAGCTTGAAGATAATCAAGCCCCTTCCAAGGTGTGTATATAGTCACTGGGGGCAAACAGGGAAGCTGGGCTCTAGGTCCTTCTGAACTTCTGCCTCCTAGGTACAGCTCATGCTGAATAAATTATCCCTTGTCCAAAGTAAGTATGGTTCCATTTGTCCACTCCATGTGCTCCATCATCTGTGGTGAAGGACTTTGCCTAAGACTGCTCTTAACTGCTCCCCCAGCAGCACCCTGTGGTGGGTGAGGTGACCATGCCCATTTTACAGAACAGTAAGAGAGGGCGGGTGGGAGTGTCCTCTCTGAGGTCACAGAACCCAATTCTCCCAGTTTCTTCTTCCATATATATATAAGATATATATAATATATCCATATATATTATATACACTATATATATATATATATATATATGTAGAGAGAGATAAATCAGCATAACCCAAACTTGGCCATTATAGAGTATAGAATTTAGTTCATTCCCAAAGGTGTATGAGTATTACCATCTCGTTCCTGTTGTTCATGTCACTGTCCCCAATACCCCTGTTACATTGAACAGTCTCTCCTCAGTCTCGTTCGCACAGGCCCTGCAAACACCAACCTCGTTGCTGCTTCCATGGACCTGCCTGGCTGGCCCTCTCACATAAAGGAAGTGTCCAACTGTGATCGCGTGTGTCTGACTCTGTTCTTCACACAGCAGTTCGAGGTCCCCACACTGCAGACTTGGTCATGCCTGCCGTGGTCCTCCCTGCTCCTGTTCCCAGTTACCTCTCCCTGTGGATTCGCTCCAGGAAAGCACATCCTCAGCCCATGTGCTCTGAGCAGCACGGTTCCACAGTGGCACCTTGGGTCTGGTTCCATATGAGTCCATGAGGGAGGCTCTGGTGGATCAAGCTGAGACCTTTTCTGGCCGAGGACTCATTGCCATTACTGACTCCATCTTCCAGGGAACTGGTGAGTGGGAGACATGAGGGGAGGGGACTGGAGGGACCTGGGAATGCATGAATCCTCCTAAATTTACTTCTGTGTCCCACCAACCAGCTGTGACTTTTGCCAGTGGAAAATCTTGGAAAGTCCTCCAGCGGTTCTGTCTGACCACCATGAAGGACTTTGGGATGGGAAAGCAAAGTATTGAGGAGAGAATCAAGGAGGAGGCTCAGAATTTGGTGGAGGAGCTGCGGACATCCCAGGGTGAGCACTAGGGGGCTCCACAAGACTCAGAGACAGGGACAGGGAATGCAGAGACAGATTCAGGGAGGGAGAAGAGTGGGAGAATGAGTACACAGAAAGAGAAGAGATGGAGGAGGAAGGGAGAGAGACGGCAAGAGAGAAAAGTTCAGGATACAAACCAAGATCTAGTCATAGAAATTTCAAGGAAAAGATTACAAATGAAGGGGTCAAGGCTATAAGTAGAAGTGGAAGAGACATAAAATATTAGTGGGCAATGGAGAGAAGGATATGAAAGGCAGGGACAGAAAAAGAACTGACACAGTCTCAGACAACAAATCAGAGAGAAGAAAGACAGAGAGACACAGATGTAGAAGAAAACTCACACCAAGAGAGACACCAAAAAAAAAATTAAATAAATAAAAGACACAGAGAGGGAGATGTGCAGAAAGAAAAGGTTAGACTCAAAGGCCAAGGAATAAATGGACCATTCAGGATACAGAGAAAGCAACCTCAGAGTGAATATAGTGCCAGCTAGGTCAGAGTCACCCAGAAGGACAGTGCAATGCAGGGGACATCCAGACCTCCATGATAGACCTCTCATCTCCAGGGACCTATCTGGGCCCCACCCTCCTCTTTAACTCTGTCACAGCCAACATCATCTGCTCCATTATCTTTGGTGTACGCTTTAATTACCAGGACCCCAAATTCCTACGTCTGCTAAGTTTACTGAACCAAACCTTTACCATCCTCAGCTCCTTCTACAGCCAGGTGAGGCCAAAGATTCCAGGATGGGCCAGGGATCTGGGTGGGCAGACCCTGGGATGGGAGCAGATTCTCCCTGTCCAGAGCTCAGGAGCAAGAAAGTGAGGTGGGTTCAGATATTGGAAGGGGAGGAGCTTATTTTAATCTCTCCCTTCTTCTGAGTAACACGCCCACAAGGCGCCTGCTAGTGTCCATGGTGCCTTTTTATTGAAAATTAGAAAATGGCATCCCTTCGTCTAGGAAAAATGCTCTTTAAGTTCATTCACTATTTCACAACCCAGGAAGCTCTGCCCTGGTGGCATTCCAAATCCTGGCTATTGGCACACAGGCAGGTTCCCTTTACCTGCTCACACACTCTCCTGTTCCCCGTCTTTGAGGTACACATGACACCAGCCCTGCACACACTTCATCTCCTACACTCTCCAGGTAAGGCAAGAGTTAGTTTGGGGATAGGAATTAGGACTGCAAAAATCATAAATGGTGAGAGAAGATCTCAACTACATGGGAGGCTGAGGCAGGAGGATTATAAGTTTGAGCTCAGTCTCAGTAATTGAGGGACACTCTGTCTCAAAATAAAAAATAAAAGAGGTGGGGTTGTAGCTCAATGGCTTCTGGGTTCAACCTCCAGTATGAATCCCCCCAACACACACACACACACACACACACACACACACACACACACAGAGTGGTTTGGACAGTTAGCAGCCGTGCTTGTGGCACTGTGTGCATGCCCACATGCATGTAGTGTGTATGATGTGCCCACACGTACTCACCTGGGAAGCACAGTCACCCTTTCTACCAGCTTGGCTTTAGATGTCACAGTGTTGTGCAGGGCACAACTTCAAGGCTGCCAGTGCATGCCCAGGGTCCCAGCACCAGGTTCTGGGATCTTCCTGTCTTGTCCTTAGGTGTTTGAACTCCTCTCGGGAATCCTGAAACATTTCCCTGGCCCCCACACTCATCTGTGCAGAATCATTCAAGAACTGAAAGATTTTATCACTGAGAACATTGAGAGGCACCAAGAAACCCTGGGCCCCAGTGCTCCCCGGGACTTCATTGATTCCTTCCTTCTCCACATGAACAAGGCAAGGCAAGCTAGGATTGGGGTTGGGTGGGAATGAGAGTGCGGGCCATCTTACTGACACTGAGCTGGTAGTCGGTGTGTTAAGTACGGGACACTTTTTACAGTTGGTGATCCAGCCACTGGCACAACCTCCAGGCCTCCACCTGGCTCTTCCTCAGCCTCCCCAGCAATGCCTTCTAAGACTTAGGAACTGAAGAGTTATCACTGGGCTCAATACCCTGCTCCCTCCCACTTCCTCTCATTCTGATTGATCAGAGGCCCCCTTACGGTGTTCTTATTGGTCCCGGTTTATGTCTGTTCTCACTGGTCTGGAAAATGCCATACAACATGTTAAATAGTTTCCTCATGATGTCTGAATAGACAGCTGCAGTGGCCAATCAGGAAGCAAAGATAACCAAGAACCAAGATGGTGATCACAAAGCTGGAAAAATAATTAAGCAATAGTGTTTAGTGAGTGTTTAAAATCATAATATTAAACAACACCATGTGATGAAGTGAGGCACAGAGAGGTTATGTTCTTGCCTCACAACACAATGTTGGGAAATGGCAGGACCTGAGTTTGAACCCAGGAATTCTGGCTCCAGGACCTATGCTATTGCTACTCTGTAGACCTTGAATAGCGGGAAGAGGAAATAAGGAAGTGGAAAACTGGTATAGGGTAATCTCGGGATAGGTGGGTAGAAAAGAAGACCCTGAATATTTGCCAGGAGAGATGTTAAGGATTGTCAACCTTCACCCACAGGAACGATTTGTTACCGAGAGTGAGTTTCACCATAAAAACCTCGTCCACACGGTGCTCTCACTGTTCTTTGCTGGAACAGAGACATCCAGCACCACCCTCCGCTATGCGCGCTTATTGCTGCTGAAGCACCCGGAAGTCTGGGTTGAGCAGGTTCTGTATGTGTGTTGGGGGCAGGGGCGGCTTCACTGTGGTGGAAGGTGGTTGGTTAATGGGTAAAAACAGACTTTGGTTCTGATGAGTCAGGAAAAAGAAAAAATCCACCCCAGCACGGATGTACTAATTATAATAAATTGTAGCCGCCGAAAGCAATTTGAGTTTGAGGAGGTACTTCACAGTTGACAAAATATTTTCATTCAAATGTAGTTCAGAAGTTACTTTTGAGCTTTATAGCATGTTTTCAATTTGTAAATGAGGTTTACAAAGCATCACAGGTCACAAAGCAATACCTTTTTACAAAGTATTTTGCAGTCTGCAAAATCACATGGATCTTGATAGAAAACCTTGAGGTTCACAAGCAACTTAACAATTGGGAGTATATTTTTGATTTGTGATGAATCTAAAAGATTTTTGATGCTTGTGCTTATGGTCCATAGAGCAAAGTTGGAGAAACTCTCATCTCATCAAAACGGCTTCCACAGAAAGGGAAAGTGACTCATTTCAGATTGCATAGCAAGCCAATAAGAGAAAAGGAAACGACATTATTTCCAGTCAGAACTCATTCCCAGTAAAAGAAGGGGAAAAAAAGAGGGTTTGACCTTAAGTGTTGAATCAATTTCCACTCACCCATCTTTACCAAGTGAACTTGTCTCATAATTAGAGTGGAAGAATTAGATAGGACTTCTCCCTGAAGAAGGCGTTGACTTTCTCCTGATGGTTTCATTGAGAAGGAGTGATAATACCTTAATGAAGAGTTCTTAAGCCTCTTCCCCCAGCCTGCAGGCCACTCTTCAAATGCCTTTGTTGAGCCCCCTTGTTACCGTCACTGTTGTGACTCCTCCCAAATCCTCTCCATCTCCGAGGAAGTCCAGGCAGAGATTGACAGGGTCATCGGCAGCAAGCGTCTCCCAGCCCTTGAAGATAGAGCAAAAATGCCTTACACGGATGTGGTCTTCCATGAGATTCAGAGATACAGTGACCTAACCCCAATTGGTATCCCACACTCCGTCATTCAGGACACCAACTTCCGAGGGTATCATCTCCCTCAGGTGAGATCTTCAGGGCCACAGAATCATGGATGGAGGGTGCCAGCTTATGATCCTTGTGTAGCCATGATAGTTCATGTCTCTGGTCACTGGGCTATATGGAAGATTTTTATTTTCTTATTTTTTATGGGGTGAAGGAGATTTTGGAAATAGAAAAGTCCTCCCCTTTCCATTCTTTCTTTCTTTCTTTCTACTTTTATTAGATGTTAGAGTTACTTTTGCTGAAGAAAGTAGCATATACTTATTAAACTTGTTCTATGGTGGAGCTGTCTTTCCTGTCCTCATCTTCCTCAACATCCTCTTTCATGAGAAGGTGCTGACAGTTTTTCATTTTTGCTTCCATATTTCCTTTAAGCTCATATAATCATATACCTGATAGACATGTATATGAAGTTCATGTCATGCTATATCTTATTTTGCACCTGTGTGGACAGTGTGGTATATCTCCTTTCATGCTCACACTTATGTTCATGCAAACATGTTTTGCTTGTTTTTTTTTATTTTATGGTTCTGTGTGATTTCCTTTTTATATTTTAATAGTTGCACATCTTTAGATCAGTGCTTGTGGTTCTAACTCTTACTATTCTACCATGGTGTCCTGAGTCATTCCTGAGTTGGATGTATTTATTTATTTTCATGCAATGCTGAGACTCGAACCCAGTGCCTCACACATACTAGGCAAATGCTCTGCCACTGAGCTACAGCCCCAGACTAAGTTGGATGTATTTAGAGATGATGTTCACAATATCAAACCACCCTAATCACCAACACATTGGATTAGATTCTGGCCCTAGTGATGGCATGAAGGTCTCTGTTGAGCCAGATGGGAACATGCGGTTGATGGATCATAAGGAAGTCCAAAGGATCTTAGGGGAAGAGGGATCAGGGTGGTTGGTAGGGGTATGCAGAAGGCCCAGGACACAACTATTAATGAAACAGGGCAGAATTATTTCCATAATTTAGCTTCCAACTCCGGATATACTGGAATTGATTCAGTCACACCTTACTAATGGCCATCTGGGTCTCTTGAATTTGATACCCTCTCAGAACACTACTGTGTACCCCGTCATGAGCTCTGTCCTCCATGACCCACGCCACTTTGAGAAGCCAGACACCTTCGACCCTGGACACTTTTTGGATGCCAAGGGCAAATTTAGGAAACGGGCAGCCTTTATTCCTTTCTCCATGGGTGAGTTGCTCCCTTCTCACTTTTGAGACAGTTCTGTGTGATTTTCTCCCTTTGTTCACATCAAACACTGGGTGGAAAAGATGAGGATTCTGAAGGGAGATGGAAGAGAAAGATGGAGACTAAGTTGGTGGTGGAGATAAAAGTAAAAAACCAAGGCACATGCACATGCATAAGCACAGGAAAACCAAACAAATGAATGACCTGTGATGGAGCACCTTTTGTACGCCAAGAATTGGGGAAGGCATTTTCATTTTTTTGTTACAAAAAACAACTATTATTAACTATTATTTTTTCCAGAAAGTAGTCAAGTTAAAGATGAAGACCACCTGTGATTCACCAACAAAATCATATTTTTTGGTATTACAGAGGGTGTTCTTCCAAATTTTTAATTACATGTATTCACACATATGAAGTTAGTTGATGGATAGCTAATAGCTAGCTAGCTAGGTAATAGGTAGGAAAGTGAAAGATTTAAAGAGAAGAAAAGAAAAGAGGTGGAAAAGATGTAAAGTGACAGAAAATATATCAAGCTGTTTTTTGTTAGTCAGTTGTTGAAATCTACACCCAAACCAAAGTGAGGGCCCCAGGAATTTAGGCCACAAAATTTAAGGAGTGCTCATGTTTAGTCATGTGAAGGTCCCTTTTCAATGATTTATCTAATAATTAAACTTTTAGCAACTGATTTGAAATGTATCATATACTAAAACTTTAAATTCCCTGAAGTCTACTTCTGCTTTATGGATGTTAGTCCATATCCATGCCAATCCATGCCCTGTCTGTCTTTTCTAACTATACCATCTGTCTATTCCATACCAATCATCAGGCTGTATAATGTTTTTATAATTCACAGGAGTTAATCCTCCTCCATCACTCTGATTTTTCAGACTCCTATGTCTCTTCTAACTAATTTTTTTTCTTTCAACTACACTCTGGTATTATTTTGTCAATGTCCTCCACACCCCGCCCCCCTTCCAAAACCCAGAGTGTAAATTGGTAGATGAATCGGGAAGCCTTTGGAATTTGGAAACATCACATTATAAAGTATACTAGATGAAACAGTGTGAGTCCCCATTCAGTCAGCTGTTATGTCACTTAGTATATCAGTTGTACTTGTTCTGTGTTTTAAATCTGAGTTTTTCACATTTCTTTCTAAATTTATTCCTGCATTTCAACCTCTAGGGGAGGTCTTTGCTACTGTTCATAGAACCTCTTCTCATGGTATTTTAAACTGCCTTAATTAGAATATCTGAAAGCCACTGATTTTTATGTATTTCTGCTATTATGAGGCAGTTTCCTGATATGTTTATCACTAACAGCTTTTCATAGGTTCTCTTGGGCTTTCCAGATAGTTGATCATAGATAGCATCTGCAACTGATATTTTGACCTAATCCTTTCTCACATTAAATCCATATTTTGTTTTTTCCCTCACATCATGGACTTGCACTTGTCTGATTCCTAACTTTAAGCAATAAATAAATAAATAAATAAATAAATAAATAAATAAACAAATAAATAAATCAGTTTTCTCTATTAAGCTACTGCTGACCGTGGTCTTTTTCAGACATTTTATGGCTAGTCTAGCACATATTTATCTCAGTTTTAAATCAAATTAAGGAAAAGTCTCCTGTTTTTTTGTTTTTGTTTTTTTTTTTTTAAGTTTTGAATCAGGATTTTGTCTTGAGTATTCTCAAGTCTATTCTCAGCTCCTGACAAGATGATCAAACTTTTTTCTTTGATTGATTATAAACATAGATGTGATAGAGTTGAATCATATGTTCCTCTGTAAAGCTGGAATCATAGAGGCTCAGTAGAGCGGGGCTTGCCCAAGGTCCCATGGGAGGCCGGGGCGGTGTCAGTCAGAGGAGCTACTCTAATCAACAACCCCAACGGCTCCACAGCTCAAGGCCAAAAAGTTAATTTCAGGCTTACCGTTGTACCGACATCCCAACCAGGGGGCCTGGACTCAAAATAACGTAGAGACTGGAGCCGTTGGGGACTTGATCCTGCCGAGTGCAGAAACAAGGAAGAAATCACAAAACACATCAATTTATCCCACACTTTACTGGACAAAGCAAGTCCAAGCAAGTCCGTGACAGAGATGGTCAGATTCCTGAAGGATTATACAGAGCTGAGAGGCAGCTCTCCAGGTTCCCTCCCTCTGCCCAGTACAGCACACAATGATGCTCACCCGTGGGTATACCACGTGGACCCAAGTCTGGGTTGTACACTAGGAGATCATGAGGGCTCCATCCAGGGGGACACTTCTGCAGTGTTTGATTCCACATTGGGATATGAGTGCAGGATCTGAGAGTGAGGGTGGTGGGGCCAGGGTGCACAGAAGTGCCAACTGAGATGCTTAATAAGCATGACATGGCCGCCTGCCAATCAGAACTGTTACCACTGGTGTGCTGGCACAGAGTCTGGGAGGCTTACTGGGTTAGCTGCTGACTGGGGGTGGGCCTTAGGACCCGGGGGAGGGGCCATGGTGAGCCAGACCCGAAGCTTCGAGCAGTAACTGTATATCCTTTAGAAGTAGTTCGGTATTCTAACAGCCAGTACAGATCTGCAACCAACCCACTGAACTTCAGCCTAGGAGGGAACCTTGCAGGTCTCAGCTCACCTATGCCTCTCTTGCTGCTTTGCATAGGATACATTAGAGAGGTTCTTCCATGATCTTCATAAAGCTCAGTTGATAATATGTTCAATCAGAGACATACAGAGAAAGGGATTGTGAAAGAGGCAATGACAAGGGACCAGGAGATTCAGAGGAGATGGTACCGGGCAGTCGTGATGAGGTGGAACAGACAGGATTGTGTACTCAGATTATTTGCATGGAGGACAAGAATATGAGCAGAAGTGCTTCATGTGTAAATGTATACAAATGAGCATGTAAATGTCCAGGAGGAATGGGCGCGGCAACTGGGTGTTTTCCTTCTCTTATGCCCCCAGGAAAACGCATCTGTCTGGGCGAGAGCCTGGCCCGCTCCGAGCTCTTCCTCTTTTTGACCTCCATGCTGCAGAGCTTCTCCTTGGGCTGTCCCAAGGCCCCAGAAGACATCGACCTCACTCCACAGGTGAATGGGCGGGGCAAGTTGCCCCCTGTGTTCCAACTCTGCTTCCTGCCCCGCCATAGAGAGAAAGAAGAGATGCAAATTTCTTCAGGATCCTTCCATGTGGCCCCCACCTCTGAAAAGAATGAGGCCACTTGAGCTCCTCCTTGTTCCCTCTCTGCTGTGGAAAGTGAGTTCTGTATTCTGTCCTCCATCCAGCATGCTGTGGTCTCCATTTACCTCCAAATAGCCTTGAAAGTTGACCAAGAGAAAAGGATCAAGTAACACCCTCAAGAGCTTAGTGCCACCACCCCTCTTTTTCTTCTGCCACAAAACTAATACAGTCCTTGATCGATCTGCTTCTTCAGTCTGAATCCGCAAATAAAGAAAATTTGCAACTCCATCTTGAGCTGACTTTTTATAAAAATAAGTATGAGTAAGAAGTACACATTAGCTGTTGTAAGCATTGGAGATTCTGGGATTCCTTGTTACTGCAGCATAACGTGGCAAAACTAGCTGATAGAATATTGCTGCAGGTGA
The DNA here is from genome assembly GCF_902686455.1 of Sciurus vulgaris. Classification (NCBI taxonomy): domain Eukaryota; kingdom Metazoa; phylum Chordata; class Mammalia; order Rodentia; family Sciuridae; genus Sciurus; species Sciurus vulgaris. Next base: position 51,799,913 of record NC_136478.1, on the reverse strand, counting down.
TACAGGGAAAGAAGAAAGAAGAACCTGTGGCAGCGATCATCTCTTGGGAATGAGTCTCAATTCTTATCTCACTTTGTATTTTCCATGTACCTCCCCACCAGTTCTTTTTTTAATTTTAACTTATTTTTATTGTAAAAAATGGGATATATGTTGTTTTTGATTGTACATGTACTAACAGCATACCATTTGTGTAATCATACATTTAGCTAGTGTAATGATGTTTGACTCATTCTGTTATTTTTTCCTTCCCCCCACCCCTCCCACCCCTCTTTTTCCTCTATACAGTCCCTCCTTCCTCCATTCTGGCCCCCCTCCCACTGCCTATTATGTGTAATCATCTGCTCATCAGTGAGATCATTCACCTTTTGGATTTTTGATATTGGCTTATCTCACTCAGCATGACGTAATCCAATTTCATCCATTTGCTTGCAAACGCCATAAGTTTATTATTCTTTATAACTGATTAATATTCCATTGTATATATATACCACAGTTTCTTTATCCATTCATCCATGGAAGGACATCTAGTTTGGTTCCACAGTCTGGCTATTGTGAATTGAGCAGCTTAAACATTGATGTGGCTGTATCTCTGTAGTATACTGATTTTAAGTCCTTTGGGTATAAGCCGAGGAGTGGGATAGCTGGGTCAAATGGTGGTTCCATTCCAAGTTTTCTAAGGAATCTCCACACTGCTTTCTAGAGTGGCTACAATAATTTGCAGCCCCAGCAGCAATGTCTGAGTGTATCTTTTTCCCCACATCATCTCCAACACCTATTGTTGCTTCTATTCTTGATAATCGCTATTCCAAGTGGGGTGAGATGGATTCTTAGTGTAGTTTTGATTTGCAATTCTCTTATTACTAAAGATGGTGAACATTTTTTCATATGTTTGTTGATTGATTGTAGAACTTCTTCTGTAAAGCGTGTGTTCATTTCCTTAGCCCATTTGTTGATTGGGTTATTTGTATTCTTCGTGTAGAGTTTTCTGAGTTCTTCATATATTCTGGAAATTAGTGCTCTATCTGAAGTATGAGTGGCAAAGATATTCTCCCACTCTGTAGGCTCTCTCTTCTCATTGCTGATAGTTTCCTTTGCTGAGAGACAGCTATTTAGTTTGAATCTATCCCAGTTGTTGATTCTTGCTTTTATTTCTTGTCTATGGGAGTCCTGTTAAGGATAAGTCTGATCCTAAACCAACTAGGTAAAGATTTGGACCTACTTTTTCTTCTATAAGATGCAGGGTCTCTGGTCTGATTTCAAGGTCCTTGATCCATTGTGAGTTGATTTTTGTGCAGGGTGAGAGATAGGGGTTTAGTTTCATTCTGTTGCATATGGATTTCCAGTTTTCCCAGCACCATTTGTTGAAGAGGCTATCTTTTCTCCATTGCATATTTTTGGCACCTTTGTCTAGTCTGAGAAAATTGTATTTATTTGGGTTTGTGTCCATGTCATCTATTCTGTACCATTGATCTACCTGTCCATTTTGGTGCCAATAGCATGCCTTTTATGTTACTATTGCTTTGTAGTAGACTTGAAGTTCTTGTATTGTGATACCCCCTGTTTCATTCTTCCTGCTAAGGATTGTTTTAGCTATTCTGAGTTTCTTAATCTTCCAGATGAATATCATGATTGCTTGCTCTATTTTTGTAAGGTACATCATTGGAATTTTAATTGGAATTGCATTGAATCTGTACAGCACTTTTAGTAGTATGGCCATTTTGACAATATTAATTCTGCCTATCTGTTGGGGGCTGTGCCATGTTGGCAGAGCCGGGATGACGCCTGATCACATCGGCAGCAAGGAGGTTAATTGACATAAGCACACTCAGGTGATTTTCTTGTCCACGCACACAATGTATGTGCACGTGTTCTCGAGCACTAATTGCCTGGTCAGAGCGTCTTGCCTAATCTTTGCGTAAGAGGCGTGACCCTGTGTCCTGAAGGTGATATAAGCATTGGCAGAGCGAGACAGAGAGACAGCAGCCATTAGAAGCAGCCAGAGGGAAAAACACGGACAGCAGCCATTAGCAGAAGAAAAGCAGTAGCAGAAGACACGCGGCGCGGCAGTAGCCAGAGAAAACACGCACAGCAGCCATTAGCAAAAAAGGCAGAAGAACGAACACAGCAGCAAGTAGGGGCAGTGGCGGAAGGCAGATTGTGGAACGGAGAACTGAGACACATCACTAGGGCACCTTAGGTAGACACACCCTTAGTTCACAGGATGCAGGACTTTAAGGCGTGGCAGGCCTCTCCCCTTTTAAGCTCTAAGAAAAGCCTGTCTTTCTTTCAAAGTTTCTCTCTTAAGCAAAGTTTCTTTCTCTCTGATAAGCGCGGTCTCTCTCTCTCTCCTCTCAAAGCAAGTAAACCTCATTTCCTCTATCCTCTATAAACAAGCAAGAAAGCAGTGCACCAAAGAGAAAGATAGAAGTGCCTCAGTTTCCACTCCACCACCCATAAGACCCGTGCAAGTTGTTGCTGCAGGCGGTGACAAATATCCACGGATTTTGGAACCGCAAAGAGCCAGCGACGCCTATCCAAGAACATGGGAGATCTTTCCATCTTCTAAGGTCTTTCTCAATTTCTTTCTTCAATGTTTTGTAGTTTTTATTGTAGAGATATTTTACCTCTTTCGTTAGATTGATTCCCAAGTATTTTATTTTTTTTTGATTTTATAGCCTGCTATTTTGCTGAATTCATTGATGAGGTCTAGAAGTTTTCTGGAGGAGGTATTGGATCCTCTAAATAAAGAATCTTGTCATCAGCAAATAGTGACAGCTTAAGTTACTCTTTTCCTATTCGTATCCCTTTAATTTCTTTAGTCTGTCTAATTGCTCTGGCTAGAGTTTCGAGGACAATGTTGAATAGAAGTGGTGAAAGGGGACATCACTGTCTTGTTCCAGTTTTTAAAGGGAATGGCTTCAGTTTTTCTCCATTAAGATTGATGTTCGTCATGGGCTTAGCATAAATAGCCTTTACAATGTTCAGGCATGTTCCTACTATCCCTATTTTTTCTAGTGTTTTGAGCATGAAGGGGTGTTGTATTTTGTCAAATGCTTTTTCTGCATCAATTGAAATAACCATATGATTTACGGATGTTAAACCATCCTTGCATTCCAGGGATGAACCCCACTTGATCGTGGTGCACAATTTTCTTAGTATGCTTTTGGACAGAGTTTGCCAATATTTTGTTAAGGACCTTTGCATCTATATTCATCAAGGATATTGGTCTAAAATTTTCTTTCCTTGATGTGTCTTTTCCTGTTCTGGGTATGAGGGTGATATTAGCTTCATAGAATGAGTTTGTGAGGGTACCCTCTTCTTCTATTTCCTGGAATACTTTGAGAAGTATTGGAATGAGTTCTTCTTTGAAGGTCTTGTAGAACTCAGCTGAGAATCTGTCTGGTCCTGGGCTTTTCTGGGATGGTAGGTTTTTAATGGCTACCTCTATTTCATTGCTTGATATTGATCTGTTTAAATTCTGTATGTCCTCCTGGTTCAGTTTGGGAGGAGCATATGTCTCTAGAAATTTGTCAATGTCTTTGGTAGATTCTATTTTGTTGTAATACAGATTTTCAAAGTAGCTTCTAATTATGTTCTATATCTCAGTGGTGTCTCTCATGATATTTCCTTTTTCATCATGAATTTTAGTAATTTGAGTTTTCTTTCTCCTTCACTTTGTTTGTGTAGCTAAGGGTTTGTCTATTTTGTTTACTTTCTCAAAGAACCAAGTTTTTGTTTTGTCAATTTTTTGAATTGTTTCTTTTGTTTCAATTTCATTGATTTCAACTCTGATTTTAATGATTTCCTGTCTTCTACTACATTTGCTGTTATTCTGTTCTTCTTTTTCTAGGGCTTTGAGCTGTAATGTTAGGTCATTTTGTTGTTGACTTTTCATTCCTTTCTGGAATGCACTCCATGTAATGAATTTTCCTCTTAGTACCACTTTCATAGCATCCCAGAGATTTTGATATGTTGTATCGTCATTCTCATTGACCTCTAAGAATTTTGTTATCTCTTCCCTGATGTTTTCTGTTATCTATGTTTCATTCAATAGCATATTATTTAGTCTCCAGGTGTTGGAATAATTTCTGTTTTTTATTTTGTCATTGATTTCTACTCTCAGTCCATTATGATCTGATAGAACACAAGGCAGTATCTCTATTTTTTTGCATTTCCTAAGGGCTGCTTTGTGGCATAACATATGGTCTATTTTTGAGAAGGTTCCATGTGCTGCTGAGAAGAAAGTGAATCTGTTCGTTGATGGATGGAATATTCTATATATGTCTATTAAGTCTAGATTATTGAATGTGTTATTGAGTTCTATGGTTTCTTTGGCTGGTTTTTGTTTGGAAGATCTATCTAGTGTGACAGTGGTGTATTTAAAGTCATCCAGAATTGTGTTGTCGTCTATGTGATTCCTGAAATTGAGAAGGATTTGTTTGATGTACAGGGATGCACCATTTTTTGGGTCATAAATATCTACTATCGTTATGTCTTCCTGATTTTGGTTCCCTTAAGCAGTATGAAATGTCCTTCTTTATCCCTTCTGACTAACTTTGGTTTGAAGTCCACTTTATGTGATATAGGGATGGAAACCCCCGCTTTTTTAATGAGTCCATGTGTGTGGTAGATTTTTTCCCATCCTTTCACCTTTAGTCTGTGGATGTCTTTTTCTATGAGATGAGTCTCTTGCAGGCAGCATATTGTTGGATCTTCATTTTTAATCCATTCTGCCAGTCTATGTTTTTTGATTGATGAGTTTAGGCCTTTAATGTTCAGGGTTATTATTGAGATATGATTTGTATTCCCAGTTATTTGGCTTATTTTTGTTTTTTAAGTTGGCATGGTTTCTCTTTTGAATGGTTTTTCTCTAAGATAGTTCCTCCCTTTGCTGACCTACATTGTTGTTTTTCATTTCCTCCTCATGGAATATTTTGTTGAGAACATTCTGTAGCACAGGCTTTCTATTTGTAAATTATTTTAACTGTTGTTTATCATGGAAAGATTTTATTTCAAATCTGAAGGTTAGTTTTGCTGGGTATAGGATTCTTGTTTGGCAACCATGTTCTTTCAAAGCTTGAAATATGTTGATTCAGGCCCTTCTAGCTTTTAGAGTGTGGGTTGAGAAGTCAGCTCCTATCCGTATTATTCTCCCCCTATATGTAATGTGATGCTTTTCTCTCGCAGCCTTCAAAATCCTATCTTTATTTTGAATGTTAGGCATTTTCATTATAATGTGTCTTGGTGTGAATCTGTTGTGATTCTGTGTATTTGGTGTTCTGTAAGCCTCTTGTATTTGATTTTCCATTTCATTCTTCAGGCTTGGGAAATTTTCTGCTATTATTTCATTGAATAATTTGTTCATACCTTTGGTTTGTATCTCTGTGCCTTCCTCAATCCCAATAATTCTTAAATTTGGTCTTTTCATGATGTCCCATAGTTCTTGGAGATTCTGTTCATGATTTCTTACCATCTTCCTTATTTGGGCAACTTTATTTTCAAGATTAAATATTTTGTCTTCATTGTCTGAGTTTCTGTCTTCCAAGTGGTCTAGTCTTTTGGTGATGCTTTCCATTGAGTTTTTTATTTGGTTTATTGTTTCCTTCTTTTCAGGATTTTCCATTTGGTTATTTTTTGAGAATCTCTATCTCTTTGTTGAAATGATCTATATCTTCCTGCAGGTGCTCTTTCAGCTTATTGATATTATCATTCATTGCCTGCATTTGCTCTCTTATCTCATCCTTTGCTTCGTGAATCATCTTAATCATGTATAATCTGAAGTCCTTTTTTGACATTTCTTCTAACATACTGTCATTGGAATCTATTAATATAGAATCTAGATTTGTTTGGATCATTTTCTTCCCTTGTTTTTTCATGTTGTTCATGTATCTTCCCCTCTGGCAGTGCAGATGTGGGATATTGCAGATTTTCCCCTAAGGCTTATACTGGCCCTATAGGTTTCCAAAACCCTTTGTTTAAGGGGAGATCAATATTAGCAGTGCCCAATTCAGACACTATGCAATCCTAGGCCAAATAGCCCCTATGAGGACAATAACAAAATTGTCATAATAAACAGAATGAGTTCAAATATTATCTTCAATAAAACAAACAGATTTGCAATAAGGTCTGCAGTTTCTAGTGGAGGACATAGAGGATGCAGAGAGATGTAGAATGTGGCTGTTAATGGGATAAGAAAAGATTATACAGAAGTTGTAGATAACAGAAAGTGTGAGAGTGCAATCAAAAGAAATTGGATGTTAGCATGCAAAAAAGGGAGAAAGAGACTCTGAGGGAACAGGTATACAAATGGAAAAGAGAGCAAGAAAATTAAAGAAATAAAAACTTAAATTTTTGTATAAGAAATAAAAAGAAAATCTACAGTATAACTGTCATATAGTAATGAAACCTCCCAGAGTGCTGTAGCCTGATGCATGAGAGGTACCTGACAATGAGCTTCAAGCCTCCAGCAGGCATCTCAGGATGGGATTTGCCCCCACTGAAGATCAGAGCTACGGCTTCCAGGATTATCCAAGTTGGCCGCTCTGGATTCCGAATGTGTTTGCAAATGGGGAGCTGCAGCTCAGGGTGTAGACATGGTCAGCTGGAGGTCCTGGAGTTGGGATGCGGTTGGTCAGGCAGGGGTTCTGGAGGTCGGGTGTGTTTGGTGTGGTTGTGGGATCCTGGAGGCCGGGTGCAATCAGTCAGTCTGGGGTCCTGGTGATAGGGTGCAGTCTGTTGGTCTGTGGGACCTGGCGACAGGGAGTAGTCAGTTGGTGTGAGGGTCCCAGAGGCAGGGAGTGATCAGTTGGGCTGAGGGATCCTGGAGATGGGGCTCAATCAGTCCAGCCAGGGGTCCTACGGGGCCTGGCTGTTGTCTCAAAATGGGGGCAGCCATGTGTAATCAAATCTGCAGGTACTGTGACAGAGAACTTCCAGGCAACAGCAGGCAGCTGGTGCTCCACTGGCAGTCAGCGATCAGTTTGCTGACTGTTGTCGAATGATTGGGAGGTGAACCTTGTTGGGTGTTGGATAGGTGTAAGGCAGGCGATGGACTGGCCAGAGGCAGGCAAATGGGCATATGATAGGTGCCTGACAGTGAGCAATCTGCACTCAAAAAAGGCATTGATATGCTGGCAGACTGCAGGTCTTCACAGCAGACAAATGGTGTAAACACCAGGGAATCGATAAGCAGCCAAAACTGCCTCACCAAGAAACACATATCCTCTGCTTGAAACTGGAGTTACGGAGTGACAAGGAACACAGCCTCCCTCTAGTCTGCCATCTTGGATCCTCCACCAGTTCATTTTTAAAACACATTAATTGTATTTTATTATTACATGAGGAAAGAAAGATGTTCCTGGAAAACAATGGAGAATCTGAAAACAGACCCATATATGTTTAAAAATTTACAATATTCTAAAAATAAATAAAACCCCCCATTTTACAATATTAATGCAACTAAGTGCAAGTGGGTTCAAAATCTACACATTTAAAAACAAAATTTTAGAAGTATAAGAACAAAATGCAGTATAGTTTTTATGATATTGGATAATAAATACTTTACAAAGCAGGAGAGAAAAACCAAGAAATGGCAAAGAAAACTATTAATCTTGTATTATTTCTTTACTTTTCTTTCTGTGAATGCAAATATTTGTGGCTTCTTTTTCTTGCAATTTTAAGGCCAACAATGACCTCTTTCTCTTTTGTTTATCTCTGTTTGAAACTACTAGTATACTGCTTTTGTTTCTGTTAAAAAGGGTAATGATCACTTTGATTCATATTCTGTTGACAAAAGCAAACCCCACATTAGTTTCATGCTGCTACAACCAAGATCCTCAGGCAACTCAGTTATAAACATAAAAAGTTTAAAATCTCCTGCTTTGGAGATTTAACATCATGGAGACTGCCTTGGCTCACTTTCAGGGAGGATAGAGGATGGTGGCACATTGCTGCAGGAATGTATGAGATAACATCTTGAGCCAGGAAGCAGGGATAGAGAGGGGGTGAAGAGAGGGGGGGGGGAGATGACAGAAGGCAGGTGGGTGTACAGCCCCCTACAAGTGCAGGCCTCCAGTGACCTAAGGACCTTCCACATTGAGGCTCCATGTCCTAAAGGTTTTGCTACCTCCTTCTAGTGCCAGCCTGTGGACCAAGACTTGCACACTTAGGCCTTTGGGAAACACCTGAACCAATATCTAAACCATAGCACATGGCTGTGTCACTTCATAGTGAGAGGGGAGATGTAATTTTGACAGGTGTCTGGAGGGAGGAAGATGGGAATATTGGTGCATATCCTAAATGATTAACATAAGCTCTTCACAGTCTCTGGAAGTTCACCTCAGAAAGCAAGAGTCAGCCCGAGAGCCACACTTTCTCTACTCTTTCTGTGGGTAAAGTCAGGGACCAGTGTCTGTCCCCTTTCTTTAATGACACCTCTTTCAGAGGCAGTTGTGGCTGTTGGGAACCATGATTTCTCTGTGACCTTGGTGGTCACTTTAGGACTTGAGGTGGGGTGGACGGGAGTGCTATTTTAATTGGTCATAACAATAGTAACGTCTCCTGCAGTGATTGTCACAGGAGAAAACATTTGGCCACTTGTGAAACCACTTTTTGGTTTACAAATGCCTGGTTTACTACCTCATGGGTTTCCATATACTTGGCTATTTACAAATCACATTTTTTCCCCATGTACAAAATATTGTAAAATTTAGAAAGAGTTTTGTTACAAAGTTGTTTCTTTCCACATTCTTTTTGTGTGCCAAGTACTTACAAATATGAAGTGTCTTAGATTTTGGATTTTAAGGTACAATGGCAGGGGGGTGACAGAGCAAGATGGCAGCTTAGTCAAATCATTTAGCCAACATCTCTTCCCAGACACTCCAATGTGAACCTCTATTCATGAACCAAACTTCACAAGCACTAAGGAAACCAGGTGGTTAGAGACCACAGTGACTGGCCTTAGTATAATGAAAAGAGGACTGAAGAAGGCAGGAAGGAAAGATCTGCCTGGGTCACCCCTCCCCCATCTCCAAGCAATGCAATGTGGAGGCAGGTGCATCTGCTTAGGGGAGGGAGATGGCATTAAGATGAAGCCTTACACTTGACACTCAGTATCAGGCTTAGTAGAGTGGAACACTCCAGGCCAGTACCTGGGCCCCTGGGAATGTTTAGCTGGGGGACTGATGACCTCTACTACTTCTCCTCCAGCCTGGGATAGCAGAGGAGAGAGCAATAGTGCACCTGCCTGGTGGCAGGGTTACAAGAAGTAGGTAAGCTGAGAGAGAGAGAGAGAGAGAGAGAGAGAGAGAGAGAGAGAGAGAGAGAGAGAGAGAGAGAGAGAGAGATTGAGAAAGTGAATCTGAGGTCTGGTATGACCCATTTTGACAATGTTAATTCTGCCTATCCAAGAACATGGGAGATCTTTCCATCTTCCAAGGTTTTCTTCAATTTCTTTCTTTAGTATTCTGTAGTTCTCATCATAGAGGTCTTTCACCTCTTTTGTTAGATTGATTCCCAAGTTTTTTTTTTTTTGAGGCTATAATGAATGGAGTGGTTTTCCTAATTTCTCTTTCAGAGGATTCATTAGATTTATGCATTTTGATTTTATATCCTGCTACTTTGCTGAATTCATCTATTAGTTCTATAAGTTTTCTATTGGAGTTTTTTGGCTCCTCTAAATATAGAATCATGTCATCAGCAAATAGTTATAGCTTGGGTTCTTCTTTCATTATTCATATCACTTTAATTTCTTTGGTCTGTCTAATTGCTCTGGCTAGTGTTTCAAGGGCAATGTTGAATAAAAGTGGTGAATGAGGGCATCCCTGTCTTGTTCCAGTTTTTAGAGGGAATTCTTTCAGTTTTTCTGCATTTAGAATTATGTTTGCCATGGGCTTAGCATGGATAGCCTTTACAGTGTTGAGGTATGTTTCTACTTAAGAAGGGGAAATTACTCGACCAGTTACCTAGTTTAAATATGCGTGTTCCTACCACAGCTTCTAGTCCTCCAGAAACAGCATGGTTACTCCTCCTGGGAAGGGAGGATTAGAAACAGCAGAGAGAAAAGTGTGCTCCTACATAACTTGGCTGCTCCCTGCCCAGGCAGTGCCCCTCACGGTCAGGCCATCAAGATGAGGGGAAAAATAGCATGAGAATTGGAAACACCATGGCACAGGCTATGGGGATTTAAAAAAAATGCTTAGGAGCACATCTGAAAATGTAAAGAGAGTTTGGGCTGTAATGGAAACTTGCTTTCATTTGGACCAAGATGTTGATTTATGCATTTTGGGAGATATAATCATAGGGCTTAGAACTGCTATTAAGAATTTTAAATCTAAGAGTCAGAAATATTCATCCTCCAGAAACTCTTTGTCTTCAGGGAACATATTAAAAGAGTTTTTAGTAGATAAGCTGTTCCCTATGGACAAAGAAATACTGAAGGTTGGGGGCTAAATCTCTAATCAGAAGAGTGGAGAGCATTCAAAGTCAAAGGAGGATGAGTTAGCATGGAACCTCTGTAATTTGCATTTTAACTGTTTTGTTCTAGTTCAAGCCAGAATTGAGGACAGGCAGTTAGTGTAGAATAGAAAATCTGGTCAAATTGACCAATTTGAGGCCATCAGAGTCTGGGAAGATGGAAACTGCCCCTGGAAGATTGGAATGTCAGTGTTTTCAGAGCCCCTTTGATCACCAAATTTACCTGCCTCACTACCCCTCCCAAAATGCTGCAGGCAGGGATTTGTTAATTAATCTATCCTGGGCCCCTCCCTGAATGTCCATTTGGCCCTTCCCTCTGCCATCTACATCTCACCTTTTTTTGCCATGTCACTAGCAACTCCTGGGCCTAGTTGCATAGGCAGAAGGGATAGAGGTGGGGAGGTAAGAACAGAACAAAGGAGACCCTGGTCTATGGGGGATGTAGGATGCTCTCACTTCTTGGTATTCAAGATCATTCAGTCAGTCCCAAACATTTCAAGGATATTACAAAATTGGTACATGGCCCTGATCAATCCTTAGATGAATTCCTCCAGCTTGCATATTCCATTTATTTTTATAATAGAGATCAAGAGGAAAAGAAAGAAAGGGAGCATAAAGATAAGAAAAATAACTTATTAAAGATCATTCAAAACCTCAAATGACAGAAACCTTTAATGCCTTGCAGCAGCCCATGAAATTCACCCATTTTAGGAGTTCAAAAGTTAACTGCCTAGTTCAAAATCTTAGAATAATTAATGAAGTAGTAATTTCCCTCTACCCTGTAGTTCTTAATCCATGTACTCTCTTATCTGAAATTCTATCTGCTGCTTGGTTTACTATGTTAGATTTAAAATATGCCCTTCTCTGAGTACTGTAGACTCCCAATTACAATATCTGTTTGCCTTTGAGGAACCAGATAGTGGATCTCAACTAAACTGGACAGTGTTGCCTCAAGAATTTGGAGAGAGCCCTCACCTGTTTGGACAAACCCTAGCTAAGGACTTAACAAAATTCAGAGATAAAACATCTGTAATTTTTCTCCAATATGTAGATGACATCCTTTATGTGCTACCACATAGGAGAAATATCAAGGCCATTACAGAGCTCCTAAACTTCTTAGCTGATAGGGATTACAAGATATCAAAGAAAAAAGCTTAATTATGCCATCAACAGGTTAAATATTTAGGATTGCAACTGTCTCAAGGAACTCACAAGCTAGGCCAGGAAAAATAACTATCTTAGGAGAATATCATCTGCCCAGACCATAAGGCAACTTGGGCTTCCTAGGGATAACTGTATACTGCAGACCTTGGATTTCTAGGTATAGGGAATTAGCTAAGCCTCTTTATAGCCTCTTTAAAAAACTACCTTGATGTGAAACATGCTAAATATTTTTAAAATATCAAAAAGGGGACTTACTTCCAGCCCCTGTGCTCAGCTTACCTAAGGAACAAGATTTAACCTGCTTTCCATTGAAAGGAAAATAACCCTAAAAATATTCACCCTAAACTACTGGATAGGCATCCATGGACAAACCAGGTCAATATCCAATGGCATATCTCAGTAAGAATCTTAGTGTAGGTGCTTCATTCTCAAAAGTAATGGAAAATAAGGACTCATAAATTTCTTTGACATCCAAACCTGTCCTGAAAATAAGAAATGGTTAAAATACCCTAGGCATCAAGTTTTTGAGGGAACTAGTAATCTCTCTTTCTCAGCTCCTTTCAGATCTCGGTGAAGGCTTACATTGAAATGTAAATGGAAGAAGCCTGCAGTCTCAATAGGAGACCAGTCTCAAACCAAAGGAAAAAAAAGGGGGGTGGTCTCCCTGAACTCCAGCTAATCTAAACTAAAAAGTAAATTGTATGGAGTTTTACTAAAAAATTTAATGGCTGTGTTATTTTCCAGGACTTTTTCTTTTTCTTAAATTCTATATTTTTGAGCTCATGACTTTTTTTGATCAGTACTATATTTTATTCATAAACTAGAACTATATTTTTATTCAAAAAATAGAGTTTTTGAACATCTGTTACATTGCAATGGAGGTTCACCTATAAAAAGCTACAAGGTCTTTGCTTTTGTGTTATGTGTATATTGTGTTGTCTGATACCATGTTGTCTGTCTATATATGTGGGTCCAAATATCATGTACATATATGAAAATTGATATATAATGAGTCCTCATGAATTAAAATGGATCCAGATACCTTTAATTCATGTGATTTTAAAAGGTTCAATTTAAATTGGGTAAACAAATGAAAGTAAAGTGTCTTTAAAATTGCTTAATGCAAAAGTCTCTAGCTGTTCAAACTAATAGAATGTTGATATCTATAAAATGTCTAATATTAATTGTTTCTAGGACTTTTCTTCAACAGGAAAAAGGTGGCAGATACTGTTCAATACACTTGTCTGATATCTTGGTTTTTACAGTAAAATAATTAGATTTGACATGTATGAGATTACTCAAATGTGTTTGTTAGAAATATCTGATTAATTTACAAAATTTAAAATGCTTACTGCAACATTGAGTACTCTTAACTCCTTAAATTCCATGGGGTAACAAAAACATTATTGGTGTTTTAATAGATTGGTAAATAAAAGAGGTTTAAAATTGCTTCATGTAATTGCTAAAACAAGGTTATTATAAGTTAAGTCCTAACAGGTATGACCATATATACAAAAGGATCCAAAAGTTTCAACTATGTTTCAATTAAAGTACTATAAATAACATAAAATATTTCATCTTATTTAAATGGAGTAATTTAACTTCAAAACATTTCTTAAGAATTGTTTCAGAATGTGAACAAAAAGGGGTCAACAGATAGGAAAGAGAAAAATAAAAGGTTCTAGGTATGAAAATATATTTAGTAGAAGGAAAAATGTTTCTGGATAGGGAAGTCTGTGTGATAAAATACATGAGGGTCTAAGTAAGTGCTGAGAAATTCTGTGTGTAAATAAAGGGCAAATTTTAACAAGTTTGTGTGTAACTAAGTTGGTTATATGTATGTGAGACAATCAGTTAAATCTACTTAAAGTTTTTCCTAAGGACAAATACTAATATACTGATATAAACCAAAATTTAAGCCATATGTTAAAATGACTAGGATTTCTTTAAAACACTGATTTACTCTTAACATTGTGTTTGTTAAGTATTATTCTACAGAACAAAAAGTCTTAAAAATTGGGGTTTGCACAATTATGGTTAAACAACAACTGTTATGGTATTATATAGTACATTACAAAGCCTAAAATTTTCCTTAAAAACTAAACTTGGTTAATATAAAAATATCAAGGTAATTGTAGAGTGGCCACTCTTCTTTGTATATCAAAAATATGTTCATATCTTCCAGGTATACAAGTATTTAAAGCAGAAAATTTATCAAACTGTTGTTCTCTAAATTAAAGTTCTCTGTAATGGTAATTTTAAACTTATAAGAATAGCAAATTTTATTGGCAATTTATTTATATCATCTAATGTTCTATAATGGGACCTCATCAATAGGATATATGTAAAATTTTATGTTACCTTCTACACTGTGATAAAAATGTAAATGTATTTCTAAAAGTTAGTGAGATCCTGATTTGTTTAAAGGATAATATCTTGAAACATAAAAGCATTTTGTCACTTTGCCACACAAAAGGAAAGTTAAAAGCTCTCTCAGACTCTCCTTGATTCCTATTTTAGATGGAATGTCATATTGTGTTGACTCACATTCATATAGACTCAGGAAACAATATACCTAAACTTTGTAAAATGACATTTAATGAGGAAGCAAAGATTAGCTTCAGAACTAGAACACCTAAGATTTGTGAAAAGCCCCACCTTACCTGAAATAAGGCTCTGCCTCCCACCTTACTGCTTGTTAGAATAGTTCCAAAATAATCCAGACTTCAGCTTATTTAAAGTTATATTCAAAAGATTGTTTTTTTTTTGTTGTAAAATTACTGTTAGGTCAAACAGGGGATATAATGTATAACTTGGTCAAAATTCAAGACAACTATTACACAAATTCAATATGTTTTTATTGTTAATTCCATTTTGCATTTTCCTTGTAAACTCTATACTGTTGCCTGATTAATGTTTTGCAGAAGTACTATTTCAAGGACAACCTAAATTAATTTGAGATAAGCCATCATCTATAGGACAGATTAGATAATATAGATTCCAGTTAAATAAAAGGGGGTAAATAACTGTAAAGTTATAGACATTGAATTTAAAGTCCCATACTTACTTTATGAGTTGTGAGACTGGCTTGCTGAATGTTTAAGATCAAACTTAGAGATCAAGACTAAAATAAAGAGGCCAACAAAACAAGTACTTGGCTCTTGCCCTCAGAGTCAGCCTGAATCCAGGGAATAAGAGAACTTCTCTAAGGACCTTTGCAACTCTGTGCCACATGACCTCCCGATCAGGGAGATTGATAAGACCACTACAGGATGAAAAGCCCATTAGTGCACCTGATGCAAACAAGGGCCATTGGAAAAGGGAGATATTTCTGATGCTTTCAAGGTAAGCCACTTCATCAAGGAGACCCTACCTAGTGAATGGCACTAAAAGAGCTAAGAAACTGCTCTCAAGTTCCCCATGAGTGACCCCTGTGGGAACTCAGCTGACTCTTAACAGACAGGAACAGGTCAATTTGACCTGTGAAAACCAAAACATAGCCATTCTTGGGCATTTTTAAAAGAAACAAAAGTTAAATGTAACTTAAGATATACACTTGTGTTAGCCCCCTAGAATAAGAACAGAGAAAACTCAACATGTTATTTCTCATTGTCCAGCTGCTTTTGCAGTATTAGGCTGTCCATTACAGATCAAAACTGATAATGATCCAGCTTATACTACTTCTTCTTTTCAACAGTTTTGCCACCAATTTTGTATTGAACACAAAACAGGTATTCCTTATAATTCTCAAGATCAGGCCATTGTAGAAAGAGTCCATTTATCTATTAAACTATAATTACAAAAACAAAAAGGGGTAGATAAGACCCCACAGATAACCTTAATCATGCCTTGCTTGTTTTAAACTTTCAAAATTGTGGTTCTGAAGATCACATGGTAGCTGAGAGACATATGTCTTCTGCTATGACAGGTCCATTGGGTCTAGTTTGGTGGAAAGACTTACAGGACAGTGGAAAGGACCAGATCCAGTAATAGTGCAGGCCAGAGGCCATGCTTCTGTCTTTCCAGAAGGAGCATTCCACCCTATTTTGGTACCTATATGTGCCATCAAGCATGGAGGACCTAGAGAAAAGGTTTAAATGGTTGCAAATCAAACCAGAAACATCAGCCTGACCTCCAGGGAGAACAGGAAGTCAATGAGGAAGAACCAAGTGAACCAAATACTCCACCTGTCATTATGGGGACAAATGAGAAATTTGATTCAACAGGCTGAATGGATGATTGAACAATAAGGAGAAGTTAAATCTTCATTACAATGTTTGTAGCCATGTTAGCTCTATTGAGCTGTCAGGTTGCCATACCCTCAGAACCAAGAGCTGGGGCATCAAAGCTGCTCTCAGAACCAAGATCTGGAACCTCAAAATAACTTCCCATCATTTGCATTTTAAAAAATTTTAAAATGGGGAGATGTGGGAAGCCATCCTTAACTAGCAGAATCAGATGGTTCCTTGTCTAGTTTCCCTGAGAAAATAACTCCTCTAACTCCACCCTGGTCTGTCCATCACAGAAGAAGATCCTCCTAGTCTTGCCCCCCTTTACCTGTGTGTCTATAAATAAAAGTGAGTTGGGCTACTCCATGTTGATAGAGGTCAGAGCTGTGACCAGACCCATGACATTCCCTCTCATTTAAAAGGAGTATTGCCTCTTGTGTGTTTACTGATTAGATAAGCTTATGGGTAATTGATTGATTTATAGACAACATCATCCTCCAGCAGTTAACCCTTTTCTCATCCAAGTGGGATGTGGCTAAGAGAACCCCACAGAACAGTTTTTCCAGGTGGGCACAACAGGGCCCTCTATTGCATGACCATCCTAGGGAGTTCATAGGTTCCTTTGGAGTATCTTTAGATTCTGGAACTTACTGTCCTCCAAATTTAAAGGTCACATCTCTAGAGTTCTCAGTTCTCTCTCTTGTCTCAGGAGTGTAAGGGTTAATATAACAGATGGAGCCAGATTGTGTGGGTGCTGGATTCTAGTTACTAGCTACTACTGGAAACTTTGAGAAGGGACTTCAGTTCTTTGTGTGCCTTCTCGGTGCTTTTTCAAGGTGTAGATAATAGTAGGGCTTTCCATAGAAGGGCTGTTGTGGGGATTAACTGGATATGGGCAAACAACGTAGGAGGTGTCTGGGATAGTCAGGGTTCCTTAAGTGACAGCTGTAATCCTTATCATTGAGACTGTGACTTTGGGCTTGCGGTAGCACAGTACATCATTGTGTGGTCACATAATGAAGGAGAGCTGCTAGGGAGAGGAAGAGGAAGGCAGGGAGGGGGAAGAGACATACACACATGTTGGGGTCCAGATTCTCAATATTCCTTTCAAGGACATGTCCCTGTGGACTGAACCTCCTCCAATTAAGCCCCACACTTTAAAGGTTCAACCATTTCCCAACAGTACCATGTAAGGACTGAGTCTTTAATATATGGGCCTTTTGGGGGATATTTCAGTTGTGATGGATAGTAAGAGGGACCTATGCCAGTGTGCATTGTCTTGGGACTGACTTTTAAAGTGGTTAATGTTGAATCCAGAAAAGTTCCCTCTTCTTTTTGGCCTCAGTTTCTCATTATCTATATATACCGCATATTCTTTATCCATTCATATCTTGGAAGGCACCTGGGATGGTATTATAACTTGGCTCTTGTGAATTGCACCACTATAAACATAGATGTGCCTGTATCACTATAGTGTACTTATTTTAGTTCTGTTGGATAAATGGAATATCTGAGTCACATGGTGGTTCTATACCTAACCTTTTGAGGAATCTCCATACTGCTTTCTAGAATGGTTGTACTATTTTGCAGTTCTACAAATAGTATGTGAGTGTACCATTTTCCCCACGTACTCACTAGCATTTATTATTATTTTTATTCTTTTAAAATTTTGTTTTTAGTTATAAACTACAGTAGAATCTATTTTGAGATATTTATACAAACATAGAACATATCTTATTTTAATTAGGACCCCTGTCTTGTGAATGCACACAATGTTAAGATTAACTGTGGTATATTCATATATGTACACAGGAAAGTTATGTCAAATTCATTACACTGTCTTTCCTATTCCTATTACCCCTCCCTTACCTTCACTCCCTTTTGTCTAATCCAGTGAACTTCTATCCCCCCTTGTTGTGGGTTAGCATCCACATATCAAAGACAACATTAGACCTTTGGATTTAGGGAATTGTCATTGCACTTACCAAGAAAGTCTCCAGATCCATCAATTTACTTGTGAATGTCATAAAGTCATTCTTCTTATGGCATTGTGTATATAAACCACATTTTTGTTATTCTTTCATTTGTTGATGGGCATCTGGGTTTGTTCCATAGCTTAGCTATTGTGAATCGTGCTATTATAAATACTGATATGACTGCATCTCTGCAGTTATGCTGATTTTAATTCCTTTGGATATATACAAAGTGTGTTAAATCTGGGTCAGATGGTGGTTCCATTCCTAGTTATTTGAAGAATCTCCATATTGCTTTCCAGAATGGTTGCACCCATTTGCAGTCCCACAGACAATGTATGAGTATATATTTTCCCCACATCCTTGCCAACATTTATTGTTACTTGTATTCTTAATAATTGCCATTCTGATTGGAATGAGATGAAATTCCAATGTAGTGTTTTACTGGTGATTTTTAGTTATACATGATAGTGGAATGCATTTTGACATAATTATAAAAACATGGATATATCCTTTTCTAATCAGATCCCAGTGCCTGTCCTTCCTCTTCTCTCTCCCCTCCTCCTGCTTTAAAAATAATAATTATGGGTAAATGGCAGAAAGTTCACTATAGTATTTCCATGATTGCTATGGATGTTGGACATTTTCATATGTTTGTTGGCCATTTGCATTTATTTGATATCTGTTTAGTTCTTTTGCTAATTTATTGATTGGGTCATTTGGGTTTTTTGGTGTTAAAGTTTTAAAATATTTTATGTTCTGCATATTGGTCCCCAGTCAGAGGAGAAGCTGGAAAAAATATTTCCCCATAGGATTTATCTATGTTCTCCCTCTTCATGATTTTGTGTCATTCTCTGTGCAGATTTTTAATTTTATTAAAATTGCACATATTGATTTTTGGTTTTCTTTCTTGAACTTTAGGGGTCTTGATAAGATAGAAAACTATGTTGAGTCTAAATTTGTTCTAGTAGTTACACAATGTCTGGTCTCATTCCTTGGTTTTCAATATAAGTTTCCACCCATTTTTATCAGTGCATTATAGATGTACACATTGACAGGATTTGTTGTTATATATTTGTACATGCATAAAGCATAGCAAGAGAATTTGGCCATTATGACTTTTCAGCATTTCCCTCCTCCCTCCTTCCCTCCCTCTTTCCCTGCATTCCCTTTCCTACTGATCTCCCTTTGACTTTTTAAAATTTTTAAATTTTTTTATTTTGATTAATTGTATACAAATGGGGTACAATTTTTGTTTCTCTTATTGTACATAGAGTCACACTGTAAAATCATACATGTACATAAGGTAGTGATGTTTGTGTGATTCTATTATCTTTTCTTCTCTCCACCCCTTCCCCACCCCTCATTTTTCTCTTTACAATCCATCCTTCCTCTGTTCTTCCCTCCTCCTTACTCCCTGTTATGTATCATCATCCACTTATTAGAGATGTCATTTGGTCTATGGTTTTGGGGATTGGCTCCTTTCACTTAGTATGAAATTCTCCAACTCCATCCATTTACCTGCAAAGGCCATAATTTAATTCTATATGACTGAACAATAATCCATTGCATATATATACCACAGTTTATTTATCCATTCATCTACTTAAGGGCATCTAGGTTGACTCCAGAATCTAGCTATTGTGAATTGAGCTGCTACAAACATCGATGTAGCTGCATTACTGTATATGCTGATTTTAAGTCCTTTGGGTATAGACCAAGGAGTGGGATAGCTGTGTCAAATGGTGGTCCCATTTCAAGGTTTCTAAGGAATCTCAATACTGCTCTGCAGAGTGGCTTCACCAATTTGCAACCCCACCAGCAATGTATGAGTGTACCTTTTCCCCCATATCCTCACCAACACCTAGTGTTGTGTATATTTTTGATAATAGCAATTCTAATTGGGGTGAGATAGAATCTTAGGGTAGTTTTGATTTTCATTCCTCTTATTATTAGAGATATTAACATTTTTTCATATATCTGTTGATTGCTTTTAGATCTCCTGTGAAGTGTCTGGTCATTTCCTTAGTCCATTTATTGATTGGGTTATTTGTATTCTTGGTGTAAAGTTTTTTGGGTTCTTTATAGATTCTGGAGATTAGTGCTCTATCTGAAGTATTTGTGCAAGAGATTTTCTCTCACTCTGTAGGCTCTCTGCTTACATTGTTGATTGTTTCCTTTGCTGAGAAAAAGCTTTTTAGTTTGAATGTATCCAAATTATTGATTCCTGCTTTTATTTCTCGCACTTTGGGAGTCATGTTAAAAAGTCTGGTCCTAAGCTGACATGATGAAGATTTGGACCTACTTTTTCTTCAATTAGGTGTAGGGTCTCTGGTCTAAGTACAAGATCCTTGATCCATTTTGATTTGAGTTTTGTGTATGGTGAGAGATAGGGTTTAGTTTCATTTTGCTGCATATGGATTTCCAGTTTTCCCAGCACCATTTGTTGAACAGGCTATCTATTTTCCATTATATGTTTTTGGCAACTTTGTCTAGTATAAGAAAACTGTATTTATGTGGGTTTGTCTCTGTTTCCTCCTCTATTCTGTACCATTGATCTACCTGTCTATTTTGGTGAGAATACCATGCTGTTTTTGTTACTATTGCTCTGTAGTATAGTTGAAGGTCTGGTATTGCGATACTCACCGCTTCACTCTTCCTGAAAAGGATTGCTTTAGCTATTCTGAGTTTCTTATTTTTCCAAATGAATTTCATGATTGCTTTTTCTGTTTCTAAAAGGTACATCACTGGAATTTTAATTGGAATTGCATTGAATTTGTATAGCACCTTTGGTGGTGAGGCCATTTTGACAACACTAATTTTGCCTATCCAAGAACATGGGATACCTTCCCAAATTCTAAGGTTTTCTTTAATTTCTTTCCTTAGTGTTCTGTAGTTGTCATCATAGAGGTCTTTCTCCTCTTTTATTAGATTGATTCTCAAGTAATTTTTTTTGAGGCTATTGTGAATGGGGTAGTTTTCCTAATTTCTCTTTCAGAGGATTCATCACCTATAAATAAAAATGCATTAGATTTATGAGCATTGATTTTATGTCCTGCTACTTTTCTGAATTGATTTATAGTTCTAGAAGTTTTATGGTGAAATTTTTTGGCTCCTCTAAATATAGAATCATGTCATCAGCAAATAAGGATAGTTTGAGTTCTTCTTTTCCTATTCACATCCTTTAATTTCTTTTGTCTAATTGCTTTGGCTAGAGTTTCAAGGAAAATGTTGAGTAGAAATAGTTAAAGAGGGCATCCCTGCCTTGTTCCAGTTTTTAGGGGGAATGCTTTCAGATTTTCTCCATTTAGAATGATATTTACCATGGGCTTAGCATAGCTAGCCTTTACAATGTTGAGGAATGATCCTGCTACTCCTATTTTTTTAGTGTTTTGAGCATGAAGGGGTGCTGTATTTTATCAAATGCTTTTTCTGCATCTATTGAAATTGTCATGAGATTCTTAACTTGAAGTCTGTTGATGTGATGAATTACATTTATTGATTCCCAGATATTGAAAAACCTTGCATCCCTGGGATGAAACCCACTTGATCATGGTGCTTTATCTTTTTAATATGTTTTGTATGCTATTTACCAATATTTTCTTAAGAATTTTTGCATCTATGTTCACTAGGGTATTGGTCTTAAATTTTCTTTCCTCAATGTGTCTTTGGTTTTGGTATCAGGGTGATATTAGATTCATAGAATGAGTTTGGAATAGTCCCCTACTCTTCTACTTTATGGAATACTTTGAGGAGTAGTGGAATGAGTCCTTCTTTGAAGGACTTATAGAAGTCAGCTGAGAATCCATCTGTCTCAGACTTTTCTTTGTTGGTAGGCTTTTGATGAATTCTTCCATTTCATTCTTTTAAATTGATCTATTTAAATTTTGTATATCCTCTGGATTCAGTTTGGGTGGATCATATGTCTCTAGAAACCTGTTGATGTCTTCAAGATTTTTTATTTTGAAGAAGCATAGATTTTCAAAATAGTTTCCAATTATGTTTTGTATTTCAGTAGTGTCTGTCATGATATTTTCTTTTTCATCCTGAATTTTAGTAATTTGAATTTTCTCTCGCCTTCTCTTTGTTTGTATGGGTTTATCAATTTTGTTTATTTTTTCAAGGAACCAACTGTTTATTTTGTCAATTTTTTGATTGTTTCTTTTGTTTCAATTTCATTAATTTCAGCTCTGATTTTAACTATTTCCTGTCTTCTACTAATTTTGGTGTTGATCTGTTCTTCTTTTTCTAGGGCTTCGAGTAGAAAGTTAGGTCGTTTATTCATTGACTTTTCCTTCTTTTATTGAATGTGCTCATGCAATGAATTTTCCTCTTAGTACTGCTTTCATAGTGTCTGAGAGATTTTGATATGTTGTATCTTTGAATTTTTTAATTTCCACCCTGATATCTTCTGTTATCCATGCATCATTCAGTAGCATATTATTTAGTCCCCAGGTGTTAGAGTGGTTTCTGTTTCTTATTTTGTCATTGATTTCTAATTTCATTCCATTATGATCTGAAAGAATACAAGGTAGTATCTCTATCTTTTTTTATTTGCTAAGAGTAGCTTTGTGGCATGATATATGGTCTATTTTAGAGAAAGATCCATGTGATGCTGAGAAGAAAGCGTATTTGCTTTTTGATGGATGGAATATTCTATATATGTCTGTTAAACCTAAATTATCAATTGTGTTATTGAGATCTATGGTTTTTTTTTTCAAAATTTTTTGGAAGATCTGTCCAGTGGTGAGAGAGCTGTTTTAAAGTCACCTAGTTTTATGTGTTATTTTCTATTTGGTTCCTAGAATTGAGAAGGATTTGTTTGATGTACATGGATGCACCTTTGTTGGAGAATGTATATTCATGATTGTTATGTCTTCCTGATTTATGGTTCCCTTAAGCAGTATGAAATGTCCTTCTTTATCCCTTCTAACTAATTTTAGCTTGAAGTCTACTTTATCTGATATGAGGATGGATATCCCCACTTTTTTACTGAATCCATGTGCCTGGTATGTTTTTTCCCATCCTTACATCTTTAGTCTGTGGGTATCTTTTTCTATGAGATGAGTCTCTTGAAGGAAGCGTATTGTTGGGTCTTTCTTTTTAATACAATGTGCCAGTCTATGTCTTTTGATTGATGAGTTTGGGCCTTTAACTCAGGGTTATTATCAAGATATGATTTGTATTCCTAGTCATTTTGGCTGATTTTTTGGTTTTTAACTTGACTTGGCTTCTCCTTTATTGGGTTATTCCTTTAGGGTAGTTCCTCCCTTTGCTGACTTACATCATTGTTTTTCATTTCTTCCTCATGGAATATTTTGCTGAGAATATCCTGTAGTGCAGGCTTTCTATTTGTAAATTCTTTTAGCTTTTGTATTTTGTCATCAAATATGAAGGTAAGTTTTGCTGGGTATAAGATTCTTGGTTGGCATCCATTTTCTTTCAGAGATTGAAAAATTCCATTCCATGCCCTTCTAACCTTTAGGGTCTGGGTTGGGAAATCTGCTGATATCCATATTGGTTTTCCCCTGAATGTAATTTGATTTTTTTCTCTCACAGCCTTTAGTTTTCTATCTTTATTTTGTATGTTAGGTATTGTTATCATAATGTGCTGTGGTGTGGATATGTTGTAATTTTGTACATTTGGTGTCCTGTCCTATAAGCCTCTTGCATTTGATTTTCCATTTTATTCTTTAGATTTGGGAAATTTTCTAATAGTATTGCATCGAATAGATTGTTCATTCCTTTGGTTTGTATCTCTGTGCCTTTCTCAATCCCAATAATTCTTAAATTTGGTCTTTTAATGATAGCCCATAGTTCTTGGAGGTTTCATTCATAATTTTATACCATCTTCTCTGTTTGGTCAACTTTGTTTTCACTATTCAATATTTTGTCTTCATTGTCTAAGGTTCTCTCTTCCAAGTGATCTAGCCTGTCAGTTATGCTTTATAGTTAGCGTTTAATTTGGTTTATTATTTTCTTCATTTCAAGTATTTATGTTTGTTTTTTTTCCAGATTCTCTATTTATTGAAATGATCTTTTGCTTCCTGCATTTGCTCTATTTACTGCTTAGTGGTGTGATCCTTCATTGCCTGCCTTTGCTCTCTTATCTCATCGATTACTTCTCAGATCATTTTAATTATGTACTTTTTGAACTCCCTTTATGACATTTCTTCTAACATGATGCCATTGGATTCTATTGATATAGCATCTAGCATCTAGATTTGTTTGGGACACTTTCTTCCCTTATTTTCTCATGTTGTTCATATATCTTCCCCTCTAGCAGTGGAATCCATGGTATTGAAGTTTTCCCCCATAGATTTATAGTGACTCTGCAGGTTTCCCACAACTCACCTTAAAGTGGGAGATCAATATTAGCAACACAAAATACAAAGAATATGCATCCTTAATCCAAATACTCTCTTTTAAGTTGTTATTAAGATATTATCTATTAAGACAATTCTTAATAGAGATGATGAGTTCATTTATTGTCTATAGTATATCCAATAGGTTTGCAATAATGACCACAAATTCTAATGGTATACAAATAGGATGGGGAGAGGTGTAGAATGTAATGTTGTGAGATAAGAAGTGAGTCTATAGAGGTACTATGTCAGAAGAATAGTGAAATTGGAATTAAAAGAATTTGGTTGTCAGCATGAGAGAAACAGTCTCAAGGAAACAGATAGATGAGAGGAAAATAGAGAAAGTGAGAAAAATAATAAAGAGGAAGAGAAAAAATAAAAAAAATTAGGAATAATTGTAGGCATAACAGGAATAATCATAGTAATACTACTAATAAAAAGAATTCTACAATAAAACTATATTGTCTTGTTCAAGCCTCTTAGTCTTCAGTAGCCTGATGCCTGAGAAGTACTTGATAATATGGTGTCCCAAGAATGGAGCTGCTCAACTAGGGACTGTGGCCTCCAGGTTGGGAATAATCCCTGTAATGGGCAGAGGTGACTCCACCCATTGGTAGATGGTCAGCTACAGTGCGGCACTAGACCCTGGGTGCTGGGCTGGGAGTCAACAGGTGCTGGGATGGGTTGCTTGTCTGGGTCATGGTGCTGGACTCCCTTTGATTTTTTAAGAGATCAACCCCACTTTTGTTTTCCTTTATCTTCTCTACCTTCTACATATGAGAGAAAAATACAACCCTTAATCTTCTGAATTTCACTTATTTCACTTAACATGGTGGTCTCTAGATCAATCTATTTTCCTGCAAATGCCATAATTTCATTTTTCCTTATGGCTGAATAAAACTCCGTTGTTTATATGTACTGTAATTTCTTTATGCATTCACCCATTGATGGTCACCTAGGTTGGTTGGCTACTGATTTGACTTTTGTGCAGGGTGAGAAGAGGAATCTAGTTTCATTCTTCCACATATGGATATGTAGTTTTCCCAGCACCATTTGATAAAAAGTTTGTCTTTTCTCTACTCTATGTTTTTGGCACCTTTGTCAAGTACTAGATGACTGTAAGAATGTGCATTTGTCTCTGTGTCTTCTAATCTATTCCGCTGATATTCAATTTGTTTTGATGCCAGTACAATGGTGTTCTTTTTACTCTAGCTCTGTGGCATAATTTGAGATCAGGAATTGTTATGTCTCTAGTGCTGCTCTTCTTGCTTAGGATTGTTTTGACTATTCTCGGTGCTTTATTCCTCCATGTGAATTTTAGGACTCCTTTTCTATTTCTGTGATGAATGTCATTGAATGTCATTTTGATGGAAATGGCATTAAGTCTGTAGAATGCTTTTGGCAATGTGGTCATTTTGACAATATTAATTCCACCAAGCCAAGAACATGGAAGTTCTTTCCATCTTTCTAGGTCTTCAATTTCTTTCTTCGGTGTTCTATGGTTTTTATTTTAGAGGGCTTTCATGTTCACAGGTTTATTCTTACACATTTTTGAGGTTATTGTGAATGGGAACATTTCCCTGATTTCTTGATCAACAGATTCATTTTTGGAGCATAGGAAATGTATTAATTATGTTGATTTTGTATCCTATTAATTTTCTGAATTTGTTCATCAGTTCTAGAAGTCTTCTGGTAGACTTTTTTGAGTGCTGGAGTCATAGGAAGGATTTGTCCTGAGCAATTTTTTCCTATTTGTGTCCCTTTAAGTTCCTCTCTAGTCTGATTGCTCTATCTATAGTTTTGAGAACTATATTGAGCAGAAGAGGTGAGAGTGGAGATCTTGTCTTAGTCATGGTTTTAGAAGAAATGCATTCAGTTTTTCTCCATTCAGTATGATGCTGACTTTTGGTTTGTCACACATAGCCTTTATGATGTTGAAATATGTTCCCTCCTTCTTTTTTTTTTTTTTTTTTTGGTGTTGGGGATTAGAACCCAGGGCCTTCTGCTTGCAAGGCAAGCACTCTACCAACTGAGCTATATCCCCAGCCCAAAATATGTTCCTTCTATGTGTACTTTCCCTAGCATTTTTAGCATGAATGGGGGGTGGATTTGTCAAAGGCATTTTGTACAAATATTGACATGATCATGTGACTCTTGTCCTTAATTCTATTTTTGTGGTGAACTACATTTATTGAATTGGGTATATTGAACCCTCTCTGGGATGCAACCCATTTGGTCATTGTGTATTTATCATCTTAAGGTGTTTTTGAATATGGTTTGCCCCCTGAAATATTTTCACTAAGAATTTTTGCATGTATGTTCATCAAGGATTTGGTCTAGAAATTTTTTCCTTAATGTACCTTTATCTAGTTTGGTATCAGGGTGATCCTGGCATTATAGAGTGAACAAGTTTGGAAACGTTCCTCCCTTTTTATTTAGTGGAATAATTTAAGGAAGAGCAGCGTGAATTTTTCAAAGGTCTGATAGAACTGGGCTGAGAATCAATTTGGGCCTAGGCTTCTCTTTCTTGGAAGGTTTTTAATTGCTGCTTCAACCTCATTGCTTGATATTGCCAATTTAGGTTTACTATATCCTCATGGTTCTATTTGGGTAGGTCATATCCATCTAGAAGTTTGTCAGTGTCTTCTAGATTTTTCAGTTTATTGAAGTATAAATTTCACCAGAGTTTCTAATGATACTCTGAATTTCAGCCTGGTCTGTGGTGTTGTCTTTTTTCATGTCTGGTAGTATACTTGTGTCTTCTCTCTCTTTTGGGGGGTTGATTTAGCTATGGGTTTATCAGTGTTATTTATATTTTACAAGCACAAACTTGTTACATTGATCCTTTCTGTTGTTGTTTTCCTTAATTTCATGATTTCAGCTCTGATATTATTTTCTTTGTTCTACTGATTTTGTCATTCA
Source organism: Sciurus vulgaris (assembly GCF_902686455.1). Taxonomy (NCBI): domain Eukaryota; kingdom Metazoa; phylum Chordata; class Mammalia; order Rodentia; family Sciuridae; genus Sciurus; species Sciurus vulgaris. The sequence goes on along the minus strand of NC_136478.1, from coordinate 51,772,787 downwards.
CTTGTTCTTCTTTTTCTTGGGCCTTGGGGTCTAATATTAGATTATTTATATAGGATTCTTCTTTTTTTAAATATAGAAATGCAATGCTAAAATCTTTCCTCTTAGAACTGCCACTGCCTTCACACTGTCCCAGGAATTTTGACACACAGTATATTTGTCCTCATTTGTTTCCAAGAATTGTTTTTATTCTCCCAATTTCATTGATGATACATTCCTCCTTCAAAAGTGTTTTAATCCCCAGGCGTTAAAATGATTTCACAACACATTCCATTGTGTTGTGACAGGATTCAAGAGATGTTCTCTATTGCTTTGTATTTGCTTAGACTTGCTTTATACCCTAATTATGACCCATTTTAGAAACAGTTCCATTTGTGTCTGAGAGGAGTGTGAATTTGGTTGTTGATAGGTGAAATACTCTATAGATATTTTTAAGGTCCATTTGATGAACAGTATATTTTAGTGTGAAGAATCTTTAATTTATGTACAGATGATCTAGATAATAGCGACAAAGATCACCCAGTATTGCTACATTGTGGTCTATTTAGTTTTTCCTATTGAGAAGGGATTTTTTTTTATGTAGGCACACTGAAATTTGGGTTATAAACATTTACAATTATTATATCTTGTTGATGAATGATACCTTAACTAGTATGAAGTGCCTTTGTCTCTTCTCACCAATTTTGTTTGAAGTCTACTTTGTCTGATGTGAGAGTAACTACCCCTATTGGTTTTAGTGTCCATTCGCGTGGTATATATTTTCCATCCTTTCACCTTGAGCACATGGTGCCTGTAAGATGAATCTCTTATAAACAACATATGATTGGGTCTTGTTTTTAAGACCATTATGATAATCTATGTCTCTTGATCAAAAAGTTTAGATCATACTCCATGTACAAACAGAAACAACATGTATCCCATTTGTTTACAATAAAAACAAATTTAAAAAAACAGAAAAAAATTTAGATCATTTGTTATCAGTGTTACAATAGAGAAACTTTCGTTCCCTGCCATTTTGATCTATTTCTAATGAATACTTCAGTCTAGATTCTCCTTTAATTCTCTATTCTTCCAGTGGGATCCATCCCTATGCTGGTTCTGATTTTATTTTTCATTTTTTTCTGCATGAAATTTCTTCATGGAATTTCTTCACTTTATTGAAGTTAGCTAACTTATTGACATAAAATTGTTCACACCCTTCCTTTCTATTCCTTTTCATTTCTGTAAAGTCAGTAAAAATGTCCCCTCTGTCGTTGCTGAATCTTATAATTTGAACCTTCTCTTTTAGTCCATGCAGTTAAAAGCTGTCAACATTGCTTCCTTCAAAGAATATGCTTTGATTCTTTAAAATTAATGAAAATTTACATTCCATTTATGTATAATCTATCAAAATGTATAAATTTATTGTCATGTACAATAAATTAGAACAAATAAAAATTAAAAAGTAATGACTGATTTCATTTTTAAATAAATATATATATGTTGTTAATGGACCTTTATTTTATTTTATTTATATGTGGTGCTGAGAATCAAAGCCAGTGCCTCACACATGCTAGGCAAGACTCTACTACTGCACTATGACCCCAGCCTCTGATTCCATTTTTTTATGTGTGACTTCTGACATCTTTTAGGCGCCACCTACTCCCCCTGCTTTTGTGACCGATGTCTTATTGAGCTGATCAGGAAGGTCTGCTGCTCTGTCCGTTGTTTCCCAGCCTGTGCCAGGGAGGAGCACGTGAGGAATAAAATGCCCAAAATCTCAAAGAAAAAAAAAACCCTGCAGCTCTGTCCCACTGGCTCTGGAGAAGTTTTGACCACAGGAATCCCTGCCTGTGCAGGTGGGTTTTCACACCAACTCTGACCCGTAATTACCACAGGAGCTAAGGACTTGACCTCAATCACACCAGTAATAGACCTTTCTGTGTTTCAGCCTAGACACCTAAGTGAAATACAGAGCAGGAACCCACTGCCCATCTGCCCAGTTCACCAGCGCGATGGGCACCATGAGCCAGATCAACTAGATACTGACCATCCCTGGGGGGCTTCTCTTGCTTTGGCTTGCTGACCCTGGCACTTGGCAGGCAGCATGCACTTTGGGCTGCTGTCTGTGGCCAGCTTGTGTGTGGATCTGTGCTGCCTCGTGTTGGCTGCCTTGCTGACCAGCCTTCCAGATAGTCATCTTAGCCGTGGATGCTCGATGCAGCCGTCAGCCCCTCCACATCGTTTTATAGACTCTTAGGCTTATTTCTGTGGCTTGTCTGTTTCAGCCAACAACTATTTATTTGCAAGGTTGACCCATCTAGAATTAAAAAAAATAAAAATAAAAGCTCTAGGAATTTTTTGCCTCGGAGCCACCGAATCTACCAACTAAACTAATTTCTTGTGTGTGTGGCGCTGATGACTGAACCCAGGGCTGACCCTTTCATCACTGTTGTAACTTACAGTGTAACTTACACATATTTATAAAAGCATATAGCATAATTTTTCCATTTTAATAGGTACTACTACTACCTTCTCTTCACTTCTTCCTCCCCCAATCTCCTTTCTCTACTCCATTGGTCTTCCTTCTATTAATTTATTTAATTTTTAAAATTTGTTCTATTTGTTTATATATGACAGTAGAATGCATTTTGACACACTGTACACACATGGAGCATAACTTCTCATTCCTCTGTACATGGTGCTGAGTCACACAGTAGTGTAATCATATATGTATATAGGGTAATAATGTCTGTCTCACTCTACGTTCCTTCCCATTTCACTGCCCCACCCCCTCTCTTCCCCCTTCACAATCCAAAGTCTCTTCATTCTTCCCAACCCGCCCCCTGCCCTCACTGTGGATCAGCATTCACCTATCAGAGAAAACATTTGGCCTTTGGTTTTTTGGGATTGGCTTGCTTCACTTAGCATGATAGTATCTAGTTCCATCCATGTACTTGCAAATGAAATAATTTTATGCTTTTCTAAGGCTGAGTAATATTCCAATGTGTATATGTACCACATTTTCTTTATCTTCACCTATTCAAGGGCATCTAGGTTAGCTCCAAGTTTAGCTAATGACCTGATTTATTTTTAATTGGTGCATTATAAGTTATATGAAAGTGAAACTCTTTGTGATATAGTCAAGGAGGCACAGCATAATTTGGTCAATTTCACTCTGCAGTTCCTCCCTTTGGCCTTCCTCCTCCCCCCCTCAATTCAATTCCTGTACTCTGCTATTCTTCCTTGTATTTTCATGAGATTTTCTTTCTTTTATATTCATTAGTTTCTTTATACCCTCACTTGTGAGAGAAAACATTTGATCTTTGACTTTCTAAAATTACCTTATTTCATAAGTGAGTTCTTCAGTTCTAGCCACTGACCAACAAATGACATGATTTCATTTTTCTTTATAGCCAAATAATACCACATTTTCTTTATCTACTTAAGGGATACTTACACTGGTCAATAACTTGGACATTGTGAATTGAAACTCCATTACCATTGGTGCAGACGTATCACTGCGGCGTGATGATTTTGTTCTTCTTGGATGACTACCAAGGACTGGGATGGCAGGGCCAGAGAACAGGTCCCTTTACAGGCTGCTCAGGAAACTTCGTGCTGCTTTCCACAGTGGTCACACTAGTCTGCAGTTCCAACAACGATGTCTGAGTGTGCCTCCTCCCCCGAGTCCTCACTAGCATTTGTTTTTATTTGCATTCTTAATTACCATTCTAACTGGAGGGAGAGGAACTCTCAGTGCAGTTTTGATTTGCATTTTCCCAATTGCTAATGATGCTGAACAGTTTTTCATATATTTGTTAGCCATTTGCAGTTCTTCTTTTGAGGAGTGTCAGTTTAATTCATTTGCCCATTTATTTCTTGGACTACTTTTTTTGTGTGTGTGTTCAGATTTTTGAGGTTTTTTTCTTTTTCTTTTTCTTTCTTTCTTTCTTTCTTTCTTTCTTTCTTTCTTTCTTTCTTTCTTTCTTTCTTTCTTTCTTTCTTTCTTTCTTCTTTCTTTCTTTCTTTCTTTATTTATTTATTTTGTGGTGCCAGGGATTGAACCCAGGGCCTTGTGCATGCAAAGCAAGTACTCTACCAATTGAGTTATATCCCCAGCCCAAGATTTTTGATTTCTTCAAATATTCTAGGTATTAATCCTGTCAAAAGAGCAGCTAATCAAGATTTTCCTCATTCAGTGGGTTCTCTCTTCACTTTTCTAGTTGTTTACTTTGTTTTTTTCTTTAATTTGATGCCTTCCGATTTAATAACTCTTTGCATTATATCCTGAGCTTTAGGGATCCTACTGACAAAGTCATTGCCTCTGTCTATATGCTGGAGTGTTGACCCTACATTTTCTTCCAGTAGTTGCATTGTTTCTGATCCAATTTCAAGGGTCTTTGAGCCCTTCCAGTTGACTTTTGTGCCTGGTGAGAGAGAGGGCTCTAGCATCACTCATTTCTCATATAAATTTCCAGATTCCCCAGCATTGCTTATTGAAAAGGCTGTCTCTTCTCTCGGGTATGGTTCTGGCACCTTTGTCAAGGGTCAGATGACTTCATCTGTGTGGATTTGTCACTGTGTCTTCCATTGCATTGGTCTTCGAGTCTCTCTGCTGCCAATATCATGCTGCCTTTGTCACCATGGCTCTGTGGTATAATTTGAGATTGGGTACCGTGGTGTGACCAGCATTGCTCTCATTGCTCAGTGCTGCTTTAACCATTCTGGGTCTCTTACTCTTCCGTATGACTTTTAGGACTATTTTATTGAGTTCTGTGAAGAACATCATTGAGGGCTCCATGCAGCTGACCGACGCTGTGCGTGGAGCTGTCTCATCACCGAGGTGTTATCTGAGAACTCAGACAATATCAACTGCTTTTTCTTCAGCCCCAACCGGGAGACGGTCACCTCAAGCAATGAAGACGACTCTATCTCGCTCTATGACGGCCGGGAGTGCAAACCAAACAGAATCCTATACAGTAAGAAATGTGGCATGGGCCTCATCAGATACACACATGCCATAAACAGTCACTTACAATGCTAACAAAGTGCATGATACTGTGTGTTACCTATCTTGCATGACAACAAGTATGTCAGATACATTCCTGGACATAGCAAAACGGCAGTGGCCTTGTCCATGCCACCTACATGCTAGAGTATTGACCCTACATTTTCTTCTAGCAGTTGCTTTCATTTTCTTGGTCTCTTTTAATTTATTTTGTTTATTTTTTTATTGTAAACAAATGGGGTACAACTTGTTTCTCTGTTTGTACATGAAGTAGAGGCACACCATTTGTGTAATCCTACATTTACATAGGGTAATGGTGTTTGATGCATTCTGTTGTTTTTTCCTTCCCCCCCAACTCTACCACTCCTCTTTTCCCTCTATACAGTCCCTCCTTCCTCCATTCCAGCCTCCCTCCCACCCCCCATTATGTGTCATCATCCACTTATCAGCAAGATCATCTTCCTTTAGTTTTTTGAGATTGGCTTATCTCACTTAGGATGATATCAATCCATTATGATCTGACAGAGTACAAGGTAGTATCTCCATCTTCTTGTATTTGCTAACAGTAGCTTTGTGGCATAAACCATGGTCTATTTTAGAGAAGGATCCATGTGCTGCTGAGAAGAAAGTGTATTCGTTTTTGTTGGATGGTATATTCTATTTAAGTAGGTTAAGTCTAAATTGGTGATTGTGTTATTGAGATCTATGGTTTCTTTATTCAATTTTTATTTGGACAATCTATCCAGCAGTGAGAGAGGTGTGTTAAAATTGCCTAGTATTATTGTGTTGTGGTCTATTTGATTTTCAGAATTGAGAAGGATTTGTTTGACGTACATGGATGAGCCAATGTTCGGGGCATAGATATTTATGATTGTTATGTCTTGCTGATTTATGCTTCCCTTAAGCAGTATGTAATGTCCTTCTTTATCCCTTCTGACTAGTTTTGGCTTGAAGTCCACATTATCTGAAATGAAGATGGATACTCCAGCTTTTTTGCTGTGTCCGTGTGCATGGTATGTTTTTTCCCATCCTTTCACCTTTAGTCTATGGGTATCTCTTTCTGTGACATGAGTCTCTTGCAGGCAGCAAATTGTTGGATTTTTCTTTTTAATCCAATCTGCCAGTCTATGACTTTTGATTGATGAGTTCAGGCCATTAACACTCAGGGTTATTATTGTGATGTGATTTGTATTCCCACTCATTTGACTCATTTTTGTTTTTTGACATGATTTGGTTTCTCTTTTATTTGGCTATTCCTTTAGGCTAGCTCCTCCCATTGCTGATTTGCATCATTGTTTTTCATCTCTTCCTCATGGAATATTTTGCTGACAATGTTCTGCAATGCTGGCTTTCTTTTTGTAAATTCCTTTAGCTTTTTTTTTTATCATGGAAGGATCTTATTTCATCATCAAGACGGAAAGTAAGTTTTGCTGGGAATAAGATTTTTGGTTGGCATCCATTTTCTTTCAGGGCTTGGTAAATGTTGTTCTAGGCCCTTCTAGCTTTTAGGGTCTGGATTGAAAAATCTGCTGATATTCTTATTGATTTCCCCCTGAATGTAATTTGATTCTTTTCTCTCACGGCCTTTAAAATTCTGTCTTTATTTTGTATGTTAGGTATTTTCATAATAATGTGCCTTGGTGTGGGTCTGTGGTAATTTTGTATATTTGGAGTCCTATAAGCCTCTTGTACTTGGTTTTCCATTTCATTCTTCAGATTTGGGAAATTTTCTGCTATTATTTCATTGAATAGGTTGTTCGTTCCTTTGGTTTGTTTCTCTAAGCCTTCCTCAATCCCAATAATTCTTAAATTTGGCCTTTTCATGATATCCCATAATTCTTGTAGATTCTGTTCATGATTTCTTACCATCTTTTCTGTTTGGTCAACTTTGTTTTCAAGATTAACTATTTTGTCTTCAATATCTGAGGTTCTGTCTTCCAGGTTTTCTATCCTATTGGTTATGCTTTCTATGGAGTTTTTAACTTGGTTTATTGTTTCCTTCATTTCAAGGATTTCTGTTTGGTTTTTTTTCAATATCTCTAACTCTTTATTGAAATGATCTCTTGCTTCCCGTATTTGCTCCATTAACTGTTGATTGGTGCGATCATTTAATGCCTGAATTTGCTCTTTCATCTCCTCCTTCAATGCCTGCATTTGCTCTTTCATCTCCTTGTTTGCTTCCCTGATTGTTTTAATTATGTACATTCTGAACTCCCTTTCTGACATTTCTTCTGCTGTGCTGTCATTGGGTTTTGTTGGTATAGTATCTAGGTTTGTTTGGGACATTTTCTTCCCTTGTTTTCTCATATTGATCAGATGTCAGTGGGACTTTGTGATATTGCAGAATTCTTCTATTGGCTTATAGTGTCCCTGTAGATTTCCAGTGTATCACCTTCCTGCCTTCAGTAGCCTGAAGTCTTGGAGTAACTTAATAATGCAGTGCTTCCAAGGAAAGCTGCCCCTAGCCTGCTACTGGTTCCAGGACTTGGAGCTGGCTCTGTGTGGAAAGGCTCTCACTGGGGAGCCTGCTCCCAGAAGCTGGCCTGGAAAAGCGCTTCCCGCTGGAGGGAGATGGGCTGCTTGGGGAAGTTCCTGGCTGCCCTGTCCTTGTCCCTGAAGCAACCTGTGGGCAGCAACTAGCCATGCTGCCTCAGGGACTTGAAGCTTGGTTCTGTGCAGAAAGGCTCTCACTGGGAGGCCTGCTCCGAGATGCTGGAGAATCTGGCCCTGTGGGAGGAGCCCACCGCCGGACTGTGCAGGGCTGCCTGGGGAAGACTCTAGCTGCCCTGCCCTACTCTAATAAGCCACCTGAATCCGGGCCTGCTGCCTGGGCAGAGCTTCACCGGGTAGGGGAGACTCACCCTGTGGCTCTATTTTAGTCCGAGTCTCTCAATGCCTCCCCTTCTTGAATCCTGGGTTCTGGAGGGACTGGAGGTGCAGTCACCCTCTAGTCCGCCATCTTGGATCACCTCATGGAAAAAGCCTGTGGCTGGGGGTCTGGGGGGGCAGGTCTGCCTGGAGAGGTCTCTGGCTGCCTTGCCCTGGTCCCAGAGGCTGCTTGCGGGCCGAAGGTCTCAGCTGGCTTGGGGACTTGTGGCTGGCTCTGTGTAGAAAGGCTCTCACTGGGTGGTCTGCTCCGAGAAGCTAGCCTGGACAGGCACTTCCCACCAGAGAGGGCCAGGCTGCGGGCTGCTTGGGGAAGTGGCTGCCCTGTCCTTGTCCCTGAAGCAACCTGCAGGCAGGAACTCACCGCGCTGGTTCAGGGACTTGAAGCTTGGTTCTGTGCAGAAAGGCTCTCACTGGGGGACCTGTTCCGAGATTCTGGAGAATCTGGGCCTGTGGGAGGAGCCCACTGCCAGAGTGTGCAGGGCTGCCTGGGGAAGACTCTAGCTGCCCTGCCCTACTCTAATAAGCCACCCGAATCTGGGCCTGCCACCTGGGCAGAGCTTCACCGGGTGGAGAAGACTCACCCCGTGGCTCTATTGTAGTCCAAGTCTCTCAATGCCTCCCCTTCTTGAATCCTGGGTTCTGGAGCGACTGGAGATGCAGTCACCCTCTAGTCCGCCATCTTGGATTGCTGCTTGTATTCTTGATAATTGCCATTCTAATTGGGGTGATAAGTCCATTTGACTCTGGGATCTTTGGTCGCTAATCTGCCAGGGTCACATGTGTCTATGAGGCATGCCTGTTTGTTCTTCTGATCCATAAGTGGTACATTTTGCTGCATGTGTCAACTCTGAAATGGCCAAACTTTATGACTTCCGTTCTTTTGATAAGGAACCATTTGCAACATTTAAAAAAATTTTTTATTTGTTCTAATTTGTTGGATATGACAGTACAGTGCATTTATACACAATACATAAATGGAGTACAATCTCTCTTTTCTGATTATACATATTGTAGGATCACATTGGTCCTACAGTCATACATGTACCTGAGGTAATAATGTACCTCACTCTACTATCTTTCCTTCCTCCATACTCTTTTCTCTCCCTTCACTCCCCTCTATCTAATATAAAGTAACTCTATTCTTCCCTATCCATTCCTTTATTGTGAATTAGCATCTGAATATCAGAGAAAATATTTGGCCTTTGGTTTTTTGGGTTTGGCTTATTTTGCTTTACATGATAATCTCTAGCCCCATCCATTTACCAGCTAATGCCAGAATTTCATTCTTATTTAAAGCTGAATAATAGTCCATTGTGTATATGTGCACATTTTCTTTATTCATTCACCTGTTGAAGGGTATCTAGGTTGGTTCCATATTTCAGCTGTGGTGAATTGAGCTGCTATAAATATGGATGTGGCTGCATCACTGTAGTATGCTGATTTTAAGTCCTTTGGGTATAAACTGAGGAGTGCGATAGCTGGGTCAAATTGTCATTCCATTCCAAGTTTTCTGATCTCCATACTGCTTTCCATAGTGGTTGCACGAATTTGCTTTCCCACCAGCAATGTATGAGTGAACCTTTATAAGTGAATCTTTTTTCCCACATCCTCGCAAACACTTATTGTTGCTTATATTCTTGATAATTGCCATTCTGACTGGAGTGAGATGAAATCTTAGCGTCATTTTGATTTGCATTTCTGTAATTGCTAGCAAAGTTGTACCTTCTTTGATATATTTGTTGACCAATTGCATATCTTCTTCTGTGAAGTGTCTGATGCAGTGTGATCCGACTTATGAGGGGACAGGACTCATGTGCAGCACTGATGGCAAGCTTGGACTCATCTTCAACAATGGCAGCTTCACTTGTCTCATTGGTGCATTTGAGGGAGAAGTGAGACAAACATTTTGCCAACAGCAGAACTGTCACACTACAGGGTTCATTTACTCCAGACCCTGGTTTATTATGGTTGGTTCAGAGGATGGCAATATCCATGTCTGGAATGGGTAGAGTGGTATAAAAGTAGCTGTACTGGTATAAAAGTAGTAAACACACAGGCCCCATTACCTGCTTGCAGTTCAACCCCAAGTTCATGACTTTTCAGCACGTGTTCCAACATGGCCTTTTGGTTGCCAACCATTGTTGACTGATCCTGAGCCTGCTCAGCTATTTCTGTATAGTGGGGTTGGCCAGCAGGAAAATCTCAGAGCAAACTGAGATAAGTGGGATTGGATCATTTGATTGGATGGGATTGGACAACACATTTTCACAGGGCCCTTTGGGAAATTAAATAAAAGCAAAGCTTCTTGTGTTTGCTGTTTCCTTGAGAGCTAAGTGAGGGTCTTGAATGAGACCCTTATGTTCCTCAAGCTGCACTTTGGGGTCCTCTCTGCAGCATTAGTCTGTGTTTTTGCCTGGTCTGTCTGCACCTGTATGTTGGTGACTGTCATTTTGCATGGCTTCTGTTCCTGGCTTGCAGCATTTGGGGACAGGATGCTGAAACCACAGCACTTTCAGTTTGTCTAAGGCTTCTGGCCAATTACAGGTCACTCCCATTTGATTACTATGGCTGCTTTCTTGCTGTTTTTCTTGCTTTCTCTTGAGAGGAAGAGGTTCTAGCTAGATCCAAGTTGGGATGCTCTGTATCCTGACCTTTTCTTCCCCTGAATGGCCTTCATAAGAGAAGACTGAATGGCATGTTATTTCACTAAGTTCCAAGTCACACATTTTATTTCAGATTACACTCCATGCAGATCCAGAAACTGAGGCCCAATAAGGTTACGACTTGCCTGAGTAGCTGCCAGAATAAATCAATCCATCACTGCTTCTGTTTAGCAGTGAACATAGATTGTGAATAGCTAACCCTTTATTCATTTTGTAAGCAATGACTCTTTTGACTTTTTAGTCCAACTGAAAGGGCAAGAGGCATACGCCATTCCCAAGAGTAGATTGAAATCTGCACCTGCTGTGTAGCTCTTACTTCCCAGAGTGGAGGGACTTGGAGAAACCATATAACGTGAGCTGTTACAGTCCTGTTGGATTCAGCCCTGAGATGCAAGGATAGTTCAACAGATACCCTGACTTTTCAGGGTAGAAAAGTTCACATTAGGAACCCTTTGAGACAGTGCTTGAACTGGGTTAACAAGAAAGGCTGTGTAAATTGCATATCTGTAATGAGAGAAAGGCCTTTCCATCAGTAGGAAAACCATGAGCATCTGGGTTTTTGAATGTTCAAAGCTGAGGCACCATGTCCTTTGGAAACGTGCTACCTCACAGCCTCTCCTTCAGGTCCTGAGGCAGCAGAGTTGTGGGAGGAATAGAAAAAATTCAGCTGGAAGTAAGGCTAGCAGAGAAGGGAGAGAGAGACTAAACACTGGCCCGCGGGGATGTATTGCTGGAGACTGGAGGTATTTGAGCTCTCCTCAGTGGGAATGTACTGCTTGCAATTCTCTGAAGAGTTAGGGCCAAAGTCACTGCTTTGTATGTGACAGAGACATGGCATTACTCAACCATCTGCCAGTGGGCATATTTTAAAGAATTATTTCATGTTTCAATCATAATTATAGTTCTTTAAGGATAATTTTGGGAATTTTGAAGAATCAGTTGGCCACTCGGATGTTACCACTGTTCATCTTTAGGGGTGAAATATTCCTCTAGACATTTTTGTGCATAGGTTTTTGGCATTTACTTAGTTGTCTCTCTACTGTATATACAACTTTTTGTCCCTTTTGTACTTTACATGTACACATTTTCCATGTTAACAGTCTTAAACAGAAAAAAGAAAAAGAATGTCATTGGTATGGTGATAGGAATCACATGGAACCTATGTATCACTTTTGGTAACATGGCCATTTTGACAATAGTAATTCTACCTTTCCAAGAGTATGGACTATATTTCCAAATTCTGAGGTATTTTTCAATTTCTTCAGTGTTTTCTGATTTTCACTGTAGCGTTTTTTCACCACATAGTTATATTTATTCCTAAGTACTTTTTGAGGTTATTGTTCATGTATTTGTTTTCTTGATTTCTTTCTCAGCAGATTGATTATTGGAGTATAGGAAAACTATTGATTTTTATAGGTTGACCTTAAGTCCTGCTACTTTTCTGAAAATTTGAATCAGCTCCTGATGTCTTCTGGTGGAGGTTTTTGGTCTCCAGGTATAAAGTCATGTTATCAGCAAACAGTTTGACTTCTTTTCTTAATGGCATCTTTCAGTTTACTTCTCTTTCCTGATTTCTCTGTCTAGAATTTCAAGATTTATATTGAATAGGAGTAGTGAGAATGAACATTCTTATCTTGTTTGTGATTTTAGAGGAAATGGTTTTGGTTTTTCTTCTGTTCAGTATGATGTTGGTTTGGGGATTGTCATGTACAACTTCACAATGCTAGGTCCTTCTATCTCTAGTTTCTCCAGTGTTTTTATATGAATGGATGCTGGATTTTTTCCAAGACTTTTCTGGAGATGATCATGTGATTTTTATTGTATTTGAGTGATGAATTACATGTATTAATTTGTGTCTGTTGAACTACTCTTGCATCTTAGCGCTAAATCCAGCTTTATTATGGTGTCATTCTAATTGTGATTTTAAATTTGGATTGAGTCGTAACTGCTAGCATTCTATTGAAGATTTTTGCATCAGTTTTATCACAGTTTTGGTCTGTAGATTTCTTTTCTTGATGTGTCTTTGTCTGGTTTTGGCATCAGAGTGATACTGGCTTAAAGAGTTTTGGAATTTTCTAGTTCATGGAATAATTTGAGGAGGATTGGTGTTAGGTCTTCTTTAAGGTCTGGTAGAAATTTGCTGAGATTTCATCCTCTCCTGGGCTCTTTGTTGGAAGGCTTTTAATTGCTGTTTTGAACTCATTGCCTGATATTGGTCTGTTTAGGGTTTTCTATATCCTCTCAGTTCAATTTGGGTAGGTCATATATATCTGGAAATTTGCCAATATCTTCTAGAATTTTGGATTTATTGGAATATGTTTTCTAAATAGTTCGTGATGGTCCTCTGGATTTCAGTAATCTCAGATGTAATATCTCCATTCTCACCTCTAACTTTGCTGATTTGGGGCTTTGTCATTTTTTTGATTAGTTTTGCTAAGGTTATCAACTCTTGTTTATCTTTTCAAAAAATCAACTTTTTGGTACACTGACCCTTAGTATTATTTTTCTGATTTTCAATTTTATTAATTTCAGCTCTGATCTTATCTCCAATCTTCTACTGACTTTGGAATTGGTTTGTTTCTGCCTTCGTAGGGCCTTGAGATGTAACATTAGACTGTTTATTTGGTGTCTTTCTGTTTGTTTACTTTAATGTGGGCACTTAATGCCATAAGCTTTTTTTTTTTTTTTTTTTAGCACCAACTTCATAGTCTCCCACAGATTTTCGTATGTTGTGTTGCTCTTCTCCTTTGATTCTAGGAATTTGTAATCTCTCCTCTCACTTCCCATATGATCTATTCCTAATTTAAAAGAATATTATTCAATCTCCATGAGCTTATTTGGTGTCTGTAAGTTTTCTTGCTGTTGATTTCTGATTTAAATTCATTTTCATCTGATAAGGTGTATGAGATAAAATTAATATTTTTTATTTTCTAAGACTTGTTTTGTGTGCTATAATCTGATCTATTTAGAAGCATTTCAATGAGCTGCTGAGAAGAAAGTGAATTTAGCTTTTGTTGGGTGAAATATTACATATAGTGTGTTAGGTCCAGTTGATTTATAGTATTATTTGGGTCAGAAGTGTCTTTATTGGTTTTATCTCTGAATGATATTTATCTTGTTGAGAAGGGCAGTTGAATTCACCATGTATTATTGTATTGATGTCTATCTGTGACTTAAATTCAAGAATTTTTTAATTATGTAAATGAGTGTGTGGACATTTGGGGCATAAAAAATTTACTATTATTGTATCTTCTTGTTGGGTGTTCCCTTTAGCAGTAGGTAGTGACCTGCCTTGTCTCTTCTGATTAATTTTTGCTTGAAATATGCTTGTTAGATATGAGAGTCTTTTTTTTCAGACTCCTTTGCCTTTTTTTCAGACTCCACTTAGTTCAATTATTCTCCAGGTCTTGCATATTGTAATACTGAGTCTCGGAGCATTTATCTTTTCACCTCCTCAGTCCCTCTTTTCTTTTGAGGAGATTGGGACTCACAGCCTAGCTCGCTGCTGGCATCTTCTCCACTTAGAGGCATGCATTTGTGTGAATGTGGACTTGCTCAAATGCTGACTTATTATCTGACTCAGATGCTGGTTTGTAAGCTTTACCAATCAAGGTCCTTATAATGGAGTGGGTGTTCTATTCATATGCAGAAAAGGTTTGTGTGTGTGTGTGTGTGTGTGTGTGTGTGTGTGTGTCCTTTCCATTAGGATACAGAAATCCTGGGTTGATGTGTCCTGATCAAGTAGATCAGATGATGCACTGCTCAAGGCTCCCAAGTCTAAGGGGATTTACCCCAACTCTTCTAAATTCTTCAGGTGATGCTGATACACTTATCGGGATTCTATAGTCAATTCCACATCATTAAGGGAGATACACACCTTCATAAAGCTATGTGAGAACATGTGTTCATGCATCTCCTCAGGAGAACATGCAAACCTACATTTCCATGCACATCTCTGTGTGACTACATACACATTCACTGCTGTGTGCAGAGGCAAGTTTTCCAGGCCTTGTCTGAAAGCGTTTGTCTCTCACACACACACCATGAAGAGGCCTGATGCTGGCACCCCAGTTTGACTCTGAGAAGCCTTACCATGAGGGTGGCACAGACTCTGATGCCTTGGTGCTCACAGTGTGCACACTGAGGTGAGACTGTGGGTTAGTGAGTGGTGAAGCCAGGTCAGCTTCCTGCCAGGGCTCTGGAAAAACTCAGGGACAGGGCTTTTCTGCTGATGTGATAAGACACTATGTCCTTAGTGAGTTTTTGGAAGGGGTGACTTTTTAGTGAGCACTCAAAGGATTGTAGGCACAGATCTGTGTTCAGGTATTTGCTGACACTTGTTTTGTGTGACCTTGGATGGTAACTTAAGCTTTCTAAGGCTCAATTGGGTCACTAGTAAAATGGACATGAACACCCCTCTCCTCGCCGTGGGTTCCTGAGTATTAACCAAGTAGATCAGGATTCATTTAGCACAAGCTGACACAGAATAGGTGATGAATGTATTATGGCTGGTATTATTCACTGGTCACAGCAGTGTGAGGTTCCCCTGGCCCTCATCCCAGCACTTCAGCATCTGTCTCTAGCTAGATGAGTAGTCTGCTCTCTTCCTTCTCCCACCACCTGTTCCCCTCTTTCCTGCTCCTAGTCACCACTTCCCCTAGTCCCACCCCTCCCACTGGACCCTCCCCTGGCTCCTACCCACCCCTCACTGGGCCTGCTCACCCTGCCCTGGCACAGCCGTGGTTCAGCGTGGCAGGAAGCTCATGGTGAAGTTTGGTGGGACCCTGGCAAAATCGTCATGATTCAAGAACAACTTTATGTCCTGCAGCTCCAGGGAACACTTGAAGCGGAAGTTCTGCATGATGGTGGTGAGGAAGAGAAAGAGCTCCATGGTAGCCAGGCCTTCTCCCAAGCAGCTCCTCTTTCCTGGGGAGGAGAGGAGGACAGGTGGAGGTGAAGCCAAGTGTTACTGCAGACCTTTCCCAGTTCCAGATCCATGCTGCATTCTCCCTGGGAGGAAAGGCTGCTCTACTCTGGCCTGAGAGAGTAAGAGAAGGCTCCACTCCTCTCTGAGTGTCAGTTTCCCTGGTACATGGGATGGGGTTGTCCATGGAGGGCTATAGCAATGGGGCCATGCATCGTTCCCCAAATAAATTCTCATATATGGCCTATGTGCTGTCTTCTCCTTTCTAAGCATCTAAAGATCTGTGTGTGTGTGTGTGTGTGTGTGTGTGTGTCTGTGTGTCTGTGTGTCTGTGTGTCTGTGTATGTGTGTATTTCCTTGGAAGGAACTCTTTCTTACTGTGAACCTTGATTTCCTTCATGTTGGAAAGGGTTTTTACTTTTCTCTGTGGCCTGGAAAAAGACACTTGGTGCTTGGGAGTGATGGGGGTTGCAAGTAGTTGTCTCAAGTGGCAAGAGGAACTTCTCAGCTAGAGAAAAATGCTGGGCTCAGGCAGGGTGGAGATCTGGGATGAGGGAAGTCCAGGTGGGTGTGAGCCGCCTGGTCTCTTACCCATGGAAAAGGGCACATGAGCATCAACCTTCTTCAGCTGCCCCTTGTCATTCAGGAAGTGCTGGGGGTTGAAATCATCAGAGGTAGAGAAGAACCTGGGGTCACTCAGCAGGGAGCCCAGCATACAGATCACATCAGTGCCCTAGCAGGTGAGAGGAAGTGGGATTTGACAAGGTGAGATGTATGTACCGAAGGCAGTGAAGTGTTATTTGGGGATGGAGGGAATTTTGTGGTGGAGGTGAAGGGAAATGGGAAGTGAGGTACTTGGGGTCTTCTCTGGGAGAGCTTTGTAGGACATGAGCCTACTGTCACTCAGGAAGTTCAGAGAAGATGGGGTGTGTGTCCTAGGACAGGAGGTCAGGGCATATCCTGCTCATGTCTCTAAAGGAAGCAAGTTGGGAGGACTTGGAGGTTCATGTGCTCTGAGAGAGAAGATTTGTGGACTGGGGTGAGTTTTCCAAAGCATTAAGTGTGGGGGAGACATGGGGAGCAGGAATCTGTAGGTGGGAACCATGAAGGCACATGGTGATTGAGGAATTCCTTGAGTATTAGAGTATTGTATTAGAGGCCTGGAAAGCCTCCAATTGGGAGGGAGTGCTGGGGTCCCAGGAGGTGAGTTGGAGTCCTGCTGTGTGGGGCAGGCCAGCACCTTGGGTAGGAAGAATTCCCGAAATCTGGTGTCCTTGGTGACCCTGTGAGCCATGGCGAAGGGGCCCACATTTGCGAATCTTTGTATTTCGTGGATCACTGCCTGTGTGTAGGGCATCTTTGTTCGGTCCTCACAGCTGGGCTGCCGGTTCCTGCCAATCACCTGGTCAATCTCCTCACGGACCTTGGCTGGAGGTTAAGGCAAAATGTGTTTAAGTATCCAGGGACCTCAGAGCATGGAAGGTGGTCCATCCCCACTCTGTGAACCTGGATGCATGACAAGCATCTACTGATCAGATGCACTTACATCATTCAAAACGAAAACCAGTGACACATATTTTTGTCTAGTACCACATTAACCTCTCCCCTTCCCTGGTTAGAATCAAAGGGGTGGGATGTGGGAGGGACCTTAGGTGGTATATGGGAGGCATCAAACCCCAGAGCTGGAGCACAGGAGCCTTTCCCCAGCTGTGTCACAGTCCCAGGCCACCACCCAGGTCATCAGCATGGGGCTTTCCCTTCTGCTTACCGAGCACTCTGGGGTTCCCTGCTCACCGCGCATGCTCCGCAGGGCCTCGATGAGGAAGTCTGCCTCCTGCAGGATGCGATGCTCAGTGCCCCACTTCCCCACGCCAAGTTCCCGCAGCACGTGGAGGCAGAAGCGCTTGAGTTGCTTGGTGCGCTCCCCCGTTGCTGAAGGCCACACTTGGGGTGTGAGCACACGGAGGGCAGAGGTCACTCAGAGGCTCCCGCCATCCATGACCCACCCCCTGGAGGCTCCCGAGGTTAATGCAGTGGGACAAAGACGGATCCAGAGGGAGCGTGAGGCAGCCTCATGGTTACAACTCAGAGCCCACGTCAGACACACCCAGAAAGAGGAGACGGCCTGGGAGGGGACAGTCAGGAGAAGAGACCCAGGCAAAACAGAGAGGTGGAGAGAAAGAGGTGCAGAGACACACCACGGTGGGGAAGGAAGGAGAAGGAAGGGGGAGAGGGCTGAATGAAGTGAAGGGAGACTGTGGGAGCTGGAGGAGACACAGGAGCTGGGCAGGTTGTAGGGCAGCAGCACATGGCTGAGTTAGGCTCCCTTGCTAAGGCTTCTGTGGGGTGGTTTCCAGTGAGCAGCCAAGGACACAAACACTGATTCAGTTGTGTACCAGGGTCACAAACATTTGCTTGTGCACATGTGACCAGTGACGCAACCTGTTGACCTTGTGCCTCTCTGGCCTCCATATAAGATAAGCCTATGGGAATGGCTTGGGGAGTGGACCAGGGGCTGGCTAGGGGCCAAATGGAACTGGCTGGTGGCTGACTAAACGTTGCTGCTGCCTCTGAATAAAGCAGGTCGACTCTCCCAACAGTGTCTTGCATCTTCTTCCAGCTGCAGGACTCCTAAGTCTCTTTTCCTGGGTGTGTGCTCCTCCCTGACAATATTGTAAACAGCTGGAGGAGATGGAAAAATGAGGACAGAGAAACTGAGTGCCTGGGAGAGGAGACAGGGCACAAGTAGACAGAGGAAGCAGACGTGGTGTGAGATTCTGACCGAAGATGAGGAAGGGAGGAAAAGGGAGAAAGAGACACAGGGAGTCACAGAAGGTAAGGATGGCAAAAAGATAAAAACTTCCTATAACTTTAGAAGGGCAGGATGCCAATAGAGAAATGTTGAGATCTTCTAGATAATGGGTCAGTCCAAGTGCAGAAGAGACATGTCCTGAGAGGGAAGAGGGAGATAGGAAGAGTGAGGGAGGGAGAAATGGGGACACAGAAAGCTTAAGGCAGTCCAGAGTGAACGCAGGAAGAGGCAACAATGGATCGGGATGTGGAGAAGAGCAATGTCTCTACAACCTGGAGGGGCAGGTGGGTTAAAGCAGAAAGCTGGGGAAACTAAGGATACCATATACACCTGCCCACATTACCCCACACCGTGTCCCCCTCACCATAGCCTTTGAAGAGGTGGTCAAAGGTGGCCTGCTGGCCTCTCCCACTGAACTCCTCAGTCTGATCCACCAGCGCCTCCTTAACCGTATCATATCCAACAACACCACAACTCAGCAAGTCGCCAAGTGGATGGTGAACACGGGGCCATAGTGCATGCTCATTGTTTGCGGGTGGGTGTGTTGGTTAGAGTGTTATTCCCTGTATTGGTCCAGTTCCTTCATGTCAGGGTCTGGGTTGCAATTCTCCAAGACTCTGACAGTCAAGGGGTTAAAATCCCAAGACCTGGAATTTCTGGTGAGAAACTTGCTGCTGAACCTGTAAAATCTGCAAAAGTGTCCTCAGAATCTGACTCATCGTTGTTGACCCTGTGCCACAGAGCCACTGTGGACCTGGGCAGCCCACCAGTTCCACCCACCTCCCTGCCCGGTGTCACCTTCAGGAGGCTGTTGTACATCTCATTCTTTTCCAGCTGCAGGACGTTTTCAATGATGTGCAGTGCAGTGGGACCTGGAGGCAGCTTCCCCTGGAGACTCCTCTGCTTCCAGACAGACGTCAACACCATCACACTCAGGCAGGCCAGCAAAGCCACCAGAAGCAGCTCAGAGTCCAGCATGGTGGTAGAGTTACAGGTAGGTGTGATGGCTGTAGTGGTTTGCACTTATTGACTCTGGGATAAAACTATGACCTTTGCTTCTGTTTATGCAGCTCTTCAGACAGGAAAGGTTCAGAACATTTGTGTCTGAACCACCCCCTCTGTCATGAACCTTGACTAGTGTGGAGAGTGGATGAACCCCTGGTCATCTGCTGATCCTGGGGTGGTGGCAAAAGTCAAGCCTGGGAAGTATTCCACACCAGACGTGAGGATGTGATCAGCCTTGACTCTTGGCTCTGACGGTAACAGTTATCAGAAGTCACAGGACATTCTAACTAGAGTGAGATGTATGACTACATGAATGGTGTGACTCTACCACATGTACAACCAGAGAAATGAAAAGGTGTACCCCATTGGCATACAATGAATCAAAGTGCATTCTGCCATAATGTGTAACTGAATAGAAAGAAATGATTAAAGAAACAAACAAACAAAAAGAGTAGTCCCATAACTTCTGGAGATTCCTGGGTGTGGCAGGATGTTCCTAGCCCTGCAGCAGTAGTATAGCTGCAAATTATGTTTCTAGCTCTGTAAGTTTTTAGTGCACAGAGAAGCCTCTTGATAACTCAAAAGACTTGACAATTTACAATGCCCCTACACTTTAACTTCATGATAATGAGACCCCATAATAAACTTGCAGAGCTAGTTCGAGGTCACTGTTCCTTCATCAGAGTGCAGTGTCTCACCTGACCCCAGTTTTACTTGGTAATGTCTCTGTATTTTCTTCGTTTCTGTGTTTTTCTCCATCTTTATTAACCCATACATGAAATCCTTTGTTGATGCTGCACAGGTCAAGGCAGACTTGGTTACAAAATTGTGACCAAGAAGAAGGTTAACAGGTAGTGGGGCTCCAAGTTGAATTCACAGCACTGGAGTAAGAGGTGTCTCAAGCCTGTTGATATATGGAGTTAGGAGATCAATTGCAGAAACGAGGACATTATTTGCATGTCTGATTACCCATGCTTTGCATATGTGGTACCAGATTGAGAAGAGACCTCACCAGTGTGGATTTTGTGACCTATGATTGAATTGAAATTCTGGGTTTTCTTGAGATTTTAAATGATGTGATATTGGATTCAGGGTTCTTTCATTGACCTAACTTTGGGGACTCAGGAGTGTGAACCGATGGTAATGCACTGGAGGATGTGTTAGAAAGTTTCAGAACTGAGGATGTGAAGTCCCTAGGAGAAGAAGGTTATGGAAAGACCAGTAGGATCCTGTAGTCAGCACGGGAGCCCAGGTTTGTAGCCCTTTGCTTTTGGTCCTGTGCTCACTCTTGAATGTCAGACTCTTCATGAGACCCTCAAGGTGAAGTCAGGTGGGTTTCACAGAATTGAGGACCCTCAGTAGTCACGTGAGGCTGGGAGAGGGGTAGAGATCAGAGTCACATGTCACTGGAACTTGTGCAGAACTGGAGAAGTCAGGTGTCGGTCAGTAGGAAGAAAGATCATGAATAGGGTTGAAAGTCACACATGTCCACGTGTTTTAATTTACCAAGAACTCCACTGGGTTCCCACCCGGAATCTTAGGTAAGCTCGCTAAATTCATTTGACCATTTCTGTTATTCACGTTATCATTTTTATTATTCTTGCCCTTTTACATATGAGTGTACTGAGGACAGAAAAAGAAAAAATAACTCAATACAAAATGAAAACATTCTCTACACTTTGCTGTTTCAAACTGTTGATGTGGATGATCACTGCATATGCCTGACTGTCTTTTCCGCTTTTTCCTGGGCTCTGCCTCCCATAGAGAGGGCAGGGACTAGGGGTTTTTATGACCTTTCCCTTTTTGCATTGCTCACTGAGTTGCCACCTGGAGTGGCCTAAAACTGAAGGTGGTGGAAATAGCTCTCAGAGTCCCATCTGACTAGTAAAAAGTGGGATGGAATGGGAAGTATTGTACCTTGGTGTTTTGTCTAGAAGGAAGTGATGAACACACACCCAGGGTGGTTCTGAGAGGGGTGTCCTGGCAGCTGGTCCTTAGCTCTAATCTGGCCTTTGGGTCTCTGTTAGGTGCTGTCTGCTCCTGAGATTGTAGATGGGCACACCCCCGTGGCTGGTCACCTGATGACCTCTGCTGGGAGAGTGGATCTCAGGAGCCTCCTGAGAACCTGTACATAGGTCAGGGTATCAAAGCCTCCTCAGCCTCCCAAGCTCTGTTGCCTGTGGGAAGCCATCTGTGACTAACAAATAAAATCAGTCGTGGTGGATCCATCAGACACCAAACTCTGGCTTTCAGGAACTCTCAGTCATGAAAGATTGTTTCAGATGGCCTGAAGTATGTGGTTCCCATTCCAGAATTTGCATGTCTAGATGTGTCACATGACACACTAGAGGAAAATGGCTTCCTTAATTCCACCCCATCCTGTTTCTCATGGAAGAAGGTCCTACCAGTTCCCCTTTGGTCTATAGCACTGTAAATAAACCAAGCACAGGCTCCATTTTTTTGTTAGAGCCAGATCTTAGCATGGCTCAATCTTACACTCCCTAATTCTAAAATTATAATTGTCTCCTGTGGTTTTATTCTAGTAAATAAATTTGTTAGCAATTAATATACATCCTGCCCATCCCTCTGACAGAAACACTTTCCCTCACCTAACGTGTGAGGAGAGCTGCCCATGAATGCAGCCTTCCCAGGTTGAAACCCATGTGTAATCACGCCAGCCTGATCAGGTTCCTGACCCACTCAGCTGGACACAAGAGCCACCAGCTGTCAAAGGGAAAGCAAGTTGTCCTGCCCTCCATGCCTCTGACTTGAATCCCCCAGGTACCAACTTCTCTGTTGCTGTTTCACTGATGTCCTCCTAGGTATACCTGGGCCACAGGGTAGCACTTGCCAGGACAGCACGGTGACATTTACTGTTGTCTCCTAGGCTCCCACAAGAGCCAGCCTCAGCACAGCCTCCTAAAGATGACCCCGCAGCTTAGCTCCCCACATGCCAGTTGAGAACCAAGCACTTTTCAAACACCAGTTACTATGCAGCCTCAGGTCAGTGACGTTCAGGCAGCTCTGCTGTCCCACAGAAGTCTCTGTGTACTTGGCCTACTGTGTTTCTCTCTCCATCTGTGTTACCCCTTTCCTCTGTGAGGACCCGTGCTTGGCTACTGTCCCACTGCCATCGGCCTGGCTCAGATGGTCTCTGCCTTGTCTTTGTTCAGTGCACCCAAATTTCTGAGTCTCTGGGGGACTCTGACTGTCCAGTGTTAAACTTCACTCAACTTCCTCTTTCACCCACCCTGCTGAATCCTGAGCACTGGAGCAACTGGGAGTGCAGGCTTCCTCCAGTCCATCATCTCAACTCTCCAGCTTCTCTTTTTAGAAGTCCCCAGGGCCCTGGCACTGGAACCAATGTTGCTATGACCAAGGCAGCTAGTGTGCCCAGTTTGCATCCCAGCCCCAAACTTGACCTTGATTGTGGGACCGTTGGCCCTGCTGTGAGAGTCTCAGGCAATGGATGAAGTTCACCTGCCTTCCTCGTGTCCATCTGTTGTATCTTAATTGAATCCTCAGACCAGTTGGATATCTTGAGGGGGGAGAAGTAAAGTTTTGTTCCTCTGTAGTGTCACTGGGAAAAACTGGTTGATGGATATTTGAGAAATCTCTATGTCATTTTTGTGAATCTTTAATTATCTCATAATAAAGAGACATATAAAATAGAATTCATTCTCTTCATTATCATTTAAATTCTTTTCATTGATGTGTGGACTTTTAGTTTTGTCCTGTTCCTTGTACAACCTTTGAATTTTCTGTGCTCTTGTTTTTATAACTCCTAAGCTGGCCAGACAGTAGAGCATAAATTCTCAAAACTTTGTGTTTTCTCATATGAATGGCAGGCTACAAATCAACCTCTAAGCTTTTGCTGAATCCCATGGAAAAAGAAAGTGTACTTCTTCCCTCTTTAACCTTTCAAAGGTTGTTTTATGTCTTGTAGTTCTTTTGCCTTTGTAGGTAAATTTTCCAAGATGTGTACAAACCCACAACAAAAACCTATTGAGTTTAATTGTGTGAAACCCACAGAGCAGTTTGTATGAGGTGGCTCTTTTTCTTTTTTTGTGATGCTGGGGATTGAACCCAGGGCGTTGTGCATGCAAGGCAAGCACTCTGCCAACTGAGCTATATCCTCAGCCCCAAGGTGGCCTCTTTATTCTACTGAAATTTCAGATTTGTGAATGTGGCCTTCTGTCCACTTCTTACCAATGGACTGATGTTTCACCAGTATTTAGAGTTTTCAGCATACTCATTGTCTGCAGCTGTTGCTATATTTGTACTGAAGTATATTTTTTTCAATTCATTTTTATTGTAAGCAAATGGCATACATCTTGTTTCTCTGTACATGAAGTAGAGGCATACCATTTGTGTAATCATATATTTAACTAGGGTAATAGTTTTTGATTCATTCTGTTATTTTTTTCTTCCCCCGCACCCCTCCCACCACTCTTGTCCTTTTATACAGTCCCTCCTTCCTCCATTCTTGCCCCCCTCCCACCCCCCACTTTGTGTCATCATCTGCTTATCAGCAAGATCATTTGTCCTTGGGTTTTTTGAGACTGGCTTATCTCACTTAGCATGATATTCTCCAATTTCATCCATTTGCCTGCAAATGCCATAATTTTATCATTCGTCATGGTGGAGTCATATTCCATTGTATATATATGCCACAGTTTCTTTATCCATTCATCAACTGAAGGGCATCTAGGTTGGTTCCACAAACTGGCTATCATGAATTGAGCAGCTATGAACATTGATGTGGCTGTATCTCTGTAGTATGCTGATTTTAAGTCCTTTGGGTATAGGCCAAGGAGTGGGATATCTGGGTCAAATTGTGGTTCCATTCCAACCTTTCTGAGGAATCTCCACACTGCTTTCCAGAGTGGCTGCACTAATTTGCAACCTCACTAGCAATGTATGAGTGTACCTTTTTCCCCACATCCTCGCCAACACCTATTGTTGCTTGTGTTCTTGATAATCGCCATTCTAATTGGGGTGAGATGAAATCTTAGGGTAGTTTTGATTTGAATTTCTCTTATTACTAGAGATGTTGAACATTTTTTCATATATCTGTTGATTGCTTGTACATCTTCTTCTGTGAAGTGTCTGTTCATTTCCTTAGCCCTTTTGTTGATTGGATTATTTGTATTCTTGGTGTAGAGTTTTTTGAGTTCTTTATAGATTCTGGAAATTAGCGCTCTATCTAAAGTATGAGTGGCAAAGATATTCTCCCACTCTGTAGGCTCTCTCTTCACATTACTGATAGTTTCCTTTGCTGAGAGAAAGATTTTTAGTTTGAATCTATCCCAGTGGTTGATTCTAGCTTTTATTTCTTGTGCTATGGGAGCCCTGTTAAGGAAGTCTGATCCTAAGCCAACAAGTTGAAGGCTTGGACCTACATTTTCTTCTATAAGATGCAGGGTCTCTGGTCTGATTCCAAGGTCCTTGATCCATTGTGAGTTGAGTTTTGTGCAGGGTGAGAGATACGGATTTAGTTTCATTCCTTTGCATATGGATTTCCAGTTTCCCAGCACTATTTGTTGAAGTGGCTATCTTTTCTCCTTACATATTTTTGGCACCTTTGTCTAGTATGAGAAAATTGTATTTATTTGGGTTTGTGTCCATGTCCTCTATTCTGTACTATTGATATACCTGTCTATTTTGGTACCAATACCAAGTCATTTTTGTTACTATTGCTTTGTAGTGTAGTTGAAGATCTGGTATTGCGATACCCCCTGCATCGCTTTTTCTACTGAGGATTGTTTTAGCTATTCTGGGTTTTTTATTCTTCCAGATGAATTTCATAATTGCTTGCTCTATTTCTGTAAAGTACATCATTGGGATTTTAATTGGAATTGCATTGAATCTGTATAACACTTTAGGTAGTATGGCCATTTTGAGAATATTAATTCTGCCTATCCAAGAACATGGGAGATCTTTCCATCTTCTAAGGTTTTCTTCAATTTCTTTCTTTAGTGTTCTGTAGTTCTCATTGTAGAGGTCTTTCACCTCCTTTGTGAGATTGACTCCCAAGTATTTTATTTTCTTTGATGGTATTGTGAATGGGGTAGTTTTCCTAATTTCTCTTTCTGAAGATTCATCACTTATGTATAAAAATGCATTGGATTATGAGCATTGATCTTGTAACCTGCTACTTTACTGAATTCACTTATGAGTTCTAAGAGTTTTCTGGTGGAATTTCCAGGTTCCTCTAAATATAGAATTATGTCATCAGCGAACAGGGATAGTTTGTGTTCTTCTTTTCCAATTCCTATCCCTTTAATTTCTTTGGTTAGTCTAATTGCTCTAGCAAGAGTCTCAAGAACAATGTTGAATAGAAGTGGTGAAAGAGGGCATCCCTGCCTTTTTCCAGTTTTTAGGGGGAATGCTTTCAGTTTTTCACCATTTAGAATGATATTGGCCATGAGCTTAGTGTAGATGGCCTTTACAATGTTAAGGAATGTTCCCACTACCCCAATTTTTTCTAGTGTTTTGAGCATGAAGGGATGCTGTATTTTATCGAATGCTTTTTCTGCATCTATTGAAATAATCATGTGATTCTTAACTTTTAGTCTGTTGATATGGTGAATGACATTTATTGATTTCCAGATGTTGAACCAACCTTGCATCCTTGGGATAAAACCCACTTGATCGTGGTGCACTATCTTTTTAATATATTTTTGTATGCAATTTGCTAAAATTTTGTTGAGAATTTTTGCATCGATGTTCATTAAGGATATTGATCTGAAATTTTCTTTCCTCGATGTGTCTCTGTCTGGTTTAGGTATCAGGGTGATATTGGCTTCATAGAATGAGTTTGGGAGGGTTCCCTCCTCTTCTATTTCATGGAATACTTTGAGAAGTATTGGAATGAGCTCTTCTTTAAAGGTTTTGTAGAACTCGGCTGAGAATCCATCTGGTCCCAGACTTTTCTTTGTTGGTAGGCTTTTGAAGACCTCTTCTATTTCATTGCTTGAAATTGATTTATTTAAGTTGTGTGTGTTCTCCTCGTTCAGTTTAGGTAATTCATATGTCTCTAGGAACTTGTTGATGTCTTCGAGGTTTTCTGTTTTGTTGGAGTATTTATTTTCAAAATAGCTTCTAATTATGTTTTGTATTTCACTCGTGTCTGTTGTGATATTTCCTTGTTCATTCTTAATTTTAGGAATTTGAGTTTTCTCCCTCTTTCTCCTTGTTCGTGTGGCTAAGGGTTTATCAATTTTGTTTATTTTTCAAAGAACCAACTATTCTTTTTTTAATTTTTCTGATTGTTTCTTTTGCTTCAATTTCATTGATTTCGGCTCTGATTTTAACTATTTCCTGTCTTCTACTACTTTTGGTGTTGGTCTGCTCTTCTTTTTCTAGGGCCTTGAGCTGTATTGTTAAGTCATTTATTTGTTGATTTCTAGTTCTTTTGTTGAATGCGCCCCATGAAATAAATCTTCCTCTAAGTACTGCTTTCATAGTGTCCCAGAGATTTTGATATGATGTGTCTTTGTTCTCATTTACCTCTAAGAATTTTTTAATTTCCTTCCTAATATCTTCTGTTATCCATTCATCATATAATAGCATATTGTTTAATCTCCAGATGTTGGAATAGTTTCTGTGTTTTACTCTTTCATTTATTTCTAACTTCAATCCATTATGATCTGATAGAATACATGCTAGTGTCTCTATCTTCTTGTATTTGCTAACATTAGCTTTGTGGCATAATATATGGTCTATTTTAGAGAAGGATCCATGTGCTGCTGAGAAGAAAATGTATTCACTCTTGGTTGGATGGTATATTCTATAAATGTCCGTTAAGTCTAAATTATTGATTGTGTTATTGAGATCTATGGTTTCTTTGTTCAATTTTTGTCTGGAAGATCTGTCCAGTGGTGAGAGAGGCGTGTTAAAATCACCTAGTATTATTGTGTTGTGGTCTATTTGGTTTCTGAAATTGAGAAGGATTTGTTTGACATACATAGATGAGCCACTGTTTGGGGCATAGATGTTTATGATTGTTATATCTTGCTGATTTATGCTTCCCTTAAGCAGTATGAAATGACCTTCTTTCTCCCTTCTGACTAACTTTGACTTGAAGTCCACATTATCGGAAATGAGGATGGATACTCCAGCTTTTTTGCTGAGTCCATGTGCATGGTATGTTTTTCCCCATCCTTTCACCTTTAGTCTATGGGTATCTTTTTCTATGAGGTGAGTCTCTTGCAGGCAACATATTGTTGGATCTTTCTTTTTAATCCAATCTGCCAGTCTATGTCTTTTGATTGATGAGTTCAGGCCATTAACATTCAGGGTTATTATTGTGATGTGACTTGTATTCCCAGTCATTTGACTCATTTTTGTTTTTTTGACATGATTTGGTTTCTCCTTTATTTGGCTATTCCTTTAGGCTAGTTCCTCCCATTGCTAATTTGCATCGTTGTTTTTCATCTCTTCCTCATGGAATATTTTGCTGAGGATGTTCTGTAATGCCGGCTTTCTTTTTGTAAATTCCTTTAGCTTTTGTTTATCATGGAAGGATCTTATCTCATCGTCAAATCTGAAAGTAAGTTTTGCTGGGTATAAGATTCTTGGTTGGCATCTGTTTTCTTTCAGGGCTTGTTGGTAAATGTTGTTCCAGGCCCTTCTAGCTTTTAGGGTCTGGATTGAAAAATCTACTGATTTTCTTATTGGTTTCCCCATGAATGTAATTTGATTCTTTTCTCTCGTGGCCTTTAAAATTCTGTCTTTATTTTGGATGTTAGGTATTTTTATAATAATGTGCCTTGGTGTGGGTCTGTTGTAATTTTGTATATTTGGAGTCCTATAAGCCTCTTGTACTTGGTTTTCCATTTCATTCTTCAAATTTGGGAAATTTTCTGCTATTATTTCATTGAATAGATAGATTGTTCATTCCTTTGGTTTGTTTCTCTAAGCCTTCCTCAATCCCACTAATTCTTAAATTTGGCCTTTTCATGAATCCCATAGTTCTTGTAGATTCTGTTCATGATTTCTTACCATTTTTTCTGTTTGGTCATCTTTGTTTTCAAGATTAAATATTTTGTCTTCAATATCTGAGGTTCTGTCTTCCAGGTGTTCTATACTATTGGTTATGCTTTCTATGGATTTTTTAACTTGGTTTATTGTTTCCTTCATTTCAAGGATTTCTGTTTGTTTGTTTTTTTTCAATATCTCTAACTCTTTATTGAAATGATCTCTTGCTTCCTATATTTGCTCCTTTAACTGTTGATTGGTGCGATCATTTAATGCCTGAATTTGCTCTTTCATCTCCTCCTTCAATGCCTGCATTTGCTCTTTCATCTCCTTGTTTGCTTCCCTGATTGTTTTAATTATGTACATTCTGAACTCCCTTTCTGACATTTCTTCTGCTGTGCTGTCATTGGGTTTTGTTGGTATAGTATCTAGGTTTGTTTGGAACATTTTCTTCCCTTGCTTTCTTATATTGGTCTGATGTCAGTGGGACTCTGTGACATTGCAGATTTCCTCTATTTGCTTATTGTGTCCCTGTAGATTTCCAGTGTATCACCTCCCAGCCTTCAGTAGCCTGAAGTCTTGGAGTAACTTGATAATGCAGTGCTTCCGAAGAAAGCTGCCCCTAGCCCGCTACTGGTTCCAGGGCTTGGAGCTGGCTTTGTGTGGAAAGGCTCTCACAGGGGGGCCTGCTCCGAGAAGCTGGCTGTGTGGGAGGAGCCCACCGCTGGAGTGCGCAGGCTGCCTGGGGAAGACTCTAGCTGCCCTGCCCTACTCTAATAAGCTGCCCGAATGCATGCCTGCCGCCCGGGCTGAGCTTCACTAGGTGGGGAATCCTACCCCGTGGCTCTATTTTAGTCTGAGTCTCTCAATGCCTCCCCTTCTTGGATCCTGGGTTCTGGAGCGACTGGAGATGCAGTCACACTCTAGTCCACCATCTTGGATGACCCAGTGGAAAAAGTCTGTGGCCAGAGGGGCACGGCCGCCTGGAGAGGTCTCTGGCTGCCCTGCCCTGGTCCCAGAGGCTGCTTGCGGGTAGGAGCTCTCCGCTGGCTTGGGGACTTGTGGCTGGCTCTGTGTAGAAAGGCTCTGGCTGGGCAGTCTGCTCCTAGAAGCTAGCCTAGAAAGGCGCTTCCCACCGGAGGGAGCTGGGCTGCTTGGGGAAGTCCCTGGCTGCCCTGTCCTGGTCCCTGAAGGTACCTGGGGGCCAGAGCTTGCCATGCTGGCTCAGGGACTTGGAGCTGGTTCTGTGCAGACAGGCTCTCACTGGGAGGCCTGCTCTGAGAAGCTGGAGAATCTGGCCCTGTGGGAGGAGCCCACCGCCGGAGTGCCTACAGACACTCTTTATGAAGCTGTGCAATCTTCACCTACTACTTCTAATTTGCAGGGAACTTTTATTATACACAGATGTTGAATTTCAGCAAGTGATTTTTCTAAGTCTACTTATTTGATCGTGTGATATTCTTTTTTTTTATTTATTCTTTTTAGCTGTGCATGACAGCAGACTGTATTTTGACATATTTTAGACCGACATGGAGTCTACCTTTTTCTAGTTAGGATTCCATTATTGTGCTTCCTACAGGATGTGGAGTTTCATGGTGGTGTATTCATGTGTGAAATTAGGAAAGTGAGTACCATTCATTCCATGGTCTTTCTTTTTCCTATTGACCCCTGCTTGCCCTCTTCCTCTTTGTTGAATCCACTGAACTCCTATTCTCCCCCTCCCCTCATGTTAGCATTGAATTTCTTTAAAGTCTTCATATGGCAAGTGACACTGGCTTACCCTTTTCAATGCATATATTTATTTTTGGAGCAGTATTTGCTTCATGGAAAAGTGGAACAGAAAATCGAAGGCCAACATACCCCCTCTGTTCTTCCTCTGTTGTTAACAACTTATCTTACTTGTTGCAATTGATACACTTGTGACAGTTGATAAACCAATATTGACATATTATTATTAATTACAATCCATGATTTAGAACACCGTACACACTTGATGTTGCAGTTTTTAAAGAGGCAAATGTCTTGTATCTACCATTTCTGTATTGTGGGGAATAGTTTCACTGCCCTAAAAATCCCAGTTGACCCACTTATTATCCCTTTCTCCCTCCTGTGAAACCCCAGTGAGCCCCTCTGCATTGTTAACACAGCATCACTGGGCACATCTGATGGGGTGGTTTATATGTTTCAATGAGTTCCTGTACAAGGGGTGATATGGAGAAAAATGTGTCCCATTACAGAACACGTGTTCCACTTCTAGCCCCTACGACCTCGGTATGTGACCTTACTTGGTGTTATGGTTTCAATCTGAGGTATCTCCAAATGCTCTTATGTGAGACAATACCAGAACTTTCAGAAGTGAAGTGATTGGGTTATAATGACCTTAGACTAATCACATTAATCCACTTGAGTGGATTGACAGGGTGGTACCTATAGGCAAGTAGGTGTGACTGGAGGAGGTGGATCACTGAGGGTGTGCCTTTGGAGATTATACTTTGTCCTTGTTGAGTGGGGTTTTCTCTCTGAATCTGTGAGCACCAAATACACATTTTATCCCCCAAAATATTCTTGTAATGTTTTGATCTCAGCAGTGAAAAGCAGACTAAGACACTTGGAATTTGGGTCATGGCAGAAGTCATTAAAATGAGGTCTGTCTGTGGTTTTTCAAGATGGCAGATTAAAGGAGGTTGTTTTCTGGCTGCTCCATGGTGTAAAAACCAGAAAGCAGACAGGCAGCTTCTCTGTAAGGGGGGTGAACAAAAAAGTGGGGGGATTTTACTGGAATTTCAAACTGGACATTCCTAGCAGACCAGGGACACAGGGAATAGGGTAGAATAAAATAAGGGAAGAATCTCCAGTAACACAGCCAATGCCACAATTGGTCCAGAAACACCAGTCATAATGGTCCCTCCCTGAGCATAGTAGAGGGAAAAGGGAATTAAGGAACCCAAGGGATGTCTGGGTACCAAGTGGTATAAGGGAATTAAGGAACCCAAGGAATGTCTGGGTACCAAGTGTTCAGAGATCAAGGACATTGTCCAACAAACCTGAAACATGTGCTGCCTGATATTTGTGTGCAGGGAAGGAAGTCACTATTTCTCCAGGTGTCATGCAGAGGCCCAAGGGAGGAACAATTTTGCAGCTGCATCTTGGTGTCCAGCAGTTGAGGGGGCCAATTCATGGCAAACCCCCGTTTGACCCAAAATACAAGCCCAGAAAACACACTGCATGACACAGTGTTATTATGAGGCCAGGATGAAATCAAACCTGGAGAGAGGTTTACATAGGGGACAACAGGTTGTGGAAACCCTTCCGGCTCTACCCTTCACCCTCCAATCTGACTGCTTGCAAAACCAGCTGGAAGAGACAAGTCTGCCTGGGAATTCTGAAGGGCTGGTGCAGGAGAGATTGGAGACAGAACCTGAGATGAGGAAATGAGGTTTTCTCTCTGAATCTGTGAGCACCAAATACACATGTGGAGTCATATAGAATAAGAAATATATCCCCATTGGTGCAAAATATAAAACTCTCAAATGATTGGTGGTTCTAGGAGACTAAATGATTGGTGGCTTTGAGTGGTGCAACCCGCTGATTGACGCATTGATTGGATAGGTACGCAATAAAAGAAGCAGCTTCCACAATAAACGAGTCAGCAGCTACAAGCTCGCCTGCTCTTACCTGGCTCCCAGTGTCTGTGTGGTAATTGACACTGCGCCCTTCACCCCCCATTACATGAGCCATTGCTACTCTCTGTGCCAAATCCATAGCTAAATGGATTCAAGCCGCCAGAGAACTCCTTCATTCCCTTGTTCTGACCCCGGTCTCTCCTTTTCTGCCCCGATCTTTGCTTTTGCTGCATCCATGGAACTCTTATCTGCTTCTCTGTAGTCTGCCTCTTGCACAGTTGCTTTTGCTGTTTCACCTATGGGACTCTCTATTTGCTGGGGATGACAGCAACCTGGTCATATCTTATGCTTCTGTCCCCTTTGCAATAACCTCAAACACAAACAGAGTAATCCCAGACCAAAGATCCCCTGTCCAAAGTGTAAAAAATGATATCTCTGAGCTAAAGACTGCAGGTCTTATGCCTTTTCTCCTGCAATATCTATAAACTCTCAAAGGGGCATCCCTCAGCCCTGCAAGTAAGAGGGATTTCTGCTAC
This sequence comes from Sciurus vulgaris, assembly GCF_902686455.1. Classification (NCBI taxonomy): domain Eukaryota; kingdom Metazoa; phylum Chordata; class Mammalia; order Rodentia; family Sciuridae; genus Sciurus; species Sciurus vulgaris. The sequence continues at coordinate 51,740,366 of NC_136478.1, read as the reverse complement.
TCCTCAGATTCATTGGGCATTGCCTACATTAGATACTAAGCCTAGAATGACTTTCTTTCTAGATGGCAAACCTGTTAAAGGTTTAGTAGATACAGGAACTGATGTTACCAATATTGATGCTATTACTGCTGCTCTAATTCTCTTGGAAAACTGAGCAAGGTCCAAATGTAATGGGCGTTGGAGGCCTTCAACCTTCACGTAAGTTTGCCTCCTCAGTCATTTGGTAAGAGATGGTTGGTGAAAAAGGAGCATTCCGTCTGCTGATTGCTGAAATGCCTAATACGCTCTGGGGACGAGATCTCCTCCAAAAATTGGATGTGGTCCTTACTACAGATGACCCTTAAGGAAACAATTGCTAAACAGTACCTTACCCATCCTTCTTATGACCCTCATTTGGTGCTTGTCCATGACCTTTTTTCCCTTAATTTTCTCACATTTGATGAGAGCTATATATCCCCTGCATATAAACACTGGGGCTCCTTACCAGCTCATTCTCCTCTGCCTTTAGTTAGGTGGAATGACCCCATATCATCTCAATGGCATGGGCCCCATCCCCTTCTCTCTCGAGGTAGGGGTTATGTTTGTGTCTTTCCAAAAACCAACAAAATTCTGGTGTGGGTACCTGCGAGGAATGTCAAACCTGTGCTTGACTAAAATGCTTCTAATGATATGCCATGCTATGCTGTTAAGGAAATTCATTACAGGTTCAAATTGACAACATCAGCAAATCAGTGGCAATGCTTGTAAGCACCGAGCCACAATGGGTACAATTACAGGGAGCAGAGCCACCTAATAATGATGATGAACTCTAGAATGATGATGTACACCAACTAAAAAGGAAGTAAAAGAAACAACAGCAAAAAACTCCAAAAGGCCTCTACATCAACATGCTACCATTATAAATTGTACTATACTCTCAGGATTGATGATGGCTGGTAGTCAATGATGGCTAAGATCTCCAGAGGGAGATGACCAAAGACAGGCACAGCCACTTATCTCCTGCAGTGTCCAGGCAGGTTGGCCACCTGGTGGAACTATAGTGTCACTCCTGGCTAGAGGACATATAGTAATATACAAAAAAAAAAAAAGAAAGAAAGAAAGAAAGAAAAGGGAGAAATGTGGAGTCATATAGAATAAGAAATATATCCCCATTGGTGCAAAATACAAAACCCTCAAGTGATTGGTGGTTCTAGGAGACTAAATGATTGGTGGCTTCGAGTGGCATGACCCGCTGATTGACACACTGATTGGATAGGTACTCAATGAAAGAAGAAGAAACTTCTGCAATAAACGAGTCAGCAGCTACAAGTTCGCCTGCTCTTACCTGGCTCCCGGTGTCTGTGTGGTTATTGACACTGTGCCCTTCACCCCTATCACACAAGCCCCTGTGGTATACAACACACGTGCATACATTTGACATAGGGGACCAAAAATTGGGTCTGCCAACACATCAGTGGAACCTAGGGGAGATTCCTAAGGTTCTGACTTCCAGTGTGGACCAGCAAGTACTGGGCGCTGGAGGTGTGCTGACTTAAAATCTCCAGAACAATTGGAATCCAGTGAAGTGCATGAAAACGCAAGGGAACATATTTCCCCAAACAATCCAAGGTACTCCAATAAGAATCCATTGACACCACAGTAGAAGAAGGATCAGAGAAGGAATACAGAATGTACAGTATAAAGACAGTGTAAGGAATGAAATCAGAGAGAAAATGCAGGAAGTGAAAGATCACTGCAATAAATTTGCAGAGATTCTGAAAAAAGAAAAACAAGCAGAAATCCTCAAAATGAAGGAAACAAACCAAATTAAAAATTCAATGGAAAGCATCATGAACAGATTAGACCAGGAAGACAGTTCTTCAGGCAATAAAGACAAATATGGCATCTTCAGGGAAATGGATGGAGTTATAGAACATCATGCTAAGTGAGATAAGCCAATCTCAAAAAACCAAAGGCCAAATATTTTCTCTGGTAAGTGAATGCTGATACATAATGGGGGTAGGGGATAAGGGAAGAATGGAGGAGCACTGGTGTGTGTAGAGGGAAATGAGGGGAGGGGATGGGGTAAAATAAGGTGAAATGAGACAAATATCATTACCCTATGTACAAGTATGATTCCATGAAAGGTGTGAATCTACAGTATGTACAACCATAGAAATGAAAATATGTACCTCATTCGTGCACAGTGAATCAGAATGCATTCTGCAAAAATAAAATAAACAAACTTGTATGTTGGTGGGACCACAAATCTGTTCAACCACTTTGAAAAGTGTGGAGATCCTTTAGAAAACAAGGAATGGAACCCTCATGTCACCCAGCTAACTCCTTGGTGATTTTCCAAAATAACTGTAATCTCCATGCTATAGTGCTACCAAACTGAAATGTTTATAGCAGCACAATTCACAGTAGCCAAATTATGGAATCAACCCAGATGCCTATGAATAGATGGATGCATCAAGAAAAATGTGTTCTGTATATACAATGGAGTTTTATTCAACCATCACAAAGAATGAAATAATGGCATTTGCTGGTAAATGGATGGAAATAGGGAAAGACATGCTAAGTGAAATAAACCAGAGTGAGAAAGTTAAAAAAGGGAGAAAATAAATTTGACTTAGAAGATGTTAAGAATCCACGAAGAGAACTTCCAAGAACCACAGATTAAAACCCAAAGACAAAATTACGATTTATCAGTATAGACAAAACTCAGAAATACAAACCAAAGGAAGACACAATCTTTTCAATGAAATAATATCAGAAAATTTCTCCAACCTTAAAAATGAAATGGAGAATCAAATATGGGGGGCTCACAAGACCCTAAGTGTACAAAATTACAACAGACCCACACCAAGTCACATTATAATAAAAATGCCAAAAATACAGAATAAGGATAGAATTTTAAAGGCTGTGAGAGTAAAGTGTCAGATTCATAATGAGGGAAGACAATTCAGATCTCAGCTGTTTTCTCCACCCAGATTCTCAAAGCTAGAAGGTCCTGGAACAACATATACCAAGCTCTGAAAAAAATGGATGCCAACCAAGAATTTTATGTCCAGCAACCTTAAACTTCAGATTTGAAGATGGATTGAAGACCTTCCATGATAAACAAAACTGAAAGAATTTGCAACTAGAAAGCCTGCACTGCCAAACATTTTCCACAAAATATTCCATGAAGATGAAATGAAAAAAAAAAAAGTGAAAACCTGCAAAGGGAGGAACTACACTAAAGGAGTAGTCAAGCAAAGGAGAAATTTAACCAAATTTAAAACTAGAAATAAACCAAAATAATTGGAAATACAAATCATATCTCATTAATAACCTTGAACATTGGTGGCCTAAACTCATCAATAAAAGACATAGGTTGGCAAATTGGATTAAAAACAAGACCCAACAATATGCTGTCTCCAAGACACTCACCTCACAGGCAAAGGCATCCACAGACTGAAGGTGAAAGGACGGGAAAAACATCACTCACATGGATCTTGTAAACAATTTGGGGTTTCCATTTTCATGTCAGATAAAGTGGACTTCACACTCAAGTTAATCAGGAGGGACAAAGAAGGACTTTTCATACTGCTTATGGGAAATATACAGCAGCAAGACATAACAGTCATAAATATTTATGCCCCAAACCATGGAGGTTATATGTACATCAAACAAACCCTTCTCAATTTCAAGGATCAAATAAATCACAACACAATGATACTGGGTGATTTGATCACATGTCTCTCAACACTGGATAGATCCTCCAAGCAAAAACTAAAAGAGAAATTATAGAACTAAATAATACAGTAAAAAATTTAGATTTATTATTGTCCACTTATCAGAGAGATCATTCATCCTTTGTTTTTTTGGGATTGGTTTATCTCACTTAGCATTATAATCTCCAACTTCATCCATTTGCCTGCAAATGCCATAATTTTATTCTCTTTATGGCTGAGTAATATTCCATTGTGTATATACACTACATTTTCTTTATCCATTCATCTGTTGAAGGACACTTAGACTGGTTCCATAGTTTAGCTATCGTGAGTTGAGCTGCTATAAACATTGATGTGACTGCATCACTGTAGCATGCTGATTTTAAGACCTTTGGGTAGAAACCAAAGAGTGGGATAGCTAGGTCTAATGGGGGTTCCATTAAAACATTTCCAAGGAATCTCAACACTGCTTTGTATAATGGTTGCACCATTTGTAGTCCCACCTACAATGTATGAATGAACATTTCCCTCCACATCCTTGCCAACATTTATTGTTGCTTGTATTCTTGATAATTGCCATTCTGACTGGAGTGAGATGAAATCTTCAAGTAGTCTTCATTTACATTTCTCTAATTCCAGATAAGTTGAATGTTTATTTGTTGATAAATTGTACTTCTTCTTCTGTAAAGTGTCTGTTCAGATCCTTAGCCCATTTCTTGATTGGGTTATCTGGATTTTTTTTGTGTGTGTGTGTGTGGTTTTAAAATTCTTTCTATATCCTGGAGATTACTGCTCTATCAGAGTTGCATGTGGTACAGATTTTCTCCCATTCTCTAGGCTCTCTCTTCACTTGATTGATTGTTTTCTTTGTTAAGAATAAGGTTTAGATTTATTCTATACCACTTATTGATTCTTGATTTTATTTCTTGCACTTTAGGAATCTCGTTAAGAAGTCAGATCCCAAAGTGACATGGGGAAGATCTGGGCCTACTTTTTCATCTGTGAGGTGCAGGGTCTCTGTCTACTGCCTGCATCCTTGATGCTCTTTGAGTTGAGTTTTGTGCAGGGTGAGAGATGGATGTTTCATTTCATTGTGTTACACGTGGACTTCCAGTTTTGCCAGCACCATTTGTTGCATAGGCTATCTTTTTCTCCAGTGAAGGTTTTGGGTGCTTTGTCTAGTATGAGATAACTGTATTTATGCGGGTTTGTCTCTGTGTCTTGTATTCTGTACCACTGGTCTACGTGCCTGTTTTGTTGCCAGTAGCACACCATCTTCCTTACTATGGCTCTGTATTACAGTTTAAGGTCTGATATTGGGATGCCTCCTGTTTCAATCTGCTTGCTAAAGATTTCTTTGGCTATTTGGGGCCTCTTATTATTCCAAATGTATTCCATGACTGCTTTTCCTAGTTCTATGAAGAATGTAATTTTTAACAAATAAGGCTGGAACAACTGTTTATGCATACATAGATGAAACGAGACCCTTTTCTCTCCTCCTGCACAACAATCAACTCAAAGTGGATCAAAGACCTTGCCATTAGACCAGAAACTGTGCAATTCCTAGAAGAAAATGTTGGGTTAACCCCTCCAAGAAATATGTGCAGGAAACAACTTTCCCACAATTTCTAAAGCTCAGGAAATAATGTCAAGAATTAATAAATGGATGGCATCAAATTAAAAGCTTCAGCACAGCAAAGGAAACAGTTAGGAATGTGATGAGAGAAACTGCAGAATGGGAGAAAATCATTGACAAGTACTCTTCTGACAGAGAATTAATATGTAGAATACTTAAAGAATTCCAATGCCAGCACAGTCCCAAATATCCCAATTAATAAATGGATCAATGAACTCAACAGACACTTCTCAAAAGAGGAAACACCAATGGCAAACAAAAACATGAAAAAGTGTTCAACAACATTAGCAATTAGGGAAGGGCACCTCAAAACTAGACTGGGATTTCATCTCACACCAGTCAGAATAAATGTTGGAGAAGATGTGGAGAAAAAGGAGCAATTTTTCACTGTTGGTTGGACTGTAAATTAGTACAACTGCTATGGAAATCATTATGGAGGCTCCTCAAAAGACTAGGCATGGAACCACCATATGACACACCTATACCATTTCTCGGTATTTACCTGAAGAAATAACATCATCTTACTATAGTGATACATGCATCACCATATTTAAAACAGTGTAATTCACAATAGTCAAACTATGGAGCCAGCCTACATACCCATCAATAGATGAATGGAAAAAGAAAATGTGTTATATGTACACAGAGAAGTTTTATTCAGTCATAAAGAAAAATGAAATTACAGTATTTGCAGGAAAATAGGTGGAACTAGAGACCATCAAGTTAAGTTAAATAAGCCAAACTCAAAAGATTGAGGGTTGTATGTTCTCTCTACTATGCAGATGCTCTAGAGGATGAAGGAAAACAAAGGTGGGGTGGATCTCCTAAAAATCAGAGGGAGATCAGTAGAGGAAAGGTACCTGTGGTGGGAGGTAGAGAGGAAGAGGGGAAAGGCTGGGGAGTGATATTGGTCAAATTATATTGGTATATTTTGTCCATGTACAAATATGTAGCAGTAGATCCCTTCCATGTGTACAACTATCATGCACCAATAAAAATGTGGAAAAAATCATTTAGGTAAATTAATTATAAATAATATCTCTATGAATATGTTTGCCAATTGAAGTGTTTGATAGTATGTAAGAAAGGCTTTTATATATTGGCAGTTTACACGATTGCCCTACAATCTTGCCAGGGCAAAATTTTATTGGTCTAAAATTTCTGGTTTAAAAGGAAAACCCCCAAAACATATGTTCCACTTCTAGCCCCTACTACCTCAATATGTGATTTTATTTAGAAATAGGGTCATTGCCAATATATTTAAAGTGAAATAATTCTGAAATAGCATTTCATTCTGCTTTTTCCACACTGTGACCAAAGAACACAATTGCAGAGGAGGAAAAGTTCATTTGGGCCTCATGATTTCAAGGCTCAGTCAATTGACAGCCAGCTCCATTCCTTAGGGCTCAAGGTGAGGCTGAACATCATGGCAGAAGAGTGTGGCAGAGGGAAGTGTTATGGGTGAAGTTTCAGAGCAGACCGATCACCACTGAGAAGTCCCAATTTGACAGTCTTTATTAATCGAGTTGGCTGACTGTCTCACACAATGCCCCAAAAATGGCTATTGGGAGAACAACCCTGACCATAGGGTTGCTGGGCTTCTTTTACCAAAAGTCAGTACATCAGTCATAAGTGTCTGTTGCTATGGTTCAAAATTACAAACTAACATCTTGAGACCTGAAATCATCAGCAGAGGGGGAAGTGGGTCAAAATGACCCTACTTAGGTACAAACTAATGAATGGTGACTAACATCCACACAATCATTGTTGATATCAGCGTTCACACGGTGCATTGTTTAGGAGAAATAGGAATCAAAAAGAGAACAATTTTTCATCATATAAGAATTGTCATTTTGTGTTGCTAAACATGTCATGCTAAGTAACTGGTGATGGGTACAGAGGTGGCCGTTGTCATGGGAGAAGCATTTCCTACATAACATAGAGTCTCAGAGAAAAATGGAGTCTGTTTAGTCATTGCCCATATAACCTGCCCTGTAACATTTCCTAAGACAAATCTGTCACCCCGTCACAGGAAGCACCTTACATGTTGATCAGAAAGCAAAGGTACCTCCACTCTCCAGATGCAAATATATACCACAAAGCCACGCCCCCCCAATCCCCACCTCCTCCAGCCACACCCCACCTGCCTTCAGTTACCACTCAGTCCCATCAGGTGATTAATTCACTGGGTGGGTTAAGACTCTCCTAACCTAATCTTTTCTTCTCAGAACCTTCTTACATTTCTCACTTGTGAGCTTTTGGGGACACCTCACATCGAAAAAGTAACAGTGGACGTCTAATCCAGTATGACTGCTGTCCTGATAAAAGGTGCCCATGGAGGGAACCATGAAGAGGAGAGGGACACAGGACAGGCAGAGTGTCACGTGATGGCAGCGGAGATTGGGATCATGCACTTGCAACCTCAGGAAAGGCAAAGATTTCCAGAAAGCCTCCTGAAACCAGGAGGAAGACAGACATTTGCCTGACACACTTCACAGGTTAAGGCCCTGTGGACACCTTGACGTTGAGGCCCTAACTTCCAGAACAATGCAACCATGCAGTTGTGTTTGGTAAGACCCCCACTTTGTTGTGCTTTTTCTCATCGGCCCTACAAAACTAGTAGGCGGGCCTTAACACAGCACCTGGCTCACGGAAGACACTCGACCCACTCTGCTTGGTGGTGTTACTCTGACAAGAACAAATGTGTGTATATTGGTGTGCGTGTGTGTGTGTGTGTGTGTGCACACACAAGTGTCATTGTGGGTGAGGGTCTCTGGTTGGGGGAAGAAGTGGTGGAAAATAAGCCACAGAGAAATATCCCCCATGTCACCCTCACATTCCTGCAGCTACTGAGATTTTCGAGCTCCCCAGCACAGACTGTGTCAACCTTCCCTTCACTCCTGGAAGGAAGAATGCAAATGAGAAGGGAGGCCAGAGGAAGGATCAGGAAGACCCAAGAGGTTGGCAGCAAATTTGGTCCAGAATCCAGGGCTGTTCCCATCTCAACCCCAGGACAGCTGGAGCTGTGCCCTTGCAGAACTCCAACCTGAGAGTGTCCGCGTGCCTGCTGTGAGCCAGGGGGTGGTGGCTAGAATGGGACTTCTTCAGTCCCCCAGGGCTGCCTGAGGACTCCTGCTCTCTTCTCACAGATGAAAGCTTGAGGATTATGGACCTGACACTGCCCTTCCTGTCCTCTGCCTCCTTAGAGGGAAAAGGCTTCTGGCCACAGTCACAGGACCTTCCCCGGTGGGTGTGTCTCATCAGGACCCGGTTAGCTCCAGGGCCTCCTTTCTCTCCTCACCCTTTCTCAGAATGATCCACTCAGAGGACTGAAGTTTGCTACCACAGAGGTGCTTGGAAAGCTGATCTCAGATATGTGGGGAAGGGGCAGGGCCTCTCCTGCAAGAAAACCGGGAGCACCAGAGTTCCAAGCACCAGTCGTCCAGAGTCTGACTCTAGGGTTCTAGGCATCTCATATTGCAAGATTCTGAATTTTAGACTCAGAAGGTTTTAGGATGTGACATTTTTGTTACAGAACAATTCTAAGATGGCCCAAATGGAGGTTTTGGGAGGACTCTTAAAGAGACTTCCCTTTGCACAGATGTGGGCTTACCTAGATACTGACTTGTTAGCTGACTCAGAGGCTGGTTTGTTGCCTTGACTTCAGCATGGTCCTTATAACAGAATGAGTGTTCTAGTCATGTGTGGGGTTGGTTCATGTGTGTGCATACACATGGGTGTGTCTAGCCTTTCTTTTAGGGCACAGAAATCCTGGGATGATGTGTACAAATGAGTAGTGGATGCACTTCTCAAAGCATCCAAGTCTAAGGGGATTTGTCCTAACTCCCTTGAATTCTGCAGGTGACTCTGATACATGTATCTGACTGCTACAGCCAATGCAAGATCCCTCAGAGAAAGCCTGACCTTCATAAAGTTATGTCAGAATATTTGTTCATGAATCTCTTGGGGAGAACTTGCAAACCTACATTTGTATGCACATCTCCGGGTGAATACACACACATTCATTACTGTGTGCAAACAGAAATTTTCCTGGTCTTGTCTGAAGTGTTTCTCTCTCTCTCTCTCTCTCTCTCTCTCTCTCACACACACACACACACACACACACACACACACACACACACCACGAAGAGGCCTGATGCCAGCACCCCAGTTTGACTCTGATACGACTGAGTGGCCTTACCATGAGGGTGGCACAGACTCTTATGCCTTGGTACTCACAGTGTGCACACTGAGGTGAGACTGTGGGTTAGTGAGTGGTGAAGCCAGTTTCCTGCCAGGGCTCTGGAAAAACTCATAGACAGGGCAGTTCTCTTGGTATGATAAACACTATGTCCTTACTGAGATTTTATTTTGTAAGGGGTGACTTTTAGTGGCCACTCAAAAAATTGTGGGCACACACCTCTGCTCAGGTATGTTGTGAGACTTGTTTTGTGTGAACTCAGATAGAAGCTTACGCTTTCTAAGGCTCAGCTGGGTCACTAGTAAAATGGGGATGAACACCCCTCCCCTCTCTGTGGGTTCCTGAGTATTAACCAAGTAGATCAGGATTCATTTAGCACAAGCTGACACAGAATAGTTGATGAATGTATTATGGCTGGTATTCACTGGTCTGGCCCTCATCCCAGCACTTCAGCATCTGTCTCTAGCTAGATGAGTAGTCTGCTCTCTTCCTTCTCCCATCCACCTGTTCCCCTCTTTCCTGCTCCTAGTCACCACTTCCCCTAGTCCCACCCCTCCCACTGGACCCTCCCCTGGCTCCTTCCCACCCTTCACTGGGCCTGCTCACCCTGCCCTGGCACAGCCGTGGTTCAGCGTGGCAGGAAGCTCATGGTGAAGTTTGGTGGGACCCTGGCAAAATCCTCGTGATTCAAGGACAACTTTATGTCCTGGGGCTCCGGGGAACACTTGAAGCAGAAGTTCTGCATGATGGTGGTGAGGAAGAGAAAGAGCTCCATGGTAGCCAGGCCTTCTCCCAAGCAGCTCCTCTTTCCTGGGGAGGAGAGGAGGACAGGTGGAGGTGAAGCCAAGTGTTACTGCAGACCTTTCCCAGTTCCAGATCCATGCTGCATTCTCCCTGGGAGGAAAGGCTGCTCTACTCTGGCCTGAGAGAGTAAGAGAAGGCTCCACTCCTCTCTGAGTGTCAGTTTCCCTGGTACATGGGATGGGGTTGTCCATGGAGGGCTATAGCAATGGGGCCATGCATCGTTCCCCAAATAAATTCTCATATATGGCCTATGTGCTGTCTTCTCCTTTCTGAGCGTCTAAAGATCTGTGTGTGTGTGTGTGTGTGTGTGTGTGTGTCTGTGTGTCTGTGTGTCTGTGTGTCTGTGTATGTGTGTATTTCCTTGGAAGGAACTTTTTCTTACTGTGAACCTTGATTTCCTTCATGTTGGAAAGGGTTTTTACTTTTCTCTGTGGCCTGGAAAAAGACACTTGGTGCTTGGGAGTGATGGGGGTTGCAAGTAGTTGTCTCAAGTGGCAAGAGGAACTTCTCAGCTAGAGAAAAATGCTGGGCTCAGGCAGGATGGAGATCTGGGATGAGGGAAGTCCAGGTGGGTGTGAGCCACCTGGTCTCTTACCCATGGAAAAGGGCACATGAGCATCAACCTTCTTCAGCCCCTTGTCATTCAGGAAGTGCTGGGGGTTGAAATCATCAGAGGTAGAGAAGAACCTGGGGTCACTCAGCAGGGAGCCCAGCATACAGATCACATCAGTGCCCTAGCAGGTGAGAGGAAGTGGGATTTGACAAGTTGAGATATATGTACCGAAGGCAGTGAAGTGTTATTTGGGGATGGAGGGAATTTTGTGGTGGAGGTAAAGGGAAATGGGAAGTGAGGTACTTGGGGTCTTCTCTGGGAGAGCTTTGTAGGACATGAGCCTACTGTCTCTCAGGAAGTTCAGAGAAGATGTGTGTGTGTCCTAGGACAGGAGTTCGGGGCATATCCTGCTCATGTCTTTAAAGGAAGCAAGTTGGGAGGACTTGGAGGTTCATGTGCTCTGAGAGAGAAGATTTGTGGACTGGGGTGAGTTTTCCAAAGCATTAAGTGTGGGGGAGACATGGGGAGCAGGAATCTGTAGGTGGGAACCATGAAGGCACATGGTGATTGAGGAATTCCTTGAGTATTAGAGTATTGTATTAGAGGCCTGGAAAGCCTCCAATTGGGAGGGAGTGCTGGGGTCCCAGGAGGTGAGTTGGAGTCCTGCTGTGTGGGGCAGGCCAGCACCTTGGGTAGGAAGAATTCCCGAAATCTGGTGTCCTTGGTGACCCTGTGAGCCATGGCGAAGGGGCCCACATTTGCGAATCTTTGTATTTCGTGGATCACTGCCTGTGTGTAGGGCATCTTTGTTCGGTCCTCACAGCTGGGCTGCTGGTTCCTGTCAATCACCTGGTCAATCTCCTCACGGACCTTGGCTGGAGGTTAAGGCAAAATGTGTTTAAGTATCCAGGGACCTCAGAGCATGGAAGGTGGTCCATCCCCACTCTGTGAACCTGGGTGCATGACCAGCATCCACTGATCAGATGCACTTACATCATTCAAAACGAAAACCAGTGACACATATTTTTGTCTAGTACCACATTAACCTCTCCCCTTCCCTGGTTAGAATCAAAGGGGTGGGATGTGGGAGGGACCTTAGGTGGTATATGGGAGGCATCAGACCCCAGAGCTGGGAGCACAGGAGCCTTTCCCCAGCTGTGTCACAGTCCCAGGCCACCACCCAGGTCATCAGCATGGGGCTTTCCCTTCTGCTTACAGAGCACTCTGGGGTTCCCTGCTCACCGCGTGTGCTCCGCAGGGCCTCGATGAGGAAGTTTGCCTCCTGCTGGATGCGATGCTCAGTGCCCCGCTTCCCCACGCCGAGTTCCCGCAGCACGTGGAGGCAGAAGCGCTTGAGTTGCTTGGTGCGCTCCCCGTTGCTGAAGGCCACACCTGGGGTGTGAGCACACGGAGGGCAGAGGTCACCCAGAGGCTCCCGCCATCCATGACCCACCCCCAGGAGGCTCCCGAGGTTAATGCAGTGGGACAAAGACGGATCCAGAGGGAGCGTGAGGGAGCCTCATGATTACAACTCAGAGCCCACGTCAGACACACCCAGAAAGAGGAGACGGCCTGGGAGGGGACAGTCAGGAGAAGAGACCCAGGCAAAACAGAGAGGTGGAGAGAAAGAGGTGCAGAGACACACCACGGTGGGGAAGGAAGGAGGAGGACGGGGGAGAGGGCTGAATGAAGTGAAGGGAGACTGTGGGAGCTGGAGGAGACACAGGAGCTGGGCAGGTTGTAGGGCAGCAGCACATGGCTGAGTTAGGCTCCCTTGCTAAGGCTTCTGTGGGGTGGTTTCCAGTGAGCAGCCAAGGACACAAACACTGATTCAGTTGTGTACCAGGGTCACAAACATTTGCTTGTGCACATGTGACCAGTGATGCAACCTGTTGACCTTGTGCCTCTCTGGCCTCCATATAAGATAAGCCTATGGGAATGGCTTGGGGAGTGGACTAGGGGCTGGCTAGGGGCCAAATGGAACTGGCTGGTGGCTGACTAAACGTTGCTGCTGCCTCTGAATAAAGCAGGTCGACTCTCCCAACAGTGTCTTGCATCTTATTTCTTCTGCAGGGATCCTGACTCTCTTTTCCTGGGTGTGTGCTCCTCCCTGACAATGTTGTAAACAGCTGGAGGAGATGGAAAAATGAGGACAGAGAAACTGAGTGCCTGGGAGATGAGACAGGGCACAAGTAGACAGAGGAAGCAGACGTGGTGTGAGATTCTGACAGAAGATGAGGAAGGGAGGAAAAGGGAGAAAGAGACACAGGGAGTCACAGAAGGTAAGGATGGCAAAAAGATAAAAACTTCCTATAACTTTAGAAGGGCAGGATGCCAATAGAGAAATGTTGAGATCTTCTAGATAATGGGTCAGTCCAAGTGCAGAAGAGACATGTCCTGAGAGGGAAGAGGGAGATAGGAAGAGTGAGGGAGGGAGAAATGGGGACACAGAAAGCTTAAGGCAGTCCAGAGTGAACGCAGGAAGAGGCAACAATGGATCGGGATGTGGAGAAGAGCAATGTCTCTACAACCTGGAGGGGCAGGTGGGTTAAAGCAGAAAGCTGGGGAAACTAAGGATACCATATACACCTGCCCACATTACCCCACACCGTGTCCCCCTCACCATAGCCTTTGAAGAGGTGGTCAAAGGTGGCCTGCTGGCCTCTCCCACTGAACTCCTCAGCCTTATCCAGCAGCGCCTCCTTTACAGCATTGTATCCACACAACACCACAACCCGGCGAGTCCCCAAGTAAATGGTGAACACAGGGCCGTAGTTTCTGCTCATCTGTTGGGGGTGGGTGTGCTGGTTAGAGGGCTCATTCCCTGTGTTGTTCTAGTTCCTTCATGTCAGGGTCTGGGTTGCAATTCTCCAAGGCTCTGACAGTCAAGGGGTTTAAATCCCAAGACCTGGAATTTCCTGACTAGGAACTGGCTGTGGAACCTGTAAAACTCCTATGTCCTCAGAATCTGACTCATTGTGGTTGACCCTCTGCCACAGAGCCACTGTGGACCTGGGCAGCCCCCATGCCCACCAGTTCCACCCACCTCCCTGCCTGGTGTCACCTTCATGAAGCTGCTGTATATCTTATTCTTTTCCAGCTGCAGGAAGTTTCCAATGATGGGCAGTGGAGTGGGACCTGGAGGCAGCTTCCCCTGGAGACTCCTCTGCTTCCAGACAGACGTCAACACCATCACACTCAGGCAGGCCAGCAAAGCCACCAGAAGCAACTCAGAGTCCAGCATGGTGGTAGAGTTACTGGTAGGTGTGATGGCTGGGTGGTTTGCATTTATTGACTCTGGGATAAAACTCTGACCTTTGGTTCCATGTATGATCTGTTTCCTTTCCTATCTGAGTCACTCCCTCCATTATGAACCTTGACTAGTGTGGATAGCGAATGAACCCCTGGTCATCTGCTGATTCTTTTGGTGTCAACAAAAGCCAAGCCTGGGAAACATTCCTTTCCAAAGGTGAGGATTTTTCAGCCTTCACTCTTGACTGTGATGCTAATAGATATCAGAAGTTCCAGGAGAATGGATTTCCTGGGTGCCGCAGAATGTTCCTAGCACTGAAACAGTAGGGTAGCTGCAAAAAATATTTTCTAGCTCTGTAACTTTTTAGTGCACAAAGAAGCATCTTGATTACTCACAAACATTGACAATTTATAATGCCCCTATAGTTTAACTTCCTGATTATTAGACACTATATAATAAACTATATAATAAACTCACAGAGCTTGTTCTGGGTCACTGTTCCTCTATCAGAGTGTCCCATCTTTGCTTGATAATGTCTCTGTGCTTTCTTTGTCTCTGTGATTTTCTTTTTCTCCAGTCACACCTACTCGAGAATCCTTTGTTGATACTGTGTGGATTGTGGCAGACGAAGTTACAAAAATTGTAGCCAAGAAGCAGGTTAACAGGTAGTGGAGCTCCAGGCTGAATCCACAGCACTGGAATAGGAGGTGTCTTAGGACTGTTGATATATGGTGGCAGGATATATATTATGACCTGTGTGATGTTTACTAAGTTTCCCTGAACTTGTACTGATGAGGGGATTAGATATAAGAAATATATAAAATAAAGACAAAAACTCAATTATAGGTTAATAGTAGGGTTTGGTGTGTGTATCAGCCCTGGTGCCATCTGATCTCTGACAAAGTGTAATTAGTGTGGAGAGTGGATGAACCCCTGGTCATCTGCAGCCTACTCACTTTATATGGGCAAACCATATCAAAAGGATTTATTGTGAGAAAAACTTCTTCAACGTAAACAAAAGCAAAGTCAAGCAGGAACAGGGTAATTGGGCATACCTACTTGCATGATATCTTCTCTAGCTCCTGGCAGCTGACTCCTCAAGGCTGTTGAGCATGGCCATATTTCTTTCACCCTGAGACAGCAGGTGTTTGTGTGCAAAGTCATTTTACCCATAAATTCCATGCCAGACTTGGAATCTGCCCCATTAACAGTGGTCACCTGTAAATGGGTAAATGGGTGTATCATTTAGCACCATCCCATGGAAAGATTCCCAGAAATGGCATTTTGCTGTCCAAGGCTGTGGAGTTCCAAGCAATGACTGATTTGCTGCTACCAACAGAGATCAAGTGCAGAACTGAGGACATTAGAGTATTTTCATGTCTGATCACCCGAGCTTTGGATTTGAGGTACTGTTAGGTAGAAGCTAGTGATGAGTAGTGAAATGCAGGCAAAGTCATGAGTGTTCTTTAAATTACTTTAGGGGCCTTCTTTAAACTACTTCCAAAGCAGATGAGAAAGCAAAGTGTGGAAGTTAATTTGTAGAAAATAAACAGAAGCAAAAGGAGCTAGTTGGGAATCATGTCAAGAAAAAAGGATTAATGGGACTAATCCTTTTTTTTTTTTTTTTTTTAAAGAACAGAAGTTTATTTGGCTCAGAATTCTAGAAGCTGTGAAGTTCAAGAGTGTGGTGCTGGCATTCAGTGAGGGCCTTCTTGCTGCATTTTAACATGGTGGAAGGTGTCACCTGGTGAGACGCACCAAGTGTGTTAGCTCAGCTCTCTTCTTTTTATAAAGTCACAGATGCCATCATAGGGGCTCACTCTCATGAATACATCTAAGGCTAATGACCTTCCACAGGCCCCTCTCCAATTACCAATGACATGAATTTGAGGCTTAAGTTTCCAACACATGAACTTTGGGGATCAAATCCAGGGGTACTTTGCCAATGAGCTATATCCCATCCCTTTTTAACTTTTTATTTTGAAGGCAGGGTCTTGCAAAGTTGCTGAGGCTGGCCCTGAACTTTTGATCCTCCTGCTTTAGCCTCCACATCATGACTACTGCAGATTGCATCAGCATACCCGGCAGGAAGTGGAAATTCTTGACAGGGTCCATTGGTGTTGATGTAAACCTAAGAATTATGGCTATAAGTGTCTCCATTTGTCTGAAAAGGAAGATTCCTTTAGTAGTGCAGGCACACTAAGGTAACTTCTACAGGGCCTGGCTGTTGTCTCAAAATGGCGGCAGCCACGTGTAATCAAACCTGCAGGTACTGTAACAGTGAACTTCCAGGCAGCAGCTTGCAGCTGGTTCTCCACTGGCGGTCTGTGGTCAATCTGCTGGCAGCTGTTGGACAATCGGGAGGTGAACCTCGCGCGTTGGGTGATGGATAGGGGCAAGGCAGGCGATGGATAGGCGAGAGACAGGCAAATGGCGGATGACAAACGCCTGACAGTGAGCAATCTGCTCTCAAAACAGGCGTCGATATGTTGGCAGATTGCAGGTGATCACAGCAGACAAATGGGGTAAAGAGCAGGGGATGGATTGATAAGCAGCAAAAACTGCCTCACCGAGAAACAGATATCCTCTGCTTGAATCCGGTGTTGCGGAGCAGCAAGAAACGCAGCCTCCCTCTAGCCTAAGGTAACTTCTGACCAGCCCAGTGTCCACATTAACACAGGATTGACTTGGAGATGAATCCCCCCAAACAGGATGGCCACCATGATAGTTCCAGAGAGGACCAACTAAGGTCAAAAACCCCACTGCCAGATGTAAAGGAGGAACCGAAACACCCGATTGGCAAAGAGTACAGAAGGTGGCCCCCAGTTCTCTTGGTAGACGTCAAATAGTAATAAAATTAGGGACAGCATTGTCTCCTTTGTCATTCTCTGCTTGAAAACGGTCCACTCTCTCCCTTTGGAGTGCTTCTTGCGTAAGCCTCAGTTTTGTTTTACTTTATTTTCACCTCACTTTCACTTCTAATAAAGTTCTCTTGCATGACTTTTGGTGTCTGACTTTAAATCTTCTTTCATGGAAACACAAGAATGGAGGTTTGGAGTTTCAGCTCCCTGCTTTCCTGTGACAGTACCAGATTGAGAAGAGACCCCCCTGGTATGGATTTTGGGGTCTATGATAGAATTCAAGTCCTGGATTTTATTGATATTATAAAGGATGAGAGACTGGATTCAGGGGTCTTTCATTGAGACTGGATTCGGGGGTCTTTCATTGACATACTTTAAGAGACTCAGGAGGGGAGAATCCAGGGTGATGCGCTGGAGGGTGTTAGTGTTAGAAGGTTTCAGGACTGTGGATGTGAAGTCCTGGGAGGAGGAGTGTGTGGAAAGACCAGCAGGATCCTGTAGTCAGCCCTGGATCCCAGGTGTGTACCTCCATGGCTTTGGCCCTGTGCTGACTCTTAGTGCCCAGACTCTTCATGGGAACCTCAAGGTGAGCCAGGTGGGCTTAACAGAATTGAGGACCTGTGGTAGTCATGTGTGGCTGGGAGAAAAGTAGAGATCAGAGTCACATGTCAGTGGAAACCGTACAGAACTGGAGAAGAGTAACTGAGTTACAGGTTCCAGAGGGAAGAGTCCGGTGTTGGTCAGTAGGAAGAAAGATCATGAATAGGGTTGAAAGTCACACGTGTCCACGTTTCAGTTTACCAAAAATTCTACTGAGTTCCCACCCAAAATCTTAGGGAAGTTGGCTAAATTCATTTGCCTATTTCTGCACACGTTATCATTGTTATTAATGTTTCCCTTTCACATACAAGTGTCCTAAGGACAGAATATAGAGGGTGAACAGGGGGGACATTCATGAGAAGCCCTTAGACCAAATCTTAAATTTCTACTCTGCCTTCTCAATTTCCCGTTTCTGGGCTTTGGTTCCCTCAGCAGTGAAATGGGTCATTTGGGATTATATTGGAGGAGTTAAGTCTTCTTCAGGATTGATATCTGGCTTTCTAGGGGCTGTGATTAGCAGGCAAACAAACTCTAGTCAAAGAGATATGAGTATTCTCCAGGGTTAACCCTGGGATGCTGAAAATAAGAGCACAGAAGGGAAGAGTAGCGCTATTCTCCTTCCCTTTTTTTAAAATTATTTTTTTTATTTTTACAGATTGCATTTTGATTCATTGTACACAAATGGGGTACAACTTTTCATTTCTATGGTTGTACACAATGTAGATTCACACCATTCATGTCATCACACACGTACATAGGGTGAGAGTATCTGTCTCAGTCCACTATCTTTCTTTCCCCCACCCCCTCCCACTCCTTTTTCTTCAACACGATCCAAAGTTCATTCATTCTTCTCTTCCCCACATCACCCCCCTTCATTATATTTGTCATGCACGTAGCAGAGAAAACATTCGGCCTTTGGTTTTTTGGGCTTTACCTATTTCACCTAGCATGATATTTTCTAGCTTCATCCGTTTATCAGCAAATGCCATAATTTTATTCTTCTTTATGGCTGAGTGATATTCTATTGTGTATATGTACCATAGTTTCTTTATCCATTCATCAATTGAAGGGCATCTAGG
Source organism: Sciurus vulgaris (assembly GCF_902686455.1). Classification (NCBI taxonomy): domain Eukaryota; kingdom Metazoa; phylum Chordata; class Mammalia; order Rodentia; family Sciuridae; genus Sciurus; species Sciurus vulgaris. Next base: position 51,721,678 of record NC_136478.1, on the reverse strand, counting down.
TTGGTTCTGCAATCTAGCTATTGTGAATTGAGGTGCTATGAACATTGATGTGGCTGCCTCACTGTAGTATGCTGATTTTAAGTCCTTTGGGTATAAACCAAGTATTGGGATTGGTGGGTCCATTTCAAGCTTTCTGGGGACTTTTCATACTGCTTTCCAGAGTGGCTGCTCCAATTTGCAACTCCACCAGCAAAGTATGAGTGTGCCTTTTTCCCCACATCCACACCAACACTTATTATTGCTTGGGTTCTTGATGATAGCCATTCAAATTGAAGTTAGATGAAATCTTAGGGTGGTTTTAATTTGAATTTCTCTAATTACTAGGGAGGATGAGCACTTTTTCATATATTTGTTGATCACTTGTGTATCTTCTTCTGTAAAGTGTCTGCCCATTTCCTTAGCCCATTTATTGATTGGGTTCTTTGTATTTTGGATGTAAAGTTTTTTAAGTTCTTTATAAATTTTGGAGTTCAGTGCTCTGTCTGAAGTTTTTGTGGAAAATATTTTCTCCCACTCTGTAGGCTCTCTTTCCACATTATTGCTGGTTTCCTTTGCTAAGATAAAACTTTTAGTTTGAATCCATCCCATTTATTGATTCTTGCTTTTATTTCTTGGAGGTCTTGTTAAGGAAGTCTGATCCTAAGCCAATATGATGAAGTTTCGGGTCTACCTTTCCTTCTATTGGTTAAGGGTCTCAGGTCTAATTCCTAGATCCTTAATCAATTTTGAGTTGAGTTTTGTACAGGGTGAGAGATAGGGGTTTAATTTCATTTTAGCGCATATGGATTTCCAGTTTTGCCAGCACCATTTGTTGAAGAGGCTATCTTTTCTCCATTGTATGTTTTTGGCATCTTTGTCTAGTATAACTGTACTTATGTGCATGTGTGGGTATGTCTCTGTGTCTTCTGTTCTGTACTACTGGTCTACATGTCTATTTTGGTGCCAATACCATGCTGTTTTTGTTACTATTGCTCTATAGTAGAGTTTAAGGTCTGGTATTGTGAGGTCCCCTGAATCACTCTTCCTGCCCAGGATTGCTTTGGCTATTCTGGGTCTTTTGTTCTTCCAGAAGAATTTTATGATTGCTTTCTCTATTTCTATGAGGTACATTATTGGGATTTTAATTGGAATTGTGTTAAATCAGTATAGCACCTTTGGAAGTATGGCCATTTTGATAATATTAATTCTGCCTGTCCAAGAACTTGGGAGATCTTTCAATCTTCTAAGGTTTTCTTTATTTCTTTAGTGTTCTGTAGTTTTCATTGTAGAGGTCTTTCAGCTTTTTTGTTAGATTTTATTCCCACTTTTTATTTTGAGACTGTTGTGAATGGGGTAGTCTTCTTTCAGAGGATTCATCGCTTATGAATAGAAATGCATTAGATTTATGTGTGTTGATTTTGTATCCTGCTATTTTGCTGAATTCATTTATTAGTTCTAGAAGTTTTCTGGTAGAGTTTTTTGGATCCTCTAAATATAGAATCATGTTATCAGTAAATAGTGACAGCTTGAGTTCTTCTTTTCCTATTTGTATTCCTTTAATTTCTTTGTTCTGTCTAATTGCTCTGACTAAAGTTTCAAGGATGATGTTGAATAGAAATGGCAAAAGAGGGCATCCCTGTCTTGTTCCAGTTTTTAGAGGGAATGCTTTCAGTTTTTCTCCATTAAGAATGATGTTGAGCATATGGGCTTAGCATAGATAGCCTTTACAATGTTGAGGTATGTTCCTGTTATCCCTATTTTTCCTAGCATGAAGAGCATGCTAGAAAAATATCCCTATTTTTTCTAGTTTTGAGCATGAAGAGGTGTTGTATTTTGTCAAATGCTTTCTCTGCACCTATTGAAATAATCATATGATTTTTAACCTTAAGTCTATTGATATGATGAATTATATTTATTGATTTCTGGATATTGAACCAACTTTGCATCCCTGGGATGAACCCACCAATTGATAATGGAGCACTATCTTCTTAATATGTTTTTGTATGCAATTTGCCAGAATTTTGTTAAGGATTTTTGTGTATATGTTCCTTAGAAATATTGGTCTAAAGTTTTCTTTCTTTGATGTGTCTTTTTCTGCTTTTGGTATCAGAGTGATACTAGCTTCATAGAAAGAATTTGGAAGGGTTCCCTCCTTTTCTATTTCATGGAATACTTTGAGGAGTATTGGTATAAGTTCTTCTTTGTGTGTCTTGTAGAACTCAGCTGAGGATCTACCTGATCCTGGACTTGGTTGGTATGGTAGGCTTTTGATGGCTTCTTCTATTTCATTGCTTGAAATTGATTTGTTTAAATTGTGTATGTCCTCCTGGTTCAGTTTGGGAGGATCATATGTCTCTAGAAATTTGTTGATGTGTTTGAGATTTTCTGTTTTGTTGGAGTATAGATTTTTCAAAGTAGCTTCTAATTATGTTATATATTTCAATGGTGTCTGTCATGATATTTCCTTTTTCATCATGAATTTTAGTAATTTGAATATTCTCTCTCCTCTGTTAGTGTGGTTAAGGGTGTGTTTATTTTGTTTTCTTTTCCAATAACAAACTTTTTGTTTTTTCAATTTTTTGAATTGTTTCTTTTGCTTCAATTTCATTGACCTCAGCTCTGATTTTAATTATTTCCTGTATTCTACTACTTTTGGTGTTGTTCTGTTCTTTTTCTAGGGCTTTGAGCTGTATTGTTAGGTCATTTAGTTGTTGACTTTTTATTCTTTTCTTGAATGTGCTCCATGCAATGAATTTTCCTCTGCTTTCATAGCATCCCAGAGATTTTGATATGTTGTATCATTGTTCTCATTTACCTCTAAGAATTTTTTTATCTCCTCCCTGATATTTTCTGTTATCCATGCTTCATTCAATATCATATTATTTAGTCTCCAGGTATTGGAGTAGTTTCTGTTTTTTATTTTATTATTGATGTCTAATTTCCTTCCATTATGATCTGATAGAATATAAGGTAGTATCAATATTTTTTTATATTTATTAGGGACTGCTTTGTGGTATAACATGTGGTCTATTTTAGAGAAAGATCCATGTGCTGCTGAGAAGAAAGTGCATTTGCTCATTGATGAATGGAATATTCTATATGTGTCTGTTAAGTCTAAGTTATTGATTGTGTTATTGATTTCTATGGTTTCTTTGCTTAGTTTTTGTTTGGAAGATCTATCCAGTTGTGACAACAATGTGTTAAATTCACCTAGAATTACTGGTCTATTTGGTTCCTGGAATTGAGAAGGATTTGTTTGATGTACATAAATGTGCTGTTGTTTGGGGCATAAATATTTATGATTATTATGACTTCCTGATTTATGGTTCCCTTAAGCAGTAGGAAATGTCCTTCTTTATCCCTTCTGACTAACTTTGACTTGAAGTCCACTTTATTTGATGTTAGGATGGAAACCCCCGCTTTTTTACTGAGTCAATGTGTGGTATATTTTTTCTCATCCTCTCACCTTTAGTCTGTGGATGTCTTTTTCTATGAGATGAGTCTCTTCAAGGCAGCATATTGTTGGTCTTTTTTTAAATCCAATTTACTAGTCTATGTCTTTTGATTGATGAGTTTAGACCATTAACATTCAGGGTTATTATTGAGATATGATTTGTATTCCCACTCATTTGGGCTCATTTTTGGTTTGACTTGACTTGGTTTCTCCTTTGATTGGTTTTTCCTTTAGGGTAGTTCCTCCTTTTGCTGACCTACATTGTTGTTTTTCATTTCTTCCTCATGGAATATTTTGCTGAGAATGTTTGTAGTGCAGGCTTTCTATTTATAAATTCCCTTGACTTTTGTTTATCATGGAAGAATTTTATTTCATCTTCAAATTTGAAGGTTATTTTTGCTGGGTATAGGATTCTTGGTTGGCAACCATGTTCTTTCAGAACTAGAAACATGTCGTTCCAGTTCCCTCTGGCTTTTAGGGTCTGGGCTCAGGAATCTGTGGATATCTGTACTGGTTTCTCCCTATATGAAATCTGATGCTTTTCTCTCACAGTCTTTAACATTTTATATTTATTTTCTATGTTAGGCATTTTTATTATAATGTGCCTTGGTGTGGATCTGTTGTGATTTTGTGCATTTGGTGTTCTGTAAGCCTCTTGTAGTTGATTTTCCATTTCATTCTTCAGGTTTGGGAAATTTTCTGATATTATTTCATTGAATAGGTTGTTCATTCCTTTGGTTTGCATCTCTGTGCCTTCCTCGATCCCAATAATTCTTAAATTTGGTCTTTTCATGATGTCCCATAGTTCTTGGAGGTTTCATTCATAATTTTATACCATCTTCTCTGGTCAACTTTATTTTCAAGATTAAATATTTTGTCTTCATTGTCTGAGGTTCTGTCTTCCAAGTGGTCCAGTCTGTTGGTGATGCTTTCCATTGAGTTTTTATTTGGTTTATTGTTTCCTTCTTTTCAAGGACTTCTGTTTGTTTGTTTGTTTTTCAGAATCTCTATCTCTTTGTTGAAATGATTTTTGCTTCCTGCAGTTGCTCTTTCATCTGTTTATTGGAGTGATCATTCATTGCCTGCATTTGCTCTCTTATCTCATCCTTCGCTTTGTGAATCATTTTAATTAAGTATGTTCTGAACTCCTTTTCTGACATTTCTTCTACCTTGCTGTCATTGGATTCTATTAATATAGAATCTTGATTTGTTTTTAACACTTTCTTATCTTGTTTTTTTTTTTTTTTTATGTTGTTCATGTATCTTTCCCTCTAGCAGTACAGATCTGAGGTATTGCAGTTTTCCCCCTGTAGGCTCATAGTGGCCCTGCATGTTTCCAAAAACCTCTTCTGTAAGGGGAAGATCAATATTAGCAGCACCCAGTACAGACAATATCAGCCCTAAACCAAATAACCCCTGTGAGGATGTTAACAGTATTGTCATAATAAACGGAGAGGATGAGTTCAATTATTATCTACAGTATAGCATATAGATTTGCAATGAGGTCTCCAATTTCTAATGGTGAACAAAGAGAATGGGGAGGGGTGTAGGATATAACTGTTAATGGGATAAGAAAAGAGTGTATAGAAGTATTAGATCATAGTACGTGTGAAGGTGGAGTCAAAAGAAGCTGGTTGTTAGCATGAGAACAGGGAGAAAGAGACTCTGAGGAAACAGGCAAACAAAAGGAAAATAGAGTGAGGAAAATAAAGAAATTAAAACAATATTTTTCAAAAAGGAGAAAAAAAATCTACACTGTAACAGTCATATAGTATTGAAACCTCCCAGCGTTCAGTAGCCTGATGCATGGGAGGTACCTGACAATGAGCTTCCAGTCTCCAGAAGGCTTCTCAGGATGGGATTGGCCCCACCTAAAGCTGCCACCTCCAGGATAATCCAAGATGGTTGTGCTGGCTTCCAAATGTGTTGGCAAATGGGGAGCTGCAGCTCTGGTCATGGGTGCTGAGTCCATGTGGGGTGCAGTTGGTTGGGCCAGAGGTCCTAGAGGTGATGCAGGGTCAGTTGGACTGGGGGTCCTGCAGGTCCTGGCTGTTGTCCCAAAATGGCAGCAGCCACATGTCACCAAACCTGTAGGTACTGTGACAATGGAATTCCAGGCAACAGTGGGCAGCTGGTGATCCACCGGTGGTCTGCAGGTGGTTTGCAGTCTCCTGGCAGACAATTGGCTGGTGGGCCTCAGGTGATGGGTGATAGGTAGGTGAAAGGCAGGTGATGGGGGGAACAAGAAGCAGGCAAATGGGCAAATGCTAAATGATTGGCAGCAGTCAGTGAGCAATCTGCACTCAAAAAGTAGTTGACATGCTGGCAGACAGTGTGTGATCATGGTGGAAAAATGGGGTAAACAGCAGGGGATCAATGAGTAGCAAAGACTGCCTCACAGAGAAACAGATTTTCCTCTGTTCGAAAACCAAGTTATGGAGCAACAAGGAATGCAGACTCCCTCTAGTCTGCCATCTTGGATCTCTAGACCAAGCTTGTTGTTTTCTAGAAAATTGATCCTGTAGAAATTACATAATTTTCCAAATGTGTTGACAGGGCTGGTTACTCATCAACCTCACTGAGGTCAGCAAGGCAGTATGGGAGGGAGCTGGGATTTGAATTCTTTTTCCTTTTTTTTTTTTTCATGACTGCCCCTGACAATCCTGGGGACCCCATGTGCACCACACTTAGCAGCAGGTGTGTACTGCTAATGACATAAGCAGTGGGCACAGTTATTATACTGGCAGTTCTGATATCAATGTCAGGTAAATACAGGGAGGGAGGGAATCAGGTTAGCATTCACCCTGCCCCCAAGTATTCATGAAGATTGGAATGAACTTTGCACTGAAAGAAAATACACACACCTGGACACACATGGTTCTGACATGAGCTTTTGGGTGCTTCAACCTGACCCTGGCAGGAGGCCTGGGTGGGCACTGGGCAGGCAGTACTGGTTCAACTATCTAGATTTGCTGCCTGCTTCAGGGTCATTAACCTTTGCACTGTGCAGGTGGGTGAAGTTCATACTCCTAATACTGACATTTTGTGTAATGTGTTCTAGACTGCTGGATCTTGAAATCTTTGGGTGGGGTCAGTTGGCAGGTAACAAAGCAGAGAGAGAAAATCTGTTGGTTTTTCAGGGTGGAATGTAAGGGGGAATATTTGTATAGCTTTGTCAGTTATTGATTTACCTAATTCCATTCACATCCTGTACCTGGGCTGTCCAGGATCCTGGACCCCTTTTCTTCCTCCTTCTTTATTGAATAGAAAACCAGGAGAGATTTAGGAGGGGTTTCTCAATGCATTGCCAGGAAGGGTCCCAAGTGTTCAGACAAATTTCCACGTGCTGTCAGGGTAGGGTTTGGGGAACATCAGAATGGGAGATATATTTGTGGAGACAGAGGTCAAGTGTGTTTGCCCTTATTGATTTCCCTGGAACATGGAGAAAATGTGTCTGAAGAAACATGGTACTTGTGTTACTAAGTTTTACATTACTGTGACAAAATACCTGAGATAATCAAATTAAAAAGGAGGATAGGTTTACTGTGGCACCCGATTGGAGGCCTCAGTTTATGGTCCCTTGGTTCTTGGGATTGAAAGCAATTAGGTCTGTCGGGGTTTGGTACATAAAAGGTACTAGAAAAATGACGTGCTGGTTACTGGCAAGTCTTCCCATGCCTCCCTGGTGTGTCTGGGCTGGGCTGTCCACTCCTGAGGATGTGCTCTCTCCTCCCCACTGGCACCCCGATCTGCCACAGGCATGGCTCTGTTCCACTGACTGGTCTCTTCTACCCTTCCTGTTTCCAATGTTCTAACTCTGCTGCTTCGCATTTCTCTGGCTTTCCCCCTAATGACTGCATCTTGCGTGTCTACGTCTTCCCAGGGATCCACACTCTCCATCTCCTTCTGTATCAACACATCTCTGAGTGACATTTTCTACTTGTTCACTTCTAATTTTACCTGTAAGGGTCCCTGCCATCTCTGACTTTGTTTCCCTCTCTGCATCTTGTGTCTTTCTCACACAGCATCTCCATGTTTCTCTGGGTCGCAGATATTCTTTCCCTCCTCCCCTTTTAAATGTTTCTCCTCCCCACCTCTGTGCTTTGTGGGAGAGCAATGACTGAGATTTGGGGTCTCTGATGACCTCACGGCTGTGGCATGCCTGGTGCCTGGGAATGTTATTGTGCAAGGGCACAGGATGCTCAGCTGCTGTAGCAATGCCCTGCAAGGGGAGGTTCTGTGCAAGAGTCTTATCAGCTCTGATCTTGATCTGAGGCACACAGCTCCCAGGAAGGAAGGAATTCTTATGCTAGTCAACGACAGTGTTTCATCAGCTCCTCTTCTCTGGTTCCTGCCCTCTTTACAGTAACTGTTAACAATGGACTTTCTTGAGAGCTACACAAAGCTCCTAACATTGCACTTTGCAATGCACTTTGTGGATTGCAACTGTGGAAAAGCTACATAGATGTCCTAATTTCTGTAACTTTCCTGAATACAATGAATAATGGTTGCATAGTCTTTAATGTGTATGAAGATTGCTGGTGCAACTCTTTAGATATGCATCTCCATCAGAGAGCAGAGCTCCACCTGATCCCGGGTAATTGTCAAAAATCTGTGTTTGTGGGTATTTATTTTTCTAATCCCCCTTTGCCCCTTGCTGGAACTGAGAGTTTGGCTGTGCTTGTCACAGCACACCCTCATCTCTTTTAGCTCAAACGCTTCCTCTTTCTGTCTCTCTCTGCCTCTGCTTCTTTTCCTTGCTTTCTGTCCCCTTAAAACCTCTTTCTCCTGTTCTTATGCATACATGTTCTTTGCCCAGATAAGCCCCGCCCTGGCTGGCTGCCTGTGGAGAGAGTGAGGTGCAGGGGATCATGTGATCATTATGTGTCCATGGGTGGGGAGAGTGGGTTGATGCAGGGGTCACCAAGCAACATGTGACTCCTCCTCACCCTTCTTAGCTCTCCTCTCTCTTTATCTCAATCCACCAACTTGTTTCCATAGATCTTCCTTCAGTTCTGTTGTTTCTGGATTAGGTGGAGAGATCCAATCACTGCATCCCTCACCTGGGATGGTCTGAAAATGAATAACAAGACACCTGAGGGAATGGAGGTCAACTGAGAGATAGAGGTCACAGCCAGGTAGAGTTTTCCAGGTGAGATGGGCAGGTTCCAGGACTCTCCTGCACCCCCTAGAGAAGACACAAAGGATCAGAGTTAATATGTTAGTGGAGATATGGGAGAGTCTTCAGGTGGGCTAAGGCATACAGAATCCATTTGTTAAGTGCTAAAACTCAGACCTCTGAGAACAGAAACATGGATGCCTGGTCTCCTCTCTGGTCAATTGGTTCTGGATTCCAACCAGGAGGAAGGCTCTGCTGCCATGTAGGAGATGGTTCCTGAGGTGCAAACCTGTGTGCTAATCCCAGCTCTGCCCCAAGTGGCCTGGGGATGTGACATCTCTGTTCATCTGTAGAATGAGAATGACACACAAAGACATGAAGACCAGTGAGCGCAAAAGTGAAGGGCTCAGCACAGCACTGGCATGAAAGGGACGTTCAGGAATCTCCCTACCACCCATGTTCATCCAGCACCTGATTGACAGTTCATGCTGTAGTCTACTCAGTACCTGCCCCCCAGCTTTGATGCACCCTCAGTTCACCACTCAGTCTCATTTATCAAATCACTGCCCCCACTTACCCTAATTCCTCCCCTGAGATTGCATTTCAAATGGCTAAGGAGCCTGAGTTAAAGAATAGGTTGTTGAATAATAATAATGGCGCCATGCTAACGGCTTTAAATACATCAAATCCGCACAACAAACTTGCAGGGGAGGTACTGTTCTTGGTGCTCTAATTTCACAGAAATGGAAACCAAGGCTCAAAGAAATCATTCAGGATCACACACACCAAGAAAGTAGCAGAGGCAGGACTTGAACCTGGCTCCCCCTCACCTCAGGGCATTCCATAATCTTAGACATGCTCTCAAAGGACCCCACTGGAGGAAGTGAACGTGAGTGTAAAAGGGGCAAAATGGATGAAGACAAGAGAATGACCCCAGGAGCTTGGTATTTGAGGGTAAGTTCACAAGGGAGGCTAGACATTATATAACCCTGAGGCCATGAGAATCTCCTTTGTGGTATCCAGTTCCCAGGACTTTCCATCCAAAGATATTCTGGTTACAGTGGAAACTGAACTTGGGGATCTTCATAACCATGGCCCACAGCCAAGGACAGTTCCTTCTTCCTGGAGCCATGGACATCTGAGAAGTCTTCATCCTCTTCTTGTTTACTATGTGTCTGTCCTGTGGATCCTCACCACCTGCAAACCTGTGAGCACAAGGAGCACAGTGCCCAAAGGCAGGACTCCAGTCTCTCTCTTACACCGATGAGGCCATTGGCTGCATGTCAGCAATGCCTTTTGCCAGTCTCCCCTCTCAGTCTGTCCTTTCATCCCTATACCAACATGTTCCCCTTCTTTCCTCACTCATAGAACTCTTCAATCTGGGCTGACCTCAAGAGTATCCAAAGCATGGCGTCACGTCTCAGCCCATCTTGTAGCAAGGGGTTCCTTTGAGACAGGGAGTGAGTGAGATCTGAGGGGAAGTGATGTGTCCAACCTCCAGATGGTCCTTTCCGATCCCATGCCCCATTGCCCTGTGGGTTGGAAAGCAGACCCAGAAAGTGAAGTAGTGCGCCAAGTTCAGCCATGGAGATCAGGGCAATGTCCCGGGAAATGGTGGAGCTAAAGGTTGAAGAACCCTGGCTAGACTTTGACTGCATATACTGACTGGCACATCTGAGATAAATTTATGTTGATGAAGTCACTGTTTTTTTGAGTCTCTGATGCAAATGGATGCAGCATCCTTTTTATTATGATTTTCTAATTGAAAACTTCCAGCCCAAACTTTATGGGAACCACACACCTCCAGACTCAGAGAAGCCTGCCTCTGGCAGACAAATCTATGCATCCCTAACTGCCCATGTTCCAGTTTCAAAAAGTCATACCCCTCACACTCATTTATTCAAACTTCCTTTCTTTAGTTCATTTATCATCCAGACATTCTTGCACCCATTTACATCCAGACATATAATTAACTCAAACTAGACCTATGTACTCTCTCAATATCAAACATTCCTCTATCTCTGTCCTCCAATCACTCATTCTGCATTCTTTGTACCTCTCTCCCACCATGTATATGTTTAACAACCCATTCACTCTTTCTTCTATCGTTTCAACCTCTCATTTATATATCCATTCACTTATCCTTCCTTCCATCCACCAATACACCCCACTTCCATACCTGTGCATATTCTCATTCATTGGTCCTTCAGTCCATCAACATTTTCCCCATTTGTCTACCCATACAGCTACTCACCTGTCCATCCTCCCATCCATTCATCCTTCTTTCCATCATTTGGTCATTCATCCTTCCATCCAATCCTCAATTTCATATACCTGTACCGGCTTTGATCCTTTTGAACATCCAGCAACAGAGGGGTATATTCCCCAGTATGCATGCTTCCCTCCTTAGGAAATTCCACATTGATTGGCTTGCTTTTCCTACTGACCGACCTGACTTCTCATGGATTCCTGGGGTATATCTTGGCTTTTTGTTGTGAGGAGAGGAGAGGTTGAGGTCTGGTCTCCTTGTTTACCTTTAGAAGCAAAGAGGAAGGTATGGAAGGAATGGTGAGGAGGACCCAGTGTTCACTGCGGAGAATACTCAGCACAAACACTCAGAAATGAGCTTCTACACAGTTCTGGATGACCCATGCAGGGCTTCTCACTATTACTCACCTACCAGTTTTGTTTCAACACACATGCTTGTTAGGATGAACCCTAATTCAACCTGACTGGTGTCCTCATAAGAAGAGGAAATCACACACTAAGAAGAGGAAATTACACACAAAGCAGGGTACATGTGTACAGAGGAAAGATCACGTGAATACATAGAGAAGGTAGCCATCTGCACATTAAGGAGAGAGGCCTCAGAAGAAACCTAGCCTGCTGACTCTTTGATCTGGAACTTCTAGGTTTTTTTTTTTTTTTTTTTTTTTTTTTTGTAGGTGGACACATACCTTTATTTTATTTATTTTTATGTGGTGCTGAGGATCGAACCCAGTGCCTCACATGTGCTAGGTGAGCACTCTACTGCTAAGCCACAACCCCAGCCCTTTGAACTTCTAGTTTTAAGAATGACAATAAAATAAGTTTCTGTTATACCAGCAGAGACTTAGACATAGTCCTAAAAGATTAATGGATTTCCCAAAGTTTCCAGGAACTTCAGAAGGTAAGTTTCTCTGGAAATTGGGTCCTTGAAGATGTAATTAGTTAAGATGAAAATATACCATTGCTAAATATTGTGTTTTTATAACAAGAGGAACAGAATAGACACACAGGAGAAGAGCTTGCCAAGAGGGATGCACAAGGAGAGCACCACGTGAGGATGGGTGCAGAGATTGAACCAAGGAACACCAGGGACCTCAGGCAAAGACCTGGGGTTATGAAGAGGCAAAGAAGGAGCCTCTCCTAGAGTGTTCAGAGACAGCGTGCCCCTGCCGGCACCTTGATTTTGGACTGCTGGTCTCCAGAGCTGCAAAGGAATAAATTTGTATTGGTTTAAATCATCTCATTTGTGGCATTTCATTGAGGCAGGCTTTGTAAGATGACATGGAAATTACGGGGCCAGATCTAAAAAGTCTAAACCACAGGGAAGAAATTCCAAAGGGTATGAAGTGGACTGGGCTCCTTGGGAAGGTCTGCACTTGAGTGTTCCTGGAGATCACCAGATCGGGATTGGGTTGACCCTTTATGGGAAAGTTCACTAAAACTTTTCTCGTCAGGTTGTGGGTGCAACTTTAACTTTAGAGCTCTTGCCCAGTGCGTTCAAAGACTTAAGTTGATTTTAAGTGCTGGGCAGGATTGGCGCGGGGGGGGAGAGAGAGAGAAAGAGAGAGAGAGAGAGAGAGAGAGAGAGAGAGAGAGAGAGAGAGAGAGAGAGAGAGGAAGGAGGAGGAGGAGGAGGAGGAGGAGGAGGAGGAAGAGAGGGGAAAAAAAAGCAAAAAAGCCACTGACTACAAATATTCAGGCAATCTGTTTCAGAAGTAGTATTCACTAAAGCAGGGCTCTGTCTCCAAAATGAATTAATAATCATCTAAAACATTTATTAGCTTTTCTATTAGGACAGTAGAAAGAAATTTTGGAGCAAAAAGAAGAAAAGTCAAGGTGGCAGAGATGGGCTAGGCGCCCCCAGTCCTGCTTCTCCCCTCCAGGCACACGGGACGTTGTGTTTCCCAAGATTGCTCATAGCTGTTAGGACCAAGAACATCAGCCTGTGTCTTCCATGGACAAAACTGCATCTTCTTGGGTTGAGTTCATGTGACTTGGGGCGTTGTTTGTTATAGCAGCTAACTCACTAAGATGGGGGTCCAAGCACATAGCCCTTGGAATTGTACTAAAATCCCTTCTCCTTTCTTCCTCAGTTCACCAGCTCTCTGCATTGCCTCATCCCCACACCATTCACTCACCCCTGTCTCTTTGCTCTTCACCTTTTCTTCCATCAACTGCCTTCCTCACTTGGCTTTCATATATATGCTGCACAACTGCTTCATGGAATTATAAATTGTCTTCTGCTTTTGGAATTATAAGTTATCTTCTGCTTTCAGTGTTTCTTCCCTGAGTCCAAGCACCTCACAACTCCACTATTACTATTTTTCTCTACGATACCCACTCCTTTCTTAGTTTTTCAGGTGAGATTGACTGTGGTCATTCATATGTCAGTCATTTCTTTCATGTTAATTACATATGGACTTTTGAGTATGGCAGTTTATAATGGGTTAATCTAAAAGTAGCCTGAAAAAAAAAAGATTATTTAATTCTCTTGCACATTCTAGACATTCGGTGGTTATCAGCATGAGATCAATATGGTTCTCCATGGGGTTGGGCTCTTCTATTTTATTGCTCTACTGTGTGTTTTCCACTCCCAAGTTCACATCATGGTGCAGGATGACAAATGGCACGCCAGTCATTGATCACACATCCCACCTGTCAGAACAGAGGAGAGGGCCAGGCGTGATGGCGCATGTTCCTAATTCCAGTGATTTGGGAGGCTGAGTCGGGAGATTCCAAGTACAAGGTCAGCTTCAGCAATTTAGTGAGGCCCTGAGTGACTTGGTGAGATCCTGTCTCAAAATAAAAAATAAAAAGGGCTGGGGATGTGGTTCAGTGGTTAAAGCATCCCTGGGTTCGACCCCTGGTACCAAAACGAAGAGAAAAGTGAGGGGTGGGGGAGGGAGAGAGAGGAGAAGTAGAAGGAAAAGGGGTCATGGGGTCAAGGCGTGGACATGGATAGAGACACCAAGCAGATGCCACGTGACCATCCTGCTGTCCCGTTGGCCAGAACCTAGTTATGTTGCCACGTTCACATGTCAGTGAGGCTAGAAAATGTGTATTATTTAACTCTAGGTGGCTCTGTGGCCAGTGACAAACTAGAGTTACTTTTGCCATGGGAGAAGAGATAAGAGATTTTAGGAAACCATGGGTGGTCTCTAATTAGGGTGCACATAGGCTTATTTTTCTAGGGATAAAATTTCTGACTTTTATCAGATTTCCACATATGAAGGAAGAAAAGTGGTAAGAAGCCACTGAAAGAAAGGGGTGGAGATGCTGAGCTGAAACTAGACAGAGACAGAAATGCAAAGAAGTGCCTCTATGAAGGAAGCCATGATAGAGCTTGGTGGAGTGGTCTTGGAACTTCCTGAAATTTTATTCAAAACTTAGTGCATTTTTCTATGAAGGAGGATGTAAAGTTTTCATCAGGTTTTCGTGAGGGTCCACGATCCCTCAAAAAATGGAAAAGAAGCACAATCACATTCTGGCTTCCTGTTGTACAGGTGGGAAACTAAGGCCTTGAGGAAAGGTTCCTGCCCGTTGTCACTGGGTGCCACTGGGTAGGGGCAGTCGGCATTAAAGCCTCGTGTGCACAGGCGTCTTTCACCTCCTGACACTGGAAATGGTCACAGTTGGTCCCACCTACTGCCTCAAGGGTACTGTCCAAGTTTAACACATTCAGTCCTTGAACAACCTGAGGCAGGTATCATAACACTTGTGTAATCTCTGCAGTAATTTAGCTGAGACATTGTGGTGATTTTCCCTGGGCCATGTGACTTTTTAAAAAAATTTATCATCACTTTTATTTTCTTGGTAGGAAACTAAGAAATTTCATGAACTAAGAAATCCACCGTGTCATACATAACATGATCAAAGGTTTTAAATAGAATTCATATCTTAACTCTCATTTCCCACCTTTCATTAATAAGAAAATCTACCTCTTTTAAGGAGGTGAAAAAATTATCCTATATTAACCATACTGAAAATAAACCTCATTAATTTAAGACTGCTTCTCTCTAACCTCCTTTCTTTCAGTAAGTAGGATTTCAGAGCATGAAAGTTGATGGGTTTTGTATGGCTTTACAGTTCCTTAAAATAACCAAAATAAATTTTCAACCTGGAAAACATAGTAACTAATTCTACTTTATGAGTTTTATACTGTGGCACAGTATATGGTTTCAGGAGTAAAATAAGGAAGTAGAACTCCACATAACACTTGAAACTCTGCATTACAACTTTTATGGGCACAAAGTTCTGTGAGTTTTACACAAGTTAGTCAATCCTCTTCATTACCTCAAGGACAAGCAGGCCCTCTTACAAACAAGCAGCACCTACAAATGGCTCTCAGGATAAAGGTGATCACACTTTGAACAGTAACATGGATAATATGGTGATGTGATTGCACACCACTATGCAATGAAACCTCTTCCTTCAGGGTTACTTTTCAGAACACAACAGCTTTTCAAAAAAGCCTGAATCTTCTATGTATGGCTCATCTCCTGGTAAAAGTCAGAGCATCTCACTAGCCCTGGGATGTGATCCACAGCCAGCTGGCAGCCCCTTGTGATCCACTAATTTGTACAGGTGAGAGGGAAAAGGAGAGAGAGAGAGAGAGAGAGAGAGAGAGAGAGAGAGAGAGAGAGAGAGAGAGAGATCTCAGTTTTGGACTGTGTGGTGCCGACCAATTTTTTCAGATAAGAAAGTTGATGTGGCCTCTGATGGAGATGACAAATGACCACTGGCCATCTACAGGGTCAGTTCACATAGGCAGCAGCCAAAGAAGGCCACATTGAAGGCTGACTCACCCTCTCTGGAATGCCATGATCCATGCCCCCCCTGTTGTTCTGGTGTGCAGAGAAAAGCAAGAAGTGTGCAGGTCACAGAGGTTGTAAGTGTGACAAGTGGCCAAGCTGGGCAGTGACCCAGAGTCTTGGCCAGGTTCCAGAGTGGGCTTTCTAGGGGCTGCTGGGGGGCCCCGGGCTACAGCCCCTCCTGCTGGAAGACCTGTTGCCTTGTCCTTAATCACTGATGCGCAGGTGCTTGGCACAGTGCTTGGTCCTTGGAAACTCTGTGCAGCATTTGTGTGTGTGATTTTTTTGGTGTGTGGTGCTGGGAATTGAACCCAGGACCTTGTGCATGCGAGGCAAGCACTCTACCAACTGAGCTATATCCCCAGTCCTCTGTTCAGTATTTGTGATCTTCATGTGACCCAGTCTGTGAAGGCAGGAAAGAGGTGCAAGGAACTGGGAAGCAGGAACCTAATGAATGTGATTGACTTTGGTACAAAGAAACTCCAGGGTCACACGAAGAGGAACTGGGTATGCCGGGATTTGAAGTTAGAAATGTCTGAGTCTTACACACACACACACACACACCAGCAGCAAAGATAAATCAGTGCAAGCAGCCTTGGATTGTTATTATTTAATATTATCCTGAGTACAAAAGACTTGTTGAAAAATATACTTTCAACTGATTTACTTTTCTTACTACTCGAAATTTTCATCTTTATTAAAAAAAAGTTGGCTTCACCCCTAACCAAAGGATGAACAGAGGAGCCATCTCTGTTTTTGATGAAAACTTTCTAAAATGGTCTGGTTACCCGACTTGACAGATGGGGAAACTGAGGCCCAGAGGTCGGATGACTCGCCTAGTGAAGAAAAGATGGAGCTCAAATGAACACAAGCCCTCTGAACCTAAACTCAGTAACCTAAACAGATACCTGGCAACCTTCCACAACCCACAGGGAATGTTGGACCAGGGGAAAATGGAGGGACTGGAATTATAAAGAAAGGGGAAGGGCCCCTGTAGATCTCCTGGGTGAATTTGATCCACTTTTATCGAGGTGGGAGATTACAGGTTATGTAAATCCTCCCCTCAGTGATGCAGTCTCTTTCCTGATGGTATCCATACCCAGAAAACCCGAATCTCAGGGTGATCAGATTTCAGTACAAGCTGATCTCTCAGGACCTATTTAGGTAGGACTGGGGCCCAGGACACCACCCGACCAGGCACCATGGAGCTGGGAGGGGGCTTCACCATCTTTCTAGCACTCTTCTTGTCTTGCCGGCTCGTCCTCTTTGCTTGGAAACGAATCAACAAGTGGGGAAAGCTCCCCCCAGGCCCCACACCAATACCTTTCCTGGGGAACCTGCTCCAAGTCAGCTCTAATGCCACTTTTCAGTCTCTCATGAAGGTGAGTTTGTCTGCCTCCTCTCCTGGGGCTAGAAGTGATTAATCTTGATGTCAGATACACATAGACCCTTAGGACTTCTAAACACAGGCTCTGAGAGACACGGAGAACCTGAGGATTCTGAAATTCCAGAATCCTAAAATCTTGGAAGCATGAAGTCCAGGTGCATTGGAATGAAACTCTCATGATCTCAGGACTTTGGGATCTTATATCCTTGAACACAAGGACTCTTGTACTTAGATTACACTAGCGCTTTGAGACTGCACCAGAAATCTCAGGCTTCTAGCAATTCAGCATTTCAGAGAAAGAAAAATGAATCTCAGAGTTCACGTGATCCAGGTCCATCATTTTACAGATAAGGAAACTGGTGTTTCAGAGTCGAGGGTGGTTCGTGCCCAGGGTCCCAGGAGTGAAGATTTCCATGCCTTTTCCCCAATAGTCCTTCCAAATCCAGGTCTTATTTTGATCTGTTGTTCCCACATTTGAATGCCTCTGAATTCTCCCTCCCCTAAAATCCTCGGCTGGTCTCTATGTGCTCTAATCCACCCTTTCTCTGGTATCTCACTTCACTCCCAGCTCCAGAAGAAGTACGGCCCCATGTACACTGTGTACCTGGGTCCCCGGCCAGTAGTTGTTTTGTGTGGGCATGAGCTGGTGAAGGAGGCTCTGGTGGACCGAGCAGATGAGTTCAGCGGCCGTGGAGAAATGGCTACATTACAACGAAACTTTCATGGTCATGGTAGGTAACAATCACCCCAACCACCAGAAACGATAACAATTTGCAATGGTATGTTCCAGGTGCTGTGATAAGTACTCTACAGGAATTATTGCATTGACTCCTTTCAGAAAACTATTAATATTACACTAATTTTGCAAAAGAAAAGGCAAGTTGAGAAAGATTAGGCACTGTCCCACAAGAAGTGGTGGAATCACTTTGCTTTGAACTCAAGACATCTGATTCTAAAGTGATCACTTACTATGTTATTTCTGTTATTACATTTAATGAATTAGTGAGTGATGATCTTCTGTGTACCAGCTGAAGCCTTCATAGCTATTTCTTATCTTCATATACATACGCGTACCTGGCACATACATCTCTGACCCTTCAACTGAGGAGGATTCCTTTCTAGTGATACCCACATACCTACTATAGACGTTGATTCGAAGCAGGCTCATTCTTTCCATTTTTCATCTCTCTTTCTCTCTCTGCCTTTTCTTCCTTCTATCCTTTGCTCGATAAATCTACGAAAGCATATTCGTTATTCTTTATATACAAACATCTTTCCATTATATTCTGTATACATCTATCAACTAATTATCCATCCGTTTATTAATCCTTCCATCATTTGTTTATCTGTTAATCTTTCTGACTACCTTCAAACCTTTACCCATCCATCTCAAACCATCCACACATTAACGCTTCACCTAGCCACTCACTCTCCTTCATTACTCTATCCCTCAGTCATCCCAGTCATAAACTCTTCCTTCCATTGATAAATCAACCCAAAAATGTCATTAGACAATTCACCAATCTGGTAATTTCTAAATAAATCTTGCTACATGGTAACTCCTTTTGTCTAGGAATATTGATGTACAAGTGTGAGCTTCTGTGTATACCTATGTGTAGATCAAGAGAATCCATGTGGTGCACAGAAAATAGAACTAGTATTCTAATTCCCGGGTACTGTAATTGGCATTATACCCTACCGCCTCCACCTTCCTCTGCACTCATTGCATTATTTACCCAGTTCCAGATTTTGGTCCTATAGGAAACTCTCCTTTATCTCCCCTGATCGTTCCTAGCCTGATTCCCTTTTCCTCCACCTCAGTCTGGATTGCTTTTGAGGGTACTGAAGGAGGGGAATCTTAGTCTCCCCATTGAGCCTGCAAGGTTGAGAGTGGCTTCTTCAAGAGTAAAGAACTTTTATAATCCACTCCATCCTTGTCTAGCACAGGGAGGGGAAGGGAGGGAGGAGCCTCATATTCAGATCCTGGCAGGTATCGCTCTGTCCAATGGAGAACGATGGAAGATTCTCCGACGCTTTTCTCTGACTATCCTGCGGGACTTTGGGATGGGAAAGCGGAACATTGAGGAGCGGATCCAGGAGGAGGCTGGCTACCTACTGGAGGCATTCCAGAAGACCAAGGGTGTGGGGGTCACAGGGGAGGGCTGCCAGGCGACTGGGTGGTTATGGAGAGCTTAGTCAT
This sequence comes from Sciurus vulgaris, assembly GCF_902686455.1. Classification (NCBI taxonomy): domain Eukaryota; kingdom Metazoa; phylum Chordata; class Mammalia; order Rodentia; family Sciuridae; genus Sciurus; species Sciurus vulgaris. The sequence goes on along the minus strand of NC_136478.1, from coordinate 51,702,460 downwards.
GAGAAGATGGGCTTCAGTGGGAAGAAGAGCTGAAACGGAAGAGGATGGAGGATATCACGGATGTGCTGAGATGTCCAGCCATGTTGCACGGTAAAAAGTAACAGAGACCATTTGTCTAGAAACTTTCATCTCTGGCTCTCACTGTACCTGTGAGTCCATGATCTTATAGGTAGGTTATGATGATACATGAGTTTGTGTATTTTTCTGGAGGCAGGACCAAATTTCATTATGTTTATACATTTTTATTGTGGTGAATAACATCAAACTTACCATCCTCACCATTTTTAATTGTACGATTCAGTAGGGTTAGGTATGTTCAGATTGTCGGAAAAGATATCTGTAAAAATTTTTTCATCTTGCAAATCTGAAACTCTTTACCTATTTCATTATTCTTTTCAATGAGTCCAGTTACCAATGAAAAATAGGGTCTAAAACCCATGAAATCTAGAGAGAAAAGACACAGAGGCTGAGAAATATGTAAAAAAAAAAAACAGATAAGAACTAGAAATAGAGATAAATTTCTATAAATCAGAGAGTTTTTCATCTGGATTCTGTGGATAATTTATAGGATCTTTATAAACACTTTGAAAGGCCATGTACCCTCAGAAGTTATTTGTCAAAATGTGCTTTTGTGAATATGTACATTGTTCTGGAACAAGTGCTCCCAAATCTACGTTGTTGACGTGCATCCCATTTTACAGATGGTGCACCTGAGGACTTGAGGAGGATTTCCTCAATAGCCTAAGGGGAATCAGTGAACTAGCAGAGCCCAGGCAGTCTTCTTCTTTTATCCTTTTGTTATTTTCAGTGCTGGGACTCGTGCCTGCTAGGGAAGCACTCTACCACTACGCTACACTTCCAGTCCTTCTCTTTTAAATATGGCCCTTACCACCACTTTCCCCCCAAATCTGTGACTCTTATCTGCAAATGCATTTAAGCAACAATAGCAAAGAAATAATTAAGCCCCACCAGCATTTCTTGAGTGCTAACTACATGTCGAGCACTGTGTTAAGCATTTTACATGGATCTTAACATGGAATCTTCGTGAAAAAAGGAGGTGGTTATTAAGCCAGTTTGCAGATTGAGAAATCAAGACTCAAACATAAAAATGAGCTGATTCACACATACTATGAAGCAGTTGATCCAGGACCCAGGTTTACCAATGAATGGTCCACAGCCCAGATTACTAATGATCACCTCCGACGTAGACAATGTCCATCACCAGGTGCCCCCATTGATCCCACCTTCTTCCTGAGCCGCACTGTCTCCAACATCATCAGTTCGGTCATCTTTGGAAGCCGCTTCGACTATGAGGACAGGGTGTTCCTAAACCTGCTGCGGATGATCAATGAGAGCTTCGTAGAGCTAAGCAGCCCCTGGACACAGGTGCCTACTGGTCACTTCTCCGTCCATCCCCCCAGCCTCAGTTCCATAAGCACTTGCCTCTCCCTCACTTAATCTTCCACAGCCCTGGAAGCCAGCTATCAATATGCCCAAATCTCCAGGAAGCCAAAGGCCACACCCAATTCCCAGACCCAGCACTGCATTTTGCCCAGTTCCCCAATTCTAGACACAGTCAGCCTGGTGACCGGTATCCAGCCCTGGAAAATCCTCTTTGCCTGTTCCCTGCAGCTCTATGACATGTACTCAGGAATCATGCAGTATTTTCCAGGAAGACACAACTGCATCTATTACATGTTGGAGGAGATTAAGGACTTCCTTGCTTCCAGAGTCAAGATCAACGAAGCATCCCTGGACCCCCAACATCCCCGAGACTTCATCGACTGCTTCCTCATCAAGATTCACCAGGTGCTCGCTCCCCTGCCCCAGTCCTCTTCCCTCACCTCCTTCTGGTACCTGCAACTTTAAGCCCATCGGCAGAGGTTGGGGAAAAGTGGGTAATACTACTTCACATGCTTCGTTTTTATCTATAGATGGGATACAGAAACTGAAAGTAGAAACTCTCACAACCTCTAAACTTCCTTAAGTTGATGAAATAAAATTTACTTATTTTTATTGACATGCATTACTTGTATATATTAGTGGTTGAGCATTAGTCTGATATTTCCATGCATCATCCCGTGGCAGGCACTGATCAAATTCAGCCCCCCTTTTCCACCCTCCGCTTTCCAGTCTCTAGCAATGACAGTTCTTCCTTCTGGTTGACTTTTTAAGCTTGTACATGGGAGAGAGACATGTGGTACTTGTCTTTCTGTGCCTGGCTAATTTCACTTAAGATAATGAACCTCTGGTTTTATCCATTTTGCTGCATATGGAAGGATTTTCTTCTTCCTTGTGACGACTAACTCCCCATTGTATGTGGATATGCCACTTTTCTCTATCACAAATAAGCTTCAAATCTAGAAATTTCGGTAACAAACTGAAAATCTTACATTTTTCCAATCATATATGCCAGAGACTTAACAGTTGTAGAAAAGTGGAGATAGTCTTCAGAGTTTTAGATTTTGGGAAATTTAGAAGCTTAGATTTTTTTTTTTTTACACTTGACCTTAATCTTTAAAAAGTTTGAAGCCTCAGAGATGTAAGAATTTATAGGCTTAATATGTTTGTATAATTGATTCCTAGAATTTTAGACATTTAGAAGTTTCTGTTCTTATCTTATAGAACCTCGGCACTTGGATATGCAGATGCTAACACACAACAAGGTGGGGAGGGGAAGAATGGAAGTTCAGTGGATTCCACAAGGGGGATGAAGGGAAGCAGGGATGGACAGGCAAAGGAAAGGCAGTGGAATGGATGTGACATCACTCTCCTATGTTCACATATGAATACACAACCAGTGAAACTCCACATCGTGTACACTCACAAGAATGGGATCCTAATTAGAAAAAGTTATACTCCCAGTATGGATAATATGTCAAAATATACTCTGTTGTCATGCATATCTAAAAAGAACAATTAGAAAAAGTAAATAAGAAACAAAAAGAACCTTAGCACTTGGTAGTTTAAAGTTATAAACTCTAATGTCTCCAAACCTTCAAATCTTACAAGACACTGCTTCCTTCTCCTGCTCTCCTTCTCTGTCCACTCCAACCACAGTGGTCTCTGCCCTGTTCTTCCTCTAACACACCAGGGCTCAGGGACTCAGCTCCTGCCTCAGGACCTTTGCTCCGGTTGTTCCCTCTTCCAGACTTGACTTACCCATCTATTGCCTTTTCACAAATGCCTATGCTGCTCACATGGAGAAAATAAGAAAATAAAGACTTAAGAGGGCAATTCTGTTTATTATCCTCCTCACTTTCAGGATAAAAATAATCCACACACAGAATACAACCTCAAGAATTTGGTCCTTACCGCAGTCAACCTCTTCTTTGCGGGCACAGAACCAGTGAGCTCCACACTCCGCCATGGATTTTTGCTGTTAATGAAGTATCCTGAAGTGGAAGGTGAGTGTTCACCCTATATAGCCCATCCTGCCTGGCACCTCCTAGTCCTAACAGGAAGGAAGGCATAATCTTGAAAATTTAGGATCCCACTGTCTTAGACTCTTCACCCTGCAGAACACCAGGACATGGAATCTAGAAATCTCTGGCTTGGGAGGCCACGGATGCAACCTTCGGCTTGGCCCCTGTATTTGCTTTCTACGACTTAGTAGCTTAAAACAACACACATTTGTTACCTTACAGTACCAGAGTTCGGAAGTTCAGATAGGTTTGATCAGGCTGAAATCAAAGTGGAGCCTTTTTGAGCCTTTACAGCCTCCGTCCTTGTATTTCTGGGTTCGTGGCTCTTTCTTGCTTCTTCAAAGCCAGCAGTGCAGCATTGCAAATCTCTCCTTGCTTCCTCAGCTGCCACACCCCCTTTCTCAACTCAAAGAGCCTCATTTAATGGCATCTGCAGCACCCCTTTTGTCTTTTTGTTACCCTATTACGTAACTTTCACAGGTTCCAGGGATTAGGAGGTGGATGTCTTGGATGACCACTGTTGAGCCGAAAGCATTGCCAAAATCAAATAGAATCCATCTCCACGGAGTTACAATCTGGTCTGGTTGGTAATTCTAGTAATGAGAGATTTGTTTCTCACTTGAAAAAAAAAAAAACTCTTCAACTTGGACACTCTTCCTAGTAAGGCAGTTAGAACCAAGCCAAAGTCTTTTTTATTTTTTTGTCAAAACTCTGTGTGTGGAAGCCCAGCTGGAAGCAGGACATTGGCCTGCTCCTCGGTCTTCCCTGGCTCATTGGTATTTCCAAGTACAGATCAGATGGTCCAGCTGGCATTCTGGGCTGGGGGCACGTGCCTCCCAGTGTCTGACGGGTGTCTGGTGAGCACCCCTGATGCGTCAGTGCCAGGTGTGAAGGATGTCCTTCACCAGCTCACGTGCTGGAGAGTCTTAACTTCATGGCGTCTGCAAACAGAAGCCTCTCCTGCCCTTCCCTATCTTGTTCTCTGCCTTCTTCTAGCCAAGGTCCATGAAGAGATCATCCAGGTGATTGGACCCCACCGGACTCCACGTGTGGAAGACAGGGCCAAGATGCCCTACACAGACGCCGTCATTCATGAGATACAAAGACTGACAGACATCGCACCCATAGGTGTCCCCCACAACGTCACCCAGGACACTCATTTCCAAGGCTACTTTCTGCCCAAGGTTTGGTCGCTCTCTGTTTCTCCTTCATCCTCCGTGGTGCCCTTCTCTCCTCCTGGTCCTTGCTTCCACGTGGTAACCAGGCTGGCTCCACTTAGCTTCTGAGGTCACATGAGGTCTGGTGGGTCCAGGCTAGTATGGCTGCAGACTCTCTTCCTGGTTGTCCACCCCACTGCCCAACACTGATTTCTTCTCATTGCCCCCATCTTCACCCCAGGGCACAGATGTGTTTCCTATACTTGGCTCAGTCCTGAAAGACCCCAAATACTTCCGCTACCCAGATGCCTTCTATCCCCAACATTTCCTGGATGAACAGGGATGCTTCAAGAAGAATGAGGCCTTTGTGGCTTTCTCCTTTGGTAGGTTTCAATGCTAGGGGTTCCCCCAGGTAAATTCTAGAACCTTCTTTTGAAGCCCAAGTCAGAACAAGAAGCTGAGGACTATGTCCTGCAACTCTAAAGTTCTACAATCCCTGAGTCAGGGGCTGTTAAAACCACTGGCTCTCATGTTTAGGAAAAAGTTAGAGCAGAGTAGCACTAAACAAGAGATCAGCAAAATTTTCCTATTATGAACTGAATACAAAATAGTTTAGGTTTTTCCAGCTCTGTGATCCTTGTCTGAACTCCTCACCCCTGCCACTGTACTATGGAAGTGACCATCAACCACACTGAAATGAATGAGCATGCGTGTGAGCCCATGAAATTTTATTAATGGACACTGAAATTTGAATTTCACAAGTTTGAAAAACCTTTGAGGAACTGAAATGGTCAGAAGTTTGAAACCCATGGGTCCTTTAGAACCTTTCCATCTTGGAATCGATGGAATCTGAGGCACCAGAGAAGTAGCTGCCCCATGTTGAGCCCCTCCAAGAGGCAGGTCCTAGCTGAGCATGGACAGTAGGAGCCTGGTGAATCTTGCTAATGACCCTATAAAGTGGAGACAGTCATGACTCTACTGATGAGGCAGCTGAGGCCCAGTGGGCGGTCAGGCCAGATGCCCCGCAAGCTCTGAGTACCTAGCAAATGTGACCTCACCTCCCACCCTATTCTGTGCCGGCAGGAAAACGCATCTGCCTGGGGGAGTCCCTGGCCCGCATGGAACTCTTCCTCTACTTCACCTCCATCCTTCAGAACTTCTCCTTGGTTTTTCAAGATGGCGGCCTAGAGGGTGGCTGCATTACGTGTTGCTCCAGAAGTCAGGATTCAAGAGAGGAGATATTGAGACGCTTGGGACCAACTCAAAGTAGCCGGGTGACTCTCACCCCCTGGGGGGGCATCCCGGATGGGACGGGGGTCCCGGAACGCAGGAAACTTTGTGAAGTAGAACTGCCGGCGAGACACCCCTCCCCCCGCTGGAGCGCCGTAGAGGAGGCCGCTCGGCACAGCGCTGGGACTCGGAGCAGCCACTGGGGCTCCGGCGGCTGCCCGGGGGAGGAGTGGCGGGGAGAACTGTGTGGACTCAGGACACCGGGGCCTGCCCTGAGGAGGAGGAGAGGAGCGTGGCCACTTGGATTCGGAGAGACTGCACCAGAGCTGCAGGCGGTTGCCAGAGAAGGGGCTGCGTGGCGAGCTGTTTGGACCCTGACCACTTCTGAACCCCGGGGCCTGCCCGGAGGAGTAGGAGAAGGAGGAGAAGGAGCGCGGCGGGTCCTTTGGACTCGCAGTGACTGCATTAGCGCTCCAGGCGGCTGCTCAGAGGAGAAGGCGAGTGGTGAGTTGTTTGGACTTAAAGTGACAGCTCCTGAACACAGGGGGGCTGCCTGGAGGAGAAGCGTGGTGGGACGCTTGGTCTTGAGGGGCCACACCAGAGCTCTGGGCGGTGCCCAGAGGACCCGTGCAGCGGGTCACGTGGATTCAGAGCCACTCAGAGGGACTGCTCCTGAACACCCGGGGGGTTATCTGGAGAAGGAGGAGGAACGGGGAGGGTCACTTCGACTCGGAGTGATTGATTGCCCCGGGCTACGGGTGGTTGGTGGGAGGAGGAGGCACGAAGTGAGTTTCTTGGACTCCTAGTGACCGCACCGGCATACTGGGCAGCTGTCTGGAGGAAGAGGCCTGTGGCGGGTCTCTGGGACTCAGAGCGATTGTTCGGGGCCACAGGTGGCTGCTCAGAGGAGGGGCCACGCAGCCAGGCGATTAGGTGCAGAACAGGGTCCCAGGATCTAGGAGGCTTCTGGGTGGAAGAGCCGCACAGAGACAGGCTTAGGGCGGAGCGAAGGTTCCAGGCCTATGGGCAAATTCTCTGAGGAGGGGCAGCCTAAGGAGATTCATCTGCGAAGGGTGAGGCTCCCAGGCCCAGGAGGTAGGGCCGGGCCCCTGGGAACTTTGCAGAGGAAGGCAGCCCAGCCCAGGCAGTAGCTGTAAATTGAGGGGAACCTCTAGGAGGAAACTGACCAGCGAGACCTCCCCACTGGGTGAGTCTTCCCTGCCTGGTGAGGTTTCCCCACAAGGACGGTAAAACCAGAGACACAGGCCCAAACAGGCCTTGCCTCAGCCCACAGCCTAGGTCCCCTTTGGATGACCATTGGTCAACAAGTGGAGGCACCTCTGCCCACTAGCAGGGAATATACCCCACCTGAAGGCCACCACTCCTAGAGAGGCAGCTTCCTTGTGGAGCACCGCATTATCAACCTCCTCCAAGACTTCAGCCTACTGAAGGCTAAGAGGGGATATATATATAGAAATCTTCAGGGTCATTGTAAATCAACAGAGGAAATCTGCAATATCTCAGCGGTCCACTGATATCTGAACAACATGAGAAAACAAGGAAAGAAAATGCTGCAAACAAATCTAGATGTTACATCAATAAAACCCAATGACAGCATGGCAGAAGAAATGACAGAAAAGGAGTTCAGAATGTACATAATTAAAATGATCAGAGAAGCAAACGAGGAGATGAAAGAGCAAATGCAAGCATTGAATGATGAGATGAAAGAGCAAATGCAAGCATTGATTGATCGCACCAATCGACAGTTAAAAGAGCAAATACAGGAAGCAAAAGATCATTTCAATAAAGAGTTAGAGATATTGAGAAAAAACCAAACAGAAATCCTTGACATGAAGGAAACAATAAACCAAATTAAGAACTCCATAGAAAGCATATCCAATAGGATAGAACACCTGGAAGACAGAACCTCAGACATTGAAGACAAAATATTTAACCTTGAAAACAAAGCTGAACAAACAGAGAAGATGGTAAGAAATCATGAACAGAATCTACAAGAACTATGGGATATCATGAAAAGGCCAAATTTAAGAATTATTGGGATTGAGGAAGGCCTTGAGAAACAAGCCAAAGGAATGAACAACCTATTCAATGAAATAATATCAGAAAATTTCCCAAATCTGAAGAATGAAATGGAAAATCAAGTTCAAGAGGCTTACAGGACTCCAAATACACAAAATTACAACAGACCCACACCAAGGCACATTATAATGAAAATACCTAACATACAAAATAAAGACAGAATTTTAAAGGCTGTGAGAGAAAAGAACCAAATTACATTCAGGGGGAAACCAATACGCATATCAGCAGATTTTTCAATCCAGACCCTAAAAGCTAGAAGGTCCTGGAACAACATTTTTCAAGCCCTGAAAGAAAATGGATGCCAACCAAGAATCTTATACCCAGCAAAACTTACCTTCAAATTTGACGATGAAATAAAATCCTTCCATGATAAACAAAAGCTAAAAGAATTTACAAAAAGAAAGCCAGCATTACAGAACATTCTCAACAAAATATTCCATGAGGAAGAGATGAAAAACAAAGAAGCAAATCAGCAAAGGGAGGAATTATCCTAAAGGAATTGTCAAATAAAGGAGGAAACAAGTTGTGTCAAACAAATAAATAAACAAAATTTTAAAAATGAACCAAATGACCGGGAAACCAAATCATTTCTCTATAATAACCCTGAATGTTAATGGCCTGAATTCATCAATCAAAAGACATAGACTGGCAGACTGGATTAAAAAGAAAGATCCAACAATATGTTGCCTGCAAGAGACTCATCTCATAGAAAAAGATACCCATAGATTAAAGGTGAAAGGATGGGGAAAAACATACCATGCACATGGACTCAGCAAAAAAGGTGGAGTATCCATCCTCATTTCCGATAATGTGGACTTCAAGCCAAAGTTAGTCAGAAGGGATAAAGAAGGTCATTTCATACTGCTTAAGGGAAGCATAAATCAGCAAGATATAACAATCATAAACATCTATGCCCCAAACAGTGGCTCATCCATGTATGTCAAACAAATCCTTCTCAATTTCAGAAACCAAATAGACCACAACACAATAATACTAGGTGATTTTAACACGCCGCTCTCACCACTGGACAGATCTTCCAGACAAAAATTGAGCAAAGAAACCATAGATCTCAACAACACAATCAATAATTTAGACTTAACGGACATTTATAGAATATTCCATCCAACCAAGAGTGAATACACTTTCTTCTCAGCAGCACATGGATCCTTCTCTAAAATAGACCATATATTATGCCACAAAGCTAATGTTAGCAAATACAAGAAGATAGAGACACTAGCATGTATTCTATCAGATCATAATGGATTGAAGTTAGAAATAAATGAAAGAGTAAAACACAGAAACTATTCCAACATCTGGAGATTAAACAATATGCTATTATATGATGAATGGATAACAGAAGATATTAGGAAGGAAATTAAAAAATTCTTAGAGGTAAATGAGAACAAAGAAACATCATATCAAAATCTTTGGGACACTATGAAAGCAGTACTTAGAGGGAAATTTATTTCATGGAGCGCATTTAATAAAAGAAGTAAAACTCAACAAATAAACAACCTAACACTACAGCTCAAAGCCTTAGAAAAAGAAGAACAGAACAGCACCAAAAGTAGTAGAAGACAGGAAATAGTTAAACTCAGAGCTGAAATCAATGAAATTGAAACAAAAGAAACAATACAAAAAATTGACAAAATAAATAGTTGGTTCTTCGAAAAAATTAACAAAATTGATAAACCTTTAGCCACACTAACAAAGAGAAGACGAGAGAAAACCCAAATCACTAAAATTCGGAATGAACAAGGAAATATCACAACAGACAGGATGGAAATACAAAACATAATTAGAAGCTATTTTGAAAATCTATACTCCAACAAAATAGAAAATTTCGAAGACATCAACAGGTTTCTAGAGACATATGAATTGCCTAAACTGAATGAGGAGGACATAAACAATTTAAATAGACCAATTTCAAGTACTAAAATAGAAGAAGTCATCAAAAGCCTACCAACAAAGAAAAGTCCGGGACCAGATGGGTTCTCAGCCGAGTTCTACAAAACCTTTAAGGAAGAGCTCATTCCAATACTTCTCAAAGTATTCCATAAAATAGAAGAGGAGGGAACCCTCCCAAACTCATTCTATGAAGCCAATATCACACTGATACCTAAACCAGACAGAGACTCATCAAGGAAAGAAAATTTCAGACCAATATCCTTAATGAACATCGACGCAAAAATTCTCAACAAAATTTTAGCAAATCGCATACAAAAACATATTAAAAAGATAGTGCACCATGATCAAGTGGGTTTCATCCCAGGGATGCAAGGTTGGTTCAACATCAGGAAATCAATAAACGTAATTCACCATATTAATAGACTTAAAGTCAAGAATCACATGATTATTTCAATAGATGCAGAAAAAGCATTTGATAAAATACAGCACCCCTTCATGCTCAAAACACTAGAAAAAATAGGGATAGTGGGAACATTCCTTAATATTGTAAAGGCCATTTATGCTAAGCCCATGGCTAATATCATTCTAAATGGTGAAAAACTGAAAGCATTCCCCCTAAAAACTGGAACAAGGCAGGGATGCCCTCTTTCACCACTTCTATTCAACATCGTTCTTGAGACTCTGGCCAGAGCAATTAGACAAACCAAAGAAATTAAAGGGATACGAATTGGAAAAGAAGAACTCAAACTATCCCTGTTCGCTGATGACATGATTATATATTTAGAGGAACCTGGAAATTCCACCAGAAAACTCTTAGAACTCATAAGTGATTTCAGTAAAGTAGCAGGTTACAAGATCAATGCCCATAAATCCAACGCATTTTTATACATAAGTGATGAATCTTCAGAAAGAGAAATTAGGAAAACTACCCCATTCACAATAGCCTCGAAAAAAATAAAATACTTGGGAATCAATCTCACAAAAGAGGTGAAAGACCTCTACAATGAGAACTATACAACACTAAAGAAAGAAATTAAAGAACACCTTAGAAGATGGAAAGATCTTCCATGTTCTTGGATAGGAAGAATTAATATTGTCAAAATGGCCATACTACCTAAAGTGCTATACAAATTCAATGCAATTCCAATTAAAATCCCAATGACGTACCTTACAGAAATAGAGCAGGCAATTATGAAATTCATCTGGAAGAATAAGAAACCCAGAATAGCTAAAGCAATCCTTAGCAGGAAGAGTGAAACAGGGGGTATTGCAATACCAGATCTTCAACTCTACTACAAAGCAATAGTAACAAAAACGGCATGGTATTGGTACCAAAATAGAAAGGTAGATCAATGGTACAGAATAGAGGACACGGACACAAACCCAAATAAATACAATTTTCTCATACTAGACAAAGGGGCCAAAAATATGCAATGGAGAAAAGATAGCCTCTTCAACAAATGGTGCTGGGAGAATTGGAAATCCATATGCAACAGAATGAAACTAAACCCATATCTCTCACCATGCACGAAACTAAACTCAAAATGGATTAAGGACCTCGGAATCAGACCAGAGACCCTGCAGATTATAGAAGAAAAAGTAGGTCCAAATCTTCACCTTGTTGGTCTAGGATCAGACTTCCTTAACAGGACTCCCATAGCACAAGAAATAAAAGCTAGAATCAACCACTGGGATAGATTCAAACTAAAAAGCTTTCTCTCAGCAAAGGAAACTATCAGCAATGCGAAGAAAGAGCCTACAGAGTGGGAGAATATCTTTGCCAATCATACTTCAGATAGAGCACTAATCTCCAGAATCTATAAAGAACTCAAAAAACTCTACTCCAAGAATTCAAAGAGTCCAGTCAACAAATGGGCTAAGGAAACGAATAGACACTTCACAGAAGAAGATCTACAAGCAATCAACAAACATATGGAAAAATGTTCAACATCTCTAGTAATAAGAGAAATGCAAATCAAAACCACCCTAAGATTCCATCTCACCCCAATTAGAATGGCGATTATCAAGAATACGAGCAACAACAGGTGTTGGCGAGGATGTGGGGAGAAAGGTACACTCATACACTGCTGGTGGGGCTGCAAATTAGTGCAGCCACTATGGAAAGCAGTGTGGAGATTCCTTAGAAAACTTGGAATGGAACCACCATTTGACCCAGCTATCCCACTCCTTGGCCTATACCCAAAGGACTTAAAATCTGCATACTACAGAAATACAGCCACATCAATGTTCATAGCTGCTCAATTCACAATAGCCAGACTGTGGAACCAACCTAGATGCCCTTCGATTGATGAGTGGATAAAGAAACTGTGGTATATATGTACTATGGAATATTACTCAGCCATAAAGAATGATAAAATTATGACATTTGCAGGCAAATGGATGAAATTGGAGAATATCATGCTAAGTGAGATAAGCCAATCTCAAAAAGCCAAAGGACGAATGATATCGCTAATAAGTGGAGGATGACACATAATGGGGGGAGGGAAGGGTTAGAGTTAGGGTTAGGGAGGGGGGCAAGTATGGAGGAAGGAACTACTGTATAGAGGGTAAAGAGGGGTGGGAGGGGTGGGGGGAAGGGAAAAAATAACAGAATGAATCAAACAACATTGCTCTATGTAAATTTATGATTACACAAATGGTATGCCTTTACGCCATGTACAAACAGAGAAACAACATGTATCCCATTTGTTTACAATAAAAAAAAAACAACAAAAAAAAAAAAAAAAAAAAAAAAAAGAACTTCTCCTTACGTCCGCTGGTCCCTCCTGCGGACATCGACACCACTCACCGGTTCTCAGGCTTTGGCAACATCCCCCCGATTTACAAGCTCTGCCTCGTGGCCCGCTGAGCGCCCCCTGCCGGCAAGGAAAGAAGGGTCAGAGAACTGAGCTCTTGCTCCTGGACACACCCGCCCCCTCATTTCTCCAAACTCTCCCAACCTAAAAAGAAGTCACTCTCACTACAGTGACGGGACCACAGGTCAGAGGAGGCCATCTGAAAGCACACAGCCGTGTCTTTGCTTTTAGAAAAGCAATGAACTGCCCGACATTTGGCACAAGCCCATGGGTGTACGTTCTCTCAGTTCCCTCTGCCTTGTTTCCGGCTGCACCAAACTTCTGTGGATTCTGTCTTTTTTGTTGTCCCCTTGCCTGGACTCCCACACTGATCATAATGTAGTCCACAATCCTTTCCTGTTCCTACTTTCATCTTCACCCCCCACCCCAATAAAGTCAATACAGAGCTCAAGACTTGCATAGAGCAAATTTATTGTTCATGGTGTGGAACATGTAAGGTTCAGAACACAACCTGAGCTTTTGGACTTCCTCACCCCCACTCATCCTCTCTACCACCAGGGGCTTCCGGCTGGTTGGACCACCACACATGGCACTCAAGTGCCAGGCGTCTTGAGGGGCATTACTCTCCCCACAGTAAACTCTTCCCTGTCCTCGTTCACTTGGTTGCTCTCGTCAAATACCCGATTCTGCACACTCCCCATTCCGTTTTGCAGATAGCTCAGTTGCTCACAGCCTCTATTATTCCATTTCCAAACTCCTGATGAAAACTTCCCTCATATTTTATTTATTCAACTAAAATGTATCAAACATCTAACATGTACACCCTTCACGTACCTCGAATCTGTCAGTGAAAACTAACCCACAAAACTCTCGCCTTCATGGAGCTTAGGTTCTAGTGGAAAAGGTCCACAATGAAGCAAAACTTTGACAACTGTAAATGGCGAAGGCTGCTAAGTGCTGGAGCATGAGCTCACAAAATCAATGAGAATTCCAGAAAAACAGAACCTAAGAAGGGAAACGGGAGAAAATGAGGCTCTGACAGAACCATCCAGCAGGGGGCGTTGCATCCCATTCACCCCACAGCCAAGACTAAAGACCTTTGCTGTCCCTATGGACAACTTCTTGTTGGTGTCTGTGTTTCTGTGTCACATCCTCCAAGTTTGAAGTTGGAGGCAGGAGAATTCAATTAGCCACATTTTGAAGACTTGGGGCACAGGATGTGGTGAGGAGGAGCAAATGGTTCTTTGAGTTGTGAGGGGAGGCAAGGACTTGCCTTTGATCTCGGGTATCATAATAGATGTGCTTGCAAAACCACAAGTTTTGAGATTAGTTATATAATAAATGCTAAATACGCTTCTGCACATTATGTGGATGGGGTCCCCTGGGAAGCAGAGGATCAGTTCCTGGCAGGTGCATCATTTTGTGGGTGTGGGGGGGGGGCAGGGGGACGTCATGCATGTGAAGGAAAAAGAGGAAGAAGAATGGTTCAGGAACAGTCTCCAGCCTAGGATGCAGATGTGACCATAGTGGAAAGGAATGAAGAGGAGGCAGATGGGGCAGGGAGGGAGCCAGACCACCTTGCAGAGAGAGTGGACTCCCCGCTTGTCTCACGTACTGCCATGAGGGGTGTCTAGGATTGGGCAGAACAGGCTGCACCCTGCATCTTGGCTTCCCCTCAGTTCTGTCCGGGCTGCCTCGGGAGAACCCAGACCTGCTCCAGGCAGAGTGGGTCCTGATGGTGCTGTAGCTGGGAGCTGTCTGCTCACAGTGCTGCTTGCTGCTGAATGGCGAGTTCTTCTTCCTCTGCTCACTGCTGCTGCTGCTGCCACTTCCTCCTCCTCCTCTTCACTGTTCTCTCCTCCCCTCCTCCTCCTTCTTCTCCTCCTCTTCCTCCTCTTCTTCTTGTTCTCTTTCTCCTCCTCCTCCTTCTCCTCCTGCTTCTTTCTTTTTTTTTTTTTGGTGCTGAGGATTGAACCCCCCAAGGGTACTCTGCCACTGAGCTACATTCCAAGGCGCCCCCCCATTTAAAAAATGTTCTTTCATTCAATAGTTTTTTTAAAAAATTGTCTTTTTGGTGCCGGAGATTGAAACCAGAGGCCTCATACATTCTAGGCAAGTGCTCTACCATTGAGATACACCCCCAGGCCCCCAGGCCTTTTAATTTTTATTTTCAGCCATGCTCTGGCTCACTTGCTTAGGGCCTTGCTAAGTTGCTGAGGCTTTCCTCAAATGTGTGATTCTCCTCCTGCCTCAGGCTTGGAGTCACTGGGATCACAGGTGTGCACCAACCCTCCCAGCAAATGGCAAGTTCTTGAATGAAGCTCCGAATGGTGCATCTCCACATCTGTGGCAGACACAGACATACAAAGGCACTCCTTCTAAGCCTCACGCACCTTCCCCATAGCACTTCAGAGCGATAAAGATGCTTGTCAAATTCACAGCACCATGCTCATCAAACTGTAGGCCTAGTCCCTGACCACAAGGACATCACAGTCCAGGAGTCAGTTTCTTGGATGAGGGACATTCAGTAAGAAGTGCATTGAATCTAACAAAGAGAAAAAGCGAATTTCTATAACAGCAGTAAGAGAGAGGCAGAAGGAAACCCCGTGGATAATGCGGATGATTTTACAAGTTGATTGCTGAACATCGGCTTCCTCTGGCTGCTGACAGGATCTCAGAGACCACAGAGGGGCAGTGCCGCCCTCAGGAGGGCCTCCACACCCCTGAGTCCCTCTTCACAGGCTCGGGAGACCTGGAGGTTCTGCCGCTGGAGCGCGTGCAGGGCTCCCGCGCTCCCGTCCTCGGCACCCTCACGTCAGAGGTCAGCACTCAAGGCTGCCACCTGCTTCCCCGTGAGTCGGGTTGGGCCCTTCTGTTGAAGTTCTGTAAATTAAAAAAGGTGACACGCTGTGGTTTCATATTTGACTCTTTGATCATGAAGGACCGGACTTTTGTGTGTTTGCTTCTGTGCTGCCTTTGAACTTCGATAGCTTGGGGATTGAACTCCTGGTCCACGTGCCTCCTCTACCTTCAGGACACCTCTCATCCACTTAAGTTGTTTCACTGTTAGGAAAGTAACCTCATTTTTGTTTGTGGTGGGTACCAGGGACTGAACCCAGAGGCCCTCACTCACTGAGTCACACCCCCAGCCCTTTTTATATTTTATTTTGAGACAGGGTCTCACTAAGTTGCTGAGGCTGGCTTTGAACTCGAGATCTTCCTGCCTCAGCCTCCTGAGCTGCTGGGATAACAGGTGCTTGCTTAGCTAGTAATCTCCGTTCTGATGGTGCTGAACATGATTCCCCCTCCTGCTCTTGCTCTTGCTCTTGAATTTTCATGCTTTTAAAAGAGTTCTTCTGAAGTAAAGTGATTTCTGGTTTTTCTTTTTTAATGAGCTGTCTCTAGTTTTAGAAAGGCTTCTTCTTTTGTGCATATGTTCATCCGACCATTCCAACAGGACATAGAAGTGTCAAGATTATGAGGACCGAGGATGTTCTTTCCAACAATACTTGAATACAGGAATTCAATACAAGATAAATCATGTGCATGCTCGACAACAGAGGTGTGGTGGATCCTACTCAGTGGGTTATGCTGATCATTGAAAAATAAAAATCCAAATTCACCCACGTTATGTTGCATGTATACAGTTAAAATAGTGGTAATAAATAAAAAGTTACATTTTAATTTCTGCTCAAATACATATTACAAAACTGTCTTCTGGACATTCCTGCGCAAACATGATCAATGACTCCATCTTTCTTACAAGTCACTAAATAATTAATTGGTATTATTGTTTCAAAAAGAAAAAAAGTTAGACTCCTTGAAAGACATGAAAAATAATGCTTTAACAGTCTCTTTCATTTACTGTAAATACAGATTGAGACAAAACCAGGTGTCACTGGCACAGATTTCTTCATTCTCTCCACTGGGTTCTGGGGGGTGGTGGGTGAGTGTCTGAAGGGACGCAGGTCCCTCCCTTTGCTGGAGAGGGTACCAAGCGGGAGGAGGACCACCTCCCTGCTCGCCAGGAGCAAGCTGCCAAGAGTTCTCTTTAGCCACAGAAGTAAATGGCCTTAATGACCTCTCCTTCCCAGTGTTGGGGGAAGAGGGGGCCCTACAGCCAGGACCTCTTTCCCTGGCTCTGCGTGTCCCTCCTGATAACGCCTCATTACAGAGGGAAAAGGAGTACCAGCAACGTATTTGGTGGGACTTGGGAACTTTTAAATTCTATTTAATTTTAATCTTTTAATTGAAATACTGATACTTGATTCATTTTTTAAGACAAGTACTTGAGACAACTTTGATATGAGAATTTAATTTTTCTGTGGTAAATTTTATTACATCTAAATGCAGATCAAGGCTCTCATGAAGGTTGAGTATCTAGGTCAAGGTACCCTAAACATGTAAAATACTCACCAGATTTAGAAAATATACGATGAAGAAGGGATGTAAAATCTCAATAATAAGAAAACATTATTGCTTTTTAAACTGGCAAAGAACTGCTCCAAACACTCTTCATCAAAGAATATGTATAAGTGGCAAATAAGTGTAGGAAAAGATGCCGAACATCTTTATACCTGATGAAAATATGAATTTAAACCACAAAGAAATACCCGTACATATTATAAAGTCTAAAATAAAACAAAAATAGCAACTGCTGGCTAGGATACAGAGTAATGCAAAATTGTGTATCTCTTCTGCAAAACAGTGTGGTAGTTTCCTATAAGCACAAATTTACCAGATAACCCAGCAATCCAATCCTAGGTATTTACATAAAAAAATGAAATCTACCTTCAAACAAAACCCTCTATAGGAATGTCCATAGTAACTTTGCTGTATTTTTCTAAATTGACAAATAACAAAGTGCAAACGCCATTTGCATTTTGTTCTGTAGATATATCTTGTGAATTAGTTAACTTATGAATAACTATCTATACTGATTTTTTTGGGGGGTGGGAACTGTTAAAATGTAATACTACTGTTAGGAATTTCCAGTATGTAAAACACATTGTTATTAACTATATATAGTCTTCATATATCGTACAATAGATTCCATTGTTACTGAAAGCTCCGTCCTTGTCCCTGATGCAAATTCAATAACGAGGACACTGTTTGAGAAAAAGGATAAAGAAGGTCATTGCTTTGCTGGCAGAGGAGAAGCACAGGGCACTCCTGTCCCTGAGGCTGTGATTCTGCCCATCAGGGGGAACAGAGGGTCTTTAAAGAAGAGATTCATTCCATATATTCCCTGTGGGGATTGTGATTTACTTGTCAATTTGGGAGATAGCCATTTCTTAGTTCTTCGGGTGACATCCCTGAAGTCTGAATTACTTGCTTCCTATGGTGGCTCAAAGAACAGTGCTAAGACACCTTTGGTTGCTAGTTTAGATCTTTTGTAGGACCTTGATCAGGTGGCCTTGTGTGAGTCTTCTGTGTTCAAGTACAGCATTTGCCTTTTAGGCTATTTTGGCAAAGAGTATATGAGTTAATGCATGTTTATTACACATAGCAGAAAATTCTCAATAAATATCATCCTTGTTTTTTAACTCATTCTTATTAAATCTTAAAAACCAATAGGAGAAAGGAGATGGATGGGGGAGATTCTGTAAATTCCATACTTGCTTGTTATCCCTTTGTCAATTTCATTTTAGTGCGTTATAGTTACACATAGCAGTTGGGTTCATCTTGAAAAAATCACTCATGCATGGAATTAAATTTATTCCACTTCAGTCCCTGGTCTTCCCTCTTCTCCTCCCTCTTCCCTCCCAGTGTTCTCCTTCTCTGCCACAACGTTCTTCCACTTATTTATTTATTTTTGAATGGTGCTTTGTTGATATGCCTACAGGTAGAATTCACTGTTACATTCTTTGCATAGATTATGTGATTTTGTTGAATTCATTCTCCTTTCCCATCACTCCTCCCTCTCAATCTCCTTCTATGCACATTTGGTCAGCATTTTCACTGCTCTGACTAAAGGACCCAGCCAGAAAAATGGTAGAGGAGGAAAAGTTTATTTAAGGGCTCACAGTTTCAGAGGTCCTTAGCTCCATTCCTCAGGTTTGAGGTAAGGCAGAACATCATGGTGGAAGAATGTGGCAGAAGGAACCTGCTTACACGGTGAGCCAGAATCAGAGAGAGAAACTTCATTTTCCAGGTATGAAATATATACCCTAAAGACATGCCCCCAACGAACCACTTCCTCCAGTCACACCCCACCTGCTTCCAGTTACCAACCAGTTGATCCCATTAAGGACTAATTGCACTAATTCACTGATTATATTAAGGCAATAAGCCGATCATTTCCCATCTGAACCCTCTTGCATTGTCCACATGTGAGCTTTTGGGGGACACTTCATCTAAATGATAATACACAAACTGTCCCTGTATCTTTATGATGTCTTATACCTGCTTTTGCCCTTATTTGCTTGTAGCTTCCCCATATGAAAGAAAATATTCAATGAATCCTTTTCCGAGTCTGATGTATTTCACATAGCATGATGTTCTCCATTTCTCTCCATAGATCAGGAAATGCCATAATTTCAGTCTTTTTTATAGCTGAGTAAATATATATATATCCCATTTTCTTAATCCATTCTTCTATCGATGGGCATCTGCATTGATTCCACAACGTATTTATTGTTAATTGTGTTGCTATCAATATTGATGTGCCTGTATCACTATAGTATGCTGCTTTTCTGCTTTTGGATAAATATTGAGGAGTGAGATGGCTGGTTAATACGGTGGAATATGGTGGTTCCATTCCTAGTTTTTTGAGAAATGTCTATTAATTCTGCTTTCCAGTGTGGTTGTGCTAATTTGCTAATTTGGGAGATAACCATTTCTTAGTTCTTCTGGTGACATCCCTGAAGTCTGAATTACTTGCTTCCTATGGTGGCTCAAAGAACAGTGCTAAGACACCTTTGGTTGCTAGTCTAGATCTCCTAAACTAGCAAATGCCTGTCCAGCATTTATTATTATTTGTATTATTCATAATTGCCATTGTGACTCAAGTGAGATGAAATGTTAGTGTAGTTTTGATCTGCATTTCCCTGATTGCTAGAGAGTGAACACTTTTTTCATATTCTTCGTGGCCATTTGTGATTCCTTTTTGAGAAATGGCTGTTTAGTTCTTTTGTGTATTCATTGATTGTGATTTATTTTGAATACTTTTATATTCTAGATATGAATCCCCTGTCAGAAGAGCAGATGACAAAGATTTTCTCCTATTGTACACTGTGTTTTAATTTTCTACTTTGCTATGCAGAAGTTTTTAATTTGATGGCATCCCACTTACTGGTTTTCTATTTTATTTATTGAGCTATAGAGGTCTCATTAAGGAAGTCGGTGCGTGAACCAATATGTTGAAATGTTGAACCCTGTTTTATTTTGGAAGCTGCAATACTTCTGATCTAATTCCTAGGCCTCTGACCCATTTTGATTTGAATTTTGTGTGGTTTGACATATAGGAGTACAATTGCATTTGTCTATATATGTACATGCAGTTTCTCCAGTACCATTTGTTAAAAAGGCTATCTTTTCTCCAATATATATTTTGGGCACCTTTGTCAAGTATCAGATGACTGAAAGAATATGGGTGTATGTCCGTGTCTTCAATTCCATTCATCTTCATGTCTATTTTCACACCAATGCCAAGCTATTTTGTTACTATACCTCTGTAGCATAATTTGAGATATGGTATTGTGATGTCTCCAACATCAGTCTTCCTGCTCAGGATTGTTTTGGATATTTCATTTGTATTATTCTTACAAATTATTTTATGAATGCTATGTCTAGTACTGTGATGAATTTCATTCCTATTTTGATGAGAAATTCATTGCATTTCTATACTTTGTATTGTAATATGGTCATTTGGGTGATATTAGCTCTATCTGTCCAAGAGCATGGTTGGATTTTCCATCTTCCAAGTACTTCTTCAAATTTTTACTTCAGTATTCTATTAATTTCATTTATTTATTTTTTTATTTAGTGTATAGAAATTGTATTTGGAAAAGTGAACTAAATGAAAGTAATTAGGTTTTGTCTAGAGCTGATAAGAAAAATTAATAATTATACATAAATTATTTAGTTACAATTTAAACCCAAATATGAAAAAAATTTAATGATGTGCTTCACAATCAGAATTAAAAACAATGTTGTTAATAATAAATATGTATGTACTTAATCTAGCAATAATTTTTAAGTTGCTAAAAATATTGCCCACAATATATAGTAATATCAAACATCAATTTCTCTGAAGTCATGATTATGTGTTTTAACTTTCATTAGACTTAATTTTTTTCATTTTTATTGTAAACAAATGGGATACATCTTGTTTCTCTGTTTGTACATGAAGTAGAGGCATACCATTTGTGTAATCATACATTTACATAGGGTAATGCTGTTTGATTTATTCTGCTTTTTCCTCCCCACCACCACTCTCACCCCTCTTATCCCTCTATAGAGTCCCTCCTTCCTCCATTCTTGCCCCCTTCCCACCCCCTATATGTGTCATCATCCACTTATCAGTGAGATCATTCCTCCTTTGGATTTTTGAGATTGGCTTATCTCACTTCGCATGATATTCTCCAATTTCATCCATTTGCCTTCAAATGCCATAATTTTATATTATTCTTTATAGCTGAGTAATATTCCATTGTATATATATACCACAGTTTCTTTATCCATTCATCAATTGAAGGGCATCTAGGTTGGTTCCACAGTCTGGCTATTGTGAATTGAGCAGCTATGAACATTGATGTGGCTGTATCTCTGTAGTAAGCTGATTTTAAGTCCTTTGGGTATAGGCCAAGAAGTGGGATAGCTGGGTCAAATGGTGGTTCCATACCAAGTTTTCTAAGGAATCTCCACACTGCTTTCCAGAGTGGCCGCACTAATTTGCAGCCCCACCAGCAATGTATGAGTGTACCTTTCTCCCCACATCCTCGCCAACACCTATTGTTGCTTGTATTCTTGATAATCGCCATTCTAATTGGGGTGAGATGGAATCTTAGTGTAGTTTTGATTTGCATTTCTCTTACTAATAAAGACGGTGAACAATTTTTCACATGTTTGTTGATTGCTTGTAAATCTTCTTCTGCGAAGCATCTGTTCATATCTGCCCCGGCCCGCAGGACATCAACGGGTACCTGGAGGGGGGTGCTGGGATTGAAAGAGACAAGAGACACGAGAAATGGAGACAAGACAAAAGCCTGATCAAGTCTCCTTTATTAGAGGAATAAACACAGTTAATATAAAGTACAGAAACCAATCAGAGTAAAGCGCGCGAAGGCAAGACTAGTCTCGCGCCAGAACTCCAATAAGGAAGTGTAATTGTCCAATCATGAAGCACCACGCAATCTAGTGTGATGCACCTGGTATAGTCTGACAGGTGTGTAAACAGGTAATGGCACGCCCCACCAACATCTGGCAGGCGCCATCTTAGCTCAGCATGAGGCGCGGCAGGGGGCGTGACCATGAGCCAAGGCGTATGACCATGAGCCAAGGCAGGGCGCGTGACCTTCTGGCTCCGGACACATATCCTTAGCCCATTTGTTGATTGGGTTATTTCTATTCTTCGTGTAGAGTTTTTTGAGTTCTTCGTAGATTCTGAAGATTAGGACTCTATCTGAAGTATGAGTGGCAGAGATTTTCTCCCACTCTGTAGGCTCTCTCTTCGCATTGCTGATAGTTTCCTTTGCTGAGAGAAAGCTATTTAGTTTGACTCTATCCCAGTTATTGATTCTTGCTTTTATTTCTTGTGTTATGGGAGTCCTGTTAAGGAAGTCTGATCCTAAGCCAACAAGGTGAAGATTTGGACCTACTTTTCCTTCTGTAAGATGCAGGGTCTCTGGTCTGATTCTGAGGTCCATGCTCCCAGGGTTGCAAGGTTGGTTCAACATCTGGAAATCAATAAATGTAATTCATCGCATCAATAGACTTAAAGTTAAGAATCACATGATTATTTCAATAGATGCTGACAAAGCATTTATTAAAATACAACACCACTTCATGCTCAAAACACTAGAGAAAATAGGAATAGCAGGAACATACCTCAACATTGTAAAGTATATCTATGCTAATCCTGTGACCATCATCATTCTTAATGGAAAAGAATTGAAAGCATTCCCTCTAAAAACTGGAACAAGACAGGGATGCCCTCTTTCACCACTTCTATTCAACATTGCCCTTGAAACTCTAGCCAGAGCAATTAGACAGACCAAAGAAACTAAAAGAAAAGAAGAACTCAAGCTATCACTATTTGCCGATGACATGATTCTACAGTTAGAGGATCCAAAAACCTCCACTAGAAAACTTCTAGAACTAATAAATGAGTTCAGTAAAGTAGCAGGATATAAAATCTAATGCATTTCTATTCATAAGTGATAAATCCTCTGAAAGAAAAATTAGGAAAACCACTCCATTCACAATAGCATCAAAAAAAAAAAAAAAAAAACTTGGGAATCAATCTAACAAAAGAGGTGAAAATACCTCTACAGTGAAAACTACAGAACCCTAAAGAAAGAAACTGCAAAAAACCTTAGAAGATGGCAAAGTCTGTCATGTTCTTGAATAGGCAGAATTAATATTGTCAAAATGACCATTCTACCAAGGGCGCTATACAGATTCAATGCAATTCCAATTAAAATCCCAATCATGTACCTCATAGAAATAGAGAAAAGAATCATGAACATCATCTGGAAGAATAAGAGACCTTGAATAGCCAAAACTGTTGCTCCCTGTTGAGCAACAAGGTCTGATGTATCTCCTCAGGGCCCGCCTGAGGAGAATACGGGGCCAAACAGGACAATGAGTGTTGGCAGCAATGGAAACACACCAGAGCCAGGAGGTCTGTCAGCTCAGGAAGCACAGCAGGAACTCATTTATTGAGGAAGTTACATAGCTTTTATGTTGGGTGGGGGCTAGGTGGGAACCAATTAGCTTAAAGGTCAGCAAGGTACAGGGAATTCATGAGGGCGAGAGCCCCATAGGATGATATGGCAAGCACGAGCTGATCACATTCACGGAACTGTTGCTAACCAATCCCTGACAGTAGGGGGTGGAGATAAGCAGGCCAATCAGGGAGTTACACATAACTGGTTGCTGGATAAGAACACATTTTTCAGTTTTCAGGGGAGAGTGGCAGTACAAAGAAGTCCGGGTCAGGCAGTGCCACGTATGAGGAAGAGGTTGCCATGAGGGTGCAGCTGCCATTATAGGGTGTGTCCCTATAATTTCCCCTTCTTGTTTTATTACCCACCCCTGGAGCCAGTTGGAAGGTGGAGCTTCTGTCTTGATTTGTCTCCTCTTTAGAGATCTTACCTGTCTCTGAATACTCCACAGTGCCTCAACAGCTCAGTGGGGAGGGAAATCTCATCAAGAGCCTGTCTTAGGTTGTCCCAGTGCACCTGGGATCTTACTGGTCATTAGCTCAAGGGGTCTCTGGGGGTCAACCTTGCATTATCATTATATGCTTCCTCATAACCAGTGGCTAGCCATTGGTATTGTACTTGAACATTCATTAATTGTACTGCCTCCAAGCGTTTCTGTATGAACTGTATAAGGGAAGTAAGTAAGGGAGCCAGCCATGTAAGCCCATCCAGAAGAAGCTAGATTGAAGCTTGGTACGCTGTTTTTTCAGATTTTCTTGCAGTTGTTTGATCTTGTTATGGACAATTCTGGACCAATTGGCATAAAAGCAGCATTCCTCCTGAAGAAACAAGTAAAGCCCTCCTTCCCTGGCAGTTAATAAATTTAACCCTCTGCAAGGGAATCTAATTGTGCCTGAAGGTCTAAGATTGCACTAGCCACTTATTGCATATCATCTATTAATTGTTGTGAAGGTTTATTATATAAGGTAAGAAAGGTGCCTAGTCTGGCAATTTTAGCTCCTGTTTTAGTAGCTACCTTGTTCTTAACATGTTGTTCATAAAGAGGAATCACGTTCATTTGGATATTGTGCGTATCCATCCTCTGGGGCCGGTACTCTCACATATTGTTGCCTTAACATCATTAGTTGGACTGTGCTTACACTGTCCTTGATAAAAGTTATTAACCTATTTAGAATGCAGGGGCCAAAGGTTAAGAGTAAGAATAAAATAATAAGTGGCCCCAGTAAGGTAGAAATCAAGGTGGTCAACCAAGGGGAGGAATTAAACCATTATTCAAACCAGCTTTACCATGCTTCTTGCTCCTTTTTCTGTTTTGTCAGTCTTTCTCAAGTTTAGCCATAGATTCTTTAATTACTCCTGAATGGTCAACATAAAAGCAACATTCTTCACCTAGGGCTACACACAATCCTCCTTGCTGTTGGAAAATCAAATTTAATTCCCTCCTGTTTTGCATTACTACTTCAGCTAGGGAAGTGAGGGATTCTTGAAGGTGGGAAATGGAGTTTTCTAGCTTCTCAATATCTAGATCAATAGCAGCTCTTAAATCAGAAGTTTGAGGCAGTGACATTGGCTATTTTGTCGGTTTCTGCATTGATGATCATCCAGGTTTGGTTCCACGGGAGGTGGGGGTTTCCCTGAACTAGTATAGTACTTACAGTTAGGAAGCAAAGGGTTACTAAAGGTCTCATGGTAAGCAGAGGGATTTAGGGTTTAGTATGGTTTTGATACTTATGGTATCAAAATATTTAGAGTGCATAGTGTCATCCTTAATTGATCATGGGGGGATGATATTCCCCCTTTTTGTTTTAATAACTGTGTCTTTAGGGTTCTGTTTTGTCATTCGACAATTGCCTGACCAGTGGGATTGTAGGCTATGCCCGTATTATGCTGGATACTCCAGTGTTCTACAAATGTGGAGAATGATCTACTGGTGAAGCAAGGGCCATTGTCAGTTTTGAGTTGTTTGGGTAGGCCAAGGACTGCAAAACATTGTGGTAAATGATTGATAGCATGTTTTGTCTTTTCTCCTGCATGGGCTGTGGCCCAGCAGGCATGTGAGAAAGTATCAATGGTTACACAGACGTATTTGAGCTTTCCAAAAGGAGCATAATGGGTGACATCTGTTTGCCACAGATGGTTAGGTGTTAACCCACAGGGATTGACTCCAGCTTCTTGTAAAGGAGGTACTTGTAGAAAAGGTGAACAAGATTTACAGATCTGGGCAATTCATTTTAGCTCCTTAATAGGGACCTGGGGATACCTGTGGTGTAAGCCCCACCAATTAACATGAGTAAGCTCATGAAAGGAGGTAGCCTCCTCTTGAAAAGAATAGCTTTGCAGAGAAGATGCTAAGGAGTCAGCAATTATATTGCCCCTGAGATAAAATACCTGGGAGGCGTTGGTGCCCCCAGAGGTGCTGCAGTAATATAGGTTTAGTCCTCAACTTTAATAGGTTTCTTGCCTGAAGCATTAAAGGGGTGATGGGATTAATATCAAGTTTAATGTATGACCAGGGGAGGTTAGGGAGCAGATTGGCAGCATAGAGGCTATCAGTGAACAGGTCGAAAGGCTCTTGTATCTTGCTTAAGGCTAGAACAATGGCATAGAGCTCTTTAAATTGTGCTGAACCTTGGATGTCATGGACTAATGTCCTGGGGGTTACATCACCCTGCATAGAAGGTGGAAAAATAACTATTGCTGCTCCTCTCTTTCCCCCATCTGAGAACACCGTGAAAAAGGAAGGATTAGCTTCAGGTAAAAACAATCTTGGTGTTAAAAGTAACAAATTTTACATATACCCTATACGTAAACAGGTCCTATAATAGAATATTAAATGATAGAAATAAATCCCCAATAAAATTTACTCTTTATAATTACCATTACAGACAAGTTTAGTTTGGAGAATAGCAGCTTGATAAATTCCCTGCTTTAAAACTTGTATACCTGGAAAATATGAACACATTTAATATACAAAGAGTGACCATTTCAGAATTACCTTGACGCTTTTATATGCCCAATTTAGTTTTTAAAGAAAAATTAAGACTGTAACATAGTACAATACTTTAACAGTTGTTTAACCATAATTGTATAAAGCTCAATTTTCAAGACTAATTGTCCTAAAGAGTGAAACTTAACAGATATAATGTTAAGAGTAAATTAATGTCTGTAAGAAATCCTTGTCAATTTAACATATAAATTAAACTTCAGTTTATATCAGTACAGTAGTATTCGACTTTAATAAAAACCTTAAACAGCTTTAACTGATTGTCTCACATACTTGTAACCCACTTAGATACATGCAAACTTGTTGACATTTGCCCTTCACTTACAGACTTTCTTAGCACTTACATAGACCCTCATGTATTTCATTATATAAACACTTTCTTATCCAGAAAGATTTTGTTCTTCACTAAATATAGTTCCATTTCTAGAGGCTTTTATTTTCTCTTTCCTATGTGTTGACCCCTTTTTGTTCACATTCTGAAACAACTCATATGAAATTTCTGAATTTAGATAAATTACTCCATTTTAACAAGATAAAATACATTGTTGTTTATAGTACTCTAACTGAAACACAGTGAGAGGGGACATGGTAACTCTAAATCCAAATCTAAGAGCTCCTTGGAGCTTTGCAGACCTGGAGGGGGAGGAGGGGGAAGTAGTAAGGGAGCAGATGGAATGCTCACCCTCCGGGTTGGGTTTTACCTGTTAGGACATAACTCTTAATAACCTTGTTTTTAGTAATGACACAAAGCAATTTTAAACACTTTTTAATTTACAAACCTAAAAACACCAATAATGTTTAAGTATGTTACTCCATGGAACTTAAGGACTTAAGAGTACTTAATGTTATTTAACAATTAGCATTTTAACTTTGCAAATTAATCAGATGTCACTAACAAACACATTTGAGTAGTCCCATACATGTTAAATTTAATTTACTTATTTTGAAAAAAAAAAAAGATATCAGACAAGTGTCCTGAACAGTATTTGCCATCTCTTTCCTGTTGAAGAAAAGTCCTAGAAACGATATTAGACATTGTTTAACATCAACATTTCATTAGTTTGACCACCTAGAGACTTGCGAGTTATTTCTAAAGACATTTCACTTTTATTAGTTTACCCAATTTAAATTGAACCTTTTTGAATCACGTGAATTAAAAATATTTGGATCCATTTTTAAATTTTAATTTTAGGAGCGCTCAGTTTTGATACAGACAAAACATGACATCAGACAGCACAACATACAAATAACACAAAATTAAAGGTCTTGTAACTTTATAGGTCATCTCCATTGCAATGTAATAGATGTTCAAAAACTCTAGTTGAATAAAAAAATAGAACTGATAAAAAAAATCATTAACCTAGGTATGTGGGATCAAAATTATGAGCTCAAAAATACAGCATTAAACAAAAACAAAACAAAACAAGAATCTTCAGTCTGAGGTCGCTCCCCCTCTGAGACTGCTGCAGTCTACATTCCAATGCAGGCTTCAGCAAGGCCAGGCAGGGGGAATTGCCTAGGACATTTTAACCCTTTTTTTCCTGGTTGAGAAATCAGGTTTGGTTTGAATGCAGAAAATCATGAAACATTATTTCCCACTACTAACATTTTCACAAATTGATCTCTCAGTGGGCATGGAGGGAACCTTCTCTGTAAGCTTTTTTCCACTCTGTCTAAAATGTGGCTAAATCCTCAGAGGCTTTTTGTGTGGTACTCAAGATTGGGGACTCTGAGGGGACCTCCTCAAGTTTCTTCCAGGCCACCAAGCCTAAAGCGCATACCTGTTCCTGAGAAGGAGCGGGTATGGCCGCCTGCAGTAGGCCTGTAGAGAATAGATCATTAGACCCTGAGAGCATTCCAAACGTTATGGGGATAGGTGGATTAGCAGCTTGGTTTCTCTCTGCCTGAGCATGACACTTGTCATTGAATAAGGCGCACCACTTAATATACATTGGACCTGGAAGAATGGCCTTAGTTAGATTTTTCCAGTCCTGTGTGGTGCAATTTTGATGGGTAAGACCTTGAAGGATTCTGCCCAAGGGGAATTTGGGCCATCCTCAGTGACAGCTTTCTTTAGTTCTTCTAAATCTTGAGCCTCCCATGGGTACCAGATAGTAGGCCTATTACCTCCTGGGTCAGCATTCACCGGAAAGAGGTGACATGCTTCAGAGGCAGGGGCAGGGAGTGGCCCTGTGCTCAAGATAAGTTTCATTTCCGGATAGGGTGGAGGAGGGGCTGAAGAAGCCTGGAAAGGGTTAGAAGAGGGAGTGGACCCGGGGGAGGACCACTTCAAGGGCACAGGTGTTTCCTCCCTAGGTGGCCATGAGGCTGCATCAAAGGGATCAAGAGGGGGGCCTGTTTCTGTCTCTTGTGATAGTTCCTCTTGACCCTTGCCTGGGGGGACCTCAGGATGGTCCTTTGGAGAGTTAGCACCTTTGGAGAGGCCCCTATCTTTGGGTTGTGGGTAGGATGCAGCGGGAAACAGCTTTTAAGGGCTGCAATAGTGGGGAAGGCCCTGAGAGGGGGGATATCTCCCTTATTGACTTGCACCTTACAAAGAAGTTGTTCAATTCTGTCCCATGTCTCCCAGTCAAACAAGATTGCTTCAGGCAGCCAAGGGGCTGCCTTAGTGAGGGCCTTCCAGGTCTGAAACGCCTGGCTATCTGAGAGTTCCAATCCTCTACTTCTAAGAAGAATTCTAAGGGAGTCAAGGGAGGGGTCAGACTTGGAATTGAACTGTCCCATATTTTATGAGAGTACACTCACCTGCAGTCCAATTGGCCTGTCGGTGACTTTGTCTTCCTCACATGGGTCACCAGTTGTTGCTCTCTGTCTAGCAACAAGGTCCCATGTACCTCTTCAGGGCCAGCCTGAGGAGAATATGGGGCCGAGCAGGAAGATGAGTGTCGGCGGCAATGGAAACACACCAGAGCCGGGAGGTCTGTGTGCACGAAGCACAGCAGGAACTTGCTTATTGAGGAAGTTATACAGCTTTTATGTTGGGTGGGGGCTAGGTGGGAACCAATTAGCTTAAAGGTCAGCAAGGTACAGGGAATTCATGAGGGCGAAAGCCCCACAGGATGATATGGCAAGTACAAGCTGATCACATTCACGGAACTGTTGCTAGCCAATCCCTGACAGTAGGGGGTGGAGATAAGCAGGCCAATCAGGGAGTTACACGTAACTGGTTGCTGGGTAAGAACTCATTTTTCAGTTTCCAGGGGAGAGTGGCAGTACAAAGAAGTCTGGGTCAGGCAGTGCCATGTATGAGGAAGAGGTTGCCATGAGGGTATAGCCGCCATTATAGGGTGAGTCTAAAAACTATCCTGAGCATAAAGAATATAGTAGGAGATATCACAGTACGAGACTGTTCCATCCAGCGGAACTGGCGCAGAGAAAGGAGACACCACCAATCTTTAGTTCACAAGATTTATTGCGTCCTCCCTGTTTTCCTGCCCCCTTTGTTCTTCCACTATCTCCCTTCTCCTACCCTCTCCCTCTCTCCTCCCCCAGGCTCCTAGCTCATCAGCCAATTATAGCAAAGCTTTCTCTCACACAGGAAAGCATGCAGAGGAATGTCAGCATAGCACTATATGAATCACGAACTGTCCATGCATGGCATGATATTAGATAGCCAATCCTTGAGCTTGGTGTTAACACGCCATAAGTCTCCAAAGAACTAGTAAGCAAGCAACCTTTTTGGGTGCTTCCTTATTTTGGTAGCCAGTGCCCTTTGGCTCACTGCCATGCCATCTTGTCCAAGATGGCCCTCAACAGGCTCCCCCTTTTTGTTATTAAAAAAAAAAAAAAAAAGAACAGTGACTGTGCCTGTCTTAGGTGCCAGAGTCAGACTTTATCCTTACCCGTCATTGGGAGTCAAAGAGCTGTTGGCATGCTTTGATCCCTGTCTTAGGTTGGTATAAAGTCCACCCTGTGCTTACCCGCCTTTGACCACCAGCCCTGTAATTGGGAGAGCCAAATCTGTGGATCAGAGCCTTGGTCCATGGTCATAAAGGCTTGCTGTACCACTAAGGCTTGACATCTTTGATGACTCCTTAGAGACAACAGATATTTGAGCAGCAACAATAACAGCAAGAACAACAACCCCATCATAGCAAAACTTCCAATCCTTTGTTTACCAAATTGTAATGCTGACTGTAAGAAATTAATGGCTTCTGGCATACCCGGGACCTTGACCTGAGTACTATTTACCACAAATATAGAATTTCTTAATAGGGTAGTCAAATTAGTAAACTCTTTAGTCCCATGTCCCATTAAGCATGCTTCCAAGCTGTTTGGACAGATTTGTAGCAGCAGTAATATTAGAATAGGGTATAGGGGTAACACAGTGCTTGGGCGTGCACTAGACAGCCAGTCTGTGTGGTAACAGTCAACATGTCCACTTGTTCTTGTAGTAAGTCCACTCTTTGGTTTAGAATCAGAATTCCCATGGCGAGATGCACATTGATGTTTTCCTGGGCTGTCAATGCTTCGGCAGTGGCTTGTGACAGATTGTTGAGCACATGAGTAGTAGGTATAGCAGTTCCTAGGGCAAGTTCAGCAGCAGTGGCAGCAGCCGCAGCAGTCGCTGTAGCAACAGCAATGGCTGTAATGGCTGAGATACCAAAATCTCTTTTTGCTCTCACGGGTAGAAAATTCCACTCACTATGATTTAAGGTCACTGGGACTGGAATGAATTTTGGAATCCTGGCAATCACAGCCAGAGGAAATAATGAAGCATCCCAACAACTAGACACATAACACTCTTGGTTAGCACAGTTAAGGACCTCAGTATCATTATTATTGTTATTAGTAATGTTAATATTAAACTTAGAACTGTTAGAATGAACAGAAATGGAGACGTGACACATACGGGAGTAGGGGGGAAAGATTGATAAAAGGAAGAGTAATTGGCCTCACACCCTGTATAACTATAAACAGGTGTATTACTTCCCTTTATATAGGCTTGCTTTTGACTGCACCTTTATTGAATGAGAGAGAGACTGCCTCCCTGTATCATGGCAGTTTTTGAGGTGGCTAACCAGAGGAAGCAAAGACTACCTCTTAACTTGAAGTTTAGACTAGTAATAAGTGGCTTTACAGTGGAACCAGCTGTAGGTAAGTGTACCTAGAAGTTCTGTACTAGGAAATAATTGAAGGAAAACTTGTGTACCATGAGTGATGTATCCCCAAAAGTTTTAGGAAGAGCTAACAACAGCAGGCTTACCACCATCACCATCATTTTGTGTTTCAGTGCCATTTTCTTTCTTATGGATAGTTCTTACCAAGCACTCCAGGACCCAGATAGGTTGTTGTTGGTCCTGAGGAAAAACACAAACAGATCCTCTCCCCCAAATTAATACTGGATCAGGTCCTTTTCAGGACTCAGTCAAGAAGTCTTTCACATTGCTTGTGGATGGCCACCAGACTTTCCACTAAAATGTCCATCAGCCGCAGGACAGCCCATAGCATCCAAAGTTAAAAAATTGAGGGTGAATAAATCAAGGTTAAGTCTGTTCTTGGGAGGAGCTAATGCCCCTATTCCCCCTTTTTGTTTAGTTAAGCAGACTTTCAATGTTTGATTAGACCTTTACATGATAGCTTTTCCTTGTGGATTGTAGGGCAATCCTGTAGAATGATAGATATTAAACTTTGAGCAAAACTGTTGAAATGAAGAAGAAGTATATGCAGGCCCATTATCTGTTTTAAATGATTTTGGCCTTTCCATAGTAGCAAAGGCTTGAAGGCAATGACTGATTACATCTTTTGCCTTTTCCCCTGAATGGGCAGTAGCAAATATATATCCTGAGTAGGTATCTACAGTTACATGTACAAATCTTGAAGTACCAAATTCAGGGATATGGGTGACATCCATCTGCCATAGATGATTTGGAAGGAGTCCTCTAGGATTGACTCCAAAATGAGGAAAAGATAAATGAGGTGCACAGGCAGGACACTGTTTTACTATATTTCTGGCTTGTTCTTTTGTAATGTTATATATTATATTGTTATATATTATTGACATGAAAATCTTTATGGAAATTAGTTGCTTCTTGTACACTATTAAACATATGAGGATCTCAAGTAGCTGAGTCTGCAGTAGAATTTCCTTGAGCTAAAGGCCCAGGTAAGCCTGAATGTGCTCTGATATGGCCTATATATAAAGGTTCTTTGTGAGTTCACAGAAGAGTTTGTGCTTGATAAAAGCATTGTTGTAAGGTAGATTGAGGACTAATGGGTCCAGGTGTCTCAAGCCGGGGCACAAGCTGGGCAATATAGAAACTGTCAGTATAAATATTTAAAGATTTCTCAGGAAATGTTTGTAAGGCAGTTATTATTGTTTCTAGTTCAGTTTTTTGAGCAGACTTATGAGAAGTAATAATAGTCTGTACTTTATCAGAAACTACTGTAGCTGTACTGAAGGAGGAGCCATCTGTAAAGGTTGTATTTCCTGCTGGGATAGGTTGAGCCTTAACAACCTGAGGGAAAATAACAGGATGTCTTTTGAAGAAGCTGACAATAGGTGAACTTGGCAAGTGATTATCAAATGTGGCCATGGTGGAACAATAGACAATTGCCCAATCTTCATTATTGTTAACTAGTATTTCAATCTGTTTTGCCATATACGGGACAATAACTGTCTGAGGATGAACTCCAAAAACTCGAAAGGCTGTCTTAAGTCCTAATGTAACTATATTTGCTACCATCACAGGATACGGGGAAACAACATTTTGGGGGGACACTGGCAAATGGATCCATATCTGGAGTCCAGTTTTCCACAATAGACCTGTAGGAGGATATTCAGAATCTAATACTATGAGATTAAAAGGCAAGGATAGATCAACTCTATCACTATGAGCATTTTCTAAAGCTTGTTCTACTAACCTCAAGGCTTTTCTACCTTCAGGAGTTAAATTTCTGGGGGATGTAGGGTCTGAATCTCCTTGGAGAATATCAAACAGAGGCTTAAGTTGACCAGTGGTGATTCCCAAATTTGGCCTTATCCAATTTATATCACCTAATAATTTTTAGAAATCATTTAGAGTCTTAAGCTTTTCTGTGGCTAATTGAATTTTTTGTGGCCTAACACAGGTATCTAATATTTGATGTCCTAGAAAGGTAATAGGGCTGTGGGTTTGCACCTTTTTTGGGGCCACATGTAATCCCCATTTTTCTAGGGTATTAAAAATATTGTTAAATGCCCTAAATAAAGTCTCCTGTTTTGTGTGAGCCAAAAGAATATCATCCATATAATGGAGACAATAAAGTTCTTTATAATTTTGTCTAATCTGTGATATAGCCTGGCCAACATATATTCAACACATAGTGGATTATTTGCCATTCCCTGGGGAAGGACCACCCATTGGTATCTAGTATTAGGCCCTTCATTATTTAAAGAAGGAACAGAAAAGGCAAATTGAGGACTATCCTCAGGATGAACAGGAATGGAAAAGAAACAATCTTTTATGTCTATAGAGATGATATGATAATGTTTCAGAATAGCAGCTAATGAGGGGAGACCCAGTTGCACCGGGCCCATAATCTGCATACTGGAATTTATGGCTCTCAGATCTTGCAAGAGTTGCCATTTCCCAGACTTCTTTTTTATGACAAAAATGGGTGTATTCCAAGGGGAAGTGGAAGGAATGATATGATTTTCCTTTAATTGTTGATTAACTATTTCCTGGGCCACCTCTATTTTTTCTTTAGAA
This sequence comes from Sciurus vulgaris, assembly GCF_902686455.1. Lineage (NCBI taxonomy): Eukaryota > Metazoa > Chordata > Mammalia > Rodentia > Sciuridae > Sciurus > Sciurus vulgaris. The sequence goes on along the minus strand of NC_136478.1, from coordinate 51,668,219 downwards.
ATGGCACTGGGGGACCCAGATAGGGTTATTGAATTTCCATGTTATCATAAATGGTTCAGTGGCCTCTCCAGAAAACCCAGCCCCTTAGTCCCTGTTTGTCCTTCGGCTTGAATGGGGTAGGTAACACCTTGTAAATTTTTTGCCTAGTCCTTTTCCAGGGATATAACCTTGTCTCACCATGACTGGCAAAACAGTTGGGTTTAGACAGGACATATTTTGCTCAACTGAGGAAGAAATGACAACATCCATCTGTATAAAATGTCTCTTCCCCAAAGAGTGACAGGCAGGTGAGCTAATACGTAAGATTGGAATGTTCCCCTTTTCCCATCAGAGTCCTCCCAAGATAATACAGCTGAACTTTGTAATGGGGTTTGGGCAAATCCAAGTCCCTGTAAGGTAGTACTGGATGCTGTAACAGGCCATGATTTGTTCCAGTCCTTCTGTCTTATAATAGAGATGTCAGCACCCATGTCTATTAGACCCTCTATGGGAGTACCATTAACTTTCAATTTAAGCATAGGTCTATTTTTTGTTAATTGTGCCCAAAAGACACCTGATCCTGTGGATCCAAACCCATTGTTTTTTCCAGTCCTTTGTGAACTGGGAAAGGCCCCATGATGGCTAGACAATATCAATATTTGTGCTATTTTGTCTCCTGGAGAAACAACAGATACCCCTCGAGGGAAAGATAACATAATCTTTATTTCTCCGGTATAATCAGAATCAATGACTCCTGGCAATACTTGTAATCTGACAGAGTTGTGGAACTCCGCCCTAACAATAATCCTGCTGTGCCCTCAGGGAGTGGTCCATGTACGCCTGTGGGGATCACTTGTACTCCCATTTCTGGGGTTAAAACAAGTCGGGTGGAGGCACAGAGGTCCAATCTCCCACTCCCTGATGTTCCTCGGGACAACGAGGAGATAGAAAGGATTGTGAGTGGGGATCTGTACTATGGGATTCTCAAAGGCCCTGTATATTTGAGGGCCCCAGGTTGGGCCCCCCTGGCCATTTTTTGACTGGGCTGGCATAGGATATCTCTCTATATCAAATCTTGATGTACAATATTTCACCCAGTGCCTTCCTTTTTGGCACCAGGGACATAGACCTGGGGCAGGTTGATTTGTCCCTTGTTGTTCTCCAGTCTTAGGTGTTCCCCTGGGCTTTAATCCTATGAGTCCTTCAGAGCAGTCTCTTCTGAAGTGCCCTTTTTGCCCACACTTAAAGCATATTATTCCTTTAGCTCTTGATTGCCCCTGATTTGGCCCATGAAGAGCAGCAGCTATTACTTGTCCTGTAATGACTGCATCATTGATATCCCTGCAGACCTTTATATAAGTACTTAAATCTTTATTTTTCCATGGTCTTCTTTACACCATTTATTTGCTTGCCCATAAGCTAATTATCTTATTAAGGGCATAGCTTGTTCTGAATCCCCAAATACTCTAGCAGCAATTTAGATTAATCTATCAACAAAATCTGCAAATGGTTCATTACTTCCCTGAATCACCTTGGACAACTGTCCCTGTAAATCTCCTGTCCCTTGAATTAATTTCCAGGCTTTAGTGGCAGCAGCAGCAATTTGTGTGTACACCTCAGGATCATAAATAATCTGCTGTTGAATACCTTCATAGTTTCCTTCTCCTGTTAGCATTTCTACATTTCTTTGGGGAAAGCCTGCAGCAGCATTATGAATACCATTTCTAATGAGGCTTCCTGCCATGCAGTTTTCCACACTAGGTACTGCCCTCCATAGCACAGCTCTACATAGCCTTTTCCAATCTTCCGACACTAGATTTAGCCCTGATACTGATTCCAACACACTAATCGTAAATGGGGCCTGGGGACCATATGTAGCTACTGCCTCCTTAAAATTTTTTACTGTTTTGAAATCCAGAGGTTGGTGGCATCTTTGTCTATTTTGGTCCTCTAGTACAGGGAAGAATTGTGGGACTGCTGAGGTTTCCTTTAGGGGGGTTTCTTCTCCCTGTGGTGAAAAACCCATCTGATTTATAGCATGAGCTAACTCCTCCCAAGGGTACCTTGGGGGATATAGGAGGCAGGCTGCTTGGGGGGGTGCTGCTGCCTCCAGGAAGGGATTGGTATTTCTTCCCGATATAATTGATGGGGGCGACCGTGACCTTGATGCTCTTTCTAATTCCTCCCCAGTAAGCCCCTCCTCCTCTTCTTACTCTTTATGAGAAGTTACACTTAGTTGTTTCTTTATCTCTTCCAGACACATATTTCCTTTTTTTTACTAAAGTTATTATTTTACCTTTTTTAGATGTTAGACATTCCTTAATGAGCTGCCACATGGGAAAAGTACCTCTAGGTAATGGGGATTGCTTTTCTGCTTTAATAAGATCCTCTTTATCATGTTCCCATTGTGGAATATTTAGGATTCCCTCTTCCAAAAACCAAGGACTAACCTTGGCCAACATGGTTACATATGCTGTCACAGTAGATCATTTTACGGCAGTCCCATTAGCCTTAAATACATCTTGTATGATTCTTATCATTTGATTTCTAGACACTTGTGACCCCATTCTGGAGTTATGAGACCTCCCTTTACCAGGATAATGTAGACTCCCTTTACTGGGGTAATGTAGACTCCCTTTACTGGGGTAATGTAGACTCCCTTTACTGAGGTATGTGGTCCCCTTCACCGGGACTGTGGGGTCCCATTCACCAGGACTGTGGAGTCCCTTCACAGGGACTGTGGGGGTCCCTTTCACCTGGACTGTGGGTTCCTTTTCACTGGGACTGTGTGACCTCCCCCTTATACACTCTGGCCAGAGATTTCTGGGAGGTTATCCTACAGTTTTCATATAGCTTACTTTAAGTTACTTAGTTTTCCTATAGCTTACCTTAAGTTACTTACCTGGGAGGACACAGAAGGAGAAAGAAGTTCCTCGTATGGGCCACCACTTGTTCCATCCAGCAGAACCAGCACAGAGAAAGGAGACACCACCAATCTTTATTTGACGAGATTTATTGCATCCTCCCTGTTTTCCTGCCCCCTTTGTTCTTCCACTATCTCTCTTCTCCTACCCTCTCCCTCTCTCCTCCCCCAGGCTCCTAGCTCATCAGCCAATTATAGCAAAGCTTTCTCTCACACAGGAGAACATGCAAAGGAATGTCAGCATAGCACTATATGAATCATGAGCTGTCCATGCACGGCATGATATTAGATAGACAATCCTTGAGCTTGGCATTAACACGTCATAAGTCTTCAAGGAACTAGTAAGCAAGCAACCTTTATGGGTAGTTCCTTATTTTGGTAGCCAGTGCCCTTTGGCTCACTGCTAGGCGCCATCTTGTCCAAGATGGCCCTCAACACCAGACCTTAAACTATACTACAGAGCAATAGTAACAAAAATGACATGGTATTGGCACCAAAATAGACAGGCAGATGAATGGTACAGAATAGAAGACAAAGAGACAAACTCACATAGAGTTACCTCGTACTAGACAAAAGACACAAAAACATACAATGGAGAAAAGATAGCCTGTTCAACAAATGGTGCTGGGAAAACTGGAAATCCATATGCAGGAAAATGAAATTAAACCCCTATCCTTCACCCTGCACAAAACTCAACTCACAATGGATCAAGGACCTTGAAATCAGACCAGAGACCCTGCATATTATGGAAGAAAAAGTAGGTCCAAATCTTCATCATGTTGGTTTAGGATCAGACTTCCTTAACAAGACTCCCAAAGCACAAGAAATCAAAACAAGAATCAATAAATGGGATGCACTCAAACTAAAAAGCTTTGTCTCAGCAAAGAATACAATCAATAATGTGAAAAGAGAGCATATATGATTAATAAATATATGAAAAGTTGTTCAACATCTCTAGATGAGATGAAACACAAATTAAAACAACTCTAAGATTTCATCTTACTCCAATTAGCATGGCTATTATCAAGAACACAAAGAATAATAGATGTTGGCATTGATGTGGGGGAAAAGGCACATTTTACATTGCTGGTGGAGTTGCAAATTGGTGCAGACACTCTCAAAAGCAGTGTGGAGAATCCTCAGAAAACTTGGAATGGACCCACCTTTTGACTCAGTTATCTCACTCCTCTGGTTATACCCAAAGGATTTAAAATTACCATAGTACAGTGACACAGCCACATCAATATTTATAGCAGCTCAATACACAATAGCTAGATTGTGGAACCAACCTAGATGCTCTCCAACAGATGAATGAATAAAGAAACTGTGATATATATATATGCAATGGAATATTATTCAGCAATAAAGAAGAATAATATTATGGCATTTGCAGATAAATGAATGGAATTGGAGAATATCATGCTAAGTGAAATAAGCCAATCCCCAAAATCCAAAGGCCAAATTTTTCCCTGGTAAGTGGATGATGATATATAATGGAGGTAGGGGGTTTGGGTCAGAGAACAATGGAGGAACTTTGGATTATGTAGAGGGAAATGAGATGGGGGTTATGAAAAATGGTGTAATGAGACAGACATCATTATCCTATGTATATGTATGATTACACAAATGGTATGAATTTACATTATGCACAACCATAGAAACTAAAATATGTACCCCATTTGTGTACAATGAATCAAAATGCAGTCTGTAAAAATAAAAAATAATTTTAAAAAATTAAAATCTAAAAAAATGTAAATCAAGGCCAGTTTTTATAATATTTCTGAACCAAGATCTTTGAAAAGGTAAGAAGATTGATAAGTCCACAGCCAAATTAACCAAAATAAAAGGGATAAAATACCAAATTAATAGCACTAGTGATTAAAAAAAGAGAAGTCACCACAGACAGCACAGAAATTCAGGAGATTAGAAACTATTTTGAAAATTTATACTCCTATAACTTATAATGATATGGAAGCATTAATAAAAGCCTTCCAATAAGGAAAAGTGCAGAAACAGATGGATTCTCAACTGAAGTCTGACAAACTTTTAAAGAACTAATTCTAATGCCTCTCAATTTACTCCATGAAATAGAAAGAGATGGAGCACTTCCAAATTCATTCTATGAAACCAGTATCACACTCACACCAACACCAGATAGGGGCACATCAAGGAAAGAAATCTATAGACCAATATCCCTGATGAAATCAGATGCAAAAATACCGAAAAAAAATCAGCAAATCATGTTCAACAGCATGTTAAGAAGATTGTACATTATGACCATGTTGGTTTTATCACAGAGATACAAGGATGTTTAACATAGACAAATCAATATGTGTAATCCATTACATAAACAGAAGTAGGGACAAAAATTACTTAGTCATCTCAATACATGCAGAGAAGACCTTCAATGAAATCAGGACCCATTCCTGATGAAAACACTAAAAAAACAAGGGATAGATGGAACCTACTTGAATATCATACAGCTATACATGAAATGCCCAAAGGCAACCTCATGATAAATAGTGAAAAACCAAAAGCATTTCCTTTCAAATCTGGAAAAAGACAAGGATGTCCACTGTCATTGCTCCTCTTTAATCTAGCACTGGAAATTCTAGCAAGAGTAATTAGGAAAGTGAAGGAAATAAAATGAGTAAAAATAGAAATGGAAAAAACCAAATTACCACTGTTTGTAGTGGTAATCAATTCCAAAAAAAGACTGCTCGAACTGATAAACAAATTTGGTAAAGTGACAGGTTACAAAAACAACAAAGAAAAATCAAGTATATACCAACAATAAATTTGTGAAGACAGAAATTAGAGAAACTGTTCCATTAACAGTAGCCTCCAAAAACGACCATGGAATAAATCTAACCAGTGAAAACTACAGAACATTTTAAAAAGAATTTGAAGATATCAGAAGAGGGAACTCCTTGCCATGTTCATGGATAGGCAGAATGAATATTGTTAAAATGGCCATACTATAAACAATATGCTGAGTCAATGCAATCCCATCCAAATACCAATGTCATTCTCCCTACAAATAAAAAAAAAAGTTCAAAAATTCATTTGGAACACTAACATACTCAGAAGAGCCAAAGAAATTCTAAGCCAAAAAAAGCAATGCTAAGGCATCACAATACCCAATTCCAAAATACACTATGAAGCTATAGTAATAAACCTGCCTGGTACTGGCATAAAAACAGACATATAGATCAATACCACAGAATAGATGACAGCAAAACAAACCCACACTTCTGCACTACTGTAATCCTCCACAAAGGTACCAAAAACGTACATTGGAGAAAAGATAGCTTTTTAAAATTTGTTCTAAGGAGTTATACATGATATTAGAATGCACCATGACACATCATAAATAAATTGAGTATAGTTTCTCATTCTTCTGTTTGTACACAATGTAGAATCCCACAAATCAGGTAGTCATATGTGTACATAGTGTAATAATGTCTGGTACATTCTACTATCCTTCCTACCTCCATACTCCCTAACTACCCTCTACTTAATCTGAAGTAACTCTATTCTTCCCTCAACCCCTCCTTATTGTGAGTTAGCATCCACATATCAGACAAAACATTTGGACTTTGGTTCTTTGGGGTTAGCATATTTTGCTTGGCATGACATTCTCCAGCTCCATCCATTTACCAGCAAATGCCATCATTTCATTCTTCTTTAAGGCTGAGTAATATTCCATTGGGTATATATGCCACATTTTCTTTATCCATTCATCTGTTGAAGGGCATCTAGGCTGGTTCCATAGTTTAGCTATTGTGAATTGAGTTACTATGAACATCGAAGTGACTGCATCACTGTATTATGCTGATCTTAAGTTCTTTGGGTATAAACGAAGGAGTGGGATAGCTGGGTCAAATGGTTGTTTCATTTCTAATTTTCTGAGGAATCTCTACTACTTTTCATAGTGGTTTCACCAATTTGCAGTCCCACCAGCATTGTATGAGTGTACATTTCTCCCAACATCCTTGCCAACATTTATTGTTGCTTGTATTCTTGATAATTGCCATTCTGACTGGAGTGAGATAAAATCTTAAAGCTGTTTTAAATTGCATTTCTCTGATTTCTAGAGATGTTGAACATTTATTTGTTGATTGATTTATTTCTTCTGTGAAGTGTCTGTTCAGTTCCTTAGTCAAACCATTTACTGATTGGGTTATTTGCTTTTCTGGTGTTAAGTTTTTTGAGTTCTTTATATATCCTAGAGTTTAGTGCTCTATGTGAGATGCATGTAGTAAAGATTTTTTTTCCCATTCTGTAGGCTCTCTCTTTACATTATTGATTGTTTCCTTTGCTAAGAAGAAGCTTTTAAGTTTGAATCCATCACATGTATTGATTCTTGATTTTAATTCTTGCATTTTATGAGTCTTGTTAAGGAAGTCAGATTCTAAGCTGACATGGTGTAGATTTAGGCCTACTTCTTCCTCTATTAGGTGCAGGATCTCTGTTCTAGTGCCTAAGACTTTGATGTATGTTGAGTTGAGTTTCATTCAGGGTGAGAGATAGATGTTTAATTTTATTTTGTTACATGTAGACCTCCCAGCACCATTTGTTGAATAGGCTATTTTTTCTTCAGTGAATGTTTTTGGTTCTTTGTCTAGGATGAGATAACTATATTTATATGTGTTTCTCTCTGTGTCTTCTATTCTGTACCACTTGTCTACATATCTGTTTTGGTGCCAGTAGCATGCCATTTTTTTTTAAACTATAGCTCTGTAGTATAGTTTAAGGTCTGGTATTGTGATGATTCCTGCTTTTCTCTTCTTGCTAAGGATTTCTATGGCTATTCTGGGTCTCTTATTTTTCCAGATGAATTCCATGACTGCTTGTTCTAGTTCTATGAAGAATGTCATTTTTAACACATGATGCTGAGACAACTGCTAATGCGTACATAGGAGAATGAAACTAACCATTTTCTCTCCTCCTGCACAAAAATCAACTCAAAATTGATCAAAGAACTTGTCATTACAGCAGAAACTGTGCAATTCCTGGAAGAAAATGTAGAGCTAACCCTCCAACAAATATGCACAGGCAATAAATTTCTCAATGGGATTTCTAAAACTCAGGAAATAATGCCAAGAATTAATAAACAGAATGGCATCAAATTAAAAGCTTCTGCACAGCAAAGGAAACAATTAGGAATGTGAAGAGAGAACCTGCAAAATGGGAGAAAATAATTGACAACTGATGTTCTGATGGAGGGTTAATAAATAGAATATATAAAGAATCAAACACCAAAACAATCCCAAATATCCTAATTAATAAATGAGTCAATGAACTCAACAGACACTTTTCAAAAGAGGAAACACCAATGACCAACAAAAACATGAAAAAATGTTCAACATCATTAGCAATTAGGGAAAGGTACCTCAAAACTAGACTGGGATTTCATCTTGCAGCAGACAGATTGGCAGTCATCAAGAACACAAATAACAATAAATGTTGAAGCGTCAAAAGACTAGGCATGGAATCACCATATGACCCAGTTATACCATTTCTCAGTGTTGACACGAGGAAGTAGTCATCTTATTATAGTGATACATGCATCACTACATTTATAAGACCACAATTCCCAATAGCCAAACTATGGCACCAGCCTATGTACCCACCAACAGATGAATGAATTAAGATAATGTGGTATATATACACAGGGGAGTTTTATTCAACCATAAAGAAAAATAAAATTATGGCATTTGCAAGAAAATGGGTGGAGCTAGAGACCATGAAAATAGGTCAAGCTTGAAAGGTTAAGGGTTGTATGTTCTCTTTCCTATGTAGATACTCTAGAGGATGAAAGAAAACTAAGTTGGAGTGGATCTCCTAAAAATCAAAGGGAGATCAATAGAGGAAAGGGACCAAAATGTGGTAGGTAGAAAGGAAGTGCACAAAGGCTGGGGAGTGATATTGGCCAAATTATATTGTTATATTGTGTGCATGTATGAATATGTAGCAATAGATTCCATCTGAATTTACAACTTAATGCACCAATAAAAATGTGGAAAAAATCAATTAAAAAATCAAGTTGGCAAATTAATTCTAAATAATATCACTATTAATATGTGTACCAACTGTAAAATGGGGGTGAACACCATTCCCTTCCACATCCGTTCCCAAAAATAAAGCAAGATTCATTTAGCACAAGCTGACACATAATAGTTGGTTAGTGAATAATGGCTGTTATTATTGGTTGATCACAGTAGTGTGAGGTTTCCCTTTCCTTTATCCCAGAATTTAAGAATTGGACTCTACCAGGATGAGTAGTCTGTTCTCTTTCTTCTCCCACCCATCTGTTCCCTTCTTTCCTGCTTCTTGCCACCAGTTCCCTTAGCCCTTCCCCTCCCATGGGTTCAAACCCTGGCTCCTTCCCACCCCTCACTGGGCCTTCTCACCCTGCCCTGGCACAGCCCTTGTTTAGCATGGCAGGAAGCTCATGGTGAAGTTTGGTGGGACCCTGACTGAGCCTGGGTTTTGAAAATAACTTTATATTCTGGGCTACCAGGGAACACTTGAAGCAGAATTTTTGAATGATGGTGTTGAGAAAGAGAGAGAGCTCCATTGTAGCCAGGCTTTCTCCCAGGAACTCTGCTTGCCTGATAAGGAGAGGAGGGAGGAGGGGGTTGAAGCCAACTTTCACTGCAGACTTGCTCCACTACCATTAGATCCCTGCTGCATTCTCCCAGGAGTAGGGCCTGCAATACTGTGACCTGAGAGACTAAGGGAAGACTCTATCTCTCTCTCAGTCTTACTTCCCCTTGTACATGAGGTGGTGTGGTCCATGGAGGGCTATAGAAATGGGAAGTTTTGGGGTAATGCACCTTCCCACAAATATTCTCATATAGGTCCTCTCTGCTGTCTTCTCCTTCCTAAGGGTCTGAGTATTTGTGTGTGTGTGTGTGTGTGTGTGTGTGTGTGTGTGTGTGTGTTTCCTTGGATGGAACTCTTCCTCACTGTGAGTCTTGATTTCCTCCATTTTGGAAAGTGGTTTTTCTTTTCCCTTTGGCCTGGCTACAGACACTTGGTGCTTGGGAGTCATGGGGTTGCGAGTAGTTGGTTCAGTTGGCAAGAGAAATTTCCCAGCTGGAGAAAGACACTAGAATGCAGGGAGGAAGGAGATCTGGGATGATGGAGATCCAGGTGGGTATGAGCCACCCTGGTCTCTTACCCATGGAAAAAGGCTTACCCATGGAAAAGGTGAGCATCAACCTTCTTCTGTTGTCCCTTCATCCAGAAAGTGCTGGGGGTTGAAATCGTCAGGTGTGGAGAAGAACCTGGGGTCACTCAGCAGGGAGCACAGCATAGAGATCACATCAGTGCCCTAGCAGGTGAGAAGAAGGGGGATTTTACAAGATGGGTGTGAGGAGTATGTACTGAAGTCAGTGAAGTGTTAGTTGGGGATGGAGAGAATTTTGAGTGGAGGTGAAGGGAAATGGGAAGTGAGGTACTTGGGGTCTTCTCTGGGAGAGCTTTGTAGGACATGAGCCTACTGTCACTCTCTCAGGAAGTTCAGAGAAGATGAGGTTGTGTCCTAAGACAGTATATGCCTTGGGGCCTATACTGCTCGTGTCACTCAAGGAAGGAAGTTGGGAGGACTTGGAGGCTCATGTGCTCTGAGACAGAAGATTTGGGGACTGGTAATTTTCCTAAGGCATTAAGTGTGGGAGACATGGGAAGTAGGAAACTGTGAGTGGGAAACCTAAAGGGTCATGGTGGTTGAGGAATTCTTTGACTGAGTAAATGGGACACAGCCTGGAAAGCATCTGATAAAGAGTGAATGTTGGATCCCCAGGAGGCATGGTGTAGTCCTGCCAGGTAGGGCAGGGAAGCATCTTGGGTAGGAAGAAGTCCTGAAATTTGATGTCCTTGATGACCTTGTGAACCATGGCGATGAGGCCTATATTTGTGAATCTTTGGCAGGTTCTTCATCTCTGAATGGAACATTTCAAAAAGCTGGGGGTTGTGGAGAGAAGGCAAAAAACAAAGATAGTTGTCAGAGGACAGCACCCAGTGTGAGTGGTATCTGTTTCAAGGCCAGGATGGTACTATGTGGGAAGCCATCATTATCTAGCATAATCAGGCAGTTCCCTCTCTAGTTTCCCTGAGATGATGGCTCCCCTAATTCCACCCTATCCTGTCCATCACAGAAGAAGCTTCTCCCAGTCTTGCCCCCTTTATCTGTGTGTCTATAAATAAAAGAGAGTTGGGCTACTCCAGTTTGTTATTGTTGTTGTTAGAGGCCAGACCTGTTATGGCCAGACCCATCACACCCCCTCTCATTTAAAAAGAGTATTGACTCCTGCATATTTATTGAGTAGATAAGTTTTTGGGTAATAGATTGAAAAACCAGCCAATGCCCTTCTCTGGTAGATAACCCTTTTCTCATCCACACAGAATGTGGCACAGAGGCCCCCCACATTTGCATGTGAACAGCAACTGTTCAAGAGGATTTTAGAAGAAAGAATAAAGGTAAGGTGTTGGCCCCTATCCCATGGGAAGCACAAGCATGTGAATAAGTTTAGCAGTAAGAAAGGAAAGGGAATTTAATTGTGTGATTAGTGTCACTTAATTGTGTGATTAATGCCTGGGTAATTTGCTCTCTACAGAGAGAGAAATAAAATTTATTCAGTTATATTTAATACTTAGCCAGAGTGAAAATTCAGTGGAAAGAATGCAACTCCTACAGTTCTTCAGAGGTAAATGGAGATCTGATTGCTTTAAATACTGTAGACTTGATCAGGCAAGTCTGCCTGCCCCTGTGTGACTTGTATGAAACTGAGACTTAACTTGGTTTAGGTGCAAAAGTTTAGAATCCTGAGAATAAAAGATCCTAATCAGGAATTCAGGGGAAATCTCTAACTTAAGAAGGGGAAATTATTCATTGAGTTTCCTAATTTAAATATGTGTGTTCCCATCATGGCTTCCAACCCTCCAGAAGCAGCATGGTTTCTGCTCCTGTGTGAGGAGGATGGGAAACACAGACTAGAGAAACCTACTTAAAAACATGACTGCTCCCTGCTCAGGCAGAGCACCTTAGGGCCAGGCCACCAGGATAAGAGGAGAAATAGTATGGGAATTGGGAGCACAGCAGCACATGCTATGGGAAATTTAAAATCATGCCTAAGAGCACAGTTGAAAATGTAGAGCATCTATACTAGAATAGTCATGGGACTTAGAACTACTATTAAGAATTTTAAATCTTAGAGTCAGAAATATTCATCCTCTAGGACCCCTTTGTCTTCTGGGAATATATTTTTTAAAAGTTTTTAGTGGTTAACCTTAAGCAGTTCCTCATGGACAAAGAGATACTGAAGGGTGGGGACAAAATTTCTATTCAGAGGACTGGAAGGCATGCAGATGTAGAGGAGGATGAGTTAGCATGGGACCTCCATCATTTACATTTGAAGTTTCCTGCTCCAGTGCCCCCTCTTGCTCCTAGGTAAGACCTTAAAGCCACAAGGCCAAGAATTCCTACCACTGCTAATACAGCAGAGAAGGAATAAGCAAAATTCGGGTTATACCCTATTTTTTAGCAAAATGATCTTCAAAGTTCTGAGAGCCCAAAAAGAACTCATGCACCTATTCCTTTTACAACATTAAGGTAGTTAAAATCTGCATGCTGTATGTATGGAGCAGACATGCCATTTGTACTAAGCCCTTTACAACCAATATATTGTGAGGCCCTACCACCTAATGATTGGCTCCTGCTAGCTAGCTCCTGCCTTTCTGAAGAAGAGTATTTAACATGAAAATCCAATTGGATAGAGCATTGTTCAGATGAGGTAGAAATTAATAAATTAAATGGATTTCAGATTACATTAGATATACTTACTGGCTCAGGATATTTACTGATATGGGGCAAGAATTGACTTATGATTTGCAAACATATGCTCAAATAAGTGCATGTGCACAAAGAGCATGGAGAGAATTACCTGCCCAGGGAGAGAAAACTCTAGACCCCAGCAAAATTCTGCAGAGGTCAGAGGAAAATTTTTCAGACTTTGTAGTACATTTATATTGAGGAACAGACCATCTAGTCAATGATCCAAGTACCTTTGAGACTTTAGTTAGACTACTGACTTTTCTAAATGCTAATAAAGCCTGCGAACAACAGAAACTTTTAGTGCCATGCAATTTAACGGTTTTAGGAGTTCAAAAGTTAACTGCCTAGTCCAAGATCTTAGAATAATTAATAAAGCAGTAATTTCCCTCCACCCTCTAGTTCTTAATCCATGTACTCTGTTACCTGAAATTCCAGCGGCTCCTTGGTTTACTATATTAGATTTAAAAGATGCCCATCTCTGTGTACTCTAGACTCCCAATCACAATATCTGTTTGCCTTTGAGGAACCAGATAGTGGATCTCAACTAACCTGGACAGTGTTGCCTCAAGAATTTGGAGATATGCAATGGAGAAAAGATAGCCTCTTCAACAAATGGCACTGGGAAAACTGGAAATCCATATGCAACAGAATGAAAGTAAACCCCGGTCTCTCACCCTGCACAAAAATCAACTCACAATGGATCAAGGACCTTGAGATCAGACCAGAGACCCTGCATCTTACAGAAGAAAAAGTATGTCCAAATCTTTACCTTGTTGGCTTAGGATCAGACTTCCTTAACAGGACTCCCATAGCACAAGAAATAAAAGCAAGAATCAATAACTGGGATAGATTCAAACTAAATAGCTTTCTCTCAGCAAAGGAAACTATCAGCAATGCGGAGAGAGCCTACAGAGTGGGAGAAAATCTTTGCCACTCATACTTCAGATAGAGCACTAATTTCCAGAATCTATAAAGAACTCAAAAAACTCTACACCAAGAATACAAATAACCCATTCAACAAATGGGCTAAGGATATGAACAGACACTTCACAGAAGAAGATCTACAAGCAATCAACAAACATATGAAAAAATGTTCACCATCTTTAGTAATAAGAGAAATGCAAATCAAAACTACACTAAGATTCCATCTCACCCCAATTAGAATGGCGATTATCAAGAATACAAGCAACAATATGTGTTGGTGAGGATGTGGGGAGAAAGGTACACTCATACATTGCTGGTGGGGCTGCAAATTAGTGCAGCCACTCTGGAAAGCAGTGTGGAGATTCCTTAGAAAACTTGGAATGGACCCACCATTTGACCCAGCTATCCCACTCTTTAGCCTGTACCCAAAGGACTTAAAATCAGCATACAACAGAGATACAGCCACATCAATGTTCATAGCTGCTCAATTCACAATAGCCAGACTGTGGAACCAACCTAGATGCTCTTCAATTGATGAATGGATAAAGAAACTGTGATATATATATATATATACACACACACACACACACAATGGAATATTACTCAGCTATAAAGAATAATAAAATTATGGCATTTACAGGCAAATGGATGAAACTGGAGAATATCATGTTAAGTGAGATAAGCCAATCTCAAAAATCCAAAAGACGAATGATCTCACTGATAAGCAGATGATGACATAATGGGGGGTGAGATGGGGGCAAGAATGGAGGAAGGAGGGACTATATAGAGGGAAAAGAGAGGTGGGAGGGTGGGGGGGAAGGAAAAAGTAACGGAATGAATCAAACATCATTACTCTATGTAAATGTATGAATATGCAAATGGTATGCTGTTACTCCATGTACAAAGAGAAACAACATGTATCCCATTTGTTTACAATAAAAATAAATTTTTTAAAAAGCCAAAAAAAACGTTTATTTAGAGAAAAATCTTGCTGTGTTGCTTAGGGCCTCACTAAGTTGTTGAGGCTGGCTTTGAATTCATAATCCTCCTGCCTTAGCCTCCCAGGCTGCTGGGATTACAGGCGCTCACCACTACGCCAGCCTTGACTTCAGTCTTATCAGCGAAGTAGAAAATGAAGTTATTTGCTGAGAGAGGTAACTGAGCAAAAGACTAGAAAAATTTTAGAACATCTATAGAAGGAAATTCGAAAATAGCTCAATGAGATTTTAAGTTCTAATGCAAATAGTGGCCAATCTCTCTAGCACAAAGATTAAAGCTCAGTTGTGAATTTGATCAAATCTGAATTGTCTATCCAGGCAATTTCTCAATTTTTCACAGCAAAATGATGATCCATTTGGCATTTTGTTGAATGTGAAATGTCCCTTAATCCCTGCTAATCAGTGTGTTCAGAGAAAGCAAATGTGTTTTACTATTCTGTTCATACATTCAGCAAAGTCTATTGTGCACTTACTATATGTACCACACAAAGTTCTGGCTCTGGAGACACAATAGTGAAAAAAACAAAAACCCTGACCATGTATAGTTCATGGTGGAGAAAGGAAAAGGAAGAACAGAAAATAAACAAAAAGGCAGTAATCCCAAAATGGCTTCTGGCTCTTGGCTTGGCATCCCACAGCTGATTGGGTCTCACTGAGTTGTCCATGTGAACCTCAAGGTTGTGATTTCTAGTCTCAGATTCCCAAGTAGCTGGAACTACAGTTCTTATGGGTGCAGATGCCATCTAATTTGTCTTTGGATCTGCAGTATACCAGGCATGATGGTTAGGTTAAAATTGGTCACCAAGTCTGTTGATGTCAATTTTGGACTATTGTGAACAGGGATCTTCTAGGAAATAGCTTCAGATACTTCCACATTCTCAGGTTCACCAGTACACCTCTGTACATGAATTATATTGCTGAATTCCTACTAAGATTTGTCAGATTTCCTAAGGGTAGAGTTGACTTTGAAGCTGCAGTATCTGAAATAGTGCTACTTACATAGAAATTATTCATCAAAGACTGTCAATGTGATGGTTACACAGAGAAAATAGAAATCTTCCAGCAAAATAATCCAAACGTGGCCATTTTCACAGTTTCTTTATGGAAGTGCAGATTTGTGAGGGGATTTTGTGGTATATATCCTGCACCCATATGGCCTTTGTTCGAGTCATGTCCCACCACTTACTACCTGGGTGAATGTATCATTCTCACATAATCACTTCTGCCTTACTTTAAACCATGAGTAAAAGGAGAGTGGACAGTCCATTTCTGGTAGTATCATTGGAGTGTGCCTTCACATATCTGCTTGACCTACATGAAGCACTATAGGAGTATTAGTTATTGGTTTATTATTTGTCACTAACCTTGGCCTGGGAGATTTCATTAGTACATTAAAGATTTCCTGGCTTGGAGAAGAAATGCCTATCATAAGATTGGCCTCATTAGTCAAACTTTAATTCTCAGATATTGATAGTATTGTAGTTTTGGATTTTTTTTTTTCACTTGTTATTTCTTTGGAAACACATTTAGATGTTTTTACATTCACAATCCCTTACAGAAAAGTATGTAGACAGCTGGTATGGCCTCTTTCTCAATTACCTGTAGTAAGAAATGCCATATTTTATATTTCCTTTTTCCCAGATGTGTGTCATGGAGAAAATCATCCCACATTTCAATAGTGCTGGGGCATCTTTTGCATAAAATGTCTCATACAAGATGCTTGGCTGCTGGGAAGTAGGAACTGACATCAAGTGTCCTTCAGTCAATCTTTATAGATATCCAGAGTTCTCTGGGTACATGGTGACATCACACTGAATAACAGGGCCATGACTCAATTCAGGAATTTTACTCAATCTCTTCATCTCACACTTAAAAGTTTTGGATCTATGTAACACTGTGAAAGTGGCTAAAGTTTCTTCCTCAGTCTCAATATGAATAGTAAGAATGATGGAACAATGATTGAATGGTCAAAAGAAAGAAAATAAACAAAAGTACATGTTCATTTTACTCCTAGGTATGTGCTCAAAAGACATGAAACATGTCTATACAGTTTGTACAAAAATGTTTATAACAGCATTATTCATAATGATCAAAAGTGAAACAATCCAAATGTCTATCAATGCATGAGTGAATAAATAAAAATAAATGTGGTACTTCCATACAATGTAATATTATACAATAGATAAATAGAAATAAAATGCTGGTACTTGGGTACTTGTTACAGTTTGGATGAACCTTAAACATTATATTTAAGTGAAAAAAGGCAGTCACAAAAGACCAAATGTGATTATAATTCTATGTATGCCAATGCTCAAAACATAGATGTAAATTTGATTAGTGGTTTTCTACGATTGGGGAATTTGGGGGAGTGACTGCTGGTGATTATGGACCTTTTGGGGGTGGTGAAATTGTTCTAAAATTGGTTATGAGGCTCTGTGAACATAATAAAAAGTAATGAATTGTGGAAAATAAAAGAATTTGGAGATAGCCCTCAACTGCTTGGACAAACCCTAGATAAGGACTTAACAAAATTCAGAGATAAAACATCTGTAATTGTTCTTTAATGTGTAGATGACATCCTTTATGTAGTACCACATAGGAGAAATATCAAGGCCATTACAGAGCTCCTAAACTTCTTAGCTGATAGGGATTACAAGATATCAAAGGAAAAAGTTTAATTATGCCATTAGCAGGTCCAATACTTAGGATTGCAACTGTCTCAAGGAACCCACAAGCTAGGACAGGAAAAATAACCACCATGGGACAATATCCTCTCCCCAGACCATATAGCAATACAGGCTTCCCAGGGACAACTGGATACTGCAGGTCTTGGATTCCTGGGTATAGGGACTTAGCTAAGTCTCTTTACAGCCTCCTTAAAAAAACTCTACACCAAGGAACAACTGCCTTGATGTGAGAACCAAAACATGCCAAAGGTTTTTAAAATATCAAAAAGGGGCCTTATTTCAAGCCCCTGTTCTCAGCTTACCTAAGGAACAAGATTTAACCTGCTTGTCACCGAAAGGAACATGACCCTAAAAATATTCACCCAAAACTACTAAATAGGCAGCCATGGACAAATCAAGTTGATAGCCAATGGCATATCTCAGTAAGGAGCTTAGCATAGTAGCTTCATTCTCAAAAGTAATGAAAAGATCTTTTCTCATGTCTCTCTCCTCCTCCCCTCACTTTCATGCTTCTCTCTCTCCTCATTTTCATGCTGTCTTCTCCATTTCTCTCTCTCCTGGGTGTGTGCCCTTTCTCTTTTCCTCTCATTTTCTCTCTTACCCTGCAGGGAGACACTCTGTGTGCTTAATAAACTCCCTTATGTGAGTTCCCATGTCTGGCGTGGTTTTCTGTGTTCTTACATTGGTGCCGTGACTCGGATGGGCTCTTCCACTGTCTCGTAAGCAAGTGGAAACCCATCTGATGCCCCAGTGCCCCCCGGACACAGCCTCACCTTCCATTTTGCCTGGGCACTCTGCTCTGCATCTGTCACTGGACTTCAGATTGGTGAGTTCCCTAGGCGGGTTCCCCTAGGCTGACTTAAACACTCCTCTGCCAACCTGAGAAGCAACCATTGAGTGTCTGGGGCCCTTGAGGCAGCTGAGGGGTGGGGATACCCCTAGCCATAACTTTGTTATGTCTGGCCCCCTTAGTTGGTCATATCTGCCAGGTGGGTTCCTGATTTTATGGTGGAGATTCTCTCTCAGGGTTGAGGCCCCTCTTCATGCCCATGCTCGCACTCGTACTCAAAAACCCTGACGTCAGGTCCTCAACATTTCTCAGCCTTTTCCTGGCCCACATTGATGCTTGTGTGATGACACCATCAATGTGCTGCCTTCTCATCTCCAGTTAACTACTCTGTGGCCTCAGGACACCGGGGCACAGACTTGGCTGTATCAGTCTCCACCATGGGATCTGGGTCCTCCATTCCAGTAGATTCACCCCTGGGATTAGACAACTTTAGAAACTTTTGCCTGACCCCCAGCTTAAAGCATCAAAACTTAATGATATTTGGCCATAGTACCCTTTAGATAATCAATCCAAAATGGCCACATAATGGCACACAGCTTCTGTGAGTGAGCGGGCAAATGGAAAGGGATTCCTCATCTTCAAGTCTCTTCTTTCTTGCTTCTTGGCTCTTTCTGCAAACTCAAAAACTTCCTTTTGGCTTCTTCTCCCCCTCTTAATCCTTCCTCCTCCTCCTCCAACTTTGACTCAGCTCTCTTCCTGCTTCCATTCCCCTGCCCAGCCCACCTAGTCCTCCTGTCATGAGGTTCCGCATACATCTGTGTGGAGGGAGTAACCAGCCCAATAGTCAGTGGTGTGTCCTAGTAAGGAGTATGATATAGCAGCCCCATTTCTCAAAAGTAGTGGGAGATAATGTTTCACAATTTTCTGCATCCAAACATGAATTATTACTAAAAGGGTTAAAATGCCCTAGGCATCAAGTTTCTGCTAGAACCTGTTAACCCCTTTCAGTTGTCAGTCAAGGCTTACATTGAAATGTAAATGGAGAAGAGTTTCAAGATGGCGGCCTAGAGGGTGGCTGCATTTCATGTTGCTCCAGGACTCAGGATTCAAAAGAGGAGATATTGAGACACTTGAGACCAACTCAAAGCAGCCGAGTGACTCTCTCCCATTGGGGAGGCGTCCCGGATGGGACAGTAGTCCCGGAACGCAGGGAACTTTGTGAAGTAGAGCTGCCGACGAGACACCCCTCCCCCCGCTGGAGCAGTGAACTTGGACAACTGGGAGCGTCGAAGAGGAGGCCACTCAGCACAGCGCTGGGACTCGGAGCAACCACTGGGGCTCTGGTGGCTGCCCAGGGGAGGAGTGGCGAGGTGAGCTGTGTGGACTCAGAACACCGGGGCCTGCCCTGAGGAGGAGGAGGAGGAGCGTAGCCACTTGGATTTGGAGTGACTGCACCAGAGCTACAGGCAGTTGCCAGAGGAGGAGCAGCGCGGCGAGCTGTTTGGACTTAGAGTGACGCTTCTGAACACTGGGGCCTGCCCTGAGGACGAGGAGGAGGAAGAGGAGCGTGACCGCTTGGATTTGGAGTGGCTATACCAGAGCTACAGGCAGTTGCCAGAGAAGGGGCTGCATGGCGAGCTGTTTGGACTCAGACCACTTCTGAACACCGGGGCCTGCCCGGAGGAATAGGAGGAGGAGGAGGAGCACGGCGGGTCGTTTGGACCCGCAGCGACTGCATTAGAGCTCCAGGCAGCTGCTCAGAGGAGGAGGCGATTGGTGAGTTGTTTGGACTTAAAGCGACCGCTCCTGAACACAGGGGGGCTGCCTGGAGGAGGAGCGCGGTGGGTCGCTTGGTCTCGGGTGGCCGCACCAGAGCTCCAGGTGGTTGCCCAGAGGTCGCATGCAGCGGGTCACGTGGTTTCAGAGCCACTCAGAGCAACCACTCCTGAACACCCGGGGGTTACCTGGAGGTGGAGGAGGAACAGGGAGGGTCACTTCGACTGGGAGTGATGGATTGCCCAGAGCTACGGGTGGTTGGTGGGAGGAGGAGGCACGCAGTGAGTTTCTTGGATTCCTAGTGACCGCACCAGAATACTGGGCGGCTGTCTGGAGGAAGAGGCGTGTGGCGGGTCTCTGGGACTCAAAGCGATTGTACGGGGCCCCAGGCGGCTGCTCAGAGGAGGGGCCGCATAGCCAGGCGATTAGGTGCAGAGCAGGGACCCAGGATCTAGGAGGCTTCTTGGTGGAAGAACTGCACAGAGACACGCTTAGGGCGGAGTGAAGGTTCCAGGCCTGCGGGCAGATTCTCTGAGGAGGGGCAGCCTAAGGAGATTCATCTGCGAAGGGTGAGGCTCCCAGGCCCAGGAGGTAGGGCCAGGCCCCTGGGAACTTTGCAGAGGAAGGCAGCCCAGCCCAGGCGGTAGCTGTAAATTGAGGGGAACCGTTAGGAGGGAACTGACCAGCGAGACCTCCCCACCAGGTGAGTCTTCCCTGCTGGGAGAAGTTTCCCCACAAGGACGGTAAAACCAGAGACACAGACCCAAACAGGCCTTGCCTCAGCCAGCAGCCTAGTGTCCCTTTGGATGACCATTGGTCAACAAGTGGAGGCACCTCTGCCCACTAGCAGGGAATATACCCCACCTGAAGGCCACCACTCCTAGAGAGGCAGCTTCCTTGTGGAGCACCGCATCATCAACTTCCTCCAAGACCTCAGCCTACTGAAGGCTAAGGGGGGATATATATAGAAATCTTCAGGGACATTGTAAGTCAATAGAGGAAATCTGCAATATCTCAGCGGTCCACTGATACCTGAACAATATGAGAAAACAAGGAAAGAAAATGCTGCAAACAAATCTAGATGTTACATCAATAAAACCCAATGACAGCATGGCAGAAGAAATGAAAGAAAAGGAGTTCAGAATGTACATAATTAAAATGATCAGAGAAGCAAATGATGAGATGAAAGAGCAAATGCAGGCATTGAATGATCGCACTAATTGACAGTTAAAAGAGCAAATACAGGACGCAAAAGATCATTTCAATACAGAGTTAGAGATATTGAAAAAAAAAAACCAAACGGGAATCCTTGACATGAAGGAAACAATAAACCAAATTAAGAACTCCATAGAAAGCATATCCAGTAGGATAGAACACCTGGAAGACAGAACCTCAGACATTGAAGACAAAATATTTAACCTTGAAAACAAAGTTGAACAAACAGAGAAGACGGTAAGAAATCATGAACAGAATCTCCAAGAACTATGGGATATCATGAAAAGGCCAAATTTAAGAATTATTGGGATTGAGGAAGGCCTAGAGAAACAAACCAAAGGAATGAACAACTTATTCATTGAAATAATATCAGAAAATTTCCCAAATCTGAAGAATGAAATGGAAAATCAAGTACAAGAGGCTTATAGGACTCCAAATACACAAAATTACAACAGACTCACACCAAGGCACATTATAATGAAAATACCTAACATACAAAATAAAGACAGAATTTTAAAGGCTGTGAGAGAAAAGAACCAAATTACATTCAGGGGGAAACCAATACGGATATCAGCAGATTTTTCAATCCAGACCCTAAAAGCTAGAAGGGCCTGGAACAACATTTTTCAAGCCCTGAAAGAAAATGGATGCCAACCAAGAATCTTATACCCAGGAAAACTTACCTTCAAATTTGACGATGAAATAAAATCCTTCCATGATAAACAAAAGCTAAAAGAATTTACAAAAAGAAAGCCAGCATTACAGAACATTCTCAGCAAAATATTCCATGAGGAAGAGATGAAAAACAAAGAAGCAAATCAGCAAAGGGAGGAATTATCATAAAGGAACTGTCAAATAAAGGAGGAAACAAGTTGTGTCAAACAAATAAATAAATAAAATTTTAAAAATGAACCAAATGACTGGGAAACCAAATCATATCTCAATAATAACCCTGAATGTTAATGGCCTGAATTCATCAATCAAAAGACATAGACTGGCAGATTGGATTAAAAAGAAAGATCCAACATTATGTTGCCTACAAGAGACTCACCTCATAGAAAAAGATACACATAGACTAAAGGTGAAAGGATGGGGAAAAACATACCATGCATATGGACTCAGCAAAAAAGGTGGAGTATCCATCCTCATTTCAGATAATGTGGACTTCAAGCCAAAGTTAGTCAGAAGGGATAAAGAAGGTCATTTCATACTGCTTAAGGGAAGCATAAATCAGCAAGATATAACAATCATAAACATCTATGCCCCAAACAGTGGCTCATCCATGTATGTCAAACAAATTCTTCTCAGTTTCAGAAACCAAATAGACCATAACACAATAATACTAGGTGATTTTAACACGCCTCTCTCACCACTGGACAGATCTTCCAGACAAAAATTGAGCAAAGAAACCATAGATCTCAATAACACAATCAATAATTTAGACTTAACGGACATTTATAGAATATACCATCCAACCAAGAGCGAATACACTTTCTTCTCAGCAGCACATGGATCCTTCTATAAAATAGACCATATATTATACCACAAAGCTAATGTTCGCAAATACAAGAAGATAGAGACACTACCATGTATTCTGTCAGATCATAATGGATTGAAGTTAGAAATAAATGAAAGAGTAAAACACAGAAACTATTCCAACATCTGGAGATTAAACAATATGCTATTATATGATGAATGGATAACAGAAGATATTAGGAAGGAAATTAAAAAATTCTTAGAGGTAAATGAGAACAAAGAAACGTCATATCAAAATCTCTGGGACACTATGAAAGCAGTACTTAGAGGGAAATTTATTTCATGGAGCGCATTTAATAAAACAAGTAAAACTCAACAAATAAACGACCTAACACTACAGCTCAAAGCCCTAGAAAAAGAAGAACAGAGCAGCACCAAAAGTAGTAGAAGACAGGAAATAGTTAAACTCAGAGCTGAAATCAATGAAATTGAAACAAAAGAAACAATACAAAAAATTGACAAAATAAATAGTTGGTTCTTTGAAAAAATAAACAAAATTGATAAACCTGTAGCCACACTAACAAAGAGAAGACGAGAGAAAACCCAAATCACTAAAATTCGGAATGAACAAGGAAATATCACAACAGACAGGATTGAAATACAAAACATAATTAGAAGCTATTTTGAAAATCTATACTCCAACAAAATAGAAAATTTCAAAGACATCAACAGGTTTCTAGAGACATATGAATTGCCTAAACTGAACGAGGAGGACATACACAATTTAAATAGACCAATTTCAAGTAATGAAATAGAAGAGGTCATCAAAAGCCTACCAACAAAGAAAAGTCCGGGACCAGATGGGTTCTCAGCCGAGTTCTAAAAAACCTTTAAAGAAGAGCTCATTCCAATACTTCTCAAAGTATTCCATAAAATAGAAGAGGAGGGAACCTTCCCAAACTCATTCTATGAAGCCAATATCACCCTGATACCTAAACAAGACAGAGACTCATCAAGGAAAGAAAATTTCAGACCAATATCCTTAATGAACACCGATGCAAAAATTCTCAACAAAATTTTAGCAAATCGCATACAAAAACATATTAAAAAGATAGTGCACCATGATCAAGTGGGTTTCATCCCAGGGATGCAAGGTTGGTTCAACATCAGGAAATCAATAAACATAATTCACCATATCAATAGACTTAAAGTCAAGAAACACATGATTATTTCAATAGATGCAGAAAAAGCATTTGATAAAATACAGCACCCCTTCATGCTCAAAACACTAGGAAAAATAGGGATAGTGGGAACATTCCTTAACATTGTAAAGGCCATTTATGCTAAGCCCATGGCTAATATCATTCTAAATGGTGAAAAACTGAAAGCATTCCCCCTAAAAACTGGAACAAGGCAGGGATGCCCTCTATCACCATTTCTATTCAACATCGTTCTTGAGACTCTGGCCAGAGCAATTAGACAAACCAAAGAAATTAAAGGGATACGAATTGGAAAAGAAGAACACAAACTATCCCTGTTCGCTGATGACATGATTATATATTTAGAGGAACCTGGAAATTCCACCAGAAAACTCTTAGAACTCATAAGTGAATTCAGTAAAGTAGCAGGTTACGAGATCAATGCCCATAAATCCAACACATTTTTATACATAAGTGATGAATCTTCAGAAAGAGAAATTAGGAAAACTACCCCATTCACAATAGCCTCGAAAAAAATAAAATACTTGGGAATCAATCTCACAAAGCGGTGAAAGACCTCTACAATGAGAAGTACAGAACACTAAAGAAAGAAATTTAAAAACACCTTAGAAGATGGAAAGATCTTCCATGTTCTTGGATAGGAAGAATTAATATTGTCAAAATGGCCATACTACCTAAAGTGCTATACAAATTCAATGCAATTCCAATTAAAATACCAATGACATATCTTACAGAAATAGAGCAAGCAATTATGAAATTCATCTGGAAGAATAAGAAACCCAGAATAGCTAAAGCAATCCTTAGCAGGAAGAGTGAAACAGGGGGTATTGCAATACCAGAACTTCAACTATACTACAAAGCAATAGTAACAATAACGGCATGGTATTGGTACCAAAATACAAAGGTAGATCAATGGTACAGAATAGAGGACACGGACACAAACCCAAATAAATACAATTTTCTCATACTAGACAAAGGTGCCAAAAATATGCAATGGAGAAAAGATAGCCTCTTCAACAAATGGTGCTGGGAGAATTGGAAATCCATATGCAACAGAATGAAACTAAACCCATATCTCTCACCATGCACGAAACTAAACTCAAAATGGATTAAGGACCTCGGAATCAGACCAGAGACCCTGCAGATTATAGAAGAAAAAGTAGGTCCTGATCTTCAACATGTCGGCTTAGGACCAGACTTCCTTAACAGGACTCCCATAGAACAAGAAATAAAAGCAAGAATCAATAACTTGGATAGATTCAAACTAAAAAGCTTTCTCTCAGCAAAGGAAACTATCAGCAATACAAAGAAAGAGCCTACAGAGTGGGAGAATATCTTTGCCAATCATACTTCCGATAGAGCACTAATCTCCAGAATCTACAAAGAACTCAAAAAACTCTACACCAAGAATTCAAATAATCCAGTCGACAAATGGGCTAAGGAAATGAATAGACACTTCACAGAAGAAGATCTACAAGCAATCAACAAACATATGGAAAAATGTTCAACATCTCTAGTAATAAGAGAAATGCAAATCAAAACCACCCTAAGATTCCATCTCACCCCAATTAGAATGGCGATTATCAAGAATACGAGGAACAACAGGTGTTGGCGAGGATGTGGGGAGAAAGGTACACTCATACATTGCTGGTGGGGCTGCAAATTAGTGCAGCCACTCTGGAAAGCAGTGTGGAGATTCCTTAGAAAACTTAGAATGGACCCTCCATTTGACCCAGCTATCCCACTCCTTGGCCTATACCCAAAGGACTTAAAATCAGCATACTAGAGAGATACAGCCACATCAATGTTCATAGCTGCTCAATTCACAATAGCCAGATTGTGGAACCAACCTAGATGGCCTTCAATTGATGAATGGATAAAGAAACTTTGGTATATATATACAATGGAATATTACTCAGCCATAAAGAATGATAAAATTATGGCATTTGCAGGCAAATGGATGAAATTGGAGAATATCATGCTAAGTGAGATAAGCCAATCTCAAAAAGCCAAAGGACGAATGATATCGCTAATAAGTGGATGATGACACATAATGGGGGGAGGGAAGGGTTAGTGTTAGGGTTAGAGTTAGGGTTAGGGAGGGGGGCAAGTATGGAGGAAGGAAGCACTTTATAGAGGGAAAAGAGGGGTGGGAGGGGTGGGGGGAAGGGAAAAAATAACAGAATGAATCAAACAACATTGTTCTATGTAAATTTATGATTACACAAATGGTATGCCTTTACGCCATGTACAGAGAAACAACATGTATCCCATTTGTTTACAATAAAATAAATAAATAAATAAAAAATTTAAAAAAAGAAAGAAATGTAAATGGAGGAAGTCAGAAAGTGGGAGACCAGTCTCAAACCCAAGGAAAAAAAGTGTCCATTTTAAATTTCTTCTGGGCTGCAACACAGAACACTGTATCTCTCCCTTTCACCTCCTCTCTCTGTCCTTCTCTTTCTCATTTCTCATGCTATAATTAATGGCCATTATGATTTTTCTTCAAGGACTCTTGTTTTTCTTAAATACTTATTGTTTGAGCTCACAATTTTGATTCTACGTAACTAGATTAATGATTTTTGATCAGTTCTTTTTATCCAACTCTAGACTTGTTTTTGAACATCTGTTACATTTCAATGGAGATAAACATTACAAGGCCTTTGCTTTTGTGTTAAATATAAGCTCACATAAAATTAAAATTTTAAAAATGAATACTTTTAATTCACATTATTTAAAAAGGTTCAATTTAAATTGTGTAAACTAATAGAAGCAAATTGTCTTAAAAATTAACTCACAAGTCTCTAGGTGGTCAAACTAATAAAATGTTGATGCTTATAAAATGTCTAACATCAAGTTTTCTAGGACTTTTCTTCAACAGGAAAGGGATGGCAAACACTGTTGATACACTTGTCTGATATCTTGTTTTATTTTTTTTAAATTGTGGAATGGCCATTCTTTGTATATTAAATGTGTTCATATTTTCCAGATATATAAGTCTTTAAAGCAGAAAATTTATCAAGCTGCTATTCTCCAAACTAAACTTGCCTATAATCATAATTTTAAACTTATAAGAAGAGTAAATGTTATTGAGGATTTATTTCTATCATTTAATGTTCTATTATAGGACCTGTCATCAATAGGGTATATGTAAAATTTGTTAATTTTTACACTGAGATAAATAATTAAATGTAAATGTATTTCTAAAAGTTAGTGAGAGCCTGATCTGATTAAAAGTTAATATAGTGAAACATGAAAGCTTTTTGAGACTTTGCCACACAAAAGGAAAGTTAAAAGCTCTCTCAGCCTGTCTTTAATTCATGCTTTAGATATAATGTTGACTGAGATTGGGGTCTCTGACCTCATGACTGTGGCATGCCTGGTGCCTGGGAGTGTTCCTGTGCAGGGGCACAAGATGCCTAATTTCTGTGACAGTACCCTCCCTGGGGATGCTCTATACAGGAGTCCTATCAGCTCTGACATTGATCTCAGGCACACAGCTCTTGGGCAGGAAGGAATTCTTTTGCTAGATAACAGTGTTTCATCAGCTCCCTTCTCTGGTTCCTGCCCACCTTACAGTAACTTTGGACAGTGGCCTTCTTTGAGAGCTACACAGAGCTCTGAACATTGCACTTTGCAGCTGTGAAGAAAAGTTACATAGATGTCCTAGTCTCTGTAACTTTCCTGATATGCTTACAGACATATATAAAGATTGCCGACATAACTCTTTAGATCTGCATTTCCATCAGAGAACAGAGCTCCATCTGATCTCAGCTTAATCTTCAAAATCTGTGTTCATAAACCTTTATTTTTTAATACTCCTTTGTCCCTCACTGAACTTGAGAATTTGATCATGCTGGTCATGGCAAAAGAGGAAAAAATTAGCTTCAGGATTAGAACATTTTACCTAAGATTTGTGAAGAGCCCTGCCTTACCTGCGATAAGGCTCTGCCTCACCTGCTGCATGTTAGAATAGCTCCAAAGTAAGCCAGACTTTAACTCATTTAAAGTTGTGTTCAAAAGTTTGATGTTTGTTGTAAAGATGACTCTGATCTCAAACAGGGGATATAATGAATAACTCAGCCAAAATTCAAGATAGCTATTGCACAAACTGAATGTTTTACTGTTGATGATTCCATTTTGTATTTTCCTTGTAAACTCTAATTGTTGCCTGATTAATATTTTGAAGAAGTACTGGTTCAAGAGAAAACACCATAAATTAACTTGAAATAGTAATCCATCACCTATAGGACAGAAAATGTAGACCCCAATTAGATAAAAGGAAATAAATAAATATAAAGTCATAGACATTGAAATTAAAGCCCAGCACTCTTACTTTATGACTGGTGAGACTGGCTTGCTGGATGGTTAAGATCAAACTTAGAGATTGAAATTAAATACAGAGGCCAAGAAAAACCAGTATCTTGCCCTCAGTCATCCTGAATCCAGGGAACAAGAGGACTTTTCTAAGGAGCTTTGCAACTCTGCATGACATGACCTCCTTATCAGGGAGATTGTTGATGCCACTGTAGGATGAAAAGCCAATCAGTGCACCTGCTGCAGAGGAGGGTCAAGGAAAAAGGGAGACATCCTGGTGCTTTCAAGGGAAGCCACCTCATCGAGGAGACCCTGCCTAATGGACAGCACTAAAGCTAAGGCTCTCAAGTTCTCTACAAGTGACCCCTGTGGGAACTCAGCTGACTCTTTAACAGACAGGACAGGTCACTTTGACCAGCTTGATCTTAGACACCTAGCAAAACAGTTAAAACCAAAATATAGCCATTTGGGGGCATTTAAAGGAAATAATAGTTAAATGTAACTTAAGATGTACTCTTGTGTTAGCCCACTAGAATAAAGACTGAAAGCTACAGAAGAGAGATTCTTAGGCAAATGTGCCTGATAACTATAAAGATAAAATGCCAAAGTCAAAAGTTTTTAGTCAGTTTAAGGCCTACAGACACAGGTAGGCTTAATCTATGTTTGCTAGTAACAGAAATATAGAGATCTCTACTAAATTTTGTGTTTACTTTCCTAATAACCTGGACAATGTTAAAGTTCCAAAATAAAGGCCTTTCCCTCTCCAGCCTTTGTTATGCCTTGTTATGGGATCAACTTCTCAGTTCTTCCACCCCCTGGTGAAGCATTATTGACTTCTGTCATCTTCATGATATTCATTGGCATGTCCCAGATTCTGCAACATTTATCTTGTACTAATCTAATTTCAGCACTCATGTCTTTTTGTTTCTCTCTCATAGAAGCACCCACCCCCAGATGCCTTTACAACCTGCTCTTCCCCAACCAGACTTCTACCATGGATCCCTCAATTGACCCAATTTCTAAAAAGGGAACTCCAAACTGCTTGCCCCACGCTTCCCCCTTCCAGCTCTAACAAGCCAGAGTGGTCATCATCCCCCTTTCCCTACAGCAGTAAAGGAGTCCCTAAAATTAGAGGGGGGAATGAAGCCAGAACTGGGGACAGGCCATTAGTGTAGAAATAGGGGATCAATTAAATCAAGGAAATGAAGTCCATGAAAGCCATCTGCCTCTGGAAGTCTGGGAGTTGAAGACTGCCCCTGGGAGAATGGACTTTTTATATTTCACCTGCAAAACCAGCCCTAGTCACGTAGGCAGGAAGGAGAGATAAGGGAGGAAAGAACTGGAGAATAAAAGATTTTCATATAAAAACAGAAATGGGGGAATATAATATAAAGCTGCTCCCCTGCCCTTTAGGCTGCATTCATTTCCCCACCTCCCAACTACTTGTCAGTCTGTGAACATCCTAGCTAGCTATTGGTTCATCAGTCAGCTTGCAAGTATCTTTCTCTGTTATTGGTCTCCTGTTAGCCTGGCATAATTCAACTGCTTAAGGATAGCTCCCCCGCCATCTTTTCTCATGCCTGCTCTTCTCCTCTTCTCACTTTCAAGCTTCCCTCTCTCCTCCTTGCTTTCATGCTCTCTCCTCCATTTCTCTCTCTCCTGCCTGTGTGTCCTTTCTATTTTCCTCTCATTTTCTCTTTTACCCTGCAGGGAGACACTCTGTGTGCTTAATAAACTCCTTTATGTGAAAAAAAAGTAATGGAAAAATAAGGTCTCATAATTTTCTTTGACATTCAAACCTGTCCTGAAAATAAGAAATGGTTAAAATACTCTTGGCATCAAGTTTTTCTGGAACCACTAATCTCTCTTAGCTCCTTACAGATCTCTGTGAAGGTTTACACTGAAATGTAAATGGATTCAGACCACTGGCTCAGTAGACCAGTCTCAAACCCAAGGGGGAAAACAGGGAAAAAGTATCTTTTATCTGAACTCCAACTACTCTAAACTAAAAAGTAAATTGTATGGCTCTTCACTGAAATAATTAATAGCTGTGTCATTTTTCCAGGACTCTTATTTTTTTCCTTAAATTCTATATTTTTTGAACTCATGACTTTTTTTGATGAGTCCTGTTTTTTATTCAACTAGAGTTTTTTGAACATCTATTACACTGCAATGGAGATTCACCTATAAAAAGCTACAAGGCCTTTGCTTTTGTGTTATGTGTATGTTGTGTTGTCTGCCTATATATGTGTGTCTAAATATCATGTACGTGAAATCAAAATTGACATAAATAATGAGCACTCATGAATCAAAATTTTAAAAATAGATCCAGATACCTTTGATTCACATAATTTTAAGGTTCAATTTAAATTGGCTAAACAAGTGAAAGTAAAATGTCTTTAAAATTACTTAACACAAAAGTCTCTGAGTGGTCAAACTAATGAAATGTTGCTGTCTATAAAATGTCTAATATTAATTGTTTCTAGGACTTTGATTCAACAGGATAGAGATGACAAATACTGTTCAATACACTTGTCTAATATCTTTGTTTTTACAGTAAAATAATTAAATTAGATTTGACATGTATGGGATTACTCAAATGTGTTTGTTAGAGACATCTGACTAATTTACAAGAGTTAAAAAAGCTAACTCTTAAATTTCATAGGGTAATATACTTAAATATTATTGGTGTTTTCATAGATTGGTAAATTAAAAGGGTTTAAAATTGCTCTGTGTCATCACTTAAAACAATGTTACTAAGAGTTAAGTCCTAACAGGTACAATTCTATATACTAAGGGATGCAAATTTTCAACAATGTTTCACTTAGAGTTTATAAATAACATAAAACATTTTGTCTTATTAAAAAGGAGTAATTTATCTAAATTCAGAAATTTAATAAGAGTTGTTTCAAATGTAGACAAAAAGAGGTCAACAGATAGGAAAGAGAAAAATAAAAGTTTCTAGGTATGGAAATACATTTAGTAGAAGGAAAAAAATGTTTCTGGGTAGGAAAGTTTTGTGTGATGAAATACATGAGGGTTTAAGTAAGTGCTAGGAAAGTCTGTGTGTAAATAAAGGGCAAATTTCAACAAGTTTGCATGTAACTAAGTTGGTTAGATGCATGTGAAACAATCAGTTAAAGCTATTTAAGGTTTTTCCAAAGGTCAAATTCTAATGTACTTATATAAACCAAAGTT
This sequence comes from Sciurus vulgaris, assembly GCF_902686455.1. NCBI lineage: Eukaryota > Metazoa > Chordata > Mammalia > Rodentia > Sciuridae > Sciurus > Sciurus vulgaris. Next base: position 51,636,872 of record NC_136478.1, on the reverse strand, counting down.
TAATCCATATGTTAAAATGACAAGTATTTCTTTGAAATGCTAATTTACTCTTAACATTGTGTCTGTTAAGTTTTATTCTTTAGAACAATTAGTCTTTAAAAAATAGGGTTTGTATAATTATGGTTAAACAACAAATATTAGAATATTGTAGTACATTACAGAGTCTAAATTTTTCTATAAAAACTAAACAATTAATATAAAAATATCAAGGTAATTGTGGAGTGGTCACTCTTCTTTGTATATTAAATATGTTCATATCTTCCAGGTATATAAATCTTTAAGGCAGAAAATTTATCAAGCTGTTCTCCAAATTAACATGTTTGTAATGGCAACTTTAAACTTATAAGAGTCACTTATAATTTTATTGGGGAATTTATTCATATCATTTAATGCTCTGTAATGTTCTTTAAAATTTTATGTTACCTTATACACTGGGATAAAAATGTGAATGTATTTCTAAAAGTTAGTGAGAGCCTGATTTGTTTAATGGTTAATACCGTGAAACATGAAAGCATTTTGCCATTTTGCTATATGAAAGGAAAGTTAAAAGCCCTCTCAGCCCCTCCTTGATTCATGTTTTAGATGTAAAGTCATATTGTGTTGACTGGCGTTCATGTAGACTTGGGAAAAAATGTACGTAAACTTTGTAAAATTACGCTTAAAGAGGAGGCAGGGATCCTAGAACACTTAGGATTTGTGAAGAATCCCACCTGACCTGAAATAAAGCTTGCTCCAATCTTACTGCATGTTAGAATGGCTCCAAAATAAGGCAAACTTCAGCTCATTTAAAGTTATATTCAAAACATTGTTTTTTGTTGTAAAATCACTGTGGTCTCAAGCAGAGGATATAATGTATAGCTCAGCCAAAATTCAAGATAGTTATTACACAAACTAAATATGTTGTTAATTCCATTTTTTATTTCCCTTTTAAGCTCTATAACTATTGCCTGATTAATGTTTTCAAGAAGTACTGCTTCAAGAACAATCTAAATTAGTTTGAGATAATAAGCCATCACCTATAGGACAGATAATATAGACCCCAATTAAATAAAGGAGGGTAAATAACTGTAAAGTTATATATGTTGAAGTTAAAGCCCAGTACTCTTACCTTATGAGTGGTGAGATTGGCTTGCTGGATATTTAAGATCAAACTTAGAGATTGAGATAAAAATAAAGGGTCCAAGAAAACCAGTATTTGGCTCTTGCCCTCAAATTCGCTCTGAATCCAGGGAACAAGAGAACTTCTCTAAGGAGCTTTACAACTCTGGGTCACATTTCTTCCTAATAAGGGAGATTGAAGAGACTACCTGGAGAATGAAAAGTCAATCAGTGCACCTACTGCAGAGGAGGGTCATTGGAAAAGGGAGACATCCCTGATAATTCCAAGGGAAACTATCTCATCAAGGAGACCCTCCTGGCAAATGGCTCTAAAGGGTCTAAGAGGGTGCTCTAAAGTTCCCCATGAGTGACCCCTATGGGAACTCACCTGACTCTGAAGAGACAGGAACAGGTCAATTTGATCAGCTTGATCTTAAACACGTAGCAAAACAATTAAAACAAAAACATAGCCATTCTTGGGCATTTAAAAAAGAAACAAGGCTCACTATCAGGCGCCTATCATCTGCCATTTGCCAATCTCTCACCTGTGCATTGCCTGCCTTACACCTATCCATCACCCAGCCATGAGGTTCAACTCCCAATCATCCAACAACAATCAGCAAACTGATCACCAACTGCCAGTGGAGCAGCAGCTGCCTGCTGTTGCCTGGAACTTCCCTGTCACAGTACCTGTAGGTTTGATTACACGTGGATGCTGCCATTTTCAGAAAACAGCCAGGCCCCGTAGGACCCCTGGCTGGACTGACTAAGCCCCATCTCCAGGATCCCTCAGCCCGACCAATCACTCCCTGCCTCTGGGGCTCTCACATCAACTGACTGCTCCCTGCTGCCAGGACCCCCAGACCAACTGACTGCGCCCTATCACCGGGACTCCAGACCAACTGATTACAATCATCCTCTAGGATCCAGCAACCACACCGAACACACCCGACATCCAGGACCCCTGCTTGACCAACTGCATCCTGCCTCCAGCACCTCCAGCTGACCACATCCACACACTGAGCTACAGCTCCCCATTTGCCAAAACATTTTGAAGCCAGAGCAGCCATCTTGGATAATCCTGGAAGCCGTAGCTCTGATCTTTACATGAGGCATATCCCTTCCTGAGATGCCTGCTGGAGGTTTGAAGTGCATTCTCAGGTACCTCTCATGCATCAGGCTACTGAATGTTGGGAGGTTTCATTACTATATGATGGTTATACTGTAGATTTTCTTTTTTCTCCTTATTGAAAAAATTTAAGTTCTCTTTACTTTACTTTTCTTGTTGTCTTTTCATTGTGTTTATCTTTCCCTGAGAATCTCTTTCTCCCTTTTTTACATGCTAACATAAAATTTCTTTTGATTACACTCTTGACTTGCTTTTTCCATGGGGTGATCCAAGATGGTGGACTAGAAGTTGACTGCATCTCCAGTCACTCCAGAACCCAGGATTCAAGAAGGGGAGGCATTGAGAGACTTGGACTAAAATAGAGCCTTGGGGTGAGTCTCCGCCACTCGGTGAAGCGCTGCCCGGGCAGCAGTTCCGGATTCGGGTGGCTTATTAGAGTAGGGCAGGGCAGCTAGAGTCTTCCCCAGGCAGCCCTGAGCTCTCCGGCATGGGCTCCTCCCACAGGGGGAGATTCTCCAGCATCTCGAGCAGGCCCCCCAGTGAGAGCCATTCTGCACAGAACCAAGCTTCAAATCGCTGAACCAGGGCGGTGAGTTCCTGCCCACAGGTTGCTTGAGGGACCAGGACAGGGCAGCCAGGGACTTCCCCAAGGAGCTCGCAGCCTGGCCCACTCCGGCGGGAAGCACCTTTCCAGGCTAGCTTCTCAGAGCAGACTGCCCTTTGAGAGACTTTCCACACAGAGCCAGCTCCAAGTCCTAGAACCAATAGAGGGCTAGGGGCAGCTTTCCTTGGAAGCACTGCATTATCAAGTTACTCCAAGACTTCAGGCTACTGAAGGCAGGAAGGTGATACACTGGAAATCTACAGGAACACTATAAGCCAATAGAAGAATTCTGCAATATCACAAAGTCCCACTGACATCTGACCAATATGAGAAAACAAGGGAAGAAAATGTCCCAAACAAACCTAGATACTATATCAATAAAACCCAATGACAGCACAGCAAGAAATGTCAGAAAGGGAGTTCAGAATGTACATAATTAAAACAATCAGGGAAGCAAACGAAGAGATGAAAGACCAAATGCCGGCATTGAAGGAGGAGATGAAAGAGCAAAAGCAGGCATTAAATGATCACACCAATCAACAGTTAACGGAGCAAATACGGGAAGCAAGAGATCATTTCAATAAAGAGTTAGAGATATTGAAAAAAAACCAAACAGAAATCCTTGTAATGAAGGAAACAATAAACCAAGTTAAAAACTCCATAGAAAGCATAACCAATAGGATAGAATACCTGGAAGACAGAACCTCAGATATTGAAGACAAATTATTTAATCTTGAAAACAAAGTCGACCAAACAGAAAAGATGGTAAGAAATCATGAACAGAATCTACAAGAATTATGGGATATCATGAAATGACAAAATTTAAGAATTATTGGGATTGAGGAAGGCTTAGAGAAACAAACCAAATAATATCAGAAATATTATTCAATGAAATAATATCAGAAAATTTCCCAAATCTGAAGAATGAAATGGAAAACCAAGTACAAGAGGCTTATAGGACTCCAAATATACAAAATGACAACAGACCCACACCAAGGCACATTATTATGAAAATATCTAATATCCAAAATAAATACAGAATTTTAATGGCTGCAAGAGAAAAGAATCAAATTACATTCAGGGGGAAACCAATAAGAATATCAGCAGATTTTTCAATCCTGACCCTAATCTAGATGGGCCTAGAACAACATTAACAAGCGCTGAAAGAAAACGGATGCCAAACAAGAATCTTATACCCAGCAAAACTTACTTTCAAATTTGACAACGAAATAAGATCCTTCCATGATAAACAAAAGCTAAAGGAATTTACAAAAAGAAAGCCAGCATTGCAGAACATTGTCAGCAAAATATTCCATGAGGAAGAGATGAAAAACAAAGAAGCAAATCAGATCGGGAGGAACTAACTTAAAGGAATAGCCAAATAAAGGAGAAACCAAATCATGGCAAAAACCAAAAATGAGTCAAATGACTGGGAATACAAATCATATCACAATAATAACCCTGAATGTTAATGGCCTGAACTCATCAATCAAAAGACATAGACTGGCAGAATGGATTAAAAAGAAAAATCCAACAATTTGCTGCCTACAAGAGACTCATGTCACAGAAAGAGATACCCATAGACTAAAGGTGAAAGGATGGGAAAAAACATACCATGCACATGGACTCAGCAAAAAAGCTGGAGTATCCATCCTCATTTCAGATAATGTGGACTTCAAGCCAAAACTAGTCAGAAGGGATAAAGAAGGACATTTCATACTGCTTAAGGGAAGCATAAATCAGCAAGAAATAACAGTCATAAATATCTATGCCCCGAACATTGGCTCATCCATGTATGTCAAACAAATCCTTCTCAATTCCAGAAATCAAATAGAACACAACACAATAATACTAGGCGATTTTAACACGCCTCTCTCACTGCTGGATATATCATCAAAACAAAAATTGAATAAAGAAATCATAGATCTCAATACACAATCAACACTTTAGACTTAACGGACTTATATAGAATATACCATCCAACACAGAACGTATACACTTTCTTCTCAGTAGCACATGGATCCTTGTCTAAAATAGACCATGTCTTATACCACAAAGCTACTGTTAGCAAATACAAGAAGATAGAGATACTACCATGTACTATATCAGATCATAATGGATTGAAATTAGAAATAAATGACAGAATAAAAAACAGAAACTTCTCCAATACCTGGAGATTAAATAATACACTATTATATGATGAATGGATAACAGAAGATATTAGGAAGGAAATTAAAAAATTCTTAGAAGTAAATGAGAACAAAGAAACATCATATCAAAATCTCTGGGACACTATGAAAGCAGTACTTAGAGGAAGATTTATTTCATGGGGTGCATTCAACAAAAGAAGTAGAAATCAACAAATAAACGACTTAACACTACAGCTCAAAGCCCTAGAAAAAGAAGAGCAGACCGACACCAAAAGTAGTAGAAGACAAGAAATAGTTAAAATCAGAGCCGAAATCAACGAAATTGAAACAAAGGAAACAATTGGAAAAATTAACAAAATAAATAGTTGGTTCTTTGAAAAAATAAACAAAATTAGTAAACCCTTAGCCACACTAACAACGAGAAAGAGGGAGAAAACTCAAATTACTAAAATTCGGAATGAACAAGGAAATATCACAACAGACATGAGTGAAATACAAAACATAATTAGAAGCAGTTTTGAAAATCTATACTCCAACAAAACAGAAAAACCTTGAAGATATCAACAAGTTTCTAGAGACATATGAATTACCTAAACTGAACGAGGAGAACATACACAACTTAATCAATTTCAAGCAATGAAATAGAAAAGGTCATCAAAAGCCTACCAACAAAGAAAAGTCCGGGACCACATGGGTTCTTAGCCGAGTTCCACAAAACCTTTAAAGAAGAGCTCATTCCAATACTTCTCAAAGTATTCCATAAAATAGAAGAGGAGGGAACCCTCCCAAACTCATTCTATGAAGCCAATATCACCCTGATACCTAAACCAGACAGAGACACATCGAGGAAAGAAAATTTCAGACCAATATCCAACATTGACACAAAAATTCTCAACAAAATTTTAGCAAATCACATACAAAAATATATTAAAAAAATAGTGCACCACGATCAAGTGGGTTTTATCCCAGGGATGCAAGGTTGGTTCAACATCTGGTAATCAATAAATGTCAGTCACCATATCAACAGACTAAAAATTCAGAATCACATAATTATTTCAATAGATGCAGAAAAAGCATTTGATAAAATACAGCATCCCTTCATGCTCAAAACACTAGAGAAAATTGGGGTAGTGTGAACATTCCTTAATATTGTAAACGCCATCTACGCTAAGCCCAGGGCCAATAATATTCTAAATGGTGAAAAACTGGAAGCATTCCCCCTACAAACTGGAACAAGAAAACAATGTCCTCTTTTACCACTTCTATTCAGCATCGTTCTTGAGACTCTAGCCAGAGGAATTAGACAAACCAAAGAAATGAAAGGGATATGAATTGAAAAAGAGGAACTCAAACTATCCCTGTTCGCTGATGACATGATTCTATATTTAGAGGAACCTGGAAATTCCACTAGAAAATTCTTAGAACTCGTAAGTGAATTCAGTAAAGTAGCAGGTTACAAGATCAATGCTCATAAATCCAATGCATTTTTATACATAAGTGATGAATCTTCAGAAAGAGAAATTAGGAAAACTACCCCATTCACAATAGCATCGAATAAAATAAAATACTTGGGAATCAATCTCACAAAAGAGGTGAAAGACCTCTACAATGAGAACTACAGAACACTAAAGAAAGAAATTAAAGAAAACCTTAGAAGATGGAAAGATCTCCCATGTTCTTGGATAGGCAGAATTAATATTGTCAAAATTGCCATACTACCAAAAGTGCTATACAGATTCAATGCAATTCCAATTAAAATCCCAATTGTGTACCTTACAGAAATATAGCAAGCAATTATGAAATTTACCTGGAAGAATAAGAAACCCAGGATATCTAAAGCAATCCTCAGTAGAAAGAGTGAAGAAGGGGGTATCACAATACCAGATATTCAACTCTATTACAAAGCAATAGTAAAAAAATGGCATGGTATTGGTACCAAAATAGACAGGTAGATCAATGGTACATAATAGAGGACATGGACACAAACCCAAATAAGTACAATTTTCTCATACTAGACAAAGGTGCCAAAAATATGCAATGGAGAAAAGATAGCCTCTTCAACAAACGGTGCTGGGAAAATTGGAAATCCATATGCAACAGAATGAAACTAAACCCCTATCTCTCACCATGCACGAAACTAAACTCAAAATGGATTAAGGACCTCGGAATCAGACCAGAGACCCTCCATCTTATAGGAGAAAAAGTACGTCCAAACCTTCAACTTGTTGGCTTAGGATCAGACTTCCTTAACAGGACTCCCATAGCACAAGAAATAAAAGCTAGAATCAACCACTGGGATAGACTCAAACTAAAAAGCTTTCTCTCAGCAAAGGAAACTATCAGTAATGTGAAGAGAGAGCCTACAGAGTGGGAGAATATCTTTGCCACTCATACTTCAGATAGAGCACTAATATCCAGAATCTATAAAGAACTCAAAAAACTCTACACCAAGAATACAAATAACCCAATCATCAAATGGGCTAAGGAAATGAACAGACACTTCACAGAAGAAGATGTACAAACAATCAACAGATATATGAAAAAATGTTCAACATCTCTAGTAATAAGAGAAATGCAAATCAAATTACCCTAAGATTTAATCTCACCCCAATTAGAATAGCAATTATCAAGAACACAAGCAACAATAGGTGTTGGCGAGGATGTGGGAAGAAAGGTACACTCATACATTGCTGGTGGGGTTGCAAATTAGTGCAGCCACTCTGGAAAGCAGTATGGAGATTCCTCAGAAAGGTTGGAATGGAACCACCATTTGACCCAGCTATCCCACTCCTTGGCCTATACCCAAAGGACTTAAAATCAGCATACTACAGAGATGCAGCCACATCAATGTTCATAGTGGCTCAATTCACTATAGCCAGATTGTGGAACCAACCTAGATACCCTTCAGTTGATGAAAGAAACTGTGGCATATATGTACAATGTAATATTACTCAGCCATAAGGAATGATAAAATTATGGCATTTGCAGGCAAATGGATGAAATTGGAGGATATCATGCTAAGGGAGATAAGCCAATCTCAAAAAGCTAAAGGACAAATGATCTCGCTGATAAGCGGATGAGGACATTTAAGGGGTTGTAGGAGGGGTTAGCGTTAGGGTTAGGGTTAGTTTTAGGGTTAGGAATAAGGAGGGTGGTAAGAATACAGGAAGTTAGAACTGTATAGAGGGAAAAGAGGGGTGGGAGTGGCGGGGGGAAGGGAAAAATAACAGAATGAATCAAACAACATTGCCCTATGTAAATTTATGATTCTTAATTAAAATAAAAATAAATAAATAAATAAAACTATAGAAAGAAAGGAAAAAATCTACCAACGAATAATATCCCAGGAGCAGATGGATTCTCAGCCAAGTTCTACAAGACCTTCAAAGAAGAATTCAATCCAATACTTCTCAAAGTATTCCAGGAAATAGAAAAGGAGGGTACCCGAGCATACTCATTCTATGAAGCTAATATCACCCTCATACCCAAACCAGGCAAAGACACATCAAAGAAAGAAAATTTTGGACGAATAATCTTGATGAATATAGATGCAAAGTTCCTTAACGAAATATTGGCAAACCGTATCCAGAAACATATTAAGAAAATCGTGCACCACGATCAAGTGGGGTTAAATCCCTGGAATGCAAGGATGGTTTAACATCCATAAATCAATAAATGTAATCCATCATGTCAATAGACTTAAGGATAAGAATCATATGATTATTTCAATTGATGAAGAAAAGCATTTGACAAAATACAACACCCCTTCATGCTCAAAACACTAGAAAAAATAGAGATAGTAGGAACATACCTGAACATTGTAAAGGCTATTTATGCTAAGCCCATATCCAACATCATTCTTAATGGAGAAAAACTGAAACCATTCCCTTTAAAAACGGGAACAAGACAGGGATGTCCTCTTTCACCACTTCTATTCAGCATTGTCCACGAAACTCTAGCCAGAGCAATTAGGCAGACTAAAACATTAAGGAGATATGAATAGGAAAAAAGGAACTTAAGCTGTCACTATTTGCGGATGACATGATTCTATATTTAGAGGATCCAACAACCTCCTCCAGAAAACGTCTAGACCTCATCAATGAATTCAGCAAAATAGCAGGCTATAAAATCAACATGCATAAATCTAAAGCATTTTTATCCACAAGCTTGAAACAGCTGAAAGGGAAATGAGGAAAACAACTCCATTTGCAATAGCCTCAAAAAAAAAAATACTTGGGCATCAATCTAACCAAAGAGGTAAAAAATCCCTTCAATGAAAACTACAAAACATTGAAGAAAAAAATTGAGGAAGACCTTAGAAGATGGAAAGGTCTCCCATGTTCTTGGATAGATAGAATTAATATTGTCAAAATGGCCATACTACCAAAAGTGCTATACAGATTCAATGCAATTCCAATTAAAATCCCAATGACGTACCTTACAGAAATAGAGCAATCATGAAATTCACCTGGAAGAATAAGAAACCCAGAATAGCTAAAGCAATCCTTAGCAGGAAGAATGAAACAGGGGGTATTGTAATATCAGAACTTCAACTATACTACAGAGCAATAGTAACAAAAATGGCATGGTATTGGCAGCAAAATAGACAGGTAGATCAATGGTACAGAATAGAGGACATGGACACAAACCCAAATAAATACAATTTTCTCATAGTAGACAAAGGTGCCAAAAATATGCAATAGAGAAAGGATAGCCTCTTCAACAACTGGTGCTGGGAAAACTGGAAATCCATATGCAACAGAATGAAAGTATACCCCTGTCTCTCACCCTGCACAAAAATCAACTCACAATGGATCAAGGACCTTGAGATCAGACCAGAGACCCTGCATCTTATAGAAGAAAAAGTAAACCTTCAACTTGTTGGCTTAGGATCAGACTTCCTTAACAGGACTCCCATAGCACAGGAAATAAAAGCAAGAATCGATAACTGGGATAGATTCAAAATAAAAAGCTTTCTCTCAGCAAAGGAAACTCTCAGCAATGCGAAGAAGAGCCTACAGAGTGGGAGAATATCTTTGCCACTCATACTTCAGATAGAGCACTAATTTCCAGGATCTATAAAGAACTCAAAAAACTCTACACCAAGAATACAAATAACCCAATCAACAAATGGGCTAAGCATATGAACAGATGCTCACAGAAGATCTACAATCAATCAACAGACATATGAAAAAATGTTCAACATCTTTAGTAGTAAGAGAAATACAAATCAAAACTACCCTAAGATTCCATCTCACCCCAATTAGAATGGCGATTATCAAGAATACAAGCAACAATAGGTGTTGGTGAGGATATGGGGAGAAAGGTACACTCATACATTGCTGGTGGGGCTGCAAATTAGTGCAGCCACTCTGGAAAGCAGTGTGGAGATTCCTTAGAAAACTTGGAATGGACCCACCATTTGACCCAGCTATCCTACTCCTCAGCCTATACCCAAAGGACTTAAAATCAGCATACTACAGGGATACAGCCACATCAATGTTCATAGCTGCTCAATTCACAGTAGCCAGAATGTGGAACCAACCTAGATGTCCTTCAATTGATGAATGGATAAAGAACCTGTGGTATATATATACAATGGAATATTACTCAGCTATAAAGAATAATAAAATTATGGCATTCGAAGGCAAATGGATGAAATGGAGAATATCATGCTAAGTGAGATAAGCCAATCTCAAAAATCCAAAAGACAAATGATAAGCAGATGATGACACATAATGGGGGGTGGGTGATGGGCAAGAATGGAGGAAGGAGGGACTGTATAGAGGGAAAGAGGGGTGGAGGGGGAGGAAACAATAACAGAATGAACCAATCATTACTCTATGTGAATGTATGATTACACAAATGGTATGTTATTACTCCATGTACAAACAAAATAAATTTTTAAAAAGGAAACAATAGTTAAATGTAACTTAAGATGTACACATGTTAGTACTCTAGAGTAAGTAAAGACTAAAGGCTACAAAAGAGAGAATATTCAACCTGTTATTTTTCATTGTCTAAATGCCTTTGCAATATTAGGCTGTCCCTTACAGATCAAAACTGATAATGCTCCAGCCTATACTACTTCTTTTCAGAAGTTTTGCCACCAATTTTGCATTGAACACAACACAGGTATTCTTTGTAGAACAAGCTCATTTATCTACTAAGCTACAATTACAAAAACTAAAAGTGGGAGATAAGACCCTGCAAAGTAAACTTAACCATGCCTTGTTTGTTTTAAACTTTTTAAACTGTGTTTCTGAAGGTCACATGACAACCAACAGTCATGTCTTCTGCCCTGACAGGTCCATTGAGTCTAGTTTGGTGGGAAGATTTACAAACAGGACAGTGGAAAGGACAAGATCCAGTAATAGTGGGGGTAGAGGGCATGCCTTACCTTTCAGAAGGAACATTCCAAACCTATACATGCCATCAAGCATGGTGGACCTGGAGCCAAGGTTCAAACGGTAGAAGATCCAACCAGAGACATCAGTCTTGACCTCCAGGAATAACAGGAAGTCAATGAGGAGAAGGAAGAGGAAGAACTAAGTAAACCAAACAGTCCACCTGCCATCATGGTGAAAAATAAGGAATCTGATTCAACAGTCTGAAAAGATGACTGAATAACAAGAAGTTAAACCTCCAATCACAATGTTTGTAGCCATGTTAACTCTATTGAGCTGTCAGGTTGCCATACTTTCAGAACCAAGAGCTGGTACCTCAAAGCAGCTCTTAGAAACATTTTAAATAATATTAAAATGGGGGAGTTGTGGAAAGCCATTCTTATCTTGCAGAATCAGGCAGTTCCCTGTCTACTTTCCCTGAGAAAATGACTCCCCTAATTTCACCCTATCCTGTCCATCACAGAAGAAGCTCCTCCCAGTCTTGCCCCTTCACCTGTGTGTCTATAAATAAAAGAGAGTTGGGCTGCACCAGGTTGTTGTTGTTGTTGTTGTTGTTGTTAGAGACCAGAGCTGGTATGGCCAGACCCATCATGCCCCTCTCATTTAAAAAGAGTATTGGCTCTTGTGTGTTTATTAAGTAGATAAGTTTTTTGGGTAATACATGAAAAACCACCAACATCCCCCTCCAGTTAACCCTTTCGTCCTCCATACAGGATGTGGCAGAGAGGCACACACAATACTGGATTCCCAGCACCTGTCTGGTGGTTGGGGTGTTTACATGGGGATGAATGACAACATACATCTAAGTTTTATTATTGATGAATTGTGAGGGATGTTGTCTAAGAATGAGGCGAGATGAATGGGACACACGTGCAGGTTTCATAAATGAAGGTGAAGATGGATGCAGGCACAAATGTGTTCAAGTGAAGTGGGAATGGGTTTTGAGGTATTTGATGGGGGCTTTCATGAGAGATCCAACATCAAGGAGGCAGGGTATTTAGGTGGGCTCTGTAGTAGTCAGTTGTCTATATATTTATTGGATTTCACATGGTGGATTCCTGATAGTATTCATCATTAATGTGGGCTGCCTTTCAGGTGATGAAGTGGGGTGTGAATTTAGGTCCAGGTATTTTGGTGTTCAAGTGGGCAGTATAGGGTGCAACTCTGTAACTTGTGTGAGTGGACTGGATTGGAGGACCCTTACTGTGTTTTTTGGAGCAATGTATCAAGATATTTACATGTGGTGTCTAGATTCCAGCACCAGTCTATTTGTTAATATATTTACATCTGTCAAGTAGGGGATACTGCTGTAGGTAATGCAGTCAGCTTGTTTGAGACAGATGTGCAGAAGTCAAAAAATGTTGGTGTCCTGAGTTTTGCAGCACCAGGTCTTATAGCTTTTGGAAGATGGATGAGGTGGTCACATCTACTGGTGTGAAGACATTTATAAAGCCTAAAGAGACAACTTCTGATAGATATTTAGGTACCTTGGAATGGGATCAACTGCCCAGGTGAGAGATGAATGAAGGTATTTATCATCCCTGTAGATGGTGTTGTTGGGGTATCTGATGAGATGTCAAGGTGACCTTGGAGAATGGATATTGGACATGATTCCTGGGCTCTTGTGCCACTGTGTAACTCAGGAGTGTGGACTGGATCAGAGGGAAATTTCCTGGAGGAATCCAGGAGTCTGTGGAATCTGATGCCTAGTCGGGGTGCATTTGTGCAGTGTTGTAATGGCCTGGTGGGGAAAAAGTGTAATAATTTACCTGTTCTGTGGGAGAAATTGCAAATTCAGGATCTACTCAATCATCTGTATCACTAACAGAAACTTTCTCCTCGTACTTGAGGCTGTCTCCAAAAACAATGGAACTAATGATGTTGGAGACTGTTTTGTTCACATAGAAGAAGGGCTCAATGAAGGTCCCTGTGAGGTGGAGCAGGGAAAGGGAAGGAGGAGACGGGAGAGAGTGAGTCAGGTGGATGGTGTGATGGCAGCCTGAGAATTCCAGGAGGACAGTGCAGTGATGCACTAACTCCCAGCATCAGACCCCAGAGCTGGAGCACAGGAGCCTTTCCCCAGCTGTCCCAGGCCACCACCCAGGTCATCAGCATGGGGCTTTCCCTTCTGCTTACAGAGCACTCTGGGGTTCCCTGCTCACCGCGTGTGCTCCGCAGGGCCTCGATGAGGAAGTCTGCCTCCTGCTGGATGCGATGCTCAGTGCCCCGCTTCCCCACGCCGAGTTCCCGCAGCACGTGGAGGCAGAAGCGCTTGAGTTGCTTGGTGTGCTCCCCGTTGCTGAAGGCCACACCTGGGGTGTGAGCACACGGAGGGCAGAGGTCACCCAGAGGCTCCCGCCATCCATGACCCACCCCCAGGAGGCTCCCGAGGTTAATGCAGTGGGACAAAGAGGGATCCAGAGGGAGCGTGAGGGAGCCTCATGGTTACAACTCAGAGCCCACGTCAGACACACCCAGAAAGAGGAGACGGCCTGGGAGGGGACAGTCAGGAGAAGAGACCCAGGCAAAACAGAGAGGTGGAGAGAAAGAGGTGCAGAGACACACCACGGTGGGGAAGGAAGGAGAAGGAAGGGGGAGAGGGCTGAATGAAGTGAAGGGAGACTGTGGGAGCTGGAGGAGACACAGGAGCTGGGCAGGTTGTAGGGCAGCAGCACATGGCTGAGTTAGGCTCCCTGGCTAAGGCTTCTGTGGGGTGGTTTCCAGTGAGCAGCCAAGGACACAAACACTGATTCAGTTGTGTACCAGGGTCACAAACATTTGCTTGTGCACATGTGACGAGTGACGCAACCTGTTGACCTTGTGCCTCTCTGGCCTCCATATAAGATAAGCCTATGGAAATGGCTTGGGGAGTGGACTAGGGGCTGGCTAGGGGCCAAATGGAACTGGCTGGTGGCTGACTAAACGTTGCTGCTGCCTCTGAATAAAGTAGGTCGACTCTCCCAACAGTGTCTTGCATCTTCTTCCATCTGCAGGACTCCTGAGTCTCTTTTCCTGGGTGTGTGTTCCTCCCTGACAATATTGTAAACAGCTGGAGGAGATGGAAAAATGAGGAGAGAGAAACTGAGTGTCTGGGAGAGGAGACAGGGCACAAGGAGATAGAGGAAGCAGACGTGGTGTGAGATTTTTTTTTAATTGTAAACAAATGGGGTACAACTTGTTTCTCTGGTTGTACATGAAGTAGAGGTGTACCATTTGTGTAATCATATATTTAAATACATTTACATAGGGTAATGATGTTTGATTCATTCTGTTATTTTTCCTCCCCCCCACCCCTCCTACCCCTCTTCTCCCTCTATACAGTCCCTCCTTCCTCCATTCTTTCCCCCCTCCACCCCCATTATGTGTCATCATCCACTTATCAGTGAGATCATTCATCCTTTGGTTTTTTTGGGATTGGTTTATCTCACTTAGCATGATATTCTCCAACTTCATCCATTTGCCTGCAAATGCCATAATTTTATTATTCTTTATGACTGAGTATTATATATATTACACACAGTTTCTTTATCCATTCAGTTGAAGGGCATCTAGGTGGTTCCACAATCTGGCTATTGTGAATTGAGCAGCTATGAACATTGATGTGGCTGTATCTCTGTAGTATGCTGATTTTAAGTCCTTTGGGTATAGGCCAAGGAGTGGGATAGCTGGGTCAAATGGTGGGTCCATTCCAAGTTTTCTAAGGAATCTCCATACTGCTTTCCAGAGTGGCTGCACTAATTTGCAATACCACCAGCAATGCATGGGTGTGCCTTTTTACCCCACATCCTCACCAACACCTATTGTTTGTATTCTTGATAATCACCATTCTAATTGAGGTGAGATGGAATCTTAGGGTAGTTTTGATTTGCAAATGTGGGCAGGTGTATATGGTATCCTTAGTTTCCCCTTTTACTCACCTGCCCCTCAAGGTTGTGGAGACATTGTCTGCTCTCTCTCCACATCCCTATTCATTGTTGCCTCTTTCTGTGTTCTCTCACATGGTGTGAGATTCTGATGGAAGAAGGGGAAGAGGGAAAGAGTCACAAGGAGACGCAGAAGGTGAGGATGACCAAAAGATAGAAGCTTCCTATAATTTTAGAAGGGCAGGATGCCAGTAGGCAAATGTTGAGAGTCTGTGGGAAATGGGTCATTTCAAGCACAGAAGAGACATTTCCTGGGAGGGAACAGGGAGACAATAAGAGGGAAGGAGGGAGGGAGAATTTGGGAAACAGAAAGACTAAGACCACCCCGAGTGAACACAGAAAGAGGCAACAATGGATAGAGATGTGGAGAGAGAGCAGACAATGTCTCTACAACCTTGAGGGGCAGGTGAGTAATAGGGAATACTGGGGAAACTAAGGATACCATATACACCTGCCCACATTACCCCACACCATGTCCTCCTCACTATAGTCTTTGAAGAGGCAGTCAAAGGTGGCCTGCTGGCCTCTCCCACTGAACTCCTCAGCCTGATCCACCAGTGCCTCCTTTACTGCATCATATCCACATAACACCACAACCCAGCAAGTCCCCAAGTGGATGTGAACATGGGGCCACAGTGCATGCTCATTGTTTGGGGGTGGGTGGAAGTAGTTAGAGGGTTCATTCCCTGCATTTGGTTCAGTGCCTTCATGTCAGGGTCTGGGTTGCAATTCTCCAAGGCTCTGACAGTCAAGGGGTTTAAATCCCAAGATCTGGAATTTCCTGGCTAGGAACTGGCTGCTGAACTTGTAAAACTCCTGTGTCCTCAGAATCTGACTCATCGTGATCAACCCTCAGCCACAAAACCACAGTGAAACACCTGCCCCCATGCCCAGCCAACACCACCCACCTCCCTGCCTGGTATCACCTTCATGAAGCTGCTGTATATCTTATTCTTTTCCAGCTGCAGGAAGTTTCCAATGAAGGGCAGTGGAGTGGGACCTGGAGGCAGCTTCCCCTGAAGACTCCTCTGCTTCCATACAGATGTCAACACCATCACACTCAGGCAGGCCAGCAAAGCCACCAGAAGCAGCTCAGAGTCCAGCATGGTGGTAGAGTTACAGGTAGGTGTGATGGCTGGGTGGTTTGCATTTACTGACTGTGCAATAAAACTGTGGCCTTTGTTTTTGTTTTTTGTTTTGTTTTGTTTTTGGTGAGGCTATAGTAAATGGAGTAGTTTCCTAATTTCTCCTTCAGAGGATTCATCACTTATGAATAAAAATGTTTTAGATTTATGAGCATTGCTTTTATGTTCTGCTACTTTACTGAGTTCATTTATGAGTTCTAGAAGTTCTCTGGTGGAATTTTTCAGCTCCTCTAAATATAGAACCATCTATCAGCAAATAGGGATAGTTTGAGTTTTTCTTTTCTATTCATATCCCTTTAATTTCTTTGGTATGTCTAATTGCTCTGGACAGAAGTGATTAAATTGGGCATTCCTGTCTTGTTCAAATTTTTAGGGGGAATGCTTTCATTTTTCTCCATTTAGAATGATGTTGACCTTGAGTTTAGCATAGATAGCCTTTAAAATATTGAGGAATATTCCCACTCTCCCTATTTTTTCTAGTGTTTTGAGCATGAAGGGGTGCTTTATTTTATCAAATGCTTTTTCTGCATCTATTGGAATAGTCTTGTGATTCTTAACTTTAAGTCTGTTAATGTGTTGAATTACATTTGTTGATTTCCAGATGTTGAACCAACCTTGCATCCCTGGGGTGAAACCCACTTGATCATGGTGCACTATCTTTTTAATGTTTTTTTAAGTGATTTGCTAAAATTTTGTTAAGAATTTTTGCATCTATGTCTATTAGGGATATTGGTCTGAAATTTTCTTTCTTTGATGTGTCTTTGTCTGGTTTTGGTATCAGGGTGATATCAGCTTCATAGAATGAGTTTGGCAGGGTTCCCTCCTCCTCTACTTCATGGAATACTTTGAGCAGTATTGGAATGAGCTCTTCTTCGAAGGTCTTGTAGAACTCAGCTGAGAATCCATCTGGTCCCAGACTTTTCTTTCTTGATGCTCTTTTGATGACTTCTTCTTTCTCATTACTTGAAATTGATCTATTTAAATTGTGTGTGTACTCCTGTTGATGCCTTCAAGATATTCTATTTTGTTGAACTATATATTTTCAAAATAGATTCTAATTATGTTTTGTATTTCAATAGCATCCGTCATGATATTTCCTTTTTCATCATGAATTTTAGTAATTTGAGTTTTCTCTCTCCTCTTTGTTAGTGTGGCTAAGGGTTTATCAATTTGTTTAGTTTTTTTCAAAGAACCAACTTTTTGTTTTGTCAGTTTTTTGAATTGTTTCTTTTGTTTCAATTTCATTGATTTCAGCTCTGATTTTAATTATTTCCTGTCTTCTACTACTTTTGGTATTGATCTGTTCTTCTTTTTCTAGGGCTTTGAGTTGTAATACTAGGTCATTTATTTGTTGACTTTTCCTTCTTTTATTGAGTGTGCTCCATACATTGAATCCTCTTAGTACTGCTTTCATAGTGTCTCAGAGATTTTGATATGTTGTATCATCATTCTCATTTACCTCTAAGAATTATTTTATTTCCCCCCAATATCTTCTGTTATCTGTGCATCATTCAATAGCTTATTATTTAATCTCCAGGTTTGGGAGTAGTTTCTATTTTTTATTTTATCATTGATTTCTAATTTCATTACATTTTGATCTGACAGAACACAAGGTAGTACTTCTATCTTTTTGTATTTGCTAAGAGTAGCTTTGTGGCATAACATATAGTCTATTTTAGAGAAGGATCCATGTGCTGATGAGAAGAAAGTGTATTCTTTCATTGATGGATGGAAAATTCTATATATGTCTGTTAAGTCTAAATTATTGATTGTGTTATTGAGATGTATGGTTTCTTTTTTCAATTTTTGTTTGGAAGATCTATCCAATGGTGAGAGAGGTGTATTAAAATCACCTAGTATTATTGTGTTGTGGTCTGTTTGGTTCCTGGAATTGAGAAGGATTTGTTTGACATACTTGGATGAACAATTGTTTGGGGCATAAATATTTATGATTGTTATGTCTTGCTGATTTATGCTTCCCTTAAGCAGTATGAAATGTCCTTCTTTATCCCTTCTAGCTAATTTCGGCTTGAAGTCTGCTTTATCTGATATGAAGATGGGCAACCCCACGTTTTTACTTAGTTCAGGTGCATGGTATGTTTTTTCCCATCCTTTCACCTTTAATCACCTTTAATCTTTTTCTATGAGATGAGTCTCTTGAAGGAAGTACATTGTTGGGTCTTTCCTTTTAATACAACCTGCCAGTGTATGTCTTTTGATTGATGAGTTCAGGCCTTTCACTTTCAGGGTTATTATTGAGATATGATTTGTATTCTTGGTTATTGTGGCTTATTTTTGGTTTTTAACTTGACTTGGTTTCTCCTTTACTTGGTTATTCCTTTAGGGTAGTTCCTCCTTTGCTGACTTACATTATTGTTTTTATTTCTTCTTTGTGGAATAGTTTGCTGAGAATGTTCTGTAGTGCTGGCTTTCTATTTGTAAATTCTTTTAGCTTCTGTTTATCATGGAAGGATTTTATTTCATTGTCAAATCTGAAGGTTAGTTTCACCAGGTATAAGATTCTTGGTTGGCATCCATTTTCTTTCAGAGCTTGAAATATTTTGTTCCAGTTCTTTGTAGCCCTTGGGTCTGGGTTGAGAAATCAGCTGATATCCATATTGGTTGTCCCCTGAATGTAATCTCAATTTTTCTCTCACAGCCTTTAAAATTCTCTATTTTGTATGCTATGTATTTTTATTATAATGTGCCTTGGTGTGGATCTGTTGGAATTTTGTACTTTTGGTTTCCTGTAAACCACTTTTATTTTCTTTTCATTCTTCAAGTTTGGGAAATTTTCTGAAATCATAATATTGACTATATTATTCATTCCTTTGGTTTGTATCCCTGTGCCTTCCTCAATCCCAATAATTCTTAAACTTGGTCTTTTCATGATATCCCATAGTTCTTGTAGTTTTTGTTTGTGATTTTTTACCATCTTCTCTGTTTGGTCAACTTCATTTTCAAGATTAAATATTTTGTCTTCAATGTCTGAGGTTCTGTCTTCTAAGTGATCTAGCCTGTTGGTTATGCTTTCTAATGAGTGTTTAATTTGGTTTATTGTTTCCTTCATTTCAAACATATCTGGTTTTTTTTTCAGAATCTCTATCTCTTTATTGAAATGATCTTTTGCTTCCTGTATTTGCTCTTTTAATAGTTGATTGGTGTGATCATTCATTGCCTGTATTTGCTCTCTTATCTCATCGTTTGATTCTTTGATCATTTTAATTATATACATTGTGAACTTCCTTTTTTTAAAATTCATTTTTATTGTAAACAAATGGGATAATCTTATTTCTCTGTTTGTACATGAAGTTGAGGCATACCATTTGAACTTCCTTTCTTACATTTCTTCTGCCATGCTGTCATTGGACTTTATTGATGTAGCATCTAAGTTTGTTTGGGACACTTTTTTCCCTTGTTTTGTCATTATTGTTCATGTATCTTCCCTTCTAGGAGTACGAATCTGAGGTATTGCACTTTCCCCCCTATAGACTTATAGTGTTGCTGCAGGTTCCAATACCTCACCTTGAACTGAGAAATCAATATTAGCAGCACACCATATGAACAATATGCATCTTTAACTCAAATGGTCCCTTTTAAGATATTAACCACATTGTCTTAATAAATAGAGATTATGAGTTCAATTATTACCTACAGGTTAGCCAATAGGTTTGCAATAAGGACCCCAATTCTATGGTAGTCAAAGAGGATGGGGAGGGGTGTAGAATGTAACATTAATGAGATAAGCATCTATAGAGGTACTATGTCATAGGAGTAGTGAAAGCAGAATTAAAAGAAATTGATTTTTAGCATGTGAAAAGGGAGAAAGAGTCTCCAAGGAGATAGACTGGGGATTGATATTTGCCAAATTATATTTTTATACTATATGCATGTTTGAATATGTAGCAATAAATCCCATCTGTATGTACAACTATAATGCACCCATCAAAATGTGGAACAAATCAATTAGGTAAATTAATTGTAAAGATTCCTATGAATATGTTTACCAACTTAAGTGTTTGATAGCATGTGAGAAAAGCATTTATATATTAGCGGTTGTACTATAATTAACATTGTACTATAATCTTGCTACTGAAACACTATATTTGCCTAAAATTTATCATTTAAAAGGAAAAACACCCCAAAATATGTTCCAGTTTTATCCCCTACACCCTCAATTGCTGATCTTATTTAGAAATAAGGTCATTGCTGATGTAATAAAATGAAATAATCCTGAAATAGTGTTTCAAACAGATTTTCCTCACTGTGACTAAAATAGTCAACCAGCACAATTGTAGAAGAGGAAAAGTTTATTTGGGCCTCATGATTTCGAGGCCTCAGTCCATAGACTGCTGGTCCATTTCTCGGGGCTCGAGGTGAGGCTGAACATCATGGCAGAAGAGTGTGGCAGGGAGAAGCAGCTCACAGGATGATAGGAAGCAGAGAGAAATACTCCATCTCCACATGCAAATATATACCCCCAAACCATGCCCCCAATCCCCACCTCCTCCAGCCACACCTCACCTGCCTTCAGTTACCACTCAATCCCATCAGGTGATTAATTCACTGGCTGGGTTAAGGCTCTCCTAACCTAATCTTTTCTTCTCAGAACCTCCTTGCCTTGTCTCACTTGTGAGCTTTTGGGGACACCTCACATCCAAACCATAACAGTGGACGTCTAATCCAGTGTGACTGCTGTCCTGATAAAAGGTGCCTATGGAGGGAACCATGAAGAGGAGAGGGACACAGGACAGGCAGAGTGTCACGTGATGGCAGCGGAGATTGGGATCATGCACTTGCAACCTCAGGAAAGGCAAAGATTTCCAGAAAGCCTCCTGAAACCAGGAGGAAGACAGACATTTGCCTGACACACTTCACAGGTTGAGGCCCTGTGGACACCTTGACGTTGAGCCCCTAACTTCCAGAACAATGCTACCATGCAGTTGGGTTTGGTAAGACCCCCACTTAGTTGTGCTTTTTCTTCTTGGCCCTACAAAACTAGTAGGCAGGCCTTAACACAGCACCTGGCTCACGGAAGACACTCGACCCACTCTGCTTGGTGGTGTTACTCTGACAAGAACAAATGTGTGTATATTGATGTGTGTGTGTGTGTGTGTGTGTGTGTGTATGCACGCACAAGTGTCATTGTGGGTGAGGGTCTCTGGTTGGGGGAAGAAGTGGTGGAAAATAAGCCACAGAGAAATATCCCCCATGTCACCCTCACATTCCTGCAGCTACTGAGATTTTCGAGCTCCCCAGCACAGACTGTGTCAACCTTCCCTTCACTCCTGGAAGGAAGAATGCAAATGAGAAGGGAGGCCAGAGGAAGGATCAGGAGGACCCAAGAGGTTGGCAGCAAATTTGGACCAGAATCCAGGGCTGTTCCCATCTCAACCCCAGGACAGCTGGAGCTGTGCCCTTGCAGAACTCCAACCTGAGAGTGTCCGCGTGCCTGCTGTGAGCCAGGGGGTGGTGGCTAGAATGGGACTTCTTCAGTCCCCCAGGGCTGCCCTGAGGACTCCTGCTCTCTTCTCACAGATGAAAGCTTGAGGATTATGGACCTGACACTGCCCTTCCTGTCCTCTGCCTCCTTAGAGGGAAAAGGCTTCTGGCCACAGTCACAGGACCTTCCCGGTGGGTGTGTCTCATCAGGACCCGGCTAGCTCCAGGGCCTCCTTTCTCTCCTCACCCTTTCTCAGAATGATCCACTCAGAGGACTGAAGTTTGCTACCACAGAGGTGCTTGGAAAGCTGATCTCAGATATGTGGGGAAGGGGCAGGGCCTCTCCTGCAAGAAAACCGGGAGCACCGGAGTTCCAAGCACCAGTCGTCCAGAGTCTGACTCTAGGGTTCTAGGCATCTGATATTGCAAGATTCTGAATTTTAGACTCAGAAGTTTTTAGGACGTGACATTTTTGTTACAGCACAATTCTAAGATGGCCTGAATGGAGGTTTTGGGAGGACTCTTAAAGAGACTTGCCTTTGCACAGATGTGGGCTTACCTAGATACTGACTTGTTAGCTGACTCAGAGGCTGGTTTGATGCCTTGACCTCAGCATGGTCCTTATAGCAGAATGAGTGTTCTAGTCATGTGTGGGGTTGGTTCATGTGTGTGCATACACATGGGTATGTCTAGCCTTTCTCTTAGGACACAAAAATCCTGTGTTGATGTGTACAGTTGATCAAATGATGCACTGCTCATGGCTTCCACGTCTAAGGGGATTTGCCCCAAATCCTTCGAATTCTGCAGGTGATTCTAATACACCTATCCAGATTCTATAGCCAATTCCAGATCCATCAGAGAGAGCCTCGCCCTCATAAAGCTGTGTCAGAACACGTGTTCATGCATCTCCAGAGGAGAACATGCAAACCTGCATTTTCATACACACCTCTGTGGAAATTCACACAGATTCATTGCTGTGTGCAGAACCAAGTTTTCCTGGCCTTGTCTGAAAGTGTTTCAGACACACACACACACACTCACACACACATACACACACACACACCATGAAGAGGCCTGATGCTGGCACCCCAGTTTGACTCTGATAAGCCTTACCATGAGGGTGGCACAGACTCTGATGCCATGGTACTCACAGTGTGCACACTGAGGTGAGACTGTGGGTTAGTGAGTGGTGAAGCCAGGTCAGCTTCCTGCCAGGGCTCTGGAAAAACTCATGGACAGGGCAGTTCTACTGTTGTGACAAAACATGTCCTTACTAAGGTTTTATTTTGGAAGAGTGACTTTTTAGTGGCCACTCAAGGGTTTAGGGGAAAAAACCTGTTCAGGGATTTGCTGACACTTGCTCTTTGTGACCTCAGATAGAAACTTACGCTTTCTAAGGCTCAGCTGGGTCACTATAAAATGGACATGAACAGCACTCCCCTGTGCATGGGTTCCTGACCATTTAAGCAAGTAATTCAAGATTGATTTAGCTCAAGCTGACACAGAATAGGTGATGAATGTATTATGGCTGGTATTATTCACTGGTCACAGCAGTGTGAGGTTTCCCTGGCCCTCATCCCAGCACTTCAGCATCTGTCTCTAGCTAGATGAGTAGTCTGCTCTTTTCCTTCTCCCATCCACCTGTTCCCCTCTTTCCTGCTCCTTGTCACCACTTCCCCTAGTCCCACCCCTCCCACTGGACCCTCCCCTGGCTCTTTCCCACCCCTCACTGGGCCTGCTCACCCTGCCCTGGAACAGCCCCGGTTCAGCATGGCAGGAATCTCATGGTGAAGTTTGGTGGGACCCTGAGTGAACCCTGGGGTTTTGGGACAACTTTATGTCCTGGGGCTCTGGGGAACACTTGAAGCAGAAGTTCTCAAGGAGAATGTGTTTTCTGGGTGCAGCAGAATGTTCCTAACACAACAACAGTAGGATAGTTGCAAAAATGTTTCTAGCTCTGTAACTTCTTAGTACACTAAGAAGTCTCTTGATAACTTAAAAGCATTGACAATGTTACAGTGCCCCTATAGTTTAACTTCCTGATTATGAGATCTCACGTAATAAACTAGCAGAGCAGGTTCTGGGTAACTGTTCCTCTATCAGAGTGCAGTGTCCCACCTGACCCCAGTTTTACTTGATAATGTCTCTGTGTTTTCTTTGTCTCCATGTTTTTCTCCATCTCTTTTCAAGCCTACTCGAAACTCCTTTTTTAATGCTGCACAGGTCAAGGCAGACAAGGTTACAAAATTGTGACCAAGAAGGAGGTTAACAGGTAGTGGGGCTGTAGGTTGAATTCACGGCACTGGAACAAGAGGTGCCTTAAGACTGTTGATAAATGGAGGTAGGAGATCAAGTGCAGACCTGAGGACATTATTTGCGCATCCGATTACCCATGCTTTGAATTTGTGGTACCAGATTGAGAAGAGACCTCACCAGTGTGGATTTTGTTGTCTACAGTAGAATTGAGGTCCTGGTTTTATTGAGCTTTTAAATGATGTGATATTGGATTAAGGGGCCCTTCATTGATATACTTGAAGGGACTCAGGAGGGGAGAATCCAGGGTGATGCACTGGAGGGTGTTAGTGTTAGAAGGTTTCAGGACTGTGGATGTGCCTGGGAGAAGTGTGTGGATAGACCAGCAGGATCCTGTAGTCAGCCCTGGATCTGAGGTGTGTACCTCCATGGCTTTGGCCCTGTGCTGTCTCTTAGTGCCCAGACTCTTCATGGGAACCTCAAGGTGAGCCAGGTGGGCTTAATTGAGGACTGTGGTAGTCATGTGTGGCTGGGAGAAAAGTAGAGACCAGAGTCACATGTCAGTGGAAACCGTACAGAACTGGAGAAGAGTAACTGAGTTACAGGTTCCAGAGGGAAGAGTCCAGTGTTGGTCAGTAGGAAGAAAGATCATGAATAGGGTTGAAAGTCACACGTGTCCAAGTGTTTTAATTTACCAAGAACCTCACCAGGTTTCCACTCAAAATCTTAGGGAAGTTGACTAAATTCATTTGACCATTTCCATTATTCACATTATTGTTATTAATGTTTTTCTGTCATGTATTTGTATACTAAGGAGAGCATATGGATGGTTAACAGGGAATAGATGTTGAGAGCCATCTTGGACAAGATGGCACCTGGCAGTGAGCCAAAGGGCACTGGCTGCAAAATAAGGAAGTACCTAAAAGGGTTGTTTGCTGTTACTAGTTCCTTGGAGACTTATGACATGTTAACACCAGGCTCAAGGATTGGCTATCTAGTATCATGCTACACGTGGACAGCTCGTGATTTATATAGTGTTATGCTGGCATTCCCATGCATGCTTTCCTGCATGAGAGAAAACTTTGCTATAATTGGCTGATAAGCTAGGAGCCTGGGGGAGGAGAGAGGGAGAGAGAAGAAGAAGATAATAAGCAGAAGCAACAGGAGACAGAGAAACAGGGAGGACGCAATAAATCTCGTCAAACTAAAGAGTAGTAGTATCTCCTTTCTCCATGCCGAATCTGCCTGACAGAACAAGTGGTGGCCCAAATGGGGAACTTCTTTCTCCTTCTGTGACCTCCCAGGTAAGTAACTTAAGGTAAGCTACAGGAAAACTGTAGGATAAAATCCCAGAAATCTCTGGCCAGAGTGTATAAGAGGGAGGCCACAACCCCAGTAAAGGGAGTCCATATAACCCCGGTAAAGGGAGGTCACATAACCCTGGTAAAGGGAGGTCTCATAACACCAGGAAAGGAGTCACATAACCCCGGGAATGGGGTCACATAAACCCAGTGAAGGGGTCACATAACCCCAGTGAATGGGGTCACATAACTCCAGAATGGAGTCACAAGTGTCAAAAAAAACCAAATGATAAGAATCATACAAGATGTACATAAGACTAATGGGACTCGGTCCACTGATACTTGAACAATATGAGAAAACAAGGAAAGAAAATGCTGCAAACAAATCTAGATGTTACATCAATAAAACCCAATGACAGCATGGCAGAAGAAATGAAAGAGAAGGAGTTCAGAATGTACATAATTAAAATGATCAGAGAAGCAAATGATGAGATGAAAGAGTAAATGCAGGCATTGAATGATCGCACTAATCGACAGTTAAAAGAGCAAATACAGGACACAAAAGATCATTTCAATAAAGAGTTAGAGATATTCAAAAAAAAACCAAACAGAAATCCTTGACATGAAGGAAACAATAAACCAAATTAAGAACGCCATAGAAAGCATATCCAGTAGGATAGAACACCTGGAAGACAGAACCTCTGACATTGAAGACAAAATATTTAACCTTGAAAACAAGGTTGAACAAACAGAGAAGATGGTAAGAAATCATGAACAGAATCTCCAAGAACTATGGGATATCATGAAAAGGCCAAATTTAAGAATTATTGGGATTGAGGAAGGCCTAGAGAAACAAACCAAAGGAATGAACAATCTATTCAATGAAATAATATCAGAAAATTTCCCAAATCTGAAGAATGAAATGGAAAATCAAGTTCAAGAGGCTTATAGGACTCCAAATGCACAAAATTACAACAGACCCACACCAAGGCACATTATAATGAAAACACCTAACATACAAAATAAAGACAGAACTTGAAAGGCTGTGAGAGAAAAGAACAAAAATACATTCAGGGGGACACCAATACGGATATCAGCAGATTTTTCAATCCAGACCCTAAAAGCTAGAAGGGCCTGGAACAACATTTTTCAAGCTCTGAAAGAAAATGGATGCCAACCAAGAATCTTATACCCAGCAAAACTTTCCTTCAAATTTGACAATGAAATAAAATCCTTCCATGATAAACAAAAGCTAAAAGAATTTACAAAAAGAAAGCCAGCATTACAGAACATTCTCAGCAAAATATTTCATGAGGAAGAGATGAAAAACAAAGAAGCAAATCAGCAAAGGGAGGAAATATCCTAAACGAATTGTCAAATAAAGGAGGAACCAAGTAGTGTCACATGAATAAATAAATAAAATTTTAAAAATGAACCATATGACCGGGAAACCAAATCATATCTCAATAATAACCCTGAATGTTAATGGCCTGAATTCATCAATCAAAAGACATAGACTGACAGATTGGATTAAAAAGAAAGATCCAACAATATGTTGCCTACAAGAGACTCACCTCATAGAAAAAGATACCCATAGACTAAAGGTGAAAGGATGGGGAAAAACATACCATGCACATGGACTCAACAAAAAAGCTGGAGTATCCATCCTCATTTCAGATAATGTGGACTTAGAGCCAAAGTTAGTCAGAAGGGATAAAGAAGGTCATTTCATACTGCTTAAGGGA
The DNA here is from genome assembly GCF_902686455.1 of Sciurus vulgaris. Lineage (NCBI taxonomy): Eukaryota > Metazoa > Chordata > Mammalia > Rodentia > Sciuridae > Sciurus > Sciurus vulgaris. The sequence continues at coordinate 51,609,675 of NC_136478.1, read as the reverse complement.
ACCATAAATCAGCAAGATATAACAATCATAAACATCTATGCCCCAAACAGTGGCTCATCCATGTATGTCAAACAAATCCTTCTCAATTTCAGAAACCAAATAGACCATAACACAATAATACTAGGTGATTTTAACACGCCTCTCTCACCACTGGACAGATCTTCCAAACAAAAATTGAGCAAAGAAACCATAGATCTCAATAACACAATCAATAATTTAGACTTAACAGACATTTGTAGAATATACCATCCAACCAAGAACGAATACACTTTCTTCTCAGCAGCACATGGATCCTTCTCTAAAATAGACCATATATTATGTCACAAAGCTAATGTTAGCAAATAAAAGAAGATAGAGACACTACCTTGTATTCTATCAGATCATAATGGATTGAAGTTAGAAATAAATGAAAGAGTAAAACACAGAAACTATTCCAACACCTGGAGATTAAACAATATGCTATTATATGATGAATGGATAACAGAAGATATTAGAAAGGAAATTTAAAAATTTCTTAGAAGTAAACGAGAACAAAGACACATCATATCAAAATGTCTGGAACACTATGAAAGCAGTACTTAGAGGAAAATTTATTTCATGGGGCACATTCAAAAAAAGAAGTAAAAATTACCAAATAAATAACTTAACACTACAGCTCAAAGCCCTAGAAAAAGAAGAGCAGACCAACACCAAAAGTAGTAGAAGACAGGAAATAGTTAAAATCAGAGCCGAAATCAACGAAATGGAAACCAAAGAAACAATCGGAAAAATTAACTAAATAAATAGTTGGTTCTTTGAAAAAATAAACAAAATTGATAAACTCTTAGCCACACTAACAAAGAGAAAGAGGGAGAAAACTCAAATTTCTAAAATTTGTAATGAACAAGGAAATATCACAACAGACATGAGTGAAATACACAACGTAACTAGAAGCTATATTGAAAATCTATACTCCAACAAAACAGAAAACCTCGAAGACATCAACAAGTTTCTAGAGACATATGAATTACCTAAACTGAACGAAGAGGACATACACAACTTAAATAAATCAATTTCAAGCAATGAAATAGAAGAGGTCATCAAAAGCCTACCAACAAAGAAAAGTTCGGGACCAGATGGGTTCTCAGTCGAGTTCTACAAAACCTTTAAAGAAGAGCTCATTCCAATACTTCTCAAAGTATTCCATAAAATAGAAGAGGAGGAAACCCTCCCAAACTCATTCTATGAAGCCAATATCACACTGATACCTAAACCAGACAGAGACTCATCAAGGAAAGAAAATTTCAGACCAATATCCTCAATGAACATCGACACAAAAATTCTCAACAAAATTTTGGCAAATCGCATACAAAAACATATTTAAAAGATAGTGCACCATGATCAAGTGGGTTTCATCCCAGGGATGCAAGGTTGGTTCAACATCAGGAAATCAATAAACGTAATTCACCATATTAATAGACTTAAAGTCAAGAATCACATGATTATTTCAATAGATGCAGAAAAAGCATTTGATAAAATACAGCACCACTTCATGCTCAAAACACTAGAAAAAATAGGGATAGTGGGAACATTCCTTAACATTGTAAAGGCCATTTATGCTAAGCCCATGGCCAATATCATTCTAAATGGTGAAAAACTGAAAGCATTCCCCCTAAAAACTGGAACAAGGCAGGGATGCCCTCTTTCACCATTTCTATTCAACATCATTCTTGAGACTCTAGCCAGAGCAATTAGACAAACCAAAGAAATTAAAGAGATATGAATTGGAAAAGAAGAACTCAAACTATCCCTGTTCACTGATGACATGATTATATATTTAGAGGAACCTGGAAATTCCACCAGAAAAATTTTAGAACTCATAAGTGAATTCAGTAAAGTAGCAGGTTACAAGATCAATGCTCATAAATCCAACGCATTTTTTACATAAGTGATGAATCTTCAGAAAGAGAAATTAGGAAAACTACCCCATTCACAATAGCCTCGAAAAAAATAAAATACTTGGGAATCAATCTCACAAAAGAGGTGAAAGACCTCTACAATGAGAACTACAGAACACTAAAGAAAGAAATTAAAGAACACCTTAGAAGATGGAAAGATCTTCCATGTTCTTGGATAGGAAGAATTAATATTGTCAAAATGGCCATACTACCTAAAGTGCTATACAAATTCAATGCAATTCTAATTAAAATCTCAATGACATACCTCACAGAAATAGAGCAAGCATAATGGGGGGGAGGGAAGGGTTAGAGTTAGGGTTAGGGAGGGGGGCAAGTATGGAGGAAGGAACTACTGTATAGAGGGTAAAGAGGGGTGGGAGGGGTGGGGGGAAGGGAAAAAATAACAGAATGAATCAAACAACATTGCTCTATGTAAATTTATGATTACACAAATGGTATGCCTTTACGCCATGTACAAACAGAGAAACAACATGTATCCCATTTGTTTACAATAAAAAAAATAAATAAAAAAAATAAATAAAAAAAAATTGTGAAAGCTTGGGCAAACCACATTATATATGTATCTCAGTTTTTACATTTGAATTCTTATCTGCATCTTTGTTTTGAGTTTGAATGATAATGTTGTGATGCTAAGATAGTGTAATATACACAAAATCTATAGCATATGAAGTTTCCCATAAGTACCCAATGATTGTAAAGTGACATCATTAGTGTTTTTAATTATCTGTGTTTCTGCCTAACTTAGGCCCAATGTCATCGACTGTAGTCTGGTTACTATTTTTTTTCCCCACTTATTTTTTTTTTTTAAGGGGTTTAACACTTTCTGCCTCTTTGGAAACATTTCACACAAATGTTTATCCTGCCTTTGACCTATTATTTCAAAATTTGACTGTCTTAGTCTTCTAATAAGACAAATAAATTGTTTGTAAAATCCTTGCTGATATGAGGTACAGGTCAACTGACTCAGTCTTCATTTATACCTTTTATTTGTGATACAGGCTCCCTGTCTGTCAAATCCAAAGTAACCCCTCTGGTAGTATTAATCTAGGTAATACAACTCTCAAAATGAAAATGAAATTCCTGGGCAAAACAGGCTTGGATATCTGAGGGACTGTTGCCATTCTTTTCTGTCCATGATGCTACTCCTATGTATACTATGAACTGAAACATACCCTGAAAAATATGTGTGTGCTAATAACATTAATGTCAATAAATATGGAATGTGCCATTTTGAACAATTATGAACTCTGGAAGGAATTGTATTGATTTTGGCCCAGATTCCATAATAAATGGAGGATACATAAATAAAATCATTTATGTATGTGTATGTAAAAAAAAAAAAGAAATAGAGCAAGCAATCATGAAATTCATCTGGAAGAATAAGAAACCCAGAATAGCTAAAGCAATCCTTAGCAGGAAGAATGAAACGGGGTATCGCAATACCAGAACTTCAACTATGCTACAAAGCAATAGTAACAAAAACGGTATGGTATTGGTACCAAAATAGACAGGTAGATCAATGGTACAGAATAGAGGACACGGACACAAACCCAAATAAGTACAATTTTCTCATACTAGACAAAGGTGCCAAAATATGCAATGGAGAAGAGATAGCCTCTTCAACAAATGGTGCTGGGAAAACTGGAAATCCATATGAAACAGAATGAAATTAAATCCCTATCTCTCACCCTGCACAAAACTCAACTCACAATGGATCAAGGACCTTGAAATCAGACCAGAGACCCTGCATCTTATAGAAGAAATAGTAGGTCCAAATCTTCACCTTGTTGGCTTAGGATCAGACTTCCTTAACAGAACTCCCATAGCACAAGAAAGAATCAATAACTGGGATAGATTCAAACTAAATAGCTTTCTCTCAGCAAAGGAAACTATCAGCAATGTGAAGAGAGAGCCTACAGAGTGGGAGAATATCTTTGCTGATCATACTTCAGATAGAGCACTAATTTCCAGGATATATAAAGAATTCAAAAAACTCAACACCAAGAATACAACTATCCCAGTCAATAAATGGGCTAAGGATATGAACAGATGTTTCACAGAAGAAGATCTATAAGCAATCAACAAACATGAAAAAATGTTCACCATCTTTAGTAATAAGAGAAATGCAAATCAAAACTACACTATGATTCCATCTCACCCAAATTAGAATGGCAATCACAGGTGGTGTGCCTTTGTGCCATGTGCAGACAGAGAAACAACATGTATCCCATTTGTTTACAATTAAAAAAAAATTTTTTAAAGGTATCTTTTAAAAAAAAAAAAAAAAGAATACAAGCAACAACAGGTGTTGGAGAGGATGTAGGAGAAAAAGTACACTCATACATTGCTGGTGGGGCTGCAAATTAGTGCAGCCACTCTGGAAAGCAGTGTGGAGATTCCTTAGAAAACTTGGAATGGACCCACCATTTGACCCAGCTATCCCACTCCTTGGCCTATACCCAAAGGACTTAAAATCAGCATACTACAGATATACAGCCACACCAATGTTCATAACTGCTCAATTCACAGTAGCCAGACTGCAGAACCAACCTAGATGTCCTTCAATTGATGAATGAATAAAGAAACTGTGGTATATATATACAATGGAATATTACTCAGCTATAAAAATAATAAAATTATGGCATTTGCAGGCAAATGGATGAAATTGGAGAATATCATGCTAAGTGAGATAAGCCAATCTCAAAAAACCAAAGGACGAATGATGTTGTTGATAAGCAGATGAAGACACATAATAGGGGATTGGGGGGGCTAAGAATGGAGGAAGGAGGGACTGTATAGAGGGAAAAGAGGAGTGGGAGGGGTGGGATGGAATGAAAAAATAACAGAATGAGTCTAACATTATTACCCTATGTAAATATATGATTATGCAAAGGTATGCTGTTACTTCATGTACAAACAGAAACAACATGTATCCCATTTATGTACAATAAAAATAAATAAAAAATAAATTAATTAAAAAATAAAGATAGAAACCCCTACTTGTTTATGGAACCAGTGTGAGTGTTATTTTTTTCCCATCCTTTTATCTTCAGTCTGTGGATGTCTTTACCTATGAGGTGAGTCTCTTGGAGACAGCATATTGTTGGGTCTTATTTTTTAATCCATTTTTCCAGTCTATGTCTTTTGCTTCATGAGTTTAGGCCATTTACATTCAATGTTATTATTGAGATATGATTTATATTCCCAGTCATTTGGTTTATTTCTGGTTTTAAATTTAAATCAGTTTCTCCTTTGATACACTATTCCTTTAGTGTATTTCCTCCCTTTGCTGGTTTTCACTTTTATTTTTCATTCTTTCTTATTAAATATTTTGCTGGAAATATTACTTATTGCAGGTTTTCTAGTGGTGAAAACACTTAATTTTATTTATTATGGAAGGTTTTATAACATCCTCGATTCTGAAGCTTAATTTTTCTGGATATTGTATTTTTGACTGGCATTCATTTTCTTCAGAGCTTAGTACATATTATTTCAAGACTTCCTAGCTTTGAGGGCCTGGGTTAAGAAAACTGTTGATATTCAGAGTGGTTCCCTGTAAACATAATTTGTTATTTTCCTCTGGCAGCCTTTAAAATTCTATCCTTATTCTGTATGTTAGGCATTTTCATGATAATGTGACTTAGTGTGGGGTTGTTGCAAGCAATTTTGTATATTTGTGGTTTTGTATGCCTCCTATATTTGATTTTCCATTTTATTCTTTAGATTTGGGGAAATTTCTGATATTATTTCATTTTAAAAATTGTGCATGCCTGTGGTTTGTATCTGTGCCTTCATCTATCCCAATAAATTTTAAATTTGTTCTTTTCACGTTATCCCAAGTTCTGTTCATGGTCTCTTAAACTCTTTTTTCCATGGTCATCTTCATTTTCAAGATCATTTTTCTTTGTCTTCATTGTCTAAAACTCTGTCTTCCAAGTGGTCTAGTCTGTTGGTCATGCTTTCCATTGAATTTTTAATTTGTTTTATTGACTCTTTCATTTCATGGATTTCTGCTTGGTTTCTTTTCAGAGTCTCTATTCTTTATTGAAGTGATCTTTAACCTCCTGAATATTCTCTCTGATTTCACTCTATACATCATAATTTACTTCATGGATCAGTTTAAGTATGTGTGTTCTAAACTCCTTCTTTGATCTTTCTTCCACTCTGGTGTCAATGGATTCTATAATTGGAGCATCTTGGTTTGTTTGGGGTGATTTCTTCCCATGTTTTTTCATGTTCCCCTGTTTTTTCATGTTGTTTGTTTTTCTACCCATCTAGCAGTTTGGATCTGACCCAGTAAAGTTTCTACCTCTAGACTTATAGTGTCCCTGAAGGTTTCCAGTACATTGTCCTTAAAAGGGAGACAAATAATAACAGCAACATATACAAACAATATACAGCCTTATACCAAATAGCTCCTACTAAAATATCCATAGTTTTTTCACAATAAACAGCAATAATATGTTCACTTATTGCTTACAGTTAAAACAGTAATATTGTAAAAAGGTTTATAATTTGGTGGACAAGGAGAGAAAAGAAGTGGGGTAGGATGTGATGATTATGAGGGAGGAGAGAAGATAGAAGTAAAAATCAAAGGTAGAGTGAAAGAGGGAGCAATAGGGGTTGACTATTAGCAGAAGAGAGAGAGAGAATCACAGGAAACAGATAAGTGAGATACTGATTGATTGATTTAATTTTTAAAATTAAAAATAGAAAGAAAAAAGTAAAAATAAAGAATATAAAACAAAACTGAAATATACTAATCAGACATCCTAGTCCTCAATAAAGTAATACATGAAAAAATAATTGGTTTCAAAAATGGTAGAAATGTGAGAGGAAAAAGAAAAGAAAAAAGAAGTCCTCTATGAAAAGTCAAAGAAGGGACCCAGGCCCAGAACAGTGCTGCCACATGAGACTGCTGCATCAGGGCGTCCCGGCCAAGAGAACCAGGCCCAGCCCAGCCACAACCCTCAGACTAGCACCTGTGTGCAACCTGTCAACACATGGGGGCGCCTCTGCCCACTAGCAGGGATTATGCCCCACCTGGAGGCAACCATACCTATAGGGGCAGCACCCTTCTTGAGATACCACATTATCAAGTTCCTCCCAGACATCAGGCTACTGAAGACTGGGAGGTAAGGTATTTGAAACCTACAGCGACATTATCAGTCTATAAGAGGGAAACTGCAGTACCTCAGATTCACAATCCTAGAGGGGAAGATACATGAACAACATGAGAAAATAAGTGAAGAAAGTGTCCCAAACAAACCTAGATGCTACATCAATAGAATCCAATTATAGCATGGCAGAAGAAAAGTCAGAAAGAGAGTTCAGAAAGCATATTATTAAAATGATCAAAGCTTTTTAGTTTAAATCTATCCCAGTGGTTGATTCTAGCTTTTATTTCTTGTGCTATGGGAGTCCTGTTAAGGAAGTCTGGTCCTAGACCAACAAGGTGAAGATCTGGACCTACTTTTTCTTCTGTAATCTGCAGGGTCTCTGGTCTGATTCCGAGGTCCTTAATCCATTTTGAGTTTAGTTTCGTGCATGGTGAGAGATATGGGTTTAGTTTCATTCTGTTGCATATGGATTTCCAATTCTCCCAGCACCATTTGTTGAAGAGGCTATCTTTTCTCCATTGCATATTTTTGGCCCCTTTGTCTAGTATGAGAAAATTGTATTTATTTGGGTTTGTGTCGTGTCCTCTATTCTGTACCATTGATTTACCTTTCTATTTTGGTACCAATACCATGCCGTTTTTGTTACTATTGCTTTGTAGTAGAGTTGAAGATCTGGTATTGCAATACCCCCTGTTTCACTCTTCCTGCTAAGGATTGCTTTAGCTATTCTGGGTTTCTTATTCTTCCAGATGAATTTCATAATTGCTTGCTCTATTTCTGTAAGCTTTCTCTCAGCAAAGGAAACTATCAGCAATGCGAAGAAAGAGCCTACAGAGTGGGAGAATATCTTTGCCAATCATACTTCAGATAGAGCACTAATTTCCAGAATCTATAAAGAACTCAAAAAACTCTACTCCAAGAATTCAAATAGTCCAGTCAACAAATGGGCTAAGGAAATGAATAGACACTTCACAGAAGAAGATCTACAAGCAATCAACAAACATATGGAAAAATGTTCAACATCTCTAGTAATAAGAGAAATGCAAATCAAAACCACCATAAGATTCCATCTCACCCCAATTAGAATGGCGATTATCAAGAATACGAGCAACAACAGGTGTTGGCGAGGATGTGGGGAGAAAGGTACACTCATACACTGCTGGTGGGGCTGCAAATTAGTGCAGCCACTCTGGAAAGCAGTGTGGAGATTCCTTAGAAAACTTGGAATGGACCCACCATTTGACCCAGCTATCCCACTCCTTGGCCTATACCCAAAGGACTTAAAATCTGCATACTACAGAGATACAGCCACATCAATGTTCATAGCTGCTCAATTCACAATAGCCAGACTGTGGAACCAACCTAGATGCCCTTCAATGGATGAGTGGATAAAGAAACTGTGGTATATATATACAATGGAATATTACTCAGCCATAAAGAATGATAAAATTATGACATTTGCAGGCAAATGGATGAAATTGGAGAATATCATGCTAAGTGAGATAGGCCGATCTCAAAAAGCCAAAGGACGAATGATATCACTGATAAGTGGAGGATGACACATAATGGGGGGGAGGGAAGGGTTAGAGTTAGGGTTAGGGAGGGGGGCAAGTATGGAGGAAGGAACTACTGTATAGAGGGTAAAGAGGGGTGGGAGGGGTGGGGGGAAGGGAAAAATAACAGAATGAATCAAACAACATTGCTCTATGTAAATTTATGATTACACAAATGGTATGCCTTTACGCCATGTACAAACAGAGAAACAACATGTATCCCATTTGTTTACAATAAAAAAAATGATCAAAGAATCAAACAATGAGATCAGAGAGCAAACGCAGGCAATGAATGATCACATCAATGAGCAGTTAAAAGAGCAAATACAGGAAGCAAAAGATCATTTCAATAAAGAGATACGGATCCTGAAAAAAAAGAGAACCAAACAGATATCCTTGAAGTGAAGGAAACATTAACCCAAATTAAACACTCAATAGGAAGCATAATGAACAGGCTAGAACACTTGGAAGACAGAACCTCAGACATTGAAGAAAAATTATTTAATCTTGAAAACAAAGTTGACCAAACAGAGAAGATGGTAAGAAATCATGAGCGGGAATTATAAGACCATGTTTAAGAATTATTGGGATTGAGGAAGGCACAGAGAAACAAACCAAAGGAATGAATAATCTATTCAATGAAATAATATCAGAAAATTTTCCAAATCTGAAGAATGAAATGGAAAATCAAATACAAGAGGCTTACAGGACAACAAGTGTACAAAATCAGAAAAGATCCACACCAAGGCACATTATAATGAAAATACCTAACATACAAAATAGAGATAAAATTATAAAGAAAAGAAAAAAGAATCAGATTTCATTCAGGGGAAACCAATATGGATATCAGCAGATTTCTCAACCCCAACCCAAAGCAAAGGGCCTGTAACAACATAGTTCAAGCTCTGAGGGAAAACGGATGCCAACCAAGAATCTTATACCAAGAAAAACTTATCTTCAGATTTGATGATGAAATAAAATCCTTCCATGGTAAACAAAAGTTAAAAGCATTTACAAATAGAAAGCCAGCATTACAGAATGTTCTCAGCAAAATATTCCACAAAGAAGAAATGAAAACAACAATGTAAGTTAGCATATGGAGGAACTACCCTGAAGGAATAGCCAAATAAAGGAGAAACCAAGTCAACTTAAAAACTAAAAATAAGCCAAAATGCCCAGGAGTACAAATCATATCTCAATAATAACCCTGAATGTTAATGACCTGAACTCATCAATCAAAAGACATAGACTAGCAGATTGGATTAAAAAGAAAGACCTAACAATATGCTGCCTTCAAGAGACTCATCTCATAGAAAAAGACATCCACAGACTAAAGGTGAAAGAATGAGTAAAACCATACCAAAAACATGGCCTCAGTAAAAAAGCAGGGGTATCCATCCTTGTATCAGATAAAGCAGAATTCAAGCCAAAATTAGTTGGAAGGGATAAAGAAGGACATTTCATACTGCTTAAGGGAAGCATAAATCAGCAAGACATAACAATCATAAATATTTATGCCCCAAACAATAATGCATGCATGTATGTCAAACAAATGCTTCTCAATTCCAGGAACCAAACAGACCATAACACAGGTGAATTTAACACATCTCTCTCACCATTGTTCTTCCAAACAAAAATTGAACAAAGAAACCATACATCTCAATAACACAATTGATAATTTACACTTAAGGGACATATATAGAATATTCCAACCATCAATGAGCAAATATACTTTCTTCTCAACAGCACATGGATCCTTTTTTAAAATAGACCATACATTATGGCACAAAGCTACTTTTAGCAAATACAAAAAGATAGAGATACTACCCTATATTCTATCAGATCAAAATGGAAGGAAATTAGACATCCATGATAAAATAGAAAACAGAAACTACTACAACACCTGGAGATTAAATAATACGCTATTAAATGATGCATGGATAAAAGAAGACATCAGGGGGAAAAAATTCTTAGAGGTAGACGAGAACAAAGACACAACATATCAAAATCTCTGGGACACTATGAAAGCAGTACTAAAAGGAAAATTCATTGCATGGAGTACATTCAATAAAAGAATAAAAAGTCAAAAAATAAATGACCTAGTATAAAAGCTCAAAGTCCCAGAAAAAGAAGAACAGATTGATGTCAAAAGCAATAGAAGACAGGAAATAATTAAAATCAGACCTGAAATGAATAAAATTGAAACAAGAAGAACAATTGAAAAAATTGACAAAGCAAAAATTTGTTTCTTTGAAAAAATTAAAAAATTGATAAACCCTTAGTCACACTAACAAAGAGGAGAAAGAAAATTCAAATTAATAAAATTCATGATGAAAAAGGAAATAACACTACAGACACTATTGAAATACAAAACATAATTAGAAGCTATTTTGAAAATCTATACTACAACAAAATTAGAAAATCTTGAAGACATCAACAGGTTTCTAGAGACATATGATCCACCCAAACTGAATCTAGAGGACAAACACAATTTAAGTAGATCGAAGTATTCCGAAGTATTCCATATTCTATGACTATTTCAATAGATGCAGAAAAAGCATTTGATAAAATATAGAACCCCTTTGTACTCAAAATACTAGAAAAAAATAAGGATAGTAGGAACATTCCTCAATATTGTAAAGTCTATCTATGCTAAACCAATGACCAACATCATTCTAAATGGAGAAAAACTGAAAGCACCCCCCTAAAAATTGCAACAAGACCGGGGATGCCCTTTTTCACCACTCCTATTCAACATCGTCCTTGAAACTTTAGCCAGAGCAATTAGACAGACCAAAAAATTAAAGGGATACGAATAGGAAAAGAAGAACTCAAACTATCCCTATTTGCTGATGACATGATTCTATATTTGGAGGAACCAGAAAATTCCACCAGAAAACTTCAAGAACTCATAAATGAATTCAATGAAGTAGAAGGATATAAATCAATGCTCATAAATCTAAGGCACTTTTATCCATAAGTGATGAATCCTCTGAAAGAGAAATTAGGAAAACTACCCCATTTACAATAGCCTCAAAAAAATAAAATAATTGGGAATTGATCTAACTAAAGAGGTCAAAGACCTCTACAATAAGAACTGCAGAACACTAAAGAAAGAAATTAAAGAAAACCTTAGAAGATGGAAAGATCTCCCATGTTCTTGGATAGGCAGAACTAATATTGTCAAAATGGTCATACTACCAAAAGTGCTATACAGATTCAATGCAATTCCAATTAAAATCTCAATGACATACCTTACAGAAATAGAGCAAGCAATCATGAAATTCATCTGGAAGAATAAGAAACCCAGAATAGCTAAAGCAATCCTTAGCAGGAAGAGTGAAGCAGGGGATATCGCAATACCACAACTTCAACTATACTACAAAGCAATAGTAACAAAAACAGCATGGTATTGGCACCAAAATAGACAGGTAGATCAATGGTACAGAATAGAGGATGCAGACACAAACCCACATGAATACAGTCACCTCATACTAGACAAAGGTGCCAAAAATATGCAATGGAGAAAAGATAGCCTCTTCAACAAATGATGCTTGGAAAACGAAATCCATATGCAGCAAAATGAAACTAAATCCCTATCTCTCGCCCTGCACAAAACTCAATTCAAAATAGATCAAGGACTTAGGAATTAGACCAGAGACCCTGCATCTTATAGAAGAAAAAGTAGGTCCAAATCTTCATCATGTTGGCTTAGGATCAGACTTCCTTAACAGGACTCCCAAAGTACAAGAAATAGAAGCAGGAATCAATAACTGGGATATATTCAAACTAAAAAGCTTTTTCTCAGCAAAGGAAACAATCAACAATGTGAAAAGAGAGCCTACAGAGTGGGAAAAAATCTTTGCCACACACACTTCAGATAGAGTACTAATCTTCAGAATCTACAAAGAACTCAAAAAACTCTACACCAAGAATACAAATAACCCATTCAATAAATGGACTAAGGAAATGAGCAGACACTTCACAGAAGAAGATCTACAAGCAACCAACAGATGTATGAAAAAATGTTCAACATCTCTAGTAATTAGAGAAATGCAAATCAAAACTACATAAGATTCCATCTCGCCCCAATTAGAATGACTACTACCAAGAATAATCTCAACAATAGGTGTTGGAGAGGATGTGGAGAAAAGGTACACTCATACATTTCTGGTGGGATTCCAAATTAGTGCAGCCACTCTGGATAGCAGTGTGGAGATTCCTTAGAAAACCTGGAATGGAACCACCATTCGACCCAACTATCCCATTCCTTGGCCTATACCCAAAGGACTTAAAATCAGCATACTACACTGATGTAGCCATATCAATGTTTATAGCAGCTCAATTCACAATAGCTAGATTATGGAACCAACCTAGATGCCCTTCAGTAGATGAAGGGATAAAGAAACTGTGGTATATATATACAATGAAATATTATTCAGCCATAAAGTAGAATAAAATTATGGCATTTGCAGGTAAATGGATGCAGTTGAAGAATATCACGCTAAGTGAGATAAGCCAATCCCAAAAAGCCAAAGGCCTAATGATTTCTCTGATAAGTGGATGATGATGCATAATGGGGGTGGGAGGGAGGCAAGAATGGAGGAATGATGGAGTGTATAAAGGAAAAATAGGAGTGGGGTGGGGGTGGAGGGAAGAAAAAATAAGAGAAAGAGACAAACATCATTACCCTACGTACACGTATGATTACACAAATGGTGAGACTCTACTTTGTGTACAACACGAAACAACAGTTGTACCCCATTTGTGTACAATGAATCAAAAATTTTAAAATATATCAAAAGAAGGAAGAATATAACCCCTCTTGCTGAACCAGAAGCCAATGATATCTGGCTCCCAAGAAGCAGGGAGCCTTTGCTAACAGGGGTTGAACAGGCAAAGAAATCATAGGTATTTATTCAATGTGGACTAAAGACACTATCAAAGCCTACCTTTAGAAGATGTCATGGGGAGAGAGAACCACCTCAGTAACACCTTAAGGTTATGTCAAAGCTCCCAGCTCTCTGCTTAGAGATTCCTAGTGAGGCAGCACTGTATCAGCTGTCCTCTCTTTCTCTATTAATCAGCACGAGATGCTGGGGTTTCTTTTTCTTTTTTTCATTTTTAAGGACTTACATATACATGGAGTGTTTTCTTTGTTTGAGGGTGGGAGTAAGGGAAAACCTAAGTAAGTTCTCTTTCCCATATGTGATCAAATAGTCCATGGAAGTATTTTTAAGACAGTTATCTTTCAGAGGCACACGTGTTTTCCCCCCTCCCTGCCCTGATGAAAGATGACTCCAAATGTAATAAAATGGTCTCCAGAGGAAAAAAAGAAAGGAAGAAAAGGTTCAAAATTTCAACTGCATTTCAGTTAGAATACTATTGGCTACATAAATCATTCTATCTTATTAGAATGGAGTAATTTTTCTAAATTTAAGATTTTATAAAAATTGTTTTCAAATTGTAAATTTAAAAGGAAAAAAGATACAGAAGGTTTGTGAAGGGAAATTGACGTAAGTCTTGTGATGGGAATGAGACATAAGGCTGGTGATGGGAAATTAGATAAAAGTTTTGTGTTAGTAAGTGGTTAAAAAATGGTCTGAGCAACAAGCAGTTCTGAGTAAGTGACTAGAGGGTCTGAGCAAGTAAAGGGTAAATTTCAAAAAGTGTGTTTGTGATTAAATGGACTATAATTAGCACAGTTAAATTTATTTAATCTTTAGTGTACTGATATGAAACAAAATCTAAAACATCGATAGGCTCCTATCAAGATAATTTTCTTGTATTTGTCAGGCTTTATTACTTGGGGAAACTGAGACTTAAAGAAACTAAGGTGTGTTCCTGTCTTAAAATCTTAAATGATTACTTTGTAACTGGTTAAATGAACAACTGTTATTTAGGTTATAACGATATTATTAACACCCAAAATATATGTGACTAGGTATATGTATACATCTGAGAACTATATCTAAGCCTTGTCTAAGTGTTATGTAACAGTTTAAAGACCTGTCTTATATCTGTTTGCTTTAACTAAGTCAATTTCTGATCATTAACACTGTCTCCTAAATGTACAAGAGATTTAAGGCCATCCTTTGATTTTTGTTAACTGATGCAGACCTGTGATTATTGTTACCATACACTCTGGATTCTAAATTGTCTTAAACATAAAGCTTAGGAAAACACCTTGCCAAGTTGGTGTTCTCCAAACTGAAATCATGTGTAACCAATTTTCAGATTTGTATAGAAATTACAAATTTGGTTGGTATTTATTTATGTCATTTGATGCTTTATAGCTGGACAAAGTAACCTGGTGTCAATAAGTTATACATACAATTTTGTGTTACTCTTCACACTGGAATTGGTATGTAAATGCATTTTTAAAAGATAATAAGGAGAGCATGACCTGTTTAAAGGTGACATTGTGAAACATGGAAGCTTTCTGCCACTTTTTCCACACACAAAAAAAAGCTAAAAGTTCTCTTAGCCTTTCCTTGATTTGTGTTTCAGATATAAAGTTGTATTGTTATTTGTAGAGTCCCACCTTACCTGAGATAAGGCTCTGCCTCTCACCTTACTCCATGTTAAAATGGCTCCAAATAGGCTAGATTTCAGTTCACTTAAAGCTGTATTCAAAAGGTTAATTTTTGCTATAAAGATTACTGTGATCTCAAGCAAGAGATATAATGTATAAGTAAATGTTCGAGATCATAAAAGTCAGTTTTCTTGGTTCATAGCTAGTACAAACTAAATATGTTTTTGTTCTATTCATTTCATTTTATATTTTCCTTGCAAACTTTTCAACTGATGCCTGTTAGTGTTTTTTCAGAGATGCTACTTTGAAAGAAAAAACCTGAATTAATTTAAGATGGCATCACCTACAGAAAGGATATAATGTATATATGTATGTATATACATATATATATGTATACATTATATATAAAGTATATAATGCTGACTTCCAGTACTAATACTGACCCCAATTAAATAAAAGAGGTAACTGTAAAATCATAGGTATTAAAATCATAACCTGTTACTCCCTTTTCAAGACCAGTGAAACTGGCTTGCTGGATGTTTAAAACCAAAGACTTGAAGACCACAGTCAAGGAAGTAAAAAGGTTGAAGAAAACTCAGTCAATATGTTGGCCTTTGCCCTCTAAGGTCAGTTGGAACTCAGGGAATAACGGGATTTCTCTGGACCCTGCAACTCAGGTAAGTCACCCAATCTGCTGATCAGGGAGATCAAGAGGAGGACACTAGAGAGCAGAAAGTCAATCAGCGTACATTCGGCAAAGAGGAGGGTCATTGGAGATGGAAATGTCCCTGATGCTTCCAGGGGAAGCCACGAGGTCAACAAGACCTTGACCCTTCCTGGCGGATGACACCATTGGTAAGGGAAAGCTTAAGGAGCCAGGAGGCTTCTCACAAGTCCCCAAGAGCAATTCCTGACAAATCTCAGCTGACTCTTAAGAATAGATAAAAACATGTTGGTCTTAAACACCTAGCAGGAGAGTATAGCCTGAGCATGATCCTTCATGGACATTTCAAAAGAAAAAAAATTTTTTAATTAAAACTTAAGATGTACACTTATGTCAGCCCTACCAGAAGTAAGTAAAGCTAGAGACCATAAAAAGTGTTCTTGTGTAAAATTGCTTAATAAAAACGATCCTCAGGACCCAATGCCTGCCCCTAAGCCTACCAAGGATTTGAAGTTCCCTAAAAAGAAATGGGCGAATGAAATGGAAAAGAACCCAAATGTGGCTGCTTTGTTCTGACCGGACTCCATTCTGGGCCTGCCTGTAATGTTCTCCTTTCAGCCTCCTGAAGCTGTATCTACGTTGACAACACAAGGGAATCTTCTGGCATCCCTGACTATGACCCTGATGTATATAACAAAATGACTCTCAGAAGTGTAATCAAAACTATTTTCTCATGTAATCAAAACCTCTGCCTCAACAAGGTCTTTTCTGGTCTACATGTGCTCAGTTGTCCTTGTGGGTTTTGTAGATTTTGCCTTTATAAACTCTGTACTTCCAAAATTGGGGGCTGGGAGTTCTTTGAGCCTGCTCCCAGCCACAACTTGCTGGCATGCTCATTTTTAAAAATGTCCTTTTTGCCTTTCAACTTGGCTCAATATGTGTGGTGGTTTATAATTTTCCCACACTCCATAACAATGTCCTTTGGAGTGTCATCATCTTTTTGGTAATGAGGCCTGTCTTGGCAGTATCACTTACTTCAACGTATGGGCTCAGTGTGATCCAGTGCCTCTCAGTGTGATCCAGTGCCTCTCAGTGTGATCCATTGCCTCTCAGTGTGATCCAGTGCCTCTCAGTGTGATCCATTACCTCTCAGTGTGATCCAGTGCCTCTCAGTGTCATCCATTGCCTCTCAGTGTGATCCAGTGCCTCTCAGTGTGATCCAGTGCCTCTCAGTGTCATCCATTGCCTCTCAGTGTGATCCAGTGCCTCTCAGTGTCATCCAGTGCCTCTCAGTGTGATCCAGTGCCTCTCAGTGTCATCCAGTGCCTCTCAGTGTGATCCAGTGCCTCTCAGTGTCATCCATTGCCTCTCAGTGTGATCCAGTGCCTCTCAGTGTCATCCATTGCCTCTCAGTGTGATCCAGTGCCTCTCAGTGTCATCCAGTGCCTCTCAGTGTGATCCAGTGCCTCTCAGTGTGATCCAGTGCCTCTCAGTGTCATCCAGTGCCTCTCAGTGTGATCCAGTGCCTCTCAGAGTGATCCAGTGCCTCTCAGTGTGATCCAGTGTCTCTCAGTGTGATCCAGTGTCTCTCAGTCTGCCACTGCAGAACTTAATTGATTCATTCTTGTAGAGCTGCTATAGTTCTAGGTTTTCCTGACTCATCATTTTGGTATAGTATTCCAAGAGTGTGACCTGATGTTCCCATCTAGCCAGTCCTACTTGGTATCTAGTTATTGGTTTGGTGTTTTTGTCTTTACTATTCTGTGTGTTGAAGTACTATGAAATCTTGAACAGGGTTGCTTTTTGGGGGACGGAGCAAGTGGTGCTGTCACTTGCTGAGTTGTGGGTGTAGTTCAGCAAGATAATCTCTAACCTGTGAACTCTTAGCATCCCAGTCACTTCCCAGTATCTCTCAGACAATTGGAAAACAAGCAACAGCAACCACAGCAGTGATCAATGTGCACAGTAGAGTAAATATCTCTTGCCTACTGTGGCAGGTACTCATTGAATACCACAAACGGAGGAATACAGGGTTAGCATTTAACAACAGCAAGAGCAATAAACAGTCACTAACTAGATCTTGCATTAAAGTATACAGCAGGTGGCTACTAGGCCCTCCCAGTACTCATAACCACAACCACATGAATGGTAGGGGCAGTACTTATAGACTAAATTGTTATTTTAAAAAATGGGAAAATTAAAGCTCACTAAGAAAGAAAAATGGGGTAATTAGACAAAAGAATGTTTAAAATATTCAAAAGGTGAACAGAGGTACAGCTGGAGATTGGTAACAAGTGATGGCTCTAAAAGAGGAGTAAAAAATAACTAGAAGAAATAAAATCAATGATGATGAAACTAAACCCCTATCTCTCACCCTGCACAAAACTCAACTCAAAATGGATCAAGGACCTCGAATCAGACCAGAGACCCTGCATCTTATAGAAGAAAAATAGGTCCAAATCTTCAACATGTCGGCTTAGGATCAGACTTCCTTAACAGGACTCCCATAGCACAAGAAATAAAAGCAAGAATCAATAACTGAGATAGATTCAAACTAAAAAGCTTTCTCTCAGCAAAGGAAACTATCAGCAATGTGAAGTGAGAACCTACAGAGTGGGAGAAAATCTTTGCCACTCATACTTCAGATAGAGCACTAATTTCCAGAATGTATAAAGAACTCAAAGAAATCTACACCAAGAATACAAATAATCCAATCAACAAATGGGCTAAGGAAATGAACAGACACTTCACTGAAGAAGATCTACAAGCAATCAACAGATATATGAAAAAATGTTCAACATCTCTAGTAATAAGAGAAATGCAAATCAAATTACCCTAAGATTTAATCTCACCCCAATTAGAATGGCAATTATCAAGAACACAAGCAACAATAGGTGTTGGCGAGGATGTGGGGAAAAAGGTACACTCATACATTGCTGGTGGGGTTGCAAATTAGTGCAGCCTCTCTGGAAAGCAGTGTGGAGATTCCTCAGAAAGCTTGGAATGGACCTACCATTTGACCCAGCTATTCCACTCCTTGGCGTATACCCAAAGGACTTAAAATCAGCATAGTATAGTGATGCAGCCACATCAATGTTCATAGCTGCTCAATTTACAATAGCCAGATTGTGGAACCAACCTAGATGTCCTTCAATTGGTGAATGGATAAAGAAACTGTGGTATATATATACAATGGAATATTACTCAGCTATAAAGAATAATAAAATTATGGCATTTGCAGACAAATGGATGAAATTGGAGAATATCATGCTAAGTGAGATAAGCCAATCTCAAAAAATCAAAGGACGAATGATCTCGCTGATAAGCGGATGATGACATATAATGGGGGGTAGGAGGGGGCAAGAATGGAGGAAGGAGGGACTGTATAGAGGGAAAAGAGGGGTAGGAAGGGTGGGGGGGAGGAAAAAATAACAGAATGAGTCAAACACCATTACCCTATGTAGATGTATGATTACACAAATGGTATGCCTTTACTTCATGTACAAACAGAAACATGTATCCCATTTGTTCACAATAAAAATAAATTTTAAAAAAATGATGACCTAGACCTCATCAATGAATTCAGCAAAATAGCAGGCTATAAAATCAACATGCATAAGTCTAAATCATTTTTATACGCAAGCAACGAAACAGCTGAAAGGGAAATGAGGAAAACAACTCCATTTGCAATAGCCTCGAAAAAAAAAATAAAATACTTGGGTATCAATCTAACCAAAGAGGTAAAAGATCTCTACAATGAAAACTACAAAACATTGAAGAAAGAAATTAAGGAAGACCTTAGAAGATGGAAAGATCTCCCATGTTCTTGGATAGGCAGAATTAATATTGTCAAAATGGCCATACTACCAAAAGTGCTATACAGATTCAATGCAATTCCAATTAAAATCCCAATGACGTAACTTACAGAAATAGAGCAAGCAATCATGAAATTCATCTGAAAGAATAAGAAACCCAGAATAGCTAAAGTAATCCTTAGCAGGAAGAATGAAACAGGGGGTATCGCAATACCAGAACTTCAACTATACAAAAAGCAATAGTAACAAAAACGGCATGGTATTGGCACCAAAATAGACAAATAGATCAATGGTACAGAATAGAGGACACGGACACAAACCCAAATAAATACAATTTTCTCATACTAGACAAAGGTGCCAAAAATATGCAATGGAGAAAAGATAGCCTCTTCAACAAATGGTGCTGGGAAAACTGGAAATCCATAAGCAACAGAATGAAACTAAACCCCTATCTCTCACCCTGCACAAAACTCAACTCACAATGGATCAAGGACCTTGAAATCAGACCAGAGACCCTGCATCTTATAGAAGAATAAGTAGGTCCAAATCTTCACCTTGTTGGCTTAGGATCAGACTTCCTTAACAGGACTCCCATAGCACAAGAAATAAAAGCAAGAATCAACAACTGGGATAGATTCAAACTAAATAGCTTTCTCTCAGCAAAGGAAACTATCAGCAATGGGAAGAAAGAGCCTACAGAGTGGGAGAAAATCTTTGCCACTCATACTTCAGATAGAGCATTAATTTCCAGAATATATAAAGAACTCAAAAAACTCTACACCAAGAATACAAATAACCCAATCAACAAATGGGCTAAGGATATGAACATACGCTTCACAGAAGAAGATGTACAAGCAATCAACAAACATATGAAAAATGTTCACCATCTTTTAATAAGAGAAATGCAAATCAAAACTACACTAAGATTCCATCTCACCCCAATTAGAATAGTGATTATCAAGAATACAAGCAACAATAGGTGTTGGAGAGGATGTGGGGAAAAAGGTACACTCATACATTGCTGGTGGGACTGCAAATTAGTGCAGCCACTCTGGAAAGCAGTGTAGAGATTCCTTAGAAAACTTGGAATGGACCTACCATTTGACCCAGCTATCCCACTCCTTGGCCTATACCCAAAGGACATAAAATCAGCATACTACAGAGATACAGCCACATCAATGTTCATAGCTGCTCAATTCACAATAGCCAGACTGTGGAACCAAACCTAGATGCCCTTCAATTGATGAATGAATGAAGAAACTGTGATATATATATATATATATATATACACACACACACACAATGGAATATTACTCAGCTATAAAGAATAATAAAATTATGGCATTTGCAGGCAAATGGATGAAATTGGAGAATATCATGCTACATGTGATAAGCCAATCTCAAAAATCCAAAAGAGGAATGATCTCACTGATAAGCGGATGATGACACGTAATGGGGGTGGGAGGGGGGCAAGAATGGAGAAAGGAGGGACTGTATAGAGGAAAAAGAGAGGTGGGAGGGGTGGGGGGAGGAAAAAAATAACAGAATGAATCAAACATCATTACTCTATGTAAATGTATGAATATGCAAATGGTATGCTATTACTCCATGTACAAACAGAAACAACATGTATCCCATTTGTTTACAATAAAAATAAATTTAACAAAATAATGAGAAAGACAGATATGTGAATTTGGCTATTGAAGAGAGGAGAGAGGAGAAGGAGAGACTAAAGCAGGGAGCCCAAACAGACAAAAAGTCAAACCAAAACACATAAACAAGGCATGTGAATTCTAAACAAGGCAAACTAACAAAGAGTTGAAGGAAAAATTTAAAAGAAAATATTAGAAATAAGAAATAAGAAGGAGGAAATTATACAATGTATATCATCATTTTTTCTCTTCATTATATCTTCTTTTTAAACCCACATACATTCACATTCACACTTAATGGATAAAGGATAAAAGAAGAAAAAAAAGGAAGAAAGACATCTTAATGAAAAATGAAGGAAAAAAATGAAAGGATGTCTCTGCTGGGTGATCAAAACTGTTGAGAAGAATGGATGTTAGTGTCCTCTGCTATACTGTCTTTACCTGGGTACCCCTTAGAGGGAGAAGGGGCTGGAGGTTCCCGACCAGATGGAGTGGTCTGGAACCAAAGCTGGTTGTAATGGCTTGAAGTTTGCCCCATCTCAAAGTTAGGACAGGATGAGAAGCAATGATGGTTGGGGTTTCAGCCATGAAAGCTGGGTAGATGCAGTCCCAGGGTGGGGCTGAGGCAGAGTTCTAAGTGAGAAGTTCGGGTAGCTCTCCTTGAGTTCTGACTGACCTTTCAAACGTGGTCTGAGGTATTTGCTGTAGAGAGAGTAGTTCCACCCACCCTGTTGCTGGGCAGATGCTGATCTCTCCTGGGTGTCTGGATGGGGGTAGGGGGTGCCTGGGAACTCCATTTTTCTTCTCCCACACTCCACCACCCACGAATGTGGTCTTCCCAGGATTAGACCCTGAGCACAAGTGTGTCCACCTGTCCAATTTCTGGGTTCCCTTTGGTTAATCGTGCAAGCTGCCTCATCGAAAGGAAAAATGAGCGGCACTCCACTCCATATCCCCAACCTGAGTCCCCCTGGGTGCAACTCTTTCTCTGCCTGCCTCAGTCATACCCCACTAGGAGGACACTTTTTTTCTTTTATTTTTACAGACTGCATTTTGATTCATTGTACACAAATGGGGCACAACTTCTCATTTCTATGGTTGTGCACAATATAGATTCACACCATTCATTTCATCATTCATGTACACAGGGCAACAATGTCCATCTCATTCCACTATCTTTCCCTCTCCCAACCCCTACCCCTCCATTTCCCTCTACAAAATTAGAAGGATACTTAATCTATAGCAGGTGCATGCTGTGACAGTTGACTAAAGCTTGTTATGAACTCCCCGGCTCCTGCAGCAGAAAGCCATATAAGGGACTGGAAGATTGGAGCCAAAGGGGTCTGGGCTAGAAGCATGTGGATGGATGTATGGGAGTGACATAAAGTGTGAAGATTTCTGCATTACACATTAACGGCCCCCCAAAATCTCAGAAAGTGTCCACTATAAGGAAGCATTGAACAACCAAGTAGACAAAATAACTATGGTATCCAATCTTTGCCAAAAGCTATTCCAAAAACTGGTAAGGAGGGCCTATGAACATGGTGATTGTGTATATTAGTTGTTGTTGTGTAACAAGTTACTGTAAATAGGGCATCATAAAGCAGCACAAACTTATTAGCTCACAGTTCTGAAGGCAAAAAGTTCAGCATGTGTTCACTGCATTGTCTGGTTAGGGTCCAATGACATTGCAGTCAAGGTATTGACAGACTAGGCTCTTACCTCTACCTATAGAATCTGGGGAGAATTAAACAGGAATCTCTTCAAACAAAGCTTGTTCAACTAACCCTTATCTTCTTAGCCCCTTTCCATGATTAGCCAAGTTCCTTGTCTTGTGTTATGGTTTGGATGTGAGGTGTCCCCCAAAAGCTCACATGTGAGACAATGAAGGAAAGAAAATTCAGAGGAGAAATGATTGGGTTGTAAGAGTCTTAACTCAATCAGTGAATTAATCCCTGATGGGATTAACTGAAGTGGTAGGGTGTGGCTGGAGGAAGTGGGAATTGGGGCGTGGTTATGGGTATATATTTGTACCTGGAGAGTGGAGTGTCTCTCTCTCTCTCCTTCCTGGTCACCGTGATGTGAGCTGCTTCTCTCTCCAGCCATGATGTTCAACCTCACCTTGAGCCCTGAGGAATGGAACTGGCCTTCTGTGACTAAGACCTCTGAAACCATGAGCCCTCATTAAACCTTTCCTCCTTTACAGTTGTTCTGGTTGGGTCCTTTTAGTCACAGCAGTAAAAAAGCTAAGACATCTTGAATACCATAGTATATGGTATTCAAAATTCACTACTCTTTTTTGAAATAACATATTAGCATTTGGCTCTAACTGCTTCTTTGGGCCTTCTCTCTCCTGAAGAGATTCCCATGCAAAGGCAGAAACTACATTCTTTTCTCCTGTTGATCTATCGAATGTTAATTTTGTACTTAGGACCTGCTAAATACCCTGCAAGGTAAAATTTTCCATCCCTATACTACCATTTGGGGAAACTGAATAAATGATACATGGGGCTTCTGTATCTTTTTGGTGAATTTATGATTATTTCAAACTAAAAAGAAGAGAGAAAATCTGTAATGTTACCATGTTGACATAGATAATTGAATTCATCCTATGCACTGTAACTTTAAATTGTTTTCATCAATGTCTGCCTTTATATTTTTTGCCTTCATCCTTGCGCTATCTTTGGTTTTCTGAGTTGATTTTTCAAATTTCTAAAGATGAACACTTAGTGTATTAATTTTTGTATGTCCCTTTTCTCTCTCTTAAAACTGTAAGGTTACGAATTAATGGCTAAATACAGCTTTTGCTTATTCCAATGGTAACAAATCAAAAAGAGTGATTTCTCCCATTTTATCCTTATTCAAAATCATTTTTCTACTCTATATAGATTTCAAACAAGTTCATATAAATCCATCAAAGTTCTTGTGTGCATTTAATTGTGTTAAAGTTACAGATCAGTTTGAGGAAAGATGACTTCTTTATTATTTTGAGTCTTTCAATTCATGAACATGGTATGTATCTCCAATTATTTACATAGTAATTGATTTTTCATCAGTATTTTGTACTTTTTAGAATACAAGTACTGTGCAAATTAAGTATTTTTGAGTGACTGTAGATATTATTATGTTTTAAAGTATTATTTCTTCAGGTTTATTGCTAATATGTAGAAATATTAAAAATAATTTTCATATGTATATTAACCTTGCAGAACTTGCTTATTAATTCTAGGAGGGTATGTTTGGGTAGATTTTTGGTGATTTTTCTGCATAGACCATTGTTTCATCTACAAGGAGAGACAATTTCTCTCCTTGTTATTTCTCCCCTACTAACATGAGTGCCTTTTTATTTTTTTTATCTTGATTTGATATGCTGGTTAGAATTTCTAGTAATCTGTTGAACAAAAGTATTGAGAACAGATATACTTACTTGTTCCTAATATTGTAAGGAAGACACTCAATCTTTTACAGTTAAATATAACATCAGCTGTAGGTTTTTCTAGAGTCTTAATCAAGCTGAGAAAGTGGTCTTCCTACTTATAATTTGCTGAGAATTTTTATTATGAATATGTGTTGAATTTCACCAAATGATTTTTCTGCATCTATTTATTTGATCACATGACTTTTTCTCATTTTATCTGCTTACATGGTGAATTGCCTTGGCTTATTATTTTCAATGAATAAGATATTTTTAGAGTGGTTTTAGTTTTACATAAAAATTGAGCAGAAACTATTTTTTGTAGCTACTATAAATAGCTTTTTTGTTTATGTCAAATAATTTAATACTGACATATATTAATACCACAAAATTTAAATTTTTTAAGTGAGCATTATAATTAGACACAATAGTGGGGTTCATTTTGACATAATCATACAAGAATTGAATATGATTTGCTGCATTTCGGTCTCCACTACTTTCTCCTCCCCTCTCCTCCTCCCTACCCTATTCCCCTTCCTCAGCTCTGCTGGTCTTCCTTCTCTTTATTTATTTTTTTTTAGTTTGTGCTTTATAGATATACATAAAGGTGGAATTCACTATGGAATATTCATATATGTACATAGAATAGTTTTGTCAATTTCATTTCACAGTTCCTCCCTTTTCCTGTCCCTCCTCCCTCCCCCTCATTCTCTCTCCTCTGCTCCACTGATCTCCCTTCTCTTTTCATGGGATTCTCCCTCTTTCCTTAATTTTCTCTAGCTTCTGCATATGCGAGAAAATATTTCACCCTCAGCTTTCATTTAGCATGATGTTCTCCATTCCATCCATTTACCAGCAAGTAACAAAATTTCATTCTTCTTATGACAGAGTAAAACTCCATTCTGTATATATACCACATTTTCTTTATCCATTCATCTGTTGATGGACACTTGGGCAGGTTCCATAACTTGACTCAAATTCTGTGAATCCCACTTGACCATAGTGCATAATATTTTGAATGTGTTATTGTATTTGGTTTCTAGTATTTTTTTGAAAATTTTTGTGTCTCTTTTCATCAAGATATTTGTATACTATTTTATATTGGCCTATAGTTTCCTTTTTTGTTGTGCCCTTATCTGGTTTGCTTAACAAAGTAATTCTGGCCTTACAGAATATGTTTGGAAGAATTCCTTCCTATCCCATTTTTTGGGATAACAAGGGGAATTGATAGGAGACAAAATGCTTGACACTGGAATGGGCGACTATTTTTTGGAAAAGACTCCCAAAGCACAAGAAACAAAAGCAAAAATGGAATCACATTCAACTAAAAGGCTTCTGCACATCAAAGGAAGCAACCAACAGAGACAACTTACAGAGAAAGTATTTGCAAGCTGCAATTGAACAAAGGGTTGATATCTAGAACTTAGGAGGAACTCCAATAACTCAATAACAAAACTAAATAAATAACACAAAAAGTGGACGGTAGATCTCAATAGATATTTCTTAAAAGAATACATACAAATGGCTAACAGGAACATGAAAAAAAATGTTCAACATCACTCATCATCAGGTAAATGTAAATCAAAACCACAGTGAGATGTCATTTTACCCTAGTAAGATTATCAAAAAGACATCCTAGCAAGTGCCAGCAAGGATGTGGAGAAAAGGGCACCCTTGCACACCACTGGTAGGAATGTAAGTCAGTTCAGCCATTATGGAAAGCAGTATGTAGTTTCCTTAAAAAATTAAAACTGTATTTACGATATGATCCAGCAACCCCACTGCCGGGTATCTGTTTAAGGAAATGAAACCAGTATGTTGAAGAGACATCTGCCTCCTGCACTTATGGCAGCACTATTCACAATATCAAAAAATGGGAAAATCCTACGTGTTCATCAACTGATGAACACATAAAGAAAATGTGGCATATATACACAGTGGAGTACTGTCAGCTATAAAAACAAATGATATCCTCTCATTTGTGATAACACGGGTAGAACTAGAGATCGTTATGTTGAGTGAAATAATCCAGGCACAGAAAGACAGGCATTCTCTGATCCTACACATGTGTGGAATCTAGAAAAGTTCATCTCATCAAACTTGAGAACACAACGGGGGGTACCTGAGCCTGGGGCAACTTGGGGTGAAGGCTGGGGAAAGTTCGACCAGCAGTTACTGAGATACAACTAGATAAGAGCGAGACGTTCTGGTGTACTGTTGTGCGGTAGAATGACTATAGATAACAATAATATATACAGTCCATTTCAAAATGCTAGAAGAAAGGATTTTGAAGGTTTTTTTACCATGATGAAATGATATTTGAGGAGATAAATGTTTAACCTGATTTAAAAATTGCACAACATTTACATCTACCAAAACATTACATGGTACACCATTAATATTTGTAATATTTAGGTTTTCATATAGAAGTTAAAAATAAATTTCAAAAAGAGCATATAGTTACATCACATGGTTGGAATATGCTTAACTTTTAAGAAAATGCCGATCTGTCTTCCAAATGAACCATTTTGTAGTCCTACCAGTGATGAAGGAGAGTTCCTGGAGTTTCATCTCCTTGCTAGAATTTAAGATTATCAGTGTTTCAAATGAAGCCATCCTAACAGGTGTGTAGTGGTATCTTATCTGTCGTGGTGTTCCACTGTGGTTTTAATTTGCAGTTCCCTGATGACGTATGATGTTGGGCTTCTTTTCATCTGCTCATTTACTTGCATGCATTCTCTCTGGTCAGGTGTCTATTCACATCTATCACCCATTTTTATCTATTTGCAAATTGTGTTGTTTCATTTGAATTTTAGAAGTGCTTGTATTACTCAGCTACCAATGCTGAAAATATGCTTTGCAAATGTTTTCTTGCAATCTTAAGTTTTTAACTTTAAGAAAACTTATTTATTGTTTCTTTCATACACTGTGCTTTTGCTATCCTAAGATTTTTTCACCAAATCCAGGTCACGAGACTTTCTAGACATTTCAGTTTTTCACCTCATATTTAGGTCTAGGGTGTGCTTAGAGTTAATTTTTGTGAAAGCTGTAAGCTCTAGATCTAGATTCAGTTTTTCCATGTGGATGTTCAGTTGTTCCAGCATTTTTTTCTTGGAAATATTATACTTTTTCATTGGCTTTCCAGAGTCTTGGAAGCAGCCAAAAGTGGAACATCGTGAGTTTCAGTGAGGGATGATATGAAGCTAAATTCCCATCCTCTGACCCCTTCTCCATAGGAAACTTTCTCCTTAAAACTGACTCCTCCCCCACTGATCCTCTGGGTCTCAAGCTCCATCTAACTTATCTCTGAAAGCTCAAGAGAGGCACATCGGAATTTCACTGTCTGTATCCACTTTCTGTCCTTGGTTATGTCCTAACTGTGTGACTTTAGGCAGCTTCCTTAAACTTCCTCTGAGTCTGTGAACTAATTCTTAACATGATGTCATCAAATCCCCTGACAGGTTGGTTCATAGGGCTGAATGTGCTCATGCATAAGGGGTTTTATGAGGGTGAAATGTGTCCTCCCAAAAGGTCAAAGTCCTAACCCCCAGGGTCCTGCTGCATGACCTTATTTGAGCACAGGGTCATGGAAGATGTGAAGATGAGGCCATTCTGGAGAAGGGCGGATTCCCGATCCAATATGACTGGTGCCCTTATAACAAGGTGGCCAGACAGGGAGAATGCTATGTGATGTGAAGTCATGCAGCTCAAAGCCCAGGATTGCCAGATTTCCAGCAATCCCAGGAGCGAGGAAGAGGCACAGAAGAATTCCCCTTTGTGTTTCAAATGCCATAACCCTGCCTATACCTTGATTTTGAACTCCTAGGTTTCAGAAATGTGAGAGAATATATGTGTGTGTTTAAACCCACCCGATTTGTTATTTTGCTTTCGTAGCCCTGAAAAATTAGTACAAGGCGCAGTAGCTCAGGGTCTGGCCCAACCCAGGCTGTTGGTGTTGGCTATTGTCACCATGGCAATAACAGGTAGGGACGTGTGTGTGTGTGTGTGTGTGTGTGTGTGTGTGTGTGAATTAATTTAAGAAATGTAGCGATCCTGGACTGATGTACACAAATGCCCAGATTGTGCACTGCTCAGGATCCTACTTATGGAGATTTGCATCACCTCATCAGAGCGGGCAGGGGATTCTGAAAATGCTTAGCTGGGTCTTACAGCCGATCACAGATTCATCAGAGCAACTCCCCCATGGAAACCCATGGCAGAATATGCAATCATATCCTTCTGTTAGGGAGCAGTCAGGCATGGATGGAGGGAGCGTCAGGTTAAGGGAATGATTCTACACAACAGCCCACTGTGCTGACCCCCACATGCTTTCTTTTCCAAGAATAAATTCACAGGCAGCCCTGCCTGGCCAAAGTGGATAGGATATATCACATTCCTCAGAAAACTATCAGTTAACTATAGGAGAAATGCAGGCAAAAATATTGTTGATAAGAGGAATCCAAGTTACCCTGAAGGGGGAGACTTTTGTGACCAGATCCTGAAACTCCGGGAGATAAGGCTAGTTCTCCCTAACCATGAAATATGTAAGAATATATGGTGAAGAATCCAATTAGAATTGATCAGCAAGGGCAAAGGTGACATAGAGTTGCCATGGCAGCTGGGACTTGAAAATCTGATGGTCTCTTGTTGTCAGTCAAAAGTCAAGAGGTGGACCTGCGCAGGACTCTCTGGAAACTTCTCTGGAATACCCCAGAAACCTGGAGTGCAGGAGAAGCACATTGTCCTTCTCCTCTCAGAGAGAACCCACTCTCTTCCATGAGAGTGTCCCCTTTCCCTTTTCCCAGCCTTTCAATAAACTCCTTCCTGTTACTCTGAGCAACATGTCTGAAATCTTTCTGACTTGATCACAAGAATCAGGGTTTGAAGGCAGGGGGGGGGACCTTCACGTGGTCTCAGTTTCTTGGAAGGCCCCAGCTCTGTAACACTTACACAGACATCTGTGCATGAACACACTCCTACTCATGGTTATATGCAGATTCAAATTTCTGGCATTATCAGAAAGCGTTTGTCTCCCTCACACACATCGAGAGGCCTATTCTAGTTCCCCAGATTGACTCTGAGTCAGACACCTGGCCTTCTCTGATAGAGGCACAGGTGGTGACTGCCTGGTTTTCAAGTTGTGCATAACTAGGCCAGAGTGTGGATAAATGTGTTGCTTTATTCAAGGAAGTGATGACGTTTTAAAATCTCCTCCAAAGACTATGGGCACAGATGTGTTCAAGTATTTGCTAGGCACTTCTCTTCTGTGAGACCTCACATAGTGACTTAAACTTTCTAAGCCTCTGCCATGTCACATTTAAAATGGGCATGCAGGAAAAAAATCAAAAATTCAAAACTCAAAGTCTGTTGCCTACTGAATGTATACCACTTTTCCACCAACGTAAAATTAAAAAATTGTAAGTCAAGCCACTTTAAGTCAGAGACATCTGTGTATTAAGAGGCCCAAGAGCAAAGTAACAATTAAAATTTAAAGTATACACCCTAAATGGCCAACCATAGCAAATGGTTAGTTATATTACCATTACCAGGTATTACCAGAAAGTGGTCAAAGTAAATGATTACAAAAAACAAATAAAGTGGGCATGAACACAGTTCCCGTTCACGTGGGTTTTTGAGTATTAAGTCGGAGGGTTGTGTGACGCTGTTAGCTCAGAGCTGACAAAGAATGCTTGCTGAAAAGAATAGCTGTTATTATTATCGTTTATATTATTGTTATTATTACTACTGCTACTATTACTACTTCCACTGCATAGTGTAAGACTTCCCTTCCTCTCATCGAGCTCTGAGGGACCGTGTCTAGGAAGGTGGGTGGTCCACTCTGATTCTTCTCCCTCTTCTTTCCAACTTGCCCCTTACTTTCCTTCCAATCTCCCTTTCACGGAACCCTACCTTCCCCTCATCCCCATGACCCAGCCCCAGCTCAGCGGGCCAGGAAGCTCATGGTGTAGCTCCTCGGAATTGTGGCAAAACCCACGAGTTTAGGAGACACGTCTATGTCCTGGGGTGCCTGCGGGGACTTGAAGCGGAAGTTCTGCAAGATGGTGGTGAGGAAGAGAAAGAGCTCCATTCTAGCCAGGCCTTCTCCGAAACAGTACCGCTTTCCTGAGGAGGAGAGGAGGGAGGGGTGGAGGTGAAGTCCACTCTGACTGCAGCCTTGCCTCGGTACCAGTCCCTGCTGAGTTCTCCCAGGGAGGAAAGGCTGCAGTTGTGGTCCAGGAGACCTTCAGGGAAGGCAACACACCTCTCTGAGCCTCATTTTCCCTTGTACATGAAGTGGGGTGATCTATACCAGCCTGTAGCAATGGGAAGCTTAAGTGCTCCTTCCCCCACCGCCCGCCACATACATTCTCAAATATGACAGCTAAGCTGTTGTCTCCTAAGAATCTGAAGATGTTGTTGTGTGACTGCAGGAATATTTCTGACTCACTCTGATTCTTCATTTTCCCCATCTCTAAATGAGATTTTATCATCCCTTCCCTTTCCCCTGGGTGCAGATATAGAGGTCTTGTTAGTTCTGGGAGTTGCAGTTGCTTGGTTTCAGGGTAGATTCCAAGAGGGACTTTAGAGCTGGACTGCACTTAGAGACGGAAGCTGGGATGAGCATCCCCTGGTGGTGTGAGCCGGGGCCTGTCAGCCAGCAGGGGTCTCTTACCAAGAGAAAAAGGCACAAACGCATCGCTCTTCTTAAACTGCCCCTTGTCATCCAGGAAGTGCTGGGGGTTGAAATCTTCAGGGTTAGAGAAGAACTTGGGGTCTCTCAGCACAGAGCCCAGCATAGGGAACACTTCTGTGTCCTGACAGAAGGAAGAAAGGGGTGGGTAAGATGGTTTGAAGAAGAGTGTGTTAAAACTCCCCAGTCACTGAAGACAGGGTGCCCCACCAGAAGGAAAATGGGAGGAGTGGGAATAGGGGTCTTCTGAGGGAGGAGACAGGAAGTTAATGTCCCTGAGACAGGAAGTGTGGGGAATGTGGGGGTTCATGCTCTCTGAAGTAGGAAGTTTAAGGGATAAAGGGTCTTTGCCTCCTGGGACAGGATGTTGGGGGATGTGCAGTTCATATCTCTCAAGGCTGGAGGTTGGGGGGAACATGGAGGTTCATATGCCCTGAGACAGGAGATTTGGGAAATATGGGATTTGTGTCTCTCAAGGCAGAATGTATGGGGGACGTGAGATTCCTGTCTTTAAAGCAGGAGGTCTAGGGAAATGAAATTTGTGTCTTTTGGGACAGAAAGGTTGGGAGACATAGGGTTGGTTCTCCTGAGACAGAAAGTTTGAGGACACATAGGACACAGGAGTCTCTGAATGGGAAGACTCAAGGGACACAGTGGTTGTGTAATTCTTTGATTGAGGGTGTGGGTCAGGGACTGGAAAACTTTTGATAGGGATGAGGTACTAGGGTCCCAGGGAGTGGCTCAGAGGTCCTTCTCAGCTGGGCAGGGCAGCACCTTGGGGATGAAAAAGTCCCGAAACTTGGTGTCCTTGATGACTTTCCGAGCCAGGCCCATGGGAATCATGTCTCCAAATCTTTGGATCTCATGGATCACTGCCTCTGTGTAGGGCATCTTGGCTCGATCTTCAAACTTGGGCTGCCGGTTCCTGCCAATCACCTGGTCAATCTCCTCATGGAGCTTGGCTGAGACAAAAGGGAGAATGTTTAGGT
This sequence comes from Sciurus vulgaris, assembly GCF_902686455.1. Classification (NCBI taxonomy): domain Eukaryota; kingdom Metazoa; phylum Chordata; class Mammalia; order Rodentia; family Sciuridae; genus Sciurus; species Sciurus vulgaris. Next base: position 51,577,283 of record NC_136478.1, on the reverse strand, counting down.
ATCCAGGGGCTGAATAACAGGGATGATAATTCAAACATGTAATGACATGCACCTATATGAATGACAAGCACCTATATGACAAGACCACTTCAAACAATCAGTGGCCACATACATTGTGGGAGCAGGGTCCTGTTAACTTGATTGTACCAGAGTCATATGGGAGCTGCAAGTCAGGGGTCTTAGGTGGTTCCTGGGGAAGCCAGCAGTGGGCACTTAGTGGGCTCAGCAGAATTTGCCAACCCGTTCACACACTTCCAATATCTTAATAGTTACTAATGCTTATCAGCTGAATATCCCCCTGTGTCTGCATATCAGGCCTCTCTGAGGTCCAGGGACCTGAGAGATGTGGGATTATTAAATTCCCTGTCCCCTCCAGCCTTACCCTCCACATCTGGGTGCTTCATGAGAAGCAGGAAACCATAGCGCAGGGTCGTGCTGACCGTTTCTGTGCCGGCAAAGAAGAGGTTCAGTGTGGTCAGCACCAGGTTCTTCATGTAGAACTCTGTGTTGGGATTATTTTTATCCTGAAAGGAGAGAGGCCTTTAGACCACATCCACTCATCTTCCTTTTGGGGTCCTTCTAAGGTTTTTCCTTGGACCCATCTCTCTTAGGTGCAGATCTAACATGAGAAGAGGGGATCTAGATTTGCCAGGCTCTGTCCAGGTTCCAGGTCTTTGTGTAAACTTCTGGTTTTGCCCAAAATGCTCTTCTCATGTTCTTTGACCTGATGACTATTCTTTAATGACAATGTCAGTTTTCACTTTTTCAATTATAGGGTATTTAGATAGAGAGAGACTAAGAAAGACAGGCAGAGATATGAAGATGGAGTGAATCAGTGAGAATTAGAGACAGGTTTTTAGGCAAAGAATCTTAGGCAACAGCATTCTGTTCCTGCCTCCAAACATCTTGAAGTCTTTGGAGGATCTCCTTCCTTGATCCTTTGAATGTCAGACTCCATAAAGCCCCATCTCTTTTCTGTGCAGAAGAGAGACTGTCATGCAATTGGGGGTGAGGTCTTTCAATGTCACATTGTAAAGTCAATCACCTGTCCGTTTGAGTGTGACTGATGACCAGAGTATAAAACATCAGACAGTTTGGTAGCTGAAAGCACCTGCCATAGATTCAGAGAGACACCGTTTTGAGCTAGGGTCAACTGTTTCCTTGCTGTGTGACCTCAGGCAAGTTATTTACACTCTCTGGGTTGCAGTCTACTCCTTTGTAAGCTTGTTCAAGAGCTATTGTGGATATGCACTTACATAAGAACTTAAAATAATGCCTTGTACAGGGCAATACTGGAGAGGTGATTGCTATTATGATTTGCATGCACACGTTCTGCTGTGCATAAGGGCTTGGTAGATGGGCTTGGGACAGTGGGGATTATGATGAGGGAGGCTTATTTGGGCCTGATTTCCCTCTGCCTGGTTTTGGACCTCCCCACCCTGGCTGCTGGTTGCACCTCCTGCATGCGGATGAGAAAGGAGTCGATGAAGTCCCGTGGGGAGTTGGGATCCAGGGTGCGCTGGTTCTGCTCCACCTTCTTGGTTATAAAGTCCTCAAGGCCCTGCAGCTCCTTAAAGGCCTGTTGCTGTGGTCCTGGCAGGTGCTTCATCACTGAGGAGAACATCTCATAGAGCTAGCAGGTATGGAAAGAGAAAGCAAAGACAAGACAGCTGTCAGTGGGCAGCACCCAATGGGAGTGGGACCTGTCTAGAGGTGAGCAAGGCACGGGGATCAGGGCAGCTATCCAGGTGTTTAGGTTGGGCTGAAAGGCAGCATAAAGCTGAGTTTTCCTGTGAGTTAAGTATGAGGGTGATTGTCTAAGAATTTAGGGGAGATGATTGGAGCATACATGTAAGTTCCAGATTCAGGTGAGGTTGGGTTAGAAGACTTGTAGTTGAGATTGTCAGGTGGGACTTTATGGGGTGGGAGGAGCCTGTTAGGTGTTTGGGGATTCAGGCAACCTCAGCTGGAGACAGCGGTTTATATACTTACAGTATCTGAATTGGGAGCTTCTAACTAGGTGTTCAGGCATTAAAGTAATGCTGATGTTCAGGTGGCAAAGTGATGATATCCAAATGGGCTACACAGAAGGACCCCTTTAGGTATGTGAGTGAGTTGTGTCAGATGATACTTATTTAGATATTTAGGGAACATTCTGTCCCCAATATTTGGAATCTTGGTTGTGGTGCCTGTCCCAAGTATTCAGGTAATTCAGTGGACAGAGTAGGGAGCACCTGTCTAAATAGTCCAGTGGGCTGGCTTGGGACACCTTTGTAGAGGTGAAACAGTGTTGGTGGCCTGGATTTTGCAGCACCGGGTGTTCAGGCATCTAGGAGGGAACTGAAGTGGTCATTTGGCAGGTATTAAAATATTAAGAAGAGTTGGGTGGGGAGCCTCTGCTAGAGATGAAGGCAAATTGGGCTGAGGCCATGGGTGAGAGAGCTGATTGAAGGCATTTGTATTTCCTGCAGGCTCTGGTTTGGGGACATCTGTTGAGTTATATAGGTGTTCTTGGAAACTATATTGGGCACTTGTCTCTTGTCCTGGGTCCTAACACTGCTGTTCAGTTATCCAATATCAGGGCTGGTTTTTGTCAATGGAGGAGGATGGCAGTTTGGGACCGGTTGCCCAGAGGGGTGGGACTGGAACAAGTTACCTGCCCGGTGGAGGTAGCTGTGAACTGGAAGCTTCCCAACATCATGCGCAACAGTGACAGGAACTCTTTGTCCTCGTAGTCAAAGCGGTCACCAAAGACAATGGAGCTAATGACATTGGAGACCGTCCGGCTCAGGTAGAAAGTAGGATCTATGAAGGCTCCTGGGGGTGGGGAGACAGGTGGGAATGGTAGACCGGGATTGGAAAAGAGCCAGGTGGGCATTCTTATGCCAGTCTGAGAACCTGAAGAGAGTACTGGAGTAGTGAGTCCAGTTCCCAGAACTGGGACCACAGACACCCTTTCCTGACCTCGTCCCCATCCCGCAACGCAACGTGGGATTTCCCTTTACTCCCGACCTCCTCCAGGACTCCCAGCTCACCACAGGTGTCGCGGAACGCCTGGATGAGGAAGCCCGCCTCCTCCTGGATGCGCTCCTCGATACCGCGCTTGCCCACGCCAAAGTCCCGCAGGGTGGTGATGGAGAAGCGCCGCAACTGCTTGGAGCGCTCCCCGTTGCCGAACGCTACACCTGGGGTGATGAGTACAGTAGCAGGAGGAAGTTGGCCAGAAGGGAGGGGACAGGCACCCCGAAGAGGGTACCCAAAAGTTAGGGGATGCCCATACAGGGAGGGAGTAGAACAATGGGTGCAGAGCTAGAGGGCTGCGCAAAAAGAGAGGTATGGATTGCAACTTAGAAGGAGAAGATCAAAAAACTAGAAAGAAAAATCCATCAGACAGGTGCAGAAAACACTCTACACCCCAGTGGAGCCAAGGAAGGGCAGAGGGAAGGGCGAGGGGGCAGATAAGAGAAAGGAAAAGTGAGATTGAGGAAACCTGGAGGAGGGAATTAAAATGGTGAGGGGTTCTCAATTGGAAGAGACAAAACATAGGCAGAGATGAAAAGAGGTCTGGAGAGAGGAGAGATTGTCAGCAGGGGAGGGAGGCATGGGGATTTGGAAGAGTCACTGTGACAGTGTGACTGATGAAGAAGAAGGGAGGAGAGAAGGAGAGAGGATCAACGGGCAGCACAGAAGCTGAGGATGACAACATCGAGGTGTTAAGAAATGCATCCATCCAGAGAGAGGAGAGATATCTAGTGAGAGAACAGGAAGATAGGTAGAGAGAAGCAGGGACAAACAGGGACCCGGGAGGTTTAACACAGGTGGAGTCCAACACAGGGAGAGGCAGCAGTGAGCAGGGATGTGAGAAGACCAGACAGAGGGCTCTGCACAACCTTGAGGGGCAGTGACTCAGGGGCAGGCTGGGGAAACTGAGGCCACCAAGTTAACCTGGCCACCTTCCCCCAGGTGCTGTCCACTTACCATAGCCTTGGAAGAGCCAGTCAAAGGTGGCTTGCTGGCCCCGCCCACTGAACTCCTCAGCCTGATCCACCAGCGCCTCCTTCACGGTATCGTACCCGCACAGCACCACCACCCGGCGAGTCCCCAAGTAGATGGTGAACACGGGGCCATAGTGCTTGCTCAGCTGATGGGGGTGGGAGGGAGTGGTGAGAGGGGGCTCGTTCCAGGACTTGGTCCGGTTCCCTCATGTCGGGGGCTGGGATGTATTTCTCCCAGTGTCTGACACCCAGATGATAGAACATCCCAAAGTCTGCCTTTCCTGGCTAGGTCCTGGCTTCCCAACACAAAATTCTCCTCTCCTAAAACTCCAACTCATCAGGTTCAATCCACAAAGCCCTGGTGAAACTGGGAAGTCCCTGTGCCCACCCCATTCCAGCCATCTCCCTGGATGGCGGCACCTTCATGAGGCAGTTGTACATCTGCTCCGTGTCCAGCTGCAGGTAGTTCCCAATGAAGGGCAGTGGAGTGGGTCCGGGAGGCAGCTTCCCCCGGAGCTTCCTCTGCCTCCAGACAGACATCAACACCATTACACTGACGCAGGTCAGCAAAGCCACCAGAAGCAGCCCTGAGGCCAGCATTGTGGCAGAGAGGATGACAGGCAGGTAGTGATGGCTGGGATGGTGTACCTTTATACTGTTGGGATCAAAGGCTGACCTTTGGTCCTGATTACATAACTGTCTCTTTTCTCCTTCCAGCTACACTGCCCCCCCCACCATGCACCCTACCAGTTTGGAACACAGCCAGCAAGCCAGGAAGAGGGGGCCTCTGAGCAGATTAACAGGGAGTAGACTTCTGGATTGGATTTGTGACACCTGAGAAGGAAGTACCCCAGGACTAAGGATTGCCAAGGTGTGGGGTCAGCAGATAAATTTCGGAACAGAGTGCTTTGGGATATCTGTATACCAGAACTTCTGAGTTTTGGGTGTGGGGTGGCAGAATTAAAAGGGTCCCAGAGGTATGGATTTTTTTAAGGTCAGAAGGAAAGAATCCTAGGGTCTGGATTTCACTGGAGAAAGGCAGGATGTGTGTTGGTGGATTGGCGGTTATTTTGGTGAGGAGGGGCATAAGTTTAAGGGTTATAGATTTGCATGGCTTGAGATGAGGAAGGACCCAGAGCTGGGAGTGGAGTTCCTGAGAGGAAAGTCCAGCAGGGTTCTGGAGTGAGCACCTGAGCCCAGGTGTTGACCTGATGGCTTTGGCTGTGTTCTGTCTGTGTATCTCCTTATCTTTTATTGGTTCTTTCTAGTTAAACATAACACTGGGATTCATTTTGACATAATTATAAAAGCATGGAATATAATCTGTTCTAATTCAGTCCCCAGAACTTCCCCTGTCTCTCCACTTCTCCCTCCCCCATTCCCTTCCCTTTACTAGTCTTTCTGCTCTTAAAGTTTTTTTTTAATTAGTGTCTTATGAATGTACATGTGGGTGAGAGTCACTGTGGTATATTCTTATATGTACATAACAACCAGGAATGGAACCACCATATGACCCAGTTATCACACTCCTTAGCAAAGATCCAAAAGATTTAAAATCAGCATACTACAGTGACCAGCCACATTAATGTTGATAGCAGCAAAATTCTCAATAACCAGCTATGGAGCCAACCTAGGTGCCCTTCAAAAGATTAATGGATAAAGAAAATGTGGTATATATATATATATACACAGTGGAGTATTACTCAGCCATAAAGAAGAATGACTTTATGGCATTTGCTGGTACATGGATGGACCTGGAGACTATGACTATCATGCTAAGACAATCATGAAATTAGCCAGTCCCAAAAAGTCAGAGGTAGAATGTTTTCTCTGATATGAAGAAGCTAATCCAATATAAGTGGGGCAAGGGGAATAAAAAAGTAGAAGAAAGATCAATGGAATAGCTGAAGGGGGTGCAGGGAAGGGAGAAGGGATGGGATAAGGCAAGAGAGTGAGTGCAGTGAATCTGACCTAACTTTCCTGTGTGCTGGCTTTTGACACCCAAACTCATCATGGGAACCTCAAGGTGAGGCCAGGATGGGGAAAACAGAATTAGCTCCTCCAGGCCTGGGAACGGGGTAGAAGACCAGAGTCACATTTCAGTGGAACTTTGCAGAGAACTGGGGAAGAGTAACTCAGAGTCACAGCTGACAGAGACTCTGGCCAGGTCTTGAGAAACAGTCATTGCAACAAGAACATAAAGGTAAATGCCTCCAGTTCCCTGGGTTCTCATGTACAAAGAGCCCCACTGGAGTCCTGCCTTGGTCCCTCGGGAAGCCCAGTGGTTTACTGTGTCATTTCTATCATTATTGTTGTTTTACTATGCACACTTCCCATTTTACCTAGGGGTGTACTGAGGACAGACACTGGATGAACGTGAAGCATCCACACAAGAACCTGAGGCCAGAGGCCCATCTACCCTGCTCTGCCTTCTCCATTTCCCCTTTCTGGACTTTGGTTTAGTGGATGGGGAATATCCAGGATGTGAAGGTCATAGCTGAGGATGCATTAAGTCTCTTTTAGGAGTGATTCCTGGTTTTTCAGGGACTGTCAATAAAGTCCAGTGTGGGCCCCGTGACGCCGAGAGTGGGCACAGAGAAGGGATGAGTGGTCCTGCTGTCCTTCCCTCATTGAAATTTCCCTTTCCAATAAGGACAGTGACCCTTGGGGAACTCGTCGAATTCCAAGAAGAGGGAGTCTATGTTTGCATGATCTTTCAAATCTTTGTGACGAGGGGGACAGCTCATCATCGACCTCACTGAGGGCACCAGGGTGGTAAGTGGTGGAGCTGGATTTGAATTCTCTCCCCTTCTGCCTTCCTTGCCTGACCCAGCCTACCCTGGGGGCCAAGTGAGGACCAAGCATGGCAGAAGGTGGGTGCTGAGACTGGCATCAGCAGCAGCTGGTGCATGGATTATACTTGCAGGTTCAGGTGTCAGTATCTGGTAGGTCCTGGATTGGAGGAAGGCATCAGGTTAACATTGAGATTGCCCCCAGATAAACACTAGGGTGGCATTTAACTTGACAACAAGAGAAGATTAGAACCTCTTCTGGTACCAAGGGGGCTCTGAGAGTAGACCCAGGTGGTCGTTTAGTTGACTTCAGGAGAGAGGACGGGTAGAGGACCAACCATAGAGGCTCTAAGGTTGGTCCCAGCAGATTCTGACTTTGCATTAGGTAGGAGCTGAGATTGGTCCTGTCTGGGTTTGGGATTGGCCTCAGCTAAATCCCGGGAGCGGGGCCAATGGGGCACCTGGCAGGCTTTGATGGTTGTACCTTCCGAGTTGCGCCCTTCTCCAGGCCCTCTACCATGGGCCAGTGGAGCTGGGTGAGGTTGGCACTCCCAGGACTGGTATTTTGCTCAATCTCTTTTAGGCTGCCCGTCATGTGGGGAGGGAACAAAGAAGAAAGGAAAGTTGTTTGTTGATTTTGGAGGGGGAAGAGGTGGGGAGGAGGATTAGCACAGGCTTGTCAGGTACCAGTCCCCCTAATCCTGATTACCAGCCTGCACCTGGGCTGGCCCCAGGCCTGGACCCCTCCCCACCTCCCCAGCCCTGCCTTTTTTTTTTTCCTTGAGAAGGAGGGAGGGAGATGTTTGGAAATTGTGTTTCTCAATGAAGTTGACCCAGGGAAGGGCCATGAATGTTCAAACAGGCAGGCATGAGCTATCCAGGGAGCAGATGGGAGTGTCAGAAGGGGAGCAGTATTTGTGTTTGCTCTTGTTGATTTCCACGGGCTAAAGGAAGTCACATGGGAGTGGCACGTGCCTTGGCAATGTCTTATGACAGGTTTATAGAGCAAGCTAGTGGTAAACCCCGAGAAAATCCCTTCCCTTTGCCCCAGCAAGTTTCCCTTTCTGGAAAGATGAATTCCTATCTAGATGAATTATGAAGTTAAGACCTGGACTAGAATCCTAACCTCTGTCTTCGTTGAGTGACCTTGAACAGGTGACTCCTTTGAGCCTTGTGGGGTCAAGGACAGCAACTACCTCTCAGGCTATTTGGTGAGGAGTGCATGAGCTAATGCATGTTTCATACAAAGCAGAAAATGCTCAATAAATATCAGCTATCTTCACTGGTTGTTACTAGACCTTAGTAATCTGCAGAATAAAAGATGTGAATGGGAAGGCTGGGGCTGGGGCTCAGTGGCAGAGCCCTTGCCTGGCATGTGTGAGGCACTGAGTTCCATCCTCAGCACCACAGAAAAATAAATAAATAAAATAAAGGCATTTTTTTAAAGATATATTAAAAGTTAAAAAAAAAAAAAGATATGAATGGGAGTTTCTCTCAGCCCTATCTTGGCTTTTACACTCTAGCCCAACGTTCCCAAAGCTTTTCCTTGGAGAAAAGGGGAAGTGAGACAGAGCTTTTATAGAACCCTCCCCATGCTCCCTCCCCATCCTTTTCTCTGTACATCCAAGCTTTAAACCCTGGAGCCCTGCATAGGAAATGGACCTTCAGGACAGATAGTGCTCTGTGAGGCAGAGTCTGAGAAGGGCAGATGAGCTTCAGGTTCTGAGCGTGCACAGGTTCTGTCTGTCTTCCTTTATATCTCACGTTCACCCATCTGTTCCTTCCTTCTTCCCTGCAGGCCAGACTTCCCTGCAGACTTTCTGTGTGTCTCTGGCTATCTGCATGTTGGTATCATTTTATACAGAGGGTTCTCTCTGTATAAAACATGACAGACAGCTGCCTCTGTCTGTCATGTTCATCCTCATCTGTGTATTTCTGGGTGCATGCTTGGAGTTTGTGTGCATATGTTTCAGCACATCCAGGTTGATTGACGTATGCATGCGCCAGTCTTCATGGGCTCTGTGTTCGTGTGTAACAAGTGGGTATCTGGTTAGCGTCTGCATGTGCTCATTTGTGCAAGACTCTGATGGGGGTGTATTCCTAGGCTGGTGTGCCTGAATGCTTGCCAGTCTCTGCCTCTGTGTGTGTTAAATACACATGTGCTTTGGGAGACAGCATTTAGGGGGTGTCTACTGTGTGTATTTTGTGTCCGACCTGGTGCATGGCTGTGCTTCCATGTTGGTCTATACAGAAGGACAAGTGGGTGACCACCCAAGTGTATGGCATGTGTGTGTTCTTGTGTATGTATGCAGGCACGTGGACCTTGTTGTATACACGTGAACATCTGACATCTGCCTGTGCTTGTCTGTGTTTGGATTGAAATGTAATCCTGGCTTGGCTTCATTTCTCTTTTTGAGAAAACAAATAATTCCTGTATTTTGAGAGTGTTTACATCCCTCAGTTTTCAAGAGTCAGGTTGAAAAGACTTCCTGGGACAGGTGTGTCTTAGAGTCTTCCCAAGGCTGGTTACTTCCCACTGGATAAGTTTAAATATCCTCTCAGAAAATTCTCATTCCCACGGTATCACCACCAACCTCCCAAGCCATTCAATACATTGAACAGAATCATTCAACCAGCCTTTACTGATGCATGTCAGCTCCATGACGAGTCTTACCAAGTGACCAGAGAGCCCTGGGCCCTGCTTCCCTCACACTGACTCCCAAGAGGAAGACAGACCCAGAGCTCAGAATGGGCTGTGCTGGGGTGGGACAGACAGAGGGGTCCAGACAGGATGGGGAAAGCACAGGTGTCTGTAGGAACCCGGAAATATAACCTGATCCCACCTCATGGACTTAGGATAGGCTGTTAAGAGGGCTGAGAAGGGATTTTCCATGGACAGGTTGGGAGGTTGTGTTCCAGGCAGAAGACAGTGCATGTGAGGGCCTGGGTGCAGGGATGAGTGGAATTAGACCTTAGAAGTCTGGGCTCCTGTTTGTGGATAGGGCTGTGGCCATCGGCAGGAGCCTGACCACACGGAGCCATATGCAACTTGGTGAGGCGTGTAGACTTCATCTTGAGGCAGTGGGGAGTCACAGGAAGGTGGTATTCAACCAGGGGAATAAAATGGTCAGATTGGTGTTTCAGAAAGATTCTTCACCTTTTGGGAGAGGACTATACTGAAGGCTGAAAAACGAGTTAGTGTCTGCTGCAGCATCTGTGGGAGGGCGGGTGGGGCCGGAGAGAGCGTGGGAGGGAGAACTGAAGTGACCTGGCTGAGCGGGTGAGGGCAGGGAGGTGCTCCAGCACGGGGGAGACCGTCCTGTCATCAACGAATTTGGTGACACAGGTCAGGAGCAGATCTCAATAGGGAGGTGACGGAGTCGGCTTCAGGTGCGCCGGTGAACAAGACACAGTCCCTGCTTGGGGCTTTCCTAGAGGAGTGGGAAAGCAGACCCAGAAAAATGGAAGTCCTTGGGATTCTGTCATTATTCTTTAGTAATCATTAGGGGTAATTTGCTGCTTAGAGCTGAGGCTTGGGAAGGCTTCCTAGAGGAGATGCAAACTGGGTCTTACAGGATAAATTCTCCAGGTAGGGGAAGAAAAGGGAGCAGTCCCGGCAAGAGACTCACACACCAAGCCTGTACATATGGGGTGGAACAGAACCAAGGTGTTTGACGGCTAGCCCCAGCTTGGCGCATGCGCACACTCCTGCTCACTGCTAACCTTGTCCTGGGCTTCCTACGCGCCCCCAGGCCTCGCCCAATCCAGAATTCTCGGGAAAAACCTCACTCAGGCCAAATACACCTGAAATCTATGATCCTGTCCCAGATGAGAGTATTCCTATCCCCCATCTCCTCTTAAAAACTGAGAAACTGAGATGAGATAACATAAAACCAGTCATTTTAAAGTCAGCAGCATTCACAGCGTTGTACAACCACCATCTTAATCTAATTTCAAAAGATCTTTTTTTAATTTTTTTTTTTATTTTCACAGACTGTATTTTGATTCATTGTACACAAATGGGGTACAACTTTTCATTTCTATGGTTGTGCATGATGTAGATTCATACCATTCATGTAATCATACATGTACATGGGGTAGTGATGTCTGTCTCATTCCATTTTTCATACCCCCCTCCCTCTCATTTCCTTCTATATAATCTAAAGTTCCTCCATTCTTCTCTCACTCCCCACCCTCATTATATATAATCGTCCACTTATCAGGGAAAACATTCAGACATTGGTCTTTTGGGATTGGTTTATTTCACGTAGCATGATATTCTCCAATTCCATCCATTTATCTGTAAATACCATAATATTATTCTTCTTTATGGCTGAATAGTATTCCATTGTGTAGATATATCACAGTTTCTTTATCCATTCATCTGTTGAAGGGCATCTAGGTTGGTTCCACAATCTAGCTATTGTGAATTGAGCTGCTATAAACATTGATGTGGCTGCATTACTATAGTGTGCTAATTTTAAGTCCTTTACAGAAGAATATATACAGAAAATTAATAAATACATGAAAAAGTGTTCATCATCTCTAGTAATTAGAGAAATGCAAATGAAAGCCACCCTAAGATTTCATCTTACTCCAATTAGAATGGCTATTATCAAGAACACAAACAATAATAGATGTTGGCATGGATGTGGGGAAAAGGCACATTTTTACATTGCTGGTGGAGTTGCAAATTGGTGCAGCCACTCTGGAAAGCAGTGTGGTGATTCCTCAGAAAACTTGAAATGGACCCACCTTTTTTTTTTAATTTTTTTATTGTAAACAAATGGGATACATGTTGTTTCTCTGTTTGTACATGAGTAACAGCATACCATTTGTGTAGTCATACATTTACATAGGGTCATGATGTTTGAATCATTCTGTTATTTTTTCCTTCCCCCCACCCCTCCAACCCCTCTTTTCCCTCTGTAGAGTCCTTCCTTCCTCCATGCTTTCCCCCCTCCCTAACCCTAACTCTAACCCTAACACTAACCCTTCCCTCCCCCCATTATGTGTCATCATCCACTTATTAGCAATATCATTTGTCCTTGGTTTTTTGAGATTGGCTTATCTCACTTAGCATGATATCCGACAATTTCATCCATTTGCCTGCAAATGCCATAATTTTATCATTCTTTATGGATGAGTAATATTCCATTGTATATATATATATATACCACAGTTTCTTTATCCATTCATCCATTGAAGGACATCTAGGTTGGTTCCACAGTCTGGCTATTGTGAATTGAGCAGCTATGAACATTGATGTGGCTGTATCTCTCTAGTATGCTGATTTCAAGTCCTTTGGGTATAGGCCAAGGAGTGGGATAGCTGGGTCAAATGGTGGTTCCATTCCAAGTATTCTAAGGAATCCCCACACTGCTTTTCAGAGTGGCTGCACTAAATTGCAGCCCCACCAGCAATGTATGAATGTACCTTTCTCCCCACATCCTTGCCAACACCTGTTGTTGCTTGGATTCTTGATAATCGCCATTCTAATTGGGGTGAGATGGAATCTTAGGGTGGTTTTGATTTGCATTTCTCTTATTACTAGAGATGTTGAACATTTTTCCATGTTTGTTTATTGCTTATAGATCTTCTTCTGTGAAGTGTCTATTCATTTCCTTAGCCCACTTGTCGATTGGCTTATTTGTATTCTTGGTGTAGAGTTTTTTGAGTTCTTTATAGATTCTGGAGATTAGTGCTCTATCTGAAGTATGATTGGCAAAGATATTCTCCCACTCTGTAGGCTCTTTCTTCCCATTGCTGACAGTTTCCTTTGCTGAGAGAAAGCTTTCTAGTTTGAATCTATCCCAGTGGTTGATTCTAGCTTTTATTTCTTGTGCTATGGGAGTCCTGTTAAGGAAGTCTGGTCAGAAGCCGACATGTTGAAGATCTGGACCTACTTTTTCTTCTATAATCTGCAGGGTCTCTGGTCTGATTCCGAGGTCCTTAATCCATTTTGAGTTTAGTTTCCTGCATGATGAAAGATATGGGTTGAGTTTCATTCTGTTACATATGGATTTCCAATTCTCCCAGCACCATTTGTTGAAGAGGCTATCTTTTCTCCATTGCATATTTTTGGCACCTTTGTCTAGTATGAGAAAATTGTATTTATTTGGGTTTGTGTCCATGTCCTCTATTCTGTACCATTGATCTACCTTTCCATTTTGGTACCAATACCATGCCGTTTTTGTTACTATTGCTTTGTAGTAGAGTTGAAGATCTGGTATTGCAATACCCCCTGTTTCACTCTTCCTGCTAAGGATTGCTTTAGCTATTCTGGGTTTCTTATTCTTTCAGATGAATTTCATGATTGCTTGCTCTATATCTGTAAGGTACATCATTGGGATTTTAATTGGAATTGCATTGAATTTGTATGGCACTTTAGGTAGTATGGCCATTTTGACAATATTAATTCGGCCTATCCAAGAACATGGGAGATCTTTCCATCTTCTAAGGTTTTCTTTAATTTCTTTCTTTAGTGTTCTGTAGTTCTCATTGTAGAGGTCTTTCACCTCTTTTGTGAGATTGATTCCCAAGTATTTTATTTTTTTCGAGGCTATTGTGAATGGGGTAGTTTTCCTAATTTCTCTTTCTGAAGATTCATCACTTATGTATAAAAATGCGTTGGATTTATGGGTATTGATCTTGTAACCTGCTACTTTACTGAATTCACTTATGAGTTCTAAGAGTTTTCTGGTGGAAGTTCCAGGTTCCTCTAAATATAGAATCATGTCATCAGCGAACAGGGAAGTTTGAGTTCTTCTTTTCCAATTCGTATCCCTTTAATTTCTTTGGTTTGTCTAATTGCTCTGGCTAGAGTCTCAAGAACGATGTTGAATAGAAGTGGTGAAAGAGGGCATCCTGGCCTTGTTCCAGTTTTTAGGGGGAATGCTTTCAGTTTTTCACCATTTAGAATGGTATTAGCCATGGGCTTACCATAAATGGCCTTTACATTGTTAAGGAATGTTCCCACGATCCCTAATTTTTCTAGTGTTTTGAGCATGAAGGGGTGCTGTATTTTATCAAATGCTTTTTCTACATCGATTGAAATAATCATGTGAATCTTGACTTTAAGTCTTTTGATATGGTGAATTACATTTATTGATTTCCTGATGTTGAACCAACCTTGTGTCCCTGGGATGAAACCCACTTGACCATGGTGCACTATCTTTTTAATATTTTTTTGTATGCGATTTGCTAAAATTTTGTTGAGAATTTTTGCATCGATGTTCATTAAGGATATTGGTCGGAAATTTTCTTTCCTCAATGAGTCTCTGTCTGGTTTAAGTGTCAGGGTGATATTGGCTTCATAGAATGAGTTTGGGAGGGTTCCCTCCTCTTCTATTTTATGGAATACTTTGAGAAGTATTGGAATGAGCTCTCCTTTAAAGGTTTTGTAGAACTCGACTGAGAACCCATCTGGTCCCGGACTTTTCTTTGTTGGTAGGCTTTTGATGACTTCTATTTCAGTACTTGAAATTGGTCTATTTAAATTGTGTATGTCCTCCTCGTTCAGTTTAGGCAATTCATATGTCTCTAGAAACCTGTTGATGTCTTTGAAATTTTCTATTTTGTTGGAGTATAGATTTTCAAAATAGCTTCTAATTATGTTTTGTATTTCAATCCTGTCTGTTGTGATATTTCCTTGTTCATTCCGAATTTTAGTGATTTGGGTTTTCTCTCATCTTCTCTTTGTTAGTGTGGCTACAGGTTTATCAATTTTGTTTATTTTTTCAAAGAACCAACTATTTATTTTGTCAATTTTTTGTATTGTTTCTTTTGTTTCAATTTCATTGATTTCAGCTCTGAGTTTAACTATTTCCTGTCTTCTACTACTTTTGGTGCTGTCTGTTCTTCTTTTTCTAGGGCTTTGAGCTGTAGTGTTAGGTCGTTTATTTGTTGAGTTTTACTTCTTTTATCAAATGTGCTCCATGAAATAAATTTCCCGCTAAGTACTGCTTTCATAGTGTCCCAAAGATTTTGATATGATCTTTCTTTGTTCTCATTTACCTCTAAGAATTTTTTAATTTCCTTCCTAATATCTTCTGTTATCCATTCATCATATAATAGCATATTGTTTAATCTCCAGGTGTTGGAGTAGTTTCTGCTTTTTACTCTTTCATTTATTTCTAACTTCAATCCATTATGATCTGATAGAATACATGCTAGTGTCTCTATCTTCTTGTATTTGCTAACATTAGCTTTGTGGCATAATATATGGTCTATTTTAGAGAAGGATCCATGTGCTGCTGAGAAGAAAGTGTATTCGATCTTGGTTGGATGGTATATTCTATAAATGTCCGTTAAGTCTAAATTATTGATTGTGTTATTGAGATCTATGGTTTCTTTGCTCAATTTTTGTTTGGAAGATCTGTCCAGTGGTGAGAGAGGTGTGCTAAAATCACCTAGTATTATTGTGTTATGGTCTATTTGGTTTCTGAAATTGAGAAAGATTTGTTTGACATACAATGATGAGCCACTGTTTGGGGCACTGATGTTTATGATTGTTATATCTTGCTGATTTATGCTTCCCTTAAGCAGTATGAAATGTCCTTCTTTATCCCTTCGGACTAACTTTGGCTTGAAGTCCACATTATCTGAAATGAGGATGGATACTCTAGCTTTTTTGCTGAGTCCATGTGCATGGTATGTTTTTCCCCATCCTTTCACCTTTAGTCTATGGGTATCTCTTTCTATGAGGTGAGTCTCTTGCAGGCAACATATTGTTGGATCTTTCTTTTTAATCCAATCTGTCAGTCTATGTCTTTTGATTGATGAATTCAGGCCATTAAACATTCAGGGTTATTATTGAAATATGATTTGGTTTCCCAGTCATTTGGTTAATTTTTAAAATTTTATTTATTTATTTATTTATTTATTTATTTGACATGACTTGATTCCTCCTTTATTTGACAATTCCTTTAGGATAATTCCTCCCTTTGCTGATTTGCTTCTTTGTTTTTCATCTCTTCCTCATGGAATATTTTGCTGAGAATGTTCTGTAGTGCTGGCTTTCTTTTTGTAAATTCTTTTAGCTTTTGTTTATCATGGAAGGATTTTATTTCATCGTCAAATTTGAAGGTAAGTTTTGCTGGGTATAAGATTCTTGGTTGGCATCCATTTTCCTTCAGAGCTTGAAAAATGTTGTTCCAGGCCCTTCCAGCTTTTAGGGTCTGGAGTGAAAAATCTGCTGATATCCGTATTGGTTTTCCCCTGAATGTAATTTGGTTCTTTTCTCTCACAGCCTTTAAAATTCTGTCTTTATTTTGTATGTTAGGTATTTTCATTATAATGTGCCTTGGTGTGGGTCTGTTGTAATTTTGTGTATTTGGAGTCCTATAAGCCTCTTGAACTTGATTTTCCATTTCATTCTTCAGATTTGGGAAATTTTCTGATATTATTTCATTGAATAGATTGTTCATTCCTTTGGTTTGTTTCTCTGAGCCTTCCTCAATCCCAATAATTCTTAAATTTGGCCTTTTCATGACATCCCATAGTTCTTGGAGATTCTGTTCATGATTTCTTACCATCTTCTCTGTTTGGTCAACTTTGTTTTCAAGGTTAAATATTTTGTCTTCAATGTCAGAGGTTCTGTCTTCCAGGTGTTCTATCCTACTGGATATGCTTTCTATGGAGTTCTTAATTTGGTTTATTGTTTCCTTCATTTCAAGGATTTCTCTTTGGGTTTTTTTCAATATCTCTAACTCTTTATTGAAATTATCTTTTGCTTCCTGTATTTGCTCTTTTAACTGTCAATTGGTGAGATCATTCAATGCCTGCATTTGCTCTTTCATGTCATCATTCAGTGTGTGCATTTGCTCTTTCATCTCATCGTTTGCTTCCCTGATCATTTTAATTATGTACATTCTGAACTCCTTTTCTGTCATTTCTTCTGCCATGCTGTCATTGGGTTTTATTGATGTAACATCTAGATTTGTTTGGGGCATTTTCTTTCCTTGTTTTCTCATATTGTTGAGGTATCAGTGGACCGCAGAGATATTGCAGATTTCCTCTATTGACTTACAATTTCCCTGAAGATTTCTATATATATCCCCTCTTAGCCTTCAGTAGGCTGAAGTCTTGGAGGAAGTTGATAGCGCGGTGCTCCACAAGGGAGCTGCCTCTCTAGGAGTGGTGGCCTTCAGGTGGGGTATATTCCCTGCTAGTGGGCAGAGGTGCCTCCACTTGTTGACCAATGGTCATCCAAAGGGGAACTAGGCTGCAGACTGAGGTAAGGCCTGTTTGGGCCTGTGTCTCTGGTTTTACTGTCCTTGTGGGGAAACCTCACCTTGTGGGGAGGTCTCACTGGTCAGTTCCCCTCCTAGAGGTTCCCCTCAATTTACAGCTACCGCCTGGGCTGGGCTGCCTTCCTCTGCAAAGTTCCCAGGGGCCCGGCCCTACCTCCTGGGCCTGGGAGCCTCACCCTTCACAGATGAATCTCCTTAGGCTGCCCCTCCTCAGATAATCTGCCCGCAGGACTGGAACCTTTGCTCAGCCCCTAAACGTGTCTCTGTGCGGCTCTTCCACCAAGAAGCCTCCTAGATCTTGGGACCCTGCTCTGCACCTGATCCCCTGGCTATGCGGCCCCTCCTCTGAGCTGCCACCTGGGGCCCCGTACAATCGCTCTGCGTCCCAGAGACCCGCCGCACGCCTCTTCCTCCAGACACTCCTAGTGTCCTGGTGCGGTCACTAGGAGTCCAAGCAACTCACTGCCCGCCTCCTCCTCCCGCCAACCACCTGTAGCCCTGGGCAATCAATCACTCCGAGTCGAAATGACCCGCCCCGTTCCTCCTCCTCCTCCAGGTAACCCCCCGGGTGTTCAGGAGCGGTTGCTCTGAGTGGCTCTGAATCCACGTGACCCGCTGCATGCCTCCTCCAGATAGTCGCCCAGAGCTCTGGTGCAGCCACTCAAGACCAAGCAACCCACCGCGCTCCTCCTCCAGGCAGCCCCCCAGTGTTCAGGAGTGGTCGCTTTGAGTCCAAACAACTCACCACTCACCTCCTCCTCTGAGCAGCTGCCTGGAGCTCTAATGCAGTCACTGAGAGTCCCAACGACCTGCCAAGCTCCTCCTCCTACTCCTCCGGGCCGGCCCCGGTGTTCAGAAGCGGTCGCTCTGAGTCCAAATAGCTCGCTGCGCAGCTCCTCCTCTGGCAACCGCCTGTAGCTCTGGTATAGTCACTCCGAATCCAAGCGGCCACACTCCTCCTCCTCCTCCTCAGGGCAGGCCCCGGCGTTCAGGAGTGGTCGCTCTGAGTCCACACAGCTCCCCTTGCTGCTCCTCCCCTGGGCAGCCACCGGAGCCACTCAGTTGCTCCGAGTCCCAGCGCTGTGCTGAGCGGCCTCCTCTACGACACTCCCAGTTGTCCGAGTTCACTGCTCCAGCGGGGGGAGGGGTGTCTCGCCAGGCAGCTCTACTTCACAAAGTTCCCTGCATTCGGGACTACCGCCCCCTCCGGGATGCCTCCCCAATGGGAGAGACTCACCCGGCTGCTTTGAGTTGGTCCCAAGTCTCTCAATATCTCCTCTTTTGAATCCTGAGTCCTGGAGCAACATGAAATGCAGCCACCCTCTAGTCCGCCATCTTGAAAAAACCTCCTGGACCCACCTTTTGACTCATTATCCCACTCCTCAGTTTATACCCAAGTGAAGATCTTAAGCAAGCCTCTTGTTTTATTTTTTAAATGTAATTACTAATGCACATTAATTATACAAACAAGCGGGTTTCACTGTGAATTTCCATATGTATGTAAGTCATGATGTCCACCCTCTCCTCTACGCTCTCTTGCTCTCCCCTTTCTCCCTATGCCCCCAGGTCCCCTTTCCTTTCCCCTTCCCTAATAGTCTCTCTTCTTTCTTCTTTATCTCCGCATGTAAGAGAAAACATGATGTTTCTGTCTTTCTGTGTTTGGCTTGTCTTACTTAAAATGATGCCCTCCAGTTTCATCCATTTTCCTGAAAATAGCATAATTTCTTTCCTCTTTATGGCTGAACAGTATTCCATTGTATAAAGTATATATCATACTTTCTTTGTCCCTTCATTTGTTGATGAGCACCTAGGCTGATTGTGTATCCTAGCTATTGTGAATACTGCCACAATAAACATGGATATGCAGGCTTCTCTTTTGTATGCTGACCTCCTTTCTTTCAGATAAATACCCAGGGGCTGTGTAGCTGGATCATACAGAAGCTCTACTTTCAGTTCTTCAAGGAACTTCTACTTGGTTTTCCATAGTGGCTTTGCTAATTTACATTCCTACAAACATCGTTTAAGGGTTCCTTTTCTCTACATTCTTGTGAGCATTTTATTTTTAAGTAATAGTCATTCTGCCTGGTGTGAGATGAAATCTCAATATAGTTTGGATTTGCAGTTCCCTAATGGCTAGTGTTATTTAGCATTTTTAATATATTTATTAGCCATTTGTACTTCTTCTTTTGAGAAGTCTGTTCAGGTCATTTGTTCTTTTTTATTATATTACTTGTTCTTTTATTTTTAAGGTTTTTTATTTTCTTATGTATTCTGGGTATCAATAATCTGCCCGACGATTATCTGGCAAAGATTTTCTCCCATTCTGTAGAGTGTCTCTTCATTCTCTTGCATGTTTCCTTTGCTGTGCAGAGATTTTAATATGCTGTAATACCATTTGCCAATTCTTGCTTGTTTCCTGGAATTTGGGAGTCCTATTCAGGAATTCGTTGCCTGTGTCCGTATCTTGAAGTGCTTCCTCTGTGTCTTCTTCTAGATCATTTCAGGACTTAAGTTTACGTCTTTGATCCATTTTGAGTTTATTTTTGAACTGGGTGAGAGATGAAGGTCTAGTTTCAATCTTCTAACATATGTACATACAGTTTTCTCAGAACCATGTCTTCTCTCCAATGTATGTTTTTGGTGTCTTTGTTAAGAATCAGTTGACTGTAGGTCTGTGGGTTAATTTCTGGGCCCTCTCTTCTGTTCCGTTGGTCTACGTGTCTGTTTTAGGCCAATACCGTGTTGTTTTTACTGTATGGCTCTGTAGTGTATTTTGAAGTCAGCTACTGTGATGCCTCCAGCATTCTGGTTTTGCTGAGGATTGCTTTGGGTATTTGGAATCTTTTGTGCCTCCCTGTGAATTTTAGGATTGTTCTTTCCAGTTTTGTGGATAACGTCATTGGTATTTTCATGAAGCTTGCATTGAATCTGCAGATCACTTCTCGTACTTTGACAATTTTGGCAATGTTAGTTTTCCCAATCCATGAACGTGGGAGGTCTTTTCATCATCTAGTGTCTTCTACAGTTACTTTCTTCACTAATTTATAATTTTCTTTCTAGAAGTATTTCACCTTCTTATTCAGGTTTATTCCTTCTTGTTGTTGATTGTTGAGGTTATTGTGAAATGGGTTGCTCTCCTGATTTCTTTCTCAGTGAGTTCATTATTGGTGTATAGGAAGGCTACTGATGGTACATGTTGGTTTTGTGTCCTGATCCTCTGCTGGATTCACCTGTCAGTCCTAAAAGTCTTTTGGTGGCATCTTTAGGGTTTTCTATGGCTAGAATCATATCACCTGTGAACAGGGATAATTTGATTTCCTCCTTTGAAATTTGCATCCCTTTTATTTCTTTCTTTTGCTTAATCACTCTGGCTAAAAATTTAAGTTATATTGAATAACTGGTGAGAGTGGACACCCTTGTTTTCTTCCTGATTTTAGAAGTGCTTTCAGTTTCCTCCCATTCAGTATAACATTGGTTGTGAATCTGTTATGCATAGCCTTTGTTAGGTTGAGATATGATCCTTCTCTACCGAATTTATTCAGGGCTTTTATCATGAAGAGATTTTTGGATTTTATCAAAGGATTTTTCTGCATCTATTGAAATGATCCTGTGATTTTTATCCCAGATTCTATTGATTGATTCACACATGTTGAACCATCCTTCTCTCCCAGGAAGGAAACCAACTTGACATATTGAATCCTCTTTTCAAGTATTTTATTAAAGATTTTTGCATCCCTATTCATCACAGATATTGGTCTGTGACTTCCTTTCTTCTGTTGTTTCCTTATCAGGTTTTGATAGTAGAGTAATACTAGCTTCAAAGAATGAGTTTGGTTGGAAGACTTCCTCCATTTCTATTTCATAAAATAGTTTGAGGAACATTAAAAGTCTTGTTAAGCCAGGAGTGGTGGTACACTCTAAGTACCAGAGACTCAGGAGGCTGAGGCACCAGGATTGCAAGTTCAAGGTCAGCCTCAGCAACTTTGCAAGAACCTAGGCAACTTAGTGAGACCCTGTCTCAAAAAATAAAAAATAAAAAGGTCTGAGGATGTGGCTCAGTGGCTAAGCACCCCTAGATTCAATCTCGGTACCAAAGGGGGGAAAAAAAGTCTGATGAAACTCTAATGCTCTATTTAAAAAATAAAATAAATTAAAACAATCAATAAAAATACAATCTGGTAAAATTCAGTGGTGAATCCATCTGGTCCTGAGCTTTGTTTTGTTGGTAGACTATTACTACTTAATTCTCATTTCTTGTCACTGAGCTATTTAGATTTTTTTTATATCCTCTTGGTTTGATTTTGGTAGATCAGATGTGTCAAAAAATTGTTTGGACTTTTCAATTTATTGGTATATTTTTCCCCAAATATTCTGGACTTTTCAATTTATTGGTATATGGGGTTTTTTTTCCAAATATTCCCTAATGTTTCTGTGAATTTCATGGTATATGTTGTCATGTCCCCTTTGTCATCTCTAATTTTATTTATTTGTATTTCCTCTCTCTTTGTTAGTTTAGCTAAGGGTTTGTCATTTTGTTTATCTTTCTGAAGAATCAATTCTTCATTTAATTAACTCTTTGTATGGTTCTTTTAGTCTCTATTGCATTAATTTCAGCTCTAATATTTATTATTTCTTTCCTTCTACCACCTTTGGGTTTGGTGTGTTCTAAGACCTTGAGATGCATCATCAGGTTATTTATCTAGTATCTTTTTTTAAATGCAGGCACTCATAGCTGTGAACGTTCCTTTCAGTATTCCTTTCACTGTATCCCACAGGGTCTGGTATGTTGTGATGTCATTTTCATTTGATTCTAGGGATGTTTTAATTTCCCTTTTGATTTCTTCAATGACTCACTGATCTTTCAAAAGTGTGTTCATTTCAAAATACTTTCACTCAGAAATTCTTGAGCTTCTAAAGATGGAACATCGACCCTGATTGTGTCATTGTTAAAAGAAATGGATGTCAAATTCTTTGGAAATAAGGTTGGCTGAGCTTTAAAAAAAATATCATATGATTCAATCTTCTTGAGTTAGCATGATTTTTGTTGTGTTGATTCTAGTTTCATTCCATTATGATCTGATAAGAAGCATGGAATGATTTCAGTATTTTAAGTATGTTAAGATTAGCTTTATGGCAAGTTGATTTGATCAATTTTGGAGAAGGTTCCATGTGCCGATGAAAACATTGTGTGTTCTTCAGTTGTTGGGCGGAAAATTCTGTTAAGTTCATTTGATCTACAGTGTAAGGTAACCCTGATGCTTCTTTGTTGACTTTGTTGTTGTTGCTCAGGATTAACTACATATTGGTGAGAGTGAGGTGCTAAAGTCGGCCACTATGATTATATAAGGATCTTTCCCTGCCTTTATGTTCAGGAGTGTTTGTTTTATAAAACTGAGTGTTCCAACGTTTGGTCCAAATATGTAATCATGGTATCTTCTTGATGAACTGTTCCCTTAATATGTAGAGACCTTCTGTGTCTCTTAGGACTGATTTTTGGTTAATGTCTGATTTGTCAGATACGGGTATTGCAACTCCTTGCTTTTGGATCCCCTCTGTTTGGAATATCATTTTCCATCCTTCCAGTCTTTTCAGATGTGCACTATGTCTTCGCTGGTGAGGTGTTTCTTGCAGGCAAAACCCTGTTGAGTCTGTTTTTTTGTTGTTGTTGTTGTTGTTTTTTAATTCAATCCTTGTTTGTGTGTTTTAATTGAAGAAATAAGACCACTTACATTTAGGGTTATTATTGACAGGTATGTTCCTGTCATTTTGCTGTTTTTCCTTGGGTATAAATCTAGGAGTAGGATAGCTGGGTCAAATGGTGGGTCCATTCCAAGTATTCTGAGGAATCTCCATACTGCTTTCCAGAGTGGTTTTTAAAAAATATTTACTTAAAAATATTTACTTTAATACTTTTAAAAAGTATTTACTTCTTCCTCCCTTATTCATCTTAGAGGTTTAGTGGTCAAATGTATTAATAGTGCTTGATTCCTCTCATTTGCTTATCTGCGCTTCTAGTGAAATTCATTCTTTCCCACGCTCTTACCATTCTCTTTCTTCCTCTTTTAGGTATAGAATTTCTGGCAATATGTTCTGTAAGCTGATGTAGTGGTCATAAATTCACTTCGTTGATACTTACCTTGGCTGGCCTTCATTTCTGGTTTGGTTCTGAAGGAAAGCTTCTGGGTGTTGTAACTTAGGTTGGTAGCTAATTTCTTATTTTCTTTCAGGGTTTAAAGTAGATCATTCGATGCCCTCCTGGTCTTTTAGAGTTTCTGCTGATGAATTGGTTGTTGTTCTGATGGGTTTCCCTCTATATCTGACTTAGTGCTGCTCTCTGGCAGTTTTCAAGATTATTTCTCTGTTCTGTACTTTTGGCAGTTCATAATGTATTATGGAGAAGTCCTTCTCTGGTCATGTCCACCGGGTTCTAAATACCTCCTGTATCTGAATGTGCATCTCTTCCCCAAAATCTGGGGAGTTTCTATTATTTCACTGGAAAGGGTTCCTATGCCTTGATCATGTACCTCTTCTCCCTGTCTATTCTGATTATACATCATCTTTCAATGATGTCACACAGACCTCATCTCTTATGTTCTTTTTTTCTTATTTTCTTCTTTTTTGTCTGACTATGATATATCATCAACCTTGTCTTCAAATACTGGCTCTTTTTTTTTTTTTTTTTTTTCTCACTTGATCTCGTTGATTGGTGAGGCTTTCAAATGAGTTTCTATTCTGACTTACTATGCTTTCATTTCCAAGATTTCTGTTTGGTTCTGTTTTAGAATCTGTCTCTTCACTGAATTTATCTTTAATATCCTGCATTGTCTTTCTTAATTTATTCAGTCCTTTTATTCATTTATTTATTTGGATTTCACTGATCTTTTTCAAAATCAATCTCTTAAATTCTTTGGCATCTAACCCATTTCCATATAATGAATCTGTTACTGTAGAATTACAAACTTTAAGAGGCGTCTATTGCATTGTTTTTCCCGTATTTCTTGTGTTTCTAAGTTGAGTTTTGCACATCTGTTGGGTTGGGTATCTCTTCCACTTTAATGTGAGGCCTTTCTTATAAGGTGGGCTTCCCTTGATGGCATGTCCTAGGATACCAGCTTGTGTAGTGTTGTTTAATTCCTGGTGGACTTCATGGTGTAGTGTCACTGTGGATTCACTGTGGCTGTGATTAGTGTGTTTCGGCTCAATACATGCTGTGTCAGAGCCCAAGGAACCTGCTTGCTCTATAGATCTCATGAGAGTATCTATCTGGTGGTTCAGGCAGGTGTGTTTTAGACAGCAGAGTATATGGAGGGTACCTGTGGTTACTGCTCTAGTCTTAACAGCAATGTGTGCTCTTATAGGGTCTTTGCTGAGGTCCCTTATAGATGTGGTATCCACTACCTTTGTGTTATTTCTCTCTGCTGTTGTTACGTGGGTGAATATTCAGGAGCAGGTCTCCAGACCTCTGCTAGGACACCTACTTGGGATTAGTTCATAAGATGGGGGGTTTATCGCCCTTATTCTTTAATTTGAAATATCCACCAAGGTGGTTGTGGGATTGGGTTGTGGGTTGAATGAGGTAAATAACTTTTCTTACCTGGGTTGGGAGTGTAGCTCAGTGGCAGAAGAGCCACACAGTGTGTTCAGAGTGTCAGGCTTGATTCTCAGCACAGCTCAGAAAGAGGAAAAGAACAAAACTAACAACAAACAAGAGCAAACCGGATATAGAAATAAGGTAAAAGCCAAATTTAAAGCTACAACAACCACACCACCAAAGAGAACAGAAATGACAGGAGCAAAATTAATATAGTATGAACTAAAACATTAAAAAGTGATAAAATAAGTTTATGAATTTTTTTAAAAGGAAGGGAAAGAAGGAGAAAATAAAATGTTTTTAAAAAGAAAAGAAAGCAAGCAGGAGAAAGTAAAATAAATTTTTAAGTGAAAGAAGAAAAGAATTCATAATTAAGATATCAAAAGAATAGAGAAAGAAGAAAAGAATCACACACACCCCAAACAACAATAACAAAAAAACAGTCTTAACTGAAAAGTTTCCTCTCTGCCCCAGGGGTTGATTGTGTGGGGGAGGGTAGGTGTTTGCAACCTATGCTGATCAGAACTTTTTCTGTCTTTCAAGCTGTATTTCCCTTGGAGAGAGGAAAGACTGGGCATCATTCTTACTCTTGTGTCGTCTTCAGGGAACCAGTGGTTTAGTGTGTGACAGGAGCCAGTCGGTTGGGATACCTCTCAGAGACACTGCTCTCTAGTATGAGCTAGCACAGGATGAAGAGCTTCCCTGCAGAGATTTCCTCTGGAGATATTTTCTGTGCACCTCAAGGGAAGGCTGACTCTGAGGTGCATCAGTTTCTGGTACCTTTCGTGAGGCCCACCCTGCTGTCTGAGATCGGTAATGCAGCTGCTGGAGAGCAGGCAGCCCACACTGTCCACCACCCATGACTCTGGTGTCCTGAGACTTCGCTTATGCATAAAATCACATATTGTCTGCTCAGTCCCCTAAACTCCTGCAGCTGGCTTCCTGAGGCACTGGTCTTAAAGGGGAAATGAGTACTCTTCCCTTAAGTGTCTTGGACCAGGTTCCCATCACATAGAATTTTCAGTGGATTTGTTTCCATGGAAGTTCCCCAGAGTCAAACTTGGTCTCAAGGCAGATGCCCTCTGAATCAGTGAGATAATCCATGTCCTGGGTTCCCAAAGACAGAAAAATTCAAGAATCTCTGACTCCCAGAGCAACAAACTCAGAGAAGACCTCAAAATGCCCCATTAGAGTACCACAAGTAGCCACCAGAAAGGGTAGAGAACTTGTCCAGCGTCAGTTTGCCATGCAGATCCCAGACGGACTTCCGTTCAGACTGCCCTCTTGCGGGTTCTGATGCTGGGGCTGCTCCTGCTTGTGGTGCCTTTGCCTGCTTCTCCTCTTCTCAGACCTTTTCCACATTGCTGCACGACCAGCAGTGGGCTGCTCTCTGTCCCTCTAGTCAGCATTCAGGGGTGTCCTCAGTTTCTGCCTGTCTGCTCTTGAACTTGAGCACGTTCCCGTAGCCACCAACCTTCACGAGTGGCAGCTCTCCAGTTGCTTTCATGCTGTTTTGTGAAGAAGTGGGAAAGTACAGATGCCTCTGATCTGCCATCTTGAATCTTCTATTTAACACCCTTCTTGTTTTAGATTTAAATATCAGTACAGGAAATCATGATGTCCTTTGTCACACATTATCTTATTGTGTGAAGCTTTTAATGAGTGTAATCTTTTAAGTTTTTGTTAGTGCATCATAGTTACACATAACATTGGGGTTCATTTTGACATAATCTTACATGCATGAAAAATAATTTGTTAGACTTCATTCCCCAGTATTAATTCTTCTCTCCCCCATTTCCCTTCTCTAATATACTGGCCTTCCTTATTTATTTACAGTTTTTTTAATTAGTGCTATATATAAACATAAAGGTAGAATTCATTGTGGTATATTTATATGTGTATATAGTATAATTTGGCCAATTTCATTCCACGGTTTCTCCCTTTTCCCATCCTCCCCTCTCCCCCTCAATTCCCTTCCTCTACTCCATTGATCTCCCTTTTACTTTGGTCTAACTTCTACATATGAAAGAAAATTCAACCATTGACCTTCTGAATCTGGCTTGTTTCTTCTAGCATGATGTTCTCCAGTTCCAACCATTTACCAGAAAATGCCATAAGTTCTTTATTATTCGTTCTGGAGAGTAAAACTCCATTGTGTGTGTATGTGTATATGTATATACCCCACAATTTCTTTATTCATTCATACACTTAATTAAGGTCATTGCAGCAAACCTGTGAGGTTGGCTTTATCCTCTCCAGTGAGTTAAGTAAGATTTCAAAAGTTAGAAGTGACTTGCTTTGGGTTCTACAGATCATGAGAGTAGAACCTGGGCATGGCCTTGTGTGATTATAAATTCTACATTCTTACTATCCCTCTGGACTTCCCATACCACCTGTTTTTCTTTCTGAAACCTCATAAAACTCCCTGTAATCTCCTCTGGTTCTTGAAACTCCTCCCTGTAAGCTTGAAACAAAAGGTTCTGAAATGTTAGAAAAGAGTAATAAGAGTAATATCTCATTTTTGTGTTCCTTGGAACAAAACCAAAGACCTGATTGACCAATCTACCACCCCAGCCACTGGCAGGGAGGTGGGGGGTGAGCATGGAGAACAAGCTGTGGTCGGAGTGTGACTGTTTGCGTTTCGTGTTTCAAGGATCAGGGTGAGGTCGTGAGAGTGTTGGCTGATGCAGGGCAAAGAGAGGTCAAGGTCCTTTCTGTGTAGTCATGTGGATGGCTCTTACCCATGGCCACAGGAATGCCTCCTTACCAGGAAAATGGTAGGACAGAAAACACAGAGAGGGGAGAGAAGTTAAAAGATGATATGGAATGAAGGAGACAGACTCAAAGGAGAAAGGATTTTTATTTATATTTTAATTGACAACTAAAAATTATATATATGTACAGTACACAACACAATGTTTTGATAGGTATATACATTGTGGAATAGCTAAACCAAGCCAATTAACATATGTATTGCCTCATATACTTACTTTTGTGGCAAGAACACTCAAAATCCCTCATCAATTTTCAAGAGTACAATATATTGTTGCTAACTCTACTCACCATGTTGTACAATAGATCTCAGCTTATTCCTCCTGTTTAATTGATATCTGAATCCTTTGTCCAACGTCTCCCCAATCCTCCCATCCCCAACCTGAGTCTCTAGGAATCACCATCCTTTCTGCTTCTGTGAATTTGACTTTTGAAGATTCCATATATAAATGAGGTCATTTGTCTTAAAAGGAGAATGGAGATTTTTTTTTTTTTTTTTTGAGAGTGAAGGCATCACAGTCTACAAGTGCACTGAGTAGTTTGTTTCTGGTAGTGACTGAGTAACTCCTACTGGATGGAGCATCCAGAAAATGACAACCATAAACTCTGACTAAAACTTTAAATAAATTCTACCAACTTCCTGAAGTTACTGGTGAATGGAAAAAATAAAGCAGATAGTTATCAAAGGAATTAGAATAAATATTAAAGAATCTACAGGACTGATAAGGATAAGGATAAAAATGGCTTCAGGACTCCCTGCAGATACCAAAATCCACAGACACTCAAATCCCTGATACAATGTAAGAACTTGTTATATTGTCTTTTTTTTTTTTTTTTTTTTTTTTGATACTGAGAATTGAACCCAGTGGCACTTAACAGCTGAGCCACAGCCCCACATCCTCAGACCTTTTTATTTTTTTATTTTGAGACAGGGTTTCACCAAGTTGCTTAAGGCCTCACTAAGTTTAGCTGAGGCTGGCCTTGAACTTGCGATCCTGCTGCCTCAGCCTCCTGAATCACTAGGATTATAGGTGTGCATCACTGTGCCAACCAATACTGCATTTGTATTTGCATTTTTGTTGTCATATTATTATTGTATTGCTTTCTTCTATTTTTGATCTGCAGGTTTTTGAATCTGCGGGTACAGAGGAACTACTGTCTAAAGTGGTCCTGGACAGTGAAGACTCTTCCGACGAGGTCTCAGACACTTGAGGAACAAGTGTCGGAAACTGGAGTCTCACCTGTACCCAATTGAGATGTCAACAGGTGAAAATGAACCTTAGAGTTTTTGAATTGTTGCTGGGATGAGCTGAAGACTGTGGAGGCTCTTGGGGTGGAGTGAATACATTTTGCATGTGAGAAAGATATGAATTTGGGGGGTGGTTCAAAGAATGATATGGTTCAAACACATGTCCTTTTTTTTCTAAAGGGTTTGTAGTTCTATGTTGGGTCAAGGTTCATTTCTCTTGAATATGGGGCTACCATTTTCCCAGGACTGTTTGTTGAGATGCTGTGCTTCCTCCCTTGAACAAACTTTGCACGTTTTCAAAATTCAATCTGCTGTATCTATGTGGGCCTGTTTCTGTACTCTTCATTCTATTCTATTGATCCATATGTGTAGCTTTTCCCCAGCATCACATTTAGTTAGTATTGCTTTATAATAAATCTTAAAATCGGATAGTATGGGTCTTCCACATTTGTTTTTCTTTCTCTAAATTACTTTGGATGTTCTAGTTCTTTGCTGTTCCATATACATTCTGGACTTAATTTGTTGATATCCACAGAATATACTGTAGGGATTTTTATTTGGATTGCATTGAATCTGTAATTTTAGAAGCATTGACATCTTATCAATATTGAATATTCATTCCAATTTCTGCATATGATAAATCTTTGCATTTATTTAACCTTCTTAATATCTTTCATTAATGGTTTGTACTTTTCAGTATTTATACTCTAATTTGTATTCATTCCTTGTGGCAATTATATGTGTTACTTTAGCTGTCAGCTTTGTATTACTATGACAAAACACCTGAGATAATCAATTGAAAAAAGAAAGATTTATTTTGGTTCACAGTTTCACAGGTTTTAGCGTGTTATCATTTAGCCTAATGGCTTTGAACCTATTGCAGGTCAGTGCATGATGGTGGAGAGTGTGTGGTGGAAAACCTGCTCATCTCCTGGTGTCCAGGAAGCAAAGAAAAAGATTAAGAGACTAGTGTCTCATAGTCCCCTTTGAGGGCATGCCACTGATGACCTAAGATTTCCAATTAGGTCCCACCTCCAAGGTTTCCACCATCTTCTAATCATGCCAAGGAGAAGACCAAGCTTTACCACATGAACCTTTGAGTGACATTCCAGGCCCAAACTATAGAGGTACTGTTTATGAATTTTTGATTTCCAAATTTCTTTTGCTAGTGTGCATGTGGGTATATATGTACACGTATATGTTATACATACACACAAACACACATACACACACTTTATTTTGTACATTGACCTTGTGGACTGGGATCTGGGATTTGGTAAACTCATTGTTCTAGGAACTTTTTGTCTATTTGTTTGGCTATATTACATAGACAATCAAATCATCTTGGTATACATCTCAGAATAAGTTTTCCCACTCTGTAGCATTTTGTTTCATTTTTACCTTATTAGCTAGAACTTCCAGTAAGATACTGAAAAGGTGTGGTGAGATCAGACATCCATGTCTTGCTGTCAGTCTTTGGGAGAAAACATTTTGTCATATCTTTGTAAGCACATCTCAATCTGGACACTACTTTTTTTTTTTTATTATTGTAAACAAATGGGATACATGTTGTTTCTCTGTTTGTACATGGCGTAAAGGCATACCATTTGTGTAATCATAAATTTACATAGAGCAATGTTGTTTGATTCATTCTGTTATTTTTTCCCTTCCCCCCACCCCTCCCACCCCTCTTTACCCTCTATACAGTAGTTCCTTCCTCCATACTTGCCCCCCTCCCTAACCCTAACTCTAACCCTTCCCTCCCCCCCATTATGTGTCATCCTCCACTTTTTCATCAGAAATACTTGATCTGTATTTAGATTTCATAAAATTTAAAATTGATAGATTCATATCTCCAAGTTGTTCCAAAGTTATTTAACATTTTTCTAGTAATTGAATCAAATGTTTAGATTAATTAAAATGTAATGAATTTAAATGTTCAGAAGGAGTTAGAAGTCATCACTCGTGTCCATGCAAGGAAAAAAACTGAACAAATTGAAAATCAATAACGTTTCTTAGATCTATTAGAGACCTGAGGTGTTAAGAAAAACTGCTGACCCCATATCAAAGAGACAGACAGGTAGATACAGAAAATCACAACGTATTAGAGCAGAATCCCAGGAGCAAAAATCTATGAGAACCAGGAAAGCCTAAACTGTACTTGGCAAATGGGTGGAGGTTCAGTGTGGCCAAGTTTGAAAGGTAAAAACTCTAGAGAATGGTATTTGGAAACTTGCGTGCATACACACCCACCACACACACACACACACAAAATTTCCATTTTTTTTTTTTTGCCGTGAATTTTTTAATTTTTTTTATTTTTTACAGACTGCATTTTGACTCATTGGACACAAATGGGGTACAACATTTCATTTCTATGGTTGTGCACAATGTAGATTCATTCAATTTGTGTAATCATACATGTACATAGGGTAATGATGTCTGTCTCATTCCACCATTTTTCATACCCACTTCCTCTCATTTCCCTCTGCATAATCTAAAGTTCCTCCATTCTTCTCTTACCCCCACCCCCACCACCCCTATTATATATCATCATCCACTTATCAGGGAAAACATTCAGTTTTGGCTTTTTGGGATTGGCTTATTTCACTTAGCATGATATTCTCCAATTCCATCAATTTATTTGCAAATGCCATATTATTATTATGTTTTGACTGAATAATATTCCATTGTGTATATATACCACAGTTTCTTTATTCTTTCATCTGTTGAAGGGCATCTAGGTTGGATCCACAATCTAGCAATTGTGAATTGGGCTGCTGTAAACATTGATGTGGCTGCATCACTGTAGTATGCTAATTATAAGTCCTTTGGGTATAAACCAAGGAGTGGGATAATGGGTTAAAAGGTGGGTCCATTCCAAGTTTTCTGAGGAATCTCCACACTGCTTTCCAGAGTGGCTGCACCAATTTGCAACTCCATCAGCAATGTAAAAGTGTGCCTTTTCCCCCACATCCACGCCAACATCTATTATTGTTTGTGTTCTTGATAACAGCCATTCTAATTAGAGTAAGATGAAATCTTAGGGTGGCCTTAATTTGCATTTCTCTAATTACTAGAGATATTGAACACTTTTTCATATATTTATTAATTGCCTGTAAGTCTTCTTCTGTAAAGTGTCTGTCCAGTTCCTTGGCCCATTTATTAACTGGGTTCTTTGTATTTTTGGTGTAAAATTTTATAAGTTCTTTATAAATTTTGGAGATAAGTGCTGTAACTGCAGTGCATGTGGAAAAGATTTTCTCCCACTCTGTGGGCTCTCTTTTCACATTATTGGTTGTACCCTTTCCTGAGAAAAAGCTTTTTAGTTTGAATCCGTTCCATTTATTGATTCTTGCTTTGATTTCTTTTCTTTGGGAGTCTTGTTAAGAAAGTCTGATCCTAAGGCAACATGATGAAGATTCGAGCCTACTTTGTCTTCTATTTGGTGTAGGGTCTCTGGTCTAATTCCTAAGTCCTTGATCCATTTTGAGTTGAGTTTTGTGCAGGTTGAGAGATAAAGGTTTAATTTCATTTTGCTGCATATGGATTTCCAGTTTTCCCAGCACCTTTTGTTGAACAGGCTATATTTTCTCCATTGTATGTTTTTGGCTCCTTTGTCTAGTATGAGGTGACTGTATTTATGTGGGTTTGTCTCTGTGTCTTCTATTCTATACCATTTGTCTGCTATTTTGGTGCCAATACCATGCCGTTTGTGTTACTACTGCTCTGTAGTATAGTTGAATGTCTGGTATTATGATACCTCCTGTTTCACTTTTCCTGCTCAGGATTATTTTGGCTATTTGAGGTCTCTTAGTCTTCCAGATGAAGTTCATGATTGCTTTCTCTATTTCTTTGAGGAATGTCATTGGGATTTTAATTGGAATTGCATTGAATCTGTATAGTGCCTTTGGTAGAATGGCCATTTTGACAATATTAATTCTGCTGATCCAAGAACATGGGAGATCTTTCCATCTTTTTAGATTTTCTTTAATTTCTTTCTTTAGTGTTCTGTAGTTTTCATTGTAGAGATCTTTCACTTCTTTAGTTAGATCGATTCCCAACTTTTTTTTTTTTGAGGCTATTGTGAATGGAGTGGTTTTCCTAATTTCTCTTTCAGAGGATTATCACTTATGAATAGAAATGCATTAGATTTAGGTGTATTGATTTTATATCCTGCTACTTTGCTGAATTCATTAATTAGTTGTAGAAGTTTTCTAGTGGAGTTTTTTGGATCCTCTAAATATAGAATCATTTCATCAACAAATAGTGACAGCTTGAGTTCTTCTTTTCCTGTTCACATCCCTTTAATTTCTTTGGTCTATCTAATTGCTCTGGCTAGTGTTTCAAGGAAGATGTTGAATAGAAGTGGTAAAGAGGGCATCCCTGTCTTATTCCAGTTTTTAAAGGGAATACTTTCAGTTTTTCTCCATTAAGAATAATGTTGGCCATGGGCTTAGCATAGATAGCCTTTACAATGTTGAGGAATGTCCTTACTATCCCTATTTTTCCTAGTGTTTAAAGCATGAAGCGATGCTGTATTTTATCAAATGTTTTCTCAGCATTTATTGAAATAACCATATGATTCTTAACTTTAAGTCTATTGATGTGATTAATTACATTTATTGATTTCTGGATATTGAACCAACCCTGCATCCCTGGGATAAACCCCACTTGATCATGGTGCACTATCTTTTTAATATGTTTTTGTGTGTAATTTGCCAGTATTTTGTTAAGGATTTTTGCATCTGTGTTCATCCGGAATATTGGTCTGAAGTTTTCTTTCCTTGATGAGTCCTTGTATGGTTTTGGTATCACAGCAATACTAGCTTCATAGAATGAATTTAGAAGGGTTCCCTCCTTTTCTATTTCCCGGAATACTTTGAGGAGCATTGGTATTAGTTCTTTAAAGGTCTTGTAGAATTCAGCTGAGAATCCATCTGGTCCTGGGCTTTTCTTGGTTGATAGGTTTTTGATGGTTTCTTCTATTTCAGTGCTTGAAATTGATCTGTTCAAATTGTATATCTTTCTGATTCAGTTTGGGAGGATCATATGTCTCTAAAAATTTGTCAATGTCTTCAATATTTTCTATTTTGTTGGAGTATAGATTTTCAAAGTTGCCTCTAATCATGTTATGTATTTCAATGGTATCTGTCATGATCTTTCCTTTTTCATCACAAATTCTAGTTATTTGAGTATTCTTCTCCTTCTCTTCATTAGTGTGGCTAAGGGTTTATCAATTTTGTTTACTTTTTCAAAGAACCATCTTTTTGGTTTGTCAATTTTTTCCTAATCCTTTTTTTTTTTTTCTGGTGGTGCTGGGGATTGAACCCAGGGCCTTGTGCTTGTGAGGCAAGCACTCTACCAACTGAGCCATATCTCCAGCCCTTGTCATGTTTTTGAATTGTTTATCATTTCAATTTCATTGATTTCAGCTCTGATTTTAATTATTTCCTGTCTTCTACTATTTTTGATGTTGATCTATTCTTCTTTTCTGGGACTGAGATGTAATGTTGGGTCATTTAGTTGTTGAGGTTTTTTTGTTTTGTTTTGTTTTGTTTTGTTTTAATGTATGAACCCAATGCAATGAAGTTTCCTCTTAGTACTGCTTTCAGAGTGTACCAGAGATCTTGATATATTGTGTTGTTCTTGTTTACCTGTAAGAATTTTTTCATTTCCTCCCTGATGTCTTCTGTTATCATTTCATCATTAAATAGCATATTATTGAGTCTCCAGGTGTAGGAGTAGTTTTTGTTTTTTATTTTATTATTGATTTCTAATTGCATTTCATTGGTCTGACAGAATACAAGGTAGTATCTCTATTTTGTATTTACTAATGGCTTCTTGTGGCACAGCATATGGTCTATTTTGGAGAAAGATTCATGAACTGCTGAGAAGAAAGTATATTCACTCGATGATGATGAAATGCTCTGTGTAGGTCCATTAAGTCTATATCATTGATTGTATTATTTAGGTCTATAGTTTCTTTGTTCAATTTTTTTTGGAGGATCTATCCAATGGTGAGTGGGGTGTGTTAAAGTCACCCACTATTGTTATGTTTTGGACTATTTGATTCTTAAAATTGAGAAGGGTCTGTATGATGTACAAAGATGCTCCACTGTTTGGAGCATAAATATTTGAAATCATTATGTCTTTCTGGTTTATGGTTCCCTTAAGCAGTATGAAATGTCCTTCTTTATCCCTTCTGATTAACTTAGGTTTGAAGGCCACTTTATCTGAAATAAGAATGGAAACCCCCGCTTTTTCACTGAGTCCATATGTGTGGTATGTTTTTTTCCATCCTTTAACCTTTAGTCTGTGGATGTCTTTTTCTATGAGATGTGTTTCTTGAAAGCAGCATATTGCTGGGTTTTTCTTTTTAATTCAATTTGCCAGTCCATGTCTTTTGATTGATGAGTTTAAGCCATTAACATTCAGGGTTATTATTGAAATATGATTTGTATTCCCAGTCATTTGGGCTTATCTTTGGTTTTTAACTTGTCTTCTTGTCTTGGTTTCTCCTTTGATTGGCTTTTCCTTTAGGGTAGTTCCTCCCTTTGCTGACCTCTATTGTGGTTTTTCCCTTCCTCCTCATGAAATATTTTGCTGAGAATGTTTATAATGCAGGCTTTCTATTTGTAAGTTCTTTTAACTTTTGTTTATCACGGAAAGATTTTATTTCATCATCAAATTTGAAGGTTAGTTTTGCTGGGTATAGGATTCTTGGTTAGCATCCATGTTCTTTCAGAGTTTGAAATATGTTGTTCCAGGCTCTTCTTGCTTTTAGGGTCTGGGCTGAGAAATGTGTTGACATCCATATTGGTTTCCCCTTATAAATAATCTAACAGTTTTCTCTCACAGCCTTTAAAATTCTATCTTTATTTTGTATGTTAGGTATTTTCATTATAATGTGCCTTGGTGTGGCTCTGTTGTAATTTTGTGTATTTGGTATTCTATAAGCCTCTTGTATTTCATTTTCCTTTTCATTTTTCAGGTTTGGGAAATTTTCTGGTATTATTTTGTTGAACAGGTTGTTCATTCCTTTGGTTTGTTTCTCTGTGCCTTCCTCAATCCCAACAATTCTTATATTCTGTCTTTTCATGATATCCCATAATTCTTGGAGCTTCTGTTCATGATTTCTTACCATCTTCTCAGTTTGGTCAACTTCATCTTCAAGATTAAATATTTTGTCTTCATTGTCTGAGATTCTGTCTTCCACAAGATCTATTCTTTTGGTGATGCTTTCCATTGAGTTTTTAATTTAGTTTATTGTTTCTTTCATTTCAAGTATTTCTGTTTCTTTGTTTTTCAGAATCTCTATCCCTTTATTGAAGTGCTCTTTTGCTTCCATATTTGTTCTTTTCACTGTTTATTGGAACGGTCATGCACTGCCTGCATTTGCTCTCTTATCTCATCTTTTGCTTCATGGATCATTTTAATTATGCAGATTCTAAACTCTTTTTCTGTCATTCCTACTGCCATGCTGTCATTGGATTCTATCAAAATAGCGTCTTGGTTTGTTGGGACACTTTCTTCCCCTGTTTTTTCATATTGTCTCTGTATATTCCCCTCTAGCTGTGAAGATCTGAGGTTGAAGTTCCCCCCTGCAGGCTTATTGTGACCCTGCAGTTTTCCAGTACTTCTCCCATGAAGAGGAGATCAATATTAACAGCACTCAAGACAAACAAAATGCAGTCCAGAACCAGACAGCCCTATAAAGACTTTAACCCTATTGTAATAAACAGGATGAGTTTGATTATCATCTACAGTATTTCTAGTGACGAATGAAGAGAATGGGGAAGGGTGTAGGATGTAAGTGAGTAAACAGAGGTACTTGTCAAAGGGCCTCCAGTCTCAGGAAGGGAGCCACCCCTCCAATGATGGTGGCCATGCCCTTAGGAATAATTCAAAAAGTTTTCACCAGCCTCCAAAGAAGCTGGGGAGCTGCAGGACAGCGGGCGGCTGGCATCCATCTGAGGGCGGGGCAGGGGGCGGGTGGCACACACACAATTTCTTGCTTTACTTCCAGGAATCCCACATCTTTTCAGGATGTAGATAGTAGATCAATGTTTCTGGTGAGCAAAGGGAGGAAACGACAATTCTGCAATGTCCCAGGCAGCTGTTATTCTTACAAAGCCTTCCCTCAGGAGAAGCTACCTTACCAGGGTCTGACTGGGGTTTGACTAACTAACTGAGACTAACTAGCCTGGGTGAAAGGGCACACCCAGCTCCAGCCCACAGTAGCCTTCAAAGTGCAGAAAGGGAGATATGCAAGTCCAGCTGCCATGTCCTTTCCGTCACTTATGGGGACAAAGCAAGACAGATGGAGAAGCATTTGTGAATCACAGCTAATGGAGACAGGTCACTAAAAGACTGAGATGTAGGTGCACACTGCAGGATGCTTCCTCTCACCCAGCATCTCACCATCCATGAACACAGCCCCTGAGTAATGACAGGGGAATACAAACAGGAAGAAATGTGAATTGTCAGAGATTAAGAAGGGGTTTCTGGGGACCAAGGACAAGTGAGACAAAAAGTAGAACATGGAGTGGTGTCAACCGGCAGAATAGGAGGTCTCACCAGCTCGCCCTGGAAATCTAACTCACCACTACAGCTGAGACACCCACTAGGGCCACAGAGCTGAGAACACCATATTCAGAGAGTCAGAGGAGTAGTTTGCTCTGATGGCCCTGCCTCTTCCCCAAGCTGGCACTGCAGCACACACAGAAGATTCCCCTGGACCCAGAGTTTCTACACTGGAAAAAGAAATTGGAAGCAGACACTCAGTTTCCCCATCATTCTGTGACTCTTGGCAGGAGGCTCATTCCTGTTTTGTCCCATTGGAAACACTGGGAGTGCTGGCAGGACGAGACACCTGGGGTCAGTTAGAAACAGAGAATAGAGGTGGGGCTCACAGCGACCAGCACACTGACCTCACCTACTGCTCTGCATTCCAGCCAACAGAGGCACCACTTCAGAGGGCTCAGCAAATAGCATCACGCTCCTGAAGGCACAGTCCACAATACAATCAAGTTTAAGGTCCTAGCCAGCTTCACCACACAGCCCTGGTGCTCTGGCTAATTCTTCCCAGACATTAGGTGTCAACTGCAGCTCGGTGATTATCCACAGGAACACTGAACCCCACCAACCCCAGCAGCCAAGAGGTGATCCAACTAAGTTCTGGTCCTGTCATTAAGTGTTCTCCAGACTGAGAGGCAACTGCAAATCAGCTATTACCCATGGAGATAATTATTCATCTGGCCCTGCCCAACGCCACTGCTCAGTGGTGACTACCACGTCTCAGGGCTCTTCTTATGCATCTTAAGCAAGCTCATCTCCATGCATTTCTCTACAGCACAAACTCCAGCCCTTCCCACCCCAAGTGGCTGAGCAATAACCCAGACCTCACCCAGCCTCAGACATAAGCACATGACCCTGTGTAACTATAGATTCCAAACCAAAGCACCACCCAGTCAGGGAAGAAAACCTAGACTTTTTCCTATTCGGAGATGATTGCATAGCCCTGTCAGTGCTGGCAGAGTCTGTCTAGCCAGTGGTCCCACGGAGCACAGTCAACAGTATCATTTGACATCAGAGCTCAGGAAGTGACTCAGCCCAATGAGAGAACCTGGCACCAAGGTCTATCTAGGGTTACTACAAGGTGGCCCACCCAGAATCCAAGGCTACACGAAATGGCCGGAAGATGTGGGCATGTCATCAAATGTGCTGGCATCAATGTAAGGTCAGAAGGACAATGAAATCAGGGAACTATAACGCCAACTAAAAACATCTAATAAAGACATGGAAGAAACTGATAACCATGAAATGAATTCAGAATAATACTCTAAAAGAAGTTCAAGAAACTCCAGAAAAATACAGATGGAAACTTCAGCGAAGCTTAGAAACCAATATATGAATACAATGAGAAGTTTTGACAAAGAAGTAGAAACAATAAAAATAGAAATCCTAGCAATAAACAGCACAATAACTTAACTGAAAAAATTTCAGTAAAAAGTTTCAAAAGCAGATTTGACCAAGCAGAAGAAAGAAACAGCGAGCTAGGACATAGCACTTTAGAAATTGTCCAATTATAGGAGCACAAAAGAGAATAAAGGAGGCTTACAGGACTTGTTGGACATTATCAAGCAAACTAACATTTACAAAATGCAAATTCAAGGAGGAGACTGATAAAGTCTAGATAGCATATCTCAGGAAACAAGTGTCAAAATTTTCACAAATCTGGGAAAGGACAACAATATCAGGAATAAGAAAGTGAGAGATTGCCAGTAGTCAAATTCCACCCAGAGACAACTACCCAAATGCAACCTAATCAGATTATCAGAAATCAGAGACAAAAAATTACCCAAAGCAGAAAGAAATAAACATACCATGGATGAAGGAGCCCCGATATGTCTTTCAGTGGATTTCTCAGCAGAAACCCTGCAGGCCATGAGGGAGTAGGGTGGTACATTCAGAGTGCTAAAGAAAAAGAAAAAAATTGCTAATTAAGAATGCCTGGAAAAGCTGTTCTTCAGAAATGAGGGGAAAATAAATATTTTTCTAGACCAAAAAAAAAAAATCTAAGAGAATTTATCAGCACTAGACTTACAGGAGTTGCTAAAGGAAGTTCTTGAAGCTAAAGGGAAAAGTTACTAATAAGTAAAAATATCAAAGTAAAAAAACTCAGTGGTATGAACAACACATAATCATACTCAGAATTCTCCAATGCTATAAGGATGGTTGGTGTGTAAATCAATTTCACCCCTACTAGAAGGGTTAAGAGACAAAACTATTAAAAACAACTGTAGCTGTAATAAATTTTTAAGGAATAAAAATCATTAAAAAAATGTAAATTTTCACATCCAAATAATAAAAGATGGGGGGAGTTTTGCAGACAATTAAAGTTAAGCTGTTATTAGCTGAAAGTAGCCTGTTCTGCTTTATGTAAGACTCGTGGTCACCACAAAGCAAAAACCTTGCGTCAAATATAGAAAGAAATCATTAAGAGACCATCATCAGAGAAAGTCATCAAACCACAAAGGAAGAGAGATAGAGAGGAAGAAAGAATAAAAGGACCTACAAAATAATCAGAAAAGAAAATGTAAAAGAACAGTATCAAGTTCTCTCCTATTAATAATTACCTTGGGTGTAAATGGGTTAACTTTTCCAATAATAAGACAGAATGGCTTAAAAACCAAGAGACAACCAGATGCCACCTACAAAATATATTACTAGTAAGGACAACTCAGACTGAAAGTGAAAGTTTGGGAAATAAAAGATGTTCCAATGGAAATGGAATCTGAAAGAAAGCAGAAATAGCTCTACTTATATAAAATAGACTCGCAGAGAAAAAGCATGTATATACAAAGAGATCAAGAAGGTCCTTACAAAATGAAAAAGGGGTTAATTCACCGAGAAGATTTAACAATTGTAAATACATGCACTCAACATTGGAGCACCTGTCTGGGCACAGTGGCCCACGCTTGTAATCCCAGAGGCTCAGAAGGCTGAGGCAGGAGGATCGAGAGTTCAAAGCCAGGCTCAGCTGTGCAACTCAACAAGACCCTGGAAATGTGGCTCAGTGGTTAAGTGCCCCTCGGTTCAATCCTCAGTACCAAAAACAAATAACCAAAAACCACTGGAGCACCTAAATACATAAAGCAATTAATAAGCGATTATAAGGAAGAAATAATTTGCAATGGTTTAATATCAGGGAAACTCAACACCCTATATTCAACAATCGACAGATCATAGGGCCAGAAAAATCAATAAGAAAATGCTGGACTTCAATTATACTTTAGACCCAATGGCTCCAACAGACATCTAAAACACTCCACCCAACAGCAGAATACATGTTCTTCTCAATGCCCCCAGAACATTCTCCAGAATGTCACAAAACAAATCTTATTTAAGAGAGTTAAAAATATAAGGTATCTTTTCAGGTCACAATGGCATAAAACAACAATCGATAACAGAAAAACTCTTGGAGCACATGCAAATATGAGGCAATCAAACACATTTCTTAATAACCTATGGGTCACTGAAGAAATAAAAAGGAAATAAAAATCCATAACCAGGTGTGGTAGTGCATGCTGTAATCCCAGTGGCTTGGGAAGCTGAAGCAGGAGGATCACAAGTTCAAAGCCAGACTCAGCAAAAGCGAGGCACTAAGCAACTCAGTGAGGCCCTGTTTCTAAATAAAATTCAAAATAGGGCTGCGGATGTGGCTCAGGGGTCCAGTAACCCTGAGTTCAATCCCCAGTACCCAAAAAAAGAACAGGGATCAGTGGAGCAAAGGAAAGAAAAGAATTCGTGGAGAGAGGAGGGACAGGAAAAGGAAGGAACAGTGGAATGAAATTAATCAAATTATACTATGTACATATGTAAATATACCACAGTGAATTTCACCTTCATGTGTATCTATAAAGCACTAATTGTAAGCCACATCAATGTTTACAACAGCTCTATTCACAATAGCTA
This sequence comes from Sciurus vulgaris, assembly GCF_902686455.1. Taxonomy (NCBI): domain Eukaryota; kingdom Metazoa; phylum Chordata; class Mammalia; order Rodentia; family Sciuridae; genus Sciurus; species Sciurus vulgaris. The sequence goes on along the minus strand of NC_136478.1, from coordinate 51,536,151 downwards.
ATCTATGGAACCAGCCTAGGTGTCCTTCAACAGATGAATGGATAAAGAAAATGTGGTATATATATACACAATGGAATATTACTCAGCTTTAAAGAAGAATGAAATTATGGCATTTACTGGTAAATGGATGGAATTGGAGAATATCATGCTAAGTGAAATAAGCCAAACCCAAAAAATCAAAGGCCAAATGTTTTCTCTGATATTCAGGTGCTAATTCATAATAGAGGTGGGGTGCTAGGGAAGAATAGAGGTACTTTATATTAGGCAGAGGGGAGTGAAGGAAGGGAAAGGGGTGTGAGGATAGGAAGGATAAAAGAGTGAAACAGACGTTATTACCTTGTGTACATATATGACTGCATGACTGATGTGATCCTACAATATGTACAATCAGAAAAAATGAGAAATTATACTTCACATATGTATGATTTATCAAAATGCATAGATGCATTCTACGGTCACATACAACTAATTAGAACAAATTAAAAATTAATTAAAAAACTATTAAATATAGAAGACCAATAGATTAGAGGAAGGGAAACTGGGGGAGAGTGGAGGGAAGGGAAGGAAGTCCTGGGGACTGAAGCGGGGCAAATTCTATTCCATGCATCTACGATTTATGTCAAAATGAACCCCACTATTACAAAGAACCATAATGCACTAATAAAAACACTTTTAAAAATGAAATAGAGGCCAGAAAAATAGTAGGAAAAATCAATAAGACTTAGCACTGATTTTTTAAAGAAGACCAGAGTCTACCCATTATTACTTAGACTAGGAAAAAAGAAGATGCAAATAAGATCAGACCTAACAAAGGAGACAATATAACTGACATCACAGAAATACAAAGAATCATAAGAAATTCCTATCAATAATAATTTGCCAACAAATGGGATAATGTAAAAGAAATGAATAAACTCCTAGACACAAATCCACAATACTGAACCATGAAGAAATAGAAAACCTGAACAGATCATTAACAAGTAAGAAAACTGAATCAGTAATAATAAGTTCCCCTTCAAAGAAAAGGCTGAACCTCACCAGAATTTCCTGTAATGTTCTGATTATGGCATTCTAAGCTTTCTCGAGCCTGTTTCTCCAAATTCTGCTAGTTAACCACTTCCAAAGACACTTCAGCCTCTTCAAGTAAAATAACAATCTCATTCCTGGCCCCAATTTTATGTATTGGTCAGTTTGACATTCCAACCCATTACCTGCAGCAGCTAACTTCATAAAGGAAAGAGTTGTATTGAAACCACAATTTTGGAGGTTCAAAGTCTAAATGACCTTGGTTCAAAGCTTTGGCAATGGGCCATGGCAGATAGCAGGCACTTGTGCAGGAGAGTGGCCACATCTTGAACAAAGAGTAGAGAAATGAATGGGGTCAGGCTTATTCCTTTTATGGTAACCCTTCTGCAAAGTCTCAGTGGTATACCTGAGAACTACCCAGGAGTCACAAAAAAGTACCGTATGCCCCGCCTCCCAGCAATGACCGAAGGACTTCCCAGTAAGCCCCACCTCTTCAAGGTCCACACCACCTTCCAAATCCACTACCACTGGATACCAGATCTCTAATCACACGTACCTTGGGGGGAATACAATTCAAATCATATCCAAACCATAGCCACTTGCCAAGTGCATCTTAGCTCTGAAGTGCTGTTTGAGGCAGGGATACCATGGTCTTAAAGATATGGGTTCTTTGCGTCTGTGGAAGGCATGGAAATGTACCACTCAGATCTTTATTCAAATGCAGTGAACTGACAGCCCCCACCTGTAGCACCATCGGATCCATCTCAGCTAGAATCAGAGACTGTTTTCTTCCCAGGAAGCCCCAGACAGTACTGAAGATGGCCTCTGAAGGTGTAAAGATGAAGGTGGTTGAGACTGGGGTAGGCAAAACCAGTCATAAATATCCACTGTTCATCCAAGAGAAAACAGTAATGAGTAATAGAAGTCTAAAAGGCCATTTTGAATGTGTGTAGTATTCCACAGTGATATCCAATACGACACATAATAAACCTACTATATGTGAGAACTTGGAGTTCCTGGATGCTGTCATTATCTTTTGTCTTGTTTTGTTTTGTTTTGTTGAGGGAGATGACAAGGATATCAATGGTGGACTGCATTTTGATCAACATGGAGGGGGTAACGTAAAGACATAGAATCTGCAACAAGAATTTGGTACAGACAGAAACAGTTGATCAGATTAATGGAAAATCTACTGGCTTCTGCTCAATCTCAGATGGATCATTGGTTTCTGCTGGCTGCAGCAGATGGGCAGCTGTGTATTCCAGTAGGCCCCACCTCCTGAAGGCTCACTCCAACTTCCAAAAGACTGTGGTCCCACCGAAGTAGCAACACCGACTTGTCTTAGGGTATTTGTGTGAATTTGGGGAAATGAGGAGGGTAGGTGCACCTGGAAACACCATTAAACCTGTATTACCTGAAGGTTATTTTTTTTCCAAGAAAGGAGTACTCAATAGGTTATAAAGTACAACTCACAGATCCTCAAGATGTTGCTTATACTCAATTATCTGGGAGTGATATCAATGTCTTAGGGTGGCACCAGCAGGCATAAGGAGAAGTGTCGAAGGATGAAGTGAAGTGGAGGAAGAGTTCCAGGCAGGCCAGGGACTCCGCAAGGCAGATGTGCTTTCCTGTGGTCACAGACGAGTCACACCTGCAAGGTGCTGAGGCCTGCAAAGCACCTGGCCTACCCACCCCACTGAACCTCAGCTGCTTCATCAGCATCTCAAGGGTCATGACCGTATCCACTTTACAGGGTCATGAGCAAGACTCACTGGGCTCCTACTGTTGGTGCTCAGCTAGGACCTGCCAGGTAGAGGGGCTCGGCACTGACACTCTTCCTCTGATGCCTCAGATTCCATTGAGTCCAAGATGAAATGGTTCTAAAGGATTCACAAACTTCAAACTTCTACTCGTTTCAGTTCCTACTAAGGTTTTTCAGATGCATCCAGTTCCAGATGTTGATGGAAGAAAAAAACTTGAAGTTCACACTTAAATAATACTCTTTGTGAAGCACCTTTCTGAAAATGGTTCAAAGGCATGAATGTCCATTTCACTGATGGAGATCTGAAGATACTCACCAGGACCCCACCACTGGAGAGTTCTGCAGTGGTGTCCAGTGTACGGGAATACATGGCACTGAGTCCCGGTTTCTCATGACTTCCACTTATAAAATGCCATTGTGCTGAATTTCATGAGTGGGCAAACCATTGTCGATCAGATCAATCTGCCCTGTTGGTTGTGTTCACGTAGGCTGAAAGTAGGAGCGCCTTTTCCATTTAAAAATGGGTTTGAAAGTCAGAAGTACTATAGTATTTGATTATATATGAACATTATATAAACTGCAAATTTTACTTTTTGTAAAAGTAGGATCTGGGAACTCAGACACACTCATTTTTTTGTAGACATCTATGATCAGTTTTATACTACAGCAACCTAAGGGAGTAGTTAGGACTGAGAATTTTGTCCCTCAAAACTTAAAACTTTTTTTTAATCTTATATGGAAAAGTTTCTGATCCTTGCCCAATGCTATCACCAGATTCATTTTTGTCTCCCTAAAGATCAGAGCCAAGGATTCCAGTTGTCCCTGATTCAGGAACACTATTATTTTTCTGCCTGTTTTTTTTTTTTTATGGTTCTATGATACGTCCCTTAACTTCGCATACTGACCTGAACCCCAAATATATGCCATTGGTTGGGAAACGGTTCTGACATGTACCTTTTGGGGAAATCGGACCACAGAAACCTACTACAGGAAAAGGACACAAATTCTTCCTGAAGCATCCTGCTCATCCCAGAAGGGTGGGGATGGAAGGCATCTGGGGAGCAGAAGTATGTACAGGTCTCTGCGGACTGAACCAAGAAGAGGAAACCCAACAGTGACCTGGGGCAAAGATGGAGGCAGTTAGGAGAGATCAGGGTTGGACTACAGGGTAGGGAACCAAGAGGGGAAAGGGACAGTAGATGGACAGCAATGGAAGGCAAGCTCACCGTGGGGAGGAAGTAGCCTCAGAAATAAGTGTCCCAGGTGACACTGTGTGGAACTCCAAAAGGTACACTATTTGTCACTTTCTGTACCTCATGCATTTCTGTATCTGTGTAGGTCAACTTACCCAGTCTACGACACTTGGGATCTATTTGTAATTCAATCTCCCAGTAAATCTCTTCATGGATCTTGGCTGGTAGAAGCCAGAAATAATGATGCAGATGACGAAAGGAATCATGTATGATCCATTATGCAGGTAACTAGGAATATTCTTGGCACGTGGAGAGTTGTGAATAAATATTTGATTATTTAATTGACCAAAATCAAGTTAGATGATGGAGGTGAGGCTAGAAAAGTTGAATGGATTTGAATTAGTCTCTCCAATTATATCCATCAGGAGAAAGCCAATGGCTTGTTTTTAAGTGTATTAAAGGGCAAAGAGGACACAGTTGGAAATTGATTTTAAGTAAGACAATGAGTTCCTTATCTTTGAACTTACCCAACAGGCCAGATTACCACATGTGGAAATTGGATTTTGATTGGATCGTATATCAAGTAGAAGATTAGTAGAACCCATGATCCTGTACTATCCCCCAAGTTTCTCGAGTTTGAAGAGTTTAAGGCTGTGGGATTCTAAGATTTGTACACTGTCTATCCACTCTGTTGGGAGAGAAGGCATGAGAGGAGACAAGGTGAGGGTCTTCCCCTTCCATCTCAGGCTGCTTCATCTCCAGCAGGAAACCATAGTGCAGGAAGGAGCTCACTGCCAAGGTGCCACCCAAGAAGAGGCTAAGAGTGGTGAGGACCAGGTTTCTGAGTTTGGATTCCCTGGGGATTATTTATATTCTGAAACTGAAAAGGATATGAAACATTTTCCCATAGCCCTCATGTCAATCAGTTCTTCATCACTGTGACTGAAACACCTGACAAGAACGGCGTAGAGGAGGAAAAGTTTATCTTGGCTCACAGTTCCAGAGGTCGAGTCCACAATCAGCCAACCCCTGCTCTGGGGTGAAGGAGAATATCGTGGTGGGAGAGCATGGTGGAGGAAAGCGGCTCACCTCATGGAAGCCAGGAAGCAAAGAGAGAGGAGGAGGAGCCAGGGGGACAAGATATAGTCCCCAAAGGCAAACCTCCAGGGACCCAGCCTCTCTAGCCACATCGCATCTGCCTGCAGTTACCACCCAGTACAGTAGTCCTTTCAAATTATCACTCCGTCCAAAGGATTGATATATTGATTAGGTTATGCCCTCAGGATCTAACCATTTCACCTCAACCTTCCTGCATCAACCCAGGAGCTTTTGGGGGCAGACACCATGACAGCTCTCTTATTACCTCCTATGTTCAAGGAAAGACTTGGTGAAAAGACAGTAGCTGGGTAAATCTATTGGGTGCCTGGGGGGTGCTCCAGGCAGAGTCAACAGACAGAATGTCCTCAAGCAGGAACGTGCTGGGTGTGCTCTTGGAAGACCAATGAGGCGGCCAGTGTGGTGGGGTTGTTTGACCAATAAAGAGAATGGGAGGGGTGCAAAGGAGAATGTCTTGGAACCTTTGAAATTTCTAGAAAATTAGGATATACAATTCTAACCTTTGAAGAGCTATGGTTAAATGGCATAAAAATATTCAAATTTGAAATCCTAATATTCTAAGATTTTCCAATATAAAAGTGTTGCACTTCTTAGTCTCTAAATCCCTGAGACTGTAAACCATTCATACATCCATTATAATTTGTAGTATTCATTGACGTCTTTTACATCAATGCTTTAAAAGTCATATGCATACATATATATAAGTGTACATGTTTAACTATTTTTTTCTTATTTTTTATTGTAAACAAATGGAATACATGTTTCTCTGTTTGTACATGGAGTAAAGGCATACCATTTGTGTAATCATAAATTTACATAGGGTAATGTTGATTGATTCATTTGTTATTTTTTCCCTTCCCCAACCCCACCACCTTCTTTTCCCTCTATACAGTCTTTCCTTCCTCCATTCTTGCCCCCTTCCCTAACCCTAACTCTAACCCTCAAATTAGCCCCTCCCACCCCCCATAATGTGTAATCATCCACTTATCAGAGAGATCATTCGTCCTTTGGCTTTTTGAGATGGGTTTATCTCACTTGGCATGATATTCTCCAATTTCATCCATTTGCCTGCAAATGCCATAATTTTGTCATTCTTTATGGCTGACTAATATTCCATTGTGTATATATATATATATATATATACCACAGTTTCTTTATCTATTCATCAATTGAAGGACATCTAGGTTGGTTCCACAATCTGACTATTGTGAATTGAGCAGCTATGAACATTGATGTGGCTATATGTCTGTAGTATGCTGATTTTAAGTCCTTTGGGTATGGGCCAAGGAGTGGGATAGCTGGGTCAAATGGTGGGTCCATTCCAAGTTTTCTAAGGAATCTCCACACTGCTTTCCAGAGTGGCTGCACTAATTTGCAGCCTCACCAAAAATGTATGAGTGTACCTTTCTCCCCATATCCTCGCCAACACCTGTTGTTGCTTGTGTTCTTGATAATCGCCATTCTAATTGGGGTGAGATGGAATCTTAGGGTGGTTTTGATTTGCATTTCTTTTATTACTAGAAATGTTGAACATTTTTTCATATGTTTGTTGAATGCTATTAGATCTTCTTCTGTGAAGTGTCTGTTCATATCCTTAGCCCATTTGTCGATTGGATTATTTGCATTCTTGGTGTAAAGTTTTTTGAGTTCTTTATAGATTCTGGAGATTAGTGCTCTATCTGAAGTATGATTGGCAAAAATTTTCTCCCACTCTGTAGGCTCTTCGCATTGCTGATAGTTTCCTTTGCTGAGAGAAAGCTTTTTAGTTTGATTCTATCCCAGTTATTTATTCTTGCTTTTATTTCTTGTGCTGTGGGAGTCCTGTTGAGGAAGTTTGGTCCTAAGCCAACATGTTGAAGATCTGGACCTACTTTTTCTTCTATAATCTGCAGGGTCTCTGGTCTGAATCCAAGGTCCTTAATGCATTTTGAGTTTAGTTTCATGCATGGTGAGAGATATGGGTTTAGTTTCATTCTGTTGCATATGGATTTCCAATTCTCCCAGCACCATTTGTTGAAGAGGCTATCTTTTCTCCATTGCATATTTTTGGCCCCTTTGTCTAGTATGAGAAAATTGTATTTATTTGGGTTTCTGTCCATGTCCTTTATTCTGTACCATTGATCTACCTTTCTATTTTGGTACCAATGCCATGCTGATTTTGTTACAATTGCTTTGTAGTAGAGTTGAAGATCTGGTATTGCGATACCCCTTGCTTTGCTCTTTCTGTTGAGGATTGCTTTAGCTATTCTGGGTTTCTTATTCTTCCAGATGAGTTTCATAATTGCTTGCTCTATTTCTGTAAGGTACATCATTGGGATTTTAATTGGAATTCCATTGAATCTTTTAGCACTTTAGGTAGTATGGCCATTTTGACAATATTAATTCTTCCTATCCAAGAACATGGGAGATCTTTCCATCTTCTAAGGCGTTCTTTAATTTCTTTCTTTAGTGTTCTGTAGTTCTCATTGTAGAGGTCTTTCACCTCTTTTGTGAGATTGATTCCCAAGTATTTTATTTTTTCCGATGCTATTGTGAATGGGGTAGTTTTCCTAATTATTCTTTCCAAAGATTCATCACTTATGTATAAAAATGCATTAGATTTATGTGCATTGATCTTATATCCTACTACTTTACTGAATTCACTTATGAGTTCTAAAAGTTTTCTGGTAATTTCTAAAAATTCCTGGTCCCTCTAAGTATATAATCATATCATCAGCAAATAGGGATAGTTGAGTTCTTCTTTTCCTATTTGTATCCCTTTAATTTCTTTGGTCTGTCTAATTGCTCTGGCTAGAGTTTCAAGGATGATATTGAATAGAAGTGGTGAAAGAGGGTATTCCTGCCTTGTTCCAGTTTTTAGGGGAAATGCTTTCAGTTTTTCACCATTTAGAATGGTATTAGCCATGGTATTAGCATAGATGGCCTTTACAATGTTAAGGAATGTTCCCACTATTCCTATTTTTTCTAGTGTTTTGAGCATGAAGGGATGCTGTATTTTTTCAAGTGCTTTTTATGCATCTATTGAAATAATCATGTGATTCTTGACTTTAAGTCTATTAATATGGTGAATTACATTTATTGATTTCCTGATGTTGAACCAACCTTGCATCCCTGGGATGAAACTCACTTGATCATGGTGCACTATCTTTTTAATATGTTTTTGTATGCGATTTGGTAAAATTTTGTTGAGAATTTTTGCGTCGATGTTTATTAAGGATATTGGTCTGAAATTTTCTTTCCTCGATGTGTCTCTGTCTGGTTTAGGTGTCAGGGTGATATTGGCTTCATAGAATGAGTTTGGGAGGGTTCCCTCTTCTATTTCATGGAATACTTTGAGAAGTATTGGAATGAGCTCTTCTTTAAAGGTTTTGTAGAACTCAGCTGTGAACCCATCTGGTCCTGGACTTTTCTTTGTTGCTAGGCTTTTGATGACTTCTTCTATTTCATTACTTGAAATTGGTCTATTTAAATTGTGTATGTCCTCCTCATTCAGTTTAGGCAATTCATATGTCTCTAGAAACCTGTTGATGTCTTCGAAATTTTCTATTTTGTTGGAGTATAGATTTTCAAAATAGCTTCTAATTATGTTTTGTATTTCAATCCTGTCTGTTGTGATATTTCCTTGTTCATTCCAAACTTTAGTGATTTGGGTTTTCTCTCGTCCTCTCTTGTTAGTGTGGCTAAAGGTTTATCAATTTTGTTTATTTTTTCGAAGAACCAACTATTTATTTTGTCAATTTTTTGTATTGCTTCTTTTGTTTCAATTTCATTGATTTCAGCTCTGAGTTTAACTATTTCCTGTCTTCTAGTACTTTTGGTATTGGTCTGTTCTTCTTTTTCTAGGGCTTTGAGCTATATGTTAGGTCGTTTATTTGTTGAGTTTTACTTGTTTTATTAAATGCGCTCCATGAAATAAATTTTCCTCTAAGTACTACTTTCATAGTGTCCCAGAGATTTTGATATGATGTTTCCTTGTTCTCATTTAACTCTAAAATTTTTTTTAATTTCCTTCCTAATATCTTCTGTTATCCATTCATCATATAATAGCATATTGTTTAATCTCCAGGTGTTGGAGTAGTTTCTGTTTTTTACTCTTTCATTTATTTCTAACTTCAATCCATTATGATCTGATAGAATACAAGGTAGTATCTCTATCTTCTTGTATTTGCGAACATTAGCTTTGTGGCATAATATATGGTCTATTTTAGAGAAGGATCCATGTGCTGCTGAGAAGAAAGTGTATTCGCTCTTGGTTGGATGGTATATTCTATAAATGTCCGTTAAGTCTAAATTATTGATTGTGTTATTGAGATCTATGGTTTCTTTGCTCAATTTTTGTTTGGAAGATCTGTCCAGTGGTGAGAGAGGCGTGTTAAAATCACCTAGTATTATTGTGTTGTGGTCTATTTGGTTTCTGAAATTGAGAAGGATTTGTTTGACATACATGGATGAGCCACTGTTTGGGGCATAGATGTTTATGATTGTTATATCTTGCTGATTTATGCTTCCCTTAAGCAGTATGAAATGTCCTTCTTTATCCCTTCGGACTAACTTTGGCTTGAAGTCCACATTATCTGAAATGAGGATGGATACTCCAGCTTTTTTGCTGAGTCCATGTGCATGGTATGTTTTTCCCCATCCTTTCACCTTTAGTCTATGGGTATCTCTTTCTATGAGGTGAGTCTGTTGCAGGCAACATATTGTTGGATCTTTCTTTTTAAACCAATCTGCCAGTCTATGTCTTTTGATTGATGAGTTCAGGCCATTAACATTCAGGATTATTATTGAGGTATGATGTGTATTCCCGGTCATTTGGCTCATTTTTTTTATTATATTTACTTTTTTTTTTTTTTTTTTTTTTGACACGACTTGGTTCTTCCTTTATTTGACAATTCCTTTAGGATAATTCCTCCCTTTGCTGATTTCCATCTTTGTTTTTCATCTCTTCCTCATGGAATATTTTGCTGAGAATGTTCTGTAATGCTGGCTTTCTTTTTGTAAATATTTTTAGCTTTTGTTTATCATGGAAGGATTTTATTTCATCGTCAAATTTGAAGGTAAGTTTTCCTGGGTATAAGATTCTTGGTTGGCATCCATTTTCTTTCAGGGCTTTGTAAATGTTGTTCCAGGCCCTTCCACCTTTTAGTATCTGGATTGAAAAATCTGCTGATATCCATATTGGTTTCCTCCAAATGTAATTTGGTTCTTTTCTCTCACAGCCTTTAAAATTCTGTCTTTATTTTGTATGTTAGGTATTTTCATAATAATGTGCCTTGGTGTGGGTCTGTTGTAATTTTGTATATTTGGAGTCCTATAAGCCTCTTGTACTTCGTTTTCCATTTCATTCTTCAGATTTGGGAAATTTTCTGATATTATTTCATTGAATAGATTGTTCATTCCTTTGGTTTGTTTCTCTAAGCTTTCCTCAATCCCAATAACTTTTTACTGAGTCCATGCGCATGGTAGGTTTTTTTCCATCCTTTCACCTTTAGTCTGTGGATGTCCTCATCTATGAGGTGAGTCTTTTGCAGGCAGCATATTGTTGGATCTTTCTTTTTAAACCAATCTGCCAGTCTATGTCTTTTGATTGATGAGTTTAGGCCATTAACGTTCAGGGTTATTATTGAGATATGATTTGTATTCCCAGTCATTTGGCTTAGTTTTGATTTTTAAGTTGGCTTGGTTTCTTCTTTGAGTGCTTTTTCTCTAAGGTAGCTCCTCCCTTTGCTGACCTACATTGTTGTTTTTCATTTCCTCCTCATGGAATATTTTGTTGAGAACATTCTGTAGTGCAGGCTATTTGTTAAATTAAATTATTTTAACTTTTGTTTATCATGGAAGGATTTTTATTTCGTCTTCAAATCTGAAGGTTTTGCTGGGTATAGGATTCTTGTTTGGCAACCGTGTTCTTTCAGAGCTTGATATATGTTGTTCCAAGCCCTTCTAGCTTTTAGAGTCTGGGTTGAGAAGTCAGCTGCTATCCATATTGGTCTCCCCCTATATGTAATCTGATGCTTTTCTCTCGCAGCCTTCAAAATCCTATCTTTATTTTGAATGTCAGGCATTTTCATTTTAATGTGCCTTGGTGTGGATCTGTTGTGATTCTGTGCATCTGGTGTTCTGTAAGCCTCTTGTATTTGATTTTCCATTTCATTCTTCAGGTTTGGGAAATTTTCTGATATTATTTCATTGAATAGTTTGTTCATTCCTTAGGTTTGTATCTCTGTGCCTTCCTCAATCCCAATAATTCTTAAATTTGGTCTTTTCATGATGTCCATAGTTTTTGGAGATTCTGTTCATGATTTCTTACCATCTTTTCTGTTTGGTCAACCTTGTTTTCAAGATTAAATATTTTGTCTTCAATATCTGAGGTTCTGTCTTCCAGGTGTTCTATCCTATTGGTTATGTTTTCTATGGAGTTCTTAATTTGGTTTATTGTTTCCTTCATTTCAAGGATTTCTGTTTGGTTTTTTTTTTTTTCACTATCTCTAGCTCTTTATTGAAATGATATTTTGCTTCCTGTATTTGCTCTTTTAACTATCGATTAGTGTGATCATTCAATGCTTGCATTTGCTCTTTCATCTCATCATTTGCTTCCCTGATCATTTTAATTATGTACATTCTGAACTCCCTTTCTGTCATTTCTTCTGCCATGCTTTCATTGGATTTTATTGATGTAACATCTAGATTTGTTTGCAGCATTTTCTTTCCTTGTTTTCTCATATTGTTCAGGTATCAGTGGACCACTGAGATTTTGCAGATTTCCTCTATTGACTTATAACATCCCTGAAGATTTCTATATATTCCCTCTTAGCCTTCAGTAGGCTGAAGTCTTGGAGGAAGTTGATAGCGCGGTGCTCCACAAGGAAGCTGCCTCTCTAGGGGTGGTGGCCTTCAGGTGGAGAATATTCCCTGCTAGTGGGCAGAGGTGCCTCCACTCGTTGACCAATGGGCATCCAAAGGGGAACTAGGCTGTGGGCTGAGGCAAGGCCTGTTTGGGCCTGTGTCTCTGGTTTTACCGTCCTTGTGGGAAATCCTCACCCGGCAGGAAAGACTCACCAGGTGGGGAGGTCTCACTGGTCAGTTCCCCTCCTAGAGGTTTCCCTCAATCCACAACTTCTGCCAGCTGGACTGCCTTCCTCTGCAACATTCCCAGGGGCCCGGCCCTACCTCCTGGGCCTGGGAGCCTCACCCTTCACAGACGAGTCTCCTTATGCTGCCCCTCCTCAGAGAATCTGCCCGCAGTCCTGGAACCTTCACTCCGCCCCTAAGCGTGTCTCTGTGCAGCTCTTCCACCAAGAAACCTCCTAGGTCCTGGGACCCTGCTGTTCACCTAATTGCCTGGCTATGCGGCCCCTCCTCTGAGCAGCCACCTGGAGCCCTGTAAAGTCGTTCCGAGTCCTAGCGACCCACCGCACGCCTCTTCCTCCGGGCAGCCACCCAGTGTTCCAGTGCGGTCACTAGGAGTCCAAGCAACTCATTGCGCACCTCCTCCTCCCGACAACTGCCCATAGCCCTGATGCAGTCACTCCAAATCCAAGTGACCCACTGTGCTCCTCCTCCTCCTCTGGGCAGCTACCCAGGTGTTCAGGAGCCGTCGCTCTGAGTCCAAGCGACCCACCACAGGCCTCCTCCTCTGGGCAGCTGCCTGGAGCTCTAGTGCGGCTGCTCCAAGTCCAAGCGACCCACCACGCTCCTCTTCCTCCTCCAGGCAGCCCCCCAGTGTTCAGGAGTGGTCGCTCTGAGTCCAAACAGCTTGCCATGCAGCTCCTCCTCTGGGCAGCCGCCCAGAGCCCCGGTGGGTTGCTCCTAGTCCCAGCGTCGTGCTGAGCGGCCTCCTCTACAATTCTCCCAGTTGTCCGAGTTCACTGCTCCAGCGGGGGAGGGGTGTCTCATTGGGCAGCCCTACTTCGCAAAGTTCCCTGCGTTCTGGGACTACTGCCCCATCCGGTATGCCTCCCCAATGGGAGAGACTCACCCAGTGGCTTTGAGTTGGTCCTAAGTCTCTCAATATCTCCTCTTCTTGAATCCTGAGTCCTGGAGCAACACGAAATGCAGCCACCCTCTAGTCCACCATCTTGAAAAAAACCACATTTAACTTTTTAAAACTCTGTGAAATTGAAGTTATTCTGCTTTTCTTCAGAATCAAGTGTTTGACATACACGGTTAGAAAACAATAAGATTTTAAGTTTCTACTATTCTACAGTTTTGAGATTTTGGTTTATTCAAAGATCCAGTGAATTTAGACTTTGACAGTTTCTATATTTTATTCCTATGTCAAAGTAAACCATGAAAAACTACACTTGCTACTTTGTCACGGATATGCTTGTACAGGTTTAGAGAGGCAGGCACTCTGAGATCAGAAGAGAGATTGGGAGGAGGAGGAGATGTGCCTGGTTGTTGTTGAGGAAGCAGTCAGTGAAGTCTGCAGGGTTTTGAGGGTCGAGGGATGACCTGAATCCTGGAGGCAATGAAGTCGGTGATATTCTCCTTCAATTAGTAGATGTGATTATGTCTTCCAAGCACAGATTGCTTCACTCTGGCATAGACATGTGATGGGTCTGTGGGGATAAAGGGGACTTGTTGACAGTGGGCACCAGGGACCACATGGGCTGTGTCTGGAGTCACACACTTAGTCCAGGGCTGGGTCTGAGGACTTGGGAAGGCATTTTATCTTCTCATATTTGACTTTACTATAACCCTCCAGTCCCCAGTGACTCCTATGCCTTCCATTTCTATAATTCCTCCAGTAGGAAGCCAGTCTCTTTCTGAATCCACTCTTGAAAATTTTTCCCATCCTGAAGTCCCAAACGATGCTCAGGGAGAAGCACCAGAGAATCTCCCATCAGACCCCACTGGTGATGGTTACTCCTGCCAGGACGTCAGTGTCAGGCCCTGCCCCCCTCTTCCTTGTGTCCAACTTCGTGCTGGACCATGGGAGGGTCTGTATATGAATGTTCTACCAACACTGTGCTATCAAAGAATCTTCCCTAACCTGCCAGGATGGATGGGAGAAACAGATTCCTTCCTGCCTGCTCCTCAAAACACAATCCAGAACTTGAAACCCAAGGGAATCAGGCTAGAGAGGATTGCAGGAGATGGGGGTCAACTTCCTAGAGGCCAGAGGGCCAGAGTGGGACCAGTGACTGGTTTGTGCACAAAAAAGTGGAAGGATGGATAGACAGAATGTCCTGTGCAGGACCCTGAAGCAGTGTGTCTGTGCACTACTAGGATGCCCTAGATACGCACACGCAGCTACACACACCCTCACACCTGGAAATCCACTCAATGATGCAAAAAGCCTCACTATGCAGTAAGTAATATTTATGGACTACCAGTTGTGGGGGGATTGGTTGCATAAAGTTCGATGATTTATGAAAGCATAAGTGTATCTCAGAATGTGTGGAGGGATGGAAAAAAGAATTTATGACTGGATTGATGAAGAAATGGATGAACAAAAGAGGTAATGAAAGGGTAAAGGCTGAATGGATGAACGATTCAGAATCAAATAGACTAAAGGGTGGAAAGACTTTTCAATAGAAATCATCCAATTGAATATATGAAGTTAATGGGTATGTGGAAAAAATATGGAAGTGTAATATATGATGAGATGGAAATAGGATTGAACCTAAGGGCTTGTGAATGAGTGGGACTTTGGACCCATGGACAACAGCAGAGCAGTGGATGGATGGAAGTGAAAGTGGTTGCATGAATAGATGAAAGGAACAGTGTAGAAATAGACACACGGATGGTCCCATTAATGATTGAGCTTATGTGGCAAGCCGTGTTGGGCACGTGTCCGTATGTGTGCATGGAAAAAGGTAAGTAAGGTCACTAAGAGGACCCGCGTGGACATGGGGCTGATGTGTTAAGAGTTAAAGCAGAAGTAACACAGGATGTAACTTTGGAGGCTCATGGCCTGAGATAAAAGAAGTGTCCCTGCCACATTGTGTAACACTACCTAACCTTCGTCTCTTTCCAGTTAGTCATTTGCAAATTTAGTAAAATATTAATACTTCTTAAAAAGAGGAGCTCATCAATATCAAGTCCTTGTGAGTGTACCCTGGACTTAGGGAGTACATTATAAACTTTTTATCATTTGTTGCTTGGTTGGTCTCACAGGAAATCCTTCACCGATTTGTGTCCACGTACGACATCACTGAGGGGGGCCCATGTACACAGTGAACGTCTCCCTGAGTTGGTAGTAAAGACACAAAAGAGGAATCTGATTGGAGAACCACATATGCACCGATCAAGGCAGAGGTTTTACAGTGCAGGGAGATACAACATAGAGGTAACAGGTAAAGGTAAGCCCTGGGCTTGGAAGAGCCATTGACACAAAGGCATACATTATCTAAACTCTGGTATTCCTGGAAAAACATCTCTTTCCCAAATCTGAGTGTCCTCAGGTGTAAATTGACACTTACATTAGAATTCAAGGATTCATTTCTCTCTCTAAATTGCTAAATCCTCAAATATTAAGATTTCATGTTAGGGAGTCTCAGAGTTCTGAGGCTAAGAATACCAAAGTCCTTGAGTTTTCATGGAATAATTTGAGAAGTATTGTGAGTTCTTCTTTGAAGGCTTTTAGATCTCAGCTGAGAATCTGCCTGGTCCTGAGATTTTATTAATTGGTAGGCTTTTGGTGGCATCTTCTATTTCATCACTTGAAATTGATCTAATTTGTGTATGTCCTCTTGATTCAGTTTGGGTGTATCATATGTCTCTAGAAATTTGTCAATGTCTTTGAGATTTTCTATTATTGGAATATAAATTTTTAATAGTTTCTGATCATCTTCTATATTTCAGTAGTGTCCATATGATATTTGTAAGATTCATGTGAGTGATGTTTTTTTCCCATCCTTTCACCTTCAGTCTGTGGATGTTTTTGCTTAGGAGGTGAGTCTCTTGGAGATAGCATATTGTTGGGTCTTGATTTTTTAACTTTTTTATTTATTCTAATTTGTTGTACATGACAGTAGAATGCATTTTTTACATTTTGATAGATCATACATAAATGGAGTGTATCCTCTCATTTTTCTGATTATACATATTGTAGGATCACATTGGTCATGAAGTTACACATGTACATAAGGTAATAATGTCTGTTTTTAATTCAATCTGCCAGTCTATGTCTTTTGATTGATGAGTGTAGGCCATTAATGTACAAGGTTATTAATGAGATATGATGAGAATGTTCTATAGTGCAGATTTTCTAGTTGTGAATTCTTTTGACTTTTGTTTATCATGGAATGTTTGTTTCATCTTCAAATCTGAAGCTTAATTTTGCTGAATGTAGAATTCTTGGTTGGCATTCATTTTCTTTCCGAGCTTGGTAAATATTATTCCAGGACTTCCTAGGTTAGAGGCTCTGAGTTGAGAAATCAGCTGATATACAAATTGGTTTCCCCTGTATATAATCTGATATTTTTCTCTTGCCACATTTAAACTTCTGTTTTTATTCTGTATGTTAGGCATTTCCATTACAATATGCCTTGGTGTGGGTTTGTTGTAATTTTGTACATTTGGGGTCTGTAAGCCTCTTGTATTTGATTTTCCATTTTATTCTTTAGGTTTGGGGAATTTTCCAATATTATTTCATTAAAAAGATTATACATTCTTTCGGTTTGTAACTCCATTTCTTCATCAATCCTGATAAATCTTAAATTTGGTCTTTTCATGTTATCCCATAATTCTTAAAAGTTCTGTTCATGGTTTCTTAACATCTCACCATGGTCAACTCAATTTTCAAGATTACGTATTTTGTCTTCATTGCCTGAAGTTCTCTCTTCCAAATTGTGTCTAGTCTGTTGATGATCCTTTTCACTGAATTTCTAATTTGGTTTATTGCTTCCTTTGTTTTGAGGATTTCTCCTTGATTTCTTTTCAGAATCTCTATCTCTTCATTGAAATGATTTTTTATATCCTGAAATTTATCTCTGAGTTCACTTCTTACATTGTCTTTCACATCCACATATCGGTTTAACTGTGTACATTCTCAACTCCTTCTCTGATATTTCTTCTACTGTGGTGTCAATGGATTCTATTATTGGAGTATCTTTGGGGCTATTGTTCCCTTGTTTTTCAAGATGTTTGTATGTCTACCTAACTATTAGTGTGGATCTGAGACAGTATAGTTTCTTCCCTGTACACTTATTGTGTCCCTGAAGTTTTCCATTACCTCCCCTTAAGGGGGAGACAAATAATAACAGCAACCAAAGCAAACAATTTACAGCATTAATCCAAATAGCTCCTATTAAGATGTCTATAGTTTTGTTAATATAAACAGAAATGATGTGCTCAATTATTGTCTACAATATAAACAGCATGTTTGCAAAAGGATTTACAATCTCAAATGGTGGACAAAGAGAAGAGAAATGGTGCAGGATGTGATGTTTATGAGGAAGGAGGAGAGAAGATAGAAGTGAAAGAGGACTTGATAGAAGTTGGCTGTTAGCAGGAGAAAAGAGAGGAAGAGAATCCAGGGAAACAGATAAGTGAGAGGAAAAAGATATATAAAGTAATTTTTTTTAAAAAAATAGAAAGAAAAAAGTAAAAATAAAAGAATACCAACAGAACTATAATATACTATTCAGTCCAGTCCTTAATAACCTGATGCATGAAAAATACTTAGTTTCAAAAATGGTAGAAATTTGAGAGAGAAAAGGGGGTAAAAGGGATCTTGATGAAAAATTGGTTGTTTCTGTTGAAGTTCAAAATTTTCTCAGCTTTTCTTCTCAGCATTTAGGTGGGTTCCGTTGTCTGGAGTTTGATGCTATAGCTCTACCCTCAAGATGGTCGGGGTTGCTATAGTGAGAGGATTCGATCTGGAGGCAGAGCTCCTGGAGGTGGGGAGTAGGCTTAGGTATGCTTTGGTCTCTGCTGGGTGCCGATCGGTTTGGAGATTTTAAGTCAGCACACCTCCAAGGCCCAGCAATTTCCAGTTCCCATTGGAAGACTGCACACCAGAAACCCCCTTTGGGTTCCACTCTTGTGGTGTAGGATTCTGTTCTTAGCCCATTCCCTACCCTTCAGACCCCATGATTCCTGTTCTCTGATTTAGTCTCCAAGTTTTCTCTCTGGTCCTGCAAGCAGCTGTATTGGAGTGGGAGAGGGAAGACAGATGGGTTTTGTGACCAGTATTCTCCTCTGTAGACCTCTCTCCATGCTTCATCTCCTCCTGCTCGCTTAGGCACACTCTGTCATGCTGCCTGGGTTTGCCTGGCTTGTTTGGGGGGTCAGATTCAGGTCTGCCAGTAATCGGCTCCCCCAGCTGCTGGCCTCCACACTGCAACTGCACAATGATTCTTTCCACTGCCCACCAAGGTGCCACCAAGAGATTGTGGCTTCCCTCCTGTACACGGATTAAGTGCAGCACAGCTTACTGTTTTTGCAAGCAGTGTCTCTGATCTCTAAGCTCTCCATACACACCTCAGTCTTCCCAAGAATTGGGGTTCCTTTAATTCCTTTACAGCTTTACTGCATTCACAAAGGACTGCTCTGGTTTGGACCTCCAGCTGCTTTCATGGCTGTGGGGCTAGGGATCCTTCCCCCTTAATTTATTATGCAAGTTCTCCTGAGTCCCTGATCTGTTTTGAGTGCCCAGTATTAAATTCCAGTTAAGTCCCCCCTAATTCTTTGTCATTCACCCACCTTGTTAAAAGGTTGCCTGTCTGCTTTTCTTGATTCATGCCATGGAGCCACTAGGGAAGTGACTCCTCTATTCCACCATCTTGCTGCTTCCAAATTTCAGTTATTTTGATTGCAAAGTCCTGAGGTTTTCAGTGTGTGAGTTACAGTATTCTAGGAGGGTTGGTTTGTTTGACCAATTTTATTTCTTCCTTAGAGAAGTGTCTATTAAGTTAATCTGCCCACTTATTGTTTGGGGGGGGGATTGGTGATTTTTTTAAAAATATGATTTAGTTGTAGATGGACACAATGTCTTTATTTATTTATTTTTGTGTGGTGCTGAGTATCGAACCCAGTGCCTCACACAAGGGAGGCAAGTGCTCAACCACTGAGCTATAGTTCCATCCCTTTCTTGGTGATTTTTTTTTTTTTAGTTCTTCATATATTCTAGCTATATTAATCCTCTGTCAGAAGAGTAGCTGGCAAAGATTTTCTCCCCTTCTGTAGGTTCTCTCTTCACACTCGTAATTGTTTCCTTTGCTGTGAGGTAATCTGGATCTTGCATTAAAATTGGAATGACATTTAACTTCCAGGAAAGCAATGTATTTAATCTAAACTGGGGACTGAAATGGAGCAAACTACATCATACATTTTATGTATGCTTATGTCAAAAAGAACCTCACTGGTATGTATGACGATAAAGTACTAATAAAAACATTATTAAATTATAGGGACTGACCTAGGAGATGAAAGTAGATTGTTATCTCATGGATATTCCCACAGGGAAAAGGTAGCATTGGCCTGGGATGAAGGAGACCCTCCGTGGAGCATAGCCTTCTTTCCCATCTTCCCTGCTCAGTGTCTCGGTCCTGGGTGCCCTGAGATGGTCTTTGTTGGTGGCAGCCTCCCATCTTCTTCGCTTAGCTTACTTTCCAAATAAACCCTTTCCCTTGCACCATGAACTTGTCCTTGAGTCACTGGCCTTTTTGAGTGGCAAGTAAATAAACCTGGGTTCCATCACAGCTCTGGGTCGTGATGTAATATCTTTATTTGTGCCTGATCATTTTGTTTGCCCTGTAGTCGCCTGTCTCTGGAATTAATATAGTCACGTTGGCTGTATTAGTCTGTCTCTGACTCTGTACCCAGAGCCTTTGTGTTTTTATATTTCCAGTGGGTTGCTAGTCATCACATGGAGGAGGGTCTCACTTTTATATGCACTCTATCAGTCTCTGAGTTTTATTTGGCATGTTTACACCACTTGTATTTAGTGCATTATTGGGGTAAGCCTAACCCTATTTGTATCTGTTTTCTATTAATTGGACTTTTAAAGATGTTCCCCATTTTTCTACCTTCTCTGGAGTTACTTGTTTTTATCTGATACATTTTACTTTGTGTCTCAGCACATCAATTTTACGTTTTAAGACATTTCTAGTGTTTACATTAAGTTTGCAGAAGTGATTTTCAACTAATATTTTTAATAGTTTGTTTTTATTGTAAGTGGACACCATACCTTTATTTTATTTTATGTGGCGCAGAGGATCAAACCCAGGGCCTTGCACGTACTAGATGAGCATTCTACCACTGAGCTGCAACCCCAGCCCAATTTTCAACTAATCTTAATGCCCGTCTAGTTACACCATACTGTTACATGGGAGGTGCTGGTAATTTTAAACGGGGTAATCCAAGTTCCTTTCCCTCTAGCATGTGGCCCTTCGTTTCATTTATCCATGTGCTCTAATACAAGAATTCAGTGTTACTGTAATCATTTTTTAACAAACATCATTGGATCAATCAAGAATTAGAAAAATCAAAGGCTTTATTTTAGCTCTCTTCTTTCTAATCTGCTTTTCTTTCTTCTGTAGATACTGATTTCGGACCTATATCACCTTCCTTTTCTTTGGAAACCTTTCTATATTTTCATGAATCAAATCGACCTGTGACAAGGTCTCTGTTTTTTTGTTGTTGGAGAAAGCTTTGTTTCTTTTTTTTACCTTTGAAGGGTCGTTTGCTGAATACATGATTGTGGGTTGATGGTTCCTCTTTTTTAATGATTAGACATCAATCCTCATCCGTTAAATCCCAATTTCCTGCTGTACCTGAGGCTAGTTCCTGGCATTGTCTCTTCACACCATGTTTCTTCTCGCCTTTTGGAAAGCCTTGGAGTTGTGCTTTTTCTTGGATGCTGGACTGTGGTGGACTGAGCCATACCCTGTGGTGAGTAGGCCCTAGGTATGAGGATTTACTTCCGGTGGCTGTGGGTTCCTCTATGCTTCCTGTTTGCTGTACCCATAGGGGTCAATGGTTCTGTTTCCTCTAGTGTCCTCTTGCCGTCCCTTCATCTTTAGGTTTCCCTGGAATGCCTTCTCACTTGGCATCTGAACATGATCTGACTATAGCATCACAGCATCTGAATTCTTTCAGCCACCATCTGTAATTACGCAGGGTCCCTGTCGATGTGGTGGTAAGGCACAGAGGGATCTTCAGAGTCCTTTGAGTAAAGCTGGGGCTTTAAGGGGCCTGGGCCCTTGTCGTGGGACCTTCACAAAGGCTGTCAGGGCTTCCCTGACAGGAAAGCTAGAGGGGTTGGTTTGGCTGTTCCCCTGCCTCCTTATTGCTTAGGTCCTACTGACGTCATTGCCCTGGAAGGCAGGCAGAGCACAGAAAGACGGGGAGTTTATTTCAAAATGGTTACTTTCTCTTGCCTGGACACACTAGGGGATTTTCTCTTCTGTCTTCAACATGGGATCTGATGGTGTGAGAAACAGAAAGCCTGGTGGTCCATTCTCAGAATACAGGATTTAGCTTTAAATGTAAAATGACTTGGGATGTAGGAAAAGCAGCTGGCCGGGAAGACAAAATAAAAAGATAGAAGCGGTTAACACCGGAGGGTAAAAATTCACAGCCCCGCGACAGGAGGTGAGAAGGCAGGCGCCGCTGACCCACAGAGGCAAACTGTGCATGTGCCAAAAGGCGCTGGTCCAAGGGAACTTTTCCGCCCAAGAGAACAAAGGGAGGTGGAGACCACTGAAGGTGCCTTTCTGTAAATAACTCAGCAGGGCCAGTGAAACCTCAGTGATGTCAGGGAAGACCGTGCATCTCCAGTACTCAGCCAGTGAGGAACTGGGAGTGGAATCGTGCCCTCCAAGGGACAGAACACTGGTTGTACCCAACTGTGTGACCCCCCCGACCACCAGCACCCCATCTTGCAAGACTCTCATTAAAGTCAACCCTGGCTTTTTACTTTTCCTTGTCTCTTAGTCCATTTGGGGGGCTTGGACAGGGGAGCATGTTTCTCACACCTGGGCTCCTGGACATGACCTCACACGAGTCCCTCTTCAGACTCGAGATCTCCCCAGAAGTTTTTAACACACAACTAGTCCACACGCAGACTCCGGCACTTGGTCCAGGCCTCTGTTTTAGGTAAGCTCTGATTCTGTGTCCTTCTCTGTCTCTCGGGTATTCAAAGGATCTGCTTCCTCTGTGATGATTCTCTGGTGGACCTGAGAATTCGTTTTCAGCTATTTCAGCTTTTTTTCTGACTGGGAAGATGAACTGAATGACTCTAAAGCTATTTGCTTTTCAAAACCCAAACCAGAAGCTCATTCCACTTCTGTCAATCTCAGCAGGTGCAAAGTAGCATGTTATTGTGGGTTTATTTCCATGTGCATCTTGGCCATTATGTATCCTCTTTGAAAAAAATAATGCCTCTTCAAATCCTTCACCCACTTTTTATTTGGTCTGACTCTCTTTTTGTTGTCAATTGAAAGAATTCTTCATATATCCTTGGATAGTAAGTCCTTTGTGATATATGATTTGTGAACATTTTCTCCTAGTCTTTGAGTTGTTATTTTACTTCATGGTAGTCCTGGAGTGTACAAAAATTTTTAATTTTGAGGAAGTCTAATTTATTTTTCTTTCATTGTGCACTTGGTGACATATAGTCCTTGTGGGAATTTTTTGAAGTTTGTTAAATATATATTTTAGTTGCAGATGGACATAATACCTTTATTTTATTATTTATTTATTTATTTATTTATTTATTTATTTATTTATTTATATGCAGTGCAGTGCTGAGAATTGAACCCAGTGCCTCACACATGCTAGGCATGCGTCCTACCACTGAGTCACAACCCCAGCCCCATGGTCCTTGTTTTGTTGTTGCCAAGTAGTATTTTACGATGTTGATGCACTGCAGTTCCATTCACTGGTTGATACATTGGGGCTGTCTCCAGGTTTTGTCACTGTAAATAAAGATTCCCATAGATGAACTTTCCATTAGATTGGAAATACATGTTCATGGTGTAACAGTGGTCCACCTCATGCTTTGAATATAGCTCTTGCTACCCTGCCATTTTAAAATTATGTATTCTCCAACTTATTTTAAAATGGATGTATTCTCCAACTCCATCCATTTACCTGCAAATGCCATAATTTTATACTTCTTTATGACTGAATAATATTCCATTGTGTAGCTATACCACAGTTTCTTTATTCATTCATCTATTGAAGGGCATCTAGGTTGGTTCCACAATCTAGATATTGTGAATTGAGCTGCTATAAACATTGATGTAGCTGCATCACTGTAGTATGCTGATTTTAAGTCCTTTGGGCTTTAAGGCCAAGGAGTAAGATAACTGGGTCAAATGGTGGTTCCATTCCAACTTTTCTAAGAATCTCCATACTGCTTTCCAGAGTGACTGCACGAATTTCTAACCCCACCAGAAATAAGCCAGTCCTGAAAAACCAAAGGCCGAATGGTTTCTCTGATAAGTGGATGATGATACATAATGGGGGTGGGGGGGAAGCAAGAATGGAGGAAGGATGGATTGTATAGAGGAAAATGAGGAGTGGGGAGGGAGTGGGAGAAGGAAAGATAATAGAGTGAGACAAACATCAGCACCCTATGTACATGTATGATTATACAAATGGTGTGACTCTACCTCATGTACAACCAGAGAAATAAAAGTTATACCCCATTTGCGTACAATGAATCAAAATTTTTTAAAAATATATGTGTTTTATTTTCCTCTACTCCCAAAAGAATTATCTTTTTCCCATCCTAGACTGAGTTATCTGTCTTTGAGCACACCATAGGAAACAAATAATTCAGACTTCAGGAATGTTGCCAGAAGATCTAAGAAATGGTTATCTCCCAAATTGACAAGTAAATCACAATCCCCACAGAGAATATATGGAATGAATCTCTTCTTTAAAAACCCTCTGTTCCCCCTAATGGGCAGAATCACAGCCTCTGGGACAGGAGTGCCCTGTGCTTCTCCTCTGCCAGCAAAGCAATGACCTTCTTTATCCTTTTTCTCAAACAGTGTCCTCGTTATTGAATTTGCATCAGGGACAAGGACGGAGCTTTCAGTAACAATGGAATCTATTGTACGATATATGAAGACTATATATAGTTAATAACAATGTGTTTTACATACTGGAAATTCCTAACAGTAGTATTACATTTTAACAGTTCCCACCCCCCAAAAAAATCAGTATAGATAGTTATTCATATGTTAATTAACTAATTCACAAGATATATTTTAGAACAAAATGTTGCAAATGGTGTTTGCATTTTGTTATTTGTCAATTTAGAAAAATACAGCAAAGTTACTATGGACATTCCTATAGAGGGTTTTGTTTGAAGGTAGATTTCATTTTTTTATGTAAATACCTAGGATTGGATTGCTGGGTTATCTGGTAAATTTCTGTTTATAGGAAATTACCACATTGTTTTGCAGAAGAGATACACAATTTTGCATTACTCTTTATCCTAGCCAGCAGTTGCTGCTTTTGTTTTACATAATATGTACGGGTATTTCTTTGTGGTTTAAATTCATATTTTCATCAGGTATAATGATGTTTAGGATCTTTTCCTACACTTACTTGCCACATACATATTCTTTGATGAAGAGTCTTTGGTGCAGAAGTTCTTTGCCAGTTTAAAAAGCAACAATGTTTTCTTATTATTGAGATTTTACATCCCTTCTTCATCGTATATTTTCTAAATCTGGTGAGTATTTTACATGTTTAGGGTACCTTGACCTAGATACTCAACCTTCATGAGAGTCTTGATCTGCATTTAGATGTAATAAAATTTACCACAGAAAAATTAAATTCTCATATCAAAGTTGTCTCAAGTACTTGTCTTAAAAAATGAATCAAGTATCAGTATTTCAATTAAAAGATTAAAATTAAATAGAATTTAAAAGTTCCCAAGTCCCACCAAATACGTTGCTGGTACTCCTTTTCCCTCTGTAACGAGGCGTTATCAGGAGGGACACGCAGAGCCAGGGAAAGAGGTCCTGGCTGTAGGGCCCCCTCTTCCCCCAACACTGGGAAGGAGAGGTCATTAAGGCCATTTACTTCTGTGGCTAAAGAGAACTCTTGGCAGCTTGCTCCTGGCGAGCAGGGAGGTGGTCCTCCTCCCGCTTGGTACCCTCTCCAGCAAAGGGAGGGACCTGTGTCCCTTCAGACACTCACCCACCACCCCCCAGAACCCAGTGGAGAGAATGAAGAAATCTGTGCCAGTGACACCTGGTTTTGTCTCAATCTGTATTTACAGTAAATGAAAGAGACTGTTAAAGCATTATTTTTCATGTCTTTCAAGGAGTCTAACTTTTTTTCTTTTTGAAACAATAATACCAATTAATTATTTAGTGACTTGTAAGAAAGATGGAGTCATTGATCATGTTTGCGCAGGAATGTCCAGAAGAGAGTTTTGTAATATGTATTTGAGCAGAAATTAAAATGTAACTTTTTATTTATTACCACTATTTTAACTGTATACATGCAACATAACGTGGGTGAATTTGGATTTTTATTTTTCAATGATCAGCATAACCCACTGAGTAGGATCCACCACACCTCTGTTGTTGAGCATGCACATGATTTATCTTGTATTGAATTCCTGTATTCAAGTATTGTTGGAAAGAACATCCTCGGTCCTCATAATCTTGACACTTCTATGTCCTGTTGGAATGGTCGGATGAACATATGCACAAAAGAAGAAGCCTTTCTAAAACTAGAGACAGCTCATTAAAAAAGAAAAACCAGAAATCACTTTGCTTCAGAAGAACTCTTTTAAAAGCATGAAAATTCAAGAGCAAGAGCAAGAGCAGGAGGGGGAATCATGTTCAGCACCATCAGAACGGAGATTACTAGCGAGGCAAGGTAGCAAGCACCTGTTATCCCAGCAGCTCAGGAGGCTGAGGCAGGAAGATCTCGAGTTCAAAGCCAGCCTCAGCAACTTAGTGAGACCCTGTCTCAAAATAAAATATAAAAAGGGCTGGGGGTGTGACTCAGTGAGTGAGGGCCTCTGGGTTCAGTCCCTGGTACCCGCCACAACAAAAATGAGGTTACTTTCCTACCAGTGAAACAACTTAAGTGGATGAGAGGTGTCCTGAAGGTAGAGGAAGCACGTGGACCAGGAGTTCAATCCCCAAGCTATTGAAGTTCAAAGGCAGCACATAAGCAAACACACAAAAATCCGGTCCTTCATGATCAAAGAGTCAAATATGAAACCACAGCGTGTCACCTTTTTTAATTTACAGAACTTCAACAGAAGGGCCCAACCCGACTCACGGGGAAGCAGGTGGCAGCCTTGAGTGCTGACCTCTGACGTGAGGGTGCCGAGGACGGGAGCGCGGGAGCCCTGCACGCGCTCCAGCGGCAGAACCTCCAGGTCTCCCGAGCCTGTGAAGAGGGACTCAGGGGTGTGGAGGCCCTCCTGAGGGCGGCACTGCCCCTCTGTGGTCTCTGAGATCCTGTCAGCAGCCAGAGGAAGCCGATGTTCAGCAATCAACTTGTAAAATCATCCGCATTATCCACGGGGTTTCCTTCTGCCTCTCTCTTACTGCTGTTATAGAAATTCGCTTTTTCTCTTTGTTAGATTCAATGCACTTCTTACTGAATGTCCCTCATCCAAGAAACTGACTCCTGGACTGTGATGTCCTTGTGGTCAGGGACTGGGCCTACAGTTTGATGAGCATGGTGCTGTGAATTTGACAAGCATCTTTATCGCTCTGAAGTGCTACGGAAAGGTGCGTGAGGCTTAGAAGGAGTGCCTTTGTATGTCTGTGTCTGCCACAGATGTGGAGATGCACCATTCGGAGCTTCATTCAAGAACTTGCCATTTGCTGGGAGGGTTGGTGCACACCTGTGATCCCAGTGACTCCAAGCCTGAGGCAGGAAGAGAATCACACATTTGAGGAAAGCCTCAGCAACTTAGCAAGGCCCTAAGCAAGTGAGCCAGAGCATGGCTGAAAATAAAAATTAAAAGGCCTGGGGGCCTGGGGGTGTATCTCAATGGTAGAGCACTTGCCTAGAATGTATGAGGCCTCTGGTTTCAATCTCCGGCACCAAAAAGACAATTTTTTAAAAAAACTATTGAATGAAAGAACTTTTTTTTAATTGGGAGGGGCACCTTGGAATGTAGCTCAGTGGCAGAGTACCCTTGGGGGGTTCAATCCTCAGCACCAAAAAAAAAAGAAAAGGAAGAAGCAGGAGGAGAAGGAGGAGGAGGAGGAAGAGAACAAGAAGAAGAGGAGGAAGAGGAGGAGAAGAAGGAGGAGGAGGGGGAGGAGGGGAGGAGAGAACAGTGAAGAGGAGGAGGAGGAAGTGGCAGCAGCAGCAGCAGTGAGCAGAGGAAGAAGAACTCGCCATTCAGCAGCAAGCAGCACTGTGAGCAGACAGCTCCCAGCTACAGCACCATCAGGACCCACTCTGCCTGGAGCAGGTCTGGGTTCTCCCGAGGCAGCCCGGACAGAACTGAGGGGAAGCCAAGGTGCAGGGCGCAGCCTGTTCTGCCCAATCCTAGACACCCCTCATGGCAGTACGTGAGACAAGCGGGGAGTCCACTCTCTCTGCAAGGTGGTCTGGCTCCCTCCCTGCCCCATCTGCCTCCTCTTCATTCCTTTCCACTATGGTCACATCTGCATCCTAGGCTGGAGACTGTTCCTGAACCATTCTTCTTCCTCTTTTTCCTTCACATGCATGACGTCCCCCTGCCCCCCCCCACACCCACAAAATGATGCACCTGCCAGGAACTGATCCTCTGCTTCCCAGGGGACCCCATCCACATAATATGCAGAAGCGTATTTAGCATTTATTATATAACTAATCTCAAAACTTGTGGTTTTGCAAGCACATCTATTATGATACCCGAGATCAAAGGCAAGTCCTTGCCTCCCCTCACAACTCAAAGAACCATTTGCTCCTCCTCACCACATCCTGTGCCCCAAGTCTTCAAAATGTGGCTAATTGAATTCTCCTGCCTCCAACTTCAAACTTGGAGGATGTGACACAGAAACACAGACACCAACAAGAAGTTGTCCATAGGGACAGCAAAGGTCTTTAGTCTTGGCTGTGGGGTGAAAGGGATGCAACGCCCCCTGCTGGATGGTTCTATCAGAGCCTCATTTTCTCCCGTTTCCCTTCTTAGGTTCTGTTTTTCTGGAATTCTGATAGATTTCGTGAGCTCATGCTCCAGCACTTAGCAGCCTTCGCCATTTACAGTCGTCAAAGTTTTGCTTCATTGTGGACCTTTTCCACTAGAACCTAAGCTCCATGAAGGCGAGAGTTTTGTGGGTTAGTTTTCACTGACAGATCCGAGGTACGTGAAGGGTGTACATGTTAGATGTTTGATACATTTTAGTTGAATAAATAAAATATGAGGGAAGTTTTCATCAGGAGTTTGGAAATGGAATAATAGAGGCTGTGAGCAACTGAGCTATCTGCAAAACGGAATGGGGAGTGTGCAGAATCGGGTGTTTGACGAGAGCAACCAAGTGAACGAGGACAGGGAAGAGTTTACTGTGGGGAGAGTAATGCCCCTCAAGACGCCTGGCACTTGAGTGCCATGTGTGGTGGTCCAACCAGCAGGAAGCCCCTGGTGGTAGAGAGGATGAGTGGGGGTGAGGAAGTCCGAAAGCTCAGGTTGTGTTCTGAACTTTACATGTTCCACACCATGAACAACAAATTTGCTCTATGCAAGTCTTGAGCTCTGTATTGACTTTATTGGGGTGGGGGGTGAAGATGAAAGTAGGAACAGGAAAGGATTGTGGACTACATTATGATCAGTATGGGAGTCCAGGCAAGGGGACAACAAAAAAGACAGAATCCACAGAAGTTTGGTGCAGCCGGAAACAAGGCAGAGGGAACTGAGAGAACGTACACCCATGGGCTTGTGCCAAATGTCGGGCAGTTCATTGCTTTTCTAAAAGCAAAGACACGGCTGTGTGCTTTCAGATGGCCTCCTCTGACCTGTGGTCCCATCGCTGTAGTGAGAGTGACTTCTTTTTAGGTTGGGAGAGTTTGGAGAAATGAGGGGGCGGGTGTGTCCAGGAGCAAGAGCTCAGTTCTCTGATCCTTCTTTCCTTGCCGACAGGGGGCGCTCAGCGGGCCACGAGGCAGAGCTTGTAAATCGGGGGGATGTTGCCAAAGCCTGAGAACAGGTGAGTGGTGTCGATGTCCGCCGGAGGGACCAGCGGACGTAAGGAGAAGTTCTGAAGGATGGAGGTGAAGTAGAGGAAGAGTTCCATGCGGGCCAGGGACTCCCCCAGGCAGATGCGTTTTCCTGCCGGCACAGAATAGGGTGGGAGGTGAGGTCACATTTGCTAGGTACTCAGAGCTTGCGGGGCATCTGGCCTGACTGCCCACTGGGCCTCAGCTGCCTCATCAGTAGAGTCATGACTGTCTCCACTTTATAGGGTCATTAGCAAGATTCACCAGGTTCCTACTGTCCATGCTCAGCTAGGACCTGCCTCTTGGAGGGGCTCAACACGGGGCAGCTACTTCTCTGGTGCCTCAGATTCCATCGATTCCAAGATGGAAAGGTTCTAAAGGACCCATGGGTTTCAAACTTCTGACCATTTCAGTTCTTCAAAGGTTTTTCAAACTTGTGAAATTCAAATTTCAGTGTCCATTAATAAAATTTCATGGGCTCACACGCATGCTCATTCATTTCAGTGTGGTTGATGGTCACTTCCATAGTACAGTGGCAGGGGTGAGGAGTTCAGACAAGGATCACAGAGCTGGAAAAACCTAAACTATTTTGTATTCAGTTCATAATAGGAAAATTTTGCTGATCTCTTGTTTAGTGCTACTCTGCTCTAACTTTTTTTCCTAAACATGAGAGCCAGTGGTTTTAACAGCCCCTGACTCAGGGATTTTAGAACTTTAGAGTTGCAGGACATAGTCCTCAGCTTCTCGTTCTGACTTGGGCTTCAAAAGAAGGTTCTAGAATTTACCTGGGGGAACCCATAGCATTGAAACCTACCAGAGGAGAAAGCCACAAAGGCCTCATTCTTCTTGAAGCATCCCTGTTCATCCAGGAAATGTTGGGGATAGAAGGCATCTGGGTAGCGGAAGTATTTGGGGTCTTTCAGGACTGAGCCAAGTATAGGAAACACATCTGTGCCCTGGGGTGAAGATGGGGGCAATGAGAAGAAATCAGTGTTGGGCAGTGGGGTGGACAACCAGGAAGAGAGTCTGCAGCCATACTAGCCTGGACCCA
Organism: Sciurus vulgaris; assembly: GCF_902686455.1. Lineage (NCBI taxonomy): Eukaryota > Metazoa > Chordata > Mammalia > Rodentia > Sciuridae > Sciurus > Sciurus vulgaris. Next base: position 51,505,910 of record NC_136478.1, on the reverse strand, counting down.
CCAGACCTCATGTGACCTCAGAAGCTAAGTGGAGCCAGCCTGGTTACCACGTGGAAGCAAGGACCAGGAGGAGAGAAGGGTGCCACAGAGGATGAAGGAGAAACAGAGAGCGACCAAACCTTGGGCAGAAAGTAGCCTTGGAAATGAGTGTCCTGGGTGACGTTGTGGGGGACACCTATGGGTGCGATGTCTGTCAGTCTTTGTATCTCATGAATGACGGCGTCTGTGTAGGGCATCTTGGCCCTGTCTTCCACACGTGGAGTCCGGTGGGGTCCAATCACCTGGATGATCTCTTCATGGACCTTGGCTAGAAGAAGGCAGAGAACAAGACAGGGAAGGGCAGGAGAGGCTTCTGTTTGCAGACGCCATGAAGTTAAGACTCTCCAGCACGTGAGCTGGTGAAGGACATCCTTCACACCTGACATTGACGCATCAGGGGTGCTCACCAGACACCCGTCAGACACTGGGAGGCACATGCCTCCAGCCCAGAATGCCAGCTGGACCATCTGATCTCTACTTGGAAACACCAATGAGCCAGGGAAGACCGAGGAGCAGGCCAATGTCCTGCTTCCAGCTGGGCTTCCACACGCAGAGTTTTGACAAAAAAATAAAAAAGACTTTGGCTTGGTTCTAACTGCCTTACTAGGAAGAGTGTCCAAGTTGAAGAGTTTTTTTCTTTTCAAGTGAGAAACAAATCTCTCATTACTAGAATTACCAACCAGACCAGATTGTAACTCCGTGGAGATGGATTCTATTTGATTTTGGCAATGCTTTCAGCTCAACAGTGGTCATCCAAGACATCCACCTCCTAATCCCTGGAACCTGTGACAGTTACGTAATAGGGTAACAAAAAGACAAAAGGGGTGCTGCAGATGCCATTAAATGAGGCTCTTTGAGTTGAGAAAGGGGGTGTGGTAGCTGAGGAAGCAAGGAGAGATTTGCAGATGTTGCACTGCTGGCATTGAAGAAGCAAGAAGGAGCCACAAACCCAGAAATACAAGGACGGAGGCTGTAAAGGCTCAAAAAGGCTCCACTTTGATTTCAGTCTGATCAAACCTATCTGAACTTCCTAACTCTGTTACTTTAAGGTAACAAATGTGTGTTGTTTTAAGCTACTAAGTCGTAGGAAGCAAATACAGGGGCCAAGCCGAAGGTTGCATCCGTGGCCTCCCAAGCCAGAGATTTCTAGATTCCATGTCCTGGTGTTCTGCAGGGTGAAGAGTCTAAGACTGTCGGACGCTAAATTTTCAAGATTATGCCTTCCTTCCTGTTAGGACTGGGAAGTGCCAGGCAGGATGGGCTATATAGGGTGAACACTCACCTTCCACTTCAGGATACTTCATTAACAGCAAAAATCCATAGCGGAGTGTGGAGCTCACTGGTTCTGTGCCCGCAAAGAAGAGGTTGACTGCGGTAAGGACCAAATTCTTGAGGTTGTATTCTGTGTGTGGATTATTTTTATCCTGAAAGTGAGGAGGATAATAAACAGAATTGCCCTCTTAAGTCTTTATTTTCTTATTTTCTCCATGTGAGCAGCATAGGCATTTGTGAAAAGGCAATAGATGGGTAAGTCAAGTCTGGAAGAGGGAACAACCAGAGCAAAGGTCCTGAGGCAGGAGCTGAGTCCCTGAGCCCTGGTGTGTTAGAGGAAGAACAGGGCAGAGACCACTGTGGTTGGAGTGGACAGAGAAGGAGAGCAGGAGAAGGAAGCAGTGTCTTGTAAGATTTGAAGGTTTGGAGACATTAGAGTTTATAACTTTAAACTACCAAGTGCTAAGGTTCTTTTTGTTTCTTATTTACTTTTTCTAATTGTTCTTTTTAGATATGCATGACAACAGAGTATATTTTGACATATTATCCATACTGGGAGTATAACTTTTTCTAATTAGGATCCCATTCTTGTGAGTGTACACGATGTGGAGTTTCACTGGTTGTGTATTCATATGTGAACATAGGAGAGTGATGTCACATCCATTCCACTGCCTTTCCTTTGCCTGTCCATCCCTGCTTCCCTTCATCCCCCTTGTGGAATCCACTGAACTTCCGTTCTTCCCCTCCCCACCTTGTTGTGTGTTAGCATCTGCATATCCAAGTGCCGAGGTTCTATAAGATAAGAATAGAAACTTCTAAATGTCTAAAATTCTAGGAATCAATAATACAAACATATTAAGCCTATAAATTTTTACATCTCTGAGGCTTCAAACTTTTTAAAGATTAAGTTCAAGTGTAAAAAAAAAAAAATCTAAGCTTCTAAATTTCCCAAATTCTAAAACTCTGAAGACTAACTCCACTTTTCTACAACTGTTAAGTCTCTGGCATATGTGATTGGAAAAATGTAAGATTTTCAGTTTGTTACCAAAATTTCTAGATTTGAAGCTTATTTTTGATAGAGAAAAGTGGCATATCCACATACAATGGGGAGTTAGTCGTCACAAGGAAGAAGAAAATCCTTCCATATGCAGCAAAATGGATAAAACCAGAGGTTCATTATCTTAAGTGAAATTAGCCAGGCACAGAAAGACAAGTACCACATGTCTCTCTCCCATGTACAAGCTTAAAAAATCAACCAGAAGGAAGAACTGTCATTGCTAGAGACTGGAAAGCGGAGGGTGGAAAAGGGAGGCTGAATTTGATCAGTGCCTGCCACGGGATGATGCATGGAAATATCAGACTAATGCTCAACCACTAATATATACAAGTAATGCATGTCAATAAAAATAAGTAAATTTTATTTCATCAACTTAAGGAAGTTTAGAGGTTGTGAGAGTTTCTACTTTCAGTTTCTGTATCCCATCTATAGATAAAAACGAAGCATGTGAAGTAGTATTACCCACTTTTCCCCAACCTCTGCCGATGGGCTTAAAGTTGCAGGTACCAGAAGGAGGTGAGGGAAGAGGACTGGGGCAGGGGAGCGAGCACCTGGTGAATCTTGATGAGGAAGCAGTCGATGAAGTCTCGGGGATGTTGGGGGTCCAGGGATGCTTCGTTGATCTTGACTCTGGAAGCAATGAAGTCCTTAATCTCCTCCAACATGTAATAGATGCGGTTGTGTCTTCCTGGAAAATACTGCATGATTCCTGAGTACATGTCATAGAGCTGCAGGGAACAGGCAAAGAGGATTTTCCAGGGCTGGATACCGGTCACCAGGCTGACTGTGTCTAGAATTGGGGAACTGGGCAAAATGCAGTGCTGGGTCTGGGAATCGGGTGTGGCCTTTGGCTTCCTGGAGATTTGGGCATATTGATAGCTGGCTTCCAGGGCGGTGGAAGATTAAGTGAGGGAGAGGCAAGTGCTTATGGAACTGAGCCTGGGGGGATGGACGGAGAAGTGACCAGTAGGCACCTGTGTCCAGGGGCTGCTTAGTTCTACGAAGCTCTCATTGATCATCCGCAGCAGGTTTAGGAACACCTTGTCCTCATAGTCGAAGCGGCTTCCAAAGATGACCGAACTGATGATGTTGGAGACAGTGCGGCTCAGGAAGAAGGTGGGATCAATGGGGGCACCTGGTGATGGACATTGTCTACGTCAGAGGTGATCATTAGTAATCTGGGCTGTGGACCATTCATTGGTAAACCTGGGTCCTGGATCAACTGCTTCATAGTATGTGTGAATCAGCTCAATTTTATGTTTGAGTCTTGATTTCTCAATCTGCAAACTGGCTTAATAACCACCTCCTTTTTTCACGAAGATTCCATGTTAAGATCCATGTAAAATGCTTAACACAGTGCTCGACATGTAGTTAGCACTCAAGAAATGCTGGTGGGGCTTAATTATTTCTTGCTATTGTTGCTTAAATGCATTTGCAGATAAGAGTCACAGATTTGGGGGGAAAGTGGTGGTAAGGGCCATATTTTAAAGAGAAGGACTGGAGGTGTAGCATAGTGGTAGAGTGCTTCCCTAGCAGGCATGAGTCCCAGCACTGAAAATAACAAAAGGATAAAAGAAGAAGACTGCCTGGGCTCTGCTAGTTCACTGATTCCACTTAGGCTATTGAGGAAATCCTCCTCAAGTCCTCAGGTGCACCATCTGTAAAATGGGATGCACGTCAACAACGTAGATTTGGGAGCACTTGTTCCAGAACAATGTACATATTCACAAAAGCACATTTTGACAAATAACTTCTGAGGGTACATGGCCTTTCAAAGTCTTTATAAAGATCCTATAAATTATCCACAGAATCCAGATGAAAAACTCTCTGATTTATAGAAATTTATCTCTATTTCTAGTTCTTATCTATTTTTTTTTACATATTTCTCAGCCTCTGTGTCTTTTCTCTCTAGATTTCATGGGTTTCAGACCCTATTTCTCATTGGTAACTGGACTCATTGAAAAGAATAATGAAATAGGTAAAGAGTTTCAGATTTGCAAGATGAAAAAATTTTTACAGATATCTTTTCCGACAATCCGAACATACCTAACCCTACTGAATCGTACAATTAAAAATGGTGAGGATGGTAAGTTTGATGTTATTCACCACAATAAAAATGTATAAACATAATGAAATTTGGTCCTGCCTCCAGAAAAATACACAAACTCATGTATCATCATAACCTACCTATAAGATCATGGGCTCACAGGTACAGTGAGAGCCAGAGATGAAAGTTTCTAGACAAATGGTCTCTGTTACTTTTTACCATGCAACATGGCTGGACATCTCAGCACATCTGTGATATCCTCCATCCTCTTCCGTTTCAGCTCTTCTTCCCACTGAAGCCCATCTTCTCATGACTAAGCTCTCCATAACCACCCAGTCGCCTGGCAGCCCTCCCCTGTGACCCCCATACCCTTGGTCTTCCGGAATTCCTCCAGTAGGTAGCCAGCCTCCTCCTGGATCCGCTCCTCAATGTTCCGCTTTCCCATCCCAAAGTCCCGCAGGATAGTCAGAGAAAAGCGTCGGAGAATCTTCCATCGTTCTCCATTGGACAGAGCGATACCTGCCAGGATCTGAATATGAGGCTCCTCCCTCCCTTCCCCTCCCTGTGCTAGACAAGGATGGAGTGGATTATAAAAGTTCTTTTTACTCTTGAAGAAGCCACTCTCAACCTTGCAGGCTCAATGGGGAGACTAAGATTCCCCTCCTTCAGTACCCTCAAAAGCAATCCAGACTGAGGTGGAGGAAAAGGGAATCAGGCTAGGAACGATCAGGGGAGATAAAGGAGAGTTTCCTATAGGACCAAAATCTGGAACTGGGTAAATAACGCAATGAGTGCAGAGGAAGGTGGAGGAGGTAGGGTATAATGCCAATTACAGTACCCAGGAATTAGAATACTAGTTCTATTTTCTGTGCACCACATGGATTCTCTTGATCTACACATAGGTATACACAGAAGCTCACACTTGTACATCAATATTCCTAGACAAAAGGAGTTACCATGTAGCAAGATTTATTTAGAAATTACCAGATTGGTGAATTGCCTAATGACATTTTTGGGTTGATTAATCAATGGAAGGAAGAGTTTATGACTGGGATGACTGAGGGATAGAGTAATGAAGGAGAGTGAGTGGCTAGGTGAAGCGTTAATGTGTGGATGGTTTGAGATGGATGGGTAAAGGTTTGAAGGTAGTCAGAAAGATTAACAGATAAACAAATGATGGAAGGATTAACAAACGGATGGATAATTAGTTGATAGATGTATACAGAATATAACGGAAAGATGTTTGTATATAAAGAATAACGAATATGCTTTCGTAGATTTATCGAGCAAAGGATAGAAGGAAGAAAAGGCAGAGAGAGAAAGAGAGATGAAAAATGGAAAGAATGAGCCTGCTTCGAATCAACGTCTATAGTAGGTATGTGGGTATCACTAGAAAGGAATCCTCCTCAGTTGAAGGGTCAGAGATGTATGTGCCAGGTACGCGTGTGTATATGAAGATAAGAAATAGCTATGAAGGCTTCAGCTGGTACACAGAAGATCATCACTCACTAATTCATTAAATGTGATAACAGAAATAACATAGTAAGTGATCACTTTAGAATCAGATGTCTTGAGTTCAAAGCAAAGTGATTCCACCACTTCTTGTGGGACAGTGCCTAATCTTTCTCAACGTTGCTTTTTCTTTTGCAAAATTAGTGTAATATTAATAGTTTTCTGAAAGGAGTCAATGCAATAATTCCTGTAGAGTACTTATCACAGCACCTGGAACATACCATTGCAAATTGTTATGGTTTCTGGTGGTTGGGGTGATTGTTACCTACCATGACCATGAAAGTTTCGTTGTAATATAGCCATTACTCCACGGCCGCTGAACTCATCTGCTCGGTCCACCAGAGCCTCCTTCACCATCTCATGCCCACACAAAACAACTACTGGCCGGGGACCCAGGTACACAGTGTACATGGGTCCATACTTCTTCTGGAGCTGGGAGTGAAGTGAGATACCAGAGAAAGGGTGGATTAGAGCACATAGAGACCAGCCGAGGATTTTAGGGGAGGGAGAATTCAGAGGCATTCAAATGTGGGAACAACAGATCAAAATAAGACCTGGATTTGGAAGGACTATTGGGGAAAAGGCATGGAAATCTTCACTCCTGGGACCCTGGGCACGAACCACCCTCGACTCTGAAACACCAGTTTCCTTATCTGTAAAATGATGGACCTGGATCACGTGAACTCTGAGATTCATTTTTCTTTCTCTGAAATGCTGAATTGCTAGAAGCCTGAGATTTCTGGTGCAGTCTCAAAGCGCTAGTGTAATCTAAGTACACGAGTCCTTGTGTTCAAGGATATAAGATCCCAAAGTCCTGAGATCATGAGAGTTTCATTCCAATGCACCTGGAGTTCATGCTTCCAAGATTTTAGGATTCTGGAATTTCAGAATCCTCAGGTTCTCCGTGTCTCTCAGAGCCTGTGTTTAGAAGTCCTAAGGGTCTATGTGTATCTGACATCAAGATTAATCGCTTCTAGCCCCAGGAGAGGAGGCAGACAAACTCACCTTCATGAGAGACTGAAAAGTGGCATTAGAGCTGACTTGGAGCAGGTTCCCCAGGAAAGGTATTGGTGTGGGGCCTGGGGGGAGCTTTCCCCACTTGTTGATTCGTTTCCAAGCAAAGAGGACGAGCCGGCAAGACAAGAAGAGTGCCAGAAAGATGGTGAAGCCCCCTCCCAGCTCCATGGTGCCTGGTCGGGTGGTGTCCTGGGCCCCAGTCCTGCCTAAATAGGTCCTGAGAGATCAGCTTGTACTGAAATCTGATCACCCTGAGATTTGGGTTTTCTGGGTATGGATGCCATCAGGAAAGAGACTGCATCACTTAGGGGAGGATTTACATAACCTGTAATCTCCCACCTCGATAAAAGTGGATCAAATTCACCCAGGAGATCTACAGGGGCCCTTCCCCTTTCTTTATAATTCCAGTCCCTCCATTTTCCCCTGGTCCAACATTCCCTGTGGAAGGCTGCCAGGTATCTGTTTAGGTCACTGAGTTTAGGTTCAGAGGGCTTGTGTTCATTTGAGCGCCATCTTTTCTTCACTAGGCGAGTCATCTGACCTCTGGGCCTCAGTTTCCCCATCTGTCAAGTCGGGTAACCAGACCATTTTAGAAAGTTTTGATCATCAACAGAGATGGCTCCTCTGTTCATCCTTTGGTTAGGGGTGAAGCTAAATTTTTTTAATAAAGAAAGATGAAAATTTCAAGTAGTAAGAAAAGTAAATCAATTGAAAGTATATTTTTCAACAAGTCTTTTCTACTCAAGATAATATTAAATAATAACAATCCAAGGCTGGTTGCACTGATTTATCTTTACTGCTGGTGTGTGTGTGTGTGTGTGTAAGACTCAGACATTTCTAACTTCAAATCCCAGCATACCCAGTTCCTCTTCGTGTGACCCTGGAGTTTCTTTGTACCAAAGTCAATCACATTCATAAGGTTCCTGCTTCCCAGTTCATTGCACCTCTTTCCTGCCTTCACAGACTGGGTCACATGAAGATCACAAATACTGAACAGAGGACTGGGGATATAGCTCAGTTGGTAGAGTGCTTGCCTCGCATGCACAAGGTCCTGGGTTCAATTCCCAGCACCACACACCAAAAAAATCACACACACAAATGCTGCACAGAGTTTCCAAGGACCAAGCACTGTGCCAAGCACCTGCGCATCAGTGACTAAGGACAAGGCAACAGGTCTTCCAGCAGGAGGGGCTGTAGCCCAGGGGCCCCCCAGCAGCCCCTAGAAAACCCACTCTGGAACCTGGCCAAGACTCTGGGTCACTGCCCAGCTTGGCCACTTGTCACACTTACAGCCTCTGTGACCTGCACACTTCTTGCTTCTCTCTGCACACCAGGACAACAGGGACGGGATGAATCATACGATTCCTGAGAGGGTGAGTCAGCCTTCAATGTGGCCTTCTTTGGCTGCTGCCTACATGAACTGACCCTGTAGACTGCCAGTGGTCATTGGTCATCTCCATCAGAGGCCACAACAACTTTCTTATCTGAAAAATATTGGTTGGCACCCCATAGTCCAAAGATGAGGACTTTGTGTGTGTGTGTGTGTGTCTCTCTCTCTCTCTCTCTCTCTCTCTCTCTCTCTCTCTCTCTCTCTCTCTCTCTCTCCTTTTCCCTCTCACCTGTACAAATTAGTGGATCACAGTGACAGATGGCTGTGGATCACATCCCAGGGCTAGTGGGATGCTCTGACTTTTACCAGGAGATGAGCCATACATACAAGATTCAGGCTTTTTTGAAAAGCTATTGTGTTCTGAAAAGTAACCCTGAAGGAAGAGGTTTCATTGCATACTGGTGTGCAATCACCATCTCCATAATATCCATGTTACTGTTCAAAGTGTGAGCACCTTTATCCTGAGAGCCATTTGTAGGTGCTGCTTGTTTGAAAGAGGGCCTGCTTGCCCTTGAGTTAATGAAGAGGATTGACTAAACTTGCGTAAAACTCACAGAACTTTGTGCCCATAAAGTTTGTAATGCAGGGTTTCAAGTGTTATGTGGAGTTCTACTTCCTTATTTTACTCCTGAAACCATATACTGTGCCGCAAGTATAAAACTCATAAAGTAGAATTAGTTACTATGTTTTCCAGGTTGAAAATTTATTTTAGTTATTTTAAGGAACTGTAAAGCCATACAAAACCCATCAACTTTCATGCTCTGAAATCCTACTTACTGAAAGCAAAGAGAAAGAAGCAGTCTTAAATTAATGAGGTTTATTTTCAGTATGGTTAATATAGGATAATTTTTTCACCTCCTTAAAAGAGGTAGATTTTCTTATTAATGAAAGGTGGGAAATGAGAGTTAAGACATGAATTCTATTTAAAATCTTTGATCATGTTATGTATGACACAGTGGATTTTTTAGTTCATGAAATTTCTTAGTTTCCTACCAAGAAAATAAAAGTGATGATAAATTTTTTTTAAAAAAATCACATGGCCCAGGGAAAATCACCACAATGTCTCAGCTAAATTACTGCAGAGATTACACAAGTGTTATGATACCTGCCTCAGGTTGTTCAAGGACTGAGTGTGTTAAACTTGGACAGTACCCTTGAGGCAGTAGGTGGGACCAACTGTGACCATTTCCAGTGTCAGGAGGTGAAAGACGCCTGTGCACACGAGGCTTTAATGCCGACTGCCCCTACCCAGTGGCACCCAGTGACAACGGGCAGGAACCTTTCCTCGAGGCCTTAGTTTCCCACCTGTACAACAGGAAGCCAGAATGTGATTGTGCTTCTTTTTCATTTTTTGAGGGATCGTGGACCCTCACGAAAACCTGATGAAAACTTTACATCCTCCTTCATAGAAAAATGCACTAAGTTTTGAATAAAATTTCAGGAAGTTCCAAGACCACTCCACCAAGCTCTATCATGGCTTCCTTCATAGAGGCACTTCTTTGCATTTCTGTCTCTGTCTAGTTTCAGCTCAGCATCTCCACCCCTTTCTTTCAGTGGCTTCTTACCATTTTTTTTCCTTCATATGTGGAAATCTGACAAAAGTCAGAAATTTTATCCCTAGAAAAATAAGCCTATGTGCACCCTAATTAGAGACCACCATGGTTTCCTAAAATCTCTTATCTCTTCTCCCATGGCAAAAGTAACTCTAGTTTGTCACTGGCCACAGAGCCACCTAGAGTTAAATAATACACATTTTCTAGCCTCACTGACATGTGAACGTGGCAACATAACTAGGTTCTGGCCAACGGGACAGCAGGATGGTCACGTGGCATCTGCTTGGTGTCTCTATCCATGTCCACGCCTTGACCCCATGACCCCTTTTCCTTCTACTTCTCCTCTCTCTCCCTCCCCCACCCCTCACTTTTCTCTTCGTTTTGGTACCAGGGGTCGAACCCAGGGATGCTTTAACCACTGAACCACATCCCCAGCCCTTTTTATTTTTTATTTTGAGACAGGATCTCACCAAGTCACTCAGGGCCTCACTAAACTCCTGAAGCTGACCTTGTACTTGGAATCTCCCGACTCAGCCTCCCAAATCACTGGAATTAGGAACATGCGCCATCACGCCTGGCCCTCTCCTCTGTTCTGACAGGTGGGATGTGTGATCAATGACTGGCGTGCCATTTGTCATCCTGCACCATGATGTGAACTTGGGAGTGGAAAACACACAGTAGAGCAATAAAATAGAAGAGCCCAACCCCATGGAGAACCATATTGATCTCATGCTGATAACCACCGAATGTCTAGAATGTGCAAGAGAATTAAATTATCTTTTTTTTTTTCAGGCTACTTTTAGATTAACCCATTATAAACTGCCATACTCAAAAGTCCATATGTAATTAACATGAAAGAAATGACTGACATATGAATGACCACAGTCAATCTCACCTGAAAAACTAAGAAAGGAGTGGGTATCGTAGAGAAAAATAGTAATAGTGGAGTTGTGAGGTGCTTGGACTCAGGGAAGAAACACTGAAAGCAGAAGATAACTTATAATTCCAAAAGCAGAAGACAATTTATAATTCCATGAAGCAGTTGTGCAGCGTATATATGAAAGCCAAGTGAGGAAGGCAGTTGATGGAAGAAAAGGTGAAGAGCAAAGAGACAGGGGTGAGTGAATGGTGTGGGGATGAGGCAATGCAGAGAGCTGGTGAATTGAGGAAGAAAGGAGAAGGGATTTTAGTACAATTCCAAGGGCTATGTGCTTGGACCCCCATCTTAGTGAGTTAGCTGCTATAACAAACAACGCCCCAAGTCACATGAACTCAACCCAAGAAGATGCAGTTTTGTCCATGTAAGACACAGGCTGATGTTCTTGGTCCTAACAGCTATGAGCAATCTTGGGAAACACAACCTCCCGTGTGCCTGGAGGGGAGAAGCAGGACTGGGGGCGCCTAGCCCATCTCTGCCACCTTGACTTTTCTTCTTTTTGCTCCAAAATTTCTTTCGACTGTCCTAATAGAAAAGCTAATAAATATTTTAGATGATTATTAATTCATTTTGGAGACAGAGCCCTGCTTTAGTGAATATTACTTCTGAAACAGATTGCCTGAATATTTGTAGTCAGTGGCTTTTTTGCTTTTTTTCCTCTCCCCCTCCTCCCCCTCCTCCCCCTCCTCCCCCTCCTCCTCCTCCTCCTCCTCCTCCTCCTCCTTCTTCCTCTCTCTCTCTCTCTCTCTCTCTCTCTCTCTCTCTCTCTCTCTCTCTCTCTCTCTCTCTCTCTCTCTCTCTCTCTCCAGCACTTAAAATCAACTTAAGTCTTTGAACGCACTGGGCAAGAGCTCTAAAGTTAAAGTTGCACCCACAACCTGACGAGAAAAGTTTTAGTGAACTTTCCCATAAAGGGTCAACCCAAGCCTGCTCTGGTGATCTCCAGGAACACTCAAGTGCAGACCTTCCCAAGGAGCCCAGTCCACTTCATACCCATGGAAATTTCTTCCCTGTGGTTTAGACTTTTTAGATCTGGCCCCGTAATTTCCATGTCATCTTAGTAAGCCTGCCTCAATGAAATGCCACAAATGAGATGATTTAAACCAATACAAATTTATTCCTTTGCCGTTCTGGAGACCAGAAGTCCAAAATCAAGGTGCCGGCAGGGGCGCGCTGTCTCTGAACACTCTAGGAGAGGCTCCTTCTTTGCCTCTTCCTAACCCCAGGTCTTTGCCTGAGGTCCCTGGTGTTCCTTGGTTCAGTCTCTGCACCCATCCTCACGTGGTGCTCTCCCTGTGCATCCCTCTTGGCAAGCTCTTCTCCTGTGTGTCTATTCTGTTCCTCTTGTTATAAGAACACAATATTTAGCAATGGTATATTTTCATCTTAACTAATTATATCTTCAAGGACCCAATTTCCAGAGAAACTTACCTTCTGAAGTTCCTGGAGCACAGAAACTTTGGGAAATCCATTAATCTTTTAGGACTATGTCTAAGTCTCTGCTGCTATAACAGAAACTTATTTTATTGTCATTCTTAAAACTAGACGTTCAAAGGGCTGGGGTTGTGGCTTAGCAGTAGAGTGCTCACCTAGCACATGTGAGGCACTGGATTTGATTCTCAGCACCACATAAAAATAAATAAAATAAAGGTATGTGTCCACCTACAAAAAAAAAAACCTAGAAGTTCAAGATCAAAGAGTCAGCAGGCTAGGTTTCTTCTGAGGCCTCTCTCCTTAATATGCAGATGGCTACCTTCTCTATGTATTCACGTGATCTTTCCTCTCTACACGTGTACTCTGCTTTGTGTGTAATTTCCTCTTCTTAGTGTGTGATTTCCTCTTCTTATGAGGACACCAGTGAGGTCGAATTAAGGTTCATCCTAACCAGCATGTGTGTTGAAACAAAACTGGTAGGTGAGTAATAGTGAGAAGCCCTGCATGGGTCATCCAGAACTGTGTCGAAGCTCATTTCTGAGTGTCTGTGCTGAGTATTCTCCTCAGTGAACACTGGGTCCCCCTCACCGTTCCTTCCATACCTTCCTCTTTGCTTCTAAAGGTGAACAAAGAGACCAGACCTCAACCTCTCCTCTCTTCACAACAGAAAGCAAAAATATACTCCAGGAATCCATGAGAAGTCAGGTAGGTCAGTAGGAAAAGTGAGCCAATCAATGTGGAATTTCCTAAGGAGGGAAGCAGGCATACTGGGGAATGGACCCTTCTATTGCTGGAAGGGTGTAAGAATGTTTGGATGATAAATAAACTAAAGAATGGAAGTTTGAATAAATGAGTGTGGGGGGTTTGACTTTTTGAAACTGGAACATGGACAGTTAGGGACACATAGATTAGTCTGCCAGAGGCAGGCTTCTCTGAGTCTGGAGGTGTTGGTTCCCATAAAGTTTGGGCTGGAAGTTTTCAATTAGAAAGTCATAATAAAAAGGATGCTGTATCCATTTACATCAGAGACTCAAGAAAACAGTGGCTTCATCAACATAAATTTATCTCCAATGTGCCAGTCAGTATATGCAGTCAAAGTCTACGAAGCCAGGGTTCTTCGACCTTTAGCTCCACCATTTCCCAGGACATTGCCCCGATCCCCATGGCTGAACTTGGCGCACTACTTCACTTCCTGGGTCTGCTTTCCAACCCACGGGGCAATGGGGCATGGGATCAGAAGAGACCACCTGGAAGTTGGACACATCACTTCCCCTCAGATCTCACTCACTCCCTGTCTCAAAGGTACCCCTCGCTACAAGACGGGCTGAGACATGAAGCCGTGCTTTGGATATTCTTGAGGTCAGCCCAGATTGAAGAGTTCTATGGCTGAAAAAAGAAGGGGAATGTGTTGGTATAGGGGTGAAAGGACGGACTGAGAGGGGAGACTGGCAAAAGGCAGGGCTGACATGCAGCCAATGGCCTCATTGGTGTAAGAGAGAGAGACTGGAGTCCTGCCTTTGGGCACTGTGCTACTTGTGCTCACAGGTTTGCAGGTGGTGAGGATCCGCAGGACAGACACATAGTAAACAGGAAGAGGATGAAGACCTCTCAGATGTCCATGGCTCCAGGAAGAAGGAACTGTCCTTGGCTGTGGGCCATGGTTATGAAGATCCCCAAGTTCAGTTTCCACTGTAACCAGAATATCTTGGATGGAAAGTCCTGGGAACTGGATACCACAAAGGAGATTCTCATGGCCTCAGGGTTATATAATGTCTAGACTCCCTTGTGAACTTACCCTCAAATACCAAGCTCCTGGGGCCATTCTCTTGTTTTCATCCATTTCACCCCTTTTACACTCACATTCACTTCCTCCAGTTGGGTCCTTTGAGAGCATGTCTAAGATTATGGAATGCCCTGAAGTGAGGGGGAGCTAGGTTCAAATCCCGCCTCTGCTACTTTCTTGGTGTGTGTGATCCTGAATGATTTCTTTGAGCCTTGGTTTCCATTTCTGTGAAATTAGAGCACCAAGAACAGTACCTCCCCTGCAAGTTTGTTGTGCGGATTTGATGTATTTAAAGCCGTTAGCATGGCGCCATTATTATTATTCAACAACCTATTCTTTAACTCAGGCTCCTTAGCCATTTGAAATGCAATCTCAGGGGAGGAATTAGGGTAAGTGGGGGCAGTGATTTGATAAATGAGACTGAGTGGTGGACTGAGGGTGCACCAAAGCTGGTGGCAAGTACTGAGTAGACTACAGCATGAACTGTCAATCAGGTGCTGGATGAACATGGGTGGCAGGGAGATTCCTGAACGTCCCTTTCGTGCCAGTGCTGTGCTGAGCCCTTCACTTTTGCACTCACTAGGTCTTCATGTCTTTGTGTGTCATTCTCATTTTAAACATGAACAGAGACATCCCCAGGCCACTTGGGGCAGAGCTGGGATTAGCACACAGGTTTGCACCTCAGGAACCATCTTTCACATGGTAGCAGAGCCTTCCTCCTGGTTGGAATCCAGAATCAATTGACCAGGGAGGAGTCCAGACATCCATGCTTCTGTTTTCAGACGTCTGAGTTTTAGTACTTAACCAATGGATTCTGTATGCCTTGGCCCACCTGAAGACTCTCCCATAACTCCACTAACATATTAACTCTGATCCTTTATTCCACACAGCGTCAACAATGGATTCTTGAGTAGGGGCAACTGGATGTAGAGAAAATCACAGAGACAAAGAAAACACAGAGACATTATTAAGCAAAGATGGGACACTCTGATAGAGGAACAGTGACCCAGAACAAGCTCTGTGAGTTTATCATATAGTTTATTACATAGTGTTTAATAATCAAGAAGTTACACTATAGGGCATTATAAATTGTCAAGGCTTGTGAGTTATCAAGATGCTTCTTTGTGCACTAAAAAGTTACAGAGCTAGAAAACATTTTTTGCAGCTATCCTACTGTTTCAGTGCTACGAACATTCTGCAGCACCCAGGAAATCCGTTCTCCTGGAACTTCTGATAACTGTTAGCATGACAGCCAAGAGTCAAGGCTGAAAAAACCCTCATCTTTGGCAAGGAATATTTCCCAGGCTTGGCTTTTGCTGACACCAACAGAATCAGCGGATGACCAGAGGTTCATTCACTCTCCACACTAGTCAAGGTTCATAATGGAGGAGGTGATTCAGATAGGAAAGGAAACAGATCATACATGGAACCAAAGGTCATAGTTTTATTCCAGAGTCAATAAATGCAAACCACCCAGCCATCACACCTACCAGTAACTCTACCACCATGCTGGACTCTGAGCTGCTTCTGGTGGCTTTGCTGGCCTGCCTGAGTGTGATGGTGTTGACATCTGTATGGAAGCAGAGGAGTCTCCAGGGGAAGCTGCCTCCAGGTCCCACTCCACTGCCCTTCATCAGAAACTTCCTGCAGCTGGAAAAGAATAAGATATACAGCAGCTTCATGAAGGTGACACCAGGCAGGGAGGTGGGTGGAACTGGTGGGCATGGGGGCTGCTCAGGTCCACAGTGGCTCTGTGGCAGAGGGTAACCACAGTGAGTCAGATTCTGAGGACACAGGAGTTTTACAGGTTCCACAGCCAGTTCCTAGTCAGGAAATTCCAGGTCTTGGGATTTAAACCCCTTGACTGTCAGAGCCTTGGAGAATTGCAACACTGACAAGAGGAAACTGGACCAATACAGGGAATGAGCCTTCCTTCTAACCAATCCAACCACCCGCAACAGATGAGCATGCACTAAGGCCCCGTGTTCACCATCCACTTGGGGACTTTCTGGGTTGTGGTGTGTGGATATGAAGCAGTTAAGGAGGTGCTGGTGGATCAGGCTGAGGAGTTCAATGGGAGAGGCCAGCAGGCCACCTTTGACTGCCTCTTCAAAGGCTATGGTGAGGGGGACATGGTGTGGGGTAATGTGGGCAGGTGTATATGGTATCCTTAGTTTCCCCAGCTTTCTGCTTTAACCCACCTGCTCCTCCAGGTTGCAGAGATGTTGTCTGCTCTTCTCCACATCCCGATGCATTGTTGCCTCTTCCTGCGTTCACTCTGGACTGCCTTAAGCTTTCTGTGTCCCAGTTTCTCCCTCCCTTACTTTTCCTGTCTCCCTGTTCCCTCCCAGGAGAGGTCTCTTCTGCTCTTGGTCTGACCCATTTCCCAGACGTTCTTAACACTTTCCAACTGGCATCCAGCCTTTCTAAAGTTATAGGAAGTTTTCATCTTTTTGTCATCCTCACCTTCAGGGTCTCGTTCTCCCTTTTCTTCCCCCATCAGAACCCTCGCTTGTCTACTTTCTCTATCTCCTTGTGTCACTGTCTTCTGTCCCAGACATTCAGTGCTTCTCTCCTGATTTTTCATCTTCTCCAGCTCAGTTTACACTCCTTGTCGGGGGGAGTACAGACCCAGGAAGAGAGAGTCAGGAATCCTGCAGCTGGAAGAAGATGCAAGACACTGTTGGGAGAGTCGACCTGCTTTATTCAGAGGCAGCAGCAACGTTTAGTCAGCCACCAGCCAGTTCCATTTGGCCCCTAGCCAGCCCCTAGTCCACTCCCCAAGCCATTCCCATAGGCTTATCTTATATGGAGGCCAGAGAGGCACAGGTCAACAGGTGGCATCACTGGTCACATGTGCACAAGCAAATGTTTGTGACCCTGGTACACAACTGAATCAGTGTTTGTGTCCTTGGCTGCTCACTGGAAACCACCCCACAGAAGCCTTAGCGAGGGAGCCTAACTCAGCCATGTGCTGCTGCCCTACAACCTGCCCAGCTCCTATGTCTCCTCCAGCTCCCACAGTCTCCCTTCACTTCATTCAGCCTTCTCCCCCTTCCTTCTCCTTCCTTCCCCACCGTGGTGTGTCTCTGCACCTCTTTCTCTCCACCTCTCTGTTTTGCCTGGGTCTCTTCTCCTGACTGTCCCCTCCCAGGCCGTCTCCTCTTTCTGGGTGTGTCTGACGTGGGCTCTGAGTTGTAATCATGAGGCTCCCTCACGCTCCCTCTGGATCCGTTTTTGTCCTCGGGAGCCTCCTGGGGGTGGGTCATGGATGGCGGGAGCCTCTGGGTGACCTCTGCCCTCCATGTGCTCACACCCCAGGTGTGGCCTTCAGCAACAGGGAGCGCACCAAGCAACTCAAGCGCTTCTGCCTCCACGTGCTGCGGGAACTCGGCATGGGGAAGCGGGGCACTGAGCATCGCATCCAGCAGGAGGCAGACTTCCTCATCGAGGCCCTGGGGAGCACACGCAGTGAGCAGGGAACCCCAGAGTGCTCTGTAAGCAGAAGGGAAAGCCCCATGCTGATGACCTGGGTGGTGGCCTGGGACTGTGACACAGTTGGGGAAAGGCTCCTGTGCTCCAGCTCTGGGGTCTGATGCTGGGAGTCAGTGCGTCACTGCACTGTCCTCCTGGAATTCTCAGGCTGCCATCACACCAGCACGTTGACTCTCCCAATCCCATGATCTCCCCGCCCTCACACTACCTCACAGGCACCTTCATTGATCGCACTTTCCACCTGAGCAAAATGGTTGCCAACATCATGAGATCCATTGTCTTTGGAGACCGCTCTGACTATGATGACAAAGAGTTCCTGTCCCTGCTGTGGATGATGGGGGAAACCCTGAATTTTGCAGCTTCTCCCATGGGGCAGGTGACATATTCCACTTTTGCTTCTATCAGGTCCTTACTACAAACACCTGACACCACTCCCACTTAGAGGTACGTTTCAAAACTTCCATACTCTGCCAGATAACATTCCTCTTCATCATCCCAGGCTCCTATGGAACTGAACTGTGGAACAAGAGCCCAGGAATCATGTCCGATACCATTCCCCAACGTCACCTAGATATCTCAACACATACCCCCACAACACCATCTACAGGGAAGATAAATGCCTCCATTCAGTTCTCACCTGTGCAGGTACTCCCACTCCAAGGTACCTAAATATCTATCAGAAGTTCTCTCTCTAGCACTGCTAAATGTCTTCACACCTGTAGAAGAGACCACCTCATCCACCTTCCACATACTTGAACACCTGGGGCTGCAAAATTCAGGACACCAAAATCATTTGGCCTCTGCATGCCTGCCCCAAACCATCCTACTGGATTAGCTACACCAGTCACCCCTACACAACCCACCTAAATGCATTAACAACTAGATCAGTACCCTAACCAAGATACCTCATGTAAATACTGAACATGTTCTTCCCAAAAACCCAGTAAGGGTCATCCAATTCAGCCCACTCACACAACTTACAGAGTTGCACCCTGTACTGTCCACTTGAACATCTAACCTAAATTCATGCCTGAACCTAAATTCACACCCCACTTTAACATCTGAAAGGCAGCCCCACAGTAATGATGAACACCTATCAGGAAACTACCATGTAAAATCCAATTAGCATCTAGACAACTGACTACAACAGAGCCCACCTAAATACCCTCCCTCCTCAATGTTGGATCCTCCATGACAGGCCCCAATAAATACCTCAAATCCTGGAGTTTACCCATTCCAACTTCACCTGAACACATGAGTGCCTACATGTATGACCTATCCATCTTCACCTGCATGTATGAAACTTGCATATGTGCCCCATCCATCTCACCTCATTCTCAGACAATGACCCTCACATTCATCAATAAGAAAATGTACATTCATGTTCCATCCATCCCCATGTAAACACCCACACCACCAGACAGGTGCCCAGAATCCAGTACCATCCTGGCCTTGAAACAGATACCACTCACACTGGGTGCTCTCCTCTGTCAACTACCTTTGTTTGGCACCCTCTCTCCACACCCCCAGGTCTCTGAAATCTTCCATGCAGTGATGAAGCACCTGCCAGGACCACAGCAACAGGCCTTTAAGAACATGCAGAGGCTGGAGGAGTTCACAGCCAAGAGGGTGGAGCAGAACCAGTGCACCCAACTCCCCATCAACTCCCTGCCAACTCCCTGTGGGACGTCATCAACTACTCTCTCATCCGCATGCAGGAGGTGCAGCCAGCAGCCAGGATGGGGAGGTCCAAAGCCAGTGCAGGGGAATCAGGATGGGGAGGAGGGAGAACAGAAGTCCATTCACACTGGGCTCCTCACGATCCAAATCATAGGCAAACATCACTACTCCAGCCACCGACTCCTGACTCCAGGTGGGTGCCACAGTAGCACCCACCTGCATGACACTGTGTGTGCAGGGAATATTGAAAGTCTTGAAGGGGTTCACCTATTTGCACCCTCAAGACCTCTTAACAAGGTTCCATTATAACCCCAATTTTGTAAATGAGCAAAGTGCAGCCCAGAGAGCACAAGTGACTTAGCTGAGGCTGCACAGCAGGCAGCAGTGGACCCTGACTCAAACAGGTGTCCCTGCAACTCTGAGGCGGGCCTTTCAGACACCCTGTCTCCTACCTTAGGACAGGACCTGACTTTACTCTGTCACACTGGAGGGCCCTCACTCCCATTTGGATCTCAGACTCCTCTCTGTGCATAATGCAATGGGACTTTATGGAGTCAGAAGTTCAAAAAGTCAAGGGAGAGTATTTGTCTGGAGGAAGCTTCAAGAGTTCTACAGAAGGAAGAGGATACTGTCATTTATAGTTCTCAGTGGGTGTCTCAAAACCTTGCTGTCCCTCTGACTCACTCCATCTTCACAGCTCTGCCTGTCTTTCTCCCAATCTCTCTCCATTCCTCTAATATCCTACCATTGAAAACATGGCAAATAAGCTGAGTATTAAAGGGCAGACACTCAGTCAGCTGAAGGAAGTGAGATGAGTACATTGGGCAGAGCCAGCAGCCTGGGCAAAGCCCTGAAACCTGCAGACAGTCTGAAGACTGAGGATTCCTCTTCCCACCATAGGTCTGAACATAGGAGAGAGAGTTCGAAGGGAAAAACCCAGGCCACTCCTAGGTTGGAGGTTGGTAAAAGGACTTAGCCTGAAGGCCACAACCCCTGTAGGAGAAGAATAATCCTGACAGAGTTCTACAAGAAGAACCTGGTGCTGGCTGTGCTGGACTTCTTCACTTCTGTTTCACAGAGTTCCAGCAGGACCACACTCTTCAGATTAATACTGTTTGTAAAGCACCCAGATGTGGAAGGTAAGACTGGAGGGGACCAGGAAGTGGGGACTGACAGACTGTAAATTTCCTCTGAGCTTAACACAATGACCCTAAGTCTTCCACGTCCTGGACCCTCAGATATGCTCTGGTATGTGAGGACAGGGGGTTATTAAGATATCAGGTTTAGCAAAGTCTCACTAGCTACAGAAAATATTCAAAATTTCTGTTGTAATTGCCATATCACTTCTGAGCCCAATGAAGTCCAAATTCCCACATCCTAGGGTCATCAACTAAGATTCCTCCAATGTACCTCCCCTATGACTATAGCATGAAGAGGTTAATGAGACACTGGCCAAAAATGTGTATCACTGACTTTCATTTTCAATGTTGTATATGCATGTGATACATGGGTGCCTGTCATGCACCCAGGTTCACAGTGTAGAGATGAACCATCATCCGTGCTCTGAAGTCCCTGGATACCCAAACATATTCTGCCTTAAACTCAAACCAAGGTCCATGAGGAGACTGAAAGTGTGATTGGCAGGATCCGGAAGCCCAAGTTTGAGGACTGAACCCAGATGCCCTACACACAGGCAGTGATCCATGAAATACAAAGATTCACAAATGTGGGCCCTTGGCCATGGCTCACAGGGTCACCAAGGACACCAGATTTTGGGATTCCGTCCTTCCCAAGGTGCTGGCCTGCCCCACGCAGCAGGACTCCAACTCACCTCCTGGGACCCCAGCACTCCCTGCCAATTGGAGGCTTTCCAGGCCTCCAATACTCAAAGAATTCCTCAATCACCATGTCCCTTTGGGCTTCCCACCCAGTTTCCTGCTCCCCATGTCTCCCCCACACTTAATGCCTTGGGAAATTCACCCTAGTCCCCAAATCTTCTCTCTCAGAGCACATGCACTTCCAAGTCCTCCCAACTTGCTTCCTTTAGAGACATGAGCAGGATATGCCCCAACCTCCTGTCCTAGGACACACACCCATCTTCTCTGAACTTCCTGAGAGAGTGACAGTAGGCTCATGTCCTACAAAGTTCTCCCAGAGAAGACCCCCAAGTACCTCATTTCCCCATTTCCCTTCACCTCCACCACAAAGTTCCCTCCACCCCCAACTAACACTTCACTGCCTTCAGTACATAAATCTCACACCATCTTGTCAAATCCCCCTTCCTCTCACCTGCTAGGGCACTGATGTAATCCGTATGCTGTGCTCCCTGCTGAGTGATCCCAGGTTTTTCTCCACACCTGACGACTTCAACCCCCAGCACTTCCTGGATGACAAGGGGCTAAAGAAGATTGATGCTCACCTGCCCTTTTCCATGGGTAAGAGACCCACCTGGACCTCCCTCATCCCAGATCTCCTTCCTCCCTGCAGTCTAGTGTCTTTCTCCAGCTGGGAAGTTCCTCTTGCCCCTCGGGCCAATGACTTGCAACCCCATGACTCCTAAGCACCAAGTGTCTGTACCCAGGCCACAGGGAAATGTAAAACCCCTTTCCAACATAAAGGAAATCAAGGTTCACAGTGAGAAAGAGTTCCTTCCAAGGAAACACACACACACACACACACACACACACACACACACACACACACACAGATCTTTCGACCCTTAGAAAGGTGAAGACAGCACAGAGGCCATATATGAGAATATATTTGGGGGATGATGCATGGCCCCAAAATAGCCCATTGCTATAGCCCTCCATGGACAACACCATCTCATGTACCAGGGAAACTAAGTCTCAGAGAGGGATAGAGTCTTCCCTTCCCTTACTCTCTCAGGTCACAGTATGGCAGCCACTGCTCCCTGGGAGAAAGAAACAGGGATCAGGTAGTGGGGCAAGGCTCCAGTAAGACTTGGCTTCACCTCCACCCCTCCCTCCTCTCCTCCCCAGGAAAGCAGAGCTGCTTGGGAGAAGGCCTGGCTACAATGGAAGCTCTTTCTCTTCCTCACCACCATCATGCAGAACTTCTGCTTCAAGCATTCCCCAGAGCCCCAGGACATAAAGTTGTCCCAAAACCCCAGGGTTCAGTCAGGGTCCCACCAAACTTCACCATGAGCTTCCTGCCACGCTGAACCAGGGCTGTGCCAGGGCAGGGTGAGCAGGCCCAGTGAGGGGTGGGAAGGAGCCAGGGGAGGGTCCAGTGGGAGGGGTGGGACTAGGGGAAGTGGTGACTAGGAGCAGGAAAGAGGGGAACAGGTGGTGGGAGAAGGAAGAGAGCAGACTACTCATCTAGCTAGAGACAGATGCTGAAGTGCTGGGATGAGGGCCAGGGGAGCCTCACACTGCTGTGACCAGTGAATAATACCAGCCATAATACATTCATCACCTATTCTGTGTCAGCTTGTGCTAAATGAATCCTGATCTGCTTGGTTAATGCTCAGGAACCCACGGAGAGGGGAGTGGTATCCATGCCTGTTTTACACGTGACCCAGCTAAGGCTTACAAAGCTTAAGCTGTTATCTGAGGTCACACAGAACAACTGTCACCAGATACCTGAAAACAGGTCTGTGTCCACAATCCTTTGAGTGACCACTCAAAGTCAGCCCTTACAAAATAAAACCTCAGTAAGGACATAGTGTCTTATCATAACATCAGAACTGCCCTGTCCATGAGTTTTTCCAGAGCCCTGGCAGGAAACTGGCTTCACCACTCACTAACTCACAGTCTCACCTCAGTGTGCACACTGTGAGCACCAAGGCATCAGAGTCTGTGCACCCTCATGGTAAGGCCACTCAGTCGTATCAGAGTCATCAGACTCTTGTGGTGTGTGTGTGAGAGAGAGAGAGAGAGAAACTTCACACAAGGCCAGGAAAACTTGGCTCTGCACACAGCAATAAATCTGTGTGAATTCAAAGAGATACACATGAATAGGTTTGCATGTTCTCCTCAGGAGATGCATGAACACGTGTTCTGACATAGCTTTATGAAGATGAGGCTCTCTCTGATGGATCTGGAATTGGCTATAGAATCTGGATAGATATATCAGGATCACCTGCAGAATTCAAAGGATTTGGGGCAAATCCCCTTAGATGTGGAAGCCATGAGAAGTCCATCCACTAATCATTTGTACACATCATCTAGCCTTTTTTTTAGGACACAGAAATCCTGGGTTGATGTGAAGGCTAGACACACCCATGTGTATGCACACACATGAACCAACCCCACACATGACTAGAACACTCATTCTGCTATAAGAACCATGCTGAGGTCAAGGCATCAAACCAGCCTCTGAGTCAGCTAACAAGTCAGTATCTAGGTAAGCCCACATCTGTGCAAAGGCAAGTCTCTTTAAGAGTCCTCCCAAAACCTCCATTCAGGCCATCTTAGAATTGTGCTGTAATAAAATGTCACATCCTAAAAACTTCTGAGTCTAAAATTCAGAATCTTGCAATATCAGATGCCTAGAACCCTAGAGTCAGACTCTGGACGACTGGTGCTTGGAACTCCGGTGCTCCTGGTTTTCTTGCAGGAGAGGCCCTGCCCCTTCCCCACATATCTGAGATCAGCTTTCCAAGCACCTCTGTGGTAGCAAACTTCAGTCCTCTGAGTGGATCATTCTGAGAAAGAGTGAGAAGAGAAAGGAGGCCCTGGAGCTAACCGGGTCCTGATGAGACACACCCACCGGGGAAGGTCCTGGGACTGTGGCCAGAAGCCTTTTCCCTCTAAGGAGGCAGAGGACAGGAAGGGCAGTGTCAGGTCCATAATCCTCAAGCTTTCATCTGTGAGAAGAGAGCAGGAGTCCTCAAGGCAGTCCTGGGGGACTGAAGAAGTCCCATTCTAGCCACCACCCCCTGGCTCACAGCAGGCACGCGGACACTCTCAGGTTGGAGTTCTGCAAGGGCACAGCTCCAGCTGTCCTGGGGTTGAGATGGGAACAGCCCTGGATTCTGGTCCAAATTTGCTGCCAACCTCTTGGGTCTTCCTGATCCTTCCTCTGGCCTCCCTTCTCATTTGCATTCTTCCTTCCAGGAGTGAAGGGAAGGTTGACACAGTCTGTGCTGGGGAGCTCAAAATCTCAGTAGCTGCAGGAATGTGAGGGTGACATGGGGGATATTTCTCTGTGGCTTATTTTCCACCACTTCTTCCCCCAACCAGAGACCCTCACCCACAATGACACTTGTGCGTGCATACACACACACACACCAATATACACACATTTGTTCTTGTCAGAGTAACACCACCAAGCAGAGTGGGTCGAGTGTCTTCTGTGAGCCAGGTGCTGTGTTAAGGCCTGCCTACTAGTTTTGTAGGGCCAATAAGAAAAAGTACCACAAACTGTGTGGCTTACCAAACCCAACTGCATGGTAGCATTGTTCTGGAAGTTAGGGGCTCAACGTCAAGGTGTCCACAGGGCCTCAACCTGTGAAGTGTGTCAGGCAAATGTCTGTCTTCCTCATGGTTTCAGGAGGCTTTCTGGAAATCTTTGCCTTTCCTGAGGTTGCAAGTGCATGATCCCAATCTCTGCTGCCATCACGTGACACTCTGCCTGTCCTGTGTCCCTCTCCTCTTCATGGTTCCCTCCATGGGCACCTTTTATCAGGACAGCAGTCATACTGGATTAGATGTCCACTGTTATGGTTTGGATGTGAGGTGTCCCCAAAAGCTCACAAGTGAGACAAGGCAAGGAGGTTCTGAGAAGAAAAGATTAGGTTAGGAGAGCCTTAACCCAGCCAGTGAATTAATCACCTGATGGGACTGAGTGGTAACTGAAGGCAGGTGGGTGTGGCTGGAGGAGGTGGGGATTGGGGGCATGGTTTGGGGGTATATATTTGCATGTGGAGATGGAGTATTTCTCTCTGCTTCCTGATCATCCAGTGAGCTGCTTCCCCCTGCCACACTCTTCTGCCATAATGTTCAGCCTCACCTCAAGCCCTGAGAAATGGAGCTGTCTGTTTATGGAGGCCTCAAAATTATGAGGCTCAAATAAACTTTTCCTCTTCTACGATTGTGCAGGTCAGGTATTTTAGCCACAGCGAGGAAAATCTGTCTGAAACACTATTTCAGAATTATCTCATTTTAAGTACATCAGCAATGACATGATGTCTAAATAACATCACATATTGAGGTAGTAGAGGCTAGAACTGGAACATATGTCATAGGCAAATGTAATGTTGCAGTACCAAGATCATAGTACAATGGTATCAACTGCCAATAAATGTTTTTTTACATGCTATCAAACACTTAAATTGGTAAACATATTCATAGGGATCTTATTTAGATTAATTTGCCTAATCGATCTTTCCACACTTCTATTGGTGCATTATAGTTGTACACATGGAAGTGATCTACTGCTACATCTTCATACATGCACACAATATAAAAATTCAAGTTGGCCAATATCTACTCCCCAGCCTTTCTCCCCTTCCTCTCTACCTCCCACCCCCTGGTCCCTTTCCTCTACTGATCTCCCTTTGATTTTTAGGAGATCCACCACACCTTTTTTTCCTTCATTCTCTAGAGCATCTGCATAGGAGAGAGAACATACGACCCTTAACCTTCTGAGTTTGACTTTTTTCACTTACCAGGATGGTCTCTAGTTCCATCGATTTTCCTGAGAAATGCCATAATTTCATTTCTCTTTATGGATGAATAAAACTCCACTGTGTACATATACCACATTTTCTTTATCCATTCATCTCTTAATGGGTACAGAAGCTGGTTCCATAGTTTGGCTATCATGAATTGTGCTGCTATAAATATGGTGATGCATGTATCTTTATAGTAAGATGACTTTATTTCTTTGAGTAAATACTGAGAAATGGTTTGGCTAGGTCCTATGGTGGTTCCATGCCTAGTCTTTTGAGGAGCCTCCATATTGATTTCCATAGCAGTTGTACTAATTTATAGTCTCACCAACAGTGTAAAATTGTTCCTTTTTCTGCTTCGATATTTATTGTTATTTGTGTTCTTGATGGCTGCCATTCTGACTGGTGTGAGATGAAATCTCAGTGTATTTTCGATGGGAATTCCCCTAATTGCTAATGATGGTGAATATTTTTTCATGTTTTTGTTGGCCATTGGTATTGCCTCTTTTGAGAATTGTCTATGGAGTTCATTGACCCATTTATTATTTGAAATATTTGGGATTATTTTGGTGTTTGATTCTTTACATATTCTAGATATTAATTCTCTGTCAGAAGATCAATTGTCAATGATTTTCTCCCGTTCTGCAGGTTCTCTCTTCACATTCCTAATTGTTTCCTTTGCTGTGTAGAAGCTTTTAATTTGATGCCATTCCGTTTATTAATTCTTGTCATTATTTCCTGAGTTTTAGAAATCCTATCGAGAAATTTATTGCCAGTGCATATTTGTTGGAGGGTTAGCCCTACATTTTCTTCTAGGAATTGCAGTTTCTGTTGTAATAACAAGATATTTGATCCATTTTTAGTTGATTTTTATGCAGTAGGAGAGAAAAGGATCTAGTTTCATTCTTGTATGTATGCATAACCAGTTGTCCCAGCATCATTTGTTAAAGATGACATTCTTCATAGAACTATAAAAAGTAATCATGGAATTCATTGGAAAAAAATAAGAGACCCAGAATAGTCAAAGAAATCCTTATAAAGAAGAATGAAACAGGAGGCATCACAATACCAGACCTTAAACTATAATACAGAGCCATAGTAACAAAAATGGCATGCTATTGGCACCAAAGCATTACAGAATGGCAGACACAGAGACAACCCACATAAATACAATTATCTCATACCAGACAACGTGCCAAAAACATTCACTGGAGAAAATATAGACTCTTCAACAAATGGTGTTGGGAAAATTGGAAGTCCACATGTGACAAAACGATATTAAACCTTTATCTCTTACCCTACACAAAACTCAACCAAAAGTTGACCAAGGACATAGGAACAAGAACAGAGACCCTGAACCTAATAGAAGAAAAAGTAGGCCCAAGTCTTCACCATGTCAGCTTAGAATCTGACTTCCTTAACAAAACTCCTAAAACATAAAAAGTAAAATCGAGAATCAATAAATGGGGTGGATCCAAACTAAAAAGCTTCTTCTCAGCAAAGGATACAATCCACCAGGTGAAAAGTGGACATAATGGGAGAAAATCTTTACCACATGCACCTCTGATAGAGCACTTATTTCCAGGGTATATAAAGAACTCGAAAAACTTGACACCAAAAAAACAAATAACCCAATTAAAAATGGGTCAAGGAACTGCACAGATGCATCACAGAAGAAATACAATCAATCAACAAATAAATGTTCAACAACTCTAGAAATTAGAGAAATGCAAATTAAAACTACTCTAAGATTTCATCTCACTCCAGTCAGAATGGCAATTATCAAGAACACAATCAACAATAAAAGTTGGTAGAGATGTTGGGAAAAAGGTTCACTCATACATTGCTGATGGGACTGTGAATTGATGCAACCACTATGGAAACCAGTATAGAGATTCCTCATAAAACTTGGAATGGAACCCCCATCTAACCCAGCTATCCCACTCCTTGGTTCATACCCAATGGACTAAAAATCAGCATACTGCCCTGACACAGCCACATCAATGTTTATAACAGCTCAATTCACAATAGCTAAAATATGGAACCATCAGGTGCCCTTCATCAGATAAATGGATAAAGAAACTGTGTGGTGTATATAGACAATAAAATATTAATCAGTCTTAAAGAAAAATGAATGAGGGTGTGGGGGTGGGGGTGAGAAAAGAATGAAGGAATTTTAGATTACATAGAGGGAAATGAAAGTGAGGGGGTATGAAAAATGGTGGAATGAGACAGACATCATTACCCTATGTACATGTATGATGACACAAATGGTATGAATCTACATTGTGCACAATCATAGAAATGAAACAATGCACCGCATTTTTATACAATGAATCAAAATGCAGTCTGTAAAAATTTTTTTAAAAATTAAAACAGAAAAAAACAGATGTTTTAACTACAGGTATTTTTCTTGAAGTGTGACACTTATGAAAAAAAGATGAAAGAAATTATGGATTGAGCTGGAGAATATCATGCTAAGTGAAATAGGCCAATCCCAAAGAATCAAAGTGCAAATGTTTTTTTCTGATATGTGGATGTTAACTCAAAATAAGGAGGGGTCTAGGGAAGAATGGAGTTACTTTAAATTAGGTAGAGGGGAGTGAAAGGAGGGAAGGGGTATGTAGTTAGGAAGGATAGTAGAATGAATCAGACATTATTACCCTAAGTGCATATATGGCTACATGACTGGTGGAATTCTACATCATATACAATCAGAAGAATGAGAAATTATACTCCATTTATGTACAATGTGTCATAGTCCATTCTACTGTCAAGTATAACGCCTTAGAACAAAATTTTAAAATCTGACATTTCACCAATGTGTTTTTGGCACCTTTGTTAAGGATCAGAGTACTGCAGATGTGTACTCTGTGTCTTCTATTCTGTACTATTGGTCTATATGTCTGTTTTTATGCCAGTACCATGAAGGTTTGTTACTATACCTTCATAGTGTGCTTTGGAATCAAGTATTGCGATTCCTCCAGCATTGCTTTTTTGGCTTAGAATTGCTTTGGCACTTCTGGGTCTTTTATTGTTCCAAATGAATTTGAGGACTGCTTTTTTTTATTTCTGGGGAGAATGTCATTGGTAATTTTTTTATCATTATTTTTTTATTTTATTTTAATTAAAAATCATAAATTTACATAGGGCAATGTTGTTTGATTCATTGTTATTTTTTTGCCTTCCCCCCACCACTCCCACCCCTCATTTCCCTTTGTACAGTCCTTCCTTCCTCCATTCTTAGCACGCTCCTTATCCCTAACCCTAACCGTAACACTAACCCCTCCTACCCCCCCCCTTATATGTCCTCATCCGCTTATCAGAGAGATCATTCGTCCTTTAGTTTTTTGAGATTGGCTTATCTCACTTAGCATGATATCCTCCAATTTCATCCATTTGCCTGCAAATGCCATAATTTTATCATTCTTCACGGCGGAATAATATTCCATTGTATATATATGCCACAGTTTATTTATCCATTCATCAACTGAAGGGCATCTAGGTTGGTTCCACAATCTGGCTATAGTGAATTGAGCAGCTATGAACATTGATGTGGCTGTATCTCTGTAGTATGCTGATTTTAAGTCCTCTGGGTAGAGGCCAAGGAGTGGGATAGCTGGGTCAAATGGTGGTTCCATTCCAAGCTTTCTGAGGAATCTCCATACTGCTTTCCAGAGTGGCTGCACTAATTTGCAACCCCACCAGCAATGTATGAGTGTACCCTTTTCCCCACTTCCTCGCCAACACCTATTGTTGCTTATGTTCTTCATAATCGCCATTCTAATTGGGGTGAGATGGAATCTTAGGGTAGTTTTGATTTGTATTTCTCTTATTACTAGAGATGTTGATATTTTTTCATATATCTGTTGATTGCTTGTACATCTTCTGCTGTGAAGTGTCTGTTCATTTCCTTAGCCCATTTGTTGATAGGATTATTTGTATTCTTGGTGTAGAGTTTTTTGAGTTCTTTATAGATTCGGGATATTAGCGCTCTATCTGAAGTATGAGTGGCAAAGATATTCTCCCACTCTGTAGGCTCTGTCTTCACATTACTGATAGTTTCCTTTGCTGAGAGAAAGCTTTTTAGTTTGAATCTATCCCAGTGGTTGATTCTTGCTTTTATTTCTTGGGCTATGGGAGTCCTGTTAAGGAAGTCTGATCCTAAGCCAACAACTTGAAGGTTTGGACCTACTTTTTCTTCTATAAGATGCAGGGTCTCTGGTCTGATTCCGAGGTTCTTGATCCATTTTGAGTTGAGTTTTGTACAGGGTGAGAGATAGGGGTTTAATTTCATTCTGTTGCATATGGTTTTCCAGTTTTCCCAGCACCATTTGTTGAAGAGGCTATCTTTTCTCCATTGCATATTTTTGGCACCTTTGTCTAGTATGAGAAAATTGTATTTATTTGGGTTTGTGTCCATGTCCTCTATTCTGTACCATTGACTACTGTCTATTTTGGTACCAATACCATGCCGTTTTTGTTACTATTGCTTTCTAATAGAGTTGAAGATCTGGTATTGCGATACCTGCTGCTTTGCTCTTTCTGCTGAGGATTGCTTTAGCTATTCTGGGTTTCTTATTCTTCCAGATGAATTTCATAATTGCTTGCTATATTTCTGTAAGGTATACCATTGGGATTTTAATTGGAATTGCATTGAATGTGTATAGCACTTTTGGTACTATGGCCATTTTGACAATATTAATTCTGCCTATCCAAGAACATGGGAGATCTTTCCATCTTCTAACGTTTTCTTTAATTTCTTTCTTTAGTGTTCTGTAGTTCTCATTGTAGAGGTCTTTCACCTCTTCTGTGAGATTGATTCCCAAGCATTTTATTTTTTCCAATGCTAAGGTGAATGGGGTAGTTTTCCTAATTTCTCTTTCTGAAGATTCATCACTTATGTATAAAAATGCATTGGATTTATGAGCATTGATCTTGTAACCTGCTACTTTACTGAATTCACTTACGAGTTCTAAGAATTTTCTAGTGGAATTTCCAGGTTCCTCTAAATATATAATCATGTCATCAGCGAACAGGGATAGTTTGAGTTCCTCTTTTTCAATTCATATCCCTTTAATTTCTTTGGTTTGTCTAATTGCTCTGGCTAGAGTCTCAAGAACGATATTGAATAGAAGTGGTGAAAGAGGGCATCCCTGTCTTGTTCCAGTTTTTAGGGGGAATGCTTTCAGTTTTTCACCATTTAGAATGATATTGGCCATGAGCTTAGTGTAGATGGCCTTTACAATGTTAAAGAATGTTCCCACTACCCCAATTTTCTCTACTGTTTGAGCATGAAGGGATGCTGTATTTTATCAAATGCTTTTTCTGCATCTATCAAAAAAATCATGTGATTCTTAACTTTTAGTCTGTTGATATGGTGAATGACATTTATTGATTTCCAGATGTTGAACCAAACTTGCAACCCTGGGATAAAACCCACTTGATCGTGGTGCACCATCTTTTTTTTTTTTTTTTAACCTTTTTTTTAGAGAGATACAGCCACATCAATGTTCATAGCTGCACTATCTTTTTAATATATTTTTGTATGCAATTTGCTAAAATTTTGTTGAGAATTTTTGCGTCAATGTTCATTAAGGATATTGGTCTGAAATTTTCTTTCCTCGATGTGTCTCTGTCTGGTTTAGGTATCAGGGTGATATTGGCTTCATAGAATGAGTTTGGGAGGGTTCCCTCCTCTTCTATTTCATGGAATACTTTGAGGAATACTGAAATCAGCTCTTCTTTAAAGGTTTTGTAGAACTCGGCTGAGAATCCATCTGGTCCCAAACTTTTCTTTGTTGGTAGGCTTTTGAAGACCTCTTCTATTTCATTGCTTGAAATTGATTTATTTAAGTTGTGTATGTCCTCCTCGTTCAGTTTAGGTAATTCATATGTCTCTAGAAACTTGTTGATGTCTTCGAGGTTTTCTGTTCTGTTGGAGTATAGATTTTCAAAATAGCTTCTAATTATATTTTGTATTTCACTCGTGTCTGTTGTGATATTTCCTTGTTCATTCCGAATTTTAAATTTTAAAATTTTCAAATTTTAGTAATTTGAGTTTTCTCCCTCTTTCTCTTTGTTAGTGTGGCTAAGAGTTTATCAATTTTGTTTATTTTTTCAAAGAACCAACTATTTATTTTGGTAATTTTTCTGATTGTTTCTTTTGTTTCAATTTCGTTGATCTCGGCTCTGATTTTAATTATTTCCTGTCTTCTACTACTTTTGGTGTTGGTATGCCCTTCTTTTTCTAGGGCTTTGAGCTGTAGTGTTAAGTTGTTTATTTGTTGATTTGTTTGATTTTGTTGAATGCGCCCCATGAAATAAATCTTCCTCTAAGTACTGCTTTCATAGTGTCCCAGAGATTTTGATATGATGTTTCTTTGTTCTCATTTACCTCTAAGAATTTTTTAGTTTCCCTCCTGATGTCTTCTGTTATCCATTCATCATATAATAGTGTATTATTTAATCTCCAAGTATTGGAGAAGTTTCTGTTTTTTATTCTGTCATTTATTTCTAATTTCAATCTATTATGATCTGATAGAGTACAAGGTAGTATCTCTATCTTCTTGTGTTTGCTAATAGTAGCTTTGTGGCATAAAACATAGTCTATTTTAGAGAAGGATCCATGTGCTGCTGAGAAGAAAGTGTATTCGTTCTTTGTTGGATGGTATATTCTATATAAGTCGGTTAAGTCTAAATTGTTGATTGTGTTATTGAGATCTATGGTTTCTTTATTCAATATTTGTTTGGACGATCTATCCAGTGCTGAGAGAGGTGTGTTAAAATCGCCTAGTATTATTGTGTTGTGGTCTATTTGATTTCTGGAATTGAGAAGGATTTGTTTGACATACATGGATGAGCCAATGTTCGGGGCATAGATATTTATGATTGTTATGTCTTGCTGATTTATGCTTCCCTTAAGCAGTATGTAATGTCCTTCTTTATGCCTTCTGACTAGTTTTGGCTTGAAGTCCACATTATCTGAAATGAGGATGGATACTCCAGCTTTTTTGCTGTGTCCGTGTGCATGGTATGTTTTTTCCCATCCTTTCACCTTTAGTCTATGGGTATCTCTTTCTATGAGATGAGTCTCTTGCAGGCAGCATATTGTTGGATTTTTCTTTTTAATCCAATCTGCCAGTCTATGTCTTCTGATTGATGATTTCAGGCCATTAACATTCAGGGTTATTATTGTGATATGATTTGTATTCCTAGTCATTGGACTCATTTTTGTTTTTTGACATGATTTGGTTTCTCCTTTATCTGGCTATTCCTTTAGGCTAGTTCCTCCCATTGCTGATTTACATCGTTGTTTTTCATCTCTTCCTCATGGAATATTTTGCTGAGAATGTTCTGTAATGCTGGCTTTCTTTTTGTAAATTCCTTTAGCTTTTGTTTATCATGGAAGGATCTTATCTCATTGTCAAATCTGAAAGTAAGTTTTGCTGGGTATAAAATTCTTGGTTGGCATCCATTTTCTTTCAGGGCTTGGTAAATGTTGTTCCAGGCCCTTCTAGCTTTTAGGGTCTGGATTGAAAAATCTGCTGATATTCTTATTGGTTTTCCCCTGAATGTAATCTGATTCTTTTCTCTCACGGCCTTTAAAATTCTGTCTTTATTTTGTATGTTAGGTATTTTCATAATAATGTGCCTTGGTGTGGGTCTGTTGTAATTTTGTATATTTGGAGTCCTATAAGCCTCTTGTACTTGGTTTTCCATTTCATTCTTCAGATTTGGGAAATTTTCTGATATTATTTCATTGAATAGATTGTTCATTCCTTTGGTTTGTTTCTCTAAGCCTTCCTCAATCCCAATAATTCTTCTATTTGGCCTTTTCATGATATCCCATAATTCTTGTAGATTCTCTTCATGATTTCTTACCATCTTTTCTGTTTGGTCAACTTTGTTTTCAAGATTAACTATTTTGTCTTCAATATCTGAGGTTCTGTCTTCCAAGTGTTCTATCCTATTGGTTATGCTTTCTATGGAGTTTTTAACTTGGTTTATTGTTTCCTTCATTTCAAGGATTTCTGTTTGGTTTTTTTTTTTTTTTCAGTATCTCTAACTCTTTATTGAAATGTTCTTTTGTGTCCCTTATTTGCTCTTTTAACTGTTGATTGGTGCATTCATTTAATGCCTGCATTTGTTCTTTCATCTCCTCGTTTGCTTCCCTGATTGTTTTAATTATGGACATTCTGAACTACCTTTCTGACATTTCTTCTGCTGTGCTGTCATTGGGTTTTATTGATAAAGTATCTAGGTTTGTTTTGGACATTTTCTTCCCTTGTTTTCATATATTGGTCAGATGTCAGTGGGACTCTGTGATATTGTAGATTTCCTCTATTGGCTTATAGTGTCCCTGTAGATTTCCAGTGTATCACCTCCCAGCCTTCAGTAGCCTGAAGTCTTGGATTAACTTGATAATGTAGTGCTTCTGAAGAACGCTGCCCCTAGCCCGCTACTGGTTCCAGGGAGAGAGACCTGGATAGGTCTCTTGCTGCCCAGCCCTGGTCCCAGAGGCTGGTTGCAGGTCGGAGGTCTCCACTGGCTTGGGGACTTGTGGCTGGCTCTGTGTAGACAGGCTCTCACTGGATGGTCTGCCCCGAGAAGCTAGCCTAGAAAGGCGCTTCCCGCCGGAGGGGGCTGGGCTGCTTGGGGAAGTCCCTGGCGCCCTGTGCTGGTCTCTGAAGCAACCTGCAGGCGGGCTGGAGCTGGCAGTGGGGCGGGCCAGAGCTGGCCGGGGCGGGCCAGAGCTGGCCGGGGTGGGCCAGAGCTGGCTGTGCTGCTTCTGTGCTTCTCCTGCTCCGTGAGGCTGGAGAATCTGTCCCTGTGGGAGGAGCCCACCACCAGAGAGCACAGAGCTGCCTGGGGGAGACTCTATCTGCCCTGTCCTACTCTAAAAAGCCGCTTGAATCCAGGCCTGCCACCCAGCTGAGCTTCACTGGGTGGGGGAGACTCACCCCATGGTTCTATTTTAGTCCCAGTCTCTCAATGCCTCCCCTTCTTGAATCCTGGGTTCTGGAGCGACTGGAGATGCAGTCACCCTCTAGTCCACCATCTTGGATCACCCCGTGGAAAAAGCCTGCAGCTGGAGGGGGACAAGGCTGCCTGGAGAGGTCTCTGGCTGCCCAGCCCTGGTCCCAGAAGCTGCTTGCATGTCGGAGGTCTCCACTGGCTTGGGGACTTGTGGCTGGCTCTGCATCAAGAGCTGTCAATGGTATTTTGATAGGATTTCATTGAATCTGTATACTGCTGTTGACAGAATGGCCATTTTAACAATATTCATTCTGCCTATCCATGAACATGGGAAGTCCTTCCCTCTTCTGAGATCTTCTTCAACTTTTTCCTTCAATATTCTATAGTTTTCATTGGTTAGATATATTCCAAGATCATTTTTTGAGGCTACTGTGAATGGAATTGTTTTTCTGATTTCTTTCTTCACAAATTCATTGTTGGTATATATTTGATTTTTCTTTGTTGGTTTTGTAGCCTGCTCTTTTGCCAAATTTCTTTATCAGTTCTAGCAGTCTTTTGTTGGAGATGACTGAATCTTCTAAGTATAGGATCATATTATCTACAAACAGCAATAATTTGACTTCTTCTTTACTATTTTCATTCCTTTTATTAACTTCTCTTAACTAATTTCTCTTGCTAGATTTTCCAATACTCTATTAAAAGGAGTGATGAGAGTGGACATCCTTGTCTTGTTCTATATTTCAAAGGAAATGCTTTCATATTTTCTCCATTTACTATGAGTTGCCTTTGGGTTTTTCAATTTTAGCCTGTGTGATCTTCTAGCAGGTTCCTTCTATCTCTTGTTTCTTCAGTGTTTGAATCATTAATGTGTGCTGAATTTTGTTAAAGGTCTTCTCTGCATCTGTTGAGATGACTAAGTGATTTTTGTCCTTAGTTCTGTTTATGTGATGGATTACACTTATTGGCTTGTATATGTTAAATGTCCTTGCATCTCTGGGATACAACCAACTTGGTCATGATATACAATCTTCTTAACATGCTTTCTAACGTGATTTGTTAATGTTTTATTAGTATTTTTGCATCTAAGTACATCAAGGTTATTGGACTGTAATTTTCTTTCCTTGGGTGTGAGTGTGATACTGGTTCCACAGAATGCATTTGGAAGTGCTCCATCCCTTTCTATTTCATGGAGCAATTTGAGCAATTGTTTTTTTGTTTTTGTTTTTGTTTTTGTTTTGTTTTGTTTTGTTTTTCCTGCCTCAGCCTCTTGAGTCCCTGGGATTACAGGTGTGCACAACCAGACTGGGCAAAGGATCCATTTTTTTGGAGGAGTCAGAAAGTATTAAAAGAATGTATCCCCACATTCAGGTATTAATGTGTGAATGGAAAAAAAAAAGCACGTTTATAGGAGAGGCTGGGCAGGGTGGAACACATTCTTTCCACAAGGTTTCACAAGGGGAAATCAGAGCTGGGAGCCCGCACAGTGAACAGCTGACCTTGGCCCAGAGGCGACCATAGTACTGTTCTGAAATTCTTTTTTTTTTTTTTTTCAGTTGTGTATTCTTTTTTTTTTAATTTATTTTTATTGTAAACTAGAATTAGTTCTTTAAAGGTCTGGCAGAATTCGGTGGAGAATCCATCTGGTAGTGTGCTTTTCTTTAATGGAAGACTTTTATTTTTATTCCTAAATTCTAGTAAACTGTGAAATTAATAACAAAAGTTAACATTTCTTTTTTTATTTGTTCTAATTTCTTGTAATGCTTCCATAGCACTATAAGTTATTGGTCTATTTTTGTTTTCTATGTCCTTTTGAGGATTTTGATTTTATTTGTCCAGAAATATATATATTTCTTCTAAGTTTCCCAGTTTATTGGAGTATAAATTTTCAAAATAGTCCCTATTTATCTGCTGGATTTCTGTGATGTCTGTGGTGACTTCTCCTTTTTTAATCACTAATGCTATTAATTTGGGGTTTTCTCACTTTTTATTTTTGTTAGTTTGGCTACAGACTTTCCAATCTTCTTTGCCTTTTCAAAGAACTTGGTTCAGAAATATTATACATCTGTTGAAGGGCATCTAGGTTGGTCCACAATCTAGCTATTATGAACTGAGCTGCTATAAACATTGATGTGGCTGTGTTACTGTAGTATATTGATTTTAAGTCCTTTGGGTATAAACTGAGGAGTGGGATAACTGGGTCAAAAGGTGGGTCCATTCCAAGTTTTCTGAGGATTCTCCACACTGCTTTCCAGAATGGTTGCACCAATTTTCAACTCCACCAGCAATGTATGAGTGTGCCTTTTTCCCCACATCCATGCCAACATCTATTATTGTTTGTGTTCGTGATAACAGCCATTCTAATTGGAGTAAAATGAAATCTCAGAGTTGTTTTAATTTGCATTTCTCTAATTACTAGAGATGTTGAACACTTTTTCATATATTTATTAATTGCCTATATGTCTTCTTCTGTAAAGTGTCTGTCCAGTTCCTTGGCCTATTTATTGATTGGGATCTTTGTATTTTTGGTGTAAAATTTTGTAAGTTCTTTATAAAGTTTGGAGATAAGTGCTGTATTCAAAGTGCATGTGGAAAAGATTTTCTTCCACTCTGTAGGCTCTCTCTTCACATTCTTGATTGCATCCTTTGCTGAGAAAAAGCTTTTTAGTTTGAATTCATCCCATTTATTGATTCTTGCTTTGATTTCTTGTGCTTTAGGAGTCTTGTTGAGGAAGTCTGATCCTAAGGCAACATGATGAAGAGTCGAGCCACTTTGTCTTCTATTAGGTGCAGGGTCTCTGGTCTAATTCCTATGTCCTTGATCCATTTTGAGTTGAGTTTTGTGCAGGGTGAGAGAGAGGTTTAATTTTATTTTACTGCATATGGATTTCCTGTTTTGCCAGCACCATTTGTTGAACAGGCTATCTTTTCTCCATTGTATGTTTTTGGCTCCTTTGTCTAGTATGAGGTGACTGTGTTTATGATGTTTTGTCTCTGTGTCTTCTATTCTGTACCATTGGTCTGCCTGTCTATTAACTTGCTTTGTTTTATTCTTGTTATTATGTCTTGAATTGAAAACATTTATAGATGTTGACACTAGAATTTTGTAGAGGGAACACTTCTAACAAAATACCCTGAGCTGTATTTTGAGATGATCATCACCACCTATGCAGAAATAGGATATGGCACTGTCTCAGAATACTAATACTAACACTGATTCAATGGAAGAGACTAGTGGAACTGGCTGTCCATGTGTTCAGCAGCTGAGATTTGGAGATCCAAGCCGCAGATGATGAAAAGATGAAGGTGACATCTGATATTTTGATCTTCACCCTCC
This sequence comes from Sciurus vulgaris, assembly GCF_902686455.1. Taxonomy (NCBI): domain Eukaryota; kingdom Metazoa; phylum Chordata; class Mammalia; order Rodentia; family Sciuridae; genus Sciurus; species Sciurus vulgaris. The sequence goes on along the minus strand of NC_136478.1, from coordinate 51,467,744 downwards.
AAGATCAGTTAGAACCCAGAGGATAAAGAGACTCCTCTGAAAGTACTCAAAAAACCACTGATTTACCCAACCTCCTAATCAGGGGATCACACAGAACCTAGAGACTAGGACATTACCACTGCATATTCTGCACAGAGGAGGGTCATTACAGAGGGGAACATTCCCACTGCTTAATGGGAAGCCATGTGGTCAGCAAGACGTGATTCACGTGGGAAAGTGGAACAATTGCTAGAAGAGAAAGACCAAAAGCACCAACTGGCTCCTCACAAGGTTCTAAAGGTAACCCATGAGAACACTTGACTGACCTATGGACCAAGAAACCCGCAAAGCCAGATTAACTGACACCCTACTTCCCTCAGGACTGAGGAATAGACAAAAGACAAGGGAGACCTGGTAATAAGAACCTGCCCATGTCCACTGGAGAAGGTATCTCTGCCTCCATTTTGTATCTATCACCTTCAGTCCAAGTCACCTTGGATTTCAGGAACAAGTATGATTGATAAACATTTTGTGATGAGTTGAAAATACTCCCAGACAACAGCAATTTTCTGAATGCTGATGTCTTCCTGGTCAATCCTGAGATAATGACCAACCACAGTTTGAACAAGATTGTTTGACTATGAATATATCTCATCCCCTCTGTCTAAAGAGTCAGGACACTCATGTCAGTACCCCAAGACAGGATGAAATGCTGTTTTTATTTTTCCTTCTCAATACAAAAATATTAAATACAGTTCTTTCCTGATTTTACCATTGTATTTTCTGTTTGGTTTTTGGGATAAGTGGCTGCATCTGATACCATGGGACATGCAGAGTCTGGTATATGGCCTAGGACTCCAGTAATCATTGAGTACTTATATCTGAAACATATAGAACCTACTAAAAAGCAACAAAAACTTATCAAACCACACAAATTTCCACAGATAAAAATTGGCAAATGAAAATTAGGAAACTATTCAAGATGGCGGATTAGAGGAACTCAACTTTTGCTTACTACTCCTTCAGGTAGATTCAAAGCAACAGCAGTACAGGTACTTGATGAGTTTCATGAGCATGGGAGAATGCTGGAGTTCAGGAGTGCACACACAGAGGCACAGAGAAACCCAGATGCTTTTTTTGGGTACTAGGGATTATACCCAGGGGGATGTTACCAGTGAGCTATATTCCTAGTTTTAATTTTTATTTTGAAACAGCATCTCACTAAATTGCCAAGGGTGTCACTAAAGTGCTAAAGTTGGTCTCAAACTTGAAATCCTCCTGCCTCAGCCTCCAAAGTTGTTGGGATGACAGATGTGAACAACCATGTGCACCATGGCCAACCCAGACACATTAGATGGGGGGATAGAGAATGAAATAGAGTGTCACAGCACTGATTTATGGCAGTAGAGAGTAATGGGGAAATCCTTCTTGGTAGAGTTAGAGAAGAAAGAGGGAGTCTGAGTGAGTTCCAGTAGCCCAGGATTTGGGACCCTGAAGAAATAGTGTCTAAACAGTTTATAGTGCTGTGACCGTATCACTACATAGCTCTGGATAACTTTTCTGCACTTCCCAGCACATTCTCACAGTGCTTTAATAGGGAGTCATATTGAGAAGGGTCCCCTGATCTCACCTCACTGCTCCAAGAGTCAAACTCCCACGCATTTTCCAGTTTGGGGATCTATGTGGCAATATCACTGCACTGGCTCATTGCAAAGCTGCCTTGAGAGTCAGTTAGGCCACAAGGAGACTCTTTTTAAAGTAGGTTGATAGACATGACCCTCCAGATGGGCCAACTGAACCACTGAGTTCATTCTCAGTCTTGATTGGTAGACTCTTCGCCAGACACCTCTAGTTACACAGGTCTCCTCTGTCTTTGTGTACTCCCTGCATCACGATAGACATCTGGGACAGGTTCTGTTCTGGGTTTCAGGAATTTAAATCTGTGTGTGCTCTGTGAAATGATCGTCTGTAATGTTTTTGACCTGTATGTGTGGGGTTCCAAAACCTGGTCTATGCAAACAATGAAAGAGGCTCTATCTTTGTCCCTTTTCCTAGTCCTGCCTCTGAGACACTTTCTTTTCTGCTTCTTGCTTAATCATACCCCTAAGCATACTAGTAGTTTAGGGGATATCTGGCCCATTAGTAACTCTCTGAAAAGAAACCCTTAAACTCTAAAATTGACTTTTGCTCCAGTCAATACACAAGCCTTTAATAAAGATCTTCAAAACCAGCTTGAAGCAGAAATTTTATCAGTAATGTGTTGGAAAGCTGAAAGGTTGGGCGAGTACAAAAGTGCTCTTTGCCCTACTCATTGAAGGGCTGCATCTTTTTAAAAACAATTTAGTGGTAAGAGAAGATGACAGATGAGAAGAAGGGGGAACATCCCAGAAGTTACTCAGCTCAAAACTAATAAAGCAGAAAGACTGCTCCTCAGTGAGGTGGGTTACTAAGGGGATTCACTGAAATTCAACACTGGACAGCAAAATAATCATAGAGACAAGGAAACCAGAAATGTTGAACATAAGAACTAATATTTTAGAGCTGTGCCAGCCCACTGAAGAGAGGCCAGGGGAGAACAGGCAGAGAGAAGATGTGGGAAGATTGGCAAATAAAACCGGCTTGGGGGAACCCGTGAATTAAAGGGAGGTTGAGTTTAACCCAGAGATGGTGGGGAAGTTGTTTTGTGAAAAGTCATTAAAATCAATCTGCTGAAGGGCCAAGAGTCCAACAGCAATCGACACTTTCACCAGAGGAACCATTTTCAAGTGGCCACTCATACCAAGGAGAGGATGGAGATTGGGGACTCATAAAAGAAGCAGCTAGCATGGCCCAGCGGTCACCAAATGTGGGGTCCAGAGTGTATGCCTGGACCAGAGTGATTGAAATAGGTACAAAGCAAGCTGTACCCAGGACAGCACAGGTTGGGGATACCAAGGAGAACAATCCTTTGTTGCGTGTGTCCCATTGGAGCATCTGGGAAGATGCCAAAAAACTAAGGCAGGCCCATCTGTGCTCTAGGTCTGACACTGGGTAATCCACAATCATAGAAATGGAATCTGTGAAGGCAACCAAGGTGTAGACTGCTCACCCTAAATGAAATTTCATGGGTCACCTGAGATGCAGACATCCAGCAGAGAAAGGCATCTTCCCAGCAACAGGAGGCTGTGGACCAAATCTAAAGTGCCCACCAACAACATTCCAAGGGTTAGTCATGACCAGACTCCAGCTACTGGAAATTCCAATTGAGAACTCTGCACCAGCCCCACTACAAGAGTGCACCATTTGTCAGCTCTCCTCAGTCCATCGCATCTTATACTGGGAGACAGGAAGCTGAGAGTTACTACAACCTCCATTGGCTCCTGGGCAAAATGACTCACAGCCTGGGGTTAAACACAAAGACATGGGACCTCGCAACCCTTAGGCCCTAACACAAGGGTTAGAGTCTCCAAAAATAAATTATAAGGCTAGCACATGAGCATAAACAATTAACATCCATTATTGCCAGCAATTATGATCATCTCAGTGGAAACACTATTTTTCTCACATTAAAAATTGGTTTTTGTGCCAGATGTGGTGAATTCTCAGCTCAGCTCTACCAGACCCTTGATGAAAAGGTCTTTCTCAATTTATTCCATGAAATGGAAAGAGAGAGAACACTTCCAAATACATTCTATGAAGTCAATAGACCCTGATTCCAAAACCAGACAAAGACACATAACGGAAACTAAAGAACAATATCCCTGATGAAAATACACGCAAAAATCACAAATAAAATATTAGCAAACCACATTCAAAATACATTCAAAAAAAAGAAGATAGTGGTCTCATTCCAGGGATGCAAGGATGGTTCAACATATACAAATCAATAAATGTAATTCACCACTCAAATAGAACTAAGTACAAGGATCATATGATCATCTCAATAAATGCAGAAAAGTCATTTGATAAAATCCATCACCCATTCATGATAAAAATGCTGGAAAAAGTAGGTATAGAAGGAACTTACCTCCACACTATAAAGGCTACATATGACCAACCCAAAGCTGACATCATATTGAATGCAGAAGAACTGAAAGAATTTTCTCTCCAATCACAAACAAGACAAGGATATCCACTCTGACCACATCTACTTACTATAATTTTTAAAACTTCAGGCAGAGCAATCAGGTAAGAAAAAGAAAATTGAAGGAATATAAATAGGAAAGAATCAAACTACCTCTATTCACTGATGACATGATTCTATATCTAAAAGACCCAAAAACTTCAGTGGAAGAATTCTGGAGCTGATAAATGAATTCAGAAAAGTAGCAGGATACAAGATCAACATTCATAAATAAATAGTTTTGTTATACTCCAACAGTGATTCTACTGAGAAAGAAATCAGGAATACTAACCCAGTCAAAATAACTTAAAAAGATACTTGGGAATTAATCTAAACAAGGAGGTGAAAGTTCCAAAATGAAATTTACAGAACATTTAAGAAAGAAATTGAAGAAGACTCTGGAAGCTGGAAAGTTCCCCCAGGCTCTTGGAAAGACAGAATTAATATCATCTGAAAGTCATATTACAGAAAGAACCATAGAAATTCAATGCAATTCTCATCCGAATAGCAATGACATTCTTCACAGAACTAGAGAAAGCAGCCATAAAATTCATTTGTAAGAATAATAGAAATGCAATATCCAAAACAATCCTGAGCAGGACGTGATGTTGAAGACATCACAAAATCTGATCTCAAATTATACTACAGAGCTATAGTAACAAGAACAGCATCATATTGGCAAGAAGATGAATGGAATAGAAGGCACAGACACAACCTGATATTCTTACAGTCATCCAATATGTGACAAAGGTGACAAAAACATATATTGGAGGAAAGATAGACTTTTTTAACAAATGGTGCAGGGGAAACTGGTTACAAATTATAGAAGAATAAAACTAGATTCCTATATGACAAACTTCACAAAATTCAAATAAAAGTGGATCAAAGACCTAGGAATTAGATCAGAAGTATTGCAACTGCCAAAAGAAAAGATAGGCTCAATATTTCAACATATACTTTTCCTCCACTCCCATTGTTCTGGCTGGGTCCTTTAGTCACAGCAACGAAAAAACTGACTAAATGTGCATAGAAGAAAGAGATTAAGAGGGAGAAGTGATGGGAAAGGGGAGGAAATACAAAATGACACATCCACATTGGTGAGGCCCCTTTTCTATGTGTGATTCCACATGGCATCAGGTGCTTGGGCATGCAGATGTTCACTTGTCATGAGTTCTGGAGTTAAGTTCTTCCCCAAAATAGCCACACTCCTCAGGTACCTCCACTTCAAGTGCTATGAATTCACCCTGGATCCCCACTACCTATGACTCTGTCTAGAGGTCCTCCTCCCCCTCCTCCTCCTCTGTGTCCCCCTCCTCCTCCTCCTCCTCCTCCTCTTCCTCCCCCTCCTCCTCCCCGTCCTCCCCCTCCCCCCCCCTCCCCCTCCCTGTTTATGGGTGTTGAAATCTCATCATGGTACATGTTGGGGCATGTAATTGGGAGGTGAGGTGAACAATTATGTAAACAAGAGCAAAGGTCATCCTTCCATCCCCAGGAGTATAAAGTCAAAGCACCCCAGCCAACAGCACCTCATGGTTACTCCAACTGCTGCCATGCTGGAATCAGAGTTACTTCTGGTGGCTTTGCTGGCCTTCCTGAGTACAATGGCGTTGAAGTCTCTCTGGCAGCGAGGAGTCTCTGGAGAAAGATGCCTCCAGGACCCACCCCACTGCCCTTCATTGGGAATTACCTGCAGCTGGACACAAACCAGATGCATGACTGCCTCATTAAGGTGCCACCACTCAAGGAGATGGGTGGAATGGGGTGGGCAGGGGGCTTCCCATTTTCACTTGGACTCTGAGGCATAGGATTGACCATGATGAGTCAGAATCTTAGACCAGGGAACATGTAAGGTACAGCAGCCAGTTCTAGTCAGAAAAGACTAGACCTTGAGATTCCAGCCATTTGACTGTCAGAGCTTGGGAAAATGCATCCCAACCCCTGACATGCGGGAAATGGAATAATTCAGAAAATGAGTCCCAACCACTCCCGCCTACTCCCATCAGATGAGCAAGCACTATGGCCCCATGTTCACCATTCACTTGGGGACTCGCCAGGTTGTGGTGTTGTGTGGATACAATGCAGTAAAGGAGGCACTGGTGGATCAGGCTGAGGAGTTCAGTGGGAGAGGCCAGCAGGCCACCTTTGACCACCTCTTCAAAGGCTCTGATAAAGGGAACAGCACTTTGGGGAAGTTGATGAGGTATACATGGTGGCCTGAGAGGTCCCTGCTTTCCCATGTCACTTAAGGCTATGGGAGTCCTTTGATCTTCTCTCCACATCACTATCTACTTTTGCCCCTCCCTGTGTTGACATCTGGGCTGTCTTAACCCTTCTGTGGCTCTTTCCCTCTGCCTCTCTTTTCCCTCTCATTAGATGTCACTTTTTTCCATAAATAATCCATCTCTTAGCACCACATGAGACCTCATTTGAATCCTGCTCCTCAAACTTTATCTGATATTTTTATGTATTGTCTTTAACTTCTGGGTTTCCCCATGAGTCTTTCTCTCTTCTTCTTCCTCCCTTTCTTCATCCTCTCTAAGAATCTTAAAAGATACCTGTCTCAACGGCCCCAGGCAATAGACTTTTCCTCACCAGACACTCTCATTCTCTCTCCCTACTTTTCTCTACACTCAAAGTCAGTCTAGAACATATTTCAATATTTGTATCCACATCCAGGTCTTCATAGCTGCATTTCCCCATTTCTCTGCCCCTCTGTGACTTCCAACCTTCCTTCCTTCCTTCCCTTCATGGAGTTTTTCTGTAGCCCTTTCTCTGCACATGTCTATCTTGCCTCTTTGAGTTCTCTCCTGTCTTCTTGCAATTTGGTGTCCTCTTCTGAATGTGTGTGATGCAGACTCTGGGTTTGTAAGTCTACTCTCACACTCACTCTGAATCCATCTTTGTCCCACTGCCTGCCTCTCAGGAGCCCCCTCAGGGGTGGGTTGTGGCCTATCCAGCTTTTCTCTGACCTCTGTCTTCCCCTGGGCTCACCTCCCCAGGTGTGGCATTCAACACCTGGGAGAGTGCCAAGTCACTCAGACACTTCTGCATTGCCATGTTATGGGATTTTGGTGAGCAAGCAGGGAATTGAGGAGTGCATAAGGGAGGAGGCAGCCTTCCTCATCAAAGCCCTGAAGGGCACACAGGGTGAGTGGGGAATACCAGAGTGCTCAGGAAGGAGAAGACAAACACCAGAGGCAAAGAATCTTCTTGTTGTGCTGCTGAACTCGGATAAAGTTGAGGAAGGTGCCTGTGCTCCCAGCTCTTGGGTCTGATGTTGGGAGTTTGTCCCATCACTGAAGTACCCTCCATGAATTATCAGACTGGCTTCACACCATCCAGTTGACCCTCCCAATCCCACTCTCTCCCCTACCCTGCCCCACCTCACAGGCAACTTCATTGATCCTACATTCTATCTAAGAAAAACAGTTGCCAACATCATTAGCTCTGCTGTCTTAGGGAACTGCTTTGACTATGAAGAGAGAATTCCTGTCAATCCTGCAGATGATGACCCAAATCATGAATTTTGAAAACTCCTCCATGGGGCAGGTGACCTATTCTAGTTTTGCCCTGTCAGGACCATACCACGACTTCCTAACTGCACCCCAATGTGATGACAAGTACCCTAGAATTGGACCATTCCCAAAAAAAGATTTCCTCAAAACCAGCTACCACTCCTGGACAACTGAACACTTGCACCAGAACTCAGGACAAGTGTCTACTCCCCAGTCTCCAAAGACACCTGAATACGTAACAGATGCACCCAAATCAGAGCTTGCACCAAGAGCAATGCCCTCCACTCAGCTCTCTCCTGGCCAGGTGTTCCCACTCCAACCTATCTTAATCTCTACTGGATGCTACTCACCTAGTCTTTCTGAATGTCTTAACATGTGAACAAGTGACCACCTCAGTCTCCTCATGAACATATGAATACTTGGTGCTTCCAAATGCAGGACAACAAAATCATTTGACCTCTATACACCTGTCCCAAACAAGCTTACTTGAAGATCTAGGCAAGCATTCCCACTCAGTCCCCTCAAATACATGCACAAATGCACAGGCACTCCAACCAAGATAAGCAAAGAAATAATTTTGTGAACATGTTGTTACCAAACACCCAATAAGTATGCTCCAACCTGGACTACTTACATACCTTATGGAGGTGCACCTTATGGAGCCCACTAGAACACCTAACACCTGAACATGTATACTCCACAGGAACACCCAGGACAGGTTCAGCCCACCTGACAGGCCCAACACATGGTGTTTTGAACATCTTGAATAACCACATGGGTGCTCAAATCCATCCTACCTAAATTCTTGGACAATGAACCTCTCACCCTTAAGCTCTCATAGAAAATTACATAAATGTCCCCATCCAGCCTCACCCTTGAACAGGAGCCCCGATCCCAGTGCATTCTTTGTCCTAACACAGGTCCCACTCCCACTGGACCCTGCCTGTGGGCAGTTGTTATTCCTCTGCATGCCCTCTTTCCATCTCCAGCTCTTGGACATGTTCTACTCAGTGATGAATCACCTGCCAAGAGCACAGCAACAGGTCTTTAAGGACATTCAGGGACTTGAGGACTTCACAGCCAAGAAGGTGGAACAGAACCAGTGCACCCTGGATCCCAACTCCCTGCGGGACTTCAGGGACTTCATCGACTCCTTTCTCATCCGAAACTAACTGCAGGAGTCTCATCGACTCCTTTCTCTCTCCTCCCTTGCAGGAGGTGCAACCAGCAGCCAGTGTGGGGAGGCGCAAAGTCAGGTAGAAGAAAATTAGGAAGGAGAACACAATTCACAGCGAGGTTAAACATCAATATTCTGTTTTCTGAACCCTTACAAAACAGGACATAGGTGAACAAATCATAATAGCAACCACCTCTAGCACTACTGTGTTCAGGAACTATCACGTGTTTTACTATATTTACCTACTTAGCACCAACAACAGCTCTTGAACAAGGATGATTATGACCCCAATTTTACAAATTTTACTTCAGCCCAGAAAATATAAGTGGTCACACAGCATGCAGCAGTGGACCCTAGCCAAAACCAGTGATTCTCTAACTCTAAAGCAGGTACTTTTAGCCCCTGTGTTAACTTTTCTTTCCTCAGTTATTGGATATATCTGGGAGACCAGACTTTACTATGGGATATTGGAGGTCCCCATAGCAAATTCATGTCTGTCTCCTATCTGTGCAGTGAGGAGATGGGGCTTCTTAGAATCTGAAGTGCAAAGGATCAAGGAAGTGGATTCTTCTACAGGAAGCTACCACGCATTTCAGGGAGGTAATGGGATGCTGTCCTTAGAATTCTTTGAGTCTCAGGAAATGTGCCTCCCTCTCATTCACTCCATTTTGATATCTCTATCTTTCTCACACACTCTCTCTATCCCTATCTTTCTAAACCCTCCTGCCATTGAAGAAGTGATAACTAAGCTGACGATGAACACACAGATAGACATTGAGGGAAAGCATAGAAGAGTGTGTCAGAGCCAATAGCAGCAGCTGGACAAAGGCCTAGAAAGTGCAGAGTCCCTGGCAGATCCAGGTCCCCTCTTTCCACCTTAGCTCTGGACCTAGGAGTGGTAGGCCAAGGAAAGAGCCAGGAGTTTCCCCAAGGAGTCGATAAATGGATTCAGATTTGGATCTCTTTCTCCCTGCAGGAAAAGAATAACCCCAACACAGAGTTCAACATGAACAATCTGGTGATGACCACATTAAGCCTCTTCTTTGCGGGTGCAGACAACACCAGCAGGGCCCTGTACTACAGCGTGCTGATGCTCATAAAGTACCCAGTGGTGGAAGGTAAGGCTGGATGAAAATGAAGTGGAGGTCATAGATCCTCCAGACCCTTCTGGTACTGCTGCAATGACCCCACTCCCAGGTGCCTGACCCTCAGACACATCTTACTATGCACACAGTAAGCCAGGTGGTATCTCACTACCTGTGACAATGTTGGAACTGTCTAAACTGATCGGTAAAGGATGAGACTTTTGCTGAGGTCTCATCACGCCAAAAGCACACCTCCCTTGAGACCATCCCTTCTGAATCCCCTCTGATTCTGACATGAACGGATAACAAGGCATGGGCCAATGACTGATATCGCTTTTGCACAGTGTATCTGCAGGTCACAGGTGCATGACATGCATCCAGTTTTACATATTTGAAGTAACATCCCTGCACTGAGGACCCTGAATATTAAACACATTCTACCTTCTTTCCCAGTCAAGGTCCATGAAGAGATCGGCCAGGTGATCAGCAGGAACCAGAAGCCCAGGTTTGAGGACCAGAACAAGATGCCGTACACAGAGGCCGTGATTCATGAGATCCAAAGATCTGGAAATTTTAGCCCCATGGTATGCCTCTCAGGGTGACCAAGGACACCATATTTCAAGACTTCCTCATTCCAAAGGTGCTGGTCTGCCCCCAGACCTAGGGAAACCTCCAACCTTCTACCTGAGAGCCCAGAACCCCTTCCCCAATTCATTTCTCAAAGAATTCCTCAAACACCATATCTCTCAGCCTTCCACTCCACTGCTCCTACACCCCATGTCTCCTTCAGACTTTAGACCTTAGGGTGTTCTAGCCCCTGTTCTCAAGCTTCCTGTCTCAAGGTACATAAACCTCCAATTCCCTGAAGCTCCTACCCTGAGAGACAAAGGACTCATTGGCTCCAACTTCCCTGAACTTTGGAACCTAGAAACATCAACCCCGTGACCCCAAAGCTCCTCCCTCACAGAACCCCAACTCCCTCACCTCCCACTTCCCGTCACCTCTCACTCTAATTCCCCTGCTAAGGCTTCTGTGCCCGCAGCACACTCATCCCTGAACCCCCTTATAAAATCCCCCTTCCTCCCCCTGCCAAGGACAGTGACGTGTTCCCTATGCTGGGCTCCTTGCTGAGTGACCCCAGGTTCTTCTCCACACCTGACGACTTCAACCCCCAGCACTTCCTGGATGACAAGGGGCAGTTGAAGAAGATTGATGCTGATGTGCCCTTTTCCTTGGGTAAGAGACCAGGATGGCTCACACCCACGTGGGCCCCCCTCATCCCAGCTCCTCTCTCTGTGCAGCCTAGTGTCTTCCTCCAGCTGGGAAGACCCTCTTTGAAACTACCCTCTAGTCAGTTGTACTCCCCAGAACTCCCCAACATCAAGCATCTGCACCAAGACCAGAGGGAAGGGATCACCTAGTCCCTTTGTGAGATGGGAAAACAAAGACTCAGTGAGTCAGAGGACTTTCCAGGAACACACCACAAAATCGTCAGTCTCTTCAAAGAGATGACAGTACTGCAGTCATCTCTGAGAAAGTGTTTGTGGGGAAAGAGCAACTAAGCCTCCCATTGCTGCAGGCTGGCATAGACCACCCCACTTCATGCACAAGGGAAACTGAGTTTCAGAGAGGAAAGGAACCTTCCCTTAGTCTCTCAGGCCACAGCATGGCAGTCTTTCCTCCCTGCAGAATGCAGCAGGGCCCTGGTGCAAGGGCAAGTCTGCAGTGAGAGCCGGCTTCACCTCTACCCTTCCCTCCTCTCCTCTCCTCCCCAGGAAAGCGGAGCTGCTTGGGAGAAGGCCTGGCTAGAATGGAACTCTTTCTCCTATTCAGCACCATCATGCAGAACTGCTTGAAGTCCCCACAGCTGCTCCAGGACATAGATGTGAAAAAAATCCCTGAGGTTTTCAAGGCTTTTACCAGACATCACCCTGAGCTTCCTGCCGGCTGAGCCAGGCCTCTGCCCTGGCGTGGCGAGGGGGTAGGGTGACGCTTAGGGGAGGAGCCAGGGGTGGGGCCAACGGGAGGGGCGGGGTTAAGAGACTGGAGGCGGGAAAGAAGAGGATGCATGGATGGAGAAAAGGAGAACAGACTATTCCCCTTGCTGGAGATAAATCCTTCACAACTGGGATGAGAAGAGGAACCCTACACTGCACTGTGAACAACACCAATAAAAATAACAGCTGTGCTTCATTAAGCAAGAAAACTACGTCAGTTCTGTGCTAAAAACTTCCACAACGTCCTTGTGAATGATCACGGCACCATGCTGAGGGGTCTCTGCTCTTTCCCGTTTTACACATGGCACAGCTGAGGTTGAGGAAGCATCACTGCCTGAGGGCTTGCAGAACAGAGTGCCCAGCGAGTACCTGGACACAGGTCTATGCCTCAGGTCCCTGGGCTGATTCTAAAATCACCCGTTCCCCATGTAAAGCCACAAGGCTCGCGTACTACATCATCACACAACAGAAGGGCCCCGTCCATGGCTTCACCTAGAACACTTCAGGCAGCTCGCCTGTCTTCACCACGAGCCCACCCACCCTGTCACCTGCTGAGTGCACCTTGCACACTAGGGCATTCAATCCCTGTGCCCCACAGGATAAGGCCTCTCTGTCTTACTCACAGTTACTAAGGAACTGGAATCAGGCCTCTAAATCATGTTCTCAAGGAACAAAAATGCTTTCAGACAAGGCAGGAGAATATTGGATCCACACATACCCATGAGTAGATGTGTGTTCATGCACAGGTGAGTGCAAATGTATGACTGCATGCTCTCCTGAAGACCTGCACGAACACACACTCTACAGTGGTTTCTGAAAATGGGGCGGTCTCTGGCAGATCTGGGGTCAACTGTAAGATTCAGCCCAGTGTTTCAGAAGCTCCAGCCTCCTCTCAGAGGAGTCACTGCAAACCCCTTCAGAAGTGGAAGGTTGCACAGTACACAATCTGAAGAGCTGTGTACGTCAGCCTGGGATCTCTATGTATGTTGAGGTAAACACAAAAAAAAAATACTAAAATGCACATGCACACTCACACACTGTACACACACACACCAACTAACCAACACACTTATGAAGAGAGACAAAGAACACTAAGCCCATCTAAAGAAAGTGAGACCAAAATATGTTCTCCCAACACTGCAAGATTCATAACAAGCTATGATAGTCATGTGTATCAATTTCCATTATCTGTATTCTGCAACTTGGATTCCATCAATTCGCTGTTTGGTGATCAATGAAGTGGAGGTAAAGGTCAGCCACACTGTCATGCCCTGTCATGACACAGCATGCTTCTCACTGTCTGTGCTCATATGGGCACCTAGTTATAAGGATTCCAGTCATTCTGGATTAGAGGCCCATGCTACAGCAGGAAGACCTCATTTGTTTTCCCTAGGCAACATGCTTCTCTTTGTTGCTGTTCTAATTAGTCATGCATGACAATGGATTGCATTCTGACACATCACACTTAGAGGGTATAACTTCTCATTCTTCTGGTTTTACATGATATAGAGTTACACCAGCCATGTAATCATATATGCATGTAGAGTAATAATGTTCGATTCTTTCTACTGTCCTTCCTACCCCCATGCTCCCTCCCCTCCCTGCATTCCATTCTGTCTAATCCAAAGTATTTCTATTCTTCCTTTGCTGCCCCCTCCCACCTCATTGTGAACTAGCATCCACATATCAGAGAAAACATTTGGCCTTTGGTTTTTTGGGATTGGCTTATTTCGCTTAGCATGATATTCTCCAGCTCAATCCATTTACCAGCAAATGCTATGATTTTCATTTTCTTCTTGAAAGCTGAGTAATATTCCATTATGTATATGTGCTACATTTTCTTTATCCGTTTGTCTGTTGAAGGGCAACTAGGTTGATTCCATAGTTTTGCTATTGTGAATTGAGCTGCTGTAAACATTGCTGTGACTACATCACTGTAGTATGCTGATTTTCAGTCCTTTGGTATAAACTGAGGAGTAGGATAACTGGGTCAAATGGTGGTTCATTCCAAGTTTTCTAAGGAATCTCCACACTGCTTTCCAAAGTGGTTGCACCAATCTGCAGTCGTACCAACAATGTAGGAGTGTACTTTTTTCCCCACATCCTCGCCAACATTTATTACAGCTTGCATTTTTGATAATTGCTATTCTAATTGGAGTGAAATAAAATGTTAGGGAAGTTTTGATTTGCATTTTCCCTCATTGAAAGAGATGATGAACATTTTTCATATGTTTGTTGGTTGATTGTATTTCTTCTTCTATGAAGTGTGTGTTCAGCTCCTTAACCCATTTATTAATTGGGATATTTGTATTTTTGGTGTTGAGTTCTTTATATATCTTGGAGATTAATGCTCTATCTGAAGTGCATGTGGTAAAGATTTTTTCCCATTCTGTAGGCTCACTCTTCAAATTATTGATTGTTTCCTTTGTTGACAAGAAGCTTTGTAATTTGAATCTGTCCCATTTACTGATTCTTAATTTTACTTCTTGTGCTTTTAGGAAACTTGTTAAGGAAGTCAGCTCCTAAGCCGACATGATGAAGATCTGGGTCTACTTTTTCTTCTATTAGGTGCAGGATCTCTTTTTTAGTGCCTAAGCCTATGATCCACTTTGAGTTGATTTTTGTGAAAGTGAGAGATAGATAGGTGTTTAATTTTATTTTGTTACATATGGATTTCCAGTTTTCCCAGCACCATTTCTTGAAGAGGCTCTCTTTTCTCCATTGTATGTTTTTGGCAACTTTGTCTAGTATGAGATAACCATTTTTATGTGGATTAATCTCTTAATCTTCTATTTTGTACCTTTGGTCTACATGGCTATTTTGGTGCCAATACCATGCCATTTTTGTTACTATTGCTCTGTAGTATAGTTTAGGGTCTGGTAGTGTGATGCCTCCTGCTTCACTCTTCTTGCTAAGGATTGCCTTGGCTATTCTGGGTCTTTTATTTTTTCCAAATAAATTTCATGAGTGCTTTTTCTATTTCTATGAAGAATGTCACTGGGATTTTAATTGAAATTGCATTGAATGTGTATAACACTTTTGGTAGTATGACCATTTTGACAATATTAATTCTGCTTATCCAAGAGCATGGGAGATCTTTCCATTTTCTAAGGTCTTCTCTAACTTCTTTCTTTAGTGTTCTGGAGTTTTCATTATAGAGGTCTTTCATCTCTTTTGTTAGATTGGTTCCCAGGTTGTTTTTGTTTTGTTCTGTTTTGTTTTGTTTTGTTTTGTTTTGTTTTGTTTTTGAGGCTATTGTGAATGGGTTAGTTTTCCTAATCTCTCTTGCAGTGGATTTGCCACTTATCTATAGAAGTGCATTTGACTTATGGGTATTGATTTTATATCCTGCTACTTTGCTGAATTCATTTATGAGTTCTAGATGTTTTCTGGTGGAATCTTTTGGATGTTCTAAATATTGAATCATGTCATTGGCAAATAGTGACTATTTGAGTTCTTCTTGTCCCATTCAAATCCTTTCAATTTCTTTCATCTGTCTGATTGCTCTGGCTAGGGTGTCAAGGACAATGTTGAATAGAAGTTTGAAAGAGGGCATCCCTGTCTTTCTCCAGTTTTCAGGGGGAATGCTTTCAACTTTCCTCCATTTAGAATGATGTTGGCCATGGGCTTAGCATAGATAGCTTTTACAATGTTGAGGTATGTTCCTATTATCCCTAATTTTTCTAGTATTTTGAATATGAAGTGGTGCTGTATTTTGTCAAGTGTTTCTTCTGCATCTATTGAGATGATCATATGGTTCTTATCTTTAAGTCTATTGATGTGATGAATTACATTTATTGATTTCTGTATGGTGAAGCAACCTTGCATCCCTGGGATAAATCCCAGTTGACCATGGTGCACTATCTTTTCAATGTGTTTTTGTATGTGATTTGCCAGAATTTTATTGAAAAGTTTTGCATCTATGTTCATCAGGAATATTGGTCTGAAGTTCTCTTTCCTTGATGTGTCTTTGTCTGGTTTTGGTATCAGGGTGATACAAGCCTCATAGAATGAGCTTGGAAGGGTTCCCTCCTTTTCTCTTTCATGGAATACTTTAAGGAGCATTGGTTTTAGTTTTTCATCGAAGATCTTGTAGAATTTAGTTGAGAATGGGTCTGGTCCTGGGCTTTTCTTGGTTGGTAGACTTCTGATGGCGTCTTCTATTTCTTTGCTTGAAATTGATTTGTTTAAATTGTGTATGACCTCCTGCATCAGTTTAGGTAGGTCATATGTCTCTAGAAATTTGTCAATGTCTTCAATATTTTCAATTTTATTTGCATATAAATTTTCAAAATAGTTTCTAATTATCTTCTGTATTTCAGTTTTGTCTGTTGTGATATTTCCTTATTCATCAAGTATTTTTGTAATTTGAATTTTCACTCTCCTGTTCCTTAGCATGGCTAAGGGTTTATCAATTTTGTTTATGTTTTCAAAGAACCAACTTTTTCTTTTGTCAATTTTTTGAATTGTTTCTTTTGTCTCAATTTCACTGATTTCATCTATGATTTTAATTATTTCCTGTCTTCTGCTGCTTTGGGTGCTGATTTTTTCTTCTTTTCTAGGGCTTTGAGATGTCATGTTAGGTCATTTTATTCATTGACTTTTTATTCTTTTACTTTATGAGCTCAATGCAACAAACTTTCCTCTTAGCACTGCCTTCACAGCATCCCAGAGATTTTGATATGCTGTATCGGTGTTCTTTACCTCTAAGAATTTTTTTTATCTCCTCCTTGATGTCTTCTGCTATCCAGACAACATTCAATAGTGTATTATTTAGTCTCCAGGTTGGAGTAGTTTCTATTTTTTATTTTATCATAGATTTCTAATTTCATTCCTTTTTGATCTGATAGAATGCAGGGCAGTATTTCTATTTTTTTCTATTTGCTAAGAGTTGCTTTGTGGTATAAAATATGGCCTATTTTAGAGAAGGATCCATGTGCTGTTGAGAAAAAAGTGTATTTACTCATCAATGGATGGAATATTCTAAATATGTCTGTTAAGTCTAAATTATTGATTATATCATTTTATTCTATTGTTTCTTTGTTTAGTTTTTGTTTGGAAGATCTTTCCAGTGGTGAGAGAAGTGTGTTAAAGTCAACCAGTATTAATGTGTTGTGGTCTATTTGATTCTTGAAATTAAGAAGGTTTTGTTTAATGTACATAGATGGTCCATTGTTTGTGACATATATATTTATGATTTTTATGTCTTGTTGATTTATGGTTCCCTTAAGCAGTATGAAATGTCCTTCTTTATTCCTTCTGACTAACCTTGGTTTGAAGTCTGCTTTGTCTGATATGAGGATGGAAACCCCTGCTTGTTTACACAGTCCATGTGAGTGATACACTTTTTTCCCCAACCTTTCACCTTCATTCTGTAGATGTCTTTTCCTAGGAGGTGAGTCTCTTGAAGGCAGCATATTCTTGGGTCTTTTTTTAAAATCCAATCTGCCAGTCTTTGTCTTTTGGTTTATCAGTTTAGGACATTAACATTCTGGTTTATTATTGAGATATGATTTGTATTTCCATTCGCTTTGGCTTATTTTTCATTTTTCACTTGACTTGGTTTCTCCTTTGATTGGTTTGTCCCACAGTGTAACTCCTCCTTTTGCTGACTCTCATCGATGTTGGTTTTTTTTCCTCCTCATGGACTATTTTGATGGGAATGTTTGTAGTGCACTCTTTCTATTTGTAAATTTTTTTTTGTCTGAAATGTTTTTATTTATTGAAAAGCAGGTGTGGAACAGCTACTAGATAGATAACTTTACACTATGCCCATGAGAAACAAAAAAGAAATTAAAAATTAAATAATGCTTACAAATAATCAAACTGCAATATCAAAGTGATCAAAAATGTAAGTAACCTCCTGGGATATAACTGAAGGGGATATTTTTCTTTTGCAACTCTCAATGCCATTTAGCAAAGGTAAGAATTTGAACAATTTAAAAACTGAATTGCTCTTCATCTTTCTAGGGGATTACTTTGTTGTTCTTGCTGTCATTGTTCTGGTTTGTTTAAACCACTCTACAGATTGGTAAAAGAAAAATAGGGAAAGCAATTTTGACAGCTTAAACCCAAAAGTAAGATGATCTCCAATAATTACCAAACAATCTCTGAACTAATAAGGGCATCTAGAATAACATCAGTGAATGTTGTGTTGCTCTTTAAAAATCCTTCCAAGATGAAATATTTTAAAGGTCTTCAGGAAATGGCACACATGGTACAGTACTAGTTGCCTGATCATTAAAATAGTCCTATTTCCAAGGAGGCTTAAAGTTTCATTTCATTAAGATTTGTCAAGAATTGAAGCATCACATACTGTAATTATAATCATAGTAGGTATTTAGCATAATTTACTTCTTTTTTCTAATTATAATTAAAAATCATAAATTTACATAGGTCAATGTTGTTCGATTCATTCTGTTATTCTTTTCCCTTCCCCCCCACCCCTCCCACCCCTCTTTTCCCTCTATACAGTCCTTCCTTCCTCCATTCTTGACAACCTCCTTATCCCTAACCCTAAACGTAACCCTAACCCTAATGCTAACCCCTTCCTACCCCCCATTATATGTCCTCATCCACTTATCAGCGAGATCATTCATCATTCGTCCATGATAAACAAAAGCTAAAGGAATTTACAAAAAGAAAGCCAGCATTGCAGAACATTCTCAGCAAAATATTCCATGAGGAAGAGATGAAAAACAACAATGCAAATCAGCAACGGGAGGAACTAGCCTAAAGGAATAGCCAAATAAAGGAGAAACCAAATCATGTCAAAAAACAAAAATGAGTCAAATGAGTGGGAATACAAATCATATCACAATAATAACCCTGAATGTTAATGGACTGAACTCATCAATCAAAAGACATAGACTGGCAGATTGGATTAAAAAGAAAAACCCAACAATATGCTGCCTGCAAGAGACTCATCTCATAGAAAGAGATAACCATAGACTAAAGGTGAAAGGATGGGAAAAAAACATACCATGCACACAGACACAGCAAAAAAGCTGGAGTATCCATCCTCATTTCATATAATGTGGACTTCAAGCCAAAACGAGTCAGAAGGGATAAAGAAGGACATTACATACTGCTTAAGGGAAGCATAAATCAGCAAGACATAACAATCATAAATATCTATGCCCCGAACATTGGCTCATCCATGTACGTCAAACAAATCCTTCTCAATTCCAGAAATCAAATAGACCACAACACAATAATACTAGGCGATTTTAACACACCTCTCTCACCACTGGATAGATCGTCCAAACAAAAATCGAATAAAGAAACCATAGATCTCAATAACACAATCAACAATTTAGACTTAACCGACTTATATAGAATATACCATCCAACAAAGAACGAATACACTTTCTTCTCAGCAGCACGTGGATCCTTCTATAAATAGACCATGTCTTATGCCACAAAGCTACTGTTAGCTAATACAAGAAGATGGAGATACTACCTTGTATTCTATCAGATCATAATGGATTGAAATTAGAAATAAATGACAGAATAAAAAACAGAAACTTCTCCAATACCTAGAGATGAAATAATACACTATTATATGATGAATGGATAACAGAAGACATCAGGAGGGAAATAAAAATATTCTTAGAGGTAAACAGGAACAAAGACACATCATATCAAAATCTCTGGGACACTATGAAAGCAGTACTTAGAGGAAGATTTATTTCATGGGGCACATTCAACAAAAGAAGTAGAAATCAACAAATAAACGACTTAACACTACAGCTCAAAGCCCTAGAAAAAGAAGAGCAGACCAACACCAAAAGTAGTAGAAGACAGGAAATAGTTAAAATTAGAGCCAAAATCAAAGAAATTGAAACAAAAGAAACAATCGGAAAAATTAACAAAACAAATAGTTGGTTCTTTGAAAAAATAAACAAAATTGATAAACCCTTAGCCACACTAACAAAGAGAAAGAGGGAGAAAACTCAAATTACTAAAATTCGGAATGAACAAGGAAATATCACAACAGACACGAGTGAAATACAAAATATAATTAGAAGCTATTTTGAAAATCTATACTCCAACAAAACAAAAAACCTTGAAGACATCAACAAGTTTCTAGAGACATGAATTAACTAAACTGAAAGAGGAGGACATACACAACATAAATAAATCAATTTCAAGCAATGAAATAGAAGAGGTCATCAAAAGCCTACCAACAAAGAAAAGTGCGGGACCAGATGGGTTCTCAGCCGAGTTCTACAAAACCTTTAAAGAAGAGCTCATTCCAATACTTCTCAAAGTATTCCATAAAATAGAAGAGGAGGGAACCCTCCCAAACTCATTCTATGAAGCCAATATCACGCTGATACCTAAACCAGACATAGACACATCGAGGAAAAAAAATTTCAGACCAATATCCTTAATGAACATCGATGCAAAAATTCTCAACAAAATTTTAGCAAATCGCATACAAAAATATATTTAAAAGATAGTGCACCACGATCAAGTGGGTTTTATCCCAGGGATGCAAGTTTGGTTCAACATCTGGAAATCAATAAATGTCATTCACCATATCAACAGACTAAAAGTTAAGAATCACATGATTATTTTGATAGATGCAGAAAAAGCATTCGATAAAATACAGCACCCCTTCATGCTCAAAACACTAGAAAAAATAGGGATAGTGGGAACATTCCTTAACATTGTAAAGGCCATCTACACTAAGCACATGGCCATTATCATTCTAAATGGTGAAAAACTGAAAGCATTCCCCCTAAAAACTGGAACAAGACAGGGATGCCCTCTTTCACCACTTCTATTCAACATCGTCCTTGAAACTCTAGCCAGAGCAATTAGACAAACCAAAGAAATTAAAGAGATACAAATTGGAAAAGAAGAACTCAAACTATCCCTGTTCGCTGATGACATGATTATATATTTAGAGGAACCTGAAAATTCCACCAGAAAACCTTTAGAACTCATAAGTGAATTCAGTAAAGTAGCAGGTTACAAGATCAATGCTCTTAAATCCAATGCATTTCTATACATAAGTGATGAATCTTCAGGAAGAGAAGTTAGAAAAACTACCCCATTCACAATAGCCTCAAAAAAAATAAAATACTTGGGAATCAATCTCACAAAAGAGGAGAAAGACCTCTACAATGAGAACTACAGACCACTAAAGAAAGAAATTAAAGAAAACCTTAGAAGATGGAAAGATCTCCCATGTTCTTGGATAGGCAGAATTAATATTGTCAAAATGGCCATACTACCAAAAGTGCTATACAGATTCAATGCAATTCCAATTAAAATCCCAATGGTGTACCTTACAGAAATAGAGCAAGCAATTATGAAATTCATCTGGAAGAATAAGAAACCCAAAATAGCTAAAGCAATCCTCAGCAGAAAGAGCAAAGCAGCAGGTATCACAATACCAGATCTTCAACTCTATTACAAAGCAATAGTAACAAAAATGGCATGGTATTGGTACCAAAATAGACAGGTAGTCAACGGTACAGAATAGAGGACATGGACACAAACCCAAATAAATACAATTTTCTCATACTAGACAAAGGTGCCAAAAATATGCAATGGAGAAAAGATAGCCTCTTCAACAAATTGTGCTGGGAAAACTGGAAAACCATATGCAACAGAATGAAATTAAACCCCTATCTCTCACCCTGTACAAAACTCAACTCACAATGGATCAAGGACCTCGGAATCAGACCAGAGACCCTACATCTTATAGAAGAAAAAGTTCAACTTGTTGGCTTAGGATTAGACTTCCTTAACAGGACTCCCATAGCACAAGAAATAAAAGCAAGAATCAACAACTGGGATAGATTCAAACTAAAAAGTTTTCTCTCAGCAAAGGAAACTATCAGTAATGTGAAGACAGAGCCTACAGAGTGGGAGAATATCTTTGCCACTCATACTTCAGATAGAGCACTAATCTCCAGAATATTCCTAAAGAACTCAAAAAACTCTACACCAAAGAATACAAATAATCCTATCAACAAATGGGCTAAGGAAATGAACAGACACGTCACAGAAGAAGATGTACAAGCAATCAACAGATATATGAAAAATGTTCAACATCTTAGTAATAAGAGAAATGCAAATCAAAACTACCCTAAGATTCCATCTCACCCCAATTAGAATGGCTCTTATCAAGAACACAAGCAACAATAGGTGTTGGCGAGGATGTGGGAAAAAGGTACACTCATACATTGCTGGTGGGGTTGCAAATTAGTGCAACCACTCTGGAAAGCAGTATGGAGATTCCTCAGAAAGCTTGGAATGAAACCACCATTTGACCCAGTTTTCCTACTCCTTGGCCTATACCCAAAGGACTTAAAATCAGCATACTACAGAGATACAGCCACGTCAATGTTCATTGCTGCTCAATTCACCATAGCCAGATTGTGGAACCAACCTAGATGCCCTTCAATTGATGAATTGATAAAGAAAGTGTGGCATATATATACAATGGAATATTACTCCACCATAAAGAATGATAAAATTATGGCATTTGCAGGCAAATGGATGAAATTAGAGAATATCATGCTAAGTGAGATAAGCCAATCTCAAAAAACCAAGGATGAATGATCTCGCTGGTAAGTGGAAGATGACACACAATGAGGGCGAGGGGGGCAAGAATAGAGGAAGGAGGGACTGTATAGAGGGAAAAGAGGGGTGGGAGGGGTGAGGGGAAGGGAAAAATAACAGAATGACTCAAACACCATTACCCTATGTAAATGTATGATTACACAAATGGTATGCCTTTACTCCATGTACAAACAGAGAAACAACATGTATCCCATTTGTTTACAATAAAAATAAATTTTTAAAAAAGGGTTGGGGATGGGGTTCAGTGGTTAAGCTCCCCTATATCGAATCCCCAGTACCCACCCCAAAAAAAGACAAGAAGACACAGAGACAAACCACACAAATATGGTTTTCTGACCCTGTTAAAATGCCAAAAACATACATTAAAGTAAATATAGACTTTTTAACAAATGGTGCTGGGACAACTGATTAGAATGAGACTGGATCCTTTTTATGTTTTAGATCAATTCATGTGTAAGACAATGCAAGAAAGCTTAGAGGTGAAAGATTAGGTTATGATAACCTTAACCTAAGCAGTGCAGTAATGCCTGATAGAAATTAACTGGGTTTTACTATAGGCAGGTAGCCTATGGCTGGAAGAAGTGAGTATTGGGGGCATGCCTTCAGAGTGTATGTTTTTGTCCCTGGTTTGCAGTCTTTCTCTCCCTTGTTCCATGACCTGAACTGCCCTCCTCCTCTGCACCTTTCCATCATAATGCTCTCTCTCACTTTGGGTTCAGAGCAATGGAGTCAGCCTTTTACAGACTAATACCTCTGAAACTGTGAGCCCCAAATAAACGTTTACTTCTTTAAAATTGTTCTTTTCAGGTCTTTTGGTCACTGCAGTGGAAAAAAAACTGACTAAAACAATCCCTCTCTCTCCACCACCAACAACATCTACTCAAAATGGATCGAAGACCTAGGATTTAGACCCAAAATTGTGCAATTCCTACAGAAAATGTAGGGTCAACACCCCAACACTTAGGAGCAGGAAACAATTTTCCAACATGATTCCTAAAGGAAATAATATCAAGAAAAATGGAATGGAATGGAATTACAAAGCTTCTGCCCAGTAAAGGAAGGAAGTAAGAATGTGAAGAGAGAACCTGCAGAATGGGAGAAAATCTTTACTAGCTACTCTCCTGAAAGTGGATAAATATCCAGGATATATAAAGAATTCAAACAAAGTAACACCCAAAAAAAGCCCCCAATAACCCAACTATATATGGGAAAATGAACTAAATGAACTAAACTGACACTTCTCAAAAGAAGAAATACAAATGGTTCAGAAATATGAAAAATGTTCAACATCGTTAGCATTTAGGGAAATATTTATTAAAACTACACTGAGATTTCATTTCACACCAATAAGAATGGCAGTCATCAAGAACACAAACAATTAGAAATTCTGAAGAGAATGTGGAGAAAAATAGAACACTTTTACTTTGCTGTACATTATTTATAATAACCACTTTGGAAATCAGTAAGGAGGATCCTCAAAGAACTAAAAATGGAACCACCACATGACCCAGCTATGTGACTCCTTGATATTTCTCCTAAAGAATTAAAATCAGCATACAGTACCTACATAGGCATACCCATGTTTATGGCAGCACAATTTATAATAGCCAAATAATGGAAGTAGACTAGGTGTCTTTCAATGGATGATGGATAAAGAAAATATATGCATGTATGCATATACATATATATATACACCCACATACAGAATAGACTTTTCTTCAGTCATACAGAAGAATGAAATTAGGTTATTTGCAGAAAAATGGCTAGAACTTCAGACCATTGTGTTAAGCAAAATAAGCCACATTCAGAAAGTCAAAGGTCGTATGTTTTCTCTCAAATGTGGAAACTAGAGAGGAAAAAGGGAAAGAAAATGGGGGTGTGTCTCGCCAAAACTGAAGGGAAATAATAGAATAGGTGAAAGGGACCTGGGGAAGGGAGGAGGGAGGAAAGGTAAAATACTGAGGAATGATATTGGCTAGACTGTAATGGTACATCATGTGCATGATGAATATGTAACATTGAATCCTATCATCGTGTGCAATTATAATGTACCCATAAAAATATGGGGGAAAAAATGATTCAACTTTCCACATTTACAATAGAATCCTCGTAACAAGAAAAGAAACAATGGAGAAGTTAAAGCTAAATTCTCAGATATTAACAGGAAAAAACAGTAGTAAATCATGGAAATATAACAAGAATAAAGGGCTTGGGCAAGGGCAGTTAATAGTGGAAGAGTGACCAAGAGGAAAACATTTAGTTTAACAATGTTTGTTTGAACACATTTCTCTTGTCCTTGACTCTCCATTTCTGGAGGTAAGGATCTCTCTGTCTTCCTAGCTTCTGTAGGACATTTTTCACAGTGGACTTTCGCCTCCTGCATTCAGGAAGAAAAAAGATCAAAGCACCCTTCTGTGTCAGCTATAATTAAATGTCTTTAGCAAAAAAAAAAAATATTATCATTATATTGAAGTAGTGCAGATTTAGGGGCCATCTTATTCACCCCTCATTTACATCTTCCATAGCTATGGTATAATATGAAGAGGTAGCAAAGTGAGATCTAGTCAATCCACAGAGCTTATGCAGCTTTCGACAGCCTTACCTGCATACGTGCGCGTGAGCGAATTCATCATGTGTAGATTCTTCTAACCCATCAAAACAGATACAGAGCTGTCCCACCACCACACGACTGTCTAGTCCACCTCATTTTTAGCTACATCATTTACCTTTCCATACCACCCCATCACCAATCACTGTAAATCGCTAATCCATCATCCTTCCCCAGGGGTTCAAATACGCAGGGCCACCACCCAAACTCGTCTTGCCGATGTGGCAGTGTTGAGATGGAACCTTCAGGAAGGATTATGGTCCATCTCTACAGAGTAGAATACTTCTCACAGGAATGGATTATTTCTTGGGAGAACAAATTATTATAAAGCTCAAATCCACTGATCCCCTTCTCTCATCATTTTGTGTGGAAGAGGAAACCATGGCAGAATTTGTAACACAGTTCCACAAGACATCTGACCAAGATTCCCAGAACACTGTGGATATGTTGAGCAATCATTCCTATCATTATGTTGTGTTATATGACCTGGTGGACGATAGGGAGATTCCTTGGGTGTGCCTGCTTCTTCCACCTGAGCCGTTAATAGCAGACACTCTCTCTGGCTGATAGCAGAAGGAGAAGTCAGAGAAATTCAAAACCTGAGGGTTTTGACATAGCATTTCTGACTTTGAAGATGGAGGGAGACATGTGACAAAGAAAAGGAAAGATCTTTAGCAATTGAAAGTGGCCTCCAACTGGCAAGGAAAGTGGAATCTTTGACTTACTGTTAAAAACAATTGCACTTTTCTGATATTCTGAATGAACATGGAGGTTCATGAGACCATATAGTCTCCATAGATAAACACCGATTGATTATTCCATTTCTATTCCTAACATCTGCTGAGATGGACAAAGCTATCCATGAGACACCCATTAATTCTCTTCAAAGAGCACTATGTATAAAAAATATTCTGGATCATTTTTATTCATTTGAAACATAAGCAAGAGTTGTCCAGTTACATACTTGTTTTCTTCTTCAGAGAATGACATCCCAACACTAAGTGTCCATAGTTTAGAGTTGTTTGCAATCTGTGGATTTAGAATTTCCCAAGCCATCAAGCTCTGGCTGTATTTTTCTTCATATATCTTCCCTCAATTCACCTCTTTCTTCTTGCTGAACACTGTGACAAGGAGATACATATGTTCTTAGGAAGAGAGAAAATAAGACCCTTATATTTTAGTCAGCTTTTTCACTACTGTGACTAAAGGACCTGACCAGCACAACTGTAGTGGAGGAAGAGTTTACTTGAGGGTTCATGGTTTTGGAGGTCTCAATCCATAAACAGACAGCTCCATTCCTCAGGGCTCCAGGTGAGACACGAACATCGTGCTGGAAGAGTGAGGCAGAGGGAAGCAGTTTACATGGTGATCAGGAAGCAGAGAGAGAGAGACTCCGCTCTCCAGAAACAAACTATATACCCATAGCCACATCCCCAATGAGCCACTTCCTCCAGCCATACCCTCCCTGCCCCCAGTTACCATTCAGTTAATCCCATCAAGGATTTATTCAGTGATTATGTTAAGGCTATGACCCAATCATTTCTGCTCCAAACCTTCCTGCATTGTCTCACAAATGAGCTTTTAGGGGACACCTCACATCCAAGCCATAACATTCCACCCCAGCCACCAAAAGCTCACACTCATCTGACAATGCAAAATACATTTAGTGTATTCCCAAGAGTCCCCATAGTCTCAACAGTTCTGATATTGCTCAAAGTTCAAGTCCAAAGTCTTCCCTAAGGCTCAAGGCAATCTCATATTGTGAGCTCCCGTAAAATTAAAAGCAACTTACAACATCCAATATATAATGGTACAGAGTAAATATTGGACATGGAAAAAGACAAACCCCAAAAGTAGTGAGACCTAGGAAAGGGGAATGAGAAAGAAAGCCATACATTGAGAGCAGTGCTCCTATCCCAATACATTCCTTCCCAGTGACAAAACGAAGCCTGGGAGGAAGTGTCCATCAAACCTAGAAAGGCAGTCTCTGGGGAGAGGCCAAAGCATCTATCCCTCCCTAAACAAACCCTTTACAGATACAAACCACTGATCCCATACCCTTCATCTGGCCCAATAAGATAAATCCCAGAGACTGACCACTGACCTCAGACTCCCTCTCATTTCGCCGAGTAAAATAGACCCCAAAATCCTGAGTGCCCAAGCTGACACACTCATCAATTAAGGCACCTCTCAGTATAACCTATATAAACCCAGTTCCCTCCTTCATTCAATGGCTCATTTTCCACCAGGAAAGTGGGTCCACTGGTGTCACCCTGTTTCTACATGAAACTTCATTCCTGAATAAACAACTGAGATGATCTGTGAAGTTTGCATCTAGCCTGGTCTTTCTGGTGCTAACAGTAAACATTTCCATTCACAAAATTAGGGGCATAGAAAGAAGGGATGGGACCAAAACAAGACCAAAATCCAGCTGGGCAAACGAATCCTGTAGCTCCATGTCTGGCATCTGGAGCACATGGCATCGTGATGTTCTCTCAGAAGGGCTTGTGTAGCTCTGCCCCTGTGGCCTTGTTGGTTGCAGCCCAAGTGACCTTTCTGTTGGCTTGTCTGCTCAATTCCTGCAGCTTTCCTAGGATAATGTCCCACATTACTGGCATTTCTTAATCTAGAGGTCTCCACTGCAGCTTTGGCTTCCTCCTCAAAGCTCCACACTTTGACTTCTCAGGGGGTGCCGCAGGGACTCTGACCCTGCTGCACGCTGCCTGGTCTCCCAGGCCCTCCTTTAAAATCTTGGTGGAAGCCTCCATGATCCCCTTACTCCAGCATCCTGCATTCCTGCAGAACCAGCACCACATGTTTGACTCCAAGGTCTGCCACCATCTCGATCAGTAGTCAAGCCTCCAGAGACCCTGGCTGCGGCAACCTCTGAGTGTCTGGGTGGCTTAGCACATTGAAAAAACTTCCTAGGCCCCCTTGTGCAAGAAGGGTGCCCCATTGGTCTCTTGTCAGGAGAATTTTCACCTTTACTCCCTTGAGTTTGAGATGGATGTGGTCTTGCCAGCTCCTGAGATGCCCTCAAGTCATCTTTCTTACTGTCTCCCAACAGTCTTTAGCATTTCGGTAGAGGAAGTAATGTCTTTAACAACTGCAACTTCCTTAGCCCTAGTTTTACAAGTTCACTTTTTCCAAATCTTTCTGCTCTGCTTTCTGTTCCTGATTATCACAATAAATTTCTTAATTTTTTTATGTTTTACAGATTTCATTTTCATTCATTGTACACAAATGGAGTACATCATTTTGTTTCTATGGTTGTACACGATGTAGACTTAAACCATTCGTGTAGTCACGCAGGTACATAGGGTATTGATGTCTGTCTTATTCCACCATTTTTCATACCCCCCTCCCGCTCATATCTTCTACATAATCTAAAGTTCCTCCATTCTTCTCTTACCCCCACCCCCACCACCCCCATTATATATCATCATCCACTTATCAAGGAAAACATTTGGCCTTCGGTTTTTTGCAATTGGCTTATTTCACTTAGCATGATATTCCCCAACTCCATCCATTTACCTGCAAATGCCATAATTTCATTCTTCATTAAGACTGAATAATATTCCATTATGTATACATACCACAGTTTCTTTATCCATTCATCTATTGAAGGGCATCAAGGTTGGTTCCACATTCTAGCTATTGTGAATTGAGCTGCTATAAACATTGACGTGGCTGTGTCACTGTAGTATGCTGATTTTAAGTCCTTTGGGTATAGACTAAGGAGTGAGATAACTGTCCAATGGTGGTTTCATTTCAAGTTTTCTGAGGAATCACCATACTGCTTTCCAGAGTGGCTGCACCAATTTGCAGTTCCAACAGCAAGGTATGATTGAACATTTTTTCCCACATCCTTGCCAATATTTATTGTTGCTTGTATTCTTGATAATAGCCATTCTAATGGAGTGATATGAAATCTTAGGGTAGTTTAGATTTGCATTTCTCTAATTGCTAGAGATATTGAACATTTTTTAATATATTTGTTGATTGATTGTGTCTCCTCTGTGAAGTGTCTTCTCAGTTCTTTAGCCCATTTATCTATTGGGTTATTTATGTTTTTAGTGTTAAGTTTTTTGAATTCTTTATATAACCTGGAGGTTAGTGCTCTATCAGAGATGCATGTGGTGAAGTTTTTTTCCCACTCTGTAGGCTCTCTCTTCACATTCTTGATCATTTCCTTGGCTAAAAAAGAAGCTTTTTACTTTTAATCCATCACATTTATTGGTTCTTGAATTTATTTCTTGCACTTTACAATGGTCTTATTAAGGAAGTCAGGTCCTAATCCAACATTATGAAGATTTGGTCCTGCTCCTTCTTCTAGGCACAGGGTCTCTGGTCTAATTCCTAGGTCTTTGATCCATTTTGAGTTGAGTTTTGTTCAGGGTGAGAGGGATTTAATCATTTTGGTGAATATGGATTTCCAGTTTTCCCAGCACCATTTCTTGAAGAGGTTATTTTTTCTCCAATGTATAATTTTGGTGCCTTTGTCAAATATGAGATAGCAGTACTAAGGTGGGCTTTTCTTTGTGCCCTCTATCCTGTACTATTGGTCTACATAACTATTTTGGTGCAAATACCATGCCATTTTAGTTACTATAGCTCTGAAGTGTAGATTAACGTCTGGTATTGTGATGCTTCCTGCTTCACTCTTCTTGCTAAGGATTGTTTTATCTATTCTGGGTCATTTTTCCAAATGAATTTCATGATTGCTTGCTCTATTTCTATGAGGAATGTTGTTGGGACTTTAATTACAATTGCATTAAATCTGTATAGCACTTTTGGTGGTATGGCCATTTGGAAAATATTAATTCTACCTATTCAAGAGCATGGTAGATCTTTCCATCATCTAAGGTCTTCTTTAATTTCTTTCTTTAGTGTACCATAATTTTCATTGTAGAGATCTTTCGCCTCTTTTGTTAGATTGATTCCCAAGTATTTCATTTTTTTGAAGCTATTGTGAATGGGTTAGTTTTCCTAATTTCTCTTGCAGTGTATTCATCACTTAGGTACAGAAATGCATTTGATTTATGGGTATTGATTTTATATACTGCTACTTTGCTGAATTCATTTATGAGTTCTAGAAATTTCTGGTGGAATTTTTTGGATCTTCTAAATATAATATCATGTCATTGACAAATAGTGACAGTTTGAGTTCTTTTCCTACTCATATCCCTTTCTTTCATCTAATTGCTCTGGTTAGAATTTCAAAGAATATGTTGAATAGAAGTGGTGAAAGAGGGCATCCCTGTCTTGCTCCAGTTTTGAAATGGAATTTGCTTTCAGTTTTTCTCCATTTAGAATGGTGCTAGCCTTGCGCTTAGCATAAACAGCTTTTACAATGTTGAGATATGCTCCTATTATCCCTAGTTTTTCCAGTATTTTGAAGATGAAGAGGGGCTGTATTTTGTCAAATGTTTTTTCTGCATCTATTGAGATGATCATATGGTTCTTATCTTTAAGTCTATTGATGTGATGAATTACATTTATTGATTTTTGCATGGTGAAGCAAACTTGCATCCCTGGGATAAACCCCAGTTGACCATGGTGCACTATCTTTTCAACATGTTTTTGTATGTGATTTGCCAGAATTTTATTGAAAAGTATGTTCATCAGGGATATTGGTCTGAAGTTGTCTTTCCTTGATGTATCTTTTTTTTTTTTTTTTTAGACTTAATGATTTCTTTATTTAGAGATAGGGATTCACTGTGTTGCCCAGGCTTGTCTCAAACTCATGGGTTCAAGCAATCCTCCTGCCTCAGATTCCTGAGTAGTTGAGACCACATGCCTGTACCCCATACCTGCCTCAGGTGGCTTTTAAACTTTAGATCATTCCTTACTAAAAGAGTAAAGCCACACAATAATCAAAGTTAGGATAAGAAAATATCCTCAAAAGCATTTACAAATTTTATAAAATATGCAGCATCATTATTTTCCTCTTGGGCTGTATTAGGACAGGTGAGGTTACACTGCAGAACAAAGAGACACAAATCTTTCAGCAAAGGTGTATTCATTGTTCATGGTATATATCCAATACAGGTCAGCAGGTATGGTGGGGCAATATGTTCCATATAGTCATTCAGGAACCAAGGCCAATATAAGCTTTGTATTTGCTTTTTGTAGCTTTGTATTTGCTTTTTGGTTTTTTTTTTCTTTTTTTTATTGTAAACAAATGGGATACATGTTGTTTCTCTGTTTGTACATGGCGTAAAGGCATACCATTTGTGTAATCATAAATTTAGTAAGGGTAATATTGTTTGATTCATTCTGTTATTTCTTCCCTTCCCCCACCCCTCCCACCCCTCTTTTCCCTCTATACAGTCCTTCCTTCCTCCATTCTTGCCCCCCTCCCTAACCCTAACTCTAACCCTAACACTAACCCCTCCTTCTCCCCATTATATGTCATCATCCACTCATTAACGATATCATTCGACCTTTGGTTTTTTGAGATTGGCTTCTCTCACTTAGCATGATATTCTCCAATTTCATCCATTTGCCTGCAAATGCCATAATTTTATCATTCTTTATGGCTGAGTAATATACCACTGTATATATATATACCACAGTTTCTTTATCCATTCATCAATTGAAGGACATCTAGGTTGGTTCCACAATCTGGCTATGGTGAATTCAGCAGCTATGAACATTGATGTGGCTATATCTCTGTAGTATGCTGATTTTAAGTCCTTTGGGTATAGGCCAAGGAGTGGGATAGCTGGGTCAAATGGTGGTTCCATTCCAAGTTTTCTAAGGAATCTCCACACTGCTTTCCAGATTGGCTGCACTAATTTGCAACCCCACCAGCAATGTATGAGTGTACCTTTCTCCCCACATCCGCGCCAACACCTGTTGTTGCTCGTATTCTTGATAATCGCCATTCTAATTGGGGTGAGATGGAATCTTAGGGTGGTTTTGATTTGCATTTCTCTTATTACTAGAGATGTTGAACATTTTTACATATGATTGTTGATTGCTTCTACATCTTCTGTGAAGTGTCTGTTCATTTCCTTAGCCCATTTGTCGACTGGATTATTTGCCTTCTTGGTGTAGAGTTTTTTGAGGTCTTTGTAGATTCTGGAGATTAGTGCTCTATCTGAAGTATGATTGGCAAAGATATTCTCCCACTCTTATCTCACTTATGCTAACAACCAAATTAACCCACACCAGCACAATAGATGCCCAAGAAGTTGAAACCGTAGGCTCTTCTTCACATTGCTGATAGTTTCCTTTGCTGAGAGAAAGCTTTTTAGTTTGAATCTATCCCAGTTATTGATTCTTGCTTTTATTTCTTGTGCTATGGGAGTCCTGTTGAGGAAGTCTGGTATTAAGCTGACATGTCGAAGATCTGGACCCACGTTTTCTTCTATAATTTGCAGGGTCTCTGGTCTGATTCCAAGGTCCTTAATCCATTTTGAGTTTAGTTTCGTGCATGGTGAGAGATATTGGTTTAGTTTCATTCTGTTGCATATGGATTTCCAATTCTCCCAGTACCATTTGTTGAAGAGGCTACCTTTTCTCCATTGCATATTTTTGGCCCCTTTGTCTACTATGAGAAAATTGTATTTATTTGGGTTTGTGTCCATGTCCTCTATTCTGTACCATTGATCTACCTTTCTATTTTGGTACCAATACCATGCTGTTTTTGTTACTATTGCTTTGTAGTAGAGTTGAAGATCTGGTATTGCGGTACCCCCTGTTTCACTCTTCCTGCTAAGGATTGCTTTAGCTATTCTGGGTTTTTTATTCTTCCAGATGAATTTCATAATTGCTTGCTCTATTTCTGTGAGGTACATCATTGGGATTTTAATTGGAATTGCATTGAATCTGTATAGCACTTTTGGTAGTATGGCCATTTTGACAATATTAATTCTGCCTATCCAAGAACATGGGAGATCTTTCCATCTTCTAAGGTTTTCTTTAATTTCTTTCTTTAGTGTACTGTAGTTCTCATTGTAAAGGTCTTTCACCTCTTTTGTGAGATTGATTTCCAAGTATTTTTTTTTTGATGCTATTGTGAATGGGGTAGTTTTCCTGATTGTTCTTTCCAAAGATTCATCACTTATGTATAAAAATGCATTAGATTTATATGCATTGATCTTATATCCTGCTACTTTACTGAATTCACTTATGAGTTCTAAGAGTTTTCTGGTGGAATTTCCTGGTTCCTCTAAGTATATAATCATATCATCAGCAAATAGGGATAGTTTGAGTTCTTCTTTTCCTATTCATATCCCTTTAATTTCTTTGGTCTGTCTAATTGTTCTGGCTAGAGTTTCAAGGACGATATTGAATAGAAGTGGTGAAAGAGGGCATACCTGTCTTGTTCCAGTTTTTAGGGGGAATGCTTTCAGTTTTTCACCATTTAGAATGATATTAGCCATGGGCTTAGCATAAATGGCCTTTACAATGTTAAGGAATGTTCCCACTATCCCTATTTTATCTAGTGTTTTGAGCATGAAGGGGTGCTGTATTTTATCAAATGCTTTTTGTGCATCTATTGAAATAATCATGTGATTCTTGACTTTAAGTCTATTGATATGGTGAATGACATTTATTGATTTCCTGATGTTGAACCAACCTTGCATCCCTGGGACGAAACCTACTTGATCATGGTGCACCATCTTTTTAATGTGTTTTTGTATGCGATTTGCTAAAATTTTGTTGAGGATTTTTGCGTTGATGTTCATTAAGGATATTGGTCTGAATTTTCTTTCCTCAATGTGTCTCTGTCTGGTTTAGGTATCAGTGTGACATTGGCTTCATAGAATGTGTTTGGGAGGGTTCCCTCCTCTTCTATTTTATGGAATACTTTGAGAAGTATTGTAATGAGCTCTTCTTTAAAGGTTTTGTAGAACTCGACTGAGAACCCATCTGGTCCCGGACTTTTCTTTGTTGGTAGGCTTTTGATGACCGTTCTATTTCATTACTTAAAATTGGTCTATTTAAATTGTGTATGTCCTCCTCGTTCAGTTTAGGCAATTCATATGTCTTTAGAAACCTGTTGAGGTCTTCAAAATTTTCTATTTTGTTGGAGTATAGATTTTCAAAATAGCTTCTAATTATGTTTTGTATTTCAATCCTGTCTGTTGTGATATTTCCTTGTTCATTCATTTAGTGATTGTGAATCACTAAATTGAATCATTTAGTGATTTGGGTTTTCACTCATCTTCTCTTTGTTAGTGTGGCTAAAGGTTTATCAATTTTGTTTATGTTTTCAAAGAACCAACTATTTATTTTGTCAATTTTTTGTATTGTTTCTTTTGTTTCAATTTCGTTGATTTCAGCCTGAGTTTAACTATTTCCTGTCTTCTATTACTTTTGCTGCTGGTCTGTTCTTCTTTTTCTAGGGCTTTGAGCTGTAGTGTTAGGTCATTTATTTGTTGAGTTTTATTTCTTTTATTGAATGCGCTCCATAAAATAAATTTTCCTCTAAGGACTGCTTTCATAGTTGACCAGAGATTTTGATATGATGTTTCTTTGTTCTCATTTACCTCTAAGAATTTTTTAATTTCCTTCCTAATATCTTCTGTTATCCATTCATCATATAATAGCATATTGTTTAATCTCCAGGTGTTGGAATAGTTTCTGTTTGTTACTCTCATTTATTTCTAACTTCAATCCATTATGATCTGATAGAATACAAGGTAGTGTCTCTATCTTCTTGTATTTGCTAACATTAGCTTTGTGGCATAATATATGGTCTATTTTAGAGAAGGATCCATGTGCTGCTGAGAAGAAAGTGTATTCGATCTTGGTTTGATGGTATATTCTATAAATGTCCGTTAAGTCTAAATTATTGATTGTGTTATTGAGATCTATGGTTTCTTTGTTCAATTTTTGTTTGGAAGATCTGTCCAGTGGTGAGAGAGGTGTGCTAAAATCACCTAGTATTATTGTGTTATGGTCTATTTGGTTTCTGAAATTGAGAAGGATTTGTTTGACATACGTGAATGAGCCACTGTTTGGGGCATAGATGTTTATGATTGTTATATCTTGCTGATTTATGCTTCCCTTAAGCAGTATGTAATGTCCTTCTTTATCCCTTCGGACTAACTTTGGCCTGAAGTCCACATTATCGGAAATGAGGATGGATACTCCAGCTTTTTTGCTGAGTCCATGTGCATGGTATGTTTTTCCCCATCCTTTCACCTTTAGTCTATGAGTATCTTTTTCTATGAGGTGAGTCTCTTGCAGGCAACATATTGTTGGATCTTTCTTTTTAATCCAATCTGCCAGTCTGTGTCTTTTGATTGATGAATTCAGGTCATTAACATTCAGGGTTATTATTGAGATATGATTTGGTTTCCCAGTCATTTGGTTCATTTTTTAAATTTTATTTATTTATTTATTTATTTATTATTTATTTATTTATTTATTTATTTATTTATTTATTTATTTGACACGACTTGGTTCCTCCTTTACTTGACAATTCCTTTAGGATAATTCCTCCCTTTGCTGATTTGCTTCTTTGTTTTTCATCTCTTCCTCATGGAATATTTTGCTGAGAATGTTCTGTAATGCTGACTTTCTTTTTGTAAATTCTTTTAGCTTTTGTTTGTCATGGAAGGATTTAATTTCATCGTCAAATTTGAAGGTAAGTTTTGCTGGGTATAAGATTCTTGGTTGGCATCCATTTTCTTTCAGGGCTTGGTAAATGTTGTTCCAGGCCCTTCTAGCTTTTAGGGTCTGGATTGAAAAATCTGCTGATATCTGTATTGCTTTCCCCCTGAATGTAATTTGGTTCTTTTCTCTCACAGCCTTTAAAATTCTGTCTTTATTTTGTATGTTAGGTATTTTCATTATAATGTGCCTTGGTGGTGGGTCTGTTGTAATTTTGTGTATTTGGAGTCCTATAAGCCTCTTGAACTTGATTTTCCATTTCATTCTTCAGATTTGGGAAATTTTCTGATATTATTTCGTTGAATAGAATGTTCATTCCTTTGGTTTGTTTCTCTAAGCCTTCCTCAATCCCAATAATTCTTAAATTTGGCCTTTTCATGATATCCCACAGTTCTTGTAGATTCTGTTCATGATTTCTTACCATCTTCTCTGTTTGTTCAACTTTGTTTTCAAGGTTAAATATTTTGTCTTCAATGTCTGAGGTTCTGTCACCCAGGTGTTCTATCCTATTGGATATGCTTTCTATGGAGTTCTTAATTTGGTTTATTGTTTCCTTCATTTCAAGGATTTCTGTTTGGTTTTTTTTCAATATCTCTAACTCTTTATTGAAATGATCTTTTGCTTCCTGTATTTGCTCTTTTAACTGTCGATTGGTGAGATCATTCGATGCCTGCATTTGCTCTTTCATCTCATCATTCAGTGCCTGCATTTGCTCTTTCAGCTCATCTTTTGCTTCCCTGATCATTTTAATTATGTACATTCTGAACTCCTTTTCTGTCATTTCTTCTGCCATGCTGTCATGGGTCTGGTCCTGGGCTTTTCTTGGTTGGTAGGCTTTTGATGGCTTCTTCTATTTCATTGCTTGATATTGCGTATGTCCTCCTGATTTAGTTTAGGTAGGTCATATATCTCTAGAAATTTGTCAATGTCTTTGAGATTTTCTATTTTATTGGTGTATAAATTTTCATAATAGTTTCTAATTATTTTCTGTATTTCAGTGGTGTCTGTTGTGATATTTCCTTTTTCATCACAAATTTTAGTAATTTGAGTTTTCTCTCTCCTTTTTGTTAGCATGGCTAAGGGTTTATCAGTTTTATTTATTTATTTCAAAGAATTGATGTTTCATTTTGTCAAGTTTTTCAATTGTTTCTATTGCTTCAGTTTCATTGAGTTCCGCTCTGATTTTAATTATTTCCTGTCTTCTATTGCTTTTGGTGTTAATCTGTTCTTTTTCTAGAGTTTTGAGGTAATGATAGTTTATTTATTTGTTAACCTTTCATTCTTTTATTGAATGCACTCCATGCAATGAATTTTCCTCTTAGCATTGTTTTCATAATGTCCCATAGATTTTGATATGTTGTATCATTATTCTCTTTACCTCTAAAAATTTTTTATCTCCTCCGTGATGTCTTCTGCTATCCATTGTTCACTCAATAGCATCTAATCTAATCTCCAGGTGTTGGAATAGCTTCTATTTTTATTTTATGGTTGATTTCTAATTTCATTTCATTATGATCTGATAAAAACAAGGTAGTATCTCTAATTTTTTTGTATTTGCTAAGAATTTTTTGTGGCATATCATATGGTCTATTTTAGAGAAGGATCTATGTGCTGCTGAGAAGAAAGTGTATTTCCTCATCGATGGATGAAATATTTTATATATGTCTGTTAAGTCTTAATTGTTAATTGTATTATTTAGTTCTATAGTTTCTTTGTTTAGTTTTTGTATGAAATGTCCTTCTTTATCTCTTCTGACTAACTTTGGCTTGAAGTCCACTTTATCTGACATGAGGATGGAAACCCCTCCTTTTTTACTGAGTCCATGTGCATGATATGTTTTTTCCCATCCTTTCACCTTTAGTCAATGGACGTCTTCCTATGAGCTGAGTCTCTTGAAGGCAGCATATTGTTGGGTCTTCTTTTTAATCCAATCTGCCAGTCTATGTCTTTTGATTTATGAGTTTAGGCCATTAATATTTAGGATTATTATTGAGACATGATTTGTAGTCCCAGTCATTTTGGTCTATTTTTGGTTTTTAATTTGACTTGATTTCTCCTTTGATTGGCTTTTCCTTTAGTGTAGTTCCTCCCTTTGCTGACTTTCATTGTTGTGTTTCATTTCCTCCTCATGGAACATTTCGCTGAGGATATTCTGTAGTACAGGGTTTCTATTTGTAAATTCTTTTAACTTTTGTTTATCATGGAAGGTTTTTATTTCATCATCAAATATGAAGCTTAATTTTGCTGGATATAAGATTCTTGGTTGGCATCCATTTTCTTTCAGAGCTTGGTCTATGTTGTTCCAGGACCCCCTAGCTTTGAGGGTCTGGGTTGAGAAATCTGCTGAGATCCAAATTGGTTTTCCCCTATATGGAATCTGATACTTTTCTCTTGTTGTCTTTAAAATTCTATCCTTATCCTGCATTCTAGGCATTTTCATTATATTGTGCTTTGGTGTGGATCTGTTATGATTTTGTACACTTGGTGTCCTATAAGCCTCTTGTATTTGATTTTCTATTTCATTCTTCAGGTTCAGGAAATTTTCCAATATCATCTCATTGAATAGATTGTTCATTTCTTTGGTTCATATCTCTGTGCTTTTGTCTATATTGATAATTCTTAAATTTGGTGTTTTCATGTTATCCCATGATTCTTTGAAATTCTGTTTATGTTTTCTTGCCATCTTCACTGTATGGTCAACTTTATTTTCAAGTTTGTATATTTTGTCTTCGTTGCCTGAAGTTCTGTCTTCCAAGTGATCTAGTCTGTTGGTGATGCTTTCTATTGAGTTTTAATTTGGTTTATCATTTCCTTCATTTTAAGGATTTCTGTTTGTTTTTGTTTTTTGTTTTTTGTTTTCAGAATCTCTATCTCTTATTGAAATGATCCTTTGCTTCCTGCATTTGCTTTCTTATCTCCTTATTGAAGAGATCTTTTGTTGCCTTGTTTGCTCTCTTATATCATCCTTTTCTTTGCAGATCTTGTTTTTTATTTTTTACAAACTGCATTTTGATTCATTGTACACAAATGGGGTATAACTTTTCATTTTTATGGTTGTACACAATTTGAATTCACACCATTTGTGTAATCATATATGTACATAGAGTAATGATGTCTGTATCAGTCCACTATCCTTCCTTCCCCCTCCCTCTCCTGCTCCATTTCCCTCTACACAATCCAAAGTTCCTCCATTCTTCTCTTACCCCCCCCATTATGTATGATCATCCACTTATCAGAGAAAACATTTGACCTTTGTTTTTTGGGAATTGGCTTATTTCACTTAGCATGATATTCTCCAACTCCATCCATTTACCTACAAATGTCATAATTTCATTCTTCATTAAGACTGAGTAATATTCCATTGTGTATATATACCACAGTTTCTTTATCCATTCATCTGTTGAAGGGCATCTAGGTTGGTTCCACAATTTAGCTACTGTGAATTGAGCTATTGTGGCTGTGTTATTGATTTTAAGTCCTTTGGGTATAAACCAAGTAGTGGAATAATTGGGTCAAATGGTGGTTCCATTCAAAATCTTCTAAGAAATCTCCATACTGCTTTCCAGAGTGGCTGCACCAATTTGCAACTCCACCAGCAATGTATGAGTGTGCCTTTTCCCCACATTCACACCAACACTTTTATTGCTTGAAAGCACCCAGAAACCACTCCAGATGCAGGAACTCATGCAATAGATTTTATTAAGCAGACAGACAGAGTGTCTCCCTGCAGGGTGAGGGTGGGGAGAAAGTGAGGAGAAGAGAGAGAGAGAAAATGAGAGAGAGATAGAGAGTAAGAGAGCACATGCAAGAATGAGAGTGAGGGGGAGAGAGAGAACGGTGGTGGAACTATTAAGTAGTCAAATTTCACAGGCTGACAATCTGGACCAATGACTGCCGAGAATGTTCACAGACTGATGAGTGGACCAAGAGTTGGCTAGGATATTTGCAGACTGTCAAACTGCGTTGTAAAATGGTGTGGGGAGGGGCAGAATATTGGCAGCAGCTGATGCCTTTTTATTTTTTTAGATACCAGGGTGGGATGATGGTCTTTCTTCTGTAACTTTTTCCTGCTGGTTAGGGGCAAAGAGTCTCATTCCTGTAAAAAAGAGGATTAGGGAGGGCTTTAGGTGGGAACACAGTTTTGGGAGATGGTGGTGTCAATAGTGAATCGCAGGTCTCGGCTTTGGGTGTCAGGGGCGGCTGGTAGTCTTGAAGGAGAAGCAGTCAATTGACCTATTGGTTGGTGAACTTGTGTGTTTCTGCCAGCTCAGGAGCTTGTGTATCTGATCTTGTAGGAATTTCTGTAGGCAACCTAGCAGGCATGGTTCTGTTTGGGAAGATCTATAGACCTTAAAAGGACCAAAAATTTCTCACTCTGGCAGTTTCCCTTGATAGTTATCAAGCACTCCTGCCTAAGAATCTCTTTTGTAGTCTCCAATCTTACTTATTCTTGGGGCTAATACTAGTGTAGGTCTTAAGTTCCAATAAAGGAACTATTGTCTTTCCTTTTAAACCCAGTTATGGCTGTATTTTGGTTATAACTGTTTTTGCTAGGTGTTCAAGACCAAGCTGGTCAAACTGACCTTGTTCCTATCTACTTAAGGGTCAGCTGAGTTCCCACAGGAATCACTTGTGGAGAACTTCAGAGCAGCTTCTTGGCACCTTTAGTGCCATTCACTAGGTAGGGTCTCCTTGATGAGGTGGTTTCCTTTGGAAGTATCAGGAATGTCTCCCTTTTTCAATGACCCTCCTCTGCAGCAGGTGCACTGATCAGCTTCTCATCCTCTAGTGATCTCATCAATCTCCCTGATTGGGAGGTCGTGTGGCCCAAAATTGCAAAGCTCCTTAGAGAAGCTCTCCCATTCCCTGGGTTCAGGCTGACTCAGAGAGCAAGAGCCAAATGCTGGTTTCCTTGTCCCCTGTATTTTAGAATCAATCTCTAAGTTTGATCTTAAACATTCAACAAGCCAGTCTCATGAGTCATAAAATAAGAGTACTGGGCTTTAACTTTAATGTTTATGACTTTACAGTTATTTACTCCCTTTTTTATTTAATTGGGGCCTATATTATCTTATCTGTCCTATAGGTGATTAATTTAGGGCATTTGTTCTTGAAGTAGTACTTCTGAAAAACATTAATCAGGCAACAATTATAGAGTTTACAAGGAAAATACAAAATGAAATTAACAACAGTAAAACACTTAGTTTGTGTAATAAATATCCAGAATTTTGACTGAGCTGTGCATTATATCCCCTGCTTGAGATCACAGTAATTTTACAACAAAAAACAATCTTTTGAATATAACTTTAAATAAGCTGAAGTCTGGCTTATTTTGGAGCCATTTCAACATGCAGCAGGGTGGGAGGCAGATCCTTATCTCAATCTCAGGTAAGGCAGGGCTCTTTACAAATCTTAGGTAAAGTGTTCTAGTTCTAAAGTTGATCTTTGCCTCTTTCTTAAATGTCATTTTAAGAAGTTTACATATATTGTTTTCTGAGTCTATGTGAATGTTAGTTAACACAATGACAATACATCCAAGACATAAATCAAGGAATGACTGAGAGACCTTTTAACTTTCCTTTTGTGTGGTAAAGTGGCAAAATGCTTTCACATTTCAGGATATTAACCTTTAAATAAATTAGGCTCTAACAGGTCCTGTTATAGAACATTAAATGGCATAAATAAATCCCCAATACTATTCTTATTGACAAAAAGAGGGACAAGAGCAAAGAGAAGGTTTGAACACCAGAAATCTCCACCTGCTCACTGCTGCAGTGACAGAAAAGTTGTATCCAAGAGGAATCTAACTTATATTGGAGTCAGATTGTGTTGCAATAGAAAATAAGCCTGCAAGATTTGAGATCTGGAGTCAAGTAGAGAGGCTGAATGTTTTTTAGAAGACAGCCGAGGGGGTGGGAGTGGCAGAGAATTTTTGATTGGGCAGAGCCCATGGCTAAGAGTTCTCAGGAGCCTGAAGAAGGGAAATAGGAGAGGAAGGGGCATTCCCACAACATCTCTGATTTCCCACATAAGAGCAGACCATCAGTGAGGGTTATCACTGTCCCTGACAGGTCTGCAGCTGAAGCCAAGGGAGAAACTGGCCCAGTGCTGGGGTTTTTGCAGGGAGAGAGAGGGAGAGTTCAGGGCCACTGTAGAAGAGCTCACCACCAGTAAAGGGAAGGTTGTCCAGAGTCAAATTCTGTGGTGGGCAAGGAGGTCAGCAATGGCAAGAGGCAGAAACACCCTATGGTGGATATTGGCCAGGGAGGAGGGGGCACAGTCAAGGCAGCTCCAGTCCCTCTGAGGGGAGAGCCAGCAGGCAATGACTGTGGATCCCATCCCAGGTTTCATTACAAAAAGTCTTTCCTACCCAGAAACATTTTCTTCTCCCTTCCGCCTAATCTAAAGTAACTGTCTTTGAGTGAATGTGTAATGATTTCACAGAAGAGCTAAATTCTGGGGAAAAAAAATATTTTCTATAATTAGAGAAAAGGGTAACTTCTACATGGTTTACATTTTAAAGACAGAAAGAGAATTAAGTTTGACCTCATGTTTGAAGCAACATACTAATGTTAGCTTAGCTTTAAATTCTTGATGAACTTGTGCACAATGTATCTGTTTGGATTCTCAGGGGAGAGCCAGGAAAGCCTTAAGGCTTTACAGGAACATGCTCTTTTCTTGCTAGGTGCTTGACACTAAAGAAAAACATTTTTCCCCTTCTACTAAATATATTTTTGTTCCTAGAACCCTTTATATTTTTGTTCATATTCTGAAATAAGACTTATAAAATTTCTGAATTTAGACAAATTAAGATGAAATATTTTATTATGTACAGTACACTGATTGAAACATAGTTGAAATTTTGGATCCCTTTGTATATAGAACTATACCTGTTAGGACTTAAGTCTTAGTAACATTATTTTTAGTGATGACACAAAGCAATTTTTTAAGCAGTTAGCATTTTAACTTTGTAAATTAATCAGATGTCTCTAACATACATATTTGAGTAATCCCATACATGACAAATCTAATTTAAAAACCAAGATATCAGACAAGTGTATTGAACAGTATCTGACATCTCTTTACTGCTGAAGAGAAGTCATAAAAACAATTGATATTAGACATTTTATAAACATCAACACTGTTAATTTGACCACCTAGAGACTTGTCGGGTAAGTAATTTCAAAGACATTTTACTTTCATTTGTTTACCCAACTTAAACTGAACCTTTTAAATCATGTGAATTAAGGGAATATGGATCCATTTTTAAAATTTTAATTTTATGAGTGCTCATTATTTATATCAATTTTGTTATCATGTGTATACATAAACAACACAACATTAAACAACATGATATACACATAACACAAAAGCAAAGGCCTTGTAGCCTTTTATAGGTGAATCTCCATTGCAATGTAACAGATGTTCAAAAATAACTCTAGAGTTGAATAAAAATAAAACTGATCAAAAAATCATTAACCTACATATGTAGGATCAAAATTGTGAACTCAAAATATATAGCATTTAAGAAAAACAAAACAAGAGTCCTAGAAGAAAAAATGATAATGGCCATTAATTATTTTAGTAAAATAGTATGAGAGTGCAAGAAAGAGAAAGGCAGAGAAAGAGAGGGAGAAGAAGAGAGAAAGAAAGTTCGGATTTGCAGGAAGAGCAAAGATAATGTAGGGAAATCTCTTTCCATTTCCCTGAACACTCTCAGAAATTAAAAAGATCCCTAAAAACATTGGGATCTAAAGTGCCTTTTGGTTTGAGGTCTGGGGTGAGATGGAGGGACTCTTAAATTAACTAAGAGGCAACCCAGCGGTTATGGGTGGGGATTGAGAGCAAGCTGCCCATTTCAAGACCGGAATTGGTGAATATAGAGGTGAGGCGTCCCTCCGTCCCCAGGGAATCACCCAAGCAAAGAACGAGTTATCTAGGGAGTCATCAATACCACTAGATAAGCATCAAGGCTAAGCCTGTAG
This sequence comes from Sciurus vulgaris, assembly GCF_902686455.1. Taxonomy (NCBI): domain Eukaryota; kingdom Metazoa; phylum Chordata; class Mammalia; order Rodentia; family Sciuridae; genus Sciurus; species Sciurus vulgaris. Next base: position 51,424,062 of record NC_136478.1, on the reverse strand, counting down.
GGGAACCTGGGTGCCTGGCATCGGAGCTCTCATAGACACAAAAATGTCACATAGAGAACCCAGGACTGGAGTAGGTCTTGCAGGAGAATGTCCTCTTAGGAATGAATCCCTGTCAGTCTGGAGCTTTCCCACCTCTCAGGAAAGAGTCCCCCATCAGCCCAAAGCTCTCCCTCAGCAGTCAGTATAGGGATTCAGCCATAATTGCAAGAACCATGGCTGGGGGTTCCCCCAACCTGCAGAGCACCTTCAGAGTGCTGGATGCTAAACAGTCACTTCCCAGGTAACCAAAAGCCAGGGGAGAAGCCACTTACCAAATGAGGCCGGTGTCTGGATGTGGAGGACAGTATCCAGGTGAATGGAAGGTGAGACCAGCATCTGGGGGGGTGGGTCTGGGGTGCCAGATGGGATTCCACTCACCTAAGTGGCAAGAGAAGAGCCCATCTGAGTCACGGCACCAATGAAAACACCTGGAGATTTTACTAAACGGACAGAGTGTCTCCCTGCAGGGTGAGAGAGAGAGAGAGAGGGAGAGAGAGGGAGAGAGAGAGGGGGGGGGAGAACATGCAGGAGAGAGCAAGGGAGAGAGAGAGAATGGTGGTGGAGCTATTAAGTAGTCGAATTTCACAAGCTAATAATAACAGATCAATGACTGATGAGATCGTTCTCAGGCCGACAATCTGGGTTGTAAAATGTTGTTGCAGGGGCATAATACTGGCAACAACTGATGCCAATAATTGTTTGTGTTCTTGATAATAGCCATTCTAATTGGAGTTAGATGAAATCTTAGAGTGGTTTTTATTTGCATTTCTCAAATTACTAGAGATGATGAGCACTTTTTTCATATATTTGCTGGTCTCCTGTATATCTTCTTCTGTGAAGTGTCTGCCCAGTTCCTTAGCCCATTTATTGATTGGGTTCTTTGTATTTTGGGTGTAAAGTTTTTGTGTTCTTTATAAATTTTGGAGCTTAGCGCTCTACAAAGTGCATGTGGGAAAGATATTGTCCCACTCTGTAGGTTCTTTTTTCACATTATTTATTGCTTCCTTTGCTGAGGAAAAGCTTTTTAGTTTGTATCCATCCCATTTATTGATTCCTGCTTTTATTTCTTGCACTCTTGGAGTCTTGTTAAGGAAGTCTGGTCCTAAGCCAACATGATGAAAATTTGGGCCTACTTTTTCTTGTTTGACGCAGGGTCTCAGGTCTGATTCCTAGGTCTTTGATCCATTTTGAGTTGAGTTTTGTGCAGGGTGAGAGATAGAAATTTAATTTCATTTTACTACATAAGGATTTTCAGTTTTCCCAGCACTATTTCTTGAAGAGGTTATCTTTTCCCATTGTATGTTTTTGGCACCTTTGTCTAATAAGAGGTAAGTGTATTTATGTGGGTTTGTCTCTGTGTCTCCTATTCTGTACCATTGGTCTACCTGTCTATTTTGGTGCCAATACCATGCTTTTTTGTTACTATTGCTCCATAGTAGAGTTTAAGGTCTGGTATTGTGATGTCCCCTGCATCACTCTTCCTGCTCAAGATTGCTTTGACTATTCTAGGTCTTTTATTCTTCAGATGAATTTCATCATTGCTTTCTCTATTTCTATGAAGAACATCATTGAGATTTTAATTGGAATTGCATTAAATCTGTATAGCACCTTTGGAAGTATGGCCAGATCATTTTAATTATGTACATTCTGAACTCCTTCTCTGACATTTCTTCTACAATGTTGTTAATGGATTCTATAAATATAGCATCTTCGTTTGTTTGGGGCAACTTTACTCCCTTGTTTTTTTCATATTGTTTGTGTGTCTTCCCCTCTAGCAGTGCAGATCCAAGGTATTATAGTTTCTACCCTATAGGCTTATAGTGTCTCTACATATTTTCAATACCTCACCTTTAAGGGGGAATCAATATTAACAGCACCCCATGCAAACAATACACAGCCTTAAACAAAACAGCTCCTATCAAGACATTTGTCTTGTCACATTAAACAGAAATGGTGTGTTCAATATTGTCTACAATATAAACAAGAGTTTCGTGAACGGGTCTAGACTTTTTATGTCCTCTTGGTTCAATGTGCCTGGATTAAATGGGTAATATGTCAATATCTTCCACATTTTCCAATTTATTGAAATACAAACCTTCAAAATCATTCCTAAATATCCTCTGATTTCAGCACCATGTGTGGTGATTCTTCTTTCACATCTCTAATTTTGTTAGATTGGGTCTTCTCTTTCATTTGGTTAGTTTGGCTAAGGGTTTTTCAATCTCATTTATCTTTTCAAAGAACCAACTCTTTGTTACATTGACCCTACATATTTTTTTCTTAATTTCATTGAGTTTGACACTATTCTTAACCCTTTTCTTGTTCCAGTACTGAAATTAGTTTTTTCTTGCTTTTTTAGGGCCTTAACATGTAACATTAGATTATTTATTTGAAATCGTTCTCTGTTTTTATGTAGGTATACAATGCTATACACCTTCCCCTACAACTACCTTCATACTCTCCCAGAGATTTTGATGTATTTCTGTTAGTTTGTCTCTAAGAATATTTTCTTCTATGACCATTCCTTGTTCAAATAATATTCCATCTGAATTTGTTAATATGGTTTCTCTTGAGCTGGGGTTATAGCTTAGTGGCAGAGTGCTTGCCTAGCACATGTGAGGCACTGGGTTCCATCCTCACACCACATAAATAAACAAACAAATAAAGGTCTTCTGCCATCTACAAGTAAAAATATTTTAAAATGATTTCTCTTTTTATCTTACTATTGATTTCTAATCATTCCATTATGATTTGACAAGATGCAAGGAATTATCTTGACTTTCTTGTATTTGATGAGACCAGTTGCATGTCCTAAATATCTATTTTGGAGAAGGCTCCATATATTGCTGAGAAGAAAGTGAATTCAGTTGTCAATGGATAAAATATTCTGTAGATGGCTCTCTGTGGATTGAGTATGTGGGTTGTCCCAGACTCATACAAAGAGGCAGAAAGTACAATCTTCCATTTTTGGAGGAGTTTGAGAATTACTGTTGCTAATGATTCTTTGAATATTTGGGAGCATTCACTATTGAAGCCATCAGGTCCTGTATTTTCTTTCTAGGCAGATTGTATTCTTATTTTTAATAATGCTTTGGCTTCTTTACTTGTTATTCATCTGGTCAAATTTTCTCTTTCATCTTGAGTCAGTTGTTAAGGTTTCTAGAAACGTCCACTTCATCTATGCTATCAAATATCTGGGCATACAATTTTTCAGAGTATCTTCACATACTCATTATTTCAGTGATGTTAATATTAATGTCCAACTTCTAATTTTAATTATTTGCATCTTCTCTCTTTTTCAACACTTAGCACCCCATGCAAACAATACACAATTTTGTTAATATTTTCAAGTAATCAAATTTTGACTTCATTAAGGCTGACTGTTGGTTTTCTATGCTCTATTTCATTAGTTTCTGCTCTTTACTATTTCCTTCTGCTTGCCTTAGCTTTGGTTTCCTCTTGTTTTTCTAGTTTTTTAAGATGAAAAGTTAATCATTTACAGGAAAATGGATGGAACTACAGACTAGCACATTAAGGGGGAAAAGTCAAACTCAGAAGTTAAGAGTCCTGTGTTTTCTCTCATATTCAGAAGCCAGAGAGGGAAAAGGTAGGGAGGGGTGAATCTCAAGAAAATCAAAGGAGATCAGTAGAGGAAAGAGACCAAAGGGTGGGAAGGGGGATGGGGGAAGTGCTGGGGAGTGGTCAAGTGATATTGTTATATTATGTATTGTGTGTATGTATGACTAGGTAACAACAAATCCCATCAGTATGCACAACTACAATGCACCAATAAAAAATGTGGAAATAAAAAATATAAAGGTAAAATATTGATTTGACAGATTTTAGAACATCCAATTACATCACATAAATATGCTCAATAGTTTGTCATTATAAAAAATTGTTATTTATTTTTTAATTTTTATAGACTATATTTTGATTCATTGTACACAAATGGGGTACATCATTTCATTTCCATGGTTGTACACAATGTAGATTCATACCACTCGTGTAATCATACATGTACGTAGGGTAATGATGTCTGTCTCATTCCACCATTTTTCATACCCCCCTCCCTCTCATTTCCTTCTACATAATCCAAAGTTCCTCCATTCTTCTCTCACTCCCCACACCCCCCACCCCAATTATATATCATTCTCCACTTATCAGGGAAAACATTTGGCCTTTGGTTTTTTGGGATTGGCTTATTTCACTTATTATGATATTATCCAATTTCATCCATTTATTTGCAAATGCCATAATATTATTCTTCTTTATGGCTGAATAATATTTCATTGTGTAAAATTGATTAATTTCATTTTTAAAGAGCTGTTTAATTTTTCTTCCAAATTAATGTAGCTATTCTATAAGTTTCCCTCTGTCCACTTACATAACTTTGTTGCATCTAATAGTTTTACATATTGTTTTTGTTGTCATTCTTTCAGTATTTTGTACACTGCCTGTGATTTATTCTTCCACCCATAGTTTACTTTCCATGATTGACTCATTTCACAATGTGTGCATATACCAAAACATCATGAGATAGTCCCTAAATATGTATAATTTCTTTCATCACTAAGGGAAATTTAACCCATGATCTATCTAGAATTGAAACTTAGGACTTGGTGGGATAAAATCAAGAGCATTTTAAAATGTACAGTTTAAATTTTGAGTATTTTAATTTCCACCTTTTTGTGAATTTTACTCTTTCCCTTCTGTTATTGATTTCTACCTTCACTCTTTTGTGGTCATAAAATTTTCATTTTATTATGTTGATACTTTTTTAATTTTCTGATCCTTACTTGGTGACTTAGCATGTGCCTAAACTGGAGAATGTTCCATGTGCAGTTGAGAAGAAGGTATGTTTTGCTGCTATTGCCCCAGGTCATTTCAGGTGTCTACCCTCTTGCAACATGACCCAGGAGGATGCTGGAGGAGGAAGGTCCTCCTGAGTCATTGCTCTTGGAAGCACACTGGGTACATTACTCTGCTAGGTTTTCTTGTTTGGGGACAGATAATCTAATCACAGATAAAAAAAGACAAAAAGAGAACACACTATACAGTGGAGAGACCCAGAAAACTTGCATTCTAAGCCCCTTTCACAAATGCCTTCTTTTCTAGAAGATTCTAGAAGGTATAGTACAGACCTTTCATCTGAAATACTGGTGTCAATCAACTGCCCATGATACTTTGTGGAAGACTATGAAAACAGAATAATGTCAGCCAAATTTTAAAAAAGCACTGAAAATTTACAATCACAGTATTGTTTAAGCTAAGATTATTTGGTCTGTTTTTCATGAAGTGAAGGATCATTTACTAAATGCTAACAGGCAGTTGGAAATTCATGAACCAAAATACAGAAAGTAGGAACTCTCACTGACCACCTAAGTTTCAGACAATGCAGTCACCTTTTCAAGGTAACAAAACAAAGAAGGCATAAGATTAGTATCCAAAAGATAACTTTAGACTTTCTCAGAACCTTATTTTTAACCATACAACCAAAACAAGATCCATCTATGCAGAATAGGAAACTGAGGCCTAGCAAAAGGAAGGACTATTCCTGGGTTCGCAAATAGCTCATTCAAGAAGCTTGTCCCAAAACACTGCCAACAGATATGTGTCTCTTCATGAGACAACAGACACTGATGCCTCACTCCATGTTTCAGAGAAATCAACAAGGACAAACACACATCACCTTTGCATCCCAAGTACTTCTCCCATTCTCAGCCTATGCATCCACTTGTGGATGGTTTATTGGAGACTGTCTGAAGCCAGGTCCTTTCCTAATGCCACTTTCATGGAGAATCAATTTGTCCAAACATCCTCCTCCTTTCCATGCAAGAAGAAAAAGGAACAGAACCCAAGTGCAGGTTAATGATTGGCATTGTGTGGCTTGATACCTGCCAAGCTTGGGTTAATATTCTTCCCCACATTTTCCACCTCCAAGTTCAACAAACTCCTCTCTCAGCTGTTTTCTCTGACCCTTGTTCCTCCCCGAAGGTTTCAGAGGCCAGGAGCCAAGAATACTTTGTGCAAGATGATAGTACCGGAAGTGCCTGAACTCACCCACTGCCACTTGTTCAGAGTTAGAGGCTCCCAGGCAGCTCATAACCTGGAAGGTCCATCCATCAGGCACTGTCAAGTGTCAACCTAGGGCAAATCCCAGGGTGAGACTGAGGCCAATCTCAAGTCCTCAAATGACCACTCTCACATTCTACCTAATGTCAGCCTATATCAGCACATGCTGGTACCAACCTCAAAGCCACAGTGTGCCATCTGACATCTCCCTGAATACAATCTCAATGGCCACCTGAACCTAGCCTCATAACCATCTTGGCACTAAGGGTGCATGTGATAATAACTTCAGTAACAGCTTCTTTTCCAAAAATATGAAGAGGAAATCTACTGCCACCCTGATGCCTTCCCTCCATGGGCCTACCTGATACAGATATCAGAACTGCTAGTATAATCCCCATATTCAGTGATGGTGCCAATATCAAAATGCACTTGCTGTTAAATTTGGTCCCCATGGGGCCACCAGGGTGGGCTAAACCAGGCAATGAAGGGAGAAGGGGAAAACATTGAAATCCCAACTCCATTCCTTATGACCTCAGTGAGGTTGATAACGAACCAGTCCATCATCACAAAGATCAGAAAAACTCATGTACACAGACTTAGTCTTCCACGAGAACAAAATGTCAACAAAGGATACCTGTCCTTACTTTTAAACCAGAATTCCAATGAGGGCAGGACAGTAGGGCCACTCATCCTTTCTCTGTTCATACCCTCAGCATCCTAGAATCTACCTCTCTTCACCACACTGAAGTTTACCTAAACCTCTCTGCCTACAGGACCTGCTAATAACAGTCCATGAAAAATTAGGAACCATCCCTAAAGGACACTCAACACAACCTTGGGTGCTACCTTTTCTGCCCAAGTACTCCCTTTCCACTGGTGGGAAACCAATGACAAGAAAGGGGAAACAGAAGGCAGGGTAGGACAGACAAGTGTAAGGCCATTGGCCTAAGGGCTTCTCATGGATGTGGGCCCTGTCACCCTCTCAGCTCTGTCCTCAATACACTCATATAAAAAGAGGAAACATTCATAATAACAATAGCATTAAAGAAATTGTTCAATAAACCCAATGAGCTTCCATAATGATCTGGGTAGAAATCCAGTGGGGCTCTTCATAAGTTAGAATCCATGGAACATCAAGGGTTTCCCACCATATTCTTGGTGGTTATTACTATTTCTCAAGGTCTGGCAAGAGCCCCTCTGTAACTGTGACTCTGAGTTACTCTTCTATAGTTCTATACAAAGTTCCACTGATATGCAACTCTGATCTTCTACTCCTTTCCCAGCAACACATGGGTTGGAAATTGAGGACCTCAATTCTGCCCATCCTGGCCTCACCTTGAGGGTCCCATGAAGAGACTGGGCATCAAGAGAGTACAGGAACAAAGCCAGCAGGTCACTACCTGGGCTCAGGTGCTCACTAAAGTTTCCTGCCAGGCTTTCCACATACAATCCCTTTCAGGATCTCTCTATCCACAGCTCTAGGTCTCTCTCACCCCAATATTCTCAAATCCATAACCCTAGAACCTCCATTCCTGAGTCCCTGAAGCTATGTCCCTCCTCACTGAAAGACCCAAAATCCACAGCCACACATTCTGTCTCATTCCAGAGAAATTCAAGACTTTGAATTATATCCTCTAAAATTCATATCAGTGAGGCCCTTTCTCAATCTGGAATCCACATACAAAGCTCAGGTACTCAACCACGTAAATATGCCAATGTCTTTAGCAGATCTCTCACATTCATAAATTCACACACTTCAGTTACCTCCTCTTCAAGTGCTACAAATTCAGCCTGGAACCCCACTGCCTGTGAGTTTTCCCAGATAACCCCCTCCTCCTTCCAGGTCATGGATGTTGCAACACAGACAGGATGCATGTTGGGGATATGATTAGGAACTAAAATGAAGCAATTATATAAACAAGTGCAAAGGCCACCCTTCTATCTCTGCGAGTATAAAGGCAAACCATCCCAGGCATCACCACCTGTCTATTATCCTCACTGCCACCATGCTGGCCTCAGAGATGCTTCTGATAGCTTTGCTGACCTGCCTGAGCACAATGGTGTTGAAGTTTTTCTGGCAGCAAAGGTGTCTCAAGGGGAAGCTGCCTCCAGGACCTACCCCACTGCCCTTCATTGGGAATTACCTGCAACTGGACAAGAACCAGATGTACAACTGCCTCATGAAGGTGCCGCCAGCCAGGGAGATGGGTGGAATGACATGGGCAAGGGACCTTCCCAGTTTTGCTTGGGCTTTTTGTCAGAGGATTGACCATGATGAGTCAGTCTTTGAACAGGGGTTATTTAAAGATTCAACAGATAGTTCCTAGCCAGGAAAGACTAGATCTTAGGATTTCAGGCTCTAGACTGTAAGAACTTGGGAGAAATGCATCCCAGACTCTGATTTCTGGGTCCTGGGCCAAGTCTGGTAATGACTCTTCTAACCACTCCCATTCACCCTCATCAGCTGAGCAAGCACTACGGCCCTGTGTTCACCATCTACTTGGGGACTCGCCGGGTTGTGGTGTTGTGTGGATACCATGCAGTAAAGGAGGCGCTGGTGGATCAGGCTGAGGAGTTCAGTGGGCGAGGCCAGCAGGCCACCTTTGACTGCCTCTTTAAAGGCTATGGTAAGTGGGACAGCATCTGGGGGAAGGTATACTTGGTGGCCTCCATTACCTTAGTCTCCCCCTTTACTCACCAGTCCCTCAAGGCTATGGAAAGCCTTTTGCTGGTCATCTCTTTGCATCCTTATCCATCATTGCCTCTCCTGTGTTGGACTGTGAGCTGTTCTAAACCTTGCGGGTCCCAATTTCTCTGTCCCTCTCTGTATCCCTGTCTCCCTGACATCGGTCTCTATCTCTGGCTCTCCCTTACTCCCTCAATGACTTCTTTCCCTGCATTGATCCATCCTTAGAACCTTGTGACATTCCCCATTGGAATCCTGCTCCTCAAATATTATCTGATCTTTTTATCATCCTCAGCTTCCCCATGATTCTTTTTCTAACCATCTCTCTTTATTTCTTCTCCTTCTTCAGAATCTCACATGATGTCCTTCTCAAAGTCCCCAGTCTCCATATCCATGCAGCAATCATTCCTCTCTCCTGACACTCTCAATTTTTTTCCTCCTATTTTTCTCTCTTCTGCAGTGCAGCCTTATATTCACTTCCAGGTCATGACTCTCTCACTTCCCCTTCCTCTGGCCCTATCCCCTTATCTCCCTCCATCCTTCCCTCCATTGGACTGTCTCTGTATCTCTCTTTCTCAGGACATATGTGTCTTCCCTCCCCATGTCTATCTTCTTCAGAATGTCTTCTTCCAACTCAGCCTCCTCTTTCTGGAGGTGTCTGACACTGCTCTGAGTTTGTAAGTCTTATGAGTCCCACACTTGCTGTGTATTCAACTTTGTCTCACCACCTTCCTCTCAGGAGCCTCCTCAGGGGTTGGTCATGGCCATTCCATCCTCTATCCTCCCTCTGTTTATTTCCCCAGGTGTGGCATTTGGCAATGGGGAGCGTGGGAAGCTACTGAGGCGCTTCTCCATCACCACACTGCGAGACTTTGGTGTGGGAAAGCGGAGTATTGAGGAGCGCATCCAGATGGAGGCAGGCTTCCTCATCGAGGCCCTGCGGAGCACAAATGGTGAGCAGGGGGCAGAGAGAGATTGGGAACCTGTGGGTTGTGTTTTGGAATGGTGATGAGCTTGGAGAAAAAGGCCTGTGCTCACACTCCTAAAATCTCATGTGGGAGTTAGTGCATCACTGCCGCACACTCCCTGAATTCTCAGATTGGCATTTCATCATCCAACTGACGCTCCCAATCCCACTTTCTCCCCTACCCTGCCCCACCTCACAGGTGCCTTCATTGATATCACCTTCTACTTGAGCAAAACAGTTGCCAATGTCATTAGTTCCATTGTCTTTGGAGATCGCTTTGACTATGAGGACAAAGAGTTACTGTCACTGCTGCAGATGATGGGACGAATCAACAAATTTGCGGCTTCTCCTACAGGGCAGGTGACCTATTCCAGTTTTGCCCTCCAAGCCCCTACCACAATCTCCCAAATGCACCCGCACCTGGCAACAAGTTCCCTAAACTCCCATATTCCTCCACACAAGGTCCCGCACTCAAGCCCACACTCCTGGGCAACTGAACAATGGCACAAGAGCCCAGGACACATCCAATACCCAGTCTCCAAGGTCTCCTGAATATCTCAACAGATACCTCCACAACACCATCTGCAGGCAAGAGAAATGCTTCCACTCAGTTCTCACCTGGGCCGGTGTTCCCATCCCAAAATACCTAAATATCTAGCAGATAATCTCTATTTCTTCTAAATGTCTTCACACCTGTAGAAGTGACAACCTCAGCCACCTCCCAAATACTTGAACACCTGGTGCTGCAAAATACAGGACACCAAAATCATTTGACCTCTGTACACCTGCCCCAAACCAGCCTACTGGAATATCTAGATCTGTGTGCCCTACACAAGCCACTTAAATACATTAACAACAACCTGGTACCCCAATCAAGAGTAACACAAAAATATCATCAGGGTTGTTCCCAAAACACCTACTAAGTGTTCTGAAAATCAGCCTATTCACACACCCTACTGAGGTACCCCCTATGAAGTCCCCCAGTGCATCTAACCACATGAACAGATATCCCTCCCACTCTACACCTGAACTATAGACCCACATTAATACCTGAACACCATTATGTAACCCCCATGTGAAATCTGATAAATATCTAGAAACTGACCACCACTTAGTCCACCTACCCAGGCAGTGTCCCATTATACTCCACCTGAACAACTCAACATTTTGAATTCCTCCATTCCCAAATCGCTTGACTATCTCAACATCTACGTGTGCGTCACAAACCATCTTTACCTGAATGTCTGAAACCTGCATGGAAGCCCACATCCATCTCACCTAAATTCTTAGACAGTGTCCCTCACGTTTAACCAACACATAAAGTTATGTACATGTTTCCATTCAGTCCCACCTAAACACATAAGCACATGGACAGGTGTCTTGAGCCCACTATCTTCATGCTCTAAGACAGGTCCCACTCCCATTGGGTGCTGCCCATGGACAGCTGTCTTGTCTTTGCTTTCTCTTTCCATACCTGCTAGCTCTATGAGATGTTCTCCTCAGTGATGAAGTACCTGCCAGGACCACAGCAACAGGTCTTTAAGGACATGCAGGGACTTGAGGACTTCATAGCCAAGAAGGTGGAGCAGAACCAGCGCACCCTGGATCCCAGTGCCCCAAGGGACTTCATCGACTCCTTTCTCATCCGCATGCAGGAGGTGCAGCCAGAAGCCAGGGTGGGGAGGTTCGAAACAGAGGGCAATTGGACTGGGGAGAGGGAGAGAACAGCAGCCCATTCACATTATCCCCCATCATAATAATCCTCAAAATTCAGATCACAACTAATCATCACTGTTCTATCTACTAAAACTTTACTGAAGCCAAAACAGGGGGGAAAAAAAAGAGCAGCAAGCTCTACAACACTGCCATATGCCTGGAACCACTTACGAGTTTGACATTGTCCAAATATTTAGCACCCATATGCTTTCTTTTGTTTAATTTTTTTATGTTGATGGACTTTTAGTTTATTTATTTATATGTGGTGCTGAGAATCAAACCCAGTACCTCACACATGCTAGGCAAGTGCTCTACCACTGAGCTGCAACCCCAGCACCCCCCCCCAATATGCTTTCTTAAACAAGGTTCTATTATGACCCCAAGTTTGTAAATGAGAGCACAGGTGGCTTGTCTGTGATCCCTAGCTCAATCCATGTCTCTCTGACTGTAAAGCTAGAGTAGCCAAACCACCAGACTCTCTAAATGTTCCTACCCCAGTCATCAGGTACACCTGTGTGAACAGGTGACCTGGTTTTACTGTGTGACATTGGAGGACTCCCACTCCCATTTTGATGTCAGCCTCCAATCTATACTGAAAGGAGATGGGCCTTTATGCAGTCTGAAATTCAAAGAGTCAAGGGAGGGGAGTCCTCCAAAGAAACTTCAACATGTCTGGGAAAGACGTAGGATGATACTGCTTAAAATTCTGTGTCCGCCTTAGAAAATATGCCTCTAACTCTCCCTGACACACTTCATCTTGATATCCCTGCCCATCCTTCTCATGGTCTCTCTATCCCTCTTTCTAAATTATTTCTACCATTTAGAAAAGTGAAAGCCAGGCTGAAAACAGACAGATCGTCAGGCAGGCAAAAAGCACAAAAAGGGCATGTCAGGCAGAACCAGAAGCCTGGGAAGAGGCCTGGAAACTGCAGAAACTGCAGATCTAGGTTCCCTCTTCCCAGCTCGGGTCTGGACCTAAGAGAGGCAGGTCCAAGGATAAAAACCAGCCAGTCCCAAGGGCATGGTTAACGGACTCAGCACGAAGCCCTCTCACCCTGCAGGAAAAGAATAACCCCAACACGGAGTTCTACATGAAGAACCTGATCATGACCACACTGGGCCTCTTCTTTGCCGGATCTGAGACTGTCAGTGCAACCTTACGCTTTGGCTTCCTGCAACTCCTGAAGTACCCAGATGTTGAGGGTAAAGTTGGAAGACCCAGGGAAGTGGGGACCCACCTACCTTCTGAACACCTCTAAGCTTAACACAATGACCCCATTTCTCCCAGGTCCAAGGAACCTCAAACTGGTCCTGCTATGGAGAGACAGGGGGATGTTAAGCTGACAGAAATGAACAGAGTTTCACTTCCTCTGAAAATATTGAAAGTGTCTGAACTGATGGATAAATGGCTCCTCTGCTGAGCACACTAGTGACAAATTCCAACCTCCAGGGTCCACCCCCTAGGTTTCCTTCCTTTGCTTCCCCTATGATTTGAGAATGAACAGGTTAACAGGTCACTGGCCAAAACTTTCATATGGCCAACATCCATTTTCAATGGTCCACATGCATGTCACACATAGATATGTGCCATGCATCCAGACTATCATTCTGCTCTGAAGCCCTTGAATATCTGAACATATATCCCCTCTTCTCTCCCAGCCAAGATCCATCAGGAGATTGACCAGGTGATTGGCAGGAACCGACAGCCCAGGTTCGAGGATCGCACCAAGATGCCCTACACAGAGGCTGTGATCCATGAGATCCAAAGATATGCAAATTTTGCTCCCATGGGTGTGGCTCACAAGGTCACCAAGGACACCATATTTCGAGACTTCCTCCTCCCAAAGGTGCTGTTCTGCCCAGCCTAGTGGGACTTACAACCCCTTCCTGGGGACCCAGAACTCCCTCTCTATTGAAAGCTTTCCATTCTCTGTCCCAATCACAAAGAATTCCTCAGCCACCTACCTTCGGCCTTCCCACCCAGTGTCTCTGGCTTCCCACAACTCCCACAGACTTAATGCCTCCAGAGATTCACTACAGTCCGCCAATCTTTTGTCTCAGGGCACATGAACCTCCCAGTACCCCCAACCTCCTGCCTTGAGAGAAAGGCTACAAATGCCCCAACCACCCTCTCTAGGACACAGACTGAGTATCTCTCACATAGACCCATCTCATGGATATTAACCACTAAGTCCCCCAGACTTCCTGAACCAGGAGACACAGAGCCCACCTTCCCTGAACTTAGTGACTCAGAGATATCAACCCCGTGACCCCAAAGCTCCTCCCTCACAGAACCCCAACTCCCTCACCTCCCACTTCCCGTCACCTCTCACTCTAATTCCCCTGCTAAGGCTTCTGTGCCCGCAGCACACTCATCCCTGAACCCCCTTATAAAATCCCCCTTCCTCCCCCTGCCAAGGACACTGACGTGTTCCCTATGCTGGGCTCCCTGCTGAGTGACCCCAGGTTCTTCTCCACACCTGACGACTTCAACCCCCAGCACTTCCTGGATGACAAGGGGCAGTTGAAGAAGATTGATGCTGATGTGCCCTTTTCCTTGGGTAAGAGACCAGGATGGCTCACACCCACGTGGGCCCCCCTCATCCCAGCTCCTCTCTCTGTGCAGCCTAGTGTCTTCCTCCAGCTGGGAAGACCCTCTTTGAAACTACCCTCTAGTCAGTTGTACTCCCCAGAACTCCCCAACATCAAGCATCTGCACCAAGACCAGAGGGAAGGGATCACCTAGTCCCTTTGTGAGATGGGAAAACAAAGACTCAGTGAGTCAGAGGACTTTCCAAGAACACACCACAAAATCTTCAGACTCTTGGAAAGAAAAAATGACAGCATAGCAGCCATATTTGAGAATTATCTTGGGTAAGGGGCACTTAAACTTCCCACAGCATCAATCTGGCATGGATCACTTCACCTCACGTACTAGGGAAACTGAGGTTCAGAAAGGATTAGAGCCTTTCCTGAAGGTCTCTCAGGTGACAGTATTGCAACCCCTACTCCCTGGAGGAATTCAGCAGGGACTGGTACCGGGGCAAGACTGCAGTCAGAACTGGTTTCACCTCCGCCCCTCCCTCCTCTCCTCTTCAGGAAAGCGGTACTGCTTGGGAGAAGGCCTGGCTAGAATGGAGCTCTTTCTCTTCCTCACCACCATCTTGCAGAACTTCTGTTTCACGTCCCCGCTGGCGCCCCAGGACATAATTACGTCCTCGAAATCTTTGGGCTTTACCAGGATCCTAACAAAATACACCATAGGCTTCCAGCCCCGCTGAGTCTGTGCTGTGCCAGGACATGAGGGGGCGGGAAGGGGAGGGGCCAGAGGTGGGACAGTGGGAGGGGCGAGGGGCGTGGCCAGTGGGGGCGGGGCTCAGGGAACGGGTCAGAAGGCGTTGGGAAAAAGCGGTCAGCTGGATAGGAGGAGAAGGAAGAGAACCGATTATTCACCTTGCTCAAGCCACATCCTTAAAAGACAGGATGTGCTGTGAACAACACCAATAATAGTAACAACTATGATGCACTGAGCAAGAATTCTGTCAGCTCTGTGCTTAAAGCATCCCATCCTCTCCCCATGAATGTTCACAAAACCATGCAGGGGGAACTCTGCTCGTTCCCATTTTTACAGGTACAGAGTTGAGGCTTAGGAAGTTAGCCGCTACCTGAGGTCTCATACACATACGTGTCCAGAAAATACTTGAACATAGATCTACGCCAGAAAGCCTTTGGCAGACTCTAAAAGTCACCTCTCCCCCCAGTAAAACCAAAGCAAGAATATTGTACATTCTCACACAAGCAGAACAGCCCTTTCCAGGGGTTTTCGGAGCCCTGGCAGGCAGGTAATCTGGCTTCACCACACACTTGCCCACACTTGCTTACTGTGCACACAAGGAACCCCTGGGCAACAAAGTCCTTGCCCTCCACCAGGTAAGGCCATCGTGTCTGACTCAGATGGTTTAGAGAATGGAAATAAAGCTCTTCATTATTGGTGTGGGGGAGAGAAACACTTTCAGAGAAGGCTGAGAGAACCCTGGATCATAGCCGTGAGTATATGTGTGTTCATGTACGGACTGAATGAAAGTGTGTGACTGCATGCCCTTCTCAGGGTAAGCGTGAGTGTGTTCTCCTGTGAGTTTCTGAAGGTGAGTCTCTTCTGATTGGGACCCACTGCAAGACTCAGCTAAGAGTTTCAGAATCTCCAGCCTGCTTTCAAATGAGTGGGTGCCACTCCCCTTAGAAGTGAGATGCTCCAGGTTGTATGTCTCCTCTCATAAGTGGAAGCTAGACAGAAAAAGGGGGCAGGGGGCGGGATCTCATGAAAAGAGAAGGGGACCAGGCAAGGGTGGGAAGGGATGGAAAGGAGAGGTACGGGGGAACTAAATTAAACAAATTATATGATTATATTGTGTACATGTACAAATATGTAACAGTGAATTCTACTGTTATGTATATTTTTAATGAACCAATAAAAAGAAAAAAGAATAGAGGAAGGAGTTAAGGGGAGGGAAAAAGAAGTACTGGGGAATGAAATGGAACATATTATGTACACCTACAAATATGTCACAATGACCCCCACTATTGTGTATGATTAAAATACACTTGAAAAAAACAGGAAAAGAGTGAGATTCTTCAGCATCGTACAATCTGAACAGTTGTATACATCAGTCTGAGAATTCTGTTTCTTAAACTAAATGCTACATACATCTGCAACTGACACCCACACAGAAACAGTAAGCACCCTATTTCAAGGACCATGATTGAGATCAAGTGAAGGGACTCCTACAAGTTTCATAAAAGGCTATGAAACTCAGGTTTCTCAATTTCTGTTATCTATGTCTTTCAACTTGGGTACAATGAATGGACCGTTTCCTGTTTCCTGAAGTGGGGATGAGGATGAACCCATAGAGTCACATTCTGTATTATCACTTCCTTTTTTTATTTGTTCTAATTTAGGGTACATGACAGTAGAATGCATTTACACATCTTCATAGATCATGCATAAAAGGAGTGTAATCTCTCATTTTTCTGATTATACATATCATCCGGAGTCAAACAATTTCATCCACATGCATGTCCCCTCACGAGGTTTCTAAAAAACTTCCACTCAGGCAGTCTTAGAACTGTGTAGTAACTAAACTGTTGCATCCTAAAACTTCTGAGTCTAAAATTCAGAATTTTGGAATCTCAGCTTCCCAGAAACTTCTGTTCAGAATCTTTAGATCACTGACGCTTGAAACGCTTGATGCTCACAATTTTTATCAGCACCCATCCTGCACACATCTTTGGGAAACATATTCCAAGCACATCTGTAGTAGCAAACTTCAGTCCTTCATGCTGAGTGATCTGAGAAAGACTCAAGAGAGGCAGGCAGAATGGAGCTTGCTAGTGCCTGCCAATGAGACACACCTCCAAGGGAAGAGAGAGTGGCTGGTAAGTTTTTGAATTGTGAGGAAGAAAGGAACAAGTAACAATTCCCAGAATCCTCAAATTTACACCTGAAAAAAGAAATCAGGAGTCATCAGGTCATTACCAGGGGACTGAGAGAGGTCACATTCTAGCCACCAGCACCTGCTTCATGGTGTTCAAACAGGACACTCTCAGCTCTGGAGTTCTGGAAGGGCCAACCCCCAAACTGTGCTGGGACTGAGGTAGAAACAGGTACCCTGGATTCTGGTTCAGGGTTTGCTGACAACTTCTTGGGTCTTCTTGAGTTTTTCTCTGACCTTACTTCTCATCTACATTCTTCCTCACAGGAGTGAAGAGAAGGTTGAATATAGCACTGGACAGTTCTAAAATCTCAATGGCTGCAAAACTAAGAATGTGAGATGGGGGTGGGGCTCTGTATCCTGGGGCCTGGACTTGAACATGTGTTTTTTAAGGGAACAAATTTTAACCCATAACACGGCTTATGCATGAACACATTCCACCTATAAACCAGCCCACAAGGTGAATTTTTCATGAACCCACATTAAAAATGAGCCCACAGACTAAAAATGTTTAAGAAATCTGCCCAAAGTCACACAGCTACAACATGACAAAGGACAGATGTGGATGCAGGACAGTGGGATTCTAGTTTGCCTCTTGAACTTTCAAAGATGAATTCGATGGTGAGATTCCCTGTGGTGGAAATCTGGGGAAGGGACCATTTTAAGGAGAGAGTTTCCTGGGAAAAAGTGATAGAAGGATAGGAATTCAGTGTCACATCATCCCTGAATCAAACTCATAACGTGTCACTTGTGACAACTTCCAGGACTCTTCTGAATCCATGAGAAAATGATAGTCATTTCAAGAAAGGATGCAGGAACAACTGAACATGTGAAAAAAATGAATTTAGATGTAGACCTTGCAAATTTCAGGAAACTGCCTCTAAATGTTTCATAGATCTAACTGCAAAATGAACTATAAAATTTTATATAACCATAAAATTTCTAGGAAATCCAGGTGACTTTAAGTTTGGTGGAAAGTACATACATGAAAAAAAAAAAAACAATCAATAAGTTTAAGTTTAGTGTAATTAACACTTAAAACTTATGCTCTGTGAAGGACACTGTCCAGGGAATGAAAATAGAACTACAGGCTGTAAGAAAATATTTGCAAGTACATTTCCAATGTAGGACTTATGTCAGAGACACACAAGAACTCCTAAAACTCAGCCATAAGGAGTCAAAGCACACAATTTCAAGCAGACAAAAATGGACAAAACAAAGGTTAAGATGAGATTCAAGGTGTGAATTAGAGGCACCTGGCTTTCAACTGCTTCTCCATGAGACAAAAAGAGGAGTGTAGCTATTTATTGAAGTGGGAGACCAGAGGAGAATGCTGGAATTCAGTCGTGAACTGGCAGAGACTTGGAGAAACCCTGTCACTCTGGATTGTGGGATAGAGGGTGAAACAGAGTGCCCCAGCCTGGTCGCACGGCAGCGTGGTGCGGTGAGGGGGAGCACCCTCCTCGGCAGGGTGAGAGCCAACGCGGGGAGAATACCAGTGAGCCCCAGAAGCACAGGATCTGGCATCCAGAGAAATACAGTCTAAACAGTTGGTAGGCCTGAGACCTGCAAGGTGAACCGGCTCTGGAGAAGTTCTCTGAACTCTCCAGTAAATTCTCACGGTGCTGTAACAGGGAGCCATCTTTTTTATTATCATTGGTATATACTAATTATACAGAAGAGTGGGTCTCGTTTGGCCTTTGTCTACACGCACATAACAAGTTGATCATTTTCATTCCTCATGAACTTCCCTTACCTTCCCCTCTTCCCTTTCTCTGATTCCTTTCTCCTACCCTCTTGGTTTTCCTTCTGTTTTCATGTGGTCCCTTCCCCTCAACACCACTGTTGGGACTAATGAGACGTTAACCAACTCAGGCTGACTCCTTACTTCCTGGCCAGCGAGCAAGATCAAGGCCTCAAAGGCAGTTTCAATAGTTAATGACGATGAACCACCATCAGGGATTGGTTAACAACAGTTCCGCGAACGTGATCAGCTCGTGCTTGCCATATAGTCTTATGGGACTCTCGCCTGCGTGAACACCCCATGCCTTGCTGACCTTTAAGCTGATTGGTTCCCGCCTAGCCCCCACCCTACATAAAAGCTGTGTGATTTCCTCAATAAACGAGTTCCTGCTGTGACAGGTCTCCCTGACGCGTCTGATTGTCCTCTGCATAGAGGGCTGGGAGCGGGCGGTCAGTCGGCCTTACCCATCCCGGTCTGACCTTGTTGGGGAGTGTCCCCTTCCCTTGCCGCTGGCCGAGCAGAGCAAGGGGGCTTAAGACCCCAACACACCACCACCACTTTTTTTTCTTCCTAACATCTGAGAGAAAACAGACCTTCTAAGTCTGTCTTGTTTCACTTAACGTGATGTTCTCCAACCCATCCGTTTTCCTGCAAACGACATAATTTCATTCTTCTTTATGGTTGAATAAAATGCCATTGTGTAAACACATCACATTTTCTTTATTCTTTGTTGACAAACACTTCAGCTGGTTCCATAATTTGGCTATTGTGAATGGACCTGCTACAAACATGGGGAGGCATGTATCACTTTAATGCTTTCATTTAAAAACTGAAGAGGGCTGGGGTTGTGAGCTCAGTGGTGGAGCACTTTGTCTAGCGTGCGTGAGGCACTGGGTTCGATTCTCAGCACTGCATATAAATAAATAAAATAAAGGTCCATTAACAACTAAAATTTTTTTTAAATAAATAAATAAAAACTGAAGAGTGGTATAGCTGGGTCATATGGTGGTTCCCAGAGAGTCATCTTGGTAAGAGTCCTATTGTTTGAGCTTACTACTCTGGGACTCAAAGACTTCTGCATTTTCCTAACTCCAAGACCATGCAGCAATATCACTCTTTGGCAGCTGCCTCAAGAGTCAGTCTGGCCTATGAGAAAGACCCTGCCACAGACCCACTAAGAATTTTATATCATGAGGAAACGGACTGATATGGAGAACAGAAGGCACTTCCCTAAAAAAAATTGGTGATTTGGTGAGCAAACTGTCAAAGCCCAGGGGTATGAACAGTCATGGGTGATTTCACATGGGAACCAAGACTGGGAACACCAGATTCAGGCGTAGTGGATTGTGCAGATCCCACCTTTGCCCCTCCAACACCACTCTGTAGCCTCTCTCTACCCTCTGTAGCATCCAGAACACACAAAGCTGGTGTTACAGCTGCCATCTGAGTGTCAAGCATGAGAATCTCCAAAGAGAATCGGGGGGAGTTCTGCATTCTGTGCTTCTCATCGACAAGCTGCAGAGTCGTTATCTATCCAGTTTTCAGATTGTGCAATCCTACAAGCTCCAGAGAGAACCTTTACCTGAGGAGCTCTGCATTCCACCCTAGCTCATTCCAGCATGCAAAACAGCTGAAAGGTATTCCAACTAGCTCCAGCCAGGAAAAACTCCCTCCTCACGCCTGGTGAGCACCATAAAATAAAGAAATGGAAGGAGAATAACCCTCAGCCTTTGCTCTGCCCATGAGATACATAGCCCAGGAAGATACAGAAGCTTTGGATTGGCATCAATTTCAAGCATCTACTCTTGCCACTCATTTGCCACCTGCTGAGGTGTCAGCAGGAAGGGAATTTTTACTTATACTTCAATTTAAAGAATAAGGAGACACCAGGTGCAGTGGTGCCTACCTATAATTCCAGTAACTTAGGAGTCTGAGGCAGGAGGATCACCCAGTTGAGGCCATCCTCAACAACTTAGTGAGGCCCTAAGCAACTTAGCAAAACCCTATCTTGAAATAAAAAATAAACCTGGGGATGTGGCTACATGGCAAAGCACCTCTGGGTAAATTCCCAGTACCAAAAGAAATGTAGGAGAGATAAGTTCCTAACTGATGACCTGTATCCAAGGGGGCATGGCTTTGGGGGTTCTGAAGTCATATTTCTGGACACTGATCCCCATAGCAATAACAGAGAAAAATAACCCAACTGTTAGGGACACTGTCCCTAAAAGTGTCCTAAGCATGTGACACGCCCACACTCCATCACAAGCACATTGCTGACAAGATTGGAGTTATAAGTGCCATGCAGCAGAGCTGTGACCCAGGCCCTGCACCTCCCTCCGAGAAAATGGAGCTGCCCTGGTGTCTGAACACAGGAGAAAAGCTCCAGATCCATCACCACACTGGATCACCACTGCTTTCAAGTAACACAGCAAATATCAACAGAACCTGAAGAAATGCCCAACACCTGACACGGGCTCCCATTCCAGCACAGAAGGGGTCACAGTGTGTGCGCACTACATGCTTTGCTGTACACAACACACCTGCCTAAACTACTGGAGGGATTCCACTCTTGTGAGAACGACAGGCTCCAGCATGGTATGCAGTGTGTCCAAACCCACTAATCACAACCAGGGTGCCTCAGGGAAACTACCCTACGAAGTCCAATTGAATTAAACAACATTATACAACAAACTAATATCCCAGGACACATCATCAAGAAGAAAATGTTTACTAAGAAGTCCCTCACATAAAAGTGGAAGAGATTTCCATCCCTATGGATGTGTAAATCACCATGTAGAAGCACAAGAAATATGTAAAAGGCACTCTGACATTTCTTTTTTTTTATTAAAAATCATGAATTTACATAGGGCAATACTGTTTGATTCATTCTGGTCTATTTTTCCCTTCCCCCCTCACCCCTCCCACCCCTCTTTTCCCTCTATACAGTCCTTCCTTCCTCCATTCTTACCACCCTCCTTATCCCTAAACCTAAACCTAACCCTAACCCTAATGCTAACCCCTCCTACCCCCCATTGTTTGTCCTCATCCACTTATCAGCGAGATCATTCGTCCTTTAGTGTTTTGAGATTGGCTTATCTCACTTAGCATGATATCCTCCAATTTCATCCATTTGCCTGCAAATGCCATAATTTTACCATTCTTCATGGCAGAGTAATATTCCATTGTATATATATGCCACAGTTTCTTTATCCATTCATCAACTGAAGGGCATCTAGGTTGGTTCCACAATCTGGCTATAGTGAATTGAGCAGCTATGAACATTGATGTGGCTGTATCTCTGTAGTATGCTGATTTTAAGTCCTCTGGGTAGAGGCCAAGGAGTGGGATAGCTGGGTCAAATGGTGGTTCCATTCCAAGCTTTCTGAGGAATCTCCATACTGCTTTCCAGAGTGGCTGCACTAATTTGCAACCCCACCAGCAATGTATGAGTGTACCTTTTTCCCCACATCCTCGCCAACACCTGTTGTTGCTTGTGTTCTTGATAATCACCATTCTAATTGGGGTGAGATGAAATCTTAGGGTAGTTTTGATTTGCATTTCTCTTATTACTAGAGATGTTGAACATTTTTTCATATATCTGTTGATTGCTTGTACATCTTCTTCTGTGAAGTGTCTGTTCATTTCCTTAGCCCATTTGTTGACTGGACTATTTGTATTCTTGGTGTAGAGTTTTTTGAGTTCTTTATAGATTCTGGAAATTAGCGCTCTATCTGAAGTATGAGTAGCAAAGATATTCTCCCACTCTGTAGGCTCTCTCTTCACATTACTGATAGTTTCCTTTGCTGAGAGAAAGCTTTTTAGTTTGAATCTATCCCAGTGGTTGATTCTTGCTTTTATTTCTTGGGCTATGGGAGTCTGGTTAAGGAAGTCTGATCCTAAGCCAACAACTTGAAGGTTTGGACCTACTTTTTCTTCTATAAGATGCAGGGTCTCTGGTCTGATTCCGAGGTTCTTGATCCATTGTGAGTTGAGTTTTGTGCAGGGTGAGAGATAGGGGTTTAATTCATTCTGTTGCATATGGTTTTCTAGTTTTCCCAGCACCATTTGTTGAAGAGGCTATCTTTTCTCCATTGCATATTTTTGGCACCTTTGTCTAGTATGAGAAAATTGTATTTATTTGGGTTTGTGTCCATGTCCTCTATTCTGTACCATTGATCTACCTGTCTATTTTGGTACCAATACCATGCCGTTTTGGGTACTATTGCTTTGTAATAGAGTTGAAGATCTGGATTTGTGATACCCCCTGCTTCGCTCTTTCTACTGAGGATTGCTTCAGCTATTCTGGGTTTCTTATTCTTTCAGATGAATTTCATAATTGCTTGCTCTATTCCTGTGAGGTACATCATTGGGATTTTAATTGGAATTGCATTGAATCTGTATAGCACTTTTGGTAGTATGGCCATTTTGACAATATTAATTCTGCCTATCCAAGAACATGGGAGATCTTTACATCTTCTAAGGTGTTCTTTAATTTCTTTCTTTAGTATTCTGCAGTTCTCATTGTAGAGGTCTTTCACCTCTTTTGTGAGATTGATTCCCAAGTATTTTATTTTTTCCGATGCTATTGTGAATGGGGTAGATTTCCTGATTGTTCTTTCCAAAGATTCATCACTTATGTATAAAAATGCATTGGATTTATGGGCATTGATCTTGTAACCTGCTACTTTACTGAATTCACTTATGAGTTCTAAGAGTTTTCTGGTGGAATTTCCAGGTTCCTCTAAATATATAATCATGTCATCAGTGAACAGGGATAGTTTGAGTTCCTCTTTTCCAATTCATATCCCTTTAATTTCTTTGATTTGTCTAATTGCTCTGGCTAGAGTCTCAAGAATGATATTGAATAGAAGTGGTGAAAGAGGGCATCCCTGTCTTGTTCCAGTTTTTAGGGGGAATGATTTCAGTTTTTCACCATTTAGAATGATATTGGCCATGAGCTTAGCGTAGATGGCCTTTACAATGTTAAGGAATGTTCCCACTACCCCGATTTTCTATAGTGTTGTGAGCATGAAGGGGTGCTGTATTTTATCAAATGCTTTTTCTGCATCTATTGAAATAATCATGTGATTCTTAACTTTTAGTCTGTTAATATGGTGAATGACATTTATTGATTTCCAGATGTTGAACCAAACTTGCATCCCTGGGATAAAACCCACTTGATTTGGGGTGCACTATCTTTTTAATATATTTTTGTATGCAATTTGCTAAAATTTTGTTGAGAATTTTTGCGTTGATGTTCATTAAGGATATTGGTCTGAAATTTTCTTTCCTCGATGTGTCTCTGTCTGGTTTAGGTATCAGGGTGATATTGGCTTCATAGAATGAGTTTGGGAGGGTCCCTCCTCTTTTATTTTATGGAATACTTTGAGAAGTATTGGAATGAGCTCTTCTTTAAAGGTTTTGTAGAACTCAGCTGAGAATCCATCTGGTCCTGGACTTTTCTTTGTTGGTAGGCTTTTGATGACTTCTTCTATTTCATTGCTTGAAATTGATTTATTTAAGTTGTGTGTGTTCTCCTCGTTCAGTTTAGGTAATTCATATGTCTCTAGAAACTTGTTGGTGTCTTCGAGGTTTTCTGTTTTGTTGGAGTATAGATTTTCAAAATAGCTTCTAATTATGTTTTGCATTTCACTCGTGTCTGTTGTGATATTTCCTTGTTCATTCTGAATGTTAGTAATTTGAGTTTTCTCCCTCTTTCTCTTTGTTAGTGTGGCTAAGGGTTTATCAATTTTATTTATTTTTTCAAAGAACCAACTGTTTATTTTGTTAATTTTTCTGATTGTTTCTTTTGTTTCCATTTTGTTGATTTTGGCTCTGATTTTAACTATTTCCTGTCTTCTACTACTTTTGGTGTTGGTCTGCTCTTCTTTTTCTAGGGCTTTGAGCTGTAGTGTTAGGTCGTTTATTTGTTGATTTCTACTTCTTTTGTTGAATGTGCCCCATGAAATAAATCTTCCTCTAAGTACTGCTTTCATAGTGTCCCAGAGGTTTTGATATGATGTGTCTTTGTTCTTGTTTACTTCTAAGAATTTTTTAATTTCCCTCCTGATGTCTTCTGTTATCCATTCATCATATAATAGCGTATTATTTAATCTCCAAGTATTGAGAAGTTTCTGTTTTTTATTCTGTCATTTATTTCTAATTTCAATCTATTATGATCTGATAGAGTACAAGGTAGTATCTCTATCTTCTTGTGTTTGCTAACAGTAGCTTTGTTGCATAAAACATGGTCTATTTTAGAGAAGGATCCATGTGCTGCTGAGAAGAAAGTGTATTCGTTCTTTGTTGGATGGTATATTCTATATAAGTCAGTTAAGTCTAAATTGTTGATTGTGTTATTGAGATCTATGGTTTCTTTATTCAATTTTTGTTTGGACGATCTATCCAGTGGTGAGAGAGGTGTTAAAATCGCCTAATATTATTGTGTTGTGGTCTATTTGATTTCTGGAATTGAGAAGGATTTGTTTGACGTACATGGATGAGACAATGTTCGGGGCACAGATATTTATGATTGTTATGTCTTGCTGATTTATGCTTCCCTTAAGCAGTATGTAATGTCCTTCTTTATGCCTTCTGACTAGTTTTGGCTTGAAGTCCACATTATCTGAAATGAGGATGGATACTCCAGCTTTTTTGCTGTGTCCGTGTGCATGGTATGTTTTTTCCCATCCTTTCACCTTTAGTCTATGGGTATCTCTTTCT
Organism: Sciurus vulgaris; assembly: GCF_902686455.1. NCBI lineage: Eukaryota > Metazoa > Chordata > Mammalia > Rodentia > Sciuridae > Sciurus > Sciurus vulgaris. Next base: position 51,398,623 of record NC_136478.1, on the reverse strand, counting down.
ATGAGATGAGTCTCTTGCAGGCAGCATATTGTTGGATTTTTCTTTTTAATCCAATCTGCCAGTCTATGTCTTTTGATTGATGAGTTCAGGCCATTAACATTCAGGGTTATTATTGAGATATGATTTGTATTCCTAGTCATTGGATTCATTTTTGTTTTTTGACATGATTTGGTTTCTCCTTTATTTGGCTATTCCTTTAGGCTAGTTCCTCCCATTGCTGATTTGCATCGTTGTCCGGAGCCGGCAGGTCACGCGCCCTGCCTTGCCTCAAGGTCAGGCGCTTTGACTCATGGTCATGCCCCCTGCCGTGCCTCATGCTGAGTTAAGATGGCGCCTGCCGGATGCTGGTGGGGCATGCCATTACCTGTTTACACACCTGTCAGACTATACCAGGTGCATCACACTAGATTGCGTGGTGCTTCATGATTGGACAATGACACTTCCTTATTGGAGTTCTGGCGCAAGACTAGTCTTGCCTTCACGCGCTCTGATTGGTTTCTGTACTTTATATTAACTGTGTTAATTCTTCTAATAAACGAGACTTGATCAGGCTTTTTTCTTGTCTCCATTTCTCGTGTCTCTTGTCTCTTTCAATCCCAGCACCCCCCTCCAGGTACCCGTTGATGTCCTGCAGGCTGGGGCACATCGTTGTTTTTCATCTCTTCCTCATGGAATAGTTTGCTGAGAATGTTCTGTAATGTTGGCTTTCTTTTTGTAAATTCCTTTAGCTTTTGTTTATCATGGAAGGATCTTATTTCATCATCAAATCTGAAAGTAAGTTTTGCTGGGTATAAGATTCTTGGTTGGCATCCGTTTTCTTTCAGGGCTTGGTAAATGTTGTTCCAGGCCCTTCTAGCTTTTAGGGTCTGGTTTGAAAAATCTGCTGATATTCTTATTGGTTTCCCCCTGAATGTAATTTGATTCTTTTCTCCCGCAGCCTTTAAAATTCTGTCTTTATTTTGTATGTTATGTATTTTCATAATAATGTGCCTTGGTGTAGGTCTGTTGTAATTTTGTATATTTGGAGTCCTATAAGCCTCTTGTACTTGGTTTTCCATTTCATAATTCAGATTTGGGAAATTTTCTGATATTATTTCATTGAATAGATTGTTCATTCCTTTGGTTTGTTTCTCTAAGCCTTCCTCAATCCCAATAATTCTTCTATTTGGCCTCTTCATGATATCCCATAATTCTTGTAGATTCTGCTCATGATTTCTTACCATCTTTTCTGTTTGGTCTACTTTGTTTTCAAGATTAAATATTTTGTCTTCAATATCTGAGGTTCTGTCTTCCAGGTGTTCTATCCTATTGGTTATGCTTTCTATGGAGTTTTTAACTTGGTTTATTGTTTCCTTCATTTCAAGGATTTCTGTTTGGTTTTTTTCAGTATCTCTAACTCTTTATTGAAATGATCTCTTGCTTCCTGTATTTGCTCTTTTAACTGTTCATTGGTGTGATCATTTAATGCCTGTATTTGCTCTTTCATCTTTTCCTTCAATGCCTGCATTTGCTCTTTCATCTCCTCGTTTGCTTCCCTGATTGTTTTAATTATGTACATTCTGAACTCCCTTTCTGACATATCTTCTGCTGTGCAGTCATTGAGTTTTATTGATATAGTATCTAGGTTTGTTTGGGACATTTTCTTCCCTTGTTTTCTCATATTGGTCAGATGTCAGTGGGACTCTGTGATATTGCAGATTTCCTCTATTTGCTTATAGTGTCCCTGTAGATTTCCAGTGTATCACCATCCAGCCTTCAGTAGCCTGAAGTCTTGGAGTAACTTGATAATGCAGTGCTTCCGAAGAAAGCTGCCCCTAGCCCACTACTGGTTCCAGGGCTTGGAGCTGGCTCTGTGTGGAAAGGCACTCACTGGGGGGCCTGCTCCAAGAAGCTGGCCGTGTGGGAGAAGCCCACTGCTGGAGTGCCCAGGGCTGCCTGGAGAAGACTCTAGCTGCCCTGCCCTACTCTAATAAGCCACCGGAATCCGGGCCTGGGCGCAGGCCGAGCTTCACCGGGTGCGGGAGACTCACCCGTGGTTCTATTTTAGTCTGAGTCTCTCAATGCCTCCCCTTCTTGAATCCTGGGTTCTGGAGCAACTGGAGATGCAGTCACTCTCTAGTCTGCCATCTTGGATCGCCCCCCTCTGACATTCCTTAAAGTTCACGATGCTCTAGTGACAGATGCCAAAGATATTGAAGTAGATGAAATGCCAGACAAAGAATTCAAAAGCATGATTTTTTTAATGATTCCAAGAGAATTCAAAATATATAGCTGAAGGAATTAAAGGAGGCAAGGTAGAAGATAAATAAGAATTCCACCAAGGTTTTGAAAAAGAACAAAAGAGAAATTCTGGAGGATGAGAGGAATGGAACAGAAGTATACATCCAGCAACTCTGAGAGGGAAGCGGGAGGGAACAAAAGAGAAATTATATACTGAGGAGAGAGAGGAAGAACTCTGGGAATCAACAGAGAAGTGATGGGAAATCCGAGCAGCACAGAGAACCAGAAAGGTAAATCAGAAAAAAGGACAAAGCTGTTCTCAGCTTCAACACCTGCCTCCCATTGCAGGGTTTGGAACTCAAGGCTGGAAGCATAAGGAGAGAGGAAGGATGCTAGCAATGCTGATAATAACACAGACCAGCAGCCCTGACGACAGGGGGGTCCACAGTTCTTACAAGCTTTAAATTCAGGACAGGGATCCAGTACAGAGACTCCTCCCACGTGGTAAGCTAGGTTTAGGAAAGAAGTTTGTTAGCTCACTCAGCAGACTCTCAGCGCTAGAACCAGGAGCCATTGTAAGTGACTGAACTCCTCTAGGGTTGAGAAAACCTTAAAAATATATATATAAAATCACGCTTCAGGGTCTCGGTGGCCACCCCACCACCCTGACTTGGCGGGAGAGGGTATTGTGACTGTGGGAGCATGGACGAGTGACACAAACCCAGTGAGAGGTACAAGCGACAGCAGGGCAGCACGGGATGCCACAGGAGGGAAGTGAAGGGCCCTGCGGGTGGTGTGCTAGCCCCCCGCGAAGAAGAGCGAGACCGGTGGCAGTGGGTCTGCAGAGTCTGCAAACGCCAAGACTGAGGCAGGCAAGCCTCTTGGAAATCACCGCCCCCTGAGGAACTTGCAGGTGTGATTGCTCCCCCGACTCTCGGAAGCACGTCGGGATATACCACGGCTAGGTCGTTTGCCATGCCCCTGGGCACAGAGACGACAGAATGTACGCCCACCTGGCACAGTCCACATAACATCAAAGCTCAGCTCAGGAAGAGGGCTCGCCCTGGCTCCCACATCTGCCTGCGCCTGGATGCACAAAGAGCTTCGGGAGGGAATACAGCCGGGTGCACCTGCCTGGCAGGAAACGGGGCACAGCCTGCCTGTCACCCCAACTTGTTTGTTGTGAGCTGAAAAGAAACCGGACAGGCTTCAGCTGCAATGTGCTGTCCCCCTCCTACCCTTGACGGATTCCAACACCCAAAGACCTGGAAAGAATCTTCTTCAATCCAAGGACCTCTCCTAGGAGGAAATTTTTTTTTTTTACTGTTTTTCCCCCTTTCTCTATTCTACTGTTATGTTTTTTCTAATTATTATCTCCTTGCTGATATTTTATCTTACTCTTATTTTATGCTTTAATTGGAATTCTTCTTTTCATACTTCTTTGTTCAAAATTTTTCTTCTTATTTCCCTCTGTTTCATCTTTCTTACTAGTACTCTCCCATTATTTTTAATTAATTTTATTTTTATTAATTTTAAACTTTTAATTGTCTTTCTTTTATGTTGTTCTTGGTACTGTGGTGCTGGCGGTTGCTGCTTGGTTTTTCCTGTGGTTCTGTACCTGGCTTGCTTCTATGTTCTTGTTGTTTTTCTTCTTTCTGAGTGATGCTGAGGATCAAGTCTAGGACACCGAGCACACTGCGTGGGTGCTTCACTGCTGAGCTACACTCCCAGCCCAGTCATAATCCAGTCTGAATTAAATCTTGGCAGATACTTCCCCTTAAAAATAGGAGACACCAAAGCCCCCAGCTGATGACTCAGTCCCAAATCATCATGGCAAGAGGGGCCTGAAGTCATCCTTTGGACATTCACCACCATAACAAGAGCAGAATGAAATAACACAACTGTTATGGAAACCACACCTACGAGGGACCTCAGCAGAGGTCACACCTATACCCCTCCAGTCCACACATTGCTGACAAGAATGGAGGACTAACCGCAGAGGGTGTGTCCAATGTGCTGTGTTGTCTACAGCACACCTGCCTAAAGTACCAGAGGGACTCCACTCTTGTGAGACCTATAGAAAGAAAAGGTTCATCAGGCTCTGACACAGCCAAAGAAGCCACAGTGAAACTACACTGTGAAGCTCCACTCTGAATTAAACTCAGCACTGTACAGCAAACCATCCCCCAGGACACATCACCAAGAGAAGGCCACCTACTAAGAAAGCCCTCACATAACAGGTGCACACATCTCAACACAGAAACACAAAGATATGAAAAACACAAGGTAACACAACTCCTCCAAAAGTTCATAACTCTCCAGTAACTAATTCCAAAGACATAGAAATGTATGAAATTCCAGAAAAAATAATTTCAAAAGTAATACAAGTAAGTACCTGAATTAATTAAGGAGGACAATGTAGAATTTGAAAGAGAAACTCAATAAAGAGATAGAGATTCTGAAAAAGAACCAAACAGAAATATTGGAAAGAAATGCACACTAAACCAGATTAAAATAAATTTAGTTCAAATTCTCACTAATAGACTAGATCAAGCAGAAGAAAGATGATCAAGGCTTAACACAATATTGATGAATTATCACATTTACACATAAGAAAGAATGAATAAAACATACAAGATCTATGGGACACCATTAAAAAACCAAACTACATATGATTGAAATAGATGAGGGAAAACGGTTATAGACTAAAAGCACAGAAAACCTACTAAGTGATATAATAGCAGAAATTTTCCCAAACCTTGAAAAAGATATTCACATACAGAAGGTATTCAGAACCCTATTAAACATAACCATAAAAGAACTTCTCCACAACATATTGTAACTGAACTGCCAAAATTACAGAAGAAAGAATATTAAAAACTGCAAGAAAGAAGTGCTAAGTCACATATACAGAGAAACTCATCAGAATAACAGCAGATGTATCAGCAGTAATTCTAAAGGCCAGGAGGACATGGAATGATGTATATCTAGTCCTGAAAGGAAATAACTGCTGCAGGGCACAGTGTCACACACCTGTAATCCCAGCAGCAAGGAACACTGAGGCAGAAGACTCATAAGTTTGAGACCAGTCTTGCAACTCAAAATAAAAGAAATAGAAGAAAAGGAGAATAATAGCCAATGTAGGGTACTATATCCCCCAACTATCCTTCAGAACTGAAGGAGAAATGAAGACCTTCCAAGATAAACATAAACTAAAGGAATTCAAGACAACTAAGACAACATTACAGAAGATACTTAAAGGATTTCTACATCCAGAAGAGGAAGCAAGATAATCACAACCCCATCACCTGCGAGCCTGAGGCAGGAGGATCACAAGTGTGAGTTCAGTGTTAGCAATCCAGCGAGATCCGTGGTAACTTAAAGAGACTCACGAAAATACAATGAAAAAGGCCAGGGGTGTGGCTTAGTGGGAGAGCACACTTGGGTTCAATGCCCAGAATCACAAGAAAAAAGACCAATAATATGCTGCCTGCAAGAAACTCATCTCACCAGCAAAGATATACATAGACTGGGAGTGAAAAGACAGAAAATGATGTTCAAAAAAAAAAAAAATGGAACCTGAAAGCAAGTAGAATCTCTATACTCATGCCTGACAAAACAGACTTTAAGCCAAAATCGGTCAGAAGAGAGACAGAAGGTCATTTCATATTGACAAAAGGAACAGTCCATCAAGAGGACATGTCAATTGTAAATATATATGCACCAAATATCAAAGCACTCAATGTTCTAGAACAAATAAGGAGACACAGTCCCCAAGACAATAATGATGGGTGACTTCAGTACCCAACCTCTCACCAATAGAAACATCATCCCAACAAAAATCAACAAACATCAGAGTTAAATCACACCGTAGAGCAAATGGACGTCACAGACATCTACAAAATATTCCATCCAATGGCCGTGGAACACACACTCTTTTCATCAGCACATGGCACATTCTTCAAAACAGATCACTTTCTTAAAAATAGGTAACAAGAGAATTGTTAAAATTTTAACCAAATTTTAAAAATCTAAATATTTTCTTGCATCTTTATCAGACCATAACAGAAGGAAAATAGAATTTAACACCAAGAGAAACTAGGAAAATTATAGAGCACATGGGGATTGAACAATACTGTTTTGAATGATCAGTGGGTGGTTGAACAATTCGGGGTGGGGGGGGATTTAAAAGTTCCTAGAATCAAACGAAAATGGAAACACAATGTACTGGTACTAATGGGAAACAGCCATGGCAAGACTGAGAAATTTATAGCAATGAGTGCCTATGTTTAAACAACAGAGCTATAAAAAGAACAACAAAGAAAATCCAAAGACACCACAAGGCGGAAGATTTTATATATCATTGGAATCAATGAAAAATGTTTAAATCAATGAAAATGTTTAAAATTATAATGAAGAGAATGAATTCAGTTTTATGTCATCAACACCACGTATTTTCTCTCTCCTTTTTATTTTGCAGTAATCATAGATTCACCAAAAAAAAGTTGCAAAAACTAGAATTCTTATGTTTCCTCTATCCAGTGACTCCCAGTGTTACTGTAGGAAAAGCAAAAACTTTACCTCTCCTCTCTCAGGATGTCCAGCTGGGCCTCAGGAAAAAACCAGACATACAGGAGAAATGCCCACAAATCTCTGCACAGGGGAGTCCCCATAGAAAAAGAAACTGTGAGAGCCAAATAGCTACATACTGAGTTGGAAAAAGTGTAGCTATTTGTAGAAATACAAGAAAGAGGCTTGGGCTAAGAGTTAATCCTGGAGCAACCACTAGAAAGACAAAAGATTCATCTGAACATTTTTCTTGTCCTTAACTCCCATTTGTGGCAATAAGCATCTCTCTCCTCCTGGTTTATAGAGGACACAGTTCACATTGGAGATTCATTGCCTGTATTCAGGAAAGAAAAAAAAGATCAGGTCACCCTCATGTATCAGCTATTATTAAATGCCTTTACCTACAAATAAACCTTATGCCAAAGTGGCATATTTTGGGGTGATATATTCTATGCCTTTCAATAATATATTGAGTAACTATGGTACAATATCAAAAGGCAGAAAATTGGTATTGATTCAATCCACAGTTTATGCAGATTTCAACTGTTTTACCTGCAAGTTTATGTGATGTATTGGGGGGTGTGATTTTACGTATAGATTTTTTTTTTTTTTGTACTGGAGATTTAATCTGGGAGTTCTCAACTACTGAGCAACATCTCCAAGCCTTTTTTGTTGTTGTTTTTGGGGTTTTTTGTTTTGTTTTGTCTGAGACAAGGTCTTGCTAAGTTACTCAAGGTCTCACTAAGTTGCTGAGGCCTTAAACTTGCAATCCCCCTGCCTCAGGCTCCTAAGTCATGTGTAAATTCTTTTTTTTTTTGATTCAAGATATTTTATTGACAGCTACTACAAACAGTAAGATAGCTCAATTAGATTACCAAGTACAAAATCAACATACAAAAAATCAGTAGTTTACATATATTCAAAAAATTTTTTGGAAGTTTTAATGAAAGAAAAGATTTTACATGAAACAGTAACAAAAATATATTAATATGTTTGTCAATAAAAATGTGAGACCTATTTAAAAAATTAAAATACCACTGAAGGCATAAAATAGCCTTTCCACAAATAGAAGAACCATATTATTGTGTAAATTAATTTGTAAATTTAACAAAATCTCAATGAAAACTTAACAGTTTTTAAGCTATATCACCTGATGCTAAATTTAGTGAAAAAAATAAACATATAAGTGGGACCAACACTAAAAACATTAAGGCATATTTTAAATTATTTTTATTTAGCTTTTAATTTTTTACACTCTGCATTTTGATTCATTGTACACAAATGGGGTACATAATTTCATTTCTATGGTTGTACACAATGCAGATTCACACCATTCATGTAATTATACATGTACATAGGGCAATGCTATCTGTCTCATTCCACCATTTTTCATACCCCCCTCCCTCTCATTTTCTTCTACATATTCTAAAGTTCCCCCAATATTCTCTCATTCCCCACCCCCCACCCCCATTATATATCATCGTCCACTTATCAGGGAAAATGTTCAGCCTTTGGTTTTTTGGGCTTGGCTTATTTCACTTAGCGTGATATTCTCCAATTCCATCCATTTATTTGCAAATGCTGGTGGAGTTGCAAATTGGTGCAGTCACTCTGGAAAGCAGTGTGGAGAATCCTAAGAAAACTTGGAATGGACCCACCTTTTGACCCAGTTATCCCACTCCTCAGTTTATACCCAAAGGACCTAAAATCAGCAAACTACAGTAACACAGCCACATCAATGTTTATAGCAGCTCAGTTCACAATAGCTAGATTGTGGAACCAACCTAGATGCCCTTCAACAGATGAATGGATAAAGAAACTCTGTTATATATACACAAGGGAATACTATTCAACCATAAAGAAGAATAACATTAAAGCACTTTTAAAAGCCTAAATAATTTAAGAATATCACACTGGTCTATTAGCAAAACAGAATGCCCAGATGTAAGTACACTCTGATACATATAGAAATTGAATGTATCAAGAGGACATGATCTCAAATCACTAAGAAGAAGTAGTCAATAAATGTTACAGGGAGAAGTAAAGCAATATCCCTGCCTTATCTCATGTACCATGATAAATTCAATATATACCAAAGATAGTTTTTAAATAACACAATTATTAAACAATAAGAAGAAAATTTGAAAATTTTTTCTTTACAAATCTGGAGTTAGCAAGAACTATCTAACCTTTTATGACTCAAAATCCCCACATCATAAATTATTTCATTGGTACTTTTTGTTACATAAAAATCAATTTTTTAATGGAAAGAAGCATCATAAACAAACTTTTTTAAAAAGACAACTAAGGGAGATATTTATAGCTCATATGGCAAAGAGCTGTCCTTCCTAACATGTAAATTGACAAAATCCTAACCCTTTTGAAACATAGAAAAAGAAAATAAAATTTGCTCTTAATAAACAACAAGATATTTAACTTCACTCATTAAAAAAGAGAAATGTAAATTAAAATTGCAGATGATAGACCATTTTCTCTCTCTCCATTAGCAAAAATCCAAAGTTAGCTAACACACTCTATTGATAGGACTCTGGAAGGGAAAACATTTCTCATGCATTCTGACAGCAGTGTGTTAAAGTCACCCAGAATTATTGTTTTGTTCTCTATTTGATTCCCAGAATTGAGAAGGATTTGTTTGACATGCATGGATGTGCCCTTGTTTGGGGCATAAATATTTCTGATCATTATGTCTTCCTGATTTATGGTTCCCTTAAGCAGTATGAAATGCCCTTCTTTATCCCTTCTGACTAACTTTGGCTTGAATTCCACTTTATCTGATATAAGGATGGAAACCCCCACTTTTTTACTGAGTCCATATGCATGGTAGGTTTTTTTTTCCATTTTTTTTATTAAAAATCATAAATTTACATAGGGCAATGTTGTTTGATTCATTGTTACTTTTCCCTTCCCCCCACCCCTCCCACCCCTCTTTTCCCTCTATACAGTCTTTCCTTCCTCCATTCTTACCACCCTCCTTATCCCTAACCCTGAACCTAACCCTAGCCCTAATGCTAACCCCTCCTACCCCATGATAGGTTTTTTTCCCATCCTTTCACCTTTAGTCTGTGGATGTCCTTATCTATGAGATGAGTCTTTTGCAGGCAGCATATTGTTGGGTCTTTCTTTTTAATCCATTCTGCCAATCTATGTCTTTTGATTGATGAGTTTAGTCCATTAATGTTCAGGGTTATTATTGAGATATGATTTGTATTCCCAGTCATTTGGGCTTAGTTTTGGTTTTTAAGTTGGCTTGGTTTCGCCTTTGAGTGATTTTTCTCTAAGGTAGTTCCTCCCTTTGCTGACCTATGTTGTTGGTTTTCATTTCCTCCTCATGGAATATTTTGTTGAGAACATTCTGTAGCGCAGGCTATTTGTAAATTCTTTTAACTTTTGTTTATCATGGAAGGATTTTATTTCATCTTCAAATCTGAAGGTTAGTTTTGCTGGGTGTAGGATTCTTGGTTGGCAACCATGTTCTTTCAGAGCTTGAAATATGTTGTTCCAGGCCCTTCTAGCTTTTAGAGTCTGGGTTGAGAAGTCGGCTGCTATCCGTATTTGTCTCCCCCTATATATAATCTGATGCTTTTCTCTCGTGGCCTTCAAAATCCTATCTTTATTTTGAATGTTAGGCATTTTCATTATAATGTGCCTTGGTGTGGATCTGTTGTGATTCTGTGCATTTGGTGTTCTGTAAGCCTCTTGTATTTGATTTTCCATTTCATTCTTCAGGTTTGGGAAATTTTCTGATATTATTTCATTGAATAGGTTGTTCATTCCTTTGGTTTGTATCTCTGTGCCTTCCTCAATCCCAATAATTCTTAAATTTGGTCTTTTCATGATGTCCCATAGTTCTTGGAGATTCTGTTCATGATTTCTTACCATCTTCTCTGTTTGGGCAACTTTATTTTCAAGATTAAATATTTTGTCTTCATTGTCTGAGGTTCTGTCTTCCAAGTGGTCTAGTCTTTTGGTGATGCTTTCCATTGAGTTTTTTATTTGGCTTATTGTTTCCTTCTCTTCAAGGATTTCTGTTTGGGGTTTGTTTGTTTTTTCAGAATCTCTATCTCTTTGTTGAAATGATCTTTTGCTTCCTGCAGTTGCTCTTTCAACTGTTTATTGGAGTGATCATTCATTGCCTGCATTTGCTCTCTTATCTCATCCTTTGCTTTGTGAATCATTTTAATTAAGTATGTTCTGAACTCCTTTTCTGACATTTCTTCTACCATGCTGTCATCGGATTCTATAAATATAGAATCTAGGTTTATTTGGAACACTTTCTTCCCTTGTTTTTTTCATGTTGTTCACATATCTTCTCTAGCAGTACAAATCTGAGGTATTTCAGTTTCCCCCCTATAGGCTTATAGTGACCTGCAGGTCTCTAAAACCTCTTATTTAAAGGGGGGATCAATATCAGCAGTGCCTAGTACAGAAAATATGCGGCCCTAAACCAAATAGCCTCTATGAAGTTGTTAACAATATTGTCATAGTAAACAGAGAGAATGAGTTCAATTATTATCTACAGTATTGCATAATAAGGTCTACAGTTTCTAATGGTGGACAAAGAGAATGGGGAGGGGCATAGGATGTAACAATTAATGGGATAAGAAAAGAGTATATAAAAGTACTAGATCATAGGAAGAGTAAAAGCAGAATCAAAAGAAGTTGGTTGTTAGCATGAGAAAAGGGAGAAAGAGACTCTGAGGAGACAGGTAAACAAAAGGAAAATAGAGTGAGAAAAATAAAGAAATAAAAACTTAAATTTTTTCAAAAAGGAGAAAAAAAATCTACCCTGTAGCAGTCATATAGTATTCAAACCTCCCAGTCTTCAGTAGCCTGATGCATGAGGTGTACCTGACAATGAGCTTCCAGTCTCCAGAAGGCTTCTCAGGATGGGATTGTCCCCACCTAAAGCTGCCACCTCCAGGATAATCCAAGATGGTTGTGCTGGCTTCCAAATGTGTTGGCAAATGGGGAGCTGCAGCATGGGGCATGGGCACTGAGTCTATAGATAAGAGCCCAGTCATCAGCGTGACTACAGCTTCATTAGATCCTAACCAGGAACCCGCTGGAGTCACACTGAACTTTCTGCATGTAGAACTATGAGCAACTTAATTTGCATTGCATTAAGTTGCTAAATTTATGATTATTTCTTACACAGCAAAAGAAATCAAGTACCTATAGTTACTCTGCTCATGGGCTACCTTTTATTATTATTATTATTATTATTATTATTTTTACAGACTGCATTTTGATTCATTGTACACAAATGAGTTACAACTTTTCGATTCTATGGTTGTGAATCTATGATGTAGATTCATACATGGGTCATCTTGCCAGTTCTGGAGTGCCTGGTGGCAAAGGCTGACTGCCCAACTGTATAGTTTTATCAGTGTGTCTACTGCCTATATAATCCAGGAAGTCTGACCAATTAAATCTTGTTTCTCCCTTTCAAGGTCAATCTGGCAATTTTTTTTTTTTTTTTTTTTTTTTTGCTGGTGTGCCATTCTTAAAACCTTGGGAATTCTCTATGTATACCATGGACACTTCATTGAGCAAACGCAAATATTGCTGACAATCTCATTTCTGTTCTCAGCTTCTGCTGAGATGGATAAAGCAATCCATGAGTCACAATCTTTTCAAAGAGCCCTATGGGAAAATTAATATTCTGGTTTTTTAGGTCTTCCAGAGTCACTAGTAAAAGGTTGTCAAGACACGCCCTTGATTTCTCCTTTAGAACAAACTTCTCTGATATCAAATCTCCTAATTTTAATGTCTTTTGCAATTTGGGGAGACTAAGAATTTCCCAAGCCACCAAGTCCTAGCTCTGTCTTAATAGTTTTTTTCCTCAATTTACCTCTTTCTGCTTGCTTTACACTCTAAGTAACAAGAAGAAACTTTTCTATCATACACCTCCAGATTATTCCATGGTCCAGTTCCAATGTCACCAACATTTTTAGGTATTTATGGCAACGGCACCTCAAAATCAGTTTAGTAGTTGTCCTGTGGTTGTTATAACATATTAGATCAAACTTAGTAACTTGAAATAATGAAAATGCATCCTCTCAGAGTTTTGGTGAACAAAAGACCAAAATCAGTTTAACCTGGAGGGAAAAAAATCAAGACTCAAGGCCACATTCCCCCTGGAAGGTCCAAGGGGAAACCTGTCTCCTGCCTTTTCCACGTTCTGGTGGCTTCTGATGTTGCCTAGCTTGTGGCTACATCCTTCCCTGTCTGCCTCTGTGGCCGCCATGCATTCTCCTTGGCTGTCTGAAGCCAAATCTCCCTCTGCCTCCCTCTTGCCAGGGTTCTTGTGATTACATGCAGAGTCCACCCAAATCACCCAGTATGATACTCCCATCTCATTATCCTTAACTTTATCTGTGAAGAACCTTTTACCACACTTGGTAACATCCATAGGTCCCAGATCAAGAGCTGAAGATCTGTAGGGGCTTTTATTTAGTCCACCACAGAATTCTAAGATACAATGCCAAAAGTGTCATTTACAAAGTAAAAACTGACAGATTGGAATTCTTCAAAATTAAAAACATTTCCTCTTCAAAATTAAAAACTCTGCAGAGAATAAAAAAGATAAACCACAGACTTGGAGGAGTCACATGGACCTGTAATCAAAATTTTATAAAGAACTCTCAAAACACAACCCAATTTTAAAGTAAGCTAAAGATGGATACCTATTTCACTAAAGATATAACAATGACAAAAAAGCACATAAGTCAACACCTGGCTTCATAGCCATTAGGGAAATTCTTCTTCAGCCCCTATAGACTTATTAAAATGACTGAAATAAAAATTACTGAAATATCTAGAGCTGGGGAAAACGTGGAGCAAGCAGAGCTCTCATACCTTACTGAAAGAAATGCAAAAGGACACAACTATTCTAAAAAACAGTTTGCCAGTTTCTTAAAGAGTTGAATACACAATTAGCCAGAGACCTCCCAATTCCACTTCAAGGTATTCACCCCAAAAAAATGAAAACTTGTGTTCACACAAAAGTCTCTACATAAATGCTTATGGAAACCTTATTCATGATCTCCAGAAGCTGGAAATGACCCAAGTATTCTTCAGAGATGAATGGATAAGCAAAACAGCACATTCACACAATGAAACTACTCAGGAATAAAAAGAATGATTGGCACACGTTAGAACATGGATGAATCTCAAAGGAATCCCTCTGCATGAAAGAAGCCCGTCTTAAAAGCTTCCATACTTTGTAATTCTATTTATATGATATTCTGAAAAATGCAAAAATATTAAAGCAGAGAACAGATCCGTGGGTGGCAGGAGTTCAGAGTGGGGGAGAATCTCAATACAAAGGTGGAAGCACAAGGTGACTCTCTGAGCTGTTCCAGTTGTTCAGAAGTGGTGGGGGACTCTTACTTTTATAAAACACCATAGAACCCTCTACAGTTAACCTGATAAATTTTATAATTTGTTTTTTAACCACAATTTCAAATTTGTTAATTATTATAAAATAGTGTTCTTTTGAAAAGTAAATAGAATTTTTTAAGTGAACCAAATCTATGGGCAGACTTATAAAAAATAATTCATACCTAAAGATGACCTAAAAATGTCCTGCTAGCTTGAGGTAGCTCTGGTTAGTCACATGGCATTTGAGAATCCTATAATCCATAAAGGCTTGTCCAAGAAGCTTCATGAAATCAACTGTCCCAGAAGACAGAAGCAGAAATGGCACCACATCTAAGAGGTTATTTCCCAAGTCTTTTATCCTAATTATTGCTCAACATTTTTTCTCTGTTCCTGGGTACAAGGAGGTCCTGTGGGGGGAACTCCCTGTCCCTCAAGAACTTCTGCAAGATTACACAGCTGCTTTCCGTGTAACCTCCGCCTATGGCATTCTGTCAAAGGGTCATGATGATATACAGCATATTGTTAGTTTGTTCAGCTCTGAGGTCATTGTTCTGAGCAACTGAACCTAGAGTGGAAGCAGAATTGGGAGCCCAATCAGGCAAGAGAAATAGAGCATACCAAAGTAACTCAGAAAAGGCTAGAGAAGTAGACCACAGACTCTTGTGGATTCTTTATGCTCTTCCGTAAGACTACCAGCTGCTCACAGGTCTTATCAGGTCTCTGCCCTCTTACAACAGTTCCCAAGAGGATACCAGAACATGAAATCCTAAGTTCAATCCAGCTGAGTCATTGCTGCTGGCATTATGCTGAGTATATTAATCTGCTAGGGATGGCTGCTGGGCTTCAGGCAGAAAGTACAAGTGCAGATGGAGATAGGAAGAAAGGAGAGTGCAGTCGATAGTAGCTAGACCTCAAAACTTGCATTTTAGCTCCATTTCACAACTCCCTTCTTTTCTCTGGGTCTGAACTCAAGAAGGTAGTGTAAGGAGGTCTCATCTGCAATATCAAAGCAATCAACTGGTGATGTCTGCCAGGATATTTTGTGAAAGAGACTTGAAATTGTGAGAAGAGTGCCTTGGGTAGCTATGTCTGCCATGGGTGACAGAAATACTGCAAATCTGCCACCCAAGTGCCTTTTTAGCTATTATATGATTTGTTATTCACAAAGTAAAGAATCATCTACTAAATGCCCAGAGTTCAGACAGTTGGAAACTTATAGATCAAAACACAAATGTAAATCCCAGACCTCATGAAGATTAAATTCTAATGCATTAAAGAGTTGATGATCCTAAAGTTTCATGATTTTAAACCAGATTGCATCTAAGAGTAAACATTTCCATGAATCTCAGTCTGTTAACCACAGAAACAGTGATTCTGTGAATATACTATGTGAGGACCTCCAACTCTCCCACTCACGTCACCTATAACACAGGAGCTCAGGGACCAAGAAGAAGAGAGGGGCAACCTGCCCCTAGAGCTGTCACCCTGGGTCCTCATGCCCCTTATTTTTCAAGGAAAGTGGCAAGCTTGCCCCTTATTCTCCACTTCAGAAAAGTCCTTCCCCAGTGTGATTGCACAAGATAGTCCTCCAGTTCTTGGTGTCCCATGCAGTCCTTGATCCACTACACATGGCAGGGAAACTGCATGATCCAGGACCTGGGATGAAGTTGTCCAAACTTTACCATCCCTAACCACCATCACCACCTTAAATTGCACTTTTGTTCAATCCCAACTTCCATTTCAGTCCAATCCCATTCTCATCCCAAATTTTATTTTAACATCAATATTACACCCAACTTCCACCTCAATTAACAAGTCAAATTAACCAGCACCAAGCTTTACCATCCACCCCAACCTCAACCTGATACCCATTGTAAATTTCCATAACCAAAACAATCCTACTACCATTGGTTGAATGAATTTATGATTTCTCCCCAACTCCAAAACCTATCTTCTATCCCAAACACTATCCAATTTGACCAGTCTTCAACTATTTTCTATCTCTCCTACAAATTCAATCTCTAAATCCAACCCATTACGTAACAACCTAACCTCAACCCCAACCCAACACTAATACATCAAAGTCATCCCATACCCCATTCTCACTTTGAAAAAGTGAAAATCTGAAAGAATGAAAATCAGCTTGGATTCAAAAAGAAAAAAAAAAGCAGTCCTGTCATTAATCAGGCTGCAAACAGAGCTACAAAGTTAACAGAATGCCTTTTTCCTTCCAAAGCCTTGCAGGATTTAATTAGTCACTAATGACTCCCCCAAGCTGCTTTTTTGCACCCAGGTATGACTGGTAACACCCAATTGTTAAATCACCCATATTGTATGACTCACAACTCAATCCCTAGTTAGTCCTCCCTTCTTAGTCCCTCTTTAGAAAGACCAACCAATCTAGAGTTTATCCCTGCATATCTCAGACCCTCCTTTGAATTCTTTAACAGGAACCTAAATCTTACACAAGGCACTTTTCTCATTCCACTTATTGACTGGTGCCCCACATGCCTCTGTGCTGTATTCCACCCTGTATCAAATCAATTAATCACATTATGATTTTGTCACTTATGATGATTAGGCTTTAATATTCTATTCTACCCAGCCCCGTTATATTATCAACTCCATTCACCCAAATCCATTTCCATCTTCAACTGCTTACTGTATCTAACCTCATACTCAATCTAATCTCATTAGATAACAATACTACTGATCAATCTTTTATCAACTTCATCACCAACCCAATTCCATGGTAAACCCCAACCATGTCCATCTCAAACCATAACTCCAGCCCTCATTGAAAAGTCAATAGCTTGTCCTATTTCAATTCAGAGAAATCAACTCTCACTGGAATTTTCAAACTCTTTAAAATCTTTATTCAAAATATTATGAAGTTTAATGTGAGACTGAGAAGCCAGAATCCTGGCTGAACACATCATGACCTGGAGACCTGTATCTGAGGCTTCCTTTTTCAACCCTGTATGGTCTCATGGGAATGCACCCTGCCCCTACCATGAGATGAATTCCAGATGTTCCCAGACTTAAATCAGAGATGTCTGGGGGACAAAAAAACTTTTTACCAATAATGAAGTCAAACTCATTCGAATGTTTGTCCCCTCCAAAATGCATGTTGAAAAATTAGTTGCCACTATAACAGTACTGAGAGGTAGGACCTTTAAGAGGTAATTAGGCCATGAGGACTCCACCCTCATGGGTGGGATTGGTGCCATTACAAAAGGTCGAGTTTGGCCCCTGGTTCTGTCTTGCCCTTCTGCCTTCCACAACAGGATGACTCAGCAAGAACACCCTCCCTGGATGTGAGCCCCTTGATCTTGGACTTCCCAGCCTCCAAAACTGTGAGAAACTAAATTTCTGTTCATTATAAATATCTGTGATATTCTGCCATAGCCACACAAAACAGACTAAGACAAGTCAGTTCCTCAACCTCCTTTCCTGCCCTCTGGCTTGAGCTTATGACTTCAAGAATCCAGGTATGCATGGGAGGGGAAGAAATGGATATAAAGTGACCTGATTAAATTTAGACAGGAGAAATCTGTGAATTAAATATGCCCTGTGTTGTTTAAAATTGCTTCTATCCAATGATTCCACATGCAGTTCAAAGAAAAACCTCATGACTGTCCCTGCCCCAGGCCTGCCTGACTTACAAAAGGAGTTCAGACTAGGGCAGGAGAGACAAGGTCCAGCCCGTGTGGTTCTCTTACAGGCATTAGGAGACATATCATCACGAATAGCCGATTTGTCAAGACAGCATGGCATGGCCAGATGAGACCTTTTCAGCAAAAGATGGTTCCCCTGGCCTTTGGCAGTGGTTTGTGGTTCACTACAAGAGACTGAGAGATCCACTCTAGGACAACCCATCACTGTTTGTTCCTCACTAAGTCCAGGTCCTACTAAAACAGAAGGGTGGTTACTGAGAGTGTGGGGAGATAACAGGCCATCCTACTCGACAACCCAAATGTCAACCTTAAAACTGTGTCCACCTTACATCCAGGGACTTTTTGCCAGCAGATGGCAAGGGCCAATACAACACTACTGCTCAGAGATCTTGAAGACTGTTTATCCCAGCTAGTTGGATTCTCTGATCAGCCTGTCACATGGCCAGACTGGGACCGTTTCACCAACAGGAGCAGCTTCATGGACAAGGGCCAGCAGATAACTGAATATGCTGTGATCAAGAAACAACAGGTACTGGAAGCTGGAGCATGGCTACTGGAAACATCATCCCAGAAAGCTGAACAAATTGTTCTGATGTGAGTTCTCAGACTGTCCAAAGGAAAGAAAGCAAACATTTAAGTTGACTCAAAATAGGCTTTCAGGATAGTACATGGACCCAGAGCTATTTGGAAAGAAAGAAGACTCTTCACCTCTGAAAACAAGGACATTAAACACGCCCTTAAAATATTGACATTGATACTGGCTGTGACTAAACCAAAGCATGTGACAATCATATGCTGTCCAGGTCCTCAGAAAACTGCCTTTAATGTGGTGAGGGAAAATCAGGCCACTGATAGGGCAACCAATAGGGTAGCAAGATTTTAAAAAAGAAAGAAAAAAAATATATAAGGGACCCTAATACCTCAATAGCCTGAATTATACCTAAAGCTCTTTATACTGAGGAGGATGAGAAACAAACCAGAGTGGAGTTTTGACTCCTGAGATAGCACGGCAAAGTGGAGACAGAATTCCCAGGGACTAATCCTTCTGTCCGAATACTTGTCTGACCCTTGAAAAAAAAATACATCTATTTGAGAGTACTCATTCTGAGAAGGATGGCTTTGGAAATTTCACCAAGCCCCACTTGTGAGGACCACACTACCAACCAGACTATTCAGCACATAACTCAAAACTGTGTCCTGTGTACCCAAAACAAGCCAAAGACTGAAAGGCAACCAGACTACTGTACAAGAAACACAACCTGTAGAAACACAGGCTTTTAATGACTGGCAAAGAGAATTTACCCTCAGATCCCATGCCATGGGAAACTTCAGATAATTGCTTGTAAGAGTAGACATCTCTCAGGGTGAGCTGAGATTTATCCCACCACAACAGAAGAAGCTTCGAGATAACCAAGCCTTCTTGAAGAAGCTTATCCCAGTGGGCTCCCCTCCTCAATGCAGACTGACTATGTTACATTACAATAGTGACCCAGCAAGTGAGCGAAGCATAGGCTATCCAATGGAAGGTGCATGCATCCTAAAGGTCCCAATCTATAGCAAAAACAAAAGATGGATCATACCTTAAAGAAAACAGTGGCTAAGTTATGCCAAGAAACTCATCTGCAGTGGGATAAGGTGTTACCAATTGCTCTCTTCTGAATACAGATGTCCCTCAGAGCAGGCTTAAATTGAACTCCTATTGAATAGTGTATGGGAGACCCTTCCTGGTACTGGGGTGGGTGGGGAATATGGCTATAGCAGAGGAAAGAAAAACTAGATCAAAACAGGAAAAAAATATCAGTCCAATAGTAACTGCTGTGCATGATTTTGCTGTTCTCAGGTCACCACCAAGGTTGGCATTGCCTCTCCATCCCTTCTGGTAAAAGCCCAGAAGGAAAAATAACAATAACAGGATCCCCTTCATCACCCATTTTCAGCAGGAAACAGCTTGGAAATGTCATTGGCCCTTTTTCCATAGAAATACAAGATAGAAATCAACAGTGGGGAAAGGTAACAGGGGTGCCACAAGTACAAATCTTGCTGCTTAATCTCAGGGGACTTATTTTTTTTTTTAACTGTTATGCTTTTCTTGCTTCTCTTTTGCTTTTTTTTTTTTTCTTTTTTTTCCCTCCTTCTCTTTCTCCTTCTTCTTCCCATTCTCCATCTCCCTATCAGCAGGGGAAACAGACCAACATTTTTCCCATCCCAGGCTAAGGTATCATGTCCTTCAGTGCACACAAGAATGAACTCCAAACCCAGGATCTGGAGCAATGGCTCTCTCAAGAACACCAATTAATTACACCTACTGATACTACTTGGATCCCAGTCTTCACTTCCTCTTTTAAAAGCCCCAGGTTTTCCCTGGTGGGGAGAATCATAGCTTCTGGGACAGGAGTCCCCTGTGTTCCTCCTTTCCTGGCAAATCAATAAAACTTTCCTTTTCCTGGGAACCTTGTCCTCTTTATTGGATTGAAAATGGACACAAGGACCAAGCTTCTGGTATCACTTTCTCCAATGGTCACAAGTGGAAGGTCCCAAGAAAATTTGCTGACTTCATCCTGCATGACATCAGGGCAGAACAGTGCAGCCTTGAGAAGCAGATCCTGCAAGAAATCAGCTTCCTGCTGGCAGAGCCAGATGAAACCGAAGGTCAGCCTGTCCTTCACTTTTTCCATCGGAGTCACCTGGTATGAGTGCGCTGTGCCACTCCTGGAGACTGCACTCACTTAACTATAAGGTAAAGGGCTTACCCCCAGTTGGTGGTGTTGTAGGTCCTTGAGGTAAGACGGGAGGATATTCTAGATGAGTAGCAGCTATTATTTAATCCTGTCACCTATCACTGTGTGGTATTTAGAATCCAGCATTTTTAATGACAGGGGTGCTTATGGTGAAGGCGCACATGATGATGAATTTAAAAAAAAACACATTTGAACACTCATCATGAGTCAAGCTCTGTGCTAACCACTTTATTATGCATCAGTTCTCATCGTTTCACAACAAGTCATTTTTCAGATAAGAAAACTAAAACAGATAAAGAAACTAAAGTACAGAGAGATTAATCAGTCATCCTGAAATTAGGGCTAGCAGATAGAGAAATCAGGATCCTAACCTGTGTCAAACTGGCACTGGAGTTTGCACTTGACCAACATGTATGCATCTGTTATCTTTAGAATGATTCCTTGCTGCACATCAGACATGGTGCTGAACATTCACGGATATCAAATAATTTCATTCTCACAGTAACCCTACAGAACAGAAGCCATTACAGAGGAGGACACTGAAGCCCAGAAAGGTTAAATCACTTCCCATGGTCACACAGCCATGAAGTGGTAGAGCCAGGTTTAAAGCCAAGTCAAACATCTATACTCTTCCACACCAAGCCAGGGGAGAATCTAAGGAAAAGTTAACAATTACACCAATCATTTAAATAGCATTTACTGAAATTTTGCTTCTGGTTAAGATGGAGTAACAGAGACTGAACTTTTGCCCCCATATAAAACAACTAAAAAATCAACTATAAGAAATATTGGAAACTCAAGGGAAGCCAATAGAGGCAATAGTGTTGAAGAAACAGAGCTGAGAAGTCTACCAAGAGAGAGCTGAACAGAAGGGACCTTCAGGTATCTGCAGAAAGTCTGCCTCATAACCAACTGAAACCATTCAAAATGTGTGCATAGGGAAGTTCCCAAGCATCACAGGAAGAATCATGCAATTCTCATAACTCACTCAGGCTGCCAAGAGTCCACATAACCCTCATCCATGTTGTAACCCTCACCCTACAGGACACAGAGCAAAGTACTCCAAAGGGTATTGCTTCAGTACTTGTCTAAAATGATCCCTAGGTTAAAGAATACTCTGACCTCTTTACAAAACCTCTCAAAGCCTTCTTGAACACCTCAAAAGGGACAAATATTTCTGTATAACTTAACTGCATTCCATAATGGGTCTTAAGACTACCTGTAGAAATACAAGTAAGTATATCTGGCAACCAGCAATGCCTGCCATTGAATCTGGATAAGGGAAAAAAAAAATTCCCTTAGAATCTGCAGTACAAATCTATGCCTCACTAGCAGTTACTATTCTAAATCACACTCTCAGCATGGTCCCAACGAATCAAAAACTGAGAAATAAATTTTTTAAAAGTGGTACCCGATCAGTGTCAATGTAATTTAGGATCGAGAATACCAAAAAAAAAAAAAAAAAAAAAAAAAGTATATTTGAAAAGAAGCAAAATATTTCTAGGTATGAAAACCACTGTAAATGAAATTTCAAACTCAGTGGAGAATATGTTATAGAAAAATGTAAACAAAAGGCCTTTATTCTCATGGTGACAATAAGAAAAAAAGAGATGAAACTAAAAAAGACATTGGTGGAGTTAGCAAAGGATGATAACTGTAAAGAAGACTTGAACTAAAAATACAGAGATGCAGGTCTTCACAGGAGAGCAGAGAGCCCTGGGAGGGGGCTGGTCTGCGTGTGGTGATGGAGGAGCCAGCCTGCTGTCGAGGGAGAGAATTTTCAGGAATAAGAAGTCTGTGTCCTTATCATTTAAGGAGTGTTCATCTAAAGCTGGAGATCTGCCCCCCTCAAGGCCAAAGACACCAAAATAAGAGAAACTAAGGTAGCTGGGCATGGTGGTGCAGGCCTGTAACCCCAGTGGCTTGGAAGGCTGAGGCAGGAGGATCACAAGTTCAAGCCAGCCTCAGCAACTTAGCAAGGCCCTAAGCAACTCAGTGAGACCCTGTCTCAAAATACAAAATAAAAAGGGCTGGGGATGTAGCTCAGTGCTTAAGTACCCTGAGTTCAATCCCTGGTTAAACAGAGTGGGGGCGGGGGGTCTTTTCAAGATTCCCAAGGACATTCAACTGGTAGCTTTGACAGGAGTCTTGTTCCAAAGCCCGAGAGTGGAAACTAGAAGTCTCCAGTCATTTCCCTATACTTTCCAGGAACAGGAGAGCCTTTCAGAAATGTCCCCATGATGAGACTGCCCCCTCCCCAGCAGAAGCAATCATCTCCTAAGAAACGATTTCCCCCTTTCCAAAGATCACAGTTCTAATAGATGTCCTGAGCAGTTCATGGAGATTGACTCCTCAAGCATCAAGGACTTCTCCAGAGCCACCTTGCAGAACCAGAACTGAGTTAATGATCAACCAGATCATAGTGTGAGCAAGACAGCTTAATTCCACATGCATCTCACCCCCCTGCCTCAGTCAACCCTCTGTTTAAACCTACAGCTCCTGTAAGTACCCCAAAGACAGGGCTATGAAGCTGACTCTCACTTTGCCTTCCCAATAAGGCCATATTGGTTAAAGTTCTTTTCCTGCTTTTTATCATTACTTTATCTGTTTGGTTTTTGGAGCAAGCAGCCAGACCTGGTTTGCCAAGACCTCGGGAGTCAGGTCTCAAGCGTAGGACTCTGATAACAGCACAGGACTATTACCCAGATCTGTTTAGAGGCTGTGCTCTTAACTACCACCCTTTTCCCCTTCCTTGCCCTTTCCCTGATCTACAGACAGGAAACTGGGGCCCAGAGGTAAGAAATTCAAACTCCAGGGTATTTCATGTTTCAGAACAAACAGATCTCAAGTTGCAAACATTTCCCAATATGTGTTAGCAGCTCAGATGTCCTTTGTCGCCTGCCCTCTACCCGGTAGGGATGGGGGAGGGAAGAACTGGGAAATGCTAAAGCATGCTCATGTTTTGTAACTAGCACGTGAGTCAAGAAATACTGGGGTTGGATGGTAACCATGTATGTGCGCTTTCTCTTGGAAAGAGTCCAAAAACTTTTTTTGTTTGTTTGTTTGTTTTTTGGTGCCAGGCATTGAACCCAGGAGTGCTTTATCACTGAGCTACATCCCAGTGCTTTTTGTTTTTATTTTGATACAGGGCGTTACTATGTTATTAAGCCTGGCCTCCAACTCAGCAATCCTCACACCTTGGCCTTCCAAGTGGGTAGGATTTTGGGTGTGCACCACCACATCTGGCAAGGAGGAACACTTTTCACGCAGAGGTTCTTCAGTATCAGAATTTCATGAATATTAGGACCACAGTCCCAGGATCAAAACATGAGCTTTGGGGGCTGGGGTTGTGGCTCAGTGGTAGAGTGCTTGCCTGGCATGCGTGAGGGTTCAATTCTCAGCACCACATATAAGTAAATGAAATAAAGGGCCATTGACAACTAAAAAATATTTTTTTAAAAAAGCATACTCCAGAATTAGTGGAGGGACTGGTGATGTGAGTTTAAAGGGGGCTAAGGGCATCTTTGTTTAAAAAAAAAAAAAACCTTGAGCTTTTCACTGGGCATAGAATCATGGTCTCTTTAAATCAAATCTAAATACAAAAAAATCTTATGTAAATGTTATGATTGGCTATTCTAGGTGAGGGAAAAAACACAGTCACAGACTCATTTGTCAATCAGTTTCTCAAAATCAGAGACAAATTCACCAGAAACCTTCTCCCTTCCCTCTCTTGCTCCCCTGCTCTCTTTCTTTATCTCTCTCCCTCCCTCCCTCTCTCTCTCCTTCACCCCACCCCATGTTTCTCTCTCCTGTGTTCCTTTCTGCAACACCTACTCCAGAGGTCCAGGAACATAGGATTTGGGATTTATTTCCAAAGAGCATTCCTTGCTTGCAGTCATGAACAGAACAGGGGAGCTGCATATTGGTACAAATTCAGAAGAGAGCAATGCAACTGCATTTGCTTCAATTTCACAAGAACATTCCCCTTGACTCTGTAACTTCATCGCTTCCAGTCATACCTCCATGATGTACTTGAAAATGTGCAAAATGATCTATGTGTAGTTATTCATCACAGGATTGCTTACATAGTGAAAAACTAGAAACAACCAAAATGTCCATCAAAGGATACTGGTGAAATAAATAATGGTACATCCATTCAATGAAATACGTCCGTCAGAATCCCAGCCGAAAACATGAGAATTTAAGGAAGGGACTATTTACAAATTTGAGGAGAGTGTTGAAGGAAATCTACAAAATGTCAAAGCACTCTGTGGCTTACAAGGAGACATGCCATCCCTAGGCCTGAAGGTGTAAGGGGTGGCATATTTCTGAAACTGAGACTGGGGTTAAAGAGAGTCCCCATTTGGAGTCTGTTCTGGCAGAGAACAACTACCACTACTTCATAGACCAGCAAAAAGGAAGGTACAGGACAAATAATCTGCTATTGCTCTCCTTTCAACCATCCCATGCCCAAACTCAAACAAGAGCAGAGATCAAGGGAGTTGGGGGGATACTGTTCATTTCACCCTTCAAAAGGACCATGTTAGAGAGTGGAGAGAGCAAGACAAATAGAATTATCCAACACAAATGTCAAGCAGCTGCAAAGATGATTGCAGAAATGGAGTGTTTTCCAAAATATTCTACCCAGTAAATAAAGCCAGATGCAGAAGAGCAATGGAGAGTCAATAGTACTATTTCATCCTATCTGGTTCTCCTCTCCTGCCAGGCATAGAGGAAACGAACTTCCTGGATCCATCACTCTCATTTAGTAGGGCCATGGGGCTGTTTCTGGTTGGTGGGTAGTGAGAAGTGATGTGTGTGTTCTTTGGGCCAGAGAAATTAATTGATGACATAAGACCTTCTGGCATCCTCTGGCTCCTGGGGGGGTGGGGGGTTGACCAAGGCAGGACGTGATCAGAGGGAGCTAGAGTGATCACAATGAGCAGTCATGGACCACACGCTTCAGATTTGAGTAATTAACTTTTGCTGTTAGACAAAAATCTGACCTCTGCTGACAGAGGCATTACTGGAAACTGATAACATTAGTGTTTTCCGGGTAGGGTAAGTGGGTAGAACAGTTTTCACTTTAAATCACTTTGTGCTTTTGGCATCTTGGATCACGTGAATGTATTTCCTCTTAAAGGAGTGGGGGTGGGGGAGGGCAGTTAAGCCTGGTCAAAGGGGAATCTATATCTGCTTCCTAATTTCAGCCAGGAAAATTGCAGAGCATGACCAGCACAGTACTGATGTGTCTGTCACAGGTGAAGTTTCATCCCACATGGTCTGAGGGACGCTTGCTCACAGTGATAGTGAGAGTCATGGTCATGTTAGCTGAGAACAATAACTAACATTCACATAACTCTAGATGTGTGTATGTTTACTGTGTTAGTCTAGTCAATCCTGTCAGGGTCCCCCTAAAGTAAATACTCTTACATCCATCTTCCACATGACACTGAGTACAGAGTACTCAGTTTGCTCACGCTCATTCAGCTAGCAAGTGGTGACCTAGGCAGCTTGGTTCCAGAAGCTCTGCTCTTAACCACTATGTTTTCATGGCCCCTGCTCCCCACCCCCACTGCCTTTCTGGCAGAAGTTCCCAATCTTGCCCTTCTAAGGTTGGTGCATGCCTGTATCATTAGCTGTGGTTCCCAAATCATGGCCTTGGCACAAAAGTAAGTTTGGGTCTGAAGCTGTTCGACTTCAATCTCACCCTTTGTCTATGCCGACACCTTCTCACTAACTTTCAAGCCCTTGTTTTTAAGGGAGTCCTTTCCACATTCGCAGAACTATGCCCTACCATTTCAAGTGATAACAGAAGTTCTAAGAACAATGAGCTTCATAAGAGTAAAAGTTGAATTTCAATTCTGAACAGGAGGTAGCAGGTAGAGGTGATGCAACATCCTACTTCAACAAATAGTAAAAATCCACACAACCTTTTTTTTTTTTTTTTTTTTTTTTTTTTTTTTTTTTTGATAAATGACAAACTGGAAGTAAACAAGAACAAAATGAATTGGGATTCCCAAGATGGACAGTGTTCCAATTTCAAGGAAAGGTTTTTTCTCTTGGTGTTTTCCAAATCTATCTAGAATTGAGGATCAGACTTAGCCCATGGATCCACGGATTCGTGCAGAGGATCTCTATTAGGGAAAAAAACAGCAATGCTTCCTGAGAAGCACAAGTTGGAAATTTGAGGGAACTCAAACATAAAATCAATTCTGCACAGGAAACATTTGCTGAATTTAGAAGTCAAGGGAAATAGATTGGGAACTAGCCTAACAGTATTTTTAGAAGAGAACTCTCATGTATTCTTGTGCAAAAATTTAAATTATCACTCTAGGGAAGGATTCTACCTCAACACTCAACAAGTCTCATCCCCAAAACATTTGCCAGATATTTACTCTGAGGGTAGGAGTAGATGGTTACGAATCTAAACACAAATACTCCAGCTGGCAACATTAAAGCAGAATTTCAGGGCTATGTAGATGGAAACCTTTCAGATTATGATCAAAATCCCAGGGCAGGGAATGAGATGCCTTGTGAACCTGGGTGAAACTATAGTAAACTCAATCTTACTAAAACTAAATCTAGTTTCAATACAGATCAGTTCCTAATCATACTGAAATGATCAGCTCTCCCTCCTACCTTCCCAGAAGAGAAAGTGTGAAACACTCTCTAATGGTAGCTAAAATCATCTGGTGTACCATCAATATTTATTCATAATGTTGTCAAAATAAAAATAACTAGATATATGAAGAGGGAGAATGAGCATGATAATTTTAAGGAGGAAACAAAATAAATACTAGAAAAATAAAAATAAAAAGCAGACCTATAAGCTTTCTGAAGTAAATGAATAAGTAGTACAATATGGCTTTCATAAAAGTGGTGAGAAAAATATGGAGAAATGTATGAAAACATCAAGAATTCAAAAGATAATTGAAATTCACCAAAAAAATCAGTGAACTCTTTATCATTAGTATGCAATTGTCTCTTTAATCAATTTTTAAAAAGAAAATTCTGTATTCATGTTCATGTATTTTTCATTTGTATTCTTTATTTCTTTGTATTGATTCAAATTATCTCCTGGTATCCTTTCCTTTCAATCTAAAAAATTTCATTTAGTGCTCCTTGTAAGGTGAATTTGCTATCGATGAATTCTCTCAGTTTTGTTTATCTGGTTGTTTTTGTTTCACTCACATTGTTTGAGATAGTGTTTCTGGATATAGAATTTTTTTCTTGTACGGGGTAAGAATCCAGGGGTGCTTAACCACAAAGCCACATTTCTAGTCCCTAGTTCTTTATTCTGAGATAGGGTCTCACTAAGTTGCTTAAGGCCTCACTAAATTGCTGAGGCTGGCTTTCAACTTGCCACCCTCCTGTCTCGGCCTCCTGAGTCACTGGGATTGCACGCACGTGCCACCGTCCCTGGTTGGATATAGAATTCTTGATCCACAGGGGTATTTTCCTTTCAGCTCTTTGACCATCATCCCATGGCTTTCTGGCTTCCAGAGTTTCTGATGAGAAGTCTGCTTATTTCCTTTTTATAGTTCCCTTGATGTCACAAATTATATTTCTCTTGCTGCTTTCAAAATTTTCTCCTTGCCCTTGGCTATTAGTTTGCTTATGATATATCTAGGTGAGAATCTCTTTAAATGTATCCTACTTGAGGAAAATTAAGCTTCTTGTATGTGGGCATAATGTTTTGGTCAAATCTGGGGAGTTTAGTCATTGTTTCTGCAAATATTTTTTCTACCCCTTTCCTCTTTCACTTCTAGGATTTCCATTAAGTGTATATTAGTATGCTGGATAGTGTCCAACTGTCCCTGAAACTCTCTTCATTTTTCTCTCTTTTTTTTTTTTTTTTAGTCCATCAGATTGAATATTATGTATCTTCTTTCAAACTCACTCACTCCTTTTTCTGCTACCTTGTATCTTCCATTGAGTCCCTCCACTGAATTTTTTTCTTTCACTTTTTAAACTTTTCAACTCAAGAACTCTTGAGTTGAAACTCTTCCATTTAGGGAGATCCAAGATGGTGAACTAGAGGGAGGCCTCATTCCTTGTCACTCCCTAACTCAGGATTCAAACAGAGGAAATATTGTTTCTCTGTGAGGCAGCCATCACTGCCCACAGATCCCCTACTGTCCCCTATTTGTCCACCCCATCACCCACCATCTGCCAGCCTATCCACCCACCTTTTGAGTGCAGATCATTCAACCGCTGCCTATTGTCTGCCATTTGCCCCTTCACCCACCTCTTGCCTGCCCATCACCCTCCTTTTACCCACCTATCACCTGCTGCGAGACGTCCACCTGCTGATAGCCCTTCCATTAGCCTGCAGACCACTCACAGACTGCCAGAGGATCACCTGCTGCCTGCTGATACCTGGAAGTCCATTGTCACAGTACCCACAGGTTTGGTTACACATGGCCACCATCATCTTGGGCACCTGCCAGAACCTGCAGGTCACTGCTGCCATCTCAGGGTGTGGCTGACTCAGCCTGGGGACTCCAGCCAGGGCCTGGAGATATATTGTTGGGCTACCTGCAGGTCTGGTTGCACCTGAGGCCTTTCTGCTTGGTGTGCTAGTGGCTGCCAGCTGGCTGCCTCTTTGCAGAGTTGCTCATTTGTGTGAGTGCATCCCTGGTGGTCTCTCTGCAAGTTGAAAGAGTGTTGAGATCTTGGGACTACAGCAAGGCAGGGCCTGGGGAATCTGAACCCCAGGTCCAACAGAATGCAGCTGGGTTTGTGTGGGTCAGTCTGCATCTGGCAAGCCTGTGGAAAGCCAGAGACTAGAGGCAGTTCCCTGCAAGGAGCAGAGGTTGGAGAAACTGGAGAATACTGGGCTCCCTCCAGCTCAGGGGGTTCTGCAGTGCACAGGGATAGAGGGGGCTGGCTACAATGGGTGGGAAGACTGGAGGAGGGTGTGAGGCCATCTTGCTATCGGCTCACCCACCCAGCTGGTCCGGCATCCACCAGACTGGAGTTAACATCAAACTTCAGACACCCCACCTATTGGCAGAGAAGGGAAGCTGAGAATATTTTTGAAAGCCTACGAAAGCAATTGTTTAAATTTCCACTGAGACTGTGATGGGCTGACAGATCTGACTCCATGAGAATGTTCTAGGCCAGACTCTAAGGGAAATGACTAAACAGACTCCATTTTGCTCTGAGACTCCATGTGATGTAAGAAATAAGTTTCTCCCATGGGAACACCCCACCTCTGTGCCCATCAGCAGTTACTTAGAGTGACATGTTTAATAATATACAATGGCAACTCCTATGTAGTAAAAATTACTCTCCTTTGACCTCTATTGCTCTTAACCAATGTACCATGTATACAGTAATTGCGTGAATGTTAGCAACCATTCTTTAGTTTGTACCTAGGTAAGGGTCAGTTTGACCCACTTCCCCCTCTGTCAATGATCTCATGATGTTACTTTGTAATTTTGAATCATAGCAACAGACACTTATGATTGATGTGATTTTTGGTATAAGAACCCCTACAACCCTGTGGCCAAGGCTGTTCTCCCAATAGCCATTTGGTTTAAAGATGTATTTCATTTGCATTGTGTGCTGTTAATAGTGGTCTCCCCCCTAAATGTGAAGCCTTCAGGAACACTATAAGACCACAAGGTAGAAACAGTACTGTCTCCAATCCACACCACTAGATGGGAAGACACACAAACATGAAAAAACAAGAAAACAAAGTGCCTCAAGCAAACCAAGGTGCTCCAACAATGGAATTTATAGAGGTCACTGTAGAAGAAATGTCAGAGGAGTTTAGAAGGTACATGGTTAGATTGATCTTTGAAATAAAGGGTGGCATTGGAAAGAAAATACAGGAAGTGAAAGATCACTTCAATAAAAAGGCAGAGATTATTAAAAAAGGACCAAGCAGAAATCCTCAAAATGAAGGAAACAATAAAACAAACTAAAAATTCAATGGAAAGCATCACCAACCGACTAGACTGCTTGGAAGACAGAACCTCAGACAATGAAGATGACATATATACTCTTGAAAACAGAGTTGACCACACAGAGAAGACGGTATGAAACCATGAACAGAACTTCCAAGAAATATGGGATATCATGAAAAGACCAAATTTAAGATGTATCAGAATAGACAAAGGTGTGGAGATACAAACCAAAGGAATGTACAATCTTTTCAATGACATAATGTCGGAAATTTTCCCAAATACAAAGAATGAAATGGAAAATCAACTACAAGAGGCATCCAGGGCCCCAAATGTACAAAATTACAGCAGACCCACAACAAGGCACATTATAATGAGAATGACTAACATACAGAATAAAGATAGAATTTTAAAAGTTGCAAGAGAAAAGTATCAGTTTACACATAGGGGGAAACCAATTCAGATTTCAACTGATCTCTCAACCTAGACCCTCAATGCCATGAGGTATGGTAATAACGTATATCAAGCTCTGAAAGAAAATGGATGCCAAACAAGAATCTTATATCCACCAAAATTAAGCTTCAGATATGAAGATGAAATAAAAACCTTCCATGATAAACAAAAGTTAAAAGAATTCACAACTAGAAAGTCTGCATTATAGAACATTCTCAGCAAAATATTCCATGAGAAGGAAATGAAAAAAAAAAAATGAAAACCAGCAAAGGGAGGAACTACACTATAGGAAAAGTCAGTCAAAAGAGAAATTAAGTCAAGGTAAAAACCAAAAATAAACCAAAATGACCAGGAATACAAATCCTGTCTCAATAATAACCCTATGTACATGTATGATTACACAAATGGTATGAATCTACATCATGCACAATCATAAAAATGAAAAAATGTACCCCATTTGTGTACGATAAATCAAAATGCAGTAAGTAAAAATAAAAACAATAATAATAATAACCCTGAAAGTTAATGGCCTAAACTCATCCATCAAAAGACAGAGTCCAGCAGATTGGATTTTTTAAAAAGACCCAACAATATGCTGCCTTTGAGAGACTCATCTCATAGGAAAATACATCCAGAGACTGAAGGTGAAAGAATGAGAAAAAACAGACCATTCACATGACCTGCATAAACAAGTAGGGGTTTCCATCCTCGTATTAGACAAAGTGTACTTCAAACAAAAGTTAGGAAGGATAAAGAAGGATATTTCATACTGCTTTAAGGGAATCATTAATCAACAAGATATAGCAATTGTAAATATATATGCCCCCAAAAATGGAGCATCTATGTACATCAAACAAATCCTTCATGGGCTGGGGATATTGCTCAGTTGGTAGAGTGCTTGCCTTGCAAGCACAAGGCCCTAGGTTCAATCCCCAACACCACAAAAAAAAAATCCTTCACAATTTCAAGACTCGAATAGAACACAACACAATAATATTGGGTGATTTTAACACACCTCTCTTACCACTGGATAGATTTTCCAAACAAAAAATAAACAAAGAAACTACAGAACTAAGTAATATAATCAATTATTTAGACTTAACAGACAAATAGAGTATATCATTTGTCATCAAGCAAATACACTTTCTTCTCAGCAGCACATGGATCCTACTCTAAAATAGACCGTATGTTATGCCACAAAGCAACTCTCAGCAAATACAAAAAATAGAAATACTACCCTGCATTCTACCAGATCGTAATGGAATGAAACTAGAAAACAATAATAAAATAATAAATAGAAGCTACTCCAACACCTGGTGACTAAATAGCATACTATTGAATGAACAATGGATAACAGAAGACATTAGGGAGGAAATAAAAAAAAACTTAGAGGTAAATGAGAACACCGAACAGCATATCAAAATCTCTGGGACACTACGAAGGCAGCAGTAAGAGGAAAGCTCATTGGATTAAGGTCATTTATTAAAAGAATAAAAAGTCAACAAATAAATGACCTAACATTACATCTCAAAACCCTAGAAAAAGAAGAACAAATCAAAACCTAGGAAGAACAAATCAACACCCAAAACAGAAGAAGACAGGAAATAATTAAAATCAGAGCTGAAATCAATGAAATTAAACAAAAGAAACAATTAAAAAACTTGACAAACAAAACTTTGGTTCCTTGAAAAAATAAATGAAATTGATAAACTCCTAGCCACACTAATGAAGAGAAAAAGAGAGAAAACCCAAATTACTAAAATAACTGATGAATAAGGAAATATCACAACAGACACAACTGAAATACAGAAGATAATTAGAAACTATTATGAAAATTCATACTCCAATAAAATAGAAAATTTTGAAGACATAGACAAATTTCTGGAGATATATGACCTACCTAAACTGAATCAGGAGGTCATACACAATTAAACAGAACAATTTCAAGCAACGAAATAGAAGACGCCATCAAAAGTCTACCAACCAAGAAAAGCCCAGGACAGGACAGATTCTCAGCCAAGTTCTACAAGACCTTCGAAGAAGAATTAACACCAATACTCCTTAAATTATTCCATGAAATAGAAATTCATTCTATGAAATTAGTATCACCCTGACACCAAAACCAGACAAAGACACATCAAGGAAAGAAAACTTCAGACCAATATCCCTGATGAACATAGGTGTAAAACTTCTCAATAAAATTCTGCCAACTAGCATACAAAAACATATTAAAAAGATTGTGCACCATGATCAAGTGGGGTTCATCCCAGGGATGCAAGGTTGGTTTAACGTATGGAAATCAATAAATGTAATTCCTCACATCAATAGACTTAAAGAACCATATGATCAAAATAAATGTGTGATACTAGCAAAGATCATGCAACTAAGATTGTGTAAAATTGAGCTTTAGCCAATTTTTCAGAATGTAACTCCAAGATAGTATAATGTACTTTAAACTGTATTCAAGTGAACTAGGAAGTAATAAAGAGTTCAATAAATTGTGCAATATCACTTAAAAAAAGAACCATATGATCATCTCATTAGATGCAGAAAAAACATTTGACAAAATACAGCCCCTCTTCATGTTCAAAACACTAGAAAAACTAGAAATAGTAGTTTTGTAAAAACTACTCAACATTGTAAAAATTATCTACACTAAGCCCATGCCCAACATCATTCTAAATGGAGAAAAACTGAAAGCATCCCTCTGAAACAAGACATGGATGCCCTCTTTCACCATTTCTATTCAACATAGTGTTTGAAACACTAGCCAGAGCAATCAGACAGATGAAAGAAATCAAAGGGATACGAATAGGCAAAGAAGAACTCAGACTATCACTATTTACTAACAACATTATTCTATATTTAGAAGATCCAAAAAATTTCACTGAAAAACTTCTAGAACTAATAAATGAATTCAGCAAAGTAGAGAAAGAGGGTCATTGGACAGTGATAAAAGATTCGACCCTGGGTTCAGTCATCAGCGCCACACACACAAGAAATTAGTTGGTAGATTCGGTAGCTCTAAGGCAAAAAATTTCTAGAGCCTCTATTTTTATTTTTTTTTTTTTTAATTCTAGATGGGTCGACCTTGCAAAAAAAAAATTAGTTGTTGACTGAAACAGACAAGCCACAGAAATAAGCCTAAGAGTCTATAAAATGATGTGGAGGGGCTGACAGCTGCATCGAGCTAAGATGACTGTCTGAAGGCTGGTCAGCAAGGCAGCCAACATGAGGCAGCACAGATCCAAACACAAGCTGGCCACAGACAGCAGCCCAAAGTGCATGCTGCCTGCCAAGTGCCAGGGTCAGCAAGCCAAAGCAAGAGAAGCCCCCCAGGGATGGTCAGTATCTAGTTGATCTGGCTCATGGTGCCCATCGTGCTGGTGGACTGGGCAGATGGGCAGCGGGTTCCTGCTCTGTATTTCACTTAGGTGTCTAGGCTGATAGTGCCTCACACACACTGAGACACAGAAAGGTTTATTACTGGTGTGATTGAGGTCTTTGAGACCAGGGGTGCAAGTCCTTAGCTCCTGTGGTAATTATGGGTTAGAGTTGGTGTGAAAACCCACCTGCACAGGCAGGGATTCCTGTGGTCAAAACTTCTCCCAGAGCCAGTGGGACAGAGCTGCAAGTTTTTTTTTTCTTTGAGGTTTTGGGCATTTTATTCTTCACACACTCCTCCTTGGCACAGGCTGGGAAACAACGGACAAAGCAGCAGACCTTCCTGATCAGCTCAATAAGACTTCGGTCACAAAAGCAGGGGGAGTTGGTGGCGCCTAAAAGATGTCAGAAGTCACACATAAAAAATGGAATCAGAGGCTGGGGTCATAGTGCAATGGTAGAGACTTGCCTAGCATGTGTGAGGCTCTAGGTGACTCAGCAAGACCTTGACTCAAAATTAAAAAATAAAAAAGCTGGAAACATAACTCAGAGGTAAAACACCTCAGGGCTCAATCCCAAGTACAAAAACAAATAAATAAAATTTAAGTAATTAATTTAGTGAGAAAAGGTTTTCCCCTTAAGATCAAATTTATAACTTCTCTTGAGAAGTCCAAAGATCTGGCAGCTCAAGGTCTGCATCCTCAGCAGCCACAATAAGAGAAGAACTGACTATCAGCCGCCTGCAGCCTACCTCTGACCCACCTAGACCATCTTTGAGCATTTCTGATTCCTGGCCTCTGAGGACCTTGAGTTTGCAGCCCCTGGTAGAGGCAGGGCCAGGCTCATCTGAGGTCCCGTCCTGTTCACTGGATTTTTGTGTCTGGCTTCAGCTAGCAGTCTTGTTTCTTAGATGTATTCTTGTATGCTTGTTTGTATAAGATGTAACTCTCACTGGTGGCAGCACATGCCTGTAATCCCAGCTACTCGGGATGCTGAGGTAGGAGGATTGTAAGCTCAAGGCCATTTCAGCAACTTAGTGAGACCCCATCTCAATGTTTAAAAGGTGGGAGCTGGGAACCAGGCAGGATGGCATGTGCCTGTATTCCCAGTGACCTGGGAGAGGGAGGCAGGAGAATCACAATTTGAAGCCAGCCTCAGCAACTTAATGAGACCATGTCTCAAAATAAAAAGGGCTGCAGACGTGACTCAATGGTAGAGTGCCCCTGGATTCAGTCCCTAGGACTGCAAAAAAAAAAAAAAGAGTGGAGATGGGGATGTAGCTCTGATCACCCCTGAGTTCACCCCAGTACCACACACAAGAAGACACCCTGCTGCTGCAGGCATTAGTAGGTAGCACTAATGTAACAGTAGGTAACACTTTTGAGCACTGACTGTGCTAGGTTCTCTCTTTGTGGGTGTGTGCATAATAATTGTACATCGCCCTGGGATTCGTTGTGACATATCAGTATGTGCACCTGACATGATTTGGTCAATTTCGTTCCCTAGACATTTCTTTAATA
This sequence comes from Sciurus vulgaris, assembly GCF_902686455.1. NCBI lineage: Eukaryota > Metazoa > Chordata > Mammalia > Rodentia > Sciuridae > Sciurus > Sciurus vulgaris. The sequence continues at coordinate 51,362,744 of NC_136478.1, read as the reverse complement.
AACACTGTTTCAGATATGATCTCTTTTCACCCTCATGACAGTCATACCATTAGTTCCATTTGACAGATGAGGACACTGGAACTCAATGAGGCACACGTTCAAGGTTGCACATAGAACAAGTGGTGGAACCGGCCAAGGTTCACACCCAACCATTCTGATGCCAGAGCTGGCCTCTGACCACTGGGCTGTCCTGCCAACTAAGGTGGCTTGAAAGGCTCTCTTAGTAAGTGCCCTGGAGGCTGGTGAGCAGGAGCAGCTGGCGCAGCAGTGCCTTTTTGAAATGTTAGTGGAAATGAACAGGGTAAGGGAGGGTAGGGCAGCTTTTCCAAGTCCTGGTGAAGTGGCATGACCCTAGTTAAGGTGAGGAGCCATGACTCAGTCTCAGGGTGGTCAGCCCCCTTCAGCAGGCACTGGTTAGAGCAGCAGTGGAATGTCACAAGTGTCAGCAGAGTGGGGACGAAGCCTGTAATCCCAGGAGTGCCCAGCTCTGGTACCATGTGCACATCAGTTACCCCCCAAGCTTGTTTTTTACCTGGATGATGTTGATGTCCTGGTCAGCCTGCCCAGGTACTAGTATCAACCTGGGAAGGTAGAAGGATAGGAGGGCATTTCCAGGGAACTCTAGCAACCTGCGATGCCTTGGTCTTAGAGCACCATAGTTCCTGGACCCCCATTGAGAGAATATATTAATTATGATAATTCTGGTTTTTAAATGTTGGTCACTGCCAGGCACAGTAATACATACCAGCAACTCGTGAGGCTGAGGCAGAAGGATAGTAAGTTCCAAGCCACCTCAGCAACTTAGCAAGACCCTGTCTCAAAATAAAAAATTTTTAAACGCTTGGGGATGTGACTCAGTGGTTAAGTGTCCCTGGTTTCAATCCCCAATACAAATTTTTAAAAAATTAAGAAATACTGCATGCAATTAATTGTATACTTCAAAATAGCTAGTAGAGAAGATTTTTAATTTTCCCAACACAAAGAAATAATAAATGTTTAAATTGGTAGATACCTTATGGGAAACAGTCTCTGCTATTTGTTTAAATTGCGCTGCTTCACCAAAGAATTAACAAGAATAAAGCATCAAAATTTACCCCCAAAAATTGATAAGATATGCTGATTGCTCTGAATCGATCGTTACACATTGTACACCTTCACTGAAATGACACACTGTACCATGCAAACATTTATGACTCTTATGCACCAATTAAAATTCTTATTTGGAAAGGAAAAAGAGGAGGATGATGAGGATGGACCTTCAATTTCTGGTATAATTCTTTAACCCCCACAGTTACCCTCTGTGTCTGATTTTCACCCTGTAACAATAAGAAACAAGAGATTCCTATAGGGTTAGACAGACGCTGCCTGGCTCACTAACTTCAACTGAGAACTTAAAATGAACTTCCCTTTTTCTTCCTATAATGCTTTAGACATCAGAAGCGGCCACTACAGTCCGTCTCTACTATTATCGTGAGTGTCATTATTTCCAGTTATCAGGTAAGGAAGCTACGTCTCAGAGGCACTGACATGCCCACAGTTACACAGCTAAAGAAGTAAAGCAGCGCTCAGAGCTGAACCATATATGTTTGACTCCTTCCTGCTTTTCCCCCATTCTACTGACAGGGTAATAAAGTCAAGTGTGAAACAACCAGGCAACTCAGGAGGCTGAGGCAGGAGGATCACAAGGTCAAGGCCAGCCTCAGCAAGGCCCTAAGCAACTGAGCAAGACCCTGCCTCAGTATAAACAATAAAAAGGACTAGGGGACTGGGGCTGGGGCTCGGTGGTAGGGCACTTGCCTAGCACGTATGAGGCACTGAATTCGATTCTCAACACTGCATAGAAATAAATGAATAAAATAAACATCCATCAACAATGAAAAAAATATTTAAAAAAAAAAGACTAGGGATGTAACTCAGTGGTAAAGTGCCCTTTAGTTCAACCTTCAATACCAAAAAAAAAAAGTGTGAAGTAATTTAATGTACAGGGCCCTGTGTATTTCACAATATGCCACAGTAATCACGTTCCAAACACTTTCAGATTTGTGTTGACAGCTTAGATTGCAGTACTGGCTGCTTTCCACTAATTGCAGGGAGGTATGAGAGGACAACAGGGAACTCAAAAGTCACATGTCCTGTTTCACAGCCAACACATTAACAGCAGGTGTGCCATCAGACTGCAGCCATCCTCGGGCGCCACCCCTCGGGAAGAGGCTGAAAACCTTTGACTGACGTGTAATTTTCGATGCAGAGCATAAAGATTCATGCACTCTTGGAAACCAGTATCAAAGCTTTGAAATATTAGAATCCCAGTATGTAGACTCATGGTCTCTTCGAATCAAAACTTTCTAATACGAACCTTTAAAAACTTCCATAACTCTTGTGACCAGAGAGTTCAAGATGGAAATCAAATAAAATCACACATCTCATGTATTCACTTAATTTTTCAAGGTACCCTCTCCTAAACCTATCAGCCAGAAATCTGGTTCTACTCTCTCAAGTACTCTATCGGCAGTGCTCACCTGTGGCTGTAGGAACATTTAGGGCTCTGGGCTTACTCCAAAGGACCAGTCCTCACTCTAACCCATCGCCGGTGGGGCTGTAAATTGGTATAGTGTGACTTGACACCATTTGTCAAAATTATAAAGGAAATGTATCATTTGACTCAGTAATTCCACCTCTAATAATCCATCCTACAGATGTGCTGGAGAGAGTGTAAAATGACCTACGTACAAGCCCATTCACTGCAGCTTGAACAATGGAAGGCTGGATGTAACCCACACATTCACCATTAGATGGATAAATAGTGGTTCATGCATACAGTGCAAAGCGCTGTCAGTTAGGATCCCAGCAGAAAAATATAACATATACACAAATGGCATAATTGAGAGTTTTAAAAAAGTCAAGGGCCAGGTTAAGGGAAATCCAAAAGGGGATGGTCACGCCTGGGAGCTAACAGTATCGTGACTTGTTTGCCACCCCTACCTCTGGGAGGGATGGCAGTTACCCAGGAAGGAAGCAATTACTGGAACTCAGTGAGATCTGTAGGTTTAAAAGGAGTCATAGCCAAAGCAATCGTACAGTCAAGCCTGTCCCTGGGGAGGGAGGGAAGTGTTATCCTATGGAAAGTCCCAGTGGGAGAAGAAAATATCTTTTGAACAATTCAACTCAAAACAGACAGGGTTAACACAGACTTTCAGTAACTCTCCTGTGACTATGAATGAATTGATCATGTCAATGAATAAAATCACAGGCTAGGTAGAGAGCTTACCTAGCATGTGTGAGGGAGGCCCTGGGTTGAACCACAGCACAAAGAAAGTGAGAGAGTTAAACAGAAACAAGGAGAACAAACAGATGGAGAGAAATTGTTCTAACATCATTATTTAAAGGCTGAATCCAGCATGTCTGCCTTGGACTGCCCACTGGCTCCTAAAAATAGATTCCCATTTCTTCCTAAAATAGTTTGAGTTAGACTCCCACCACTTCAAAGGTAGAAGTCCTCACCCAGGATGTTGGAGAGAAAGCCTTGTCAAGCTCTGTCACACCCTCCCACCAGATTTGAGTGCTGACTCGGCCCACATTTGGATTCCCCCAAAGCAGTCGGCTATCCCCACTAAGACTGGGCAGCCTCGTATTTCCCCAGGGTCATATTATGACAATTTGGGAATGTACAGAAACATTGAAGAATTGTCTGGAAAACCACCCCCCAAATTTTATCATGAGCATTACTGTACAGTCATGCGAAAGAACACTGCGGTCAATGAGGGACCACATATGCCATCGTGGCCCCATAAGATTCTGAGGGAGCTAGAAAGTTCCAGGACCCTGTGTTCACCCTGAAGTCACAACCCAAAGCATTCCTCACGTGCTTGTGGTAATGCCGTGTAAACACCCCTACTGCCTGCTGGCCATCACACATGCAATTACCATAGATAACACTTAATCAGTGACTTGTTCGTGTATTTGGTATACTGTGCTTTCACGGTTATTCTAGAGTGCACACCTTCTACTTCTTTAAAAAAAACGTTCATGGTAAAACAGTAGGCATGTCACACAGGCAGGAGCCTCACACATCTGGTATTTATCACCGTCCCTTGATCCTATCCAGAGACTGCACTGAATCGTTGACCCCCACCACCCAGACTGTGTAAGTACTGCTCTGTGACATCCCCACAGTGACAAACTCACCTCACAACACATTTCTTAGAATGGGTTCCTGTCATTGAGGGACCCACAATTGCCCTTGCTTTGTTACCTATGGATCCACCCATCCATCCTATAATCTGTCTGGTTTCCACTACATTTGCAGACATGAGTGCAGCCCATCCCTTGAACGATTCCACATATAGCATTGTTTTACTGGGATAAGAATCGGAGAATCTCAGACTCCCCAACTCTTAAAATCATCCACGCCCAAAGACAGAATCAGACTCTTCTGCCTGTCTGCAGCCGCCATCCACAGCTACTCCATGGCAACCGTTCCCCCCGCCCCGAAGAGGGGAAGACTTCTTTCCACCAGTGATCGTCAGTCCTTCCAACCACAGCTTGTGAGAAAGAAGGTGGCTGGAACCAGCTGGTTTTAGTTTTGTTTTATTTGGAGTAAAGTGTTCCTCCAGGCAGAGGGTGTCAGGGTGGCAGAGTGCCACAGAGAAGATGGAATGCAGGTTAATCCTGTAATCACAGAGCTAACAGAACGGGCACGGCTACAAACAGCCCCAGAGACAATGAGAGGGATCTGCACCTGCCAACTTCCCAGTTTCACCGGTCCAAACCCATGTTGTTGAATCCCTGCTCCAGATTCTGAAAGGATCCTTCCCACTCAGCAACCCAACCACACTCGGCTCTCAACTGAAATCCCAGGCAGCTTTGGGGTTCAGGACAGGCAGGGAGTGGGATTCTCTGCCCACCTCTGGATGTCATCTGGGGGAGTGACCACGGCGGTGGCTCCCTCCTTCATGGTACACTGCAAAAACCAACAGGGGACCATGTGGACAAAAGCTTGGAAATCATCAGAGGCTGCAGAGAGCGCAAGAGCTGGCCTGTGTTGAATGCTCCTCCTAGGTCAAACCCTGTCCTAAGCTCTCTACATTTTTCAATTTATTTCATTGAATTCTTACATCAACCTCAGGAGTTAGATGCTGTTCTTATCCTCATTGTACAGATGAGTAAACTAAGGCAAGGAGAAATTAAGTAACCCACCCACGCAGTCCGGCTCCAGAGCCATGCTCTTACCCATTATGCTATCCTGAGATAATACTGAGCAAAAGAAGCAAGACACAAGAGGATATTCTGCATGATCCCATTGTATTATGGACAAAACTGATTAAACTCATGAATGATGCCCGAAGTCAAGACTGGGGCTCCTTGCAGTGGCAGGGGGGTTGCAAAAAGTTATGAGGGGAGCATCCAGGAATCTCAAGTGCCAATACAAATGCATTTCTTGGGGCTGAGGGTACAGCTCAGTGGCAAAGCCTGGGCTTGCATGCAGAAATCCCCAGCGCCTATGTGTTGGGTGTATGTTTCTTCATCTGGGTTGTGGTTCAGAGGTTCGTTCATCTTATAAAAGTTTATCCAACTGTACCTCTCTGATATTTATACTCATCTATATGTATAACATTATTAAATTCTTATTTTTAAGAGCTCAGATTTATCTGAGCCACATCCCAGCCCTTTTTAATATTTTATTTAGCCACAGGGTCTCCTGAGTTGCTTAGTGACTCTAAGTTGCTAAGAGCACTCCAGAATAGGATGGCTTTGAACTCGGGATCCTCCTGCTTCAGTCTCTCGAGTGTGCAGCATGTCCAGCAAGAGTTCAGCTTTTCACTGGACATGTTAGAAAGGTTTAGTCCCAAAGGCCAAAGCCCATGTCATCATTGGGCTCCTCGGAGTCTTCTCCAGGCTTCCGCTTTCTTCTCCTTGGTTGGGGCAGAAGTGGTGGTGGGGAGGGACTGCCTTGCATTGCGAAGGATGCTCCCAATGTTGACCTTGGCCTATGTGGACATTAGCCAGGGCCTTTACACTAGGGTGGGTATTGGGGATGGAACCTAGGCCCTGAAACAAGCACTGTGCCTCTGAGCTACATCCCAGCCTTTTTTATTTTACTTTACTTTTTTTGAGAGCTAGCCTTAACTTGTGACCTTCTGCCCCAGCCTCCTGGGATTATAGGTGTGCAACACTGTGCCCAGCTACACCAGCTGCTTTAATGAGGACATCGATCTTATTCTCCATGATAGGCACCTGCAGGGCAGTGCAAGGCAGAGTCAGTGCAGGTGAACTCAGAATCAGAGGGAGCGAGGGGCTGGTGCTACCTGATGCTGTGCTAGTGGGGGATGAAGTGAGGGCCTCACCCCCAGGTGGCCTTGGTTTACTTGGAAGAGCGGAACAACTTGGAGGCAGCTAAGGAAAAAATATATATTCTAATAAAATGTTTTAAAATGTAAGGTAACTGGACAAAGAAAATAATTACAGTACTATATATAATTTCCAAACCAATAGGAAAGGCAGTACTAGGTATAAAGAAAAAAAATGAGGTGCAGTAGTGCACCCCTGAAATCCCAGCTATTCAGGAGGCTGAGGCAGGAGGATTGCAAGTTCAAGACCTGCCTCAGCAACTTAGCAAGACCCTGACTCAAAATAACAAATACAAAGATCTGGGATGTGTGACTCAGTTGTAGAGCATCCTTGAATAGAAAGGAAGAAAAGGAGGGCAGGAGGGGGAAAAGGAGGGAAGGAGAGAGGGAAGCAAGGGGAGAGCTTGTGGTGGAATGTGATAAAAAATAAATAAATAAATCATTAGAAATAAACCCCAGGGGCTGGGGAGATAGCTCAGTTGGTAGAGTGCTTGCCTTGCAAGTACAAGGCCCTGGGTTCAATCCCCAGCACCTCCAAAAAAAGAAAGAAAGAAAGAAAGAAAGAAAGAAAGAAAGAAAGAAAGAAAGAAAGAAAGAAAGAAAGAAAGAAAGAAAGAAAGAAAGAAAGAAAGAAAGAGAAAGAAAGAAACCCCATGAATCCATATTTCAATGAACAAAAACAGACTCTACTCACTATTTAATAAATTCCCCAAAGACCCACATTCATAGATGGAGTAAAACCTACCTCTCACCAGGCACAGAGGATGAAGGAAAGTGAATAGGAAAAGGTCTGTAAGCCTAGAGCTTCCTGAAAGGAAAGAGTGTGGGGGACTCACCTGAGACAATGGGACACCTGGGTGAGAAGGGATCATCGGGAATAACAGGAGCACAGGGACGAAAGGGACAGTGCACCAGTCTGTTGGTGTGGCTCAGTGGAGGAGCACGGGCCTGCAAGCCTGAGCCCTGGGTTCCATCCCCAGCACCAAAGAGGCTTGAAAACTCCTGACACCTGACAAGATTGCCCTAGGTTATTAAAACAAACCATGGAAGACCAAGAAACCCTCTACTGTGAGCGGGGGAGCGTTTTGTTCTGGCTGTTTGTTTGTTTGCTTGTTTGGCACTGGGGGCACTTTACCACTCAGCTGCATTCCCAGCCCTTCTTATTTTGAGACAGGGCCTAAGTTGCAGATGATCTTGCTAAATTGGTAAGGCTGATCTTGATCTTGTGCTCCTCCTGCCTCAGCCTCCTGAGTAGCTGAGATTACAGGTGTGTGCCCCAGCTCCCCATCAGTAACTGAGAGGTCAGACAAAAAATGAACACAGGTACCAAATATTTGAAAAAGATACTTAATTACAGCGATCCATTTCACAACTATAGAATTCTAAACTCTTAGAGAATCCTCTTTATTTTTAAGCACAGTGGAAGTTTTACAACTCTTAGCTATATTCCAGGTCAAAATATAAACTTTAATAAACACTGAAGAAATCACATAGGCAATACAGACTGTCCAAAATAGGGAAAAAATAGAAATCAATAACAAAAAACAGAACAACAAACATCAAAATACTTAGAAATTTTTAAGCATACCTTTAATGGTTTGTTCTCACCCACATCGATGAGGTTACTTTTCTTCTCCTCCTTTTAAATACTCTGGGGGTTTTGTTGTTGCTGTTGTGTTTGGTGTTTTGTTTGTTTGTTTTTGCCATGCTGGGGATCAAACCCAGGATCCTGTGCTCCTAAGGCAATTGCTCTACCAATTGAGCTATCTCCCCAGTCCAAATACTTTGTTCTTAAAGTCTAACTCTGTCTTCACTTCATCAGCTCCCCAACTTCTGCTTCCACCAGGGTCAACTGTCCAGGTCTGTGATTGAATAAACAAGCCAGGCTCCCACTGACCTTGACCCCTGTCACACCAAGGGGAAGCTGAAGGGACAGAAAGGGGTTGAGTCACTGAGTCCCTAGGGTTGTAATGTAGAAGACTCTGGGCGATGTATGTGTTCTTTTCCATGAGGTCTCCCTATGACCCAAAACAGAAAAGGAAAGAGTGCCACTGAGTGTTCTAGTCCTTTCCGGAAGGACTTGATATTCGTAGAAACAATATCTGCTCTCTCTTGTGCAAGAATCCAGGGGTTAGTGGGGTGGGTCTAGAATTTTCAAGCTCTAATGCAACACTTTCCACCCACTCCTAAACCTGTCAGGAGAGCAAGGGGCTCTTAGAACCGGACTGGGCCTTGGTCGATCTGGAGTTCTGGAGTCAACCCACCCCTGCCCTCCTCCTTGCCAAGAAATAACTTAGCAATAGCACTTGTGTGTGTTTTGTTTAATTGTGGCAAAGACTTGTAGATAAGCCTCTAGGAGGGAGAGGGCTTGTTTACCTTATGATATTCTTTTGCCCTTGCTCTGTTTAGGGCATAAGCTTCTTGTTTTGCTTTCTCTACCTTTGGTTGTTCTGCTTCAGCTAATTGATTGTATAGTCTGAAAGTAATTTATATGAAGTTAAATACAAATATTGAAGAAAAATGAATTACTAAAAATAAAACAAACTAAAGCTAGGAAGAAAGA